>NC_059430.1:104350735-109281985 GCF_021028975.2 Sphaerodactylus townsendi
GACATCATGAACTTCTCTTGACGGTCTTCTGTTGGAGACAGGATGCTTAACAGAAGATAAAAAGAGAAGAGCCCTGCTGGATCAGACCAGTGGTCCATCTATTCTGCCGCCCTGTCCCACACGGTGGCCAACCAGTTACTCTGGAAGACAACAAGACATAGAGGCCAAGGTTTTCCCTGATACTGTGCCTCCTTGCACTGGTATTTAGAGGTTTCGGCCTCTGAATGTGAAGCTTCCTTTAGTCAACATGTCCCTTTTAACGCAATCTTCGTTTGCAGCCAATGGTTGCAAATTCCACCCTTTAGTTACTTAAGTAAAGACACATCTCCTTTTGTCTACCCTGAGTCCACTGCCCAGCAATTTCACTGGATCCCTTCAAGTTCTAGTATTTGGGGAGAGGAAGAAAAAGTTCTCTCTTCACAATCTCTGCCCCATGTGCAAGTTTATCAACCTCTATCATGACCCTCCCCTTAGTTGTGTCTTTTCGAAATAAAGAAGTCCCAACTCTTCAGCCTTTTAAGGTGCTCCAATCCCTTAATTGTCATTGCTCCCTTTTCTGTAGTTTTTCCAATTGTGTAACTGAGTCTCCTGGGTATGAGCCATCCACAATTCTTATGATCTTACAGACAGGAGATCTGTGGTGAGTTATTGCTCTGGAGGGCCACTCACTGAGCTGAGTCCCCCCCACGCTGCTGGCTCCTGGCTGTTTTAACATCCCAATCCACCCCCAACTGAAAACAAAGCATTTATTTGCAAGGATTTCCTCACACCAACAAGACATTTTAAAAACTGCAATTATGATTCGTTCCAATTCTCAGTCTTAGCAAAGAAATCAGCCAGGATGAAGATGATCCATTTGCTTTTACCCAACTGTACGCTACCCTCCCTAAAATCCCCAAGTAAAACACACAACTGTCACTTGGCTAGAAAGAATTTATGATTGCTTTGAAGTTTACACAGTAAAAAGGACCCTTAAAACACACGCACGCACATTACAAACAGTCCCTCAAGAAAAAGAGAGACAGAACGACTAACCAAAGAGATTACAAAAGCCACATTAAAAGTTTGGATTAAAAACAGCAACTACCAAGAAATGTTTAAAAAAAAACGCGAGCAGAGGCTGCCAAATTCTGAAGGAGGGCAACTTTAAAGATGGTCAAAGACATGAAGGCCCCTCCTCACTGACTAGAATTCGGCACCTGACAATCAGGCTGAGCAGAAACATACATGTTACTGGCCCTGGTGCTGAACAAGGGCAGGGTCATTCTAGTATTTATTGATTCAATGGAACTGTCTACTTTTAGGCTGTTTCCGCACGGGCTGAAATCAATTATTTCAGCCTGATAAAACACCATTTGGGGGGGACCCTCTCACAGACGCCACTGCCAAATTGATGCAGTGGTCCCCCCCCCCCCCCGAAATTGAATTTTTGAACCCCGGGGAGCGAGGTTTTTGGAAAACGCTGGCTTCCATTCGGTGCCGAGTGAATGGCCCTCCCGAACGGCTCTTACCTTCTGCTGCCTTCTGTCACTTTGTGGAAGCCAGGGGACATGCCTCCTGGCCTCCGACCCCAGAGCTGTCACTCTGGCCACAGGTGGGGCATGTGTCCCCTGGCCTCCACAACGCAATGGAAGGTGGCAGAAGGTAAGAGCCATTTGGGAGCAGTGCAGCCGGTATGAAGGCTGAGCCACCGGCTGCGCAGCCAGCGGGACCGTCCATGAGAACAGCCCCGGGGGGTGCATTGGCATAAACTATGCCAATGCACCCCTGCTCAGCTGGCCATGCAGAAATGGCCTTAGATCCAGTCTTAAGACCAATTCGTTCTGTCTTGAGTCTGTGACAGCCAGTTACCAGGCATACTGTATGTGCAGACAGACAGTACCAAGCACCTTGTCTTCAGCAAACATGTGAAAACATGCTCCTCAATCTGGGAGATCACAGCATTGGCCAGGAGCGTTTGTGAACTAGATTCTTGGTCCAACAGTATTTCCCACTGCAAAGCTTCAAGGAACTCCAGCTATGACTGTATCCCACACCAATTCCAAGGCTTATCTGATGGGTCTATTTTAATGATGTCACCCCAACCAGAATGTGAGCAGAGTTATTCCCTTCTAAGTCCACTGAAGTTATGGGCCCTCTGCTTAGGACTGCATTGGAAATCAGCCACTGGGGGGATTCAAAAGGGAGGCTCTGGTAGCATTTGATCTTCACCTTCTATGATACATTTTGCAATAATTACTCATAAATATATTCATGTCATATGAAATAAGGCACTTACGAAAATCACCTATACAGGAAGTAAAACATTGGTTAGTATTTTAATCAATTAAATGAATCATGTTAAGAGGTGCATTTTTTTTTTAAAAAAATCAGATTCCCAATCCCAGGCTCTTCTAAGTCCACTTGCAGAATCGGTGAAAAAAGGCATACGAAAGAAAATCAAAGACAGCACTGCATGAGTGTCTCTGAAGGCACAGCAACCTGTTAAAAGGACACAGCCTGTTTCCCCCAGGCACGGAATTCAAAAGCAGGCACATTTTAAAGCAGTCCCCGTTTCTACCAAAAGGCTGCCTGACACCTCTCTGTGGCCTTTGGGTCTCTGAAGGATTCCTGAACCTGGAATTGATCAGCTGGTGTGGAAAAGGGAAAGGGGGGGGGGAGATCCGGACTGCTGGGAAGCCAGGGTGGCGATGGAGAGAAAATACTCAAGATACATTTTAACAGTGGAAAGAGGTGCCCTGATTGGTTTTTTATTAATATTTAATCTGCAGAGAAGCTCATATTTTTTTCATTCTGGATCACTTAAGAACACCACACCACGTCCTGGCTTGGATCAGCTGGTTACCAACTCGGATTGAAACAGTTATTCTGCACACCACTGGGAGGGAGGGGCACAACATCACAGGCACACGAGCCACTCTCCTCCCAAGCACAAAAAGGAAGGTCAACTGAATGTGTGTGTGCTAGTCCGTGTGAAGCACCGTTTGTTCCCTTCGACAAGTACATACATACGAACACAATTCCCTAGCAGTTACGCGAGCACCAAGTTGCCAGTCGTATTGCGCAGGGCTTGACACCCCAGATTGGGAAGATCTACAGGAGCAGAACAGGTATTTAAGGCCACTGCATTTTATTATCGGAAAGCTGCTGAACTGTGCTTAGCGAATGGGACTGTTGTGTTCCAAATCACAGAAGACACAGGGCCTTCCTTCCTTCTAACAGATTTTTTTTAAACAGCAAAAGATGAAAAAAGAAAGAAAGAAAATGGTTTGGCTGGCGCCATTTAAAAAAAAAATCTCATGCAGCATTTTACGCACCTAACTCTTGAGAGCTTTTTACAGCTAAGCTCACCAGCAAGAACGAGTCGGTCCCTTTCTTCCCCGCCTAACAAGGAAAACAGATCTGCGGCTGCTCTGTGCCCCTAAGCGAAGCACCAGAATCTGAGTATGTTCTGAGAAGGAAAGGGGCTCCCCTGGTGAAGCTGACATGTGAGCTCTTTCCCACTACCTTCGCTGGGGTGTTGAGCTCAGACGGACAAAAGCAACCCCCTATTCTTCAGTCTCTTCGCCAAAACCAACAATACCTGGGCTATTAAGAATGTCTGGCATCTAAAGCTCTGGAGCCTTTGGGGAAAAAATGTAATAAGGAAATTTGTAAGCAGAAGACCCAAAGGACACCACCATACCCACGACGACTCCTCTACCAATTACAACTCGCTTTTGCCACAGGAAAGAAAGTTACAAGACATATCGTAGCTCAAAAAGAAAAAAAGTCATGTAGGGCAAAGAGTTTCAAACTGGCAAAGGGGATGTTAGGTACCCTTATTGACACACAGAATCAGGTTTCTTATTTATGAGGGGTCATCCAGGCCCACTCTAGTAGCCTGGGATCTGTATCCGAAGGCCTGCCCTTGGGTTATTTTGCATACCAGCTCTTGGACAGGAAAGCTCAAACGAGCCATTTCAAAAGGCACTCATTAAAGAGAGGAATTCGTATTTAATGCTGATGTTCTGGATTTGAAGTAAAACCTAATTTTACGTATTTAAAATCATCTACAGCTTTATCGTCACACACTCGAAGCAATTTTTCTCCCACCCACGCAATTCAAGCTGGGAGAGGGAATTTTTGTTTTTTGGTCTGGTAATGAACAAGGCAGAACTGATTCGGAAAGGGGTTAAAGCAAGCTCGTAAAAGCAGACTGGATATGTATTATCAATGACCAATTTGGTCCACAAAGCCTCCATGGGATGTCTGGAGAGGAAGAGCAGCATGGGCCGATGACTTTAATTTGCTACTTTGCCAGAGTACCACAGAGGTCTCTGCTTAGGGTTCCAAGACCATGTTACACCGCAAGGCCATGCCTGCTGCTTCTGGGTCCTCTCCGAACACTGGAAAACTACCTCCCAATTCAGCTCACATGGCGACAAATAACTAGACAATATGGAAATAAGGCCAAAAGGGTTAGTGGGGCATGGCGGGGGATCACACCAGACTTTTCGCTAGTGAAAGAACAAGGAGGGATCCCCTTTTGACCAATGGAAAGGCTTTGTTGCCTGGGATGAGGGGGGGGGGGACTTTGGTGAGGAAGAGAACTGGACAAGAACAACTGGAAAAGCTGGTAGGATCCTGTGGTCTTTGCATCATTCTTCCCATTTAGATAGTATTGGAGGTCCACACCAAATGATTGAAGAGGGTTTAGCTGCTTGACAATAAAAGGCAACCCTCCTCAAGCATCCATTTTAGCCCTTAAGAGACTGTTAATGGACAGAAAACAGAAAATCAAGCCTGTCTCCTTGCAGCATTTCCCAATTTGAGTGGCTACATAAGCCACTCACCCTCTGGCTGCCGAGCTTCTTTTCCAATACCGCGCATAGTGATGCAAAGGGGAATAAAAGAGCCATCGGCAAATATATTGCCTTTCAAAATGGCGGCCGCTTGAAAGGATGCTTCTCGGCTGCATTGGGGCCTGTAATTTTCAAGCTTGCCTGCAGCTACATTGACCCCTGCCCCCAAGAGAAATCATTCATCGGATTTTGTTCTAGAGCCCTGAGAATCTGAAGATTTGGAGTTAATTTCCGCTACCCTCTTTCATTGGAGAGGGCGCACAAGTCCTGTCTATGAAAGAAGGCTGGCGGTCGACTGGAAGCCCTTGGTATAGCAATCTTTGGTTACTGGAGGAGAGAAATAAGCAAGTAGAGTTTTGGCAATCTGGGCAAGGGTGGCTGCTTCCTCTTGCTTTCAAAGAGACCGGGTGGCGCAGGGGCAGCTAGTCGGACCACTCGTCTTCATCAAACTCTGAAGAATCGTCTTCTGAGTCGCTGTACTCCACCGCAATGCGGCGGGAAAGGATGGTCGCCACGTCGTTGCCCCCGATATCTCGCTTTTCTTGCTCACGCTGCTCTTCTACTTTGCGGAGCTGGAATCCTAGGGAGGGAAGCGGAGAGGGAGGAACAGGTTACTGCGATGGCCCTTATGAGAAATAGCAACATTTAATGTGGCCGCGAGGAGGGCCCAAGGGAAGAGCTGCTCCGTGTCTGGAAGTACATTGAGCCAGCTTGACAAAAGAGAACGAAGGCAGCTGTGATGGTAAGGTTGGGGGGGAAAAAACCACGAACAGAAACAGTTATGCAATGCTACCTTAATAAAGATCAGTTAAAAGTCATGCATGGGCAAGTTTCAGAGGAGTTTTCCCCAGGCTGGGTGACAAAATATAAAAAACAGGGGGATGGGGAGAACAGAAAAAGATGTATTGGATGCCATGGATCTGTCCCACTAGAGGAGGCACTGTCATCAAGAAGAGGGAGCCTTACACTGATTCAAGATGCTTAGAAGAGCATCTTCCATCAAGGGCAGCCCCTTCCACTTGAGGGTACCACTTCTCCTAGTGCAGGGGTAGGGAACCTGCGGCTCTCCAGATGTTCAGGAACTACAATTCCCATCAGCCCCTACCAGCATGGCCAATTGGCCATGCTGACAGAGGCTGATGGGAATTGTAGTTCCTGAACATCTGGAGAGCGCCAGGTTCCCTACCCCTGTCCTAGTGGAACAGATCCACAGGAACCAATCCACTGGGTTGGATCCACCATAAATGCAATTTCTACTGGTAAGAAGAGGAGTCTGGATTTATACCCCGCCTTTCTCTCCAATAAGGAGACTCACCAACTCCTTCCCTTTTCTCTCCCCACAACAGACACCTTGTGAGATAGGTGGAGCTGAGAGTTCTAAAGAACTATGATTAGCCCAAGGTCACCCAGCAGGCTTCACGTGAAGGAACAAAGAAACAAATATAGATCACCGAATAAGAGTCCACTGCTCTTGTAGGGGAGTGGGGAATCAAACCCGGTTCTCCAGATTAGAGTCCACCGCTTTTAACCACTACCCCACACTGGCTCTCTGATGTCCCCCTTGCCACTGCACAGCCTCCTCCTGGTGTCCTGCACAGCCCCATTCCCCTATCCCCCCAGATGTTTGTAGGAGGGAGCCAGTAAGAAAGTTCCATTGTACTGATGGAAAACGTAGTCTGGATCCAACCCACTGTGCTGCTGGTGCAGGCTTGTTCGGACTACGAGGGAGTCTTGAGGGAAACATCTTGCAGGCTGTGCAAAAGATCTCATTGGAAGTATCCAGGGATAAATCAGCTGTTCTCTCATTGAAAATACAAAAGCCAGCAATTGTTTGGCTTTACTGTTTGGGGATTTTCAATGAGCCCTAATAAAAGAAAGTATTACGCTACTGCTGCTGCGTGAGCTAGCTTGGCACACACAATTTAACAGAACCCAGAGGCCACGCTAAGCGTGGCACTTCAGAACCCAAAATAGAAACAGCCCCCCCCCCCCCAAAAAAAAAAACCCTGTTACAAAGTGTGGCTGGTTTACAGCGTTGAGGAAGGTGGTGTGGCTCTGCTTTTCATGCAGAAGGTCCCAGGTTCAATCCCTGGCATATCCAGTTAAAGGATCTGATGGGAACTGATTTGTCCTCCACTTTTTTCCTCAGTGGGGACCAAAGTGGCTGAGATGTCCTCCATTTTATCCTAACAACCACCCTCTGAAGTAGGTTAGGCTGAGAGTGGTGACTGGCTCAAGGTCAACCAGCAAGAGCCCATGGCAGATCAGGTCTCCTACATCCTAGCCCAGAGGTGTCCAACTCTGGCACTTCAGATGTTCATGGACTACAATTCCCATCAGCCTCTGCTGGCATGGTCAGTTGGGTCACAGGGTCACAGCCTGAGAACCTGGAAAGCAGCTTCCAGCCAGAGTAGACAACACAGGCCAAGGGCCAATAAAAGACAGCTTCATGTGTGTCTCCTGAAGTGCTGCATTTCCACAAGGAAATTTACACTCTTTCTCTCTCTCTCTCTCTCTCACACACACACACACACACACACATACACACACACACTCACTCTGTGTGTGTGTGTGTGTGAGAGAGAGAGAAAGAGAGAGAGAGAGAGAGAAAGAGAGAGAGAGAGAGAAGCTTTAGGTTTGATTCAAAAGAGGGTTCCCACCCTGAGGTGAAAAGAGGAAGGCAACTGGATTCAGTGAAGGTGTTCCCAACGCATGCCTGTCTAACCGGATGAAGCCTCAAGCACCTCCTGATCCTACCTCCCCACCACTGGACAAAGAAACACCTAGGTTCAGAAGGCAAGAAGAAGAGTTTGGAGGCAAGAAGGCAAGAAGAAGAGTCTCTGCAAGGAGACTCAAAGGGCCTTACAATCTCCTCACAAACACTTTGTGATGTGGGTGGGGCTGAGAGAGCTCCAAAGAACTGTGACTAGCCCAAGGTCACCCAGCTGGCATGTGCACAAGATAATCTAATTCACCAGATAATCTAATTCACCAGCTGGCATGTGCACAAGATAATCTAATTCACCAGATAAGCTCAAGTGGCAGAACGGGGAATCAAACCTGGTTCTCCATATTAGAGTGCACCTGCTCTTAACCACTACACCACGCAAGGCCAGGTATGAGCAGTAAGAGACAAGACTCACCTTGACGAATAGCAGAAAGCAAGTCACTTCTAGCCTCACTAACATCAGGCAGTGAGGACTTTGACTTGGAAGGCGTTGAGTCCAGCTGCGGAAGAGCTTCTGGGCCATCTGCACCACCAAAGGAAGAAGGAGGGGGCCCAGGAGGGGGTGGGGGTGGAGGAGGTGGGGGTGCGCCACCACCCTGTTGGGGTGACATGGCTGGGGGTGCAAGAGTAAACTCTGCTGCTGGCGGAGGTGGGGGTGGAGGGGCAGCAAAATCAGGGTGAGGAGGAAAAGAAGGAGGAGAGGGAGGTGGTGGGACCCCCACATTTGGGAAGCCAGCAAGAGGTGGTGGTGGAGGAACCCCCGTCATTGGCGGTGGTGGCGGAGGTGCAGGAGGTGGTGAAAATCCCGGCCGGCCTCCCTGTGGAGAACCAATGGGTGGAGCTGGTGGAGGGTGGCTTGGGCTGACGAGGCCTGATTTCTTCAGCCCTCCGGAACTACTTTGGTTGTGCACTGGATAGCTGTTGGAGTGGAGATGGAGGAAGGGAGGGAGGGAGGGAGGGAGGGGGAGAGAGGGAGAGAGATGGGGAGGGGGATGCCTGTTAGTTTTGTAAAGGACCACAGTTCTAGACATCCACCATCAGCAAAGGAAAGCTACTATTCCCCAACTTTTCCTGCCATTTTTCCTCCTATATTTGACTAAAGCAAAATGGTCTAATGTCCTGCCTTGCATCTTATGGCTGGCTTTTGGAAGGATTCTCTGGGATGCTTAAGGGATATGTTCCACACATAACTGGCTTAAAAGCCAGCAATGCCATATGGATGGTTTTAAAACCAGTTCCAGAAAATGGAGTTGTCTGGGAACCTCATGACTCCAGAACATTCCATGACAGCATTTTCCCATGGAGGGAGCCAGAGGAAAATAAAAATTACTCCAAAATCCATCGGGGGGGGGGGGGGGGGTTAGCTTTCATTTTAGCCAAGTTAATACTTCATTTTAGCCAAGTTATCTCAAGTTAATAATTCATTTCAGCCAAGTTACCTCAAGTTAATACAGAAGTCTAGAATACACAGGACCAGTCTTTTTCATAAAACAGTAGCCTATTCTCCATATTAACTTCAGTCATAAAATGCTTCATTTTAAGGTGAACCAAAGTTCAACCTGTTTCACAACACTTCAAAGTTCAATTTGTTTCATACACATCCCTGTAAAAAGTGTCATTTTCACATAGCGCACATTTCCCCCTCCTAGATGAAAGCTCTATTCCACCAAGTATGAAGGTGATGGTGTAAAGCCTTAAGAAGCTGAAAAAGTCTTGAGCCTGACAGAGAAACAACGGCACTGACTGCAACAGCAACACACCTCTTCCTTTGGCCAATCTGGTGGATCTTGCCAGCTCCTGAAACATGGAGGAAGCTCTGTGTGTTGTTGTTTTTTTGCTTTGCAACGAAGCCAGCTGTTTAACTGTCCTCTGCCACATCTGTTCTCTCTGCCCATGATCTGTGCGCTTCTCAAATGAAAGGGGAGTTTTATCTGGCAAGCAAGTGTGGGGTGACACCCTTATGCCTCGTGTCCTAGTATCAAAGTAGCTTACTGGAGATACTCACTGTAGTCTCAATTCAGCACATGGCTTGGAGGACTCCAGGCCCAAGCCAACTAACCATCCTTTCACTTCTTGTCACTTACCTAAATTCAATTGGTGGTGGAGGAAGACTGTCCTCCATGAACGAAGGAGGAGATGACGGAACTGAATCCAGCTGTGGTGGAGGCAGGTAGTAGCCTGCATCTACGCTTTCGTCAGAGCCAATGCTGCCATTCTGGTACACCATATTAGAGTGGTACCTAAAAATAAACAAACAAAAACCAGCCCTGAGCTACAGAGACCGACATCGAATAAGAGCCTCCTCTTCCAAGTTTCTATGGCACCCTTCAGTGAGAAAATAACCTCAAGCACTTTAAGGTCAGGAAAACAGACAGGGATGTGCAGGAACATCTCACCTCACGATTTTAGGTTGCAACTCTTCTGACAGACATCACCTGATGCTCTAGAAACACACAGCACTGAGCATCAGAAACTGTTGCGTGTATTCTGTTCCCCAGAGATACAAAGAATAGTTCAAACTCCTAGGTTGTATGTAAAAACCTTACTAAACATTCTTGTCTAGACTCTTCTGAAATAAGTCAGATTTGGTTTGTTCCTCATTTCTGCTTCTGATGATACAGGGATGTGTATGTGTGCAGGTGTCTGGGCTGAAATTTAAAGGATTGGGCAGTGGGGAGGGGAACCTCTCAGGTAGGACTAGGTGTCCCTTCCGGTGAACAGAAGTTCCACAATGGAAGTTTCATAAGGCAGAGCCCTTTTGGGATTGTAACAATTCTGAATGTGGGTGGGTGACTGCATGTCTGAACGCTCCTCCAGGGCAAGAATTCCCTAGGTGTGGAATCTGTGACCAGCCCAAGGTCACCCAGCAGGAATGCAGGAGTGTGGAAACACATCTGGTTCACCACATAAGAGTCTGCCACTCATGTGGAGCGGGGAATAAAACTCAGTTCACCAGATTACAGTTCACAATTCCCAACCACTACTCCACGCTGGCTCTCAATTTTCTCCTACTACCACAAATTATGCAGTCAAGTTTCCTACATTTAGGGAAATCACAGGGGTCAACACACCTGGAGTGCAATGGATAAGCCTCACCCTTCGTGACCACCTTTGTGACCATGGTCTCTCCACTGCCAGGTAAGGACAGAATGTGACTCGCTCCATGATTCTTTTCTGGCCAATGGCCACTTGGCCTCTCTCTGCTGGGACACATCAATAACTAGCTACCACTGAAGGACAGGAAAGGACAGTGGAAAGGTTGGGCTTCAATTTCTGGGGGTTAGATGTCTTCAGATATGGGTTTTTATTTTGTTTTTCAGAAAAAGAAAGCCAGGATACAAGTATGATATATATATTTCTCTGAGAGCAAAAGGCACAGCAAGGCAGGGGCGTTCAAAGAATAAATAGCAGCACTCTTCTTTGCAAGCACTCAGTCCAGCACTCAGAACAGAGAGCTGCGAGGACAAAGAAGAGATGAGAGCTCGCAAACAAGAGGCAAAAGCCACGCAGAAGTGGGGCCGAAGGCTCCTGAACTTCCACTGAACTCCCAAGTTCACCAGGACCAGGCTAAACTCCTGCAGACCTTCTGAGACGGACGTTATTCTCTGATCTGGCAGAGTGCAACTGGGACCCAAGCAGGGAGAATTAATGTCCTCTGGATTTTTTCTAAATACACTTTTTATGAGTATTTAGATGTATTCATTTCCATGGTCTGTCCTGGATGAGAAAGTATGGACAGCCAGCTCAATTAGGTTTGCACAACACAGCAGATGCCTGAGCTGGGAATGCTCCAAGAGACGGCCTCAATTAGTGAAACAATTTTTTAAAAAATATATAGGCCGGGCCCCACACTCAAGAGGACTGCTAATTCCCTAGAGCTCCAATTGTCCCTGTTTGTTTAGCTGGAAGTGAATCCAAAATAGAGGTGGGCTTAGTTAGAAATGATGAAACAGTACATCTTGGATGACAGATTTAAGCAGTAATCTCCCCCCCCCCCCCCCCCCACAAAGGTGATTTCTGCTGCCCTCAGTGCGGGGTTCCTGGTGCCCTGAACTTTAGGAAAGTGGCAAATATATAAGTGGAGGACAAATTACCTTGCAGAGGGAGAAAGGCAGTCATGTGATTCTAACCCTTGCTCACGCAAATTACACACTCATTAGAGAAGCGTTTTCCAAACCCAGTCAACACAATGTCTGGACCTGTCACCATTTCAACTCAGACTAATGCTTATTTAGAGTTTGCAAGTGAGGCTCAACACCAACAAGCCCTCGCTGTGAATAATAGGCATCATAAAAAAAAATTATATGCAGAATTATACGAGTTTTATTTATTTGCCAAAACAACTAAAAAGCCTTTAAAGGTACCTAATTGACATTTCGATGCTAGAGCAAAGAGGTGTGGAAAATAAATGCTAGTGGGCAGACTGTAACGGCAGCTTCTGAAAAACAGTTTGGCAGCTCTCTAACATTTTCAGAGGAATGGAGCCCAGGAAAACACTGGCTGGAGAGTGTTGGGTCAGGCCAAGCCGTGGGTACAGCAGTGGTCAACCTCGTCTATAGCGCCCCCCCCCCCCCCGGTTTCTCTTGCTGCAAGACAAGGAGGTGTTCAACAATTCAAGTTGAAAGTGATTTCAGAGGAGAGACTCTCAAGAAAATTCTGCTGTTGCAGAGAACTGGATGCACACAGCTCCTTGCAACTCAGATGTTCATGACAGGCAAAAACTACAATCCGTGATGCTGTTGTGGCAGTTCACTTTTAGCTCCAAAGCCAACACCAAAGGTCAAATCCCTGAACAAAAAGGCATAGTTCAGGAGGAAAGATGGGCATTTTCAGAAAATATTCTCCTGCCATTATCAATCTTTTCAATGAGATACCCCTGGAAGGTCTCTAATAAAGCCCCAGGTTCTCCAAAAAAGGTAGTTTTCAAGCATCCTAGGCTTTTAAAAAAGGGAAAACAGATAGCTTTGGGGGCTATTTTTGGGCATTGGGTTTGTTTGCCACCTCCCTCCCGCTGGCACGTTCATCACAAGAAAAGGGACATTGTAAAAAGGCAGCTAGACCACAAAGGCGAGGAAACACTGCAGAGAAGAGAGCCGGAATGGTTTCACTTGCTTAAACTGCCAAACAAGGCCAGAAGTGCTTTGAAAGACACCCTTCCCCCAAATGTCTCAAAGACTTCTGAAACAATGCCTGGGCCTCCTGCAGCCACGTGCCAGGGCAGAATCCCGGATGACTGAGCCCCACTGTTGGAGAACTGCTTTGCAGCACCTGAGCACCTGAATTTGACACTGGAGGGGTTTTCTGTCCTTCTGTGTACACTGCAAACTGCCTGCTTTCCAGTATGTGATGCCAATTATACTCCTGGCCTTGATCATGTTCTTTAATTCCAGAATTTTTGCAGAACGGGTGGTAAATAGGAGGGTTTTGCAGGTATGCAATTCTCCAGAACACCACAAAATCAATAGTGAGGACAACCTAGTGACCTGTTATCACTTCCTACACATTTGAGATAAGTGGATCAGAAAACTCAAATAAACTGGCCAGGTTCTAAAGAGATACCTAAGGTACACCTATGGACTGGGGCATGCTCAGAGTGAGTTTACAAATTCCCTCATTAGACCATCCTCCCTGCCCTATCCAGCTATCTTTATAAAATCCTTCCTTTAAAAGCAAGATAGAACAGCAGTCTCTAGTGTGCATACTGAACAATAGGAGCCTCAAATGTCTCCCGGGGATCCAGCACTAGCTGCATGGTTCTTTGGATTCCAGCTTCCATATGTTCTGTGGTGTTCACCCCAGGAATACATCAGATCTTGAGCTCTACAGAGCAGTTCCCTTCTCTAGGCCAGGAATCAGAGCCTTTGTGTAGCCTGCCCTAAGCCCCAGGGGCAATGGAGGATACAAGGGTGCTTATTACCTACCTTGCAAAAATGTTTTGTCCATTGCCACATGCGTGCCAAGGTGAATCTATGAAACACTGATAGGCTGGTACTGCACAGTGTAGGGAGAGATAGTGCCAGGTCTCACAGATCGCATTCACACAAACCACGTTCTGCTTCTATTAGATCAGTTGCTATGTTTTCTCTTACCCAGGTGGTCCAAATTTTTCCCTTGACTCTACAAACTCTTGTCCCATTTTCATTTTCTCCCACTCCTCCTTCCGGGTTTTGATTTTCCGTGGATTCACATTTCCTCGGTTCGGATTGTCCTTCTTTTCTTTCTAGAGAAATTTTTAAAAAACCTTGTTAAAATGGACTGAGACAGAGGTGTTCTGGTAAGTTGCTCCTGCTTCATTGCATTGACAGGAGTCAAGTCCGTTCCCTCAGCACTCGCAGACAGACCACAAGGTGCTTTCCAAAGGCCCATTCTCTCTTGCTTGAGCATATCTGATTAACAAACAAAGAGATGCAAGCCTCTTCACTGTTCCAGACTGCGAAGCTAGGAGATTCTCTGTATACAATTCAAAAACTGTCTCTGATTTTCTGGAGAATTCTGGTATTGGCTTCTGAATGGAGGCTTCAAGTGGCAGTCAGCTAGGAGCCTAGTCCTCCCTTTACACAAGGGGGGCAGAACAGAGGAACATCTGTACTTTGTACATTGCTCCATCACTGTGATTATTAGAGCAATCCACAGGATTGTTCTATAGAGACACACAATCACCATATCCTGCTTCATCCTCTGGACTCCCAAGAGGATGGAACAGAGAATGAGGCACTCATAAAACAGACTTCTGACTCCACCTGCCCACTGGGTTTACTTACAGCAAAAGTGGATCACACTGGAAATTTTCGTGGCATTTTCTAAACAGCACCCACTCTCTGCTATACACAGCAGAGGACAGAAGATATTTTAGAGGTAATTATTCATGTCATGCACTACCAAGCCTGTGGGGTTTCATCAGTGCCACATGCCAACTTAAGAGTGCACCTGCCTGTCCTAGAACATGCCCTTCACTCTGTCTTGGCTCTGAAGTGCAGGGCAAGCGCAGTAATAACAGACAAGCCGATCTCTCAGAGAAGCTAGTGCACCATTTATATCCCTGAATAAGACTGGTAATTCCCAGGGGTGCTTTATATCCTACTTCATTCCGCAGTGGGAACTGAATGCGACTTACAACATTCTTCTCTCCTCCATTTTATCCTCACAACAACCTAAGCGGATAGGCGAAGAGTCTATGACTGTCCATCAAGATCATCCAGCAAGGCTCCATGAGATTGTAGCCTGGGTCCTACCAGCTCCTATTCCAACATTCGAATCATTACACCACGCTAATACTTTGAACACCTTTTGAAGGCCATTGATCTGAATGATAATAACAGGTACCACAGCACTGAGCTGGGATCTGTGGACTTGTGGAGTAAAGGCCACTTTACACACAGTATTCCCTGTATTAAGAGTACATTCAGACAGATAGAAAATGGCCAAAACTGTAATGGCACATATATGCACAAGTGTCTATTTCCATCCATTGTATATGCAGCAGAATATCTCAGTTGGAGTATGTAATGGGAGAAAAAGGGTGTGGGAAGAGCTACTACAATCCTTTCAAATCTTACTAGGCTAGAAGAAGGAGGAGGAGGAGGAGGAGGAGGAGTTTGGATTTATATCCCCCCTTTCTCTCCTGCAGGAGATTCAAAGGGGCTTACAATCTCCTTGCCCTTCCCCCCTCACAACAAACACCCTGTGAGGTAGGTGGGGCTGAGAGAGCTCCGTAGAGCTGTGACTAGCCCAAGGTCACCCAGCTGGCGTGTGTGGGAGTGTACAGGCTACTCTGAATTCCCCAGATAAGCCTCCAAAGCTCAGGCGGCAGAGCTGGGAATCAAACCCGGTTCCTCCAGATAAGATACACGAGCTCTTAACCTCCTACGCCACTGCTGCTCCCCTACAGGTACAGATTCAAATGTAAGGGAAACAACTTATGTAGTACCATAGGTGATCAGTTGACATCCATAAATAGATGAGCTAGGCTAGACTCACATCACTGCAAGGATCTAACCAAAATTTTGGCCTTAATCTACTTTATCGTTTCCATAATGCGAGTAATCCCTCTGTTCTATACACGCTCGACCAAAGTATTACATCCAGGTGTGTTAGTATATAACTCAGATTTTTCTTCAAAGTAAATGGTTTGCAGCCCAATCCTATGACATCTTACTCAGAAACAAGTACCACTGTGTTCAATCAGATTTTCTGTACTTAACTGAAAATCATGAGAAGCCAAAGTTAGTTCTCTGAAAAGTTTCCCTGTTCCCTCCTTTAAAAAAAGATGCAGACAATAATAGTCCTGTATTTTCCCCTCCCTGACCTGTTCAAGCTTTTTAAAAAATCCACTAAGCAACAGGTGCCCTTCCTCTCACCCGATGCTTCCGTTTTTCTTTCATGATATCCTTGGTGTCTTGTAGCATTTTCTCCTTCCAGAGATCAAAGAAGTAGGATGGATCTGTGTAGAATTTAAGCGCTTCTTTGCCATCATCCCTAGGAGAGAATCACAGACACACAGTAATGACAGTTTATCCAAAGCCTCAATAAAACAAATTAAATATCACACACACACACACCAAAAAAAACCCCCACCAAACCCTGCAGAGGCTAAGAAATAATTGACATTTTCCATCTCAACCTAAACAAGGGTATCTGCTCTACCTTCGGGATTCAGAAGCCAATATTACATGCTCCTCCTCTGCAGGGTAGCAGCATCCCTTGGAAGACCACTCCTTTCCACCTACCTGGAATTAATGTTTATGTATTCAAGGGATATTTATGAATGTGGCCCTAGGAAACATTTGTATTCCTGTCTATGCCTCTCCCACTAGCTTGCCTCTATCCTGAAGAATGACGTGACACAGTTAGATGTTCAGAAAGAAGCGGCTAGTTGCACCACCATGTTTTACCTTGGGCTGAGTCAGTCTCCTGAGACCCAACCTAATGGGACCAACACTTTACAGAAAAGTATTCTGCACCTACTTCAGGCAACTCTACTTGCAAATATATGGGCTGTAAATTGTACCAAACAAGGAAACGGAAGAATATCACACGGAAGAGTACATGAAAACACACTATGTTTCATAATTGTTACTGTGGAAGATTTGACAGTGACTCTGACTGTTGAAAGAACTGCTTCACAAAACATATAAAACAAAGTAATTAGATGGAGATTTTCCAGCCACCAAAAAATCTGCACTATTTCCACAGGGAAGTTACAAATTATCCTGATAACAGTAGGTAGCCTGGAGACCCACAGGCCAATCAGGGCTCCTTCCCTGGGCTCCTAAGGGAGAGAGAGATGGCCAGACAGATAAGCAACAGCACACCTCTTTCATTTCCGGGGTGGAGGAGGAGTGTTGGGCTGTGCCCCTGCAATTCAGGGTTGCAAGGGGTGGTGGGGCTGAGAGAGTTGCATGCTGCTATTTTACCTCCTGCCTGGAAATCACAGGGTACCTGGGAGACGTGTTTCATAAAGAAAGGGAGTGCCTGCCGGGCTGAAAGAATCACATGCTGCTTTTCACCAAGCTCCAGAGCTTTCTTATGTTAAAAATAACAGATACATCCCAGAGAGACAAATGCTCCTCTCTTCACTGTACAAGAAGCCTTTGGAGACCTCAACAGGGACCTCTCATTTCTTCTGGGAGGAGGTTATCACCTACGCAGCTTGGTCAGGGGAGTTCAGCTCCTAGTGGATGGCCAGTCCACCCTACAGAAATAGAGATCCAGGTCTATCCAAGCTGACGTTCCATTACTAGCAGTTACTGGCCTTGTGCTTCTGGAAGCTTATGTGAAGACTGCTGCTGCTTACCTGTTCTCAGCATCTGATACTCAAGAGCACACTACCGGTACCTCTAGACACAGAGGTTCTTTTGCATAGCACAGGTAATAGCAAGAGATAGGTTATCCCAACACCCCACTACTATTTTAAAAGCCAATTTATATTCTGTGTTAAAAAGTACTTCCTTTTGTCTACCATGAACAGTCAAATCCATCGAGTCACACAAAGTTCAGATATTACTGGAGAAAAAGTGTATCCCAGTCTCCTTTCCCCTTCAAGAGTCCAGAACTTTGCAGGTCTGTATTGTGCTGTCTCCCCTGCCTTCCCCCATCATATTGTCCTCAAATAAAAAACCCCAAATACATAGCCTATGTAAGGAGGATGTGCCAATCCCTTGATCAGCCAGGAGGCTCTCTTAAGGACTAGCCGTGCTACTTCATTGCCTCTGGGGAAGACGGCCGTTTCAATGCAAGTTCGTGACCTTATCAATCATCTGGGCAGCCTTCCCCGTACAATTCTGAATGCACATTACCTGTAAGGGGAGAGAATGTTAAGAGGTGGTGGCGTATTGCAAACACTGTATGTTTCAAGGACAGGCACTGGGAGAGAGTCTCTGTCAAAGAGCTTTTGGTCCTGAGTTGTGGAGCTTTTGAAGGCTTTCCTTGTGTTAATACCTTGCAGGGACACTAAGAAGAAAAGAGAGAGAGAGAAAAAGAAAACTGAGGCTTTACCTCAAACATAAACTAGGTTACTGTTTGTTCAGCGACTGTTTTTAATGCATTCCGATAATAGTACAGATTCTTTAGTTGCCTCTTGAAAGGAGCCTTTTAAGAAACCCCTTTTCACACTCATCTGACGCTGTTAGGCTTAACTGCTCAACCTGTGTGCCAATGAACCAGACTGCCCTGGAATAATTTCTTGTTTTAAGTAGAAGAGACTTTAACAAATGGGGATACAGACAGCAGGCTCTCACCCCACCCTGGTCAAAGGCGATATCCATCAGCAGTCAGAAAGCTTCAGGCAGGACCGGCACACACTGTCGACTGACTGATCAAATGGTGTTAAATCATAACCATGCGTTTGAAAATGCTTACTTGTAACAGGAACTGAAAATCATGGTTGGCATGAAATCTGTATGCAGACATGAATGCAGACATCACAAACAGCTGAAAACGTGTTCAAAATGAGCTCCAGCCTGGGTTATTCTCGGACTTGCACACTTGCTCACCCAAAACAAAGATAGGCCAACTGAAGAATTGCTGGCTGTGGAAATGGAACCTGGGTGCCAAAGCATTTCTTTCTCACAAACTAGAGTCAAATACACAGGGGAAAATGCTACCCTGGGACTGAATCAGCCTGGAGCTCATCACAGATGACTCAGGAATTCTGACTTCTGAATATGGTTAAAATTGTCCGACATCTGCAAGTTTCTAGAGCTCGGTCAGGTCCACCCGGTTTTCAGAGTCCCATTTAAGACCCTCACAAAAAATGTTATTGTCCTGCTGAGTCTTGGATATTTGAGATCTGATAACAGCTTGTGTGTGTGCTTACTTCTTAACACTCCCTGAACCCAGTGTTCCAATTTCTTTTAAAAATGTCTGCAGTTATCTTTCACAGTCAGTAGGAGAATCTAGACTGTCCATCTCAGTGGTGAACCTAACCAAAATGGTGCCTGCGGCAAGAGAGGCCGGGCGTGCCCCAGCACGGAGGGAGCACCAAACGTCTCCCCAAGGCCTCCGGGGAGCCTCTGAGCCCTCTGGGGATGGGAGGGGCCCGGTGGGGATGCCAGGAGGCCAATGGCATCACCTTTGCCCGCTGTGCTGGGAGCGCGCTTGCTGCCCCCGCCAGGCTCCCCGTGCGCCTTTACCTGGCCCAGAGGTGCTGTTCAGCCGCACATCGCCCCAGTAGCCAGACCCACATGCACTGATGCGTGACTGAGCAGTGCCACCACACTGGGCCAGGTAAGGGTGTGTGGGAAGCCCGGCAAGGGCAGCAAGCACACTCCCAGCACAGGGGGCCAAGGCGCCACCACCACCGGCCTTCAGGTACCCTCAGGGCTGAGGCTGGCTGGGCCTTCAGGGCTGCAGCTGCAGTGCAGTGGAGGGGTGGGTGAGGGCGATTTTGTGGGAGCCCCCACATGGCACCTGGGGACATGTGATGCCATATGTTCCTGTAGGCGGTACTCCCCTGGTCCATCTTTATCAGGAGAGGAGAGATCAAATCATCTCTGGAAAGGGTATGAGGCACCTACTCCCAATCAAGGATACACACATGCACACCCTTGACCCTCCCAGATGGAGAACAGGAGGAGGGATCCATTCCCACCATGGCCATCAAATGAGTTCACTGTGCAAGTAAGGGGAGATTACTTATACAAGGGCATCCCTGACTATATAGAATAGCTGACAACCATTTTGAGTGCAGACAGAGGTCAGATGGCCAGCTGACAGGTGCCCAACCCTTGCTGCAAGTTCACTCCAAGGCTATGAACATTTCTCAGCCCCTTCCCCGGCTCTTTGGGGTACTTGGCCTACAAGGATATTATCTGCTTCCTTACCTTCCTCCTCCTTGGGATCCAGCTGAGTGACTTTGACTTGCAGGCGGTCTACTCTCTCAACTAGGGAGCTTACACGAAAGGCAAAGGTGTTGGCCTGTGTGAAAAGCTCGCCAAATATGTCCTCAGCAAATTTACCTGCAATGGGGAGAGAAGAGAGCAGAAGGTGACCAATCCCCAAATGCTGTGAGTCGTCCAGCCCCTCAGCCTCTTGCTGCCCCTCCAAACCTGCCCTTTTTGCCTTTGTCTGTTGCACCTGCAACATACCCCGAGTGCTGACTGACACAGGGGAGCCGAACAAATTCTGTACAGAAGTGCCCATGTGTAAAATGTTTGTAATTATATGTGTAACTATTTGTTTACTTTGTTAGCAACCCAGTTTTTCTCTCCAGTGGGGACTCAAAGCACCTTCTGTTGTCCTCCTCTCCTCCATTTTATCCTCCTGACTGGCCCAAGGTCACCCAGGTAGCTTCCATGGCAAAATGGGAATTTCAATCTGAGTCTCCCAGAACCGATTTATTTAAAACAATGTTATGCTGCCTTTATCAGGGCCCTCAAGGTGGTCACCGTTAAAAAAATTGAACATTTCAAGAATTAAAAACACTTAAAATTATACAATAATTAAATACACAACAAAAACAACACTAGAACCCGGAAGGAGGAGGAGTGACTATTATTTGGCTTACATGCAAATGAAACAATGAACTCTTCACCTACCGGCAGAAGAAGAAGAAGAGTTGGATGTATATCCCCCCTTTCTCTCTTGTAGGAGACTCAAAAGGACTTACAATTTCCTTTCCCTTCCCACCTCACAACAAACACCCTGTGAGGTAGGTGGGGCTGAGAGAGTTCAGAAGAACTGTGACTAGCCCAAGGTCACCCAGCTGGCGTGTGTGGGAGTGCACAGGCTAATCTGAATTCCCTGGAGAAGTCACTGATAGCGGGAGACTGATGAATCTCCCTTGGGCTGTTTCTTAATTTGCCACTCATCTAGCCTCTGATTATAGGAGCAACTAACGTAGGGTCTGCAAAGATGAGCAGAGAGTCCAGGTAGGCTCACAGGGGAGAAGGCACTCCTTAACGTTGGTCCCAGGCCATATAGGGCTTTAAAGGTCAATACCAGCACCTTGAATTGAGCCCAGAAGCAAACCGGAAGCTAGTGCAGATGGAACAAGACTCAAGGGATTTGGTCCCTCCAGTCAACAATCTGATCCAGTCTGACACTAACTGCTACATCACACTGGCATACACCAAATCAAGGACTTCACAACTGGGACGTTAGCAACAAGAAGAACCATTCTGTCTGAACATAGCCTTTCTAGAGCATCTTTAAGCAATATGAAGAAGCAAACCAGAATTTAACACACCATGAAAATAAAGTTGCCATGAGCCAAGGGCCAATGTTGTATTTGTATCTGTCTTGTGGGCCTTTTAGGTGGTCAGCTAGAGACTCACTCCATTACAATTAATTTCATTGTGCTTTGGAAACTCCAAAGATGTTTTGAGATACATGCTACTATTTCATGTTCATCTCTCTTGCCTTTCTCTAGCTTTTCTAAATGTTAGAATTTAAATTTTACAGAAAACAAACATAGACATGTGCCTTTCTCAATTACTACTCAGTCATTAATTACTTGCGACCCAGAAAAACCAAGCAAGATTCCTTTAAAGTGCAAACAAGCTCCAACCCGAGCTGAAGCTGTTGTTGTTTCTGCTTCACTGCACACAATCAGCAAATTATTAGGAGGAGGAAATCTGAAGATTTAAATATATCTACTGAAATTCACAACTGCAAGTTGTCTGAAGCTCCCACTAGAACCCAAGAGCTTTGAATGGTGTTCAATAATTCTGTAAATTCAACAGAGCAAAAGTGATCATTTAATGTTTCTTTAAGTTGGTAAACCATCCAATGTTTGGAGCGTAATGGATCATGTTAATATAAATTACCTGCAAGGACTTACAGGGGGCATCTCATCCCCCCCCCCCCCTAGTCTCTCACTCTTTTGTTTCCTTATCTCTTCACCCACCAGGCCCCTATCTTCAGCTTTCCTCCCATCTTTTCCCTGGGAAAACTCTGGCCAGGTTGCGAGCTGCCACCTAAGCTGGGCCCAGTGGTGTGGTGGGGAACTTGCAAGGACCTGAAGTGGGTAACTCACTCTCCCCTGGATCCCCTTTCCCCACACTATTTTCTTTTTCCTGTCTCCCTGCAAGCCCCCTATGCTCGTATGGGGATAAATAGATGGACTCCTTTCCTGAAAAGTCTCCAGATCTATCACGCCATCTGGTATGCAGTAGAATGCAACCGTAAAAATTAGAACAGTTTACTATTCAGAGTATAAAGCTTTAAATGGTTAAAAAAATTTAAAAGTATGTCCACCCAGGAAGTGGAGGTGGGGAGGGATGTGATATTGCCTGCATTCATACATGGGCAAAAATACAGTTTAATTAAACCCCAGTTAGTCATGATGCCCAAATACAGACAATCCAGAAAACAAGGATGTGCTGACTATGCTGACTGTCATCCAAGTGGGATTTCAAGCTAGTGTTTGTATCTACTTTGCCAGCGATAGCTTAGATTTGGACTGCTGTGAAGCACAAATTCACACAATAGAGGGTTAGATCTGACTAATTGTTCTGCCTACACAAGGCCCTTTTGCCAGAGGGCCAGAATATCCTCGCCTCTTCCCCACATTGCTGCAGCCGGTGCTCCCTCAAATGCTGCTCCTGGGGAACAGAAGACACTCTGGAACAGCACGAAGGCCAAACTGGGGATCTGCAGCAAGATGAGGAAGTGGCTGAAAATTAGCCAACCCACCTATTAGCAGAAAGTTTAGTCTGAACAAACCACAGCTTGTTCAAGTGGCACTTCTCCCTTTTATTTGCCTGGGAATAGTACACAGAGGACGTCCTTCTTACTAGGTGGCAAAAGAAGCCAAAGGTAGCAAAAAACTGAGGTTTGTATGTAAATTGGGGTTTATATGTAAACACAATCCATTTCATGAAACTGTCCTGTGTGGTATTTGAATGCAGCTGCTACCTTGCAGCAGAAATGGCAAATAGTTGCTGTTAAGCATTTGAGATACAGATCTCCAGCAGAACAGTATAATCTCAGACAATCAACAAAACCATACCTCCGATACCTCATAACTTCTAGAAAATACGTACAGATTTCACAATCTGGAATTGTGCAACAGTCTCATGACTTCCCCAAAGCCTTTAAAAAGATGGTATTTTAAGAATACAAGTTGGCTTTCTTAACTGGCTGCATTTCTTGTAAACTGACCCAAAATCATCCAATAAATTCCATGGCTAAAAGCAGATGTGTCTTGGTCTTTCTAATCCCAGTCTGATTTCTTAACCATTGCACTGGACGTCACACCCATTCTATTTTGAATTACTGGTTACCCTGTACATGTCTACACAACTCAAGTTATTTTACTATTGACAAATAACTGTCCATATGTCACTTGCCACGATAACTGCACATCATCATCTATGATTTAACAATGACTTGCAGTGCTGTGCATATGTACTTAGACGAATGTCACTGATTTCTCACAGTAGACTACAATACTATATATACTTCATCGACAGAATTATCAGAGGGGTCTTTCAAGCCCTATTTTGTAGAAACTGGTGCAATTCTGCCATTTCTCCAAAAATATGGCCCAAGGGATGCTCATCTTGAGTGCAATAACCTCCCTTGTATTTGACACACAATGTCTGATTACCCAAAGGGCAGCTGCCAACGTGCCTCCTCCCTGTGGCGCGCTGAGAGACGAAGTGTGGCGGGGCAAGTTTTTTTGTCCCGATGTGCTTCCTCTTGCCCCGCCTGTGCTTCTCATTTTCCCCGTGGAAAGCGAGAGCATTTCTGGCGGGACTTTTGCACCAGAGCGGGGCAAGGGCGGGGCAGAGCCAGTCATGGGTAATTGGCCATTCTCTTTTCCCCACAATGACTGTGTATTCAGGGCAGTGATGGAGAACCTTTTGGACTTGGCATGTCAAAATTTTGGAAAATGCCTAACCTTAGGAGTGTCAACCCCCCCTCCCCCGAACAAAAGATAAACAATTATTTACATACTCATTTATTTTTTAAAAATACAGTCCAATCATGAGTGTTGCTATGTATTATATGAAGAAATGTCAAATAATGACAAAAATAACTCAACCAGGGAGAATAGTTGGTGTTGGGTGTTGGTGAACGTTGGCGTGACACCCAAGATGTCATAGTGTGTCACCTCTGACGTGTGTCAGAGGTTTGCAATCACTAATTCAGGGGAACAGACAACCCACGAAATGCAGTACTGGGATTTCTGAGCCTGCTAACTTCGAAAGTCATCCTGTTACATTGGAGAAATATAAGAACATAAGAACATAAGAACAAGCCAGCTGGATCAGACCAAAGTCCATCTAGTCCAGCTCTCTGCTACTCGCAGTGGCCCACCAGGTGCCTTTGGGAGCTCACATGTAGGATGTGAACGCAATGGCCTTCTGCGGCTGTTGCTCCCGATCACCTGGTCTGTTAAGGCATTTGCAATCTCAGATCAAGGAGGATCAAGATTGGTAGCCATAAATCGACTTCTCCTCCATAAATCTGTCCAAGCCCCTTTTAAAGCTATCCAGGTTAGTGGCCATCACCACCTCCTGTGGCAGCATATTCCAAACACCAATCACACGTTGCGTGAAGAAGTGTTTCCTTTTATTAGTCCTAATTCTTCCACCCAGCATTTTCAATGAATGCCCCCTGGTTCTAGTATTGTGAGAAAGAGAGAAAAATTTATCTCTGTCAACATTTTCTACCCCATGCATAATTTTGTAGACTTCAATCATATCCCCCCTCAGCCGCCTCCTCTCCAAACTAAAGAGTCCCAAACGCTGCAGCCTCTCCTCATAGGGAAGGTGCTCCAGTCCCTCAATCATCCTTGTTGCCCTTCTCTGCACCTTTTTCTATCTCCTCAATATCCTTTTTTGAGATGCTACGACCAGAACTGGACACAGTACTCCAAGTCGCGTCAGCACTCCACTACTTTATATAAGGGCATGACAACCTTTGCAGTTTTATTATCAATTCCTTTTCTAATGATCCCCAGCATAGAGTTTGCCTTTTTCACAGCTGCCATGCATTGAGTTGACATTCCCATGGAACTATCAACTAAGATCTCAACTCCCTTTCCTGGTCTGTGACTGATAGCACTGACCACTGTAAGCGATGTTATGTGAAGTTTGGATTGTTTGCCCTATGTGCATCACTTTACATTTTGCTACATTGAACTGCATTTGCCATTTCTGAGCCCACTCACCTAATTTATCCAGGTCTGCTTGGAGCCCTTCACGCTCCTTTGTGGTTCTCGCCCCCCTCCATAATTTGGTATCATCTGCAAACTTGGCCACCACTGCTACCCACCCTACTTCCAGGTCATTTATGAATAGGTTAAAGAGCACTGGGTCCCAAAGCGGATCCTTGGGGACACCACTCCCTTACATCTCTCCATTGTGAGAACTTCCCATTTATACCCACCCTTTGCTTCCCTGTTTCTCAACCAGTTTTTAATCCATAGGAGGACTTCCCCTCTTATTCCCTTCATTGCTGAGTTTTTCTCAACAGTCTCTGGTGAGGAACTTTGTCAAAAGCCTTTGGAAATCCAAGTAGACAATGTCCACGGTTCACCCTGTCCACATGCCTGTTTACACCCTCAAAGAACTCTAGTAAGTTTGTAAAGACAGGATTTGCCTCTGCAAAAGCCATGCTGACTCTTTCTCAGCAGGTCTTGCTTTTCTACATGTTTTATAATTTTATCTTTAATGATAGATTCTACTAATTTACCAGGAACAGATGTCAAACTGACTGGCCTGTAATTTCCTGTCCCCTAGATCCTTTCTTAAAGATTGGTGTGACATTGGCCATCTTCCAGTCTTCAGGGATGGAGCCTGATTTCAGGGATAAGTTGCATATTAAAGTGAGAAGATCAGCAATTTCATGCTTGAGCTCTTTAAGAACTCTTGGGTGAATGCATGCAATCTGGGCCAGGGGATTTGGTAACATTTAGTTTATCAATGGCTGCCAGAACTTCTTCCTTGTCTACCACTATCTTCGCTAGTTCCTCGGATTAAGCCTCCTAAGAAGCTTGGTTCAGGTGCAGGAATACCCTCACCTCCTCTCTTGGGTGAAGACAGATGCAAAGAATTCATTCAGCTTCTCTGCAATCTCCCTGCCATCTTTAGCACACCCTTTGTTCCTTTGTCATCTAACGGGCCTGCAGCTTCCTTGCTGGCTTCCTGCTTTTGATGTACTTGAAGAACTGTTTGTTGCTGGTCTTGATTTTCGCAGCCATCGCGTTCCTCATAATCCTTTTTTGCCTCCCTTAAAAGCTAACTTGCTTCTCTTTTGCCACCATTTGTGTTCCCTCTCATATTCTTCTTCATCAGCCAAACTGGACTTCCATTTTCTAAAAAGACATTTTTCTTTTTTCTGATAATTTCCTCAACCTCTCTTGTTAACCATGGTGGCTTTCTTTTTTGGACTGGGTGCTGCCTTTTCTAACCTGTGGAACACATTCCAGCTGAGCTTTTATTACTGTGTTTTAAATAACCTCCAAGCATCCTGGACAGTTTTGACTCTCTTGATTTTCCCTTTCAGCTTCCCATGCGCTATCCCCCCTCATCTTTGCGATGAATTTCCTTTTCTGAAGGAGAATGTAACTACGTTAGTAGGTGCCATGTGGTGGCATGCTGAGATACTGAATCTAGCAGCAGTGTGGTGGCTGTTCCCTATCGGCTCAACAACACTGACTTAGTGCACCAGGTCCTGAGTCCCACATAGAATTAGATCTAGGATCACCTTTCCACAACCATCTGCTCTAAGCCACAGTCATTTAGCATATCCAGGAATGCACTCTCCTTACTATGACCTGAACATGCATTTTTCCAGTTTATATGGGGATAGTTAAAATCACCCATTACCACTACATTTTTTGTTTTTTTGGCTCCTCTAATTCTTTTTTTTTTTCCATCTCAGAATCCTCTTGTGCACTTTTGGTCAGGGGGCAGATAATATATTCCTAATATTAAACTGTCCTTCACACCTGGTATTGATATCCACAGTGATTCTGTAGGGGAACCAGCTCCCCTTGCATTGTCTATTTTATGTGATACTATGCTCTCTTTGATGTAAAGGGCAATTCCACCCCCAATACGCTCTGTCCTACCCTTCCTGCCTGTAGCCTGGGATAACAGCATCCCACTGGTTCTCCTCATTCCACCATGTCTCTGTAATGCCCACTATATCAAAGTCCTCCTTCAAAACTCTGTACTCTAGCTCCCCCATTTTAGGTCGAATGCTTCTACTATTAGCATAGAGACACCTGTATACCCTGTCTCTGTCCTTAACCTGGGATTTATGTGCTTTACCCTCAAGTCTTTTGTAGACACTATCCCTTGTCACATGCACATTGCTATGTTCCTCGCTTGTATGTGGTTGATTTAGAAAAACCTCCCTCTCTGTCTGCATCCCCATAGATACTGTATTCCGAACCGAAGTCACCTCAGCTCCTGTCGGCTTTCCCCCAGTGATCAGTTTAAAAGCTGTTCTGCCACCTTTTTAATGTTGAGCGCCAGCAGCCTGGTTCCTCTTTGGTTAAGATGAAGCCCGTCCCGTTTGTACAGGCCTGCCTTGTCCCAAACTGTACATTCTGTACAACTGTACATTCTGACCATGCTGTGCAAGCAGTTGAAACCCCCTGCCCCCCAAAGAAGATGTAACAACCCAGTTCATTGCAGATTGGCTTTGGACTAAGGGGGGGAAAGCAGGCAAATGCCACATATGGTGGCAGACTCCGCCAATGCAGAACATTGGGATGCATCTGGATGTATTTTAGCCCTGGAGTAGCAGGGCAGTGTGCTCTTGTTCAAAGCAATTCAACCAGCATCAGGACAACAAAGGATCATACTCAGCCCTCAATAATTCCCAAGGGTGAGCAATATAACTGCTGCAGATATGAGAGAAGGAAAAGAAGCGGGGGGGGGGGGGGGGATTCCCTCACTCTTCCTGTTCCACATTCCCCTGGAAATGTATGTTGGCTCTAAAGACGAACTGCCTTCCACAAGAAGTCTTGTCCTGCAGCAACATCCAGACTGCTCTACTGATGGAGCCACCAGTGAGCCCCAGAGCACGTCTCTCCCTTGGTAGCTGCCCAGGAAAGCAGTCAGGAAATACTTTGAACACTGAAATGTTTTGAATACTGTTAATACACAACCCAAAAGAGTTCTTGTTGCTGTGCTGGTCAGCTAACCTTTAGCGAAGGCCTCACGTTTCTCAGAAGTCCCATTCCCAGGCTCCAGAGAAGGGACAGAGGAAGTAATCTCGCACAAGGCCACAATACAAATGAAGTCTGGTACAGAGATGTGAACTTGGGACCAACATACAGGCCATAGATCATATTCTCACTTTGAGGATTTGAGGGAATGTAAAGGAAGCTGTACTCCTCAAATTTGACCCAGAAATTATTTATCTATACCCCATCTTTCTTCCTAACAAAGATCAAAGCAGCTTACGCAGAGATCCTCTCCTCCGTTTTGCCCCCCCTCCCCCATCTTGTGAGGAAGCCTATAGGTCATGGGTCCCCAACCTTTCTGAGCCTGCAGGCATATTTGGAATTCTGCCATGCAATGCTGGAGGCAGAAAGAAAATGCCTGCCACAGCAGAAGGAGCAGGCCACAAATTAATTGCCACAGCTTAACTTCACTAACACAGCGAAGATGCTTGTGCTGTGGCGGCAGCTGCCGCTAAAGCAATATTTTAAAAGAGCTGCACAGCCAATTAAATCTCCAGTAGTTTTGATGGAAGCAGCGTTTGAATAAGAGTTTTTAACGCTGCCAGAGAACCAGGAGGGGGGGAAGCAGGCACTAGGACCCAGCAACATTAAGATCCAGGGAGTTGTGGCAGATTAATAAACACATCTCCTGTCATCTTTATCCTGAAAAGTGTATAGCTTGTACCAATTACAATGATGGGAAGAGACCCAAACATCCCAGGATGATTCTCAAACAAAAGGAACCTTCACAGTAAGTCCAACATTCTGTTTTGGTAATGTTTGGGAACCACATGTTAAACAAAGACTTGCCCTACTCTCCCTTCATCAGCTTTTGAAAAAATCAGGCAAGGGAGCCGACCTTTCTGAGGCAGGAACCTTGGGAAAAATTCCTTTTCTCCCAAGGCCTGCATTTACTCCCTGGGAGCAGCAGTGGCATAGTGATTAAGAGCAGGTGCACTCTAATCTGGAGAACCGAGTTTGATTCTCCACTCTGCCACTTGTGGAAGCTTATCTGGGGAACTAGATTAGCTTGTGTACTCCAATAGACGCCAGCTGGGTGACCTTGAGCAAGTCACAGTTCTTCGGAGCTCTCTCAGCCCCACCCACCTCACAGGGTGTTGGGGGGGGGGGGAAGGGATATTGTAAGCCCTTTTGAGTCTCCTACAGGAGAGAAAGGGGAGGTATAAATCCAAACTCCTCTTCTTCTTCTAAGGTGAAGGGCCTTGATGGTTTTGGATAATACAGAATTGTAGTCAAGTACAGGTGCTCAATGGCTATGGGTTCCTCCTCCAAGGAGAACCCTCCCTCCTCCCTCTCAGGTTCTGATTATGATGAGTGGCTTTCCATCGCCGAGGGGCTGCTCTGGAAACTGGCAGGAGCGGCAGCAGAGGAGGAACCTTTCCAGGCTGCCTTGGTGGGCCACTGAGAACAACAGACCTGACAGAATGTGACATCCCACTCTGGCATGTGGACCTCTCTCTGGGGGCAGGCAAGGGCCGTCTCTGATTGGAGCATTTGGACCCCCGAGAAGGGGTGGCAAAAAACATGTTCTTGCACCGGTTGGAGCTCTTCTCTCAAAGTTCTCCATAAACTCAGGTGAGAAAGGATTCCACCTGTCCACTACTTAGGGAGCACAGAGACTTTACATTGCCCCACTGAAGATGTTCTGGTGGTCAGGGAGTCCATCTAGTCCAGAGGGGAAGAACCTGGCATGTGACAGTCATAACCACCAGAGGCCAAACTGGCGGCCGAGAGAGATGCTTGCACCTTAAGTGCCATTTTCATGCCTTTTTTATAGGGCGTTCTTGGTCTGCGCTGGGCTCCACTGGCCAGGGGAGCGCTCTCAAAGAGAAACAGATGGAAAGGAGAAAAGAGTCCACACTCGTCTCAGAGAGAAATGTGTTGCAGGGCCGATAAGGAGGAGGAGGGAGAGTGCAGAAAAGCCACAAAAGAAACAAAGCCAAGAGGGTATTTAAAAAGAAAGCATGAAGAGACAGGCGGGAGAGGTTAGGAGACTCTCCTCTTAGCCTGAAGTCATTCTAGGAGAAAGGCAATGGCAGACTGCACCCGCTGCAAAGAGGGTTCCTCACTCCCACCCCCCGGGTGGCGCTCTCTGGAGAGGAAACAAGCTGAACTGGAGTGGCTCCCAGTTGAGAGACAGGAAGTTGTTAAAAGTTGGTCCTGCATCCCTGAGAAATGGTTGGGAATCACTCGTATCAAGATGCCCTCCTGCTCAGATCAAGAACCTTGATTTTCTGTTCACACACACTCGGGCAACACAGATCCCCTGCTCTCGCTACCTGTTTATGCTACTCTACCGCAGAAGAAAGTTTTTATACAAGCAAGCAACTTTGGGTAGCTTTATTGGCGTTCAGCCATATAACTGAAGAGCTTTTGGAGAGCATTTTAATCATTTCTGCTCTAAGGCGGATTCCGCATGGGCCAAAATCACTAGTGTCGGCCCAATAAAAAGACCGTTTGGAGGGGGAACTTCCCACGGCTGCCACCTCCATGCTGCTCTTTTCCCCTCCAAATAGCGTTTTGTTGATTCGCTAGTCATTTGGAAAGTGGCGCCTTCCACCTGGTGGCTAGCGAACGGCACTAGTTGGAAGGCGTCTTTTTCTGGCGCACCACATTTTTTTTTTAAACCTACCTCCTCTTCCTATATAGCTCTGTTGAGACAAGGGGAAACTCCTGCTGCCCTCCAACCCCGGGGCACTGCCAGGGCCATTGGGGTGTGTCCCCTCATCCCGACAGAGCTACGTAGGAAGAGGTAGGTTGGTTTTTTTTAAAAAAAAAAAAGTGGCGTGCCCCATGCAGAGGCACCACTGTGGGCCGCAACAGCTTGCACACACGTGTGCGAAGGACCTTGGGGCTGTACCGGTGTCATGTACGCCAGTGCTCTGCTGTTCCCTGGGCCCATGCAGAATCCGCCTAAGAGACCATGAAAAAGCTTCAACACAACTTGGGACCCATTAACAACAGAGGAATTTGAGCTACCAAGACAAGTCAGAGTTAGTTTGGGAGGCAGAGGGGTCCATGAAAGGGTGGATGTTAACAACCTTAAGTGGGGTCACTTCCCACAAAATGCAAGGTTGGAAGCAACCCAACTCTTGGCCTTTCAGGTGGTAGGAGCAGCAGAGGTGTAAGAGCCCTTCGCCGCCCAGAGCCCTTCGGGGACGGGGCGGGATAGAAACCTAAAGCATGCATGCATGCATGCATAAAGAAAGAAAGAAAGAAAGAAAGAAAGAAAGAAAGAAAGAAAGAAAGAAAGAAAGAAAGAAAGAAAGAAAGAAAGAAAGAAAGAAAGAAAGAAAGAAAGAAAGAAAGAAAGAAAGAAAGAAAGAAAGAAAGAAAGAAAGAAAGAAAGAAAGAAAGAAAGAGGTTAAGAGCTCGTGCATCTAATCTGGAGGAACCGGGTTTGATTCTCCGCTCTGCTGCCTGAGCTGTGGAAGCTTATCTGGGGAATTCAGATTAGCCTGTGCACTCCCACACACACCAGCTGGGTGACCTTGGGCTAGTCACAGCTTCTCGGAGCTCTCTCAGCCCCACCCACCTCACCGGGTGTTTGTTGTGAGGAGGGGAAGGGCAAGGAGATAAAAATCCAAACTCTTCTTCTTCTTCTTCTAGTTATGGTCAAGTGTACATTTCAACAGCTTCAGCTGATGTGTCAGCTGCCATCCCTTTCTCAAAAGGGAACTGGCTGCTGTATTACGTGTTCAGGTGACTTCCTGCCTTGATGTACTGTCAAAGGCTTTTACGGCCGAACTCAACTGGTTGTTGTGGGCTTTCTGAGCTGGGCAACCATGGTCAAGTCCTTCCTTGACTTCTCCCTTTCTACTCCATGCGCCTGTGACAGCTGCTTGAAAATTTTACCCAGACCAAAATGTAGCATTTGGAACAAGGAGCAGATTACATAAATTCTGCCAAAACATGCCTCCTTAATTCCAGGCTATTCCAGGTCATCTTTGAGTTGCGTTTTTGATCCTCAATCCCCAACAGCCCAGATCCAGGATATCTATAGGAACACTATCTCCCATTCTAAACACTCAGCCATTTGAACTGTAGTGATGCTGTTCAACCTTTTCAGCGCGCTCTGCTGATTTTGTTATTTTCACAAGTGGGGAATTAGCAGCCGTTTATCCTGCATGCTGGCCTCTGCCCCCCCACATTTTGTTCAAGTTTCTCTTCCCTTTCTCTGCTCTAGCCGTGTTTCTTTCCTCAAACCAGCTTCACAGTTTCCATGAGTGTCAAAAGTTGGAGATGGGCCACATAAACTCCGGGGGGGGGGGGGGAATCACTTGGTCCTTTCTACCACATTCAGATCTAGCCAACGAACGACGAGAGGAAACTGACAGAGTGTTTCCTGGTTTATTTTTAATACCAAGCATCTCTCCCTAAAAATAACCAGCTTTGAACAAATGTGAAACAGGTTAGACTGTATTTACTGCTTCTCAAAACTTCATCATTACATCAAACAAATTGAACTAAAGGCAGCTTTCAGTGTGAAATAACAAATCATGGGGGAAGTCCAAATCAAAATGTTCTATATGAAACAGTACATCAGTCATGTACTGTACTGATTACTGCAAGCTTCTACTAGACCCGGGTCTAGGAACCGAGAGATGCTATCCCACATGTGCCCAGGATCATCTACAGAAGGGGTGTCCAACTCTGGCACTTCAGATGTTCATGAACTACAATCCCCATTAGCCCCTGCTGGCATGGCCAATTGGGGCTGATAGGAATTGTAGTCCCATGAACATCTGAAGCACCAGAGTTGGACACCCCTGATCTACAGAGTTCATTAGGGTATATTTTGTCTTATTAGAGGGGATGTGCGAGTTCAGCTCACATACTGGCAGACATCCTATCCTTCCATTCAGCAATGTCCAAAGCCTTCCTCCAACTTGTAGCTCCAGCTAAAGAACCTCTTAAAAGGCTGAAAACTTTGCTGAGGGATACAGGCCACTACAAGTATTTGACTATCACCCAAACGGAATTCATATTAAACTTATTTCTCAATGAGAAATGCTACTTTGGCCATGGGAAAGATCTGAATGCTTGTTACCAAGGTTGTCCCTTTGTTTCTTCTTAACTGAGCCTGTATCCTATTTTAAACCAGCCCTTTCATAAAGCAAAGGACAATGCAAAATCCAGCAGTTTCTACTTGACATCTGCAGAACACACATCATGGCGGTATTAACAACCAGGAGCAATCTGTATCCTCTGTTAGAGACTTGGGGACTTACAAAGCAGCCAATTAAAAGTTTAAATAAGTCAAAAGCAGCACACAGACCCTGATTAACTTTTGACAAACGAAGACCACCATGTTGGACACCAAGAAATAACTGGGCTGCCTTTGGTGGTACGCCTAGGAGATTCTCAGACCAAAGGAGCTTCTGTAAAATTTCGCCTGCCATTTTAAGAAACTCTGCCTGCCCGTGCTCGATTCCATTCCTGGTGCTTTCCTGCTGCTGCAGGCTCGTGCATTTGCTCATGGGTCCCTTCTTTGATTGACGAAGATGTATGCCTCCCCCCCCTCCCCTAAAAGCTTGGGTGACGTAAGAGGTGGAGTGGGAAATAAAATGGAAGAAAGCGAGGCTCAAAGAGGTTTTTACTGCGAAGATATATTTCGGCGCTGCCCTGGAAGACAGATGGGAGAGAAACAGGCAGGGAGAGGACGGCTAAATCAAGAGCCCAGCAGCTCTGCAGGGCAGCAGGCAGGCCTGCCACGATACTCACTCAGGCTGCCCAGCTGTCGAATGACATTTGCCAGGGTTATGTTGGTCACGCACTCCAGTTCATTCCGAACACTCGGCAGCATCTGACGGCACAGGTGCCTTGGCTCGATGTTTCTCGTTACTAACGGCATGGTGGACCAGTTTCAGGCAGGGTTCTGAAAGAGAAAAACAACAGGGGAAAGGCTTATTCCGGGGAAAGGACGGTTCCCTGGGAAAGGATCACTCAGCCACAAATCCAAGTGACACCAGAGGCACAGGACATGTTCCTCCACTCAGAACAAGCTTTATTGAAGTCATAATTTCTATCCTTTTCTTCGCTGCCTCCCCTCGTAAACTTATCAGGACTGGCCTTTCAAGATAAAGATGTGGATGGTTTCGGGCAACACCACCAGACCAACAGCAGCAATAGGCTTCCGACTCTGAACTGACACAAAATCAGCATTGCTGTTTTACCCTGTCCACCTCAACATATTCAAATAAAAGAGTCCAGCTGAACTCTCTCCCAAACACTTCAGAGTGTTTATGCAAAGGACATTGTGTGTGGGGGTGGGTCAGGGGAACTAGTTTAAACCAGGCAACAGATTGAAATAGGGATGCTACTGCATTTCTTGACCCCATTGTTTGGCCCCCCCCCCCCCCCAATTTCCCCTTTTGATTTCCTCCATGTGCAAACAGAATCTCTGAATGTTTATTTCCACTCTATTTTCTGTTTCTGCAAGCCACTTTTCCCCCTGTTAAATCAGTGCCCTTTTAAAAACATTTTTGCATCAACTGTAGCAAAGAAATGTGAGGAACAAGTGGGGAACATCCTGAACCAAAACGGGTTAAAGAAAAAGTTCAAAAAAATGACAAGCTATGAAAACAAAATGAGTGAAGTGCACACTCATCCCAGCTAAAAATATTTCTGTCATGCCAAACAGGCTGGGCACTCATGAAAACAGGAAGCTAGCTTAGCTGACCAGGAAGTTTGCTTACAAGTGTTTTGTAGATGTAGAACAGCATGGCCCCCCAAGTTCCCTTTTGATTTTTCTTGTTTCAAAGCTACTGAGGCCTACAAGGACCCAGAATTTTTAAACAGACAGAAAGCAATTGATAGTATATTGGTAGGAGACATTTCCCAGCATCAGCAGATGAAGATTCTCCCTGCAAACGTTAAAATAAGGCTCTGAAAGCATTTGCTAGCGCATCATGTTTATTTGTAAGCAGTGAATGACAGCTGCTGGTTACTCCTTCTTTCACAGTCACAGTTGCCAATTATCTGAGGACAGTTCAAACCGGCAGTTTTAACTTTTAACGTCCTAAATAGATTGGATCTGTCCCATCTTAGGGACCACCTTCTCCTAGAGAGCCAGCGTGGTTCTTCTAATACCTTACAGAAGAAAACAGAAGAAAAGGTACACTCTAATCTGGAGAACCAGGTTTGATTCCCTGCTCTGCCACTTGAGCTGTGGAAGCTTATCTGGTGAACCAGATTTGCTTGTGCACTCCAACACATGCCAGCTGGGTGACCTTGGGTTAGAGACAGTTCTTCATAGGTCTCTCAGCTCCACCTACTTCACAGGGTGTTTGTTGTGAGGGGGAAAGGGAAAGGAGGTTGTAAGCCCCTTTGAGTCTCCTTACAGGAGAGAAAGGAGGGGATATAAATCCAACTCTTCTCTTCTTCCCTGACTGGACACAGAGGTCATAATCTCTGAAGTATTGGAGGAGCGGGGCTGTCTTCTTCCCAGCACTCTATCAGGGTCTTAAATCTGTGCTGTCCCTGACCCAACCAGTTAATACCATCGACAGCTATACCAGCTAGATACTTTCAGTTAAGCAGCCTGCATATTAATTTCTCTTTTATACAGAAGGCTTCAAAGGTCCTGTAGAGAAACAAGACCAGATATTTATGATACTTCCAAACAATGGAAATAACATGCACTCTATCTCTTTGGCTAATATTTTCGAAGAAAAAAGAACCCGCCCACCCTTCAATCAGATGGCGAACAGCTCTGCCGGAGGAGACAGCTGTCTTGCAACAAAGACTCTGATCTGCTGTGGATGGAATGGTAAAAAAATAAAGCAGGAAGCTGACAGCTTTGGGGAGCAGGGCTTCCTGTCACCAACAGCAACACACCAAGACTTGTTTTGTAAAAAGTCTGCTGTTTGTGCTTGACTTTGAACCACCCTTTTGCAGTCTCTATGGCAGCTGGCGGCTTATCTCCGAGGTCCAGGAGTCATTCCTGGATGGTTTTCTATCAGGGTGTTAAGGGACTGAAGCCGATATTAGATTCCGCTAATTACCTCCCAAGCCAAAAATCTGAATTTCCAAATCTGACCCGCATCTGCAGAGGAGATCGAGATCTGGAGGGCACAGCGCAGCAGCCAAGGTTTTTACGTGCAACCCGCAGGTCCCCCCAAAAAGCAAAACAAACACAAAATCCCCAAGAAATTATCAACCCACACCAAGAAGAGGCTGAAGATCTTGACAGGAATACGTTCTACTTTGAATGGATCTTCAGTGCCTTAATATGGCCAAGGTCACCCCAGCTTGCCGCATCCCTAATCACAACAAGGATAAGGACAGATTCCTTGGCGCATTTTCCAGACAGGGAATTTGTTATTACTTCTCCATGGACTGTGCGATCGATCATTTATCCTCACGTTAACTCTGCTTGGGACTGAACCTCACTCTCCCAGGCTGAGGGCTGTTTCAGATCCACCGTTCTTCCTGAGTAACGTTTGCACTGAAAGCTGCACCCTTCTAACTGAGCTCTCCCATTCTCTGCAACGTGATAATACCACATTACTGAATGCATTTTTCACACATGCTTTCACATCACTTGCTACTACCAGTGAGGAGGGCGGGAGGAAAATGCAGAATGAGATGACAACATGATTTGGGATGAGTTAAATAACATTTTACACTACAAGGGTGCAGGGTGACTTTAAGAAGATGAAGAGTTTGAATTGATACTCCCACCCTTTCTCTCCTGTTAAAACACTCAGAGGAGCTTACAATCTCCTTTCCCCTCTCCCCCCCCCAACAACAAACACCCTGTGAGGTGGGTGGGGCTGAGAGAGCTCCAAAGAACTGTGACTAGCCCAAGGTCACACATCTGGCATGTGTTGGAGTGCACAAGCTAATCTAGTTCATCACATAAGCCTCCACAGCTCAAGTGGCAGAGCGGGGAATCAAACCTGGTTCTCCAGATTAGCATGTACCTGCTCTTAACCACTACACCAGCATGTGTAATATGTAAGTTCTTCCCAAAAAGTCAACACAAATGGTGTGTGACACAGCTCATAACTGGAGGACTGGAGACTCAGGGAGAAACAAAATATCTCAGGTTTCCTAAATGATGAACCCTAAATATATGAATATAGCCATGGAGTCTCTAGTGGACCTAATGAAACATTTGGGGGCACTAGGAAGTCACTAGAGAAGAAACTGTAAAGAAAAGGGAAGAATGGAAAATATACAAGTCTTGTTGATTCATTGGACAATAATCAAAATGAAACAGCATGGAGTTGGTGCAGCCCCCCAACATTCTTCAGAAGATCCCAGTAAAAGAATAAATGAGAAATAACTACAGTTGTAGGGACTGGTCAAATTCAAAAACTAAGCATACAGGTCAAACTCCTTGGGTGCTGCATGTGACCGCAAAGAATCTACGTCCTAAACACAAAGAAGCAATAAACATATAAAGCATGAAAGAAACAACAGTGGCTTAACAAAGCCAAATCACCTCATCTGAAAGAAGAGCTAATTGGCAGTAGATGAACAGCAAACAGTGATACAAATAAAGCCATTTCCATGAATTAAAGTAGCAAGAAAAGGAGGTTTTTGGACACTTGTAAGTGAGAGCCAGTGTGGTGTAGTGGTTAAGCAGGTGGATTCTAATCTGAAGTACCGGCTTTGATTCCCCACTCCTCCACCTGAGTGGCACAGTGGCTTATCTGGTGAACCAGAGGTGTGTCTGCACTCCTACATTCCTGCTGGGTGGCCTTGGGCTAGTCACAGTTCATTCAGAACTCTCTCAGTCCCACCTACCTCACAAGGTGTCTGTTGTGGGGAGAGGAAGGGAAAGGAGCTTGTCAGCCACCTTAAGTCTCCTTACAGGACAGAAAGGTGGAGTATAACTCCAAACTCTTCTTTTTCTAGACACTCCACTAGAATTGCTCACAACCCACCAGCAGGTAACATCTTCTCCAACGTCAGAGCTGGCAGGCTGACCGCCCAGAAAGATGCTGTGCTGTGTCTTGTTTAACAAGATTCATACAGAGGGCATCATAACATTTTCTTGGTAGTGGCACCACTGATTTGGAATGCTGTCTCTAAGGAATATGGTCAAAACAACACCTCCATATAATTTTTCTAAAGAAACCATGGGGGCATGAACCATTCCAAGACCCGGTGTGTGCAAAGCTGTGTATGAAAAAAGAGGAAGAGAGATAGAGAGCACGGAATGAGAAGTAGGAAAATATTGCACCCTGGTCTGCACAAGCAGAAAAGGAAAGAAGACACAGCAAGAGAATGACACACGCAGAATAGATGCATACTTCGGATCAGCTCCTTTTAATCAGCAGAGGGATGAGAAAATAGGACACACACACTCACTGCTAAGATCAGATCTAGTCTAGACATTACTCAGTTATTTTGGAACATAACAATTTGTGTGAGGTTGCCACATGTCTAATCAGTCGCATATGATACAAAGTGCTCTGCAATGCTTTTTTTGTCAGGCTATTCTATAGCAATGTTTGGTTTTCTCCACCCAACCACTTTGAGGAATCGTATCCCACAACACCATGGAAGGCAGACGTTTGTGCTGTTTCCCGACATGGTATTCCTATTGCTAAATGTGCAGACATATATATTTATGTATATAAAATCGCTAGCATATTGTAAGGAATTATAAAAGTGGAGACAAAGTTTGTCATTATACTTGTTTTTAAAATAAAGAGTTCCCATTTTAGTAGAACTAATTCCGTTCCCTGCAACTCGCGTTAAAGTGGTGAACAACCAGCTGGAATGTCTGCTCTTGTGCATAAATATCACGTTTTTAAAATGTCTTAAGGCAAAGTCTGGCAGACAACACATTATCAGCTCTGTGAAGTGCAAAGACGCTCTTGCAGAGTGAGCAATTTCTGTGCCAGCTCTATTATGCACTAACACAGCAAACTGAATCCCAGAAAGTGAAGTGTCAACTAAGATGCACTGGCACCCAAGACAACTGTTCTGGAAGGTTCATTATGTTACCCAAAGCGGCACTGCATACAAACATAACATATACATTCCATAACACCACATGGAACGTGTGGTGCAAGTCAAGTTCTGGGTCATTTTCAAAGTATTTGTATTGACATTTAACGCCTTGAGCAGTAGCAGACCTGGAATATCTTTGGGTCCGCAGCTCCCCATTTTGCCCTACAAAGCCCCTCTGTTCATCAGAGGGGAACCTCCTGGTGATCCCCGGCCCGAGAGACATCCAGCTGGCTTCTACAAGAGCCAGGGCTTTTACAGTGGAATTAAGTCAATTCCTCAGGGCTTGCGAGATGTGGCTGTTCCACCAGGCCTTTTCCAATTAGCCATCCAGATTGATCCAAGATACTAGAATATCTTTTGGTCTCCAGAAGGGGGGAAAGGGGGGGGGGGAAATGGCTAGATGGATTAAATGATACAATCCAGAATTATTGCACTAATTTTGTTAATTGGTTGTAAGGTTTTTATGTTAAGCTTTATATTTTAAAGTTGCAGGATGTTTTAATACATGTTGTAACCCGCCCAGAGCCCTTCGGGGATGAGGTGGGATATAAGACTAATAAAATAAATAAATACTGCATCAAGTTAACAGAGGTGGCAGAAAAGGGAAGAACCAACAGGTCAGCTATACATGGTAGACAATACCTAGAACTTAATCATCACATGAAAATAGATTATAAGGATAGCATCTTGACTAAAAACTGGATGGCCTTCTTTTCTAGTAATGAAAGGTAGCTCCATTTCTAAAATTGGAAGCTCTCACACTTCCCAGAATCGGTGTGTGTGTGTGTGTGTGTGTATTGTTGTTAGCAACTGAATGGTCAAATGATTGTCATGTATTTTTAAACCATTAACTTTTATTAGAACAAGGTGGCAGTTTAATCGACATCCAGGTTGATATCTCTGTGAAAGCATCATGAAATAAAAATGTAACCTGTTACCTACATCCAGTGCCATTCTTGGCTCCATAGAATATTTTACCATGGTCAATTAACTGGTGCTGCTACCACAGTCACTGCAAGTGACCTGCAGTTTCAACATAATGGAGGAAATGTGCCATGATTTTACGTCTTTATTTCAGATCCTACAATAGCAGCTTGTCTTCCCTGTGGCAGGAGACCACACTCCAAACCGTATGATGACATAATCCCATACCTTAAGCATCTGAAAGCAGAAATGGCAGAGCTGTGAGCCATGCATGGATTACGGGCTATTTACCTCCTAAAACTACAGCCATCTCATGCCTTCTCCCCATTCCCAGCATACAATGTGCAAGTGACAGTATGTTTCCTACAGTCAAACCCAGGATTCAGCTAGAACTATTGGAAACATGAGCGGTTCTCAAACTCACCACAGCTAACTAGCTTGCCACAGGAATGAGTATTAGAGAAAGGACCTCACCACCATCATCATCGTAGCAGCAGCAGAAGCAGCAGAAGCAGCAGAAGCAGCAGAAGCAGCAGAAGCAGCAGCAGCAGCAGCAGCAGCAGTAGTTGTAGTAATCGGCACGCTGGGCACCATCCCAAAAACACTAGGGCAGCACTTGAAACAACTTCGAATTGACAAAATTAACATCTGTCAAATTCAGAAGGCAGCCCTGCTGGGATCCACACGAATACTACGCCGATACATTACAACTTCCTAGGCCTCTGGGTGAGGCTCGAATTGTAATGAAGGCCAACAACCAGCTTAAGATCTGGCAGCTGTGAAATCTACAACCACACCACCACCACCACCACCACCACCACCACCAGGCATAATAAAGACAAGAAAGCTTACCCAAGCAAGGATTAAATACTAGCACATACTGAATTGCCTTTCTTCTACCAAGTAAACAGCTCCCTGAACAAACCATACCAGTTTACTCTCATAGGAAAAGGTCACTGAATTATTCTAGTAGAGCTCTCGCCCATGACCCACCCTCAGGTTTTTGCTTGAAAAGCCATCTGTGAGCACTGAGAGGAAGGGAGCCAACTGCGCCCCACCCTCCTGTAACATGCAAGAAAAAATTCAGATAAGAGCTTTTCAGAGGCAATCCTGTCTCTACACTGCCATTTAAAGGGGGATGGGAAGGACTAAGTAAGGAAATGCACAGAGGTTCACAATTACAGAACTGTGAGAAATTACTCCTTTATACTTCTGCCAGAAAAGCCTCTTAGATTTTTATCTGAAGTTATAACCTGTTTTTCTCAATGAGGACCCAAAGTGGCTTACAACCACCTGCGAGGTGGGCATGTGAGCGGCCCATGTTCACCCAGCAAGAAACCTCGGTAGAGTGGGGATCTGAACTTGCATCTCCTAGAGATACTAAGTCAAAACAAACCACTATACAACTTCTCCATCAAGAACTGCCACAGTGGGTGTTGGCTAGTGACAAACCACTCTAGTTTCACCTAGGAGCAGCAGTAGCGTAGTGATTAAGAGCAGGTGCACTCTGATGTGATTAGCTTGTGCACTCCAACACACAACAGCTGGGTGACCTTGGGCTAGTCACAGCTCTTCAGAGCTCTCTCAGCCCCACCCACCTCACAAGGTGTTTGTTGGGGGGAGGGAAAGGAGATTGTAAGCCCCTTTGAGTCTCCTTACAGGAGACAAAGGGGAGGGGCATAAATCTAAACTCTTCTTCTTCAAGGGGTCTGGCATATTTTTTTTAATTAGCATCACAGATATTTCAGTAACAACATCTTTCCTGGGCTCAAGGGAAGCATGTCTGCAGTAATTCTAGTTGCAATAAACAACTGTGTAGCAAAACCAAACAAGGGAGACCGCTTTTCAGATTGCCCATTGGTAGATTAGACACACCAGAAGCTTCAGGAGAGACAAAGGAATAATCACACCTGAAATTCCCATCAGGTTAGCAGGGGCTGATGGGAATTGTAGTCCATGAACATCTGAAGCGCCAGAGTTGGACACCTCTTGAATTGCATAGTTTCAAGCCTCCATTCACTGTGCAAATACAGGCCAACTGTTCCTCCCTCCCTCTAAGACGAGCTTTAACATTTCAAGCATCTCTCAGCAGTTAACAGTTCCTCTGTGAAACAGCCTGAAAGAAGTTGGCTTGACGTCATGCTGGAAGGCCAGACTAAAAACTGAAGAGGCATCAGGGACCAGACACTTAAAAAAAAAGTAGTCAGCAGGAAAGTTCTGCCTAGGACGCAGAGCAACATTCAGAGATGCAGTCACAAGGAAGAAAGATGCTGCAAATCTAGGATACTGCCATGATGGACCAATCTGAGGGAGGAGTCTCAACACAACAGTGATCATTATGGAACATCTGTACATGATACTGCATGGCGTTTCATTCAGCGAGCTATAATGAACATTTACATTTTTCCGACCCCTGAAAAGATTATGGGTTCACTTGCCTTTAATAGCCTTGACAACTAGCAGCCAAGTCAGTATGTGCTGGGTAAGGGCAGCTACAATCCTAAAAACTCAGCCCACATGGCGGTCACCAGAAATTTCAGGCATCTAGACCCACCTTCCGATAGCTCCATGGTGGCGAACCTATGGCACTCCAGGTGTTCAAGGACTACAATTCACATCAGCCCTTGCCAATAGGCCATGCTGGCAGGGGCGGATGGGAATGGTAGTCCATGAACATCTGGAGTGCCATAGGTTCGCCACCACTGCGATAGCTCATCTAGATCTCTCTTGGAGCCAGCTGATCATCTGGAAACTGAACAGCAAATTCTGCTGGGATACGATTTTCTCAGAACAGGGGACAAGTACAATGCTATCCACTTGGAGACCTTCAAGGTCCAGGCTCCTGTAAGGAGTTGCGGGGGGGGGGGGGGGCCCCTTCAAGTTCTTTTTTTTTAAGAACAAGCCAGCTGGATCAGACCAAAGTCCATCTAGTCCAGCTCTCTGCTACTCGCAGTGGCCCACCAGGAGCTCACATGTAGGATGTGAACGCAATGGCTTCTGCGGCTGTTGCTCCCGATCACCTGGTCTGTTAAGGCATTTGCAATCTCAGATCAAGGAGGATCAGGATTGGTAGCCATAAATCGACTTCTCCTCCATAAATCTGTCCAAGCCCCTTTTAAAGCTATCCAGGTTAGTGGCCATCACCACCTCCTGTGGCAGCATATTCCAAACACCAATCACACGTTGCGTGAAGAAGTGTTTCCTTTTATTAGTTCTAATTCTTCCCCCCAGCATTTTCAATGTATGCCCCCTGGTTCTAGTATTGTGAGAAAGAGAGAAAAATTTCTCTCTGTCAACATTTTCTACCCCATGCATAATTTTGTAGACTTCAATCATATCCCCCCTCAGCTGCCTCCTCTCCAAACTAAAGAGTCCCAAACGCTGCAGCCTCTCCTCATAGGGAAGGTGCTCCAGTCCCTCAATCATCCTTGTTGCCCTTCTCTGCACTTTTTCTATCTCCTCAATATCCTTTTTGAGATGCGGCGACCAGAACTGGACACAGTACTCCAAGTGCGGTCGCACCACTGCTTTATATAAGGGCATGACAATCTTATAAGTTCGTTTGCAGAGCCTACCAAAATCTGCAGTGGTCTGTCCCAAGGTCTTCAGTCACACTTTCTGCATGGACAATCAGGAGCTCTGGCTTTGCTTTTGCAAAGCATAGATGCTGTTCCACCCAAACACTTCCTCAAACAGTTCTTCAAGGGAGTCATGCTTTAGAACCGTGGTGGCAAGCCTTTGGCACTCCAGATGTTATGGACTACAATTCCCATCAGCCCCTGCCAGCATGACCAATTGGAAGGTCTCCTTGAAGGTCTCCAAGTGGATAGCATTGTACTTGTCCCCTGTTCTGAGAAAATCGTATCCCAGCAGAATTTGCTGTTCAGTTTCCAGATGATCAGCTGGCGCCAAGAGAGATCTAGATGAGATATCACAGTGGTGGCGAACCTATGGCACTCCAGATGTTCATGGACTACCATTCCCATCAGCCCCTGCCAGCATGACCAATTGATCGTGCTGGCAGGGGTTGATGGGAATGGTAGTCCATGAACATCTGGAGTGCCATAGGTTCGCCACCACGGTATTAGGCAAACCAGGCCTTATAAACAATCAGAGGCACTATCTGTAACATACCACCCTGTAATAAGGGGCAAGAAGGTTTCTGGGTCTACCCTGAGTAGATGATTGACAGAATGCATATCTCTGTCATATCCTTCATGAAGTTTCAGCACCTTCAGATAGCATCAAGGTACAGAAACCAAGAGGACTGCCACCTCCAAAGCCTTTCATGTGAATTCTTCAGGTGAGAACACATACAAGGTGACAACTTCGAAACAGACTTTCACAAGGTATTACAAATTAGATGTGTTTGTAGGTGCAACGCGGTCTTCATCCATACAGTGACTAAGCTGGGACTTGTTTTTCACCCAAGGCTCTCCCTGGTTGGATGCTGCCTTCGTAATAGCCCAGGCATATCAGAAGGTCCTCTCTCGTCTCAAACAAAAACAGAAAATTAGGCTTACTGTGAAAGTACCTTTTGTTTGAGAATGAGGAGGTCATCTTGGACCCACCTAAAGTATAAGAAATGTGAAGCATTCAATCTTGTTAGAACTGACTGCAAACTATTGGGTTATATTCTGAAGTTATGGAATTCAGCTACTGTGATGTTTAGTGTCAGGTTTTGTGCTTCCAACTAATGAAGCAGCAAGTTTGTCACATTTGTGGGTTGTTAAGAAAGAGTAAAGATAAACTCAGCAGTACCTAAGGAAGCTGTAGAAGCCTTCAACTGACAAGAGTGGGAGAACGGAAGAACTTGAAAATGAAGTGACTGAGAGTTATAATACTGCTACATTGCAACTCATCCAGTAATACCTTACATATTTACTGAGTAAATAATAGAAAGCATTTTGAAATAATACGGTAGCTAGCATAATATTTTAAATCCTTGCTTTTCTTTTATCATTAAAAAACCACCAGGTCGTCACACCCCCAAATTTCTTCCTGAGAAATCACACTAAGGGGAAGATTCTGTTTGCTCCCAACTTTTCCAGACATTCATAACTCTAACTTAGTGTAGAAGAGCCCCTCATCCTTAAAGTCATCCTCCTACTCTGAGAACAACTGTAGCAGCTGCAAAGAAGTTATACAACCCTTATCAATAGATGCTTGCTTAGCTGACCAGAGAGAGAAGCACTACTAAATGTAAGTCTATTTCTTCCCCCATGACCTGACCACAGATATTTCACCAGCTACCATATGTATGGATGGGACAGTTATTTTTGTTATCCTTTTTGCACACTGGATTCCCCTAAAGTTTCTAAATTTACCCAAAGTTACTTCATTGCCTTTTCATTTGCTTATGGTTGGCACATCCCTTTCTTTATTCGGGCTTCCCCCTTTTCTTAAAAGTTTGCATGAGCTAGACCACAAAAAGCATGAGTTAGTTTCTTACACAAAGGGGAGGGAAGTTACCTTCCCTGAAAAGGCTTTTGCTTTCTTCTCACATTACATCTACCTAGAACTGGTAATCTGCTGGCATTCTCCATAGTAAGGACCCAAAATCATGTCATGCAAGCAAGTCCTTGGAAGTAAAATGCACCATTTTTTTCAACAGTGATTCTAAGTTTGCTAAATAAAGTCCCTTTTTCACAAACCCGTCTGTAGCTCTTTTGGTTTCAGCTCATGACTTGTTAATTATATCCCACCCCAGAATGTTCCCCTTCTGCTTGCTGCACTTGGGGAATACTGGAAAGATAAGTCTTTTCTTAATTATTAGATGTAAATAGCTCATTAAATATAATCCAATTACTTTAATTGTAAGAAGAGGAAGTCATTACAATATGTACACGCATTCTTGCCTGAATAGATTTAATATCTTAAATTAATCATTGTCACATTCATATTATAAGTCAACCTCTGACATTACAAAATTTACTGCAGCCAATTTCTTCTCTTTTTTAAAACGTTTTACAGATAGCTGTTGGGATACCACTCTTTTAAAAAAAAATCCCAAAACTGGCAGAGGAAATGCTTCAAGCATTTGAACTAAGCAAACTATGGCACCGAGATGGGGAGAGAAGCTGGGCTCAGAATAATTAAAATGGTACTCTCAGCCTCTCTTCCTTGTTTGAGGCAGCAAAAAGTAATGGATCACAACAGCAGAAGCTCCACTGCCATTTTTATTATTACTTGTCTCAGACTCGTAACAAAGTAGCTCCCCCCTTTAGAGACCTTCGTATATCCCAAAGTACCAGCCGTTGAGCCACATCTCTACATATGTCCATGAAGAAAAGATGTCCAAAGCAAAGCGTTCCAGCAGTGGCATAAGATGTTTATGGAAACAAAATGAGACGGGGTGGGAGGGGGGTTCTTCATGTATATACATGTGTTCGCTCTTTCAAGTGCAAAATGTGTGAGATAGGATTAAGGAATAGACAGGTGAAGAGAACCAAACCCGGCCTTCTTGCCCACCTTGATGCACCTCTGTGTCCCTTGCACCTTTCACTTACAACACAAACTTGGGAGCATGAATCAAAACCTGTATTTACTTCCCCCAGTCCCATCTAGTTTTGGTCCTGAGAAATCCTACTAGCTGAGCTAAAACAAGTACTGATCTCTCCCAGGATCAGTCATAAAACCCAGTTAAATTGTCCTGTTGCCTTCCTACCCCCCACTGTAACCCATTGTCAAAAAAATGCCCCTGGGGGAAAAGGAGACCCTGACTAATGAAACAAGTGGGAACTATAGTAGGAAGCAGGAGCATGTAGGAAGTGCCAATTTAGCCTGAATCTAACTCGCAGAAATGCTTCATCCGAGATGAATAGCTGCACCCGTTTTGCCATCCGTTACTTTGCTCTCTGTGATTCTCCAATGCTAGATCCTCACGTTAGAAATCTTAACATAAAAAAAAACCTGGCTTCAAATTTTCCTGAAAAAATTTCAATTACTTCCCCATGCAAATTACCTAAACTATGGATAGGATCAAACGCGAAAGGAATATCAAGACAACAGAAGCAAGTCTCCTGTAGTCCTGTATCAGTACACAGCCGAGCTGCAGCACACCCTACAACAGGTGAATTTAGGCTGCAAATGCAAAATTATCTCAACCCCATTGGCTATTGCACACGAAAGCTGGAGTTTCCAGCTCTACTGCTACTAAATCAGGTCTAACTGATAATAAGTACACCTGATAGTTGTTATCCCGGAAAGGCAATAGAAACAAGGTGCTCTATTATACTCCCAAACATGGCCATTATTGGAGAGTTGTTATTAGGTTAGGAGAACGTTTTGGTCCAAGACAAATGTGTGTTTTTTTTTCAAATTCATTTGCCATCAAGTCACAGCTGACTTGTGGTAACCTCATTGGGTTTGCAAGGCAACCGACATTCAGAGGTGGTTTGCCATCACCTACCTCTGGGTGGGCTGAGATTTCTGAGAGAAGTGTGATTGGCCCAATGTTGCCTAGTATGCTTCAGGCAGAGGAGTGGGGAATTAAAACCAGTACTCCAGATTAGACTCCACCACTTTCAACCACTACACCATGCTGGCCCTCTGTTTATTTATACCTGGATGCAAATGGTACAGATTGACAGGTAGCAAGGAAAACTTTTGAACTCAGTGCTACACAATGTCCAGATCTGTTATGAAAATTGTAGTATATTTCAGATCTTTGGAAGCTACGGTGCCCTCTTCCACAGAATCTGAGACACATCTCATTCATCCAGCATTTGTTGGTATACCAGACATCAGGGGAGGGCGGTTTAGAAGTCTAATTTATGAACAAAATAAATATATTGTTGATTCAGCTGGTTCTGGTGGGTTTTCCGGGCTGTATGGCCGTGGTCTGGTGGATCTTGTTCCTGATGTTTCGCCTGCATCTTCAGAGGTGTATCACAGGGGGAAATCTGTTACACACTGTGTCCTACTGTCCTATTATCCGTCCTACACTGGACACAGTGTGTAACAGACTTCCCTCTGTGATACACCTCTGAAGATGCCAGCCACAGATGCACGCGAAACGTTAGGATCAAGATCCACCAGACCACGGCCACGCAGCCCAGAAAACCCACCAGAACCAAAATAAATATAAATAAATAAAGCAGAGGTAGCAATGTGAAACCAAATAGGAAAGAAGTACAATTTCTGAAGCTCCATCTCTACTGAAATTAAGTCCACAACCTAGCAGTCCCAAGACAGACAGGATTCGAAGGTAAGCAAAGTTCCACAATGGAGAAGAACGCTTGGCATTCCACATGGAAAGAGGCAAGAAAATGGTTAGCAACACAGGCCTCCAACAACTAGCAAGAGCACATGATAGGATGGCCATCCATCAACTGAACAAGCTGGGTGTCATCAGCATATTGGTGTCAACTCAGGGCAAAGCTCCAAACAAGCTATGCCAGCAGCCTCATGTAGATGTTAAACAACACTGGAGAGAGGATAGCCTCTTGCGGCACACCACAAACAAGTGGATGCCTGTGGGACGTTCCCCACCCTCCCCCCATGTGTCACCTCCTCTGGTCCTGGTGAAAGAAGGCCAACCAGTTTAATGCTGTACCCCAGATCTCAGCATTGGTGAGGTGGTGGGCCAAAAGACTGTAGTCAACCATGTCAAATGCTGTGATGAGATCGAATAACACCAGCGGCACTGACCCGCCTCAGCTTAGCTGCATCCGGAGCTCAGAAGCCTTGGATGTCTCAAGGCCCACTCAGAGACGACCTCAAGCAGTTTTGGCAGGCTGTCCACCAGCACGTTAGGTGGCCAGTAAACCAGCAGGACAACCACACTCTCCATGGTATCCCACTCTAGGCCCACACAGTCAATGCCAGAGATCATTGGCACAGGAAGTGTTCTGAAAGAGAAAGCCTCCCAGATAAGCACTGCCACCACACCACAGAGAAACAAACGTCTGGGCACTAAGGCATGTCCAAAGGGCAAATGGCAACCAATGAAAAGAAGAAGCAGAAGAAGAGTTTGGATTTATACCCTGCTTTTCTCAACCATAAGGAGTCTCAAACCATCTTTACAAACTCCTTCTCTTACTCTCCCCAGAACAGAGACTTTGTGTAGTAGGTGGGGCTGAGAGAGTTCTGAAGAACTGTGACTAGCCCAAGGTCACCCAGCAGGGTTCATGCACAGGAGAAGGGAAACAAATCCAGTCCACTGCTCACATGGGAGGAGTGGGGAACTAAAACTGGTTCTCCAGATTAGAGTCTACCTGCTCTTAAACTTTACACCACACTGGGCCTCAGCAGGAGTCCATAAGAAAGAGGTGCAACTCTCATTTCATGTCTGAAAAACCACCTACTTAAATTATCACAGCAAACTTGCACCAGGCTTTCACTAAACATACTCATGCAGCAGAAACCAAATGTCAGAATTTGAGGGGGGAATAGAGTGCATAAGACCTTAATTTTGAAGAACATTCCTGAAAAAAATATATTTTAAGGTTTCAGTAAAGGCATCAACCTTCAAAACACACCCTCCCCCAAGATCTACTATTGTCTGGTGATTTAACCTGTTAAAGAGTCATCAGCCATCAAAATAATTATCTAAAAATACACTTTCTACTTAGGGTTTTTTTATATGAGAAGCAAGTATGCCCAAATGAATCACTTATCCACACACTTCTGCTAAATGGCTGTGTCACTGTCTGTTTGACAACTGAATGAGCTGGTGATGGTTCGTGCCATCCTGGGTTTTTACGTCCCGGAAAGTTAAGGCTGCACTGTAATTAGTCACACAGGGACTGGCCATCCACTAAGCCCCAGGAAGCCGCGTAGCTGACTAACAAGACCAAAATCAGGAATGTCTGTATTGGTGCCAAGCGTAGCTCTGGGCTTCAATCTCCGCCTATCGTTTTTGACTGATGGTAACCCTAAATGCACGACCAAAATACAACTTCCGTGAAGGGGAATGTCAAGAGTAATGGTACAAAAAGCGTTTTGGCTCAGGCAACTAGAAACCAACTGCACAAGACTACTCCTACCATGTCACCGTACAGAATTTGCTGACATTAAACAAAAGGCTTGCAAATGTTTACAGGCCAAGTTCTCCAATCAGTACACATTTCCATATTCACACACGTCTTTTTTAAAAAATTAAGGTAGCAAGAAATGTATGTCTGGGAACCTGCTTAGATTTCTGGAGGACATTGCTGGGGTGTGTGTGATTTTTTGCTGATCCCCTGCCCTTGTGGAGGTCCCCTGTCCCCCAGCAGAAGTTTTGGTGTGTGTTTTGGGCTATCACTGGAGATAGAACTTGGACAAAATCACTCTCCTTGAACCTGTGGAAATTTAAGCAGGATCCAAACTTATGGTGAGGAAGAAAAATAGGAGGAGGAGTTTGGATTTATACCCCCCTTTCTCTCCTGCAAGGAGACTCAAAGGGACTTACAATCTCCTTTCCCTTCCCCCCCACAACAAACACGCTGTGAGGTGGGTGGGGCTGAGAGAACTCCGAAGAACTGTGATTGGCCCAAGGTCACCCAGCTGGCATTTACTGGAGTGCACAGGCTAATCTAGTTCCCCAGATAAGTCTCCACAGCTCAAGTGGCACAGCATGGAATCAAACCCAGTCCTCCAGATTAGAGTACATCTGCTCTTAACCATTACACCACTGTTGCTCCTAAGGAAGAAGGAGAAGAAGAGTTTGGATTTATACCCCACTTTTCTCTCCTATAAGGAGATTAAGGGTGGCTTACAAAATCCTTCTCTTCCTCTCCCCACAACAGTGACCTTGTGAGGTGGGTGGGACTGAAAGAGTTCTGAAGAATTGTGAGTAGCCCAAACTCACCCAGCAGGCTTCATGTGTAGGAGTGCAGAAACACATCTGGTTCACCAGTTAAGCCTCTGCCACTCATGAGGAGGAGTGATGAATCAAACCCGGTTCTCCGAATCAGAGTCCGCTGCTCTTAACTACTCTGCCATGCTGGCATTTGGCACAAATTTCCACAAAACAATTCTCCTTTCTGTCACGCCTAGGGCATATCCATATCACCCTCAGCAAACTACAGCTCTTTGCGGGACAGCCAATACAGCTCATGGGGAGCAGTGGCCAGAATGTCAGCAGGCAAGTGGGGAAGCAGATTCATAGCCCTATTCAATCTTGAAACTCACTAGGTGACCCTGGCCAGTCACTAACATTCTGCCTAAGATAAATCATAGTGTCACTGGGGGACAGAGGCGAGGTCAAGCATACCACCCTGAGCTCTTTAGAGAAAGAATGAGATCATAATAACTTGTGCACATGTGTACTGGACATTACCTTCTGCCGCTGCCAAAAAGAATAGCAGAAGTCAAGATGATTTAGAACAGGGGTGGCCAACCTATAGAACTCCAGATGTTCATGGACTGCAATTTCCATCAGCCCCTGCCAGTATGGCCATTATTATGTACATCTGGAGTGCCATAGGTTGGCCACCCCTGATTTAGAATCTAAACCTTATTATATATTCCTAAATAAAAGAGCATACTAATTTCTTATTCTAATTATAAAAACACATTCATTTAAAACTATACAGAATCTTTATACTTCCTTAGAGGGAAGTCTGGATATTTCAGTGGGAACTTCAGGCTGTTGCCGGGGGGCGAGGTTCTTATTCTGTGGTTAGAAATCTCTGCACTTGCAAAAATATTATTCTGAATTCAAGCTACATTTTAAGATTTAAAAAAATTAGGAAACCCACAGTTTACAATCCCAGAGAGTATCTGCGACATCTTTTCAAAGACAAGTGTGGGTTGCAATCAACCCTACCTAATAGGGGCTGCTTCTTTCTCATATTCCTTCTGGCTTAAGTCTCCCCCCTTTTGCCCCAGAATCATCTCACCAAAAAATAATAATCTCAACTAGGTTGATGGGGGTAGATCAGGAGCAATCACCCATCACCTATTTGTTGCCAACACCTGCTGCAACACTACCATCCTCAAGCCACACTACAAAAGCATTAAGCACTGTGCTGTCCGACAGCTAGTAAAAACATTTTCATTACCCTTCATAAAGAAAAGCAACTTTTTGTAAATTCACATCAGGGTCACAGGTTCCATTTTAAGACCAGATTCTTACATTAAGTTCAGTTATTTTTAAACTTAATTGAATCTTTTTAAAAACTTACTAAAAATGTACTGTTTATTTTTTACAATATAGTTCCGTTTTACCCACCTGGTGGCAATGCACCATAGCGATTTCTTGCCAATCTACAGATCGTATGTTTTTAAACTGGTTTTCACACATGTGGCGTGGATGACACATTCTACGTTAACTAAAATATAATAGCAATTCATTAGCTGTTATTTGCCTATTCCTACTTAAACACCTTGCAATAGCATTATCAGATTTAGTTGTGCATACTTTCAAGGTGCCTCTTCGTATGCAAAGCACCAGGCAGCACAAAAGCATGCAAGAATCCAGAGGCGCTAAGAACAGTCCTACTAAACATGTGCAGACCAGACTTGAGCAGGTCTATGCATGATTGTTCCCCAATAGTGCCTTCTAGAACTGTGAATCCAGACAGACACTGCTATCTAAAAAATCCTTGGGGACATCCATTAATCAATAGCTAACAGCAACCACCCTCAGCTGAAACTGACACAGCTGCAAAGAAGATTGAAATTATTTATGATTACATCTTGAACAAGGTACTTAAATATTTTCAAAGGAGGCCTCTTAAAAGAGGCTGAATCAACTCACAAACAGTTGAGTAACTACTCCATGTCCAAAAGAAATCAAGGGACGAGAGAATCTGCTCATGCGGAGGGAGCCAAATAGAAACTTTAGCACATTCTGTTTTTTATTGCCCTAAAAAGGCCTCCATAAGAAACAAACATTGGAATCAAGTGCTGTCAAAATGTGAGGGGTTATCGGATGATCAAAAAATCTATTTTCTTTTAAACAATGTAACTGAAGTTTTCTGTGAATTGGCAGCCAAATTCCTTTTAGATGAAATTAATGCTTCGGTATGAAACATGGGTATGTAACCATTGAGTACTGGGTGAGTTTGGTTGTTTTTATATAAATTATATGTAAGTTCATAAGTTTTTTAAGTTAACTCTGTAATTTTTATATGCAAATAAAAGCTTGCATTGCATGACTCCATGCCTGCACAGAGCAAGCACTCTCAAAGAGAACAGAAATCTGCTTGGTGATCTCTGAAATAAACAAAGATGGAGACAGTATAGATGGCACTGGAGTAAGAACACCTGAAAACTACCATGCTGAGAATGCTGAAGTACCAGAAATTAATTAAAGAGGCCTATACATGAATACATGATGACCAACTACATGTGAAAGTCTTGGGAATGTGAATTTCAAAAGCATTAGAATTAGAATGACTAATTAAACCCAAGATGATTAAATTAAAACCATGAATACATTCCCCACTCCCTTTACGCTAACACACAGTCATGACACCAGACTCAATGCCTATGACAATATCAACAAATCATATCTCTATCCCCCAATTCTTCCTTTTGAGATTCAAAGAAATCATGTAAGCAACATCTCTTAGTAGACACACAAACCCTGCAAGGTGCCAACTTTGTTCCCATATATGCTCAGGGAACACCAGGATCCAATAACATCAGCAATGCCATCTTGGGCTAATCCACATGTTCATCATCCACTCTTAGCAGCTCCTGCGTCATTGGATGGTTTTCCATGCTGTACTTGCCAGAGCTATCATGAATCAACCATGTCCTTCTCCCCTACACACTTGACCAACTTGCCAGTCACTATGTGAAATAATAAATGGACACAAATCTAGCATTAAAGTCACAATATTCAGACGCTAGCAGGAGAACATTTCAATGCTGCCAGACATGCTTCCTGACTTGGGAGTCACAACTCTGCCACAAAAGAGGCTCCAGCATGAAAAGGCTGAATTGGGATTTGTTAAATTTTCACACTACCTCCCCTAACAAAAATTTGGAATTTCGAACTCATTACAGTTATTAACTATTGCAGAAGACACCCCCTACCCTTAACAGATTAATTTAGATTAGAATAATTACACAAGAACTTAAGCATAAGCTTATATCTCACCTTTCTCTCCTGTAAGGAGACTCAAGGCCACTTACAAAATCCTTTCAATTCCTCTCCCCAAAACAGACACCTTGTAAGGTAGGGGGGGCTGAGAGAGTTCTCAGAGAACTGTGGCTAGCCCAAGGTCACCCAGCAGGCTTCATGTGTGGGAGCAGGAAAACAAATCCAGTTCACCCAATAAGAGTCAGCTGCTAGTAAAACTATCCAGATTGTGTATGGCTAATTTCCGCAGCTGTATAGCAAGAACTTTGCACAAAGAGGCACAATCACAACTAGGCTACTATTTCAAGGTTGCACATGATATCAAACCCCATTGCATAGTTCGTATTTGGATTTTTCCATATAACAAATTGTTATTCATGGAAAACACTTTCATTTCATTTTATCTTCTTAGACTCAAGTCAGGTAACAGATAATTTTTCATTTGTGCATATTGAACCACCCAAAGTACCACCAGATTTTCAATTAGTGAAAAAAGCCCACCACAGCACACACTTGACACACTTCAGGATGACATGTAAAACAGTTCTTGTACAGTTTGTACAAACGAGCATAATATAAACTTTTGAGACTTTATTTCAACTTTTAGTTTTCAGACTTTACTTCTCACAAACCTATAGGACCTTGCTAGGTGTTCTCCAGACCTCTACGAATCTGACAGTCAGTGAGCTGTAAAGAAAAGCACTGTATTTAGATTAGGGAAGTTATTTATGCCTCTGCTCAGCTATGAATATTCTTTGTGGCCCAGGCCAAAGCACACACGGCACCTCAGCGCCCAAGCGGAAAAACTGAATTACTATTTATAATGGTTAAGATGAAGAAAAATTACTGCAAAAATTATACCTGCTGAATTCAACCTAAATTCTTAATGAAAATATAACTGATACATAATCAAAGGTTAATTGAGCATTTGGTATGTCACCATAAGTCCGTATTTTTATATATGCACCCAGCCAAAAATAACTATTTCTTCAGAAAAACTAGCCAATGGTCAATTACTGCATCAAGGATCATAGCTCACTTCACTGAATGCTAATATGGGTTTAAAAAGAGATGAAAGCAAAACTGCACCCATAATCAATTTTGATAAATGATAACAACCAGACAGGTGCAGAAACATAAAATGGGTGGGACTGAACAAAAGCAAAGCAAACTCATGAAAGCAAACTACACAGATGCGCAATACAGAACATTATTCTACATAAACAATAGAAACTTGCTGATAATTTCTATCTGAATTGTAAATACGCAACTGTTTTCCTTCACAAATTAAGCTACAAATTTCTAGCAAACTTGAAGTCCAAGTTCAGTGACGGAGAGGTAGTTGATAAGTTACCAACAGAGCTGGATCAGTTGTAGCACTCATTAACTTGGAAAGGGTCAGCATAGGGAAGGTTTATCTGGTTTCTTTTTTATTCCTGCAAACCCTCCTCCTCAAAGGGGCTCTCAGAATGATCCACCTTCAGTCTGTTTCCAGTCAGAGATTTTAGAGGACAGAAGGCTGCACGACCAACAAAATAAAATATGAGACAACGCTTCCTATTACACAAAGCCCACCTTTGTCAAGTGTTGGCGCTTCCCTTTGTTGCCAGATTATTCCAGGTCTTGTCTACCTCTAATACTGTCCCAGGATCTCCAACCACATTCACCTTCACTTCCTACTCCAGTCTGCATAAGGCAAACATTACAGCCACACCTGAGTCAACTCCCCTGCCCCAAGGCAGGCAGCTTTCCCGTTGAGCTGCGCCACGGGTACCTGCCACACATCACATCTCCAAAGGTACCAGGATAAGCATTGCTGCCTATTTATTCCAGTTAGCCCTCAGAAATACACCCCTTAAGAACATAAGAACTAGCCTGCTGGATCAGACCAGAGTCCATCTAGTCCAGCATTCTGCTTCTCGTAGTGGCCCACCAGGTGCCTTTGGGAGCTCACGTGCAGGATGTGAAAGCAATGGCCTTCCTGATCTACCTCATCCCATGCCAGATGCTATCCTGTCCACTCCACCCAGACCTGAACTTCCACTTTGTCCCGATCTCACTGTCCACTCTAGACTCCTCCTCTACCCCACAGCCAACGTGCATAAAGCCAGGACCTGACCGAAGAGACCTATGTGCCCAAGGCAGAGTACATCTCCTCCCCCATCCCATTCTCTTGAAACATTCAGCTCCTTGCCCCACTAGCTGCCCCCTTCCAAAAAGCTGCACCATCAGAAGCCTCCTTGCATTCCCAATCCCTTTTACATGCCACACTATTACAGGTCTCAATGCTATATGGAGAGCACGCTCCTCACTTCTCTGTCAATACCCTTTTCCAAATTAGGAATCCCTTTTCTTTCCCATCATTTCCTGTCTTCCTATCTGCATAAAGCATATAGTGGTAAGATGTCTTCCTATCTGCATAGGGCACCCTAGTTCTCTTCTCTTCCATCACCCTCAAACATAGCTATCTTGTTCCTCTTCCAGCTCCAGAGCATCAACTTCCCTTTGCTATGCTACTCACAAGGGACAACTTCTCCAATCCCTCACATAAGATGAGAGGCTGTTAGGAAAATATACACACACCCCATCAGCTTTGCCAGTGTGAACAAGACTTCAGTCTTTCGAAAATTGAAACAACAGGCAGTCGTAAATATATTCTCAAGCTGTACCAAGGCAGTTCACTTTCTGCACCCTGAGTAACTTAATGGGGAATAAAGTGACTTGGCTGTGTGCGCAGAAAGGAAAGTGCTATACTGGTACTGCAGTTAAACCATTACAATTTAAGCAAGTTTGATCTCACTGAAAGTCAGTTATCTCAACAAGGTTTTTGACTCTACGCTTGGCCACACTGCCAGTTCTGTGCAAAACAAAGCTGACTGTGAAGAGCAGAGAAAATAAAGCATTTCTACACCAAAACTGTTACAGTGGTAAGGTATCTGTCTTGCACATTTTATCCCATCTGAGGGCATCGAATGTAAACCCTGCCAGCAGAATTTATTTCAGCAGCTTCCTCAGCTGCGAAGCACAGTTCTTGCATGACACTTTCTTTATTGCTTTATTTTGAGCTGCTCTTCATCTAAACGGCTCAGGACATTATATAAAGTTCTCCTGTTCTCTGTATCATCTCCCCAAAGTCCTTATGAAATAAATTAGATAGCCAGGTCATGGCCAGCCCAGGGTCACCCTGCAAGTTTCATAATTGATGGGAGGCTTGAACAGTTCCACCACTGGTCAGATCAGAGAGAGATACTCAGATTGCACAGGCAGTACCAAAGTGAAAAGCCAGTGCGGTCCACTGTTAGACTAGGATCTGGGAGAGTCAGGTTCAATCCACTCTGTCACAGAAGTTTCTTGGATAACTGCAGGCTAGTAGCTCAGTCTCTCAGCCTAACTTACCTTGCAATGTCATTGTTGTAAGGATAAAAGTGGAAGAGAAGGACAGTATTATAAGCTACTCTGGATTCCCAAGAAGGAAATAAACATACATTTTACCACAAAAATAGCTGCAGGAGTGAATTATTCCTGCTTGAAAATACCCACTCAATAATTATTGCAGCAGTTGTCCTTCATTAACATGGTAGTGAGAAGATTTGTTTTTAAATAAATGAAAGTTTAGTAGCCATTTACCGGTAATACTTTTTAATCACTATTCAAAAACCTCATAGTCTACCCTCACAAAACTGCTACTGCATTATTTTCTACTGATGTAACACCATTCTTCTTCATTGGTCTGCCTTCCGAACCATGAACTACAGTTGCTTCAGATCATGGCCCTAGTTACCGTGGTGGTGAACCTATGGCACTCCAGATGTTCATGGACTACAATTCCCATCAGCCCTGCCAGCACTGGCCTAGCACATGGGTTATTGGACAATTCATCCTGTTGATCGCATCACCTTACACAACATAACCCACCTTGATCCCCAATGAGAAAGGCAAACTTAAATCTGTGCGGAAGGGTTAGGTTAGACGACCCTGAGACCATGGAAATGCATCCATTTCTATCGTGTGTTGTCCTCACAACAACCCTGACGGGTAGAATAAAGGCCAAAGTCATGGCAGAGCAAGAGCCTTGAGCCCGAATCTCCCAGACTTCAGTTCAGCACTACCACCAAAGTCCACATTGGCTAACAGGGCCAAAACCAGCAAAGGAAATAATACCCTCACCCCCACCCTGGGCCAAGGAGCCCCATCAGGGCACTTTCCCACGCCCGACACGTACGTCACCAGACCACACCTCTCAGTTGTGCCCCTCGGTTCATGCCCCGTCCTCCCCCCTCCAGCTAAGCCTGGCCCCGCCCACCCCCCCCCTCCCCCATGATAAGTCCTCCTGCGTGCCCTCACCTACAGACCCCAATCAACCCCATCCTTTCATTGCCCGGGAACGAGCCTCACCTGCCCGCCCCAACTTCTCTGCGCCTTCCTCCCGCTCCTCGCCGTCACCACCTCAGCGGCCCCTGCCCACCGTCCGCCATTCCACAGCTTTTTCCCTCCGCTTCCTCTGGCTGACGTTGGGCCCACCTCCTCCGCCGCCGGTGCGCGCTCTCATTGGCAGCCCGCAGCCTTCCTGCCTTCCCCCTATTGGCTTGTTGTCCTTGTCTGTTTAAGGTTACCTTACGCGGTTTGCGTACGCGCCCAGATTCCAAAAAAATACCGACCTCGCCCAACGGAAGCGACTTTAAAAAAACCCCACAACGATGGGAGTAAACAGTATGGGATGTACCATGTGTTGAAGTTACTGGGGGTTGAAGTAGGGCGCGCCATGTTAAGAGGAGACGGCGGTAGATCTCGAGCTTTTAAAAAAAGATGTTTGGTATTTTTCTTTAGACAGAATGGTGGAAATTTGTAGTCATAATGTTATCAAGGAGGCTACTGCAAGGTATCGCCCTTGTTATTGTTTACGCTACTCTAAAATGGTTTGGTCGTCACAGGACCTCGCCCCCTGGCGTTGGAAGGGTGTTATTGCAAGGCAAGAAAGTTAGGTGAACTCCAGTAATAAAAGGGTGCGGTCCGGCTCGCAAAATTTGAATCCGGCTCTGGTTGACAAACCAGGGTTAGCGAGATGCCATGCTTCGCGTGTTATAGAGAAGACGTGGGTTTGTCACAGTCCAGGGGGTATAGCTGCGACCAGTCCTCTTCGCAGTGCATGTATTTTCAAACCTTTAAAAATTCACTGTTTAATTCAGATTTTTGGAGAGATAGCCTGATCTTATCTGACTTGGAAACACAAGCAGTACTTGGAAGGCGCCCACTAAAGAAGACCATAAAGGAAGGAGATTCCGAGCCACCTCTACTTCTCACTTTTATGCTGGAGGAAGCTTCCTCTTCCTGGAGGTTTACTTCATAGTGCAGGGAGAACATAAGAACATAAAGAAAGAGCTCTGCTCAGTTTGAAGATCAGACCAAGAGTCCCATCTTAGGTCCAGCACTCTGCTACTGGCAGTGGCCAATGATAGGTGCCTTTGCAGGAGCTCACATGCAGGAGGTGAAAGCAATGGCCTTCTGCTGCTGCTGCTCCCGAGCACCTGGTCTGCTAAGGCATTTGCAATCTCAGATCAAGGAGGATCAAGATTGGTAACCATAGATCGACTTCTCCTCCATAAATCTGTCCAAGTCCCTTTTTAAAGCTATCCAAGTTAGTGGCCATCTCCACCTCCTGTGGCAGCATATTCCAAACACCGAATCACACTGTTGTGTGAAGAAGTGTTTCCTTTATTATCCATATACTTCCCCCCAAAGAGCATTTTCAATGCTATGCCCCTGGTTCCTAGTATTGTGAGAGAGCAGAGAAAAATGTCTCTCTGTCAACATTTTTCTACCCCATGCATAATTTTGTAGACTTCAATCCTTATCCCCCCTCAGCCGCCTCCTCTCCAAACTAAAGAGTCCCAAAGCGCTGCAGCCTCTCCTCATAGGGAAGTTGCAGTGCCTCCAGTCCCTCAATCATCCTTGTTTGCCCCTTCTCTGCACCCTTTTTCTATCTCCTCAATATCCTTTTTTTTTGAGATGCGGCGACCAAGAACTTGGACATACAGTACTCAGATGCCAGTCGCACCACTGCTTTATATAAGGGCACTTGACAATCTTTCGGCAGTTTTATTATCAATCTTCCTTTCTTCTTTTAATGATCCCCAGGAAGTGACAGAGTTTGGTTCTCTTTTTCACAGCTACATGCATTGAGTTGACATATCCCATGGAACTATCAACTAAGGCAGCCTAAATCCCTTTCCTGGTCTGTGGACTCTGATAGCGCACTGACCCTGTAGCGTGTATGTGTGAAGTTTGGATTGTTTGCCCTATGTGCATCACTTTACATTTTGCTTACATTGAACTGCATTTTGCCATTTCCTTGAGCCCACCTCACCTAATTTATACAGGTCCCATTGGAGCTTCTTTGCAAATCCTTTGTGGTTCTCACCCACCCTACATAATTTGGTATCATCTGCAAACTTGGCTACTCACTTTACCTGGTAACCCCTACTTCCAGGTCATTTATGGAATAGGTTAAAGAGGCACTGGTCCCAAAATGGATCCTTAGGGGACACCTAATTCTCCCTACATCTCTCCATTAGTGAGAACTTCCCATTTATACCCACCCTTTTGAGCTTCCTAAGTTTCTGCCAGCCCAGTTTTTTAATCCATGGGAGGACTTCCCCTCTTATTCCTTCACATTGCTGAGTTTTCTCCAACAGTCTCTGAGTGAGGAACTTTGTCAAAAGCCTTTTGGAAATCCAAGTAGAACCAATGTCCAGCACGGTTCACCCCTGTCCACATGTGCCTGTTTACACCCTCTTCAAAGGAACTCTAGTAAGTTTAGGTAAGACCAGGATTTGCTCTGCAAAAGCTTTATGCTGACTCTTTCTGCACCCAGGTCTTGCTTTTTCTACATGTTTTTATAATTTGTATCTTTAATGATAGATTCTACCACTTAATTATACCAGGAACAGATGTTCTCCTCTGTCCAGCATTTTCTACCACCATGCATGAATTTTGAGAGACTCTCTAATCATTATCCCCCCTCAGCAATGCCTCCTCTCCAAACTATTAAAGAGTCCCAAGCTGTCTGCAAAGCCTCTCCTCATAAGGAAGGTAGCTCCAATCCTCTCAATCATCCTCAAGTTGCCCTTCTCTGCACTTTTTCTATCTCTTCCGATATCCTTCTTGGTTGTTCTTTTGAGATGTGGCGACCCAGAACTACCAGAACACAGTTACTCCAAGTGCGGTCGTACCACTGCTTTATATAAGGGCAAATGACAATCTTTGCCGTTTTTGCTTACTCACCAAGTTCCTTTTCCTAATGATCCCCAGCATAGAGTTTGCCATTTTCATAGCTGCCACGCATTGAGCTGACATTCCCATGGAACTATCAACTAAGACGCACAAATCCCTTTCCTGGTCTACAGTGGCATATCTGCCTAGGGACAAGGGGTACCCCTTGTCCCCAGGCACCACTCTTCTGTTCACGTGGGGGGAGCAAAATCAGGGGCCCCCACGTGACCAGGAAGTCCTGCTGCCTTGTTGTTTTCGCGTGCATCGACCCCGTCCGAGGCACGCAAAAATGACGAGACACGCAAAAATGATGAGACAGCAGGACTTCCTGCTGCCTCCAAGCCCCCTCAACCCCACCCTGGACTCCTCCCTCCCTTCCTTCCCCCCCTGCCGACTGGGCTTCCAGAAGAGACTGCAGTCCCGGCCTGGGAGACCTTCTTTTATAAGCACTGAGGCTGGGGGGTGGGGCTTGGGGAGCAGGAAGGGGTGTATACATAAGAATGTATTGTCAAATTAACAAATCTTGGCTACCAGTACTTTAAAAAATGGACTGATAACCCCACTCGCAATACAATGCACTCAACCACACCTTTGCATAGCAAGTTCCACCCAACCACTTACTGATTGGTTCCCCACCCTGGGACATGGACATTATGCCCCACTAAACATTCCCTTCTCACTAGACACAGTGTGAAACAGACTTTTCTCTGTGATACACCTCTGAAGATGCCAGCCACAGATGCAGGCGAAACATTAGGAACAAGATCTACCTACCAGACCACAGCCACACAGCCTGGAAAACCCACCACAACCAAACATAAGAATAACAATGGCACAACTTAAAAATAATAGAATTAAGTATAAAACGGATCTGCAGTTATAATCTTGTAAACTTCAAAATCATATTAATAAGATGAACGAACATTAACTAGTATGCTGAATGGGGTCAATCTTAGTCATTAACAATTTTAAGCAATTTAATTAATTTTTCCTACATTTTCATGTATTTGGGAAAGACATTAATTAAAAAATACATATTTTGTGCATAGAAAAATATTACAATGTCAAAAAGTCCTTACTCTAATCAGGTTATTAAAATGATATATATACTTAACTTACAATTATATACTTAAGTACATAAATTATAGCATCGTAAATAATCATGTATATGCCTAAGTAGATTTTTCCATTGTATAATTTTTAAAGTACAACTTCCTATTTTTAAAAAAATTCATGTTCTAGTCTTCCATTTATGAAATTAGTCAATTTGGCCATATTGAAATGCTCTCTCATTTTGTCGTCCCAGTCTTCTTGATCAGGAAGTTTCTCCATTTTCCAACTGGATGTATCCATGACTCTTGCTGCTTTTAATAAGTTTTCTGTTGTTTTATTGGTTTGTTTTTGGGAACAATACCTAACAGCATAGTTTTTGGATCCATTTGAAATTTAATCGTCAGTATTTTTGCATGTCTGTATCAATTATTATCCAAATATTTTTCGCCTTTTTACAAGTCCACCACATGTGGAAAAATGATCCAGTTTTTTTCTTGACATTTCCAACATGTTCAATTTTTCCTAAAGTCTTCTGGGCTTAAGTACTATCTATAAAACATTTTCTACCAATTTTCTTTTAATGATTCATATTTTTAGTCCATAATGATTCCCACTGATGAAAGCTGAACTTTTCTTGAAAGTTTTGCATCCATTTTATCATGCAGTTTTTTATTTGTTCTGTTTCAGTATCATATTTAAATACTTACTGTTCTCAAAGGTCTTGACTGAGTGAGAAAGCCTCTGCTTTGCATGCAGAAGATCCCAGGCTCAATCTCGACATCAGCCAATAGGTGACATGAAAGATTTCTGCCAAAGACCACAGACAGCAACTGCCAGTCAAAATAGTCAAAACTGACCTTGCTAGACCAGATTTCAAGGCAGCTTCATGCTTTCACATGCTCAGAATACTTTAGTCCACCCAGTTGCTGATTGGTTCCGCATTTCTGATTCATTCCTTTAGGGAGAGTGTGGTTTTATCTTCACAACAGGCCCATGAAGTAGGTTCGGTTGAGGGTAAAATGGCGGGGAAGACCACTGTAGGGGGGGAGGGGAGGAAGAGCTCCTGCCTTCCCCCACAAGCCTGAGGGAGGTTATTTCCCCATTTTTACTGCTCCTTGTGGAGTATTCTGTTCACACGGAGGAGCAAAAACAGGCAAATACCTCCTTCCCATCCTTGTTTCAGCCCCCCTCCCCAAGTGATTTTCTGATTCCATTTGGACTCTTTTGTATTTTTTTTAAATGATTCCTGCAGCTGCTGTGTAGCTGTAGAGAATCCAGACCCAAATAATTAAAAGCCCAAATGTGTAGTTTGGCCCTGCCATGTTTATTTTAAATCATTTTTTTTATTTTTGCAATATGATCTCCAGTAGCAATCCTATTCCCATGTGACATGACAGCATCATGCCTGTACCCCTCAGTCTTGGGTTGCATGCTCTAAAAGCACAGGGGAAAGGGAAGGTAGACATGGAATTTGTATTGTACTATCTCAGTCTCGATCCACTGTACCCTAGGGTCCAGTTTGGCTGCAGTGCCACCCCTTGGCCTCAAAGAGAAAGGGGTGGGAATTTAGCATCACCTGGTTCCACCCCTCTCTGCTGTCTTTACTCCCTTCTGAAAAGGGAGTCTGTCTTCCTCCACCTCCTCCACCAAGCCTTTTAAAGGCCCTAGGCAATCCTGGGCATGCCCAGTGACTTTTTTCTACTAAGAAGCCTCAATGGTGGTGTGGTCCAGCTAGTGCATTCTGAGCAGTTTCTCCTGGAAGGAGCTTCCCAACAGCTGATAGACAGCTGGTTGTCAAAGGGTCAAGGGTCCGGAGCTTCCTGACTCTTAAACAGACAGCCACCATTGATTACAAGGTGCATCTGTGACCCCTCTAGGCCTGAGGGATGCTGGGCTTGACAATGTGGGGGCCCAAGAAGGATGGGGCCTGGTGTTGTCTCCACCACTCTCAGCAGGCACTTTTAGCAGCAGGCCTGCTTTTAGAATCTCAAGGAGTTCCTCCCTTATCATCCCATTCATCAGGAGTATTACGCCCAAGGCGATTGTGTTGTTAAGGTCTATTTTTTCCTGCTGAATTTCACAGTTGAAATAGCACTGGAGAAACGAAAGTCAAGGAAAGGTCACCAAATAACGATTTAGCTTTTGCTGCTTCGACACACACAGGAGCATTTGTGTAGTAACCCTGATCCACCTCTATCCTGATCCATGGGAGCGCAGGACATCTCGGCAAACCGGCAGAATCTAGCAAGCTTTTCTCAGCTTAAATGGGTAAATTAATCAACTTAAGCTTTACCTGATATGGGGTCAATTTTAATTGGGTTGGGCAATGTATAAGGGGACAGGCTGTAAATTAAGCACCCATCTGTAATAGGGAATGAAAACTATGAAAGATAACATTTCAATTTAACTGCACATGTCAACTTGTGCCTATTACATATTTATTTATTTAGCTATTCAGATACTTATACTACACTTTTCTTCTCTGTGGGAAACTCCAAGCAGCTTACAACATCATTCTCCACTTTATCCTCACAATAACAACCTGATGAAATAGGTTAGATTCAGATAAAGTAACAGGATCAAGGTCACCCAGCGAGTTTCTATGGTGAAGTGGGGCTTCAAATCTAATCCAGTTCTCTAGCCAATACATTACACTGATGTTCCTCAGGAGTATATGGTGAGCCTTGTTAGATCAGACTGATGGGTCATCTAGTCCAACATCTTGTTTCACACCATGGCCAATCAAATGCCCCCAAAAGACTCACAAGCAGGACACAGAGGCGCAAACCTTCTCCCGTCATTGCCCCCACCCCTGGCAATTGGTGTCCAAGAAGACACTGTCTCTAGACATGCAGTTCCCAGTCAACCACCCTGGACCTATCTTTCACAAATTCATCAAATCGCCTTCTAAAGACATCCTAACTGGCTGCTGCTGTGCCTTGTAACAGAGAGTTCCACAAGTCAATTGATATAGATTGTGTGAACAAATACAGTGCTTGCTTATATGGAATCTATCACCCATCAACTTCATTGGCTGTTTGTAAGAAGTGGAGGGAGGGAACGTTCTCTCTGTGCACTTCTTCCCTGCCGAGCATTGTCTTCTAAACTTTGATCGTGTCACTCAGCAGCTAAAGTCAAATTTTGGTAACAAATTTAGTTTACATGCGACTGATTAATCTTGTGTTTCCCATTCAAGTGACCAGCTCACCTTTTCAACGGATTTACAAAGCCTAAAGTCACAAGAGTTTTATTCTGCTGATTGTCAGTAGAGGCATAGTCATGACCACGCGGTTGGCCTCTACCCAGAAGCCTCCGCTTAATTCTTCACTCAGGGAAGAAGGAGAATTAGAAGCCCTGGTTTTCTCCTCTCCTCTCTCCCCTTTTCCTCTCCACCAAGTTTTCTATTCTGACAGGAACCCATGCCAACATTGATGGAGAGCTGTTCCAGAAAGACCCCTGCAGTGATACCATTGACATTTGCTAATCAGCTTTAACCTTAGATCTACACACACACAATCTATCTGGCTGTCTTGTCTCCATGGAGACATATGGCAACCTTTGCTCACAAGCTAATGGTACCTCGGAAAGCAAAGCCCACTCGCTCTTTCCTCCTCATGAGAGCCAGGTGAGAAAGGGGAGTTTGCACAGTGGAGGGTTGGGGAGAGATGTAATAATGCTGCATTTCTTCCCTCCCAAATTTTGCAGTCAGGCTTGTATTGTTTGAACTCTTTCTTCAGGAACCAGAATTGTTCAGAGTATTTGAGCAGACTGGAGTCATGTTTGATCAAATTAGTGTTCTTCTAGGGTTGCCAGCTCCAGACTAGGAAATTCCTGGAGATTTGGGGATCAGGCTTGGAGAGGGTAGAGACTGGGGACAGGAAGGACCTTAACAGGATATAACGTCATACAGTCTCCCTTCCAAATGAGCCATTTTCTCCTGAACTGATCTGTTGTCAGGAGAACATTTTTTTCATTCCTGAAGATGTCCAGGCGTCATCTGGAGGGTGGCAACACTATGGCCTGTGTGGGATGTCAGGTTTGGGTCTTGTAAGCTAAAGTGCTGAGCTGATTCTTAAAGCTCTCTGGCTGCAAGAGAACATTTATGAACAGGCCCAATAGCTGCTTGGCCCTGGAAGGAAGAAACAGCAAGCATGTGCTGATGGCTCTCCCCACAATAAACAGCAACCCAAAGTGCAGCTGGCCTTGAAAACCAGTGATCAAATTTACTTTGGTCCTGAGCATGCTGCAGATCCAGGCTCCCTAATAGGGTTGCCAACCTCCAGATGGTATCTGGAGGTCTCCCACTGATCAGTGCACCTGAATGGCCAGACAGAAGATGGACTCTGTGGCATTATACTCCACTGAAATCCCTCCCCTCACCAAACCCCACTCTCCTCAGGCTCCACTCCCAAAATCTCCAGGTATTTCCCAACTTGGAGCTGTCAAGCCTACTGTTTGACAGCTAGTTGGAGCCAAGTGGGGAAGCTGAGCCATGCTTCAGCCATCCAACCAGTTCTCACCACTTCTCTAGAAGTGGTTACTAATATTTTCTGAGTGCCAAGAAGGGGTTACTAAAGCGACCTCCCTGCCCAATAGGGACTGGAGGTGCGTGTGTGCGGCGGCACCACTGTTTGAATCCCACCACCATCGGAACCTGTTATTAAAATTTTTGGATCCCATCACTGCTTAACACGGTATCTTTTGGGATGGGAAGAAGAGTAGGGAACACTCTGGTTGCTAAGCAATCTCCACGTGGACCCCCCCACCAGCTGTAGGTCAAAATAAAAGCCGTAATGGAAAGAAAAACAAAGTTGGGGGGAGCAGGCTGTGACTGACCGAGTTTGGGCTGGCTGTTAAAAACAGAAGAGATGCTGGCTCCACCTGGTGGCCCTACAAACTCCCAAAGATCCTCGATCATTCTCAGGATGTCTAGAAATACACCTTCGACCACTGTTCTAAAAAACAAGTTCCATCCGCTCAGAGGCACTGGGTGTATGGAACAGGCATCTTGACACATTTATTCATTTGATTGTTTTAACTGCAATGAGAATACATTATTCCCTCAGTTCTGTACTTCTTCTGAGTACTGAATGAAAACCGCTATAAAAGAGTCACAGATTGACCATGGTGCATTTGTGGAAAAGTGTTTTGGTGGCAAGTGCTTCATCATTATTCTATACTCCCATACTTAAAAAAAACTGCTGTCTACCATACTGGGTACTCAAAAGAGTTAAAAAAATACACAGCCAATACAAATATAAATAAAAACGTAGAATCTAATAGGTCCTTACTGTAAGTTGAACAAAGATGATGAGCCACAAGGATGCTCTGCCAGGGGTGGCCAACCTATGGCACTCCAGATGTTCATGGACTACAATTCCCATCAGCCCCTGCCAGCATGGCCAATTGGGAATTGTAGTCCATGAACATCTGGTCTGGAGATGGGATTAAGCCACCCTCCCATCTAAGACTGATAGTCCTAGCAGCTTGCGCTGGAGTAGGGGCCCCAGAAAGTCAAGGAGGCTAAGGAATTAGGACACTTTTGGCACATTTGCTTTGACCAGACCCTGGGCTTTAAAGCTGCCACCACATAAGAACATAAGAACTAGCCTGCTGGATCAGACCAGAGTCCATCTAGTCCAGCACTCTGCTACTCGCAGTGGCCCACCAGGTGCCTTTGGGAGCTCACATGCAGGATGTGAAAGCAATGGCCCGCTGCTGCTGCTGCTCCTGAGCACCTGGTCCAGTGGTGGAATTCAAATAATTTAACAACCGGTTCTGGTGGTGGGAATTCAAATAATTTAACAACTGACTGTTTACAAGCACCATTTTAACAAACGGTTCTGCCAAAGTGGTGCGAACCTGCTGAATCCCACCACTGACCTGGACTGCTAAGGCATTTGCAATCTCAGATCAAGGAGGATCAAGATTGGTAGCCATAGATTGACTTCTCCTCCATAAATCTGTCCAAGCCCTTTTTAAAGCTATCCAGGTTAGTGGCCATCACCACCTCCTGTGGCAGCATATTCCAAAAAAAGGTGAGAGGCAAATGCCCACCCAGGCCTAATTTAGCTGGCTCAGGTGTTCCTAGTTTCCACTATTCCTTTCTGAATTCACACATTTTGTTCGTAAAATATTAAACGGAATAAGCTCTTGTCACTCTAAAATAGGCAATCAAAATGCAGCAGGGGTTAGAAGAGACCAATTCCTATTCTGAATCGGGAGTAAAGCTCAAGACATGACCTTAGTTGGGCCAGTCATTCTTTCACAGCCAAATTCACCTCACAGAGCTAATATGAGGATAAAATGGAGGAGGAGATAACCTTGTAAGTTGACTTGAGCTCCTTGGACATAAGGCAAGATAAAAATGAGACAGATACTCATTTATTGCCTCTTTGTATGTAACAGCCATTTTGTGGTAGTGTCCATGATTCTTTGTATAATAAGTGCCCACAGGAGCAAAAAAAGGTTGGGGAGTCGGTCCAAACCACAGGCTCTTGGACACTCAGCAGTTGGGGGCATGCTGTACCTGCATAAAAGATGTCTGAAGAATAGTTAACAGGGTGGTGAGAGCTCAACACAGAACACTAAGAAAATATCTGATGAAGGGAGCTTTTCTCTCTCAAAGCTTATACCCCGAAAACCATATTGGTCTCTAAGGTGCTACTGGATTCAAATCTAGCTATTCTACTGCAACCAACATGTCTACCTCCTGAAACTATGTTAAGAAAGGAGCTTGAACAAAAAGCTAGAGAAATTCCAATGTTTGGGCTAACGTCCTGGTCTGGAAGCAGAGAAAATCCATGTTTAATCGTTCAAAATGGTTCCAATATTACCAAGGAGAAAGTCTTTCTACCCATTACTGGGGGAAGAGAGCCATCTCTGTTCCCAGAAGTGTCCTGCTCTCATCTTGTCTCTTTCCAAATTAACATGGGAAAGATGCCCATTACCTGCTACCAGATAATGGCTGTGATTAGGTGGATCTCTGCCACCAGCCAAGATCAGAAGGATTGCTCTGCTCTCCAGCAGAGTCAGCCGCTGCAGAAACAAGAGCAATAAAAGTGTAAATAGAAGACTTTGGGAGATGGAGCTGGCCACCTGGAAAGGGCACAGGCTGAAAGAACTTTGATTATCATCTCTGGCAGCGGGGCTTTGCTGCAGAGAATGAGAGTGGTGGTGGTAGAATTAGAGACACACATCAATTCCACTGTTCAGGCCCAAATATGAACTGAATCCTTTTTGGCGGTAGGGTGGTTTCCAAAATGAAAAAGGATTGAGTTTTAATGGTTAAAATTTGATGAGACACCGCAATACAGTATCAACTGCCCAGGTGACTGGAAAAAGACTGGATAGATTTGGTTCAAATCTTAGCTCTCCCACAGAGGCTGGCTTTGGCAAGTCGGGAGCCTTCAATTCCATCTCTGTAAAATGGGCACGCTGATCTTCCCAACAGGTTTATTATGAGCCGGATGGAGGAAATGTTGTTACCAGAGTTTTTGGATCCACACACTGATTTTTAAGCATGATCAAAGCACAGGTGTTACTCAGATATTTGAGGGGATCCTGGAGTGACAAGGGATTGCCAACGGCATCATAAGTGGCAAAGTGCATTTCCCTTGCATGCCATCTGTTATTTTTGAAAAGGATTAAAACTTTTGTTTTTGTATTGCACTATACAGAAACAGCACACTTGGGGTGCATGTGCAGCACACGAAGACAAGCAGCAAACATTTAAAGAAGTACTTTAGCCCCTCACATGCAGCAAGGACCCCACCATTTCACCGACCGGTTCTTTCTCTCTCTCCTTTTTCTCTTTTTGAAGGCTGTGTGTTCTTTCTCTGCAGGTCTCAAGGCAGGGAGGGGAAAAAATCAATTCCACCACCCAGCTTAGTGAAACTGACAAATATGATTCTCTTTCCCCTCCTCAACCTTGTTGAACCTGTGTGCACTTCTGGAATGTTGAGAATGGTCGGTGGATTCTATCACAAAATGGCTGTCACAGCACCCGTCACAAAATGGCTGCCATTGTATTACCCAAATTAGTGGGCTGCAACCAAGTCAATTATCATGAAGAATTTTTATTTATGCAAGAGGTGGGTATTGGGTAACAGTGAAATCTCTCCACCAGTGTATACCAGGATCCTTCTATAGGGGTTTATACCTTTGAATAATGAGACCTGTTTCACAATTCAGAGAGGTTTTGTTGAGTCTATGGCCCCTTCCGCAAATGCTGGATAATGTACTTTCAATCCACTTTCAATGCACATTGCAGCTGTGCGGAATAGCCAAATCCACTTGCAAACAATTGTGAAAGTGGATTGAAAGTGCATTATTCTGCATGTGCGAAAGAGGCCTTAGAAAAACAATAAAAATTACTACAGTAATTCATTCACACAAATTAATTATTCAAACAGTTTATTCGTACATACAAAATCTAAATAAAGCTTGAATAGGGTTTGGAAAAGATATAGGGCAGGGTTATACTGTATACTTTACTAATCTAGTTCAGGAAACAAAAGAGCTATGCATGGCCAGCATGCATAAGGTTGAAGGGGAGAGGCAAAGTCGGGTGAGAGCAGTGGCGTAGCTATAATGGGAACATCTGGGGACAAAAGCCCCGGGCGCCCCCTAGTGAATCATGTAGGGGGCGGAAAATTGCCCCTATTCTGGTAAGTGGGGGAGGGAGGAGGCATCGCTACCACGGGGCACAGGAGGCGCGGGGGTGCCATTTTCCCTTAGGCACCATTTTGCCCTGCTACGCCTCTGGGTGAGAGCAGCAACAATGCAGCAGCTACTACTATTCAGGTGCTAGCTTCCAACTTTATAGAAAATGTATCTAGTGAATGATGCTTAATTTTCATAAGAACAATAGCGGAGTTGTCTTCATGGAAACAACGTGTTCCGTCAATTGTTGTTTGTTGTTAGGAAATGCTGGCCAGTATCCTTAGCTTTCATAAAAGACGCGTTAGGCAGCTGTGTGAAACCTTCGCTGGGAAAACTGCTGATGGCCTTCTGTATTAAAGGACAGGGTATTTATTAGAGGGTATTAATAATCCTATTTAGGGGAAAAAATAGGAAAGACCTGTCATCAATATTGATGAGATTGTTATAGTGTAATAGAAGACTCATAAGATACATAGCAATATATACCATTAAAGCTGTGGGGGGCGGTGCTGGGGTTAGTGTTTTATATCAGCCCTCCTTAGCCGTCAGGTGTCTCTCCGAACTCCATTTCTCTCTGATGTTGCCATGTGGGACCACACCTATCCTTCCAGAGGGGCATTATAGCCCTTATAACTGCCCCTTGGGATTATGAGAGTACTCTGACACACAACAGTGGGACAGCAATTACAAAATGTTGGGAAGTTCCAAGATGAGCATCCAGTAATAATGGACCAGCCAGTGCCTGGTGCAGGCACAAAGATGATTCATCCTGATTTCTTTTGAAGTGCATTCTGCTCCATTGAGGTGGAAGAAAGTCAGGACTGGCTCTTTGTTTTCAGGAAGAAACAAGTAGGTGTCAAGAAACCCTTTGGTAGATACGCTGGCACCCATGGGCCCTTCTCCCTCCCCCCCCTCCCAATGATTCACTTTCATAATAATGCTATAATAATATAGTATAGATCCACCACAACACTGATCCAACAAAACGGACTTGGTCTAAATTGACAGACCTGGCAGGAGATGGCAGCCAAGACAAGAGAGCATTGATGTTCCTCATTTGGTGCTCATTGTTGTTGCTCTGTTCACCATAAGAACTTGGAGAGGATGAGTGAAGGGAGCAGGTGTGCATGTGTATTCATTTATTTACTGATTCATTTCATTTCCTTCTCAAATGAGACTCAAAGCAGCATACATTCTTCTCCTTGCCTCCATTTTATTCTCAGAACAACCCTGTGTGGTAGGTTAGCCTGAGAGAGGTTGACTGTCCCAAGGTCACCCAGTGGCAGAGTACCATTTCGAACCTGGGATTCCCAGATACTAGTCCAACAAATCAACCGCACTATTTTGTAGGTTTAAGCGCGTGGACACAGAAAGACTGCTCTGAGTTGACTAATCTACCTAGAGGTGTAGTATATGCAATCTGGGACTCGGACACCGAGGAGCAGATGGGCTGACCTGAAGGTCTGCCTCTGCTTCCACTGGAGTTCTTTTTGGAAGCTAAAACAAAGATTACCAGAATGGTAATTAAAGAGGCCATTAATGGTCTCTTTCCTCCACAGCGAAACAACCCAAGTTATGCAATCCCTGAATCTTGCCCCTTTGGTAGATTTTCTGTTTTTCCTTTTCTGCTCCGTGTACTTCATTTTCATTCATCCCCTGCTTTTCTCCCCCATGAGGACTCAAAGTGGCTTATGTCATTCTGCTGTTCTCCACTGTATTGCCACAACCTTTTCGGCTGGCACACTTGTGGTGCTTAACAAAAGGTAGGAGAGAGCCACAGGCTTGCTGGCTACCAAGAAACGCTTGGCAGGCCACCTTGCGAGGAACATGGGCTTAATCAATAGAATCTCATCCAGAAGTCCCATTGACTGGCCATCCTCCAGAGGGATTTGTAATGGGTGTTCATAGCAACTGTGTTTACCTTTCCGTAGCGGCGCTCCTACACAAGCTGATGTAGTTGGGTAGGTTCCTCCACCTCTCACATGCCAACCCAGCTGTAAGCCATCCCACTCTTTCTGCATGCCAGCCGCCCGTTGGTTTGTAGAGGCTCTGCCAGAGCTGCACACCTGTGCGTCAGGTCCAGAGCTGCCCAAGTTTCAACCCACTTCGCACCATGCTGCAAAAGGCAAGCCGGAAAGAAAGGAACAAGGGATGCCTTCACCAAGCCTGCCTCCTGGTTTCGCGCCAGCCCTCCAATCCCTGATTTCAACAGGATTTGCTGCTTGCGAGTAAATGTGGGTAGGAGTGCTGCTTTGAATCTCCTGCATCAGCCAGCCCCTCTCGGACTGCCAAGATGGTGTAGTCCACCTTAAGCAAATTCCGGGATGTCACTTGTGGGTAACAAATGGCCAATTGTAATTTTAACTTCAGGAGGTGCCCATTTCTGCCTTGTCTTGAGCTGACTTGTCTTGAGGCATCTTCAGAACCAGTGTTATATAGTGGTTAGAGCAGGAGTCCCCAATGTGGTATGGTACCCCATAGCACCCACCAGCAATTTTTCTGGTGCCCAAGCAGTGTTTTTGAAACTGCATGGAGCCAGGTGGGATATTTGGTTTCTGACTGGCCATTGGAGATATGTTTGCCTGTGCAAATGTTTAAAAGTTGCTTTGATAGCAGCTGCCACCACAGCACTAGGGTGTTCACCGTGGGACTGAAAGTAAGCTGTGTGTATGCAAGAAAATGTTTTTTAAACAATAACTTCATTTTAAAAGGCATCCTGTTAAACAGGGCTTTCTGCCAGAAATATTGAAGCGTTACTACCGGTAACAAAGTTATACAAAACTTGGGGTTCCCAAACATGGCATTTATGAATGCCACAGCACCAACCCTCCAGTACTGCTCTTGGAGCCCGCCAAGCTTTGCAGGAAGTAGGTGTGGCTATTTTAAGGCAGGGATGATCATTCAAATGAAGGGCTTTCCCATGGCTGCAATAGCAGCCACTGCAGGACTAGGAGTAGTAAAAACAGCTGGGCTTGTGGTTTTATTTCTGCTTTTGGCTGTCCTTATTCCTCCATTTCTTCCTTCCTCCCCGCCCCTCTGTCAGCTTTCCTTTGTTCTCAATATGCCAGCCACTTGTGTTGGAAGCTTTGGGATTGGTTTTTTCCCTTCTGCAATTCTTGTGCAAAGCGAGGAGAGAAGTATTGTGTTGGGATCAGTCTTCTGAAGTAGCCACTTTTGTTTTTGGGTTTGCTTCCAACAGAAAACATTTGGGGTTGTGATCATCACCTCCTCTCAAACTTCTCCATTTGGGGGACTCCTAGATTACAGTCTCAGGCCCCTTCCTCACATGCAGAATAATGCACTTTCAATCCACTTTCACAACTGTTTGCAAGTGGATTTTGCTATTCCGCACAGTAAAATTCAGCTGGAAAGTGGATTGAAAGTGCATTATTCTGCATGTGCAGAAGGGGCTAGGAGTTGGGGCAATCAGATTCAAACCTCTGCTATAGGAGAGAAAGCGGGGGATATAAATCCAACTATCCTCCTCCTCCTCCCATGGAAGCTTAGAAGGTTGGGTTGCCATCTCCAGATTGGGATGGGGCCTGAGGAGGGCTGGGTTTGAGGAGGAGGAGAAGGACTTCATTGGGGTATAATGTTACAGAGTCCACCTTCCAAAGTGACCATTTTCTTAAGGGGAACTGATTTCTATCGCTTTTCCCTGGATATTCTTTCCCTGGCTCCCATAAGCCCCCTTTTCTCAGAGCCGTTGCGGCTTAGCCTTGTGGTGCTCCTTCCAATGACCTCACCTGGCAGGAGAAACAAGGCAATCCTCCGGAGACATGAGAGAAGTGTCTGATCTATCAGGTAGGCTCTCCTTCTGAACTTCTGACTGAAGCTTAGATCCCCGTGGGATAAAGAGCTCTGAAACAGAGCCACTGAAGAATGGGAATCCTGTTAGGAAGAGGGCAAAAGCCAATGAATTGGCAAGGGCCTTCAAAAGCTGTTTCCTGTCATCTGGGAGCAGATGACAAAGAGCTCTGTGGCACCTTAAAACCTGCCAAATGTATCATGATGTGAGAGTTTGATTTTTTTTAAAAAAAAAGGGGTTTAGAGTAAAAAAAATTCCTTGGTGCTCTTGTTTCTGCTTCCAATGAAGAATCATCTGCCATGGTAACAGGGTGTCCACACAGCAATTTTCCGCACTCTGTTCTTGTCTCAACCCCCAGTGGCTGCAGTTTCCTTTGCATCAAGGGAGGACTTTTAAAAAACTGACAGGTGCTAGAACACTCTATTAGCCCAATAATGTTGTAACAATCTATTTGCACAGTCTAGTTGCTTCTCTGAATTTCCTGCTTTTATTTTTTAAAGTCTTGAATGCTTTTTATTTGAAAATACCTTTACATAACAAATAAATATCTCTGCAATGAATAACTGTTAGAGACTTTTTCTTTCACTGCGTATCTCCTCAGCATTCCTCAAAGGGGCTTGAATTCTAAGTTTTTTCAGTATAACAGGAGTTCTACCTGGAGAATAGCAAGGGAGGAGAGGGCTGATTCTCTCCCCCCCTCTTTCGGACCCCCATACTGCTTCTGGGAGTTCCCTGGCCAGGGGAAGCATGGTTTCAAGGGCACAGAAAGAGGTAGTCCCCTGGGCATTGGGTCATTACAGACCCACAGGGTGATACATATAATAATGTTTATTAGGCAGACTATGTTTATGTGGTGTTTATTATTATTTATTATTTGGATTTTTACCCCGTCCATCCCCAAGGGGCTTATGGCAGCAATACAACACCATAAAACTCTATAACATTAAAACAGCAATAAATATCTTGAAACACTATAAACAGTTAATACAGTATACACAACTTAAAAACAACCAAGATGGTAACTTAAGACCCTAGTAAGATCCCATGAGGCCAGTAAAATAACTGTCAGTCTGGCTGGCCTCCAGAAGAGGTGGCATATAAATGTTTAAATAAAGAAATAAAAACTATTACTCTGGCTCCTTCCGCACATGCAGAATAATGCACTTTCAAACTGCTTTCAGTGCTCTTTGAAGCTGTGCGGAATAGCAAAATCCACTTGCAAACAGTTGTGAAAGCGGTTTGAAAACACATTATTCTGCGTGTGCAGAAAGGGTTTCTGAGATTGTTTTGGGCGTTTGCTCTGGACCAGACTGCAGACTGTTCTGCAATCTCAGTCTATAAGCAAGGACCCCCACAATGTTCAAGCCATACATTACATGTTTTCCATTGTCCCTCCTACACCAAAAACTGGCTTTAGACTTGACAGGAAACACTTGCAAACAGATACATTTTGCTTCTGCCTTCAGTGCTTTCACTGTAACAGAGGTGTACAAAATAAACATGAAACTTACACATCACTCCCGTGTTACCCCCATGCAGAGACTAGTTCACACGTCACACATTTCAGGTCCCCACCCAGTGCCAAACATAACGCAAGCAAACATGAAGCCGCAAGTTGTCCTCGGCTCCCACATATTCAGTGCCCAATTAATCTGTGCCACTTCCCCAACCAGAAACAATACTGGAGGTGGTGGTGGGATTGCTACCCTATTTGATCTGTGGGAGAAACCCGTCGTAGACATGTGGTCTTCCACAAACACTGTGCTCTTTGGAACTGAGCATTCCCACTCTTCTCTGCAGGCTAATGTGCCCAATCGTCTTTTTCATTTTCTCCTCAGTTCTGGTTCACAGAGAAGACAGCCAGTTTTGCCCCTATTTTTCCCCAGGCAACACACAGGAGAGTGATTCTAAAGGAAGACAATGCAACCATCCGCTTCATATGGATCTGCATTGCCTTGGTCCTCCGCTTTTCTCATTCTGCTGCAGAGTTTTGTTCAGACCGGTTTTTAAGCTGCAAAGCTTTCTGGGCTGTTGGCCGAATAAAGATTTTTAGTCAACAAAAATGCACTGTTTTTCTACAACAGTGGTTAATCAATTCATTGACGAATTAAAACAGCCAAATGGCTCAAGGTCATGACAGGCAAGAGTAGAGTGACCAGACAGAAGAGAGCACAGGTTTCCCTTGCTTTTCATGGAAGAAGAAAGAATTCTGTCACAGACGCTTGATCCTGTCACTGTGCTACAGGGATGAGGAAAGCAGCCCCAGCCCAAATTCTACTCTTCAGTTAGGAGTTCAGTTCCAGAGGAGGTAGGTAGCCATGTTTGTCCGTGGCGGTAACAACAAAAAGGTCTTGCAGAGCCTTAAAAACTAACAAATTTACTTTCACTAAAGCTTTTGTGGGCTTTAACCCTGTTTTTTTAGCTGAGTGATGTGAATTCTCACTAAGCTTATGATTCAACTTATGCTGCTGGTGAACACATTTTTAATGTAGTGGTTTACATCTATGACTGTTGAGCCCAATATAGTTCAGTATGGAAGCAAATATGTCTGAAATCTTTAAGTTTGACTGAGGACCTTCTGACAGGTAGGATGAATAACAAAATAACCAAGATGTGAAGGGACTGAGAGGCAAAGATTCTTGTGGATCTAAAGCAGCCGTTCTCAACCTGTGGGTCAGGACGCCTTTGGGGGTCGAACGACCCTTTCACAGGGGTCGCCTAAGACTCTCTGCATCACTGTTCTCCATCTGTAAAATGGATAAATGGTAGGGTTGGGGGTCACCACAACATGAGGAACTGTATTAAAGGGTCGTGGCATTAGGAAGGTTGAGAACCGCTGATCTAAAGGGCTTCTTTGGCCCCTTCCGCACATGCAGAATAATGCATATTCAATCCACTTTCACAATTGTTTGAAAGTGGATTTTGCTATTCTGCACAGTAAAACCCAGCTTCAAAGTGCTTTGAAAGTGGATTGAAAGTGGATTTTTTAAACAAAATTGCATTATTCTGCGGTGTGGAAGGGGCCTTTGAGATGTTTTACAGCAGTGGCTCTCAACCTTCCTAATGCCTTTAATACAGTTCCTCATGTTGTGGTGAACCCCAGCCCTAACATTTATCCATTTTACAGATGGAGAACACCGATGCAGAGAGTCTTAGGTGACCCCTGTGAAAGGGTCGTTTGACCCCCAAAGGGGTCACGACTCACAGGTTGAGAACCACTGTTTTACAGAAAGAGAAATGATAAAGGAGAATAGTTGCCAGGAGTCCAGTGGGCAACTACATGCAGATTTACGCTAGCACACCCAAACAACTGCACAGGGTGCTCTTCAACTGTAAAAGGTTGCAAAAGGTTGCACTGTTTTAATGTCTTGTGTATCTATGGAAACTGGGGGCCATGAGAGATAAGGTCCCGACACAGAGGCAGGCAATGGCAAACCCCCTCTGAACATTTATTTCCTTAAAAACCCTACATGTGGCCACAAATCGTCTGTGACTTGATAGCAAAAAAAGAGGAAGTAAACAAACATTTAAAAAGCACACCCACACATACATATATCTATGCAATGTTATTGCATTTCTTTTATTTGTGTTTATCTGTGGTTCTGGTTTTATTTCTATCCTGAGCTAGATACTTGTTAAGAACTAGCAATCTTTGGCCGTTTCCGCACACCTTTTTATGGCGCCCTGGGGACGGGATAAACGCAGTCCCCAGGGAGCCGACCTGACTGCGCCCCCCCTCCCCCAGGGTTGTTTTTGCCGCAACAGCGTGTTCCCAGCGGCGCGGTGCGAACAGCACCGCCGGGAACACGCTGTTTCCCTTCCCCGTCCCACTCACCTTGTCCCCGTCGTCGGCCTGCTGGCCTCTGCAGCCCCTCCCTCACTGTCCGACCCCTGGAGGTCGGAGGGCAGCATGGGCGGGGCTTCAGAGGCCAGCAGGCCAACGACGGGGACAAGGTGAGTGGGACGGGGAAGGGGGCAGAGGCGGCTCCATGCGGAGCCGCCTGTCCTCCTCCAGCCTCCCCTGAGGCCGCACGCATGCTTGCGTGCGGCGGCCTTCCATGCCGGCAGAATTCTTGCCGGGCAGGCCTCAGGGGCCGTGCGGAAACGGCCTTTGTAAATGAAATAAAATAAAAATAAAACAAAATAAAGGATGGAACATCCAAATCAGTTTGAAATTGACTAGAAAATAAAGCAGAAACTAGCAGGGATTGAGAAAACTGCCTGAAATTGCCTCTAGAGTAGACGTGGCCAACCTATGGTGCTCCAGATGTTCATGGACTACAATTCCCATCAGTCCATGAACATCTGGAGCACCATAGGTTGGCCACCCCTGCTCTAGAGTAAGTGGACAGTAAGAAACAAGGCATGAAAACGAAGCCAGCCTTTCTGATGACAGCATCGGTGTCTTGTTGCAAAGCAGTATGGGCCAGCATTTTGATTAGACAAGGGCATGTCTTCCCCTGCGCTACCTGGCAAGAAACGTAATGCAATTTAGTTCAGGAGAATCATAAAGTGTGAATGGTGATAATGTACATTAAGTGGTAGGAAGATTCCCTAGTGTATTTTTAAGGCACTTTGCAATGCATGTGCGATTTCAGCCCAAGGCCTCAGCCTCTTTCAGAAGCAATCTATTTGGAGTAGCATTTTGGTGAGCGTAATCAAGTTAGCTGGGATCTGCATTCCAGCATGTCACCGGTACCTTTTTTAAACAAAAAATTGAATTTCTACCTTTCTAATGAATGGATCTCCGCTGCTTTCAAGCCTCTGAGATAAGGAAATAAACATTTTACATTGAAAAGAAGGAACTAAAAAGAAATAATTCAATAACACTGTGTCTCACTTTTGGTGAGATGTCTGACAAAGAAAACTGCACATAAATCATATTTCAGGGTTGCCAAAGCTTCCCTTTCAGATTGGCTTGGTGTAGTGCACAGAGTATCAGATTAGAACATGCAACATGGGCTGAATCCCTGCTGTGCCATGGAAACTCACCAAGTGTTCTTGGGCCTCCCTCAGCCTACCCTATCCTGCCTCAGAAACATTTTGCTGTCAGGATAAAGCGGCACAGGGGAACTGCTCTGGGTCTCAGCTAAGGAGGGAGGCAGGGCATAAATACAATAAAAAGTCCATACCTCCCATTGCTTTTTCCACGTTGGCTTGTTTGAAGCAATGCACTCGCTGCTGAAAATCCTTTTGTGCGCAAAGGGGGAGGGGATCGGCAATTAAAATTGAACGTTTCATTCAATGGATTGTCTTTCCCAATACAGTCAGTTCTAAAAGCTTCTCCTTTCTCCTGATCTGCCCTGTGTGTGTGTGTGTGTGTGTGTTTGTGTGTGTGTTGACAGTCATTGAGTTTTCTGCTCTGGCCAAGCAAGTGGAAGAAAAAGGCAGGTGAGAAAGGAATCAACTAGGGAACAAGAGGAGCAACGCAGTTGGCAGGGCTCTGAAGCCTGTGTTCAATCAACCTTGCTTTTCCTCGGGCACTTTGACTCCCTGAAGCCATCCCACCCACCCCCCTTAGGCTCCCTTCCTGGCCACTGACTTCAAGAGGGCACACCAGGTTGCGCTGCACCCCAACGAGTCTTACTGCGGGGTGCAGACAGATATAAGGAGCTGCTCCAGAGACAAGACTGCAGGGCCCCATTTTGCTGCATTCTCCTAAGATAATTAAAGCAAACAAAGTTGCACAGTACATCTGGCATGAAGAGCTACTGGGAAACACAGCAGCCCTAACAGGAGAGGAACAGCTCGGTTTGCAAGACAGTGCCTGAAAGGTACACACGTTTACCCCCAAAGCAAAAGGTCATACAGTCTACTGACACAGGGCAAGAAAGAAAAGCTGTGATATGCCGGCGAGATTTCTCCCACCAGCAGCGGAATGGGAAACGGGGAGGCAGGGAAACAATAAAGAACACTGCAGGACTGCAATATTTTGTTTGAGAAGAGGAAGAAGAAGGAGGAGGAGGAGGAGGAGGAGGAGGAGTTTGGGGCTTACAATCTCCTTGCCCTTCCCCCCTCACAACAAACACCCTGTGAGGTAGGTGGGGCTGAGAGAGCTCTGAAGAACTGTGACTAGCCCAAGGTCACCCAGCTAGTGTGTGTGGGAGTGGACAGGCTAATCTGGATTCCCCAGATAAGCCTCCACAGCTCAGGCAGCAGAGTTGGGAATCAAACCCGGTTCCTCCAGATTAGATACACGAGCTCTTAACCTCCTATGCCACTGCTGCTCCCCCATTTTTAAAACGAACTTTATTTACAAGGCTACTACTTGACTGCAACCGGGTCAGAACTCTGATACCAACAAAGGTTGCCCACTGGCCAGGAGGAAAATATCCTGCCCCTTTCATAGACTTTTAAGAGGTGAAAATGGGTTGCTGAAGATTTTCATGGCATGGAGATAAATAACATCACCTGGCATTTGCAATGTTCAATTTGGTATTTAAGGGGACAGCAAGGGGGACCCATTTAAAAGCGGGCAACCGTGTCTGAACCCTTTCATGAAAGTTCTTGTCTTGATTATGGCCAGTGAGCATATTACTACAGCTTTACTTAACTAATGGGTGTTGGAGCCAGAGATGGGGCAAGAGTGGTTCTAATAAAAGAACCTTAACTGATAGTATGGATAGTTAGAGACGGTCTCCTTAATGTTGTGGGAATCTCTCTCACTTGCCTTTGGCATGCTGCATCTGAAGAAGAAGAATGAGAAGAGTTGGTTTTTATACCTGCTTTCCTTTACCTTGAAGGAATCTCAGAGGCCCTTTTCAGATGGGCCATTTAACCCAGGCCAGGGCCAGGATTTACAGCATTTTGGACAAGAACTTCGCATGGCTCCCGCCCCTAATTCAGCCCTGCCTCGGGTTAAATGGCTAAACCTGGGATAGTTGAGAAATGCACTATCTGCTATTCTTTTACAATATCCTGGATTGCAGCTGCACTTGTGTGAAGGGCCCTGGGTGGGAGGCACCGCTTTTGGGTGCGTTTTTTAAAAACCCTCACTTTCTCTTCTGCACAGCTCCGCAGGATGACCGGTCCTCCGACCCCTGAGGTGTCACCATGGCCATGGGGTCCTGTCCCCTCGTCCCTGCAGAGCTGTGCAGGGGAGACAAGGTGGGGTTTTTTTTAAAAAGGGATGCGCCTCCTTGCGGAGGTGTATCCGCGAGCCACGGCAGCACCGGGGGGGCCTGCACGGAACTGTGCAAACGGCACCAGGGCTGCACCAGGATCATATATCCTGGTTTGCACTTGTGTCCCCGGCCCGTGCAAAAAGTGGTCCTTCCCCTCACTACAGCAACTTGTACGGTGGGTGGAGCTAAGAGAGAACTCTGACTAGCCCTGGCTCACCCAGCAGATTTTATGTGGAGGAGTGGGGGGGGAATTCACTGAACTACTACGCCACACTGAAAGACACACAGCAGACTGAACTGATAACAGCAAAGGATAGCTCTAACAGTAACTCTTCAACACTTCAGGCAGGATGCCTTTTTAAATTAGTATATTGTTTAAAAATATATCTTCAGCCATGCAGTGAAGATCTTTGCACTATGTTGGCAGCAGTTGCTGAACCAATCTTTTAAAAATCTGTGTGGTCAATCAGCTCTCCAATAGCCAATCACCAGCCTTGCTGACAGGGACGTACTACCCAGAGGTACATATGGGGTCAAATGTCCCTGGGCTGTGGCTATTTAGTCACGTGAGGGGCAGAAAATCACCCCCAGACTCCTCCTCCTTCCCCCTGGGTCCATACACTGACTTCATACTTAATACACTGGTCAGGGAGAGTGGCCACCCATACAGTGGAGGGGGTGGGGACTCAGATTTTGCACCAGCAGTGGCGTAGCGCCAGGGGGACAAGGGGGTACGCGATGCACCAGGAGTGTGCCATGGCATGGCGTGGGGGGGGGGCAGGGCGCACGTGTGCTCCGGGCGCAGTTCCCCCTCACTCCCACCCTGTGCGCTGGGCTACATTTTCCCTAGATATGCCTCTGCTTACTGGGCAAAAACCCTGTCCACTTCCTAAAAACCCTTGATGGGCACCTGGAAAGGAGTTGGTGGGCATCATGGCCTCTACAGACACTACGCTGGAGACCCCGGACTAGGCAGATTTCACCAGGGCTCTTCTTACATTCCTTTTGATTGAATGAGCAAGCTAATCTAGTTGAGAAGCCCTGATGAGAGCATGGAGGTGTGGGGAACTTGCGGTTTCCTCAAAGCTTGCAGTTTCCTTATTGCACAGAAACGAGGATTCTCATGCAGCACCAAAGCCAACAGCTGCTCCTTCAGTGTGTAAAGGTCTTGAAGCTGCCTGCCTGGCCTTATCAGTATGATCAGTGGCACTCTCTGCAAACAGCAGTACAGCGTCCCTCCTGCAGCCCTGGAAGCTTCCTGATGAGGCAGGTCATTCATTATGGGTCAGAGAAAGGTGTAGATGCAGAGAAACAAAATCCACCACCACCACCCCACCCACAGCCCAAGAGTACTCCTGTATCTTCTGTTTCATGGCAGCCCAATTTTTTAAATCAAGCTGAAGCGTTAGTGGTTGGGGGAATCATTTGCATGTTCTGGGTCTGGCAGCACAGCCAAAGGGTACACGTCAGAGATTCATAGCTGAAAACACAGAAGGATCTATATCATCAACTTTCTGTTTGTGCTAGTCGAACTTACTGCATTCAAGTGTGACAATCACCTGTGAGTCAGGTCTGTTCAGGCTAGCCTTAAATGATATAAACACCTGCTGGGCAATTTTGCTCAGGGTTTTTGCAAAGCCGTACAGGCATGAAAACACTGCCGATCCACAGACAGCGGCAGCCCGTAATGCTCCTAAAGACTGCTTAGGTCAGGGGTCCCCAACGTCTTTGAGTCTGTGGGGATACTTGGAATTCTGGCACAGCATCAAAATGGCTGCCACAAAATGGCTGCTGAGGGAATTGGAGCCAGCCACAAAATGATTGCCACAGCTTAACTTTGGTAACCCAGTGCAGATCTTTGCGCTGTTTTGGCAGCTGCTGCCAAAGCAACATCAGTATATATATATATATGTGCAGCCAATCAGATCTCCAATAGTCAGTCAGAAGCTCTGCAGGCAAAACTGTACCTGGTCCTAAAAACACCTGGTGGGCACTGGAGATGGGGGGGGGGGGTGCCAAGGTGGCTTACAGGCACCATATTGGGAACCCCTGACTTGGATGAACCCTAAACAGTAGGATTTTTTTTCTTAACAAAAGTGTTTGTTTATGACCAGTTTGTATGACTTGCAACAGATTTAGCTGCCTGTTCAAGCAGTTGCTGGCTGAAGTGAGCAGCTGCATAGGAAAGGGCAGTAAGTTGGGATGTGTAATAATATTCATGTATAAAAAGGCCTTTTCATCGGACTGTTGGACGGGAATACTTCAAGTAACCTGCCAGACAGGCTGACGGAAGAGCAGTCTATGAAAAAAATCATATGCCTGGTAACAACAGGTAAGCAGGACAGGAGCTCAAGTAGAGAGCGTTTGAGCATCAGTAGCCATGGAGTGAATCAAATATGGTTTCGGAGTCAACCAAGGCCCCTTCAGCATATACAAAATAATGCACTTTCAATCCACTTTCAAGCCACTTTGAAGCTGTGTGGAATAGCAAAATCCACTTGCAAACAATTGTGAAAATGGATTGAAAGTGCATTTTTTTGCATGTGTGGGAGGGGCCACAGATCTCTCTCTCAACCTTCAGATAGGAAAAAGAGTTTCAAAATTACCTTTGCAGGAGGAGGAGGAGGAGTTTGGATTTACTGCTGTAGTGTAAGCAGACTCAAGGTGGCTTACAAACTCATTTCCCTTCCTCTCCCCACATCAGACACCTTGTGAGGTAGGTGGGGTTGAGAGAGTTCTGAAGAACTGTGACTAGCCCAAGGTCACCCAGCAGAAATGTAGGAGTGCGGAAACACATCTGGTTCACCAGATAAGCCTCTGCCACTCAGGTGGAGGAGTGGGGAATCAAACTCAGTTCTCCAGATTAGAACCAACCTGCTTTTAACCACTGCACCATGCTGGCAAAGCACCAATAATCTTCCTCCACTTCACTGGAGTGTTTCAGGAGAAGACTTCAAGAGGCATTATCTTATGGACCGTAGGGAGCACCCATTTGGAAATATCTGCCCCTGCCATAAGGAGATGTTGACTTTGATCCTCCCAACATTTTGTGATTGCCTGCTCATGGTAGCCATTTTGTGAATTATCTCATGTCAGCGCACTGCCTTTTCTCATGAATTCTAGAAGTGTCCATAAACTCAGCAAATTGGGGGCAACAACACATGCCCCTTGGTTTCCAGTTTGATGTGAGATAACCTAACAGCCAAAAGTCACAGAGGCCAGCCATAACTGAGGGTATATGCTGCATTTTTGCTAACACAAAGTGGCTGCCATGAGTGACTGATGCTTCACCTGTGCAGAATACCTTCTTACTTGAGTCTCCCAGTGCTCCTGTAGATAAGCTATTACCCACATGCTTGTAGCAAAATTACATCACTGCCAGATGGGGCCATACCTCAAAACAAGAATTGCTGCTTATCCCAAAGCACTACATAGGCTGGACATCAGCTCATTTGGGCTACAGAACTATAGCCAGGGCTGCCTTCATTTTGGTTCTGGGGAGGGGAATCTTGTTTGGCCAAGCCTTCCAATAAGCCATTTGCCAAAAGAAGAAATATGGCAGCTGAACAGGCCTGCGGGTGCCTGCTGGAGACATCCTCTCCATGCCGCTGAACAAGTTGGGAGAATGGGGAAGAAGAAGAAGAAGAAGAAGAAGAAGAAGAAGAAGAAGAAGAAGAAGAAGAAGAAGAAGAAGAAGAAGAAGAAGAAGAAGAAGAAGAAGAAGAAGAAGAAGAAGAAGAAGAAGAAGAAGAGCAACAGCAACAGCAACAGCAACAAGAACAGCAACAGCAACAGCAACAAGAACAAGAACAGCAACAAGAACAGTAACAAGAACAACAAGAACAACAAGAACAAGAAGAACAAGAAGAAGAAGAAGAAGAAGAGGAGGAGGAGGAGGAGGAGTTTGGATTTATATCCCCCCTTTCTCTCCTGTAAGGAGACTCAAAGGGGCTTACAATCTCCTTTCCCTCCCCCCCCCCCCAACAAACCCCCTGTGAGGTAGCTGGGGCTGAGAGAGCTCCGGAAAGCTGTGACTAGCCCAAGGTCACCCAGCTGGTGTGTGTGGGAGTGCACAGGCTAATCTGAATTCCCCAGATGAGCCTCCACAACTCAAGCGGCAGAGCTGGGAATCAAACCCGGTTCCTCCAGATCAGAGTGCACTTGTTCTTAGCCACTGCTCTTAGCCACTACGCCACTGCTCTGATTAGGCAGAATTCCCAGCAGCAGAGGTTTCTTTCATTCATCCCCCACCCCTGTTTAGTGATAACCAATAATAATATAATCCTTCTAATCCTTTCCCTGAGGAGTCAGTTTTCCACATATAGCCAGGAAATGGTGGAGTTCTTCTGCCTCAGCTGATAACTCTGAACAATCCGCGCCCCTGTGGAAAAAATGACTGCCTTGGGTTGTTTTTTTACTCCTCGCTCACCCACCTCTCCCTGGTGACAAGGGACTCTCAAACTTCCTTTTGCTACCCACAGCTTTTTCAGTCTCAGCGGGGTGACCCTTTGCAAAGCCAGTTTTAACTGATGCTAGGCCGCCCAGCCCATTCGTAGAATCATAGGGCTAGAAGAGAACACAAGGGCCATCAAGTCTAACACCCTACCCTGCAGGAATACACAATCAAAACACTCCTGACAAATGGCCATCCAGACTCTGTTTAAAAACCTCCAAAGAAGAGACTCCACCACCCTCCGAGGTAGTGCATTCCACTGTTGAACAGCCCTAACTGTCAGAAAGTTCTTCCTAATGTATAGATGAAATCTCTTTTCCTGCACCTTGAATCCATTACTCCTTGTCCTGGAGCCGCAGAAAACAAGCATGCTCCATCTTCATCATGACATACCTTCCGATATTTAAACATGACTATCATGTCACCCAGTGGTGGGATCCAAAAATTTTAGTGACAGGTTCCCATGGTGGTGGGATTCAAACTGTGGCATAGCGTCAATGGGGCTGGGTGGGGCATGACAGGGGCGTGGCCGGCATTCCAGGGGCGGGGCATTTCTGGGCGGGGCTGTGGCAAGGACGCAGCCGCTGCGCCAGTCCTTGGGCAGGACACGAATGCACGCAGGAGCAGGCTGCCCACGCACGGCAGTGCACCTCCTGCTAGACTGATTCAAGTTCTGCACACTACTGCTGAGAGGAGGGGCGTAACTAAGGCAAAAATCACATGGCAAAATCACCAATTAGTAACCCCCTTTCGGCACACACAAATAATTAGTAATCTACTCTCGGGAACCTGTGAGAACCTGCTGGATCCCACCTCTGATGTCACCCCTTAACCTTCTCTTCTCCAGGCTAAACATGTTCTCACCCTTCCCAGGCTCTACCCCCAAAATCTTCGGGTATTCCCAAACCTAGAAATGGCAGCCTTAATAGTATGGAAGGCTATGATCCTTCAGGTTAGCTAGCAAGGTAATGTGACCACCCTCAGTAGCCAATGGGAGTTTCTGCCTGCTCTGTAACCAGCAGGATGTAGATTCCATCCCGACTGATGCTGGAGGAGGCTGTACATTTGGCCAAAGTCAGTGGTAGAGCATCTCTTCTGCATAAGAGGTGATGTGTTTGGGGCTGTGTAGGGATGGGTGGAGGAAGGGGAAAGTGAGGATGGGATATGAGTCTGAAATTGTGTGCGTCAAGGAATGCTGCTGTAAATTTCGTTGTGCATGCACAATGACAATAAAATGCTTATGCTTATGTGATTTTACCTAAGACTCTGGACAGCCACAGCCAGTAAAACCAAGGGTAGCAGGCAGTCTCATAGGTTTAACTGCAAAGACAGGTGAAGAGAGGGGGATGCCATTAGCCAGGGGCCCCAACTCAGCGATACAGCATATGCAGGAGATCATAAGCTCTGTCCCCAGCATTTGTAGTCAAAATTATTTCATATAAGGCTTGCAAAGAATCCGCCAGAGACTTTAGAGACCTTTTGCCCATCAGAGCACTGGGCCAGATGGACCAATTTCTCATTTAGTATACAGCAGCTTCGTCTTGACAGCCAGGGTGATGTGGTGGTTAGACTATCAGACTGAGATCTCAGCAACCCAGGTTTGAACCCCCACTTTGCCATGGAAGCTGGGTGGGTGACTCTGGGCCAGCTGCATATTGCTAGCCCGGTTGTGAGGATGTTATAACCTGTTTTGGGTCCCCAGTGAGGAGAAAAGTGGGGTAACATAAATAAAATCTTGAAGAAGACATTTCACCAAAGAAGCAGGCCTCAAGGAGGGGCTTGCAAAAGACAGATGGAAGTGCTGGGGAGCCATTTGCAAAAAAAGTTGTTCAGCGGGCTGACTTATTCCAAAGGAGGAAGCAGTCGGAGGCACTTGAGAACCACCGGCCTAAACAGCAGGATTTGCCAGAGAGGAAGAAAGAGCAGCCCTTAGGCAAGTGGGCGCTTTCTGTCTCATAGGCAGGAGGTGGAAAGGCAGCCCCTGTTGTGCCTTCCAGTCCCTCCCATTCAGCTGTTTGTTTTCCTCCTGCAGCCGCTGTAGCAGTCAGGAATCCAGATGTGCTGCACAGCAGATGATGAAGGGTGTTGTGCGGATGACAAAAACCAGTGGGAAGAGTTGCAGCTATTTTGGTTCTTTGCTGCAGCAGAAGATTGCAGGCTAAAATCCACGTGTCAGAACACAGGTTCCCAACCTGATTCACGGTTATATGTTCTAGTGGGGAGCCGCTTGAGCTTTTCAAAGCTCTCAATTTCTCTGTTCGGCTGCAGATAGAGCACGCTGGAGGCAGAGGCATCAGGCTTCTACCCCACAGTATTTTCACCACCAGAAATGGCGCTGAGGGGCACGCTTGCCCTTTTCTCTGACTTCAGGAGTTATTTTTGTTTGCTTAAGTCTCTTGTATGGGAATTTCTGCAACCCTAAGATTAAGGGAACCCTGTAAAAGGACACCCATGTGTTGCAATACAATTGGAAAAAAAAACAATGAAAAAGACTGTACTCTGAAGCTCTAACTGCCTTGCTACACTGGTTTTCATAGGGTGGCTGCTACCGAACAGTAGCAAGCAGTCAGGCCTAGTTGAGTCATGCAAATCAGGTGATATCAAGCCACCCAGAGTTTGCTACCAGGTTCAGGATTGCCAGCCTCCAGGTGGGACCTGAAAATTCCCCTAAATTACAGCTGAGCTCTAGATAAAGAAGATCTGTCCACATAGAGAAAATGGCTGCTTTGGAGGTTGAACTCTATGGCATTGAATCCTGCTGAGATCTCTCCCGTCCCCAAACTCTGCCCTCCTCAGTCAACACCACAAAATCTCCGGGAGCGTCCCAATCTAGAGATGGGAATCGTAGGCCTGGCCTCAGTGACTCCTCCCTCACAGATCAAAAGATGCCTGGAAAGGATCCTTCCCCTCCCCCCACCCTTTAACTTACAGAAACTGAAACCTGCAATGCTGTGGTTGCCTAGGAACAGCCACTGAGGGAATCCGTTCCTTAAAGCTACAGGTACTCCTTTTGGGGGCGGGGGGGGGGGGTAGGGTTTAAAACCCCCAATGTATTTTATTTTAGATTTTAAAATTATTTTTAGATTTCATATTTTTCTGCAAACCTGGGACCCTTCTCAGGCTTGTAGAAAGATCTGCCTTGCCCGTTTACAGCCCCAGTCACCAGATTTTCATATTCAAAGATTTGGCCGACATCGCTATTAGAATATAAGACGTTAAGAACCCCTGCTTTGAACTGTGCCCAGAAACAGATGGATAATCACTGGTACCTAAGAAAGGAACAAGTTGCAAAGACACAAAACAATACAGCAGTGCGTCAGTAAGATAAAAACAACACATAGGTTAAAAATATAGCCAATCCGTTCCTGAATACAGCACATGGAGATGACCTGTACAAAGAGGATACAAGGTTGACCAACCTCCAGGTAGGGCCTGAAGATCTCCTGGAATTACAACTGATCTCCAAATGACTGTGATCAGTTCCCCTGGAGAAAATGGTAGCTTTGGAAGGTGGAGTCTATGTCATCACATCAGTGGCGTACCTGCCAGAGAGACATGGGGTCACCCATGTCCCCGAGCGCCAGCTAGCTGGTCACTTGGGGGTTGCAAAATCGCCCCCCACAGACCAGCCTTCCGCAGGCCTTCTGCGCCCACCCGGCTCAACCTCCATCAGCGCCAGCCTTCTGCCTTCAAAGACGAGACAGCAGGGCTGGCGGTGATAGAGGTTGGAGGAGAGGCCGTGACTCACCGGCTGCTGCCGCGCCCCTCAACCTTCATCGGCAGTGGCCCTACCTTGAAGTAGGGCCACCGATGATGGAGGTTGAAACCGCTGCATCCCGCCAGCTGCTGCTCCTCCTGGCTCAACCTCCCTGGCCACTGCCGATGGAGGTTGGACTGCCGGCCCCTGACTGCTGCAACCCCCGCCAGCTCAAGTGGGCTGTGGGGGGGGGGGTCACGGGGTGGGCGCGCCCAGATCAGGTGTTGCCCTTGGACACCATTTCCCCCTGATATGCCTCTGCATCACAACCCCTTGGAACTCCTTTCCTGTACCAACTCTATCACCCCAACATACTACACCCAAATCTCCAGGAATTCCCCAAGCTGGGGATGGCCAGCCTTTGGAAGATTATCAGAATCCAACACCAGGAATCCCAGCGGGGACAGGGCTCATCTCTCATTTTTATTCCCAAACACTGCTTGCACATCAGGCTGGGACATTCACCCACATGAAAGCAATCATGAGTCTGTAGGGCCTGTTTCTTCCATCGCAAGCTATATTCTGCGGTTTGCTCTGTGCGTTGTTGAGCACCCACCTGGTCAGTTTCCATCAGCAGCCCTTTTAAGAGCTCTGGCCTCTCTTCTGCAGCGTGGCTGCTGAGCTCAGCTCCTCCAGTTCCATAACAGCTTTTAGAATTACCGACAAATGGAGACCTTTCAACAGGCGCTGCCCCCAGCTGTGTTGGCTTTTAGCCACAAGCCCCCTCCATCCCTGCCATTTATTTATATATATACATATATATAAAAGCAGACCCACTTTGAGGGCAACGCATTCCAGCACAAAAGGGAACGGGAGAATAAAGCTGTAGGCGGACACAAGAAAACCTCAACTTTTTGAGTACAAGGACGGGTTTTTGCACTTAGAAACCAAACACCCAGTTTCGAGCATTAGCTTGAAAGACAGACAACTCTTAGGGACTACAGAGGAAGAAGGCGGCCCCCACCATCAGCATGTTTGAGCCCCGTTCCAACTGAGAACCCCCCTCTATCAAGCTTCCAGCTGTTGTTGCTGAGACAATCCATGGGGGGCCAGGAAGCAGTGGGGCACCCTTCCTTTGTGTCTGAGTCCGGAGTCAGCCACAAGTCTCCTCCTCAATGAATATTTGTATTGAATTTTAATATCCTTTGTATTGGCTTCTTTTTTCTGGGATTTGTGGGGTCAGACTGAGCTGAAAATTAAAATATATCCGTCCAATTAATAAATGATGAAGAAACTATAAGTTTCACTTCACTTGAAGCAGCAAGGATACTTGGAGCAAATTCTTCTGGGGTCACTAGTCTGGCTTCATGTCTAAACTGGAGTGGTTTTTTGGAGCATCCACTTTCTATTTTGGTGCCATTTTTCTCAAACCTGCTTTGGTATGCTCTTTTGGGAAAGACTGCACCCAAGGGGCCTTTGTGTGGATGAACAAGGTGCAATTTTTTACAGGCTTTGGGGCTGCCAACTTTGGCCTGGGAAATTCCTAGAGATTTGGGGAAGTACCTCGAAGGACAGAGTTGAGGTCTCAGTGTGGTCTCTGCCATTTTGTCCAGGGGAACTAATCTCTGCATTTTACAGATCATTCGTTTCAGGAAAGGCAACAATTTGCCCAGAATGCTCATTTGCATTACAAATGCCTCTCTTCCTCTCCCCTGCCCACTAACCAAGATGATTCACACCTGCACTAGCACGAGAGAGGCTCAAAAAGAAGGGATTTGTTGTGTGTGTGTGTTAAGTGCCATTAAATTGCCTCCGGCTCTTGGTAACCCAATGAATCAGTGTCCTGCAAAACATCCGATTGTTAATAGCCTTGTTCAGGTCTTGCAAACTGAGAGCAGTGAATTGCTTTATAGAGCCGATCTATCTCCTGTTGGGACTTTCTCTTTCCTTGCTGCCTTCAACCTCTCCTAGCTTCACAGAAAACCCCTCTAACCGGCTGCTTCAGCTCTCCGTTTCTTTCCCACGTTCCAAGGCAATGAACAACTTCGCGGTTGTACTGCTGCTGCTTGATTTGCGTTAATCTCTCTCATTTGGTCTGATGGTAATAGTGCGCCAAAGCATTCCACTGGCATTGCGTCTAGCAGTGGGGAATGCAGGGCAACAGAAACCCATTCATCCCCTTGGCTCGGCTTTCGCTGCTGCACCAGCCGCAGTTCCTTTGCCTGGAGCTCCGAGGCTGGCAGAGACCACAGCTGGGGATTTTTGATGTCTGGATGAGGCAGAAAAGAAGAGTCACACGGAGGAGCTGCAGAACCACTTATGAATCCTTTGCCGGCCTTTTGGTCGCAACAATGTCCCCTTTATCTCCTTGTGCTGGATTCCCTTGGCAGCTGGTTTGTGCCCAGGTCCATACCCCAAAATCACAGAGCAGAGATTAGTCCCCCATTGACAATTTTTACTACCATAGTCACAAGTGGAGGTCAATGCCAAATGACCAAGCAAACAAATAAACAAGCCCTTACCCCAGGCTGCTTCCTGTGCCTTCAAACGGCAGCTGGCTTTAGAAATGTCAGTGAAATGAAGTTGTTCGTGGTACAGAGCAAAGCATGCCATTTTGGAATTGCTGCAGATCCAGCTGCTGCTAAAAAAACTCCCAAAAGTCGCTAATCCTAGCCGAGGTAGCATTTGTGGAGCAGACAGAACCAGTATTCCCCTATACTTCCAAGAGGCATTTGTAATGCAAATGAGCATTCTGGCCAATGACCTGGCCTGCAAACACTGTTGGCATGTTCAGTGGGAAATGCGACAGAATCTCATCAACAACAGGGTGGGGGTGAACCGGATTGGGAGCCACACTACTGGGGAATGGAAAAACCACACCCCCATCCAAGATGCTAGCAGCCACTACTGTACGAGCGAGTGGCGGGGGGGCGGGGGGGGAGCTGGGTATAATGATTCTTTTTGTTTTCTCTACCATAGCTCACAGCAGCTGAGGCAGGTAAGAAATTTCTAATGAGGAAACAGCAGAGCCAGGAGAGACAGGGAAGGCTTAAAGCCTCCGGCCAGCTTTGCAATCCTGATTCAGTTCTGTGTCCCCCAACACCAGCTGCTTTGCAGCCATAAGAAAGCATGAAGGGATCCGATTCTGGGTGTTCAACATGCAAGGTAGTTTGGCCCACAGACTAAGGACGGGCTTTATAATGGAGTGACTGGAGACAATTCGATTGTCACAAGAATCACCTTAGGCAGCAGAATGGGAGTGTGTGCGTGTGCGCGCGGTGCTGTTTCCCTACCCAGAAGCCTCTTCCTCTTGGCACCCCCAGGTCTCATTCAGTGAAGCACATGAAGCAACCCAAGCCCCTTTCCAAACATCTTTTTTAATATAAATTTTTTATTGTATAGTATAATTATGTAACGGATACATACAATGCATTTAATCAAACTACCTATACCCATGGTGGTGAACCTTTTGCACTCCGGATGTTATGGACTACAATTCCCATCAGCCCCAATTGGCCATGCTGTATATCAATTGTAGTCCATAACATCCAGAGTGCCAAAGGTTCGCCACCACTGACTATACATTTCTCCCTTTTTCTTCCTTCTCCCCTTCTTCTTTCTCGTTTATTCAAGCAAGCAACAGAAAGTTCATTCTTCGTATTCTTTTCTCCCATAATTCTTCGTTAAATCCGGCTTCTCTCATCCAATTCTCAAAAGTTGATCATATCTTCATGATGTCTCTTCATTTTTCTTGCCATAACATATTTTTTGTCATCATCTCAAAAATTTCTAGCTGTATTTGTTCCCATGCATATTCTAACTATTTTGAGATTGTCCATTTCTTTTTGTCTTTCCATCCCAATGCGATCACCGCATGTGCAGCTCTAATCGTAATTTTGTACATTGGTCCATAACTTCTATTCACCTTTTTTTCTTCAATTATACCTGCCGTTAATAAATCATTATTTAAATCAATTTTAACTTTTACTAATTTTTCTATATACTTCAAATATTTTTCCCAAAACTTTTTAACCTCCTTACATTCTATCCACATGTGGGTGTAGTATGCTCCCAGTTCACAACAATGCCAGCATCTTGGGCATAATCCCTTAATCATATAGGCTAGCTGTATTGGGGTTCTATACCATTTAAGTGCTACCTTTCTCTCCAGTTCTACATATTTTTCTATCTCCTTTACAAACATCTGAGATTCTGGCCTCTTGCAAGATTTCAGCCACCATTTTGAATTGCCTTTGCTAAAACCTCTTGCAGCAGGGGTTCTCATTTCTCAAGGAGATGTTGCAGGCAAAGAAGCCCACCCAGGAAGGGGAGGAAACCCCAAACTGGCTATTACACCATCATTCCATAATGGGGGCAACGATCAGGGCTTCCCGACCCTGCCCCAGCTTCTTCCTGGCCCTTTAAGCAAAAGTTTGCTGAGTACAAATCAGCAAGAAAAATGTTTCCTGATGAGCAGCTAAATATGGTCCATCCTAGTATTTTCTGCTCTTCTCCCCTTCCTCCGCGGAGTTCAAAGTGGCACCCAGGGCTCTTCCTTCTGCTGTTTTATCCTCACAACAGCTCTGTGCAGCAGGTTAGCCTGAGAATGGCTGGCCCAAGATCGCCCAGCAACAAGCTATCTGAACTATGCCTTGACACCCTAACCACGATACCACACTGGCCGTAGATTGAGCTCATAAAGGGATAGCTATAGTAGAGAATTCAGATGCTGGCAATTAGGAACAGATACAAGATACTTTGGAGGCTGCACAGACTTTGAATACAAGAATTTTGTGGCTGCGATTCACACAATCAGCGTGACACACATGCCCAGGACTCTCAGCTACTTCAAGTCCCTATTTCTTGGACCCTTGCCCTTCTAAATTACCCACCCTGTTTCACCTTGTAGTTATCCCTAGTTAAAATGGTACAGGGAATCACTAGTATTGTCATTGTCCATGATTCAGTTTCTTCCCTAGAAGTCTGTAACAGTAACAGTTAAATCTCAGACAGAAAAGTGGACACATCTTAGACTCTAATCTGGAGATCTGGGTTTGATTCCCCACTCCTCCACATGAGTGGTGGACTCTTATTTGGTGAGCTGGATTTGTTTCCCCACTCCTACATTCCCACTGGGTGAACTTGGGCTAGTCAAGGTTCGTTCAAAACTCTCTCAGCCCCACCTACCTCACAAAGCATCTGTTATGGAGAGAGGAAGGTAAATGAATTTGTAAGCCACCTTGAGTTTTCTTACAGGAGAGAAAGGTAGGGTATACATCCAAATTCTTCTTGTTGTTCTAATGCAGTGAGGTATGGAAAACACAAGTGCACGAATTCTAATGCCTTCAGACTTCATGAGCTGCAACTGCTGAGGTATATTTTGAACTGAGAACCAACTTTAAGGCAATTTTTTTTTCCTGGTAAACCTTTCATATCATCAAATACCCTTTCGATTCTTAAATCAGTGGAAGATGACATAGGGCCTTTCCCCACTTTCATCCTTCCCCTCTATGCCGTGCGCTGTTCTCAGCGCGCAGCATCCCAGGCGCGCGCCCGGCCGTCCCCACGACCCCGCGCTCTGCGCGGGGCCATCAAAAGGCGCAGTTGAGAAGAGCGCCTGGGATGCTGCACGCTGAGGGGCGCGACAGCAGCAGCTTCAGGGCGGCTGTGCTGTCGCCGCCCCTCTCAGTGGGGAGTGCCGAGGGACCCCGCGCTACTCTCCTCGAGTAGCACGGGGCTTAAGGGAAGTGGGGAAAGGCCCATAGTTATGTGATGTCTTTTTTTCTCATTTTTTGCAGCCAAGACAGGTTCACGAAGAGACTCACAGTCGAATACAAAATGCTGGGGTGCCATGCTGTTTCCTGTTTTGCTAAAAGCCAATGCAGAAGAACGTGATACAGTGCAATATCTAGTGGGTAAAGAACTTGGGCTGGGATCCTCAGTACAGTGTTGTATAGTGGTTAGAGCATTGGCTTAGGAATATACAGGTTCAAATTCCACTGCCCCAGTAGATCACATTGGGCCAGTTGATTTCTACATCACAAGCATTGTTGAAAGGACAAAATGAAGGAAAGGAGAACCATAGGTCATAACCCTGCTGCCGAATAATCCCGGGATACTCACCCGAAATATCCAGGTTTCACGATAAACTCCCCATAGCTGAACCGCCGAACACAGATTAATCCCGGTTCTGGCACTCCCCCACCCCCTTACCATGCGTTTTTCCTGAACCTGCATGAATGTGAACCTTTTTAAAAAACACGTCTCCAATCCAGATTGGTGGGGAGGTCCGAGGCTCTAATGTGGTTTCACTGTAGAGAGTGATGCAAATGCCTTCCAGCCAATCAGAGCGTGCATAGCCTTTTATTTGTTTCGCTTGGCTTTTTTTGCCAATGTGCCAACGCGACCACATGGGGAAAGATGTAAAACATCAAAAGCCAGAGGTTGTGAGAGGTTCAACGTGCCAACATGCAAACATGGCCAAGCGTAAATAATTTTAAAATGGCAAAACAACGCTGTAATGAGACTCTACAGTACGGTTCCTGACACAACACAATAGCCAATCAGGAAAAAGCTGCATAGGTGGGGATATCACATGTACGCGTTTACGTGATCATATTACCACATATTGGCGCGACAAAAAAAAGTTCGCACCCCTACACAGCAGGTCAGCAATCAGGATAGACCTGCCAAGCCGATCCCATGTAAGTGGGAATTGTCACATTGTTTGAAACCAAGATAGGCATAGATGCCTTCACTAGAAACATGCTGCAGTAGGGTGGTTGAAACCTTGATGAAGAGCTGCAGTTTATTTTGAAACTTGGTTTTATCTAGATTTAATTTCTCAGTGGGCATTTGACCTATAGACTGGATCTAGCAGAAGAGATCGCACATGCAATTACCAAGATTTGGTAGCCAGCTTCCCAGGAGAACTTTGTTTAGCGCTAAGATTGGTATGAATGTAATTCTTGTCAAGATAGAAGACCAGTGAGGGCAGAATGAAAGGAAGCTGTCCTGGGGAGGAAATGCACAATCACAACTCCCGATCTCTTCATCATAGTTTGGTACTGGTGAAGGACAAAGTTGAGAATAGCGTACTTTGCATGGATAGTGGATTCACCACTGGCAAGTGCACGAACTCCCTCACCACCTGTGTTTGCCAGGGTCTGCTGTGTTACTCTCTTGCCCTAAGCATGGAAACGGAGGCTCCAGCCGCTTTCTGGCAGGGATACTGTGCGTTTAGCTGCTGTAGGCGGGCTAGAAATTCAATAGGCGTAGCTCTTCCAACATGAAACTACAGAAACCACACGCGGGGTGGGGGTGGGGGTGGCAGGATCCTCACTGGTCTCATTTTGCAGCTGTTCAAGACAAAGTTACTTCTATTATTTTTATTGAATGTGATTTACTTGGTTTATATTCTACTTTTCTCCCCAATGAGGATCCATAGCAGCTTACAACATTCTCCCATTATATTTTTCTCACAACAACCATGTGAGATGGGTTTGGTTAGAACAGAGGTGTTCAACTCTGGTGCTTCAGATGTTCATGGGCCATCAGCCCCTGCTGGCATGGCCAATTGGCCATGCCAGCAGGGGCTGATGGGAATTGTAGTCCATGAACATCTGAAGCACCAGAGTTGGACACCCCCGGGTTAGAAGTATGTGCGTGGTCCAAGGTCATGTAGCCCACTCCCATGGCATTAGGGGGATTCAAACCTGGATCTCCTGGATCCTAGCCCAGGACTCAAACTGCATTGCCACAGTGGATGATCTAGTGCAGAAGAACTTACATCAGATCAATCTATTCTTCTTTAAGATGCCATGAGACTCCTGTCTATCAGGAAAGGTAGTGAAAGGAAGGGCAGGGAGGGTAGAAGGCCTTGTACTCCCCTGCCTGCCAGCATCTCCAAACTAGGAAGAATAATCACAATGTCTCCTCAGGCTGGGGAGGGAAAGGGCTGGCAGTCCCATCTTGGGGCAGCATTGTGATCATTCTTCCCATAAGGAATGTTTTTTGGAGTTCTGAAAATAGCACCAATGGATTGCTATACTAGAGAAGCCTTTTCTGGGGAGCAACCGGGTTCTTTTCATCCATAAGAGCTGGGCCACCATCTTCTCAGCAGACAGACATTGTTGGTCATTACAAAACTGTACTTGCCTGTCCACAAGTCTGGTTCACCTTGAGTCCACATGTTTCAAAGTCTCCAAGAACTGACTGTTTGAAGCTGAGTGCCATGACTGATACTTGCAAATGTACATGTCACCAGTATGGCATGCTGTGATTGGTTTAGATTGGTTTCATCCCCGTTTGCCCATTCACTATCTTTCCTGATAGACAGGAGTCTCTTTTTCTTGCCGTCAAGACACAGCTGACTTTTGGTGTTCCCAAAGGAAGTTTGCATTGCCTGCCTCTATGTCATGCCCATGATATTCCTTGGAGGTCTCTCATCCAAATACTTGCTAGAGGCTGAGGGTGTGTGACTCACCCAGGTCACCTAGCAAGCTTCCATGGCAGAATGGGGCTTCAAACATGGGTTTCTCAGATCCTAGTCCAACACCTTAACAGCATGCCAGACTGGCTGTAGACAGGAATGTTATGACATCTTAAAGAATAACTAAGTTATGTGACATACATTTTTTTGCACTAGAACAGCTTGTGTGGCATAAGCAGACCAAATGCTGGGACAGGATCTGGGAGACCCAGGCTTGAACTCCCCTGCTGCCATGGAAGTATACTGTGCAGCCGAGGGCCCACCTCTCGCAGCCCAACCTACCTCACAGATTGTTGTGAGAATAAAACGGAGAAGGGAGGAATGTTGCAAGCCACCATGGATCCCCGCTGGGGAGAAAAGTAGGGCATAAATTAACTAAATATCATAAGTAAACAAAAGAAGCCACCTTGTCAGTTGCATGAGATCTTATATGTTTGTGTACATGTTTACACTCACACACATACAGGAATATGATTTGCCTGCTTTGGGTGGGCTTTCTCTTTCTCTCTCTGTCACACACACACACACACACACACACACACACACACACACACACACACACACACACACACACACACACAGGGTCTCCACAACAAATCCAAGCAACATAATGATGAAGATACCATCATGCAACAGGAGAGAAGGGCGTTCCACTTAACATAAAGAGGCAAGTCATGCAGCAAACTCCCATAGTACATGCAGCACAGGAGGGAAACTGACTTGCAGCCACAGGCTTCATTCCCCTCCCCCCATGTTTGCTCCGGCTTTGCTCAGTGCCAGTGAGGATTTCAGCACATCAGCATCTGGAAAAAGGCTCACTCCATGTGTGCCTCCTGTATCCACAGCCAGCGGTTTTGACACGCAGCCTCTGAAGCCAGTTTTGTAAGCAACTTCCATTCGAGTGCAGCCCTCAAGGGCCTTGGCAAAGAAGGCAGAGGGAGTCTGTGTGACTCCCTTGTTGCATTTCGCAGATGAAAACAGGGAGGCTTTGGCCTGCTGAAGTAACTCACCAAGGACGGCCCTTCTGAGACCCTCCACAAGCACAAGGCAATTATTTGAAGTTAACTCTGCAGGAGAAAACTTTTTGCTGTCTTAACCGTATGGCGTAGTGGTTAACCTAGAGAACTGGGTTTGATCCACCACACCTCCATTTGGAGCCTGCTGGGTGACCTTGGGCCAGTCACAGTTCTCTCAGAACTCCCTCTGCCCCACGTTCCTCACAAGGTGTCTGTTGTGGGAAGAGGAAGGGAAGAAGTCTGTAAGCTGCTTTGAGACTCCTTATAAGAGAGAAAAGCAGGGTATAAAAACCAACCCTCCTTCTTCTGAGTCAGTGAACAGTTTTGAAAATTTGAGAATGGTGCCACCACAAAATGGCTGCTGTCGGGGCGAGTGCAGCCAATGAAGTTGGGTGCAGCCAATGAAACCAGCTCAGGGTTGGGAAATATCTGAAAATGTTGGGGGTGGAGCCTGCAGAAGGTGGGAAAAGGTGGGACTTTAGTGGGATATGATGTCATAGTCCACCTTCCAAAACAGCCATTATTTTCAGATGAACTGATTTCTGTTCCCTGGAGATCAGTTGCAGCAGTGGAGGCTGACAACCTTAGCAACTAACCACAAAATCACAGCATGTTGGGAGGTTTCAAGTCAAGTGACTTCCAGTAATGGGGCCAGCTATTTCTGAAAAAGTGTTCCTAGAGCCAGCATGAAAATGATTCTGAGCTCTTCTGAAGTATCCCCTGCATCAATGAGATGGAGGAAAGCCAGGACTGGAAAGAGCAAATGGATGCCAAGGAACACACTGACAAGAGGACGGGCACCACATGGGAGATATCTGTCATGTTTGTTTGTTTACTTTAATTATACCTCACTTTTTACCCCAAGAGGGACCCAAAGAGGGCGAGCCAAGTTCACCCTACGAGATTCATAGATCCTATTCTCTAAGGTCCTAGTAGTTCAATACTCTAACCACCTAGGGTGGCCAACTGTGGCTTGGGAAATTTCTAGAGATTTGGGGGATGGAGGGCAGGGATCTCGGTTGGGTATTAAACCATACAGTCTACTTTCCAAAGCAGCCGTTTCTTTTCAGGGGAATTGATCCTGGTAGTCTGGAGGTCAGGTGTAGTTCTGGGAGATCTCTAACCCAGATCTGGCGGTAGGCAACTCTACCTCACAATGGCTCTGAAAAGAGCAACCCTGGAACAACACATTCCCTTCAATCTCTGCCTAATTGACCTGTTGGGGCTGGCTGCGATTTGTAATGCCTGCTTTGAACTTGGTAGTGCTATCCCAATTGCTGGAGATCAGAGATGAATCTAGGGAAAATGTAGCCTGCTGCAAAATCTGAGGTTTCGCATCCCACCGGTATGGGCAACCGCCCTCCCCCACCACGACCGAACAACTTTTTTTGTACCAGGTCATCTCAAAGTCAGGGGGGTGGGGTGATTTTACGCCCCCCCATGTGACTAAATGGCCGCAGCCTGATGACATTTGACCCCATATGTCCCCCTGGGCAGTACACCCCTGCTGGAGACTCTATCAACTTGACTTGCATTGCAAAAGCCATGTAAAAACAAAAAAAGTGTTGATTTTTGCTAACGTGCTTTTCATCAAAAGAACGTAGATTATTCTCTTAGAATACATCATCAGCCTGCATCCAGGTGGCATCTGGTGACTGGTTATTACAATTGATCTCCAGGTGACCAAAATCAGTTCCCTTGAAAAAAAACAGTTGCTTTGGAGAGTAGACTCTATGCATTATACCCTGCAGAGGTACCTCCCCAAATTCTATTCTCTCTTGGATCCACCCCCAAAATCGCCAGGTAATTCCCAACCCAAATGTACAATAGAAAGGGGGTATGCAACTGAAGTCACCAAGCAAGAAATTATCTGCACAATAAGACTAGCAGTCATAGACTGTATAACTTGTGAATGTACTAAGTCTACTGTAGTCATCCCCGCAGGGTCGTCGCTAAGGAATAGGCGAGACGCGGAGGAGGTTCCATCTGGTGGAGAGCGTCAGCAACAGGAAGCGCGGGATTTCGTGATCCTGACAACTCTCTCTGTGCTGGTCTCTGGCACCTTTTATTCGGGTTTCATTGTGGGCGTGTAAAGGAGGTGGGTAGGGAGATGAGCGGGAGACCGGGAGACCTGGAGATCATCATGTGATGCATGATCTCACCTGGCTACGCAGGCGGAGAGGGAGCCGCAATGGCGCCTGGAGCCTAATCCCTCACCTGGGGGCAAGACCATTGTCCCTGGCGCCTCGTGACTGAGCCAGACATTGTTCATGACCCGTGACTCATAGGGGATGAGGAGTGGGGGTGCGGTGGCGACTCCATTGAAGGTCAGAGGGTCCGCTTGGTGTTCCAACGTTTCTACTCACGGTGCAGTTGCTGGGTCAGCAGTGCATCACTACATCATCTCTCCCTTTTTTTTACATTTTAGAAGGGGGACCGGAAATGCTAGGGGTGATTTAAAGGGGACGCTCGTCTCCTCCGCACCGCCTGGGTCAAGCTGACCGAAGCTGCTTGTGTAACATTAGAACTTGGTTGTAAGGGTAAGGGAAAGTCGAGGGGCTTCTACACACGCTACAGGGGCAATATTAGACAATACACATTGAACAAAAACAAGACCCGACGATGGGGCATACAATCAAACCAATGCAGAGCTGTACGTAATAATAGCACTCGAACCATCCTCCCGGCAGCCAGGCTCCAGAGGGCTGTGGACCACTCAATGGGCAATACATCGTATTTCAGATTGGATACAACTTCTTGCAACTCACGCGACTTTCCATATGAATCAACTGGGAATTATCAGAGAAAGTAAAGCAACACATATTATGTACATTCTCACAACCCTGGTGATGCAATAACAAACAAAATAATCAATGGCTGCACGACATTCTAAAGTCGCTGATTTGTTCCTGCTGCTCGGAGGCCAGGGCATCCAGAGCAACGGTGGAGAGGTGGAGTTTGATGGACTTCGCGAAGCGGCACAGGCCAGCCGGCCAATGAAGGTCTTGGTGTTACAGGAAACAAGTCCGGGACTCCCCACAAGCGGAAGTTGCGAGGGGAAACACACTTTGGCTAGAGCCGCCGCGTCGTCCGGCAAGTAAGGGGGGGGGGGTCGAGGGGAAGGGCGAGCGGTGGCTGTGCTTGGCTTCCGGGTGAAGCTTTTCCTTGGAGGCAGAACGATGGTGAGGCGGTAGCAGAGAGTTCCCGCAGACACAGGCGGAAATGCAGCAACAACAAATAACATGTAACTTCTAAAATTAAGGCATGCAATAATCTCCAGCAATAGTTGGTTCACAGTAAGCACAAATAAAACATGGGCTAAACGCATACATAGGTGGCTGGATGATGTATCGGAAGGAAGGCAACCCATGGGTTGCATAATTGTCCAATGCATGGCTCTTGCTGTTTGACTACCAAAGCTACAGAGCCGATGGCGTATAGAGTCCATGTGGATTTCCTCTCAAGAGCCGTGAGGGAGAGCTACTGATAGCTCTTTAGCATTGCAGAGGTTCAGTGATTCTCACGAGCAAGGTTGTGAGAGAAGGCGTGTTCCAACAATATTCAAGCCGGGCTGAGAACAGCCGGAGAGTTCCAAGGGTTAATCTATCAGGAATGTCCCCTGGCTGCAACTCCAAGCTTCCAGCCAGGGGGCGCAGAGAGGGAGAGAGAATAGGCGATTGTAGATGAGGAGCAGCAACACGCTGCATCAACCTCTGAGCCACAAGCTGGCCCTATAGGCTGCCGCTCCTCCCCAGGGGTGAACCAGCGGGGGGGGCTGTGGATCCTCGGGTGGAAGAATGGGTGTGCTGGCTCCAGAGAGATCCCTCCCATCTCGGCCCAGGCTGGGGCAATCGGCCCCTCTCGACAGGGCTGCTGGGTTGGGATCCTCCAGGGAGGCCCGCTCCATTTCCGGGATGGGGCTGGCCTGGCATGGCGAAGCTGGACTCCTGTATGGAAGAGAAAACAAGCAACGCTTTTTCCCCAGTGTGAGGTTTGCGCGCCATTGGCTGGGTTAGTAGATGACAAATAGAGGACCTGGAGCCCTGAGTGGGGGGGGGGGCGAAAGCACTTTTGAATGATTGATAGAGAACGATGAAGCTTTGAACGATACTTTGGATATGGTCTGCTGGATGAGACTTTGATTGGGTCGATAGGGGATCTTCACTCCCCTTTCTTTCGCTTGTTTTGGCCAAGCTTTCGCATAGGGCTTGAGTTGGCTCCATTCCGACAAATCCATCACTTTGCAACATTCAAGGCTGCTAAGAGATACAAGGCAGGGAATTGCCCCAAGGCTTGCCAGGGAGTAAGCGGAGGAGGTCATATCCAGGTCGGATGTTTTGTTTGTAAAACAATCCCAATCACCGTCTAAGGTGTGGGTTTTTTGCAAAGCAACTTAAACAATTCACAATTATAGTCATATATCAGAATATAGCATCTATAGGAAAGATGTAGAGAAGATGCAAAGAAAAAACAGTTCCTGGGCTTTGGAGGTTTGATCACAGGAGCAAATTCGGAGAGGGGTTTGCAAAAAACCCTTTATCAGGATCCTAGATCTAGAGGTGGGGTGCGTCAGCCCATTAGAAAGAGGGAGGATGTGCAGAAAGGGAAGGCAGGGGGGGAAGGGTTTGGAAGTCAGCTCTACCTTCCCCTCCTGTAAGGGGACTTTGGCCGGTTTGAGCTCTCGCTTTCCCACCTTCACAGCGGAGGCTGTGTAAGATAGGTGAGGTGGCTGAGAGACCCCCCTTGGCACTGTGGACTAGCCAGGGAGCCAGGCAGAGAATGTGGGAGCATGAAAATGATTTTGGCTTCATATGTAAACTATTGCAAGCCCACGCCTAATGTGGCAGTGTAGGCTCAGATGGATGAAGGAAAAGCGTTCTCAAGGAAAGGTTAGCTGAAGAAGAGTTTTGAGGGTTTAAACTAAGATGGAGGCGGCCTGAAGCAGGTCCCATCGGGCCTCCTAGGGAGCATGCACGAAGTGCTAAGGCCCTGTTTGGGTAAGGTTGATAGTTGTAATGGGTGAAGCCCTTTCAAGGCATTGGCACACATAATCAAAAAGGGAGAGAGACTTCTTAATTGAAGCATAGAGCATAGCTTAGAAGCAATGGACAAATCCTCCTCTCTGATGAAGGGAAAAATTTTTAGGGTCTCTTTGAAAGGGGTAAGACATACAGAGCATATATAGGCATATACAGAGCGCGATAAAGTAACAATACCGAGGAGGATTGCAACTCTGGATTTGAGATCTTGCTCTCTTGGAGGTATTGACGCATTTTGCTGCCACTGGGAGCTTTGAGCTTAGGGCTTTGCACAGGCTCAGAGGCTACTTAAAGATCTCGATTTGATCCTTACAGCTGCTTGTAGTTCACAGTGGATTGTGGACTCCTGCAGAGATTTTGAAATGCGCTACTCTGTGGCACTGGCGGAGGCATGGTGACTTCTTTGGAAATAGAAGGGGCTAGCAGGAGCAGTGAAGCATAGACGAGAGGGGAGCGAAAGCAACGAGATTTTAGGATTAGCTGAACTTCTAGATTAGACTCCCGAGTGAGAGCATAGAGGCAGGGTGTTCAGATGAACTTGGCAGTTTCTGGGCGGGATGTTTGTCCATACCTGGATGTGGATGGCTCCCTGGCGCATGGAGTCGATGACCCCTGGGATGGATGAACAACCCCTGTTCAGCGCAAGGCGTGAAGCTTTTGGCAAAGACCTCAGCCTAATGGTCTCCGTGGGGATGGGATCACTATACTCCGGAGCTGGAGCAGCTGGCAAGATCTCGCGGGGAGCTCCGCTGGGGAAGGGTTTGAGGTGCTGGCCTTTGGTTCCGGGCTGGGGAGATGCCCGGTGCGGGCGCCTTCCCAGCAGGCTTTGGGAGCAATCTCGGTCTTAGACCTCCCTGGGAGTCTTCGCCTTCTGGGGAGACCCCTCCGCTTCGCTGGCTGTAGTGGCCCTCCCGCCGGGCAGCTCCTACAGTCCCACGGAGGTGTCCTGGCTTGTTGCAAATTGGAAACACTGGTGGTTCTCGGGCTGCGTTCCTCAGGGCAGCTGCGGAGAGGGCTGCAGCCAGGAAGGCTGGCTTGATGGGCTTAAAGACCCGATGTCCTTGGCAAGCTTTGAGCATGTCGGCCAGTTCAGGGTTCCTACCTAAGCCTGTGACTGCCTTTGCGGGCTATGCACTCAGCGGAGGCGCTTCTCTTTGGCGTAGGCTTTAAGGAGTTCAGCGCCTGGCCTCCTCGCCATTGGCAACCTGCCTTTTGAGAGCTTCCTGGAGCCTGCTGTTCACAAACCTCCTCGCATAGGGCTTCCTTGGGGTTTTGGCCGGATGGTGGAGAAACTCTGGGTTGGCTGGCCGGGCATTGGGGAACCTTGATAAACGCCTTTGTAGTGGCGCACTTCCCAGAGGTAAGCACCGCGTGAAGGTGTGGCCCCTCCAGGCAAGGTGACAATCTGATCGCTGGGGTTGGTGAAGGCATCGGCCGCGAAGCTGCGCTGGGCGTGTAGGCGCCGCCAGAGGTGGTTGCCCTGCGTTGAAGCACCTCGCTGGCGAACTCGCTTCCCCAGATCACAAATTGTGCAGGGCTCAGGAGCATGCGAAAGCGGTGGTTTTCCCAGTCGCCCGAACCATTAGGGTGATTCCTCGACGAGTTGCCTCCAGCATGCCCTCTCTAACGTAGGGGGGCTAGTGCACTTCCTTAATACCTGCCTCGCATCACTTTGGCGGAGCTCAGTGAGGGATGTTATAGCTTAAAGGGCGGTACTCGTACTAACCCGGGCCGAATGACGCCTTACCCTCCCCTCGGTATCTGTGAAATGGACGGGGCACAATGCAAGAATATCGGCATTGTCTTCCGTCAGGGTTTCTTTCTTCTGCAGATCGTGGCTAATACGCTCTGGCGAGAGTTTTGAAACCCACGGCCATTACGCGCTGCATGCTTGACGGAGGTGCAGTGGCTCTTCGGAAAATGAAGGCGGAGCAGCAGGAGGGGCGGCTGGAGCCAGCTGAGAGTTTGGAAATGGGCTTAAGGAGCAAGGGGGGCAGAAGGAGGACAGGCCCAATTTAGCTGCAGATAGAGGAAAAATCTCGGGTTGAAATTGAAGGTGAAAGATCGAAAAGCTGAGTGGCTGCCTACAAAGCAAGGGAGCCATATAGGTCTTGGCAGGCTGATGGCTTACATAACATTGTCTCCATCGCCAGTAGCATAGTGACATCGGGCGGCTGCCACGAGGCTCTGTGCTAAGAGTGCGCCCGATGTTTTCCCCAGTCCTTAAGATTCAATGTCCCCCCCTCTGGGTACCATGGACATTGAGCTTCAATCTCCTCAACCAATTTTGGGCGCAGCTCCCTTCTCTTTACGGGACCCTGCCGCGATTTCGCTAATCGCCAGTTCGCCCAACTTGCTTGTCATAAGCCCTGCTTTTGCAAGCTCCCATACTCTCACCGTGTTCCGGCTCGGACGCAGAGAGTGTCCTAGGATCGCTGCGGAAATCTCTGGATGCGCCGCATCCAGAGGACAGGCGCATACCGAAACGGTGGTCCCCTGGATGCAGCCGATCCAGCCGGACTTCAGCATCGCTGCCCTTTCCCAGGCGACGGTGAGCAGGGGTGGGAGGTTCGGGAGTGGATTCCCGGTTCTCGCACCAGCTTGTAGTCATCCCCGCAGGGTCGCCGCTAAGGAATAGGCGCAGGACGCCGGAGGGAGGGTCTCCATCTGGTGTGGAGAGCGCCAGCAACAGGGAAGCGCCGGGATTTCGTGATCCTGACAACTCTCTGTGCTGGTCTCTCGGCAATCCTTTTATTCGGGTTTCCATTGTGGGCTTTGTAAAGGAGGTGGGTAGGGAGATGAGCGGGAGACCGGGAGACCTGGAGATCATCATGTGATGCATGATCTCACCTGGCTACGTGCGGAGAGGAGCGTAAGCGTCCGAGCCTAATCCTCACCTGGGGGCAAGACCATTGTCCCTGCTACCGGGTGACTGAGCTTCAGACAAAGTCTACATGACCCGTGACTCATAGGGGGATGAGGAGTGGGGGTGCGGTGCGACCAGAAGGCCGTAGGTCCGTTGGTGTTCCAACGTTCTACCACGGTGCTGCTGGGTCAGCAGTGCATCACTACAGTCTACAATATGTACACTTTTGTGGCTGTATCTCAGTAGTGCTCCAATGCAACTTCAAGTATTTCTTTCATACAGTAATAAGTACATTCATAAGTACTAATAACACTTCTACAATTGCTTCCCTAATCTCCACTGGGATAGCTATTGACTTAACATTGAAAACCCAGCGTGAGCAGCCAGCTTTCAGATATGTTCCAACTTTGGCCGAATTCCTACTGAAAATTTAATCTAGATACAACCAAGTTTCAAAAGAATAGGCATTTTTTCATCCAGGTTCCAACATCCTCACTGCAGCATGTTTCTAGTGAAGACATCTAGCCCTGCCCCTTGGAGGGACAGGGCCTGCTGTCAGGGGTACAATTGTCAAACTAGCACCACCAAAATTTCAGAGTATCTGTAGGAGACCCTCCTGATGATACCACCCAGGTTTGGTGAAGTTTGGTTCATGGGGGCCAAAGTTACGGACCCTCAAATGTGTAGCCCCCATCTCCTATTAGCTCCTGTTGGAAACAATGGGAGATGGGGCACCCCCTTTGGGAGTCCATAGCTTTGGATCCCCTAGACCAAACTTCACCACACCTGGGTGGAATCAGTAGGAGACTCTGCTGATGATACCACCCAGGTTTGGTGAAGTTTGGTTCATGGGGGCCAAAGTTATGGATCCTCAAATGTGTAGCCCACATCTCCTATTAGCTCCCATTGGAAATAATGGGGAATGGGGGCACCCCCTTTGGGAGTCCATAACTTTGGACCTCTTAGACCAAACTTCACAAAACCTGAGTGGTATCAGTAGGAGACTCCCCTGATGATACCACTTAGGTTTGGTGAAGTTTGGTTCATGGGGGCCAAAGTTATGGACCCTCAAATGTGTAGCCCCCATCTCCTATTAGCTCCCATTGGAGTGTTTTTTCAAAAAGGTGCATATACAAGCAGGTTCAGGAAAATCCCGTGATAAGGGGAGGGGGCGCCAGAAACGGGACTGATCTGTGTTCCACGGTTCAACTGTGAGGAGATCTTGAGGGAACCTGGATATTTTGGGTGACTATCCCAGGATTAATTGCCAGTGAGGAAATCACCTTTGACTCACTGGTGAGTTCCCAACTGGCAACTCTATCCTCCCCACTTACAGTGGATGAAAATGATAGGCTGAGCATTGTGGGGAAGGAGGAGGAGGAGGACGAGGACGAGGAGGAGGACGAGGAGGAGGACGAGGAGGAGGACGAGTAGTAGTAGTTTGGATTTATACCCCACCTTTATCTCCTGTAAGGAGACTCAGGGTGGCTTACATGCTCCTTTCCCTTCCTCTCCCCACAACAGGCACCTTGTAAGTGGAGCTGAGAGAGTTCTGAAGAACTGTGACTACTAGCCCAAGGTCACCCAGCAGAAATGTAGGAGTGTGGAAACACATCTGGTTCACCAGATAAGCCTCTGCCGCTCAGGTGGAGGAGTGGGGAATCAAACCCAGTTCTCCAGATTAGAATCCACCCACTCTTAACCTCTACACCACGCTGGCTCTCAGACCCTGAACATTCATGTGCAAATCATTGGCATACGGACAATGACAACCTAATATGATACCTGAACAACCATTCATTCAGTTTCCCGACACAGGGAATCACACTTGATTATGATACCGGGTCTCTCTTTGCTCAACAACCTTTACCCCCTTTCCGGATTTTTCTGGAAAATGGTTTTCCTTCCTTTTATTGCAACAAGAAGTTGTCTCTAACCACAAAAGCTCATGCTGGAAAAGATGCTGTTTTAAAAGACTTTTAAGATGCCACTGAACTTCTGCTGATGTTTCTTAGTCTCTCTTGGGCTGGCATTGCGGCTGTCCAGATTCAAAACAAGCACAGTCATGGAAGCTGATGGATGTCTCTTATTTGGGCCATCACAATACTGTGATGTAAAACTTGTAGGCCACATTCAGTGCTTGCAGTCGAGTTTGGAGTTCAGACAGCTACCCTGACTTTTCCTGAAGTGCCCCAGCCCTGAGGAAATGTCCCTTCTAAATTGTCTGAGCTGGCCATGCTGCCCTCCAGACTTTCTCTCTCCAGCTTGGATGTTGCAGACTCCAGTCGCAGATGTTTTTCTGGCACCATCTGCGCCATTTGGCCTCATTCCGCCTGGGCCTCTCTGAATGGGAGTCAAGCCATAGGAGGGGAAATGAACAGGAAAGGACCAAAGGAGGGGGTCGCAGCCAGAACTCCATCCCAACTTGCCCTCTCAGGAGACTCACAAGGTCAACCCGCTTTCCTTACATTTTGGGGGAAAGCCACCGAGAATAGGAGACTGTTGGAAAAAGGAAGATCAAAACTCGGAGAGAGTCAGATTCATTTCATCATGGAGGCGCTAGAATGAAAAGCACCGCCTCTGATCATGAAGGTTCCATTTAGCCATCCAGACTGGTAATAAATGTGTCCTTTTAAAGCCTTCTAAGTGGATGGCTATCACTACCCCCCCTTTTCCCTTTGTGCTCAGCAGAGTCATTATGTGGCTTGGGCGCATGTTAAAAAACTAAAATGGAAATAAGCGGCTTCTCTAATCCAATAGATGTGTTAGAATTTTTTGTTTTTAAGCATACGAGCGACGGGAAGTTAAACACAGGCACAGCGGGGAAATGCTGATGTTCGCACTCACCAAGGCATCTTTCAGGGTCTGAATCAATTTTTTGTCGCTGCTTTAAGCTGTAACCATTATTCTCAGCAGGCGTAAGCGGGGGAGACAGTTCCAGGAGGCATATATAGCCCATTAGTACACGTGAAGCCCCGAACACAGCAAATAGCTTTCTGGGAGGCCAACTCAGGGCAGGAGAATGTCATGAAGGGAGGCTGTGCCATCGTCCTGATGCAAACTGGGCCCTATGCACTTGGGAAACAAGTTCCTTTCCAGCTGACGTGTGACTAAGGTAAAGCCAGATGGTACATGTTAAAAATCATAATGTAGTTTGGCTCTTTGAGAAGGATCTGAGAGAGCCACGTTCAAATCCTGATACAGAGCTGGCTGGGCTCCTTTGGGTTGGTTATTCTCTCTCAGCCTTGCCTGCCTGCCTTACAGCGTTGTTGTGAAGGGAGAACCACATACGTCACCTTGAGTTCCCAGCTAAAAATATACTAAGGCTCATTCTGCACAGTATATTTATAATGAGTTGCAATCGTTACGAATGAATTCGTTTTCCATTTATAAAAAGGGAAAATGAGTTCATTTATAACAATTGCAACTCGTTATAAATATACTGTGAATAAGCCTTAGATAGAAAGTGTTTTCTTTTTTTAAAAACAAACCTTATTCAAATTTATGCAGAAAGAATACACTAATAACATATTTCTTTCCTTAGTTCTGGAGAGATAATGATACATTTAGCTTAATTTATATAATCAGTTTCAACTTATTACCACCAGTTTCATTATGTTCAATCTATTACTTTTGACTTTTTATAACTGAGGCTTTTATAAAATAAAAAATATTTTTCCTTACCGAAATTTTCACTTACATCTTTTGATCATGAGTCAAGTTTACAAACCTTGTATTCCTCTAATAATTTTTTCATTTTTAATTCTAAGTTACTTTTTTTCCCTAAAAAAAATCCGATAACCTCTTTTTTTTATTATGAAATCCTGAATTAACATATTCAATAGAAAGTCTTTTCAAATAGCCGGGATACCCCAGGATGAGCTCTCTGCTCCCCAGAAGTAACAGGATTGGTTATAATTTTAGTCTCTAGTAGTGAAAACAAAATAGGAATCTAGCAACAGACCAAATGAAACCATCATGTAAGTGAGATCTGCCACAGTGAGTTCCTGGTTGGTACTTTTGTCTCTTTCAGTGCAGTCTTTATCAGAGTGGCTGTATTCTTCTGAAATGTTAATGGAATTAGAGAGGTGTAACTCTGTTTAGTACTGCATAGTTAGCCGGTCCCCTATAACAAAGGTTGCCTTCAGATTCCCCTCCCTCCCCTCCCTTGCATGCCACCCCTCCCTCCTTCCCCTCCCTTGCATGCCACACCTCCCCCTCCCTCCCCCTCCCTTTGCTAGGGTGGGTGGGCCATGTCCAGATGCTGGGCCCCCTCCCCCTCCCTTGCATGCCACCCCACTCCCTCCTTCTTCCCTCCCCTTCCTTCCCAATGCTCTTCCTTAATACTGACTCAGAAATCATAGGAGTGAGCCTCAGCACTACATTTAATTATTTACTTATTTCATGTATATGATGCTTTTCTACCCAATGGGCCTCCAATGCAGCATTTCCTGTTTTCCTCTTTTTCCATTTTATCCCCACAACAAACCTGTGAAATAGGTTAGGCTGAGATTGTGTTACTGGCCTAAAATCACCCAGTGAGGTTCCACGGCAAAATGGGAATTCAAACCAGGTTCTCCCATGTATGGATCTGGGCTTTGTATGTGGACCCAAAATAGACAAGTCATCTTTGCATAAGTTGTTTCAGAGTTCTTGCAACATGATTCACGTTCTCCACAACTGAGGAACTTTCCCCAAGTGCCCCAATTAGGGTGACCAGTTAATTGTTGCTCACTGGTGATCAATTTGACAGCAGGGTGAAAAAAGAGCACATGTTACAACTCTGTTTCCTGCTGAAAAATCTAGAGCCATTACTTTGTGGCATCAGGCAACACTCTTTCTGCCTCTCTTACTCCACCCCAGAGCCCCTCTTCCACCCCAGTGAACTCCTGTCAGTTGCCAGTTTATTTGGAACCCTAGCCACAGTATCTTACTTGGACTGGGATTTGCAGGAAAGAGTATGAAGAGGCATCAGCCTTCCAACACACAAAGTAAAAAATTATGCATCAAGTTAAAAATTATGCATCTTGTGGGAGAAACCCCTTTGCTGTGGTTCCAGTCCAAATTGGACCCTGCAGCACTGGATGAAATAAGTTCCCCACAACTGCTGTGGCTACAGGGAAGGCAAGACAGGTCAAGAGAAAATGTCTCATGTAGTTTGGGCCTTGGCTGCTAGGGTGCCCGGAGCAGGTTGTGCCAATGTGCTCATTGTCTCTGATACTCAACATTGTTACTCTCAAAAAAAAACACCCTGCAGTAAAATTTATAATAAAGCCTTCAATAAACTTGAGTGTCTAATTGCAGGTGCCATCATAATAACATCTGTAGAAAGTCAGCATTGGTGGGGGGAAATAATACTTACTATACTGTTCAAAGCAGAGGAGGAGCCCATCCAATTGAGAAATTTACAAAAATCAACAAAAGGACTGGAAAAAATTAGAGTAGCTGTCCCTGGTACTTACCCACCTTGTGGCAGTACACGAAGCAAAACCTCTACCTGAAATGGCTCATACTGGAGAAAGAGATCTTTTGGGTCCCCTGTGTGAATCCACACATTCCAGTGACAATCCTCCATTTTGCTGTTGTTTTAATGCTGCTTTCTATGACTGCCTCAACTAGGCCTCCTTTGTTTTCTTGGTGTCCTCTTCACATCAATGCTCTTCAAATCTTTGTAGACGTAGGACATACCCTAGGCAGCAACCCACTACCTGCAAGAGAGAGCATGATATCACATGACAGGCAGAGGGGAAGCCAGACTTACAAACCTCACAAATATCAATAGTGAAGACAGTGAATCTTTACAGAACCCCATTAATTCCTGCTGTTTCCCCTTTTTCGCTCAATCCCAGGCTTACGGACTGCACTGCCAATTCCCAGCAAATTAGCCCCAGCGCTAGTTCTGCTAGTCTTATAACACCCACTTCTGGTGGGAAGGCTCCCACTGGTAGGCACATTCTGCAACCCGGACAAGCAGGAGAAGCATCCAGGACTGGGAAAAAAATGACCTGTGAAGTGTGACGTTACATCTGCCCTCAAGCCTGGATGTGATATATGCATTTACATCACATCCAGGGATTTGGGGGCATGTTAATTTGCTCACTGGGTTGCCAAGCTGAGCCTGATAACCAGGGAAGATGACTTATGACATCAGGAGCTTCACCATGTCTCTTCCGGATACAATTCCTAGAACGACCCATTGTCACTTCTGGGTTGAACCTGGAAGTGGCATACTAGCACAGTGGATGCTGGTGGGTTTTAAAAATATTTTTCCCACCATTACTTTGAGGGACAGTGGGTACCAGACATGGTCAATGGAAGGCTTCTTGCTATGGCAGGTAGCATCAAGCTGAAAGCCTCTGGTGCTCACCGTCACTGGCAACCTTACACATCGCTCAACATCATTTCTGCCCCTACCCTGCCCCTAAAGAAGAAGAAGAGTTTGGATTTCTACCCCGCTTTTCTCTCCTGTAAGGAGACTCAAAGCGGCTTACAAACTCCTTCCCTTCCTCTCCCCACAACAGACACCTGGTGAGGTAAGTGGGGCTGAGAGAGTTCTACCAAAACTGTGACTGGCCCAAGGTCACCCAGCAGGCTTCATGTGAAGGAGTGGGGAAACAAATCCAGTTCACCAGATTAGAGTCCACGGCTCTTAACCACTACACCATGTTGGCATTCAAGGGTACAGGCCACTGGCCTGGTATGCCAATGCAGTGCCCAATTAGTGATAACACTAATGGCAGTAAACAGCCTGCCTGTGGGAAACCATTCAATAGGCAGGAGCTGCTGCTTGCTTGCAATTACATTTCAGCCACTCTTAAAACTTAGGCAAGTTTCAAGGTCTTTAGAGCTCTGTGGTTGATCAGGAGCCACACAGGCATGTGATCTCCAAGCACCATGGTGGCGAACCTATGGCACTCCAGATGTTCATGGACTACAATCCCCATCATCCCCTGCCAGCGGACCTAGCATCAGCCCCTGTCTTCTGCTGCTGCTTCCCAGACCAGTGCAGGAAAACATGGAGGGAAGGCAAACCAACATCAGATGTGATATCACAAAACTGCAGCACAAAACTGGCTATGGAACCTAGAATGTAACCCTCACACAATGATATCACTTCCAATTTTGTGAAGTCATCCATCAGCATAGCGTTGGGACAATTGCCCCTGCCCTACGGTGGCCAATTCCATGTTGAGAAATTCCTGGCGATTTGGGGGTGGCGGAGGGGTGCCCAGGGAGGGTGATGTTTGGATAGAGGAGGGAATTCAGGGGAGATCTAATGCCATAGAGTCTATTTATACAGCCATTTTCTCCTGAGCAACTGATCCCTGCTATCGGAAGATTAGTTGTAATTCCAGGTGAATGCCAGGCCCCACCTGGAGAATGGCAACCTTATCCTGCCACTAGCATCTTTGGGTGCATTTCCAGATGTGGGCAGATACCCTAATCTGCAGTCTTCAGAAAGGGATGTAGTAAGTCTAGTTTTTCTTGTTTTGCTTGGTTGCGTATCCACCCCACTGCTTATAACACCTTGTTAAACACTATCTTCATCCCAAGCAACAAGTGAATGTAAGTAAGCCACAGGTTCTCCCACCCATTCTTTCCTCTACAATTTCACCTGCTTCCCTTCCCTCCAACACAACAGGCACCTGTAGTTTGATACCTGTACTCCCACTCATCATGTTTATTTATTTAAATATTTATACACCGCTTATCTTCCCAACGGGGACCCAAAATGGCGTACAACATTCTTCTGTCCTCCATTTTGTCCTCATAACAATCCCGTGAGGTGGGGTAGGTGGAAAGTGTCTGGAAATAATTAACTTTGGCTGCCTACTCTCCTGTTTCATTTCTCCCTAGTCTTCTAGCGCGCCTCTCTTTGTAGCTGTCCTGGTTGCAACCCCAACCAATCAAACCCCAGAGGAAATTCTCCAAATAACGCTCATTTTATTCTCAGGAACAGCCTTCCAAGTTTTTCACATTTTTTTTTCCTTGTGTGGAGGGAAAGTAGATGTTCTCACTCTCTTTTTCGCCCCCTCCCTTTTCCTTTCCTCCCGACATTTTTCAACACAACGGCTGAGGCGAGGAATCCGCCTTCCCTCTGAACATGTGTTCCTTGAACGCCAGCGATCACTTGAGGCCAATGCCAAGATGCGGGCTAACTCCCTTGCCCTTCCGCCACTGCCACAGAGAAAGACATTTCTGGGTCTCCTCAGTATTTCGTGTCCCTGACCCCTTTTACATGCACGTACACACACACACACACACACATCTTCTTCGCCTGCTTCACAAGGATGAGAGCAAAGCCTCCCTCGGCCTCCTGCCTTCTCCCTCTTTTTCCAATTCCTTTTGAGTAGGGGAAGGGGAGTGCATGTGTGTGTCTCCCTCCAGCTCCACGCAAACATGAAGTGCGATGGGGGGGAGAAAGATTTGGCTCCATGTAAACACCAGCTGTGTCAAGAGTGAGCAGCTCCTTCTAGGTCAACAGACAGCTGTGTGGTTGCTAGGCAACGGGCCTGGCTCTTCCTCCTCTCCGGTTCCAAGCAGTGTCGGGCTTCTCACAGAGCCTTGCGCAGGAGCAGGGTCACAAACAAGGGAGATGGCCTCCATCGTGCCTCAGAGGAGGCCAATTAAGCCAAGTAGGATCTGTGCCCTTGTGCTCTGCATCGCTTGGAGGAAGACGGGAGGACCATGGCCAGTGCGTACCACAGCAGCCCTGGTCCCCACACCTCCTACGATCAGCTGCAAAAGCAACCAGAATCCTTGTACCGTTTGCTGCAGTATCGAAAAGAAAGGAGGGGGGCATTTTTGCAAGGGCTGTATTTCTCCTTGTCGTGTAGCAACAAGGTACACCTAGCAAAATGGCTTCTTCAAGGCTACAGATGCCAAAGCTACAGCCTCCTTGCCATATGGGCACAAACCGTGCCCCTTCTTTCTCTTTTCCTTTGGGGAATGTAGCTAACTGGCTTGTGAATTAGTAGGATACCCCTAGTAATCAACCCATTGCCTGCTGACAACTCAGCAAATAGTGGAAGTGGCATCAGAATGTTGGAGCAACACTCTAGGATTTGCCCAAAGCTCTATGGTCTCCACTCTTCAAATGTGCCCAGTGATGCTACCTTCAAAGAGGTGAAGACCACAAGCATCTGAGGTGTGGGGAGCTGTTGGGAAGCTTATGTGTATTCCATGCATTCCATGTAGGGTTGCCAATCTCAAGTAGGGCCTGTAGTTTTCCTGGAATTATAACTACAAAATTAAAAATGCTTCTTTGTTGTTATCATTGTGCTTTGAGTGTAAATGATGAATAGTTCTCCTTGTGATGGGTTGCCATAGCCAGATTGGAAAATTCCTGGAGATTTGGGGGCGGGGTTTGGATAGAGGAGGGACTTCATTGGTGGCATAACGCCATAAAGTCCATCATCCAAGGGACCCATTTTCTTCATTTTCTTCTGTACTCAGGAGATCAGTTGTAATTCCAGGATATCACCAGGCATCACCTGGAGTTGGCAACTTTACTTGATGGTAGACTGATACATTCTAGAGAGCATCTCAATATATCTAACTTTCAGCATGGTCCACCTGTAGATACTTAAATCTGGGGATTGAAGTTGTGAACAAACAACGCAGGTGTTATAACACCATCATATGATGTTATCTGATCACAATGTCATGACATCATATGATCACAAGATAACGTTATAACATCAAGTCATGATGTTATAACATCACATGATGGTGTTATAACATCACGTCAGGATGTTATAACATCATATGATGGTGTTATAACATCACGTTAGGATGTTATAACGCCATCATGTGATGTTATAACATCATGACGTGATGTTATAACACCATGACGTGATGTTATAACTCCATCATATGATGTTATAAGAACACGATGTGATGTTATAACACCATCATATCATGTTATAACATCATGACATGATGTTTTAACATCATATGATTGTGTATTACATCATGTCATGATGTTATAACATCACGTCATGATGTTATAACATCATATGATTGTGTATTACATCACATCATGATATTATAACATCATATGATGGTGTTATAACATCACATCATGGTGTTATAACATCACGTCATGATGTTATAACATCATATGAAGCTGTTATAGCACCACGTCATGATGTTATAACAGCCATTCTCAACCAGGGTTCCCTGGTACCCTGGGGTGCTGTGAGCATGTCCCTGGGGTACCGCGGCAACACTACCGCCCCCCCTTCATTTTTGTGGTGTCTCCCACCGGCGCCAGCAAGGACATGGAGCTGGCCCATGGGGCAGGGCCTGCCACAAGGTCAGCGGCCACCCCCACCCCCCAGTGCTACCCTTCACCCTGGGAGGGGAAGGTGGGGTGTGTGGCAAGCAGGGGCAATGGGAGGGGAAGGTGGAGGGTGGCGGCAGGGGTAACGTGAGATATGAAGAGTGAGGTCAAGGGTACCCTGACCTCGAAAAGGTTGGGAAACACTGTGTTATAACGTCATGATTATAACATCATGATTATAACATCATGTTATAACATCATGTTATAACATCATATGATGGTGTTATTACATCACGTCATGATGTTATAACATCACTTGATGGTGTTATAATATCACATCTCTGAAGTTATAACTTCAGAGCAAAGAATCTGCCAGGCTCTGTCAGCAAGTTCTATGGTTTGAAAAAAAATGTTTTTCCCCCACCATAGACCTCAGTGGGGCTTGCTGCTATGCCTAGCTGGCTTCGTGATGGAGTTTTTATTGGGGGCTCTGGTGGAGTTTTTGTTCTGGGTAGGGGCACCAAATTTCCCACAGGGATGCTTATGATTCTCCTAAAAAGAACCAGTCAACTTTGATGAAGTTTGGATGGCTGGGCACTCATTCTGTGGACATCAGCGTCACCTTCAATTGGGTGCCCTCAGCATTTGCCCCTCCCATGCAAACTTCAAAAATTTTGCTGGTTCCTTTCAGGAGACTCACCAGCAGCCCTGTGGAAAATTTAATGCCCCTACCTTGAGCAAGACCCCCAGTACAGCCCCTCCCACTGAAATCTCTACCACAGAGCCAGCTGGGCATAACAGCAAGCATCACCCCATCCCACACCTCCCTCTGCTTTTTTTGCACCCACAGAGTGTGGGATGCATGATTGTTGTGTTCAGACATGTAGCTATGGTCTCGGGCTGTGGTGTGATGGTGTTTTTGGGGTGACAAAGTGGAAAAATCCATGATGATCTGTACATTTTTACCACATGAGTGATTGTTGTGGGGGGTGGCAAGTAGGGGCACTGGGAGGGGAAGGTGGGGAGTGGCAACCAGGGACGCTGAGAGAAGAAGGTGGGGGGTAGTGACAAGCAGGGGAAGGGGAGGGAAAGCAGCATTGACAGCTGCATTGTTTGTTTGCCTAAATTTGGCGTGGATTGGGGGGATTTAAAAGGAAGAGCTCCCTTTAAATCTCCCCCAATCCACGCCGAATTTAGGCAAATAAAACAATGCTGCTTTTCAACATTGTTTAAAGGGAGCCCGTGAGGCTCCCAAACCCCCTCCCTCAAATCCATTTGATTCCATGGGGGGGGGGGGGCAGTAGCATTGTCAGGGTACCCTGGGATGTGCTCACGGTACCCCAGGGTACCACGGAACGCTGGCTGGGAATCACTGCTATGATGGTTAGATTGGATAAGGAGATTGTCAGAAGAAGCAGAGTGAATTTTGGTCAGGGAATCCTTGGCCGCCCGGGAAGAATTAAGCCCAAGTTTGAGAACTTCTGCTACTAGGTGGAACTCTATCAGCATTTTAGGAACATCTAGCCACTGTGGCACAAGTAAGTGCAATAGTATCTTCTGGGTTGTAAAGCTGGTGCCATTTGAACAGAAAAAAGATCTGGCATCAGTCGGTGTGGTACCACGGCTACATCAAGATTTGGATGTCTGGTTCTAGGTGCCAGTTTCCTCAGACCTCTGAGCAGACGTGACCAAATATGCTTAGAGCATATCCTATGCTTGTGTTTCAGAGTGGCAGGATGGTTGCCCCTGTTGTGGGCAATTTTAGTAAGCAAGCTAACCTTACCTCATAAGGTTATTTCCCAACAGTTCCTTGGAGGGGAATGGTGGGACATAAATGTCATGAAAAGTGATACAGCATATTGACTAAGAGAATAAGCTGTGGGGAGGTCGACAATAGAGATGCAGAGAGCTGCTTATTCAACAGGTGACCATGCAGCTTTCAACAGCCACCATTAGTCATGAGCTGAGATTTACATTTTGCCACCTCACCGCCAACTGACCCCAGTTTCTGCTGGACAACTCTGAAGCTGAAAGTTGTAGGCTGCAGAGCTGCATTTCCTTGTTTTTTGCGGCTACTTTTGCATCCACACAGTAAATGAAATTAAGGGCATTTATGAGTTGTGGTACATTCCCTTCAGATTGGATTCCTGGTGACGCACAGTATTTTTCCTCCTTGAAACTCACTGTGTTCTCAGATTAGAGAGTCTCCATGGTTTCTGTAACTTGGTAAAGTAAAGAATCAAGAGCACTGTAGTCCAGAAGAGGACGTTAGCCTATAATGTGAATGACAAAGTCTCCCTAATTTGGGATCATAGCCACAGGTGTGCTGCAGAGAGCTGGGCTCTAAAGGTATAGTCTTGGTCCGCCTACCTGAATTGGAGCATGCCTTTAAGTTTCCTTCAGCCCAGTAGCCTCCAACAGCATGTGGGCACTTTTGGAATACTGCGAATGGGAAGTGGGTGGCCACTCAAAATGGCTGCCACAGGGTGATGAGGCCAATCACAACCAATGAGGCCAAAATGGCTGCCACAAGGTGATGAGGCCAATTGGGAAGCTGCAAACCAAGGAGCATTTCCAGCAGATACAAAGAGCCTCTGACCTCTTCTGAAGCACCTCTTATTTTCTCTAAGGAGTCTGAAAGTGGCTTACGAGCGCCTTCCCTTCCTCTCTCCATAACAGACACCTTGTGAGGTAGGTGGGGCTGAGAAAGTTCAGGGAGAACTGTGACTAGCCCAAGGTCACCCAGCAGGCTTCATGTGTAGGAGCAGGGAAACAAATCCAGTTCTCTGGATAAGAGTCTGCTGCTGATGTGGAGTGGAGAATTAAACCTGGCCATCCAGATTACAGTCCACTGCTCTTAACCACTACACCACACTAGTATGTAATAGTAGTATGTCATACATTCACCCTTTGCATATATAAAAAGTCACACCTCATTCCAAACTGCAGATTTGCTGCGGGAGGGAGGTTGACTTCACAGAACCACCCAATAGTTGTGGTCATCTTGGGTGATTCCCCACAGTACATTCTGTAGGGCTCGACTTGCTTCTGCTGGAATTTTTCTTTTTCATGGAAGTCGAAGCTGCGCTGTGGATTCTGCTTAGCTTAGCCGAGGCTACCGTTCTTCCTTAGCCAGAGGAGCTCAGAGAGTAGGGATCAGCTGTACTGCGCCTCTTCCTGCCCTTAAGCATTCTATTGGCTGCCACAAAAAGTTGGCACCTGAGCTCGATTTGCCGTTAATCTGCATATTGCCGAATTTGTCTCTCCTTACCCGAGCTCAGCGGGCAGGGTCGACTCCATGGGTCATCCACCCCACTGCCTCGATTGGTTCCCTTTCCCATGGCGGGAAACGTGAAATTCCTTTTTTTTCCGTGCATGTCGCAAGGTCGGAGGAACTTTGTGACACCGTCGCGAAGTTGCGACTTTACGTCCTTCCACACAAACTGGCTGGTTAACCATCATGGATCCTGAATTGGAGGAGCTCTTTGCCGTCATTGTGGAGCTGCTTGCCACCATTGTGGCGCTCCTACTGGAGACAGTGGCGATGGTTTGCTGCCGCATTGTCCGGTTGCTGAGCCACAGCTGCTCTGTTCCTCTTGTCCATTGTATGGCCCTTTCAGCGATTCCCCAGCGTCTACGTCAATGCCCTTATTTCTACATCCCCTCTCTCCTTTCCTTGGTCCCTTTCCAGCTGCATTTCTGTCCTTTATGTGTTGCCTTGCTGGAAAAGATATGCCAGGGCTCTGTCATGTCTTTTTCTTGCTCAGTCTGGGACAGAAAGCAGTTGGTGATGTGGTGCAGAAAGTTTATGATGATAAACCCCAGTGGCTGGGAGAACGGTCAGCTGGTGTGGGTAGTGGTCACAGCCACATTACATGGCACTGACTTCCAAACTGTTTTTTTTAAAATGGTTGGTTTGAAAAGGATCTGAGTAAGGGGCTGATCTTTCCTAGGTGGTCATTGATCATGCGGTCTGCGTGGCTGTCACTGGCAACCTGAGCGCCAACATCACCGGATTCCTGCCCATCCACTGCATCTACCAGCTTCTCAGGAGCTGATCTTTCACCAAGCACAAAGTCTCCATCAAGGTGGGCTGCTGCAGAACATTTGGATGAAAGGAAGAAGAAGAGTTTGGATTTAACCCTACCACCCCACCCCACCCCCACCCCCGTTCTCTCCTGTAAGGAGACTCAAAGGGGCTTGCAAATTCCGGCTCTACACATGCTCTGAATGGTCGATTATGATTGGCTGGCTGAAAATGCGCCACGATTGGTTAATCTAAGGCTCTATAGGAAGGATAGGACAGGGCGCATTGGGGGTGGAGTTGCCCTTTACATCAAAGAGAGCATAGTATCACACAAAATAGACAATGCAAGGGGAGCTGGTTCCCCTACAGAATCACTGTGGATATCAATACCAGGTGTGAAGGACAGTTTAATATTAGGAATATATTATCGTCCCCCTGACCAAAGTGCGCAAGAGGATTCTGAGATGGAAAAAAGAAATTAGAGAGGCCAACAAAAACAAAAATGTAGTGGTAATGGGTGATTTTAACTATCCCCATATAAACTGGAAAAATGCATGTTCAGGTCATGGTAAGGAGAGGCATTCCTGGATACCATGCTAAATCGGCTAATATTAGCTTAGAGCAGGTGGTTGTGGAACCAACCAGGGGAGAGGGTGATCCCTAGATCTAATTCTATGTGGGACCCAGGACCTGGTGCGAAGGAAGTCCGGTGTTGTTTGAGGCCGATGGGGAACAGTGACCACAATGCTGTCAGATTCAGTATCTCAGCATGTGAACAAGTGTAACTTCACCTAATGTAGTTACGTTAAGCCTTCAAGAAGGAGAATTTCTCCAAAGAATGGGGGGGGATAGCCGCAGGAGGAAGCTGAAAGGGAAAAAATCAAGAAGAGTCAAAACTGTCCAGGATGCTTGGAGGTTATTTAAAGCACAGTAATAAAAAAGCTCATAGCTGGAATGTAATTTCCACAGGTTAGAAAAGGCAGCACCCGGTCAAAGAAAGCCACCATGGTTAACAAGAGAGGTTGAAATTATCAGAAAAAAAGAAAATGTCTTTTAGAAAATGGAAGTCAGTTTGACTGATAGAGAATATGAGGGAGGGAACACAAATGGTGGCAAAGAAACAGAGTTAGCTGTAAGGGAGGCAAAAAAAAGGATTATAGAGGAGCATATGGCACAAGCGGTCATCAAGACCAGCAACAAACAGTTCTTCTGGGAAGTACATCAAAAGAAAGCGAGGAAGCCAGCAAAGGAAGCCCCGGTAGGCCAGTTAGATGACAAAGGAACAAAGGGTGTGTAAAGATGGCAGGGGAGATTGCAGAGAAGCTGGGTATGAATTCATTGCATCCTGTGCTACCTGCCCAAGAGAGGTGAGGAACATTCCTGCACCTGAACCAAGAAGCTTCTTAGGAATGAATCTGAGGGAACTAGTGAAGATAGTGGTAGACAAGGAAGAAGTTCTGGCAGCCATTGATAAACTAAATGTTACCAAATCCCCTGGCCCAGATTGCATTCACCCAAGAGTTCTTAAAGAGCTCAAGCATGAAATTGCTGATCTTCTCACTTTAATATGCAACTTATCCCTGAAATCAGGCTCCATCCCTGAAGACTGGAAGATGGCCAATGTCACACCAATCTTTAAGAAAGGATCTAGGGGTGACCCAGGAAATTACAGGCCAGTCAGTTTGACATCTGTTCCTGGTAAATTAGTAGAATCTATCATTAAAGATAAAATTAGTAGAATCATTAGTAGAATCTATCATTAAAGATAAAATTATAAAACATGTAGAAAAGCAAGACCTGCTGAGAAAGAGTCAGCATCCACCATCTTACAAACTTACTAGAGTTCTTTGTGAAGGGGTGTAAGCAGGCATGTGGACGGGGGTGAACAAGGTGAACATTGTCTACTTAGTTTCAAAAAGGCTTTTGACAGAAGTTACTCACCAGAGACTGTTAGAAAACGCTCAGCAATGAAGGAATGGGGAAGTCCTCTATGGATTAAAAACTTGGTTGAGAAACAAGGAAACAAAGAGTGGAGTGTAAATGGGGAAGTTCTCACAATGTGTGGAGAGATGTAGGGGTGGGTGTCCCCAAGGATCCGTTTTGGGACCAGTGCTCTTTAACCTATTCATAAATGACCTGGAAGTAGGGGTGGAGTAAGCGTGGTGGCCAAGTTTACAGAATGTTGATACCAAATTATGTAGAGATTGTGAGAACCACAAAGAGTTACAAAGGAAACTCCAAGCAGACCTTGATAAATTAGGTGAGTGGAGAAACTCAGAAATGGCAAAATGCAGTTCAATGTAGCAGGAAATGTAAAGGTGATGCACATAGGGGCAAACAATCCAAACTTCACATACCTGCTTCCACAGGGGTCAGTGCTATCAGTCACAGACCAGGAAAAGGATTTAGAAGCGTCTTAGTTGAGAAGTAGTTCCCATGGGAATGTCAACTCAATGCATAAGCAGCTGTAAAAAAAAAGGCAAACTCTATGCTGGGGATCATTAGAAAAGAATTGATAATAAAACTGCAAGGTTGTCATGCCCTTATATATAAAGCAGTGAAAAAGTGCTGACCGCGCCGGAGTGTCAGTTCTGAGTCGCCCGCTTATCTCAAAAGGATAATTGAGGAGATTAGAAAAAAAAAGAGATTAAGAGAAGGGGCAACAAAAAAGGATGATTGAGGGACTGGAGCACCTTCCTATGAGGAGGAACTGCAGCGTTTGGGACTCTTTAGTTTGGAGAGAGGCTGAGGGGGGATATGATTGGAAGTCTACAAAGGTATGCATGGGGGGTAGAAAATGTGGACGAGAGAGAATTTTCTCTCTTTCTCCTGGCAATCACTAGAACCAGGAGGCATACATTGAAAATGCTGGGGAAGAATTAGAACAAATAAAAGGAAACACTAACTTCACTAGCGTGTGGTTTGGTGTTGGGGCATGCCTGCTACTGGAGGTGGTGATGGCCACCTAACTTGCTTTAAGGGAGAAGCGGACTTGGACAGATTTATGGAGGAGGAAGTCGATTTACTTGGCTACCAATCTTGATCCTCCTTGATCTGAGATTGCAAATGCCTTAACACAGACCAGGTGATCCGGGAGCAACAGCCGCCCAAGGCCGTTGCGTTCACACATCCTACATGTGAGCTCCCAAAGGCACCTGGTGATGGAGCCCTCTTGAGGGAAATTAGCAGAAGGCGGACTAGATGGACTTTTGAAGATGCAGATCCAGCTGGCTTGTTCTTATGTTCTTATGCGGTAGGGAAACTAAGTCCTGATTGGGCGAACCCAGGAACAATCAGAATTGGCTGGAGGAGGCCCGAAGTTGGGAGTACAGCTGACAGTCCTTTTAGCGAGGAGATCGACATGAGTTCACCAAAAAGTACTCTCTCCGAGCAGGGATCGAGAAGATCCGGCTCAGGCGGGTCAAAGGAGAGTTGGACTTGTGACGAAATCTGTGGCTGTGCAGACTACCTGGGCCGAACACAAGTCGAGCCCTGCTGGTAATGTACTGTGTGGAATCACTCCTTGTAGAGCTTCCCATTTCAGCCACATTGAAAACCTACACACCTGGGCAAGTTTGCAGACCTTGCCCTGCATCTTAAGAAGCACATCTGCTTCCAAAGCAGTGAGACCAACTCCAACACTCACCCCCTTCCTCCATTTCTGGTGATGGGCCTGAGCCAGAACCAGACACTCATGTGGGTATCAGTTCCATGTTATCTCTGCTTATTATTTTATGCTTATTTTTTATTTATATCCCACTTTTCTCCCTGATCGGGAGTCAAAGCAACTTTTTGCATCATCCTCCCTCCTCCACTTAACCCCCACAACAACTTTGTGAGGGTACTGGCTGTTGTGGGTTTTCCAGGCTTTGTGGCCGTGGTCTGGTAGTTTTTGCTCCTAACATTTCACCTGCATCTATGCCACGGAGAGATGTGCAAGTGTGCCATGGAGAGAAACACATCTCACTGTGACATACCTCTGAAGATGCCAGCCATAGATGTGGAGCAAAACCTACCAGTCCATTGCCAATACAACCCACAACACCCGGTTGATTCAGACTGTGAAAGCCTTTGACAATACTTGTGAGCGTAGTTTAGGCTGAGACTGAGAGACTGTGACCGGAGGCTCATAGTCCACAGAGGGATTCAAATGCTGTCACTCCAGGGCCTAGTGTAATGTTCTAACCATTATACCACACCACCCTAAACAGAAGAAGAAAATGGAAGTGTCCTGGATAACTTGGCTTTTGTTTCTGTTGGCTTCTCACCCTGAAACTTCTGACTCCGAACCCGATTCAGAAAAAAGAAAACCTCCTCTCCGGATCCCTCTTTCTCTCTCCTGCTTTTTTGTAGCACATCCCTTCCCCCTTCTCTCCCTTTGCAAGCAACTCCTATAAATAAAAAAGGGAGCCGTAGCCACTGGCTCTCCTCTTTCTGTCTGCCTCAGCGCTGAGAAAATAAGAGCAGGGATCCTTTAAATCAGACCCTCCAAGGTCACTGTGGTTTGGCAGGTGGTTGGAGTTTTTCTGATCTGCTTCCAGGCTCATTGTTTGATTTGGCCAAGATCACAGCCAAAAGGGAAGGTAGGGTATTTGGGGGCTGTTCTTCCTCCGGCGCTCAAAAGCTCAGCAGAGGGAAACGTCGACTTGGGTCTTTTTCATGCCTTCCCCCTTGCAACTGCAAAGAAGAGGAAAAAGGGGGTAAGACACTGGGGGAGAAGCTGTTTTAGCCCAAAAGCGAAGGAAGAGAGGCTTTGCGGCAAAGCCCCCCCCTTTCCCCCCCAGTTCTCTGCTTTCACTGTACAGATGGCTCTCAAGCCTCTCCTGTTTGCTGTGGTTGTTCTTCTCTTACACACACACCCCGTCCATCAGTATGCATCATGTGTTTTCTCTCCATGGCAACCCCCTTTCTCCCTCCCCAGCCCCCAGCCTTGCAAAAGCACTTAGTAGCAACAGCCGTGACCCTGTGGATATTGCTAACCTCTTCCCACCACCCACAGGTAGCTCTGCAGCGCCTGTCGCTTCCCTCCGTCACTGCCTGCCTGCCTGCCAGCCTTTCTCTCTCCCGCCCCCTTCCCAAGGCTGCCTTCTTCCCCTCCCACTGCAGGACACCGCAGGGTTTTGCCTTTTGATTCCTGGAACTTCCAGCCAGGCTGTGTTTATAGCATTGGCTTTTCCCCTCATCCGTCTCTCTCCGCTTGTCCGCAGCCCAGAGTCAGCGCCGCCTCTTCTTCTCCTTTGTGGGCTGGTGGTACACAGCCTCACCCTGGCTGTTGTTCAAGCCCCACACCCCACCTCTGACAGACGGGCCTCCAGGTGCAAAAAGGCCTCATGCCTGGCTGGATCCACACTGCAGGACTGGGAAGGAAACCGGGCTGTTGCTTTGTTGGGGGCTGAAGGACAGCCAAGGGCGAGGCCTGCTCGCCAGGGGACGACTGACTTCCCCACTGTGATTCATGTGCCCTCAGCCTGGAGCGAGAGGCAGCATGGGAAAAGCAGAGCGCACAATGTTTGTTCGTGCTTACATAGAACAGGAGGGCCTCAGATGGCTTCTCTTTGTGCCTGAAAGGTAGATCTGTAGCAGAAAGGGGAGGGGACACGCACATAGACAACCTGTCGAATCTGACCAGTGGCCTATCACGGCCAGTATTTTTCACTTCGACTGGCAGTCACTCTCAAGGGTATCCGATCAAGGATCCCATTAACTAAAAATGCCATAGATTGGAATCTGGGGCCTTCCACATGCAAGGCAGCTGCTTTACCACTGGCCCTTGGTTTCACCTTTTGTATTTGCATAGGAGGGGCGGGGGGGGGGGTGCCATACCAGTTCTTTGTTTCTTTGCAGTTGAGAGAAATGAACTACGTTTGCAGGGCAGTTGGTTCAAATTTGCTGTCTCATCTGCCTCATTACGAGACTATTTGCATTAGGAATGCTGAGTCAGGGAATAGCTGGCTGTGCCATGGGACTCTGACAAAGCGCTTTTGAGCTTAGATGCGGGGTGGGGCGGGTGGGGGAGTGAAACGGGCTTTATGTTAGAGAGGAACACAGATAGCGTTCTGCCTGGGTTTTACATTCCTGCAGCAAGAGAGCTTTGCTGTCTCTCTGGCCCTCACATAATAGCAACTACTGAATTGGCTGGTCAGATTCAAAAACTAGGGTGGCCGATGGGTATAATAACCAGTCAGCATAATGAGGAACCATTGGCCTCCTTTTGGTCTAGCCTACATCTGTTTTGCTCAAGGGCCTGACTAAATGACAACATCACCTGACTCTATGGATGGCCATTCTTGCTCCCAAGAGAATCCCGGGAAATGTAGTTTGGCAAGGATAGAGAGCATGATGTCTTCAGGGGGGGGGGGGGTTCCCCGATCTTCTGAGCCCGTGGGCACATCTGGAATTCTGAGACAGCATGGCGGGAGCAGCAACAAATAGGGGTGGGGGAGAAAAAAGACAGCTGCAGGGGTCTGGGACAAAGGCAGTGCAGGGGGAAACGATCTTGCGGATGCTCCAGTGCTGCTGCAGACGAGTCTGCATTCACATCACCAATGGGAGGAACACGGCAAATGCTTGCTGAAGAGATGCTGCCCAGCTTAGTCTTCCAGTCTGTCAGTGGTGGATTCTCATGGTGACGGATTCTCCCGGTAGTTTGACTTGCTGATACAGCACAACCCACTTGTAACATGGTGCCAGAGCAATGCCGCTTAGTGTTTCCCACCTCCCCCCACCCCATCTCAGTACATTTGAAGGAAGATCGAGGCCCATCTCAACTTGCCAATGAGTGCATGATCAGGAAAACAAATACATTTTTTTAACATGCTCATCCTCGAGGCTGGCCCTAAAGCAGGTCACAGCCATTGCCTCTTCTCTTGCTGCACCAGCCGAGTCTGACCTCAGCCCCAGTAGCAGTGCCACAGGGATCCATTTGGACCTGGCTGGCCCAGCTCCAGGTGACACCCATCTTGTCCTGTGCTGCTGGCAGCTGAGCTGCACTGGCACCCTCTTCATTGCTCCAGCCCCAAGAAGCCACGTGTGCAGCAGTGGCGTAGTGGTTAAGAGCAGGTGTACTCTAATCTGGAGGAACCGGGTTTGATTTCCCGCTCTGCTGCCTGAGCTGTGGAGGCTTATCTGCGGAATTCAGACTATCCTGTACGCTCCAACACACGCCAGCTGGGTGACCTCACAGTTCTTCTGAGCTCTCTCAGCCCCACCTACCTCACAGGGTTTTTGTTGTGAGCGGGGAGGGGAAAGGAGTTTGTAAGCCCCTTTGAGTCTCCTACAGGAGAGAAAGGAGGATATAAGTCCAACTCTTCTTCTTCTATGGGGCTCAGCCAGACAGCCACCCTTACTTGTTCTGCCACCAAGCTTAATCTCCATGGTGGAAAATGTAATTGGAGCCTTGGTTCCTGTGTCCCATTCCTAAGCATCTTTCTTTGAAAGGAAACGATCAATGGGAATCCGTTCCAAGTAAATTAACTCAGGATTGGGCCGAAGTGAGTGTGTGTGACCTTGACGTGGCGACCAAATTTGTCATTTCTCTTTAGGTTAGGCTGGGAGCAGAAGTGGCCGCCTCCCAGAACCAGAATTTCCACCGATGAGGCACACCCCACCACATTGTATAAGAGGCAGCTGTTTGGCAACTTCAATCCACCTTTTCTTCTTCTGCTTGCTGTCACCTGCAGAGAGCATCCATCACTGTCTTCTTATCTTTGCCATGGCAACAGGCTCATCAACAGGCCAGGCTGCCCCCCCCCTCCCATTCCCATGTGTCCACTGCACATCTGCTTTCCTTCCCTTTGGCTTTGCAAACTAGGACATTTTCCATCAATCCTCCAAACCTCTCTCTAAAACCGGACAAATTCGCCTCTGTGTTCCCTATTCGGCATGGGAGAATGACCAAAAGAAGGTAAAATGGGCCAAACAAGTCCAGAACTCCTGGGTTAAGAACCATGATCTGAGAGGGCAGGAGTGCCGTGTTAGGGGCACCTGCTGTGTTTAGTAATTACCGGCGTCTGGGGTTGCAACCATCCTGGGAAAAAATGTCTTCCCCTCTAAGAGAGGCTTCACTTTTTAAAGGGGGCAGGTGAACGTTTAAATGACAGGGAAGTATATAATGTTGCCTAGTAAATAATTTCCCAGTAAGGCTCTGTGAAAGAGGCAGGACATTTTTCTCTAGGTTGTTGGCAATTGTGCTGCAGTCCACCTTTTGGAATGGTGTGTAGCTTCTTGCCCTGACCCCCATTTGCACAGAATTTTAACTCAACTGTTGGTTCTCCAGTTGACCAGGATGAGTATACGTAAGAACACATGAAACTGCCTTATATTGAATCAGACCCCTGATCCATCCCAGTCACTATGGTCTACTCAGACTGGCGGGGACTTGGCATGCTCTCTTTCATATTACTTGAGCCTTTAACTGCAGGTGAGAGGGGCTGAACGTGAGACCTTCTACATGCCAAGCATCAACAATGCACAACAGTGCCTTGGTACTACACCAGCATATTGTAGTGGTTAAGAGCATGGACTGGGATTGAGTCCCCTCTCCTCCATGCAAATGGCGGACTCTAATCAGCATGTACTGTGGGGAGAGGAAGGGAAAGAGTTTGCATGCCTCTCGGAGACTCCTTACAAGAGAGAAAAGTAAGGTATAAATCCAAACTCTTCTCTTCTTCTAAATTCATGCCGCGCATCCCCAATTAGCTGCCTCGAACATTATAACAAGATGCCTTTTTTGTTGTCGTTGCTGTTGCAAAGCCAAAGGGAAGGAAAGTGAGAAGGGCTGTTGCATCCAGTAGGTACGTCAGGTGGAGATCGGTGAATTCCCCAAATAAACTGGACACCAGGAAGTACGTGTTACTCCAGTGGTCTTTTCGCCGTGCCTGCTTCTACATTCTGCATCCAAACCCCGCCTTGAACCTCCAAGCTTCTTGGTGATAACCAAACCAGTAGGCGAGGAGACTGACATCACCTCCTACGTATCCCATTCAGCCACAGAGCAGCAAGAAGTTTTAGGGTCCATCAACAACTTCAGCAGCCTATCCTATGCCTGTGATTGAGAGACAGTCAAAAGAGAGGCAGTGTGGTATAGTGGTTAGCATCAAACCAGCATTAGACTAGCACTAGCTTGAATCCTCACTTTTCCATGGAAGCTCTTCAGGGGGTCTGAACCTGCAGCTCTCCAGATGTTCATGGACTACAAATCCCATGGCCAATTGGCCATGCTGGCAGGGGCTGATGGGATTTGCAGTCCATGAACATCTAGGCCCCTGCTCTAGGTGATCTGGGGCCAGTCCACACGTTCTGCCTAACCTTCTTCACGGGGTTATTGTAACAATAAAACGGTGAAGGAATGTTCTGTACAACTTTGGTCTGCATAGGGACCAAATGGTGTAAATAAATAAATAGAGGGAATAAACATAAATAGAGGCAACAAGAACCAAACATCCCCACATCTGCTCAGGGCTTGGTTGGAGTTTGTGGGTGCTCCTAAAACCATTTTTAAAAGAAAAGTTTTAATCTGTATCATGGCAATATTGATTTTAAGAACAGTTTGTTATTTGGATAGGAATCTTTTTTGTAAAAAAAAAAATCCCTTTAATGACTATACCCGGGAGGATGGTAACTTGTCTAGCAAGAGTAATGGATGATTTGGGAGATGGGCAGTATTTCAGACTGGATCCTCCCTACCTGTGATGTCACCATTCTCCCTACATATAAACTGGCTGAGGAGGAGTTGTTCTTACCTGGAAATGTTGTAGTTCCACCTAGTAAAGATAGGCAGTTACAGCCCTGAGGCTGGCCCAGATATGTACGAAGTACCCCTTTCCCGAAGTTTACTTCCCTGCAACACTTGTGTTATAATGAATCACACCTTAGGTCAGGCCTGTCGATTCTGAAGAAGAGGAAGAATTCATTTTCATACTGCACTTTTTTCTCCATTTAAAGAGTCTCAAAGTGGCTTACCATCACCTTCCCCACAACAGGCACCTTGTGAGGTAGGTGGGGCCGAGAGAGTTCTGAGAGAACTGTCACTGGCCCAATGTCATCCAACTTGAGCTATCACTATTGGAGGAATTGGGGAAACAAACCAAGTTCCCCAGATTAGAGTCAACCACTCTTAACCACTCCGCCATGCTGGCATGGCTTCTCAGGAAGCAGTTTTCTGCATGACCAACTTCTTTCAACTGGAGATGGTGGGTTTTTCACCTGAACTTCTTATAAGCAAAGCAGAGCTTTCCCACTGCTCTCAGCCCTTATCCAGGCACATTTCTATCTGCCGCGTTCTAGAACAGTACTGAAGTATAGATTGCTCACAAAAGTCTTCTATATGATTTCCTCAGCGTAGTCTAGTGTTTAAGAGCAGGTACATCCTAATCTGGAGAACAGGGTTTGATTCATCGCTCTGTCACTTGAGCTGTGGAGGCTTATCTGGGGAACCAGATTAGCTTGTGCACGCCAACAGATGCCAGCTGGTTGTTGTGGGCTTTCCGGGCAGTGTGGCCATGGTCTGGTATATCTTGTTCCTAACGTTTCGCCTGCATCTGTGGCTGGCATGTTCAGAGGTGTATCACAAAGCCCACAACAACCAAACAGCATTTTGTTTTTTAAAAATGTCATTTTACAAATAATTTCATACTTACAAATCCGTAGATGGCAGGTATGTCCCAAGGAGAGGCATTCTTCCTACTTTCTTTCACAAAAGGGCATACCTCTTCTGAGCCGTGTGCTCCACATAACAGGAGAGAACATTTATGCCTTTTCCTTCAGAACTCTTGTCCATGAACAGACTTCACTGATCACATGACTTTCAACTGATTGATCCATGAGCTGGGGTGCTGTGTGTTTTCTGTGCTGTATGACCGCTTGTTCTAAAGTAGCAACCGACCATACAGCCCCGAGGCTCCCCACAGCACTTCCCCAATGCATTCAACCATGAAAGCCTTGACTAATGCACCACATAGATCCATGAGCTGTTGGCATTAGTCCTTGCTGTTGGCATTAGAGCCCAAAGGGAGGGACATGTCTTAATATTGGGAGCAGCTAGAGCAGGGGTCTGCAACCTGCGGCTCTCCAGATGTTCATGGACTACAAATCCCATCAGCCCCTGCCAGCATGGTCAATTGACCGTGCTGGCAGGAGCTGATTGGAATTGTAGTCCATGAACATCTGGAGAGCCGCAGGTTGCAGACCTCTAAGCTAGAGAATGGGACCAATTACCTGGGCAAGGTGTGTGAGAGAGCGGCCTATTTCTTGCTGAAGGTCTTCGAGCAGAGATTGGAAACCCTTCTTTTGCGGATGCTCTAGCAGTGTTTCCTGCATTACAGGGCCTTGCACTAGATGTTTGCCAGCTCTGAGATGTTTCCTAAGGAGACTTGCCAATCATTGAGCAATTTTTGGAAACACTAACAGATTTTGGGACTGACCGGAGCTCAGGAAAGACAATGAAAGTGACGTATATACAAGACTATGCTTTTCATTTGGCAGTTCGTGTTCTGCCTGGTGAGGTCATTAGAATTGTCCTCCAAGGAAGGGCAACACAGGACTGCAGACAGCACAGCCTTGAACACATACACTCAGCAGTCCCATTGAGTTCAATGGGAGTTACTCCCTAGAACAGGGGTGTCAAACTCAATCACACAAGGGGTCAAAACTCAAAGTACACTTTAGGTCGCGGACCAAACAAGGAACCGGCAATTTCAGTAAACATACACTCATTCTTCCACCGGCTTTGAAAGGCTCTGTTTTCAGAATCAACTTTTCTCTTGGCCATCGTTAGGGGCTAGCTTTGATTTGAAATTAAGGTTGTATATACATCAACAGACGCTTGATCTAATGTAGGTAGCCTATAAGGCAGCTGCTGTGCTGCGTTATGGGATTTGAAGTGTGTGTTGTTGGTGCTTCATATTGCCGGGCCGTTAAAAAAGATACATAAAATGATCTCACGGGCCGGATATAATTGTATGCCAGGCCGGATGTGGCCCGCGGGCCTTGAGTTTGACACACGTGCCCTAGAAAGTGGGATTGCAGCATTCACCATTTTAAAGTGCAAACTGTTTCTCCCTTTATGTAAATTCACAGAAGAGGGCAAAGATATCACCGCAGCCTCAAGACTGCTGATACAGAAACCACAGATAGTTTCAGGGGACAAACCTGATAATCATACCTAGCGAGATTCAACCATGCAGAATGTGAAAGGAGCAGAGGTGGGATCCAGCAGGTTCTCACAGGTTCCCGAGAGTAGGTTACTAATTATTTGTGTGTGCCGAGAGGGGGTTACTAATTGGTGATTTTGCCACGTGATTTTTGCCTTAGTTACGCCCCTCCTCTCAGCAGTAGCGTGCAGAACTTGAAGCAGTCTAGCAGGAGGTGCACTGGCGTGCGTGGCAACCTGTGCCTGCGTGCATTCGTTTCCCGGCCAAGGACCGGCGCAGCGGCTGCGTCCTTGCCACAGCCCTGCCCAGGAATGCCCCGCCCCCATCATGCCCAGCCACGCCCCCATCATGCCCCGCCCAGCCCCATTGGCGCTACGCCAATTGAATCCCACCACCATGGGAACCTGTTACTAAAATGTTTGGATCCCACCACTGGAAAGGAGCCATTTGGCAAGATGGTCCTCTTGCCAAGTCAGTTGCTGATAAACAGCTTGGGATCCCCACTTGTGTTCACACTGTGTGGCAAACCCCCCTCCCCCAATTTTGTAGTGTTTGTCCTACTGTAGAATACCTGGGAAGACTTTGATGCATGTCCATACATCAGCTTTGAATCAAATTGGGCCTGTTTTAAGAGCACTGGAGCTGGAAACCTCATCACTGCATTCACTCTGAAATAAAACACCCCCAACACACTATATATATTTTTGTCCTGGGGAAAGCTCAGTGTGGTCCAGTTCTTTAAGATCTTATTTGCTACATGCTCCCTGAGCTGCAAGTGGACTTTCTTAGCACTAGCACCAAAATTATGGAGTCCCTAAATTTATTCTGGTCCACGCCTTCTGGTTTTCCAGTGTCAGGGAAAGGAAGTTCTGTTATTGTGTTTGGCATATGATTATTATTCTGATTACAGTTTCCTGCTAGATTTGCTACTAGTTGGTGCAATTGATATGCTTGATTTTTTTATATGATGCAGATTTTAGTTCAATCTACCATTTCTTATATGGTGGTTTTTATCCGATTGTGATCTGCCCTGGAGGATATCCTGAACGTGCGCACAAAAAGTGGCTACATATATTTGTGTGTGTGTGTGTACTGTGCCATCAAGTCACTTATGACAACCCTGTGAATTAATGACCTCTAAAACACCCTATCATTAACAGCCTTGCTCAAGTCTTGCAAACTGAAGGTCGTGGGTTCCTTTATTGAGTCAATCTATCTCACGTTGGGTCTTCCTCATTTCCTGCTGCCTTCGACTTTTCCTAGCGCTATTGCCTTCTCCAGTGACTCGGCTTCTCATAATGTGGCCAAAGTATGATAGACTGTTGGTCATTTTAGCTTCTGGGGAGAGTTCTGTTTTGATTTGATCTTGAACTTGCTTATTCATCTTTTTGCTGGTCCATAGTGTTCCTAAAACTCTCTTCCAACATGTTTCAAATGAATCTACTTTCTGCTTGTCATCTTTCCTCATTGTCCAACTTTCACACTCATACATAGCAATGGAGAAAACGATTTTGTATTATGATTGTGAACACCTCAGTAGAGGCCTAGTTAGTCCTGGCTAAATGGAACCTGGGTAATCACAGGCAGAATACTTCTGAATACTGCTTGTGGAAGGAAAAGAGGGACAGGCTTTAGTCTGAGATCCCCTTGCTTGTAGGCCTTACAATGGTACTTGGGTGGCTACTGGCTGCTAGAGTCCCAGTGTGATCCCAAAGCAAAGTTACATCTTTCTAAGTCCACTAGGGCTAGAAAGGCCTGCTTAGGACTGTACTGTAAATAGATATGATCTTCCAGGGATTCTTCTGTTGAGTAGCTGATAACATTGACAACAAATCTCCCTTGAGAGCAGATTTTTGCCACTTTCCTTCCCCAATTTGGTGGGGCAAGATGATGGATGAACATATATTAGTCTAACCTTAATATGGCTCTTCAAATATTGTTTTAACCAAAAAATGCAGACAAGCAGCTTATGTGATGGGAGCCAGGCCAACTGGAGAGTTGAAATGGTATCTATTGCATATATAAAGAAAGCTCTGAGAATTCAGGACTAACATGTTCAGCCTATTTTCAATTTTTGCAAGGGAGAAATGGAGATAGCTCTTCTGTCACATACACCTGTTGGGTACCTTCACGTGGTACCCCATCTGTCTGTCTCTGATATATAGGGCAGGCTTTGGGGAGAGCAAATCTGTGCCAACAATCTGCACAGCAGCAACTCTCAGAACACAAAAAGATCTCTGTTGGATCAGATCAGTGTTCCATCTGATCCAACATCATGTTCCATATAGTGGTCAACCAGTTGCCCTGGACAGCCAATAAACAGGGCATAGAGGCCAAGGCCTACTGACACTGGTGTTCAGAGGTTTACTGTCACTGAACATGGAAGTTTCCTGAAGTTACCATGGCTAGTAGCTACTGATGAATCTATCTAACCCCCTTTTTACGCTACCTGTGCTTGTGGCCATTGCTATCTCCAGTAGCAGTGAATTCTAAGGTTAATTACCTGTTGAGTCAAGAAGTACTTCCTTTTATTTGTCCTATACCTATTACCCATCAATTTCATTGGGTGTCTTTGAGTGCTCATGTTATGGGACAGCGACAAAAACCTTCCACAAGATACTTTCTCCGCCTAGTGCATAAATGTATACACCTGTGCACGACAGTGGCATAGGCCAGAAAGGTGGGCCAGTATTTCCCAGTAAAGCACTAGGATTACCAACTTCCAGTTGGAGCCTGGAATTGTAACTTAACTCCAGCCCACCGGAATCAATTTCCCGGGAGGAAATGGTTGCTCTGGTGGGTTGACTCCATGGTACCACAACTCTGCCGGACTGGCTTCCTATCCCAAACGCTCTGCTCTCGGGGCATGGACCCCAAATTTCCAGGAATGTCTAAAGCCAGAGTTAGAAATTCAGTTTAGCACACTTATATTGGACCAGGGGAGTGGGGTCCACCATTCTGAAGTGCCAGTCAAGTTCCAGTGACACAGCAGTTTAGGACACCCCCAACCCCCAAGCAGCAGGGGATGGTTCCTGGACAAGATTTTCCGCTTTGAAACATGGGTGGAGGAAACCTTGGCCGTTCCGCCGAGTTTTTTTTTTCTGGTTTGGGGAGCTCTCAGGCAAGGAAAACAAGCGAGTTCTTTTCCTAGCCACAGCCTGAAGTCAAAGGGCAGCAAGCAGGAAACCCTGATCTTGCAGCTTCACAAAGAGCAAAACCTTCTCTGCTCCTACCCGATGTCCTTTGACTTCAGGCCAAACCTCAGAAGCAGCAGCCTTTGTTACCAACCAATGCACTGTCTCTGGATTTGACCTTGATTGCGCCTCCACCCCCCCTCCACCCCCACACACCCTCAAATGAGTAACTGAACGCATCTCAGGACATGAGCGAAGCATTTGTTCCAACCCTCTCCTCCTTCTTGCATCCACAAGTGCTGGCAACAGACTCTCCCCAGATACCCCAGGCATCCATTCCGCTGCCAACAGAAGCAAACGAAACCAGCCGCAGCGCTCAATATATAGGTTTCTTTTAATATAAAAAAGTGTCTATTAAAAATTCCTTCCTAAATACACAAAAAGACCAGTTGGGGTTCAGGGGAGGAAGGGGGGGAAGCAAAAAAGGGGGGGCTTCGGGGGGGAGCAGATGAAGGCAACTTGGCCCCGGGGAAAGATTCAAGCAGGCAAGGAGCTTATATGGTAAAATCAGAGGTGTGTTTCTGTCTCTGGTCTATTTAGTTGCAAACACTTGCACAGTTCAGATCAGTAATTGACAACACAGGACTTCTGGGGGCGGGGGGTGGAAGTGGGTAACAAGTGTCTTCCTTTTTTTTTCTTTTGCACAATCCACAAAGCTGTACAGAAGTCTCCAAATCCATGGGAAACAAGGGTTTTTCTGGGAAGGAGCAGGTATAAAGAGGTGGGCAGAGGTGGAAAAGAGGTCAGCCGCACGCACACACATACACACCCTGAGCTCAGCACCGCGCAATGGGGTACACACGGAGGAAGGAAATACTTGTTTCGGTTTACAAGTGTCCAATGAAAACTCAGAAAATGCCTTGGAGCCCCTCCCTCTCCCCCCCCTCCCCAACAAAAGAGGGCTTCTTGGTTTATCTTTAATATTTTTCCTAGGGGTTTTTTTTAATACAAACTTGGATCTTTGGGTGTGTACTGCCGAAAAAACAAAAACCAACCCCCCGAAACAATAAAAAAGCAACTTAAAACCCTCAATGAAACCCATGCTGAAATTTGCACATCACAAAACCACAGCAGATGTACAGATGCAATATACAATACACGATTTATAATAAAACATTATATACAATAAATAGGTTTCTTGTTACTTTTTTGTCAAACCATCTGCAAATAGATTTCTCAGTGCATACCCAACACAATTAGCTTTTCTCCTGCTTGGATTCTCTCTCTGGATTCTCCGCCCCACCCCCCCGCAATTTCTGATTTTGAAAACGTTTTGTGTGTTTTCGTTTTGTTTCCGTTTTTTGTATTGGTTTTTTTATTTTTTTACATTTTCGAAAAGTATTTACAATTGCTGGTTTTGTGCAGAAAGAAAAGCCCCTGTTTCCCGTCCACGCTCCCCCCCCCCCTCCCCGGCAAGCCCAACTTGCTTCTCATTAGAAGAGAACTAAGCACCTCAGTGACAGATCTAGGACTGAGGGGGAAAGAGGAAGAGGCAGCAACACAGAAGAGTACAAGACGGGGTGGGGTGTGGGGTGTTAGGGAACAGGAAGTGTCCTTCTTCTTGCTGGAACTTCCGTGGGCAAGGATGTTTCTGGTGGAACTCCCCTCCACCCTCTGCGAAGACGCACTGTCAAGAGAGTAGCTGGGGATGGCTGTCCCTTTGTTACAAGAGCAGAGCCAGCATGGTTGGGGAGGATCCTCTTGTCAGTTATGGAAACTGGGAAAAGAAAAAAGCAAAGCAAAACAGGAGAGGGGCATTTAGAACATGAAAAATTAGCCGTGCCACAAGAACAACCAGCCAGTGGAACCAGGAGGAACTCTCAATTAGATCAATGTTCAAAATATCAGGTCTGAAGAAGTTGCTTTACAGGGCCTCTGCACGCATGCAAAGCGCCTGGCTTGAACAGATGACTTGGCCTTCTGTGGAACAAAGGAAGCTGCCTCAGCCCCAGAGGCGTTGTGGGGGGGGGGGGGAATGGCGCCTGGCACAAAACCTGCTCCTGGAGTCCCCTGCACCCCACTTACCTGGCCGGGCACCCCTTGGCCCCGCCCCTCCTTTGGCGGGCAGAGGCTCTGCTGGCTGAAGGAGCAGCCTGGCGGGGCCAGGCCAAGGAGGGGGTGTGGGGGCCCCCACATGACCAGCTGGCATGCGCCCAGGGACATGTGACCCCACATGTCCCTGTGAGCGCTCCACCTCTGCTCAGTCCTGTTTGTGTTACTTTGAAAGCACACGCATCCTGCCTGTATCTACACGTCTGTTTCTAAGGAAAAGCCAACATGTGTTCACTTTACAAATGAAACGAAGAATCCGTACTTGGGCCTAATTGTGGTTGACATTGCACATTCAGGAGTGCGTGCACTGAATGTAACATCAGAAGTACTCAGTGCGTGTACATTGACTTAGAAGAAAAAGCAAAATTGGGTTTTAGACCCCAATTTTCTCTACCTTTCAGGATTCTCAAACCGGCTTACAATTGCCTTCCCCTTTCCTTACCACAACAGACACCTTGTGAGGTAGGTGGGGGTACTAAGAGAACTGTGACTAGGCCAAGGTCACCCAGCAGGCTGCATGTGGAAGAGCTGGAGAAACAAACCCAGTTCACCAGATTATAGCGTCTGCTGCTCTTAACCATTACACCACTCTGGCTGTCTTCCGCTGTTAAATTACTAGAATAGAACATGAAAGGTACTCAATGCATGTACATTGATTTATGAACCATTCACTATAACCTGTGAACAGGGCTGAGTCAAGGTCAGTCTTGCCTGCTTTAATTGGCAGCGATTCTTCAGAAGAGTTTTTCGCCATCACAAACAAGCTATTGAATTAGCTGGAAGCACTGTGACTTCACCACAAACAAAAAGCTCTACCACTAAGCCAAGTCCTAACCTAAAGCCCAGCACAACTTTGTAGAGGGCAACATAAAAATCTCAATAAATAATATAAATATGCTTATACATTCATGAAGCTGCCTTCTACCCAATCAGGCGGCCATTGGTCTAGCACAGTGATAGCGAACCTTTTCAAGACCAAGTGCCCAAATTGCAACCCAAAACCCACTTATTTATCGCAAAGTGCCAACACCGCAATTTAACCTGAATACTGAGGTTTTAGTTTAGAAAAAACCGGTTGGCTCCTAAGAGCATTAAGGTTACTGGGGAGTAAGCTTGGTGGCAGTCGGTGGCTTTGCTTTGAAGCAACCGTGCAACTCTTCCAATGGGTGAATCATAACCCTAGGAGGGTTTAAGAAGCAAGCCCCATTGCCAGCAACCGAGCTTATTCCCAGGTAAAGGATCATGCTTTCGTTCTTCGCATGAAAATCAGTGGGGTTTAACAGTGCTTAACAGGGTTACCTACACTGCTTCCCCAAAATGAGGTCTTAGGTTTAATGCTAATAATCGAGCCCAGTGGCCCAGGCCAGCCTAGATGTGTGTGTGTGTGGAGGGGGGGGGGCGACTCTGTTTGCGCGTGCCCACAGAGAGGGCTCTGAGTGCCACCACTGCACCTGTGCCATAGCTTTGCCACTACTGGTCTAGCATGGTCAGTCTTGCCAGGTGACTGGCAGCAGCTGTCCAGCATCACGGGGTGGGGTACTTCACATCACCTTTTAGATGACCCTTTTAATGAGAGAAAGTGATTGAACCCAGTACCATTTGCTGTGCTCTGCCGCTAAGCCCTAAATACTGCTCATTCAGTCCAACCTTGTCTTCCCTAACTAGTCAGTGTGGTGTAGTGGTTAAGAGCAGCAGACTCTGGAGAACCGGGTTTGATTCCCCACTCCTCCACATAAGTGGCGGGCTCTTATCTGGTGAACTGGATTTGTTTCCCCACTCCTAGACATGAAACCTGCTGGGGTGACCGTAGGCTAGTCGCAGAACTCTCTCAGCCCCACCTACCTCACAAGGAGTTTGTGTCGAGAGAGGAGTTTGTAAGCTGCTTTGAGACTCCTTACAGGAGAGAAAGGTGGGGTATAAATCCAAACTCTTCTCTAACTACAGCTCTTGGGTAGAGGAAAGTCTTTTCTACAGGTTGAACCATGGCCACCAAGCATCTGCGCACCCCACAGCTTTGCCTCTCTCACACACTACAGTTATCTGCAAGGATCTTTTGGCAAGGATCTGCTGTCTCTTCAAGGCACGCTTGGATCTTCATTAATCTGTGGAAAGTGATAATGTCATTGGACAGGGCTGGTGTACCTGACCCTCGCCATGGGCCAAATCTCTGATTATAAATAAGAAAGCAGCATCGAAGGCAGGGATGGTGGGGCAGAGAGCACTGCAGCCGGGCTGAAGGGTACAATATCCTTGCTAGAAAGAATGGCTTATTTGTGAACCTGTACGTCTGGGTATGCAGTGGTAGCAATAAGGATTAAAAGGATCAGCCTGCATGGAATCTGATCAGGGAGCCTCCGAATGCATAAGACTAGCTGAACTTCCTCAGTGGTTACGTCACCGTCCAAAAAGCCCTCCTTGTTTTTATTTTATTTACTTCATTCATAGCCTGCCTTTCTCGATGAGCCTCATGATGGATAACAAAATTTTAAAAAACAAGAACTCAAACAGATTAAATAAAGACCTTCAAGAAACATTTCAGCCTGTGTGGTATAGTGGCTAAAGAGCCGGCAGGGTTCAGATCCCCACTCTACCACAGAAACTTGCTGGGTGACCTTGGGCTAGTCACCGCCTTGATGTCAGGCTAATTCTATCTCAGAGGATTGCTGTCAAGGTAAATTGGGGGGAGGGGAGTGATTAATATCTAAATAAACGTGGCTCAGAGATCAGACCTGACTCAAACCTTTATACCCTGGCCTCTCCATGCAAGTCGCCTCAAACCTGCCTGGCCTCACAGGGGCCTGGCTTTGTCATTCCAAGGACTACCCACGAGAGGCTTCAGAGTCATGAAAATGCAGAGGGATGAAGAGCTGAACCCTCCTACACCAAAGACGCTGGGGGCCCTCAGGCAGAAGAAACGGAGTGACAGGCATCCTAGGGAAAGCGAAGGATGAGGAGAGCTGAGGGATCAGTTGTCATAGATACTGAGACTGCAAGACATGCTCAGCTTAGTGAGCGCGGAGGAGCAGCAGAAGGCACCCAATGGACTGTTGAGAGTCTCTCAGAAGTGCCAACAAAATGGCTGCCGTCAGGCAGGAACGGAGGAGGAGGAGGAGGCAGGGTGTGCTAATGACACAGATGCTTGTGAAACATACACAGGAGAATGTAGTTTTCCAGGGCTACCCTAGCTAAGGTCTGGCTGAGCACCGGCTCTGCACTTTGGCCAGATTTATAGAGGATGTTGACTACAGCAAATACTCTGCGCTGCTTTCCCAGGCGCTGGTTCATTCACGTGCCATGTTAGCATGGGAGTGGCACACCCTCCCAATCTATCAATTGCTGAAATGATTGACTGGACCAACATCATGTGCCTTTAAACACGACTGAGTCTGTGAGAAGTTTTAAATCAGGCCCTCATCCTTAACTGGACAACTTTTTACTATGATTATTCTGGTATCTGGGAAGGGCTGGAGCCCCGTGTTGGGAGCTAAGCAAACAGCCAAAGTTTTCTGTATGTTCCACTGGCTGATGCAAAAAACAGGCATGTGGTAAATTCAAGCCACCATCAGACCAGAGTCTGGGAAACCCAGGCTCAAATCCCCACGCTGCCTTGGGAGCTTATTGGGTGACCTCAGACCAGCTACCCTTTCTCTCAGCTTAACACTATCTCAAGGTTATTGCTGAGAGGATAAAATGGAGGAATGAAGAATACTGTTGTAACTTAGTTTGGGTCCCCACTGAGGAAAAAGTGGGTATAGGTATCTAAATAAATTTAAGTGTGAAGGAAGGAAGCTCCTGATGGAAATGGAAGAAAGAGTATCTTCCACGGTTACTACCCTGTTGCCACATTCTTCGCCACCACACAATCGTCCTTCCTTGGCTCAGCAGAAGTTTTGGGGGAGGGGGACTACACCTCTGCTAATGCTTCCCTCATATAACAATATGTGAGCAGGCGTTCCAGGACTGTGATTTAACACCCTGGCTACTGAATGGTTGTACACAGGCAATGTGACTCAGTAAATTTTAAAAAATGCTATTGTGTATGTGTTGCATACAGGAAACTAGCCCCAAATTGTATAAAAAGAGCCCTGCTGAATCATACCAGAGTTTCATCCTGTTTCTCTACAATGAACATTCAGATGCCCACAAAGGTTCACAAGCAGGGCTTTGCTGTCTCAGACTGTTGCTCCCTTCCATGCACTGATACTCAGATGTATAGTGCCTCTGAATATGGAGGTTCTATTTGGCTGATCTCCACTATTCTTTTCTGTCTGATCCTAAAGTCACGTACAGTGGAGCCAGCATTCCACTTAGTAGCACTGCTCTCCTTAGAAAACTAGCTTATCTGGTAGAAAGATGTGCTGCTTTTCCACATGCAGGGTGTTTCAGACTATCAAACCTGCGAATACCCAAACTGCAAATAAGCTCTTCGTGCCTCCCTGATTTTTCTTGGTGTCTTCCACAGCACCTGTTATTCTTCCAAAATCCTTCTTTTACCAGCTACGCTTTCAGCCAGGGTTTCAAGTATCCTACCCTTTTTTAAAAAAGTCGGTGACCTGTACATAGTCTGCCTCCATGCATTTATTTTGCACTTCTTGTCCTACGTCTGCAAGTCAGGAAATAGGATCCAAGGCTACGTGTGCTCCCAAGCTCTGCTGACTGACTGCCGGAAATCTTCAGCTTCCCACTCCTGACTGCCGCAATTGCAGCAGGGACTGATCAGCCCACACAACTGCGAAACAATCTTCACAGCCTTGAGGGATATAAGCACAGTTTTAAAAGAAGCTGAGATTCTCCGTATGCTCAAGTGTTTGGAGGGGGATAAAAGAAGACTAATGGGGAACAAAGGATTTCCAAATATCAACAGATATTGAGAGAAAGAAGTTTTTCTCGCTCCCTCATAACGCTAGAATTTGGAGCAGGGCTGGTTTCAGGTTTGGGGGAACCTGGGTAGAGCGGGCCCAGGCTCCTGAGATGTCTACCTGCTGACCCACATGCCTGTGCATCCTTCTACTCCCCCTTATGAGCCATCTCATGGTTTTGTGGATGCCTGCTGCTATCACGGTAATTAACGGTGGCTATCTGGCTGGTCACAGTGGGAAACAGGATGTGAAACTGGATGGGCATCTGACCTGAACAAACAGGGCTCTTGTTACCTTTTATAATGACAAGTCACCTATGGGTTTTTGCCTCCCTGGGGCCACCACCAGGGCTCAAATCCGTACCTCCTGCCCACCTGGCCCCGGACACCACCCCTGCTTCTCACTTGCCTTGAAAGCCCCTTGCTGAGGGAATTGATGGCTCTCTCTCTCTCTCTCTCTCTCTCTCTCTCTCTCTCTCTCACACACACACACACACAGGAACGTGTATGTGGAATTATGTAAGAGACTCCTTTCCTTTCTGCAGTTTTTAATTGTTTTGTTACCTATGTTAGACTTTAAATTCATTTAGGCAAGGCCTGTCATGTGCATTCTGTATAGAGGCTCACTTTGTCGGTACTTGGAACACTGAAAAAGAGGAAGAATTTGGATTTATACCCCGCTTTTTCCTAACAGTAAGGAATTTCAAAGTGGCTCACAAACTCCTTTCCCTTCCTCTCCCCATTACAGACACCTTGTGAGGTAAATGGGGTTGAGAGCATTCTGAGAGAACTGTGACTAGGCCAAGGTCACCCAGTGGGCGTCATGTCTAGAATTGGGGAAACAAATCCAGTTCACCGGATAAGAGTCTGCTGCTCATGTGGAGAATCAAACCCAGTTCTCCAGATTAGAGTCCATTGCTCTTACCTACTACACCACCACTGGCCAGTCTTTAGTACCAACTGAATCTTCTGCCTGTTAACTTTCATCCTCCTATGCCAACTTTTCAATGGCAACCCTATGGGGCTTTCCCCACAACCAAGGGTATCAATGTTAAAGGACAGGGTTAAAAGGCAGACACCTGGGCCCCTTTCCTCCCCATCAAATGGGTTTAAATGAACACTGAATGGGACTCTAACATAGCTGTTTCAATATGTAAATTCAATATTGCTTGATTGTTAAAAGAGAAGCCCCTTTCCAAAACAGAACGCATACCAGACCTGGCACATAATTAGTGTCGAATTACTGAGGCCCTGGCGGCACCGAGTGCGTCCTGATTAAAGCTGGAAGCTTTAGGAGAAAAAGAGGGCAAAATCCAGGCAGACACCTGCAAGCTGGGGAAAATGTGCTCCAATAGGAGTGACGTCCTGTTGGTGCACAGTAGGTGCGCAGGAGATGGAGAGGCCTAATCAAGAGGATTAAAGGCACAGGTGTATGCAAAAGGGACTTGGTGCACCAAGGAAAATGTTTTAAAAACATCGAGCAAGGCAGGAGCCTTGGCAAAAAGGGAGGCTGTGTGAACAAAGGAGTGGAGAATCAAAATGTGTGCAGATGAATTTTCAGGGCAGTTGAAGGTGCCCCTGCTAACCTTTGCCTCAAGAGCACAGGTGCTCTCCACCTGTAACACAGAAAAACCATGACCTTCAATCTATCTCAGAGGCAAGCCAGTGCACCTCTACCAAGCTGGCACAAGACAAGTTGAAGATTCTCGTCACTTTTCTGGTTCTGCAAAAAAGAGGGGGGAGGGGGAAAGCCCCAGGAAACCAAATTTTGCACTGGCTGAGTTTTGCACCAGCCAGAGCTTCCCGGGCTGCTTTAAGGCCAGCCGCTGCTCCAATACAGCATATTGCAGTCCTTAAAGCCAAGAGGCTATAAAGGATGTTTCTAGCTGGGAGGAACCTGAAGAGATTCTCCAGCATGACAGCCAAATAGGGTGGCACAGTAGGCAGGAATTCAAGCTGAGAGAGTGGGAGAAACCTCTCTCAACAATCGTCCAGTGGGATGGTTGACAGGCAAGCAAGTGGTTTGTGGGAAAGGTAGCGGTGGAACTTTCAGCACAGTACTTAGGGGGGATTTTGCCCATCTTTGTTCTGCCCACTTCCACTCAAACTGCAAATCGGTATAGTATCTGAAGTGCAGCTTTACTACTGGACACTACCAACCCCATGGTTTATCACCAGGCTCTCACACTCACAAATGTGGGAGCCACTACCTTCTAGCACATCGCCTTCATTGTCAGGGAGAACCTACCTGACATTACTTTACTCAGATGACAACACAGTTGCATGCTGGTTGTGGATCACTGTGGCTTAGGCCAGACTGCATTTGACCCATGACTGCCAATGGGGGGCTTACAGTTGAATGTCAAGAATATAGCCCCTAAATTTGAGATCATGGTACATGGGGAGAAGGGGTTGCTGCATGCCTCTCTCTGCCCCTTCAGCTTCTTTTCTTACCCGTTTGGCCAGAGGCGTAGCAAGGGGGGAAAGCATGTGAGACATGCACCGGTGCATCCTTCCCCCCCCCCCCCTGGAATGCCCTCACCACACCCCCACAGGGGTGCATGCCCAGTCACGCAACCCCCCCTGTCCCCTTGGAGCTACGCCTCTGCGTTTGGCCCATTGGAGACTACATGTGCTATTGATAAAGACACATAAAGTCACTGAAGGGAACAAATATTCCCCCCGGGACTATTCTGAGTTGGGAAAATGGTAGAGGGGGACATAAACACTTTCTTTTTATGTGTTACATTCCCAATTCAAATTGGAGTACCTTGCGATTGAGAATTAGCTTCCCATGGGAAATTCATTGGTCTGCAAGTCCCCATGGAGGTCACGTGTCAGACATAGCATGTCTCACAACATGTCAGTCCAATGGTGGTGGGCCTAGTGGATCACCAGCCTTTCCTCTGTGAAAGCAGACTGGAAGAAAGGTCCTTTGGGGGCATTTTCAGAAGCCCAACCACAATTCCGAAGAATGGGTAGGATGGAAAATGCCAAGGAGGGGGAAAAGCATTACTTACTGGGAGGTAACAGTGACTCCATCAAGATCCATTCACAGACTTGAAAAATCTTCTGGGCTCTCCAAAGATATTAAGCAACAAAAATATTTTCTCTTTTTTTAAAAAAAGCAAACAAATTGGGAGAAAAATGAAACCCGCACCTGGGCAGGGAGAGAGGAGATGAGGAGGAAAATGCTGAGTCTTCAGTCTTCACTGAGTTTTCATTTTGAGTTCACAGATTAGACGGTTTTCTCCCCCCCCCCCCAATAAAAAGAAACAAAAAACAACACCCCCTTCCCCGAGGCTGTCCCTGCTGGTTGCCGGTTGTCTTCCAGGTGTGTGTCCTGTACACATGCTGTGCGTGAAGGAGGGAGTGGGTTAGAGCAACCCGTGCGCTCTCACACTCCTCCCGGGTGGCGTCCATTCCTGTTCGATTGTCTTTCTGCTGGACTGCGGGGTAGGGAGAGGGTTCTCGACATGGTCCGGTTCTAAAAAGAATCATCTCCATGCCATTCTCAAAGAAAGCGAGTTTTTAATTTTTTTAATATATTTTCCTTTATTTTTTTAAAAAAAGGGTATTTATCTCTCTCTCCTCTTCCCGTCTTTTATAGAAAAAAACCCCAAAAGAACAAACAAACAAACAAAAGCAGGGTTTTTTTTGATTTCCATTAAATACAGAACTTGAAAAGTGTTCCAGAAAAAGTGCTGGCTAAAGTAGCTCTGAAAGAGAGAAAGAGAGAGAGAAAAACAAGATAGACATCTAAATATTCTGTTAAAGCATTTTGTCAGAACATTCATTCTGGATGCAGCTGGAGTGACCGCTGATAACCTTTTTGTCAAATGTATCCGCTTATTGGTATCTGCTGTTTCAGTCACCCCCAGTTTCTCTTTATTTACAAGCAAGATGATAAACTGGCACCAACATATATCCCCTCCACCCTCCTCCCACAGTATCCCTATTGAATATAAATCATGGGAAAAGTGTTGCTCACAGTTTCACTCACAAGGGAACACATTTTGTACCTGTCCTGGTCTGGGAATACATCCTCTATTAAGACTCTACATAGGGCAGACCAGCGGCGGTTTCTCCATCGTACCCTAAACCGCCTTTTTGCTCAACCTACTCCTTTTGTGGCATCTGATGTCAGCTTGATGACAAGTTCTAGAAGTTATAGGGTTCTTATACTCAGATACAGGAACTGTTACTCTATCAGTTTCGCCAGCATGGCCAATTGGCCATGCTGAATTTTATCTCCAGAAGTGAATTGTTTCTATCAGTTTCGCCAGCATGGCCAATTGGCCATGCTGGTAGGGGCTGATGGGAATTGTAGTCCATAACATCTGGAGTGCCAAAGGTTCACCACCACTGTTCTAGAGGATGTATTGTCAAAGGATTTCACAGCTGGAATCAACTGGCTGTGTGTCTGTGGTCTGTGCCACGGAGAGGTCATGCCTCTGAAGATGCCAGCCATAGATGCGGGCAAAACATTAGAAGCAAAAACTACCAGACCACGGCCACGAAGCCCAGAATATTCACAACAGCCAGTTCGGCGGAATTTGAGAAGCTTGCTCGTCGTTTTGTGACATTTTTGCTGGTTGGTTCCAACAAAAGTTTTTCCACAACTTTTGTTTCCGGAATTTGTCAGGGAAAAGCATTCTTGTTTTTAAAGTTGGGTGCTTGTGTGTATGCGAGTGTGTTTGAGAGAGTGGGATCTTGTCATTTAGCTGGAACTCCACTGGACAACATGGCAAAGACTGATGCATCCCTCTTTGTCTCGCAAGACAGAATGTGCCACCGAGACCTCACATTGCAAGTTACCTCATCCTGCAAGGGGCAGCCAATGAAGTGGAATATGGGTGGAGCACCTCACAAAGGAACATCATCACCCTACACATGACATTATTATATCGTTATACAACATCCGTTTCCTGCTTTGGTGTGTTCTGCAGCTAATGTCCAAGCCAAATCTGGACCTCACTCTGGCGATAAAACTGCCTCTTGCTGTACTCTTTTTGGTCTGCAAGCAGAGGGCTTCGGTATGACAGAATGTGTTTCTGTGCACAAAATTCCCACCGTGCATAAAACTATCATGTTAGATGCAGGATATTTCTCGTTGTAGGGAATTCTTTTTATACGGTGGGACAGTTAATCATGTGAGCTCCCATCGGCTGTCGGAAAAAAGGACAGCCCGGATGCAGGTTTACCATCTTTGAGAGACCCAGGCCAGAAACTAGACTGCTGAGCTTTGAAAAAAAAAATGCTTTGGGGTTGTGGATTGCCTCCCAGAGAATAGAGTGGCCCCCCTGGGAATATAGCAGTTGGTCACTGACACTTTAATGGATGGGAAGCTCTATTTGAAATTCACATGCAGTACTTCTCTACTCACTTGTAGCCTTATAATTCCTTTTTTTAAAAGCCGAGCAAAATACAGGAAAAGGACATTCAGAGCTCGCATTTTCACCCTACAGTGCTTTGCAGACACCGTCAAGTAAACATGTTGCTTTCCCTTGCCAGCTCAGTGGACAACATAAGCCTCAGAAAATCATCTGTACAGCTAAAGGCATTAACCTTTTTTTAAACTGTAATCGCTAATTTCAGTTCTGCAAGATCTTGGAGGGGTGGGTGGCCTTACTAAAATACAGATTAGCATCTAGCTTTCCCCCTTTATGTTTATATATGTGTTTGACTCCTGCTTGCAGATAGATATACATGTTTGCAATCTGGCCTTTCATGTAAATCTAGTCAGATTTGAGGGGGAAAATGCCTTCTGTCGCTACATCCTGAACACAACAGTCCTCAGCCTTGTTGAATCTGTGGGCCCATTTGGATTTTTTTTTTAAAAGGCAGCAGATGTCACCCCAAAATGGCTGCCTTTAAGAGGGGTATTGCCAACCACAAAATGGCTGCCAAAATGCAAAACGTGGGGAGTTTCCAAGGTAAACGTTCTCCTATGATAGAAGCTGCTGTTTCTGAATTGGGGCTCCCTTCAGACCCGAAGATGATCTTCTAAAGTGCCTTCTCCTTCAAAGAGGTGGGGAAAAGTCAGGATTGGCTCTTAGTTTTCAGGAAGAAAGTGGTGACCAGGAGTCTTTCACGGGTTTCTTGGTTCTGGGAATGACCTATGCAATCTGAAATGGGTTATATCCCCACATATTTATGAAACTGCTTCTTTCCCTAAGAGTGACCCAGATTGTTCTGCTAACAATATAATCTGCGCGTGTAGTTTGAACTTCAAGCATGCCTGAAAAGCATTCTCAAGCTTCGCTAGAGCTCTAGCCTTATTTCAGGAGCAGTGTACAATTGAGTGTGCAGTCAGTCCATGGCTGGGGTTAGGCAGTGAGTGTTGCTTCTCTACTGGCTTTCGTTTTCTTCAGTTTGAAGGCTGCTTCACAAGGTAATGCAAAGGACAGGTCACCAGATTGCCACTTGGCTATAGCTATGTCCTTTATGTGTCTGAAAATAAGTCCATGCCAGCGTAGTAAAGTGATTAGCGTCACATCAGAATCACCGAGGACCAGATTCAAATCCCTGCTTAGCCACTGAAGCTTCCTGGGTCACCTTGGGCCTCTCATTCTCTCACATCTTAACCTACCTCACAGGGTGGTTGGTGTGAGAATAAGATGGGGGAAAGGAAGAATGATGGTGTAAGCAGAGGCATATGGGCATAAACCCATGCCGGGCGACAAGGCCTTGTTTTTGTGCTCCCCCACCTCCAATAGAGGTGTGGGGGGGGTGTGCAAAACAAGGCCTTGCCTGTGGCAGGTTCATGGCCTGGATCCAGCTGCTGCCTCCCCCCTCTGTTGGAGGCCATGTCTGCTCATAGGCTCCGATGGGGGGGGGGGGCAGCAGCCAGCGCTGGCACACCATTCTGTCATGGGGGAAGCTGCTGGGCACCCCTATGTGACAGAATGGTGTGCACCTGGGGACATGGGTTACGCCATGTCCCCATTGACGGTACGCCACTGGATGTAAGCAACTTTTGGTTCCCTTTGGGGAGGAAAGAAGGGCATTAACAGAGGATGAAATGATGTGCCCAGTTGCCTATCATTGTTCGCTTGTTTCCCACATTGAAATATACCTCAGATATTACCAATAGGGTAATATCTACTGCTCGACAGGGTTCATTCACACATTACAGAGAACACAGGAATGGTCTTAAGAGTGGTGAATTATTAGTCCAGTTGAAAAACCTATGTGTGTACTTGGAGGCTTCCCCAAGAAGGAGAAGAAGAGTTGGATTTATATTCCCCCTTTCTCTCCTGTAAGGAGACTCAAAGGGATTTACAATCTCCTTTCCTTTCCCTTCCCCACCTCACAACAAACAACCTGTGAGGTAGGTGGGGCTGAGAGGCCTCCACGACTAGCCCAAGGTCACCCAGCTGGCATGTGTTGGAGTGCACAAGCTAATCTAGTTCACCAGATAAGCCTCCACAGCTCAAGTGGCAGAGTGGGGAATCAAACCCGGTTCTTCAGATTAGGGTGCACCCGCTCTTAACCACTACACCACGCTGGCTCTCAAGAGACCAAACAGCTCCCCCGCCCTGGACCGTTTCAGCAGACACCCCCTTTGCACATGGGCAAACGAACCATCTGAACTGGGCGCCACAGGACCAGGAACCGAGGAGAGTACAGAACTCACATTTCACAGGACACAGGCTGGGGACCCCAGGTCTAACCTCTGGTTCTCCATAATGTGCAAATTGGCCCATGCAAGCTTCTGCATTCAGTGTAGCATTTATAAGCCAACATATATGCACTCCCCCTATGTAGGAAAACTGGCAAACCAACAACCATTCTTGAAGGCAATGCAGATCTTGCATTTTTTCCACCCCCATGATGTCAGCAGGCAAAGGTTGCTGCTCAGTGGTCTCAGAATTAGGAGAGGAGGGAGTTTCCAGCTCCTTGTTCCTCTTCCTCCTGTCAGCTGCTACCTCTGCAGCCTGTGGAAGCCAGCTGGGTGCTGTCCTCATAGGCTCACTCCTCATTTCCTTTAAAGATGGCCTGGCGTGTTGTGCGTGCCCCAACCGCTCCTGCTTTCTCCAAGGGAGACAAGGAGCCAGCCAGCACATAACTGTAGCTGAGCCCTAACTCCCCCCTAAGCCTTGCCAGGCCACCAATCAGCTATTCAGGCGCCAGAAGTTCTTCAAAGACCTTTCCTCTGCCCAGGACAGCTGGCCGCTACCCTCTCATTCTCTTCCCACAATGCACCCTGTTTAGTCATTTTACAATGTCCTGGTAAGCTCCTAGCTGGTAGCACATTACACAAGAAGCCCAAGACAGCCCCTCCCCCCCCAAAGCATGCCACTCCCCTTCCAGCATTTCTTGCAGCACCTACCCTGAAACAAAACCTCGTTGTCCGGTTGGCACTTCAGATGACACTACAATGAGGTGACTGTGAACGTGTCCTCAGGGTGCTGCTCTAGCACTGGACCCAAAAACCCACTCTTCTGGGCTCCAGCCATGATGGGGTGTCCTTGGGGTGCAAAGCTGGGGTACCTGTAGTTGTCCTGCAGCGGCAGCATAGAGTCTCTCGGGACTGGGGAGATATTCAAGTCATTCATCAAGGGGCAAATGTAGGCCCCTCGGTGGTGAACCCTGGCCATGTCCATAGGTTCCTTCTCGTTCTTGGAAGGGTTGGTGCTGGGGGGGCTAGTCAGGTGGGGGTTGAGGCAGGAAGTATCTGGGGTCCTCCCCATGAAGTCCATGAGCATCCCAACCCCAACTTTGTTGTCGTAGGGGGGGCTTCGGGTGCTGGAGGTGGGGGAGTACCAATAGCCCGGGTTTTTGCAACTGGGGGAGTCGTAGTGTGGCTGAGACATGGGCAGGTCCCGGCAAGACATATGCACGGCCGAGTGGGCCATGCCGCCAGCCCCTTGCATGCTGTGTTTGAGCGAATCGCAGGCTGGAAGCTTCCGGATGTCGCTGGACCGTAAGTCCTCTTTAAAGGCCAGAGTCGGGGAGCAATTGGGCGAGAAAGCTTTTTGCAAGCCCGTTTCAAACACAGTCTGTTGAGGGGGCGGGGCAGCCAGCTGGTGAGGGATGCTGGGGAAATGTTTGCTTTCCAGGTCTGGCTGCCCAAGTCCAGGGGAGTCGCTCTGGAACCCTTGGCCAAAAGTGCCGTCGGAAGGAGTGGAGGGATTCATGGAGTAAGGCCCTGCGAAGTCGCAAGGGTCTCTTTCACTGAGCCCAAAGCCCCGGGATTGAGAGGGCAGGGGGGACATGCTGCTGTCTCCACTGTAATAATCCAGGCCAAGGTCAGTACTGTCTTGGAACAGCGGGTTCACCGGCTGGGATTTGGCAGGGAACTTGGACTTCCCTGTGCCTCTCTCCTTTTTGGAGGCACATGCTCCCCGAGAGCCCCGGGGCTGCCGAACCCCCGTGCCCCGCTTGGAGGGATATGCCGACGTCGTGAAATTAAGATGGGCAGCATCAAATATGTCCACTTTCTTCCGCCTTCCACGTCCCGGCTTGGAGCTACTCTGGAACAAGACACTCTGGTTCCAGTTGTAACCTGGGGCGGAAGAGGAATCGTTCCAGTCCATCATGAGCTTCTCTAGGCTAGAGAGGCTGGACTGACCTTCACTAGACGAGGCCTCGCTGTTAGCCCTTCTGTAGCCGGCCGGCTGGTTGAACTGGGTGCTGTCCGAGGAGGACTCGGAGAAGGTCTCGGACACCGTTTGCTGCTTGGCTTTCTGTGGCGTGTAGTTGGAGATGTCCAGAATGACGTTGGGTTCGTTGATATGGCAGTCAAAACCTGGGTTGTAGAGCTGGCTGAAGGCGTCAGAGCTCCAGTCCAGGTTGCCGTAGCCTTGCCGGAAAGCCCACTGGGAGGCGCTGGGGAACTGCCGACAGTTTTCGGGCGAAGGCTGGAAGGAGGCGGAACCTTTGGGGACCATGTAGCCACCGGGGGACACAGTGCTGGCCCGGCTGTCACACCTCATGGGTGTGTGGGAGGAGCTGGAGAACTGGCTGGGATCCGAACTGCTGAAGAAGGAGGCTTTACTCAAGGGCAAGCTGGGCCCTGACGTCTGCTGAGCATAGCTGACGCTGTGGGCACTGCTCGGTGACGACGGCAGGCTGTTGCCGCTGCCGTAGGTGAAGCTACAGTCTTTGTTGTTGGGGCAGTCTTGCGTGGCATGGTATGGCTTCCCTTGCTGGAATATGCTGGAGGAGGTCACGTTCTGCCCTCCGCCGCTGCTGCTGTAGCTACCGTACTGTGCATAGGTGGAGGCGGCCGAGGAGTGAGCCGTGGGTGACCTGGAAACAGCCGACAGAGGTACCAGCTTCTGGAAGGCATCTGTGCCACGGCAGTCTGAAGGTGCCTGAGACATGTTGTATCCTGCCACTCTGTTGGGAGGGAACGACTGCCGGCTGGGCATGACCGTATGGAAGGGCGTCTCAGTAGTCGCAGTGGTCGTGGTGGAGGCAGGTGTCCCTTTGCCTCCTCGGCTTGGGTACGACGCCATACCCCTCTGGGTAGCTATGGCATTGGGAGGGGCTGTGTAGGTGGTGGCGGATTTCCGTGACTCGGAGCGCGTATTTGAAAGAGCAAAGTCCAGCAGATCGGAGGAATCGTCCGAATCGAGCAGGGAGCGGAAGTAGCCAGTGAAAAGATTGTGTCTCTCTTGGCTCAACTCAGATTGCGACGACGGGTTGCTGCCACTGTAAAATCCACTCCTGCTGGAAGAACTGGTCTCCATGGTGGAGGAATGGAAGGTTCGAGAGTCAGCATCTTGGAAACTGCAGTTTCTGTTGGTCTGGCTGGAGAGGTGTCCGTGGTGGGGCATCCACAGGCTCTCCTTGTCTCCACTCCATTCAGAGGCCCCGTCGTTGAAGTTCTGCCCCAGGTTCTGCTCCGGAAACAACACCCCGTTCTTGCGGGACCGCCTCTTCCTCTTGGGCTTGTCCGTGGAGTCTTGTTCTTGTCGGCCTCGCTTCCGTGGGTGCACAGGGTCAGCGTGCATAGCTGCGACCGGGGTCGCCTTCTTTTTCTTGCCGATACCTTCGAAGAAATCACTAAAGGAGCAGCGGGATGAGCGGGCAGAGTGTCCCCCTCCACGGCCAAACCCCCCTCCTTTGCCACCACGCCGTCGGAAACCCTGGACCCGGTGCAAAAAGTGGGAGATGCTTTGGGTGTCGGGGGCCTGGTGGATGGAGTCTGGCTCGCTTGGGGTCCAGCAGCGCGGTGGGGAGCAGCGTGCTGAGCACTGGCTTTGACGGTTCAGAAAGGCCAGCTTGGCCAGGACATCCGAGTAGTCTGCTTTGCTGTCATTGGTGTCAGCAACGTACGAGGGCTGTGGTGAGGCCAGCTTCTGCTTCCTCCTCCTCCGTTTCTTCACCTCCGGAGCAGGCTCCTTAGGTTTGCAGGGCCCCAGCATCAAGTTTTTAGGGGGCCTCCCCCGCTTCCGTTTCAGGATAATTGGCATCTCACCAGGAGGGAAGACCACGACGACATTACGGCCATTGTTTTTCATCTTCAGCAGTGGGGTGGGCTCAACCGAGTGGCAAGTTATCAGCTCTTTGCCTTCCAAATTCAAGTTGCTGGTCAGAGAGGACACTTTGTACGTCGTCTTGTTCCGCCTCCCAAGGGAAACCGGGATCTTGGCCATCTTTACCACCATCCTGCGCACGCCACGGCATTTGGGCTTTGGGGCAGGCAGGTTGGCAGGGGCCTTCTGACTGTCCTCTAAGTCCAAGGTGGAGAGGAGGGGATCCACCTCTTCCTGTACTGGCACAGCCACCACAGGCACGATCACCTCATCTGGCTGTGCCACAACTACCTCCACTGGTACAGCTGTGGGGAGGACTCTGGTCTCAGCTACAATCTCTGCCCGCCGACCCCGGCCTCCCCTCCTCCGGCGGCACAGAATCTTTGGTTTGTCTGTTCTGCGCAGAGCATACTTCCTGTGATCATCCCTGCCCCGTCCTGCCCCTCGCCTTACCGCTCCTCTCACAGAGCAACCTCCGAGACGGGGCTGGGGTTGCAGCGGGTGCGTTCCCAGGGACTCGTCTGTCCCCAAATGTGGCTGGGAGTCTAACAATTTGGGAAGGGAATCTAGCAGCTGAGCCTCAGAATCCAGAAGGTGGCCTTGGGAGTCAAGCAGTTGGTGATCCAGGGCCCCTAAAGACTGCAGCCCTAATGGCTCCGAAAGGGGCTCCAAGGACTGGAGAGAAAGCGACTCAGACAACGGTTCTAGAGTCTGCAGCTCCAGAGGTTCTAGGGTCTGCAGCCCAGGTGGTGCAGGCAGTGGATCCACAGTCTGTAAAGCCAGAGGCTCCGGAGGGGGTTCCAGAGACTTGGAATCTACTAGTTGGGGCTGGTGTTCCGGAGATGGCGAACCAATTAACTGGGATCCTGCGTCTAGTTCCTGACTTTCTAGCAACTGGGGGTGAGACTCTGGATGCTGATGGTCTAGCAGCGGAGGGTCTGGGCAAGCCAGAGAAGCCAGCTCACTCAAAATATCTGTGTCGGCCAGTTCAGTATAGTCAGTGGTATCCGATTCCGAGCTGCTGCCTTCATCTAAGCTGCTGGATGCCTTCAAAGCAGGACTACTCTGGCAGGCTGAGTACTGGGTGCTCTCTTTGTCCCCCTCTGCCTGTTCTGCATAGAGGTCAGGTTGACTTTGCTTGGGCAGCTCAGTTTTGGTACAGGCCTGTGCTGCTTGCTCCTCGGGACTACGGATGCTGTTGGCCAGCGTGGGCAAGGAGTAGAAACTGTACTGCAGTCCCTGATTGTGGACCTCTTCATTGGGTAGCTCGTGGCTGTCAAACTGCAGGCCGCTGCAGTCCAGGTGAACACCACAGCTCTTCAGGTCCTGGGAGAGACGGTTGATGTCCTTCATGATATCAATGAGCTGCACTACAGGGTAGAGGTTGATGCGCCCGTTACCACACTTGCTCTTGAGCAGGGAGATGATGCTGTCAATGTTGCACCTGCCTGAGGCCAAGGTCGCATTGGAGAAGGTCTTGGCAGCTCTGTCCTGCGTGGCTGTCTCATCTAGGGCCCGGACAACACCTGGACAGTCCACAGCATTCGCTGGCAGCAAGTCCTCTGTCTTGATGTTGCTCTGGCCGTGGGGGCTCTTGTACCGGTCGACCGTCTCAGTGTGACGAAAGGAGCCAGATTTGTGGTCCCGGCCTAACGATGAGCAAGAACCCTCTGGGAAGCTGAGCATGCTGAATGCCAGGGCCTTCTCTGCCTTTTGACCAGGGTGCCCTGCCTGGTAGAACTTTGGCTCTTGAGAGTAATCAGAAGAGCTGTGGATGGTACCTCCTAAGGACGGGACCTGAGATTTCAGGCGCCTCCTTAATTCATCTTCACCCGAGTGCCTCTTTGCAGAGCAGTTGCTGGTGTGAGTGTCAGCATACATGGAACTCTGACCTGGAAGAGACAAAGAGGAGATGGTAAGCTTCAGGGTATGCAACCCAGCAATCCATTTCATGCAGCCAAAACAGTTGCCCTGGAGGGCCAACGAACAGGGCTTGGAGGCCAAGCAAGGCCTTCTCCTACTATTGCATCTTAGCACTGGTACTAAGAGGTCTGCTGTCTCTGTATGTAGAGGGTCCCTTTCCTCACCACAGCTATTCATTGAAGAAGAGTTTGGATTCATACCTTGCTTGTCTCAACCATAAGGAGTCTCAAAGGCCGTTTCCGCACGGCCGTGGAGGCGGAGGCCGTTCGCATGGAAGCATGCGGGCGGCCTCCAGACAGGCCGGCAGGCGGCAGGCGGCTCCGCATGGAGCCGCCTCTTCCCCGTCCCACTCACTGTGTCCCCGTTGTCGGCCTGCTGGCCGTCGCAGCCCCGCCCACGCTGCCCTCCGACCTCCAGGGGTTGGAGGACAGCATGGGCGGGGCTTCGACAGCCAGCAGGCCGCCGCCGGGGACATGGTGAGTGGAACGGGGAAGGGAAACAGTGTGTTCCCGGCGGTGCTGTTCGCACCGCGCCGCCGGGAACACGCTGTTGAAGGAAAAACAACCCTTTAAAGGGTTGTTTTTCAGGGCGGCTTGACGCTGCCCTGGGGGAGAGGGAGCGGAGTCAGGCCTGTGCGAATGGCTCCCTGGGGACGGCGTTTATCCCGTCCCCAGGGCGCCATTAATGGGCCGTGCGGAAACGGCCAAAGTGATTTACAAACCCTTTCCTTTTCTCTCCCCACAACAGAATCCTTGTGAGGTAGGTCAGGAGTTCTGAGGGAACTGTGACTGGCCCAAGATCACCCAGCAGGCTTCACACATAGGTGTGGGAAAAGAAATCCAATTCACCAGATTAAAGTCTGCCGCTTATGTGGAGGAGTGGGGAATCGAACCTGATTCTCCAGATTAGAGTCCACCTGCTCTTAACCACTGCACCATGCTGGCTCTCCTCCATGAATCTAATTCCTCCTTAAAGCAAACTATGCTCATGACTACCACTATGTCCACTGGCAGTGATTTCTCCAACGTAACTACTTCTTGAATTACTGCAAGAAAGTGAGGGGCTGATATCAAGGCAGCACCCACTTCCGGGGGCCCTTGAGCATTACAGCTGGGATAACTCCCTGGGATAACACCTTAGAGCAAAATAACATGTTACACATAACGCAGAGCCGCTGCCTAAAATGGCATCACTGCACTAAGTTCCCCCTTCTCCTGAAATGAGTAGAAAAACCTGATCTCACCTTGTGATATCACTGGATTGAGAGCCAGTGTGGTGTAGTGGTTAAGAGCGGCGGATTCTAACCCAGAGAATCAGGTTCGATTCCTCACTCCTCCACATGAAGCCTGTTGGGTGACTTTGGGCCAGTCATAGTTTTTTCAGAACTCTCTCTGTTCCACCTACCTCACAAAGTGCCTGTTGTGAGGGAAAGCCACTTTGAGACGCCTTAGAGAAAAAGATATAAAAACCAATTCTTCTTCTATTGTCCTTCTCTGTCCCTAGTCATGGCAACCATTGAAGTACAGCAAAGGCAGACAAAGGCACAAGGGTAGCAGCTGCTATGAACTATGGAGGGGAAGGTACCAAGAACAGCATCTCACATCTCACGGGCTCTTCCTTTCTACAATAATGTATATGAACTAGACTGGGCAGATGCTGGTTTTGGTTTCATCCCCATGTTTTGTGTAACAGGTAGTTCCATACATACAAGGAGAAGAAGAAGAGTTGGATTTATATTCCCCCTTTCTCTCCTTTAACGAGACGCAAGGGGCTTACAAACTCCTTTCACTTCCCCCCCAACTACAAACACCCTGTGAGGTAGGTGGGGCTGAGAGAGCTCAGAAGAACTGTGACTAGCCCAAGGTCACCCAGCTGGCATGTATTGTCGAAGGCTTTCACAGCCAGACTCAACTGGTTGCTGTGGGCTTTCTGGGCTGTGTGGCGGTGGTCTGGTAGATCTTGTTCCTAACGTTTTTCCTGCATCTGTATCAAGATACCATCCACAGATGCAGGTGAAAAGTTAGGAACAAGATCTACCGGACCATGCCCCCACACAGCCCGGAAAGCCCACAACAACCAGCTGGCATCTGTTGGAGTGCACAAGCTAATCTGGTTCCCCAGATAAGCCTCCACAGCTCAAGTGACAGAGCGATGTATCAAACCCGGTTCTCCAGATTAAAATGCACCTGCTCTTAACCACTAGACTACACTGAGGAAAGTAATAGGCTATTTTTAAAATATATTTTATATTAGACAAGGTAATATATCTCTGTTTGGTTCAGTTTTTGCTGGGAGAGAACATCACAGCAGTCTCTTGCCCAGTGACTACAGCCGGGCTCTCCTTCCTCTCACTTCTTCAGACACAGGGAACACCATGGTGTTTAAGGATAAGCTGTCGCAATCCAGAGGCCTTTTCAGTTGCTGCATTTTCCCCAGCAGGAACTTGTGCAACAACCCCCTAACAACCCAAGAAAGGGGTTCTGCAGAGAACTGAGGGTATACCAACCTCTGCCCGGCACTCAGGTATTTTCCTAGCCCTGACACAATTCAAAATACTTGCTAGGAAACACAGAAGTCTCACACCAACAAGGTAAACTGGAACACAGAAATGTAGCTGGAATGCATGGTTGCGTCAGTGTCTGCAAAGGGTGTCCACCCCTCACTTCTCTGCCTCACCTCAACCCCCCGCCCCTATGGCTTTAGAGGTGTCATACACCACGTCTCCAGCACTAAGAATAAGGTTGCCCTTTACCTGTTGGGGATGGGAGAACTCTTGCCCTCTGTTGACCACCCTCACTCCAGCAAGTAGAAGAGGGAAAAAGCAGGAGCCAGTATGGTGCCCTGCAACACAACGCTGTCAATTCTGGGCACCTAACTAAGTGGAAGTGACCTCATAATGCTGCGGGATTCACTAGCATCCTAGAGCATCCGGTGACACAGTGATGTTCCAGTTATGTGGGCAGAAACACTGCTTTACTGGATGCTGTTCCAGTGAGTCTCTGCCCACCCTCCAAGCCCCTCTCCGGGGAACAGCCAGGCCCAAGAACTGGCAACCCCAACTAGGAAGCGCATCTCCTAACATTTATTCATTAGGACACTTTTGTAGAAGAGGAGGAGGAGTTTGGATTTATATCCCCACTTTCTCACCTGTAAGGAGACTCAAAGGGACTTACAATCTCCTTTCCCTCCCTCCCCCTCCCACAACAAACACCCTGTGAGCTGAGTGGGGCTGAGAGCTCCGAAGAACTGTGACTAGCCAAAGGTCACCCAGCTGGCATGTACTGTCGAAGGCTTTCACAGCCACACTCAACTGGTTGCTGTGGGCTTTCTGGGCTGTGTGGCGGTGGTCTGGTAGATCTTGTTCCTAACATTTTGCCTGCATCTGCATCAAGATGCCAGCCACAGATGCAGGTGAAAAGTTAGGAACAAGATCTACCAGACCATGTCCCCACACAGCCCGGAAAGCCCACAACAACCAGCTGGCATGTGCTGGAGTGCACAAGCTAATCTGGTTCCTCAGATAAGCCTCCACGGCTCAACTGGCAGAGCAGGGAATCAAACCCGGTTCTCCAGATTAGAATGCACCTGCTTTTAACCACTATGCCACACTGGCTCCATCACCTTCCTCCCCTCCCCGACTCCAGATGGCTCATCAAAAATATGTGGCCTGTGTGCAACAGACAATTTAAAAATGTTATGCCATCTATCAAATGCCTGCCTGAAAAGAATGACCATGCATTTCTTGTGCAAAGCAAAACTGTGAAGGGACACTCCTTGGAGGAAGGTGTTCCATGTAATGCTGGAGCTGCCACCCAAAATCAGCTGTCCCAGGCTGTGGCCAACTGGACATGTTGACAGGAGAGCTCGACCAAGAGGAGCCTCTTCTGTCAGGATCCGAGGGGGTGCACCAGCTCCCGCCCAGAAAATGCCACAAAACATGCCAAAAAACAAAACGTGAGTGGAGGCCTCAAAATGGTATCAGGCTGAGGCTGAGCTGAGGCACGACCACCCAGCCCAAAGAGGGAACTGCAGGGAGATGAGCAAAACCAGTCAAGGAAGCCTTTTTATTCTGATAGGTCTGCTGATACTGCCAGATTCTTTATAAAAGGGCCGTGCATCAGGATTACTCGTTGGTCTGTGTGATGCGGAGACTTGCCCTTGTTTGCAACACACTGTCCTTACTCTGCCTTTGGCTTCACGGGGAGGAAAAGGCTGCTTTCAGCTCCAGTCCCTTTTATTGCGTGGCACTGGGGATCGCGCTTGATGTTGCTCATGCAAGAAACGCCAGGAGACACAGACGCAGCTGATCCGTTTGGGAAAAGGACGTGGCCTTGCAATCAGACCAAAAGAACCCCCGCTCGCCTCCAAAACTCATGCCACGTCCTTTATCAATGTCAGCCAGAGTCCTGCCGTGACTGAAGATGATGCAGATGCATCATGAGGTGGGTTACGGGTGGACCACAAAGCAGGAGGCAGGCAGATCTGCCTGGTGAGTCATAATCCAATTGGAACGCTTCTGTGCTCTCCCACAGTCCCTGGCCAATCCAATGGAGTTCGCACAGGGGAACATTCTTGGTGGATTGTGCCTTATTGTGTGTGGCTGGGGAGGGGCCAGAGAGGATTCAAGTTTCATATCTCCAGTAGTAAAGGCTTGGCTCCGCCCGCATGCGAGCAGCATTGCAATCTGACTGCATGTGACAAGTTTGTGCAGTGGTTAAATGGGGTAGACTGTAATCTAGAGACCCGGGTTTGATTCCCCACTCCTCCACTCCTCTTATCTGGTGAACAGTGTTTGTTTCTCTCCTCCTACACATGAAGCCTGCTGGGTGACCTTGGGCTAGTCACAGTTCTTTGAAACTCTCGCAGCCCCACCTACCTCACAAGGTGCCAGTTGTGGGGAAAGGAAAGGACAGGAGTTGTTAAACCACTTTCAGACTCCCTACAGGAGAGGAAAGTAGGGTATAAATCCAAACTCCTCTTTCTTTCTGTAGATTGGACAACTTTACCACCAGCTGTTCTTATGGCCACTGGCTTAGATGGACTGAAAAAAGGGCTGGACATATTAATAGGCTATTAGCCATTAGGGTTGTACGCTTTGTTTAATAAAGCAAACACTTCTTAAAAATAAACATTTGTAAGCTCACAGTCTTTCTGACTCACATCCTATATTCTTATACATTAACTGCTCTGCTGGGGATTTTTTTTTGTCAAGTAAAATGAACACATTAATGTGCTCCGGAGTCAGCTTTACACACAGACCATGAACAGTGATGCCAGCACTGGGAGATGTACTTTCTGCGGGCACAGTTGCCCTGAGATGCACAAGCAAGCCTTGGAAACATTTATGGTCCAGTCTTCTACCCCAAACTCTAAATCCACTGAAGTCAACTGTCTTAGAAGGCTGCAGCTCTTGCTGAGGATTGCCATGTCGAACATTCATCACAACATACAAGTGGCAAATGAATCTTAGGCTTTGGTTGTTTAAAGTGTTTTATGGGGTGTTGTGTGGTCTGAAGAGATGCCAGCCACAGATGAAGGTGAAAAATCAGGAGAAAATGCTACTAGAACGTGGCCATACAGCCCGGAAATCACACAACCCCCCAGTGATTCCGGCCATGAAAGCCTTTGACAAAATGTTTTATGTTTGTCATCCCTGTTATCTGTGATGCTCCAAATGGGACCTCTGGTTTATAAAGCAGAGTGCCTCAGATTGTCAGATAAATGGGTTTGGTTGAAAGGTGAAGGCTGCTGTTTGCTTGTGGGCGCCCCTTCAGCATTTCACTGGCCACTGTGGGAAACAGGGATGACGAGTCTGACCCAGCAGGGATACCCTCACGTTCTTCAGAGAGCTTCAGAGCTATTAAGAACATAAGAACTAGCCTGCTGGATCAGACCAGAGTCCATCTAGTCCAGCACTCTGCTAATCGCAGTGGCCTACCAGGTGACTTTGGGAGCTCACATGCAGGAGGTGAAAGCAATGGCCTTCTGCTGCTGCTGCTCTTGAGCACCTGGTCTGCTAAGGCATTTGCAATCTAAGATCAAGGCAGATCAAGATTGGTAGCCATAGATAGACTTCTCCTCCATAAATCTGTCCAAGCCCTTTTTAAAGCTATCCAGGTTAGTGGCCATCACCACCTCCTGTGGCAGCATATGCCAAACACCAATCACACGTTGCGTGAAGAAGTGTTTCCTTTTATTAGTCCTAACTCTTCCCCCCAGCATTTTCAATGAATGCCCCCTAGTTCTAGTATTGTGAGAAAGAGAGAAAAATTTCTCTCTGTCAACATTTTCTACCCCATGCATAATTTTATAGACTTCAATCATATCTCCCCTCAGACGTCTCCTCTCCAAACTAAAGAGTCCCAAACGCTGCAGCCTCTCCTCATAAGGAAGGTGCTCCAATCCTTCAATCATCCTCGTTGCCCTTCTCTGCACTTTTTCTATCTCTTCGATATCCTTTTTGAGATGTGGCGACCAGAACTGAACACAGTACTCTAAGTGCGGTCGCACCACTGCTTTATATAAGGGCATGACAATCTTTGCAGTTTTATTATCAACTCCTTTCCTAATTATCCCCAGCATAGAGTTTGCCTTTTTTTCACAGCTGCCATTCTTTGCCCCTACCCCTTTAAAACCAGTTACATGTCCATTTCAAGGAGAGGTAGCCTTACTCATATACAATGATTTTTTTTAAAAAAAATTGGTTATATTTATATGCCACCATTTCCTGCAAAGAAACATAGATCCCAGCTTCTGGTGACCATACCCTGAGACCAGTGGTGGGATTCAGCAGGTTCGCACCACTTCGGCAGAACTGGTTGTTAAAATGGTGCTTGTAAACAACTAGTTGTTAAATTATTTGAATCCCACCACTGCCTGAGACCCATGGCTAAGTGGGCATTTCTGCAAGTGGACAGTGTATGGCAGAATCATAGAATCATAGAGTTGGAAGAGACCCCAAGGGCCATCGAGTCCAACCCCCTGCCATGCAGGAATACACAATCAAAGCACTCCTGACAGATGGCCATCCAGCCTTCCTTTAAAAACCTCCAAAGGAGACTCCACCGCACTCCGAGGCATTGTATTCCACTGCTGAACAGCCCTTACCATCAGCAAGTTCTTCATAATGTTTATGTGGAATCTTTTTTCCTGTACCTTGAATCCATATTACACCTTGTCCTGGTCTCTGGAGCAGCAGAAATCATCTTCAGCATGACATCCCTTCAAATATGCGGCTGGCCTCCACACGGGCCAGGGCCTTTACAGCCCTGGCCCCGGCCTGGTGGAACGCTCTCCCACCAGCTGTTCGGGCCCTGCGGGACCTTGGTGAGTTCCGCAGGGCCTGCAAGACGAAGCTGTTCCGCCGGGCCTTTGGAGAGTCCAGCCGCTGATGGTGCCCCCTTCCGCTGGCCCCCTTCCGCTGGCCCCCTTCTGCTGGCCCCTTTCACTGGCCCTTCCGCCGGCCTCTACATCTGGGCCTATAACATCTATCTAGACCTACCGTTCTCCCTGGGGGGTGGAAGAATTTAATATTAGGCACCGGGTGCCACCTACACCTATGCCTATATTTATTTTACATTTAAATGCTAATGTTTAGCTAGTTTTCGCTGCTTTTATAAGTTTTAGCCTATTTATGATGTTTTAAAATTGTATTTATTATCTGCTGTACACCGCCCAGAGCCCCTCGGGGATGGGGCGGTCTAGAAGCCCAAAGTATAAATAAATAAATAAACAAACAAACAAACAAACAAACAAATAAATAAATATTTAAACATAGCTACCACGTCACCCCCTAACCTCCTCTTCTCCAGGCTAAACACAAATTGCAAAAGATGGTTTTGAAATAATTAATGAGGAGTGGGTAGAATCACCAAATTGGGCAGGCACGTAGCGGGGAGTTGAGTCAGCCAGTCTCTAATAATACTACAACCACAACCCAAAAGGTGCCTATGTCACATAAAACAAAGTTGCGCTTGTTCTTAATGGTTGTTCATTGAGTGGCTTCTGCGCAGGCACGCATGGGCCTGCACAGTCCCATGAGGGACTGCACTGAAGACACAATGGATGAATCACACATTGCAAAAAAAAAAAATCCTGACAGTAATTGGGTGCTACTAAGAAGACTTGGGATTTCTTCAGGGACAAAATCATGGTGTTTGTGCACCAGGGAACTGATATTTCCACCACTGAAAGGCAACTACTGCAAACAGCCGAACAAGAAATGCCCATTTATTGAGCAGTAAACTGGTTGGCAGAAAGGCCTTGATGCAGCCATATCAGAGAAGGTAGGCAACATTTTTTTAAAAAATCCTGGATCCACAACTCACCTTCTGTTTTGCTGCTCCTGCTGTTGCACTTCAGTTCTCTGCGGAGAAGGAAAGAGAGAGAGAGAGAGTTTAGCCTGGATAGCAGAGTTTGCCCTTTGCCAGCCTTTCCTGTCAGGGCTCAGCCGAGTCTATCAAGAGTAACGTGCCAATCTCATCCATTCTGCCTCAAGGGCAGTCAATCTGTGCAGCGGGCACACAAGCTTTCCGGGGATACTAATGTGCTCCTTCGTTTTCTGCTGCTTCCAATTTTGATTGTACAAACCTATGCTCAAGGTGGGGGGAAACTGGGGTTGGTCCAACGCAGACCCAGCTGGGACGCTGGCCTCAAGTCGTGGGTGGCTGTGCTCGACCCAAACCTCAAAGAGTGGTTTTCCGACTCAGCCGCCGCCCTGATCATGGCAGGAAATCGAGACGCCTGATTTTTACACTAGACCTTTCGAGGGCAGAGACCTTCATCCTACTAGGAATGCTCAGGAGCTGATGGTGCACATTCCTATTTGCTTCTGACAACGCACAGGGCATGAGGTGTGCTAGGAAAAAGCCAGCCACACGCCACAAAGGTTCCCACTTCAAATCTGCAAGGCCCTAAGGAACAGGTGGCTGCTGAAGAGCAGCCGGTCACAAAGGTGTCTTTGATGTGGTAGAATCCCCAGTTTCACCGCTTGCCCGCTCTCGACCCTCCTTTGCCTGCAAGTCGTCTGCATTGCTTCCCATCCCTTCCTACTTCCTCTCCCCCTCCCCCCTCTTTGCTCTTTCCATCCCGCTAGACACCTCAGTGCAGAAAAATCCTGCCTCGGGTTTTGGAGGAGGCGTAAAGCGAAGCTTTGAGATGGAGATAATGGAAACGGTGCTACGTAAATTTCAAAACAGGCTGTCCATTTGCGGTAATAATGTCAGCACAGACGCTCGGCCTGCTGAAGGCACAGAAAGGCAGCATCAGCACTTCCTCGGCTGCTCTGCTCTCATTGCGCTATAGCAATCCTTCACAACGTGCCCACGTGCCCAATGATGCCCCGTTCACCAAAATGTGCATTTCCTATCCTCTATCTCTGTAAATGAAGTGGAAATTACAGAATGTGACTGCATGAAGTCAGAGGGTGGCTGTTATTCCGGATTCGTTAACAAGGAATTGCAAACGGGTCTCGTAACTGTGGTGCGAGCCACCTTTGGCTTCAAGATCTTGTAACCACATTTCCACTAGGTGTCCCTGATGAGCTACAGATCCCCTTCGAAGCCGCCATGCCTGTTCAATGGTATCCCACCCACCTACCCCCCCCCCCAAAGTTATTCCCACTTTGTGCTTAAACTTTCTAACCTGGCTGTGTTGGTTCTCTCGTCTGACAAAAAAAAGGCTCCTTTGTACAGTCCCCCCACCCCCTTTTCAGCACAACAGCCGAGTGCTTTCCTCGCAGAAAAGCCGGCTGAGCAAACATGCACCTGGCACCGAGGTTGAAATATATCGGTTACACGGTTCTGCTCCTCCCCTCGGCCCGGGGCTTAGAAGGAAAGATGGATGAAAGGGGAGACGCAGAGAAAGAATGGCACTTCCTTGTTTGCAACGCCAGCGAAGGCCAAAAATGAAAATTTGCCACTGTGGCCTAGATGCCAAAGGCCAGGCTAGCCTTGAACAAATACCATTTCATGCGTCCTTTGGGTAGTTTGTTCCCTGCTGAGACAGGAGCCGAGTTCCTCCACAGGCCAAAAGGAGGTCAGGCTTCAAAGAGTCCAGCTGCAGCCCTAGGCCAGCAAGGAGAGTCCTCCTTCAGACCAGCCAGAATGTTCTGGATAAACTGGCTGAAGTTGACACCGAAAAACAACTATAGTATATGTGAGGCCGAGTATGTGCAGCATGCATGGGTGAGCAGATGTCGGCTAGGCTGAGCAACAGCGTACTCGGCAGGGAAACGGATCTTTAAATAGGGCTCTTCAGTTCACTTTTTATTTATTTAAAATAATCATACGCCTGCTTTTTTGCTGAGAACCTCAAGACCCCAAGGCATGTTAACAACCCTGTAAGAATGATTTTATAAAACAAATGTTTAAAACCACAGATATAAGGCAACCCCATTGCGAATGATATGTGGATGAACCCCAAGTTTCAACTTAAGAAGTGTGAAGGTGTGGGAAAAAATCTTGAAAACTTCAGGAAAAACTTTTTAAACCCCACCAGGACGTCTCCTCCCCATTCCCCCCCCCCAATGGATAGATAAGGAAACTTTGGGGAGCATTGGGAATACACACCCCCCCGCGCCCATAAAATGTTACCTTTTTTTAAATGAGTTAAATGTTTCTTAAGACAAGGTTTCCCTGATTCAAAATTAGTAGTATTAACATTTTTATGTACAAAAAAATAACATTAGACACTAATAATTCCTATGTATACTGTAGACATATGCAACTTATTTTCAAGGATATGTTTGTTTAAATGTGAATAATAATATGCAATAATGAGCTTAATGAAAACACATCAGAGTCAAAAGTTTTCAGTGTTATAAAGTTTAACTGGGCATCCAAATATGTTGGTAGTCCTATTGTGAGAGTGTTTCTATTAATTTCAACTTTTCATTTTCCTACCTCTCAGTTGGCAAAAGTTAAGATCGACGAGTTAAGGTAGCTTACGGTACCGCAGTCTGTAGCTCTCTCCCAAGCACTGGGTACATTTGTAATTTTGCTTGCAGAAAATTGAAGCACTGCACTTGGTTGTCGTGGGTTTTCTGTGTAGCCGTGGTCTGGTAGGTCTTGTTCCTAACGTTTTGCCTGCACCTGTGGCTGGCATCTTCAGAGGTGTATCACAGAGAGAAGTCTAACAGATGCAGGCGAAACATTAGGAACAAGACCTACCAGACCACAGCCACACAGCCCGGAAAACCCACACAGCCGTAAATCTAGCTGTGAAAGTGTTCGACAATACATTTGCACTTACATTTTACCCGATTACACTCCTTTGCTATTATACATTCTTCACTAGATGCCAATTCGTTTCTGAGTTCCATCCCAAGACCAAAGGCCGGTTTTGGCCTTTAACTTTCTAAACAATCTCAGACATAAAGGTCTGCTTCTGCCCATCTGAGACTTTCTATATACCTGGCTCTTTAGGTGAGCACCTGGTCTGCTTGGGGTATTTGGGAGGGGGGTCAGGCCATTTTTGGCGATGGCACCAGGCTGTGGAGCTCCCAACTTTCGCTGATTCATCGACTGCTCTGCTTATTTTTAGAATACAGATTAAGATGCTGCTGCGTGGATGTGTGTTTTGCCTGGCTGGTGTCTAATTTTTTCCCTTCTCTTTGGGACATGCCTTCTTGGCTGTATTTACTTGCACATCTTTGTCATTTGTATGGGGGAAATCTGCTTTATTTCGTTCTGACTGGTTTGAGTTTAAATGTTCTGCTTGCTGGTTTGTTGGTATGATTTATAGCTTCTTTGGGGTTCCGTGGTTGGATGGGAAAGTGGGGCAGAGATTTTTAATCGAACGAACACCTGTTGGCTGTCACGTAATCTGTGAAGCATCCCTGAGTGATGCCTCATAAGTAGACCCTCCCTCTATCTTTCAGACAAGAAAGGTGTTGGCTTGGGTCCACTGGAAAGTTTCCATAGGTGGAATGAATTTCTGAACATGGAGCAGGCATTTCTTGTTTTCTCCTTCCTGTTGCAGCCCAAAATCCCCCCTGAAATGCTGGTCTTGGAGGATAGGAAACCCCCTGGACAACCATGTGTGTGTGTGTGTTCGGGCTCTGCTGTGGGAAGAGGAAATTGGCAAAAAAAACCCCGAACATGGAAATTTTCTGGCAGAACTAAACCATTCTTTGCTCCCCCACCACTTCCTGTGGAACGTTTGCAGACGTTTACCTCTCAGGATCCTCTGGAATCAACTTGTTAAAGCTGGCAAATATTTAAGTGGCCAGAGACAAATAAAACATTTATTTTAATAGCCCCGTTTAAAAATGTACACTTTTTATTCATTAAAGTTTATTGTTCAGCCGATGACGATTATATATAGTAATCTTGTTTTCATAAGCACGGTTGTCTCAAGTGTTTACAGAAAGGACTGATTATGAATTTAAAAACAATGACAAACAATAATAGAATGTGACCCCCAGGTGCACAAAGAATCCCAGTGTTTCGAGGGCGGAGGGAGTCTATGGATTTTTGTAGCCCTCTTTCAACTTTTCCCTTGCCTTTGTTTCTCTCTGCCTCTGTAACAAAGATTTCAATGCCTGATTAAATGAATCTGTGCCATTCCTTTGTAGAAAGCTCATTAAGTACATCACAGCACCAGCCATCAGTACCCCTACAGTTAGAAGCATGCAGTCTATGTACCGTTTTGTTTCAAGAGCTGCTCGTGTGTTTAGGCAATTAAAAGTTCTTTTGGCATCTTTTTAAAAAATGCGTGTGTGTGTGCATGTGCGTTGCTGACCCCAGCAAGGGGCTTTCAAGGCAAGTGAGAAGCAGAGGTGGTTTTCCATTGCCTTCCTCTGTAAGGTCTTCCTTGGTGGTCTCCCTTCCAAGTACTGACCCTGCCAAGCTTCTGATGAGATTGGGCTATTTTTTATATACCGTATATACTCATGTATAAGTCGAGTTTTTCAGCACATTTTTTGTCCTGAAAAAGCCCCCTTCGACTTATACACAAGGTGTATTTTAAAAAATATTTTAGGGTTTTTATTTTGTCGGCCACCAGGGGGCGCAGTTTTTAGGCTAGCGGCACCAAAATTTCAGGGTATCACCAGGTGACACTCCTGATGACACCAGCCAAGTTTGGTAAAGTTTGGTTCAAGGAGTCCAAAGTTATGGACCCCCAAAGGGGGTGCCCCCATCCTCCATTGTTTCCAATGAGAGCTAATAGTAGATGGGGCTACATTTTGAGAGTCCATAACTTTGGAACCCTTCAACCAAACTTCACTAAACCTGGTGATATCATCAGGATAATCTCTTGCTGATACCAGCCAGGGTGCTCCCATCCCCCATTGTTTCCAATGGAAGCTAATAGTAGATGGGGCTACCCTTTTGAGGGTCCATAACTTTGGACCCCCTGAACCAAACTTCGCCAAACCAGGGTGGTATCAGCAGGAGGGTCTCCTAAAGATACTCTGAAATGTTGGTACAGCTAACACAAACAGTTATTGTTGAGACCATATTGTTCTTGTTGACCATCTTTGACCACCACAGAGCTACAGTAGTTTTTCTTTGAAATAAATATTCAAAAACATTTAACCTCCTGATGCCTCAATTAATGTGATTTTTTTGGTGTCTATTTTTATTTTTGAAATTTACCAGTAGCTGCTGCATTTCCCACCCTTGATTTATACACGAGTCAATAAGTTTTCCCAGTTTTTTGTGGTAAAATTAGGTGCCTCGACTTACATGTGGGTCGACTTATACACGAATATATACGGGTGTGTGTTTGTGTGTATATATATATATATATGTATATATGTATGTGTATATGCATATGTGTATGTGTGTGTATATATGTGTGTGTATGTGTGTGTATATGTATATGTGTGTATATATATGTGTGTGTATATATATGTATATATGTATGTGTGTATATGTGTATTTATATGTATGTATATGTGTGTATGTGTGTGTATGTATGTATGTATGTGTATATTGTATTTGATATTAACACGCTGCTTTTAATGGGGTTTTAATGATTCAAAGACTATAGAGCCATTTACTATGATTTATTTAACGATTGAGATTTATTGATTTTATTTGTGCTCTATTTGTATATTCATGTTCACCACCCTGAGCCCTTCGGGGGAGGGCGGTATATAAATGTAATTAATAAAATAAACAAACAAACAAACAAACAAATAAATAAATAAATATGTATGTGTGTATGTGTTTTTATCAAGTTTGGTATCCCACCCCTCCCCTTTCGGCCTCAGGGTGCCATACAACAACATTAAAACAGTTCAAACATTTTAAAACAACGTTAGACATCTCAATAAATATCTTATCTCAGGAGGCGTCATTACAAAGTCATTTTGATGTTAAACCCACGCAACAAGGGGCACAGGACAGTATAAATTACCCTAACAAATTAATAGTCAAGAGTTGATACAGGAGGGAGGACTAGATGTTAACCGTAGCTGCCTCATATGCTTAGCCTCTTATGGGCCCTGTGGAATTGCACAAGGTCCTGCAGGGCCCTGATCACCTTAGATCAGGTGTTCCACCAGGCATCCACCAGAGTTAGGGCCGAAAAGGCCCTGGTCAAGGTCTGCACGACCTGGGAGGGGTGTGTGTGTGTGTGTGTGTCAGGGACCACCAGTAGGTTTGTATTTACTGAACAGAGTGACCTTGGGAAGACATACTGAGACAGTCCCTCAGGTATGCTAGTCCCAGAATATTTAGGGCTTTATATGTCAACACAAGAACCTTGAACTTAATTCAGTGTCCACCCTGAGCCATACCATGCTCCCTTCCCTCCCTTTAAAAAGCATACACAAACCCAATTTTTTTAAAGTTACAAAACTTATGGGGATGATATTATTATTATTATTATTATTATTATTATTATTATTATTATTATTATTATTATTATTATTTTGATTTGATAAACCGCCCTACCCCCGAAGGGCTCAGGGTGGTGTACAACAAAACAAGAACAACCATAATAAAACAAATCGAATAACCCCAGTTAAAATACAAATCTTAAAATTATAGCAGCAGCAATCCACAATAAATAGTTAATAATTAATAATAAGGGGCGTCTGGCAAATTTGTGATGTCATGGTCACCAACCAATCAGTTCTGTGCATACCTGGTTTCTGCTGCAAATTGGTAGAAATGGATTCACCCACGAAGCAATTTGCTTATTTAAACAGGCTGCAAAGGGAGTGTGGTTACATAGTGCTCAAGTCATGTTTTGTTTGTATATACTCTAAGAAACCAGCCCCATGGGTGTCCTTGTAAAATAAAATTTTGCTTCTTCTCTTCTGGAAGCAGACACTTCCCTTCAAATCTGAAGGAGCAAAATTTGAGCCTTCATGGACAACAAGGTCCATTTCCAGTCCAGAGACTCCTGATGGGTCAAGATCTCATCAGACCAGAAGCTGCTCATGGGACTCCAGAAACTTCATTTAACATATTAACTTATTTACCTTTACACATCCCAGAGCTAACAGTGTCCATCCTTGACTGCTCTTTTGTGATGTGCACATTTTATCACTTCCATTATTTGTTAAAGACAAGATGCACAATGTCCACCATTCCAGCACATCAGGTGGACCCTCTATAGGGAAAGAGTGACCACAGAGCCATAACCTATAGATCATCATCATTATCTTTATTAGGCATAGGATAAAACAAGAATCAGACTAACAATAACGACAACAGAAAAGGTGATTAGATGATCAACAGGAGTGCACAGTTGTTGATAAAGCTGTTGCCAAAAACTTTGCTACGTCTGCAGTTCTTTTAGTGCAGCAGTCATTCAAAAGCAGACGTAGCTTGTCTTGGTCAGAAGTGGCAAGGCATGAATTGCCTTGCCATAGATGAGGGCAGGGAGCACATGAAGGGCAGGGAGCACATGAAGGGTCATGTGATGAGGTCAAGGGCAGATCTAATCAAATCCCCTCTGAAGAACCACCATAGGGCTTATTCTGGCCAAAGGTGCCCACGGAAGGTTTGAGGCTGCAAATACATTAGGAAACTACCTGGGACTGTAAGCATCCAAAGTCTCAGTGTCTTCTGGTCCAAAAGTGAGCCAGCATGGTGTAGTGGTTAAGAGCAGGTGAATTCTAATCTGGAGAACCGGGTTTGATTCCCACTACTACACCTGAGTGGCAGAGGCTTATCTGGTGAACCGGATGTGTTTCTGCACACCTACATTCCTGCTGGGTGATCTTGGGGTAGTCATAGTTCTTTGGAACTCTCTCAGCCCCACCTACCTCACAAGATGTCTGTTGTGGGGAGAGGAAGAGAAAGGAGCTTGTAAGCTACCCTGATTCTCCTCAAGGAGGAGTGAAAAATGAGATATAAATCCAAACTCCTCCTCCTCCTCCTCCTCCTTCCAATATCAGTAAAACAAAAGTCTAGTGGTGTTTTAAAGATGAACAACATTCAATCACCAACCAGCTGTAGACCTGTTTAGATGGATTGCTGTACCATAAGCTCACCAGTACTTTTATTTATTTTGGAGGGGACTTGAAGCAACTTGCAACGCTGTTCTCTCCTCCTCCATTTTATCCTAACAGCCATCACTTTATGATGTCAGTGAGGCTGAGAGCGAGCAGCTCACCTAAGATCACTGAGAGAGCTTCTATGGCAGGTGGGGATTTCAGACTTGGGTCTACAGAACCCTGCTCCAACAATCTAACTGCTACACCATGCTAGCTCGTGGGTCACAGCCATGTCCTTTTGTCTACATTTGGTCATTACTAGCTTCTTTCACCTCCAGTTCTAGGAAATAATCTCAGGGATTTTGGCTGGAGAAGAGACCAAGGAAAGCCTTGCGTGGCTTAAACCTTGGCCCATCCCGCATCTGCGGTGTGGTGTTGAGCACACAGCTGGGAATGCAGACTATTGGCGGGGCAAGATTCTCTACGACAAGTGTGAGAAGTGTGGGTGGATGATGAATTCCAATGAGCTTGGTGAACCAGGGATTCAATTTCTTCTTTGGGCTCCCCTGATAGACCCCTGGTTAATTACTTATGGAGATCTTGAGTCAAACAACATTCTCACCCATCCCTTTCAGTTGCACCGTGATTCAGAGAAACATTTTCTTTCTCCTGCCGTTCTTCAAAAGCAGCTTAGAGTGGGATGCCCGACTCTCCCCTCGTCCATTTTGATCCTCACAAAAGCCCTGCAGTGTTGCTGAGGCTGAGCGGGAATGTGACTAGCCCAATTTATTTATTTGGGAAATGGATATGCCATCTCCCCAGAGACCTACTTGAGGCGACTCGGATAGGACGGAGCCAAACAAGCCATTGGAAACAAGCCAGGTCAGACAATCTTAAATGATATTAACAAAACAGTCTTCAGGCTAGGAACAGACCGTAACATGGCTAAAAGATACGGAGTTCCTCAATTAAAAGACTGAGTAAAGAGACATGTTTTGGTCTGGCATGTACAAGAGAGCAAGGTAGGCACCAAGTGAACATCTGGAGGGAGGGAGGGTATTCCAAAGTTGAGTTATCCCCACTGGTTGCTACTTCTCTCACCTTTATAGATGGGATCACAGAGAACAGGGATTGAGAAGTGGCTCCAAATGGGTGGCCTAGGATAGTACAGAAGGTGATCACCTAAGGCAGGGAGGTTAAACTCGCAGCCCTCCAGATGTTATGGACGACAGTTCCCATACCTAAGGTCATCCAGTAAACTTCATGGCAACAGCATCAATTTGGACCATATTCTTCTGGCTCTACACTGACCACTATACCACACTGGTTCACTCATCCTTTTCCCAGTCCTTCTTATATCCTGGCAGCCCCATCACCTGCAAATCCCTTCAATAAACTTTGGCTTCCAACAAGAAGCCCCTGTTTATTCCCCACCCCAGCAACCAATCCAGCCATACCATCATTTCCTGTGTTTGGGCAACAGGACTTTCACTTTCCTGCCACCTTCTCCAGCCTTTCAAACTTGCTGGCGGTGAGATACCAGACTGGGGCTGGGAATGGGAAGTCCATTCACTGCTGTAGCACCACCACTGCCTTCTTGGTGTGGTGCTGCCCCAGAGAAGTCCCTTAGGGAAACCCAAGTCCCGTGCGGACACCTGGGCATAACCTGGTGGCTCCAGCATGCCCCTGAAGAGCAGGCTTCCAGAAAACAGATGAAAGGGAACGCAACTTATTCTTTTGACTCCCCCGCCCACAGATGGCTGCTGTTTTCTGGTTTTGTTTCTTGAAGGACTCGACAAATGGAGGATGGAGTTTTCAGTGGCAGAGGCGTAGCTCCAAGGGGACGGGGTGTGTGCAACGCACCGGATGTACGACCTTGTGGAGGTGTGGCGAGGGCGTTCCGGGGGCGGGGACATTTCGGGGCAGGGGCAGAGGATGCACAGGTGCACCGGGCGCTTTCCCCCCTGTTCAGTGGCCATTAACTATCACTGCAGAGATTGGAACCTGTATTATGTTTCGGATTACCAGGCAAGGAGGAGAAATAACAGAAAGATGGTTATCTGTATAATTCCTGGTTGGGGATCTTCCCAAAGGCATCTGGGTGGGCAATGCTGGAGCCAGAGCACTGGGCTGGAGGGAAAGGAGGAATGCCAGTGGCTCAGTAGTGGCCTTTGAAGCCGTCTCTGGCTTCAGGATTTCAAAGAGCAGATGCCGAGAGAGACCTTTCTCAGCCCAAGACCTGGAAAAACTTCTGGCAGTTGAAGCAGACAAGAGTGTGCCAGACAGGACAATGATTCTGTTGAGTAAAAGGCAGCTTTAAAGTGTCCTCAAGATAATTCCATGAATGGCAGATGTGAATCTGTGATCCTCAGAATTATGTCACATGCCTGCACAAAGATAGGTAATCCCTGGGAAGGGTATTGAACAGTTGCAGACCAAACTGCTTTGCTTGTCATGTGGGGGGGCCAGGTTCTCTGCCAAAGTATCTGAGGTGAGCCCCTGATCTTATGGCAACATTCTTGGAACTGGTGGCATGGTGGAGGCGTGACAGGCACAACTCCATGTCCATCATCTCATGAACCCGTGAAGCCACCAACCAGATCTGAGGTTGGCTTCCAAAGTGCTGGCAGTACTTCTAGAACACAGTTTGCTCCCAGTGAGCTGAGTTCCGCACTGCCTCTCCCAATTTCCTTCTTTACTGCAAGAGCCCGCCTGCGTGGCTTTCGATCACCAGCTGCATCTGTACTGGTGGGAAAAGGGGACTTCCCCTTCCTTTGCCACCAGACTGGACCCAACCCAATCTGTCTGGCCAAGTGCAATCCTCTCTTGCCCCTCTGGTCAGCTGTCAGGCCAATGTTTTCATAGGCCGAGTTTGTGCTTTTTTCAGCACGGAGGCCAAAAAGGTTGCCTCACCCTGTGTTAATGTGACGAAGAACCTGGGATGAGACGGTGTCATGGATGCAACTAACAATGGTTGGGATCACCTGGAACAGAGAACAAGCATACCCCCATCTCAGAATGCCTCAATTCCTCAAGGACACGTGAAGCTGCCTTATAATATTGGCCTATCGAAGTCGGTGTTGTCTACTCTGATGGGCAGCATCTCTTGAGGCTCTCTTTAGGCATTACATGAACCTTCTACCTGGAGATGCAGGGGACTGAACCAGGAACTTTCTTCACACTAAGCAGATGTTCCACCACTGAGCTTCAGTCCCTTTGTTTAAAAACAGCAGCACATGAAGGTGTCTTATCCTGGCTCATCTATCATCATCAATACTGCCTGCTCTGAATGGAAGTGGTTCTCCAGGATCTTCGGCAGAGGCCTTCACATTGCCTGCTACCTGATCCCCTGACTTGCACAGCCCAGGCTAGCCCAGTCTCCTCAGATCTTGGAACCTCAGTCGGGTTGGTCCTCGTAAGTATTTGAATGGGAGACCAGGGCTGCTACACAGAGGCAGCCAATGGCAAACCATCTCTTGCGCCTTGACAAGCCTACAGGGTTGCCATAAGTTGGCTGTGACTTGATAGCATTTCCCACCACACCACGTGACCTCTTTATTTGGAGATGGCTAGGATTGAGCCTGCAGGCAAAGCAGATGTTCTACTGCTGAGCCCCGGTCTTACCCGTCATGTTAATTTCAAAACTGGGCACTTGACCTGGAACAGTAATAATGAACACACTTCCCAGTCCATGCCGGTGGCGTAGTGGTTAACAGCAGGTGTACTCTAATCTGGAGGAACCGGGTTTGATTCCCCACTCTGCCGCCTGAGTTGTGGAGGCTTATCTGGGGAATTCAGATTAGCCTGCACACTCCAACCCCCCCCCCTTCCCCCATTTGGGTGACCTTGGGCTAGTCACAGCTCTTCTGAGCTCTCTCAGCCCCACCTACCTCACACCACCACCACCACCTCCTCCCTCCTCCTTCTTGCGCCTTTTAGGCCAACTACAGGCAACACTGTAAAATGCCAGGCATCTTATTTGTGCCTAAAAGGCTCCCATGCCGAGAGAGGCACGGGGAATACAGCCGTGGCATTGGCAAAGGGGCAGGGGATGGACTCATTTCTCCCATCAAAAATCGGCTTGCCCTGCCCTGAGGCTGCTTTAAGCCTCTATAGGAGAAGAAAAGACAGGAGCAACATTGCTTCTGCCATTATATAGTTATATGCCATCAAGTTATATCTGATGTAAGGCTACTCCAGCAAGGAGCTCTCAAGGCAAATGAGAAGCAAAAGTGTTTGGCCATTGCCTTCCTCTGCAGAATCTTCCTTGGTTGTCTCCTATCCAAGTACTGAACCTGCTTAGCTTCCAAGATCTGACGAGATTGGGCTATACCAGTGGTGGCGAACCTTTGGCACTCCAGATGTTATGGACTACAATTCCCATCAGCCCCTGCCAGCATGGCCAATTGGCAGGGGCCGATGGGAATTGTAGTCCGTAACATCTGGAGTGCCAAAGGTTCGCCACCACGGGGCTATACCATGTTGCCTTCCCTCCCTTTCGCAGATATATGGTGTTAAATTTATTCATTCTTACAAGCTGAGTCAAGGCCTCCTATCTTGCAAATAGAGTTCAGAGTTCTGGCTATCTTTCACAGCTGGGGCAACAGAAGCCATGTTGTGAATGCTTAACTTCAGACACAGCTCACTTCTAATGTAACCTTCCCTGACACCTACCACTGTTTTGGATCAGCTACTTTTCCCGTACGAATGTCAAGAAAGAGTTGATACCTTTGGTCAACATTTTTCCTTGGCTTGTTCCATTTCAGGCAGCATGTGCAAATTCTTTCTGCCTGTAAAGAACTCTTCGCACATAGAATTAAAAAGAAAACAATCATATCAGGACTCTGACTAAATTATTTTTCCCTCTGAAGATGCTAGTTTTTTGCAAGCAAGGAATTGTTGTCTTGCCCCTTCTACATTTGGATTTTGCTCACTGCAGAATGCTACCTCCAGGCAGGTGTGCTGGGAACTGTGCTGAATCAAGACACCAAATGTCAGCAGGCCAAATGGCATCTGTGTCAATCCCTACACTGATTGCCACAGTCCAAATGCAGATACCCATGATCAGCATGTGATAACAGGATGGCAACATGAATTCAGACATCGCAGCACCAACTGCCCCCTCTGCAAGATGCTCCCAGAGCTGACGACACTGCAATCGAGCTTCAAGAAGAAGAAGAAGAAGAAGAAGAAGAAGAAGAAGAAGAAGAAGAAGAAGAAGAAGAAGAAGAAGAAGAAGAAGAAGAAGTTTGCAGAAGAAGAAGTTTGAAGAAGAAGAAGAAGAAGAAGTCCCCCCTTTCTCGCCTGCATGGAAACTCAAAGGTAAGGGTCCCCAAACTTTTTAAACAGGGGGCCAGTTCACTGTCCCTCAGACTGTTGGAGGGCCGGACTAAAAAAAACTATGAACAAATTCCTATGCACAAATGACTGTAAAATGTTTGATTTCACCTTTCAGCCTTTCAGTCATGGTCTATTTTTAGAACAGTGACCAAAGTATGTCAAGTACAGGGTGGGCTCCAAATATTGTTGGGGAGGCTGTGGAATACCTTTCCCTGTTAAAAAAAAAAGCAGAACTTTCCCAATGAAACATTCCATCTAACCTAGGATCAGGTATTTTCCTGGGTTCTTTCCTCCCTAGCAGCCAGCGAGTGATTCGCCAGCCTGGCTGATGCCAATGGGAGTGAGGCGGAACAGAAAGCCTGAGAGCAACACACATGCTGGAGTAGCTGGAGAGGGAAGGGCGGAGCATAGGCTGCTGCCTACATACGTAAGGTTTTCCAACTCTGGGTCAGAAAATTCATGGAGATTTGGGGGTGCCATCATGTAACTGCAATCAACAGCCGTTGGGGCCGGTTCCTCCTCTCCCTCGAGCTCCCACTGCACATGAATGGAGCCATTGCCGCCATGCCTGGCGGGCCGGATAAATGCCTTCAGGGGAGCCACATTTGGCCCCCGGGCCGTAGTTTGGGGACCCCTGCTCAAAGGGGTTTACAATATCCTTTCCCTTCCCCCCTACAACAAACACCCTGAGGTGGTTGGGGCTGAGAGAGCTCAGAAGAACTGTAACTAGCCCAAGGTTACCCAGCTGGCGTGTGTTGGAGTGCACAAGCTAATCTAGTTCCCCAGATAAGCCTCCACAGCTCAGGTGGCAGAGCGGGGAATTAAACCAGATCCTTCCAGATTAGAGTACACCTGCTCTTAACCACTATGCCACTGCTGCTTCAAGACATGAATTGGCAAAAAAAAGTCCATCTGAAGGGTAGGAAATTGGGATGTAAAAAGGGCCAAAGATCTCCAATCCCATTTGATCGCTTGGCTGCTGACCTTATTTATTTTCTCCTGGAAGGGACCCAAAGTGGCTTACAGCATCACCTTTTCCTCCTCCTTTTTTTGCTCTCACAACAACAACCCTGCAAAGTTTAGGCCGAGAGAGACATACTATCCGAAGGCTTCCATGGCAGAGTGAAGATCTGAACCCAGGTCTCCCTTATCCTAACTCCAACCACTATATCTCCCGGGGTTTTTAAGCAATCAATATAAACAAAATGGAAGATGTTGAAGGCTTTCACGGCCGGAATCACTTGGGTGCTGTGTGGTTTCCGGGCTGTATGGCCGTGTTCTAGCAGCATTCTCTCCTGACGTTTCGCCTGCATCTGTGGCTGGCATCTTCAGATGGTGGGGCAGGGGGGGCGTGGGGGGCGGGGGGGGGGGGGGGCGGGGGGGGGGGGGGGGAGGGGGGATGGGGGGGGGGGGGGGTTGGGGGGGGGGGGGGTGGGGGGGGGGGGGGATTGGGGGGGGGGGGGGTGTGGGGGGGGGGGGGTGGGGGGGGGGGGGGGTGGGGGGGGGGGGGGGTGGGGGGGGGGGGGGGGGGGGGGGGGGGGGGGTGGGGGGGGGGGGGGGTGGGGGGGGGGGGGGGGGGGGGGGGGGGGGGGTGGGGGGGGGGGGGGGGGGGGGGGGGGGGGGGGGGGGGGGGGGGGGGGGGGGGGGGGGGGGGGGTGGGTGGGGGGGGGGGGGGGGGGGGGGGGGGGGGGGGGGGGGGGGGGGGGGGGGAAGGGGGGGGGGGTGGGGGGGGGGGGAATAATAATAATAATAATAATAATAATAATAATAATAATAATAATAATAATAATAATAATAATAATAATAATAATAATAATAATAATAATAATAATAAAAAACAAAATTAACATCTGTCAAATTCAGAAGGCAGCCCTGCTGGGATCTGCACAAACACTATGCCGATACATTACAACTTCCTAGGCCTCTGGGTGAGGCTCGAATTGTAATGAAGGCCAACAACCAGCTAAAGATCTGGCAGCTGTGAAATCTACAATAATAATAATAATTGAAGTTGAACGATTGTGGCAAAAAAGAACAATAGTAATCCCACTAGTAGTCGGTGCTCTAGGAGGAATCCCAAGAAATCTTGAAAAACATCTGGAAAGCCTAAACTTGGACAGAACATCAGTCCACATGCTGCAGAAAGCAGCACTTCTAGGAACTGCACATATTCTACGCAAATACCTCTAATATCCTAGGTCCTTGGGAAGGACTCGGTATTCAGAGATGAATTCCAGACACTTGTGCTGTGTTGTTATGTGTATCATCATCATCATCATCATCATCATCATCATCATCATCATCATCATCATCATCATCATCTAAAGAATTCAATAAGTAAGCACTGTACCCCAAGAAAATAATCAATGCCTATTGTATTTCGCTCTTCTTTGCAGCTTCCCTTATGTACATTGGTTGCTAGACATGCAAATAGGTCTGAGCCCTTGTTGAGGAATGGCATAATTGGTGTTGATGTCACCAAGGGATTCGTGTCTTTGTTAAGCAAGGGAAATGAGTATACTGCTCCTAGGAAGAAAGACCATGTCAGCGGGTTTGCACGAAGGGAAAGATCGAAAGCTCTCCAAACAGTCTACAACTTTCCTTTCTCCTCAGCTTTCAGTTAGGACTGTTCCTGCTTTCAGCAGTAAAGCACTTCAGGAGCAGGAGATAGGTAGACATACAGAGGTAGGCAGACTCACAAAGAGGTAGGATTGATGAGCTTAGAACACACATTCTTTTTCTTCTGCAGCACTGGACAATGTTTCGTGTCTAGCAAATTGCATGCCCCATTAAAAGTTTAGTGGAGGGAATCTCCAGTCATACACATGCACAAGGGCTTGGTAATACTTACCAAACTATTCCCTGAGCCCCAGAGCCAATTGGCTTCAAGTTCTGGTAGCGCTTGAGAACTGTGAAGGTCGAGTCACCCACTTCCACGCTGTAGAACTGGTTGTCAACTTTGCTTTTACTCATATTGTAATATTTGGCAATATATGACACATCCACTTGTTTCCCGAATCCCTGTTGCAGACACAAAACAAAGGTTCAAGGAGAGAGAAAAACAGAACATTCGTAAACAGAACATTCGTAACGGCGTAACAGTGAAACAAAGCGGATACGAGGCACTCAAATATGAGCCGGATGGTCATTTCATGCTCACTGTCAGAGAATTTAATGTTGGCAGCTGGCTTTCTTAATGACTGTCACATGATCTTTTCTCCAGAAATGGTCCTAAACCCAATTTCAGCCCTTCAAATCACTCCAACTCCTGCGAAGATAGGGATGAGCAAATGTTCTGATGCTATGATTTGTATTGGCATTCATTTATATTTCAGATCTCGGCTGAACGATCCGGATCTGAAGATGCCAGCCACAGATGCAGGCGAAACGTCAGGAGAGAATGCTGCTAGAACACGGCCATACAGCCCGGAAACCACACAGCACCCAAAATGGAAGATGTCTAATACTAATTCTGCCAATCCTAAAGAATGTCTGAAGTAAAGCATCGAAGGGACAGTTCCACAGGTGAAATGCAGCTGAGAAAAGATTTGGAAATGAGGAACTTTGTACTGGGATTTGCATCCTTGGCCACAACATGTGAGAGAGATGGTTCGGGGCTGGTTGGCAAATAGAGGAGGAAGCAAACTATATTTTGGAGCATTCAAAAATTCTTGCTAGCAGAAAATCAGCATGACAAAAGAGAGGAGGAGATAGACCTTCTTCCCTCTTGCAAGCTTTCTGCTTCCAAGAAGTTTTTTTAAAACATGAAGGAACATTCAGAAGTGGAATCCATCTCCCACCGTTTGAAGACTTATCATCAGTGGTATGATTCAAATAATTTAACAACCAGTTCCAAAAGGACTCAGTGGTGGGATTACAACCATTCTCTGAACTAGAAGAAAAATTAGCAACTGGTTCTACCGAATTGGTGCGAATAGGCTGAATCCCACCACTGCTTATCAGCTATTGTACCAACTCATTCCGCTGCATGAGCAAACTAGCCTGCAATTGCACAATGAGAAAGGTCACTTCTACACAGAATTTTTTCTCTGCCAATTTCCAGACTGGAGCATCTACGGGACACTGTCCAATTGCTCCATCCTTTGTATACACGCAAAGAGGCACTTTCTCTCTCTCTCTAACTTGTTCGACTATGATTTTTCTTCTGAACAAATGCAGTCGCAGCACCTTATTATGCTGTCTGGATGAGCCCACATTGGCACCATTTCCTTCTTTCAACCCTGCGGGTGGTCATTTTTTCTGCTATACCACCAGGAGGCTTTTGGAGGATATTAAAAAAATCTGGTAATTGCTATAGCGCTATAATGCTAGACCACTTACCACTTTTTAAAAACAAAAGTCCTCAAAAAGTCTTAGTCTGCTGATAGTTGTCTTGCTTGTGTATTACGGAAGGTTTACGAATCGTTATAGATAGTGATTAGTAGTGGATATAGTAAATAGGAATTTTTTTGTAAATATTTGTGCGATTAATAACAATCTGTAAAGTTTTAATATTGTAATATAATAACCTATATTTAGTAAGGATTGTTAAATTGTCATATATTTATGTTGTGTAACAGCTCGATTATTGATGTATATGTCAGAGATCTTTGGTTGGAAATAAATTTATTTGGGAAAAAAAAGCCTTCTGGTAGTATGGTGGGGAGAAATGCAGGAGAAATAGTAGCTGATAGCATAAAGTGTGCAGAAAACTCTCAAGTGGATGCTCTGTTGCCAATGTAAACGTCTGTGCATTTGAGGTGGCAGTAAGTGCAGCATGGAGGATCTGGTTCACGCAGAAGTAGCCAAGGTGAGGCTGATGGTCCGGACGCAATGCACTGTACTGTGGATATGAAGCTGAGCCCTCCACCACCTAAAACCATTGCCCTCCTTAAAGCCTGCAGGTAGTCGTGTCAAAGTTCTGCCTCGAAACCATGTGACACCATTAGATAAGACCAACCCCAAATGATACACAACTGTATGTGAATGCTGGAGAAACTCACAAATCTGTACCCACTACCATGTCAGCATGGTCTGGCTTTCCAAAACGTATTCCAAGGTTTTTTGGTTTTGAGATTTCTTTACATCAAATAACTCTAGGACTAGAACAGGAGAAAGAGGGATATGCTAAACATTTCTCTCTGGAACAATGAGGCTATATTTCCTCTTCCACTTTAGTGCAGATTTTTAGCTGGGGGCACCTTCAAAAATCGGGCTCGCCACCTGCACTCTGAAATGGGACCCTCACCCAATTCCATTTCCTGTCACTTTATCCACTGGCTTCAGCCCCCTTGCAGGGATACCTGCACCCTCAGCATCTCCCCCTCTTCCTGATCTTTCCCATGTCATTTTACATGTGTTCAATTTTATCTCCACAGCTGAGGCACTGCAGGCTTTCCATTGCTGGCCCTTGCATGCATGGCATGACCTCCTTCCTTCCTGCCCGTTCAGCTCTGGGAAGAGAACCACAGCAGGAAGTGACCTCAGTTCTTTGGCAGGCTCCATCCTGTTGCACCTACACAAGCCATCTGCGCTGCTCAGGATCTCCCCCTCAGTCTCTGGCCACCTCCTCGATTTGTATGGGATTGTGCCCTGGACTTTGGCTTGGATTCTTCAAGCTCCCTTTTTTTTTTCTGGCATCACTCCCTTCTGCCTCTGAACTTTCTGACACTGTTCAGCAAGAGGAAAGGCTCCAATGTGTGTCACAGATCTGGCTTTTCTTTTGGTTTTCCCTCTACCCCCCCCCCCTTACACACACACACACACACACACACACACAGAGAGAGAGAGAGCAGTTCCTGTAAGAACACTCCACCCCTCCCTCTCTCCCTTTCTTTGCTGTTTCCAGGCAACTCTGGGCCAGATGTGGAGTCAAAAGGGTCAGGAAAGCAGTACAGAACAGTCAGGACCTACAGACCCCTGAAGGACAGGAAGGAGACTGTTGGTGGAACACAGCCCTCTTGGGAGATTTCTCCAATGGGGCTAAAGATGAGAAGAGGGAACTACTGGCTCATTAGGGAACTCCGTGAATGGTTGTTTGTACCCCTCAACTGCACTACGCAAGAGAAAAACCCCTCAACTGCACTATGCATGAGAAATATAAAACTGTGCTTGGAATCTTCATCTGCTTCCTCAAAACAAACAACTTTTGGGCCATAAAGGCCAAGTTAGACTCAAATACAGGGGATGCTGCAGAATATACCTTTCTAATCCAAGGTGTATGCACCATGGGATGTGGATTCCAGATCTTTTTTTGAGGGAGATGTTCTAATGCATTGCGATAGCACTATGGAAATACAGAGCGCAACATGCATCCAATGCATATAAGGTGTAAATGTAAGTGCACTCCCACACAAACAGAAGCAGATTATCCTGGGGCTGTGTGACAGTGGAATGGAACACACAATGTCACAGAATTATGGAACAAAGACGTGTGGAAGAAGTGACATTCATCCTGGGGTGCACAGAATTACGCTTGGTGAAAATGGCTATGACTCAAGTCAGGTTGGAACAAGGTAGGATTACCAGGGTTCAGAGTTCTGGGATTTGGTGCCATGCACATCTCTCTCACCACGAGAAGAAGAAGCAGAACTGTATTATCTGGCCAGAATCAACCGGCTGTTGTGGGTTCTCCGGACTGGGTGGCTGATGTCTGGTAGTGTTTGCTCCTATCATTTCACCTGCAAGTTCAAATGCAACTGCAATTGAACTCTGCCTGGACATATGCAAATGGACCACCCACCCACCCACACACAACATAAATCCCACCACACAATCACTCCACACTGTGCCACAGAAAGAAACACATCTTACCATGATATGCCTCTGTGGGCAAAACATTAGGAGCCAAAACCACCAGACTATGGCCACACAGTCCAGAAAAACAACAACAAGAGGCAGAATTAATCATGCAACTGATGCTAATGTGCCTAATTTCTACAGACCATAGAATCTTGCAACAGTGGCATAGTGATTAAGAGCAGGTGTACTCTAATCTGGAGAACCGGGTTTGATTCCCCGCTCTGCCACTTGAGCTGTGGAGACTCATCTAGTGAACCAGATTAGCTTGTGCACTCCAACACATGCCAGCTGGGTGACCTTGGGCTAGTCACAGTTCTTCGGAGCTCTCTCAGCCCCACCCACCTCACAGGGTGTTTGTTTTGGGGGGGCGGAGAGGGAGAGGAGATTGTAAACACCATTGAGTCTCCTTGCAGGAGAGAAAGGGGGAATATAAATGTAAACTCTTCTTCTTCTTCTTGCTTTTCCTAGCACAGGATTTTGATCTCAACAGAGAGAGAATACAATCATGGCTAAAAGAAATTAAGCCAACAACCTGACCCCCGTTCAAATGGCATTTCTGCCACAAATGCACTAGGTAGTCTTAGACAAGCTGCACTGACTCAGCCTAAGTCATCACCAAACCCACCCCCAATACGGTGACAATCATATCAGCCTTCCTCACAAGGCCACTGTAAAGAATAACAATACCAAGAATATGAAGGGCTGTCACTGCTGCAAGTACTACATAAATCCTATGTATTATTATTATCCTGAATCACCCAAAGGGTCTATTTGCCCAGGTGCCTGAAGTATGAGATGCCACTAAGGAATTAGAAATGAGGGGGATTCACTCTCCATTCATCGGCCCCTTCCCTCCATTTACCTCTCCTGCCTCCCCTTGCTGACACTCCTGCTGTCTCCTCACAGGCCTTTCTGGCTTCCCATTTCCAATGTTTCTTTCCTCCTTTCTCCTTTCCCCAATTCAACCTCTTAGGGCCATGGATCATCAGGTGCCATTATAGATTGCTATAGTATCTCCAAATGCCACCTGAATGTTGTTTTTTTCTGTGGTTTTCTAGGTTTTTAAAAATGTCCTTTTAAAATATTTTAAAGTAGAAGTTCCTTCAGTTTGGCTGAAACATCTCCCTTAGTCCTGGGTAGCCTTACTACATAGATTTTTGATCTACACACTGAGACCACTATGGGAATTAGATACAAGACAATATTCTTGCCTTGTGAGAGGTAATCTACTATGTAAAATACTGGCACATGGGAACTGTCTTCCAGCCCAGACACAGGAAAAAGGGTTACAGAGTAGACAGGGAAACTCCAGGAACAATATTCCAGGGATCATCATGGAAGCTTGTCTAGCTATTACTGGGGAACAATATCAATGCTCCAGTTTTCATCAGCAATCGTGTATGTGTTCTTCTGAAAGGGTCCAAAGGGAGTCTTCGACTGGGAGGAAATCTGATTTGGCTTCTGGCAGCCCTGCCAAGCAATTCTAATGTGGATTGCACGGTATGGGAAGAAGAGCACATAATAACTCCAGGTCTTCCACTTCCGAGCCACCTCACCTGGCCTGTCTCAAGGGTCAGCGGACTTGGGCAAGCCCCCTCAACGAACAAGTTTGGTGCACAGTGAAGCAACTGCTTCCAAACACATCCAGTTTTCAGCTCATGTGTTGCATCACCAGAAAGAGTAAACGGTCTAACCTGTGGGATAAGTTTTCTGTGTGGTGTAGCCTTATGACATCACTGCTCTGCTCTAGGCTGAATGAAACCTTGATTCGAGAGTGATTTGGCCCCATAGAGCATGACCTTTTAGAGCAGCCCATTCATGCAACAGCTCAAATAACAATCATGGCTACTTGGGATCCCTCCCCCATGTTCTCCCCTCCCGGCCCCTGCTTGGGCTTACCTGGGCCGCATGTGCTTGCAATGCAGGGTCACTTTGAAGTTCCTGTCACCGAGGTCCACTTCGTTGTTGGGCTGCCGCAGGCTTGAGCCCTGGGTCCGAGAGATCCATTCAGCTGGTGGGTTGCCCCCATTTTCCAGACCAACTGGCTGGCAGGTGATGGAGCTCCCATCTGTTCAATGGAAACACACAGAACAGGGAATGTGAAACATAAACAGACCAGGCAGACAGAAAGTAGGAAAGACGGGGAGAATCATGACAGAGCCAGTGTGCTGTAATACTTAGACTGCTGGACTAAGATGAGGGAGACAGAAGTTCAAATCCCCACTTAGAAATTTGCTTGGTGACCTTGGGCCAGTCTCTTACGTACAGTCTAATCTACCTTACAGGGTTGTTGTGAGAGTAAAATGCTGAATGTCAGTCCCAAAAAGTCCCCACTGGGGAGTAAAGTGGGGTAGGAGTGAAACAAACAAATGGGCTGTTGCAGTTCAAAACTGCGGCAATTCCACTGAAGTAAGTGGCCTCCCAAGGGCCTGGCCAGGCTTTGCTGTCCAAATGGGGATAAGACAGCTCATTAGGGAATAGACTGCCAGTATCCCCCCTTCCCTAATTGGTTTCTCATCCACGGGCCCTGCAGATTTTTAGCACACTGCTGCCATAACATACAATGGCAGGGGTAGGGGAGAGATAAGCATTTGTAGCACCCCATTAAAGAGTTATTCAGAACATACCAAGACAAGTTTGGAGAGCAGCTTATGAATTCACCTTTGTCTAGATACAAAACTGGCTTGCCTTTATGGCAGGGATGCAGTGACAGGTAAGGATTCTGCCTCCTTGACCCCAGACCAAGGATCGAGGGTTACTGCGCAAGGAAATTGCCTCAGCAGTTTTTCGCAAACCGGGGGGGGGGGGGGGGGGGGGGGGGGGGGGGGGGGGGGGGGGGGGGGGGGGGGGGGGGGGGATTGGCTTTTGACTAGACAGATGTAGACAGAGGTGGTTGGCTCCTGGAGAACGGAACTCCACCCAACCCCAGAGGAATTACGCAGGGGAGGTCAAATGTCTGCACAGCTCTGATAAACAGACAAAATGTCTGTGCCTCCTCCTGTATACCAGGCCTGGCTGTCACTCATCGGATCTCCAGTCTGGGCTTTCCTTCCTCATCTTCCTCCCTTCCCTTCCCTCCCCCCTCTCCTTTTTGGCTGTCTCATCATAACCCTGCCAGCCAAACTCTAGTCCTCCTGCCGTCTCAATCAGTCCATGTGCACATGCATTGGTTCGCATTGATGTTTGCTTGCTCTGGAAGTTATCTATGCTCTACTGACTGTGAATGCATGGACATCTTCACTTCCATGCCTGAAAACGGGCACTTTCGTTGGTGTGCATTTGTGTGCCGAGTTATCAACAGAGCATAAGGCTCCTCAGTTTCACAGCCACCCTAAAAGGTAGACTAGAAACAAAAAAAATGTATAGCCTATAAGCGAAAAACAATCTGCTGACCAACTGGGCCCCTGGAGACCCTGCCAAATTTTAATTTAAAGCATGGTAATAAAAATTTTAAAAAAGTTAAAAATGGCCACAGTTTCCATTCAATAATAAATATTAAATTGTTCAAGTTGGAACAGTCTCTCTGGGTTCGGAACGCAGACCCAGCCACAAGCAAGCATACACAGCTATGCAGTGTATTCAAGCATCAGACTACCAGCTGGGAGACACAGGTTCATATCCCCAAGTCTGCTGTGGAACCTTGTGTGGACCGGGGGCCAGTTACACATTCTCAGCCTAATTTACCTCACAGGGTTGTTGTAAGGATACAACAGAAAAGAATACAATGATGTTTTAAGTCGCTTAAAACATCTTGAAATAAAAGTGGGGTAAAAGTATCCAAATAAGTGAATATCCCTGTCATTTGCAGTACTGACTTTATTCACTGGAGCCAGAGTAAAACAGTAAGGATCAAACTACCCATGCCGTGGGAAATCCACAATCGGGTCTTTCATCTCTTTTAATGTTAAAAAGCAGTTGGGGGTTTGAGATTAGCTTTGAAGCACCATTTTCTAGACAGAAATGACCCTCTCCTGGCTGTTAATGGGTCATGTTGTGAAAGAATGACAATCAAAACTGGGCCCTTTTCCCTATACAGTCCAATACCCCCGGAGGTAAAGGGGATATTTACAGGGAAATATTATAAAAGAAATGGGCTAAATGCTCCTTCCTCTGCATTGTGACCCAATCTAAACCTTTCTCTCTTCCCTGGCAACTGATGATTAATAAAATAACAACAAAAACCCAGGAGATCTGACTGGGCAATGACCACATATTGAATTGTTTGACCACAACAGACACAATAAGAAACCAGGAAGTACCCTGCCTCCGAATTAAAACTGCCATGAACTCAGAAAGGGCTTTTAAAAAGACTAGTCCCATGCTGTCAATCTCCCCCTTCAAACAGTAGGAGATGAGGCCCGGCCCACCTCGGGCAGAAAAGGCTGCCCTCACCACTTACGGCATCTGCAGGGCCTGGCCGAAGCCAGCAACGGAATGAACTTTCCCTACAGCTGACAACGTCAAAACTGCAACCTCCCAGAGTTGTTGAAAGGAGGATAAAGATAACACGTTTGGGTGTCTAGGGTCCACATAAGGCCACCAACAAGAGCCAGCTTTGCACAGTGGTTAGAGACTCAGACTAGGCCTAAATCCGCACCCTGTCATGGACGCCTGCCAGGTGTCCTTGAGTCAGTCACTCTCCTGCCTCAGAGAGATGTTCTGAGGATAAAATGGAGGAGGGGAGAACGTTGCCAGCCACTTTGGGTTCCCCCTGAGAAGAAAAGCGGGGTACAGAGCCAGTGAAGTACTTGTTAGAGTGTTGGATAAGGATATGGGGGACACAAGTTCAAATCCCCCATTCTGCCACAGGGGTTTGCTGGGTGACCTTGAGCTAGTCATACACACTTATCCTAACCTACTAAGTTGCTGTGAGGAAATAATGAAGAAGGAGAAAAGGTCAATGTCCCGGAGAGAGATCTTCTTGGAACCCCATGGGATTCCAAGAAGAAGAGATGGAGATAGCCATACAATTGATCAGCCATGATACACGTTTCATGTTCAGTCACAAGAGACAGGGCGAATCTTTGGGGAGCTCTCTCTCCACCCTTTGAAATCTGCACCCGTCAGCGCTGCTCTACAGAAACTTTTCCCTAACACATAAGCTGTGGTTATTGAGTCCGTTTTACATTTGACACTAGTTTTCCTATTTAATCCAGGAAGGAAGCCTAGCTTGGAATTTTAGTATATCTTGGTCATGTGTGCAGCAGCAGGGGTGGCAAACCAAAGTTTATTTAAAGGGAAAAAAACACAGAGGAATGGAGAGAGAGAGAGAGAGAGAGAGAGGGAGAGAGAGAGAGAGAGAGAGAGAGAGAGCCTCCTATTTGAAAAAAAAAAAAGAAAAAATACAACGTAAACTATTTTTAAAAAAGAAAAAGCAGAAGAAAGCACCATGTATCTCCTTGTTCTCTGTCATTTGGTCTAAACTGACAGTCTGGTTGCAAGTTACAGGTTTTAGGTCATGAAGCCGTCACTCTGTGATCCAAGCTCCAAGTTGTCTGTCTTGGATCAAAAACAGGCTCTGCATCTCAGACGGCAGACAGCTTTCCAGCACACACAAGAAAGAGAGTTTGCCCCTCCGCCGCCTAATTTTCTTCCTGTTTCTATTTGCTGTCATACACTTTTTGGTTATTTAAACAAAAAATAACATATTGCCTTTCCTTCAAATTATTTTTTCAGTAAATTTTACACTACTGTTCCTCCAAGGAACTAACGGTACATGGTTCTCGCCCCTCTATTTTTCCCGCCAACAACCCAGTGAGGTACGTTAACACAACAGAGTGTAGGAATGGCCTAAGATCACCCAGTAAGTCAAAGGCTTTCACAATTGGAATCAACTGGCTGTTGTAGGTTTTCTGGATTGTATGGCTGTGGTCTGGTAGTTTTTGCTCCTAACGTTTTGTTCCTTTTTTTTAAATAAATGTTTTATTGTATAGAGTATTTATATAACAGTTACATACAATATATTTAATCAAACTATACATTTTTCCCTTTTTTCCTCTCTCCCTCCCCCCTTCTTCTTTCTCAGTTATTCAAGCAACAGCAGAAAGTTCATTCTCCGTATTCTTTTCTCCCAAATGTCTTCGTTAAATCTGGCTTCTCTCATCCAGTTCTCGAACATTGTCCATATCTTCATAATATCTCTTAATTTTTTTGCCATAGCATATTTTTTGAGATCATCTCAAAAATTTCTAACTATATTTGTTCCCATGCATATTCCAACCACTTTGAGATTGTCCATTTCTTATTATCTTTCCAACCCAATGCAATCACCGCATGTGCGGCTCTAATAATTATTTTATACATTGGTCCGAGACTTCTAGTCACCTTTTTATCTTCAATTATTCCAACCAGTAGTAAAGAATTATTTATATCAATTTTCACTTTTACTAATTTTTCTATATACTTCAAAAAAATTTCCCAAAACTTTTTAACCTCTTTACATTCTATCCACATGTGGATGTAGTATGCTCCCTGTTCTCCACAATGCCAACATCTTGAGGACAGTCCCTTAATCATATAGGCTAGCTGTGTTCGGGTTCTGTACCATTTAAGTATTACCTTTCTCTCCAGTTCCATATATTTTTCGATCTTTATCTTATTCATGCTATCTATAATTCTTTCTATTTTTTCGTCCTCAAAGAGTTGTTCTTTCTCCCATTTTTGCTTCAACATTCGCACCATAAAATCCTTATCTTCAATCATATATTTATAAACTGATCCCAATATCTTTCAATAATTCATGGATTTTCAGCCAATGTGTAATTATGCAATCACCTTTTATTCTGAATTTCTTTAATCTTTCCCAAATCCCTGTTAATACCAGCCAATTCTTTTTCCCTCCCAGTTCTATTACATTTTGCAATGACATAACTTCCCCTTCTTGAACTAAATCAGCCACTTTCTGTATTTCTTTTTCCTTTAAATTCTTTATAGCTTTCCATCCCTCTTTTCCGACCATGCTTGCCACTGGAGCACTGTCCAGGATGCCAGGCATCCCTTTAGTTCTCCATTTTCCCCATATTTCCATATTCACTTTTCTTGGGCCTATAACTTTTTGTTTTACTTTTTTATAATCGTTTGTATAACTAATGTTTTGTTCCTATCTATTGCTGGCATCTTCAGAGGCACGTCACAGTAAGGTGTGGCACAGAGAGAAACACACCTTACATGTGCCTCAAAGAGAAACACCTCTCGCTGTGACATGTCTCTGAAGATGCCAGCCACAGATGCAAGTGAAACAGGAGCAAAAACTACCGGACCACAGCCACACAGCCCAGAAAACCCACAACAGTCACCCAGCATGGTTAACTGAAAATGGAGACTTGAACTTAGGTCTCCCAGATCTTAAGTACTATGTTACATTGATGTCAAGCCTCCAAGCAATAATTAAACCCTGCCAGCTAATACCAAAGAATAGAAATAAAGCAGAAAAACCTAAGGGTACTGCAGGATCCAATTTCTGTGTGACGTGTAGAGCAAGATGGAAATTCCACAGGATAAAGTGGCACCAGTGGCACCTTAAAAACTAATAAATTGTACTCCAGCCATAAGCTTTCATGAGGCACAGCTCACTTCATCAGATGAACAGGAGTACATGCCCATATAGATATATTTATACTTAAAGTTACAAGCAGCAGAAAGACAGATGTAGGATGTCCAAGTAAGGCTTGTTAGAAACAATAACAAATATATGTATTTGTGAGTGATCTCTGGTGATTTTGTAAATCTTTGATAGTGCTGCTGGACTACAATAGTCCACCATGGCTCCTCCTTTAGAATTATTATCCATTACTATTAACTTCTCAAAAGTCATTCCCTTCCTAAGCCTGGTTGGCACTTCAAAAGATATTTCCTCTCAAGCTGATTGTCTAACTTTTAGATCTCTTGTTTTGGAAACCAACCATGCCAGGGATCTGAGAACCAAGCTGGAGTAAATGTATGATAATGTAGACAACGACAAGAAACTAAATAAGACGCAGGCAATTGTACAAATATACCTCAGTACCCCAAACTCAGTACCCCAAAGTGATACGCAAAGGAAAACTGGCATTTCATTACAAACCTAAAGCGATAGAAGCAGAAGAATTTTTTTCCCGTAGAAAATGGCCACATTTTTCAAATTATGCTAGACAAGCCTTAGTGTGAACAGTTTTGATTTTGGATTTTTCATCCACAGAAAAATGCACCATAGGAAAAACATTTAGTGTACATTCTAAACAGGACAAAGTACAGAGTACTGTTTTCAGGCTACCTTTGAGGGGTGTGTGAGTCATTTAGCACAACAGGCTTCTAATGACCACACTGATGTCTGGAGAAGAGAGTGGTTCCCCCACCCAGGAATGTGCTCACAGAAACAAACCATTTCTAAGACTGACCATACCAGTTCCCACTTTAAAGATGGGTAACTAATTCCTAGCACGGGTTGCTTCTGGAGATTAGGCACGATGCACAAATACAGCCCCCACATAATCAGGACTGACCCCTTTCCATTCCTACAACTGAAGAGAACAACTGTGGATCTTGTGAGTAAGCCAGTGTGTTCAACAGCTTTAGCAGGTTCACCTTGGTGTTCGATGATCTGGGAGGGAGGGATCAGGAAAGAGTGGTAACCTGCTCCAGACATGTCCTGTGTTTCCCACTGTGCTGTGCAGTGCCAAACCAGAAGAGTGAATAGCTACCATCCAGACATGAGCTCTTACAAGCCAAGGCCACCCACCAGGCTAAAGTATGATTGGATCCCAAGTTCAAAATACAGCACATACTTTGATATAAATTAAAGGAATGATCCAGCCAGCTGTTAAGCACCCCTTAATCCATCAAATATCAGTGGGAAACTTTAACATATCAATTAAATATTAGGCCTTTTAAAAGATTGCACTTTGGCTAAGTTATGCTCTTCCTGTTTTGTTTTGGACTAGTGGTACGGAAACGGGGGGAAATCGAAGCTGTTTCAGGTATTTTGCTACCAGCTGAGCTGGATGTTTATATGACGGGGACTTTTGGAAGATTTAGTCAGGAGATGAGAAAGAAACGATCTTGCAGTCTCCAGCAGCGGCTAACGAAAAGGGATGCTGGATTCTGCAGAATAAAATTAGCATTGGATCATGAGCCAATTCAGTCACCAAAGATGCAGGAAGTTGCCAGGAGGGTAAAGTGTAAAGATGCTCAAATACATCTTGGCACAATTTGATGGGATAACTTGATACCAATTGCTGGAGATTGACCCAAATGTATTACAAAATGGAAACCGTTAGCAGTACACGTATGATAAAGATGGGGCTGGAGGGCGGGTGTTATAATGTTCCAGGGAAGCCCCCTGCCCCATATTTATCCAATGTCTCCTTTCTACTTCACTGGAGAGGGAAATATAGCTTCAAATACCATTGTGCTCCATAGATGAATATACAAAAGCTTCTTGGCCAGCCACTGTGAGAAACAAAATACCATTGTTGGATAGGAAACAACCACGGTCTAATGTTAGTACTTAGGGTGACTGTGCAGGCAGAGAAGAAGAGTTTGGAGTTATATCCCACTTTTCTCATCCATAAGGAGTCTCAAAGCGGTTTACAAATCCCTTCCATTTCTTTCCCCACAACAGACACCTTGGAGGTAGGTGGGGCTGAGAGAGTTGGGAGAGAACTGTGACTAGCCCAAGGTCACCCAGCAGGCTTCATGTGGAACAGTGAGGAAACAAATCCAGTTCACCAGATAAGAGTCTGCCGTTATTAGAGACATTTAAGTTTTGCTCTGGCATCTCTTCAGTTTCTATTTAAGCCTCCCCTGGCCTGTGTGGTTACTGTGCCCTTACTTTGCAAAACTGGCATGGATTGGTCTTTTCAATCCTGTGTACATTCTATCACATGTTTACCCTGTCCCTTCTCCAAGGAGCTTGGGGAGATAGTCTCTCCATCTCTTTTTACCCTCACAACAATCCTGTGGAGGCAGGTTAGGCTGAGAGGGAGTGATCGGCCCTAGATCACCCAGTGAGAGTCATGGTGGGGCGCGGGGCGGGTAGGAATATAACACATAGTGCTACCCCACACTGAGTCAGACCACTGGCCCACCCAGGTCAGCACCGACTACTTTGACTGGCACAAGCTCTTCAAGGTCTCAAGGAGAACTTCCTCACATCATCACCTACTATCTGATCTCAACTGGAGATTCCAGGGACTGAACCGGCGACTTTCTGCTTGCGAAGAAGAAACTCTACCTCCCGGGCTCCTCTATAACCACCACACTAGCTCCCTCCTTTGTCTTAACACCTACGATTTGCTGTTTACACATTCTGCATTTTATGAGTCCCTACTTGTGCTAACATCCCTACCACACACATACTTCAAAATCCTACTTGCTGAACTAGGCCTGAAGAGACCCGGGGCCAAACCCCAGCTCAGCTATGGAGTCACTGGGTGACCTTGGGCCAATCATTCTCTCTCTCAGTCTAACCTACCTGACAGGATTGTTTTGAGGAAAAAAAGCAAAGAGGCAAAAACCACCTGTTCCTTTATTTATGTCCTGCCTTCCTCCCCGGTGGGGATTCAAAATGGCTTATGCCATCTATCCATCTATCCATCCATCCATCCATCCATCCATCCATCCATCCATCCATCCATCCATCCATCCATCCATCCATCCATCCATCCATCCATCCAATCCATCCATCCATCCATCCATCCATCCATCCATCCATCCATCCATCCATCCATCCATCCATCCATCCATCCATCCATCCATCCATCCATCCATCCATCCATCCATCCATCCATCCATCCATCCATCCATCCATCTATCGATTCAATATCCCACCCTCCCAGGCCAGAGTGTGGCTAACACACATGGTTAAAAACAATTACAAAATGACAAGTAACCAGTTAATAATTTAAATTTAAAATCGTCCAATACATAATAAATGTGCAGATAGCGATTTAACCATCGTCACCCCACGTATGTTCCCACACGCACCGCAATCCTAGAACGAATGGGTGAGAGAGGAGGGGGTGTAAATTATTCTCTTCTATTTTATCTTAACAGCAGCCCTTTGAGGTAGGTTGAGCTGAGAATGTGTGCCTGGCCCAAGGTCACCCAGCAAGTCTCTATGGCAGAGTGGGAGTTTCAAACTCGAGTTTTCCAGATCTTACTCTGATCCTTTAACCACAACACCATACTGGTTCTTACGTGCTACCTTGAGCTTTGCGGAGCTAAGGAAGGTTAAAACTGTATTCATTTAAAGAAACGTATCGACAAATCTGGGCCCAGGCACAACTCTATAGTCTACCTCCCTCTCCTTTCTTATGGTTTCCAAGATGGCAGGAAAAGGAAAGCATGCCTCTTTCCCCTGGTGTGAGTGTGGAGTTGCTGCTGCAGGGTGTAGAGTTACACCAGAGGGCAATGGAACAAGGAAACAGGCCCTCAAAAGGCCCGTCTGGTCTTGGCTGGGTTGGCTAATGTGCCTGGAGCTGGAAGATGCAGGAAGGCAGACAGACAGAGGCAGGCAAGCAACTCACAGAAGGCGTTTCATTACAGCCTCTGGGTCCCAACCTCCCTCTCCCCTCCGCCCCACACTCCCCTCCCCTCCCCTCCCCAACTTCCCTTTTAATTCAAGTGAAATGTGGAAAGACTGAAAAAAACTCCCCAAAGCCTTCCTTTCCATGGCAAGAAAGACAGCGAAGAGAGTAAAAAACGTTCAATGGCCTCAAGGGGTTCCGGCACTTAGGGGGAAAACAACGTGCATGTTTGATACGCATTTACAAAGGAGGGGGTGACAGCAAAATCAAGATTGAGTGCTCAAATGCGAATCTTCTGCCTGGAGCCTGACAATACGCTTGCCAACTCCAGGTTGGGATATACCTGGAGATTTGGAGGGCGGAGCCTGGGTTGGGTAGGGTTAGGGGACGACCCTCAACAGAGCATTACACTATGAAGTCCACCCCCTGAAGCACCCATTTCATCCAGGGAACTGAATTCTGTAGTTGGAGATGAATTGTAATTCTGGAGAATCCCCAGGCCTCACCTGGAGGTTGGCAACCTTACCAACACACCATGTCACAAAGAGTAATTTTTTCTATCCAGATGGTACGTTTTTATTCAGCCCCTTCTGCAAGGAACACCAGCTCCACTTCATTCTTATCACAAACCTGTGTTAGGTCACTTGGAGACCCATCCAAGGGGGGTCGGGGCAAAAGGGCTTGAGGGAGTGGGGTGGCCTTGCTCCACCCTGATGGAGGTGGCAGATGTGCCCCACTGCCACAACACCCAGAAGTCCGGGCTATGGCGGGGTTGTGCTGGCATTCCAGTGTGAGGGTGGGTGGACCAGGGAATTCCTGGAGGCAGAAATGATGTCTGTTGGCTCCTGCCCAGGGCTTAGGGCCAGGAGTGTGGTGCCCTGGCCCTTGGACGTACGCCAGCCTTTTGGACTTTTTGGTGGCAGGGGGTTTCCAGACCTTTTTCTTGCTCCCCAAGCCACCAGAAAGCCCTCTTGGAAGCACATTGATGCTATGTCCCGCTGCCTGTGTGGTTCATGGCAGAGTGGAGACTTGAACTTGAGGCTTTCAAATTCCAGTGCAAATCCCAAGGAGTATACTTCAGTAGCCAAGGAAAGGGAGGTTTCAGAGCGTGGAACTGGGGGAATGCTGCTCCGCCTCTAAGAACATAAGAACTAGCCTGCTGGATCAGACCAGAGTCCATCTAGTCCAGCTCTCTGCTACTCGCAGTGGCCCACCAGGTGCCTTTGGGAGCTCACGTGCAGGATGTGAAAGCAATGGCCTTCTGCGGCTGTTGCACCTGAGCACCTGGTCTGCTAAGGCATTTGCAATCTCAGATCAAAGAGGATCAAGATTGGTAGCCATAAATCACGACTTCTCCTCCATAAATCTGTCCAACCCCAGCACCCTTTAAAGCTATCCAGGTTAGTGGCCATCACCACCTCCTGTGGCAGCATATTCCAAACACCAATCACACGTTGCGTGAAGAAGTGTTTCCTTTTATTAGTCCTAATTCTTCCCCCCAGCATTTTCAATGAATGCTCCCTGGTTCTAGTATTGTGAGTGCTGCAAGGTTCCATTCTGTCCCCCATGCATTTTAACATGCACATGAAACTGCTATGTGGGGTCGTCCAGAGATCTAAAGTAGATTTTCACCAATATGCAGGTGACACTCAGCTCTGTCTTGGATTCCAGCAGTTCACAGGAAAGATGTGGCAACCGTGACTCAGAGAAAGTTTTTGGTTGGATGAGGGCTAACCAATCAAAACTTAACCCAACAAAGCAGAAGTGCTACTGGCATGGGGAGGGTTTGACCAAGGAATTGGAATGTTTCCTGTTCTGGATGCACTCGTCCTAAAGGAGCGAGTTCGTAGCCTGGGGCACTGATGGACCCAGGCATCCTGGATAAACAGGTGACCCTGTACACCTTTCACCATCATTTGCAGGTGAGCCAGCTGCAGCCCCTTTCTGGGCAGAAACAATTTTGCCACTATTATGCATGCCCTGGTAACATCTAGACTAGATTACCGCAATGTGCTCTATGTGGGTCTTTCCTTGAATACTGCCTGGAAACTACAAAACTGGGAGTACATACAGAGGAGGATTCTCGTGGAAAATTGCATTCACAACTGCATTCACAATTTCTCACTCACTTACCTAAGGGCAGTAAACACAAACTCACCTAAGCCAGCACCTGCTCAGAAGCATACAAAGCCACATGCACACACAGAGGTCATCCAATTACAGACAGCCACGGTTTCTGTGCCCCTTATTTGCTGTTTCATCCTGGATTCTCAATCTTGCACAGTTTCGGTTCTGTGGCAACGAGCCTAGGCTGGCTCCGGAACGTCTAACTCCAGTTCTGGTGCTGCTGGATTCTAAAACCATATATGCTGAAAAAGACAGTCTCTAATAGCTGGCAAACAACCCCTCCTCCCCCCGGAAGAAGGAAGCCTCTTCTTCCCCCAGCCCCCGAGGCAGCAGAAGTTCTGCAACAGAGAGGACCAAAAGTTGTAAGAAAGGATGTGACCCCTGGACTCAGGAAGACATGCAGAGAGGAGGGAAGAACATCATTTGTCAGTGTTTTAGACCCAGAAGCTAGTATCTAAACACATACACGCTGCCACCCAGGTCCCTAATCAGCTTACTCAGATGCGGCAGTCATTCCCATTCCACTTATAGGCGGGGCTTGTGACCCATTCACCGACGGTAGGTCTCATCATGCCAAACCCTGGAGAATCCAGAGGTCATTCTTGCAGTTTAATGAAGGGCACGGTGCCAACTGAGAGAACACCTTGCAGAGATCGGAATGTCAGATTGGGAAGACCCGAGTTCTAATTCCAGATCATTTACGAATGAGCTGAACATCACCTGTTCCCGCAGAGATCTCTGGAGAACCTCACCCATTTATACCTCCGGAGTAGATGGATCATTAGTCTGAGGCAGATGAGCTATTTGGAAGAATAATCTTATACCCGCTTTTCTGGGGTTGTTTTGGTTGATTTGGGACCTGCTGAGCTGAATGCCTAAATCTACATCACTGCCTAAGCAGGTGAAGTGCCCGCAGATGCCACTCCCTCGATCTGCCTCCATAAAGGCAGGGCCACCTTGCTCTGCCCCCCCCCTCGCCTTTTGGAAAGCTGGATGGCGGGGGGGGGGGGGAGAGGAACAGCCAAGCCTCTGCAATAGCCAGTGACTCATTCTCCTGGCTCAGGGAATGATCACCGTGTGTGAGAGTTGAAGGCCAGACTCCCTGCAAGCTTTGCTCTCAACAAGCAAAAACCATGCAGGGTAAGAGCTGGAAAGAGAGGCTGTTATGACCACATGTACCCAGACTGAGAGGCAGAAGGAGACCGAATCCCTTGGACTGGCAACGGCCGGAAGCAGACCCCTGCATTGCCCAATTGAAGGGCCCGACACATGGAGGCTTTGCAGACTTGGCTTGTGGAAGGTGGGAGTGGGAAGGGGGTCACTGTGGTGCAGAAGGGGCCACCGGAGAGATACTGCTTCAGCTCTGGACTCCCTTTCGCCTCCCCTGCTCAGCCGCAGGCACAAGCCACATGGTTTGCATCAGGCGCTCCGGACTTTGCCATTCCTGAGGTATTAGCCAGGAGTATTTCCCTCCTGTCACAAAACACCAGCAGAGGCCACACAAGGGAGGAAAGATGGTTGGATAAGGAGGGGGGGGGCAGAGGGGAGAGGAAAAGAGGTATGGGGAAAGGGGGGGCAAAAAGGAAAGCTTTAAAATTGAGAGATGGGCAGCAATGCCAAAGAAGTCACTGAGACTGCAAAGGAAGATGGGTAGAATGCAGGAAGCAACAGTCAAGCCATACAAATGCAAGAGTTTGGGGGGGAGGGAGGGAGGGAGGGAGGGGGAGAGATTGCAGTCACCTCTTCTCACTGCCTCCTGACCCTGGGAGCCTTGGAAAGATAACAGCCCCCAAAGAGTGCTGACTTGCCTTTCAGAAATCCAATATCCTCAGCTTGGTGAACTAATCGACTACCTGGGCTCACAATAACCACCCTGCAAAGGATTAATCCCGGCGCTGAAAATCTTTAATTAGTTTAACAGTTTCGGGCTCGGCGGCAGAGGCAGCAAATGACAGACGGGGCTGGGGCTGGGGCTGGGGGAGCCATCAGCTCTGTTCTTCCCCCTCACCCTACCACTCAAGCAGGGGACCTCCTGGGAGGATGATTCATCCCTGGTCTAAGTGTAAGAGAGAAGCAAGGACCTCTTTTGGGACAAGAGACAGGGGGAAGGCAGGAATCTCTGCTGCCTTTAAAAAGGGGTTGTTCCATTAACAGCACAGTCTTGCAGAGGGTTTGAGGAAAGGCGATCAAGAGACCTCCTTATATTAGTAGTTATGGGATGAAGGTCACAGGCTGCTTAGGGGCTTTTTCCATACTGTAACCCGAGCCATATGTGGGCAAAGAGTCCGTGGGGTGGCACCGTGGTTCATGCCAAACCACAGCTGTGCACTGCTGCAACACCTTGAATTTGTTAGAATGAGAATCATCACAATTATTTTTGGATCTCTGCCTTATTGGGGACCTGTGTGGTTTTGCTCAGTGTTGGACAGACATTTGACTAACTGCTGCGTTACGTAGGGTTGGATCCTCTGGGTCCACTCCATTTCTACTTGAGCTTTCACTTTTGTGCAAGGAGCCTTCTGTGAACATCTTGCATCTAGTGAAGAAGAAGAAGAAGAAGAAGAAGAAGAAGAAGAAGAAGAAGAAGAAGAGGAGGAGGAGGAGGAGGAGGAGGAGGAGGGGGAGGAGGTGGAGGAGGAGGAGGAGGGGGAGGAGGTGGAGGAGGAGGAGGAGTTTGGATTTATACCCCAGCTTTCTCTCCTATAAGGAGTCTCAAGGTGGCTTACAAACTCCTTTCCCTTGTCTCCCACAACAGCCTTGTGAGGTAGGTGGGGCTGAGAGAGTTATGAAGAACTGTGACTAGTCCAAGGTCACCCAGTAGGAATGTAGGAGTGCGGAAGCACATCTGGTTCACCAGATAAGCCTCTGCCACTCAGGGAGAGGAGTGGGAAGTCAAACCCGGCTCTCCAGATTAGAATCCACCTGCTCTTAACCACTACACCACGCTGGCATATGGCTGATGACATCATTCTCCACTTCTCTGTTTTACATTCACAACATCCTGATGGAGAAGGTTAGGTTGGGAGGATGCAACTGGCCCAAAGACACCCAGATAGTTTCCATGGCAGAGTGAGGAATTCCAACATGGATATCCCAGAACCTAGCCTAATACTCCAACCCTGACTCTCCCCTTTTCCTTATCCTGTCCCAGCAATTTGGTGCATCTTAGAGATCTTAGAGATCAGATGTCACCAATCCAAGTTAGTGTAAATCACATCCAGTTTGTCACTAACTACAGATTTCAGGCTTCACCACCCTGCCTTGAAAGAACTTATCTCCTTCCCCCAATCTTTTTGTACCTCCTACCTGATGAAAAGAGTCTTTAAAAGTCTGCACACAGTTTACTGATAAGTTGGTTGGTCTTAATAAAAAAAGTTTCCCACAACATTTGAGCTCGGACTTGATCTAGGGACCAACCTGTCACCAGTCACTATACACTTGAAAGATCAGGGTTCACATCCCCCATCCTGTAAGCTGAGTAACTTTGGGGCACCAAATACACCGTCTCAGATTCACCTACCTGATAGGGTTGTCATGAGAGTGAAATTAGGAGAGGAAATTGTAAGCAGTCCTGAGTTTATTGGAGTACAGGAAGGATTTTTTTAATTGTGATGGCTAGATACATTGTATAGTCATGCCATCACACTGTGTGGTGTAGTGGATACAATACTGGTCTGGGATCTAGGAGACCCAAATTCAAATTCCCACTCAGCAATGAAAGCTTGCTGAATGACCTTGGGTCAGTCACACTCTCACAGACTAACCTACCTCACAGAGTTGTTGTGAGGATAAAATGGAGGGGAAAAAAGAATGATATAAGACAATGTTGGGTTCAGGGGTATAGTGAAGGGGGCGACAGGGGGCTCTTGCCCTGGGTGTCAGGTGCCTTGGGGCTCCCTGGCTGCCACCCTCCCTCCCCACCCCCAATGCCCTGCAAAAAATCTATTCTGGTGCCTTTAAAAACCATATTTTGTTGAGTGAGCCGAGGACGGCCCGGCAAGAAACTGGGAGTGGGGCACGCTCCTTCCCTGACCTTGTCTCCTCTTGCATTGTCTTGTTGGCCTTGCCTTGCATGCTCAGGTAGAAGGAATCTGGTGGGGAGTTCGACTGGGGGAGTGGGAGGGGGTCCGGCATCTGGACATGGTCCACCCACCCTACCGGAGGGAGAGGGAGGGGAGGGAGTAAGGGGTGGCATGCAAAGGGAAGAAGGGGAGGGAGGGAGGGGTGGCATGCAAGGGGAGGAAGGGATGGGTGGCATGCAAGGAAAGGGGAGGGAGGGGGCCCCTGTGCAGGGCATTTTTAAAAACTACGCCCCTGGTTGGGTCCCAGTGGTAAGACAGGTGGGGTATAAATAAAGAAAACAAAACAAAACATCCAGATTGGGTACAAAATCCAGTATTATAAAAATGCCAGGCTTGGCTTCATATGAAACAAGTTTCTAGCTGTGAACATTAAGACTGCGAACATTAAGCTTGAAAAAGTTCAGCAATAGTAAGCAAAGCGAGGATGGTGACACTAAACTCGTCCCAGATTAAGAATGCCAGCTCTCCTGGGGAAAAGAAATCCTGCCCCTTCCACAGAGGCTTAATGTGGGGAAATGGGCAGCTGAAGCTATTTGTAGCCCGGAGGTTTAAAAAAAACCCACATTCCACACTATTGAAGAAACATGACCACCCCCACCACCCCCATGGCAGTTGGCTACCTGATCACAGGTGGATACATAATTTAGTTCTCTATCCTTACCTGCTGACATGGAAGTAAGCCCTATTGAGCTTAGTGGGATTTGCTTTCAAGTAGATCTGTTTTGACTTGCTCATATGATGAAGAAAAGAAGAGAAAAAGGGTCTGGATTTATATTCCCCCTTTCTCTCCTTAAGGAGACTCAAAGGGGCTTACAATCCCCCCCCCCCCCCGCACAACAAACACCCTGTGAGGTAGGTGGGGCTGAGAGAGCTCCAAAGAACTCTGACCAGCCCAAGGTCACTTGTGATGGACAAGCTAATCTCGTTCACCAGATAAGCCTCCACAGCTCAAGCGGCAGAGCGGGGAATCAAACCCGGTTCTCCAGATTAGAGTGCACCTGCTCTTAGCCACTACACCACGCTGTCCTTAAGTCTTCGTCCAAGATGTGGATTTCTGAGCTGTGGTTGGATAGATGTAAAGGAGGACAAGAGGGGAGAGTGACTGAGCTCTGGCACAGATTCGAGCCTTCAGCACTGATAGGTTTTGATTTAGGGTGTGCCTCTCAGAACCAGGCAACTCAGTCCAATGAAATTGAAGTCACTCTCCCTTGTGGCAATTCTAGCCTGCCCCGACACAATACTTTGCCATTTCATCAAAGACAAAAATCCATCAGAATTGCCTTTGCTCCGTCAGCATTCCCACCCACCACCCTCCTCTGGACTGGCAAAGAAGCAAAGGGAGGGTGGCGGCTTCTTTAAGAGGAAGGAAAGCAAAGCCTCTGCACAAGAAGATAGCAGCTACAGAGCGAGGAGATTATGCCCTAAAACAGTATGAACGGTTCCAGCAAATGGCGAGGGGAGTTGAAACAGCATGCCAGGTCCCAGAATGGGGTGTGGGTGTATCAGGAAGGGAGGTCTGGAATAGATAAATGGGGAGTGGCAAAGGATGCATTTCTGCTTGCCCTTTCTCACCCCAAGAAAGGAGAGAAAACACCAGAGGGTCAAAAGCCAAGAAAATCTCCCCATCTACAGAGGTTCAAAGGACAGGATACGGACAGCAAGATGGAGCAGACGGCAGAGTGTAAGCTGGAATCTGGACAGCCAGAAAGTTTAGGCAAAATAGATACCGGGCCAAGAAATCTGGGTAAAACAAGCTGTGCAGAGAGGAGACTGGGCAGCAAGAGGATGTTCCTACCCAGGTGGCTCCCATGCCTTGTCGATACTCAAGTGCAAGGAGAAGCGTTTTGGAGCGTCATTTGGGAAGCAAGAATAAGGATGCTTAGAAGGCCCAGATCCTCAGCCCCAACCACTTCCCTCACTCACAGGAAACAGCTTGCACTGAAGTTTCCAAACACATCCCCCAGATTTAAGCACGTAACTTGAGTGTGTTGGTTGTTACTGCACTGTGACGTAGCACTTACAGTGTTGGACTAGGTGGGGGTCTGCAACCTGCGGCTCTCCAGATGTTCATGGACTACAATTCCCATCAGCCCCTGCCAGCCATGATGATGGGGATTGTAGTCCATGAACATCTGGAGAGCCGCAGGCTGCAGACCCCTGGACTAGGATTTGGAAGACCCAGATTCGAATCACCCCATTCATGGAAGCTTTCTGGGTGACTTTGAGCCAGTCATTCCACTTTAGCTTCACTGACTTCACAGGTGGTTGCTGTGAGGATAGAATGGAGGAGGGGGAAATGATTTCGTGACTATGGAGAAAAAGGGGGCATAAATAAACAAATGTCTCTTCATGGAGGAAGGGAAGGCTAGTAAAATGTGTGAATGGCATTGCATGCTATCTGGTCCCTATTGCTCTGGCCATTTGAATCAGATTTCCTAAGCTGAACTCCAGAAGCTCAACCTGGTCTTTCTATCCAGCGCTTTGCTCTCCCGCCCACCAACAATCCATCTAGACATATGCCCTCATTGGCTCTCTGTCTTACTCCGTTCTCGTAGTTGGACAAAAAATAGTGCCATTATGGCCTCAACTAGCCGTTTGGCTGCAACGGAGAGACATAACCCACCTGGGCTCTGGAAAATGGGTTACTGCAGCACTTTTTATTGCATGGGTTTACAGATGCTTGCCAATGTACTGGGGACAGAAATGCTGTAGGCAGAGTGGTCTGTGACCAATCACTCTTCCCAATCGGCTTCTCTCGGCCTATTTCATTGCTCTGTATTCTCATGAAGCTGCCTTTCTACTGAATCAGGCTATCGTTTGGTTGAGGTCAGTGCTGCCGGTTCTGACCAGCTCTCCGGAGTCATCTTTCACATGTCCTTTTAATAAGAACTGAACCTGGGGCCTTCTGCATGCAAAACAGGTGGTCTGCCACTGAGCCAGGGACCCTGCCCCCAATGAAACAGCCTCCTGCTAAGTCAGACCATGGGTTCATCATGGACAGTATAGTCTCCCCTGATTGGCAGTGGATTCCCAGGATCTCAAGTTGAGACATTTCACATCACCTACTGTCTGACCCTTTTAACTGGAGATGGTGGGGATTGAACATGGGACCTTCTACATACAATGTATGTACTGTAGAGGTGTAGTGTACTGTTTGTGGAGTGGTGAGTGGGGTTCAGTACCTCCGTTGCTTAGTGTTCTTTTTATGCCACCACTTAGACATGGAGCTCTTGTCATTGACTGTAAGGCAATGCAAGACAATTGTGTGATCAAAAAGGGCTCTGTTCAATAACTGGGGTTGCAGGGAGACCTAAGGGTGAAGATTGAGGTACACTGTCAAGAGTAGTGGAAATGACTCTGAGGCACATTTTTCCAGGGAAAAGAATGTGAACTGAAGCCATTTCTGTCACACCTACATCCACCACTGCTTTTGTATACACCTTCCTGCACAGGTGTCTAACTCAGGCCCTCCAGGCGTTCCTGGACTACGATTCCCATCAGCCCATGCCAGCAGGGCCAATCGGCCATGCTAGCAGGGGCTGCTGGGAATCGTAGTCCATGAATACCTGGAGGGCCTGAGCAGGTATATGTCTGGCTGGGGGAGGATGACAAAGCTTCGCTTCTCTCACTTGACTGTTGCAGGTAGCTTCACTGTGGGTGTTACTTCCCTCCTCCCCAATCCATTGTGCGGGTTCCGGCTTCTGACTTTCAAAAACCTTTCCAGTTCAGGCGCTTGGCTGATTAATCCATTTGTTTGTCCCTTTTTTACAGTCGATCCATTGAGGCTCTTTTCAGACTTTTGCAACTGATTCAAGCAACAAGCAACCAGAGCTCTGCTCAGCTGGATGGGGCAGCAGAAGGGAAATGGGCTTGCGATTGCTGCACGGGTCAGCCAATCAGTGCCCTGCACAGACAAGTCTCTCAGGATACAGGAAGACCTGGCTGCTCCCTAGTTTGATTCACTTCGTAAATACGTCTTGGCTAAAAAGGGGGTGGCTGCAGATCAAGGAATGCACATTTGTATACAGTCGCTCTTCGCTCTTAAGACACTCAGACATCCTACATTCAGAGTCTATTCTCTTTACACTTTCAATTCAATTCAATTCAAAGACTTTTATTAGTAGGAGCTCTTTAAACTGAGTGATTGAATATGTGAGATAAGAAGAGCGTTTTTGGATTTATATCCTACCTTCCTCTCCTGTAAGGAGACTCAAGGTGGTTTCCAAGCTCCTTTCCCTTCCTCTCCCCACAACAGACACCTTGTGACGTAGGTGGGGCCGAGAGAGTTCCGAAGAACTGTGACTAGCCTAAGGTCACCCAGCAGGAATGCAGGAGTGCGGAAACACATCTGGCTCACCAGATAAGCCTCTGCCACTCACTCAGGCGGAGGGAATCAAACCCAGTTCACCAGATTAGAATCGACCTGCTCTTAACCATTACACCATGCTGGCTCTCAGTCCATAACCGAGTCCATAAGGCCCAGCTTGTCAGGGGAAGGCTTTAGAGGCATTCCTCTGCAGGACACGCCTTCCCCACCACACATGGTGACCTTCACCTCCTTCCAACAGTTTTCCTCCACTTCTTACAATTTGCCGGAATAACTCCCCTTTTTGCATTTATAATTAGGAGACAAAACAGATGGTAAGTGATTCATTGTCACTAATGGGTCCACAAGAGTCCTTTAACATCGCTGGGTTTTCCTTTGCCAGAGCCTACAACTTTCAGTTGTCTCTGAAGATCCTTTGTGTATACAGTGTTTTCTGGGATTTTTAGTCAAGAACCGTGGACCGGCAAAAAAATTAAGACGGCAGCTGGTTGGGGAGACTTTCCGAGACCACTACATGCGCTGTTCTATTTGACTGGCCAGGGCGAAGGATGCAGGGTGACATGAAACGTGGGCGATGCCCTGTGGAGCAAAACGGGGGGTGGGGAGGTTCTGGCAACACTGCTGCCAAAGGAAACATTTCAATGCCACCCTCAGACCTAAAACTTCTGGGTTGTGGTTTTGCTGCAGTGCATTCTGGGATAAAGTGGGCCCACAGTTCAGTCTTAAAGCTCTGTCAATGTATAAAAGCAGACAAAAGGGTCTTTTTCGCTTCGTTTATAAACACAACACACAGCAGTGCTTGGTAGGAATGGAGATAAGCTGCCCAGACACAGGAATCAACAACTCATTGCAGACAGACAACTGCACACTACACAGGTCTGCGGTCCCTGGTATCTCCAGGTAAAAGGATCAGGTAGCCCGTGATGCACAAGACCTTCTCCTCACCTGAGACTCTGGAGGTTCACTGCCAGTCAGAGCGGACAAGACTGACCTTGAGAGATCAAGGGTCTGACTCAGAAGAAGGCAGCTTTATGTGTTCAAAATAGAGTTTGCTTCTTCCCCAAGTGTTAAATTTGTCCTGGTTTAAACATGTCTCAAGAATCAGACTGTAGATTTTCTAAAGCAAGAAAATCTAGAACCGTGGCACAAAGTGCAAGGAGAAGAAGGGAGGGAGGATGAGGTACATGTTCCCCAAATAAACCAGGTTTGCGCTCACAGGTTTGTTTGAGACATCTAAGAAATGTTTCACCACAGAGCCCGACCAGTATGGGACCTGGAGCATTGTTGCAAGATATGCTGATTTGCTGAAGCTGGTTTCAGACAAGCTGTTGGAAGAATTCCTAGGCCTGCTCTGCAACTGAAATGAAGCAGGCAATAGTATGTATGCCAGGCCGGTATAGTGGTTATAGTGTCGGTCTAGCACAGGGGTCTGAAACCTGCGACTCTGGCCATGGTGGCAGGGGTTGATGGGAATTGTAGTCCACTAACATCTGCAGAGCCGCTGTGCTAGCACCTGGAAGACCAGGTCCTAACCTCTATTCTTCCGTGAAAGACTGGCAGGTGACATCAGGGCAGTCACACACGCTCCCCCTAACCTACCACGCTGGACTGTTCTGTGGATAAAATGGAGGAGAGAGAAGAACAGGATCCCCATTGGCAAAAGAAGTGGGGCATAAATGAAGTAAAATTAAATTTAAAATGTTCATCCTATTCTTCTTTGGCTTTTCTCAATTCTTATTCTTCTTCCTATTGTCCATCCCTTATTGAAATTTAGAGCCAAATGATACACTCTGATTGGATCTTCCAGCATGTAGCTTATGCTTAAGATGCAGCCACATCTCCAGGGGAATTTGTTGTGTAGTGGTGAGAATGTTGGACTCCCACCTGGGAGATGGGGCCCAATTCCCTACATTGCCATGAAGAGTACCAGGTGACTCTGGATCTCTCAGTCTCACCTACTTTGTTGTGAGGATAAAATGGGCACGGAAGACCATGCCTACCACTCTGAGGTCCTTGGAGCTGGGAGAAAGAACAGGATATAATTGTACTCAACAGATTTGGATCAGGGCCACGAACAGCACCATTTCCACAACAAAAATCCCCACTGCCGTGCGATCTTCCTTTATGTCTGGCCATGAATGGGGATATAACATGGATACCAGCACTGAATTTACCCTCTCCTTTCCAGATGCAGTAGCAATCATGAGAGGGTTTCTATTGAAAAGATTTGGTTGAAAGAAAGGCTTAAAACCTTTCCCATAGCACGGCACCAATCGTCTCGTCCCCCCCACTGATGCTACTATAATCCACACGATGAGAGATCCATTCATGGATCCCCAAGGTAATGCATGGTTTGGCCATTAAACTGTACATTACTCATGCCAGAGACTTGCTTTTCCTTGTCATGTAACTCTGTAAAGTGCCACACACATGGACCGCACCACATAAAAAGAAAGCAAGAAAAACAAAGAGGAAAAAGACCGCTGCTGACTGGATTCAAGATATTTGCAACAGCTGTTGGCTTCTGCTATTCAAAGTCCTTAAGGCCAAATATTTCCTGGATAACCCCCACCCCCGGCAACTACATTCGCAAAGCAGGAGAAAGCCCCTCCCCCCCCCCCCCCCGCACCGCTTGGCTCCGAAGTCTGAAAATACCGAGTCCTAGGACGGGAAGTTCCTAAAGCCCTATCTGAGATCAGCTGGAAGAAGAAATGGAATCGTCCTGATAAACGAGATGAGATGCTTACAAAGATCAGCTTTGGGGGCTCAGGAGTGAGGAGGCAATTGGACCAAACCGCAGTTAATTACAGGACTACACTCCGATGGGTGGGGGCGTCTGGTCAGTGCTTTCACAGCCCAAACACTCCCATGCGCATACATGCAGATATTTCCGTCAGCCTGTTCACCTTCTGAGAAGGTACTAGAGAGGGGGAAAGGAACAGAGGGAAGGCGCCTTGCGGAATCAGCCGACAGATGGACGGCAGAAGCAGTGCACCTCGGCCGGTTGAAACCAAAAAAGCTGCAGTTCATAAAACAGCTAGCAGGGAAACAGGCTAAATTTAGCTGCCTTCCAGTGCCAGCTTCGTGGCCCCCCCAACTGCTGTTGTGGGGGGGGGGGGAAGAGTTGTGCTTCTCCCAGCAAATCCCAATCCCGTCATGCTTTGCAACAGAGGCCGCTCTGGCTTCCTCCAGAGAGGGCCACGCTGATGTCTAGGACTGCTCTTGCTGCCACAGCTGGGGATTTGCAGCCTCGCCTTTTATGCAACCTTTTACGGCAGGATCAGGCCTTTCCTGGGGCGTTTCTACTTTCCCAAGCACCCCAGTTACTAAAGGACTCAGAACAAATGCTGCTGCTGCTTCTCGCCAAGGATGCTGCTTCTGCATTGTTCGCCGTGGGGAGTGTCTGGAGGAGGGTAAAGAGGAGCTACTTCCGAAGGGGGGGGGGGATAGTTTCTGTTGCCTCAAGCCTGCCCCCACCTGTCCAAATCTTGAAAATCCAAGGCCAGAATCAGACAAGAGGGCATTTTGTCCCTGCGGAGAGTTGAAACTGTCGGAGAGTTGAAACTGTTGCTCGTGGCATGCAACATGCATCCAATTTCACCTCCGGTATGTGCATCACGTCAAACCCCACTAGACCAGAGGCCAAAAAAAAAAAATTGTATATGGATGCTTTTAAAAACTACCATCCGCTCCCTTGCCCAAATGTGGTTGATGCATGCTGGTACTTTCCTGATCAAGTCACCTCAGGAAACAGCCAATTCCCCCCCGCCCCCGCCCACCCACCCGCCCGCCCGGCCCCAGTACAGATGTTGGTGAGTTTCTGTCTCCCAGGCTGAAGGACACAGAGAGTTAATTTCAGCAGCCCCAGACGGCCGATTGTTGGGCGGGCTTGCTGGAAACATGCCCGTCCCAAGGTCTGAAGAGCTGAACAGGCACAATGCTCTTCCAGCTTGAAGCTGTTCAGAGACGGCAAGGACAGCGAGGAAGATAAAGGAATGTGGAGCGGAGCTTTGGGGAGGAGGCTAGAAAATGGAAAGAGGGGCCTCCCGGGGGATATATCTGGACTCACCATTGTCCAGGAAAGTGAGGGGACGTCTTGGGTGTGTGTGTGTGTGTGTCGCTACTCTTGGAACAAATCAGGAGAATGAGGCAGCACAAGAGGAAAATGAAGGGGTGGGGGGGGAGAGGAGACTGAGCAGTTGCTGGGCTTTGGTGATTTATTCTGTGCCAGGTGTGGGTGCCAAAAAGCTCATGTAGGTTTATGGCGAAGATTCCCTCCCCCTGCCCTCTTCAGGCCGCTCTGCTTGCCAAACGGAGCCTGTTGGCTAGAAAAGCCAGCCCTGGCCTGTGAGAAGGATTATGTGGCTAACAAGCCCATCTTCCCAGTATTATTTTCCTGGCAAACCACTGTGGGGAGGAGAGAGGGGGAGATGTGGCGCGCAAACTGCCCTGTTCACGAAGCCTTCCCCCCGCCCTGGCAGACTCCCATATCTGCGTGAAGCATTCTCACTCGGTGTCAGCCCCAGCTCCTACGAGGGAGAAAGCTGGCAAGAGCGGCCTTCGAGTTCAGGGACGAGGCAGAAAAAGAGCTGTATGGCTCGTACAAAATCCGAAACAAAAAGCAAAACACAGGTTAACGCCTTTTATTAGGATCATCCAAAAGCGACCCAAAACAAGTGGCCCAGATCATTAGAACTCTTTATCAGGCTAAATCAGAGGGGTCCAACTCTGGCGCTTCAGATGTTCATGGACTTCAATTCCCATCAGATTGGCCATGCCAGCAGGGGCTGATGGGAATTGTAGTCCATGAATATCTGAAGCGCCAGAGTTGGACACCCCTGGGCTAAGTGTTTCAACTTTTTTTTTTCAATTGAGGGATTGTGGGGAGGGGGGGAAGCAGATTTTCCAGCTCGCAATCTTTTGAGCTGGTTTTTCTAGCATTTGTGGCGAGATGCTGGGCAGGCCTGTCATTTTGAATTGCCGGTAGTGTTAGATTTTGGGCATGCTAAGTCCAACCTTTCCCATAACATCCACACACAAGCATGTTGGTACGATGATAGGAGAGCTGGCCAGACACCAGGGAGCAGGTGGAGACCATGGGCATGGCCAGCAGCTCTGGGGTTTATCTCACTCCCTGAAGGTGAGAAGGGGTCCAAGAGTCAAGCAAAACAGTCTCTTGTGGTACACAGAACAGCGGTCGCTTACTCCTGTCCCAGCTGATAGGTTGGAGAACCACTTAAGCCAGGAGTCTTCAACCCTCAACTGGGACCTGAACTCCATCTGGTGGGCCCTTCCAGACACAACCCTCTTTCTGCTCCTTTAGGGAGTCAGCATGGTGCAGGGGTTAAGAGCAGGTGGACTCTAATCTGGAGAACCGGGTTTGATTCCCCGCTCTGCCACTTGATCTATGGAAGTTTATCTGGGGAACTAGATTAGCTTGTGCACTCCAACATGTGATATCTGGGTGACTTTGGGCTAGTCACAGTTCTTCTGAGCTCTCTCAGCCCCACCTATCTCACAGGGTGTTTGTTGTGAGGGGGGAGGGGAAAGGAGTGTGTAAGCCCTTTTGAGTCTCCTTGCAGGAGAGAAAGGGGGGATATAAATCCACATTCTTCTTCGCTTTAGAAGAACCTGATGCTATTGTGCATGCACAGAGAACAAGGCTACCACACTCCCTGCTCCTCCTTGTGCAAACATCAGCAGGAGCATCAGGACAGTGAAAGAACGTATTTCAGTGGTGGAGTTGATTTCTCTGACTTTATCTCCGGGGGTGTTTCTGTCTGCTTTACAGTTCTTATGGCTCAGCTAGTGTTTGAGGTCTCTAGTTGTTTCCCTCACTCACCCAGGCCGCAACACCACCTACTTTCCAGTCACATGACTATGATGCAATGCAATTTCCTGTCACGTGGCTGCAGTTCAGTGAATCCTGCTTCAAGAAAGATTGAAGACCTAACCGACCTTGGCCTATTAGGGCAAAAAAGTTTTCTTGGCTGGCCACACCCTTTAGTTAAAGACATGCTGTTAGCTCAAGTCTGTGGGATCAAACAGAGCCAAGGCCCCCACCCCAACTGCTTAAATTGTGCAAATACTTTCACAGGGACACAGAATTGTAGTTCTGTGAGGAGGAAGAAGAATATTCATCGTGATGGAGCCTCCAGCTATTTCCTTCCTTCTGGAGGTAGCACAAGAGAAATCTGGAGCAGGTGGGCCATATTGCAAAAGCTGGTACACAGAGGGGAATGCAATGTGTGATTCAAACACAAGTTTCCTTAATACAGTTTTGAGGAGCGTGCAAAAAGAGCTGGTGGAAAGTGCTTGAGGCCGCGTTGGGGGGTGGGGTGGTGGGGCGGGGAAGGAGTAAGAAAGAACTGAAGATTTCCAGGGGTCGGAGAACAGAGCTTTAGTTCCATGTACTGGACATCTAGCAGAGGCAATAAACTGTTCACATACACAGTTTATGAATACTAGTTGCAGAATTCTGCTGACCCTTCACAAACATCCCAGCAGATTGCTACTGAACCTGACAAAGATAGCTACTGCACAAACAAATTTCATGAGGGTTGTGTAAAAGGCCTTGCCTTTTCTAGGGCTAACACCTCACACGAGCTCTGCTGGGAAGAACAAAGGTCCATATAAGCACAGTTATCACTGCCAAGAGGGCTTGGCAGCAGGTTTCTGAAAAACCGGGGGGGAAAAGGCCCTTCCCTTGTTCGACAGCATCAAGTCATTCCTCCATCTCTTCCGAGACCCCTAACACTACTCCAGAAGAAACAAGGTCAGAGTAGTGGTTACAATACTGCAATAGGATCTGGGAGACCCAGGATTTAATTCCTGTCCTGCCAAGCTTGCTCAGTCAAACCTACCTCAAAGGGTTGTTGTGAAGATAAAACGGAGAACAATGCAAGTTTCTTTGAGTCCCCACTGGGGGAGAAGGTGGGGTACAAACAAAATAAACATCCTCTCCCCTTCTCTTGCCACACGAGAGGGTTTGAATTAGAGAACGCTCCCGTTAGTCGATAGGGACAACGGGGTGCTCCACAAATTGGAGCCTGGGGCTTTCCGAACAGAAGAATCCTTTTAAAAGCGTCGCCCTGCTAGAAACCTCAAGCCCCATTTTGCCCACCCCACTCATAATGCGCCTGCTGCTTTGGTAACTTCCCAGCAAACAGCCCACAGGAAGAGGTGGGGGGGGGGGAGCAGACAGGAAGGACAAGCAAGGACAGGGGTGGCAAGACCTGTGCCAATTTTAGAAACCGGCTGGACAAGAAAGGTAGAATTCAGCAAGCAGAAATGGATTTATGACCCAGTCGCTGGCTGTTCCCTCCCCACCCTTCTCCTCCGCTTCACCCCCTCCCCTCCTCCAAGAGGCACATTAGTTGAGCGGAAACTGCTGGCTGAAGATCCTGTTTCCTGGGAGACCCAGACATTCATGCAGAAGGCTAAGAGCGGCCTACAGGGATAGAGACGAGGCTGCCAACAGAGACATGTTGATGCACAGGAACCAGAGGAGGAGGGGGGGAGGAGGAGGAGGCAGCGGGAGAGGCGAACACCCAGGGAGAGCGCTGTACATAAGGGATTATGGCAGTTAGACGCACACAGGCGACAGTTCCGCACCAGCCAGGAGGAGAGTAGAAAGCGTGTGCGTGTGTGCGCGCGCCTGCGCTGCAATTCTTGCTTTCACGCCCTTGTAGCATGTCTGGGAAATTGGCAGGGGGAGGCAGGTCGGTTTGATTCCCAGCAGTGCCTTTGATATTGTGCACGATAACCCATGCGACAGACCCCTGAGAAGACCCGCTCCCCTTTTCTGCACCTTTTCTTGAGCCGTACATAAACCTGTGGTTGGACTGTCACATGCAGCCAGAACTGTCTGACAGAAATCCCCTCCCTACAAAAACATACGGAAAGCAATGTACTGTCGAAGGCTTTCATGGCCGGAGTCACTAGGGTGTTGTGGGTTTTCCGGGTTGCATGGCTGTGTTCCAGTAGCATTTTCTCCTGACGTTTCACCTGCATCTGTGGCTGGCACCTTCAGATCGGAACACAGCCATACAACCTGGAAACCGACAACACCAGACAGAGAACAACTGCGCTGTCATGGAGGAAACCAAGCTACATTTTCCAGAAATGTTCACAACTATAACTGTACACCTGCACAGGCAAATGTCAGGCTGGATCCCTTTTTATTCTATTCCCCCATTTCCCTGTCCAATATGGCTTTGGTTCCTATTGGTCCTGGGCACCCGCAGCACAACTTTTTGGAGGTGGTCAAAGCACAGACCCTCCTCCTTTCACCAGTGAAAAAGCCGGCTGCATCCAAGCCATAGGTTTAGTTTGTGAGAACTGAACCCTTTCCTCTGCTCACAAACCCCTAAAAATTCTCGTGCAGGCTTTGTGTTGTTATTGGTTTTGGAAAGTGGAAGACAGAGGGCAAAAAGTAGACTCCTGCAAGGATAGTGTATGTCAATTTCAGTTTGAAAAATTGCTGTAATGAACAAGAGTTATATCCCCTCTCCTTCCTATGTAGCCCCAATCAGAATCAGGGTCCTTTGCAGTGGTGGGATTCAGCCGATTCGCACCACTTTAGCAGAACTGGTTGTTAAAATGGTGCTTGTAAACAACCAGTTGTGAAATTATTTGGATCCCACCACTGGTCCTTTGCCATTATTATTTCTATGAAAAGCTAGGACAACACAGCCATCAAGCTCCTGCGAGCTTTTATAGAAAAACCCTGGAATCTGCAAGAAAGACCAAAGATTCAAATGGGTTTCAATGGGGTTTCCATGGTCCAGAACAGGACAGAGTTGCTCTCGTACTCCTCGCTCACAGGCCTCCATTCTCCTCTCTCGTTCACGATTTCACCGTGAGGAAGGAGTGTAGCCCTCGAGCCCACTGATGGCTGCTTTGGTTCAAATAAATTGTTGCTATTACAGCTGGCCAATGGAGATTAACAGCGCTGTTATTGAGTAAATCAATAGCACAAACATGACAGGTTGCGGCATTTTGTCATCCTGCTTCCAATGAACATGCCCGATTTGGCTTCTCCAAATGCGGAGTTTGGGTTTTTGATGTACAAATTCTGTATTCCTAGTGGAACCACCTTGATGCTAATCAGGAGCAAGTTAACTAAAACGTCAGCAAACTGTTCACTTTTTAAAGCTTACTCCCTTGGTTGACGGCAGCCTCCTGAGAGTTGAAGAAATCACTTTCTGCCCTGGGAAGATCTCCCAACAGACCCCCCTCCCCGCCCCACTGCCCTGCCAAATAAACAGAAGCTCTTACTGGACCTCCCCATACTATGGCTCCTTCTGCCCCCTCTTTATTTATTTATGTGTATTCAGTTTATAGGCCGACCTTCCCCATGCGGGGCTCAAGGCAGCGTACAACATGGTAAACAGAAATGAGAGCAATTCACTGTATCTCGGCATCATAAACGCCACTAAGGGATAATAGTTAAATTAAAACCATGCATCTTCAAACCACCATTCACACCAGTATTGGGAATGCAGGGCGGGAAGGAAAGGAGAAAGGGAAAGAAAAGAGGAAGGGAAGAGATGGGGAGGCCAATAGATGGAATATTCTCTAGTTCAGGGGTCTGCAACCTGTAGCTCTCCAGATGTTCATGGACTACAAAGCCCATCAGTCAATGGGCTGATGCTGGCAAGGGCTGATGGGAATTGTAGTCTGTGAACATCTGGAGATACAGGTTTCAGACCCCTGCTCTAGTTACTTTTATCTGTATGCCAGAATCATCTGGATTGGGGCAGGACTCTCACTGGTTTTACCAAAATGCTCAAGATCGTATTGCAATACTTGCCATGGCTGCTCTCAACCTGGTACAGGTGGGACCCACTTATAAACTTACTCTCTCTTTTGGGACCGCCAGTGTCACCATATTCTGTGCCGGGGGTGGGGGTCCATACCCATAGGTGTGTCGGAACGGCATAGGAGACAACTGCATTAATTTTACAGAATTCATAGTCTGCCTTTCTCAAGACTTTCTTAAAGACTGTCCTGCCCCTAAAGGGAAAATCACCCACTCAGAAGAGCGCATAGGAGTGCTGCTCCAGTATCCATTCAACCTTCAGGAAGGGGGAGGAGATATTGGAAAGAACATAGCAGACAAGGGGAGTTGAGCTTGGCCTCAGTGGGAGAGAAGGACACCTCAGGTCTGGCACAGGAAAAAGAGCAGACAGAGTAAAGGGTAGCTCTGCCTGGTAGTGTGGCAGAAACATTTAGCTCTATCTTCAGGAGAGAGGAGAGGGCTGGACTGCTAGGCCTGTCTCTGGCGATGAGCAGATCTTGTATAATTCTGACCCTGCTGAAAGGGCAGGTTGGTGTGGGAGGAATCCTGTGTGTGAGAGAGGATCTGACCTAGTGGTTAGTCTGCTAGTGCCTGAAAGCATTGTTCAAAAGTCCAACGACTCTTTGAAGTCATAACCTGTTCACTTTTTTGTGCCTCAGCCAGGTTTCTGCTCTGTCTATATGAAGAACTGTGCTGCTGGCAGTTCCTTTAAATCCAATCTGTAAATAAATAAACCTTCATAGTTGTTTACATATTAATCCAGCCTCAGTAATCTTAATAAGCTCCTTAGACACCACAAAACTTGCCTCACAGCAACAATCCCAAAGCCTATCTACTCAGTACCTGCAGGACACCTGGAAACTGAGGGGAATGTTTAGAGTTCAAAATGAACCTAGATCCCAAAATCTTAGGAGGCAGCGTGTGTCCCCTCAGTGGGGAAAAAAGGCTTGCCACAGAGTCAGACTGTGGGGGCAGGGAGGTTCTGCAGCTGTATGAGGATTCACTATCCCCCACCTGTGCACCTCTTTGGCTCTAAAAATATGCTTCCGCCCCTGCTCTACCACAATAAAGGCAGTCTCAGATTTCAACAGTCAAACCTGCCATATTATGGCCTTTTAGGCACAAATTGTCTGTAATGTATCTTGCTGCCAAATGTGATTTTTTCCCCTATTACTTCCACACTCTTTTCCTCCATTTGGCTCCAGAAACATTTTCCCTTCATTTTTCCTCCGTTGTTATCCTGAGCACTTTTACTGCGATTCTGAAACTATCTCTTTCTGAGCCAACTTTCCTTGAGCATTATGATTATGTTGAAACAGTTTTCATTCCTCCATTCCACCAAACACAGGGCCTTCTGCCATGCCTTGTGTAGTCCCCCAACCTCCCCCTCATCATCTATTTTTGAAAAGATTTAAAAAAGAATTCTCTGTCATATTAGCAAGGTAATGCAGGGGCAGACACACAAGTCAGGCGGGTTGTACCAGCTTTGTCAATTTCATCTCAAATGAGCGATATCATGTTAAAGTGAAGATACAATGTGGAGCAAGTGAAATTGACAGTAGCAGTTGTTTTTGTGATAAGAGACTGCCATAGTTGCTATGGTGCGTTCCTGAAGCAGTTGCTTGTCAAGTTCCTTCTGCAAAAGAACTTCCACTGTCAATTTCACTTGCTCCTAATTGCACACATACTGTGCCTTTGCATTAACGTGACATCACTCATTTGGGATTAAATTTACAAAGCTGATACAAGCAACCTGGCTTGTGATTGTGCCCTCATGTTGCACCGCTAACGTGGTAGAGATTTTTTAAAAATTCTTTTCGAAAATGGAGGACAAGGGGGAGCAGAAAATGATTGGAGGCAGGGTTGTTCTTCTGTGTCATGGACGACATCCCACCATTAGGAATAATACAATTTCAGCAGCAGCACATGGAATACATGCAACTGAAGAGACAAGGAGAAAACGACAGAGGAAATGGAGATGTGCGGAATGATTTCACAGAAAACATTTCCAAGACACAAGGTGTGACCACTGGGAAAATCTGTGGAAAGCTGCACATATGAAAAGGGCCTACGTCTACCAGGGCCATTTTTTTAATATTAAAAAATGCATTTCTACATTTCAGCTATTAGGCAGATCCTCCATAAAAACAAACCCAAGGCAGCATATAAAACAAAGTATATTATAAAACTATGGACATTAATGACATTAACAACACACATACTCAATAAAACAACAGCATTTTTCACGAAGAGCAAATGGTGCCATAAACATCTGCAACAAGAGACAACAGAACCAAACACAAATCAAACCAAATTGTTGGGAGGGGAAGGGAAGCAGTTTGTAAGCAGCTTTGAGACTCTTTACAAATAGAGAAAGGCAGGATATCAATCCAAGCTCCTCCTCTTCCTCTAATGTCACTCTGCTTGGAAGTGATGTCAGCACATCACTGGAAATCTTTGCTCAAATGCCAGAGCACCCCAGGTATTGCTGACAAGGCACTGAAGTTACTTCCTGTAGGCACAGGAAGTAACGTCAGCACATATGAACTTCCAGTTGCTGTGGGGAGGGGGATCCAGCAACCCTGTGCCTGAGTTTTAGTCTGTTGTCTGGAGCGTGGAAATGTTTCAGAAAAGTGATTGATTGATCATGTAGATAAATATTAACCCCTCAAAAGCGAACATGAGAATCATGTGGTCAGTTGTCATAAGCCATCACGGTGCCTGAGCCATTACCCCGATAGCCAGCATAGTGTAGTGGTTGAAGTGCTGTAGCAGGATCAGGGAGACCCAAGCTTGAATCCCCACTTCTCCATGCAAGCTTGCTAGGTGACGTAGGGCCAGCTGCGCACTGTTAGCCTCAACTGACTCCCAGGGTTACTTTTGTGAAGATACACAGAGGAGAGAGCAACACTGTTGGAAGCCTATTCAGGTCCCTATTGGTGGAGAATTTGGGAGCGTAAACAAATCTAAATAAGTAAATAAATAAGCAAGCAAGCAAGCAAGCTGTGACCATCTAGAACAAACGGTCCCCACCTAGGCAACCAGCCTTCAATAGAAACTGTGGCATGTAAAGCTCCCCTTCCTTCAACCTGTGCGGAGCACTGTGGTTCAGTGAGAGCGCATCTGTTTAGCATGCAAAAGGTCCAAGGTTCAATATCCCATTTAAAAAATATCAGGTTGTAGGGGATGCGACAGACCAGTACCTGAGACCAGTGGTGGGAATTCAAATAATTTAACAACTGATTGTTTACAAGCACCATTTTAACGACCGGTTCTGCCGAAGTGGTGCGAACCGGCTGAATCCCACCACGGCCTGAGACCCTGGGGAACTGCTGCCAGTCTGAGCCAACAATACTGAACATAATGGGTCTGTGGTCTGATTCAATCTGAGGCAGCCTCGTGGGTCTATGTGTATCATCCTTGAGAAGACCAGATAATTGATTTGCAAAGACATTCACAAGCATGTTATAAACACACACACACACACACACACACACACACACACACACACACACACACACACACACACACACACACACACACACAGTCTGCCCTTCAGTCCATTACTTCTCACCCAATCCTGTCAATCGATCAAAACAAGATTTTCCCCCCTTTCCTCTTTTTCCTGAAGAACTCTCTAGCCATTTGAATTTTAAAAAATAAAAACAAGTCACTACCAGAGGCCCTATGCCGATCATATGCAACCTGTCAATCAGCCATCACTTCATGGAAGCCCATAAACTGCTCCATTACCTCTTCTAATTGAGAAGAATGCAGCTGCTGAGGGATGTTGGCGGAATGGCTTTCGAAAGAAGCTTCTGCTGCTATTCGAAGAGAAAGTTCCAAAAGAGCCTTCAGCTAAGAGGGAAACCTGCATAGAAACCAGAAAGCAACCGTAGGAGACGTGGGAGGGATGGGAGCTGCGCTCTCTCTGGAAAAGCGAAATTGTGTACTAGAACTCTCCCTCCTCAAAGAACGCACTGAGATAGAATAAATTAGGACATTTCGCATGGGCTTTGATCTTTCGCCTTAGAGATTCAAAACCATTTTGAGCCGCACTTGTTAGCTTCTATGAGACGGTGTGCCTATGTAAGCGCAGCCAAGTTGCTGCTGCCTGTGGCAACTCCACGGATTAACAACCTCAACAATGAGTCCTGTTGATAACAGCCTTGCTCAGGTCTTGCAAACTCAGAGCTTCCTTGATTGAGTCAGTCCATCTCATGTTGGCTCCTCCCAGCATATTCATCCTTTCCAGGGACCCTTCTCACAGGTGACCACAGTATAATAGTCTCAGTTTAGCCATTTTAGCTTCCAAGAAGAGTTCTGGATTGATTTGATCTACAAGCCTCTTATTTGTGTCTCTGACTTCTCGGTGCATCTCCTGATGTGCACTATTATCTAAGTCCGACTGTTTCCCAAACTGTGTGTATGTATGCAGAGGCTCCTTGAAATACCTTTTCATGGGGCACATGCCTTGCAAATCCTGCACAGAGTATTTTGTAGGTATGCATTCCACCGTGATTTTTTTTTTAAATGATGCTTTCCTTTTTCAGGAACTGTTCAGCACTGCCTTGACCCAAAGATCCACTTATTTATTTGAATTGCCCTCACTTGCTCGCCATTGTTTCAGTGATGTCACCACAGTGCCAAATCTTATTGGCTAAATTATTGATAAAGTCATTAGATGTCTGCTGTAGGGCTGTAATTGGCTGTCCCCTCGTAAAGCCCACCACATTTACCATCTTTGGCAGCGCCTGCTGCTTCCATCTTTCGGCGCTGCCAGCCCCTCCCGGCCTTTTGGATCAGGTGCCTCCAATTCATTCAAGCATTGTACTGTTGTGCTAAAGTTATTTGCTGCATTGAATTTTAATTTAATTTATTATTGTTTTTAGATGGTTTATGTATCCTATTGGATTAACTGATTTATTATGGGGTTGTTTTGGGATTGTTGTGAGCCACCTAGAGCCCTTTGGGGATGAGGCGGCCTACAAAATCAAATTAATAATAATAATAATATCACTGTGCCCGCTTCAGGATCTTTGATTAGGTGAGAATCACTCATGTGAATAATTTAGGAAGGAGGAAACAGAGGCCAGTGTAGAAATAACAGCATCAAGCAGTATTAAAAGACAGGCAAGTGTGCGCAACTAGGGGCAGGGGTTCAATATCCTGTCAAAATCACTGATTTGTAAGCCACCAAAAAACAAACCCACTGAATAGTTGGTGCGGCCCCAAATAATGCTGGTAAATCTGTGCTCAGATCCTTCAATGGATGAGTGAGCTGTAAACACAGCTGCACCGCCCAAGATGGATCATGACCATTGTGTTGGTTGAAAGTGGGGGTTAATTTTCTCCTGAATAGTATCCCCCTAGTAGCATTAAGACCCAGTGTGTGCGGTAGGGAAACTGGCACCGGCATCAGAGACGTGGAGCAGATATTTTTCTAGTGCTTCATTTTTCTTGGGAAAGTGTTTTATTTCTAACAATTCAGTTTCATAAAATCAACAATGAGTGAAAGCCATTACCAACCTAATATTAGGCAAGCTTGGCAGTTTCAGAGCTGTAATTCAGGTTTTTAAAGATGATTACCCTGAGGAACTGTGCGAGGGAATGTTTTATTGATTTGTAAACTGGGACGGGTGGAAATACACACAAACACAGGAGGCTACCTTTTACTGAATCACATCACTGGCCCATCAGGATCAGTACTGTCCAGACCAGGGGTCTGCAACCTGTGGCTCTCCAAATGTTCATGGCCAATACGGCCAATTGGCCATGCTGGCAGGGGCTGATGGGATTTGTAGTCCATGAACATCTGGAGAGGCACAGGTTGCAGACCCCTGGTCCAGACTGACAGCAGCTGTCCATTCTGATGACCCTTTGGGGCAACTGATTGCCCTGGGTACGAAGCAGGTTGCTAGACTCGAATGACCACTGCTCCAGTTCAGTCAGGCACCAGATGCATAACCAGGAGGCAAGGGGCTCACGCCCTGGGCATTTCTTGGAAGGGGTGCAGGAAGATCCCATACCTTGATTGATCTTGTCTGGGCTCGCTGCCTGGAAATAAGCTGATCTTAATTTTAAACCAGCCAGGGGTTCTGTGGCGATGGGGATGACGGCATGGTCCCGTTTCTTCCTCCCCACCCCACTGCCCAAAAAGCCTTTGATTAAGATTAACTTACTTTTAGGTGAGTGGCGCTACAACCCAGAGAAGACTGGGGGCGCTCTTATCCTGGCCAGTCCCGGCCCCCAGTCTTCTCCCAGCCACAGCGATGCTTGCCTGAAATTAAGTTAATTTTAAACCAACCAAAGGCTTTCTTTTTGCAGCAATGGGCGGGGGGGGGGAGGACATGGGCAACCTTCCCCCCTCCGCTGCCACTGAAACTCACTCCCTTCCCTCTCCCTTTCCCCCCTTTTTCTCCCCACATGAACAGCATTCTCTTATTTGGTGAACTGGATTTGTTTCCTTGATTCTACACATGAAACCTGCTGGGTGACCTTGGGCTAGTCACAGTTCTCTCAGAACTCTCTCTGCTCCATCTACCTCACAAGGTGGCTGTTGTGAGGAGAGGAAGGGAAAGGAGCTTGTAAACCGCTTTGAGACGCCTTGCGGTTCAGAAAAGCGGGATATAAATCTAAACTCTTCTTCTGTCACTATCATGACATAAATGTAACACTTTCCCCTTTATTAAATAAGTAAGAATAAGCACACAAAATCCGATTGTGCGACTAGGCCTTAAAGCAAAGGGAAGGGGAAGCATTTTCAGCCATAAAATGAGATATGGAGAGACGTTTCTCCCTCCCCAGCATCCCTTCTCCATCCCTTCTCCAGCTACAGCCATTTTTTTGTGGCTAAACCACACAACTGGGTGTGGGGTATGGGTTCACCTGATCCCCAGATCTCCAGTGAAGAGTTGGCCTTTCCTTTTCAAAAGCAAGTGACAACATAATTGGAAACATTAGCTGCTGTCAAGAGGACACTGGCAAGGGAACAGATCTCTGAAGACACAGATCAGTTCAAAAAGTCAGGGGCGTATAACAGCAACGGATATATTAGCATCTATCTCTCAGTGGAACAATTACAAAGGAAAATCTCTGAAGAAATGTGGAAACAGCTCCACATATTTGAGAGAAAAAACACTTGAGGAATGATTGCATAATACAAATCCAGGAACTTTATTGTACAAAAATCCTTGTGGAACAATCGGTTATTTAATTGCAAAATGGCCTATTAATTTAAACAAACCACACCCTCCCACACATCTAATCAAAATGCTCCGTTGTACTGAGACCATATAGTTGCAACCTGTGGCCAATGGGAAGGAGCTGGATTTTGCTTATCCCAAAAGAACAATACAATAATGCAACTTTGGTCTTGGGAACGAGGCTGAAATGGAAGAACGGGATTTCAGAACTGCAGCAAGTGCAAGGATGAACAAGGAGAAGGAAACTATGTTTTGGAAAGGCTTAGGGTGGTCCAGGGAGCGAGGTTCAGGTTGACAAACACATGAAGCTTCCTTATGCTGGGTCAGACTGGTTGTCCATCAAGGCCAACCTTTGGCTACTTGACTTGCTGAAGTTCTCCACGGTCTCATATCGCCCGACTCCCAGACGTTTTAACTAGAGATGTTGAGACTTGAACCTGGGGCCTTCTACATCTAGCACTGAGCCACTGTGCTTTCCTCGCCACCTTTTGCTCTCTCAAGGTCGGCATTGTCTACTGTGACTGAAAGAGGCTCTCCGGGGCCCCAGGCAGAAGTCTATCCCTCCACTTATTACCTAATCCTATTTTAAACCAGCAATACTAGGGATTTTAGAACCGTCTGTAAGCGAAGCAGATGCTTTGCCCCTGAAACACAGCTTGACCCGAACAGGTTCAAATCCACCGGTGGACTCAAAGCTCAGATCCTACTTTAATTACAAACTTACAGGGGTCTTAAGCTAGTTAAATGATCTTCTTGCAAAAAAAAAACCCTCTGGAAATTGCAGTTAAAGAAACATACTAGAAAGTCTGTTACAAATTGCACACTCCGTAAGGAACTATAGCTCCATGGGTGACGAAATGGCTAATAAAATCAGTGTGGTGTAGCTACGGCCTCAGTGGAAGGCCACGTAGGCAAGTCCCAGACCTTCAGCTGAACTGCTTATAACTCTGGGTGCCAAAAATCCCGGAGAGGTTTGTGAGATATATTCCTGTGCAAAAACTGGATCTGCAGTTCTGCTCCAAACGAAAGACCCTTAGAAAAGGGGGCAACTTAGAGAAATCTCAGAGATGGCTGTGAAGTGGAACATGGGAGACAGAATGAAGACAGCCTCCACTATAAAAAAAACATACTACAGATAGAAACCCAATGGGGTTGATCCTATTGCTAAAATCTCCTGCAAAATGGACGTTGGTAAAAGGGACCAGGGTCATGCCGCCTTTTTTCAGAAACTTTGCCCCCCCACCCCACCCTCCTCCATGTCACCTCATCCCAAATCGGAGGAGTTATGCCAGAAAGCATGACTGCAACTCCACTGGCCAGATACTCCCACCCACACTGCATGACAAAACTTGAGCATGTCTCATGCGAGGAGAAACTGCCTCCAAGGTCACAATGTGGAGCTACTAAAGATCTTTTTTTTTCCGAGGAGGGGAGATTCAGCCCCCGAGTCTTTTCTAGAACTGAAGCAGCTGTCTGAAGCCCAGAAACCGCTCCTTGGAGGATACAACAGCAGTATTTACTGTACCGCAGACTTGGCTGGCCGCAGCCCAATGAACTCTGGATTTAGAGAGCAGATTCCGCTGTGGGCAGGACAGAAACAAGAGCATTTGGGTGCAGAATGTGCTATCGTTTGGGGATTAAGACGCAAAGAAGGGTGGCGTTTGCTGCAGGAAGAGCGCCTGGCATGGCAGAGTAGAAGCGCAAGCTGTCTAGCACAGGCAAAAGTGTGTGTGTGTGTGGGGGGGGGGGACACCGGGAGAGGAGAAGGGAGGGGAAGTTCATGCCAAATACTTTCCACCTTCCCTCTGAATTTCACTCTAGTGGAAAAATTTCCAAGCTGCTGTACAGCTTGCCGAGTTCCTGCTGAAGCCCCTGAGCAAAGCTCTGCGGATGCCAACAAATCGCCATGGAGAATGCCATGTTTGTCCCTGTGGCACAAGAGCTGGCACCCCTGGCTACCCACCCCACTCCCAGTCCACAGAGGATACTGATGGGGGGGAGTGGGGGCTTCAGTGCTGCAGATGTTTCAGAAGCTCACCTGGGATGAAAAAAAAGGCAAAGGAAAAGGCTGCGGGTCGAAGCGTGAGGGCAAAAGGTAGCTGGGAGGGGGTTTGCCGTTTGTTCCACTGCCTGTTCCACGGGAGGCAACGAAGAGCAAGATTGATGCTCTGCAGAAAACTGGCCGAAGGAGGGGTGGCCGTTTCTCCTTCCTTCCAAAAAGCAGACAGGAACCAGCTTTGAAAATGGAGGACAAGGGCTCAGTGTTTGCACAAAACCCCTCCCCCCCCCATCACCTCTGCTCCAGGTTTCAAATCTCGGAAAAATCTCAAAAAAGAGGGAGCAGGAGGATGGAGGAGAGCCAGACACACAACACACACACACACACAGAAGATGCCTGGCCTGCAGAAGGGAAATTGGAAGCCAAATCAGGCTTAAAGCCCTGAAGAAAATCCATGGTGAGCAGGTTGGAAGGAGGGGTGGGGTGGGGGGAAGACAGCCGTGGAAGGGGGAGGGGTAAGAAAGGAGGGAGCAGATGAGAGAGGAAAGGGAGAGACGGGGAGGGAGGGGAAGGTGGGAAAGCTGGAATGTCAGCTGTGGGCAAGAGGCTAGCAGATGCTTCGGGCTCAGGTTGCACACGTGGGGGGCAAGATGGCCGGGAGCAGAATGTGGGAAAGGGAGTCCAGTTTCTCCATGAGTGGGGGCAGGGAGGACATGGAAGAAAGCCCCACTGCAAAGATGCAGCCAGAATAGCCTTGCTGAGGCCAGAAGAAAGGTCTCTGCATTGTCCTGGAAGACTGGTTCACAGCACTGCTGTGACAGTAGGTGCCCCAAATGCAGCATGACCCAGAAGATGCAGGGGGTGGGGGTGAGGGGTGGGACTGTCTTCAGGCCAAAACCAACAGTAAGGGTTGCGACATGCCTTAACGCACACTGAGCAACGAAATGGCAAACTGTCCACATCGTTTGGATTATTCCAACACACAACAACTTGTGTGAGGCATGGAAGCAGCACTGGGACACCTTTCTTTCCTCCAAGGAGCTCAGGGGTGCAATGGGGTGTGTTTGCGTGTGCTCTCGTCATGCTTACAACAACCCTTCAAAGCAGCTTAGGCTGAGAGCCAGAACCAGCCCACGGGATCTTTGTGCTTTATCAAAAAATGTCCCGACCACCTGCCAGGCTTGCTCAGGGCAAAGCATGACAGAACGGCAGTTACAAGTGGCAGAGCCCAGACAAAGGCCTGTCTACAAAAATCCTGGGCTGTGCTGTCTTGAGGCACAAAAACCTTTGGACGGAGTTGCTGCCGTTGCAGGGCTGCTGCCTGCTTGCAGATTGCATTTAAAGCTTACACTAAGCCACAACTTTTGCAACCAACTCTGGTTAGCTTACCAAATTCAAGTTAACAAACCCTGGCACGTGGGCCTTTTGCTTCCCCTTCGGTGCTCCCAGCAGGGGTACTGACCCCACTGTGTCTAGACTCTGTCCTCTTCCCAGCACATCCCAAACTCCAGCAGAGTGCCCCAGCCAGAGAGGAAAAGGATTTCATGGGCACCCCCATTCCCCCTCCTGCCAGCTACCCCTCTGAACTGCCAAGCGTGGGTAAGTCTGGGGCTTCCTCAGTAGCCCAGCACAGTCTTTTAAAGGCAGTCTGGCAGTGGGTCACCCTCTCCCCAGTATTGCTTCTGGACTCTTGCAAGAGGCCAGGAGTGAACACTCCTGGGCTATGCTTAGCCTCCCCCAAACTGCCACCATTCAGCTGTTGCAGCGGTGGCTCTTTAAAAGGGGGAGGAATTCCTCGGCAACATTTTCTGGGGAAGTTCTGCTTTTCTTTTAGAGGAACCAGGTTTCTAGGTCCTGACAAGATGCAGGAACCACTTATTTCTGGTTTTCAGACATACCCTGTTACCAAGTTAATGCCTTGCACCCAGCATGGTGTAGGGGTTAAGAGCAGGCAGATTCTAATCTGGAGAACCGGGTTTGACTCCCCACTCCTCCACCTGACTGGCAGAGGCTTCTCTGGTGAACCAGATGTGTTTCCACACGCCTACATTCCTGCTGAGTGACCTTGAGCTAGTCACAGTTCTTCAGAACCCTCTCAGCGCCACCTACTTCACAAGGTGATTCCTCCCCTGCTCTACCACAACCAGGGACAGAGGCGTATCTAGAGAAAATGGAACCGGGGCGGGGGCACGGAGGGGACACAGATTTCACCCCGGGGTCTATTCTCCCTAGATACGCCTCTGTCCCTGGCCCAATTCAGAGTTGATCTTTGAACCTCATATCATATCTGAATGACTCCTTTCACCCTTACAACCCTGCCTGTAACTGAAATTCGACTGTCACAATGCTCTTTCGGCACGTCATGTGCTATAATTGAGGTGTGGCTGAGGAGATGGTGGGGTAGGGCCTTTCCAGCAGTGGCTCCTTCACTCTGGAACTCCCTGACCCAATGAGCCTGGTGATTTCCTCATTTCATAAATGGTCCTTGACTGGGAGCTACACCTAACTTTTAAAAAATGCCTAGTATTGCTGGATCCCAATGTTTTATTGGTTTTAATCATGGCTCGATCTCTGTAATTTTTACCTGCTTGGACTTTATCGGCTGCTTTGTTATTTTAATGGCTATTTTAAAAAAAAGATGTTCTGCCATTTTAGAAAGTAAGCCATCCACTAGAAAAGCAGGAGTAATGGGGTTGGACATAAATAAATGGTGCCTATATCTAAGCTGAGCCCTCCTGCCCTGTTCCTCAAATAGCCTCCCCTCCCACCTCAACACTGAAGCTCTGCAGGCATGTAGGCTGGAGAAGACAGCTAGGATTGGGATATTGCTGGGGAAGGCAGAGGGGCTGCAGCCTCATCCGGTGCACTGGAGCCTTTAAAAGTATTGGACTACCGAGAGCAAGACCCTGCAAGCAAACGGCACTATAGCTACAACTCAACAAGGCTGCCAATATTGTAATCACCACCGCTCTTTTCTTGTACCAGTCCGATGACTTTGGAACACTCCCAGAAGTGACTCACCCTTTCTATTTTTCACAAGCAAATGGTACACTGCCTCTTACCCAGAGGCTCATCCTGACATAAGAATAGCCCCACTGGGTTAGTACAGGGACAAAGGTAGGGGAGAGGAAGAAATGTCAGTGTTCCCTGTAGAAAGATGATGTTTTTAATCTAAAGTAAACATATAGATTTCCTCTGGTTTTATTAGTAATGAAGGGACACAGCTGGGGTGGCAATGAAATTAAGACAGAATTGATTATGTATAGAATAGGGAAAATCTTTTCTCTTTCTAAATTGTATAACTATAAGAGGTTTTCTTTTCTTCTCCCCGGAATGTGATACCCTTTTTTTTGGTGATGACGAAAGAATAGCCCCACTGGGTCAAAGCAATAGTACAGCATGCTGTTTCCAATGGTGGGCCATCAGATGCCACAAGGAGTAGTAGTAGTAGTAGTTTGGATTTATATCCCCCCTTTCTTTCCTGTAAGGAGACTCAAAGGGGCTTACAATCTCCTCCCCCCTCCCCACACACACAACAAGGTTAGTGGGGCTGAGAGAGCTCCGAAAAACTGTGACTAGCCCAAGGTCACCAGCTGGCACATGTTGGGAGTGCACAAGCTAATCCGGTTCACCAGATAAGCTTCCACAGCTTAATTGTGGAATCCAACCCGGTTCTCCAGATTAGAGTGCACCTGCTCTTAACCACTGCACCATGCTGGCTCTCCAGCTGCACATCAACATTCCTTCCTTGACAGATGATTTGCTGCATTCGATAAGCATTTTGCCTTTGAATCTGGAGGTCCCTTTTGGCTATCATGCCTAGTGGCCACCAACTGAGCTCTCTGCCATCAATCTGTCCAGCCGTCATTTATGGGCATCTCAGTCAGTGGTCAATACCACACCTTGAAGCAGTAAGTTCCACCAGCTAGGCACCCACCTGACAAAACAATCCTTTTTTTGGTCTGTCTTGAAACATCTGTCTTGTTGTGGCCAGTTTCCACCAACAGTCTTGTCTGCCATGAATCTGTCTAATCCTTTTTTTACAACCAGCCAGAATCAACCAACAGCCACCTATGTGCTAATCAAGGGGCAAAATCTGCTACCTTTGTGAAAAGGTGAATGGACCAAGGGGGCCAAAAAAGCTAGTTGGTACATATCCACAGTTGCATTTGAGTGTCAAATGGGAATGTGATGTGATGTTAGATATTGTCACATACAAACAAAACTGTCAGCATGAGAGATATGAACACACTCACATGTATGCCTGCTCTCTCTCTAGTAACTACCCATGTCTGAACAATTAATAGAGGACAATCCAGGCCCTACGATGTGTCCCAAGAAATAGACATAAGATCAGCCCCGGCTCTGACCAGTGCAGCACTATCAAAACAGTGGCAGCGCTGCCCACACAAAATGCACACATGGAAAACAGAACTCCCAACACAGACACCCCCTCCGTCATCTTGCAGTGACCTCCAGCCCCTCTTCCCCAAAAGAAGAAATCTAAGCATGTCCCCAACTTTCTAACATTGCAAAAACCCACTACACTTTAGGTCTGGGGGTGGGGGTGGGGACTGATCTGTCAGACCCTTGGCTGCTAATCAGCATGAACTGGTGTGTTTGGGGTTCAGAATGAGGGCGCTCTTGCAAATCAGGAGTTGGCTCTTGCTTTCCAGAGGGAAGAGAAGTGGGTGGGGAGGAAAAAAGGAGGAGAAGCCATCTAAACTGTCTTCAGGGAGTTTTGATATTGTGAATTCAGACTGAGCCATCCTGACATCAGAGTCCTACACGGGATCCAGTTTCCAAGGCAACTGGAGGTCAAAGGCCAGAGAGGGGAGCTGGCTCCTCCAGTTAGAATCCCAATTGTTAAGTCTCGGAATAAAGCTCAGTGTGGCGTTGTCAGCGAGATGTCACTAATTGTCTGCCAAAACAGCAAACCCGCCATTAACCCTTCAGGCACGGTTGTCAAGGAAAGCTCTGAAAGAGCCTTTCTCCTCTTTGCAGTGGTGTGTTTGAGTTGCACTCCGGCCCAACCCATCAAGGGGAAGCAATCCCCCAAAGCAAACGGCACAGTGGTTTGAGGAAGGCCAAAGGCCATTGCAGAAGATACCGTGCCTCGGCCATGAAAGAGACCAAGGGCTTGGCAGAACTCAACGCTTGTGCGCAGGAAATTGTCTTCTACTGAATTAGACCCATGTTGGCATCGTCTACTCTGACTGGCAGCAGCTCTTCAGGGTTCCTGGCCTTTCCCATTACCTCCTGCCTAACTGTAGGTGCAGGAGACGGAACCTGGGATATTTGCACAAAAACAGATGGTCCACCGCTCAACCACAGGGACCCCTGTGCAATTCTGGACAAGAAGTCTCCATTCATTTATTAGGAAACTTACATCTAAAACGGTCTGGTTTTCCTCAAGGGCAGAAACCCGAAACTCATGTATTGAGAGTGATTTTTCCCCCCTCACATTAACAGCAGCAGCTACCGGAAAAGTTTTTAGGTAGCAGGTGAGAATTCAGCCTCATGGGTTCATTGTGGTAGACTACAGTCTATTTTGTGACCTGAAGGAAACGTGTCAGCTGGCACATTACAGGAAAGAGAAGGAGAGGCAGGCAGGGGAGAAAGAGACAGAAGGGGAGAAAGGTTATGAAATGCAAAGAGGGACATAACATGAAATACTTTGAATATTAAATATTGCATGGATATGTATTAGCCCACAAAATGTCACTAAGCGAAGCCACAGTGCGCAAGGTCTGGACGCAAGTGGAACAGAGCTTAAGACACAAGAACATAGGAAGAGTCCTGCAAGATCAGACAAGCGAGCCATCCAGTTCAGTCTCCCATTTCAGATAGGAGCCAACCAAGGGTCCTGGAAGGCCAACAAAGGAGGTTTCTCTCTTCCCACTTCCCTTGCATGTGGAATGCAACTGAAGGCTTTCTGGAAGTCAGGAAATCTTGATTCAAGGTCCCCCTGTATGACTTCCAGTGGCAGGTGCCTTGCCTAACTGGTCCACCTTGCCCCTGAAAACTATCCCTGTCTGCACAGGGACACAAGGGGTGGTGGGGAGAGAAAAGAAGAAGAAAAAGAGAAGGAGGAGTTTGGATTTATACCCCACCTTTCTCTCCTGTAAGGAGACGGAAGGCAGCTCCTTTCTCTTTCTCTCATCACAACAGACACCTTGTGAGGCGGTGGGGCTGAGAGGGTTCTGAACAATCTGTGACTACCGGTAGCCTAAGGTTAAGAACCTGTCTGGCATATTTGTTGAAAGTATTGTTCTTTCCCTGGGTCAATACTCCCACCTTCCATTGACCATCAGCCAAGGATTTTATCAACATCCTGCTCATCTATATATACATAAAACCTATCAACAGAAGTTGTGTTTTAAAAGCATCAGATATTGGTATCCTTCTACACCAGGGGTAGGGAACCTGCGGCTCTCCAGATGTTCAGGAACTACAATTCCCATCAGCCCCTACCAGCATGGCCAATTGGCCATGCTGACAGAGGCTGATGGGAATTGTAGTTCCTGAACATCTGGAGAGCCGCAGGTTCCCTACCCCTGTTCTACACCAATGGCGGCGAACCTATGGCACTCCAGATGTTCATGGACTACAATTCCCATCAGCCCCTGCCAGCATGGCCAATTGGCCATGCTGGTAGGGGCTGATGGGAATTGTAGTTCCTGAACATCTGGAGAGCCGCAGGTTCCCTACCAATTGGCCATGCTGGGAGGGGCTGATGGGAATTGTAGTCCATGAACATCTGGAGTGCCATAGGTTTGCCACCACAGTTCTATACCATTAGTGGATCTCTTACTCCATTACAGAGACTTGATATTATTTCATTTGGGATCTTCTGTGTATGTATTGTTCATTGTTTTGTTGTTGTTGTTTATAATATGTATGTTTTTGTGGATTAAAAGTTGTGGTTCCGGTATATAAATGTTTAAATTATTTTCATTAAAATAGATTTGTATAGTTCATACTAGAGCCAGACAGGTTCTTTTCCTTTCTTTAAACTAGCCTAAGGTCACCCAGCAGGAATGTAGGAGTGGGGAAACATATCTGACTCACCAGATAAGAGTCTGACACTCATGTGGAAGAGTGGAGAATCAAACCCGGTTCTCCAAATGAGAGTCCACTGCTCTTAACAACTACACCACGCTGTGTGCCCAGATGCCCCTTTCAGGCATCATGGGAAACCAAAGTATGATCAAAGTCTTCCTCAACAAAGAATATAGTTCCACAAGGTAGTGGTCTGCAGTAGAACAGATAGATTTGAGTCCAGTAACGTCTTAGGGACCATCAAGATTTTCAGGGTATAAACTGTTAAAAGAGTCAAAACTCCTTTCGTTAGATGAAGGTATTTGATGAAGGGAGCTCTGCCTCTCAAAAGCTTATACTCCCAAGAATCTTGTTGGCCTCTAAGGTGTTCAAATACTGGACTCAAATCTGGCTGCTCAACGAGGAAGTTTCCTATCCTTCTCTGCACATGAGGGGTGAGTCGCAAAAAGGGATACGTGAGCATGCTAAGCAGATGCAGTCATGGGCATCATGAACGAGCCTCAGTTTGCCATGTCTACCAGTTTGGAAGCCAATGCCCGTTAAAACCAGTTAGATCATTTAGCAGCAGTTTGATCCACTTCCAAGTAAGATTTTCACACACTAATATGTTGCATATTTGCTTGGAAGCAATGAAGGGATAAATGCAAAAATTGGGAGGGTGGAATTTGGGGGCAGACAGACAGCAGGGCCACAATGAGGTCACGCAACATAAAGAAGGCACAAGAAGGCATGCAATTCAGAACTGCCACCTCGTCTCTTGACTGCCAGTAATTCCCTGCCTTTGACAAGGTTCGTACATTTCAAATTTTTTCTTCATAGCCACAAGGGCCTCTTTATACATTATGCAACACAGAACACGGGTCTGGGGTGCTACCCCCACCCCTCACCCCTCACCCCCCACCCCCAATCTCTTGAGTATCAGAGAGGTGAGATTGGCAGGTTTCTCACTGCCCACAGAGTCTAATTGGGGTTACAACTGCACAAAGAAGGGGTTTTAGCCTCCCCACTTTAGAAAGATGGGTACAACCCAATATTTTTGTCAGGTTGGCATATTCCATGCCAAATAATCATCTACCAGGGTTACAGGGATGCTCGGCATACAACCAAGCGTTCCAAAAGTGTGGCACCAGAAAAGATCTGCCCTTCAATTGCTCACAATTATTAGCACCATCTTGGTTTATCGGTTTCCATGTCTGGTGGGGTGTAAACGGTAACATGTATGGTTTTAATTGTGGTCTTAGCTGTTGTAAGCCACCCTGAGTCAACAAAGGAAAGGGTGGCGTAGAAATGTAAATAAATAAGCCCCCCTCCCATCTCAGCCTCCGTTATCAACAGCGGCAGAGTCCAGCATTCCTATCTCGCTTTTCAGCCACAAACTCGCTCACAAGAATCTAAATCCATTATGAGCAGCAGACACATTGTTTGGGGAGGCGATTTTAAGCTGAGCTGGATCTGGGAACAAGGAATCGTCACTGGCAACCTTGAACGAAGCGTATGAGGCTCCTCCTCTACTTACTACTAAAAATATAGCAAAAATATCACAGCCACTTCACATTTTACACAATAACACTCCTGGGCAGGATGTGGCTGGATACTGAGCAGGGAAGCCGGGATCAATCGTGACTCTGTGACAAGGGTGCCAGTAACGATATGCCAAAGTGAAAACACATCCTTTGCATGTTTAGGTGTATTTGCAACACAGAAAGCCGCCTTATATGGAGCTGGACCATTGGCCTATCAAGACCAGTGTGGTCTATTCTGACTGGCAGCGGCTCTCCAAGTGATTCAGTGAAAGTCTTTCAAGCCACCGACAGCCTGATCCTTGGAACTGGAGAAATAGGGGATTGAACCGGGGACTGTCTGAATGCAAAGCAGATGCTCAGTCACAGAGCGGAGGCCCAGCCTCTTAACAGGAATACACGGCGCTGCTTTCTACGAAGCCGTCCCATTTGTTAATCAAGGTCTACTGGGGCTGGCAGCAGTTCACCAGGGTCTGAGCTAGAAGCTTTTTGGACCACAAGCCACTTAACCCTTTTAAGCCAAGGATGGAACTGGAGACCATCTGCATACGATGCAGCTGCTCTACCTCTGAGCCACAGCCCTCCCCTTAAAAAGTCTGACATGTGCGGATGAAGAACGTACCACATTAAACAGCTTTTAGTGCAGGAATTGCAACCCTTTTCCTCCATTTGCTCCAAAATGGACCATTATCATTAGCTCAGAACAGACAGGGGGCCACTCTACTCTTGCTCTTAAGGGAGGGATCGGGGTCCTCATGGGTTAAAGAACAAAACAGTGCGACACTGTAGTGAGTCAGGCAGCGCTTCAGCCGTGAAGATAGGTGGAAGAGGTGGGGTCATGGCTCAGTGATGCATTCAGGAGGTCTCTGGCATCTCCATCTGAAAGGGCCTGGTGATGTGAAAGACCTCAGCCTGAGACCCTGGAGAGCCACTGGCAGTCACAGAAGACCCTCCTGGCTTGGATGGATGAAGCACTCAACTCAGAAGAAGACGACTTTGGATTTATACCCAACCTTCCTCTCCTGCAAGGAGACTCAAGGTGGCTTACAAGCTCCTTTCCCTTCCTCTCCCCACAACAGACATCTTGTCAGGCAGGTGGGGCTGAGGGAGTTCCAAGAGAACTGTGACTATAAGTCCAAGATCACCCAGCAGGAATATAGGGGTGGAGCAACACATGTGGTTCACTAGATAAGTCTCTGCTGCTCAGGTGGAGGAGTGGGGAATCAAACCCAGTTCTCCAGATTAGAATCCACTGCTCTTAACCACTACACCATGCTGTTTCTTACATAAGATGGTTTCATACGTAGGTGGGGATCCCTCTAATGATATTTCCAGCCTGATGTTGACTTTGAAGGTGGCCAGAACCTAATTTAAAATGGGTTGCTGCAGCCCACAAACGCAACATATATCTGGGTTATGGATCTCTGATATGCTGATGGTGCACGCAAAGCTGCTGAGAGCCCAGTTCGAATAAGATTGCTTGTAGTGGGTGCCATCTTGTGCAAAACTCTGTAAGCAAGTTCTTCTACTCCGGTGGCATTTTTAAAAAATCAGGCCTCAACATGGCACAGGGAGCCAGCAGGGTGTAGTGGTTAAGAGCAGCTGCACTCTAATCTGGAGAACTGGGTTTGATTCCCTGCTCTGCCACTTGAGCTGCGGAGGCTTATCTGGTGAACAAGATTAGCTTGTGCCAGCTGGGTGACCTTGGGCTAGTCACAGTTCTTCGGAGCTTTCTCATCCCGACCCACCTCACAGGGTATTTGTTGTGTGGGGAAAGGAGTTTGTAAGTCCCTTTGAGTCTCCTTACAGGAGAGAAAGGGAGGATATAAATCCAACTCTTCTTCTGCTTAAGAACAGCAAGCTGGCCTGTGATAGGGGCGCCAGCTCTTATGCTCTGTGGCTCAAGAACGGAGGCACAGGATTGAATCCATTTCTGGATTTCCAAAGAGAAAAGAGGAAGGCAATTTTTACTGATTCCTCCCCCCCACCCCCTTTCATACTGTCTCCAGGGGATTCCCTGCACTCCAGGAGCATTATCACAGGGGTGGCAACAGGAGGCGGTGGGCAAAGTCTGAAAACAGTCTTCCTGTTTTTGCTGCCCTGAAACCTGCAGCCGGCAAAGGTTATATGGAACTCAATATTGAATAATTATGTTAATGTGCCTACTGCGAACAGTGACCTTTTTGGGGTTTTCTTCTTGTGCAGGATGCTGATCTGTGCATGTTGCCGGGAATCCTTTCTTCCAGTGACCAAGGGTCTTGGCCCAAGTATGACCAGCATTATAGACCTGGGGGTTACTGTAGTAAGCATTTATTTAGATGGCACCCACTACAAGCAATGGATTTTCCCCACTGCATTCAGAAGTGAAATTCACTGGACCAGCAGCTGCTGCTTAGCAGACTATTCTAGTTTAATGTCTTCAGTCCACTGGTTTGTATGGGATGCAGAAAAATCACAGCTCCTTCCTTTAACCCTGAAAACTTACATGGCTCACAAGCAGGATCAGGGCCCAGATTCCAAACGTAGGCTGACACAGATGTGGCCTTCCTACTCCCTTCCCCATTATGAGCTGTGTCCCGTGAATAACGTTGGACATTTTTATTTAAGATAGATCTTTGGTAAGGATTGATATTTGCACGAGTTTTTAGTACTATAAACTCTAGAGCATGTTATTTTGACGACTGCTTATTTGGATTAATTTATTGTGGAGCTTTTAATTGTATTTCACCAAGTTTTTTTCCAAACTAATAACATTAGCGAGAAAAGATGTTTAAGCTCATCGTCTTCATCATAACCTGTAGCAAAGAGCAGCCCATATTATGTCTCCAGTAGAAAAGTGAACAATTCGTCTTTAAATTTAGAATTCTTGACCTGACTGTCCTACATAACTTTACTATTACTCCCCTCTTACATTCCCGCTGTGTGACCTTGGACTACTCACCATACTTTGGAACTCTCTCAGCCCCACCTATCTCACAAGGTGTCTGTTGTGGGGAGAGGAAGGGGAAGGAGTTTGCCAGACACCTTGAGTCTCCTTACAGGACAGAAAGGCGGGATATAAATCCAAATTCTTCTTCTTCCCTTTGCATCCAGTTTTTCTAGGCTTCCCAGGTCTTACTGTGGGTGGTTTAGAAATAATAAATCAATCATCGCCCCCCTGAAGAGACCAGGAACAGTGGATTTACTTCCCTGGAAGGCAATTTATTTGCGGCTTTCCTTCCCCACCCCCCTGCAGTTGGGAAGGCTTGGGTGTGCATGTCTCGGCGGCAGTCTTAAGTTGCACATGGCGATGGTTATTAGAGTTGGCACGCCAGTCAAATATTGTCCACTAATCAGCTGACTGGCCTCCTCCATTGTATGATGATGGTCAAACATTCCACAAAGCAAAGAACACCACTAAGTAGGTGGGCAACTTCTTTTTTTATTTCCTTCTTGAGGTCATCTTGGAGCAAGGGCTTGGGGAGAATTGCTTCCAACTGGCCTTCTGCTATAGCTGCTGGCATCTGAACAGTTGGAAGAACTTGCCTGCGACTTAACCCGGCTGCGTTGAACCACTGCCTTCCTCCCATTGTTTTGCTTTCAATCTCTCCTTTTCTTATTTTATTTTTTGAAAAGGAAGCTGCAGTTCAGCTTAAGAAAGCCAGAGTAGAGCTCAAGTGAATGGTTTGCCATGTTTCCCCGAAAGTAAGACAAGGTCTTATATTAATTTTTGCAACCAAAAGATGCATTAGGGCTTATTTGCGGGGTAGGGCTCATTTGCGGCGAAATACGGTATCTTCACAACTCATTAAGGCGGGCTCTCAGCAGCCCCGTTGCTTCCTCCTCACGTGTGATGCAAGCTGCGTCCTCATTGGCAGGGAGCACCCAGCTGGATCACACCATCCTAATCTGTAACTATCGGTAGGGCTTATTTTTGGAGGAGGGCTTACATTTCAAGCCTCCTCCAAAAATCCTGAAAAATCATGATAGGGCTTTATTTCAGGGTAGGTCTTATTTTTGGGGAAACGCGGTACCTTGTTGTACCAAAGGCAGTGTTGGCTACTCCGACTGGCAGAAACTCTTCAAGTTCTTGTGGCAGGGGGAGTCTTCACATCAGCTACAACCTGCTCTTTTGAATGGGATATGCCAAGAACTGAACTTGGGACCTTCTGCACACAAAGTAGAAGCTCTTCTGCTGAGGCGTGCCTCTTGCCCTGGTGCCTTGTAATGAGCCAGACCCTTGGTCTACCAAGGTTGGTATTGCCTGCTCTGATTGGCAGCTGCTCTCCAGGGCATCCGGTAGAACATCAAAGACCTAATGCTTTTATTAGCTGCAGATACAAGGGACTGGACTCGGCACAGCATACGTATCAAAGCCATCGATAATTAACTTCCTTTGCAATTGCTTTTAACGCAGTCTGCTTCCAAGTCTCTGACAAGCATTAGGCCGTACCTTTGACAAGACTGTGTCTGGACCAAAGGCTCAACCCTAGGGAAGGTGAGGCTCTGTAGGCCTAAAGATAAATGGCATCCTAGACACACACAAAAGTCTTTAGTCCCATGGCTCAATAAAGTTTGCTGAAGGAAGAAAGTCTGCAAATCTGCGAGAAGGAAAACTCAAACCAGGATAAAAAGAAGTAAGAAACACAGGAGGGGGATATTTACCTACATCCAGTGGTGGGATTCAAATAGTTTAACAACTGGTTGTTTACAAGCACCATTTTAACAACCAATTCTGCCGAAGTGGTGCGAACCTGCTGAATCCCACCACTGCCTACAACCTAGGGCATTTTGATGAAACAATTTTAAAAACCTGCACTCCCCACCTGGCACATATAAGTGAAAAGAAACCCCACCCCTAGAATTATGTACAGGGGCATATTCATCACCAACACACAGGAAAAAGCAGAAAGACTTTCGGCTCCGCTCCTGCCTTGCTGCCCATTTTATTCTTATTCTGTGTATTTGGAGCAGCCTCCCCTTTCCTTGCTCTCTGAAGAAACACAAGAATTCTCCCCAAAGTCCACAAACCCTGGAGAATGGCACTGTTCTGAGAAAGCAAAGGGGGAAGGGGATTGAATCCTGCCCTTGTCCCCTTGGGAAAGAACCAACCGGGCCATGGCCGGATTAATCTCCTTGCAAGGGAAGGCGGCGATGTCATTGCCTGTCCTTGCTGCGCTCAGCACTCTTGCTCTCCTGGTGGATGCCTAACAACAAAAGAGAAAGCAAACGGTTTGGGCTAGTGGGCCTTTGGCCCTGGTGGGCTTCCAGATCTGATAATGAACCAGCCTGGTGGAGGGCTGATTTAAATTGACCAAGGCCATCACAGAATATCACACACACACACATCCAAAGGCTCCCTGAGCTAAGAATGACTTCATTGGATAAACTCTGGATGCGCAGAAGTCACTGCAAAACTTACCAAAGGCTAACAAGGGGAATGGAGAAGAAATGGCTTCTGGGGCAGAGCTGAGGCCTTGTTCTCTAACCGCACTCTAACCGCACTAAGGAAGCCAATAGCATGAAAAGCCGAGGAATCTCTGAACAATCCGTGCTCACCCATGCGAGGCAGGAAAAATACCGGCCTAAGATGGAATCAAAATACAAGACAGGAAGTGCATTTGATAAAGAAAAATCTAGATCCTGCCTCCCAGAGAATGGGGTATGAAAGAACCAACAAGATGGCCTCCGCCTCCAGGAGAAAATCAGAGACAGGTGAGGATGCCTGCTTCAAACTGGCAATGTGTGGAGGGAAATCTTTGGGCCCCTCCTGGCCATTTTCTATCCAAAACTCCCATTCCACCCTCCAGCAGATTTCATTCAAGAACTTTCTGGTTCCTGGATCACTATACTGTGCTGGCCTCTGAATAAATGGTTTGGGATGGGTTTGTTAGCCTTCCTTTGTGGAGCTTTGATACTCTCAGGTTTGATCACTTTTCTGATCAACCACCTGCAATACAGGCTATTCTAGTAGGTAGTGATCTCCCTAGGGCAACCCAGGGACTATCATGACGGGGCAGACTAGTGTTACTGGGGGTACCAAGTGGAGCTGACTCGAAATGGTAAAGTGGAGATGTATTTCATAAACACTTTTGCCCTTGCCAACAAATGTTCCCCCCTTTCTGTGATTTGGGGGGGCGGGGGACTCCCAAGTGAGATAAACACGATCCCCTTCCTGATAATTATTCTGCAATAGGCTTCCCGCCCTTGCTCTGAACTGGCTTGATGGTAACACTTTGCAAATTGACTAGTTACATTACAGCTTCATGTTAGCTATGTGATCTCTGACTGGTTGGGGTTGTATATCCAGCAACAACATACTATGAAAAGAAATATAAAAATGTGAGAGGTGATGGGGGGGGGGTGAGAATTTTGGGAACTCTGAAAAGTGCTTGCAAACATTTCGCAGAGCACCACACCCACTGTGTAAACTCATTTCTGCACCCAAATACTACCATGCTTATACTCAATAATACTGTTTCACTATCCCTGTGCACCAAAGTCATTGGAACTTGATTGCATGGGAACATCACATAGCCACCAAGAACAGAGTGTGAAAAAGCAATATTAAAAGGTGAGTATCAAAATTGTTGGATCATTTCAGAGCTGGCTCCAGAAACTTCAAACCGGTTTTGTACATGCAAAACATTTTACCTCCAATCACTTAGGAATTACAGTTCATCTCTAGACTGGAGAAAATAGATGCTCTGGAGGGTGGAGTCTATGGGATTGCACCCCTACTGTCCTCCCCAGGCTCCATCTCCAAATCTCTTAGGTGTTTCCCCACCTGGATCTGGCAATCCTACTCCCCAAACCCATCTGCTGGCCGGGAGGAGGGGGCGGGGGCAGGGAGGGGCACCTGTCAACCCTACCATCACTTGATGACTCCCAACCAAATGTCAGGCCTTCCATGGAAAAATGATATTAAGAGGACCTGAACGAACACAAACCTGTTCGTGGATTCTTCCAAGGCCACATTTTCACGGCTTGCCTGGAGGGGGGCTTCTCCACTCCAGGCAAGCCATGAAAACGTGGCCTTGGAAGAATCCACGAACAGACAGTTAAAATCCATGAACAGATAGTTAAAATTGGAAGAATCCACGAACAGACAGTTAAAATTAAGAAGTTATCGTCTGCCTTTAGCTGCTTCTTTTAACAAAACTTCAACAGCCCTTATCATGGTGAGCATGATCTACTCTTCCAGCTCACCATGCATTGCATGAATACTTGTCACTTTAAAGAGGAGTCATAGCTCAGTGGTAACATATATGCTCTGTATGTACAAGGCCACTGGCTCAGATGTTGGCATGTCCAGGGTGTTTTTCTTTAAAGATAGCACATAATAAGCATGGCACAGTGGTTAGTGTATCATACTAGGATCTGGAAGAACCAGGGTTGAATCCAAATCTACTGTAAATGATGACCAGGTGACCTTTGGTCAGTGATTCTCTGAGTCTATCCTACCTTACAGGGTTCTTGTTGTGAGGATCAAATGGAACGGAAGAAAGCAATGTTGAAAGCTGCCTTTGGTTCCTTTAAGTCTAAGCAGAGACTTAAAGGCAAATGTTTCTGGAGAGCCAGCATGGTGCAGCAGTCATGGTGCCAATTAAGATCTGGGAGACCCAGATTCAGCTCTCAATTCTGCCACAGATGTCACTCAGTTACTTTGGAACAGTCACTCTTAGCCAAACCTACTTGGCAGGATTGTCGTGAGCATAAAACGGAGGAGAAAAGAATGACGCGCACCACTCTGAGCTTTTGGCAGGGAGGGAACGTAAACACGAAACACAAATGTATAAGACGTTTGGAAAAGGAACAAACTGAACAAGAAGGTTCTAGGATTGTTGTTTTGTTTTTTGCTTAGAAAAGAGGACTTCCCTGCAGGTTTGAATTGCCCTTGTCCCGAATGTCCCAGGATTTTCTCCCCATCTGAAAAGGCCTCAGTCAGAACCCCTGGTGAGCTGGTGCCCGTCAGACTAAACAGTCCTGGGCTAAATAAACGGAGGGTCTCCCTTGGCATCACAGCATTCCATAAATTCATGGTCCACATTAGTGATGGAACACAGAACAAGCAGAGCGGCTATAAAGAGCTAGTTCATCTAGAATATCCCAGTTGGAAAACAGTTTCAGGGGCCATCTCAAGACCGATTCCCTCAGAAGGTTTGGGGAAGCTGGGCCAAACCTTCACACAAAAGCCTCTGGGTGGTCTTTTTCCTTCCTCTGTCAAGCAGGCTTGCTTTTGCTCTCTGTCAAAACAGATGGACACAAGCGCTTTGCAGAGAAACCCTCAGAACAAAAACGAGGTCCCTGTAACTTGGCTGGACTTGCCCTCGCAAGGCACCTGAGTGGCGAGCTTTCAGGTTTTCACACCCCAGTTCTGGATATTTACAGGGATTACAGTGGTCACCTCTGGGTTTGACAGACACCTGCATCTATCTGGAAGAGAGGTGAATGGCACAGTGACCGCCTTGTGGTTTCACCAGAATTTTCCTCAAAAACAACAAAAGCTCCCTGAAATACCCAGTGCAGAGGAATTACTGTCCAAGCGACCATTTCTTACTTGGGGTTTCAAGAGTCCAGGGTAGTACAACCCTTGAGTGAAGCACTAAGCAGAACGGTGAAGGAAATGGAAAGGGGAAAGAAGCGTATCAGGACTGACAACATACAAAGGGAGCTTCCGTCCAAGTTAAGGTCCGTTGCATACAGAGGAGCGCTGTTTTCCTGCCTGAGCTTATAACCTAGCAGCGTTGGAGGCATAGCAAGTGATGAAAGTAGGCAGAGGTGCTGCCCTCTCATGGGCACAGAAGAATATTGCAGCCAGCTTACACAAGGGAAGCGTTCACTCATGCATCAGGCTCCAGCACACGGGCCAGACATGCTGCAGTTAGCACATAGCAAAAGCAAAGATGTTCGAAAATACAAAGGCCACCTTCTGCTCCCCGGTTCTCCCAAAGACAGCCAGGTGGGGGCTGGAACGTCAAAGTGAAAAACAGGGGAGGCGTCAGGCAGCTTCATTTCATGCTTCCTGCCTCACGTGCAAAGCAGGCAGCGTGAGATCTGCAGGCCGCCGTGAGCTCATGCGTCTCTCTGTGGGGGAGAGAGAAGCGCCCGTAAGGCAAAGCTGGTGATGGAGATTCGGGCTGGAGGACTGTTTGCAACAGAATTCGATTTCCAAGCCGTCCAATTCCAAAACAGACGCTTCTGGCAATGGTACGGAACCAGCCTCCACCAGTGATGCTAAAACTGGACCTGATTTTCCACCCGCTTCTTGGAGGCGCAGTTGAAAAAGCTCAGGGCAAGCGGCACTAGGCAACAGGAAGAGCTGCAGACCAGCCACTGCTAAGTTCTCCCCAGCTTGTTGTCCGGGATTTAATCAGAGCAAGGGTCTTCTGCTTTCCTTTCCTGGGATTACCAATAAAGCAAACAGTGGTCCCTCAGCCCATGGGCTTGAACTCTCAGGTGAGACGAGAGCCCCAGAAGAGCTTCAATTATGGCTGCCTTTTGGAAGTACCTGCTGCGTAGTGAGAAAAGATGCCATGCTTCCTGTCCCTCTTTGCATATATGCTGGGCAGCAGGATGGAGGCCACTCCGTAGTGGTGTAGTGGTTAAGAGCAGGTGCACTCTAATCTGGGGAACCGGGTTTGATTCCCCACTTTGCCACTTGAGGTGTGGAGGTTTATCTGGGGAACTAGATTAGTTTGTGCACTCCAAAACATGCCAGCTGGGTGACCTTGGGCTAGTCACAGTTCTTTGGAGTTCTCTCAGCCCCACCTACCTCACAGGGTGTTGGTTGTGAGGGGGCGGGGAGATAAAAATGCAAACTCTTCTTCTTCTAGTAGAGAGGGCAGATTCCGTTATGGCTGTGACCTCTATTTCTGACTAGGGTTGCCAGCCTCCAGCCAGGGTCTGGAGATCTTCCAGAATTAAAACTGTTCTCCAAACTACAGAGATCAGTTTCCCTGTAGAAAATAGCCGCCGTTAAGGATGGGTTCGATGCCATTACACCATTCTGAAGTCCTTCCCCCACTCCGTACGCCACCCTCCCCAAATTCTACCCTGAAGTCTTTAGGTAATTCAGAGTCGGGAGCTAGCAACCCTATATTCCTCTGAAATCCAGTGGCTAGGAGGCAACACTGTAAGGAAGGCCTAGGACTCTGAGCATTGTTAATTGGCCCTCTAAGGCAACCTGTTTGACCCCTGAATAGAGTAGGATTCTCCACTCAATCTTGCCAGTTATCTGCTGGCAGTGGACAGTCCCCCACCTACAATTCCCTGCTATAATAATATGAGGAGGGTCACTAGTGATGCTTTAGAAATTTCCCTTATTTATGGTTTTTACTATAAAGGTTGGGGGACAATCCTAGAGCATCACCCGGAAGTGACATCACTTCCCCCAAAACAAGACAGGTACACCCAAACATTTCCTGGCACTTGCTGGTGCAGGGCAGCAAAACCCTTGCTGGACTAAATGGGCCACTGCTCTGATCCAGCAGAGCTCTTCTTAGATTCTTTATTTTCAACCCTAGGGTTGTCTGTTCCTCCCTTTGGTGCTCAGCTAGTGTCCCCTGCCTCCAGCTCTTCTGGCCTCCTGGCGATAGTCCTGGCCTGAACACGGGTGAGATCATAAATCTCAGCCTGCCACGTGACTCTGATGTCATGTGACTTTCAGCCACAAGTCTGCAGGTCAGTGCATCCCCGGTCTGGAAAGGTTGGATAGCCTTGCTTGTGAAGCTCAAACACCCAGTAAATATGAAATGAAGAGGAAAGGTTTCCCAGCCGAGAGGGCATGAAAGTCAAGCAGACATCCCCCTACTAAAGAAAAATAAAATAGGAGTTGGTACATGTTTAAAAACCTGCAGAACTAGCATCGATGTGAGCAAGAATCAATGCTAAAAGGAATGATGGGGGGAAGAAATGTGAGGCCTCCAAGCATCACAGCAAACTGAAGCCAGAACTAGAGACAAATGGCCACACATCTATGTGCCTTTTGTACTACCTTCTCTTGCACCTGGGCCCAATGGCCCATACAGGTTGACCTACCCCCAGGCTTCCTTCCACAGGTCTCTCCATTGCCTGCACTGCATTGGAGTCATGCACCAAGCCACCCAGCACCCAAGCAAAAATGGTCAACAGTTTCTATGGCAGGGAGGGGGAAGGAACAGAACCCTTACAGCCGGGGGTGAGGGGAGGGAGCCAGACCCCACACAGGGACTGCCTCCTGCTCTTCTGTTTTTTTTTTAATTTCATTGCTGACAACCAGGGAATGAGGAAGGGGGAATCACAGGCATAGATCCTACCCCTCCCTCTGCTGCGCCTTTTCCCAGGTCAAAAGACAGCATCTCCCCCCCCACCCTCCCAAAGCTTTTCTAGTGTGGCAGATGGGTCGCGCCTCCCCCTCCCCTAGAGGTGGCTGTCTGGCTGAGTTAAGCGTATCTCACACTTTTTAATTACTCTTAATAAGTCAGCCCTCTAAATCATCTTTGTAGCTTCTCTTTGCTCCTGCTCCTGAGGTCTTGAAATACCTGCCGTGCCTAATGGGTAGGCTGCATCATCGCTCATGGAAAAAAACCCCCACCTCGTTCGAGGGCCCCCCCCCTCCTTGATCTCCTTGGAGCTTGGCTTCGAAGGCATGTGACCTAATCAATCATTTGCCCAGGTGGCCTTTTGTTTCACTCCTCTTATCCAGATAGCTGGGTGGTACTGACTCCCCCTCCCAGCCCCCTTCTGGCAATCTGCCCTATTTCATCTCCTCCCACCCACCCCCAACCCCCCAAAAGTTAACAAGGTGACCAAATGTGAAGTAGCAAGAGCAAGGCTAAGAGATGACAACCATGCTCCGTTGGTAGGGCTGAAGGAGAGACGGTTGGCAGGAAGCTTGTCTTCCCTTGGATATTTGCATTAGTGGAAGGCATCTGACCTTCTCCCCAAACAGATGTGAAGCGGAGGAAAGATATGATGTTGACTGCAAAGAGACACAGGTGTCAAACTCTTAGCCCTCCAGATGTTATGGACTACAGTTCCCACCATCCCCTGCCAGCACCATGCTGGCAGGGGGATGATGGGAACTGTAGTCCATAACATTTGGAGGGCCACGAGTTTGACACCTAGCAGAACAGGATAGTAAAAATGGGCAACGGCACGCTCACATCTTTCCTTGGAAGCTTTTGGCTACAGTGGCCACCAGCCCTTCTAAAATATACACTGCATCGCTCTCATTTGAAGATCAGTTGAAGACTACACACTCGCCAATGAATTTTGGGCTCCTCCTGTCCTCCCACTATTGCCTTCAATAGGAGGCACAAAAGAGCCAATCCCAAACTTTCTGGACTGCTCACCTATTGAACTTTTTTTGAAATGCGTAAGCATGACGACAGCCATGTTCTGAATGGACAAAGTGCCACCAGGGAAGCAGGGAACATTCCTCCAGCATACCAGCAGCCCCAAGGAGAATTGGTTGCCTCATCCAATGGGTGACACCTGGCTTGATAACAGCCCATGTGAAAGGGATCTGGGACTCTTAGTAGACCACAAACTAGACATGAGTCAGCAGTATGATATCGCAGCCAGGAAAGCCAATGCCATTCTGGGATGCATCAATAGGAGTATAGTGTCTAGATCGAGGGAAGTAATTGTATCACTCTACTCTGCATTGGTCAGACCTTATCTAGAATACTGTTCTGGACACCGCAATTTAAGAAGGATATTGACAAGCTGGAATGTGTTCAGAGGAGGGCAACCAAAATGGTAAAAGGTCTGGAATCCATGCTATACGAAGACAGGCTTAGGGAGCTGGGGACGTTTACTCTGGAGAAGCGAAGGTTAAGGGGGGACATGATAGCTATGCTTAAATATTTGAAGGGATGTCATGTCGAAGAGGGAGCAAGTTTGTTTTCTGCTGCCTCAGAGACTAGGACACAGAGTAATGGATTCAAGGTGCAGGAAAAGAGATTCCACCTAAACATTAGGAAGAACTTTCTGACTGTCAGGGCTGTTCAACAGTGGAATTCACTGCCTCGGAGAGTGTTGGAGTCTCCTTCTTTGGAGATTTTTGAACAGAGGCTGGATGAACATATGTCAGGAGCGCTTTGATTGTGTGTTCCTGCATTGCAGGGGATTGGACTGGATGGCCCTTGTGGTCTTTTCCAACTCTATGATTCTATGATCCAGACCAGCGGTGGGCAAAAGTATTTGGCAATGAAGACCACAAAGGAAAGGGATCGTAAGCCCAGATGACTTTGGTTAATGCTCATATTTCAGTCAACATCCAGGCCCTACATAATTCCAGCATCATTTTTTTAAAGCCACAGGTTTCTCATCTATCCTGATAGAGTTTAATTGCACATGGGTGCCTGCTCCTTAAAAGACACATGATGTTAAAACCACATGAACCACAGTGATTTTTGAACATTCAGCTAATAAAAACGCTTTCCTGCACAGGAAGAATATTTCTAGGGCAAGCTTATGCCAAGTTATTCCAGCCTAAACTCACCAGCAGACTGGAGTAAATTCCACCTGAGATCATACCGTTCGCCCAGTGGTGGGATTCAAATAATTTAACAACCGGTTCTGGTGATGGGATTCAAATAATTTAACAGCTGGTTGTTTACAAGCACTATTTTAACAACCGGTTCTGCCGAAGTGGTGCGAACATTCTGAATCCCACCACTGTGTTTGCCCCTTCAGATTTCAAATAATCTTGGACAAAATTCCAGGTGTCCAGGTAATGAAATACCATGTTAACAAGAACCTGTAGCGTGTTTTGAAAAGAACCTAGGTGTCAGTCCCAACTATCTCAGTTATATAAATAAATGACATTAGAAGAAGAAGAAGAAGAGTTTGGATTTATATCCCCCCTTTCTCTCCTACAGGAGACTCAAAGGGGCTCACAATCTCCTTGCCCTTCCCCCCTCACAACAAACACCCTGTGAGGTCGGTGGGGCTGAGAGAGCTCCGAAGAGCTGTGACTAGCCCAAGGTCACCCAGCTGGCGTGTGTGGGAGTGCACAGGTTAATCTGAATTCCCCAGATAAGCCTCCACACCTCAGGCGGCAGAGCTGGGAATCAAACCCGGTTCCTCCAGATTAGATACACGAGCTCTTAACCTCCTACGCCACTGCTGCGTAATTTATAACCACTCTGCTTTAACCACTGTTCAGTCAGTCAGTAAAACCTTTATTGGCATAGCAAAACAGACATAAATAAAACTCACAAAATAATTTTTAAAATTTTTTTTACATTTCCCTATAAGATGTAGGTAAATAGCTGCCAAATATCTTGCTACTATGTCGGTTGTATTGGAGTTCTTATCAGCCAAGAGGGTCTCAGTTTGAATATCTTCATTAAACTTGTTAAGACCCGACTTTTGTAAATACTCAACCACTATTCTATGCTGACTCTCCTAGCCCGAAACTACCAGCACAGTAGCTCGGCCGCTTTACTGTCCCAGCCATCGTTGGTTTTTCACAACAGCCTTTTTCAACTATCAGGGATCAGAGTTCATAAGCCACTTAGAAAGAGTGACCTGCTTGAGCTTTAGTATAGCCCAGGGGTCTGCAACCCGCGGCTCCGGAGCCACATGCGGCTCTTTCAGCCTTATAATGCAGCTCCGCGTGGCCTGGAGGTCGGGGGATAGCATGAGCGTGTCCCTCCAGGAAAGGTGAGTGGAGGGACCAAACTGGAGGCTCCAGGCCGGTAGATCTTCGGGGCCGTGGAAAACGGGTCCAAATGGCTCTTTGGGTGGTAAAGATTGCTGACCCCTGGTATAGCCATTGCCCTCATGTGTCAAAACTGCATCCTTATAAAATGGAAGGATGCACAGCTGCATCCTTATGAGAATGGAAGAACTCGGCACAGATTCCTGCCCCCTCCCACCCCGTAGTTCAATAAACAAATAATAAGATTCACCCGGAGGTATCTCCACTCTACGCACCAAACCCAAAGTTTCTCCATCTGAGCATTTTAATCTGGAGAAAGCCATAGCTTAAACCAGAAGTTTCCTCCTTGGTATTCTGAAAGCATATGAAAGTGTAATGTTTTAATGAATATTCAAAGATTAATGATCTTCAGAAAGCTCCAGCTATTCCTAGAAAGAATTCTGACAGATTGGCGGAAAGCAAGGTACCTATTTTGATAATTACGTAGAAGACTACTCGCAACTAACTACTCAAAGGGGAGGAAAAATTCACAACGAACCATATTTTCAAGGTTTTTCTGGAGGGTTTTTTTTCCATTCCAGAAAAGGACAAGAAGGAACAAGCTGTTCCCTCCCATCCTAATTCACAGGCCCTTTGTCTCTCCAATTGTCTTTTTGCCATTAAAAAAAGTAAGGTGATCAAAGAAAAGCTAGTTTCTACCCTCCCCACAAAAAACCTCCTCAAAGCCACAAGAATTTGTCAGGCCAAGAAGCAAGCTTGAAGTGAGCCCATGCCTTAAACTCAAAGAAGAAGAGTTTGGATTTATACCCTCCTTTCTCTCCTGTAAAGAGACTCAGAGCAGCTTACAATCTCCTTTCCCCCGCTCCCCCCACAACAAACACCTTGTGAGGTGGGTGGGGCTGAGAGAGTCCAAAGAGCTGTGACTCGCCCAAGGTCACCCAGCTGGCATTTGTTAGAGTGCACAGGCTAACCTGGTTCACCAGATAAGCCTCCACAGCTCAAGCGGCAGAGTGGGGAATCAAACCCGGTTCTCCAGATTACAGTGCACCTGCTCTTCAACCACTATACCACTGATGCTCAGGATGACAAATTTCTCCCAGGTCCACCAAGCTAGTTACAGTGTTTGACTTCCCCTTCCCAAGATACTTAAGTACAGCACCGATTTATTCATTTTTAACCCCCAGGGCAATGGACTTGTGTCCCCGTAATCGAACCAATCCAATGAATCAAGAGAAGCCGGATCCCCACATTTCACTGTACAAATTCCACCATGATTTCCACACTAACTAACATAGGACAATCCACCAGGAAGTTCCGCCACCCAATGGGAGACTCAAGCATTGTGGCAGAGAACGTTCCTGGTGGATCTTGTCCAATGACGCAGCTGGTTTTAAAACACCAAAATTCTATACAGGGTAGAGCCACTTCTAAGCAGAGCGACCTTGTGTGTGGGTCAAGCGCCGTCAACCCGTTTCTGAGCATAGCAACCCTATGAATCAATGTCCACCAAAACTTCCTATCGTTAACAGCCTTCCTCGGGTCTTGCAAACTGAAGGCCGTGGGCTTCCTCTTAGCAGTTAAACAAGGAACCTCTGGATTTGCTTTATACCAAATCAGACCACTGATACTCATAGATAAGAACTGTCTGCTGTGACTGGCAGCACCTTTCCAATACCTCAGGCCTTTCCCACACCTGGACGGGGGGATTCCTTCACTGGGATCACCAGGGATCAAAGCTGCTACCTTATGCATGCAAAGCAGGTGCTTTACTACTAAGTTGCAGTGCCTCTGTCATCAAAACCTAGAACTGGTCAGGTACACCTTGCTCACGACCCTAAGTATTCTATTCCAGCAGAAACTGGAAGTTCTTCTTAGCATCATGTGGCTCACTCTGGCCATCTGTTTTACGTCAGCAGCCACTCCCTTTCTCAGTCTTGCCCAAGAACATTAGTGGATCGTACTGGAAATTGCAGGACTGCCCCACCAGCTTTGGGGGTTGTGTCCCCCTTGTTACTTCAACTATGTCACTGGTGGTCAACTTGTTTGCTGACCGGTTGACCTTTAAAGGGCTTCGGGCCAGAACATCCGAGGGGCCACATTCAACCATACAAACCTGCCTGTAATGAAGAGAAGTTGCTGTGGCCCTTTTTGAATACCTGATTTCAGTGTGGTGGGGTTGGAGAAGACGTGGGACAGGGGCACATTTAGGGTGGGGCAAGCCAGGGCATGAGCCCCGGGCGCTACGTCTCTAGGGGCGCTCAAGCTGCCACTTTGCAAAGCAGGAAGCCGCCACCACTCAGAGGGCTGGTGTACCTGCCAAAAAGAACCAATGTCAACCAATTATTCTTAACAGCGAGCAGACCAGCCCTCTGGAGAGCTGATTATCTGCTAGTGAAAATAAGGGGTAGATCTGGCCTTTGCAAAGGCCTTACCCAAAGGCCACTGGAGTGCTAGTTCCAAGATGAGGAAAATGGGGGGGGGGGTACAATTTCAGTGCTTGCCTGGGGCCCCATTTTCTGTAGATATGCTTTTGGACAGGGACTTTGTGGCAATGGCGCCTGGGAATTGCATACCTGCCCTCCAAGACAGCGGAGGGACCCTAATTATATAGCCATAGCCCGCTTCCCCCATGCAGTGCAAAGCTCAAGCTCACAAAACAGATAGGAGGGGATTTATGTGGACCACTCATGATCCAGTATAAGCACAAACCCGCCCTCCCCATGTGCTCCTGTTTACACAGTTGGCCAAGTGGCAGAGCTGCCCCTCCACTCAAGTCCACAGGTGAACTACATTTTAGAATATGCTACTACAGTAAGAACTCCCTGCAAACAGAAAGCCAGCACAGGAGGCAGAAAGGGAGGGCTGATCTCTGCAGTATGCATTTTAAAAAAAACAGACAGGAAAGCACTTCGAAATCTGTCTCGATTAATCTGAAGTGGCACGGTCCACTCCATTCCACCTCCGGAGCCTACTGCCTCATTCTGGGGTGCATGCACAGACTGGAACCTTTGTCTCAGCACACGTGCAAAAAATAAGTCGTGGAAAAGAGAGCATACCGGGGGAGGGGGGCGGGATTTTTCCGTGGGTCTTCTAGGATGTGGGTTAACCTTGTCACAGTTGCCGCAATTGCTAAGAGAAGGTGCTACGCCCCATCTTGGGGGAAGGCTGCAGTTGCTAAGAAACTGGCAGCTGTGTGAATGGAAATGGGTCAGTAAACCTGTGGAGAGATAGTGTGACACTCCCGCCATAGCAGCTGTTGGTGCGCTGATCTAAATCCCACTCTTTCAATATTTATCGCTCCACGCCTTCAGGCTCCTTCCTGTTAGCAATTTCCCACTTTGCGCCGCCCCCTTTCCTTTCTTGGGGCTCCAGTTGGAGGTATGACAATCTGACAGCCGGAAAAACACACAAACACACACCCCTGCTACCGCCTAAAATATGCCCATCGTCTGTCCTCCATCTCTCCCCCAATATTATTATTTGGAAATGCAAACTGAAATTTACCAAAGAAAAAGGCAACAAAAGGGGTGTGTGTGTTGAATAACAGACCCCCCCCCCCCCAACAACCCCAAGATGCCTTCCCCTGTTAAACAGGATAGAACTGGTTTCTGGAGGAGATTTAACAGGAAACAGGCTCTAATCCCTTGGTAGGAAAAAGGGTTAAAAGGTCAGTTTTCTTCTGTCCCTTGCTTAGGCACCATGGTAAAATTACGCTCCTAGGAAGAAAAGCATTTCCAAGGCCTCCGTCTTCCTGTGCAGCATCTTCTCAATGCGCTCCAAGTAGCAGAAGCACAAAGGCACGAAGGGAGCACATGCATGTTGGGGAGACTTCAAAGCACTTTGGGTGGGAGAGCACAAGCACTCGCCAGCTGGCCAAAGGCCTCAGCCAACGATGGGGAACTTGTCTTTGTGTATGGTACATGCATGCGCCCATGCAGAGCGCAAGAATGAGCAATGCCACCAGAATGGTGCAAGCAGATATGGGGCTGATCGCATATTTGTGCAAATCGGGGGGGGTGGTAACCCCCCCCTCATAAAAAATCAGCTGAAGCTCCGGACCAGCCTGAAATGAAAACAAAGTCGGATCAGAATCTCTGCATGCACCTGGGTCAAGGCAGGATCCATAAAAAGCATCCATGGTGGGTTTTTTTAAATCAAATAATAAAAAATAAATTTGGTGCCCTTGGAGCCTATGCTCCATCAATCCCACTCTCCAGTTTGATTCTCCCCTCTCTCTTCTCCAGTTCTCCCCCATGGATTGATTCCCTCTACTCCAGGTGGGCATTAAGGGCTGGAGGGGGGGGGTGCCACTAAATATCAATGGAAAAAAACAACCTAGCAATTTTTATAACCAGGTTTGCAGTGCAGGTGATTGGTACGTTTGCCACAATGGCTCCAAAGAGCTTACAGGATCACTCTTATCTTTAGCAACACCTGTATGAGGTAGACCAGGCTGCGACAGCGTCATTTGCTTCAGGTCACCTAATAAGCTGAATGGCTTACTGTGCAATTTGGACTCACATTTCTCTGCCTAAAAACAATAGGGTATAACTATAGTACCAGAGTATGTGGAACAGAACAGACTCCCCATGTACAAAAAAGATGTACTAGTACCCAAATATGCTTTGTATCACTTTAACAGCTGTGGTTTTCCCAAAGAACCTTGGGAATTGTAGTTTGGTAAAGTGCCAAGATGTCTTAGCTAAAAATTCCTAGCCCCATCGCACAGCATTGCAACTCCCAGGGAGGAGGGAGTGACCGTCCAAATAGTTTGTAAGGAAGACACATTCACGGCCATCATTACTGTAATATTCTCCACTATTTTACAAGCATATATTTTATGAACTATAAAAACGTACTGATGTTTCAGCTAGAAAAACAGAACAAAAATCAAGACAGCCCCTATTAATCCCCACATCTTTGCTAAATGCCACCACTTTCTGTACTGGTATACAAGACACAGTCATGATAGGGTCCCTGCCCTGGGGAAGGTTACAGTATTACAATAAGGAAGATCTCTAGAGGGAAGAGATCAGATACTAAGCCAAAATAGCAAGGAATACAAGGAAAAAGTCTTGCAATAGTAGCAGTTGGTTGAATGAAGACTTGAGGGAAATGGTGGGAAAGGAACCTTAGAAACATTTATCGGCAGACCCTGGAGGAAAGAGAAGCAAACTGATTGCCAGGAGGAACAAAATTAAAATTCCCTTTTCTGAGGGCTTAGCCATGCTGGCATCTCACTTTCCTCAAAACCAGCAACCAGCATATTATACCTATGGAAATCACTCTTCTTTTGCTGTGGAATTTTCCATGTAACCATACTGAAGTTATTCCCCATATATAACATGCAACCTATGTGCCTCCCAGCACTCATACGGGCACCAGAGCAGAAGGCAACTGGAGCATCCCAATGTGGGTAAATGCAGGAATCACAACACTACTTTGGTGTTTCACAGCTGGGATGGGTGCAGTGCCAAGCCATCCAAATCGATACCTAGAATGTTACTGCCATTCTTATCAGGAAGAGATGCCTTTTTAAAGTGGATAGCCTCTACAAAGAATATTTCTCTTTGCTAGGAGGTCAGGAGCATTAGGGCTTATACCTGACCCGCCACTCTGCTTATGCCTGACCCAAGACAACCTCCCTTCTTTTGTAGGGGGGATAGGACTGTTGACCTTCCCAGAACCTTTGACAGCTTTGAGGTGCAGAAGGGAGAACAGCAGCCCTGTCAAAAACTGCCCCTTCGACAGGAGCTAGTTCTCTCAAGGAGCCTGTTTTTAGTGAATGTAGCCTGAGAAATTATTTGCTTTATATACTCCTTGCGTTCTGGAATGAATCATCGAATTACAGAACCATAGAGTTGGAAGGGGCCATACAGGCCATCTAGTCCAGTCCCCTCCTCAATGCAGGGTCGGCCTAAAGCATCCCGGACAAGTGTTTGTCCAACTGCTGCTTGAAGACTGCCAGTGAGGAGAAACTCACCACCTCCCTAAGCAACCAGTTCCACTGCTGAATTACTCGATGTAAAATAACAACATTCCTAATATCCAGCCAGTACTTTTCCGCCTGTTATTTGTACACATTATTGCAAATCCTTTCCTCTGCTGCTAACAGGAACGGCTCCTTGCTCCCAACTAAGTAACAGCCCTTCAAATACTTCAAGAGAGCCATCTTTCCCTCTCCGCCCCAACCTCCTTGGCCCCAGACTGAACATTACCAAGTCCCTCAACCTTTCTTTTTATCTCCACACCTCTGATCAACATAGTCGCCCTTCTCTGCCCCACCTCCGATCTGTTCACATCTTTTCTGAAAGGAGGTCTCCAGAACTGCACAGTACTTCAGATAAGGTCTGACCAATGCAGTGTACAGCGAGATTGTGACATCTTGTGATTTGCATGTTATGCCTCTCTGATACACACAAAGACCGAATTAGCCTTTTTTGCTGCTAAATCACACAGATTGCTCATAAATTAGCTTACAGTCCACACCCTGCTGGTCAAAACTGTACCCCACATACAATCTGCAGGCTTCTCATTTTTGTTACCCAGATATAGAACTCCTTGTTGAATTGGATCTTGTTCACATCTGCCCACTTTCCCAGTGAATTCAGATCTCACTGGAATCTGAATCTTCTGGGGCATTCACGACTCCTCCCAATTCGGTGTCATCTGCAGATTTAATCAGCAGTCTCTCCACCCTCTCATTCCAGATCATTTATAAAAATATTGAAAAGTACCGGGCCCAGAATCGAGCCCTATGGCACTCCAATGGACACTTCCCTCCAATCAGATGAAATGCCATTAATATTGGGTGTGGCTCTCCTACATGTCCACTTAACTAGTCTGCAGTGCTCCAGTTTACTCATCAGAAAATCACAGGGAACGCTGTCAAAAGCTTTACTGAAATCCAAGTAAACAAAGATGAAATGTTCCCATGATCCAGTAAGCTCATCACTCAATCCAAGAAGGAAATGAGGTTAGTCTGGCACAGAGGTGTCCTACTCTGGCGCTTCAGATGTTCATGGACTACGATTCCCATCAGCCCCCGCTGGCATGGCCAATTGGGAATTGTAGTCCATGAACATCTGACGCGCCAGAGTTGGACACCCCTGGTCTGGCAAGGCCGGTTGGGGGCAAATCCAGGTTGACTTCCCTAGATCATAGAGTTGTCCTTCAGATGCTTGTAAACTGGCCCCTTTAAAATCTGCTCCTTTTAAAAATAATATTATTAATTTTTTCAAATATAATTTAAAAACAGAAAGGAAAATATAGAAAGAGAAAAAAGAAAATACAGTTACCAATAAACAATATATATATTAACTCTAATACACTGGATCTTAGAATTACAACACTAATTTCATTCAGAGAGAACATGTACGTAGCTTTAAAATCTGTTACCTTCTGTCCTCTAGTTTCAAAACATCAATAAGTATCTAGTAAGCAGTTCCTTATATCTTAATCAGTAACAAATTAATATTCTTATTATTGCTATTATTCTTACATAATTGATGCAGCCTCATATAAGAACTACAGTTCCTATTTCTCATCAGACTCTCGTTGTGACTGTCTGTTTACAAGATCTGTTAATTTGGCCATTATCAAAATATCAAAATCTGCTCCGTTTTTAAAGATCGGGATAACGTTCACCTTCCTCAAGTCTTTTGGCCCGTCTCAGCGCTCCAAGAGGCCTTGAAGCGCAAGCCCTCTTGAACATTCTTTGAGCACCCTTGGGTGCACATCACCTGTCCTGAGGGAGGAGTATTCATCCAATGCAGACAGGTGCCTCTCAACAACTTCTTTGCCCATGTCGACCAACAGCCCAGGTGCTGTTCCTTGCCTACTGCCATCAAATGAAAGTGGAGGAGCCAGCCAGGTGCACAGCATTCACGCTTCACACGTAATGGCTTTGGAACTCCATCCACCAAATTCCATCCTTCCTGCATCCCCGGATTATGGATTATGCAGGTGGATCGAGCAGAGCGGCTGATGCGGAGACAGAGGGAGGAAGCAGCCTGGCTCAGGTAATGCTCAGCTGATGTAAGCGAAAGAGCTTGCTGAAATCCTCAAGGATCAAGGCTGAGGTGGGAGGGGACTTCCTTGGATTATCTTCCACCCTTATCAAACCAACACCCAAACCTGCGTCCTTTTTCCAAGCAAGACAATCCAATGAGAGTACAGCATCAGTCACATATTGTCCTTCAAACCAACACAGTAATATTGTTTGAAGAAGAAGAGTTTGGATTTATACGCCAGTTTTCTCTCTTGTAAGGAGACTCAAGGAGGCTTACAAACTCCTTTCCCCTCCTCTCCCCACAACAGACACCTTGTGAGGTAGGTGGGGCTGAGAGAGCTCAGAGAGAACTGCGACTAGCCCAAGGTCACCCAGCAGGAATGTAGGAGTGCGGAAACACATCTGGTTCACCAGATAAGCCTCTGCCACTCAGGTGAAGGAGTGGGGAATCAAACCCGGTTCTCCAGAATAGAATCCACCTGCTCTTAACCACTACACCACACTGGCTCTCTGGTTTGAGGAAGAGACAGGTTAGAAGAGCTGCATGAGGCAGGTCAAGAGTAGCCCAATATTACTGGTAGCTCCCCAAGTCCAAGTGTCCGGTCACTCAACCATTTGATAGGCAAGGTTTCGTTCAAACCAAAGTGCTTATTCTCTTAATGAATATGCGACACCCAGAACAGATCTGGATACTTCTATAATATAATTCTATCTAGCACTTTTTAAATTGCGTTTTACAAAAGGGGGTTCAGGGTAGCTGCATGTTTCTCCCTTCTCCCATTTTACCCTCTGGAACAACCTTATAAAATGGGTAAGACTGAAAGAGTTATGACTGGCCAAGTTCACCTAGGAAGCTTCATGGCAGAAGGGGGACTTGAACTCAGATCCTACTTTGACCTTCCCATCACAAGAACAAAGGTACCATCGAGTTGGGACTCCTTCCTTTTTGCAGAAGAATGGCTATTGTAGACCTGTTCTAGCAGCAACAGCAGGACACTAGAACACAGTGGGCTGGGTGCTTTTGTACCTTGCTAAGGGACTGAACAAGCAAAAGCACCAGAAATGGCATCAAAAGCTACATTGTGGGGATAGAGGGGGGAATGCAGCTGTGGAACAGAGAAGGGCAGGGCACAGCTCAATGGCAGATCACCTGCACTGCATTCTGAGGACTGAGCCCAGGTTCAATTATTGGCATCTCCAGCAGAAAGAAATCTTGCACAGTAGTGCTAAGCCAGACCTCAGAGAGTCACTAACAGATTCGGTTGCAGAGGCGTATCTAGGGGAAATGTAGCCCGGTTCAAAATCTGAATTTTCCTCCCCCTCCCCCACCACGACCAAACAACGTTGTTGTTGTTGTTGTTTTTGCACCAGGTCTTGAAATCAGTGTATGGACCCGGGGAGGAGGAGGGGTGTGGGAGCAATATTCCACCCCCCATGTGACTAAGTGGCCACAGCCCGGGGACATTTGACCCCATATGTCCCCCTGGGCAGTATGCCCGTTCTGTAATACCCTGAACTGATTCAGCTCAAAGCTCAAGGAGTACGGAGGCAGGAACCAAAAGCAGCAATCGCCAAATTTCAGAGAAAGGCCACAAGCTCTGAACCAGCAGCCTATCAAGGCAGAACCCCAGAATGACACTGGCCCTGCCAAGCCAGGTTTCAAACTGGGCTAAGGATCAGCAGCAACCAGCCCCAATGACAGGGGGAGGAAAGGGTCTTTGTCAGAGGGGGAGGGTGACTTGATCCAAAATTAAGCCTCAACATCACAGACAGTCCAAATCGCCTTCCCACTGCCTGCAAAACCCTTCGTTGTTTGCAAAAGGGCCTCCTCCTCCTCTCTTCAAATCCTCCCCCTCCCATTATTTTTCTTCGTTATCCTCCGCTTCCTTTATCCCCCCCTTCAGAGCTGCAGAAGGCAGCCAGCAATTAAAGAGGGGGAAAAACCCGAAGCTCTTCTCTCTCTCTCTCTCTCTCTCTCTCTCTCTCTCTCTCTCCTGCCAGGGCTTCGCCAGTGCTGAGATCAAAGGACCATCTCACAGATCAGCAAGCAAAGGGCAGGAGAAGATTCCCGTCACGCAAAGAGCTAGGCACCAACTTTGCTATGGTAGCCAAGGGCGGGGAGGAGATGGGGGCCACTGGGGCCACCGGCCGATGTGGAAGGGAGCAAAAAGAGATGATGCTTCCTCCCAATCCAAGTGGATTCTGCCACTGTCGGTCTCCTGCATCCTGTTCTTTTAAATGTTTACATGCAGCATCTTTTGACTGTTCCAAATTTCACACTCAGATTCCCCCACCCTATAAAAGTACAAGGCCTTTTCCTCTACTCAAGGTAGATTGGGCTACACCCATCCTCAGTATGGCTCCTCCCCCTCCCCTTCCGTGCACACGTTTGACGTGCTTGAAGAAATGTCTGCAAATCAAGCAGACAGTTGCTTCCTCTTGCATAAGTTGTTCTGCTCCTGTTGAGAAGGTGTTCCAAAGGGCGCTGATGCCCTATCTTTGGATCCCAGGCAGTGACTTATTTCGGCTTCTGAAATGGCCCGGGGATGCCCAGGCATGAGTTTTTGTACCTCTCTGAATGTTCTGGAAGGCTCACAGTGCCATGAAAGGAGTAGGATGCGTATGGAACATTGCAGTGACATAAGTGTATTCTAAATTTTTCGTGTTGTTTTACTAGGTTGTTTCCAGAGATTTATCTTGCACATACTGCTTTAACTGCCTTGCAGACACTGAAAACTATCTAAAAATCTATAGCGCAGCAGCAGCGTCTTCGAGGTTGCAATCCTAAAGACTCTTTCCTGGTAAGCCACACTGCAGAGTTGGTTTTATATCCCGTTTCTCTCAGCCATAAGGAATCTCAAAGCGGCTTACAAACTCCTTCAATTCCTCTTTCCACAACAGACACCTTTTGAGGTAGGTGGGGCTGAGAGAGTTCTGGGAGAACTATGATTAGCCCAAGGTCACCCAGCAGACTTCGTGTGGAGGAGCGGGGAAACTAATCCAGTTCACCAGATTCAAGTTCACTGCTCTTAACCACTATACCATGTGGGATTTACTTCTGAGTAGGCCTGCTTAGGACCAAGTCGTACATGCTCAAAAAAAATCTTCAGCTTTGCATTCTACTTCAAGCCCTGCCTTTGTTTCTCCCCAAAGAGCGTAATGTTTAGAGGATGTCAGACATTGAGATGTCAAATTTACCCCCCCCCCCATCCTGCACTGCCACAAAGCTGGGTGACCCTAAGCCCCTCATCCTCTCACCCTGATCTACCTCACAGGGTTGTTGAGAGGATAAAATGAAAAGGAGGCAAAAATACAGACTGCCCCAAGATGTTCAAAGAAAGAGCAAGATAAAAATATGCAAGAGATATATACAACCAGGAGGATCAGAAACATAAAAAAAACAAAATCTAACACATCCTATTTTGCACAAGGAAGAACAGTCCTGAGTATCAAGGCGTTCATCTTGCTGGCAGATGGTTCCCAGGTATGCTGTCATGTTACAAATGCCTAGCGTGGGTGAAACCATGGAAGGAGGGAGTTCCTGGAAGGGACGCATGAGAAAGAGAATATCTGCAAGAGGGATCATCTTCTCGGCACCCCTCTGGAAAGATGCCATCAAAAACTCGCACAAAACCAGAGCGTTGCTGACTCGTCTGCAGACAGACAGCGGCGGCAAGGTCACGCAGAGGGGCAAAGGAGCCACACAACAGGGTGCGCACATAGGGGGAGGCGGAGCACACAATCCGTGCGGAACAAATCCAGAGAGCGTTTTATTCTGAAGGGGGGGGGGGGCTGCGAAGTGAACGGATCTCCTCCCACTTTGGGGGACGAAACAAAGACTCCAGAAGGATGCTGGTCGACCTGTTTGAAGCCAGCCTGAGCGACTGTGAACTCTGGGTCACCCTTCGCAACAGAACCACTTTCAGGGCTGGGCAGGAAGTGAAGGGGAGGCCCGGATATGGTTGGAAGAAAATCCCATGAAGGGGTGAAAATGGGGGAGGGGGGAATGGTAGGAAAGAGACTCCCAGCTCGACATTCAATCAAACAAGGGGGCCAAGGTGAAAAAGCAGGACAGTCCAAGGAACACTAATCGCCTCCCTGAGATTCCTTCCCCCAAAACACACGATTTTGCAGTTCCGGGAGCTACCTGTGCTGTTTTCCTGAGGGATAATTTAAAGTTTGCTCTCCTTCCTCTCCTTCTCAGTAACCTCCTTGGCTCGCTCAAGCACGCTCTCTCTGTCTCTCTCTCTCTCTGGCATTTGGTGTGTTCTCAGCTGCAGGAAATTCCTAATGCACTCCATCATGCAAGTCGGCTTGCAAACAACTCTCCGCCAAGTCTCCCCTAAAGGACAGACATGTGTTGGGCATCGGAGCACACCCGATGTCATGATTGCTTTCTCGTCCTCGCTTCCTGACAGGGGTCTGGTTTCTCTACCTCCCTTCCTCCCTATTAAAGAAAAAAGGGGAGAGGGAGCCACAAGCCATATCTGAGGTGGGGGGGGGGAGAGTGAGAGAGAGAGAGAAGCCCCTCTATTGAGCGGAGCACCTTAGAATCAGCTGCATCGGCAAAACCAGCTCTTTCCCCAATTTCTCTCCCCGCCTTCCTCCCCACCTTCCCGCTCTCTCTCTCTCTCTCTCTCTTTGAGATCGCTCCTGATCTTATTTTAATTCGTCTCAGACGGTGTTGGGGAGTGTTATTTTAAGAGAGAGGATATGCACAGACATTGTGTTTTCGGCTTTTTTTTCCTCCCTGGCCCCAAGCCAGTCTCTCTGGGCTGTCAAGCTACCCACTGTGTTGCAGTCACGTGTGGGAAGAGGCAGCCAGCGCCAGCTTCAGAACTCCTGGTAGCAGCATGAGAATCAAGTGCGCACTTTTCTTCCCTCTGTATGTGTCTGTATTATTAATAGCATCTCTCTCCTCTCCCTGGCCCCTCCCCGCGGCATGAACTATCCATAACCGATCTTAATACCTGTCTAGGGATGGCGGCAGAGGGACAGCAGTGCTCGGTCATTAGGCTATCAGGATACCACTTGCCTACATATTCTATCTCTCTCACACACACACACACAACACACACACATGGGTGGAAAAAAGAAAGGCGCAGGATACAACCACAAACCTCCACTAAAGGCCTTGGTTCACAAGCTGTCTCCCACCCCCCACCCCCAATAATCTGGCATACAAACCATCCCAGATCTAGAAGCAGAAGAGCTTGTTTTCTGCGCAGCTATAAGAGTCATGATGTGCAGACTCTTTACCAACGTTGGATCTGGCTAATCGATAAGATTCCGCGGAATGTGAAAGATTCCGCCTTCCTTTCTTTAGAAGTGCAGTCACTAGTCCTTATGGTTGCAAACTAAAATCCCACGGTAGGTTTGAGAGTGTCGTGATCAGAGGTGGGATCCAGCAGGTTCTCACAGGTTCCCAAGAGTAGGTTACTAATTATTTGTGTGTGCTGAGAGGGGGTTACTAATTGGTAATTTTGCCACGTGATTTTTGCCTTAGTTATGCCCCTCCTCTCAGCAGTAGCGCGCAGAACTTGAAGCAGTCTAGCAGGAGGTGCACTGGCGCAGTGGCAGCTCCGCGCTTCGCATGCATTCGCTTTCCTCGCCTTCAAGGATCAGCGCAGTGGCTGCGTCCTTGCTGCTGGGCCTCGCCTCCGGAACGCCCGGCCACTTCCATCGCGGCTCCCGCCCAGCCCCATTGGCGCTATGCCACAGTTTGAATCCCACCACCATGGGAACCTGTGACTAAAATTTTTGGATCCCACCACTGGCGTGATGAATCTTCTGTGTTAAAGCTGAGCTCTGGGGCCGTGTAGTACCTTGAGATTTTCTGGGGATGCTTTCTCTCCCCCAGTGTACATGGCTCTGAGTTCCTCAATGGGAAAAAGACAACCTAAAAATGAAGTTGATGGCTAAGGAAAGTAAAATGGCTCCAAGTGAAGGTATTTTACAGCCAGAGGAAACAGGTTTGCCCTGCATACGGATCTAGGCACACCACTGCACTTCTGCCACTACTGAATTGCATTAGAGTTGCTGATCAAAAAACTAACTTCACTCTTTAAACTGATCAAACATTCGCCTGTGCCCACCAAGTCCTGCCTTATTATGTAAGATCATAAAGGACAGCGGGATGCACAGAGGAAAAATGCTGATACCCCATCGCAACTACAAAACCCATGATGATGTGTTACCTAAGCATGTGTGGAAACTGGGCACGCGTGAAAACATTCGGGACCGTGAGCTAACGCAAGTTGTCAAATTTAAACAGCCATGAAAAGGAAACTGGGCACATTTGAAATATCCAACCAAATTTTTCCAAGAAAAGCCACCGATTTAAGCTCTGCCAAGGTAATTGCAAGTGTTTGTTCCATTGTGAAAAGGAACAGAATCCCTGGTTTAATTCAGGTTACAGTTCTTGTTTACTCCAATTGTTTACCAGGCTTTGGGATTTTATAAAACATCAAGGCTGGGGCACAAATATTGCAATAAAAGTGCTTCACACAGTCACATCTTTCCGATAGGATGACATTGTGATAGGAAAGCACCCAGGAACGGACCCCTTGGAAGCCCTGTCTGCTTTTTCCTCACACTCAGCCCTTTATCCAGAACAAACAGGAAGGGTTATACCCCTGAAACTGGGTATTTGCAACCTCACAGGAAGCTGAGACCAGAAAATACTAGGTTTTGAGGCTTTCTAGGGACAAGATGAAAGCAAAATGAATGAGTGAACATTTCACTCATGGGCACAACATACTACCAGTACATATTCATGTTCTCTTCCCTGCCTGCCACCCTGGGAGTGGGGGTGTTGAGTTACTATCACGTGTTCTCTTGTCTCAGGTGAGAAGCTACCAACTGGCAGGAGGTTGGGGGGTGGGGGGTGGATTTTGACTGATTTATTTTTATGCAAGGTTTTGGGGACTGGCCACGTGCACCGATGAAGGGGCGGGGCCATAATAAATCTGAAGGATGCCGCAAGACTCCATTATTAGTTGTTCTGGCTGCAACAGACTAACTCAAGTACCCCTGTGGAACGACCGCAGGAGGAAGGCGCATGGAAACAAACATTCAGCCAAGCCAAGGAGCACAGGGAGATAGGAAAGTTCCAGCTAATCTGGCACATTTTTTTTAATCCTGCTCATCCGCCAAGGAGCTCAGAATAGCACAAAAAGACAGCAGCCAGAGTGTTAGACCAAGATTTGGGAGACCCAGGTTCAAATTCACCCTCTATCCTGGATCCCTGGGTGACACTGGGCCAGTCACTTTTTCTCTTAGCCTAGCCTACCTCATAGGGTAGTTGTTGTTAAGGTAAAACGATGGCGGTCTTGGTGCTCTGAGGAGAATGGTGGGTATAATCTCAGCAACACTCTCTTTAAAGCTAATCTGCTCTCAAATGGATAGTTTATTTCTATCCTTCTGCTCTATTCTCTGCTTTAAAATATTTGTTCAAGCCTTTCAAATGATCACGACATGACTCAGTGGTCGGGCATCTTCTTGATACACAGAAGGTACTGCGTTCAAATTCCCCACTCTGCTATGAAGCTCACTGGATAACTTTCAGCCTAGCCTACCCCATAAAGTTGTTGCAAGGACAGAATGAAGGAAGGGAGACCTCAGAGCTTCTTGGAGAAAGAACAAGATAAAAGTATACTAGAAAAAAACAAAATGGACCACTTAAAAACACAGTGGAATTTCTCCTTCAGAACTGGTTTATTCTTTGGTACGTTTAATACAGATGTAAATTGCTCACGACTTACAACCAAGCAAGGTTTCTTTAAACTGAGTGGGATCGCTGCTTTTAAAAAAGCAAGTTACAAAATGGCTTTTCTTGCGTGGCTTCCCAGACAATATACAAGTAACATTGGAAAACTCTGTAAACATGCTGCTTTAAAATAATTATAATAGTTAGCCTTTATTTGGCATAAATGTTTTAAAAGAATAAAATGAAATGCTGGATGTCTGAGAATTATCTGATCTGCCCAATCAAATCCCCAAAGCCGGGCTTCTTAAACTCAAGGCAAGGGTGTCACACGATTGGCTTCTAAACTGGGGAGGGGGCGGAATGGCTGCCACACCACCCTTGCTGTGATTGGCTGCCAAAAAATTCCGATCCCGGCGCTGCTGCCTGGCCTCCCTGCAGTGCCCGGGCAGGACAGACTCACAAGCAACCCGGTCTGGAAGAAGTTAGCTCATTAAGACCACAGCCCAGCTGCTGCCTGAAAACCAAGGTGGGTCCAAATCTGGAGCTAGTTTTGGAACCCGACACTCACTTGCTTCCCTCAGAAGCCAGTCAGCAACTGAAATAGCCAAGGGAGGAGCTTTGCGCCCAGCTGGCAGCAAGGTTTCCTGAGCGTTTTCCAGAAACAAGGGGTTGAAATGGGGGAAGGGGGGCAGGGGACTGGGCTGAGGTCTGCTGAAAGCTCTTTGCCAGTCCCCCCCGACACACACGCACAGAATCCAAACAAGGGAATTTTGCTCCTGGCGCCAGAAGCCTTGAACAAAGCTTCTCCCATCTGATGTCAGTTTCCTTAGGGGGAATAGAAAAGGGGGAAACTGGAATCTGGTGAGTGAAAAGTGAAATTAACAGGAGCTACAGGCTTCGCAATTCTGGATTCTGGTTCCCTCTATTTCTGCTCCTGGCTGTTGTTTCCATGGAAACTGGCATCAGACCTGGGAAAATAAGGTTAGGCTTTTTTTGTTGTTGTTTTTGAAGGGAGGCTCTCTTCCAGCTCCCTCCCCCCCCCCCCACCCTTAATTTCTGGCACTCCGACCCCCTGTTCCACTGAGAAAAGCAAAAGTGAGGAAAAACATTGAGCGAGATTCTCTCCCCTGGAAGATCGCTGCGGCCTGCTGAGACGGGGTAAGCGACAGCTTTTCAGAACCCAATACCGATTTGCAGTGCTTCAAAAAAAAAAAGAGAGAGAGAGAGCTGGGGAGGGAGCGGGGGAACATTTTAATTAGTAAGTGACAATAATAATACCTTTGTGCTTCTCTACTGCCTTTCATCTGGGCATCCCACAGTGCTCTGCAGACGTTCATTAATTTGGAAATGCATATCAGCATCCAAGCACCTCTGCCAGGAGGGAGGAGGGACGAGGGACTCTATCACTCTCCCCCCTCCCCAATTTTCCAGGAGATAGCGGCTCCCAAAGTCCCCTCGTCTATCGAGGGGTAAAAATGCAAACAAGCAAGGCAGCCAAAGGAACCCAGAGGGCCCAAGTCTAACCACATCCCAGCACTCTTGGGAACTTCAGATGCTTTTAAGAGAGACCCAAACTGTCTTCACTCGTATAAAAAATGGGCTGCATACTTTTCACAGTTAAGTGTTGCTGCTTCAGAAAGGATTCACCCCCCTCCACACACACACACACACACCACATTCCAGTAATGCACGGAAGCTTTCTGCTTACTATATTCGGTGTCCAGACCTGCAATGCCAGTATACTTCAGACGACGAGACAGAATTTAAAAAAAACAAAAAACCAAGCAATTTTAAGAGTCAGCCCTCTGGGTACTAACCTTGCAACTTGTGAAATTAAAACTACAGCCCTGCTGCCTTGGTTTCCCTTTGTGTCGAGGAGGCGGGAGCAACGGCATTCCAGCAAGAGGGCAGGACATGGAACTTCACCAAGGTATTTTCAAAACACTCTTTGAGTCGAAAAACATGGAGGTTTCAAATTATTACTGTCTGCAGACACGTGGGCCGAAAAGGTACTTCTTCAGAGAACATAAGATTCAAAGATGTGGCGCTTGATGCCACAGAGGCTTGAAAAGGGATTCCCCTCGCAGAGGTTAGGTGTAGCAATGGGCTAATATCCATGTTCGAAAGCACTGTACCTCTGAAGAAAGGTTGCTGGGGAAGAAACAGTGGGAAGAAAACCTTGTGTCTTTATGTCCTGGAAGCACTTGGCTGCCCACTGCTGGAAACAGTAGACTAGAACTGGTTTCAGAATTATGAGAGGAAGGCAGTGGCAAACCACCTCTGTGAGTCTCTTGCCTTGAAAAGCCTACTGGGTTGCCATGTCAGCTGCGACTTAACACACACACCCCATAAGTGGTCTGCAATACACGAGTTAGATTCTACTAATCCAATACCACCTTCGAGACCAATAAGTTTTTCAAGAGATACGTTTTTGAGAGCTAAAGAGAAACAAAAGTTTTGGCTCCTGAACACTTATACTTCCAAAATCTTGTCAGTGTTTAAGGTGCTACTAGACTACATTCCAGTAGACTAGAGGGATCCTTGTTCTAATCCAACAATGCGCTTATGTCCGGCGGCTACTCTCAGGTTGGAGATGGACAGTGTTACACCCTCTCTTCTATGTCTGGTATCAAGAATGCTACAAGACAAACGCCACCAGTGTTCATCTTCACTTTCAGCCAGTAGCTTCCACAGGTTTTTATTTTTCTATTGCTTGGTCAAACAGGTTCAATGTGTTTTTGAAAGAAAGCATGCCCTGCGAAACCTGAACAATCACAGGTAAGACCAAAAGGTGAAAAGATGCTACCTATTAACATTCTTACAATAAAAACAAACAAACCTGTCTCCAGCCAAAAACAAACCATCATCATTTTAGGAAAAAATAAGTCATCTGATTTTAGGATCTGATTTTAGGAAAAAATAAGTTATCTGATTTGGATTTGGCAATAAAAAAAAATTAAAGGTACCTTTTGTTTTGTGGATGAACAGAACTCTTAGTACAAACATACTCCAGGAAATGTGCCTATTCACAAACTCAATAAAACCTACTTTCCTTCTCAAAACAAAGAATTATTGATTTCCAGTTTCAGTCCCCATGAGAGTCAGTGTGGTGCGGTAGTTAAGGTGTCATACCTGGGGAATCCCAGGTTTGAATCCCCACTCAGGCCATGGAAATTTGCTGGGTGACCTTGGGCCAATGATACACTCTCAGCCTTGACCCTGATGCAGAAGCAGGCAAAGGCAAACTACCTCTGAACCTCTCTTGCCTTGAAAACCCTACAGGGTCTCCATAAGTCGGCTGTGACTTGACAGGACTTCACACACATACACACACCCAGAGGGGGGGAAATCTGCCCCTTGAGTAGAGGCTTAATTTATAGGCAGGTGATGCTTCTCATGGCATGGAGGTACCCAACATTACTTTAAACCTCTGTTAAAGGCACAGGGAATTTTTTTTTCTCCAGGTGGTTGGCACCCTATCCCACAAGTGCAATCTCAGTCGCTCCTGTGAACAACTTTCGGAAGAAACTCTCAGCGTGATATAGTGGTTAAGAGTAGGTGAACTTTAATCTGGAGAACTGGGTTTGATTCCCCGCACTGTCACTTGAGCTGTGGAGGGGTATCTGGTGAACTCGATTAGCTTGTGCATTCCAACACATGATAGCTGGATGACCTTGGGCTAGTCACAGTTCTTTGGAGCTCTCTCAACCCCACCTACCTCACAACCCCACCTACTCTCAACCCCACCTACCTTGTTGTTGGGGGGAAAGGGAAAGGAGTTTGTAAGCCCCTTTGAGTCTCCTTACAGGAGAGAAAGTGGGGGATATAAATCCAACTCTTTCTCCTCCTCCTCCCTCTTCTTCTTCTTGGTAGGCATTAGCTCCCCCCATTAACAACTACAGAAAGCATGCCCTGCACAAGTAAGCAATTTTTTATTGTTTTGTAGATAAGTTGCAGGTGACTTATATGACCAGTAGTGTTTCCAAGGCAAGACATAAGCATTTTTCTATGTAGTGACCCTGGAATTCCTTGGTCACTTGGTCGACCCTGTTGGTCACTTTGGTCGACCCTGTTTAGTTTCCAAGATTGGGTTAGCCTGGGCTATCCAGGTCAGGTCACAAATAACCATGCTTAGTTTTATAAGCATATTTTTTAAAAAAATCATTACATTTTTGGAAACCAACCCCAACCCCAAACACATATAAACTTCAAAATACTTTCTAATGCAATCATACTTCACTTTGGTACTTTCATTTATTTATTTACTAGGAGATGTATACTCCACTTTTCTCCACAGCTGAGGAAAGCAAAAGCAGGTTACCCAGTTGCTCTCCCTCCCTCCACTTCATGATCACAACCACCCCCCTGTGAAGTGGGCTAGGCTGACAGAGGCAGGGTGGCTGGCTCGAGGACACCCAGCAAGCTTTTGTGGAAGAGTGGAAATTCAAACCTGGGTTCCCCACATCAGAATCAGACACTCTTTTAACCCCAAATAAATCATTTGTTGGCATGATGGGCTTCAGGAAGGGACTCTGCAAGTTTCACTTTATTCATAAAAACATTACATTGTTCCAGAAGTTCTATATGCTTGACAGTGATCATCATCAGTGACCAGGGCTTGGAATGGTTTCGGTTGAAAAACAAATCAGCATGGTCCAAATGTTTACATTCACTGTTCCAAATGATGTCAGTGGGCGAATTTAGAGGGTGAAAAAGCTCTCCCAAATTACAATCAATGGGTGCAACACACTCTGTTTTGGCTGAGTCATGCCTAAAAGTATTGTGCTATGCAAAAGGGGAAGGTACACAACCAAAGTGAAAAGTATTGTGCGCCACAATATGTATGCCAGTGGTATAGCACATGAGTTGCATGTATTGAGTCCTGGGTTCAATCCCCCGCACCATTGACTGAAAAACACATACCAGGATATTAGGTATTTGTTTTATGTATTTTTTATTCTGCCTTTCCTACATGGAGGTCAGGCCATACATAGTTCATCCTTCCTTTATCCAACAGTGAGCTATGCTAACAAAGTACATCAGGATTGCTGGCACAGAAATCATGCTCTCGGCCCTCCTAGAACTGTTTATTCCTAATCCCAAATATAGAGCAGTCACTTGTGACTACTGGCACTCTGCACATGCTCAAACAGCACTATCACCATAATTAACCTCCTCCTTTTAACATCTCCAAAAGGCTAAGAAAGGGGTTTTCCCTACTACCCTCGAAGACCAATTATTTTATTACTTTTTGTTTGTTTTTATTTATTTTGTTTGTATTTATACTGCACTTTTCTCCCCAACAGGGACCCAAAGCAGGAATATATATTCTTCAATTTTATCCTCACAACAACCCTGCAGGGTAAGTTAGGCTGAGAATGTGCAACTGACCCAAGGACACCCAGCAGGCTTCCATGGCAGGGTTGGGATTTTAAGTCTTTTTCTCTCCGATTCTAGGGTCTGCAACCTGTGGCTCTCCACATGTTCATGGACTACAATTCCCATTAGCCATGGTGGCAAGGGGCTGATGGGAATTGTAGTCCATGAACATCTGGAGAGCCACAGGTTGCAGACCCGTTAAGTCTGACACTCTAACCATGATACCAGTTGGCTCTCCACTCTTCCATCCGCTACAGTACATTCAAGCTTTGAATTTTCATGGACCTGATTTCTGCAACCATTATACCAAAGTCCAGGGGTGGGCAGTGAAGACTGCATTGTTGGATAAACACAGCACCTTTAATAAAATAGCATAATCATTATTTTGGAAGCCAATTTCCTCTCTTCAAAATACAGGTCATTTCAGTTCCCAGCCACAGCTAGTACCCAAAGGACAGCAAGCTACTCCCAGTCCAGAAACAGAGAGATTCAGATATCTATTGGGGCTCAAAGATGGGGGGGGGGGGGGGGGTTTCCACTGAGACTTAGCCCCTTATTTTTTTATTGGGACTTCCTTTTTAAAAAAAAAGAAAGACAAGAACTAATTACTCATTCCTAATCCCATAGGTATAGATTAATTTATATGCCATTAAATGTTAAATTGATTGAGGTATAGATTAATCAAGGTTAGCGTAGACAGCACTGGTGCTCTGTACATGCACAGGGGTACCCTCATTTTCATGACGACACAGAAAACAAATTCCAGAGTTAAAGGGACAAGCAAAATGTGCCTTTAAAAATATTCATATAAACATGAAAGTAAAAAACAAAACAAATGAAATAAAAACCTCACCCAATCTCAACCCAGATTCTTTAAGTAGTTTTTAAAAACAGAAATCAGGGTAGCATAGTGTCCTGGGAGACCTTAGGACACTTTTGCTAGTCAAAATATATATTCCTTGACTAGATCGTCCAGTGAAGTTGCAGCTTTATCTGGCCATGGATGATGTGAATTAATTTGGCACATGTCTCTGGGTTGTGACCACATTAGACAATGATCAAAGCTTCATTGTGGGGGATGAGCTACCCAACAAATCCTGGGCCACTCACAAAATACTCTATTCACTGGTTGTCCCAATGGAAATCCAAGGGTGTATATAGAAACCTGGCAGCCATGGATTACTTACTTAAAAGGAAATGTGGATGCAGACGCAGATTACTCTCCAATTGATTATTAATTGAAAAGATTTATATTGATAAGATATTACTTTCTAAGATAACAACATTTTGTGAATAGAAGTCATTCTATGGATCATAAGTATTACTGAAATGACTGTACCCATGTGTTCAGGGCATACATTCGGTTGGGAGTGCCTATATCGTGAGCCTTTTCCTTTTGATAATTTGTACGTTTGTTGTTTGACATGAGTTTATTGTATTTTAATCAATAAAATAAATGACTTAGGAAAAAGAAATCCAAGGGCTGGATCCAGAACTTCAACATGGAAACTTTCAGTAAGCTTCTGTGGGGTTTTTAAGGTTTGCTGAAGGGCACACATAGAGGGCTGTGGGAGAAATGCCAGAGCTGCAGAAATGAAAGCTGGGGGAAGAGAGACCCAGGGAGGGAGAGAGAACAGGCCCTATGCAAGAAACCAGGCAGGAGGTGACTCCTTCAGCACAACAGACAAAAGTTCCAATCCAAGTCCTGTTCACGTGTTCCACATCAGATCACGGTCTTTAACATACCCCGATCTTTAACGTACCCCGGAGGATTGGAACAGAGCAAGGCTGCCAGATAAGAAAGAGCTTTTGATGCGGAGGAGAAAAAAAATGGGGAATTTTTGAAAAAGCCAGATCAGAGCCACAAAAATGCACCATCCTGCTTGGAGAGATCATGAGTTTTAAGAGCAGAGAACGAGATCTCCCATAAGCGTCTCTCAGGTCCCTTCCACACATTTGCAGAAAAGGCCCTTCCAATCCACTTTCACACTTGTTCGCAAGTGGGTTTTGCTATTCCGTACAGCACTGAAAGTGAATTGAAAGTGCATTGCTCTGCATGTGCGGAAAGGCCCTCAGAGTAAGATTAAAGGACCCACTCCAAATGGTCTCCACTGAAGCAACTGAGGGTGGCTCAGTAAGGTCCAGAGATCAGGTGTTTCAGCAGCAGCTCGTGGATTTCTGTGCTCCCACCCCATACAGGCTTGCCAGACCCTAAGCCAGTGATGGCGAACCTTTTCGAGACCGAGTGCCCAAACTGCAACCCAAAACCCACTTATTTACTGCAAAGTGCCAACACGGCGAAGAGCCAACCATTTAAGCGCAGATACTGAGGGTTTTAAGTTTAGGAAAAGCAGAGTTAACGCTCGAGGCCGCATTACTTTCCGGGAGTAAGCGTGTGTCCGAAGTCGGCGGCTTTGCTTTGAAGCAACTGTGCAACGCTTCGAATGGGTGAATCATGACCCTAGGAGGGTTTACTCAGAAGCAAGTCCCCCCCCCCCCACATGACAAACTCTGTGCATGCGTGCCCACAGAGAGGGCTCTGAGTGCCACCTCTGGCACCCGTGCCATAGGTTCGCCATCACTGCCCTAAGCAATAGTATTTTTAGCTACCCAGGTGTTATGCCTTCACTTGACCCTTCATTTATTTTGACTATGTTTCAACTGCTGCTGGGTTTTAAATCCTCCCCCCCAAACACGCACACACACGCCCATCTGTTTCCTTTTATACTGTTCTAATGGTTTACTGTGCCGCACTTTGGTGCTGTTGTCTGTTATGCTGCAAGCTGCTTAGCAGATATTTACAAACAGAAAGGCAATCAATCAATCAATCAATCAATCAATCAACATTTAAATCGAACTCTTCATGGAAGTAGCTCATGCTGGCAGATATTCTTTTCTCCACCAATTCGCCCACAATTTTATCTTCAGCCATGTAGCTCCCCACAGATACAGCAGAGGAGCTGGTTAGATGGCCACCAATATCCCAACTGCTTAAGTTGATTTTTAATGCTCTTATTTATTAGACTTATAGGTCAGCCTTCCTCGTAAGCGGGGACGTTGCTGATGACTGACTTCTACTCTAAGGGGATTCTAAGCAACTGGAATTCAAGAAGGTCGACCTTACCCATGACCATGCAACGGTACACAAAACAGACCAGTTTTGCACAGGAGGATTCTCTTCTATGGCTGGCTCTGCCATGAATTATCTATCAGGTTCTATTAGGCTTAGAGTCACTGCAAACCCTTTCCATATCAGACAAGCCACTGGGATCTGAATTCTGGTACTTGGGTCTTTGTGCACACGGCTTGGTACCTGTGTCAGAGTCACTTTGACCTATCTTCTTAGAAAAACATATTATCTTTTGCGGTGTACTAAGATCTAGATTTTTGTTCAGGTAACAGATGGGCAGCCTGGATGAGGGGGAAAGACTCTACCATCTCTTCCACAGCTATAGAGTTATCTCTATTTCCAAGTGAGCATTTCAAGGCAACAGAGATCTACTTTCTGGAGCTGTCAAGAGAAGCTAAAAGGGCCACCAGCGTGGGGTTTGGGGGAGGAGACCACAGAACTGCCAGCGTGGTGTCGTGGTTAATAGCAGGTGCACTCTAATCTGCGGAACCAAGTTTGATTCCCTGTTCTGCCACTTGAGCTGTGGAGGCTTATCTTATGCACTCCCAGACATGCCAGCTGGGTGACCTTGGGCTAGTCACAGTTCTTCAGAGCTCTCTCAGCCCCACCTGCGTTGAGGGAAGAGGAAGGGAAAGGAGATTGTAAGCCCCTTTGAGTCTCCTTGCAGGAGAGAAAGGGAGGATATAAATCCAAACTCCTCCTCCTCTGCTCTATCTGCTGCTTATGCAGTGCAGGGCTGTGGGTTTACCTGGCATGAACTCACAGTACACAACTGACAGAAGTAAAGACTTCATGGATCTGGGAAAAGCACGATGCCACAATGAGGCTCTTCCATTATTAATACTCGATGGAAACCCACCTCAGGAAAGGCCTCAAGCTGCGGCAGAGCTCAGCACGTTCTCTGCTTTGCAGCCACATCCCCACTCGAATAACCCATTTCTTCTGCTTCCCTGTTTCTTCTGCTTAGCACAGGGGGAAACTGCTCCTGACCCTCACCCTGGCTCCTGGTGCAACAAGACCGCATCCCACTTTGCTGCTGGATTCCAGACCAAGCCGAGGACTCCTCCTCTGCCAAAAAGTGAGACAGGCCTTCCTGGTAATCCCGTCTTCTCCCTCCCACACAAGAGTCACAATCCTCAAAGACAGCTTGCGGAGGGAGGTTTTTTGTGTGTGTTCGAAAGTATTCCTCGGCTCCTACAGTTCTACTTTCCAGACAGACTGTAATCCCATTGATATGGAAGTGCCAGCTGAGGGGAAATTAGATAAGGAGGTGAAAAAAACAGTTCCTGTTTTTGTCAACAAGGTGCCACCCCACTTTGCGCCTGGTAACTTCGCTCCTCAACTGGTAAATGTTGCAGACAAATCACAGAAGGCTTTGAAGTTGATCTTCCTTCAGCCAACCCCAAATTACTCTAAAATAGTAACTCATTTTTAAAATTAGAATATAATTTCACAATAGTTTGCATTTTAGGATGAAGGTGTGCAAACACCGAGCCATTGCTGACCCATGGGGTGACGTCACATCACATCATTTACTAGGCAAACCGTGTTTACGGGGTGGTTTGCCATTGCCTTCCCCAGTTGGCATTGTAGTTGACGCACTGACACGTTTCTATACAGGAAAAGCTCAGAGAAGTATACAACCCTTCCTCCTTTGCCTCCGTTTTCTCCTCACAACAATCCTGCAAGGTAGGCTAGCCTGAAAGCATGTGACTGGGCTAAGGTCAGCCAGCAGGCTTCCATGGCAAAGTAACAGTCTGAACTTGGGTCTCCCGGATCCTACTCTGTCTCTCTCAATACTACACCACATTGATGTATTCCCCAAAATCTTGCTTTTATTTGTTTTACTAACTTTTGGTGTGCTTCTGGCTTCTACGGCTCTTTTTCTTTTCTTCGTCCTCCCCCTTTTAACATTTATCTTCAGAATCCTCTGAGTGGAGGAGAGGCATGTTCCAAAGGGGACTGCAGTGGTGACAGGGGATCATAGAAGCTTTCTTGCCCCTATTGTCTGACAACATCTTTGCTTGGAATACCATTAAGAAGTTGTACCTTTTATGGTCTCCCAGGGTATGGGAGGATGGAGAGCTGGAGTGCTGCTACATCACTTCCAGATAACACCCTGGAAGTGACACGGAATAGCTCTAGAATAGAATTTCCAGAGATTCCTACAGCGGTATACCCTACATTACTTTTAGGTGTTCCTCTGGATCTGAAGTAGTAGTGCAGACAACCACTTAAAAAAATTATCCCAGTGTTGCTAGCCCTTGAACCTTTGAAGGCTGTCTGGAAGCTGCCGTTGGACCACACTCTTAACTAGGATAAGCCACATATTTCCCTAGCATTAAAAACAAAATCTACACTTGCTATCACTTTGTTTCAGGAGAGAAATTCAAAGCGTCAACATTGACTTATATGGTCAGGGGCAGTGGTGCGATCCAAAAATTTTAATAATGGTGGGATTCAAACAGTGGCAGTGCCGCACACATGCACCTCCAGTCCCTATTGGACAGGGAGGTTGCTTTAGTAACCCCTTCTCGACATTCAGAAAAAATTAGTAACCACTTCTACAGAAGTGGTGAGAACTGGTTGGATCCCACCTCTGGTCAGGGGCCATAGTTCCTGTAGTGTAAGGTATGCTGCTTGCCTCAGGGCCCTCTTGGAGACTACCTACATGGGGTAGCTACTACGGCCCCTTCCACACATGTAGAATAATGCACTTTCACAACTGTTGGCAAGTGGATGATGCTATTCCGCACAGTAAAATCCAGCTGCAAAGTGCATTAAAAGTGGATTGAAAGTGGATTATTTTGCATGTGCGGAAGGGGCCTACAAGAACTCTGCCACTCCCAAAGGCTATGCGGGGATTATTAGTGTAACCCCCTCCCAAGTTGGAGAAATGGCGTTCAGATCAAACTATAACTATGCAGCACACACAACGAAGGTTCACGCAAGACTCTCAATGAAAGGCACCTTAGTTGCTGGAAGGACTCAATAACTGCCTGCTCAAAAAAGGTGCAGCTGATTGTTCCATTTTGTGTATGAAGAAGAGGAGGAGTTTGGATTTATATCCCGCCTTTCTCTACCTTTAAAGGAGTCTCAAGGCAGCTTATAATCATCTTTCCTTTCCCTCCCCTCACGTAGGTGGGGCTCAGAGAGTTCAGAGAAAACTGTGACTAGCCCAAGGTCACCCAGTAGGCTTTGTGTGTAGGAACTGGGAAACAAATCCAGTTCACCTGATAAGAGTCCACCGCTAATGTGGAAGAGTGGGGAATCAAATCTGGTTCTCCAAACTAGAATTCATTGCTCTTAAGCACTACACCACACTGGTGTTCAGTATACAGCAAAAAAAAATTGTTATGTTACAAAACAGCCTCAAATGTAATTTGTGCTTTGTTCTATACAAAATATAGTGAATTATGCAGTAAAGGTAATGTTACAGCTTTCCATTTTATTATTACAATGCCTAGCACTGTTTGATCAGAAACAAACATTACGAAAAGACAAAGCGGGGAATGGAAAGGAATTGGCAAGCCTGAAGTTAAATACAGCAAAGTTTTTTTGGGGGGGGAAATGCATTTTGCTTTGGACAAATGTAAAAGTGGGGGGCAGGACACAAAGAGCCCAATAATGTGCCTTGCCCCAGAGCCCAATAGTCTTAGCTGTGCCACTATGTGCTTGGGATATCTTAAAGACCACTTGTTCCTGTATGAATTGCCTGCCAACTGAGATTTGGATCAAGGGGACCATCTTCAGTGAGGTAGACTGTCATGGGGACACTTTTCTGCCATCATGTGCACCTTTCTGCCATCAAGCACACCTGTCCAGCACAGATATTCTTTCATCAGCTGGTAAGGTCCGGTCTGTTTCCCACACGTTCACTGGAAATTCTGCTGCTTCTGATTTTTAAAAAAATATATAAGCTGCAGACTGGAAACCGTGGTATTTATGCTGGATTTTTGGCCCACTTTCCACCATTGCTTTTATTGTTATGTCCAATATTGCTGCTTTCATTTTGCTACATTATTAATGGTGTGGTTTTAATTGTTGGAAGTCACCTTGGATTTTTTTTTTAATACAGAATAAAAATGGTTAATGTTAAACAAAAACAGTAGCCAACTGAGTAGATTTGGGAAGACAAAAACAATTCCCAAAGAGTCTCTTTAATGCTAAGTCCCCAAAGATGCTCGGAACTGGGGCTACGAGCTTTAAAAACCAACCTCCAAAGCAGGGAAACAGCAGGATCATTTCTAAAAGGATAATCTAACAGCAAAAGTACTAATTTAAACACCAAAGCACCACTGGCTAAGTGCAAAGCCCACAGCAACGTTGCAGACCTCAAAACACACACATACGCACACAACTCTAATCCGGTGGTAAAAACGCAGCCTAGGTGTTGGCTAGCCTTCTTGCCCGCCTACAGCAAATTCTGTTTTGGATCTGCCTTGACAGCACAGACCATAAGGGGCTTTTTGTGTGTGGCACAGCTGGGAATGTTTTGAGCACAACCCACACACACACCATCCCCCCCCCTCCCCCACACACACCCTCCTATTTCACCAGCCCTCTGTATCCAGTCAGTTCCACATTCCATTGCTTTACTTTGGAAAAAGGATTCAGCCGCTGCTGTCTCAAGAGCCTGCCTGGCACTGTGGGGATGGGCTTCCCAGCATGCACTGCAAAAGGTGTACCGCAAACAAAAGGAGGAGAACGGCAAGTCAACAGCTGGATTGCATGCGCTGACCCAAGGCAAGGATAAACAAGCGGAAGCCACCCGACATCCCAGTAGCCGCCGTCCTTGCCGAGGGTAAGCCCACCTTCTGCACACACACACAAAAAGATCCTCTTCCCGGATAAACAGCAGGCAGAAGATAATGCATTCCAGATTCAATAGCGCTGGGCACGACTTGCAGAGAAGAAACCAGAACCTTCTGTCCCCTCAAGATGACTGCAGAGTTTTCAGAATAGTCTGTATTTTTAGACTGTGTGCAAACTGAAAAGAAGGCAAACACTCCCATCTAGGTCCTAGAGGAGATAATCATTCTGTGAAATGCCCTGTGTTAGTAGTGTTCTCTTTGTTTTGCACTGAACTCTTTCTCAGGTTGGATGTTCCATGTGGGACTTGATTACACAACAAAACATTCATGTGTCTCCAGACGTTTTGGGGTGGGGTGGGGGGCTGCCTTCAAAATATTAAGAGGCCCCAAACTCTGTCTTCACAGCTAAGCCACCAGAACATAAATGCAAAGGGCCCTGATTGAAGGAAGGTTCTTTCAACAGACCAAGTCTGCTGGAAAATGCAAAACAAAGTTGTAAGCAGCCATATTGGTCCGCACAAAATCCAGAACAGGAAAACAAAATCAATGCAACGTCTTTGGGTCGGGCCAACCAAAAAGACACGGATCTGTCGAGCTCCTCAGAACTCTTCATCAGGCTAGAAGTTAACGAAAATTTCAAAAATGGAGGAGGAAAAAAGAAGATTTTCCAGGTCACGTAATCTTGACAGCCTTTAGTGTCAACTGATGACAGGTTCACAATTCAACTGCTGTAGGTGTTAGATTACAGCACTTGCATTGTGGGAAGAAGCAAGCAATAGAAAGTCATCTCATTTGAAAAAAAAAATACAGGTCAGAAGGGTGCAAATGCAAGCCTCAGGAAAGCCTCTCTGTTCAAGCGGCACCTTCAAGGAGCTTTGTAATAACATGTGTGTCCCAGGACAGTCGACTGGCTAAAAAGCTGTGGGCACACTGGCCATGAGAATGGAAAGTTCCTCTGGCCATACAGACTTGGCTTACCTGCTTGGATGTCATAAAGGGAGGCCTACAACATCATGAAAGACGGCAGGGAGCCAGTGTGGTGTAGTGGTTAAGAACAGGTGGATTCTAATCTGGAGAACCAGTTGTGAGTCCACACTCCATCGTCTGTGTGGCGGAGGATTACCTGGTGGATCAGATGTGTCACCGTACTCTTACATTCCTGCTGTGTGACCTTGGGCTAGTCACAGTTCATTCAGAACTCTCTCAGCCCCACCTACCTCACAAGGTGTCTGTTGTGGGGAGAGGAAGGGAAAGGAGCTTGTAAGTCACCTTGAGTCTCCTTACAGGAGAGAAAGGTGGGGTATAAATCCAAACTCTTCCTCTTCCCCTTGCTAAAGTTGGAATCTGGATTCTCAAGGCATGTGAACATCCCTGGAGAAACCTCCCACCTTCAAACTGATTTTGCAAAAGGCACAGTTTGGTTTAGTAGTGCGGCTGTGCAATCCAGTGAAGAGATACTCTGATCTGAATTCACTGAATCAATGGGCAAGGACTGGAGACAATTGTGCATAGGATTGAACAGCACATTTCTCAGTGAACACGGTTATGGGGTGCTATGTGCAGACGCACTATATAACATGCATCTGATGAAGTTGGGGAGGCTTTTTAATGAATTGGGTTATGAGACGCCTGTTGTTATTGTTTTGACTGCTGTTTTAATGGATTTTAATGGATTTTAGTAAATGTAACAATTGTTTATGTGGTCACTGTTGTGATCCTTTGTTAGACATTGTATATATGCTGATGTTGTTGTGCACCGCCCAGAGCCCCTTGGGGATGGGGCGGTCTACAAATCCAAATAATAAATAAATAAAAATAAGTAAGCTCTGACTTATCAAAAGCTTGTGCTGGAATAAACGGTTATCCTTTAAGGTGCCACAGGAATCCTGCCTGATGGTACTATAGAACGCATATTGTATCCACGCGCGCACACACAGAAAGCAGCTTTTCAATATTGTTTGAAGGAAGAATCCCCCCCTCCCAATTCTCTTCTATCCCAAAGTTCAAGCCTGTGCTGCTGCTACTACCGCTCTCCCCATTACCTTACAATGGATGGTACGATTCTGGCAGACCCCATGTCAGCAGAAATGCAATTGCAGCTGTGGTGTCCCTCAGCTCCACGGGAGGGTCAACCCAGCTGTAATTTCCTCACCACCACCCCCAATTCCCTCCCCCCCACCGAACATTGCTTATCTCCTAAACCTCTTCCCCTCCACCCCCACCCTTGTTTGATGGGAGTCGCCAGTTCTCATTTGCATAATGTACATCTTTCCATTTCTATGAATTACAAAACTTCAGCTGCACTGGCATATTTGTAAACACATTTGTATACAAAGCGCCCCGATGGAACTGCCTAAAACGTGACCCCGACTGGGCAGAAAGGCAGATTAAAAAATTCTGTAAATAAAATAGAGAGCAGGGAGGCATACGCTGGCTCGGGAAGCTGGAGAACTTCCAGTACACACACACACAAGGGTGCGACACATTGCCGTCACTTCTAAAAGTGGGCACAAATAAACTGCTTGCTTAGCCCAACACATCGAAGCAAATGCTGTCGATTTACACTTTTTATAATTTTTGTATTCTATGCATATAATGAGCATTGATTTAAAAAGATTGTTAGGACAACAGAAGAAGCGATGGTCACGTCTTGTTCCAAAAATGCTTGCCATATTGATGGAATTGGCGGGGGGGGGGGGGGGGGGGACACCTCAGATATTTTTGATTCCAGCCAAGGATGGCAAAGGAAGATCTATAAGGAGTGGTGAATGGTTAAGAAAGTGCCTTTTTGGCAATCGGAAGCCACAAAGCAGGCCCCTGGGTTTCACCTGCTAACTCTCCTGTTGTCTAGGAACTTGGTTTCATGGAAAAATTGCAGGGAGGTTACTTACACGAGTGTCTAATCTGTACATGTGTCATAAAGTGGGTTCTTAAAAGTGGCAATAGAGCAGAGAAAGTTTCTCAAGCGATCAAAGCCCCAAAAGTGTGCCATATGATTACACAGAAGGAATGAACTATACCGGTTGCTAACGTTGCTCTCTTCCGTGCCCACTTTCAAGACAAGAACCCCGCAATGGCCAAAAGGGAGGCATGAAACTAGGTGTGTTTTATCATTGTTGAAATGCAGCAAGGGTTGGCTGCCTCCGTCCCAGTCTTGCCTTACCTCTGCCTGCAGTGAGATTCAGCCTTCAGAGCGGCTACCATGCTGCCTCTTTCTACCCCACTGCATTGGAAAATGCCGCATTTATCTGCATGCCAGTGTGGTGTAGTGGTTACTGTACTGAATTGGGATCTGGGAGACCCACCTTCGGGGCCGTGCTCTGCCGCAGAGCTACTGGGCAACACTGGGTCAGACACTCCCTCTCAGTCTACCTCACAGGGTTGCATTGTGGAGAGAAGGTCCATAAGCCGCACTGAGGTCCTTGACCCAACTCATAGGGTTATTGTGGGCATAAAATGCATAAACTTACACAGGTGTCAAACTCGGGGCCCTCCAGATGTTATGGACTACAGTTCCCATCAGAGATGATGGGAACTGTAGTCCATAATGTCTGGAGGGCCCCGAGTTTGACACCTGTGCCTCAGAGGAAGGGTAGGATAAAAACAGGCACACAACCAACAGCAGATTCACAGAAGCTTCTCTATTTCAACACTGTCTGAGAACAGATGAGGACGATTCATTTGTTTGAGCCCCACAAGCCACCCCCCTCCCCCTTAGAATGCAGAAAGCTGGCACATTAGGGCAAAGTATTCGGATCCATAAACTCCCCACCTGTTTTTACAAATGTTTTCAAGACAGGCTGGTTGCTTCTCGTCCACTAAGGTGGTCCAAGGCCTGATTGGACTGCTCTAATGACATCTCTGTTCATTTGAAGCATCTTCAGACTTCCCAGGAAAGGAGCAACAAATTCCACTATAGTAGCGGCTTTATTCCAAGGACGTCCGATTCTTCTCCCCTCCCCCACAAGGTCTTCAGCTGTTCTCCCCCATCCCACCCCATCTGCTCTGTTAAATCCAGCAGAAGCCTTTCTACGGCTTTTGTAATAAAGGACCCTCCATACAAAACCATCTGCATAAACACGGGCCAGAACTCCTCCACAATCCTGACCCAACAGGGTGTCCTCTAGTATTTGCAACAGCAGAGATACCCAAGCAAAGGTCATCCCCCCTCCCCCTTATCTAGATACACCTGCCTCCTACCTGTCATCCCAGTGATGCTCTGCTAAACTGCTTTGTGCCCCCCAACACACCAAAATGATACAATTAAGCACAACCAGGCAGTACCAGTGACCACCTGACACCTATGGAGCTCAGGTGCATGTTTTTCCACCCCCAGAAGCCCTTCACATTTGCCAGTATTTTTGAAGGGAGGTTAATAGAAAGTTGGGATTCTCAGATGATTAAAAATACTGATGATTTATATTCTGGAAACTGACTTGATCGACCGAACAAGCACTTCCAAGTCTTCTGAACAGACAACCAGTGTGATGCAGTGGTTACAGAATAAAATTAGGATCTGGGAACCTCAAGTTCAAACACCTCCCTTTCCATGAAGCTCACTAAGTTACCTTGAGCCTGTCTTGCTCCCTCCCTCTCTTAATCCAACCTACCTTGTAGGGTTGTTGCGCGGATAGAAGAAAGGGGATAAGCCACCCTGAGATCCTTAGAAGATGGAAAAGTGGGAAATGTCCAGATAGCAAATTAGACTCTACAGCTTATTGTCTCACTGCAGAGTAATTATAGGTGAATTCTGACATACTTGTGTTGCACACCACTTCTGGTAATTGACAGACTTCCCTTATAGATTAACCTGTTTTCTTCCTCTTCGCCTTCTTCGTCCAGTGTGGCAATGAACCCATATCCTTTCTGTGGCTACGAGAAGGTAATAATGGACTCAAAACTCACCTGGGCCAATTCCTGCCCCGCCATTTTGAACAATTACTCTGAATCCTAGAGGTCTTCTCCATTCACGCACATACACAAACTCCACCACATGTCTCCCAACACTCAATTAAGAAAAACAACAACCACCACCTAGTACCTGGGACAGATCCCAGAGAAAACTGTGATTCCCCCCCCCCCCCAAAGGCATGTTTTACAAGTTTGCTGCCATCAAAACAGTACAATCTAGCGATGATACAAGGACACCAGAGATCACACCATCATGCAGCCTAAACTACATCATGAGCATAAAAGCATGGAGTACAGGATAGGTGAATCAAGCTGTATCTATGGGATTATGCATTAAGCTATGCATACATAGCATATCATTAAAGAACAAAGTGTTTCAGACATGTTTGAGAGAATGCTTTACAAATAGGGGATAGCGAACCTAAGGTACCTTCAAACAGTTAAAAGCACAGTAGACACAAAAACAGAGTTGTTTTGGCACTTGCACACTTGACCCATTCCTCCTTCTATTCACCAACTGTTACAGAAACCTTCTGGGTATGGGAAAAACCCTGAAATCAAAGATTAAGTCAAGCTCCCCCGCAAAAAAATCTGGGGCTTCAAACCTCACTTCAGAATTCTGATTTAGAAGGCCCTAACTCCAGTGGTATCAAGTGTTTGAAGGCCACAATCACGGCAAACTGGATGTCAATTCAAGGCTTCCCAAAGCCACTTCAAATGACAAAAGGAAGGGAGCAAGGGAGAACTTGGGCGAGCTTACAGGCACAGCATCTATGCATTCATGCATTCAAACAAACCTCCAGGATTATCCTCAAGGCCAGCCAGCGAAACAGGAGAAAACACCAACCTCCCGAAGAGAAGAAGCCACAGGTCTTCCACATAGGCAAGGAATTCAGCAAGGGGCAAGTATGCACCCATTGTACAGATAAGGAATACTAAATACTAAACATAAAGCATCTATTCTTTCATTATTGATTCCCTTTTACGGTGGCCAGCACATAAACACACACAAAATGACAACACAGTGTTTGGCACACTGATCACTTCACAGTTGAGTGGCACAGAGGGCTCTGGAAGGCTTTCGTGCAGGGCATGACGGCTAAATAAAGTCCTGTCCTACTGCTGCCTTTGAATATGGAGACCTCATTCAGCCATCCAGCCCTCCCCAAGCAGAACACCTAGAAAACTCGTGAGGCCAAATTTTCAAGAAAACCAGGCGTCGTCAACAAGGATTCTAGATTAGCCTTTTTCCTGATGTGCTGGAGAAGCTAGAAATTGTCCTTAAGTCATTCCTGCAGTAAAGCCAGGTTGTGCTCACGGTACTGCAGCCAGCATAAAGACAGACATCATCTAGTAATAACTGTGATCTTCCAGGTGGCTTAGTTCTCTCCCAATTCTGAGATGAGGTTCAACTTGGATGCTAAAGCACGTCAAGGGAATGAGGGTTCCTCTTTGCTCAGCATTACCCAAATTCCAGATGAGAGTCAGCATGGTGCAGTACATACAGAGGTGGGATTCAGCTGGTCCGGCCGAACCGTTTGTTAATCCCACCTCCGCACCCCCGAACCATTTGTTAATCCCACCCATTGCCTCTCCCCCACCTCCACAACGAAGCCCTGGCCCAGGGAGAAGCTCCCGTCCTGACCCTCCTTCAGAGCAGGAGGCGGCCTGAAGGAAAGCCGGGTGCTCATGTGTGTACTGGAGGAACCGGGTTTGATTTCCAGCTTTGCCGCCTGAGCTGTGGAGGCTTATCTGGGGAATTCAGATTAGTCTGTACACTCCCACACATGCCAGCTGGGTGACCCTGGGCTAGTCACAGCTTCTCAGAGCTCTCTCAGCCCCACCTACCTCACAGGGTGTTTGTTGTGAGGGGGGAAGGGCAAGGAGATTGTAAGCCCCTTTAAGTCTCCTACAGGAGAGAAAAGGGGGGATATAAATCCAAAACTCTTCTCTTCTTCTACTATGGCAGCAGGCCATTCACGGAGCCAGATTGCTGCAGCAGTGGCTGCCGAGGCCCCGTCCCGACCCTCCTTCAGGTGTGGCCTGCAAACCAAGGGCTTGCACGAGCATCATAGAAGCAGGCCAGTTAAGGAGCCGGTCTGCTGCCACAGTGGCTGCCCAAGCCCCGTCCCTCCTTCTTCCACCTGGCCCCTCCTGAATGAAGGCTGGGGGCTCGGGCAAGCGCTGCAACCGCAGACTGCCCGAGACCGCCGCCACTGTCCTCCGCCAATTAAGATAAATGGGGTGGCGGGTGAGGGGCGCAGAAGGGGTGGTGGTGGTGGAAGGGGGGTGCTGAACCACTTGTTATTTTTTTAAATTCCACCACTGAGTACATATAGTGTTGGGCGAGGACTGGGAAGGCACAGGTTCAAATCCCCACTCAGCCATGAAACTCACTGTTTGACCCTGCACCCGTCACACCTTTTCAGGATGTGTGTATAAATCTGAGGACATTGTTGTGTATTTCTTGAAGGACGAAGAGAAGGACACAACAGAAACAGACTGAGGGCCTGTTTAAGTGCTACTTTGCCTAGGATTTTACCCAGAATAACTATTTGACACCCCCACTCCCCCACCACCCTTACTCTCACTGCAGTAGAGAAGGAGCCAGAACCCCATGGGCAAAATAATATCCAAATAATCCCCCGCACAAATAATTTCAGAAGTAAAAGTCTGATACAGATGGTTAAAATCGTATACGAGATCTCAAGAAGTCAGACATTCTGACTGTCTAAACTTTTGGCTTTAAAGTCAAGCCATTCTAGTTTATTTATAACATTGCCACGGGGGTTCTGTTGTGAGGTTCATCAGGTTAACACACACCCCTTCCTTCAGTGACTTCTCTCTACAATGGTGGAGCCTACCTTCTGAGGCAACGCTCCAGAATCAGGGGTGGGAACAGAGCAAAAACCAAAAACATAACCCAGGGACATAGCTGGAAAAAGAATCCAAATAGGGCAGCATTAAGGCAGCCAATCTGGTTGACAAGCCAAAGGGCTGTAAATACAGGGCTGCACAAGTCCCTGCATTTCCTTGCAATATCTGTAGCTCAAATGCCTCTGGATACCCTTTCTCGGTCAGACTGTCACTACACGTGCTCTCTTCTACCCTCTCCCCACATCACACACAGACCCCATCCTTTAATTCTCTTCCTCTCTCCTTCATTCTTCTCCCATCTATTTTGGGCCTATGAAGCCGCCCTCCTCCCTCCTCTTCCATATATCTTTCTCAGGCGGCACAGAAGCTGTTCAAGACCACCAGACCAGCACCAACGACTGAGCTCAAGGCTGCGCAAACAGACACACTCCTCCCTACACGACAGAGCCAAGACAGGAGAACAAGATGGCTCTCCCAAGGTTGCAGAGTACAAGCAGCTGGACTTCTCCACTCTTTTTGGATTACCTTGGGCCACCAGTGAGCTGGGATGTGCCAGGTTTGCACATCTCAGTGCTGCAAAACCACAACAACCATTGTGCTAATCCACATGGTAGACTGTGGGGGATTTGTGGCTAGCACAGAGAGAGGAAGAAGTCCATCACACACAACCTGTGGGATTTTCCTTCCTTGCACCCTGGGATGCGTCTTCCTGCATTTAAGGTTAGCAAAAACAAGAACAGGAAAATCCCACGTGGGCATCATCCTTGCCAGGAAATAAATGCTACCATTGCTTAGAGAGTGTAAGAACGCTTAAGAAAGGTAGATCTCCCCCAAAGCACTGTTATCTCGGAGAAAGGAAATATATCCTTCACCCCCACATATACTGTTTATATGCCTATATTAACTCATTTTGATTAGGGCTGATTAGTCAACCAAAAGCATATTCTAATCACCTGCCTTTTAAATCAGTTCTGTTTCAGTGCATTTGAACACAGCCAAAATTGTAATATCTATATCTTAGATGCACCAATAACTTCAAAAAAGCTATCATTCCATGTCCGACGCTTTCTTTGGCATTCCTCTTCATTAGGAGCCTAGCAAAACAGAGGTGCAAATTTAATTTATAGGTGCAACACTTAAAATCAATGACAGTATGGTGCAATGGCTAGAGTGCTAGACATATCAGGACACAGGTTCAAATCCCTTTTCTGCCAGGAAATGAACCAGCTGATGCCAGGCCAATCAATGGCTCTCAGGTGCAGCTTCACAGAACTGCTGAGAAGGTGACATGGAAGAAGGACCCCATCGACACTGAACTTCCTTGGAAGAAAGGAGGAAAATAATAAAACTGGCTGTTAGGTTAGAATTCATTAATCCATTTAAATCTTGAAGACCTTCCTTAATAGTATATACTTTTAGAGGTGGTGTAGTGGTTAGAGGAGGGGTCCCAAAAATACTCTCTATGGCACCCACCAACTGTTTTTAGAAAATGGGTGGAGCTTTTGCACAGCTAGGCTTCTGATTGGCGTGCAGATTTTTTTAAATGTTGTTTTGGCAGCAACTGCCACCACAGCACAATGTGAACTATGTCACTGCAGTTAAAGCGTGGCAATTCTTTTGTGGCTGGCTCCGCCTCCTGTGGCAGACATTTTGTAGCAGCCATTTTGTTCCTGGGCCCACCATACATGTAAAATTTCCAAATGTGGCTACAGGCTCAAAAAGGTTGGACACCACTGGATTAAAACACTGGATTAGAATCTGGGAGAGCTGGATTTGAATCCCACTCTGCCACAGGAGCTCTCAGGATGATTCACACTCAGCTCGCCTACCTCACAGGGTTGCTGTTGCAAGCCAAAATTGGAAGAGGGGAGAAGGATATAAATTGCCTTGGATCCCCACTGGACAGAAAAGCAAGAGTAATATTTTTTAAAGTTACCTTTACCTTCTATATAACCCGAACTAAATTCAGACCGAACATTCAGTCTATTTTCCTCTAATACCTAATTTTTATACACATGCACAGTGCCTACACTTTTCATTTTATTTTATTTTATGATTTTACATTTTATGTTTTCATTACTACTGATTGTTTCCTGATTGCTTACTAGACCTATATGACAATCATTAAGTGTTGTACCTTATGATTCTTGACAATGTATTTTTCTTTTCTGTACACTGAGAGCATATGCACCGGAGACAAATTCCTTGTGTGTCCAATCACACTTGGCCAATAAAGATTCTATTCTATTCTAATCCGAAAATGGAAGCCACGACTGGCAGAAGAGTAAGAAAACCAGTATTGATGGCCGTCAGGAAACTGGCAGAGTTTTGGCAGCAGTTCTCATTTTTTAAAAAAATGTTGGCTGATATGGAATATTACAGTACAAAAAGCTTTGTAGCGACCAAGAAATTTCACACTAGCCCAAGCATTCAGAAGAATCACATGGTCTGATTTGGAATAAAGCACACTCATGTGGTATAGTCCTATCAGAAGACTGTCAGTTCCAAATACAGATAAGAGACATCACATCGGAACACGAAAGGTCGCAAAAGAGACACATTAGGAGCAAACTCTTGACTGGAACCATCCCTAAGACACAACAGCTTTCTACTAGGAACGATTGAAAAAATACAAGGATCATCACAATGCAATCCCTCACCTGTTAGGAAAGGGAGAAGGCCTCTTTCATCTGTGATAACCTAGGAAGGCATTCAAATATGCAACCTCTTGTGGCATTCTGAAGAGGATCAGGATGCGGGGGGGGGGGGACCCCTCTCCATTGCCTTCTGTGTCCTGGATGCCACAGGCTGCCTCATTTACTTTGGAGCTTTCCTAAATTAGCCTGGGCTCCTCAACTCCCATCCGATGCTTATCTGTGCCTTTAACCTCCTCCCCATACTGGTTCACCTCTCTGGCCCCTTCCGAACATGCAGAATAATGCACTTTCAATCCACTTTCAATGCACTTTGAAGCTGGATTTTACTGTGTGGAATAGCAAAATCCATTTTCAAACAATTGTGAAAGCGGATTGAATGTGCATTGTTCTGCATGTGCGGAAGGGGCCTCTAGTTCACCTTTCCTTCCCTGGAACTCATTCAGGCCCACAAAAAGGTAATGAGGAGCTTTCTGAGAGATTCAAGAGAAATCATTCCCGGGCATCCTAAGCAGTATGGGCAGAGGCGGAGCACTCATAGGGAAATGTGGGATCACATTTCCCCGGGCACACGCCCCTACACCCCTCCCCTTGGCCCCGCCCCACCAGGCTGCTCCTTCAGCTGCCAGAACCCCCACTGGCCAAAGGAGCAGACTGGCTGGGCTACTGCCGGGCAGTCCTCGACCCTGCCCTGCCAAGCTGCTCCTTTGGCGGGCGGAAGCTCTGCCGGATGAAGGAGCAGCTGGGCAGGGTGGGGCCAAGGGGTGCCCGGCAGCAGCCAAGCCAAGTAAATGAGGCATGGGGGGGATGCCTTTTGCCCCGGGCACCATTTCCCCCCCCCCCAATGCTTCTGGGTATTGGAGGAGAGGGGGAAAAGACAGCTGGTCTTGAGCAGCCATGTTGGGAGCCTGTTCTTAAGCTTTATCTTGAACAGACGAAGCAAGCCTGGCATCTCCCCTAGACACACAAGGTGCTGGCAAAGCCACTCACCTCAACTTTCAATAGCCCAGCTGTTTCATTCGGGTAGCCTGCGTCCAACTTTGGCATGGGATGCCAGCTCTTCCCCCTCCCCCAGAAATTCAGAAGCAGAGCACAATTTCACTGGACTCTGCAGCGCAAAGTACAAGTAAAACTGACATTGGGAACTGGTTGTTGTGGGTTTTCCCAGCTGTGTGGCTGTGGTCTAGTGGATCCGGACACAGTGTGTAACAGACTTCTCTCTGGGTGATACACCTCTGAAGATGCCAGCCACAGATGCAGGCAAAACAACAGGAACAAGATCCATCAGACCACGGCCACACAGCCCAGAAAACCCACCACAACCAGTTGAATCCGGCCATGAAAGCCTTCGACAATACATTGATCTTGGGAACTTTACTTGTTCAGCACTACGGAATAAAGTATGCCTACAACGTGCTACAGCCAGCAGTGGTGGCAAGACATGCAAGAAGAACAATGCAACTAAAATGCTCCCCTACCCCACTCTCCATGATCAGATGCAAAGATTTACCTGCTGGTATTCAATACCTAAGTGCAGCAGAGAACAGACAGGTAAGACTACAAGCAGGTGAGGAACGCCCATGGGAATTGGAAAACCCTTGTCGGCCTACCTAGCTCCATCTGTCCCTCACCTTCGCCGTCCTAGATCCACCCCCACTGTGACTCGAGCACCTTCCTTATGAGGAGAGGCTGCAGCGTTTGCGACTCTTTAGTTTGGAGAGGAGATGTCTGAGGGGGGATATGATTGAGATCTATAAAATTATGCACGGGGTATAAAATGTTGATAGAGATAATTTTTTCTCTCTCACAGCACTAAAACCAGGGAGCATACATTGAAAATGGTGTGTGTGTGTGGGGGGGGGGGGGTTAGGACTAATAAAAAGAAACATTTCTTCACGTAACATGTGATCGGTGTTTGGAATATGCTGCCACAGGAGGTGGTGATGGCCACTAACCTGGATAGCTTTAAAAAGGGCTTGGACAGATTTATGCAGAAGTCGATCTCTGGCTACCAATCTTGATCCTTCTTGATCTGAGGTTGCAAATGCCTTAGCAGACCAGGTGCTTGGGAACAGCAGAAGCAGCAGAAGGCCATTGCTTTCACCTCCTGCATGTGAGCTCCCAAAGGCACCTGGTGGGCCACTGCGAGTAGCAGAATGCTGGACTAGATGGACTCTGGTCTGATCCAGCTGGCTCTTTCTTATGTTCTTACAGTCTCTCTTTTCGACTCAAGTTCCGCAGCCACAGAGATCAGAAAGTAGCTGGAGAGAAGGTTTACCCAGCAGTTAATTAAAGTAAGCATCAAATTAAATATTGCAAAATTAAAACGGCTCCGGAAATTAATTTCTAGTATTAAAAAAACACCTGGTATGACTAGATATTATTTAAAGAGTGAACGGAACCTGCTGAGGCAGGAAAGATATAGCAGCATCCAGTCGCCGAATCCCTATTGCCAGCCCCAGGAAATTGATGACACAGTCTCCATTCCCCTCCGCTGTTTTTCTCCCAAATTCCAAGCGACTAAACATACACCCTCCATTTTACTACGGCTCTCTCATCTCTGACAGCTGCACCTATGCCCACCAAAACTATGCTGGCCATCCCCTGCCATTCCAAACCTGTTGACCTAAGCGGCCACCACCCAGTCCTTTGAACTCTACCGGTGGTCCAAATAGCAACAGTCCCCATCAGTCATTCAAGCTCACTACAGACAAATCTCACACTTGTGGGACAGCGTACAGGAGGAGGAAAAGCAGACGAGGCAGCGTGGAAAATTTTTTATTAAAAAATACCTCCTAGTGGAGATTTTGCAAAGCTGCAGGCAGCTCGTTGGAAATAACAAAAGGAAAATTTGGGCATAAAAGCATCCGGAGCATAGCTTTGTGGCTTAAGTGTGCTGTGGCTAAAAAGGCAGGAGGAAAAGGGAAGCAGCCCCTTTCGTCAGCTTAAAAGGGGTTTTGTACCACTCAATGATGGCGGTTTATTTATGGTGGCAACACAAACAAAAAACATCAGACAACGGGAGGGCGCTAACCTGCTCTGGTCTCAGCACGGCAGCAAGAATCCAGCTAAGATCAAAACCTAAGAGAACACAGAGAATCAGGTGCCGGTGCCAGAAGCAGGTACTCTCAACCCACAAACCGTTTTTCGTTCCCAGGATTACAGCCAGGCTTATCCGTAGCACTTGCCGCTTACAGCCCTAATCTCGACAAACCCAGAAAACATTTTTTTCGTGATTCGTTAATCGAAAGTTTAATGCCAGAAAATGAAAACAGGCTGATTATCGACCAAAATATCTAAAACTGGGAGGACAGAAAGGCTGCGAGGAATGAAGCCAAGGGTGGGGGAGACAGCCGGGTGTTGCTTGATTCAGCAAATAACAGTGCTCAGACTTTAAGGGTAATAGGAAATTGAATAGGAAAACATGTGCTTTGTAATTTTCAAGGATGCCAAAAAAAGTGGAAAAGGGCGGGGTTCAAGGCCTTTACACTGAGGAATTAACAAGGTAGGGTTTTTTTTTACTGTGTCGGCGCCCTCTGCAGACTAAGAGGTATTCCTGCATTTCACTTCAAAGAGTGTGTAGGTCAGAGCAGGCAACATGAGACCTTGGCTACTACAAAAGTGTTTTATTCCATTTGCCCAATATAGTCCACCCTGATTTTGTGCATGCAAAGCAAGTGCTCTGCCACTGATCTACAGCCCTGACCCCAAAGTTCAAGTCTTTGTTGGCAACCACGGAGATTAAAACTATTTTTCCTTTCCCCCTCAGAATTGTTAAAATTCTAAAAAAAAATCCCAAACCCTCCAGAGGTTGTAAGAAAAAGCTTTGGGGGATAGAAGCTACTCCTCTCTCACGCACACGTGCATTCACGGTATCGTAACAGTAATGGAGTCACCTCAGAAAAACACAAATGTTTGAGGGATGGAGACCTGTTCATTTCCGCATTACAGTTTCCCATAAATATGGTACTCTAGAGCAGTGTTCAAGGCCAGCGTTTACAGAAGGAAGGGATGCTTTGAATCCCCTGTGCCAACAACATTTTTGCTCTTTTTAAAAAAGTAATCTTTATGTAATAAATGAGATACATAGGTGCATCAGAAAAAAAATCCCAAAAATCCACATTACATACATTTATCCAGTTTGGCAAAACTTGAATGTACTTCTGACTTTTCTCACAGAAAGCTTAACCAGCCAGCCGTCGCTGCCCCCCCCCCCCCCCCCGCTTCCAGAATGAAAGAGACAAAGAAAGAGACATAGGTGATAGTCACATTTCGCATGATCCAAGGCCAGCTTTTGTACAAGGAAAGGACGCCAACGTTTTTGCTCTTCCTGATGCTCTCGTGCACGGCCATGACTCTCTTATTTGAAGAGCTGTGTGAGCATTTTGCATGGTTGGCAGGGATGGAATCTTTTTGAAGTACAACTTGCCCAATATTCTCAATGAAGTCCTGATGCCAAAAAAAATGGCAGTCTTGGGAAACGTCTCCCACCTTCTCAGGGACCCAGGCACCATTACGGGTTTTGCAATGTGTTATTTCTCACCCCTCAACAGGACAGTGGGGAACATTCATTTTTCTGAAGCACCATCTCTGTTATCCTCTTTTGCAGCTAGGATCCGGAGTCTGCTTCTGTATGCACTTTGGTCTTCTGAAGCGAAGTAGCAAACCCACACAGGGTCTCTCCTCTAATGGCATCTGAGTGGCAGAATGCCTTCTTCAAAATGAATTTCCCTGTCACCTAGTCTCTTAATATTAGGGATCAGGATTTTAAAAATATATATTTTTGTCCAATCTTTGCTGGGGTTTTTTTTTTGGTTTTAGATGCACTCCTATATTTACATTTATTGATATATCACTTTTATCCCCAGTTGAGACTCAGTGGCTTAGAACATCATTCTCCACTTCCTGCGTTTTCTCACAACCACCCTGTAAGGTAGGTCAGGCTAAGAGTTTGTGGTAGGCTCAGGGTCACTTAGTGAGCGTTCATGACAGAATTAAGGATTGGAACCTGGGGCTTGCTGGATCCTAGTCTAACACTATCCATTACCCGGGCTCAGTGTTTGCCTTTGAAGGACTAATACCCCCCAAAGCTGTGTCTTTTTACACAGCTTCTATTGATTTTAATTCTGCTTCTTCAGTGACTTGATCTTGTTGATCTTATTGATTTTAGTGGTTTTTAATGAATTATTAATCATGTAATAAGAGCTTTTAAACATATTTTAAGTGGAATAAAATAAGAACTCTAATAAAATATCATCTCAGTTCTTTCTTCATTCACTACAAACCTTTTCTAATGTAAAGATTTCGAGGTAAATTTCAGTTCATTGTACCTATGCAGTGATGAACTAAGATACTTCACTCATTTTTGAATGTTTGCAAAAGCTTATCCCCCACACATAAACACACTCACTCCACTATTTATCGTTTGAGCCAAAAGCCTTAATTAAAATTACTACCAACAGAATACACATAGATGCAGTAAAAAACCTCCAAACATTATAATCATTTCTATCCAGGAAAATAATTACCACTATTCATTTTAAATTGTCATCTTTACATCATTTCCCATTTTGATGCAAGAAATCTTTACTTCTTTTAGTGTCTGCAATTGCTAATCCAGCTTCTTTCCAGACAAGCTAAAAACTTGGTATTCTAGAACACCACTACTTTGCGATCCGGGGTGGGGGGGGTGGGGTGTCACATATTCAACATTCTCTCCCTGCCCCCATCCCCCACTTTTCCCCTTCTTTGAGCACACCAATAGCATTTTTGGAAACTGTGTACACTCAACACAGTTGACAAACTTATATGCTGCAGGAGTTGTGTGAAGACGGATGCTTTTCTGAGTTTATAAAAAGGTTTTCGTGTCACTTTCTAATAAATCTACTCCGAACTGCAAATATTACACTTTAATTTATGTTTTTGATTACCTGTTAAAGGGCAGGATATACTAAATAAATGACAAATAAAGATGGGTGGAATTTGTGCTTACTTATACAAACTCCCAAGCGTGCCCTACTAGGAGGCAAGAATCTGTACATCACACACTGAAAATGTAGGGTCAGTGAAGGATCAGAAAGAAAAGTGGGAAGTGAAGAGCATATTAATGTGGAATTAGCCTCACATGGGACCTTTCTGTACTACCTGAATTTGCACAATTAAAAAATGCACTATTTGCTTCCCATTTGTTGTGCATATTTCTGCACACCTTTGAATATGGTCATTGTCGCAAGACTGAACTTTATGCTGTGATACATGTGAAAATTCAGGGCTTCAGCCCCAGGGTTATTCATTTGTTGCTATTCTGAATTGCTGCAGGAAACACCATCAGGCAAACAGCATGCTCCCCCATGGGTTGTCTGCATTTACTAGAGAGATGCAGAGACGTATCTAGGGAAAATGTAGCCTGGTGCAAAATCTAAGTTTTCCACCCCTACCCCCCCATATGGCTGGCTGCCCTCCCCCACCACGACCAAACAACTTTTTTTGCACCAGGTCTTGAAGTAAGTATATGGATCCGGGGGGAGGAGGGGTGTGAGGGCACCCCCCCATATGACTAAATGGCTGCAGCCCGGGGGCATTTGACCTCATATGTCCCCCTGAGCGGTACGCCCCGACAAACTCTCCTAGTACCTCCAATGTCTACCACACTCAATTGTGGGATTCCCATTCCCCCTACAGAATTCCTATGGGAGACTGTGAATCTACCAACATTATTCCTTCTTTCTTCCAATGGCATAGATCCTCAAACCCATTACATGCAGAAGGAAGATTTGAACAATCATCAGTGAAGAGTAATTTACAGGACTAATGCAGGTTTTCCTGTGTTCAAAGGCTGCCTGCTTCTCTGAAGAGAAACCAACATGGGCAAGCCCACTCCAGATGGGAAGGGAACCAGAGTGCTTTGTCCTAAGAAAAGGCCATCTGCACAGAAGTTGCTGTTTAGTGCATTCCTGAGTTGCTCAACAGTCTGAAAAAAAGAGGCTTTAGGGACACTGAAAGGCTCAAAGATTTGCCACAGCATGACACAGAAAGCCCAGACTGTGCCTGAGAAAGGTTTGAGGAGTCGCGGCTCCCCAAAAGCCTGCATTGACAAATGGAGACAAAGCCACCCCCCTCTTGGCAAAAGGGGAAAGGGCGGTGACATTTGCGAGATGGGGAAGCGAGGAGCCGAATACAGAGAGCGAAAGCAATGGCTTGCAAGAGGCATGATTTCCCCAGCCTATTTTGGCCACTGCAGGAGTCGCTTGCATGCTTCACCTCCCAACTCCCACTTTCCTCATCTCACTTGTGCGCGTTATTGCTTGTGCACGTTCATGGAGGATCCTTATGTACCCTTCTTTCTCGCACAAACAACAGGCAACCATAATCTCCCCACCCCCCATGCACCAAAAAAAATCAACATGCACAAGGTTTGTGAAAAAGCCTGGATTACTGTGTTTGAATCTCCCAAACTAGAGTCATCCAAGTGACTGGCACAGTAAAAAATAAACCCATGGCCACAACCTATGGAGACTTGCTTCTTACTTTTTAAATAGCAAACTGTTTGCACAAACACCAAGGGGGAAATGGCCAATTGCCTATATCTGCAGTGGCTTTTGTTGTTGTTGTTGCTTTGAAGGGGCGTCTTAGCTATAAACTGCAAAGGTTCCAACAGCTGCCGCCTTGACCTCGGGGAGGTTCAGTCCGGGCCTGTCACTCATTCTTCTTCTCGTCCTCCTCCTCCTCCTCAGTGGTGCTCTTTGGCAGTGCGCTTTCCAAGGGGTGCCTTTCTCACCACAGAGGGCACTGGCTGGAACGGCTGATGAATCCGCCACAGGCGAGAGCGCAAGAGAGCACGCCCATGCTGTAACTTTTGCAGCAGCAACCCCCCCCCCCCACTTTCCAAGTGCCTAATTCCGTCCCTGGCTGAGCATCATTCTATCCACTCCCCACCCCCACACACCACACACAGACACACACACACACCTTCCTGTGAGATGTCAGGATGATCTTGGATCTTTGCCTAGGCAGCTCCAACACGGATTTCTCCTTCATTTGACAGCAGCCCCGCCAGTGAGGGAGGGTCAGGAGGGAAGGGAGAGAGAGGGGAGAGGATTTGGTGGCAGGGTTCCTTCTGGGGGTGGGTAGAAAAGAGGCTGCAGGTGTTGGGGGAACGTGTCCGTTCCTATCATGATGCATTTTCTGAGCCGGCATTCCCTTCCTTCCCTGCCCCCCCCTCCCCACAAGCCATTTCTTCCTCTCCCCCCTTCCCGGGCTCACAGAACAGGCCATTTCAGTCTCTCTGTGCTGGGCGGTCTGGCCTTCTTCAGTCTGCACACAGATGGCTGTTTCTCCTCACTCAAGCGCTTGACCTAAATCTTTCTCCTTCCTGATCCAGCGGCACAGCAAATGTCTCCCCCGCACTGCTCAAGACATGGCAAGGGAGGCGGAGAGGAAGACCGCTGGAGGGGAGCTTCCCCCCCCCCCCGCAATCCCATAGCAAACCCTCACCCCAAGTTCCTCATAAAAGGGGGAAGGAAAATAAAATTTTAACTTCCACGGTCCGAAGCATCAGCTGTTGTCATTGACCCAGCACCACCGAGTCTGAAGACTGGGTAACCACACATCCGGCCCCAACCTCTCCGATAACACCCCCGCACCCCGCCGCTAGCGTGAAGGAAGTTCCAAGAGATCTGAAGTTTTGCCAGTGACTCAGCGGCTGCCTTCTTCAGCCAACAGCATGCCTCTTTCTCTCATCCCCACACACCCCACAAGGGAAATGGAAAGTTTTTTTTTCTTTTAAACGCGGCCTTCAAGTCCCCAGCAGCAGCAGATGGGGCTGGATGACAGCCATGCTCCAGCGACCGAGTGAAAAGTTTGTGTGCCTGTGTAGAAGTGCTTTATTACCCTTACAACAACCTTGTAAGAAACTGTTATCCTTACAACAGCCCTGTTGTGCATGACAGAGGTTCCTAAAAGAAGGCATGGGGGTAAAGAAAGTGGATACAGGACACCCAATGAAGTTGAGAAATAGGGTCAGGACAAACAAAAGGAAACACTTCTTTTCTCGAAAGAGTAATTAAAACGGGGAGATACCTGCCAGTGGATAGTCACGACCACAGACAGCTTCACCTTTGAGAGCCCGTGGGCTCATTTAAGAGGGGGTGGTGAGTGCCACATCAAAAACAGCTCCCATAGGAGGTGGAACCAAACCACACGTGGCTTCTGCAGCAGGTGAAGCCAAATGGAATATATCCCTTCTCTTTTCTCATGGAAGAAGAAATTGCTTAACAGATCTTCCGCATCCTCCACACAATAACAAACCCAGTCTGACAAAGGCTCCACCCACTTGCTGAAAAGCTCAATAGGAGCTATGGGGGGAATTGGGTTAGACAAGATTCCGCGAGGAGACGTCCATCAATGGCTGCAAGCCATGACGCGTGAAGAGAACCTCCCCATACAGAAGCAGTAAACCTCTGAATGCCAGTGCTAAGAGTAGTAGCTGGAGAACACAGACAGCACCTTCCTTCTGTTGACCCTCCACCTTGCAATACTGTATGTTGGACTAGATCAGGGGTCTGCAACCTGTGGCTCTCCAGATGTTCATGGACAATTTCCTAGTCCATGAACATTTGGAGAGCCACAGACTGCAGACCCCTGGACTAGATAAGTGACTGGTTCCATTTATGTTCTTATATTTAGCCCTGCTCTTATCCTGACAAGAACCTTGTGCCGCAGAGAGGGGCTCAAGTGCAGCAGGGTACAATTTATTTCACCCACAAACACACCCAAACCATTCATCCAGGCTTATGAGTTCTGAAGGAAAAATGTCTTTTATGCAGGGTTACCCTCAGGTCTGCTATGGAAACTCACTGGTGCAAAATGTGGCAGTGCAGGTTCGTACAGGGACCCCATGGCGGGAGTACATACAACCAGAGCGCCACCAGTTGCACTGGCTCCAGGTGGAGTACCAAATGAGGTTTAAGGTTTTGGTGCTTACCTTTAAAGTCCCAAATGGTCCGGCGCCATCACATTTGCAGGACCGCCTCTGCCTTATGTCCCCCAACAGGTGCTATACTCAGCAGACAACAACTTACTGGTGGTCCCTGACCCGAAAGCTGTCCAGTTGACCTCTACCAGGGTCAGGGAAATCCCAGCCCTGGGCCCTGCCTGGTGGAACATTCGGTCTAATAAGACCTGGGTCTTGGGGCCTCAGCACAGTTCCACAGGGCCTATAAGGCAGAGCTGTTCCACCAGGCATGTGGTTGAGGCTGCTACAGTGGTACTATCTAAGCGGCCCCCCTCTTCTCCTTCCCCTCAGTAGTTTATCACCAGGACATATGATACATTTACTATAAAATAATTTTAGACGCCATCTGGGTATATTGATTGTATTTTACGACTTATGTTTTTAAATGGGAACTTTTGATATGTTGGAGGCTGCCCCGAGACTGTGAGGAGACGGGTGGCAGAGAAATTTAATGAGAAAGACATTATGACATCAGTCCACGATATCATGGGCGTGTGGCTACAACAGGGACACAGACTCCTCCCCCCTCCTTCCCCCAAAGCTGAGGCCTTGGTGTGATGTCAGCTGTTATTCCAGAAGAACTCCAAACCCTACCTGCAAACCTACTGAAACCCCCTAAACTTGTGGCGCCGGGATGTGGAATATTTTTCAACTTGGAAGAATGGCCGGTAAGGGCTCACCCCAAAAATGGCTTCCACAGGAGGTGGAGCCAGATGAAATACCTCCCTCCTCACACCTCAAGGGGGAACAGAACTACACAATGACTAGTATAGAAAGCCCAGGTGCTGATCCTCCAGAGCAGGACTGTCAGACTCATAAGATATGACATCATGTGAATTGGACAGGCCGGGCACTGGGGAGGTGCCTGCCTCGGTTGCGAGCCTCCAGCGTACTCAACAACCCAGATCAGCACTTAGGGAGGGGTGGCTTGCTACGTCAGATTGAGAGCATGGGGGCGGCTGCCTGGACTGGAAAGTTTGCATCGGGCTCTCTAACCCAATTTAGGAGTGGGTGCAGGCCTGCACCGGAGAGTCCCACAGCGGCCTTGCCAGGTCAGAACAAGAGGGGGAAGGAGGTGTCTCGACTGACTCATGGGTCAGATCTGGCATCAAGCTGCATGTTTGACACCCCTGCTCCAGAGGAAACTCCTTGCTAATGAGGGCAGTCCATAATGAGCCCTGCCTTAAAATGGCCTCTCCCACTTTCTGAAGAGCTCAGTGGACCCCAAGGGAGGCACAGACACTAGATACAGTGGTGGCAAACCTATGGCGTTCCAGATATTCATGGACTACAATTCCCATCAGCCCCAATTGGCCATGCTGGCAGGGGCTGATGGGAATTGTAATCCATTAACATCTGGTGTGCCATAGGTTCGCCACCACGGCACTAGAAAACCCATGTTGGAGAACCCTGTTCTGGGGTGGCTGTATTGTTCTGCTACAGCAATTTCTTTCAGAAAAGTCTCACGGCAGTAACCAGATTTTGTTTCTGCATACAATTGAGCGGATTGGAGTGGCTCCTCAGCTCCCATGGAAATCTGCGGCGGAATAAAATCACGCTAGCCTTGAAGATGCCCAAAGATTCCTCTGACGCATGACTGATGCCTTCACAACTCTTTTGTAGTGCTGCACAAGGCCAACTCCCACTGAAACAGGAAAGGTGTTCTTGCAGCAATACAAAGAAGACTTTCACACACACACACTAAATGGGGAGAACATGACCTCTGCATTCTCTGAGCTCTGATCACTGACAGAACACAATTCAGGATGATGAGTCTTTCCCCAGATAAACAGAAGCCTCGATCTCCAACCACCAGAAAGAAATCTTTCATTGCTCATCAAGTAGGGAGGTGAGTGGGCGTGGTTTTAGATACTTAACTTATTGTGATGCAAGTGTCCTCAACACAGTGGTGTGGGAACCATGGTCCACCAACTGTTTTGGGGAAGTGGGCAGGGCTATGGAAAATGTAGCCCAGTGCAAAATCTGAGTCCCTCCCCCCAGTATGGGCAGCCACCCTCCCCCACCACAGCCAAACTTTTTTTAAGTCAGTGTATGGACCTGGGGGGAGGAGGGGGGCTGTGGGGGCGATTTTCCGCCCTCCACGTGACTAAATGGCCACAACCCAGGGACATTTGATCCCATATGTCCCACTGGGCATTACGCCCCTGAGGTGAGGCCAGGTGGGGCCTTTTGCCCAGCAAGCATTCGGATTGGCTGTGCAGATTTTTTTTTCAAAAAAATGTTGTTTTGGCAGCAGCTGCCACCACAGCACAAGGATCTACGCTGGGTCACTGAAGCCATGGCAATCATTTTGCAACGAACTCCACTGCCTAAAGCAGCCATTTGGTCGCTGCGCCCACCATGCCATCTCAGCATCTAAAATGTGCCCACAGGCGCAAAACGGTTGGGGACCACTGGGGTAGTGGATAGTGTCAGCCTAGTCTCTTGGACAAGGGATGCAAAACCCCTCGCTCTCCATGGAAACGCGCCAGGTGACTCACTCTCCGCCCAACCTACCTCACAGTGTTGTTGTATAGAAAAATATGGGCAGCGCACACCACAAGTGCCTCCCCTGGGAGGAAGTGCAGGACGAAATATATTCGAAAGAGATAGGTCTCTCCTGGCTCTTTTCTTGTCTCCTTGCTGCAGTGAGCATAGAAATGGGCCGTTCCGACACAGCGCTCTCCAGCCAGCCCCTTTTTGCAAGCGCCCGTGGCCAGATCCCCTTCCCTTACAAGATTATTGTGTATATATATTTTTGCAGAGACTGGAGGGGTGAGCAACAGATCGGTGCAAAAGCAGCCCTCCCCAGCCGAGCCGGTCTGCAAGCGCCAACGGTGCCGCCTCCAGCGCCACGAGAATGCTTTTCAAATCCCCTACGCGCGGCGTGACTCACTGCAACCCCACATTGCCCAAAACAAGCTCCGACAAGGAGAAGGAATGGGGAGAGAGAGAGAGAGAGAGAGAGAGAGAGAATCTGGAGGCGGGGACAGCAAGAGAAGCAAGAGCAGGGAGGGAGGGAGACAGAAGGGGCAGAGAGAGAGAGAGAGAGAGAGAGAGAGAGAGAGAGAGCGAACACAGGCCGGAAAGAACAGGGGTTGAAACTCTGCCTGCTGGCTGGAGGCTAATTGGTTCCGGCAACAGCCTGCTCTGCAAATCCGGCTCCAGCCCTTGCAGCAGCGGCCCCGGGAGGGGAGGAGGCATCTCCCCCTGCAAAGCACAGGACCGAACCCCGATGACACCTTGCGAGCAAAAAACTCCTCCAAAACCGGCTGCCGCTTAAATGCAAAAAAAAATTGGAAAAATCCACACACACACACACACACCAAAAAACAAAAACCTCCCACTCCTCCCCCCGAAAAAAACTTCCCGAGAGATGGTTAGATCTGCCAGCCTTGTGTGAACCCCATCGCTACGGAGCAAGCCAGCTGGGGGCAGCAGAAGCATGGCTGAGACGGGAGGGGCACAGCGAGCGAGCCCTCTCTTCACCCCAGGCTGCTGAAAAAAAGGGGGGCGGGTTGGGGGGTCACCCTTTTAAGACGAATTCTGCGCCAAACTCAATTCTGCAACCAGCATATATTGAGTTGAGATTCTAAGCCCTATTGGATGTTGTTGGTTTGTTTCGTTCTATGTTTATGTTCAGTATTCGTGAGTGCTGTTTCATGTATTTGGCGTATTTGGTTACGAAAAAGACATCCGAGAAGACATATTAAAATTGATCGTTTTTACGTGATGATTGATAATTTTTATTAATGATTCAAGTGGCCATAAAACGTTGTTCTTATTAATGTAGTATATTTTGGTACAGTGTGTTATAATTTAGGATTCAAGTTAAGGCAACTGGCAGGTCTGAGGCATTATTTTATTAATTCACACTGCTTCATTCTGATCGTTTAGTAATTTACACTTCACTGTTGTCCCCAATGGGATCCCGTGTGGCATACGCTACTCCCCCCTCCTCCATTTCATCCTAACAACCCCCCTGTAAGGTGGGTTAAGGTTAAGAAGAGACAGAGTAACTTGTCCAAAGTTACCCAGCAAAATGTAACACTCCACCACACATGCTTTCAAACTCTGCTCTGTGGCATTCTGTCTGGACAGGGAAACTAGGTGACATTATCCAGACCCTTGGCTTGCACACTCAGGACACAAGGACAGGGAATAAGAGAGGACATGGCATACGTAATGTTTCCATAACTCAGGGATTGGCAGCCAAGTCTTTATAAGTTGGGAAGATGCCTTGACATTCACACTTGAAGCCGCCTTACAGTAAATACAACTTTGGTCTATCAAGGTCAGCGTTTTCTATCTTCTGGCAGGGGTCTGCAACCTGCGGCTGGATTTGTAGTCCATGAACATCTGGAGAGCCACAGGTTGCAGGCCCCATCTAGTGTCTCGGGCTAGTCACGCAGTGGTGCCGAACCTTTGGCACTCCAAATGTTATGGACTACAATTCCCATCAGCCCATGCCAGCATGGCCAATTGTCCAAAGGTTCGCCACCACGGGGCTAGTGTCTTGGGCAGGGGTCTTTTACATCACTTCCTTCCTGGAGTCACTGAGAATTGAACCTGTGGCCTCCGCCAGGCATAGCAAATGTTCAACCACTGAGCCAGGGCTCCTCCCCACAAGGCAAAGCTATACCAAACCAGACCGTGAGTCTTCCAAGACTAGCACTGCCTACTCTGACTGACAACACCATTCTGAGATCTCAGGTAAAGTTTTTTTCACATTCCCTACTGCCTGATCCCTTTAACTGGAGATGGCAGGGATTACCTGGGAAATCTGCATGTAAAACAAATGCACAGAGACCACTCGTGTTCCGGCCCAAGAGAGTTGCTGGCTCCTGCTGCTCACAGCACCCTAACAAGGATCCATTTAAAAAATAAAATTAGTAAAGGCAGCAAAAGGAGAGCCAAGGGCTGATCAAGAGCTGTCCACTTTACTGAAGACAAAAGGAGGCCAACCTACGCTGGCTCAACTAGTCCATTTCTAGGGTTAGCCAATTAGCAAGCCTAGACTGAGGGATCAGGACTGCTCCGGTTCTCTGGTGGCGGCAGCTTGCTGGCAGAACAGCTAAGACAAGAGCCGCTCTGATCCAGGATTTTTATATAGAATTCTAAGCCAGTTGGAAGAGCAGAGCTGGTAATAAAACCAGTCCTGCAACAGGGAAAAGGTAAGTGGTTTTGACTGCTTTTCTTTACTGGCTGAGAAGCAGTAAAGGATCCGAAACAGCTCAGTTCCTGAAACTGGGCAACAATGGTCTCTTTGTTGCATGGGGGCACATCTCTGAACAGACCGCCAACATCTGGTGAGTTCTGCACCTCTTCCCAGGTAACGTCCCTGGTCAACCATCCAGTTCCAAGTCGTGCAACAGGATGGTCAATATTTTGTTTTGTTTTTAAAGAGGAACTTGCTCTGTTGGAATGAAGGAGAAGGAGAAGAGTTTGGGTTTATACCCCACTTTCACTCCTGTAAGGAGACTCAAAGGGCTTACAATCTCCTTTCCCTCCCCCCTCACAGGTGGGACTGAGAGAGCTTCGAAGAACTGTGACTAGCCCAAGGTCACCCAGCTGGCATATGTTGGAGTGCACAAGCTAATCTAGTTCCCCAGATAAGCTTCCACAGCTCAAGTGGCAGAGTTTCTCCAGATCAGAGTGCACCTGCTTGTAGCCACTACACCACGCTGGCTCTCTCAGGGAATGCACATGCACATCACCCCAGCAGCGGTGCAGTGGATAGACACACTGACTCATGTTTACTCAAGTAGGGAACATGCCACCACCATACTATCAAACCTGCCTCCCATCAGCACCAAACTGGGAGGTGGGTCAAAAAACTCCTTTGGGGCCATCATGGCTACAGACATACCCTCCAAGTTTTCACGCAAAACTGTACTAGCCCAGCACCCTCCAAGGTAATAAGTTGGCAACTACCAACATTTCAAAAGAAAGGTGTGGTGGAAGAAGAAGAAGAAGAAGAGGAGGAGTTGGATTTATATCCCCACTTTCTCTCCTGTATGGAGACTCAAAGGGGCTTACAAACTCCTTTCCCTTCCCCCTTCACAACAAACACCCTATGACACAGGTGTCAAACTTGCGGCCCTCCAGATGTTCATGAACTACAATTCCCATCAGCCCTTGCCAGTATAGCCAATGCTCATGTTGGGAGGGACTGATGGGAATTGTAGTTCATGAACATCTGGAGGGCCACGAGTTTGACACCCCTGCCCTATGAGGTAGGCGGGGCTGAGAGAGCTCAGAATGACTAGCCCAAGGTCACCCAGCTGGAGTGTGTTGGGAGTGTACAGGCTAATTTGAATTCCGCAGATAAGCCTCCACAGCTCAAGCGACAGAGCAGGGAATCAAACCTGGTTCCTCCAGATTAAGTACACCTGCTCTTAACCACTACACCACTGCTGCTTGTTCTTGTCAGGCTTGCATGTTTTTCAGCTGATGGAAGAACCATTTCCAGATGGAAAGTCCCAGCAACCTTCTTAAATTGCCATCAGCGGCTGGGGAGCAACACGTACACATAACCACCAGCCTTCAGGTCATGTTTCCCAAGCCCCAGAATTGCACCTTTTCTAATGGAACCCACTGATGGCATAATTCTCCTCTCAAAGGTCCCAGGGAACAAGGTTTCTGTGTAACAAGTCAACTCTCTTGTTCTACTCCCTCCAGAGAGAACACGGCTAAGAGATCTGGAGCCACTGCTCTCTGTCCTCTGGGAGCCTCCACCCCACCGAAGACTCAGGAGAAACTGTAGGGAAAACAAAAGATAAATTGCACAGTGTAATCCGTCAAACCTAACCAAGATGAAGAAGAAGAGAAGAAGAGTTTTGAATTTAAACCCCCCCTTTCTCTCCTGTAAGGAGAGCCAAAGGGGCTTACAAGCTCCTTTCCCTCCCCCCTGCCCCACAACAAACACCCTGTGAGGTGGTTGGGGCTGAGAGAGCTCCAAAGAACTGTGACTAGCCCAAGGTCACCCAGTTGGCATGTGTTGGAGTGCACAAGCTAATCTAGTTCCCCAGATAAGCCTCCACAACTCAAGGGGCAGAGGAGGGAATCAAACCTGGTTCTCCAGATTAGAGTGCACCTGCTCTCTTAACCACTACACCACACTGGCTGATTGGTTGAGGAGATGAATGCTCATTGTTGGCTTGGCCCAGTTTCCTGATCTGGTAACCCACTGGATAGAGCGATGTAGGGTTCAGAAGACCAAGGTTCAAATTCTACCACAGAAGCTTACTGGATGATCTTGTGCCGATCCTGGTCTCTCAGTCTGATATACAGGGCGGGGGGGGGGGGGGGGGCGTGTTGTGCAGGTGAGTATGGAGGACAAAAGCAGTTGTGAGCTATTTTGAGTCCTTTCATCGGGGAGAAAAATAATTCCAAACTTGCCAAGGTTTGCAACAATTTGCTTCCCATTCAGTGGACAAAGATAGGCAGGTATGCCTTAAAAATGCATGCCAGAGAACTGCTTTTATGTGTCACTGTCTGCTCACAAAGCACTCCGCCACTTCTGCGGCCTCCTGCTTAACAGATTCCACCCATCCCATGGAGGGGGTTATTTACCACCAACACCCCCCCAAACCTGCTGAATGCTGAACTTCGGAGTTCTTTAAACTGGAAACGGATGAACAAAAAAACAAACCCCAGGTTTTTTTGCTTTTTTTTTTTTTAGCTGGCAATCCTGATCTCTTCCCCAGGGAACTGGTCCCATTCCTCCCCCTCCCAGCACATTCACATCCCCTACAGAACAGGGCTTATTTTGTTGCTGAATAGCTCAAAGGGATGCTGTTTCTGCTGGGGTCTCCCCCTCCCAAGGATGCTGAGGCCCTCCCCACTCGGCTTCCCCTCCCACAGGCAACGTTAGGCGGCCCCACTTCTTGAGCAGGGGCCAGGGCGGCCCGAGGCCCGCCAGCCCCAAGACAGTCGCCAGGAGTCAGCATCTTTGTTCCAGGTGCCTGTTCACTCCTTTCATTAGACTAATGGGATGCGGATGCATTACCCCATTCCGCATGCCGCTAATGAAGCTCTCAGGCCTGTGTGTTTGCATTAATGTGCACAGTGCTGGCAAGGAGGGGAGGGGAGGGGGGCGAGAGGAAAGAGCGGAAAGGGCTGCTCCTGACCAGACTGGATCTGCTCCCCCCCCCCCCAAACAAATCACTCTTTGCTTTCTCCACAAATCAACCCCCCCCCCTCCGCCATCAATGGCTTTCTCAGCCCCGCCAAATTATGCTGTGCTCCCAGACAGATGCATCTCCGATCTGCCAGGGAGAATTCCAGAGCGCATTCCACCACACATTAAAACAAGACCCTTTGCACTGGGCAGGCCCAGAAAACAAAACGGTGGGGGGGGGGGGAGCTTCACCTAGTCCTTGATCTTCAGACGGGAGGGGCCGGGGAACGAGAGAAAGTCCTGGCCTTTCCAAAACAAGCCACTGTTTGCAGATCCAGTTTTCCACACAGGAAACGCATTCTCTTCCTAACCCTCCAGCCTGGCCGGCGATGCGACCCAGGAGCGCAGCCCACCCAACTTGGCTGCCAGGGGTTTCGCTGGAGAAGATCGGCCGGTTTCTGCTCCCCCGCCGCTTTCCCATCTTGACAAACATGTCCAGGAACGGAAGGGTGTACCACTCCCCACCATGACCTCAGCAACAGCGGCTCGTAAATCTGCCCGGGTCCTCCCCGTTCAGCAGGACTTCTCTGCAACCAGATGGTACCCAGTCCCATCCTTCTCGACAGCCGTGCCCAGCGCCTCCCCTCCTGGCTACATGTCACTCCCCAGCCCTGCCGGCCTGAGCTCCTTTCAGCGAGGAGCATGCCAACAGACTCCCAGCGTTTCTACTTGGCAATAGGGCACCCCAAAGCAGACATCTTAACTCTCGTTCCCAGCATTGTGACTAGGAGGCTTATTGATGGGAGTGGGCGAGACCCCTCCAGCTATGCTGACTTTCCCCTGCATATGCAGAAACAGCCAGAGTTCTGAAAGGCATCTCTTGAACACATGTTTCTGGCCCTTTGGGCTGCAGAGATAATCAGAGATCATGTGTCAAAAGCCTGTTTTATTCACAGGCAATGCTTCTGCGCATGGGGCACCTCGAGTCAAGTATGTACTTTCCACCAGTTCTCTGGGCTGGTCGAGGAAACTGTTGGCGGCTGTGGGTCTTTCAACAATGTGGCCGGGGTCTACGCAGGCAAAACATTAGCAGCAAAAACTATCAGACCACGGCCACGGAGCCCGGAAAACACACAACAGATGGTTAACTGAAGCCGTGAAAGATTTCAACAGTCCACTGAACAGCCTTCACTAACTCATGGGTTCTACCCCCAGCTGGACCAAGGGGAGGGTCATGTGACAATTTCCTGTTTGACAACGCTGCTCAGGAAAAATAATAATAAGACTTAATTTGGGAAGCAGACATGAGGATCAAATCTGATACTCAGGTCAATAAAAGATGGAGAAAAGGTAAGAAACCCATTCCAAAGCATATGTGGACCCTTAGAAATCCCCAGCTCTGCCCTCTCAGCCACAACCTGGGGAAGATGTGAAGCTGGGGGTACATTTCCCCTTTTGCCTGGCTACAGCACAAGACTCTTTGAGTGACAGGACCCAGATGCCAGCAGGGCGGAGCGTAGAAAGCAGAAGATAATGCGGCCAAGGAGGGGAGAGGGCCGTGCTTCAAACCCCAATCCTCCTACCCTTGCCTGCAAAGACAGGGCCAAGTAGCTCCTCCAAGGATCCTTCTGATCTCACATTTTCCACTTTCCTTCGCCGTATGGTTGGAGGAGGGAGGAACACCCACCCATAACATTCGCAGAGTTCAGAAGTTGAGACTGAGGTTCCCCACTGAGATACAGCTTGTTTGAGCCCCTCCGCTGCTCCCCAATCCCAGGGGCATCAAGGAAGGCGAGTGACCCAAGAACTGGAATTCAAAAGCCTGCGAGAGCCTCCAGCAAACGCGTCCAGATGCCTGCACCCGGATCAACACGAGGCAGGGAGAGGGAGGGAGGGAGCGCGAGCCGCTGGCCGCCCCAGGAGGGTCAGCAGCAGCCATCCACCCACGGCTCAGCACTCCGCATGCCTCCAATTTCCCCTCCCTCCTCCATAAAAAGAAACACACACAACACCCCTCCCTCCACTTCTGGGCTAATGTACAGCCAAGCTAATCTGAGTCTTGCCGAGGTTCTTCGGCTCCGCAAAAGAGATCCTGGCAGACCGCGCTGCCCCCCCCCCCCTCGCCCCACACCCAGGTCTAGCTGCTGTTCTGTTAGGTACCGAGGAGTCATGTGCCAGACTCAGATGGCATTTTGTGCTAGCCAGCCAACCCTGCTCCTGCTTTCCTTAGCTGGCGGCCAGGCCAGAACCTCTTTCCTTTATTTTGTTCTCTCGGTTGCCCTCCCCGGAAAGGAAACTGGAAGCTTTCACATTTGATCTCCTGCAGCTGAGCCCAGCCACAGGATGGGGGTGGCCACGGCCGGGGCTCCGAGCAACGCCAGGAAGGTGGGAGACGGAGGAGGAGGCAACCTATTCGGCCATCGAGCCTCTGCAGAAAGACAATGTCGCGCAAGCAAAGCATTCTGGGCCTGCCTCGCTTCTGTGGGTTGCCAGGGCCGGCGTGGCCAGGGAAAGAGCGCCAACTCTGTGTTCCCTTTCGCCATCTTGATTCCAGTTTTTATTACAGCCCACGGGCTTTTCTGAAGTAGGAAAAAAACACTTTTATCGGATTAATTACCTATATAAAACCTTAGCATACATCATTCACCTTAAAATAACTTGATTTCAACACTGTAGCGTTCAGGAGTGCGCTGTGCTCCTCTGTGCGTGCCTGCCTGCCCCAGGAAAGGAGCCCGCATGTTTCCAACCACCTGATGCTGTGTCTCTGGAGCACCCTTGAAGAGCTCCAGTCTCCTCACCAATTCTGCAGGCTGAAATAGTACTGTTCCTAACCAGACATCTGAAATAGTACCGTTCCTAACCAGAGTGCGATACCCAGGCACCCCTGCCTCTTTACCTTCCCAGTTATCTCCCAATAGCCAGCGTGGTGTAGTGGTTAAGAACAGTTGCATTCCAATCTGGAGAATCGGGGTCGACCTGAGTGGCGGAGACTTATCTGGTGAACCAGATGTTTTTCCGGACTCATGCTTTCCTCCTGGGTGACCCTGGGCTAGTCACAGTTCTTGGGAACTCTCTCAGCCCCACCTACCTCACAAGGTGTCTGTTGTGGGGAGAGGAAGGGAAAAGAGCTTGTAAGCCACCCTGAGTCTCCTTACAGGAGAGAAAGCTGGGGTGTAAATCCAAACTCCTCCTCCTCTTTCTTCAACACACAAAGAGTAGGCTATGTGTTTCCTGTGAGCTGGTAATATTGGTGCTATTATAGTATTATTATTTATTAAGTTTATATATCACCCCTCCCTATATGGGCTCATGACAGTTTCCAACATTTCAACAAAATCCGTACATCATGATGCATTTTTTTAAAACAAAGTAAACATGCTGGATGCTATTTAAACACACTGCCATTTTTGTTTGCAATTAGATCTTGAATATGGCTAACAGAAGGCCGTGCTAAGAATCTTGTGCGACTTCCCCCTCCCACAAAAAAACCCCAGAAACCTTGTAAAGCAGGTGAAACCTGGCATAAAGAGTTTAATGTTTGTTCTGGCATCAATTGGCACATTTGAATAGCATGCATTTTATATCATTACAGTTGCCAATCTCCAGGCAGGGCCTGAAGATCCCCTGAAATTACAGCTGATCTCTAGGTGACGGAGTTCAGTTCCCCTACAATGGCTACTTTGGAGGATGGACTCTCACTAAAGTCCGCCTCCTCCCCAAATTCAACCTTCCCCAGGCTCCACCCCCAAAACCTGAAGGAATTTCTGGACCTGTAGTTGGCAGTCTTGTGTATAATTTATTCTGGCAGAGGTGGAAGGAAAGAAGGCCCCTTCCACACATGCAGAATAATGCACTTTCGATCCACTTTCAATGCACTTTGCAGCTGGATTTTACTGTGCGGAATAGCAAAATCCACCTGCAAACAATTGTGGAAGTGGATTGAAAGTGCATTATTCTGCATGTGCGGAAGGGGCCTATGCATGGCCCACACTAAAGGCAACCCCCATTACTTTCCAGAACTACTGATAATTATACTCGCCTCCACCTCTTTTCCCAGGGTACACTTCCAATCATAACCACTAGAACTTGGCAACCCTAAGGACTACCAACTTGCTGGATTTTTAAAAAATGAAAGATAACATTCCCAGGCAGCCAAATCCTATGCCTGACATTACCTGCTGAATTTTCACCTTGCACTCCCCATAAAGCAGCAGCACACACAGTCAAGAAAGCCAAGGACTGAAAACTGTATTGGACGTGGCTCAATAAATCTGCCTAGCATGTCATCCTAGGCCTTCCCACTACTAGTTATGTCACCACAAGGAGGTTTATTAGCAAAAGGCCTCGAGAGCAGGATACACAAGGTGTCTTTGGCTCTTCCAAAGAAATCCCAGGTCGACGTGCAAACCTCTCGGAGCTGGTGTGCGAAGGAGAGCAAAAAGGTAGCGGCAAAGAGAGCGCGTATCAGGTTTTGTCACAGATTGGTGAGCAAGTTAATCTCGGGCTCCCTGACACGTGGAATAAAATCACGATCCCGTAATGGAATTCATTTGTCTTCCTGTCCGGGGAGAGGACAACCCCAGCGCCATATGCCAGAACAGAGAAAAATAAAACATCAGGACAAGGACTTGGCGTAAAGCGACAGGACGGAACCCAAAGAGAGGAAGGAGGGGGACGGCAGCGGGATATGACTGACCCTTCTACCTTAGCCAACGGCTTGTGCATTAGGAGAACGGACAGAGGATGGGAGGTGTTAAATTATAGCCCATTAATGAGGAAAATGTGCAGAGCGCAGATTGCGTCCCTTCAGAGCATATACAGATTGAAGAAATAATGGCCTTGCCCCGGATTGAGCGGCTGTCTCAGTCACTAGAACAGTGTCTTGCTGGCGAGACTATTAACCCCTCCCCAAGTGAGCTTAACCCGTTTAACCTATTATATAGCACCAAACCCGGGTTTGCCACAAGCGACAGGGAAATGCAGCCCGTTCCATCTCTTGGTGAATCCACCCATTATAAGTGGACACTAAAACACTCGTTTTACATATGAAACAACAGAAGTGGAGCACCAGAAAGACACTCTTATTCATCGCTGTCCTTCAAAAGGCACCTAACAGGGACCCAAGTGCAACTTTCTCTTTGGAAAAGCACATTGTGGAAGAGAAGGCCGGCATCGCACCTTTGAAACTGGGTCTCTTCCCCTACCCCTACACTTCTATGCTCAGGATCTCATCAGCCTGCTACACAGGTTGCATCCTACTTGCTTTGCAGTTGCAATCCAGTCTATCTAGAGCCAGCGTGGTGTAGTGGTTAAGAGCAGGTAGATTCTAATCTGGAGAACCACGTTTGATTCCCCACTTGAGTGGCGGAGGCTTCTGGTGAACCAGATGTGTTTCCACACTCCTACATTCCTGCTGGGTGATCTTGGGCTAGTCACAGTTCTTTAGAACTCTCTCGGCCCCACCTACCTCACAAAGTGTCTGTTGTGGGGAGAGGAAGGGAAAGGAGCTTGTAAGTCTCTAAGTCTCCTTACAGGAGAGAAAGCTGGGGTATAAATCCAAATTCTTCTTCTCTTCTTCTTCTACCTCACATGAAAGAGAGAGATGCCACTGATTTTGAACAGGAAACACAGTACAAAAGGGAAAGATGTACAAGAACAGTATCCGAGATTACTAGTAGCTTGGGCCCCAAATGCCCAAAAGATTGTCTTCTTCTCTATGTCCTTCCCCCCTAACAATTACCAACATAAACTGAGAATTCCCTTTTGAAGGAACCTTCTGTGCACCAGATTTGGGCAAATATCCCTCTGCTGCAGACTCACTGACACTCAAATCCCCATTTTAAAGTCTCTTGACCAAAGACCAGGGGCCTCAGCTAATACAAAGTAGAGCTAGCATTTGTCCATTTTAAAAGGATTAAAAATGCAAGTGTTTAAACTATGTGTGACGATTCCAGACCACTGGGATGGCTGTAACAGGCTGCTATAAAAAGTGGGATACAACTGGCTGTTGTGGGTTTTCCCAGGCTGTGTGGTCATGGTCTGGATATTTTTGCTCCTAATGTTTCACCCACATCTATTGCTGACTTCTTCAGAGGCACGTCATAGTAAGATGTGGTTCTCTCTGTAAAGATGCCAGCCATGGACGCAAGCGAAATATTAGGAGCAAAAATTACCAGACTACAGCAACACAGTCTGGAAAACCCACAACAGCCAGCTGATTCCGGCTGTGAAAGCCGTCGACAATACAACGGGGTACAACCTTTAAGACTGGTGTAAAGAGATGAACTGGTCTCTCCCCACCCCAATACCATGACAGGATAAGCAGCAGCTGAAATCCTTTCTTCTCCTCAAGGTCAGCTGCCCATCACACTCAACCATTCTGGTCAGCATGGGAAAAGAGAACAGGACTGCAAGGCCCTAAATCCGTGGTGGCGAACCTTTGGCACTACAGGTGTTATGGACTACAATTCCCATCAGCCCCTGCCAGCATGGCAGGGAAACTAGGGAGACCCAAATTGGAGTCCCTGCTTAGTTACGCTCAGCAAATGACTGGGCCAGTAGCAAAGGTTGTCATGCAGTTGTACGAGGGGGAAATGGTTAACTCTCATTTGTGCCGCACCCCACACTGATGGAAACAAAGTGGGATACAAGTCTAAAAAGAATAATAATTAACACGAGGCATGTCCACATGTGCGTTCCCACTGCTCCAAAGGGAAGAGGAAGAAGTAGTTCTGTTTTTGGATTTGCCACTGAAACATGGCACCCACTCCCCATCCCTGAAAAGAAAGAAAACACTTGTCTTATTTAAGAATGCCTAGAAAAGCTTGCTGTGTGACGGGATATATGCCATGTAAGCAGACTTGTTTCTCTGTACAAACAACAAAGCTCCATTACACATAAACAAACAAAAACACCTATATTGAGCTGAAAGGGAGAAAAGAGACGCAAAAGGATTTATGAATTGGGTGGGGGGAGAGAAATGTAGGAGCTGCTGGGCATTAGAGCTCACTTGAGCCAAACATGTCTGCGCATCTGGAACTAGGAAGTAGAAAGTAGACCCTGTCTTACCTCAAGTATTTAAATTTGCAAATCCAATCCAAACCTCACTGGCCTCAGTAGGAAATTCGGACTGAAGTGGGAGAAGGTTTGCCCAGTCCCACCCTTTTTAAAACCCATTACAAAGTCATTTCCATATGCAACATAAACCCAATGCACCAAAAATGGGCTGCCGTGCAGGAAGGAAAACCTGATGGACATTTCATTTTTAGAACTCTAAAGAAATACACAACCCAAACATTTCCAAAGCAAATTATGTAGAACATAATGCCATCATCGGGGGGGGGGGGGGAACACCACACTATTAAAGCCAATAAACATCAGCTACATAGGTTTCTGGTGGGTTTTCCAGGCTGTATGGCCGTGGTCTGGTGGATCTTGTTCCTAACGTTTCGCCTGCATCTGTGGCTGGCATCTTCAGAGGTGTATCACGGATTCTCTTTGATACACCTCTGAAGATGCCAGCCACAGATGCAGGCAAAACGTTAGGAACAAGATCCACCAGACCACGGCCATACAGCCCAGAAAACCCACCAGAACCAGTTGAATCTGGCTGTGAAAGCCTTCGACAATCAGCTACATATGTTTATGAAAAGAGGCTGAACGGTCCTTCCTTCCACAGAAGCTGACTCAGAAAGCTTTGCTGTAAAAAGGCCGGTGGGAAGGAGAAGCGGCTGGACAGATAACCACGGGCAGGGAGTTTCCCACGGTGGGTGCCACTACAGAAAAAGCCCTGTCCTAATGGGCATTACATCTCACTGATAGGGTTGCCAACCTCCAGGCGATGCCCAGAGACCTCTCAGAATTACAATGGATCTCCAGATTACAAAGACGGATTTCTCCGGAGGAAACGGCAGTTGAAGTGTGGGCTCTATGGCATCATATTCCCACGGAGGTCCCTCCCCAAGCTCCATCTTCCCCAAGCACTGCCCCCAGATTCCCAGGAATTTTCCAAGCTGGAGTTCACAACCAGAAACATTGAGGAAGACCTTCTTCCCTGAACTGAGGACAAGGAATGAAAGATCTGGATTTGACAGGGGTGAACTCGTTCAGCATTTGTCCATTTAATAGTTTTTACAAGCCTTGGAAATGCATTTCACAGCCATTCCAAAGTAGCATTTCCACACCAACATACCCCTATGTATATGCAAGGAAGGCGAGAATACACTTGGCGACCCTCAACTGCAGACGCTTGGGGCCGCCACTTTCCTCAAAAGCACCCCCCTTGCCCCGTAACCTTTCCCCCCAAAATCTCTTCATACCATTTTTACAAATGCTGCACCGATTCCAATCGCTTTCCCCTTCTTTCAACCCCAGGAAACAGATACAGGAAGAAACCCAAGCACTTGAAATACAAGTTCCTTTTTTTGTCTCTGGAGTGAGAAGGCACACACAACCGTCATGCATGCATGCACCCCAGAGGGTTTTTCACGGAGCTCTCCCTTATTGCGCAGCTGTTTAGACATCCATCCGGAAGCAGAGAGGTGGGCGCTGACCAGATCTGCCCCCCCCCCCTCCCCAGCAGCCAGTCATAAAGGATGGACTCTGGCACAGAAACAACTTGGGAAGGGGACGGAGTTTAAGATGGGCCAGGGAGGAGGGGGACAGACTTCCACCCTGGATACAAAGACCCTTTCATTAGGAGCTGACTGGAGCCACACAGCAAGGTGATCGTTCCAGAAAGTGACTTAGCCGTGTTATCAAATACAGTGAAGCAAAGCCTTCAGAGTTTAAGAGTGATGAACAGGCAGCCAGGAGAGTTGGGTTCTGTGCCCCTTTCTGGGAAAGGAGGCAGCAGATGTCTAATGGTTACAGCATGCTGTAGCCAGCTTGGTGCAGTTGTTAAAACCAGCAGACTCTAATCTGGAGGACCGGGTTTGATTCCTCACTCCTCCACGTTGACTCTAATCTAGAGAACCATGTTTGATTCCTCACTCCTCCGCAGGAGTGGTGGTCTCTAATCTGGAGAATGAGGGATGGTTCCCCACTCATACACCTGAAGCCTGCTGGGTGACCTTGGGCTAAATATAGTTCTCTCAGAACTCTCTCAGCCCCAACCACCTCACAAGGTGCCTGTTGTGGGAAAAGGAGGGGAAGGAGATTGTAAGATGCTTTGAGACTTCTTAGGGTTGAGAAATGCAGGGTATAAACCCAAACTCCTCTTACAGCCCTCCCATTGCATAAGCCTTTGGTGTTCTGGTCAGTTTAGTTTTCACTTGGGTCAGCTTCTGAGACCTTCAGAAAACCAAATGATCACAGTCACCCTTCATACACTGATCAGTGGGTCCCATGGTTAGAGCAGGGGACAAAGATCAGGAAGACATGGGTTTGATCCCAGCCCGCCACCCTCCCCAGCTACAGCACAGAAACTTCCCAGGTGAACTTGGGCCAGAAACTCTCTTGGCTTAACCTACCTCAAGGTTAATCAACCTCAAGGGCTGCTGAGGGTAAAATGCAAGGGAAAGGTTATGCTTTCGGTCCCCACCTGGAGGAAAAGCAAGGCTTGGAACTTATGGATTTTAACAATGGGGTGGAGGGCAAGAGGATTCCTTCCTGGCTTCCTCAACTTAAAAATTCTCCCTCCAGCCTCGTTTCTCTTTGCTCCCCCAAATCGGGTCTCCAAAGGGGACCCCAAGAGGTAGCTCAGCCCGTCCTGCAAGCCCTCGTTGAATTTTTCCCTCTCATCGGCGTCTTAATTATATTAATAATAACAGAAATTGCTTGCATGAAAAACAGGAGATTTGTTGCTTAGGAGCTCAGCTGCTCCTGCTGCTTATTCCCAACTTTAAACTGTAATCCGCTGCTGGGGACACCACAATTAGCTGCTGCCGAGATGGTCGCGGTGTCACAGCGGATTAGGACTTCGGCTGGGAACTAAGCAGGAGTCTGTGGATGAAGTGCTAAGCAACTGCTGTGCTGCGTTCCAGCAAGAACAGGCAGCGGCCCTGAAAGACAAGGCCGTTAGGGACCCTCCCCTCCTGGTGCCCCGTCTCTGGCCTTGGAAAGGGTTCCCCCACAAGGCGCCCCCTGGCTCTGCACATACCTGGACGCTGACAGCGCTCGGAACTGCTGCCCTAGCCTTGTAAACCTGTCTCCCGGCGTGCAACTCAAGGCCCAGAGAAGGGCTGGCTATAAAAAGGTAGCTAACAGTGAGTCCTCTCCCACATTACCATGCCTCCAGTACCCGTGCGCTGGAGCCAGGCTATGTGGCTGCAGCTCATTAGCGCCACAGGGATCAATAGTTGGCAGGAGAGCTAAATTTGGTGGTTAAAAAAAAGAAGAAGGCGGGATTGGATATCTGGAAGAGTACGTCTGATTGATAAGGGCAAGCTTAGTCCACCAGCCTCCCCCCCTCCGCCTCCTTCACACTCCTTCCCAAGAGAAAGCCACATTCCCTGCACCACCCCCAGGCCCTTCCATTGACAACCAGCCATAAACCTGCAGGAGGAAGGTCTGCGCCCTCCCCCTCCTTCTCCTCCCCCCCCCAATCCATCAGCCGCCACGGGGTTAATTCCAACTCTACCAGGTTACTCTCCCCTCAGTGCTTCTGACTCACTAATGATGTGCCAGGGACACAGACAGAGCTTTAAAGCAGATACACAATCTCCCCCACGCACACCACCCCTCACACCACCCCTCGCAAGGCTCCCTGTTCCCAGCAGTGTCTGCCTCCCTCTCCCCACCTCCAGCCTCCGGATACACCTGTGTGTATGGCAGGGAGGGCTGTTAACCCTTTGTCAACCGAGCTCAGGTTCTTGGAACGGAGGAAAGGAAACAGCAGCTCGGTATAGGGCGAGAAAGGAGGACAAAGGCAGGACTTCCTTGCAGCAACAGGAACCAGCCAGTCGAGGAAAGCCGGAGAGAGAGCAGAGAAGTGCATGATGGTCCGGCCAGGCTTCTATTCCTGCGAGGTTTGACGACAAAGTAAAAAAAAAAAAAAAGGTCCGTAGCTAACACACACCCTTTTCACAAGCCCTGCACCACAGTCCCCACCACAGGAGCGTGGTGCCTAGGGCCACAGTCCCAAGCAGTATAGCAGCCTTGCTTTGTGTATCCCACCCCAAGAAGTCTGAGAAGATCCTAAGGCAGCTCATTAGAGGAGTCTCAAGCCGGATGCAAGGCAGCAAGGGAAAGGGACTTTCCAAGAGTCTTCAGTGCCCTATGGGGCATCGTGGGTCCTTGCCCAAGTGCCTCTCTCGACCAGTGAAATAGAGAGATGGCGTATGTCTCGCAGGAGCTGCATCCTCTGAGAATACCTAGCTGTGGCTCTTTGAGCAGGACCTGGCCTGTCGGCACAGGAGACAGCGGAAGTGAGACTAGTTAGTGAGACCAATTCCATGCGAACAGAGTATGAGTAAGGTTCCCACAGCTCAAAACAAAATGGAGGAGATGAAAGGACAGCCCGGTGCTCAAAGAGTAGCCCTTAAACTTACTAGAAACGCTCCCGTTGGGCTGCTTCACCAGAGGGTCACAGGAAGCCAGAAGAAAGGTTTGTCAAGCGGCCCCCATGTCCCTATGCTGCCAGCATCTGCTTGACCCAGGCCTTGGCATCTATAGTCTGGCATCTTTAGTCTGAAGTGGTACAGCCCTGACCTGGGTTTACAACCACGCAAGAGCTAGGCCAGAGTGGTATGTATCAAGTACTGAAAGGGGCCTGTGCCTTGATTGCAGGGAGCGACAGAAGATCCCTTTCCAGCTTCCTCAAGTAAACAGATATCTATTTTGTTGACACCAACATCCTGGCTGTTAAAGATATTTTCAATGCTGGGCCTATTGAGTTTCCAACACAGTCGTTAGAGTAGCCAAGGAGAAAGAGTATCGCATTTTCATCCCCACCACCCCGCCTTTCCAATCTCCAAGGCAGCACCACATAGTTCTCCCCTTGTCTGCTATTTCCTCGCAACAACCCTATGAGATAAATGAGGTGGAGAGATACGGGCCCAAGACTACGCAATGCGCTTTGCAGCAGAGTGGGGCTTAGCACCTTGTTTATCTGGTCCAAAACTCACTGCTTGGCTCCAAATAGTCAGTTTCCTCAGTAACATCAATTATCAAACCAAAAATCCGATACACATGAACAAGGTGTGCCCTGCCATTCCCAAATCTGTTGCATCTTAATTACCCATTTTTTATATTTCACTAATGTGCGCTGTATGAAATAACAGGGATAAAAAGTCTTGGAGGGTCTTGAATTCACACATGGAGATGCTGCGGTGTAGTGGTATAGTAGTTAAGAGCAGGTGCACTTTAATCTGCAGAACCGGGTTTGATTCCCCACTCTGCCACTTGAGCTGTGGAGGCTTATCTGGGGAACGAGATTAGCTTGTGCATTCCAACACAAGCCAGCTGGGTGACCTTGAGCTAGTCACAGTTCTTTGGAGCTCTCTCAGCCCCACCTACCTCACAGGGTGTTTGTTGTGAAGGGGGAAGGGAAAGGAGCTTGTTAGCCCCTTTGAGTCTCCTTACAGGAGATAAAGGGAGAATATAAACCCAACTCTTCTTCTGGAAAACACACATAAATGAACTAGTTCTGTTGCTAAACTTTCCCCCCTCTAAGCCACTTGTGTTTTCCAACAGTATTTCTTATCAAATCAGAAGTCCACTTGCATTCAATTTTTTTTAAATGTAACGCATCAGCATTTATCGGTCTCTATCACCATCTAAGGCTCTGACCATATGCTTTGGATGAAAGGCCAGAACAAAAAGAGCACTGAGCTGATTTGATTGGAAAAGCAGGTTACAACAGCAACAGATGGGGAAAGCAGAGCAGGTCCAAGTAAACGATAGCTCCACAGACATCCTAGGTTTGACCCCGAAAGTATTTCGATTATATTAGGCTACAGTGATTTGTTAAAGCCTTGTGAGTGGAAATGACTCTCCCACATATACTTATGGGAAGAGAAATAAAGGGTAAGGCTCACCCACTGGAAAAACACTGGTCTTACTGGTTCCCACATTTCACCCTCACAGTCGAGATATACAGTGGAACCTCGGTTTTCATTGCCTTCGGTTTTCATCGATTTTTTTCAGTGAAAAATTTGTCTCTGTTTTCATCGATTTGCCTCTGTTTTCATCAATTTGCAGTAAGGTACAGGGGGTTGTGGAGAAAAATCACCCGGACAAACCCGTTGCAAGCCGTGTCTGCAACTTGTTTAATGACAATGTCTTGCCCCTTTTCTGACAAATCTTAAAGAGGCATCAGAAACAGACCTCTTTGGATAGCTTTCTGGTGCGACATTGGTCCACTGGCTCTGAAGCTGGTCCTAGTGTTATTGATTGTTACTGTTTTCAGCATTAAACCCTATGTTTATTCACCAAAAATGTGTTTTTGGTATGTTTTTTGGAGTGCATAGAATGGATTAATTGGATTTACATTGATTCCTATGGAAAAGTTTGCCTCAGTTTTCATCCGTTTCGGTTTTCATCTATTCTTTTCAGACAGATTACCAACGAAAACCGAGGTTCCACTGTATTCAGAATCAAAAGACATTTTGAGACCTGACTATTAGTCCTTATAGAAACAGCACCCGAGAGAAAAGAGCGAAGGATATAAAATTTCCGAGGCCCGGAGTGATGGGGGATAGAAGAGAAAATGGTAGCTGGGTAGTCAAGTTGGGGGCCAAATCTGATGCAACATGAAGGGGGAGCACAATCACTGACTGGGGGGGGGGGGGCCTCTGGCAACTCTCAATAACAACTCTCAGCAACAACAGTTGGTAATAGTTTATGTCATACCCATTACAAATGCTGTTGTTTTCATGGGAAGATATTCTATCCCAGAGCAACCGCAGCGGCACCAGAAATGTCACTCAGGGGCTATTTCCTTATCCAGTACTAGATTGGGTGTACACAGAACCAGATGGACAATGCCCGCCCGCCTGCTCCTGAGGAGCACAGGCCCTCTCCTGGCAAGCCCAGGCCCCCACCGACAAGGGTCACAGCAGCAGAGGTCAGGACAGTGCCATGAATCCAGAGGACAGGGCAAGGAGAGCTCTCTCACCCTGCTCCCCCACCCACACTGCCTGCTCCAGCACGTTCGCTCTCCCCCACATGCTGCTTAAGCTGACACAGACATTCCACAGAAAATCCCCTTTGATCGCCAGAAATGCCTGCCCAGAGCTACAATCTGACCTGCCTGCCAGCCACTATCGCTTCTTTTCAAGGAGGCGGCGGCACAACTGGCCTTCTGAAGTGGCGCAGGAGCCTGATTTGTCAGACCCGTGAGCTCGGTTACAACTCTGGACCAGAACCACGAGAGGCGGCTCATTCCTGCCTCAAGAAGTGGGGAGCCGTACACTGGACAAGATGGCTGCCCTCACGTAGCAACCATTCCCACTGGCGATGAACCCTCTCTGAGGAGATGGCCGCCAAGAGCTGTTCTCTAGAAGCACAGGAATAACCAGGAGGGAAAGGAATAGTCAAGAGAGGCCTACAAGATATCCCTCCCCACTACCCCAACTCACAGTGAAACTTGCTGGCCAAGAGCCCCCTCAATTGTTTATATCCCACTTTTCTCTCCAGTGGGAATCCAAAGCCGCTTACAATGCCATTCTTTAAAAAAAAATAAAAAACCACACAGTGAACCAAGTCAGGCTGAGAAAGAAAGCTTCTATGGCCAAGTGATGGAGCTGAACCGGTGTTTAGATGGCAAACATGTGATACAACATTTCATACACCTCATTAACACTATTCAGCAACACTTGTTTCCCTTTTTTATATACAGGCCGAGGAACTGCTCCAGCGCACCTGGAGATCCATCTGAACTGGAGTCCATACAATTTTAACCCAGCCTCAGCGGATCTTACAGAATCTGGTTAAGTCTGCATTTGCTCAACCTTCCTGCAAGCCAGAACTGCACCTGTTACACTTGCGCCCACTAAGAGCATAAACATCCTCCCAGGCAGGACTGATGAGAACCACCAGGGCCCTCAGATGAAAACTTCACTCTGTGCCCCACCTGCAACATGTTAAAAAACACAACATCTGAGAATAGGAGAAAAAGAAACATAGAAAAAGCCTACCTGGGGACCTAGATTCTTGCACGCTAACCCTTCACTCACCGGAAAACACTGCAAATGGCCTCTTGTTTATAGGGGAGTGCATCCTAGGACTTCCTAGCAAGCAAAAGGTTAAAATGAACAATTTGGAATCCCTAGACGAGAGGATTCAATCTGCCACCATAATCCCCACCACCACCATTTCAGCTACCCACCTGAACTTAAGATGCCTCTTGCTGACTTCTGCCGCCTTTCACACCAGAACAAAATGAGGCAGTTGAAGCCACCTAGGTTCCCAGACCCACAGAAAAGCCCACGCACCAGAAACCTTACACCCCTAAACGCTGCCACTAAGCTCAGGAGCCCTGCTTTCAGTGTCAATTCTAGCACTGCAAATTCTAGGACTGCAAAAAATTCTAGGATGTCACCTCCCCCACCCCCAGCCTTGCACTAAGGAGCTTTGCAGCCTGCAATGACTTTCCAAATTTCACACCTGCTCCTGCAGCTTACAGCTATCTTACCCTTAATGCCAAGCCACATAGATGCCCCTAAATCAGACATGAGATCTACGGTCAAACTTGCTTCGGAACAGGAAATTATGCTGTCAAAGGCGGGTAACAGAACCCAGGTTTACCCAGCATCATTTGAACGTTGCTGCAGCCAAAATACACCTTGCTGCATGATGAGATTCGAGAAGAACTTCCTCATAATCCATCACAGGAGAGCTGGGACCAGTTTTCCCAATGTCAGAGCCCCCTTTTCACTGCTGCCACAATATAACCTCCTCCTCCCATCCACACGTATCTGACGGGTTTAGATCTTTCAAACATAGCCAGTGTTTGTGTGGGTGTCCTAGGTGGAAGGATACCAGCTGAGAGTTGTGAGCCTTGTCACTGTTCATTAAAGTTGTCAGCAGGAAACATGGGGAGGAGGAGGAGGAGAAAATGCACAAAATCCTTCCACTTCGCCACAGCTTAAAATGCCTCCTACTTTGATGACATTCGAGGGGGGGGGGAGAGAGAGAGGAGGAGGAGGAGCCAGTTCCAGAAGTTCCTCTACTGGAGTGAGACAGAGGAAAGTCTTCAAATCATTCCTCTGCGATTGTTGCTGACAGGAGAAGCCAACTTAGCAGGAAGCCAGGACAAAATGCAACCCCCTCCCCACCTGAGAATGTTCCTGCATGATCCAGATGCTGTCGTACCCACACATTGGCTGCATTTGTTCCTTAAATATTTATCCTGCCCGTCCTCCAAAAACATAAAAAAGGCTTATGTGGTTCTCCCAGCATGGTGCTGTGGTTACAAGCAGGTGCACTCTAATCTGGAGAACCAGGTTTGATTCCCCGCTCTGCCACTTGAGCTGTGGAGGCTTATCTGGTGGACCAGATTAGCTTGTGAACTCCAACACATGCCAGCTGTGTGACCTTGGGCTAGTCGCAGTTCTTCAGAGCTCTCTCAGCCCCACCTGAGTTGAGGGAAGAGGAAGGGAAAGGAGTTTGTAAGCCACCTTGAGTCTCCTTACAGGAGAGAAAGGGGGAGGGGTGTAAATCCAAACTCTTCTTCTTCTTCCCTTCTTACACTGTATTCTCAAAACAGCTCTGTGAGGTAGACAGAACTGACACATTGGTTATCCAGTATGTGTATCATCACTGAGAAGGGATTTGAGCCATAGCCTCCTTGATTCAAGCCAAGGTCCCCGAATATGTTGATCCTATGGGTACTTCTGGAATTACGAGAACGCCTAGTGGTCGTCTGTCAGCACAAAATGACCACAGATGGAGCTGGCCAAACATAAAATGGTGACCAAGGGAGGGCAATCACAAAATGTTGGGCGTTAGATCCAAGTCCTGCAGCACCTTCGAGAGCAACAAGTGTTTCAAGGTAGAATGTTGGGGAGAATCACCTTGGATGGGACAGCTATTTCTGAATCAGCGTTTCCCCTGCATGCAAAGACGACGCCTATCAGGCTCTTCTGAAGTATCTCCTGCTCCAATAAAGCAAAAAAAAGCCAGACTTGCTCTTTGCTTTAGAGAAAAAATGCTTTTTTTGGGGGGGGGGGGGGGAGAAAGTAGGCACCACCTTTGCAGAGAGTGAGAAATTTGCTGCTCTAATCACTATACAACAGCAGCTTTTTGTACACCGAACAGACTACAAATTTTTTTACGCAGACAGCTAAACATGTCGTGCATGTAGGAGTCCCCTGGTTCCACATATCTAAATAAACCCAACAAGCAGCCCCAATTCGTCTTCTCAAAGACCACACTGCAGTCATAGCTGTGCTGGACTAATTCACCACATGCCCCTCACTTCTCCAGCCTCAGCTGAGAGTATCCAAGTGAATGAGCAAAGGGTCTGTATGGATCACTATCTAAATGGATTCAACAACCTTCTGTGAAAACAAAAAAGGTTGATGCTGACGTAGCGGATGCTCTTGAGGCTGCATTCATGGGAGGAGGTGGGTAAGAGGGTGATTAAATTCGTGATTTAAATCTTTTAAAGCAAGGTTGCAGACCCCTGGGATTTTGATGTTCAAATGTTGCCCGCGCAAGCATGCACACAAACCATTTGATATGAAGTTTAAAAAAACAAATGTTGGTCTAAACAGATCTTTTATACAACTTGAGACACTTTATACAATCTTTCGAACACGTAACCCACGGGACATGTGCACTGGAGAAAGGAGACTTTCCTAAAGACCACAGACAGCTCTCTCTGGAAAGAGGCAACATTCACTTCTTTGAAAGTCAAGGCTACAACCACATGCATGCTTTTATTAAAGCCCCACTGAACAAAATGAAACTTATGCCTGAACAAAAACACTCATAGGATCAAGGTGTGAAGGCTAAGAGCTTTCCAGAACCAATGGCTAATAGTTACTTGGAAAAACAGCATATCGCAAAGGATTAAATGCCAACGCTGTTTGCTGGGTTGAACCAAACATTAAATGACTGAAGAACGGAACACATCAAGAAATGGGGGGGGGGGGGGAGACACAGAAAGTGAAGCCAAAATCACCACCGGATGACTCTTCTGGTGATCCCCCTGGAGATACAAGGTGGTATCACCTGGATTGGAGCACCTTGAATGCCTTGGCTGTCCCTGCATCCATAGGAAATCCATTCTCTCACAAAACAAATGTTTCCATGACATTTATAAACACTCAACTTCTCTGATCTATTTCCCCCACGGTTTGTTTTAGGCAGAAGGCAGTCTTAGCCTGAAAGCGGTCATGATTTGGATTGAAGAGACTGTAAGTGTACCCTTCATCAACATCTTTGCATTAAGAATTCAAATTTCACTTTATTTTAAACCAGGATATTTTTTTAAAATGATAACACAGATTTAAAAGCACCCCATCCCTCTCACACCCCTCAACCCACTCCAAGGATGGTAAAGCCGAGCTATGTTTATATTCGGCACCATAAGCCGCCCTGTTCCACATCAATAAACACAAAACCCCATGCACAGATCAACTGCAGCAAATCAGTTAGATTGGTGCAAATTTGTTTACTTTGCACAAACGTTTATGTTTATGTCAGAACTTCATGTAAGGGAAGGGGAGGAGCTCAGGGGCACCAGTGGCGTAGCAGTTAAGAGCAGGTGTGCTCTAATCTGCAGAACCTGGTTTGATTCCCCGCTCTGCTACTTGAGCTGAGGAGGCTTATCTGTGGAACTAGATTAGATTGTGCACTCCAACACCTGCCAGCTGGGTGACCTTGGGCTACTCACAGTTCTTCAGAGCTCTCTCAGTCCCACCCACCTCACAGGGTGTTTGTTGTGGGGGGGGGGAGGGAAAGGAGATTGTCAGCCCCTTTGAGTCTCCTTACAGGAGAGAAAGCGGGGGGGGGGGTGTTATAAATCCAAACTCCTCCTCTTCATCACTATCTTGATAACTTAGAATTTTCAGAGAAAATTGATGTGGCTACCAAAGTAACACGGAAAGCAGGGAAATGTGACCCCGTCTCTCTGGAGTGGATTGAAGCTCCGCCTCTCCCACATGCCTCCAACGGGATCTCCACCACTATGAGGGCTAGAAACTTGTTTTGAAAGAAAGCGGGAGAAGACAAAAGAGGAAACTAAGCCATTTCAAGAACAAATCTGGCCGGGAGCGCCATTTCTGATGGCGCAGAGGAAATCGCAGAAGAAGCAGGGCTCAAAGAGTCCTGTTTTCCTCCTCCAAGATTGATCCACTCAATCAGGCTGCCTCACAAATCATTTATTTAATGGCACACCCCAAGAATGCTAAACTCAGTCTCGGGGTGGAAGGAAGTGCCAAAAGAGGCAGGGAAAGCAGATGGGGCTGCGATTCTTTGGGGGGGGGGGGAAGGAGAATGCAAGCAAAAAAAAGGAGCAGCAAGCGGGCTCAGCTAATCAGGTGCGAGTGGCAGCGCATAGGGAAAGAAAATCAGCCAGCTGCAGGCGCACTGCTGGCAGGGAGTCTCTACTCAATCTTCCCGCAGGTTTCAGACTGTTAGACAACTAGGCCAGAAGGCCTGAAAGAGCAATCAGCATTTAACCGCTGGGGCCAACAGAAATCACAGCAGTTGGAAGGAGCAGGTAGAGCGGGCGCCAGAGCCCCAGAGAAGGGGTGCCATCTCACACAAGACCTGTTCCCACCACCCCACGCAGGCACTGCGGACAAAGGGGCAGTGGTCCCCATTCCTTGCCCGAGCCCTTGCTGAGTGCTAGGCACACGCCCGCGCACACTCCCATGTGGCACGAGTCTCCCTCACCTGATAGAGCCCCCAAAAAGCCTCACAGCACACACGGGTTGTTCAGCTGCAGGGCAGGCTCGCGTTTGCACAAAACAGGCCCGAGCAACCTAGGAAGCAAATCTGAGAACTTCTCTCTGCCAATCTGTGGCAGGGGACGGAAAGTTCAGGCCACGCAGACAAACCAGCACCAAATATTAAATGTAGGGAAAGGTGGGGGGGGGGAGAGAAAGTCCCTCCCGGATGCTTCCCCTCCTCCCCTCCATCACAAGACAATCCTGCCATTTCCCCACACACACAGCCTTGGGATTCCTGTCTTCAAATCTTGCTCAGGAGGAGTGAGAGTGCAGTGCAGAGCTGCTCGTTAACGGCTGCTCATTAATAGCCCTCTGGGATGAGCAGGATGGCCAGGGCACCTGCAACCTCCCACTAATGAGCTCCATTACCGTCCTGAAGCCCCAAGCACAAATGAAGGGGCAGAGGACCCTTTCCACGGTGGATGCCGGAGCGCCGCAAAGCCATCATCCCCAATTCTGCCAGGAGTCATGGCTGACAACTTCACTCGCACAGGCTCTCGAAGTGGGAGACACACACCGAGACAGGCATGGTGCAAGCGGACCCCGGTGCCGTGGCCCCACAGTCATTAAGAGGAAGGACGCCACAAATTTCACTGCGAAAGGCACCCAACAGTCGAATATACCGTCTGTGTGTTCGTCCAGACGTGAGCTGACCACCGAGAATGTCTGGATCAGCATCGAAGCACTCGAAGCCCGGCAATTAGGTCTGCGCTGGGTTTTCACAAACCCGAATGTGCAAAAATATTGCTAAGGACCACGTTGGATGTCAAATGTATTTTTAAAAAAAATTGGAAAAACAGTATTCAGGACTGATTTATATGATTCACAACAGATTTAACTGCGCATGTGAATGGCGGCCCGTCGACCTGAACATCTGCGCGGCAAGGACAAGGGGAAATAGAACTCCACCGAGCTGTGAGAGAATACACAGGCACGAAAAATGGACTGCACTGTACTGGAAGTGTGGCAGAGAAGAAGCCACCTGCTGAACGGCCACAGACAGCGGGGAGTCAAGCATCTTTGGAGTGCAGAGGAGCATTGAACTTTTTTTTTTCAAAAAGGGAGTTTCACAGCTGCAGGGGATGGAGGGGAAGAGAGCCATTGATGCTCTCTGGGTCACCACACCCTGGAATGGGATAACAACAGCCAGAAGGGAGGGAAAGCTCCATTTTGACTCATGGATGGCCAAGGCAGAGAGGCTGAGAGAGGCAAGGGAGCAACCGCTGTGGCCGAGAAAAACTCCAGCCTCACCACAAACATGCCGACACCACCCCAGAACACTCCCCCCTGCCTCATTCCCAGGACACTTACTCATGGCTAACACCAGCCGCGAGGGGTGGATGCCATCTCCCGGACGTCCGGGTTCGGAATGTCAGCAAAGATGCAGATTGGAACACGCCTGCCACAGCTCAACCTCCCAGATGGCAGGCAGGGCAGACACAGGATCCGAGGGAAACCTGGCAGCAGCATTCTTAACAAGGAGACAGCCACTCCAGAGCAGACACGTGTGTGTAACCAGGCTCTCTCGGGAGACAGAAACATGCATACACACCCCTTCCCAATAAAACTAGGCAGAGTTTCAAAGCGATCTGGCATCTCCCTCCCTCCTCCCGCCATCTCATACACTGGAACTCTGTGCAATAACTAGGACTCGTCAAGAAGAAGAAGAATTTGGATTTATACCCCACCTTTCTCTCCTGTCAGGAGACTCAAGGTGGCTTACAAGCTCCTTTCCCTTCCTCTCCCCACAACAGACACCTTGTGAAGTAGGCGGAGCTGAGAGAGTTCCCAAGAACCGTGAGTAGCCCAAGGTCAACAAAAGAAGTCTCAGCAACTTCACACACACTAAAACTACATTTCCCAGGATTCTTTGGGGGAGGGACAACAATTCGACGGATTTTGACCCTCATTCACATTTGTAGCCCAGATGTACTTCCTGCGTCCTGCTACCAAAAAACACAACCACCCCAAACCTTTCAATTCAGCTGACATCATTGCTCAAGACCTCTGTGGCTGTTCCAAAAGGAGCTCAGAAAAACCAAGTGGGCCAAGCAACTATGTGGCACATGTTCCAGATCTTAGGTCTGCTAGGCGGGAGGGCAGGATGGAAGAAGAAAAGGCAGACTGCAGCAGGCTGAGGACTGTGATCTTTCTTTGCATCCAGGGAACAGCAACAGCAAAGTCCCCACGCTGAGCTGCCGTTGCCACCAGTCGCTTGGCAGAAGCTGCCGTGTTTATCTAAGCCGCACACTTGCACCGGTTAGAGATGCAGCTGGATAGATGTCTCCTGATTTTTAGTTTGGCTCCTCCAGGCCTCTGTGCCCCACAAGAGTGAAAGCAAAAAAAGGAAAAGACTCTCGTCTCAGACACTCACCCTTTGTCCTGGTGTAGCGTCTAATATCTGGTTGAAAAAGCCGTTCTATATAGACATGGAGAATCTGCGGGAATCTGACGGGAGCAAAGCTGCATAGGGGGAGGGATGGTTAATGAGGAATTAGAAGTGCTATGGCTTACAAATAAAACCCTCCGCTATCACCATAACCATGCACCGAAAGGTAAATGGTGGAAGCCAGTGCGGTGGAACGGCTACAGCGTCAGACTAGGATCCGGGAGACCCAGGTTCAAACCTTTGCTCTGCCACGGAAACTTGATAGATAGCCTTGGAAACACACTCAACCTAGCCTACCTCACAGGACCGTTGTGAGGATAAAGTGGAGGGAGGGGAACAAGGTATGCTTGCTTCGAGTCTCAGCTAGGAAGAAAGTAAATGAAGTAAAATAAAAACACAAGTAAAACAATAGAATTAAAAATAGACAAAGAAGAAATACTGGACTCCTCCACAGATGCCACAAGTAGCACCGTTGGCAGAATCCATCCTCTACCTCCAGTTCTGTGTAGTGGTTTACGTACCGGACTAAGATCTGGGAGACTGGTCCTCATCGCCACGGAAGCTCGCAGCGTGGCTCTAAGCCACCCCACAGAGTTGTTGTGAGATTAAACGGAAGAGGGGAATGATCTTGTAAGCCGCTTTCACTCCCACTCTGGGGGAAAGGGAAAGGAGGTTACAGGTATCTAAACATTTCATCTGCCCCCACAAAAGTAGGAGGAGTCAGTGACTCTAATGCAAACCGCTTCTAAAAGCAACAACTTCTCGGTTGCCAACCTTTGGAATAACACAGCAGCCGGCATCTTCCGAAAACAATGGTGCCTCTGCGCCAGAAAAGAGAACCCAACTACTACCTGCTGGTGAGCCTTTCCCCAAGATGCTGCGATTTAGCATCACCCTTCAAGGGAGGGTGTTGGTAACCCCAGCCTACAGCCTTCCAGTCAACACAAGGCTTTTGAAAGCCGCATCATTCTGAAGTAAGACTCCCCCCTCCCCCCCTTCTGCAGAGCACACCACACATTCTCATGTTGCCCACGAAGCCATCTTCCTCCCATCAAATGAGACTGACAGCCCCCGCAGGCAGCCCTGAGCTGGAAAAAAACCCCTCAGCTTCGCACAGAGGACTCTGCAACTTCCTGGCTCTGTGCAAAATCTCCACCCCCCCAGGGATGCACTCCGCTAGTTCCTGAGATAGAGGGTAAGCAGGTCTACGGCCCCTGCTGCCCGAATCCTCTTAGCTCTGTGGCCTAGCCAGGCAAGGAACTCAGCACAGGCTGCGGGTTTCCAGCTTGCTTTCCCTTCCAAAAAGGGATGTAGAACCCTGCTTCATAAAAGGAATCAAAACCCAGGAGTCTCCCATTCCCGGTATTATTCCACTGTGTATTCATCAGAAGTTGCAACTGGAAACCCTGTGAATTAACCACGTTTCTCGTAACAGAAAACCCCAGTGCCCCCTCCCCACAAAAAACCTCTACCAAAGAATCAGGATAATCAACAAAGGGTTTATGGTTCCGGATACAATCTCTGCTGATGGACGAGAAAGAAGTTGGGCGTGTACTTTGAAAAAGCCACCCCAGAGCACGCTGGGCAAGCCAGATCCACAGTTACAGGCACGGACAACGCCTCACGCCCCACTGGTCGCATGTGTTGAATAGTCAGCGCCAAGGACCCTTGCTCTCTTGCCTTGGTTACTAGAGCCAGCATCCCCTCGCCTAGCAAGCATCTAGGCCTCTGACCCTGAACCTCACAGGGGGTTTCTCTTCCCGTTAATGTTTACTCAGGCTAGTTTAACAACTGCACGTTGCCATGGTAACCTCTACAAGCTGGATCTACCAGTGTCCAGCTGAGTTGGGAGAGCAGAGGGGACGGTGAAGGCCCCAGCCATGCGTGGGTGTCACCTTGGAGACTCAATGGGGTGGTTTCAGAATACAGCATTTTTAAAATCCCCACCCCTCGCCAGTTTCCGTATTCACACCCTCTCATTCTCAGCCCACCTGTCTACACTGAAAATGTATGCCCCGGTTGCAGGGAACGGTGGGGCACAGGTGCATATACACGCATGTGGTAGAGGGGTTCTATTCCCGACTTTCCAGCAGGAGTGTTTTTTTCAGGTGACAGAAGTGAAGGAGACTGCGAGTCCGCTCTCTTGGGACCGATTCCGAACTCAAAGCGTTCACCAGCGGTCAAGGCGCATGATTAAGACAAGACACCTGCCTCCAATTTTCACCTTGGCAACAGACGGTGTGAAAACTTGGACAGGTTCTCTTTTCGACAACAACAACCTCACCCCCTCACCGTTAACTGCACGCATCCATCCGCCCTCGCAAAAAAAGCCACACACAGTCACCTCAGCGAGGCAGCAAAGCTATCAACCGAAGCCTGGAAGGCACACTGGGATCCTCTGGTGAAGCGTACCACAGTGAAAGTGAAGGGAATTTGCCCGACTTTCCCAAATGCTAAGGACGAAGAGGTCAAACCCTACCCCCACCCCTCCACAGAGCAGCTCCTCTGGGGTCCAACGCAAAGAATAATTGTTGGAACCCAACATTCCCTCCCTGCCCTCTTGCCAACACAGCAAGCCACACGAAACCTTCCTGCCTTCAGCAACCACAAGGTTAGAGTTGCATCGCTCCCCCCCACGCACATTGCTGACTGCCCCCCCCCCCACCAACCCAGCCTGCTGCTATGTGTTGAAGGCTCCTTCGATCCAACTGTCTGTGAAGCTCTCTGCCAACACTCCTCTGTGCTGCATTATTTATAAAACAGAAGAGCAGAGGGCCAGGCAACAGCTGCAGAGCACTCCACGGACGGCAGCCCTGCCTGGCTTTAAAGCGCCATGACACCACAGGACATGTGGAGGGGGGGGAGACTTTCCCCTGCTGCTGGGGCATAAGCCCTGTCCTTTCCTGCCCTCTCTCACAGGCACGTCAACTTCACATGGCAGGCGGGCATTTCTCACGGTCTCCCTGCGCTCCGAGCAGGGAAGGAGGGCACCGTGATGGGCAGAGGCAGCATCTTAAGATTCTCAAAGGGTGGTGGTTTTGCAAACCACGTGAATGGGGGGATGGGGTGCACTCAGTTGCCCATTAAAAGCATGAAGAGGCTGATCTGCCACATGTTTCGGGTCCCACCGAGGCGTCGAGAAGCCAGCCTTCCTAGCGCCCGGGGTGTTGATAGCGCGGCTCCCCTCCCCACTGCCAACGCTTGCATTGCCTTGCAAGCCTCCCCTATGAAGGGTGGAAGGCCCTCTTGTTATGGGAAAGTTGGAAGAGAGGGAAAAGGAGGGGGGAAGCAGGAGGCAAAAGACAAGGAAGGAGCCAAGACCCACACTCCTGTGGCCAGAATCCAATTTGTCATCAATGAAAAGAAGGCCTTGCTCCAGCAGAGCAAAATATGACCCCCGGCACAAGAACGTGCCCAAGACACGCCGTTCAGGGACCCGCTCAATACTGCAAGCAGAGCCTTCTTTGCTGAATCCGGCTCGTCTCCCTCCTCCCAGCTTCCTTTCCTGCGAGTCCCCAGCGAGGCAACATGCAAGCTTTGGGGTTTTTTTATTATAACATTTCACACAAACACACCAAGGAGCTGCTGGTTTCCCCCTCCCTTCCTGCTCCTCCGCCCTCCCCAAATCTCTTCTCCTGAAGATCTGTACCCGCCGAAGCCAAGCTAGGCAAGGATGCAGATAGGATTAATTCTGCATGACTGCCCATCTCCACAGGGGTGTCTAAGACCCTCAGGCCTGCAGCAATCTTTGAAAAAAAAATTCCTCCAGCCCAACTTAATTCCCCTCTTCCTGCAGTGGCAGTACATCTGCTGCAGTCGAACACGGGGATGCCAGAGCAACTGGGAACAGACACAGGATTTTTCAGAAGAGCGGGGAGGAAGAGAAGCAATTCTGGATCAGCGGTTTCTGCACTCGGCTCCTTTCCTAGCGCTGCATGAACAGGCAGCCCCCAAAGAGAGGGGGGAAGCATGCAGCCCCCCCTCCCATCAACCCTCCTCTTCTGGATTCAAGACCTTAAGCCATTTGGCGATAGAAACGTGCTGCAGTGAGCCCTGGTTTAATTTTCCTGTTAAAATCCCCTCACATCTTACAGGTGTAACACTCTGCAGGTTATGCTAAAATTTGGCAGACGAGATTCTGGCAGTCCAAGAGCTGTCAAAGCCACCAATGTTAGATCTCAGTTGCCTCTGTCTGCAAAAATAATAAGTACCCTGTACATCAGTTGACAGAACCTTCTTCGTTAATGCCTGTAAAGCAATAGAAGATCCCACAGTAAGAGGCACTAGAAAAAGACCAGCTACTTACAATGGGCAGCATCACACTGATAAACTATCAGCAGGGCCAGCCAGCATAGTGTAGCCCTGGAGTGCTGGACTCAGATCTGAGATGCCCAAGCACAGACTCCAAGACTGACATGAAGCCTGGTAGGTGATTGTGGCCTAACTCTCAGGGTTGTTGTTGCAAAGATAAAAACTGAAGCGAGAAAGACATTGTAAGTGCCTTTGAGTCCCTACTAAGATAAAGCCAAAACAGCACACAAACTGCATGGGTTACTGAACAAAACACATGGTTTTCTCTGGTTCGGACGGATAGGGTATAGACACATACAGGGCAGCAGTGGCGAAGCCACCGGGGGCTGGGGGGTGCGCAACGCACCGGGTGCACCGATTCTGGTCACATGGGGGTGGAAAAATCCCCCCTCGCGGCCCCCCCTCTCCCCTTCCGCGGCACCCCCCGCCCCCCCACAGCACACACACCCACAGCGCACCCCCCCATTTAGTTTTAGGAATGGAACATCCCAGAGAAGAAGCCTGCCTGCGTTGCCTGGGCCTGATGGGAACTGCATTTCCCAACGCAGGGAGGCTTCTTCGGCCTGCTCCTTTCCTAAAAGTAAGTGGGGGGGTGGGGGGGCGGGGGGGCGAAAAAGCCAGAGTGTGCACCGGGCGCACTCTGGCCTAGCTACGCCTCTGCAGGGCAGTTACTGAAAGGCTAAGAGGCTAAGATGCAACGCTGTTTCAGCCACTCAATAACATGCATCTCTTTAGTCCAGGGGTCTGCAACCTGCAGCTCTTCAGTTGTTCATGGACTACAATTTCCATCAGCCCTTGCTGGGAATTGTAGTCCATGAACATCTAGAGAGCTGCAGGTTGCAGACCCCTGCTCTCGTCTAATGCACGTGACCATGCACCACTTGGAAAAACAAAGATATCCACCAAGCACTCAACAGCTCACATAAATTCAGGTTTTCCAAGGAGCCAAAAGAACAGCGGCTCTCTTTCTGAGATCAGATTCCACACGGGTCCTCCTCCCACATCAGAAATCAGAGCCAAACAAGGTACTGCTCTACTGTGACAGTGATCAAGGCTCTTTTTAGTAAAATATGTACAGTTGGGACTGTATCATATTTCCATACCTGCTGGTCCTGGCCACCGAGGGGTAGTTGCTACTTGTCCCTGGCAAAATGGCAAGGCAGCATTTTCACCAGCAAGGATTCACAAAACGGCTGTCTCTGCTGCTCCCTACAGTGGAGCTAAAATTCAAGGTATACACACCTGCATTATGTTAAGGAGTGCCCTGCCAGGTCAGACCAGGGGTCCTTCCGGTCCAGCATCCTGTTTCACTCAGTGGCCAGCGAGTTATTCTGGAGGGGAAGAGTACAGGGAATACAGGCCAAGGTCTTCCCCTTGTGTTGCCTCCCAGTCCTGGTGCCCAGAGATTTACTGTCTCTGGATGCAGAGGCTTCCTTTGATCATCTTGTCTATTACCCAGCGATGAACCTCTCCTCTATGAAACTGTCTAACCCCCTTTTAAAGCCATCTGTATATCCACCGGCAGGGCATTCCACAAATTACTCACGGAGTCAAGAAATACTTCCCTTTGTTTGGATCCTGCTGCCCATTAACTTCACTTGGTATTCCCCACCCAAGAATTCTGAACATGAGCTCTATCTGCTTTCACCAGCCCATGCATGATCTTATAAACCTCTATCATGTACCCCCTCCCCACATCTTTAGTTGTCTTTTTTCCCCCTAATTGGAAGCAGCCTTTGGCACAGAGGTGGAACCTCACCCATCAGGTGTGTCCCGAATCTCACAAGCCTTCCTGGCGTTACATCCATCTTGTTTTGGTGAAGATTCAGCCAGAGTAGCCAAACAAAAAAACAAAAGTTTCTAAAAGATAGAAGAAGAGGCATTTGGGATCCACCCAAAGTAAAGGATGGGGCTTTTTCTCTCAAACAAAAAAATCTGAATGTTTGAATGGAACACAGAGCGACTGCTTTACATCAAACACATCACATTCTGTGCCACAGCTACCCTCAACTTTAAAAAAAATATGTCATGCAACATGCTGGATACTGTACAGGCATTTCTCATAAGTCATGGTGCATGTTAGTTCATGTCATTGGGGCACCGATACTAGACACAGAATTCCCAGTTTCTCTAATATAAATCCTGGCTGAGCCAACCCACTTCAAGCTCCTGGTAGCGCTTTTCCCGATCATTTCACACAATCAATTATACGTGCCATCTCCCCGACCAGGCCCATTAAACCCTCAGCCATTACCCCCTCTCATGTGCTAGATCCTGTACAGAAGTGTCACACTCCTTGCCTTTACCCTGAGACTCATCAAAGTTGGCCGACCCAGGAAGGGATTCTGATAGGCTTTGTTCCAACAAAAGGGATCTGCAGTCTGCTCCTAACTCTGTTTACTCCAATTTCAGAGAAAGGATGAGTACAACTTTGCCTCCACAAGAGACAGGTCACAAACTGCTTCTGTAGCTTCCCAGGACCAAGCCAGAGAAATAAGCAAGGAACTGCCACCAATTTGTCTAATCCACTGTTTTATAGACCACGCAATGCCTTCCTAGCGCATAGCTCTGTGCACTGCAAGTCATTACAACCCATAAAGGAGCAAGCTCGGGAGGCTGGTTATAACTGGGCAGAGGGCAGGCGGAACTCAGTTTTGCAAGGTCCATTTCTCTCCTCAGTAGAAAACCCTGCCATCAACCAACATGTTATCAATTTAACAAAGCGCACAAGCATATCCCAGGATCTCTCAACAATTGAAGCATAAATAATCTGTTTTAAATATGCACAGCTGTCACTGGCTGGGTAGATCAAAGCAAAATCTAACTTACTTCGCAGTGTTTTGACTAGCATCTGGGAAGCCCGAGTTCAAATTCCCGCTCTTGCCACGGGGACTTACTGGCTGACCTTTGGCTAGTCACATATACTCTCAGGCAAGCCTTCCTAAAAAGGTGGTTGTGAGGATAAAAGACAGGAGAGGGCCTGAGTCCCCATGAGGGAGAAATGAAATGAATAAATAAAAGCACTGCCTCCCACAGAAGTCCACCTTTAAGCGTTCAGACTTTCCAGACCAGGGACCACTTTTAACTCCAGGTGGCTTTATGTCTCCTGATGAACGGTCAGCATATGGCAGGAAGTCAGATGACATCACAGTCATTTGATGGGAAGAGGAGGAGCCGGAATCTTTGGACCTGCCTGTACTAAGAAGGAATCCCCTCCGCAGCCCAGGGAGCTCACTTTCCTTGCTGCACCAAGTATGAGCGCATGTGCAAAGTGACACTGACCCCTTACTTAGTGCACATGTGTGGCAACAGCAGACTCTTCCAAAAAGCATGGGGGAAGGGGGAGTGACAGCTATGCAGAGGCTCACAACCCAAAAGATGGGATTCCGCAACCCAGGGATTGAAGGTTGCTGCTCTGCAAGGGATTGACGAGCATTTTGGTACTCCCTCAGAAATGTGTCTTTCCATTACTCTCCTTCCATTACTCGTCTTAAAGCAGGCACAAAAGCATGCTAGATAAAGCAGGGAAAATTAGAAGTTGCATTAGCTATCACGAGCAACAGTTAAGAACCCCTTTGTGCCCATCCGCTGTCTTGTTTATCTGGCAGACTTTCAAAACAAAACAGCAAGATCTGCTAAAGCAGGGCATTCCGTTTATAGGGACTGTCCAGAGTGCTCTAGAAACAACACCCCCTGCCCCATTTTCCATCCAGAAAAAGGTTTTTTTCCACCCAGAAAAGAGTTATCCACAGGGATCAATTACACATGGGATCAGCTGCTTTTAAAGCCACCAAAGTGCTTCCAGGCAAGCAGAACAATGGGGCCTGCCAGAAATGGAAAACAGAACCGATGGTTAAAGTCTTACCCCACACCCCCAAAATTCCCACAATGCACCAGCACCTACAAAGGAAGAGGCAAACATTGCTTTGCACTTTGAAAGCTTGAAAATCCAATCTAGCCTTGAGGCAAAGGCACTTTTCTTCAGCTGGAGGAGGAAGGGGCAAAGCAATCCCTCCTCCATTCACAACAGGAACCCAGCCTCCTGTTGCAGAACAAGGGGCCTTCTCCTCCAGCTTCTCCTCCCCCCGCCCCCAAACAGCCATGTTTTATTTGGAGAAAGGAAAGGAAGAAAACACTTCCCATCCCAGATGCTTGCAGAGCTATAGATCCATGCATTTAAATCACTCGTATCTTTACCTTCTCCAGCACGGGCTGTGATTTTTTTTTTTCGGTTTTGGCATTGGTAATTAGTGGGTGGAACAGATGGCAGAAGGCTCATTTAAAGTAATGCATCCATTAAAATAACCTTTCCTGTCGGGGACCACATTCCCACAAGGGGCTGGTTTCAGCTGGGGACAGAAGGCAGGGAAAGGGGGAACTGGACTTTGCAAAGATCAAGGGCGGGAGCTACCAAGGTGGTGGCAGCAGAGGGGAATAAGAATGCAGCTCCCCACAAAGGAAGCTGGACAGAACTAGTTTGCTATGAGAAGGAGGGGCAGGGAGGAGTCATGGTATTAAAAATGGTCCAAGTACATCTCAAGTGGGTCCAATCAGATCCTCTGGTTCCATGTGGCCACCAGCAATTGGATCATGTTATCCAGCTTCTTGCATTATCTGGGCTGTTTGCAGGCAGCACCATCCTACCTCCCCAAACCTCCCTCCCGTTCAGCACCTGGAAAGTTGTTGTTGTTGTTCAGGAGATCCCTGAACAAAAGGAGTCTTGAGCCATATGTACATCAAACCAGTGTATGTGTGTGTGGAATCGTGGGACTCGAACTGTGCTGAAAGTCAGCCCCAAATTCTGGGGGAAGAAATGCTGAATAAGAGGATCTGAATATATTATGCAATTTTTTTTAAAAGTGCCGGCATGAATCTGTTGATTTGACCAAATGTTTCCTCTAGCTACCCGGAGACACAAAGAGCCATTTAAACTCACTCTTGAGATCACTAGAATTCCCGCCAAATTTATTCCTCACAATCAGTTCTCTTCCCATCCGTCAAAGCAGCCCAGGATAACTTACATGGTGACTCCCATCTTCATTTTATTCTCCCAACAACCCTATGCGATACATTTGGCTTGGAGAGAACCAGTGGCCTCAAGATCACCTAGTGGTCCAAATGGGGATTCAAACCCACCTCTCTCCAATCACTGGTCCTATGCTATCATTGCTTCCTGCTCAGATGTTTTGCATACATTCCCAAGCCCATTACCAGAAGGGCTAGAAGCCTGTTTATTCAGAGAGATACTGAAGTAGTAAGCTCAGATGTTCAAAATGCCAAGTTCTCCGCCCAATGCGTCACTCACGCAGGGCAATCCCAGAATACATACAGCCCCGAGCATTGTCATCTCAACAGTAGGGTGCCCAGCATTTAGTCAGCAAGGGCACGCCCAAAGCTACCATGCAACTTCCAATCTCACAAGGAAATCTAAACGTGGATCAGCATGCCTCACTTGACCGGCACAGAGGCCTCATCAAATCCAGCACAAATCCCAAGAAGTTTGAATGAAACAACATGAAGCAATTTCTCTCTGGCTGGGAGGAGCTTTTCCGTACCAACTGGTATGCCCTGGAAGGTGGCCAGTGGGATTTTTTTTTCTTCTTCTTGAAGTACAAAGCAATAATACTCCTGCTGGGGCAATACTAACACACACACACACACACACACACACACACCCCAGGCCTCTAGAGGACGCAACAGCTGCACAGCATATCCAGAGGCCTTGTTGCATTTTCACAAAACTCCCCCCATCAACCTTGCCAGGGACCTGAGGGGCGTGGCACAGGACTCCGCTTGAGGGCAGCCACAAGAATCTTGCAGCCCTTGCCTTTCCGCCCCAACCCCCAGCCCAGGGAAGGGCTCCTGCAGTGGAAACCCGAGGTGAGCCGAAAGGAGCAATCGCCATTCCAGGCGGCCGCAGCCTCTCCTGTTTCAGGCTTGGCTCCCAGGAGAGCAAGGGCAAGCTTTGTTTAGGAACTGGAGAATGGGCCAGAAAGAGTGAGACATGGTCTCTGCCAGCGCTCATGTTTCATTCTCATGGAATGCTGGGGAGGGGAACCCCCCCCCCCCCCCCGGCTTTGGAAGAGAGGCAGTCAGGGAGAAGACGGCTGCACAGGACAAAGCGTTTGAGCTCAGGTGGATTCGGGGAAAAAAGATCTGAGCACGTACGTTAGGGGTCGTGTCTTGGCAACCTGAGAGACGGGCAGGTGTGCAAGGTTGGGTTTTTTAAAAATGAACACATTCATTAGTGCATCTGGTACAAGCGTGTCTGGAGGCAGCTGTACACACACTCCTCCCCACCCCCATATAAGGGGTATCTGCTGCTTCAGAATGCTTCATATCCATACAATGTAGGTCCTGAAACACCCTTCAGCGTGGTGCAGTGGTCAGGACCGGTGGACTCTAATCTGGAGAACTGGGTTTGATTCCATACTCCTCCACATGAGCAGCAGACTCTAATCATGTGAACTGGATTTGTTTCCCTGCTCCTACACATAAAGCCTGCTGGGCGACTTTGTCACAGTTCTTCAGAACTTTCTCAGCCCCACCTACCTAACAAGATGTCTGCTGTGAAGGCAGGAAGAGAAAGACTTTGAAAGCCGCTTTGAGACTCCTTACAGGAGAGAAAGGCGGGCTATAAAGACAAACTCCTCCTCTTCTTGTCACTGAATGTAGACTTTTGAGGATTACTACATTTTTATCTTACTCTTCCTTCAAGTTGTTCAGGGCACACAAGGTACTCCCGTCTCGTATTCGCTTCTCACGACAACTCTATGAGATTAGTTAGGCTAAGCAAGGGGTGTCTAACTCTGGCCCTTCAAAAGTTCAAGGACTACGACTCCCATCAGTCCCTGCCAGCAAGGCCAATTGGCCATGGTGGCAGGGGCTGATGGGAATTGTAGTCCATGGACATCTGGTGAGCCAGAGTTGGACATCCCTGCCCTATGCCATTCCTCACCTCACAACAGCCATCTTGAAAAGATGCTGAACATTTGATAGGGAAGCTTATTGCTATAAACCTGGAACTAAGCCGTGTCTGGTCTTGGGGAAGGGGGCAGCATATCTGACTGTTTGTTAGATTTTGGGGGGCAGATAAGATTAGTGGCATTGGGGAGGATTTTGAGGCATGCCATCATGTAACCAGGGGCCACATTTATTTACAGAGATCAGTGTTATTGCAATAGTATCTGGGGTGGGCATTGGTGACCACCAATTCTGACCTCCAAAACGTTCTGCAACCGGGGTGCTCAAATAGAGAGAGAAAACGCTCGCCAGTGGACGAGTGGAAATGATGAAAAGGATGGTTCATATTAAAACAACCCTGTAATTTCTGCCTGGCCTTGGAGAGGGCATTTTTCTCCTCCCATCACCGGAGGCCTTGTTGTTGGCTTCTGGTTGTAGAATCAAGAGGAGAGGTGAACGTTTCCTCGGAGCTTTGCATCTGTGCTTCCCTTGGGGTATTTGGAGGAAAGGGAGGGGGGGACAATCCCACACTTGTGGAGAGTATTTACTAGCTGGCTGCCCCCATCTGTCCCTGCTTTACATAAGCTTCCTTCTGCCCCACCCCTTGAGAGAGGAGGATGGAAGGAAATCAATGCGGGGAGGGAAAGGGGGGGGGGGAGAGTTGAGAAGAGAGAAACGGACAGAAGAATTCCAACCCACCCAGCTATGTTCAAATATTTAGTGTGTGCTTGCAAGGTGTTTCTGCTGCCTTTAGGGTATCACGGTGTTTGAAACATCAGAGAGTATGGGGTGGGGGTGAAAGAGAGCCGTGAGAGAAAGCTTTGTGCATTTTTTTCCTTCTTCTCTGGTTAATTGCTGGCATTCTTAGCACAGAGGAACAGATATGGTGGCAACCTGACAGAACCACATCTGTTCAGTGAAGGGGAGTGGAGGTGTGTGACTGGAACAGCAAATGACTCCTCCATAAACTGACTCCTCCCTGGTGGAGGAGAGGAAGAGAGGAGGCCTCCAATGAGGATTTACACATTGGTGGAAGGACTGGGGGGGGATGGAGAAAGGGTTTGTGGAATTTATCTTTGATCAGTCAGGCAGGGATGCTATCCATGTGTTGAGACGCACACCAGCGCACTGACCCTGTGGACCCACATACCTTGCACTCCAGGGAGCCCAGAAAGATCTAGGTAACACTCCCCCCTTCATGCTGGCGCAAAGGGATAACTGCGGCTTGAGTTACACTAAGCAGGTCCCTTCCCGGCTTGGATCCTCTTCCATTACAGTTCACGTCAGGCATTTTCAGGACGCCGCCCCCACCCCCACCAACCCCCCCACGCGCTCCAGCCTGGCAAGCAGACACCTCCCCCCCCACTCCCCCTTCCCGGCAATCTGTATTCCTCCCAGACTCAGCAGCGCACACAGTTACCTTCGAGCTGCCCAATGGCTCCAGAGTGACCCGGGGGACGACTAGCAGCTGTGACACTTCAATAGCCAACGTGAGCAGAAGGACCGTGCCTCCTTTTTTTTGCTAGCACATTAAATAGCAACTGGGGGGGGGGGGGCACGCACTGATGCCTGCCCTTGCCTTCTTCTCACCCTACCCCTTCCAATATGGAATTTGACCCCTTCATTCCCTTGTCATTCCTCCACAGTACTGTAAGACATCCATATTTTTTTCAGTCTGAGAAAGCACAAGGCTCATCCAAGATCAGGCATGCCTATATATTTTTTTCTCCATTGTGAATTACTTCTTCTGTCCTAGGAAATAAAACAGAACCAAGGGAGGATGAAGAATTTCCAAAGTCCCTCCCTAGTTTCTGGAGGATGCAGAGCACTAGCTTGGAGGGGGGGGGAAATACACTGTTTTGTTTTGTAGCATTCCAACACATGGCATCGTTTGCTGTGCCCATTCCGAAGAAAACCAAGGCCGGACGAAACCATCTGGAATATAGTGAACCATTCCCCAACTCGTTCCTTATTCGAGTCACAAAATTCTGCTACTGGATACTCACAATTACCCACCACCTTGCATTTTTACTCCACTGGTTTAGTGAAAAGCTGCACCTTCCATAATTTACCCCTTCCGATTATGGCAACCTTAGTTCTCCCTCCGAGGGCTTACTGCAGGCTTCCTGGCTACTATGGCAACGGCCAGGCCCAACATTTTACTACACTGCCACGTGCTTTTGGGGCTGTGTGTTCCTGAACAGTAGCATGTCCCTTTAAGCTGCTCCACATGTAAAAAGGAACATAAGAGAGACTGAGGCGGGGTGGGGGGGGAGAGAAGCCAGAGATCTAAAAGGGCGCTGCATATCTAAGCGCCACCCCACAATGGAGCAGAGTGATCCCCATCCAAGCCAGCGGAACAGCTGTGAAGAAAACAGGGCCCACGAAGGAGTATCAGGCAAGACTTCAAAGGAAGCCAGGGAAAGAGGGTTAGAGGTGAAATTAGTTCCACATCTCACAGAAACTGACATGAGAGGCCGTGATGCCTAGCATGGCCTGTGGGTCCTGTTCATTTGGATTCTCATCAGGCTCGCAGACACTCTTTACCGGCTACGCTATGGTAACCCGCATCACTTCCTCTAAGGGTCTCCTCCTTTATCAGGATACAGAAACCAGCAACAAAGAAACCCCTTCCCTCCGATGCCGCCTGGTATCCCGGTTCCAACTGATATTCTGTGCCGTCTGGGACAGAACGTCCCCAGTCAATGGGCTTTTCTGCCCCTTTGCAACAAAGCTCATTCCAGGCATTCACCGGCCTGTCAGCTCATCCATCCCTTCCACAAATCCAGCTGAATTCCTCCCTCCCCGCCTCCCTCAGCCGCTACCATAAATAAACCCTTTTTCCACACTTGGCATGTGCCCTCTGCCCTCTGTGCTCCCCACCCGCCAAAGTTCCACTCATTTAATCTCTACTGTTATTCCCTCCAAAAAACTCCTTTTTAGAACATCATGGGTAATGGAGGGGCGGGGGGGGGGGGAGGGGAGGAGAGAGAGAAAACAACAAAAACAAGCATGTACCAAAAAAAGCTTTAAGAACTGGTAGACAGTCCAAAAACTGTCCAATCATTAAAAGCTGCAGTACCCCAAAAAGTGGCCGACCTTCCACTCCACTCCGCAGTACAGGTATTTGAGGCTTCACGTTTCACAGATCAGGAACAGTTACACACTCAGTGGCATTCTGGGGCAGAGAATTTTCAGCATTGCATGGCTAATTTTTGCTGCAAAAATCAAACACACTGGCCACTGTACCTGCAAATCAAAGATATGGTACCCTTTCTTTCCTTCCTCGTGAGTGTTGAAATGAAACCACACATAAATGCACACGCGCACACCTTTTCAAACCAATTTGGCCAGTTGCCTGAACTCAAATGCAATTGTTTCAAACGGCAATCTGAATTTTAGAGAACCCTAAAAATCAGTTTTTGGTGTTATGACATTCATTTCTCTCTCTCCATGGCACCTGACAAGAGCGATCTTCAAATTCTGATCTTTTAAAGCCTAGAGGCAAAGTTCATATACACTCCTTCCATGCCAAAATCACACAGTACACACCAACTACTTTTCCACCCTACTCCCTGGCCTGCCTCTTTGGGTTTGTGAGAACTGGCCTGGAAAAGAGAACAAAATCAAGTTGTGCCCAAATTCCTTGCCCATGCATTCCAGCTGGAGACACAAATCTCCCTCAGTGGCTTTGTTTTCCTTCAAGAACCTGTCCGGGACGCCTTCATTTCTAAATCTCTTCCCTGGGAGGACTTCCAGTTGTTCCACCTTGCTCTCAAAACGACGCTTCTCCTGTCATTATGCAATTCCTGGGACTGTCTGACCTAATTCAGCCACCAGTCTCCAAACCCACTGGGGAGGATCGAGCAATCCAACCTCTTCAGGCCAATGGAGCCGGGCTCATTCATGGGTCCCCTGCACATGCACTAGAACAAAGCTCACCATGGAACTCCCCTGTGGAATTCTGACTTGTTTTTAACTCCCCCTCCCACCTGCTGCTCCCATTCCCTCTAGGGCAACCTTGCAACTAAACACCAGTTTCCAACAATCAACCGGTGTATCCCATCTGGGAACTGCTAGCAAAGCCTTGCTCATTCCCCCTCCCTTAAGGAACAGACACTTTCTGTGGACACTGTTATTCCACACTGTTATTCCCGTCATGACTTCCTGCCCTCTTCATATCCCACCATCCACCTGGATTTTACAATTCTCTTCTCACCTACACATGCTCCTAACAGATGTCCTAAAAAAAGAAAAGCCTGCAGTATCCTCTTTTCTTGATCTCTCAATGCCACATGCAGCCTTGCTTCACAAAGCTGAATTTCATCACCTTTGACAGTAAATATGCTGACCAACAGAACTGAGGCGACAGAAAACAGTTAGATATCCCCAGGGTGTTCTGCCCAATTTCCCTTTTAGGAAGGGGAGGGGAGGAGAGTGTAGCTGTATGTTCGTCACAAGCTGGGTGTACCCAAGCAGACCTTCCCCCTCCTGTGGAAGATTCTTTCCTTGCCCTGCCCCCCATGACACAAAAGTGTACAGAAAATAGATGCTTCCCTAGAGCACACAGAAAATCTGCTGCATGGGACTACAGCCATCCCATCAACCTCATTAAAACCCAGCCTTCCCCAGGGAAGGTGATGCTCATGCTTAAATTACTTGACCTCCTCACAAGCAAGCATGTAGGCTAAAAAGGCAGCACAGCAGACAAGCGCTCATGCTGTCCAGCTACTTGCACCCAGGAGATGCTGTAGCTTAGTGGCGCGACACATATTTGGCACGCAAGTGGTCCCGGGTCCGATCGCTGGCATCTCTCATTTAAAAGACATGGACCTTTAAAAGTGGCTGCTAGTCAATAGAGGGACCAGTTGTGCGACCTTGGGCTTGGGTACATCTGGTCACTCAAAGTTGAGGCATGCTCACTGCTAGACCTTCCATGCACAAGCCCCCGGATCAAATCTCCGCCCAGCCTTAGTCATGCTAGTGTATCTCGGCAAGCCCCTCACTATCTTTTCAGGCTGGGACACAGATCTTTTTTCAAAAAAACAAAGCTTAAATAAAGTAACAGATGAAAAATATTTTGTCTGTAGGAAAAGGACTAACACCAAGCATTATGAGGATGCATATTCCCCGAAAACGTCTAGAGACTGTTACTGTGTACACAGTACTCAGAATATAAGAAGGTTTTATCACTGTCCATTCCAAAGGATTCCTAGTCTTTTGCTGCAAGCCCTGGTATTGCATTTCCTCCTAGAAGTGGCCCCGCCAGTGCCTACAAAGCACTAGCAGTAATTCAGGGTTAAACTGGATTTATTTGTTGCAGAAAAATCCAAGCACCACAAAAGACAAGTAAATACCACTCTAGGTTTTTGAACAGCTGATTCTGACATCATAAACAGGTTAAGCCATTTCAAAGTGTACCCCTCACAGTCCATCCCAGAACCTAGAGTTTAAGCTCTTTTTTGCCACCTCGATTAAGAACAACAGGTCAGAATATTCTTATACAGTGCTGGCACCTTCCAGGTTCCCTTACTGCAGACACAGGATAGGTAGTCTAAAAAGGGGAGTCAACGTTGCAAAAGGAGAAAAAATGGCTATGCCATATGCACAACAATCACAGAACAGTGCTAGATTTAGATGGAGAGACCCTAAGCCAGGAGTCTCCAACCTATGTCCCTCCAGATGCTCATGGACTACGATTTCCATCAGCCCCTGCCAACATGGCCAATTGGTAGAACTGGTGGGAATCATAGTCCATGAACATCTGGAGGGCTGTAGGTTGGGACCCCTGCCCTAGGCTATTCTATTTATGAGCCCCTGCCAATCCCCCGACCTCATGACTAGAGTGTTTTAAACAAAATTGAGTAAAACCAAGGATGATGACGGGTATCTAAGTTCTGCAAGTAAAAATTCCTCCTCTAAAGGAGGAACATTAGGATGTTACTGTTAAATGTCGTAGTGATTGAACACAATGCATACATGTTAAACTTAATACTGTGAAAAACTTTATTAGAAAGAAAACATGAAGGGGCATTCTCACGAACTGGGGTCCACTTCAGTGAAGTCCTGGAAAGACAAAATCAATACAGAAACCAGTGCTAGTGTGGAAATATCGGCTTAAGATGGTATTATTTTGCAACGGAGTACAAGGAAAATTACTGAAGGGTTGTTGAGAGACTACAGTCCATTAAGAGAGCATGTGTCAAAAATATTATACACCTTGGCCAGAAGCCCTTTAGATTTTGAAGCCCTAGGCTTCAGCCTGCCTAGCCTATCGATAAATTTGGCATTGTCACAAAATGATCCCCTTCAGGATATCTTGGCTGGCTTACAGCCTTAAAGAGAGAAACCCCTCTGCCTGCAGAAGCCCTGATATTGACACCTGCCCAACCTTTTTTTTTTCTGAAAACACCTGAGCATAGAAGTAGGAGGGCATTTCAAAAAGTAACAGCAATTTTCCCCACATGCAGCAATTTTTGACACTGCTTTCTAAAACGGCATCATAATTACAGCAATTATTTACTGCAATAATTACAGTGTGAGAGAGGAAACAAGTAGTGAAGCAGTTACCAAGGGGGCAAAACTCAGACACAACTATTCTGGGGTGAAGGCAGAAGGGTACTCTGAACCGAGCTTCCGGAATCCAACAGCCTCTCAGCTACCTTTAAAACTGGCTATCAAGCATCCTCACAACATGATACAAAGTGGAGGCAGCAATCTTCTCCCTTTGTGGCTGAGTACCACGAAACTTGCAAGACAGGGTACCTACAGTTGGGCTGAGAAAGATGGGACAGACGGCACATACCAGCATGTACCCTCCCAAATCGATACCTCCCCTTCCTGAGACATCATAAACCTCAAAGTCACACGTGAAATCCTTCCTCTTCAAACCAAATTCCAGGTGTTGGAGAATTTTTTTATCGTAAAGTAGTACAGCAATACCTGTTTGGGGAAGAGGCCTCTACAGCCCAGGACAGCACATGAAGTCCTGTACTTAGCGTCCATTAAGGTTCCGTCTTCAGTATCTCTTAAAGGTGGGCCTTTCCCGTCATAAACCCTTAAACAACCACAGTCACAAAGTACATAACAGAAGGCTCCATGGTCCTACTCAGATTTTGTGTGTATTGCACCTGCTTCAGACCTCAGCCTTCAAAAGAGGTTCCAGGTCCAAGCCCTAACTTAAAATAGACTGGTGAATAGACTGGTGACATGTTTCCATGCTGCATAGCTGAATACTTCTGGTCAACTCTGTTGCACCAGCTAAAGTTGCCCGATGCTCACTTAAGATGTATCTGGATGTCAGAGCCTCACTTTTCCAAAAAGCTTCATAGGTTGCTTTTGCCTTAGGGCACCCCTCCAGAAGCCAGTTGTGAGGTTGTGGCACAGTAGTACAGAATCTCTTCTGCATGCAGAAGGCCCCGGGCATGAATCTGCTGCATCTCCCATAAAAAAGATCAGGTAGAAGAAGAAGAAGAGTTTGGATTTATATCCCCCCTTTCTCTCCTGCAGGAGACTCAAAGGGGATTACAATCTCCTTGCCCTTCCCCCCTCACAACAAACACCCTGTGAGGTAGGCGGGGCTGAGAGAGCTCCGAAAAGCTGTGACTAGCCCAAGGTCACCCAGCTGGCGTGTGTGGGAGTGTACAGGCTAATCTGAATTCCCCAGATAAGCCTCCACAGCTCAGGTGGCAGAGCTGGGAATCAAACCCGGTTCCTCCAGATTAGATACACGAGCTCTTAACCTCCTATGCCACTGCTGCTCCACTAATTATTATCCATGATTCTGGAGCACAAGAGATGTGCCCCAAAACAAGGTGATATGAAATACCTCTGACTGAGACCCTGCAAAGTTACCACCAATCAGAGTAGACAGCGCTGACCTTGGTAGACCAGTGCTCTGACTCACTATAAAGCAACATCAAGTGTAGTCTTCCCAGTCATATGGAACCAGCAGCACTCCGTACATCTCAACCATGAGGATCAAGACAACTATAACTATTTCAGCATCCTCAGGTTCTAAACCCCAAACTTTTTGAGTCTGTGCACACGCTTGGAATTTTGAGAGAGGGCAGTGGGAACTACTCCAAGAAACAGGTTCTAGAAGAAGCGGGGCCAAGTAAAATACTTTCTTCCTCCCCGGAAGAAGGAAAGGCTTGAAAGGGGAACCACACATTGACCTAGGTGCTGATCTTCCAGTGGAAAACCCCATCATTTGAATGAGGGCAGCCAGTAACAACAGCTGACAATGGCCCCACCCTCTTTCGGAAAAGCTCAGTGGGCACCACAGACGCACTGGAGGGCACCTGCTGTAGACTGTCATCTGGACAAGTACCACCCACCTTGCCAGGAGTCAAAAGGGGACATGCAACTAAGGCACATGTTTGCTCAAGTCAAGCCCTCAGTACTATCAATACGCAAACCTCCAACGAGGAGGTGGAATACCAAAGCACTGTGGTGCAAACCAAGTGGTTAGAAAGACCAAATTAGGCACTGCCCATCATGTCCCTTTGGCAAAGGGCTTTGGGGACTGAGAATCCTGTCTGCCTGAGAATTTGCAAAAGAAACAGCAGCTTTAGTTTTTTTAAAAAAAATTATAACTGTAAAGTAGGAGTACATGTAAGGAAACATCATAGTGGGCAAATGCCAGATACAAGAATAATAGTGCCCATCCCAAAGAAATCCACTAATTATTAGCCATGATTCTGGAGCGCAAAGTTGTGCCCCAGAACAAGGCACAGAAGGGGTGCTTTCCAATCCATGGTTCCTGCAAATTAGCAACCAAATGAAATAAACATAGTGGCACGTAAACATGCGTGCAGTGGTCATTTCCTGGCATAAAAGCATGCCAACTAGAGTCATAAAGTTCCATGCAAAGCACTTGCGCTTATTCCCATGTAAAAATACTCCAGGAGGCACACTCAGTACACTCATAGGTCATGCACAGTAGACCAGTCCCAAAGTTTACACATGCAGCTCAGACCATGCAACCCTGTGTCTACGGTACAGCAAACAGAACTTGCACTAGACACACAACATGCTAGCAGACTGTAGACTGTCCTCCTGGGTTCAAAGAACCATGGCACGAAATACAGAAAGACAGAGTTTCTGGTCAGATCTTGGAACTTTAAGGAACACCCCACTTCCGGTAAGAGGAGGCGTTCAGCAACAGGAAAGAACAAACAAGATTAGGTATATATTCCATACATCTTCAGTTGTGGAAAAGACTGCTCCATTCCTTCCAAAAAACAAAATAACACATTTTGAATGAAATAAGTTGATTAGCTGCTTCAGAGAAAATGCAAATTAGTATTTCATTAACACCCCCTTTGCCAGCCCTGGCAAGTTTTTCAACGATCCTCCAACTCTATGGATGCACAGATTTGTCCAAATTTAAAGGTTAACCCTTTTTCCTGAGGGGAAAAATGGAGCAGAAATAATCAGAATGTTAGTCCTCTCCTTTGTTGGTACCGGAGAAAAACCATCCATTGAGGGTGCCTGCAAACTCCAAGGATGCACACAGCATTTCCAAAGGAGCATGCAAAGTTAATCAATCGTCCTGGCAGACCCTGCTCCAGCCTGCACAAACCTGTAACATCAGACCAGCCAAGCGTTCAACAAGCCCCATCCCTGTCTTCACATTTCTGACCATGGATGTTCCCCATGAATAAAAAGGAGGAGAGTTAGAAAGTCCCAAATTGGATGTGAAGGATTGATTATATCCAGTTTAGCAGATCACAAGCCTGCCTTACACATAAGGTTACATATCAATGCATTACTTGTTCCGCCATCAAGTTCCAGAATTCCAGAACACCCTTTATCCCACCATTTGAAGTCCCCCTTTTTAGACCTATGTGCATTACCCCTTCCCCCCAAAAAAGCCCTTCTCCCAGTGGCACAAAGGAAAATTAGGCAGCAATTTGGGGTGCTCTTGAAGGTAGCATAGGCGACAACTGATCCAAACTATCATGGGCACAATCTTCTGGGAAAGTCGCTTCCATAATCATCACTGAAATTATGCACAACTCACTAGCATCACATGTTCATTAGTGCCTTGAGAGGGGGACAAGAGGACACTCTATGAATTTCCTCTCTCAGACTCCAAATTATTTTGGGTTGACCGTGCTTCAAACTGAATGAGCCTGTTGGAAGAAGTGTATTGAGGGATACTGTAGCCTGGTACAAAATCTGAGTTTTCTGCCCCAGCCCCACCCCTGCATCAGCGGCTGCCCTCCCCCACCAAGACCAAACATTTTCTTGCACCAGGTCGTGAAGTCAGTGTATGGACTCGGGAGGGAAGAAGGAGGGGTTGGGGGCGACTTGACTAAATGGCCACAGCCCGGGGACATTTGACCCCATGTGTCCCCCTGGGCAGTACACCCTGGTGTTGGTGAATTGAAGTTGGTATTGTCTGCTCTGACTGGCAGCAGCTCTCCAGGGTCTCGGGTCAAGGTCTTTCATACCTCCCACATGATCACAGGGGAATGAACTGGGGACCTTCAGCATGCAAAGCAGACACTCTGCCCCAGAGTCAGAACGAGCTCCATTAATATGCACATAAATACACCAAGCTGCTTTATGCTGAATCTCGCCATTAGTCCATCAAGGTCAGTCGTGTCTGCTTTGACTGGCAGGAGCTCTCCAGGGTTATTGCTAGAGGTTCTTTATACCACCCACTACTTTTTTAGTGGCGATAGCAGGGAGTGAATGTGTGGCCTTCTGAATGGTAGCGGATGTGGTACCCCTGAGCCCCTCACGGATGTGGTACCCCTGGCTATACCACATCAACCAGTTGCTCTTTGTTGATCGTATGTCTAGTGATGTCAATGTTCTAAAAGGTCACCAGGCCACCTGGACACGTGACATGCAAAACAGCTGTCTCAGAAGTTACTGCGATAGAAGCTCCACATCATCTGACCAAGGTGTAGCCACGCTATTCAGCCTCGCCCAGACCCCCCCAACCTAACTTGTGCTGAAAATTCCCTTAAGAAACCCAGAGGGGTTACTCATCACCCATCAAGAGACAGCTCGGAGGTGACTTTTAGCCTGAGGTTCCCAAGTCACTTGGTACTCCTCCTCCACAGCATTTTTGCCAGAGCTTGTCCACAGGGCAATGTGACCTAGATGTTCCAGCATTATACTGGAGAGAATTATACTTTTTGAAAAGGCCTGGATATTGTACACCCCAAACAGGAAGCAGCTCATCTCTGGCTCCCCCCACCCCCGTCTATTACCAGGATCCAGGTCCCTCAGTCCTTTAACAAACACAGCCCTCCCCACAGTTATCACAGCCCTGTTTATCAAGGCCCTGAGCTCTCAAGCAGGAGTGTTTCAGAGGCTCTGCTTCCACTCGACTGACACACACTATTTATAGATGCTTACCATTCTCCCAGATCTTTCCTCAGGATCTCAGCAGAAATAGACCGCCCCCAGGTCCCTGAAGGCCGCCCATAGCCTTCCATATGTTTCCACCTCCTCGATTCAGCCAGACTCCCATTCCCCTGTGTCCATTCCATTCCCATTTCTACCCATCCCCCTACAGGAGCCTCACGACCCTTTCCCCTCAGAGCAGGCCTCTGGGCACTCCGTATCTCAAACTAGTTTCAGAGGACCACTGTTTAAAACAAAAAAAAGCGAAACGGGGAACAGAGAGGAAGAAAGCAGGCAGTTTCACTAACACAAAAGTATACTCAACTTGTGCAAGACCCTCTTCCGGGGCAAAGAGGACCTAGCATGCAAACCGAGAGGCACAGGGGACCCAGCACAGAATTGGGCGCCACATCTTCCTCCCGTCCATGCAGCCTGGTAAACAGACCAGGTTGCTTTACGGTGGGTCAAGTCGCTCACCCATTGTGCATCTGACTGGCAGGAGTTCAGCAAGGTCTTGGGTCAAGGTCTTCCCCTTGCCCCGCGCAATCTTTGCAACAGGAGACACCAGGTGCTGTGCAAGTAAGTCACGGCCCCACCCAGTGGGATGTTCTTTGGCATCAACAGGTAAGGAGACACCCAAGAGCTTGTGAAGGAGAATTCTGTATCGACATCAGCCTCAAACTCGAGTTACTCTGGGGTTGTTTTACTTCCTTATATAGAATCTGAGGAATCTAACTTCTGGCTCTCCCACAGCTTTGGGGAGAGATGCCCATAAGCCACCAAGCCCAGCCTGCAAACAAGATGAGCCTTCAGCAAGTTAGTTACGCAGGTGCAGTTCTACTATGCTAGGAAAACTTTTGAAAGACCAAATGAAGTAGATAGATAAACCTTTATTAGGCATAGAGACCAAATGATGTCAGCAGACATGGACAAGTAAATCCTCAAGAACTTCAGCCCAGTAAACACCTAGCACAACCTGACAACCAAACTTGCAGTTCTAACTTGTTTCTTTGCCAGACTGTTTAAACATTGTCCCCTTTCCCAGATTTCTTTCAAAAACACGAATCTAAATCCAGAGGAGGGGACTACAGAACTGAGCCAAAATTTCCCTCCTCTTCCCCCCATACTTTGGAAAAGGATTTCCCAATGGAGACCAGCACAGAGAAGCCACGCCAAGATGGTTGCAATTAAAAATAAAATGCAATGTGCCCCTTAAGTAAGAAAGAGAGAAGCAAACAAAATGCCATTCTTCTGAAAAGCCTCAGGGTTCCTCCTCTGCAACAGGAAATCCTTCTGTGGCCCCCACTGCATTTCGGAGGCCCCGAGGAAGGGCGGGATGGAAAGGTGATAAGCAAACAAACCCCCGCACTCAAGAAGCCAGCCCTGCTTTCCCAGGCAAGTCAGCCTCGCTGAGGCTGAAGGCGCAGCACAAAAGTTAGATATTTAATCACCGGATCAGGAACTTTGGCAGCAGCCTTCATTGACTTAAGCAAAAGGCCATCTGCCCCCTGGTGGGCAGTCACTTGATTGACAGCTATCAATCACTATGTTGTTGGCAGGGGAGAGTAAGAGGCTCCTTGATGCTGTCACACCTTTATTTTGCAGGAGACCTGCTTTTGTGCCACAGGTCTCCTTGGGTTCTCCCCCCCCCCCTTACTGCAATCTGGACCGGTTTGGCCAGATCCCCTCCCTTTCCTCTGCATGAAGTCTCCTCTGTTACCTTTCACCGCTTCCCCCCATGTTGCTTTGCCTCGGGAGATCTAGGATTTGGGGAGGGGGAAAGAGAAGAAAGAGGAGAGAAAACTCTAGCGGAGAGGACGGAACTTCACCCTTTTCCAGCGGGGGGGTTCCGCAGGGCGCTTCCGTCCCCAGTCGGGACTCTCTGCCAGCCCCACATACTGAAATAATAAAAGGGTTGTTTGCCGGAGAGCTTCTGCTCCCCCCCACCCTCAACTCCTTCCCTTTCAAAAAGCATCCCCTCCCTTCCCTCTTCTCCGCCGCCCCCCCCCCCGCCGGTAAACAGATCCGTTTACTCCTCCAAAAGCATCCCCACACCCCGCCAGAGCCCTCCTGCCTGCGCCGCGCCCCCTACCCCACCCCCTTCCCCGATCTGCATGTGTGAATCCAGATTCGTGTTTACACCTAAAGCGATTTCGGCAGCAATTTAGAGGGAAGGCTTAGAAGAGGAGGGGAGGAGGGAGAAAGAGCGAGAAAGTGGCGACTGCTGAGCCGCACATTGTAAAGGCAATTTAGAAAAAAAATGCATTAAAAAGATCTGAAGAGGTGTCGCTGGGGAAGGGGAGGGAGGGAGACAGGAGGAAACCGGATTCTCTTCTCCCCTCTTTTTGTGTGTGTGTGCCTCAACTGTCTTGGTCCAACTGCCAAGGCTGTTTTTTGTTTTTTTTTTGCTTACACTGGATTGAAACAAAAGGCTGGTTTATACGAACTACACACTAGGGTGGTTTTTTTAAAAAATGGGGAAAAATCATTCATCTCTTCTCCCTCCCCCCCCCCCCTTCTTCCCGTCCCTTTCTCGGCAAAACCCCATTGAGACTTTGTCGCCCGCGGAGACTTTGGCAAGCTCTTAAGGTGGGTGGAAATCCTCCCCTCCTCACCCTCTTCCCCCCACCCCCCGCCCCAAAGGTGGGAAAAGCCAGACCCCGAAAAAGGAAATTCTGTAGCATCCTGCTGGAACCGACCCAAGCGGGGCTGCTGAGCGGGTGGGCGATTTTCGTTTTAAAAAGGGGGGGTTGCAAAGGGGGGGAAAGGACCCCGGTCACTCACCAGCCTGCTGCTGCTGCTGCTGGGCCCCGATCCCTTCGGCGGCTGCTTTCCGGGGGAGACTTTTCCCCACCTCCCGAGGCGGTGCGGACCCCTCGCCGCCGGGGAGGCTGCCCGACCCTTCGGCGCCACTGCCAACCTTCAGCGAAAGCATATTCATCGCCCCCGCGGCTCGCCCGCTCGCATTATCCTCACGCAACTCGGCTGGACATGACGCCCCCGCGGCTCCTCGCCTCGCCCCCTCCCTCCCTCCCTCCCTCGCCGGCTGGCTGGCTGGCTGGCTCCCCTTGCCTTGCCTTGCCTTGCAAACACACAAAAGAAAAGCCAGCCGGCAGCTGGGGGCGGGAGGGGGGGCGCAAATCTGCAAGGCGGAGAGAATTTGCTCCCCGGCTCGGCTCTCTCTCTGCTCGCTCCGCCGCGGCTGGGTGGAGGAAAAGGCAAGACACAAGCCAGAGCCTTGGCGGGGCTTTCGCGCGGAGCCCCCCCGCCTCCTCCTCCTCCTCCTCCCTATTCTTCTTCCTCTTCCTCCTCCTCCTCCTCGTCTCTCTTTTGCTTGCAAAGAGAAGGAGGGGGAAGGGGGAAAAAAAAGCTCACGGAGGCTTCCTTCTGCCGAGCTCCTTCAGCGCTGCGCCCGCTCGCTCGCCTCGCCAAGCTCTCTGCTTACCTTGTCAGCAAGCGAGCAGCAGCCCCAGCATCCGGAACCCCAGGGAGAGACCCGCAAAGCATCTCGGGGGATGTAGTTTTTTGGGGGGAAAGACGGAAGGCTAGACTTTAAAGGAGGTACCGGGAGGGTTTTCCTCCCTGCCTGGCATTGGGATGGAGAAGAGAGCCTGGAGTTTGCTCCCTGCGTTGGTTTCTTGGAGGGGGGTCATGTTAGGAGGAGGGAGGTGGGAAGGGAGAAGAGCAGCCATACAACGCGTGTTTGGAGGAGGCAGGAACCAATCGCGCAGGGCACGGCTTTTTTTTAAAGAAGCGAAGCAAAACAAAAAAAAATCCTGCATCTTTTTCGATTTTTTAAAAAAGCGGCAACTTTCAAAAACAACGAAAGCCTGCCACTTTTTTTTTTTTGCATAACTGCATGCAACTTTTTTCTGTGCCCCTGCTGAACGTTTGACCTTCTGTATGGAGCGGGGTCGCCCACACTAGATCAATGCCCATGTGATATAGGTGGACGAACCATACTTTGCCGGGAATGTTTGATGTGCTCAGATGTTTTTTTTAATGTTAAAAAAAAAACCCGACCCTGGCATGAACAAGCCGGTTACTGTTTATGTGTCACCAGTACCCTCTAATGGTAGTAAGCGGAACTACGCCGTTCGGGGTGCCTAAGTGCAGGGACTAGCCACTTGGACTGGGCAGGGTGTGTTCGAGGACAGGTAGGGTCTCGCCGCGCGCGGTGCCCCCCTTCTGTTGAAGATGATGACCAGGGCCCCGCCGTAGATGACCTTTTCTTACTGACAGCCAGGGCTGGTAATAGACCAGGGGTCTGCAACCTGCGGCTCTCCTAGAGTTAAAGGGAGGAGAGGAAGGCATCATTGCTTCCAGCTGCGCACACTCCGGAGACAAACAAGTTTTGCAGGTTTTTGTAGCTTGTTTCCCCCCCCCCCCTCCTTTTTTAAAAAGCAAAACCTGTTGGACCAAAGATGACAGTGAAACAGTGTGTGGATGTTATGATCTAGACGGAATGTTTCTGCAACATCACTTTCTAACACACTCAAGAAAGGCAGTGTGGTGTATCATTTAGAGCAGTGGTTCCCAACTTGGAGCACACGTACCCCCAGGGGCATGTCCCAGAGTGCTTGGGGGCACACACAAAAATTATGTAATGGGCTTGCTAATGTGGGGATACAATTTTTGGGAAATGGGTTGCCAAGGGGTACACAACTGAAATAAAGTTGGGGACCACTGATTTAGAGAATTGGGTGACGATCCAAGTTCAGAGCCATACTCTGCCATGGAAGTGTGCCAGTTACTGTCTCTCAACTGAGCCTACCTCACAGGACTGTTGTTACAAGGAAAAATGGAGAGCAAAGAACCACTTTGGAGCTCCGCTGGGGTGAAAAGCGTAGACTGTTTCTCCGGCATGCGTTCACGTATCAGGACTTTATCATTTGTCATTACTCCTATCGCCTTTTGAAGGGTGTCAGATTTCCACTTGCAGCAAGGAAGTGATCTATCCAATTTAGCTGCTGCTGTGAGGTTACCCAGCGTAGAGTTCCCACACTGCCAAGATGTTCAGGTGGTGCTTGGGGACTGAAGGGCTGGCCCTGGCAAATCAAGAGGTAGAACCTGGTGGGGGTGGGGGGAAGCAGAGCATAAGAACATTAGAAGAGCCTTGCTGGTCACAGCAGTGGTCCCTCTCGGCCAGCATCTTATTGTGCGCAGTGGCCAACAAGTTGCCCTGGAGATTCAACGGAGCGTGGAGCCAGCCAAGGTCTTCCCGTGATGTTATCTTTGGCATTCAAAAGTTTTCTGCCTGACAGAAGAATATCTGGAGATTGCCTCTCTCTTTCTGGGATCTCAGAGGAGGAGCAATAGAGACATGCGGCACAGAATACCTATAGTAAAAGATCTCAAAAAGGCCAAGGTGGTGGGATAGGGCCACGCTTCTTTGGGTGAGCCAGACTCTCCCAGCCTAATCTACCTCACAGGGTTGTTGTTGTGAGAAGAAAAGAGGAGAGCGAAATTCTAAGCATCTGTGAATCCCAGCAAGGGGACAAAATGGGCTACAATGTAAATGAATGCCAAGGTGCCAAATGCATCAAGAAAGACACAAAAGTAGCCTCCCCCATGAATTTGGACTCCTGTCCCTAAGTATTTATTGTTTCCCTTAGAAGGCCTTGAGAAAGATGTTGAACCCCCTCACCTTTAAAGTCAAACCCAAATCAAGATGGGTGAAGCCACCATCTAGATCAGGGGTCTGCAACCTGTGGCTCTCCAGATGTTCATGGACTACAATTCCCATCTGCTGGGAATTGTAGTCCATGAGCATCTGGAGAGCCGCAGGTTGCAGACCCCTGAATAAGCCCCTCAGCAAATCTGCCCAGAACTAGGATTTACGAAGTTGCAATCATGTGACATCAGTCATGTGACAGAAAGAGAAGAAGAGAGACTTCACCAATGATAAGGCCAGATCTATAAGCAGTGCAGGGTGAGAGCCAAAGATGGGAAACGCAGGCTGAGTACCAGGAGATGCACCATAATGAGGAACAACAAGCCAAAGATTTGAAGCATGGAAGAATGTATCTTACCACTGCATGACCTCTCATACCGTTCTGCTGCTCCTCTCAGTGTGTGTGTGTGCAAAGAGAAGACAGAGGTGTGGTACTCTTGTACTCTGTGCCCGTGTGCTAACAAAAGGCAGCAAAAAGTGGTGGTTCCGGAGAGGCTCATGACCCAGCAGGTGGTGCTCTATGATCCTCCAGAGAACCCAGACTTATGGACTGATGACCTCTAAATAGTGATTAATGGTACGGTCCTCAATATGGCACAATCCTCAGTATGGTTACACCTTTCTATGTTCACTTACTTGAGTGACCTTAGAGAGATATAATTGCTTAGGATCGCCCTGTTAGAGGCCCAAAGCACCAGTGGATGGGGAGGGTAGTATGCATCAGGGCCTAAAACACAGGTGTTTTTTTAAGCCCCTCTCCATCCTGTTTCCACATTCAAAACAGCCTTGTCCAGCAGTGCTTAGCTCTAGTGGTGAAAAAAGACCAGGACTAAAAGCTTCTGGAGAAGGTAATTTGGATTGAGGCAATAGCATGGGAGGAGGAGGAGTACTATACCCCTCTTTTCTCTCCTGTAAGGAGACTCAAGGTGGCTTTCTTTTCCTTCCTCTCCCCACAACAGATACCTTGTGAGGTAGGTGGGGCTGAGGGAGTCCTGAGAGAACTGCGACTAACCCAAGGTCACCCAGCAGGAATATAGGAGTGTGGAAACTCACCTGATTCACCAGATAAGCCTCTGCCACTCAGGTGGGGGAGTGGGGAATCAAATCCGGTTCTCCAGATAAGAATCCACCTGCTCTTAACCACTACACCACTCTGGAGAATAGTTTTTCCAAAAAAAAACAACAACCCTAAACTAAACTTACCCAAGTACTGGTGGCCCTGGTCACTTTTCCATCACAGGTACAGTGTAGGAAGGACAAAATCTCCTACTTTTCCCAGTCATGATCCATATGGAGTCCTCCCCACCACCAGTCTGTGCTGCTTTCTGTGGCAACATGGTGGGATCCAACCAGTTCTCACCACCTCTCTAGAAGTGGTTACTAATTTTTTCTGAGTGCCGAGAAGGGGTTACTAAAGCAACCTCCCTGTCCAATAGGGACTGGAGGTGCGTGTGTGCAGTGGCGCCACTGTTTGAATCCCACCACCATCAGAACCTGTTATTAAAATTTTTGGATCCCACCACTGGGCAACATTATGTATCATACTTAGGTTTCCCCAATGTTACTTACAGCGCAATCATAAGCAGAGCACCCTTCTGAACCCATGGACTAAACTGGACTCAGCAAGCCTTAACTCATCTTAGGATGACACTGCTAAATACAGTCATAACTACAGTTAGTAGGGAATAAGTCCTTCTGAAATCATTGGAAATAACTGAGTGGGAAGGACTCGTATTTAGGAGAGCTTGATTCAAATTCCTGTTCTTCTGTGGAAGTTCACTGGGTGACTTTGGGCCACTCATTTGTTTTTAGTCTAACCTACCGCACAAGGTTGTTGTGAGGATAAAAGGGAGAAGGAAAGAATACTGTAAGCCATGCTGGGTACCTACTGGGGAGAAATGTGGGTATAAATGAAATACACATGACAGGCAGCAGTTCTCCAGGGCAGAGAAGGGTCTCTCCCGGCAGCAGCTGAGATTCTCAGGGCTGAACCTAGAATCTCTAAGTGCAAAGCTGGAGCTCTGCCATTGAGCTATAGCCTCTTCTGAAAGATGCACCTGTGAAGTTGCCTTAGGTGAGACCATTATTCCACATGACAGCGACAGGTCATTTCCAACACGTACTATTTAAATAGTGGGCCCACTACAAAGTTTGCATGGAGGACACATGGACGGTCAACAGGTACTCTAGGAGTTTTGCAGTGGGATCTCAGTTCCCGGACCAGTTTGAATTGGGACCATCATGTGCGGGAAAGGGGTCTTCAGGCCATTTTCAGGAAACACAAGTTTTCTCAACAGAACATGTAGATTTTTTCCCATGGGGCAAATGGCAGGACCATGGGACTGTTTCAGGGTGGGGAAACAGCAGAGGCATACCAAGGGAAAATGGCACCTGGGGCATGACCGGCTCCTCCCACTTTAGTTAGCACACACCCCTCCCCCCACAGCTCCCTGAGCCCCACTTACGACAGCCAGCATGGAGGCTGCGGTAGGCAGCTCCACCCCCCTCAGCCTCCCTATAGGCCAGCTCCTGCCCTCCTGCCACCCCCAGGCAGAAGCCAGCCTGCAGGAAGGCTGGGGCTGTGGCAACCAACTCATCCAGCATACCGGCACGGGAGCCACCAGGCACCAGCTGGGTTGCTGCGGCACAAGAGACACCAGGTGTGGGGACCTGGCCAGCACCCTCCCCCACGTGACTAAATCGCATGCGCCCAGGGATGTGGGGTACCCTGGGGAAACAGCATGGGGGGAGGCTGAAACCCTCTCTCTCCCCATATATCATGATGCAAATTGCTCCTCCCAAGGAGCTGAGTTTCCAGTGCAGAACTCCAGTCACAGAACTCCAGTGCAGAACTCCAGTCACAGTCCCCAAGGGGGGCACATGTCCTCCATGCAAACAGTGGCATGGGAGAAGCAGTGGCGTAGGAGGTTAAGAGCTCGTGTATCTAATCTGGAGGAACCGGGTTTGATTCCCAGCTCTGCCACCTGAGCTGTGGAGGCTTATCTGGGGAATTCAGATTAGCCTGTGAACTCCCACTCACACCAGCTGGGTGACCTTGGGCTAGTCACAGCTTTTCGGAGCTCTCTCAGCCCCACCTACCTCACAGGGTGTTTGTTGTGAGGGGGAAAGGGCAGGGAGATTGTAAGCCCCTTTGAGTCTCTAAAGGAGAGAAAGGGGGGATATAAATCCAAACTCTTCTTCTTCTTCTTTGTATGAATTGACCCTGAACTCCCTTAAGTGGAGAAGCCTGTGATGGAGCCTGGGGCCCTCTGTGTGAAAAGCAGAAGGTCTACCATGGAGCCACCGCCCTCCCAAAATGGAGCAAAAGAGAAGCATGTACTGAAGAGACTACAGATGACTTATTGCAATGCAAAAAAATTTTTTTTTAAATCCACAGGAATCAATATCTGTATGGAAAGGTCTGACAGTACATGAGGATTTTGTGAAGCAACTGTTCTGCTTCTCTTGAAGAGACTCTGCCGGATGCATAGTTCAACAGCAACTGCTGTGTAGACTAGGCCAGAACTCTGACCATTAAGCAGGGGTGCTCTACAATTTCTGGTCTTGGGATTCTGATTGTACACCAGAGGCAAGACAATCTTTGTGCAGAAGATGTGTCCAAGGTGCTTCCTTCCAAAGTTCCTGCATGGAAAGCTATTATTTGAAAGTCCAAAGACTCCTTGACCTTGCAGAACTAGGAGGGAAGCTGAGCTGAATTTAGACCTCACTATAAACCTCGGTTTACAAACTGTGGCTTGCGCAAACATAGGTGAGCTGTGTTGTCTGGACATATAGAGTTCAGCAAAAGAGGTTTGTTGATTGCCATCTGTCACTTCCCGGGGGCCCAGACTTAGGGAAGATGGTATGGAACATGGGGACTGCCCTAAACATGCCCACAGTGCTGTAATGGGACAGGGGCAGTGAGGGCATAGCAGAAGCAGATAGGAAGAAGGACAACCAGGATCTATTCCTGAGGGAGAAAAGACTTAATCAAGGGTGAAGGTCTTCTTGGGAGAAAAGGAGGATAAAAAGGGCCCAGCTGAAGGGGTAAGGAAGGCCCAGCTGAAGGAGCAGCAGTGGCGTAATGATTAAGAGCAGGTGCATTCTAATCTGGAGGAACTGAGTTTGATTCCCCGCTCTGCTGCCTGATCTGTGGAGGCTTATCTGAGGAATTCAGATTAGCCTGTGCACTCCCAACATACACCCAGCTGGGTGACCTTGGGCTAGTCACAGTTCTTCTGAGCTCTCTCAGCCCCACCTACCTCACAGGGTGTTTGTTGTGAGGGGGGAAGGGAAAGGAGTTTGTAAGCCCCCTTGAGTCTCCTACAGGAGAGAAAGGAGGGATATAAATCCAAACTCTTCTTCTTCTAAAACAAGAATACCTGGCTGGGACTTGCTAGAGTAGCCAGCCAGATTTGAGTTCTCTACAGCAGGTAAAGACACAGGACTCCCTGGATGGGGAAAATAGCATTCCTGGTCAAGAGGCCCAAATTACCACTAGGTCAGGGCAGGTTGGACTCAGGAGTCTGCAACCTACGGCTCTCCAGATGTTCATGGACTACAATTACCATCAGCCCCTGCCACCATGGCAAATGGGCCATGCTGGCAGGGGCTGATGGGAATTGTAGTCCATGAGCATCTGGAGAGCCGCAGGTTGCAGACTAGCTACTGCCAGGATTAGCCCTGCCGGAAGGTGAGCTAGGAGTTACCAAGATCAGTGAAGGATCTTGGCAGGGGAAGCTGGTTTGAAAACAGGGAGAGATAATCAGGGACCAACCAGCCAGGCTGCAGAGTGACTTAACCCTGGAACGAAGCTAATCAATCAATGTCATGACTACAGTACCTCTTGAGTGGTGACTCATCTTTGCTGATATGGATACAAACCATGATACATCCCTGGGGTAGTAGGGCTCCTGGTCAAGGGGGTATCATTTCACCAAGTCAGGGTTTCAAAACAGGGTTTGTTAACCACAGTTTGTGCAAATGGTTGCCATGGCTAAATCCACAAACTGCGGTTTGTTGAATAGCATTACCTCTTGCAACTGACCAGCCGTGGAAACGATAGTTTAGGAACAGAAAACACACAAGAAACAGAAACATGTGGTTTATGTGCAGAAACACTTTCTCTTGACTGAACTTCTATTTTGTAGGCTATCCAGAGTTTGTTGAACAAAGCCCAGGTTAAATAGACTGGTTTAAATTTTTATACTCCATTTTTCTCCTAAATGTTTGCAATGTTGCTTTCCTCTCTTTCATTTCAGTAATCACAACAACCGAAAGTCGCCCAGCCAGTTTTCATGGCAGAGGAGAGATTTGAACGGTTTAATGGGATACAGCGATAGGGATGGTACAGAAGCATCTACCTTTCCGGCCCAGCTCTGGCACATCGAGTGACTACTGTTATAAATGGTTACATCTGAGTACAAACATGCAGAAAATGATGTCTGGCCTTATGTGTAGGTTGGAGACACAAATCCCCTTTGCTGTAAACACTGCATATTTTGGCCCATGTTAAGACTTGTGTCATTATTATAAAAGTATACAAAGATAATTTCAACAAATGCTGTTTCTTCACACAGCTGGGGGGGGGGGCGGTTAACCTTGACTATGTCTAAGGACTGTGTTTAAAGCCGATCAATGATTTTTTTTCCCCTGAGCACCCCCCGCCCCCCGCCCCCCGCCCTTAAAATGACATCCCTAAGAACTAGGACTAGGTTTCCTTGAATTGTATGCGTGCATGTTTACAATTTATTTTTTATTTCTTTTATTCATTTGATGTATATAGGTGAGACTGAGAGAAAGTCACTAGCCTAAGGTCACCCAGCAAGCTTCATAGCAGGGTCGGGATTTGAACCCAGGCCTCCCAGATTGTAGCCAAGCACCCTTGACTCTCTATGGCACAGGAAAGAACCATTAGCTTCTTGGAGAAATGACAGAATGAGAAATGCCACAGAAGTGTTTATATGTGTGTAGGTTCTACTTGTATGTTCTAATGAATGCATGTGCCTCACCTGGGCTGCTGGCAGGGCAAGGGTGGGCCCCTCTCATCCCATGCACATTCACTCTCCAAGCCCACTGATTGCAGGGGCTGGGCTCAGGAGGGCTCTGCTATCTTCTCAGGTGCTACATCAGGGATCACATCCACCCTGGGAACAAACCCTGTGGTACAAGCAAGTAAATTAGATGCAGCTACTTCTCTGGGCTTCTAAGTGAGCTAGTTTCGTGCCTACAGAGTGATAGGAGGATCAGGGGCTTTTGGTCTCCTCTAGCCGATGATGTCAGTTTTGAAGCCCCATTCCTATTTTTAGACACTGATTAAAATCAATACCAATCTGCATAGTTTCTTCATTCTGTTGGGTTCCTCGCGTGCGCACAAAAACGCTTATCCACGACATTTTGATCCTACTCTTCTTCCAAGGAGTTCAGGGAAGTGAGAATGTTCCTCCCTTCCCCATTTTATCCTCATAACAACCCAAGAAGGTAGATTAGGTGTGCAGACAGGGGTGGGTAAGACATTAAGTTTATTGGGGAAAGTCCCAGTGGACCAATGACTGGGGAGAAACATTCCGCCCCCACTGAGGAATATAAATATAAACCAAACCCCAAGCAAGATGTGACTCATGAGGTGCTCCTGCATGCGGTGATAGGAGCCACCGCCCCAAGCTGGCAGCCCTTGCTTCACGCAAGACAAGCAGGTATGCAAGCTTGCCAACCTCCAGGTGGCACCTGCAGATCTCCTACCATTACAGTTGATCTCCTCGTTCAGTTCTCCTAGAGCAGTGATGGCGAACCTTTGGCACTCCAGATGTTATGGACTACAATTCCCATCAGCCCCTGCCAGCATGGCCAATCGGCAGGGGCTGATGGGAACTGTAGTCCATAACATCTGGAGTGCCAAAGGTTCGCCACCATGGTCCTAGAGCAGAAGTGCCCAACTCTGGTGCTTCAGATGTTCATGGACTACAATTCCCATCAGCCCCTGCTGGCATGCCAGCAGGGGCTGATGGGAATTGTATTCCATGAGCATCTGAAGCACCAGAGTTGGGCACCCCTGCCCTAGAGAAAATGGCTTCTTTGGAGGATTGTATTCCATGAGCATCTGAAGCACCAGAGTTGGGCACCCCTGCCCTAGAGAAAATGGCTTCTTTGGAGGATAGACTTTACAGTATGATACCCTGCTGAACCCCCCTGACTCTAAACTCTGCCCTCCCCAGACTCCACCTCCAAAATCTCCAGGTATTTCCCAATCCAAAGCTGATAACCATACAGGTGAGAGCCAGTGGCCCTCACTTTACACGAAGTGGGCAGCAGCAGTGGGGTAGCTAGGGGACGTGAAAGGTTGGCATCCTGGGTGCTACTTCCTGGGGATGCATTGCAGGGTCTTGTCCCTCCTTGCAACTGCGCCCTAGTCCCAAACTCCCCAAGTTCAGAACTGGGGCACCGTTGAATGCCAGTGAGCGGTGGAGCGGGGGGTGGGGGGTGGGGGTGGAGCCAACAGCCTGAAGACGGAGTGGATAGCCCCTAGAGCTCAGCGAAGTTTGGACAGAGCTCTGCAGTTTAAAGCTGGTCCCAATCCCGGCCTCACTCAGTGAGGTTTGGACAGAGCTCTGCAGTTTAAAGCTGGACCCAACCCTCACTGAGGCCAGGGTCAAATGGGCCCTTGCTGCTTCCTGCCTCAATGTGGGGACTGGGGGAAGGGCGAGCCCAGTTGTGGCCCTGCTCCAAACACCTGGGGAGTTCAGCTGTGATAGGGTTGGCACCCAAGGTGAGCTCTGGGCACAGTTTTATAAAGCTATGTCCCTGGGCAGCAGGGAGTTCTTTCTCCCCTGTTGGTGGGGTTGAGCAGGGCTCTTCTCCGGGGTCATTTTAGCCTCTCAGTTCACTCTAGGACACAGAGAAGGTGACTGGCTCATGTTCGCAAAGCAAGCTTTACGGAAGAGTGAAGATCTGAACCTGAGTGTCCCAGAACCTAGCTCTGAGCTAACTCTCAAAATTAGGTTGTGTGACACATGGCTTCTATACAGTGACATTGCCTCTTCTGTTTGGTCTGAATAGTGCCCATGAAGGGGAAATGGCATGGAAGAGGGCTGCACCTTTCTGCCTTTCTTGTGGGTGGTAAAGGTGGTTTGGGAAAACACAGAGAATTTGCAGAAAGACAACCAACAGTGGATCTCCCCAGGAAGCTCAGGTGCCGATCATTGCACCTGGGAAACAAAACATCAGCAAAGAGTCCATATGTACAAGGTCTACTACACCACGTTGGAACAGAAACCAGTGTTCAAATGAAACTAGAACAGATGGGGGACCACTGCTCGAGAGGGGAAAATGCTGGACGGAAGATGGCACGGCACCTTCAGTCAGATGGAAGCTGTAAGTGAAAAACTTTCATTAACTTTAATCCCAAGTTTAGAAAGGTCAGGTATTAATCATAGAGAGCCTTATCGTTCTCAAGGTCGTCTGTCATGTTTGAAGTGTATGTCTGCGAGCGTCATAAAATATCATAGTTTGGCACAAAATTCCTTCCAAGGTCCCAAAAGCCAAACAGCATAAAATGGGCTTGCCAGAATGGATGGAATTCACTCCCTTTGAGTTAATGCGGGGAAATGGCTCATACCCTTCTACCCCTCTTCCAAATGCCTTTTTTTACTTTTTTTCATTTAAAATAAAATGGCAGAACAGCAACCACTCTAGCCACATATGTTTTTGAGAGCATGTCAATTTCCCCGGGTGGGTTGAGCAGGAGGAATGTGAGTCAGCGTGCCCTCTTGAATAGCTTGGGATGGCACCAAAGCCCTATAACCATGAATATCCTAAAGATCTGCTGGGGAAGAGCCATAGCAATTCTGCAAATGTGTTGGGATCTTTGGAGGGGCTACTTTTTAAAAAAAGGTTCAAAACAGCCATCTGGAGAGGGAGAGTTAATGCCCTGAGTTGTGGGGGAACACCCCTTTTCCTTCTGCCATTTTGTTGGTTTCAGTCTTTCCCTCCCAACCTGCTATTTGCCGCACAAGAAAAAACAACAACCCCCTTTAATCTTTGAAGGCTTTCACAGCCAGATTCAACTGGTTGTTGTGGGTTTTCCGGGCTGTGTGGCTGTGGTCTGGTAGATCTTGTTCCTAATGTTTCAGTGGACACAGTGTGCAACAGACTTCCCTCTGTGATACACCTCTGAAGATGCCAGTCACAGATGCAGGCGAAACGTTAGGAACGATATGTTCCAGACCACAGCCACACAGCTCAGAAGACCTACCACAACCCATTATATCTGTTTGCTTTCCTTCATTCCACGAGCAGACGGAAGTTGCTGGCACTTGTGGAAATAATGCAAGGTAGATTCACAGCCCCACCCAACCCCATAACTGCAGCATGGATACCACCCTCCCCAGCAGTTGATTTGGACATTAAAAAATGGGACAACTGTTCATGGATCTCCCACCCTGTCATCTAGGAAAGTATTGAAATGCAATTTACTGTTTAATTTGTAATGAAGATATTTAGCACAGCCTCTCAGCTAGGTTTTAACAGGGACCTCTCATTTCCTACTCACTTAAAGTGAGGCCCTGTTATTGATGTTAATTTCTTCAGCCAGACCACCCCAACTTCTTTGCACTGATCTCATTTCATCCTACCCTCAGTTTTACAATACTTGGGAGTGTCTCACATCTGCTGTGAGTGAACTGATTGCTCTTTGGATTGAATCTTGATTTGGACTGGCCTGTCTCTGTAACGTTCTTCCCGCATCCCATGTTTCCGTCGTGCATATAAATTGGCCTGATGGATTTACACTCTAATGCAACTGATAAAGTGAACTCTGGCTCGCGAAAGCTTACGCTGGAATAAATTGCGTTAGTCACTAAAGTGCTGGTACGTATTGTTTCATTTATAAGTGCCATGGGCTCCCATTTTACAATCTAACATAAACTACCTTTGAAGGGAAGATCATCCTTGGGATTTTCTAAAATGTTTGGCTGTATTTTTATTCCTAGAAGGAGATTAGGACGGCAGACATGGCCAGTGTGGTGAGAGCAGGTGCACTCTAATCTGGAGAACCGGGTTTGAGTCCCCACTCTGCCACTTGAGCTGTGGAGGCTTATCTGGGGAACCAGATTAGCTTGTGCACTCCAGCACATGCCAGCTGGGTGACCTTGGGCTAGTCACAGTTCTTTGGAGCTCTCTCAGCCCCACCCCCCTCACAGGGTGTTTGTTGTGGAGGGGGGGGGGGAGGGAAAGGAGATTGTAAGCCCCTTTGAGTCTCCTTACAGGAGAGAAAGGGGGAATATAAATCCAAACTCTTCTTCTCTCCTGTTTTATCCTCACAATAACCCTGAGAGGTAGGCTAGGGAGAAAGACTAATTGGCCCAACGTCAGCCAGTGACTTGTACAGCATAAAAGCTGGATCTCCTCAATCTCTCTTCACCCATGACAGTCTCTCTTCACCACAATACTGAATCAGCAAGTTGTATTCCATTATTTAAATGTGTGGTATGGCCATAGATGTGCATTGTTCTGGTTTCCCCATCACAAAAAGGAAATCATATGGCTGCAAAAAGGCAAAGAGAAATGCAACTAGCATGATCAATGGTTTGCAGCAACTTCCTTTGCAGAAAAGCCTGAAACATTTGAGGGTTTTTTTAGTAAGAAAAAAATGACTACTGGGCAGGAGGAACTAATAGAGACACAGAAGAAAGTCTTACGAAAACTTTGAGTGTTGTAGAATAAGATATTCTTTTCTCCCTCTCTCACAACAGCAGAAATATGATGGCTCCTAGAATAAATGCCAATGAAATTGATTGGGAGTTGGCTCCTTTTCTTTCTACCCCACCTCCCCAATACAGAATTATTAACTTATGGAACTCACTGCCACAAGCTGTGATGACAAATTCATGGAGGGTGTGTTTGATTAGTCATAATGGCTAAATGGAACTTCCATATTCAGAAGCAGTATACTTCTGAATGCAAGTCTTCTGAGGGGGCAAAATACTTTGGATTGTCACTGCCACACCTGGCTTGTGCCCTTCTCGCTGCAGTAAATGGCCTTTTTCAAGATCTTTTTCCATCTGGATTCTACTTATGCTTTTAACATAATCATCACATTTGCCTTTTGGTATTGGTTAAGCGGCAACTCAGTGGCACAGCTAAAGCAAAGACATGCATTTGAAGCTGCCTCTGTGTTTCACTGTATATGCAGTCTTTTCTTCCCTTTCCACTAGTTTAATTTTTTAATTTGTTTGTCTTTCACTTTACGGTGGGGCAGAACCAGAAATTGCGTAAACTGAAAGAACTGAAAGTTCTAGAAACTTATTTGCCACATAGTTTACCAGCAAATTACTTACTAGCAAATTACATGGAATGAAGAGCCAATGGCACACAAGCAATATTTAGCATAGCATAAGCAAATACTTCCATAATACATTGACCACCAGACATAGAGTAGAACTATAAAGCATCCCTTTTGAGTAGGTGGGTACAGTGATGGGATTCAAATAATTTAACAACTGGTTGTTTACAAGGACCACCTTCCTTATGAGGAGAGGCTTCCTTATGAGGAGAGGCTGCAGCGTTTGGGACTCTTTAGTTTGGAGAGGAGACGTCTGAGGGGGGATATGATTGAAGTCTATAAAATTATGCATGGGGTAGAAAATGTTGACAGAGAGAAATTTTTCTCTCTTTCTCACAATACTAGAACCAGGGGGCATTCACTGAAAATGCTGGGGGGAAGAATTAGGACTAATAAAAGGAAACACTTCTTCACGCAACGTGTGATTGGTGTTTGGAATATGCTGCCACAGGAGGTGGTGATGGCCACTAACCTGGATAGCTTTAAAAAGGGCTTGGACAGATTTATGGAGGAGAAGTCAATCTATGGCTACCAATCTTGATCCTCCTTGATCTCAGATTGCAAATGCCTTAGCAGACCAGGTGCTCAGGAGCAGCAGCAGAAGCAGAAGGCAATTGCTTTCACATCCTGCATGTGAGCTCCCCAAGGCACCTGGTGGGCCACTGCGAGTAGCAGAATGCTGGACTAGATGGACTCTGGTCTGATCCAGCAGGCTAGTTCTTATGTTCTTATGTTCTTACCATTTTAACAACCGGTTCTGCCAAAGTGGTACTGAATCCCACCACTGTTATGCCCTCCTGTACCACAGGTTAACTTTTAATCAGGAGTATTGGATGACCCACAGACTTGTGGTATCAAGAAGCTGCCTAGATCAGCCCACAACACCTAGCTATGGCTGCTCAGAATTTCAGCCCAGAGGCAGCCAGGGCAGGGTCCACAGCACCTCTAGTGGTAGGAAACCATCACTGAATGGAGGGCTTACGGGCACAAGACCAGCCTCCTGATTTTCCTGAGGCATTTAGTCAAAGACCTTCAGACACTTCCAGAGGGTAGTGTCACAACTGCCCATGACTCTCTTGGTCTGCGAAGTCCAATGGTGTTGGAGGACAAATAAAGAAGAAGAGTTTGGATTTATATCCCACTTTTCTCAACCATAAGGAGTCTCAAAGCAACTTACAAACTCCTTTTCTCCCTCTCCGCACAGCAGGCACCTTGTGAGGTAGGTGGGGCTGGGAGAGTTCTGAGAGAACTGTGATTATCCTAAGGTCACCCGGCAGGCTTCATGTGTAGGAGTGGGGAAACAAACCTGGTTCACCAGACAATGCTGCTAAAGTGATACTGAGGGAGATCAGTTCTCAAAGACCTGCTGTCTTCCCTCAGTCTGGGCAACTTGTCTTCTTAGCGTCTAGTGCAGGGGTGGCCAACCTATGGCACTCCAGAAGTTCATGGACTGCAATTCCCATCAGCCCCTGCCAGCATGGCAAATTGGCTGAAGGGAATTGTAGGGGCTGATGGGAATTGTAGTCCATGAACATCTGGAGTGCCATAGCTTGGCCACCCCTGGTCTAGTGTCTCGTCGACAGTAAGTCTATAGTCTTTTTTCCTTGCAGAGCTGCAAGGTGTATCTTGGCAAATAAAAAGGCTAGATACATTTTTATTTTAACGAATGCTGAGAATTCTAAAGAGCTAGTACACAGATCGTTATAACATTAAACTATATGCAAAGTAAAGATTTTAAAGACCAAAAAGCCCTCTGGTGGCAGGGGGTGGTGGTCACTGCAGGGCACCAGGGGGAAGGAAAACAGTGAGTTTAGACTTTCCCATCCACATGGATGCCACCTCAACTTTCCCATGATCTCTCCCAAAATATCACAGCAAAGCAGGTTTTGAGAAAGATCACTAGAAAGGTCAGGGAAACCCAGGACATACATGAAAGCACCATGGTGCTTTCAACCCCTGCTTCCAAATAGCATCCAAGCCAGGGCAAACATCCCATGCCTAAGTTTCCTCCACCTCAGCCCTGTAGCCTGCCTTTAGCCACCTCGACTCTTAATATCAGATGCCAGTCACCAGATTCAAGTTGCCAGTAGGGTGGCCGGGCATCTGGATTTCTAAACCTAAGGTTGTATCTCCAGGGCGGGTTGTGTGTAGGGTACCTTTTGAAACAAAGATCAGAACTTTGTACCAAGAAATGCTGAAATCTGCAAAGTAAACCTTTGAAAAATAGGCATATTTACATAGAACAAGGGTGTCATAATAGTTGGACAAGGACCAAGAAGGTCCAGAATCAAATCCCCATTGGGTGATCTTAGTTAATTCCTTGTGAATTCCTTCGATAGGACAAAGCTTAATCAATATAATGAATAAAATGTTTTCAATTTCCTAGTTTACTCTGCTAATCTATACATGCTGCTGAAGTTGTAAGAATAAAATGGGAATGGACATTGGATATGGTACCCTGAATGCCTTGGGGAAAGGCGGGGAGGATAAAACTTAATCAAAAATATGTTTTCAATTTCCTAGTTTGCTAGTCAAGAGCAGAACCCCTATACATGGTGTTGAAGTCCAAGAATGAATTCAAATGTACCACTCAATGCACTTGTGAGCTGTTGCCATAAATGTGTGAAAGGCACAAAAAACGTCCCCATGGTTTTAGAGACGCCCCTATCTGGTTGCCAAATTTCGATGGCTGTGCATGGAAGGCAGATTTAGAATCACATTTTCAACTTCCCTGCAACTTTGGGTGTCACTTATGAGCAGATGCATTCAATCGTGTGCTGTTAGATCTTTCTAAATCTCCTGAAGTCTAGGACTTAGAAGATGCAACCCTGTTTAGATTGCAATGTAAGTCTTCCAAGCTCTTTACACACACCCCACACAAAATTCTACCTATTTGGAATGTGCTTCTTTTCTTCTCAGCAAAAGCAGGCTTGTATTAATGGCAGATCACATTTTAAAAAATAGTTCTAATGGTTGTCTCCCAAAGATTAGGAAGCATAAGCCCCACAATTGTTGCTTTGCTTTCAAATCTAAGGCCTTTTCTGCATGCACAAACTTACCACAGATTTTCCCAGTGATCAAATTCTGTGTTTTGGGCGTTTTCCACATGCCATGATTACCCTGGGGTACAACTGGGATCATACATACCAGGTTACTCTTATCTTGGGCCCTTTCCCCACTTACCTTATGCTGCGCGCTACTCTCCTCAAGTAGTGCGAGGTCCCACGGCAGTCCCCACTACAGGGGCGGCGACAACGCAGCCGCTCCGATGCTGCCGCTCTCGCACCCCCTCAGCGTGTGGCATCCCTGGCACTCCTCAAAACGGCGCCTTTTGACAAGGGGCAGGGATGCTGTGCGCTGAGGGGGTGCGAGAGCGGCAGCGTCAGGGCGGCTGCGCTGTCGCCGCCCCTGTAGTGGGGAGTGCCGCAGGACCTCGCGCTACTTGAGGAGAGTAGCGTGCAGAGCGCGGGGTTGTGGGGAAGCTCGGGAGCGCGCCAGAGATGACGCGCGGTGAGAGTAGGGTGGTCAAAGGTAAGTGGGGAAAGGGCCTTGGTTTCTCCCTTAGCATGGCTGCCCGTTAAGACAGGGAGGAAGAACTACAGTTAATTATGCACGAGCCCGGTTTATTTGCATTTTCCATGCAAACGTTTCCATGCATGTGCGAACATTTCCATTTTCCCCATGTTCTGATTGGCTGTAGCTGTGGGGCTGATCTTGAATTAAAGGGCAGGCTGCTACAATCCGCCGTGAGAGAAGAGTGTGATGTCAGAAGGGGAGACCAGTGAGGCAGGCCACTTCTACTGTTGAGAACTACAAACATGAAATGGAAACCAAAACAACTCCTAGGGCAGGCAACATTACCTGAAGGAACTACAGCCTGTCCACTCCCCCCCACCCCACAAAAAAACCACATTTTGAGGCCAAATTAGAGGCTGTAGAAACACACCATCATTATGTCAACAGCCCCTTGTTAATTTCCTCCTGCAAAAAGCAACTTCCAGTGTCAATTTCATCTGCTCCTCACTGCAGACTTATTCTGACATTCCTCATTCAGGATGAAATTGCCAAAACTATTACAATCAACCCGACTTGTGTCTATGTCCTAACATCCCACAAAAATCAGCACTGCATGTCTGTATCTCTGTCTGAACATTCCATTGCAAATTCTAAATGAAAGTGATAAAGTTGATCCAATCCACCCTGCTTGTGTGTGTCTCTGCCTGAATGTTACATCGCTAGTTCAATACAACAAAGAGAAATGCTTTTGAAATCCTTTCGAAAATAGAGGAGGGAGGAGGAGAAAATGGATGAAGGGGAGGTTGGTCGACAACATGGAGATGTAGATAAAGCCCAGATGTTTGGTGGGGTAGAGAAATAAAAAACCATTTCAACATGATTGCACACTCAAGGGAAGCTGGCTCAGAAACAAATAGGAGGGGGAAAACACAGTAAAAGTACTTGGGAAAACAAAAGAGGAAAAATTATGGGAAAATGTTTCCAGAACCAAATAGATGGGGGAAAAAGTGCAAAATTAAAAGGAAAAAAACCATGCCATTCAAAGTTTTCCCTGCCCATTTCCACTTGTTAAGCTTCTACTAAAGGTACATATCATTTTTCTCCAGGCCAGCTGGCAACCACAGGGAGAAAAGCAGGAACTAAGACAAACTAAGCATTTGTTAGTAAAAAAAAAAGATTCTGTTCTGACAGACTGGAAGAAAATCTCACTTGGACCCTCCCCCCACCCCCAACTACTAAAGCAAACAGCACATTATTGCATGTTCGCATTAATGATATAGAACATAGTATGTAGGCCCAGATGCTGAAGCCCTCTTGGGATGCTTTACCTGTGCTGCTGTAAGAGGGAGTAGAGAGCAGGTGTCAGAAAAGATCATGCCACCCCCAAAGCCCATTAGTTCTGCTCAAGTGTCTCAGGTCTCCTCCTGTCAACATCAGTTCAGCAAAATGCAGGTAGCCAAGCCAGAGGGGCTGAGATCTCAAACATAGCCCCGCTCTGTGTGTGGAAGAGACTTGTGCAAATCTCAAAGCAGCAGCAGCAGCAGGAGGAGGAGGAGTTTGGATTTATATTCCCCCTTTCTCTCCTGCAGGAGACTCAAAGGGGCTTACAATCTCCTTGCCCTTCCCCCCCTCACAACAAACACCCTGTGAGGTGGGTGGGGCTGAGAGAGCTCCGAGAAGCTGTGACTAGCCCAAGGTCACCCAGCTGGCGTGTGTGGGAGTGTACAGGCTAATCTGAATTCCCCAGATAAGCCTCCACAGCTCAGGTGGCAGAGCTGGGAATCAAACCCGGTTCCTCCAGATTAGATACACGAGCTCTTAACCTCCTACGCCACTGCTGCTCCAAAGGGGACCAAAGGGCTTCTTAGCCCTGGCCTGGATGGCCCAGGCTAGCCTGATCTCATCATATCTCAGAGGCTAAGCAGGGTTGGTCCTGGCTAGTACTTTGCTAAGAGACCAGTAAGGAATACCAGAGTCACCTTGTGGAGAAAGACAGTGGCAAACCATTCCTGTTAATCTCTCACCTTGAAAGCCCCACCGCGTTGTCTTAAATGGGCTGGAACTCAATGCCACTTCACATACAAAGGCTGCTTTTTTGCCATCAAGTCACATCTGACTTACAATGACCCATGGTAGGTTTTTCAAGTCAAGAGATGTTCAGAGGTGGTTTGCCATTGTCAGAGGTGTAGCTCCAAGGGGGCGGGGGCAGGGGGCGACGCACCGGGCGTGGCAAGGGCTTTCCGGGGGCAAGGCAGGGGCGTTCTGAGGCAGGGGCAGAAGCGTTCCGTGACAGGGGTAGAGGAAGCACCAGCGCACCAGGCGCTTTCCCCCCTTGCTATGCCTCTGTCCATTGTCTGCCTCCTCCTCATGGCCCTGGTATTCACAGAACTTCACAGTCCCCAGAGTTTCTTGGCTGGAAGTCACGACAGGTTTCTGTGAAATTTGCAGTGACAGCTGGCTGCCTTTCAGTCCCCTGAGATGTGTCTTGCAACCCTGAGGACTAGGAACTGGCTCTCTGGGCTTTTAGAAACGACAGCAGAGCTTCTTAGGAACTGGCTGGTCCTCATTCAGAGGCGAAGCATTAAAACGTGTGCACGCACGCACACGCACACACACACACACCCAATGTATCAACACTGTTCGAACCATTTCCCAGTCTGTGCCAGATAAATCATTAGTCTGTCTGAATACAGCTGCTGTCACGCTGCCTCGCTGGCTGGCTCAGGAAGGCAGAAATCTACCCAGCCTTGCCCACAGTGACCCTCTCAGAAGCTTAATAAACAAGTCACGCTAAAGTGCTGCATCAGGTTCAGGGCCCTTGTTCCAGAGCATCCACCTGCTCCTTGGGAGCTGGGAAGTCTAGGTCAGACACGCAGGCTGCATTAGCAATGTGGGCAATTTGCTAACACCCAGCACGTCATTCCCTCTGGCTCAGACCTGCTCCAGGCTACAAATCCCAGGAAGCAGAAGAGGAGACCAAAAATAGCTCATTCCCCACCCCCCACCTCTGCCACTTCCTGGCTTCGGAGACAAAGCTGCCATTCTGCCACATTAGGACTGCTACCTTGCACAAGGAAGCCCCCCAGAGTTGTCCACGGTGTTCTTTACGACTCTGCTGGTCTGTTGGCATCAACAACAAAAAATCAGCACCCGCCTTTGGTCTGCCCCTTCTTCTCTTTCTTTCATGCCCCTTTCCTTCCTACATCAGATTGGACAAAAGTCACATGTGATCCAGCATCCTGTATCCCAGGTTAACACTTCCACTTAGCAGAAAAGTTCCTGGTAGGCAGGGCGAGCTGAGCCGTAGTGAGGCAGCGGCTGCTCAGCACGGACAATGCCTGTTGGCTGGACAGAGCCTCCCTTCCACCACCACCTTTGCATCATTACCAGCATCACTGGTGTTTAGGATTGCAAGCACAGGGCTGAGAAATACTTGAAGACTTTGGGAGGTGGAGCATTAGGAGGGTGGGGTTTGGGGAGAGGAAGGACTTCATCAGGGTATAATACCATATAGTCCACCTTCCAAAGTGGCTATTTTCTCCTGGTGATCTCTGTTGTCGAAGATCAGTTGCAAAAGAAGGAGACTCCAGCAACCACCTGGAAATTAGCAATCATCACTTACTCATTCCCATTACCAGGGCTCAGTTGACCACTGTGCGTACTGACAAACCTCAGCTGCCAGTGGCGTATCTGACAGAGGAACGTGGGGGATCAATTGACCCCAGGCGCCCCATTGGATCATGTGGGGATACCCTGTGTGCTCCTGGCCACAGCAGGCTCCTGGCCTAGCTGCTCGGGTCTGCCAGGCACCCCTTGGCCCCGCCCCGCCAGACTGCTCCTTCAGCCGGTGGAGGGTCCACCAGCTGAAGGAGTAGCCTGGCAGAGCCGGGTTGAGGGCAGCCTGCGGCAGGCTCCTGGCCCGGCTGCTCCGGCCCATCGGGCACCCCTCAGTCTAGACCCAGCATGCCCAGCCACACCAGGCTGCCCAGGACCGCTGATGGTGGTGGCTAAAGTAAGTGGGGTACGGGGGAGCGTGGTGGGAGCAAGTGTTGCCCTGGGCACCATTTCGCCCTGGTACGCCTCTTCTCAGCTCATTCCTCGATTACTGGGACTTTGCTACTCCAAGGCTCATCTCACCATTGTCAATGTCATTAGGGTGCCTCATCATTGCTGGCATAGCTGGGGCTCACACCTGCCATATAAATTGTATGTGAAGTGTCTTTGGCACCAATGAATCTACAAACCAATAGCAAAAAACAAAGGATCGAAATAGTAACCAAGGTATAAACAAATGCTAAAAATAAATGAATGGGAAACTGTTAAGAAACTAGCCATCCCAAGAAGGGAGGCTTTGGACCACAAATGATATGAGTAGTGTTACAGGACACCCCTACAATCCCCATGTCAGGCAAGATCCTGTCTTCACCCTCTGTCATCCAGCAATGGAGCAACAGTGGAGGAAGGGGGTAGGGAGGACAATGTCCTGGATGCTGTGTTTCCTTCACCATAGAGACTGAGGGAATTCCTGCATTACATTGTCGCAGGCTTTCACGACTGGATTCAACTGGATTCACAGCTGGGCAAAACATTAGGAGAGAAAACTACCAGACCACAGCCATACAGCCTGGAAAACCCACAAAAGCCAATTCCTATAGCGTTGCTTCCCCTCCCGAGGGCCAAAAGTCCCAGCAATGCTACCCACAGGCCTTGCAACCCCACCATCCACAACAGCTCCCAAGTCAAGACTGCTCACTGGCCTGAATAAAAAGGGACTCTGCTGCCATCTTTCCTGTGATAGTTCTCCTTTGCCCAAAGTTCAGTCTGGGAAACGACTTGCATGTTATACATCTTCCAGATTTGCCCTCATACCTGGTAGGCAGATAAGTTTGGGAAGTTCTATGCCTAGAACTCATATTTGAGGAATGGGAGTCTCTAATTCCCTTTGTGCTATTTTCCCCACTTGAAGCAGCCTCAAGGGGTGCTATTTGCCCTGTTGAGGAAACATACAGTATACGGATGGCCTGTAGTTAGACCCATAGATCCTTTATGCCATGGGAATGATTCTTACTGTGGTCCATGGTACACTTTAGGTATGATCCAGTTTAGATTGATCATCTAAGGGGGTTAACTCTTCCCGTCTGAACCTTTCCCCTAATAAAATATGCTCTCTGCCTGGTTTTGCTCCATCAGGAAAGGAGGAGGAAAAAGAGGAAGAAGAAGAAGAGGAGTAGGAGGAGTTGGATTTATATCCCCCCTTTCTCTCCTGTAAGGAAACTCAAAGAGGCTTGCAAACTCCTTTCCCTTTCCCCCTAACAACAAACACCCTGTAAGGTAGGTGGGGCTGAGAGAGCACTGAAGAACTGTGACTCGCCCAAGGTCACCCAGCTGGCATATGTTGAAGTGCACAAGCTAATCTAGTTCACCAGATAAGCTTCCACAGCTCAAGTGGCAGAGCGGGGAATCAAACCTGGTTCTCCAGATTAGAGTGCACCTGCTCTTAACCACTACACCAAGCTGGCTCTTGTGGAGAAAGGAGAAAAATAACAGAGAGGTATATGGTGCTCGATTCACCAACCAACATCACTATGAGCCCTACTGGAATAGGGCAGGATATAAATTAATAAATAAATAAATATGGTTAACAAAGCCCAACAAAGGCATTTTCAACTGGGAAATGGTGCAAATAGGAAAAGTTAACTTCACCTTTCCCAATACCATAGCCCCCAACCCATATCCTCATCTGCTATTTAAAGGGAATAAAACACACTGGGAGTTCAAACAGAACTCCAGCGCCTTCTCTTTTGACATGGCCGTCTTTCAGAAGCCCTGCACACAAAAGTCATTCCATGTGGCTGTTCCTCTAGCGCACAACTGCAAAGGACTCTGCAGCGCTTTGGAAATAGAGAAAAGGGTTTATTCAATAAGAGCCCCCTCTCTCACTCAGTCAGGAAGAAAATTCATCCCATGCCGAAGCCGCATGCAGAATGCCCTCATTAGGCCTGGAGGGCAGGCTCTCACCCAGATTTAAAGGACATTTCCAGAAGAGCATCCTGGGAAAAAATATTTCTTGTGAGCGAGTCCCATCGGAAAGCTAATTAGCAAAGCCAAGCAATCACACGTTAGGAAGCACCTGAGGTGGAAGCGGAGCTCTTGTTGAGGAGGGTTTGTGTCACAAGGGGCAGCAATTCCCCATCACTGGACTGGAGGAAGTTCATACAAGGTTCATGCCCTTTGCTTCCATCACTAATTCAATCCACATACTTTTTTTCAGTATCATTTGTGTTCGGTGGACCACTGGTTATCCTAGGTATCCAGGTGCCTCTTACTTACAGTAGTTTTAAATGACAGATGATGATCTGTATCCAGCGTGGTGTAGTGGTTAAAAGCAGGTGCACTCTAATCTGGAGAACCGGGTTTGGCTCTGCCACTTGAACTGTGGAGGCTTATCTGGTGAACCAGATTAGCTTGTGCACTCCAACACATGCCAGCTGGGTGACCTTGGGCTAGTCGCAGTTCTTTGGAGCTCTCTCAGCTCCACCCACCTCTCGGGTGTTCGTTGTTAGGGGGGAAGGGAAAGGAGTTTGTAAGCCCCCTTGAGTCTCCTTACAGGAGAGAAAAGGGGGATATAAATCCAAACTCCTCCTCCTCCTCCTCTTCTTCTTCTCCTCCTCCCCCTCCTCCTCCCCCTCCTCTTCCCCCTCCTCCTCCTCCTCCTGGCTCAGATCATCTAAAAAAGCCCACACAATTAAAGAATATAAGAAGGGTTCTGCTGGACTGGACCAATGGTCAGTGTAGTGCAGTGGTTGTGGCACTTGACCAGGATCTAGGAGACCCAAGTTTTGAATCCCAGTGTGGCACAGAAGCATGCAGGGTGATCTTGGATCATTTTCTCTCAGCCTCATCCACCTCACATGGTTGTTGTAAGGCTCAAATGCAAGAGGGGGGAATATTGTTGTAAGTAGGGTTTCCAACAAGGCCAGAGACTTGAATCTGTCTAAGCACCTGTAACAGAAGCTTAGTAGATGAAAATGGATGGTGAAGCTATGAAGTGTGGAAGTAAATAAATAACCCCACCTGGTAATTAACATTCCATTAAGCCTCTTCTGAAGCGGCAGGGCATTGTTCTCAAGGCCTGGCAGCTCTAGTTAGCAGCTAATTTTAGTCAGGAGAAAAGTGGAGTATAAATATTGAAATTAAAAATAATTTAGTCCAACGTCCAGTTTTCCATGGGAGCTAACCAGATTCCAGATAAAGTCCACAAAAAGGGGCATTGGGGTCCAAAGCAATCCTCTGACGTTGATCCTCAGGATCTGGTATCCCAAGGTACACTGCCTCCAAAACGGAGGTTCCATTTTGCCATCATGGCCAACAGCCAGAACTTTGCCTTCCATGAATCTGTCCAAGCCCCTTTGGCAAAAGGATTTTGTACATCTGTGATCCACCACAACTGTTTTGTAGGCCATCAGATCTGCTTCCTGAAATTACAGTTTCATCACCCACTGCCTGGCTTATGGCTCCAATAATGTTCTGAGCACGTACATTACTCACAGGTCGATTCTGCACTTGGGTTATCGACCTAAGTTCGAGCTGCGTTCGACCTAAGTGCTCCACACAACCACAGGGATTGACGTGGTTTTGTACCAGCTTCACCCTGTGTAACGGTCAAATTTCCGACTCCAGTTGGGAACTACTACTTTTCAGGGAACCACGCTCAAACTCAGCTCGATTCCAGTAAAGTGCGGAATCTCTGGTGCCAGGAGTCTCCCATTGGAAGCCCTAAGGCAGTGCAGAGAATGCTGTGAGTCAGCTCAGGATCAAGTCTGAGCCACAGCACAGGCCTTTTAAAGTGCAGTTCCTGCCGGGTGTGAATCCTCAGCTGCCTCACAGGCTCAGGTGAGCTGGGTGGACTGCTAGGCTGGCCCTCAGTGGCTGGAGGTGCTTCTGCAACCACTCTGACTTCCAACTCTTGACTTAGGCCCATAGGTGGAGCTACCATGGGGCTGGGGGGGACGCCCTGGGCGCAGGCTTGGCGGGTGGAGAATTGTTCCCCCACCCCTCCCCTCCAGCCACCCCCTCCAGCCCAGAGCAGCCCCCACAGACCTGAGCAGGCTGCTCTTTTAACTTTTAAAGGTAAGTGAGGCATGTTGGGGGGGCGGGGGGTGTTGGGAGCGCCATTTTGCCCCAGGTGCCTGTTCCCAACCCTACGGCACTGCTTGGGCCAGCTCTGTCTGCATCCTGTGAAGCTTCTGGGTGTGCTTGAGGTTCAATTGGCTGGGGTTCCAGCACAGTGGGTGTCGTCCTGCCAGTGTTTCTCATCAGAGGACTCCTGGCTGGCTCATTCTGAGCCCATGGAAGGGCCACACCAAAAACCCAGAGCCAATTCAACTACTTTAACTTATTCCCAACACCTTTTGAAATATTGTCTTCAAAACATTTGAAAGTATCTTTGGGGGAAATAGTGTACGGTGGACACTCATTCATGGTTTGTGATTCACGATTTCAATTATTTGCAATTCATGGCCTGATCATGTGATGCTGTCCCCAGCCTGTTTTCTGTTGCTGTATACATAAACTGGCTGTTAACAGCCTTGCTCTGGTCTTTCAAACTGAGGGCCATGGCTTCCTTTACGATCCTTTGTCATTCCTTTATAAACAAATCATTGCATTATTAATTTTTACTATTAATTTGTATTTATTATTTTATTTAATTACTAACAGGGCCCGGCCAAGCGTTGCTGTGGCAATTGTCCTTCTCACCACAGTCCGCAACCCACACAGGTGTCAATGCAGGTTCAATGATCAGCAGCATAGCCTTTTGGGGTGGTCAAATGGAATCCCTCTTTCCCTTTTCAGTTCACATTGTTATATGGTGCTGTCTTGTTTTTTTAGTATAAGGTAACCCTTTCCATTCCACAGCGCGGCGCGCTGGGCGTGACCTGCCGCCGCCTTCATGATGCCCATTGCTTCACCGGTACGCCGGCCCGCCGCTATGCACAGGCTAACCGCACCCGCGCTTGCGGCCCGCCAGTACCCTTGGAACTGTCCAGAGTGCGAATCCCGCTGTCCATAGGCTGGTTGACACGCACAGTCCTGGCTTGGGTGAGGCAGAACTGGGGCAAGGAGGTTATCCCAGTCAGGCAGCAGAGGCAGGGTGGTGAGGTGTTCAGATCGAGGCCAGCTCCCTGGGTTCTTAAAGGGTCATGTGCAAAAGAAGCGGAGCCAGTAATGGTGGTTCTCCCCCACCCCGTGGATTTTCTTAGAAGAAAAAGGCAAACTTCAGCTCGCTTTTAGTCAAAGAGAGCTGAGGCGAATATGGGTGAGGAAGTGGGTAAATGGTGGTTGGATGTTAGGAAGGGGAGAGTGAGGTGTGTGAGGATGAGCTGGATGTGTATGAGAGTATGAGTGTTGTGTGGTAGCAGTGGGTGAGGCACAGAGAGTGAAAGTTACCTGCGTGTGAGGGGGGGAACCCCATCTGATGTCTCACACAGCAAAATGTGTATGTGTTTCCCTTCAACTCGTATTACCTACCAATATTACCTGTTTACTGTTTTCACTGCTCATCTCTGGCCATCTGCGTGAACATTCTAAGGGCATACCAAGCCCTCAGGCCACATACAGGCTGCACGAACATTCTAAGGGTGACAGTTAAACACAGCCAGCTTCATGGCCTGGTGCGCCAGGAAAAAGACGTTTTACCTGGCTCAGGTATGGACTTTTGGCGATTTGAAGGTCTGATTACCTGCCCGCAACAGGGAGGAACATCATGTGAAAATTTGGGGGCGATCCGTCCAGCCATTTCAGCGTTAGGGCAGTAACAAAAACACTGTTAGCTTTTTATATATATAGATAAATGATTAAATGGGGGTTGTTTTGCTACTGGGAGGCAACAGAACCTTTCTCCCAGGGTTCACAAAGTTTATCATTTGTAGAGGAATCCTGTTTCCAAGCTGGATTCCTCACAATATACTTCCACAAGGTGGTGACTTTTTTGCAGTGTCTTGACAGTCCTCCATGAAACTTGTGTCTTCCTTCACATTGCATTTGTGCTCCAGGGCAGTACCGATCCTAGGACAACACCAAACCTGAGAGTTGATTCATATATGCATGTTTATCATTAATAGTGATTTCCGTGCACACCTGAGTCACCACAGGTTAACCATCTCAACTAGACCCTTCAGTCTACCCAGTGTCAATGGAGTTCCACATGGCAAACATTCTCTGTTCTGCGTTCGCTGCTGCTGTGAATTCAGATTCATGCATTTGTAGGTGGGATTCCACATAGAAATTTTCTGTGTGCTTTCTTCCCTCAGCCAACATTGGCCCTGTATTCTTCCCACCTCCTTCCACAGGGCTTTTTCCTTTTTTAAAAAAAAGGTAATTGGTATACTGCTATAGTGTTACTGCATTATATTATAGTGCTATAGCAATTAATTTTTTTTTTAAGCTGTCCACTGGTGCAGCAGGGAAAATGACGCCGGCAAAAGGCTGATGCAAGGAAAATGACACTGGTGTGAAGAGGACTTTCAAAATGTGCACATAAGAGGAAGACATCGTGTTGGTGCTGTCAAAAACAGTGCTCCAGTTTGAAACTAAAGGCAGAGAAAAGCATCCATGTGGAAGCAACGTGGACCAGTTTGCACTCAGTTGTCAAGAAACAAGTGCTATGTAATCCTGCCGTGACAAGTTGAACATTTCATAGGCCTGTATGAACTAGGTCTTAAAACCAGGCTATATAGGGCCTCTGCTTGCATGAGACACACCTGGTACCTTGATGGAGCAGGACCATGCTTCTGCTAATGTTTCACAATCTGCAGTGAGGTTGGATTCAAGAGGTTGCACAGCTTAAACCAAGCCTGCCTCAGACTGGGGTCTCCTGAACTGTTCTCCAGATTCACTGGTGGAGGTAAAGGCCTTCTGCCTACCTTTCACAATTCTGACCCGCTTTCAATTTTGTCTTTTATTTCCAGAGGACCAGTTCAACCTGAGGGTGATTATCTGAACTGCCAGTGACCAACCAAGAAAGAGATCCTGAGTTTGTGAGCGTGCTCAAACACTTGCCAGTTCAGGTGGCGGCCTTGTATTGCTCACCAGTCATGAGCAGGAAGCTGACTGTTTGGTGAGCTGTTTGAATGTCTCCAAGTGAGTTTGAGCTTGCACAATTATATTTTCTTACCCAGTTACATGGTTTTTCGCAGCTCCTCAGCTCATATTTCACCACCTCAATTTAAAAAGCACATCATTCCAGGGGTCTGAGACTTTTGAACTGAGACTTATTACTAGTATCTCTGTATGTCTTCCGTATCTACCCATGGATGCTACTAACCTTGTGATCATCACTTCTGAAATGGATGCTTTTTACTGTAAGGATGCAAAATGAAGGCAATGCAATCCAGCTGATATTGGTCATGTTACTGATGCAGTCATTCAAGTGTTTAGGTGCAAAGAGGGAGTCAACTGCAAGCAATACCCTTCTTTGTGACACAAGTTGGTCCCTTTAATGACTCAGGGGTGATATGGGCTTCAGCTATCAAAAGAGTAAATGTAGTTCTCGAACTGGGCAAAACGACCACAACAAACTGGTCCTGTGCAACAAACAACTACTGCACCGGGGCAAAGCTGCTCAAGATGAATTTCAGCAACTACCACTGAGGCAACTTGATCAATGGAATGTAATCAACTGAATTAATCAAGTTATGTTTGCCTAGCAATCATGCGTGTGTCAAAGTTTGCAGGTCTCCTAGGAATAAATAGCTTAATAAAAAATTCAACTCCGTGAGCAGCTGCAGTGAAAGACAAATTCCATACTAGGGACGGATAGGAAAGGGACTAGATAGCTTGATGCTTTTGGGTAGCTCTCTAATGAAGCTGTATTTATTTCATTTACTTCATTGACACCTGGCCGTATTCCCCAAAGCAGATCCAAAGCACTTGCTCATATTCTCTCTTTCCTCACAACAATCTTGTGCAGAGGCGTAGCTCCAAGGGGACAGGGGGGCAATGCACCGGGCGGGCGCCCCTGTGGGGCATGGCAGGGGCAGAGGAAGCACCAACACACCAGGCGCTTTTTCCCCTCACTCCGTCCCTGATCCTGTGTGGTAGGTTAAGATGTGACTGGCCCAAGGCCATCCAGCAAAACTTCCACAGCAGAGTGGGGAATACTTTATCCAGTTTTGGTCTTTCCAAATCCTAGAAGTCATGGGCATCCAGTGAAACTGGTGGGTTGTGAATTCAGGACTGTTGACAGAAGGCATGTTTAACCCAAGGCATGGTCAAACAGACTGTAGAGATGATCTACCTTCGCTGGCTTTAAAAGAGAGTTAGGCAAAATGAAAAAGACAACTTCTAACAACAACTTACCTACAAGCTTCCACATTCACAGGCAGTGTACCTCAGAGTAGGGAAAATGTATCCAGGGAAAATGTAGCCCAGTGCAAAATCTGAGTTCTCAGCACACACACATCCCACCCTGTATGGGCGACCACCCTCCCTAACCACGACCAAACAACTTTTTTTTCTAGCGGTAAGGGATGTGGGGTGGAGACAATTTTCCACCCCTCACATGACTAAATGGCCGCAGCCTGGGGACGTTTGACCCCATAAGTCCACTTGGGAGGTATGCCCCTGGTATACCTCTTAATACCCGCTACATCAGATCAACAAACAGTGGAGGCTTTGACTTCCATGACATGCTTGTGTCATTTATGGGGGGCATCTTTAGGAAGCAGGATGCTACTCTACAAGGACCACTGTTCTGATTGACCAGGGCTCTCCTCATTCTCTTACCCAATGAGCGTGGATGAAAAATGTCCATTTTTTACAAGTTCAACACTTTGGCCCATTTGGCATTGAGGTAACTAAATTAGTTATGTTCTTGAGACCATGGTTGAGGAGTCACAGAACTAAACTCTCTACCTCACCCCCCCCCCCCCAAATCTAGCATATGAAAAAGAAGGATTCAAGACTAGGCTTTTCCTTATGTGTCTGACTTCTGTGTACTGGAATTGTCATGTAATCTGCAGGCAGGCAGGGCCAGTTAGATCTCCACAAGTCGTGGCGCACCCTCAGGCTGGGGTCAGGAGCACTGACAGGAGCTAGAGGAAAAGTGCTGCGACTGGAATACAGTTGATCCAGCAAGGCAGCTGTGCCAAGCCTCAGCCTAAATAGGTTAGGAGGAAATCAGGATTAGCTCCTCTGATGTCAGGTGTTGAGCTTTGGACAAGATCCTGTGAGGAAATACTACCCTGATCATTCTGTTCTAGGTCTACAGGGAGGTTATGTGGAACAAGTCAAACCCTTCCTCTCCTTCATGCCTGAGCCTTCTGCTCTACAATTATTGCAGAGCAGGAGAAGATCCTCAAGGTCCAAGTTTGGGTCTGAGTCCTGCCTGGTGGAGGCTAGCAGTTGATTCAAGGGCTGGTGGCGACATTTCCCTTGCATTGTCTGGCAGTGCAGCTTCTGGTATGTCCTCAACAGGTGCTGGTATGTTCCTGTCAGGTACTTCTATAAAACTGGGCCCACCCTGGTCCTTTGGTCCTCCTCAGTCATCGATGTCAGCGTAGGAGGTTAAGAGCTCGTGTATCTAATCTGGAGGAACCGGGTTTGATTCCCTGCTCTGCCTCTTGAGCTGTGGAGGCTTATCTGGGGAATTCAGATTAGCCTGTGCACTCCCACACATGCCAGCTGGGTGACCTTGGGCTAGTCACAGTTCTTCGGAGCTCTCTCAGCCCCACACACCTCACAGGGTGTTTGTTGTGAGGGGGGAAGGGCAAGGAGATTGTAAGCCCCTTTGAGTCTCCTGCAGGAGCGAAAGGGGGGATATAAATCCAAACTCTTCTCTTCTTCTTCCTCAGGCTCTTCTCCTGAGAACTTTGGGTGAGGTTCACTGGATTAGACAGATGATGTCATGACAGAGATTTTCAATTGTTTTTACTTTGTAGAGAAGCAGTCATATTAACCCCCATTTCCACCCATTGAACAGCCCAGACTGACACTATATCAAATGGGTCATTTAAAAGCTTACCTTATCTCATTGAAGGTACTAATAGCAGAGCCAAATTTGAATAGCAAAATTGAGTGGAGATTTAAGAGTTAAATCTATTCTCCCCCTCTGCCCGAGGCAAATTAAGGCTCTTTGTGATCTTCATGTGAACTAGATGCCAGAAATCTTAATTCCCAGGTATGGGGCTTAAGCTTCTCTCAGTGCTGTTTAGCCCAATGTGAAACACCCCCAAGGAACTAACAGAAGGAAGCAGTGTCTCTTAACCGGGGGTGTGCAGGCTCCAGTACTGATTTTAATCCACAGTATTGTATCCATGCAGCCATTCCACATGGAATTGTTCTATGTCCGAACTGGTCCTCCAAAGTCTAGAGCAGTGGTTCTCAACCTTCCTAATGCTGTGACCCTTTAATACAGTTCCTCATGTTGTGGTGACCCCCAACCATAAAATTGGTATATATAAAAAGGCCGTTTTCTGATGGTCTTAGGCGACCCCTGTGAAAGGGTCGTTCGACCCCCAAAGGGGTCGCGACCCCCAGGTTGAGAACCACTGATCTAGAGACTGTCAGGGTCTAGAATCCCTGCAGGGCCAACCCATCCACTAGGTGTCCCTTGGTAATCCCTCATGGCACCAGAGAGGGAGGGCGCCAACCAGCCCTGGCAGGTTTCCCAGTGGGCAGCCTATGGGCAACTTGCTTCTTCCTTCCCCCTATCAGGGGCAGGAGAACCTTCCCCCTCCCCTCCCCTGCAGTATGTGGGGGAGAAGGGTGGGGTGCAGCTTCCTGCCTTGAAATGGTACTGGAGAGAAGAGGGCAAGCAGCGCCCAGTAAAGTCATTCTCCACCTAAGGTACTAAAAATCCTAACAATATTACACAGGTGCAAACCAGTCTCTCCACCTAGAGGAAGGACGACAAGAAACTGTCCTATTTGGGCTGATTTTTCACATTTATAAGGACATCAATTTTGATTCACTAAAGAAACGCCCATTCCCATGCATGGAAGGGCTGAGTCACCAAAAGATTTCAGAACCAGTCTGGTGTAGTGGTTAAGAGCAGATGGGCTCTAATCTGGATAAGTGGATTTAATTCCCCACTCCTCCACATGCAGCCTAGGGCTTGGGCTAGCCGCAGTTCTCCCAGAACACTCTCAGTCCCACCTACCTCACAAGATGTCTGTTGTGAGGAGAGAAAGGTAAAAGGAATTTGTAAGCTGCCTTGAGACTGGAGTGTTGTGGGGTTTCCGGGCTGTATGGCCGTGTTCCAGTAGCATTTTCTCATGACATTTCGCCTGCATCTGTGGCTGGCATCTTCGGAGGATCTGATGGTAGTAAAGCAAGTGGAGTATATGTACCTGTGGAATGTCCAGGGTGGGAGAAAGAACCATTTGCATTGGTTAACAAGTGTAAAGGTTGAGACCCAATGTAAATGGGTCTTTCTCCCACCCTGGACATTCCACAGGTACATATACTCCACTTGCTTTACTACCATCAGATCCTCTGAAGATACCAGACACAGATGCAGGCGAAATGTCATGAGAAAATGCAACTGGAACACGGCCATATAGCCCAGAAACCCCACAACTCTCCAGTGATTCCAGCTGTGAAAGCCTTCGACAATGCCTTGAGACTCCTTACAGTTGAGAAAAGCAGGGCATAAATCCAAACTCTTCTTCAATAATAGCTGTTTTGTAAAAAGGGATTTGAAAATGGTTTGTCAGGGGTTTTGTGAGGTCCTTTGGATTTAAAGGCATTTTTCTGTATTCCATATTTGATGGTCACTGTGATGCAGTTGTTGGTTGGAGTGTTGGACTAGAATCTGGGAGACCCAGGTTCGAATCCCACCCTGCAGTGGAAGCTTGCTAGGTGACCTTGAGCTAATGACACTCTCTCAGCATAACTGGCCTCACAGGATATATGTGAGGACAAAATGGAGGACAGAAGAACACCATAAGCTGCTTTGAGACCCTGTTGGTGAGAAATGAAAAGCATAAATAAATTCACCTCTGGTGCAGTAGGTTTTGAAGGTTCTGAAAATAATACAAAAAACCTGCCTCACCTGCTCACCACAGACAGAAATTCAACGCCTGCTGCCATAAGTGTAACCCTTTGCTTGCCACAAACATCACACTGCTTCCACATAGTCCTTTCAGTAGCACCCAACACGCCAACTATGTGAGATATTGGAAAATCTCTTTCGAATGAGCTGTAGCTCTCTGAGGAATATATATATATATTCCCTTCCAGCCTAAGAATCTTTAGAGAAAGGAAGGTGTGGGAGAAAATGAGAGAAGCAGCAATCAGCTTCTCCAGCACAGAAAATGTCAAGTCTCTGCTCATGACGGGTAGGTGTGTTAATCGGTCTGCAGCAGCAGAAAAGAGCAAGAGTCCAGTAGGATTTTGAAGACCAACAACATTTTCTGGCAAGGTGTGAGCTTTTGTGAGTCACAGATCACTTCTTCAGATCCAGCTAGAATTACTCTCTGCTTAGTACAAGATAGAGGGCTTGGAACGCCTTTAGAGAGACGTCAGGGAAGGCAGCCCATAAATCCTGGATGTAGGGAGACAGATAGACCTGCACTGCATATATCAGTCCGAGTATTAGCCCTCAAGACATAATGAGGCCTTCCTAAAGGATGGCCCTGTGAGTATGCATCCGTTTGCAGCCTCCCAGGCACCTGTGTGAGGAAATCAATGCGCAACTCTGTCCTTGCCCATGGGCATAATTCACAGTTTCCATGGTATATAAGGCTGCGAAGCCGAGGAGCCTTGAGGTCACTCCTGGGTTAACCGGAGCCTTTCATCAAGAGACAGCCCCCCCCCCCCCATATTGTATAGTTCCAAAAGACCGGTTCTGCAACACCCTTCAAGTTGAGTCGCCAAGGTCTGTGAAAGCACCGATCAGATGGAGGCTGATATTGTTTTCCTTCACTGTCATATACCCCGGGAGGGTTGTGTGTTAAGCACCTTTTGCTGGGATACAAAATGCAAATGGATTTTGCATTCCAAAACAGAGTTTTTACCAAATCCAGCCTGGGCAATTCCTGGATATTCGATTTGGGGACTGTGCTTATGGATGTAAAGCCTGGACAGGGGGAGAGCATTCGACTGGGCTGTGAATTTAGGGTTGTCAAACATCTCTTGGTCATCATAGCGGGCTACAGAGGCAGGGTTGCCACAATCAGTGTGGCGTAGTGGTTAAGAGCAGGTGCACTCGGGAGAACCGGGTTTGATTCCCCTCTCTGCCACTTGAGCTGCGGAGACTTATCTGACGAATTACGCACAGCCCAGCCAAGGCAAAAAAACGCAATACACAAAAGGCAAGTATCAAACTGAGGCACACAGACTTATCTGTCAGCTTGTGCACTCCAACACATGCCAGCTGGGTGACCTTGGGCTAGTCACAGTTCTTCAGAGCTCTCTCAGCCCCACCCACCTCACAGGGCATCTATTGTGGGGTGGGGGAAGGGAAAGGAGATTGTATGAGTTTCCTTACAGGAGATAAGTGGGGCGGATATAAATCCAAACTCTTCTTCTTCTTAGGAAACTCCTGGAGATTTGGGGAGGAGTCTAGGGAGGCCAGAGACCCCAGTGGGGTACAATGCCCTAGATTCCACCCTCCAAAGTATCCTTTCCCCCAGGGAAACTGATCTCTGAAGTCTGGAAATGAGCTGAAATTCTGGGGGGTTCCCAGATCCCATCTAAAGGCTGGATATCCTAGCTTTGATGCCACATTGAATTTCCCCTTTGAAGCTGTTGTCTCCTGCAGGGAATTGATCTTTGTAGACTGGTGATCAGTTATAAAGCCAGAAAAAAACCCAGGCCCCCGCTGGAGGTTGGCAAACCTACATCCAAAATTATGTGGCCTTTTCTCACTTCGCCCTCTACTTTCCCGGCAATCCCCCATGGAAGGAAAGGTCGAAATCATCCTCTCAGACCTCTCTTGGCTTAGAGATTTGATGCCGCAAGCCTCTCTGGGTATTGTTTTTCTCCTGCGTGCGTCTTCTCCCCTGCAGCTGATCCTTGAGCTGAAGGAAAAGGAGATGGGATGTATCGCTGCTGCTGATTGCATTCTGCTGTCTGGTGGGAGACAGCTTTCTGCAGAGCTGGAATGCTGCCAGTTCTGCCCCCTCCACACTTCCAGTTAGTCTATATGGGAGGGGCTAACAGCACCTAGTATCCTCTAGGCATGCTCACCCCATGGGCTCCTGGAAGGGCAGCACTGGAGTTGACAGAAGTGTCACGTGACAGCAGCATGCAGGAAGGGGGCATCATCTCAGGGGACAAAGGCTGGTTGTGATGCCAAGCTCGGGAAAGGACATCCAGACCATTTTCCATTCATCCACTTAGGCAGAGGAAGAACAGAGCTTACGAGGAGTTCCTGTTTTCATCTATGGAATGTTGGTGCGTAAAGGGCTCGGTGGTAAGGAATGCTTTGCATGCACAAGGTTCCAGGTTCAGTCTCCAGTATCTCCGATTAGAAAGCATCAGGTAGCCTCAACCTGAGACCTTGGAGGGCCAATGCCAGTTGGGTTGGCCAAGGGTCTGGTTTGCATGTGAGGGTAAGAGTTAGCTCCTGTGACCCTCTTCTGGCAAAAGAGGAGTCTTTTTCCTCAGGTGTATCACTGCTTCCTCTGGACCAGGGGTCTGCAACCTGCAGCTCTCCAGATATTCGTGGACTACAATTCCCATCAGCCCCTGCCAGCATGGGATTTGTAGTCCATGAACATCTGGAGAGCTGCAGGTTGCAGACCCCTGCTCTGGACCAAGTTTCCATTCTAAATGGAAAGAGTTGTAGCATCCAGCCCCCCTATGCACTTACATAGCTTGAAGTAGCTTGAAAATGGCATCATTTGCAGCCTATTGGAAGAAGAAGAAGAGGAGTTGGATTTATATCCCTCCTTTCTCTCCTGCAAGGAGACACAAAGGGGCTTACTCCTTTCCCTTCCCCCCTCACAACAAACACCTTGTGAGGTAGGTGGGGCTGAGAGAGCTCTAGAGAACTGTGACTAGCCCAAGGTTACCCAGCTGGTGTGTGTTGGAGTGCACAAGCTAATCTAGTTCACCAGTTCAGCCTCCATAGCTCAAGAGGCAAAGCAGGGAATCAAACACAGTTCCCCAGATTAGAGTGCACCTTCTCTTAACCACTACACCACGCTGACCTGGATGGCCCAGAGTAGCCCAATCTCACTGGAACTCAGAATAAGCAGGGTCAGGCCTGGTTAGTACTTGGATGGGAGACCACCAAGGAAGTCCAGGCAGTGGCATAGCACAATGGGGGGGGGGACGCCCTGGGCACGTGCCGGTACGGGGGCGTGACAAGGGCATTCCGGGCGTGGACATGGCAGGGGCGCAGTTTCCCCTCGCTCAGTCTCTGAGTCCAGGGTTGCTATACAGAGGCAGGCAATGGGTGACTACCTCTGTTTGTCTCCTGCCCTGAAGCCCTTCAGGTTTGCCATAAGATGGTTGTGACTTGACAACAATTTAATAAAATATGTAACAACCCAAAGAGCACCATGAAATTTCACAACTGGATGCTTCTGGCATATGGATTTGTTTAAAAAATGTACATGTCACCATAGATCTGTTTGAGACAGCTGTTATTAAAACAGTACAATAAAACCAGAACATCATCAGACTAAGCTGGCCAGCTCAAAAAGCTCAGGTAAAGGGAAATGCTTTATCCTGACACCTAAAAAACAGTAAGGTACGCACATTCCAAAGGCAAGGCACCATCACAGAGAAAGCCACCCCTGGCCTCACCTGGGCAGGTGGGTGACTGTAGAACATGGCTGGGATGAAGGTCTTAACTCAGGGGTCCCCCGTGTAGGAGAAGAAGACGACTTTGGATTTATACCCCACCTTTCTCTCCTGTAAGGAGACTCAAGATGGCTTCCCTTCCTCTCTGCACAACAGACACCTTGTGAGGTAGGTGGGACCGAGAGAGTTCCAAAAGAACTGTGACTAGCCCAAGGTCACCCAGCAGAAATATAGTATCTGGTTCACCAGATAAGCCTCTGCCACTCAGGTGGAGAAGCGGGGAATCAAACCTGGTTTTCCAGATTAGAATCCACCTGCTCTTAACCACTACACCACGCTGGCCCACTGACACCTTTTCCTGCATCAGTCAATCGTTTTTTGGAAGTTGGTGGGACCAGTCAGGTTTTTTTGCCTAGCAAGGCTTCTGATTGACTATTGGAGATTTGATTGGTTGTGGAAGGCATTCATGAGCTTTTTTGCAGATAAAGTCACGTTGCTTCGCCGGGACCTTCCCGCCACGTTATCTACAATTAGTGAACTGGAGGCTCCCTTGCCGTCTTCGGGCCCAAGTTTGGCCCAGTTCTCCCTGCTCTCCTGTCAGCTTTTGCTGACAGGGCCTTGGGCTGCTGTTAGACTCCACTACCTGTCCTTCTGGATCCGTATTCCTCACGAGTTATAAAAGCTTAAGTCGGGCGGAGTTACTTCGACCCCATCTGTTGAACATCATCAATGGCTCCCTTGAGCAAGGGGTCTTTCCGGATGGGTTGAAGGAGGCAGTGGTCCGCCCCACTCTTGAAAAAAGACCATCGTTAGATCCAGGTGGATCTGGCCACCACCGCCTGCCTCTCTCGAATCTTTCGTTTCTGGGCACTGAGAGAGTGGTGTTGGAGCAGCTTCCAGGGTTTCCTGGATGATGCATCGGCTGGACCCCTTCCAGTCCAAGCTTCCGTGTTGGGCATGGGACGGAGACCGCTCTTGTCGCCATCACAGACATCGCTCCGTGATGCAATCCTCGACTGGGGCGGATCGGCGCCGTTGGTTTTGTTAGATCTTACCGCTAGCGCTTGATATGGTCGATCACGCACCTTTTGACTCAATCGCCTCTGGCCGCTTCCAGGGTATCGGGCACTGTCCTTCAGTCCATTGCCTCGCTTCTCCGGGACCGGAGTCAGCAAGTGTGGTGCGGCGATGAAGCCTCCCGGAGGTGCCCGGGCTTCAGTGCGGAGTACCGCAGGGAGCGCTGCTATCCCCGGGCCATTATTTAACATCTATATGCAATTACCTCTGCTCAGCTGGTGCAGTATTTTGGGCTGATCTGTCATCAATATGCTGATGACACTCAGCTCATTCTGTTGATGGAGGGGGGAGCTGTTGCAGCCTCAAGTGCTCTGCTACATTGCTTGGAGGCGGTAGCTGGCTGGTTGCAGCAGAGCAGGTTGCAACTGAATCCATCGAAGACGGAGATCCTCTGGCTAGACCGCAGGGGGTGAGGTTAGGGATTTCCAGCCGCCGGTGTGGGAGGGGGGTCTCATTGGCTGACCTCCTCTGTTCAAGAGGTCTGGGGGGTCCACCTGGATTCGCCTCTCTCAATGGAGACCCAGGTGGCCCATACAACCCGGACTGTGACATTTTTTCCATCTTCGCCAGGCCCAAGGTGTGTTGGCTCCTTTCCTCTCCTGTATGATCTGGCCACTGTGATCCATGCAACGGTCACCTCCAGGCTGGACTATTGTAACTCTCACAGTACGCCGGCCTTCCTTTGCGCTTTGATTCGGAAGTTGCAACCATTCCAACATGCGGCAGCACGCCTGCTCACAGGAGGCGCCTTCAGAGAACAGCTATTATCCAGCCTGTGTTGGCGACAGCTGCATTGGCTCCCGGGTTGAATCTCCGAATCATCTTCAAGGTGTGGGTTTTGACCTTTAAGGCTTTATGCTGCCTGGGACCCTCGTATCTTCGGGACCGTGACACCCCATATGTCTCAACTCGCCTCTCTGCGCTCTGCAGAGGCTAATCCTACTGGTGGCCCCCGGCCCCTCTATGATGCTGCTGGCCTCCACGCTGGCCAGGACCTCCACGGCACTGGCTCCGGCCTGGTGGAACACCCTTCCAAAGGTGTCACCCTGCGGGACCTGGGTGAGCTCCGCAGGGCCTGTAAGACTGTGTTGTTCCAATCGGCCTTTGGAGTCTGGCTGCTGATATGGTGCCCCCTTACTGCCCTGCCCCTAGGGCAGTTACATCAGGGTCCCCTCATATTGAGGGGTCCTGCCATCCCCCCCCCCATGGGGGTAGGTTTTAAATTGGGGTCGGACGCCTTTTATTATGTATTATGGTTTTTTGCTGTTTTATGAGTTTTAAGCTATTTTATGGATTACTATTAATGTTTGTTACCGCTGTTTTAAAGATTTTAGTGACTTGTTTTACCATGTTTTATGCTGTACACCGCCCAGAGCCCCTAGAGGATGGGGCGGTATAAAAGTTTAATAAATAAATAAATAAAAATGTTGTTTTGGTAGCAGCTGCCAGCAAATCACAAGAATCTACACTGTGTTACTGAAGCTAAGCTGTGACCAATGATTCTGTGGCTGGCTCCACCTCATGTAGCCCTCTGAAGTCGGCCCGCAAGGGTCGCAAGGAAGAGGCGAGACGCAGCGATATCATCCGGTGGAGAGAGCCAGCGGCAGGAAGCGTGATCCGTGGATCTGGCAACTCTACCATGGTCTGGTCCCTGGCACCTTTTATTAGGGTTTCAATGGGGGCGTATCGGGAGGCGGGAGAGCGGGAGAATACTGTACAGTACATGACTCATGGGGTTGCCTACGTGCGGGAGGAAACGTTCCTGTCTGGGTCTAATCCATACCTGGGGGCAGGCACCCCTTTGTCCCTTTGTCTGGGACATCTGGTGACCATGAGTCAGGTAGTTCATGACCCATGACTCACGGAGCCTTGGGGGACAGGTGAGCGTGTGCACCCAGAAGGGCACAGATGGCACAGGCATTCCTGCGCTCTTTCTGAGGCTCTGTTGGGTTCGCGGGGCTCATCCCTACATCCCTCCATTTTGTGGCCGCTGTTTTGTTACTGCACTCACCATCCCATGTCAGAATTCCCAAACGAGCCCACAGGCTCAAACAGGTTGCGGACCCCTGTGTTAAGTGGTGGGCTACACCGTATGGGGTCCCAGCTCCAGACTTTGCAGTAGCAATGCCATTTGCTCAGGAATTTGCATTGTGCCCAGAAGTCAGCTAATTATTTATCAGCAGGTGTCTCCTACCTGGCTGGTTGATCTTCCCTGTGGTTATCTGCAGAGCCATTCCCATTACCCGAAAAGTTGGTCTAGATGGGCCATTGATCGGTCTTTTCCTGCATGCTGATTTAGGTTCTTTGCAGATGCCTGTGAAAGGAGCGCACGCTTAAGAATTGATTTTTTAAGTTGGTTCAGGTGGAAGGCATTGTTTTGCCACAGGGTGTACTTTAATGGCAAGAAACCCATGTGTGATTCAACTGGGGCCTGACATGTTCCAAAAGATCTTGGCATGCAGGCAGTGCCAGCTTCAATGCCTACCATCTTTTGTTTAAAAAATGTCTCAGATAACAGAAGCTCTGCACAACACCTGCAATTATGGTTGCAGGAATTTCAGTAAAAATACATATGCAGCTGTCTATGTCAGACATTTAGCCCCCCTGGGTGACTGGCAGGTTTGCACCAGGATTTTGCAAAACAGTGCGTGCTCAAAAACTTCGCCAACCAGAACAGACTGGCAGCCATTACTATCACCAAGGGCAATGTTGACAAATACCATAGTAGGATTTTTATTTAAGCACAGCAATACCAATGCTTGATTTATGTAAATTTGCCTTTAACAATTGCCTGCTGTGTGGAGCAATAGCATTTGTGTGTGGGGTGGCGGCGGCAATAGAGCTCCACTGAGCTATGTGAGAATGCTCATGTGTGCAAGCTGATTGCACTGTACTGTTAGTAAGGAATCCTTGAAGCAACCTACTGAGCAGCCACAAATGGGTTCATGACCTAACAGTTATCAAAAATCCAGCTTTTCTTTGTGGCCGGCGAACAAGACGTGAGCTGAAACGGAAAGGTGTCCAAGCATCCCCAATAAGGATTTCTGGGGCAGGGTGAGAAATTAAAACCTTCCTCATTTGTAACATGCCCTTTGGCCGCTGCATTAGGTCATTTTTTGGGTCGTTTTCCCACAGGTCACCACAGCTACGCAAACCGGTTTGGCAAATCAAGATCTGATGCCTCGCAGGAGGGCATATTCGCAAATGAACATTGATCCTTTACGTCCAATGCAGCAAGTGATAGCTTGCTGGAAAAAATACCTAATCTAAAAGCCAACAGACACCTGCAGCAGCGAGTGTGCGGCTGTGTGCCGCGTGCTGGTTGTGTGTAGGTGTGTGCTCGGCAGTTGCCACACCACCTTGCCGTTGCTCGACTGGAACTTAAAAGTGGCTCTGTGCAAACCAGAGATGCCGGAGAAGGATACATCAATGGCAGGCAGATCTAGAGACGGGGAGTATTAATTAGGAGGCGGTCATGAGGAGAGTGATTTCCGGGGGATGGTGAAAGGCAAAGGGTGAAATGAGTTCCCAGTGTGATGCCTACGCGGCAAAGGGAGCTGGAGGCATTCTAATTGGGGATATGCCAAGCAAGACGCCCGCAGACGGGAGGCTGCTTTTTCCAAGTGCCTTTTTCCTCTGCATTGCCCAGAGCATGGCTGGGATTCTGTGCACAGCATCCTCGGCAGCAGGCTTTTAAAGGAGAGGAAAGTTCAAAGGAGGGCAGGCAGAAAGAGCCAAGGTGGGGGAAACGTGACAGGGATGACATACTATGGGGTGTATTTACAGGGCAGACAGCTCGAGCACACAGGACCGAAAAGCAAAGCAAGATGGATGTCACATCAAGGAGAAGAAGAGCTTGGATTTATACCCCACCTTTCTCTCCTGGAAGGAGACTCAAGGTGGCTTACACGCTCCTTTCCCTTCCTTTCCCCACATCAGACACCTTGCGAGGCAGGTGGGGCTGAGAGTGTTCCGAAGAATTGTGACTAGCCCAAGGTCACCCAGCAGGAATGTTGGAGTACGGAAACTCATTTGGTTCACCATATAACCTCTGCCACTCAGGTGGAGGAGTGGGGAATCAAACCCAGTGGGGAATCAAACTCCACTCAGTGGGGAATCAAACTCCACTCAGGTGGAGCAGTGGGGAATCAAACCCAGTTCTCCAGTTTGCCTGCAGTTCTGGTCGCCGCATCTCAAAAAGGATATTGAGGAGATAGAAAAAGTGCAGAGAAGGGCAACAAGGATGATTGAGGGACTGGAGCACCTTCCCTTTGAGGAGAGGCTGCAGCATTTGGGACTCTTTAGTTTGGAGAGGAGGCGGCAAACAAAATTACGCATGGGGTAGAAAATGTTGACAGAGAGAAATTTTTCTCTCTTTCTCACAATACTAGAACCAGGGGGCATACATTGAAAATGCTGGGGGGAAGAATTAGGACTAATAAAAGGAAACACTTCTTCACGCAACGTGTGATTGGTGTGTTGAATATGTTGCCACAGTGAGGTGGTGATGGCCACTAACCTGGATAGCTTTAAAAGGGGCTTGGACAGATTTATGGAGGAGAAGTCAATTTATGGCTACCAATCTTGATCCTCTTTGATCTGAGATTGCAAATGCCTTAACAGTCCAGGTGCTCGGGAGCAACAGCCGCAGAAGGCCATTGCTTTCGGGGGGGGGGGGGGGGGGGGGGTGGGTGATGGGGGGGGGGGGGGGGGGGGGGGGTGGGGGGGGGGGGGGGTGGGGGGGGGGGGGGGTGGGGGGGGGGGATGGATAGCTTTAAAAGGGGCTTGGACAGATTTATGGAGGAGAAGTCAATTTATGGCTACCAATCTTGATCCTCCTTGATCTGAGATTGCAAATGCCTCAACAGACCAGGTAATCAGGAGCAACAGCCGCAGAAGGCCATTGCATTCACATCCTACATGTGAGCTCCCCAAGGCACCTGGTGGGCCACTGCGAGTAGCAGAGAGCTGGACTAGATGGACTTTGGTCTGATCCAGCTGGCTTGTTCTTATGTTCCACATTAGAAACCACCTGCTCTTAACCACTACACCACTCTGGCTCTCTTAACCACTACAATACACTGTGAGAAGGCTAGGGAGAATCTCACTGGGAGAAGGCTAGGGAGAATCTCAGCTCAGAATGGGTATCAATGTATGCTTCCCTTCCCTGATCAGAACTCATTCAGTTCATTCATGCCTCTATGAGAGTCACAATGCTTGCTCTCAGAGGACTTGTCCCTTTAAAAACAAACGACCTTGCAGGATTGGATGGGTGCCCACTCACCTCTGATTCTTAGACAGGCATATGTAGGGGTCAAGAAATGCTGACGATCTGAGATTATGGGCTGTGGTGGGTTTTCGAGCAGTTTGGCCATGGTCTGGTAGTTTTTGCTCCTAACATTTTGCCTGCATCTATGGCTGGCATCTTCAGAGGCATGTCACAGTAAGGTGTGTTTCTCTCCATGACTCAGTCTGGAGAGATTGTATGGCAGGGTATCTATTTTATCCACTTCATGTGGTTGCAAGGCACATTTGCAAATGTTAACATGATTGCAATGCAATTGCAAATACAACAGCAATGCAACTGTAAATTAACTGTACCCAGACACATGTAAATGTGTCTCACCTCCATGCGGACAAAATATATGCCACACCATGCAAGCCCTTCACACCATGTCATGGAGAGAAAGACATATTACTGTGACATGCTCTGAAGATGTCAGCCATAGATGCAGGTGAAATGTCAGGAGCAAAAACTCCCGGACCACAGCCACACAGCCTGAAAACCCACAACAACCAGTTGATTCCTGCTATGAAAAGCTTTGATTATAGATCTGAGCTAAGGTCCCACAATTTAAGCTAAAAAAAGTCAACCTAGTATATTTTTGACTGCCTTTAGGGGAACTCAAAGTGGTTATATATGACTTTCTCATCTCATTTTACCGCCACAAGAGGAAACGACACTTGGAAAAAGCATACTCCTAGTTCATACTCCAACCACTACCTTACAGTAGCTACAACACTTCAATTTACATCTCTCTTAAGGAGGAGTATAAAGAAAAGACTCTCTCTCACACACACACACACCTGGCTGCAGCCAATTAGACTATCTCCCCACAACAGTTTTTTGAGTTTTGATCAAACATTAGGAAGTCAAAACCCAGGTTCTCACGTTCCCATGTTATTTCTGCATACCTGTTCCATTTTCATTCTGCCGGTTCTTGAACAAGCTTGTCATGGTGTACACAGCTGTGTTCCGTTCTATTCTAATGACAGCCTTGTGAGACAGGGTAGGCTGAGAGAGTGTCTGACTCAAGGTCACCCAGCAAGCTTCCATAGCAGAATGGGGATTTGAACCTGGCTCACAGGTGAAGCTAGGCATAAAAGTGCTGCAATAGATGAGGCATAACACTGGAATTAGAATTTAAAGAATCCCCGCTGACAAAGTAAAAGGACAGCTGTCTTCAGGAGAGAATCAAGCAGGATGTCATATTGTGGTGCAGTAATTAGATGTGGGTCAGGGAGATTCAAACCTCAGCCCGGAAGCTTTGTGTGTGCCTGTCAGCCTAACACACTTCATAGAATGTTGTGTGCACTTAATTTTAGGGATGTTCAAACACCCTCCAATTCAGTCCACATCCTGCTCATGGCTTATCAGCAGAGATGACTTTTCCAAGAGCAGTTTGGCTGACTGTGAGCAACAAAAAGCATCTTCAGCTGGTTACTTTCCACATATTCAAATGCTGCAGTGCCAATGACAACATTTCACACATGCACATCTGCACACCCCCCCCCCGCGCAGAAATCCTAGTCTCCCTCTCCCCACGACATGATATTGTTGCAAGCTGTTCAGCAGCTAATCAGTGAAATGAGAAGTGAACAAATGAGTCAGCCAGGACTTAAAGAATCTTACTGTTCCTTTAAGTCTGCATTACAAGTTGTTGTTGTTGCTATTGTTTTTGATGGGTGTGTGCATGTGAATTTTCACACAGCCTTTGGGGGTCCTTAACCAAACCTTGCCATTAGTCACCCCAGAGGAGTGTCAATTCTGGTGGGCACAAAAGCAGTTTGCAAGGCAGAAGGAAATGAAACCGCCACCACAGCCACCACACCACAGCTGCTCCAGTTAGATGGCAGCAAGGAGCTCTGAGGTTCAGTCCACAAGTGATCTTTGCCCACTGAATGTGTTCGCTGTGACGTTCACATCCCCAGTTAAATAGGTAAGAGGCCACATACTCTACCCTGACCACCTTGGAAAAAGGGTGGGTCAAATACCGAATGAAGAATACAGTGTCCTAGTTGCACCACACAGGGCTCGGAGACTGGCTGAGAAACCCCGCACCCCCCACTCCTTTGCCAAGACATCTCCTGGGTACACAGCGGGTACCAAAACACTACAGCCAAAGGAAGGAGAAATTGTATTGTCGAAGGCTTTCACGGCCAGAATCACTGGGGTGCTGTGTGGTTTCCGGGCTGTATGGCCGTGTTCTAGCAGCATTCTCTCCTGACGTTTCGCCTGCATCTGTGGCTGGCGTCTTCAGAGATCTGCCACAGCCACAGATGCCAGCCACAGATGCAGGCAAAACGTCAGGAGAGAATGCTACTAGAACACGGCCATACAGCCTGGAAACCACACAGCACTGAAGGAGAAATTCCTTACAAAATCAGGCCTTGTCTGTGTGCTCACTTCTGCACCCGATTCAACCTTAAAGTGGAGGGTGGGGCCTCAACTCCCCCCCCTCCCAATTGTCCACAAAGGCGCCTGCAACAGCGACCAAGCGGCGGCTCCTAGCATTTGAACCACAGCAGAGTTTAGGGTAAGAAACAGCAGAGACCTTTTTCAGGTGGAGAGCTCAGATACATTCCTGAGAATTGGAGCACAGCATCTTTCCTGCCTCTACCCCCAGAGATGCCTCCCAAAGCATAAACAGAGAGACACACATACTTCAGAAAAAGAGCAAGGGCTGCCCCAGGGGAGCAGGGGATGCTGGGAGAGAAACAAAGCAGCAGCCATATTCCCTGCAGTGCCCTTCTGGAAAGCAGATAAGTGCCTTTTGATTTCACAGTCACACCGCCCTAGTCACCGGGCTGCTTATTAACATAAAATCAATCCCCCCCACCCCACCCTTCCGAAACAGCCTCTGACTGAGGGATAGGAAGCAATGAGCCTGTGTCTCATGATTAAAGGAAGCATCCCCTTTAATCACCTCCTGCCACCGTCAGGGCTTTCTAGTGGGCTAAAAGCAGGTCATGTGCCAGGGGGTGTCAGCAGCAGGTCAGAGAATTGCTGCTTCAGTTGTCAGGCAAAGAGAAGAGCTCCCCCCCTCCCACCGCCCAGATACCAGGAGCAGAAACAGGAACTGGGGGAGAAAAACAAGCCAGGGCGTATGAAGGCAGAGAAAGGATCGAACAGAAGGATGTGAAGTGGCCACAAGCAAGCAGGCGTCTTATGTCCGTGGACAAGCTGTCTAGTGCATCCAGAGGGGCAGAGGCGTAGCTAGGGTGGGACAAGACAGGACACGGACCCTGGGTGCCATCTCTTGAAGGGGGCACCAGCTCAGGCCTGCACCCTCCGAGCAGCCACTGTTGCACCGTATCCTACCCCAAACTCCACATGGTGTTGTTCGGGGACAGGGCACACAGTTGAACACTGAACCTGGCCAGACCAAGTTCAATGCTCAACTGGGATTGCCCACCCCTGAACTCCACATGGAGTTTGGGGCCTGTGCCCCTGTTCAGTGCTTAGTCCAGCTTGAGCTTTGAGCCTGCAGTTTAAAGCTCGACCTGGATAGGCTGAGCTCAGTGAACTGAGCAATCACTCTGCCCGGCTCCAGCTTTATACTGCTGGCTCCACTCCCAAGCTCTACTTTATCTTTGAAGGTGGAGCTAGGAGGGCTGAGCAGCAGCAGCATAAAGCTGGAACTGGGTAGAGAGACGGGTCAGTCCAACAACTGAGCTTAACTCATCTTTGAACAGGCATTCCAGCCTCTGACAACCATGTGGAGTTGGTGATGGGAGAGGGGGGAGTTAGTTGTGCTTGCCCTCGGTGCCATTTCCTAAGGAGAAGGAGGAGGAGAAGGAGAGGGAGGAGGAGGAGGAGGAGGAGGAGTTTGGATTTATATCTCTCCTGTAGAAGACTCAAAGGGGCTTACAAACTCCTTTCCCTTCCCCCCCTCACAACAAACACCCTGTGAAGTAGGTGGGGCTGAGAGAGCTCAGAAGAACTGTGACTAGCCCAAGGTCACCCAGCTGGTGTGTGCTGGGAGTGCACAGGCTAATCTGAATTCCCCAGATAAGCCTCCACAGCTCAGGCGGCGGAGTGGGGAATCAAACTCTGTTCCTCCAGATTAGAGTACACTTGCTCTTAACCAGTACGCCACTGCTGCTCCAGTAGGTCCACCAACAGCTTACAGGCCACTTGGCTTGGCCCCATCAATGGCCATGAACAGCAAATGTCAGTTCACCAGCTGCCTTCTTTCCAGGGTTCCCAGGTCCGCCCTCGCCACCAGTGGGTGGAGGTGAGAGGGTTGCCAGTTCAAGGAGCTGCCAGCTCAAATCCTGGAGATTTGATGATGGAGCCCGGGGAGGACAGGGACCTCCGCGGGGTACAGGGCCATAGAGTCCATCCTCCAAACCAGCCATTTTCTCCAGGGAAAATGACTTCTGTAGTCTGGGGATGAGCTGTAATTCCAAGAGATCCCTAGCAGGTCCCACCTGGAGGCTGATATCCTTAGGACACCTCTGTGAAGGATTTTTTAAATAATGAAACATGTTCCCGCTCTAAAAACAAATGTTCCTGGTTTAATCGAAGTTGAGTTGACTCACATATTTTAAAAACTGGTTTTTTTAAAAGTGCCAGTGGTTTGAAATGATTCTTTGGTTGGGGCAGAGCCAGCTCCCCACCCCCACCCCCCCGAAAAACCCACAACAGCCCCAGATTTTTAGCGGGTGACACTTTTTCTTAGCTTGCAGATGGCAGAGGAAGCTTCATTTGCTGAATCTCTTCTGTGTCGGGCTGTGAAAGCACTGGAGCATAGGCAATAAACACGCCCCACTTTTCAGACCTACAAGCCAGCGAACAGCTTCGTAAAGAGGAAGGGGGCAATCCCTTTGCAAAGGAGGCTAAATATTTTCCCCTTGACAAATGCAGCATACGGCATTTCGCGGCCCTGCCCTCTCCGAGGAGGTCTGCAAAGCCATAAACTCCCTTCTCCCTGCCCTCCCAGCCAGCCACAGCCTGCATCTCCCCCGGCTTCTGGTTTATAACTCTTTGCAGGGCCGGTTCTCTCTCTGAAGCAAACTCCATCGCAGCCGTGGAAAAAACAGGGCAGCTGTTTGACTGCCTCCCCTCCTCTCCCCCCTCCCCCTCAGCCTCTGGAAGGGCCAGGCCTCCCAGCCTGTTCATTCCTCAGTACAGCAGGAAACCACCAGCTGCAATTAAGCGTGTGAGATACTTCAAACAGCAGCCCTGAGCTGCCACTGGATCCGTGCCCATCCACTCCCCCAAGGCTGAGGGGGAGGCCAAAGCCGCCTTTGTGTTTCTCCAGAGGCTGGAGCCGGAAGATGACGGCAGCTGGACAGAGTTTGGGGTGCAACCAAAGCATTTGCGCAGAAGGAGGATGCTTGTTGGTGGGGCAGAGCATGACCGGCGGGGCGGTGGGGGGGCAATTCCCAGGCGGGCAGATGGCAGGGGCTACAGGCCTTCACAGGAAACCCTGCAGCTGGAAGCACGTGACTTTGCCCAACTGAGTCTGCCGCCACCTGGGGGTACGAAAACAAGGCAGCTGCAGCAAATGCCGTGGGAACACTGTCCGTCCCCCCCATTCCTGGTCTGCTGCTGCCCCCAACCTCCTTGCCATGGTTGTGCAAAAACACACGAATAATAGTGATCGCACACGGGGACCCCTGAAATACCGTTTCAACGCTGTCAGGGTACAGCGTGGGTCGGCAAGGAAGAGAAAGGGCTCAAGAAGCGAATCACATGAGCTGCCCAGCACCACGTTGGAAGCAGAACTGAGCTCTGCCCAGGCCCTCAGTGGGCAGCAGAAGCCACACAGTCCCTTTGAGATCCCCCTGATTAGAACACATTTATTTCTCCCTCTGGGTTAAAGGCAAAAGTTCTCAGACCACGACAAAAGGTGCTTGGAAGGAGCACAAACATCATGTGGCTCTTCCCCTTAAGAGCGTGGGCTTCCTGCTTTCCCTGCAACAACAACAAAATGGCACACAAATGGTCAGTGGCTTGTGTTGCTGGCCCTGTTCCAGTGTGGCTTCATTTCAGGGCTGAAACTGTGGAGATAAAACGCCCCCCACAGTGATTTAGCAATTATAATTTAGGGCAAGGAAACTGCAGCCTGAGGGCCAGTGGTGGGATCCAAAAATTTTAGTAACAGGTTCTCATGGTGATGGGATTCAAACTGTGGCCAATGGGGCTGGGTGTGGCACGACGGGGGCGTGGCTGGGCATTCCTGGGCGGGGCATTCCTGGGAGGGGCTGTGGCAAGGACACAGCTGCTGCACCGGTCCCTGGGCGGGAAACAAATGCACACAGGCGCAGGCTGCCACAACGGTGCACCTTCTGCCAGACTGCTTCAAGTTCCGCGAACTGCTGCTGAGAGGAGGGCGCAACTAAGGCAAAAATCACGTGGCAAAATCACCAATTAGTAACCCCCTCTCGGCACACACAAATAATTAGTAACCTACTCTCGGGAACCTGTGAGAACCTGCTGGATCCCACCTCTGCTGAGGGCCCGTCATTCTCCTGTGCCGGGCCCCTTTTTGTGCAGCTCAGGATCCAGCCACCTTACTTGCTGCCCCCACCACAATTACCTCTGGGATTGCTTGGGAGCAGGGGTGTATCTGAAGAAAATGGCACCCAGGGTGAGCACTATTGACTCCCCCCCCTTTTTTTTAAGCTCAACCTAGATCTGAGTGTCAAACAGAACAGTCACGCTGCCTGGCTCCAGCTTTATACTTCTGGCCACACACACAACACACACCCCACTCCAGAGGTCTGGCAGGCTCCATCTCAAGGATTTCTAGCAGGAAAGAAGGCTGGATGGACAACATAAATTCTAATTTTTTTTTTTACTTCATGAGTGATTAATTGTGGGAACCACTTACCATGGATGTAGTGGTGGCTCCAGGCCTAGACGATTTTCAAAGGAGATTAAAGTGGTCGCTAGAGCAGACATCATCAATGGCTACTAGCCAAAGTGATTAAAGGATCCCCTCATTATTCGCCTTTGGGCGCAAACCTCTGGAACATCAGTTGAAGAAGAAGAAGAAGAAGAAGTCGAAGAAGAAGAAGAAGAAGAAGCAGCTAAAGGAAGAAGCAAAGAAGCAATTGGATTATAGATCCCCCCTTTCTCTCCTGTAGGAGACTCCGCATACAATCTCCTTGCCCTTCCCCCCTCACAACAAACACCCTGTGAGGTGGGTGGGGCTGAGAGAGCTCCGAGAAGCTGTGACTAGCCGAAGGTCACCCAGTTGGCGTGTGTGGGAGTGTACAGGCTAATCTGAATTCCCCAGATAAGCCTCCACAGCTCAGGGGGCAGAGCGGGGAATCAAACCCGGTTCCTCCAGATTAGATACACTAGTGTCAGGAGTCAATCTCAGGAGAAGGCCTTGGCCTCTATGCTACGTTTATCGACCTTGACACAATGGGCCAATGTGTGGTAACAGGATGCTGGACTAGATGGGGCGCTGGTCAGATCAAACAAGGTTTTCTTACATTGGTAACAATCCAGGGAAAAGCCAGTGAAAGATACCTTTGAGATCCACTGCCAGCTGAATAGACAGTCTGTGGCTAGCTGGACCATCGGTCTGACTCAATATAGGGCAGCTTCATATATTAATTGAGACGTTCACTGTTTTGGCATGGAAACATCATCAGAATAGGGCACGTTCTGCCCCTTCTCAGGGTGCCTCTGTCCACCATAGAGAGAAGTATCGTTTCTTCTTGGGGCAGCAGAGCACTGGAGAATTATGGGATATTCTCAAATGACACTATAGTAAAGGATCCCCCTTGTGGCAAATGTATTTAGGAAGGCAAACTCTTCTCGAACTGTGAAAGGAGGGGGAAAGTTATTTAGAACGGTCTATACAAGAGCACCTTTGCTGTATTTTGTATGAAGGCTGGGGTTCTGTTAGCCTTGGTTAAGCTATCTGGCCTGAAGTCTTGCACTGAAATCAAATATGCCTTGAAAAGTACAGGAAGATTGACATGCAATAGTAAATCAACCTTCCTGCATTCATTCTGTCAGAAAAACATAGTTAAGACCTCCCTTCTCTTTTCTACACATTCAAGAGAGAGTCTGACCAACACTTTATTAATTTATTTGCTTCATTTATACTTAGCTTTTTTCCCCTCAGTGGGGGCCCAGAGTGGCTCACGTACCTTTCTTCCCCTCCATTTTAAGGAGCGTGTGTGAATCCAGCCCTGGTGTGTTTCTGCCCTGGTTGGCAGCCATTCGTCCTGTATGTCATCCCAGAATCAGGCCATGATAAGCTGAGCCTAACAGTACCTTGAGTCAGGGGCAAAGCTAGGCCAGAATCTGGTTTCTCAGAGCCCAGTACCATTTACCTGACAGAGCAAAGCTTCTCCCGTCAGGCCCATCTGGCATCTCTTGTCTCCCTGGGTGTTTTTACCTCATGAAATGAACCGAAACAATGAGGAAATCACCAGGGAAGGAGAAATTACTAAGAAATTGTCTTCCAAACCAACTCTCCCCCTCCCCTGCTCCCACCCCAGGAACTTGCAAACTGTCCGAGGCTTGAGTAAGTCAATTCCCCTTCTCCTCCTCCCCTTAATTGACTCTCAAGTATTCCACATTCCCTGAAGCATGCTCAGTCCACAATGGGCTATTTCCGCAGGGGTGTGTGGGGCAGGGGGTAGGAATCTTTCTTTGGGCTAATTTTGCTTTTGATTGATTTCTGCATAGCAGAAGAGCCCCCCTAACAGGTAGAAGCTCTTACCTTCTTTGTGGGTGGTCTGGTTTTAAGTAAGCCGACGCGCGGTAAAGTTTATTTGACCAGTGGTATGTGCTGTGGAACAATGCATTCATTCCGCTGCAGTCTCAAATCCCTCTTGCCAGAGACTGTGACAAATCCCTAAAACCGGCCTCACACCCTCAAAAGCAGGATGCTCTCAAGTCAACAGGCGGGAATGACCTTCAAAGGTGAGAGCGCAGTAAAAGCGCCCATTAACCCAGTCGGACCAAATCAGGCATAAAAGTCAACCCATTGGCTGTTGGAAGTGGGGAAAGCCAAGTTTATAAGGCCTGGTGGGTCTTTTTCCAGGTGTTCCTCATCCTGGGCTGCAGCTGCCTTCCTACCTAAGGAGAGATTGGGTGCAAGTGAAGTGCAGTTCGCTAGACTTTTATTTATGGAGGAGATCCTGGTTAGACTTGATCCCAAAATCCCTTTGCGGCGTGGCCGCTGTTCGACCGGGAAATCCGCTGCAGATTTTTCAATGCGGCTCCAAGGCTTTCACGGCGGGAATCACTGGGGCGCTGTGTGGTTTCCGGGCTGCAGATGCCAGCCACAGATGCAGGCGAAACGTCAGGAGAGAATGCTGCTAGAACACGGCCATACAGGTTTTTCATTATTCTACGTAACAGCGTTGCCCTGGGTTCACTTAGGCTGCGTGTGTTATTGTCACGGTTATAGAAGTGCCAGCCTTTAACCGCCAAATTGGAGAACAGATAAATATATAGAGCCTTCAAATCTTTAATGTTTCCTTCGTTTTAAAGCGCGTGAAACCTTTAACTTGTTTCTAATGAACACCCTCTTTGTATAAGTAAGAATGTTTCTTAATTACTTATTTGAAGCATAATAGAATTTTAGAAAAGGGAGTGCAAACTAGGGAGAATAAGATAGGCAGAATTGTGAAGCTCCGTGACAGCCAGCATGGTGTGGTGGTGAGAGTGCTGGACAAGGATCTAGGTTCGAATCCCTGCTCTGTTGTGGAAGCTCATTGGGTCACTTTGTTCCAGTAATTGTGTGTCCCAACCTAAGCTACCTCACAGGGCTGTTGTTGTGAAGATAAAATGGGGAAAGGAGAGAATAATGTTGTAAACTGCTTTGGCTGCCTTTGGGGATTAAAGGGGGAGTTTAAATATTCAAATGACATAAATAAAAAAACCCGGCATGATTGCTGGTGAGCAGCTGGAGTATGCACATCATAGGACTAGTTTTTTCTGAACAAAGTAATCATCCAGGTCTACAATTTTGCAAGGAGAGGTCAGTTGCTCCTGGACCGGGACATGGGTGGGCAGTCCAGCAAGATTGAGGGTAGATTTAGGTATCAATGTGGGAACCGTATACTGTGTAGGTTTTCTGGGTTGTATGGCTGTGTTCCAGTAGCATTTTTTCCTGACGTTTCGCCTGCATCTGTGGCTGGCAAGTTCAGAGGATCATAGCCATACAACCCGGAAAACCCACAAAATCCCAGTGATTCCAGCCATGAAAGCCTTTGACAATACAGTATACTATATACTTAGACTCCCATGACCCAAACTTATTTCCTGCGGACATTGTGTGACTCTTCCAGCATCTGACCATATTATTGGTAGGCGCCCTTTTGTGTTTACTCAGCATCTTATGGTCTGGTAGCCTTACTGAGCCATAACGTCTCTTTCCCTACTTTGATTTAAGCCCCGCGCTGGCTCTTCGCTAGTAGCGCTGCCAATGTCCATTGTACTCCCTAATTTCCAGGGCTATGAACCAAGAGTCACTCGACGCTGCCTCTCTCTCGCGGCCCCAGCCAGCTGTAATTCCTGGCCTTTTGAAATGGCGTGCGCCAGGAATTGCGCGCGATGGCCCAGGAATTCAAGTGCGACGCCACCAATTGCCAAGAGCAGCAACTCTCGGATAGGCAAGGTGGGAGGGAAAGGGGCCAACATCTTGCTTCTTTCATAGGTGAGTAAATTTATTTGTTTCTGGAATTTTTTTTAAAAAAATCAGTTCTAATCAGTGTCTCTCATTTCACATGATTTTTTAGTTTAAACACAAGCGTTCCCAAATCAATCCTCACTGCACAGAAGTCTGCTTTTTTGGAAAGAAAAGAATGGTCTTTTAAGCGTTTTACGCATCTTAGGCATTATGTTAACTATTGTGCACACTCAGAATGTGCACATTCTGGTACCCAAACAGGAGGGACATTTCTGTCTCCCATGTCTGGGGATGACTGGATCGGTAGGACAACACATTCTGGGTCTCCTCCCCCCTCCAAGAAAGGAGGATTTGTTTTCAACCCTGACTGCAGACCCCTTCAGGCCTTTGCACGTCTCCTTTCTCTGTCCCTGTCTCCATGTAGTCCAGAGCATCAACCACGCTGCATTGCACCAACATTGTTCAAGGGAGGGCTGCCCGGCATGTCGGTTCCTTTTGCCTACCACTCCTTACTAGACCGTCCTTCTCCCGCCCAAAGAACCACATCTCTCTCCTTTGTTACTTTGACCCTTTGCCACATTTGTGCAGCCAGCTGTCTTCGCTGGCTGGGTCAGCATGGAAACAACTCCCCAGCAAGCTTGGCTGTGAGGGGAGTTTGCACCAAATGGCCTCCACAGATGGCTTGGAGCAGGATTTTTCGCAGGCTGGCAGCAGTGAGACGGGCCAGAAAAGCTTGATGGCCTGATCCTGTTAGCGACTGGCAGCGTGAGTCTGGTTTCTGCCAATTCACAGAGTGTGGCGAGGGAGGCCATGTCACGAGTACCAGCTGGATTGGGAAATGGGCAGGGGCTTAGGAGGTTTCTCACTTAGCTGCACTTTTCTCTCTGCTATCAGTGTTGACATCCTGGGTGCCTGGCCTCCTGCAAGCTGTTCTCTGTGCTTCTGTCCTTGAGCAAGGGGAATATGCCTGGCTGTGGAGGAGATAGGGCGGGGGAGACAGAGGAAGGTGCGGAGAGCTGGCAAGAGCAGCCCTGGGTGGACCGAATTTGGCTACAGCCCACCTGGCTGCTGTTACTTATGAGAGCTGCTAAGGGCTACGGGGTCCAGAAAGCCCCAGTTGGTGGGTGTCGCCATTCTGTACAACCTTCATATATACAGGAGGTGGAGCCTCTTCTGGTCTGAATCTGGAAACCTTCCAGAAGCACCTGTCTGTAGTCTCGAATCTCTTATCCTTTTGGACAGATGGGAGCAGTTTTAGCGATGTGGAATTCTTCTGAATCTCATTCCTTCCCCCCTCCAAATCAGAAATCAATTGCCAAGTGCCGCTGTCTGTCTAGGGCAGGGGTAGGGAACCTGCGGCTCTCCAGATGTTCAGGAACTACAATTCCCATCAGCCTCTGTCAGCATGGCCAATTGGCCATGCTGGTAGGGGCTGATGGGAATTGTAGTTCCTGAACATCTGGAGAGCCGCAGGTGGGGGGGGGTGGGGGGGGGGGGGGGTGGGGGGGGGGGGGGGTGGGGGGGGGGGGGGGTGGGGGGGGGGGGGGGTGGGGGGGGGGGGGGGTGGGGGGGGGGGGGGGTGGGGGGGGGGGGGGGTGGGGGGGGGGGGGGGTGGGGGGGGGGGGGGGTGGGGGGGGGGGGGGGTGGGGGGGGGGGGGGGTGGGGGGGGGGGGGGGTGGGGGGGGGGGGGGGTGGGGGGGGGGGGGGGTGGGGGGGGGGGGGGGTGGGGGGGGGGGGGGGTGGGGGGGGGGGGGGGTGGGGGGGGGGGGGGGTGGGGGGGGGGGGGGGTGGGGGGGGGGGGGGGTGGGGGGGGGGGGGGGTGGGGGGGGGGGGGGGTGGGGGGGGGGGGGGGTGGGGGGGGGGGGGGGTGGGGGGGGGGGGGGGTGGGGGGGGGGGGGGGTGGGGGGGGGGGGGGGTGGGGGGGGGGGGGGGTGGGGGGGGGGGGGGGTGGGGGGGGGGGGGGGTGGGGGGGGGGGGGGGTGGGGGGGGGGGGGGGTGGGGGGGGGGGGGGGTGGGGGGGGGGGGGGGTGGGGGGGGGGGGGGGTGGGGGGGGGGGGGGGTGGGGGGGGGGGGGGGTGGGGGGGGGGGGGGGTGGGGGGGGGGGGGGGTGGGGGGGGGGGGGGGTGGGGGGGGGGGGGGGTGGGGGGGGGGGGGGGTGGGGGGGGGGGGGGGTGGGGGGGGGGGGGGGTGGGGGGGGGGGGGGGTGGGGGGGGGGGGGGGTGGGGGGGGGGGGGGGTGGGGGGGGGGGGGGGTGGGGGGGGGGGGGGGTGGGGGGGGGGGGGGGTGGGGGGGGGGGGGGGTGGGGGGGGGGGGGGGTGGGGGGGGGGGGGGGTGGGGGGGGGGGGGGGTGGGGGGGGGGGGGGGTGGGGGGGGGGGGGGGTGGGGGGGGGGGGGGGTGGGGGGGGGGGGGGGTGGGGGGGGGGGGGGGTGGGGGGGGGGGGGGGTGGGGGGGGGGGGGGGTGGGGGGGGGGGGGGGTGGGGGGGGGGGGGGGTGGGGGGGGGGGGGGGTGGGGGGGGGGGGGGGTGGGGGGGGGGGGGGGTGGGGGGGGGGGGGGGTGGGGGGGGGGGGGGGTGGGGGGGGGGGGGGGTGGGGGGGGGGGGGGGTGGGGGGGGGGGGGGGTGGGGGGGGGGGGGGGTGGGGGGGGGGGGGGGTGGGGGGGGGGGGGGGTGGGGGGGGGGGGGGGTGGGGGGGGGGGGGGGTGGGGGGGGGGGGGGGTGGGGGGGGGGGGGGGTGGGGGGGGGGGGGGGTGGGGGGGGGGGGGGGTGGGGGGGGGGGGGGGTGGGGGGGGGGGGGGGTGGGGGGGGGGGGGGGTGGGGGGGGGGGGGGGTGGGGGGGGGGGGGGGTGGGGGGGGGGGGGGGTGGGGGGGGGGGGGGGTGGGGGGGGGGGGGGGTGGGGGGGGGGGGGGGTGGGGGGGGGGGGGGGTGGGGGGGGGGGGGGGTGGGGGGGGGGGGGGGTGGGGGGGGGGGGGGGTGGGGGGGGGGGGGGGTGGGGGGGGGGGGGGGTGGGGGGGGGGGGGGGTGGGGGGGGGGGGGGGTGGGGGGGGGGGGGGGTGGGGGGGGGGGGGGGTGGGGGGGGGGGGGGGTGGGGGGGGGGGGGGGTGGGGGGGGGGGGGGGTGGGGGGGGGGGGGGGTGGGGGGGGGGGGGGGTGGGGGGGGGGGGGGGTGGGGGGGGGGGGGGGTGGGGGGGGGGGGGGGTGGGGGGGGGGGGGGGTGGGGGGGGGGGGGGGTGGGGGGGGGGGGGGGTGGGGGGGGGGGGGGGTGGGGGGGGGGGGGGGTGGGGGGGGGGGGGGGTGGGGGGGGGGGGGGGTGGGGGGGGGGGGGGGTGGGGGGGGGGGGGGGTGGGGGGGGGGGGGGGTGGGGGGGGGGGGGGGTGGGGGGGGGGGGGGGTGGGGGGGGGGGGGGGTGGGGGGGGGGGGGGGTGGGGGGGGGGGGGGGTGGGGGGGGGGGGGGGTGGGGGGGGGGGGGGGTGGGGGGGGGGGGGGGTGGGGGGGGGGGGGGGTGGGGGGGGGGGGGGGTGGGGGGGGGGGGGGGTGGGGGGGGGGGGGGGTGGGGGGGGGGGGGGGTGGGGGGGGGGGGGGGTGGGGGGGGGGGGGGGTGGGGGGGGGGGGGGGTGGGGGGGGGGGGGGGTGGGGGGGGGGGGGGGTGGGGGGGGGGGGGGGTGGGGGGGGGGGGGGGTGGGGGGGGGGGGGGGTGGGGGGGGGGGGGGGTGGGGGGGGGGGGGGGTGGGGGGGGGGGGGGGTGGGGGGGGGGGGGGGTGGGGGGGGGGGGGGGTGGGGGGGGGGGGGGGTGGGGGGGGGGGGGGGTGGGGGGGGGGGGGGGTGGGGGGGGGGGGGGGTGGGGGGGGGGGGGGGTGGGGGGGGGGGGGGGTGGGGGGGGGGGGGGGTGGGGGGGGGGGGGGGTGGGGGGGGGGGGGGGTGGGGGGGGGGGGGGGTGGGGGGGGGGGGGGGTGGGGGGGGGGGGGGGTGGGGGGGGGGGGGGGTGGGGGGGGGGGGGGGTGGGGGGGGGGGGGGGTGGGGGGGGGGGGGGGTGGGGGGGGGGGGGGGTGGGGGGGGGGGGGGGTGGGGGGGGGGGGGGGTGGGGGGGGGGGGGGGTGGGGGGGGGGGGGGGTGGGGGGGGGGGGGGGTGGGGGGGGGGGGGGGTGGGGGGGGGGGGGGGTGGGGGGGGGGGGGGGTGGGGGGGGGGGGGGGTGGGGGGGGGGGGGGGTGGGGGGGGGGGGGGGTGGGGGGGGGGGGGGGTGGGGGGGGGGGGGGGTGGGGGGGGGGGGGGGTGGGGGGGGGGGGGGGTGGGGGGGGGGGGGGGTGGGGGGGGGGGGGGGTGGGGGGGGGGGGGGGTGGGGGGGGGGGGGGGTGGGGGGGGGGGGGGGTGGGGGGGGGGGGGGGTGGGGGGGGGGGGGGGTGGGGGGGGGGGGGGGTGGGGGGGGGGGGGGGTGGGGGGGGGGGGGGGTGGGGGGGGGGGGGGGTGGGGGGGGGGGGGGGTGGGGGGGGGGGGGGGTGGGGGGGGGGGGGGGTGGGGGGGGGGGGGGGTGGGGGGGGGGGGGGGTGGGGGGGGGGGGGGGTGGGGGGGGGGGGGGGTGGGGGGGGGGGGGGGTGGGGGGGGGGGGGGGTGGGGGGGGGGGGGGGTGGGGGGGGGGGGGGGTGGGGGGGGGGGGGGGTGGGGGGGGGGGGGGGTGGGGGGGGGGGGGGGTGGGGGGGGGGGGGGGTGGGGGGGGGGGGGGGTGGGGGGGGGGGGGGGTGGGGGGGGGGGGGGGTGGGGGGGGGGGGGGGTGGGGGGGGGGGGGGGTGGGGGGGGGGGGGGGTGGGGGGGGGGGGGGGTGGGGGGGGGGGGGGGTGGGGGGGGGGGGGGGTGGGGGGGGGGGGGGGTGGGGGGGGGGGGGGGTGGGGGGGGGGGGGGGTGGGGGGGGGGGGGGGTGGGGGGGGGGGGGGGTGGGGGGGGGGGGGGGTGGGGGGGGGGGGGGGTGGGGGGGGGGGGGGGTGGGGGGGGGGGGGGGTGGGGGGGGGGGGGGGTGGGGGGGGGGGGGGGTGGGGGGGGGGGGGGGTGGGGGGGGGGGGGGGTGGGGGGGGGGGGGGGTGGGGGGGGGGGGGGGTGGGGGGGGGGGGGGGTGGGGGGGGGGGGGGGTGGGGGGGGGGGGGGGTGGGGGGGGGGGGGGGTGGGGGGGGGGGGGGGTGGGGGGGGGGGGGGGTGGGGGGGGGGGGGGGTGGGGGGGGGGGGGGGTGGGGGGGGGGGGGGGTGGGGGGGGGGGGGGGTGGGGGGGGGGGGGGGTGGGGGGGGGGGGGGGTGGGGGGGGGGGGGGGTGGGGGGGGGGGGGGGTGGGGGGGGGGGGGGGTGGGGGGGGGGGGGGGTGGGGGGGGGGGGGGGTGGGGGGGGGGGGGGGTGGGGGGGGGGGGGGGTGGGGGGGGGGGGGGGTGGGGGGGGGGGGGGGTGGGGGGGGGGGGGGGTGGGGGGGGGGGGGGGTGGGGGGGGGGGGGGGTGGGGGGGGGGGGGGGTGGGGGGGGGGGGGGGTGGGGGGGGGGGGGGGTGGGGGGGGGGGGGGGTGGGGGGGGGGGGGGGTGGGGGGGGGGGGGGGTGGGGGGGGGGGGGGGTGGGGGGGGGGGGGGGTGGGGGGGGGGGGGGGTGGGGGGGGGGGGGGGTGGGGGGGGGGGGGGGTGGGGGGGGGGGGGGGTGGGGGGGGGGGGGGGTGGGGGGGGGGGGGGGTGGGGGGGGGGGGGGGTGGGGGGGGGGGGGGGTGGGGGGGGGGGGGGGTGGGGGGGGGGGGGGGTGGGGGGGGGGGGGGGTGGGGGGGGGGGGGGGTGGGGGGGGGGGGGGGTGGGGGGGGGGGGGGGTGGGGGGGGGGGGGGGTGGGGGGGGGGGGGGGTGGGGGGGGGGGGGGGTGGGGGGGGGGGGGGGTGGGGGGGGGGGGGGGTGGGGGGGGGGGGGGGTGGGGGGGGGGGGGGGTGGGGGGGGGGGGGGGTGGGGGGGGGGGGGGGTGGGGGGGGGGGGGGGTGGGGGGGGGGGGGGGTGGGGGGGGGGGGGGGTGGGGGGGGGGGGGGGTGGGGGGGGGGGGGGGTGGGGGGGGGGGGGGGTGGGGGGGGGGGGGGGTGGGGGGGGGGGGGGGTGGGGGGGGGGGGGGGTGGGGGGGGGGGGGGGTGGGGGGGGGGGGGGGTGGGGGGGGGGGGGGGTGGGGGGGGGGGGGGGTGGGGGGGGGGGGGGGTGGGGGGGGGGGGGGGTGGGGGGGGGGGGGGGTGGGGGGGGGGGGGGGTGGGGGGGGGGGGGGGTGGGGGGGGGGGGGGGTGGGGGGGGGGGGGGGTGGGGGGGGGGGGGGGTGGGGGGGGGGGGGGGTGGGGGGGGGGGGGGGTGGGGGGGGGGGGGGGTGGGGGGGGGGGGGGGTGGGGGGGGGGGGGGGTGGGGGGGGGGGGGGGTGGGGGGGGGGGGGGGTGGGGGGGGGGGGGGGTGGGGGGGGGGGGGGGTGGGGGGGGGGGGGGGTGGGGGGGGGGGGGGGTGGGGGGGGGGGGGGGTGGGGGGGGGGGGGGGTGGGGGGGGGGGGGGGTGGGGGGGGGGGGGGGTGGGGGGGGGGGGGGGTGGGGGGGGGGGGGGGTGGGGGGGGGGGGGGGTGGGGGGGGGGGGGGGTGGGGGGGGGGGGGGGTGGGGGGGGGGGGGGGTGGGGGGGGGGGGGGGTGGGGGGGGGGGGGGGTGGGGGGGGGGGGGGGTGGGGGGGGGGGGGGGTGGGGGGGGGGGGGGGTGGGGGGGGGGGGGGGTGGGGGGGGGGGGGGGTGGGGGGGGGGGGGGGTGGGGGGGGGGGGGGGTGGGGGGGGGGGGGGGTGGGGGGGGGGGGGGGTGGGGGGGGGGGGGGGTGGGGGGGGGGGGGGGTGGGGGGGGGGGGGGGTGGGGGGGGGGGGGGGTGGGGGGGGGGGGGGGTGGGGGGGGGGGGGGGTGGGGGGGGGGGGGGGTGGGGGGGGGGGGGGGTGGGGGGGGGGGGGGGTGGGGGGGGGGGGGGGTGGGGGGGGGGGGGGGTGGGGGGGGGGGGGGGTGGGGGGGGGGGGGGGTGGGGGGGGGGGGGGGTGGGGGGGGGGGGGGGTGGGGGGGGGGGGGGGTGGGGGGGGGGGGGGGTGGGGGGGGGGGGGGGTGGGGGGGGGGGGGGGTGGGGGGGGGGGGGGGTGGGGGGGGGGGGGGGTGGGGGGGGGGGGGGGTGGGGGGGGGGGGGGGTGGGGGGGGGGGGGGGTGGGGGGGGGGGGGGGTGGGGGGGGGGGGGGGTGGGGGGGGGGGGGGGTGGGGGGGGGGGGGGGTGGGGGGGGGGGGGGGTGGGGGGGGGGGGGGGTGGGGGGGGGGGGGGGTGGGGGGGGGGGGGGGTGGGGGGGGGGGGGGGTGGGGGGGGGGGGGGGTGGGGGGGGGGGGGGGTGGGGGGGGGGGGGGGTGGGGGGGGGGGGGGGTGGGGGGGGGGGGGGGTGGGGGGGGGGGGGGGTGGGGGGGGGGGGGGGTGGGGGGGGGGGGGGGTGGGGGGGGGGGGGGGTGGGGGGGGGGGGGGGTGGGGGGGGGGGGGGGTGGGGGGGGGGGGGGGTGGGGGGGGGGGGGGGTGGGGGGGGGGGGGGGTGGGGGGGGGGGGGGGTGGGGGGGGGGGGGGGTGGGGGGGGGGGGGGGTGGGGGGGGGGGGGGGTGGGGGGGGGGGGGGGTGGGGGGGGGGGGGGGTGGGGGGGGGGGGGGGTGGGGGGGGGGGGGGGTGGGGGGGGGGGGGGGTGGGGGGGGGGGGGGGTGGGGGGGGGGGGGGGTGGGGGGGGGGGGGGGTGGGGGGGGGGGGGGGTGGGGGGGGGGGGGGGTGGGGGGGGGGGGGGGTGGGGGGGGGGGGGGGTGGGGGGGGGGGGGGGTGGGGGGGGGGGGGGGTGGGGGGGGGGGGGGGTGGGGGGGGGGGGGGGTGGGGGGGGGGGGGGGTGGGGGGGGGGGGGGGTGGGGGGGGGGGGGGGTGGGGGGGGGGGGGGGTGGGGGGGGGGGGGGGTGGGGGGGGGGGGGGGTGGGGGGGGGGGGGGGTGGGGGGGGGGGGGGGTGGGGGGGGGGGGGGGTGGGGGGGGGGGGGGGTGGGGGGGGGGGGGGGTGGGGGGGGGGGGGGGTGGGGGGGGGGGGGGGTGGGGGGGGGGGGGGGTGGGGGGGGGGGGGGGTGGGGGGGGGGGGGGGTGGGGGGGGGGGGGGGTGGGGGGGGGGGGGGGTGGGGGGGGGGGGGGGTGGGGGGGGGGGGGGGTGGGGGGGGGGGGGGGTGGGGGGGGGGGGGGGTGGGGGGGGGGGGGGGTGGGGGGGGGGGGGGGTGGGGGGGGGGGGGGGTGGGGGGGGGGGGGGGTGGGGGGGGGGGGGGGTGGGGGGGGGGGGGGGTGGGGGGGGGGGGGGGTGGGGGGGGGGGGGGGTGGGGGGGGGGGGGGGTGGGGGGGGGGGGGGGTGGGGGGGGGGGGGGGTGGGGGGGGGGGGGGGTGGGGGGGGGGGGGGGTGGGGGGGGGGGGGGGTGGGGGGGGGGGGGGGTGGGGGGGGGGGGGGGTGGGGGGGGGGGGGGGTGGGGGGGGGGGGGGGTGGGGGGGGGGGGGGGTGGGGGGGGGGGGGGGTGGGGGGGGGGGGGGGTGGGGGGGGGGGGGGGTGGGGGGGGGGGGGGGTGGGGGGGGGGGGGGGTGGGGGGGGGGGGGGGTGGGGGGGGGGGGGGGTGGGGGGGGGGGGGGGTGGGGGGGGGGGGGGGTGGGGGGGGGGGGGGGTGGGGGGGGGGGGGGGTGGGGGGGGGGGGGGGTGGGGGGGGGGGGGGGTGGGGGGGGGGGGGGGTGGGGGGGGGGGGGGGTGGGGGGGGGGGGGGGTGGGGGGGGGGGGGGGTGGGGGGGGGGGGGGGTGGGGGGGGGGGGGGGTGGGGGGGGGGGGGGGTGGGGGGGGGGGGGGGTGGGGGGGGGGGGGGGTGGGGGGGGGGGGGGGTGGGGGGGGGGGGGGGTGGGGGGGGGGGGGGGTGGGGGGGGGGGGGGGTGGGGGGGGGGGGGGGTGGGGGGGGGGGGGGGTGGGGGGGGGGGGGGGTGGGGGGGGGGGGGGGTGGGGGGGGGGGGGGGTGGGGGGGGGGGGGGGTGGGGGGGGGGGGGGGTGGGGGGGGGGGGGGGTGGGGGGGGGGGGGGGTGGGGGGGGGGGGGGGTGGGGGGGGGGGGGGGTGGGGGGGGGGGGGGGTGGGGGGGGGGGGGGGTGGGGGGGGGGGGGGGTGGGGGGGGGGGGGGGTGGGGGGGGGGGGGGGTGGGGGGGGGGGGGGGTGGGGGGGGGGGGGGGTGGGGGGGGGGGGGGGTGGGGGGGGGGGGGGGTGGGGGGGGGGGGGGGTGGGGGGGGGGGGGGGTGGGGGGGGGGGGGGGTGGGGGGGGGGGGGGGTGGGGGGGGGGGGGGGTGGGGGGGGGGGGGGGTGGGGGGGGGGGGGGGTGGGGGGGGGGGGGGGTGGGGGGGGGGGGGGGTGGGGGGGGGGGGGGGTGGGGGGGGGGGGGGGTGGGGGGGGGGGGGGGTGGGGGGGGGGGGGGGTGGGGGGGGGGGGGGGTGGGGGGGGGGGGGGGTGGGGGGGGGGGGGGGTGGGGGGGGGGGGGGGTGGGGGGGGGGGGGGGTGGGGGGGGGGGGGGGTGGGGGGGGGGGGGGGTGGGGGGGGGGGGGGGTGGGGGGGGGGGGGGGTGGGGGGGGGGGGGGGTGGGGGGGGGGGGGGGTGGGGGGGGGGGGGGGTGGGGGGGGGGGGGGGTGGGGGGGGGGGGGGGTGGGGGGGGGGGGGGGTGGGGGGGGGGGGGGGTGGGGGGGGGGGGGGGTGGGGGGGGGGGGGGGTGGGGGGGGGGGGGGGTGGGGGGGGGGGGGGGTGGGGGGGGGGGGGGGTGGGGGGGGGGGGGGGTGGGGGGGGGGGGGGGTGGGGGGGGGGGGGGGTGGGGGGGGGGGGGGGTGGGGGGGGGGGGGGGTGGGGGGGGGGGGGGGTGGGGGGGGGGGGGGGTGGGGGGGGGGGGGGGTGGGGGGGGGGGGGGGTGGGGGGGGGGGGGGGTGGGGGGGGGGGGGGGTGGGGGGGGGGGGGGGTGGGGGGGGGGGGGGGTGGGGGGGGGGGGGGGTGGGGGGGGGGGGGGGTGGGGGGGGGGGGGGGTGGGGGGGGGGGGGGGTGGGGGGGGGGGGGGGTGGGGGGGGGGGGGGGTGGGGGGGGGGGGGGGTGGGGGGGGGGGGGGGTGGGGGGGGGGGGGGGTGGGGGGGGGGGGGGGTGGGGGGGGGGGGGGGTGGGGGGGGGGGGGGGTGGGGGGGGGGGGGGGTGGGGGGGGGGGGGGGTGGGGGGGGGGGGGGGTGGGGGGGGGGGGGGGTGGGGGGGGGGGGGGGTGGGGGGGGGGGGGGGTGGGGGGGGGGGGGGGTGGGGGGGGGGGGGGGTGGGGGGGGGGGGGGGTGGGGGGGGGGGGGGGTGGGGGGGGGGGGGGGTGGGGGGGGGGGGGGGTGGGGGGGGGGGGGGGTGGGGGGGGGGGGGGGTGGGGGGGGGGGGGGGTGGGGGGGGGGGGGGGTGGGGGGGGGGGGGGGTGGGGGGGGGGGGGGGTGGGGGGGGGGGGGGGTGGGGGGGGGGGGGGGTGGGGGGGGGGGGGGGTGGGGGGGGGGGGGGGTGGGGGGGGGGGGGGGTGGGGGGGGGGGGGGGTGGGGGGGGGGGGGGGTGGGGGGGGGGGGGGGTGGGGGGGGGGGGGGGTGGGGGGGGGGGGGGGTGGGGGGGGGGGGGGGTGGGGGGGGGGGGGGGTGGGGGGGGGGGGGGGTGGGGGGGGGGGGGGGTGGGGGGGGGGGGGGGTGGGGGGGGGGGGGGGTGGGGGGGGGGGGGGGTGGGGGGGGGGGGGGGTGGGGGGGGGGGGGGGTGGGGGGGGGGGGGGGTGGGGGGGGGGGGGGGTGGGGGGGGGGGGGGGTGGGGGGGGGGGGGGGTGGGGGGGGGGGGGGGTGGGGGGGGGGGGGGGTGGGGGGGGGGGGGGGTGGGGGGGGGGGGGGGTGGGGGGGGGGGGGGGTGGGGGGGGGGGGGGGTGGGGGGGGGGGGGGGTGGGGGGGGGGGGGGGTGGGGGGGGGGGGGGGTGGGGGGGGGGGGGGGTGGGGGGGGGGGGGGGTGGGGGGGGGGGGGGGTGGGGGGGGGGGGGGGTGGGGGGGGGGGGGGGTGGGGGGGGGGGGGGGTGGGGGGGGGGGGGGGTGGGGGGGGGGGGGGGTGGGGGGGGGGGGGGGTGGGGGGGGGGGGGGGTGGGGGGGGGGGGGGGTGGGGGGGGGGGGGGGTGGGGGGGGGGGGGGGTGGGGGGGGGGGGGGGTGGGGGGGGGGGGGGGTGGGGGGGGGGGGGGGTGGGGGGGGGGGGGGGTGGGGGGGGGGGGGGGTGGGGGGGGGGGGGGGTGGGGGGGGGGGGGGGTGGGGGGGGGGGGGGGTGGGGGGGGGGGGGGGTGGGGGGGGGGGGGGGTGGGGGGGGGGGGGGGTGGGGGGGGGGGGGGGTGGGGGGGGGGGGGGGTGGGGGGGGGGGGGGGTGGGGGGGGGGGGGGGTGGGGGCCCTCCAGATGTTATGGACTACAGTTCCCATCATCCCCTGTCAGCATCATGGTGGGAACTGTAGTCCATAACATCTGGAGGGCCGCGAGTTTCACACCTGTGCCTTAATGGATCAAAGCAAAACTCAACTACTGCCTCCTGTACTGATTAGGCCAGTGGCCCTAATCTTCCATTTTTCTAGGCTCAAGACTCACCTTTAACTCCAGGTGACAATATAAGACCCCAGGAGCTGCAAGAACACAGCAGAAAGTCAGCTTGCCCTCTGCCTGCATGCTGCAAGCAAACCGCTGCCCTCAGCCCCAATCCCCCACCCTTGAAAAATAGAGAAGCAGAAGAAAAAATAGCTGAAAATGATCTTCTTAATGACACTCTGGGCGTTTTCCTACATCTTTATGGTCATCACCATAGAGATTGGGGGGAATTTCCTAGATTGTCACTTAAAAGGGATGGGACTTCCTCCACAACCTGCCCTTGCTTTGTGCACATGCACACTAACAGCACGTTCTTTCCCAAAACAACAACAAAAGTTGTATAGGGCTCACAATTCAGGAGGTGGGGTTTTGTGACGCACCTGACCATGGATTGATGGCTACTGAACTTAAGCATGTGTAAACAAAAGTAAGGCACTTCTCTGCCTTCCAAATAATCACCAGAAGTATCAAATAAGAAGTCGGGGATCTTAATGTAGACTTGGCTTTCTTCCTTTCATCGGATGGAGGAGATGTGAAGAATCTGCATGCCCCATCTTTTAAGGGACATGCTTATTAAAAGACATGATTCTGCAATTATGCAACAAACACACTACAATGCCCATTCTATTCTTAATCAAAGTTTCCCTCCCTAGTCCTTCTGTGAGTTACCCATAGCTCCCTCCCTTTCCATTTTACACTGTTTCTTTGCACTACTGTTCAGTCTTGCAACATGTAGCCAGCATATTATGGCTTTAATAATATTGGCTCTGATTAAGAAACATAGAGGGAGGGGACGTGTGTGTATGTGTGGGTGGGTGGGTGGCTGGAGAGGATGGTGTGAAACGCAAAATGATCTGTGGCAAAATATTTAGGTCCCTTATCAAACTCATCAGTTGAGGCAGAAAAGCAAAGGTTGTTTGAATCAGGGGCAGACTGATTTTCATTTTCTGGGAGAGTTCCCAACAGGGTGCTCCTCGGGGGGGGGGAGGGGGAGGGGGATGGTATTGGAGGCCAGGAGCTAGCTGAGCCCAAGAGCCAATGGGGTGCAGGCCACGCAGCTTGAACCTGCACTTTAGAGATATTCAGAAATACTTACTCAACATGTATTGTCAGTTCCCAACATAGCTGAAGAACCAAAAACAGATTGGAAATTAGGATCTCCTGCAGCTTCTTTTTTTTAAGGCAGCTACATCAAAGGGATGCTGAGTGGGGGGAGGGGGTTAACCCATTGTTTTCATGCCTTTTCCAAGATTTAAAACACTCCTCCCAAGCTGTCATTGGGCGTTTCCCCACTCACCCTGATCCCCCCTATGCCGCTTGCTACTCTCAGCGCGCGGCATCCCAGGCGCGCGTCCGGGCGTCCCCACGACCCCGCGCTCTGCACGGGGTCATCAAAAGGCACCCTTTGCAAGAGCGCCAGGGATGCCGCGCGCTGAGGGGGCGCAACAGCAGCAGCAGCGGGGCGGCTGCGCTGCCGCCGCCCCTGTCATGGGGAGGCCGGGGGACCCCGCGCTACTCTCCTCAAGTAGCGCGGGGCTTAAGGTAAGTGGGGAAAGGCCCATTAACTGGATGTGGGATTAAGTAGGAGAGAAGATCAGGGGGTTATAGATCTATCTTTTGTTGCAGTTCTGCAGAGGTGCAAGAGGGAGGGGGTGTTAAATCATGGACCTTTCGTGGGATGAAAGGGTTAACTGCCTTCTCACCCTAGACACTGTGATCTTCATAGCAACCACCTGGACTTGCTAATTACCCTTAAATAATGGAAGATGTTAACCACAGATCTTTGGTGTGGTGCCTGACTCAGCCTTGAGACTGGAGCTCAGCTGTACCCATTATGCTTGAGCTGTCCCAGTGGAAACACAAGCCCGCTTGCTAGCCTGAAGGATGTCTCCCAGACAGCTACCTGTCATCATGTCAGAGGTTGCTTTGTGATGGGGTAGGCTGGGGAATGACAACAGCCCTGCAACAGCCCCCACTGAAGGGCCCCTCGTGATAATCCAAGCCAGCACGGCAGGGTCCACTCAGTTGAGACTCAAAGGGGAGTTCGCTAACCCATAGCATCATCCTGCAGCCCAGCAACTATAGGGGAGGAAGAAATTGGGGAGCTGACATCAATCATCATTGCCATCAATCATCATATTTCAGCAATATTCTCCCCTCTTGCATTTTAGCCTCACAACAACCCTGTGAGGTGGATGAGTTCTCATTATCACCTTCCAGCACAACAGGTTTGGGACAGGGAAGGAAAAAAGGGATGATTCTTGTTAAATAAAATCCAGTTTTGTGTTTACTCTTTCAAACACCTCTCTAAGACATATTGTCACCTCAGTTTCTGATGGCAGCATTTATATCTATAGATTAGTTTCCCCTGACAGGATTTCTGTTTAAAAGGTCTGAGTGTGTGGGTGGGGGGCGGGGGGGCGGGGCGGGCGGGCGGGCGAGCGGGGGGGGGAGAGCCAACAGAAACAGGCTTCCTTTTGGGGGGAAAGCCTCAGAAACAGGCTCCCTTTTGGGGCCTCTGTTTTTCCTCAGGGTGTGGGTGCTGTTGTATTTTTTGGTGGCAGCAGCGGAGAAGGAAGGGGCACACTTTACAAAACCCACTTTCTCACCTCGCTAATCCTAACCTCGGTTTGTCATTCTGGCATGGCAGTCACCTGGACAGAGGCAGAATTTCAAACATAAATTCGCAACCAAACAAAACCCTCCCCAAAGCAGAATTGTTTTAAAAAACCTCAGAGTTCAACCCCAATTGTACAAAAAGAGACCCCCCTGCTCCCCTCCACTTTGGAGAGGGAAGGAGCTGTTTGTATACACAGTCCCAAAGTGCCACAGCCCTACAAGGGGACATAGTGGGCTGTCCGTGGTCAAGAGTCCCAGCTGACACCCCTGGCAACTATTATTGGTTGTCACCCGGCTGATACTGAGGCTCTGTGGCGGTAAAATAGTCTTCGAGGAAGGATTGGAGGTATTCAAAGGTGGGCCGCTCCTCGGGTTCCTTCTTCCAGCACTGCACCATCAACTCATGCAACGAGAGCGGGCAGTTCCCCGGGCACTGCATGCGGTACCCCCGTTCGACCTGCTCCAACACCTCCCGGTTATTCATGCCTACGGAAAAGAAACAACAACGCCAGGCGTGGATCAACCATGAAGACCATCGGGAAGAGTCCCAGGGGCCAACGGTCTTGCCATGGTCCCAAGTGGGGGATATCTAGCAGTTGCCACCACAAACTAGCCACAGGAATTATACAACTTAGCATTGACACCCTGCTTAATAACCCAGATTCTGGGTTAGCAAGCAAATGGTGGAAGGCAGAGTTTAGGAAGGGAGGGGTCTCAGTGGGTTATAAATACGATTGACTACACTCTCCAAAGCACGTGCAGACTACAGAGATCAGCAGAGGCGTAGATCCAAGGGGACTGGGGGGGAGTGCATGACGCACTGGGGGCGTGGTGGGGGCGTCCCGGGTGGGATGGGGGCGTTCCGGGGCAGGACGCACCAGTGCACCGGGCACTTTTTCCCCTTGCTACACCTCTGGAGATCAGGTCCCGCAAATAAAATGGCTGCTTTGGAGAGTGGAATCAATTGCATTTATAACCCATTGAGGTTCCTCCCTTCCTAAACTCTGTCCTCCACCCCCACCCCAAAACCTCCATCTGTTTCCCAACTCAAAGCTGGGAATCCTGAATCCAATTCCTGCTGCATAACTTATGGGAAGTCCTTTATCTCTGACTGAATTTAAAAATGAAATTGCAATCCATTTTGAGTCTCCGTGAGAAACAAGCACGGTACTACAAATGAAGTAAATACAATAAATTTTATCTGCGGAACAGCTTTCGAGACTCCTCTCTGAGGGTGCATTGATACTACAAAAGAATGGTGACTTCAGAACTCCGAAGTTCTCACTTGCTAAACTACAAACTCACTTGCTAAACTACAAATTCCAGGATCCTACCTGGGGAAATGCGTTAAGTTAAGCTTGAATAAAAAACCTGTGCAACTTTAAAAGGTAGATGTGCCCTCTGCCATTCCTATTTTAAGCCCTGTATCTCCCCAACTGGCAACTTGGACAAAGCAACACAAAAGCCGCTCCCCAAAAGCAGACCAAGTCAAAGGGAGAAGTGGCTGTAGTGAGAGAGCTATATCACTAAGATGACTTTACCTGGGTATGGTACTCGGCCCTTGGTCACAAGCTCAGTCAGGAGGATGCCGAAGGACCATACATCTGACTTGATGGTGAATTTGCCGTAAAGAGCCGCTTCAGGAGCAGTCCACTTGATGGGGAATTTGGCACCTGGCAGGAAGGGAGATGGGGAAGATTTCAGATTGCAGGAAAAAGAAGTGTTTCTAGGGCAGGGGTCTGCAACCTGCGGCTCCCCAGATGTTCATGGACTACAATTCCCATCAGCCCCTGCCACCATGGCCAATAGTCCGTGAACATCTGGAGAGCCGCAGGTTGCAGACCCCTGTTCTAGCGAATCCACTGCAAAGTCTTCGCCGCTGTGGAGGAAAGCACCACACTCCGAGGTAGTGCATATTCCACTGTCGAACACCTCTTACTGTCAGGAAGTCAGGAAGGTGGAATTTCTTTTCCTTCACCTTGAACCCATTACTCCTGGTCCTAGTCTCTGGAGCTGCAGAAAACAAGCCTGCTCCCTCACCAACAAGATGAAAAACACAGGTCTTGGGCTCTCCATCAAACACAATTTGCAATTCAGTGACCAAGTGGAGAGCCTAATTTTGAACAACAAAACTAAGAGAAGCCGGAAGGATCCAACCTCAACCAAGTGAAGCTTGTAGGATTCAACCTCCTGTCACTTGTATTGTTGAAGGCTTTCACGGCCGGGTTCAATTGATTGTGGTGGGGTTTCTGGGCTGTGTGGCCCTGCAAATCTACCAGACCATGGCCACACAGCCTGGAAAACCCACCCCAATCTCCTGTCACTTGTTTGAATACGCCCAATCTGAAGGTGCAAGACTTCCCAATGTAAACTTCATAAATGGAACTGGATGGATGTTATTTTTCTCGTCAATGCAGCCCTTCAGTACCACCATCTGATTCTGCTCCCCCAACTCCACAAATCACACCACCCTCGAGGTTTGCTTTGTCGATGCCACCCCACTCGCAGGGGACGCCTGGCAGCTTACCTTGGCGTGCTGTGTATTCGTTATCCTCAATGAGGCGGGCCAGGCCGAAGTCAGCAATCTTACACACCAAATTGTCTCCCACTAAGATGTTGGCGGCCCGCAGGTCTCGATGGATGTAGTTCATCCGTTCGATGTACGCCATTCCAGCTGCAATCTGAGTGGGACGAGAGAAGTCAGCAATCTGATGGAGGATGCATCTCCACCGTTCTCAGCTGTCCAGGGACTCATCCTAATATATCTATTACTGCTTTCTTCTTGAAGAACTTCCACCCAAACTCTCCCTGGCATGGTAAGACAGCACAGTAAGTCTGAGAAATCTCTTCTCCTATGATTAACGTTTCTCCCCCTGGCAGCAAGATCCTTCTGGCAGAAAGTGAGCAGCGGAAATCCACCTAGCTGGATTTTCTTTCCTCCTCTCCCTGCAGGTATTTAGCCTGAACAGGGCCAGAAGCAGAAGCCTGTGGCTTGCAGCCTAGGATTTGAAAGACACAGCTTGGCAGGCCTAGGACTAGCAGAGATTTGTTTGCGTTTTGCTATTGTTGCTTGTTTATCTGTGTGCTTGCACTTTAGAAAATGCTGTTTTGAGGCTCTCCAGGAAGAAAAAAAATGGCCTAAAAACACCCTAGCAAACATCTCTGGAATATTCTCCCCCCGCCTCCCTTTCTTCGATGAATATATCTTCATCAACAGTATGGGATGTGCACCCCTATGCATCTGAAGCGAGCTGTGACTCATGAATACATATTTGTGCAGAACATGGTGAGGGTATGAACACATGAAGCTGCCTTTTACTGAATGAGATCCTTGGTCCCCCCCAGGTCAGTCTTGTCCACTCAAACTGGCTGTGGCTGTCCAGGGTCTCCAGCAGAGGTCTCTCACATCACCTGATCCTTTTAACTGGAGTTGACAGGGATTGAACTGGGACTGTCTGTGTGCCAAGCAGATGCCATGCCCTCTTCCTGGGCAATTCTGAATGTCTCCCCCAGCATCACCCTCTGAGTCCATCCCTCCCATGCCCCAAGCCACATCTCCCCCTCCCGACCATGCGCCTGTTTGCACCTTGAAACGCCATGATTTATTTTTTGTCATTCACACAATATCTCCCTTCCCAAACAATGATGTTTGCAGCGCACAAAGTTCCCACATTCAACGCATACTACCAAAGCGGGGAAAGCCCATCTCCATGTGATAAAACACCAGCCACACTGGGAAAGCTGGAAAGGCTGTCATGGGGTGTAACGGCACCAGGGGATGAGGCCTGCCTTTGTAGTGTCCAGTCTGTTATCTCCCCCACCACACACACATATCTCCTGCAACAAACAGGGTTCTGAGTGGCCCACCCAGTGGAGGCACAGGAAGGAGAGAGAGGACAGAAATAAAACTGTTTCTCCCTCTGCAGTGGGGCATTGAGAGCAATAGGCACATTCTTCACACTGTGGACTGGTGACCCGGCAGCGGGGCAGGGGGCACCTTCCCAGCTAGGGCCTCAAGCTTTCATCAACATAATTTCTAGATTGTTCCAACCAAGTAGGCCCGTTGATTAAGCTGCTGGGGCAAACAAGTAGAGAGTAGACATTTTTAATCAGTGACCGAAGGGCAGGCTTATTTATTTTCCGGAACCTAGCAGGGAGTCTGATTTTGAAATTTAACCCCCTCCAGCTTACCTGGGCCGACATATCCACCAGCTGCGGAAGCTTCAGGAAGCGCCCGTCTCCGTCTTTTAAAAAATCCAGCAAGCTCCCTGTGGAGGGGAGGGGACGGAGGTCAGCTGCTGGTGGGAAGCCGCCCCCCATCATCCCAAGTTCCTCTGCCACACATGTTTCTTGCTCTCCATTTCTGCTCCGCTCTAATTACTGCTGCGAGCTGTATTGATGGATCCAACCCAAGCAACTGGGCTGTCCTCAGCTTTATCCTGGGTTAGAACGCAAAGCTCTAAGCACGCCACCAACCAGGACTGCTCGGCACTCACAGTCTTGCATTTTGAAGATCTCACTGTTTTCCAACTGCCCTGGTATGGCTGGGGCAGACCCTGTTTTCCAGGGTGCTACTCATAAATTACTGCCCCCTAGTGGACAGGGGTTTCCTGGGTACCTTTCGAAAATGTCTAGGGCAGTGATGGCGAACCTTTTCGAGACCGAGTGCCCAAATTGCAACCCAAAACCCACTTATTTATCACAAAGTGCCAACATGGCAATTTAACCTGAATACTGAGGTTTTTGTTTAGAAAAAAAGGTTGGCTCCGAGGCGTGCGTTGCTCAGAGTAAGCTTGGTGGTAATCGATGGCTTTGCTTTAAAGCAGCCGTGCAACTCTTCCAATGGGTGAATCATGACCCTAGGGGGGTTTACTCAGAAGCAAGCCCCATTGTCAGCAACTGAGCTTACTCCCAGGTAAAGGATTGCGCTTTTGTTTAACAGCGCTTAACAGGATTACTTACACTACTTCCCCAAAACTAGGTCTTTGGTTTAATGATAATAATCAAGCCCAATGGCCCAGGCCAGCCTAGATGGGTGTGTGGGGGCACTCTGTCTGTGTGTGCCCACAGAGAGGGCTCTGAGTGCCACCTCTGGCACCTGTGCCATAGGTTCGCCATCACTGGTCTAGGGTGCCTGAGTTCTCTCTCGTCAGATTTCCTTCCTCTTAGATCTCCAGAAGTTAAACCTTATGGAGGAGAGGGGGAGGCTGCTTTTTGCTTGTCATACACAGGGACATGGGGCATAAGATGTCAGAACGGCCATTTCTAAAGCTGTGGCAGCGGATGTCATTTTGAACTGTTGCAGCCTTACTCAAGGAAGAAAGGCAAAGTGGTTACTGATCAGCACTGGGTTAGAAAGCAGAAGGCTGAAAACTTGGAACCCTCTCCACTTAGGTACAGCTGAGGACAGCCTCTGAAGCTGAAACATGTATCGTCCTGATATTGACATCAACTGTGCATATTGGTTATTACAGCTTTTGTAAAGCAAGCAGTTTGCATTCCAGACCTGGGAGGTTTTTAATTTGCCTTTGCACACCTTATATTAAAAATCTGCCTGATTTTAATTCTCTTACTCTTGTGAATAGTATATTCCTCCATCATGCAGAGAAAAGCCCTCCGTAGTATACAATGGTAAGGCCGTCAAGTTCGCAAATAGGGTGTTATAAAGTGCCCCTCCCTGTTTCACCTGGGGTCCACCTAATCCAGACGATTCTTTGCAGCCCCCTCCCCCATTGGCTGCCTGCTTGCCACTCATAACCCATGAGGCTCGTTTCTGGCTGAGCAGCAATGCTCTTGAACTCAACCTCCATTTCAGACCTTGGCTCATGAATTCAGTGACAATATAGATGGGCTCCTCCGACACCACAGCGTAGAGCTGCACCAGCTTGTCATGCCGCAGACGCTTCATGATCTGGGCCTCTTCCAGGAAGGCTTCCGGAGACATGGTCCCTGGTTTCAGGGTCTTGACGGCTACTTTGGTGGCTCCATTCCATGTGCCTGAGCAAGCAAAGAAGCGTCAGGGCCACGGAGGCAGAGAAAGGATGGCCCGCCCAGAACACTTCCCATCGAACCCAAGTGAAAAATGGAGATGAATGGGGAATGGCCATGAATGGATCAAAATGGTGCTCGCTACATGAATGCTGGGGAAATGTGCAAAAATGAAATGAAGCCTCCAGAATATGGAACCTACAAATGGGGTGAGCTCTCCCCATCCTTCAAACTGAAGCAAATAGTTTCCTTTTTAAGTAAAGTAGTTTCCTTTTTAAGTAAAAACACCAGAGGTATCTGGCTAGATCAAGCAAGTGAAGGAAAAAAGATTCCACCTAAACATCAGGAACAACTTCCTGACAGCCATTGAGGGAGCATTTCCTCCATGAATCTGTCTGACCCCCAAGGCAAATCTCTTGAGACTGGGATTAGCCAGGGAAACAAGAAGTCTCCCTTCCTTGTCTCTCTTGTGAAGCACCAGAAACATACAGCGTGGAAATTAACCGCAGCCAGCTATGTTCGTTCCCTTGAACAGATAATTGATTTGCAAGAAATGAACAAGTAAAACTTTGCAAGGGCTTGAAGCTACTATGGGAAAGTAGACGCTGCTAGCTGATTTTTCCTTCTGATTGAGAATAGACATTGTCAAAGGGCAGGGCTTCCTCAGTGGTAGCACCCTGACTCCCAACAGCCACGGGCCCAGAACCAAGTCTGCTGAATTTTCAGTGCCAGCCCTACCTAAGACAGCCCCTCACAAGCTGTCCAAGCATTCAGGCAGAAGTCCCTCCTGGCCTTTCCACCCAAGCTCTTTTCATCTAAAGACAAAAGAGATAAACTTGTCCCTGCAGAGCATGTTCTCCAGCTCTGTTAAGGCACAATGGCGATCATCCGTGCCCCAATAGGTATAACCTCCAGCCTCCCTTAGAAGCTGGGGGATACTAAAATGTACCCTCCTACCATGGGTCAGCCCCATAACGTTCCCAGCTCTGTGCAGGCTGACAGTATGACATATACCCCACCTTACCCATCCACACTTCTCCGAAACATCCCATGCCAAGCCTCTTGTTCAAGTATATGGATTCGCGCACGATTTCCCATGCGTCTCTGGCCAGTCCCATTGTCTGGGGTTTCATATTGGGACAGACCTTGGTTAGTAGGTGGCAGAGACCATCATTGAATTCTGCAAAGGATGGGATGGGGGTGGGATGAATGAGGGAGAGAGAATGAGGTGGAAAATGGAATGATGAGTTTGGCATGCACCCGCATAATGGTTCGCACCCAGGAAGAGGAGGAGGAGAATACAGGCCTGTATGTTGCCAGGCTGCAATATCTGCTTTGACCACCAGATGGAGCCCTCGGCTTATATTTAGAGCAGAAGTAACCTTTCATAATTAACAATAAAAATGGAATTTTGGAAAGAGCTTTTCAACTCTTTGACTTCTGAAGCATTTCCTGCAGTTCTTTCCATTATGGAATTGTGTAAAGGATCCCTTCCCTTCTAAGGTCCCTCTCAGATTTCCAGATGATTGGCTTTGTGTAGTTTGGGGGGTAACTAGAATGAAAAGCTTAAAACAGCAATTGTAGAACTGATCTGGAACACCAAGCTCAAAAAAAAGATGATGGAGCTATTAAAGAATGCCTAACAAATGTGCAAGTTGCTGTAGAAGGAGAGCTGCAAAGTGCTGTTGCCAGTTCTTTCCAGTGGCCAGTCCTGAGGCGATGTGGTCACATGTCTGGCAGGTCAGAACAAACACCAAATTCATAAGTGTGGCTTGAAGCATTTTTTGGCTCTTCTCCCCCTGCTGGTCTGCATGGGTGAAATACAGAAAGGCAAATTAACATAGAGAAGAGCTGAAAATTAAAGAGGAGCAAACATGCCTATTTCAAGTATTTTCTCTGATGTGGTAAATGCTGCCTCTTGCCACAGGAGGGCGCATTGAAATGAAAGATTTCAGCGTGGGTTCCTGAAGATGGAACCACGCTATACGAAAATTCCAATAGGAACCTGGGTTGTGGATGCACAACCTGACTCAGAGTGATGTACATCGGGAGAACTTTAAAAAGCACTCACTTGCTCAAAAGCTGGCAAAGGTGGAGTGGGAGGAAATCGGAAAGCTCCTTCTCACCTCTTGCATGACTCCCTCACAGATCTTGCTTGCCAGTCCAGTCACACACCTGTGACCCAACACCTGTGCTGAGTGTATCATGCAGTTATGCTCTCATTAACTGTGTGTGTGTGTGTGGAGGGGGGAAGCACACACACTGAAATTGTAGAATACTTTGGATTTATGCCCCACCTTTCTCTCTTGTAAGGAGTCTCAAAGCGGCCTACAAACTCCTTCCCTTCCTCTCCCCACAACAGACACCTTTGGGGTAGGTGGGGCAGAGAGAGAGAACTGTGAGTAGCCCAAGGTCGCCCAGCAGGCTTCATGTATAGGAGCAGGAGTGCGCCACTCATGTGGAGGAATGAGGAATCAAACCAGGTGCTCTGGATTAGAGTCTGCCACTCTTAACCACCATACCATGCTGGCTTACCACACTGGAGAATGATTCTCTGTCCTAGAAGGGCCAATGTTGCCAAAGCCCACCTATCTCTATAGTGGGGGCAGCTTCTTGGTGTGGCTAATCCCACCTCGCCCCCACCCACTAGTGCCCCGGTGCCTCTTCCTCCTCCTCTTCCTCCCCTTCCCCTTCAGGCCCCCCAGCCTCCTGAGGCCAGCCCTACCCATCCACACTTCCCCGAACTGCCCGTTGCCCAGTTTCTTGATGAGCTGCAGTGATTCACGTGGGATCTCCCAAACATCTTTGGTTTTGACGGAAAGGTCTGCCAACTTGGGCATCCCCCTGTGGCAGGGCACGGCCAGGCGGCAGCAGAGCCCCGCGGCTCTCTCTGGCCGAAGGAAGATGAAAGGGAGAGAGAGAAAGACATCAGAAGAAAGAGAGAAAACGGTGAGAGAGCAGGCACAAACACTGCACAAAAGTTGCCTTGACTGGACTCTTAAAATCTCCTAAATCAGCGGTGTCCAACTCTGTCGCTTCAGAAGTTCATGGACTACCATTCCCATCAGCCCCTGCTGGCATGCCAATTGGCATCTGAAGCGACAGAGTTGGACAACTTTGTCCTAAATCAATCAATAAATCCTGTTGACAAAAGGCTACCATTACAACATGGCAGCCATCAGTAGGACTGTGACACGGTGGGAGGTTCCAAGCCAAGCGTCACCCTACAATGGAGACTGCTTCTCTCTGCAGACCTGGAAGTAATTCCTCCCCAGCTGTTTCCAACCTGCTCCAAGGAGACAGAGGAAAGCAAGGATTGGCTCTTTGTTTCAAGGAAGAAGTAAGCAGACGCCAGGAAACAAACTGGTGGGCCACACAGTGCGAATCACTGCATTACAGCAATCGCTCACCTTGTGGCTTGGCTCATCCACTCAAGGTCATCAGTGTCACATGACCACTACAGTGAAGCGGAATGGCAGACCGGGATTTCTTTGGTCCAATAAATGTAGTTAATCCTCCCACAAGAGACCTGAAGGAGCTTCCTAGAGGCAGGCCCCTGGTTGCAAATGCTCTTGCTGACCCCGACAGCCTCCCTCCCCTTACCTATGTAATGCTGGACCAGCTGCTGCACAGTCTCAAACTGAGCCCGCGTGGTGATGTAATAGCCTCCACTGTCCAGCTTCCGGATCTTATAGTGCTTGATGTGGTCACCTTTCATCTCGTCCCAGTCGCGGATAGACAGAGAGTAGGCACCTGCCGGAAGGGAGAGCGGAGGAAGGGTCAGGCTGGCAAAGAGTTCCAAGAGATAAAACTGGAATGTTACGAAAGGAGCTTTCGTCTGCAACAGCCCCCCGTCATCAGGTGTAGGAATGGGACTCAGGCACCCGTCTGAGATGGTGGAAATATAAAGGGCAGGTAGACAGAGTCCAGATGGCATGTTTTCTCTTGTTAAAAACTTCTGCACATGCAAAAGGGGTTCGGTGAGGGGAGAAGTCGGAGCTCAGCTAGTTTGTATGCCCTGCTAGACTTGCTTCATTCTGCCAAATTATGGGTTTAATAGGCTGTTATGGGTTTCCTGGGTTGTATGTTGGTTTTCCGGGGTGAAGTTAATCCTCCCACAAGAGACCTGAAGGAGCTTCCTAGAGGCTCTGGCATCTTCATGCTGGCCACAGATGCAGGTGAAATGTCAGAGGAGAAAATGCTACTGGAACACAGCCATACAACCCAGAAAACCCACAACGCCCTAGTGATTCCGGCCGTGAAAGCCTTCGACAATATATGTGCATTTAATGTTCAATCGTGGACCACATGCCATTTAGCCAAGATGAATTTGGTTTAATTTACTACCTTGACTGCCTTCCTCCCCAACAGGGAGCCCAAGTCCCTTAGATTCCCCTCTCCTCCATAGCTTAGTGGGGTAGCTTAGGTTAAGAGTATGTGACTGGCCCAAAGTCACCCAGCAGGTAGGGGGGTGTGTGTGTGTGTGTGTGTGTGTGTGTGTGTGTGTCTGTCTGTCTGTCTGTCTGTCTGTCTGTCTCTCTCTGTCTCTCTCTGTCTCTCTCTCTCTCTCCATGGCCTTCCAGATCCCACTGCAATTCTTCTCAATGAGATTGATGTCCACGTCCCAGTTTTAAGGATCGTGTGAAGCTAACTTCTGCTGTCGAACCTTTAGTCTACCAAGTCAACGTTGTCTACTCTGACTGGTAGGCTACAGCCTTTCACATCATCCACTGTTTGAATGGAAATGCTGTGGATCGGACCTGGGAGCCTCCAAAAGCAGATTCTCAGCCACTGAGCCACACACTGACCCCATTTAATGACACTCTGGTAGACCTCCTGGTTTAGAGCCCACCATCTAGCGGAAAACTAGTGAGATGTAGTGACCCGTGGAGCCAGCAGATGGTGCAATTGTGCAGGAGCCAAAGTTTGAAAGGAGTTCTCTCTCTCTCCTAAGTACAGTGGTGATGTCCTCGAGATCTGAATTGTATCTTCTTCCCTGCCAAACATGGCTTCAAACTTTGATTCTCACACCCACCGTATTCAAAAAATGTGATTTTTGCTGTACTGCACCTGTACTAATCTAGCACAAGAAAAATGTTAAATACTGCATGATGCATTCAGACATGAATTAGGTTGGGATACTTAGTTCAACTGCACCCCCAACCTCTACTCCCTGTAGAAAAAAAGGTGCCCATGGGGTTATTTGGGGTTAGGAAAAAGGCATGGGGGGAAGGATGAACCCCCATGTCAGGGAGATAAGTCTGGCTGAGGAGGATATGAACGGATGTCCAAATGTTTCATGCAGTTTGCACCTGAAAACCTGGGATGACTAAAAGGTTAAATGAGACCCTAGAAAGGCTGGATTTACTCTCTAAAGCAGTGATGGTGAACCTTTTCAAGGCCGAGTGCCCAAATTGCAACCCAAAACCCACTTATTTATTGCAAAGTGCCAACATGGCAGTTTAACCTGAATAACCCCCTCGAACAGGGGTCAGCTTGATGTAGCCTCCAGAAAGTCCCACATGTGCCGCCCTGCGCCTCTCTAGCATCTCTGCCGCCTCTGCCCCCCCTTCCCCGGCAGCAGCCACCTGGAACACAGGCACCAGGCCTGCTCGCTGAGGTGCATGCACATCAAGTCCTCCCTGCTCGCTGAGGTGCATGCACATCAAGTCCAGCGGCTCAGGCCAGCCTAGATGTGGGAGGGCAATTCCCCCCCCCACATGATGGACTCTGTGCGCGCGTGCCCACAGAGAGGGCTCTGAGTGCCACCTCTGGCACCTGTGTCATAGGTTCGCCACCACTGCTCTAAAGTACCTTGGGAGGGCCAACCCCCTATGAATTCCACTCTGATATCAAATATATGTGCTGGGTTTTCACTACACAAACAGAGAGGAGGTTATAAAGCGCAAAAAGTTGTAAACTGCATTGTCCAAAGGCTGTCAAATACAGGAAGTAGAGGGTGTAAAGTAGTTATGAAACATTTCAGTATACTCAAGAAAATTGTTTGCAACAGCTGCAAGCTGGTAATAAGCCAGTCTCCACGGTTCTGCTAAGCTGGAGAACTGGCCAAGGAATTAAATAAGCAACTTCCTGAAAAGCAGAAGGGGGGTGGCATAGAAGAAGAGCCATGAAGGGTATAGGACAGTAGTAGTGAACCTATGGCACTCCAGATGTTCATGGACTACAATTCCCATCAGCCCCTGCCAGCATGGCCAATTGGCCATGCTGGCAGGGGCTGATGGGAATTGTAGTCCATGAACATCTGGAGTGCCATAGGTTCACCACCACTGGTATAGGACATTCAGGGACTGGAGGCAGGGAAGGGAAGGAGCTGAAAGGGAACAGAGAGGCTCTCTGAAGAGTTTATCTACCTATTGTCTTTTTATTGCCCCCTTCCTCCAAGAGACTTCCCTACCTGCGCTTTAGCTATTTGTACACCAAATTAAGGGGAAAGGGAGCGACTGACCCAAACTTGCACTCTGAGATTTCTGGCTGAGTAGAAAGTCAAATGTCCCATTTTATTGAATGCATCTCACTCCCAGGAAAGTGTTGTTCGTATTGCAGCCCCTCACTTGTTGCTGTTTTTACTCTTCTGGGGGCTGCAAATGAACATTTAGTTCTGCCATATGCGTGAATTCTGTTTCTTTGCTTGCTATATGGATGTGTGAAAATTAAAAGGAACGCAAGATTTTAAAAAGCCGAGATAATATGCGAAGCCCAATGAATAAATAAAATTATTTTTAAACTTCCCTTTTCACAGCTGGTTTAATAGCTCTGTGCTATTTATCCATATTGGATAGACTTTAAAGAAGAAGAACTCTACATCTTCTGTCTAAACACAACATCAGTGCTCTATGTTCGTGGATAACGTATCAGACTGATGTGCTGATGGACACAAAACATTGGGAAAAATTCACAATCTGAAATTTAGTGCACAGAAACTGAAATTGGTGTGCAAATAACAATCACAGGTACAGCTCAGATAAGGGAGAAGTGAAATCAGGATGGGAATTTGGGGGTTGGAATAAAGGGCAGGAGAATTTCAAGATAACCTTTGTTACGATGAACTCAGAAAATACTGCTTTCAGTATAAGCCAATTCAGCAGCCACAGCTAACTGAACAGAAACACAAAGACTTTCTACAGCTGATTCTATGGACAGAAGCCCTTGCTCTCTTGTTCCAGTCAATAAATATACATCCTGCGTGTATGTACGTCCACCTGTTTCTAAGAAACAGCCAATTCGGGCCCACTTCACAAAATGAAACTGGGGACCAGCAGAGGCGTAGCACCAAGGGGTGTGTGTGCGTGATGCACCAGGTGGGTGCCCCACGGAGCCATTCCAGGGGCGTGGCAGGGGTGGGACGGGCGCTTGGAGGGGTGCACCGCGCACACGCGCACTGGGCGCACTTCCCCCTCGCTCCATCCCGAAAGGACCAGTACCTTCATAAATATGTGGCTTTCAATCACATGTTCATATGTACTGTATATGCATTACTCAAAACATGTACCAAAAAAATCAAGTGTACACTGTACATGGATTGTATATGCTTTCATCTTAACTTGTGAACCAAGCTAGTATAATCTTAACAGTTACACCTTTCTAAGCTCATTGACTTCAGTGAACTTAGAAAAGTATAAGTCTAAGACAGAAAAGCTTCTAAACCCACCCAGTTCAAGATGTGAATCATGACATATTTCAAACACACCCAATAGACAAACATTTTAAATCTGAATACTCACCACCAGCCCCAGTCTCTCCAAATGATACATTGGAGCTACTTCAAAGCTGCATGGAAGGATGTGGTACAGTCCTCTCGTATGTACTTAAGTGCCACCAAGTCCCAACTGACTCATGGAGACCCCAGCAAGGGGCTTCCCAGGCAGCTAAGAAGCTCAGGTGGCCTTCCTCTACAAAACCTTCCTTGATGGTCTCCTATCCAAGTGCTGACATGGCTTAGCTTTCGAGATCTCACGAGATCGGACAATACCACACTGCTGCCCTCCCACACTCCTCTTATGGGGACTTGATTCCCCTTGCAGGACCACTCATTTAAGGATAAACTCTCATGCCTCATTACATGCTTCTTTTGTTCCCCCACCCCATAGGTGAGGAGATTTTGACAGGCAATTCACACACGGACATCCTGAAGCGACAGTGTCTTGTGAGAGGACCGTGCCAGAGGTGCAGTTCGGAAAATGTTTGTATTTAATGGTCATGTGGGAATGGCAGTGAGGGGAGAGTTAACCCTCCTCCTTCGCAAATCCACAGCCTTCTCTTCTGTGACTATTTTTTAGAGTCAAACACCCTAACTGGAATTCCAGTTCGAAAACTCGAACGCTCCACCACTTCGTCCATCCTGTTGATAAGAAAGAGCTTGCCTTGGTCTTGCCACATCTGCTTCTAATGCCATACAAAGTACCAGTAGAAAGGCTAGAATCCTGCCCGGCAACAACACGATGAGAGACTTGGGGAGCTGGGAATGTTTAGTTTGGTGAAGAGAAGGTTAAGAGGTGACATGATAGCCATGTTTAGATATCTGAAGGGACGTCATGTTGGTGACGGAGCAAGCTCGTTTTCTGCTGCTCCAGAGACTTGAAACAGAAGTAATGGGTTCAAGGTGAAGGAAAAGAGATTCCACCTAAATATCAGGAAAAACTTCCTAACAGTAAGGGCTGTTCGACAGTGGAATGCATTACCTCGGAGTGTGGTGGAGTCTCCTTTAGAGGTTTTTAAACAGAGGCTGGATGAACATATGTCGGGAGTGCTTTGAAAGTGTGTTCCTGCATTGCAGGGGATTGGACTTGATAGCCCTTGGGGTCTCTTCCAACTCTATGATTCTATGATTCTAACACAGGGTGGTCTCACCTACCAGAGTTTGCCCAGGAAGCCCCCTAAGATATTGCTGGCACCACAGAATTCAGAAGCTTGTCCTGGAGATTAGGGAGAAGGAAGGAAGCGCATTTACCTTTGGTGGTCTCGCTCTCGCGAATGAGGAAGGTCCCCCGGGGGTTGCCATGGCACAAGAGCTGCCTCTCTGCATCCTTACGGCCAATTTTCCCAAAGTACCACCTGGAGAAGGAGACGTACACGTGAAGCTGCCTTATTGTGACTCAGACTGCTGGTCCCTTGGTCTCTGGACCCTAGCAGTGGATAATTCAGTTGGCTCTAATCAACATGGCATCACCCAACGCTCCGTGTCTAACATGTGATGGAATGCCAGGAATTAGCTTATTAGAATTTGTGAAGTTGCATTATGAATGAGGTTTATACAGATCGAGGTCATTTGTCCACCTGACTTGGCACTGACTCCCCTGGAAGCAGATCTTAGGAGTCTTGGGGGAGTTTCCACTTCTACCTGACCCTTCTAACAGGAGATGTCTGCTGGGGTTCAAATCTGGGAAGCTTCTGCATGCAAAGAAGATGCTCTGTGACAAAGCCACAACCCACCCCAGCCCACACCCCCATGAGATGAATCAAATATTGAACACATGAATTGACCTTCTGCTGTGTCAGATGTGTGGCGTTGAAAGGACAGCATTGACTCCCTGACCGGTAGTACTTTCCAAAGTCTCTCATACCATCCACTAACTGACCCCTTTAAATGCAGATGTTGGGTATTGAACCTGGGACCTTCTGCAAGCAAAGCAGATGCTCTGCCACTGAGCAACAGTCCCATCCCTTGGATACATGGTGGTGCATCACACCATGGGGTTTTAAAGGCAGAGGAGAGTGAAGGCAAAGCCTGCCTCATTAGCTAGTAGATTCATAGTGCAATCTTAGGCAAAGTTATTCCAGTTGAAGCACACCGAAATCAAGGGGCTTAGACTGGAGTCACTGTATGCAGGACTGCACAGCAATGCAGCTGTTGTAATGGAGGCCTTTGCTGAGCAGTAACTTTGACACTGTCCTATGACGAACTGCAGCACTGAATGCAGAAGGGAGTCTGTAAAACAGAGTTAAGAAAGGCCAGGTTTGCAAAAGCCGGAAGTTCAGATGGAAGAATCAACTGCACCAGACTGAATGAGGAGGATAACGCTTTTGAAACACTCCCAGATCTTAAAAATTCCCTGAAAACAGAAAGCCGATACAGAGAGCAAGGAGAGCGGGGCAGAACTATTCTCCTTGCTAAGCTAGTTTTCCACATGCAGGGGTTTAAAAAAATGTTAAGGAATAATCAAAGCTCGAATCATCCACCTGCGATTTGAAGACATGCAGTTTGGAGAGGGGGTCACGGGTTGGGATAGAGCTTTGCAGGTTTGATCCTTGGAACCTTCAGTTACAATATAAGCAGAAAACGATTGTTAGGAAAGGCTGTTCTCCTTCTGTGTTCCCAGAAAGCAGGTCAGACGGTAGTGGACTACTAGATGGATCTACAGTCTGGCTTTGCATAAGGTAGGGTCAACAATGTGACTCTAAACTAAAACCTCAGGGCACAGGGTCAGCCCTCCTGGAGCACCAGGACCTTCTGCTTGAATGTATAGGGGAGAACTCTTACAGAAATACATGCATGTTTTTGGACAACGCAGACATACCCAGAGGCTATCCTACTTACTCTTCTGCTTGGATGGAGTCCACAGGTGCCACGTAATTGCTAGGAATGTAACCCGTTGCTCCCGTGCTCAGAGACCGGGCCTCCCACCAGTCTCCCTCTCTGAAGAAACAGGAGAAAACCACATGAAGCCAGCTAACGTTTCAGGCTGCCAAACAGAACCTAGCTTCTGTGTCAAAACACCCTCTTTTAATACCATAACTCTAGTATTTCTCAGCAAGGGGAGTGAACAGGAAGCTACAGTGGTTGCAGTGCTGGACTAGGATTCAAGAAACTAGATTCAAATCAGCCACAAAGCTCATAGAGCAGTGATGGCGAACCTTTTCAAGACCAAGTGCCCAAATTGCAACCCAAAACCCACATATTTATCGCAAAGTGCCAACCCGGCAATTTAACCTGGATACTGAGGTTTTAGTTTAGAAAAAATGGTTGGCTCTGAGGTGTGCATTACTCAGGAGTAAGCTTGGTGGTAGTTGGTGGCTTTGCTTTGAAGCAATCATGCAACTCTTCCAATGGGTGAATCAGGAGGGTTTACTCAGAAGCAAGCCCCAATGTCAGCAACTGAGCTTACTCCCAGGTAAAGGATTGCACTTTAGTTCTTCGCATGAAAATCAGTGGGCCCAGGCCAGCCTAGATGTGTGTGGGGGCACTCTGTTTGCGCGTGCCCACAAAGAGGGCTCTGAGTGCCACCTCTGGCACCCGTGCCATAGGTTCGCCACCACTGTCATAGAGTGACCTTGAGCCAATTTCTCTCGGTGTAGTCGGCCTCGGAGTGCTGAAAGAGAAAGTGGCAGAGGGAAGATCATGTCATATCATCCAATGTTCTGCTGCCAGATTGGAAGAAGAAGAGTTGATTTTTATACTAAAGCCCACTTGCTGCATCTCGTAAAGGCATAGGTGCCCAATACAGATGCCATAAGTCTGTATGAGGAAATGTATAATAGTCGGATTGGGAAATTGGCTATTGCCTCAGCCAGGATTGAACATCTGGCCCAGCCTCTGCCAGATAATAAGAAAAGAGTCAGCTTTGCATAGAGTCAGCTTTGCATGCTAAAGAAGGGTTTTAAAAACTCAGGTTCAAACTAGCAGTCTGCCATGAGAGCTTGCTGGGTGATCTGGGGCTTGTTTGTCTCTTTCAGTCTTAGCTACCTTGCAGGGTTATTGTTGGGAGGATAAAATGGAGGTGAGGAGAATGATTTTGTAAGCCACTGGGGAAGAAAGTGGTGTACAAATATCTAACTATCTATAAGAACATAAGAACATAAGAACTAGCCTGCTGGATCAGACCAGAGTCCATCTAGTCCAGCATTCTGCTACTCGCAGTGGCCCACCAGGTGCCTTTGGGAGCTCACATGCAGGATGTGAAAGCAATGGCCTTCTGCTGCTGCTGCTCCTGAGCACCTGGACTAACTAACTAACTAACTAACTAACTAACTAACTAACTAACTAACTAACTAACTAACTAACTAACTAACTAACTAACTAACTAACTATCTATCTATCTATCTATCTATCTATCTATCTATCTATCTATCTATCTATCTATGGTTTTTCCCATGGTTTTCTGTTTCAATGGGTTTCTTTCACTGCAAAGTGAACGTGGCCAAACCGATCTGCCCTTTTGCCTGCCCTCCACTTCCTTGTTCTATTTATGCAAGAGGGAACTGCTGTTGTGTGGGTGGGGAGAGTCAAGAGGAGTGAGGAAACCCAAAGAAAGCAAAACATGTGCTCATTCCCTCCCCTTTCTCTACAAAGCGAGAGGAGTCAAATATTGCCAGGTTTCAAAAACTGAGGAGCTTCTCTGATCTGCAGTACAGTGAGTTCAAGAGTGGGGAAAGCGTGCAGAACCAAGAATCTGACCTGAAGGGACTGTACACTCACTGTGGAGTTGTCCACAAGGGCACAAATGGCCTGGGAGTGCCCTGACATCATGCTTCGGTGATAGGATTCAGAACAGGCACGTGCCTGACGTAGCAAATTTATTTCAAACGCTTGAAATTTGATCTTTTTTAAAAAAATCCACTATTTCATAGAGCCATATTGTGTGCATGTGAAGCAAGCAAGGATAAGGGAAGTTATGTGTGACTCCTCGTGCCTTCTGAGAAATGTGCCAAGTGTGGTGAAGGAGAATGGCATTGTGCTGGAGATGATGGAAAAGTGTTAGCTGGTGGCAGTCCTTTATCAAACTGGCTAGCTTCATGTTGTTTAGATATAGTATGAAATGTTCCAAAAGAACCGAACATTTCCTGAAACATCCAGGGTCAGTAAGAATAACAATACACGTGTAAAAAGGTAAACACGTTGGTGTCCTTCCTGAATGGATAAAGATAATTAGTTGAAATAAAGTGTGTCGATAGAATAAAAGTTTGGTGCAGTATTGAGTTATCACTCTGGAACCGATGTAAAAGTTTGGCAAGATCCTAATGCCAGTTTGCCTATATAAGTTTATGCTTACATCTGTAAACCTACCTCACAGGGTGTTTGTTGTGAGGGGGGAAGGGCAAGGACATTGTAAGCCCCTTTGAGTCTCCTACAGGAGAGAAAGGGGGGATATAAATCCAAACTCCTCCTCCTCCTCCTCCTCCTCCTCCTCTTCTTCTTCTTCTTCTTCACTTTATCAGCATCTTGAACTTTCTTAGGAATAGATGCTTTCCTTGTTAGTAGTAGTTGGATCACTTCTTTGAACCCAGCTGAAATAACTTTGTCTCTGACAGTGGCCACACATACGACCTCCCCCATAATAGCAAAATGCACAAGTTCTGGATGAGTGGATGACTATGGCCATAAGGAGGAAGTCCTTCACATTTCTACCGACATTTGTTAGAAGGTCCAAAGCTGCTATCCATCAATTAGATAAACTTATAAGTGTGGCTGCACAGACAGGGAAAAGAACAGTGGTCATTAAACTCATGGGTCAGCAAACTCAAGTGGGTCACAAGGACTGAGGAGGTTCCTCAGCAACAGAGAGGATTTCTCCCTGGGGCCAAGTCTCAGCTAATTCCTCACTGTGATCCACTTTCTGGCACTTTCCATGACTCTGTTTCCTTTCCCTGATTCTCTCCATTTGTTGCTCACTGTCCTGGCCTTGACATGAGTGATGTCATAACTTGGTTCTCCGTCTTCCTGTCAGTACTCTGATGTCACATCCTTGCAGCCAAATAAGTCCTGAGTTTAGAAAGCTTGAAGACCCACTGAGTTAACTTCCCCTCCCATGCAGAGTGAAGATACTCACGTATTGTTGATGATGTGGAATTTCTCTCCCTTCATAAACGTGAGATCGTCCTCTGTCCGGGCTTCGTAATCGTACAAGGCGACGAAAAGGGTCACTCCTCCACCTGCAGGGCATCAGAGGAGGGCAGTGAGAGCCCAGCAGAAGGCTGCATATTGAACTTGGGCACATGTGAAATTCTGCTCCAAGGTCCATGCTCACCGCTGTGCCCCAGATTAACTGACTCACCATCAGTACCACCCACCCAGGTTTCCATTCAGCTGGCTTGAAAGGAATGATTTGAGCATGCACAGAAAAAGGAAACTACAGGGGTGTAGGGTTTAGTCTAAGCTTGTGTCCCCCCCCCCCACCCGTGCACAACCAGCATATGTACCAATACTTCCTGCTACAACCTGCAAGCACGCACAAGTTTATTTCTTAATTGAAAGATAAAGAGGGAAAGAAGACAGGCAGCAGAAAAAGAGAAACAGATTTCACCCTCATTGTTCATTTTCTCCTAATCTACTTAAAAAAATAAAACTTGCTCCTTATTAAACCCCACGTGCCCAACTGTACAAAAAAAGTCAGCTCGCACCACATACTGTGTCTTACAATCACCAAATTGCACTCATCTGAAATCTAAGAAGAAGAAGAGTTGGATTTATATCCCCCCTTTCTCTCCTGTAAGGAGACTCAAAGGGGCTTACACACTCATTTCCCTTCCCCCCTCACAACAAACACCCTGTGAGGTAGGTGGTGCTGAGAGAGCTCCAAAGAACTGTGACTAGCCCAAGTTCACCCAGCTGGCATGTGTTGGAGTGCACAAGCTAATCTGGTTCACCAGATAAGCCTCCACAGCTCAAGTGGCAGAATGGGGAATCAAACCCGGTTCTCTGGATTAGAGTGTACCTGCTCTTAACCACTACACCACACTGGCTCTCACTTAAACTTGTGCGTGCTTGCAGGTTGTAGCAGGAAGTATTGGTACATATGCTGGTTGTGCAAGAGGGGACAAGCTTAGACTAAACCCTACACCCCTGTAGTTTCCTTTTTCTGTGTATGCTCAAATCATTCCTTTCAAGCCAGCTGAATGGAAACCTGGGAAGGTGGTACTGATGGTGAGTCAGTTAATCTGGGGCACAGCGGTGAGCATGGACCTTGGAGCAGAATTTCACATGTGCCCAAGTTCAATATGCAGCCTTCTGCTGGGCTGATGAGAAATAAATATGGATTGAAGTGACAGGGAAAAGCAGAAGGCCAGCTCCCCAACCCCAACCCCATCCCCAAACCCTCACCCCACCCCACCTAGCCCAGGAACAGACCAGATTGGGAGACTCACCTGCAACCCCACCTCCATGTGAATGCAGGGAAGGAGTAGGGTAGAAGCCAGAGCCTGGAAGGAAGGCAGGTGTAGAAGGCCCCGGCGTCCCTGGGAAGTTGTTGAAATCTGGGATGCGTGGGAAGTTGTTGGAGGGGTTCTGCTGGGTGGAATTGAGGTCGTAGCAGGAGTTGGCAGGCTGGCCGGTTGCCCCGTCACTGCCATTGTTCTGGTTCTTGCTTACCCCCTTCTTTTTGCATTGCACACAACCCATCGCTGGGCGGCCCCTGTGGGAAGGCAAGAGAACAAGGAGAGCGGAGGCGTGAGGAGAAAAAGAGACGGAGGTCAGGGAGGGAATCATTTGCCAGGAAGGTTCCCAGAGGGCTTCTGGTAATATACATCATGCTGAATTGAGCCCCAGCAATGGCGGTAACATTGCAGTGCCACTGTAACCTGGCTGGTGGCAGCCATGACAAATGTAGGCTCACCACAGCCACCTCCTGTGCTGTGGCCAGCTGCAGATACTGCAGGAGAGTATGCAGTTGTTGCTGCGGCTTGGCTCCACTCAGCTTGTTCCTGAGTCATTTTAACTTTTCAGCCCGCCCCTGAAACTACCTGCCGACCCAGATCCTTGCACAAAACCCTCCTGATTGTTCTGTCTTTTGGTCAGTCTTCCTCACTGAGATGTTGTTCCTCCACTGTGATGAATTTCCATGCTGTGGCACTGCCAGGGTGATTCTGGAGCTAATTGTGAAGCCCTAGGCCATGGAGTGTCTGACTCTGGAGCTTCAGATGTTCATGGGCTGATGGGAATTGTAGTCCATGAACATCTGTAGCGCCAGTGTTGGACACCCTTGCCCTAGGCCAGCGGTTCTCAACCTGTGGGTCATGACCCCTCTGGGGGTCGAACGACCCTTTCACAGGGGTCGCCCAAGACCATTGGAAAACACATTTCCGATGGTTTTAGAAACCAGGACACAAATAATTTTACAGTTGTGGGTCACCACAACATGAGGAACTGTATTAAATGGTTGCGGCATTAGGAAGGTTGAGAACCACTGCCCTAGGCAAAAGTTCAGGATGGGACCTTAGAATCACTGCCACTACCACCAGGGCCAATTAAGGGGTGGCTCTTGCCCCCAGCTATGTGGGTGGAGCCATCACAGCTGCTGAAGCCAATGGTCCAAAACCTTGACGTGGAGAAAATAGGTGGCAGCAGGAGTCTGCTCTTCTTCTTTCTCCCTTCCATTGGGGTGGTGGTGGTGCTATGGATGGTCAGTGCCCCTCCCAGTTTCGTACCAGGGGCAATTGCCCCTATAGACCATCATGTGAAACTGCCTATGGTCCTTGGAGCATCCATCACCTCCTACAGCCTTCCTCAAAGGTTCCAGGAGCCCCATGTTCCCTGCTCTGCCATGAAGGCTTGTTGGATGGCCGTGGGCTGTCATTCTGTTTCAGCATTACCTACCTCACAGGGTGATTGTTGTGAGGACTAAATGGGGAAAAGGGAAAACAATGTTGTAAGTCATTTTAGGTCCCCATGGGGAGAAAAGTGGAGTATAAACATCTCAACCATTTTTTCCTGTTTTGGGAAGACATTTGGAGAATGAGGGTGATTGCTGTTTAGCTTTGGCAGTCAATATATTTCCTGGAATTCTAGAAAAGAAAGGCTAAACATTTTAACTTGCCTGGTCATCTCATCAAAGATCCCAGAGTAGCCATCCTCAGCTGTTTGCAGGTGGATGAATGGAATATTAAGTGGTGGAACAGAACTATATTCAGAAATTGGACTGTCAAGCTAGACCTAAATAAGTATTACTATTCCTTCTCATACTTCAGATCCCAGCCTAATATCAGATTTCTGGAATTGCTCAAGAGGCACAGTTTATACAGAACAAGACCTTTCCCTAAGCCACCCAGCAAGCCATTTTGCGGGAAGCATGGGGTGCCAAAATACCAGCCAGGGAACAACACTGTATGGTATGAATATGGGCTAAGTAATTGGGTTGGACAAGTTCCCTGTCAGGTACTTATCTCCTGAGTTACTTGTCACCCCAGGGACATCGAAACATACAGATAGTGTAGGAAAGGGGACACTGAAGGCAGAATATGGTTGCAGAGTGACATCAGAAAAAATGATCACAACCAACCTAGTTCATTCATGTTTGAAGGTTAGAGATAACTTCATTTGGACTAGTTACACTTCTACGCATAGTGAACACGGTCCACTTAGCTTGGAACTCTAAATATTTCTGTTCAAGAATGCATTGAAAAGAAACAGAAAGAATTGTAAGAATATTTCGGCAGATGACTACACAACATATATGTTTCCAAACAATAATTATGTGGGGTCTGAAAAATGGGAGCTGTCCATCTCCCCAAAATGGCATTCCAGGCTGCAAAACTGACTGTCAGGCACTTTAATTTCACTCTGCTGCCTATGAGGAAAGGCAGGACTTGAAGCACATGTGGCTCTTTCATGCTCTGCAGTGGTGAAAGTCCAAGGGAGGGGGAAATATGCATGACTCGACATGAAGGAGAGAGGATAAAGGGCATTTGCTAGCTTTGTTCTTCTCAAAGACTGTCAGCTTTTCACTGTCTTTCTTCCTGCCACATGCTGGTTGCATGGCAACATGTCTAGTACATCAGCCAAAGAAAGCCATATGTAACAGGAGGCACAGTAGAGACCCAAAGACCAGCAGCTCATGAATGGAGGCAGCTTGCAAAGATTCTGAAGGGCCCACAGGGTATGCAGTGACATCTTCGCCCTCTGCCACCACCATGACTCCTGTTTCTATGAGGCAGGAAGCACAGCGGCCTTTAAGCAGCCAGAAGGATGGCCTTGCTAGTTAGGCTGGCAAAGATGCAAGGACAAAGGTCAACCTTTCTCCAAGCCATTGCCAATGCGGCATGCTGTCAGAAATGGCCTCTGCATGGGGCGAGGCAACGGAGGAAGCCCCCCCCCACCATTCAGGGCACAGAAGTGCTGACTCCCACACAAGCATGCCAGGGCCCGGTGTTGCTACCATGGAAACTTCCAGGAGAGGAAGCAGCGATTGCAGTGGAGGTCCTGATATTGGCATGCTTAAGAGAAAAGCAAGGAACCCATTCGGCTTCTTGCACTAGGCTCGTAGGCTGGCTTCCCATCTTGGCAAAAGAAAGTGACAAGAGTCAGGCTACACCCAGACAGGGCCCTAGGCAGAGTCTGGTTCTGCAAGAAACAGAGGGAGGAAATCAGAACGCAGGAAGAGCACATGAGCGGGCGGCAGGGGGGTGCATCTCTTAATTCGCAGTGACAGAGACCTCCGAGCTACCCGCCACTGACAGCCTTGGGTTAGTGGGACAGTTGAGAGCCAGCGCCGAACGGGCGGGGGGAGTGGGGGAGTGGCAAGAAGAACGCTGCCATTGGTGCTGCTGAGACATGTGCTGAAAATCCTTGACTGTGTCAGGGGATGTTGCTCACGAACCAGGGACTGGGGCACGCATGAAAACTCTCAAGGAATCTCCACAGCATGTTTACAGGGAGGTATGTCTGCAGGACTGCACCTGTGTAGCACATTTTATGAATCAAGTTCACTTGCTGCAATATGAGGGTGATGATTTAGGGGGTGAGAATGGTGCTTTGTTCAAGGAGGAGACGGGAAGCTTCCTTCCTGGTGTCCTTCCTGTTGCTCCCTGGCTGGGTTCCAGCTGTGCATTTATGGGGGGAGAGCAGGTAGTGGGGAAAGGTTCAACATCTGTCTGCTGCCACTCTGTTGCAAGGCCACACACACACCCCCGGCCTATTTTGCAGCTGCTCCAGAGAAACAAGGTTCACTGCATTTGGGTCTCCTGCCAAATACCCTGTTTCCCCAAATATAAGACAGCCCCTGAAAATAAGACATAGTAGAGGTTTTGCTGAAGTGCGAAATATAAGGCATCCCCGAAAGTAAGACATAGCAAAGTTTTTGTTTGGAAGCATGCCTGACGAACAGAACACAGAAAAATAAGACATCCCCTGAAAATAAGACATAGCGCATCTTTGGGAGCAAAAATTAATATAAGACACTGTCTTATTTTCAGGGAAACACGGTACATCATTTTAGCCTCCAAGATGGAGTGTTCTGGAGGTTTCAGTCAACACTCCTGGCCCCGTCTCCACTCTGCTTACTTTGGGAATTCTTTACTATAAGTAACAGCAAATTGGCCAGGCCCTATGCCCATGGTGGCGAACCTTTGACACTCCAGATGTTATGGACTACAATTCCCATCAGCCCCTGCCAGTATGGCCAAACCAGCAGAACTGGATATACACAGGTAAGGCAAGAATCTCTGTCTACTCAGAAAACTCCACACAATTTTTGGAAAAGATATCGTAACTGTTTGCTGATTACACACAAGGCATCTGCTGCGCGATGGGGGTAAATGTGCGTCGCTGCAAGATTTCTTCTACGGACGTATTTCTTCAAGCCCCGCTTTTACTTAATATCCTCCCCGTGGCAAGCAAGACCACTTCTAGCACAAATTTAATTTTGCTTCGCAGCCAGAGTGGGCAGAGTTGCCAGTGAGCACAGCTTTGCCCAGACCTCTTCCTTCCACCCGCAGCCAGCCCACCTAGTCTCACACTTCCCACTCCCTCACGATTCCCACTGCTTTGTATGCATTCCCTTCTGCCTCTCTAAATGCTTCTATCGATATATCGATAGGAACAAGCAGGCTTTCTTTCTGGCTCCACCCCCTGCTCTGCTTCTGCCTTCTCTGATGATTACAAGGGCATTTAAAAAAACTTCTTTTCAAACAAGCTTCTATTTTTTAAAAAAAGCCTCTCTCTTTGGCTTTTGCAAAGGAACAACACGGCCAGGGACCCTTTCTGTCTCCACCCCACCTCTCCTCAGTGGCGTAGCTACCAGGTGGTGGGGTGGGGACTGGTGCACCAGATGGAGCTGTTGGGGTCACGTAGGGGACGGAAAATCGCCCCTCACACCCCTCCTCCTTCCCCCTTCCTGCTGTGGAGGCTGCTGTGCGCGCCCCTGCCCAGTCCCACCCCACCAGGCCCTACCGCCAGCTAAGGTAAGTGGCATGCGGGGGTGTGGGCGGGGCAGAAAACTTGGAGTTCACCTCAGGCTCCATTTTCTCCAGCTACGCCTCTGCCTCCCCTGCTCTGCTTCCCTCCTCCCCGATGATTGGGAGGGCCTTTTACAACTTTATACCAAACAAGACTTTTACAACATTTTTTAAAAAAATTCCCTGGCTGCAGCAGAGACAGGAACAGAGAGAGAAAGAAAGAGAGTGTGTGTGGAGGGGAAGGGAAGGGGTTACAGTACTAAGTCGGTTTCTTCAGCAGCATGTGGTCCAGCAAATATCTTTACCTTTTTCTTTCATGTGTGGGGGGATTATGTTGGGAAAGGGTCTACAATATCAATACACTTGCTATTACAAGCATATCAATATAAATGCAATTTAAACAGATTTAATGAAGTCCTTTATCTTGCAATTATAGGCATGATTAGATCTTTGCCTTTATGGGGAGTTGATGGTGGAGTTAAGAGAACCAGGAAAAGGTGCTGAGGTCCATGGAAACCAGCAAGCTAGCATCAGGGCAGGCAAAGAATGGCTCCTCACTGTAAACAGTGAAAAGCAAGGAGACCGCTCTGAAAGCCCACTGCTTCACTGAAGAGCACCTAAAGAATCTTGAGGTAAGCATTCTATGAATAATGTGTCTTTGAGTTACCAAGGGAAGAAAACATTAAAAATTGGTCTGATGAGGAATAAATATTTCCCAGAAGAGACAGATTTTAAATATGGCGAGAAGTCAGCAAGCGTAAGTTCCTGGGCACTTAGAGAATCATAGATAAGGATATTTTGTGGTCCCTATTTTATAATCCCTGAAATTCCTGTTGGTCCCCAGCCTGACTCTATAATTAATAGTAAAATGACTGGCCTTTGTTGCAATAACAAAAGCAATAATAGTGGGACATACAAACCCAAAACAGGAATTTCTACATACTCAGGAGACTTCCCAGAAAAATACGGCTTTGTAAATAAATACTCCTCCCCCTGAAAGCTCCTGGTACAGAGGACAGAATATGGTCCAGAAGGCACTAAACGTTGAAAGCACGCGACAGTCTGTTATAGGGGAAAAGGGCACAGGAGATATTAACCCCTTGAAGCTTAGAGAATCCTATAGAGGGCCATTTGGGAGAGATTTCCACACTGTTCCCCCATTATTCCTTGCAGATCCCTAGCCTATTCATGATTATTTACACACATCATCCTCTTTGCGTTCCATTTAATGGGAACTGCAGCAATGAGGTAAATATAGTTCCTAGGGGGGAAAGCTGACAGTAATAAAGTAGATTTTAATGTGGTGTTCTGGATATCATGTTCTGGAAGAAAGTGTTCTGGATACTGTGGACTGCCAAAAAGACAAATCATTGGGTTGTAGATTAAATCAAGGCTGAACTGTCCCTAGAAGCTAAAATGACTAAACTGAGGCTGTTGCATTTTGGCCTCATCATGAGAAGACAAGAGTCACTGGAAAAGACAATAATGCTAGGAAAAGTTGAAGGCAGCAGGAAAAGAGGAAGACCCAACATGAGATGCTTTGCCTCTTTAAAGAAAAAACAACCCTCAATTTGCAAGACATGAACAAGATTGTAAACGATAGGATATTCCGGAGGACAACGAATTAATAGGGTTGCCATGAGTCGGAAGTGATTTGATGGCACTTAACTCACACACACAGAGAGAGAGAATTTCTACCCACTGCTTATTTTGGTACTTACCAAATCTGCAGTTCAGGTCAACGCTGCTGTGCCATGGCTTTTCACTGGCTGTGAACAAGCACCTAGAGAAAGAGACACAGAAAGGAGCACAGCTGATGAGGTAGATACTAAGGACGCATCTTCTAAACGGTCATACCCTACTGGTAAGTGCACATATGTTCCCAATGATCCTTGCTTAACAGGGACAGCTCTAATTTTCAGTAATGGCCACTGTCAGCTTCTTTTTAAGACCCTGAGTGGTCTGGGAACCACTGTTCATTTGAGATGGATGCATCCTTCTTTCAGCAACTGTCTCAATTTCCCTTGTTGTCTTGGTTGGGGATAGAATGAGACATACATAAAATATTTTCCAAAGCTGTGTGTATTTAATACCTGAATTTAACACCAAAGTTAGGTTGAGATTTTATATTTTGGACTGATTATACACTGGTGCTCTGTCCTGCACTGAAGGGACAGAGCTTCTGTTATGGACACCTCCCCACCTGCCCTCTCACTGAGCAGCAGATCCCATAATCTCCACTGTTTGTGAGAGTGCACAAAGAGCAACCTTCTCCCCTGCTTTACAGGAAAGATGGAACAAATGGCCCTGCATTATTATTTGCTTCATGCTTTTTTGCTCCACCTCACCTCTCCTGCTCTACCTCTGCTCTCTCCAATGATCGGGAAGGTTGTGAAAAACTTTATTTCAACTTCAAGCATTTGTACCATATTAGATCTATCAAAAATAATGTCAGATCTAATACAGGTATATTGAAATACTAAGAAATAGTATTTAAATAACTAACAAGCCTCTCTCTCCTTCAGTGGTAGCAGCAGCAGGAAGTATGTGTGTGCATGTATGGGGGGAGGGGAGAAATATCAGTTCTAGGACATGGTCCCCTTCTTCAGCAGAGTGTGATCCAGGGAACTGCTTTGCCTCTTTCATTTAGGGGAGGATTATTTTTTGGAAAGAGGCTACAATATTGATATAAATGCAAAAACAACACTGTTGATATAACTGTAATTTAAAGGGCTTTAACAAAGCCAGCAATCTTGTTCCTGTATGCCTTTAAAAGTGAGTTGATGGGTGGAGTTAATAGAACCAGGAAAAACATATCCAGGCGAGTTCGGTAGGCAGACTGCCCAGCAGGTAGTGGGGTGCCTCCTCATGTGTAAACAGAGAAATATGAGAAGACCCCACTACAACCCCACTGTATTCAAGAAGACAGGAGTTCATCAAGTGCTAGAGATAATACTCTGAAGGTTATAGTGAGAACTAAGTGAACAGTTCAAGAACCCAACAGTGGGAGGGGGAAAAACCTTAAATAAGAAGCCAGGGGAATGAACCATGGCCTTGGATGACTCTACCCTAACTACGGAGCATGGGAAATAAACAAGATGAACTTGAACTCTTAACATGGCATAGCAAATAATATAATATAATATAATATAATATAATATAATATAATATAATATAATATAATATCATATCATATCATATCATATCATATAATATATAATATAATATAATATAATATAATATAGTAGGCATCACTTAAATCTGGTGGGATGAGTCTCCAGATTGGAATGTAATAATTGAGGGGTATAACATATTTCAGAGATATAGACCAACTAGGAAAGGAGCAGGAACTGCATTAAATGTGAGTCCACGATTTAAATCTTGGAAGCCAGGTTGAGAGCATCTGGATAAAAATTAAGGAGAAGGGAAACAACAGTGATCTCTATTACAGACCCCCAAGCCAGATTCAAGAACTGGAACAGATGACCAAATTTTAAGACAGGAGACAAGTAGTAGTAAGGGGAGATTTCTGTTATCCTGAAATTGGAAGTCAAACTCTGCGAAGACTATAAGGTCCAACAAATTCCTTACTTGCCTTGCAGACAATGTCATGGTCCAGAAGGTGGAAGAGGCAACAAGGCTGTCTTAGATTGACTCCTGACCAACGATGATGAACTGATTAATGGGGTAGAAGTGGTAGGATCCTTAGGTGGGAGTGGCTATGTGCTCCTGGAATTGTTATTCAGTGGAAAGGGCATGCCAAGCACAGTCAGACACACATTCTAGACTTTAAGAAAGCTGATTTCAGTAAACTTAGGAAACTACTGGGCGTGATCCTGTGGTTAAGAATGCTAAAAGAGCAGGGAGTGCATGATGGATGGGAGTTTCTTAAAAGTAAGTTCTTGAAGGCATAGTTTCAAACAGTTCCAATGAAGAGGATAAATGGGAGGTGTCTAAGGAAACCAGGTGGATGTCCAAAGAGCCAGCATGGTGTAGTGATTAAGAGCAGGTGCACTGTAATCTGGAGAACCGGATTTGATTCCCCACTCTGCCACTTGAGCTGTGCAGGCTTATCTGGTGAACCAGATTAGCTTGTGCACTCCAACGCATGCTAGCTGGGTGACCTTGGGCTAGTCACAGTTCTTTGGAGCTCTCTCAGCCCCACCTACCTCACAGGGTGTTTGTTGTTGTGGGGTGGGGGGTGGGAAAGGAGATTGTAAGTCCCTTTGAGCCTCCTTACAAGAGAGAAAGGGGGGATATAAATCCAAATTCTTCTTCTTTAAGAACTTTCAACCGAGCTAAGATTTAAAAGGAACATATACAAGAAATGGCTGTTTGGATAGTGAAAAGGAGCTGGTGGCAGCTACCCATACTGAGGTGTGAGGATTCATAACTCTGGGTTTGTAATTTTGCATTTTGCTGGCTGATCCCCAAAATCCCTTGCACTGACTAGGGGTTATCAAAGGTAACCCTGGCCCAAGCATGCAGAAGAATCAGAGAACAACTAGCTGTGGCTGAGGTTGTCAGGTCCGGCCAGGCTGCAAGCCTATTTCTACAATGGGGTGCACCCATGACATCTCTGAAATCAAACAATTTTTAACGATTTATGATTAGGGTTTCCACCAAACCAGAGAAATTAGGCTTCGGCCTTTGGCTAATAGGTTATTTAGGGAAAAGGTAGCTTTAAAATGCCTTAAAATAAGTGCACCCCCCCCCCTTCAGATCAAGGAGCTGAGCTAGACCCCCTGGTTTGGGCCCGTTGAGTTTGTTTTGCCATCAGGCCCAAATTCTGGTCATGTTGTTGTCAACCGAGATTTTCATCTCCTGACGGCTGGGCTGTGAAATGATTTTGCATGATGGGTGCCCTAACACAAAGGGAGTCCAGAAGGATGGATAAAACGCAAACTGACATGTCCTGCCTCAAGGGCATGGAATTCCCTTTGCGGCAGCCTGGAAGGCGAGAGCTGGGGGTCGGGAAGAAAGTGGTCTCCTTCAAGGACCCCAGAATCAGCCAAGTCCACCACAGCTCCTTAAACCTTTGTGGCTAGAGACCTACATGTGCTCAGCTGGTTTCATTATCTGTTGCTGCCAGTGCATTATCTATAGCCCTGCCAGATTCTTGCAATTTTATGTGGGGGGTGGGGTTGGCATCTTGTTTAGGGGTCGCTGTGATTCCAAGAACCAGTGCACGCAAACTTTCTTGGCTCTTTGTAAGTCAGCTGGGGTAAAAATGCATAGATCTTCCTTTGCAATGATTTCCCCAGAAGTTATGCTGTAACCGTCAGCCGTCACAGAACTTGTGTGTACCAGACATGATCTGGCAAGGACTTGCTGGCATGCCTGATCTACATTTTGTTGGCATCCCAAAGGATTATTGGACAGAGTTAAAATAAATACTTTCCCCCCCTAACAATGCATTTATGGAACTCACTCCCATGGGATAGAGTGACGACCACTCAGGTGCTTCTAAAGGGAGATTAGACGAATTCATGCATACCTACACCCATCAAGGGCTATGAGCCAGAATAGAAGAAGAAGAGTTTTGGATTTATACCCACAATTGAAGCTGCCTCCTACTGAGTCAGATCTATCAAAGTCAAGTGTTGCTTACTCTGATGAAGAAGAGTTTGAATTTATACCCTCCCACTTTCCTGTAAGGAGACTTACAATCCTGAAAGGGGCTTACAATCTCCTTTCCCTTCCTTCCCCACCCCCACAAACACCCTGTGAGGTGGGTGGGGCTGAGAGAGCTCCAAAGAACTGTGACTAGCCCAAGGTCACCCAGCTGGCATGTCTTGGAGTGCACAAGCTAATCTAGTTCTCCAGATAAGCCTCCACAGCTCAAGTGGCAGAGCGGCGAATCAAACCCTGCTCTTAACCACTATGCCACTGCTGCTCCCCCTGATGGCCGTGGTGCTCCAGGATTTCAAGCAGCAGTCTTTCCCATAACCTCCTATCTGATCCTTTCAACTAGACTGAACTTGTGACCTTCTGTACCCAAAGCAGATGATTTACCGCTGAGACACGGACTCTCTAGCACAGGGGTGTCCAGCTCTGGCACTTCAGATGTTCACGGACTACAATCGATGGGATGGGAATTGTACATCCATGAACATCTGAAGTGCCAGAGTTGGACATCCCTGCTCTAACACATCTCTGCCTTAGGATAAGCACATATCTCTGAACATGGAAAAGCATGTTAGTGCCCTTGCACATCTGTCAATCCTTTTAATGGTACTTGTGCTTGTGAATTACTCCGGTCCTATACCATCTGCACTGGCTGCTGATCGAGTTCCGGGTCATGTTTAAAGTGTTGGTCTTGACCTTCAAAGCCATTCACGGCCTTGGACTGCATACTTACAAGACCGCCACTCCCCATATAGCCCTGTTAGGCCCCTCCGTTCATCGGAGGAGGACCTCCTGGTGATCCCTGGCCCTAAAGCTATCAGGCTGGCCTCTACAAGGACCAGGGCTTTTACAGCCCTGGCTCCCACCAGGTGGAACAGGCTTCCAAGGGAGATCAGGGCCCTGCGGGACCTGCAGAGTTTCCGCAGGGCCTGTAAGACAGACCTGATCCACCAGGCATTTGGCCAGCCTGGTTAAATACATCGCTGCCATTTCATCTGGCCTCCCATGGGCATAAAGGTAAGGAGGGTGAAACGCCATCTGACACTATACGGTTCCTGGTTTTATTATTGCTAATGAGTTGTTTATGTTATGTTTTTAAGCTGTTTTGATCACTGTTGTCCACCGCCCTGAGCCCCAAGGGTGAGGGCGGTTTAGAAATCTAATAAATAAATAAATAAATAAATAAATAAAATTTCTTAAGATGCATGTGGCGCTTCTAGTCCTACCAATGCCATAATACTCCAGGAGCTGCTTTATACAGGGATAGGGCATTGGTCCTGGACCGTGTCCTCTGACTGGTGGTCATCCTTCTCAGTCCTACTACTCAAGACCCTTTTAGCTGGGGAGGTTGGGGCCTGAACTTGGCACCTTCTTCATTCAGTGCCAGATAGTCTACCATTCATGGTCTACCCAAGCTACGCACCAGGTGGTTCAGGCCTGTTTAGGAAGTGCAGCAAACTTTCAAGAACTGGACGAACTTCCCTAATAAGGTTCCTCAAGTCCCTACTTGACAATGTCAATTTTTGCAACTGCTATCACAGCCTATGGCCTCAGTGGGGAAGTCAGAACAGAAAAGACATCACTTTCTATTTGGTCTTATTACAACAGGATGAGCAACCCCCAGCTGCCCTCGAGAAAAGTTGGAATCCCTTGTAAAACAGATGCACCACAATGAGTTTCTTTCAGTAGAAACCACCTCGGACGACGTCTGATACAATGACATAAAAATAAACCCTGTGGTTTCATCCGCATGAGTACTGCCTGTAATTTGCATCTCAGCGCACGCTGTCCCTGTTTCCTGTCAGTGAGCACCAGGCTAGAAACAGAATCATGCTTTTCATGTGATCCAAGCTCTGCTGAGGATGTCCATTTCTATAATCAGTCCAGACCCAAACACTTCAGAGTTTTAGACTGCATGTTTTCAACTTACAAAATCAGGCACTCAGACTTGAGGGCCCAAGCGTCCTGGATAGGGGAAGACTGGGATGTTCAAATGGCCCTGGAGAAAGTTAAGGCAAATGGCCCTTGAAGTATCACTTGAGAGCCAGTGTGGTATAGTGGTGAGAGCCGTGGTGGCGAACCTTTGGCACTCCAGATGTCATGGACTACAATTCCCATCAGCCCCTGCCAGCATGACAAATTGGCCATGCTGGCAGGGGCTGATGGGAATTGTAGTCCATGACATCTGGAGTGCCAAAGGTTCGCCACCACTGGGTTAGAGTGTCAGACTAGGATTCGGGGACTCAGGTTCAAATCCCCATTCTACCATGAAACTCATTGGATGACCTTGGCCTAGTCACTTTCTCTCAGCCTTAAGTTGCCTTGGAGAGTTGTCAAGAGGATGAAGAGAGCAGAACTGAAGAAAGTGCCCTGAACTCCCTGGGAATTGTGTAGTTTTTATTCTAAAAGACACCTTTGATAATATTTTTATAAACAGGAAGTCAAGCATTTCAATATTTCCACTCGATCAGATGCAATTCCCAAATATGTATTTGAAAGGAAGAACCCCACCCCGCCCCACACGCTCACACACAATAAATGAGTCCAGTGGTAATAAACATCACCTATTCTAAGCCATCTTGCTCTGGTAAAATTCACCTCCTCAGCAAGAGCAGCCTTATTTCTTATTTCAATTCATATAATTCCTTGGGGGTATAGCACGTGAAATTAATAATGGCTGGACTTCAGATCAGAAGCCAATAACCAACTGCATCTAAAGGAGATATAAATGCTTGCTATTGCATTTTTTATTAAACATAGCTGGGGGGAAAGTGGAACATGGGTGGTTCTAAAACTGCACCTCCCTCCTACCTTCTGTTGGAGCAGAAGGGGGAGTGCTCATGTTTCGCAGCTAAATTTGGGAGGTCAAAAGGCCAGCCCATCAGGGTCACTGGAGCGACAGACCCAGCGGAGCTGACAAGAAACTGACACGGTCTAGCAAACTAATGCTAGACCAGACAGCAGGAAACCTTTCCAAATGGAAGTTGCATGGAAAAAAAACAAGCGGTGAGTGGGCAAATGGTGCATCAGCTCGGCTAGGGACAGTTGGCAGGGGAGAATCCCTAGGTAAACAAAAGAATGTGGGGAGAACCCACTGCCACGGGGTAAGTAGTACATGCATAAATATCCTTCAGCTGTGAGTTTCCTTGTGGGAACTTTATTCTGATTTGAATCAGGACCACGGCACAGCGGAGGAGGATGCTATTTACCCCCTTGGTGAGCTGCATGTTTACTGAATACTGCACTCCCAGTGCCTCTTATGGGGAAGGCTGAAGCCACCCCTCCCCATATTCCTGATGCAAATCTGGGCGCTCGGATGCTTCACAATGGACTTCCCAGGGAATGCGACTGGTCAGTCCCTGTGGCGGTCACAGATTACATGTCTCATGAGATACTCTGTCAGCCCAAATTTTCCTGCATGCAAAGATGACATAGATAAGGAAGGATTGGAAGCGATCCCACATGGAAGAAGAGGAGTTTGGATTTATACCCACCTTTCTCTCCTCTAAGGAGTCTCAACGTGGCTTACAAACTCCTTCCCTTTCTCTCTCCACAACAGGCACCTTGGGAGGTAGGTGGGCTGAGAGATTTCAGAGAGAACTGTAACTAGCCCAAGGGCACCCAGCAGGCTTCATGTGTAGGAGCAGAGAAACAAATCACCAGATAAGAGTCTGCCATCATGTGGAGGAGTAGGGAATTAAACCCTACTGGGATTGGATTAGAGTCCACTATTCTTAGCTGCTACATCACACTGGCTGATAAACTAAGCCAAAGAATGTGGACCCCTGTGATACGCTGAAACAATATAAGCCCTTTCCACAATGCCCCTCCACAACGTTTTTGCTTAATTTACTTTATTGATAGCTCCCTTTTCTCACTGAGATTCAAGGCAGAGTACACAGAATAAGACAATGAACCATGGTAGCATGAGATGTCTACTAAGCAGCGCAATAGGACTAGGATTCCAAAAGTTAGAAAAAATGTATGAAGTTATCAGATTATATATATCTCACAATGCAGAGACTGGAATTACAGAATGAAAACACCATGTAGTAAGAGAAGCATAATATGTACAATACATACTGTATATGGTGGCACAGGCTACACTCCTGCTCCCTTTATAAAAGCACCTTCCTGGACCATTCTATTATGTTATAATTCAGTTTTATTTTTACAAATCTGTGTTGTTGGGCTATATTGGAATATACACATAACCTACCTGTTGCAGCCTATCACTCACTGGTACAAACTCAGAAGCATTGTTTCAATGTGATTCCAACAGGTCCCTCTGTGTGCAATTTTGCATGCACCCAGGGTCTTGTTTACAGTGGGGCTCTCAAGCGTTATGCATGCAATGTTAGCACATTTGTGCAATGACCAAGCCAAGCTCATCTGCTGGTACACTGAGTAGCAGTTGAGGATTCAGGATAAACAAGATGCTATGACATCACATAAAGTTGCCTGATACAGATTCAGACCCTTGGTCTATCAAACTCAGTCTTGGCTACTTTGACTGGCAGTCAGATCTCTGGAATCTCAAGTCAAGGTCTTTCACATCACTGGATTACTAGATCCTTTTGACTGCACATGCCAGGGATTCTGTGTTCAAAGCCACTGAGCCATGGCCCTTTGCAATGGATAAGTTCTTCTTGCCAGCCAGAATCACATTTAAACCAAGTTTCCCCCTGTGCAAAAAGTCCATCATCACACATCTGAAACACATTACTCTGTTTATGATTTATGTTTAATCAGCAAAGATTGGAAAGTTCATTTCAGAAAAAGAAGAAGAGTTTGGATTTATATCCCACCTTTCTCTCCTGTATGGAGACTCAAGGTGGCTCACAAGCTCCTTTACCTTCCTCTCCCCACAACAGACACATTGTGAGGTAGTTGGGGCTGAGAGAGCTCAGAGAACTGTGCCTAGCCCAAGGTCCCCCAGTAGGAATGTAGGAGTGCGGAAACACCTCCAGTTCACCAGATAAGCCTCTGCCACTCAGGTGGAGGAGTGGAGAATCAAACCCGGTTCTCCAAATTAGAATTCACCTGCTCTTAACCACTATACCACACGGGCTCTCATGAGAGACAAGATGATTTTACCCACTCTGGATTTTTTACAATTTTTAGAATATTTAATTATTCTTATAGTGGCCACAGACAGCTTCTTGATTCACCCAGGAGTTTTAAAAGTTGAAAGCAAACTGAGAAAGGCTTCATTTCCCATGGGGCTCAAACAAGTATATTTCAATCAATATCTTTCTCCTGATAGAGGCTGTTGTTCAATGGCCGAGTATTTAGTCTCTGGCATCTTCAGTTGTGGTTCAATGGCCGATGGTCTCTGGCATCTTCAGTTAAAAGGATCAGGTAGGAGGAGATAGAAAAGACTTTCACCAGAGACCCTGGAGAGCTGTAACCAGTCACCCATGACTTGAGCGCCATGTAAGTTTAGAAGAAAAGTTTGAATGTATAACACACTTTTCTCAACCGTACGTAGTCTCAATGCAACTTACAAACTCCTTTCCCTTCCTCTCCCCCACAACAGACACCTTGTGAGGTAAGTGGGGCTGAGAGAGTTCAGCAAGAACTGTGACTAACCTCCTGGGAATCTTATCCATCACCAGTGTGGTGTAGTGGTTAACAGCAAGTGGACTCTAATCTGGAGAACTGGGTTTGATTCCCCACTCCTCCACATGAGCAGTGGGGTCTGGTGAACCAGATTTGTTTCCCACTCCTACATGTTCCTGCTGAATGACCTTGACAGTTCTCTCAGAACTCACTCAGCCCCACAAGGTGTCTGCTGCGGAGAGAGGAAGGGAAGGAGTTTGTAAGCCGCTGTGAGTCCCCTTAAAGGAAAGAAAGGGGGATATAAATTCAAACTTTTCTTCTTCTTCTTGAGTCCCATCAAGGAGCGCTGCTTTTTTGTATTGTTTACCTGTTACAAGCAAGAATCTTGTGGCAAAAAACTGAACAAAATTTAATCCCAGCATTAGATGAAGTGGGCTTTTTTCCCCCCACAAAAGCTTATACTCCGATAAATGCTGATATTCTTTCCGGCACTGCTAGACTCTTGTTTATTCTTCCTTACTTGGGCCGCCAAACTGTCTTGATCGCCTCCTTTACTTGTATCATCCTCCCAGCATTGACCTTATCAGAATCACTGATCCAAGATTCCTCCCTGCACACACACATACAAACAGTAGTTGTCTGTCCTTCTTACACACACAGTCTGCTTCCACAAGGGTGTGTTTCTACTCTGAGACAAGAGAACCGTCACCTGGGGGTGAGAGCCACCAGTCATGTATGCTGTCTGAGTCATCAGCCATATGTGATTCAGGGATCTCATTTACATGTTTGCCTATGGGCAAAGACATTTATCAGGACATCTCGCCTTGATGAAAAGTTATCAGGAGGAGGACCCCCGTAAGGATTCAAGTGGGAACCCTAAAATGGCAGCTGAGATCTTGCAAGATAGTCCTGGTCAGCTATCTCGGTTGCTCGGGCAACTCAAAATGGCAGCTGGGATCTCACAAGGTCACTTTGCAAGATCTTTTAAATTATTATTTATTTTATTCAACCCCCTTTTTAACTTTTCATATTTTCCCACAAAACTGGGGACTTTTTGATCATGGCGGGAGTGACCCCAGAATTATTAAATGCTTATTTATTTTCTGAAAATAAATAATTGAACACTGGGTGAAGAACTACTTCTCTCCATCTACCTTGGACCTCTTACTGCCAACCAATAGCTCCACATGGCTGTTTTAAAGGTTGCTGACGCTTCAGGGCAGAGCAAGGCCCATCTTGCCCTCTGGGTGCTCTGGTTCCTGCCGCATAGGGTCAAAAACTCCACCAAAGCGCCATGTGCGTCAGACAGAGAGGTGCCCTGACCCATGAAACATTCCCCGGGGTCTGCCATGAATATGGAAGAGGCAAACCCAGCCTTGAGAGAGATATACAAGGGCCACTATTAAGCAGACTAATGCACCATGAAGCCTTTCTCTGTCCTCCCACGCCCTGAACCATTTGGGCACATGAGGAGCTGGCAAAATCCGGGTATTACTGGGGGCTCACACAGAGATTATCATTGTTGTGGAAGTCAACCCATCGCTCACATACACACACAGAGCGATCTATCCCAACAGTGACACTAAGTGGAGGAGTCAAAATGTGAAACTGGAAAAGAGACTTCATGACTGAAAAATAAAAAGAGTTTGCACTGGTACCAATATTTAAATACCACCCAGAAAAAGAAAAGAATGAAAAATCTAGAATCTGCCCTGCAGTGCCTATGAAACTGAAGTTAGCAAGGAGTTCAAGCATTCAAATATTCTCAGGTCTTTCAAAATTACTTTTCCTAGAGGTGCTCTGTTTTAGAACAATGGAAAAAACCAACAACTAATGCATGGTGTATTGCCATCTTTTCCAAAAGTTTTCTTCTGCTGCTAAGCCATCTGTAAATGTGTATATTAGTGTTAATTTGCTTTTGTTAATGTGCTATGTTCATTTTCCTTTGTCACAGCTGAATTCCATAACAAGAAACTCTGCTTTTCAACTAACAGCTCACCTCATGGGAATCTTACTCATCTCCAATTTGAGCCCCTATCAAGGCATGCTGTTTTTTCCTCCAGCAGCTGACCTCTTGAAAAGTTTACCCCATTTGCTTCAGCTCTGATCCCTTTCATCTGAAGAGCTGTGCAATTGCCAGCATCCAAAATGGGATTGCCAACTGCCTGGAGAGGAAAAACCCCTGTCCTTTTAAGAGATGTTTTAACAGGTTACTGTGTACCTGGTGATGTTACAAAAAGCATTAGCTGCCCTTTACCACACATTAAGCCTCTATTAAAGGGGAAGAACATTTTCTCTAGGCAAAACATGCTGACGTATCCTTTCTAGTTAACTTCCCATTCCCACTGCCGGTAGAACCCTCTGCTTTTCCCTTCCTTGCAAACTTCCTGTTAGATCAAAACATACTGCTGGAGCTATAAGGACTCCTTCCTTCCTTGATAAATAAGCATGTTTTGTACTTGTCTCCCTGTTACAAGCAAGAATCTTGTGGCATAAAGACTTGACTAAATTTAACCCTAGCACTGGATGAAGCAGGGTCTCTTCCACAAAAGCTTATGCTCTGATAAATGCTGACAGTCTTTCCAGCACTACTAGACTGTAGTTTATTCTTCCTTCCTTGGTTCCCCAGGAACTTCCAAACTGTCTTCTTTTTTCCTCCTTTACCTGTATCATCCTCCCAGCATTAATCTTATCAGCATCTTGAGTCTAAAATCCCTCCACACAGACTCACAGTCTTTGTCTGCCCTTCTTACACACAGAGACTGGTTCCACACATGGACTGGTTTTCCTACTCCTCTCTCTCCAACCAGGAGAGCTATTTCTTGGGACAGAATCATTCAGGGGTGTGGGGGCAGCCCAGAGGGCCTAATCCACAGTTGTCCTCCTTCCTAAGGTTCACCAGGCGCCTACTCCTTTGGAGTTTTGATGCCTGGCAAAGACTGTTCTCTTCACCTAGGAATTTGGCTGACCCCCTTTCTGGGAAGCCCACCCCCCGGGACATCCATACAACCCTCCTTTTTTGTGGGGGGGTTGGGTGTGGGAGATTTTGGATTGTGTCTGAGTTTTTAGAATGGGTTTGTTGTGTTTTTCAGCATGGGGTTTTATTGTGTTTTTACGGTCATGATTTTAATGTTGCATGTTTTATTGTAACCCAGCCTGAGACTGCAGTAAAGGGCAGGTAATAAATGTAAATAGAATAGGAATAGAACCGAATCCTCTAATTGTCCATGTTCCAGGTGCTCCTTGTGCTCAGCACTCTCTTCCTCAAATAGATCCTATATCAGTGGTGGCGAACCTTTGGCACTCCAGATGTTATGGACTACAATTCCCATCAGCCCCTGCCAGCATGGCCAATTGACCATGCTGGCAAGGGTTGATGGGAATTGTAGTCCATAACATCTGGAGTGCCAAAGGTTCGCCACCACGGTCCTATATGATCTTTTCAGAAAGAATGCCCACACTGGTGCCATTCCCCTTCTGCCAGGCTCTTGTGGCTGCCTTTCTTTTCCACACACATACACCAGACCACCAAAGCGCTTTCTGCAGACTTAAAAAAAAATTAGGAATCATGAAAATGCTGCAGCAATGACCATTGTTTTTTTTTTTAAAGGCCTCTAAAGCCTTCTGGTGTTAATGCAGAGAAGAAACTGCAAGGGAAACTGCAGGTGGGGGAAGTAAGTGGGCAGAAAGCCCTGTGTGTTTGCTCCATTGCTGATGTGAATGTCCCTGCATTTGCAGTGGCAATGATTGCAGAATGGAGATTCCTAATTGGGTGGATGCAGCCAAAGGATGTTTACAAAATACCTGGCACAAAGTCATGGCCCAGTTGCAGAGACCTCTCTCTCTCTCTCTCTGACATTCATCAGTATTTGTTTACTCATTCGATTTCTATCCTGTTTTCAGAACAACACATGGCATTTCCATCCAGGCAATCTCTCCTCCTGGGGGCTGCAAGCACAGAAGTCCCGATAACACCAAGATTAATATATCGCTCTGATGCTACATGAGAAAACCATTCACAGTTTCACATAAGTGGTTTGGGGTAACCTCGGCTCAAACTGAATGTTAAATCTTACAGAGGTCTGTCCCAACGCGCTGTCACACAGAAGAACAGGGTCTCATATCTGAGCGGCCCTTTGTGAGATTCCAAAGTGTTCCAAGTGAAGAGGAGAGGCTTCCAGCTTCCCTTCCAGGTGGCTTTCTCCAGTTGAAGTGGCCACAGGGTTGATTGTTTGCCTCTTTCTCTGGCTCCATGTGTCTTTCCCAGGAGCTAGAAAAAGGGGCAAGCAGGGACCCACTGGCCATTTCCACTGGTGACGATAGCACAGGAGGGAAGCCAGAAAATCCTCCTCCCCACCTGCAGAACCCCCAAGTCTCACATAGGGCTGTGCTGTGTGACAGTGAGTCGGGACGGGCTCCTATGCCCTGACCCATGTAAGAAGTTAAATCTAGCCTGAGCCCTACCTTCATGAGTTCGAGCACTGCGTCACAACCTATTTCCGAATCTGGAACATCTAAAAATCTGTCTTTCTTTTCCCCTTTGAAGACACAGGGCCACTACCCACTTACCTCACTAAACTGCAACGCCGTGGCAGCCAGCCGAGGTCTCCAGTGTGATTGGCTGGGAAGAGGTTGATCGTTGGCTGCGCTTTCTGTGGAGACACGTCATCAGCAGTGTTTGGAAGTGAAAGCAGAAACCAGCTCGCGGCGCCGACATTTTCCATTTAGGCGGGGACACCCCGGGGAGCGTCCAGGACCCCCGTGGCTTTTAAAGAGGTGACCCCGCGGCTTATGGTGAGTGGATAGTGACCCACATTCTTCCATTTGAAAGGATGCTGTCCGAACTGTGCTACCAAATGCTGCATTTCGGGGATCCTGCAAAACTGAGCGTGGATTAAAAAGTAATGATTCCATAAGGGAATTCTACTGGAAAAAAATAAAACAGGATTTCTGTGGCTCTTTAAAGACAAACAGGTTTGTGTTCCCTGGGAAAGGCCATGTCTTTGTCCTGGATGCCCTTCAGCCCAAACCACACATTATGATTTCCCAACTTGTAATGTTTGGTTCACCTGACCTGACACTGACGTAAGCAGCCAGATGTCAGGAGCGGAGGAACCAGCTTCCTAAGCACGCCAGGTCCCAATTCAGATCAGAACTGCCATATGGGGAAGGAAGGGGCTTCAGACTCCCCCGGCCTGAGCACTGTTTTTTTTAATCTGTAACAGCCCTGTGGAGTACTATCTGTCACACTTTGGGGCTGACTGCATAGAGTATGTACAGCCCCCCCTGATGGGGCAAAAAAGCACCCCCATGCTGCTTTTGATCATGAAACAATGGAGGAGGGAGGCTGAAGCCCCCCCCCTTTCCCCTAAATCAGTGATGGCGAACCTATGGCACGGGTGCCAGAGGTGGCACTCGGAGCCCTCTCTGTGGGCACGCACACACAGAGTTCATCATGTGGGAGTGGAAAATCACCCCCCACACACAGACATCTAGACTGGCCTGGGCCACTGAGCACGATGCGTGTGCACCACGGTGAGCAGGGAGGACTCGGCTGGTGGGCCTGTGCTCCAGGTGGCTGCTGCCTGAGGGGGGGCACAGAGGAGGCAGAGATGCTAGAGAGGCACAGAGTGGTGCGCACGGGACTTGCTGGAGGCTAGAACAGGCTGGCCACTGCTCGAGTGGGTGGGGCGGAGGAAGAGAGAGCCAACCATTTTTTTCTAAACTAAAACCTCAGCATTCAGGTTAAATTGCCGGGTTGGCACTTTGCAGTAAATAAGTGGGGTTTGGGTTGCAATTTGGCACTCGTCTCAAAAAGGTTTGCCATCACTGCCCTAAATCATGGTTCCCTGCACCCTCCAAAAACAAGTATGCTCATTCCTGATATCTGACTGTCAGAGCCAGATGGAGGAAACTTGGATATTATACATTAGAAAGCATAATGTATATAGCTTGGCCTTTTATGTGGCATGCTTAGGAGCCCATAGCCCTAGCCTAGATGAACTGTCTTGTAAGAAGCAATCCAGGAACGGATAGGTACTAGAGAATATGCTCAAAAATCCACAGCTAAATGTGGGGTACACTTATAAGTGTAAGTTTATATATTTCTAGGGACGCACACTTTGTGCATATGATGAACCGACAAACTCTAATGCAGGAATAAATTTTGTGACTCTACTGGGCTACGGTTGTCTTTGGGCAATTTGCCACTGGCAATTAATCCTGGGATAGTCACCCAAAATATCCAGGTTTCCTTGCGATCTCCCCACTGCCGAACTGCAGAACACAGATCAGTCCCGTTTCTGGCACTCCCCGCACCCTTATCACGGGATTTTCCTGGACCTGCTTGTATATGCACCTTTTTGAAAAAAACACTCCAATGGGAGCTAATAGGAGATGGGGGCTACACATTTGAGGGTCCATTACTTTGGCCCCCATGAACCAAACTTCACCAAACCTGGGTGGTATCATCATGAGAGTATCCTAAAAATACTCTGAAATTTTGGTGCTGCTAGCTTAACAATTGCACCCCTGACAGCAGGCACCCCCATAAGGGACAGACCTGGACGTCTTCACTAGAAACATGCTGCAGTGAGGATGTTGGAACCTGGATGAAAAGGTGCCGATTCTTTTGAAACTTGGTTGTCTCTAGATTAAATTTTCAGTGGGAATTCAGCCTTTTACAGGCATGTGGCTGGCCAGTGCAGATTGTGGGAGGATGCTTACAGTTGCCACATCCTGTATCCAAAGCAATCTCCTCTTCTGCTTTGCCCCAGATCTAAAGCTGGGCTTGTTCCTGGAATAATGAAACCTGTGAGCACACACAAGCTTCCCTGCTTTGTAGGGCCATACAACAGGAAGAAAAGCTATTTTTGAACCAACAGCTAGAACATTACAGATTTTCCCCATCTTCAATATTACTGAAATAATTTGTTTCATAGAAGTTTAAAATAGCTGAACTTAGCAACCTCTTGTTAGGGCTGGAGTCCTGAGGGAAGGAGGGCTTGACGGCCCCCTCCCCAGCATATTCCCCTTTAGCCTCTTGTTCCTAGGGGAATCTGCCAGCACTACTCACAAGTAGCAAAGCAAACTCGGAAGATTTCACAGGTTCTTCCCTTGCAAAAGGGCAAGGGAAAACTAAGAAAAAATAAGAACCACAAGGAGGCAGCCCGAGCTTCTACCTGTGATCATTCCCGAAGGGTAAGTGCCGATACTAGTCTACTGTAGCAAAACAAAAAAGGAGGCTGGGGAAACCTCGCACGCTAACTTTCATTCCAGCAAGAGCTTTTGTGAGTCAGACCTCACTTCCTAGCTTCTGAAAAAGTGAGCTGTGGCTCATGAAGGTATAAATGTTGTTAGTCTTTAAGGTGCCCCTGGATTTCTGTTTCACTCTTCTGGCAAGCTGGATCCCCAGCAGATTCCAAAGGGCTCCTCGAGGCAAAGCTCTGCCAAATATTTGAAGAGACCTTCATGTGTCCTGGGATGCATGTGGGTCTCCCCAACAGACCCAGTAACTTTCTCCCTCACACAAAGATTGTTTCAGGTTGGGAAAATGGTGAACGGGGGACAGGCTGAATCCCCTTCTCCATGCATGCCACAGTCCTGATCCAAATCGGGCACCATAAACAAGGGAACTGAGAATCTGCAATTCACACATGACTGTGTTTTGTCTGACACACGGCAGGGACATCAGGCTGAACCTTTGCCCTCTGTAAGGCCTTTGCCCTCAAGGCCTTCAGCCTTGAGAAACTGTTTAAAAGAGCTAATTCTACAACAATCGAAGATTGTGTGACCTTAGGCAATTCCCAGAAATTACCAGTTCTTTTCAGAAGGCCTGCATTCCCAAACCCTAATTCCCACCACTGGTCTAGGACGCAATTAGACTCCAAGGACTTTGAAATTAAGATGGTTGGTATAAGATTGCCAGCCTGGAGCTTGCAAATGTTGGGAGTTTTTAGCAGGGGCAGAGGAGCCCTTGAAAAACAGTGTTGCTGATGCTGTGACATCATTTCTGGATGGAAAGCCGGAACTGATGGCACACACGGGGCTATGATGTCACCTCCTGGATTTCATCCTGAGGTTACATTGCAGTGTTGGCAATACAGTCCCCCACCTCTGTTTACCTCCTTCTGCCTGGAGGAAAAAAGTGGGAGGTGGTGACATAAAGCAGGTAATTAATTACCTGCCACCAGGGGGAATCAGAGCTGGAGGAAACGCACTTCCCTGTGCTGCGTCTGGATCAAGAGCAGCCCCAAGTAGTCACAATTTGACCCAACGGAGGCAGCGGTGGGATTCAGCAGGTTCGCACCACTGTGGCAGAACCGGTTGTTAAACTGGTGCTTGTAAACAACCAGTTGTTAAATTATTTGAATACCACCACCGGTTGTTAAATTATTTGAATCCCACTACTGACTGGAGGCCATGGGAACTCTGACAGGGCACTGGTCACCTGGTTTAACTCTCATCCAATAAGCTTGGGTGGTTCCAGACTAACCTGCATGGCAGAATCTTTGCAGGGGTACAGAATGCAGGAAGAGAGACTTGTGAGTGCTGCAGGGAGCTCCTTGGAAAAAGGATAAAATAACTAAGGGCAGGATGAGCTGAGAAGCCAGTGTGGTGCAGTTGTTGCTGGTCTAGAATCTGGAAACTCAAGTTCAGATCCCTACTCCGCCATGGGAGCTCCCTAGAGAATCTGGAATCTAAAACTGAGCTACCTCACAGGGTTGTTGTGAGATAACATGGAAGTGGGAAGGATGGTGTTTTAAGCCACTTGGGGTGCCCCTTGGGGAGAAAAGCAAGGTGTAAGTATATCTAAAATGGGTAGTCTACATGATTGCTGTATGTCATGAAGAATACCCAGTTGCCATAATATGAGATTCAACTATTAATATGAATTCTGTAAGTAGAGCCTTTTGATTGCCACAGTGCTCCTGAGCATGAAGGGTTGTCTTTTTCCCACCACTGTTGAACTTCAGCCAGCCTTGTGTATCTGGAGGGAGGGGAAGGGCTTCCCTCTCTGCCTTCCTACCCCCTCCTCGGCACAAGGCACAGCAGGCCAGGGGTGGGAGAGTGAGGCTGTCTGGGTTCCCAGAGGAGAAAAAGCTGGCTGTGGCAAGAGGGGACTAGAATTGTGTCCCTCTCCATTGTGGTCCACTTGCTGTTTTCCTGGGTGGCTGCCATGGTGATGATGGTTGTATGCTTTCTTCTCTCTGGTCAGCAGCTGTTTCCAGGTAGGACTCACCTGCCAACCACAAGCCCCAGTAGCAGAGGCGTACCAGGAGAAAATGGCATCCAGGCCCCGGCCAGCTGCAGCGCCCCCTCTCCCGCACCCCCCTTACTGCCGCTGGGACTGGGGGGCGCGCTGGACCAGGCTGGGCCCCAGGTGCCATTTTCTCCCAGCTGGGCCAGGAGCCTACCATTGGCCTGCTGGGAGCCTGCGGCAAGCCCACTGCCAAGCGCCCCTCGGGGCCAGGCCGAGGCCGTCTGCCGTTCTTCTGAGCAAGGCCCTGGGGGAGGCGCCCTGCCTGTCGCCAGCCCCCACAGCCTCATCGAGGGGCTGGCAGGGCCAGGTGGGGCCAGCAGCTGCAGGGGCCAGCAATGGCCGGGGCACCTCCCCCAGGGCCTTGCCACGGCCCAGAAGAATGCCAGACAGCCACAGCCTGGGGCGCTTCCCCGGAGAGGCTGGAGGGGGGGGATTTTGCAGGGGGCGCCCAGAAGGCACCCATGTCCCTCTGGCAGATACGCCACTGCCCAGAGGTCTTGACCACTTTTCTGAAAAATTGGGCAGGTGCCACTCTGGAGACTGGAATAAGTCACAAGTGACATGTCAAACAAAGTATCCAGTATTTAAAGCGGAAGAAAGAAAAATAATTCCGAATGACATCTGAACAACACATGCAGCCGTGCACACTCTTGCCATGTGCCACTCCTCAAAACAGCCAAAGGGCCAACTAGAAAAGATGCCAAAAGGGGTGGGATCTGATCATCAGACAGATTTTAAGAGTTTGCCACAAGCCCAGTCCAAATCCTTCCTTTCCCAACGATGGCTGCTTTAGAAGAAAATGAAAGACGTCTGGAGTGGAGACCTGATCTTCAGCACCAGGGGTAATTGTGGCCGAAGACTACCAGGGAGACTGTGTAAGTCGTAGTCTCCTTTGAGGAAAGAGACAACAGCTTGCTGTTGAGTGGTTCTTGGCCACCATCCAGCATCCCAAGCTCCTGGCAAGGAGACCACAGCCTGCAGGCCAAGGCAGATGGAGATGGAGATGAAGAGGCAGGCAGAGTTGCTGGCATTCCGCACAGGTTGCTAAATGTGAACATGAGCACTGGGATCTGAATGGTGGAGGACAGGACAAGACAGACTAGTTCCCTCCCCACCTCGTGTTCACACACAAATGTCTGCAAAAGGCTATAGGATTGGAGAGAATCTGGAAGATGTAGTAGAGCATCAGACTGGGATCTGAGAGACACCGGTTTGAATGGCCCCTCTGTCATGAAGGACAGCTGAGTGATGTTGGGCCCGGTCTCACAGTCTCAGCCTACCTCACAGGGTTGATCTGAGGTTTAAATGGAGGAGAGGAGAACAGCGTACAGTGGAACCTCAGTTTTTGTTGCTGTCGGTTTTCGGCGGTTTCGGTTTTCGTCGATTCTTTCCCCGAAAATTTTGTCTCGGTTTTCATTGTTTGCTTCGGTTTTCGTCAGATTTCGTCGGCGCGCGCACACTAATTTTTGCGACAACAAATGGCAACCCATGCAGTTCCATTGCTTTCCAGTGTTTGCCTCGGTTTTCGTCGGTTTCAGATTTCGCCGAGGTTTCCCGGACGGATAATCGACGAAAACCGAGGTCCCACTATAAGCTGCTTTGGTTCCCCAGTGAGGAGCAAAGTGGGGTATAAATGACATAAATAAATAAATAAATAAATAACAAGATGGGAGGGTGGAGTTGAGGTCAAGAATTCCTTGTGCTTCTGGGCAATGCAATACCCTGGAAGAGAAGCAAGCTCAGCATGCCAAAGTGGGATTTTTACCACGTGCACAATTCAGCCAAAGTGAAGGAATTTGGATTAGGGTTTTATTTTTTGCAATGGCTAAGTTTCCTTTGCTGAGTAAATGTGGAGCAGCAGCTTGAGAGGAAAGGGGCGGTATAGAAATTTAACAGAATAAAATAAATAGTGAACTCTCATTTACTAATCCTTGAGGTTCAAGCTGCCATCTCCCAGGGACAAATTAGACCAATTCTTGGCTGCTTTCAAAAAGGGCAGCTATTTATTTATTTTATTTATTTTTTATTTATTTTTTCGATTTATAGACCGCCCCATCCCCAAGGGGCTCTGGGCGGTGTACAACATTAATATGTATACAATAAATAGAGGTTCACAATAGTGACCACATAACGATCAATACATTAGCTAAAATCCATTAAAATCTATTAAAACAGCGGTCAACATAACAATGACAGGCGTCCTATAACCCAGTTTGTTAAAATCTCCCCAAAAAGAAGGAGAGGCCAGATCCCTCTCTAGGAGGGTAACATAGATGGAACCAGAATTAAGATGGTAATAGATGCATAAAAGCATAAGGGGGGGGGGGGTGCCACTCAGCGACTGGACACTCCAAAGGCCCGGCGGAACAACTCAGTCTTACAGGCCCTGCGGAACTCACCAAGGTCCCGCAGGGCCCGGACAGTTGGAGGAAGAGTGTTCCACCAGGCCAGGGCCAGGGCCATAAAGGTCCTGGCCTGTGTGGAGGCCAGCCGCATCACTGAGAGGCCAGGAACCACCACGAGTAGGGGCACATGGGGTAATGCGGCTAGCTAAGTGGCTAGCTGCTTTTCAACTTCTAGTCAAACTGACCCTTGACCTGACATCACAGCATTCTGTGTTTTCATCAGCTGCTAGCTGCACTGGCCAATCAAATACAATGTTGTGCTGTCAGGATATTGGTCTGCTAGTCATTGCAACTGGCAAGGGAGGGAGGAGTCAAGGATGGAGAGAAATGATGTCACATTGACAGCACAGTGCCACTTCTGGCTCAAACCTGTAAATGACATCACTGTGTTGGGATGATGCTCTATATTCCTACAGCATCATGCCAACACAGTGACATCATTCCCAGGTTTATGCCAGAAGTGAAACAGTGCAAAGACTCCCCCACCCCCACTTCCTCTGCCAAGCAGCAGCAGGGACAGCCAACATCTCCAACCACAGCAGGAGGCCAGTAAGCCTGAATTGGTCTGATCCAGTCAACCAACCAATGGCGGGAAGCTCTCCGTCATGTATGCTGGGCTCCCCGGACCATTTTGCTCAGCCTGCAGGCGTGGTTCTCTACCCAAGGGACCAAGGAGAACCCCTAAGGTGTTGGCAGCTCCTTTGGGGTTCAGCTCACTCACTAGGGTTGCAATAGATATCCTGGGGGGAAATGGCTGCTTTGGAAGGTGGTCTGTATGGCATTATACTCCATTAAAATTCCTCCTCTCCCCAAATTCTGCCCTCTTCAGGCTCTACCCCACCCCCACCCCCACCAATCTCCAGGTATTTCCCAATCCAGAGCTGGCAACCCTATCGCTCACAAAACAGCCAATCAAATATAACCCTACAGACTACTGAAAAGGGCACAAAGTTGCAGCTAGATGTTCCTCTTTTTAAGGGATTTTCCCCCTTGTAAAACAGGGATGGATTAAGGAACATCCCCTCATTTCTGCGCAGCTTTTTGTCTGTGCTGGTTGTGAGATTTTGATCTACCTTGCAGAAGACTGCGTGTGATTGATAAAGGAGATTACAGGTCAGGTAACTTGGCGTGGATCCCAAAGAGCCTTGAATAACCACTACTAATAAATGTCTGCAGTGGTTCTTGCAAGCAGAGGGGGCTCTAGCACAAAGAGATCTCAAGGCGAACGAAGGTCTGACCCACAAGCAAGAGAGGATGTGGTGGAGGAGAGCAGAGAGCGTATGCTGGAGGGAAACAGGACGGAGACAGGAAGCCACAGCATTCCGGTCCGGTTCGAAGCAGCTGCAAAGAGGAAGCTGGGCAGGAGGTGGGGGAGAGCAAAGATGCTTCTCTTTGGGAACAGGGAAAAGGATTAGAGAAGAGGTGCACCTCTGTTGTTTTGCAACCTCATTCTCACCATCAACCCGAGTTGGTCAGGCACTCTGTTCACACAAACTGCAGGCACTCTGTTCACACAAACTGGAAGCCTACTTGATATGTACAATTGCCATATTGCATTAACTGGGTATGGCGCACATTTTCCCTGAACATAGTGGCGGCCGCCCACTTATGGCATATCCATGCACTGTCCAAGTCACGATACGGTAATTATCGCACCTAAAGCGCGTTGCAGGAACTGCATACCCCCAGTTTGGAAGAACGCAACATCTGCAGAAGGCTATAAGATCAGAGTGAATCTTGAAGATGTGAGGAAGGGAATTAAGTCAAATGTTCCTTGTGCTTCTGGACAATATTCTATGCCGGAAGAACAGCAATTTTTTGTACTCCATAATGCACCCCCCCCCCCGCCAGGACAATGTTATTTGCATAATTTAGCCAAATGGAAAGAACTGGGATTAACGTAAGTTTTATGTGGCTGATTTTGCACAGTAAAAATGCCTCGTGTTGTATCCGGGAGCACAGCTGCAACGGTGCTTTTTACCCTGCTATTGAATTTGCACTACTTCCGGGCTCTCCTCCACTTGCACCACAAGGTCTTCAGCAATGTCTTCTACGCATGTGTGGACAACCTCCATTCCCGCATTCTGATTGGTTGAATCTCCCCCCCGCCCCGTTTCCTCAACTCACTTTCACCTAAATTACTTTGCACAAAACAGGCTCTGGGAATCGGTGCCCTCAGCGCCCCAATCTAAAATCTGTGCATGTGCGAGGGAATCACGGTACTCCAACCCCCCCTCCTCTAAACTCCTTGCGGGTACAAGGGAATCGCCGCCCTCCCATTCGCAGCACCTTCACAAGCCACTTCTCTGCAAGGTTTCTCAAGGTTTGTGCAAGGTTTCTCCCTCCATGTTTTTTGTTATTCCACTGCAAAGGGGGGGAGGTGCCCGTTCATTGGAGGGGCGGGCTAGAGCAGCGAGGCAGGAAAAATGGCCTCATTCTGCTGTGAAGGAGTTTTCATGGCAGCAGAAGCCACCGGAGCAACAGAGGGGCATTCAAAAAGGTTCTCAACCTTTGCAGTTCTGGAAAGTCCCAGAGCAAAGCCACTGCTGCGGGGCAGCTCCAGAGCAACCGCGGGGCAGACACGCTGCAGCGCCAGGAACTATGTAAAACTCCCCATTGCGCCGGGGCATTTTTACCGTGCAAAATCAGCCCGTGTGTGCTTACAATTGAAACAGATCAAGACGCATCAGAAGAGTGAAAGGAACCTGGAACAACACTTTGAGTCATCTAGCTTTGAGACCATGACTTCTGGGAATTGTGTTGATTTAGCCACAGAGTGTTCCATTACAGCAACCACAATCCATTAGCCTTATCATTTTCAAATTTTCTGCTGCCATTGTGCGGACGAGACACTTCCTTAAAAAAAGAATCCAGCATTGAACCCACCCAAAATATAAGATTCTCACAACGCTGAACTGTTCATAACTAAGTATACTTTCTATGCAGAATATATGCTAAATTCAGTAAAGAATGAGTAGAAAAGGAAAACATGCTCGGCACAGGCCCGCTAGTGCAAACGACAACACGGGCTATTGCGGAACAGACAACAGAAAGGAATGACCTGCACAAAAGATAATTTGAACAGGCAGAAAAGAAAGTTTGAATCTGACCACTCCTACTTAGCCCCAGTGGGCTCGAGGAAAGGACTATTGCGCAAGCGGAAGTGTTAAGGTCAAATGCAAAGGCTATGAATAACTTTACCAGCTCAGGAGGACTTTTTCTCCCTCCCTTTCCTCTGAAATGACAGGGAACCCCACTGAGGATTTTATTTGTTTATTCAGATTTATTCCCCACCTTTTATGACAGTTTCAGGGCAGGTTACAATAAAAAGCCATCATAAAACATGACACTAAAACCACCATAAACCAATCCTAACACTATACGACGTTCTAAACTAAACCTCCCACACCCAACCACACCCAAAAGTGGGAGAAGTGTACAGGACCCCTGGAATTCCCCCCCCCCCAAACCACCGAGTAAGAGGTCAGTCTTCTCCAAGCCCTAAAACTCCTGGCGGCCTCTCGTGGGAGGGCATTGGACAGGGGCCACTGTTAGAAGGCCCTCTGGGCTGCCCCGTCATCTTAGCAAGACAGCTAAGTGGGCCTCCCTCTCCACCCAGACAGGAATATATGGGCAGATGCGCTCTCTCAAGTACCAAGGACCAAAGACTTGGTTTACAGCGGGCTTATGATCCCAAATACTCTTTCAGGGGTTCATGGAATACTTGTGTTTCTAATAACTATATTCTGTCTCGGAGAGCCAGTGTGGTGGACTGTCAGAGACTGGGACTGCAAAGACTTGGGTTCAAATCCCCATTTTGCATGAATATTTCTGAATAATCTTGAACCTACTTCACACAGTTATTGGTAGGAAAAAAATGGGGGAGAGGAGAACCATGTGTGCTCTCCTGAACTACACAGGATAGGACTAAAAATGAGTGGGTATTTGAAGTCAGAAATAGGAAGGAATTGTCATCTGGTCCTCAGAATGGATGCCATGGTCTACACATACAGCAGAATAAGATGGGGGAATTCTGAATTGTTACCATTTCAGAATATGGGTAGAGGTTATATTTTAATAATAAATAAACAAATACTCTGCTGCACCAGGCTGCCGTATAATTACATGGTTCAGGAGGGTGCTTTCAGAAAAATAAAAGGATTGCAGCCTATTGCCCTGTTTATTGAATGTGCTCTCTTGCTTTTAGTACATTGCCTTCTACTTTTGTAACCCAGCCTCCACATTTTTATGGTATGTTCTTTGATTCATTTCTTTTGTTTGCTTTGTTTTTCAATTTTGTGACCTAGAATCACTGCATTTGTTAATTCAACGCATACCAGCAGATAATGGGGCCCAGGGTTGGTACTGAACTTGTCTCTTCCCCCCTCCCAAATGGTGCCCTCCCCCCCAAAAATTGCACCCCTACCTCTCCAAAGCAATGGATAGCGAGAAGACAGGTGGATGGTGACGGGTTGGTAGCCTGGAGCTGGAGTGAGGAAGGAAGGAAGGAAGGCAGGCCGGGGGCAAGCAGTCAGTAGGTCAGTTTGACCTGGGAGGCAGCAGCAACTGGGTGAGTGCGACAGCAGGAAGGGGTGGTGGATGCTGGCCAGCTGGCTTGGGCTTTGCCCACTGGCTCAGGAAAGGGTCTCTAGAGGGTGGGCAGTGGCGGCAGATGAGCGGTGGCAGCAGGCAGCCAAATGCGCCCCCTGTGACTCAGGCAAGTGACGCCTGGGGCTGAAGCCCCCTTATGCCCCCTAGGTACGCCATTGTGATTACTGGATGCCTTATGTTGTTAGGCTGCGTTGTTTTAACCTTTATAACCTGCCTTGACCCTCAGAGAGAAAGATGGGCTATACATGAGGTAAATCAATAGACCAAGGTGAAAGATTGGTAAGGTGGTTACCACAGACATGGTCTCCTTCGTGGTGGCCCCATACCCTGAACCTGACTCCCTGCAGCATTTTGCCCAGCCAGTGCCACAGGTGCCAGATGAAAACCTTTCTTTTCCTCTAAGTTTTTGTGGTACTGTTTGGCTTCATGGCTGCAGCAAAAATACTTCTGAGGGGCTTCATTAAAAAAAACTTCTTCATGGTTTCTAAAGAAATATCTTGTCACAATTCTGGTTTTATTCTCTTCTAGCTGTTTTAGGATATTTTTACTGGTTTAGTAAACTGGTTATTTTTGCTGATCGTTTTATTTGGTGGTATTTTTGTTTTATTCTGCTTTCACAGAGGATGCAAGTATTTATAATGAGAGGCAGGATAGGAATATCTCCACTAACCAAACAAATATTAAGCAAAATACATCTCCCTCATTTTGACAGAGACTACATTAACAAAGGATCCACATTTGGTATAATGAGGGTTCAATGCAGTTTGTTCTGTGAGCTCATATGCCACCACTTAGCTTGAACGGGCCTGCACGGTGACAAATACTTTAACATTCAAAGTAAAAAAATTCAAAGCAATAAAGTTAAAACCTGCATCAGTTAAGACAGGGGTGTTCAACTCTGGCACTTCAGATGTTCATGGACTACAATTCCCATCAGCCGCTGCTGGCATGGCCAATTGGACACCTCTGACACCAGAGTTGGATTCCTCTGATTTAAGACATCAGCTGCCCACAACTTCATGAAAAAAACAACTTAACCCTGCATTAGTTTAGCACAATGGCCTTCCCTCCCCAACCCAAAAAAGAAGCTCCCAATCCAACACACTTCAGATAAAGTCAGTTTCTGTGGAAAGACAGCCTTCATTAATTGCACAGTTGAGACAGGTTGGTATGGGAGAAGGATCTCCTTCAAGTAGGCTGGACCCAAGCTGTTAAAGCCCCTGAGAACAGAATGTCTAACAATGTAGTTTCAACAGCTCTGAGGTTGTGGATGTGGCCTTTTAGATGACAGGAGAGGAGGAAGTGAAACGTAGGTGACCTGCAGTCAACCCCATGGAATGTACACTTTAACTCTGAGAAGAAGACACTTGGCGCCAATCTTCCGCCTGAGGATCCATAGGAAAGGGCCAGAGGATGGGCAAGGCCAAGGGTGAGGGCAGGTGATCCTGGCACAATGTAGAAACCACAGTGGTTGTGTTCCTAATAGTAGTCTTCAACGTGAGTCAGAATAACCTAGAGGATGGACAGGGTTTTAGAAGGCTGAAGAAGGGTTTTAGAAGGGTGCCTTGTCCATACAATGCAACTCTGAAACTCTATTAGGGTTCATTCAGGGTTCTACTAAGGGTCTTAAGCTGGAATAACAAAGCTGCATATAGTTGAGGGGTCCCCAGCATGGTACTTGTGGGAGTCATGATGGCCACCAACGGTGCCCACCGTTATTAGAGAGTGGGTTGGGCCATGTAGGGCTTTTCCCAGCAAGGCTTCTGAATGGCCAATGAAGATGTGAAGATTTTTTTAAATGTTGCTTTGGCAGCAGCTGCCACCACAGTGCAAAGATCTTCACAATGTGACTGAGGGTAAGCTGTGGCAGACATTTTGTGGCTGGCTTCACCTCCTGAAGCAGCCATTGTGTGGCAGACATGTTTGTGGCTGCACTCACCCCACTGTTTCAGAAGTCCAGAGATGCCCACAGGCTCAAAAAGAGTGGGGGTCCCTGTTCTACAAGTCCAATATGGTAACTACTGCCCATGTGGCAACAATCCAGCACCATCGTTTTACATTAGATTCTGACCACTCATGTACAGATGTCATGAAGACACATGAAGCTATCTTATACTGGTTCAGCATGGTCTACTTCAGTGGTGGCAAACCTTTGGCACTCCAGATGTTATGGACTACAATTCCCATCAGCCCCTACCAGCATGGCCAATCGGCCATGCTAGTAGGGGCTGATGGGAATTGTAGTCCATAATATCTGGAGTGCCAAAGGTTCGCCACCACGGGTCTACTCTGACTGGCAGCAGCTCTCCATGGACTCAAGCAAAAGTCTTTCACATTACTTCTTCCTGATCCTGGCAAGGACTGAATCAGGAACTTTCTGCAGAGCCTCGACCACTCAGCCATGGCCCCTCCCCTTACGAATGTATGACGCTGCCTTCTACCAAATATAAACATTGGTCTATCAAGGTCAGTATTGCCTATTCTGACCCAGACGAAGTAGCTCTCCAGGATCTTTAGACCAAGCCAGAGTCTTTCATCTCAGATACTCACCTAGGGTTGCCCAAAACTGTGCAGGCCACCAGTAAGTGGAATGAGGAGTGGGGGTAGAGTTACCAGATCCAGCTTGGGGAAACTCCTGAGGGAGGTTGGGGGTGGAACCTGGGGAGGACAGTGATCTCATTGGGGTCCAAGGCCATTGAGTCCACCCTCCAAGGCAGCCATTTTCTGCAGCAGAACTGGTCTCTGTAGTCTGGAGATGGGTTGTAATTCCACAGGATCCACAGGTCCCATCTGGAGGTTGGCATCCCTATGAGAACCACAGTTAAGACTGCCAACTCCAGTTTGGGAAATTTCTAGAGATATGGGGATGCTGCCTGCAGCGGCCCAAGTTTTGACACAGGAGGAACCTCACCACAGCCATTTCCTCCAGGGGAAATGACATCTGCAGGATATCTATGGCTGGAGATCAGTTGTCATTCTGAAAGAATTACAGGCCTCACCTGGAGGCTAGCACCATTAATAGCTATTTTTAATGCTTTAAGTCACTTGTACTGATGGTTTGGTTTTATTTTGTCATCTATTTTTCCAGGAGAAAGGTAGGCTTATAACTTAAAAAAATACTAAACAGCCTAACTTCTGGTTTTACATCAAATGATAGTTTGCTAATAATTATAAAGTTCTTGGAATGGTGAAAATGCTATATGCAGTCAAAATATTACAGTTGCTGTGTATTGCAGCAAGCGTGCACGCATGTATAAAAGAACACTGGTTAACTGCCCCCAAGCTGATAATATGAGGATCGGGATACTGGCCTACTTTTCAAGCCTGTTGTGAGAATCACAGGAAAATGTGAGCTGCTTTGTTCACTAAAGACGCTATCCTGTCATTTAATCACAAGGGAGTTTGTATACTGTTTTTTCTTTCAGCATAGATGTGCAAGTTGGGTCACTGTCCTTTTGTGAAGTTATTTGTGAAGAAGCTGAATTCCCACCACAAGGCCCCGATTAAACGGACGTTACAAATGTCAGTGTCTACCACATCCTCCCCCACAATGAAGGCTTAACTCTTGCTATCTCTCTCTCTGGATTTCCCAGCAGTTTGCAGCCATGAATTGCCCCATCACTGATGCGTCAGTCATCACCAGGGCTGCCTGGAGGAGGAGACACTGAACAAGCATATGCATTTCCCAAGGGAAGGGTGAGGCAGCAGGGCCACAGGAAGAGGAAATATCTTGCCGAGGGTTCCGGAATGAGTCAGCGATGCTGTAGAAAATGTTCTCTCTCTCCATGGCTTCCTGTACAACAGTGTGCTTGGGAGTCACCAGAACAGAATGGTGTATCCAGCAAAAACTGTGGTGTATGTGCAGGCTATCCTCACCACAAGGCAAAGCAAACTCTGCTTTTTTAGAGCAGCAGATTGCAAAGGGAACACCATTCTCTTTCTCCGAAAAGCTTCTTGTGTCTGAGGGAGCTACTGGAATTTTGAGAACAGGAAATGGGAACCATGACAACATGGGTGTGGAGTAGCGTTGCCAACCTGCAGGTGGTGGCTGGAGATATGCTGGGACTACGACTGATCTCCAGGTGACAAAGATCTGTTCACCTGGAGAAAACGGTCACTTTGGAAGGCGGAGTCTGTGGCGTTACACCCTATTGAAGTCTCTCCCCTCCTCAAACACCACCCTCCTCAGCCTTCACCCCCAAAATCTCCAGGTAGTTCTCAACTCATGGCTGCCAAGAAGTACTAGTGCCAATCACAAAATATTGGGAGGTTCCAAGCCAAGCAGCTTCCTGAGAGAGAGGCAGCTGTTTCCAAATGGAGGATCCCTACAGACTCAGAGGTGATACCTACTCATTCCTTCTGAAGTCTACTGAGGTGGAGGAAAGCCAAGATTGGGTCTTTGCTTTGGAGAAGAAGAAGATCAGTGGCACTAGGAAACACATTGGTGGGCACCATGTTGGAGATCACTGTTACAATCTCTTTAACCATGTCTTTAACAACCATGTCTCTTATATTGTACACATTATTTTTTTCTATATATGTATATAATCAATGTATATACTCAACAACTCTTTTCAATGACAGAATAAATTATGTTGACCTCCATGAACAGTTAATGAATAATTACACATTTACATTATTTATCTCTCTATAATGTTAGAATTGTAATGTTTGAGTATTCGCTCAACCTCTCTGCACACATAAAAACCCAACCCAAGGAGAAAGGTTTTCAGTCTAGGCTTTCCCCGGACATTTTTACACACACACCGTATTTAAGGTTTCCTTTGACATGGGAAACACCAAACCTACTTCATTTTCCTTCGCAGCTTAAAAAGTACAGCTCAAAAAAACTTCATATGTAATTATGCTGCTCGATGCTAAAATTACTAAACTGAAGCAACTGTACTTTAGTCTCTGGAAAATACTCACTGGAAAAGACAATAATGCTGGGCAACGTTGAAGACAGGAGGAAAAGAGAAAGACAGACCATAAAATGGATTAACTCAATAAATTTTCCATGGCCCTCTGTTTGCATGACCTGAGCAGGACTGTTACCGGGAAGATGTTCTGGAGGTCACTGATTTGTAATTCAGAAGTGACTTAATGGCACATAATGCACATGAACAGGCCCTCTGTTCTTGTCCCAGCCCCCTTTCCCAAGGTGTCAAATCAAGCTCTTTGGGGAAGGCCAGGCCTATCAGATGAGGGGACAGGTCTGCTCATGGGCCTTTGGCGAAATCAAACATTGGACAGCTCCCAGTTTTAAAGCGGTGGGGGGGAGGGCGGAGAGAGAAGAGTTGGACCTTTCCCCCTCCACACCATTTGACTCCATACTGCTCCAGTTTGTAACGCCTCAGCTAAGCACAACGGGGAGGGGGGGGCGCAGAAAATAGGGGTACATCAGGCTTTCTAAACCCTAACGGTTACCATCCCCCCAAATTTTTCCTCATGTGAGTATTTAGAACGCACCCTAAGCTCCCTCGTTTGAATTATTGCATGCCCGAAGCCTACTGTGGCCACTATCAACGCACTGACCTTAGCAGGCGAGTGGGGCAGGAAGATAAGGAATTGGAAAAGTCCTGCAGGTGGAAGAGCAGAGGGAGCCCTGCCAGGGGAAGGAGGGAGATTAGTGAAGCCAAAGAAGTTTACTTGGGGGTCTCCCATGACATAGAAGTTGACATCTTTGAACTTCTCCTCAGGAACCTTTAGCTCCCACTCCTCTCAACTCGCCAGTCCCACCTGACTGACAGCCACAGCTTCTGCCTTATCTTCGGAGGCTCAGAGTCTACCTCTCCGTTCCCCAACTCCTAGCAGCAGCCTCATCGGGAAACTGCGAACTGTGGAACAATCCATCTCCTCTGTACAATTGAGCCTCCTCCACCTCCTAGCAGCAGCCTAGTCAGGGGAAGGGGGCACACGCACTGCAGCAGGGGCATAAATGGAGAATATGATGCCCAGGCCAAGTACTGAAATTGCACTCTATGGGTGCCAATTTTTGTAGCTACACCCCGACAGAGCTGCTGTCTGCCTCAATGAAGGGGACCTCTTACCTGGCCACTTTGGAGCGTGCCGCTGCTTGGCAGGGGGGCAGTGACAGCCAGTGGGATGGCATGGCTCCTGGACATATCCCGAAGGCCAGTGGTAGCGCCCAGTAGCAGTGTGCCTCAAGGCAGAGGGCACTCAGTGTTGCCAGCTGCATCCTGCTCATGGCAGAAGCGCTGATGCTGACTAGGTGCACCAGCTGTTGGGTGCTGAAAGGACCAGCGACTAGGACCATGAGGGTGGCACTACTCGCCTCGGCCTAGCAGGCCACAGGTGTACTGGGGCGGGGAGGGAGGGGAGGAGGGGCAGGTGGCTAAAATGTGCCCCCCCCACGTGACCCAGGCAAATGACACCTGGTGAGAATGCCCCCTCCACCCCTCCCCCATAGTTTACCTCTGCACTCCAGAACAAGCCATCCCTGCTGGGCAATTCAGATCCCCCCACATTTTAGCAGCAGCCTAACTGGGGGAAGGAGCCATTTCTGCTGGGCAATTCAGCCTCACTCACTCCTGATGCTGTCCTCTCTCTGCCCACCGCCTGGAGCAACTGTCCCCCTCATCCCCTAGATCTGGCTGTGAGTACAGTCAGGCCGTTGTTTGACTTTTTAAGAAGTCTACGGATGCCACTGCCAATGTTTTTATCAAGGGTAAACAAAGGCTTAGACTCTATCTATGGCAGTGGTGGCGAACCTTTGGCACTCCAGATGTTATGGACTACAATTCCCATCAGCCCCTATCAGCATGGCCAATTGGCCATGCTGGCAGGGGCTGATGGGAGTTGTAGTCCATAACATCTGGAGTGCCAAAGGTTCGCCACCACTGATCTATGGCATACCCTACCTCCCAAAAGATGAATAAAGGGACATGCTCAAGACAGCCCGATTCTCATATCAAGGATCATTGCCTACCTCACCTCCAACCCCACATTGCTAAAGATTCTGCTCTGCCTTCTGTATTCATATTTTTACTCCAATTGCCTATCTTCTGCCCATTTAGAAACCATACAAACGTGCATTCTTTTGGCTAAATATTAATCTGCCCATTGGCTGAAATTTAATGCCACTTCTGTAGTGAGTTGGGTGGTGATCAGATGATAGATGCAAGTTCCTTGCTCAATAACTGGACTCTGGTACAGTTCTCGGAAGTCTTGATTATTGTTAGCATGCTTGGTTCATACGTGAGAAAGCCAGTTCTGGAAAGCACAGCAAGCTGTTAGACTTTTATCACCCAGTACCCTGAGTGATATGGTCAGGAGTTCGAGCCCCCTGTGGGTCAAGTATCCTGGCAGCTGGCTCATGGTCAACTCAGCCATCCATCCATCCATTCATTCCTTGGTTGGTAAATGAGTACCTAGCACATAGCTAAGGGCTAAAGAATAGCCAGGGAAAGCAATGGCAAACTACCCCACAAAAACGGCTTGCCTATGAAATCACTGCTTGCAGTGGTACCCCAGGGTCAAACATGACTGAAGGGGAAACTTTACCTTTTTTTACCCCCCTGCCCTTTTCACACTAGGCCTGAACATCTGGTGAGAAAGCTCTGGCCTGCAGTTTCATTTAATCTGGTACCACTGCATTCCCATCAGCAACTGAATACTACAATAAGCCACCTGGCCCCAGGGATAAGATCGTACACACCAGCCAGGTCCCAGGTTAAGAGCATGCCAAACTCCAGCCAGGAGAAGCCCTAGTCAACTACAAGCAACAGGGAAGACATATGCAGCAGGCCCAATACATGAATGTGGCTCAGGATCCTGACACCAGAAGCATGGCCTTATTTGTGATGGCACATTGGCTGTGTAATTCCCTCCATGTTCAAATTTGCCCTGGTAATTAATATTTTACATTTCAGGAGCCAGCTGGAGAGTTGTTGTTTTTTGCAGTGTCTAGGTGGCCTTTGCAGAAGTCTCTTTTTTTAGTGTAATTTTTGTTCCTCTGCCAAATTCCCTGCAGTTCTTTTTATTGCAGGGTTCGTGCTTACTGTGGCGCTTAGACCATTTCGCCACATTTTCTCCCTATGCATGCTCCTGCTGCTATTTTAATCCTTGCCAATACTTTAATTCTGTTGTTTCAAGAGAGCGGCTATTTCTGTCGCACTGCTGCTGTTTTATGAGTTTTATGGATTATTGTTTTATTGCAAAAAGGTATTTTAGCATTCATTTAATTTGGGGTGGGAACTGCCATAAGCATTTTTTAACAGAGAGGTCACACGTAAAACTTTGAAAAAAACATTCTAGGAAGCAACTTCATCCTTGAGTGTGGTGCTCAAGATACACCTTTTCACAGGACCTTAAGGTTCAGGTGTACACAGTGATGTGTACACCTGCCCTCTTAAATGTTCACATGCTGCAGAAGGCACGGCACCTTGAAGTATAACAAATCACAACGAATATTTTAACCCTGGCATCCCTCAAAGGCAAAAATAGGACAAAACATGGTGATTTATCAGGAATGGGTGGTATAAACTAGGAAAGGTTCCTATGGAATACAGTCAGAAGGAACATGTGCTTCCCAGACCTATAGCTTCTAACGTTGTGGCATGCTCAAGCTTGATCCCTGCCCCCTTTTAATTTCTGGCAGGATACTGTGAACTTCAAAATGACCGTGATCAATATCAGGGCTGTATTAACCCATGGCTGAGCCCATAGGCTTTCAGGTATTACAGCCCCCCTCTGGTACTTCAATCTTTCACCCCACTACAGCTGACAGCCTGACCCTGGTATGGTAGGTACGTACCAGACCACAGTACGTAGCCATACATCCATTTTGAGGGTCCCCTGAAGAATTTTGCTCACAATTTTATTCACTCACATGTGATCAAGAGCGTGACTAGACTGTATTGCTCATGGAGGTGTAATAAGGGAGGAGGTGGCATGGAATCACTGGATGTCACAACTCCAACATTAGAATGCCATTGGCCCACGGTCCCCCCGCCCACTAACTCAAAACTAACTTCAGCTGAGTACAGTGGTGTAGCGCCAACAGGGAGGGGAGGTGGGATGCCCTGGGCATGCACCAGTGTGTGTGTGTGGCGGGGGCGTTCCAGGGCACCATTCCCCCTCGCTCTGCCCCTGGCTGAGTATGAGTGGCCTTGCGACTTGCTCTCAACCGCCTCACACACTTGCTCAGTCAACAGCTCTCAGAAAGGTCAAAGCCCAGGGGCAGTTTCATTTAATCTGGTAACAGTGCCTCAGCAAAATAAATACATACATACATTGGTGGGCCCGTAATGCTTGTGGGGGCCCTAGGCTTCAGCCCAGTCAGTCTTAATATGACCCAGATCAATATTCAAACTAACCACGATCAAAGTAGTTATCTATGTAGTGATTTGGGCCCCTCAGTGAACTGCTTGTATGTTTGTTTGACATTTCACGCAAAAGCCATGATGAGTGGCCATTCCTGCTGGCCTCGCTGCATACGTTGCTTTATATACTACAAGGTCACTTATTTGCTTCATTTATGTCCCTCTTATTTTCCCAGAGGACTCCAAGTGGCTCACATTGCTCTCCATTTTATCCTCTGAGGTTAGGTGAGGCTGGAAATGTATGCCTGGCCCAAAGTCACCCACCAACTTTCCATAAAAGACTGGGAATTTGAACTGGGGTTTCCCGGATCCTAGTCGATCAATCCTTCCACTAAGCCAGTGTGGATCCATGGCATGAGGGCAGCCAATCAGAAAAAGTCTCTGCCACGTCATTTGATGGTTTTGTCACATGGTTGCCTAAGGAATTATAGAGAATCACCACAACTCCCACTAAGCCATGCAAGAAAGTACATGTGCAAAATATTCCTATCTGAACAGTCTCCCTTTTAAAAATAATGCTGAATCATGCAGACATGATAGGCCAAGCACATAGCCGTGTTGCCCCAAGAGAAATCTTTTGTTACTGGAACAAACTTCTAACCAGAATTTGATTCACACGGGAAGGGAAACGGCACTTCCCATGAAGCAGTTTCAGGAATATACATATTTAAACAGTTTGCTTGTTTTTGGCATTAGCAGTTACCAAGCAAGGCAGCCTTAAGGGACACGGGGGTATTGCAGATCATTTGCTAAGTGAACCACTGTGAATTATTTTAACATACTATCTGTGAGGGTGGGAAAGAGCAGCACAGGAATCACTAGATGGGAAACTTGCAGTGAGGCTATGTGAGTCTGCAGATGCACACAGTTTGTCAAACATCTGGCAATGCTGGTTGAAAGGGTTGCATAGACTGCATGGCCAATCAGCACTTCCGTCGAGGATGCCACCAAACTGCAAACCTAGAACACATGCTGAGGCAAACGAGAGCAGAAAAATGCCCTGCCATACTGGATCCCATCAAGTCCTTGCCAGTGGTGGGATTCAGCCGGTTTGCACCACTTCGGCAGAACCAGTTGTTAAAATGGTGCTTGTAAACAATCAGTTGTTACATTATTTGAATCCCACCACCGGAACTGGTTGTTAAATTACTTGAATCCCACCACTGCTTGTACCCAATGTGATTCTGAATACACAATGAGTGGAGCTGCCCTTTAGGGGGGCATTTCTGGCAGATCCTAGCCTAGAACTTTGGACCTGGCAGCAAGCCTTATGCTAAGAATCCTGGGCATTGTGGTAACTCAGCTCTTATCACCCAATGTGGGATGACACCACTCTTAACCACTACACCACACTGCCTCTCTCAATAAACTCCATGCCCCTTGAAGCAATAGCCCAACATGCAACTGAAAACCCACATTTCTCCAAGAATCATTGCTTGTTTCACCTTTTAAGTGAACATGCACGGGCTCATGTACACACAGGATGTATGTGCGTTCACTGTAACATGAAGAGAGCTTCTAATTCACTGGAATGAACAGACAGATCTATCAGCCTGACCCAAACCCCTGAACAAATCAGAATGTTTGAGAAGGGCTAATTGCTGGGTCGAAAACAACACAGTATGCTCAGTGCTGCAGAAGTGAGGATTTTGGCAACTGGACTGCCCTCCAGTATTCTCCTTGCCAGTCTGAATGTCTAAAAAAATCTCGGGGCATCACAAACGCAAGCATATGTTTGAAATACCTGATTGTTATCTCCAGGGATACCGCGAGGTTTTTGGCGCACTCTCTACTTGACAAGCGCTATGAAAGGTTATATTACATTAACTCCATGCATCACGAGTCCTTTCACAAGAGGATCTGTGTTGAGCTGCAGAGGTGAATCCCACCCCCATGGATCCATTCAATAGTCTAGTAGCCCACACTTCCCAGATGCCTTTACAATACTTCAATAATCAAAGCAATGTCTTGGCAGGGAATGCGGGGGTTGCTTCAAATGCTACATTCTGTACTCGGGGACCGATTTCCTGAGTACAACCAGCAGGTACAGAACAGCATTTCTGAATGGGGCACATGTTTCAGTTCAGGCGCATGCCTGCAGAATACATGCACAAGGGAGCTGCCTGGCAGATGAATTGCCAGACAAAAGTCACCCTTTATTTATTCATTTAAAAAGCCACCTTTCGACTCAGCTTAAAGTTCCTAAGGTAGCAAACAATAAAAACGTTAAAGCAAGCTTTAAAATGGATATTGATCTATATAAAACACATAAAACGAACAATTTATACGCATGCACACCTGTGAATCAGTAACACTCTGAAGGTCCATGTAGTTTTGTGTGCAGGAACTGCAGTCCAACATGGAAACTGTCCTCTTTCCAGACTGAACCTTCATTTAGGGTGTTGTGGGTTTTTCCAGGTTGTGTGGCCGTGTTCCAGTAGCATTTTCTTCTGATGTTTCGCCTGCATCTGTGGATGGCATTTCCGAGGATCCTCTGAAGATGCCAGCCACAGATGCAGGCAGAACGTCAGGAAAAAATACTACTGGAACACGGCCATACAGCCCGGAAAAACCACAACATCCTAGCGATTCCAGCCGTGAAAGTCTTCAACAATACATAGAACCTTCATTTCATCACATGGATACATAAAGCTGCCTTATACTCTTGGTCTTCCATGGTAGTATTCTCCACGCTCTCAAGGGGCCTCAGGGGGAGGCCTCTAACATCTCCTTCTATGTGAAGATGCCATGGACCGAATCTGGGTCCTTCTCTACCTCTGAGCCAGATCTCTTCCCCACGTGCTGCTTCCAATTCATAGAGCCTTATAAGGTGCACGGGTGTTCCTGCTTCCTGGATCTCCATGGGAATTTTTTCCACAGCAGGGCCAGCATTTCAAATTAAGCCTTCTTTGCCTTTGCCTTTCAGGGGGCTTCATGTGCAGATATTAGCATCACCTGCTAATTTCTGAACATCAAGCACCTGTTAAAGCAACAGGCACAGGGCAGTACATTTCTTTCTGGTCAGTTGGTAACCCAGTTCTAGAGAGATTAACACTGTGCATCCTAGTATGGGACACAACTGAACATATGTACTGCTCATGTGCTCTCTTTCCCTGCAATGGGTTCTGGAAGGCAAATTTTAAAAAGCATAGCTCTGAGCATATGCAGCGTCTTATCATTTAATGGTCCATATTGAGAACCAGTGTGGTGTTGAGAGCCAGCGTGGTGTAGTGGTTAAGAGCAGGTGGATTCCAAACTGGAGAATGGGGGTTGATTCCCCACTCCTCCACCTGAGTGGCAGAGGCTTATCTGGTTAGCCAGATGTGTTTCTGCATTCCTACATTCCTGTTGGGTGATCTTGGGCTAGTCACAGTTCTTTGGAGCTCTTTCAGCCCCACCTCCCTCACAAGGTGTCTGTTTTGGGGAGTGGAAGGGAAAGGTGCTTGTAAGCCACCTTGAGTCTCCTTACAGGAGAGAAAGGTGGGGTATAAATCCAAACTCTTCTTCTTCTTTATATTTGATTGAGACTGGTAAATGTGTGTGTCTGGAGCAATGCCAAACCAGCTTACAACAAGAAAATTTGCTTAGCCCCTTCAGACGATTTGAATGGTACAATGCCTAGAATAGAATCCCGGTCTCAGATGTTGAGTCCACACTCCCCATCAGCCACCAGCATGGCCAATTGGCCATGCTGGGACAGAGGCTGATGGGAATTGTAGCCCTGAACATCTGAGAGCCGCAGAGGTTCCCACCTGGCCTAGAACAGGGGTGGGAACCTGCGGCTCTCCAGATGTTTGGGAACCCTACAGTTTCCCATCGGCCCCTACCAGCGTGGCCAATTGGCCATGCTGACGAAACTGATGGGGTGTAATTCCCTGAGCCTCTGAGAGGCTGCAGGTCTAACCTAGGATAGTTTGAATTCACAGTCCGCTTTTCTCAAATGTAAGACATCTCAAAGCAGCTTACAAACTCCTTCGGTTCCTCTCCGCACAACAGACACCTTGTAAGGTAGGTGGGGCTGAGAGAGTTGTGATGAACTGTGACTAACCCAATGTCACCCAGCAGGCTACATGTGGAAGAGTGGGGAAACACATCTGGTTCACCAAATTAGAGTCTGCCTCAATAAAGCAGACTAAGCACAGGGAAAAATGGGTTCAATTCCCTTGGGAGACAGTTATTATCTCTCAACTCAGTCTACCTCATAGATTTGTTGTGACAATAAAATGTAGGAGTCAGAACCACCTACGTCATTTTGAGCTCCTGGAAGAAAGGTGGCATTAAAAATGCCACTGATAGATTCCTGTGATGCTTTTTGCAAGGAATAAATAATTTCAATTTGTTTTTAGCCATTTGAAAATATCTTCAGTACCCTTTATTTAGAATATTTTATCCTACTTTTCTATAATAGGTCTCACATGGAGTGACAAAGTCTAAAAATATCAAAGATCAAACACAGTATAAACTAAAAAACAACAGTAAATAACGACAGATCACAACAAAAACTTGTAATACCCAAGAATGGTATAAACTAAAACAGTTACATAAAAAAGGAGTTTTGGAACAGTTTAAAATGTATTCTGGTATACGTTTTTGTGAGTCAAGCTTACTTCATCATATGCATCAAGTATTCATCCATTAAGAAGAAGAGTTTGGATTTTTACTGTTTTTCTCTCCTGTAAGGAGTCTCAAAGCAGCTTACAAACCCTTCCTCTACCTGCAGCAGACACCTTGTGAGATATGTGTGGCTGAGAGAGTTTTAAAGAACTATCATCAGCTCAAGGTGACACAGCAGGCTTCATGTGGAGGACCAGGGAAACAAATTCAGTTCACCAGATAAAAGTCCGCTATTCATATGAAGGAGTGGGGAATCAAACCTGGATCTCCAGATTAGTGGTCCACCATTATTAACTACTACACCACATTGCCTGTTTGCCTAATTCAAAGGTTACGAGACTGTGGGCACCTTTGGAATTCTGACTCAGTGTGGTGAACACTGTCATAAAATTGCTGCCATTGCTTATGTTCTCTTACACAGTGAACGTCCTTGTGCTGGAGTGGCAGCTCCTGGTAAGCCACATTTTAAAAAATCTGCAAAGCCAATCTAATCATCAGAAACTTTGTTGGGCAAAAGTCCCACCTGGTCCCACCTACTTTATAAAAACACTCAGAGGAGGAGGAGGAGGAGTTTGGATTTATATCAATGCCAATCCAAACACGTCAGCAGCTAAGCACTACAAGAAGGAGAAGAGGAGGAGGAGGAATTATGGATTTATATCCTCCCTTTCTTTCCTGTAAGGAGGCTCAAAGGGGCTTACAATCTCCTTTCCCTCACCTACCCACCCCACAACAAACACCCTGTGAGATGGGTGGTGCTGCAAGAACTCCGAAGAACTGTGACTAGCCCAATGTCATCCAGCTGGCATGTGTTGGGAGTGCACAAGCTAATCTGGTTCACCAGATAAGCCTCCACAGCTAAAGTGGCAGAGCGGGGAATCAAACCCGGTTCTCCAGATTGGAGTGCACCTACTCTTAACTATTACACCACGCTGGTGGGAGCCAAGAAAGGTGTCAGTGGGCACCAGATCCCAATGACAACTCCTGGCCTAAAGTATCTGCCTTAAGGATGAACACTCCAGCACATCTCAAGAGATTAGCTCTGACTCATCAAATGTGATGCTGGAATTTTTTGTTAATCTTTATAAATTGCCACAATATTCCTTTTTTAATTTTTTGCTGCGACAGAATAATATTTTCTCCCATCTGGAACTCAAGCAATTGTATCAGAGAAGCTGGAGTTTTAACCACCCCCACATTCACACCAAATGAAGGAACAAAATGACGAAAGGCCAGTTCTGAACCAAGCTGTTCATGATTGCTCTCTCCATGCCCCACCTGGAGACATGGTTCCCCCCCCAACCCAAACAAGGATGATCTGCTACGGTCTTATCATTTTGCCCAGCCTTGTTCTCAAAGATGCTTCCAAAGAATGGAACAAGTCAGAATGAGAGAAAAGGCCATTGCTTTCACATCCTGCATGTGAGCTCCCAAAGGCACCTGGTGGGCCACTGCGAGTAGCAGAGTGCTGGGCTAGATGGACTCTGGTCTGATCCAGCAGGCTCTTTCTTATGTTCTTAAAAAACACCAGGAGCCAGAAATAAGCAAACAAAGCCAAAAATATTAAATGTGCAATTTGGGATCACTGAAAAATCAGTTCCTAATTGCATGGAGACAGTCACAGGTGTAACCTCTGAATGTGGAAGTCACAATCCAGGTGTGTGACTCCAGGTCTGCTACCTCCACACATTCATTCTATCTTATTTTTATCTAGGCCTTTCCTGTATACCCACTGTTCTTCTAGTTCCACAACAGCCCTGCCAGGTAAATTATGCTGAGAGATAAAGTGAGAGATAAAAAGACCGAGGTCATTCTTGCTGTTGTGGAGGTTTGAGCCCAAGCCTAACTCCTGCACCAGAATTGTTTATTGTTTACTTCATTTATACCCAGCCTTTTTCACCTCAACAGGGACCAAAAACATTTTCATCATTTTCCTCTCCCCTATTTCATCCTCACAACAATCCTGTGAAGTAGGTTAGGTTGAGAGGGTGAGATTGGCCAAGGGTCACCCAGAAGCTTCCATGGCAGAGTGGGGCATTCAGACCAAGGTCTCCCAGGTCCATGGCCCCTTCCGCACATGCAGAATAATGCACTTTCAATCCACTTTCACAATTATTTGCAAGTGGATTTTGCTATTCCACTCAGTAAAATCCAGCTGCAAAGTGCATTGAAAGTGCATTATTCTGCATGTGCGGAAGGGCCCCTAGTCTGACACTCTGTCCACCGCATCATGCTGGCTCTCAACCCCAAACTGCATATCTTTAAAGAACTATTAAGACAAGATCTACACGGCAGTTCCACTGCTCCTCGGCTTCCAAACTGGAAGCCGTCTTTTTCCGAGAATCTGCACATACTCCACTTCTGTACTATACTGGCTTTCCCCCACCTAACTGCTGCAATATTCCCGCCACTGCCTTTCTATACATTTTTCCAGAAAAACTGCAGTCCGAGGGGGTTTGCACACCATGTGGATGGGAAAGTATATATTGCCGAGCCTCACACCAACAGTGCCATTTTACAGATGTCAATTCCCCTGTGCTCCCCCCCATCACAACGCTTTTGGCCTGCTTTTTCTGAAAAAAAAATTTAGCCATTGCTCTGTCACCATCTCCGCATTTGCAGCAGCAATGGATGTGTGTACATCGGAGAACCAGAGACTGTCCAGACACATTATTGCTTTTTTCCTTGTAGAATGTTTATTGTGAAGTATGTGGGGTGCTTAGTCCCCTCTGGATATGGTTTGTACTTGAAAGTTGTGTGCATATACACTGTATGCATTCACACACTTAAATCTGTACTTTATTGTCTCCTGTTTACATTGTTGCTGGTAGCTTTGGGGCAGTAGGTGTGTTGGATTTTGCATCAGAGCATCTTTGACACATGGAAGCAATCTAAGTTGTACAGGTGGTCAATTATTGAGGGCAGTTTTACGGAAGCAGCATAGCACTAGAAATAAACCCCAGAATTCTCCCAAACATCAGCAGAGAATGAGGGTGTACTTATCGCACCACAACCCAATGTCTTGGGGGCAGCCTTTTTGAAACTTGTGAACTGTATTTCCTGTGAGCCAAAAACAGACACCTACACAGAGGGAGGAAGAGAAAGAAAGAACATTCACTTCTGCTAACAGCTGGGGGGAAACAGTGTGCAGGAGTAGTCATAGTAACCCCTTCCCCTTCCCTCCTCACCACCCCCACTGCTAAAGAGACCTGTCATCTCCTTCCAAGTCAACCATTGATTCAGGAAAACAGAATTTCTGAGGGTGGGAGAGGCCAATTTCCGGATCTGTGAGTTTTGGAAGAAGCGGAAATGACTGTCCTTTGGGTCCGTGCCTCAAAGGAACAACCAGAAAGTGACTTTGGCATACAGAAGATCCCTAGTTCGATCTCTAGCATTTCCATTTTCAAGGAACAGATAGGAGGTGATGGGAAAGAGTTCCATCTGAGACCTTGAAGAGCTGCTGCCTATCTAGGTAGACAGCGCTGGTCTTAATAAACTCTGTTCTCTCTTCACACATTACAGAGTTGGATCCGTTCCTTAACCTGTGTTAGATATAATTACACAAGAGTTGGTACTTCTCCTCAAATCCCACACATGCAGTGGCCAATTAGGACCATGGTCATGGCCGCAGTCTTTCTCAAGACACGATTCTCCAAATCTGACATTATCCCAGGGTGCTACCTGGAGAATTCCCACATGCTCCTGGGGATACACATGGGCTTCCTCAACAGGCCCAACAGCAACCCCGGGTTTGGTTCCGTATAAGGCACCTTCATTTAGGGCTCAGTGGCACAACACCTGCTTACATGCAGAAGGCCCTGGCTTCAATTCTGGACACCTGTCCACTGGAAGAGTGGGGAGGCAGATGTGAATTTCCAGCATTATGTCAGGGGGTTGGACTAGATGACCCTTGTGTTCCCTTTCAGTTCTATGTTTCCATCTCCAGTTAAAAGAGTCAGGTAGAAGGTGACCTGAAAAACCTCCATAACAAACCCCAAAGTGCTCCTGCCAATCAGAGTACGCAGCACTGCTGTTGATCAACCAATAGTCTGATTTGATATTAGGCAGCTTTATGTGTTCATTGGGTCCCCACCTTCCTTGCCTGAACTCCCAACTAATACAAGAGAGGAAGACCCAGCTTTTGGGAGAAGCCATGGCTGCGTGGCAGAGCATCTATCTTGCATGCAGAAGGTCCTAGGTTTGATCCCCAGCATCCCCAGCTATGAGGTGGTGTGAAAAATCTCTCTCTCCAAGGCCCTGAAGAACTGCTGCCAGTCAGAGTAGTCAACAGTGGCCTTGACAGACCAAAAATCTGGTACCCTATAAAGCAGGGGTAGGGAACCTGCGGCTCTCCAGATGTTCAGGAACTACAATTCCCATCAGCCCCTATCAGCATGGCCAATTGGCCATGCTGGCAGGGGCTGATGGGAATTGTAGTTCCTGAACATCTGGAGAGCCGCAGGTTCCCTACCCCTGCTATAAAGCAAGTGTGTGTGTGTGTGTGTGATACACTGCACCTGAACATGGAAGTTCTATTTAAACATCATGGCCGACAGCTGATGGTACCTTCCCTAACAGCTACTACTGCCAGCCAGAGCAGGCAATTGTGACCTTGAACTAAGGGAGGGGGATAATATGTGTGAGGTATGCCTGATAATCCAGAGCAAAAAAAAAGGCCTCGTTCTCTCGGCCCTTCTGACTTTGGACTGACTTTCCAGCTGGCCTGCTGGGCCAGAGAGAGCAGTCCGGTTTTTAGTGCTGGAGACCCTCTCCCGGTGTGGCTGTCTGCAAGAGGTGGTCCTGCGCAGGGGTCCTCAGCGGCGGTGGAGAGGAATAGGAGCGGCATGCAAGAGTGGGCGAGGGGTGAGAGAAAGGGCATCGAAGACGGCGGGCAGGTGTCCCGCAGGACTTGCTGTTGGCCAGGCTGGAGGGGGCCGGTTCCAGGTGCCTGGCCACAGTGGCCAGGGAGGGCCAGGAGAAGAGCCGGAGCCCGGAACCCAGCCTGCTGCTTTCCGTGCGCGCGTTTGCAGGATCCCCTTTGTCTCCGCTGCGGAAGAGCCGGCGACAGCAGAGCTTTCCTGCCCTGGCACGGCTGTCTCTTGGGGAGGGGGGGGGTGTTTCCTCCCGGATCCCCAGAGAAGCAACCAACGTCGCATTTGCACCCGATCCCAGCCGAGGGCGCCCAGTTGCAGCCCCCCGCAAGCAGCAGCGAGCGATGCCTGACCGGGGGGGGGGGCAGGGCCGTGCCGCCGGGATGCGCGCGCGCGCGTGTGGCTGGGGGTGCCTTTTCGCATGCACGCCCGAGCATGAAAAAGCCACAGGCCCCGGAGGGAGGGACGTGAACCTGTTCCTTCCAACACACGCCCCCCCTTCCCCAGCCCAGCCGTGCGGTTGCAAAAGACTCCGGAAAATTACAGCTCTCCATCCTTCCTCGCTCCCCCCGCCCCCGGACACGCTGCAGTTGCAAGAGCTCTGCTGGACCACAACACACACACCCCTTGAAAAGACCCCCCCAACCAACCAAACGCATCCTCTCGCAATCGCCTTTGTGCACCCGCCCCCCAGCACGTCTGCCGGGCCGGGCGACCCTGCGCTGCGCCCCCCACCGTCCAGCCTCCCGCATGGGCCAGTGCCCTCGGCCGGGGGGCAACGCACGCCCCCTTCCCTCTCGGCCAGCGCAGGCCAGCCGCGCGCAACCTGCGCCAGAGACCGCGCAACCCACCTCCGCCTGCCTGGCGCAGCTCGCCGGACGCTTCCCGCCGGCTTCGCTCCGGCTGCAGGAGCCGCTGCTGGGCTTGGACTGCTGCGCGCGTGGATTTCCCCGGCTGACCCTTCCGCTGGCGGGATGCCGCGGAGCCCAAACGCCGCCTCTTTCCTTTCCGGCCCTCCCCTGGCTCGTGCAGCGCCACTCCTTGCTTGATGCACGAGGGGGGGGCGTCTGGGGCATCTGTGCCAGGACCGGCGCGGGCACACCCCGGGAGCTGTCAGAGGACCACTTCCCCCACCCCTTCACGGGGCGAGCCAATCCAGAGCTCCGCAGAAGGATTTTTAAAAGCCTGTCGCGCATCGGCTTAAGATCGCCGTCCCTACAAGGTCTTTTCCGGAGCTGCCTTGGAAAAACCCCGGGATTTTTTCGCAGGAGTCCATGGCTTTGGGTGGCCGGGGAAACCGGGAATGGCATCCTTCGTTCCCTGTGATCAACGGGACGAAAGCTAAGCTTCGTTCTGGCCTTCAATGATTAACTTTAACATTCTTATTTCCCTTTTTTATATACATAAACAAATAGATCCTGCTTTTCCTTATGCTTAAAGTGGCCGACAGCAATCGCTTGCTAAAGAAAAAAATAGTTACATGGTAAATGTCACAGATGAAACCAAAGGTAAAACTATCCATTACAGCCAGTCTTTTTAAAAACCCAGAAAGCCAGCCCTGCAAACTTCATTAAAGGGCCCCTTCCAGAGGACTGGTCCCTTGACAGAAAAGGCAGCAGACCTCACCACGCGCTACGTACCTGGTGGTGAGAGAAGAGGAATTGTGACTCAGTGGCAAGCACCTTCTTTTGCATGCAGAAGGTCTCAGGTTCGAATCCCACGCAGTATGTAGGCTTAGAACAGTAGCCCTGGTTCTGTTGCGGCACAGAGAAACCTTGTCACAGCCCAAAGGTCGTTTTGTCCCCAGGTGGAGCTATTGAGAGGGGGTTTCTTCCACACAGCAGCATCATGTTTTTGTGCACCTCCCGAATTTCTCCCATCCTTCCTGTTTTGTTGTGATGGTTTGGGAAAGATTGCAGCAAAGTTGGGGCCGGCTGCCGTATGAACGGGAAAGTCTGAATTTCCCTGCGCCTCCCCCCCCCCACATTGGATAGTTGACCTTCTCCAGTCCCTTTATCAGACATCTCCCACCCACCCCTCATGCCACCAGGTGGACTTTTGGGGAGGGAGGGGGATTAACTGCTCACTGGTGTGTTGATATAACAACATGTCAATATGTCAGCTACTGATCGAAAAATCACCAGTAAAAGTGACTGGGTGGTGCAGAGGAGAGAGTATGGCTGCCATGGGGCAGGAAAAATATGGGGGAAACTTGCCCCGTTGCTACTGTGCTGCATAGGTAGCCTTAGCAACAGTGGAGAGAGCACAGGAAAGCACTGTTATGTAGGACAGACCAAAAACTCCCCAGCTTTCCTTCCAGCTTTTGTAAACAAAAGCCCACTTCTTTGGATGCAATAAGTATGCAGTCATTTTAATTAGGGGGTATATTAACTACAATTGCAGGGTATTTGTGAGGGGGGGTGAATTCTGCAAGGTGAAGGAGGCATAAAATGCAAGGCTTTCAGGACAGACAGGAATTCCACAAAAGAGACACACACCATTCACTAGTGATGCCAAGCTGATGGTCTGCACAAGGAGGGAAACTCTTGTTCAGGAAATGTGCTTGCACAGAAGCTAGACTATATGCCTGTTGCCCAATTCAGACCAAACAGCGGTTGCATGTCTCAAGATGGTCACGTGTAGCATGCTCTCCCAAGCAATAGAAACACCAGAAACACAATGACTGAAAGGCAGGGGTGTATTGCCCAGGGGGACATATGGGATCAAATGTCCCCAGGCTGCAGCCATTTAGTCATGTAGGGGGTACAAAAACGCCCCCCACGCTCCTCTTCCTTCCCCCCGGGGCCATACACTGACTTCAAGCCCTGGTGCAAAAAAAGTTGTTTGGTTGTGGTGAGGGAGGGCAGCCATCCATACTGGGAGGGAGGAGCTCTGGCTCATTCCGCACATGCAGAATAATGCACTTTCAAACTGCTTTCAATGCTCTTTGAAGCTGTGCGGAAAGGCAAAATCTACTTGCAAACAGTTGTGAAAGTGGTTTGAAAACGCATTATTTTGCATGTGCGGAAGGGGCCTCAGATTTTGCACCGGGCTATGTTTTCCCTAGATATGCCTCTGCGGAAAGGGGCTTGCATGAAGACCAAATTGATGCTAATTATATGACCACTCCTTTTATTCTATTACATAACAGACTTGGTAGTACAGGGGTACGATTTTAGGGAAATGGGTTGCAAAGGTATATGCAAGTGAAAAACGGTTGGGAACCATGGAGGAACTTTGGAGAGGGGGCGGGAGAAGCTGAAAGGAGCTTTCACTGCTCCTCTGGGGAACAAAGGGTTCCATCTCTCTTCGTTTTCCATTTAAAAGAAAACTCCAGCCCCTGCTTCAATAGCCTTTATCACAGACAGAATCAGTGGTGTAACTAGGCAAACTGGAGCCCTGGGCAAAACCTGAGTTTGATCCCCCCCCCCCCCCCGCGTGTGCCTGGCTCAACGCGCACCCCTCCCCGCCCCCTTGTAGCTATGCCCAGTGGCATATCTAGGCAAACTGGAGTTTGGCGGGGGGGGGCCCCCCTCATGGGCAGCCACCCTCTCCCACTGTGACCAAGCAATGATTTTTTACATCAGGTCGTTTCAAAGTCACCATCACATTATAGAACTTGCCCCAACTCACAAATCTTAACACAGCAATGGGCCATGCCACACAGCAGAAATAATTTTTTTGAAAACATTTTCAAAATGCTTTCAAAATGTTTTATTGCTGCTATGAAAACATTTTATGGTTTTATATCCAGTCCCCCTGATTGGGGGGAAACAGCATCACTTTCAATGTTGTTTAAACTGGGAACCCCAGATTCTCCCTTTAAGGTGGATTTAAAAGGAGAATCTGGGCTCCCTAGTTTAAACAAGTGATGCTGGAATCCATCCGCAAGCAGCATCATTTTCAGCTGGGTGACCTTGGGCTAGTCACAGTTCTTCGGAGCTCTCTCAGCCTCACCTACCTCATAGGGTGTTTGTTGGCAGGGGGAGGGAAAGGAGATTTTCAGCCCCTTTGAGTCTCCTTGCAGGAGAGAAAGAGGGATATAAATCCAACTCTTCTTCTTTCCCATCCTTACCTCTTCCATTTTACGTTGAAGACAGCCCCTTCCCTTCATTGGTGCCCAATTGTACTCTTTATTCCAGTTGGCTTCAAGTTTTTATGGACCCGTCCAATAAAGGTGAAGGGGAGGGGAGATCTTCTTGGAAATATTTCATGGGGTGGGGGAACTCTTTAATTTTTACAGAAAACAAAATTATTCAGATGGGTGAGATTAGAAAGGGAGCCACCATTTCTTCTGTAAAAGCCTGATTGGCAATCAGAAGAGATTGCAAATGGAGGGGGCGGATTCTGTGCTGCCAGACAGCATAAAGGAATTGCTGCAAAATTATTCGACTGAATTCAAAGGTAGCCCACTTGAGTTTGACCTGCAAAAGGGAGCCCAGAAATATGAACAGCTATGCAGGGTACAGTTTGCATTGACTGCTTTTGTAGACTGCCTCTCCAGAGAATGGACTGAAAGCAAACGGTGCTGAAGCTGTGCAGGGCTGGAAGGGAGGCTGCCTGGGAACCAGATGCAGGGCGCTTTGAGCCAGGGGGAGCAAAATGAACTAGCAAGCAAAAAGATGTAATGGGTTGCGGCATTAGGAAGGTTCCTACTCCAGATGAGGCAGCCTCATGAAAGCTGGTGCCTTCGGGGGTGCACGGACTGGAGGGCCTCAGCTTTTCACCTGTCACGTTTGATTGACTGCTGTCAGTGTTTTCTATTGTGCCATGTTATGCATTCTGCCATAAAGCTTGTTTGATATGCAAACCTTTTCTGGGTATCAGAATCCACATGCCACCAAACAGCTGATAGTGGATTCATGTAATAGATATTATCTCTGTGAATTAAATTATACTGCTTAGAGATTAAATACTGGTGAGCTATTGGCCATAGCACAGCAGAGTCCAGGCTGGAACAAGCGTTATCAGATTCTTTGGTTCGCTGCATTTTGGAATTCCCCAGAATTGAAATGAAGGTTCCTCTTTTATTGGCAAATCACTTGCCTTCCAAGGTTTCGCAAGAAGGAGTCTTAGCAAAGGAAAGTCAGCTGGGGTCAAATGCTGCTGTCATCCATACTGCAAGCAAAATGGTAAAGTAGTCAAGTAGCATCTGAAAGATGAACTGATTCGCAGTTCAGTCCTAGCAAAGTTACACCCAGTGGTGGGATTCAAATAATTTAACAACTTGTTGTTTACAAGCATAATTTTAACAACCGGTTCTGCCGAAGTGGTGTGAACCAGCTGAATCCCACCACTGGTTACACCCCTCTAAGTCCATAGAAGCTAATGAGTTTAGAAGGGTGTAACTCCATTTAGGATTGCATTCAAGCTGAAACGTGTCCAGAGGAGGGCAACCAAAATGGTAAAAGGTCTGGAATCCATGCCCTATGAAGACAGACTTAGGGTGCAGGGGATGTTTAGCCTGGAGAAGTGAAGATTAAGGGGGGACATGATAGCTATGTTTAAATATTTGAAGGGATGCCATGTCAAAGAGGGAGCAAGCTTGTTTTCTGCTGCCTCAGAGGCTAGGTCATGGAGTAGTGGATTCAAGCTGCAGGAAAAGAGATTCCACCTAAACATTAGGAAGAACTTTCTGACTGTCAGGGCTGTTCGACAGTGAAATCCACTGCCTTGGAGAGGGGTGGAGTCTCTTTCTCCAGAAGTTTTTAAACAGATGCTGAATGATCATATATCAGGAGTGCTTTGATTGTGTGTTCCTGCATGGCAGGGGGTTGGACTGGATGGCCCTTGTGGTCTTGGTAAACAACCAGTTGTTAAACCCAAGAAACCTTGAAGTATGCACAACTATAACAAAGAACAGTAACATGAAAAACATAATTGAAGTATTTTCAGTTTATCTGCATATCATCCACCTTAGCCCAAGGTAGGAAATAGCATTTCCTGATCTCATTTACATTTGCTCATTCTAGAGAAATGGCTGACTTAATATGGTGCATACTTACGCATTTATTTCTGGGTTTTAAAAATGTTTTCACACAATTATAGTTTTATTAGTTGTTGTACAGTCACTAAAACAGGCTCAGGAGGGCAATAATATTGACAATCCCATTAAACATAGGAAATCATAGAGCTGGAAGGGCCATACAGGTCACTTAGTCCAACCTCTTGCTCAGTGCAGTATCAGCCTAAAGCCACACCAGAAAATGTTTTGATAACCACCTCGCATCCCAAAGGCCCCAGATTCAGCCACCAGTGTTTCCACTTTTTAAAAAAGGATCAGGTAATAGGTGCTGTGAGAGGGAAGGCAGCAGAAAGCAGGGTTGATATACATGGATGGGTGACCACCTCTAAGGAAGGCCCTGTGGACAATAATGAACCACCTCTGCTTCTCACTTGCCTTGAAAGACTCTTGCTGGAGTTGTCCTAGTCAGTTGCAGGATAGGTACCTAGATAGATACCTCAGACCCTGGAGAACTGCAGCTAGTCAGAGTAGACAAGACTGGCCTTGACAGACCAATTGTCTAATAGCAGAAAGTTGTTTTGTGCGTTCAAACATATACTATTGTGGAGCATCCTAAGCTTAGCCGTTAGCCATAACCTGGCTTCCAGGTGTGGGGATCTTAAACACATAGCTTAGTTCCAAGCTTGGCTTGGAATGCCCCCTGCTGTTCATTATGGGATAGTACAACATCGGTTTTCCCTCCAAAACCTTTTTGTTTTTTTCCACTTACACATCAGGGTTACCCAAGAGCAGGATATGTGGGCAAAATAGTGCCCATGGGTGCTGTGGCACCTGCCAAAACCTTTCCTGCAGCCTGCCAAGTGTTTTTTAAAAGTACGTGGAGCCAGGTGGGGCATTTGCCCAGCAACACTTCTGACTGACCAACTGAGAATTGGTTGGCTGTGCTGGTTTTTAAAAATATTGCTTTGGCACTGCAGCAGCTGCCACCTCAGCACAAAGATCATGGCTGTATGGCTGAAGGTTACCTGCGGCCGCCATTTTCATTTCAGAGCAGCTAACAACATGGCTCAGAGCAGCTGACAACATGATAAACAATACATAAGACTAAATAGAACCAATTTCAGATGGCAACTAAGCATTTCAGGCTATACAAATTATAAAAACCAAAACAGCAGCATTAACAGGTATCAACTAAATCCATACAATATCTAATACATCAATAAAAATCAATACATTAGGAACATCAGAGTAGCAATAGTAGCAATTTTGTTGCTGGCTCTAATACATCAAGGGCCCTTCCCCACTTACCTTAAGCCCCGTGCTACTCTCCTAAAATAGCGCGGGGTCCAGCTGCACTCCCCACTTCAGGGGCGGCGAGAACGCAGCCGCCCCGACGCTGCCTCTCTTGCGCCCCCTCAGCGTGCGTAATTCCTGGCGCCTTTTCAAATGGCGCCTTTTGATGACCCCACGCTGAGCGCGGGGTTGTGGGGAAGCCAGGGCGCGCACCAGGTATTGCGCGCACTGGGAATTGTGCGCAGCAACCCTCCGACAAGGGTAAGTGGGGAAAGGGCCAATATAAATCAATACATTAGCAACGTCAGAGTAGCAATTTTGAGGCTGGCTCTGCCTCCTACAGCAGCCATTTTTAGCAGCCATTTTGTGGCTGTGCCAATTGTGCTATGTCCGAATTCCAAAAGCACCCACAAGCTCAAAAAGAATAGTTTGGATTTATACCTTTCCTTTCTCTCCTATAAGTAGTCTCAAAGCAGCCTACAAACTCCTTTCTGTTCCCCTCCTTACAGGAGACACCTTGTGAGGCAGGCGGGGCTGAGGGACTTTGGGGGAAACTGTGACTAGCCCAAGGTCACCCAGCAGGCTTTATATGTAGGTTCTGTAGATATTAACACACAAGGCTTTTGATAGCAGGAAGGTAAGCATTCTCACCTGATGTGTATTTTAATAGCACAGGCTCAGGGACTGGCCAAGCTAGTTGTTAGCTCTATTTAGCCAGCAGTCCAGAAGTTGTTCTGCTAAATCATTTCTCTCTTCATTCATCAGATAAACTAAAACAATTTATTTAGCAAGTCTGAGGTCTGCCTCTTATATATTTTTTTATCCTATCTTCCAAGGAAATCAGGTTAGATCATTCTTTCCCATACACTACAACCCTCAGAGATAGTTTAGGTTAAGAGAGAGACTGGCCTCAATTCATCCCAGGGATTTCTGGAGCTCAACTTGGGAATTATGTGGAAAACCAATAAATAAATACCCCACTTACAAACTACTGCTATAGCTTTACAGACCTCTTGTTGGGATATGTACCAAGTTGGGTTTATCTATGCAATGTATGACTAACTCAGCAAAATAAAGCTTGTCAGCTGTGTATTGTAACTCATGTCACCAGGGATTCAATAAGCAATTTAAATTTGCTGTCTGTGACTGTTAAAATCCCCAAGAATACCCGCTGGCAGACACAGCAGACAAAATACAGCCATAATAGACAGTTGTGTTTGCCTGGTGGGTCACCACAGTACAAGCTTGATATGTGAGCACAGAAGGGTCCGAAGAAGAACTGAGTTTTTGATCAAGGTTAAGGTTTTTATTAACTGGCCTGGCTTATTTGCCTTCAACAGTTGCCTCCTTCACAGAAATGGAGCAGGTGGAGTGGACTTTCTGTTGAGAATTCATTTCCTGTTTGAATTCACAGTGAATTAATTGCATTCACAGCAATTAATTGCATTCGCAGCAAAAATGGAGCGTCTGTGTTTGAGTGGCCTCCTACAGTTTCTTCGGCCATTCCTTTGAACACACCCCCTCCCCTCGTGCCACTGGAGGCCTTTATGCTAGCTTTAAAAACAAAAACAAATAAGCAATTACAGCAGTACAGCAACTATTTTTTTAAAATCAGCAAAAAGCACTCTGGTGGTATAGTGACAAAAATGGCTGCAAGGAGGGGCAACAGGGTGAGCATCTCCCCCCCCCATATGGCATGCTAATGGACTATAGTTTATCTAGAACGATCATAGAGAGGCAGGTTTGGGAAAGACTGGCACAAAGTAAAAGAAACCCTGAGTCGGGGGGGCGGGGGGCTGTGTTTGGGGTCTGTCTGGCCAGCACCCCAACACCCTCCTCACACCCCTCCCTTTCATGGACCCCCACCCATAGACAGGAGGACACCCTGCAACTGGCAACCCTGCCCCTGGACTTACCAGCAAACAAAGGCACCCCATGGAAGCCAGAAGCTTCAGGGAGCTGGTGCAGAGGTCTGGACAGCAGGAGCCGGCCTCCATACTTCCACAGAGTAGGGCAGGGCCAACACAGGTGAAACCAGGCTGTAATCAGCAGGCCTCAGCAGTTTCCCAGGGCTGACACAACCCAGTCCAGGTTGTAATGGGCGGGGGGAGGACCAACAGTACAGGGGGGCCAATCCCTAGCCTGCAGGGCTGAACAGACAGCCTACCAACTATTAATAGCTTGGTGGAGGGAAATTGGGGAGGGGAGGAACCCTTTTGAGAGGGATAAAAGGAGGGCAGGGGGGCAAGCACAGGGTGGTTGATGGAAGGGATGTAGAAAGGACTGTAACTGAAGCAAAAATAAAGGCCTTCGAAGCAAAGAACCCCGTGGTTTTCTTCACATTTTGTTGTTGTGCTGCTTGGTTGTGCGAATCTTAGCTTATCCTGAGAGGATGGCAGAGAGGGGTGATGTTTACAACCTGGAAAGTGGACAATTGGAAAACAGTGTCATGGGAATGCTTTGGAACATCTCTGCTCTGAAGAAGACTTTGGATTTATACCCCACCTTTCTGTCCTGGAAGGTGGCTTACAAACGCCTTCCCTTTCTTTCCCCACAACAGACACCTTGTGAGGTAGGTGGGGCTGAGAGAGTTCTGAGAGAACTGTGACTAGCCCAAGGTCACCAGCAGGAATGTAGGAGTGTGGAAACACATCTGGTTCACCAAATAAGCCTCTGCCACTCAGGTGGAGGAATGGGGAATCAAACCTGGTTCCCCAGATTAGAATCCACCTGCTGTTAACCACCACACCATGCTGGCTCTCTGGTTTGGAAGCCAGGACAGAGCTAAATCACTGTGTGGATGTATGAACTGTGTGCCCTTCCAGAATTTTCCAGGACATTCACTTGGCATTACAAGTTACATCTAAGTAGGAGATTGACTCCTAGACAGAAGTATCATGGCAACATTTCAGTATGGAAGCACTTTCAAGTATGGTTGGCACAGAGGAGATCGGGAAATGAGAAATAAAATGTGATGCTACAAGGTATTAGAGAATCTTCCAAGTGCCACCAAACTCTGTTTTGATTTAATACTTATGTGTCACTTTACTATGAAAGACAGACTGCCAGGAAAAAAGGTTGGCCAATTTCCTATGCATGCTCAGCCAAACCTTCCTTTTAAAAAACCTGCTTGGGAAAGTACATGTAGCTCCACCCTTCAAAGAGGCTTTTATGGCTCTCATTGGTTGTCTGGTTTGCTTTAAATGACAGGTAGAACTTCCCTACTCAGCAAGCTGGAAGGAGAAATAGAAAGATGAAGATGTTTGGTGGTTTGCTGGCTCTTTGTTTGTGCTGTCTGGCTTTAGGTAAGTTCCTGTGGCGAGAAAATGTGGCAGGCAGGTAAAAATCCCACTTGGTACTGTGGTATTTGCATCCCTTGCTGTGGATGGTGTCCCAGAGTCTGCTGATCTGTTTGCTGTGGGTCATTGTATTGACTGTGCTGTTGGAAGCATAATGTAGGACCGTAGGTTGACAACTGTAGTTGGATGCTGATTTTGGTTGGGGTTGCGGCTCAGTGGCTGAGCTTCTGCCTGGCATGCAAAAATTCTTGTATTCAGTTCCTGTCATCTTCAGTGAAAAAGACCAGGTAAGAAGCCATGTGAAATACCTCTGCTTGAAACTCTGGCCATTGCCAGTTAGAGCAGGCACTGCTGATCTTGGTGATCTGTTTGCTGTGGTGTCAGGGTTCACAAGGTTTGGGGTCACCAGCCAATGATATTGTAATGCTATGATTTTACAGATCTAAGGTCCACAACCCTTTGAGTTTATAATCCTGGGTGTCAGGCTTTGTGTGCTTTGCAGGTTAGACCATTGGGGTTGATGCGCTGAGCTGTCAGTGCATTGACTGTGTGTCAGTGCATTGTGGCAAATGTATTTACTTAGAAATGTGTTTACTTAGAAATGGGGAGAGGATGAGGGGACTATTCTTGCAGACCTTGGAAAAATGGATCCAATGTTGTGAATGTTGATGGCTGTATTCTTTTCTGTATAAAACCCACAGTGATGCAGCAGATAGTTTGTTGTTTGAGATGTGAGAGTTGGGGCTACCATGTGGGCTGGTTCCGCATGGGCAAACAAACACTGGTGTAGGATGCTATAAAACCTGTTTGGGGGGGAGGACTTTGCAGAGGTCCTGCCTCCAAAACGAGTCTGGCCTGTTTTATTTTCCCCAACCCAGGTTTTCTAAAAATCGCTAAACTAGTGATTGTTTTGAAAAATCCAGGGTTGGAGCAGTGAACTACCAGGCAGGAGGCACTTTATTTCCCTCCCTTCCACCGTGACCTTCATGGTGAGGGGCAAGCTGACTGCTCGCCATTGCCCGGCAATTCCAGGGAGGCCCCTTTTCCTTTTTAAAAATTTTTTGCAGGTTGCCTCTGCGTAGCTACACAGGTGCAGGTGGTCATATCACGGGACTATTGGCACAGCTGTAAGGTTTCATCTCTGCATGCCTGCATAGCTACACACATTTTGCTGGAAATTTTAAAACAAGAGAAGCGTCTCTGTGCATAGCATGAAAGCAACCCAGATTGTTTCCATTGGCTCCAGTCGCTGCCTGCACAGGATGCATGTGAACGGGTGAACAGGAAAATGGGTTCCTTTATCACAACTGAAGCCCATTATACATTTGCTGTGCGGAATCAGCCATGGTGTAGTGGTTGTAGGGTCTGGGAGATCCAGGTGTGAATGGGGGCTTGCTTGGTAACTGTAAGTCAGGAACAACTCAGCCTAACCTACTTCACAGGGTTGTTGTGCTGATAACATGTAGTGAAGGAGAATGATGTATTTGTTATATTGTCAAAGATTTTCACGGCCAGAATCACTTGGGTGCTGTGTGGTTTCCGGGCTGGATGTCCGTGTTCTAGCAGCATTCTCTCCTGACGTTTCGCCTGCATCCGTGGCTGGCATCTTCAGAGAATCTGATGATCCTCTGAAGATGCCAGCCACAGATGCAGGCAATGCCAGCCACAGATGCAGATCCTCTGAAGATGCCAGCCACAGATGCAGGCGAAACGTCAGGAGAGAATGCTGCTAGAACACGGCCATACAGCCTGGAAAACCACACAGCACCCCGATGTATTTGTTTGTTAAAGGTATTCATCCTTTGCCTTTCTATAGCCATATTCAAGGTGGCTTAGGGGGAAAAACACAATAATGCAATAGCAAGAAAACCAAGGAAAATAGAACACAATAAAATCATACCATACAATTAAAAAATCAATAAAATACCCCTATGAAGCCTAAAATGCTGCTTGCTAAAATCTAGATGTTAAAAGCTGTCCAAAATAAAAAAACTTCTTCACCTGGCAATGGAAGGAGAGCAAGGAAGGAGCACACTGGGCTTTTGTAGGAAGAATTTTCCGAAGTCTGGGCACTACGACCCAGAAGGCTCATTCCTGAGTCACTACCAGCTGTACAGATGGGATGGAAAGATGGCCTTCTCTGGATGATCTTAGTAAACGGGCAGAATTATATGGGAATATAAATCCTTCAGGTAACCTGCCCCAATGCCATGAAGAGCACTCTGAATTGGGCTCAGAAGCGTAGCCAGCACAGTTATTGCAATAAAGAAGACACATGTTCTCTAAATCTGGCTCTTATCAGCTGTCCAGCTGCTGCATTTTGTAGTTGCTGGAGTTTGTGAACTCTCTTCAGAGGGAGCCCCACATAGAGTGCAATTACAGCAATCCATATGGGACATGGCATGTGTTACAGTGGTTAGATCTGACAATTCCAAGTAGGGGCATAGTTGGTGTATAAGCTGCAGATGGGCCGATGCATTCCTGGCCACCTCCAAGACCCGATTATCCAAGCTCAATAATGGATCCTGTCACGTCCCATATGGAAATCTCTTTGGGTCCCCACTGGGGTATAAAGGTATTAAATAAATATGTCCTGGTGCTGCTGTTAGAGGCCTAGGAGCAGAGGGCAGTTAAAAAAGGCATTAGTAATTACATGTAAGATGCTTCCACGTTGGAGTGATGCAATGCCATTTATGTTATCGGTACTTGTGTGTAGCTTGTAATCCACAATGAACTCGCGTGATTGTTCCAAGCATGGCTGTTGTTTTTTTAAAAAAATCCCTGCATGAAAGCATTTTTGGTTTTGTTTTGTATGGAAACAAGCATATTACAAGTGCATGATAATTCATACGCTTCTGGCAAGTCATCTATTTGACACAAAAGCAGAAATGTTCTTCATGTTGGAATTCATTTTGCAATCTAACTTGGGCCATTTAGGGCATCTTTGTTCTTGTGATCTGAAGGGCTGATGGAATTTGTAGTCCATGAACATCTGGAGAGCCGCAGGTTGAAGACCCTTGGGCCAGAAGGACCAGGGGCTAGAAGGACCAGCTTATGTTTTTGTGTACCTGGCACAACATTTTTCTGACATGATGGGTTGTTACCTTTCTTGGTTTTGGCTCTGTGTCTTGAATGGTGGGTGTGAGGCAGAAATCTAACAAGTCTCACAGTTCCTTCCAGTCTAGAGATACAGCAGTTGGGTATGTTGCACCTGTCTACTTTCTGTCTGTCATACTGCTGTTTAAGGCACAGAGCCTAACTAGTACTCTGCAAGGTGGGTATGAAACAGTACCAGAAGGAAAAACATGTCATACTTAAGAAAGTTTTGAAACCTGTACTCTGTTGTTCCTTTCTGAACAGTGAGCATTGCTTGTTTATTTAACTAGATAAATGTGCCCTGCATTGCTCCCCAGTGGGGACCCAGAGTGGCTTAGAGCACGGCTTTGTTCTCTCCTTCCTTTTATCCTCACAACAGCCCTGCAAGATACACTGGCCTGCAAGACTATGACTGGCCCACAATCACCCATTGCTTCTGTAGCAGACAGGGGGAAATGGCACCCAGGGAAACACCTGCTCTGGGCACCACCGCCCCCCCTCCACTTACCTTAGATGGTCGCATTAGTCCTGGCCAGTCTGGCGGGGCCAGGGTGAGGGTTGCCTGCAGGGCTGGATCAGTCGGACTGGGAGCCCCCCATGTGATCCAATGGAGGGCATCCAGGGTCAATTGACCCCCATGTCCTTCTGGCAGATACACCACTGGTGGCAAAGAAGGATAATTTAAACCTGGTCCTCGTTCGCTGCTTTAATCTCTGTACCGCACTGGCTATGTGTTCTCTCCCTCCTGCTGCACACCACCAGCTGCCTCCAGCATGTGTCTCTCTGCTTCTCTGCCTGTAGGATGACTGCTGAGGAGTGTCCTTCTGGGAAAACTAGTGAGGCTGCAGATTGCAGAACCAGAGAGAGAATGGTCTAGATAAGACCATAATTTGAACTGGGATGCTGCACTGAGATGGTCTTGATAGTTGAACACCCACATCTACAGATAGATCCCAAGATGAATTTTAAATCCAGAGAGCTTGAAACTGGTGAATTTGCTTGCATTCCACAGAGGCTGCCAGTGGAGAGTTCTGTTCCAGCTCTGTCTTTGCCAGGCAAAGACACACAAATCGTTTGTTTGTGTGGTCATAGAAACTTGTAACCTACGCCTGTACAGTGGACCCGCCAAGCTCGATACAATCTATTTGCCATGCACCTAACATCTGTGCAGTAATGTTCCTGTTTTTGCTCTCTGCCAGCAGAGATCAGAAGGCAAGACTAAGACTGCATCTATGTGTACTTCGGTATTGTTGTACTAGAATAGTGATATGCAACAGGATTGGCTTGTTTGCACACAAGATAATCCTGTCACACATACTTACCACAGTATCCATCGGCAGATGCTGCCTAGATTATGTGGGCGTTGAATGTGCCTTCATCTCTTAACGTTCCATGCTTGGGGAAATCTACCCTGTTGGGGTTTTAGTCTGGGCTTCTCCCTGATGTGCTGGCTTTTTTGTGTGTATGGAATGGCTTTGTATGAGGGATCCACCCAAAAATCAACAAGTCTATAACAAAAACAAGTGATTAGAAATACACACCCATTTACTTGTTCCAAAAAATACTTAAAACTACATTACAGATACAAATACTATATATGGAAAAATATTACAAGAGAAATATCATCCAATTATTATAACAATACCAAACTTACATAGAAAATATATTACGTGGGAAATTTCATCCACATTATAATAACCACTTATTACAACTCATAATCACTTATACTTAACCATCCTTTATATATTACTGAAACACTCTCTCATATGGGAGACTTTCAATATATAAACTCACCCTTGCCTTGCCTCCATAGTTGGACGCAAGACAAGCCATATACAAAATAACTACCCAATGTTTTTGACTTCTACCTGGAATGGTTACAAGATGGCAGCTTATGCCATTCACTGGAAAGAACCAAGGTGTAATACCTCAAGTAGTGGTGCATCGCTGAGCAATCACTGAACTCCCCCCACACACACACACACACTGGAGTTGATGCAGCTGTAATATCTAATTGCAGTTCAGCTCCTTGTAAAAGCCTGGTCCTCTTACAGTTTTATAGGAACGATATACTTGTCCAGCAAGCTATATAACTGTTTACCTGCTACGTGAGATACTTGGCTCCTGCCTAGTCATCGTTGCTCACTGGCGTGTAGTTGGGACTGCTAGCAGTTAGCTACTTGTGAGTGATTTCCCAGGCACAGTGACTGCGGTAATTCCCTGATGGAAACAACTGAACATGTGCTTTTAGAATGGCACGACAGTTGCATAAAATAGCCAGCCTGATTTTTGTTTTTACAGCACTTTAAAAAGTAATTATCGGATGCTTCCCAGATTTTCTTCACTCTGCCAAGGTTTACTCACTTAAATCTCAAGCGTGCACATGTAGGAACTTAAGCAGTGACGCTCCACTAAGCAGTTTATTCCCTACGGGTGGGGTAGTGTGAGAGGCTTGTCCTCGCACATGCAGTTGTGTTTGGGCTGTAAAAATGGCTAGCAGTGCACCCAGGGGCTTCGGCCTCCCTCTTTTGGTGGTTTTATGCACTTCCTTTTGATGTGAGAGTTATAACACCTTGCGGTTCATCCAGTTTTGCAAACCTGTCTGGGGAGAGATTGGGTCCTCTTGGGAGCTGCTGATAGGTCTGCTGCCAATGCCTGCTGGCTCATGCAGAGGAAGTGAGGGTTTTAGGATACTTGAAAGACTGGCTCTCCACACATAGGCCTGCTGAATGCCAATTCTACTCAGCCCAGCAATTCTTTGAAGGCTATTTGATGTTTCTTCCCTTCCGGGAGATTGTTTTTTTGTCTCAGTGAGAGAAACTTCTTCTCTTTTTTTGTGGTGGTGGTGGCTCCTATTTGGACTGGCCTACCGGAACTGATTCGTAAAGTTCCTTCTCAGATAAGATTTGTACAGTTCCCGGTCTGAGTTGCAGCTCTGTGTGTGTTCACTTGTTGCTGTGTATTTTGATGCAATGTGTTTTAAGGAGAAAGCCCGGGTAGTTCCTGAGTAATGCTCAGAACATGTATGGTGTCCTGTGGATTCTCCTGGGGGGGAAATCCCCATGTAGAAGCAGCTTATGTCCAATTGGATGAGTTGTGCACTGTACAGACTTACCCTATGGAATAGGAAGCCTGTTCAGGTTTCTCATGGCCCTTGGTTTTTCTTCTGTAATAGTAGGTTTGTACTTCTGAGTGTAGTGTATCCTCCTTATGAGCTGATGCAGTAAATAAATGCCTCTCGGTCATATATCTGCCATCTGTACAGGTTTCAGTCTAAGGTGAGAGAAGGCTAGAGAGTGGTTGTGTTCATAAGTGTAAATGATCATGTAACCCCTAGCATCTGTCAGATGAAAATGGACACACATATTGACCTTCTTTGTATGTCTGTAAAGTCTCTTTTCTTTTGCTTGTATTCATTTATCCCACGGTAGCTGCCTTAGCATGCTTTTTAAAAAGTCAAAATGGTATTCACTCTATTATTTATTTATCAAATTTCTTAATCGCCCCTCCCAAACTGGCTTGGGGCAATTTACATTAGGAATAAATACAATAAAAACGGAGTCGGAAGTAAAAACCCATAATTTAAATTCGAATGCAGTGACTACTTCGACTAACTAAAAATTAAATCAATTCGGTTAAATTAGAGTCAAATTAAAATTCATGAATGTAGGAGAACAGCTCCAGAGCCGTCCATCTGCAGAGAGGTGGTACATAACCACAGGGGACAGATGGTAACATTAAGTCAGGCCTCTGCGAAATACTTGGCGGAACTGCTCCGTTTTACAGGCCATAGGCTGCGGAACTCCATAAGGTTCTGCAGGGCCGTCATCTCCTCTGGGAGCCTGTTCCACCAAGTCAGTGCCAGAACTGAAAAGGCCCTGGCCCGCGATGAGGCCAGTTGGACCTCTCACAGGCCAGGGATTGTTAAAAGTCCTTTTGATCCAGATCATAATGTCCGCTGGGGGTTATAGTGGAAGAGGTGGTCACTCTCTTGGTTAACAGTACCCTTAAAATGCAATTGTCTGCCATGGTGTAATATTCTTCAAACCCCCACTCTGCCATTCTTCAAACCCCCACTCTGCTATGGAAGCTTCCTGGATGATAACGGACCAGATACACTCTCAACCTGACCTACCTCTCATGGTTGTTGTAAGGATAAAATGGAGGAGAGGAGAATGCTGTAAGCAGCTTTTAGTCTCCGCTAGAGAGAAAAGTGGCATACGATAAAACAACTGGTTTCTATTAATCTGCTGTTTTCTCTTAAAAATGAGCCAATCATGTCAGAGGTAGACAGTGTGCTAAATGGCCCGTTAGTGTATGTTTACATGTGTATGCATTTGAGATAGGGTGCAAAGAGATTTAATTTCCAGCGGCCCTAGCAAAAGAATCAAGCCCTGAAGAATGACAACTCTAGTATCTTATGCTGACAAAATTTTAGTAAGACGTTCCTAGAAAACTACAGAGATGGAGAAATAAGGGCTTTTCTGGAAAATGGGGGTGTCTGGTGCATATGGGATGCTTGTCTAAGCAGTGTGAGAGCTGTAACGTTTTGGCCACGTGGCCAGAAAAATAAACACTAGAAAGGCTGAGAATAAAAATTGCCATGCTGTGTTTTGCTGTGCTAAATGGCTGGTTAGTGCTTGCCCCAGACCAGAGACCTGTGTGGTGTGTTTCTCAGACTGGTTGCTGCAGAGGAGTCCCGGGCCAGATCGTGCAAGTGGGCCAAGGAAACGCACCTCCGGCGCCAGCAGGAGAAATGCTGACATCAAGGGGAAAGGGCTTGTTCCCTCCCGGGTCTTCCAGCTTTCAATTAGAGGCTGTCTCACGCTTCAGCCCTGGCCGGGAGCCAGTAACTGCTGGAGCCACCTGTTCTGGATCAGATCTCCTCGCCACTGTGCCCAGCAGCTTTGCAAGGAGGTGGCACAGGAGCTGAGGGAATGGAAACTATATTCCAGAGCAGCAGCACATTGCCTTTCATTCCAGGCAGTTTTGTTCCACCAGCAAATTAGGGACCCTGCCCCCTGTGCAGAAAATGCTGACATCAAGGAAGCAAAGAGCCCATTTGTTAGGGTGTGTTGGCTTCTCTGTTGTTCCAGAGTGCATTTAAATATATCAAAGTTCCTTAATGACAGTGGGGAGTTCTATAAATTGCGGGGCGGGGGGTGGGGGGATTGGCTTGGGATGGCTTGTCGTAAGCTGCTCTCCTTGTACAGATAGGTCATTTTTGTGGCGTAGTTCTTGTGCCAATTTCTTTTTCTTCCTCATGGGCACCTTCCGATCGCTGGGTGAAAATCATACAAAGTGTCTCCAGACTCTTCTCTGCCCCTCCTCCTCCCCTGATTGCCTTGTAACAAGTTGAAATGGTAATGCTCGCTCTGCTTGGGTGTGACGTATCTGCCAGAAGGACATGGAGGATCAATTGACCTGGGCACCCCGCATTAGATCACGTGGGGGGCACCTGGTGGGCCCACAGCAGTCTCCCGGTCCAGCTGCTCCTAAAGGACTGGGGCCACCGCCGCCGGCTAAGGTAAGTGGGGTGCAGGTGTTGCCTCGGCGCCGTTTTCCCCTGCTGCTGTTTGGTACTGCTTTTCAGTCGGGTCAATTCCCTTTGGAGGAACTGGAGACTCGCAGTGATTTTGTAATACTTTCGTTGTTTCCAATTATACATGGAGGCACTCCCACAGGGTAGCAGATCCACTATTCCATGTTGGACTCCAAGAGAGATCCTTGGGTTGCCAGCTCTGGGTTGGGAAACGCCGGGAGATTTTAGGGATGGGGTTTGTAAAGGGGGAGGACCTCAATTGGGTATGATGCCATTGAATCCACTCTCACAAGCGGCCATTTTCTCCAGTGGAAACTGATTTTGGTCATCTGGAGTTATAATAGCAGAAGATCTCCAGGTGCTATCTGAAGGTTTACACCCCTAGAGATCCTTTGTCCCCTTGCTTGCTCCCCTCCACTCACAGGAGTGTCTCTGTTGCTCTCTCTCCTGCTTCCAGCATCAAATTTATGCTTTATTTTCCCAAGGACACCCAATTGTCCCTTCTTTCCAGCTAGGGATCTCGCCTCTTCCAGCCCAAGTGGATGCTAACCCTAACAAAACCATTTGTTCACACTGTTTCCCTTGAGAAGAAAACACCTGCAGTTAAGGCACACTATCATTCTTTTTGTCAAAGGCTCTGATTTCACAAAGGGAATGCCAGTTTAGTTCAGTCTATGAGATGGAACCATTCACAAATTCTCACGTGGTTGCCCTGTCTTTCTTCCAAGGCACCTTCTTGAAAAGGTGAAAGAATGTGGGGTTGCCAAGAGCAGACAAGCCAGAGGACAATTCATCTATCTTTCTTTTGCTTCGGGCAGTGAAGTTATCATGGAGTACTTGTATACGTGTTTAAGCAGCACCAAAGACCCCTGTTCTAGAAGAAGAACCCAAGCTGAAAAACAGCATGTTCCTTAAGACTTCCTAGTTTATGTCTGGGTGTATTGTTGAGGGTAATGGACATATTGGTTCAGCATGCCTGATGCCTGCAAATCCAATCAAGACTGTACCAGTTCCAGGAGGAGAGAGCAGCAGTGGCATAGTGGTTAGGAGCAGGTGGACTCTAATCTGGAAGAACCGGGCTTGATTCCTCGCTCTACCACTTGAGCTGTGGAGGCTTATCTGGGGAATTCAGATTAGCCTATGCACTCCAACACATGACCTTGAGCTAATCACAGTTCTTCTGAGCTCTCTCAGCCCCACCTACCTCACAGGGTGTTTGTTGTGGGGGTGGGGGTAGAAGGGAAAGGAGATTTTCAGCCTCTTTGAGTTTTCTTACAGGAGAGAAATGGGGGATATAAATCCAAACTCCTCCTCCTCCTCCTCCTCCTCCTTCATCATAAATAACCTTCGTAGGGCTTTTGGCAGTTCATATTCGACTGTTGTGCCACATAGCCTTTAAGGCTTTTCTGAAGAGTGATTCCAAGGAGGTGCATATTCTTTTATGTCTTGATTTACTTCTTCTGTTTGTCAAGGTCCTGTTTCAAAACTTACCCTCTGCATTTACAGTTCTGGATGGTTTTATATTACCCGCTAGTCAAGAGCATTCCTTGTGCATAACTGGTGTTGGCCACCAGAGTTTCCCATAGTGTGGTTACTTGCATATTAAATCACTGATGCATTCATTTGGCAACCAAATCCATTTACCGTGCTCTCCTTGTTAGCTTATGGGCTACTTTTGACATGTATGTATTTATTTTTTATTTAAAATATGCTGCCCTACCCCCTGTAGGTTCAGAGCAGCTTCCATCATATAAAACAATGCATACGATCGGTATAATTCCTAATCCTAAAACAGATGGTGATTCGAAATCAGTACAACAATATGGCAGTAAGGGGCGAGGGAATAGGAAATTCAATCAATATCTACCTACAATTGCAATCCTGGTTTTTCGCAACGCCAGGGCCTACATTCACAGGCAACCCCACCTTTCAGTGTCTCCCAGCCAAAACGTGCACACCTGTGATCTTCGATCATTCAATTCATAATCTCATATTTATATCCCACCTTTCTTTCCAATGGGGTCCCAAAGCAGCTTACATTGTTTTCCTCGTCTCAATTTCATCCTCACCACAACCCTGTGAAGTAGGTTAGCCTGAGAGTGTGAGGTTACCTAGCAAGCTTCCTTGGCAGAGAGGAGACTCAAACCTGGATCTCCAAGATCCTGCCTAGTTCCACACTATAATCACTATACCACCTCGACTCTCTAGTATGAATACATGTGAATGTATTAACAGTACTTTCTTTTTTCTTATTTCAGGAAAACAGTGCAATGTTTCAAGTTCAAACCATATCCCTGATTTTGGAGCCATCTACCATGTCAAAGGTAAGCGTCTTCTTGGTGCAGCTTTTTGGAGACTTGATGTCCCCATTGACTTCAATCAAGCCGCTAGAGATAGATGGCTCTGTGGCAGCCATAGGCAAAAAAGGCTTTCACCTTAGACAATTTGATCTCCATCCAGTAATAACTGGTCTATATCAGGGGCAGATTAATCTGGGTTAACATAAGAGCTGCAGAGAATAAACGCCAGATGTTTGAGAGCCACAAGACATGAACAATAATTATTAATGCATATAGTTTTTATTAATGTATATTAGCATTAAATGATACTGCCAAAAATAAAAACAAAAAGGGCAAAGACAGATATTGCTACATATTCTGACTGTTACGGCTAGCGGAAATATTGTGAGTCTCCATCTTGCTGTGAAGTGTTTAAAATCCGGCTGCAATGTTGTCAAGACTGTGTGAATTACAGGGGCAATGTGGCCTTGGGCACTTCTGCCTCTGGCCCCTTTGCCCAAGCTCTTGCCCACCCCCTTCTGGCCTCCACGCCCCACAGCAAAGGGCAGCAGCGCAGCCAAAGACAAGGATATGCATAGCGAGAGACAGGCTGGGAGAGGGGGAGACCCACTCCACAGACCAGCCTCCCTGGCCACGAGTCCCACATTATGTGGCAAAGAGCCACATGTGGCTCATGAACAGGAAGATGTTGTAGCCAGCACACGATTTGGTAGCGAGTGTCTTGGAGGTCGAAACCTCTATGGAAAAACCATGCCTGGAAGTGGTGGTAGTCCCTAGTGGGAATGCTGTATGTCGGAAACGCCGGTTGTCTGATTTTAAAGATGATCAGCCTGTTTCCAAGGTCCTGTGGATGGCTTCACCGATTTACCCTATGGAGTGGGACCCCTGACCAAAACCATATAGGGGCTTTCTCGCCTCCTCCCTGGCTTGCCCTCCTGCCCGGCTTCAACCTTCATCCACATGTGGCTCACAAGACACAGTTTGGCCACCCCTGGTCTATAGCTATACTACTGGTGCTGAAATCAGATCTCTGATTTCACATTTCTGTGTAAAGACACAGAAGTAGTTTATACTCTAGAGTAGTTTATACTCTACGTGGACAATACAAAACCATCATGCATCAAAAAGTGGGCAAAAGGCAAATTAGATGGATTTCCAGCCAAACGCAGTTTCAAGCAAATCTTCATCAAAATGTCTTAGTATTGCCCTCTTTATTCAGACCACTTGTAGTTTAAAGATAGCCAACAATTCAATCACAAGGAATTAAAAAAAGGTCTTCTATCTGTGCTATATGGGATGCAAAATTACACCAGGATGGGTAAGAGACCCCTTTTCTGCCTCCTTGAATAATGTCTATAATTGTTGGCTTGTTATACTTCTCCCTCCCCCCCCCCCTTGGATTCTGGTGGTGTTTTCAATTTGAATTTTTCATTAAAATGTTCATATGATTAAACCAAGTTGTAATCCGCCCCAAAAGAATAATTGCTAGCTCTTCACGTATGATATGAACCACATTGTGTGTTGGTGGAAGGGAGGGATATAGTCTCAATCAGAGGATGGCAAATTCTTTTCCAAATGAGGGTATCTTTCCCTTTTTTAAAAATTCCACTTCCTATTTTTGGTCCACTGAGTAGTCATGAAGAAAGGCAGTGTGATTTAAATGTCTGTCTAGGGCCCCTTCCGCACATGCAGAATAATGCACTTTCACAATTGTTTGCAAGTGGATGTTGCTTTTCTGCACAGTAAAATCCAGCTGCAGAGTGCATTGAAAGTGGATTGAAAGTGCATTATTCTGCATGTGCGAAAGGGGTCTAGGACTTGGGAGATCTGGGTTCAAATCAATTCTTGGCTGGAAAGATGGTTGGGTGACCTGTTAGCCTTGCTTTCTTCACAGAGTTGCAATTGATGAAATGGAGGGAGAGCCTTTATCCTTGCAACACTGCCCTGAACTCCTTGGAGAATGGGTGGGATAAAATGAACTAGCTAGCTGGAAGTGGTGAGACCAGTAAAACTGCCTAACTATTATCTGGAAGATGTGGAGGAGGCGTAACTGCACTATTACACTATTAAAGCGTGAGCAAAAGAAGGAAAATTGCTGGTTATAAAGTGCCAAGATGCTAGAATCTGATAACAAGGGCAACTATTTGCAAATGAATGGAGCGATTTCAGTGCTCCATTAGCTACTGCTTTGAATTTCTATTTGATTATGCTTGATTTTTATTGTTGATTAATTCCAAATGGTATATTAATGTTAGTCTTTAAGGTGTTGCTGGACTCTAATTTTGTTCGATGTTTCCTAGGTCTCATAAATTAAAACACATCCATCTAAGTCGACCGGAACATGTGAATTAACCACTCACTCCAAAACAGTTAAACGTAGGATTGCCAACCTCCAGGGGGTGGCTGGAGATTTCATGCTATTACAAATGATCTCCAGGCAACAGAAATTGGTTCACCTGGAGAGAATGGCAGTTTTGAAAGGTGGACTCTATGGCAGGGGTGTCCAACCCTGGCGCTTCAGATGCTCATGGACTACAATTCTCATCAGCCCCTGCCAATTAGCCATGCCAGCAGGGGCTGATGGGAATTATAGTCCATGAACATCTGACGCGCCAGAGTTGAACACCTCTGCTCTGTGGCATTATATCCCATTGAAGTCTCTCCCCTCTCAGACTCCATCCTCCTCAGGCTCCACCCCAAATCTCCAGATATTTTCCACCCCGGAGCTGACAACCCTAGCTGAACAGAAGGCTGGCTATTTCGCTCACATCCCTCTATTGAAACGAAAACATCCATGAATTGCTCACAATCTTCAGTTTGTAAGAGATACAAAGTCAAGAAAGGAGGGGAGGATTCTGGGCTACACACTAAGATAGCTACTTGTGGTTCACTGTCCTGCTACCCACATCTAAAGTAGGAGTAGCTATGTTGGAAATGCCAGTAATATCCAGGCCTCAGTGGAGACAGAATTACCACTGGGAAGTGGGAGGATGCTTAGACGTGGTACTTTAATGCACATCTCTTATTGTGACTTAAAAGTAAACTTTTTTATACCAAGTGTCCTGGGTGGATGAATCAGCTCAGTCTCTCCTTGTTTACAGGCAGTCAGTTACATAAATCGTTCACAAAAACGAGGACGCAAAGGGAGTTTTCATCCTTAACTTGCTCCTGGAAGGGCAGGTCTCTTATGATGAAAGCTAGTAAGGTGACTATTTGGACACTCTGCTCATCCCATTCTTTTCCCAAGGATCTCAGGGCGTTACACATGAATCTTCCCCATTCCTTTCTCTGCTTTATCCTTAAAATGACTCGTGAGGTAAGTATGGTTGTGAAAAAACGACCAGCCCAAAGGTCACGGAAGGCTAAATTCAATGAGATCTCTGAATTCCATGACTGGTGCTTCCAGCAGTATTTGTAAATTCAGTTTTTGGGAGCATGGTGACTACTTTTAAGTGACAGCATAATGCATGGTGGGTGTATTGAAGATTTTCCCCCATTTTGACAACCTGGAACTGTTCCAGGGAGGCACTGTTTGCCTTGTTGGTATCTCCTCTGTTTTGGCCCTTGGTGAACATTAGGAGGATAAAGCATAACTGGGAATCCAAGAATCTAGGCAAATCACTATACCACATGAACTGCCTCCCCTTTGCTCTGCAACTTTCAGGTTTTGTTCTCTCTTTGTTTGGGCATAAAGAGACAGCTCATTAGAAATGGGGTAGCTCTATCCACGGCAATATACACAATCGAATTGTCTGTGGTAAGTTCTCAAAGGGTGGGTGGCATGGAGAATCCTGAAGTGGCAGAAAATGGCGGGCACAAGCTACTCAGAAACTTTAAGTGAGAATGGGGGGCGGGGGAAGCGGACGAAAGTACTGTTTCCCCTGAAATGCTTTCCCCCACCCCCCTGTGCAATGTGGACCAAAAAAAAAAAAAGCCCAAACACTCGTTTTTAAAACATAGGATCTGCAGGATGTTTTATTTGTGTTGTGCGAAATGAGCCTTTGCTGCAGCTTAGCTTTTTAACTGCATAGTTACACACACAACACTGTGCGCTGGTCAGCAGTCTTTGTTCTTCTAGACCAGGGGTAGGGAACCTGTGGCTCGAGAGCCGCATGCGGCTCTTCTGCCTTTGCACTGCGGCTCCACAAGCCGAGCTGCCAGCTTCATCCTTGCCTGCCCTGCAAGCAGCAGGGCGGGCACACCAACTGCCCGCGGACGGCTGGGCCGCGCCGCAGGCTTCCCTTCTCGCCCGCCCCATTGGAGCGGGGCTGGCGCTTTCCCGGTGGCCAGCAAGGCCGAGCCGCCGGCTTCATCCTTGCCCGCCCTGCAAGCAGCAGGGCAGGCACACCAATTGCCCATGGCCGGCTGGGCAGTGCCACGGGCTTCCCCTCTGGCCACCCCGTTCGAGCGGGGCGGGCGCTTTCCCGGCGGCCGGCAAGGCCAAGCCGCTGGCCCCATCCTTGCCCGCCCTGCAGGCAGCAGGGCGGGCGCATCCATGTGCTTCTCAGAATGAGTGGAGTAAAAGGTAAAAAAACCCAATATATACAATGTTATCTTTATTTTAAATGTCAAAAATTATTTGCGGCTCCAAGTGTTTTCTTTTCTTGTGGAAAACGGGTCCAAATGGCTCTTTGCGTGTTAAAGGTTCCCTACCCCTGTTCTAGACACCCCCGCATCTAGGAAAGGGGAAAACTGATGCAGTGAAGAAGCCAAGCTGCAGCAAAAAGTTGATGCAGCAAAGCCAGAGAAGGAGATATCAATTCATGCATTTAATATAATGATCTAAGAAGATGTATCTCAAGGCCTAAGGAATTCAATAAAGGCTGCCCAACTGGCAAACCAGTTGCTCACCTGCTGCCTGCCAGTTCCCCAAAGCTCTGCCATGATGTCCCAACTTCCTTTTAATTTATCCTCCACAGAGAGGACTACAATGCAAGTCTTTCGAAACACATCAGGATTTGCCCTTTGGTTGAAACCTCAAGCCGGTGCTCCTGCTTGGGGTTGTAATTGCTGTTGGGAGTTTACCCTAAGAAAACAAGGGTGTGGCAAGAGTACGGTGGTGGTGGTAAGTGGGAGGACCTCCTCTTGCCACCTACTTTCCTACCAGAGCAGGATTGACTTGTATCTGACTTGTGACACAGAGCTGACCCTACCTTTTAGCTTCCTGATTGTATGCCGATACTGACTTCTGAGTGGGAGTAGAAAAGTTATTCCCTCCATAGGCTGTGATGGATGGTGGATTTGTATACGGAAAGTCCCACGTTCTGTCTGTGGCATCTTCAGCTAAGAGGATTTTAGTAGAAGGGCTTGGGTGGACTTCTGCTGCTCTCTGTATTATATAGGATCAGTCTAGGTGTTTCTGCCCATGCTCAGCTTACTCCTGATTTGCTTTGCAGTTGATCCAAACACATTTGAATTGGTTCGGGCATGGTTCTTCCACCTATCTGCTCTCCATCTGCATTTTCATAGTTGGGGAGTCAGTTTAATTTCTTCTGCACGCACCTTAAATCAGGGGTTTGTAGGAATTACTGTTGTCATTGGAGCCAACCTTAGTGACATCACAGACCCTGGTTTTTATTTTAGATTTTCATTATGGTTTTATTTATTTCAAGACTGATCAGACCGATTTTCAATAAAGATATTAAAAGGTTTTGGAATGAGTCCAGAACGCAAAGTTTTCACTTGACACCTGGAGTAAATAAACTTCAGACTGAGGGCTGATTACCAGTCAGAGATTCATTATTAGAGAGAATAATCATCTCAATACAGTTTTGTGATTAAGTCATTAAAGCATTGCTTTGGAATAGCCAAACAAACTCTTAGTTCCCATCTGCCTGGTCTAGAGTAATATATCCCCCATGAGTGGGATAAAGCTCTGTAATAAGACCATTGGTCCTGCGAGACCATTATTGTCTACTTTTACCGGCAGTGGCTCTAAGAGTCTTAGGTAAAGGTCTTTCTCATGTGATCTGTCTAGCTGGAGATTCCAGGTATGGTTGCCAGTTCCAGGTAGGACAATACCTGAAGATTCTAGGGGTAGAGCCTGAGAGGGTGCGGTTTAGAATGTAGAGGGACCTCAGTGAGGTATTGTGAAGAGGTTGTTCTGGTTACAGTATCAGGCAGATTCACACTAACCTGACAAGGACCTTTGATCTCCGGATAGGAAGCCAAAAGCCTTTGAATAAATTACACAAAGGAAGCTAGGAGGCCAAATGGTTGTAGATCAGAAGAGGTCGATTTACAAGGGGGTCAGGAAATGGAGTTTACCTGAGAACCAAGGGAGGGAACAAAGAAAAATTCTGATCCAGGCCGGGAGGAGAAAGCAGCTCCTGATCCCAGGTCTGAAACAAAATCTGCCTGGAACGATGCTATTAGCTGAGAAATATATGTATTAGAACATTTATTTTCTGTTTTTTTCAATGAAATCTTTGGAAAACTCAGCGGTTTTGAGTATCTGGAAAAAAAGAACCCAGGATTTATGACAGGCATGGATCCCCACATTCCTGGTCTTGTAACAGGTATGATGCCATAACCTTCCAAAGAGGCCACTTTCTCCATGTGAACTGATCTCTGTTGCCTGGGGATCATTTGCAATAGCAGACGATCTCCAGCTACCACCTGGAGGTTGGCATCCCTAATTCCAAAGACTGAACCTGGCATATTCTGCACACGAAGGAGATACTCTACCACTAAACCGTAGCCACTCTCCCATTGTTAGGTCCCATTAAAATCTGGAAGGTTGTGATCCCTATCTCCATCCCATTTAATATGCCAGGGGAGAAACATGCAAGTAGATCACAGATTGGCCATTAGGGTTAACAAGGGAAAATGCTGAACACCAGTTTTGTTTACCTTCTACATTGGCATTGGCCAGTCACCAACGGGTTTCTGTAAGTTTTTCCCCTTAGCAAAACTGAATGGCAGCAAATTTTAATTCTGCCTGTACCTGTGAAACCAGTATGGTTCCATTTAACTGGCAGCTACTTAAATACTAGGTTGTAGACTTTGTAGTTCAACCCTCTGTGTTATGCTGAATGACTCTTGCGACATTCTACATGGAAACTCTGTTCCTCAGGCTGAGAGAAGGACCAATTTAACTCCTGGAAGAAAATCCTTTACAGTCAGCATTTCATGCAGGCAGACATGAGTATGTGTGCAACTGCTGACAGTTGAAACTGCAGGTTTCCATCAGCATTTTGAACTTTTGCAATGTCTCTTCAAGCTTCCCATGGCATTCTGAAATGTCAATTCTCCCATGAATTCAATTGGTGGCCCCAGACTCTCTCTCTCTATCAGCCTATCTATCCCATACAATCTCCAATGCTATAATAACACTGGCCTTCCTCACAGGGTTAATTTTGGGACTACAACTTGGGGAATTGCTCGAGCCCTCCGAAAGCACTGCATGCAGGCAGAATATTATAGTGAATTCCAAAATGCTACATCAACATTCACTGATATGTTATTTCTCCACAGTGGAATCCAAACTGACTTATGTCATTCTTCCCTACATTTTGTCCTTTCAACAACCTGTGTGGTAGGCTATCGCTGAGATAAAATGACTGCCCCAAGATCACTCAGTGAGCAGAATGGGGATTAGAACCTGAATCTCCCAGTTCGCTGGGACGTACCTCCCAGGGGGACATATGGGGTCCAATATCCCCGGGCTACAGCCATCTAGTCACGTGGGGGTGGAAAATTGCCCCCACACCCCTCCTCCCCCCTGGGTCCATACTCTGACTTCAAGACCTGGTGCAAAAAAAGTTTGGACGTGGTGGGGGAGTGTTGCCGCCCAAATTCAGGGGTGGGGGGGAGGAAACTAAGATTTTACACTGGGCTACATTTTCCCTAGGTACGCCTCTGCCCAATAGGGCTGGATCTGGGGGGGCAGATGTTTGGGGAAGTGGGCAGAGAGGGGTCAGCAGCAGGAAGCGGGGGAGGCTGAACTGCCCAGAAGAAATAGCTCGTTCTGAAGCATGGGCACCCTGTTCTCTAATTAGGTTGCTGCTAGGAAGCGGGGGAGGCTGAATTGCCTGGAAGAGATGGCTCGTTTTGCAGCGCCACCAGTAGGGGCAAGCCAGTTGCTGTCGGTAACGCAACCAAGCGCTGCAGGCTGCAGCTAGTAAACACCAAATTATAGGTAAAGCTTTATTAAACAAAATTAGAACGTGGTTTAAAAAAACAAAAGGAATCACAGTTTGATAATGACAAGATGCAAACGAAATAACAAACCTAATTTACTGACTACTTGGTGAGATCCTGTGGTAGCATAGTTGGTTCTTGAGGCCTGAAATTTCTAGAGCTTAGAGTAAGTTTCTTTCTGGCAGCATGGAGGTGTGTTGGGGGGGGGGGGGGGGGGGGGGAAGAGTCCTGAACTGTTCTGGCAATAGTGTATTTATGAAAAATGCTGGCCATTACCTGGTGACCTCCCACAACCAATCCTGGGGCCATCTTAATAAGCAAACAACCTGCCCCAACAGAAACTTCCAGGTGAACTGTATGATCTAATTAAGCCTGCCAAGGTACCTTGAGATAAGTACCTATAGGGGGTGCACTCTGTACCTGCAGAGGCAAACCTAGCTCAAGCTGCAAAGTTCCTCCAGGATGGATATTCCTTGTGCGCACCCCATTCATCAATTAGGCTGCAGCTGGGGTGGGGGAGAACTGCCCCCTTGGTAAGGCAGAAGATGTGGCTGTTAGTCAGGTGAGAAAAAGGAGTGGGAGCTAAACATTCTTAAGGAGATGTTCAAAGATGTCAAATTCTATGCAGTGAAAGACATGGACTCCCCCTTGCCAGTAACCCTCCTTGGCCTCACAAATGTCTCTCCTTCTCCCAGCCAAGGCACCCTTTGCACTTCCACCTGTAGGACCTTCCAATTCCTTCCCTTCCCGCCCCCCCTTTCAATAGGATGGAGGGGAAGAGGATGTTCTCCCTCCTCCACCCGGCTTTGAACCTGGGAGCTGTGTAATGCTTGGTTGTGCCAACAGCTATGAGAAGACCTGCCCCCTCATCTGACAGGCTCAGCCTTCCCCAAAGAGCCTGATTTAACACCTTGGGAAAGGAAGGTGGGAATAAGAATAGAGGCCTGCGCATGTGCATTATGTGCTATCAAGTTGTTTCTGACTTATGAATGAAGGGCTTCCAAAATGTCCCCTCCTTAACAGCCTGGCTCAGACCAAGCAAACTGAGAGCCACGGTTTCTTTTATTGAATCAATCCAGCTCATGGTGGATCTCCCGTTTCTCCTGTCTTCAACGTTTCCCAGCATTATTGTCTTTTCTGATGACTAAAGTACAGTAGCTACAGTTTAGTCATATTAGATTCTAGCAGCATAATTACCAGAGAAAGCAGTTCTTGGGCTACGCTTTTTCAGGCTGCAAAAGAGAGGGAGGTGTGGTTGGTGTTTCCCCTGTCAAAATTATGCGTGCTGCATTTTGAAAAATGTCTGGGAAAAGGCTAAGCTGAAAGGCTTTTTCCTTGGGCTGAGTTTTTATGTATGGAGAGGAGTTGAGGGAATATTCCAATATTATGGATAAATAAAATAATATAAAAGTGTAATTATTCTTTAATAGTTCCTAGAGGTCAACATAATTTATTCTATCATTTAAAAGTGTTGTTGATTATATACGTATATATATATAAAGAAGAATATGTATGTAATATAGGAGGTGTCATTATGTACTCCCCCCCTTTTTTTTAAATGTAGAACCAGCCCTGGATCGTAATCTAACACTCTAACCACTACACCATGCTAGATCATGGAAGGTACAGGTTCAGTGATAGTATATCAGTTTATTGTCGAAGGCTTTCACAGCCAGAATCACTAGGGTGTTGTGGGTTTTCTGGGTTGTATGGCCGTATTCCAGTAGCATTTTTTTTCTGACGTTTCACTTGCATTTGTGGCTGGCATCTTCAGATCCTCTGAAGATGCCAGCCACAGATGCAGGTGAAACAACAGGAGTAAATGCTACTGGAACACGGCCATACAACCCGGAAAACCCACAACGTCCTAGTATATCAGTTGCTAGGAATTAGCAGTGGACAAATGTTCCTCTTGCAGTCTTATTACAGAATTCATCGTTATGATATCCTCTTGACTGATTGTTGGAAGAAAAAATATGTTGCAGAGCTTTATACACAGCATGGCAATTCACAGGATGAAACAGATGCAGCTGTGTTACATCACTAGGAAGCTTGCCCTACATCTCCACAAGCATTTGCCAAATCCTCCTTTTGCTCCATCCGGTGCAGTCAAGCCAGTTTTGCCAAAGAGAACCAAGAGATAGTGTAAGACATCCACGGCTTATCCACATCAGTGCAATGCTGAACCCACATCTGATCATATATTGGTTAATCACAGTGTGCCACAGAACAAATCTGATTAAGAGAGGCATCTATAGATAGGAGGGATCTCCAAATTCCTAGAGTGCCTCACTATGAAGAAATGCTATTACTTATATACCAAGCAGGAGTGCACTATTTTCTAAAATGTCTCTTTCGTTTGGCTATTTGTACTATTCTTTCACTGACTTTAATGAGAAATACGCTTTTGGCTGGGATTAAATTCTTCAGGGTTCCATCCCTCACCCGAGGGATATTTGCCACCAGATTTCAAGCAGATAACAGAGAGTCTCAATTTTATGGACAGCTAAAATTCTTGCTTGCGCAGCACGCAGAAGCAAATTACTGCGGCTCCCCGCCAGGAAGGCAGGTGGTTGTTGGCCTGAACAATAAATTGCTATCGTATAAATCAGGCTTCCTGTTTGACCCTGGAAAACCAATCCTAAACAAGAGCTATAAGCAACTCTGGCAGCTGATTTTTTTACAAAAATAAAAATAGTAACTGATTGTTTTGTCATTTTTAATGTGGAGGACACTATTGGGTGGGATGGGGGCATGCCCCTCTCTACTTACTATGTTTTAAAGCCTGCCTTCAGTAGAGCCTTCAGCAATGGGGGAGCTGGGACAGCAATTCTTGGTATGAAAACAAGGATGTTAAATCAGGGTCCCTATTTTTGGCCTATAATGGTTAAGAGCACAGGTGTCAAACTCAGGCCCTCCAGTTGTTCATGAACTACAATTCCCAGCAGCCCCTGCTATCATGGTCATTTGGCCCTGCTGGCATAGATCTGATGGGAATCATAGTCCATGAACACCTGGGGGATCTGAGTTTGACACCTATGGTTAAGAGGATGTGCTCTATAGCTCACTGGCTGGCCTCCTGCCATTCTTCTTGGCCTTACTTACGTCAAAGGGTTCTGGTGAGGGTGAAACCACTCTGAGAAGGAAGAGGAAGGTACAGGTTCTTCTGTTCATCTGTTTGTATTGTGTTTTGTTCTTTCCTTGGTCTTGGTCATCTGGGCCAGGGACTCTGTGTATAGTATGGTGTCTCTTATTTTTGCATTGCTGCTCACATTAGAAACTGGTCACCTGGGATGCTGATGTTGGTCGGAATGTTGGAGCTCAAAAAAAAAAGAAGAGCAGCAACAAACCTGGAGTGGTTCTAAATTTTAACCTTGAACGGTCTCTCCTCAGGCAAACCTTTTCGCCAACAAACTTAAAAACTTTCTCTTGTGTCTTGCAGGAATCATCAGCCTGCCTTATGCTGAAATTGAGGAGCCCTTTGAGGCCTGGTACAACCTTACTGGAAACAAGAGTCGCATTGAGTATTATGATGGTAAAAAACTCCAAGTTTGCAGTCTGATATTCTTTTTCTTTCTTTTCTTTTTTAGCGTTCTTTCTAGTTTTTGTAATTCTATTGTGCCCTGGCCTGGATAGCCTAGGCCAGTCCTGGCTAGTATTTGGATGTGAGACCACCACCAAGGTATATCAGGATCACGATGTGGAGGCAGGCAATAGCAAACCACCTCTGAACATCTCTTGTCTTGAAACACAAGTCAGCTGTGACTCGACAGTACTTTCTTCCCACTAATCCGATTGGACGGGGGATTTGTAATGTCTTATGCCATTTGACAGCATTGACCCACAGTGGGAATTTCACCTTGATTACCAAGGAGAAAGATCGGCCTCAAAGAAATAAACAAAGGCCCTTTCTACACAAATCTCCTAAAACGATTGAAAAATGTTTGTAAAACATTTTCAGTCCCTTTCTCCCTTTGTTCACACTCACCCCCTTCAGACAACTCCTGGCTGCCATTTTCTGTTTTCCCCCCAGCGTGTGGACAAATAAATACTACCTGCTTCACAGCCTCATGCTGTAGTTTTGAGTCTTCTGTAGACAATGCTGTAAAGATTGAGCCCCCCCTCAAAAAATATCAAAAATGCTCTGAAATATTCTGAAAACAGAGCAAGGAGCTTCTGCAGACAAAGAGTGATCTCACAAAATGGCCTGTTAAAGGGACAGCACACAAATGAAGCCTTTTAAAAATGTTTTAGCCAAAAGAATCGCTCGAAAAGGGGATTCATTTAAAACATTTTGAGGCTGGAAATAAAACGTTTTTGGGGTGAAACTGTGCAGCATTCCATCCCAAAACACTTTTGTTCCAGTCCTGAAAACATTTTATTTATGCTGTGAGGAAATGACCAATCTTTCCCCAGTAATTTGAAAAGCAACAGCACATTATACCACCTCCTTTTATTTCTTGTGCAGACCCAGTTTAAGGCTGGGGTAGATTAAGGGGATGGCATTAGGTTGGGCAGCTTTTGAATTTTGAGAGGAAGCAGTGCCACGCCAAAACGGCTGCTACGGGAGGCGGAGTCAAACACAATACTTCCCTCCTCACTGTGCAAAAGAATTGCAGAGGGCAAATTAAAAAGAAAGGGAAAGCCCAGGGGAAAGGAAGAAGAGAAGGCGAAATAATAATAAAGCTCTAAGGCGGAATGGAACTACAAATCTGGCTGCTTACTAGTCCCCCAGAAGTGGCTGCTATTGCAGCCTGGTGGCAGCCAAAAGTAGCCCTGCTCCACTATAGAGAACCCTGCCTTTGATTATTAAAAAAAATGGGACCCAACACCAGCTTAGGAAGTTCCTGGAGATTTGGGGAGGGCAGAGTCTGAGGAGTGTAATGCCTTAGAATCTATTTTCTGAAGCAGCCATTTTCTCCAGTGGCACAATACACACACAGGGGGAGGTATAGAACCAACAAAGATAACAATACTATCACACTCTGTATCAAATAGTATTCTCAGTACCCAGATCTCGGCAACCCTACATTGAAGCCTTCCTTCTCTAATGGACGAACTTTGCCAGCTATTACAGGAAGGTTCTTATGGTGGGCGGCTATTCTGAATGTTTATGTGCTTGTCCTAACTTGCCTCTCTGCTTTTCTGAATGTCTGCCTGCTGCATTATCCAGTAGCTGATGGCTTTAGGATGACCAGGGAAAAGTCTTCCAGAGCAGCTGTTTGCTGATGTGCCACCATCTCACTTTCTTTCTCTGCTGTTCTGTAGGCCAAGTCGTGACTTTGCAGTTCGGCTGTATGGAACCGTACGGCACCCTGTTCAAGATGACGCCAGAGACCACTGAGAAGGAGGTGAACACGAAGAAGTGCTTTCAACTGAATGGCACCAAAGATGGACGTGTGAAGCCACAAAGTGTCTTTCCCGAACTGAAGCACTTCAAAGTAAGCCACTGTTGCTTGGCTGCTGTGCAATAAAGAAACAGGCCAGATGGTCCATGCTGGAATTTAGTGGCTTCCAAGTAGATGTCTTGATCTGGCTTGGATCTCACCAGAGGCATACCAGGGGAAATGGTGGCTGGGTCAACACCTGCTCCAGGCGCCCCCCCCCCCCCGCTTACCGTGGCCGGCAGCAGTGGTCCCGGGTAGCCTGGTGGGGCTGGGTCGAGGGGCAGCCTATGGCAGGCTCCCAGCCAGGCTGCTTCCTTAAGGAGAGGCCTTTTGGACAGCCGGGCCGAGGGGCGGCCCGTGGCAAGTTCCCGACCCAGCTGCTCCCAGCTCGGCTGCTCAGTGGGCGCACAGAGGGGGGAGGAGGGGAGCATGGGGGGCAATTTTGCACCCCACATGTGACTGACCAGCCTGCACCTGGGGACATGCGACACCACATGTCCCCGGGGCCAGTACGCCACTGGATCTCACAGTGCAACAATTTTATTGCATACAATGTTGCAGTACATCTATCCACCTTCCAACTGCCCCCACTCTGCTGTAAACTTTCCTAAACCAACTGGTGAGAAATTCCTCCCCCCCCCCCCAAAAAAAAAATATGTAGAGACTCCTCCTTTATCTGTGAGGCTGGCCTGGCTGTTTCTGATTTGGAGGGCCAGCTTCTTTATTCTTAGATGAAGTAACTGTCCACTCTTTGTGCCCTCTCTCCTTAGCCCATAAGGGAAGAGTACTTCAAAGGAATATATTGCAATGTGTGGCAGAACATATCTTACTTGGGCAAGAAGAAAAACATCTACACCATGTGGGTCACCAACTCCAGCTGTGGGGTGTCACCCGTGCATTACGAGATGAAGGGCTACAACAGTTTGCTGGGATCCCACTACGACAAGTATGAAATCGACTACACCGACTACTCCAACAGTTTTCCCACCTCCATTTTTGAACTGAAACCTAACGGTAAGGAAGGAATTATTAGACTCTGACCTTGCTTGTAAAAACTAAGAGAGGCATAAATGGTGTGGTTTACCGCCCCGCCCCCTCAACAACTTTTCTTTGAGAAACTCAAAGCAAATTGCCTCTTGGCTTTCCTGTTCTCTAAGTATCACATCAAGTATTAGCTTTCGGAGTTGTTCTTGCTTGCTGCTTGAATTCAGTACTTTGCGTACATCTCCAGTATAAGCAAAAGCAGCATTGAACCCTTCCTTGTAAATAGTTACCTTTTTATGTCTGTGACCTTTTAAATATTTCAACTCTGAATCTAAACCTTGTGGCAAAGGTACCACTGGAATCACTGGGTTCTGTTTCAAAGCAGCATGTTTATGAACTGGGGGCAGACAACTTCAAACTGGTTTAATCCTGGGATTGTGCTTTTGATGTACCTTCATGTGGCTGATGTGAACGGGAGCTTGTGTGTGTAACCTGTTTCATGTAGTTTGCTAATGATTTAACAGCTTACATATATGTGGATTCAGTTTGTTATGGTGACAAAACAATAAACCATAATAAATCAGTCAAAAAAGAAGAAGCAAATTGGGAAGAGAAAATCCTTCAAATCAGTTTTGATGGAAGAGAAAGACACCCTAAGGCTGTCCTCTTTTTGGCGGCCCCTTCCGAATGGCCTCAAGATGAAGGTCTTTGTCAGTGCTCTTGAGAGTAGTATTGCCAATCTCCTGGCATCACAACTAATCTCCAGGCAATGGATCAGTTCACCAGGAGGAAATGGCCAATTTAGAAAGTGGACTCTATGGCATTGTACCCCATTTGAAGTCCCCCCCTCCCCAAGACACGCTCTCCTCAGGCCCCACCCCAAAGCTCCAGGAATTTCCCAGCCTGGAGCTGGCAACCCTATCCGGGAGAACATTTCATTCAACAGGGCAGCCAGGGAAAATCAGGGATGGTGGCTAATTCCTCATTTGTGGAGTGAGTGGGGGAACAGGCAAAAGATGCTGCTGTAATGACTCCATGGGCTTATAATTGGGGGGGGGACGCCATCTTTCTTAAATCTCATACTTGTTTAGTTGTGTGAGTTTCTTGGTTACATAAACTTATATTTGACAAAAACAATTCAGAGGAATTGTTTTTTGCTTTGTTTTCAAATGATGGGCACATACATCTCTAAAAGGGCACATGCCTTCTTGGTGAGAAAGGGGGAGGAATGTCTCTTGGAATGCTCCTGCCATCCATGGGTTTGCATTAGAAGCTTCTGTGACTAGTTTAAGATTACCCAGCAGGCTTCATATGAAGGAGTGGGTAACAAACCTGGTTCAACAGATTAGAATCTGCCACTCATGTGGAGGAGTGGGAAATCAAACCTGGTTCAACAGATTAGCGTCCACTGCTGTTAATCACTACACCACACTGGCTCTGGTTTTGATCTATCTGAATCCAACCCGTGGAAGACACGGGGCGCCACGTCCCAGTAGCATGCATAGGATGAGGCTGTCCATTATACTTTTTTCCAGGAGGCTGCTCTGGCTCTTTGTGATTTGCTGATTGTTTTTCCTTAGAAACAAAGCTATGCGGTCAATTGCCAGGTGAGTCAATGGAACACCGCATCCTGGCAAACCCCATGGCAGACTTTGTCGGCGGGGAAGAGGACCGGGCCCACCAGCTGTTCCATCACTACCGAAAACGGTTTGGAAAGACATACGAAAATGAGACAGAGATGGAACACAGGAAACATACCTTCACCCACAACATGAGGTGTGTAGGCAGAGAAAGAGGAGGCAGGGGGGGGAGGAGGAGGAGGTGGTGGCGGCGGCGGCGGCATGATGAACAGATAGAGTTGCCAACCTCCAGGTGGTGGCTGGAAATATCTTCCTATTACAGCTTATCTCCAGGCAAAGTATCCGTTCCCCTGGAGAAAATGGCAGCTTTGGAAGGTGGACTCTAAGACATTACACCCAATTGAAGCTCCTTGCCTCCCTAACCGGCCCTCCTCAGGCTCCACCACCACCACCACCACCACCACCACCACCACCACCACCCCCGCCCAATCACCGGTATTTCACAACCCAGAGCTGGTAACCCTATGAACAGGCTTCCTAATGAGGCTTGCCAATTTCCAGGAGGGCCCTGAAATCTCCTGGGATTAAAACAGATCTCCAGATGACAGAGCTCAGTTCCCTTCGATGAAACAAGTACTTTGGAGGGTGAACTCTGCGGCATCATATCCTGCTCCCCACTCCTCGCCATGTGCTTCCCCAAAATCTTTAGGAATTTCCCAGTCTGGAGCTGGCTGTCCTATTCCCAATTGCCCAGACCCAGTGTGGAATATCCTACACCCCAATCCTAATCTCCTGTGAGTTTTTGAGGGGTGGGAGATAAAAAAAATGGTCTCCAGGGCGGTACTCTAGAAATTTCTCCTCCTCTATTGTCTTTACTGTTTGAGACTCAGGGAAATTCCTCACCTGAAAGTGACATCACATCCTCTCAAAACTCTACTTTCCCCTAGCACAGGGGTAGGGAACCTGCGGCTCTCCAGATGTTCAGGAACTACAATTCCCATCAGCCCCTGCCAGCATGGCCAATTGGCCATGCTGACAGGGGCTGATGGGAATTGTAGTTCCTGAACATCTGGAGAGCCGCAGGTTCCCTACCCCTGCGCCTAGCAGTACCCCTGCCCTTATATTATGACATTTGGTAGTTAAGCGTTGGGAGCCCTAGTTGTGAAAGGGATTGCTGGGGAAGAAGTCAGGGAAGAGAAATGGTGTCCAAGTGTGTTCTGGAGATTACATGATAGAACCACCACCCCGAAGTTAAGCATGTCTGGGTCTGTACTGTGCCTGGATGGATGATCTCCTGGGAGGGAACCTTTTGCATGCTGCCTTTGGGTCTGATGGAAGAAAGACAGCTATGCACACAAGGGCTGTGTGAAGTGCCCTAAATTTTGCAAGGTGGCGACACCATGTTTCTTTAAGTCATATTCTGCAACTAAGCTATAGTCTGGTTGTTGCGGATTTTCCGGGCTGTGTGGCCGTGGTCTGGTAGATCTTGTTCCTAACGTTTCGCCTGCATCTGTGGCTGGCATCTTCAGAGGTGTATCACAGAGAAAAGTACACTTTTCTCTGTGATACGCCTTTGAAGATGCCAGCCACAGATGCAGGCGAAACATTAGGAACAAGATCTACCAGACCACGGCTCCACAACCTGGAAAATCCACAACAACCAGTTGAATCCGGCCATGAAAGCTTTTGACAATACGTTGTGCTGTAGTCGTTCAGCTGAGGTGCTTCCCTACACCTTTGGCTCTGTGTGATATGGTAGCACTGTCCGGGTAGCCTTCCTCAGGAAGAATAGATTTCTTCTGAGAATGGTTGCCAACTTCCAGGCAGAGCCTGGAGATCTCCTGGAATTAAAATGATCTCCAGGCTGTAGCAATCAATTCCCTTAGAGAAAATGGTTGTCCTTGGAGAAAATGGTTAAAAAAAAAAGACTCCCAGGGATAAAGCCAAGAGGGGTGTTTTATGATTGAGACCGTGGGGCAGAGAAAAGAGTGAAATCTCCCTTCCACAGCACTGTGGTCCCTATTCATATGGGGATTATGTTCAGTTGCTTTTCCCCATATGGTTGCATGTATGCTTTGGCCGTAGTATTGACCCATCAGCTGAAGACCCATCAGTTGAATCTGACCTTTTCTGGCACCTTCCCTTTCCAGGTTTGTCCACTCTAAGAACCGTGCTAACCTCCCCTACAAGCTGGCTCTGAACCACTTGGCAGACTTCACCCAGGACGAGGTGGCTGCGATGAGGGGGAAGCTCAAAAGCACAACACCCAACAATGGGCGTCCTTTCCCTTATGAGCAGTACATTGGCCTCATACTGCCAGAGAGCATTGACTGGAGGCTCTATGGTAAGTGAGGTTAGGAGACAGCCTTTTAGGTAGAGGCGGGACTGCAGCTTAGAGCAGAAGGAAATCTCTCCTGGGGCCCATTTTGAGACCGCTGGTGATCATTCCTATATGTTGGGCCAATTTTCCGTACTAGCTGTCCCAAATTGAACACTTATTTTGGAGGCCCGTAATCATTCTTATGATCTTGGATCTTCCAGTGCCTTTTCAAGAGTTTCAGATAACCTTTAATGGCATAGTACAAAGATTTAAAATAAAAGACAAAAATTAAAAGACAAAGCAAAATTAAGATCGTTTGTTTATGTTTGTGCATAAAACCCTGGCCGTTTGCTCTAGAGTTGTGGTAGCGAACCTATGGCACTCCAGTTGTTCATGGACTACAATTCCCATCAGCCCCTGCCAGCATGGCCAATTGGCTCTAGAGCATCCCTGGATTCGTTGTTTAACAAATAAACAGCCTTCCAGCACTCTAAGCCCATCAATAAGCTTGAGAGGAACTTTGTTCTGGCCCAGCTGGGAGGCAGAGGGATGCTGTTGATGCAAAGGGGTAGCCCCTTCCCTTGAGTCATGGCTACTGTTACCTGGTAGTATACCTGGCAATTAGCAGGAGGCAGCCTCCCAGGAGAAAAATTAAAAAGAAATAAGGCCTTGTCTGCTTACAGAAAGCTCTGACCATAGACTTTTTGGTGATTCCTAGAACTACATATCTAACTTTCGAGTATCTCTGGAAATCGGCAAGAACTTTATGGTTGGGACTTCCTTATAGGAGCCATATTCTTCTTTTTAATTTTTCTCCCCAGGGTGATTGACTTCCAATTTCCATCTGCTAATCAGGTGAGCATTGGGAGGAAAGGGCTGAAAGTACATGAGAGTCTCCTGCCATCTGGGCAAATGGAAATCCTGATCCTGATTCAGTGTAGGTCCTCACATCTGCATTCTTAATAAGTATTGCTTTAGAGCATAGGTGTCAAACTCGCAGCCCTCTAGATGTTATGGACTACAGTTCCCATCAGTTGTAGAGCTGCGGGGGGGGGGGCGCTGTGCACCAGGCGCACACCTGGGGGTGCGGAAAATCGCCCCCAGGCCCCTCCCCCTTCCCCCCGTGGCACCCCCCCACCCCCTTCCCACACTTACCTTTGTTCCTTTCCTTTTTCAGAACTTTTTCAGGCTGCAAAAGGCCTGTTTGCAGTAAAAACGGCTTGAGGAACTACAGTTCCCAGGAGATCTTGGGGTTCACAAGGTCTCCTGGGAAGTATAGTTCCCATCAGGCCGTTTTTACTGTGAACAGGCCTTTTGCAGCCTGAAAAAGTTCTGAAAAAGGAAAGGAACTAAGGTAAGTGTGGGAAGGAGGGAAGGGGTGAAAAGGGGAAGTGGGAGCCGCAGGGGGGCATGGGGGACAGAAAATTAGAATGCACACCAGGTGCAGTTTGGCCCAGCTATGCCTCTGGCAGGGGATGATGGGAACTACAGTCCATAACATCTGGAGGGGCATGTGTTTGACACCTATGCTTTAGAGAATTGATATGCTGCCTGTCCAGAAGCGTGCTGGATAAGAGTTTGTGGATAATGCAGGGGTGCTAACTCTAGGACCTTAATTCTGTTGCATACAGGTGCCGTGACTCCAGTCAAAGATCAGGCGGTCTGTGGCTCTTGCTGGAGCTTTGCAAGTACAGGAGCTTTGGAAGGGTCTCTCTTCCTCAAGGTCAGCCTGCCTGTTTGTTATGGGGGAGGGGGCGGCAGAGACTTGCTTTTTGTCTGTCTTGGAGATTGCTGGGTACAGAAGCTGCCTACATGGATGCTCTACTCTGGAATGCAAAGCAGAAAAGATGCTGGGAGTTCTGTGTTCTGTTGTAGGCTCAAATTGGCCAGGATGCTGGGAATTCGAAGTATTGCCCTCCCATCTTTTTTCTCTTTAGCAAGTCCTTTGGATTGGGATTGCAGAGTTGGGTCAGCATTAAGCCTCTCCCTTGCACCAATTTTTCTGGACAAGGGTGACTTCTGCAAGGGTATTACATGCTCCAATGGTGCATAAATACATGAGTTTTATATTCAGACTTCTATTTGTCCATTGGAGCAGACTGAACCCAACAAGGTTGGTTTGGGACAGGAAAACAGCATGGGGGGGAGGGGGACTTAACTCCCTCCCTTTGTGCTATAATTCCAAATTGGTACCATTTACAATCTTAGAGAGCCGGAGTGGTGTTGTGGTTAAGAAAAGCGCTCTAATCTGCAGAACCCGGTTTTATTCCCCACTCCTCCACATGAGCCATGAACTTTAACCTAATGAACCAGGTTTCTTCTCTCCCCGCCCCCACCCCCCACAAAACTTTCTGGATGACCTTGGGCTAGTCACAGTTCTTTCAGAACTGTCTCAGGCCAAACTATCTCACAAGGTGCCTGTTGTGGGAAGGGGAAGAGTTTCTGAGCCACTTTGAAACTTCTTCCAATTGAGAAAAATGGGGTATAAACTCAAACTCTTCTTCTTCATCCTCTTCTACTCAGACTTATGTTTGTTTCCTGTCTTTTATCTAGCACTATTTCAGTAGATTAAAGATAGATCTTCATTGCTAATGTTTAAAAAATGCCCTCCAGATCGCACTTAATGTAATGGTGGAACTACTGCCTGCCCACCGCTTCCTTGTATCTGTTGCCTGCCACCTTTGTTTGCTTTTCTAAAATAGCTTCTGCATTGCTTTGCTGGCATGGTCCTTTGCTGCAAAAAATAAAAGAAGCCCTTCTGAATTATCACAAGTGGCAGAATTAAAGCAGGGGAAGGTGGGGAATGAGTGAGAAAACTCATGAAGGGAGTAATGTATGCCATCTGCTTCACTTTCCATGTGAAGGCAGGAGAAAAAGTTGCACTTTCTCTACTTTAAGAAACAGTAGGAATTCTCTCATCTGCTGCGCAGTGAGTTTGGGAGTGGGGAAAATGTGTGCAGAACAGAGAATCTGAACCAAAGGTAATGAATCCTTGCTGTGGAGAAGATCTCAGTGCACAAATGGCCTGATGCTGGTTCTCTTGCTCCCCAGACTGGCCAACTCATCCCACTCTCTCAACAAGTCCTCATTGACTGCTCTTGGGGCTTTGGGAACTATGCCTGTGACGGCGGCGAGGAATGGCAGGCATACGAATGGGTCTTGAAGCATGGAGGCATTGCCACCACAGAGTCCTATGGGCCCTACAAAGGACAGGTGAGTGGGGATATCAGGCAGCACTGAATACCACTGTCTATTTGACCAGGGCTGAGGTAGGTCAAGGTCTGCTCTACAAGGGTGACAGGGTGAGCCATTGTTTGCACATCAGAAGTTATTTTCTGTTGAGACGTGCGTTAATGCTGGCAATGAGATTAGGTCAGAGTGTTAGACTAGGACTGTGGCAACTTGACTGCAAATCCCTTCTCTGCCATCAGATTCACTGGGTGACCTTGGGTCAGTCACTACCTCTCAGCTGTTGCCATGATAAATTGGAAGAAGGGGAGAACCATGTGTGTTGCTGGAACTTCTTGGCAAAAGGGCAGGATACAAATGGGAACTTTGTGGCAGGTGCTTAAAGTTCCTGATGAGCAGAACCTATTCTTGGTGCATATTCTGAATGATTAGATGGTTGTGGGTCAGAAAACCCAGAAATCTCTGATGGGAATAAAGGATAAATGTGATTATGTAAGATTTTTGTTTTGCTTCATGAAATATATGTCCTGCCTTTGCATTCAGTGAAGGCATAAAACATCTTCCACTAAAAACACAATGGTCACAAACGTCGATAAAATAGATTAGAAAATGCATTCAATTTAGAATTTCAGACTGGAAGTCCTTGAAGGGGGTTTATTTTCAAAGGCCTTCAAGAGCAGGTGCTACTTGGATATCAGCAGTTGCGCCCTACGCCATGCAGAAAGGCACTCAGAAAGTCAAAGGATTGAAATGATGTATGCATTATGATATGGTTGCCTCTGGCAGAACATTTTGATTTAACATTATCACAAAGCACCACTGAAGCAAGTAAAGGGCAGTAGATCAAATTAACACCAACACAAGAAAGATATTAAGAGCGGCTGTAAATCATAGAGTTGGAAGAGACCCCAAGGGCCATCAAGTCCAACCCCCTGCAATGCAGGAACACACAATCAAAGCATTCCTCATAGATGGCCATTGAGCCTCTCTTTAAAAACCTCCAAAGAAGGAGACTCCACCACACTCCAAGGTAGTGCATTCCACTGTCCAAGATCAGATCAGTGGATCTAGTCCAGTTTCCCACAGTGGCCAATCAGATGTCCTTGGATTGCCTACTGATCAGGGTGCGGAAGCCAAAGTCCCACAAAACCAAGTATTCGAAGGCTACCGCCCCTGAACATAGAGGTTCTATTTAATCATTGTGTCTTATAACCACTGATGGACTTCTGAACCATATATCTGTCCAATCCCCATTGAACACCATCGATGCACACAGCCATCACTACATACATCGGCAGCAAATCCCTCCATTTAATTACTCGTTGAGTGAAGAAATGTTTCCTTTGGTTAGTCTCGGACCTGTTCCTCAACTTCTTTGGGTACTCACAAGTTCTAGCTAGCATTGCAGGATAAGAAGTTTATCACCTTTCTCCACGGCATGTAAAATTGTACGCACTTCTGTCTTGTCCCTCTCAATCATCCTTTATCTGGGCAGAAAACTCCACTACAGTGTGACTGGGTGGTGGTATAACATTCCTAAGAACCGTTAAGATAGGTAGTTTGTCAGTGGGTGGGTTTGTAGAACTTTCTGTTGCATATACTGCTGTTATTGTTAATTATTCTATCTCTTTATCATTGTCCCCATCCCGACCCCCCATACAGAATGGTTACTGTCACAGTAACAAATCAGAGATTGTGGCCAAACTTTCCCATTATGTCAACGTAACCTCTGGGAACATCACTGCACTGAAAGCTGCCATCTACAAGCATGGCCCCGTAGCGGTCAGCATTGATGCCTCCCACAAGACTTTTTCTTTCTACTCCAGTGGGGTCTACTACGAGCCTAAGTGTGGTGAGTCCCGGCTGATAGCATTGCTGTTGAAAAACTGTAAACAAAAGTACATGTTATGGGATGCATCCTAAGAAAGGTCATGGCAGTTGACACTTAACCTCAGGTAGCTCTACCTCAGTGTTATAAATGCTTCCCGGTTTGTGTCATGGAGATCCACTGTCTAAATAGGTGCATACAGTATAAATACAAGGGAAAAGTGCGGTAGACCCAAAGGTACAAAATGCAATAACTACTGCTGAGACTATGTTCAGAAGATTTGAAGTGCAAAAAAGTGCAAATTTAATCAAACTAAAGTGCAAATTTATACAGCTAAAGTGCATATAATAGAAACATGAAAAGATATATGGAGTTAAATACTTATCTGTTCGCAATTAAGAGAACCAGTGTGGTGTAGTGGTTAAGGGCAGGTGGATTCTAATCTGGAGAACCGGGGTTGATTCCCCACTCCTCCACCTGAGTGGCGGAGGCTTATCTGGTGAACCAGATGTGTTCCCACACTCCTACATTCCTGCTGGGTGACCTTGGGCTAGTCACAGTTCTTCGGAACACTCTCAGCCGCACCTGCCTTAAAAGGTGTCTGTTGTGAGGACAGGATGAATTAGATAAGCTATATTCTGTCTCAGAGAAAGATGTTAGTACGGTCAGTCATGGTGCAGCGGTCAAGAAAATTTTATGTTTCTGCATTATTTATTTATTTATTTATTTATTTATTTATTTATTTATTTATTTATTCATTCCACTTTTATACCGCCCTCCCCCAAAGGGCTCATTAGAATAGTCCCGAACGAATATGAGAATTATCGTTCATTTTTACGTGCTGCCTTTGTCAAAACCATTATTTTGTACATTATTGAACATGGTACCATAATACAAGAGCATTTATAGTTCATGGAACAACTATCAAATAGATGTGGGGAGCAGGGCTAAGTAGGGCTAAGTAGGAACTAGGACCCAGGTGGAGGATTTTCTAACAAAGAAGGTCCTGCATGTTCTCTGGTGGGGGAATATACAACCCTATCAACGTCTGATCATTGTCTTCCGTGGTAGTGAGTTCTATAAAGATAAATTAAATACTGTCTACAGGAGTACCTTTGTCTGCCTTCAACTCTCCTTTTGAAGGAGAGTCACCCTCATGATGAGGCCACCTTTGCATAATCTTGTTTGTTGGAGCTTCCTTTTTTAAAAACTATTTATCTTTTTTAGGAAACAAGAAAGGTGAGCTGGACCACGCAGTCCTTGCTGTTGGTTATGGAGTCCTCCAAGGAGAGCTTTACTGGCTTATCAAGAACTCCTGGTCTACATACTGGGGTAACGATGGCTACATCCTCATGTCCATGAAAGATAATAACTGTGGAGTAGCTTCTGATGCCACGTACCCAGTTGTGGCATGATCACACTATAGCAAGGCCCCCCAAGATGATCCACGCCACTTCCTACTCCAAATGGGCTTCCTCTGTCTCCTGAATTTCTCTAGCAGATTCATCAATGCACTGGAATCTAAGGCACGGGACTAGTACAGACTTGGGCAGCCACCAAGTCTGGCCTCATGAGAACAGACGAAGAACCCTGCTGAATCAGACCAGTGGTCCATCTAGTCCAGCTTCCTGACTTACACAGCGGCCAACAGTTGCCATAGTGTGTCAACAAAGAAGACAGAGAAGCCAAAGTCTTCCCTTCACGCAGCCTCCTAGCTTTGGAGCTGGTTCCTTGTAGGTGACACCATTTTTGGATTAACATCAGCTCTTCCTTTCAACAAGAATCCCTAACCTCATGGACTTTCTTTTCTTTTCGCATCAAGCCTTTCATCACTCTGGTTCCTTAAACTTCATTGATAGGAACTGACCCAGTTATTCTCTGATTACAATCTCTTCCTATTCCATCAACACAAACACTTTGCAGTCTGCAAAAAAAAAATCTCTGTAAAGGAGGGAAAGGTGCGTCCTTTTGGAATGTGGTGGGCTTCTCCAAGACCACGAAACTATTCTGTGGCACAGCTGAGGAACTTGCTATTTCTTCTCCAGATTTATTGTCTTGCCCATGCTGCTCCCTCCTTGCATGCATTAGGGGAAGACTGTTTGGAAGCTGCTACTGTGGTTGGGGTGGGTTTGAAAAAGGCTAATGTAGAAAAAGTTGCATGCAGATATATGGTCAACTCAGACAGGGTGAATTCAGTCATCTTGATTTAGAAGCAGAGGCTGTTGATTTTTGTATCTGGACTAATAAAAAAAGTATTTGACTGTGCTCATCTTGACTCTTATTACTTGGTTGGAATGGCCAGCTGCAATGTGGATTCTAAAAATCCAAATCTGTCTTCTTGCTTCACTTTAGTACTGCGGTATACATCAAAGTTTCCTTCCTGCAGTAAGCTCTAATGTACCTTGCACAGAGGAAGAACAGTTTGAATTTATACCCCGGTTTTCTCAACTGTAAGGAGTCTCAAAGCAGCTTACAAACTCCTTCCCTTCTTCTTCCCACAAGAGAGGTAGGGCGGGCTGAGAGAGTTCAGAGAGAACCACGACTTGTCCAAGGTCACCCAGGAGGCTTCATGTGGATGATTGGAAAACAAAACCGGGTCTCCAGATTAGAGTTCCCCTGCTCTTAACCATTAGACCATGATGGCTTACTGTGAGATGTTGCACACATGATTCTTTCCCCCAACAACCCTGTGAGATAGATTAGGCTGAGAGACAGAGGCTGACCCAAGGTCACTCTGCCAACTTCCGGACTAAGCAGGGAAGCTGAACCTAGATTCTGCCAGTCATAACCATACATTCTAACACTGTGCTACACTTATCTGTAGATCACCTTTTAATAAGAGGGGCACCTTTGTTTTTGTGATATTACCTTAGATTTGCCCTCTCATCTGTGTGGTGATAGGGCAATATTTCATTAAAAACTAAGAAGAAGACAGCATTATTTATGTACGTATGTATTTATTTATTCAATCCCCATCTTCCCCCACATCAGGGACTTTAAACAGCTTACATAATTCTTCCTTCCATTTTATCCTCACATCAGCCCTGAAAGTTAGAATAAGCTAAGTGTGACTAGCTCAAGATTACCCAGTAAGCTTACATGACAGCAGGGATTCAACCCCGCTTTTGCCAGATCCTAGTCTGACATTCTGGTCCCCTACACCACACTTACTATCATTATGGGAATTGCCTCCATAAACTGATGATTATATGGACACAAATGGAAACCCTTTTACCTTTCTTTCTTCAAAGCCTTTCCCCTTTTTCCGCTTCCCTTGCCTTTTACTGCAAATTGAGTGGTACTCAGATACCCAGAGGCTGCTGATAGGCCTAAAGTTGCCAGTCTCCAGGTTCCACCTTGAAATCTCCTAGAATTGCTGCTTTGGAGGGAAGACTCTGTGGCACTATATCTGGCTGAGGCCGCTCCACTCTGCCCTTCTCAGACTTCACTACAAAAGCGCCAAGAATTTCCCAACCTGGAGCTGGCAGAAGTTTTAAGATTTCACATTTTTCTGCAAACCTGGGGCAATTTTCAGGTTTGTAGAAAGACCTGCCTTGCCCATTCATAGCTCTAGTCTCATGATTTAAGTATTCTCCTATTTGGCTGACTGTGCTATTAGAATATAAGATGGTGATGATTTCATACCAAGCTAACCCAGATCAATGCTAGCAAATGATGTAACTGGGCAAATACTTTATTTATAAGGTTTTATTAGGAGGGTGAGTTAACTCTTTATCCTACCTTTCCTTTCACGTGTTCAGGGTAGTGGTTTAATTTTTCCATTATCTTGTATGGTGGATTGGATGAGGTTGTAGTTTGCCCGGAGCAACCCAACAAATGTCATTTCTGAGCAAGAATCTGAGCAGGAGTTAGCTTGCAGTTTCTAAAATTTCATCTATGTTTAACTTGCCTTATGATGAAGAAAAATGGAAGCTGATACTTATTGTAGGTGCACAAAATGTAGGCATTAATGCAGGAGTATAAACAAAATGGAAGACATAAGGCTGTGTAAAAATATTGTGAAATCATACAGAAGCTGTACTCATACTGGAATTTGAATGAGGGAAAAGTTTGGTTTCCGACAAACTATTTAGATAACAAGATGTGAAGAAGTTGCTCTGGTCACAGAATCAAGCAAGTCACACTAGCCTGACAAGGGCTTTGATCTCCGGATAGAAATCCAAAAGGCTTTCAGTAAATTATCCCAAAAGGAAGCCAGCAGCCAAACAGTGGAAAGAACAAAGGACTGGCTTACATTGTGGACAGGAAACGAAGTTTACCTGGGAACCCAGGAGACAAAGGAAAAGATATTCTAATCCAAGCTGGGCAGGAGGGAGCATCTCTGGAGCCCAGGTCTGAAACAAAGGCCTGCCAGGAATCGTGCTGTTAGCTGAGAAATATCTGTACCAAAACGTTTTCTTGTTTTCTGTCTTTCTTTTCAATAAAATATTTGAGAACTCAGCAGTTTTTGGAGTATCTGGAGAAAAGAACCCAAGATCTACAAGACAGGTATGGCCCCCCAACAGGCCTGGTCTTGTGACATGGTGGCATGCGGTTAACAGGTCCAGTACTCGATTTGAGCACGTTCCTAGTTCTGCAGCAGTCAGTGATGACTGAGCTTCAAAAAAGTTCAACTTTATGTAACTTGGCAATATTGCTTGCCCTTTTGCATATTCTATTATATGCATATATTTTCAGTTTTTTTGCATAAATGTCTGTTTTTTGCACAATAGCTTCCACCATTTGCACCATGTGTTTACAGTGCACCCCTATACAGTTACTCCAGCCTAAATGTATACAGGTCAGTGGAACGGTTCAGTAGAAGATTAGGCTTGTGTGGTTTTTCTTCTTTTTGAGGCCTTTTCCCCTGTCCAGTCCCCCCCATCCCCTCAATATGAAATCCTGTCTGGGGTGCAGTGGCTGATCTCTGCTGATACAAAGAAGTTGACAGAATAAAAGGTCAGCCTCTGGCCCCTAAAGGGATGAAGAATAGGCCAAGAACTGAACACGCTATCGAATGAGGCATGTGTATGGGAGAGCTCAATAATCCTCCTGTATCTGTTACCAAGGAAACTGTTCCATCAATCGTCAGAATAATGACACCCTGATGAGGAAACATTATGGGAATGCTGTAAACATATGTCTCCTTGGTGGTATGGAAATCCTAGTGGGAGAGGAGAAAGAAAGAAATGCACAAGTTTGTATGAGAGAAATAATAATCATGACTACACCCTCAGGTATCTTCTACTACCCTCTGGGATGTTTACACTCCTACTAATTAAAAGGATTGCTGTGCTTCTGGTATTACTCTGGCCATGAGCATTTAGTCAGCCTTTCAGTACAGTTGTTATTAGCGTTAATATCTGCTGAGAGAACAGGGCCGTGATCAAAGGCTGATACAATGGTAAAACAAACCAAAGATCATCATCTGTGGACCTGCCTGGAGAGGTTTCAGTGGCTTGGGCAGGGGCAAATACAGAAAGCAAGAAAAATAGAGTTGAGTCATCTGTTTTAATAACCTGACTTGGATCATTTAGTGATGGAAACAGAGTTAGTTATATCATGCAAGCAACCAGATAGCTATTTCTGTTGGTTTCAATGGTCAACACATATCAAGCTACAAACTCCCACAACACATTCACACCCAACTGTGATAAAAGTTCCAAGCCTGGCCTCCTCATGGTGTCTTTACCTCAAATTCATATAACTATGGCTGCCTGCTATTACAAGCAAAATATTTCAGTAACATGCAGGGTGTGCAGGTGGATAAGTACTACCTGCTAATCGAGGAAGGTATAGCTTCTATTCCTATGCATGCACAACACAGACCAGCTACCTATCATAGGATGGAATCATAGTACCTGACTGTATTCCAGCCTACCCCACTTTGCTATTACTGGTGCAAATAAAGCTTTCCTGTCTGCCTGACATCTACACAGCCCCAGAGAACAAAATAAACCTGTGCAAACAGTACCTTTGCAAAGTCAATGAAAATGATTGGCAGAAACTGGAAACACTCTACACAGACGTAACTATTTGGCCAATCCCTTTTGGCAGAAGCATGTGTTAACTGTTCTGGCTGGATCATATCACTATAATATTCATACCAGGGTAACTGAATCAGAAAATGAGATGCCAGACTAATAATCAGATTAGAATACTTCCATCTAATGCAGACTAACACTGTTAGTTACTGACCAAAACCAAGACGAAGTATGGCAATATTGTTATGGTTGCCTAGCAACAGCATTCCTTTCTTAAAGCTACTGACCCAGCTCCTATAATTTTGGAGGAATTTTTTAAAACCATGTATTTTTTGTTTAGATTTCAGGTTTTTCTGCAAATCTCAGGCATTTACTAGATTTGCAAAAAGATCTATCTCGTCTGTCCATGGCTCCAGTTATTGGACCTAAATATCCACAGATGGGGTGACATTGAGAATTAGATGTATTGATACAAATTGCCAACCGTCTGACAACAATCCCAAGTAGCTTCTCCAACAGGGCCATTTTTCTTTCACAACGCACAATGTCACTTCCAGTTCATAGAATTGGAGTGATACCATAGGAATATCTGAAATCTATATGATAAAAACCATTAAACCAAATCCATAGAGATTTGGAAAATTTCTAGAGTATTCACGATACTCTCTTCTATTTTTTTTTTAAAAAAAGGATAATTGAGGTGGTGACCCCCATTATAATTCTGGTACTAAAATTTTCCCTCTCTGACAAAAAGGATAATTTGTCCCTGTAAAGTCTATGGCCGATTACCCACTGGCGCTCTGGTGTGCGGTGGGACCAGAAATGCATTGCAGCAAGAAATCTTGTCCTGACACGCTTCCTCTTTTCAGCGCTCCGATTGAGGAGGCGCATCAGAGCAAGACTTCTTGTTGCGATGCACTTCTTCTTGCCCCACGCGTGCTTCTCGATTTCTGTGGGGAAAGCGAGAACATTTCTTTTGAGTCCAGCAGTACCTGCTACTGGACTCAAATCTAATTCTTACTACCAATAATTTAAAAAATATATATTTGTCATTATAACAAAACTTTCTGTTACTTAATAACAATAACTACCTATCTGACTGGCTTTTAATTCGTCTGGTGGCCTGGGGCCAAGGCTACCAATTGCAGCTTGAGAAATTCCTGGATTCATAAGTTGAGACTGGTAAGGTTTGGAGAGGGGAGCTCCCCTGAAGGAAGGCCAACCATTGATCACCTCCATTGCCCAATCACTGCTCAGAATGGCAGAAGGGGAAAAAAAAGATTGCCAGCCTCTGCAACCTAGAAGTGAGAATGGGTAGGCTGATGGGAATTGTAGTCCATGAACATCTGGAGCACCATAGGTTCGCCAGCACTGTCCTAGTCCATGTTGAAATTCTAAGATAGAACAAAGCTCAGTAAAATGCTGAGGTTCTGAGGAGTAGGTCTTGAAAGAAAAAGTAGGCAACCTCCAGGGGTGGGCAACTATGGCCCTCCAGATGTTCGTGGACTACAATTCCCATCAGCCCCAGCCAGCATGGCCAATTGGCTATTCTGCCAGGGGCTGATGGGAATTGTAGTCCACGAATATCTGGAGGGCCATAGTTGCCCACCCCTGCTACTTACATATACAGGCTTTTCTCCCAGGAATCCACTCAGCAACGTTTGAAACCTTTTCTAGAAAGCTTCTAGAAAGAGACCATTCCTTCAGTGGAAGTGCCAGTTCCACTGGGAGAAGAGTCTTCTAGCTGGAGGAAAGCTTCAAAGCTTACTGAGCAGACTGCAATAATCCAAGCCACTGTTTTAAGTAGAGTTCCATATGAGTAAACAGGCTGTCTCAGAGCAGTTGAATAGTCTACACAGTCATATATAACATCATGAAGATTAAAAGGAAATGCTAATAATTTTCCAATTTTCCCTCATTTGTTTTTTTAATTAAAATCCCATGTGTCCATTGGTACAAAAGTTTATTTGGCAGCACACAAGGTTTTTTTTTTACACCGCACTAACTGTTATCTAGCTGCATATTAGAATAAACCGCACATTTCCTGTGCTTCCTATACTACCTTCCCCTCCTACAGTGTTGCAAAAGGAATATGCTATTGTGAAAAAAAGGGATCAGTCAACATCTGTTCCCCGGCTTGTAACCCTACATGTCAGTGGGATTCCTGCCAGTCACTCTACCCACCCCCATGGTCATCATGCCTGCATTTAGTTATGTAAGAAACTCCCACAACAGAGAACTCTGAAACTCAGCATCATGGCTATTTGCATACAAGTAACCAGCTCTTCCTTCTTTCCGCCTCTGCATGGGAATCTGCCCTGGAGGCTGGGGAGGAACGCTTGGCTTGTGTGAGGCTTTGGAAGCACTGAAGCGGGAGGTGACATCCTCACCCTATTAATCTTGCCGATGCTGGCAAGCAGAAGCCATCAGTTCCCAGAAACTCTGGATCGTTGCCAAGGAATGAATCCCTGCAGAAGACAACCAGGCACCCTCTCTGCAACTCTGAAGATACTGCTCATCCCAGAGGTTTGGGGAAGGACTTCTCACAATGCTGCATGAACAAGCAGGAAGTTCTTTAAAAGTGGGTGCTAGAAAACTTGAGAAGCATGTTGCCCTAGCTTGGTTTCCCAAGGGTGGCCCTTTGACAGTGTTCTGAGTCAGTGCATTGCAGTGTTTATGATGGAGAAGATATCAAAGGTGTAGTCTGCCCTTTAGGGTCAGAGGAAGATAAAAAAAACATTGGCCTTCCCTCAAACCAAGCCACTCCCATGCTTGATCAAACATACAGAGCTATCACAGCAATACACCATGAATAAGGATAGACTGGATGCCTTTTTTATCAGGAATATTATAGCTATAGTTCCAGCATTGTCAGGGTATTGAACTAGATTTGTGAGAGGCACGATGACCGCATGGTGACTTGCCTGCCTGGTGCGAAGGTTGCGGATGTCACGCTTCGTCTAGATAGGCTTTTAGACAGTGCTGGGGTGGAGTCAGCAGTTGTGGTCCACATTGGCACCAACGACATTGGGAAATGTAGCTGGGAGGTCCTGGAAGCTAAATTTAGGCTGCTAGGAAACAGGTTGAAGTCCAGGACCCTCAAGGTGGCATTCTCAGAAATGCTACCCGTTCCACGCGCAGGGCGAGCTAGGCAAGCGGAGATACAGGGTCCCAATGCGTGGATGAGAAGGTGGTGTAAGGCAGAGGGTTTTCAGGATTTGTCAGGAACTGGGGAACCTTTTGGGACAAGGCAGGCCTGTACAAACCGTGGACGGTTGGCTTCATCTTTAAATCCGCCAAAGAGGAACCTAGGCTGCTGGCGCTCAACATTAAAAAAGGTGGCAGAACAGCTTTTAAACTGATCACTGGGGAAAGCCTTGACAGGAAAGCTGAGGTGACTTCGGTTCCGGAATTACAGTATCTATGGGGATGCAGGACAGAGAGGGAGGTTTTTTTCCTAAAATCAACCACATACAAGCTGCAGGAACATAGCAATGTGCATGTGACAAGGGATAGTGTCTACAAAAAGACTTGAGGGTAAAAGCACATAAATCCCCAGGTTAAGGATACGAGAGATAGGGTATACAGGTGTCTCTATGCTAATAGTAGAAGCAGTATCTGACCTAAAATGGGGAGCTAGAGTACAGAGTTTTGAAGGAGGACTTTGATATAGTGGGCGCATTGCAGCAGGAGACATGGTGGAATGAGGAGAACCAGTGGGATGCTGTTATCCCAGGCTACAGGCTCTATAGGAAAAGTTGGATAGAGGACAGGCGCATTGGGGGTGGAGCGTTGCCCTTTACATCAAAGAGAAAGCATAGTATCACATAAAATAGACAATGCAAGTGGGGAGCTGGTTCCCCTACAGAATCACTGTGGATATCAATACCAGGTGTGAAGGGACAGCTTTAATATTAGGAAATATATTATCGTCACACCTGACCAAGAAGTGCACAAAGAGGATTCTGAGATGGAAAAAGAAATTAGAGAGGCCAACAAAAACAAAAAAAATGTAGTGGTAATGGGTGATTTTAACTATCCCCATATAAACTGGAAAAAATGCATGTCTTCAGGTCATGGCTAAGGAGGAGAGCATTCCTGGATATGCTAAATGACTGTGGCTTGTGGAGCAGATGGTTGTGGAACCAACTCAGGGAGAGGGCAAGTGGATCCTAGATCTAATTCTATGTGGGACCCAGGACTCTGGTGCAGGAAGTCCAGCAAGTTGTTGAGCCGATAGGGGAACAGCGTCACCGTTTACAATGCTGTCAGATTCAGTATCTCAGCATCGCGAACAAGTGGCAACTACTAATGTAGCTACATTCGCCATCCTCTCATGAAAGGGAAATTTCTCAAAGATGAGGGGGATAGTGCGCAGGAAGCTGAAAGGGAAAATCAAGAGAGTCAAAACTGTCCAGGATGCTTGGAGGTTATTTAAAAACACAGTAATAAAAGCTCAGCTGGGAATGTGTTCCCACCAGGTTAGAAAAGGCAGCACACCAGTCCAAAAGAAAAAAGCCACCATGGTTAACAAGAGAGGTTGAGGGAAATCTATCAGAAAAAGAAAATGTCTTTTAGGAAAATGGAAGTCCAGTTCTGACTGATGAAAGAATATGAGAGGGAACACAAATGCGTGGCAAAAAAAGAGAAAGCCAAGTTAGCTGTGGGTAAGGAGGCAAAAGGATTATGGAGGAACGCATGGCTGCGTAACATCAAGACTTCACAGCAACAAACAGTTCTTCTCAAGTCCATCGAAAAAAGCAGGGAAGCCAGCAAGGGAAGCCGGTAGGCCCATTAGATGACAAAGGAACAAAGGGTGTGCTAAAAGATGGCAGGGAGATTGCAGAGAAGCTGAATAGAATTCCCTCTTTTGCATCTGTCTCTTCGACTCCTAAGAGGGGAGGTGAGGAGACATTCCCTGCACCTGAACCAAGCTTCTTAGGAGAGGCTAATTCGAGGGAACTAAGGCGAAGATAGTGGTAGACAAGGAAGAAGTTCTGGCAGCCATTGATAAACTACAAATGTGTTACCAAATCCCCTGGCCCAGATTGCATTCACTCCAAGAGTTCTTAAAGAGCTCCAAGCCAATGAAATTGCTGGATCTTCTCACTTTAATATGCAACTTCTATCCCAGAGAATCAGGCTCCATCCCTGAAAGACTGGGAAGATGGCCAATGTCATTAAATTCGCAATCTTTAAGAAAGGATCTAGGGGGGACCCAGGAAATTACAGAGCCAGTCAGTTTGACATCTGTTCCTGGTAAATTAGTAGGAATCTATCAATAATAAAGATAAAATTATAAAAACATGTAGAAAAGCAAGACCTGCTGAGAAAGAGTCAGCATGGCTTTCTTTGCAGAGGCAAATCCTGTCTTACAAACTTCTACTAAGAGTTCTTTGAGGGTGTAAACAGTGGGCATGTGGACAGAAGTTGGAACGGTGATTACATTGTCTACTTGGATTTCCCCCTAGAAAGAGCTTTGACTGAAAGTTCCTCACCACAGAGAGCTGTTAAAAAGAAAAAAAAAAACTCAGTGCAAATGGAAGCGAATAACAGAAGGGGAAGTCCTCATATGGATTAAAACTGGTTGGAGAAAACAGGAAACAAAGAGTGGGTGTAAATGGGAAAAGTTCTCACAATGGTAGAGATGTTGGGAGTGGTTGTCCCTTCAAGGATCCGTTTTGGGACCAGTGCTCTTTTTTAACCTATTCATAAATGTGACCTGGAAGTAGGGGTGGAGTAGCGTGGTGGCCAAGTTTGCAGATGATACTCAAATTCATGGTAGGGTGGGTGAGAAGTCCACAAAGCGACGCAAGAGCTCCCAAGCTGACCTTGATAAATTCAGGGTGAGTGGGCTCCAGAAATGGCAAAATGCAGTTCAATGTAGCAAAATGTAAAGTGATGCACATAGGCAAAAAAATCCAAAACTTCACATACACGCTTTACAGAGGGTCAGTGCTGATCAGGGTCACAAACCAGGAAAGGGGATTTAAGAGCGTCTTAAGGCTGATAGTTCCATGGGAATGTCGTAACCTTCAATGCATGGCAGCTGTAAAAGGCAAACTCTATGCTGGGGAACATTAGAAAAGGAATTGATAATAAAACTGCAAAGCATTGCTTCATGCCCCTTTTATATAAAGCAATGGTAGGCGCAATCGCAAGACTTGGAAGTACTGTGTCCAGTTCTGGTCGCCGCATCTCAAAAAAAAGGACATATTGAGGAGATAGAAAAAAGTGCAGAGAAGGGCAACAAAGGATGATTGAGGGACTGGAGCACCTTCCTATGAGGAGAGGCTGCAGCGTTTGGGACCTCTTTTTTTTAGTTTGGAGAAGGGAGAGGGCGGCTGAGGGGGGATATGGATTGAAGTCTACAAAATTATGCATGGGGTAGAAAATGTTGACAGAGAGAAATTTTTCTCTCTTTCTCACAACCTACTCAGGAACCAGGGGCATAGCGCATTGAAAATGCTGGGGAAAGTAATTAGAACTAATAAAAGGAAAACACCTTCTTCACTTTAACGGTGACTGGCATTCTGGAATATGCTGCCACAGGAGGTGGTGATGGCCACTCACCTGGATAGCTTTAAAAGGGGCTTGGACAGATTTATGGAGGAGAAGTCTATTTATGGCTACCAATCTTGATCCTCCTTGATCTGAGATTGCAAATGCCTTAACAGACCAGGTGATCGGGAGCAACAGCCGCAGAAGGCCATTGCGTTCACATCCTACATGTGAGCTCCCAAAGGCACCTGGTGGGCCACTGCGAGTAGCAGAGAGCTGGACTAGATGGACTTTGGTCTGATCCAGCTGGCTTGTTCTTATGTTCTTATGTTCTTAGATGACTCTGGCGGTCCCTTCCATCTCTGAGATTAAATTAATATTTTAATAAAAGCAAAATCCACAATAGAAAAAGGCCAAAGAATAAAAAGAGATTGACAACATCTACACTGAGCCACAAGGAGGAATATGGAATATGCAAACAATCAATGAACGAACATAGTCATTACACCAATATGCAGATGACAGTTATCTCCATCTTGTACTTTTGGCTGACACAAGGGAGACTTGGGTGCTGTGTGGTTTCCGGGCTGTATGGCCGTGTACTAGCAGCATTCTCTCCTGACGTTTCGCCTGCATCTGTGGCTGGCATCCACAGATGCAGGCGAAACGTCAGGAGAGAATGCTGCTAGAACACGGCCATACAGCCCGGAAACCACACAGCACCCAAGTGTGACTTACGGCCGTGGAAAGCTCTCTCTCGGAGCCAATACAAGGGGAGACTGGGTTTGCTAGTTAGCTCTCAGAACATAGGAATTGCCCTCTGAAGCTAAAACCCCTCCCCATCTAAATCTGCTCACTTTTTAAGATTTCCAGAAGCTTCACTCTGTGTGCAGCTGCCTAAGGAGATGAGGTGAGGTTACCTAAAACTCTCTTTTATGGTGTCTTATCTTGTGAATGGCATTCCCTTCCCACAACAATTGTCCCCATTAATGGAATTCCTTTGTCATACAGATTCACCTGATTGTAATAATTCCTTCTCCACATCAATTCACCTGATGAAAAGTATCCCAGCCCCATACATACTCAGTTAACAGAAAGAAAGAAATCCCCACACCAATCTGCCTTATCCATGGAAGCCCTTCACACAAGTTTGCCTCACTGAAGGAATTTCTTTCCCACACCAATATGCCTCATGCATGGAATTTTCTCTCCAAACAAATTCACCTAGCCGAAGGAACTCCACCCCCATACAAACGTCTTTTGCTATGAAAACCCTTTGTGGTAGCCATAAGTCAGCTGTGATTTGCCACCATAAAACAAACCAACCTCTCCCTGCACCAGTTTTCATTTTCAATAGAATTCCCTCTCCGCACCAGTCTGTTTTCAGCATCAGGTGAAATTATTCTTTTTTGCCATGGGACCAAACATTGCTTTTGCCTTCTGCTGATATGAACTAAATCCTGTCTTGCTGATGGTGTTACTTTTGCTTGATTTCACTGGGCATTATGTACAGATGTACTGCTCACCACCCACCTGTATTGCTCTTCTGTGTGCTCCCCCACCTTTATATGATACTGTTCTGAGTCTTTGAGTGTTATTATTGCTGGTATCCCCCCTTGTTTTGCGGCACTTTTGTGCTACCTGAACTTTTTAAATACAGTTTTTAGAAAACAGATGCAAAAATAGGCATCCAGTTTAGAAGCAATATTTCCTCTGAATTTGAATAGCATGGTTGGGGAAAGATTCCTACTTCATCTCGAATGGTGAAGAACCACGGACCAAAGTGGAACTTTCAAATCAAAGCAGTCTGATCATTAAATATGGTTACATTCTTAGTTTTGTTGTAAATGTGTTTACTTGTTTAAAATATTTATCTTATTAATGCAGGTATTCACTAGTGTTGTTAGAATATTTTTAAGTAACTTCTGCCCCCAGTGGGGAAAAAAAACCGTGGAAGGGTAGAAATGTTATCAATAAAATAAATATACTGTGCATTGTTCTAGGAACATTTTTGACTGTTCATTGGAGTAAAAGAGCAATTGTTGGGGAATGGAAAACGGGCTGCATGTCCGAATCACACACACTCTTCAGTAAAAGCTTTGTCTGTCTCACAAAAGTCCCACCTCACTGAAGTGTACCCTCTGCCTTATCTGCACACTATTGCGTGCTCCCACTGTGCCTTTTTTTAACTGCGTATATTGACTGAGTTGACAGTGAGGACACGAGTCTTGATACTGGTGATGAGGCATTTTCCCTTGCTGATTGTCCTCACTCCCATGTCCCGGCCGGGCCTTCCTTATCGTTCTTTCACACACATCTTTAAATATACTTAGCATGAATAACACAGTTTGGTAATCATCTGATTATTCTTGGGAAATTGATTACTCTACAAGAGAAATGTAAGGCCTAGAAATGCTGTTGTGGCAAACCAATGTAGAGCTGAGAAATCCCACATACTTTAAGCAGGGACAAAGAAGGAACAGAAACCAAATGAAAGGGTAAGGCTGGGCAGGCAAGTTCCTCACCATAACAAGCACTCCTTCCTCATGTTTCCAGCCCATGCTCATCTCTCTTTGGATTGGAGTGGCCTCAGAAGAGAAAAGAAATTAGAAATATAGATGTAATGAAGATCTCAGGAATTAAGAAGGGATCAAATGGGGACACTCGTGAGGGAGGAGTTTATATTGTCCCCATTTATATTGTCCCCAACTCTCACCACCCACCTGTATTGCCACCTGTTCTGACTGACTGATGCAATGGAGACTCATGTTCCTCCTAACTGCCCACTAATGCAGCTGCCATCTATGCTGCCCGCTCACCTGTCCCCTGGTCTCCCTTTCCCCCACCATTTTGATGCCCCCTCTTCCCCACAACTCTTTGCTGATCTGAGGGTAACGACAGGAGTAGTAATGAGATTGGTTCCTGCTCCCACTAGCCTACACTATAACAATTACTACACCTTGGCGTACAAAAGCTCAATACTTGAGTCATAAACAAATGATTTACAATTGTTTCAATTGATTTGTAATTGTGATCGTCCCAATCTTCACTTCTTCTAATGATACATCCAGGGATATTTAAATCCAACAGGTAAATCATTTGTTTATGACTCAAGTATTGAGCTTTTGAACGCCAAGGTGTAGTAATTGTTATAGTGTATTTTATACACCTACAGTACCATCTGCCAGAATGGTGGACCCACTAGCTTACAGCCAGCAATGGCTCCCCCATTCCAACATCTTGCATACACTGAAGGGAGGGTGGATGCCATTAGGCCAGTGTTCCTTTTGTTTTGGAGGGAATGTAATCCTCCCATTTTTTTACATTTCTTCCTTTAATCTTCTGCAAACCTGGGGGTTCTCCTAAGTTTGCAGAAGAATATCCTTTTTTTCCTACATGGCCCCAATCACTATATTTTAGTATCCACAGATGGGGCCATGTTGAGCGTTAAATCTCTTGCAGGACCCGGTAGCCCACCACCAGTATGGCATGGTTCAAATTGCTGCTGTCGTTTCCGGTAATGAAGAAGCAGTGAATAGATTTATATGCTTGGGATGTTTACATTCAGCAAATATTTGGGATCTCTAACTAGATAATGGTCTAGTAGCAAAAGTGTAGGCTACCACAAGGACCTATATATTTGAATGGTATACTACTGTCACCTAGTGGCATAATCCTGGCAAAACATAAGAACATAAGAATATAAGAAAGAGCCTGCTTGATCAGACCAGAGTCCATCTAGTCCAGCACTCTGCTACTTGCAGTGGCCCACCAGATACCTTTGGGAGCTCACGCGCAGAATGTGAAAGCAATGGCCTTCTGCTGCTACTGCTACCGAGCACCTGGTCAGCTAAGGCATTTGCAATCTCAGATCAAGGAGGATCAAGATTGGTAGCCATAGATCAACTTCTCCTCCATAAATCTGTCCAAGCCCCTTTTAAAGCTATCCAGGTTAGCGGCCATCACCACCTCCTGTGGCAGCATATTCCAAACACCAATCACGCGCTGTGTGAAGAAATGTTTCCTTTAATTAGTCCTAAATAACCCAGTCCTGATCCTCACATACAACCCTCCCGCGGTAAAGACAGGTGATCTAGGTTAGCCCAATCTCAACAGATCTCAGCTGCTAAGCAGGGCTGACCCTGGTTAGAATTTAGATGGCAGACTACTAAGGAAGACCTGGTTGTGATGCAGAGTCAAGAAATGGCAAACCACCTCTGAACAACTCATGCCCTTTATATATTGCATGGATCCTAGTATAAAGCAGGGGCATCAATGCAAAGTCAAAGTAGAGAAGAAGAAAAGGTGCAACAAGGAAAATACAGTAAATATATACGATCCCGTGCATTTCACCCACTGAGGATCAATCAAACAACCATCTCATGAGCACTATGTGAGATGGCTGCTTCACAGGTCCCCTGATAAAGCAGCATGCAAAATGCATAGGAGCCTGTGAATAAATATAATAACACATAATAAATATGTGTTCCCCACTGCACCGTCATGTTTTCTTCTCTGCTTTGGATCCAGTTCCTTGTTGCTATTCAGAGGACATCATGCACTTAAGAGCAGGGACAGAAACAAATCAAAATCCATCTGATTCAAAGGCCCCTTCCACACATGCATATACTCTCTCCTCGCAAATCATTTTATTGATTCACGAGACATCTAAACTGCTTCCCCCAGCATATTTCACAGCAGTTTCCTTTCCAACATACACAGTCACGTTGCATCCAAAAGGCAGCACAGAAAACCACAAACTGTAGAACAAAACAATTTTACGATAAAATCTGCACATTTGGCGGCATTTGAAAGATGCACAGTATGATATGGGGTAGAACCAGGATAAAGGGTTGGTGCTGCACAGGAGGAATGGAAGATGAAAATGAGGCAGGGGGTATTATCCTCTTTTTTCCATTTTTTTTTCTAGGCATAGAGGCCAGAATCGGTGCAGGATTGTACCTTTAATCCTTTGACCTGGCCTACACAGTTTCAATTACATCTCTGCCATAATGTTCACTCCATCGGGAAAGACTGGGGCAACATCATAAAGGCAAAAAGAAAAGTGATATTAGGGATCCCTGAGTGTGCCATCCCTGACACATCATTCAGCTGCAATAAGTTGTTGCTGAGATGCAAACGTGGACTGAGGTTGTAGAACTGGGAAAGGGGACTTCCCCGATGACTCCTTCAGAAGCAATGCGGATTGCTATTGTGCCTTCACACGGAGGTGCAGGGTTTTTTTACTCTCCGCCCTCCGCTGTGTAGCTACATGGGCGGGCAGGCATGGACCCCAGCAGCCATGCTAATAACCCCAGGGGCGTAATGCCCATTGGGCAAGGTGGGCAGGTGCCCAGGGCATCACCTTGTGGGGGGCATCAAAATGAAGGGTTCGTTTTTGGGTATTTTTAGTGGTTTTCCATTTTTGGCCTGCAGGGGGTGCAGTTTTTAGGCTAGTGGCACCAAATTTTCAGCGTATCATCAGGAGGGTGTCCTTATGCTACCCCCCAGGTTTGGTGAGGTTTGGTTCAAGGAGACCAAAGTTATGGACCCTCAAAACTGTAGCTCCCATCTCCTATTAGCTCCCATTGGAAACAATGGGGGATGGGGCACCCCCTTTGGGAGTCCATAATTTTGGACTCCTTGAACAAAAACTCACCAAACTTGGGGAGTAGCATAAGGACAGTCTCCTGATAATACGCTGAAATTTTGGTGCTGATATGTCAAAAAATGCACCCCTACCAGGCACCAATGTCCTGGTGCAAAAAAAAATTTGGTCGTGGTGGAGTGGCCGCCCATGGGGGGGCGGGCATCCAACTCAGGTTTTGCCCAGGGCTACAGTTTGCCCAGGGCTGCCTCATTACGCCCCTGAATAACCCTGTGTCCCTGTGTGGCTATGCAGCTGCCCAGCAAGATCTTGGAAAACGTAGGGAAGCTCTGAAAGCGCCTCCCAGCCGCCATTTACTTGCAAGCAGCTGCAAGCCTCATTAAAACAAAAGAATCGCAGATAGTACAATTCTTGAAAACCTGGGGGGGGCACAGGGTGAACTCCTGTTAGAAGCGGAATCCATGCAAAGCCCCCCCCCCCCCCTGGGCTTTATACCGTCGTTAGCCCGCGATTATGGGCCGCTGTGGAAGGGGCCTATGTGCCATTTCCCGGATAGAAAATTACTTTTCCTGGTCTCTTATTAGGAGCAAAAATCCAGGTCTTTTTTTCTCCACCTGGATTTTCAGCAGGAAGGTAATCAACGTGCCAAAAAATAAAAATGGTGGCAAGTCCTACAGTAGGGATATAAGATAGTGGGCTATGGTCTCCAAAATTAAACAACTCAGCACGGTGTCCATTAGGAAGAAGGCTATGGAGAAATACAAAGAAAGATGCTTAAAATTTCATGGAGAGCACATTCCAACAATCAGGCTCACCTTGTCCAACTGTTTCAGTCAGACATAAGCCATGACTGGGTCTCTTTGATCCAGCACTGAATAGTTCAAATGCCTGTTGCACAGGATTGGAGACTCCAAGGATTTAAATAGGAGATTTGTCACATCTCAATACAAACAGAACCCTTGAAAAAGACTCTTTTGAACAACAATTGTCCCAGTGCTTTCGTTGGGACATTGACATCTTGTGGATGTTTGGGACTCTGGTATCTTGTACATTTTTTTCCTTTGGATTATTTTCTTCTGGATTTATTGTATAAGGAATGTATATGTAATGAATGCCTGTAGGTTACTCATTACTAGTAGTGATGTTAAGTGCATAGGTTAAAAGGCCACAATCAATGATCGATGACTCTTTTTGTTGATGGATGGTATTTAAGGACGTTCGAATATTAATGGACACAAGAACTTTCATGTTTATGAATGAGAGAATTCAGCTTCTTTATTGCACATTTGTTCTTTTTTTGCATTACATACATTCAGTGATATATTATATATGTGGTATCTTTTCATGTAACAGCTGTGAACTGAGTTATTTGGGGTTTTCTGTTCCAGTCTCTTTGTCTTTGTGGCTATTCAATACTGTGCATGCGCAAACACAATGCCAGTCCAAACACATCGACAGCTAAGAACTACAAGATTATGAAGAAGAGTTTGGATTTACACCCACCTTTCTCTCCTGTAAGGAGACTCAAAGGGGCTTACAATCTCCTTTTCCTTCCCCCACCCCACAACAAACACTCTGGGAGGCCAGTGGGGCTGAGAGAGCTCCAAAGAGCTGTGACTAGCCCAAGGTCACCCAGCTGTCATGTGTTGGAATGCACAGGCTAATCCAGTTCCTCAGATAAGCCTCCACAGCTCAAGTTCCCCAGATAAGCCTCCACAGCTCAAGGGTGGGGAATCAAACACGGTTCTCCAGATTAGAGTACACCTGCTCTTAACCATTACGCCCCTGTTGCTCCCAAAAAGCTGAAAGCAGAAGGATAGTAGTTTTACACAGCACAGCAGTTATTTGTGAGCACATTATATGATTTGTGACTAATTTAACTGTCTTTCAAAACTACTGCTTACTGAGCAGAGCCACAAGGTCAACGAGAAGTAGAACTTCACCGGGCTGTGTGAGAATTCGCATGCACAGCACTGCACTTTACTGTCAAGAGGCAACAGTTGGGGCAACCTGATGAACAGCCACAAGCAGGCTGATGAATAGACAGCCTCAAAACTCCAGTTCTCTTTGTCCCTAGTGAACAGGATGTGAGCTGAACTGGCGGGTGTTCAGGCAACCCGGCTTGCCGACTGCCTTGACCTGCTTCTGTGTCCTGAACAACAGGAATCTCAAGTGAAGATTTTTGTATCCAGGAGATAAAAACTGGGGATAAAAACACCAGCCAGCTGCTGATGGGGAGAGATCAAGCCATTGTCAAAGGCACAGGAAGGAGGGGGCTCATAAAAGTTGGGAACTCCATTTGGGGCACGAGTGGATTCATATTGGATAAAGAGAGCTCTGGCAGGTTAACCTGACTGAAAAAGAAAATACTTTTGATTAACCCTGCGTAAACTGAAAAATCATTCACACGGAGATAATGATTCGTCCTTCACCCTACTTTCTGCTCCTGATGTTGCAGTGATGGTGGTGTTATGTCTAGGACAAGACAGACTCATAGTAGTTACAGTTGCAAGATGATTTTAACATCATCGTCAGCCTGATCAGTCTCCATCCTATTATCTGTCCTTGAGGCTCATGGACACTACTGCTGTATACAACACCCTGGTCTTTTGAGATGTGTGTTCTGCCACAAGAGACGAGGGGGAAAACGACAGGGGAAATGGAGGTGTGTGGAATGACTTCACAGAATCACTTTCCAAGACACAAGGTTTGACCACTAGGAAAATCTGTGGTAAGCTGTGCATGCGGAAAAGATCCAGGAGTTGGGGGAGGTCATGGATGAATTTCACAGACATGCAAAGTTATCAAGCTTTGCAGAAGTTTTTGTTCCATCAGGATTGGCCCTTCCTGAGACACTCTCCTTAAACACCCCAACAGAAACAAAGGCTAGCACTGTCACTATTATATTAGAGTCTTCTGAGTTCAATCTCTTTAAAATGGAAGAGTATGTGACCATCTTACTCTGCGGTGAACTAAAGTTCTTGTTACAGAGCCCACAAAAGCATACAGACTAATATTTCCTAGCTTATCACATCTATGAGCACTTTTGGAATTTTAAGAGAGGGCAGTAGACTACCATAAAATGGCTACCTGTCCTTAGGGAATTTTCAGGCCAAACCTTCTCTTATAATAGATGAAGACTCAAAGGGGCTTACAAATACCTTCCACTCCCCACAACAAACATCTTATGATGTAGGTAGGGTGGATAGAGTTCTGAGAGAACTGTGTCTGGCCCAAGGTGCCAGGGAGCAGGGAAACAAATCCAGTCCACCTGATAAGAGTCTGCCGCTCCGCTGGAGGAGTCAAAATTGATTCTCCAGATTAGAGTACACCTATTTCTGAATGGGTGCTCCCTGCAGGCACAAATGAAATGCCTCTTTGGTCCTTCTGAAGAACATCCTGATCAAATGAGGTGGAGAAAAACCAGGGTTTGCTTAGGCTGCCATGATAATGGGAGAACTTTGTTGGGGGTCACTGTCCTAGTATGAAGTAAGTTGAAGTCTCAATTGCAGTGCCTTCCAACCTAGTTGCCTGGGCTTGGTTGTGCTTCAGAATGGAAGAAGACTTACTACAGCATAGAGCAGGAGTCCCCAGTATTTTTGAGCCTGCAGGCATATTGGGAATTCTGACACTGGATGGCGGGTGCAACCACAAAATGGCAGCCACAAGAGGCTGAGCCATCCTGAAAATCTCAGGGACCAAGGTAGGGTCTAACAGTAACTCTTCAATATTTCTAGCAGTTTTTTAAAAATCAACATATTGTTTAAAATATTTTCTTGAACACACACGTCTTTTATTCAGTCATACAGTGAAGACCCTTGTGCTGTGGTGGCAGCTGCTGCCAAAGCAATAGTTTAAAAATCTGCACAGCCAATCAGATCTCCCACAGTCAAAAGGAAGCCCTGCTGAGCAAAAATGCTAACTGGCCTCGCCCACTTTTAAAAAACACTTGGTGGGCATCAGTAAAAGGGGCTGTGTGCACCATGGGCATCCCTGGGCACCACACTGAAGCACAGTGGAACAGAGATTCAGAATATGAAGACAGGAAGTTCCCAGAGTAAAACTCAAAATTTGGGAGATGCAGCCTGTGCCCATTTGTAACATGGGAGTGATAACAACACTGGACTGGTTTATAGGACTGGTATTTTCAGATCATGCTCAGTGAACATGCTTGGATCGGGGTGGGGACAAAGGATGATGGTGACACCTTGCTCAAATCACTCCATCACTCAAATCCTGGTTTGCTTCAACAAATACATGCCTTAGCCTAAGCTCACAGAGCCCTATGAGGGCTTCATAGCAGGTTAGTGAGGAAGATGGCTAAGGCCTCACTCCAGCCAGGAGAATCCTAGCAAAGAGGAACCAAATGCTGCAAGCTCCCTCTCCAGTTCAGAGGGATCAAGTAGGGAGTCTAGGGAGGTACTACAGCAGGGTATAATATCACAAAGTCCATCTCTGAAGCAGCCATTTTCTCCAAGGGAACTGATCTGTTGTCTGAAGATCAGTTGTAATTCTGGGACGTCTCCAGCCCCTGCCTGGAGTTTGGCAACCCAATAGATGAGGCAGATTTGGCAGCAGGGGCAATCATAATTCTTATGATAATGTTCTGGATGCCTCAAGATTCTTGAGGTCTTGCAAGGAGAGGTCTGTCCAAGGTTCAAAGAATTGATGGCAGTTTCTTCTGTGCACTGCTGCCAATCGGGACCAGTATGGAGCTTGGCAAAGAAACTATTTCAAGCCCAGGATGGGAAGCATCATGTAACTTTGACCAAGCAAGACAATTGTTCTGACTACAAATCTGAATATTAAAAGTTCTGATTCATAATTTAGTTCAAAGGTCTGGCATCTTATCTGGCATTGTTATGGTTTCGAAAAGGGCATTCTGACTGCAAGAAGCAGAACGCGTGGTTTTCAACCTTGGGACAGAAACCAGAACAGTTTGGAGCAAGAAGAATTAGCAAAGATGATGTATCATAGGAATTGTCAAGACGCTTGCCGTAAAATAAGGCTTCCTGTTTCCCAACTCCTGGGCTGTCCAAAGAGGTGGTTTTTAGCCCAGACACAATCTCCCTGCAGGCTTGTCAGGTAGCATGACAAATGGGTCTGTTAAAGCAGGAAGAGCACAAAAGGACTTAAGTTCAAAGATTTATTACAGGCCAGAGCACCCAAAATAAATACTAAATTCAGGCAAAATAAAAGAACACCCTGGCCCCATTTTAGGGTGCTAGCTAACAGACCTTCTACTGCCCAAAGACAAACAAACAGGCTCTGCAGGTAAATCCACCAGCTACAGCTTTCCAACCCAAGTTTTCAGCTGTTTACAGAGCGTCCTCCACCTGCAGCAATTCACCCCTACTCCACACCCCACTGTTCAAAACTGCAGCTTTTTATCCAGACTATAGCCAATCCCATTCCTTCTGCCAGGTGTTTTATTTTACTAAGCACATTCTCTCTCTGCCTAAAGCCAAATTATTTACGACTGGCGCTTTGACGGTTACTCTACACAAATATTTTTATCTGTTTAAATTCTAACCTTCAAGAAGATATCGTCTTCCTGACAAAGACCGTCAAGAGATGTCTGTTGCACTGGACCAAAGGTCCACTTAATCCTGCTTCTAGCTGCTGACAGTAAGGTTACCAGCCTCAAGATGGGACCTGCAGTTCTCCCAAATTTCAACTGATCTCCAGACTACAGTTCTCCTTTGAGGAAATGGCACTTTTGGAGGGCAGCCTAGAATGGCATCTCATTTCTGCAGAGCTTCCTCCCACCCCAAGCTCTGTCCTTCTCAGACACCAACTCATTGACTTATGGAATTCATAATCTCAAGGTATGGATAGGTTTGTGAGTTTAGATGGCTTTAGAAGAGGGTTAGATGGATGTGGGGATGATGGGTCCATCAACTGCTACCAGTCACGATGACTGACATATTCAGAGGCGGTATACCTCCAAATACTTGTTCCTGGAAGATGAACAACTGAGGGAGAGTTGAATGGCTGTTTCTGAGCTTCCCAGTGGTAATGGCTGGCCTCCCCTGCAGTGTTCAATTGCTTTGGGCATGATCACTTTTAACACTGTTTTCTGAGAAATCTGGTAGCCAGACTTACTGCTGTTGTAGGGGGAAGCTATCAGCAGCCTTTCCAAGTCCCAGTCTAGAATTCAGTCATCTTTCTGGCCCCACCCTTAAGGAGGATCCAACAGGAACCATTGGCTAACTGGCCTCTGCTTAACGAAGTTGCTCCTTTTTAAGGTGCCTTTGAGAACAGTGTTTCTGATCGATTAATACTGAAAGAATGGAAATGCTAGTCATCTTGTGGTGGGCTTGTTTCCTTGGTAAGTCTGTCTGTGCGCAAAAGTATAATCCTGAAAATTAACTGCATGATAAGCAAATGCTGAATCCCAGGCAGCATAGAGAAATATCCTGTGTGATTAAATGAAGTCCTTCTGGGCAAGAGAGAGCTATGGGAAATCATGGTGAGTTGTTTATGGTTTGGCATGACTTTTCTCTTAGAAAAAACAATTTGATTCTATTTCTTTTGTCATTCTGTATTGTTTTACATTAGTTTCACTAGGGAGCGGTCATTGTGAGCTAAACGTTTTTTGCTTCAAACTCAGAAAGGAATTTTTAAAAATATGGGGATTCATTAAAAACCAAAAACTTTTTTTTTCCATTTCAGCAACGGAATGCAAACCTCTGCAGAGGTTTATCATGTTTGGGGACACCTACCATGCCACAGGTAATACCTGGTACCCGTTTAGGTTCATTTGATTGTTTCGTGATGTGTGTCTCTGAGATGCATCAGGATTTTGTGATGTGGGGATAGGAGGAAAGGCTGTTGTGCAACTCAGAACTTCTAAAATCTCAACAGATATCCTTCTCAGGGGGGAGGGGCAGGATATTCCAAGTTTTCAACCAATCAGGAAGAAATGCTTCAAATAATGTCCCACTAGAGGGAGGGTTGGCTGTGGATAAAGCCTGTTTCTACCAACTATAAGGACTAATGTTTATACTGTAAGGCTCAGACCCATAACACCTGAGCAGGGTCTTTCCAGATGATTGAGAAGGGGACGATTTCTGTATTGCTGAAAGCCCACAATGTGATCAAGTGCAGCAGTTTGGCTAAGTAAGCAAACTACTATCTGGAAGACCACAGATGTAAACTTCATGCTCTGCCTTTGTGCACATGAAAACAGCCCATGCACTTTGTGGCAAGATTTCCAGAGTTCGCAGCGACCTCTGTTCCAGCACTGACCAGTTCTATCCATCTCGCTTCCTTCAGGGATTCTCAAACTGCCTTATGCCAAAATACAGGAGCCCTTTGAGGCCTGGTTCAATGCAGCAGAAGGAAACAGCCGGATCCAGTATTATCATGGTATGCAGAGTGATCTGGAAATAGCTTAATAAAAAAACAAGCATTCATCGCTCATTCCCTCAGACTTCAGAACTCTGTCTTTGTCCACATGTACGTCTAGCGTGGCTGTTACATAGCTGATTATACACTGCTGTTCTGCCCCGCAGTGAGGGAACAGTTCCTTCAAGGCAGAGATTTCTGTACTAATGCACTCTATATTATGGTGCCACAGATCCTGAAAGCTCCACAGTTAGTAAGAGCGGGGAAACTGCAATGCTTCCCCTCATTTTGGGATTTCCACTCTGTCTGGTCTCCCCCCCCCCCCCACTCCTTACAGGCATTTCTGGGGGGTCTACAAAGGCTTTTGCAACAAGTGCAAAAATATCTATTTAACACAGAAATATCAATATATCATAGCAATATCAATCTAACATTTTTAAGGGCTTTACAGTCGCCAGTCTTGCGACAACTGGGAGCAACCCGGAAGTGGGGACAGGCAAGCTGCACAGCAGGCAGTGGGGCTTCTCCTCGCATGTAAACAAAGAATGCGAGGAGACTCCATTACAACCCCCCTGCACAGCAAAGAGCCCCAAATAAAAACACTCCAAGCATAATGGGCCAAGATGTTCCCTTCAGTTTCTACACAGGATAAACACGCATTAGTGCAGGGGGAAAAATGGGTGTGGGAAGCAATTTCAAGCAGAAAAACAGTGAGGAAAGTATCAAGCTACCCTCCCCTGCTACTTCTAACAATAGCTTCTTCCCCAAACTTTTCATTTTTAAAAAAGGGAGCAAGGGAAGATGTTCCTGTCTATAACAACCTTATCCTGCCTTTCCCCTATGATTTTCCCTCCCCTTGCTTTCACCTCACTACAGTCCTGTGAGGTAGATTAGCTTGGGCAATAAGCTGCATTGTGAGTGAGGATTTGAGTTTATGTAGCCCCAACTTCCCGGGGGTGGCTGAAGATCCCCCAAAGTTACAGCTAATCTCCAGACTATAAAGAGGTGTTCCCCTTGAAAAAATGGCTGCCTTAGGTGAATTTAGTGGTCTCATACCCTACTCTCTCAGGTTCCCCCCTCCAAACGTCCAGACCACACTCGCTTTCAACCAAAAAATATGCTAATAGCCTCATACATTCACTCCCCGCATTTCTCTCCAATAGGGACCCAAAGAGGCTTACAACATTGTCCTCCTATTTTCCTCACACCAACCTTGTGAGGTAGGTTAGGCTGGGAGAGAGAGAGGTGCTGCCATAAGTTATGTGGCCTTATAAATAAATCTCAGTATCCACCTTCATGAGACAAGGTGGGCTGGAATTGCTCATCAAATAAGAAATGGGTGTATTTTCTGAGGCAATTAAATCACCCACGTTTCTCTTCTTGTGTCAGGCCAGGTGATCACTTACCAGTGTGGCTCACTGAAACCTTTTGGGGTCAGCTTCAAGATTACCCCAGAAACCACAGAAACCAGCCTGAATATCAGGAAATGTTTCCAGGTCAATGGCACATCTAAGTTTCCTATTAGGCCTCAAAATGTCTTCCCTGTCCTGACTGAGTTCCAGGTGAGTACCTCAGGATCCTCCTGTATGGTAGTGATGGAGATTCTTGGAGCCTCCATTCCATCACCTGACTAATGATCCAGAACACTTACATAAAAGACCACTTCTTCCTATAAGTCTCTGGGTGACGGTTGCAGACCTACCTGCCTAGGGTAGTCCAGCTGGTATCAACTATGCTTATACACTTAGCTCTGGTTCACCATTTGGATTGTTTTATTCTTCTTTAGTTGGTTACTGGATGTTTTATATTTAGTATCGGTGTTATTTGTATGTTTATATGATTGTCGTATACCTCCCTGACCCCAGAAGGGGAGGGGCAGCCTATCAAATCTAATAAATAAAATATACTGTAGCCCGTGTCTTTTCTGTTGCAGCTCCTACTTATGGAACGGTTACTTGAGGTGGTTGGGGAGGGTGCCATCTCTAGAAATATTAATTAGGCTCTGGAGGGCATTTTCTTTCCCAGGGCTTTTAATGGAGGTATATGTTGGGAGGGAGGGATTATTTTGGGTTCTGTTTTATTTTGTATGTTTTAAATGGTGACTTATTAGCTGCCTTGGGCCCTGAGCAAAAGTGGAGTATAAATATTAAAATAAATAAACACTGCATTCTCCTCCTGTTCTTTCCCACTGCTGATTCCAGGCTATACGTCAGGAAACCTACAACGGAAGGAACTGCACAGTTCTGGAGAGTGTGTCGCACTGGGGCAAGAGAAAAAACATCTATACATTATGGGTGGCAAATACTCCCACTGGGCTTGTGCCTGTGCATTATGAGATGTCAGGATATAACACGCTCTTGGGCTCTCATTATGACAAGTATGAGATTGACTACATCAGCTTTTCCCAGATCTTCCCATCCAATGTCTTCGATCTCCCTCACGGTATGTGCAGAACAATACCGTTCTCTTGGTGCTGGCTGCCACATTGACTCATCCTGTGTTGCTCTCAAAGGGAGGTTTTTGCTTTGGGATATTTTTTTTAGCACCCCTACTGCATGTTCCCTTAAGGACCTACTAGGCAGAATTCTCTTGCTTCACTTTGATCTTTCCAAAACCTGGTTTTATACAGTCTTTTTGGAAAAGATCACAGTCTGAGCATATCTGCATACTGTACGAATGGGAAGGTATGCACTGGAGTCAGTTCTCTTCAGCTGCCCCTCCCCCCATCTGAAGGCTTTAAAATCAGTAATTGCTGTAGTGCTGTAGCATTATAACATAGCAATTGTTTTCAAAGCCATCCAGTGTCATGGGGTGGCTTTGGGGGCTGAGGCAAGGAATCTCCATGGAGAAGTAGTGGGTGGATACTCTTAACACTGCAAATTCCTCTTCAATCATAGCAGCCAAGAGAGCTTCACAGAGAATTTCCATCATGTGACTATAGCCCCAGTGATCAGCTATACAAATAGCCTTGTGATTTTGATGTTTAACACCTATGTTAATGTTTCCAGCAGCCACTCCCCAGTTAAACCCAAAGCAGCAGACATTTATTTTTTAGAAAATGTAAATGACTCCTCTCCAGCAACCTGCCCAAGGCAGCTAAGCTAACAATAACAAAGTGAAAACAAGTTGATGTCAGAATGAAGCAACAAAATAATTTAAAATGCAAAGTTCCAACAACATCAGCTGTTTAAAAATAGTAATAGAACTCAACACTGATTAAAAGCAATATCAGCATTATCATAAAATATTAGTCAGATAGAAAACGGACTATAAAAACAGATGCAGGGAAAACCCAGAAGTGATGTCACACCTCTCCAGGTGTTATCATATAGTTTCTGGTGATTCCTAGAGAAATGTGACATGACTTCCAGGGTTTTCATGGGTAGCTGCCCCCATCTCCTTACCCCCCCCCTTCCTCAGTTGGGTTGCCAGGCCACAGTCACTATCATACCTATTGATTGGTTTTCTGCCACCCACTTGGTTCTTTTCCAAAGCAAACAGTCAGTGATGGCTTCCCTCCTTTGGAACAGAAGCTGCTTTAGAAGGTCTTCAGGGGGCACCCATTTGAAAACAACAATCTCCAGTGCAGAAGGGTGCTTGGCTGTGATTAGTCCCAACACACATGGCAGCCATTTTGTCATTGGCCTCATCCCCAGAGGGGTCATTCTATTGCCATGCCCACCGCCTCTTCTGAAAATTTCCAAAGTTCCCACAGATTCTGTGACTCAAAAGTTCTTGTTTCCCTTACTTAGTTACACTCCTACCTTTTTTTTCCATCCTGGAACCGAGAACTGCTTTCAAGGGTTCCTAAGAGGACTCCTCTCATCTAGGTGTAGGCCGGAAGTAGACATACTTCACTTCTACAAAGTTTCACATCATGGGCCTCCAGACCACAGACCAGTACCTCATGTCAAATTTCTCCCCAGGGCATGGCAATCCAAAGGGAACTTCAGAATACAGATCCAGTCACATCTTCTTTTCTCTCACAGACATCAAATGTGAAAACTGGCCCAAGCTGACACTTGAACACCAGATCATGGCCAATCCCATGCAGGAATTTGTTGGGACTACGGGAGAGATAAGCAGACACCATGATCATCTCTTTCAGTGCTACAAGGAGAAATTCAGGAAGACCTACAAGACCGAGAAGGACATGGAGCACCGGAAACACAACTTCATACATAACATGAGGTACAGGAAGAGTTGGCAGGGATGAAGTACAGCAAGACCCAATTGTGTTAAGTTCAGCCACTCCTCCACACACATCCAAAAAAGTCCACAAAACTGGTAAGAATCATGGCAGTAGGTTCCAACATGTGCATCTTTGCTGAGCTCTGTTTTTCCCAGCCATCCCTTTTGTCTTTGGGATTGCTGATTCCCAAGGTAAAGAACCCACGTGGATACGCAACCATCAGCACAGATAAGATTCCCCCAGCAGCAGAAGTAGCAGGTTCCCTAGAATGTTCAAGTCTGGAAAATAGACACTAAGGTCATTTCCGCACAGTCAAAATATTCTAATTTGAGCAAGAGAAATATCCCTGTGCAGCCAAGAATTCTGCACAGTTCCCAGTGCCAAAGCGGGCTTGCCCAGTGTTGCCCTGCAATATTTTCCTTAGCCTGGGATTTTCAAACATCCTGGGATGACCCCACTTCCATGCAAATACCATGGGAGAAGAACCAGTTTATTTTTCCCACCTCGCAGCTCTGGGTCAACCAATCAAGAGGTGCTGAACTTGCAGTGTACATACACAAGACCCAGGCTTGTGCTGAACAAACTAGAGTATTACCTCCCAGTCCTAACTCGGCTCCTGGAAAGAAACAGGCAGCCAAGCCGAGGGAGAAACCGGGATAAAATAGACCTAGGTTAAAAATGCTGGTGGTTCACAGGCATAATTTTGGAAATGGCCTGAGAGGGAAGGTTTAAGTTAATTTTTTCCCGAAGCACTGTGGTCCTGATATGGGTCAGACTTGAGCACACCTGGGAATCACAGCTGATCAAAAGGCCTCAAGGTTGCCCAATGACTTTGCAATGTGGAAAATTAGCTTGATTAAATTTGTCTCACTGCCATTTCTGGTCAAATGGGTCCTGCAGATTTTACCATGTAAATCTGCAGAACCTGTGAACAAAGCTGATAATGTGATAAGTGCATGTATTATGCTTCCTCAAAGCAGTTTAGAGCAGTGGATGTGCTTCTCCCTTCTATCATTTATACCCATAACAACTCTTTCAGGTAGGCTAACATGAAAAACAACGTCTGGCTAAAGATCGTCTAGTGAGCTTTATGACTAAATAGGGACCAAAGTGACTCTCGCAATCATCTTCATGTCTGACAAGTGTAGTTTCTGCAGCCTCCTTTTTGTTTCCTCCCAGGTACATTCATTCCAAGAACCGAGCCAACCTGTCCTACAAACTGGCTGTGAATCACTTGGCTGATCGTACCGCAGAGGAGCTGGTAGTGCTGAGAGGAAGGTTAAAAACCAGGGGTCCCAGTAACAGGTGGTCTTTCCCATCAAAAGGCTATGATAACCTCAGCCTGCCAGACAGCTTGGATTGGAGGCTTTCTGGTAAGCATGTGGACACCTCAGATCAGGAGCTCAGCTGGATCCTACATTTCTTCAACAATAAAAAAATACTGTATTGCACAAAAAAGAAAAGCTTGGGCAGGGTTCATATGTGCCAGGAAACCTGGTTGCAACAGTCGGAGAAGGTAACACATGTAGCATCATTTCAGATAGCTTGTGGAGAGTCATGGAGGGTTATCTTTTGGTACGTGTTGTTGTTATTATTATTATTTATTAAACTTGATATACCGTCCACCCCCAAAGGGCTCTGGGCGGTGTATAACAGAACAACAACTAAAACAATAGTGAACAATAAATAATTAATAAATAATTAAAAATCATAACTCAACTCAATATAAGATAGCAGCATTCCAAACCCAATAAAAATGATACTGATGATGGCGCCTGATCCCAAGGCCAGGCAGGGACAGACAATACCGAAAAAATGTCACATTGGTAATGCCAATGATGGTACGGCACACAACACGGGGGCATCCAATCCGCGGCTGGCCTCCCCAAAAGCCAGCCAGAAACAAGCCAGTATGCACAAAGCAAAGAAAAGAATTAGCCTTTTTTCCCCTTCTGCCATGCTAATTTTCGGTTGCATTGAGTTTTTCTTTGTCTGTGTGAGGGTGAGATCCATCACTTGCAGTTTTAAAACCCCTACTCTTGTAGTTCTGCCATGGTATTCCTTTGCATGCGTACACTAAACAGGAAGGCCAGTTCACTTGGATAAAAATGTCCTGCCTGGGCAACTGATTTGGTTTAATTTGTAGAAAAGGGCAGCTGAAGCTTTTCATAGCATGGAGATAAGATGTATCGTCTAGTAAACAATATTCCATTGAGCCATGATTAAAGGGACAGGACATTTGTCTGTTACGTTTGCATGTTAGCTTACAAATAAGATGCCTCTGGCTCTTTAACGTCCAAGTTCCTAGTTTGATACAAATATATAATTTTGCTCCTGTGATCATTTGCACAGTTGGTGAACTGCATTGCTGAATGCTTTTAAAAATTTGATTGTGACACTGGCGTGTTGACACATTTCCTTACTTCACTCTGGTCACCAATGAAGGTGCTGTGACCCCTGTCAAGGACCAGGCTGTATGTGGGTCCTGCTGGAGTTTTGCTGCCACTGGTACACTGGAGGGGGCACTCTTCCTGAAGGTGAGTGCCCAGGGGCTTGAAAGCAAAAAGAGCCATTTAGACACCAGAGCACTTATCAGAAATTGTAGTATTACGTGTTTTCAGGGGGAGGGGTGAACATTTTCAAGCCAACTTCTTACAGGGAAGCTGGTGAACATGTTCCCTTCAGACAGCACACAGGGGACCAGTCTAGTGGTCTGTCAAATCCAGTATCCACTTTCTGTGGAAGACACATAAGTCAGAGACAGAGAGGCTAAACCTATATAGTTTGGCCTATAGTTGGTCCTATAGTTACCCCCTAGCAATTAGCATTCATAGCTACACTACCCTCAAGCATGGGGGTTCCAGTTAGTCTTTATGGCTAATCACAAGTTGCAGATGTTTTCTCTACAAACCTCTTTTAAAGCCATATTACGCAAGCAGCCAACCTGGCACACTGTAGCAGTGAGTTCCACATAAGGTTGCAAATTCTAGGTTGTGAAATTCCAGAGATATTGTGTGTGGGGGGAGTGAGGCTGGGAAGAGGAGAGGTCTTGGTATAATGTCATAGAGTTCACCTTCCAACCAGTAATTTTCTCCAGGGTAACTGATCTCTGTAGTCTATAGATCCGTGGTGGCGAACCTTTGGCACTCCAGATGTCATGGACTACAATTCCCATCAGCCCCTGCCAGCATGGCCAATTGGCTATGCTGGCAGGGGCTGATGGGAATTGTAGTCCATAACATCTGGAGTGCCAATGGTTCGCCGTCACTGCTATAGATCAATTGAAATGCCAAAAGTCTCCAGAGGTTGGCAACTGTTCTTCCACATTTCATTGTGCATTGTGGTGAAAAAAATTTTGGGGGATCTGAAATGATCAACTGCATTTTTCTATGTAACTTCCAAGTTAAGACAAGCACTTGTGTCCTGATGTGACATCTAGTTTGAGCCTGAGTTACAGCATTATGGATGAAAGAGAAATATGGATGTGTGCGTATACATCCATGTTAGACATAACTTTATAGAACATCCCCCACCCACAGCTCTCTTTTTTTTACACTGAAAAACCACATACCCTGGCCTATACATTTGGAAACGAGGCTCTAACCCCACTCCCAACCCCCACCCCCATGGGGGGCTACACAGTGGAATCCTTCCTTGCCAAAAATATCTCTGCACATACAAAACTAACAAGGCAAAGAAAAGACTATAAGTTCCTGGAGTGGTCTCTATTTTTCACTCTACAAAGGAGCTTTTCACTTCCAATCCTGCCTCTATTCACACACACCCTGGGGACCTTTATACACAATTAGCTGCAAGGTTTGTGGGATTGTTCCTAAATGTACAATATCAACAATTAAGAAGCCATTCCTGGGGATTTGTCCAATGAACCATGATGGTTTGAGTGCTTTCCCAATTAAAGGAATCTTCTTTTCTCCCTTTCCCTCAGACTGGAGTGTTGACTCCGTTGTCTCAGCAAGCTTTAATTGACTGTTCCTGGGGCTTTGGAAACCATGCTTGTGATGGTGGGCAAGAGTGGCATGCATACGAGTGGGTTATGAGACATGGTGGAATTCCTAGCACGGAATCCTACGGGCCTTACATGGGCCAGGTGAGTCCATCTGTGGCTTGATTTGTCTCACATTTTTATCTCACAATTCTCCCCTCCCTTGTTTTGCAATGACCCTGTGAGGTAGGTGAGTGTCAGTGTGTGCTTAATATCTGGGGGCTCTCTGGGTTACTGAATCTCCCCTTCATGTTCCTTTCCACTGTGCTTGCAATGTAGATAATAGTGGCATCTCTGGGCCTCTCCCGAAGGGGCGGGTAGCCAGATGGCTCTTTATCTTTCCCCAAGCCTTGGGAAGGGACTTCCGTTTTCCAGCTCTTCTTTTCCCACTTTTACTTTACGTAGATGGGGGCAGGGGAGGGAGTGATCAACAGAGAGAATAAAGCTACAGGCATTAGGGGGTTGCAAAAGCCAGCAGTTCAGTGTTCGTTCCAATGAAGATAGAAAGTGACTGGCCGCAGGAATACTCAGTAGGGATGCCAGGTTGCCTTTTCCAGCGAAGTGGAAGACATTATAGAATGGCTTCTTGTTTTGGGGAATAACCAAATAGACACCTGGAAATATATAGACATACTGGAAATCATAGCTTTAGGTATCTGGAAAACCTGTGGCTTCTCTGCTGTTCTATTGTGATCCCCCACCCCTTCCAAGCAACCCCTCAATTCTATCTTACACGTGTCATTAGTTTATAAATCAGAATGAATCGTTGAACTGTGGGCTCAAAGCCAAATCTGCAGTAGCTTTCTCACCTTTTTCTATCATACTTGCTTTTCAGAATGGCTATTGTCACTACAACCAATCAGAGTTGACAGCACAAGTCTCTGGCTATTTCAGCGTGGACTCTGGAAACACTAACGCCCTGAAGGCTGCGCTCTACAAGCACGGCCCTGTGGCCATAAACATTGATGCCTCCCACAAATCCTTTGCCTTCTATGCCAGTGGCATCTATTATGAACCGGAGTGTGGTAAGTATGGTTCGGCTCCTGAACTTGAGGCCTCTTTGGTGGCCAGACATTTGAGGGAGGAGGGGAAGGCTCTATAGGCTTTGACTAACATAGGGAGGCTGGTACCCAATGAAAAGTCTCAGTAAGCTTATCGAAAGGGGACGGGCTTATGGCTCCTTCTACACTGGCTCTCCTCCACACACACACAAACACACACACACACGGAACGCAGCATGCCTCTGCATTTGAACTTCTGAGCATGACTTGCAGGGCTTCTTCCTTTAAACTGGTTCAAAGAGAAACCTTTTCATCTGATTCAAAGGGGGACGTGGTGGGCTACAAGTAGAGTATCCATGTGAACTTCCACCAACAGCCAGCCTATGGAAAGATATTTTATTGACTCTACGTCTGATAATATACCAGGGATGGATGGAACAGGATTATTGTGCTTTACGTATGACACTTGCTTCTCCTTCATAAGGGCTCAAACATTATGTTTTCTTTCATAATCACTTTCCAATAAGAGAATGGTACAGAGGAAGTAGAGCTCTTTTTATCCCTTCCTTACCTGCCATCTTCCTGCTTTATTTAGTAGAGAAAAGGCAAGGGAGGACAGAGTTAAAAACCCATTTTCCCTGCCCTTCCCCTCCAGAAAGAACTCATGAAAGCTGACTCTTTCAATGAAGAAAACGTGTCTTTTGAGCATAAGATGGGTGCAATAATAGGCCAAGCTGTTCTCAAAGGTAACTGGCAGAGAGTAGTGAATTGCCACTTTTCCATTCTTCCTTCCAGGAAACCAGACCATAGAGCTGGATCATGCAGTCCTGGCTGTGGGCTACGGGATTCTCCGGGAGCAGAGCTACTGGCTTATCAAGAACTCATGGTCCACCTACTGGGGAAATGATGGCTACATTCTTATGGCCATGAAGGAGAACAACTGTGGGGTAGCAACTGCTGCCACCTACCCGGTCCTGGCCTGAAAGTCATCAGGAACATGGCAAACTAATCAATATACAACTGGCCTGTTAACTTTGCAGGTGACAATTGAACAGGATTGTATTAGACCCCAACACCTCAACATGGGGCTTAATGCAAATAATGGGGGTAACTCCTTGCGAGGGAAAAAAGCAACATCATTCATGGATCAGATTTGCAGGATCCAGTCTAAAGTATCCTGTGGAATGAATGTATTGCAACTTGGTTTAGATCTTGTATCTTCATGGTTTGACACCTTTACCCATTTAATAATGGGTTTGGTGCCATACTGAACAATTTTCTTTGTATCATAGTGTAATCACTCTGTTTTCAAATACCTGAGGAATCCTGCTGGATTGCATCAATGGTTCATCTAGTCCAGAGAAGTGAACATTCCCTAGTATCTGCATTGGGATCAGTGTATAACTTCCTCCTACGTGACCTGGAATAAGAGAATAACATCAGAACAGCCTTGTGATACCAGACCAATGAACCATTTAGTTCACCATCATGCTTCCCACCATCGATAATCAGATGCTCTGGAAGGCTCATAACCAAGCAGGCAAAAAGCCCAAATCTCCCTCTGCTATTGCCTCCTGAGCAAATGGAAGTCAAAAGTATGCTGCCTTTGAACACAGAAGTTCCATTTTGCCCAACATAGCTCATAGTCCTCTCTTTTAAAGCTAATGAAATCCATAAGTTATTTGGTCATGTTTAACACATACATCCTTTCCTGGAGGTTGAGGAGCAGAAGTCAGAGGGAAGAATGCACTAAATCACATAAATTATCATTCCTATGTCATAGAAGGAGATGGTATTCACTTTGTTGTGGAGAAAGGAACAAAGATTGGTTGCACCCAGGGACCAGAAAATTTTCAAAGGTGGGTGATCTAAATTGTTAAGGAGTTGGGCACCCATTCCAGCTAACTTTTCTGTGTTTTCCTGCTGTGGCTGATTTATGCAATAAATTATACGAGGAGAGTATCTGCCATAATGTTTCAACGTTATTTTTTTTTTGAAAGCCAGGAAGTTTCAAGTGGCAAATATAAATAGTTTTGTATTCCGTAAACATCTTTATTCCGTATCAATTCTAAGTGGAAAATTCTGTTTCTGGGATCAGAGCAAATTATGTGCAGAAACAAAATGTACACAGATGAAGGCTATGATTTACATTTCTCATGCCTGACCAGCTAGACTACACATCATTCATATATGAAAAGCTGACCCTCAAGTACTAACTAGGTGGAGCCAATTTGCAACTGTTACTTTCCCCCCGCATGTATAATTGGGCACAATCCCCTATGAAATTTTACTCTACTGCAGCAGCCAAAGCACTTCTGATTGAGTGTGGTAGAGCTCTGAAATAGGTAGTTTATGAGCTACAAATGTGGCTGCCTTGAGCAATGTGCCAGCATTTCAGAGGGTTCTAACCACGGCAGCAAAAACAAAGTACCAGATCTGCACTCTCAACAGCTTGGGCTCTTCACAGTTACACAGTGGCCAAGCAGATGTCTTGAGGGAAAACTTTTCCTTCTTCCAACTCTCCTTATCAAGTAGTATTCAGAAATACACTTTTTCTGAACATTGAGGTATTATTTCACTATGGCAAGTTTTTTGCCATCAAGTCACAGCTCGCATGGTGATCTTGAAAGGTTTTCAAGGCAAGAGACGCTTGGGGGTAGTTTGCCATTGCTTGCTTCTGCATCAAATGACCATTAATGACTAATCCACTTTTAAAGCCATCTAAACTAGTGGACATTGTGTCATGTTGCATAAGCTGACTGTGTTAAGAGATACTTTCTTTTTTATGTCCTGAACTAACTAATAATCTGCACCATCATGGGCTTGTGAGAAAAGTTCTGTCTCTGATTTGGCCACGCTGTGAATAAATGTACAAATCTCTTATCTTGTTCGTCTACACTCATTTTTTTTTCCAAAACTGAAAATCCCTAAATTTTCACCTTTTTTTGTAAGGCAAGTGGTCCAACACCTTGATCATTTTGGGTGTGCTTTTTAACCCACTTCTGCTCATCTCATGCCTGGAACACCCCATGAAACGAGTCACCGTAAGACAGTTGTGACTCTACAGAATGTTCTTTTCTAGTTCTACCATATTCTTTGGGAGATATTGTGACCAGAAGCATTTGAAATACACCTGCACCAAAGATCTGTATAAAGAAGTTTTGATTTATATCCCCCACTTTCTCTCCTGCAGGAGACTCAAAGGGGCCTACAATCTCCTTGCCCTTCCACCCTCACAACAAACACCCTGTGAAGTGGGTGGGGCTGAGAGATCTCTGAAAAGCTGTGACTAGCCCAAGGTCACCCAGCTGGAGTGTGTTGGAGTGCACAGGCTAATCTGAATTCCTCAGATAAGCCTCCACAGCTCAGGCAGCAGAGCGGGGAATCAAACTCGGTTCCTCCAGATTAGAATGCACCTGCTCTTAACCACTATGCCACTACTGCTCCCTGTATTAGGGTATTTGTTTCTAATAATCCCAAGCATAACATATGGATGACGTATTTACTTTTTATTTTCCCTAGCTGTTTATATTTACATACAAGTTACAGTTATGTCCTGTCCTATACAAGTTTCTGAGTATAACTTTTGTTAGGGTGTTTATCAAGCCATCTTCTTTGTAGGTAAATTGTACGTGAAGTTACTTTATAACTTATCAGACCATAGATCCATGGCTCTCCAGGGTCTTGCTCTCTCACACACATATATACCCCTCCTTCAGTACCTGCCACCCAATTACAAGACTGCCAGCTCTGGGTTAGGCTGTTGGGGATGGAGCGTGGAGAGTGCATTGTTTGGGTAGGGGAAGGAACTTTACCTGAACAAAATACCATGGTGTCCCATCTTCCAAAGCAGTCATTTTCTCCAGAGGAACCAATCTGGAGATCAGTTGTAATGTTGGGAGATCTCCAATCACCACGTGGGGCTTGGCAACCCTAAGAGATTATTTACAAGGCTCTACACTAACAAGATTATACGAATTCCCACTCCTCCTGATACCAGTCTTAACAAAATGTGGGGCTTAACCTGCATTTCCAGGTGTTTTTCATCACTAATGAATGATCTCTCGTTTTTTAAATTTGAATGCTGCACAATGTCCTTCCTGCATTACAGGGCCATTTGACATGATAGGGGTTTTTTTAATCATATTTTCTACTTAAAACGTTTGCATTGTGAAAAGTAGGCTCTCTAGCCCTAAAAGCTGGTACTGGAGAAAAATCCACGCGAGTTCCTCTCAGGCGATCCATAGACCGGCTGCAATCAGTGAACCAGCTCCCCCACTTTACTCAGAGCAAGGAACAACCATTAAAAGAGAGAAAGAAGGCGCGGGCCAAAACAACTGTTCACTGACCTAATCCTAACCAATCATATCCCCCACCCTGCAAAATGGGAGCGGGGTGTTTCTTTCTTTCCTTCCTTCCGCTTGCTTTCCCGCGGTTTCAGCAAACAAGGTCACCCTTGCGAGCGAGAAAAGCCCAGGCAACTACATTTCCCATGAGCACTTTCAACGCGTTTTTAAAAAGAGCCAATCGGAATCCACGTTACTTGACGTGGCTATAAAAGGTCAGTCGCGCTCCGCGCTCTTTCTTTCCGGTTGCTTCGTCGAGTTGTGCGGAGGTTAGTAAACAAAAGGGGGAAAAAAAGGGGGTTTTCAAATCCATCGCCATCCTTTTCTTCCCGGGGGGCTAGGGCTGTAGTGAGTGTCGATAGCCTCAACTGAGAGTCCTTATTTTGTATTTAATAATAAAATATAATCAAAAGAGGGACTGATCGGCTGACGAGGTCTAGTCGACTGGCTGGAAGGATTCTTCAGGTCCTTGTGGGTGGGGGTGGGCAGAGGAAGCGAATGTCCTTTAACCTGGTCGTTTTGGGACTCTGGAACAGCGTTGTGTTTTTTTGTTGCATTTCTCATTTTAAAACCTGGCTCTTATTTTTGTTAGTATAACCTTGAAAGAGGAAGCCAGACCGGCTGTGCTGCAGCTGTAGAAGCAGGAGGTCTTCCCAGAGGTGGGATTCGGACTGGTTGGGCAGAACTGATTCCTAATGTTTTGTTTAGTTCGCCCAACCGGTTGTTAAATGGTGTGTCCCGCCTAAACTCTAGGGGCGCCCCCGCCAATCTTGCGGGCCGCCGCGCCTCCCTCGGCTCTGCTCCTCCACTTTTTATATTATCCTTTTGCTCAACTGCCCCGCCCCCTTCGCCCAGCTCCTTCCCCCACCCTTTGCTGTATCGCTAGGATGCTTTTTGGGCAAAGAGACTGGAACTCCTGTAATACTCAGGTCAAAAGGAAAGGCTAGGTAAGGGCAGGGGCTTCACAGAGGCTTCACTTTCTCGCTGGGCATGCGCATAGGCTTGGCACGTGCTCATTTGGGTTGCATCAGGGCTCTGTGCACAGGTAGCCTTTTGGGGCAGGGAAATCTCCCAGGTGCAAGAAGTGGAAGATCCAGGAACCTTGCGCCGCCACGCCTCCAGCTCACTCCGGAGGTCTGGAAACAGCCGTGCAGAGGGAGCCCTCGCTTGCTTTCTCCAACAGGCAAGAATCTATTTGACCCAGATTGGGGGGAAAGCTCTGCATGTCTGCCCAGCATCCCTTACTCACAAGTAATTGCTACCTGGCAAAGTGCCTCTCCTGCCAATCTTGTAGAGCTGTTGAGGAAAGCAATGAGGAAGCATATTCATAACTACCATTTGCACATGGGGTTGTGGGTAGGAAGGCCAAAATGGAAATAAAAATCAGTTTAAATCTAAAAATTTAGGCTCATACTAATAGATGCATTTGATACTGACATATGTTATAGGTATTTTATATTACTGTTATTTGTTTAATGGAATATATACATACATTCTTAAAGTATGGTTTGTATTTGAAGTTGAAATCCTTGGTGCATGCTAAGCTCTACTCTAGTTAGCCATCCCCCCCCCCCCAGATCCCGATTTAGATCCCCCCAGGCCTTTTAAATATCATTATAGGGTTCCCTTATGTCTCCCTAAGGAGGAGGAAGAATGCAGTGAGGGGGGAGAGAGTTCCAAGACCTCACCCAGCAACCCATAGAGCTTTTCTGGAGGTAGCAGTTCATTCATTCCTTCACTCATCTCCCCCCCCTCCCCCTTTACTCCATTCACACGTGAAAAAGCTTTGCCAAGGATGCTGGTCTCCATTGTGGATTGCTATTTCCTCTGCAAAGAGTGTGTAATGGCGGGGGGCGGGGGGGGGTCTGCATCAGAATCCACCAAGATATTCCATAGTGTCCAGCAGAAACAGCGCTGTCATCACTGTGTGTTTTGAGTGTCTAGTGCAGGGGTGTCCCACTCTGGTTAGCCATGCCAGAAGGGGCTGGTGGGAATTGTAGTCATGAACATCTGAAGCACCAGAGTTGAAACCCTGGTCTAGTGTTGTGGTGTGTGTGCACGCCTCCTCCCTCTTCTCCCCACCAGTGGTGTCCTGCCTTCCTCCTCCTCCCTGCACACATAGCCAGAACCAGCACAATGCCCTTTGAAAGCCTGTTCTCCCAGCTCCCAAACCCAGTTCTTGACCAAAACATGCCCGACTCTGACAGGCAACATGCAATGGAGGAAAGGTCGAGTAATGTTTTACGTCTCTTCGCTTCTCAATGGTGATGATTAATAGTGATAACTAAGAATGATGGTGTTATGTGGGCTGGTGATGGGAGTGATAACAATGTGTGTTAAAAATTGCCGTGTGTGTTTTTAAATAAAATGGAAAACTATTTCTGTAGCATTGTATGGGTAAAGTCACAATCAGGCTGATGGGGCAGCATTTTTAGCTAGATTGGGGGGTGATCTCTTAGAGGTTTTATTTTAGATGCATTTTTACATCTATCTTTATTTCTTGCTGAAATAACAAATCCATCTGTTTGTAACATGCGCTTTCCTTTGGGCATCTGTGTTACATCACTGTTGTTCTTATCCTCCCTGACCCCACTCCCATTTTAAATCAAAACAAATGTGTTTTACCCTTTGAATACAGAGAGCTCCTTGTGATTTTTACACCTTCCACATTTAACTGAATCTTTTTTTGTGCAGGTGAAGGTCACTCTGATATTATCTTTTCCACTTGTACATCTCATTGAGCTAACAAGCCAGAGTCATTTTTCCTCTGGGTGGAAGACTTGTGTTTTCTCTTTCCTGCAGATAGTTGTTTTTAAGCAGATTTGTCTGAAGTGTTATTTTAAACACCTCTAAAATTATTTACCTGTCAATAACATGTATGCAAATGTTACTCTTAGGTTTCCCGAGGCTTCGATTGTCTGAGGCCGCTGCACTGAAAGCACCAGAGCTCGGATATATTTAATCAAAAACTGTTTTTATCACGAGACAAAAGGTTTGTCGTACACATTATTCTATCGTATTTAATATGCATAGCTTATGCCATTTATTTATTTCAGCAAGAAATTTTCATTTAATGTCGATAAAATGAAGAAAATGTATGTTCTGACTGATGTTTATCAATAGTATTAGCACAGTGCTTTGTTTATAAAAGTTTATGATATGTCCACACGTGGATAGAGCCAGTAAAAATGTTCAAATATATAAGCACATCTCTGCTGCTCTATAATATATTAAAATAGAACTATTTTTATTTTTGTAGTGTCCCTTAAAAAAATGAAAAGGCAACAGAGTTGGACAGATTTTTTCAATAAGAAACCAAAATCAGATTCTGTGGTATCAGAATGGGCCTTGGATGGTTCAAGACAGGCACAAGCACAGCCACTCCAATATGGAGAAAGCAGCACGCCGGTTATTAAAATAGAAAACGATGACGACTCCAACATTGAAGATAATCTTCCTGAATGCTGGACAGTGCAACAATATAACAAGTTTAAGGAAAAATATGACGGACTGGTAATTTTAAACAAAAAGTTAGGTTGCGATTATTGTGCAAAATGTGACTGGAAAATAAGACAGAAAAGTGTTCACGTGTCAAAAGAATGGAAATATATTCAGATTGAGGCATCAGGGAGAAATAAGGGGGTGCGACAAGCTTCCCTAAGGAAAAAAATGAAAGAGCATTTCGCATCAAGAGCTCATAACATTTGTGCAGAGAACTTAAAACAACGTGAGCAGGATTCAGTAACGGAAGCAATGCATACGATGAATGAAACATATTTAATGACCGAAGAATATTTAAGTACTTGTAGAGTATTTAATACAGTTTACAGCCTGGCAAAAAGATGTCAGCCATTTTCAGACATAGAAGATGAGATAGAAGTTCAAATTAAAAATGGATTAGATATGGGAATAGAATTACATTCCCATGAAGCTGCTGAGAAAGTAGTTGATTTCATTGCAAAGGAAACTAGAAAAGAAATATTTCATAAGATTATTGAAAATAATTTGAAAATATGTTTGGTTATTGACGAAGCTTCGGTGATATCCTGCAAACCGGTTATTGTGCTTTTCTTAAAAGTTGAGGATTCAGCTGCATCGCCAACAATTTTCGTTGAGCTGATTGAATTGGAAAGCCAAGATGCAGAGACAATATGTTCTTCAGTTATGGAAAGTTTAAATAATGTTGGGCTTACTAAGAACTACCTAGAACAAAATTTAATAGGCTTTTGCTCCGATGGCGCCAGCGTCATGCTTGGGAGAAAATCTGGAGTGAGCACTAGGATTGCAAAAGAGTTTCCAAACATCGTAATATGGCACTGTTTAAACCACCGGCTCCCGCTTATTTTAGATGATTCGATAAAGGATATTAAGCAAGTAAATCATTTCAAAATATTTATTAGTAAGATCTATTCTACTTTTCATCAATCCAGTAAGAGCCAAATTGAACTTTCCCAAATATCTGAACAACTTGGAATTGAAATTACAAAGATTGGTAGAGTTTTGGGACCAAAATGGGCTGCCTGTAGTTTAAGGTCCACCCTAGCTGTGTGGCAGGCTTATCCAGCACTACATCACTATTTTTCTTCAAACAAAAAGTTCTTCGGTATGGCTGCCCGTCTTGAAAATACATATTTTCTAAGTGATTTGGCATTAATGATTGATATTTTAAACGAAATTTCTCTTCTGACAAATGCATTGCAAGTGAGAAATATAGACCTAATAAAGGCTGAAAAACTTGTGATAAGATCTATTAAAGCATTTCAAATGCTTGCAAAGGAAAAGGGTCCGTATGAAAAAAAAGTTGGTGAATTAATTACTTCAGAAGCCTTCAAAAGTATAAAATTTGTAGAAAATCATCAATTCGTCGGGCTTCCTCGGGAAAAACTGTTAGAAAACATCGTAACGAATTTGGTAAAAAGACTAATGGATTGCGAACATCGGAATAAGTTACAATTTCTCAATTTTTTGGAGCCAGATCACTGGAATATTGAAAAAGTAGTAGTTCCATGGAAAGCAGCTGAAGAGCAATTGCTTGTGTTTAATGATATCTTTAATTACCAAATTGATATTAATGATTATCGAGATTTCGTGGAAAACGTCCTGAAAAATCAACAGAATTATGCAATTCCTGAAAATGTTCAAAGAGCTAAAAATATTGTCAGAACCATTGCTGTAAGCTCACCAGAAGTGGAAAGAGTTTTTTCAAAGATGAACATAATATGTTCAGAGACAAGAAGCCGCCTGCCTGTTTCTAACATATCAAACACAATGACGATTAGTCTACTTGGCCTGCCTCTAAAGGAATGGGATCCTACTCCTACAGTGAAAATCTGGTTAACAATAAATCACACAGCCAGTGATGCTCAGATAAAAGCAGAGAATATTGCAAGTGGGGACGCCCATCAAGAAGCAATATGGAAATATCTCAAATAAGTTTTTATCAGGTATTTAATATTTTTTCATTAATATTTTAAAACTCTTATAACATATTCTTGTTTTGTGTACCTCTTATTGTACTTATTTAAGTATTAACTCATAGGTGTCAAACTCGTGGCCCTCCAGATGTTATGGACTACCGTTCCCATTATCCCTGCCAGCATGATGCGAGTTTGACACCTATGTATTAACTGTATGAAATAATAAACTATCTTTCGGTATATCATTTTTTTTTATATTTAAAACAGTCATTAGGGCAACAAAGCTGTTGTTAAATTATTTGAATCCCATCACTGGGTCTTCCCCCTTCGTGCAAGCATGTTGCAGCCCCACTGCCTGGTGAGGGCAGGTTTTCTTCAGGCTGTTTAGGAATCCTAGTTTAGCAGCCTAAACTTCTGAAGTCTAGTACCTTGTCACTTAAGGTTGCTGAGCTTTGAACCCTGTGCTTCTGTATGCAAGCCCAGCACATGATCTGCTCCAGAAAAGTCTACCTTTTCGTTCTTCTCTTCCTCTTCTGTGTGTGCGATTATCTTTTAAGACCTTAAAAGAATTCAGAATGAATCATTTTTGCTTTCGCTTTATCCCTTTTATGGTTGAAAGTGGAGTTTTCTATCCATAAAAATTAATATATTATAACATATTGTACCCTGTTCTTGCCCCAATAAGAGCATGAAATTGGAGGTGATCTTTGTAGCAATCTCCTATTTTTGTCAGTCTCTCTTTAGTCTCTTCCTGGTTGGCTGCATTTTTTCTGTTGCTTTGCTATGTCCAACAACGCGTTGTACTTTTATTTTTTCCCTTTCAGATTTTGAGTTTTAAGTAGTCCAGGACGCACCCTCCACACCCCTCTATTCCCACTACTTCCTCACCACCGGATCTCCTGTTCAATTTGTGGTTTCACCTTCCTTCAAGACTTCCTCCCGTCTATCCGGACCACAAAGTACTCTCTGATTTCTTAAAGGTAACGTTCAAAGTTCTCAAGTTTGTTCTGATTAAATGCTTTAATAGCAGAAGAGTTTGAAGCTTAAAGTTTTTATTTTGTACTTACATCAGTATTTCTGTTGTTTCTTCTGTTTGTTTTGCTTTCCTTGTTTCCGCTTTCCGCTATACCCCTTGGCTTTGTTTTGCTTGTTTCCGCGACAGTGCTTGTCACGCACACCTTAGGGTTGCCTCTTCAATCTGCACTGTTTTCTTTTTGCTACCCCAATTTGGGTTTTCGCTTTGAGATATTTTTGTGCTGGTTCCAGGGCATACGGCTCCATTGGCCTCTATTCATCCACCGCACTGTGCTGCTGTCGTCCTCTGCTGTCGTCCTTTCCTGACCAGCAAGCACTCCAAGTGAATCTGCTGTGTCTTCTCTTGTTTATACAAGAGTTGACGGGTCTGAGAAAGTTCTCTGACCCTGATGCAGGCAGATGAAAGTGGATTCTTTCTCTCCTGCTCAGGAGAGATGTTGCCCGTCTTCCCCCCACACTGGAAGTCCCCCTTTGTAGCAATCTCCTCATTCTTGCTGCTGCCTGTGCTGTTTAAGCCAGTGTAGCAGAATGGTTAGTACTGGACTAAATCCCCAGCAAATATGCAGCAGGATAGAGTGGCTCAGGTAGCTTGTGGGCAGGATAGGTTGTACTTTTTCAGGCAGTGGGCAAATAGCATTTTCCCAGCCTTTTTAGATATGCTTCACTTTTCTCCCCAGTGGGCATGCAGTGTAGCTTACAGCATTGCTTTCCTCCACTACACTGTATCTTCAGAACAACAACCTTGTGAGGTGGGTTGGGTTGAGAGGCAGGCCAAGGTTCTCCAACAAGTTTCCATGGTCAAGCAAGGATCTGAATCTGCATTTCCTGATCCTAGTCTGGCACCAAGAGCTAGACTTAAGCATTGATACGCTAATGTTGTATTTAAAGCTTTACTGCGTGGGGGAAGGGGACAATGACAAACAACCATTTTGCCTTTTCAGGGATCTACAACTTTATTCTGTTTGATGTGTAGACAGGGCTAGGGAGATTATGGTTCAGAGCTCCCTGTGTGGCTGCAGAACATGCTGGCTGAATTCATTTTTGACTTTTACACAACAATCCTGGAAGGTAGATTAAAACAAGTGCTCTGCTGGCATACATCAACAACTCTACCATCTTTTTTCCAGGAAAATGTAGATATTCAGGTCTAGACGCTTATGCAAAATAATTCCCTACTCTCAAGATCTTAATGCTGTACTTAATGCTGGCCCTGTCGAAGCTGCATCTGTCTCTTGTGTGGCTGATGTGGTCAAAAAGGTGCCAAAAGTAACTTTCTTCCTTGACGGTCGCTGTTCAGTTGGTCTCCAGGTAACTGTCCAGCAACATTTTTAGGGAGGCACAACTTCTCTTTGTTGAGGTCGTGCCTGGTGTCAACCACATCCAGGCTTCCAAGTGGGGAGGGGTTGTTAGGGACTGAGTGGTCATAGTTGGTGTTGGAGTGCCTGTGCTTGGGATGGGACGGTGGGATATTCTGCATGGACCAGGAGCTACAGTGGTCCCTGATTTGCTCATGGTGGCTGCTATTCTGTTTCTTGGTTCCCCTCTTTTCCTGAAGCAAGGAGAATTCTTGCTTTTCCACCAAGTTCTCAAAGCATGCCTACTACCAAACAGCCTAAGAGGCATCTTTGTGTCTGCAGAAAACATTGATTCTCTCCATTACAGGAGGGTACTTAGCTCAGAACTTCCCAAAATGTTCTGGTTCTCAAAAAGCTTTGTGGCATCCTTCTCTAATATAAGACATGGGAGTTACTGTTATGCAATAGCCTTGCCTTCTATCTCTCCCAACAGGTGAAAGAATAATCTGCCTGTGAGTTGCAAGAAACTGCCTTTGTACCATGGCCTGTTTGGAGCTTAGGTAAAAGAGATGAGAACACTAACATGTCTCCTTGCTGTGTTTCAGGCAAATGGAGTGCATGTTAACCAAGAGCTGTGGCTTAGCAAATAGCCACTGGGTCTCCAACAACATGCGAGAGCATGGCGGGGGGACTTTGACTCTTCAGGCTTGGTTATCTGGGGATGTCACTCGACCCTCCTATATTGCTTTACTCGGGAAGGAATTTGTTTCTTTGTAGACTTTTAAAAACTCCCTTGATCTATCTTCCTGTGCTCATAGAGATTATCAGAAGTTACCTCTTGAGGAAACTTCAGAGTGGAACTGCCTTACAGAAGGTAGCATACCTGTTGGTGCTTTTCCCTCTTGGAGATCATGAGGGCTTGAGACTTGGCTTTGTAAAACTGATTGCAGCAAATGTGCCATACAAAAGCAGCTTTGCTTGATGTCCTTGAGGAGCCTGAGCGGTTTTGGTATAGTAGAAGTGTGATTGTTATCCATGTTCCTTGCAAGGTGCGCAGCCACACAATCCCCATATTGCTGCTGCACAGAAAAAAATGTTGCCGCTCATTGAGCGCTTAATCTTGGGTGGGTGTAAAGGGACACCCAGCGCGGGGGGGGGGGGGGGGCCCTCCCTGGCAGTCAGCGAATTTCATCAATCTAGGCCGGGGGGGGGTGGTTGGCAAACTGGCTCCGGAGCCACATGAGACTCTTGACATTTTTGCAGTGGCTTTTTCCTGGAGGCTGAGAGGCAGCTGGCAATTGGGGGTGGGATAGAGAGTGGAGCAAACAAGACAAGCAAATAGGACAGCAGGTGTTTGGGGACAGGGTGGAGAGTCAGAAACTGCCTACAGCAAGTGATTGCAAGCAAGTGCTGGAAAAACACACCTCCTTGTCTTTGGAAGAGAGAGGCACTCTTTGGAAGAGGCAGACAATGGCAAACTGCCTCTGAACATCTCTGGCCCTGCAAACCAGCTGCAACTTCCTGATGCCTGAAGTTGTTCAGCTGTGGGATACACTGCCTTGGAGTGCGGTGGAGCCGCCTCCTTTGGAGGTTTTTAAACAGAGGGTGGATGGCCATATGTCAGCAGTGCTTTGGTTGTGTATTCCTGTATGGCAGTGGATTGAACTTGATGGCCCTTGTGGTCTCTCCCAACTCAAGATTCTAATTTAAGGGCACCCCCACTACCAAATGATGAAATGTCCCTTAAAGGCTCAATTATTTATGTGTCTAATCCAGATGCATGCCATGCATAAATAACAGTGCTTTTACATTTTTTGTCTATTTCCGGACCAGCATCTGTCTGGAGCTTCGGGCTATATATAAAGCAACTGTGCCACGATGTCCAAGAGAAAGTGTGAAGGAACCAGAAGATCTAAGAAACAGAAAGCTTGCTCTAGTAAGTGGCAAAAATGGTAATTGCGTTATTTAAACAGCATCTCAACCAATGCTGTCATTTGGATTCTATCACCAAATTACAAAGCCTGAGGGGAGGTGGTATTTTGAGAATACTCCTAAAACTCCACTTGAGCAAAAATTAGAGTAGAGCAAGAGGCCCGAAAAAGTCCAGTGCTGATATGGTAAAAGGTCTAATCGAGAATTTTATTCTCGTTAAAATTAATGCTTCAATGCATTCTATCCCAGAGATTAATTCACGCTTGGCCAAATACGTGAACGTGCCTGAAGCTATTCTACAGATGGAATACAGGAATCCCATTGCAGCAGAAATAATTCCAAGCAAGGTGTTTTGCAAGGTACAGTTTAGATCTGCAGTTTTGTGTAGGGTTTTTTCCCCCATTTTCTGAGATGAAGAGATCTGGACCACTAAGATGGGCAGTTGGATCCCTCCCTATCCCTTTCCCATTAGATCTGAATACCGATCTGATGGTCAAAAAGGAGGGAAAGTAAAATGCAAGCTGGTCTTGACCTCTTTATGGGGAGTGAGGCTGGCTTGAAACAACTTCTCTGGACCCTGATGGATCAGCATTGCTGATAACTATCTTCACAGTTTCAGAAGACCTTTCACTGAAACCAATAAGTTGTGGGGGGAAATAGATGTTGCTACACAAATATACTTGTACCTCCTGTTTGACAAGACATTCTTTGCTCCGCTACTTCTCAAACTGCACTGAACCTCAGCTGAGTCTGAATGGCACTACGGCTGAACCACATGAGTAGGAGCCAACATGGTGCAGTGGTTAGAGAGTTAGACTAGGGCTGGTTAAATGTAGATTTGAAACTCTGCCATAGAAGCTCTTTTGGGTGACCATGGGCCATTAACATCCCCAGTCTAACAAACTAAGTGCTGTGAAGGTAAAAAGAATCCGGGGATTTCCTCATGGAAAAGGATAAAATGAAAATGTGGTTGGTGAGGCAGCAGTGAGAATTTCCTGTGACCTGTATGGCAAGTCTATTTCTGTAATACCAATTTCCCTAAAACTGTGCCCCCATATTAGCAATCCCATTGCGTAACTTTTCTCATGTACCCCCTAACACTCTGGCACATGCCCCAGGTTGGGAACCACTGTTTTAGAGGAACAAAATGCTAACTCCTGTGGCTCTACTCCACTCTTTGGGCATGCCCAGTTCTAACCGTTGCCTGGTATATTTTGCTCCCACCTTTCCTTGCAGTTCCTCCCTCCCCATACAGTGCTGTGAGATAGGTCCGATATAGACACAGTGAGTTGGGTATCTGAGCTCATCACTGTTTGTCTATTCGTCTTGCTATTATCACAGGCTGTTTGTGGAATCTGACTATGATCTGGGAATCTAGAGTTCAAATCCCTGTTGTGCCATGATCTTAAAGTCAGTTGCACTCAGCCTATCCTACTTCATGGGGTTGTTGGGAGGATATAATAGGGGGAGGAGTTTGTAAACTGCTTTGTGATCCCCATTGAGCCAAAAGATTCCTTGAGTGTTTGTTTGGTGACAAGCTTCTTTTCTCCTTTCTAGCAGAGGCCTGTTTCCCCCACTTGGACTTTATTATGTCTCAGCTGACCACTTCAGCAAAGTAAGACAAAGCTCCCAGCAATGTTTTGTTAGCTTGTCTGTGGGTTAATCTGGATTGGACAGCATGTCAACAGCTGCTCTGTCCATATTGAAAACACCTGGATGGCGTTCAGACACAAAGCCACCTCTGCCCTTGTCTGTGATGACTTGTTTCTTATGGTGACTGCTGGATGAATCCTGCGGATATGGGGCTGAGACAAGGCAGTGGGTGAGGGGAGTTCCCAAAGGGGACTTTTGGCAAGGTTGCTCTTTAAAGGTTGCAAATGACATGTTGGGAAAATGGCACACGAAGCAGTATATGAAAGGTGATTGCTTGGCAGAGATTTATGAGCTCCTCAGATTACTTTGTAGGGTTTAATTTTGCAGTGCAGTTTTCCAGGTGACAGGAGAAGAATAACAGGATGGGGCAGTAATTGTTCCTTACCCATCCAGTAAGCACTGCTAGCCGACATATGATTTAAACCAGGGTTGGTGCTGTAAGAGCCCTGCTAGATAAGACCAGTGGTGCATTTAGTCCGGCATCTAGTCTGCTTCACACATTGGCCAACTGGTTCCCCTGTAGGGCAACAGTTGGAACATAAAGGCCAAGGCCGTTCCCTGAAGTTACTTCTTAGTCCTGGTATTCAGAGAATAACTGGCTCTGAACTGGAGATCCCTTTTAGCCATCTTGACAACCATGAATCTAATTCACTTTTAAACCATCCAGTATGGTACTCTGTATCCTCTGCTTGGAAATTTGCATAGTGTTTAGCCTGGAAGTCTTTCAGAATTGACCACAATAAGCCATTAATAATTTAGACCATGGTAAATGCTGCAGGAGAATAATGTACTGTTGAGATGGTGCTTTAGTGCTGTTACATTCTGATCTATGGAGTACAGATAATGGCAAATGGTGACAAAATTAATACATGCTTGTTTTTCTCTAGGATTTCAGAGGGTCTTCAGGAGTCCGGGCTGTCCACGAAGAACCTTCAGGGGTGCTATGTACAGTTTTTACAATTGATTTTAGAGCTTATGCAAGGAATATGAAATTAAAGGATTTTCACTGTTTTCCTGTCTGCATTGTTTATCTTGCTACCTCCAACAACACTTGAGTATAAATGTGTATATCTTAATAATATGTGTAAGCAGCTCTGAGGCTGGAAAGAACAGAGCAGTAAATTTAATACAATAAAAATAATAAATAAAAAGTCCCGTTCTCATGCAATCTGAAAATTTGATCCTAGAATATCAGCTGTCTGGCAGTAGGACTGGCTTTCTTTCTATACAAAAATCCCAACAGGCCCCTTTCTGGAGCTAAGTGGTCTCACAATTTTCTATTTTAAGAGAAATTTTAACCATCTTACGAAGCAGACTGCTCATGGGGGAGCTTGGAATAAGGGGAATAGGTGTGTGATGTTTTGATCTGTTCTGTTAAATCCGGGGTCCGCAGCCTTTTTGAGTGTGTGGGCACCTTTGGAATTTTGACACAGGGTGGTGTGCGCCACCCCAAAATGGAAGCTGCAGGAGATGGAGTCAAATCCAGAGGAAGTCCAAGTGCAGGGGTGAAGAGGGGTAATTTTAAAAATACACTGGGAAAGTGGATGAGAGCAGAAGAATTTGGATTTATATCTGTCTTCCTCTCCTGTAAGGAGACTCAATAACTCCTTTTCCTTCCTCTCCCCACAACAGACACCTTGTGAGGTAGGAGGGGCTGAAAGAGTTCTGAGATAACTGACTAGGCAGAGGTCACCCCCGCAGGCTTCATGTGTAGGAGTGAGGAAACCAGTTCACCAAATCAGCAGCTCATGTGGAGGGGTGGGGAATCAAACTTGGTTCACCAGAGTCCACTGCTCTTAATCACTACTCCACAAACTTTGCTGGCAACTACCACGGAAACATTTTAATCTGCATAGCCAATTGGATCTTGAGTGGCTAGTCAGAAGCCCTGCTGGGTAAGAGATCCATCCACACTCTAAAAATGTTGTCAGCACCGTGGTACTCATAGCCACCACACTGGGAACCCGTGTGAAGATTATTAAAGTGCAATACTGACAGTAAAAATTGCACTCTCGCAAGCAGCAGCATTGGAAGCTGAAGTGAGACGGAGGGGTTAAGAGGGCTGGGCCTGCTTCTTAAGAGGCTTTCTTCCACCTTACTGGAGCCAGAGGTGTTTCAAAAGGCCCAGGAGGCATCACCTTCATATCTGCAGAGGTACTCATTTGGTATAGCTGCCTCCATGATGGGAGGATGCTTGCATTGTATACGAATATTCCGTGACAGGTGCCTCAGCCTTTATGGCAGTCATTTTGTTGTTGGCTGTGAGGCTCAGTGGGTGATTTGGGCCAGTCACAATTTTTTCTCCCTGTTTAACCTAACAGGCTTGTGAGGAAAAATAGAAGGGAGAAGCATGTTGCCCTGAGCATGGAGGAGGCAAAATGCTTTCTTGCTGAAGGAATGGGTCCTTTTTAAACATGGGATGCTGAACCTCAATGGCTCATGTCTTGTGTCTCTTGGTGGCAAAGTAGGTGGCTGTAGGCTGCTCTTAAGCAGTAATAACTTACCTCCTCCCCAAACTAGCCAGCAACTGCATATGTGAAAACTCTTGAAGCAGCTAATAAGTGGGTTCTGGCTTTTCACTCCAATCGGTACAGTCCCAGTGAGGGAGGAATAGCCTTTTCTCTGTGCTTTCCATGCGTGAAGCTTCTATCAGATTACTTACATGCTTGAATTGGCAGAACAATTACATAGATGCTATCAAGCTTCCTCACCTGCATGTTTGTGCCTGCTAATCTGCACTAAAAAAAATATACAAATAGCAAAGATTGAGCAGAATGGGAGTCTATCAGCTAAGGCAGAGTTCTCAACCCGGGGGTCGAATGACCCTTTCACAGGGGTCACCTAAGGCTCTCTGCATCAGTGTTCTCCATCTGTAAAATGGATAAATGTTAGGGTTGGGGGCACCACAACATGAGGAACTGTATTAAAGGGTCGCAGCATTAGGAAGGTTGAGAACCACTGAGCTAAGAGGTCATTGCAGTGTTTTTAGCTGTTCATTTTCCAGGGAGCACAGAGGAATTTTCTTCTCAACATCTTTGTGTGGTTGGTTAGGCTGAGCAGCGTGTGATCGGCCTAGAGGCCTGCTATGTTTTACAGTGAATGGCGATTTGATCACAACGGGTAACTGTGTTCAGTTCTGGGCACTGCAATTCAAGAAGGATATTGACAGGCTGGGCCGGGTCCAGAGGAGGGCAACCAAAATGGTAAAAGGTCTGGAATCCATGCCCTATGAGGAGAGACCTAGGGAGCTGGGGATGTTTGGTTTGGCAAAAAGGTTAAAGGGCGACATGATAGCCAAGTTTAAATATAGAATAGAATCTTTATTGGCCAAGTGTGATTGGACACACAAGGAATTTGTCTCCGGTGCATATGCTCTCAGTGTACATAAAAGAAAAATACATTTGTCAAGAATCATAAGGTACAGCACTTAATGATTGTCATATAGGTCTAGTAAGCAATCAGGAAACAATCAATAGTAATAAAAACATAAAATGTAAAATCATAAAATAAAATAAAATGTCAGCACAGGCTATAGTCATACAGTCATAAGTGAGAGGAGATGGGTAATAGGAATGATGAAAAAAGTAGTGCAGTAATTATATAATAAGTATATAATACAAGTATATAATATATATACAAATATATTTGATGGGATGTCATGTTGAAGAGGGAGCAAGCTTGTTTTCTGCTGCTTCGGAGACTAGGACAAGGAGTAATGGGTTCAAGGTGCTGGAAAAGAGATTCCATCTAAATGTTAGGAGGAACTTCCTGAAAGTTAGGGCTGTTCAACAGTGGCACTTCCTCGGAGTGTAGTGGAGTCTGGAGGTTTCTAAACAGAGGCTGGATGGCCATCTGTCGGGTGCGTCGATTGTCTGTTTCTGCATGGTAGAGGGCTGGCCAGTGGTGGGATCCAAAAATTTTAGTAACAGGTTCCCATGGTGGTGGGATTCAAACAGTGGCGTAGCGCCAATGGGGCTGGGCGGGGCACGGTGGGGGCATGGCCAGGCATTTCAGGGGCGAGGTATTAATAATTTCTGTTACTGTAAAAAACTCTTACTGTAAAAAAAAAGTTCCTAATTTCCAGCTGGTATCTTTCTGCCCATAATTTAAACTCATTATAGCAAGTCCTATTGTCTACTGCCAACAGAAACTACTACTACTCCTCTAATTGACTGCCTGTCAAATACTTTCAAATACTTGATTTTGTTTCTAGAAATCAAAAAAAGGATACTTTCCTTAAACAAGGAACTTTACCATATTTCTGAAACATGTTTTTAAAACAGCCCAACAGGGAGAATTATCCCGTTTTCTACCTTTGCTAACCAGCTACATAGGAAACAACAGGACTTTATGATTTTTGGACCTAATGGAATTTCTAACGGAAAAGCAGACCCAATTAGTAACCCCCTCTCGGCACGCACAAATAATTAGTAACCCACTCTCGGGAACTGGTGAGAACCTACTGGATCCCACCTCTGGGGCTGGCCTTGATAGCCCTTGTGGTCTTTTTCAATTCTATGAGAAACCAACATGATTTGTCCCAGCCTAAACTTTGGTGAGTCAGTTCATTTAATCAAGGTCATATACATCTATTAGACCTGTGTCTGTTCATTTTTCTTACCAACGGGGATACATTATTCTCCCCTTCTCCATTTTATCCTCACAGCAAACCTGTGAGGTGGGTTAGGCAGAGAATGTGATGGGTCCAAGGCCACCCAGAGAGCTTCCATGGCAGAGAGGAAATTTGAACCTGGGTCTCCCAGATTCTAGTCCAGCACTCTGACCATCAGTCTCTTTCCTTGTTGTTTTGACATGTTTAAAGGGAGGAACTGAAGGAAATGTGTGATTTTTTTAAAAAAACCTTCACGAAATTGGGTTATCTCTTAACTATCTGGCTGTTTATGAGCGGGTGAGGGCATAGAAGGAAGTTTTGTAATTGCCTCAGGTCACATGCAGGCCCATCCATGTGGGGGTTGGAAGGGTGATTAGATAAGGCCTAAAGGTCGCTGTGAGGAGACAACCAGGCTACTAGATTTGACATATTGCAGTTTGCTGCCACAGTTCTTCTAAACCTGTTATTTAACATGTTAAGCATTATCAAGCACATGCTCCTAATGCATGTTCTTAACGAACATAATAAAATGCAATAGTAGAAGTAGTGAGGGCCAAAAGCACAGTGGCTCTGAGCCATTAATGGAGAAGTACAAAAATGGCTTCTAGACAGGGTGACCTTGTCCAGAGGTCGTCATCCTCTGAATACCAAAGTTAAGAAGCAACTACAGGAAGGCCCTGGCCTCTCTGTCCTGTCTGTGGTCCTCCTGGGCAACTGATTGACTGCAGTGCCAAACAGGATTCTGGACTTCACAGAACACTGGTCTGATCCAGCAGGGCTTTTCCGGACCCATTAGGGTTTTGCAGTACAAAGCTGCATGCCTGCATTAATCTATTCCAGACTAAATGTGAACTGAACAAATGATTTAAATTATAAGGTGATCAGGCAGCGGTGGATTTAAACATTGGCGCCTGTGCAATTGACTCTTGAGGATGATGAATTGAGTAGTGTAGCAGGAGCTAGCTTGCAAAAAAAAAATCCCAAACCAACAGAATGGTTTTTTGGTGACATTTTAGCTGACTCTCCTTAAAAATGCAGTTGTTTGGGAAACTGATCTAATGAGCTAAAGTGACCCCTCCTTGATTTTGCATCTGTCCTGTCCTTCCCACCTCCTATACCTCTGTGTGCTATCAAACATCTGATACAGAGGCTCATTAGCAAAGCAAAACAGTAGAAGGGTGTGTCGTGGGTGGGGCAGAGGGTCTCATCTCCCTTTGCCCTGGTGGGCTATTAGTTTGAGGGTGGAGACCTGATCCGGTCAAAGATCTCCTGCCAGAGCTCAGCCCAAAAGCTGTGTGCTGTCTGTCTGCTGGGTGGTAGCCTCACGCAATGGCTCTGTCTCCTGCTATGGATGCATCTCTTGACAAGGAGGCTGCCCTTCGGACGGCTCCAGCGTGCAATCTGAATGGGAACTGGCACTACCAATTCCGTGTCCTTTTGTTGGGTGATTCCACTGTGGGGAAAACCTCTCTGCTGAGGAGCTACACTGAGAGGTGCTTCGTGCCGGATCCATTCCCCACTGTAGGTGTGGAGTTCTACAGCAAGGTTATGGAGCTGCCGCCAGGCATCAAGGTGAAGCTTCAGCTGTGGGACACAGCTGGTCAAGAAAGGTTCAGGTAAGAAGGGGCATCCCCCACCCTCCAAACACCAGAAATAGAGATACTGCTGCAACAGGAGTTCTGGATTATTTTCCTTTACCATGCCTCCTTTCAGGGCTTCACCCCCTAGGGTTACCAGTCTCCAGGTTGGTAATTACAACTGATTTCCAGACTACAGGGATCAGTTCCTGCAGAGGAAACAACTGTCTTTATGCACCACAGCCACACTGTGCTCTCTGAGACACTACCACCGAATCTCCAGAATTTCCTAAATATCAATCCCTCTCCCCACCCCCTGAACTGAAGAGTAGAAATCCATCATCACTCCCCACAGGGTCTACCCAGCCGGAGGATACTTGGGCACTTCCTCTCTATATTAAAATCGGTCCTTTAATTCCATCCAGGTCAGTGAAATCACAGGAATTCTAAGTGGCTGCCTTGCCCCTCCTTTTACGCAAGCTATTCCCCCCCCCCTTCTAATTTACATGCCCTGCTTGCTGACAAACTTTATTTTATTTTTAAGTTTTTTATCTGTTATAGTTAGCTCTTTAATATTAATTGTTCTTTAAACTCATCCTTTTGTCTGTTTAACGATATCAGGACAGTATGTGGGGTTACTGCATTTCACCCTCAAGGGTGTAGGCAAAGTTGTAGTGAGCAGAGTTTATATCCTTTTAAATTAATTGAAGTCAAGATTTTTCCTCTGTTTAGGATTACTGTAGTTAGTCAAAAAGAAGACAACCCTGAATGCAAGACGACTCCCTTAAAAAAGTCATATACAGAAAAAAACATTGTTGGATATAATTGTAATTTGCATGCAAATGTAAGATGACCCCCTCCTTTTTTGATTGTATGCCTGTGGTCAAAAGCTAGTCTTGCATTTCAGTAATTCACCTTGAGTCCCAGTGAGAAAGGCCATGTGTAAGTAACGTAGATAAAATAAATACTGTCATTTACTTATATACTGCTTTAAAAATCTCAAGATGATTTTACAATGCAATAAAGTATAAAATTAATAAAAGGTAATATACAATATTGTGCAGATTCAGCTGGGTAGAGAGAGAAGGTTAATTGGTTTTGGTTTCTTGTCTTTCTTTTTAAAAATGACCTGGGAAACGGAGTTCAATGGCACAACCTCTGACATGCTGGTAATGATGGAGAATTGACATCATAATATATGTTTGGAACATGCATGGTTAGTTTTAAGTATCTCAACAGGAAGCTTTTGTTCTTTCAGGTAGCCCTTACTTTATGCAGACAAAGGCTGGGGTGGGGTGCAGCATGATGTATACCTCCCGGCATGTGTCTTTCAAATGCAGAAATTTAGATTAGGAATCGACTGCCTTCTTTCCTCTGATTACATTTACTTTTGCTTTTGAACTAGAATCCACCCACTCTACTGCTGTAATGCAACTAGATTTGAGTTCAGTAGCACATTTGAAACCAACAAGATTTTCTAGGTATAAATTTTCAAGAATCAAAGTTCCCTTTGTCAGATGAAAACATATACCCCAAAAGGGGTATACGGTGCTCTAAAGAGCCACCAGACTCAAATCTACTTGTTCTACCACAGACCTCCAAAACTGTACTGCAAGCATCATCTCTTATAGTCAAGGTTTCTTAACTGGTAAAGTCAGGGTTGGAATTCTAACTCAGAAAAAAGGACAGGCTGCCACAGACTGTGCCACGAACAAGGGCCACTACCACTATCAATCTGCCCCAATCCAGACTGCCATAAATGCAAAATGGGAATATTTGCAGAACCAATAACTCTGTTATAAAAAAAATTCAACTAGATTTACTTTTCTAAAAATGCTGTTTACATACTGCTGCTTCAAAAGGAGGTCCTTGCTGGATCACACTCAGACTCTTCTAATCCAGCATTTCTTGTCCCAGGGGCCTAGATGGCCATTTGGAACTTGGCCTGATACTGATCTCCCCACTCCTGCTTCAAACATGCTCATGACTGCAATCTTGTAGCATGCTATAAACGAGATGCCATCAGTGGCCAAAGGTCAGTCAGGTGGCAACACCTCAAATCAGGCATGAGGAGGACCCTTTAACGGTACAGCACGAGGAGGCAAAGTTATTTATTCTTGAGTTATTTAATTTACTTTTTTCATACCCCACTTTTTTCCACAGTGGGGACTCAAAGTGGCGTACCTCATTCTCTTGGCCTCCATTTTATCCTCATAACAACCCTGTGAGGTAAATTGGCTGAGAATCTAACTGGCCCAAGGTCACCCAGCAAGGTCAACAGAATGGAGATTTGAACTTGGGTCCCCTACATCCTAGTCTCACACTAACCACTACACCACAATGACTCGTGTCACTAGTCTTTAAAGGAGCAAGCTCGCCAAACTTCTCACTAAATGGCTGGTTTTTAACTGCCCTCAAGGAAATGAATTGAATGCCTGATAACCTTTAGCTTATTCACTGGTTTAAATATGGGGTTGGTATTAAGGACATAGTCTGACCAGAGGTGTGAAATCAATTTTGTGGAATATCTCTCTCTCTCTCTCTCTCTCTCTCTCTCTCTCTCTCTCTCTCTCTCTCTCTGTGGGGGGGGGGGGGGGCATCACCCTGCAAGGACTCCATGGAGTATGCAGGGCTGGAAGACTTCCACCTATCACATTCTTATCTCACTCTTCCTACAAAGAGCTCAGGGCAGCATGCATTTTTCCTCCCCTCCCTCTTTTATAATCACAACAACCTTATGTAGATTAGTCCAAGAGTTCCTGGCCTAAGGTTATTTAGTGAGTGCCATGGCAGAATGGAGATGAGAACCCAGCTCTCTCCAGTCTGACCCATTACGTGCTGTGTCAAATTCCTTTCCCACTAAATGTTATATGCTCCACTGCACAGAGAAACTAGAGAGGAAATGGCAGTTTTGCAATGACTGAAATACAAATGTCTGCTATGGCCCATGGCTGCCCTTGCTCAGTGCCAATGGCTTCTGAACATAGTGAGAGCATTTCCCCAAGAATCTCATCAGCAAGCTTAGGGGTGTTCTACTTTTGAATAAAATGCATCCAAGTACTAGATTCACATCTGGAAGGCAAGAAGCCATGTGGAGAATGTCTAGAGATGGGCATTTCATATTAGGATGAATGGCATAAGCAAAGGTCTCACATAATTTCACAAAAGTCTGATGAGCTGTTTTCATTTATGTCGCTAGATCCATCACCAGGTCTTGCTATCGTAATGTGGTGGGCGTGTTCTTGGTCTTCGATATGACCAACCGAAGTTCCTTTGAGAACATCTTTGAGTGGCACAACGAAGTGACAACTGCCCAGGTAATGGACAAAGTAATTTTCCTTCTGATTGGCCACAAAAGTGACCTCCAGTCAGAGTACAGAGTCTCCACTGAGGAAGCCGAAGGGATGGCCACTTGTCTGGGAACGCGCTTCATTGGAACCTCAGCGAAGGACAACACCAACGTGGATCTGGCTTTTGACACCATGACCAATGCTATTTATGAGGCTCTGAGAAGCAAAGAAATTGACTTGCTGGAAGGATGGGATGGCGTCAAGGTCATTCATAAAAAGCCTTCCAGCAGTCACCAGAGGAAGAAGAAGAAGAAGCCAGAAGATAAATGTTGGTGTTAATGAGGGTAAAGACTGGGATATGATTGGGAGAAATGGTCCATTTTGAAGCCCAGTTACCTCAGAATTTTTCTACATCCCAGTGCCTGTCAGATCCTGACAAATTTTCTGTGTCTCCAGGAGCAAGCCCAAAAATTAAGCAGCTGGACTAAATTTCAGTTTTCAGGGGTTTGCATTTTAATGACTGTATTTTCTAATTTTTGTTACTATAAAATCTGATCCTAACCTTTTCAGTTTCTCATGATGTCATTAAAACTATTGCACAATTGTATAAATAAATATCGGGGAACCATTTTTGTCATCACTACAACACAAAGTTTACATCTAAACCTAACCCAACTTCTCCCCAATTTCTCTTAACTTCACTAATATTTTAAAAATCTGTTTCATTGAATTTTGGAACCCATTTAGAAAGCAACTGGTTAAGAAATGTATTAATCTACCACCATCTGAATGATGTAAAGTTAACATATAAACAAGCAATGACAAGAACGTCATGCACATGTATTTTCAGATCATGCAGTAAAACCTTTTTTTGAAGTGAAATGGTAATATTACTCTTCTATGGAGGATCACTGAAAGACACTATGCTAAAATTGTGTTAGTGTTACCAGGTCCATCCTGACAACCTGGGACAGGGACATGAGGGTGACAGAGTTACATCAGTTGCAGGAAAACCTCAGACATCACACCTCTCTATGAATTGTCAGAAACTGTATGGTAAAACAACTACATTTTTTAAATTCCTGGAGTGGCCTGATATCACTTCTGGGTTTCCCCCAGATCTGATATCACACTGTCAGCCAGGCAGCCATTTTAAAAATAATTTTTCCACACTGCCACACTAAGAGGGGATTGACAATTCTATAGCACAGTGATATTTCTAAGTGCCATGGCGACCTGCTGCCTGGGATTTGTCAAGTCCTGCCTGAGCTAATAATCTACAGAAAGTGAACTGACTTAGACAGCCTAATGACCCTCATACAACTGTCGTTCACCGCCTGGCCAACTTGACCCTGAGGGAGTGAAGTAATGAGAATGGTTGCTGTATGGGTCTGAGGACTGACAGGGTGGCCCCAAATGATACGGGGATGCCATAGTAGAAACAAAAGATCCTGAGGAAGAATATTTTGGAAATGGCAGTTGTACTACATTTGTAAAATGTCCTGCAGTTCAAAGAGTTTCATAGCTGAAGGATGATGGGTAAATATCCTAGAATACCAGTGAAAATGGACTCTGGTGACGGATCCCTGCCACACCTAACATTGGGAAGTGTTCACCATGTAGATCAGGGCCTTCTCTTTGTGAGACTCCCCATCTTCCTGCACAAACATAGCAAAAAGTAAGGTGCCACGGTTTCTGGTGATAAATCCTGGTGTCCATTTGCTTCTTCCCCAAAGCAAATAGCTGTCCTGAATTAAAGTTAACATGTTTGGTGAGGTGATGGGCAGGCTTAATACGCCGTCCCCAAGAGGGCATTGGTCCATTCCACACAGATAAGCAATCTCGAGTGGGTGCAGGAGGTGGTCGCTTTATGCTTTTCAATGGACTGCAAACCAATTTTCCAAGCAACTAAGATTCTCTTGTGCCCGTCTGTGTAGTTACGGTTAGCTCCTCAAAAATACAAAAGGAAAACTATATATTGCTGGAATTGGCAGGAGTACAGCTATGTACTTTTGGGGCTGAAAAGAAGAAGAGGAGTTGGGATTTATATCCCCCCTTTCTCTCCTCAAAGGGGCTTACAATCTCCTTGCCCTTCCCCCCTCACAACAAACACCCTGTGAGGTGGGTGGGTCTGAGAGAGCTCCGAAAAGCTGTGACTATCCCAAGGTCACCCAGCTGGCGTGTGTGGGAATGCACAGGCTAATCTGAATTCCCCAGATAAGCCTCCACAACTCAAGCGGCAGAGCTGGGAATCAAATCCGGTTCCTCCAGATAAGAGTGCACCTGCTCTTAGCCACTACGCCACTGCCAGGATCAGAGCCTGCAGGAAAAGAAATCCTGAGGCAGGGAGAATCTCTTCAACTGCACACAAAATGTGTGGCGCAAGCTGAGGGTGACACTAACCAGACAGCAAAACAGTTGGGTGGAAACATAAGACGCCTCCTGAGGTCTGCATTCTGCACAGCCACGCAGGAGATGTCTTGAAGCGGCTTAGGGGGAAAGGGTGCACTTTGAAGTAGAAATAAGGCATCCTAAAGACATCTTGGCAAAAAGACTGTTTGGAGTGCCTTCCCAGCATGCCTTTTTTTGCATCCTCAGGATGCCCTATTTCAGTTGTGCGGAACAGATCTTACATTGCTATGTTACAGAATTTTACCTCAGGATAAAGGTAAAGAAATAAAATAATGTATTTTTATTGAACTGCAATTTGGGAAAAGATCATATTCCTGCTTCACCTTTTGCTTGATATCGGTTAATGTATTTTACAAAACGCCATTTTGCCGTCGAACAGTACTGGTGCACCGCAGCTTGCCGCGTACATCTGGTGGCAGCAAGTGATCCAAGAATGGGCATAGTGAAATCTCTTAGTGGTAAATTCCGGGGTGGCTTTGACACATTTACCCATTATACAAGGAGTGCTTACCTCAGGACTCTTAGCTGAGCAGTGGGGCTGCAGTGTGGTCTCCTCAAGTTTCTATGTTTGCATGAGAGGAGGCAACCCAGTGCCTGCCCCACGGCTGCTTGCTGAAGTCTGCCAGATTTCCGCCACCAGATCTCGCCAGCGCAGCCTTCCGAATCAGAAATTTCAAAGGGCCAGATCTCAAGATTACTGTAACATATTCGAAGCCAGCTAAATTGCTATTGTTATGATATATTTGTTGTTGCGATTTATAATATTGATGCTTGCCAGCCCTCTGAAATAAATCTCCCCTCCAAATAAAGATTAAAATGATTACCACCGGACCATACACTGCTGAAGAGGGGGACCATGTGCTACAGCCGATTTCCATTCCCACTCCCCTGCCCCCCATACTCTCTCTCTCTCTCTCTCTCTCTGCTGCAGGAGAAGCTTGGTTTTATAAAGAGGCTTGTGTGAAATAACATTTTAAAAATTCCAGAAACAGATGCTGCTTGTACTGTGCCTTGGTAAAGACTTCTCTGGTGTTGTATCAAGATATCGCCATCTCGATATGAGAACGTAGAAAGCAGGAAGGAGCCGGCAACATGGAGGGGGCTCTCTTGTGGTCCGATCCTGCAAGTAATTGCAATTGGAGAAGTCAGTGGTGCCATGAGGCAACTGTAGTGTGGACATAGTGGTCTTAGGGGGATGGGTTACTTTTATATGGTCTCGTGTACTTCAAATGGAAAGCTACAGCATGTTTCCCCACCCCAAGCTGTGGCTTCTGCCCCCAAATCTGGCCACAGGGTGTTTCTGTTGACAGGACCGGTTCCCCCTGTTTTCTCTGGCTGCTAAAGGAGGTCGAGTTTTGTTTTTCCTCCATCAGGGTGTTTTTCTTTCCCATTAATCGGAGAGAACAAAAGAGTAGTCAGTTCCTTGTCCTCAAAAGGCACGGAGAAGTTATCCATGGCTTTGAGGAAAAGGAACTGGCTGTGTTGTGGCTTTAAGACTGTTGAGCACCAGGCTTGCAGCCAATTTGAAATGGCATTTTCCACCTCTGCCCTTTTTTGGTGACTCTGAAGGCATCTTCTCTAAATATTGCTGTAATTATACTAGTAGGCGTGACTGTGCAAATCAAGTTAGAGGTACCGGTAAATACTGAGGGCATTTTAGGGTTGAGCATTTGGCATTGAGCAACCCCATTGGGCTGCTGCCAACCACTGCGGTGCCATGTGCTTAACAGCAACAAGTGGTAACAGGGAAGCTTCATTTAAGAAAGGTCAAGAATTAAAAACTGGGTTCTTAGGAGAAGTTCCTTTAACTGGGCCTTTTGTGTTTGCTTGTTAAATAGTTAACAGTTCTCCTTTCAAGGCCCTTCTAGCACATTCAATTTTAAACAAAGTCTCTACTCTCCCTGGGCTTCAGTTTGACGGCAGAACTTCTATGCGCCAGCAACTACAACAAGCCCCATTGGTGGTCCTAAGGTTGCCAAGTCCAGGTTGGGGAATTACTGGAGATTTGTGGGCAGAGCTTGGAGACTTTGGATAGGGGAGAGAACTCAGTAGGGATGATTTGCTGTAGCTTGCCCTCTGTAGCTACCATGTTCTCCTAGCTACCATGTTCTCCAGGGAAACTGATCTATTTTGTCTGGAAATCAGTTGTAATTCTGGAAGAATTCCAGCTCAGCACCAGGAGATTGGCATTCCTGCACTCTCACAAGCTTGTTCCTGGCACCAGAGCTCCCACAGGGCTTTCCTTTCTGCCCCCTCCATTTCTCTGACCTCCCCACCATCACAAAAAAGCCATTTCTTATGGCCAGGGGCTGTTGGGAGATATAGTCCCTCAACATTTGTCCAGTACAGTCAAGGCTTGACTACAGTCATAGAAAGAGGGGGAAAGGCCTATCCTGTTAATGGAGGAGTAAAGAGATATTGTTTACCTCCATGCCCTAAAAAGGCTTCAGACTGCACACTATTAAATAAGCAGGACCTTTTCATCCAAGTCTGTTGGCAACTCTAATTCCACTGCACCCATTTTGGGTTCCCTTTTCCATTTCTGTTTCCCTCCTGATAGCTCATGAGTTGGAAAAGGGCAGAGAGCAAGTTAGTAATTTCTTTTGGTTCTGCCCTTTGACTGTCAGTGTCAGCCATGGCAGGATCCACCAGCCCCTTGCCCAATTTGTACCTCCCAAGAGCTGGCACCAAAAATAAGGTGCCATAAGTTTCAGGGAGTCCCTGTCTCCTACCCTTCAATCCCATTTTCTAAAATCCTCTCAAGCTTGCATTAAGCACCAACAGGCTTCGGGAATTAACAGATGTTTCTCCTTTCGTCTCTGGAGTAGCTTAAAAGCGAGGAAGCCGTGTTGTTGTTGAGGCAACCATAGCCTCCCTCAGCTACTGGGAAGTAATTGTGCAGAACATTTTTCCATCCTCCTAGTGAATGCTCCATGAAATACAAACCTGGCTCCTTGAAGACAGGACAGCAGGTTCCTGCAAAGGTGAGCTTGGAAGTAGCACCTAAGGGGATGGCTGGAGATTCAGGTTGCCAGATCCCCAATGGTCATTGGCAGGCGATAGGGTTGCCAGCTCCAGACTGGAAAATACCTGGAGATTCTGGGAGTGAAGCTTGAGGAACGAGGGTTTGGAAAAGGGGAGGACTTCCAATGGAGTATAATGCCATAGAGTTCAGCCTCCAAAGCAGCCATTTTCTCCAGGAGAATTTATCTCTGTCAGCTGGAGACAGGTTATAATCCCAGGAGATCTCCAGCTACCACCTGGAGGCTGGCAACCCTAGTGGGGGATGAGAATTAGGGTTGCCAGATTCAGATTGGGAAACTCATGGAGATTTGGGGAAGAAGCCTGAGGAGGACAGGGACCTTAGAGGGATATAGCGCCATAGAGTCCACCATCTAAAGCAACCATTTTATCCATGGGATTGTCTGGAAATTAGCCATTATGCCAGAGAATCCCCAGGCAAGGTGAAGTGACATAGTTAATGGGCCAGTAAATCATCTGGACCCAGGCAAAGGGATCTGAGAGTCATAGTAGACCACATACTGAACATGAGCCAGCAGTGTGAGGCGGCAGCCAAGAAAGCCAATGCGATTCTGGGCTGTATCAATAGGAGTATAGTATCAAGACTGAGGGATGTAATTGTAAAAAATTCTCTCTTATTCTGCATTGGTTGAGGCCCCTCACTCTGGAGATCATTGTCAGGTAACGGTTCTGGCAGGCAACCCGTAATTCAAGAGGGAAAAATTAATGCGCACGCCTTTTACACTGAGCTTCAGCTACCGTGAAGAATCCTCTCTAATCTGGTTAAAGGGATTGCTCTAATTTATGCCGCCATAGTGACAGTTACCCTCTGATGTTTTTGGTGGGGAAATAACTTACCCAAGAACTTTAGCTGCTAGTAATTGAACCTGGGTCCATGTGTGTGCAAAACATGTTATAATACTACTGAGCCACAGTGGCCCTTCCATTAATTAAATTAGCTCGGCACTTTTCTAGGGTCTTAGCCATGAGAACGTTGTTCCGAACACAAGATCCTATCGCTGGAAATGCCACAGATCAACCACAAGACCTGCTGTACACACTCTGCCATTGAATTCAAATGTACAATTCCATCCCTGCCCCAGCTGAGATTTCAACAGAATTTGAGGGACTTCCCAAATACCATTTTACCTACTGAATTTGAGTAATCCAATTTTTCTCATCATTAAGCTGAGGCTTGAAAAGTCTCACTATAATTTAAAAAAAAAAACCCTCACACATATATACCATCTCTCTGTCACATTTGTATCTGGCCATTTTTTTCCAAGGAACTCAGAACAGCATGCATGGTTCCGCTTTCCCTGTGTTATCCTCACAACAGCCCGGAGGAGAGTTAGGCAGAGAGGTCACCCAGAACATTTCAGGGCTGAGAGGGGATTCAAGTCCAGCATTGGAACTATCACTACACCATGTTTTTTTTCTAGTGTGGCTTATAATGAAAGGGAACTTTTCTCCTTAGAGCCCCACAAGCATTTCCCAGGCACGCAGTCTCAAGAATATTACTTTGCCACAGGAGGAGGGATGATGGTGATGGTGAAATGTGCTCTCTCCGCTTGGCTTTCTCCTTCCATAAACATTTCCCATTCAGGGTGGGGCTCAGCTGGGTGAGTACGAACATCCCGGCTGGCCTCGCGGCTGCTTGCCTCAACATGGAATGAAACAGGTCTCTGGCTCAGTCTGTTGCTGAAAACAACTTGGCTGCTTCTCCAACAAGCCCCAACCAGTAGGATTCCACTTTTGCCAGAGCTTGCTTTCGACACTTGTTGGGGCTGAGCAATCCTTCTTTTAGGGAGTGGGGGTGGTTTGCGTCCAATCTCACTCTGAGCTGCTCTGCGCCTTCCTTTCTCAGCTCCCAAATGGCAGCGGACTCTATCTGGCATTACCAGTTCCGGATTATCATGCTGGGTGACTCCACGGTGGGCAAGTCCTCTCTCCTGAAGCGCTACGCCGAAGGGGTCTTCCAGGAGTCAATGAGCCAAACTGTAGGAGTGGATTTTTATGTCCACTTTTTGGAGATCAAGCCTGGCCTGCATATCAAGCTACAGTTTTGGGATACAGCCGGGCAAGAGCGGTTCAGGTGAGTTTGGAACAGAGGTCTACGCGTGTGTGTGTGTGTGTGCGTGTGTGTGTTAACCACTAGCAATATGAATTGCAGAGATACCAACTGGTTAATCTTCCCTTGACCCCTTCAAACCTCCACACAGGCCTGATTCATGCATACAGGAGAACAAGTTTGTAGAATTCAGACGCGCCAAAATGGGTTTTTGCGTACATCGTCCTTTTAATGCTTTCTGATGAAAAACATCCCTTTAAATTAAAAAAATCACACATCAGGAAAAAAGGGTCTAGCTAGGTTTTCAGCTCCTGGTTAGGAAATTTCTGGAGATCTGGGAAGGGGCCACAGTTGATATATATACAGTCCACCCAGCAACACTGGCATTTTGTCCAGGGGAATGGATCTCTGTAGCCTGCTGTGGTAATGCTGGGAAATCTCCAGACTCCACCTGGAAGTTGGGAACCACAGCTCTAGCTATGCGGTGGTGTTTTTTCTATTTCCAAGGAACAACTAATGTTGGAAAATGTTATTTTGAAGTACTGTGGCCTATTTTACTATTTCAGCGCAGCGAGTGTTAGATTAGGCATAGGATAGTGCCTTTTACCAGGCTTAGATGTACATGCACCCCTACTGGTCGAAGCTTTCATAGGCCTTTTTAAAGGCTTCTTAGCTGTATGATAAATCTTGTGATCTTTTTAAATATCACTAAACAAATGTCATCCCTAGTCTTTCTCACCAATGGGGACCCAAAGCTGAATTGTTCTCATTCTACATTTTCTCCTCACTACTCTCCTCACAACTTCCCTGTGAGGTAGGTCTGGCTGTGAGTGTCACCCGGCAACCTTCTATGGCAGACTGGGAATCATCTATTAGAGACACATGACTGGTTGTTTAAAAGCTTTCTTATTACTTGTTATCTATTGTGAAGATAACATGGTTCAGATTGCTCCAGTTCCCTTCATTTTTGGCATGACAACTTCCATCATCATTCCAGAACTGGTGGCCAGTTTTGAAACATGTAGCATTATTTTCTGATGAGTGCTGCCTGCCACAAACAGAGATTCTTTGCTTTCATTGCAAACAGCATGGGGAAAGGAGTTGTCTCGAGATAACCTGGGCTTGCATATTCCCATGGCTTTCACTTTAGACCCTAGAAAACTGAAGATGGTGGCCAGTTTTGTATCTTTTCGCTTTATTCTTTGATGAGATATGCCTGCTCTAAATGGTCAGACAAGCTGAGCTTTCTATCACTATAGATTCATGATATGTATGTATGATAGTGGTTTTGGATCAGAGTCATATGATGGGCAGGTAGAATTTTTGTCTGGGGACCCGTTGTGGCTCTTGGCATCCCTGATCCACCATGACTTCCATTGACAGTCTAAAGTGGTGAAGTACATTCTACCTGCTCAGGTCTCTGCCATCACATTCAATTTCTTCTGAATGCACGAACCACTCACTGTTGAGGCTATTGGGATAAGTCTGCAAGGTATTATATTTCAGCACGAACAAGACGGCTAGAATAAGCAGGACTGTGGAAAGCTAATAGATATGTCAAAAAATCCTTATAAAGAGATTTGACGGGGGAACTAAAGACTTCACTGATAAATCACTGTGGCTGTCCTTGAGAACACTCAATATTTAATAGAGAAAGGTGCATGCTTACAGCCTCATTCACCCCATCCCTTTAGCTAAACTGCTGGACCAGCATCATGAAGCGCTCCCAGATACAGAATGATACTGAATTGCTCAGTGAAAATATGGCAGCATAGTAAATCAATAAGCAGGGCATCTTCTGATACAGATGTGAGAATTCCATTTGGCTGATTAAAAGCAGGCAGGCAGAAGTATACTATTGAAAGGAGAAGGAGTATGGCAAAGATTGAAATATGGGAGGGCAGGATGAAAAGGAGTGAAGCATGAGAGAAATGTCAGGTGTCCAGGGAGCAGAGAGGGAGAAAAACAGTACAGTAGCAACTTAATCAGCAATTGGGACTTAGGCTTGATCAGCACATACAGCAGAATCCTGAGGTGACAGGTTGTGTCACTGGAGATTGCAAGCAGGAAACACCACATTTAAATGCTCTTCACACATCAGAAAGGAAGGTTTCACCCGCTCTCCTCCCTGCTGCTGATTTTCCAGAGAGGAGAATTAAAAATCACGATCCTCTACATTACAATCTGAAATGACAGTCCATTCTGATACCTCAGGACAGGGTTGCAACCTCGGTGCATGTTCTGAATATGACTTAGCTGCAATTCACTCTATGGCAAGGCTAGTAACAGGACTCAATTGTACAACATTAGAAAGGCCTTTCAGCCTTGACCTTGCAAAAGGGCATAGCCAGTCAGAACGTTTCCTTGGTTGTGCAGGTTTGCCAGTTGCTTAAACAAACACATTTTTCAAGGAGTCCTACCCAGCTAAAAAGGTTGATTTCCCCTTTCTTTGAATGGTTGGGTTGATGAGAACTCAAAGCACATCTTTCTTGGGAATAGTACTACCGGCATTGACCCTGTGAAAGTCACTCCTGAGAGGAACCCATCTTCTTATTTTTGTAGCTTCTGCTTGCTACCTTGTCAAAACATGGCTATTTTGTGTCGTTAACTGAGCTGCTTTCCTGCAAGAATTTGGTGTTTTATGCTCTTTTTTTAAAAAAAATCTTAGATTACAAATTGATTGCTATATGCAGGTAGAAAAGCATTTTTGTGTATAAAATATTAAATAACTGGACATGTACAAATCTCATCAGGAGGAATTCTTCCAATTCTGGATGCTGAATTTCAAGATGGGTGTAGACAAATCAGAAAGGGTTTGGAGGAAGCCAGGAAAGGACTGAAAACATCCTCTGCGGAGACATTGTTGGGGATGTTTAGCTAGAACAGGGGTAGGGAACCTTTAACACTCAAAGAGCCATTTGGACCCGTTTTCCACGGGAAAAGAAAACACTTGGAGCCACAAATAATTTTTGACATTTAAAATAAAGATAACGCTATATATATTGCGGGGGTTTTCTACCTTTTACTCCGCTCATTCTGAGAAGCGCATGGATGCGTCCACCCTGCTGCCTGCAGGGCGGGCAAGGATGGGGCCAGCGGCTCAGCCTTGCCGGCCGCCGGGAAAGCGCCCACCCCGCTCCAACAGGGCGGGTGAGAGGGGAAGCCCGTGGCACGGCCCAGCCAACCGCAGGCAGTTGGTGCGCCTGCCCTGCTGCCTGCAGGGCGGGCAAGGATGGGGCCGGTGGCTCTGCTCATGGAGCCGCAGTGCAAGGGCAGAAGAGCCGCATGCGGCTCTCGAGCCGCAGGTTCCCTACCCTTGAGCTAGAAGATGAGAAGATTGAGGAGACATGATTACCCTCATCAAATAGCTGAAGGGCTTTCCCAGGGAAGAGGACAAAAATGTGTTCTCTGATGCCGTGGACAGCAAAATGAGATTCAGTGGGTATTCAGTTACAGGAGGGAAGATTTTGGTTGAACATCAAGAGAAAATTCATAATCGTACAAGTAGTTTAACCATGGAACCAGTTACCTTGGGAGACGTGTTAGGTTCTCCCTCACTGGAGATCTTCAGGCAGAGGCTGGACAGTCATCTGTGGAGATTTTCTGGCTATTGATTCCCCCATCCCACCCCACCCCCACACTTGAGGGAGGGAGGGAATTAGATGGCCCCTTCCAGCTCCAGGTTCTCTGGAATCATTTTTTTTAAAAAAATTTATTTTTCCATATATAAAAGAAAGGAATAATACAGAAAAAAAGGGAAGGGGAAAGGGGGGGATACAATTGGAACAATAAGAGAATCTGGGTTAATAGCTTCTTTCACTGAAAAAACCTCAGTTACATTCAAAATAAAAAAGAAGCTCAATACATGTTGAACAACTTCTACATATACTCTTGCAAATAATTCATTTAGAATTATTTGTGATCATCTATATATAATAAAAAGTTATATATATTAAGGCGCGCCTCTGATGGAGGTGGGGTGTGTGGCAGCAGCAGGCCCGGGGTGCTCCTGGCCTGGTGCCGGCTGCTGCCATGCTGCTGCCCGCCCCCCCAATCAGAGGCACATGCCTGCTCCCGGCCTCTGATAGAGGTGGGGTGGTGGCAGCAGCCGGCCCTGGTCTGGAGCCTGCCGGGCTCTCCTGGCCTGGCGTCGGCAGCTGCCGGGCCGCTCTCCCACCTCTATCAGTGACTGTGCCTGCTCTGGGAGGGGCAGGAACCGTTGTGATGCTTACACAGGGGACTACCTTTACTTTTGTCTAAAAAAGAAAATAAAGTGGATTTTGTGGTCAGAGTGCCAGACCCAAGTCTGAATCCTCACTCTGCCATGGAAGCTTATTGGGCGACCTTGGGTCAGTCATTCTCTGCTATGAGCATAAAATAGAGGAGATAAAAATAATGTAGAGTCCACTTTGGTTCCTCACTGGGGAGAAAGGCAGGGTATAAATGAAGCAACTGAACAGAGAAAAACAAAACATATTTTAAACTGCTGTGAACTCACTATAAAGCAAAGCAAAAAATAACCGATATGGCACAGTAGACAAGAGAGCTGAAATTAGATTGGGGAGTAGGGCAGAGTTCAAATCCCCACTCAGCCGTGATGTTGGCCAGTCAGGTGACTTTGGACTGGTCGGCTTAACCTACCTCCGGAGGCTCCTGCAAAGATAAATAAACAGGCAGAACTACATATGCTTAGGGTTGGTTTCCAGGAGACAAGGGTCACCAGGTGGGGACACAAACCCAACCTATGAACTCTGTCAGTTAAACATTACTGGCACGTTCTCTGTTTTTACCCACATTGCTTCCATTCTAATTTGGATGATGGCCTCATAAAGAAGGAGTTGCAGCCTTTCCCCCCTAAGAGGAAACGCTCCAGGGAAGTAATTATTTGGCCCTTTGTGAATGACTCGGGGACATAGAAATCAACCCTTTATCTAGCGCAGGGGTCTGCAACCTGCGGCTCTCCAGATGTTCATGGACTACAATTCCTATCAGCCCCTGCCTACAATTCCCAGGGACTACAATTCCCAATTGACCATGCTGGCAGGGGCTGATGGGATTTGTAGTCCATGAACATCTGGAGAGCCACAGGTTGCAGACCCCTGATCTAGCCCCTTGAAGAAATAGCAGCATAAAAAATGAATGCAGGATGGCTACTTTTATGAAGCAGACTCAACTGAGAACAGAAATCCTTAACCAGGTGTTCCTTTCTTGTGATACAGATCTGTGACTCGCTCATATTACCGCAACTCAGCAGGTGCAGTTCTGATGTTTGACTTGACCAATCGAGCATCTTTTGAGAGCATCAAGAAGTGGCACCAGGAAGTTATGGAGACCGTCAAGCCTTATCATGTGGTCTTTGTGCTGGTTGGCCATAAAAGTGACCTGAAGGATGAATGTAAGGTTGAGCAAAAAGAGGCTGAGAAGCTGGCATCTTCACTGGGAGCAAAGTACATAGAAACATCCGCTAAGACCAGCCAGAACGTGGAGGAGGCTTTTCAGATATTGACCTTAGCCATCTATGAAGCACTGGAAAGTGGGAAGATGAGACCAAATGAACAATGGGATGGAATAAAATGTAAGTTACCACCTGAGGCACAGCTTAAGATACAGGAAGAGAGGAGACAGAAGAAATGCTCATGCTAGCAGCATAGAACCTTTGGGAAACATGCAGGAGTTACTCAAGACCATCTCATAGTGCCACTACCCATTTTTATGGAAACCAATGACAGTTGTGGGGGTGGCTTATTGGACAATGTTGGTCCTAAGGACACCCCCCCCCACACACACCATTTCTTATCAGTGAATCCAGGACACAGGAGAGCAGAACCCCCAAAAGAACAAAAACATGGACTTAATGCACATTTGGATTTGCTTGTACTGTGCATCTTTTAACTCAGCACATCACACATTTGTGGATTTGTGGAAGTATGGAAGTATGGAACACCTGCTCCTGAGCCACTCCACGTAGTGCTTTGCTTCACCTGTCCCAAGACTTGCTTTCTTCTGTCTTGCTAAGCAGGGAGCTGGGTTGAAATGTGGCCTTAACAGATCCTGCCTCTAAGGATATGTTGCACCACTGCCCCCCTCTCCTGGACCACCAGCTTAATTTCAGAACATCCCTTTCACTGACCGACTACAACTCATTCAACTTTCTTGCATTTAACTTCTAGTCAGCAGGCAGTAGAGCACCCAAACAGCAAAGTCTTTGGCTCTTGTCATGTGCCAGAGAGGATCCTTCTGAGTCTCTTGGTTGTTGTCAAATAATCAAAGCTAGACAAATAATAAAGCCATCCCTGTGACCTACAATTATCATAACTTTGAAAAGAGAGCTTGCAGATAAAGGTCAATGCCATTTCACTGTTACGTCTCTGCCTTTGTTATTTTAAGAGAAGTTCTACTGTTAAACAGGATAAGGATTATTATATATATATATAAACCTTTAATGGCATAATTAAAACAGCAGCAATATACCAGAAAAATGGCGACCTCAGTGTAATGATACAATCTCCAGTACAGTTATAACCGTTTGCTGATGACAGAGCACAAAAAGTTAGCCAACGCTTCCAATACACTTGCAGAACCACAATCCAACATCGTTACCACCTGGTGATAGATTAATGTATATGTATTATTATCAATGGGGGTTTTTTAACCACTGAGGTTTAGATATTTATTCCTGAAAGCTCGCGGCTTTATTATAGCAGACGGTGTAAATATCCGCCGATGACCCGGATTGATTCTTAAATGAAAGCAGGGGAAATAAGGATTATTATAAACCACCACAGAACCAGGAACATTTTGAGGGTTTTCTTTAGCTAAGCTGGCCCTAAAAATTTATTCACAGCATAAAAAATGTCAAGAGAAACACTAATGACTGTATTTTGGACATGGCTATCTGAATAGCTATTCTCAAAGCAAAACCTTTAGAACTGCAAGCTTGCACCTGGTTAACTATCAGAGCAGATGTCCCCTTGCCAGTTTCCTGAGTTGCTGTGCTGTTGGAAATCCACTGCATCTGAAGCCATGACAGCATGAAAACAGGAAATGGCAACTACTAGATTGCAGCCAAACAGAGAAGTATTCTTCCCAAATTCCCCTTTTGCACACCCATCCCTTTTCTCCCTTAGAAAGCTATCCAAGGTCCTGTAATGAAAAGTCTGCAGGGATCCTCAAGAAGGGGGGATTTTAACAGTCTTTCCACACTCCCCAGACTGTGTCTTTGGGGGTGGGCTTAAAGAGACTTCAGTAGGAATAGGATATCCAATGTATCATGCTGGCAGGTGGTTGAATGCAGTCTACTGAAGCATTTTCATATCCAACACTGCAAAGGGGTGGGGGAGAGAGCATAGACATCTATTGAGTTACGCTGGTAGTTCTGAAACCAAGATCACAAGTCTATGGACATTCACTTAGAAGTAAGCACCACTTCCTAAGTAACTATTAGCTCAGGCGGCATAACATCATTCCTATATTGCAGGCTGTGTATATTTGCTTTTAAAAAATCTGTATTCAACAACCTACCTAAATTGTGTATATCTCTACAATGTATGCAGCTCGTGCAGAATGTCTGAAGATCTATGGAAAGCACAGAAGCCCTGCCAGAAATCCTGCCGTAAGAGTTCACCTGCTCTTCAGAGGTTAACTTGGTACTTGGAAGGGATAGAAACTGGTTAGAGGAGCCCAGTGGTGCAAAGGAGTAAGCTGTAGTACTGCAGTCAAAGCTCTGCTCACAACCAGAGTTCAATCCTGACAAAAGGCAGGTCAGGTAGCTGGCTCAAGGTTGTCTCAGCCTTCCATCCTTCCAAGGCCAGTAAAATGAGTACCCAGTTTGATGGGGGGAAACTGTAGATGACTGGGGAAGGAAAAGGCAAACCACCCTGCAACCAGTCTGCCTAGTAAACATTGTGAAGGTGATATTACCCCGTGGTACTTGTACAGAGAATTACCTTTACTTTTTAGAAACTTGTTTTTATTTTTTAAAGAGAACTCAAGATACTCTCAGAATACTAATTCTGTATTTGCATATCACAATTACAAAAAAAGAAAGGAAAAAGCAGAGCACTAATTGAAGCAAGTGTGATATTCCAGAACATAAAGCCTTCTCCACCTTAACAAGGGCTTTGATTACGTACGTCCGAAAAATGAAGGCTCCAGCTGCTCTGCTGGTTTTCATGAGGCAAAAATATAGTTAGACAATGCTGAATACATTAACATCGTTCTGAAATTCTGTTTTGCTTTTGAGACGGCAAAACCATTTTTTTAAACTTGAGCAGCATTTTAAGTGCACATGGCCACTCCCAAACAACTGTATTTCACACACATACAACTGGATTGTACTTTTGTCTTTACTTCGAAGCACATTACCAGAAAGAACCACCTGGTGGAGTTACTGCACAGGTGAACTTAAGGTAACAAAGTGCATGATCTTCTGCTTGTATGGGGTTTTCTAGCAAAACTGTATGATGTGAGATGGTTTATAGCAACATTTTATTAACATATCATAAGGCAGGTCTCCTTTGTGGAAACCAAGTTAAATGAGAAAACAGGAAACACAAAAATTTCAGAGCACCGTCTGGATAAGGAAATTTGGTTATTCATTATCAGAGTCATGGTGCTGGCTGGAACAGATCAGATTAGACTAGCCCGATGATCAGGATGAGAGTTCTTACAGCTTCCTAAAGGTGAATGTAGGTAGGATATTTTACGTACGTAGGCTTAGAAAAGAGAGAGATCTCTCCATACACCACCGTGACCGCTGTCATCTAACACACATGCACATAGTAAGAAGACAGTCAGCTCCCACTGGCGGCACATGGGACAAGAGGGCTACGCGATCTTCCCATGTGATTACACACCTGTAGATAACTGTAGGAAGATTCAAAAGGACATGAAAGGTTTGGATGCAAAGGCTTGGTGAGACTGCTTCTGCAAGCATGACCCAGACTTTTACAACAAGAGCATGTACAAGTGGAGAGAGTTCACTCGCGCAGGCACATTAACAGCTGGTTATGCTATAAATGGTCAGCACTGTAGGCTGGGTACACTAATGTCAATCTCCTATTCAAGCATCAAATGCTTCTGGGAAGGCATTATGGCTGACTAACTCCATTTATACACTTGAATGTGTTTTTGATTTTGAGATCTGACACTGAAGGAGAAGGTTGGTTGGGCTGTTTGAAACTGCTTCCCACTCTGTTGCAGGAAACATTAATGAGCCATAAAGTATAGATGCCCACAATATAACCACAAGCCTTGATTTCCTTCGCTTTTTAGTTGGTAAACAGAATCTACTGGGTTCTGAACAATCATCCTACCAGAACTTTTGCTCTGGGCCTTGTTATAGGTGGGTTCTTTGAGATCAAAATAGCTGGAATTTAAAAAAAAATTCAACTTCTTTCCAGCTTGCTGTATAGCCATGAAATAAGTTGGTTTTGAAGAGATATTTGAAGACTGGCCCAGTCTCTTGCTCCAGCCTCGGTGCCCTCAGTAACGTGTTTTTCACAACTGGTGCCAACACTGTGACCTGGTTTTAGATTCATAATTTCTTTACTTGTAAAATAAATCTAAACACTGACATTACAAAGAGTTAAAGGGAAACAAAAACATCTACAGCTGCTTCTAATACTGTTCCCCAGAATACCAAGATAATCTGTCCCTTGGATAATCCTGGACACCATAAATCACTGTTGAAGTCACAAAAAGAAAGTTGGTGTTTCATATATTGTGTTCTTTGGGGGGAAAGAGACTGGGGATGGGGAGAGGCGGGCAGGGCTAATGCTTTGGGCATATCTCCCCTCCAAGTCAGATATTGCTGCACCATTAAATACATGCCTCTCTGTAAAGCGTAAACCATCCCACAGATGATGGCACAGATGCCACAGTTTAGAGGCAGATTTCTTTTTCCTAGTCCCAGAAGAGCCATTTTTATTTCCTGCCTTTCCCTGGCGTTATTTCTTGGTTGTTTTGCGGATCAGTGCCATTCTCTGTAAAGAGAAAAAACAAGAGTGAGAATCAGGAACACAGGCTGTCAGCAAAATGCTTGATTAATAAGATCTAGACAAGTCCTTCCAGTAGCTTCATCACCACAGTACTCAAATGCCTCCCAGTGTCCAATCTTACTAGTCATTGTGATGTAGCTGAGCAGAAATAGGCTGCCAACTAAAAGGGCTTGCAAGGTGATAGTCTCTACCTTGCTTTAATGCAGGCAGAGGACCTGCACCCAGCAGCACAACTGTACCTTTGATTTTTTAACACATTGGGTGAGTGTCTCTTTCTCCCCAGAACGGCTTGCATGCCACAATCTTCTGGCACTCACATGCTTGAACCATTCAGAGACTCATGTCTGAAGTTTCAGAGTGTTAGTCTCTAGACAGCAGGTTCTTACCTGTTTATGAGCTTCAGTAGTGCAGGCTTTTTTATATGGTCTGATTTCTTCAGAACCAAAACCTGGGATCCACATATTCCACTGGCGCTCTATAGTGAAGCAAAGATGGGAGCAAAGGCAGTAATCAAGCACACAGGAAGTAGATAAGATCAACATTCCTCAAGTTCACTATTTAGGAAGGAAAAAGCCCAAAGAACTTCCTGCTGCCAGGGCTGTAAGAACTACATAAAGTGAGAAACCAAAATTATAACTCCTGTTGGATCTGAGAGATCCCTGTAAGACAGCTAGGCTCTTCTGTCTCTCCCTGCAAGTATCTTGACCATCTATATTGCAGATTAGGCAACCGGCATCATGTCCATCAAAAGGTGGAAGGAAAGTGAACTAAGAGGTCCCCCAAAAATCACTTGTGGTATGGGAGCCACATTGCTGTAATTCAATCCCATGGTCCTGCTGAAAAGGCCTAGAGCCACATGGGAAGAAGCAATCACCCAAGTCCTTCCCACCGGTATGGTGTCCCCACCTCATCTGAGCAACAACCAGGTAAAAGGACCCTACAGTCTGCCTTTCAAGTGAGAAATTAGGAATAATCATAATGTGTCCTTATGCTCAAGCTGTTCAGTCTATGAACTCTCCTACTACATCTCTTTAGGCCCAGATTCTTCTGGACTCCATATTTTGCCCTATCTTGATGCAAAATCCTGGATTTCTAACACTTAGGGACCCCCCCCCCCCAGCTATTTAAGAAAACACTAAAGTCCCCTAGCAAGAAATGGGGGAGTAATTTTAAAAGCTGGTTGCATTTGAGTATGCTGGTGCTGTCCTTTATTTTTACGATCTTTGAAGAAGGAGTCAAATACACACACAGCAGTTGTCAAACAGTCTTCAGTTCCTCAACCCAGCATTCATCACTAAACAGTTCCCAATTTCAGACAACAGGTTGCTACACAGATTGGACTATTTTGCCCATGCTGTTTTATGAATGGAAAAGGAAGCCTGCAGCAGCCTGCTTCATCAGGGAAAGCAGAAAAGGCTCGTCAAAGAGTGATGGGGCAACACACAGTGAATTACAGCCATAATTTCTGCCCTGGTTTGGAGTAGCTTACCAAGGTGTAACTGGACATCTTTCACTTCCAGGGTGTTGGATTTGCGGTGCCGTGCGAGCTGACAGGCAGCTGTCACCACACTTTCAATGAAGTCATCAGCAATCTGCAGCAGCATCTGTCGAATACAGAGGAAGGAAAAAGCCAGGTGCATTCAGTGGTGGGTTTCAGGAGCGGACATCACAGGAATGGGATTGACATGTCAACCACAGACGTTTTTCACTTTCCCAAGAAATTAGGCTGGTATCAGGAAGAATCTCAGTGATTTTCCACCAGCCAGTCCTGTTGATGTGTGCATGTGCTGATGACCTGAAGAATTTCACCGGCTCAGCACAAGGTGAACAGTTCAGCCCCATGAAGGATGGATCTGTGCATGTACCAAACGGCTGCATGACTTCTCAGCACCGACCTCTCATTTTAACAAGGACCTACCTCCTCTACATCTTCATCCAGTTGCTCATTTGGATCCACCTCCCGAACAAGATCCTGCAGTTTCTTCTTGGTTAAGATCTGGGGGCATATAGGGGAGGGGAATAAAACATTAGCACAGCGGTAGTGATTATATCAAGAGGCATTCTCACTCTAGACTATAAAAAGATGAAAACAATCTTTGAGATGTTTGGAATTTTGATGAAGAGCATGTAAAAAAAGAATCACCAGATGATTCTAGACAGGACTCTAGGAGGCAGTTACAAAATGCACAAGACAAAAGACATCTCTGAACAAACACTTTGTTTCCACTTTGATTTGCAGCACAGGTAACACCAGGCATACTCAAATGCAACCTGCTTTTAAAATTTCTTCCTCCTCTCTTGCTTTTCCAGTACCAGAAATTAAATTACCTGGCTGCTTTCAGGACTGAGACGTCCCCCACTGCTAGGAGTTCCTGGCATCTTTGCCACAGTGGTATTGTTTGCCATGGAGCTCTGTGGGGGAGTACTAGCAGGTTCCGGCTTGATTGAGGAAAAATTGGATAAGTTGATCAAGGTAGATGGACCAAACTGGTTCATAATCTGCTGGGCTTTAGCCTTCAGATCATAGAGTTTGTCGAAGTCTTGCTTCTTCTTGGGAGTGTGAGGGCCTAAACCAATCAGCTGGAGGAAAACAAAACCCCCAATGTTAAACACAGAAAAGAAGGGGACTTAAAAGGTGGCGATGGTTTAAGATTGCCTTTTTAGGTTATTCCTGACAAATAGGATCCCAGATGTTTCAAGCTGATGACATTTTTGCATGCACATTTATAGAAATAAGTTTTCATCAATTTCACTACATCACATTTTGGCCACTTCATAAGTGAGTAGGGGAAAGGTTTTTAAGGCCTCTTTCCTAGAATTAACATACCTCTTTATGCAAACCATCATAATTTGTAAACTTGAGTATTGTTACTCCATGGATCTCAGATGTCCATTCTTAATCATTCAGCAACATTCAAGACAGTCCCCCACCCCTGCCCACAAATATTTGCCTAATGCCAAAAACAAATGTGCACTATTAGTTGATTACTAAGCAATTATCAGGGGGCAACTGAAATGTGTGGACCCCACCATCTGCAGTTCTAAGAGAAGGGAATGAAAAGGTACATTTTTTGTGTAAACATGCATTTTCATTAAACCATGCTGCCAGTGGTGGTATTCAAATAATTTAACAACCGGTTCCGGTGGTGGGATTAAAATAATTTATTATTTGTTTAATTTATATACCGCCCTCCCCCAAGGGGCTCAGGAAGGTTCACAACAATTAATTTAACCACTTATTTACAAGCACTATTTTAACAACCGGTTCTGGCAAAGTGATGCAAACCTGCTGAATCCCACCGCTGCATGCTATTCACTTGACTTCATTTTAAATCACGTCTATGATCTCTCATTTCAGTCATGTCTTCCTTGTGTACAGTATAGACACCTGGCTCAGAAAATGATGGCTTCTCAAACCTCACAAACAGTATGGATTTAAATTTTTTTTAATGTAAGATGCTAAGTATCCGCTATGAACAGAGAAATGTCTGAGGATCTGGATGAGGTTTGCTAACCCAGGGAGTCACTGATTCAGACTACCATGCTCTATAATTCCTAATATACTCTTTCTTGAAAACATACCCTTGACTCACAGTTCCACAGCAACGTGATTCTGGGTGATCCCTTAGGTCCCCTTTGGTCCTGCCCAAAAATGTTCCAGCAAAAACTGCTCCAATCAATTCCAACAATAGTTCAAACTTCAGAAAGGTCTTCCTCAAGAGATTTCTCCATCCATTTAAGAATGCCAGTGCCTTGTACATGCCAACAGTTCAGACCATCCAATACACATTTGTAACCACATAAATCTGTTACCCACATGATAAAAAGGCTGAGTTCAGACTCACCCAACCATGTTTAATACACAAATGAGCCTGGGTCTTGTGTACTTCCTGTTGGATTCCCTTTTGCTCTTCCTGTTTGTCAACAAATCAGTTTATCATTACATGTTTACCAAGTATACCATGTTATTGAAAATCATGGTTCGCTTGGAAAGATCATAAGCCAGGTCTTGACTACAGCTCTTTGGCTTGGGGAGCCAGCCCAAAAATGTAGAAGCCAGACTCAATGTTTTAGCCTTGAGGGGTTTTACATTTTAAAGACCACATTTTCTAATCAGTAACAGCACAAAGCTTAGTCCTAGCTTCTTCACAGTCTATTGTGATTTCATTAAAGAGACGACAAATGTTGTAGTATATAAATAATTAAACACAGGAGTAACCCCTGGTGGTCCTCATTGCCACAAAAACTTGATCTCTAAGCTTAACCTAACCTTTCCCTAATTCCTCATAATTTCATTATTGGTTTTAAATGCTCCATCAAATTGAATATTGGGGTTAGTATAGAAAACAACCAGTTAAGAAGTAAATATAGCTACCACCACCATTGAAGGGTATAAAGTTGACATATAAACCAGCAATAACTCCTCCCTACACGTGCAATTTTATGTCAGACAACAAAACGTATTCTGGTGTGAAATGATAAGCTTTGTGCTTCTGAGGATCACTAAGAAAGAATACAATGAAATCCTTGCTGAAAATATTAGATGACCCAAATAATTTTCTAGGTGCTGGTACCTGAGATGTGTCAAACCCTGACATAAGCAAGGAGAGACCATGCTTTCCCAACTAAAGGGAAATGGCAAAAGGGAAGGGACGGTCTACACATGTAATAAACAATAATAATAAAAGGATAATAAATAAAAGGAATTTTAGAAGGGAACTAAAGGGTGCAGCAAGAGCAGAACATATGAGTTTGATCCTTACGTAGCATCAAACTATGGTTTCGAATCACATCTTATCAGAGAGTATTTTTAGAGATGAACACTAACTGCTCTCTGCAGCTTCACATAGATACCATATAATTTCTTCAAGTGAAATATGCTAATTACTCTTATTCTGTTCTGTAGCTTTCCTTTCTATTTTCACTTAGTGCCACACCCTTAACAGCATATCAACACCCAAATATATACCACCCAACAGCAAGGTGATCAACATGAGGCATTTTTTTCATTCATCTACTCCAGTAAAAAAAACCCAAAACACACTGTTAGTACTAAGCCATACAAAGGACTCACACAAAAACAAACCAAAAATCCATGTTATAATCATGCATGATCCTATTCAACATACTTTGGCAGAGAAGTCCATGCTATGACAGCAAACCCTGTTCCAAAATGATCACTGCTTTCAAACAAAGATAAGTCCTTAACCTTACAGGAAAACCGATGAGAAACAGTCTGCCCAAAAGGTAAAGGAACAGGCTGAATACAGTAATGTGGGATAGAGCTCAGAACCAAGTTCAAGCTGAGGAATCTCAGGGTTCTATTTCTTGCCCTCCTTTGGATAAATCTGCACCATGAGGTATTGCAGATTAACAGCTCTGCTTCTGGAGAATACTCAAGTCAGCCTAAGAGTCACATCACACTCATGTAGTTACTGTGCAGTGAAAGGGATTGTGTACTATTGACAACTGCTTCTTCAAACAGCTGGCAGGTGTGAAGGACAGGTATCATCTAATGCACGCCATGGGAAACTGCTCCTTCATTCAACACCACCTCAAGTCAGTCACTAAAGCAATTATATTGCTGTTCCTTCTATTGTTCTACATTCCTTCCCTTTCTTCCTCTGCTGTTACTTCTAATCTTGTTGAATCTCCCCCCCCCCCTCCCTGTTCTTTCTGCTACTAATCTGTTTTCTACTGCTTCTGGAATGATTTTTCACCATTTCTGCCCTTTCCACTTTCAAAACTTCCGGCTGCCGTGAGGTGCGGATGCAGTCTGCTGTGTTCCTCCTCCACCTCCTCAGGATAAGTTTTAAAATTATTTTACCCTACTTAGTTTTTATCTTTCAGTATATCCTTTTGTTATGTAGAATGTTTTTACAGAACTGGTTGTGGTTGAGGTGCAAGACAGAAAAAGTACACATTAGCTAATATCTGGAAAAGGGACCATGTGTAGTTATTTTGCTCCTCTATAAGGCACCCCATTTCCAGATTAAACATCATAAAGGAAGGTGAAGGATGCATTACATTCCCTAGCGCATGGGCAAGCTGTAGAATGTTCAATATCATGCTATATTTTAATAAAATAGGAAGAATAATGTAATAAAAAACTAATTGGAAGCTAGGACTTTGACATATTCTGATAAAGAACAGCAGAAACTAAATATTCTTCAGAGTTTATGCCTTAAATTAGGTAAAATATATTCACAAAATATTCCACATGGGGCCAATGACTTTTTGACAAGAATTCTAGAAACTTAAAAGGGAAAGGTAAGAGGTTCTTGCAGAATTTAATTTACCATCATCACACTTCAACTTTGGAAAACAACCAAACTGAACCAGGTAACACCTGTCAGTAGTTTCTCACCACAGTGCTAGCATGCCATGCCAGGTGAGTTCAAGCCAACTTACTTACAGCTATTTGAGTATCTAGGTCTTTAATTACATCAGAAACTGCTGTGGGACCAGTGAAAGGGGTGGCCATTTTCAAGGGAGAAAAGATCCTGCAAGTAAACAGTCACGGTTAACCTTCAGACCTTCCCTGTTGCAAACTCTAACCAAACCTTGAAACAAAGAATAGAAGCTCTGACAGATACCTGTAGTTAAATAAAACTGTGACAGGAGGGAGATTTGTGCACCTGGCCCCTTCCTCCTCACTCCCCAAACAAGGACCACAATAAATAACTAAATTCATCAGTGATGCATGAATATAACCCTGCAGGTTCATTAGAGCTTGTTTTTGATCTACAAATGGGGACCCTACACCAGGATTAAACTCACATCAAGAATCCTGAAAAATCAGTTCAAGTTAACCATGAGTACAAATTAAGATGTGTGTTAACTAGAACTGGTCTTAAACCAGTCATTGTGAGCTGTCCAGGAAAGGGGTGGAAAAAAGATGCTCATGAGCACAGCGAAAGACAGGTTCATGTATATTTAACCACAGATAAAGTGGAAAGCAACATACCCACTCTCGACGTAAAATTAAATATATTAGCCATTCAGTCATGTCCTCTCCAACCTATATCTGATTCTAGAAAACATTTGCATAATGCTGTTGATCTGAATGACCAGATCTTAAGTATACATTAGTGCAACATCTCAGTTAGCAACCCTGGCATCTGATCCAAACCACCTGCTGTTCATGAAAGATGTTTACTATGAACATTTCTGTAGCTAGTTATGCCTCCCATAGCAGCCATTCTGTGACTGTGCCTATCACTTTGTCAGAATTCCAAAGATGCCTACAGGATTAAAAAGGGTAGGAGATCCCCAATGTAAACTAAGACATGATAAAGGCAAACAAACCCTCCTTACAGAACAGTTGAAAATACCAAGCACAGGAAGAACCACATATAGTTCCTAAATAAAAATGTAATAAAAACAAGTTATTACGCTGCAGTACACTTAGGTCTCTGGTAGAGGACCACTGGAAGGATTGTATCACCTTCCTCTGAATAAGAATGCTGATTTTATTTACAATGCTCATAGGATTTTTCAGTGTCATCTGATGAACATCAACAAAACCTGAAAAAACACAGTGTTGTCAAACTTATCTCCCTCCTCTACCTCTTTTCCTCCAGAGTCTTATTTCAATTTTAAACTTCACCTTGCAGTCTATGTTTAACTGATATAAGCCATCCAGGATGTCAGTATATTGAAAAGCTGGCTAAAGATAACAGCAATACAAGCAATCCTACAAACGATTAGCTTTCAAGCCTGGGGAGAAAGGGGAAGAATGTTTGTCCTTTGGGAAAACTGCTACTCTGGAGCCCACAAACTAGACATCTCAGGAACTTAGAGCAGTTCCCCAAATGCAAACATTTTTGTCTCCCAAAAATGGCTATCAACCTAAATAACTACAAAATACAAACAGCTATTTATTTGGTGCATTTTTATCTTACCCTTTCTTCAAGAAGTTCCTCCTAACTCACCATATTATGAACACAACACCACTGTGAATTAGGTAAGACTGAGAACTGGTGACTGGCTCATGGTCAATTCCGTATGGGTCAGATCAGAGTGCAGATATTGAACGTGGGTGTCATCAGTCCTACACTGTGCTATAGTGGCTAGTGTCAGGTAGGTAGCCATGTTAGTCTGTAGTGGTAGCTGAAAACTTGAGACCAGCAGCAAGCGCATTATAGACAACCACATTTTTCCAGGATACAAGCTTTTATGGAGGGTGTTGCCAAGAAGGGCCAGTTAGACTGAAGATGAAAAATACAATGCAAAACACAATCAGATTAATTACAGCAGATAATCTCTTTACAGTGCACTTGGAGATGTTTTGCAGAACATCAAGTTACTCCATGGAGTACTGTTTGAGAACCTCTGGACTAGAGTAATGCCTAGAAGCAGGAAAAATGAAAAATAAGCGTCTACAATGAGAAACTTCTTTTGACACTATTCAGCCCATGGGAGGTGGGCCATAGTCTTCCACTACATTCTTTGCACCTTGACTCCAACTGGCTCTCCTTAGCAACACCTTTCCCGCCTTCTGACCTGAATAAAAGGACTGATGTATCTTCATTCTTTGTGGACCAACTAAGTATTGACTCAGCAAAGTATATAAGATGGAAAATTCTGTTGATCTTTCTGGTGCTTCTGAACTCGATCCTTATTTTAAATTATGAAAAGGAAAGGACAACTTAACGAAGGGTAGGTACAGCCCCTACAAGGCTACTATGGCGCTGGAGAAAGGGAGGAGAGCAGTCTGACCAGGCGCGGGTGGAGCGAGAGGTCAGTTTGGGAAATTCCGGTATATTCAGGGGCAGCGCCTAGGAAGGGTGAAAAAACCGATCTCTACAACTCCAGGCCCTACTTGGTGGTTGCAACTCCACCTTCACTGCTCCTAAGCTACCTCAAACCAGGCAGGTGCCCGGGACTCTACTCTTGCCCCTCAGCAACCCGCTACGGCTTGAGCCTCAGCTGCCTTTAGCACCGCTCCGCAGACCCCTCGCACTCACCGGACCCCGGTCACCTATCTCGCCATCTCCGCGTCCCGGCTCCGACAGCCGCTCTCCTCCCTCACAAAGTCGCCGGGACACAGCACTTCCGGGGTCACGACCCTAATCACCGCCGCAGCTCCTGGAAACGCTTACGGAGGCCCGCGCGCCGGAACAGCCGACAAATCAGAAGCCGCCTCTCTTGCTCGCCGAGCTGCTGTCGCGAGAACGACTGCGCGTGCGCGCGCGTTCCAGACTTCGGCGTGGCGGGATAAATTTTTTTTATGGTACTCTGTTTATGAGAGACGCTTGAATGAAATATCCTCCTTCGTCCCGCGTCAGTTTCCTCACTGGATTCCTCAGGGTAGGTAGGGGTTATGTCTAGAACTAACTTTGGCAAAGGCGCCTCTCAGTTGCCCCGCCTTTCCCCCCCGTTCTCCTTTCCCAGAGCAGGCGGGCCGTTACCCAGAATGCATTGTGTGTATTTGCATCTCGACGTTTGAGCTCGTCGCCGTCTCTTATCACAGCATAGAAACGGGTTTTTTTGCAAAGAGAAAATGGATAAAAGTGGATATCAGCTTAGGGAGGGGTCTGCCTGTTTTGTCCGGCTCGCGGCTGGGGGTCACCATGACTTGGGTGGTTTGCTCAGACAAGCTGCCGAGCCCTCCTCCCAAGCTTTGGTTAAAAAGGGCTTCTGCTGTGAGTGGCACATAGAAGGGGCGGCTGCGGCTTTGTCTCTTTCTGTGCGGAATCGCTATCAAGAGATTTCGGAAGCATAATTTTTAGGAGTGGGGCAGCTGGTAATCGCTTGTTCTGGCTCCCCGGTTGGACCGAGTTTAAAAGCATATTTTTGTCTCTGAAATTATTACTTATTGTATTGCATGTGTTTACTTTATGCAATATAAAACAAGTAGCATTTTTAATATGCTACTTGGCCTTTATAAAACTTTTTTTGTTCAAACCAGCCTGGTGTAGTGGCTTGATTCTCTGCTTTGCTAGTTGGGTGGCTGACTCTTATCTGGTGGACAAAGTCTGTTTTCCCCGCTCTTCCACATGAAGCCTGCTGGGTGATCTTGGGCTGGTCACAATTCTCTCAGAACTCTCTCAGCCCCACCTACTTCACAAGGGGTCTGTTGTGGGGAGAGGAAGGGAAAGGAGCTTGTAAGCCACCTTGAGTCCCCTTACAGGAGAGAAAGGCAGTGTATAAATCCAAACTGTTCTGGTTGTGGTGGGTTTTCTGGGCTGTATGGCCGTGGTCTTAACGTTTCGCCTGCATCTGTGGCTGGCATCTTCAGAGGTGTAACAGCGGAGATGCCAACCACAGATACAGGCAAAAAGTTAGCAACAAGATCTACCAGACCATGGCCATACAGCCCGGAAAACCCACCACAACCAGTTGAATCCAGCCATGAAAGCCTTTGACAATACACCAAACTCTTCTATTCTTCTTCTTGATGCCGCTCTTGTACCACCACAATGGGTGGGATGAAAGCGGGCAGCACAGCCTTGGTGCCAGACAGACTCTGCAACATAGCCTGGTCATATGTTACACCCCCATGCCATGAGTGCACGTACATGCTTCCGGGAGAGGCTAGACCCTGCAACATTGCCTGGTCATATGTTACACCCCCATGTCATGAGTGCATGTACATGCTTCCGGGAGAGGCTGAAAGAATCATCTCACCGTGACATGCCTCTGGAGATGCCAGCCAGGGCAAAGACCTGCATCTCCCATATGCCAGAAGGCACATATGTGAAAGCAACCATAAAAAAGTTAAGTCAACAACAGCAAGGATTCTGACTAAGCATGAGCACCTACCTCACAAGGGGTCTGTTGTGAGGAAAGGAAAAGGAGTTTGTATGTTGCCTTCACTCTCCTTACAGGAGAGAAAGACGGGGTATAAATCCAAACTCCTATTCTTCTCAATAGAGCACTTTACACGATTGTCTATTCTTTATCATGCTCAGTCTAGTTACATTTTTTCCCTTTCAGTGTGGAAACCAAAAGTGCCTTACAGCCTGTTCTCCCTCCATCCCTTCTATCTGTCACAGCCACAGGCTATGCTTACAGTAGCAATTTAAGCTTCTCCCAGATCTTAGTTGGACCACTACAGCATGCTGGTGCTTTATGGGTCTCCAACATCCTAGTCCAGTGATGGCGAACCTTTTTGAGACCCAGTGCCCAAATTGCAACCCCAAACCCACTTATTTATCTCAAAGTGCCAACCCGGCAATTTAACCTGAATGCTGAGGTTTTAGTTTAGAAAAAAACGGTTGGCTCCCTCTTCCTCTGCCCCACCTGCTCAAGCAGGGGCCAGCCTGCTCTAGCCTCCAGCAAGTCCCGCGTGCACCACTCTGTGCCCCTCTAGCATCTCTGCCTCCTCTGCGCCCGCCTCGGGCAGCAGCCACCCGAAGCACAGGCACCAGGCCCATCGTCTTCAGAGACCCAGGCCAGCCTAGATGTGTGTGTGTGTGTGGGGGGGGGGTTGATTTTCCGCCCCCCCCAAATGATGAACTCTGTGTGCGCGTGCCCACAGAGAGGGCTCCGAGTGCCACCTCTGGCACCCGTGCCATAGGTTCGCCATCACCGTCCTAGTCATAGCCTAATAAAGAGTACTAAAGAACTTGTAAGCTTGCGTGCTTTTTTCTGTTATCCATGTTGGCCTTAACAAAAGTGTTTGAAGTGTTTTCTATTTTGGTTTGGAGGAATGCCAGGTAAATGCAGAACAAGACAAAATAGTATTTTCCAGTTCTCTGGAAATCAGGCTGACAACCCCCACCCCACTCTGCTTTAAACCTTGATCCAGATAAAGCATTCCGGAGCGCAAGCTTGCAAGTGCTGTTCTGCTGGTTGAAATGAAAGCTGATGTCGTGATTTAGGAAAATTATATAGTTTGCAACTATAGTGACTAAAAATAGGAATCTGTTACATGAAGGCTTATGCTAGAATAAGTTTTTACAATGAAGTAAACAGCCTAGGAGCCATTCCGTGCAGAGCTACTTCCGTTCAATGGGCTTGGACAGGGGTGGTTCTAATTAGGATCTCTTGGTAACGTGGCTAGTCCGCTGAAATATATTCAGGTTTAATTCTGTCATGCTGTTGAGCTCAGTCAGCATCAATGGTGGCTTCCTTACTATGGCAAACAATTATTCCTCTTTTTGGTAACTTATCTGTCACTCCATCAGTTGGGTGTGAGTCACATTTACTGGAATAGAATGGTTTCTCTTTTGCCTGGATCTATACTCTGGAATGTAATGAAACACACCTATGGCCTATTCCTGGAATAGTTTTTATTGGCGCATTATTCATGGATCTCTTACCTTGGGCCTTTTAGCTGTGCAGTGGGGCTGAACTGTGGTCTCCTTGCATTTCTCTGTTTACATGCAAAGAGGGGGCCCAGTCCTCCCCAAACTTATCTCAAAAGGCCTCTGTTTCCTGATTCTCTTAGCTTTGTCCCTCTTAAAGGCACAGATCACAAAACATTCAGTAGTCCCAATACTATGGACCTGATATTATCTCCCTCCCTTCCCCTCCACACACTCTCTCTCTCTCTTTCCCAACCTTTCTCTCGCTGCAGGAGAAAAGATTGCTTTTTTAAAAAGAGGCTTGTCTGAAAAAAGTTTTTAAAGGCCCTCCTGATAATCAGGGAGGGCAAAATCAGGGAGGGCAAATTCAGAGCAGGAGAGGTGAGCTGGAGCCAGAAACAGACTCTCCTTATGCTGTTCCTTGCAAAAGCCACCAGACCACGGCCAGACAGCCTGGAAAACCCAACCCAGCCAGTTGAATCGGTCGTGAAAGCCTTTGACAATACACAGAAAGGAGGGTCTGCAGATCTGGGTTTGAATTCCCATCTTGCTATGGAAACTCACTGAGTGATTCAGGGTCAGTCACATATTTCTGCCTTGCCTACCTCACAGGGTTGTAGTGAGGAGAAAAAAAGGAGAGGAAAATAATGTAAGCTGCTTTGGACCTCACTGTGGCATTTATTTTTTTATTAAGAGATTTAAAGAAGTGAACAATAATAAAGAATATACACAAAAACTATATTATAATAGGGGAACGGAGGTCTCCTGCTATCCGCTGTTCCAAATATAAACACGGTTAAAGATTTACCACTTGCTCCTTAGTTACAATTATGAAATTGTAGTTCAGTTAATTCTTAATTATCATTAGGGTTAAATAGGAGTCATACTTTTCGTTATTACATCCATTAATCTCCTAATCCTCAAATCAATTCATTCTTTTCCGTTTTTTTCAAAAAGGCTATCATGATTGCCAGTTAGCAATGAATGTTCTCTAATCAAAGAAATTTAGGTATCTCAGTCAATTCCAGTATCTTCACAAACCATTCTTCTATTAGACATATAGATGATGTTTTTAATTTTTGTGCATATAATATCCTTGTGGCTGGTGACAAATATAAAAACAAGATCCCATATATTTTTTTCAAACTGTCAATAAGACCTATAAGGAAAGTCTCGGTTTCATCTGTATATCAGGCTTTTAAATCTTCCGGACTATCAAGTGTATTTGTATCCATTCCTTAAAAGCTTTATTACAAGTCCACCATAAACAGTAAAGTGACCCTTCATGATGATCACATTTCTAACATGTTTTAAACATTTTAATGCATTTTTGCTAATTTCTCTGGTGACAATACCGACAATACATCACTTGATACAAATTCTCTTTGAGGCTGGAACTTAATGTAAATTTAAGACCCGTTAACCACATACTCTCCCACTGATCCATTTGTATATTATACCCAAAGTTACTTGTCCATTTTATCATACAATCTGCCACTCATTCTTCCTGTTTCAAATTTCATCAGAAATGTATACATTTTGGCAATAACACGACCATCGTTCGAACATTCGGACTTAGAACATTCAAAACCATGACATCTTTTATCTGCTTTAAATCTTTCTAATATTTGTGTATGACAGGTATACTCCTCTGCTACTAAATCTCTTCATTTCAGTTTGCATTTCCCCTAGAGGGAAGTCTAGGGGGATATGTTATCATGATATGTTACCACCTAATTTTGAATATAATTTCTCCTTTTTAAAAAAACCCTTATTGACTTTATCACGCCACAAACAGGAATTGCTATCCGAATTTCACTTTGGTTCCCACTGGGGAGAAAGGTGAAGTATAAATGTAGTAAATAAATAATAAATATAGCTAAAGAAGGGAGGTGAGGTAAAAGGTATGATGGTGAATGGCTGAGAAAGGGGCAAGGATACGGGAGTTGCCAGGAGGGAAAGAGGAAATAGTGTGGGGAGGGAGATACAGGTGAAAGTGTGGGGCCACCCACGAGTCCTTGAGGCTTCCTTACCATGAGGGTGGGTCTGGCCCAGTGGTCAGCGTCACATACCCAGGCCGTACTTTTCCCACATAGAGGCTGCATGGTAGGGGTGAAGCTGAAGATGGGGGAGGGGGAGTAGATAAATGTAGACTGGCTGTTGAGTGGGAAAGGGAGAAGGAAGCCAGAAAAGGGGAGAGGCTATGGAGGCTTCCAGGAAAGGGAAAGAGGAAACAGGGGCGGAGGGGTAAATGAGATGCCTCCCACAAGTTCTTGCAGGTTCCCACTTATATATATAGTAGGCATTTATTATTCACAAAAATTCATTAGAACAGCAAAGTAAGAAGATAAAGTTATATTACATATACAGTGGAACCTTGATAATCGTCGCCTTCGGTTTTTGCCAGTTGCCTCCCAGCCGTTTTTTTGCCTTGGTTTTCGCCAGGCGCCTCCGTTTTTGGCTATGCTTTTTGCGTAAATTTATGCTTTTTGCGTAAATTTGCTACGCCGTTTGCGTAGCGCATGTGCAAACGGCGTAGCTTCGGTTTTCGCCGGTTTCGGTTTTCACCGAGCATCGCCGGACAGATTACCGGCAAAAACCGAGGTTCCACTGTATATTTTGAGTTCCCTCCATACCATCTCTGGGATTACTTCCTGTACAATCCTAAGTATGTATACTCAGAAGTTACTCTCATTGAGCTCATTGGGACATGGGGTGCAATCCTGAGGACACTTTCTTGGGAGTAAGCCCCACTGAATAATGTGGCTCTGTTTCTGAGTAGAGCTGTTTAGGATTGGTGCTTGCAGTGGAGGTGTTTGTCAAATTAAAGGGGTGGATAGGAAATCCCAGCCAAGTCCATCAGGGGTTCAAGACAAAGGCTCCTCAGAAGCAGAGCATAGATGCCAGGAAACTCTATTTTCCTTTGCTGGTGAGAAAAACAGCCCTTGGTTAGATGACCTTCTGGTCACGAGCGGTGCTCCTTGGCATAATCCATCACTTTCTGTGGGCATTAGGCCTCTTTCTGTGTGGTTTAAAAAAGCTCGTGATAGACATGTGCAAGGGGGGAGTCCCTGAGCTGGACAGGGCATCCTTGCCGAGAGGTATCTGGCTGTGCAGCGGAGGATTCCTCTGGTGAGCTCAAGGTCCGATCACCTTGTAGTTCCCTGTGGGTGGTGGTTGCCGAGTCCTCCGGTATGCTGACTTTATCAGCTGCACTGTTTGGCTTCTCGGCAGGCCGCTGAGCAGGGCAGTCATATTGCATCTGGGGCTCAGGGCACCCTGGTGAACCCAAGGACCCTGGCTGGCTTTGGGAGGAGGGAATGACTTTGATGACACAGACGTTCCTCCAGAAAGGGGACCCCTCTGCCTCAGTGGGCTGGTCTGCGAACGGCGTGGCATACTCTGGCTCCGGCGGCAACGGTTCAGCATACTCATGGTATTTCCCTGGCACATCATAATGGTTCACCACTAGGGGGAGCGTGTAGCCTTCGTCCGGGTCCGGCTTGAACGTGGATGGTACCGTCTGACTGGTGGGGCTGACTTGCACTATATCCGGCTCAGCATATTCTGCAAAGGCAAAAATGGAAAACTCCGAGTCAAGACAAAAACACACAGACAAGGTTGTCAAGGTAGCCATATTGGTTCTGAGAAAAACCGTGTCCATTTTTATACTGTCTTTCCTCTGAGGCACAGATGTCAAACTCGTGGCCCTCCAGATGTTATGGACTACAGTTCCCACCATCCCCTTCCAGCATGATGCTGGCAGGGGATGATGGGAACTGTAGTCCATAACATCTGGAGGGCCGCGGATTTGACACCTATGCTCTAGGGAGCTCATGGTTTTCCCTTCCACCTTTTATTCTCACAACAACTCTGTGAGATAGAGCTGAGAGATGGGTGGGAATTGAAACAAGATTCTCATCCAGTGCTCTAATCATGACAGCATCCTGGTGTTCGGGGGTGCCTCTGATGATAGAGTCGCACTGAACTACCAAATCTAACAGCAACTGATAAGCCTGTCTTCCTCCATGAATTCAAAGGCAGTGTGTTGTAGTGGTTACAACAGAAATCAAGCCCAAGATTCAGATCTCAGTTCTTCCATGGGAGCTTGCTGGGAGCTTCCTGTTACTGTCTCTCCTGTTACTCTCTCTCAGCCTAACCTTCCTCTCAGTGTTATTATGCGAATAAAATGGAGGAGGGGGGGAATACTGGTATACTTGAAATGTTCTTCTGGGGGGAAAAACAGGTATAAACAAAAAAAAACCCCATCTTTTTAAAAGGCTGTATAAACGTGTGATCTTCACTGCAGTGCATTTCATTACATTAATGTGACTTCATTTAATAATTTCTCAAACTTGGGAAAGAATGAATGACAAGATTCCGAATGGCTCTTCTTGCTTGAACTTTAAGCACAGCATTATTTTGCCTGGCTCTCTAGTGCAACGAATCCGAGCAGCTTTCCTGAGTTATGTTCAAAGGACTGCCTAACTCTGGCCTGCTAACATGGCCCTCTTCTAGTGATCCTTCCATGCTTTAATGGATGTACTACTGATAGAAGTTCAACAGGTGAAGCTTTCCCCCTGCATCCCATCCTAGTAACAAATGGGTATAATGGGAATCAGTTTATTGAGCTGAAGGTGACATGGCCAAAGAGGGACAGAATTGCTCCAGAATCTGCTTTACTCAGAAGGGAGTAGAAGGGCAGATCTTCCACTGCCTTGCGGTTCTCTCCATTTGTGTAGGATGCCAGCCCCTTCTGAGAATGGCAGAGGATTACGTTCTGGGTACGCTTCCAATTTGTACTGGGTACCAGCCAAGTCAGAACGTTATGTCCGCCAGGCCCCAGAAATCCCTGTTGGATTTGGGGGTAGAGGGAAACTTTGCTTGTTCTATCGCCACAGAAAATGAGCCAGAAAAGTAGGAGAAACTGGACTTTAACCAAGTATCCTAGAACTAATTTCAAGCTAGGCCTGATCCTGCCAAAACTTCTTAGCTGTGATGCTGCAAGTGTCAGTCACATAACCATTGTATAGTCCAGGACACCAGTTTTGATCTTTCTCCTCCCTGTGGCCCTGCCAGCAGAAATGAGGTGGTTGGTGACTAAAGACACCCCCCCCCCCCCCCCCCGTGGTGACAGCTTGCTTGCTCTTTTAAGGCCCAGTTGGTGTCCACCATGCTGCCTGTTAGGCACCAAAACCAGACATTTTATTGAGCTGTTATATGGTTTGCTTCTTTTTGCACTGCTCAGTGGGGTTTTATCCCCATGGCTTTTTAAAATATTGATATTTTATGTTTTAATATTTTTACTTGTAAGCATATAATAAATTGTTACCCTTCTAACAGGTTGCTCTGGGCAGACACTGAGCTGCCTTACATTAAGTCAGACCCTTGGTCTATCACGGTCCATAGCACTGCCTAAGCTGACTGGCAGCAGCACTCCCGGATGTCGTGTTGAGGTCTTTCATAAAACCTCCTACCTGGTCCTTTTAATGGGAGATTTTAGGGACTTAACTTGGGGCCTTCTTAGAACCATAGAGTTGGAAGAGATCCCAAGGGCCAACAAGTCCAACCCTCTGCAATGCAGGAACACACAATCAAAGCACTCCTGACAGTTGGCCATTCAGCCTCTCTTTAAAGAAAGAGACTCCACCAGCTCCCAAGGTAGTGCATTCCACTGTCAAACAGCCTTTACTGCCAGAAAGTTTTTCTTGATGTTTAGGTGGAATCCCTTTTCCTTCATCTTTTCTCAATGCAAAGCAGGCACTCTACCACTCAGCCAAGGCAAATTAATATGATTTATCTCCTTTTTATCCTCACAACAACCTTGTGAAGTAGGTTAGCTTGAGATACGCTGGTCCAGAGAGCTGTGACTCAGTTTCACATCTTCCTAATCCTACACTGCTCTGTAGCTCTGGACACACACACACTCAGCAATTTGACACACCCAAGCTGTAATTTTTGCTCATTCAGGCATTACAAGCTGGACCCCCCCCCCCCCCCCGCAAAGCCCCCAGCTTCCTGTTCATGGTCTGAATGGCACAGGCATCAGCTGCTCCAAGATATAGATGTTTGCTAATGGCTCCGGGTCCCTTTTCCTACCCCCATCCCATCCTGCTCAGCATCATGGAATGAAATCGGAGAAGAAAATCAATGGGCCAAGTGTTTGTATCCATCTGCATGGAACAAGTGGAGTGAATTTGCTGCTTTGGGGCTGTCCTCAGAAGACAGGGCTTCATCTGGACAATGGGCAGCATTGGCTGGAGTTTAATTTATGGGCAAACCAATCCTGTAGCTCGGAATTAATCTTTTGTCTGCTTCATAAGGAGGAACAAACAAGCCATTGAAGAGATGCCTTTGGAACTGGATCCTTCCTCTTCCTCGTGCTGTATCTTGGGAGACTGTGGGTGTATTCCAGATACTGAGGCTTGTAAATACACAGAGATAGTCATGGATTCTCTATTTCCACTCAGTACCTTTTGTGTCGTTGTTGTATGAAGCAAGGATTGTCTATTTCGACTGCATAACCTTTGCTTCAGTTCACATTTGACATATTTGAAATTGCATAAATTGAATGGAGGGAGGGGACAGCGTGATCATGTATTAGGGTGTTCTTATGTTAGAGTGGATTGCATTCTTCTTACAGTTTCTGCAGCTAGGGAACAACAGTGTATAATAGCAAGATGATATCAATTCATCATTTTTACACGCTAAATTTTGTGGACCAATCCAGACCTAAAAACTGGGAAGAAATTTTTTTATAGAAGGATTAGATTGACAGTGATGTTTACATTGGGCCACTGTAGATTGTGATGGTGAGTTTTTGTCATTTTCTCAGCTGAGGTCTAGATATGACTTGTCACCTTCTTCAGAATGACAGTATTTACAGTTGCAACATTTTTTGGTATCTAAAATAGTGTCTCAGAATCCTCTTTGCTCCAGGAAACAATCAAGGTAGAAAATGAAACTGGCAATATTTAGTTTATACATATCTGATGTCAGTTAATAAATATGATATCCTCAGTCTCAGGAATTAATGGAATAAGGAGTTTGATCACCCAGGAGCATAGCGCCCACCGGAACAGGGGGGTCAACTGTCCCCGGGTGCAACGGCCAGGGGGCAAAATCGCCCCCACCCCCCTCCTCCCCATGCTGAACTGGAAGAGCTGTGTTGGTGCGGAGGAGGCACCTAAAGACAGGGCCGTGCACTCTGCAGGGGGCCTGATAGAGCAGAGGCACAGGGTGCCCCCCATGTTACAAAATAGCTTGTGCCTGGGCCACCTGCCCCCCAAGCCCTGCCCCCCGGCCTCTGTGCAGGCTGGCTTTTGCCCTCTCCAGGCCCTGGGAACAGCAGGAGCTGGTGTGCAGCAGGGCGGGACTTGGCGCCCCTGAGCCCTGCCCCCCGAGTTCCGTCCTTGGGCGGGGGGGGGGGGCACAGAAGGTTTTGTCCCCAGGTGCCATTTCCCCCCGATACGCCTCTGAGATCACCCTGTTGTGCCAAAAAAAATGGGATATGGCCTTAAAGTTTAGACTTGCTCCCTCCGTGGATATTGCTGAGGCTTATGCTGCAAAAAAAATTATGTTTAGGATACACTTGGATACCACAGTGACTCTTTAGTAAAGAACTGAGTAAAATGTCTAATTGTTGGCCCCATTAACTCACAAGATGCATCCCTTTAACATTTGCTTTGGGAGTGTCCAGTCATTCAGTTTCTTGGGGAAGAAGTTATTACAGATGTCAGTTTTGTATTAGAATGTTCATTGTTTTCGAGGATGCTTATAGACTTTTAAACTACCTGTTCTCACTCCTCCACATGAGCAGCAGACTCTTATCTGGGGAACTAGATTTGTTTCTCTACTCTTCCACATAAAGCCTGCTGGGTGACCTTGGGCTACTCTCTCAGAACTCTCTCAGCCCCACCAGCCTCACGAGGTGTCTGTTGTGGGGAAAGGAAGGGAAAGGAGTTTGTAAGTTGCCTTGAGTCTCCTTGCAGCTGAGAAAAGCAAGATATAAATCCAAAATCTTCTTCTGTTCAAGGCTAACCAATGGTTTTTAAAAAATGGACCTTCTGTATCTTGACCACAGCTAAAAGACTTGTATTACCTGTTTAGCGCTGGAAAGATAAAAGCCCACTGTGGGTGATTCAATGGATTAAAGACCTTAGAACTCTTATCAATATTTGAATGCATGATACATAGACATCAATTGCGTATGGACTTGTTTTTAGATATTTGGAAACTGTTTATAGAGACTTATAGCTTAGATTTCCTGATGGGGAATGGATGGATGGGCTATCTAGTGCCCTTTCCACCTTTAGGAATCCATGACTGGATGATGTTTTTAATCTGTATTCTACATATTAATGTTATGCATTTTCTGACTTCTCTTTGTAACAGCCCTCCCACCCTCTTCTGCTGTTTGTAGGTTTGGCTATAATTTTCTATACCAGCTGAACAGATCTTCATTCATCTGGGGTCTTAATTAAAAATGCCCCTGCCTAAATAAATGTGTTTGCCTTGCAGGTGTCACAAGACTCTTTCTTTTGGCTGCAACAGATGAATCACCTGGAATTTGTCTTCAATGATATACTCAAGGATGGGTCCCCTGGTGGCTTTCAGCTAGCCTAGCACAGTCGTGACCTACCTGGTGACAGAGCTTCGTTGAGGTCCGCGGAGGCCCCTGCCCCAGGGAATGAGGCCATTTCTGAAGTGGACTGTTGCAGGCTACGTCTGGAACAGATCTGGCTAGCCTCTGTTGTTGGGCAGCCTACAGCAGAATCGAAGATCAACAGGAGAGGTCAGTGAACAGCCTGAAGCAACTGCACTTTGCAAAGAGAACCCTGCAATATCTGGGATGAAGATGTGAATATGCACGTAGCTGCCTTATACTGAACTGATCCATTGATCCATGAGGGTCAGTGTTGTGGAGGCTGTCCAGGGGCTCAGGCTGAGATCTTCCACATCACCTCCTGCCCTATCAATTAAATTGGAGATGGCAGGGATTGAACCTGGGACCTTTTGCATGCCAAGTAGATGGTATACAACTGACCAGTGTTTTCAAGTCTGTGCTAATAGCGACTTTACTGTGAATGGCAATCTCCACCCAGGGGTAGAAATAACAGAAAATGCCTCTGAGTGCCAGAGTTAAAAGAAGAAGAGTTGGATTTATATCCCCCCTTTCTCTCCTATAGGAGACTCAAAGGGGTTGACAATCTCCCTTCCCTTCCTCTCCCTCCCTCCCCCCACAACAAACACCCTGTGAGGTGAGTGGGGCTGAGAGACCTCCAAAGAACTGTGACTAGACCAAGGTCACCCAGCTGGCATGTGTTGGAATGCACAAGCTAATTTGGGTCCCCAGATAAGCCTCCGCAGTTCAAGTGGCAGAGCGGGGAGTCAAACCCGGTTCTCCAGATTAGAGGGCACTTGCTCTTAACCACTACACCACTGCTGCTCTGTATTAAGCAGTAAAGAAAACAATATTAAATGTTTTTTAGATTTTTTAAAATAGACTAGGGGTACTCAGTGGCTCTTAGATATGCTACCTGTGGCTCTTCTGGATACTGCTCCCCACTGTAGCACCTACCCCAGGGAAGTGAGCAGGGGTATTGCCCAGTAGACCTTGCGTTTGGCTGCTGGTTTCTACTTTGAACCAGCCACTGGTGAAGGAGCTGGAGAATGGGTAAGCTGTGAGTCTCTCTGAGTTGGGTAAGCTGTGATGGGTAAGTTGTAAGTCTGTGATCCCAGGAGGAAAAAAGACAGGTACCTAGGTTCTGACTGTGTTTTTCTTTAATTGGGGTTTAAAGCAGCCAAGGGGAGAGACATTTTTGACCAGGGAATCAGTATGAGTGAAAAGTTGGCCTCTCCCCTAGCCCCATGGTCCTGATCCGTATTCCCCCTCCTCCCACAATCACTGTTACTGGCCAAATTGCACATTTGTTGTTCTAGATCTTATGTGTGCCGTTGGATGGTTTACCTTTTATGAGGCCACAGTCCTGATCTACTGCTGTCTTCCTGCCAAGGGAGAGAGAAGACCAAATTAGTTGTTGCACGGAGGATTAAGAACCCCCACTCCCCTGCCCCCACTTGCTGCAAAAATATAATACAGTTTTGTGGACCACGCTTTAAAGAAAAAGTGTTGAAAACCACCTCTAATTTTCAGTGTGAAGAAGCCCACCCAGCTACAGACCGGCACCCAAACAGTTTGCACCAGGGTTGCAACAAAGCAGCCGATGTCTTGTGCACACTGGAAGCATGAATGTGCAATGTAGTCCTTGACAACTACCCCATGGTTCCTGCAAACTCTTTTTTTTAATTGGGGTTGAAGGCAATCTGCTTATGGTGAGAATCTTCATGAGGGTAACTACTGTCTATATATCCAGTGTGTCATGGTGTTGCAAGGTATATACTCCAAGCTAAATGTCTTATTGTCTTTTTCCTCACAGCTGCCTGTTCCACTCCATCTGCAGAGGTGGAGGTGTGTGGTGCAAACTGGTATATCATCTCTGCTCTTTCAGTGCTGGCACTTTGCCTCAAATGCTCTCCCACTCTGCCCGTGACACCTGCTTTTCTGTCCTTTAGTTACCAAACCAAAAGGTACCTTTTTACCAAACTTTCAACTAAGGGATTCTCTCTCTCTCTCTTTTTGCTGTTTTTAATCTGCTTCTAGCCCAAGAACTCTGTGGGGGATAGTTTTCAGATGCTGAATCTTGTCTATGCTATTTTTATACCCCACCCCCCCAACCCCGGTTGCAGTAATTCTTTTATAAAATGGTTTTACTGTATTGTTTTAACTTCATTAGTTGCCTCGAGCCGATCTCTGGAGAGATGGTGTGTGAACTTGACAAATAAATAAATGTCAGCCTCTTTGCGGAAACTGTTTGGGTTGGACATTTCTTTGCTCCAAATTTGGTATTCCTGTTATGTTCATATCAACAGGAGATTCTAGGAAGGATACACAGTGTTCCTTGTGATGTCTGCCAAGGTTAGGAGACTCCCCCCACCCCAACTGCTCGCCCAAGGAAGGGAAGATTTACTTACCTCTTCTTCTTAAGGCAGAGAAAAGCCAGGAGCAGAAGGGCAGAGGAGATAAGTACAAAGCCTCCGATCAGCAACATCACTAATAGTGGAGGACCTGAGTAAGAAGGGAGGTGTCAGAAAAAAAGAAAATCCTAGGTTTCTGCCCTGAGCCCTGAATCAGTACTCAGCAAACAGGAATAAAGTCTAATATTAAGGAGTTGGCTGATGGCCTACTGAGCATAAGTGTAATTAATGGTATGCTGCAGATTTGTGTATCATACATGTCTCTATCAATCAAGTTGCTTAGGCTGGAGTGCTGTTTTGATGTCCTAGTTTTGTTCTTTTTAAACTGGGGGTGCATTCAAAGGTTGTGTTGCAAAAGTGGTGGGCCTTAGCGCATCACAAGTGAAGAACCACAAACGAAATCTCTCTGCGATGCATGTATTTTGCTAGATCTTCATTCACTTGGGAACACAGACTTTGTTTGCATTGGAAGCCATGGCGACTGGGTCATGGAACAAACTTAAATCTCTTAAGAATGCAAAACAGGAAATATTGGCTGGTTTGCGGATCAACCAGATTTATTCATTACATATTCTGCTTACCAAAGGTCATTTGAAATAGTTTTATGCATAGAAGTAAAACAGGAGGTCATGGAACACTTATGTATGTGCAGGCTGTCGGGTATATGACCTCTACAAACAAGGCTCAGTTGTAAAACATGCTGTTCTAAGCGTAGTTACATTCCCCACTGAAGGCAGTGACTTAACAGGGTTTTCTAATTGTTTATGTGTATTTAATTGTAGGGAATTCCTGCCAGCTTCACCTTGAGCCCGGACTTTGTTGGGAAAAGGGCAGGAGGAGTAGAAACTAAAACAAATAAAATTAACCTTGGACATCAAAACCTGCTTACAACTGTAATGGTCAATCTCCTTGTACACATTTCGCCAGGCTAAAGCAATGCTTACCTAGAGTTCCTTTAATCTACGTAATGGGTTGGACTTCTGCAAAGCACTACTTTGCCATTTTAACGTGGACAGTGGAAGTGGTTTGGTCTTGTTTTGTCACTGTCTTTCACTATTGTCATGTCTGTAACCCACTAAGAACTTCAGAGAGGAGGAAGTTGTGCAAGACAGCGCCAGAGAAGAAGCAGAGAGGCAGGAGCTGCGGGGGTTGGACTCAGACTCCAGGGACTTGTCCAGTGTGCTGTCAGGGCTGCTTACTGTCAGAGATGGCAGCCAGACCAAGCTCTCCTATCCAATAGGCCCCCCTCAAGCTGAGGAATGACACTCACACTGGAGGGCCCAATGAGATCTACTGAAATCAGCTGACTGAAAAAAATGGTCAATGAGAGTTGACCTGAGGGTATAACGCTGTTATTTTCAGGCTGGGCCCTTTGGTTTGAAGACTCTGCTGCAGGTTGGTATCCCACCCTCCCTTCTGTTTGGCCTTGATTTGCCTTGGACAACAGTCTGTTCAACCTTGAAATGCCCCTTGTGTACTAACATAACTTCTACTGGGCCCTCTGGACCTGTTGTCTGTCTCTCACCCTGAGGTTACCTGGCCTCTGGCCTGACTAGGACTTCTCTACCAAGCTTGTGCTTGATGTGAACTGTGCATACACTCGGGACTGGCTGGCTGTGTTTCACTTTATGTTCAAGGCAAGGGAAATAGCTCGATGGGAAATACAAACATCTCCTGCCAAACAGGAAAGGGTGCTCATTCGACTATGTTTAACTAGGCACAGGAGATAGCATTGTTTTTGTAAGCAAGATGCTATTACTGGGTTGTAGAAGGTGGCTTATGTACAGCAATGGTGCCGGTTGAGATCAGGCATGACCATCATCTCTGTTTGCATGCTGCATTCCTGAATGAGTGATGCATGAGAGACGTTCCTTCTCATGGTTGTAAACTGCAATATGCTGAACACTGTGCAGTTCTGTGTTGAGTAACTGTTCACGTGTGTTGGTTTCAACGTCTGAGCTGGTGTGCCAAAACTAATTTTAAAAACCACATTAAAACTATGAAATGTGACCAGTTTGATAGGCAATAAAGTTAAATCATAAGAACATAATAACTGTGGTAGAAAACAATTTCAAGAAGCCATGCAAGATTTTAATCCGTGCTCTAACAGCCTCCATATACAAGCAGCGAAATGCTGTGCATGATACAAGTCAGTGTAAAAGAATCAGCAAAAAACAAAAAAACAAAGGAAGTGCTTCTTACAAAGTTCTGAGCATGTGAAACTGCCTTTTAGCCAAGTCATTTGGGGGCAGGGCTTAGTGGTGGGGCATTTGCTTTGCTTGCAGAAAGTTCCAGGTTTAATTCCCAGCATCCCCAGTTGAAAGGACCTAGAAACACCCCTGCCTGAGACCTTGGACAGCCACTACCAGTCTGAGTAGACAATACTGACCTTGATGGAACAATGCTGTGATTCAGTATAAAGTGGCTTCATGTATATGTCTACTCTGACCAGCACCAGCTCTCCAGGCACTCAGGCAGGAAAAGTTCTTTCCCAACACCTGCTCCCACAGGCCTGTTATGCCCATACAGACACACACACACAATAGAATTATTCCTGAGATCTCAGATTCCTCTTCTGGATACTTTGAATGTGTGGGAGAAGGGGTCATGCATTCTACTGCAGATGTAAACAAATGCCCTTGCATGTATCCAGGTTCACGCATACACAGAACACACACAGCTACTGAGGTGGTAGAAGAAACTACCTTAAACTGCCTGTGAAATGTGCCTGGTAAACAGAAAGTTTAAACAGTGGACAGAGAGACTGGGTTAGAAGCTTTCTCCCTGCTGCAGATGCGTAGCGGCAATGGGGACATCAGGGTGGCTTGTCATGGACATCACCATTGCCATCACATGTCGGGGGTGGGGCGGGAGGGGGCACGCGGGCAACTCATGCCCCGGGGGCAGTTCCCCCTCCCTTCGTCAGTTGGTGTTCAGAAGGCTGGCCAACCAACTTTATAACAAGCCTGAGTAAAAGAAAGGTCTTAAACTGGAGCCCAAACCTCAAATGAATTGGTTCCCTTGCCAGGCTAAGCCCAAAGCCACAGCGAAAAAGACTCTGTCAACCCTTATTTCAAACCAAGGAAATCCACAGAGCAGCACCATCGATAAAGATGTTCTTCTGGGCATAAATAGCTCTTCAAGTACCATGATCCCAAGTCAGGTAAGGCTGTTAGAATGTAATAGCCATTCATGTGAGAAGTTTTTTACATGTATGTACGGGTTGTGTGTCCAGGTGGGATGGCTGGTAGGAGTCCACGTGCCTGATGTTTGCAACATAGTAAGCATCCGTTGAATGCAAGGTGAGAAGGTAGAACCAGTGCTCCTGCTCTGACCATGAGGAAAAACAATTTATTAGAAACAGAATTTGGAAAGCCTTACCTTTTTTCTCAGGACTGATTACTATTCCAGGATTTGGGGTGAAAATGGTCGGAATGCTGGTTAGGACAGGAATCGCCTTGGGGCCTCTGCGGACTGCAAAAAATGGGATTGCATAAGGACTTTGAACATACTCTGCCACGAGTGCTTTGGAGCGGGCTGCAGGCTGGGCACAGATAAGCATTTGCATGACACATTCTACATTTTCGCTTGGATGTTTGTACATACAATGGTTTGGGTTGCTGCTGCCAATAAATACTTTACAGTTCAGCAAACAAAAATTATAAATTTGGTGCCATACCCTCAATACAACACATGATGCAGTTGAAAAACAGATTTGACCATGTTTTCTAGAGATAATTTAGTTTGGCTTTTTGGCTCCATCCTTTGAACTCTCCTTTTCTCTCTTTTGATACTTACCCATCATTGCCCTCATGCTTTCTGAGCTACCTTGAATGCACCCCATGCCTGTGAAAGTTGCAAGCAGGTGGGGCAGAAAGAGGAAACGCGGGTGCCAGAAATCTCCAGAATACTGAATTCTGTGTCCAGAACTTGCAGCATTGGAATGGGAGAACATACAGAAATTTGAATAAAACCTATGTCTGCAGGCACCAGAAGGCCTTTAACACAGCTCTCTTCCTTTGGGCTTGGCCATTACTGGTCCCCATTGGCCCTGCACAGCTCTTTGCGGTTTTTACTTGCTGAGACTCTGAGCAAGAACCATGCAACATACCCAAGGATAAAAGAAACAGATTGTGTCTTTCAGCATCGTGTTGTGTGAGAAGGCATACAGCAAGGTTGAATTCTGACTTATGTAGTAATGCACTGCTGACCCAGCAGCACCGTGGTAGAACGTTGGAACGCCAACGGACCTACGGCCTTCTGGTCGCACCGCACCCCCACTCCTCATCCCCCTATGAGTCACGGGTCATGAACTGTCTGGCTCAGTCACCGGGCGCAGGGACAATGGTCTTGCCCCCAGGTGAGGATTAGGCTCAGACGCTTACGCTCCTCTCCGCACGTAGCCAGGTGAGATCATGCATCACATGATGATCTCCCGCCTCCCGCTCTCCCGGAACTCCCCCCGGTCCTCCCTCCTACACGCCCCCGATAGAATAACAATAAAAGGTGCCAGGAACCGGCACGCGGGAGACTCGCTAGGAACACGGACCTCCGGGCTCCCGCTGCTGGCGATCTCCACCAGATGTTATCTCCGCGTCTCGTCTCGTTCTTACGCTGACCACGTGGGTCGACTACAAGCTGGTGCCGAAACCCGGGAATCCTCGAACCTCCACCCTGCTCACCGTCGCCTGGGAAAGGGCCGCGATACCGAAGTCCGCTGGATCGGCGCATCCAGGGACCACCGTTTCGGTATCGCCTGTCCTTAGAATCGGCTCTACTGGGACAAGGGAAGGGCAGTCTCTCGTCCTCACCGGTGAGTATGGGAGCCTGCAAAAGCAGGGCTTATGACCAGGAAAAGTTTTGAACTGAAAGCGTTAGCGAAATGCGGCAGGGTCCCCGTAAAGAGAAGGGAGCTGCGCAAATTGGTTGAGGAGATTGAAGCTCAGTGTCCATGGTACCCAGAGGGGGGGACATTGAATCTTAAGGACTGGGAAAACATCGGGCGCACTCTTCGCACAGAGCCTCGAGGACCCATCTTTTACTATGATAAAGCCATGAGAAAACTAAGAGGCCATCAGCCTGCAGAGCTATGGCTCCCTTGCCACAGGAACCTGTCGATATACCACTTTCAGTTTCAACCCCGGAATCTTATGTATCCACTAAATTGGACGCCTGTCCTCCTTCTGCCCCCCTTGCTCCTTCGCCCATTTCAAACTCTCCCGCGGCTCAGCCGCCCCCCTCCCCTTGCTCCGCCTTCATTTTCCAAAGCCACCGCACCTCCGTCGGCGCCACGTATTGTGTCAGGGTTTCACCAAGTCTCGCAGATCCTCTTGGAGTCCCTCCTCAGCAAAGGAAGGAAACCCTGACGGAAGACGATGCCGATATTGTGGTCATTACACCCCAGCCATTTCTAGATACCGATGGAGAGGATGGCGTTGTCCGGCGGGTTGTCGAGTACCGCCCCTTAAGCCACGACATCACACACTCCAGTTCCGCAATTGGTTCGGGACGTAGGAGTCACAAGAGCCTATGGGTAGGCATGCTAGAGGCAGCCTCGAGGAATCACTTAATGGTTCCTTTACCACTTGGGAAGACAACATTCCGCATTTGCTGATGTCCACTTGCTCAATTTGGCCTCTGAGATGTACCTAGTTCCGACTCCACTGCCCAGCAAGGCAGCCGCCTCTGGCGGAGGTTAAAAGCAGAGAGTCGCAACTGTCGATGCCTTCGGCAACCCCAACAATCAGATTGTCCTACCTGAGGCCATCCTTACGTTCGCCTCCGAGTGTGCTTTCAGAGGCGTTTGTCAAGGTTCCCAATGCCGGCCAGCCCACCCAGAGCTTCTCCACCATCCGGCAAAAACCCCAAGAACCCTATGCCGAGATGGCTGAGCGGGTTCCAGGAAACTGCAAAAGGCAGGTTGACATCTTGGTAGTCGCTCAGTGCGGGCCCCCAGCACAGAGGTGGGCCTCAGCAGTTGCCCAGGGATGCAGAGCCCAGAGGCTGGCCCTGGCCTTTCCCTCCAAGGCTTGCCAGGATGAAGGTTCACACTCAAGGATCAACCTCTCTCCCTCTTCCTCTTGAACACCCCCCCTCTCCCAACCGGAGTCCTAGGGTACACTCGACCGCCACAAACCTTCTTGGTCGAATGGCTCTACCTACCTCATGTGCCCGCAAAAAATCTCTCCACCCCGGGCCAGCTTTACGCAGACCTCATCAACCAAGGGCGTCAGCGCACTATGGTAATGTTGGGTTGGGACCCTGAGAAAATCGTCATGCTTCTAAACAGAGCAGAAATCCAGCATGTCTTGAACGCTCCTTCACATTTCCTGCTGGCCCTGGTGGATTTTGTGGGGGAGATCCTCTTCCACCTCCCCCCAGACCCTCGCCTCACTCTCCTCCACTCTACCCCCTGTCCCGTTCGGCCTTTAGCGGCCTCTGTCCCACTCCAAAGCGCCCCCACCATCTTCGCCGACGGGGGGCAAACGCGTCGGCGCCATTGCATTTCAACAAAATGGTCAATGGCAGACCGCTTACACGCCGCCCCAAGCCTCCGCTCAACGGAGCGAACTCGCCGCAGCCATTCTGGCCTTTCAAACTTTCCCCCAACCCTTCAACCTTTTGGTCGATTCCCAATACGTGGCGCACGTGATCGCCCACCTACCCGGAGCCTACGTCGCCCCCCGAATCGACTTAAACCTCATGATTCAGCTTCCTCACATTACGGGACCATACTAGCATCCTAGAACCTCTCAATTGCTTCGTAGTCCAAATGCGCAGCCACACGTGGCTGGGCCTTGACAGGACCAGTGTGGATGGTGAAGTATAAAAACAAACCACTCATTTGACTCCTCTTGCATTCCAAGGCCTTCCATGAGAACGATAAACCTCCAACAGCCAAAATGCACTCGCCCGATCCTGTAGCATCCCCCTCAACCAGGCACAATCTATCGTTAAATCTTGTGCTCAATGCTCACGCCTTGGCCCCTCGTCAGACCCCTCGGGTAAACTCCAGGGGGGCCCTAGCAAATGACTTGTGGCAAATGGACGCAACCCCGGTCCCTGCCCTAGCCCCCTGGAAGCACCTTACATGTAACTATAGATACCTACTCGGGATACGCCTGGGCTACCCCCACTACGCAGGGCGAAATAACCAATCACGCCATATCCAGCACCTCTTTGCATGTATATATCCGCTATGGGTCACTTAAAACGGACAACGCTACCGCATATCTTCTTCCCGGCAGCCATGCTCCAGTTCTGCACCAACTGGGGAATCGTGCTAACACACGGAATTTCTTACAACAGCACCGGGCAAGCAATCGTTGAGAGAGCAAATCGCAACTTCAAAGAAATTCTAGCCAAACAATTAAAAGAAAGGGGAGGTAGCCTCCCCCATTTAGGCCAATATACAACAGACAGTATCAAAAGTACTCTTCACCATCAATCATTTAAATCTGCTCGCCTCTACCATCAGGGCAAATAGATCACCCCCCAGAAAGACACTTCAGGCAGTCAGACCTCCTCCCCCACGCCAAGGGTCTACTACTCAGTGCCTCTAGATCGAATCTGGCGGGGACCGCCCCTCATAACCTGGGGAAGGGGGTATGCTTCAGTCCTTCTCCCCCACAGGTCCTCTATGGATTCCAGCCCGACATGTCCGGACCAGCTCGAGGAACGATGCCAAACGAAGCTAGGCTACACCACGAAGATGGAACAGGTCCCCCCGGAGTACCCCGGCCCCATAGCTTCAGCAGACTTACAATCAGCATCGGAACGAATTCGGCATCCAGAGGATCCAGCGCCAGAGCTACGATCAGCCTAACCCGGCGACTCCCGCAGCAGCCGGCCCGCCTCTAGACACCCAAGAATCCCAAAGCTGCAGCCTTCGCGGCTATCGCTGCGGGATTTCACAGCCATCAGCAGCTACTCACACAACTACCCCCCACCGGGTGACAATCGGTCACCCCCTGCAGGATCTTCATCTACAACCGCCATCCTCTTTTCCTCCTCAATCACCGGGTTGAATTTTGAATTTACAGCCGGAACATCCCTGATAGGGTAACCCTTGGAACTCTCCGCTGTTTTCAGCCGCTTGAATATTGTCGGAACACGCCTTCTCTCACAACCTTGCTCGTGAGAATCACTGAACCTGCAATGCTAAAGACTATCAGTAGCTCTCTCTACGATCTTGAGAAATCCATGGACTCTTAACGCCATCACTCTGTAGCTTTGGTAGTCAAACAGCAAGAGCCATGCATTGGACAATTATGCAACCAATGCTTGCCTCCTTCCGCATATCATCCAGCCTATGCATCATTTAGCCATGTCTTTATTGTTTAAAATTTATTGCATGCCCTAATTTTTTGAAGTTATGTTATTTGTTATTGGCTGCATTTCCGCCTGAATGTCTGCCGGGACTCTCTGCTACCGCTTCACCATCGCCCTACCCCAGGCTCCACCTCCCCAGGAGCTCCGGATCACGTCACTAATTCGGGCTCTGCCTTTCGATCCCTCCTGTTCAAAACGACGCTGTCGCCCTCTCCAAAGCGGAGTTTGTCTCCCTCGCGAATCTCCCCTTGTGGGAGCTCCTTCCGGACTTGTTTCCTGTAACACCAAGACTATTCGCTGGCCAGCTGGCCTAGTGCTCCCTTGCTAAGTCCATCAACTCCACCTTCATTGCCCTGGAGCTGCCCTGGCCTCCGAAAGCAGCAAGGCAAGAACTTCGTCTGCTTAATTTTAGATAATCGTGTCACCATTGACTATTTGTTGCCGCATCACCAAAGCTGTGAGAATGTACGCAATATGTGTTGCTTTAATCCCTCTGATAATTCCCAGTTGATTCATATGAAAGCACGCGGAGCTGCAAGAAGTTGTGGTATCTAATCCGGAAATATGATGTTTTGCTCCCATTGGTGGTCAGCCCTCCCTCTGGAGCTGGCCGCCGGAAGGATGGTTGGAGTGCTATTGTGCAGCTCTGCATTGGTTTAATTGTGTGCCCTGCTATCGGATCTTGTTTCGCTCAATGTGTGTCTACTATTGCCTGCAACGTGTGTAAGAAGCCCCTCGACTCTTTTACCTCAAGAACTAAGTTCTAATGTTACACAAGCATGCTCGGTCAGCTGTGACCAGACGGGCGGAGGAGACAAGCGGCCCCTTTAAATCCACCAGCATTTCCAACAGGTCCCTCCTTCTAAAATGTGCAAAAGGAGGAGATGTAGTAATGCACTGCTGACCCAGCAGCACCGTCGTAGAACCTTGCGACGCCAACTGACCTACGGCCTTCTGGTCGCACCGCACCCCCACTCCTCAACCCCGTATGAGTCACGGGTCATGAACTATCTGGCTCAGTCACCGGGCGCAGGGACACTGGTCTTGCCCCCCAGGTGAGGATTAGGCCCAGACGCTTACGCTCCTCTCCTCGCGACGTAGCCAGGTGAGATCATGCATCAAGCATGATGATCTCCCGACTCCTCCCGGGCCCCCCGGGCTCTCCCGGAACTCCCCCCGGCCCTCCTACACCGAGCAGAATAACAACAAATGCGTGCCAGGAACCGGCACGCGGGAGACTCGCTTAGGAACACGGACCTCCTGGCCCCCGCTGCTGGCTGCATCTCCACCAGATGTTATCTCCGCCTCTCGCCTCGCTCTTACGCTGGAACCACGTGGGTCGATCTACAAGCGGGAGCCAGAGGCCTAGGAATTACAATTCCCATCAGTTTACCGGGCATGGCCACCGGGTCTCGCGCTGGTAGGGGCTGATGGGAATTGTAGTTCCTGAACATCTGGAGAGCCGCAGGTTCCCTACCCCTGTTCTAAAGTATCTCCTTTACCACTGGAGGACTGGCTGTTCATTTTGAAGAAGAGATATTTTGAGATGGGTACTATATGCCCATGGACATCACATTGGGAATTGCAGGTTTAGATGAACTCACAAGATGCATTCCTGTCAGCTGCCTCCAGGTTTCTGAGGCCTACAGCGGAAGGGTTTCTCCAATGGACCCTCCATAAAGTATGCCGTCATGCCTCATCATCCTCTACTCTATCAACACCTTTAACATACATAAGCATGCATAAGCTATTTACAATCCACTGTGAGGTCAGCGAGACAGGGCTAAAGGGAACTAAAGAGTTATTGCTTTACATCGCCTATTCAACCATGGAATGGAAGATCCTGTAAGGTGATCTTCCGTTCCCTGGTTGAAGAGGAAAGGTCACTAAGCATGGTTCCCACAGGTATCCTGCTGCTTCCCACCAGCATCCTGCTTGCCAGAAAGTGAGCGTTCACCTCAGAGGTCCTGTCAGTATCTCTCAGTTCCTGGTGGGAGAGACTCCTAGAGGGAATGCAGTGAGACTCTTATATGAGAGCCACTCTCCACTGCTTCCAGAGTGAGAGATCATCCCAAAACAACTTTCCATTGCCAAGTGGGAACAAAAAGGTCAAGCTTGGCAGCAGTCTCCTGCAAGAATGTGGACCAACTCCTAATGCTGGCTTGATGTGGCTACTTCCCCCTTTCCCTTCAATGGCAAGCATTAATATGTCAGGCAACCTGTAGCTTGTGTGGGCATGGGTTGTATGCAAACACATTCAACGTGTGTCCCTTAGCAACAAGGAAGTTGATATGACCTTCTTGAAGGAAGATGGGCCAACTGATGTTAATCAGAGTATCAATCTGAATATGCAGATACATGCTCCTTACTTCCATTATCACTGTACGGGTGCACTGCCTTGATGCGGGCCACTTGGCATCCCAAAAGCTCGACTTTCAGCGCAACCCTCTGATTCCAACTGTGCGGTTTGATGCGCAGGTAACGGGCCAGGATTGGTGGGATAAAAGTGTTGGAGACCTCTTGGTGGCTGTCACTGTTTCCTTCAAAGACCTGGGAGGAAGGAGAGAGAAGGAAGTCAGGTTATGAAAGGCTTTAATGGTGTCTGTTTGTTGCAAATTTGGGCTGTGCAGTGAATGGTCCATTGGTCGCTTACTGTGAAGGGATCACCTCTGCTAAAGACCTGCTAAAGGTCTCTCGTGGAGAGGTCATTTGCTGACCTTGGATTTTAGGTGGGCAAAACAAAACGCCCGTTTTCCTTTTCCCTTCTAACAGCCCAACCAGCCCTACTGACAAAGACTAACTACGAAAACATCCACTGACCAAAATAGACAAAACCAGGCAAATAACACTAAAAAGAAGTAGAGAAAACCTATACTGGCTATGGAGCTCAGTAGAATCACTGCTATCCCTGCTGAGGCAGGAAAAATACTGGATCACGAGATGGACACCCAAACCTTCCACAGAAAGTAGCAAGTTTTAGTTCCTGCCTCCCTGAGAAAGGGTAGGGAAATCACCCCATCCAAGATGCCCTCAGTCGCCTCCAGGAGAAGGGATGAAGGTTTAACGCTTCAGCTTCCATCTTGGTTTTGCCATTTGAAACTGGACTCCCTAGTTCTATTGTTAGTATTTTAAAAAGAAATGTATTTTTAAAGGACACACTTCCTTCTTTAATATGTTAATAGCAGAGCAGGGAAGAGTGCTTGAATGCCAACTGTTAGCCATCTCTGTCCCAACAGAACCACTTCCCAATTTTTATCAGTCTCACCTTATCCTCTCTATCGCTGGACTTATAGACTTTCCAGTTCTTTCCATCCCGGCTAGAAAGGACTCGGTAGGACTTTACGTAGTAGTTATGCTTATGAGACGACCCCCTCGTTATAATCCCTGGAACAATAATATGGTTAAATTTGTACCAGAAAACCATGAGAATGGCACAGAAGTAAGATGCTTAGAGCTAGCTTGATGTAGAGGCAAGACCAGAGAACCCTGGGTTCAAATCCCCACATTCTTCAAGTTCATTAACAGCACAGTTCTGCTGAATCCTTGAGGAGTTACTCCCTTCAAAGTCTATTGACTTCAACAGATGTGTAAAGGTGTGTAAGTGAGCTTGAACCAGTGAGGGTCCCTTGGCCTAACTCTCTTCACGCAGTTGATGTAAAAAGTGGGAGAATTACGGGGACAGCCTGTGCTTTGGATGCCTTTACTGTTGGTCTTGCTGACTCGACATGAATTTATAACCCCCCCCCAAGCTATCCTAGTATGTCTGACAAGTGGGAACAGAAAGGCCAGCAGCAGTGTCTCCAGATGGCAAAATATCTCAAGCAGAGATGCCAGGCACAGAACCATTCCAAAGTGCCCCCCCCCCCCCGCATCACAAATCACATGCTTTGCTTCTGCTGTGGGTTTTCCTTAAGGAACCATGAGGAAAAATAATGAAAAATGGCCCTTACATCTAGAAAGAAGAGGAGTTGAATATTGCCAGGGAAATAGAATTTCCCCAGCACAAGTAATACCGCAAGGATTTATGCCTAGACATTTTGCTCAGCACCATCCCCAGAGGTCATGCTTGGAGAAGGAATACAAACCCAGATCTTCCAGAAGCAAGCCCAAGGCAGTAATTATTTGTTTGAAAATCACCTTGCCTTCTCACCAAATCTGGCCTTCAGGGCAATTTACAAAATCCATAACAGCAACAAAAATCTATGAATTAAAACAGCCATAACAGCAACTCCCCTTAGCGCACCAGGAATCGGTTAACAACAGTAGAAGAACAAAAAATAGGAACAACAAACCATATCAGATAGCTCAGAGGGAGGGGAGAGGATTGAATTAGGCTACAAATTTAGAAAATGTCTTATATAGACAGAGGCCAACCCTATTTCCCCAGCCCTGATATCTTGGTCTACCATGAGTCTTGTGTGGGATTGGTGTAAGAAGCAAATAGGGTAAGAAGCAAATATCTTGTTGCTGAAGGACCAGTGACAGGAAGCAACATCAGGGAAAGGCTTTGCCCACAGTTGGTTATTGGCCACAATGTCAAACAGGATGCTGGACTAGATGGACCACTGGTCTGGTCCACCATGAGATTCTTCTGGCCCTCCCTGCTACTGCTCCTGGTAGCTAAAATACATGTCTAGGGAACTGATTACAGATCCTCATTATTGGTTTCTCACATTTGGTTTGACCCTTCATGAGAGGCTTAAAGCTGACAGGAATGTAGGATTTCCTCAGCTTTCACTAGCCATCCATAATAGGGTTGTCAATCTCCAGGTGGGGCCTGGAGATCTTCCAGAATTGTAGCTGATCTCCCTTTAACAGAAATCACTTCCCTTGGAGAAAAGGTATGCTAGGGAGACTGTACTGTACCCTGTTAAGGCCCCTCCCACTTTCCCCCAGGCTTCATCCCCAAACCACCAACCTCCAACCCTATTATGGCCATCGAGAACCTGTCCCTGGACAGTTTTCAGGCTTGAATGGGCTTTGAATGTTTCACCCATATTGCCTTGGTCTGCCAAGCGCCAGACAGGGCAGTGATCAGATAACCCCCTCTTCCCCACAACTGTGTTCCTTTCCTGCATTCCACTCAGCCTCCGGCCACCCAGCCTCACAAAGCTCCTTTTTTTCTCCTCGCCAATTAACTAAGCGCATTCTGAGGTGGCCTCACAAAAGCTGCAATTTCTCCTCAGGCTTTTGGAAAGCGGCACAAAAAAGTGAATTTTCTGGGACATAATATTTGACTTGTTCAGCGCGACCGCAGGGTCTCTGAGGCAACGGAGGCAGGAGAGAAAGGAATGAGGCGACTGGTGAAGGAAAAGAGGAAAGACCAATAAGGAAGGCTAGAATGAAAATAGAGAAGAAAAGTCTATAGGAAAACTACAGCCTCTGAATATTATGCAGTCACCAATGTGGATCAGGAGCACTATGCGAGGGGAATTACTTTTAACTGTTTCACCTAAAACCACTTTTTCTGAGCTGAAATGGCACTGCAGCATGGCTATGGCCCATGGGGGCAAATGTACAGGGCCTCCCTCTGTGCCCCATCTTCAGAAATGAAGTGGAGAGCCATCAGAGAGAGGGCCTTTTTGGAACTGCTTCATAACCTGAAATGGCTCCTCATCTTGCCTCATCAGTTGTTCGCCTGGTTTCAAGCAGCAGATTTTTTTAAAAGAAGGAATTTCATTTACCCATCAGAACATAAGTAGAAGCTGCTGGATCATTAAAATAATGATGCATACAAATTAAACTACTCCAGCGGGGTGCAAATAAAGAATCCAAGTAGACATCATGGAGATCATGGATTCTACCTGTTTTTTTTAGAGTCAAATGAGGCCGTACAGGAAAAGGAGAAGAAGCTTAACCCACCTGCTCCTGCATTGTTTTGCTAATGGAAACTAGCCCTTTTGTGCTGTTATTACCCCTGTTTCTCCGAAAATAAGGCATCCCCTGAGAATAAGACGTAGTAGAGGTGAAGTGCTAAATATAAAACATCCCCCGAAAGTAAGATGTAGCAAAGTTTTTGTTTGGAAGCATGCCCATTGAACAGAACACCAGAGCATGCAGCTGTGGAGCGGAAAAATAAGACATCCCCTGAAAATAAGACATAGCACATCTTTAGGAGCAAAAATTAATATAAGACACTGTCTTATTTTCAGAGAAACACGGTAGCTTTATAAAGGAAACTGAGGGTTCCCATGGCTGTACTTGGACTTCAAAGGTGCTGGAGAGGTCCAGTCCCAAATCTGTCCTCGTTTTGTACATTTTGAGAAATTTGCTTGGAAAAAGGAAAGTTGCCTGATACTTACTGACCTGTGATGTTTCTCTTTCCACCCAAATCTACCTCCAGCCACTCTTCTGTAGAGCTCTGATCTGCTGCCCAGGAGATCCCACTGCTAGTAAAAGCAGCATGCTCAGCAGTCCAGGCCTGATTTCCCCCCATCTCATTCTGTTCATGCCAACAGGATGATGCATTGAAGCTGAATGCTTCTAGGACTTCATCACAATCTGTCAAAAGAATCAAAAGTACTTGCATTTTTTGTTCACAGCAACTTTGTGAGGGAGTCCCGATGGAGTTAGTTTTTCTGCATCATTTTTGTATCGTTGTTGCTGCAAACAAGGACGAAATGGCAAAACTAACCTGCCAGTGCAAGGAAAAGACATTCAGCAGCTGATGGGAGGTTTAAAAGCATATGCAGCAGACCAGGGGTGTCCAACCCTGGCCTTCCAGATGTCCATAGACTACTATTCCCATCAACCCCTGCCAGCACCAGAACATCTGGAGGACCAGTGCTGGACACCCCTGCTGTAGACAGAAGCAATGCTGTATAGTGGTCTGGGGATACGGGAGGCCTGGGTTTGATCCCCATACAACTGAATGCCACAAAGCTCATTCAGTGACCTTCGTCTTGTCCCCCCCTCTCCTGGCCTAACAAGGGAAGAGGAAAAACAAGGTCACAGTATGTTGAACGAGCCCCTGCTTGAATTACAAAAGTGAACTGGGGGACACCCCATCCACATCTGCCCCCCCTAAGTTCCTTGAAATAAATATGAAAGAGGAATGAATTAAAACCAGCAAAATTACAGACCTTTGTGAAAGATGAGCCGTTTTTCAGATAAGGGTCCCCTGTTTCAAAAGAGAAAAAGAGAGGGTAAGATATCTTATTTTTGATTACTGGGAGGATTTCTTCAGAATGCTTTCACAAGTCTTCAGATAACGAGACTAGCGGCCTTCTTGTTAGTGGCCCTTTTGCCTCCCCAAGGAGGTCCGTCCGGCTTTTTCCTTCATCAAGCCAAAACCTTTACTCTTTTGTAATTACTAGTGACTAGAATAGTATTTCTGCCTTATCTTTTCATAGAATCATAGAGTTGGAAGAGACCCCAAGGGCCATCAAGTCCAACCCCTTGCATTGAAGGAACACACAATCTAAGCACTCCTGACAGATGGCCATCCAGCCTCTCTTTAAAAACCTCCAAAGAAGAAAACTCCACCATTACTTTATCCAGAGGTGAGCGTGCATTCCCACTGTCCAACAGCCCTTACTGGCAGGTGGAAGTTTCCCTGAGGGTTTATAGAGCAGAATTCCTCTTTTCTTTCACCTTAGAACCCATTATTCCTAGCCCCTAGAGCTGCTCTTCCGCGATCCGGCCATGCTGGGGGGTGCGTCGACTTATACAATGCCAACAAACATCCCCCGGGACTGTTCGCATGAACGGTCCCGGTAGGGGCAGGGAAGACGGCACAGCGCTGCGCCGTCGCCCGATCTACACGCATCTTCCCGGCGCGATCGCTTCAGAGCCATGGAAACGCTCCCCTGCCCTGTGTGAGACAGCTCTGGAGTCAGAAGGGCTGGGGCGTGTCCCCAGGCCTCAGACGATAGCGCTCAGAAGGCTCGCAGGGGAAGGTATGTTGATCGAAAGCGGGTGGTGCCTTCCAGCAGCACCGTCGCCCGTTAGCGATGGCAGTGGCTGGAAGCTGTTGTTTCCAGAAAACCTCGCCGGAGCGAAAGTTTCGAAACATGGCCAGCGCGCCGCTGGGGGAGTTGAGGCCCATTGTGACTCGCGCAATGCAGCTGCATGCCCATTATGAGAACAACAGCTCCCCGTTAGGGTTGAAGGCGTTTTGGTCGTCCCCTAGAGGGGCTAAATGGCCCATGCAGAAAGGGCCCTAGTCTCTGGAACAGCAAAAAACAAGCTTGCTTCCTCACCAACATGGCATCCCTTCAAATATCTAAACATCTACATATTTTAAATCATAAGTTAGAAAAAATAATAAGAAATAAATATAATTTATTTTATCATTGTGGCTGTTTTTAAAGCCTATTAATATGCATTCCATGCCATTCTGTTTCTGGCTGTCTAATTTTATTTAATTGTATTTTTACATTTTAATTGATGTAAAATTGCCTAATGGAAAACTGGCATACAGCTATTTTAAATGTAATCAAATCAAAACTTAACAGCTCTTTGTTCAGAGGCAGTGTATCTCTTAATTTTTGACACTGGAAACAACCAACAAGGAAAGTCTCTGATTAGGTACTTTCCAATGATTTTTGGCTGGCCATCGATGGAAACAGGATACTGCTCTGGTTAAATCTTTAGTATGCCTGAGCAGGATTAGATTGAACTATGTCAGTAAATAATTAATCAGTATATTTAATTATCAAAGTGACCCCATCTGTGGATACTTAAATCTGGAGCCTGGGACCATGGCCAAACAGGAGAATGATGTAAACTTATTTGGGTTTCCATTGCGGAGAGGCAGTATATAAATGACGTAAATATAAAATATAGCTACAGATGGGGGTCATACAAAAGCTAGGTTGCTTGGTCGGTGGGAAGGAGCAAGGGAAGCAAGGAAATGTGAGGATGTGAGAGCTGTCAAGAGGAGGGAAAGAATAAACATCATGGGGAGGAGGGGATACAGGGGAAAGTGAGGTATTGCCTACAAGTCCTTGTGGTTCTGCACTGTGTAACAGGGTCTGACCTGGCTTCCACCACACAACTGGGCCCAGTTCAACCAGCACTGCAAAATGGCACTGTGCAACTTGGCTACAGTTTTCCTGAGAATAGGATGCTAGGGAGGGAGGGGGAGAGAGAGAGAGAGAGAAAGAGAGAAAGAAAGAAAGAAAGAAAGAAAGAAAGAAAGAAAGAAAGAAAGAAAGAAAGAAAGAAAGAAAGAAAGAAAAAGAAAGAAAGAAAGAAAGCAAGCAAGCAAGCAAGCAAGCTAGCTAGCTAGCTAGCTAGCTAGCTGAAGACAAAGTATGTAGACTGGTGGGTGGGAAGGAGAGAAGGAAGCAGAAAAAGAAGACAGGTTATGAAGGCTTTCAAGAAAGAGAAAGAAGAAAATAGCAGGGGGAGGGAAAATGAGATCCTCCCACTTGTTCTGTTTAAATGCTGCATACATTTTTTCTACTAGCTGCAGGGTATCCATTGGTATTTTGCTCTTAGGAGAAAGAAACAAAACTGTGTGCCAATTATTAGTGACTATTGTTCCTAAACTTAAATAGGATATAAAACTGGATCCAGAAGCTGCTGTATGGTTGTTGGTCAATCCAGTTGATTGCTTACCTTTTGGAGCAGAGTCCGTTAGCAAAGGATGATTCATACAGAGTGATTCCCTTTCCTCGTGATAACGTAACCTGTCCTCCCTGTTCATCTAAGATCATGCCTGCATGGATGGCGGCTTTGCAGAGAACTGAGGTCTGGAGGGAATAAATATGAGAGAGGGAGTGAAAGCAGAACTTAGCAGGAGGCTTGTGGCACCATCAAGGTTTGCATGAGCTATCTCTTGGATAACTGCAATGTTAAGCTAATTCCCAAAGTTGTTTTAGTCAAATCAGGTTTGATAATATGTTTGATTTGAAACAAAGCTGTTTCAAACCAGGCTAGACTCTGGGATTTCCATGACTGGAGCGATTAGGCATGCAGGGAATTGATTTGGATCAGGGCCGTGGCACAAGGGAGAGTAGGGTGAAGACTTCCTCCCTGCACTATTTGCCGAACTCCTAAACAGCCCAGATGCACTATTTGCCCCGTTGGAAAAACTTATAAATACAGATATGCTTTTCTGCTGTTGTTACCACCGCCATCTTGACTGGAGGGCATGTGGGTCCCATTCATCCGCAGCCATCTGACTACAGCTCTGCTCCCCGTTCTTGGAGATGAGCCAGGGAAGCTGAGCTACCCAAATAAGAGAGCTGAGCAGTGAAAGAAGCATAAGTGCAGGATGAAGCACAAAAGGAGGAAGATGGTGCATAGTTCCAATTGGACATCTCTTACCGTGCTACTGAAGCTGCAGAACAGAGCATGGAAGAGTGCAGCTTGGAAAGCTGACTTCTTGACAAGGCCTGCTGTTTGATGCTATGGTTATATAACCTCTTTCAACATACCCTGTTTCCCCGAATATAAGACATCCCCGGAAAATAAGACGTAGTAGAGGTTTTGCTGGAGTGCGAAATATAAGGCATCCCCCAAAAGTAAGACGTAGCAAAGTTTTTGTTTGGAAGCATGTCCGACAAACAGAACACAGAAAAATAAGACATCCCCTGAAAATAAGACATAGCGCATCTTTGGGAGCAAAAATTAATATAAGACACTGTCTTATTTTTGGGGAAACACGGTAGATGACAGGAGATCTGAGAAGTCATTCCATTTCCTGGACTTTGTTCTAGAATGTCCATTTGGGTCCTGGTGCTACCTAGTGTCCTCAAGGCAACTGGGACCCAACCAGAGCGTTCTAGAACAAAGACGTTCCAGGAAATGGCTGATGAATTCTCAATTCTCTTGTCATCTTCATGTTGAAAAAGGTAGACAACTCCTTGCCTATCTTCATGTCATCTTCATGTTGGAAAAGGTAGAAGACTCCTTCCTATCTGCAGCAAGTTCCATCTGGAATGGTAAAGGGTGGTGCCCCTGAGCTTTACTGTTTTGAAATGGTTCTCTTCTTTTCAGCTTGATATATTGACTGTATAAAATAAAGCCAGTTTTGGACATTCAGTATACCATTTCCCCACCCCAGTGAATGTTAGATATTTAATAGAAGATTTTGAAGAGAACAAAAACGACAAAAAGTTCTTGTATAGTTGCCTCAATGGAGCAAATAACATCAGGACAAGGAGAGAAAAGCTTAACTCCTTTCCCCTTTTGCCATGGTCCTGATTGAACATACTTAGTGATGGCTTAAAAAATAGCTGGGAGCTCTGATCGTAGAACTGCCAGTATCCCATCTCTTTGTTAAATCACACCCTAAAGCAGTGATGGCGAACCAGTGATGGTGAACCAGTGAGGCCGAGTGCCCAAACTGCAACCCAAAACCCACTTATTTATTGCAAAGTGCCAACATGGCAATTTAACCTGAATACTGAGGTTTTAGTTTAGAAAAAACAGTTGGCTCCGAGGCGTATGTTACTCGGGAGTAAGCTTGGTGGTAGTCAGTGGCTTTGCTTTGAAGCAACCGTGCAACTCTTCCAATGGGTGAGTCACGACCCTAGGAGGGTTTACTCAGAAGCAAGCCCCATTGCCAGCAACCGAGCTTATTCCAAGGTAAAGGATCACGCTTTAGTTCTTCGCATGAAAATCAGTGGGGTTTAACAGCGCTTAACAGGGTTACCTACACTACTTCCCCAAAACTAGGTCTTAAGTTTAATGGTAATAATCAAGCCCAGTGGCCCAAGCCAACCTAGATGTATGTGTGAGGGACACTCTGTTTGCGTGTGCCCACAGAGAGGGCTCTGAATGCCATCTCTGGCACCTGTGCCATAGGTTCGCCACCACTGCCCTAAAGGCACAACTCAGTAAGCAAAGCATGATTTGAAAACACAGTTGACAGGGCTGTACTCACATCTCGGTAGCCTTGCTTCATGTTGCCCCAGATGTCTCCCACCACTTCCTTGCAGCCTGCAGGACAGTACACTCTGTGACAGAATAAAAGAGCAAAGGGTGAAGGTTTTCTCCCTTGCAAGTGGCAACAGCAAATCTGTGTGACTTGCTGTTGGCCTTATGAACGTAACAAAGTTGTCATATCAGGGGCGTACCGCTCTAGGGACATGGGGACACCCATGTCCCTAGAAGCGCTTTCTGCTGCTGATCATGTGTCGTGGGCCGTGGCCCTCTCGGCGCCCTGACCCGCTTCCCATCGGTGGCGAGGCCTCAAAAGCCAGCTTTCGAAAGCCAGTCTGCCAGGGGGGCTTGGGAGGGGGCATGCCCCCGAGCCATGGCCCCGAGCGTGGGGGTTGTGGGGGGGATGGCCGGAGCAGGAGTTGTCTCCGGGCACCATTTCTCCTGATACGCCTCTGTGTCATGTAGTGAGGTCAGGCCATCTAACTCAGGCTGCTTCCGCACGGATTTGCTGCACCCCAGCTCTCAAACTGGATGTTGGGGAGAGAGCATCTACATGACGTGACATCGTTCTCCTGTTTGTCTTGTGTGGTTTCCCCTCCTTTATATCACTATTTCTGGAACCTGCTGTGATCCAATGTTTCCAAAAAACAAAGTGGGTTAGCCCGTATGTGGACAGGATGGTGTAGTTTTTCAAATTTCCTCACCCGCATCTGGTGCCATTTCTGCCTCTCTTTTCCCTTGCACTCTCCATTTCCTGCCTCCCCCACCACAGGAAAGGTGGGGGAGGGCATGATATAATCAATAACCAATAATGCTATAGTGATACATGTAAAGTTTCATCAAGCCACAACTGACCTCTGGCAACTTAGGTTTTCAAGGCCAGAGAGTAACAGAAGTGGTTTGCCATTGCCTTTCTCTCTATTGCAACCCTGGACTTCCTTGGTGGTCCCCCATCCAATTACTAACCAGGACTGACCCTGCTTAGCTTCTGAGATCTGATGAGATCAGGCAGCTTGGGCCAGGTCAGGGCATAAGTGATACACTCTACTACCAATTATATTTATTTATTTAAAACATATTTATGTCACCTACAAGGTGGCGGACACGAAAAAAACAGTAAAACATTTAAGCAACTGAAAATTCAGTTGAAATTATAAAGTGATTCAATTAAAAACACATAAACAACACTAAAAAAAGAAGTAACCATTACTGGGGGTATACCAGAAGAAACACAAAAGTCTTCACCTACTGGTGAAAGACATCGATAGAGGGAGACAGTTGGCTCTCCCTGAGGGATTCCAAAGTTATATAAAATTATACTAACATATTTACTCAGCCACTGGGTCTAAGGCTCCTTTTTTCTATCTATACCTTATTATTTTAATAGCAAGCTGCCTTGAGCAGGAGACTTGATGAGACAATGTAGAATTTGCCAAAATAAATCTTCCACTGCCATCTTGTACTAACCATGAGCTGCAGGGGAGAGTGGAATTCTTTCTGTATTTACAGCCAATCAGGGTAGAGTTGTCCTGGATGTACTCACCTGAGTTGTTCCTTGCTGTAATGGATTCCCTTTTGCAAACAGGAAATCAAATCTACAAGACAGATGGAAGGCATTATGGACCACATCGGTTGTTTGCAAATGGACTGCTATCAATGAAGATCCAGCCAAAGATCTTCTAGCTATCACTGCCTCCTTTGAAATAACTCAACAGTCTGAAGCCAAATATCAGGATCCAGCCGGAGTTTGTATGGGATGGATTGCTAACTGCTGAGCCCTTGTGCAGGACACTACAACTGAAGATGGAAATCTTCACTCCAAAGTCCATTAGTCGTGATGTCCGAATGTGGATAACTCAACAATCTGAGGTTCATTTCTTCCCCCGCAACTGGGATTCTTAACCACAGTTTAATCCTGCTTCACTGGAGTTTGAGTAAAGATTTCCAAGGGAAGGGAAGTCCCATGTGCAAGCCTGACAATTAACCAGATACATCCACATCATGAACAAATACCCCTTTGCTCATGACAGGTGAATGAAGCCACACTGCAAACTTTTCTTAAAGATTGGCCTCTCCGGTGCAAAATCCTCCCACCTGTTCAATAAAATTGAATCCTCCCACCTGTTCAATAAAATTGAATAGAATTCATGAGAACTGATGGCTACATCTTATCTATTACTTTTTATTGCACCCTTCCTCCAAGGACCTCAAATTCATAGTTTTCACCCATTAATTTAAGCTTCATACCAACCATGCAAGGGAGCACAGGGTGAAAACCTGGCCCACGGTCATGAAGGGAGCTACACTGCCTCAATATCTGCTGTTGTAATGGAATAAGAACTAGGGTGCAGAGGATATCACATTCACAATGACATAAGTTTCCATACCACAGTGAAAAATATTCAGCACTCCTCTTTGGAAAAGGAGGCCAGTCTGTTGAAAACTACCTAAAAATCCGCAAGAGAGTCAATGAACATAGTGGTGTCTTTTCTCTCCACCTGAAACCATAAAATAGCTATTTGGGGGATTCTTTAGGAAAATAATTTATGGTCAGAACTATCCTGAATAGAAAACTAGGCAAACACCAGTGATGCAACCTATCACAGACACATTTTCCCCCAAACTTTGTGATACCAGGAGATGCAATGTCCAAAGTTTTCCATCAGCCCTGTTCGACTCACAGTCATTTCACAATTTCTCCCACAAATCACGAAGAATGAGCAGATGAGTCATGGATGTTTGCCGTGTGAAGCCAACCAGTGACCAATATAGAAGTCCATCAAAGACAAAAAGTCACCCCAGATGCTGTCTCTGGGATTCTGCTAGAGTCTGATTCTTATTGACTCAGAGGCTTGGAACCACTTTTGAGGTTAGATCTTGGGCCACTGGTATTTTTTTCAGCTATCTCCCATTATGGAAGATATCCCACATCTGACAAAATATCCACCTACCATCTAGGAAAAGTTATCATGATTTTTTTGGAGGGGGAAGGGAACAAATCGAAATCATCACATTTACTATTTACATTTCCCTCCCAAATTCTAACATTTGAACATTGCAAATTTGAAAATCTGAAGTTTGTGAGGAAATATTCAGTTCTTTTGAGTTTCAAGTTTTAAAATGTGTTTGTGTATATACACCATACATCTATTCAATCTGGGGGGCGGGTAGCATGGAAACTGTAGGTCTCACCCCAGGGTTTTTCTAATCTAAACAAATAGGTGTGTATTTTGATTTGATATTTGATTTGATATTTAATTTATATACCACCCTCCCCTGGAGGGCTCAGGGAGGTACACAAAAGCAAAATAATACATAATAATACGCAACAACATAATAATACAAAATCATAAGGCTAGTACCCACATTCAATAGCCTCCCAGCCCAACAATTCAGACAATAATGTAACCAGGTTAACAAGTCATAACAAGTAAATCAACATATAATAATGTGTGCATTAAATGGTAAGAATGTGTTTTGAATTTATGAAATTCTGCTTCAGCTCCACTTTCCGCTATCTGTCCAGTATGTTTTTTTAATCTCACTCTACTTACACAGATTTCAGGGTTGTGTACATGATTGTCTTTCCGCATTTTATCCTCAAAATAGTCCTGTGAAGTAGATTGGGCTGACTGAGTAGCTGGCCAAAGATTACCCTGTATGTTTTATTGAAAGTGGACACTTGAACCCAGGTCTTCGAAATTCTAGCCCAACATTCTAACCATGACAATACCTCAGTTCTTGCTGATGCATGATCTTATCCAATAGTTATCATATGCCTTTCATAATTTTCTGACAGAGATCCAAACTATGTCTACGCTCAGTCGCACAGAGGTCTCGTCCTCAAAGGTTTTTGTTTTCCTTATAGGAAAAATACAAGACTAAAACACTAGTCTGGAGTGCGGAAAGGGCTCCTTAGCACTTTTTTCCCTGACATAATTAAATTATCTCCCCCTCTCCCAGTTCATTTTTGTTCTGCAAGGAAAAAGATACAGGCACAAGTCTGGGTAGTGATTTTTAATCAGAAAAACACCACGAGGCAAATGGTAAGAAGCCATCTCTCCGCATTCTTCTGCCTCTCTGCCTGCATTTTCTACAGAACTTGAAAAAGGCAGGGCAAGTTACATGCAACTCAATATCACATGCACCATGTAAATATCCAGTGAAAGCCAGTGAGGCATCCTAGTTAGAGGGCTGAACTTGGATTAGGAATTGAAATGCCTTCATTTCATTAGGAATTGAAATGAAATGGAGCTCACTGGGTGACTTTGGGCCAGCCCTTCTCTTTCGTCTTAATCATCTTCACAGACCTGTCTGAGGGTGAGAGGTAGGACAGAAGACCAGATATGTTACTCTATATTATCTGGAGGAAGGTCAGGATAAAAAGAAATTAAATACTATTTAGTTTCAGCTGGGAGATAAGACTGGTTGGTTTGGGTTGGAAACTGCCTCCTCTCCCTCAGTTCAAACAAATCCCCAAACGTGGAGGGTCTGTGTGAAATCCCTGTGGTAAGTTTCAAGCAGAAGCTAGCTATGCAAAGTGCTGGTTGGCTGGATCCCTGTGATGTCGCCCAGAAACCTCCACAAAGCAGTATTGCACTCTAGAAAGCTGCCTTTTTAAAGAATGGTGGTGAATGGACAGCTAAATACAGGAATATTCACACAGCCTTTTTGAAAATAATAGGCGGAAACCTGGTCTGAAGGGGACACTGAGGGCTGAGCGGGTGTTGAGCTCACGGATACATGTGCTTCATATCTTATGTGAAACTGGAAGGAAGCTGAGTTCCTTTTGCCTGCACCCAGATAGAGGCATAAGGTCTGGCTTCCTTGGGACAACGCAACACCAGTGGAGACAGGGGCTTTCACATTGGGGCTATACCCCACACAGTGCCAGATTTTGATGAAGAGAGGCCCCAGGGCCTAGGCTGTTCCACTTGAGAGGCCCTTCCCACACCCTCACAACTAGAGAAAGATGGAAGAGTCTTTTAAACAAAACTGAGTAAAGCAGAGGGTGATGTCAGATATATGAATCCCATAATTCACAATTCTTCATAAGATGTTATTGTTAAATACAGTAGTGATTCAGTGGAAAAAAGTGCATAAATGTTAAAATTAACACTGTGAAAAACTTTTGTCATAATCCAACTTTGTAATCATTTTGTGGAATAAGCAGGACTTTGTCAAAAATATTATACACCTTGGCGGGAGGCCCCCTAGGTTTTAAGGCTCTCAGCTTCAGCCTGCCAAGCCCATAGGGAAATACATACCCACAATATGTTCTTGTCATTTACTGCATGAGGAATTATAACGGAATTCACAGATGCGTGAATACTTTTGAAGTCAATTACTTCCTGGATGCTCTCATCTGCCTCGCAGTTATTAAGCATGGCTTTGGACCATGCATCAGCAACCTTATTGCAGTGAAGGAGCAGCAAATATAGCTCCTGGCTGAGGACAGATGGGCATGCTCCAGGATGCCCACCACCACCACCACACAGCCTTGCAGGCTTATTTAATCTGTCCATGTCTCTCCTACCTGGCTGGCTGCCGCTGGCATAGGAAAGGAGGAAGCCACGTCCTGAGCGGTGCACTGTGCTGTTGAACAAGATGGTTACTGAGCTAGTATTTACCACCAAGACCGGGCGGGGCAAGTTTGAGTTACTGCAGAACGGACCTGGGGAAAGAGAGAGAACAGGTTGATTCCTATGTCAGGAAATATCTTGGTTGCTTTGCCCAACCATAGACTTCAGCAGCAATGGCAGGGGAGGGTAGTTCCACACAGGGACCGTTCTCTGCAGTGAAGTTTTTGCCTTCCTAGCATTATCTGCACGATGTTGGTGAATGCTACACTTTTGGAATTATTTATCTTCTGAATGCTTTCATCCACATAAGAGAATCTGTTCTATTAAGATCAAAAATCGTTTTTTCCTTTTTTCAGTAAAGTAAGTGGAGAAATACCTCCAGTCTGAGCTCTGATCTTTCCCAAACTTGCTTTGCTATGAACTTTCCTGAAAGAGTACAAAGTTTGCCATCTGGATCAAAAGAGGCACATTTCCAAACCTTCCAATGGACAATTACCCATTGCTGGCTGCGCCCCCCCCCCCCCGCTCTGGTGCAAAAAGTCGAGAAGCCCACGTGGGGCAAAAGGAAGCACGTCGGGACAAGAAATCTTACCCCGACATGCTTCCTCTTTCTGCACACCACAAAGAGGAAGCACATCGGGACAAGATTTTTTGCCCCAACGTGCTTCCGGTCCCACTGCACACCCCAGTGCCGGTAGGCAATTGGCCAATCACACTGTGCCATTTTATTGCCACTATCCCTGAATGAAAAGTGAACCTCTACTAGGCCCAATAAAGGAGGAGGGTTGCTAGCTCTGGGTTGGGAAATTCCTGGAGATTTTGGGGTGCAGTCTAGGAAGGGCAGTGTTTGGGGTGAGGGATTTCATCAGGGTACAGTGTCATAGAGACCACTCTCCAAAACAGTCATTTTATCCAAGGGAATGGATCTCTATTGTCTAGAACAGTGGTTCTCAACCTGTGAGTCGGGACCTCTTTGGGGGTCAAATGACCCTTTCACAGGGGTCGCCTAAGACTCTCTGCATCAGTGTTCTCTATCTGTAAAATTGAAAAAAGGTTAGGGTTGGGAGTCACCACAACATGAGGAACTGTATTAAAGGGTCACAGCATTAGGAAGGTTGAGAACCACTGGTCTAGAAATTAGTAGTTACAAATGAGGCCCAAAACGGACTTATGGGGGCAGCCAAATACACACCTATTTGTTTAGATTTGCCCCACTGTTGCCTCCCCCCCCCCAACTATTGTAATTCCTTATCACTCTGTCTTTTCTCATTTCAGCCATGGCTACTGTCATTCCCCCTCCTCCACTACTGTTATTCCTTCTTTTTTTCTACCTTTGTCTTCATCTCCTTCAAGTCAGTTCCCCCTTCTTTCTCTCTACTCAAAGTCAATCCCCCTTTTTTCTCTCCTTCCAACTTATTCCCTTTTTTTCTTCCCTTCTTTTCTCTCTCTTTTCTCGCCAAGCCCTGAGCAGTTCCCCAGTGACCGCCAGGCACAGAGCTTCTCCGGGCATCCTCAGCACAGTAGCTGGGCACAGAGCAACTCCCTCATCCTCAGCTGGGTGCAGAGCAGCTCCCAACATCCTTCATTTCTGTGGCTCGGTGCAGAGCCTCTTCCAGCATTCTCCTAGAACAGGGGTAGGGAACCTGCGGCTCTCCAGATGTTCAGGAACTACAATTCCCATCAGCCTCTGTCAGCATGGCCAATTGGCCATGCTGGCAGGGGCTGATGGGAATTGTAGTTCCTGAACATCTGGAGAGCCGCAGGTTCCCTACCCCTGTCCTAGAACTTCCAAAGAAGTCCCAGCAGCAGTCACCTGGGCCCTCAAAGGTAAGTGTGTTGTCTGCACTGCAACCTGCAGCTAGCAACCCTTGCCAGGCCTGGACCCAATGAGTCCTCCCTTAAAGGTCTAAATAGGCCTGGAAAGGGCTCTGCCCCCTCCCTTTGCCTTTTACTAACAAACTTGGAGTCTGTGGTTGCCTAGCAACAGCCACTGAGGGAATTTGTTGCTTAAAGCTACAGGCGCTCTTTTAATTGTTTTTGGATTCTTTAAACTCCTCAATCTTTTTCTTTTTTAAGATTTCAGGTTTTTCTGGAAATCTGGGACCCTTTGGGGGTTTCTAGAAACATCTGTCTATTCAGGGCTCCAGTCACCAGATTTAACTATCCAAAGATTTTGGCTGATCTTGCTACTAGGACGTGAGATAGTGGGATATCTCCAGGCTTCTGCCCCTAACAGAAGTGTATGTGGGGGCAGCAGAATCTCACAGGAAAGGAATCTAGTGTGAGAGAGCTGTTCTGTTTGAATGCTTTCAATGAGCATTTATTAAAAGGTCACGGAGGCTCTGGAGTTAATCTGACAATCCCCTTATATCTGTATCATGATTAATGGCGCTAAGAGAACAGAAACTGTGTTTCCAGGGAGAAGGGTTCTAAGTGAACAGAGCACCACCTCTTTGGCTCAATAAAGCTTTTGTTATGAGCTCAACAGTGTTTTGATGTCTTCTCATTATCATAACAGTATCCAACATTTTCCTCACCACAGTACCAGAGGGATTTGGCCTGCCTTAAAACAAACCAGTCATTCCAATATCACTGTAGAAAGAGATGCTGTTTTTTATTGGTGCCCTTTGAAATTTGGTGAGCACCACCTCCAAATGGCTTCTGCAGGAATGGTTGTTGCAAAAAATGGACAAACACAAAATAGACAAACACAAAACAAAGGCAGTGCAGAAAGGGAATACAAAGAAATGAAGGAAGTTCCCCAGGGATGAAGAGAAGAAAGAGAAGTGGGAATAAAAAGAAAGCCTCAAGGGATGTGGAAAGCCTCAATGGATTCACAAGCTCATGTATTTCCCAGTCCTTATGATCCTTCATTGGCTATAACTGCAGCCATGGAAAATTATTTGATTGAGGGTAGCCAGGAGTAAGTTCTGCTTTATAATGTCCCCACCAACTTTTGGAAAAGCTTAGTGGGTGTCAGGGCAAATTCTATGGCTCCTTCCGCACATGCAGAATAATGCACTTTCAAACTGCTTTCAATGCTCTTTGAAGCTGTGCGGAATAGCAAAATCCACTTGCAAACAGTTGTGAAAGTGGTTTGAAAACACATTATTCTGTGTGTGCGGAAGGGGCCTATGCTACAGGTTAATGCTACAGCAATATAGCAGCTATTGAGTTTTTTCAATGCCCTGGGGTGGTGCAGCAGGGGGAAATTGTAGCCACGGGTGGATGAAAGTAAGGGAAGTACATATGAATCCCCTGTGTGGACACTTGGCTGTCACTCTGAATTCTTCTGCATCCACAGTGGCAACAAATTCAGCCTCGTAAGGGTAGAAAGAGAAAGGGTACCAATTCTCAACAGTATCATTGTCCCAATTAAGCAATTTGAAGGTTAACAGCCACAACTATGCTTCCAGTACACATTCTCTTGATTACATGGTGAAATGGGTATGCAAAAACTAGTCACATGCAACAGAGGTCGTTCTTTTATTTTGCACAAAAGCAAAACATAACTAATCATTTCTTCCCTCAAGGATCCTAGCATTGCCAACTCTGGATTCAGAAACACCTGGCGATTATGAGGACGGAGCCTGGGTAACTAGGGTTTAGGGAGGGGAGGGACCTTATTAGGGTATAATGCCACATTCCAAAGCAGTCATTTTCTCCAGGAGAAGTGGAATAAATGTTTTTTAATGAATAAATTAATAAGAAGTGATTCATGGAGTCTGGAGATCAGTTGTAATTCTGGGACATCCCCACCCCCATCTGGAGGTTGGCGCCATAACATCTGGAGGTTGGCACCTAGGACCATAACAAAGAAAGAACAGAAGGACAGCGAATTCATAATGACAATGTCTGGAATTTCCTTTACTACTTTGTATTCAAATGGTAGCAATTGTACTATATTTGACTAGTGTGGACCCCTTGTAGTACTTAGGGGTATACCAAGCAGGGTTGCCAGCTATGGGTTAAGAAATACCTAGAATCGGGAGGTGGTCCTTGAGAAGGACAGAGTTTGGGAGGGGAGTGACTTCACTGGGGTATAATGCCATAAAGTCCACCTTCCAAAGCTGCCATTTTCTCCAAGAGAACTGATCTCTGTTGCCTGGATGTCAGTCGTAATAGTGGCAAATCTCCATCCATCATCTAAAGGTTGGCAACCCTAGTACCAAAATCTTCTTTTTCCCCCTTTTTGTCTGTTCTTAGTTTTTCACATCACCCTTTTTCTTCCCTTTTTGCTCTTTCATGCCATTTGGAAGTATCACTTTCACACCATTTCCAAGCTACTGACCCACAAAATAATGAGAAGAAATCTGAAGGAGAAACAGAATGATGAGAAAATCAAGACCCACAGGCTCCATTTTTGAAAGGGAGAAGTGAAAACAAAACAAATGTTTTCGAACTGAAATTGCAGAGATACGAAGTGCAGCAGCAGCATCCCTACTTACAACCTGCTTCAATTTCCAGTGCTTTTGTAAAGCCCCAGGATATCTCCATTGGTCAGTTGTCATGAGAAGGAGACAGAGGCGTAGCAAGGGAGGAAAGCGCCCAGTGCACCGGTGCATCCCCTGCTCTAGAACACCCCCTGGAACACCCCTGCCACACCCCCAGAACGCCCTTGCCACACCCCTGTCCCCTTGGAGCTACGCCTCTGGAAGGATAACACAAGTATAGCAGCACCACTGTACATATTAGCCTTGGCTAGTATTGAACCTCAATCTGTCCCTTATTCCAGATAAATAGACTCTGCTTGTGGTCTAGTAAAATAGACAAAGCAGTATAATCCAGGAACAATTAGAACTCTGAGTTAAAGATTTGGTTTTCACTTGGGCACAAAGTATCCCAAAGAACAAAATACTGCCTGGCACTATCTATGAAAGACCCCCTGAATACAAAGGGATTTACTTCTGAGTAGACCTATTGGGACTTGATGTCTATATACACCTCCTGTAATTCAAGTTTGGGTACTGCATAGTATCTTTTAAGTTCCCTTCCTTCTTGGCACCAAACCACTCTGGAGATTAATTCTTACTGCTTTCAGCCATGGAATCAAGATTAATTTGTAACCTTTCTCTCTAGTAAAACCCCAGCTTATCCAGTTGCTCGTCTTGGTGGGATAGTCTGAGAGAAGGGTCTGATCAATAATACCAGCTTTCTAAAGGGCATATGCGCAGATGGCAGCCCTCCCCAAATCTCCAGCTATTATTCCAGCACAGAAGCAAAGGGCAGAATAACCTCTTTAAAAATCCTTCTTTGATGGATTTCACTTCACCTAAAGTGGGGGAGCCTAGGATTTTAACAAATTGTGGTTCAAGACCATTTATAGCTGAAAACATCTGAAACAGAAACCCAGAGAAACATGAAAGAGCAACCGCATTTTTCTTCATATATATATGACATAACCGCATAATTTTTCAAATAGGCCATTTGCATGCTTGTGGTTTCCTTTGCATTGAGCATAAGTTCCCTTCAGATCAGAGAATCATTGCAGTTTCCGCAGGCTCTGAAAACACAGAGGGAAAGCAAAGGAGATCAGCATGTGTTTAGCTTTCTTCAAGTTTTCTCATTTCTCCCTGCCTCCCCCCCTCCCCCGCCACAGCAGTTCTTTGCACTTTTTGGGCCACCATTTCAAAACAATTCGAAGGGCTTTCTTTTTTATTTTTTTCACACTCAAGGTCTATTGCTGGAGTGATAGACCCAGAGAAACTGACAAGAAATTAACACGATCTAGCAAACTAACGCTAGACCAAAGATAGCAGGGGGAAAAAGGTGTCAGGCAACCTCCCCGAATGAAGGTTGTACAGAAACAATGTAGGAGCAGTGGGAAAGCAAAATGGTGGATCAGCTCAGCTAGGGACACTTTGCAGGGGAGAATCTTTGTGCAAACAAAAAAGCCACAGGAAAACCACTGCATAACAAATAGCCAGGGGGTAATTAGTGCGTGCATGAATGGCCAAAGATATTTGAAAACACTATGATTTACACTGAAATTTACACCTAAAACGCTCCTGGTGCGATTCACAACAAGCCATGGCTCTTCCCTGTCATCATACAATCATAGAGTTGGAAGAGACCGCAAGGTCCATCAAGTCCAAACCCATGCAATCATCTTTCTGTAAGAATTCACAGTACAAATTTCCCTTCATATCTCTGTCTGAAGAAGTGTGACTCAAGAAAGCACATACTGAAATAAATATTAACCTTAAAGGTGCCACTGAGCTCTTGTTTTATTTTGCTATGGCACACTATGACACAGCAACCCTTCTTCAGTCATCATGGAAACAGCTGCTCAAGGCCTAACCACATGGTATAAGTGGTCAGGTGATCAACTTATGGTCTTAACTATATTAGGTCTCATGTTTTTCTTTAAAATGGGTGCAATAGAATCTCGATTTCATTCTTTTACAGTTCAAAAAAAGTCAGTGGTACCATCAGGGCTGGGCTTAGAGGTTCAAACTGTCGGCCTCAGGCAATATGTCTCAGTAGGATGGGAGTAAATACAAACCACAGGCAGAGATAGTTGAACTCCCCCTTTGTTCTTTTTCTTAATTTGGATCAAAACAACATCATTTTGGGATAAGGGGCTTCATCCTCTCCCTCCATGTTCTCTTCCCATGTTAAACTCTTTCAAGCACTGTGTATTTCTATGGGACTTCTTAAACTTCTCTCACTGATTTTGCATGCACTTCAATTTGGTGATGAAACTGAGAAACGTTAAAATAGTCACCCAAGAACAAAGAGAGTCATTGGGGTTCTTACAAAGATGGGAAGCAGTCAGTATTCTGTTGCAGGTAGACAGGCATCTGTATAATAACATAGTCTATGTAGGGCTTTTCCAGATAATAGGAGCCTGACAGTTTCTACCAGCATGGCCAACACAATGCCAGGCTGATGGGAATTGTAGTTCCTGAACATCTGAGAGTCAAGAGGTTCTCTACCCCTGGTCTATGGCAGGTAGGGAACCTGCACGGCTCTCAGATGTTCAGGAACACAGATTCCCATCAGCCCCCTACCAGCATGGCCAATTGGCCATGCTGGTAGGCTGATGAAAGTATTCAGGCTATCCTGGAAAACCCTGGAGTTCTAGTCTATAAGGAAGGGCAGGGAAAGGAGACAGAGAAAGAGACAGACCAGAAGAGCATCTCAATGTAAAATGTACAATAAAACTGGATTACGGAATCAGAAAACATATTGAAAATTATGTGAAAGCTGGATTACAAAATATTTTTTAAAAAACAGGGCAGCAAGAACAAGCTCCAGCATACAATAAACAGTGGAATGAGTGGGAAATGCCTTGACCTCTCATGCTTCCTGATGAGTCCCCATGGATCGGTCATCAGTGTCTGCATGGATGACCTTCCTTCCAGTAAATACTGGGACTTGGTTGGGACAGGGGGAGCAAAGGCAAGGGAGAAAGCGTTCTTGCAGTTCTAGCCGTTTCTCCTTTCCTGCTCTTTGTTCAGTCCTCTAACATAGCTGGCTGGTGGCGTATGACACATCCCACAGACCAGATGTTACACAAATGTTGCTGACATACATTTCTGTCAGCAGATGCCATTCCAGGCAGGGGGAGAAAAAAAATCTGCTCTTCCAAAGTCCAGTGCCAAAGCGCTCCATTCCAATCCTCTTAGGCAGCAAAATAAATAAAATGTTAAAAAATTAAAAACCCTTGAATTCCTCATGATTGGGAACACTTGGAAAATGTCCAACATGTGTGGGTTCCATGCTCACAGGGCCAATCAGTATGTGAAGGTGCAGGGTAGGGCCAGGGTTCTTGTGTTCACTTCCCCTCCAAGCATGCTGATTTCAATGAAATAATGTATAGAGAGGTGTCAGGATCTGCCCTGACCCATCCTCATTGGAGGAAAAGGCAGATTCCTTGGAAGAGGAAGACTTCACAAGAGAAGAAAAGTCACTTGTTGCATCGCAAGCTCCTTGCCCCGCCCCCAGCCAGGATCCTCAAGAGAAGACCACCTGCTTTCTCCTTGGCAACCAGTTCCTAATCAACAGCCTGATGTTCAGTCTGATCACTTGTGGCTCCTACTCAACAGCCAGAGGCTGATCTGAAGCCTCCAAGTGATCCCTTCCATCACCAATCCCCCCTGCCCCCAGGTTTCTTCCAAGAGAAAAGGAGATGGCTAATCAAGGATGAAGCCTAGACCAGGTAGAAGACTGCTCACCTGGCAGATCAAGTCATCTGGTGTTCTACTACAGGACACCAGTTTGCAAGATTCAGGATTCACATCTGGCTACAGGAAAGAATGCTGTCCTCAGCTCCTATATAAGCCTTTGCAGGATCAACAGCTGTCCAACCTCAGGTGTGCCAACCCTGGAACAGTTCCTTGCCGCAAGGATCCTGCTATCCAGCTCCTACTTCAAGGTTCAGCCCCACACCTTGGTCTGATTGTTCTGTTCCCCAAGTAAAACAATCTTAGGTGCCCTGTACTTGGCCAGAACAGAGTGGGAGACTCACAAGTCAAGGTGTAACAGTTAAAAAAGAGGTTTTATTGCATAGAAGAATTGAGACCCTAACTCCTCCCAGGGTCTGACTTAAACAAAGTACTTGCTTGACTGGAACAACTTGAAGCTTGAGACTTTTATCCTTTCCTGACTCCTTCCAAGAAAGTCCACTTTGTCTGTGCTTTCTCTTGGTTCCTTCACTGTCCTCTGTCTGGATTCTACTTTCTGTTAACACCTTAGACTTGTTGCTCTCTATACACTTTAGACTATACACCATAGATGTCAGAGATATTGCAGCCTTCCAACTCCACTGACACCTGACTAAATTAACTAAACTGGGGCACTACTGAGTAATGAAAGGAAGACTGCCTCTAGGGGGATTCTTAAAAGGACAGGGTCTAGCCAAAGTTCCCTCCCTTAGAACACTATACAAAGGAACGAAACCCATTGTAACTAAGGGGACAACTGAGACTTAATAAGAAAATAATAAGAGCTTCTCTGGGGGCAGTATGACACTGATCTTGACCTCCCATCAGAGATTCCTCCTCAGCAGATCAGGTAGAGAATGGGACAAGAGCTTGTGTCCTTGAGAATGATACCAAACATGTAAGAAAAGTGCCTTAAGTGGAGTTACCCCCTGAATGAATAGTCTGGTCTGAAACTTTGATTAGGACTGAGCTTCAAAACCCTATTAAAGCATAACTTGGCACTTCCTTGCAGCTTTCCTTTAACCAGAATGCTTGCAGGTCTACCAGTGACTTCTAGAAACCTGAACGTCTGGAGCCAAGAAATACAATAGGCATGCACCAAACTTCATGTATTGGAATGCATCATGAGGATCTGATGCATTCTGATAAAAGCCATCAGCAGCCGCAAATCATGGCTGAGTCAGGGTGAGTGGTTCCCACATCCTCATCTTACCCAAACACACCTTTGCCAAGAGTTCTAACCCTTTCCCACACTAAATTGTAGAAATATTGGCCAGCATTTCTTTCATCCTCTACAATGAGTCAGTCTTATCCTTGGCCACATACGCCTTACTTAAACAAACACATTTGCCTACATCCCATCCATTTGCCATGTACTTCTCTGGCTAATTGTTGAAAAGCAAACATCTTTAGCTGTTTAAGAATGTGTGATGGGAAGAATGGATGAAGCTCTTTGGCTAATTGCAAAGTTTACTTTAAAAAGGAAGCTACTGGAGTGTTCGTAATGTCACTATGACGCAGAGGCATATCTAGGGAAAATGTAGCCCAGTGCAAAATCTGAGCTTTCCGCCCCGCCCCCAACCCCCGCCATGACCAAACGTTTTTTTGCACCAGGCCTTGAAGTTAGTGTATGGACCTGGGGGTGGGGGCGAGGAGGAGTGGGGGGGAGGCGATTTTCTACCCTCCACGTGACTGCGGCGCAGCCCAGGGACATTTGACCCCATATGTCCCCCTGGGTGGTACACCCCTGCTATGAAGTCTTTGAAGGGGTTCTTGTAGATTACAAAAATTGATACCTGTGAGCCCTCAGTGATGATCCTAATATATGTAGGTGCATGAATTTACACATATGTTAATACATTTTTGTGAACATACCATACTGACAAGAAAATCCCAGTTTCTGACATTTTATTCCCCTATGAAACAGGAATTATTGTTATCTGGAAAGCCTGTTTTTTAATTTGTTTGAGCTGTTCTTGTTGAATACTTCTACTGGAATTTTTGTTGATGTACCAGTTGGATTTCTGTGTTTTTTTGTATTGTTTTTTCTGTATTGGATCTTTATAAGTGTTTACTCCAAATTATTGTTGTATTCTATCATTGCATTTGGGTTGCACCTTTGTATTATGTTAAAATTTTACACTGGTTGTCAGATAGTAGCTACAATATACTTTTTGTATATTTCTTCTGCCTATCAAAGTAGACAGTATTGATCTTGATAGACCAGAGGTCTGCAACCTGCGGCTCTCCAGATGTTCACGGACTACCAATCCCATCAGCCTCTGCCAGCATGGCCAATTGGGCTGATGGGAATTGTAGCCCATGAACATCTGTGATAGACCAAGGATCTGACTCATTAGAAGGTACCGTCATGCGTTCAACTGCAACTGACTCTCCCTGCCACGTACCACTGAAACGTCACCATTAAAATGTATGCCAGTTTTTGTGTCAGTTGCACACAAATAGTGCAGAAAGGACAAACTAATGGTATAAAAGAATCAGGAGTGTTCAAAACAGAAATGGGGTCTATAAAAATGGCAGCACCATCATCAGAATCTGACAGTTGCCTTTGGGAAAGGGAAAGGAATGAGGGTGGACTTTCAGTTTGCAGGGCCAATGGAGAAACCCAATTCACTGATTCTGTCAATATCCAATAGATATTGGATATTGTTCTCAACCTGGGGGTCAAATGACTTTCACAGGGGTAGCCAAGACCACCTTACAACAGGAAATTCCCATCACCCTCTCAGCCGCAGCCACGCCATAATGGCGGATTGGGCGCGGACTTTTTCTCCTCCACCTGATACCTTCCATAGGTCTTCAGCTGAGAGGACCCGAGCAGCAACCTGCCAAGGGGCAAAAGCCCCCAACAAGACGTGGGAGGACGCCCGGGAGAAGGTAGCAGCTGCTGCTGCTACTGCCACTGCCACTGCTGTCACAGCACTGAAAAGAAAGAAGACGACCCGGGCCAAGAGGGGTGCAGCTCTTCTGTCACAGCAGTGGCTCCTGGTGCCTGGCAATTGGCTGCACTGCGATTCTGGCCCCTATAACGCCGATGAAGGAACGAGGCTGCAAGGGGGGCCAGCAAGGAGTTTCCCGCCATTGCGGAGGACGATCCACCCCTTCTGGGGCGTGTGGGGCCAGAAAGGCAAGTTGTCCAGTGGGGAGGGAAGAACCCCCTCCCCCCAGAGCAACCCAATCCATGGAGGGCAGAGCAACCCTGGATCCGGAAGGCAGAGCAACCCCAGCCAGGTGGGCAGGGCTACCTCCCCCATTCTTTCCTCCGATTCAAAAGGCCAGGAAAACAGAGCCTTTAGAGCAGGCTCATGTAGGCACGCTTCCCCAGATGAACTCATGAACAGTTTAGAGACTGTTTAGAGACAGTTTAGAGCATGAGAGGTCAGTTTAAATCCATCTTAAAGGGAGAATATGGGGTCCCCAGTTAAAACAATATTGAAAGTGATGCTGTTTTGGGTGGATTATCCCCCGCCCTGAAACAGCATCACTTTCAATGTTTAAACTGGGGACCTCAGATTCTCCCTTTACATCCATGCGGAAGAGGGTAGATTTAAAAGGAGAATCTGGGGAAATTTGGGAGGTGCCTGCTGTTAGGGGTGCAATTGTTAAGCTAGCAGCATCAAACTTTCCAGGTATCTTTATGAGACTCTCCTGATGATACCACCCAGGTTTGGTGAAGTTTGATTCAGGAGGTCCAAAGTTATGGACTCTCAAATGTGTAGCCCCATCTACTATTAGCTCCCATTGGAAACAATGGAGATGGAGAACCCACTTTGGGGGGTCCATAATTTTGGACTCCCTGAACCAAACCTCACCAAACCTGGGTGGTATCATCAGAAGAGTCTCCCAACAAATCTCTGAAAGTTTGGTGCTGCTAGCCTAAAAGCTGCATCCCCTGCAGGCCAAAAACAAAAAAACATTTTAAAAATACAAAAAAACCACAAATGGGGGAGAGCTTCGGACATGTAATGGGGGGTGGTTTGAACCCAAGACACACAAACCCTTACCTACGTCCTTGGTGGTGCCTGGAGAAGATGGACATTCGGGAGGATGTGACATCACTTGTGGTGATGCTTTTGCAATTTCCCCTAAATTCCATGATAACAATCTTAGAGATGAAGGGAAAGACCTAGTCCTAGAGCATCATTATCAATGTCATTTCCTCCCCATTTTTGTTCTTCTTCCTCCAATTTTTGAGGGGTTCCCTGCTCCCAGTGTGCAAATGGCAAATTTTAAAAGGCACATGGCATTCACTGTATGTTGAATGAAAGCAAATATAAAGTTGTAGGTTGAATGACAAGACACTCAGACTCAGCGGGTAAAAAGGAAAATGTAGGCCTGTCAGGGAAAAATACAGGTGAACAAAGATGATAATTCTGCACTTCAGAGATAATGTCCTTCCTAAACCTTCCTCTTCACAGACTTCACAGTCTTTGCCACTGACATGTGACATAAAATCTTTCATTGCGCACAGTCTTAAGGAGTCTGCCAGTCGCACAATTTCTCATAGCAACCATAACAAACTTGTGCTCAAAAGCTACAGCCAGAAGCTCCTCTTCCTTCCTAGCTGAGTGTCATTCCAAGGTCATGCTTGCACAGAACTTCCGTCAGAGAGAACTTCCAGAAAGCCAGCCAAGCTTTGCTGGAGGCTGAAAGCTGGCAGAAAGTCTCTGAAGCCATAATCTGCTTTTCGTAACTCTGCCAGAAGCCGGACAAGCCACTGAAATGAGTTGGGTGTGGGGGCGGGGGGGAACGAAAAGCTTCAGAAAATGTGCAGGCTTTGGTAATTGAAAAGCATTTCTAATATGTGCACCTTTCAGACTGTGGTTTGAACTAGACATAATGTTTTTAGTGAGCCATGTCTGGGAAAAACTGCTTTCCCAATAGTCACCTTATACACTATATGAAAGCACCCTCAAACTCTCTTAGGGATATGCCTTAAAAAAAAAACCAAAACAGGTGTAGTAATGCACTGCTGACCCAGCAGCACCGTAGTAGAGTGAAACGTTGGCAGCACCTGCTTGGACCTACTGACCTTCTAATGCCTTACCCTTTACCCCCAGCACTCCCTCAACCCATTATGGAGTCCACGGGTCATGAACTATCTGGCTCCAGTCACGAGGCGCCAGAGGGGACAATGGTCTTGCCCCCCAGGTGAGGGATTGAGCTTAGGCAACTACGGCTCCCTCTCCGCACGTAGCCAGGTGAGATCATGCATCACATGATGATCTCCCAACCTCCCGCTCTCCCGGAACTCCCTCCGTTCCCTCCCTTCTACGCCCCCCGATAGGAGAATGATAATAAAAGGTGCCAGGAACCAGCAGCGGGAGTCGCCAGGAACCACGGACCTCCAGCGCTCCAGCTGCTGGCGATCTCCCACCAGATGTTATCTCCAGCGTCTCGTCTACGTTCTTAAGCTGACCACGTGGAGTGCGACGCTGGCGGGTGCGGGAAACCGAGGAATCCCTCCCGAACCTCCCACCCCCCTCACCGTGCCCTGGGAAGGCAGCGATACGAAGTCCGGCTGGATTCGAGCATCCAGGGACCACCCGTTCCCCGGTGCTCGCGCTGTCCCTCTGGTCGAGCGCATCCAAGAACCTGCGTCCCTAGGACACTCTCACCGTCCGGCCGGAACACCCGGTGAGTATAGGAGACTTGCAAAAGCAGGGCTTATGACAGAAACGCGTTGGCAGGCTGGCCGTTGGCCCGAAATCTTGGCGGGGTCCCCGTGAGAGAAGGGGCTGCGCCAAATTGGTTGGCAGGAGATTGAAGCTCCAATGTCCCATGGTACCCAGAGGGGGGACGTGAGATCTTGGGACTGGGAAACTTATCGGGCGCACTCTTACGCTGGGGAGCCTGCATAGCCGATGTCACTGCTACCCTGGCCCGATGGAGACAACATGTTATGTCGCCATCCCAGCCTGCAGACCTATGGCTCCCCTTGCTGTAGCAGGCAGCCCTCCTTTTCGATCTTTCACCTTCAATTTCCAACCCCAGAATTTTTCTCTATCCGCTAAATTGGGCCGCCTGTCCTCCTTCTGCCTTGCAGCAACCAAAGCCCGGCTGAAACTCTCCAGCGAATCAGCCGCCTCCTGCTCCGCCTTCATTTTCCCGGAAACCCACTGCACCTCCGTCCAGCGCACGTAATGGCCGGGTTTCAAACTCGCGGAAGCGTATTAGCCACGATCTGCAGAAGAAAGGAAACCCTGGCCGGAGGCGATACCGATATTCTTGCGTTATGCCCGTCCATTTCCACAGATACCGAGGGGAGGGTGGCGTCATTCCAGCGGGGTTGTCGAGTGCCGCCCTTTAAGCTATAACATCCCTCACTGGAAGCTCCGCCAAGAAAGCTGATGCGAGGCGGTAGGAATCACTAGCCCCTTCGTAGAGAGGGCATGCTGGAGGCAATCGCGAGGAATCACCCTAATGGTTCGGACTGACTGGAAAACCACCTTCGCGTGCTCCTGAGCCCTGCACAATTTGTGATCTGGGAAGCGAGTTCCGCCAGCAATGCATCAACGGGGGGGGTACGCCTCGGTAGCGCCTACCACAACCAGCTCAGCTTTACGGTTTTACCCGATGCTTCGCCAACCCCATGATCAGATTGTCCTGCCTGGGAGGCCACCCTTACGGTGCAGCTCTCTGAGTCGCCTACAAGGCATTTATCAAAGTCCCCAATGCCGGCCAGCCAGCCCAGAGTTTACCACCATCCGGCAAAACCCCAAGAGCCCTATGCGAGTTTGTAGACAGGACTTCGGGAAAGCTCAAAGAGGCAGGTAGATGGCGAAGAGGCCCAAAGCAGGCTCCTCATAAGCCCTGCGCTAAAGAGAGCGCTTCTCCGCAGTGCCCTTGCCCAGAACAATCCCGCAGGCCTGGGCAAAGATCCTGGGCTGGCCGACATGCTTAAGGCATGCCAGGACATGGATCTTCTTGCATGCCAAAGCTAGCCTCCTAGCCCGCCTTTGCCTCTCCACTGGCGGGAGGCAGCCTGCGGAGGATGACTGCTTTAACTGCGGCGAGACCCGGACACTTCCGAAGGGAGTGTAGGCAGCGGGTGGGGGGGGGGGCCTACAGCCCGATGGAGGAGGTCACTCCCCGGGAGAGAAGGCGCTACAAAACCGGTGCCCACGCCTGATGCCAGAAAGGCTTCCCACTGGAAAGCTTGACTGCCGATGTCCGGGGAAACTCCCGCCGGGCATCTCCCCAGCCAGGACCAAGGAGAGAGGTACTGGAGAGCAGACCCAAACACGGGGCCCCTGCCAAACCACCCCCCTCATTGGCATCACCGGCTCGCATGCCCAGCCTATCTCCTTTAAGTTCCCCACTGAGGGTTCTTGTGGCCCCAACCAGTATGGCAGGCCCATCCCTACCACCCGGGACCTAATTGGAGCTAGGTGCCGCCGAAGGCCTCTGCCGCTGAACAGGGACTGTTCGCCGTCCCAGGTGGTGGGCGACTCCGCGCAAGGACCCATCCATCTCCAGGTCTGGACCAAACATCCCACAAGAATTGCCTGCGGGCCAGCTGCGCTCAGTTGATTCTCCACACTGCCCCATCGTTGCCAGCTGCCGACCCAATAAAGGCTACAGGCCCCAGCAGTAACATGGCGCAATACACCACCATCGCTTGGCCGGTGGAGGCGCTTCTCCGGGGAGCTCCATGTATACCTGGAGCTTCGCCATGGGAGGATGTAGCCTGTTCAAGGGCCTGGTGGACACGAGCAGCTGATGTTACCGTCATCCAGAAGAGCAGCGAGGTGGCCCGACCAGTGGCCGACCGAGGGGCTTGCCCGCACATCTGGGGGGGGGTGGGGGGGGAGACAAACCAGCGAGGAGCCAGACATCCGCCCGCTCACGGTCAACAGCCAGGACTTCGGCGGCGGCTCACAGTCCACACCCACCGTTTTGAACATCCATGTCAATCTCTGGGAAGGGACCTCGCCAGAGTCAGTCAAAGCTGACTTTGGTCTGGGATGGGTAAAGCCATCACAGATCGGTGATCCCAATTGGTATTGCCTTCGAAATTTGCTTCCTAATTTCCGTGAAAGGGAGCTGTTTCCCCTCTCCCCTCTCTTCTCCCTTCTGTTTTAGACCATAGTTAAAGGCGGAGGTGACCCGAATTGGCTGGCTAGCCCTCCCTGGATTAAAATCTGGGCCCGATCCTGCAGGTACGCATGGCACTGCCAGGACAGGCCCAGGACTTAAAAGGGCTGCCACCATTATGCCCCAAACCACCAGCAGGTTATGGCTGCCCAACGCCTTGGCGTACAACGCTTTACCAATACCACGTTAAAGCCGAGGCAGCGAAACCGGGCATACTTAGGGGCGGTCACCGGCCGGCGGCAATTCCCAAAGATAATTCGATCACTGGGGAATTCCAGCTTCACTCCGGCCTTCCTGCGTTAGCCACCAAGGTCCACGGTAAAAGTGCAACTCCCTTGCAAAGAAAAAACCCCCCTTTCTTCCCTTTGGGTTGTCGCGAGGAATCTGCCTCTAATCGCGCCTGATTACCTTCATTCCCCGGATGCACCCATCCCCAAAGAAGCTTCCAAAGCCCCCCTTTGTGTTGGTGGCGTACGCATGCGCCACCGTCAATCCCCAGGACCCGCCTGTCCCCTCCCCCCCTCGAGCTCCGGACCCTCGCCTTGACGCACCCTGATGGCGGCTCTGAAGCCAATTCCCACCAGGATCGCCTACCTCACTGCCCTCCCTGTCAAACAATTAAAGAAGAGGGTAAGAAGTGGCCCCAGTGAGGATGCATTAAAAGCAACCTTCGCGCCAGTACCAGCAAATAAGCCTTCTTATAGTAAACTCTAAACCCCTAAACTCAAACAAAAGGCTTCGATCTTGATCTCCCGCCACCCACGGCTCTAGGGACAAGGCCACCTGGCGGGACCGATACCCTCCACCATAACCTGGGGAAGGGGTGTGTTTGCAGTCCCTATTCCTACAGGCTCCTGTGGATTCCGACTTCGCCACGGCGGGCCAGCCCATGGAATGGCGCCGGGAGGCTCCAACCCCATCCAGAGATGGAACACAACTCTCTGAAGGATCCTTGCCCAGCCCGGCCTCAAGCGGGAGCGCCGACGCCCAGAGCGGTCCAAAGACCCGGATGACCTGGGGAAGCCCGATCAAAGCAACCCAGCCAGCCAAGCTCAAAGAGCTGCTTTCGCGTAATGCAAACCACAGGCAGGCCTTGAGAACCTCTGTGCGCTCTGCTGCGAATCCACATCACCGCCCAACTTCAGCGGCCACCATCCTTGCCTGCTCTGCTGCCTCCCTACCCGATGGCAATGCGGCCACCCCTAATGAGCTTTACATGAATAACATCTAGGAGCAGTTTGCTTACGCTGTAGCGTCTCATCTTTCTGCCTGGGCCAGGTACCTGGGAGTGGGGAGCCTGCTAAGCTCCCTGCCTGCTCCCCGATTTGCAAAACCCCGAGGAGACTTCCTAGCCGGAGTCTGAAAGCGAAGCCCCTTTGCCAGATGCTTCATCCATCAAAATTTACTCTATAATGAGGCTGACTGGGGACCTGTCGGTCCAAACCACTCCCACGAGCGGCGCTCTCTCCTTGTCACCAAGACTGTGCGCTAATCCACTTGAGTCCAACACCTGCGCCCGCATCTCCCGATGCGATGGCGAGGCGAGAACCGACCCGGACCCATTCACCCGGTTCGATGACCAGCTGGAACTTCTGCATTACCGAGGACGATTCCCCGGTGAATTCCGGGAACATCGCTTGCTCCCGAAGGGGTTGGTTTCCTGGACTTAGCGAGGGAGAGAACTTTCAGCTACCCCATCCCTGCTTCGGCTCTCTGCCAGGACTCTCCTGTTGCCTTGAGTCAGCCTCACCACCATCGTCCTGCACCTCAGGAAAAAACCACACCCGAGAGCCGAGGCGCCGCCACACCGCCCAGCTCCACTCTGCCCCTCGACCCCTCTTGCCGGGCGATCACGGTTTGCCCTCCTCCAGCGAGGAGTTGATCTCCCTCGCAAGCTTCCCTGAGTGGGAGTCCCAGGACTGCATCTTACAATGCTCAATGCCTAAGACTATTGGCGGCTGGCTGGCTGTGCCCTTGTGAAGTCCATCAACTCTACCTCCACGGCTCTGGATGCCCTGGCCTCCGAGCAGCAGGAACTTTCGTCAAAGCGACCCTAGAATAATCGATGCAGCTATTGATTTACATTGTTGTTGTTTTGCATCACCAAAGGTTGTGAAGTAATGTCACGTAATATGTATTTGCTTTAATCTCTCGTGATAATTCCCCAATTGGATTCATATGAGAAGTCACGAATTGCAAGGAAGTTGTATCTAATCCTGAAGTTATGATGTTTTTTTTGCCCCAATGAGTGGGTCCAGCCCTCTGGAGCTGGCTGCCGGGAGAGGATGGTTAAGATGTATTATTGTACAGCTTCCTGCATTGGTTTTAGTTGTATGCCTCATTGCTCCGGATCTTGTTTTACGATTTCAATGTATGTCTAATGTATTGCGCCTGTAACCTATGTAAGAAGCCCCTTGACTTTCCCTTACCCACCATGTAGCCAAGTTCCTAATGTCTTTGCACAAGCGCTTTCGGTCCAACTTCGACCAGACAGCGGAGAGACAAAGCGTCCCCTAAATGTAACATAGCAGTGGGTCCCCCCTTTTCTAAAATGCTAAAGGAGGAGATGTAGTAATGCACTGCTGACCCAGCAGCACCCGTGAGTAGAAACGTTGGCACACCAGCGGACCCTCTGACGACCTTCTGGTCGCCACCGCACCCCCCCTCCCTCAACCCATTATGAGTCACAGATCATGCGAACTATCTGGCTCCAGTCCTGGGAGCAGGGGACAATGGTCTTGCCCAAGGTGAGGATTAGACTTAAGAGCAGCTTAGCGGCTAAACCCTCTCCGCCCGCGGTAGCCAGGGTGAGATCATGCATCACATGATGATCTCCCCAACCCTCCCGGCTCTCCCGGAACTCCCTCCGTTTCCTCCCTTCTACACGCCCCCGATAGAATGATAATAAAAGGTGCCAGGAACCAGCACGCGGGAGATTCGCCAGGAACACGGACCTCCGCGCTCCCGCTGCTGGCGATCTCCACCAGATGTTATCTCCGCGTCTGGGCTAAGTCTCGTTCTTAGCTTTGATGACCCGACGTGGAGTGGAGCTACAAGAAGCAATACATAGAGGCTCAAAGGAACACTGTAAAAGCTATTTACTGAAATCATCCTCTGCCTCCCCATGACTTTGGAAGTTAAGTAGATGGTTCTAGGACCCTGTTCTGGTTGTGTGGTACCCTCCTATGCAAATTCTTGGTGTCTGGCAATTCTTTTCCTAGGAAGGGGATCAAACATTCAGTAATGACCCTCTTTGGCTACAATTGTCTCTTCACTTAGTACATCAAATTTATATCTAGAGTTGTCAGTGTTAATGACTTCTACTATTTTTTTTTCTTGCATGGTCTTCATCTCATAATTTCTGGCCTTATTCTCTGGAAAGGAGGATTCAAAATGTGCATTCAGCTTTAAACACTGAGTCTCTTCCAGCATACACAGGCATTGCTGTAGCTTTGGGACAAGTGGGAGGGTCAGTGTGATACATTAAATAATAGCAGGCTCGAGGAAAAATGGCTTTCTATTTCTGCATGGGAAATGGGTCACATGGAGTGACCTTACGCAAGGAGCAGATAATGCGTGCCAATACATTAAGTTATCCTCCACCAGAAGAGCAGTGATTCAAGTGCTGTCTGGATTTTCTTGGGAAAGACGAAATGGATTTCAGAGGAACTGAACAGACCAGAGCATCTGCAGTCTTCCATGTGGGAGCAGGAAAGAAATGATGACCTTTGGAGATATCTGTTGGGATCATCTTCCAAGGAATTGTGCAATGGTCTCTGCCAGGAAAGGGAGATGATGGAGGCAAAGAGGAAATGGGATTGGGGAAGGCTGGACAGCCCCTGTAACGAAAGGATAAAGGGCTAAATATAGGACCCAACAGGGGAGTGCAGTGGCATAGCGCCCATGGGGCAGGGAGGACGTGACGCTCCGGGTGGAGGCGTGGCTGGGCCGTGGAGGGGGCGAAGGTGTTCAAGGGCAGGGGTGGATGGCACTGCGGCAGGGGTGCAGGGTGTGTGCACGCCCCAGGAACAGTTTCCCCTTGCTTCGCCTCTGGGGGAGTGCATTGCAGGACAAAGAGCCAGTAAAGTGACAAGGACCCTGGAATGCCAGAGCTGGGCCGAGAGAGGGCCCTTTTGTACTCAGTCAAAGGAACACATGAGAAAGTCTGTGGAGAAATCATTTGTTTGTCTCTTGGTTCAAATGGAAATCAGAGGTGGAAATGATGTAAGTTCAACAGGCTGTTTGGGGTTTTCCAGGCTGTGTGGCTGCGGTTTGGTGATTTCAGTGCCTAAGGTTTCACCCACAACTATGGCTGGCATCTTTGGAGAAATGTCACCGTAAGATGTGTTTCTCTCAGTGGCACATAACCCTAACCCTCCCACCTCAGAGGCAGACAAAACAAATATACAGTTACACAAAACACTCCACACTGCACCATGGAGAGAAACATATTTTACTGTGACATGCTCAGTGGTATGGCGGGGGGGGGGGGGGAATGGCACCTAAGGCAAAAAAGCGCCCGGGGCCTCCCTGCTCCCCCGACTTACCTTAGTTCAGCCGGCTGAAAAGAGCAGCTGGCTGAAAAAGCAGCTTGGCCGGGCTGCTGGCTGACCTAAGGTAAGTGGGGGGCCCCCACAGCCCCCCTGCAGGGCCCACCCCCACTTTTCCCCCACTTACCTTAGTTCATCTGGCTGCAAAGAGCATCTGGCTGAAAAAGCAGCCTGGCTAGGCGACTGCCCAGCCCAGCCCCTCCTGGCCCTGCCAGGCAGCTCCAGGCTGCAGGTCCTGGCTAGTGGGGCGGGGCTGGGCTGGGCAGGGCAGGGGTGCCCAGCAGCGGCCTCCGCCGGGCCTGGCCCAGTGAGGCCAGCCTGGTAGCAGCTTCTGCTGGGCCTGGTGAGGCAGGATGAGGGGAGAAGGGGAAGGGGTGTGGGGGCGATTTTCCGCCCCCCTAGTGACTCCAACGGCACGGTGCCCCCCACACCTTTGTAGCTACGTAACTGGACATGCCTCTGAAGCCAGCTTTAGATGCGGGTGAAACATTGGGAGCTGAAACTCCCCATCACCAGAAGCATTCTGAGCATCAAGCTGTTCCTTGCCGCAAGCTTTCCCATTTTGTGATCGCTATGACTGATTCACGGCTGTCCTTACCATAGCTGGAGCTATCAGAAGAAAGTAACAAGAAGCCAGATTTGCACTGTTCTGAGGCCTCAATGTCCATGTCTCCAAAGACCAGGCTGAGGTAGTTCCCAGGAGCTACATGGATCCTCCACTCGCAGGATGTGAAGTTGGGATAAGTGCCAGGGTAGTTTTTGGAGGTCAGCGTCCCACTGTGTGGCATCAGCATAGAGTGACCACAACCGTCCCCTGAAAGGTAATGAAGTAAAATGACTTTATAAATTCTGGGATGAAAACTGTAGCATTATTTGTTGCAGATGACCAGCTCACGCATGACACATTTGGCAGGATATCCTGGACTCAGGCCCTTTCCTCACGGCCAAAACAAAACGGGATGCGGTCAGGGTGGCCCTGAAGCGAATGCGGGTCACTGATGCACCTTCACATGGAGGTGCGGCTTTGTTAGAAACAAAGACTGCGTAGCCATGAGGGAGGACAGACATGGCCCCCACAGCCATACTGACATCTCGTGCTACTGTGAAACTTCCCTGCAACCCTGTGTGGCTACGCAGCCTGAGTCTCAGTTTCCTGAGGTTCTGGTCTCTCTGCCTGTATTATTTTTAGCAGGTAGATGTGGCTGGTGGATGGGAAGGTAGCAAGTTTTGACATCTGCATTATTATACAATTGGTTGCATCTTGCTACCTATCTGCTGTCTCACATGATGTTGTCTACCTCGTGTGTCTCGTGCTTCTTGAGCTCAAACAAAAAAACAGAATTAACTTTATAACTTCAGATGTACGTCATGTGCTCACTAACATGTAAGCAATGGCTATCCCACTAACGCAGGGGTCTGCAACCTGCGGCTCTCCGGATGTTCATGGATTACAATTCCCATCAGCCCCTGCCAGCATGGCCAATTGTAGTCCTTGAACATCTGGAGAGCTGCAGGTTGCAGACCCCTGCACTAACCAATAGCTAATCAATAGATCAGGTCATAAACAGTGGCTTCAGCAACTCGTTCACATACAAACAGTTAACCCTTTTATAACTGAGTTGTGATAGACAGTTGCAAAATCACAACAGTTTTTTCTTCCTCACTGTCACTCACTATACTGAAGGAAGACGGTAGATGAATAAGATTCTATCTCAGGCATAGAGTTTAGTCGAGTTTCTGGATAAAGATGAAGATAACTGATTTGGACTAAGGGATTTAGCAGGTTTCTATGTGTTTCTAATTGGGCTGATCTATCTGTTTTCTTTTTAACTGTTCAAAATGTTTTTTATCCCAAGTAAATCCCAGGAGACAACAGCCAGCATGGTGTAGTGGTTAAGAGCAGCTGACTCTAATCTGGAAAACCAGGTTCAATTCCCCTCCACAGGAAGCTTGCTAGGTGACCTTCGGCCAGTCACAGTTCTCTTAGATTAGAACAATCTCAACCCATGCAGAGGCAGGCAGTGACAAACTATCTCCGAACATCTCTAGCCTTGGAAACTCTATGACATTGCCATAAGTCAGCTGTGACCTGATGGCATTTTCCTCTACAAATCCCAGGAAATGAAAACTCCAAGAAAGAAAGTTTGTACTGTCTGTAGAATATAAGAGAACAACCAGTAGAAGGTTACAGATAGGAAAGCAAACAGGGATCTTGTTGCACCTTAAATATTAAATTGGGCCCATGAAAACTTATGCCACAATTTTAGAGTTTTCTATTAGTTTTCAAGATGTGTGAGGTAGGGCATGCACAGTCCCCTGGCACAGTTTCCCCTCGCTCCACCTCTGATCCCAGTCAGCAACCCCACACAGCATGACATCATGTTAAGGAGGAAGGCAGTGTTAGGAAGCCTCCATCTGGTCAGAACCCCCTGTGGCTATTCAAAAATTAAAGCTGTTTCAAATAATTTCCTAATCAAAACCTTACAACGACTTGCTTGAAGAATGCTGTCAACAGAATGGAGAAGCAGGTTTATTTGATCCAGACGTAGATCTGTCAATTCCACAAAAATAAATGGCTCAGCAGATATTAAGAGATGAATTCAAAGCATTTTCCAGGGATGCAGGAGACTTGTTAGAAATTCCAGCAAGAAAAATGCATATCAACCTGAATAATTCAAAACCACTGAAGAAAACATATTTTTACATCCTACAAACACTACCAGAAAAGGTAAGGAAATCCTACAGAATCTCCTAACCAGGGGATATATTACAAAATCAAAGCCACCATATTCATCCCAGGAGTCCATGTTCAGATGAAGTAAATTATTGGGAACTGAATTATTGGGAACTGAATTAAGTAAATTATTGGGAACTCTGTGTAAATTATTGGGAACTGAATAGCAAAATTTTACCTGACAGTCAGCCATCTCTCAAATTCAGGATGTGCTTAATAAATAGATGGAATTTTTTGGTTTTCTGTTAGACTAGAGGAAAACATATCATTGAGGGTATATTACAGAACAAAGGCGGATTCCGCATGGGCCAAAAACAGCGGTGTGAAAACAGTGTAAACCCTTTTACACTGTTTTAAACCATTTTATACGGTTTTCATACCACTGTTTTTGGGCCATGCAGAATTCGCTAAACTGCATTAATTATATTTTTGTGCCTCTGTGATTACGTCTGGATTCCATCGAGGCAGGTTAATGTACTGCAGACTTCCAGAGATGTATGGAAGAATGCCTTGAAGATCTTAGAACTGAAATTTGCATTCCTTACTTGGATGATGTTCTTGTTCACAGTGAAAACCATGTGGAGTATATGAGAAAAGTATTACATCTACAGAAGCATGACATTAGAGCTTCCAAACATAATTTTGCAAATTACTAGGGTTATTTTCTTATTAACAAAAGTGCACTCCAGACTTTTCTGATGTAGAAAAGCCCTTGTATGACCAGCTTAATTCTTCCCCAGGATCTCATATCTGTGTCCCACAGATCAACCCAGAGGAGGAAACAAATGGCTGAACAAAGAGGGACTTCTGGACACCAATCTTCCACACAACCAGTAACTTGGAGTAAGAAATGCTAAAGCATATGAAACAAATTACTTGACCACTTATTACAGCCTCCAGTAATGGCATACACAAATATGTCATCACTTTTTATTTTTCATGTGGATGCCTCCAATGATGGGATTGGTGCAGTTCTCAATGGATATGAACCCTGCTATTTTCCCAGAGGTAGTGGCCATGCCTAAGACGGGATTGGTGCAATTCTCAGTGGATATGAACCCTGCTATTTTCCCAGAGGTAGTGGCCATGCTGAAGATGCTGTCCATCATTATTGCTGATGTCTCTGTTTGGCATTTGTGTAGGCAGTCATTCAATAGAGAGGATGACATTCCCTGTGCACTATGGGCTGGTTGTAGACTCTGCCATGGGATTGCCAGCTCACTGGTTCAAGCTGGGCTCTTGCAGCATTCTGGATGCTTAGACAGCCATCCATCTGGCATGTCCTCCCCACCAAGTGGATAGAGAGGGCCCTCTGGAGCAGCTCTTGCAAAGGTCCTGGTGCTTTATTCACCAACAGGGAATTCTGGGAAATCTCTATGAACATTCTAAAGGTGACAGTTGGAAACGGTTGCTGTCTGACTCAGTGGTGGGATCCAAAAATTTTAGTAACAGGTTCCCATGGTGGTGGGATTCAAACTGTGGCGTAGCGCCAGTGGGGCTGGGCTGGGCATGATGGGGGCGTGGCCGGGCATTCCGGGGACAGGGCATTCCTGGGCGGGGCTGTGGCAAGGACGCAGCCGCTGCGCCAGTCCTTGGGCGGGAAACAAATGCACGCAGGCGCAGGCTGCCACGCACGCCGGTGCACCTCCTGCTAGACAGCTTCAAGTTCTGCGCGCTACTGCTGAGAGGAGGGGCGTAACTAAGGCAAAAATCACGTGGCAAAATCACCAATTAGTAACCCCCTCTCGGCACACACAAATAATTAGTAACCTACTCTCGGGAACCTGTGAGAACCGGCTGGATCCCACCTCTAGTCTGACTGCTGAAAAAAGATGTTACGTGTTCTGCCTAACCAAAAAGGCTCTGACTGAAATGTTTAGCATTGTAGACTGTGCTTGAAATGGTAACCAAACGATGAACTGTGAATGTACCTGTATATAGGTGATACTTTGTGTATATAGTCTATTCCTCTCTTAGATTAAGGAAAGCTCTCTTATGTTTAATGATTTCTGAGGTAAAAAGGCTGGTCTTTAGCCAGATAACCATTCCTATCATAAAGTGCCACACAAAGCTACATTCTGCTAATTACTCTGCAAACAGGATCATATAGAAATACCCCTGTCACCCTTCAGTATTCACCAGAGGGAGGTTGTCACTCTGCTCACCAGACCTTATACTATTTCCTTGCTGCTATTTGGTAAAATCTGGTGTGTTCAAAAGCTGTGTCCCTCCCTATCTGTCTGGTGTTGTGCAGCTGAAGTTTTTCCCCAGCCCTCCCACTCCTGCCTCCAAAGCTACATTACCGTAGGTGCATGCCAGTTCCTCCTCCCCTCTCTGTAAATTCCCCAGGGGACTTCCCCAAACAATTTCCTGTTCACACATCTGAAGGGGTGGGAGGCTCCTGCTGAGATGCATGTGGTTTGTCTTCCCTGTGCTGTTGGACTTCTATTTTATTCAGCTGAAACAGGCAGACCCCCCTGTGGTCCTCTGTCTGTGGAGGGGTAGCTGGGGTGCAGGGAGTCTGAAGGCAGCAACAGATAGTCCTTGTGTATGATACAGAGGGATTGTGAAATGGCATCCACCAAAATATCAGCCCCTCTCCCCTTTTGCAGTTATTGGTGGTGGTGGTGGTGGATATTGTCTGGTCTCTCCCCCTGTGGGGATCAAACCAGGGGCCAGATGTGCCTTTCACTAGAGATCACTCCTGTATTTGTGATGTTCCCTGTCTAGCCCCATATGGTTGGTGGTCATGTCACAGCTGCAGTAGACAGCTTAATGCCTAATGGCACTCTTACTGTGCAGGTTTTTGCATCGCAAATGTACGCATCATCTTAAATTGCCCGCTGCATGAAGACACTCATTGTCATTTAATTGGACCTCGAATTGCCAAAGGAAAGAAACACTCAGATCAATGCTTCAGCCAAACTTTTTTGACCAACAAGAACGAGATAACAGCCTTGGTGGCAGTTTTTAGGGCTATGGTTCTGATGGAAAGATCGCACCTAGAATATCCTGAACTAAAAAGAAGATCAGTAAAATGATGCCTTCTGGACAATGTAATATTTGGAGTACCTATCGTTTGTCTAATTTTATATTCTGATTTTGTTATTAGGCTAAAAGGTCTAACTAGACCTGTTTTTGTTGCTTTTTAAATGCCACTGAAGGTTTCTGATTCTAATTTTGTACTGCAGATGCAGGGGTGGAGTTTGCTGGTGTTAAGGAGTATTGGTTGGCTGTGTCCATTTGTGCCACTCAGAATTACGTCATTGGCTGCTGCTGTAGTACTGGTGGGTGGTGTCTGGGTTGCTAGGGGCTCTTGTGTGCTTGCAATGGCTCAGTGCCTGGTAGAGGTGCCATTAGAGTGTCCATGGGGAGACAACCAGCAGCTGCCAGCACCCCAATAGCCTTCAGGGCTGGCCGTAAGTTTCACATTGAGCTTCTGGCTGTTGTGCACTGAGTCTTGAGAAAGAATCACCCAGATTTGAATGGCTCAAGAGTACAAGCCATGGCGTTTTGGCTAGATCCATTCAGTAGGAAGGAGCATTCATGCTGGTCAGCAAATTCCTGCCAACTGTATTTTTCAACAGGATGCAGGAAAGACAAAACATGACAGAAAAACAACACCCTCTCTTGGCTGAAACTGAAACCTTAAAAATACCGACTGGCAATACTTTTCCTGGGGTTCTGGACAGAAGCCAATGAAGAATCCTAAAGAATCCTCAAAACTGGGTGAGGTTGGCATACCATTTAGTAGAGGGGAAGATCTATTAGCAAATACAGTTGGTAAAAGCTGCTGAAAAAACTCCCTCAATCTTACTTTGCTTGGCAACTGGCTCTTCCCCCTCTCCCACTATTATTAATCTAAAACCAAATTTAAAATAGACAAAATATTGCTCAATAATAAATCCTCTCTAAACCCTCTCTAATAAGCCCTCAGTCTCTAGTGGGAAATAAGATATAACAAAATATAAAACATACTAAAGAATAGATCAGCAAACTAAACAATAAAAAATACAAATTAAAAAAAGAAACTAATAATATTAACATGTTAGCATCATGAAAGCACAAGCCCAAAACAGCTGCCCTTTTAAAACAATCTTATTGCAGCTGAAATACCAATATAATGCAAATCAAACATAATACAATGAATTGTTGAAGGTTTTCACGCCTGGATTCAACTGGTTGTGGTGGGTTTTCTGGGCTGTGTGGCTGTGGTCTGGTGGATCTTGTTTCTAATGTTTCAACTTCAATATTTGGCTGGCATCTTCAGAAGTGTATCACAGAGGGAAGTCTGTTGCACACTGTGTCCAGTGAGCAGTGACATAGGTAGAAATATTTTATGGGGGGGGGGTTGGGGGGCCATGCCCCCACCTGCCCCTGTGGGTGTGGTCACACCTCCCCAAGCCCCGCCCCCAGCCTCAGTGCTTATAAAAGCAGCTCTCTGAGGTCAGGGACGGCAGACTCCCTGTGGGATTAACTAAACCTCTTTCATGAAGGAGCCAGCAAGGAAGACCATTCAACTGGGAGATTTAGGTTTGGATCTCCACTCTGCCCTGGAAGCTCACTGGATAAGCTTAGGCCAGTCTCTCTCAGCCTAACTTGTCTCATAGGGTTGATGTTGTAAAGATAAAATGGAGGGGAAAGAATGATGCTATCAATTGCTTTAGGTCCCCACTTGGCAGAAAAAGGTTATAAATGCCTAAATAATTACATTTTCAATATATGGATGAACTCCAGTTGTTAAACATGGAGGCGTGGCGCAGGCAGGGCTGAAGGCTACTCCACTTGTGAGGCCCTGCTCCTAATCCCCCAACATCACAACTAGAGGAAGATGGAAGAGTGTTTTAAAGCTGAGTAAAGCCATGGATGACGGGTATTTAAAATTCCACAATTCACAATTCTTCCTCTGTAGTGATTACAAAAAATATATGAATAAATGTTAAAATTAACACCGTGGAAAACTTTTTCTGCAGCTGAACTTTGTAAACATTTATGGAATAAGCAAGAATTTTTAGGAAAATGAAATTGTAACCTACATCCTTAAAAAAAAAAAAAACCTTGAGCCACAAATGTTGGCTGGCATCTTCAGAGGAGTGTATCACAGAGGGAAGTCCTATTTGCACACTGTGTCCAGTGGAGCAGTGACATAGGTAGAAATATATTTTATGGGGGGGGGGGGGGGGGGGGGGGTTGGGGGCCATGCCACCTGCCATGGGTGTGGTCCACACCTCCCCAAGCCCAGCCCCCCAGCCTCAGTGCTATAAAAGCAGCTCTCTAGAGGTCCAGGGGACGTGAGACTCCCTGTGGGATTAACTAAACCTACTCTTTCATGAAGGAGCCAGCAAAGGAAGACCATTCCAACTGGGAGATTTAGGTTTGGATCTCCACTCTGCCCTGGAGGAGAGCTCACTTTCTGGATAAAGCTTAGGCCAGTCTCTCTCAGCCTAACTTGTCTCCTTAGGAGTTCGATGTTGTAAAGAGATAAAATGGAGGAAAGAATGAGTGCTATCAATTGCTTTAGAGTCCCCACTTGGCAGAAAAAGGTTATAAATGCCTAAATAATTACATTTTCAATATATGGATGAACTCCAGTTGTTAAACATGGAGGCGTGGCGCAGGCAGGGCTGAAGGCTACTCCACTTGTGAGGCCCTGCTCCTAATCCCCCAACATCACAACTAGGGGGAGAAAGATGGAAGAGAAGTGTTTTAAAAGCCTTTAGAGTAAAAATACATGGATGACAATTATTGTACAAATTCCATGAATTCACAATTCTTCCTCTGTAGTGATTACAAAAAATATATGAATAAATGTTAAAATTAACACCGTGGAAAACTTTTTCTGCAGCTGAACTTTGTAAACATTTATGGAATAAGCAAGAATTTTTAGGAAAATGAAATTGTAACCTACATCCTTAAAAAAAAAACCTTGAGCTTACAAATGTTATTGCTTGGGAAGTGTTGATAAGATGATCATTACTACCTGACAAGAACAGTGGGACACTTTTTAAATCCTACTTTATGTTTTCCTTAAACAATTGGTTTTAAAATGCATATAAAGAAATAAAGAAATTACAATAATCAAATACACTAGGACTAAAAAGTTTTTTCTAGCCTTCCTCATAGCAAAATCATCCAAAAGTTCAACAACATTTGTTTGTCTAACTTTCAATGTTTGTCACTTTCAATGCACAGAATATTCAGTTTGGACGGCCTCTCTTGAGACATTCTGGCCTTTAATTCATTTATAATTCTTTTGAGTTTTGAAAAAGATTTCTCTCCTGAGCAGTTAGTGGCCATTAAGCTAAGGAATGGCCGTAAGATTGCTTCCATGTTAGGAAAGGCTGTCTGAATTTTTCCTTGTATATAATTTGATAAATGTTTGTATGAGATAGAGCAATGATGGCGTACCTATGGCACGGGTGCCAAAGGTGGCATTTGGAGCCCTCTCTGTGGGCACCATATACATAGGAGTTAAGATCATGTGGGGGGGTGGGAAAAATCGCCCCCCCACACACCTCTACATCTAGGCTGGCCCTAAGCCCACTGGAAGCACGATGTGTGGCACTGTAGAGGTGAAACTTAGGGAGGAGGGAGAAGCAACTGGGCGGGGACTGGTGCCTGTGCTGCTTCTTCCTCCCGAGGCAGAGGGGGCAGAAGAGATGCTAAGAAGGCACAGAGGCAGTGCGCATGGGACTTGCTGGGATCCTACAGCAGAGCTGGCCCCTACTTTCGGCGGGTGGGGAGAGAGGAAGAGAGAGCCAACCATTTTTTTTTTCTAAACTAAGAACCTCAGCATTCAGGTTAAATTGCCTGGTTGGCACTTTGCAATAAATAAGTGGGGTTTGGGTTGCAATTTGGGCACTTGGTCTCAAAAAGGTTCACCAACACTGAGATAGAGAGTGCTATTCTGCAGACTGATGGCTTTGTCTCACATACAAGTACAAGTGAAAGTGCAAAAGTTCATCATTAAGTTTCAGGTCAACATCTTCTGGGTCTGCTTCCATCAACAGTTCAACACCTTGCTGAATTTCTTGCTTAGATACTGTCAGATTAGAAGAAGATGAGTTTGGATTTATACCCCACCTTTCTCACCTGAAAGGAAACTCAAGGTGGCTTACAAGCTCCTTTTTCTTCCTCTCCCCACAACAGACTCCTACATTCCTGCTGGGTGACCTTGGGCTAGTCACAGTTCTCTCAAGAGCTCTCTCAAACAGCCCACCTGCCTCACAAGGTGTAGGTGGGAGCAGAGACCTGAAACAGATCAGCAATGTTGGAGTGTGGAGAACACATCTTTGGGAGTCCATAACGTTGGACTCCTGAACCAAGCCTCCTGCCAAACTTGGGGGGGGTGGCATAGGACAGTCTCCTGGTGATACGCTGAAATTTTGGTGCCGCTAGCTAAAAACTGCACCCCCTGCAGGGGAAAAAATTCTGAAGAGGCACTAACTGGAATCCCCAATGAGCTTCCCAGCATTTTTGAGAGTGCGCCCACAAGGTGATGCCCTGGGCAGCTGCCCACTGCCTTGCCAATGGGCATTACACCCATCTGGAGTTCACCCAGAGGTAACAAGGCAGCCCTGGGCAGAGCTAGCTAACAGCCCTGGGCAAAACCACAGGTTGGATGCCCCCCCCCCCCCCCCATGTGGGTGCGGTCATCCACCACAACCAAATTTCTTTTTGCACCAGAACATTGGTGCCTGCAGAGGTGCATTTTTTAGACATATCAGCACCAAAATTTCAGCAATATCATCAGGAGACTGTCCTTATGCTACTCCCCAAGTTCGGTTGAGGTTTGGTTCAAGGAGTCCAAAAGCTATGGACTCCCAAAGGGGTGCCCCTATCCCCATTGTTTCCAATGGGAGGCTAATATGGGAGATAGAGGGCTACAGTTTTGAGGGGTCCATAACTTTGCCCCTAGAACCAAACTGCACCAAACTGAGGGGTATATCATCTCCAGATGATACCCTGAAATTTACACAGTGCGATACATCCAAAATGCACCTAGGAAGCTATCCTAGAAATTTGCCCAAGTCACTTTGTTCTGCATTGAGTTTTTCTGCATTTGCTGTGTGGGGGTTGCAGGCTGTGGGGGGCACATTTCTGAAGGCACAGTCTCCAAAACTTTCCAAGGATGCTCATCCAGGAGACTGCCCTAATGATACCCCCCCCAAGTTTGGTGCAGTTTGGTTCAGGGGGGCCAAAGTTATGGACCCTCAAAACTGTAGCCCCCATCTCCTATTAGCTCCCATTGGAAACAATGGGGGATAGGGGCACCCCCTTTGGGAGTCCATAACGTTGGACTCCCTGAACCAAACCTCACCAAACTTGGGGGGTGGCATAAGGACAGTCTCCTGGTGATACGCTGAAATTTTGGTGCCGCTAGCCTAAAAACTGCACCCCCTGCAGGCCAAAAATTGGAAAGCACTAAAATACCCAAAAACGATCCCAGCATTTTGATGCGCCCCACAAGGTGATGCCCTGGGCAGCTGCCCACCTTGCCCAATGGGCATTACACCAGTGGGTTCACCAGATAAGCCTCTGCCACTCAGATGGAGGAGTGAGGAATCAAACCCAGTTCTCCAGATTAGAATCCACCTGCTCTTAACCACTACACCACACTAGCAAGAAAGGAAAACCTTTGTCCAACATCACTGTACACAGTAGCTCTTCTTAAAATAGTGTCAAGGGCATCTAGTATAGGAATAAAGGATTTAATCAGAAACTTATCTCTTGAAGAAAGTTTATCTAAAGCATCAGGACCAGGTACACTTCTGTCACTTCCTTGGCGTTTCCCTACTCTTTGGTCTCCTTGTGACAGTTCTGTAGTTAAACATTTGGCAAAGTGGCTTTTGCTTGTTGCTCAAGCTCACCAAACCTTCCCTAATGTTGTTAAAATCCTGAAGTGAACTGAACCAACTTGAACAAGTACTCAACAACAGTTCTGATTTCTGAACGGCTTTGCTGACCCTGTGAAAATGACCTAGCACACAGGTCCAAAAATGCAGCCTAAACACAAATTCCAGTGCATTGTCGAAGGCTTTCACGGCCGGAATCACTAGGGTGCTGTGTGGTTTCCGGGCTGTATGGCCGTGTTCTAGCAGCATTCTCTTCAGATTCTCTTCAGATCCTCTGAAGATGCCAGCCACAGATGCAGGCGAAAGTCAGGAGAGAATGCTGCTAGAACACGGCCATACAGCCCGGAAACCACACAGCACCCTACAAATTCCAGTGCTTCCACTTACTGGAAAAGATTGTTATCTTGAAGCCTGGTACCACCCTTCCCATTAACATCAGAGTACAAACGACTGAGGGCATCAGTGACAGCCAAAACAGCTTCTGTGGCTTTTGCATGCGTCTCCCGCCTAGCGGCTGACAAATATTTAGGCACTTTTGACTGAGGTTGCAAAAATGATTTTGGAACTGCCCGTCTCTTTGTGGAAGATGAAAAGGGGGTGTAAATTTCATTGATAACGCCAAAACAATTCACAGCATCAAGGCAGCAGTCAATAGCCGAACGTCCCTCCAAATTTAAAGAATGACCAGCGCATGGAAGAAATCATGGAATAAAACGCCAGAGCATCAAAGCGAGAGCGACAGACTGCCTTTCAACAGGTATAGTCTGCTCTCAAAGCGAGCAAGCACGGGGAAAAAAGTTTGCTGGAAAAAACCATTTGAAGGTGCCACAAGACGCCCGGTGGTGGTGGGGGGTCCCCCCTCCCTGCTTAACTTTTCCTCTTCGTCCCCATCCAAGGATTCCAGCCGCCTCTGCGCGACTTACCGGTCTGGACGCCGGCCAGGGAGGAATCCAGCTGCAGAAACAGCTGGAACAGCTGCAGCAGCCCCGCCGCGCCGAGCCTGGGACGCATCCTGGCCGCTCCGCCGCTCCCACCGCGCTGCGCCCCCGAAGCGCCTCTGCACGCCGGACAGCCGCTCCCCGCCTCGCCATTGGCTGCCTTCGCCGAGCCTCCTTCGGCCACTGGCACTGAGGAAAAGCCAATCACCAGCCGGCCACGCCCCCCTTCGAGGATCCCTTATGGAAAAAGCGATCCCAGGGTGGGTCCAGTGGCAGTGGCTGCGAGGGGGGGCGAACCCAGTCTAGCGGTGGGAGCCACAGTGGAGGTAGAGGAACCAGATCTTTCAAAACTGGGGACGTTTCCAAGGGGCACGGCCAAACTCCAGAGATTTAAAAGAAGAGTTGGTTTTACACCCCGCTTTTCTCTTCCAAAAGAAACCTCAAAGCGGCTTACAAATAATCACCTCCTGTTCCCAATAGGCCCCTTGCAAGGTAGGTGGGGCTGAGAGAGTTCTGAGAGAACTGTGACGGGCCCAGGGTTCCCATATGGAGGAGTGGGGAATCAAACTCAGTTCACCAGATTGGAGTCCGCCTGCTCTTAACCACTACACACCACATCTGACAAAGGGTGGATGATCCACAAATTCTCTCCTCTCATTGTCAGCGAGCTTATCTTTTTTTTAAAAAAACTTCATGCTATGATTTTATCCTCACAGTAACTTTGTGAGGCAGGTCAGGCTGAGAGTGTTTGAGGGGACCGAGGTTACCCAGCAATGTTTCACGACAGAGCAGGGATTGGAACCTGCATCCTAGTCCAGTGCTCTTAGCATCATGCCACGCTGGCTGTCCTGTATTAGAACTCAAAGACACCCACTGAAGTTGCTGGCAGGGTAGGCAAAAAGAAGAATTTGGAGTTATGCCCTACTTTTGTCAGCTGTGTCTCAAAGTAGCTTACTAACTCCATCCCTTCTTCTCCCCACAACAGCCACCTTGTGAGGTGGGTGGAGTTTAGAGAGTTCTGAGAGAATTGTGACTAATCCAAGGTCACCCCAGCAGGCTTCATGTATAAGAGAGGGAAAACAAATCCAGTTCACCAGATAGCACTCATGTGGAGGAGTGGGGAATCAAACCCAGTTCTTTGAATTAAAGTCCACCTGCTCTTAAGAACTACACTACATTCAAGTCAGGCTTAACCTATGGAACTACCTGCTGCTAGAGGATAGCATTAGGGAATGGTCTGGCTCACTGAAGAGCGTCAGCTTTGCATGTAGAAGCTCGTAGGTTCAGGCCCTGGGCAACCCAAGAGTTCACAATCCCAAGTATCTGTTCTGCTGACAATAGTGGGTTTTTTTCTCTACTGAGGCAAGAATCCCTCTCCAGTGCAAAACACCTTGGTGTTCAATGTAATGTTGAAGGCTTTCATGGCCAGATTCAACTGGTTGTGGTCAGTTTTCCGGGCTGTGTGGCCGTGGTCTGGTGGATCTTGATCCTAACGTTTTGCCTGCATCTGTGGCTGGCATCTTCAGAGGTGTATCACCGAGAAAAGTCTGTTTCACACTGTGTCTAAGTGAGAAGGGAAAGTTTAGTGTGGTATATTGTCCAAGTCCCAGGGTGCACAGGGAGGCCATTGAAATACGCAAACACCAAGACAACTTTAATCAGAAAGAAGATACTTTGAAAATTAGCAAAGTGTGATTCCCAGTACTTAAAAAATGAACTGATAACCTCACTCACAATACAATGCACTCAACCACACCTTTGCATAGCAAGTTCCACCCAAACACTTAATGACTGGTTCCCCACCCTGGACATGGACAATATACCACACTAAACTTTCCCTTCTCACTAGACACAGTGTGAAACAGACTTTTCTCTGTGATACACCTCTGAAGATGCCAGCCACAGATGCAGGTGAAACATTAGGAGCAAGATCAACCAGACCACAGCCACACAGACGACAAACCCCACCAGAACCTTGGTGTTCATTTGTAGTGTGCAAAAGCAAATTTTTCTTCTGCTGAACATCTATAATGTGAAGCCTGTGTGAAGTGATCACACAGTAAGATAGCACTCTAATATACGTCCCATTTGGGGTCCAGTAGGTCAAAATCAGCATGTTGCAAGGTACCCCTAACACTATGGATAATACAGACATCTGCGCCTCCTTTTAACATGCCTGCCCCACTTTGTTGGAACTAGAGCAACAGAAATGAATACAAACCTTAGATAGATGTGATGTAGCAGGCATCTGTTTTTGTAGAAAAGAAGCACCAGCTTCCTGAGGCTCTTTTCACTGAATGATTAGTATTTTGTGGCATTTGTCTAAGTAGCAGCTGGAACAAACTTGGCAAACATTTTTTTGTAAACCGGTGGTAGTTTCGATACACGGAGTGCCTGCCTGGCGGTCTTTGGCGCCATCGTGTGGCCATGAAATTTGTCACACTGTCTCAGGCGATTCCTTCCTCCACTTTTCCGACCAATTTCTCCTGCAATTGTTTGTGGGCTACTTTGGAAAGAAAAGATGAGATACAAGGCAACTTGCTTTAACTTCATTTGACACCTTTTCTGTCTGTTCTGTGAACATGCTTGTTATCTTACTTTTGGCAAATCATCACAGAGTTCATGGTCACTTTGATTAATGGCTCCATCATACAATTTTATATTGGTCTTAGATTAGATGCTTGAAATATGCACTGTAGTTTAAGTGCACGTATGTAGAGTAAATACTGAGATGAAATTGCCAAAGGTGGTGTATTAATTAAGAAAGAACTGTGCTTGGTCAAAGGGGCAGCCCTGAAACTTTTTAGCAAGGGGGACAGGTGATGTTGGAAAGATGGTTGACAAATGTCTGTTGGAAAAAAATGAGGCAAAAATTAGAAGACTGAAGAGAAGAGTTTAGGACTTATATCGCACCTTTCTCTCCTATAAGAAGTCTCAAGGTGGCTTACAAGCTCCTTTCCTTCCTCTCCCCACAACAGACACCTTGTGAGGTAGGTGAGGCTGAGAGAGTTATGAACGAACTCCAGCAGAAATGTAGGAGTGGGTAACAAATCTGGTTCACTGGATAAGAGTCTGCCACTCAGGTGGAGGAGTGGGGAATCAAACCCGGTTCCCCAGGTGAGAATCCGCCTGCTCTTAACCACTACACCATGCTGGCTCTCTCACTGTTCAAAATAGCAGTGTACATAAAGTATTACAGCTGACAGTTTAGGTTTACTTTCAGAGCACTTTCTTGGTAGTAAGGTCCACTTGGTAGACTTCAGTTAGATTTGGAATTCAGGATTGTTCTATTGGAGTATGCTTGAAGAAGCATGCATGATAATTTCTAAATCCATCCACTTGGCTTTTGTTTGCCAAAACAGTTTTTAAACAGTAACATAGACTTGAATATTTTATGTGTTCTTCTCCATCATACGCTGTTTATTTTTAAAGAAACCAATTAAGAGGATTCCATACCTGCGGGAGCTGTGTAGAAAGAGATTTCCCCTGCTAAACTGGGATACCACAGTAAACTTTCGTGAAGCTGATCCTACCTATTCTGAGGAGAAAAGTTCTAAATGGTGGTAGCTTGGTTGTGGGGTAGAGAGTCACTGAAGCACCTTATCTGGATTCACAACCTAGGCCAGGGGTCTGCAACCTGTGGCTCTCCAGGTGTTCATGGACTACAATTCCCATCAGCCCCTGCCAGCAGGGCCAATTGCCCATATCCCAATTGGCCATGCTGGCAGGGGCTGATGGGAATTGCAGTCCATTAACATCTGGAGTGCCATAGGTTGGCCACCCAGTATATAATGGTAAACGGCTGGTTTCTCATAGCTGGGGAATGAATGAAAACTGTTTTCTCCCAGAAATGCCTTACTAAGTTAAACTGAATACCTACATCCCTGGCATGGATAAGTGAAAAGTTTTATAACATTCACACGTGGTTATATTTAATAAACTTCCTGTCACCTTGGAAAAAGGTTTATGGGCAGCTGAATAAACATTTACATTTTCCCCCAACTGACTAATCCTAAGAGATGTACTACTTCCAACAGAACGCATTAGGATAGCTCTCACTGAATTCAAAGTCACATTTGGGAGGACCCTAATACCGGGTGTATTCAATGAATACAGTATAGATTTAAAGTGAGTGCTTTTATTTAATAATGTAAACAAAAAGTATGCAATGAAGAGGTTTGGGGCCCTTTTTAAAAAGCTTGTGTGAATCAGAGGCAACTTTGCCAGATTTATTTTTACTAACAATTCTCAAATGGCACATAAAATCCCTCCTATCAGATTATGCATATGAATTGGTGTTACTTCAACGTCCAATAAAAGCTGCATTCTCAAACTTTTCCCAAACTGAAAAACTGGAGTAACTACTTGCAAACCAACATCAATGCAGTTACAGATGCTTGCCCTGAGAAGCTCACAATGAAGGACAGGGAGAAATGTGAGGAAGGGACTTAACAGGGGAAGGAAAGATACGTTTTGGAAATAAGACACTTCAGTTTGATTTCCATAGGGAAGGGGGACTAGGGGGTTGTGACAAAGGATTTAGGAAAAGGCGGGTTTGGGGGGGATAAATCTGAAGAAGAGATAGATGGCATTACACCTGCGTTCTGAAAGATAATCTCAAGCATCTGGAGCAGCAAAGTTGTTCAAGGCTGGAGACCTTTGGATGGCTGAGGATGGTGAAGGTGGAAGACTGAAGGTCACAGGCAGGGCACAAAAAGACCAAGACGCAGGCCAAAACATTTCCCCCTTCTAACAAATGGGACAGATAGAAGGGATTGAGAAAACTACATGGAAGACTTATCCTCCCCCCCCCCCCCTTGTGATCTTGATCCAAATTGGACCCAAGGCACCCGATTTTTAAGAACAGATACTGAGAGGAGAGAACCCAGGCATGAATCTTTCCTAGGCAGGTTTCCCAGGACCCCTAATGGGAAGCTTTCTGCATGAAATGCGCCTGGTCTTCCATTGGGGCACAGTCTTCCTCCCCCATGCTGGAGGCTGGGCTTAATGGGAGACTATCTGCTTTGCTTTGTATGCAGAAAGTCCCAGGTTTAGTCCACAGAATCTGCTAGTGAGTGATATGAAAGACTTCCTGCCTGAGAGACCAGAGAGCGGCTGCCAGCCGGAGTAGACAAGACTGACTTTGATGGTCCAAGGTTTGGCTCAGAAGTCAGCTTCAAACAGCATCTACAGCTGCTTCTACCTGCTCAACGACATATTTGTTCACGCCATTTACATGCTATCTAATTATTGCAGTTTGACCCCGCCTTTCCTCCGAAGAACTCAAGGCAGCGCGCATCATTCCCACCTTCACTTTATCCACACACAACAACCCTGTGAGGTAGGTTACAGTGAGTGCGTGTAACCAGCCCAAGGTCACCCAGAAAGTTTCCACAGCAGAGCGGTGGATTCGAATCTGGACCTCCTAGATCTTAATCATGCCACACCGACTCCAAATCAAATTATCTGTCCTGGCCAGCGCTTTTTTCACTGGAGGTGCTGAGAATCGAACCCTCGTATCAGGCGCCCTACGCCTCATGACAACCCCATACCACGAGAAGGACGACACGGGGGCGGTTTGGCGCTATTGCCCGCGGCCCCTTTAAGGCAGGAGGCGGCCGGAAGTGCTGGCGGCCGAGTCCTTGTAGCTGCTGCGCATGCTCACGCCTGCCTCCCATCCCCCCACCTCAGCCCCGGACTCGGCTGCTCTCGGAGACGGCAAGGGGGGGGGGAAGGGAACGGAGGGCGCCGCCGCGCTACGGGAGCTGGGAGAGGCCAGCCGCGGACGCAGAGTGCGTGGGGGTGAGCGAAAGGGGTTGCGCTCAGAGCGCACGGCCGCTAGCCGCCGCCGTACGTGCCGCCGCCGGCAGAGCGGACGTCGCCGCGCCGCCGCGGGGGGGGGATGGTGGATGGGTGGAGGGAGGGGGAAAGAGGGCTGCGTCTGGTGCGTCCCCTGGCCAGGAGCAGCGAGGGGCGGGGCCTCAGGGAGGCCCCTCCCCTCCCCCGGGGAACTCCACCCCCTCGCTATCTGGCGTGAGGAGAGTGCTGCTGATGGTGGGGGAGACGGGCGAATTCGCTGGTTGAGGCTCCCGTCCAACTGGGGGCGATGGGAATTCTGGCACTGTGCAGATGCAGATTGGGCATCTTTAAAATAGCAAATGCTCCCCCGCGAGCGTCTCTTTCTGGCAGGCATTCCAAACAATCGCAGTTGTGAATGTCTGTATTGGGGGAGGGAAGTTTCACCTGTTGGATGTCTGCTATTGAGTGTGTGAAAAGAGGTTTTTTTGCCTGCCAAGACCAGAAACACCAAAAGGGGACCTGAAAACCAGACATCCCATGGAGTTAACACGGGAGTCTTCCATACTGAACAAAGTTTTTATTCCGACATCATCTTATCTGAACTACATCCCACTGCAACCCAAAGATGGCGTTGTGTTATTGTTTATGCATTTTAGCATAAGCTTTTGAGAAAAAGTACCAATTTCTGTAATTACAAAAAATAACAAAATATTTGAAGGTGTGGGTTCTATCTAGTCTACAAAACTTATGCTAGAATAGAGTTTGTGTTAGTCTTTAAAATGCCACAAGATTCCCATTTTTCTTTTACAGAGAAGAGTAAGTATGGAGGCCTCCCTCTGGACATATTTTGCCAAGTATTAAAAAGGCTACAGTATTAGGACAATCGCATTTTAAAAACCTATGAGAACCACAAGCAATACAATTGTCACTGTTGAATTCTGTGGATTTACTCATCTGATTTGGTATTTGGTAAGAATCAGATTAAGTGTGTGTGTTGTATGTTTTGTGTCTGTGAATATTTTATAGCTCTTTATATTGTTGGCGTTAGATCTTTGTGCTTTACAGAAATGTGACTTCATTTTGTACCTGATCTAGGTATGCTGTTCAGAAGTTGGTTCCATCACAGCCAATAATAAGGTATACATTCACAAAGCTGAAGTCAGTTCCCATTTTCTTCCTGTTCCTTACTTGTGAATTTGTGATTGAATATGTGAATGCCAAACTGGAAACTGTGAAGGAGGCATTGGGGGCTCACTTCAACCTCGTTTTACACCTGATGTTTAGGAAGGCAGCTTTACATTCTCAGTGTGCTGTTGTCTTTCATCTTGTATGGTGGAACATTTAATACAGCAGCTAAAGGCTTGGAACCAATACTAACAACTGCAGGAATTCAGTAGATTACCTTTGCCACTAAGACAGTTATTTAGATGTGAAGGTGCCAATGGAGAAGAGGGAGTTGTATTTAGCAAGAGAGAAGTGGAGATTTATGAGTTATAGATTGGGTTGGTTTATTCAGGAGAACCTTGGTCCCGTTCTCCCAATTGCTAATATGGATGAAAACACCCATTTTACCTAGAGAGTGGTGAGAAAATCCAGCTTTCTGCCACTTTGTGTATATATAGGGTAGTTTAGGTAATGGAAAGGTAAACCACGTTCACTTATTTTTGTGTGCCCCTGGTCATCTGGGGTCCTTATTTGATGTGTTACATTATGCTTCTTCTCTAAGTTGTTTGCAGCTTTGTGGGGTATTTTTTTTGGGGGGGGATTAGTTCTGCAGGTAAATAAACCCCATGTAGGGCCTTATTCTTTTGTGCCAACAAGTCACATCTGATTTATGGCAACTCCATAGGATAGGGGTGGCCAACCTATGGCACTCCAGATGTTCATGAGCTGCAATTCCCATCAGCCCCTGCCAGCATGGCCAATTGGCCATGCTGGGGGGTGGGGGGGGGGGGGGGTGTGGGGGGGGGGGGGTGGGGGGGGGGGGGGGTGGGGGGGGGGGGGGGTGGGGGGGGGGGGGGGTGGGGGGGGGGGGGGGTGGGGGGGGGGGGGGGTGGGGGGGGGGGGGGGTGGGGGGGGGGGGGGGTGGGGGGGGGGGGGGGTGGGGGGGGGGGGGGGTGGGGGGGGGGGGGGGTGGGGGGGGGGGGGGGTGGGGGGGGGGGGGGGTGGGGGGGGGGGGGGGTGGGGGGGGGGGGGGGTGGGGGGGGGGGGGGGTGGGGGGGGGGGGGGGTGGGGGGGGGGGGGGGTGGGGGGGGGGGGGGGTGGGGGGGGGGGGGGGTGGGGGGGGGGGGGGGTGGGGGGGGGGGGGGGTGGGGGGGGGGGGGGGTGGGGGGGGGGGGGGGTGGGGGGGGGGGGGGGTGGGGGGGGGGGGGGGTGGGGGGGGGGGGGGGTGGGGGGGGGGGGGGGTGGGGGGGGGGGGGGGTGGGGGGGGGGGGGGGTGGGGGGGGGGGGGGGTGGGGGGGGGGGGGGGTGGGGGGGGGGGGGGGTGGGGGGGGGGGGGGGTGGGGGGGGGGGGGGGTGGGGGGGGGGGGGGGTGGGGGGGGGGGGGGGTGGGGGGGGGGGGGGGTGGGGGGGGGGGGGGGTGGGGGGGGGGGGGGGTGGGGGGGGGGGGGGGTGGGGGGGGGGGGGGGTGGGGGGGGGGGGGGGTGGGGGGGGGGGGGGGTGGGGGGGGGGGGGGGTGGGGGGGGGGGGGGGTGGGGGGGGGGGGGGGTGGGGGGGGGGGGGGGTGGGGGGGGGGGGGGGTGGGGGGGGGGGGGGGTGGGGGGGGGGGGGGGTGGGGGGGGGGGGGGGTGGGGGGGGGGGGGGGTGGGGGGGGGGGGGGGTGGGGGGGGGGGGGGGTGGGGGGGGGGGGGGGTGGGGGGGGGGGGGGGTGGGGGGGGGGGGGGGTGGGGGGGGGGGGGGGTGGGGGGGGGGGGGGGTGGGGGGGGGGGGGGGTGGGGGGGGGGGGGGGTGGGGGGGGGGGGGGGTGGGGGGGGGGGGGGGTGGGGGGGGGGGGGGGTGGGGGGGGGGGGGGGTGGGGGGGGGGGGGGGTGGGGGGGGGGGGGGGTGGGGGGGGGGGGGGGTGGGGGGGGGGGGGGGTGGGGGGGGGGGGGGGTGGGGGGGGGGGGGGGTGGGGGGGGGGGGGGGTGGGGGGGGGGGGGGGTGGGGGGGGGGGGGGGTGGGGGGGGGGGGGGGTGGGGGGGGGGGGGGGTGGGGGGGGGGGGGGGTGGGGGGGGGGGGGGGTGGGGGGGGGGGGGGGTGGGGGGGGGGGGGGGTGGGGGGGGGGGGGGGTGGGGGGGGGGGGGGGTGGGGGGGGGGGGGGGTGGGGGGGGGGGGGGGTGGGGGGGGGGGGGGGTGGGGGGGGGGGGGGGTGGGGGGGGGGGGGGGTGGGGGGGGGGGGGGGTGGGGGGGGGGGGGGGTGGGGGGGGGGGGGGGTGGGGGGGGGGGGGGGTGGGGGGGGGGGGGGGTGGGGGGGGGGGGGGGTGGGGGGGGGGGGGGGTGGGGGGGGGGGGGGGTGGGGGGGGGGGGGGGTGGGGGGGGGGGGGGGTGGGGGGGGGGGGGGGTGGGGGGGGGGGGGGGTGGGGGGGGGGGGGGGTGGGGGGGGGGGGGGGTGGGGGGGGGGGGGGGTGGGGGGGGGGGGGGGTGGGGGGGGGGGGGGGTGGGGGGGGGGGGGGGTGGGGGGGGGGGGGGGTGGGGGGGGGGGGGGGTGGGGGGGGGGGGGGGTGGGGGGGGGGGGGGGTGGGGGGGGGGGGGGGTGGGGGGGGGGGGGGGTGGGGGGGGGGGGGGGTGGGGGGGGGGGGGGGTGGGGGGGGGGGGGGGTGGGGGGGGGGGGGGGTGGGGGGGGGGGGGGGTGGGGGGGGGGGGGGGTGGGGGGGGGGGGGGGTGGGGGGGGGGGGGGGTGGGGGGGGGGGGGGGTGGGGGGGGGGGGGGGTGGGGGGGGGGGGGGGTGGGGGGGGGGGGGGGTGGGGGGGGGGGGGGGTGGGGGGGGGGGGGGGTGGGGGGGGGGGGGGGTGGGGGGGGGGGGGGGTGGGGGGGGGGGGGGGTGGGGGGGGGGGGGGGTGGGGGGGGGGGGGGGTGGGGGGGGGGGGGGGTGGGGGGGGGGGGGGGTGGGGGGGGGGGGGGGTGGGGGGGGGGGGGGGTGGGGGGGGGGGGGGGTGGGGGGGGGGGGGGGTGGGGGGGGGGGGGGGTGGGGGGGGGGGGGGGTGGGGGGGGGGGGGGGTGGGGGGGGGGGGGGGTGGGGGGGGGGGGGGGTGGGGGGGGGGGGGGGTGGGGGGGGGGGGGGGTGGGGGGGGGGGGGGGTGGGGGGGGGGGGGGGTGGGGGGGGGGGGGGGTGGGGGGGGGGGGGGGTGGGGGGGGGGGGGGGTGGGGGGGGGGGGGGGTGGGGGGGGGGGGGGGTGGGGGGGGGGGGGGGTGGGGGGGGGGGGGGGTGGGGGGGGGGGGGGGTGGGGGGGGGGGGGGGTGGGGGGGGGGGGGGGTGGGGGGGGGGGGGGGTGGGGGGGGGGGGGGGTGGGGGGGGGGGGGGGTGGGGGGGGGGGGGGGTGGGGGGGGGGGGGGGTGGGGGGGGGGGGGGGTGGGGGGGGGGGGGGGTGGGGGGGGGGGGGGGTGGGGGGGGGGGGGGGTGGGGGGGGGGGGGGGTGGGGGGGGGGGGGGGTGGGGGGGGGGGGGGGTGGGGGGGGGGGGGGGTGGGGGGGGGGGGGGGTGGGGGGGGGGGGGGGTGGGGGGGGGGGGGGGTGGGGGGGGGGGGGGGTGGGGGGGGGGGGGGGTGGGGGGGGGGGGGGGTGGGGGGGGGGGGGGGTGGGGGGGGGGGGGGGTGGGGGGGGGGGGGGGTGGGGGGGGGGGGGGGTGGGGGGGGGGGGGGGTGGGGGGGGGGGGGGGTGGGGGGGGGGGGGGGTGGGGGGGGGGGGGGGTGGGGGGGGGGGGGGGTGGGGGGGGGGGGGGGTGGGGGGGGGGGGGGGTGGGGGGGGGGGGGGGTGGGGGGGGGGGGGGGTGGGGGGGGGGGGGGGTGGGGGGGGGGGGGGGTGGGGGGGGGGGGGGGTGGGGGGGGGGGGGGGTGGGGGGGGGGGGGGGTGGGGGGGGGGGGGGGTGGGGGGGGGGGGGGGTGGGGGGGGGGGGGGGTGGGGGGGGGGGGGGGTGGGGGGGGGGGGGGGTGGGGGGGGGGGGGGGTGGGGGGGGGGGGGGGTGGGGGGGGGGGGGGGTGGGGGGGGGGGGGGGTGGGGGGGGGGGGGGGTGGGGGGGGGGGGGGGTGGGGGGGGGGGGGGGTGGGGGGGGGGGGGGGTGGGGGGGGGGGGGGGTGGGGGGGGGGGGGGGTGGGGGGGGGGGGGGGTGGGGGGGGGGGGGGGTGGGGGGGGGGGGGGGTGGGGGGGGGGGGGGGTGGGGGGGGGGGGGGGTGGGGGGGGGGGGGGGTGGGGGGGGGGGGGGGTGGGGGGGGGGGGGGGTGGGGGGGGGGGGGGGTGGGGGGGGGGGGGGGTGGGGGGGGGGGGGGGTGGGGGGGGGGGGGGGTGGGGGGGGGGGGGGGTGGGGGGGGGGGGGGGTGGGGGGGGGGGGGGGTGGGGGGGGGGGGGGGTGGGGGGGGGGGGGGGTGGGGGGGGGGGGGGGTGGGGGGGGGGGGGGGTGGGGGGGGGGGGGGGTGGGGGGGGGGGGGGGTGGGGGGGGGGGGGGGTGGGGGGGGGGGGGGGTGGGGGGGGGGGGGGGTGGGGGGGGGGGGGGGTGGGGGGGGGGGGGGGTGGGGGGGGGGGGGGGTGGGGGGGGGGGGGGGTGGGGGGGGGGGGGGGTGGGGGGGGGGGGGGGTGGGGGGGGGGGGGGGTGGGGGGGGGGGGGGGTGGGGGGGGGGGGGGGTGGGGGGGGGGGGGGGTGGGGGGGGGGGGGGGTGGGGGGGGGGGGGGGTGGGGGGGGGGGGGGGTGGGGGGGGGGGGGGGTGGGGGGGGGGGGGGGTGGGGGGGGGGGGGGGTGGGGGGGGGGGGGGGTGGGGGGGGGGGGGGGTGGGGGGGGGGGGGGGTGGGGGGGGGGGGGGGTGGGGGGGGGGGGGGGTGGGGGGGGGGGGGGGTGGGGGGGGGGGGGGGTGGGGGGGGGGGGGGGTGGGGGGGGGGGGGGGTGGGGGGGGGGGGGGGTGGGGGGGGGGGGGGGTGGGGGGGGGGGGGGGTGGGGGGGGGGGGGGGTGGGGGGGGGGGGGGGTGGGGGGGGGGGGGGGTGGGGGGGGGGGGGGGTGGGGGGGGGGGGGGGTGGGGGGGGGGGGGGGTGGGGGGGGGGGGGGGTGGGGGGGGGGGGGGGTGGGGGGGGGGGGGGGTGGGGGGGGGGGGGGGTGGGGGGGGGGGGGGGTGGGGGGGGGGGGGGGTGGGGGGGGGGGGGGGTGGGGGGGGGGGGGGGTGGGGGGGGGGGGGGGTGGGGGGGGGGGGGGGTGGGGGGGGGGGGGGGTGGGGGGGGGGGGGGGTGGGGGGGGGGGGGGGTGGGGGGGGGGGGGGGTGGGGGGGGGGGGGGGTGGGGGGGGGGGGGGGTGGGGGGGGGGGGGGGTGGGGGGGGGGGGGGGTGGGGGGGGGGGGGGGTGGGGGGGGGGGGGGGTGGGGGGGGGGGGGGGTGGGGGGGGGGGGGGGTGGGGGGGGGGGGGGGTGGGGGGGGGGGGGGGTGGGGGGGGGGGGGGGTGGGGGGGGGGGGGGGTGGGGGGGGGGGGGGGTGGGGGGGGGGGGGGGTGGGGGGGGGGGGGGGTGGGGGGGGGGGGGGGTGGGGGGGGGGGGGGGTGGGGGGGGGGGGGGGTGGGGGGGGGGGGGGGTGGGGGGGGGGGGGGGTGGGGGGGGGGGGGGGTGGGGGGGGGGGGGGGTGGGGGGGGGGGGGGGTGGGGGGGGGGGGGGGTGGGGGGGGGGGGGGGTGGGGGGGGGGGGGGGTGGGGGGGGGGGGGGGTGGGGGGGGGGGGGGGTGGGGGGGGGGGGGGGTGGGGGGGGGGGGGGGTGGGGGGGGGGGGGGGTGGGGGGGGGGGGGGGTGGGGGGGGGGGGGGGTGGGGGGGGGGGGGGGTGGGGGGGGGGGGGGGTGGGGGGGGGGGGGGGTGGGGGGGGGGGGGGGTGGGGGGGGGGGGGGGTGGGGGGGGGGGGGGGTGGGGGGGGGGGGGGGTGGGGGGGGGGGGGGGTGGGGGGGGGGGGGGGTGGGGGGGGGGGGGGGTGGGGGGGGGGGGGGGTGGGGGGGGGGGGGGGTGGGGGGGGGGGGGGGTGGGGGGGGGGGGGGGTGGGGGGGGGGGGGGGTGGGGGGGGGGGGGGGTGGGGGGGGGGGGGGGTGGGGGGGGGGGGGGGTGGGGGGGGGGGGGGGTGGGGGGGGGGGGGGGTGGGGGGGGGGGGGGGTGGGGGGGGGGGGGGGTGGGGGGGGGGGGGGGTGGGGGGGGGGGGGGGTGGGGGGGGGGGGGGGTGGGGGGGGGGGGGGGTGGGGGGGGGGGGGGGTGGGGGGGGGGGGGGGTGGGGGGGGGGGGGGGTGGGGGGGGGGGGGGGTGGGGGGGGGGGGGGGTGGGGGGGGGGGGGGGTGGGGGGGGGGGGGGGTGGGGGGGGGGGGGGGTGGGGGGGGGGGGGGGTGGGGGGGGGGGGGGGTGGGGGGGGGGGGGGGTGGGGGGGGGGGGGGGTGGGGGGGGGGGGGGGTGGGGGGGGGGGGGGGTGGGGGGGGGGGGGGGTGGGGGGGGGGGGGGGTGGGGGGGGGGGGGGGTGGGGGGGGGGGGGGGTGGGGGGGGGGGGGGGTGGGGGGGGGGGGGGGTGGGGGGGGGGGGGGGTGGGGGGGGGGGGGGGTGGGGGGGGGGGGGGGTGGGGGGGGGGGGGGGTGGGGGGGGGGGGGGGTGGGGGGGGGGGGGGGTGGGGGGGGGGGGGGGTGGGGGGGGGGGGGGGTGGGGGGGGGGGGGGGTGGGGGGGGGGGGGGGTGGGGGGGGGGGGGGGTGGGGGGGGGGGGGGGTGGGGGGGGGGGGGGGTGGGGGGGGGGGGGGGTGGGGGGGGGGGGGGGTGGGGGGGGGGGGGGGTGGGGGGGGGGGGGGGTGGGGGGGGGGGGGGGTGGGGGGGGGGGGGGGTGGGGGGGGGGGGGGGTGGGGGGGGGGGGGGGTGGGGGGGGGGGGGGGTGGGGGGGGGGGGGGGTGGGGGGGGGGGGGGGTGGGGGGGGGGGGGGGTGGGGGGGGGGGGGGGTGGGGGGGGGGGGGGGTGGGGGGGGGGGGGGGTGGGGGGGGGGGGGGGTGGGGGGGGGGGGGGGTGGGGGGGGGGGGGGGTGGGGGGGGGGGGGGGTGGGGGGGGGGGGGGGTGGGGGGGGGGGGGGGTGGGGGGGGGGGGGGGTGGGGGGGGGGGGGGGTGGGGGGGGGGGGGGGTGGGGGGGGGGGGGGGTGGGGGGGGGGGGGGGTGGGGGGGGGGGGGGGTGGGGGGGGGGGGGGGTGGGGGGGGGGGGGGGTGGGGGGGGGGGGGGGTGGGGGGGGGGGGGGGTGGGGGGGGGGGGGGGTGGGGGGGGGGGGGGGTGGGGGGGGGGGGGGGTGGGGGGGGGGGGGGGTGGGGGGGGGGGGGGGTGGGGGGGGGGGGGGGTGGGGGGGGGGGGGGGTGGGGGGGGGGGGGGGTGGGGGGGGGGGGGGGTGGGGGGGGGGGGGGGTGGGGGGGGGGGGGGGTGGGGGGGGGGGGGGGTGGGGGGGGGGGGGGGTGGGGGGGGGGGGGGGTGGGGGGGGGGGGGGGTGGGGGGGGGGGGGGGTGGGGGGGGGGGGGGGTGGGGGGGGGGGGGGGTGGGGGGGGGGGGGGGTGGGGGGGGGGGGGGGTGGGGGGGGGGGGGGGTGGGGGGGGGGGGGGGTGGGGGGGGGGGGGGGTGGGGGGGGGGGGGGGTGGGGGGGGGGGGGGGTGGGGGGGGGGGGGGGTGGGGGGGGGGGGGGGTGGGGGGGGGGGGGGGTGGGGGGGGGGGGGGGTGGGGGGGGGGGGGGGTGGGGGGGGGGGGGGGTGGGGGGGGGGGGGGGTGGGGGGGGGGGGGGGTGGGGGGGGGGGGGGGTGGGGGGGGGGGGGGGTGGGGGGGGGGGGGGGTGGGGGGGGGGGGGGGTGGGGGGGGGGGGGGGTGGGGGGGGGGGGGGGTGGGGGGGGGGGGGGGTGGGGGGGGGGGGGGGTGGGGGGGGGGGGGGGTGGGGGGGGGGGGGGGTGGGGGGGGGGGGGGGTGGGGGGGGGGGGGGGTGGGGGGGGGGGGGGGTGGGGGGGGGGGGGGGTGGGGGGGGGGGGGGGTGGGGGGGGGGGGGGGTGGGGGGGGGGGGGGGTGGGGGGGGGGGGGGGTGGGGGGGGGGGGGGGTGGGGGGGGGGGGGGGTGGGGGGGGGGGGGGGTGGGGGGGGGGGGGGGTGGGGGGGGGGGGGGGTGGGGGGGGGGGGGGGTGGGGGGGGGGGGGGGTGGGGGGGGGGGGGGGTGGGGGGGGGGGGGGGTGGGGGGGGGGGGGGGTGGGGGGGGGGGGGGGTGGGGGGGGGGGGGGGTGGGGGGGGGGGGGGGTGGGGGGGGGGGGGGGTGGGGGGGGGGGGGGGTGGGGGGGGGGGGGGGTGGGGGGGGGGGGGGGTGGGGGGGGGGGGGGGTGGGGGGGGGGGGGGGTGGGGGGGGGGGGGGGTGGGGGGGGGGGGGGGTGGGGGGGGGGGGGGGTGGGGGGGGGGGGGGGTGGGGGGGGGGGGGGGTGGGGGGGGGGGGGGGTGGGGGGGGGGGGGGGTGGGGGGGGGGGGGGGTGGGGGGGGGGGGGGGTGGGGGGGGGGGGGGGTGGGGGGGGGGGGGGGTGGGGGGGGGGGGGGGTGGGGGGGGGGGGGGGTGGGGGGGGGGGGGGGTGGGGGGGGGGGGGGGTGGGGGGGGGGGGGGGTGGGGGGGGGGGGGGGTGGGGGGGGGGGGGGGTGGGGGGGGGGGGGGGTGGGGGGGGGGGGGGGTGGGGGGGGGGGGGGGTGGGGGGGGGGGGGGGTGGGGGGGGGGGGGGGTGGGGGGGGGGGGGGGTGGGGGGGGGGGGGGGTGGGGGGGGGGGGGGGTGGGGGGGGGGGGGGGTGGGGGGGGGGGGGGGTGGGGGGGGGGGGGGGTGGGGGGGGGGGGGGGTGGGGGGGGGGGGGGGTGGGGGGGGGGGGGGGTGGGGGGGGGGGGGGGTGGGGGGGGGGGGGGGTGGGGGGGGGGGGGGGTGGGGGGGGGGGGGGGTGGGGGGGGGGGGGGGTGGGGGGGGGGGGGGGTGGGGGGGGGGGGGGGTGGGGGGGGGGGGGGGTGGGGGGGGGGGGGGGTGGGGGGGGGGGGGGGTGGGGGGGGGGGGGGGTGGGGGGGGGGGGGGGTGGGGGGGGGGGGGGGTGGGGGGGGGGGGGGGTGGGGGGGGGGGGGGGTGGGGGGGGGGGGGGGTGGGGGGGGGGGGGGGTGGGGGGGGGGGGGGGTGGGGGGGGGGGGGGGTGGGGGGGGGGGGGGGTGGGGGGGGGGGGGGGTGGGGGGGGGGGGGGGTGGGGGGGGGGGGGGGTGGGGGGGGGGGGGGGTGGGGGGGGGGGGGGGTGGGGGGGGGGGGGGGTGGGGGGGGGGGGGGGTGGGGGGGGGGGGGGGTGGGGGGGGGGGGGGGTGGGGGGGGGGGGGGGTGGGGGGGGGGGGGGGTGGGGGGGGGGGGGGGTGGGGGGGGGGGGGGGTGGGGGGGGGGGGGGGTGGGGGGGGGGGGGGGTGGGGGGGGGGGGGGGTGGGGGGGGGGGGGGGTGGGGGGGGGGGGGGGTGGGGGGGGGGGGGGGTGGGGGGGGGGGGGGGTGGGGGGGGGGGGGGGTGGGGGGGGGGGGGGGTGGGGGGGGGGGGGGGTGGGGGGGGGGGGGGGTGGGGGGGGGGGGGGGTGGGGGGGGGGGGGGGTGGGGGGGGGGGGGGGTGGGGGGGGGGGGGGGTGGGGGGGGGGGGGGGTGGGGGGGGGGGGGGGTGGGGGGGGGGGGGGGTGGGGGGGGGGGGGGGTGGGGGGGGGGGGGGGTGGGGGGGGGGGGGGGTGGGGGGGGGGGGGGGTGGGGGGGGGGGGGGGTGGGGGGGGGGGGGGGTGGGGGGGGGGGGGGGTGGGGGGGGGGGGGGGTGGGGGGGGGGGGGGGTGGGGGGGGGGGGGGGTGGGGGGGGGGGGGGGTGGGGGGGGGGGGGGGTGGGGGGGGGGGGGGGTGGGGGGGGGGGGGGGTGGGGGGGGGGGGGGGTGGGGGGGGGGGGGGGTGGGGGGGGGGGGGGGTGGGGGGGGGGGGGGGTGGGGGGGGGGGGGGGTGGGGGGGGGGGGGGGTGGGGGGGGGGGGGGGTGGGGGGGGGGGGGGGTGGGGGGGGGGGGGGGTGGGGGGGGGGGGGGGTGGGGGGGGGGGGGGGTGGGGGGGGGGGGGGGTGGGGGGGGGGGGGGGTGGGGGGGGGGGGGGGTGGGGGGGGGGGGGGGTGGGGGGGGGGGGGGGTGGGGGGGGGGGGGGGTGGGGGGGGGGGGGGGTGGGGGGGGGGGGGGGTGGGGGGGGGGGGGGGTGGGGGGGGGGGGGGGTGGGGGGGGGGGGGGGTGGGGGGGGGGGGGGGTGGGGGGGGGGGGGGGTGGGGGGGGGGGGGGGTGGGGGGGGGGGGGGGTGGGGGGGGGGGGGGGTGGGGGGGGGGGGGGGTGGGGGGGGGGGGGGGTGGGGGGGGGGGGGGGTGGGGGGGGGGGGGGGTGGGGGGGGGGGGGGGTGGGGGGGGGGGGGGGTGGGGGGGGGGGGGGGTGGGGGGGGGGGGGGGTGGGGGGGGGGGGGGGTGGGGGGGGGGGGGGGTGGGGGGGGGGGGGGGTGGGGGGGGGGGGGGGTGGGGGGGGGGGGGGGTGGGGGGGGGGGGGGGTGGGGGGGGGGGGGGGTGGGGGGGGGGGGGGGTGGGGGGGGGGGGGGGTGGGGGGGGGGGGGGGTGGGGGGGGGGGGGGGTGGGGGGGGGGGGGGGTGGGGGGGGGGGGGGGTGGGGGGGGGGGGGGGTGGGGGGGGGGGGGGGTGGGGGGGGGGGGGGGTGGGGGGGGGGGGGGGTGGGGGGGGGGGGGGGTGGGGGGGGGGGGGGGTGGGGGGGGGGGGGGGTGGGGGGGGGGGGGGGTGGGGGGGGGGGGGGGTGGGGGGGGGGGGGGGTGGGGGGGGGGGGGGGTGGGGGGGGGGGGGGGTGGGGGGGGGGGGGGGTGGGGGGGGGGGGGGGTGGGGGGGGGGGGGGGTGGGGGGGGGGGGGGGTGGGGGGGGGGGGGGGTGGGGGGGGGGGGGGGTGGGGGGGGGGGGGGGTGGGGGGGGGGGGGGGTGGGGGGGGGGGGGGGTGGGGGGGGGGGGGGGTGGGGGGGGGGGGGGGTGGGGGGGGGGGGGGGTGGGGGGGGGGGGGGGTGGGGGGGGGGGGGGGTGGGGGGGGGGGGGGGTGGGGGGGGGGGGGGGTGGGGGGGGGGGGGGGTGGGGGGGGGGGGGGGTGGGGGGGGGGGGGGGTGGGGGGGGGGGGGGGTGGGGGGGGGGGGGGGTGGGGGGGGGGGGGGGTGGGGGGGGGGGGGGGTGGGGGGGGGGGGGGGTGGGGGGGGGGGGGGGTGGGGGGGGGGGGGGGTGGGGGGGGGGGGGGGTGGGGGGGGGGGGGGGTGGGGGGGGGGGGGGGTGGGGGGGGGGGGGGGTGGGGGGGGGGGGGGGTGGGGGGGGGGGGGGGTGGGGGGGGGGGGGGGTGGGGGGGGGGGGGGGTGGGGGGGGGGGGGGGTGGGGGGGGGGGGGGGTGGGGGGGGGGGGGGGTGGGGGGGGGGGGGGGTGGGGGGGGGGGGGGGTGGGGGGGGGGGGGGGTGGGGGGGGGGGGGGGTGGGGGGGGGGGGGGGTGGGGGGGGGGGGGGGTGGGGGGGGGGGGGGGTGGGGGGGGGGGGGGGTGGGGGGGGGGGGGGGTGGGGGGGGGGGGGGGTGGGGGGGGGGGGGGGTGGGGGGGGGGGGGGGTGGGGGGGGGGGGGGGTGGGGGGGGGGGGGGGTGGGGGGGGGGGGGGGTGGGGGGGGGGGGGGGTGGGGGGGGGGGGGGGTGGGGGGGGGGGGGGGTGGGGGGGGGGGGGGGTGGGGGGGGGGGGGGGTGGGGGGGGGGGGGGGTGGGGGGGGGGGGGGGTGGGGGGGGGGGGGGGTGGGGGGGGGGGGGGGTGGGGGGGGGGGGGGGTGGGGGGGGGGGGGGGTGGGGGGGGGGGGGGGTGGGGGGGGGGGGGGGTGGGGGGGGGGGGGGGTGGGGGGGGGGGGGGGTGGGGGGGGGGGGGGGTGGGGGGGGGGGGGGGTGGGGGGGGGGGGGGGTGGGGGGGGGGGGGGGTGGGGGGGGGGGGGGGTGGGGGGGGGGGGGGGTGGGGGGGGGGGGGGGTGGGGGGGGGGGGGGGTGGGGGGGGGGGGGGGTGGGGGGGGGGGGGGGTGGGGGGGGGGGGGGGTGGGGGGGGGGGGGGGTGGGGGGGGGGGGGGGTGGGGGGGGGGGGGGGTGGGGGGGGGGGGGGGTGGGGGGGGGGGGGGGTGGGGGGGGGGGGGGGTGGGGGGGGGGGGGGGTGGGGGGGGGGGGGGGTGGGGGGGGGGGGGGGTGGGGGGGGGGGGGGGTGGGGGGGGGGGGGGGTGGGGGGGGGGGGGGGTGGGGGGGGGGGGGGGTGGGGGGGGGGGGGGGTGGGGGGGGGGGGGGGTGGGGGGGGGGGGGGGTGGGGGGGGGGGGGGGTGGGGGGGGGGGGGGGTGGGGGGGGGGGGGGGTGGGGGGGGGGGGGGGTGGGGGGGGGGGGGGGTGGGGGGGGGGGGGGGTGGGGGGGGGGGGGGGTGGGGGGGGGGGGGGGTGGGGGGGGGGGGGGGTGGGGGGGGGGGGGGGTGGGGGGGGGGGGGGGTGGGGGGGGGGGGGGGTGGGGGGGGGGGGGGGTGGGGGGGGGGGGGGGTGGGGGGGGGGGGGGGTGGGGGGGGGGGGGGGTGGGGGGGGGGGGGGGTGGGGGGGGGGGGGGGTGGGGGGGGGGGGGGGTGGGGGGGGGGGGGGGTGGGGGGGGGGGGGGGTGGGGGGGGGGGGGGGTGGGGGGGGGGGGGGGTGGGGGGGGGGGGGGGTGGGGGGGGGGGGGGGTGGGGGGGGGGGGGGGTGGGGGGGGGGGGGGGTGGGGGGGGGGGGGGGTGGGGGGGGGGGGGGGTGGGGGGGGGGGGGGGTGGGGGGGGGGGGGGGTGGGGGGGGGGGGGGGTGGGGGGGGGGGGGGGTGGGGGGGGGGGGGGGTGGGGGGGGGGGGGGGTGGGGGGGGGGGGGGGTGGGGGGGGGGGGGGGTGGGGGGGGGGGGGGGTGGGGGGGGGGGGGGGTGGGGGGGGGGGGGGGTGGGGGGGGGGGGGGGTGGGGGGGGGGGGGGGTGGGGGGGGGGGGGGGTGGGGGGGGGGGGGGGTGGGGGGGGGGGGGGGTGGGGGGGGGGGGGGGTGGGGGGGGGGGGGGGTGGGGGGGGGGGGGGGTGGGGGGGGGGGGGGGTGGGGGGGGGGGGGGGTGGGGGGGGGGGGGGGTGGGGGGGGGGGGGGGTGGGGGGGGGGGGGGGTGGGGGGGGGGGGGGGTGGGGGGGGGGGGGGGTGGGGGGGGGGGGGGGTGGGGGGGGGGGGGGGTGGGGGGGGGGGGGGGTGGGGGGGGGGGGGGGTGGGGGGGGGGGGGGGTGGGGGGGGGGGGGGGTGGGGGGGGGGGGGGGTGGGGGGGGGGGGGGGTGGGGGGGGGGGGGGGTGGGGGGGGGGGGGGGTGGGGGGGGGGGGGGGTGGGGGGGGGGGGGGGTGGGGGGGGGGGGGGGTGGGGGGGGGGGGGGGTGGGGGGGGGGGGGGGTGGGGGGGGGGGGGGGTGGGGGGGGGGGGGGGTGGGGGGGGGGGGGGGTGGGGGGGGGGGGGGGTGGGGGGGGGGGGGGGTGGGGGGGGGGGGGGGTGGGGGGGGGGGGGGGTGGGGGGGGGGGGGGGTGGGGGGGGGGGGGGGTGGGGGGGGGGGGGGGTGGGGGGGGGGGGGGGTGGGGGGGGGGGGGGGTGGGGGGGGGGGGGGGTGGGGGGGGGGGGGGGTGGGGGGGGGGGGGGGTGGGGGGGGGGGGGGGTGGGGGGGGGGGGGGGTGGGGGGGGGGGGGGGTGGGGGGGGGGGGGGGTGGGGGGGGGGGGGGGTGGGGGGGGGGGGGGGTGGGGGGGGGGGGGGGTGGGGGGGGGGGGGGGTGGGGGGGGGGGGGGGTGGGGGGGGGGGGGGGTGGGGGGGGGGGGGGGTGGGGGGGGGGGGGGGTGGGGGGGGGGGGGGGTGGGGGGGGGGGGGGGTGGGGGGGGGGGGGGGTGGGGGGGGGGGGGGGTGGGGGGGGGGGGGGGTGGGGGGGGGGGGGGGTGGGGGGGGGGGGGGGTGGGGGGGGGGGGGGGTGGGGGGGGGGGGGGGTGGGGGGGGGGGGGGGTGGGGGGGGGGGGGGGTGGGGGGGGGGGGGGGTGGGGGGGGGGGGGGGTGGGGGGGGGGGGGGGTGGGGGGGGGGGGGGGTGGGGGGGGGGGGGGGTGGGGGGGGGGGGGGGTGGGGGGGGGGGGGGGTGGGGGGGGGGGGGGGTGGGGGGGGGGGGGGGTGGGGGGGGGGGGGGGTGGGGGGGGGGGGGGGTGGGGGGGGGGGGGGGTGGGGGGGGGGGGGGGTGGGGGGGGGGGGGGGTGGGGGGGGGGGGGGGTGGGGGGGGGGGGGGGTGGGGGGGGGGGGGGGTGGGGGGGGGGGGGGGTGGGGGGGGGGGGGGGTGGGGGGGGGGGGGGGTGGGGGGGGGGGGGGGTGGGGGGGGGGGGGGGTGGGGGGGGGGGGGGGTGGGGGGGGGGGGGGGTGGGGGGGGGGGGGGGTGGGGGGGGGGGGGGGTGGGGGGGGGGGGGGGTGGGGGGGGGGGGGGGTGGGGGGGGGGGGGGGTGGGGGGGGGGGGGGGTGGGGGGGGGGGGGGGTGGGGGGGGGGGGGGGTGGGGGGGGGGGGGGGTGGGGGGGGGGGGGGGTGGGGGGGGGGGGGGGTGGGGGGGGGGGGGGGTGGGGGGGGGGGGGGGTGGGGGGGGGGGGGGGTGGGGGGGGGGGGGGGTGGGGGGGGGGGGGGGTGGGGGGGGGGGGGGGTGGGGGGGGGGGGGGGTGGGGGGGGGGGGGGGTGGGGGGGGGGGGGGGTGGGGGGGGGGGGGGGTGGGGGGGGGGGGGGGTGGGGGGGGGGGGGGGTGGGGGGGGGGGGGGGTGGGGGGGGGGGGGGGTGGGGGGGGGGGGGGGTGGGGGGGGGGGGGGGTGGGGGGGGGGGGGGGTGGGGGGGGGGGGGGGTGGGGGGGGGGGGGGGTGGGGGGGGGGGGGGGTGGGGGGGGGGGGGGGTGGGGGGGGGGGGGGGTGGGGGGGGGGGGGGGTGGGGGGGGGGGGGGGTGGGGGGGGGGGGGGGTGGGGGGGGGGGGGGGTGGGGGGGGGGGGGGGTGGGGGGGGGGGGGGGTGGGGGGGGGGGGGGGTGGGGGGGGGGGGGGGTGGGGGGGGGGGGGGGTGGGGGGGGGGGGGGGTGGGGGGGGGGGGGGGTGGGGGGGGGGGGGGGTGGGGGGGGGGGGGGGTGGGGGGGGGGGGGGGTGGGGGGGGGGGGGGGTGGGGGGGGGGGGGGGTGGGGGGGGGGGGGGGTGGGGGGGGGGGGGGGTGGGGGGGGGGGGGGGTGGGGGGGGGGGGGGGTGGGGGGGGGGGGGGGTGGGGGGGGGGGGGGGTGGGGGGGGGGGGGGGTGGGGGGGGGGGGGGGTGGGGGGGGGGGGGGGTGGGGGGGGGGGGGGGTGGGGGGGGGGGGGGGTGGGGGGGGGGGGGGGTTGGGGGGGGGGGTGGTGGGGGGGGGGGGGGGGGGGGGGGGGGGGGGGGGGGGGGGGGGGGGGGTTGGGGGGAGGGGGGGTGGGGGGGGGGGGGGGGGGGGGGGGGGGGGGGTGGGGGGGTGGGGGGGAGGGGGGGGCGGGGGTGCGTGGGGGGGGGGGGGGGAGGGGGGGGGGGGGGGGGGGGGGGGGGGGGGGTGGGTGGGGTGGGGTGTGGGGGTTGGGGGGTGTTGGGGGGGGGGGGGAGGGGGGGGGGGGGGGGGGGGGGGGGGGGGGGGGGGGGGGGGGGGGTGGGGGGGGGGGGGGGGGGGTGGATGGACTACATTTCCCATCATCCCCTGCCAGCATGATGCTGGCAGGGGATGATGGGAACTGTAGTCCATAACATCTGGAGAGCTGTGAGTTTGACACCTGTGCTCTAGGAGATGAATCAGCAGGCTGCATGGCACACCCCATTACCACATTGGGGATCACTGCAATAAGCTATGGTTGCCTGTGACGTTTGAACATGGATGGCCTAAGACAGGGGTGTCCAAATCTGGTGTTTCAGATGTTCATGGACTATCATTCCCAATTGGCCATGCCATCAGGGGCTGATGGGAATTGTAGTCCATGAACATCTGAAGCACCAGAGTTGGACACCCCTGGCCTAAGAAATCGATGGCATCTAGTTGGGGTATATCTGACTAGTGCAGGGTTCTGCAACCTGCGGCTCTCCAAATGTTCATGGACCAATTGACCATGCTGGCAGGGTCTGATGGGATTGTAGGCAGGGACTGATGGGAAGGGACTGATGGGAATTGTAGTCCATGAACATCTGAAGAGCTGCATATTTCAGAACCCTGGACTAGTATTTACAGCTGATTTGTTAATGACAGTTTGTATGAAATGTAGTTTGTCGTCATGCCTGAATTGCATGTTGAAACTGTTGAATTGCACCCCATCTTGGAGCAGACCGGCCCCAGGAAATGGCAGCGAGGGGAGGGTGTCTTCCCAACTGGGCAGTGGCGAGAAGTGGACAGATTCAGGTTCACTCACAAACGTAGGGCTTAGACAAGCCACATGGCTTTTCATTTTTCTGTCACTGCCCATCCTCATAGTAGATACTGCATGGACGCAAGAAGTGGGTGTTTTTGTTTAACTTGTGACTCTTGCCCACTTGCTGCCCAGCCTGTCGGACTTAATGTGAGCAAATGGCAAATGCTGAAGTCAGCATCCCTGTCGGGGATGTGGTGGTCGTGCCAACAGAAGGAAATGAAGGAGGGAATCCAGAAGACACTAAAACCCAAGTGATATTGCAATTGCAACCAGTACAGCAGGGGTAAGTGGATCCTCTCTATTCCTTGGATATCGAAGAGATAGAAAAAGTGCAGAGAAGGGCAACGAAGATGATTGTGGGATTGGAGCACCTTCCTTATGAGGAGAGGCTGCAGTGTTTGGGACTCTTTAGTTTGGAGAGGAGACGTCTGAGGGGGGATATGATTGAAGTCTATAAAATTATCTATGGGGTAGAAAATGTTGACAAAGAGAATTTTTTCTCTCTTTCTCACAGTACTAAAACCAGGGGGCATACATTGAAAATGCTGGGGGGAAGAATAAGGACTAATAAAAGGAAACATTTCGTCACGCAACACGTGATTGGTGTTTGGAATATGCTGCCAGAGGAGTTGGTGATGGCCACTAACCTGGATAGCTTTAAAAGGGGGTTGGACAGATTTATGGAGGAGAAGTTGACCTATGGCTACCAATCTTGATCCTCCTTGATCTGAGACTGCAAATGCCCTAGCAGACCAGGTGCTTGGGAGCAGCAGCAGCAGAAGGCCATTGCTTTCACATCCTCCACGTGAGCTCCCAAAGGTATCTGGTGGGCCACTGTGAGTTGCAGAGTGCTGGACTAGATGGACTCTGGTCTGATCCAGCAGGCTCTTTCTTATGTTCTTGCATTGAAAGTGTAATTGATTTTTCTGGTGAAAAATTCAGTAATTTGTAACTAGATTCAAAAATAGGGCTCATAGTATCTTGCATTGTGTGTTAAAATTTATGTATTCATTCATGTTTGCATATTTATGTGTCATCTTTTGGCCTTAAAATGGGGCTGCAGGTCCTCCCTGGCCACCAGTGGAAGGGAGGGGTGTGTTTGTGTGTGGGGGGGTAGGTTTGCCAACTCAAGGCTGGGAAACTCTTGGAGATTTTGGGGCCAGAGCCTGGGGAAGACAGGGGCCTTAGTGGGGTACAATACCATAAAGTCCACTCTCCAAAGCTGCCATTTTCTCCAGATGAACTGATCTCTCTAGTCTGGAGAAGAGCTATAATTCTTGGAGATCCCCAGGTCCCACCTGGAGGCTGACATCTGTACTTAAAAGGCCCTCAAGATAGCGAACAATATCACAATCAAAGCTGACGCTAGGAAGGTAACAATGGAAACAATAGCTATTGTAAATGGGGAGGGAAGAAATTGAATTCTCTTGGGTTGTTTTTATCCCTTTGCTGGGATTTTTTTCCCCCCGTGCTAGAAATAAGTTTTATTTTATCGACGGACCTTTTTACAACAGGATTTATCAAGGGGGCTCCGAGACTAACACGGCTGTAGTGGCTGTCGAAACGCACACCATCCACAAGCTTGAAGAAGGCATTGGTGAGTTTCTGTTGTGGGGGAGCGGCAAATCCGTGCTAGTTGTGCTGACTCCCGGGCCGTATTATTTGCACTTTTCGTGGACGAGAGTCCTCTTGCCAGGTGTGCCTGGGTTAGGTAGGGGCTTGTGCCCCAAGGGTCGATCCATGAGTGCTGTCTTGAAGAAGAGAGTTTGGATTTATACCCTGCCTTTCTCTTCTGCAAGGAGACTTTCAATTTCAATTCCTTTCTATGGCTACAGGTCTCCAAATGGGAAAGACAGTTGGCAGGTATGTCTGATATTTTCCAGAGATAGGAAAGCCGGTGATTTCTCTAAGGCCCCTTCCGCACACTCAAAATAATGCGTTTTCAAACCACTTTCACAACTGTTTGCAAGTGGATTTTGCCATTCCGCACAGCTTCAAAGAGCACTGAAAGCAGTTTGAAAGTGCATTATTCTGCATGTGCGGAATGAGCCTAAGTCTGCCTGCCGCTCAGTGTGCATCATCTTTTGCTTTAGAGTTTGTTTTGTTTGCTCAAACCCCATTGACACGACAGAATGGGCAGAAAAACCCAAACTTAACCACTGTTAGCCATGTGGGTTGAAAATGATCTTAGAGCATCAAGGGGGCCTTGAGGATTATAATTGAGCTTAAGCCAGTGATTGATAGAGGTAAAGGCACACTTTGATCGTGCCATTGTGGTGTTAGGATTCTAGAGGCTTGGATTCAAAACACCACTCAGCCATGAAGCTCATCAGGTGACCTCGGGTCAGGCCCTATCTCTCAGGGTCACCTACCTCACAGAGTTGTTGTGAGGATAAAATGGAGGAAGGGAGGCCCATGTTTGTCATCCTGAGCTCCTTGCAGGAAGGGCAGAATAAATGCATGACTGCTAAGGAGTGGGAGATCCAGATTCTAATTGCTACTCTGAAACTCAGTAGCATGACCTACCTTGCAGGATTGTTATGGAGATAAACGTTGGTGGGGAGGCAGTGTATGCCTTGGAGAAAGGGAAAGATTAAAAAACATCTAATGAATGAATACACTTTAAAACAGCTATCAAAGTGCATTGAGGGTTTATTTTTTAAATTCTTTCTGACAGAAGGTCTACCAAATTGTGCTTTAAATGAAATAAAGGGATAACAGACAAGACTTAAAGTGATGCTAAAGCAGAGGAAATTATAGGAGTTATAGGTACGCTTTGATGATTAACGGACACACTCGTTGCTGGTCACACTTTTTCTGATAGAGTTTTGTTTGTTTTTTTGCTTTCGAAAGACTCAGGCAGCACTGGAGTCAGCGTGGTGGTTAAGAGCAGGTAGATTCTAATTTGGAGAACTGGGTTTGATTCCTCACTCCTCCACCTGAGTGGAAGAGGCTTATCTGGTGAACCAGATGTGTTTCCACACTCCTGCATTCCTGCTGGGTGACCTTGAGCTAGTCACAGTTCTCTCAGCACTCTCTCAGCCCCACCTACCTCACAAGGTGTCTGTTGTGGGGAGAGGAAGGGAAAGGAGCTTGTAAGCCACCTTGAGTCTCCTTACAGGAGAGAAAGGTGGGGTATAAATCCAAACTCTTCTTCTTTTCTCCAATTAGCACAACACTCTGTGTTTTACCCCTTCCTCCCGCAATCCTCTTTGTGCAAGAACTACATATATAGCTGTTACGTGACATGCTTGTTTACTCTATCGTGAGTTCTGCTTCCAGAAAAAAAGGTTTCCATTCCCCCCCACCCCTGTTTTCTTCTGTAGATCCTAGCACCATTGAAACCAATGAGGATATCGAGATTGCCTACCCCATCACCTGTGGAGAGAGCAAAGCCATCCTGCTGTGGAAGAAGTTTGTTTGCCCAGGCATCAATGTTAAGTGTGTCAAGGTAACAGCATGGCATAGCGGCCTTTTGCTGGGGTGAATTCGTTTCTAGGTAGTCTTCCCCCCCACCCCCTCGGGGTGTCATTTTATTTTTCTGTTTCACCGTAATTTCCACAAGATGGTTTTACTTGGAGTGTGTAAACCTCCTGCCGGTAGAGCCAGTTCAGGAGGCAGAGATGTCTGCAATATGTTTAAGGGGCTTGGGAAAGTGGATTTGCCTTTTGGTTCCTTATGCTTGCTGATTAGCTGGCATTTTGAAGCTTGATCCCAAAAGCTATTTACACTGGTGGGCTGGTGCCAAAGGAACATCCCTCCCAACGTTCCCTACTGCTTTCCCTCAGGGAAATGGTGCCTGTGGAATCTAGAATCTGGACTTTTCAGAAGTGGGGTTGGAGGGCATCTGTGCAAGGATTTCCTTGGCTGGTGGCTGCCCCTCGGCTATGGGATTCCCCCTCTCCCACCGGTCCCCTCAATGGGGATCCAAAGTAGCTTACAACATTGCTTCTCCTTACTTTGTTTCATCCTCATAACAACCCTGTGAGATAGGTTAGGCCAAGAGCCAGTGACTGACCTATGACATAACAGGGATTCAAATGTGCATCTCCTAAATCCTACTTTGATGCTATACTACAAAACACTGGCTGTGACATGGTTAGCAAGTTTATTTGGCAAATTAGCAGGATACCATGTGGAGGGGTGAGAGATTAAACAACAGAATTTCATCGGTGATGCCTGTCAAGTCTACCAATTTCTGCTAGGCCACAGGGCTGACTTATGAGAAGCAGAAGTTACAGTTGCCAAATCTGATTTGATCTAGGCTTTGCTCCGTTTGGTTCCAGATCCATTTGAGTTCAAACCTGCTTCAGATCACTGAGGTTTTGCCTGCTTCTTGTAGGTCAACTCCATAACTTAGGCTCCTTCCGCACATGCAAAATAATGCGTTTTCAAACCACTTTCACAACTGTTTGCAAGTGGATTTTGCCATTCCGCACAGCTTCAAAGAGCACTGAAAGCAGTTTGAAAGTGCATTATTCTGCATGTGTGGAATGAGCCCTACATGCAAAGTGGCAGACATGGATCCTCACTGGGGCAAATGGTGGAGTAAAAGAGTGCTTACTGCTGACACTAAGAAGCAGGAAGCTTTCTAGAGCATTACGATCTGACGGGATGATCAGTCTTCTGGTGGGTTTTCCCCAGGAAGTTACATCAAGCTGTTGCTTGGCAGTCCCCCCCACCCAGGGGTGTACCTAGGCAAACTGGTGCCCGGGGACAAAACCTGAGTTTGGCGCCCCACCCCCCGGCCCAGCGTATGGGCGGCCACCCTCCCCCACCATGACCAAACAATGATTTTTTGTACCAGCTCACAAAACACCTCCCACTCCCATCAAAACATACATGGCTCTCTCCCCACCAACTCTTTTTCTAATTTCCTAATCACAACAACCCTATGAGGTAGGTTGTTAGCCTGAGAAAATACTCCAAGCCAGTGCAAGTGGGTATTAAGCATGTAAATCTCTCACAAATCACCCCCAGCAAAACATTTACCAAACAAATGTCAGCATCATCTCTCACAAAACACCTCCCGTGGAATCCACCCCCAAACAGCATCACTTTCAATGGTGTTTAAACTAGGGAGCTCAGATTCTTCTTTTAAATCTGCCTTAAAGGGAGAATCTGGGGTCCCCTGTTAAAACAAAATTGAAAGTGATGCTGTTTGGGGGTGGATTCTCCCCCACCCTGAAACAGCATCACTTTTGAGGGTTGGAGATTCAGATGAAACAAATAGCAGATTCGGCTGGAATCTGGGCAAATTTGGGCAAATTTGGACAAAAATTGTCCGATTATGTCCTGCCCAAATATGAACAAATGCAAATGCAAGGTATTTGGGGTTTTTTTGGGGGGGTTTTGGTGTTTTTCGGCCTGCAGGGAGCGCATTTTTAAAGCTAGCAGCACCATGATTTCAGGGCATCATCCAGAGACTGCCCTGATGATACCACCCAAGTTTGGCGATGTTTGGTTCAGGGGCAGCAAAGTTATGGATGCCCAAATGGAATGCCCCCATCCCCATTGTTTTCAATGGGAGCTAACCTGAGATGGGGGCTACCCATTTGAGGGGCCATAACTTTGGTCCCCCAGAACATAACTTCACCAAACTTGGGTGGCATCATAAGAATAGCTAACAGATGATACCCTGAAATTTTGGTGTCACTAGCTTTAAAAATACATCCCTTCCAAGCACCTGAAGAAATTTGCCCAAGATTCTTTGTTTTGCAGTGACTTTACTCCATTGTAGCTAATGAGGAATTTCTGAGGCAGGCTGCACATTTTTGAAGATAGAGGTGCCAGACTTTCAAGGGTGGCTCCAAGAGGCCTTGAGTAATAGCATCCAAGCTTGGTGAGCTTTGCTTCTGGAGTGGAGGGGGGAGTTGAGAGAGATCTGAGCAAACTCAGCCCACAGGCTTTCATATGCAGGAGTGGGGAAACAAAATAAGCCTTTAGGGGGTCCATAAAATTGAACCCCCAGAAGCAAAGGTCTCTAAACCTGGATGCTGTTACCAGGAGGCCCTCCTGGAGCCACCCTGAAAGTCTGGTGCCTCTATCTTCAAAAATGTGCAGCCTGCCTACACACTCAGAAATTCCCCATTGGCTACAATGGAGCAAAGTCACTGCAAAACAAAGAATCTTGGGCAAATTTCTTGGGGTGCCTGGAAGGGGTGTATTTTTAAAGCTAGTGACACCAAAATTTCAGGGTATCATCTGTTAACTATTATTATGATTCCACCCAAGTTTGGTGAAGTTATGTTCAGGGGGACCAAAGTTATGGTCCCTCAAATGGGTAGTCCCCATCTCAGCTTAGCTCCCATTGAAAACAATGGGGATGGGGGCACCCCCTTTGGGGGTCTATAACTTTGCTGCCCCTGAACCAAACATCACCAAATTTGGGTGGTATCATCAGGACAGTCTCTGGATGGTACCCTGAAATTTTGGTGCCACTAGCCTTAAAAATGCGCCCTCTGCAGACCAAAACGTGAAAAAACACTTAAAACATTTAAAAACACACAAACGACCCTGAAATGTTGGCGCCCCCCACGTGACCAAATGAGGGGCGCCCGGGGACATAGGGTACCCCCTGTCCCTAGGCAGGAACGCCACTGCCCCCACCCCAATGTCCCTCTCCCCCTGTACCTCAGCCAGTTGCTGGCACCCCTATGAAGACCACATTGGTTGCCCTTTCCTTGTGTGAGTGCTAGGAACGGAATCACAAAGTTCATGGTGAGGACTGGTCATGTGACTAAGAGGCGCTGTCTCCGTATTAAGCTTCTTCGTTCATTTTAGTTCAGCTGTCAACATGAAACTATATTGCTGAGGCCGGCTTTTCCTGGACTTTGTTTTCATTGTGTTAGTTGTTTTAATATCAAGTTTTCAGTTGCTGCTTTAAAAAATGTATTTGTTTTCATTGTAAACCACTTGGGCAATGAGGAGAAGCAGTATAGAAATTCAGTAACTAAAGGCTGCTGACACAGATACGGGTGTGTTAGATGACGTGGAGCGTCTTCTGTTTTTTTCTGAGGCGCTCCCTGCTATCTGTTTCTTAGTTCAACGACCAGCTTATCAGTCCAAAGCACTTTGTTCACCTGGCTGGCAAATCTACCCTGAAGGACTGGAAAAGAGCCATTCGCCTGGGAGGAATCATGCTGAGGTAAGGACCCTCCACCACTGTAACAATCTCCTGTCAATTTGCTGCCTATATTTATTCAGGATTTTTTAATTAGCTGCCCACCCCTGCCCAAGCCAAAGCCTTTATCATCAAAAACCAAAGGGTTCCTCATAGCATGTTCTGAGATACAGATCTTCATGACAAGATTTTATACTCTGTCAATCAAATAAGGGTGAATTTGGATGTTAAAGCTGCCTGGAAGCAAAGCAGGACTGCAGGGCTTCTGTTTCCTTCTGGAGGTTTGCCCCTATTTTAAAGAGTCAGTCTCTCCCTACAGCTAAGTAGTCCCTTAAAGTAGTTCCACAATATAAGTGGAGTCCTGAGGTCAGAAATATGCACGCATGGCTAAGACAAGACATGTCATTGCTATTTCTTGTCAGTTAGCAGACTACTGTGCAGACATTCAAGCAAATCTGTTTTGCCTTGTTTCATTCAGGAAAACAATTACACCACCCTTCTAATTGGTGTGCAATACAAAATGGCCTCCAATCATTGAATATCCTAAAAGTTAAAAATCAAAAGGACAATAGAAGTATAATTTGTTGATAAATAAATGGCAGAGCAAAGGAAAGGAACTGGCAAACCTACCCCCCCCCCCCACACACACACCTCCCTTCCACTGGTGGCCAGGAAGGACCTCTCCAAAAGCGCACAGCACAAAATGGAAGTTTTAACCTGCTTCCTAAGAGATGATAGAGTTTGTCTTCACCCTGTCTCACCCTTTCTATTCTGCAGAATATCCAGGTCATTGTTTTGTTGGTATGTATCCTTCTTGCTAAACTGAACAGAACGGTTTACACCAATGTATACAGCGCTGGATCCAATGGCAATTTCCCTACAGCAGGAGGGAGATGATATTTACCAATTTTACTCTCCCACTGTGTACCCCCATTTCACCCCTCGTGCTGTTCTTGAGGGTCCCTAAAAAGAAGAAGAGTTTGGATTTATACCCATCCATTCTGTCCTGTAAACAGTCTCAAAGTGGCTTACAGATTCCTTTACCTCCTCTCTCCACACGGACACTTTCTGAGGTAGGTGGGGCTGAGAGAGTTCTCAGAGAACTATGACTAGCCCAAGGCCACCCAGGCGGCCACATGAAGGAGTAGGGAAACTAATCCAGTTAATCAGATAAGAGTCTACTGGTCATGTGGAGGAGTGGGGAATCAAACCCAGTTCTCCAGATTAGAGTCCACCACTCTTAACCACTATCCCATCCATTGTCAGTTAGAGGACTGCATCAGGTAGAGGAAGCAAGAAAGTTCACTTCTGTTGATGCAGATGCCGTCTGTTACTGGAAACTCACACCTGGATCCAGACCTTTATGTAAACCTGACAGTATTGGATTTTATCCTATCTGGTCAAAATGCCCTGCCATTGAAGATATTGGGTTGTATCCCAGTATATGCACTTCCAAATATGATTGATTGCCTCTTAACATTTATAGACTTGTCTTATGTCCTGATAGACATACACATGGAGGATCTCTGCTTGTAGCTCTTCAGAGATGATTTATTTATTTATTTATTTTTTCGATTTATAAACCGCCCTATCCCCTGGGGGCTCTGGGCGGTGATCTGTTTAATTAATGCAGAAGACAAGTTACGTGATTGTTTAAGGGCTTGGATTGGAAGGTGCCCTTCTGAGGCTGCCTTTGGATCCAGCAAAACTCCTGACTGGCCAAAGAATGGGACTGGAATCTCTGGAGTTAATTTTTTAAGCCTTTTGGCACTGAGTTTGCAAAAGAAATGGTATAGTTATTGCAAGGATGCAAGAGTAAATGGCCTCCATTTATGAAGTATTGCGCTTCTCGCTGCAGCTCTGCTAAGTTGGGAGGGTGCCTGCATTTTACATAAAATCTGAATTTCTTCTCTAAGAAAAAACATGACAGAAGGAGCCACATGGGCGGGGGGCGGCGGGGGGGGGGGGGGGTTCCCAAAAGTAAAAATATGCATTTGAAATATTTATGTACCTACCTTGCTCCCAAGCATCTTAGAACCTTTAGGCAGGTGACAACAATATAAAAACAATTGTATAAAACAACATCTGTTAAAATGGGAGATATACAAATACATGAAAACCATATTAAAAATCTTTCCTCACTTCCATTATGAAAGCAGTGTGCATCAGCATTCCAGAGGTTTCTTCTCGAAGCCCTACCCAGACCACAACGTCCTTAGTTTAGCAAGCCATATAATTTGACCGGCTGCAGCAGAAAAAGCCTTGCGGTTTGAGGACTCCACCTAAGACTGTATTTTCAGGCCAGTCTCAGGAATATGCCATCAAGAAGCTTGGTGTAGTGGTTAACAGTGGTAGACTCTGATCCATCCATCCATCCATCCATCCATCCATCCATCCATCCATCCATCCATCCATCCATCCATCCATCCATCCATCCATCCATCCATCCATCCATCCATCCATCCAGGGAGCAGCGGTGGCGTAGTGGCTAAGAGCAGTGGCTAAGAGCAGGTGCACTCTGATCTGGAGGAACCAGGTTTAATTCCCAGCTCTGCTGCTTGAGTTGTGGAGGCTTATCTGGGGAATTCAGATTAGCCTGTGCACTCCCACACACACCAGCTGGGTGACCTTGGGCTAGTCACAGCTTTCTGGAGCTCTCTCAGCCTCACCCACCTCACAGGGTGCTTGTTGTGAGGGTGGAAGGGCAAGGAGATTGTATGCCCCTTTGAGTCTCCTACAGGAGAAAAAGGGGGGATATAAATCCAAACTCTTCTTCTTCTTCATCCATCCATTCATCTATCCATCCATCCTGCCCTATCCCCACAGGGCTCAGGGCGGGTCACAACACAAAACTAAAAACAATCAATAAACATTAAAATATAAAATCCCAATATAAACAGTTAAAACCAGTTAACAATAGTACTAGAGAACCAGATTTGATTCCCCACTCCTCCACATGAACAGCAAACTCTTATCTGGTGAACCAGGTTTTTTCCCCCACTCCTACACATGAAGCTTGCTAGGTGACCTTAGTCTAGTCACAATTCTCTCCAAACTCCAAAGAGGTGTCTCTTGTGGGGAGAAGGAGGGAAGGAATTTGTAAGCCACTTTGAAACTTCTTTCAGTCGAGAAAAGCAAGATATAAATCCAAACTCTTCCAACTCTCTCTTCTTAGCTCCTGGCTTGTATATCTTGTTTTTAGACCGATTCTTATGGTGTTATTACATTCTTCAGGCATGTAGCCGCCTGAGTTTAACTACCCTGGTTTCTCCTCCCCACTTCTCTGTGCACAGAAAGATGATGGATTCTGGGCAAATTGACTTTTACCAGCATGACAAAGTTTGCACCAATACCTGCCGGAGCACCAAGTTTGACCTCCTGATCAGCAGTGCCAGAGCACCAGTGCCAGGGCAGCAAAGTTTGGTACAGACTCCCACCTCTGCTGACGGTAGGACACAGGTGAAAAGGTGTAGCATTCATTCCTGCCACGTGTTGTTGTCTGCAGTTTCCTTTAGAATTCTTGGTCTTTTGGAGCTAGCTGGATTGGCCCCTGTGTGCTGTAAAGAATTCTGGAGTATGTTTTAACATATGTTCTTGGTTCATGGTGTGTTTCCAACCTTTTCAGGGTTGAACCAAGGGTTTTTGGCACCCTGGGTGAACTATGACCTTGGATCCCATCTAGTCTAGCATTCTATTTGCTACAGTGGCTAACCTTATGTTTCTGAGAAGTCAACAAAATCACATCCTACTATGAACCTCTAACAAGTGGTGTTCCGAAGTACGCAGCCTCTGCATGTGAGGGTTACATTCTGGCCTTTCACCACCCTCTTCTTCTTCGTTATTCCCTCTAATCCCCTTTAAGATCCCCTCTAGTAATCCCCTTTAAGATCCCCTCTAGTAACCATCAGAATACATTTTATTCAATGATGTAGGTATAGATTTTTTTATGGGGTAAGTTCGTGGGGGCCATGCCCCCACCCGCCCCTGGGGGTGTGGCTCCACCTCCCCAAGCCCCACCCCCGGGCCTGAGTGCTTATAAAAGCAGCTCTCCGAGGCCAGGGATGGCAGACTCCCCTGCCCGGCCCTGCCCTGCCCTGCCGGCCCCCAGTTAGGCTCCCAGCCGGCAGCCAGCAGTCCCTTCTTCTCTCCCCTCTGGGCAGAGGCGTAGCTAGGGAAAATGGAGCCCGGTGCAAAATCTGAGTTTTGCTCCCCCCCCACCCCCACCCCGGGCAGCCGCTGTGATGCTGGAATCCACCCCCAAACAGCATCACTTTCAATGGTGTTTAACTAGGGAGCCCAGATTCTCCTTTTAAATTTACCTTAAAGAGAGAATCTAGGGTCCCCAGTTAAAACAACATTGAAAGTGATGCTGTTTTGGAGTGGATTATCTCCCATCCTGAAACAGCATCACTTTCCATGTTTAAACTGGGGTCCTCAGATTCTCCCTTTAAATCCATTCCGAAGAGGATGGATTTAAAAGGAGAATCTGGGGAAATTTGGGGGGTGCCTGCTGTCAGGGGTGCAATTGTTAAGCTAGCAGCACCAAACTTTCAGGGTATCTTTAGGAGACTCTCCTGATGATACCACCCAGGTTTGGTGAAGTTTGGTTCAGGGAGTCCAAAGTTATGGACCCTCAAAGGTATAGCCCCCATATCCTATTATCTCCCATTGGAAACAATGGGGAATTGGGCACCCCCTTTGGGAGTCCATAACTTTGGACCCCCTGAACCAAACCTCACCAAACCTGGGTGGTATCATCAGGAGAGTCTCCTAACAAATCCCTGAAAGTTTGGTGCTGCTAGCCTAAACACTGTGACCCTTGCAGGCCAAAAACTGGAAAAAAACTTTTAAAATGCAAAAAACCACAAACGGGGGTGGAGCTTCAGACATGCAATGGGGGGTTGAACCCGGGAACCCCGCCCTTGCCTACGTCCTTGATTTTATTTGATTCCTTATCTATCAACATTACCAGTCAACATGCAGTGAAGAAAAAATGCAAACTAATATGCGATACTGTTTCCAGAATCAGGTCTTAGTTTCCAAAATACACATCAAAACCTTTCCTCAAATTAAGCACTGAAGTTGTTTCTTCTAGGAGCCACTTTACACATGATGGTTCTCCTACAGGAATGTTATTCTGCACAAGAAAATGTGTATACTGTGATTTGCAGTAAATTTATGCCAAATAAAAGCTAAAGGAAAAAAATATTTGCAGTAAAATGTCACCTTTTGCTTATTGAGATGGTAGAGTTGGTTGTATTCATCTCATGGAACAGGTTGTTCTTTTTTCTACAAAGCAGAAAGATTAGTGTAGGTAGATCACATAAAATGGCCTGTTTTTCAACCTCAGTATAGTGCAGGGGTCTGCAACCTGTGGCTCTCCAGATGTTCCTGGAGTACAACTCCCATCAGCCCCTGCCAGCATGGCCAATTGCAACCTGCAAAACACCCCTAGTTTCCATCTAAGCTTAGAAGACAGACATGGTTCTTTTACCACTGGGACAGAATTACCATGCATGGGAGGTCACATGTTATTCAGCAGCTGTTGCTCAAAACTGCCTAACGCTAAGCATTGTGCCACCTTTTAACAACCTCCAGAGTAGACATTAGTCAATTTCTGAGTGGTGATAAGTGGTAAGATTTGACCCGCGAATAACTGATTGTGTGAGAAGGGAAATTAAGAGCAACCAAGTCCTTCCAGAAACTTGGCACTCAGGGAGAAAAGGGGTTAGAACAAAGAATATTATCTTTCAAGTGGAGAAGTCACAAGACACATCCTGAGGTTAACTACCTGAGAGAAGGGATCTCTTTCTGTTGTCTCTGCCAGCTGAGCCAGAGTAGATTTTGAGGAGGCAAACTGTGTGTGAGAGGGGTAGAAGAAATGTGAAGATGGCAGATGGTAGCACAGTGGTGGTCAGCAAGGGGTTCGATGTGGTGCATCTCCCCCAGCTGGTAGAAGGTATGAAATACTGCAGCAGACTGAACAAAAGGGTGGGCTGCTGCTGGAGCAGACAGAGCATAGGCACATGCCACTTTCCCCAGGTCCCGCTGAACTACTTCCACACCACTCTCCACCTTTCCCTCCCTTCTTCCAGTTACTTCCATAAAGTTACTAGTTGCCAGATGGCTTTTTTCCTCCTCATTATTGTCATTATTGTCAAAAAGGGTAGGGGAGGTGGGAATATGAAAAGCTGGCAAGGAAGAGGAGAAGAGAAAAGAAGAAATGTGGTCATTAGGGAGGACTGGCCTGTGACCCACTTTCAGAACCAGTGTGGTGTAGTGGTTAAGAGCAGGTGGATTCTAATCTGGAGAACTGGGTTTGATTCCCCTGAGTGGAAGAGGCTTATCTGGTGAACCAAATGTGTTTCCGCACTCCTAGATGCCTACTGGGTGACCTTGGGCCAGTCACAGTTCTCTCTGAGCTCTTTCAGCCCCACCTACCTCACAAGGTGTCTGTTGTGGGGAGAGGAGAGGAAAGGAGCTTGTAAGCCACCTTGAGTCTCCTTACAGGAGAGAAAGGTGGGATATAAATCCAAACTATTCTTCTTCTTCTTTGCAACTCACTTTTGGGTCTGATACCATAAATGCTTTTGAATGCCTTCTTCTGAAAAGATCCCTTTTGCTTAGGTGACGTTTATTCATTTCATCAACGTTTGCAGCTTTAATATCATACTTTGTTTTAAGGTTGTTTATGACTTTGACATCATGGTTTGATTAGTTTTGCATGCTGACCCGGAATGTTTTTTAATAGCAAAAGGAGGAAGTGAGCTCCATTAATAAACAAACAGACTGTTGCTATTGCCTTGCAGAATTTTGAAATTATGCCCTTTTTATAGGTTGAGGCTGAAAACTATTTACTCACATGGCTGGCATGAAGTTTAATCCTGTGTGCTGCCCTGTATGAACATAACATTAAACCTGAGAGAAGAGGCAGGGGTGTACCGCCCAGGGGGACATATGGGGTCAAATGTCCCGGGCTGCAGCCATTTAGTCATGTGGGGGCAGAAAATCGCCCCCCACACCCCTCCTCCTTCCCCCCGGGTCCGTCCTCCTTCCCTTCCGGCTTGGGCTGCTGTTTGGTTGTGGTGGGGAAGGGTGGAAAATTCAGAACTTGCACTGGGCTACATTTTCCCCTAGATACGCCTCTGAGAAGAGGTGCCCTTTTTCTGTACATTGACCAACCAGCTGCCCAGTTGGACTAATGAAGAAAGCACAGAGGACAAGGCCCTCCCCTGATGTTGGTCCCAAGCACTGGTATTCAGAGGCTAATAGTCTCTGGATGCAGAAGTTCTTCTTAGATATCATGGCTAGTAGCCCTTGATGGACCTGTCCTCCATGAATCCGTCTAATCCTCTAACATGAGTGCAGCTGGTACTTGGGGTGCAAGGTGCAGGTAAATGCTTTGCGCCAGCCTTATTGATGTTGGTTGTTAACATTGAAATAAGCCATTCGCTATCATTTGGGTCGGGTCAATCCATTTGTTTTCTTGGCTTGTTTCTTATAAAGCCCCTCAGTAGCATAGAGAGCAGGGGGAAATCTGGTGTGACAACATCAGCCAGGAAGCCCTTTCATCTCTGCTCCTCCCCCCAGGAAGCATTGCCCAGATTGCTGTGTCTGAGGAAAGCATGGAGGAAGGAATCGAATGGAACTCTGCTCTGACAGCTGCAGTCACCATGGCAACTGAGGAAGGGATCAGGAAGGACTCGGAGGAGATTTCGGGTAGGTCCCTGCCATTTGCCTGTCTGCCTGAACTCCTACCTGCCTGTTTCTGCTCACTTCAATAATTTTAATAATGCAAAAAATAAGGTTACTTTTTAAGGTGGAAAATGTTTTGGGAGAAGGTGGAATCATCCAGCCAAATTCTCAAGACTTTGAAGTAGCCCAGAGAAATCCTTTGCGTATATTTTACAGTCTTCAGTTTTTCTCCAGGTGTGCAGCCAAGAACAGAATTTAGAAATCCCAGTTTTAAAATCCAACAATTGGGTTAGAAGTATTATGTTCCCTACCCCAGCATCTCACAGGCTGCTCTCATTCATGACTTGTGCATCCAGCCCTTTTTGGTTCTCTTTCTCCGTGTCTGTAGAAGGTCCTGGCCAATCAGCATTCTATGGAGGTCTGCCAGAATTTTGCAATCAATAATCAGGTGCTTGCACATCGAAAGGATTTATTATCTAATCCCACAACATGTGAAAACTTCTGGTTATGGGGAAAATTAGGGTTTTCCAGCCTAAATCTCCATAAATGTCAGTTGTCATCTGTGACAGGAGCCAGTGGGTCCATTCCACTAGCAGCAGCGTTTTCTTCCATCGCAACAAGCCTTCCAGTGATGCAACAGGCACGTTCCTGCATCAGCAGGAGCCTCCTTGTGCCAAGGGAAAGCTCTGCCGTCTGCAGAATGGATCAACAGTATCCACCCCATTTTTCCTTTTTAAGCATATATCCAACATATATGTCAGACCAGAGTTTTGAATTGTAAGGGAATCTTCAGTGGTGGGGCTATTTAAGGAGTACAATAGTGAATAATATGAACAAGGTTTATGGCAAATGTAGAACAAGGCAGTCGAGAAAGTGGGATTAGGAGGTTTTCAAGAAAAGAGTGTTTCTTAAAGCCAGCGTGGTGTAGTGGTTAAGAGCAGGTGCACTCTAATCTGGAGAACTGGGTTTGATTCCCTACTCTGCCACTTGAGCTGTGGAGGCTTAACTGGTGAACTAGATTAGCTTGTGCAGTCCAACACACGCCAGCTGGGTGACCTTGGGCTAGTCACAGTCCTTTGGAGCTCTCTCAGCCCCACCTAACTCACAGGGTATTTGTTGTGAGGGGGGAAGGGAAAGGAGTTTGTAAGTCCCTTTGAGTCTTCTTACAGGAGAGAAAAAGCGGATATAAATCCAACTCTTCTTCTTTCTAATGGTTGTAGATGAGGTGCAGCAAATGCATGGTCCACTTTTCATCAGGGAGGGGCAACCCATTGTCCCATCGGTCCCCAGTATCTCCCCCACAGACCACTTCCACTCCACACTCCTCATCTGGCCTTTTCCTCCTCTGGACACCATTTTGAAATTTGGCAAGCTACGTGGTGCCAATCCTTGCTCTGAATTGTTTTCTTTCTCTTGCACCTGTTTATAGCCGCCTCTCTGTAAAGGGCACTCTCAAGGCAATTTGGGAACAGTATATACCTTCCCTTTTGATGAATATAAAAGAGGCAAACGCTGCAAAGATGTTTGGTATTTAGCATACATCGCCTGAGCCACAGGAGAAAATCGAGCTTCATGTAATATCATGCCCATTTTCATTAGCTGTGAAATGTTGCTTTCTTTTTTTACTGCAATAGCAAATTCCCTGCTACTCCGGTCAGCCTTCTGGATCAAACTGGATCTCTTTCAGAAGCCAGTTTCCAAGGAAAGAGCTGATTGTTTTCTTGGAGTTCTGATCAGCCTGGCTTTGCAAGGAAGTTGCCAAATGGGCTTCCCTCTTGAGTGTCTTGTCTGTCTGTCTCTCATGTCATTCCAGAGGACACCCTGATGTTCTGGAAAGGCATTGCTGACGTGGGGTTGATGGAAGAAGTGGTCTGCAACATTCAGAAGGAGATCGAAGAGGTGCTGAAAGGTGTTCAGCAGAGACTCGGCCAGTCGCCCCTTCCGGTTACAGGTAGGTAGGAGACCAGCAGCCTCCACATTGATAGGAAGTTATTTGCCAATGATACGACCTCAGATGCCTTTTTGGTGATGTGTGAGAGTGGAAAATGTTAACTTTCTCTTATCTAGCATTTAAAAAAATCTATTATGGTCTTTTCTTAATGGTTTGGTTCTTTTCGGTCCCAAATTGTTATGTCGACGTCTCCATCTCTCAGTGCAGCTAATTGAGACCTGGTCTATACATGCAGCAAAGTCTAGTTCATGAGGGGGAGAATGTTGAGATGTCAGAGTGGACTGTGCCACTTCCAACCATGGGGGATTACTGGATTTAAATTTCTCCTACATTAATCATTCCAAGTTATTAGAAAACTAATACAGCATGTGAAGGGATGGGCTGGAATGTCTCTCTCTGATGTGCCAAAATTGGGTTTTTATGCAGGGCGGGTGGAACATGACTCTCCCCCTATCTGCTGTCTGAAATGGCACAGCCCATTGGGCCTCTTCAGATTCCAACTTTTTGCTGAATAGCAGAACAGGGCTGAGATTCAGAAAATCCCAGGGGCCTTACAGAGCTTGACAGCCAGCTGCTGTACCTAAACTGGTACAGTCACAACTTTTGCTATTGCAAGCCACAATGGGATGCCAGAGACTCCTGGCCATGAACTGTATCAGCCTTGGAACAATTTTGGCAGCTCAGTTTTCTTACCTTTTGTCCTGGAGTTGGGATTGTTGGACTTCAGATGTTCAGGTTTTGTGTAAGCAGGCTGGATCTTTATGAGTTGGTGGGAAATCAGAATAGCTTTTCCCTGCTAGCATTACTGGAAAACTTATAATGAGATCTTTTTTCTAGCCTCATCCTCAGCAGTTTGCTTCCTTTAAAGTGGACATCAGAGTGAAATGCAGATGGAGGTTCTTGGGTGGTTAATAGTAACTCCTTGTAATGGAAGTTCTCCTTCCCTGCAAATGTATGGAGGAGAAAGAGTCCTATCGGAAAAATCTGTAAATGCATCGTTATTGCTTGTAACTGAAGTTTTGTGAATAAGCTAGTGGAGCAGTTCTCAGCCTCTCATATCTTACATCCCACCAAGTGCTTTATCAGTAAACCTGCATCCCACCACGATAGAAACAAAAAGCCTGCTTTTTCTGAGATATACATTTATAAATTTGCAGACGTACCTCTTATATTTATCATTTGTTCCAAGTTTCAAGGACATAAAAAATTGTAGAAGCACATTTCATAATCCCTGGTCAGCAGGAAACAGCATCTCAAGATACTTGCTGGGTGGGCAAGGAGATGGGTGGCCTACCCACTAGATGGCTCTGGGCAATTGCCTGGGGTGCCAGAGAGGTGGGAGTGCCATGGGCACCAAAAATGGGCAGGTGCCCATGGAACCCCCTTGCCTGCCAATGCTGATCATAGCAGGAGAAAGTGTGTGTGGGAGAAATTCTGATGGATCTGGAAAAGATAAGCAGCACTCTGGGAAGCCAAAGTGGTGTAGTGGTTAAGAGCAGGTGGATTCTAATCTGGAGAACTGGGTTTGATTCCCCACTCCTCCACATGAGTGGTTGAGGCATATCTGGTGAACCAGGTTGTTTCTGCACTCCTACATTCCTGCTGGGTGACCTTGGGCTAGTCACAGTTCTTCAGTACTCTCTCAACCCTGCCTGCCTCACAAGGTGTCTGTTGTGGGGAGAGGAAGGGAAAGGAGCTTGGAAGCCACCTTGAGTCTCCTTACAGGAGAGAAAGGTGGGGTATAAATCCAAACTCTTCTTCTAGGAATCCTCCAGATTTTTACAGTCCTTAGCTGTGCTAGTCCTGCTGACCAATGGTGGGAGAAAGCGGGGAGGAATTGTGGCCAAACCCAGAAGTGAAACCATGTCCAACACTCTGAGAATCCCCAGAATCTTTAAGTTAAAGACTAGAGAATCGTGGGGGGAATAACTAGAGGGTTGCTTGGACATGATGTCACTTCATGGTTCGGCCACAGTTCCTCCACTGTCTCACCCCAGTGATCAGCCCCCCAGTGATCAGCCAGCTGGCTGGCTGGCTAATGACTTGTGGTATACCCAAATGTGAAAAGCCCTTGGGCAAGCCCCACAGTAGGAATGGAAAGAATTAGGAGAAGCACTAAATGTTCAATATGGCAGAAGGTGACAGATGCATAATTCATGGCAAGCCCAAGGCATGGAAGGAGAAAGAATTCTTAGTATGTTATGAAAACCCTGCATCCCATCACTGGCATACATACCTGTGGTCGAGAACCACAGTATATGTCTTAGCACTCTCACCAAAATTACATCTCCTAGAGTTCCATGTGGGCAGTCATGACAGTTTCAGTCGTTTACAGGTTTGCAGACTAGATATTTCTTCGATATGAGGTAAGATCATAGTTAACAGTTGTAGAAGCCTTTGGTGATCTGAGTGTGGAAAAATGAGTGACTGAGCTCTTTGTGGTGGGGTGACCACTCTGCATTTTCATTAAGCTGGAACAATAATGCATGGAAGTTGTTTCCTGTAGATGCGGCTGTCCTAAATAACGTTGCTCACACTTTTGGCCTGATGGACACTGTCAAGAAAGTTCTGGACAACCGAAAGAGCCAGACCAATCAAGGAGAAGAGCAATTTCTTTATACTCTTGCAGGTAGGATCAGAGGCGTAGCTCCAAGGGGGAAGGGTGTGTGTGGCGGGAGCGTTGAGGGGGCATTCCAGGGTGGGGCGGGGCTGGAGGACACAGCAGTGCACTGGGCGTTTTCCCCCCTTGCTACGCCTCTGGGTAGGATTGACGTGTGGGAAGGACCCCTCCTGCAAGGGCAAAGCGCTTTCCCATGAGACATTGCACATGCACAACTGTCTGGTTCAGCAAGAATCTAATTCATGTTTCATTAACAGAGGTACAAACTTTGTTTAATGCAGCAACCATTTAGGTTTTTTAATAGTTCATCATGTAAACATCCACAAAAACCTACCCGAGCCACATGCGTATTCTTGCAGAATGTGTTCGATCCTATAACTCTTTACCACTAAAGTTGGAACCCAAGACGTTCTTCCTCTTCCACTCAACGAAAGAAGACTTCCTCCAACAATTAAGAACTTTTTTTAATGGAAAAAATCATCCTCGGCATGGGGTGGGGGGGAGGACTTTCTTTGTTGAAGGAATTCTTTCTCTGTTGGAGAAAGACATAGTGGAAGGAAGTTGCTGGATATTACCTGTTATTAGCTTCACTACTGACATTTTGTTTAAGTCATTCGTAGCCTGCCTTTCTCCCCAATGGGGATCCAAAGTGGCTTACAGCATTTCCCACTGCTCCATTTTATTCTCACAGCAACCCTGTGAGGTAGGTTAGGCCGAGAATGTGGGAGTGGCCCAAGATCACCCCTCTCTATGCCTGCATCATTTTATACACTGTTCATTCTCTCTTTCTCTTTCTCTCCCCCCCTCCCAAATAATCCATGTGCTGCTTTGGTCCTCAAACTAAGTAGCAAATTGATATCAGGGGGGCGTTGTGTGGCTAGAGTCCAGTTCCCTGGGGCTGTGATAGAAGAGCCCCTGAACCAGACAGAATAGCTCTGTAGAACGTGTGTATGCATATGCAATGGTGACGGAGAAATGCCATCACCATCACGAAATAGGCTCTTTGCCATGTTTGGTTAGCCTCACTTTGAGACTTCTGCAAATGATGCTGTGGCCATCACCCCTCCTGTTTCATTGCCATCAGTTTCCCTTATAAACCAGAGTGACTGTTTGGCTCTCTCTGGGGTGGAGTGGGGAAGGGCACCTAGGGGCAATTGAGTCAATAGTATGAACCATTTCCGATTAAGTCCTATCTGGATCCCCTAGGATGTCTATAGGATGGTTTGTGACTTCAGTAAGGATAAGATGTGGCTACCTAGTGTCACCTGACCGGGATATCCCCAGGCTAGCCTGATCTTGACAGATCTCAGAAGCTAAGCAGGGTCGTTCCTGGTTAGAATTTGGGACGAGTGATCTCCAAGGACTGCCAGGGTTGTGAGGTAGAAGGCAGGTAATGGCATACCACCTCAAAAATCTTTTGCCCTTAGAACCCCCACCAGGAGTTGCCATAAGTCAGCTGTGACTTGACAGCACACATAAACACACATACACAACTGGCAACAAACTGGACTCCTAGTATGTTGGGAAGAAGGAGTGAAAATCAAAGCCATCTCATTGAACTGTACCACAGATCAGATTCTCAGAAGCTAGACAGAGTACACAGATCCCTTAAGAGGCAGGGAACGGCAAACATAGTAGTCCTAATTCTGGAGAAAAGTTTTCCTTGGTGCTTTCCCATTGCGTTGCGTTATCTTGATTGGTCTTAATAAATTGGATTGTTATTGCTATTTAGTAACTATTGTTTATTATTAGCTATTTAGTACAGTGGTTCTCAACCTGGGGGTCGGGACCCCTTTGGGGGTCGAACGGCCCTTTCACAGGGGTCGCTTAAGACTCTCTGCATCTGTGGTCTCCATCTGTAAAATGGATAAATGTTAGGGTTGGCGGTCACCACAACATGAGGAACTGTATTAAAGGGTCACGGCATTAGAAAGGTTGAGAACCCCTGATTTAGTAAGACTCCTGATGAGAAGTGGACATTAGTACTGAAAACAGATCTGGGACACCCAGGGAATGGCTGACGGATACAGAAGCTTTGCTGGTCCCAAGCCGTTTTTATGCCAATAAAGGCCTATGGATGGATGGAACATGAGACTTATTAGGAATCCTATAGAGCCGTGGTGGTGAACCTTTGGCATTCCAGATGTTATGGACTACAATTCCCACCAGCCCCTTCCAGCATGACCAATTGGCCATGCTGGCAGGGGCTGATGGGAATTGTAGTCCATAACATCTGGAGTGCCAAAGGTTCGCCATCACTGCTATAGAGCCACCTTGTTATGTACAATAGAAGAGTGCAGTGAGGGAAAATGAGACCACAGGCATAGCAATATAGAGTGCTTCAACCAGCATCTTGTTTTTCCTTTTTGCACCCTGACTAGGGTATTTCTTCCCATTCCCCTCCCCGCTTTGTTCTCAGTGAGATTTGGAGCTGCCTGCAAAAACAGGCTGTTCCACCCACCGTTCTTTTCTTTCCGTGGGAGCAGCAGAAATGTCTGAAAATACTTTTCCTTGCTGTGAAGCTGCCAGTGTGAAAATGTATGTCCCTCACTCGTGCATAGAGAAGTCCCTACATTTTCATCTTTGTGTTTAGAGAAGCCATTGCATTTCTTGGCTGAGCCTTTTGTTCTTCTCACAGACCTGGAACGCCAGCTGGAGGAGCAGAAGAGGCTTGCCAGAGATCAGAAGGCAAAATCACAGATGGTTCAGAACGTGGTTCTGATGCCCGTCAGCACCCCGAAGCCTCCCAAGAGGCCCCGGCTTCAGCGTCCTGCCTCAGCCACAGTCCTCAGTTCCTCTGCCCCGATCCAGCAGCCTCAGTTCACAGTTATTTCGCCCATCACCATCACGTCTATGGGGCAACCGTTCTCCGTCGGCAACATTCCCATGGCAACCATCAGCCAGGGCTCCAGCCCTGTGACTGTCCACACCTTGCCGTCTGGCTCACAGCTCTTCCGGTATGCCACCGTGGTCTCTTCTTCCAAGACCAGTTCATCCGACACCGTGACTCTTCACCCCTCCTCGAGCCTGGCCCTGCTGAGTTCAGCTGCCATGCAAGACAGTGGCGCGCTTGCTAACGTGGCTACTATGGTGAATCCTGTGGAACTGGTGGCCATGGAGTCTGGCCTGACCTCCACCATTCAAGCTGTCGAGGGCACCTCGGAGGATGGGCAGACCATCATAGAAATAGACCCAGCACCCGACCCAGAAGCTGAGACAGAGGAACCGGGGGCCAAAGCTGTGATTCTGGGGGCAGAAATAAGGACTGAGGAGAAAGTGGTGGCTGAGGTTGATGAACACCAGCACCAGGTCCATAATGTAGAGATTGTGGTCTTGGAGGACTAGTTGGGAAGGCAAGCAGTTTCTTGGTTGATTGTTCATCTGTCTCTCAGTTCTTCTTCTCCCCCCCACCCCCCCTTTATTTAAAAGCTTCCTTCCACCCAGGTAAGTTTCTATGGTAATGTAATTTTTAACTAGACACTTTCACTTGGAAGCCGGCCGATCCTCATCTGTACAAACCACACCATAAATGAAGGGAAGGGAGAGAAGAGAATTCTTCCTAAGCAGTCCGGAAAGAAGGGAAGCACGCCATTGCTGATCAGAGCACGTTTCTAAGAGAAAGGTTGCGCCCCTCAGTTTGAAAGAATATGTTTCCCTCGCAACTTTTTGAGTTTTTTGCCTAGATTGTTTTCTTTCAGAAATGGATCTTGCTGGTTACTGGAAATGGATCTGACTGCTGGATTTTAGGGGAACCAGGCTCTGTGTGTGTTCCGGGCTCCCAACAAACACCAGCAAAGGATTTTCTGACTGATACATTATGCTGGAACTTTACTTTGTGTGGTGAGAGGAAAGAGACTTCGCCCCTCTCAGTGTGGAGTATATTTTATTTTTATTTGTTGCTGTCCTTCAGATCTTCTTAGCTACTCATGCAACCGTTGTTCAGGGACCCGATTCTCAGCTCTCCCTTTCCAAGCCTTCCCCAGGGATTTTTCTTTTCCCTAGGCACTGTTATAAGAATCTGAAAAAAAAAGAGAGAATTGCTTAAGCCTTGTACACATGCACACAGAGAAGACCTGGGGGGAGGGGGGGAATAAAGGAACCAGACACAGAGTCCAAAAGCACCTGCCCTTTGACATCCTGGATGTATCACGCGTGGGTTATGCTGTCGCATGCTGGGAGAGGGAGACTCTGCAGGCTGGGTGCATCTGCTGTTTACTTTGCACGCTGGGAATTGTACCAAGCTTAGTGGCTATATATATATGTATGTATGTTTGGTGTTTATAATATTTTTCTTTTGAAAAATGGTCTGCAGGATTCCAACTGGCAGAACAGTTTGGCAAGGTGACCGAGTGGTCTTCCTTCAAATAGGGTCGGAGAACTTATTTTCCTCCTTTAATGGAAGGGGAGGGAAGGAAGAAGGGATTTTTTTCCAGTTAATTTGTTACAATCTGGAGAATGAGAATCTGCTTTATTTGAAATATTTAAAGTCAGCAGCAAGAAGAAAAGACATTGGGGAGGCACGGGGAGAGTGCTGTTTGGCTATTTTTTCATTAAAAAGTGTTTTTTTAAAAAAACAACCCTGAAAATAATTGTTGGATTGTTTATGACTAGAAATCGTTCTTGGAATTTGTTAGATATGTTAGTCCAGGTTGTCTCGGCATACAGCCAGCCCATTTCCTTATCTCCAAGGAAGTTCCTGATCATACTTTTACGTTAGAACTTGAGATTGTACTAAATTTCTGTAAAACATCCATATGCAGTACCAGCCAAGCATTCGACAAACAACGTAAAACAGAACATGACAACTCAATCTTTATATGTGCTGTGTGCGCTGCTAACTTGTCCATCCATGTACAACAATATCCAAACAACTGGGATCAAAAGGTAGAGATCAAAGTGAAAGAATTGTGGGTAGGCATGATGGAAGACACAATAGAATGTTATTTGATGCATCTTGCTGTTCCTTCAAATCTCATGGGTGAGGTCATGGACACTTTGGTGCCTGAGTTTTAAAAAATCCAGAGATTTAATCCCTGCTGCCCCAAGAGCTTAACATGAGCACAGTCCGCTGGGAATACTGTCTTCGTGTGCAACTTTTGTTTATTTCAGTGCGACTGGGAGAGAACATCGTTCTATCCCACGGGTCAAACCTGTCAGCCTGCCCTCTTCGATGGTGTTCAAATGCACCATCTGACTCGTCTGCCTAGCTTTCCCTGGCTGGAATAAATGGTCCGAGAGGCTTCCTGGTTGAGTCACAATTCATCAAGGGTTTGAAATAGGGAGGCAAAACATTCAGCCAGTTAAATATTTAATTTAACTTGAAACATTTATTAGTCATCTTTCTTCCTTACAGAGCTCAAGGTGCTTACAATCGGGGGCATACCGCCCACAGTGACAGGGGGAGTCAGATGACCCATGGGCGCAATGGCAGGGAGGGCACAAAATCACCCCCTTCTTCCCCTGCGCTGACCCGGAGGCACCTAAACACAGAACTGGCCTGCTGCCAAAGCGTCCATCGGGGGGGGGGGGCTTGGACAGGCGCCATGGCAGCAGGCCAGCCCAGGAGCCGGTCTGCCACTGCGGTGCCTGTCCAAGCTGCCCCTGCCCCTGAACCCAGCCTCTGAGCGCAGGAGGTGTGTGAGGGGTTGGGTGGTGCCCGGAGGAAGTGTTGTCCCTGGGCTCCATTTCCCCCCGATACGCCTCTGCGTATAAATAAAATACATACAGAAGAGCAGAATAAAATACATAAAAATAAAATTTAAAACCACAATTTGGGGCTGCTTGACTAAAAATAAAGTACATTTACTGTTAATGTTTTATTTCTTTTAACATTACAGAAAGTCAAAAAAGAGTTGAAGAAAAAAAAGCAATAATAAAAAGCAGCAACATAGAAATGTAAATGAAGAGAATCAAAGTAAATATATAAAGCACTATTTGTAGAAAACAGAAGACCAGATGCCTTTCAACAAAATCTTCATCAGCGTCCATTATAACAATGTAATAGATTCTGATGGCAAAGAATGAGCAAATATATTTAGGGAATCTTTTGGCCTCAACAAATCCATTATACAACACTCATAAAGTAAAATATCAAAACTGGTAAGCTATAGCTGCTGGGCTGAAGCAAATACACCCAAAATTACATTTCCAATCATATCAAGATTAAGTAAATTCACTTAATTTTTCAGTTGGAGTACTCAGTTGCTGTAATCCACAATAAAGATATCTTAATGACATTGTGTCGGGAAAGGGCAAGGTAAAAAATGAATAAATTAAAATGGCCAGTTTTCACAGGCCAAAATTCAAAAAAGCCATTTTCTCAAGGTTAGGCAAAAGCCATTGGAAACTATTGTTAAAAACAGGTAAGTGTCCCTTAAGGTAAAACAAGATCCCAGTGCAGAAAAGGTTGGAAAACTGTCCAGGAGATACCTGTGCATCCAAAGGTCATTTGTGCCTACAGAGGATGTGTTTTCCAACGCTGGCCTTAGCGCTCATGGTCAACCCACAAGGAGGTTGATGCCAGAATACATCTGTGGCAGAGCTGATGATAAGAATGTGGATATACTGATTGTGGATTCTTAAGGTTTAAAGTTACAATTGTTGATAATTCAAATCACAACTTTTTATGTGAATTTGACATTCCTAATTGAAACCTGGGTTTTCCTGTGCCCAAGCTATATATTCTAGCTACAGAATCCTAATCCTAGGAGAGCCAGTGTGGTGTAGTGGTTAAGAGCAGGTGGATTCTAATCTGGAGAACTGGGTTTGATTCCTCACTAGGGACGTAGGTATAGATTTTTATGGGGGGGGGGTGTTCGAGGGCATGGCCACGCCTCTGCAAGCCCTGCCCCCAGCCTCAGTGCTTATAAAAGCAGCTCTCCGAGGACAGGGACAGCAGAGTCCCCTGCCCCCCACCCCCCCCCCCCGCTGGGCACCCAGTTGGCAGTCCCTTTAGCCCTCCCCTCCAGGCAGAGGCGTAGTTAGGGAAAATGGAGTCCGGTGCAAAATCTGAATTTTCGCCCCCCCCATGGGGGGCCGCTGTGATGCTGGAATCCACCCCCAAACAGCATCATTTTCAATATTGTTTAAACTAGGGAGAACAGATTCTCCTTTTAAATCTACCTTAAAGGGAGAATCTGGGGTCCCAAGTTACAACAAAATTTAAAGTGATGCTGTTTTGGGTGGATTATCCCCCACACTTGAACAGCATCACTTTCAATGTTTAAATTGGGGACCTCAGATTCTCCCTTTAAATCCATGCTGAAGGGGGTGGATTTAAAAGGTGAATTTGGGGAAATTTGGGGGGTGCCTGCTGTCAGGGGTGCAATTGTTCAACTGGCAGCACCAAACTTTCGAGGTATCTTTAGGAGTCCCTCCTGATGATACCACCCAGATTTGGTGAAGTTTGGTTCAGGGGGTCCAAAGTTATGGACCCTCAAATGTGTAGCTGCCATCTCCTACTAGCTCCCATTGGAAACAATGGAGGATGGGGGCACTCCCTTTGGGAGTCCAGAGCTTTGGACCCCTTAGCCCAAACTTCACAAAACCTGGGTGGTATCAGTAGGAGACTCTCCTGATGATACCACCCAAGTTTAGTGACGTTTGGTTCAGGTGAGCCAAAGTTATGGACAGTCAAAGGTATAGCCCCCATCTCCTATTAGCTCCCATTGGAAACAATGGGGGATGGGGCACCTCCTTTGGAAGTCCATAGCTTTGGACCCCCTGGATCAAAGTTCACCAAACCTGGGTGGTATCATCAGGAGAGTCTCCCAAAACATCCATGAAATTTTGGTGCTGCTAGCCTAAAAACTGCGCCCCTATAGGCCGAAAAGCAAAAAACCATTTTAAAATACAAAAAAACCACAAACGAGAAAAAAAACCCTTACCTACGTCCTTGTTCCCCACTCCTCCACCTGAGTGGCTGAGACTTATCTGGTGAACCAGATGTGTTCTCGCACTCGTACATTCTTACTGGGTGACCTTGGGCTAGTCACATTTCTTCGGAACTCTCTCAGCCCCACCTACCTCACAAGGTGTCTGTTTTGGGGAGAGGAAGGGAAAGGAGCTTGTCTCCTTAGAGGAGAGAAAGGTGGGGTATAAATCAAAACTCCTCTTCTTTTTTTCCTTCTCCTTTTGAGACCATAAATTTCAGATCTTTTTTCACTTTTAGGAAATCTGTTCAATTTGACAGAGATTCAGTACTGTCGACTCTGGGAGCAACTCTCCTCAGGCACAGGTCTTTCACATCACCAGTGTTTTAAATTGAGAATATACCAGGGATTAAAGCAGTGGTGGGATCCAAAAAATTTAATAACAGGTACCGATGGTGGTGGGATTCAAACTGTGGCGCCGCCGCACACACGAACCTCCAGTCCCTATTGGGCAGGAGGTTGCTTTAGTAACCCCTTCTCGGCACTCAGAAAAAATTAGTAACCACTTCTAGAGAAGTGGTGAGAACTGGTTGGATCCCACCTCTGGATTAAACCTTCTGCAGGCAAAGCAGGTATTCTGCCGTTGAGCCACAGCCCCAAATCACCATGCTACACCATGGCCCTTCCTGTGTAGGACAAGCCAGCCTGTCAAATCACAGTAATGTATGTACTTCTGCACACAGGCGTATTTAGGGTGGAACAAGCCAAGATGTAAGCCCAGGGAGCTACTTGCCAAGGGGTGCCCAGGTTGCCCTTGCCAAGCTGCTTCCACTCGGAGGGCTGGTCTACCCAATATTAAGACACAAGAGAGTCAGGTCTACCAATTCGGGTAGATCAGCCTCTGAAGAGCTGGTTACCCAAGGTTGAAAGTAATGGCCAGGTCTACCAATACTTCTCGATGGTATATCAGATCTCTGGAAAGCTGGTTACTCATGAGTGAAAGTAATGGTAGACCTGGCCACTGGAGAGCTGGTTCCAAGATGTGGAAGACCTGTTGGATTGGGGGGGAGGATGCAATTTCAGGGCTTGCCCTGGGTGCAATTTTTTTTGTAGAATCGCCCTTCCCTCTGCATTAAAATACCATGCATGGAAGTTTACATGTATGTACAGCTGTTGTGGTCTTTGCCCCTGTTTTGCACAGATGACAACACAAACAGTTTTGGCATACGAGTATCTCTTAGGGGCTGCTTCATGCATTGCATTTTTAGGTAAATGTGACAAACATATTTATCCGCCCTGCCAGCAGAATATCACCCAATTTATGGGATTTTTGGAGCAACAACACAGATCTTGCCTAAAAGGTCCACCCACACAAAGGGGACAATCCCTAGCAATTTCCTCTCTGCTGCCAAGTCTCCAGTTCCCCAATCACCAAACGATTTTCCATCCCCCAATAACAGCATTTCAGACTGAGGAGGGGAAATGCTTGCTACACTAAGGCTGCCTGCTGTGGAAATGCTTGTTTTGAATAGTCCTTAATGGTGTTGAACTATTTTAAACTAGAATGATGCATGGTAATGGAAATTTGGAAGGCTTTAGTGTATGTGTTTTTAAGAAATAGGGTTGCTAGTTTTTGCTAGTAGATGGCAGGCAAATTGTTGACCAGTGTATTCCACACTACATACAGTGAAGGATCCCCTTGCATAAGGTAATGTCTAGTTCTGCCCAGGTTAATGCTGTTCAGACAAATGGACTGGACCCAGTGATTCGCAGATGTAATCTCTATCTGTGGGTTCTGTGGTGCAGAAGTTGGAATGAGTTTGCAACAACAAATTTTAAAAACAAAATGGTTTACTTTCTTAACATATAACATCAAACATCAACATTTAACATCACACTTCAAGGTCCTGTTCAGGTTTCATTTCAAGTCCTTCTAGTTACAGTCTTCTGATATTGCCAAGTCCAATTCTTCCTGCAAGTGGGTTGGCTCCTGAAGACTTCAAGGGCTTGGTGAACAGGATTCAACAAGATGAAGGTTTCCAGGAGAACTCTCACCCATTACAAACACAAAAAAATCCTTAACAAGGTGTTACGGGCTTGTACAAATCAAGGTCCAAGTCTGGTAGCCTTGTCTCCTCCAAACTACTTGAACTCTGCAGCCTCCTGCTGCTTTGAGTCTCCACCCCTTTCTGGGTCAACCCATTCTGAGCATGGGGGTTACATAGACACAGTGACCACAGATATTACCCCCTCCCATCCTTTGGACCTCAAGAAAAAGTGATTTTGACCAATTGCAGCTACTGGCCTTTGTGGCTATTGGTCTGGGAATAAACTTTCCTGGCGTCACAAAGGACTGTTGAGGAAGAGGAATGCAGGCACTGTGACCCTCAGCATCTTCCAATTATAGATTGCTGGATCCAGCCAGTCGTAGTGGACTTACTTTGAGAAAGTTGGAGTGTTCAAGGTCTGCCCTTCAGGTTTGGTGACTCAGGAAATTAAATAATTGCAGTTTAAATAAAACTGTTGACAAAACAGTTTCTTTATTAGCTTAACAAATAGAAGGTGACTCATTTCACTCCAGAGGCGGAGCGGTCATGGGGGCATGTGGAGTCACATGTCCCCGGGCACATGCCAACTGGTCATGTGGGGGGCAGAGAATCACCCCCACACTCCTCCGCTCAGCTGGCCCCACCAGGCTGCTCCTTCAGCCAGTGGAGCCTTTCGGCCCCACCCCACCCCACCCCGCCAGGCTACTCCTTCAGCTGGCGGAGACTGCTCTGGTTGAAGGAGCAGCCTGGTGGGGGCGGGGCTGAGGGGGGCGGGGCTGAGGGGTGCCCGGCGGTGGCCCAGCCAGGTAAGTGGGACAATCCCACTAACACCTTTTTTCTGTCACAGGCTATAGTGCTCTACTCATACCACAGTTGGCCAGAGCTCTCAATGAAAGACTAATGATAGATGAGTTGAAAGGAGAAGGGACATGCCCTGGCTGGACATGCCCTGGCTGGACCAGGCTAGAGGCCAAGGCTGATACTGGCCCACGCTTAAGAGTGGGTAGAATACAGACAAGGGGAAAGGAATAGAATGAAGGCTCCCAAATCAAGCCAGGGAGAAGTGGGAAGATGCTGTGCCTGGTGCTAAGGCTGGGCTCTCTCTCATTCTGTGGCGGAAATGAACCAGAAGTAGAGAGTGTTCACAGTATCATGTGTCTGCAGTATATCAGGAGCTTCCATGCTGAGCATCATTCTGTGATGGAGGCAGCTGCTTCCAAATGGTGATTCCTGTAAATACAAAGGTGATATTTCCTGGGATCTTCTGAAGCTTGTTATGCTCCAAGGAGCAAGAGGAAAAGCAGCTCTGCTTTGTGGAAGAAGTGCTGTTTAATTTCAGTTTCCAAAAATTAAAAGGATTTGTTTGCTATGTGGCAATAGGGATAGGGTCGTTAAGCCCAGCAACATAAGAAAATCTGTACTCAATGGTTTCTAGCCGGTACGGACTGACCCCCAGGTCTCTTTTTGTTATGTTCAAGCCCTTTTGGATTTTATTTCCAAGATGGAAGAAGCAAGCAGGCACTAGGAAATACACTGGCAGGCATCACACTGGGATTACTGACTCCTCCAGATGTTCATGGACTGCAGTTCCCATCAGCCTTTGCCAGTATAGCCAATGCTCATGTTGGGAAGGACTGATGGGAATTGTAGTTCACGAACATCCGGAGGGCCGCGAGTTTGACACTCTGATAGCTCAAGAGAGGCTGTTCAAACCTTGGTAGTTGAGGGGTGAGGGAGGCTACGAAAATATGACAAAGGATGAGCTTCCTGATATTTTAATTAATTTTTAAAAATTTATATCGTACCTTTATTTCCATGGACTCGTTTATATTCCATGACCAATCAGAGATGAAAATGTATGAGCAACCAGATCGAATGACAATGCAATTTGAGGGATGCTACTGAACCACAGTTATAATAAAACGAGATTTAACTAACTGTGGATAATTCCATTACTGCATGAGAAAATAATATTCATTCAATTTTTGTAAGGATATTACAAGTCCATTTGACATAATAGGATCCTAATTATTTAACTGCATAATCACAAAAACTGAGCTGAGGTAAATAATATTTTCAGGGAGAACAACCTGGCTGCAGGACAGGCATTTTTACAAAAGAAAAATGGTTTATTTTTTTAATCATTTAATTCCTAGGGCAAGGAACACATAATTTTGTGTGTATGCACTGGGACATTACTAAAATGAATATGAAAGATTCCCCCCTGAAGAAGCTGCACACAGAATGCAAAGGAATTGCAAAATTTTAAAAAGAAATCATTTCCCTCTTCACCATTTGTCCCATGCCTTTGGTTTGCTTTGGTGTGGCTTCCCTCTTCATTTAATTTGTAGGACAGGTTAGACACAAGCTGGATTACCATTATGCTGTTTTCACTGAAATGAAGACCACTTTTGTTCATAACAGCAGGATCTAGCTATGGAACAGAGTTCTGAGCACAAATATAGGCTATAATGGGCAATATCTAGTACTATGTTTTTAAAAATTGCTTTGTTTTAAGACTTATCTACCAATGGTAGCGTTACCATAAGAAGTTTGCTTTCTGATTTAACATCTAGGAGTACTCTATTTACTTAGGGTGGGGGGAGAGAATGCTTTATTTATTTATTTAGTACATTTTTATCCCTAACTTCTGCCAATGAGCTCATGGTGGTGTACACAGTTTTTGTCTCCTCTGTTTTATCTACAAAACAACCCTATGAGGTAAATTAGACTCTGACTGTCCAAGGCCCTTTCCACACAGGCCAATAAACCTGAGATAACCACAGGAAAAAACCCGTGTTGGCCGGGAACTTCACACGGTTCCTGCCCCTAACATGGGTCTAACCTGCCCCTCACCCGCACTATTGGCCACAGGGCGGGTTAAATGAGAATCGTGTTGTATGCGATTCTTTCGTTTTAACGCGTCTGACAGCCGTGGTTGAGCAAACAACTGCAGCTGTGAGCCACATTAAACACGAGAATCACACATAATGCTATTCTCAAAAACCCCTTCCCTGGCTCCCAATTTTGTAGCCATGCAGGGGGAAAGGGCCGTATCATGGCCCAGGGGGTCAGTCCTGCCTGCCTGCAAAAATGTGACAAAGAAAAAAACCTGCGTCTCCATGCGAAGGCGCGCACCCCGGCCAATGCCCTGTGCGAAGGGGCCGGGGCAAGGGTGGGTTCATGTAACTCGCCCTTCCCCTGCTTTTACTGGGCTTTGCAAAAAGGGCCCAAGTGAGTTGCATGGCAAGTGGGGATTTTAACCCAGGATATATGAACAGGGATGATAAAATAAATCAGATATCCACTCAAGGAGGCCCAAGGGCACCTGCAAGGCAAGTCAAAAGAGAGAGGCAGTGCAGAAGTATTTCTATGCTAATGCCAGAAGCCTCTCAGTGAAAATGGGGGAGTTGGAGAGCTTGGTTTTGAACGAAAACATAGATACAGTGAGCATTATTAAAAAAACCTACCATTGCAAATATCCCAGGTCCCATGGGAAACTTGTCAGCCACAATGGCGGACTTATTAAAGGAGTTTAGAGAGCTCAAGAAGGATTTAAGAAAAGTTGTACAGCTGGAAGAAGACTTAAAGGCAACAAAGGAGGAGGTCAAGGATTTGAAAAAAAAGCACAGACGCTGAATTAACTTGAGTTGAAACTTCACAAATCAGGCCATACTTTGCCTCAAATATCAGCTAAGAGATAGAGCATTAAGTCTAAGGCAGATCCCAGAAGAACAGCTTCCTTCAAATGAGAATCTTAAAAAGAAAATTGTCTCTGCTCTGGCTGATTTTTTGAAGATGGAGGAGGAAAAAATGGTGTGTGGGGGATAACTACAAGCATAAAAACTACAGAATACCTTTTATCAATACCAATCAAAATGATGCAGAACAATGCGCAAACTTTTTAGGGTTTCCAGAACTCTTTATAAGAGCGCATGCTTTAACCACCTTTTATAACATCTAATGAAATGAACTCCTAAACACAGATTTTTCTGCTGGAATAAGTTTTTTAGCCTTTAACGTGCCACTGGACTTTTCTTTGATTTCATTGTAACACAGTGATCGCTTCATTAAGGATGATTGTCAGGAGGGTTATTTCCCGAAGGGTTATTTCTGGATGGGTAGCCAATTCTGTAGCAACAAAATAAAAAGCAGCTGATACAAATTGTTGAACCAAGTTATTACACAATCTGAGGTCAGATGAGGATTGTGTCTGTCTTCTTTCGGTGAACGTAAACCCAGCAATTACTTATAAAGTTGCCTCTTACTGTATTTATCAATTAAATTAAGGAAAAGGTTCATGCATGCCAACGCTCAAAAATAGACCTGCCAGTCCTGTTTTGTCTATGGAATTGAAAATTGTGTTTTTACCTTATTGTACATTTTATTTTGCCGCATCTCTTTTATTAATATGGTTCCATGTTAAGGCTGGTGGCTACAACACAATAAACATTTGAACCTTTACCACCAGATACAGGTTAAATCTCTAAAGTTCCACAGAGGCGTCTACAAAATTTATTCTAGCGTGAGCTTTCATGAGAGACCACTCACTTTATTAAAAGTGCATTCCTAGCAGAACTATTCATAATATTGCAATACTTATAATGAAACGATCTATAAGGTTGCAATTTGCCATGGGTGCACACTTCATGCTGCTGCCCCCCCCGGTCTCCAGTTTTTCATATTGCTCTCCTTCCAATGGACTCGCAGTTTCCATTCTCCCGGAAAGAGGCGCGCTCAACACCCTTCTTCCCGCTCCCCCACCCCGTTTACTCGACATGCGCACGGAAACAGAGGCAGGCGCATGCGCGTTCTCCCCCATCCCTCATGCCTCCCGCTCTTGAGGCTCGTGACGGAGCGCGCGGGCTGAAGGGACCATAGAGAGGGCGCCGGGAGGACTAGAGTGGCGACGCAGCGCGAGCGGCGGCCGAGAGGAGCAGCAACGGCGGGCGGGGCGAGCGAGTCAGTGTCCGCCAGGAAGCCGAGAGAGCGCCGTGTGCCCGCCTGCCTCCCCCGGACAAAGCCGCCGTTGTCTTCTCGTCCCGGCCCTCCATTCTTCTTCCCCCCCGTTTCCCTCCCTCCCCCTCGTCGCCGAGCGGAGCAATGTCGGCTAGCAGCCTTCTGGAGCAGGTGAGGCGCTGGGAAAGGCCCCGGTTCGGGCAGGGCCTAGGCGTCGCCGGGCTGCTTGGTTGGTTGGGGCGGGGGGTAGGAACGGACCGGGAAGCGCCCTCGCGGCTCGGGCCTGGTTGCGGTCCGTCTCCCGCCCAAGGGTGAGGAGGAGAGGCCTAAGAGGCGCCGCCGCCGCTTCCCCCCTCTGTGGTCGGGCACCCCCTCCCTTTATCCGTGCCCACCCTTCCGCGCGATTCATTTCCCCTCTCTCTTGTGTCTTTATTTCTCGGTCTCGCCGTCGCCGCGCCAGAGACCCAAGGGCCAAGGCACCAAAGGTGAGTGTGAGCAGGAGCGGCCGCTGCACCAGCCGGGAGGTTGGCGGGGCGGGGTGGGGGCGGTTGTGGCAGGCGGTGGGAGGGTGGAGGAAGGAGAGAACAGGGGTAGAAGCAATGAAGGGGATTTAAAAAGGGTGCGTCTAGAACTGGCCCCTGTCTCCTTCTCCTCGGAGCGCTGAACCTGCGCACACGTCTTCGTTGAAAGCATGTGCAATTCGTGTAACACGTGGTTTTTTCTTTGTATGCGTGTTGAGTCATTCTTATGTTACAGTCAGTGGGTACGTGGCTGAAGAGATGCTTTCGACACTTCTCAGTCCCATACACTTTTCCTGTAGGCACAGCTGAGAACATGATCTTGGTCCCACCTTTGTCTAGCGTGGATAAAACCGGCGCCCTGCAATGCCTTTTAGAGGAACAAATTTTATTTCAGTTTAAGCTTGTTATAAGTTATGAAGCTGATGTTGATATGAGTCTCGTTGAAGACTCCACTTTTATTCTGCTGAGTAAATATGGATTTAGCCAGTCGGTACAGATGACTAAAGGGAGACATCAATATGCCAATAAACGTTTCTGTCTGTCTCCTACTGGGGCAGTAAACTTCTGAATACCAACAGTAGGAAGCAGCAACAGGAGAGGGCCTTTGCCACAATATCATGTTCATTTAGTCCTCCAGGGCAACTGGTTTGCCACTGTATGGAAAAGGAGGCTTGGTCTAGATGGACCACTGTCAGAAGAAGAGGAGAAGGAAGATCTATGCTTCCTGTAAGCAATCTGTTTCCTTACTAAGTGGCTTACACCTATTAAATCTAAAAATGATGCTGGGGGAATACTTTTTTTTGTGGGTGTATGATAGTAAACCCCAATCTGCTGAATTAGATGATGGAATGAGAGTGGTTAAACTATCTTCCTGGGGGGAAAGTTTGGTGTGCTAATGAGGCCCTTTGATCTGACAGATGCCTGGGTATTAGCATGGGACTAATAGCAAGGTGGATCAGAGTGAAAACAGTATGAACAATGTACTAAGTAGCTTGCATTTATAAACTTCTAAAAATCATGCCTGAGGAGTAATGTTCTGAAAGTAAGACTGGACTGAGAATATTGCTCAGTATGCAAAGAGTTTCAGTGCTGCTTGAGTTTAAATCCCAAATGGAATTTTGAAAAACTAATTGGAGGTGCTTTTTTAATGTATTTGCTCAAGCCAGATAATAGGAGTGAACCCACTGCGTCTTATAGACTTGCAGATGGTGATGGATAGAAATGTTTCAAGTGGGTGGAAGAAACTATATAAATTATTCCAGAAAAGTTGTTTTCTAGGCGTGAGAAAGTATGAAGGAGTCAATGTGCATTCTATTAGCAGAGTTAAAATCCTGGTGAAATTATTTCTGTACTCATCTTGAAATGCTTGTGTAGCAGAGGTGTCTGAAGGTGGAAAATAACTGTAGGATGTTGCTGGTTAACAGTGCAGAAATAGTGAGGCCCAGGACAGTTGATTTCAGTGTGCTTAGGCCAGGGGTCTGCAACCTGCAGCTCTCCAGATGTTTATGGACTACAATCCCATCAGCCCCTGGCAGGGGCTGATGGGATTTGTAGTCCATGAACATCTGGAGAGCTGCAGGTTGCAGACCCCTGGCTTAGGCTGAAGTAACCATCTAGGTTTGTACTGTAAAGCATCTGTTTGGAAACCAAAGGAATCTGCTGCTTAGGAAACTGCTTGTTGTATGAGTGATCTGTTGCCTTCCTCTCAGGGGGTCCCACACAATACAGTGTTTCTAAAGGTTCCAGTGGCTTTTTATTCCTGCAGAATGAATATTGGCAGTTCTTTATGTGAGCCCTAGCTGCTGTCTTCCCTCTCCCAACCTGTTGAGTACCAGAAGTCAGTCCTGATACGTGAACACATGTTGAATAACGAGTATGTGCCCAAAAACCTTTCTCTTACCACAGATGGCAAAAGCCTGCCCCTCAGGTCTGGGGCTGAGGGAAAAGATCAATTGAGGGTACAAGATTGAGCCTGCTTGTATCTCATTCAAAATTAACATTTATGTTCATATTGACTATTTTTTGTTTATTTTTTAGTGCAAAATGGATCTGTGCACCAGAAAGATGGATTAAATGATGATGATATCGAACCATACTTGAGTCCTCAGGCTAGACCGGTGAGTGAAACAAATTGTATTTGTTTAGTGGGTGAGGTGTACTATTATCAGTTGATTCCTTTTCTGCTATTGTCTGCCTTTCACTGGTGAACCTGTCTTGCTTGCCAGTTCTGTATGGTTGTCCACCTGTAGCTTGCCTATAAATGTGTTGGATGCTGTGCTAGAACTGCTTAGTATGGCTGTTTCTTGAATATCTGTTATTTTTATTATTTATGTTGTCTTTTCTCACTGAGACTCAAGGTGGCTTACGCAGTCTGAGTCAATTCAGTCTATTGGACGAGCCATCTAATAAGTGGTATAGATTTACTTGAAATCTGTAAACAAAATGTACGTATTAGACAAGAAATTTTAAATAACAGAGGCAACGATATTGCATAAGTTGGAAAACAGTGTAGTAAGACCAAGACATGCTTTCATTTTATTCCTTTATCTAAGCTTATGAGGTCAGGTGGACTTAGCTTGGCTTCTAAATGTTAGTAAAGATGGCATTAGATGAATTCTCCTTAATCTCATGCTTGTAGATATGTTTGAGTGTTGATTCACTTCTTTCAGTCAAGTTAAGACATCTCAGGCTTTGAAAGGGAACCCTCAAAAAATGAACACTAGGTAAGCTGCAACAAGCTTCTTATCTTAGTTGTGGTGATTATTGTTAAAAATACTGAAGTAAAGCTAGAATCCTGAGCAATAAAATAGTCTATCACAACACTTCAGTTCTAAGTACTCTGTTCCTGTGCAGGTTCTATACAGTGTGGTGGGATTAATTTCAGAAAAAGCAACTTTAGGATTGCAAATACGAACCCAGCCTTAACAAATTACTGCTGCAGGGCTGTGGAAGAAAGCCTTTTACTATTCAACTGAGATTTTTTTTTGGGTGGGAGGAGGTTCACTTCCAAGTAAAGATGCACAAGATAACCCCAATAACTTTGCCTAATCACTTGGGCCCCTTCCGCACATGCAAAATAATGCGTTTTCAAACCACTTTCACAACTGTTTGCGAGTGTATTTTGCTATTCCGCACAGCTTCAAAGAGCACTGGAAGCGGTTTGAAATTGCATTATTCTGCATGTGCGGAATGAGCCTTGGAAATTCTTGGCACTTTGTAGTTCTAATGATACCTTTGTAGAATTAATGATCCGATCTGTAGACTTATTAAAATATCCCTTATTGTATCCACAGATATGTAGTTAGCTGTAGCCTCCTGATTTTGGAGAAGTATGAAATATAAAAGTCAGTTTGTTTGATGAATGAAAGATAGCAATAACAGGTATTTTCCCCCAGTTCTGGAAAATCTTTAGAGTTCTCCTCCAGCTGGTATCTGCTTGCAGAGAATTCCATTATTGTGCAGCTACATTCATTGAGGTGCTGCTGTGTGTCATTGTCATGTAGACTGTGATACACTGTGGCAAGGATATGTGGCTGTGGTTGATCAGTCTTCGAGGTAATTTAACCTCTTTCTTTGACTTAAGATGCTAGGAAATTTTGAATTCTCATTAGTGCCTTGAAGGCTGCAAGGAGGATGTGCAGATCCTGAAACATTCTGAAAATCAGAAAACTGAATTCAGTAACCAAACTTCTGTTATAAAGATTAAATAACAGTTGGCTAAATTGAATTGTAAAGAAGGGTGGGTGGGTACAGAACCCTTTTCAGCTGATCAATACAGTTAAAAGTGCCCATGTTCACCTTAAACACTAAAGGTCCAACGTTATTAATAGATTTTGGGGCAGCCTATGCATGTAAACCAGAGAAACTCAGCACAAACCAAATTTAATAAATCCAGGATATTCCATTTTTTCCTGCATTCAGATGGCTATCATTATTGCCTCATTTTGTTGGCTTGTTGGCATCCCTGCACAATCTGCATATCAAATAAAATAACTGTGGATCCTTGGTTTAATGAAAAGAGCATCCTGTATGTGAACAGCATCACATTCTTTTGCTCAGGTGCCTCTATTCTTGTCCATACATGCCTACAGCGTTCAGAAAGGGCATAATTTTTTTTTGCAATCTCCTTACGAAAGGGCACAGGAAGGCAAGTGGTGGGTCATAACTCCTCTTCAAAATATTCTCTCCTGGGGAATCAGTGAAACAACTTGAGTGAAATAAAACAAATCCAGGGGCACCTATAAACTAACATTTATTCCAACATGAGCCCTTGTGAGTCAGAGCTTTTTCTGATGCTATAAAGAAGAAATTATATTCCACATTATTATAGAAAAAAATGTCAAAGGGCATGCATGGTGGGGTAAGAGAAAGCTGGTTGCAGAGAGAATTTGGTATGAATCTTGTCATTAATGTTTTAGATCAACAGTAATATGGATATGGTGTGATGATTTGTTTCAGAGACTGCTGAAGTATCTGATAGGCTGAAATTATCTGTTTCAAAGCAAAGATCATTAATCAAGGCCCCAGTAAGCAGTTTCTCTACTTTGATTGTAGAAATCCAGAGAATTCAGTATGGCTATGTCTGTAGTTGAGAAACTTTCCTCCAAAAGCAGTATGTTAGAGAAGACTTTGGGTTGTCCATGGTGCTGTCATGGATAAGATGCTGGAACATTTGTTCTGTTCATATTTGGCCCTTGTCTTCCTTTGGAGTGGGGCTACAAAATGGGTGATATTCCAGTTTTTGTTGGCTGCCTACCAGCATTAAAAATGTACAAAGGTTATGTTTCTGAGCAGGTGGTGGATACTAGTAACAAAAAACCACGCCTCCGAACAGTCTTTATTCTGCATTGTCACTAACTGAAAAAAAAACCCCTTAGGTTTGAGATCAGTTGAACTTTGGATATAGGCAGCCCAGGCATATTAGGTTGGTAGGAAGGACTTGGCACTGGTAAAGGAGGGCTACTCCTTCGAAAATTGCTCAACACAAAGTTGGCATTAAGTGATCTTGTCCATCCTTCAGTTTCATAATCTTAGGCACTTAATAAATGGAAGAAACTTATGCAAATGAAGTGATGGAAGAACAGATCTTAAGAGTGTTGTCTGGGGTCAAAACCATGGAAATTCATTGCATTTGAAAAAGAGTCCAGCAAGATCCTTGACCTGGGTAGCCCAGGCTAGCATCTTGTCATCAGATGTCAGAAAGTAAGAAGGGTCAGCCCTGATTAGTATTTAAATGGAAGTCACCAAAGGAAGTTCAAGGTTGCAGTACAGAGGCAGGCAATGGCAGACCACCTCTGAATGTGTCAGTTGTTTTCAAGAAGATCCAAATGACACTCAAAAATCAATGTGAGAAGCACTGTTCTCTTTTCAGGCTGAGTGCAGATGGAAGTGTTTGATAGTCTATATTTTAACAATGGCAGAGCGACCTTGTGAACCATCGTGAATGTATATCCAAATGGAGTCAAACTGAGTTGCTCAGCCTGCTGTAAGCAGTCTTTTCCCAGGTTATTCTCATTCTGCTCACAAATCCCTCTTGTTCATGGGTACAATTAGGAGTCCATGATGTAGAGAAAGATTGCGGACATCTGTACTTACATTTGATCCTACAGTCAGCCTCATATGTCACCTTTTGGGTTATGCCATTAACAGAGATATCCTATTCCATCTATGCCCGTGGTGGCGAACCTTTGGCACTCCAGATGTTATGGACTACAATTCTCGTCAGCCCCTTCCAGCATGGCCAATTGGCCATGCTGGCAGGGGCTGATGGGAATTGTAGTCCATAACATCTGGAGTGCCAAAGGTTCGCCACCACTGATCTATGCTCTTAGATTTCTGAGATAACCGTAACTCTTGAGTTTCCATAGCTAGACTATCGTAACTGACCCATTGTCACAGTGAATCTTTAGAGCTTGAAGAAACCAACTTCTCGTTGAGAGAAGTGCTTTCAGTTTAAATCTCAGTAGGAGGTGGGTGGCAGAAGTCTCCTTTTACTTAATTTCATCTAAGATGTAACATTTCACATTGTAACTATGCCATTGCGGGCTGACTTAACGCCCGTGGTGACACTGAAATAGAGAGAGCTCTACAAGATTTGAGAGATTTGTTTACGCAGTTGAAGCAGTTGCTCCTTTGGGGAGATGTTGCATTTATGAAATATATCTCAAATATACATTCAGAAAAGAAACCACATAACTGTGTAAAAGTGACTTATTTATCAGTGAGTACAATGGGAGGGTGACAGGCCATTGGCTGTGCGAGTTCACAGGTCCAGGTTTATAAAGGTCCCAGCAAGGCTGCTAGGTTTTTCTCCGTTGAGAGACCTCATTGCTTTACTTGGCTGCTCTTAAGCAAGCCACTGTCACAGCAAGTAGGACTCTTCCCGTACCAACTTCTTTTTATTTGCAGTGATTAATCCACAACCTTTAATAAGGACATGTGATTGAACCAGTTAGACCAGAGTATGAGTATTCCGCTGAATCTTCTAGGTACTACGTAAGATCAGGATTACCTGTTGCAAAGATAAGATGACTGTCACCACAAGCTTCACTTACAGTTCTTCTCTCTCTTCTCCTTAGTAATATGGAGCTAGGAGACAGTTGGTAACATCATTGCACTTGGTCTCTTAAAAGCAAGTTCCTGCTAAATTGAAGAGGTGATAGGGAAACTGAGCATGTGGCATTAACTGGTGTATTTTTAACCAGTATTAGAGAGCTGCAGATTGGCAGCAGTCATTCATCTTCATCCAGGTAACAAAAATGAGAAGCATGTGTACTGGATGAGGGATACACTTCTAGGTAAGCAATGTGTGTGAACAAGACTGGGAGAATGGGTGGACTGTAAGCTAAACGGGAGTGCAACACAGTGACAAAAAGGGGTATCAGGAGAGGCATAGAACCACGTTGCAAGATGTCATAGACATCGATTGGTTAGTCTGCACCCACTGTCTGAACTACTGTGTTCAGCTCTGGAGACCACATTTCAAAAAGGAAGTGGACAGAGTGAAGTGTGTGCCGAGGAGAGCAACGAGCTGTTCAGGGGCCCGGAGACCAAGCCCTAGAAGGAAAGGCTGAGGGATTTGGAAACATCCAGTCTGGAAAAGAAGAGATTGGGGGAGGCGGGTATTGTTTCTGTCTTAAGTATTTGAAAGACTGTCACTTCGAGGAGGGCAGAGAGCTGTTCCTGTTAAGAACATAAGAAAGAGCCTGCTGAATGAGACCAGAGTCCATCTAGTCCAGCACTCTGCTACTCGCAGTGGCCCACCAGGTGCCTTTGGGAGCTCACATGCAGGATGTGAAAGCAATGGCCTGCTGCTGCTGCTGCTCCTGAGCACCTGGTCTGCTGACGCATTTGCAATCTGAGATCAAGGAGGATCAAGATTGGTAGCCATAGATCGACTTCTCCTCCATAAATCTGTCCAAGCCCTTTTTAAAGCTATCCAGGTTAGTGGCCATCACCACCTCCTGTGGCAGCATATTCCAAACACCAATCACGCGTTGACAGTAGGAGATAGGTCTTGCAGTTATAGGTATAAATTGGGGCGGAAAGGTACTGGCTGAATATTAGGATTATTATTTTTTTTTTACAGTAAGAGTTCAGCAGTGGAATCGGTCGTCTAGGGAGGTGATGATCTCCCCCACACTTGAAGTCTTCAAGCAGCAGCTGAATGAACATTGGTCAGGAATGCTCTAGGCCAGGGGTCTGCAACCTAAATTGGCCATGCTGGCAGGGGCTGATGGGAATTGTAGTTCATGAACATCTGGAGAGCTGCAGGTTGCAGACCCTTGCTCAAGGCTAATGCTGCATTCAGCAGTGGGTTGGAGTAGATGGCTCGTAGGGCCCCTTTAGTCTCTGATTCCTTTGTATGGTTCCGTAGGCATGCTTTTGAGCTATAGTGGTCACTTTAAATATGTGCTTAAGTAAATGCTAAAGTTTGGTTTGCTGGAGGGAACCTTTAAATTGAAATTTGCACTACCCTGTGCTTTGAGAACCACCTTATTTCAGCAATTAGCTATAATAGGGTATGGCTTACTCAAGTTTAGCCTTTAAGATGCATACTAATGTTACTGTTAAAAAAACACCCCTAATATTCAACCAGTACACTTCCGCCTCTAATTTACACCTATTATTTGAAACCTATCTTCACAGGCCCTCCTCTAAGTGACAGCCTTTCAAATACTTAAGCACCATTCCCCCTGCAGATGGTTAACACCCCCCCCCCCTTTGCTGTGTTACTGTTCTTTAGCACAGTGGGCAAGGCTGATTTCCAGGAGCGAAACAATGTGACACAGTTTTGCCTTTAAGTCCAGGCTGGGTCCCCTGTACCTAATGCTGCACAGTATATTGAACTCTTGGTTAAGACTATAACAATAAAGAGTGTGGAAAAAATAATTTATTTGACTACGATTCCAGGTGATAAATGAGTGTTGGATTAGGGTCTGGGAGACCTAAGTTGGAATCCCTACCCTGCCTTGGAAGCATTTGGGGTATGCTTGGGCCAGTTGCACATTCTCATTGTAACCACAGGGGGGCGGCTGCGAGGATTAAATGGAGGAAGGGAGAACGTCTTTGTAGATAGCTTTGAGTGTGTCTTTGAAGACTGCTTGGGGTCCCCATTCAGGAAAATTGTGAGGTGTCATTTGTAAATTGAGTCAAGATGCTACAAAGTTCTTCATTGTGGAAGGAATGCTTCTCTGTTTGTTACCAAATAACACCTGGAATAAATCAGGGCAACTTGCTTCGAAGCTTGGTGAAGAGACTTGGAAAGGTCACTGCTTAGCTGCACTCAGAGGGTTGGCTGCTAAAGTACTGTTTGGTTGGTTGGGGGGGGGGTCAAATTGAAATTTTGGAATTATGCTCTGCCTTCAGGGAATTCATGACAGCAGAAAGTGTTCGCCTTTTCTCCTTTTTATCCTGACAGCAGCTGTGTGAAATAGGTTAAGCAGAAGTTAACCTAAGCTCCCTCAGCAAGGTTTATGACTGTGATTTGAACTCAGGTCTTCCAACATTCTTGCCATGATCCCTTGTTAGCCCTCAGTACATTTCCTGAGATGGTCTGAATTTTTATAACATCACCATTTGACAAGGGATGGGAGTATAGATAATTGAAAACAAGATTACGCCTTTTGAACATTATCTGTTCAAATCTTCTTAAAATTTATGGGAGTCTTCCCAAGAGAGCATGTCTCATTCACTTCAGTGTGACTTGCAGGGGAAGAGTTCTGAATTGTGCCCACGCAATTTAGTGGGATGATGTTACCCAAGATTTTTCTTTGGACTCCTTTCTGATACTAAGAATACAAAAAAGGCATTCAGACATTCTTTATTCAGGAAAGTAGAAAACAAGAATTGTTCTGTTAATGCTGAAAGAAATTTAAAAGAGTGTTATGCTGATGGGGATGTTTTGTATTGACATTTAAAAACCCATAACTCCCTTTGTGGCATGCAAATAAAATGATAAATTAGAAATAACTTGGTATAATAGAGGAGAGATCAATCCAGGCTGTGGTGGGAGAACACCATTAAAGATTTCTCATCTAGCAAGAGTGGTCAGGCTGTGTGTTATAGAAGCCTGATTCCTTGTGAAACTGTTACCACCACAAATGCTTGCTTTGGTCAGCCATCTTTTCGCCATTTCACATATTTGAATCATTTCCGACTCTTGCTATTGGGCCAACTGCCTACTTGTCTTAAGAAGCACAGAATTTTTCAGCTTTGCATAACTTGCTGCAAAATTCCTCTGCTTGAATTGTCAAACCTTGTCAATCATGATTAAGCTGTGATTAATTAAACTAACAGTCAGTGTCATTTAAACTGAGTTGGAGGCTCTCTGTATTTCATTGTTACCAGTAACAGCAACTGATCATGATACTGTGTGCAGCAGTCCTCAAAATTCCACTGTGCCGTGAATGAACATATTCACAGTGGTTGAGGCAAGCAGCAACTAAATTCTGAAGTAATTATTCTTAGTGCAGTGCCTGAAATAGTTAAGCAGGGTGGGATAAAGTGGCTACCATGACATGGGTTGGGGACAAATGCCTCAGGTGGGCCCCAGTTCAGTCATGTGGGAGGCGGAAAGTTGCCCCCCACAACCCTCCCCCTTCTCCCCTTGGCTGGCCCTGGCCACACTAGGCCCGCGGAGGCCACAGCCGGGCATCCCTCGGCTCTGGCAGACCCCCCCCCCCAAGGCTGCCTGGGACCGCCGGCGGCTCAGGTAAGTGGGGCGTGGGGGGGGCACTATGGAGTGTGTGTGTGAAGGGTAGGTGCCATTTTGCCCCAGGCGTCATTTCCCCCCCGCTACGCCTCTGGTGGGATGGGGGTATCAGTTGCATCCCAGCACTTTCAACATCAACTGAACTTGATCAAATTGGTGACCATGCATGCAAAAGTTCAGAGTATCTGGATAGAATCAATTCAAACAAAACTTAGCATTTCTTTGTAGGTCCTATCAGCAAAGCAGTATGTTTTGACAGTGGGAAGTAATGAAAAAAAACCCCTCTACAGGCTTTAGTGGAAACACGTGGAAATACTTCTTTTTGAAAGACCTAGCTCAGAAGTTTTCACTCCTTTAAAAACAGTAATTAAACTAAATGCGCACTCCTCCTTTATTAGCTAGAACTGTTTAAAACTAGTCTTGCTGTGTATTCCATGCCTTGTGCAAACTACTCATTCCTTATATGTGGTCATTTTCATGCAGATGATACTCTGTTATATGTTTATGGGGAGAAAATGTGAAAACCAGTGCTTTTAGTGAAACTCTGGACTTTGCAGCAATTAAGATTCCAACATAAAGTGTTTGAAAAGGGGCCTGCGATGTTGGGGTTTTTTTTTCTGGATCTTTTGCTGTGATGCCCCTTTTAATTCTTTGGCCCTTTTTCTGTTTCAGAATAATGCATACACGGCAATGTCTGATTCCTACCTGCCAAGTTATTACAGTCCATCCATTGGATTCTCTTACTCCTTGGGCGAAGCTGCTTGGTCAACTGGGGGTGACCCACCCATGCCCTATTTAACATCTTACGGACAGCTGAGCAATGGGGAGCCTCACTTTCTCCCAGATGCCATGTTTGGACAGCCAGGGGCCCTTGGTAGCACTCCGTTTCTTGGACAGCATGGCTTTAACTTTTTTCCCAGTGGGATTGACTTCTCAGCTTGGGGCAATAACAGTTCTCAGGGGCAATCCACTCAAAGCTCTGGATACAGTAGCAACTATGCCTATGCACCGAGCTCATTGGGTGGAGCCATGATCGATGGACAGTCTGCTTTTGCCAGTGAGACCCTGAATAAGGCTCCTGGAATGAACACCATAGACCAGGGGATGGCAGCATTGAAACTAGGCAGCACTGATGTGGCAAACACAGTCCCCAAAGTTGTCGGCTCTGCTGTTGGCAGTGGCTCTATTGCCAGTAATATTGTGGCTTCCAACAGTTTGCCCCCAGCGACCATTGCTCCTCCCAAACCTGCATCCTGGGCTGACATTGCCAGCAAACCTGCTAAACAGCAGCCCAAACTGAAGACCAAGAACGGCATTGCAAGTTCAAGTCTTCCGCCACCTCCGATAAAACATAACATGGATATTGGGACTTGGGATAACAAAGGACCAGTGGCGAAATCTCCATCCCAGGCTTTAGTTCAGAACATTGGCCAGCCACCATCCCAGATATCCCCCCAACCGATGGGTCAGGCAATGAGTAACAGCCCACCTGCTGTGCAGCCTTCAGCAGGGCAGCAGCCACAACCGCTGCCTCCTCCACCGCCCCAACCAACTCAGCTGCCAGTGCAGCAGCAGGCGCCTCAGCCTGCCCGCTGGGTTGCGCCTCGTAACCGTGGCAATGGGTTTGGTCAAAACGGAGTGGATGGTAGTGCCATAGGACAGTCTCAGACCACTTCTGGTGCTTCTCCTTCAGAGCCACACCCAGTCTTGGAGAAGTTGCGATCCATCAACAACTACAATCCAAAGGATTTTGACTGGAACCCAAAACACGGCCGGGTCTTCATCATCAAGAGTTATTCCGAGGACGATATCCACCGCTCCATTAAATATAACATCTGGTGCAGCACAGAGCATGGAAATAAAAGACTGGATGCTGCTTACCGCTCCATGAACGGGAAAGGTCCTGTTTACTTACTGTTCAGTGTCAACGGCAGTGGTCACTTCTGTGGAGTTGCAGAAATGAAATCTGCTGTGGACTACAACACATGTGCAGGCGTATGGTCCCAGGACAAATGGAAGGGACGTTTTGACATCAGGTGGATTTTTGTGAAGGACGTTCCCAACAGCCAACTGCGGCACATCCGCCTAGAGAACAATGAGAATAAACCAGTGACCAACTCCAGGGACACTCAGGAGGTGCCTCTGGAAAAGGCTAAGCAGGTGCTGAAAATCATTGCTACCTACAAGCACACCACTTCAATTTTTGATGACTTCTCACACTATGAGAAACGCCAGGAGGAAGAGGAAAATGTGAAAAAGGTAACTTGCACTAACTGCTGGGCTTGGTATGGGAGAAGACAAGAGGGCGGCAGGGAGTAGTACATCGTGGAGTAGAATAGAATTAACCATTATAATTTATCTGAGAGTCTTGATCGTGTGCCCCAGTCATAGTTGGCACCATAGCTTTTATTGTTGATTTGAAGTGTATCTAGTTGAGTGTGAGCATTTCTTCCAGTCTTTCGTGTCAGAAGCATGAGACAGGCAGCAAACCATGCAAGAAGACCTGGATCACAAAGATTGGAAACTGTGCAAAAAAGTATTAGACATGATTTATCATAAACAATATGGAAAATAATGAAATTACAAAAGTAGAAAGTAATGCAGTAAGACCAAGATCAGAGTAATACACAAGAGTAAATGTTTATTTATGTATTCAATTTTTAGCCCGCTCTCCCCTGCCACAGCAGGCTCAGAGTGGCTCACAGCAATATAAAAACAGTAAAATTATAATACATGCAATTATAATAAACAGTAGTACACTAAAGCATATAAAGATGGTGCTTGGTCCAACCATGGATGGATTGACAGAAAATTCCCAACCCTATATCTTAATTCAACATAACTAAACAAAGGAAGGGAAAGAATGGGAGGCCAGCTGAGATGGAAACATACCCGTTGCTGCCCTCAGCTGTAGGCCTGGTGGAACAGTTCTGACTTGCAGGCTCTGCGGTTCTGAGATAAGTCCCACGGGGCCCTGGTCTCATTTGACAGCACGTTCCACCAGGCCAGGACTAGGGGTGAGAAAGCTGGACAAGGACAGCTGGACACTCTTCTGGCCGGGAACCACCAGTATATTGTTTCTAGCAGATAGTGGAACAGACCACAACTATGTTGCCTGTATAAAAGCATCCAACATTCCTTTATGCTCCAACTTTATTCCCTTCATAAAAATATGGAAAGATGCTTTTGGAACCTTGGAAAGTGTGACTTCCTCAGAACAGTCCTGTGTGGTGGTGTTATGAGAATAACGTTTAGGGCCACTTGTTCTTCAAAAAATGTGACATGACAAAAAAGGCTCTTACATAAATAATGTGTATGAAATAAGCTTGGAACTGTTACGAAGGTTGGAATAGACATATCAATTGATTTAGAAGACAGTGGGTGCTAAATGGCTGGACACTTTTATTTGGATCCAGCTTGTTTGTTGGTGGTGATACTGAAGATGTTAAAAGCAGATTTGCCTGTTGCAAAAACATGTTTTTATTTTAAGAGCCCAGAGGGTTGGTTTTTCCTTCTTCTGGAGTTGGAGCAATGGGCTGTCAAATGGACGGATAAAAGTGAAGGAGTATTTATGTGTTTTTAGAGTATGGTCTGATTAGTAAGTAAAATAATAATAATAATAATAATAATAATAATAATAATAATAATAATAATAATAATTATTATTATTATTATTATTATTATATTAGACTTAATAAACCGCCCAACCCCCGAAGGGCTCTTAAAATGATTTTTAAGTGGGTACTGTCATTTTTACATTTGACTCGATGCTTGCTATGGATTACTTTGCAAAGGTACATCAGGTGGAGGTGTTTTAGAGTGATCCTCCAGTTCATCAGTTTCAAATGCAGCTCTTAAGATTCTAATGTAATGAATAGGTGAGTGACAGCACAGTCCTGTGTGTGTGTGTGGGGGGGGGAATTGACTAATGGAGCCAGCCTGGGGCTGCACTGACCCGTTTGCCCCCTCCTCTGATGCAAGGGGCACCCCACTGGTGGAGGGGGCAGGGGTGCTGATGGTTGACTGCCCCTCAACTCTACAGCAGTGAAACCCGGAAATTGGGGCCACTGCAGAGGAATGCTGGTGTCCACTTTGACTCTGGTGCAAACCGGCAGACTGGGACGTCTCAAGGATGGACCTGACATTAGTCTGCTTCCACCCAGGCTTTGCTGCCAGGTACTCTGTGGCCTGGAGCTTGGAGTTATGCCACCCTCTGTTGGGTGACATAACTCCATTTAGCCCTATGGAGGGCTTTCTAGGTGCAGGATTATTTTAATTTTCCCTGCCTCCCCTCTGCCTTTCTTGGTGGTCTATAGCAGACTCCCATCCTAATATTACTGTTATTTCGCACTCCTTTTATTTTATTTTTACTCAAAGACTCTTAGCTGACCTTCCAGTCTTAAATTTATATTTTGCCTTCAGTGTTGTACCCCTCAGTCCTAATATTCCAGTTGTGTCATGCCATCAAGTTTCAGTAATATCTATTAGCCCGTGTCCCCTATTTCAGAAAAAGATGTTAGTAGGGTCAGTTGAGGTGCAGTGGTTGAGAAAGTGGTATGTTTCAACATTAGAATGTAGTCCCAGACGATTATGAGAATTTTTATTCATTTTTACTCATTGCCTTTGTCAAAACCATTAATTTGTGCATTATTGAACATATAACGTTATATAATTAAACTAAATGCCAAAATGCATTCAAATGGTTTGGGGTGGGGGTGGGAAGCAGCGCTAGGTAGGCTCTAGGACCTAGGTGGCGCATTCAACAACAAAGAAGGCCCAGCATGCTGAATTCTGTGGTGGAGGAATATACAACCCTACTAAAATCTTTTTCTGAGACAGTGTATAGTCTCCTTCATGTATTGGGACTTTAATTGCTTGTTTCCCATGCTCTGCGCGTTACTGTAGAGACATTGGAATCTATGGTTTATGAAGATTAATGGTTCCCTCCATTCATTCCCTTCCCCACACACCTTTAATGTTGTTCCCTCCAGTTATTGGCAATATACTAGGCTTTGAATTTTTGACTCCCTCCCCACAGGATTTAGTATAAAGCCCTCTTTATCAGCTTTGAAAGGTCTTGACTAGACACATTTCCCCCCACTTTCGTGAGGTGCAGACCATCTCCCGACTGAGAGCTTCATCTTGCAAGTGTAGGACATGGCCCAAAAAACAAACCTTTCCTGACAACACCATCTCAATGGTTTAGTCAATGGTTTATAACAGCATAGTCAAAGGTTTATTTCAATATTCTTCTCTCTCTTAAGCCATGGCCTTCAACAGCCTCTTGTGTTGGAAGGCCTATGACTAAGATTTCTGTCTCCTTAGTTACTGGAGGAAGTGATTTCCTGTGTTCTTGAAACTTCCATGTTTCAGCTTGGCTGCAATTGTTTCATCGTTTGTTACTACTGTAACTGGTCCAGAGCTACTGGTACTTCCACGCAAAGCTTACGCTTCCAGGGATCTTTGGATAGATGATACTTTTCTTTGAAAAATTCAAGAAATTAGGACTGCAGTCCTAAATCTTGGACTTATCAATGATTGCTGTGTTATGTAACATTTCTGGTGGGCAGGAAAGAGGAGAGGGGGCTAGATGTATGTTGTTGCAGAAACCAATCTGCTAATGGATGGATGGGCTCCATAGTAGCTAGCAACAGCCAGCAGCCAGGGTGTTGTCATTTTGGAACATGTGCACTCAGACATAGATGCAACATCACATTTGAAACATCAAAGAATAATGTAGTGAGTAGAAGATGCATTTTTAGCTTGCTTGGGCAGAAGTCCTTTTTTACGCATTCCCGCAGTTCCCTCAGATCAGCAGGGTGCTTGGCAAGATCTGAGAGGACAACCTCAGTCATCTTCTGGTAACATCTTTTTGGCTTTGCCAAATCTGTTTCTCAGAGCTGTGTCTGTTGGTAAAAGAGTAATATATGCACTTTCTGGGGGGGTCTTCTGACCCAGGGCCTCTCTCCTTCATCACAATTTACCTCAATTATGCCTGACAGCATGAAGGATCTGGCCACTAGTCTAGTTTTTCTGCAGGAGTACTGACCCAGTCTAGGAAGCCATCCATATGGTACTCCTCTATATGGTGCTCTAATAAATGGAAGAACTTTTCCTTATGGACCATTTCTAAGAGTTTCTATTCTCTTTCTCCTTTCTGAGGTCTGAGATATCTACTGTCCCTGAGCACATCAGGATTGGTTCCTCCTCAGTTAAGGTCCATCTAGCAGCTATATCTGCCTCTTGTGACTTAGTGGAGCGCTCTTCTATTTTCTCTGACAGGATCTGTCCTTGGTTCCTGAACTGTCTATTGAATTTATATCCATAATAATCCAAGATAGTTCCCCAGTGGTCACTTTCCCTAGTGCTTTCTCAATTGATGTTAAAACCCTTTTCATTTGAGATAAGTAGGACATCCTGGCACATTTGGGTACTCCTCTTGCCATCATCGTGGATGGCAGGAACTAGATTGCTCTTTCTACCACCACCACCCTTTTCCTAAGGGGAAGGGAGTGCCTGCCAACTTCAGTTATTTTCCTGCCTCTTTGGATTTTTCATGGATTCTTTGAGCTCTGTGGGATACTAGAACTCACAGAGCGACGAGATTGCAAGATCTTTCCCTTTCGTGAACAATCCCAGGCCATGCTTGAGCTCCAGGATTATGAAGAGCTACAAACAAGCGAGGGGAATGAAATCAAACTGACTTAAAATTGCCAACTCCTTGTAGAATGCAACAGATACTTTGATTCTTACAAGATGGTTTGTCTCTGGGTCTTAGACCAAACTTCATATGTAGACAGGTAGCAACCCTGGCTTCAGTCATTCTGGGTATAGATGGTTTCCCCATTTCCAGGCACCCAGCAGTTAAATGTTTCCTTAAGGGGATGTCATTATCCAATATACCAGTGATTCTGATGGGGAGGTCCTCTTCAAATGTGGGTTATTCTCTTATGGTTGCTCAGGGAGGCAGGACTAAACATTTTATCCCCCTGTTGGACTGTCACTAGCCAAGCCAGTTTAGTTTCCTGCCTCACATAGGGACAGCGGCTTAGAGAAGTCAAAACAGCCTCGCATCCTGTAATCTTGCAGTGATCTTTGCATCTTGAGTTTATTTGCTATTCTGGTTCTTGAAAAGGTACATCTGCTTCTGCCCTGTCCTTGTTGCGGGCACAACAAAGTTGTGTTACAAGAGTATCAGTTTGCCTTGTCCTCTTGAAATATGTGCTGATTTCACAAGAGTTCAAGTGCCATTGCTGCTTTCCATTGTAATGCTCCACTGGTGTACATTTGCAAGGCAGCAAACTGGTTTTTGGAGGAGACATTTGTGAGACACTATGTTGTAGAGCTGCCGGCAAGAAAAGAGCAGAGGTTGGCAAAGCTGTTCTTCAGTGATTGTTCCAGTGAAAGCACAACCCCACCTCCTTTTGGTGAGTGGCTGGTTGGAATACCTCTGTTGGACTGCCCGGTGGATGGAAGATGAAAGCAGGGTTGCACTTACCTGCATCTGTTGTTCATCGGTGAATTTTCTGTGCAGGCACACATTGGCTCCCTCCTGCCCTGCTATGAGCTCTCTTTGTTGTTGTTTTGAGTTGGTATGAGAACGTTTTTGTGGCAGATAGGCAGGAACTGAGAGAAGGGGGTGCTGCTCTTCCAGGCATGTGATGGTTTAGGTGGGAAAAACCTGTGTGAACTCTCTTAAGGGGGAAGGGCAACCCCACACGTTCATTAGAGCTAAAAACCTCTATCCATGGCTGATCTGCTTATGGGCACAGAACATGCATTGAAGAACAACAGTGACTGTTAAACGCAATCCTGGTAGGTTTTTTTAGTGGCTCTCCAAGACATGGATCGTAGAGATACATAATGTAATGTCTGTTTTGGACCTCAGAAAATGTGTGAGGACAGGTAATCCTTTGAGTCTAAGGAATGAAGAAGGGCACAGGGGTCTTCTGATTTGCAGCTACTGAGTATTATTTCTTATGGAAAAAAGCTTTTAAAGTATCTTTGAGGGAATACCTGTAATGTTTGGAAAGGTGTCGAAATGAGGTTGAATATAGTTAGACCAGGGGTAGGGAACCTGCGGCTCTCCAGATGTTCAGGAACTACAATTCCCATCAGCCTCTGTCAGCATGGCCAATTGGCCATGCTGGTAGGGGCTGATGGGAATTGTAGTTCCTGAACATCTGGAGAGCCGCAGGTTCCCTACCCCTGAGTTAGACTGTTGGTTTCTCAGCATTGGATATATGTCTTGTAGTTGACAATCTCAGTGTCAAAGACAGTTTCGAATCCACCATGTCCTTGCAACGATGATTTGATTCCCCCTTCCCCAAAACTGCGACTTTGGAATAACTCTTGACATAAATAAATAATAGTTTGACCGAGTCTGGGTTTGGACTCTTAACACCAACAGTATAACACATCAATAAAAGCAACAAGTTTTTTTTTTGAAAAGATTAATGAATAGGCTCAGACTTAAAAAATAGGTTCGAGTTTAAACATAATTCAGGAATAAGCAGGTGCAATAAAAATAACAAAACTTGCTTCCTAATGTACACTTACAGATGTAAAGGCAGGCAGGTTACAGCATCTTGAGATCAGTATAAGTAACAAAGCAGCGGGTAGGGAATGCAGCAAGATGGTCCCTGGCCCATTGCTGGTCTTGGTGTCATTATGGGGCCATGCATGAGGAAAACTTGTGCCAGATGGTTCTAGGTTGACTTTATAGGAAACTATAAACTGTACCACTTGCTCCCTAACCAGTATAAACCAATCAAGAAGATGAGTGTTGAAGTGGAGCAAGAGTCCCCCTTGTATGCAAGAGCCTTTAAGTTAGATTTCTTTGAAATTCAAAGGTGCGATCTCAAGCCTTTTCATCTTCATTTGGGAACAGTGGAAGAGTGGTAAGCTTTGTTATGAAATTCTCCTCACATGATTCTTTAACACTTGTGTGACATATCAGGAAACAGACTATTGCTTGTCATTTCTGATATGGCCAAATACTGGTGCTTAAACTGTCACGTTGATTAATACAGAGGTAGCTGTTTGAGTTCAGAGACTCAGGCTTCTTCAGATAAACAGGAATTACTCCCCATCAGCCTCCAGCATGGCCAATTGGCCATGCTGACAGAGGCTGATGGGAATTGTAGTTCCTGAACATCTGGAGAGCCGCAGGTTCCCTACCTCTGATCTTGACACTTAGGCCGAGACCTTTCCCCCCTGCTCCTTTAGATCTTTACTGGAGGGACCAAAGTTTGGGGCCTGGGCCATTCTGCATGTGGAGCCCATGTGCTTTGCTTCTTAGCTGTGGCTTCTCCCCTTAAAGTTCATCCCTTGGTTGGTGCTGAATTTTATTGTGTGTGTCATCTGGTTTTTTTAAAATAAAGCAGAGCAGGAATTTTTTCATACTGACACTCGGGAAAGTGTGAGCCATGGGGTTCTACTGCAGCTTCCCTGTGTTCAATTTATCTTCACTACTGTCTTTTTTCCTTTTATGCCACCATTTTGAATTTGTTTCATCTACAAGCTGACAGGATGTGCATGTGTTAAATGGCGTCAAGTAGCTTCCAGCCTGTGGCAACTCTATGAATCAGTGTCCTCTAAAATGCCCTGTTGTGAACAGCCTTATTCAGGTCTTGAAAACCGAGGGTCATGGCTTCCTTTAGAGAGTCAATCCATTTCATTATGGGTCTTCTTTTCTTGTAGCCTTCACCTTTTCGTAGCATTATTGTCTTTTCCGGTGACTCCTGTCTTCTCATAATGTGACTGAAGTATGATAGCTTCAGTTGGGTCATTTTAGTTTCTAAGGAAAGTTCAGACTTGATTTGATCTAGAACTCACTAGTTTGTCTTTCTTTCTGTCAACTTTCTTCACTGCCTGACTTTCACTTCCATATACAGTAATCAGGAATGACTTACTATGAATTAGCTTTATTTTGGTCTTGAGCAACACTTCCTTAAGGATCTTTTCTACTACCTTCATAGCTGCCCTTCCAAAACTCAGTCTCCTGATTTTTTTGGTTGATGTTGGAGCCAACGAACAGAAAACCTTGAACCATTTCCATTTTCTCATTGTCAAACTTAAAGTTGCGTAATTCCTTTGTAGTCATTACTTTTATTTTCTTGGTATTTAGCTGTAACCCTGCTTTGGCACTTTCTTAACCTTCACTATTTTCTGCTGGTAAAGTGTCATCTGCATATCTCAAATCGTTAATGTTCCTCCCACCAATTTTCACTCCACCTTGATCTACATCTAATCCAGTTTTCCTTATGGCATGTTCTACACACAGATTGAAAAGATATGGAGATAAAATACATCCTTGTCTGACACCTTTGCCAATTGGAAACCATTTCCATTTCTCCACATTCTGTCCTAACAGTAGCCTTTTGTCGAGAGTATAGGCTGTCCATCAAAACAATTAGATGCTGTGGCACACCCATTTCTTTTAAATCTGACTATAACTTTTCATGATCCTCACTCAAAAGCTATGCTGTAATCCATGAAACACAGCTGATTTTCATCTGAAATTCTTTTGCATTCTCCCATGCCAATGTAAATTTGCAATATGATCTCTGGTGCCTCTTCCTTTTCTGAATCCATCTTGAACAGCTGGCATTTCTCATTGCAAATATGGTAATAGTCTTTGTTGTGAGATTTTAAACATCACTTTGCTTGCCTGAAAAATTAATGCGAAAATATCTCATGACTCTATAAAGCCAGTTCAAGTTACCCATTTTTTTTATTTTTGACATCCCCAACTCCCCAATTTTGTGATGGATTTCTGCAATTTTTAGAGGGCCCGTTAGTGTCTCTATTTTTAGTGGTCTCATTAGTTTTGAATGTTAAAGTGGTAATGATTATGTTTTTTATGTTGTAGTGTTTTATGGCCTCTTGTATTTTATCCCTTTGGCCCTAATAAAATGTATTTTAAAATTTTTAAAAATAAAGCCTGTGGTAGTGAGAGACTTCTGATCCCAACCTACAGGAAGGAGATCTTATTCTGTTGAAAGACAGAGACACCGTAGAACAGTGGTTCTCAACCTTCCTAATGCTTTGACCTTTTAATACAGTTCCTCATGTTGTGGTGACCCCCAACCCTAACATTTATCCATTTTACAGATGGAGAACACCGATGCAGAGAGTCTTAGGCGACCCCTGTGAAAGGGTTGTTCGACCCCCCCGGTTGAGAACCACTGCCTTAGAATATGTGACCCCCGGGACTCATTGAAAGGGTCATCCCCAGTGTTGACGAGCAGATCTGTGAGATTGAGGTTCATATCAACAAGCAAGCTGACATAAAAACCCTCCCCAGTCCATCCACTGAAGCGGTACTGCTCCTTACCTAAGGAGAAGCTCAAGTTTGAGAGCATGAACTTTACACAGACTTCCTAGTTAGTAAAGCAGCACAATATAGAGCAGTAGTGTTTCCATTGGCAAAGCATGTCAGTGATGGACTCCATAGACATTTCAGATGGGGAGTGTGCTGTTCCATCAGTAAAAGATGTGGCCAGTGTGTTGTGTGAGGTTAGTTAGTCTTTCTTTAACATAGTGCCTACTGAGAAATGTAGTCTCTCACAGCAGGTAGAGCAAGCGATTCTATCTCTTCTTCTTCTCTCTTGGTAGTTTCGCGCTTCCTTCCAGTGCCTGATATTGCGCCAGTGTGGGTTTTTTTAATTAGTTTCTTTACCCCATCCTTTTAGAACAGTGTCTGAGCACAATCAGTGTAACCTAATGAAGAATTAGAAGGACTTTTCACAGGCAAGCTGGTTGATAGAATGAGGCAAGGGGATGTATATATGTTAGTATTTTGTTACTGGAATGAACTTTCAACAAGTTTGTAGGGTGTCCTTTCAGTGCTAGGCTGGGGAAAGCTGTGTGGTCCCACCCCCCACCCCACCCCCCAGTTCATTTCACACTGGCTTTGGGGCACAACTTTTTAAAACCATTTTGCTCACCATGAGCTAAGAAGGTCAACAGAGAAAAGAGCAGAGAGAATAATATTGCTTTTATGAACCATAGGCTGCAGGGGTTCACTCTAGCCCTGAGTGTCTCTCTGTGCTGATGGAGGAGAGTATTTGGGTTGGATACCATGACATGCATTCGTATCTTTACCTTCTTCCCCACGTTTGTGCATGCCAGTGATGTGGTTTTCTGTGGAAAAGGTCTAGAAGTTTTCCCTGTTCAGATTTAAATAACTTTAAATGTTATCAGAAGAAGGGCCATACCCTACGTACAAGCAATGGGTTTTGTCCATTCTCCATATCCCATATGTATCCCTTCTAACATGATTGATTTGCAGCACCAGAGCCCTGGCAACTATAGACAGACTGTGTTTACATATGAGGGACAGAAAAATACAGCATCTGAACATTTTCTGCACTACAGTACAATGTTAAGTAGGGGGGAATCACCTTCTGCTCAGGAATCTTCTCAAACTGGTCAGATCCCCAGACTAGTTGGGAAGATGCCTGAGTCAAGGGCAGGCTACCTGAGACAGTTGTGAGATCAAAGAATTCAGCATGGAGAAGTGAGATTAGCGAGACAAACCCAGAGGAAAATGGTAACAGTGCCACTGGTGGCCCTGCTGCTCTTTTCTTACAGATTGTGTGGCTTGACTGAAGAAGGTGCAGCTTGACCTTCTCATTGCTGTGGCAGAAGCCAAGCAGAGTTCACCCCTGGCAGTTTAGGCCAAACCGTATTTTGCAAATCCACCTCATACCTTGGTTTCTGATTCTCGTTTGGTTGGTGGCAAGCCCGTAATTTGACTATTGTGATTCCATATTGAGCCATTGGTTCAGCTTCCTGAACCCTGGCATGGTGTGATGTCTGAATTAAGCCTGGATTGGCTGGGTATTCTGGCTTTTGAAATACTTAATCTATACAGTTACTGCCCTTGGACATTCACGCCCTGGTGATCCTCTGGGGCAGTGTTGACAGAGCATGATTCACATTGCAAACTCCCCTTTTTTAATCAGTTTTGGCTTGGCTTGTAACTTGAAGCTTATCTTTGTTGTTATGGTTTTTTAATGTGGGAGGAGAGTCTGCTCCATTGTCATCCCTGCCTTGATATTAACATGTGATAGTCATCTGACTGGCTGTTCTGAGTAGCTTCAAAGGATCAGTTATGCCTGGATAGTTAAGGAGGCTGATGACACTCCTTGGGTTTTGTTGGTTAGCAGCCTGCCGTGTTCTGTCGTAGCTGTGAAGCTGACTTCCTTTCGGTTGGGTGCAGGTTGCAGTAGAAACTGATCTTTCACACCCATACCAGAGTTATTTATGATCTGCCTTTCCTCCTGAGACTCAAGGCAGATTTCAACTAAAAATATTGTAGGAAGAACCTTACAATGAATCCATGGTGATTGTAAACAAAATTAGAGAATCATGGCCCTTCGAATGACATGCTGGAGCAACATTCTGCAAGAAAGAAAAATATCCTATTCGGGTTTGACCAGCTCTCCTGTTCAGGGTTGTTTTTACAAGGGTAAAAATTCTCAGATGAGAATCTAGAAGAAGATACAAGTCCAAGGTTCTTTGTTTACGTTGTAGAAGGAATGCATTTGATACCCTTTGAATGAAAGCAGAGTTCTTTTCATGCATTATTCCTGTAGAATTTCTAAGCATACAAAGATGTTTACAAGCCCCCCTCACCCCATTCACAGCAGTTATGTGAAGCAGGTTAGGGAAGAATTCAGTTGCTCAAGGCTGCCTGGAACTCTGATGCAAGAGAGGCATAGTTGCCCTCACAACACTGGGCTCTCTTTATGTAAAGTGGGGAAAGGCCATCCTGTAATGTATTTCAGGTTTTTGTAGTGCAGGAGGAATTAAAAAAAAAGGTTTGTTCAACAAGAACTAGGTTGTACAGTCTTTTCGGAAAGGTGTTCATGTAAAGCATTTGCTTAAGCATGTTACATTTTTTTGTTAATGGTAAGATAGCATTTTATGAATACCGTTTATTTCCCTTTTTTCCTATTAATAAACATGAGTTGTTTCCCCACTAAATTGTTACAGCTATGAGCAGTCTTATAGAGAGCTCTAAATAACATTTTCTGTCAACCGTACATTGATGGCAATATATGAAAGCAAGGGGAGAAAATCACTATGTAATGTTCATTGTAAGATATAGTCATAGTATATATGTCATAATATACACTATAGTCACAGTGTACGCAGGCAGCAGAAAGATGCAAGTGGAGTTTAGGGTGGGGTTTTTTTGCTGGACAGTGATTGGGCAAAAAAAGGTATTTGCTTTTTATTATTGGAATAAGCAAAAGGTAGAAATTGATTAAGAAGTGTGGTGCATTATCTAGATCAGGGGTGGCCAACCTATGGTGCTCCAGATGTTCATGGACTACAATTCCCATCAACCCCTGCCAGCGCCATAGGTTGGCCATCCTTGATAGATGGATCTGGCTGAGATTGCTCAGATCAGCCAAATGTCTGTAGAAAGGAATGACTCTGATTAGAAGTATATAACAGTGAAGTATATAACAATGAAAGTAACATACTTTACAGCTGCCCACAGTGATATTCCACTAACTGTCTGTTTTTCTTCCCTCTTCTCTAGGAACGCCAAGGCCGTGTGAAGTAGAGTAATGGCTCCTTCCACAGAGACTGCAGCAGATGTTGCAACCTGAGTATCTTTCAGACAGGAAGGAAACCACACCACAGAGAATTAGGACTTGTTTCATTGACTTCAAAAAGACTCTTAAACTTTCAGTTTAAATAAAAAAAAAGTATTGGAATTTCATAAGATACATAGGACTTAAAAACAAACAAACAAACACAACAACAAAAACCCTTCTAGGTAGAGTATAGGTGAAAACTGTCCCCTTTTTTGGCTTTGATTGTGATTTCAGAGCATACGCTTTGGTTTTTTGTCTTTTTACTATGTTAATCGGATTTTAAAGTCCGTAAGTGGCATATGCCTTTTTTCTCTAATTTTTAAACCTGCTGTCTTTCCCTTAGCCTTCTTGAACCCATCTTCCCCTTGGTTGGTTTTTTTGTTTTTGTTTTGTTTTCGGCATTTGCACTTGGAATACCGAGTTGTGACTTTCTTTTGGACATCCACCATAGGAAGTGGAATGAATGAGTTTTTCCCTCCCCCACCCACGGACTAGAAGAAGAATTTTAGGATGAATTTGAGTTTTTTCTGTTATGCCTAGAAGATTTGGATGGAATCTGTCGACAAGCCTGTCTTGGAGGGAATGCTTCATTTTCTCTGACCCTCACTCAAAAAAAAAAAAGTCAAATGCGAAGAAGTCCTAAGAAATGTTCTGTTCTTGTGCATTATATGGATTACAGATTAAGTCTGGATTGATTTAATTTGAAGGCTAAAAAAAGAACAGTGGTAAAAAAACTTGTTTGTTTACAGGAAAATTAATTTTGGAAGAAAAATATTGTAACTGTGTAGTGAATGTTTCTTCAGTTTTCTTGTTCAGCCAATGAGGAATGGGCATTGCCTTTCACCATTAATCACTTCTCAATAATAAACGTGAGATCCTGTTGAGCATCACTTTTTTTGCCCCTTAGTTCTTAGTACATAGGTTCCTGCTTTGATGCTTGTACATAGCTTTGAGGTGGCATCCTGTTGAGGAGATAAAAGGCAGGTGGGATGAGCTTGGAACAAGGCTTTCCAGCTGCCACTTCATTGGTAGGCTCTGGATTTCTGCAAGGGCCGTTGCCCTGTGCATTGCCTTAAATCAGCCAAAGCAGGCCCTTTCCAACAAGCACAGCATGTTCAATTGGTTTGTGCTTTCATCCTTTGACAAGCCAAGTGTTTGTAATTGCAGGCCTGCTTTTACATCATGGCGGTGGTCTTATAATATTGGGACTACTTTTGCTGGCATATGGTGCAGCCCTTCACATGCTTTGTAGTTTCCCCGGTGTCCCAAACAAGTGGCATTGTTGAGCGCCACTGAGGTGCTGCTGTTGTCCCTTTAGAGCATCTGAGCAAAGGTAGAATGATGCTAAGCTCTGGAAATTTCTGGCGGAGCTAGTTTAAGAGTTTGTCCTTTTGGAAAATGGGAAAAAGGCCAAGGGGGCTTGTTTGGGATTGGATGGAATATGAATAGGATAAACTCCATTTTATACATCTGTAAGTGATGCACTGATGTTCATGCCCTTGTGCTGAGTAACGTGGCTCTTGCCAGGTTTCTGCCTAGACAGCACTATTTCCTTTTTTTTTAAACTGAGAGCATGTTCCACGCAGGTTGAAAGAACTTCCTGATAATATGTACAAGGTATAAAATTGTGGGGGGGAAATTGACCAAGTGTATCGACGGAGCTAAATAGGTAGGTTGCAGGTTATTCTTCCAATAGGACAGGGATTTCAGTACCACCATCTGGCTGTAGTGCACGTTTCCCCTTTCAACCGAACCCTAAGGAAGACAGGACAAAAGACATGACACCTACCACACAAGATCCTGCACTACATCTATGTGCGTCTTGGGAGGGAGGAGGAGGTGAGAGAACGAACTGACATGTGGTCAGGGCTTGGATGAATACATAATAGATGTTCTGTTCTTTAAAATAAAAGGAACTGAAAAGTGCCTTGTCAAGTTTTCCTTTTGGTGATCCCACAATGCTTTGTATTTAAGGGTGTTTCACAGAAAAGTGCTGCGAAAGACCCACAAGTCTTGTCTGATTCTCACGAGCTCTTATCCCCACCCTCAGCGTGGTGTAGTGGTCAAGTTGAGCCGGCTTTGATTCCCCACTCCTCTGAATGAGCAGCGGATTCTAATCTGGTGAACCAGGTTTTTTTCTCCACTTCTACAAATGAAGACTGTAGGGGGACCTTGGGCTAGTCGCAGTTCTTTCAGAAGTCTCTCAGCTCCACCTCCCTCAGAAGGTGTCTGTTGCGGGGAGAAGAGGGGAAGGCAACTATAAGCCGCTTTGAGACTCTTCATGGTTGAGAAAAGTGGGGTATAAATCCAAACTTTTCCCCTTTTCCCGCTGTGGTTGCCTAATTGTTCAGTTTGTCAGCTCGTAGTCATTTGTTAAGTCTTGGATCCAAAGTAGCAGGAGTGGAGCTTGGCGAGAAGCATCGCAACTTTCCCCCTTCTCACTCCTGCTTCTTTCCCATATGAGGAGTGGAGGGTAAAGGAGATGGCCAGGAAAAATGCAAGGCATCTGGAGGAAATCTGCAGTGCGTAGGGGGAGGGATCGCAGAAACCACTCGTCTTCTCCAGTGGAATTTCCCATCCAGCTTTGGGGAGAAGTCATCTCAGGCTCAAGTCTATGCCAGGGGTCTGCAACCTGCAGCTCTCCAGATGTTCATGGACTACAATTCCCATCAGCCAATTGGCCATGGTGGCAGGAGCTGATGGGAATTCTAGTCCATGAACATCTGGAGAGCCACAGGTTGCAGACCCCTGGTCTATGCTTTAGAAGGACGCATATGACATTCCCGGTTTCAGATTGGGCTACTGAGAGAAGAGGAGAGTGAGGTGACCTGAACAGTGGGCAGCTGTGCACCACAATGTACCTTTGTGTGGCAAACCAGTGTTTGTTCAGTCTCTTCTTTCAGATCTCCAGCCCTCATTGCTATAGAGAAAAATAAGCACGGTTGTTTAGGAAAGGAGGCCTGTGGGTTGGATCCGACCAAGTTTTCTGCAAGCAAAATAGGAAAGAGGTGGTCAACAAATGGCCACCAAAAAGACTCTGCTGGGGCAGACATGGGCAAAAGCCATTGCAGGATGGGAGCTACAGTGAGGGCCAGAATAGGACAAGGGAGCAGAAAAGCTGATAGGATTCCATCCCACACCTTGTTTGGACTGTATTGCTTTTCCTTTTCAGGAAAACTTTGAGAACATTTGTGGTAAGAATGACACACGTGTAGGTCGGCATGCCTCAGGTGGCTGTGATATTCATATGTAAACTGGGGGTGTGTGTTAGCTGTGGTTTTTGCTCCAAAATTAACCTGTTTCAGAGGTGGCTCCTCCTCATGCGGTATTACGGCCTCCCTATCTTAAAGCCAATACGTTGTGAACTCCATGGGTGATCATCTTCTTTCCTTTCTTTCCCTCTGTTGAGCACCACAGAGGCAGCCTCTGCAGAGATGTCCTGTGCAAACATGACCCTCCGTTTAAAAGTTGGTGCTGAAGAATCAGTATTGCCTGATGTACAAATGACATGAAGTCAAATATGTGTTCGTTCTGTTATTTGGGGGACATTTGAGCGTGCTTTTGGAGGGGGCAGGTCTTCCCTGCTGTGCAATTTGCTGAGTTGCTTTTCTGACATTAGCCAAGTTTGAATCAGGGCCAGCACAGCTGACTGAACTTTGGTGTTGCCTGTGGTTAAAAAAAAAGTTATTTTTAATTTGACTCGTCTTTTGTACATAAAAGTTGTTCTGAAAATATATCCCTTTGGGTTAGGACGTCTGCCTAGTATTGCTTTGTGTGTGTGTGTTAAAGCCGGGGACAATCCCTCTGGTATAGAAAAGAATAATAATTCTCCTGGATGGTGGAGGCCATCTTGTGTGTTTCCTGCCTCGCCAGGGAGTGCAGCGATTTCCTCAGGCTCTCGCTTTTGACCTCAGATTTTTTCATGCGTTTGTTCCTTTTGTGTACCCTTGTGTGCCGAGTCCTTCTAAGAGATCCCCGCAAGTCTCGTCTCCGTCTCCAATAAGTGGATTAGATAAATTCATCGAAAAATTGGTTCATTGACGGTTCTCCTGATGTATGGAATCTATGTGTTTAGAGGCAGCACACCTCTGATTGTCGGTTGTTAGTAGGCTTTCAGGTCACCTGGAGCAGCCTTGGTAATGTTCTATGGGTAGCCTGATGCGTAGCTGAACTGTTCTCCCAGAGCAGTAGCTATAGATCTTCATTTGGGTGATTCCCACCACAGACCAAGAGAAGCAGGATCTAATTTTCAGCTTCCTGTTTCTGGTGGGAGTCACCCCTCCTTCTCAGTTTCTTTCCTGCCTTAGAGGGAGAAGCAGTAGCCTGTTGCCTGTCTGATTGGTTCTCCTTTCCTAGCTATTTCCTAGCTATTTCCTAGCTTCTTAGCTATTTTCCTTATGTTTCTCTTCTTTAACTTTCTCTATTCTCTTAGCTCTGCCTCGAGCCTCACAGCCTTCGGAGTGTGCGCCCGGCTTGATTCAAACCACCAGTGATGCTTCTATAGCTCTATCTTGGTTATTTTGACCAAGGAGCATTTGCAAGTTTTGTCTTGCTTGGAGGTTCTTGCCACGCAGGCATGCAACTCCGACAACAGATTTATTTCAGAAGACGAGATTGGGGCATCTTTAACTTCTGCGGAATTGTGTACGTGGGGTGAGGTAAGCACGTCCCTCGAAAGTGCAGCTTCTACCGCCAGAGCCTGAGGAAAGCAGGCGCCAACTTACGCCGAGGAAATGCCAGCTAAACATGCACAGCTCTACATGACGGGGGGCCCTGCTTCCAACAATCCCGCCAGACAAAAATCCTTGCCAGCAACCTACTCAGGTGCAGCAACTTACCAAGAAGGCTCCGAGAATTGGATCCAGTTGCCCGGGAGATGCAACCAAGGAGCCTCTGGCATTCACGGTAATCCTGCATCCCAGCTAAGACGACTCCAACCTAATGGACATGTTTGAGGCTTTTAGAGTCTCTATAAGGGGAGGACATGCTATCCCTGTTAGAGGAAAGGGGTCTCTTTCAGTGGCCAGACTTTCAAGCTATAGTCCCTTACCATCTCCTGCCAGAGGAGTAGGTCAGGGTAACTCCCAGGGGAGGGGAAGTACTCCCTGGCTAAGGCTGCCAAAAAGGGTCAGGGTCAGTCTCCTTCGAGGCACTTCCCTATCCTCTGGCAGCGAGGAGGACTCCAGGGAAGAGGGTGAATTACTTTCTGAGGAGGAGATGCAGGTCACAGAGAAATTTTCAGTATCTCTTAAGGCATAGGTGTCAAACTCTTGACCCTCCGGATGTTATGGACTGCAGTTCCCATCATCCCCTGCCAACATGATGCTGGCAGGGGATGATGGGAACTGTAGTCTATAACATCTGGAGGGCCACGAGTTTGACTCCTATGTCTTAAGGAAATCCATATGCCATATGCTTACAGAGCTCCTCGGGAAGGAGAGATTGTGAATGACCCTGGTATCTAGTCTATCCATATAGGAGACAAAGAGATCTTCCCCCAGGTTACACCCAATGAAAAGGTCTTCCCCTTTCCAAAGTTTTTTGAGATGCCGGTCAAATCTGAATGGGCGAAACCCACTGCTAAGAGGCAGGTACCAGGATTTCTCAAAAAGATGTACTCTGTGTCTGTTTATACTAATCACTTCATGCAGATACCACTTATTGATGTGCCCATAGCAGCACTCCAATCCACAGGCCTGGTAGCCGAAGATGGGAAAGGCTCCGTTAAGGGTAGTTTAGATTGCAGGGCTGATCAATTGTCTAGAAAGACCCATGAGGCCATGGCAATTAAGGTCTCCTCCACTGCACCAATAGTCTCCAGAGCAGCCATAATCTGGTCCAGGGAGCTCATTGAGCTGCTTCCAAAGTGCTTCCATGAAGGGGCATCTAGAATTCTTAAATCACTCTTTCATGGATAAGACCAATGCTGTGCCGTGCACCCTAAGACACATGGATAGCAGTCATGGCCATTCCTTTTGTACCCAACACTCCTTGTCCAGGTTCCGCCAAGACTCCAACAAAAGAACCAACTGGAACACCCAAAGCTCTTCCTTCAACAGGAAGTTCTCTGCCAAGGTAGACAGAGTGCATGGAGAGGGTAAATCTCGTAAGGCGTAACTTGGACTCACCACCCATCCAGGGGGACTGACCCTATTCCAAAAGCAGTGGATCCCAGAAGTGGACCTTTTAGCCTCCCAAGCCTATCATCAACTGCAGATGTTCTTCTGGTTTTTCCATCCAGGAGCGGAAGCCACAGATGCCCTGACAGCGCCATGGCTCATAATCCTACTTTATGCCTTCCCTCCAGTGCCAGGTCTACCCAAGCTCCTTTGGAGGGTGAGAGATCTTCCAGTGGACATCATCGTACTAGACTCTCCCTGGCCCCGAAGGCTATGGTTCTTCTCCCTGCAGGAGCTAACCATCCGTCAGCCTCTTGTGCTCCCAATCTGCAAGGATCTCCTACAAGAACCCCTCAAGCACCACAATGCAGTCTGGTGGCACCTGGCCACCTGGAGATTGAGAGTGAACACTATCCTCCAGAGGTCACCGAAACCATCTTGTCATCACTTTGGAAGTCAACAAATAGAATTTACCATGTGATTTTGCAGGCCTTTGTCCATTGGTGTCGCAGGAAGACCATAGATCCTCACGACCCAGGAACCTGTAATCTCCTACATTTTTTCAAGGATGGCATCCGATCTGGCCTACAGAATTCAATACTGCAACAACATTTAGGAGCCATATACATGGTGGTCACTTCCTGCGACGTCTGGTCTATGTCAAAGAAACTTCATCTGATTAGATTAAGATCTACCAAGGACAAGCCTGTTTGCCACAGTTTTCCACCTTGGAAACTAAATGCTTTACTGACAACTTTGACTTGGCTACCTTTTGAGCCATTCAGAGACATTCTGCTCAGATTTCTCAGGCTAAAGTCCATCTTCCCAGTGGCAGTGACATCGGCTCAACGAATCACCAAGCTAGGGGCCTTATCCATAGACTTCTTGTGTGTTTTGCACAAGGACGTGGAACTCCTCCATACCAATCTGCTTCTCTACCCTAAGGTAGACTTTAGGTTTCACAGGCAGGAGGGAATCTATCTTCCTTCTGTTTGCCCAGATCCCAAACATCCCTGGGAGAAAATCTGGCACACCTTAGATGTTACGAGATCCCTTAAAGTGTTCATCCTCAGAACCTAGAACATGAGAAAGATGGATACCATGTTTATTTCCTTATGGTTAAAAGCAGGTGTACTCTAATCTGGAGGAACTGGGTTTGATTCCCCACTCTGCCGCCTGAGCTGTGGAGGCTTATCTGGGGAATTCAGATTAGCCTGTGCACTCCCACACATGCCAGCTGGGTGACCTTGGGCTAGTCACAGCTTCTTGGAGCTCTCTCAGCCCCACCTACCTCACAAGGTGTTTGGTGTGAGGGAGGAAGGGAAAGGAGTTTGTAAGCTCCTTTGAGTCTCTTATAGGAGAGAAAGGGGGGATATAAATCCAACTCCAACTCCTCCTCCTCCTCCTCCTCCTACTACTACTACTACTACTACTACTAATAATAATGGAAAATATCTCATCCCATACCATAGACCAGTGATGGAGAACCTTTTCAAGACCGAGTGCCCAAATTGCAACCCAAAACCCACTTATTTATCGCACAGTGCCAATATGGCAATTTAACCTGAATACTGAGGTTTTAGTTTAGAAAAAACAGTTGGCTCCAAGGCGCGCGTTACTCGGGAATAAGCTTGGTGAAGCAACCATGCAAAGCTTCGAACCGGTGAATCATGACCCTAGGAGGGTTTGCTCAGGAGCAAGGCCAGCCTAGATGTGTATGTGTGTGTGTGTGTGGGGGGGGGCATTTTCCGCTCCCCCCACATGACGAACTCTGCGTGCCCACAGAGAGGGCTCTGAGTGCCAGCTCTGGCACGCGTGCCATAGGTTTGCCACCACTGCCATAGACAGAGACCCACTGAGCATCAGGGTTAGTTCCTCCCAAGGGAGTGGCCACCAATGCATCAGTGGAGAAACCTATGAGGTGGCCACTTGGTCATCTATTTCTGCCTTCAAACATTACAAAATCAATAAATATAGTTAGGCAGATGTGGCCTTTGGTCACAGGGTCCTGCATTTTAACTGTCACTGTCCTCTACCAAAGTTGTTGCATTTAAAAATTATAAAAACCTCTGGAGTCTAGACAACTCACCGGCCCACTACAAGGGACAGTGCTTTTAAATGATCCCAATTGAAGATGTCCTCCTGCTCAGAGGAGAATGACTATTGGACACATGCCATGAAGGCCCCCTCTCCTCTGAGCCAAGGAGAACATCTTGCCCTTCCAGTTCATTGTTCTTTAGTTAGCATTATATTCATGAGAAGGAGGGGTGACTCCCACAGGACACAGGAAGCTGCAGATGAGATCCTGCCTCCCTGACTAATCACTCAAATGAAGAGGACATCCTTGCTCAGAGGAGAAGGATCTTTCATGGTAAGCATCCAGTGGTCATTCTGAGTTACGACCTTTTATGTGGCTTGTCTCATAGAGAGAGAGTGTGTGTGTTTATGTGCTGTTAAGTCACATCTGACTTAAGACAACCCTGTAGGTTTTCAAGGCAAGAGATGTTGGGAGGTGTTTTGCCATTGCCTCTATGTAGGCTGAGAGAGCTCTGAGAAAACTGGCCCAAGGTCGCCCAGCAGACTTCATGTGGAGGAATAGGGAACTGAACCCATTTCCAGATTTGAGCCTTCTCTTAACCACTACGTCGTGCTGACCCTCATCCTCATTTTCGTAGATGCCTGGATTTTGAACTTCAGTGTTCCAAGATAAACAATTTGCTACAATCAGTATATTTTCCAGTTCCACAACTGTAGTGCACAAGCATAGAAATGTATATTAGGGAAACTTATTTTTTAATCTGAACATGTCAGTGGACAGTATTTACCTTAAAAGTAATGTTTCAATCCTGAACCTCGAACCTAATCTAACTCGCCTTAATTAACAATCCATATCTCTTACCAGATTTTAAATATAATTTTTAAATGCAACAACTTTGGTAGAGGACAGTGACAGTTAAAATTCATAACAGTGACAGTGACAGTTAAAAGAAAAGGGGGGGGGGTGCTCAGCGGCCATCCTCTCCAAAAGCCCGGTGGAACAGCTCAGTCTTGCAGGCCCTGCAGAACTCACCAAGGTCCCGCAGGGCCCTGACAGATGGAGGGAGAGCATTCTACCAGGCAGGGGCCAGGGCCGCATCATTGAGGGGCTGGGGACCACCAGTAAGTTGGCCTCTGCTGAACGCAGAGGCTCAGTTGGGACATATAGGGCAATGCAGTCCCAAAGGTATGAGGGTCCCAGGCCGCATAAGGCCTTAAAGGTTAACACCAGCACCTTGGACATGGGCAGCCTTTTCTAAGGCATCCTGGAAAATTGGGAAGAGTGTTGGAGGCAAGCAGGGGAGGCTATGAAAAGATCTAGGATAAAGGCTAGATATAGGATGGGGCCTAATAATATGCGCTTTCCCTGTGGCACAGACTTCTGCTGTTCTTCAAGCAGATGATGTTTTCTCATCGGCAGAAAAGTTCTTCATGGCAGTGTGGTACCGCTATTCAAGAATAATATCCCCAGGATCTGGGTGAAGCTCAGGAAGAGGAGAACCAGAATATGTGGGGGGGGAATTAAGATCCAGTTTTTGGGCAATATTGCTACCACTGGTGGGAATAATTCACACAAGGCCGTCTGGTAATTCCAGACAGATAGCTGTGTTAATCTGCAGCACCAGAATAAAACAGGAGTCCAGTGGCATTAATGACATTTATTCCCGCGTAAGCTTTAATGAGTCAGTTCACTTCATCAGCCACATGAGTTGTGCATCTGTTGGACTGATTTATAGACACAACAGAAAGGTGGGGGCAGCTCAAAACAAGATCAAATCCAGTTTGCTCAGAGTGGATGTGAGCCAAGCCCAAGTGACTTATATGCAAAGATAAACTTGTTTGATTCAAATCAAAACCAAGATCTCCTGGCCCTGTCGTTGGCGCTTAGGTAGGCTCTGTGTCCTGTACTCTACTGATGCTTAAATTGAACCACTTCTGAATTCTTGTTGCTTCTAACATGCACTAGTTACCTTCCTAGCCAAAGTTGCCAAACTTTTAGTGAATGGATGGCATAATGAGACAGATTCTTGATTTGCAATTTTCTGAGTACTGTAATTTTGAGGAGGCAACATTGTCGATATTGTCCGTTGCTGTTGGGGTGAGGGAGGAATGCTCTGGCTTGTTAATATCCAGAAACTCTACTAAACTCTACGCCTGAGATAAAATCTTATTCATCTACCGTCTTTTTAAAAAAATTAATTTTATTGTATCATTTGAATTTTACCGTTTATAGTAATTTCCTTCTTCATACATTTTCAAACAATACTTTTCCCCCTTTTCTCCCTCCCCCCGTTTCATCTTCTTCATAGTTTTGTCATACAAACAGCAGTAAGTTCATTCTCTGCGGCCTCTTCTCCCATATTTCTTCATCGACTCGAGCTTCTTTCATCCAGTCCACGCATATTATCCATATCTTCAAAATTTCATTCTGTTTTTCTTGCCACGTCTTATTTTCGGTTAGTATATCAAAAATATCAAGTGTCACTTGTTCCTAGATATATTCTAACCATTTCTGAAGTGTCCATTTTTTCTTTTCTTTCCAGCCCAAGGCTGTTGTTGCATGGGCTGCTTTAATCATTATTTTATACATTTAACTATGTTGTTTGTCCACCCTTCTGTCTTCCATTACACACATGAACATTAAGTCATTATTTAAATCAATATTCATCTACCGTCTTCCTTCAGTATAGTGAGTGACAGCGAGAAAGAAAAAACTGTTGTGATTTTGCAAGTGTCTGTCACAACTCAGTTATAAAAGGGTTAACTGTTTGTATGTGAACGAGTTGCTGAAGCCACTGTTTATGACCTGATCTATTGATTAGCTAGTGGTTAGTGCAGGGGTCTGCAACCTGCGGCTCTCCAGATGTCCAAGGACTACAAATCCCATCAGCCCCTGCCATCATGGCCTCCATTTTATCCTTGCAGCCACGCTATGAGGCAGGTTAGGCTGAGAGTGCCAAGGTCATCCAGCGAGCTTCCGTGGTAGAGTGGGGATTTGAACCTGGGTCTTCCAGATACTCGTCTGACACTCTTTGCCACACAACATCACATTGTTCCTTAACATTCCTATTCCACCCCTCCTGAAAATCTTTGACCACATAAATGCTGCTCTTGGCAGGACTCAAATTGCAGACACAAGGAAGGAAACGGGACGTTATCATGCCTAGCAGCATCCTAACTGTGTGAAGACTGTATGGGTCTGACCGCCGTGTGCCGCCGTGTGCATTAACTCCAGAGTGCCAGGGCTTGTTAAGAACACAACCATTAACAGCTTGCCCCAGATGGAAAAAGCGGGTGGCACAGAAGCCCTTGTCCTACAGACAATGCACTGCCAGGGGCAGAAATGAAGTGTGAATTGGCAACCTGGTGCTGGTCTCAGGTGGTCCCACCTCTTTCCAAATCCATCCGCCACTTCTTCTGTCTGCAATCTGGTTGTATATCTCTAAGCAGCCAGATTCCCCATGAAGCATTTGGTTTCCTTATTTTTTAAGACCCATAATATTCACCCAAAAAACTGACAGTAACAACCCAGATGTTGGCCACTCTTCCTCAAGTCTGCTTCCAAACCAACAGAGGCCTAGTTTCACCCAGCCTTAAGATCCTAGTGTGGAATGCCAGCTCAGTAAATGGAAAAACTACAGCCATTTGGGATTTAATCTGGGATGAACAGGATCAGCAGAGGCCAACTTACTGGTGGCCCCCGGCCCCTCAATGATGCGGCTGGCCTCCACTCAGGCCAGGGCCTTTACAGCCCGGGTCCCTGCCTGGTGGAATGCTCTTCCTCCAGCTGTCCGGGTCCTGCGGGATCTTAATGAGTTCTGCAGGGCCTGCAAGACCGAGCTGTTCCACCGGGCTTTTAGGGAGGCCGGCCACTGATTGCCCCCCCCTTTCATAACATTGGTGGACCCTGTCGTCCCCCCTCTTTGGGGGTTTAGTTGTGGGATGCCATCTGTTGTGTTTTGTAACCAGAACGCTGTGTTTTAATGGGGTCTAGTTTTAATGTGTATAGAGCCATAATTATTTCTAATTATTTTCGGTTAGTTACTGATTTTATCCTGTGCTCTACCTGTATACTTCTTTTCACCGTCCTGAGCCCTTCGGAGGAGGGCGGTGTACAAGCGTAATGATAATGATAATGATTATGATGATCTGGCAAGTATTATGGAGACTTGACGGGTGGTATAAATCTGACCCAGTTGTGCCCTCCAGGTTTCTCTGTGCAGCAACAGATTAGGTCAGGAGGACAGTCAGGTGGGCTCATGGTGATTCCATCCATCTGTTGTGGTGCCCCTTCCAACAGTCTGCCAGTGCTGAACATGTGCTCCTGAAAGTGAGTGAGTGGGACTGGGCAGGGATGCTGCTGGTGTACCATTTGCTCTGCTGAGCTGGCTGGTGGAGCCCCTGAGACTGGTGGTCCTGAGGACTTTCACGTTCATGCCAAGGCCAAGCTGTCAGGATTGGCTCAGAGCTTCATGTCCCAAGTAGTTACTGGTGCTACACATTTAGCAGGGCATGCATGGGATCTGCTCTGTTATATTGATGAGAAGGGTAATCTGGAGGTCCAGGAGTTACAGCTTATTTCCTTGTCATGAACAGATCATCACCTGGTAGAGTTTAGACTTGCAGCTTCCTCTGGCTGGGTGGTAGACCTGTTCAGGTATTCTGCCCCAGGCACCTGGTGAGTCCTGATGGTTTCTTCTGGGTGCTCGGGAATTTCCCCACTTCAGCTGCTGGCAATTCTGTTGACGCCTTGATAGCTCTCTCTGGAATAAAGAAATAGTCCTGACTATTGACACAACTGTCCCTTCGCACCTTTTCTCTCTGGATAGAACCAAGCAGCCTCCTTGGTTTACTGGGGAATGGGAGGGATGACAACTGTAGCTCCACTTGCAGAAAAGTCTGAGCGGGACTGATCAAGCAGGGCACAGAGCCCACATTGAAACTGATTCAATGGCAGTGATGGCAAAAGGCACTATTTCTCCTCCACCATTGTGTCCACATGTAACCATCCAGCTGAGCTGTTTCATGAGCTTCAGGGGCTTTTACATCATGGCCCCAGGGAATTGGATTCTGATCGCAAGACATCCTGCTGTGATCTTTTGTGGACGAAATTGCCCAAATCCACTCTGGGTGGAATGCTGCCATGAATACACATTCAGGCGATGTACCTTTGGCATGTACTTGTCTGAGTGATGTAGATACTTCCCCCTTGAGGAACCCAAGGATGTGGACAAGATCCTTGAAGAGATTAGGCTTACCACCTATGTTCTTGGTTCTTGCCCTTCCTGGCTGATAAAAGTTGCCAGAGAAAGGCTTTCTGAGTGCCTAAGGGGAGTGGTAAATGCTTCTTTCATGGCAGGGGATCTTGCCACCCATGCTCTGGGAAAGTGATGGCACGAGTGCCAGAGGTGGCACTTGGAGCCCTCTCTGTGGGCACGCACACACAGAGTTCATCATGGGGGGTGGTGGAAAATCACCCCCCCACACACACACACATCTAGGCTGGCAGCCTGGGCCACTGAGCATGACGTGCATGCACCGCGGTTAGCAGGGAGGACTCGGCTGGGGGGCCTGGTGCTTGTGTGCCAGGTGGCTGCTGCCTGAGGGGGGGGCGCAGAGGGGGCAGAGATGCTAGAGAGGCACAGAGCGGTGTGCGTGGGACTTGCTGGAGGCTAGAGCAGGCTGGCCCCTGCTTGAGCGGTGGGGGCAGAGGAAGAGGGAGCCAACCGTTTTTTTCTAAACGAAAACCTCAGAATTCAGGTTAAATTGCCGGGTTGGCACTTTGCAATAAATTAGTGGGGTTTGGGTTGCAATTTGGGCACTCGGTCTCAAAAAGGTTCGCCATCACTGCTCTAGGAGGCAGTGATTAGACCTGGGGAAAACTTTAAGTCCTGCTTGTTTGAGAACTTCCGTTTCCAGACTTCCATTCTTGAGCAAGGTGCTCGAGCAGGTAATTGCTTCTCAACTCCAGGAGGTCTTGGAAGAGATTGCTTTTCTAGACCCATGGCAATCTGACTTCAGGCCAAGGTTTGGAACAGAGGTTGCTTTGATAGCCTTGGTTGATGACCTCCACTGAGAACTAGACAGAGTTAATGTGACCCTGCAAGTTCTTCTGGATCTCTCAGCAACCTTTGATGTACTATTCTACTGAACTGCTTCTTGGGACTGGGAGACACCATGTTATGGTGGTTTGAGTCCTACCTCAGGAAGGGGGGAATCTCAGAAGGTGGTGTTGGAAGTTTCCTTCTCTGTCCTTTGACCATTAACCTGTGGGGTTCCACAGGGTTTGCTTTTACCCTCCCTCCCTCTGCTATTTAATATGTGAAGTCACTGAGAGAGGTCATCAGGAGGTGTGGGCTGCTGAGTCACCAACAAGCAGATGATACTCATCTATGCTTTCCCACCTGATTCCAGGGATATGGTTGAGGTTCTGACCCCAGTGCCTGGAGTCTGCAATGAGAACGTAATGGGTGAAACAGCTGAAACTTAATGATGGCAAGACAGATTCTCTGGGTTAGTAGAAAGGCATACCTGGAACTTGAGATCTCTCCTGTCTTGGATGGGGTTATACTTCCCTTGAAAAGTTAGATTCACCCTTGGAAGTGCTGCTTGACACAGCAGTCACCTTTGAAAACCAGGTGGCTGTGGTGGTTTGGAGTGGTTTTGCCCAGCAGCAGCTGGTGCATCACCTGCATCTGTTCCTGATTCGGTCAGATCTAGCCAGACTGATCCATGTCTTAGCTATATCTAGACTGAGACACTGCAGTGCATTCTACTTGGGGCTACCCTTGAAGATTATTCAGCAGCAAGTGCAAAACACTGGCTAGACTGCTAGTCAGGCCAGGGCCAGCTGTCTGTTAATTGCACTGGCAACTGATCTACACCTGAGCACATTTCAAGGGGTTGGTGTTGTCCTTTAAAGCCTTACATGGCTCAGAACCAGAGTATCTGAAGGAATGTCTTCTCCCTGCATGGGAATTAAAATCGCAAGGAGAGGTTCTTCTGACTGTCTCATCAATCAAAGAAGCTTATTTGGTGAGTAAACAAGAGACAACCTTTTTGGTGGTAACCCCAAGTTTATGGAACAGCCTTCCCAGGGAAGTGTACCTAGCCTGCTCATTTTTAATCTGATAGAAGACAGTTTTATTTAGGACTGCATTTAATGAAGTTTGTTAGCAGTCCTGGGTTATAATTTTAACTTTGACTTTCATATTTTAATATATTTTATCTTGTGTTTTTTCTATGCTGTAAGCTGCCTAGAGCTCTGTAAGGAAGGAAAGCAGCTAGTAAGTGTTTTAAATAAAGTGAATAACACAAATATAGAACTCAACATTAGGGTGGGTAAGGCAGCATAATTCAAAAGAGGTTTCAAGTAGAACAGTGCCACTATGCACAGTAGGAAAAGGATCATGACTAGTCATTCTCAGTCTCCCCTACTTTGCCGGATGGTTAGGTTAAAGCTGAGTAGGGAAGGATCATGTAATCCTTGCTTGAGGGAAGGGTTTGGACAAAAGAGTCATGAAAAGAAAATAGATGCATAATTTATGGTACTGCAATAAGTGTGCATAATTATGAAATCTAATGCACAAGGCTTTTCGCAAGGTGTATTTCTGTGGGCCTCAGTCCTGCAGCTCCATTTTGCTAATGAAAGCACCTTGCTTAGTGGAAGACCCTCTTGAGATAGGAATGTGCCCTGTGTCAGAGTAATGTGCCTCTGGTAATGAAATGGATCTGCAGGATCCAGCCCATGGACTTCTCTGTGGATATCTTACATACCTTTTACATTTCAGTGTGGCCCTGTTCCTACTGCTTTTTGCTTTGCAATCTAGTCCTCAAAGCTGGAACGAACATGTATCTTGACTTTGCCTGTTGCCCTGGAATGGATCTGACCTTTCCTTTCATTTAATTTCATTAGGTTTAAGCTGATGATTGCAGCACATTTGGCTCTGTGGGTGAGCAACCAGCTCCATCTTGAAATGCAATTCATTAAGCAAGCAATTGTCCTGACAGCTCTTCTTGACTGTAGGGATTGAAAAGATGCTGTAACTATGCTCCAAACTGCCTGGACAGGTGCCTGCCTGGTGCTTATTTTATAGCTGTCTGTGTAGCTGTGTAGGACTGACTAGGGCTCACGGGTTCCTGAGCTCAGTCTAGGGCTCAGTCCTGTGTAGGACTGACTAGGGCTTACAGGTTCCTGGCAGAGCACACTTACATGGCTTGAATACACATGGTCCCCAGTTCAATCCCAGCCTTCTTCAGCTAAAAGCATAGGCTACCACAACAACGGCCCTACAGCTTACTGCTAGAGCATTCTCTTTGTATGCACAAGACCTCAGGTTCAGTTCCCAGGATCTCTAGTTAAAAAGCTCAGGTTGTTGGTGATGGGAAAGACCTCCACCTGTAACCCTGCAGAACTGCTGCCAACTGCAGTAGGCAATTACTGTCCATGATAGGTCAATGATCTGATTTGATATGCAGAGCGTGGCAGTGCCTTTCATGGTCAACTTGACAACATGCACCACCAATCATAATTGGCTCCACCCACCCTGTCGTGTCCCTTTTAAGCTACGGGGATTTCCTAACTTGAACTTGAAATCAAGAGGCTCTTCCATCACTATGCCTATTCCAATCTGCCACAAGTCTCAAAGCTGGGTCTCATTGGTGGTAGCCAAGTGGTAACTGTGGAGGAGTCTGGCACCTCCTCCTCATGAGCCACACACCCCACGTTTTATTTTTAATCGACCCTGGAGCTGAAAGTTTTAATGATGCATCACCACCTGAAGCTGTTGCCCTGTAGATGTGAATTGAAAGAATCCCTGAGTGGAAGCTTGCTGGGGTGGCCAATTAAAGTAGAGGATAGACTAATGCTCTGATGAAGTGGAAGGCAGCTTCAAGAGCACCATGAGAGCCAGTGTGGTGTAGTGGTTAAGAGCAGGTGCACTCTTAATCTGGAGAACCGGGTTTGATTCCCTGCTCTGCTGCTTGAGCTGTGGAGGCTTATCTGGTGAACCAGATTAGCTTGTGCACTCCAACACATGCCAGCTGGGTGACCTTGGGCTAGTCACAGTTCTTTGGAGTTCTGTCAGCCCCACCCACCTTACAGGGTGTTTGTTGTGGGTGGGGAAGGGAAAGGAGATTGTAAGACCCTTTGAGAAAGGGGAAAATGTAAATCCAAACTCTTCTTCTTCTTCATGCAGAACCCAAAAGCAAAATCTGATGAAAAGCTGGAAGATCTGGGATTGGCTATCTAGCAAAGTTTTTTAAAACTTCAAAATAATATTTGGTCCAAGGATCCTGAACAGGTAGGGATTTTTAATTCTTCCCTTCCCCATGCCATTTTCCGGTATTCTGGCTCCCTAAAGATGCCGTGTCCCCTGTAGTTGGTGTTTCTTTCCCCACTCCCCTAAATACAGTGGAACCTCAGTTTTCATTGCCTTCGGTTTTCATTGGTTTCGGTTTTCATCGATTTTTTCAGTGAAAATTTTGTCTCGGTTTTCATTGATTTGCCTCAGTTTTCATCGATTTGCGGTAAGGTGCAGGAGTTTGTGGAGAAAAATCACCCGGACAAAGCTGTTGTAGGTCGTGTCTGCAACTTATTTCATGACAATGTCTTGCCCCATTTCAGACAAATCTTAAAGAGGCCTCAGAAACAGGCCTCTTTGGATAGCTTTCTGGTGCGACATTGGTCCACTGGCTCTGAAGCTGGTCCTAGTGTTATTGTTTGTTACTGTTTTCAGCATTAAACACTATGTTTATTCACCAAAAATGTGTTTTTGGTATGTTTTTTGGAATGCCTAGAACGGATTAATTGGATTTACATTGTTTCCAATGGAAAAGTTTGCCTCGGTTTTCATTGGTTTCAGTTTTCATCGATTATTTTTGGACGGATTACCAACGAAAACTGAGGTTCCACTGTAGAGCTAATAGCTCCAGAGATCAGGAAAATGGTAGAGGGGGAAGACAAGTGACTCGGTGTTAGAAGAAAGTCCCTGACACTTCCAGTTAAAAAGATCAGGTAGAGGGTGATCTGAAAGGCTGGAGAGCTTGGGTTGCTACCACTGGTCAGAGTAAACAATGCTGGCCGTAATAGACCAAAAGTCTGACTCAGGTCGAAGGTAGTGTATGTATGTTCCCCCATCTGTGTCCTTGCAGCCCTGATTTCAGTTGGCTCCCTTCTGCTACTATTTAGCAATGGGGATGATGATAATAACAGTGCTGGAGATCTAAGCATGCATCTTCCAGCATCTTTCCTACTTCTGGCTCTGAGTTTGCAAACCTGAACTGTGAATGGGATTTGTGCTTCCAAAGCAAGCCAGCAGAGGGTCCCCTTGTATTACTTAAAGGCTGTGCAATTTTTTTTGCTTCCGGGGGAATATATTTTCTGCAGCATTTCGGAAAGTTTTGGCGGGGTGGTGGTGGAACACGGGGGTTCTTTTTAAAATCTAGTTCTTAGGAGAAGGAGTGGAAAATGTTTCATAACATGGTCTATTCCTACCCCAAAGGATGTTGAATGGTGAACTGACTAGAAAAGGCCCCAGAGAAAAACAGAGCTGCAGAGTGCACATTCTAAGTGGTAGGGGAAGGGAGAAGGAGGAGAGTTGGATTTATATCCCCCCTTTCTCTCCTGTAAGGAGACTCAAAGGGGCTTACAAACTCCTTTCCCTTCCCCCTCCACAACAAACACCCTGTGAGGTGGGTGGGGCTGAGAGAGCTCCGAAGAACTGTGACTAGCCCAAGGTCACCCAGCTGGCATGTGTGGGAGTGCACAAGCTAATCTAGTTCCTCAGTTAAGCCTCCACAGCTCAAGCAGCAGAGCAGGGAATCAAACCCAGTTCTCCAGATTAGAGCACATATGTTCTTAACCATTATACCATGCATGATTCAGTCATACAGTCTTGGATGCTTGGCTGCAATTGTATGAATGGATCCTCTCTGAAACCAGCTCCATCCTGTTGGTTGGTGTGTTTTAATTTAAAATTGTCATTGGTTGTCTTTGGTGTATGCATTTTAAACCACAATGCCTGTTCGCAAATCAAATGACAAAATACACTTAATTTTCAATGAATTAAACATTATTATTTTTAATGAAGCACCCTCTGCAGATCACATTGTGTAGTAGAGTTGCAGTGTAGGGTGGCAAGTCCTTGAGTTCCAGTCCTCACTTGCATTAATCTCTCCCTGCTTAATCTGCCTGCCAATGTGGTTGTGGGGGGTGGGGTGGGATATGCAACCGTGAGTCCCTTGACGAGGAGAAATCATCACTGAATTAAAATCTAGTTTCTGCTGCTTCTGTGACTGAGGCCTCTAGGCCCCTACTTCTGCTTAAGTACCCCCTTTTCCTTGCTTACCAGCTAAATATGAGGGTTTCAGGTAGAATATATAAATCAGGGGTGTCCAACTCTGGCCCTCCAGATGTGAGGCTGATGGGAATTGTAGTCCATGAACATCTTGAAGGCCAGAGTTGGACACACTTGATACAAAGAGAAATCTCTGGAGAGAGTGAGCCTTTTTTATCAGAGAAGGGTTAAGAGCTGAAGGGATTGCTGAGAAGTAACTCTCTCTCACTATGTATTGTCGCAGGCTTTCACGCCCGGATCTGCTTGTTGTGGGTTTTCCGGGCTGTGTGGCCGTGGTCTGGTAGATCTTGTTCCTAACGTTTTGCCTGCATCTGTGGCTGGCATCTTCAGAGATGCTGGCCACAGATGCAGGCAAAACATTAGGAACAAGTTCTACCAGACCATGGCCATGCAGCCCGGAAAACCCACAACTACCAGCTCACACTGTGTTTGAAAGCTGGTTGGGTGGCAGGAAATAATTCATGTGGTTGGTGAGCTCCCTGAGCCCTCAATCTGCTTGTGCTTCTGTGCGTTCAGTGTGAAGCATTTATTTATGGACTACTGGTCCTTTGAGACTGGGAAGCAGCCCTCCCCCCACCCCCCGCACTGTTTTCCACACTGTGACAGAAGGATAGTTGAATCCTTCCAATCTAGCCTCCTCTTTGGAAGGGCACCCCGGTTTGGTCCTGCTTGAGCTGTCCTTGAGATTAGAATTTGACATTGAGATTTAGAACCACAACTGTTTGCAGTAGGTCAAGATAATAATTGAAAGTTTTATGTGAAACCATTGGTGAGTCTGCACTGTCATTTTATGTAGCCCAATAAAGAAGGCAAATGTGATGCTTGGTTCAGTTTCCAATAAATTCTTTTCATTTAAATTTGGTCCAGTTTTTGAGGACTGCTGAAGGGGGGGGGGGGGGGGGATTAGCAACAGCAGGTTGGCGTTCGAGACCGATCTGATCAGGGGACAGGTTGCAAATCCTGCCTCAAGTTCCAGATCATGGACAAACTGTGTCCCAAATATGTCCTCTTGGGCCTAACATTGTTGTTGGTTCTAACCTTTTGGGGCTGAGTCCCTCGAACAAGACAAATGTCCCAGATTCAATCCCTGGCTTCTCCAGGAACCATCTGCCATGGTTCTGATTCAAATCAGGTCCATAGGGAGAAAGCCTAGGCCTTCCCTCTGTCCTATTTTCCAAGCTGAAAAGGCCCCAGGAAACTGGTCTTTGCTCAAACAGAGCAAATAGCAGTTCCCCAAGGAGATGCTATTTCAGTTTGGGAAAAGAAAATGAGTGTGTGTTGAGTGTGTGAGAGTATGTTTAGCTGCTTTCCCTTGTGTATCACCATCCCATTCTGAATCTAATCTAATGCCTCTGGAAATATGGACCTCTGAGACTAGATCTGTCAACCTGATCTGACATTGTACCTTGTTGGGGGGTGGGTGGAGGTGGACAGGAATGCATCATGTTAAGCCCTTAGCAAATATGGGCCATAATTTTCATGTTTTCAGGCAGGGGAAAGCTCTTCTCACCTCTTGCTACCTGAGATCCTTTAAATGAACATAGAAAACTTCCTTCTGCTGAGCTGGACCTTTTGTCTATATTATCAACTGGGCCTATTCAGGATAATGAGCATAAACAGGGAGCAGTTCTTTCCCAGCACCTGCTTCGAGTAGTAGATGTGGGGTATTGAACTTGGAGCCTTCTGCATACAAAGCAGGTTAGGAGCTTTCCTCAATTCTGCAGTTCTCATATGGGCAGCTTTTGTTCCTGCCCACTCCTTTTCTCCAGTGGCTCCCCACTCTTGGATCCCCTCTGTGGCTCTCTTCTGCCTTGCTCTCCGGGTTCTGAGCCTGGAACTCATTCCTGCGCTGAGTTGCATTGTTTCTACTCCTAGGTAAGGAAGAAAAGCCATTCTCCCAAGGCTTGATGCAGAGAATCTGATTGGGGGTGGAAGTGGGGCGGGATGACTGTGTGGGGTATAGCACATGCAAGTTCTGTGGGTGTGAGTGGCCCATGTTCAGAGAGTGACCCCCAACTTGCCCCCTGCCAACACAGGTTTCTCGACCAGGGCTACATTTTTTCTGCGATATATTGGTTGCACAGCATGTTCTTTGTGCCGGAGCAGATGCCTCTTGGATGCAATCTGGCCGTGTTCGCAAGGCAGGGGGATCAACTGCACGAGTGGCAGCACAGCATCCGGGCCGAGAGGCTCTGATGTGTACCAAGTCAGAACAGCTTGGAAAAGGGGAAAAAAAGCTACATGGTGACCTGCTTGCTAAAACAACAACAACAACAGGGCTTGCTAGTTATTTCAAACAGATAGGAACCTTCCTCAACTTTGCAGTTCCCACAAGTTCCTTTCTGCAACATCTTTTCTTCCGCTTGGATCCCCTCCCTGGCTTTGCTCTCCCCTGATCCCAAAGTTCCAAATCTGGGATTCATCTCTGCTCTGCAGGAGAGGGAAAAGAGCCAAGGCAAGCAGAGTGCCAGAGTACTGTAGTGCTTAACATGCCAGATTAGGATCTGGAGGACCCTACTCTTATGTGGAAGCTGGCTGGCTGACCTTGGGCCCCTTGCTCGCTTTCAGCCCCACCTCCCTCACAAAGTGGTAGTTGAGAGGACAAAATGGAGGAAGGTACAACTGATGTTTTCCGCCACTTTGCAGTATGAAGAAGTGTTTTTGGGTCTGAATCTGCTCCTTCCCCCCCCCCCCCCAAGACAGAGGAATAGATTGCTTTGCAGAATGAATTGTGAGTATGCATGAGAGCCTCTCCCTGTCCTCTTTCTTGGGCATCCTTCTGCACTGCAGAGTATATCCTGCTCCTTGGGCCAGTCATGCTCTTTCGTTTCTCTTTGAATGGGAAAATAGCTGCTGCTCTATTGTCTGGAGCGTTGTAGATCTGCTGCCTGGTTCTGCCCTGCTTCAAGGTATCCAGTGCATAAAGCAAGATGAGATTTGTCTGGGTAATTTGGCCATGCAAGGGAAATGTACTGCAACGCAGCGCTGCCCTGTAGCATGTTTAGCATAATAGCTAATCTAGGTCAGCTGCCCCCCCTAAGAAGAGGACTTTGCCTAGAACAGGGGCATTGAACTCATCTGTTACAAGGACTAGATATAACATAAATGTGACTTGGTTGGGCTGGGTCCTGGAGGGGGATGGCTGCTTCGGCTGGTGAGCCCCCAGCAGGCTCACCAGCCCAGATCAGCATGGCAGGGAGGGGCAGTGAATGGCTTCAGCAGGTGAGTCCACAGCAGGCTCGCCAGCCCTGATTGGCATGGGTGTGTGTGTGTCTTGCGATGGTAGATAGGGAGCAGGATGGGGTGGGTACCTGGACTGGTGAGCCTACATGGCTGGCACTGGGAGAGGGCCCAGATCCGATCCCGGGCTGCATGTTTGACACTCCTGCTCACCAAACTTGGGAGGTATTATCAGGACAGTCTCCAGATGATACCCTGAAATTTCGGTGCCACTAGCTTTAAAAATGCTTTCCCTGCAGGCTGAAACACAAAAAACACCAAAAAACACCCCCCCAAATACCTTGCATTTGGATTCGTTCATATTCAGGCAGCACATATTTGTCAGATTTTGGCCCAAATTTGCCCGAATTTGGGCAGAATCCGGTATTTGTTGCACCCAAATCTCCAAGCCTAGTGTGTGCCCTTCACCGCTGGAGATCAATTTGATCACTCCCATTTCATCAGGTCCCAGTAGCTTAGAAAAGTCCTGCATCCATCCAGTGATGTCACCCCTTTCCCAGGTTTCACCAGCTTTTATCTGAGTAGTATCTGTTGCCACTAGCAAATCTGAAAGAATATTGCCCACTAGCTGGATTTGTGCATTAAGTACTCGGTATCTGCACTGCTGTTTAAAGGCTTCACCAGATTGCTGCAAATTTTACTTTGTTCATCCAAGTTAGTGCAGCAACAGTCTTTCATGCCTTTGGTTTAGAGCAGGGGTCTTCAAACTATGGCCCTCCAGATGTTCATGGACTACAGTTCCCATCAGCCCCTGCCAGCATGGCCAAGTGGTAGGGCTCATGGGAATTGTAGTCTATGAACATCTGGAGGGCCATAGTTTGAAGACCCCTGGTTTAGAGAACTCACCCACTGTAGTGGTTAACATGTTGGGCTAGGACCGTGGTGGCGAACCTTTGGCACTCCAGATGTTATGGACTACAACTCCCATCAGCCCCTGCCAGCATGGCCAATTGGCCATGCTGGCAGGGGCTGATGGGAATTGTAGTCCATAACATATGGAGTGCCAAAGGTTCGCCACCACTGGGCTAGGATGTATGACAAAACACACCTCCACCGGTATCCAATGAGGCAGGCAGGCAGGCAGGGGCGTACCGCCCAGGGGGACATATGGGGTCAAACGTTCCTGGGGTGTGGCCATTTAGTCATGTGGGGGTGGAAAATTGCCCCCGGTCCCCCACACCCCTCCTCCTCTCCTAATGACCTGGTGCAAAAAACCCACTGTTTAGTTGTGGTGGGGGAGGGTGGCCACCCATAGTGGTAGTGGTGGAAAACTCAGATTTTGTACCGGGCTACGTTTTCCCTAGATACACCTCTGCGGGCAGGGAAAAAATGTTTTTATGTACAGTAGTGGCTGCATGTTAGCTCCTCAGAGAGCCTTTATAGTTACTCATCCTGGGGGTTGATCTTGCTGATAATTGAAAAACTGAAACCTGTACACTCTATACAGAACAGAAAACATCTACTCCTATCCTTCCATGCAGTTTATGGATGGAAAGGTTTTCCAGATACACTGTCCATGACTGAGGAGACTCTCACATAATCTTTGTGCCCTGTGGTTACAGAGGCGCCCCCACGGAACCAAAAGGCATGCGCCCGGGGACATGGGCACCTCTGCTCACATGTGTTGCCACGCTGTCCTCTATTTACAGTAGCTAGGTGTGATGTGATCTATTTTTGACTCTGCTGTCTTGTGGTCCAGTAATTATGTTGTTTTGAAATAGCTATTTTTCAAAAGATGTGGGCTGGCTAAAAGTTGTAGATTTCTTGCATGTGTTTTTAAATGATCTTGATATTTATTGCTTTATTGCAATTCCTCTCATTTTTATTTTATTTATAATCCTACCAACCTACGGTTGAAGGGATTGAAAATCAAATGAGATTTGAAGAAAGATCTAAAGAGATACTCTAGTTTGTTTTGTAAGGAAGAAGCTTAGAGAGCAAAACCTGCAACAACATTTTGATGCAAAATTGAAATAGATAATATGGATATAATTATTCTGAAAGAAATCCCTATTAGATTTGGGTGCTGTGTGGTTTCCGGGCTGTATGGCCATGTTCTAGCAGCATTCTCTCCTGACGTTTCGCCTGCATCTGTGGTTGGCATCTTCAGAGGATCTGATGTTGGGAAAGCAAGTGGAGTATATATCTGTTGGAGTGTCCAGGGTGTTGGAGTGTCCAGAGTGTCCTGGACACTCCAACAGATAAATACTCCACTTGCTTTCCCAACATCAGATCCTCTGAAGATGCCAGCCACAGATGCAGGTGAAACGTCAGGAGAGAATGCTGCTAGAACACGGCCATACAGCCCAGAAACCACACAGCACCCAAGTGATTCCGGCCGTGAAAGCCTTCGACAATACATCCCTATTAGAATTTTGCGCAAGAAAAAAAGTGCCTTCCTAACTAAAAAATTAAAACAGAAAATGATTGTGTTTTATTGGGAAAAAATAAAAGGTGTATATTTTACTTTCAAACAACGCAGATTCAGATGAATGTGATAAAAAAGGAACAAGAATTCCTTGAAAGATACAAAAGAGAGTCCTATGAAACAGAGACCTCCAAAGATTTAAAACAAGATCAACAAGAATTAAAACAGCTACAACAAGGAAAGGAAAAGGAAGATACGGTTAGATGACAATAACCTTTAATAATTTGGAGCCTAATTGTGGATTACAAATGTTTAATATGGAATATAAATGGAGTCAATGCTCCACAAAAGAGGAAAAAATAATTCATCATTAGAAAAAGCTACAACTACATACAATTTGTCTACAAGTGACCCGTATTAGAAAAAAGTATATAAAATATTTGTCCCATACACCATTAGATTTTATTTCAGCCAGTATTAAAGAAAAAATACTGTGCTGTTGTATATCAAATCACAAATTGGTATTGACTGATGATCATGATATATTTGTGGGGGTGGAAGTTAATTAACTTGGGGTCAAAACTATCGTTTTGGGAATTTATTATACAAATGAGGACAAAGGAACATTTTATAAACATCTTATTGATAAGCTCATAGACTTCCCATATGAAAGTTGATTCCTTTTGGATGATTGGAATGGAGTGATATCACCACAAATATAAAGATTTTCTGAAAACTATATTACAAATATACAAGGTGAATTGCAGAAAACTTTCCTTAATTTGATGGACAACCTGAGTTTGGTTAATATATGGAGACAGAAAAAAAAATGAAAACTCAAGAAAGTATACCCATTTCTCAGAAATACATAGACCTTTTTCAAGAACAGATATGATTTGGGTTTTAGCTGCGAAAGTATCTAAGGTAGAATTTTTATCCAAGACATTTTCAGATCGCAATCCTGTAAACATGATTTGTAAAAGAAAATCTAATACTTTTAGATGGAGATTTATTGAAGCTTTACTTCAAAAAAGCATAATTGTTCAAGAGTGTAAGAAACTAATTAAAAGAATTTTTGAACTTAATTTAAATAAGGGGACAGACTTGAGAATGGTTTGGGATGCAAGTAAAGCTTTTATTAGAGGTTATTTGATGCAACACAACTTTGAACTTAAAAAAGAGACAAGATAAAATTCAAAGTATTTTAGAGATTTAAAAAAGAGGATGAATTTTAAAATACCCAAGAAAAAAGAATATCTCACAACAGATAAAATTTTTTACAACTATCAATGTTGACAGTAAGGAAAATGGAAATAAAACTGGAGTATATGCAAAGCAAAAACATTCTTACTTTGCAAACAAACCAGGAAAATGGTTAGCATTTAAATTGAGAAAAGACAGAGAAAATATTGAAACTACAAGGAGACAATGTTTTAACAGGTAGTAGGATGATCTGAAAAATATTTTACAATTATTATATGACTTTGTATGAAGACCAAGAGGTTTCGTTAATAAAAATAGAAGAATATTGAGACAAGGAAGATTGCTAGAATTAGACGGACATGATATGAGGTTCTGATGGCCTGTCAATTTATGGTATAACAAAGTAATAAGGATTTTTAAAAACATTATGTGGTATGTGCCATTCTGAGAATATGGGACAAATATAAACCTAGGTTGGGTCAGAAAACACCCACTATGACTTTTATCATAAGAAGCCATATACAGATGAGAAATGATATTTGAACTGTATCATGATATACTAGAGTTTTTTTCCCAAGGGAATACAAAATGAAATCAAGAGAAGATTTAATAGCAAGAAAGAAGGACATACCTGTCATTTGTTTATTTAATGCACAGTTATTAGAAAGATTCAGATAGAGGTTGGGCAGCCATTCCAGTTCCTGATTCAAATCTTTTCAACGAACACCCTTGGTGGCAACCCTAAGAGAAGCTTGTGGCTCCAGAACTAGTGTTTGGACTGGGTGCCCTTGTATGTCTTCTTAGAGGAAATGGTCTCCAGAATGTGGGGCTGTATGATTTGAGGTGGTCCAAAAATTGTTTTGAGGTGTAGCCCCCGATTACAGTGCTAATGCCTGAAGATTCTCTAGGTTAGTAGGAAACTGAATCCAATGTATGTGCCTTGGTGGTATGATCCAGAAATCCATCTGGTCCAACTTCCTGCTCCCCACAGTGGCCAGTTGGATGCTGCAGAAGAACTTCTCCTGTTGCCACTGAACCTGAAGATTCTGTTTGGCCATCCTGGCTAAATAGCCACCAATATACTGATCCGATTCTCAGTAATATTGTGATATCATTGTTCTTACTTCTGTCTCATTTTTACCTCTTTGAATTCTCCACCAGTCTCAAAAAACCCCACACCTCTGGTTTCCATTTCATCCTCTGCTTTCACGCCTTCTCTTTTCCTCTCCTTCCTGTTGCTCATGCTTTCACAGCTTATTAACTTCCACAATTTAAGGAGGCTGCTGGTGTGTGGATGTAAGTGCTGAGCCTGGGAGATCAGCACACTTCCTTGCTCGTGCCATGCGGAAAATGTGGTGACACAGGTGCTGCGTAGGCAAACGTACAGCTCAAATGCAGTCGGTCCAGGCAGCCAAACTGTTTGGGGTGTTTCACCCAGGGTCCTACTGAATGCAAACCGGAACAGCAATCTGTAAGGAAAGTTAGTGTTTTATTCATCCAAAGCATGCTGTATTGTGCAGGGTTTGTCTGGTGTGACTGTGAGTATTTAAGAAGTGTAGGTTAAGGGGTGACATGATAACCATGTTTAAATATTTAAAGGGATGTCATGTCGAAGAGGGAGCAAGCTTGTTTTCTGCTGCCTCAGAGACTAGGACATGGAGTAATGGATTCAAGGTGAAGGAAAAGATATTCCACCTAAACATTAGGAAGAACTTCCTGACCATCAGGGCTGTTCAACAGTGGAACTCACTGCCTCGGAGAGTGGTGGAGTCTCCTCCTTTGGAGGTTTTTAAACAAAGGCTGGATCAGCATATGTGCGGAGTGCTTTGATTGTGTGTTCCTTCATTGCAGGGGGTTGGACTTGATGGTCCTCGTGGTCTCTTCCAACTCTATGATTCTATGATTTTATGGCAAAGCAGGGATTTTGCCAGCTTCCCACCCTTGGATCCTTAGATATTTTACCGTTGAAGCCCCATATGCTCCCACATACACGCAAAAGGGTGATGATCATTTGCCACCACTTCACGTGGGCCTTCAATATTTTTCTTGTCTCCCTCTTCCATTTGGAGCTGTTCCATTCCCCCCTTTTAAAGTATCCTCTTATGATAGCAGTAACTGCTACTCTTCGGCACATTTGTGCATAGAACAGCGGAGCATTTGAATGTCTGGATAGGAGCCAAACAAGCATTTTAAAAATTGGTAAAAATTGGTTTATTCTTAGAAAATCAGGTCACTTGTAGTTTGACTGTGGTATGTTTTAATGTTCTCTTTCCCTACTTCCTGGTAGCTCTGTAAATAGGATTCCCTATTTCCCAAACTGGTGGAAATGTAGAACAGTGTCAAAATGCTGTTTGGAAACACCCCCCTCCCCTCCCCTGCACCCCCAGTATGCTGTTAACAAACACGGAGCATATGTAAAAATTAAGGATTGTCTGTTATGAATTTTTATTGTTCTGCTGCTTTATATTTTGTCGCAGAATATTTTAATGAAGTAAAAGTATTTTTAGCTCATTGTTCCCCGAGTGAGGGCTCAGGACAGGTTACGATGATAATAAAAACGATATAAGATTAAATATCCATTAAAAAAACAGACATGTATAATGTAAGGTTACGTGGAAGTGTTAACCATCTGGAATAATTCCTTGTTGCATAACTTCTGTTGACAAAGTGGAAGCTTTTCTAACATGTTCAGGAAGGTGATTCCACAAAATAGGAGCACCCAATGAAAAAGCCCTGGGGTAGCCATGACCCTATGTGTACATGAAGCCACTGTATGCTTCAGTCAGAGCATTGGTTTGTCTAGCTCAGTGTGGTCACCTCTGATGGGCAGTTGCTTTCCAAAGTTGTTCTGAGTCGTTTGCTGCTCAGTCTGTGGACTTGAATTGAAGCTCCAAATCCACTGGGAGCAAAGGAAAGAATCAGAATGACGGGCAGGGGGACTGGGAAATGAAGGTTGGGTAAATCCTCCAATCTCCAACTTGCCTGCGAAATGAAAATCTTCAGTCTCTCCCTTCTTCCCTCCCCCTGCTTTAGGAAGCAAAAAATATGGATGTGGTCTTGACGGACAGCAGCACTGCTTGCAAAAGTTGCCCGCAGGAATTAAGGCTGAAGTTAAAAACCCTTCACAGTTCAATTTCAAAATGGAAAATGTGGCAGAATTTTGTATTTATAAATGTGTTTTTCCAGCTCCTGAAAAAGTCCTGCATTACTAAACCCAGAGATCCAGATCTCGTGCATTAGATTATCTATTTATTTTAAGACTTCTGCCCCACTGTTCAGAGATTTGCTCTCAAGGCTTATAGAGAATGTTGTTTTACTTCAATTATACCCCATCTTTTCCCCCAATGGGGACCCAAAGCAACTTATAATGGTCCTTACTCCCAGAGCCATATTAATGCAAGGCCAGGCCCCTAGGGTTTCAGGTATTTTCGACCCCCATAGGAACATAAGAACATAAGAACTAGCCTGCTGGATCAGACCAGAGTCCATCTAGTCCAGCACTCTGTTACTCGCAGTGGCCTACCATGTGCCTTTGGGAGCTCACGTGCAGGATGTGAAAGCAATGGCCTGCTGCTGCTGCTGCTCCTGAGCACCTGGTCTGCTAAGGCATTTGCAATCTCAGATCAAGGAGGATCAAGCTTGGTAGCCATAGATCGACTTCTCCTCCAAAAATCTGTCCAAGCCCCTTTTAAAGCTATCCAGGTTAGTGGCCATCACCACCTCCTGTGGCAGCATATTCCAGACACCAATCACAGGTTGTGTGAAGAAGTGTTTCCTTTAATTAGTCCTAATTCTTCCCCTCACTCTTACTTCAATCTTTTACCCCACTATAGCTGACAGCCTGATCCTAGTAGGGTAGGTACCAGACTGCTGTATTCAGCCCTATATTCAATTTGAGGATCTTCTCAAGAATTTTACACATTTTTTTTTATTTTCCAACTTGAAATAAAGTCTGCTGACCTCTTTTCTCACAGCGCACTCGTTCTTCTTTTTCTTTCCTCTTTTGAAATCCTGACTTGTTCTCGAACATGTTGGCTGCCATTTGTTCTTTTTAAAAATTTATAAATAATAACGGTTTGGGCTGGTCCCAGTGGCTTGTGGGAAAGTTCAAGCGTACACAATCAAGGTCGCAACTAGACTGTATTGCTCATGGAGGTTTAATAAGGGAGGAGGCAGCATGATGTCACAACCTTTACGCTAACATGCTATTGGCTTGCTGTCTTTCCCCAATGCCTTGACTCAAAATAAACCATACCTATTGCTACAGCACAGACTGCAAAGTGCTTTTAACTCTTGGAGCCCTGGGGTGCTGGTAACAGTGCCTCAATAACACAATTGACGGGCTCCTAGTTCCTGTGGGCCTTCTAGGCTTCAGCCTCGTCAGCCAATGGATTATATGACCCTGCCTGCTCCTCCATTTTATCCTCACAATAATACTGTGAGATAGTTTAGACTGATTGTGTCAGACTAGCTAGCCCAAGGTCAACCTCAGGCGTTCATACCAGAGTAGCTGTATCTCCCAGATCCTAGTCAGGTATTCTAACCATGACAGCTCTTATTTATATTTAATGCAATTAAAATTTGCATAAGAACATAAGAACAAGCCTGCTGGATCAGACCAAAGTCCATCTAGTCCAGCACTCTGCTACTCGCAGTGGCCCACCAGGTGCCTTTGGGAGCTCACATGTAGGATGTGAACGCAATGGCCTTCTGCGGCTGTTGCTCCCGATCACCTGGTCTGTTAAGGCATTTGCAATCTCAGATCAAGGAGGATCAAGATTGGTAGCCATAAATCGACTTCTCCATAAATCTGTCCAAGCCCCTTTTAAAGCTATCCAGGTTAGTGGCCATCACCACCTCCTGTGGCAGCATATTCCAAACACCAATCACACGTTGCGTGAAGAAGTGTTTCCTTTTATTAGTTCTAATTCTTCCCCCCAGCATTTTCAATGTATGCCCCCTGGTTCTAGTATTGTGAGAAAGAGAGAAAAATTTCTCTCTGTCAACATTTTCTACCCCATGCATAATTTTGTAGACTTCAATCATATCCCCCTCAGATGTCTCCTCTCCAAACTAAAGAGTCCCAAACGCTGCAGCCTCTCCTCATAGGGAAGGTGCTCCAGTCCCTCAATCATCCTTGTTGCCCTTCTCTGCACTTTTTCTATCTCCTCAATATCCTTTTTGAGATGCGGCGACCAGAACTGGACACAGTACTCCAAGTGCGGTCGCACCACTGCTTTATATAAGGGCATGACAATCTTTGCAGTTTTATTATCAATTCCTTTTCTAATGATCCCCAGCATAGAGTTTGCCTTTTTTACAGCTGCCATGCATTGAGTTGACATTCCCATGGAACTATCAACTAAGGTGCCTAAATCCCTTTCCTGGTCTGTGACTGATAGCACTGACCCCTGTAGCGTGTATGTGAAGTTTGGATTTTTTGCCCCTATGTGCATCACTTTACATTTTGCTACATTGAACTGCATTTGCCATTTCTGAGCCCACTCACCTAATTTATCAAGGTCCACTTGGAGCTCTTCGCAATCCTTTGTGGTTCTCACCACCTTACATAATTTGGTATCATCTGCAAACTTGGCCACCACGCTACCCACCCCTACTTCCAGGTCATTTATGAATAGGTTAAAGAGCACTGGTCCCAAAACGGATCCTTGGGGGACACCACTCCCGACATCTCTCCATTGTGAGAACTTCCCATTTACACCCACTCTTTGTTTCCTGTTTCTCAACCAGTTTTTAATCCATAGGAGGACTTCCCCTCTTATTCCTTCATTGCTGAGTTTTCTCAACAGTCTCTGGTGAGGAACTTTGTCAAAAGCCTTTTGGAAATCCAAGTAGACAATGTCCACTGGTTCCCCCTTATCCACATGTCTGTTTACACCCTCAAAAGACTCTAGTAAGTTTGTAAGACAGGATTTGCCTCTGCAAAAGCCATGCTGACTCTTTCTCAGCAGGTCTTGCTTTTCTACATGTTTTATAATTTTATCTTTAATGATAGATTCTACTAATTTACCAGGAACAGATGTCAAACTGACTGGCCTGTAATTTCCCGGGTCCCCCTTAGATCCTTTCTTAAAGATTGGTGTGACATTGGCCATCTTCCAGTCTTCAGGGATGGAGCCTGATTTCAGGGATAAGTGATTTTCAGTAATATTGATGATTTTGACTCAGTGTTTTGCCATGGCGCTTTGATTTACCCTGGAAAAGACTGGCCACCATCCAATCCCGAGTTAGTTACCTCTCCTCCTTTTGACTTACACTTGCTGACACATCTAAAATATCCTTGATTTTCAGTAATATTGATGATTTTGACTCAGTGTTTTGCCATGGCGCTTTGATTTACCCTGGAAAAGACTGGCCACCATCCAATCCCGAGTTAGGTGAACAGGATTACTTTGGAATGGAAATGTTCCAGTTATGTGGATCGTATTGGGAAAATGGGTGTTGCCTATGTATTTTTTTTGAAAAACATAACTTACTTGCAGGCTTCTAAGGAGAGACCGATAAAGTTACCTCTGTTCTATCTTTCAATTCATGTTTAGATGAAACCTTTCTGCCACAGCCTTGAATTCTTCCATAGGAACACAGCTACACCAAGGAATAGTTTCACAGGAAACGCAAATAATAAACTGTTCTGTCTTTTTTGAGAGAGAGAAGAAATTCTGTTCACTGTTCAGTGCTTCAACTAATGCAGCATATTTGCCATTCCCTGCAGTGGCTTCCATTTATATTCATTGTTTCCACTTCATTAACTGTATGTGACTGCTTCTATGGAGCCAGATGTACATTTTCTATGCACCGAAAGCGAGGAGATAAAAGAATCCTATTAGAAAATGATCAAAGAATTCTATTAGAAAATGATCTGAGCAAACAGTCACCTCCCATCTCCTAATATTTCTCAGCAACAAATACATTTGTTCTTTAAAAAACATTGTGAAGGGATCTGACTGGCTGTTTTTCGTTCCTGGGAAGAAGCTATTTGGAGGATAGCTGAATTTTTGCTTGGTAGGGGCTAAGAATTTATTAGAGGCCCTGTTCTGTCTGTCAATTCGGAGGGGAGGCACCAGAGACAAGGCCTTCTCGGTAGTAGCCCCTCCATTGTAGAATTTCATTCTTGCATCTGTTTTTCTACTCTTTTGTAAAGCTGGTCCTTCTAGACTGGAATATTTTGATTGGCAGCTAATCTTCAAGCTCTCCTTCTAGGCTGGCTGTCATTTTAACAGAAGAGATTTGAAACTTAGACAGGCAAAGCCAGAATGCTACCACTGACCTACTGTACCACCTTGGTATGGTGCAGGCTGCAGGTCTCCTGAGAATTAGTCATTTTGTCCGGGGCAAAGACCACATAATGATGAAGGGTCGTGCTGGCTCAGATCAGTGGTCCACCTTATCCAGTGTCCTGAGAGCAAGCGACAAAAATGTGGTCCCAGAAAGCAGTAGTAAGTTAGCTGTGGGTGGCTTTGGGCATAGTGATTATACACACCATGGAGCTATACTTAAGTATATTGAAGTACTGGACTTTGAGGAAGTACCAACGAAATACAACCGTACTGGAGGTTTAGTGCCCATTATTTACAGTGTTGTACACACAGATATGTTTTGACCAGTTACTGACTTTGACCAGTTACAGAAAAACAGAAACTTATTTTTACTCTTTATTGGAATTTATTTCAAGTATTTTTGAAGAGAGACAGAGTCTTCCTTTAGTAGTGATAAGTTGTCAGACCTGCGAATGAAACAATAAGCATTATTGTTGCTATATTTAAGAAAAAAATATTTATTAGTAAAAAAAAATAAGTTAAGACAATACTGAGAATATTATTTGGAGTGTTTGGACCAGGGGTCGGCAACCCACGGCTCCAGAGCCGCATGCGGCTCTTTCGTCCTTGTACTGCGGCTCCCTCATCTGGCGCCTGGGAAGGAGGAGAACGGACACCGGAGGGAGGAAAAAAGGAAGGAGGGGGCGGGGAAGGAGGTGCGCTCATCGCGTCCCAGGTGCAACTTACTGTCGTCAGCGTCGCCACCGCTTGGGCAAGATAGACGGCAACGGCAATGCCAACTATGGCAAGTTGGTCTTGGAACACAGTGAGCGCGCCTCCTTCCCTCCCCCTCCTTTCTTCCTTCCTCCAGCGTCCTTTCCCCTCCTTCCCTCATCTGGCTGTCACCTGCCCAGCTGGAGGCATCTTCCGTAAGTGCAACCACCCCTGCAACTTACTCTGTCCGTCAGCTTGCATGGCTGGCTTGCAGGCTGAAGGCTGGGCTTGGGGAGGCCGGGGGCGGGGCTTGGGGAGGCGGGGCCACACCCCCATGGCCCTTTGGGTGTTAAAGTTTACCGACCCCTAGTTTGGACCTAAAGCTGCTGGTGCAGAATGGAGCTGGATATTACACCATGGAAAGGCAGCTGCTCTGGAGGGCCAACAAATAGTGAATAGAAACCTGAGGTTGCCTCCTGGCACCATTAATCTACTTTTTGGAAAGAATGAAAAGGAATTAGATAGCTAGTGGCTGTCTCTATACTCACTGGTAGTGAATTCTACAATTTAATAAGGTTGAATGAAGAAATATTCTTTTGTCTGTCTGGAATCTATTGCATATCAACTTGGTGCCCCCTTAGAATATTACAGGGGAGGGAGGTAAAGTTTTCTTTCTCCACATTCTGTACCCCCATGCATAATTTTATAAACCCCTGTCATGACCCTCCTTAGCCATCTTTATCCAAGTTGAACATTCTCAGACTCTTTAATATTTCCTCTTAGCAAAGGAGCTACTGACCCAAAATCATCTTGGCACTTTTCCCAGTTCTGCAATATCTTTTTTGTTTTGTTACATTATGTTATTTAGATTACCATTTCACCATTTTCTAGTCCAGCAAAGCTAGCATGTTAAGAAGAAGAGTTTGATTTTATATCCCCCCTTTCTCTCCTGTAAGGAGACTCAAAGGGGCTTACAACATCCTTTTCCTTCTCCACCCCCAACAAACACCCTGTGAGGTGGGTGGGGCTGAGAGAGCTTCGAAGAGCTGTGGCTAGCCCAAGATCACCCAGCTGACATGTGTTGGAGAGCACAAGCTAATCTGGTTCACCAGATAAGGCTCCACAGCTCAAGTGGCAGAGCAGGGAATCAAATCCGGTTCTCCAGATTAGAGTGCACCTGCACTTAACCACTACACCATGCTGGCTCTCAAGGAGATTAGCCTAGGTATTCCTCTCTTAGATACAATTTTTAATGGTAGGAGAGTTTTTGATATCACTAAAACATGTCTCTTCCTCCACCCCACGCCCCCAGTCTCCCATGTCTAATAGAGAAGACTCTCTGGTGGACTTGACCTTCAGTCCTCTGATAGCAATCTACTGGTTGTAAGGCTGAACACACTCAAACAAAGTCGACTTTATAGAAAAGGAACGAACTTTGTTGATATATGTCGCCCTAGATACAGGGTGCTGGAACTGAGGGTTCTTGCCCTCAGTTCCAGTATATATAGGGTGTGTGGGCAGTCCAAAGGAGAGGTGGGTTTAGGGATCAGGAGAAACGAAACTTAAAATGGAAACTGGGGTAGAAAGTCTGTAGGACCTTGGTCCTGACATCGGTGGTACCCAGCCCCAAGGCCATTTGGCTGACTTCCACCAGAGCCAACCCCTTCTCTGCCCTGGCTCCTACCTGGTGGAATTCACTCCCAGTGGACATCAAGGCTCTGTGGGATATAAGCCAATTCCGCAGAGCCCGTAAGACCAACATGTTTTGCTGGGCCTACCACTGAAGCCATTGTGTCCATATTGTATCATACTGACTCCCAAGACCATACCCCCTTCTCTCCCACCACACAGGACTTTAAAACTGGGGCAAGAGTTGGGCTTGATTTGCAGGCAATGTGTTCGTCAAATTGCCATCTGAGTAATTACTGTGCATTAGAACGTTTTTAATTATTCATCGATATTGTGCTTTAAGATTGTGACTGAAATATGTTTCGTTAGCCGCCTTGAGCCCACCCTTGGTTGGGAAAGGTGGGGTATTAAGTAAAATAAAACGTGTGTTCTGAACATGGAGATGAGCCCTGAGGTCTGTGCTCTCGCTATGCTAGTTGGCAGGAACGCAAGAGTTTTGAAATCAGTATGTTTGGATTCCAGGCTTCAGACAGATTCTTGGACGGAGGCTTCATTTTTTAGAAGCATTTCTGCATCCAGTGTGCTCCCTAGAGCAAGTTGTGTGTTGTCTAGTGGTTCACCGTATTTATTGATTTATTATGCAGTTTCTTGTCTCCACCTAGCTGCTGGAGATCCCTGGCAGGTGGTACAAGAAGAAACTATGGTATAAGCAGGGACCCCACTGAATAACTTGGCTACGCAGAACCTGACTCTCAGAGGCTGTTTTGGGTGGCCTTCATTTGCTACCCCTGTTTCTTTGCCGTAGGACATCACTACATCTTGGTTGACACACGAAGGTAGCTTGTTTGAGAGCTAGTGTGGTATGGTGATTGGCAGAGGCGTATCTGGGGGAAATGTAGCCCGGTGCAAAATCTGAATTTTCCCCTGCTCCCCCCCCCCCCGTATGTGCAGCAGTCCTCCCCCACTACGACCAAACAACATTTTTTGCACCAGGTCTTGAAATCAGTATGTGGACCTGGGGGGAAGGAGGAGGGTGATTTCCCGCCCCTACATGACTAAATGGCTGCAGCCTGGAGACAATTAACGCCATATGTCCCCCTGGGCAGTACACCCCTGGTGGTTAGTGTACTAGAGCAGGACTGGGGGACTGGAATTTAAATTCCCACTCAGCCATGAAGCTTGCTTGATGACCTCTTCTTGATTGACCCTACTCTGCAGGGGTCTTGTGACTAAAATGGAGGAGGAAAAGGGCAGGGTGAAGCCATACAGCTGATGTAGTATGATCGGTTGTCACACATCCGAGGCAGAAGAGGAATGTCTCCATTCAAACTCACCACTGAGGAGTTGAGAATTTTATTTGTTTTGTGGGATTTGACTGAGAGATTAAGACTCCCCCTCTGGAGTCAGATCCAGTCCACAGTCCACTGACTTCCTTAAAATGCTGCTCCCGGGTGATCAGGACCTCTGAGGAATTTTATTTTATTCATTTCATTTACCCCCCCCCCCCTTTCTCCTTAATGGGACCCAAAGCGTCTTGTGCTTTTTTCCCCTTCTACTTTTCATCCCCACATCAACCCTGAGAGGTAGGTTAGGCTGAGTATGTGACTGGTTTGACAAGCTTCCATGGGAGATTGGGAAGTTCAAGCTATCCTAGTCTGATATTCTAACCGCTAAGCAATCGGGGATGGCAGAGGGGAGGGGGAATCTGTGGAAATGGGCAGTGTAGTCTGGACCCATCCCCTGGTGCTCCTGCATCAGACAGCTGGAACTAGCCCCCACCCCCATCCCCCGCCTTCCCATGTGCTCCCTGTGCAGCATTAAAAATTGTGCAGTATTAAAATTACCGTTGGCAGGGATAACCAGAAGATGCTCACTCATAATGCTTCCATGCAGGAAGTAGGCTTAGTGCATGGGTGTCCATGTGGGGGTCAAATTCTAGGATGTAGAAGTCATTGTCACATCTAAAGTGAATGCCAATTGTGTCAGCTGAGAGGCTGGAAGACTGAACTGTCTGTACAAGGTGCTAAAATAGCTGAGGCTTGCTAAATGTTGTTCCCGGTGCTGTTTGGTAAGTTGCAGTTTTTAAACATTTTGTGGCTTGCTCCCTAAACAGGGATCCACAGAGGGTTATCCTCTGCTGCTTTCATTACCTCGGTCTCCCTTATCCCCTTCAGTGGCTTTCTCCTATAGACTTCTGCAGGTGAATGTGTTTTGAATTCAAATACTGTAGACCTTGAATGTCCCAAAAAGTGGTCTTCTATGTGTGAAGTAGTTTTGTGTTACCAGTCTTCTGTTTGTTTCCAGGGCAAATTTTGTAGGGCATGCTACTGTGTTTCAAGTATCAGACTTGGATCTGGGGGAGGGGGCAAGTTTGAATCCCCACCCTTCCATGGAAGCTCATTGGGTGAACATGGGCCCATCACACCGTCTCTACTTAACCTAGGATTATTGTGAGGATCACATGGAGGATGGGAGAATTATGTTGTCAGCCACATTGCACTCCGGGGGGGGGGGGGGATCACACAAAATGTGAGTGCTGTTATGAATTATTTTTTTTGTTGATTTCTATACCCTGGATGTTTGGATTCAGGTCCAAGTTTAACCATGGATGAACAGGTGGAAAAGTTTGTTGGCATCAACTGAACAGGTGGAAAAGGTTGTTGGCATCAACTGTGTAATGGCTACAAGAATAACCATTCTCTCTCATGCATACATATTGCACTGTTGCAAAGATGAATGCTGTACAATCTACTAAGTGCAGCTGATTCTCAAAGTGCTATAGTAATTATTGATGACAGCATTCCCTTCTATTGCTGTCATTCTCAGTGCTGTTGAGAAGCAATGCAGAGGCAGGAGAGGAAACCCAGCTGTTTTGATGTCTGTGATTGTGCTGTTTCCCCTCAAATTGCACGAGTACCTGTGATTCTTGCAGTTTTTGCCAAGGCCATTCCTAGAGTGGCCTTTGATGAGGTGCCTTTCCGATACCAGTGAAGAGAATTGGCTGCATTTCTGTTTTCTTCATTGGAGGCATTCCTGAGGTACAAAACAAGGATGATATTGCAATAATCGAAGAGTGGAAGTTGTAGGCCAGTGGTGGCGAACCTATGGCACGGGTGGCAGAGGTGGCACTCAGAGCCCTCTCTGTGGGCACTTGTGCACAGAGTTCATCATGTGGGAGTGGGGTGGAAAATCACCCCCCCCCCACACACACACATATCTAGGCTGGCCTGGGCATGATCCTTTACCTGGGAGTAAGCTTGTTTGCTGGCAATGGGGCTTGCTTCTGAGTAAATCCTCCTAGGATCGTGATTCACCCATTTGAAGCATTGCACGGTTGCTTCACTAAGCTTACTCCTGAGTAACGCATGCCTCGGAGCCAACCATTTTTTCTAAACTGAAACCTCAGTATTCAGGTTAAATTGCCGTGTTGGCACTTTGCAATAAATAAGTGGGTTTTGGGTTGCAATTTGGGCACTCGGTCTTGAAAAGGTTCACCATCACTGTTGTAGGCTGTAGGTGGACATTCTGTACTGGGACAGTGTTGCAAATGCTAAGCAGGCCTGGGTCTTTTCAGTGACTGAAGGAGAGACTGCCTGGGAATCCTTTGTGTTTAGAGGACAGTTTCTCCCCAGCCAGCATGGTGTGGTGATCTGAGGGATGGACTAAGGTCTTGTGAGATGCCCGTTCACATTCTCACTCTGCCATGGAAGCTCACTGGGCCAGGCCCGTAATCTCAGCCTAACCTGCTTTTATTGGGGAGGGGGACCTACTGTAACAAAAACGACCATGCGCATTGCGGCAACTGGAATGTAATAGATTTGAAGAAGAGAAGGCAGCATGGTAGAGCCCTGAGGTCCCCAACCTTTTTGAGCCTGTGAGCACCTTTGCAATTCTGACAGGGCTTGGTGGTCTCTGCCACAAAATGGCTGCCACAGGAAGCACAACCAGCCACAAAATGACAGTCATAGCTTTAGAAGTAAAGATCCTTGTGCAGAGTTGGCAGCTGCTGCCCAAGCAACATTTATAAAAATATGAACAGCCAATCAAATCTCTTATAGCCATTCAGAACCCTTGCTGGTCCCACCCACTCCACAAATATACTTGGCAGGCCCCAGAAAAATGTTGGCAGGTGCCATGGCCTTCTCGGGCACCCCTAAGATAGCTCATTAGATCTTGGAAGTTAAGCAGGGTTGGTACTTGGGAAGGGAGACTGTCAAGGAAGGCCATGGCAAACCACCTCTGCTTCTCACTTGATTTGAAAATCCTTGCAGGGATTGACATAAATTTGCTGCAACTTGTCAGCACTAGGGATGGGCAGAAAAAAAAATTGTATTTTTAGGGTTTGGATTTAATGGGTGAAGAAATGTTCAAAAAACTTCTAAATGGTGATATTCCATATTGTTTTTTTTATGTGTGTGGGGTTTTTTTTGTTTTTTGTTTTAAATCCCAGGTTATTAAATGGGAACCTAAAAAATCCACCTCCTTCTGGAACTCCATGTGAGTTAGGGAGAAAGCAAGCAGCGCAAAGGTGAACCTGGGCCACCTGATGTCTCCTAGACCCGTGGGGCTGGTGGGAATTGTAGTCCATGAACAGCTGGAGTGCCATAGGTTTGCCACCACTGTCCTAGACCCACATGGAGTTTGAAGGCAGTGGCAAAAAAAAAAAGAAACACTTACCTTTGATTGTCCAAAGTATGATGTGTTTAGGAAGGACCGTTTTTTATTAGCCAAACCTATCAATAATATGTAGTTAAGAATGGGGCAAATACTTAACTGTAATGATTTGCAAGTTTTACAAAGTATTGTGAGTTTTTTGGTGTTCGTTTTAGAGAAGTGATTGTTCTTATATTCTTTTAAACGGGTATGCCTGATAAAGGTTAACTGACTGACTGATCATGTGAAACGACTGATCATGTGATACCTTCAGTCTGGCTGGGTCCAGCGTTGAAATGCACGTGCCACTTCTGGAATCCGTGTGGACTTTGGAGCGGTGCACACAGTCCAACATTGGGCCGGGCCGGGCTGCAAGGAAGCGAGAAAGGGGTGGGGGGAGGGGTTTTCTTTTTCTTTTTTAAAGGTGATGAGAGAAAAGGGCCCAAAAATGCTGGAAAAAAAAATCAGCATTTTTATGCCCTTTTTATTGCTGCCTTTTCAGGAATAAAAAACCCTCTAAATAGTGACATTGTATTTTGGGATTTTTCCCGCCCTATTTGGCTTTAGCCAAATGCCCACCCTGGTCAGTACTTTACACACACCATGGATTTTAATTCAGAGCCACATAGGGGGCCAATCTGGTTGCCAAAGCAGCGTACAAATGCATCAAACAAATGTTTGTAGTGTCAAGTTCCATGATGGAAGAAAGGAAGAACAAAACATGAAATCAATAAGCACAGATTGAGGGTGTGGTTTAGTGGCTGGTGTCTAAGGTCTGAGAGATGCAGGCTTGAATCCTCACTCTGTATGAAGATTTCTGGGTGACCTTAGGCCTGTTGTTGTTTCTTATCCTAACCCAGGGATGTCCAACTCTGGCGCTTCAGATGTTCATGGACTACAGTTCCCATCATCCCCTGCTGGCATGACCAATTCCCATCAGCAGGGGCTGATGGTAATTATAGTCCATGAACATCTGAAGTGCCAGAGTTGGACCTCCCTGCCCTAACCTATTTCACGGGGTGATTGTAATTAACTAGAGGAGAGAACAATGCTGGAAGCCACTTTGGCCTCCGCTGGGGAAAAGAATAGGGTACAAATACTTAACAACAAAACAAACAAACAAAAAGACAAAATGCTTCTCTGTCTCCTTCTTCTTGTTCATATTCAAGGTCGTCCAGTTATTTTGCTGCACATCTTTTCATCCCCATGGCCTATCAAAAGAGGTGCTGCGTTTTCTAAGCCCAGTCAATTTCTCTCCTGCCTACCAAACATTATCAGTTTCACTGCTCCAAAACAAAATGCCATCTAAATGAATGTCTGGAGAAATGCAGAGTGACGGCCAAGTCCAGCTTATCTCCCCAAGGCAGAGAATTGGGGCAACGTTAACCATCGTGTTCAAGCATTACTGCAACTAGATGAGACAGAATAGTTGAATTATACCAAGGGTGCATTTTGGAAACAGCCAGAACTAAAGACAGGAAACTGAATGGTATAAATCTGACACAAGGACATAGAAAAGATTTATTGTTTGGCAGTTTCCTGGGTTCAGATTCTATGTGATCACTATTTGTAGGATGAGGAAAACCTTTCCTACCTTGGCTACTAGTAGAGGATGGAAGAATCATTTTCCATTGTTATGTTTACTATCTCACCTGCCAGTTTTTTTAGCTGGTGGCTGGCCTTTCAGTACAATTCGAGCCTCACCCAGAGGCCTAGGATGTGGTAACCTAATGGCATAGTATTCGTGCGGATCCCAGCAGGGCTCCCTTCTGAATCTGACAGATGTTGATTTGGTCAATTAGAAGGTGTTAAGTTCCACCCTAGTGTTTTCAAAATGGCGCCCAGGGTGCCAGTTACCACTGGGATGACCTCAGCTGGTCTTTGCCATGGTTGCTGAATCTCTGTCTTCAAATCATGATATTTAGTGACCTTCTCTTTTTTCCCCATCAACCCAGATGTCACCAGGTCAATGATGGTGATTTCCTTGTCCTTGATCACTGTGATGTCCAGTGTGTTATGTGCCACCACTTTATTCATTATTATCATTACTATGTAATGGTTAAGAGCTGTGTTGTTGTGGTTAAGAGTGGTGGACTCTAATCTAGAGATTCAGGTTTGATTCCCCACTCCTTCATACGAGTGGTGGATTCTTATCTGGTGAATTTATTTCCTTGCTCCTACATATGAAGCCTGTTGGGTGACCTTGAGCTAGCCTCAGAACTTTGTCAACCCCACCTACCTCACAAGGTGGCTGTTTGAGGAGGAGAAGGGAAGGAGTTTGTAAACTACTTTGAGACTCCTTACAGTTGAGAAAAGTAGGGTATAAATCCAAACTCTTCTTCTATTATTATTTCATTTATACCTCAGTTTTCTCCCCAGTGGTTGCTTGGTTGACTCATCCAATCTTTCTTTGCTCTTTCTGTATTTGTACAGAATCAGCAGTCCCTGCTTGTGGTCAGAGATGCTGTTACAACTAGATCAATTTTTGACAATTTTTGACAATTAGTGTCTAAATTTTGACTGAGAGCTCAACCGAGAGCCAGTATCAGGAAGCCTCTTGGCACACAAGTGAAATATTACTTTACTGATAACTGGCAAGTTGATTAATCTTCCATGAACTTTCTGCATTCCAAACACAAGTAGCTCCATTTTTTTAAAGCAAGTGGCACACTTGAGATATCACATGAAAGCACAAGTAGACACGGGAGCATCCTGCACAGAGGTTGTAGTGCACTGATATAAATCTGCACATGGTTTGCACTTGGATTCCTGGCAACTGTTGCCTTTCAATAAAGCATCTCTCAGAAGCCCTCTAGTCCCACAGAAATCTTTGCTATTGGGTTATTCTATCATCCCTTTCCAATAAACCTTAATGTCACTTTTAAAATTGTTTATGAGAACCATATATGTGCTGAGCCACATCTGGCTGTGAAACATAAGGCTCAAACCCTAGATCAGTGGTGGCGAACCTATGGCACGGGTGCCAGAGGTGGCACTCAGAGCCCTCTCTGCGGGCACGCGCAGAGTCCCCCCCCCCACATCTAGGCTGGCCTGGACCATTGGGCAAAATTATTAGCATTAAACCTAAGACCTAGTTTTGGGGAAGCAGTATAGGTAACCCTATTAAGCGCTTTAAACCCCACTGATTTTCATGCGAAGAACTAAAGTGCGATTCTTTACCAGGGAGTAAGCTCAGTTGCTAGCGATGGGGCTTGCTTCTGAGTAAACCCTCCTAGGGTCATGATCACCTGTTGGAAGAGTTGCACGGTTGCTTCAAAGCAAAGCCACTACCACCAAGCTTACTCCCGAGTAATGCATGCCTCAGAGCCAACCATTTTTTCTAAGCTAAAACCTCAGTATTCAGGTTAAATTGCCGGGTTGGCACTTTGCGATAAATAAGTGGGTTTTGGGTTGCAGTTTGGGCACTTGGTCTCGAAAAGGTTCGCCATCACTGCCCTAGATTGTCTGTTGTTAGGTTTTTCCGTCATAGAGTTGGAAGAGACCACAAGGGCCATCCAGTCCAACCCCCTGCCATGCAGAAATACACAATCAAAGCACTCCTGACAGATGACCATCCAGCCTCTGTTTTAAAACCTCCAAAGAAGGATTTCTGGGGCCCCCCCCCCCCCCCCGCATCATATTCCACTCTCAAACAGCCCTCGTTCTTCCAAGTGTTTAGATGGAACCTCCTTTTTCTCCTTTTCGAATTCATTACTCTGTGTCCTAGTCGCTAAAACAGGGGAAAGCAAACTTGCTCCCTCTTCAGTATGACATCCCGTCAAATATTTAAACATGGCTATCATGTCACCATTTAACATTCTCTTCTCCAAATATACTCAGCTCCCCAAGTCTCTCCTCATAGAGCATGGATTCCAGACGTATTATCATTTTGGTCACCCTCTGGACATGCTCCAGCTTGTCAATATCCTTCTTGAATTGTGGTACCCAGAACAAGACACAGTATTGCAGATAAGGTCCGACCCATTCAGAAAAGAGTGTTTTTATTACTTCCCTTGATCTAGACACCATACTCTTGTTGATACAGTCTAGAATTGCATTGGATTTATTAGCTGCCACATCACACTTTTGACTCATGTTTAACTTGTGGCCTACAATCCTTCAAAAGATCGATTTGTGTCCTTGTGCTGTAGGGGTGATAGTCGCCTCTGTGTCCCTTTTCTGGGGTTACTGGCAGGGATTCAGTTGCGAAGTCATTAGCTGTGTTGCCAGGCTACTCAGCAAAATAACTAGTTACCCTTTTACTTGCTGCGAGGAAAAGAATATATTACTGAGACTGGATGCTGAACATTGAATGAATTCAGTTAATTAAATATATTACAAATACTAACATTTGTTTTAATGACTTAATGAAAGAGGGCCATTGACTGTGTAAAAAAGATGAATCTGAATCTGGGTCCAAATTGCATGGCTCAAAGAGATGAGAGGGGGAATATGTGTGTGGACTGTGCTATGGGCACTTGGCTGTGTAATCCTGAGCTGCGTTCACCCACTGAGGTTAATGGATTTAGAAGGGCATAGGTGTGCTTAGAACTGCGGTATCTGTGGCCTTTAGATTGCTTCAGATCCAGGGACTGAGTGCTGAGTAGAACCAGATTGTGCCAGTTCAAATTGCTATTGGAGGTGGGACACATTTTTGAATGGGTAACAGAAATCTTTTATCTGCATGTAGAAATCTCACAGCTCAGGGCCTTCCTTGACATGCTAGCTTTTCAAGGGCAGAGAGTTGGTGGGGAACATTCCAGTAATCACTGCCACCCTACCAGTGCTATAATCCTAGGAAGACTGCAACATGTGATATTTCTGAGCACATTAGTTCAGCTGTTAGTGATTTACGTAGATCAGTAAGCCACAGTTTTCTGGCAAAAGCTTTCCCTAATCCTCTCTTCTGAGATTATTTTGTTAGATGGTTAAATGAGAGCCCAGAACATGAACAGCATGTGCTAAGATCTTATTTTTATCCATTTTTTAAAAAATGCACTTTTCTTCTATGGAACTCAAGGCAGCAAAGAGGACCTCCCAGAGGTCTCGTCATACCCCAATGGTATCTAGAGCTACCAGTGGTACATCATATGTTCACAGACGCTACCCCTCCTCTTGGTCCAAGAGACATACAGAAGTCCACAATATACGCCAACAGCTATCCAAACCCAATTTTTTAAAAATGGACCCAACCCAGTTGTGGCTGCATCTTTGCTGGGTGTCCTTTTAAAGGAGAGGAAAAACAGGCTTTATGATGACCTTCACCCAAAGTCTTTCCTTCATGGTCCTTTGATGTCATCCTATCTCTACACAGTTTACTAGTGCTGAAGCCATATATTGGGGGTGAGGTGGAAAGGAAGCCCATTGATGAAGGCCAAAAATGAACCAGCAATCCATCCCCAGGGATTCAGTTTAACCCAGGCTTGAATGGCTTATTACACTGATTTCCTCAGCAGTAGTATAAAATATATTCCTGCAGGGTCCCTTGGCTACTGAAGAAAACAGCAGGGCCTTTGAGGGTGGTAGGGGTGGAAAGAATGATGTTCCTGGGCTATGAGCCCTTTTCCTTCCAAGCAAGTGGCTTTTGAAGGCAGGCACCCATCTGTGAAAGAAATAAGAAAAGGGTATGGGAGATCCCCTTCCCTCCATTCACATTTCCCCAAATAAACTCCTTGGCATTACTGCATTTTTAAATGCAGTACATGAATGCATTGTTAGAAAACCAAGAGGTCTGATAGGATTGCTAAGATCTTAAAGAATAACAAACTATACCGAAGTAGATTTCTTTCTAATTATGTAATCGATCAATGGCAAACCTTGTCTGTAAAGAAAGTGGAAGGAGGTGATTGAGGAGGGGGAATGAAAACTGGTCGGCCAGAAATTAGAGAGCACTCTAAATTGGCCGGGAAGACACTGCCTCCTGAACCCACAAATGTATGTTGCTATCCCTCAAAGGGGTGCTGTTCATTTGAGCCTGACAACAGCAACATCTTATTACAGTCGAGAGAGAATCTCCAACAATAAATGTTCAGACCCTGGCAGTGCCATCCTAAGCAACATTATACCAGTTGACTGGAAAGGACTTAGAAGGGTGTAAGGCTGTATAGTTTGCACTGCTCTCTCTCTCTCTCTCTCTCTCCTCCCCCCCCCCCCCAAATTGGTAATCAGCGGAGAGCTAGCCACCTGGCTCTGCTGTAGTCAAATAAGGGACCCGGACCTCATCTTCTTGATGAAGAATAAATATCCACCAGGAAGGTTAAAATTCAGTATTGGGAGATGTTACTTTCATCAAATCTGCCTTTGTCTTTCATAGTGCTAGTTTTTTTAAAAGGGGGGGGGAATTCCCCTTCCGTCCAGCTCTTAGCAGATATGCCCTGCTCTTAAGCACCCAGAGGTTAAAATATGCCCCCCCCCCCACTGGAATTGGATTGAGAGCTAAAGGATTAAGTAAAGAGGCATTATAGGAAGAGCGAAAGATGGCGATACGTTAAGCTATGAATATGTGCGGTTGGGGGTGGGGGGCAGAGGAAGGAGAGCTTGCATATGCCTGCTGCTATGAATGGGCTGATTTCCCATTTGTGAGTGTGATTTAAGCCCGATCCGCGGTTCAGTTTTATTATTTTTTTAACGTACGATTTCTTTTTTTACTTCTGAGAGCTGGTGTAAGGCAAGACACAAGCGAACCACTTCTGTCCCCCACCCCCACCCCGACAGTCGTTTAGGATAATAAAACAGTGCTTCTGTTTTAAATGGGACCAATTTAGCCTGTCTCTCTTCCCCACTCCCACTCCCCTCCCCTCCGAAAGAAGCCTCTGGGTAGACAGTGTCGAGAATCGGGTCCCTCTCAATCTGGACGCTGTTGCAGAGAAGACGATTAGTGTTTTGTTTTTGTTTTTGTTTTAATTTTAAAGAGGCAAAGACCTTCTTTGCATAATCTGGGGAGGAATTCCTGGAGCAGCTGGCCGGGGGTGGGGATGGGGGTGGGGAGCGAGCGAGCGCACCGTTTCCCCGTGGCACATGTCAGTTGGGGGTGGGCGACTCCATTGCAGGCTTCCTGCGATGGCGCTGCAAATTCGTTGTTGTTTTGAGTCAGCCGGGGCGCATGGCTCGCTCATCCCTGCATCCCCCGCGCCCCCAGCCTTCCCTAGTCATTCCGTCCTTGAGAAGGCGAAAGGTCACGGAAGGCAGATGGCGCGGACCACGGGAGAGCTGCTGTCGCCCCCTCCCTTCCCTGCAGAAAGCAGCACCACAGACGCGCGCCGCAGGGGCATCACGGTCAAGCCCGAATCGCAGGCAGAGATCCCTAAACTTTTAATTTTTTTTAAAAAACCCAACAACTAAAAAAAACCCCTTGCCACAGTCCGAGATGCCACAAACAAAGACACCAGCAGGACACAGCAGTGTTGCGCAAGCTTCATACTAACCGCCCCGCCCCCCCCGCGCGTATTTTTATATGCAGACCAAGCAAGACGAAGAGCCCCGCAGAAGTCGAAAAACTGCACCGATTTTTACACCCAACAGCACGCTACGACAGTCACCCCACTCATCAACCCACAGGGGACGACTCTGTTTTCCCTCCAAGGGGAAAAAAGGCCCTGAAGGCGAGAGTCAGGAGCTGTCCGAGGTGCTGAAAGGGAACCCAACCTCTGCTAACACCAAACTCGGCTTCTTTTGTGGTGGGGGTGGGGCGCGCGGGGGGTGGGGGGGTGGTGTGACTGGGTGGCTGCTTTTCCGGAAAGGAATCCAGGTGAACAGCATACTGGTTTAAAAAAAACAAAACAAACAACCACCCCAAATCTTGATTTTAAATCCCAAGACCGCGATTTGCACCGAGCTCTTCTGCCTCTTTCACGCACCTCTGTCCAATGCTGCGACAGATTGGGGCCGGGAGGGAGGGGTGGGTGGGGGAGAAATGCGAGGCTCGCTTCTTTCTGGGACTCGATCTAGACTTCCAGCACTGGCATTTTGCACGCCAGTTTCAGAGTCTGCAAAAGGGGGGGAAGGAGATCTGTTTATTTTATTTTTTAAAGTTATTTTAAAGGCTGAACGGGAGAAGAGGGCGAGCGGGCGCCCTTCCCCCTCCCCCTCCCTTGTCCCGCGGCTTAAAATGTGACAGGGAAAACACACACGGGCACACACACGTACCCGGGATGAGGCGGAATAAACAGAGGGACATGGCTGGGCTCCGCCAGCTTCTCACTGCAGCATTTGCTATCCTCCTCCCCGCCCCCTTCAAGCTGCTCACTTTCCAATAGATCACAAAGCCATTTGAACAGTAACAAACCCCCCCCCCTCTTTTTTTTTTGGTATGCGTAGGACAATACCCTGCCTGCGGGCAAGCTCGCGTGTGCGACAGCGCAGAGACACAAGCCAGCCCGGCGTTCACCTCCTCTTTCCGCCGCATTTACACGATGCCCGAATCCACTCGGCACCTGCAGTCAGGAGCAAGCCGTCCAGGGACAGCGGAGCCCCTTTGCTTTCTTTTTTATAATGGCCTAGATTCATTCACTTCTGGGAGAGGCACTTAGAGCGACAATGCAGCCGTCTAATCCCTTCGAACATCACAAACGCTCGAGCAGACCCACACTCACACCGCTTGTCACAAGCCCCTTCCCCCTCCCCCCCCCTCCCCCCCGCGTCTTTGCGCAATAACCAAACCGGCACTCTTCGAAATGGTTCGCACAGAAAATGTTTATTGCGCACGCTCTCTCGCAAACGCGCCCATGCACATCTAACGCTAGGCAAGGGGGGGGGGAGGGGCTTTTTTGGAGTCTTGCATTGCCTTACCAGCCGAGGGGGCTTTTGTGGCCCCTCCCTTTTCAATGCAGGGCCCCGATCCCCGGGCTTGGAGAGGCAGGAGACGTCTTCGGGGGAGGGGGGCGTCCGAGGGCCCGGTCCCGTCGTCCACGCACCGCCACCTGCACGTCCGGCCGACCCGGGCAAGGGCAGGAGGGCGGCTTCTCTCTTGGCATTCACCGCGTGCCTTAATTGTATTGAAATTAAATCAAGGTCCGCTGTGAACACGAAGGGCTTAAGCCGAGGAGCCGAGCGGGGTCTTCCCAGCCGGGCGAGGCTGCTGGCGGCGTCCCTTTTTTCCCCTTCTGGTCCTGGGGGGCTGCGGGTGGGTGGAGGTGCCGTTGCCCCCCCCCCTCCTTGGACTGCGCTGCTGCATCCGTTGCTGCGTGGACGGAGCAGGCAAAGTCTAGTGCAGGGAGCGGAGCGGGCGCGGTGTTGGGGGGGATGAAGGGGGGGGGATCTGGCTTTCAATGCGCAGGCAGCTCCTTCTGTGGCTCGTCCGAGCTGCAGTGCCGTCTTCCTTGGGCCTCCTTGTGCGTTGGGGAGGGTGCTTTTCGGGATCATCCGAAGTTAAATCATGAGTATTATCCCCCCCCCTCGCTTCTTCCTCGAACGAAAGGACGTCTCCATCTTCTCTCCCTTCATAGCAGAATTGGGGGGGGGGGGAGTTAAAAGCGCGGCTGTATAGATGCATCCATGAGAAAGAAACAAAAGGGGGAGTCTTTCGAATAGTTTTTTGGGGGGGCAGTGGAAATCTTCAGGCGTCCCTGGTAAGCGAAGCGGGGGGGCTCTTTCCTTCCCCAGAACGTCGAGGGGGGGGGGGCAAATCGGGGCTGCGGCTTCCTTGACTTTCCTGGATCGCATTCAGCTCCTGGACAGCAGCAGCAGCGGCGGCGGCGGCGACGCCTCCCAGCTGAAGAATCGATCCTTTCCCCTCCTTGGCGAGGCGAGATCTTGGCCCCCGCCGCCTCGGCGTCGCTGGTTCGCGGCTCTCGGTCTCTCTTGCTCTGCGCTCCCAGCGACCAGCATCCCCGGACTGTGTGGCGAATATCTCGTGATGTGCAATTTACACTCTGCCTCTCTCTCTCCCTCCCTCTCTCCCCCTCCCTCCCTCTCCTCCCGCCCCCCTCCCCAGCAACCCAAATGATCCTGAAAGCAGGATTAACGAAAGAGCCTCAGCTGCCTCAGATTACTAAAGCTCTAGGGATGCGCCGGCCGGACAAAATTGAAGACGGGGGACAGGATGAGGGGGTCGCTTTGGGCAGGGGGAGGGGGGGAGAGGCCCGATAAGGGAGGGGCCAGGGGAGCCTGTGATGGCTCCACCGCGGACTTTTAGGGCTATTGCGCTATAATATTGCGGGGGGGGAGAGAGAGAGAGAGAGAGAGAGAGAAGGCGAGGACTTGCTCAATTCCGCACACATATTCTGCTTCCGAGGATATCAAAGAAAAATCCAGTGGAGCTATTCCTCCTCCGATGAGTTTTCATTTACAGCGAGACTTTAAAACCGGGAGCCCATCAGCTCGAATCTCTCTCCTGGGGCCTGAACTGAAACCCCTCCCCCCCTTCATGCTGAAGACGGGGTCAGAGTGGCAGAGGATGTGCAACCAATACCCCCATAGGCAGACTCTCCTGGAAGCCGGCCGGCGGGTGCGTGCCTACGAAATCCCCTTTGGAAGCCATGGGGGAGAGGGGGTCGCGGCTGGTTAAATGGGTCAGGCTGGATTGTGGAATGGCCAGGCGAGGAGCAGATCAGATTAAGGCATTCACACGCACCCCCCGGCGGCATCTGCATTTCGGTGAGCTGAAATCGAGGGGGGGGGGGAATGAATGGAGCTACGGAATGATGCGAGACCCGCAGCCCTGAAGCCCCCGAGAGGCGGCTCTTCCTCTCTTCTCCGCAGTTAGGCCTGCGTCGGGAGGAGCCGGGGGCCGAGCAAGCGGCGCGGCCTTCCTTGCTTTTGGGCGCCGGGCAACCCTATGCAGATCCGCCCCGTGGAAGCCCCGGCGGATGGCATGCAGTCTCTCTGCAGAGGATCGCGCACTGAAGAGGCCTCGCTTCTCCAACCTTTGCCCGTGCCAGTTGCTCAAAAAGCACAGCGTTTAGGGCCAAGGGATGGGTGGGTGGGTGGGTGGGGGGAGATAGCCTGTGTCCCCCAGCGCTGATAAAACTCCGTATCCCAGCCTTGGTGCCAAGCAATCCTTCTGCAGTGGGAATGGTGTGGGAGGAATAGAAAGGGCAAAGCCAGAGAGAAAAACAAGGAGCTCCTTAGGGGAGGGTTAGGGGTCGGGAGAGAGGGAGGGGATGGAGTAGGGGTAGCTGCTCTCCTTCCCCACTCGCTTCACCTCCCCCTCCCCCTCCTCGTTTGCTTGTCTGGTTGACATCCTGCAAACAAACCCAAAACACGTCTCTCTGACCCGGGTCAAGATCAAGGGGAGGTGTGGCTGGCTGGCTGTAGCGAGTTGTGCAAAGTGAGTGTGTGGGGGAAGAAGTAGTCCTTTTTCAAGGAAGGGCAAAGAAAGCCAGGGAAGTTTGGGGGCGGGGGGGGGGCGGGGAGAGGGACCCAGAACCTCGGGCCCCCTGGCACACTAGCGGTGGCCCAAACTTTCGAGGGACACAGACCACTTGCTCAGAGGCACGAGGTGTTGTTCTGTTCTGCTACCCGGATGGGAATATAAATAGAGGTGCAGCCTGTAAACAACGGGGCCCGAACGTGACGCAGCGCAAACCACGACAGGGAGTCTCTTTCGCCCGCTTTCGCTGACATTTCCGAGTTCGTGTCACACCCGTCTTTCTCCTTCCCGGGATCTTTGCAACAAGACACGCGGTCCGGTTTGGGGTCTTGCCACACCTGGCGGCCCACAACTGGCCCCTTCCCCGCGCGGCCTCATTTGGGTCCCAGAAGGCAAGGAGGAAACAGCCGCAGCGAAGGGCGGTGGGTGCTGGTGGAGAGGGTGACAGTTCCGCCATAGGACACGAGGCTAACGGGACGACGGGGCTGGGGAGCGGCGACCGTCCCAACACGCCCGAGGCGTCACATCTGAGGAATTCGGGTTTGAACATGTAAACAGTCATCACTTGACACGCGCTCGTGTGAATGCAGATCCCCGTCGGGACGACCATTTTTTAAACACAATAAATAATAGAGCTGAAGCACGGGGGTTCTGCTCCACTTGCTAGCTTTTCTTTCCTTTTCTTAAACTAAAGCCATGCGCGAAAAGACGCAGCACAGAAAGAGCCCTCGGACCGAAAGCTGACGCGGGCCCTCGTCTTCACCGGGCTCCGCTGCGCCAAACTTGAAACTTCGATTGGATCCTCTCTCGGCTTTTTCCTCGACTTTAAAAACAAAACAAAACAACCTTTCACTTGCTATGAAATAGCCACCCCTCCCTCCCCCCCCCCCGCAATACCTGCATGGTTGCGCACAACAGCAGCGCAGCAAAACAATCGTAGCGGGGCGGGGGGAAGGGAAGGGGAGGGGAGGGGAGGACAATCCGAAGTCAGACCCGATTTAGAAGGAACGCTGCAAATTGTAGGCAAACCGCGGGCAACAACTCCGGGGTTTTAGTGACCAGGACAACGCCTCTTTAACACAAACTTTCGCTTGGAGTATAGCTCACATTTTCTTTCTTTCTTTCTTTCTTTCTTTCTTTCTTTCTTTCTTTCTTTCTTTCTTTCTTTCTTTCTTTCTTTCTTTCTTTCTTTCTTTCTTTCTTAACCCTCAGGAAAAATTGGGAGGGGGGGAGAGACACCAGGACCTCTCCTTCTCCAGTTCCTCGGGCCCCTGCTTGGGATGTATATCAACCCTCCCCCCGGCGTGTGATGTGGCTTCAATAGCCCCCGCATAAATATTAATAAAAGCGCACCAGCTTGCCCTATAGAAAGAGTTAACCCTTTCGAGTCAGGCCCTCCCTGCATGGCAGAAATCCGCCTTGCTCGGCCTCACTCCCCCCCCCCCAATCACGCACCGTTCGGCGGGTCTCCCTCCTGCCACCTCCAAGTTGTGCAAATCGAGGTTTTGCAGGGACCGTCGCCTTGTTGCAGAGCGGGGCGCCAGGACCCTCCGAGGAGGGGTGCCGCACAAAGCCGCGCTGTGGGGGGGGGGGAAGCTTCCTGGGGTGGGGGGCTCGGGCTTCAGGATGGTTGGACTGGGGGGTGGGGGCAAAGGACAGAACCGCAGCGGATGAAATCATTTGCAGAGCTTGATTTCGTTGGCAACCCGCTTCACCCCAAATCGGTGGATGCCTGTTCAGCCCCAAACCGGGTTCAATACGATTTTGTGTGCGGAGACGACTTCTGCGTCTCCACGAGGCTGCAGCTCGCTCCGTTGCTTTCTAAATCAAATGCCATAGCCATCATGCTGCTCGTAGTCAGTTGCTCCCCCCCTCCCCGCACGCACACACTCCAAATAACCCTAACTCATGCTTCCCATTCTACGAATATCAATCCCCCCCCCCCAAAAAAAAACCCTGTAACATTTTAGACTCAAATAACAGCCTCTCTTAAACAGGATTCTATTTTTCTGCCATGATTTTCGTTGATTCGTCCCGGCGTTGATGGCCCTGAGATTCCTTTTGGTGGCTCTAATTTTATTTTGATTTTTTTTAAGTCTTGGCAAGGTTGAAAGACCGGGGTGGGCTGGGGACGAGTAGTCTTGGCTGGCCAGGGCCTCTTCCCCGTCCTTGGACGGCCAGATCCTTTCGTTCCAAATTTCGGTTAAAAAAGGACAGGCTGGGCGATCATTCCTGCCCCTGCACGATTTTCCCCCCTGGGGGTTGTGCTAGCTGGGAATCAATCGAATATGAAATTTGCATCCTTCAATGGCTGGAGTTAGCTTCTTCAATCATTTCCCCAAATCTTTTTTTAAAAAATATAATTTTATCTCCCAAGAGTTATTTCTAAATAACTCCACCTTTCTTTTTCGGGGTGGCTTTAACTAAAACCTTAGCCTCTGGTTTACACCTGATTTCCTGAATTCCCAATGCCCTGGGGCTCTGGGCTTCTCCCCCCATCACACAACCCTATTAGATTTCTCCTCTCAAATCTACCAAACCCAGATAAAGCTCCTTTCAAAGTTACATTTGTATTTCCAGAGCCACACAGTTCACCCTGGGTAGCTTCCGATTGCCATCCGGGCTCCAAAGAAGGCCTGACTACACTCGAGGAGGAAGAGGGGAACAGACAGAAACGGGGAGCTTAAAAGCCACAGTGAACTGGGAGAACCCCCAGCTCAAATGGATGGTTGTGTTTCAAAAGCCAGTGGCTCTTGAGGTAGAAGGGTGTAAGCTCCCAAAGGCCAGGCTGCCGAGACTAAGGCCCCTTCCGCACATGCAGAATAATGCACTTTCAATCCCCTTTCAATGCACTTTGCAGCTGATTTTTACTGTGTGGAATGGCAAAATGCACATGCAAACAACTGTGAAAGTGGATTGAAAGTGCATTGTTCTGCATGTGCAGAAGGGGCCATACATAGACATCCGCAAGGGCAGTCCCTGGAATGTCTGGATGCTCCTTCATTTCACCTCCAGCTACCAATCAACCTAAACAAACAAGCAAGCAACACCCACAATCCACCCTATGCCCTCCATGCAACTATCCCAGATAGACCCCAATTTCCCCTGTACAAAATTCCCCAGTCAACCCTGACTTCCTCTACAACAGTTCCTCAAATCACCAATCCCCGTACTTTGAAAAAAAAATCTCAATTCGTTCCAGTTTCTTTATAGAAAATTCCCAGTGGACCCTCAACCACAATCCCCAACCCCCAGATACAATTTCCCCATAGAATATCCCTAATCAACTCCAGTTCCCCTGTACAGAAATCCCCAACCAGTGCCAATCTCCCAGCATAAAATCCCCAATAAACTCCAATTCTCCCTGTGCACAAATCTCCAATAACTTCAGTTTCCTCATCCAAATAATTCCCTGGTTCAGTCAAGGCCAGTCCCCCCATACAAACAACAGGGCCATAGACAGGCTCAGCCTTGTATCGCACTATTCATTTTCTTGGGCTGTCACCACAAGAGAGCTTAGAACTGAAGCAAGCACTCTTAGACTATAGCTCGAAACAGGTATGTTGGTGGTCAGGACACCATTGACAAGTCCCAAGGCCTAACACTGGTCATGTCCCTTGGCTTTTGGAAGACTCTGGCCTCTTACACACAAGCAGAATAATGCACTTTCAATCCACTTTCAATGCACTTTGCAGCTGTGCAGAATAGCAAAATCCACCTGCAAACAATTGTGAAAGTGGGTTGAAAGTGGATTATTTGGCATGTGCGGAAGGGGCCTCTGCCCTTTCAGTTGCCCAAGGGGGAAAACTTGTTAGGCTGTGGTGGCCAGAAAGTACCTGAAAGTCTTAAGCAATTATTGAGGCAGAAACTTTTTGGGCACTAGAGCCTGCTTTACTTCAGTGTGATTCCCTCCCAGGAAAGAGCTCTTATAATTGCAACCTTACTGACCTCTGGAACAGAATGAATTCCCAACCAAGTACAATCATTTGGGAACTGTGATGCCTGTATTACTCACTCTCTGTCCTGATCCCAAGCTGCTTCATGCCTCTTACAACAATTCCACAAATTATAAAATGCAAAGCAAAAATACAAATCCCTATCTAAAATGACTCTATGGTTTCCCTGACCACTAAATGAGTTTTGTTGCTTTTGAAATGTGCTTTCCAAAACTGCCCGTACACTCAAGTTGGCTTAAATCGATCAAATAATTAAAGCAATCACTTGCCGAGTTTGACAAAATCAAACATGATTAAAAAGAAAAAAAGAAAAAAAGAAAAAAAAGCCCACATATTCAACAGTCAATAACTATTCCTCTAAGTAACCTTAATTTTGGTTGTGTGCAGTTAGGATTCCAGGGATATCGTTCTACCTCGGAGAAATCTGTTTACAGAAGTCACTGCCCTGCCGTATAATTCCTGAACTCCTTTCAGTCCCGTTTTGTTTACACATAAATGCTGTCTTATTTGAAGTGCGCTCTATTGAATTGAGTGGGGCTTGACCACTGAATAAGTGCTGACCTGGATGGCCCAGGTTAGCCAGATCTCATCAGTTCTCAGAAGCACAGCAGGGTCAAGCCTGGTTAGTACTTGGATGGGAGACCACCAGGGAATGCCAGGGTCAAAGGAAGGCAGTGGTCAACCACCTCCGTTGGTCTCTTTTCTTGAACACCCAACTGGGTTGCCACAAGTCAGCTATAACTTGAGGGTACTTCACACACACAGTCACTGAATAGGCATGGATAAGACTGGACCTTGTGCAGCTCAATCCTATTTGCACAGCCGTGAGTTTAATAAATGGATCTGGTTGGCCTTGGAGAACATCGCTAATCTAGTCTACTCAGAATCCTTCTCCAATCTATTCAGTGGGGCTTTCTGCCAAGCAAGTGTTTTTTAGAGTTGACCTATTAGGGTGTAATCCTCTCCATATTTACTCAAAAGTCAGACCAACTTTATTCAATGCGACTTCCTTCCAGTGAAGGAGGCCTTTCAGCCTTGCTCTGCAATAAGAGCGTACAAGATTGCAACCTCAGAAATTGAAGCAAATTAAAAGCAAACTTACTCTTGTCCACTTCAGGTCTCTCTTACCTACTTTCCTTTTATCCTAAGTTTAAATAACAGTAAATTCATTATACCTGGCTGAAGAGTCAGATTTCAGGACCACAACTCCAAGGCCCCCCTTCCGCACATGCAGAAGAATGGACTTTTAATCCACTTTCAGTGCACTTTGCAGCTGTGCAGAATAGCAAAATCCATTTACAAACAGTTGTGAGAGTGGATTGAAAGTGTATTATTCTGCATGTGTGGAAGGGGCCCATTGTGGAAACTTCAACTTTTGATGGCATACTTTTAAGCTTTTTAATGCAAGCTGAGTATGTCAAAGGTGCACAGTAAGGAAGAGACACATGCACACATACACACACACTCCAGTTCCTCTCATCACTGTTTGCAAGATAAAACAAAAATCCCATGACTTCTTAAAGAGTAACCAACATTTATTTCAATTTCAGCTTTTGTGAGTCAAGGCCTTTGCAGTATAGGAAGGAGTATGGTCTAAACTCACCGGGCAAGAGGCAAGACTGTGAAGATGGCTTCATTTTCTGATGTATCCTGGGTGGCATTGTATCATAGGAGGGGGAGTATTGTTTAGCTGAAGAGGTGTTGTGTGGGATCAAGAAACACAGTAATTGAGCAGGCTTTAGATACCAGAGGTAGAAGAAGGAGGGAACTGGTTAAAGCCCATTTATTGAAACTTGGGGGGGATCTTATGCTACTGAAGAAATTCTTTTTGAGTCTTTTGTTTTTTAGTGGCGTTGTCTTTACCTTTCCTCTGAGAATCTTCTAGGATTCATAATTCTTAAAGGTTAGTTAGATTGATAGGAGGACCAGAATAATAACTAAGGTTTTTGTGCAGGAATCTTTTTTGGCTTACAAGACTAAACTTAACTAAACCTTGGTCTGTCCAGCGACTTTTCACCAGGCTTAGTCTGCACATTTTTATACCCTTCTTCACAACTTTGAGGGCTAGCAACTTGTTTGGAAATAGAAGATGAGTGTCTTAGAGTGTCGGTGGTCCCTTTAAATTTTCTTTTTGAATGTTGTTCCAAATCTAAACTATTACAGACCTTAAATTTCTACTGAATTAGTGTGAAACCCTTGGTAAGGGTATGTTGGAATTGGTGGGGCTGTTTCAGGTTCCTAAGAACTGAGAAAAAGGAAACATGACACTTGGCTTTCACATATAATAATAGTAATGAAACTTTAAAGTTCTCTTACACTTCAGACAAAAGTTTTTGTTTTCACAGGATTGCTGTCTGCTCTGCATAGCTGCAAATTGGGCATTCTAAAATAGGTTTTGAAATGTCACCCAATTAAAGAAATCTGCCAATTGAGTTATAAAGTGAAATCTTGGGTATGATTTCTTAGAAGCAGCATCCAATGGGACTTCCGCCCTCAAAGGAGAGTTTTGATTTGCAGTCTTAGCTGATGAATTTATTACTTATATCTGCCTAAACATGCATAGAAGGAGGAAAGAAGTAGTTCTAGAGCAGGGGTCCCCAAACTTTTTAAACAGGGGGCCAGTTCACTGTCCCTCAGATTGTTGGAGGGCCGGACTAAAAAAAACTATGCACAAATGATTGTAAAATGTTTGATTTCACCTTTCAGCCTTTCTGTCATGGTCTATTTTTAGAACAGTGACCAAAGTATGTCAAGTACAGGGTGGGCTCCAAATATTGTTGGGGAGGCTGTGGAATACCTTCCCCTGTAAAAAAAAAACACCGGACCTTTCCCAATTAAGCATTCCAACTAACCCAGGATTAGGTATCTTCCTGGGTTCTTCCTCCCTAGCAGCCAGCGAGCGATTTGCCAGCCTGGCTGATGCCAATGGGAGTGAGGCGGAACAGAAAGCCTGAGAGCAACACATGGAGTAGCTGAGAGGGAAGGGCGGAGCAGGCGTTGCCACGTGTAAGGTTTCCAACTCTGGGTCAGAAAATTCATGGAGATTTGGGGGTGCCGTCATGTAACTGCAATCAACAGCCATTGGGGCCTGTTCCTCCTCTCCCTCGAGCCCCCACTGCACATGAATGGAGCCATCACCGCCATGCCTGGCGGGCCGGATAAATGCCTTCAGGGGGCCACATTTGGCCCCCGGGCCGTAGTTTGGGGACCCCTGTTCTAGAGCAGGGGTAGGGAACCTGCGGCTCTCCAGATGTTCAGGAACTACAATTCCCATCAGCCTCTGTCAGCATGGCCAATTGGCCATGCTGGTAGGGGCTGATGGGAATTGTAGTTCCTGAACATCTGGAGAGCCACAGGTTCCCTACCTCTGTTCTAGAGGAAAGAAAGAAGATTGATTCCATAGGATGGGTTACAAGAGGCACTACTTTAGAGCAAGTATATTAGAGTGGAGGGTATCAGAGCAGGGCTTGGAAGGGCAGGGTTCACATCTCTGCTGAATCGTGTAGCTGGCTGGATTTCTTTGGGCTGGTCACTCTTTCCCAGCTTAACCTACCTCACCAAGTTGTTGTTAGGACAACATGAAGAAAAGGAAAACATGGCCCGTTCTCCTAAGTTTCTTGGAGGAAGGTCTGTCTTTCATCCTGCTAATAATTTTGGTAGATCAAAATTTTTTTTAAATTAATCAATTAGAAGAAGAAGAAGAGAAGAGTTTTGGATTTATATCCCCCCCCCCTTCTCTCCTGCAGGAGACTCAAAGGGGCTTACAATCTCCTTGCCCTTTCCCCCTCACAACAAACACCCTGTGAGGTAGGTGGGGCTGAGAGAGCTCTGAGAAGCTGTGACTAGCCCAAGGTCACCCAGCTGGCGTGTGTGGGAGTGTACAGGCTAATCTGAATTCCCCAGATAACCTCCACAGCTCAGGCGGCAGAGCTGGGAATCAAACCTGGTTCCTCCAGATTAGATAGACGAGCTCTTAACCTCCTACGCCACTGCTGCAGCTGAAGCCCAAAGCAAACAAACAGTAAAAGAAAATCCTTTCCGCATCACAGAGAGAAATAGTGATGCTACTAATACTATTAATACTACTGATCAGTGCTGATACTATGGATTTTCTCAAGGGAGGAACCAGCTTACACTATGAATCCCCATAAGGAATTGTGGGAAGTAGGAGATGGGGGATTTTTTTTTTCAAATAACAGGAGACTTTCATTCTGACCCAAATCTCCCTCTCCAGCATTCTGTTAGGCCCCTTCTGCACATGCAGAACAATGCACTTTCAATCCACTTTCAGTGCACTTTGCAGCTGGATTTTACTGTGCGGAATAGCAACATCCGCTTGCAAACAATTGTGTAAGTGGATTGAAAGTGCATTCTGCTGCATGTGAGGAAGGGGCCTCAGTTTTCCTCATCACTGAATGACTCCAGGAGGTTAGTGAACATCCTCAGTCTGGCTCTTTTTTTTCCCACCATGGCAGCAGCAAAGTAGTATTTTTCTGTATACCTGACAAAGCCCCTTAGAGAAGCTCCTTTGGCCCCTTCTGCACATGCAGAATAATGTACTTTCAGTCCGCTTTCACAAGTGGATTTTGCTATTCCGCACAGTAAAATCCAGCTGCAAAGTGCACTGAAAGTGGATTGAAAGAGCATTATTCTGCATGTGTGGAAGGGGCCTCTGTGTGTCCCTGTTTCAGGGCACTGCTATATACTAAATCATAACTGTTGCTACTGGAGGCCAGCAAGGTATCTTCATAAGGAAGGAAAGAAGTAAACAGGGCATTTCCTTTGCCTCTGTTTCCCCTTCCAGGATACTAGAAACTTTTAGGGACTTCAGTAGGCCAACTTCCCAATCTTCTTTCCCTCTCTTGAACTGACATTGAACTGCCCTCAACATCCCATGCTTGCTAGAGCATGCTCAGTCCTCAGTATGCCTTTTGGGAAGGAGTGTGATTGCAATAATCAGAAATCCATTTCATGTTGTATTATAGTTCTAGAATTCCAGAATTTGGAGCGTTTCCTGACTAGGTTTTACTTATGACCCTAGCTATGCCAGCTTGGCAAGTAGCTATAAGGAACTCTGTTAGGCCTTTTGTTCCTTTTATTCTGAATAAAGCTATACTCTGTTTTCCAGCTTATCCATGGGTGCTTTCACACATTAAGTTGGATTTATATCCCCCCTTTCTCTGCTGTAAGGAGACTCAAAGGGGCTTACTATCTTTTTTCCCTCCCTGAGCCCCCACAGCAAACACCCTGTGAGGTGGGTGGTGCTGAGAGAACTCTGAAGAACTGTGACTAGCCCAAGGTCACCCAGCTGGCATGTGTTGGAGTACACAAGCTAATCTGGTTCACCAGATAAGTCTCCACAGCTCAAGTGGCAGAGAAGGGAATCAAACCTGGTTCTTCAGATGAGAGTGCACATGCTCTTAAACGCTACACCACACTGGCTCTCATTCTGAATAACACACTTTCAATCCACTTTCAATCCACTTTGCCGTAGGATTTCACCATGTGAAATGGTAAAATCCACGTTCCAATGAACAGTGAAATGCATTGAAAGTGAAGTGCATTATTCACTATGTGTGAAAGTGCATGAGTGAGTGTGGTGTCCTGCAGGGTTTTCTTAAATAGCAGGGAAGTCCCTACATCTCTTGCCGGTAGATGGACCCATTATGGGGTCCTGCATAGGCATTCAACCACTGAGTCTACTACCTGCAGGAATCAGAAGGGTTGGTGCAGACAAAAGCCACAATCTGTTCAGATCGCAAGATTTTACATAATCCAGGTGCCTTTTAAAGTCTAGTTCATAGAAATCAATGCCCCTGAAGAGTGGAAATCTCATTTTTATGCTATTACCTTTTTTAAAGAAAAAGGTTCTTCCGTGTTCATAGGCAATATATCTGTGATTTTCAGAGATTGTAGGATTGTAGAAGGCCATTCTTCATCACCTGGTTGCCTGCTGTGGGAGCTACCCAAGGGTATCTGCTGGCTACTGGAGAGAAAGTCTGGCATGAGATGGGTCTTTGGGCTGAACTTGTCATTTGGTTCTAATGTTCTTACGTGCAAATTAGATGTGATGTTGAACTCATGACCCCCATGGGGACTGACGGTCATACTTGCAGCGGCAAATTCCATTCTGAAGTCCCAGGGAAGCCTAATTTGGTTGAGGACCAATTTGCCCATACCAAAATGGCCCTGGGAGTGTTCTTTGCCCTGTTGGAGAGGCTACACATGTAGTATTCAGTACAGAGGAAGCTGCCCAACAGGGTAAATCAAGGAGTCCTGATATACTGACATCTCATGAGAAGTTTTAAAAACTCTTAAGAGATTACCGATCGAACAGCATTTGGGTTGTATTAAATTTCTCCCGCATATCTTTTCTTCTCCTGCAGATGAGTTGCATGTTCCTCAACATTGAGCACACTATTTTAGGAATTAAAGCCAAGTTTGCCATGCTTTTATTTAAGATCTCACGATGTTGGCTCATAGTACTTGTCAGGTTTTAAATAAGCTTTTGTCAGTTTCATTGATAAATTAATCAACTGAGCTCTAGTTGATTAATAGGAGTCGTCAGTTTTGGTTTGTTTTTTTTCTGTGTATTGTTAGCTATTTTGGGGTCCTTCCAGGAGAAAAACAGCATATAAATATGCTGAATAAATGTACTGTGCCAGGGCGAAATGTTAAGGGCATTGTTTTTTTAAAAAAAGTTATTGGTTCTCTTATGTTAATGTAGCAGGAAAGAAAACATTAGATGCCCTTTTCTTCCAAGGCTCAAAGTTTAATTTATTGTTGGTTTTGCAGCCAGAAAGATCAATATGCTTCTCTGTTGAATACTACTTAGCCTTTTGAATAGTATTTTCAAATGTTCAAAAACACTCTGCACATATCAGCTTGTTGTCATCCCTGTAAGATTATCTCCCCTACTTCCCAACCCTGGGGTTTCTTTGTTATGTGAAAGCATACTTCTGTTTTTTAAAGAGATCCAGTCAAATGTAGCGGTTGGAGTACTGGACTAGAATTTGGGAGAAGAGAGGACCCAAGCTTGAACCTTTACTCTTCCATGGAAGCTTGCCTCAAGCCAGTCAAAGGCTTTCAGGTGAGCCTACCTTGCAAGGCTGTTGTGTATAAAATGAAGAAGAAATAACATACACTTGATCACGTTGAACTCCTCAGAGGAAGGGCGGGATAAAATTGTACTAGGCAGATTCTGCAGTCTGATTCTTGCTGCAATCTGACTTGGCAAATTTGAATAAGCCACACTCAGGAGTGTTGAGATGCAGGCACTGGGTTGGAAAACCCTCAGCCTGCTGGCCTCAAGACCCCATACCTAGAAGCAGGTTGTACATCTTACATGATGCTGCAAGCACTGGAAATCTCATTAAGAACAGAGGCCAGTAATATCTCTGCCGTACAGGCCCAAAGGACGTTTTCTTGCATTGGCTGAGCATCCAGACTACATACTCTTTCAGAAGCAGCATGAATTGCATGCAGCATGGCTGGCTCCTCAGAGGGAATCTAACTAAGCCTCAGGTTCTCTATGTCATGCTGAAAATGAGGTAATATTATTGGGTTTGTCCCAGGGTGTATAAATATGTGAGGAGGGGGGAGAGCTGACCAGTATCGAAGGGCACAGGAGTTCATGGGGGCTGATTTGCAACATCTTACATGTCACCCTGCCCTGGGTAGCACCAGGCTGGCCTGAACTTGTCAGATCTCAGAAGCTTAACAGGGTCAGCCCTGGTTAGTATTTGAATGGGAGACCTTCAAGGAATACCAGGGCCATGATGCGGAGCAAGGCAATGGCAAAACCCCTCTGAACATCTCTTGCCTTAAAACCCCTATGGGGTTGCCCTAAGTCAGATGTGACTTGATGGTGCAAAAACCCAGCAACAATAACATATGGCCCTCTAATTTACCCAGTCTATAGGAAGGTTTAGTCCTTGTGCTGTCTGACAGATGAACTAGGACAGTGGTGGCAAACCTATGACACTCCAGATGTTCATGGATTGCAACTCTCATCAGCCCAATTGGCCATGCTGGCAGGGGCTGATGAGAGTTGTAGTCCATAAACATCTGGAGTGTCATAGGTTCGCCACCACTGAACTAGGAACTGGGATGCATCTGGGCCCACTAAGCATCCACATATTCTGAACCATGCATTTGTAAGGGAGATGTTTATTTATTCACTGGGATTATTCAGTTGATACCTTGCCTATCCCAAATGCTTAAGCTGGAGTTATTACAGGGACCGAACTATTCCTGGATTATTGCCTGCCTGCCTGCCTGCTTTTCTGTTTGATCCTGCTCTTCCTCCAAAGGGCTCAAGACTGCCTATGGTTTGCCCCACTTCCATTTATATCTTTGCAACAACCCTGTGAAGTAAGAGAGACTGGTGTAAGGCAGAGGCATATCTAGAGAAAATGCAGCCAAGTGCAAAACCGGAGTTTTCAAAAAACAACAACAACCCCGCTCCCCTATATGGGTGGCCACCCTCCACCACCATGATCAAACAACTTTTTTTGCACCAGGTCTTGAAGTCAGTGTATGGACCCGGCGGGGAAGGAGGAGGGGTGTGTGGGGCAATTTTCTGCCCCTCATGTGACTAAATGGCCACAGCCTGGGGACATTTGACCCCATATGTCCCCCTGGGTGGTACGCCCCTGATGTATGGAACCAGTGTTGGAAAGAAGGCAAGAACAGGGGAAGAGAATACCAATTTATCATGTAGCCCTAAACAGGGTTTCACCCATTTCAGCCCCTTACGGATTCTTATACTACAGACTCAGTGGAAATTCTATGAGGTTCCTTGTGGAACACAGCTCAATCTTTTCTCTTTTCTTTTTTTGCGCAACGGTATGTTATTCTACTTATATATCCCAGGAAGCTTTTCAAATTGCCCACCAGCAGAGGAGTGGGTGTCCTCTGAAATGTATCTGCCATCCCCGCCCCCTGTCATTTTTGCGGTGCTTTTGAATATATCTAGCATTTTGCTCATCCTCCTAACCCTGTGAGGCAAGCCACTGTTCCTATTTTGCAGGGGTGGGGTTGGGGGGTGGGGACAGACCGGGAGGTACTGGGTAGTCAACAGACATTTAGCAAATCCAGGCCAATCCATAGTGGCTTTTCAGGGCTGCGCAGGGGACACGCAGAGGACATTTTCATCCAGGAGCTATTGCTTCCGTCACGTTTGCAATGAAAATGTAAAACCTACTCTGGCCATAACGCTCGCTTGCATTATAAATTCTTCTCTACTGCAATAAAAATGTTATTAATATATAGCTCTGGTCCGCCCCCCCCCCTTCCTTGCTTGGAGCAACATACATGGTTGCTTCTTCCTCCAGTTCATCCTCACAACCTTCTTATGAGGGAGGTAAGGCTGACAGGAGGTGACTGGCCAAAGGTCACCCAATGAGTCTCATGGCCCAGGGGGTAGTTGAACTCAGGTCTCCCTGGTTCTAGCACGATAATTCCACCGCTACACCCCACTGGTTCTTCCCATCAAATGTTAAAGTGCTTAAGGCAGCATCCCAAAACAAAACAGGGCTCAGCAGCAGAAAACAAGCCATGTGTTCCAACAAAATGCTGTCAGGAACCCACATTACTTGCAGCCATTAGGGAACTGGGTATTGCTTAGTTTGGTGAAGTGAAGGTTAAGAGGTGACATGACAGCCATGTTTAGATATTTGAACGGGTGTCATGTTGGTGAGGGAGCAAGCTTGTTTTCTGCATCTCCAGAGACTAGGACCACGAGTAATGGGTTCAAGGTGAAGGAAAAGAGATTCCACCTGAACATCAGGAAAAACTTCCTGACAGTAAGGGCTGTCCGACATTGGAATGCACTACCTCAGAGTGTGGTGGAGTCTCTTTGTTTGGAGGTTTTTAATGGCTGGCTGGCCATCTGACAGGAGTGCTTTGATTGTGTGTTCCTGCATTGCAGAGGGTTGGACTTGATGGCCTTTGTGGTCTGTTCCAACTCTATGATTCTATGACCAAAGGAATGGGAGTTTTGTAAGGTGGGGACCATAGCTGAAGAGGGCCTCTCCAGCCTCCTTGTAGCTCTTCCTGCAAGGAATGAAAGCATGGATGGTTTTAATGAGTGACAGCGGGCACACGGGTGGGGGGAAGGGAGGGATGTGCCTCAGGGCTCATTTGCCTCAAAGGTTTGTTGGTAGCTTTAAATAGAGGAGAGGAAAATGGAAGCTGCTCTTCATCCCCACTGGGAAGAAAGGTGGGGTACAAACAAAGTAAAGGAATAATAATACTACGTAATCCAAAAGGAGGAACAGAGATCGGTGTAGTCTTTTAGAGGTTAAAGCCAGCAGCCAATCTATGCCTGCTAAAAGCTGGCACTGGCAGGATAAAGATCTTTGGCCCCTTCCTCACATGCAGAATAATGCACTTTCAATCCACTTTCAATGCACTTTGCAGCTGGATTTTATTGTGCAGAATAGCAAAATCCACTTGCAAACAACTGTGAAAGGTTTTGCTGTGTTTATGCACTCTGTTTACTTTTAAAGACAAAGTCAGGCGACTTCTGTTCTCAAGAGCATTACATTCTAACCAACAAGTCTTTCTGCTGTACCTAGGGCACCTGCCCAAGAGACATGAAAACAGAACACAGATTCTTACCGTACTTATTCTGCCCTGATTTATAAATCCAAGTAGTGGGAAAACAGAACTGGCCTGCAATAGTGGTTTCTAATTCTGGCCCTCCAGAGGTTGGTGCACTATGATTCATCATCAGCATGCCCTGGCATATCCCATCAGCCCTGGCATATAGAAAAGTAGCACAGAAGAAAGAAAGATTCTACCCTTTTTGCTTGCTGTGCTTGTTTTCTCATTGCAGGGGTTTTTTAACAGAAAGGAGCATTCCGCAAATGTTCCTCTCTTGCTGCACTCTGGATACAAGCCATTCCACCACCTCATTCTCCTAAATGCGTGAAGCAGGCCTTGGGATTCACTCATGAGCATTTGAGATATACAAGACAGACCCCCCCCCCCTCACCCCAAGATATCTAGGAGAGGGATGGGAAAGTTGAAGAATAACTCTATTTATGTGCATGTATGTGTGTGAACCCAGGCTCAAAGGGAAAATAGAAACAACCAAGACAAGAAAACTAATGTGCAGAGGCCATTGAGCAAATAGATTCTCCATGTGCGATTGGAAAGAGAACCTCAAGATCAGCTTCTTCATTTCTTTTTCCCCTTTTCCTCCTCTCCTGAATATTATTTTCCTGGGGAGCTTGCTGGATCTCTCCTCTCCGCTTTCTAGCCCTGTTTAGGAGAAGAAGGTGGGGCATCCTGGGAGGCTGACATTCTTGTTTGTTTGGCACACGTTGGCCTCCTACGTATTTCCAGTTCGGGGCTGACGAGAGCATTGTGGGAGACCTGAACAATACCGCAAAGCATCCTATTTTGGGATGTCAGGCCAAAAGGCAGGGCCTGCCTTCCTCCGGCTAATTAGCATAGACGCATTACCTAGGTCTGGCAGTGCGGTGTGATCACAACCGGCCTGATTGATTGGGATCCAAATCCACTTGACAGCAATAAATTTTTTGAATTAACTGCCTCCCCACCTCTCTGGGCCATAGCCTCCTTTCTTCTCCCCGTTCCTCCTCCCCCTGACTGGCCTCTTTGCACCCAGCTTGGCCCAGGCAGATGAGATCTAATCAATATTTGTAATTCATTTCTTTGGAGTGCACAGCCATCAATCATGCTGTCCTTCAGTCCTGCTAGAGGAATGGTGGGGGGGGAGGGGACTCAGCAGGAGGTTCAATGTTGGGTGGGGCTATGGCTGCTGCAAAGAGTGTGAGGTTTTCGAACACCAGGCTAAGACAATCTCCTGCTTTCTGCTAAACTAAGGCCCCTTCCGCACATGCAGAATAATGCACTTTCAATCCACTTTGCAGCTGGATTTTATTGTGCGGAATAGCAAAATCCATTTGCAAACAATTGTGAAATTGGATTGAAAATGCATTATTCTGCATGTGCGGAAGGGGCCTAAGGGTGACTGGAACAGGGCCCTGCAGTTTTGACAATTTTTCCCAGTACTGCTGGAAGAAACACTTCAGGATGTGTTCTGGAACCGGGTTTGTTTATTGGGTCTCCATGCCCTGCAGAGATATCACTTTTGATTGGCTATGCAACATCATAACATCGTCTTGCTTACTACTGGTGGGACTGGCCATGTGACCAAGTGAGGGCACTGAATGGGATGAAAGAATTTGCAAATACTCGGGTGGTAATTTGTGGGTGGGGGAGATATTACCACCCTGCTCAAATGTTTGAATCTTGAGTCCTTTTTTTGAATCTTGAGTCCTTAAAAAAAATGAAGACTCTTATTTGACACAGGTCTACGTTCTGCTGTATTCTATTGGGAATGATTTGCTTTTTGAGGTTGCTTAGGATATCTCCGATTTGCTCACCTGCATTTTATAGAAAAGCCATTTATACAAAAGCATTCTCTGTTATTACGTATGGGTGTGAAAGTTGGATAATGAAGAAAGCAGGCGGTAAAAAAAGTGGATTCATTTGAAATGTGGTGCTGGAGGAGAGTTTTATAAATATCATGGACTGGCAAAAAGATAAATACTGGTAAGTGGGTTCGAGATCAAATCAAGTCTGGACTCTCCCTAGCCTAGCAGCTACAATGACCAGACTAAGGCTTTTGTATTTTGTTCACATTATGAGAAGACAAGAGTCATTGGAAAAGTTGAAGGCGGCGGGAAAAGAGGAAGGTTCAACATTGGATAGATTGACTCAATAAGGGAAGCTGTAGTCCCCAGTTTTTGAAACCTAAGCAAGGTTGTTAACAATAGAACATTTTAGAGGTCATTAATTCACAGGGTTGTCAGAAGTGACTTGACGTCACAGTACACACGCAGTGAACAGCATGCTTCAAATCTGAATCCAATGTGCACTAAGGATGTAAAAATAAAAATAAAACCTTACAACAAACCTCACAACTCTTTCTCTTTTTTCTTTCTCTCTCTTCTTTTTTACAGATCTCAACCCTAGGTGTCAAGCTCGTGGCCCTCCAGATGTTATGGACTACAGACCCCATCACCCCCTGCCATCTGGAGGGGCGCGTGTTTGACACCTTGTCAAGCAGGTTTGGCATAGCCCCTTAGTTCTCATCCCAGAAACTCCAAATCTTGCAAATGAATGGGACACACCTCCTTGCCCCACATGCCCTCCTTTCAGTATGTTGCTTTATGATTTATTTTAGATTGTCCCCTTCCACACATGCAGAATAATGCACTTTCAATCCACTTTCAATGCACTTTGCAGCTGGATTTTACTGTGCGGAAGAGCAAAATCCACTTGCAAACCATTGGGAAAGTGGATTGAAAGTGCATTATTCTGCATGTGTGGAAGGGGCAATTGTTAGCTTTTTGGGAAAGGGAAACCGGCTTGCTGTTATTACTCTTTAAAGACTATAAAGTGCTCCATTAAAAAAAAATAACATTGAAAGAGTCATAGAAGAGACATTTCTATTTCTAGTTTACAGGTATTCTAAATGCAAGCTACTTTCCCTACCTATCAGAACCAGCTGCAAGTTTATAACATTTGCCTTCAGCTAGGAGGCTTATAAGTCCAAGAGTGCCTTCCTAAGCAGAGCTGCTCCTTGAAGCCAATAGGCTTAGAAGGATATAAGTCTGCTTAAGACAGTGCTGCAAGTCACTTTTCATGGTTATGCAAGTAGAAGAACCAAGACTTCCTTTGAACGAATGGAGCAGCACTGGATCCTGGAGCTTGGCGTCACCAACTTTCCCCCCTGACTGGGCTCCTGAACTTCAGTGCCTGCAAAAACCACTTTCAACATCTGAAAGCTTTCCCAAGAGTATAGATCAGGGGTAGGGAACCAGCGGCTCAAGAGCCGCATGCGGCTCTTCTGCCCTTGCACTGTGGCTCCAGAAGAAATGGAGCCTAGCCTCCAGCCCCATCCTTGCCCGCCCTGCAGGCAGCAGGGCGGGCGCACCAACTGCCCACGGTCGGCTGGGCCGTGCCGCGGGCTTCCCCTCTCGCCTGCCCCGTTGGAGCGGGGCGGGCGCTTTGCCAGCGGCCGGTGAGGCCAAGCCGCCGGCTTCATCCTTGCCCGCCCTGCAGGCAGCAGGGCAGGCGCATCCATGCGCTTCTCAGAATGAGCAGAGTAAAAGGTAAAAAAAAACCCCTATATATATAGTGCTATCTTTATTTTAAATGTCAAAAATTATTTGCGGCTCCAAGTGTTTTCTTTTCTTGTGGAAAACAGGTCCAAATGGCTCTTTGAGTGTTAAAGGTTCCCTACCCCTGGTATAGATACACTGATCTGAAAAGCTTCACTGGATGGATTTCTTGCTATTGCACACTACAAAAAGTTGCAGGATGCTTGGTGGCTGGGGTGGTGGTGGTGACACCCACAAATGGGCAGCTGTTCTACTGGAATCTGAATCTCATAAATCATCACAGGCCGGGGTGCAGATGAGACGGGAATTGCCAATATGATCACGGCATAGACCCAGGAGAGGAAAAGCTTCACGTACTATTGTCAATGGCACAGGAGCCCTGCGGAAAAAAAGCTGGCCACCACAAGCAGAATTTTGTTTTCACTCCTGCTTTGTCCTAATTGCTTGTTGTTTTCTGTGTTGCTGATTTAAAATATTTAATCTCAACCTTTTGTTTCTCAAACCAGCTTACAAATTCAAATTTTAAAACATGGAAAAGACAACCTCTGTCTGTTAAAAAAAAAAAGTGCATGCAGCCCATACCTCTTTTAAAAGCCCTGGAAAAAAAATACAATGGTCATGCAGTGCATCCTAAAAGCTTCTAGACATGTTCCCCCAACCCCCAGGAAAACCTTTGCACTGGGTAGGAGCTACAATGGCAGAAGCATGGGTTGATGCCGGGTAGGCTACCTCAAATAGGAGAACTGGAACGTATGGGAAGAGATAGGGGTCCTTTAGTGTCAAAGTGTTGATAGGACTGCACTGTATGTGTATTCACACACATACACATACAATAAAATGCACTATCATCCCATAAATAAGGACACCCCCCCCCAAAGGACCCAATTTTGAATATGTCAAATTTGCTGCCACATTTTTTGAACTCCTTCCATCCACCCTCCTGAAGCTGAGGGTCCAATGAGAATGACGGTGGCGAGAAGTGGGGATTAGACATTCAGAAGACGCGTCAAGCAAGCAGACACTCTTCCGCAGCTGTACAGACTCCCTGGCCAACTCAAGAAAGCCGCCTAACCTTGGGCTGTAATAGGCAGCATCATTAGGAAGTTGCTGCCTTTGTGTTCTCCAAGTCTTCTCCCCTCATTATTCAGGGGCTGGGGGATCCATAGGGGAAGGGTAGGTAATAAATCTGCTTCTTGATTTCACAACCTATGGGGTCATCCATAACTCACAGGGGTCAGGCGAGGCACAGCTGTGAAATGCACCATGCTTACTCATGCTTAATGAATGGAAATGAAAGTGTATTATCCTATAACCCTTTGTCACATGGCCACGTGCCCCACATGGCTTTGTATTTTCACACCTCGCCTGCTGCTGGGGGGTTTTGTTTTGTTTTGTTTTTTTTGGTGGTTTGAGACAAGGCCTAGTGTATGGCTCTTAAAGGAACATTGCCACTATTAGTAAAGCGAATGTCTCCCAATTGAGGAGGGAAAGATGCAGACTGCGAACATTGAGTGGTGTTCGAATCTGAGAATACATCTGAATTCTGCATTTGGTTAAAAGCCAGGCAGGACCTACAAAGTAAGATCAGACCTATTATGTGGTTGGTGCAGTTAATAGCTTCTCTTTTTGCCATGGAACTTAAACGCAGCATAAATTGCTTTGCAAGCAAGTCTCCCAATTGGCCGCCGTCAGACCCAGACTTGAGAAGAGTCAATAAGATTGTCTGAGTTAATATACGGTCAAGTTGGCATCTGGGTTTGTTGCAGGGTTTAGTCCTTGGATCTGTCTCACTATTAGGTGACTTGTTGTGGTTGAGATTTTCTGTTGCTGCCTGATCAAAACCTTCAGAAAAAAATGACTAGTGGCCAGCTAAAATCTCCTGCTGTTGCTTTTTGAATGATGCCACTTTTATGTCCGATTTGAATCAGTTTATTTATTTCGGGAGTTTATATCCTGCAATACATTTGGTTTGTTTTGGAGGTAGATATGAGGATAAAATGGAGGAGGGGAAAATGATGGTGCAAGCTGCCGTGGGTTCCCATTGGGGAGTATAGCAGGATATAAACCCCTAAATAAATAAACTGGTTCAAATCTGACACAAAAGCAGCATCATTCAGAAAGCGGCAGCAAGACATTCCAGTGTCCCAGGCTTCTCGAAGTCCCCACGCTTCAATAAACAAAAAGATTTCCATCCTGCGTGAAATTGCAGAACTAGAATTTTTTTCTGATTGATTGTTTTAAATTTGGATTTAATCAAGATTTGGGGTTGTGTGCAATTTAGCCCCGAAATTTGCTGAAAAAGAAAAAGCAGCCGCCCTGAGAAGAAACCCATCCAGCGAATGCTGCTTCTTGCGCTCTCTCTTTGCTTCCTGCAAAAAAAAAAACCCCTTTGCAAGCTCCTTTTTTCCTTGTTGGGGAAAAGCAACTCGAGGGGTTTGTGGGCCAATCTGGATCTGAAAAATGGCGAGTGGTTTTCTTGGCCAGCCGAACTGACCTCACAGGCCATCCTCAGGAATAAAAAAGGAAGATCCAGCCATCTTGCCTTATGGATAACTCTAGAGGAGGATGAAAAACCTAGGGGATAATTTGCTCGAGAAATCCCCGCTCCCTCCTTGTCTCTAGCATTTACACGACTCACCATAGACTCTAATGGGAATTCAGATTTACCCACCCGCCCCCCCTGCCAAAAACAAAGCACACAGAGAGCCTCATCTCTTCTGATTTGCTTATAAGCATTTGTTCCTGGGTCACTAAAGATTGCAAATCAGCACTGCAGATGGATTTCCCTACCAGGGCGGAGAGACGAGAAGTGGGGGATGGGGAGCATAATCTCAATGAGAGTTTCTGCTTGCTTATATGTAGGTCACTTCCGAGGATGCAGAATACAATTCCAGTCTCTCTCTCTCTCCCTCTCTCTCTCTTCCCATTAAAAAAATCTGCGCTTGTATTTAAATAGCTGTCAAGGCAACAATATGTACAGCCATATATATTGTATGCATTTGCCCAGTGCTTTATTTCTAACTAGAAAAGAAGGCAAATAATCTGGGGAAAGAGTCACTTAGAAGAAAGGTACGAGTTTTTAACATGTGGCTTCCAGCTATTGTCATCTCTTCCAGCTCATTCACATCACTCTTGCTCACATTCAAAGACGTCTCCTGTTCCAGGTACGGCGGGAGAGGACAACGCCACCCCATCTTCCCAGCACCATGGTTCTGAACAGTCAGGAGAGTCTGTGGCTCATTGGTAGAGATGTGCCTCATGACCCTGGTATTCCTTGGAGGTCTCCCATCCAAATACTCGCCGGGGCCAGGACTGAGAGAGTGTGGCTGGTAGTGCTGCTAGGTCCCCCTGGGCACTGGTGGGGGATGGGAAGCGGAGATTAAACGTATGGAGTCTTGGGAGGACAAGGACCTCAGTGGGTTAGAATGCCATAGAGTTTCTGCAATTCCAGAGGATCCCCAGGCCCCACCTGGAGGCTGGCATGCCTAGTGACTGGCCCCAGGTCACACAGCAAGCTTCCATGGTGTGGCTGGAGATATGAACCTGGGTTTCCCAGACCCTGAGTTTATCAGTACTAAAGAACGTGGGGCATTTTCTAGCTTGTTTTAAAAGTACTATGCAATAGAGAAACTCCCCTTCGAGGTCATTTTAGGTTGTGAGATCCCCTCTGTTCCAAACTAGCATCAACATTTCCATCAGAGCACTCTAATGAGTCACCTTCCAGCAAACCCTACAGCTGTCTCATACCCCTAGTGTCACAAGACACTTCCCTCCAAATGCAAAAGTATCTAGCTACGTGGTTACCATTAGGGAACGTCATTAGCCCAGCTACGAGTTTAACGACCCAACTATGCATGGAGAGCCTGCTACGTACGATCCTGCGGTGCTGCCATTTTGCATAAACAGAGCAACACATGTGTTTACTGGGTACAACCAGAAACCCAGTTTTGAGTGGATGCGTTCATGTACAATCGTCCGCTTTCCATCCCCCCCCCCCACCCGCTCTGCTGTCGTCTTTACCGGCCCGGTTTTGAACAGGGTGCAGCCAGAACAAACTCCTTTGCATGGCATTTATTTTACAACATGGATATCCTGCCTTTCTGCCCAATCAGGGCAACCGAGGCGCCTACCAATGAAAAGCAGAACATTACAGAACACATTTAAACCAAAGATAAAATACATATATAAAAATACAGAACAAGCAGTTCAAACAAGGGTTAGGGAGAAGGAGTCTTTCAGAGTATACCAGATGGAACGCGACCTATGGATCGGAAGCCACCATGAGCCAAGAGGAGAGACAAATATTTTAATTCATAAAATAAACAGATGTGCATTTTTGGCAAGTTCTGTTCACATCAGTGACACTTTCTTTGTCTAGCTCCTGTGAGCGCTATTTCCCCCCTGTACCACCAGGGGGCTTTTTTGTGTTCTTATTTTAAAAACCAGTAATTGATGTATCCCTCTAGTTTAAAATCAGTAATTGACATAAGTCTCCAAACGAATGCCAGAGTGGTCTATCGGTTACCTGTTTCCTTCCAAAAGCCCTCCAGTGGGGCGGTGCTGGGAAACGAGGCCACGAGGAGCCGGGGCCAGGAAAGTGTGAGGAACCCACCATGTGGATGCTCTTGTGACTGCCGCAAATGCTTCTGCATTCGTTGTGGCAACAAAAGGAACGTGGAAAATTGTTGCCGTGGGGCTGCAGTCTTAATTCAGCACCGAGGTGTGTCGGCTTGCTCCTGCCATTTCCACAGTGCAACCCCCCCTATGTGGTTATGCCGCCGCAACCCCCTTTCCTGAGAAAGGCAATATCTGCCTGGTGTGGCTTCTCCTGTCACAGTTGTGTTTGGACGAGCCGCAGCTGGTGCAATTCTGCCTTCTGTGCAGTGCTGAATAATACAGGAGTCCTCTCAGGGTCTTGCTCATTGCCTTGAGAAAGCACCGGGGCTGAAGCAAGGGTGTGGGGAGCCAGAAAGGAGCACGCTTGGAAGCCATGCAAAGACCCAACCTTACAGGCCGGCCACCCCTCAGCTGGGCTCCGGAGGAAGCCGCTTGAATGCCTAATAAGGAGAACGAAAGCCATCTGCATTGCAGCACAGCCCAGAGTACAGGCAGCTAGGTGTGCCGTAAAAAGCGCATGATCCTTCAGCCGAGTTCTGTGTATAGGCTATGTATAGAAAGCAGCTATTTAGAGAAGCACTATCGCTGCATTACAGTGAGTCAGATCACTGGTCCATCTGGCATAGAATCGTCTGCTCCAGGTTTTAGGGACTCTCCGAGATCTCAGGCTTTTTGCAACAGCTTCCCAGTGAAGATGCCAGAGGTTAAAATGAGGACTTCCTGCATGCATTCTCCATTTTCTGAAGCACGCATTTTTGCAGTGGTCTCTGATTAAAGAGGGTTTGTAGGGCTTTTTTTTCAAGCACTACAGATGGAAAACTATATATTTTGGGGCCTAATTACATGTTACGTTCCTTCGTTGGTTTACTTCACGTATAGTCTGCTTTTCTTGCTGAGATTCAAGGCAGGATACAAAATAGAAACAAAATAGAAACAAAACTTTGGTAAATATAAGTCACCCCATCATCACTATAGTAAGACTGTAGGGTCATCACAGTCAAACACGGTAAGATTCAACAATCATTCTATGTGAAATTCATGACATTGCTACTCAGAATTCAAGAAGGAAAGCATAGCCAGAGGCAGGCTTTACTGCAGAAACCATTAGTAATACTTATTTAGAACAGGCTGAGTGTGCTATGTGATTCGTGGAGATTATGGATGCCAACCAGTCTGGAGAAAAATGTCCTGTTCCTTTAATCAAGGCTTAATGGCATGGGATTTAAGAGGTAATGTTATTTGCTTCCATGCCATGAAAAGCTTCGAATGCCCCTCTCTACACGCTAAGCCTCCATTTAAGGGGTAAAACCCCACAAACATTCTTGCTGTGATTCTTACAAACAACACTGTAAGGTAGATCCGAAGGGTTCTCTACATATTGCTGGGCCATCCAGCAAATTGCTGGCTGAGCTGAGACTTGAATCCATGACTCACCTATAGCCCTCAGGCAGGCTTTACTGCAGAAACCATTAGTAATACTTATTTAGAACAGGCTGAGTATGCTATACACTGAGTGCAGCTATACACTGAAAAATGTGCTCTTCTGCTGTCAAAGACATTGTGACTAAAACAGTCTCCTTTTTCCTGCCTCACTTCTCCAGTACTGGTTAGATATGTGCTGTTTTGTTAGCAGCAGAAAGTGAGATGATCCGATTTTTGCTAAGTCCATTCTAAAAAAGACAAATCTCGCTATTTGCTGGGCAATTCTGGCCACGCATATTTCTGCACTCTTGAGAAAATGTTAATAACTGATCTCCATCAATTGAACAGCAGGCACGTAAGTACTTGGAAATTGCTTATGTACTCTTATTTCTGACTACAGGGAAAAAGCATCACTTTTCCATCAAGTGATTCTCAAAGGTCTGGATTTCAACACCTCTAAGGCCCCTCCCACGCATGCAGAATAATGCATTTTCAATCCACTTGCAATGCACTTTGAAGTTGGGTTTTACTGTGCAGAATAGCAAAATCCACTTGCAAACAATTGTGAAAGTGGATTGAATGTGCATTATTCTGCATGCGTGGAAGGGGCCTAAGTTACCATCATAGTTTACAACTGGAACTGGTCTAGCCATGTTGGCTGTTAACTTCAGTCTGATGGCTGCATGGCTTTGGGTTAGACAGCTGGAAGGAAGCATGTGAAGGCTTCTACAGAGCCCGACCCTTAGTCCATCAAGGGGAGTATTGTCTGCCCAGATTGTCAGTGGCTCTCCAGGATTTCCCACTGGAGCATCAACTGTGCCACGGAGAGGAACACATCTTAGTGCGACACGTCTCTGAAGATACTAGCCATAGATGCAGGTGAAATGTTAGGAGCAAAAACTACCAGACCACACGGCTCAGAAAAACCCACAACAGTCAATCAACATTTTAGTTACAGGGGTGGGGACTGAAGTTGGGACTGAAGCTGCATGCCAAGCAGGTTAACAATGAGACATGGCCCCTTCTTAGTTGTATGTGGGTGTAGGTATCTAAAGTGCCATCAAGTTGCAGCTGACTTAACAGCAACTCTGTAGGGTTTTCAAGGCAAGAAACTAACAGAGGTGGTCTGCCATTGTCTTCCTCTGCATAGAGACCCTGGACTTCCTTGGTGGTCTCCCAACCAAGTACTAGCCATGACCAAGGATGCTAGCCAGATATCCAGCACTCCCAACCATGTACTACCAGGGTCTGCTTAGCTCTTGAGATCTGACGAGATCAGGCTAGCCTGGGCTACCCAAGTCAGGGACCTTTCCTAGTTGCCTTCTATCAAGGCCAGTGTGGTCTAATGCCTGAACCGCCCATCTGCTTTTATGCTCAGGTGCACTCCAGGGTCTGAGGTCAAGGTCTTTCACATTCCTTGATCCTTTTGGCTAGGCACTGAACGGGGGACTTTGTGCATGCAAAGCAAGTGCCCAGTGTCCAAGCCACAGCCCTTTCCAATGAAGGGGTGACACAGGACAGAAGGAGTCTGTCCAGGTAAGCAATTAATATAATATTCATTCTGCTAATTTACATAAGAGTACAACCCACCAGGAATTACTCTTGGACAAATGCCTTTGAAAAGAGCAGAAGAGCAGCGCCAGGAGAAGGCCCTGCTGGATTGCCTCCCAATGGCACTGCAGACCAAAGCAGTTATAACCTTCCAAATCTCTTGGTTTAAGAGAACGTAGAAAGGTGCAGCACTGCCTAGGATTTCATGGCTGGCCTCCTATGATTCTGATATGTATGTATGTGTGTGTGTGTGCGTGTGTGTGTGTGTGTGTGTGTGCGCGCGCGTGCGTGTGCGTGCATATATGTATGTATAGATTTCTATATGACCCCTCCCCTTTCAAGCTCAAGGTGGCTTCCATTCACAAGTTACAAGATGCTACAAAAATAGATAGAAATTACACAATTTAAAACTTTAAAGCAGAGGCATATCTAGGGAAAATGTAGCCTGGTGCAAAATCTGAGTTTTCTGCCCCACCCCCCATATGGGTGGCCGCCCGCCCTCCCGCACCATGACCAAGCAACAGGGAAGGAGGAGAGTGTGAGGGGCGATTTTCCACCCCCACGTGACTAAATTATTGCAGCCCGGGGACATTTGACCCTGTATGTCCCCCTGGGCGGTACGCCCCTGCTTTAAAGAAGTAATTTTAAAAAATCCACAAAGATGGTAATAAAATATGCCATGGAGATGTTAGTTGTGATAGGGGAGGGGAAAAGGAAAGAGAGGGGCCAAAATATTTTACAACCTGCTACTTAAGACTTTGAAAGGTTAGACAGATTAATTGAGGAGAGCCCCATTGATCATGTCCTGGAGACTAAAGGAACTCTCCCTATTCAGAGGCACTGAGCTTCTGAAACCCAGTGCTAAGAGGCAGCATCGGAGGAAGGCCTTGGCCTCTAGGCTCTACTCATTGACCTTTCAGGGTAACTGCAGGACCAGATGGACCACTGGTAGGGTTGCCAACTCCAGGTTGAGAAATTCCCAGAGATTTGGGGTGGAGGCTTGGGGGGGCAGGATTGAATGAGGAGAGGGACTTCTGTTGTGGTATAATGCCATAACATGCACCTTCCAAAGCAGTCGTTATATCCAGAAGGACTAATCTCTGTCATCTGGAGATAGTTGTAATTCGAGATTTCCAGGTCTCACATAGAAACTGGCAACCATAATGACTTGGCTGATCCAGCAGGGATGTACAAATGTTCTGTCAGGCTCTTACTCCTGAAGGCCAGTGTCATGGGCTCAGAATGAGCCAGCCAGGAGTCCTCTGATGAGGAACACTGGCAGGACGACACCACTGTGCTGGAACCCCAGTCCACTGAACCTCAAGCACAGCCAGAAGCCTCACAGGATGCAGACAGACCTGGCCCAAGTCAAGGGATGGAAGCCAGAGTGGTTGCAGAAGTACCTCCAGCCACTGAGAGTCAGCTTAGCAGTCCACCCAGCTGTGAGGCAGCTGAGGATTCACACCCCGCAGGAACTGCACTTGGGGAGGCGCAGTGCACGCTTGGAAGTCGTAAGGCAGCGCAGAGAATGCTGTGAGTCAGCTCAGGATCAAGACTGAGCCACAGCACAGACTTATAAGAGACTGCTTCAGGAAGTGGAAGTTGCAGGAGCAACCTTGTTGAAAGTCTGATCACTTTCTGCCATGCCTGCTTGGAGACTGATTCCCTGAAACTCTGACTTGGACCGAATTGCCTGACCTGACCTTGCCTGAACCCTTGACTGCCTCTTACCAGGCCTGCTTGGATTCTGCTTCTCTGGACTCAGAGTAAGACTTCTCTCCCTCCCCCCTTGCCTTTGTATCTGCTATTAGCTGGAACCTCTTTGGGAGCCTGACAGGTCAGGACATCCAGCATCCCTTCTTCAGCAGGTCCAAGGGTCTGTCTGATCTTAGTTTAGGGAGAAGAGGGAGTTTCATCTGTACCCTGAGCCCTCCCTCCAGCCTTGTAATTAGCTTCAAAGGCATGACTTGACCCTTCTTCCTCAGCTCTCCCTGGGCTGGCCCAGTAAAAGATTCTCTCAGGAGTGGGCTGGCCCTGGACTCCCCTGCTGCTCTCTCCTCCATTAATTTATCTAATGCCCCTATAAAGCGATCTATGTGTATTGTCGAAGGCTTTCAAGGCCGGAATCACTGGGGTGCTGTGTGGTTTCCGGGCTGTATGGCCGTGTTCTAGCAGCATTCTCTTCAGATCCTCTGAAGATGCCAGCCACAGATGCAGGCGAAATGTCAGGAGAGAATGCTGTTAGAACACGGAAACCACACAGAGCCCGGAAACCACACAGCACCCCAGATCTATGTGTACTATCCAGTGCGGGGGGGGGGGGTACTGCATTGATCGTGTCAAAACTTAATAGTGCTGCCTTAAAATTAACTTATGGGATTTAATATTTAATTTAAAATATATTGGAAGAGGAATATGAGAGAAGGTTCAATAACTAGAATTTGTTGAAGTTTAACATATATTTGGTAAAGGTAAAGACATTTAAAACTTTCTGAAGCTTTTTCTTGAGTCATTCATTCTTCCTTTTTTTTGCAGTCATGTCAGCTTTTATTTTTTAGTGCCGTTTTAAAAGGGCCACACTCTGTTTGCTTGATCTCTGCTGGCTGTTTTTGCTCTGCCTGCTGGTTTTAATTTAGTGGATTGCTGCTTGTATTTACTCATTAGATACATTTTGCTCTCACTAATGACATCACCGCTTTTTTAAAAAAATGAGATGATTTTTTATGGGACTGATTCTTGAAATAATTTTAATGGAACGTGGAAGCCCTCGTGGAAGTCTTTTTATGGAGAGGGCAGGAGCATAAATGTTTTAACCAGATGAATAAACAAATCATATTAGATTCGCACAGGAGTTACAGGTTTGTTTGCTCACTTCTGGGCTCGGGATAATGAGATGAAAATAGATGTACAAATGGAAGTTGGGGTTTTTTTTCCCCCTGCATGGAATTTGCATATGATTAAGTGAGATTATGCCCGACTGGAAACGACAGCAACTTTCCCCACAAGTCCCGTTTTATTAAAACACCTATTTATTTTGGTGTTTTGAGAAATGAAAACAAAACAAAACAAAAACAAACCACAGCCAGAACAGTTAAAAAACGTGGGCGAGGATTGCTAGATTAATAATAAATTAGGTGGCTTGTGTGAATCAGGAAAGCAGCTGAATTGGACCACCTCAGAAAGGAGCTTTCACGTATTGCCAAAATTTGCAGAAAAAAATGTGACTTTGCAAATTCACTGAAAAAAATCTACTTCCCCAAAACAGCCTGCTAAGGATAACGCCTGCTTCAGGAGATATGGACCCTTGAGAAGGGCTGAGAATCATTTAGAGGAAAAGGGCAAATGACTCTCCCCAAGACCCTGAGAGTTTATAGCAGTGGTGGCGAACCTTTGGCACTCCAGATGTTATGGACTACAATTCCCATCAGCCCCTACCAGCATGGCCAATTGGCCATGCTGGCAGGGGCTGTTGGGAATTGTAGTCCATAACATCTGGAGTGCCAAAGGTTCACCACCACTGGTTTATAGGATCCTGGAGGGTGAGACTGTTGTGGTCAGGGAAGGCCTTCCAAGCCGCTCCCCCACGATGAGTCTGAGTCTTTGGTTTCTGTCCTTAGATAAATATCAAATAACTAAAATATCAAACAGCAAAGATAGCGTAAAGAATAACAATGATGTTAAAAACCCTAAACAGAGCTTTCTGTGATGTGCTTTTATTCTGCATGTTTTCTCATTTGTTAGCTGCCTTGGTGGCCCTCATAAGAGCAGAATGGCAGGGTCTAAATTTTGTAAACCAATAAATCACAGCCATGCTTCAGTGGTTGCAACAGCTCAATCAGGATGCCTTGAGGAATATTTACAAGTGGTGACCTTCACCAGTCTGGGTACCATCTCAATCATCCTTCCCTCATGGAGTTCAGGGCAGGATATAGGATTGCTGTGGATGTTCAGGGAAGGGGTTCTTGATCATGAAGAATTAGGACTAATAAAGGAAGAATTAGGACTAATCAAAGGAAACACTTCTTCACGCAACGTGTGATTGGTGTTTGGAATATGCTGCCACAGGAGGTGGTGATGGCCACTAACCTGGATAGCTTTAAAAGGGGCTTGGACAGATTTATGGAGGAGAAGTCGATTTATGGCTACCAATCTTGATCCTCTTTGATCTGAGATTGCAAATGCCTTAACAGACCAGGTGATCGGGAGCTACAGCCGCAGAAGGCCATTGCTTTCACATCCTGCATGTGAGCTCCCAATGGCACCTGTTGGGCCACTGCGAGTAGCAGAGAGCTGGACTAGATGGACTCTGGTCTGATCCAGCTGGCTCGTTCTTATGTTCTTGAGACCCACCCCTCCCCAAAAACCTGGAGCTATCCCTAACCGAAGTCTCTTGCCCCACCAAAGTTTCTAAGCACACTGCTGGCTTCATTGTCTAGTTTTTATTTTGCATTTCACTCGACCATATCTCTAATGGAAGGTGAGGCAGTTCCTGTTTTCCCCACCAGTCATTTTAGGCTTTCTGCTTGCATTTCTCACAGACTTGCCTGGGGTCTCCCTGCAAAATAACCACTCAATAGTTAATGGAAGGGCTTGATGGGCTGTCAGTGGCTTCAATAATTTCTCTCTGCAGCTTTCTGTTTCTTCCACTTGTTGCAAAGCCCACAGCAGAGGAATTAAAATGAATGTTTTATGCCAAGATTTCAATAGATGTATGTTTGTCCTTAGTGCTCAGGGAAAGGAACCAAAACAGCTTTCTTCAAGAAAGAAAGAAATCTGTGCTATTCAGAACCTCTTTGCTTGGGAGAACAGAAAAGGTTTTGTTTTCAGGCATAACTAATCAAAGTATTTCCTTGATTTAGCAAGCTGCTCTCTGGTTAGAACCACTTAGGAGCAGAATGAACTCATGGTGCCCTATTCAAAGAAGCCAGTAACTGGAGTATATTAGAACTGGCAATTTTTGAAACCCACTTCTATGTTACCTTGAATGATTCAGAACACCTTGGGGCGCGGGAATGCCAGAGAAGCTAATGCTTCTACTCTTATCTAAGCAAGCCATCCAACCAAAAAGAAACTTACTTGGCCAGCCCAGGGCTGATTGCCAGAACAGAGAGGGCAAAGTCATTTCCGCCTCCTCTGTGTACCTTGTATTTCAAATTGAAGTGTTCCTGGCTTGCTTCTCTCCTCAGTGGGGGACTCCAAGTAGCTTGGAAAACACCCCCTGCCCAGACAACAACTTACACAAAAGAGAAAAATAATGTTACTCCAGCTCCTGGGCTGGCTGGCTCATGCCAAAGGATCATACCTCTGACCACGCCAGGGCTCAATTAGAGCAGGAACAGAATCTCATTCTAAATTTTGTTCATTCAGCTGACTCAAGCTGTTCCCATCTTTCCTCTCCGCTGGTGGACTTAACTTGAAAACCATCCTAGAAGAGTGTTTTGTTTTGTTTTTTGCTTTAGTTTTTGTTTTGTTTTTTTGCTTTGGTTTATATTCTACAGCAGTGGTTCTCAACCTTCCTAATGCCGCGACCCTTTAATACAGTTCCTCATGTTGTGGTGACCCCCAACCCTAACATTTATCCATTTTACAGATGGAGAACACTGATGCAGAGAGTCTTAGGTGACCCCTGTGAAAGGGTCATTTGACCCCCAAAGGGGTCCCGACCCACAGGTTGAGAACCACTGTTCCACAGTATCTCGGATTATGTTTGCTAACCAGCTAGTTCCACTGCTGGGACTAGTCCTATCTCCCTTCTGGATGGTTGACAGTTCTGGGTGTTTTATATAATGGAAGGATTAGGGCCGTGGTGGCAAACATATGGCACTCCAGATGTTCATGGACTACAATTCCCATCAATTCCCAGCAATGCTGGCAGGGGCTGATGGGAATTGTAGTCCACGAACATCTGGAGTGCCATAGGTTGGCCACCACTAGGGTATGGTATTTTTAACTGGTGGGGGTGGGTGGCCATGGGGCATGTTGGGGGTGGAGAAAGGACTCTTTCTGAATCAACAGAGAAGACTTTTCAAAAGAGAAGTTTTCCCTCAAACTGTTCTCCAAGTATCCTGTGTTTTCTTATTAAACCACATTAAAATAGTGGGTTCTTCTCCAAATTTGCTCTGCTGCCCTTTTGTTCACGTCTCTGTTTATGGCCAATTTCCTCAATAGTTTGTTCACCTAAAATATGTATAAGGATGATGATGAGTGAGTTTGTGAATTCGAGGGCAAAAGGCTGACAAGAAAACAGCAGTTTGTTTTAAAATACAAAGAAATAGATCCAATCTCCTTCCTTCCTTCCTTCCTTCCTTCCTTCCTTCCTTCCTTCCTTCCTTCCTTCCTTCCTTCCTTCCTTCCTTCCTTCCTTCCTTCCTTCCTTCCTTCCTTCCTTCCTTCCTTCCTTCCTTCCTTCCTTCCTTCCTTCCTTCCTTCCTTCCTTCCTTCCTTCCTTCCTTCCCCACCTCTTTAACTTGCTTTCTGCTGCTTCCAGATTTAGGTCAGGTTCACTCACTGTCTAATGCTAAGAGCAAATCCTGCTTTCAGACCTATTCAATTAAAAATGCAGGAAAGGAGGGGGGGTATTATGCCATTGGCTTCCCTGCAACCCTGTTTCGCCCAGCCGGCTGCGTAACTGTGCATCTGGTGTTTGCCACTAAAAGAGCCTGAACTCCGTCCAACCTGGCAAGGGGAGGCAGAGTTGGACCAGCTGTAAAGGCATTCCTGATATTTGCAAACTGCCATGAGACCCAAGAGCAATTTCCCTTCTTCTGCACTTTTGAAATTCTGTTCAGGGACAAGATATACAGATGCAGCGAGGCTGCAAATGAGAATCCTTGCTGATGCACATCAGCAGCAACCGTAGCCTTCCGCTCTGGTTTAGATCATTGCCAAAGTCTGCATTTGACCCCTGGATCCTCTGAACAGCTGTAACCCCCTCCCACTCCCAATGCTTCAGAGACTTCCTACTCTGAAGCATCTTTGGGTCAGTGAACCGGAAGGCTGCATCTTGATTGGCTGCCGGTGATGTCATGGCTCTGCTTCTGTTCTGCAAGAGTTTTAGGGCTCTAGCTGCTGTTTCTGTGCAGGCCCTTGATTGTGGAGAACAGTCTCCTCTCCTTCTTTAGCATAGATGCCAGGTTTGGAGGGACTGCAGAGGCTCTTCTGCCAGCTTAAACCATGTTTCTTCCCTAGGTGGCATGTTTGGAATCTAGGGCTGGAAGCTAGATGGGCAATAGGCAGAATCATCTCTGCTAAAAGCTGAAAACCCAGGCAGGAATGTCTGGGTTAGGGTTCCTACTTCTTCTTTACATCCCTCCACAGTGAGACCCAGGGCATTGCACCCTGCTGGAAGGGATCTCTTTTGAAGGTCTTTAACAACGTCTTTAAGGTACGGTTTAAACAGGGAGGACAATTAAAGTGGTGAAATGTTGAAATGGAAGTGGGCTGTGACTCCTGAAAGCTCATACCGAAATAAATGTTGTTGGCCTTTAAGGTGCCATTGGATTTTTGTTTTATTTTGCTCCGCTGCAAACTGCAGGTGGCAGATTCCCATTCGGAACACTCCTTTGCAGACCCAGTTTCATGCAAGAAAGCCAGCAGAGCAGAAAGAGAGCTTCAAACCTTCCCTGCCCTCCCCCCATTGATTCTTGTGTTGCCTTTAGTTCTACAGGGAGTTTTCAACATTAAAAACAACTCAACACTTAACCTTCTATCTTTGGACCTGATACAGTCATTCCACCACTCCTTAAGGGGCTGTTGTTTCCCTACAAAAAGAGCTGAATAGCATCATGCAAGAGCAACTGTGAAGTCACTTAGGTAAAATAAATATATAATGGTAATTTGCGCTCTGCTTTTCTCCCTAGCCAGCGCAGTGTAGTACGGGGTGGCCAAATTTGCTTCACGTAAGAACCACATAGAATAAACTTCGGATTTTTAAGAGCCACAAGTCATGAACAGATATCACACGCACGCTTTTATCGTTCCATGCACATTTTGTTACAGATTAAAATGTGCACGAGACCATGAATCTCTGAAAACATTAAAGGTTTTTAATAAGGCAGTTAATGGGCTCTCTCAGAGCTGCACGTACACAGCTGAACAGGACTATTAAAATATACAGTTAAAAAGACCAACTTTTCTACATTATTCGGTCGAGGGACCAAAATTAAAGCAATATATTGTTTTTGTTTCTCTTTTTAAAGCTATTTACAGAAAAGATAAGTGCCTCCAAGCTGCTGTCAGATCTGCCAGAAATGTATGTGTTAAAGAAAAGCTGGATTTATGTATTTACAGGGTTACAAGGTATAGAAATAGCTGTAATAACAGGAAAGAAATAATAGTTTATGTCAGCCGAAGCCTGGACTCTACACTTGGTACTGGCTCCCAAGCGGGTTGAGGATGTGGGCATTCAACAGAACTGAGTACAGATGTTGGCTCAGCCAATGGCCGCACTCTACTCTCTCCCGCAGCCTCCAAATATTGACGTAAAAAGTGCTACCTGAATGTCTCTTGCTGTGCTTGCCTCTGCTGTGCTTTGCTAGGGGCCTTGGGGACTTCCATCTCCAACTCCAATGCTCAGGCTGATACCACCCCTTCTGGCCTCCCTGTCCCTTAGTAAAGCAATGCAGTAGAGCTTGAGGCAAGCACTGGTACAGCAGGACAGAGGGAGATCTCCTTCTAGCCTCCACTTCTAGCCTCCACCTCTAGCCTCTTCAGCCATAACCCATTGAATATGTGTCCGAGTGCTGCATGCAGCTCAAAAGCCACGGTTTGGCCGCCCCTGGTGTAGTGGTTAAGAGTGGCAGACTGTAATCTGGAGAATCAGGTTTGATTCCCCACTTCTGCACATGAAGCCTGCTGGGTGACTTTGGGCTAGTCACAGTTCCCGCAAAACTATCTCAGCCCCATCTACCTCACAAGGTGTCTGTTGCAGGGAGAGGAAGGGAAGCAGTTTATAAGCAGTTTTGAGATTCCTTACCGGAGAGAAAAGCAGGGTACATCCCCCCCCCCAACTCTTCTATTCTACCTAGCTTTTTAAAAAATGGCAAGTGGAATCTGCGACAGGAAATCACCTCCCACCATGCAACTTGCTGAATGACCTTGGGCTAGACCAGTGATGGCGAACCTATGGCACGGGTGCCAGAAGTTGCACTCAGAGCCCTCTCTGTGGGCACTCACAGAGAGAGTTGTCATGTGGGGGGCAGAAAATCACCCTCCCACACACACATTTAGGCTGGCCTGGGCCACTGAGTACGACGTGCGCACACCACGGTGAGCAGGGAGGATTTGGCTGGCGGGCCTGGTGCCTGTGCTCTGGTGGCTGCTGCCCAACTTGGGTGGGGGGGCACAGAATAGGCAGAGATGCTAGAGAGGCACAGAGCGGTGCACATGGGACTTGCTGGAGGCTAGAGCAGACTGGCTCCTGCTCGAGCGGGTGGGGCGGAGGAAGAGGGAGCCAACCGTTTTTTTCTAAACTAAAACCTCAGCATTCAGGTTAAATTTCCGGATTGGCACTTCGCGATAAATAAGTGGGGTTTGGGTTGCAATTTGGGCACTCGGTCTCAAAAAGGTTCGCCATCACTGGGCTAGACCAATTGGCCATGCTGGCAGGGGCTGATAGGAATTGTAGTCTATGCTGGCAGCAGCTGATGGATATCTGTCTATGAATATCTGGAAAGCCACAGGTTGCAGACCCCTGGGTTAGACTGTCTCTTCTTGGCTAAACTATCATACAAGGTTGTTGTGTGGGTAAAAGGGAGGGATAGAGGCGTAGCTCCAAAGGGATGGGGGGGTGCACGATGCACTGGGCATGCACCCCTGTGGGGGCGTGGCGGGGGCGTTCCAGGGCGGAGGCAGAGGACGCACCAGTGCACCAGGCGCTTCCCCCCCTTGCTATGCCTCTGAGGAGGGAAGACACATATGCGCAGTCCTGAGTCTCTGCAAAGATAGGATAGATAGAAGGGCACTAAAGAAGCCACCAGTTTATTATCCAATAGTTGTCGATTCATTTCTCACTTGCTATCCACATCTTCTCTCAGCATAGTTTTTCTGCAGCAATCTCACAGCTTCTCATAATATGAGCAATGCTCTGCTATCTGGGAAGATGGTCGTTCTTCTCCCAGACATCATGTTTGTGTCTATCACTAATACTGTGTGGGATGTGGTTCTGTGAGTACCACGTCCAAGTAATGAGCCTATTTAGTGACACAGTTAACAATGTCCAACGTGTTTCCAGGAGAAATGGAAAATGGGGTGTTCATAGTATTCTTAAAAATAAGATCAACCAGGGAGAAATGGGAATGAGACTTAAATTATGTAAGTGTGAAGACTATTATGGCTTTAAAAGGTGGGTTCCTGACCAGGTGCTCAGGAGCAGCAGCAGCAGAAGGCTCTTGCTTTCACATCCTGCACGTGAGCTCCCGAAGGCACCTGGTGGGCCACTGCGAGTAGCAGAGTGCTGGACTAGATGGACTCTGGTTTGATCCAGCAGGCTAGTTCTTATGTTCTTTAAAAAGGGGGGGAGGGGAGAAATTAGTATAAATAATCAAAATAAGTTAAAAAATGGAAGCTTGATATTATGATATACAGCTTATGGCCAGAAACTAGGGATAGTAATCATTTTTGAATGTTTATTCTGTATTAATATATTTGATTATTAGAATTCACTTGTGATTTTATAGAACATAATTTATATAAATATATTCGCACTGTAGTGCTTAGAATTGTATGTTAGAAAAGATCGATTTTTTTGTCTTTTATGGTTCTATTTTATTGTTGTGTTTAATGTTTCTCTTTTACCTTCTGTTACGAATGAAAAATAAAAACAAGATGTCCAGCGTGCTGATTTGCCTGCCATTTTGTGCATCCCATTAGTTGTGTCTCGTTAGGAGCCTATTTGGTTTTCTGCTGTCTTTGGAGTCCTTTTGTGATTTTTTTGGAAAGAGATATGTGTGTGTAGCTTTTAATTGTGCTACGCAATCTATGGTCATATTTGAAGCCATCTTACAGAAAAGGCAAGGGTGCATTTTTAAAATAAATAATTGTACCCAATTTAGAAACGTTAATGCATGAAACATTCCGAATGCATCAGAAACAAAGCCAGACAGTTCGATGCTCTGAAAAAAACAAGGAGACGTTTGGATTCGGGGAAGTTCAGAAGCATCTTTAAAACAAAAACAAAAGAGCCCTCTTTCCAGCCACAGATAACCTTTGGTGAGATTCCAGTGATACCCTTATACCAAGCTCTACCTCATAGCCCACTTCACCACCACCCCACGGCTATCTCCAAACAGTTGGCATCTGCAAGCCTGAACCCCATTGTGTTGATTCTCAGCTTTTAGAGGTCCTCTACATTTTGAAGCCCCAAACCTTGTTCTGCTCCGCTGGGCAGTGATACCCTTAAAGTGGGAACAAGACCAGGAGGCTAGCAAGCCATTGGGGAGCTGATAAGTGCTGTTGCTCATGTCTTGAAAAGGGCTGACCTAATTATTCAGCCTTAGCTTTGATGGGATCTAAAGTAGCTTTGTAAAATGATTCCGCTTGACAGATAACACGTTTGTCTGTTTTGCATTGATGATGGAGAAGGGGAGAAGTGGAAACTTGCTAAGAATAGCCAGAAATAATAGAAAATCCTCTTTGTTCTGAAGAAAAGTAGCAAGTAATCCTGAACTGGCAGCCTAAGCTCTTTGACCTCGGTGGGAGCATGAAGACTGTTGCCTCCACTTTCACACATGACCTGGCTCAATTGCCTCTGAAGGACTGTGGTTCCAAGGAGGGCTGGGGCAGAACCCAGAACCTACATGATTGGGACATGGCCCTTTGGGCTACTGCACAGCTGCTTCTGTTCAGAATGAGCTTGGGAATTTCAGCCACAATTGCTTCTTCAATGCCCTTGAACATGTTATGTGAAAGGAAGGGCGGGGGGGGGGGGGAAGAGTTGCATGGCTGGAACTAAGTTTTGGTACAATAGGAGCATGGGGAGTTTCTGAGGAAATTGGACTGCTTCTTAAAAATGAATAAATGAGGAAAAGTGTGACGAAAAAGTCGAAAATGAAGGACAATCTCCTTTGCTTTGTCTTTCCTTCCCCTATACTATTCTCTGTCATTTTTTTCTTCCTTTACACGGTCTTCCTTCCTTCCTTTTAGCAAAAAGGTCTAGCCTGTGAGCTCATGGACTGGTGAAGAAGACCATGGTTGCGTGATTGGTGAGCAGAAAAAGGTGAGAATGAACCCTGGTTTGGACTGCCTGTGAAGCAAACATTAAATTACACGGGAGCCATGTTCCCTCAGATTCTCCAGCCAGGTTTGTCAAAGTACCTCTGTGCAAGCTTTCTGGCCCAGGCTGTCTCTGAATCACTAGTTCCTTGGCTCTACATCCATCAGCCTCTGTTCTGGAGTAACCCCTTAGCTCCTGGCCTTGGAGTTTCTCTGTGTGCCTACTCTGTGTACTGAGAGAGCATCTCTGTTTACTGAAACTCTTTGGCTTGCTGCTGAAAACTGATGGTAATGTGGTGGACCTCTAAGAACTGATTCATCTTCCTGTGTATTCCCCCTTCCCCATGCTGTGCTCCCAACAAATACAGAATTATGCATTACATTCAGTTCCCCGATGATTTTAAAAGGTTTGTTTTCTTTTTCCAAATGCAGATGCTGGGGATTCATTTTGGAACAAAAGATTATAGGCAGGCAGAGGCATAGCTCCAAGGGGACCGGGGAGGGGGGGGATGCATGACGCACTAGGTGTGTGCCCCTGTGGGGGCATGGCGGGGGCATTCCAGGGTGGGATGGGGGCGTTCCAGGGCGGGGTGGAGGCGGGGGATGCACCAGTGGGGGCACTTTCCCCCCTTGCTATGCCTCTGTAGGCAGGGGAAATGGAGAGAGAATTACCATCTTTATAGCTCTCACATTCTTTTCCTATTGGGGTGAAGGCAGTTGGAGAATTCATTTGTCTATGGGAAATGAGTCGGGGATGTGAGCCTTACAATTTAAGGGGTTTTTTGTACAGCGGGAACCCAAAGTGGTTTACAGAATTGTTCTACCCTCTTATATTTTATTCTCACATGAACAGCCCTATGAGCAGGCTGAGTGTGTGTGCCTGGCCCAAGGTCACCCAGCCAGATTCCATGGCAGAGCGGGAGTTTGAACTAGAGTCTACCAGATCTTAGGCCCCTTCCACACATGCAGAAGAATGCACTTTCCATCCTCTTTCACAATTGTTTGCAAGTGGACTTTGCTATTTCCGCATAGTAAAATCCAGCTGCAAAGTGCATTGAAAGTGGATTGAAAGTGCATTATTCTTCATGTGCGGAAGGGCCCTTAGACTGACATTCTAACCCTACACTGTGCTGTGACTGCCTTTTGAAGAAGGGATTTTTTTTCAGATTGTGGAGTTAAATGTAAGGTGCAGTTGTGAGGGTTGCAACCGGGAAGAAACCTAAGCAAACTCGCTGGGTGAATGAATTCTTTAGCATCAAGTTGATTTATTTTTGCCCTCAAGTCACAGCTAACTTAAGGCAACCCTGAAGGGTTTTCAAGGCAAGAGACATTCGAAGGTGGTTTGCCATTGCCTGCCTCCGTGTCATGACCCTGGTATTTCTTGGAAACCTCCCTTCCAAATAACTTGCTAAGGTTGACCCTGATCAGCTTCTGAGATCTGGTACTTATACAATATTTTTCCATTTGTAAAAACATTTCCACACAATTAAAATTGATCATTACAACTTATATAACCTGTGACGCTTGCTTGCATCTGTTGTTATCCGATTTTATAACATCTTAAATTCCAGTTGTAATTTGTAAGGCTCAACCTATTTTAAAATTCAGCTTCAATAGTTTATCCTTATCCATAGAACCCTTACTGTGTCTAATTATCCAAGTCATTGGTTTATATAATCTAAAAAAGCTTTCTGTCTTCTTTCATACTCTGCACCAAAGATGTCAATGTTGCCATTGTTGAATATTCTGTTAGCTTGTCCATCTATTCCTGGAGACCTGGGTGACGGTTTGCTTTCTATCATGTTGCAAATACAATTCAAGCTACTGTTACCATAAATCTTTAGATGGTATTCATAAAGTATGTGATTGAAAGTTTGCTGTGATTCTTTCTATGTGAGTGTGGAGAGGCCTGTGTGATGAGCATCTGGGAGCAGGATCCAACATCCTGGAGCTTTCACTTAAAACCAGAAAAAAACTTTCTAGCCTTTATGGTTCTGAAACCATGTGGAGAAACACCTGGTGAAATTGCAGAAGCCAGAAGAGATGCCATAAAAGTTCCACCAGTTGGTAGGCATGGCAGACTCCTTCAGTATTCTGTATTGCGCTTGCCCATCTACGAAACCAATGGAATCAAAACATACAAATTATGCAGATGTGTTTGATCTGCATAATTTATACAGTTTGCAACATCCTGTTTTTCATATTGCAGAATTTGAACTATTTGTTTAGAATTTTTAATTAAAATGCATATACTGCGTAGAAGTAGTGTTGTAGTCTTCCAAGGAAAAGGGTTCCTACTCAACTGGCTGTGTACCCAAGGATGGCCTTTTTCTGTCCCTCCCTCCCACCCACCCACCCACCCACCCACCCACCCATCCATCCATCCATCCATCCATCCATCCATCCATCCATCCATCCATCCATCCATCCATCCATCCATCCATCCATCCATCCATCCATCCATCCATCCATCCATCCATCCATCCATCCATCCATCCATCCATCCATCCATCCATCCATCCATCCATCCATCCATCCATCCATCCATCCATCCATCCATCCATCCATCCATCCATCCATCCATCCATCCATCCATCCATCCATCCATCCATCCATCCACCATGATATAGCAGCATGTGGAGGGAAGGACAGTTTTGCCTATGGATTGAAGGGTTGGTGGTGGGTTATAAAAGGGGATAGGAGTAAAGTTTTCAACTCCAACTTGACATATTCTTGGTTACCGTGGAGGGAGATTGGTGGGGATGTGATGTTGTAGAGTCCACCCTCTGCAGTGGCCACTTACTCCAAGAGAATTAAGATGTGTAGTCTGGAGATGAGTTTCATCTCTAGGAGAACTCCAGGCCTCACCTGGAGGTTAACAAACTTAGACAGAATTCATAAGAAGATATGTTCTACTTAGTTCAAGTTGGTTGGTCCATCAGACTCAGTATTTACTCTGATCTGGCATGAACTCTGGCAGAAAGGGGTTATTTTAATGGGAGAGATCAAGGATTGAACTTTTGGCCTGCATGGTATTATTGAATTAGACACCTCCTATGTTGTCTTTTCTGGAGCCCCAAAATATCTTCTAAGAGACCTGCTAATCCTCAACGATGGGAGTAGAGTGCATATGGAACAAAAATGAAAAAAGGCTTTCACAGGACTTTGTGCGGCACCCACAGTGTTCAGACAAATGGAAGCGCTGCATAATCTCACTTTTTATCCCCTTTCTCTGAGATTGCCAAGTATTACTATCAGAGAACAGTCACAGAAGGTGAGGACAGAAGGTCAGCCAGGGCCAGGGAGTGGCTTTTCTGCTTATCTGACTCACTGCTGCTAGAGAGGAAGGAAGACACAGGAGAGTCAGAAAGTAGGTCTTGCTGCTTAGATCTGCTTTCCTAACAGAATGAAACCAATCCCACATACATATAATCAACACACCTTTGGATCTCACCCTCCCCTAGGGCAGCATGCATGCCTCTCTCTTCCTCATCTGAGCTTCACAGTAACTCTGTGATGCAGTTTAGACTGGCCCAAGGTCATGGTGAAGGGAGGGGGCGAGGGTTTGAATCTGGACCTTTCCATTCTGACAGTACATTACACCAGTTCTGAACAACAGGGTGATCTTTTTTCACAAGATGAGAAAGGCGTATGTCCAAGTTGCCCTTTGGGATACAATGCAGGAAGCTTGAAAAGGAGGGATGTTTAACTTCTGTTTCATGCGAGAAGCCACTGTGTGTTTAAGGAGTGATGCCGGGGAATGGGAGATTATATTACATATTTAATGGCTAAATTTATGCCCCACCTTTCTGCTTTTAAAAAGCGCCCATGCCAGCAGTTTACAAATCATAAAAGCTAAATTTCCATTTTTTTAAAAAAAATCTGGATTGAAGGAAAAGCATGTGCGAGGATAATATTAGGAGCTCTCCATGGTGCTGAAGTAACGGCGCCAGTTATAAAGTTTTCAGCAGTTCAGGGCAGGGATAGATTTTTCCAGCATGCCAAGCACATGCCCTGCACTCAGGAAAAGGACAAATAAGGATTCCTGGAGGAAGGGAACAATGTCACCCAGATCCCCATTCATACTTGCAGAATCATTCATACATGGACAACTTTCTGTTGCAAAATGCAAGATAGTTGATCTAGTAATGGATAGTTTCTCAGTGCTTCTCAGTTGTGCTAGCTATTCTAGCTCTAGAAAATGGTCAGCATTAATACTGCAGAAAAAATTGCAGAATTTTGCTGCTTAGAGATGCTCTCCTCTACCTGGTGAGTTCTCAAATTCTCATCTGTCCATTTGCTTTTCTAAGATAGAAAAGAAACTGGGACTCTGGTGTAGGATATTGAGCAAAATTTGTTTGTACAGAAATTAAATCCTTGCAAAAAGATGAAAACCCTTACGTTCTCTTAATTTTAGACTTGCTTCTGAGGTTATATTTTGGAGGGAGGGCTCTACTCAGGGCAGAGATAGAGTTGATCTTCATGAGGGGGGAGTCAAAAACAGTACTAACTGCTATACCACATGGGATCTCCCATGTACATCCATGAAACACAAAGCAAGAAAGGCTCTTGATGCAGCCACAATCCTCTTTGAGTTTCAGTGAAAAAGGTGGACTGTAAATATAGTCTATAAATAAAGCAATGTTCCTGATTGCGTATGTGTGCATCTGTAATGCAGACAGAATGAAACACATGGATCAACAGAATGGAAAAGGTGGGCAAGAGGCACAAGATCCAATTATAGGATGAATTTTGAAATAGCAGGATTAAGGAAGTGCAGAATCCAATGCAAATTCTGGAGTAATCAAACAATAAAAGCAGAGGATCTTTAATTTGTTTTTGCTTACAGTACAGATTCACCAGTATGGAGAAAAGTACAGATGACCCTAGAATGGGCCACAAGTCCCTTGTCTAAGTGAACTGTCAAATATTATGGAAATGTCAGTGGTAAATAATGCTCTCAGCGAATATTTAAAAGCGTTCAATGGATTAAGGAACCTAGAGAGAATCAAGCAATATACACATTGCTAATCAAATGCAAAGCATCCGAAAATGAAAAGTTGTTAGGAAATGAAAGGGTAGGAGGGATAGAAACTAAGATATAGATTTAAGATGAGTATAGACTAAAGGAGCTAGAGTAATTGTAAATACTTAAATAATTGGATAATGGTTGGAGATAAGATGGGGCATGTAACTTAGAATGAGGAAGAAATAATGTTAGTAAAAATTAAAGATTACATATTTTGTTGGTTGTTTTACATTGGTTATGTATAAATGGAATGGTATAAGTGGAACGATTTTTTAAAAAAAATATGAGAAAAATAATAAGGCGAAGGCAGGATTAGAGCCAGTTAGAATTCTTTATGTCTTTCATTCTTCCATTCTGATTTTTTCTTCCTTAAACTGTCACTGTAGGGCAGGGGTAGGGAACCTGCGGCTCTCCAGATGTTCAGGAACTACAATTCCCATCAGCCTCTGGGAATTGGCCATGCTAAAAGGCCATGCTGGTAGGGGCTGATGGGAATTGTAGTTCCTGAACATCTGGAGAGCCGCAGGTTCCCTACCCCTGCTGTAGGGGATATTAGTTACTTTTCAGGGGGAAGAGGTTGACTCTTTGTATGTCATATCTGTCCCCCCCCCCTTTATATAGGGTGGCAGGTCCACCAACCTGTAGTTGATGTAGTAATACAATTAAACAAATTTTTTTAAAATGGCATTCTAAAACCATGGTAATCATTAGTGTAACAAAAATGTGGCACAGGTAGAAACTACATGGCAATTATTTATGAAATGGTGCTCGGCTTTCATCTGAAGACGTCAGATGCAGAACTTGTAAAAGAGAAGCATATTGCAACTGGGGAAAAACAAAGACAATTTTAAAACGCAGTTAAGTTATATTAAAGAGCAACATTGATTGTACTTGGATTCCTGTGAGGCTGAGCTTTGGGAAAAGGAGAGACCTGCTGTGTTTCCACTATCAGACAAAATAATTAACAAGCCATCCCTAACTCATCACCTTTCACTACATCTAGTTGTAAATTGGCTGGCCCCTCTGTGGATGCTAAAAGCAGTAAATGTAGACCACCCATGGACAAGTTGTGGGGCTCTGCCTTGCCTTGCAGATCTGACTGACAAATTAAGTAATCCATAATTTCAAAGGTCTTCTGAAATAGATGCATTTTCAAATAACTGGCTAAGCAAAAAGTTACTTGATTGATACCCTTTCTTCCCATTGGAGTCAATACATTTTGCAACTTGAAGCACCTTCCTTATGAGGAGAGGCTGCAGCGTTTGGACTCTTTAGTTTGGAGAGGAGACGTCTGAGGGGGGAGATGATTGAAGTCTATAAAATTATGCATGGGGTAGAAAATGTGAACAGAGAAAAAAAAATTCTTTCTCACAATACTAAAATTAGGGGGCATACATTGAAAATGCTGGGGGGAAGAATTCGGACAAATAAAAGGAAACATTTCTTCATGCAACGTGTGATTGGTGTTTGGAATATGCTGCCAAAGGAGGTGGTGATGGCCACTAACCTGGATAGCTTTAAAAAGGGCTTGGACAGATTTATGGAGGAGAAGTCGATCTATGGCTACCAATCTTGATCCTCCTTGATCTGGGATTGCAAATGTCTTAGCAGACCAGGTGCTCGGGAGCAGCAGCAGCAGAAGGCCATTGCTTTCACATCCTGCATGTGAGCTCCCGAAGGCACCTGGTGGGCCACTGCAAGTAGCAGAGTGCTGGACTAGATGGACTCTGGTCTGATCCAGCAGGCTCTTTCTTATGTTCTTACACTGTTTTCCTGTCCTCTGTTTTATCCTTACAACAACCCCATGTAGTAAAGTAGGCTGAGAATGTGTGACTGGCCCAAGGTCACCAGAGTGGTTTCCATGGCAGAATGACGATTCGAACCTGGAGGCAGCTTGTGTGTGCGTAAAGTGCCCTCAAGTGACAGCTGACTGTCAACCCAGTAGAGTTCTCAAGGGACTAATAGAGGTGGTTTGCCATTGCCTCCACTTGCATAACTGCCCTTTATCATTGATAGTCGCCCATCCATGTACTAGTGAAGGCCAACCCTGCTTAACTTCTGAAGTCTGATGAGATTTGGCTAGCTGGGGCAGCCTAGGCCTCAGGAATTCCTTTCGGTGGTCAGATTCAAGCTTCTTGACTTGTGGCTGCTCTGCTAACCAGGTCTGCATAAAAAGGACCCACACCTTGAACAGCTGCTCCTGTATCATGCAACTCAGTGTAGGATTCTTTGCTTTTGTTAGATCCTGAGGAGAGCCAGCTCTTGTGTTTTTTCATTCCAGTTGCACCTCAGTTCTTTATAATTAGTAAAGAAGGAGTAGAGCCTTTTCTATTTTGCTCCTCTGTTGAACACTACTATGGTCATATATGGGTTTTTTTACAGGCAGGACGTTGTGCAAAAACCATACCCAGAGCAGTGGTGTAGTGGTTAAGAGCAGGTGCATTCTAATCTGGAGGAACCAGGTTTGATTCCCTGCTCTGCCACTTGAGCTGTGGAGGCTTATCTGGGGAATTCAGATTAGCCTGCGCACTCCAACACATGCCAGCTGGGTGACCTTGGGCTAGTCATAGCTTTTCGGAGCTCTCTCAGCCCCACCTACCTCACAGGGTGTTTGTTGTGAGGGGGGAAGGGAAAGGAGATTGTAAGCCCCTTTGAGTCTCCTACAGGAGAGATGGGAGGGATATAAATCCAAACTCTTTTTCTTCATCTTGCCTCCAGCTCCATGTACACATGACGGAGAGTCTATCCCAGGGGTAGGGAATCTTGACTTGTGTGAAATTTGCAGATACAGATGTGCCATGAGAGGTTTTCACAGTTCTTTAGACTTGAGTGGCTGGACCTGGACAACTTTGATATCAGGGACTGTTCCTGCTATGCAACATCTGGACCCCCCTCTTAGGCATACAGGTAGGTATCAATTTGATTATGGCAGGGCTTCTGAGGTTAAGGCTTGGCTGTGTGATGCAGGCTTTGCCCCTCCCCTCCAGTCATTTTCCTCAGCAGAGCTGTCTCTTTAAGTGGACTTGCCACTGCCTGACAAAGATGAGCAGAAAGAAAATGGATGTGGACAGCTGTTCCTCTGCAAAGCGACACCTTCTGGGCTGACTCCCTTGGCCTCTCTCACTGATTGCGGGAACAATTTTTTTTTAAAAAAAAAATGACCATCATGGATTTGCTTTAATATATATATATATATATAGATGGTCATTTTCAAACCAGAGTTAAGATCCGAAAGGGGAGAGAGGACTGTCCTTGTCAAATAACTGCACTACCTGGAAATGTATGCCCCTATTCATACTGCCATTAGCCCATAACTGACCATGCTCCGTTAGAATGTGTACACACACACACACACACACACGAAAACACACACACACACACACACACACGAATTTTGAATACTGGATGGAAGTACAGAGCTAGATCAAGATAGATTATATGGAGAGCAGGACAAGGAGTGACCTGTTACCATGTGCAGATCACAGAAGATAAGGATGGCACGGCGTTTCTGGATCTTCTAGACCACGAGGGACACGCAGCACAAATGGCACTCACAAAAGCATGCTGTTGAAGGGGGGGGGGTCTCAGTCCCTCAGCATGGGTTCCTCAGCATGAATGAAACAGTAAAGCCGAAAAGGTGTTGGAGTGGGATCAGAAAGCCCAAGAAGCCCCTCAGAAGGGACAGGACAATGGAAATTGGAAGGATCTGCACAAATGTGGGACTTCCATCATGTCAGAAAGGGGCAAGAAAAGTGTGAGTGGCTGTACAGACACATCTAAGCACACACGTCCAAATGACAGGATAAACGGCGGGTCGAAGAAAGGGCTCTCTGTGCGTGCCGTCGGGAGAAAAATCTCTCCTCACGGGAGAACTGCTTCAGCACATTTAGAGATGCTGCTATAGGTGTGTCTCTCTGGAGGTATGCAGCAACCCCAGCCGTATACAAAAGAAACCTATAGCCAGAGAGTGCCGCGATGGCCCGTTTGTCACTTAGTGCCAGCTCTGACCTCACTAAAGTACCAACGCACATCTCCCCCTCCCCCTCCAACCCCTCCCCCCCAATTCCCCATTTGTATTTGAAACAATAGGGCATTCATTAAGGGCAGTGTATAGCCATTTCTCCCAACCCCTTCCTTTTGCTCTCGCTCCCCCTTCTCCCCCCTACACCCGCTGCTGCATCATAATTACCTTAATGTTTGAACTGCAGAACACTCCAAGCTGTTTCTTCTTGGTGGAGAAGGAGTGAGAGAGAGAGAAGGAGAAGGAGAAGAAGGGAGGGAGGGAGGAGACAGCGGCTCACAGACAAATAAAACCCAAGTGAGAGAATGATCTTAGCAGCGAGCTGGTGGGTGACACCCATGGTGTCAATGTCGCCTTTCCAACCAGAATGAGGCCACAACCGTTATTAGGTATCCCTCCCTCCTGATGTGTATATAGTTTTAACCCTTGAGTGACAAGGCTCTGGGAGCATCGCTTACCAGCTTGTGCCAGGGTAGACTGAGGGGACACCCTGAGATCTTGGAAATGGGAAAAGCCCCCCTCCCCCAGTGCTGTGGACATTTTGATTGGCTTGCACGCCAGAGTCCATCCACAGCCCAGGGTTATTATGGCATACACAGCATGCTCTCCAGGGCAACAAGATTTCTGGGACATCCAGTGTATCTGTTGGTTGTCAAAGGGGTTGTGTTGAGGAAGCTTGTTAGCTCATGAATGCAGCCATTACTGTGAATACTGTTGTAGTAACGCCGACAGCCTTGGTGATGAGTGACTTGTGGAAACAGTTCAAGGCCGTGTAAACTTTGAGTAATGTGTGGAAGGTTTATTCATCCTATCTTTCAAAGCATGCATGAAAGGTGGAAACGACATGGCAATGAGCAATGAATGTAAGGATGAGACTATTGAAAAACAGTGATGAGATGAGATGGCTTGATAGCAAACAGATTTCAGATACAGGAAGCGTTTCTTCATTTCAGCACGTTCATACAACAAACCAACATACATTTGGCAAGACCCATCCCTCATCCCAGCTGTGGCTTATATAGCTTGGCCTCAGGGGCAGACGTCTGGAAGGCTGATCTTATATATACACAAGGCCAAGAATGCCTTATTTCTGTCGTGTCAGGATATAGAAGTCCACCTTCTCTCTCATTGCCAGGTGTAGAGTTGCTACTCTGTTTTGGGAAATTTGGGGGTGGTGCCTGAAGAGGATAGCATTTGGGTTGAGTGGGGATGTTGTTGGCCTAGTGCACAGCGGAAAGACTAGGTGCCAACTCACCCTTGCTAGAACAGGAGGTAACTGCTTGCAGTATAAGAAAAAGAAACACTCAGACAGTAGATTTAGTTCCAACAGGAATACTTTATCTCTTGTTTCTCAAAGGAACAAAAATAACAATGACTATCCACTCTACTCTGACAACAATCTGAGCCCGAACCTGAAGGTGAAGGAGAGGTACTGAATTGGGTATGCAGTCTTCTTTATATAGTTTTGTCCAGCAAATCATTAGCTAGGATGATCTTAATCATCCTGGCTCAGACCTTTTCTACTTCTGCTGACTGTTACATGCTGACCACTGCAGACCCAGACAGAGAGGTTCGACCCTACAATCTCTGCTGGACTGTTGGCATTAACCAACACTGCAGACCCAGACAGAGAGGTTCACCTTACAATTCTGTTGACTGTTACACTCTGAAGCCATTCTAGACCATATGACCACCTTGTAATTTTCAATATCCTGGACACCTTCTCATATCTGGTTGGAATGTTGCCTCATTACATAATATTTTGCATAAAACAAAATAATTACAAACAAAGTCATTCATATTATTTACACTCATTACATAGTTATATTAGTCAGTACACAGAGTTACTTCTATTTCACTCACTTTGTACAGAGTCCTTGCCAAATTGTACATCTGCTAAACCCAAACCAAACACCAAATCATCATTGTTTTGTGTATTGGTAATGGCTTTGTTAAGATGTCGGGCTATGTTTGCAGATGATTCACAGCTTAATCATATTTGACTGTATCAGTCGTTTTAAGATTTTGGAATTTCCTACAGCTACATGTTTAGTACCCACTTTTAAGGTTTTCGCTCTCTGCCATGGCTATACATGTCTGTGAGTCTTCAAAACTGTTATAGGTTGTTCACATTTCTCACCCAGGTCTTTAGCAACTGCATAACCCATTGTAGCTCATTGCATGCCTCATTAAGAGCCGATACCTCTGCCTCAGCAGTTGAAGTGGCAACCGTTGTTTGTTTCCTCAGGATCTCCAACAAATCGGATGGCTGCTATATTGCATATAATAAATCCACTCACTGACCCTACATCCTGAGTCCCTCTGCAAAATGAGCTTCGTCCGTGATACACCACTAAGTCCTTGTTGTTTTGGTTAGAAAAGTGTAAAACCATAGTTAGCAGTTCCCTCTGCAACGTAATTACTCTTTTAGCCCCCCCTGCCAGTCTTTTCTCAGTGGTGGTTTTGCAACTGTTCTACTCTAATAAACCTACAGCAAAAAAGCTATGTCTGGTCTTGTCCAGTTAGCAATGTGCAGCAGGCCGCCACCAAGGGAACGATATAGGTCTTGGCCTTTCAAATGCTTTGTTGTTATCTTGCTTACAAAAATCAGCCACCATTAATTTGTGCCACTTTGCATCTTGCAGACCAGCTTTTTGTATGACACCCTCTACCTGCTCTTGTGTCAGAAACACATCCCTTTCTTCAGATTTACTCGACTTGAATACCCAGGTATTGCTTTTAGATACCCCAAGTCTTTCAGCTTAAAGTGTTTACTCAACTCAGCAGTTGTTTGATTTGGTTGTCTGTTTTGCAACCACACAGAGATCATCAACATAAATCATCAAATGATACATTCATCACCAGTACCTCTGGTATATATACAGGCATCGCCACACTTTGGTCAAATTTCATTTCACATAATGCTTTGTGTATGCACCTGTTCCAACATTCATTGACTGTTTCAGCCTGCATGCTTTGTTGGAGCTTATAAACTTTATCAACTTGTTCATGCTCATTACAACCTGGTGCTTGCTTCATGTATATGGTCTCTTGCAAATCTGCATTTAAATAAGCTGTTTCAAAATCAAAGTGCCTCATTTTAAAGTCTCTTTGCTCAGCCAGAGCAATCACTAATCTCATGGATTCTGCCTTTGCAGTGGGTGCATAAGTCTGATCATAACCGTCAAACTTTGTTTGGAGAGAGAAGCCTTGTGCTAATTAATCTTGCTTTATATTTGCCAAGTCCCATCGGACATAGGTTTACTTCGTATACCCATCTTGCACCTATGACCGGGCTTATCAGTAGGTTTATCAACAATGTTAAACACTTTAAGTTCACCAAGGATTCAAACTCATTGTCCATAGCCTGATTCCATTTTTCCTGTTCCTCAGGTGGACATTTCAACATATCATGGAAACCTTGTGGTTCTGTCCCTAATTGGCACACTCTCACTTCTTGTACCATAAACCTTTTTGGTGGTATGCCTTTATTTGCTCTTTCTGATCTGCGTGGTATAGCTATTTCTCCAGTTTGCTCAGCCCCCTCCTCTCCCTGGCTTCCTTCCTGATCACTATCACTGTTCTGTTGTTGCTTAAGGCTCGGAGCAGATGTGTGACCTTGAACAGGGAGTGGGGGTTGTGTGCTGTCACTAGGTACTGTGTCATGGCTTACTGGTGGTAAGAACACTTCAGAGTTTTGATGCACATGTTCTAACCTGTATGCTTTTCAAAGTTGGCACCTCATGAGATAGCAATTCTTCCATGACCCAATGAAAATCTATAGCCTTTGGTATTCTTAAGATATCCTACAAAACGCAGTCTCTGCCATTTCTTTTGTCTAATAATTTACTTTGACCATTTTATAGAGCAGTGTGGCAGCTAAGACAGCCTCTCCCCAGAAATGGAATGGAACCCTGGCATCATTTATCATGCAATCCCGCATTGTTTGAAGAATGCCTAGTCTCCTCTCAGCCACGCCATTTTCAGCCGGGCTGAACGGATTTGTTCTCCTGTGGCTAATACCTTTCTGTGTCAGCCATGTTTGGAATTTGTTCCCCATGAACTCACCGCCTCTGTCAGATTGCAGGCAAGCCACCTTGTGAGGGAACCTCCGTTCAATCATTGAGACCCATTCCTTAAACCTTGTAAAGGCTTCATCCTTAGATTTCAACAGCAAGCAGTAAGAATATCTGCTATAATCATCAATCAGCAGAAATATATATCGTAGACCCCTTCGCTTGATTGGAAAGGACCAGCTAAGTCTGCATGGACTAGTTCAAATGGTCTTCCATTTGTCTGTAGCTCTTTGGGGATTGATAGGATTTCACCTAACCCCACCAGACTGAACAGTCTAGGAATGCTTTGCAAGGTTTTACACCAAATCACATACCTTTGCCAACTGCTTGATGGTGGCAAACTTGCATGTCCTAGGGACTCTGTGAAGATAGTGCACACAATCATCATGCATAGGCTTATTAGCTAGACTTGAAACATTCATTACATTTTCATTTTGCCCCCTATCAGTCATAACATACATTTTGTCGCAGAGTGTACCTTTTGCACACCTCTATGTCTATTCTCCTGCCATACTGTACAACCCTGTCTATCAAATATAGTTTTGTACCCTTGTTCAGCTAAACTTGGACGCCAACAAACAAAAAATCCAGTCCAGGAACACACAACACATTTTGCAACTTTACCTAGGCAATGGTATGTGTAGGCAGTTCCTTGCAGCGCAACAGTGCAGCTGGTGATCCATCGCCAAGCTGACATGTTTCACACTTGCCTTGGACCTCAGTCAATAGGTGATGAGCATTTACGACGGTTTGAGCAGGCAGAGTCCAAGAGCCAGATGGGTTGGTTTTCTCTGGACATCGGTTCTCAGCAATGCCAAGTAGTGCTCCTTCTTTCCTTCCTTCCCCGTTGTCCTTTGGTTGGCCCCCTTCTCCCCCCCTGTGGCATTCTCGAGAAGATGATTAGTAGAGCCACAACGGAAACAACAACTGCATATGACCTTGGACAGTTCAGGGAAAGCTGGGCTTCACTTTGCCTCTGGAAACAGCAGGCTTCTCTGGCTGTGGCTTCAAGGCAAAACTCTCTTTGTTTCTGGAGCTCCAGAAGCTGTGCAGTCACATAGTCTAGAGTCAAATCATCTTCCTTTATGCTCTGCATACTATAGACAAAATTGTCCCAGCTGTCATCTAGGGAAGATAGTACAATATAGGCCCTATGCTGTTCAGTGAAAGTCATGCCTCTGTCTCTCCAGCTCGAATGCACAGTGTACTTAGCTGTTGGACATGGTTGGCCACATTTTCACCTCCTTCAGCTTCAAATTGTATAAACGTTCCTGGTCAAGATTACCTTGGAACCAGCAGTTCATGCCTGGTACAGGTCCTTCAACACCTTCCAGCAGTCAGAAGCCTTCTCAGCAGCCCAGATAGATGAGCTGGGAGTTTTCCACAGCCAACATTATGGGACTTTGGCTCTTGGCATCTGCCCTCACCTGCTGCTGTGCCTGGGTTCGGGTGGGTCTCACTACAGCCCATAAATTTTCACCGCATGAGAAAGCTCTGCATTTTCACACCCATGCTGAGTAGTTCCCTCGCAGTCAGCCGTTCAAAAGGCAAACTGCACATGGTGGATGTCATCGAAGTCACACTGCCTCGACACTCTCTAGCTTCAGTGGTTAGGATACTGGGCCCATAACCAAATTGTTGGCCTAGTGCACAGCGGAAAGACTAGCTGCCAACTCACCCTTGCTAGATCAGGAGGTCACTGCTTGCAGTATAAGAAAAAAGAACACTCAGACAGTAGATTTAGTTCCAACAGGAATACTTTATCTTGTTTCTCAAAGGAACAAAATAACAATGACTATCCACTCTACCTGGACAACAATCTGAGCCCGAACCTGAAGGTGAAGGAGAGGTACTGAATTTGTATGCAGTCTTCTTATATAGTTTTGTCCAGCAAATCATTAGCTAGATGATCTAATCATCCTGGCCTGTGACCTTTCACTTCTGCTGACTGTTACATGCCAATCACTGCAGACCCAGACAGAGAGGTCTTCGACCTTACACTGCGTTGACTACATGCCAATCACTGCAGACCCAGACAGAGAGGCTCCGACCTTTACAATTCTGCTGACTGTTACATTCCAGTCATTCTAGACCAGCATATGACCACCTTGCAATTTTCAATATCCTGACAGATGTGTTGTCACTCTAGAACGATTTCTCTGTGACTCTATGGCAGTGGTGGTGAACCTTTGGCATTCCAGATGTTATGGACTACAATTCCCATCAGCCCCTGCCAGCATGGTCAATTGGCCATGCTGGCAGGGGCTGATGGGAATTGTAGTCCATAACATCTGGAATGCCAAAGGTTCACCACCACGGCTCTATGGTATACCATACATTCCACCCTCCAAAGTTACCACTTCTTTCTGGAGAACTGAGCTCTGTAGTCTGGAGATCAGGAGAACTCCAGGCTGCATCTTGAGGTTGGTAACCCTATGGATGGGGAATGTTTCCAATTTCATGTCTCCCCGGATATGATTGGTGTCGTGGCCCTCCTGCTGAAGCTAAAATAGGTTTGGGTTTGATCACTGTGTGAACGGGAGCCTCTCCAGGGAAGCCTGTATATGTAAAAATGGGAGCTGGTTCATTTCTAGATCACTCACCGGTTCTACACATGGATGGTGTAATGATTAAACTGTCTTAAGATCTGAGGGACCCAGGTTCGAATCTTCACTCTGCCACGGAAGCTCTGCTGACCTTGGGCCAGTCACTACCTCTCAGCCTAGCTACCTGACACCAAACCTATTTTAAATCTAAAAGCTTTCTCAGCGTTAAGCACAGGAATGCTAGCAGGGTCTTAACGTCATGGGCTGAGACATCTCCCCTTGCCCCATAGCATCCATTCTGATGAAGAGTTCTGTCAACTTGAAAACTCGCACCCTGTTCTGTGACATTTTGGTTGGTCCTCATAAAAAGTATTCCATGAATTGTGTACACGGTTGTTATTGCGAGAATACAATGGAACTGGAGAGGCTGATGTTGTAAACTGCTTGGGCAAAGTATAAATATCGGGATAAAGTTAATAAATAAAATTACAAACCATGAAATAGACTTGTGCACATGAAAGGCACGGGCCAATTTCTTTAAACTGTAGTAAAGTTATAAGCAGTTTCTATCAATGCCCCCCAGTCCAGATGCTGGGGGCAAAGTGACTTCAGGAATGGGCGCGCGGGGGGTGGGTGGGGTGTGCCAGCACATTTGCCTGCTCTGCACTAGTGCGGAGGGCAAACAGGGAGGTGGCTTGGGACACTTCCGTGGGAGGAGCTGACTTTAGTTGGCTTCCACTGGCTTTTGAGCTGGGAACACGCCTGTAAAGGCCTCTGACCCATGTCACCCAAAAGGGTTCTATGAGCCCCTTTTGCCTATGGAGGACTTTCAGGCGCCCAGGGGCTTCCTGGTTTTTGTTGCCTCCCTGTGCTTCCTGGAAGCCTTCTGGAGGTAGTGCGGGAGCAGTGCTGGCCCCGGCTGCTGAAGCCGTCTCGATTGTGCTGTAAGAGATATAAAAAAGGGAATGACAGCAAATGCCCATTTTAAAATGCACACTGAATTAGATCCAATGCAAAATTTCTGCTTGCACCTGAGCTCTTGCACAAGTATGCCTAGCCTACAGAGGACACAACTGAAAGGTGACTATGATAACCACCTTCAAGTATTTGTAAAGCTGTCATTATAATACAGAGGACAGAATGGAGTTGTGGTATAGTAGTTAAGAGAGGTGGATTCTAATCTGGAGAACTGGGTTTGATTCCCCACTCTTCCACCTGAGTGGCAGAGGCTTATCTGGTAAACCATATGTGTTTCCACACTCCTACGTTTTTGCTGGGTGACCTTAGGCTAGTCACAGTTCTTCAGATCTCTCTCAGCCCCACCTACCTCACAAGGTGTCTGTTGTGGGGAGAGGGAGGGAAAGGAGCTTGTAAGCCACCTTGAGTCTCCTTACAGGAGAGAAAGGTGGGGTATAAATCCAACCTCCTCCTCCTCCTCCTCCTCCTCCTCCTCCTCCTCCTCCTTCTTCTTCTTCTTCTTCTTCTTCTTCTTCTTCTTCTTCTTCTTCTTCTTCTTCTTCTTCTTCTTCTTCTTCTTCTTCTTCTTCCCCTTCTTCTTCCCCCCCCTCCCAAAACCAAACATTTTGAAATTAAATCAAAAGAGTTTTCAGCTAAACATTAGGAAGAACTTCCTGACTGTAGAAGGGGTTCCTCAGTAAAACAGGCTTCCTCGGGAGGTGGTGGGCTCTCCTTCTTTGAAAGTTTTTAAGGAGAGGCTAGAGGACAGCACTGCTGATTCTGTGAATTTAAACAGATTATGAGAGGGAGGGCTGGAAGGGATCAGTCAGTGCTTGGCTCTTGTGGTTCTTCCTTATATGTCTAGGGCAATTGATAGAAGCTGGAGTGGCGAGGGTTTTGTTTATCTTTCTCTGGGCATATAGTAATGGGGGAACGCGGAGGAGGAGGTGACTGTGAATTTCCTGCATTCCTAGGTTGGACTAGAAGACACTTGATGTCCCATCCAACTCAATGTTTCTAAATGGAAATAAGAAAAAGACCACAGTATTTGTCAGACGTCTCCCTTGTGATTCCACTTGCAGAAGATCTTATGCAACCAATTTATGGGCAGTGTAGTATATAAGGAGGAAAGAACTAGGTGTGACACAGAAGAAGAGGAGTTTGGATTTATATCACCCCTTTCCCTTCTGCAAGGAGACTCAAAGGGGCTTACAATCTCCTTTCCCTCCCCCCCACCACAACAAACACCGTGTGAGGTGTGTGGGGCTGAGAGAGCTCTGAAGAAATGTGACTAGCCCAAGATCACCCAGCTGGCATGTGTTGGAGTGCACAAGCTAATCTAGTTAACCAGATAAGCCTCCACAGTTCAAGTGGCAGAGCGTGGAATCAAACCCAGTTCTCCAGGTTAGAGTGCATTTGCTCTTAATCACTACATCACACTGGCTGTTACATACAGTCTTGCACAAGTGAAACTGCACTAAGTCCATTTATGTTTTTGCTTGTGTTGCACTGAATCCAAGTCATTTTTTTCCCCTGCAGTATAATCGGGAAAATAGAGAAAAGCTGGTTTTGCTGCCAGTACGGCCACAGATATGACATGGAGTAAAACCATTGTAACAATTGGAATGTCAGATAATAGGATATGGAGACTCAAATTTAAATTCCCACTAACATGGGAGTCTGACGGGCGCCCTTGGGGAAGTCACATACACTCACATAACCAACCTCCCAAGGTTGTTATGAAGTTAAAATGGAGGATAGGAGAATGCCGTGGGTCACCATTGGGGAGGAAGGGTGGAGTATAAATAAAGTAAATTCATTTTTGTGCAAGGAATGAATTAGGGAAACCTTCTTTTGGCTCAGTGGCAAAAAAACCCTGCTAAATCGAAATTACCCCCCAATCTTTGGGCTGATCATCCATGAATTCTCCGCTGTCTCGATATCAAAAAACAAAACAAAACCCAAACCCTGTGCATAGCTATGTTTGCTGAGCGTGCCCAAAATATGGGTTGTCATGACAACTGGATTAAGAGCACTGAAGCAAGGGAGAGGTCCAATGACAGGCCATTGGGATAGAGGAAGCATCTGAAGCGTAACTCTGAAGTCCTCTGCAGGCAGTGGGCTGCTGCACGTTTGCTGGAGTGACTATTTGGATCTGGTGCTGCTATTCTGAAAAAAAGGTGAACCCTTCTTTCCATCCTTGTGCATGTAGCAGGACAGGAAATAGGCAATGAATAACCCTTGGGCAGAGGCATGGGGGGGAATGGCACCCGGGGCAACACATGCTCTGGGCGCCCTTGTGCCCCTTCCCCTCCCCTGTGCCCTGCCTCTCTTAGCTGGCGGGAGCCTGCTGCAGGCTGCCCCTTGACCCGGCCTAAAGCCAGTAGGAAACAGTTCTGTGCCTGGTGCACGGATGAGTGGGTTAATTACAACTTGTCCACAGGCCACGAGAAGGGTCCTTTAAATGGTCCCTCCTCCGAGATCTGTTCCAGACTTTGACAAATGCAGGAAAGAAACGTGAGGCAAAAGATTTTAAAAGGCCTTTTATGGAAATCTAGAAGAACCCTGAAAGGTACACGTGTCCACCTGGACCCGGTATTATGATGCTCAGACACCCACCTAAGGGAGAGTCTAGCAGAGCAGGCAGGGCTCCCAAGGCTATCCTAGAGCCCCCTTCCGTGTTGAGCGCCCCGTCGGCGACACCAGCCACCTCTACCCGGTTGGCGGTCGCCCAGCCGACCACCAGCCAGGCTGCTCCTTCAGGCTGCTCCTACATGTCCCCATGAGCACTCCTCCTTTGCCCTTGGGTAATGTAGGGAAGGAATCTTTTCCCTGGCAGCATGTTCAGATTTGTAGTTGCTTGAGAATGTGGATTCTAGACTAGGGCTGCACATGGACATCCAGACCACAGCTAGTACAAGCGGCACTGGTCAGTGTATCAGATGTAAATAACAAATGCCAAGCTGCAGTCACACATTGCTCTATATCATTGGTACTTACTCCATGGCTTATGGAGTGCCCCATTCACATTTGCTGTCAACCAAAAGAGTGACATGACCTGCGTGCTCCTGCACCAAACATACTATGGAATACTAGAATACATAGCTTAATATCTAGTCTATAACTACCACCTTCTCAATTACCAGATTATCTTAAGTATGGAGGATTGTCTTTCACCACTAGTGCTGAACCTCAGCCAGCCCTTGTGTATCTGGAGGGAGAGGAAGGTCTTTTATCTCTCTCTCTGCCTTCCTGCTCTCTCCTCAGCATGAGGTCCAGCAGATCAGAGGGGAGCAAGTCAGATTGCCAGTACACCCAGAGAACACGAAGCTGGTTATGGAAACAATGACTATAACCATGAACCTCCACACTGTGGCCAGCTTGCTCTTTTCCTTGGAGATGGTTTCACTCTTGCTTCTTGGTGGCCAGATTTCTCTCCTCTGGACAGCTGCCCGGGTGCTGGGTTGAGAATGTGGAGGCTGTGGAGAAGGCTGGTGGAGGGGGTTGTTGTAGAGGGTAGGCCTTTTAGTTTCTCTGCCACCAAGCTCATGGGGCTTGTTGCTTAGCCACCTTCCAGGCCCTGCAGTGCTTCACAGAGGCCAACCATGCAATGGTCTTGCCCACTTTTCTGAAACATGAGGTGAATAGCACTGCAGCCAATTCTCAAACTCTGTTATGTGATGTATTGTTTCTTGGACAGGGCTTGGACAGATTGATGGAGGAGAAGTCGATCTATGGCTACCAATCTTGATCCTCCTTGATCTCAGATTTCAAATGCCTTAGCAGACCAGGTGCTCAGGAGCAGCAGCAGCAGAAGGCCATCGCTTTCACCTCCTGCATGTGAGCTCCCAAAGGCACCTGGTGGGCCACTGCAAGTAGCAGAGAGCTGGACTAGATGGACTCTGATCTGATCCAGCAGGCTAGTTCTTATGTTCTTATGTTCTTTTCCTGGTCTGTCTTTATGCTGATATGCCAATAAAGGTTGACTTGGCTTGAATAATAATACATGAGGGAATGGTGCTCAGAAGAGCCACAAAGGTTGGGTCAAAGACTCACATGTGGCTTCCAAGCCCCTGAATATCACTGTGCTTTGGCACACACTTGTAACTGGATTGTTCTGTGCTGTCAAGCCAATTTAGCTTTGAAAGATATGTAGATATTGTCCCAGTTGTAAATAAAGCAGATCTCCCTTTGTCTGCTACTTGCCCCCTCTTAATCTCTCAGGAAAGAGGAAATTATCCATCTATTGCTCTGCCTGCAGCCAGGTAGCCATTAAGTGGCCGTGCAACTCAACAAGTCAGTGATTTGTGAATTCAGAGGCAGGGGCAACAGCATCTGGTTGGGATGGAGATGGTCCCAGGTTCAATCCTTGGCATCTCCATTAAAATAGATCAGATGGTGGGTAAGGTCAAAGATGCTGTTGTGTCAGACCTTGGAGAGTCACTGCCAATCACAGTAGAAACCACTAACCTTGATAGACTAATGGTTTTACTTACTGGGATAGATTACTTAATTTGCAGGGAAATTTTGTAGTAGCTGCTGTTGTAGAGGGTCACGGATAGCCAGAAGGAAGCAGCATCAAGCCCCAGCACCTTTGCTGGTTTTTCAGGGGATATTTGGCTTGAGCCTTTCAGGATCAATGTGGATCTGGGCCAGCTTATCATTTCTTCCTTATCAAATTGTTACCCTGTTTCCCCTAATATAAGACATCCCTGAAAAATAAGACATAGTAGAGGTTTTGCTGAAGTGCGAAATATAAGGCATTCCCTGAAAGTAAGTCATAGCAAAGTTTTTGTTTGGAAGCATGCCCGACAGACAGAACACAGGAAAAATAAGACATCCCCTGAAAATAAGACTCAGCATATCTTTGGGAGCAAAAATTAATATAAGACACTGTCTTATATTCAGGGAAACACGGTACCAGTTTGTAGGGGAAGTGGGCAGCAGGGAAGCTGGAAGCCCCTCGTCTCTCCTCACAGCTACCTGTAGCCCAATAGAGTGCTTTTAAGATTAGTATACCCACTTCAAATAAGTTGTTATGTGTAACAGCAAGTCAGGTTGAGTGCCCATGTCCCGGCTTGGGTCATATGTAAAGTTCTGTTTTAATTTGCGTCTTTTACAGTTTTCTAGTGTAAAATCCTATTTTTGAAATTCCTTTGTGTGAAGGAACGAAATTTCAAATCTTTCCCTGCTCCTTCTGGTTGCCCCTAGGAGATCAAAAAACCATGCAGCCCTGCCAGGACTCCGCTTGGTGATGATTGCCCTTTCCTTCACTTCCTGGGGTGCCAAATCATAGAGAAAGGCCCAGACATTAAAATAATACATTTATTATCTCAAAACTGAACCAAGACGAAGTGTAACAATAATACAGTGACCAAAAGCAGAGATATAAATCAAAAGCCTCTTACTTAATCTTGCTGCCATGGTCAAATACACATATCCTAGATGGTAATTCAATTGTTTATCTTTCTGTCCTGGTCAAAGGATAAAGTGGTGTCTGGAGTGAACACTGCCGGTGGGAAAGAAGTCCCTAGCCTGCTGGCCGGGAGATTTAAATACTGGCAGCCCGAGAGACAAAGAGGAGATGATGGACAGCCAAGGAAGCAGGCCTCAGAGGCTGCTGAAGGCAGGGGAGGTACTGGGAGCTGCATAAAACATTGAGGCTGGACCTGGAAGAAGGGACTGCCATGTGACAAGCAAGCCTTTGGCCCAAAGGACAAAGAAAAGGACTTTCTAGAGGGGCTTGAAGTCTAGGGGTTTGGTCTAAGGCCATGACATGGTTAATAAATATGTTGTTATTTCTGAATGTTGAGAAAGTATTCGATCAAATAGAATGGCGATATTGGAATAAAGTTTGGAATTATTTTTGTTTCAAAGACCAATTAAAAAATTGAGTTGTCTTGATAAATGACTGCCATTACCTGGAATTCTAGTTAAAGGTACTGCTGCTGCTGCTGCTGCTGCTGCTGCTGTTGTTGTTGTTGTTGTTGTAGATTTCACAGCTGCCAGATCTTTAGCTGGTTGTTGGCCTTCATTACAATTCGAGCCTCATCCAGAGGCCTAGGAAGTTGTAATGTATCGGCGTAGTATTCGTGCGGATCCCAGCAGGGCTGCCTTCTGAATTTGACAGATGTTAATTTTGTCAGTTCGAAGATGTTTCAAGTACTGCCCTAGTGTTTTTGGGATGGCGCCCAGCGTGCCGATTACCACTGGGACGACCTCAGCTGGTTTGTGCCATAGATGCTGAAGCTCGATTTTCAAATCGCGGTATCTAGTGACCTTCTCGTGTTCTTTTTCAATGACCCTGCTATCACCGGGGACTGCTATGTCGATGATGCTCACTTTCTTGTCCTCGATCACAGTGATGTCTGGTGTATTGTGTTTCAACACTTTGTCCGTTTGGATTCGAAAGTCCCACAGGATCTTGACCTTCTCATTTTCCATTACTTTCTCTGGATAATGTTCCCAGCAGTTCTTAGCTGTTCTTATGTTGTAATTCTTGCATAAATTCCAGTGGATCATCTTGGCCACTGAGTTGTGTCTCTGTTTGTACTCAGTCTGGGCAACCTTTTTGCAGCAGCTGAGGACATGATCTACAGTTTCATCAGCTTCTTTGCACAATCTGCATTTTGCATCATCTGGAGATTTTTCGATTTTGGCCTTGATTGAATTTTTTCTGATGGCTTGCTCTTGGGCGGCTAAAATCAGGGATTCAGTTTCCTTTTTCAGAGTTCCAGTTGTTAACCACAGCCAGGTCTTTTCATTGTCCACCTTGTCTTTGATTTTCTCCAGAAATTGGCAGCGCAGTGCTTTGTTGTGCCAGCTTTCAGTCCTCATTTCAATCACATTTTTTCTGTATTTTTATTTGGTTTTCTGGGTTTGCAGCAAATGTCTATTCTTCACTTCAATCAATGCCTATTATTATTATTATTATTATTATTATTATTATTATTATTATTATTATTATTATTATTATTATTATTATTATTATTATTATTATTAATTCAATTTTGTCCAGTGGTTCTCCCCACAGAGGTGTGTTTTGTCACTGTTATCCCTTATTCTTGCTATTGAAGTAACTGTCTGGAGTTACAGGATACACAGAGTTCAGAATAAAAATCAGGTCTTTGAGATCAGTTTATATTGCAGATGATGTGGCAATCACTAGCAAAACCTTTGGTGTCATGGGCAATGACTGTGTGGCCCCTTCAAACTCTATGATTCTATCATTTTATGATTCTGTCTCCCATCCAAGTGCTAACCTGGCCTGGATTCTGAGATCTGATGAGATTGGACTATACCAGGGGTCTGCAACCTGCGACTCTCCAGATGTTCATGGGCTACAAATCCCATCAGTCCCTGCCAGCATGGCCAATTGGCCATGCTGGCAGGGGCTGATGGGAATTGTAGCCCATGAACATCTGGAGACCCCTGGACTATACCATGTTGCCTTCCCTGCCATAGTACTGATATCTAGTCTTTGGAATGTTATTAGGCTAGAAATATTAAATGTAAAGTTTTCATAGGTTTTTATTAGGGAGGATGAGGGCATAAAAATTCTTTAACACATTCTAGTTCTGTAGTTTGGCACAAAGTGAATTCCCTTTTGCATCCAAGCCTCTCACCTTTGAGCAGTACTTTCTTCTATAATTAACTACTGAAAGACAGAGATTTTGAAAGGGTGAGGGGGTAATAATTGGGTTTTGAAAGGTTATGGATTGGTTACTAGAGGCATTAATAAAAGATGGGCAGATATGGTTTTGGGGACAGTTCAGGGAAAGGAAGGGAAAAAGGTCTGTAATATTTCAGCATTTCCAGCTTAAACCGATCAGGCACAGATCAGCTTATTAAGGAAGTATTACTGGTAGAGAACTGGAACACAGCAAGTGGGGACCCAAAGAAGACTTGCAGGGGGCCTGTTGTTTCCCCCTTTCTCACTACTGTTTCCCTTCCCTGAAAGCCCCTATAGCCCCACCCTTTTCCTGCTTCTTTCTGTCCTTCTCCAACTACCAGCCAACCTACTTTTATCTTCCCTCTGTCTTCTGCTTTCCCTTCTTCCCTCCTCATGACACACTCTACCTGGGAAAGCTACGGTGCAGCTATTGGGTCTGGTCCATTTGCATAGTGTCAGCTGCTGCGCCTAGTTAGTTGTATGGTAGGGAACCCACCCACATTTCACCCAATATTCCATTTTCCACTATTTCCCTCCTCCTGGCAACCCCCATATCCTCATCTTTCCCTGCTTTGTTCTCTCTCCCCCCCACTACATTTTTGCCTACCCCTTTTTCAGTTACATGCATTATATATTTCTGCCATTTATACCCCATCTTTCTCCACAATAGGGTCCCAAAACAGATTATAGTCTCCTCCATTTTATCCTCACAATAATTCTATGAGGTAAGTTGGGCTGAGAATGGGCAATTGGCCCAGGGTTGCCCAGAGAGCTTCCATGATGATTTGAGCAGCAGTGGCGTAGGAGGTTAAGAGCTCGTGTATCTAATCTGGAGGAACCGGGTTTGATTCCCCGCTCTGCCGCCTGAGCTGTGGAGGCTTATCTGGGGAATTCAGATTAGCCTGTACACTCCCACACACGCCAGCTGGGTGACCTTGGGCTAGTCACAGCTTCTCTGAGCTCTCTCAGCCCCACCTACCTCACAGGGTGTTTGTTGTGAGGGGGGGGGGAAGGGCAAGAGATTGTAAGCCCCTTTGAGTCTCCTACAGGAGAGAAAGGGGGGGGATATGAATCCAAACTCTTCTTCTTCATCCTGTGTACACCAGATTCTGGCGTGAAACTCTAACCACAACTGGACTCCAAATAACATGCAGGAGGCAGCATTTTCTGGATTCTAAGTAACTATTAACCATGGTTACTTTGCTAGATTCTATCTACCTCTTGTCTACCTGAACACTGAATCTTAACTTATGTAGGGTGGGGAGGACTAGATCTGGACAGCACTCTTTCTCTTGCCTGATCCTTGTTGTTATGTCATGGATGGAATGTGACGTTTGTGAGCCCCATACAAGAGAAGAGTTTGTTGGTTTTCCAGTGCAGGTCAAGGAGGTAATTTTTATATGTATGCGGTTTTTGTTAATGCCGATAACACACACAGTGCTATAGAGACATGTAAAGAGAAATAAGAAAGCACACAAAGATAACCAAAACAGCAATAATCCACTTTTTAAAATTAAGATTCTCAATCAATGCACTATATCCCTATTTTCCACCCACTGAGTGACAAATATCTGTTGGGGATTGGTGTGTGTGTGTGTCCCCGCCCCCTGCAACCTAGTTGTTTCTTCTATATTACTGTTTGAGTATGTTGGTTGTGACCTAAATTGCTTGCGCTGGGATTTTAATTCATTCTCAGCTGCAGTAATCACTTGAATTTAAGATTCTCTTCCCCCTCCCCTCCCTGAGCAAGCAGTTTTACCCTGCAATTTAATCCACAATACCATTTTTTTCCATTGATGGATCCTTTTAATGAGATAGGCACTCCCACTACAAGGCGCCCCTTCCTCCCCCATGGAGTTTTCTTTTATGTTTTCCACACCATTTTCACATTATTGGAGACCCTAATGAACAGGGTGCTGTCTGGCTTGGCTGCCATTTTGTGGGCCACAAAGGAGAATGTTATTCCTTCATCCTTATGGTCTGTAAATGTTTTCCTTTGTGGGTTTATCTGATTATTTTCCGCCACCTCTACTTTTCTTCCAGGGCTGATTGGTTTGGCATCTCCAACAAAAAGAATCAGGGAGGAGTTGATGAGAAAGATCTCTGCCCGAGACTGAGGAATTTCTCCTGGGCACAGTAAACCAGGGGTGTCCAGCTCCGGTGCTTCAGATGTTTATGGACAACAATTCCCATCTGCCCCTGCTGGCACGGCCAATTGGCCATGCCAGCAGGGGCTGATGGGAACTGTAGTCCATGAACATCTGAAGCGCCAGAGTTGGACACCCCTGCAGTAAACAATGCTGACCTTGACAGACCAAGGGGCAGACTCCGTAGAGGGTAGTCTTGTGTGTTCATGTGAAGAGAAACTGGATGAGGCTATTGAGGGCTGCACGTTAACAAGGGTTAATGCTACCCTCTCACTATCATCCAGACCCACCCAATCCAACAATTATATGAAAGCAAATTCCATGAGTTGGTCAGATCCATGCAGGGCCATCTTAACAGCCTTTTAGCCCCCCCCCCCCCCCGGGCAAAGCAGTGCACCGGGGCCTCTACCTACACAACCACTACTCAATGAGATATGTACATATACATGTACATGTGGTTGCAGAAGTGACTGTGATACTAAATCAGAGCTGAATGCTAGCGTCCACTTGTTACCATAAAAATTAACACTAATATTGTTCATTATCTTTAGTAAAACACCTGCAAATTATGCATTTCCCCTTTACTAATATTTATTGTTTAGTATAGTATTTATTTTTGACAGCAAGTCATAACATACATAGATTAGCACGGGACCTCTATGCTTATGGGGTCCCCAAGCAACTGCCCAGGATGCCCATGTGTTAAGACAGCCCTGGATCCACGGGTCCCCAGGGTGATCAGGACCCAGAATTATTTCCCCCCAAGCTCCCCCACTCATGACCCTAATTTCAACTTCTAGGAGTCTTGGTAAGGAGTTCAGGTTCTATGGAACCAATACAGTCCTACATGTTAACAGAACAAGAATGTGACCAGTGGTAGATTCTGCCCTCCATGGGCACAGTCCAATAGGACTGGGTCAAAGTGCATATAAGCATAGGGTTTCTCAAGTTGGTAGAGCAACAATTTTGCTCCCTTATGGCTCAAGACTCATGCACATATGGGATGTGTACTTCCTCTGATAGTAGCACTTGCTATCCATGCCTACTACATTGGCTCTCCAACCAATAATCCAACCAGGGCAGGGTTTGGATTAGAGCACAGAACATGGGAATGAGCATAGAGAAATACTAGACTTTCTTGAAACTGGGCACCTTCAAACATGGGTGGTGGGGTTGCTGCTGCAGGAACGCAGGTAAGTGGACGCGTAATTCTTAAAAAATGGAAAAGAGAAATGAGAGCGAACGTCACCAATACAGTGCTGGCTGCAGGTGCTGAAACAACTTGATCTTAAAATGCATGCATAAAAGGCATCCACTGGCCAATCAGAAACCCTGCTCTGCAAGAGCCATGACATCCGTAGGCTACACCCTGAGGACTCCTGTGGTAGAGAAACCTTCTCCCCCTGGTTTCAAGCTTGATTTGGGAAAGTCATTAATCCACCTAATTTGTTGTCTGCTCTCAATAACAGCCTAAACCGGGTTTGAGTGCAATGGTATGGCATCTGGGCTGGCTGCGATTAGCAGCGCACACCTTAAACTTTCTCTCATTTTTAGCAGTCAAGTCAGTAGGACTGGCCTCCAGCTTCCTCTTAAAGAATGCTGGTATTTGCAAGTGTCTGTCACAACCAGTCTTGAAAGGGTTAACATCTGTTTGTATGTAAACAGGATGCTGAGGTGATATTGTAATGAGCTGACCTATTGATTAGCTATTGGTCAGTCAGAGAGCCACTGCTTACTGGTTAGTGAGAACATACATCAGAAGTTCTAAAGTTAGCTTGTTTTCTTTGTTCTAGAAGAGAGCAAGACGCAGTCTTCAGTGTATAGTTAGTGCTATAAATATGTAACAGAGCAGTATAGCATTGATTTGTTCTTTTTCCATGTAACCTTGCCCTTAAAGTTAGTAAAACGTTTATATAAAACCACTCAAAGTATTTCTTGCTCTCTCTTCTTCATACTGGATGCTGCTTCTGTATCTCTGCTAATTAAGTATCTCTTTAGACGCATAACCACAAAAAATGACATATCCTGTTTTGTTTTGTTTTTAAACAGCGACAAGCAGAAGGGTGGGGATTATTTTTTTGGTGCATTAACAATTTAAGCAGTCGCTTTACACCCCTGGATGAATAAGAACATTTGGCTGTCAGATCAAGCCTTATCCAGACATACCCTAAGAAGGGGTAAGAATAGTGGACTAAGATCTTGGAGACTCTGGTTTGAATCCCTCCTCTGCCATGGATGCTTGTTGAGTGACCTTGGGCCAACCTTGCACTCCCTGCCTAACCTACCTTACAGGGTTGTTGTGAGGCTAGAATGGCGGTCAGGAGGAGGATGCAAGCTGTTTTGGGTCTCTGTTCGGAAGAAAGATGGGTGTGAATGATGGAAATAAATAAATAGATCAGAACCCATCAGTTGTATTGGCATGCAAATCATGCCCTCCATTGACATCTATGTGTTCTTTGTGGGTCCTCCACCCAGAGGCGTAGCAAGGGGGAAAAGTGCATCCTCTGCCCCTGGTGCAACCCCCCCCCCACGCACACACCTTCTTGGAGCTACGCCTCTGCCTCCACCTAGAGACCCTTACCCATGTACCTAGGTGAGGCCAGATCATTGCCCAAGCACCTCCCATGAGTTCTTTCCTGGATGCAAAGCACATGAGTTGTACCCACCCTAAGCCTATTTTTGGCCCACTCTGTCTGGCAGCTGTGGGCTGTGGAGTTCTCTCAGACTTCACCCCTTCAAGGAAAAATTCCATCAAAACAAAGGAGTGATGTGCCTAATTAATAGGCCAAATGGAAGCGGAGGAGGAAAACGAGAGAGCTGTGAGAAGGGGTCTCCCTTTTTCTGTGTGCTGACAAGAGTGTTATTAAGAACTCACAAAGAATCCTTATTAAATGCCTTTTGACATCAAGTAGGAAATTATAGGACGTTGTGCTTTCATTCACTCAGGTGACAATTGAGCACAGACTTCCACGGGGAGGGGTGTGGAGGGTGAGAGGGGGAGGGGGAAGGAGGGGGATGGGATTGTAAAAAGGCAGCGAAAGGAAAACCAGAGATAGTGGCTTTGTCACGTTCATTGCTGTGGTTCAGTGGCAGAGTACATGTCTTGCATGGAAAGGGTGGCATGATCGATTCCTGGCATCTCCATTCAAAGCAAGGGTCAGCAACCTGTTGTTACCAAAGGGCTAAACTATATCAAAATTGAGAGCAACAGATCAACAGAGAGCCAGTGTCAAAAAGCCTGTCTGCATAACTGAACCGTGCAAAGTAGCATTAGAAGAAAAAGAGCTGGATTTATATCCCGCTTTCTACCTTTAAGGAGTCTCAAAGCAGCTTACAAAGTCCTTCCCTTCCCTTCCCCTCCCCTCCCACAACAGATTTCTTGTGAGGTAAGTAGGACTGAGAGAGCTCTGAAGAACATGAAGCCAACAGGCTTCATGTGGCACTCAAGGGGAAGAGTGGGAAGTGAAACCCGATTCTTCTATCCCGAGTCCACTGCTCTTAGCCACTATCAAACCTGAGTCCACTGCTTTTAGCCACTACACCATGCTGGCTCTACACTATTATTGATAATTGATGTATTCATTATCCATCAGGTTTGCACAACCCAAACTGGATGTTGCAAGTCTTTTGCTAAGAAGTGGCACACATGAGGTCTCACAATAAGTCATAAATATATATACATAGGCTGCAGACCTCTGATTGAATGCATTTTGACTGTTGCAGAAGACAATTCCCCTTGGAGAGCTGCCACCAGTCCAAACACACAGTACTGCAGTTGGTCTACCAGTGATGTGCTGCAGCACAAGAAAATTATATGTGGGGAAGGGGCCATGGCAGACCTCATGCAAAAGGTGCCAGATTTAACCCCTGGCATCTCCCATGAAAGATCTGTAGAATGTATTGTCGAAGGCTTTCACGGCCGGAATCACTTGGGCGCTGTGTGGTTTCCGGGCTGTATGGCCGTGTTCTAGCAGCATTCTCTCCTGACGTTTCGCCTGCATCTGTGGCTGGCATCTTCAGAGGATCTGATGTTGGGAAAGCAAGTGGAGTAGATATATGCTCCAACAGATATATACTCCACTTGCTTTCCCAACATCAGATCCTCTGAAGATGCCAGCCACAGATGCAGGCGAAACGTCAGGAGAGAATGCTGCTAGAACACGGCCATACAGCCCGGAAACCACACAGCGCCCAAAACATCTGTAGAGATAGCAAAGATCTTTCTCTGCCTGATATTCTGGAGAGTTGCTGCCAATCAGAAAGTGGCACAGTGGTTAGACCAGGAATCTGCAACCTGTGGCTCTCCAGATGTTCATGGACTACAATTCCCACCAGCCTCTGCCAGCATGTGGGCTGATAGGAATTGTAGTCCATGAACATCTGGAGAGCCACAGGTTGCAGACCCCTGGGCTAGACTGGGATCTGGGTGACTCAGCTTCAAATCCCTACTAACCATGAAACTCAATGATTGACCTTGGGTCAGTCAACTGTCTCTGTTACCATTCTGCCCTGGCATAGCAGGGGAAGTGCTTATTCACAGGTATCCCTGCCCAAGTGCCAGCAAAACTTTAGGAGCAAAAACTACTGGACCTTGGCCACACAGCTCGGAAAACCTACAACAGCCAGTTTAGGAACATGTCTCATAAGACTAGTGGAGAATGTATGCCACCATCTTATACACAGTCAGATCAGTGGTTCATCTGGCTTAATATTATTTATTTAGTACGTTTTTATCCAGTCCTCCTTCCCAGGAGCTCCAGGCATTGTATAGGATTCTCTTCCTTCCTCCATTTTGTCCTCACAGCAACCCTGCAAGGTCGATTAAGCCGAGATGTTACCCAGAATGGAGACGCACTCAATAATGTGGAGAAAGTTAGCTCAGAGCAGACTGTTTATTAATATTGTCAGAGGCTGGGTAAGGAATCTTTAATACCAATGTATATGAACCACACCACATGTATGAAAAGGAAATGCACAGGAATCAGCCCCTGGACGTATCGGTCAAGGTGATGTACAGCCAGAGGTGGGATCCAACCAGTTCTCACCACTTCTTTAGAAGTGGTTACTAATTTTTCCTGAGTGCCAAAAAGGGGTTACTAAAGCAATCTCCCTGCCCAATAGGGACTGGAGGTGCGTGTGTGCGGCGGCGCCACTGTTTGAATCCCACCACCATCGGAACCTGTTATTAAAATTTTTGGATCCCACCATTGTGTACAGCTGCACCCCATCCATCCTGCGCTCCATAATGCTTGCGAGATTTCCTTCATAGAGCTGAAATGTGAGCTGTGAGGAATAAAATCCAGGTAATATCTAATGCCCTTTTAAAAAATCCCTCTCTTCAAGGAGTTCAGGGGAGTGTACATGGTTCTACCCTTCTCCACTTTGCCTACTCAGCGACCCTTGGTAGACAGACACATGTTTATCTGACCCAGGATACGGAGATCTCCATAACTTTGTGGGCATTTGAACTTGGGTCTCCTAGCCTGACATATTTTTGTTGGCTTGGTGGTTGTGCATCTGCTTTGCATGCAGAAGGTACTAGGTTCATTTTGCAGTTAAGAGGGATCAAGTATTAGGTAGGGTGAAAGAACTCTCCTTGAGGTTGTTGTGGGTTTTCGGGGAGGTGTGGCCATGGTCCAATAGTTTTTGCTCCTAATGTTTCGCCAGCATCTAATTGGGAACCCAAGTAGGTGGAAGAAGAATGGAGTGATGTGGTCCTTACGACCCACTCCAGCCAACATTCTGGCCACAAGATACCATACCAACTGTAGTTTCTAGACAGTCTTCAAGGGCAGCCCCATGTAAAACACATCCACATACTGATGGCTACTCAGTCCACATATAACGCATGTCTTGAGTTGCTTTTGTAGTATGTGATTCATAGGAGCAAAAACTGCCAGACATGGTGGCAAAAACTAGCACCCATCCTAGATAACCCACAACAACCACTGATTCCCACCGCGAAAGTCTTCTTGACGCCCCTGATAGTGACCCCAACAGATTCCATACAAAGCAATTTCATGTGGTTTTATAGTCCAGAGACAGGCAGACAGATACAGACTCATTCCTGAACAGCAGAGGAGCTGAACGCCTCGATCCCTGTATTTATTCAGACTGTCGGAATTCAGTGGGCGTGCCTGGAGTAAAGGCGCCTGGAATTCCGGTGGGAACGTCTCTGGGTGGGCGCCCACGTGGAAAGACGCCGGGTCAGTTTCAAAGCCCCAACCCTCCGCAATGACCCCCGCCAAAGCCGCCCCTCCAAAACTTCCGTCCCCAAAATGTGCCCACGTGATCTTGAAGCGGCCCCACCTCCCGCACATACGTCACACGTGCCCCCGCCCACAGTGCTGCTCTTTGCCCGTCGCTGGCGCAGAAAGTGGAAGTGGGCGAGTTTGGAGGCACGTGGACGGCGCTGGGGGGTGTTTGCTTGATCTTCGCCGCGATGCCCGGTAAAACGCAGCTGCCCAGCCGGGAGGAAGCTTTGCCAGGCAGATCTGAGGCGACCGTCGTGTCAGGTACTCGCCACGCAGGCTGTGCTTCGGCGGGACACGTGTCAAGGGTTGGGTGCAGCGAGAGGTGGGCTTTGGGGTCCTTTTCTGTCCTTTCCACCCTTCCAGACCATGCCTTCCTCAAGCCTTTGTCCCCTGCGCGGCGGACAGGTTCCGTTGAATGACTTCGGATGGTGCCCGGGATCCAACTACGACTCCAGCCTATCAGCTCAGCTGCGTCGGCTTGGCTGGAGACAGGACTCTCTTGCACTCAGAGGAACAAAAAGGGTCGCTGCAATCTACAGAATTGTTCTCCATTCGAGAAACCATATGCACTTTTAGAAGATCAGGGGGAAGGGGCGTTTTTAAAAAAACTTTTCTGCAAAGTCACCCTTGAAGTGGACTTTTGGAGCTATTGGCAACTGGGAACGCCAGTGATTTTTCATGTACTTTCTCGCTGCAAAAAAAAGAGAGAGGCTAAAGTCCAAAGCTCAGTGTGGGCCTCCATCTTGTCCCAGTGTTCTTTAATCTGGAGAACTGGGATTGATTCCCCTCAACTGCACATGAGCGGCGCTGCGGCGGACTCTTATTTGGTAAACTGGATTTGTTTCCCCACTTCTAAACACGAAGCCTGCTGGGTGACCTTGGGCTAGTCACAGTTCTTCAGAACTCTTTCAGCCCCACCTGCCTCCCAAGGTGTCCGTTGTGGGGAGAGGAAAGGAAGGGGTTTGTAAGCCACTGACACTTCTTGCGGTAGAATGCCGGGTATAAATCCAAACTCCTCTTCTTCACATGTGCAGAGATCAAAATTCACATACATTGGGTTTTTTGTTCACAAAATAATCGAGGAATTCCACTTCGGACTGGTGGGGGAAGGGATTGTAAGTGTGTCTGCTCTATAAATGGAGGAGAGGAGAACCCCACTTTGCCTTATCAATAAGGTACTAGCAGGCAAAGCAAGCTCTAGCACAGGTGTTAAACTTGTGGCCCTCCAGATGTTATGGACTACAGTTCCCATCACCCCCTGCCAGCATGATGCTGGCAGGGAATGGTGGGAACTGTAGTCCATAACATCTGGAGGGCCGCGAGTTTGACGCCTATGCAGGGTACAAGAACCTATCTCATGAAAATGCTAGCTATGTAGTCTCCCCTGCTACCTATAAAGACTTGTATCCAGTGGTGGGATTCAGCCGGTTTGCACCACTTTGGCAGAACCAGTTGTTGAAATGGTGCTTGTAAACAACCAGTTGTTAAAGTATTTGAATCCCAGCACTGCTTGTATCCATAGAATGGCATACACGGGTGCAAGATTCCAAGCACTCGCACCTGTGGGATGGATGTTATAGAAAGGCTCCCGTGGAGGGTAGGGTATGCCCCTGCAATTCAGGGGAAATTGAAATCATGGAAAGAACATGTTTTACTTCACTGTCCTTTTGATCAAGAGGGCTGCTTTAAGTTTATTACTCCCTTCCTTAACAGATATCCTGGTCACTTGGGTTCAGTGTATGTTAAGGTGCTAATTATAAATAAAAGCCCAAAGGTTTTGGCGCATACTGCAAAATTCTGTGTCACAGCTAGTAAAATTCGCCAGATACTGCTGGGATAAGGGTCCAATTTAAATACTGGAATTTTAAATTTTAGACTCTCATTTTTATAAATTTCATGCCTGTAGAATGTTGTGGGTTTTCTGGGTTGTATTGCCGTGTTCTAGTAGTATTTTCTCCTGATGTTTCGCCTGCATCTGTGGCTGGCATCTTCTCAGATGCAGGTGAAACATCAGGAGAAAATACTACTGGAGCACGACAATACAACCTGGAAAACCCACAACATTCTAGTGATTCCAGCCATGAAAGCCATCGACAGTTCATGTCTATACCTTATCCTTATGAGGTTATGACATTTTAAGCAGATGTTATTTTAAGGTTTAAAAAGGTAAAGTTTCCCCTTCAGTCATGTCCGATCCTGGGGTATCACTGCGAGCAGTGATTTCACAGGCAAGCCTCTTTTGTGGGGTAGTTTGCCATTGCTTTCCCTGGCTATTCTTTACCCCCTAGCTGTGAGCTAGGTACTCATTTACCGACCAAGAAATGGATGGATGGATGGCTGAGTTGACCATGAGCCAGCTGCCAGGATATCTGACCCACAGGGGGCTCAAACTCCTGACCATGTGAGTGGCAGTGCAAGCACTTAACCACTACGCCACAAGGCTCTTATTTTAAGGTTTACACACTATTAATGTTTCTGAGCAATCTGTGAAGTTTATCCTGGTCTTTGACTGTACAAGAATAAAGAAGCCGCCAGACGTGCAGGGGAAGGGAGGGTCAAATGCTGGCAAACCTGATACAGTGGTTAGAGTGCCAGACTTGGATCTGAGAAACCCAATTGGAAATCCTTAGTTGGCTGTGGAATCTCCCTGGATGACCCTGGGCTAGTCATACACTGCCTCAACCTAGCCTGCCTCACAGAATGGTGGTTGTGAAGGGAAAATGAAGGAGAGAAGAAGGATGTTGTGAGCCATTGGCAAGATATGCAGGTTATAATGGAAGTAAATCAATAAATTAAAACAAGAGGCTTAGTCTGGCAGTGATGGCGATCTAGAACCTTGTGAGTTATGGGGGCAGAAACAAAGAGGGAAATGGGTCATGCCTCACTCTGTCATCCTGCCCTAGATGACCACCAGACTTAACCATACAGTCCTAAGCAGAGTTACACTGTCAGTGAGCTTAGAAGCATGTAACTTGGTTTAGGATCGCATACTTAAGTGTGACTGGGTGGTTCTGTGATTGAGACAGAAGATATGGAGTGAAGGGTTTCACTGACACTGGTGTAGCTTTTTAAAACACTATGAATCACATACTACAAAAGCAGCTCGAGACATGCATTAAATTTGGACTGAGTAGCCATCAGTATGTGGATGTGCTTTATATGGGGCTGCCCTTGAAGACTGTCCAGAAATTACAGTTGGTATGGTATGTTGTGGCCAGAGCATTGGCTAGAGTGTGTCGTAAGGACCACATTGCTCCACTCTTCCTCCATCTACACTGACTCCCAATTTCCTTCTAGACCCAGTGTACGGTTCTTGTATTGACCTTTAAAGCCCAGTATGGCATGGGTCTAGCATACCTTAAGGACCAGTTTTCCCCATATGAACCCACCCATCTGCTCCAGTCATCTTTGAAGGCCCTACTTTGGGTGCCCCTGCCACCTAAGGTTAGATGGGTGGCAACCTAAGTAAGGGCCTTCTTGGTTGTGGCACTGAAATTACGAAACTCCATACCTCGTTTGTCTCCCTCTATTATTGTCTTCTGCCAGTGAGTGAAGACTTTTTTCTTTGTTCGAGCAGCTAGATTTGAGTCCACTGGCATCTTAGAGACCAACAGGATTTGGGGGGTGTACACTTTTAGGAGTCAGTGCTCCCTTTGTCAGGTGCAAGTTGGAATGGAGACCTCTAAGTTTTTATATGTCAATCAGAAAGTGGGAGGAATGTTGCAAAGGAAGAACTCAGGATTCAGAGATACAATGCATATTCTAATCAGCTTGATTATACCAGCAGATAAATGCCCAGGAACAAAAAATTAGTGTCTGCAGTGAGAGAGAAGAATCCCATGTTCAGCCCTGGCACACCTGAATTTGTGAATGAAATCAAGCTCAGCAATCTCACCTTTTAATCTCCCTTTGGAGCTTTTCTGTTTGTTGCTCATTGGTCAGCAGTAGAATAATCTGGAACATGAAAATGTTTTCTCACTAGTTTTTGAGTGTTGTGGGGTTTTTTATATCAGATTTATAACCATTTTTTCTTTTACATAGGGATTGACCTGCTTGCCCAGTGAAACTAGAACTGTTATCACTAAATTGTTTATTTTATATATACTTTTTATTTTTAAATGGTGTTTTAATGCTGAAATGTTTTGTGTTTGCTGCCTTGGGCACCCTGTTTGTGTGGAAAGGTGGCACAGAAATGTTTTAAATAAAGCAAGAAGAGGAAGAGAAGAGTTTGGATTTATACCCCACTTTTTCTTAAAAAAATTTTTTTATTGATATCTTGGATTGTTACAGATTTATATTATACATCTTTATGTTTCATCCTCCATATCCTTTTACCCCCTTTCCTCCCCTTCTTTTATATCCCACTTTTTCCAACCATAAGGAGTCTTGAAGTGGCTTACAGATTTCTTCCCTTCCTCTCCCCACAACAGACATCTTATGAGGTAGGTGGGGCTGAGAGAGTTTTGAGGGAACTGTGACTGGACCAAGGTCACCCAGCAGGCTTCGTATGTAGGACAGGGGAATCAAACCCGGTTCTCCAGATTAGAGCCCACCACTCTGAACCACTACATCATGCTGGCAAGAAAACAGGGCAAAGATATATACATCGTAAAGGATTCAATCACATTAAAGATACCTGAATAGGAAATAACTGGCCTTCTGCTAAGTTACTCGTTCTCATTAGAAGACATGGAGGGCAGAGAAAGATGCACTGCCAAGAGGGCTGCAGAAAGTACCTGCAGTTCAAACCCACCTATAAACTTTAGCAAATAAATGGCCTCAGAGAAATTTCCGCCATTTTATCTTTTTCCTGGTTTTCTAACACCCAGTATTAGTCATGATGGCAAAATGGAACCTCCACATTCAGAGGCAGCGCACCAGTTTCTAGGGGTATCTGTTACCAAGAGCATTGCCTGAGACCTCCTTGTGGGCTTCCTGAAAACATCTGGTTGGCCTCTATGGGAAACAGGAGTGTACACTGGACTGACTTTTGATGTAATCCAGTGGGAAAACTCTTATGCAGTGGCTTGGGGGGGACGGGGACTTGCGCCCGGGGCAAAAACGGCTCCAGCCCCGTGCTGTCCCCACACCCCACTTACCATAGTTGAAAGACTTAAAAGCTGTTAAAAAAATTTTTAAAGTTTAAAAGAGCAGCCTGTCTTGGCTGCCGCTGGGCGCCCAGTCTCCGCCATGCTGCTCTGGGCTGCAAGGCAGCCCAAGGGGGAGGAGTGTGTGGGAGTGATTCTCTGCCTGCCCCCCACGCCGCCGTCCAGGGTGTTTGCCCCCTCCCCGCCCCATGGGAGCTCCGCCTATGCTCTTATGAGCTATTTTCAGTTACAGTTCTCTATGATTCTCTTCATATAATGCATGTGATTTATGGAATTCACTGTGGTGAATTAGATGGATTAAACAGGGCATAAGAGAAATTCATGAAGCTATTGACCATGAAAGCTGAATGGAATCTCCAAGATGGGCTTGTCATCTGATCTAGAAGGGCTCTTTGCATTCTTAATTTGGCAAAGACTTTCAGGCAACCGCTTGAAATTAATTATTCCACAGGTGAATTCTGTGCGCCAGTTTGAGATCTTTAGAGAGGGCTCTTCTGTTAAACCTTCCAGTTTCTTCTGACTTTGCCATTAATGACCTAAGTTTTTATTATCTATTGACTCTTAAGAGCACGCATAAGGGATAGAAAGTACCTGTCATATCTGCTACATAATATGACATATTGTTCTGATGAAGTTTGTTGCGATAAATTATTACAAGATAAGAATATCACTAAACTGGTAGCAAAGTTCTGCTTGTTCATTATGAAAAAGAAAAAATGTACTGATTATGGCATCCCATTTAACTATTTATGTTCTGTTTGATATGCTTACATTATATAATGATATGTATATGGGAAGTGCTGTAGTATTGGGGAGAGAGTTGCCTTTGCTGTTTTGCTGTAGATTTTTTTTGCTGTATTAGAGAACTGTATTGTTTTTGGTCATTGACTATAAATAAAGCTAACTTACTTAAAAGGGACAGGAATACTAATGCTCATTGTGGGATCCACATAACTTCAGATCCCAGAGGCACAATGGAATAGTGTGTACTCCCTTCTTCTAGCGATAGGTGCGTATGTTTACATTAAAATGATGCTTACAGCCACTTGACCTTGAGTTTATGTTCTGTTCATTGCAGGCCACCACCATTGGCCACCAGATATTACTATGAGAGCACTCTACCTTCTGGATTTTTTTTTTGCACTGTATGTTCTCTGTGTTCTTGCTCTGGATCCAGTGGGTAAATGACAGCATGTGTGGGAGGGGGTGGGGGTTGCATTCTGATTTCCCAGCTGTTCTTCCCCAAGAGAGTGTCATCCCTGTTTAGATTCTGAACATGTGCCAAGGGCCTGTGCTGTGGAATGATGCCCTAGCTCCCCGTGAGCTGATTGGGGATGGGGTATGCTGCACTCTCCATGGCAACAGATAGCGTTGCTAGGAGACAGCAGAGGAATAAAAGACTGGGAGGGATGCCCGGCGGCCTTCCTACCCTCTCCTTTTCCTCTTCAACTCTCTCCCCCCAAGTGTGTTTAGAGCACAGATTATTCCTGAAAATGTAGCAAAAGCAATTGCGAGTGTGGTACAACAGTACCAAGCAATGGAGGATTTGGGAAGCATTTGGAAGGAGAGGATAGTCTTCTTTCTGGCACATCTGTTGTGTAAACGGGGGATTCACTTTTTGATGCCCTTCTGCCAAGAGAAGCAGTGCCCAGTGGCAGGGCAGCCTGCTTGGCTCAGATTCATGGGGCAACCCAGATGAAGATGCTAGGCATGCATATTCTCCTATTCAACTGCTGAGTTAGGCTACAGTAACAGAGAGATCGGTTTGGCTACAATTTTCTGGGCCAAAGGGCCTGGGTGAGCAGTATACCCAAATCTATGTTCCATACACTTTGTGAAAAGGTACATTTGAATGGGATTTAGGGCAGAAAACCTCCTGGAGCTACTGTCTGCTGAGTCTGGCCCTTGGCCTATCGACGTCAAAATTGTCTGCTCTGAATGGCAGCTGTTTCTCAGGCTCTTTTGCAGCACTTGTTATCTGGTGCTTTTTACTGGAGATGCTGAGAACTGAACCTAGGCTTTCTGCATGTAAAACAGATGCTCTGCCACTGAGTCATGGCTCTTCACTGGAATGGGGACTCCTAAGGGTGCATAGGGTACGGTGCAGAACTAATCTGTAGACTGCAGTAGTGGTACATCTATTAACAATGGCAACAGTATCGGCTCCCCAAAAGATGCGTTCATATTGATTGCAAGCATTTTAATTCTGTTTCAAGGAGCTTGGGGTCCTCTCTTCCTCCTCCTTTTTATCCTTACAAGAACCCCATGAATTTAGTTAGGCTGAATGAAACTGACTGGCCCAAGATGACCTTAACGTAGCTGCTTTTTAAAAAAACTGATAAGCAACACATTGTAGCCCTGTACGCATGTCTCAGAGAACAGTACAAACCAAATACCACACGAGACTTTCCTTTGTGCATGCTTTCTGTACTCTTATATTGCATTCAGTATGTGTTTGACTAAATGTGTGATTTATTGCTTTCTCTCCTTTTAAGCACAATTGCCACTGGAATACAAGATAAGTGTCTGTGTGAAGCACAGGCCAGAAGAGGTTTGGAAGAGCCAAAAACCTCGCTTTACCAAATCTGGGGCCTAGGAAAGAGTACTGAGATAGCAGTGGAATGGGTGGGATTGATCACAAGTTCCATCCCTGAAGATCGTTTCAGAGGGCAGCTGTGTTGGGCTGCAGTTGAGAAGTGAGATTTGAGTCCAGTAGCACCTTCGACAGCCACAAGGTTTTCAGGATGTAAGCTTTCCAAAGTTCACAGGGAGCTTCAACTGTCAAAAGCTTATACCCTGAAAATCTTGTGGTCGTCTAAGGCCCCTTCCGCATATTTAGAATAATGCACTTTCAATCCCCTTTCAGTGTACTTTGCAGCTAAATTTTACTGTGCGGAATAGCAAAATCCACTTTCAAACAATTGTGAAAGTGGATTGAAAGTGCATTATTCTTCTGCATGTGCGGAAGGGGCCTAAGGTGCGACTGGACTCAAATCTAAACACTTTATCCAGATAGTGCCCTCAGCACTCTTTAAAAAGTGAATGTTAGTTCCTTCTTACAAACAAATGTACATATGTTCGTGCATGGTAAGAAGGGGTCAATGCTTAGTGGCATCTACAGTGCATGCAGAAGGTTCCAGGTTCAATCCCCGGTATGTCTCGTTAAAAGATCAGGAAGCAGATGATGGGCACCAGAGGCTGTCTTAACCAATGGGCAACAGGGGCAGCTGTTCTAGGCCCCTTGCTGGGAGGAATGGCCACCCACAGCCCTGCTGCTCTGATGGAGGAGCGTGATTGGCTTGGCAGAAGCAGCTCCCTTGGGTTTCTCCTTTGTTGGACCCAGTGACGGGAGATAGGCATGGTGGGGCCTCCGTGGGAATTGGCACTGATTCTGAGGCCCCATCCTAGATTTTTGCCCGTGGCCATGGAATCTCAACACTGCCTTTGATGTCCTCAACCTCAGACCTTGGAGAGCAGACAGTATTGACCTTGATAGATCTAGGGTCGGACTCAGGATGAGGCAGCTCCATGTGATGTAGACACATGCAATGTAATGTGCATACAGAGTTTTTGTTTTTATTGCTTGTGGTCATCTAGGCTGACTATAAATTTATGCTCTCCATTTCAATCGGCCAAGGGTTTCGCTTTCACAAGCACTCCTTTGCTTGATCTTTCTGGCAGCTCCCTCTTAACTCAGGACAATGCAAGAGATGTAAAACAGGGGCCGTGTCAACACTGTGGCTTCCTTGCATTGCACCACTTTGCAACAACACACAGCACAGTAGTGAAGCACAGGCCGGAAGAGGTTTGGAAAAGCCAAAGAAGAGGAGGAGTTTGGATTTATACCCCACCTTTGTCTTCTGTAAGGAGACTCAAGGTGACTTACAAGCTCCTTTCCCTTCCCCTCCCCACAACAGATACCTGGTGAAGTAGGTGGGGCTGACAGAGTTCTGAGAGAACTGTGAATAGCCCAAGGTCACCCAGCAGGAATGTAGGAGTGCAGAAACACATCTGGTTCACCAGCTAAGCCTCTGCCACTCAGGTGGAGGAGTGGGGAATCAAACCCGGTCCTTCAGATTAGAATCCACCTGCTCTTAACCACTACACCACTTTACCAGCTCTGGGGCATGGGAAAGGGTACTGAGATAGCAGTAGAATGTGTGTCTTTTGCGCCCTGTGTAGTATCAAATGGAAAGCTTCTTGTCGTTTTGGATGGAGAAGCTTTACTGCAAAAAACAACAACAACCTAACCTGCCTTCCTTGTGCTTCTCAGATCATGAAACGGAGGGTGTCTAAAGTGTTTAAAATAAATAGAAAAACCAGATGCTTATCTTGTATACCAGCAGCAGTTGTGCTTAAAAGGAAAGTGGTGATTCACAAGTGGGGTTTTTTTGTATCCATCTTTGTCCTTGAAAAAATCTTTAGATTCATAGGTGGGAGAAGAAGAAAGAGTTTTGCAGCCCAATACAAAGGCTGGGGGTGGGGAGTGGCAGCTGGGGACGCCACCACCAGACTGCTTCCAAAGAAGCAGTCTGTGGTGTGGTTGCCAGGGAGAAGGGGAAACTCCTTTCTTCCCTGGGAAAGCAGATAGGTGCACAAGATTTACGCCACCCTTGTTGGTGCAAGTCTGCACTGCTGAAAGGGGCATTCCTGGGTCAGAAGTCCTTTGGGAATGCCCCCAGAATGGCCCCCTCCATGCCAGTGTGGTCTCCTGCACCGCATGGAGGAAAAGCTCTAGGTTTCTGCGCTGCGATTCCCTGCTGCCAAGAGTGGTGGAGTGGTTAAGAGCAGATGGACTCTAATCTGGAGAGCCGGGTTTGATTCCCCAGTCCTCCACATGAGTGGTGAACTCTAATCTAGTGAACCAAGTAATCTTGTATCCCTGCTCCTGCTCATGAAGCCTGCTGGATGACCTTGGGCTAGTCACAATTCTCTCAGAACTCTCTCAGCCCCACCTGTTTCACAAGGTGTCTGCTGCGGGGAGAGCCACATAGGAAGCATCTGACCCATGTGCCGGCACAATTGGCAGTTAGTACATGGGTGCAGTGCATCTGTGCGACATCTGCGCACTGGTACATCTACGTTGCTTTGCTATAAAAGAGAGCTTCCTAGGGGTGGGACCCAATGTTAGTTAGATCCCTGTACCCTTTTGGCTGGGGAGCACTCCCTTTTGCTGGTACAAAGTTGCACTGTCAGAAATAGTGGCTGCACTGTAGCGTTTGACAGAGTGCCTCCCCTTGGTACAGTCCCAACTAAGTACTTGACCAGTGTCATGCTCCTAAGCACCGGCTAAGCTCTTTCAGAGCAGCCAATGGCAGCTCCCCCTCACTCAAAAACCCCTGGCAGGACACTTCACACCTCTGAAGGCAGGGTGTGTGGCATGGGATGACACGCAGACGCAGCATTTGGGGTGGTGGGAAAAGCACACTGAGTGCATTGGGGCTTGCACTTTGCACCAACACTCACTTTGGAGAGCAACGTCTACTACATCCTCTGAGGCTGAACTCTCCCAATTCAGCAGATGTTCAAATGCAACAGCCAGGACCTGATGTTCAATGACAGGTAAATCCCTAAACCGTCTTCCTCCTCCCTTTCATCCTTGTGGGGTCAGCTGTCCTAGTAAGCTGGGTGCCTCTTGTGGTCTTAGCTTCCTCTAGGCAGCACCAACAGCTGGAGATCCAACACCTTACCTTCTCTTCTCTCTCTCACAAATGGGGATGATGAGAGCGGGCAGAAGGAGGGACCGTTAGCCAGGACCTGCAAATGCACCACATCTCTCTCAGTAGTGGGTGTCCTCTGAGGGCCAGGGAGCATAGGGGTGGGGGCAAAAAGCATAGCACCAAAATCACAAGTCCTCATGTTGCAAATGAGAACTTTTACCTGTTGTGTTGCTGAGGAAGACTTCTCCCTCCCACCATCAAGCAGATGTCAAGGAATATCTGTCTATTAAAGGCAGTGTTGGCAGAAGCAGCAGGCAGGTGACGCAGACACCAGTGACGCAATCCTAAAGCCGAAGGGGGCAGGGCCAGCTGCGCCAATGCCATTGTCTTCACACCCAACAGCTGGCAACTTGACTGGCTGGACAATCCACAGGAGCCCTCAAGTGCCCACGGAAAAACCTCTGACACCCTGCTCTGGCCACGAGACCTGTTTTTTCTCCCCACAGATCATTGCAGGAGGCTATTCAACAGGTTCAGAACTGCATATGACTGCTAACCTTTTGCTTTTACCCAGAGGCTTTTCTGTCAAACAAGTCCCCTGTTGGCATGGATCCAGGCCATTCAGGTGGCTGGTGCTGGTTACCCCGCAATTTGACTACCCAGCTGCTCTAGGAGTGTTAGGCATGGTTTTAGGTGTCAAACTCACATCATGCTGGCAGGGGATGATGGGAACTGTAGTTCATAACATCTGGAGGGCCGCGAGTTTGACACCTATGGATGGATGTTCCCATCCCTCTGTGTCCCCTCCCCCCATATACACAATAAAACTTTCTTGACGTAGAGTACTCCATGTGTGTGCCTCTGTAAGGATGATGGGGTTGGTGGGTGGGTTGGGGAGGGGAGGGGAGGGGACACATGGAGGTTGGCGGGAAAAGGACTGTATTTTGGCTTATTCAGCCTTCCTCGGTGGTCATATGTAAAAACCTTATTATAAAAATAACATGTCCGGAAATAGATTGTATAGGTATTATGGTCACATCTGGAAACACGGGTAATTACTGGTATATATCAGATTAAGTGTGAGCCAGTGTGATGTACGTGCAAAATCCATGGTTTTTGTTACAAGAAAACATCAGGGCACCCAGGATATCAGGTTTTTCATTTACCGACAATAATATTTACAAGGACCATTTCCAGATGTGTTATTTTCATAAAAATGTTTCTGTGCGTGGCCACCGAATAAACCAAAATGTGTCTGGTCCTTTATTGGTCATTGACATAACTCTATCAACAACAGTGTTTACAAGATATACAATTTCCGCTGATTTTTGAAGGTGTAGCCTGAAATTTAGGCCTTGTGTTTTTAGCTAACTTTCTTGTCTACGCTAGATAATAAATATATTAATTTTGGTATAGATTTTATAGTTTTCAGCTCAACATTTGCAGTTTCCTCTATTGTCTTGATTGGGTTCTGTTCCCCTTTTTGGTGTTTGAATCGAGCGTGAGGATCACAAGTTGCTCCCGGTCATATTTCCAAGCACAACTAATATAAGCATCTGTAGCAAATCAGGAGGGTTTCCTTAATTGCTTCTTTAGCTCATTTCATGACTTCTGTGCACAAGTTCCACACATGATTTATCCCTGTCATATAAGACAAGGCATGCGCATTATGTTCATACTTCCTAATTGCATGATGTTCAGCTATCTTCATTTGCAGTATCATTCCCAGATATTCCACCGATTGGATGGGCAGTGATGCTGTAAGCTGTCCCAATAATTAAAAAAAAAACCCTAAATGTTTCTAAACACAAATAATTTTTTTTTGCAAAGCATAATAACATAGCAGCAAAGAATAGGAAAAAGAACACAAGATAGAGATTATAGATCTGCATTAATTACCATGCTGCAGATCCAGTGAAATACAAAAAGCCCAAAAGAAAGAGAGCACGCAGCAAAAGGGAAGGAAAAAACTGGATGCAGCTGTGGAAGGGCAGGACAATGTTGCTAGTATTACATGTTGAGCTTTATTTATTTTGCAAGTTTATGTTACCCATGATGTTCCTGGGAGGCAAGGGGAACATCCTGGCCACCACCTTTCATAAAGATATGGTAGCACTCTAGTGTCCTCTCTCTGGCAGTGACAGCTTCGTGTTGGGATTCCATGACCTGTCTAATCCCCCCTAAAACCTCTCCTCCGTTGGGTTTCCCAGCTGCCCTGCGGCTTCTTGCCCGATGCCTTCCAGTCTGGACTAATTAGGCTGACATTAAAGAAATGTGTGTGCTGGCCTCAGGTGGCATGGGCAGAGGGGATGATGGGGCAATCAGATTCCTTGGATCTTCTTGCGTGAGATTCCACAGATCCACAAGGTGGATTTTGCCTGGCTGAAGCAAGATCAGGACTCAAGTTCGTTGAGTCTTGCTCTCCTACTGCCTCTCCAAACACCTGCTTGCGGTCACTGTCCATGGAAAACATGAAAATGGGATGAAAGGCTTTGCCATTAGCAAACTGATAAAAAAAACCGCTCATACAGCCTGGCATGTTTAGTAGACTCTTGGCATTATTTGTAGCAGCCGTTGAGTGTTAGGTGAGAAGACTGCCCATTGATGGATGTACCCTGAGCTAGTGCTCTGCCAAACTCAGTACCCTAGCTGGCTAGCTGGCTCACTTCCCAGTGAACTTGGGCTTGGGAGTGTGTGTCGATGCAGAGTATACCTGTAGGGAGATGAACGACTCTGGTCTCTGCTGCTGGCACTGTCTGTTGGAGGCCACATAGGGGTCCTTCCTGTTTCTGACTTGCATGTACCCCAGAGGTTCCAAGACCCAGTCAATAGACGGGCTAATGGAGCAGCAGTGGCGTAGGAGGTTAAGAGCTCATGTGTCTAATCTGGAGGAACTGGGTTTGATTCCCTGCTCTGCCACCTGAGCTGTGGAGGCTTATCTGGGGAATTCAGAGTAGCCTGTACACTCCCACACATGCCAGCTGGGTGACCTTGGGCTAGGCACAGCTTTTCGGAGCTCTCTCAGCCCCACCTACCTCACAGGGTGTTTGTTGTGAGGGGGGAAGGGCAAGGAGGTTGTAAGCCCCTTTGAGTCTCGTGCAGGAGAGAAAGGGGGGGATATAAATCCAAAACTCTTCTAATGTCCTTAAAACAGGGTATTCTGTGTCACTTGACTTTTATGAATTGTGACCTGGCTTGACCAGAAATAATTGCTTCAATGAGAGCCAGCAAGGTATAGTGGTTAAGAGCAGGAGGACTCTAATCTGGAGAACCAAGTTTGATTCCCCACTCCCCCATATGCAGCCTGCTGGGTGACCTTGGACCTGTCACAGTTTTCTCCACACTCTCTCAGCTCCACCTCCCTCACAAGGTGTCTATTGTGGGGAGCGAAAGGGAAGGGATTTGTAAACTGCTTTGAGACTCCTTGCAGTTGAGAAAAGTGAGGTATAAATCCAAACTTCTCTTCTTCAATAAGAGCAGGGCTGTGAACCAAAGTGAATTAACCTGTTTAGCTTCAAAATTCTATGGTGTGTGTTACTATCAATTTATATCGTGAGAAAACAAAATGTGATTTATAAGGTGTGTGTATTCGTATATAAAAAATACAACAGGGGTGGGAAAATTCTTTAAAACCTGGTGTAAATTCATATAGCCACATGAACGTGATAATATAACTTGATAATATGGCCCTGAACAGTGTTGATTCTTAAAAACCCTCCTAACCCTCCTTGGTGGATCAGATTAAAAAAAAATTATTCTCGTCCAGTATCCCTTCTTCACAACAGCCAGCTAGGTAATCTTAAGTCAGACTGTGATCAGGGAGGCACAGGTTCAAATCCCCACCTTCCCCTTTTTTTGAAGTGTAGTGATGTATCAGAGCACACTGGTGAAAAAACAATTATTCCAATTTCTGAGTTCCCAAATGTTTTTGTTGGTTATCCAGACAACTGAGGAGCTGGTACAAATCTCCCTTCTCTGAAATTAACTGTGCGGATGTGCTTTCTCCTGTGCCAAAGGAAACTGCCCACTTCTACTATCTGCCTTCAAGGAAGTCTTTCCCGAGGCTCTTGGCCACCCACTTGTATATGTGTGTGCCCTTATGTGTCATGACAGGCTTAGGATATAGAAATGTTGGCATTATCTTTCTTGACATCCGGAAGCTTTTGAGGGTTTTGGATATGAGGAAATCAGCAATGGTATGTCAGTGTATTGGCATTTCAGTATATCCCGTGCTACATGTATTTTAAAACCTTGGAAAAAACTCCCATAGAATGTAAAGGGAATAAAATGATCACTGTGGGACTGGGGCAGAAAAAATGCAGGGAAACTTGCCCTGCGGAATCGGTAGTTGTAGTGACACCTGGGCTTCCACAGGAGAGTGCTGCCATGTGGAAAAGGGTGTAGTTTTAGAGCACTTGTTGAAAGCTTAATTAAGAAAAAGCCAGATTTGAATGCCTCGTTCTCTGAATGCTGAGTGTACATGCACAGAACATTGTATAGTATTATGTGCAGAGGTGGGATCCAGCAGGTTCTCACAGATTCCCGAGAGTAGGTTACTAATTATTTGTGTGTGCCGAGAGGTGGTTACTAATTGGTGATTTTGCCACGTGATTTTTGCCTTAGTTACGCCCCTCCTTCGCTCCTCAGCAGTAGCGCGCAGAACTTGAAGCAGTCTAGCAGGAGGTGAACTGGCGTGCATGGCAGCCTGCGCCTGCCTGCATTCGTTTCCCGCCCAAGGACTGGTGCAGCGGCTGCGTCCTTGCCACAGCCCCATCCAGTAATGCCCCACCCCGGAATGCCCGGCCACGCCCCTGTTGTGCCCCGCCCAGCCCCGTTGGCGCTACACCACTGTTTGAATCCCACCACCATGGGAACCTGTTACTAAAATTTTTGGATCCCACCACTGATTATGTGCCAGATCATAACTTCCTGGAAGAAAGGTCCTTGATTTGTAATTATAGTGCAGTGTTATTAGCCAAACAAATTCATATCCCAAATTGGATCCTAACAAGTTTTCATGACATCATTCTTTTGAAGACATGACTCAGTTATACTTGGTCATTCTTGGAGAAGGCAGGTCTCATGTGAATTTCATGCATGTGTATCTTGAGCAACCTTTTCTGTTGAAGCAGCCTATCCAAAGTCAGCAATGGAATCTCTTTCATTCCTAATGTGACTCGTTCAGTCAGGCAAAGGCTGCTTGAACCTCGGCAAGTTTAAGAGAATGTAAAGATTCAAAAGCTTCCTGCTGTTGTATATTTGTTTATAATCCACTTTTACTTCTCGCTTTGCCACCAGAGTTGACAAAACAGCTGTGTTAGTAAAAGGCGACATGGTGTTAAAAACAAAGAGGAGTGTTTTTCAGTTTAGAAACCATAACATAAATGGACCTGTGAGGAGAGAGGTTGATGAGGAAGAGAGAACCAAATGAAAAAGCTGCATTTTCAAAGACTGAACTCGACAACAAACCAAAATCAGACGCAAAATATAAATTAAAATGGTGAAGCACCCCCTGCCCCACTGACAATCTTCCCACAAATGAATGTAAAGGACAGGAAATGAGGAAATGGATGGGTGAATATGTGAAGCTACTTTGGAGTTCTGGGCCATAGCTGGGGGGAGGGCAGTCTGTTCTGTTCTGATTGGCAGGGATTCTCCAGGGTCACCATCAGGGGTCTTTAACATCACCCCTCCCCATCCTTTTAACTGGAGATGTCAGGGACTGAATGGCCCCTCCCCAACAGAATGTTCTCTACAATTAGCTCTTGTAGATAATGAAAGTGAGACCAATGAAAACCAGAAAACTCCATCATTATTCCATTTCCTTATTGTTCTGTTCAATGCAAATACCACTCTGGGAGGGTCCGTGGCTCAGTGGCAGAGTATCTGCTTTGGATGGAGGAAGTCCCAGGTGAAGTCCCTCACACCTCTGGACAGGGGATTTCAGGCGTTGGGGAAGACACTTTTCTGCATGAGGCCCTGAGGAACCACCTCGGGTGGATACTGCTGACCTACAGTTTGTCTTGAACTGACTCACTAGATATTGCTAAACTCTGAATATATCCCCAAACATCTTTCTTGGAGGGGCATTACACAGTGACAGAGCATGTGCTTTGTATGCTGAAGGCCTCATGCTCAGTTCCTGATCTCAAGTAGAATGTGATGGGAAAGACCTTTGTCTTCCAAGACCCTTGGGCTCATTCCGCACATGCAGAATAATGCACTTTCAAACTGCTTTCAGTGCTCTTTGAAGCTGTGCGGAATGGCAAAATCCACTTGCAAACAGTTGTGAAAGTGGTTTGAAAATGCATTATTTTGCGTGTGCGGAAGGGGCCTTGGAGAATGGCTTCCACTCAGCCGCAGCAGGGAAACCATCAAAAGGGTTCTCATCTTGGCTTATAATTCTTAAACTTTTTTATACCGTTTTTATCCCATTCATAATACAACTGGTCAGAGTTGAAAAGTTCTGGTCCTCTTCTGTACTGTCTGGAGTATTGAACACAAGTGGACTTTTTAGAGGTAAAACCCAAAGTTACGGGGCCACAGCAGAAATGTCCCTGCTTGGATCATCCATCCAGATGGAATTCTGAGCAAGGCCTCATTACTGGAGTTCCGGTGGCAATTATGCCTCTCCTGCACTTTCTGGGTTCCACAGTTGTAGCCTTCCATAGTTGTAGCCTTTCTACGTTTCCCATACATATCAGAGATTTGTGTAGAGAATGGAAGTGAGTCTGTATTGAGGCGAACACTGATGAGGGGGCAAACTTGCCACCAATGCATGAGGCCAGTTGAGAAGTGATATTCCTAAGAAGGAGGCCACATATTATGTTGTGAATCAACATTTGCGAACGTGTATCTTGAAACGAGAAGAGCTTTGGAGAGAGAAAAGGGTTCTGGTTCTTTCATTGCCTAAGAACAGCTCTTAGCAGTTACTCATTCTTTCCACTTATTCCTTCCACTTATTCTTAACGCTCAGATTTTGAGTGGTTGTTCTGAACTCTCGTTTCTTGTGTGCGTGTGTTTTAAAAGAAGCCTCAGAATAGCAAACTGAAGAGGACACATTTCTTTGCTGTTCCTTCATACCTTGCCATTTGTTGCCTATTTCTTTCATTCTCCCTCCTCCCTTCTTTCTCTCTCTCGGTCCCATGATGCTTTGCACCTCAGCAAGCTGATGCCATATAAAAAGAGCGGCTGTTCTGATACCCGCCACGTTCTTCTAATGGCAGAAGGGGAAAAGAACCTGGCACCCTTTGGAGACGTAAGATGCCAGGCTTCTGGCAGCCTTTACTTTGTCTTGTCTGCTCTGCCTTTCTTTTTCTTCCCCCTTTCTTGACATCCAGAACCTCTTGAGGGTAGAGGGCATGAGGCGGGCATTCAAGAGGGTTCGGGCGGGTGCCAGCCCGAAGGAAATAGGGAGCCGCGCGCCAAAGGGGGTACGTTCTTCCTTGTCCTGCTTCTTTATTTTTAAAAAATAAACTAGTTGCTCTCAGTGTTCAGGTCTTGCTACTTTTTGTTGGCTGGCTTTCTGGGTCTGCCAGGCAGGCGAAGCAGCCAGAGAAGGAGGAGGGGCAAGAGAGGGGCAGCATAGAGATATTACTATGTTGGGATGGAGGTTGGCAAGGAAGACGAGAGACAGAGGGAGAGAGAGAGAGAGAGAGAGAGAGAGAGAATAAAGCTGGCATGGGCTGGAGGTCTGCCAAAGATGCTTGGCAGACATACTATGGAAGGCTGGGGCAGTGTGAACGTGGCAATGTAAGTTAGGGAGGGAGGTGGGGAATTGTGAAATGCAGAATGGCAGAGGTTGGGGGTTGATTGTAGACTACTAAATTTTTGTGTTTATGTTGTTAAGATGGCAAATAATTTCATTTTTGATTTTTCTTTCCTTGTGAGGTTCTGTTGGTTGTTTTATTTTGGGTGGAGCGGGGGGGTTGCGTTTCGGGGGACGCGGCAGTTCCTGTGCTGATTGAATTGAATCTGGGCCAAGGAAATTATGTTGCTTGCTTGTCGCTCAGAAAAAGGGTGGGGGGAGAGAGAGAGAGACTTAGAAGAATCGCCTGTGAGCTGCCAAGCTGCCTGGCCACGTTGGCAACGAAACCTCGAGCAGATCCAAGCGGGCCTCCACACCTTTTGTCTCCTCTTGGGAATCTGATTTTTTTTGTCCCCCCGATTCTCTGCGTGCCTTCGACTTATTCATTTGGGGCTCCGTAATGGTGCAGCTTGCGGAGTCTGTCATAGGTAGCTCGAGACAGGTAGGAAAATTCAAGCCAGCAATCTCTGTTCTGGGTCTCGATCATCTCAGCTGAGCGTTTATTGTTGATGCTGTGCATCACAACCTTTGTGATCCTGTTGGGGATGTGTGTTTGGGGCATGAGTTCTATGTGGGTCTTGGCTATCACTGAGTCCTACTTTACAAATGCTACCTTAAAAACCTGCTTTGTTCTGTCTTGGGCAGGATTACCTCCTTTCAGGTTTCCGGATTTCTGTTTTGGGGGATATGTGCATACTCTGCTGCTGCAGAGCTTTTGAATTCAATATCGTGTCTCCATTTCTGTGTAAATCTCTGTTTGGCATACCTCCGGTTTTGCACCTTCCCCTTTGGCTTGGGACTGCTGAGGCTAGGGGTCGGACAAGGCATAGCCACAAACATGGCTGTATCTTTGCATCGTGTGTTTGCAAATGTTGTCGAGTGGGTGTGGTCCTGGAGGCTCGAGCAGGAACTGAGAAGGGACTGACCAATAGAGGGCAGCTCACATAGGCCAGGGCTGTTTAACATTGACTTACGGTACAGAGAATTAGGATAGGAGAAGGGTGTGCCTTTAAACTTTGCTGCTGGCAGTGGCTTACTCTGGAGCTAGGTATACAGCAGCTTGCTGGAAGATGCAAAGGATATCCTGCGAGAACAAGATGCGATGATTTAGAAGAATGAGTTCTGCTCCTATCAAGTTGTGTTATGGAAAGGCTAGGCTCTTATTTTCCCAGGACCATCTTGATTTCTTGGTATTTCTCTGTCTGACACTCTTATCCCAGTTTTGTCTTTTGGGCACGCCCAAATGATTTTTCGGAGGGGGGGTTACACACATCTGCTTTGATGCTTTCTTCAGGCTTTAAGACCTTTCCTGGGTCTCAAGAAGTTAAATCATTAAATAAAGGATTACTATATCTTGGCGCTCTTGGGCATGTGTGAAGAGGCTTGGGTGTGAATACAAAGGCACTGTATGGGGTACAAGTCGCCATTTCACCCTTTGCATGGGGTGACGTTCATTTTGAACGAAGAAAATAAGACCATGACATCCAAGATAAATCAGATGACTCACCAAACACAAAAAAAAATCATGATATCCTCAGACAAGATAGGGCTTTGATATTCTTGGGGGACTACCAAACTGAAACACTAAGAAATGGTCTATCAAGGACACCTGCTTCGAGAAACACAGATTGTTGAGAGCAGTCAAGTTTCACATAAATGAAAATGGAGGTAATTGGTGTGCTCAAGGCAGTGAGAATTTATAAAATCTTGAAAGGGGAGAATGGATGGGTGAGAAATTTTCCATAATATTAATTTTACCCCCTGCAAAAAGTGGGGGGAAACCCTTTGTGTGTTTAAAGAATATAACCAGGCCTGGCTCAACCAACTTAGCTGTCCAAACACAAAATATTTCGCATGGCGTAGCCATGTTAGCATATTGTAGCAAAACAGAACAGAAGTCTAGGGGCTCCTTAAAGGCTGATGACTTTTATTCCAAATACATGCCTTGTGCATAGTCCAGTACAGTTGCATCTAGTGGATGATTAATTTGTTCCTTTAAAAAGTTGTTAAGGACAGTTGTCTTAAATTCTTGTTTTGAAAGCTAGTGGTCCCACTGCTATAGGCTAAAAAAATACTCTGTTCAGTTAGTGGCAACGAATTTTGAGCAGTGTGAAAGTGGGTGGGTATTTAGATGGGGAAGGAAGATACTCAAGCTCATAGTGAGCAAGAGCTGTTGCTAGGACAGAGCTGGGGACAGGAACGGGCCAACAGGTGGATGATGGTTTCAAGTGCCACGGCAGAATTTAAGCTTCCCCATTCAAACCCAGTGTGCATACTGTGCAAGATATAATGCATTCCATTAATTTGCTTTTTTTTAAGTGCTGTTTTGGAAGTTAGACTAGCAGAGCGAATCAGGGTAAGGCCCATAAGATGTTTAATGTGAAGCTGAATAGATTCTGTGTAGGAATCAAGGATTTCCAGGGAATATCCAGAGTAGTGTCAAAGCACCACACCCAATCCACTTCTAGTTGCTTCAGATGTGGCGTAGTCTGTGCTATGCTCTGAGGTCAACAAGATCCTTTATTTTCCTGTTAAATGCTTCATATATGAGGCTGAATCCAGCCAGATTTTTAAAATTTAATCTCACCCAGTTCCCTTCCATACTACAGCCTCACATGGCTTTTGTACATGTAGATCACGTGATTGTTATTGTAGACTTTTTGGGTGGTCAAAGAGAATCCCTTCCTTTTCACCATCAAAAAAGCTTGTTTTCTTTTCGGCAGTAAAGACTAAAGGAAGCACCTCCTTCAAAAATCCAGAAATCCTTACAAAATCAAATAGCAGTTCCAGTGACACTGATAAAATATATTCTACCAATTTCTTTCGTGTTGGATTTTCATTGGAAGTCCATTTGGAAGAGCACACTAGGTTGGATCCAGCACAACATTCCTGATAACATAAGGACTTTTGCTGGGGGTGCTCAAATTTCCTATCTCACACCTCCAGTGGTAACCTGAAATGCCCCATGAAATCCCATTTCCAGGTAAGGATATTGGTTTCTAGGTGGGGCCTGGGGATCCCCTGGACTTATAGCTCATCTCCAGATCAGTTCCCCTGGAGAAAATGACTGCATTGTGCCCCATGGCTGCTTACTAAAGAATCTACCCCCCCCGAAACCTCCCCAATACTTACTTTGGGGTGCCTGTCAGGGGTGCATTTTTAAGCTAGAAGCACCAAAATAGTAGGGTGTCTTCAGGAGACTCTCCTGATGTTGTCACCCACGTTTGGTGAAGCTTGGTTCAGGGGGTCCAATTTTATGGACTCCCAAAGGGGTAGCCCATATCTCCTATTAGCTCCCATTGAAAACAATGGGGGATGGGGCACCCCCTTTCGGGGTCCATAACTTTGGACCCCATGAACCAAACCTCACCAAACCTTGGTGGTATCATCAGGATGGTCTCCTGAAGATATTCTGCAATTGTGGTGCCATTAGCTTTAAAAATGCATCCCCTACAGGCAAAAAAGGGAAAATGATTAAAAAATGCTACCAAACCCGAATTTTTCAGTACACCCTAATTTATTAGTTGAATTGGGGATTCGGCAAATTAGGCCATAATTTTATGGCCAAATCAAGCCGAATCTAAATTTCCCTGAATTTTTCCGATATTGCTCAACCATAGTGGAGACTCACGGAAGGTCTTTGCAGCTACTATCCCTGGATTGTGAACAGCCTTCCCCAGAAAGTGACACTATTGAACTGTCGGACCTCCTGGAGAAAACTGAAAAGGAACCTGTTGCTATTATTTATTTATTTTGGAGGGGGGATAATGCAAATTCACTTACCAAACGGGGCAGGAAACCGAGGAAATGGTGGTTTTTTGGAAATTATTTTATGATCGCTGATGTTTTTCTAATGAAACCGTTTATCCATGAAAAAAATAAAGATGGTGGCAGCCCCTAAGCAGCAACATAATACTGGAAACACCTCAGAATCATCATTACCTATGTCTTCCCAACCACTGGTAGTGAAGTTATTTAGAGGTTCAAAGTGTATGATGTAGTTCCGCAGGAGTTCATGGAAGTGTTGAATGCTCAATTGCGGCTCCCTGCTGGTCTCCACATTCAGTGTTTTTGTACAAATATGAGGACAGTCGTAGCTGCAACAATGTCCAATGAATGCCTGTGTCCTGAGTACTTTTTTTGTCTTTCCCCATGATTTAATGAAATTGCAGTAAATTATGGAAAATAAGAGTGAGCGTGGAGCTCTTACAGATTTGCATACTTTAAGAAGGCAAAGAATTTGGATGAGTTTTATGTAGAACAACATACATGGTTTTCTCTGTCCTCATTTTACCCTGTGAATTTGGTTAGACTGAATGAGAGTGACTGTCCATGGTCATGCACAGAGGTTTGTGGTGGAGTAGGAATAGTATCTGGTTTGAACTGGCTAACCCACCCAGTGGTTTTTGCATAGCTGTTGTAACTCATAACATTGAAAGCATGCTCAAGTTGGTGCCCCAGAAAACTGCTGCATTGGTGGCAACCACTAGTTGGAAAGTGCTTTGTGGTTCAGGTCAGCATTTGGATGTGGAGTACTGGATTGGGGTCATGGCTCACTGGCAGAGCACTTGCGTGCAGAAAGTCCTAGGTTCAATCCCTGATATCTCCAGTTTAGGAGACAGAACTTGATGAGATGCTCTGGAGAGCCACTGCTGGTCAGGTAGACAATACTGATCTTGGCCTGATTTAGTATCAGTTACCCAACATGGGGCTGTGGGTCAAGGCTAGGTTATATGTTTTGCACACGGAAGGTTATAGGTTTAATCCCTGGCATCTCTAGTGAATAAAATCAGGTAGTAGATGATTTGGAAGACCCTGGAGAGCAACTGCCAGTAAGAGCTTGATACACTCATGGGCTGACTCAGTAGAAGGCGGCTTCAGGTATGTTCAATACAAGAGTGTTTCACTTTGACTGGGGAATCCCATTGACCTCTGTCTGATCTGTTAGCAGGGTGGCCCTACTCCCACCAGCCATATGAGAAAGTGGATGGCACAGTATGATGAGAGTGCTGGCCATGATAAATAGTGCCTACTGTAAGCCTGAGCCTTTCGGGAGAGGGCAGTATACAAATCTAATCAATCAATCAAATCAATCAAATCAATCAAATCAATCAAATCAATCAAATCAATGCAAAGCTCCTTAGTTAGGCCTATGCAGAGTGCTTTGAAGTGTTTAATGTGCTGGACAACCTTGCTAAGCAAATCAATATGATTCCCATGTTGTAAATGAAGTGTGTGTGTTTTTAGTGGCTGAGAGGAAGCAGTTGGCATAAGATCATGCAGTAAGTTCGTGGCAGAACCAGACATTTTGAATTTATAGCGACTGAACAAGGCTAGTTCTTCTCTGCAAAGTGCTTCCTGATCCTCCCTCCTTGGCTCTTCTTCTTATGTCTCCTTATTCCACCCCCTTATGTTTCCCCCAGTTGGTTCTGTTCCCATTGCTCCATTATCCTCTGGGAAAAAAATACCCTTGCTTCCCTCTGCACAGGCAATCATTCTGCCTCTGGAATTAGCCTTTCTGCTGATCCATAATGAGCCACAGTGCTTAAGGACATTAGAAGGAGGCTTTTTGGACACGTTTACGGCTTATGTGCAGCCATTCCCCTTTAGACGGCTTGAGCTCTTCCAGGCTAATCTTCAAGGGTAACTTGGTGTGCTCCCTCTGCCCCACACTTCACCTCTGGAAGTCCTGGCTACTGTGCTACAACCAGAGTATCTAAACACATGGTCAGATCCATCTGTTGGGGCTGGGAGTGGGGGAAGGTGCTTTATCTGAGCAAGCTGTCTTAACATGTGATATTGGGAAGATACTTAAAATAGAAATCTATAGAGAAAATGCGGGGGGGGGGATAAAAGTCAGAGGCATACATAAGGAAAATGTAGCCCTGTGCAAAATCTAAGTCCTGCCGCCCCTGTATGGGCGGCCACCCTCCCCCACCACAACCACACAACTTTTTTGCACCAGGTCTTGAAGTCAGTGTGTGGCCCCGAGGGAAAAAGGAGTGGGGGGGCAATTTCCTGCCCCCACATGACTAAATGGCCCCAAATGTCACCCTGGGTGGTACGCCCCTGGAGGAGGGCACTTAGAGCCTTCATCTGCGAGAGGAAGAAACATTGTGTACGTTTGGTGGATGTCCAGTAGTGTTGGATTGTGGATGCATTTTTGCAGGCAGGCTGATTCTGGGTTAGACTGGCTGCTTAGCAGTGGTTTGGGGACATCCTGCTCCAAGAACAGACAGATTTGAATCCACACAGAGTCTGCATTGTATAATGTTATCAGTTGCTGCCTTCTCTCCCTTAGTGCTCCTATTTCTCCCACCTAAATTAGGCTGTAAGATCTCCGGGCAGGAATTTTTTTTTATCACTTCTGTACTCTGTACAGTACATAAGTATCTCTCTGCCATTCTGGAAATCAAATATTAGTGGTTGACCATGCTGTGCCTTTTAGAGAAAAGAGTGAACAAAGGGATCGCTTTCTAAGCCTGCATTCAAAGAATTTCTCTGACCCACAGTTGATAACCAGGAGCCCACTGTCTCTGAAGAAAAAAGTTTCCATTTTTACCTAATTGGCAGAAGAGACGGTTTCCCCCTTCTGGCAATAGGGATGTTTTAATAGGTTTTATGAATTTTAAACAGATGGATTTTAATGAGTTTTATCGATTTTGATGGGTTTTAATAGGCTTTATGGATTTTCAATGAATTTTATTGGAATATGGTTATATATGGCATTTGTTTTTAGGTTATCAGTATTTTATCATTTTTATCTTACCGGTATATTGTAATCTACCATGAGACCTTCAGGTATAGGGTGGGCTAAAAATCCATCCATCCATCCATCCATCCATCCATCCATCCATCCATCCATCCATCCATCCATCCATCCATCCATCCATCCATCCATCCATCCATCCATCCATCCATCCATCCATCCATCCATCCATCCATCCATCCATCCATCCATCCATCTAAATAAATAAATACTAACGTTGTCAACAGGCAGGGTGTGTGGGGGAGGGGGAGTGGGGGAAGAAATGTCCTGTCCTTTAATTTGTGGTTTTAAGTGAGGAAACAGACAGCTGAAGCATTTCATGGCATGGGGGGGGGGGGTCAATAACACCATGTGGTAACAACATCCTCTTAAGCCTTCCTTAAAGGGACAGGAGGACATTGTTTCTCTGTGTCATTGGCAGCCTTACTGATAGCTATTGACAAGCTGTGGCCTGTGAGGAATGGGAGGAGGGTAAGCAACTGGGAAAATCCCTCCTCCTTAAATGTCCCTTTTCAATATAGGAACTTAAGCAGACAAATTTTTCTATGTCCCTCTTTTTTTTACCATTTTTCAAAAACACTTTTTACCTCTCCGAGGCTCTTTAATTACAAACTGATTTTTCCCCCTTGCCGTAACCCCAATTTTCCTTGTGGTAACCCTGCATGTGGTGATAGATTATTGGTAACGATACTGGTAAACTGCTGGGAAGAAAGAAACAACTTGGAACATGTCCACCTGGATCTTTCCATCCAGCATTCTAATAGGTTCTAGGTCCGTGGTGGCGAACCTTTGGCACTCCAGATATTATGGACTACAATTGGCCATGCTGGCAGGGGCTGATGGGAATTGTAGTCCATAATATCTGTAGTGCCAAAGGTTTGCCACCACTGTTCTAGGTTCACATTCGGTGCCTTCTGGAGCATGGTCAGTCCTCCTCAGTCCTTTTTGCATTCCCCCCCCCCTTTGGGCTAATTAGCAATAATAATAATTTTTTTTTGCATACCCACAGAATTTCCCAAGTGTGTAGCAGTCTCCTTCTATGTGGTTAGCCTAGTTATTTTTCTTTCATAGCTGGCAAAAGCCATCTACTTGGTTATGAAATATAGTCCTCTGGCAATGGATTCTGTTAGTCAACTTCCTTTTTATTGTTGAAGGCTTTCACGGCCGGATTCAACTTGTTAGGAACAAGAAGCTCCAGACCACGGCCACACAGCCTGGAAAACCCACCAGAACAAACTTCTTTTTGTTTCTCTGAAATGATGCTTTGATGGAAACAATATTCTCTGTTCGGTGTGCCATTCATAATTTTATTTTATCCTCGTCCTTTATTGCAAAGGACAAGGGGGTTGGGTCACAGCAGGAATGTAGGGAAGAGCAGATACGGCTGTTTTTGTGTATTTTTAAATTTTATTAAGATCTGTCTGTGTAATGGATATAGGAAGGCTAGTCCTAAGTACTTGGGGCCCAAGATTGGATGGTGAGTGAGGGGGCAGTAGGTGCTGTTTGTGGGGAGCTCCCAGAAGTCATAAAGCTACTGATGGTCTTGCTGTTCTAAGGGCACCTACAAAATGTGGTGCCTTCTACCTGGGCTCGGACCTGTCTTTTTTGCTATGAACTCTCCTTGCCATCTGATGTTCCTTCCCAGCTGACTCTCCTATGCTCCCCCCCCCCTGCCATCATAACCTTTCCAGTGGCATGATGTTCCATTGACCCACTGCACATTTCCATGATGTGATTAGTTAGGAAATGTTGTGATATTTGATCACTAAAAGGGGCAAAGGGGTTTATGACTCTTTCTTTGTTCTCCCTCAGCCAATCATGCTGTCAACAGAAATCCGATGTACCCACCATTCCCAGAAGGAATGCAGATGGCGATGTTTGGTATGTGACTTGTTCTTGCTTTGTGGCCAACTTTCCCTTCAGCTGAGTTACAGTACTGGCTGTCCTGGATTCTTGGCCTTGAACAGAAACTAAATTCAGTCTTCCCACTCATGGGCAGAAAATTGATCAGGATAGATGTTTTCTAATTGATGGTCTCTGTTTTGGACACAGGCTGTATTGGATCATGATTCTCTTTTATTGATTTTTTTAAAAAAATGACTGTCATTTCTTATTTAATGGTGACTATATGTGATGATCAGTATACTCTGTTCACGTAAAGGTATTAGTTCAGTCAGTTGAGGTGCAGCAGTTGAGAAAATTGTATGCTTCTACATTACCTTTCATTTTTATGTGCTGCCTTTGTCAAAACCATTATTTTATGCATCATTGAACATGGTACTTTGTTACAAGAGCATTCATGCCAAAATGTGTTTTACTTTCAAATGGAGGTATGTAGGCACTAGGACTGGGCGGGGGAGGGGGGGATCAGGGCTAGGTAGGTACTAGGATCTCGGCAGAGCATTCTGCAACAAAGAAAGTCCAGCATGCTTTGTTCTGTGCTGGAGGAATATACAATCTACTAATATCTTTATGTGAAACAGAGAATAGTGCAAGTCAGCGTCTTGTTTATTTAGATATTTGTGTCCTACTTTTCTCCCAAATAGGGACCCAAAGCAACACCTTTCCTCTATTTTATACTTACAACAACACCCCTGTGAGGTGAATCAGGCTGATAGTAGAAACCCAGTGTCCCTCAGGAAGCTTTCATGGCAGAGTGAGGATTTGAACCTGGGTCTCTCAGATCATAATCTGACACACTGACCACAACACATGCTGCTTCTCTTGGCCAATCAGAAGCAGTACTGAGGTTTATGCCAAGAGATGATTGTAGGTCATCTCAGTTGCTGATGATTCTTTTCATTTCCTCACATTACCCAAATAAACAAAGAAATAGTTATATGTCATTGTGGAACCCTCCCCACACTGTCCTTTGGCTATATTATGTGTAAGAGGATTTGGTGTCCCATTCCAAAGCATGTATGTAAGTTGGGTCTACAGTGCAAGGAAGATCTTTCTATGAGTGACACCAAGAAGAGCTACTTCCAGTCAGGATAGACAGTACCAAACTAGATAGACCACTGGGTACATGACAACTTTGTATAGACTGTTCAGCATTTGGTTTTTCAGATTTAATTAATTTTAATTAAGAACATAAGAACAAGCCAGCTGGATCAGACCAAAGTCCATCTAGTCCAGCTCTCTGCTACTCGCAGTGGCCCACCAGGTGCCTTTGGGAGCTCTGTTAGTCAACTTCCTTTTTATTGTTGAAGGCTTTCACGGCCGGATTCAACTTGTTAGGAACAAGAAGCTCCAGACCATTGCTTAGCAGTTAGAAAAAAATTATTGAAACAGAAGAGGTAAGACTCCCGGCCTATTTCCATGAGACTTGGGAACAGTGCCAGGTGATATATATTCAAAGCAATTCAGAATCTGTGAGCTTCTCCTTAATCACTTTACACTAAATGTAGGTTTCCTTTATCCCGTGTTCTTCCCAGGCATGGGGTGCTTCTGGGGAGCAGAGAAAAAGTTCTGGCAGCTTTCAGGGGTCTTCTCTACACAAGTGGGGTTCTCGGGAGGTTTCACCCCTAATCCCACTTACAAAGAAGTCCGCACTGGTAAGCGTTTTCTGTTTTTTTCCTAGAGGAAATTTATGGGATGTTAGTCTCTCCCTCAGGTTACCTGTGAGGTGACCTCTTACCTTGTGAAAGCTTGCTTACATGACTGTTAGTATGACGGCTAAATTGAACTTCTATGTTTAGAGGCTGTGTACCTCTGAATGCAAGTTCTGGAGAGGACATGAAAGGGCAGGTTTGTCCACCATACCTGACTTGTTGGGACAACTGGCTGTCTACTGTAGGTAACAGGATGCTGGCTTAGGTGGCTCTTGAAGATGGTCTAGCAGGGCTCTTCTTAAATACATGTGTTTGGTGCAGTCAAAGGCCCATGGCCCTTTTGGTGCTATCTGAGCTTTCCTATTTGGACCTAGTGCAGCTATAACAAGATGCGGGAGAGGAACGTTGGTTAATGTAACGCAGCATGGCATTATGTTAGCATCAGCATGGCACATGGCTGCCCCATTTACTTCAGCTTGCTAATGCATTTATGGGTGACGTTAATTCTGCTCCCAACCTGGATCCCTCAGAAATTAGAACAGATGGTTTTGTAGCTTATCTACAGAAACATTTTGAGTGTGAGGGATTATCTGTCTGCAAGAAATATTATCTTTGCCTTTGTTGTTTACATTCTGAGTATTAACACAGTTCAGCTGGGGAAGGGCCTCAATCTTTCTCATTCACACATATGCACTCGTACTTAAAAAAAACCAAACAGGCTCAACTTGCCTGCTGGAGGGTTTTGTGTCCATGCTGCTGTGTCCTGGTTAGCGGCCATTTTGTATTTCATGTCATTAGTGTACATGGATTTCTTGGGGACCCTTCACTGGTTGCTGGTGAACAGTACCTCCCCCTCAAGAAACTGACACATGGGAGCAGTTCATGAGAGGCTGACGTTTCTTCCAATGTCCACATGATAAAACATTAACGTAAAAACACTTCCCTGTATCTAAGTCACTGGTTAGTGTGTTGTCTGTGTGTGTGGTGGTGAACTACTGTGTTTCCCCGAATATAAGACAGTGTCTTATATTAATATAAGACACTGTGTTTGTGTGTGTGGTGTGTGTGTGGTGGTGAACTACCGTGTTTCCCCGAATATAAGACAGTGTCTTATATTAATTTTTGCTCCCAAAGATGCGCTATGTCTTATTTTCAGGGGATGTCTTATTTTTCTGTGTTCTGTTCGTTGGGCATGCTTCCAAACAAAAACTTTGCTATGTCTTACTTTCGGGGGATGCCTTATATTTCGCACTTCAGCAAAACCTCTACTATGTCTTATTTTTAGGTGATGTCTTATATTAGGGGAAACAGGGTAGTAGTTCAATATTACCAATACCTGGGAGTTCACAAGATTATTTTACTGCCAGAGTATTGTGTGAGGGGCCTGCTGACTCTTTTGCCTCAGACATTTTTTTTATTTATGAAAGTTCTAACCACAAATCAGCCCTTCATGCCTTCTTCCTAAGCAGCAGAGTAGTGGAAAGTTTTACAGATCACAAGAGGATCACTTGGGCAGGCATGCATTAGACATTCAAATTAGGAGTCATTCATACATGTGAGAGAATGATGGGGCAGAACCCTGAAATAGTTGCAAGGACTGTACCACTTCAGATGCTAGCAGGGAATTTCAACTCTGAACATTCCTTTGCATAAAAAAAAATTCCCTGCCAACTGAAAAATAGCACAGCAGTGAGAAAGGTTCTTATCCTCTTTCTTCACTTTCTGCACATGGCCATTTGCACACTTTCTGCACATGGCCATTTGCACACTTTCTTCACTTTCTGCACATGGCCATTTGCACATGTGGTCTATCCCACAGCAAGTGTACAGTCCCTTCAGGTCAGATTCTTGGTTGCACACATGTTTTTCCCCTTCTCAAACTCACTGCACCCCAGATCAGAGAAGGCCCATGGTTTCTGAAACTCCTTTCTCCTCCTTTCTCCACAACAGACACCTTGTGAGGTAGGTGGGCCTAGGAGAGTTCTGAAGAACTCTGACCAGTCTTGGAGCTACAAGGGGGCGGAGGGTGTGCTGTGGCCCCCTGGCGCCCCCCGCCCTGGCGCCCCCTTCTCACACTTACCTTAGTTCCTTTCCTTTTTCAAAACTTTCAGGCTGCAAAAGGCCTGTTCTCAGTAAAAACAGCCTGAGGAACTACAGTTCCCAGGAGACGGGGCTCACAAGATCTCCTGGGAAGTATAGTCCCTCAGGCAGTTTTTACTGAGAACAGGCCTTTTGCAGCCTGAAAAAGTTTTGAAAAAGGAAAGGAACTAAGGTAAGTGTGGGGGGGCTCTGAGGGGGGGCTCCGGGGGGTTGGGGGGCACCGCAGGGGGGCACCGCAGGGGGAATGGGGGGCGGAAAATGTAGAATGCGCACCAGGTGCAGTTTGGCCCAGATACGCCTCTGACACTGACTAGCCCAAGGTCACCCAGCAGGCTTTATGTGTAGGAGCAGGGAAACAAATTTAGTTCACCAGATAAGAGTCCACTGCTCATGGGGAGGAGCCGGGAATCCAGAGGAGTACTGAGTGACAATGGCGCCTGGGGCATGACTGACTCATCGCCTCCCAGGATCCTTGTGTCCCCCCATGCCCCATTTACATCAGTCAGCAGGGAGGACGGGGGAGGGCAGGGCTCGGTGGCGGGTGGTTCAGGTGGGCGCCGCAGTGGCAGGCCAGCTCCAGCCTTCCCGGGCCTCCCTGGGGAGGGCAGGAGCCGGCCTGCAGCTGCGGAACACAGCTCGACCAGCTCCACTCCCCCTGGCACTGGGGTGTGCCACCTGACAAGCCCCCCCCGCCCGCAGTGCCTCGGAAGCAGGTGGCACATTGGCAGGTGGCTGGGGGTGGGGGGGAAAGGAGTGGCTATGAGGGGCAATTTTGCACCACACACACGACTTAACGGGTTGCGCCCAGGGAATGGAATACCCCACATCCCTGTGGCTGGTATGCCCCTGTGGGAATCAAACCCAGTCCTCCAGATTACAGTCCACCTGCTCTTAAACACCATACCACACTGGCTCTCGAATCCAAATTTAGTTGGCATGATGACCCATCCAAAGCTGGCTCAAGGTTTTGGGGCACCCTAGGCAAACGATGACCTTGGCATCCATCTAGTCCAGCATTCCATTTTGTATAGTGGCTAACCAGATGTTTTTGAGAAACCAACAAATATCATACAGAGGAGCCAGTGTTACCCTCCACTTGAGCTGGGGAATTAGCTGGAGACAAGTAGGGTGAGATCAAATATACAGTGTGTACCAGGGTTGTCTCTAGGGCTGTGTTAAAACTTTAATAGTTTTCCTTAAGAAATTAAACATAAAATAAAAGCCTTGTGAGTGTGTGCATGCAAAACTACAAGAACTATCTAACTGGAGGAAAAGGGAGGAAGTTCGGATAGAGTTTAGGGATGGGTGTTATTTGCCAATCAACACAGAACAGGGAAAGCAACCAGCGTTTTCAGGAAAAACAGAAGAATGCCTGGAACGAAACCTGAATTTCTTGGGGCTAACTTTGCACCCAAAAAGTGTACAAGTTAAAGGAGAAATAATATGTTTCTCGAAGCAAATTGGGCTGCAGTGAAAAGATTCAAGCTCTGATTGGTTGATCAGTAAGATAATAAGAAGGGGGTAATTGGGGGTGTTGGTTACTCCTTTGACAAAGTTTATGGCCCACTGAAATAACAAGCTTAGTTATACGTGCCCATTTGTTTGGGTCTTAATTCCAAAGGAGACACAGTGAGGGGAATAAATGTATCAAACTCAGGGATTTAAGAGTTGATATACCTGATCTAAGATAAGGCAGATCATGTTATTGTTTGGGGAAGGCTGAATGTAATTAACTGAGTCTGTTATTACTTTAGGTTGGGGGTGGGGAGTTTGAGCTCCCAGTTGTTTGTTTTTTTCCCCAAGCATGATCTCTCTTTGAAGTGCTGTGAGACTGCGGTGCAGTTTTTCCAAATCCAAATCCAAATCCAAAAACCTTTATTAGGCATAAAACCAGTGCCAAGAATTTCAAATACAATAAAAAGATCATTATTGCTCAACTTGCAGTACACCGAGCAAAAACATAGCAACAGCTTCAGATATTTCCACACTAGAGCTATTTAGAAGCTTAGCCATTTTTGTTTTATCAGAGAGGAGCATAAATCCTGTTGGTAACACAGTTCTCAAATTGGTTCTGATGTTGTTGTACTTTGAACAATGGAGCAGAATATGAGAAAGTGTTACAGTTGTATCAGGACAGAATTGACAGCGACGCTCATCTTGTGGAATACCAGAGAATCGACCTTGAAGATGTGCTGACGGAAAAGAGTTACACCTTGCTCTGGTCATGACCCATCTGCTATTGTAATTAATAAGTTGTTGCAGATATATAGCAGGGCTAGTTTTTAAGGGATAATCCCAAAGACTATTGGAGAGCAAGAGCTTTGTGCTTTGCTCAGGAGAAATTGGTACTCTTGATCAAATAATCTAGACTTTAAGCGATGGTAAATCTCCAGAGCGGTGAGCATTTGTAGGGCCTTTCAAGAGAAGCCCAAGGAAAAGATCTTTTTTTCAATATGTAGCCACCATTTCGAAAGCTGAAGCTCTCTCATTTCTAACTGGGACAAACTGTTAGGGTCAGTGCAAAAACAAAGACGCAGCCAAAACTTAAAAGTTACAACCCATGCCCTTGTTTCTAATAAATGTTGCCCTGATTCCAAACAAAGAACACCATAGGGGACACAATGCGGGGTGCCAAAGATCTTATAAAGGAAATTGGATTGGATGCTTTCCAATTTCTGGTGCCATGCTTGGATCCAGATGGGGATACCATACAAAAGGTGCTGGGCCACCTTAGCGTTAAACACCTTCAACGCTGCTGGTATGAATCTACCACCATTGATGTTAAAAAACTTCAGTACTGCAGCGGATAAATTTTTGCAGGCTTTAAGGGTGTTATCTCTGTGTGTGGTCCAGGTTGACTTATGATGGAATATTATCCCAAGGTATTTGAACAATTTAACTTGCTCTTTACAGGAATCCCACCTGCCAGATAAGGTGTACACCATCAGGTGCAGTTTTTCCCTTGAGCCCCCTGATGAGCGAATACACCCTAATTTACTATTCCCAATTTTGCTAGAGGCCAGCTTTAAGAAATAAAATAAAACAGGATGCATAACTCCCTCTGGAGTATCAGTGAAGGGATCCAAGCTATGCACTTAATATCTGATTCTAAGACCCCTACTCGTGGGGTAATAATTCCCCTCCCTCCGAGACAAACAATTCATTGTTTTTAGTCTCATAACACACGCTAATTAGGGTCGAGGATCAGTGTCCCAACTCTATTTGTCTCAGGGCTATTGTCTGATTAAAATTCCTCCAGCATTCTTTGGGGAGTTGATATGCGTGGTGCAAGGAAAGGGAAGAAAACGAAGAAGAAAACTGAAAAGGAAAACTGTTTAATCAAAAGAGAAAACGTGGAAGTGTGAGGAAGAGTGGATGAAACGTTATAACAACGATACTGGCATTAATATAGGGAAGGAAAATAAAAAGGATCCATTTTCCTGGGACGGGATCTTGTCAAAAAAGGAGTATTGGAGGGTTGAAAACTGGGTCTCCTTGTCTGCTTTTATAGTAGTGTGGGCAGAGGAAATGAAAAGAGAAATCACTATGTCTAAACTAACCCCCCCCCCTTTTAGCTGTTTGCTATCAGCTGGAAAGGACATGAGATTTATGGGTAAAAGGAAAGAGAGTTTCTAGTGTTCCTTACAACTCTCTCTAAACAACTGTGTCCTGTGCAGAAGCAACAGCAACATTTCTAAGCTCAGCAGGATCCCGCAGCCACCTCCTATTGGGCTATTTGTAAGGGGCAAGAGGAAAGGTAGTGAATAGGAGGAAAGGAAATGCCCAACAGCAACAATAACCATTGAACCAATACAAAGTCGTGATCCAGCGGAGGTTTTCTTCAGCTCCGATGGAGCAGCCCTGGCCTGGGGGTCATGGATCCTCTGCTGTGGTGTGGGTTTGATGGCGAGGGTACCTCACCAGGTGCCCTGGCCTCACCGGTCACATCTTCCACTGGCAGCTGGGGAGCACAGAGCACTATAAGGATGGTCAAGGACGGCAGCACTACAGGTGTAATGACCCTAGGTGGGTGGTCGTGGAGGGAGCAGATTCGGTCCAACTCCTCACATGCTTGCTCCAGAAACTTTTTTTTCGTAAACTCCAGGAAGGGCCTTAACTGAACACTGCTGTTTGTTTACTGACCAAGCACCCAGGAGGCCACAAACTCAGTATCTAACAAGGCTGTAAAAAAATTGTACAAAAGACGCCACTTTTCAAAAATGTGCTCAAGGGTGAGTGGTCGCTCCCTTTGTGCCCCCATTAGCTACGCCACTGCTTTTGTTTGGCTCTGAGTTCAAATTACTTCTTGAGTCTTCTGTTTCTCTAATGGGGATATCTTTCCCAAACTGTATCTTGGTGAGAACCACCACCATGCCCTGCTAGTTTTACTGCCTCAGGAGTGGGGTGTCCCTAAGAAGCCATGTTGGGTGAAGGATATTAAGGGAAACTCTTGCATCTAACAAGAGCTTTTTTTACCCAGAGGTCCCTGCCTTTACTTTGGGTTTCCTCCAGTGGTCAGGCACCAATTCAGTAAAGACCCCCAACTGGAGCTGTGACGTCCCCCAGTCACCATCTGATCACTGGCTCATCCTCTTTCTGGCCAGGAAACATATCATAACAGGATTGTTTGTGTGCTGACATCACTGAAGGCAAACGAAGCCCAATAAAAATAAGGGCAATGCTTCCTTCTTTTGCTCATTTCGCAACAATTTTTGAAAAATTGGCCAAAGGCACTTTTTGATGATGCCGAAAACATGTACAGGAAATGCCATCCTTCCTTTTTCTGAGGAAGAGTGTGAGATTTGTTTGTAGGTCCTTACATACGGGGCTATTTCCATGGAGTCTGTGAACTGGGAAATCTGAGAAGCAGAAAGGTTCCATGTGGGTAAGTGTTGTAAGTTCATAGAGTCGGGTTAGCGCAATAATGAGGCAGAGGCAGTTGCTTATAGAAAAATGGTTTAGTTATAAAAAGGGGAAGGGTAACTTGGAAAAATAGAACAAGAAAAATCTATCTGATTAGCTGGCTCCTTTATGGAGCTTGTTAATTGACTATTACATGGCTAACAAAAAAGCTACTACTGAGCAAGTGCAGAGTGTAACAAAGAATATATATCTAATGCCTACGCGTGGGATTGCATGTAGCTCATGCCGGGTCTGCTTGACCAATAGGTATCAATTACCTAGTCACTGACTTCTGACCTCACTAACTAATTAGCATGCAGCAATTAACTCCTTCATTGCTGGATTGTGTGACTGGCACTTTCCAAATCCCAGCAGTAAGGCACAGACAAGCTTCAACTTACATTGAATCATGGATGACTGGTGAATTGGTTAGCTAGTGGCAACTAGTAGCCACTACTGTGGGACAAATACAAGAAAGGAGATTTTCTGCTTTCATTGTACACAACTGGAAGGCACCTCAACAATTATGTAGCAGCTGATTGACTGCTCTTGCGGACATTATCTGACTGCACTATGGGCAGCTAGCCAATCAGCAACCACATGCTTGCTAAAGTTCCCTGACCAGTATTTCTAGCAGATACTAAATAGACAGAACAAGATTACCCTTGCTGCAGGACCTGGTGATTCCCATGATCAAACTGCCGGGTTGAGTTATCAGATCCAAACACCTTTTGGGTTTTTATCCCAATAACACACCAGAAAAATTGTGCCCGATCTTGGCAAGAAGCAAGAGCAGCGAAGGATAGTGTGACCACCTGCAGTGTGATAAGATTGGGTCATAGCCAGTGGGCTCCGGTCATTTTCTCAGGGCAGGGGGGACGGATTACCCCTTTACCTCTCCCCTTCCTGAACTCCTTCATGCATTCAGTAGTAATCTGTTTGGCACTGCTTAGCTGTTTCTCGTCCTGCCAATGAAACAGATATTTTATTTAATGGAATTGAATTGCCGTGTTCAGATATCTGGGGCAACAGCCATTTTTTTTGCGTGGCTCTGCTGCATTCTCTTCCCAACAGAATCCTTCTCCTCCCTTCTCTCCAGTTGGTTGGCTGCAGATAACAGGCGGCAACAGAGTTCCTATGTACATACTGTGCTGGCCTAAAAATTGCAGCAGAGATGCATCTAATTATAACCCCTCTCTAGGATTAACCCTTCCCTGTTCTGACTGAGACGCGACACACAGGCAAGTCAGCCACTGCCCCCTTGCTTTTCAGTCTGGGTTGGAGTCAGGGGCATAGCATTTCTTACATAGATATCACCTTTGCTTTTTAAGGCAGTTTGCAATGGGATTGTGGGAAAGACTGTATTGCTAGGACCTATTCGCACTGGAAGGGGTATCTGATTGTGGTTATATTGGAGCTCACTGTTAAACCTGCAAAGCTGCTTTATGCTGAACCAGATAATTGGTCCGTCGAGTTTAGTAGGTTGTTCAGCATTGGCTATCCAGGGTCGCAGGCAGAGAAAGACATTTCCCAACACCTGGTACCTAAGAGCCTTAATCTGGGACTCAACCTGAGACCCTCTGTGGGCAAAACATGTGAAAAAGGAGAAGTGTTTGGATTTATACCCTGCTTTTCTCAACCGTAAGGAGTCTCAAAGTGGCTTACAAACTCTTTTCCTTCCTCTCCCCACAGCAGTCACCTTGTGAGGTAGGTGGGGCTGAGAGAGTTCTGAGAGAACTGTGACTAGCCCAAAGTCACCCAGTAGGCTTCATGTGGAGGAGCAGAGGAATCAAACCTGGTCTCTAGATTATAGTCGGCCACCTTTAACCACTACGCCATGCTGGCTCTGATGACAGAATCCTTTCCCCTAACCCAGGGGTAGGGAACCTGCGGCTCTCCAGATGTTCAGGAACTACAATTCCCATCAGCCTCTGTCAGCATGGCCAATTGGCCATGCTGGTAGGGGCTGATGGGAATTGTAGTTCCTGAACATCTGGAGAGCCGCAGGTTCCCTACCCCTGCCCTAACCCAAGGGTCTGCAACCTATGGCTTTCCAGATGTTCATGACTACAATTCCCATCAGCCCCTGCCAGCATGGCCAATTGGCCATGTTGGCAGGCGCTGATGGGGATTGTAGTCATGAACATCTGGAGAGCCACAGGTTGCAGACCCCTGCCCTAACCTATACTGTGTCTCCTGTCCGCAAAGTGCTATAAAGGCATGCAAGACTGATTTCCATATTATGACAAGAGCAGGGATGTGTCTACAGAAAATCGTGACTGTGATGTCCGCGCACCCCGGGGTGTCGGTACGCCCTTCAAGTAGCTGGCCTGGAGGTCGGTCTTCTTGCTGGTTGCCCATACACCTTGTTGCTGGTTCAGGATGGTGGGAGCCTCTCCCCAAAACTCAGCTCAGCATGCAGTGGGCATGGTACTGCCAGTGGCTGAGCAGTGCCGTTGAGCCAGATAGTGGGTGGAGCGAGGCAATGCATGCAGATAATGCGGATTGCAGCAGGCAGGCAGGTAGGGATGGCGCCCACCTTCAAATGGCACTCAGGACATGTGCCATACCTGCCATACCTTAGATGCACCACTGGACAAGAGGAGAGATGCCTTGTTAGAAACCAGTACCTTGCAGCATCTCCTGGTACATCAGCCTGAAGGGATTCTGTCTCATACAGAGGTATGATTGATGGTTATGCTTCATCCATGTTTGTGGCTGTTTTGATCCCTGCAAAATGTTCAAGTGAAATTTATTATCTTGGTGCAGGTAAGATGGGGAATCGGAGGGCTTTTTCCTCCAGTGCAGTATATTAATCAACTTTCTGTTGAACCTGTATGCTTCCACACCTTTTGATATCTCTGATAAGCAGCTTCTGAGAAAGGTGGCCAGAAAGGTGGAATGGGCTGATTCAGACAGTATGAACAATGCTGAACCTATTCTGAGCCCTCCGTTTCCAGACCCTTAGCTTAGGCTCGCTACTGCAACGTGGGGCTGGCACAGTGCCTCTGCCACCTTGGTATGCAGTTCTTCCTCAGGTGCAGCAGAGGGCAGGAATGCACAGCTGTCCTGAGTTGGTGTGACTGGCTTACAGAAGAAGGCCTATTTTGGATTGCAGCTGCAAATCTCTCTGCCGCAGGGGAGCGTGATTTTTCCAGAGCTCATCTGGCAGATGGGGTGGGGTAGGGTGCAGGACACATTACATGCACCTCAGCGCTTTGCAGTCGACAGGGTGGCTTTCACAAGAGCTCTGCTCGGATCACCCTCTGCTTTTTCTTATGCCTTGCAGTACCTGAGCCAGGGAGGTAGGGAAGGACCACCTTGGCTCTCTGTGTCCTGCCACTGGTCCCCTCCGCTTGGCTCTTTGGTGAAACACTCCGGAGCCCGGCCTGTCCCCTCCTTCCTCCAGCCCCCTCCCCACATAGTATATATAGGACACTTCACAGCAGGCGCAACCAGCTATTCATCAGGGCGCTCACTATCTCCCCCCCCTCCCCGCCCACCGCCCCCTTTTGTCCCTAATTACCATCTGAGGGCCAGTGCATTTGCTTGAGCAAAATTAACTAGAACGCTCCAGGGAGATGCTTCAGCAAGAAGCGTCTCCAGCTCCATAGTGGTGGTGGGGCTGCTATCATGGAAATAGCTCGCCCTTCCCCCATAGTAGAGATGCAGCAGCCACAGCCAATCAGAGATAAGTCTCCAGGTTAACCGTTCCCATGCTGCCTGCTGTGCGTTACTAAGATAGATTGCAGAGATTTTGTTTTTTAAACAGTCACTGTTCAGCCTCCTAAGCAGTTTGCAGTCTTGAAGTTAACACCTTGTTGAACCACCTTGAACCACCTTGTTATGCATGTCTGTATGTATCCTGTATGTATCCGTATGTGAGAGACTAATCTGAGCACATGCAAGAAAGGGGGAGAGTCTTTTTCTCAGTGGTCCGTGGCTGAGATGAATAATTTTGTTATCTGGCTCTGGGTCAGCAGTCTGGATTCATCTTTTAGCCTTCGTCCCAAATAGGTAGGGAATGACCAAACTGTGAGTTACATGAGAGATAGCCCAGAGGTTTTCTTTAAAAGCAGTTATGGGATTTGGATTGTTGCTGCAGCTTGAAAAAAAAACCCTCTACTTGTACCCCCCACATTTTCCCCTATATCTGTATTTTGAACTGAACAAAGACAGCTATGAGTCCATTCCACATGAGCCCCTGAAAACATTTGCAAAACGTTTTCAATCCCCCCCCCCCCCCGCTCTATTTGTTTGCACTCACTCCCTCAAAACTATTCCTGGCTGCTGTTTTTTACTTCTCCCATTTTTTTTTAAAGCTCCGTGGATGCAGTCCTTTGAAGCTTCAAAGCCCAGAGGCATCGCAAAGGGGGGAAAGCACCCAGTGCACTGGTGTGTCCTCTGCCCCTGTCCTGCCCTGGAACCCCCTCATCACACCCCCACAGGGCGCCCCCCGGTGCGTTGCGCCCCCGTCCCCTTGGAGCTACGCCTCTGTCAAAGCATCATGCTACAATTCTTCAGGGGTCATGTCTTTGTAATTATGAAGACATCACCCCCCAAATAAAAAAAAATGACAAAAATAAACAGGCGAGACAATGGAGTGAGGTCAGAAAATGGCACCAAGGAGGAAATCTGGGCACTACAGAGAAACATCTTAAAGAGATCTCACAAGTGAAAATGTTTTCAGGAAAAGAATTGTTAAAATACAGCATGCGTTTGAAACATTTTCAGGCTGGAAATAAAATGTTTTGGACTAAAACATGGAACTCCTCAGAGGAAGCATTTTGTTTCCTGCCTGAAAACGTTTTATTTTGCTTGCCCGGAATGGACCACAGTACAAAACAGTTTCTGTTGGTGGAAGCATCATGAGGGAGAAGCAGTCTCTTCATGCCTTGATCCAATCTGGGAGCTCAGTTTCCCCGACCAGAAGATCAGTTCAGAGAGTTCACATGTAAGGTCTACGGCAGGGGTAGGGAACCTGCGGCTCTCCAGATGTTCAGGAACTACAATTCCCATCAGCCTCTGTCAGCATGGCCAATTGGCCATGCTGGTAGGGGCTGATGGGAATTGTAGTTCCTGAACATCTGGAGAGCCGCAGGTTCCCTACCCCTGGTCTACGGCAATGCAACTCTGTTAGTTTTGATGGGACGTACCTTCAATTTTGTGTGTCTTTATTTGGTAGGCCATATTAGATCTCTGTGTGGCATAACTGAGTTGCTGAGAGCATGCATTTCAGAAGTGAATGAGAGCCTTAAGGACATGTCATGTTTTCCCCATAGTCATCCACCGGTTGGGTTGAGAGCTGTGTCCTGGAGTTCCATGATTCTTGGGCGCATTCAAATCCAAAATAAACTAAAATCTGAATCAAGAATAGCAACTGAGCATAAGAACCTCATAAGAATGAGAGCCTCTTGGCATGGGAAGAATGAGGTGTCTTGCAAGTCTTGCAATTCAAAGGGCAGAAGGAAATATCTGGCTTCTAAATGGTAGGATATTGATTAATTGACATCTCTTCTCCAATTCCCAGGGATGACTGGACATACTGAAGTAGTCAGGATTGTGTTTGACCCACAGACAATCAGCTACAAGGATCTTCTCAAAGTTTTCTGGGAGAACCATAACCCCACTCATGGTAAGACTTAGCAGCAAAGAAGCAGAAGAGATTCTCTGCTTCAGCTAGATCAGGGGTAGGGAACCTGCGGCTCTCCAGATGTTCAGGAACTACAATTCCCATCAGCCCCTACCAGCATGGCGAATTGGCCATGCTGGTAGGGGCTGATGGGAATTGTAGTTCCTGAACATCTGGAGAGCCGCAGGTTCCCTACCCCTGAGCTAGATTCATGTGAATGTCAGTCAATCATTTATTTATTTACAGTCAACGACCAGTACAACAAAACAAATGTGCATCGATTTCATAGTGCATAAACTATGTGTGTACGAAAAATACACTAAAAACACAGATCAAAGATAATACGTAATCTGTTGTTGTTGTTGTTATTGTAGATTTCACAGCTGCCAGATCTTTAGCTGGTTGTTGGCCTTCATTACAATTCAAGCCTCACCCAGAGGCCTAAGAAGTTGTAATGTATCGTCGTAGTATTCGTGCAGATCCCAGCAGGGTTGTTGTTGTTGTTGTTTGTTTGTTTGTTTGTTTGTTTGTTTGTTTGCGGTCAATGACTAGTACTTAAAATCCCATCTCACCATAATAGCAAAACAGTAGATAAAATACATTGATTGGAACAGGAATTAAGGATTTAAAATTCACAGACTTTTAAAGTACCTATACAGTCTTACTAAAAAGTACCTATGGGGACTTACTAAAAACTGAATGTCAGTCATCAATGGTTACGCTAAGATATTAAAGGAGATGAAAGTAAATCTCATTATTGGGGCATTGCTGGCTTGGGTTTAGTGCAGTGGTTCTCAACCTTCCTAAATGCCATGACCCTTTAATACAGTTCCTCGTGGTGACCCCCGACCCTAACATTTATCCATTTTACAGATGGAGAACACTGATGCAGAGAGTCTTAGGTGACCCCTGTGAAAGGGTCGTTTGACCCCCGAAGGGGTCCCGACCCCCAGGTTGAGAACCATTGGTTTAGTGCTACTACATGGACCAAACATAATGCAAAACCCTGACTGCTTAATGTGTCTAACCAGGATGAAGTTTGCGAATGGTCACTCAAATCTTGGTTTGCCATGACAAATGGTGGTTTCTTTCTTTTTTAGATTAAATTTTTAGTAGTACTTTAAAATCTTTCCAACACCAAAGACACACACGAAGGAAAAAACCTTACCAAGCTACAAAGTACTTATTCCACAATGACTCCCAGTTTCTTCTGCACCTAATGTTAACAATAAAAAAACTTTTTTTAGTACTTGGTCATTAACCACCTAGATAAAATCAGATCTTTAGCATCATTACTAACAAAAGTCTCACTTTTGTCTATTGGTTCTTATTCTAATAGTCTTTAACCTTTAAAACAACAAATCAGTTTTTTCCCTGTTTAAATATTCCGTCAAGGGTTTCCAATAGCCCATAAACTCAATTTAGTTCTTTTCTTTAAGTAACGAAGTTAACTTGACCCCTTCTGCCAGCTCTAATACAGTGGTACCTCGGTTATCGTTGACTTCGGTTTTCGTCGGTTTCGGTTTTCATCAACTTTTTCTGGGCAAAATTTGTCTTGGTTTTCATCGATTGCCTCGGTTTTCGTCCTCAAACCCAGAAAAAGTCCACGAAAACTGAAACCGATGAAAAGTCCACGAAAACCGAACCGGCTGGGGTTTGAGGAACCCCGGCCTGAGTCAGAGGGAGTTCCTTATTTGGGCAGTGACACCCCCTGATGTCACTGCCCAAATAAGGAGCTCCCTCTGCCTCCCAGCTGGGCTTCCTCAAACCCCAGCCAGCTCAGAGGCAGAGGGAGCTCCTTATTTGGGCAGTGACTCCCCCTGATGTCACTGCCCAAATAAGGAGCTCTCTCTGCCTCCTGGCTGGGGTTTGAGAAAACCAATTAATCCTTCGAGGCACTTTTTGGAGTGCCTCCAATGGATTAATTGGATTTACATTGATTTCTATGGGAAATGCTGCCTCGGTTTTCGTCGATTTCGGTTTTTGTCGATTCCTTTCAGACCAATTATTGACGAAAACCGAGGTACCACCATTCTTCAGTTGTGGATATAGCGGGAGTTTTCCATTTCTGCATGTATAGTTCCATGTTGACATTCCAGATGTATATCCATAAGTCCTAGCAGATAAGCCTCAGGTTTCATTTGCGTGGTGGATTCATTGCCTTTTCCTTGCAGCCAGGGAAGGCAATACTGCGAAATAAACCAAATGGCTGCATTCAAAAAACCATCAATAAGTCTATATTGGTGGGATCTTAAAATTCCCATCAACACTCTCTTCCATTCCCTAAGAGGAAACAGCAGTTCCCTGGAACCTACATATCGTATTTGATGATGTATCTAGTTTCATTTTTGAAATGCCGCGGCATGTTGAAGATGCCATCCAGGCAATGCAATCCTCTGCTGTATTACTCCAGTGTAAACCTGTTGAATTCAGTGGGTTTAGTCACTCTATGAATTCACTGTGGCCCCTTCTGCACATGCAGAATAATGCACTTTCAATCCACTTTCAATGCACTTTGCAGCTGAATTTTATTGTGCAGAATAACAAAATCCACTTGCAAACAATTGTGAAAGTGGATTGGAAGTGCATTATTCTGCATGTGCAGAAGGGGCCTGTGAGCCTTCCGTGGTGTCTGCTCTGACCAGCAGCAGCTTTCCAAACACCTGGGGGGAAACCCTTCCGACCCCTACCTTTAGAGATGCTTTTAACTGGAGGCACCTGAGATTGCACTGGGCCTTTGCAGGTGCAAAGTGTGTGTGTTCTATCTCGCTACTAGCATGTCGGATGTTGTCTGATTAGCATGCCCTATCCCCTCCTGCATGGCATCCTCAGTAAATGCCAGCCAGACCTCACCTTGCCCTGTAACAACTGCATAATTTGTTTCCTTTGGGGTTGCCGTGTGCAGAGGAGAGCTGAAGCTCTTAAGGAGAGGGGCTTCTGTTAATCCCTCTTCTGAGGAGCATTTTGTGCTTCTGGATGCCAGCCTCCAAAACCTGTGGTTCCCCCCTTAAATGGCTTCCACCGCCACTCTGAAGTGTGGGGCCTAGCACGGTAAGGACGCGGGGTCTCTCGTGTGGGAGCGGCGGGATCAATTGCAAAGGGAGAAGACACTGGAGATTTTAAAAAAATAATCAGGTGGTGGAAGCGGGGAAGGAGGAGGGAAATCTGTTTGAAACCCGCCTCACGTCAATGCTGAGTGACAGTGGGGGAGGGTTGGAGGCCTGTGGAAGGCTGAGCTTTCATAATGAAGTGTAATTTTAATGAGGAGATTAGCATGCCGTGTGTGTCACTGGCAGGGCACTCCTCTGGGCTTGTAATTGTGTGTTTGTGTTTTAATGAGTAACGTGTGTCTGCGGAGATGACATATTGGTGTAGGGGAAAGTATTAAGCTTGGGCTGAGCCACTGAGAGAGGTTTCAGACTTGAAGGGAGGGGGTTCCCCCCCGCCCCCCAGTCTGCTATCCCGAATGAAAACTAAACCTACTAGAGGGAATTATGGCAATACCCTTTCTCCATTTTAACCATGACTCCAGTGCACAAGACGACCATGCCCATTCGATGTTGTGCACACTGTTTCATTTAAACTTTCTGCACATCTGTGCGTTCCGCACACATCCTTAGTATGCCTGCAGAGTGCCTGCCAGGAATGTGTGGCTCTTTGGCATGATATTGCTGCACATGTAATGGCTGAGACCCTGGTTTAACCAAAATGCTGTCTTCAATCAGCGTCATGCAAGTAGGTTCTCACTGCACAGCGTGTTTAATTCTGCCCTTAGCCGTCCAACCCTGAAGAGGCCAGCACATACATCCATTTGGACTTTTGGTTTCACAGATTCTGCTCTAAGATGCTTAAAATTTAAATGTTAAATGACATTGGGTGGGGGGCACTTGGTTATCTGCCTCCTAACCACTAGGCTGCAATGCAGCTATGGAGATCCAAGCTGTCTGGGCTCGCAGATAAGCCCTTCTACCTTGTGCCTCGGTCACAAAAGGCCAGGAATAGCTGACAATCTATTAATAAGTGGCTTTATCGAATACTCACGGTGCAGGGAGATTGGTATATTGGAGAGCTTTGTGCAGCGACATTCTGGCAACGAAGAAACTCTCCTTGCAAACTGCAATGCAAAACCCCTCACAGCCCTCACAAGTTTTGGAGGCTTTGTTCTTTCCAAGGGAATAGTCATATAGGGACAAACTATTCTTATCTCCTTACTCAGTTTAGGGCCTGGTACCTTTTAGCTTGGTGTTCCAAGGCTTTTCATCTAAAGTAGGGGACTCCAACCTATGGCCCTCCAGATGTTTGTGGACTACAATTCCCATCAACCCCTGCCAGCTTGGCCAATTGGCAGAGCTGATGGGAATCACAGTCCATGAACATCTGGAGGGCCATAGATTGGAGACCCCTGATCTATATCAGTTGCATCTCTGTTGTGAGTCAGCTCACAGTGTTGGGCTAAAACAAATGATTGCAATGGGATGTTTCTGCATGATGAATTGACAACACTGTTTCTCCACTTTCGTGAGCTTTACACGTAACTGTGTTCTTTCAAATTATGTATCTGTTTAGAGACTATGCCCCCCACCCCCACCCCGCACAACTTTGGCAGAAGTGATGTTCTCTACTATTTCTAGAAATTGAGCAGCAATAGGTGCACAAATCAGTGGTCAGCCATTTCTAGGAACTTTAAAAATGATTTTTTTTCTTTTTTGCCAAAATTGCTCCTCTTCTGCATTGAAGGCACATCTAGCCTCTGCTTGTATGGATCACCTCTCTCTCTGTGAATCATATGCCTGGAAGTTTCTCAGTAGTGCTCTTGACAAGGTGTGTGTGTACATCTTCTGTACCCCTCTGGGCCTTTTGTGCAGTAGCTTTTATATTATAGAATGTACTGCTTCAGGTAGTCCGGAGGGAACCTTACCCAGTCAAAAGTCTGCCAAGCAGTTTTTGTTTTATTAGGTACTTGTGGACTTCTGAGGAATGGAAGGTGCAAATGGCTGTGGAATCTCATGTATGTTGTTGTTGTTGTTGTTTGTTGTGCTACTGCTGCTGCTATTACTACTACTACTTTCTAAACAGTATTTTCCCCCAAATGTTGAAAATTTGGTTCATGAATTGTTGCTGTCTATCCATAATATATTTAAACGTTTCCCTCCTTTCCCTCTTTTCATCCTTTCAATACAATATAACAAACAGATTATTAGTAATTCAGGAATGTTATTTCAACTATATCCTCCTCTGCTGCCCATTTTTAAAGAATAATATGAAGAGTATACTTTCCATTTGTCTTGGAATTTTTGGGTTGGTCTGTTATCCATAAAGTTTGTTAGTTTTGTCATTACTGCATATTCGGCTACCTTACTTTCCCAGTCCTCCCTTTGTGGACAGTCTTCTGCTTTCTATTTTGATGCAAATATATCTCTGGCAGTCATTATTATATATCAAAACTGTTCTTCCAAGTTTTTTAGAATGTTTTTGGATCAAATGCCTAATAATGGACTTGTGGCTTCCATTGCAAATTTAATTTTTAAGATTTTCTGGGTCCCAACATGCACTTCTTTTTAATATTTTTTCGTCTTTTTGCATGTTGACCTCCTATGATAGAGGGCGCCATCCACTTTTTTGCACTTTCAACCTTTCCTATTATAGTTCCTGTCCATCTTCTCAGTGGTCCTTGAGGCAACGAACGATCCATAAAACATTGTATAACCATTTTCTCTTACTTTGACTTGCTGTGAATTTTATGTCTTTCATCCATACGGTTGGGCATCGAGCCAAGGATCTTCTGTATGTGAAAGCACTGGGTGGAATTATGTCAAAAAGATCTGCACATGCAAAGGGGGTGATTCCCTCTTTCTGTGGCATCCTCCCCCACCCCCTCATGTTGCTCCTGGGGAGGGGTTCCCATTCTCCAGGAACAGCATTTCATGAGACATTTGGTGCTGCTAGGGGGAATGGAGTTAAATTCTGTGGACAGAATTTAAACAGGACTCAACCCTTCTGCCAGAGGGCCCCCCCCCCGCACACACGACCTCCACACCCCACTTATTTTAGCCAGCAGGAGCCTGCTACGGGCCACCTGGTGGGGTGGGGCCAAGGGGCGCCCAGTGGTAGCCCAGCCAGGGGCTCCGCCAGCTGAAGGAGCAGCCTGGCAGGTTGGGGCCAAGGAGAAGGGGGGGCGGAGAATCGCCACGTGACCACCTGGCGCGCGCCTGGAGAAATGTGACCCCACATGTCCCCATGAGCGTTCTGCCCCTGCCTTCTGCTTTCTCAGGTTCATTTTTATTCATCCCTTTCTCCAATGAGCTCTAGATGCTGTGCATGGTTTTCCTTCTTTCCTTTTATCCCCACAACAGCCCTGTGAGGTAGGTTAGCCTGAGAGTATATGACTAGCTTGTAAGCTTCATGGAAGAAATGGCGATTTGAACCTGGGCTCTCCCAGATCCTGTTCTGACACTCTATCCTACACTGAGCTGCAGAGCCTTTCCCTTGGGATGCCGCAGCCCCTTTCCCCACTCTCAGTAACTTCTGGTCTCTTTGTTCCCTTCCCCCGTGACAGTACCTTTTCCAGGCTCAGGCCCGGCTCCATTCTTTTCATTCCAAACATAGGCCCTGTAATGAATTCACGCTATGCAGACAGCTGGGGTGATGGGTTACGTAGCTGAGATTTGTCATGCCAGAGTGATTAACAGCCGGTCCCTTGAGAGGCACAGCAGTTGTTTGTGGCTGGGAGGAGGAGCAGGAGGGGAAAGTGTTCTTCGAGGTTCATGTAGATACAGATCAAAACAGTCCTTGCTGTGGAACCTTCCTAGCTTAGCTTTTTGACCAAGGAATGACACTCCTTGCTGAACTGCCAATGGCCGGTACTGTCCTTAACTTCCCTGTATCCTGAATAGTGGGATGGGAAGCTTGAGGATGGACAATATGAACCCCAGGTCTGAACTAGCAGGGCACCTCTGAAGTCCTGTAAAAGGGGATCTGGGGAAGTATCCAAACTGTGTCCAAAAGGGGGTAGGTGGATTTGGTATATCGTTGATTTCAAATATTCCATGTCAAAACTCTTGAGGCACCCCCAAAGTGTGTGCCTCTTTGTTTAGGTATTTGGTACCCCACTTTTTCTCCCCCCCACCCCCGGTGGGGCTCCAGAGTGACTCATCATTCTTCCCTCGTCCAGTTAATCTGCACCACAGCCACCCAGTGAGAGGGTGATTGGCCCGAGGTCACCCAGCGAGCTTCGATGGCAGAGTGCCCATTTGAACCCAGGCTTCCCAAATCCCAGTCAGGTTATTTAAGCCCCACACCATGCAACGTGGTTAAGAGCAGGTGGGCTCTAATCTGGAGAACCAGGTTTGATGCCCCACTCTTCCGTATGAGCAGACGATTCAACCCTTTTCTCATTTACGTGGGAGGAGGTGCCCTGCTAGTTCTCCCAGGCTGAGCTGCCATTTTCCATGACCCTGTTTTCCTGGGCTGAGAAGTTATTCGCCACCTCTTTTTTTTTTCAATTTCCGTTATCTTTTTCAGAGGCAACAGATCAAAAGTCTTACAATTAAAAACAAGAGAGGAGGCCTCACCAATCTCCCTGAAATGCCAGTAAATGCCCCCTGAAATGCCAGTGAATGCCAGTGGGGAAATGGACTGCAGCATTCCAAGGGAAAGTCTCTGCAGCTCAGTGTAGGATAGAATATTGGACTCCACTCCTGCATGGGTGGAGGAAGGCATGTCGGAAGAGCCAAGTAAGTGCCCACTGGCATTCTCTGTTTTCCCCACGCAGGTAGGGAAAAGATCACACTTTCCCCTCTTCTGGAAACTGCAGGGTTTCTCTGATCTGCGGTGCAGTGAAATCTGAAGAAGGGGGGGGAAATGTGCACAATTGAGCATCTGACCCAAAGGTAATGTCTGCTTGAACTGAAGAGACCAAACACTCACAAGCATCCTGAGTCTACCAGATCTTAGTGTGACGTTTAGTTTTCTGCAGTCACTAATGTTTTGATTTTCTTTATTCAGGGATGAAGCAATACGATGATGTCGGCACCCAGTACCGTTCAGCCATCTATGCCTTTGGAACTGAGCAACTGCAATTTGCCCTGAGATCCAAGGCAGTATATGAACAGGTAAAGTAGGGAATGAAGGACAGGTTGGGGGAGGGAGGGAAGGAGGGAGGGAGAGAGAGAGAGAGAGAGAGAGAGAGAGAGAGAGAGAGAGAGAGAGAGTAAGACCATGTGACTGGTTCTTCAACATCACCCTAAACCAGTGGTGGCGAACCTATGGCACGGGTGCCAGAGGTGGCACTCAGAGCCCTCTCTGTGGGCATGCACAGAGTTGCCCCCCTCCCACATCTAGGCTGGCCTGGGCCGCTGGGCTCGATTGTTAGCATTAAACCTAAGACCCAGTTTTGGGGAAGCAGTGTAGGTAACCATGTTAAGCAATGTTAAACCCCACTGCAAAGAACTAAAGCACGATGCTTTACCTGGGAGTAAACTCAGTTGCTGGCAATGGGGCTTGCTTCTCCTAGGGTCATGATTCACCCGTTGGAAGAGTTGCATGGTTGCTTCAGAGCTAAGCCACTGACTACCACCAAGCTGACTCCCGAGTAATGCACGCCTCAGAGCCAACCGTTTTTTCTAAACTAAAACCTCAGTATTCAGGTTAAATTGCCGTGTTGGCACTTTGCGATAAACAAGTGGGTTTTGGGTTGCAATTTGGGCACTCGGTCTCGAAAAGGTTCACTATCACTGCTCTAAACGTTAATTCACAAATCTGATTCTTCATGCTTGTACCTTCAAGTCTCTGACTGTCCTTCCCTGGTGAAGGGTAGTACTGAAAACACTTAATATCCAATGTAGCCTTCAGTTCTACAGAAGGAAAGAAAAAAATAGCAGCGGCACAGGATTGCAGTTTCTTATATATGTCAGCTTTTTTTTAAAGGAAAAAGTTGCTAGCTCATATGAATGAATATGTGTCAGTAACGCCTGATGAAATTTCTGGAGCTGAAAATGGTTGTCCTATAAAACTTTCATGGCAAGGGTTTTGTGTTCTCCATGTTCTTGATTGTCCCTCCTCATAAGTAGTGGAAGCTGAACCAGTTAGAAAAAAATAGTTTAAATGCAAAAAAGTATGCCGCCTTAAGCGCTATCTTTGAATAATCCATTCAGGAAATATTTCAGCATCTCTTTTGACCAAATGGAGGTTCTCCTGGTATGAGGGTGGAAGGGCAAGGAGATTGTAAGCCCCTTTGAGTCTCCTACAGGAGAGAAAGGGGGGATATAAATCCAAACTCTTCTTCTTCTATGAAATTTTATGGACTTACAGTGGAACTTCTGTAATCGTCGCCTTCGGTTTTCCGTGGTTTTGGTTTTTGCCGGTTGCCCCCGGACTTTTTTTGGCGTAAATTTGCATAAACGGCGTAGCTTTGGTTTTCACCGGTTTCGGTTTTCGCCGAGCATCGCCGGATGGATTACTGGCAAAAACTGAGGTTCCACTGTATTTAGAAGACAAGCCTTTATTGGCATTCCAAAATACAATAAAACAATTGTCCATAAGAGACAGATAGATACAACAGCCATTCAGAGTCTTATCAATAGTTTAGTCCAAATGGACTCATCAAAAGTGCCATTCCTATACACCTCTCCACAGATCAGACTGAAAACCCACCAACAGAGCCCAGGCATCACAACAGCATACAGTATCAACACTCCACTATAAAACACAGAGTTTGTTAGAGTGGCACCTAACACAGAACAAGCGATAGGGGGCGAAGAAATGGGCAAACAATTGATTTGACTCCCATAGGTTGCCACAGCTTTCAGTTGTCACTCCATCTGGCAATCAATAACAAAACTACGACATCTCTCAATGAATCACCCACAGGTTATTTGACTTTGGGTGACTGTGAACCCAAAGGTTGCTGGCAGAGGTAGGCACTGTATACCAGTAGCAAATAATTAATGTAAGCAACATTATTGTTGTTATGATGATAGCAATCTAATACTTAGTATCCATCTAGCGTTGCGTCTATGGTTCCACTGTATTTAAAAGCAGCAAATCGAGCAAAGTTCTGTCCAGGGCAGATACCCTGAAGTCTGAATGGGCATTGTGAGGCCCTAAATATGTATTACAGCATGGTTGTAAGTAGTTGGAACACTCATCCACAAATATTTCTGGATGACTTTCAGACTGTCCGTATTTCTTGGTCTAACCTGCTTCCCACAAACTGCCTCCCACAGTTGTTAAGGCTAAGCAGGTGGGACATGCACTGTTATTGTGAGTTATCTGTAGTAGGGCAGAGTAAAAAAACATTCTAAAGAGATGCATGGCTCCCTTCTCCCCAGTATGCTGCTGCTGCTGTTGCTTCTTCTTTGATGAGGGCAGTTATGTCTGAATGGGAATTCCTTGTAGACACGAAGGTAAGACCTTCTGGGCTCTTTCTCTTGTTCCACTGAGGTTGATGAAAGCCAGAACTGGCTTTTTGCTTTCTGAGGCCAATGTTTGTCAGGAAACACTCTGGCAGGCACCACATTGTTGATCACTGGCCTACAGATACCTGAACTTTCAAGGGGAGCAGTCAAGATCGGAGAAATAGGGCTGTTAAAAGGGTTGAACCATCTCTCCCCACCCTGCTGCCTTGAACCAAACACCCCTCCCATGGGTGCTGGTTGCACTTGAAAGCTACAGCCAAAGGTCTGTTCATGAGTTTCATACCACATCTAGTTTTTTGTTCTTGCACAACAGGACAAGCCTCTTGAAAAACCAAATTTGTGGAATTTTGTGTGCCATTTTAAAAATCTGCCGGATCAATCAGGGGTAATTTTGTAACCCACCAGATATTTTTTTTAACAGATGACTCTCACTGATGCATCCTCAAAACACGACCCTCGTTTTACCTGCCTTTATGGTATTATCCTTTTCATTTTGTATTGTGAGCTGCTTTTGAAATGCACATTGAAAGGCACTCTAGAAATATAATTAATTCAATTAATCACAGTATTAATTAGGAAAGAAACACCTTATCCCAAGGCACGGATGCATCCCTCACTCAAGATGCCACAGTTCCAAATTTGGATCCCAGTGCTTTACCTGACATTCTAACAGGCCAATTTAAGGAGACACCATCTTGTTCCTCTCTGGTGAACACAGCCCGTTCCCCCAAGCTTTGCCCCATAACAAAGGCAGGCAGAGTGAAGATAGATAATTACTCCTTCAAGGCCATGCATGTATTCTCGAATAGAAAATGGGGTTGTGTGCATGCGTCTGTGTGTGTGTGTGTGTTGGGGGGGGGGGTTGTTGGTTTCCTTGGCAACTTGCCATCAAAGCAATTGGCAGCTAGGGAGCAAAGGTCACTGGCAGAGACAGGTGCAGTGACTCCCCACCCCTTTCAAGATGATTCATTGCCAGAAGCGGATTCCCTCCCCCGACTGCCATCATGGGGACAATTAAGGGCAACCCAGGTTAAAACTGGCACGTGCTGGGCAGACGTCAGCATGTGGCTGAGGGGGAGGGGGAGGGGAGGAAGCCTGGGACGTTGTGGGGCCTGGTGAGTGGCAGCTCTCGGCTCCAGAAAACAGCTCCATGTTTGCAGACTGTTTGAGAGGTGAGATCAAGGGCACGCAGCGTGGCTCTTCCTGGATGGAAGTGCCCCAAGCTGCTCCGGATGTCAGCGACAGGCGTCCTTATTCCCCGGGAGCTCAGTTTTGGTGGGAAGCATCACTCCTGGAATTAGGACAGATGCATTCGTTCCCAATCCTCTAAATAGAAGAAGAAAAGAAACACACTTCATTGTGATGTGTCTGAAATAAAGAATCTGAAGTAGCAATGCCCTTCCCGCCCCCGTGACATGATGCTTGCCAAAGCTGCATTATGGCCACCTAGCTGTAGACCTTTCCAGTGGCTGCTGAGGCTCTGGCTGAATTGAAACACATAACACATGCGTGGAGGTGGAGTGAGTTTTGGTGCCCCCTTTTGGCACCACTGTTGTATGCTAAAATAATATCGCCCTCTGTACTCTGTTCCACATAAAGGTGTTAATCAGGTCAGTTGAGGTGCAGTCGTTGAGAAAATTGTATGCTTCCGCATTAGACTGTCGTCCCAAATGAATGTGAGAATTATCATTCATTTGTACACACTGCCCTTGTCGGAACCATTATTTTGTGCATTATTTTTTGCAGCTGGATTTACTTGCTTCTTCAGTAGTAATGTTGGATCCAATGTAACCCCAAGGCTCTGGAGGAGGAGGAGGAGGAGGAGGAGGAGGAGTTTGGATTTATATTCCCCCCTTTCTCTCCTGTAGGAGACTCAAAGGGGCTTGCAATCTCCTTGCCCTTCCCCCCTTACAACAAACACCCTGTGAGGTAGGTGGGGCTGAGAGAGCTCCGAGAAGCTGTGACTAGCCCAAGGTCACCCAGCTGGCGTGTGTGGGAGTGCACAGGCTAATCTGAATTCCCCAGATAAGCCTCCACAGCTCAAGCGGCAGAGCGGGGAATCAAACTCGGTTCCTCCAGATTAGAATGCACCTGCTCTTAACCACTATGCCACTGCTGCTCCTTAACTGTATCAGCAAGCAGTAGCTGAACCCCATCAAAAGTGGGAAGCCCTTCAAGACATCCGCCTTCTCACCCGGCATCACTTCTGTCTTGTCCTGCCTTATTTTCGGTTCATTTGTTTTTAGCCACGTGACCACAGCAGAGGCCGTGGCTCAAGACCTCTGCTGCATCACCTGGGGATTTTGATAGGGAGTTGTAAAGCTGGATGTCATCCACTTATTGATGACATCCAGTTTCAAAGCTGCACGTGATTTCTCCTAAAGGCTTTATATAGAGGTTGAATAACATGAGGGATAAGATGGCACCCTGAGATTGCGCCCTCTACAAGATAAATTCCCAAACCAAAGTTAGCTTGTCTCTAATGGCAACTCCTTCAACCAGCGTGGTGTAGTGGTGAAGAGCAGGTGAGATTAGTGGTTAAGAGCAGGTGCACTCTGATTCCCTGCTCTGCCACTTGAGCTGTGGAGGCTTATCTGGGGAACCAGACTGGCTTGTGCATTCCAACACATGCCAGTTGGGTGACCTTGGGCTAGTCACAGTTCTTTGGAGCTCTCTCAGCCCCACCCACCTCACAGGGTGTTTGTTGTGGGGGGGTGGGGTGGAAAGGGAAAGGAGATTGTAAGCCCCTTTGAGTCTCTTTACAGGAGAGAAAGGGAGGGATATAAATCCAATTCTTTTTCTTCTTCACAGATCCAAGAGCAGCAGCAGAGAAGTGTGACCTTTGTCTACCTTCAGGCAGAGACTTTCCAAGGAAGAGTGACCTTGTGTCAGGAACAGGGAAAGAAGGCCCTTATTAATCTTTGCACACCCAGTTAGAGAAAGTTGATCATCACAACATGTGCCCACAGCTTAACCGCATGTCTTGCTTGGGTCCATGCTCCAACAGGGAGGCTTAGGAAATTTTCCTCGTCACAATTTCACAGATAATTAGGGGATTCCAAGTGACAGCGTGGATGCCTTAGACCTGCTTTGATGCCTGTGGTCTTCTTGACCCCCCACTTTCTCTAAGTTGTGATGGTGCACACAGCTTTCTCCTCCTTCGTTTTCTCTCCAGACCAACCCTTTGAGGAAATTGGCTGTGGCTCAGTGGTACAGCTTGTGCTTTGCAACCTTTTGGGGAAGGTTTGCCTGAGAGCATGACTGGGCCACGGGGGCAGTTTGAAACCTGGGTCTCTCAGTTCCTAGTCCAGCACGGTCACTCCTTCAGTGGACTGTTTCTCAGACACGTTCTGCAGACGGCGTTAGAGATGTGACAGGGGATGTACAAAGTGAGGGGATGGGTCTGAATGCTGTCCTCCTGCCCTGACTATGGGCGATTCCACACATGAGTAAAATAGGTTCGACCCAGTTCCCTGAGAAGGGTACTGACCTAGGTTGAAGCCATTGTTGTTCCCCACTGCAACCAGCTTGATCCCAGCTCGGAGAGCGGAATCATCCTGTGCTTCTTCGCTGCTCCGTTCCGATTGGCTACTGTTCTACGGCCATGTTCCGTCCATCCCCACACACGTTATTAAAAAAACTGCCAGAGGAATGGAGGGTTGAAGGTGGCATTTTTTGATTGGCCAGCTGTACGCATGCCCGAAACACTCAGCTGTGATTGGCTGAATGGGGGACTCCTAGCACTAGAGATTCCGCACTTTACTGGAATCGAGCTGAGTTCGAGCGTGGTTCCTTGAAAAAGTAGTAGTTCCCAACTGGAGTCGGAAATTTGACCGTTACATGGGGCGAAGCTGGTACAAAACCACGTCAATCCCAGTGGTTGTGCGGAGCACTTAGGTCAAACGCAGCTCGAACTTAGGTCGATAACTCAAGTGCAGAATCGACCTATGTGCAGTTGTCAAAATGGCTGTCTGTTTATACACAAGGGGATGTAATCAGGAACATTCAAAAGGTGACATTCCGGAGAGCCAGCATGGCACATCGTCATCCTCACTGGAACAGAGTTTTCTGTTTATACTTTGTCCGTGGGTAGATGCTGTCCTCCAGAGCCAGTAATCTGTGCTGGCAGGGCTGGCATCCTCATGCCTGCCTCCCGCCCCTAAACACAAACTTCAATGCATGTAATGTCGTCTGTAGAAAGCTAGAGACTGCTGTGCATGTATCATTTGCTATGTATGTGTCATTTGCTGTGCCTTTAATTGATTTTATTATCTGTCCATGTTCCTTACTGGGGCACGCAAGTACTTTGATGCACTGATAATGAGTATGGGAGAAAAAGGACTGTAGGTCTGCCCTAGGGTACTCGTCTGCATGTGTCATTTTAATGCTCTAGTTTTTTTTAGGTTTTGATTGAGTGCATCAGTATGGCGGAAGCAAAAGATGAGAATAAACAGAAGGGAAAGGTGAAAAACTGTGTATGTACAGTTTACGTACCATTAAAATCGATGCGCAAACATTAATTTTAGAAATTTTGCATGTGAAATCTAGGAAGGCAAAGAGCAGAGTGACTGAAACCATGGAAAATAGCAGAGCAGAACCAGGGAAATTTGGACCATATTATCAAATTGCCCTGGCCTGGGCCCCTCAGGTGAGTTGCAAGAGCTCCACCCTCTGGATCCCCACCCCTCGAGAAAGATGCCATTTCTCGCTGCTGAACACTGCATGTGTGTGGAGAACGTGGGCCCCATTCTTGCCTCTCTTTGCGTGTAGGCTTCACGGAGTAGCAAGAGAGCAACGTGAGGTTGCTTGGTGGCAGAGAGGATCCCTTCTCAGCAGGAGCAGGTTCAGAGATTGCCTCCCCTTCTTGTCAAGCGACTTTGACTTCGCTTCTGATGTCATGTGCTTGCCTGGTGGGTAGAAGGACCTGGAACTAGCCTATCCTAATGACACTGGATATGCCTGATCATAGAGTTAAATCCCCTGTACAAAGTTCTATCCTGAGTGACCCTATAGGAATTTCCTTTCCCCGTCCGTTTACCTGCTCTTCTTCTCTGCTGTGTTTCTTACTGAATCGAGCTGCAGATTCATCAACCATTCTTAAGTGTTGAAGGTCTGCCTTCAGTTGGCATGGCAATAAGGGGCCTGTTCCTTTAACATGCATCTGGAGTAGCTTCTCTTGTCATCTTCGAGGGGTTATCTCTGCCTCCGTGGCAGCGCAGCGGGGATCAGAATCCATCTCTGTCCTGGGAACTCAGATGACATGTCCCAGAGCTCCTAGCTGGCAGGCCTGCTTCCAATGGCCCATTAGACATGCAAAGATATTCCCTCCAGGGAGAAAATATTCAATCGCCTTCATCCCAGAGGGCAGGGGGGACAGCATGCTGCCTCTAGGAGCAATCTGTTATTTGTATATTCTGTTCCTTTACGCAGACTCAGTACTAGGCACTTGCTCAGTGCTCCCTGAAGGGGGCCCTGAGAGCGTAGCTCATCCCTGACCTGCCTGCTGCAGAAGAAATATCTTGGCATTTATTAATAGTTCCAAGGAAAACAGCAGGCCAGAACCACCTGGGATCTGGTCTTGATAGCCCAGCGGCATTCGCTTCTTGTAGATACATCCAAAGCATCAGTCTGGGATAAGAGCCAAAACAGAACTAGACTAGGGTTTGAGCCCTAAGTTCAAATTTGCACCCAAAATTTACCTTCTGTGTAATATGGGGTGAGTATTTCTTATGGCTTTAACTGAAGTCAGGAGGATTTAGAGGATGTTCATATGTTGGCACACAGACTAGGACTTCATGAAATCCTACCTGATAATTTTAACTGAAGATATCCTGGGCATTGCACCTTCAGCATGAAAGCCTAAAATTCTATGGTTACCTAGCAACAGCTACTGAGAGAGCTACTGAGTCCTTAAAGCTGCAGGGACTAATTTTATCACTTTGGGTTTTTTTTTAATTTTTAGAATTTTCTGCAAACCTGAGGTCTACAAACCTGCAAACCTGAGGTGTTTTCAGGTTTGTAGAAAAGTCTGTCTTGCCCATTTACTGCTTCAGTCACCAGATTTGAGTATCCTCAGATTTGGTGGACTTTGCTATTAGTATATAGACAAGCCACTCCAAACCCTGCAGAAGGGGGAATTCCACCCACCACAACCACTTCTTGTAGACTCCACAATAGCGTTGCAGTGTCTGGAAGCTGCTCTAGACCTGGCCATCACCCCCAGCCCAGAATGGCTCCCAGCTTCTGCTTCTGGCAGACCTAGAGAACCTCTTGGCATTTACTGCCCCCAGGCCCATTATGGATACCTGTGACAGCCACTGCCATTTCAAATGGTAAGAATATTGTCTGCATGTGCACACTTGGTGTTTTTTAACTTGGGAAATTTAAACACCCCAGTTTTTAAAAAAAACACTTTTCAGATTTTTCTGCAAACCCTCAGAATCCCCCAGGTTTGTAGAAAAATCTATATAGTGTCCATGTGGTCCTGATCCACGGATTTAGGTATCCGCAGATTGGGGTCACATATTGCTACCAGTATTAGATGTGTAGATTATGATGATGATTGATGATGTAGCATATACAATATGATAGACTATAGAATGTGTCTTCTCCTAGAATGAGAGAATCCCTTTTTGGGTGATCTGTGCACCAATCACATCCTCGGTCTCCACATTTGTATCTCTAGAAGACAGCTACCTGGCTCTTCCCTCCTCCCCCCAAGTCTCAGTGCTTTAAGCAACCTAAAGAATGGGATGTTTTGATTGGTGAAATAATATTGGAGAGGATTAAGGTTAAAAATCCAATCATGGAGCTCCCAATGTTACAGGGCAGTCAGACAGACACCTTTCCCAGCCTAGCCACCTGAGATCCTTTTTAAACAGGACTGACACTCTCTGCAGGCAGAGCTTGGATTCTCTTCCTTAATTATGGCCATTTTTTTTTCTGTGTAGAGAGAACCAGTTCGCCTTACTCAGGATGGAGAGTAGATTGTCTGTCCCCTTTCTACTCCAGGGATGGTGACCTACATATCAAAGGTTTTGTTTTTTGTTTGTTTGGGGTTTTTTGCAGCAGGCAGCATGGTTGGGTGGGCATATCGCTCTTGCTCTGGGGCCTGGAGGGGTTGCAACTTATTGCAGTGCATTTTCAGTTAACCCTGCATGTGCTTTTCCTGCTGGTGAGGAGAGTTTGCAAAACAAAACCCTTTAGATATGTGGGCCAATACTTAGAAGCCTGGTTCATGAGTTTACAGTGGAAGCGTGCACAATCCAGTGGACACCGGATGTCTTTCTTTATATGTGCATTCGGCAATTGTCTTGTGCCATTCAGAGCATGTGCAGCTGAACTGCACATTTAACCCTGTCCTAGTTTCATGTGCAAAGTGAGTGCACGTTGGTTGTTTATTATATATAGATGCAGGCATGTACAGGTGTGAACAGGGCCTCTGTGTACAGTATATACTTGAGTGGTTTTTACAATATACATTGAATAATTGTTATGTTACATTCATCACATGTACTGCTGAATGTGTGATACAAACCCCTGAGTTATCCAAGGACTGGTCCCTGATTTCAGTTGCAAAGTGAATGCACATTGGCTGTTTCTCACAAATAGATCTACGTCTGTGTATACAGCACATTCTACTTCTAGGAACCTTTATTGGCAAACAACACAGATCCACTTAACCAAGTATATATACACAGATCCACTTAACCAAGTAGAGGGAAGCTAAAATAAATGTACAGGTAGAGAAGGCTGATGTTCAGGATTTGCTCCTAAAGCGCTGTTTTATGTACAAATCCAAAAATTTGGTGACTGCATCGTTTGCATCACTACTGGAGCTGTCCAACAGAAAGGTAATCTTTTGCAAGTCAGATGCATACTCTTTTTTGAGTAGCAGAGGTGACAGGTATTTGACTCTGTGTACAGCACATTCATTAGACGTGTGAACACAGCTTCTGGGTACGGTGTACTTGTTTTTTGCTTAAACAGGCTTTAAGTAATCCTTTTGTTCCGTTCAATCCATGTGTAGCAGAAGTGTTATTTAAATCACATATTTATCCAGCTACTAGTCCTGGTTTGATTTGTAAAGGGAATGTGCGTCGGTTCTTTCGTACATGCATGCAGAATATACATTCATTCATTGTCGCACTAACGGGGCTGTGCGCATATTGCCAGCACATGCGCATGCACACGGGCTGCTCTTTTGCTGCTGTGACTGTTCTGCCAACTCCAGGCCCAGCTGGGTTCCAGTTAATTAACTGTGTTGTCTTATCGGCTCTCTTGCACACACTCTCTATGCTGCATGTGAATTAACTCTGCTGCCAATAAGCCCATTGTTCTGAGCCCAAGAGACCCGCACACCTTCCCTTTCACTCCACCCCCCACACGCACAATCCAGTTTCGTTGGCTGGGAAACCTTCAGAGCTAGCAGTTCCTTTGAAGTGGGCAGCATTGTTAATTACGTGGCCTGAAAAGCTGGGTGCATTTCTCTCCTTTTTCCCCACCTTCCTTGAAGCCAATTGCCTGGTTCCTTTTCCTACCATCACTTCCTTTGGTGAAGGCTGCAAATAATGTAACAATTTCTGCAATGAAATGTAACCACGACTTCATTGATTTAGGTAATGCAAGCAGGTGAAAAGAATTGACAGCGGCTCCTATAATGTATAGCCAGCTTTTGGTGTGTGTTGTTTCTGATCTGTCAAGCGACCCAGCGTGGTGTGATGGTTATCGGGTCAGAGTATCATGTTAGACTGGGATCTGCCACAGCCAGGTTCAAACCCCCACTCGGCCATGGAAATTCCCTGGATGACTTTAGACCAGTTTCTCTGGCTAAATTACTTCACAGTGCTGTAATCTGGTTTGGTTCCTCACTGTGGATAAAAACATGCAAATGTTAAAATAAATAAAATATATTTAATGGGAACAATAATCATTTAAGTATGTATACCCCACCTTTCAGGGGGTCTCAAAAGTAGCCTGTTTTTAATCTCCTAAAAGCAATAGTTGAATTAAATCATTTTTTTCCATAGTCTTCAAGATGGTTAACAATTACATTAAGACCAGCCCAAGAGAAGTAAAAGCCCATCAAGGAAATATAAATTGGCCTACTGTCCTCCATGAATTTTTCTAATTCCCTGTGAAAGCCAGCTAGTGATCATTACTATATCATGTAGCAGTGGGTTCCACAGTTTATTGATATGTTACATGGTGAAGTATTTCTTGAATCTCCTGCCTGTCAACTTCGCCAGGGGCTCCTCCAAGTCCAAGTGTTTTGAAAGAGGGAGAAGTGAAGTCTCTCTCTTTTCTCCACACTGCGCATCATTTTATTAGCTTCTGTTGTGTTAAGTGGTCTGGCTCACTCTTCTATGTTTCTTTCCATCTGGGATTCCAGAAGATCGCCTTTCATTTCCTTGACATCCTTTGGGGTAAGAAAGCAGAGCTCGCAACGACGCAGAGCTGAAGGGGGAACCTTGGTAGCCCTCATGTGGTCACTTTGTGAACTGCAGATCCAGCTCCTTGTAATGTTGGGCTGAGAGGTTAGACCCCCTCTTTCCCCAGGCTGCCTGTATGGTTAGCTTGGGTGGAATGACTGGCTTTTAAAGGCCTGACAATGGTAGACATGTGTCCCAGGTAAATGGCCAAACCCAACTATTAAAACTTCCTCTGTTTGCCTAATGCATGGTTTTGATTCTGGGATGGGCTCAGTATATATTCTGTTCTAAGTGTTGCATGCACAGAATGCAGAGTGAGTTGATTTCATAACACATGCCAATGTATGTAGCTGGGTATTGATTTTTTGAAAGAAAAAATTGTGCTCTGCCTTTCCATTCCTAAGAATGTGGAAGTTCTCTCTCTAAAATAATACGTTCTGTTCTGAGATGTTTTGTAAGTGGAGTTTTGAAACATTGCCACGAAACAGCGTTTCTGTGTATCTGTATTGTATCTGCATGGTAAATGGAAGTCTAACTGTCTCCCTTGAAAATGACATTCATACAGTCATGCTAAGGAGAGTATAGCACCTATTTAGGAATTAATGCATTGTTTTAAACAAAGTTTCCATGTACCTGTTTTAAGTAATGCATCCTCCCAACGAATGGGATGATACTCAGCTCTGCATTGTAATGAGCTCTGCTTTCTTACCCCAAAGGATGTCAAGGAAATGAAAGGCGATCTTCTGGAATCCCAGATGGAAAGAAACATAGAAGAGCAGCAGTGGCGTAGGAGGTTAAGAGCTCGTGTATCTGGAGGAACGGGGTTTGATTCCCAGCTCTGCTGCCTGAGCTGTGGAGGATTATCTGGGGAATTCAGATTAGCCTGTACACTCCCACACACGCCAGCTGGGTGACCTTGGGCGAGTCACAGCTTCTCGGAGCTCTCTCAGCCCCACCTACCTCACAGGGTGTTTGTTGTGAGGGGGGAAGGGCAAGGAGATTGTAAGCCCCTTTGAGTCTCCTACAGGAGAGAAAGGGGGATATAAATCCAAACTCTTCTATTGAAGTAACAGGATTGGGGGGGGGGGGGAGAGAACATCTACACAGAATATCACACCTGCATAAAAGCTCATCTTTGATTCAGCAAAAGTTACCAGTGCATTGCTGCACCAATCAAACAATCCAAAACAAACTGAAATCAACTTGGTCTAATGCTGAAAAAACCACATGCGACAGAATGATTTTGTAGAATGTCGAGTTGGCAGGCTGCATTTGTGCTACTTATGACTGTAGGTGGCGGAAACTCTTGTTGAATCCTCCGGTTTTTTAAAAACTCTCTGTGGATCAAAAATTAGAATGCAAGGGATAAAAGTTGCAATCCCGCTGAGCTGTCTCAAGGTGTGTTCCTTTTCCCCTGACACTTATTTGTACTCCACAGCAGCTGGTATAGGAGAAAACAACAGAAAACAAGGGCAAAAACAAACAAAATAAGTAAATAAACAAGAGATGCTGTAACGTAGACCTTTATATAGAATTGCTTTGCAGGGCATTTGAAGGAAGGGCCCCCCCTTATTTGTTCACCTCACTTATTTTGCTTTTGATAGGCTTGTGGGGGTAACACAGAATTCTCTTGCAAGGAAACTGATGCCCTGTTCCTTGATCCATGGAGATCTTCCTCAGCCCCCTCCCCCGCTTCTGAAATCCCCTCACTGAGTGCTTGTTTATTTTCAATTGTTTTCACAGTCACGATGACTTGAAACTTGCCAGTTTTGCAAAGGACTATAACTTTATTCTGCTGTTTATTCACCACTATCCATGTGCTTCATAGAGTGCAAGAGATCCCTGCCCCAAGGAGCTTACAGTTTAAATGTTAACATCAAGGTATAGGAGGAGAGGGGGAGATAAACAGGGTAGAATATGCACTGTCCTGTTTGTTTGTTTATTTATTTATTTATTTATTTATTTATTTATTTATTTATTTATTTATTTATTTATTTATTTATTTATTTATTTATTTATTGGATTTAATATACCGCCCTATCCCAGCAGGACTCAGGGTGGTGAACAATATGAAACATCATGTGTAGAGGACGGGGTAGTACCTTAAGGTTTCAGAATATTACATTCCGTTATCTAAAACCAACCTTCCAGTACTAGCTGGCTGGCACAGAAGCTGAACATTTTAGGAGAACTAAAACATTTTTATCTCATTTTTCCTTCATGGAACTCTGTATGGCATACATGGATCTTGCCTCACAATAACCATAGGCCTTTCCCCACTTACCTTAAGCCCCGCGCTACTCTCCTCAAGTAGCGCGGGGTCCCCCGGTACTCCCCACTACAGGGGCGGCGACAACGCAGCCGCCCCGACGCTGCCGCTATCGCGCCCCCTCAGCGCGCGTCATTCCTGGCGCTCTTGTAAATGGCGCCTTTTGATGAGGGCGCGCGCCAGAAATGAGGGGGGTTGTGGTGAGTGGGGCATAGGGGGGGTTGTGGTGAGTGGGGAAACGCCCCATGTTAGGTAGGAAAGGCTGAAAGAGATTGTCTGGTTTAATATTACTGAGTGAATTGCATGCCTGAGCAGGGATTTGAACCTGTGTTTTTCCAGGCATTGTCAGACACTCTCTCAACACTGTTATAGAGTATCATCCCATTTGTTGGGAGGACGCATTACTTAAAACAGGTACATGGAAACTTGGTTTAAAACGATGCACTAATTCCTAAATCTGTAGGTTATGTGAAGCATGATTAATTTCCCCAATTATCACTTGGTACAAGTACCAGTCTTCTGGGAAGAGAGATCAGAAGTTTATATTTCCCAAATCTTGGTAAAAACCTCAGTGTTGTCTTTTAAGAACGTTATTTAACTTATGGCCCCATCCAAGTGCTGGAGCTGCTCCACCCCGCTGTTCCCAAGGGGGCTTTCTGGTGGCATGGGGATGCCAAAATTACAAAAAAACCTTCCCTGCCACTGGAAAGCTCCTATTGGGCTTAATAGACATACGCCACCGAAAAGTCCAAAGCCCTGGCCACTGGCAATACGGGGGCACTGGCCAAGTGGAAACTGACTAGTGTTGGCTACTCCCCTGCTACACCGGTGGTGGGGACACAGAGATGCAACCTCTCAGGTCTACTGTGTCATAACATAAGATCTGTAACAGCATGCTGGCTCACCGCTAATCTGAATGAATGCTTAGTTTTACCTTGCCATCCTAAGCAAAGTTACATGCGTTGAAGTCCATGGCCTTCTGCAGACTGAGTCAGGTGTCACTCTGCTTAAAGTTATGCTGTCGACTGTCCTGTTCATCACACCCACCTGCTTCTGTGACCTGCTTTCCTACTTCTGTCATCCTCTGGCAGGAGCTGACTAGGAAGCAACTGGGGCGGATCACCACTGAGATCCGGGAGGCCGGCCCGTTCTACTATGCCGAAGATTACCACCAGCAGTATCTACACAAAATCCCAGGTGGCTTCTGTGGCTTACGAGGCACTGGCATTCCTTGTCCCGTTGCTGATGGAGAAGAGCCCTAAGGGGAGCCTCGGTGATCAGAATCTGGATGTGGTCGCCATGGAAACTGAAGCAGCCAAGCATCCACTTTTAATTCAACAGTAATTGGACATGTGTGTCCTTTGTTTCCCTTTTTATGACTTTGTGGGAGTGGGAGGCCCACTAAGAGACCTTCCCGTACCTTTGGTATGCATAGACATGGGGGATTCTTTCAACACACAACTGCTGGTCAAGTGGAATTCAACAGTGTGTCAAAGGTGTGTGTCTAATACAGCCATAGCCCCATCCCTGGTCCAGTTTTGGTTTATAGGAATCTGAATCCAAGGGAGATCATAGAGTTGGAAGGGTCCACAAGAGCAACGCAGGTGCACACATTCAGGAACATACAGATCCCAGACCTTTGGTATGATTGGGATAGAATGTGGTTCAATTGCTCTTCCCTCCATCACATGTTTTACGTATGCCATTGTGACCGATCAGTAAGCTGCCCAGAAATATGTCAAGTTACTCTATGACCTCCTGGAAGGTTTCCACTTCTGTGGTTTGTGCTGAAAGCCAAGGTATTCTTTCTCTGCCCACCACATCTGGAATATTCAGGGCACTTCAGGTCAGTTGCTCTTGAGCATAGGTGTCAAACTTGTGGCCCTCCAGATGTTATGGACTACAGTTCCTATCATCCCCTGCCAGCATCATGATGGGAACTGTAGTCCATAACTTCTGGAGGGCTGCGAGTTTGACACCTGTGCTCTTGAGCACTGGCTGATCTCCCCATGGTCTTCACCACCACTGTGACAAAATGACTCCCATCACGGACAAAATGGATATCTTACATCTCTCCCCTATAGGTCTTACCCCTTTGTTCTATCAGTTGATCCTCAACCCAGCTGCATTCTGAGGGTAATCAATAAACTCCTTTCCATCAGTTTAGCCCCAGACCAACTTTTGGAAATGGGTCTTAGGAAAGCTAAAAATAAGGTTAACCAACACCTCTTGGATCAGGGGTCTTCAAACTATGGCCCTCCAGATGTTCTTAGACTACAATTCCCATAAGCCCTACCACTTGGCCATGCTGGCAGGGGCTGATGGGAATTGTAGTCCATGAACATCTGGAGGGCCATAGTTTGAAGACCCCTGTCTTGGATACAGAGTTGTAAAATGAAATGGTCCTTCTTCCAACATATATTGGCCACTACAATCACAGGTTGGACTTTCTGTAGCTTCATACTATTACGTTTTCCAAATTCAGGTGCACTTTTTCTTGAGCATGTTTTAATGTTCTTCCAGGGGCCTTACTTTCAGGGAGATTCCAGCATTGGCCTGTAGCAGCCTGCACGTGCCCCTTAGTGCTGGAGCAGTGGAAACACTCACTCATGTCTCTTCTTTACTGTAAGTGGTAAGGGGGTGTTAGGGGTAATCTAATTTTACTTCTGCTGCACAGAGCCTTCAATCATTTTGGTCCTCCTGATGCAGAGGTGTAGCTCCAAGGGGCGGGGGGTGCATGACGCACTGGGCGCGCCCATGTGGGCGGGGGCGTTCTGGGGCAGGATGGGGCAGAGGACACACCAGTGCACCCAGCGCTTTCCCCCCTTGCTATGCCTCTGTCCTGATGACTTTGTGGTTAATTATTTGCTTGCTGATATTAATGACACAGTCTTGCACATAGAGGTGAAGTTTTGCTACAGGGCTTATAAAACATGGAAGGCTTTGGTCGGTAAACTTATTAGCTAAAAGGTCTTCTACACTGTACTGCGTTGTGTAATACTTTGTTTTGAGGGGTTCTTTTCTGCTGGTCTATGGCTGTAATTAATAAACTGAACTGAATGCTTGATATGAGAAAATCAGATCACTGGGTTTGGATCAGATCACAGGAAATGTTTTCTGCAAACAACATCACACAGGACTTTTGGCTAGCTAGGCACTTTCCAAGGTGATTGCCTGTACCAGAAAGGATGTTTAAAAGAAAAAAAAACTTGAGCAATTCCTCATTTGCATATGCTAATAGTACTGCAATCCTTTCACCTGTGAAATGGTTCCAGTGTTTTAAATACCAGCCAGCTGGTCCATGTGTCAACATTACTGTGATGAATACATTTCGTGGGGGAAGAGGCTGTCAGCTACCAAACTTGCATGCTCTCGCTCAAGCGTGAGCCCACTTTGAACATTCTTTACCTTCCTGCCAGTCAGAACCTTCCTTTCACCAGTCATGGAATTTGAGGTGCTCCAATGTTGCCCAGGAGCTCTTGCCACTAAACTGTCCCAGACCGTGCTATCTATTGCTTGCATGGAGGGGGTCAGACACATGTATTGCGTGTAGAAACTGAGGAGTACCGGAAGAAAATGACGCCCAGGGCAACCTTATTTTTGTGCCCCCCCTGTGCCCCCACACCCTCCTCTGGGCCTCCGATAGAGGTGAGGGTGCGACAGTAGCCGGCGTTGGGCCGGGAGCCTGCCAAAGGCCTGTCGTGTGCCCTAAGAGGGCCAACGGCAAGCTCCCGGTTCGGTGCCAGTTCTGCCAAGACACCCCCACCCTCACCTACATCAGAGGCCGGCTACCTGCCAAAGGGACAGGTGTAGGCTCCTTGACCATGGCTTGATCATGTGCAGGGTTCCATCCCCATGTGATCAAATGGGTGGCACCCAACAACAACAACAACAACAAGCCTTTATTGGCATACAAAACAGGACAAAATTTCAAAGTAAAACAAGATTAAAAAACACAGTTAAAATTACTAATTTCCAGTATAAAATTTGCAACAGTCTCGCAAAAGAGCACATCAGAGCTGTTCAGGGGGTTGGGTATCTTGTAACACTCTTGCCACTGAGAACACTGCAAGAAAATAGAATTAATATATTTCATGCGTATTTCATCATATTTAGGGCATACAAATAGAGAATGGTCAAGTGTTTCAACTGTAACCAGATCACAAGAACATGTCCGTCTGGCAGGTACGCCCCTGTGTAGAAATGCCCTGATTCATCTGCCAGATATTAGGAAAGATGTTTCTTTGCCCAGGAGAACAGAGACTCACCGTCAGTCAAAATAAACAGTGCTGAACTAGAGAAATCAATGGCCCAGCTTGCCAACTTAATTGGTGCAACTTAAGAAGTAACTGTGATTCAGCGGCGGAGCACACAGGACAGTCTCCCATATTCAATCTCCCAATGTCTCCAGTGGATAGAGCCCAGGTTGTAGATTCTGGGGAAGGACTGTAACCCAGAGCAGATACCTGCAACCAAAGGAGCCAGAATGTGACTTTTCAAACAAAGAAAATGAAACCTTTAAGCTAAGGTTTATTGGAGGCATCGGTGGGAATGCCTGAATAAGAAGTGCGAGAAAGGTTTCTGAGAAATACTTTACAGCATAGGTGTCAAACTCACGGCCCTCCAGATGTTATGGACTACAGTTCCTGGCAGGGGATGATGGGAACTGTAGTCCATAACATCTGGAGGGCCGCGAGTTTGACACCTGTGCTTTGCAGAAAGGGAAAAGATTAAAAAGAACAGTTGCTGGGAACCCAAGTGAGAGACATGTACAGATTTATGTCAGTGCAGCTAAAACTATAACAGAGGGTGCTCCTGGGTGTATTTATTACTTATTGTGAGACCTCATGACTTGCAACAACCTGCGTTGGGACTGTGGAAACTTTAGGAGGTATTAACATGCCAATTAGCATTAATGTTGAGTAATGTCAGTTACGCAGCCTGGCGTTCTTATTCTGCGCTGGGCTCCCCGGTGAGCTCTTGCTCAGATTTTTCACATAGTTGGGCTCTTTCATTGTAAAAGGCTCCTGACCCCTGACCTAGAGGGTCACTAGCAATCCTAAAATGCTCCCAATAAAGAAGTGTCATATGTCCATGTCGTTTGTCTTCTAATCATATGTCCCGGAAAAATGAGCACAGGCTGTGTCTATCATCCTAGACCAGTGATGGCGAACCTTTTCGAGACCAAGTGCCCAAACTGCAACCCAAAACCCACTAATTTATCACAAAGTGCCAACATGGCAATTTAACCTGAATACTGAGGTTTTAGTATAGAAAAAACGGTTGGCTCAAAGGCCCGCATTACTCAGGAGTAAGCTTGGTGGTAGTCGGTGGCTTTGCTTTGAAGCAACTGCACAACGCTTCGAATGAGTGAATCACGACCCTAGGAGGGTTTACTCAGAAGCAAGCCCCATTGCCAGCAACTGAGCTTACTCCCAGGTAAAGGATTGTGCTTTAGTTCTTTCCATGAATATCAGTAGGGTTTAACAGCGCTTAACAGGGTTACCTACACTGCTTCCCCAAAACTAGGTCTTAGGTTTAGTGCTAATAATCTCCCTGAAATAATTGCACTATTATCACATGACGAACTCTGTGCATGCGTGCCCACAGAAAGGGCTCTGAGTGCCACCTCTGGCACCCGTGCCATAGGTTTGCCACCACTGTCCTAGACCCTTAGCCATCTGAGCTCGGTGTTGGACCGTGCATCCAGGTATACCCAGACTGAAAACTAGCCATTTTAGACCAGATAAATCCAAACAGAAACACTCCTGGAATTCTGGGAATGATGAAAAGTTACCGTCCAGAATTTTGGGAGTCTTTGGGGTACAAGGGAACAGAAGTGAGAAAGACTGCTAGACAGGACCCTTTCAATTCTAAAAGGATGAGGTCTGAACCTGAAAACTCTACCTGGAAATAACTGTTAAAATGAAAACAATTCCCCTTCCCCTGAAATTCTGGCATAGTGCAAAGAATGCCTGGAGAAAACCTGTATCCAAAATTTAAATGGGTTTTCTTTTTTCATGCAGCCTCCTCTTTCTCCTTTTTTTTAAAAGTATCATTTTAATTTTCTCACACATAAAACAGACAAATAAAACATTCAAAAGCACTCACTCCACATCTTATATTGACTTCCAGCTATCCCATCTCTGATTAGAAGTTAGGTCTAGGTTTATGCATCTATAACGAAGCCATTCGTTCAATAGTGATTTCTTAAACGTATTCTAATGTTTATAACCTACTGTTTCCTTTAGATTTCAGACCCTGCCACTACTTATCTATTTGAATAGGTTTTCAAAAGATATTGCGTAAAAGGTTTCCAGCTTTCTATCTAAAAAAACTGTTCTAACTATTGTCTCTTAATCAGTGGTGTGCTGCTAATGGGGACATGGGGTAACCCATATTTCGGGGGCACGCCATGTTGTTACGTAGGGGGTGCCAGGTGCCTCCTGGGTCCCCGCGCCAGGCCTCTCCTGCAGCGCGGCGATCCAGCTGGTGCCCCGCGGCCAGGGGCGTACCTAGGCGAACTTGAGCCCTGGGCAAAACCTGAGTTTGATTCCCCCCCCATGGGTGGCCACCCTCTCCCTCCATGACCAAACAATGATTTTTTCCACCAGGTCGTTTCAAAGTCACCATCACATTATAGAACATCCCCCAACTCACAAATCTGAACATAGCAAAGGGCCATGCCACACAGCTGAAATAATATTTGGAAAACATTTTCAAAATGCTTTCAAAATGTTTTATTACTGCTATGAAAACATTTTATGGTGTTGTATCCAGTCCCCCCAATTGGGGGAAACAGCATCACTTTCAATGTTATTTAAACTGGGGGGGCCCAGATTCTCCCTTTAAGGTGGATTTAAAAGGAGAATCTGGGCTCCCTAGTTTAAACAAGTGATGCTGGAATCCACCCCCAAACAGCATCACTTTCAATGTTTAAACTGTGGACCTCAGATTCTCCCTTTAAATCCATGCCAAAGGGGGTAGATTTAATAACAACAACAACAACAACAACAACCTTTATTAGGCACTGAGAGAATAAAAGAAAGAAAGAAAACAAGCATTGGTGGGAAGGGAGTGAATTTAAAAAGAGAATCTGGGGAAATTTAGGGGGTGCCTGTTGTCAGGGGTGCAATTATTAAGATAGCAGCACCAAAATTTCAGAGTATCTTCGTGAGACCCTACTGATGATACCACTCAGATTTGGTGAAGTCTGGTTCAGGGGGTCCAAAGTTATGGACCCTCAAAGGTGTAGCCCCCATCTCCTATTAGCTCCCATTGGAAACAATGGGGGATGGGGGCACTCCCTTTGGGAGTCCATAACTTTGGACTCCCTAAACCAAACCTCACCAAACCTGGGTGATATCATCAGGAGAGTCTCCCAAAAAATCCCTGAAATTTTGGTGCTGCTAGCCTAAAATCTGCGCCCCCTGCAGGCCAAAAACGGAAAAACACTGAAAATACAAAATCCCTCACAAACCTGCAATTTTGTCGCCCACCACAAGGTGGCGCCCAGGGCAGCTGCCCACTTTGCCCAATGGGAGGTACACCTCTGCCCACGGCTCCCCCCATGATGGGGTGTGAGAGGTTTTCCGTGGAGAGGGTTGCCCGGAGGCTGGGGAGGGCAGGAGCCGGCCTGCTGCCCCAGCGCCCACTGCCGAGCTCCACTCCCCAGCCTCCCTGCATTTCTGAATATTCTGTTACTTTCAGAATCCAGTCTTCTTTTTATTATTTTTCTGGTTTTGCACATATAAAGTCCTTACTGCAGTCGTCATGCGCATAACAGCCCTATTCTTCCTTATGAGCACAAGTGCACAGATCTTTCTGTAAAGGTGAGGAGAAAATGCAAGGGTTGGTCAGACAGTCCTGAGAATAATGCACACTCTTTCTCCTACTGGACTACTGCTAATGGTCAACAGTAGTGAGGAGTAGGTGGTTGGATATTTAGTGTGTATTTAGTGAGATTGCCGCCCTCTTCATATATGAAACTCTCATATTTTTTTTTAAAAAGAAAAAGCACCATCACCCCTGCCCGACTTCACTGCTCAGGGTTCTTGAAAGCATTTTTCTGACTCTGTCGCTGGCAGTGCATCGAACTGGAAAAAAAATGCTCAGAGCAATATCATCCATCCAGTGAGGGAAAGAGATGGAGTTTAGTGGCAGGGTGGCCAACCTCTGTGGGATAGCTGGAGGCCTCCCGCTATTACAACTGATCTCTGAGTGACAGAAATTAGTTCATGGGGGCGGGGGGGGGAGGGGGGATGACTGCTTTGGAAGGTGGACTCAATGGCATCATTGAGAGCCAGAGTGGTGTAGTGGTTAAGAGCAGGTGGATTCTAATCTGGAGAACCGGGTTTCATTCCCCACTCCACAATGGGGAAACTGGAGAACCGGGTTTAATTCCCCACTCTGGCTTATCTGGATTCTAATCTGGAGAGCCGGGTTTAAGTCCCCACTCCGGCTTATCTGGTGAGCCAGATGTGTTTCCGCACTCCTGCATTCCTGCTGGGTGACCTTGGGCTAGTCACAGTTCTCTCAGAACTCTCTTAGCCCCACCTACCTCACAAGGTGTCTGTTGTGGAGAGACAGAGGCAGAGCGAGGGGAAACTGCACCTGGGGCGTGTGCGCCCTGCACCCCTGCTGCAACACCACCCACCTCCACCATGGAATGCCCTCTCCACACCCCCTCCACAGCCTGGCCACACCTCTGTCGCTGCTTCACCCAGGACATTGTACCCCGCCCCCCTGTCCCATGGGCGTTACGCCACTGTGGAGAGAGGAAGGGAAAGGAGCTTGTAAGCCACCTTGAGTTTCCTTACAGAAGAGAAATGTGGGGTATAAATCCAAACTCCTCCTCCTCATCATCATCTTCTGAAGTCCCTCTGCTCTTCAAACCCTGCCTTCCCCAGGGCCCACCCTCAAAATTTCTAGGTATTTCCCAACTGAGAACTGGCAACCCTATTCAGTGGGCTTTTTGTTTTTGTTTTTCCTGTTACATTTGAATAGGTGAGAGTATGAGAAATATACATGGACCGGAGAGACAGAGCCAGCATCATTTCTTTAGTCCTGGTACAAACTCTCTCTCCCCCCCCCCTCCCCAATTTATGCATATAACTATGAGTCCTTAAAGCGAAGTTTCTAATTCTGAAATGGAATAACTAGACCGTATCAAGAAGCCTAGACTTGGCCCCCTCCATCTGTAGATCTCAATAAAGTGTTTTCGACCCACTCCCACTGCCCAAATCTTGGACCTTCTCAGAAATTTAATTCTGTTCTGTTCTTTAGTAGTGCACTTTCTCAGGCTGCCAGTTGGGGGCGCTGCTACATTAATCAACCCTTTGATGGCACGAACCAGAAAGGAATAGCCAAACCTGCCCATTTTGGTGAACAGCTTATTGAGTATGTTTGACTTGAAAGGGGAAGGAAGCATTAATAGTGGACCATTGTGTGCAGAGTTTGAAAACTGAAGGCCTGCCCTGTTCAGTCAGAATCTGAAGCATCCATAAAATGGCCGTGATTAAAAGGCTTGGCCATAAACAATAACGTCTTCTGGCACCTGACATGCAGTGCCATGAGAAATTTCTGATCAGATCACAGTGTGTATAAAAAGGGTCTGGAGGCCAGAAGCCTTGCGATTAAATTGCAAAACAACATTACTGCAGGAATGGGGCTCCTCGTGATTGATAGGAAAAAATGCCAGTGATTAATGGCTCTTTTTATTGACTTCATTAATTTCCCGCCTTAATCCCCGATGGAGGCTCAAAGCAGCTTACATGGGTTCTCCTCCATATTCTTCTCTCAGCAATGCTGCAAGTTAGGTTGAGCTGCGAGTGAGTGACTAGCTCAAGATCACCCAGCAAACCGCCATGGCAGCCTGGGGATTCAAACATGGCTCTCTCAAATTTTAAACTATGCCACACTGGATGTCAGATACTGCAGGAACCCAATGAAACTCTGCATTGCATAGTTTATTGTAACAAGTATCAGGACATGTTATGCATGTTATGTTATGCAGAAGTAAAATGATTGGCAATAGGAACTAAAGTTGTGTTTTGTTGCAGTTGGGCATTTTGTGCTACTAATTGTTTTTCCTCTCCATTTCATATCCTAGAGCTCAAAGCTGAGGGCACCCAGTGAGGCTGATGGGCAACAGTCTCAAGAGGAACAAAAGGAAGTACCTCTTTACACAGTGAATTAAACTGTGAGTTATACTGCCAGTGGACGAAAGAATGGCCATGAGCATAGAGGGCCTTAAAGCATAGATGGAGCCAGTTGTGGTTAAGAGCAGGTGGATTCTAATCTGGAGAACCAAGTTTGATTCCCCACTCCTCCACCTGACTGGAAGAGGCTTATCTGGTGAACCAGATGTGTTTCCGCACTCCTGCATTCCTGTTGGGTGACTTTGGGCTAGTCCCAGTTCTTCAGAAGTCTCTCAACCCCACCTACCTCACAAGGTGTCTGTGATGGGGAGAGGAAGGGAAAGGAGCTTGTAAACCTCCTTGAATCTCCAGGAGAGAAAGGTGGGGTATAAATCCAAACTCTTCTTCTTAACTAATGTCTCCAAGTTCTGTTTGTAGGGCTTATTGGGGCATCTATCTAACCACGGCAGGAAACAGAAGCAGAAGAAGAGTTTGGATTTATATCCTGCTTTTCTCAACTGTAACGAGTTTCAAAGTGACTTACAAACTTCCTTCGCTTCCTCGCCCCTCAATAGGCACCATGTGAGGTAGGTGGGGCAGAGAGAGTTCTGAGAAAATTGTGACTAGCCCAAGGTCACCCAGCAGGCTTCATGTGTAAGAGCAAGGAAACAAATTCACTTCTCCAGATAAGAGTCCGCTGCTCATGTGGAGGAGTGGGGAATCGAACCCAGTTCTCCAGATTAAGAGTCCACCTGCTCTTAACCACAACAGCACACTGGTTCTCAGAATGCTGAAGTAGATGAACTCTGGCATTCTATGAATACTGCCTCTCTCTGCCATTTGAAATGGTCTATCTATCGTGTCGTTTTGCTGTCCACGAAATGGGCTTTCTCCAGCAGATCCTGATAGATACTTTGACAACAAAGTACGGAACTGAACATTCTACAAGGTTTTCCTTTCCACCCTACCATCTTCTCACATGGCACAACCTGCTTCTATACACATCTACTCACAAGTAAGTCCCACAGTGCTCCATGGGACTTGCTAGGAACAGCCTTCATTTGGAGGTTCGCAAACTGGTTGGGAGCACCTCGTGCATTGGCCAAAGGGGAAAAAAGTGAGAACGAATCCTGCTGCAACAGCCAGCACGTAATATTCTGAGACCTTCGAAAATGGCAACTGCTAGCATCATCCTGTGGTTTCAGATGGAGCTGGACGTCTGCATTTTTATGTGAGGACCAAGTATGACTCTTCTGCCATTTGTAGCTCCAACAAGCCTTGCAGTTTTATCGTTGCAGTTCCCTCTGGGCTATCAATGGAGGCAGCTCCTGAAAATTGCCAAGAGCTGCCTCGAGCCTTCTTCACTTTTGTTTGCCAGGTCCTCGCTAGCCATCCTGGACAGAGAAAAATGTCCTGTTGCCCCCTTCCTTTTGCCATCAAGTCAACTTGTGGCGACCCCTGGTGGGGTTTTCAAGGCAAGAGGCATTCCAGAGGTGGTTTGCCATTGCCTTCCTCCGCATCACGAACTTGGTATTCCTTGGCAGTCTCCCTTCCAAATACTTGTCAGGGTTGGCCCTGCTTATGCTTCTGAGATCTAACAAGGTCAGGCTAGTCCAGGGGTCTGCAACCTGCGGCTCTCCAGATGTTCATGGACTACAATTCCCATCAGCCCCTGCCAGCATGGCCAATTGGCAGAGCTGATGGGAATCATAGTCCATGTAGCAGTTGCATCTCTGTTGTGAGTCAGCTCACAGTGCAACAGAAGGGATTTTGGGTGTGCTTTCAACGTATGACGCAGCATTTCATTTCCAGGCTTCAACACCGGTTGGATGCAACTTCAGGCAAATTCCTTTGTTTGTAAAGCCCAGAGGAATTAAAGTGCAGGTGATTCACAACAACAAAAAAAGGTGTGTTGAAAACAGGTGCTAGAGGGCGGTGCAAAATACTGGTGCTGTGTGAGTCAAGAGGGAGGAAGTCAAGTCCCAGCTGTGAGCTCTCCCTATCTCTGAACACAGCCTGTGGCTTGTTTTGAGAAGTACATAAACATTCCTTTGCCTCCAAACTTCTCTGCTGCAGAAATCTGCTTAAGGGTTAGTCCATGAACATCTGGAGCACCATAGGTTGGCCACCCCTAGGTTAGCTAATTCCGGCACCTCTTGGCAGTGAAGGAGGTGGCAACAACCCCTAGTAGACCCCTCATGAGATCGGCTACCAGGGAGCCATCTTCGATTCTTTGCGGCATTGTGGTTGGTTCCAGGCACAAGTCAAAAGTCAGCACTTATAGGTCTCCAGATTGGGAAATTGCTAGAGATTTGGAAGCCGTGGCTGGAGAGGACCAGGTTGCCCAGCTGGGTGATGCTACATAATCTGCACTCCAAAACGTACCATTTCCTTCATGGAAACTGGTCTCTGTCGTCCGGACCAGGTAAGCTTTAGGAGTTTGGCAGCGTCATTAGGCAGCGCTCTCAGAAAGCCCTAGGTGGCTAACTCTAGCTGGATACCAACATACTTGTAAAAGAGTTTTTTTTTTAATGAATAAGTCTTTAGCTGCAAATCCAGAGTAGGTGCTTTAATGAACGTAATGGTGTTCTGCCATTTGAACAAGTGGATTGGATTATTTACTTCCAGGTTCCACTGGGAACGGTTATAATCCAGATTGTTTGTTTGGTTTCTTCAAAAAATTTATACAAAGCTAGCATGTCTGGAAAGTCTCAGAAACGGAGATCAGACAATGCTTTAGCTGAACATACTGCCAACTAGCTGTAGCTGAGAGGTTGAACTCCGTAGTGCCGAGTATTCAAGGGGTTGCAGTTATTTTTTCCAACCACTGAGACAGGAACATTAGACCACTAGACACTTTGTATTCCCCACCCCCACCCACACCCACCCCACCCCACCCCACACAAACATGCACAAAATGTATTCCCTAGCTTAATCTTACAATTTCCCCAAATAGTTAGATTCTTGTGTGTGAATGGGTCAAAGGCCACCTGAGTGCCAACCATCTGCTAGGCCAAGCTAAAAGCCTCAATTACAGAGGGATACACCTGGGGATGATTTAAGTGTGTACAGCCCAAGGCTGCCTGTTACATATGGCCTACAATTGGGCCATTTCTAGGTGAGCCCATTCAGGCATTTCCTGCTCAAGGCAAGAGTCCAGTATTGCACTTCAGAGAACAAGAAGGTTAAATGATATTGGGTAGATTAGGGAGATTAAAGCCCTTCTACTGGGAGTTGAAGCTTTTCCTATGCAGTCGTAGGCTTGCCTGAGGCACCCTAAGTAAATTTACAAAACAGAGGGATCCGAGTGCCCAGGCAGATTCCTACAGAAGCTCACCTGGTTCCCAGTTACGGTTTTATTGGGTCAACACCAGTGCTTTGCATTGAACCCAGAAATAGTGGTGATAAAATTTTTGTCTATAACCTTGCTGCAGTATTAGCTGAAATTTCCAAACCCTTTCCTAAGCCCACCTTGCATGGAATGTGTTCGGGAGAGTCACATGACCAGAATAGAAAGTTCTGCTATATGAAAGAAGGACAATCAAAATGGGTCTCAAAGATCAAGCTCCTTGGCCAGGTCCACAGATTCCTTCCGCACGGCTGTTAGGTTTACAACTCCATCTTGGAACATTCTTGGAGATTTGGGGACTCCTCTGACAGCCAATAGAGGGTCACATTCCATTCTCTGCGTGTTTTGTTTGAACAAGAAGAGTTTGAGTCTCCTGTCAGGAGACTCAAGGTGGCTTACAAACTCCTTTCCCTTCCTCTCCCCACAGCAGACACCTTGTGAGGTAGGTGGGGCTGAGAGAGTCCTGTGACTAGCCCAAGGTCACCCAGCAGGAATGTAGGAGTGCGGAAACACATCTGGTTCACCAGATAAGCCTCTGCCACTCAGGTGGAGGAGAGGGGAATCAAACCCGGTTCTCCAGATTAGAATCCACCTGCTCTTAACCACTGCACCACGCTGGCTCTCTTAGGTAGAATCTCTTTTCTCATAGTTTGAAATACATTACACTGTGTCCTAGTCTCTGGAGCAGCAAAAAGCAAGCTTGCTCTCTCTTCAACATGACATCCCTTCAAATATTTAAACATTGCTATCTTGTCACCCCTTAACCTTCTCATTTTTAGTCGTAATGCACAATTAACTCCCGATTTCCCTTTGAAGTTGGTATTCTTGCTTTTTAATTTCTTTGGTGAATGTTATCTCCTTGTTATGAAAAGCTTTATGATCTGCTCTTAGTCCCTGATTATTTGATTGTGGTTTTCTGGCTCTACATTCTGTAGGCAATGTAGCTTTTCTTAGAATTTTTTTGATGCTACTGATGGTTTTAGTGTTATTTTCTTCTTTTATTTCTACCAGCTGCCATAGGAGTTCTTTTTTCCCCCCCTAGTGGGTTGTAATTATTTTAAATAGACAAATAAATGTTCTTTGATGACCAACATTTGCTCTTCCCCATCAGATCTTGTAATCTGAAGATCATGCAGTTCAGTTGTCAACATCTGATGGTATCTCTCACATCGCAGTCTGTGTGAGGCAATATTTGGCAGCTGACATGCTAGAGCTCAGGAGAGATGTCACCTTGTCACAGGGAAAGCTCTAGCATTGCTTGATTGGTGATGTGTAAAAAGGGAGTTGGATCCAGACTAAATCTACTTTTTCCATTGACTTCCCCTTCCTGCTGTGGACCCTTCCCCATGATGTTCCTCAGTCTCCTCAGATGGGTGGGGACCAGTGGCATTTGGATCAGTGGGCTGCAAGGGGATGGATAGGGTTGCCAGGTTTGGGTTAAAAAGTACCTGGAGATTTTTGGGGTGGAGGCTGAGAGGGGCGGGGTTTGGAGAGGGAAGGGACCTTGGTAGTCTATCAGGCCATAGAGTCCACCTTCCAAAGCAGCCATTTTCTCCAGGGGGACCTGATCTCTGTTGCCTGGAGATCAGTTGTAATCCCCAGAGATCTCCAGCTACCACCTGGAGGTTGACAACCCTGGGATGAGGGCAGAATGAAGAAGAGGAGGAGGAGGAGGAGGAAGAGTTTGGATTTATATCCCCCCTTTCTCTCCTGCAAGGAGACTCAAAAGGGTTTACAATTTTTATTGCTAAATACACATGAATACGTGAAACCTCTATATCAGGGGTCTGCAACCTGTGGCTCTCCAGATGTTCATGGACTACAAATCCCATCAGCCCCTGCCAGCATGGCCAATTGGGAACTGTAGTCCATGAACATCTGGAGAGCCGCAGGTTGCAGACCCCTGCTCTATAAACTGGGTCAGGGTACTAGAGTATCAAAGGCAGTCTTGTCTACTCTGGCAGCAGTTCAGCTGGGTCTCATGTTGGGGTCATTCACATGACTCAGTTCTTTCAACTGAAGAGGGTGGGAATTGAACTTGGGACCTTCTGCAGATATTCCACCACAGAACCATATCACCTTCTAAGAGCAACCTTGAGAGCAGGTTGCCAGCAGACCTGGAGAAAAATGCCTTATTCCTTTAATAAAGGCAAAATGTGTGGAAGTTGATAACTTTTCATGGTAAGAATATAACATCACCTGGTAAATATCATCCCACTGAGTCTCTGTTAAAGGGACATGGTGCCTCCACCCTTCAAACAGGTGACAAGCTTAGTTTCATATATTTAGAATGAAGAGACCGGCAAAATCCAGCACAGTGCATATGGAATTGGAAACACATTGATGCACTCCTGTTTTGACCTCTTTGTCTTTTCCAGTTGTATCCCATACTTCCTCTAAGGAACTCTGCATGGTGCACATTCCTTCCTTCCTTCTTCTCTGTTATCCATTCCAAACATTCCAAACACAGGGATTAGCAGGTTGAACTAAAAGACCTGTGTAAGAAGGCATAACAAAATTTCAGCTGCGCACATATGGCAGCAAATGGAATGGGAATGATTTGGAATTAGCCACCCTAATTTCTATGTCGGAAACTGGCTTAAATGAAATAGGCTAGGACAGTGGTGGCGGACCTTTGGCACTCCAGATGTTATGGACTACAATTCCCATCAGCCCCTGCCAGCATGGCCAATTGGCCATGTTGGCAGGGTCTGATGGGAATTGTTGTCCATAACATCTGGAGTGCCAAAGGTTCGCCACCACGGGGCTAGGACTAGGTTGAGAAAGGGTCCCCATTTCCAAGCCTTCAATTTGCTGTGGATGCACTAAATTTCAGAAGTGAGCAATTTTCATGTTTATTCCAACTATGCAGCAGAGAGTTGGCCAGTCATGATTGCCCCTAATAATTGGCTTATACCACGTTGCCATCACAGAAGACAACCTTGGCACATGCTCAATTCGAGTAAGCCGAGGTGAGTTTTTCACTCTGCAGGGAATCCACTGACTCCGTCTCGTGCTGAATCCACAATTTTGCTGTAGAAACTATTTCTTAATTGAGTCTGAAAATAGGCACTCTGGAAGCCCTTTGGGAGGGCTTGTTTCAGAGATTCAAGTTGGAGCTGACAGACACAGTGCTGTAGCCAGATTTCCCCCCCCCCCCCCCCCGCATACACACCCACTCACACTGCTGGCAGAAGAAGCTGGGACAACTCAAATGCGTTGGAATTCTGCTGACCTGACCTGTTGATATGTATAATGCAAGTGAAACATTCCCCTGGCCACAGAGGGCACCTGGCAGCTTTAGACTGGGAGAGCTGAGCTCCTATCCCCTCCTTGAACCTTCAGGCCTCTTTGAAGGTCTGATTAATTGGGAGGGAGTCAGTGGGGGAATCCCCATGGTCAAAAAAATCTCGTGATACAGTAAAAGTCCCCGTTTGGGCAAGGAGTCCCAACGGCTTCAGTGCCCAACTTGACTCCATCCCGGCCCTGGCACACGCTCTCCCGCTCATCCCGCGTTTTTAAAAACCTTTTTGAAAAACGCGGGCCGAAGCCGCATCGGTGGGGAGCAGCAGAAAAACAATACCGTTTATTTTTCCCGCCCTAGGAGGCACGCACCAATCAGAGGGCAGTGGGCTGGGCACAGAGTGTGCCAAGGGTTTTTGGGGGGGGATGGGGGTTGTGCCAATCGTGGCTTCGTAGGCACGAGCCTGCAAAGAGAAGGAGAGATAGTGCAGTGTGTGTACCAACAAAGCTGCACAGCCAAAAAGTTTAAAAAAATAGAACTTCCTATGTTTCTACAAAGCTGTGCAACCTGAATTTTTTTTAAAAAGACCTCAACCAGAGGGGAGGGGCTGCGGGGTCGCATTCCCACCCCAATACAACAGCCAATCAGAAAGAGCCACAGAGCAGATCACGGGCTCATGGAAATAGTTACAGTTTTTTATCCTGGGATTAACTTTGACCCCCTCAACAGACCCACGCTGTGGTGGGGAGGCAGAGACCAGGATGAAAAGGTGCTTTATCTTATGGAATGGGGGGGGGGAGGTTTATTTTCCCAGTGGGGATTTGCCCACTGTTAACTCAATCCACGCACTGCCTTTAATTTACTAAGGATGTTGACATAATACAGATAGCAGATGATTCCAAACATTGATTGCCCATTGGAATCTGAAGGAAAAGACCTTCTGTCCTGTTACCTGGCTTTCCCAAAAGCAGAAAAGACCCAGAGGCCAACTAAGGCCCTTTCCACATAGCAAATGTATAACACGTTGCAGTTGGGATAAAGTAACCTGTTTTCCTGATTTCGCATTCACATGCATCCGTGCAGGCAGTGGCGTACCGCCTATGGAGACATGGGGCCACCCATGACGCCGGGCGCATGCCTGTGGGGGTGCCCAGCAGGCTCCTGCCCACCTGCCGCTGCTGCTTCGCTGCCACCGCCGCCGCTGCTGGCCGGTCGGACCCCTCACTCACTTATCCTTTCCTTTCCCCACAGGCTCTGATTGCGATCTTTGGAGCATTGCCCTTTTAAGAAAGTCATAGAGACAGGCTACCTGGGAGGCAGCTTCCCTGAAGCCGAGCCTCAGAGCCTGCGGGGAAAGGAAAGAATGAGTAAGTGAGGGGGACGAGGCACTGTGCGAGTAAGCGCTGCGGCACTTACTTGCGAGTAAGTGGGGCTCCACGGGGGGCGGTCGGAGGGGTTTTTGTCTCTGGGAACCATTTGAACCTCGTATGCCACTGTGTGCAGGCAGCGATTGGAACCCCGGAAACAATTCAGGCTGCTGTTGCACCTTTGCATGGAGACACATCTCTTTTTCTTTACTTCCCACTAATGCGTAGCTACGCAAGCATGCACAAATGAACCCCCACAGCCATGCTGATGTCTCGCAATGTGATCATCTGCACCTGTGTAGCTATGCAGTTGTAAGCCATGATATTTTTTAAAAAGGAAAATGGAGGCCCGTTCGCTCACGAGTGTCTGCAACCCGGGATTTTTGAAAGGGCGTGCAAATAGCGCTATTCTCAAAAAATCCAGTTTGGGGGAAATAACACGGAGCAGACTCATTCTAGGGGTGGGATCTGTGCGAAGTGTCCCCCCCTCCCCCAAATGTTTTTTTTACAGTCCTACACCCGTGTTTATTGGCCCATGCAGAGGGGGCCTAAGTGTTGAAGGATAACATTTGAGGTCAGTCCTTGTCTTCTGTGAGCAATTATACCAGTGCTCAATTAGAAGATTTTGGATTTATAGAAAAAGATTTTGGATTTATATCCCACCTTTCTCTCCTGCACAAGCTCCTTGTCCTTCCTCTCCCCACAACAGGCACTTTGCGAGGTAGGTGGGGCTGAGAGAGCTCTGAAGAACTGTGACAAGCCCAAGGTCACCCAGCAGGAATGTAGGAGTGCGGAAACACATCTGGTTTACCAGATAAGTCTCTGCCAATCAAGTGGAGGAGTGGGGAATCAACTTCAGTTCTCCAGACTGGAATCCACCTGCTCTTAATCACTACACCAGGGGTAGGGAACCTGCTGCTCTCCAGATGTTCAGGAACTACAATTCCCATCAGCCTCTGTCATCATGGCCAATTGGCCATGCTGGTAGGGGCTGATGGGAATTGTAGTTCCTGAACATCTGGAGAGCCGCAGGTCCCCTACCCCTGCACTACACCATGCTGGCTCTCTTCCTAGCCCCATTTGACTAGGAAACTCATTGAATGACCTTGGGCCAGGTTGTATTCTTCCAGCCAATCCTACCTCACAGGCTTGTTGTGAGGGTAACATAAAGGTCAGGGGACCATGCAGGATGATATGAACTCCTCAGAGGAAGAGTGGGCTAAAATCTCAGTTGACTGCAGTTACTTGGGCATGAGTTTGTGTCCTGCTTTCCCAAGGCAGCATTCCCATTCCCAGTAGCATCTGTTCTTGCAGGGCTCCAGTTTCTCCCGATTCGTTTTTGGCTGAACATGCAGCAGAATACAGCAGCAGAATTAATCAATCTGGGAATTGCTTTAGCATTACAGTCACAATCATGAGCAACAACATTCCTCTGCAAGGACAAGACAATCCAGTTGCAAATGATTGCTATAGCACAATAATTACATAATGTTGTTTGGAAGCAGTTCATGATTTCTGTTACATCAGACTGAGCGCACATGTGAATGAACGCTTTCATACTAAAAATGTAAAAAACCCACAAAGCTGCACATAGAAAACATGTATGTCAGTGAAAAGAATTCTGGTCTAGCTGTCTATCTCCCTGCAATGCTCGTTTTTTATGTACAGGGAAAGTCGGATGGAGTTTTCTATCAGGTGAGCCCCAGCCTGCAGTCTGAAATGGTAAACTTGCTCCTTAGATAAAGAGCCAGTCCTGACTGAGAGGGTGAGGAAGGACTGCCTTTGGGCATCTGATCAAAGCAGGAAGTGGCAGAGTCCTGAAGGAGTAGAATGCACTGTACCACGTCATATTGCAGATGGTGGTGGTGGTGGGGATCACGTGTTGTTGTTTTTTTAATGCTCACCCAGCTGAAGAAAGTGCATGCGGTGTGATGTTCATACCTTATTGAGTTTCAAATGGGGAGATGCGTTCAAGTTCCAATATTCCTTACTGAACGAGCATTTGTTCTCAGCCCAGCCCACATCACAGGGCTGCTGCAAGGATAACCCTCAGAAGGAAACGCAGAAGATGTGGGAATAGTAATAAAGGGAACATTTCTTATAGGTTGGACATTGGCACAGCAAGAAAAAAATTCCCTTTCTCTTGGCACTTGGCCTTGTAATTGCAGGGGTTCCCCCACGGGAACAGTAATAAAGTTTTTTTTTCCTGTAGCCTCATTTGACTGCAGACCTAGATTTGAGCGTATTGTCTCTGTATGTGAAGTGTCGTCAAGTGGCAGCTGATTTACTGCATGAGATATTCAGAGATGGTCCACCATTTCCTGCTTCTGTGCCATGCCCTTGGCATTTGTTGGAAGTCTCCCCTCCGAATTCTAACCAGGACCAGCCCTGCTTAGCAGCAGTGGCGTAAGAGGTTAAGAGCTCGTGTATCTAATCTGGAGGAACCGGGTTTGATTCCCTGCTCTGCCGCTTGAGCTGCGGAGGCTTATCTGGGGAATTCAGATTAGCCTGTGCACTCCCACACACGCCAGCTGGGTGACCTTGGGCTAGTCACAGCTTCTCGGAGCTCTCTCAGCCCCACCCACCTCACAGGGTGTTTGTTGTGAGGGGGGAAGGGCAAGGAGATTGTAAGCCCCTTTGGGTCTCCTGCAGGAGAGAAAGGGGGGGGGATATAAATCCAAACTACTACTACTACTACTACTACTCTTCTTCTTCTTCTTCTTCTTCTTCTTCTTCTTCTTCTTCTTCTTCTTCTTCTTCTTCTTCTTCTTCTTCTTCTTCTTCTTCTTCTTCTTCTTCTTCTTCTTCGTGGCTTCTGAGATCCAATGAGGTCAGGCTAGTCTGGGCCATCCAGGTCTGGGTGCACATTATCTGCAGGCTACATTTTTGCCCCACCCTTACTTCAAGCAGCTTAGAGAGAGAGTGACTGACTGCCTGGCCCAAGGGTATCCAGTCAGCTTTAGAGGAGGGTGGTAACCTGACCCCCTCTCCATCTCCTCAAGCATAGTCCAACACTCTAACCGGTACACTACACCGTCTCACTAACCCTGCAAGATTTAACCCCATGACTTGCAGCACATCGCATGGATGGGGGGGTGGGGGTGGGGGGGGGGAGAGGGTCATCTCAGGAAGATTTGCTATTGTTTTCCCTCCACCAGCCTCCTGTGGCATTCTTTAGCAGGCCTTCCTGTGCCTCTCTCTGTGCACAACTGGGGTGCGAGGTCAGGTGGGTGAATGTTAATGAAGAAACAACAGGAAGCCTGGGTCTTTTATTAGCTGCTCGCAGCTGGAGGTGAATAATCTGATCTTTGCGGTGTCCTGTTTGCTGCTCCTGCAAGCCACCCATCCCTGCATCACCTGGGGCTGGAGGAGCCTGCAGCAGCACCCTGATGTTGACACCCAGGCCGCCCTTCCTCTCCGCCCACGCTCCCCTGTGTCGTTGACGAGAAAGAAGCCGCCGCCACCAGTGCAAAGGGATTAGTTACTGCACATCTCTGCCACCTACTCATGTCCTGTCTGAGAAGCAACCTCCCATCTTGGGTGCTTCTCTGGTTTGTTATAGTGAGCCTGAACGTTGCCTAGGTCCTCCAGCAGTTCCTTTTCATTGGGAACAGCCCTGCTTTTCTGGGTCTTGCTTGTAGCAAAGCATAGTCCCTGTTTAGACCTGAGGCCAAGATCTGAAAAGTTTTCAGATGCATTGGATTTCCTTCTAGGGTGGCAGGAAACCAAACCCAAACAGTATTTTATTTATTTTATTTTGGGGCAACTCATAGGGTTTTAAGGCTCTTAACATCAAAGTTGAAATGCAAGTTACATTACAAAAGGAATATGGAATAGCGTTCAATCACTGTGTGGGAGATTCCAGATGATGTCCCAGTGTCCTCCTGCTATTCCCCTTTTATCAGATAATTCGATCCAAGTTTATTAATCTGTTGTTAGTAGGGAGTACCAATCCATACTAATCTGTTATTTATCTGTTGTTAGTAGGGAGTAGCAATTGGATGACAGTAAGGTAGACTTCCTTATGACTTAACAGAGTGCGGATCTAATAGATTTTGTTGTCAAGTTTCTGCAGCAAACAACAAGGATTTGTGAAGGTTGTGTAACTCCATTGTAACTGTTATATATGGATGTCACACTGCAATTTTATATTTTCTGTACATATAAGCCCCATATTTATTTGTGTGGATACTTGCGTGTGTAAAGTGCCATCAAGTCACAACTGACTTATGGCAACCCCATAGAGCCATGGTGGCAAACCTATGGCGCTCCAGATGTTCATGAACTACAATTCCCATCAGCCCCTGCCAGCATTGCCAATTGGCCATGCTGGCAGGGGCTGATGGGAATTGTAGTTCATGAACATCTGGAGCGCCATAGGTTTGCCACCATTGCCATAGGGTTTTCAAGGCAAGAGATGTTCAGAGGTGGTTTGCTATTTTGTTCCCCTTCACAACAACCCTGTGGCATTCCTTGGTGGTCTCCCATCCAATTACTAACCAGGGTTGACCCTGCTTAGCTTCTAAGATTTGATGAGGTCAGGCTAGCCTGGCCGGTTCATGCAGATCAAGACTTGTGGATACTTATATCCTTCTTTCCCCTACAATGGAGACTCAAAACAATTTGCAGCATTATTGTACTATGCCCAAAACAATATTGTGAGGCAGTTTAGGCTAAGAGTGAGCGATTGGCCCTAGGTCAGCGGTGGCCAGCCTATGGCGCTCCAGATGTTCATGGACTGCAAATCCCATCAGCCCCCGCCAGCATAGCCAATTGGCCATGCTGGCAGGGGCTGATGGGAATTGTAGTCCATGAACATCTGGAGCGCCATAGGTTGGCCATCCCTGCCCTAGGTCTTCCAGCAAGCTTCCCTGACAGAATGGGGATTAGAATCACGTGCCTGTGATCCCAATGTATCACTCTGACTTATATACCTGTCGGCTGCCTAGTGATCAGAAGACCTTCCAGAAAAGAAATCTCTGTATAGGTCAGTCTGGAAAGCCTTCATGGATGGGACCTACCTCATCTTTAGGAGAACCGTAAAGGCAGTGGCTGAAAAGGCCTGCTTCAGAAGTTGGTGTTTAAGAAGCTGTTGCAAAGTAAATTACACTTCATTGTATGTGTAGGGGAGGGGAAGCAAGGCAGATCCAGTAGACTCTTCTTTTTACCCCAGGAATGAGGGGATTACTTGGCTGGCTGGGCCAAGTTTCAAGCTGCTAGAACTCAAGGAGGAGTTCACCTTCATTGCACCCATTTCCTTTCTGCAAAAAGCATACATTCTCTACTGCTACTACCAGGCTAGTCGTTGAAGTGCATCGGTCTTAGACATCAGGTCCTCTGTCCAAATTCCAAGTCCCTTCCTTCCTAAAGAGCCAGCGTGGTGTGTTGGTTAAGAGCAGGTGCACTCTAATCTGGGGGACCAGGTTGGATTCCCTGCTCTGCCATTTGAGCTGTGGAGGATTATCTGGTGAATCAAATTAGCTTGTGCACTCCAGCACATGCCATCTGGGTGACCTTGGGCTAGTCACAGTTCTTTGGAGCTCTCTCAGCCCCACCCACCTGACAGGGTGTTTGTTGGGGGGGGGGGAGAGGGAAAGGAGATTGTAAGGCGCTTTGAGTCTCCTACAGGAGAGAAAGGGGGATATAAATCCAAACTCTTCTCATTCTTCTTCAGCTACTGTGAAAGTAGGGAAAACTTGGGAATGTTCAGAGATATTTCCAGTCAGGCAAGCTGTCCTGCTTCTCTCTTATACTTTGATAAACAGAAGCCAAGTTTTAGGCTTTGTAGCTGCAAAGGCCAAGCAACTCCAGACTTATAAAAAGAAGACGTGATCTTAAAGTATGCCAGCAATCACGGGGTTATATCACAAGTGAAAGCATACAGTTGGAGCAGCAAAATTCTATTCAGGATGTCAGTTGTTCATCTGACCCCATGGCTATGCCTTTAAGAGTGGTTGGGTTTACAATAAGCAGCTGGTTGGCCCCAAGTTATGGCTTGAAAGTGGCTGAAACTGAAGTGAAGCAGGTGTTCGGGTGGGAGGTTTCTGCCAAGCCACAAGGATTCTGATTTAAATTCCCTCAGGAAAGATAGGTAAGCTATAAATTGAAAATTAGCGGTAGATTGTACATAAGTTTTTGTTGCTTTGCCACAGCCAGTTCTATATTGTTTACTGTGGTTGGCAATAGCTTACTGGGGTCTCGGGGAGAAAAAATTGGCTTTCATTTACCAATTTTATTATTGTTCCCCTATATCTCCCCTTTTTAATAGTCATTATAGTCCTTTTAATGGTTTTTAAAGCTTTGTTCCCCTACTGTTTTATGTTTCTATACTTTTTTATGTTTCCAATTTCTTATTATCAGCAGATTCTTTTAGAGAGAGAGATTTACAATTTTAAAACATTTCATCCTTGTGTTACATGAAAAACATTCCATCCTTCAGTTATATTTTATTTACCTGGTCTATGACCATACTAGATTGATTGGTTTCTCCCAATCCCTGCTATTGGAGGTACCAGAAATCACACCAGGGACCTTGCACAATATTACTGACCTACAACCTCACCCAGGAAAAAATTATGCATGAGGGCTGACTTCTCCAGCAGTTTAGCGTAGCTTTTGGGGATGTCTTGTTTGCATTTTTGTGTGGGTTACTGTTTGCAGACCGGCTTGTATCAGTGTTGCCAGCTCAGGCTTGGAACATTTCTGGAGGTTTTGAGATCAGTGCCTGAGGAGGGCAAAGTCTGTGGAGGAAGCACAGCAGGAATGTGATGCTATAGAGGAGGATGAGTCCATCCTTGGCAGCTAGCCATGGTGAGTAAACGGAACCTTGACATTCTTAGGCAGTCAGACTCTAAATAGCAATGCCAGGAGGCAGCATCAGAGGAAGGCCTTAACCCTTGAGCTGTTTACTGGCCCTCCAGAGCAACTGGTGGCCCAGTGAGCAAACAGGATGTACCCACTGGTCTGATACAGCAGTGCTCCTATGTCCTCAAGATTCCATTTGCTCCAGGAGAAGAGGAAGAAGAAGAGGAGACTCCAGGTGGAGACTCCAGGTGGCTTACAAGCTCCTTTCCCTTCCCACCCACAACAGACATCTGGTGAGGTAGGTGGGGCTGAGAGAGTTCCCAAGAACTGTGACTAGCCCAAGGTTGCCCAGCAGGAATGTAGGAAAGTGGAAACACATCTGGTTCACCAGATAACCCTCTGCCACTCAGGTGGAGGAGTGGGGAATCAAATCCGGTTCTCCAGATTAGAATCCACCTGCTCTTAACCACTACACCACACTGACTTCTGTCAGCTGAAGATCAGTTATAATTCCTAAAGAGGTCTAGGAACCACTTGGATGTTGACAACCCCAGCCCCCTTCCCAGGATCTCTAAAACACTGACTTTAATAACTGATTTTTAAAAAATAGTGCATTCAGTAGTTCTCACATTATATTCCGTGTATGACTGTGTCATTGAAACAACAGATATATCCAGATAGTGGCTGCTATTGTGCAAAATGAATGAGCATTGCCTCTTTCTTGCACACAGCTATACAAATAAACTTGCAGCCAGGATCTAAGAGTGTTAACTGGAATATGGGAATGGGACTATATTGGTTGGACAATTTCTACTGCACCTGTAAAACAAAACAACGTCTTTCCTTTCTAAATCCTGGCAAAGTAACTGAATACAAGTGTGATTGACTTTCCAGCGACACTGATCAAGGTGGCCGAGTCAGCCTTTCTTTGAGCTGAGAATTGGGGTGTAATGTTCTTATCCCCAATTTCCTCTGTGCAATGTTGGAGGGTCTGTGATACAACTAGATGACAGATGATCTAGGAGGAAGAAGTTCTGATGAGTTCATTTCCTTGCAATTCAGTTGGTGATTTGTAGACGCATACATTAATTAGCATATGCAAATGAGAAATGGCTGGGGGGAAAGGCTGAAAAGTTGTGCTGTCTAGTGGAAAGGTCAAGCTAGTGCAGGAAGCTGACTCACAGAGGAAGTGGGTCACAGCTGTGATTCATCCCAAGGTTGTTGCTTCTACCTCAGGCCTTTCCTGCTTCATCTCATCTTGCCTGCAAAATGTTGCCCTCACTGCCTTGCCTTGACCAGTGCTGCTGAAAGTCAACCGCCAACATTGAGGCCTAGAATCTGAAGAGGCTTTCTGGGCTGTCCAACCTGCACAGTGCAAGAAAGCCAAAACAGAGAAGACAGTGTGATGTAGTTCCTAGACTAGGACCCGTTTGAATTTCTACTCTGCCATGGAAACTTCTTAAGCCAGGCAGGGTAAAAATGAAGTAAAACAGCTCCCTCACAGATATGAGTGTCCAGTGTCCGCTTGAAGGCCTCCAGTGAAAGAAACCCCATTGTTTGCCTAAATAATTATTGGATGGTTCTCAGCATGAAGAAGTTTCTTCGAAGGTTCAGTTGAAATGTACTGTCCTGTAACTTATGCCTGTTAGCTCTAGTCTTCCCCTCTGAAACATAAGAGAGCATCTTTGTCCTCTCTTGCCGAGGTTCATACAGAGTAAGACATCAAGTGAACAGTGCAATAGGACTAGGATTGCAGAATTAGTAGCAATGGAAACAACAGCTGCCTCGGTAAAGTGCACTGGAATTACAAAGGCAGGAGACAATCAAGTAAAAACTAGATGATCCCTATAATAATCTCTGTAGCGTGCTACAATCCTTTGCCATCATCAAGGCATCTTCCGGACTTTTCTATTCTGCTTCAGTTCTAATCCTTTTATGAAAAAAAAGCTTTCTGAACATTTCCATCTTGCTCCTGTTCAGACACTAAACACTACGCTGGACTGTCTCTCTTGGAGACCTCTGGTGGGTTGTCTGCTATCAGAAACAGACTGCTGAGCTGCACGAGCAATATTTGATCCAGCTAGGCAAGTTTTTCATTTGAAGGGGCCTCATGAGGGGGAAATTTGGGTGTGTTTTTTAAAAGGGGGCTGTAGAAAGTAATCCTAACAGGAAAGGGTAGACTATAAATCCAAGAAACAAACAAACAGGATAACAAATCAGGAAATCAAGGACCATTTGTGGGTTTTTAAAAAATGACATACCAGCACTATGAACTTTCACTTCAGGGTGTTTTGGCCACGAGGATGTTTAATAATCAGGATAATAACAATACAAATTCCCCCTTTCCAAAGTTACAAGGTAGACAGCAATACTTTCTCAGGCTTGTCCTGAATATACTAAAACTGAATGGCAGTGAACCGAGACAGGCAAGGATCTTTCATGTGATACATAGCTTGAGGAACTTGTTGCTATGAAATAGGGTTCTGTCTTTTGAAGTTTCCTTACATGCCAATAATTCTCTGTTAAGTGGAAAACTACTACAACATTCAAAAGACTAGGACAGAACCGTTCTCCTTCTATACGATTTATTTTTATTTGAGGTAAGTGATACTCAAAAAGTCATTAAATCTTGGAATTCACTGCCAGTGGACATAGTGATAATTATAATAGATCCCTTTAAAGGGGAGAAGAGGCTATCAGAGAGTGACCAGTAATTATGCTGATGAGGGGGAGCCTCCAAAGTCAGAGGCAGCAAAACTCTAAATCCCAGTGCTAGGAGGTAACCTTAGCCATATTCTGCCATATTAGTTGTCCTTATAGGGCAAGTGGTTGGCCGATGTGTGAAACAGCATACTAGATAAGGCCCCTTCCGCACATGCAGAATAATGCACTTTCAATCCACTTTCACAACTGTTTGCAAGTGGATTTTGCTATTTTGCACAGCTGCAAAGTGTACTGAAAGTGGATTGAAAGTGCATTATTCTGCATGTGCGGAAGGGGCCTTATATTTAGTGAATCACTAGTGTGATCCAGCAGGGCTCTTATATGGTGTGATTTATTAATACGACCCCCCTCCCACACAGTCAGAAGTGCTAAAGGCCCTTTTTCATTTCTGTGAGCCATGGTGGCTAAATAGAACCTCCATATTTAAAGGCAATGTACCTCTGAATACCAGTTGCTGGGAAGCAGGAGGAAAGGGAGGGCTGTTGCCTTAGTAGTTAGATGTCATCAACCGCTAGCAAATACCATCAAACACTTCCTCTCATACATTTAAACCGGGCATCTTGTCTATATCTTATTGTTAGTTAATCTTGTTCCCCTGCTTGTCTTTATGGTGATTTAGAAACTGAAGAAAATGGAGATTAGGGTTGTTAGAGGCTGAATGGGATGATATATTCACCGTCATCCGTGGCCGTATTTTACCTATGTGTTTCTATTTTAATGTTATTATATAGCTGTATTTTATGCAGTATTTTAAAGGTTTGTAAGCCGCCCCGAGCCTACTTGTGGCAAGGGTTAGGTGGGGTATAAATATAATAAAATAAACAAATAAAAGCACCTGGTTGCCCACGGGGGGGGGGGGGGTAGGGGGGCGTGAAGCATGCTGGACTAGATGTATTCTTGGTCTGACTCCAGTACAGCTCTTCTTACAGCTGCCATCAGTCAGAACTTTTTTTTCTCAGTAAAACTGCCTTGAGCATTTAAGAAAGTAGTCTGATAAGTGAAGTCAAACTAATAGTTATTGAAGCCTTTGTGTGCACCTACCTTTGAATACCAGGTATTTGGACGAACAGGGAAGGTCATTTATGATCGTGGGTTTCCCAGGGGCATTGGGCTGGCTAATGCAGGAAATGGTATTAAATGGATCTTTGGTCTGATCCAGCTATTTATTTATTTTTTATTTATTTTATTGGACTTTTATACCGCCCATCCCCGAAGGGCTCTGGGCGGTGTACAATATATAAGGATACAATATAAAAACAAGTAGACAATTAAGAGCAGCGATAAAAATTTACATAGCTGTAGTTCTAATTATATAAAAGCTCAGTGGGTTAAAATGGCGTCCAACATTCCAATAATAAAAATCCCTCCCCCCTCAGAAAGGGAGGCATGGTGAGTCCCAGTTGGTGACAGGCGGCCCAGATGTCGGGGCCAAGAGAGGGGGCACAATTAGCTATGCTGCTCTTATGTTTTATTTGCAATTTATCAGATGCCCCATCCCACTAATTGCATTGATTTACGCTGTATAATTCCACCTTGAGTCTGAGTGAGAAAAGTGGATTATAAATGGAGTGAAACAACTCAATGTTAGAATAAAGAACTGTGGGTACAGTTCTCAGATTTTCATTACATGTTTTGTCTTTCAAGAAAGATGTTACAGAGCAGCCCAAAAGCTACAGGTGAAGCCTTGCCCCGCAAAGCATTTCCTTGCCCAGGGAAAAAAACTTCATTGCTCAGTTTCTGCTGGTGCTGCAATTATCGAAAGCAAAGAGCTTCCATCCTTTAGAAGAACACCAGCCCTGCCTATTATTAGGTTCATTCCCGGCTTGTGCAAATTTATAGCAGCAGCAGCAGCCGCAGCCGAAGTCCCTCCTACCAATTCGAGGCTGCCTCTGGCTGCTGTATCCGAAGTGGGATTTGGGGGTGGGGAAATAGCATCACACAAAGAACTGAAACTAGCAAATTGGCAACTCAGCTGCTTTCCCAAGGGAGAAGCAGCCAACCTGCATTCCCTTCCTCTCCTTGCACTTTCCCTTTCAAGGTTCTCAGGTTAATTAGTACTTTGTTAAGGACACGCCTTTTATGCCCAGGTGCAAGGAAGCGATTGCTCACTCCGGCTGAGGCCATGTCCCCACAAGTCGAGGGGAAACAGGCAGATCTAATAAATGTCAGGGGAATGAACTATCAGGGACAGTTCATGGCATTTCCCTCCACCTAAGCCCAGAACACTGTGTGCCGTCGGCCTCGGCCTCGCGGTGTGTGCGTCCTTGCACAAATTTGCCATGCATGGGTGGTGAGCTGTGTTTGGCTTGGCAAGTCACGTCTCTGCTCCACCAGGGACCTGTGGTTGGAATACTAGCTCAATTTAACTTACCTCCTGCTCAACCTAACCTCCTACTCCACCCCCGACCCCCACATGGTCCTATGGCGTTGATGAGTGGCCGCCAATTGAAATTGAATCCTAGCACAATATCCGACCCCTTTCTGCCCTTCCAGTGTTGCCAACTCTGAATTGGGAAATTCCTGGAGATTTGGGGGTGTAGCTTGGGGAGAGAACTCAGCAGGGATGTGGTGTTATTCTGTCCGCCCTCCAAAGCTACCATTTCCTCCAAATCTGGAGATCCATTGTAATTCCAGAAGAATTCCCTCATCTGGAGGTTGGTAACCCCATGCCCTCTGTCTGAGGGTCCCGCCAACCGCAGTGGAGATGTAGGTTTGTTTAGGTTTGTTAGATTTAGGAGCAGCAGTGGCGTAGGAGGTTAAGAGCTTGTGTATGTAATCTGGAGGAACCGGGTTTGATTCCCTACTCTGCCGCCTGAGCTGTGGAGGCTTATCTGGGGAATTCAGATTAGCCTGTACACTCCCACACACCTTGGGCTAGTCACAGCTTTTCGGGGCTCTCTCAGCCCCACCTACCTCAGAGGGTGTTTGTTGTGAGGGGGGAAGGGCAAGGAGATTGGAAGCCCCTTTGAGTCTCCTACAGGAGAGAAAGGGGGGATATAATCCAAACTCCTCCTCCTCCTCTTCTTCTTCTTCTTCTTCTTCTTCTTCTTCTTCTTCTCCTTCTTCTTCTTCTTCTTCTTCTTCTTCTTCTTTATATTAAGTACAATTCTGGGCACCGCAGTTCAAGAAGGATATTGACACGGTGGAATGGGTCCGGTGGAGGGCAACCAAAATGGTAAAAGGTCTGGAATCCATGCCCTACGAGGAGAGACTCAGGGAGCTGGGGATGTTTAGTTTGGTGAAGAGAAGGTTAAGAGGTGACATGATTGCCCTGTTTAGATATTTGAAGGGATGCCATGTTGATGAGGAAGCAAGCTTGTTTTCTGCTGCTGCAAAGACTAGGACCAGGAGTAATGGGTTCAAGGGGAAGGAAAAGAGATTCCACCTAAACATCAGGGAAAACTTCCTGATTGTCAGAGCTGCTCGACAGTGGAATGCACTCACTCATGCGGTGGTGGAGTCTCCTTCTTTGGAGGTTTTAAAAGAGAGGCTGGATGGCCATCTGACAGGAGTGCTTTGAATGTATGTTCCTGCATTGCAGGAGGTTGGACTTGATGGCCCTTGGGGTCTCTTCCAACTCTATGATTCTATGATTTTATCATTTAGAGCTCCGCTGAAGAACGGCACACAAGTTTAAAGCCTTAGATTGCCATCTTATTCTTTTCTTTGCATTCCAGGTTAGGCAGGCCAAGCAACCATTTCCTTGCTACCGCTAGACATCAGCCAGGTGTGGAGGGGTGGGCTAGGAATCATGAAACAGCCTTCTGGTCTGTTCATCTGAGACAGTGAAAAAGCTGAGGCGCCCCCCCCCCTCAAAAAAATGGGTAGATGGGCTGGCTTCAAAACACAGTAGCAACTTTTCTAGAGGATTATCCCAATTGCTGAGTTCCTGCCCCAGCTATTCTGTGCATCTCATGCTCGGCTGAACTGCTTGGTGTCCTAACCTTTCCACTAGAGGCCTCCCTAATAACAGCACTTGGAATATGGGAAGCTTCACTCCACTGTGGTATGAAATCAGCTAAGGAGACAATAATTCTTGGAGGGCATCGGCCTGCAGAGGGCGTTGAGTGGCAAAATAAGATGGAAAGACTCGAGCCAGGCTAGCTGTTCTATTTCATCAGGGCTGGAGCCAGTGCGGTGAGTGGTTACCGTGTCTGACTGAAATCTGGGAGACCCAGGTTTGAACTTCCTGCTCATCCCGGGCAGCTTGCTGGGTGACCTCGGCCCACTCACACCCTCAGCCAAACCTACCTCACTGAGTTACTGTGAGGAACAAATGGAGTAGAGAGGAATGATTTAAGTTCTTTGGATCTCCCTCAGTGAGAAAGACAGGGTATACATTAAGCAAATAAATATTTTAACAGGGTGCTTCCATAAAGCCATTGCCAGCCTCCCATAACATACTGTGTCAGGCATTTTGAAATTTGAGGTCGTTCTGTCAGGTCCCTTCCGCACATGCAGAATAATGCACTTTCAATCCACTTTCAGTGCACTTTGCAGCTGGATTTTACTGTGCAAAATAGCAAAATCCATTTGCAAACAATTGTGAAAGAGGACTGAAAGTGCATTATTCTGCATGTGCGGAAGAAGGTTCACTTTTCAAATGTTCATTTTCTTCTGTTAGCCTGCACCCCGTCTTTGAGTCTTCCTGGTTGTATACAAGCTTTTCATTGGTGGCTGTGCCTCTCTGGACCCTCCTCCCTAGGACGGAAAGCCAGTTTTCAGAAAATGCTATGGGACGATTCTTCAACAGAGAACTTCATGCTGGCAGAATGATGGACAGTTACTTTAGTGAGGGGTTGTTGGCATTTCTGAAAATCAGTTATGAGCATTTGTGCTGGGGTTTGTGACTTGTTCAAAATCTCTTTGATGATTGGCATGCCTGCATAGGTATTGTAATGCCCCTGGGACCTTTTTTAGATCAAAAGGCAAGGTTACATCTGTCAAAAAATAAGTTAATCTTTCGTTGACTTCTTTGTACTTCTGTACACTAATGTACTAATTAAAACAGTCTATTAATATGGTAATTTTTCATGATACCCTGTAACTTCTATCTGTGGTTGGATTCAGTGGCTGCCTAGTGAGCCATCCCTCCTCATCTGGCTGATGTGCTGGTGAGATTTCAGTCTAATGTGTATTACAGTTTAGTTCTTAATTTGGTGGTTTGGGGGACAACCAGTCATGATCTAGAAAGCTGACAGCAAAGCCCAAGCCCTTCCTGATCAATCTTGGGCCGTTTCCGCACAGCCAGCAAGCGGGGCTGCATTGGCATAAATTATTCGCATTGTGGAGGCCAGGCATCCATCTCCAGAGCGTCGTTCTGGTCAAGGGGGCATGTCCTCTGGCCTCCACAACGCAACGGCAGCCAGCAGGAGAAGGTAAGCTGGCTGGGGAAGGCGCAGCCTGTGCGAAGGCGCCTGCGCCTTTGTCTGCGCCCCTACCGGGACTGTCTGTGCAAATAATTTATGCCGTGCAGGTACAACTGACTGTGTGATACAACCCCCACATCTCTCTGGTACTGGTCCCCAGTTTCATTTGTAAAGTCAACGCACATTGGCTGTTTCATCAGACTAGGGTTGCAAGGGCTCCCGTGGCCACTGGTGGAAGCTGGCAGGTAGGGTGGCTAGATCCAGTTTGGGAAACTCTTGGAGATTTGGGGATGCAGCCTGGGGAATACAGGGACCTCAGTGGGGGAAAATGCCTCCAAAGTATCCATTTTCTCCAAGGGAACTGATCTTTGGAGATGAGCTATAATTTCAGGGGACCCCCAGGTCTCACCTGGAGGTTGGCATCCCTACATCAAGCAGCTGTAGGCACATACAGTCATGGAGTATGTACATTCATAGTAACATCAACAGGGCAAGTTACATCATGTGTATAACATTCGTGTCTTGGCCTAAAGAAGGGCTCTCTGACAGACCCACTCTCTTACCAAAAGTTCTGCCCACTGAGATGATGACTGAATTATCTCTGTTCGCTTAGCACTGAGGAAAGTGTGCAAAGCAGAACCATTTAGGAGGGTATGCCTTATACAGAGACAGACATTATATTGATCTGAAATAGTTATATACCCTCCTTTCTCCCGGACATGCCAGCACCCAAGGCCAACTTCTATCCCTAGAGTTGCCAGATCATTTCATCAGATGCTTGACATATTCACCCATTAGAGAAATGTCAATGAACGACAGTTTTGCCCACTTTACCTGGCTGCAGTTTTCTGGGTATCGGGTAGAAGTCTTTTCCATCACTGGCTACCTGATCTTTTTTACCTGAAGATACCTGAATCAAAGATCTTTCATATGCAAAGCCATGCACCCCCCCCCCCCCCCCCGCCATCATTTTTGCTGTTGGTAGTGACATCATGGTTTTAGTCTATCATTCAATTATTTTATCACGAGCCCTCGGAAAATGCAGTTGATTGTTCAGATGTTAAGGTGGTGCTGGATATTTTGACTGAGTTCTGTCTGTAAACCACTTTGAGCATCTAGAGCAGGGGTAGGGAACCTGCGGCTCTCCAGATGTTCAGGAACTACAATTCCCATCAGCCCCTACCAGCATGGCCAATTGGCCATGCTGACAGAGGCTGATGGGAATTGTAGTTCCTGAACATCTGGAGTGCCGCAGGTTCCCTACCCCTGATCTAGAGGAAGTGGTCTAAAATATGTTCAATGAAGAAACCTTTGAAATGTAACATTCCCAATTGTGCAAGTGAAGACTGTGTGTGTATTTTTTTGTATTCAGATAGGTTTTGTGCTTCTGTAAATCTGAATGTGTATAAGCAAGGCCAAGGATGAGAGAAGTGATCCTGAACCCCTTCCACACATTTAGCCTCTGTAACTTTCTAGATCTTCCTCCACAATACTGAGATTCCCCCCCCCCCCCCCCGAAAATAATGGCAGCCTTGAAGGGTGGACTCTATGATATATACCACAGAGTCTGGGTCCTACAGTGATCACAACATGCCCAGCAAACTTCCTTCCCTAGGAGACAGCTATCTCTTTTGAAAGAAAGAGAATGAGCCAAAGCTGTAGGTGCCCTTGAGGGCATGTTGCCTTTCCATTTCCATCTTCATTTCTGGCAGATCAGGGTCTCTTTCCTGTTGTGATTCCCACTGGTTTCTTTAGCATCACTAAATTGGTCTTAAACGGCTACAATCTCTCTGATGGCCATCACCAAGAGGAGCTTGGCCTGGGGTAAACCGCCTACTGGTGTCCCATTCTGCATTTCCTACCCATTAACAGTTCTACAGCCCCAGGCTCAAAGGGATGCAGAGAATACAACTTCTCAGCTGTCCCCTTGAGCTCTTGACAAATGAGTAGGTGTTGGTTCCTTATTGGCTCATTAAAATGGCCAGGATTACTCTCACTGTGTGAGTGAATGGGGAAATGGCTCCTAGTCGGTTTGAGGTGCCCCCTAAATTGCTGCGCTTTCACGGCAAAGTCACATCATGCGAGCTTTAAGATGCCTGTCCTCCATGTTAAGGTTTTTAAGGTCTGTAGCAGCGGAAGATAAAGCTGGATTCCCATAGTCCCATAAAGATGAACCAGATTTATTTCCAACATTTACTTTGTTTTATTTACTCAATTTAGAGTCCAACTTTCTCGCCAAACAATGCAATAAAAACAGTAGAGGACACGCGCCCTGCAGTGAATAATATGGAGTTATGAAATGCAACAACAGTGCACTGAGACAGTATCAGATATGCAATACATTGTATGCAACAGAGCTGCATTGCAAAACTGGCAAACAATGCAATAAACAATACAATAGGTACAAAGCTATGAAAGATTACTATAATTCATAGGCATTAACAACTTTATTCCTTTATAAAAAAATGCATAAACTTCTGTGTCAGCTTGAACTTCATGAGATGAACAAAGTATTCATGCATTAAGAGAGGTACCTGTTACATTTACTTAAAAATAGACGAACACGTGCTGAAATTAAAAAAAAAACTAACCAAAGTTCTAGCTAAACCAGAGGTGTCCAACTCTGGCGCTGATGGGAATTGTAGTCCATGAACATCTGAAGTGCCAGAGTTGGACACCCCTGATTTAAACTCTTGGCTTGCCGCTTTTCTGTTTTCAGGGTTGCTGTTTTTTTTTAATATTGAGAACTTTCCAGAAGTAGATTCCCCCAATCACCGAAATTTGGTGCAGTGCATTCTATTTTATTTCATTTTCCGGGGGGCTTTTTTTTTTGTATATACTGAGCCAGGAGCATAAGCTACAGCAAAGAATTGGACCCTAGTGCCCTGCATGCTGTTTTGCCTGGCAGAAACCTCGCGCAGCTGCGTGTCTCGGACAGCGGTACAGCTGCATCATTTCAGTTCTAGGTTGCCTTCTCAAAGATATTTCTGCAAGTTTCTTTCCATCTTCCTCTTCCTCTGTCATAGAGCATCACAGGTGCAGTGCAGTCAAGGGTAGCGACGGGATGCAGGTTAGTGCTATGAAAAGGCACAGAGCTGCAACATATGCTCACAGGGCCTGATGCCACTGGAATAATCTTAAAAGTGGTCTGTAGAGCAGATCTTGTTTGCATTAACTGAGTCCCCCCCCCTTCTCTGGTCAGTCCATATGTGAGGTGGCTAACCACCAGCCACAGATGTTCTGGGGCGATGGGGTGGGGAGGTCTCTGCCCTGCCTTGTGCTCAGGTCCCCAACCTCCTAACACCATGCTTGCATGGGCTATGTGCTCTGCTCTGGAGAGCCAGTGTGGTGTAGTGGTTAAGAGCAGGTGGATTCTAATCTGTAGATCTGGATTTGATTCTCCTCTCCTCCACATGAGTGGCGGAGGCTTATCTGGTGAGCCAGATGTGTTTCCACACTCCTGATTTCCTGCTGGGTGACCTTGGGCTAGTCACAGTTCTCTTGGAACTCTCTCAGTCCCACCTGCCTCACAAGGTGTCTGTTGTGGGGAGAGGAAGGGAAAGGAGCTTGTAAGCCACCCTGAGTCTCCTTACAGGAGAGAAAGGTGGGGTACAAGCAGAGGCGTAGCTTCAAGGGGATGGGGGGTGAGCGACGCACCTGTGGGGGTGTGGCAAGGGGATTCTGGGGGTGGTGCAAGGTTGTTCCGGGTGGGGTGGGGCGGGGCAGAGGATGCACCAGTGCACTGGGCATCCCCCCCCCCACTATGCCTCTGGATATATATCCAAACTCTTATTATTATTGTTAGATACTGCCATACCGTCACTAGGAACCAGCAACACTTTCCCCCATCTGCATATGTTCTTTTGTAAATGTTTTATGTACTGAACTTTGGGCCAATGTGTGCTGCACAAGGAGGCAGGAAAGTAGCACTCCATGCACTTTTGAAAACGCTTCTCTGTACCTACATGAAAGGGGGGGGGTATTAGAAGGGCAAGTCAATATTTCTTTGGGTTGCTGAGCATTTTGTAAGTGGCTGATCAAGTGGCAATTTGTTTATTTTGCATTACCCTCCCAGTCTTTTTAAAATCAGCAGATGGTGAATTTTAGGCAGTGTTTTAAAGCAAACATTGTGTTGTTTTTCTTTTTTTAATGGGAAAGCCAATTGGAAACGTTGGAAATAAATGAATAGGGTACAGTAATGATGTAGCGTTTTGGTGTGGTCAAATGCCTCACCAAGAACAGATCTGCATGATTCCTCCTGCTGGCAGAATCTCACACATTCAAACTTGCCCAGTTTTTGTCAATAGCTGCATTCCTGAGGTTTCTAATGAACAGCTGGAGGAAGCAAACCGGTCCGAGACAAAACTCCAATCCATTTCGCTCTATCCCGTGAAAACATTTTGCAATCATTTGCAGAGTTTGAAACCCCATTTGTCTGCATTCACCACATCAATATGATTCCTGGCTACCATTTTGTGGTCATTCCATTTCTTTTTTTAAACTCCATGGATCCGATGCTATGAAGCTTCAAAGGTCAATTCCCCACGGTCAATTAATCGCGTGATACTCATGCTAAATATCAAGGTTTCAGCAAGAACTCCCCATTGCTTGAGTGACGAACAGGGATTCATCCCATTTCTGATGCTCATTCTCCCTTTTATCCCGCATCCCGGCAGAATCTGCTTGAAAGTACAACTTTTCTTCTTAGCACGTTTTCGATCCAGTTTCGAGGGGAGGAACAGGGGTCCAATCTTTGTTTAAAATTCCCACCGAGGAGCGTGATGCAAATGTCTAGCAACCAATCAGCGCGGGGGGGGGGGGCGCTGAGCGATGCGCGCACAGCCTCTTCTGGGTTTCAATTTTACTGTTGGTCTCGGCGAGCACGTGCGCGAGGAGATGTTAGCATAGGAGAACAAAAAAAACGCTTAAACGATTAACCGTTCACCCTTCCAAACGAGTGAAAACCCATTTAAGCGCTTAAACGTTCCTCCTTGCAAATGAGCCAAGCTCAGGTTGCAAGTAGCAGGGAAAAATTTCCCGCCCCAACATGGCACGCCAGTTAATCAGGAGAGACACACAAAGGAGATCACATGGTGGTGGGGATTGCTACAATTCTGGAATCCGAGATAGGCCTACATGTCTTCGCTGAATATATGCTACGGTGGGGAGGTTGAAACCCCGATGAAAAGGTGCAGTTTCTTTACAAACTTGGTTTGATCTAGATAGAATTTCCCCGTGGGGAATTGCCCAAAGTCTTGTGACGCAGTTCTCTATGGGCATGTCTTTGTAGCTGTGAAGACACAACCAACCCTAAATAATAATGAAAAAGTCTGACAAAAATACAGCGCCAGATGGCTGGTGTGAGCTCGGAAAATGGTGCCAACGAGGGAGTCCGGGAAGCATGGGGAACATCTTAAAGAGATCGCACAGCAAGTGAAAACATTTTCAAAACATTTTCACAAAAGAACTGCTAGGAAACAGCATGCAAATGAAACGTTTTCAGATTGGAAATAAAATGTTTTGGGCTAAAAATGTTGCAGGCCTACTTGGAGGTAATGTTTTATTTCCTGCCTGAAAATGTTTTATTTGTGTGGTGCAGAATGGACCTCCTTCCTGCTTGCACAGAGTTAACAGAACAGCGTGTCTTGAGATCTCCTTCATCGGTTGATCCATAACCCTCTTTAAACCCTTTGGACTGAAGTCACAATAAAAGATTTGTTCTGGATTTTGTCACCAGCATATTTGTGTCCCCTGTAACTACCAGCCCTGTCCCAATATACTGTCAGGATGGGTCACATACCTAAACTCACTGCACAAACACCGGGCACCTCTGGGGAACTGGATCTGTACTGCACAAGGAAGGAAAAAACAACGTCCCCGTGCAAACACATGTACCTTCACCTGACACCTGTTCTGGGGCGGATGGAAAAATTGTTTCAGGAAGGAAATAGTTTCGTAGAGGATAGCAGCTGCTTTGATGCAGAGTGGTTCATAGAGCATGTAGCAGAGTTCTCTCTGTGGCACAGGTAAGGGTGACCGGATTTCACCAGGGAGTGGAGTTTCAGTGCCTTTAATGGTGATTCAGAAGGAGAAATATTGGCAGACGTCTTGGCATCAGGGCATTGCAGCAATGAGCAAAGGGGCCCCTACCAATGTGCCCTCTTTTAAGACTAGGCTGTGGGAGACCCAGGTTTGAATCCCCACTTTCTCTGGTTGTGCTGGGTGACCTTGGGCCACGGTCACACTCTCAGCCTAACCTACTTCACAGGGTTGTTGTAAGAATAAATCAGAGGAGAGGAGAATGATGTAAGCCACTTTGGGTGCCAAGTGGGGAGAAATGCAGGGTATAAATAAAGTAAATTAAAAAATAAGGCAGCCTTCAAGGGGCTCCACATTCTGTTCTGCTGAATCAGGCATTGGATCTCCTGCATCATTTTTGTCAGTAATTAGACTTTCTCTGGTTCCAGTGGTTTAAGGCAGGGGTCTTCAAACCATGGCCCTCCAGATGTTCATGGACTACAATTCCCATCAGCCCCTGCCAGCATGGCTAAGTAGCAGGGCTGATGGGAATTGTAGTTCATGAACATCTGAGGGGCCATAGTTTGAAGACCCCTGATTTAAGGAGTCAATATCATGTCCTGAGGAATCTTTCGTTCTCTTTTTAAGTAAAGGAGAAGGTAATCCACCTGCGCAAGCACAGTTACCAGCCTTGAAGCCATGTCCAGTGAAATTAGCGCTGAAGAGAAAAATGACCAGCATTTCCAGGAGCTAAGAAAAGTGCCCTCATCCAAGTGGTGGTGCGGAGGCAGATCCTAAACACACACACATTATGAATAGCCAAAGGACCAATATTTATGCCCTGGGGCGGTGCTGGGGTGGTGTGTGAGGTAAGCTGGTAGGAAAGCCAGAGACAAACAATTGAATGCCTTTCCGGGATTCGAACAATAAGATAGGACAGGCTTTGATGGGTCATCAGGATGCAAGAGAATGTGTTGGCTATTCTCCTGAATCCTGAATAATTACGGGGATGGGTGCAGATTAGAGTAAGTAATGGTCTTCTTTGAGTGATGATGGGCAGCCCAATTGTGTGTGGGGTGTGTGTGGAGGAATTCCCCTCTGGAGCTGGCAGGGGTTTACGCCAGTAGATTTGCCCTCCCTGGGGTACTTACCTCGCCTGAGGGGCAAATCCACCAGTGCCCATCCACTGCAGGGCCCTGGGACACCTGGCTGCGGCACCCAGCTCTGCACTGGCACTCCCTGACTGCATCAGTGTGGCAGAGGCATTTCACAGGTTGAGATGACCTTAATCGGTTTTCACTGCCCAATCCATAGTGTGATTTCACATAGCTCACCATTGCCTTCCCCAGCCATCTGCTCTTCACGCCCAGCAAGCAGGATAGTCATTTTACTGAACTCAGAGGGATAGAAGTCTGAGTCAACCTTGTGCCAGGTACTGAAAGCAGCTTCTACTGGGATTGAAAGGTTGTGAGCTTTGATTGCAGGTACTGCAACTTTTAAAACATGTTTTTAAATTTTTTTTCTAACATCCAGGCTGATGAAGAGTTCTGTGCAACCCCGAAGCTTGCACTGTTTTGAGTCATTTGCTTGGTCCTAATAAAAGATACTATGCAGATTGTTTTCTGAGTTTTTTTTAATTGCTTTGGGATCAACATGGCTGCTAACCATTTCTTTCAAATAGTTACAGCCCCATCAGTACTACAGGAAGGAAGGCAGCATAGTGTGGCATGAGAGACTTGCTCACTTGTGATGCTAACAATGGGAAACAATTAGGGTGATCCTAAGAACAATTTAAGAGCTGCGTGGCATAGTGGTTAAGTGCTTGCGCTGCCACTCACACGGTCAGGAATTTGAGCCCCCCGTGGGTCAGATATCCTGGCAGCTGGCTCATGGTCAACTCAGCCATTCATCCATTTCGTGGTCGGTAAATGAGTACCTAGCTCATAGTTAGGGGGTAAAGAATAGCCGGGGAAAGCAATGGCAAACTACCCCACAAAAGAGACTTGCCTATGAAATCACTGCTCGCAGTGGTACCTCAGAGTCGGACCCGACTGAAGGGGAAATGTTACCTTTAAGAACAATTTCCTGGGAGTGAGCTTCCTTGACGATCCTGGGACTCACCCCTGAGTCGACCCACTCTGCCCAAATATCAAAATTTAGATTTGCACTAATGTTATACTGATTGGTACTCAAAATACTTAAAAATGAATCAACAATCCAAGGGCAAAATTTATTTAGAATGTATCTGTTCCATTACTAAGCAGACACACCCTTCTAACCTTAAAGTTAGGGTGTAAAGTACGTGTGACTCTGCCCAGGATTACACTGTTTTCGTCTTGGATCCAAAGCCACCGTCTCCTTTCATGCCTCATCCTCTTCGGTTGCAGATGGTGATTCTTCACTGTGAAGCGTGTTCTTCCAGTCAGTGCATCGCATTTCCCTTCACTAAGATCCGTGTCTTTCAATGAGCCACAAATGAGACCCCCACCCAGGAAAGGAGGCTCATTTGCCACCCATATAACAAAGAGGGACGCCAATGGAAACTAGGCTTTGGATCTTCCCCTAAGGGCTTTGTGTCTGTTGGGGAACAATATGAGGACTTTGTATCACATGTGAGTTTTGAGCCTCCCAAACAGACAATGGGTCTTTTCTCTTTGCAGTCACAGCGCTCAGGGAGAAGTGACTACAGCCTGTAAACCCCCCCCCCCCCCAACCCATCCATATACACACAGTTTTCAGTTCCTCCAGCTTCTCCATGGCTCCACTGTAAAAACCAAGTTTCATAGCACAGCCAATAGTAGTTTGCAGATGTGAAAACACCATGGAAAAGGAAGCTTATTTTTCTCCTCCGTTTCACCCTCACAACAGTGAGGTAGATCAGGCTTTGAGACTGACCCAAGGTGAGTGAACTTCATGGATAGAGTTACCGAATAATTGTAGGGCCTGGAGTTTCCTTGAATCACAACTGATCTCTCCTCAGGGCACTTTCACACATGTAGAATAATGCACTTTCAATGCACTTTGTAGCTGGATTTTACTGTGTGAAGTAGCAAAATCCAATTGCAAACAATTGTGAAAGTGGACTGAAAGTGCATTATTCTGCATGTGCAGAAGTGCCCACAGTTACAGAGATCTGTTTCCCTAGGGAGAACAGTTTCAGACAGATCCTAGGACTGCCAGCTCTGGATCCTCATTTGCTTGCTGCCTTGAGTTCTATAATGGAAAAAAAAAGTCAGGGTTTAAATAAAGCAGTTTACAGCGCATATTTACTTTGCATATTCTTTCTTGGGGTCAACTTTAATACTGCAAAAAGTATTTAATGCAAATGAGAGAATCTCCGAGTTAGATTTCTCCAAGCACTTCTGGTTCATAACTCTATGATATGCATGGCATATGCCAGGAATTCTGGCCTTTAACCAGAGAAGTGAGGATTGACTGTCTGCATCCATACAAAATGATGGCTCTATTTCACACTGAAAAAAATATGCAGTTTATCTGGAAGCTCATTATAATAGCCAAGTTGGGTAAATTTGAGGATACTTAAAGCTGGAGACTTGACCTACGAAGGGCCAAGTGGATCTTTCAACAAACCTAAGAAGTGCCTCAAGTTTGCAGAAAAATCTGAAATCTTTTTTAAAAAAGCCTTAGGGATTTAAAAACCCCAAAGTGATAAAAGGAGTGCCAACAGCTTTAAGAAATTGATGCCTTCACTGGCTGTTGCTAGGCAATGGCCACAGTTTTGCCAGCATTCTAGGTTTCTGTCAATAAAGGCAAGGAGAGGTCCAGGGTCTTTTCTTGGACTGTTTTGGTGTTTGAGGGAGGACTTATTGCAGCCAGGCCCAGCAGCAACCTCTGGACAACTTGCTACCATGCAATTTGCCTGATTCACAGAGGCTGCTTGCTGCTATTCAACAGCAGCTGCCCCACAAAAGCTAGTGTGGTGTAGTGGTTACAGTTTCAGGCTAGGATCTGGAGTCACAGGTATGAACCTCCACTTTTCAGTGGAAGCTCACTAAGTGGCTGGTTCAGTGACACACACTCTCACCTAACCTACCTCACAGGGTTCTTGTGAAGATAAAATGGCGGAGAGAAGAATCATGACGATTTATTTGAGTCCCCATTGTGGGAAAAGGTGAGGTACAAATGAAGTAAATAAATAGTTAACATAGCTGAAGATGAGGGGGAGATATAAAATAGGTTGTTGGGTGGGTGTGAAGAAGAGAAAGAAGCACGGAAAGGCAAGGATTTGGGAGTTATTAAAAAGAGCTAAAGACAAAATATTACAGGGATAGGATACAGGGGGAAGTGAAATTTCCTCAAGTCCTTGCGGGTTCTTTGCAGTGCAAATGGGTAAAGGCTTCCCATGGGGACAGATCGCTGGGAGTAGAGAAAGAGGGAAAAGGTGAAGATGGGGCAAATAAAGGTAGGCGATAATTTCTAATGGGCCCTCACCTGCTTAAATCTCACTGAAGTAAATGGAATGTTCATAAGAGGCTGTCAATTAACAGTTGGCGCAATCTCCAAAAGAAGTCCTCCCGAAACCTCCTTGAAACCAATTTGAGAATGCTTGCCAGGAATCTCATCCAGGGCAAACTCCTGCCAGACTGTGCCCCTAGGGACGAGCAAAGTTCAATTCTGATTCGGTTTTCAAAGCTCCTTGAAACCCTTGAGATCTGTTCTGGCCATCTTCAACTCCTTCCCATTTGAGCCAGGGCAGGAAGCCAGCCCGTGACTTGCGGATTCAAATGGAAAATAATTTTACGACATGGTTTGTTTCTTATCTAAAAATAAAAGTTGGTTTATTAGATGCTGATGAAGGCTCAGATAAACCTGGCACATTTTATCAGCAAAGCCACAACTTTGCAAAGCTGTCGTTTAGCAACTCCATCATCAAAGTGACCTGTTAACCAATCAAAATGCTCATGAAAAAGGGGGGCATTGATTTCTAATCTCATAGAATCATACAGTTAGAAGAGACCACAAAAGTGCCACCAAGTCCAACCCCCTGCCATGCAGGAATATACAACCCTACTATTATCTTTCTGTGGGACAGAGTACAGGAATCTGTAATTGCTCACTTTAACCCTTTGCTTTGCTTAACTGGAAAATATAGCACTGTCTTGTTGCTAGAGTACCCATGCTACGATTTCAAGTTAAGCAAGGGTGGCTATGAAAATGATTATTGATGCAAGCAGTTGTCAAAGCCACACTATTATAGATGTTATATTTGGTAGAAATACATCTTAATTTCTGGTTTCCAACCTGAATGTTTCTCACCTGTGAGCCTGAATCCCACCTTTAGCCTGCCTGCTTCTGGGACCTGGACTTCCCTCAGAGTGAATACCTGTCAGGAACAATTCAAAGGTGATTTTCACTTTTCTTTGTGTAGAGTGGGGAAAACTAACAAAGCTCTGTCTCTGGAGAGATAATTACCATGCACCCCAGAGTCTTCAGGCAAAAGGGGTTTTCTTTTTTTGTGTTCATTTTGTTTGATTCATCATGAACCCCTTTCATTTTCATTATGAATACCCCTTTCACTTTTTGTGTGTGACTTTTGACTTAATGTCCATCTGTTTCAAAGGAAACACATTGCTGGCTGTAGCACTTTTTGTTTCTCTGTATTTCTCAGTACTGCCAACATTTCTAGTTAAAAGAATCGGGAAGTCAAGCGATGCGAAAGTCCTGGGACTGTGGAGACCCTCTGCCAGTCAAAGTAGGTGATACTGATCTGGATAAACCAATCGCCTGACTTGATCATATTTCTCCTTTTCCAACTTTAGCTACCAGGGCTGCTTTTTAAAGGAGGAGAACTGCATGGGGAGACAGGGAATCTTTAACCCTCTCCACACTGAGTGTAGTGGTTAAGAGCAGGTGTACTCTAATCTGGAGAACTGGATTTGATTCCCCACTCTGCCACTTGAGCTGTGGAGGCTTATCTGGGGAACCAGATTAGCTTGTGCACTCCAACACATGCCAGCTGGGTGACCTTGGGCTAGTCACAGTTCTTCAGAGCAATTCACAGCCCCACCCACCTCACAGGGTGTTTGTTGTGGGGGGAAGGGAAAGGAGATTGTAAGTCCCTTTGAGTCTCCTTACAGGAGAGAAAGGGGGGGATACAAATCCAAGACGACGACGACAACTGCTGCTGCTGCTGCTGCTGCTGCTTCTTCTTCTTCTTCTTCTCTCTCTCTCTCTCTCTCTCTCTCTCTTTGGAATCTCTCTCTCTCTCTCTTTCTGTCTAATAGCATTGTTGTGAGGCTAAAATAAGGGACACGTGTGTCATTCAGGTATTGTCTACCTAATTCCCTTTTGCTCCAAAGGGTTCTTACAACATTCTTGTGAGGTGGGTTAGACTGAGATAAATAGGCCTTCATGGCCTTTATGACAACCACATTGTGTGTATAGTCACTATACTATAGCAGGACATACCGGCCTGCTTTTCTCTGGGGACAAAATGCAAACTATAACAGGGGAATTTTCCATGCTGCTCTTGCCATGAACCAAATCATTATCTGGTGAGGTTAGAGTCACAAACACTCAGAATGTCAGCAAGGTTGGGGGTGGTGTCAGTTAGGGTGGTGAGACAGGATGCAACTGGAGACAGGTTTTTTTCAGTAGGGCCACCTGGCTAATGGAATACCCTTCCTCTTGAAGCTCACCTGGTGCCTACATTGCTTCCTGTCAGGCACCAAGCTGATACATTTCTGTTCACACAGGTGGCTGATCTTCAATTCAGAAACTAAACTGCCAGTGGTCTAGTTTTATGGTTCATGGTATTATGCTAGATTGGGCTTTTATTGCTGGATTTGAATCAATATATTTTAATTTCTTGTTAGTATTATCGTTAATTTTTTATTTATTTTGTAAGCTACCTCCTATAGCTTCCTAGAGAACCAGCATATTCTTTTCTAAACAAACAAACCCAAACAAACAAAAATAAAGATACTGGTCCAAGGTCATCCAATGACTGGGGATTTACATCCTACTCTTAACAACCCAGTTCTCTAATCAATACACACCACACAACACTGTATTGTCAAGGGCTTTCATGGCCAGAACCACTAGGGTGTTGTGGCGTTTCTGGGCTGTATGGGCTGGCATCTTCAGAGGATCATGCCACAGATGATCAGAAGATGCCAGCCACAGATGCAGGCGAAACATCAGGAGAAAATGCTACTGGAATACGGCCATACAGCCCGGAAACCCTACAACACCCCAATTCACCACACTGCTGGATTTGAGGACCTGAAGTATGGCACGCCTGTTCATCCCTGGTTTCAAATCCAACTCTTGTGTCTCTCCCTGATACCAGTCCATATCCTGACGAGACTTGCTTTTCTTATCTCTGCACTTCTGTTTTATTACCTTTATTAACTTCCACCACAACTGGAATATACTGGAATATACCAAAATATACTAATGTTTTCTATTTTAAAAAATTAAAACCAAATCCATGCACTTATAAATGTCCCAGAAACAGACCAAAAGGCCCTGCTTTCCAACATCATAATGTAGTGTTAACAAGGTGTAGTGGTTAAGAGCAGTGGAGTCTAATCCGGTGAACCAGGTTTGTTTCCCCACTCCTCCTGGATGACCTTGGGCTATTCATACCCTGTTTCCCCAAAAATAAGACAGTGTCTTATATTAATTTTTGCTCCCCAAGATGCGCTATGTCTTATTTTCAGGGGATGTCTTATTTTTCCGCTCCACAGCTGCATGCTCTGGTGTTCTGTTCGACGGGCATGCTTCCAAACAAAAACTTTGCTACGTCTTACTTTTGGGGGATGCTTTATATTTAGCACTTCAGCAAAACCTCTACTACGTCTTATTTTCAGGAGATGTCTTATTTTCGGGGAAACAGGGTAGTTCTCTCAAAACTCTCTCAGCTACTCCTATTTCATAAGGTGTCTTTTGTGATGAGAGCACTGGGAAGGTGATTGTAAGTCACTTTGAGACTCCTTAAAGGTAGAGAAAAGCAGGTTATAAAAACCAGTTCTTCTTAAGTGCCATCAAGTCAGTCCCAACTCATGGTAATCCCTTGAATCAATGCCCTATTCTGACCAGCCTGGCTCAGGTCGGGCAAACTGAGGGCCTTGACTTCCTTGATCGAATCAATCCAGCTTAAGATGTGCCTTCCTCTTTTCCTACTGCCTTCAACTTTTCCTAGCATTATTGTCTTCTCTGGTGAAACGTGTCTTTCATAACGTGACCACAGCACAATAGCTTCCCGTTAGTCACTTTAATTTCTAGGACAGTTCAGGCTCGATTTGATCTACAACCCACTGATTTGTCATACTGCTGTCAGCCAAATGTCTTGCCTTGAGCCCGGCAGTGACAATACCCAGTTGTGTGTAAACTTGCCTTCAAAGTGCACATTTGGTTAGAGGGAAGCATCATGGCCCATAGGCCATGCTGGTTAGGGGCTGATGAGAATTGTAGTTCCTGAACATATGGAGAGCCGCAGGTTCCCTACCCCTGTTCTAGACCTTTACAAAATGAAATTGGCTGAAACTGTAAGAACAGGGCAACCAAAGAAATTGTGCAGAATACAAAAATGCTTGCAAGTAGAAGTGAGTGGTTAATCTCTGCCCCCCCCCCCCCCGGTCAATCCAAGAATCTATTCTCCGGATTAAGGCTTCACAGCTTTCACAACCATGATGGTTTTCTTTTCTCACTGATTTGTCCAACAGACAGATCCGCAGGGCTCATTTCCAACCCCACATCCACAACAGCATAGGAACCCCTTCAAATATTCACAAACCGAAAAGTGTAAGAAATACAGATATACTGAAGACCTAAAGAAGGAGCAGCAGTGGCGTAGTGGCTAAGAGCAGTGGCTAAGAGCAGGTGCATTCTAATCTGGAGGAACCAAGTTTGATTCCCTGCTCTGCCGCTTGAGTTGTGGAGGCTTATCTGGGGAATTCAGATTAGCCTGTGAACTCCCACACACGCCAGCTGGGTGACCTTGGGCTAGTCACAGTTCTTTGGAGCGCTCTCAGCCCCACCCACCTCACAGGGTGTTTGTTGTGAGGCGGGAAGGGCAAGGAGATTGTCAGCCCCTTTGAGTCTCCTACAGGAGAGAAAAGGGGGATATAAATCCAAACTCCTCCTCCCCTCCTCCTCCTCCTCCTCCTCTTGTTCTTGTTGTTGTTGTTGTTGTTGTTCTTCTTCTTCTTCTTCTTCTTCATGCTCGGGCATCTCTTTGCCAGTAGAAGATGCCACGACAAAGACGTGAACTCTTATTTCTAAAGCCCCTAGCCCTGTGCTTGGAACCTGAGAGGACAGGATATCGTAGGAGGCAGGCTGCCAAAGCCACCACTGCTCCCATCAGTGACTTTCTTCTGAGTCACCAGCGGGCCAGCATCTGTGTGTGACCTCAGGCGAGGAGCTGCAAATAGACTCGCTCAGGCTAACAAGCAAACACCTGCAGGCGCCTGGCATTTTCTCACTCTGCTGACACCAAAACCAATTAAAGGCAAAACAGAAATATGGAGACTTTCCACCTCTCCTTTGCAGAAATCTGTCTTTTTGTCCCCTTGACCTTATTCATCCAGGCGGGCTGACAGGGACAGCGGTGCAGAGGCAAGGACAGGGACAGAATGCGAAAGTCAAGGCCATGGTAGGCGTAGCTATTCTGCCAATCCAATGGCTGGGGACAGCAATGATACTCTGTCGCCATTGGCCTCCCTGCCTCTAGTCCTCATTCCTTTCCCCTTTCTGTCTTACTATTTCCCTTCATTTCATAGTTAGCGTGGAATTTTGAGGCTCTTTAAAGTATTAGCAGCGTAACTGGGTTTTAACTGGATTTTCTATGAGCCGCCCTGAATCCGGCATGGGAAAGGACAAATGTATAAATGAAATAATAAATAAAAAATTTAAAATGCACAACTGCACAAAATGCAGCCTGGCACACATTTTCCTCTCCTCCCACCTGGTTTCTCAGATAACATGCAACAGGTTATCCCATTTTCTTTCACAACAAACCTGCAATGTAGGTTTGGTGGTGGTTGTTTGGTTTTGCTGTCAGAAACGTGATTCAAGCTCCCTCATTCCCCTTTCCCTCCCACCTCCGTGACAATCGCTATTTGCACTTGAATAGGAAAAGGGATATTTACTGCTAACTATTTCTTGCCTCCAAATTTGGGATCAGAATCTATGACTGGGAACGTGTTTTGGATTTACTGAGTTCAAAGATGTATATGCTGCCTCTCCGACGTGCTGCCCGAGGCAGATTTTTACAAAGCCGTCCACATTCCGTTGAAGACATCAAAATCAAACTAACCCAGACAGCAAAGAAATCCCAGCAGCCAATAAAACCAATAGCACCCAAGGGCAGGAAGACCAGGACAATGGTGTACAAGCAGGTGAGAGAAGGAAGAACCAGCAGAAAGCAAGGCAGAAAGTAATACAATCCCATAAATGAAAACAGCTAACAAAAAGGCAAGATAAACATCTGAACAAGCAAAGGTGGATGCACATGAAGATGATGATCAGTTTTGCATTCGTCTACTCTGAGAATTCGGCTACTCTGAGCCGCGTGGCATAGTGGTTAAGTGCTTGCACTGCCACTCACACAGTCAGGAATTTGAGTACCCTGTGGGTCAGATATCCTGGCAGCTGGCTCATGGTCAACTCAGCCACCCATCCATCCCTTGGTCGGTAAATGAGTACCTAGCACATAGCTAGGGGGTAAAGAATAGCCGGGGAAAGCAATGGCAAACTACCCCACAAAAACGGCTTGCCTATGAAATCCCTGCTTGCAGTGGTACCCCCGGGTCGGACACAACTGAAGGGGAAACTTTTTTTACTCTGAGAATGCAAAACACACACATTGGCAATACAGCATCCATATGGACATTTTCTGACAGCCAGTTTCTGCCACTGTCCCAAACCCAGGTTGGTGGGGGTTGGGGGTGGGGTGGGGAAGGGTTCAACAGTAACTCAATGGAGGGTGGAAATCTCATTTCCTCTTGATTTTCCTCTTTGCCTTCCCCTGGCAGTGCCTGCAGTCTCTCCCCTTTCCTTCATCCCTCTCACCCTACCCTCTGCTCCAGAGGTGGGATCCAACCAGTTCTCACCACTTCTCTAGAAGTGGTTACTAATTTTTTCTGAGTGCCGAGAAGGGGTTACTAAAGCAACCTCCCTGCCCAATAGGGACTGGAGGTGCGTGTGTGCGGCAGCTCCACTGTTTGAATCCCACTACCATCAGAACCTGCTATTAAAATTTTTGGATCCCACCACTGCTCTGCTCTCTCTCTGTTGTCTGGAGAACAAATGTAATAGCCAGAGATGTCCAGGTGCCACCTGGAGGTTGGCAGCTCTATCCCCCACCATTGCTTTCTCCAATTCATGGGCTGACCTGTGTCACCCAGGAAAAAGCTGTGGGAAACTGTGAGCGAGGGATGTGGGAGGGCTCATGAGCAGACAGAGGAAGGACACACAGGCAGGTGGGAGGCATGGTAATGGTTGAGAGGGAATCATGCTGGGGGGCAGATGGGGCAAGAGAGTACTCTCTGTCGGGAGGCCCAAAACCTGGAACTGGCCCTGCTGGAGAGGGCGTTGCCTTCACTGGAGATCTTCAAGCAGAAATCCATTGGGAAATATTTGTCTCAGCAGAGGGCTGGCCAAGATGGCCATTAAAGATCCTTCCAGCTTACTCTTACTCCGATTGTCCACATTAACTTACATTCTCATGTTAAGAGAAACCCTGCAGGGGCTCCTGACCAAGCTAGGGGAGAATGAGTGGAGGGAGTCCACCCATCCCTTCCTCCCTCATCACCATTAGCCAGGGCCCAGTGGAGTGGCCGCAGCTCCTATGCTGCTAGGTTGAGCATGGCTGGCTAATAACTCACCAGAAAATTTCCCAAGCACTACAATGGCCAGTCTTCCCGAATGCCTCTGCCCCAAATCAGCACCTAGGACTTCTACCCCATACAGTAGGAGGGAAGGTCTGACTTGGTTATAGAGTTGAGAAACACTGGGAGATTTGGGGGTGGAGCTGAAGGAGGGGGGATTTCCTTGGGGCACCTTCCAAAGGAGTCATTTTCTCCAGTTGAACTGATTTTTGGCACCTGGAGATCAGTAGTAATAGCAGGAAATCTCTAGCCACCACCTGGAGGTTGGCAAACCAACCCTACCCAGGTAATGGGCTATCCCCTTTTCTGGATGGGGTTACATTTTCCTTAAAGGAGCAGGTTCTTAGCTTTGAGGTGCTCCTAGACCCAGGCCACCTCCTGTTGGATAAGCAGGGGGCATGGATGGCCAGCGATGCCTTTCAGCAGCTTTGACTGGTGAGCTAGCTTCAGCCCTTCCTGGGCAGAAACGATGTTGTCACTGTGGTGTATCCGCTGGTAACACATAGAGAGTAGATTACTATAATGAGCTCTATGTGGGGCTACCCTTGAAGACAGTCCAGAAGCTACAGTTGGTACAGAATGCTGTGTGGCCAGAGAGTGTGCTGAAGTGGATTGTGGGGGCCGAATCACTGCAGTGTTGTTCCACCTACACTGGCTTCGTTTCCAGTTTGCTTCTGGGTTCAATTGGCGATGATATTGAGCTTTAAAGCCCTGTACAGCCTGAGACTAACATACTGCCTATTCCCAGGTTAACCTGTTCCCCTACACTCTGCTCATCTTTGGAAACTCTACTTTAATTGCCACTGTCATCTGAGGCTAGAGGGGCGGCAACCTGAGCAAAGGCTTTCTCAGTCATGCCATCACAACTTAGGAACCCATCCCTGGGGAAATGGAGCTGCCTGCTTCCATTGGCGTCTTTTGCCAGCAAGTGAACACTTATTTGTTTTGTCTGGCATATCCCTAAAAATGATTATTGGCTCTCATACTAGTGATGTTTGTGTGTCTTTAATTAAATTTTATATGTTAACTGTATTTTTAATTGTTAATTGTCAGGGGTGCAATTGTTAAGCTAGAAGCACCAAACTTTCAGGGTATCTTTAGGAGACTCTTCTAATGATACCACCCAGGTTTGGTGAAGTTTGATTCAGGGGGTCCAAAGTTATGGACCCTCAAAGGTGTAGCCCCCATCTCCTATTAGCTTTATGTTCACTGCTGTGTGGACCCTGATTGGGTGGAAAGGCAGCATAAAAATGTTTTCAGTAGGTGGGTGGGTGGGTGGATGGATGGATGGATGGATGGATGGATGGATGGATGGACTGATGGATGGATGGATGGATGGATGGATGGATGGATGGATGGATGGATGGATGGATAGATAGATAGATAGATAGATAGATAGATAGATAGATAGATAGATAGATAGATAGATAGATAGATAGATAGATAGATAGATAGATAGATAGATAGATAGATAGATAGATGCATGCATAAATCTCCTGTAAGGAGATTCAAGGTGACTTACAAACTTCTTTCCCTTCCTCTCCTCACAAAAGACTCTTTGTGAGGTAGGTGGGGCTGAGAGAGTTCCAAAGAACTGTGACTAGCCCAAGGTCACCCAGCGGGCTTCATGCATAAGAGCAGGGAAACAAATCCAGTTCATCAGACAAGAGTCTGCAGCTCATATGGAGAAGTGGGGAACCAAACCTGGTTCTCCAGAGTAGAGTCCACCGCTCTTAACTACTACACTACACTGGCTCTGTTATTATTTGTTATCATTTAGTGTATTTGTATCCCATCATTCCTCCCATAAGCTCAGGGCGTCATACACCCGTCTCTCCTCTTTCGCTAAACGCTCACAACTCTGTGAGGTAGATTAAACGGAGAGACTGTGTGCGTGACTGACCCAAGGTCACCCAACAAGCTTCCATGACAGCATGGGGGACCTGAATCCATTTTTCAGACCCCAGTCTCACGACTACACCAAACTGGCTCTTGATGGGAAATAGTTCTCTGCTCCAGGAGCGCCACTCGTGACCCCCTAGCCAAAATCACCACAGGCGGAACATTCCCTCCTGCACTAAACAACCGTAAGACATAAATATGAATGCCTGTGCCCAGGCTGTTAGGACAGCTGGTCTGAAATATGGCAGAAACAGCCAAAAGTCAAGCGGGGAGAAAGAGGGCTATTTTGTGCTGTGGCTTCCTGGGCTGCTATAAAGTGGTGGTTTCAAGGAGTCCAGCTGTCCCTCAGGCAGGTCGTGAGAAAGAAGGCACGGGCCAGTGTCCCAGTGCAGGAAACAGACCACTCAGGAGGCAGAGAGGCTGGGGGTGCTGGTACCACATCCTTCAAGATGAGCACATGAGATAGCCGCCTGCAGGAAGCAGCTGTCAGGGTGTCCCAACAACGGACGCTGGGAAAATCGGCCACCAGCTGCTAACATTTGTTCGACACTCCTCCACCCACCCCTTGTCCTCCCTTCTGTTTTAACCAGGAAGAAGAAACGTTTGAGAGAGGAAGAGAGTTCTGTCTCCCTCTCTTTAGCGATTCCCCAGCGGGTCCATCTGCACACTGGGTTTTGATGTGTGGCATGTCTTCCAGTCCCAGCAAGCAGAGATGCAGGCCTGTGAGTTAAATCCTGTGAATCACCTCCTCGCAGAACTGATCACTTCACATCTGCCCCGCTCCTCCACACACACACACCTTCCACCTTGGCTTGTTTGGAAATGTCACCCTTAGTAGTCTTGTTAGTAGTCTGTTATAAAAGGTCAAATGTTCCCATATGTTCTTCCAAGGAGCGGTTCATGGAAGGTTTCTTACTCCCTGCAGGGCCAGTGGTCTAACATTACCCTTTCAAAAAGGCTGCAGGATCTACATGTTGTCACCTCATATCATCTTCACAACTGCCCTGTGAGGTAGGTTAGAGGGATCAGCTGGTTCAAGGTCACTCAGGATTGCCAACTCTGAACTGGGACATTTCTGAAGATTTCAGGAATGGAGACTGGGGAGGGCAGGGTTTGGGAAAGGGAGGGATCTCAGTGGGCTATAATGCCATACAGACCACCCTCTGAAGCAGCCTTTTTCTCCAGGGTCTGCAGTCCAGAGAAAAGTTGTAATTCCAGAAAATCTTTCGGCCCTGCATGTGGGTTGGTGATCCTAACTGAACCTAGGGATTTGAGCCAAGTCCAGTATGCTAACCTATTATTTGCCATTTATCCATCTCTAGTATTTATAATATTTAGTACAGGTTTATCCTGCTTTCTTTCAAGGGGCTCAGGATAGCATAATGGTAAGGGTTTGCTGATTTACCATGTGACGCTAGACCACATGATCAGCACTCTTAGACTTTACTGGGAAGGCAAGAGGCTGCCCCCACCACTGTGAAAGTTGCTCATCTGCATCTGTTTTGCATCAACCAGAGCTGAAGCACGATTTCTTGTTGTAAACTGGAGATTCTGCTCAACCCCTTTTTTATTTCACTAGCCCTCTTTCACCTCTCACCTTGGCAAATGAATGGTTTGGAAATGAACTCATTGTCTTATTTCATCAAAGCTCTGGGTGCCAGATTCCATGTGCATATGTTTGCGCAGGGTGTTCCACGGGTACCCTGAGCCAGTTGCGATAGTTAACAGAATTTTGGTAACGCATATGCTTTGCATGCAGACATGGAGGTAGCCAGATGTCCACTGGCAACCGCTGGGAGCGTTTGGGGGATAGGGCAGAGTGACATCACAGTGAACAATACTGCAACATTGCTTCCAATTTAGTACTCAGGAGTGACCCTGTGGTGCTGTGATGCCACTTTAGGAATTTCCCAAATCTCAATGGCTTTTCCCATAGAGATTCTGGAAATTCCTAGAGTGTTCCTGTAAATCTGTGGCATATGCTGCTTTTGTCTTTATTTTGTAATCCATGGTGCCACCAAGCAGCAATGGGAGCTCAGAGCCGGGGGAGACCTGGCTGCCCTAAGAAAGTCCCACACTCAATCCTCAGCATCTCCAGTTAAAAGGATCAGGTAAATGAAAGACCGCTTCCTACAGCCTTGGGGGTCTGCTGCCTGTCTGCATAGATCAGTGGTTCTCAACCTTCCTAATGCCACGACCCTTGAATACAATTCCTCATGTTGTGGTGACCCCCAACCCTAACATTTATCCATTTTACAGATGGAGAACACTGATGCAGAGAGTCTTAGGCGACCCCTGTGAAAGGGTTTCGACCCCCAAAGCGGTCCCGACCCCCAGGTTGAGAACCACTGGCATAGCTAGTACTGACCTTTGTAGATTGCAGTTCTGTGGTTGGCTCTAAAACATAGATGTCAAACTCGCGGCCCTCCAGATGTTATGGACTACAGTTCCCACCACCCCCTGCCAGCATGCTGGCCGGGGATGATGGGAACTGTAGTCCATAACATCTGGAGGGCCACGAGTTTGACACCTGTGCTCTACAAGAAACAGAAGTCCAGATGTTGTTTTTAAAATTTAGTTACATTATTTATATTCTGCCTTTCTCATTGAGACGCAAGGCAGATTACACGGTGTAAACCAATGCAATCAACAAGATGGGACATCCCATTAGCAGTATGATAGGATTAAGACTGCAAAAATCTGAAACCAAGCAGAAATTTGAAACAAAGCAGAAACAAATAACAAGTGTTAACATGATACGTTAAACAATGCAGAAATTATCTAGCATTACATACTGCAACAGATAGCACGTAATGTACACAAACTTCGCACTCCCTTCCCTTTTATTAAAGCATCTTCTTGAACCATTCCATTATAGCATCACTTTGTTACCTTTGTAAAAATTCCTTCCTGAATAATAGTTTTGCCTGCCAAGAAACTTGAAGCCTCCAATTAATTTATCGTTAAGTAACCTATTAGCATTCATTTTGTTATTAGGCTTTTTGTCAGCCTTTCGGGCTAGCTGCTTTTCTGGATTGATTTTTTTTTCTTCCCAGCATGAGATGAACGCTGGGTCCGGCTCGGCTGAGCCCAGCATTCAGCTCAGCCCCCACTGCCTCCAAAGTCCACTTGTGGGGGGAACCCTTCAGATTAGATTTAAAAGACCCCCCAAATTTTGAAAAAGCTAAAGAAAGCTGGGAAAAACTCCATATTGGTTCAGTGGGGGGGAGGGGGTGTTGGTGAGGCTTTTTTGAAAATTTCTGAGTCTTTTAAACCTGAACCACCAAAAAACAAACATACACACACAAAGATGCACACCCCTACCTGCTTCTCCAGCAAGTAGGATGTTGGATCCAGGTTTGTTTGTTTTTGTTTTATAAAGTGTACTCTCTCTTTAACAGACGACTCGATTGCACCCAGTTGTCCTTGTAGTCAATACTGCAGATGTACAAACTGTTGATGCTCTACAAGTTGTGGGTAGGCAACCTTTACCACCCAAAGAGCCATTTGGACCCGGTTTCCACGGCCCCGAAGATCTACCGAGCCGGAGAGCCGGTTTGGCTCCTCCACTCGCCTTTCCTTCCAGCGCTGCTCTGAAGGGCTGGAGGGACACGGCCACGCTACCCTCCAACCTCCAGGCCACGTGGAGCCACAGTATAAGGCTGAAAGAGCCGCGGGTTGCAGACCCCTACAAGTTGTGGGTAGGGATGCTTGAAGACCTGTCAGTTTAGCTCACTATCGAATACAGTAAGTTCAAGGGGGCCGATTACCCATTGCTGGCTGTTGCCCATGTCACGCCAAAAATGCTCTTGCTTTCCCCGCGGAAAGGGACAAGCACACACAGGACAAGAGCACACAGGACAAGAGGAAGCGTGTAAGGACAAGAAATCTTGGCCTAACACACCTCCTCTCTCGGCATGCCGCAAAGAGGAAGCGCGTCAGGACAAGATTTCTTGCCCCAACATGTTTCGGGTCCCACCACGTGTCCCAGCGCCACTGGGTAATCTGCCTGAGAGTATCAACCTCGCATCTGGAGGGAGCCTCTATTTACCTCAATTGTAGGAGGATGAAGAAGGAGGAGGAGGAGGAGGAGGAGTTTGGATTTATATCCTCCCTTTCTCTCCTGTGAGGAGACTCAAAGGGGCTTACAATCTCCTTGCCCTTCCCCCCTCACAACAAACAGGTAGGTGGGGCTGAGAGAGCTCCAGAAGAACTGTGACTGGCTCAAGGTCACCCGGCTAGGTTGGAGTGCACAAGCTAACCTAGTTCACCAGATAAGCCTCCACAGCTCAAGTGGCAGAGTGGGAAATCAAACCCAGTTCCCCAGATTAGAGTGCACCTGCTCTTAACCACTACACCATGCTGGCTCTCATGGTAGCTATTTTGTGATGGCATCCACTACCCATTCTCAAAATTAGAGTCTCAGACTAGGGTCTGAGAGGCCCAGATTTGAATCCCTATTCTGCCGTGGAAACTCACTCGGCGACCTTGGGCCATTGCCACTCTCTATCAGCCTAACCCACTCGACAGGGTTACTGGGAGAACAAATTGGAAGGAAGAACGAAGCATGCAAGCCTAAACTCCTTGGCCAAAAATTGTAATAAAAAACAGATGGACGGATGATAGCTAAACGGGATCTCCGTGTTCAGAAGCAGAGCACCTCTGAAAACTAGTCCCTGGAAGGATCAGCAAAAAGGGAAGCCATTGGCTTCTGCATCCCTGCTAGGTATCAGGTTTGCTTCTGTGGGAAACAGAATGCTGGACTAGATTGTTGGCATAATCTTGATTTGTCAGGGGGGAGAAAAATTCCTCATCCTCTGCTCTGTGATATCACCAACAGGATTGGAAGGGCCCAGGGATTCCTGGGCTGGTCTGCGGTGCCTCAGGAAGGCCTGCACACACACACACACACACACACACAAACGCACACCCCGTGGCTCTATTTTCAGCGCTGCCTAACGGATTTCCCTTCAGCGTGCCTGTGCTCAGGGTGGCCTTCCTTAGATACTGATGCATTCCTGGAATGGGACTGGGGAGGGAGGGAAGTCACCCCTCTAGGGGTACATCAAGGTGGGGAACACACCCTGCAGTTCCTGTGAGACAGTCCAAGTCTCAGGCATCAGCGGCTTCCCCCTTTTAAACATCCACTTCCTTGGCAATTTGCCACATTCCTTCATTCCCCACCACCACCTCCCCTCCCAAGCAATCTCAAAGGCTCCAAAACCACTCATGATTTGGGGAGTGAGATCCCCCCCCCTCTTTTTTTCCCCTCCATAAGCCCTATCCAATGACTGGAGAGGGACTATTTTTCATTCTCTTCTTTAATCTGTTGTTACAAATAATGCCTCTTTTGTTGGCGAGGGAGGGGAAAGGCGGCAGAGCAAAAGGGGGGGGGGGTTCCTCTGAAAAGCAGCCGAGGGTCCTGATTGCTCGTTATGCATGGTGAATGTTGATAGCTTGATTGTATGTCCTGCAGCTGCATAGACAGCAGAGAGCAGGCAGGGAGGGAGGGTTGAGCAAGCCAGACAAGCTGACGCCAGCCCTAAAACTCTCCCACCCATTTTCGAGAGCTTCTGGTATTGTTTTCAATGGCCTTGCCCCAGCACCTGGGTTCAGCATGCAAGCACAGCAGGGATGGTGTCGGAATCTGGGGGGGGGGGGGGATTTCTGTGCAAGACAGGAGGAGGGAGCAGCACAAACCTCTTTGGATAAAGCTCTTAACCTTTTTGCTTTGCAGACAGAGCCAGGGAGAGAGATCCCTGTGCCACAGATACTGAAAGGCCTACATACCTTGTGATGTTTGGACAAAAGGCAAATTGTACAGCCAGCTAGGGACATCGGGGGTCTCCGCACCCAATGGCTCCAGCACAGAATCGAAAACTCTTACAAGAAGAAAAAAAATAGATGTTACAAAAAAGAAAACAAATAGAAATATTGTGAGTTTTCCAGGAAGTGTGGATGTGATCCAGTAGTTTTCGCTGCTAGCTTTTCACCCTGCATCTACGGCTGGCATCTTTGGAAGCAATATTTAAGAGAAATGTTCAAGTTAAGAAATATTTAACAAGGAATATTGGATGCAGGAGTAATCAGGATGTGGAAGGGATGACACAGAACGGTTGTTTGGGGACTAAGGGGCTTCTTAGAGATGCCTTGGTAGAGGTGAACAGTTGCCAGGAATTCATGTGCAAATTGTGAGCAAATTTATGCCACTAAGCAAAAGCAATTACATATATATATTTCTGATTTATGCCAATAAGCAAAAGTAATTGCATATATATTTTCTGATTTCTGTCAAGTTACAATGAACATACTACTACATACTTGATTTTCAAAATATGCGTGTTGAGTAATATGTGTGATACAAATCCCACCTTTATGCTGCTACTGCTCCCCAGTTTCATTTGTAAAGGGAATGAGCATTGACTCTTTTTTACAAAGATGTACACATTTCCAGACAGGTCATACATGCATTCACTATAACTATATCCAGGAACCAGAAGTTTGTTCCCAGTTCCTTCTTTGAATTTCCTAGTTTCTGAATCCTGATTCAGACAATTTAAATGCTCTGCACCCTAAAATAGTTTGGACCCCCAAACATCATAAACCCCCCACATCCAGGGGACTCTGCCCTCCAAGGAGACATATGCTGGTTTCTGATCCCAAGCTTGGGTCAGCTGATCCAAAGTGGAGTGCCCCCAGGGCAAATGTGCATACAGAAAGCTGGGCCAATATGCACCCCAAAACAATTTTGGGGCCAGCCCAATTCACATGTCCCCACACTCCAGAGGCTTTCCCCTGCTACAAGACAACAGTGTGCCTGGTCCTGACATTCGGGGCACCCCAAGAAAATTTGCAAAGAGAATTTGAATAAGGTACTGGATCACATAGATGCCCTCTGCACCTCAAAGTAAAACGTGGACTGCCATACATCATACACTGCCCCATTTAGGGGATTCTGCCTTCCAAAGCACAAGTGTCAAACTCGTGGCCCTCCATATGTTCATGAACTACAATTCCCATCAGCCCTTGCCAGTATAGCCAATGCTCATGTTGGGAGGCACTGATGGGAATTGTAGTTCATGAACATCTGGAGGGCGGCAAGTTTGACACCCCTAGGGACATATGCTCAATACTAGTCCGAAGCCCAGTTCTTGTGCCAACTGTTCATGTAAGACAGTGGTTCTCAACTTTCCTAATGCCGCGACCCTTCAATATAGTTCCTTATGTTGTGCTGACCCCCAACCCTAACATTTATCCATTTTACAGATGGAGAACACTGATGCAGAGAGTCTTAGGCGACCCCTGTGAAAGGCTCGTTTGACCCCCAAAGGCGTCCTGACCCACAGGTTGAAAAGAAGAAGAAGAAGAAGAAGAAGAAGAAGAAGAAGAAGAAGAAGAAGAAGAAGAAGAAGAAGAAGAAGAAGAGTTTGGATTCATATCCCCCCTTTCTCTCCTGCAGGAGACTCAAAGGGGCTTACAGTTTTCTTTCCCTTCCCCCCTCACAACAAACACCCTGTGAGGTAGGTGGGACTGAGAGAGCTCCAAGAAGCTGTGACTAGCCCAAGGTCACCCAGCTGGCGTGTGTGGGAGTGTACAGGCTAATCTTAATTCCCCAGATAAGCCTCCACATCTCAGGCAGCAGAGCTGGGAATCAAACCCGGTTCCTCCAGATTAGATTAGAGATTAGAGAACCACTGATGTAAGACCTCATGTGTGCTGCTTCCTAATAAAAGACTTGTAGTTACCAGTCTTTGCAATGCAATGATCACAAATGTTTATGTTGTTGTTTTAGTTATGTGAATAAGCTTTCGTATAAAGGCTGTTCACAGGCCTCTTGCTCTGACTTTTGGTGCAGTTTGGTACCTTCCCTCTCAAAAGTTGCTAACCCCTGATGCACATATGGGCCCTTTCCACACATGCAGAATAATGCACTTTCAATTCACTTTCAATGCACTTTGAAGCTGGATTTTACTGTGCGGAATAGCAAAATCCACTTGCAAACAATTGTGAAAGTGGATTAAATGTGCGTTATTCTGCAGGTGCAAACCTTTCAACTGGCTCACTTTTCATTCCGAATGGACCGGAATCTTTCTTCAGCTTATACAGGGCTTTCATGCCATGATGACTCAATCTAATCAATTTGAAACCAGGAGGGATCCCTAAGCCCGGAATCCTGTCATCTCACACCATTTTGTTTCCTCTGACAGTTTCGGAAATTCTGCATTTGTAATGCAAAAAGAACCCCCATTTTTTTTTACACTCTGAGTCAACAGATAATACAATAAAAATAAAGCAGGAGTCTAGCAGTGTCTTGGTGATCAGCTTGTGACTAATCAGCACAGTCAAACACAGTAAGTTCAACTCTCAAATATGAACATCGTCCCAAAAAACCAACATGCTGATCAGTATAATATACACGTTCTTTATCCAGCAAAGCCCTCTGAGAGGACACAATTGTGAGCCAGATCAGAAGAAGGTAGTTTGCTTTCTTATAAAAGCAGATGCCATCAGTGGTGTCTGTAGGCAGCTGTGCCTGTGGTTACACTGATTCAACCACGCAGTGAATAGTCACAAGATGGAATCTATCTGTTTGCTGGAGAAGAGTACAGGGTAGATGTCAGGACCTCCCTGTGGCTGGACTCAGACTCAAAAACAGAACGTCATCTGAGGATAACAGAATTAGTCTGAGTGAAGATTAGGGGGCTCAGGGGATAGCCAGGGTGGTGTAGTGGTTAAGAGCAATTGGTTTTCATCTGGAGTACTGGGTTTGATTCCCAACTCCTCCACATGAAGCCTGATGGGTGGCCTTGGGCCGGTCACAGTTCTCTTGGAACTCCCTCAGCCCCACCTACCTCACAAGGTGTCTGTTGTGGGGAGGGAATTTGTAAGCTGCTTTGAGACTGCTTACAGGATAGAAAGGTGGGGCATAAATCCAACCTCCTCTTCCTCCTCCTCGTTCTCCTCTTCTTCTTCTATTACTCTCAAATCCCTAAATCCCAAAGCCTCAACTGGACATCCTACTCCTGAAGCCATAGCTCTACAATGATCCTGCATATAGGGCAACCAGGTCTCCCACTGGGGACCCCCTGTCCTAAACCCCTCATTCCCCACCACAGCTCGACAAGGTGGCAGAATGAAAACGGGGGGGGGGGGGTTGGCATTGCAACACACCATGGTGTCACTTCCAGTGCAAACTGGACATTATCACCAAAAAAAAGGGAGGTGTGCAAGGAAACCAGCATGGATGTCTAAAGACCTTTCAAGTGAGCTAAGATTTTAAAAGGGCATGTGCAAGAAATGGAAAGAGGGGGGAAATCAGAATTGGACCCTAAAGTGCAGGAAGAGCTCAGGCTTGCCAGAGAGATTAAAAACAATTAAAAGGGCTTTTTTGGTTATGTCTATACCCAAAGGAAGAAAAAGGATATGATAGGGTCACTGCGTGGAGAAGGTGGCAAAATGCTAAAAGGGGACAGAGAAAAGGCAGAACAACTCAGTACCTTCTTTGCCTTGATCTTCTCCCCAACAGAAAACAGTGTTCAACCAGGGGGAAATGGGACAGAAGATGAAGTAGGGGAAATTCAGCACAGAATAAAGAGGTAGTACAGGAATATCTGGCTACTTTAAATGAATTCAGATCTCCAGGGCCTGATGAACTACATCCCAAGGTATTAAAACAACTCGCAGAAATAATCTCAGAAGCACGTGCAATAATCTTTGAGAATTCCTTGATAAGGATATGATAGGTTCGAAGGCAATGTTCCCTCTAATTTTTCCCCACCATTGAGTAGAACTTCCAAACCACTGAGCAGAACTTTTAATGATTTGAGCAAAAATATTTTTAATTCAAAGCTACTATGTAGCATTCGACTTTTCATGCAGTTTATCAAGCACATATTTACAATTTAAAAAGCATTTTTCCATTTAGTATTTTATTAAACATAGTTTTATTGAACACAATTCAACACTTTAAACTCTCTGCAGTGCCTCTACATACATTTTCCTGAGAATTAAAGAACTTATAACTAGAAGCACATTTTAAAAAAATAACCAACACAATTTGAATAACTTCAAAATTCCTCAAAACAGAAAATAACTTTAGGTATTTTCAAAAAATTTATCCCACCTGTCTTTATTGGTAATCCAGTAATCCAGGAGCAGCAGTGGCATAGGAGGTTAAGAGCTCGTGTATCTAATCTGGAGGAACCAGGTTTGATTCCCAGCTCTGCCGCCTGAGCTGTGGAGGCTTATCTGGGAAATTCAGATTAGCCTGGACACTCCCACACATACCAGCTGGGTGACCTTGGGCTAGTCACAGCTTCTCGGAGCTCTCTCAGCCTCACCTACCTCACAGGGTGTTTGTTGTGAGGGGGGAAGGGCAAGGAGATTATAAACCCCTTTGAGTCTCCTGCAGAAGAGAAAGGGGGGATATAAATCCAAACTCCTCCTCCTCCTCCTCCTCCTCCTCTTCTTCTTCTTCTTCTAACTGTACACTCTGTCAAGAGTCACTTATTTCACATCCTGAAGAAATGTGTACTTTGTACATACCCAGAGGCCTTATAGAACAGAAGCTGCACACATGCTCAGAGGCATGGTTTCCCATGGCCTTGCCTGCCTCAGTTTTCCTTTCCAAAGGTGATAATGGGTGATTTCCCACTGGCGATGAATCCTGGGATAGTCACCTGAAATATCCAGGTTTCCTCAAGATCTCCCCACTGCCGAACCACAGAACACAGATCAGTCCCGTTTCTGCCCCCCCCCCCCCGCTGCCCCATTACGGGATTTTTCTGGGCCTGCTTGTATATGCACCTTTTTGAAAAAACGCTCCAAAGGGAGCTAATGGGAGATGAGGGCTACACATTTGAGGGTCCATAACTTTGGCCCCCCATGAACCAAACTTCACCAAACCTGGGTAGTATCATCAGGAGGGTCTCCTAAAGATAATCTGAAATTTTGGTGCTGCTAGCTTAACAATTGCACCCCTGACAGCAGGCATTCCCACCCCCTACCCCAGGAGCAGACCTAGATGTCTTCACTAGAAACATGCTGCAGAGAGGATGTTGGAACCTGGATGAAAAGGTGCAGATTATTTTGAAATTTGGTTGTATCTAGATTAAATTTTCAGTGGGAATTCGGTCAATGACCGTTGCTCCTTTCCCCCCAGATCCTTTTCCAGCTGGTTAATAGGAATGGGGCTATTTATTAGTTGTGGAGTTGAGGAACTGTTTGTATTATTCCACCGTTGGTTGGGTTTTACTGCCTTAGGATTTTTATTTATTATATGTCATAATTTATTGCATGAAATGTGGAATTTGGAGATTGTTGTGTTGGAACTCACTCTGAGCCCGCTACAGTAGGGGAGAGCAGGGTGAAAATCAAATAAAACTTAAAAAAATTAAATTAAAAAGGTTAATTACTAGTATACAGTGATAAAATACTATCACCATCTATTGAACTGGCACAAGACCGTCATAAAACTAGCACGATCCCCCAAGAAATTATTTCCCTGAGCACGAAAATGAATGAGAGCAATTCAAGAGCACAGTGGAGGCTTAATGGATGCACTGGAATCCACACACTGTTCACTTAGAAATAGGTCACTTCAGCCTCAGCCGCTAATTTGGTAATAAACTCAAATGAAACCAACAGGACTTTGTTGTGCATAAACAAGGACAGTCACCAGCCTGCTACCAGTCCTTGCCCAGCTCCTTGTAATCTGGCACTCAATATTTACATCAAAACACTACTCTCCCTGCCTGCCAGATGATCCTTCACACCCACCCCAGATTGATTGTGCAATGAGCGCCTCCTTGTAATCCAGCACTTGATATTCACAATAGAATAAGCTCAGAAAGGTACTTTTCTGGTCACATAGCCAATGCACTGACATTCCCCACTCCCCCCGCCAGCCAGCGCAGTGTAGTGGTTTAGAGCAGGTGGATACTAATCTGGAGAACAGGGTTTGATTCCTCACTCTTCCACCTGAGTGGCAGAGGCTTATCTGGTGAACCAGATGTGTTTCCGCACTCCTACATTCCTGCTGGGTGACCTTGGGCTAGTCACAGTTCTCTCAGAACTCTCTCAGTCCCACCTGTTTCACAAGGTGTCTGTTGTGGGGAAAGGAAGGGAAAAGAGCTTGTAAGCCACCTTGAGTCTCCTTATCAAAGAGAAAGCTGGGGTATAAATCCAAACTCTTCTTCTCTCTTCTTAAGGTGGCCTCTTCCAGGCACCCAGGCCCATAGCCAGAAATTTTTCATGGAATGGGGGGAATGAGTACAATGTGGTAAGCCCATCATTATTTATTTTCTTTATTATTGATTTATTTGTAGTTTGTTGTTTATTAGCGAATTTTGTAATTGAGACTCAAGGTATAAAGCAACGTAATCGAATGGCATGAGGGTTCTAATAAGCAATGCATTAAGTGTAGCCGGCTTACAAAAATTAGAAAAGTACAAAAACCCAAGCATTCATCATCATCAACCTTTTATTGGCATGAGTTTAAAATACAACAGAGAGGTTGAGGAGAATCAAGTTAAAATAAATAGGTTCAGACATTATCAGTGGTTAATAAATAAATAATAAATAAATAAACTAAAATCTGCGGCAAATCTGTTGCGCCAATGCCAAGAATTTGGCAACGTCTAGGGATCTCTGAAGATATTGATCACAAAGCAGATGGAAGGACTTGACCTTATCCAATGAGAAGGCATAGTTCTCAATATAAGGATTTATATATTGTCTTCTAAATGAAACATATAATTCGCAATCCAGGAGACTGTGCTCGATTGTTTCGATGGCTTTCCGTGAGCAGGGACACGTTCTTTGTTGATACGGGATCTGGAGAAATCTGCCGCTCAGGACTGCTGAGGGTAGGAAGTTCAGTCGGGCTAGCATTAAGGTACGGCGAAGATATATTGTAGAAATACCTCGGTAGCCCTTTACTGGAGGGGGGGATCCCAAGCATTCTATATCATCTCCTCTCCCACAAGCTTATGAAATTAGGACTCCTCAGCCCTGCTGACTCCTAATTCTGTTCTAGCCAATTGTATAGAGAATTCACTTTTGGAAGATTTATGATCGGATTCACACATTTTTTATCTTAGTTCCTTCCTTTTTTACATGGAGAATTTACACTTGAAAGACTTGTGATGAATTTCACACCAACCCTCGTGCTGATTGGAGGGGCATGGCAAAGGATTGATGGGGCCCAGCCCCTTTATGCACTCCCATGGCTATGGGCCTGCATCCACCAAGGATCAGCCACTCAATGAGCTCCTTGTAATCAGGTGCTCAATATTCGAGGCAAAATTAGCTCCTGGCTGCAAACCCTCCTGCTGCTGGGAAGCCCCTCCCACCATCCACAGATCAGCCGTTCAGTGAGCAGCAAACACTTTCATGTGAGCAGTACCAAGAAGGTGCCTGTTTGGCGGTGTGCGTGCACACCTTGCAGGGCACGTTGTTCACAGGGATTCCTAAACGTTTGGAAGAACTTCCTGACAGTAAGGGCTGTTCAACAGTGGAATACACTACCTCGGTGGATGGGTAAAGTCTCCTTCTTTGGAGGTTTTTAAAACAGAGCTAGATGACCATCTGTCAATGGTGCTTTGATTGTGTATTCCTGCATGCCACAAGGCTCGACTTGATGGCCGTTGTGGTCTCTTCCAACTCTATGATTCTATATCATCCTGACACAGTGTTATCACTTGTGGTTCATGCTGGAAGTCATGTTGGCATGATGTCCATCAGGTAGTTCCCTGACCCACACAGTCTCCTGCCAGGGACCAATGATGCTGGACTAACAATCCTACCTGCTAATTTACCAGACTATAGAACAGACAGGCCCCTGCCTCATAGGACCTGATCCCAGACTATCAGTCCCTCAAATCCTCTATCTGAAAGAACAGCAGAGGCTGCAAGTATGTAAGCAGGCCATTCAGTGGCAATGAAGACCAGGCTGGTAGCCCATGTTCCAACTCCTGAACTAGATCACTGCCTGAGAACATATAGGATCAGGGCTCAATCAGTGTCCAGGAAAAAAAGGACTTCATCTTTTAAGCCCTTCCTGTGCAGAGACAGGTAGGGAAGCTGGCATGGTATAGCCCAATCTCAGAAGCTATGCAGGCTGCAGAGGAAGGCATTGGCAGCAATTACTTGCCTTGAAAACCTGATGGGATTGCCGTAAATCATCTGCCACTTGATAGCACTTCACACACACAAGTATGAAGAGATAGAGTTGTCAGGTCCATGCCTGCAACCACCAGATATTTGAGTGGGGAATGCTGGGCAACACAGGAAGTGATGTCACTTCCAGTTAATGCTCTAGGTACAGCCCCCCCCCCCCCCCCAATTCCTATGATAGAAACCATGGACATTGGGGAATTTCTAGAACACTGTCAAAATCCAACATTGGTTTGTGATTGGATGCCATTCCTTTCCCTCTTTTCTCCTGCCCTGATCATCATCAACAGCAGATAAGCTGCAAACCTAAATAGAACACGGAAGACAGAACAGCAGTAACCCTGGACAGCAGTAACCCTGAACAGCAGTAACCCTGATAGCCACTAACCTGGATAGCTTTAAAAGGGGCTTGGACAGATTTATGGAGGAGAAGTTGATTTATGGCTACCAATCTTGATCCTCTTTGATCTGAGATTGCAAATGCCTTAACAGTCCAGGTGCTCGGGGGCAACAGCTGCAGAAGGCCATTGCTTTCACATCCTGCATGTGAGCTCCCAAAGGCACCTGGTGGGCCACTGCGAGTAGCAGAGAGCTGGACTAGATGGACTCTGGTCTGATCCAGCTGGCTTGTTCTTATGTTCTTATGTTCTTATCATAGACACCAAAGAAGAATTTAGTCAGCCGTTATGCCTTCTTGGCTGGGCAGCTGCCACCCTGTTGCTCTTGAACTGAATGTTAGCTTGACTTCCAATGGACCATGCTTTTTTGCATATGTAATTTTTATTTCTATTCTGCTTTCCTCCTTAATTTGGACACAGTGCAGCTTACAACATTGTTCTCCCCTCCTCCATTTTATCTTCACAAGGACAACCTTGGGAAGTAGGCCAGGAGAGAGTGATGGGCCCCAGATCACCCAGCCAGCTTTCATGGCATAGCAGAGATTTAAACCTCGGTCTCCCAGATCATAGCTCAACATTCTTACCACTACACCACACTGGTGCTACTTTGGCAAAATCATGATGGGCCACAGCAGGAACTGAGTTGTGTTGAGCTGAACCCAATGGGAACGTTGTCAGTCAAAACCAGCAACCCAGTATTTTGCTTGCAATGCCCATGGTACGCTGGGCAAAAAACGTCTGTGAATTGGAAATTAGACATCCAATTTATTTTATAGTGTTCTAAGTCATTTATAAATGAAGTACAGTGGTCAGAGATTTCTCTGCTGTGGCTCCCTAACTCTGGATTTTAATGAGGCCTGCTAGAGCACAAACCACAAGTATTTAGATGACAGTCGGTTGTTGCCCATAGCTGGAAACAGTATGTTGGACTAGATAAATTATCTGCAATACAATTTTGTGTCTCCTGAGAGGGTCATTTGAAAACAGCTGCCTCCATCCTTGGCTCAGAACCATTTAACATTTTGTTGAACCTCCTTAGTGTGTTGTGATTTGATCCAGCTCAGTAGTGGCCATTTTGTGATGAGTCCCCTCATGGTACTCATTTTGTTGTGGTGCCAACTACCTAGTTTCCAGAATTTCAAAAGTACCCATCAGTCCAACAAGGAAGGAGACCTCTGGACTAAGTGAACCTTTGGTCTGATCCAGAAAATCTCCTTGTTATGTTCTTCTGTGGGATGTGGTTTGGAATCCACTGCAGAGATATTTTAAATCATAGTTATCTATGTAACCTCCACATCATATCTGTGGCATATCTTTTGGTGGTGCCAGTAACAAACTGACAGGAAATGACTCATGTGAATGCCTATCTAGTTTGGTTTTTCCCTACAATCTGGGCTGTGAACTTCTGGGTCAAGGATGTTGAGACAAGCAGCATTTTTATTAGCCAGAGAACAGCTGCCTTCAGTACAAACCAGGTTTCCCAACACAAAAACTAACACTTCACCTACCGGCAGCAAGGTCATCTGACTATTATCTGAAATGTAATTGCTTCAGTGACTCAGTTCTAGCTCCTTACTGCAACCTGATGGATACCGGACAACATCATTTGAGAAGATACAATAGACCAGATTTCCAGAAGCCGAAGAGAAATGCAGAAATAAAATCTACTGAAGCACATTTCAGATATGGAAATGGTTAAAAACTGTGAAGAAAGTTTTATCAGTGTTTCTCTGTCATACACAGAAATGAAGAAGATCAGTAGTCAAAACGGCTGACAACTCCCATCCACACTATGGGTTCAAGGGCCCAAAAGCAATGTCAGGTCAAAGCAGATGCTCTTTCTTGCATTATTAAAATGCTGAGAGAAGCCGCATGGGTTAGGATTAGGGCCTTGGAAGGGGTGGCTCTTCCCCTGTGTAGTTTCATTGATCAAAACTGACTAAACCTAGTGTTCCTTCAATGATTCCCTATTCCTAACCAATGTTTTTGTTTCTTATGTATTGTTTCTTGGAGGTATTCTAACTCTGGCCCTTTCCGCACGGGCCAAAAACGACGGCCTGGGGGCGGTAAAAACGCCGCCCCCAGGCCGCCGTTCGCACAGGCGGCGCTTATTGCAGCAGCGCCGACCTGATCGCACTCCCCTCCCCAGGCGGTGTGCGGGCAGCCACTAAAACAACCCTTTAAAGGGTTGTTTTGAAAGTATGTTCTTCGGGCGATGCGCTTTAACAGCACCGCTGAACATTTCGTCTCATCACTCTGTTGCCTGCAGTCGTCGAAGTCTTCGCTTCGACGCTGTCCTCCCCGGACTCTGGAGGTCGGAGGCAGCGCCGTATCATCGCCAGCAGGCCGCAATTACCGACATGGTGAGTGGACGGGGAAAGAGGCGGCCTCGCGCGGAGCCGCTCTCGTCAGCCTGGTTGGCCTTCTTTGGTGGAAGTCAGCCCACCGCAGAATTCTGCCTTTACGTCGCGGCGGAAACGGCCTCTGTTTTTTAAAACTCATTAAAAATTGTTTTAATGATGTATGGTTGGTGGGGGTGTTGTTTTTAACGTTTTTATAGAGTAATCTTATCATGTATGTTTTAAATTGTCAACCACCTGGGCGGCTTTTATAAAGGCAAAAAGGTAGGATACAAACTTTGTAAATAAATACATTTTGTAACTAAGCAAAACCTTTATTGCGATTAGAGACCAGTAAATAAAATAGAGATCAGTAAATAAAATAGCAGGTCAGTTCAACAAGACTGATTATCATAAAACAATGATTAATTTACAATATAGCAATTTAGACAAGAAAATACAAAATAATAAAATTATTTGTTCAAGCTAGCTCACGTTTCTCTGTCTTATCAAACAAGTGATTGCGCAAAATCTTGCCTATCATCAAGAAGCAGCGATACGTAGAAATAGTCTCTTCTTCCTGGATATTTAAGTAATATTGAAGAGATTATCAAATTTGGATAACTTGTAGAAGCACTTGCTGTGTGGTTTACTGCACCCAAGGGCCATCAAGTCCACCCCCCTGCAATGCAAGGGGACTTGATGGCCCTGGTGGTCTCTTCCAACTCTTTGATTCCATGATTCTATGATTCAAATGGCCAGGGAATAAACATAGTGTATACGGAATGTGAGTATATCTTCCTTCTAATAGAGTTGATGGAAGTGCATTGAATGGAGCAAGAGAGAATGCTCTAAGATGTTTTGGATATTCTAAAGAGTATAAATATTTTACAGGAGCAGAGTTTTTAATGTATATTTCCCGCTATAAAAGTAGGATGAAGGTGTGCTCTGTCTGTCTGTAGGGAGATTCCCTGTAGTTTGGTTAGTGCTCTGGCCCCTTGAAGTCCAAGTTCCAATAGGTCTTTGCTGGGGTGGACAAGATGGAGCCATTTTTCTTCTATTTTCCTCATCCAGCTTGAGAAGGAATTATCAACAAAAATTAATCATGTTAGAATAGAGGGTATATAATTTGCCTATATGGCATGAAGTCAAGTGTGCATTTCTGGTGAGATTGTTCCTGCTTCTAGACTGAGGCTCCTTCTGCACATGCAGTATAACGCACTTTCAATCCACTTTCACAACTGTTTGCAAGTGGATTTTGCTATTTCACACAGCTGCAAAGTGCACTGAAAGTCCATTATTCTGCAGGTGCGGAAGGGGCCTGAGTGAAGCGCTGAGTATGGAAGCTGGGGTTAGAATGTTGCTGTACCTTGGTGTTTATTTAGATGTTAAATAGGAGAAGAGCTAGAATGCATCCTTGGCCCCTTCCGCCCACGCAAAATAATGCGTTTTCAAACCACTTTCACAACTGTTTGCAAGTGGATTTTGCTCTTCCGCACAGCTTCAAAGAGCACTGAAAGCAGTTTGAAAGTGCATTATTCTGCATGTGCGGAATGAGCCCTTGATTCACTCCTCTCCCGACTGGGATCTTTTGGGATGGATGGCCTTGTGGGGTACATCTCACAGACAACTGATTATTTTCATATAATGTTTAGATAAGAATAAGCAGTCTGCAATCAGTGATAGAGGATTCTAGTTTTTGCTACAATCTAGACCAGTGATGGCGAACCTATGGCACACGTGCCAGAGGTGGCACTCAGAGCCCTCTCTGTGGGCACGCACGCACAGAGTTCATCATATGGGGGGAGCGGAAAATCGCCACCCACCCACACACATCTAGGCTGGCCTTGCTTCTGAGTAAACCCACCTAGGGTCATGATTCACCCATTCGAAGCGTTGTGCGGTTGCTTCACCAAGCTTAGTGGCATAGGAGGTTAACAGCTCGTGTATCTAATCTGGAGGAACCGGGTTTGATTCCCAGCTCTGCCGCCAAGGAATAACTCTTGCCAGCATTGTTTTGGTCAGGGTGACAGAACAGCATGGATTGCTGGCATCTGGATTGCTGGCATTGCTGTGAGCAGCAGTGGCGTAGGAAGTTAAGAGCTCGTGTATCTAATCTGGAGGAACCGTGTTTGATCCCCCGCTCTGCCACTTGAGCTGTGGAGGCTTATCTGGGGAATTCAGAATAGCCTGTGCACTCCCACACACGCCAGCTGGGTGACCTTGGGCTAATCACAGCTTCTCAGAGCTCTCTCAGCCCCACCCACCTCACAGGGTGTTTGTTGTGAGGGGGGGAGGGCAAGGAGATTGTAAGCCCCTTTGAGTCTCCTGCAGGAGAGAAAGGGGGGATATAAATCCAAACTCCTCCACCTCCTCCTCCTCCTCCTCCTCTTCCTCCTCCTCCTCCTCTTCTTCTTCTTCTCCTCCTCCTCCTCCTCCTCCTCCTCCTCCTCCTGAGTAACGCGCGCCTCGGAGCAAACCATTTTTTCTAAACTGAAACCTCAGTATTCAGGTTAAATTGCCACTTCGCGATAAATACCAGTAAGTGGGTTTTGGGTTGCAATTTGGGCACTTGGTCTCGAAAATGTTCACCATCACTGATCTAGACTGTGATATACTGTCAAACGTCATCTTATAATTGACAAGGGCTATGTATAGTGCTCTGTGTGGCTTTATGCCATATTTCTTTGTAAGATGGTACAACAGCAGATCTGTTATCAGAAGGCCATGTCTGAAATTTGATTGGTCTTCCTCCCAAATATTTTCCTTATCTAGCCAGTCCCAGAGTTTCCACACAAATGTTTAGCATAGAGTTTACTCTCCACACCCAAGAGGCTGATTGGTCTGTAATTGACAGGATCTAATTTCATCCCTGTTTTATATATGGGGATAATGATGGCCAGTCCCCAGTTCCTTGGTATCCTACTGGTCTGGTCGATATAGGCGAAAAGGATAGCTATGACTGGGGCTCACCATTCAATATCCTAACTAAATAAACAAATGTAACTGAATAAAGACTATGTGGGCCACCAAGAGGGAGGTAGAGGTACAAAATTCTGGGAGCCCAGATCTTACCAGTAACATACCATTCAAGTTAGCAAAATTGGATGCCTTTCTGAGGAGTGTTCCTCCAGTGGAAAAGCCACTTTAGTTGGATCCACAACAGTAGTGGTATACCTGTTCTAATCAGGGGTGGACTGGCCATTTAACTTCCAGGGATACCCTGTTTCCCCGAAAATAAGACATCCCCTGAAAATAAGACGTAGTATAGGTTTTGCTGAAGTGCTAAATATAAAGCATCCCCCGAAAGTAAGACGTAGCAAATATTTTGTTTGGAAGCATGCCCGTCGAACAGAACACCAGAGCATGCAGCTGTGGAGCAGAAAAATAAGACATCCCCTGAAAATAAGACATAGGAGCAAAAATTAATATAAGACACTGTCTCATTTTCAGGGAAACACAGTATTTCCTGGTAGGCCACTGGCTAGAAGCAAGCCAACTCTGTCAATGCCCCAGAGACTACTTGACTCCTTCTTTAGCAATTTTCACGCCCAGGGCTGTCTTAACACATGGGCACACTGGCCCGTTGCCCTTGGGTCTCATGAGCGTAGGGCCCCATTCTAATTTATGAATGTTGTGACTTGCTGTCAATAAATAAATAAATACTATACTAAACTACAAATATTTGTTATTGGAAAATGCATATTTAACCTATGTTCTACTAAAGATAATTAACAATATGAATGTTAATTTTTATGATAACATGTTGTTAAGATGGCCCTGGTCATGCCTTAGATAGAACAACTTAGCTTAGTTTGTTCCAGGGTTATTTTCACTTCCTGCTCCACTCCTGGCTTATTCAAGTATCTTGTGTCTGTCCATCTCATAAATGTATGGGGGCTCCAGAGTTAATCGTGCCTAGGGCCCGTCCTAGCTCCTGACAGTCCTCTAATAGGATCTAAAACGGTTCACTCTTTTTCAACCTTTCCAGAATTTAGTGCAGCCTTTCACATCGTACCTGCTTAGAATTTCACATCATCTACAATGTCTCTGCCCTTGTTCTGGCTAGGATGGAAGCCTCATGCTATTTGAGAAGAGTTACCCAAACACATCCCTGCATTTTCAGTAGTGTCACAGAGGATGCTGGTGAGCATCTCTGGAATCATTTGCTGTAGATTATATTCCTTTTTAAAGAGCTGGGGGGCAGACACATTGCTGTGAATTTAAGCCATGACCCAGTTGTAACTCTCAACCTACCAGCTGAAGGCTGGTTAGAATTAGCAAATGAAGCTAACTTATGCCATGTCACCTATTTGGTCCATCTGCCTTCGTACTGTCTACCCTACTCTGATTGGCCACGGCTGTTCAGAGTTTCAGGTGAAGAAAGATCTTTCTCAATGCCTGGATTATGGGCCCTGGGTAGCAGCTTCTCTGGCAACTGAGCTCTGGTTCTTTCACCTCCCGAGAAGAACCAGTCCAACAAACCTGATCTACATCTGACCAAAAACGTCTTCGACAGGAAGTTGCCTTATAACAAGTCTTTTATGGGAAGGGGCGGTGACTCAGTAGTAGAGGAGTTGTTTTCATACTGGAGGTCCCAGGTTCCCAGCACCCCCAGCAAAAAGGGTCTTTCTCTGAGACTCTGAAGAGCCACTGTTAGTGCAAGTAGATAATGCTGACTGAAGCAGACCAAGGGTTTGTCTCAGGATAACGAAGATTGATGTGTGGTGTTAGGAGCGGCAGACTCTGTTCTGGAGAACTGGGTTTGATTTTCCACTCCGCCACATGAATGGCAGATTTGTTTCCCTGCTCCTACACATGAAGCCTGCTGGGTGACCTTGGGCTAGTCACAGTTCTCTCAGAATTATCTCAGGCCCAACTACCTCCCAAGGGGTCTGTGTTTTTTGTGGAGAGAAGAGGAAGGCAAGGGGGTTTGTAAGCCACTTTGAGACTCCTTACAGGAGAGAAAGGCAGGGTATACATCCAAACTCCAGTCAGCCCACTAGCCTATCTGGTTCAGTATTGCTTATATTAACTGGCTGCAGCTCTCCAGAGACGGACCTTTCTTAAGATGTCAAGGACTGAAACTAAAATTTCTGCATGCAAAACAGGAGCCTTGCCACTGAACTATAACTTTTCTGTGTCCAGGCTGGTATGCCCATCTGATCGATTGTTAAATGTACAGTTTTGCCAACAGATTAGATACACATTGGCTAGAAAGAAGGTCTTTTCTGTGGTGTTCCCTGCAGAGATGAATAGCCTCCCTGTAGCCGTCAGAACATTCTTACCTTGATGCTGCTGCTGGCGGCAGCATGGAACGGACCAGAGGAGGAAGGGACTTGAAAAAGTACCTCAACAACACACCAGAGAATCAGTTGGTGCCAAAAATGAGGCTGAAAACAGATTTGGCACCGGGTGAGTTCTGCATCAAAATGCACACTGCAAAGATGCCCTTATGCTCCCAGCTGAGCTAAGTCTTGGCCCGCATCTCTGGCATTTCCGAGGCCAGCCTCTGTCTATGCTCCGGATCTTACTGACCGAAGTGATTCGCAACCAGCCTCTAGAAAAATCAAAGCTGCCCACTGCAGAAGAAGGACACAAAAGGCCAGGAGATTCGGCGACTCGGGGGCAGCCTTTGAGCCCCGAACAGCACTTATGCTGCTGCTCTGACAGCAGGAGTTGTCGTGTGAAGGGTTAATCCCCACTCCAAACAAAAGGCCTGAACACCCTCTCTGGGAAAAGATCTGACATTCCCAAAGGCTGGCTGAGGGTTTCCCAGAGACAGGGCAGCTTTGGCCATCTTTGGGACCCAGGGGAGACAATAACAAGAGTGGATGCAGCTGTGCGGCAAGGATGAGAATAGCTGAGGTCTGTCACAAAAAGAGTGCTGGACCACCCCTAAGAGAGAGAGGGAGAGAGAGAGGGGAGAGTAGCGGACCTGGATTGATGCCTAAGCACTTTGGATTCTGCAGTGCTTGCCAGCTTGAAAGGAGGCAGGGGCTTCTGTGGATGGGAATCGGACTTTCAGAGATTTTCTTGTCCTTGATGGGAAAGGCAGGAGTTCGGTCAAAACTATTTTTAAAAAACAGGCCTCAGAATGGAACAAGTTGCCAAGGAAGGCTGCACAGTCTCTCGGATGCTTTCTTGGGCAAGCATTTGGCAAGGGGAGGAGTCAGCTAAGTCAAATTTCTGTGCGTGTTTTGAGTCTCAGGTGACATATGGTGACCCCCATAGAAGAGAAGAAGAGTTTGGATTTATATCCCCCCTTTCTCTCCTGCAGGAGACTCAAAGGGGCTGACAATCTCCTTGCCCTTCCCCCCTCACAACAAACACCCTGTGAGGTAGGTGGGGCTGAGAGAGCTCAGAGAAGCTGTGACTAGCCCAAGGTCACCCATCTGGCATGTGTGGGAGTGTACAGGCTAATCTGAATTCCCCAGATAAGCCTCCACAGCTCAGGCGGCAGAGCGGGGAATCAAACCCAGTTCCTCCATATTAGATACACGAGCGCTTAACCTCCTACGCCACTGCTGCTTTTCAAGGAAGCGACCATCAGAGGTGGTTTGCCATTGCCTGCCTTTGAAGCAGGATCCTGAACTTACTTGGTGGTCTCCCACCCAAATACTAATCAGGGCTTCCAATATTGGGCTAGACTGGGCTATCCAGGTTAGGGTAAGCCAACGCAGATATAATGATTCTGGGGCTGGATGAGGATCTGCGACACAGAGGTTCAAATCCCCACCCTGCTGTTGTACCTCTGTGAGTGACTTTGGACTAGTCATAGGGGACACCCTTTCTGCTCAAGCCTCCCAAAACATTTCCAGAACATTTGCAAAATGTTTTCAATCCCTCCCCGTTTGTTTGCACTCACCCTCTCGAAATGTCTCATGGCTGCCATGAGGGTTTTTCCCTCTCTTTTTCAGCTATTTGTAGACTCAGTCCTTTTAAGACCTGATGCATGTTCTCTGTTGTTGTGTGTATTTGAGGCTTCAAAGATTTAGAACCCCATGTGTGTGTGGGGGGGGGGGGGTGAATTCGCCCATGGGAGTGGTGGGTGGCCACACTGGCAGATTTGCCCACCCAGGGCACTTGCCCCGGCAGAGAGGCGAAATCACTATGCGGCTGCTGCGGCCCTCCCCAGCATTGAGACGCAGTACCAGATACTGTGCCAGTGTCCCAGCACCCCTGTCGCCACCAGCGGTATAGTGGGATGAGGTGGGGGTGTGGCCAGGGGAGGAGCTGACATTAGTCCATTCAGTGCCTTACGCTGGCAGCCATTCAGTGCCTTATGCTGGCAGCCAGAAAATCGGACTCATACATCTCTTTTGGGCAGCATAAGTCCATTAAGCCCAGCGGTGGGAAGGCGTTCCTTTTTCTGAAACCTTCCCAGGTCCCTGGGAAGCCCCTTTAGGAGTGGTGGGGTGGCACGGTTCACGGACATAGGTAAGTGGGCGGAGTCACGAGTTCAAACCCCTCCCATTACATGTCCGGCTTGCTTGAAACAATGCATGGAATAGAACAGCCGGAAAGCCCTCAGTCACCAAACCCACCCCATAAAAAAATCTATACCTACGTATAGGAGCAGCAGTGGCACAGTGGTTAAGAGCAGGTGCATTCTAATCTGTAGGAACCGGGTTTGATTCCCCGCTCTGCCGCTTGAGCTGTGGAGGCTTATCTGGGGAATTCAGAATAGCCTGTGCACTCCCACACACGCCAGCTGGGTGACCTTGGGCTAGTCACAGCCTTTCAGAGTTCTCTCAGCCCCACCTACCTCACAGGGTGTTTGTTGTGAGGGGGAAAGGGCAAGGAGATTGTAAGCCCCTTTGAGTCTCCTTACAGGAGAGAAAGGGGGGATATAAATCCAAACTCTTCTTCTTCTACATCACTGGCATGGTTGTAGAGCTGCAGCCAGCCACCTGAGGTCTTGCATGGAGCTGCCCACCCACCAACAATTTTTTAAAACCCACAGAACTGATGAAAAAAGAAGTGAGGGGAACAGAGTGTGCTCAGTGATGCAATAAAATGGCACCAAGGGAAAGCTGAAATGTTGTAAATATGCCTGCACAGCAAGGGAAGACGTTCTGAAATTGTTTCACCAACAGAATCGTTTAACCAAGGAGATTCGTTTAAAATGTTTTGAGGCTGGAATAAAACATTTTCAGAACCGAATTGGGAAAAAACAATATGGAATACCATGGAAGAGATGTTTTATATGCCTAAATAGGTTGTTGTTGTTTTATTTCCTGCCTCAAAACATTTTAAAAGGTTTGTGTGAAAAGGGCCAGTGTCAGCTTAATGTACCTCAAAGTGTCATTATAGGCAAAATTATACCCAAGGATACCCTAAACTCATTTACAGAAGGTAAAAGGTAAAGTTTCCCCTTCAGTCGTATCCAACCCTGGGGTACCACTGAAAGCAGTGATTTTATAGGCAAGCCACTTTTGTGGGGTAGTTTGCCATTGCTTTCCCCAGCTATTCTTTACCCCCTAGCTATGAGCTAGGTACTCATTTACCGACCAAGAAATGGCTGGCTGGCTGAGTTGACCATGAGCCAGTTGCCAGGATATCTGACCCACAGGGGGCTTGAACTCCTGACCATATGAGTGGCAGTGCAAGCACTTAACCACTATGCCACATGGCTCCTACGTTGATAGAAGGATACCATAAAATGGGATGTTAGATGGGATATGGGTTGAACTGGCCCACCATGTCTTCCCAAGGCCTTCTCTTTGTCTGCCCCTACTTGCAGAGGTGAGGTAGGTGGAAGGTAGAGACCAGAGACAGTCTTTTTTCAGGGGTACCCAATTGCCTTAGAAGTTTCCTCCTCCTTGAGGCTCCCCTGTTGCCTCCCTTATTGTCTTTTAGGTAACCAGGCTTTTGACATGGATTCCATCTGTTTTAGCTGTTTTTATGGTCTGCTTCTAGCCTGAAGATTATTTTAAAGATAACATTTTAAGTGGCTGAATGTTATCGTTTGTTGTTATGCTCCTGGCTTGTTATATTATTGTTCATTTCTTTAAAAGTTATGTTGTTTTTTTTATTGTGTCCTGCCTCAAGTATGTCTCTGAAAAGGTAGGACATAAATGCTCTGAAGAAAGTAAATAACAATAAAGAAAATCTTTGCCTACTTCACATGGAGGGAACAGACCAATGCAATAAGCCATTTTGATTCTTCGCGAGGGAGGAAAAGTGATGTGTAAATAGTTATGTTTTTAAAAATGTCCTAATGCAGTGATGGCAAACCTATGGCACGGGTGCCAGAGGTGGCACTCAGAGCCCTCTCTGTGGGCACGCGCAGAGTGTCCCCTCCCCCCACACACATCTAGGCTGGCCTGGGCCACTGGGCTCAATTATTAGCATTAAACCTAAGACCTAGTTTTGGGGAAGCAGCGTAGGTAACCCTATTAAGCACTGTTAAACCCCACTGATTTTCATGGGAAGAACTAAAGCGTGATCCTGTATCTGGGAGTAAGCTCGGTTGCTGGCAATGGGGCTTGCTTCTGAGTAAACCCTCCTAGGGTCGTGATTCACCCATTGGAAGAGTTGCACAGTTGCTTCAAAGCAAAGCCACCAACTACTGCCAAGCTTACTCCTGAGTAATGAACACCTTGGAGCCAACCGTTTTTTCTAAACTAAAATCTCAGAATTCAGGTTAAATTGCCGTGTTGGCACTTTGCGATAAATAAGTGGGTTTTGGGTTGCAATTTGGGCACTCGGTCTCGAAAAAGTTCGCTATCACTGTCCTAGTGTACCACATTCAGTATTGTTCTTAAGATACAAGCAAAGCATTCTGGGAATTCCAGGCCAAGAAACAACCCCGCTGCTTCACTGGCTTGGCCTACAAAGTGCCCCTTCAAGTCTGATTATCAAGAACATCTAAGAACTGGTGCAGTTTTGAGCTGGGAAGTTGCTTGCCAAGAATCATCCTCTGGCCAGTAACTCAGACATCCAAACATTGCTGGTGCCACGGTTTGTTTGCATTGCAACAGGGTCAGGGAGAGCCAGGGGCTGGGGGAAGGACACAGTTTACCACCAGGTATCGGAGCTCTTTATCCTAGCCCCATTGTCTTAACTATCTCTTTTGTTTGCTCCCTGGCTTCCTTGAGAAGTCAACATGCTGTCTGAAGACAAAGAACAAGCAGGTGGTTTGATCGCTAAAGGTGGTGACAGAGAAGAAGACAGGAAGGGCTTAATGGAGGATCATAAATCAGAAAGGGTGACAAAAGGGCCCACATGCCCTCTTGGCTCAGCCTGGCATAAAGCAGGAAGGATGGCAGCAAAGGTGGTGGAGGGCTGCCAGCAATATCAAGAGAGAATAATTGGGCCTCAGGAACCCTCAGTCCTTTCAAAGAGAGAATGTTGGGTGTGCCCTAAGAAGACAAGCAAAGGATTGGGAGGAAAATATTTGACAGCTTCACCCAAACAGAACCAGGAAATGACAGTAGCTTTATTGACTTCTGTTTGTGTAATATGGTATTTCCCATGGAGACAGGTGCTATTGTTAATGGTAGGTGGGGGGCATTATCTTCTAAAGGGTGTAAAGGTGTAAAGTTCTGACTTGCTGTACCTATGTCTTCCGTGAAGTGGGCTTGCAGTGTCGCATGGTGGAAATGGTAGAAACACTCTGAGACTTTTCTGTGCTTCACCCAACATTATTTGGCTACTACAGTGGATGGGAATTTCCCGGGCAAAACGTATGACGGATGCAAACAAATGACAAAACTCTTCTGTTATTCCTACTTGATTATAGGGCTGACTGTCTTCAGTGTTCTTATCAAAACGATGGAAGATATTTCGTCAAAGTGGGAAATAATACAGTGTGTGTCACAGAACTCAGAACTGGTGGGAAATCGGCAAGTTGGAAACTCTGAGTGTATGTGGCCAGTGCAATATTATTGCCATTTTTGAGGTGATTATCCACAACCATTTACAAGATATTGCAGCAGTGAAACCACAATCTTATCTGAGTCTCTGAGGGGCATTTATACACATTTTCCGGCATTTAAGACAAAATATCTTATTTCTAGGGAAACATGATTCTCTCCTCCCTTCAGGCCCCCTTACAAAAAGCATCTACACAAAATACTTGGGGCTATTATATTGCTTATACACTCATTTGAGTACCACAAACATGTATTGGACAATTCCTGTGACATCAGTGATGATAAGAGAGACCGCTCTCTTGCCCAGGATGGCTATGCCTTTTGGGGTGCTGTTTAGATAGATTTTTTTTTAACAAAAATGTCCTCAGGAAGTGTGTTTTTGGTTTCCGCTAGCTGGAAAAAACACCTGTTGATTGCCACTTGGGGTGGGGGCAGATTTCAAAAGGTGCTTTTACATTTCAGTAATTGACGTGGGAAGTGTCAACTTCAATCAAGCTGGTGGAAATTGACTAAAAGGGAAGCCAAAACCCGGGAAGCTTCTTTCAGTTTCAGAAGCCAGCTTGGATATTTGTAAAGGGAAAACTGCAACTGGGTTTGGGCAGAACAATCTTTCTTTGTAGCCTCACTGGCCACCCTCCCCCATCCATGACGAGGGGATCGGATATTGTATTATGAGCGACTTAAGGAATGATTACACACCCAAAAGTACATTCGGGGCATATCACGTGGTTAACACCTATGGTTGGCCTTTTAGGATTGATCAGGAGCCACAGAGCTCTTTTGAATTGCCATCGGCTGCATTCAGCTATCACAACAAGGCACGGTTCCTTTGTGCTGTGCTTGGCCACAAATCCTCGTTCTTGTACATTCTCACACCCTTCTGTTTGTGCATGGAGCCACAGATGGAAACTTCCTACTTTAGCTCTTACTTCAGGAGCCATGGATTGGACAGGAGCACCCCCCACCCCCGAAGAGCTTCCCTCAGTCTTCTCACAACCATCCCCAAGAGCAAAGGAGGCAAAGGATAAAGCCTGCAACAGATACAGGAGCACATATGTAGTGGTGGGAGGCCCCACTTTCTAGCTGTGTGCAGAAGGACAATGCCTTTCCTTGAGTCTTGGCAGAATTAGGGACCTAACTCATCCAACAGGAAGGGTGTGTTTGTGAGCGTACATGCTCACACACACTCTGTTTAAGCCTTCAGGTGGCTTTTTCCTAGTTCAATAGTTCTTTAGCTTACCTTGTGCCTGTATAGCACCTTGTACCTGTATAGCACCTTGGAATAGGCTCCAGCACTGAGGGGCAGTGGCCACTTGGCTTGATCTTGCCTGCCTGCCAGAGAGCTCTTGTGCCTTCATTCCTGGAAGAACAGGTTAAGACGACATTGTCTCGCTAATCAGCAACGCTGTTAAGCTTCCGTTTGTTTGCCCACATCCAAGTTGTTACTGATTGCAGTTGCTGGCTTGGGATTTCAGCTGAACTCAGCATAGCACTGAACTCCAAACAGCTGCCTAGCGGCTTCTTGTGAAATAGGACTGAGGGGACGACTGAACCCTGCTGAACTATACTGTGCTGTAGAAAGCTGCTGGGTCACCTTGGGCCAATCACACTCTCGACCTAAGCTACCACACAGGAGACCAATGGAGATCAATAGTTTCCGAGGATAGCCATTCTTGATTTTTCCCCAGTTCTTAGGTCCCACTATGCAGAAATGCATAGGAATAAAATGCCATTCAACATATGTAATCAAAAGCACTTGGGGTATGGGGGAAGAGTCTGGAGTTGTTTTGTGTTTATTTTACTGCTGAGTGAGCAAATTTAAGTGCTTGTATTTGTTTGTGCAACAGGCTCCCCCCAAAGCAGTTTCAAGGGTACTCTGCAAGCAAGTTTTGTTTCAAATGAGTCTTTGCTCCCTAAAACCATTGATCATATTTGGCGATGTCATTTGCAATCAAATAGGCATAATTTCTGGAGTGCCAATTTAATGATTGGTTCCACCAAAATTTAACCTCCATTTCTTTTAACGGTAGATGAGAAGCTTCGTTCTTTAGTTTTATATGAGACCAAAAAAAATAGAGAATCCAAATCATATCCATCCAAATTTTCTATAAAACTAAAGCTGAGTTCTATTGTGGCATTGACTATTCCAGGAAACAATAAACATAAACCAATTATATACAGCCCAATTAGCTACATTATAAAACATAGATCCAACATGATAAGATAATTAATCATTCTCACCGTTTTCCAAACGTTCTGATACTCATTCATAATGCAAGGTGACTTCTGCTTTTTCCATTCAGCTGCTATGCAAAGCTTTGCTGCTGCAAGTAAATTAACAGTCTTCTCCAGATTAGAAATCGTAACCAAGCCTTTTGAGGAATATACCAATATTACCTTACAATCAAGGCCCAGGAGCCATCCTGTCATGGCACTGAGTAAACCTATAATGGTACCAAAAGGTTGCTTCTTCATTCTATCAGAATTTTAACCTGCTCTTCCATTGAGGGGGTTGGTGCGGGATGCCATAATTCTTCTGTTTTATCCCCACATCGACCCTGTGAGGAGATGAAGTTGAGAGACAGTTGTCCAAGTTCTCCTTTGGAATTGTGTGCATTTGAACAGGGATTTGAACACAACCCTTATTGTTCTTAAAGCAGTGCACTAGCACCAATGATCCATAATGAGGACACCATAGCATCCACCTGTGGGCTTCTTCGAGCAGCTCTGAATCAAACGTATTGTTATATAGTTGATGACCATCGCCAATTTCACAAATCACGAGCCTTTAGTAACCCATATTCCCTAAAATAATATCCATGTAAAATTGCTTAAACATAAACAATTGCATAAGCATTATATAATTATAATTAAAAGTATAAAAATCTTTTAAAATTCCAGTCGTTATACTTAACCCAACAGGATCTGGAAAATTTTTCTAGCAACAGCACAGAACTTTGCAATATGCACAGTGAGCTTGGGGTTTGTACCTACAAGAAGCATCTTAACCTATAATGAACCCAAATGGCCTGGATAAGAACATAAGAAAGAGCCTGCTGGATCAGACCAGAGTCCATCTAGTCCAGCACTCTGCTACTCGCAGTGGCCCACCAGATGCCTTTGGGAGCTCACGCGCAGGATGTGAAAGCAATGGCCTTCTGCTGCTGCTGCTGCTCCCGAGTACCTGGTCTGCTAAGGCATTTGCAATCTCAAATCAAGGAGGATCAAGATTGGTAGCCATAGATGACTTCTCCTCCATAAATCTGTCCAAGCCCCTTTTAAAGCTATCCAGGTTAGTGGCCATCACCACCTCCTGTGGCAGCATATTCCAAACTCCAATCAAGTCTTGCGTGGAAGGAAATGTTTCTTTTTATTGGTCCTGCCTCAGCGGACTATTTCCTACTGAATGGTACGTTTTTAGTAGTGTGAGAAAGAGAGAGAAATTTATCTGTCATCATTTTTACCCTGCATGCATGTTTTCTTCGGGCTTTTATTTGATATCCCCACCCTCAAACCGTCTCCTCTCAAACTAAACAGAGTCCCGAAGCGGCTGCAGCCTCTCCTCATAAGGAAGGTTGCTCCCAATCCCTCAATCATCCTCGTTGCCCTTCTCTGCACTTTTTCTATTTCTTCGATATCCTTTTTGAGATGTGGCAACCAGAACTGAACACAGTACTCCAAGTGTGGTCGCACCACTGCTTTATATAAGGGCATGACAATCTTTGCAGTTTCATTATCAATTCCTTTCCTAATGATCCCCAGCATAGAGTTTGCCTTTTTCACAGCTGCCATGCATTGAGTTGACATTCCCATGGAACTATCAACTAAGACGCCCAAATCCCTTTCCTGGTCTGTGACTGATAGCACTGACCCTTGTAGCGTGTATGTGAAGTTTGGATTTTTTGCCCCTGGGTGCATCACTTTACATTCTGCTACATTGTTCAGAAAGGAGTAATAAACTTAAAATGGGCCTCTGGATAAAAGGGGCAGTAGAGTAAAACAAGTCCCACGCTTTCAGTTTCCCCAACTTGCAGGGACATATCCTATCCTCCATGGGAACATTTTTATAACATCCATCCAGGATTGCAGATGGAAGTGGTTGATATCTCGTAAGGGTGAATGCCTTCCTATGACTTTCCAGTCGAGAAAGCAGCAAGGGAGGCTTCATATCTGGTATTTTCTGGAGATAGAAAAGCAGGTGATTTCTCTAAGTCTACCTGCTACTCAGTATCCATCATCCTTTGCTTTAGGGCTCTGCTTTGCTTGCTCAAACCGAGAAACCCAAACGTCAGCTTCCCTCTGACTGCTCTTAGTTATGCGGATTGAAAATTGCCAGTATCTAAAAGAATCAAGGTGGTAAGGTCTTGAGGGGCAGTGGCCACTGTATGGGCAATCCAGTCCGGGCCCACTAGTGGCAGTCACCACTGACAGACACCTCCGGCAGCCACGTTCCATTGCCAGACAGTTGCATGACTTGCCCAGGTGCAAAGTTGATGCCACCGCCAACTAAGGCGTGCATAAATTATTCTGGTCAGTGTGGTGGGGAAGGGACTTTTTGCAGATCTTTCCCAGGCAGTTTTCACACACACACCAATTTCCCCTACCCTGCTAATATATTCACAGATTTCACCATTTGCAGTGATCTCTGTCAATGGTGAGGGTCCACTGTGCTTTTAAAATATATATCTACATATGAGACATTCAGGGCAGATTAATACATGACTCAGTGGCCATGCATGCTGAAACAGAAATTACCCTAAAAGATGGAATGAACAGTGTGATCCTAAGCAGCATTATTGACCCCTTCTAAGCTCACTGACTGGAATGGGCTTAGAAGGGGATGACTCTATTTAGGATTGCACTGTACCCCCCCCCACTCCCGCCCCCCACATCAAAGGATACTCCAGATTTGTTCCCTCATTGGCTGAAAAAAATCTCATTGAATTGGCCGCTACAGAAGTCATCAACAGATCTTTAAACAGCCAGGCCCTTGATTGGATTCTGAGGGGGAAAAAATAATCTCCATGACTATGGAAGGACTTCTTTTGTTTAGAATGGTTTCTCACTTGTATTTTGCATCTGCTCCTTGGCTGTGAGGCTGCCAGGAATCCTCAGATTCTGGAGTCTCGAGAATTCCCCCTCTAAGCCTGCATCCCTTTCCAAGAACCTGAGGTTAGCCTGGTATGATCAGCATTTGTTCCAGCTCGGTACTCCCACTCTGCTGATTGTCTTCAATGTTCCCTTCTCCAACTTCCACTGCATCTGGAATACTACGGCATTAAAATCCTGCTCACCTCAGTTCTTGGCTTTTAAACTTGGGGAGGGGGAGTTTAAAATGTAAACTTTAAATTTACAATCCTGGGCTCAGGTGGCCGTTTTTTCATGTAACAATTTATTCATAATTTCAGTTGAGGATCTCTGCACAGAACAGACTGGGGGGGGGGAGTTTAATTGACTATACAAGGAAGGGGAAGCAAGGGAAATTGCGGGGGTGGGGGTGATTTCTTGTTTGGAAAGGTCTCTTAGAGGAGACAAACAAGGCTGAGAAAAAGTACCTGCTTAAGATAAGATGGCTGTAAGGGGAGAGGGACAGGGTACTTACCGGAGCTACGGAAAAAAGTGACCAAGAATCTTGTGACACCTTTCAAGATTATCAAGTTTATTGAGCCATATGCTTGCACGTGCTCTAAATGGTAAAGTTAGTCCCCAGTGCAAGCACCAGGTCATTACTGACTTATATGTGAGATGGATTGCCATTGCTTCCCCCAGTTCTCCACCCTTTGCCCCCAGTAAGCTGGGTACCCATTTTCCAACTTCCATTGAAATCAAACTCAGGTCGTGAGCAGAGTTTTGACTGCAAAACTGCAGCTTACCACTCTACACCACAGGTCTCCTGCGTGTGCTCTAGCTGATAGCTTATAGTTCACCAGAGTTTATGCTGCAATCTTTAAGATACCACAAGAGTCGTTATGGGGCAGTCCTCTGCAGATATAACTGTTTTCACCATTCCTTATTTCATCTGCAGTGGTCTTACTCTGCCTACCCTCTGGAATTAAGCAAAAAAAGGCAGTGAAACTCCGATGGTGCATTTTTAAAGCTCTCTTTCTTTCTCTTTCTTTCAAAATGGGCTTTCTCAAAAGCTGTTTTCCGACCAAGTCACTGATCTAAACCAGTTTTTAAAAATGCACTGAATGTGACCCAGCCTCCCTATTCAATCGCTGCGCCTCCGAACATTTGAGGGAGTTGGAGGAACTATTGGTATCACCGCGGAAAGCCAAAACGCAAGTTCACGGCTTACCCACTGGCCTAAACCGTTCCAAGTGATAAATATGATCTTAATAGCCTCTGTCTGAGACTTGGCTCTGCAAGGGACTCGGTTCCCAGAAGAAGGCCAGAAGGGATGCTTTATGGCCCCAACAGATTGTCTCATTTAAACACACACACACACACACACCCAGCGGCAAAAACACAACTTAACCAGAAAGGAAACTTCATCTGCAAGAGAGGCTAGTCAATTTCCCAACCAGGGGACCGATGCCTTGCAAGCGCGATTGATTCCTTAAGCGAAGCCCCGCCTCCTTCCCGCCCCAGGCCCCGCCCAGGCCTCTTCTCATTGGCTGCTGGGCGAGGTTCCAGTTCGGTGGCTATGGCTGCGGAAAGGTTGCCTTGGCCACGCATCCCTGTGTGAATGCAATGACGTTCGCAAGGCTGGCGCCAGGCTGTCTGGAACTGCGAGTTAGATCAACACAGCTGGAGAGACAGGGACACAGCTGGGCAAAGGGAGCAGATTCCTTAACAAAAAATAGGATTGTGAGAAAAGTTCTTAAACAAAAACAGTTCAAACAAAAGCCTTAATGACATCCTTTCATAAAAAAAATACAAAAAATGCAAGCAGGACTGGGGGGGGGGGGGGGAGGGAGCCAGAGTGGGAACAGAAAGTTCAGGGATGCGTTGTCTTTCTGCTAAACAGCTAAGCAAGATGCATGTACACACAGCCTATTAGGGGACAGAGAATGACTGTGGATACCAGGGGGGTGTATGTGTCTGGGAGTGGAGGAATGCTACAGGGTTAGCCCAATTCGACTGCCCATAAAATTGTGGTGGGGATTAAAGATGACAAGAGAAGGAGCAGCAGAGGCCTAGTTTTAAAAAAAGAAAAAAGGATTCACCCCTACCTAATTTTGATTTTCTTCTGCACTTCTCAGCCAATGCAGGCTACAGCTAATCGTCAGAGCACATTTTTTTTAAAGGGCAAAGAAAGGAAAGCGCTCAGACCACTTCAAAAGGCCAATAAAACGGTTTGGGGGGGGGGACAGGAAGGGGAGAAGGGAGTCTGTGTAGTGGATAATATTATACAGCCAGATCCCGTTCCCACTTACCCGGAAGTAAAATCAGGGCGGCATTTTAAAAGGCAACCTAGTTTTACGCTGGCGTAACTGTGGATTTTTTGTGTGCCTCTATCAGATGTAAATGGATGGCTACTGAATTCAAGGGGACTTGCTCCCAGTGCTTTGGACTGCTGGGTCCTATCCTTGTTCAACTGTTGCACAGCTCTTACTCCCAAGTAAAGGTGCAGAAGACTGCAACTTTAGCATTGGCCTCACAGCTTTTGGGGTGAGCCTTCCAACTGCCTTCACTCATACCAGCCCGATAGACTTAATACGAACCAGCCTGATAGACTTAATACGGGCCTCTTCTCCACACTGGAGTTGCCCAATTGACTTTTGTCCACTGTTGCAACTTCCAGGGGCTTTTGGAAATGAAAGCATGGAGGATGTCAATCTGTGCTGAATTTTTTGTTTTGCTCAGAAGTGGAAACTAGCAAGGCCAAAGGTGAGAGATGGAGCAACCACTGAGTTAACCAACACAAGTCCACTGCACTGAATAGCAAGCTCACATGCACAATGTTCTTTTAAAGAATATTTCAGGAATGTGTACCCAGAAAAAAAATGAAATAGATGTTCTCCCATTTCAACTAAAACTAAAACGAACATTATCATTATTGTAAATTCTGAAATGTCAATAAAATAAAATCCATGGAAATTTACCATGATTGATTGTATATACAATGGGGGGAGGGGTGATCTCTCCCCCCCCACCCCAGCTTAACCAGAAATCAGAACATCAGAGTATGCCAAAGTGGGGAAAATGTTTTCCTTTTTAAAGAATTAGTGGTGGTGTTAAAGAAAAACCGGGGTTCAGATAGCTGTAGAGTGCTTGAGGCCCATTTAACAAATGATGCTCAAATGTATATCGAACAAATTGGCTGCAAGACTCTGGCTACTCTCCAAACAGTTCTTCAAAAATAATGATCCCAGTGTAATGCAGTGGTTAGTTTCTGATCTGGGATACCTGAGTATGAATCCTCACTCGGTCACTCTGGGCCAGTCACTCAGCCTAGCCTACCACACAGGACTGCTGTTTTTAGGACAAAACAGAGAGTGGCTATAATGATGTTCCAAACCACTTTGGATCCCCATTGGAGAGAAAAGCAAAATATAAATAGGTGTTGTGTGTTTCCCAGGCTGTGGACCAGGAGTCTAGTAGTTTTTGTTCCTGTTTTGCCTGCCTCTGTGGCTGGCTTCTTCAGAGGCATGTCATGGTAACATGTGTTCCTCTCCATGGCACATCTTACTCTGACATGCCTCTGAAGATGCCAGTCATAGATGTGAGCGAAACATAAGAAGAAGAAGAGGAGGAGGAGGAGGAGTTTGGATTTATATCCCCCTTTGCTCTCCTGTAAGGAGACTCAAAGGGGCTTACAATCTCATTTCCCTTACCCTCTCCTAACAAACACCCTGTGAGGTGGGTGGGTGGGTGGGTGGGTGGGTGGGAAAGAGCTCCAAAAAGCTGTGACTAACCCAAGGTCACCCAACTGGCTTGTGTTGGAGTGCACAGGCTAATCTGAATTCCCCAGATAAGCCTCCACAGTTCAGCGGTGGAGCAGGGAATCAAACTTGGTTCCTACAGATTAGAATGCACTTGCTCTTAACCACTATGCCACTGCTGCTCCTGCCAGACCCCTGTGGCCTGGGATGTGGAACTAGCGGTTTTGTATCCCCCCACAAAACTGCTAGACCCCTGGCCACACAGCTTGGGAAACCCACAGGGTCCAGTTGATTCTGGCTGTGAAAACCTTTGACGGTACAGGGTATACATATATTTAAAAGGCAGGTAGCAGTTTTCAGAGGTGAAGCAGGTCTAGGTCTGGTCACTACTTGGATGGGAAATCTCCAAGGTATTCTAGGTGCGTCCCCTTGATTCCCATGATGGAAGAACATTAGGATAGAAACATCAGTAACTAATAATAAGAATCTGCAATTGATGTCTGGAAGGTCATGAGGGGCAGATTTTCATGTTAAAACACATCAGGTTGGATCCCAAGCATAATCCTCAAATCAAATAGAAGAGGAGGAGGAAAAGTCTGGATTTATACCCCACCTTTCTCTCCTGTGAGGACTCAAGCTGGGTTACAAACTCCTTTCCCTTCCTCTCCCCACAATAGACACCTTATGAGGTAGGTGGGGCTGACAGAGTTCCAAATAACAGTGACTGACCCAAGGTCACCCAGCAGCAATGTAGGAGTGCGGAAACACATCTGGTTCACCAGATAAGCCTCTGCCATTCAGGTGGAGGAGTGGGGAATCACACCTGGTTCTCCAGATTAGAATCCACCTGCTCTTAACCACTACACCACGCTGGGTCCATTGATGATCCTCAAGACTAGTTGATTATGGATCATCCTTACTATATTTACATAGCTTACCTGATAAAGGTGGTGTCTTTCTCCAGCAGTAGGCCCAGATGGTTGGCAGCCTTTGTATTAGACAACTACCTTATCCACACAGCTAAGGTGCATTTACAACACTTGGGTCTGGTTTACATGTGCATTGCAGAATGGGCTGCTTATGAGCTAGTGTGGTGTAGGGTTTAAGAGCGACAGACTCTAATCTGGAGAACTGGGTTTGATTCCCCACTCCGCCACATGAGTGGCAGACTGTCATCTGGTGGACCACATGGATTGCCCAGCTCCTTCACATGGGTGACTTGAGCTAGTCACAGTTCTCTCAGAACTCTCTCAGCCCCACCTACCTCACAAGGTCTCTGTTGTGGGGAGAGGAAGGGAATGAGTTTGTAATCCACTTTGAGACTCCTTACAGTTGAGAAAAGCAGGGTATAAATCCAAATTCTTCCCCTTCCAGGTGGAGGGTCGCATTTTAGGAATCTCCTGGATACGGGGAACTGTCGCCAACTTAAAACTAGCACAGTCAGCAAAGAGAGATTCCCATCCCCACCCCCTGGAGAAACGAATTCTATCCTCTTGGCTTCGTTTGCGTGCTTTCTGCTGCATTCACACCATTGATGCATCTTCCTAAATACACTTCTTGCAAGTACCTCGCTGGGGATCAGGACGACCCCTCTGGTTAAGGCCATAGGATAGCGTGTATGCCCCCCCCCCCCATCTCGTCGTCCAAAAACCCTTTTCTCATTGACACACACGCACACTCTCTCTCCCTCTTTCTATTATCCGCTTTTACTGGCTCAAGCCTGTTAGCTTCGTGGTAACCTCCGCTTTCCCGTAATTCATTTTTTTTCTTGGTCACAAGATAATTCTTGACGCCAGAAAGTCTGGAGGTCATATGAGTAGCAAATTGAGGAACAAGGCGGCACTAAATCCTTACAGGATTCTTTCCCCCTCCCCCTTAACCCGTGGAAGGGGGGGGGGGGAATCCTTGAAAACCTTGGGAAATCTCCCCGGGGGGATTTATGGCTTCTGAACTGCAAAGAGGCCATTTCCCTCCATAATCACGGCAGTTTCCCTCGGAAAGTCCGTCTAAAGGCAATCCATTTGTCCTCGCGATCCTACATAGATAATGTAGGCGATCCACCACGCTTTCTACCCGCAGGAACGCGTCCCGATTGAATGGAACAGGGGGGCTACGAAGCCCCGCCCCTTTGGAACCCGAGCTTCCTCATTCCTTTGATGTCCGCTGCCATTCGGCGTCGGCCGCAGCCAATGGCAGCCGCCGCCGCCGTTCTAACCCGCTTGTTCCACGTTCCAGCCCACATTCTCGGCTGTCATCAGAGGGAGCGGAGGGCGGGGAGCGCCGAGGCTGATTTGCATCCAGGGGGCGGAGGCGCCGGCCCGGGGCCTATAAAACCCCGCCGCAGCTGACAGCCTGCTCGCTCGGACTCCGGCAGAAGCGCCTCTCCTCCGCCTTCCGCAGAGCTAGGATTGTTGTTGTAGCCTCGCCTGTGAGTAGCGCTGTAGTAAGCCCAGGCCACCATGAAAGCCATCAGCCCGGTGCGGTCTGTCCGGAGCTGCTACGAAGCCGTCTGCTGCCTCTCCGACCAAAGCCTGGCCATCGCCCGGGGGAGTAGCGACAAGAGCCCGGCTCTGGAAGAGCCCATGAGCCTCTTGTACGACATGAACGACTGCTACTCCAAACTGCGCGAGCTGGTGCCGGGCATCCCGCAGGGCACCAAAGTCAGCCAGGTGGAGATCCTCCAGCACGTCATCGACTACATCTTCGACCTCCAGATCGTCTTGGAAGAACAGGCCAAGAAAGGGCAGGATCCGTCTGCCGAGGCTTCACTACTCTCCTTAAAAGTAAGGACTGGTGGGGGCTGAAAGGGGCGGATGGATGGGGGGGGAGAGAGGCTCAATCGTCAGGCGTGGAAACGGCTAGGCGACTACGGATGCTGAAACATATGACTGACGCTGGTGAGAACTGATCGTCTGCTGGAAAAAAGATGGGGAACGATCCCCCCCCTTTTCCACCCCGGGTCCAGTTGCGATCTCCGGGAATAGGATGGCGAGCCTCCCTTGAGGTTGGATCGGTTTACTCACGCGCTTCACAGTCTGCGGGCCCTGCGAATATACTGCCCGGCCTTGAGTAGCTACCCCTAGTTGTGTCAACCTCCAAACGATCTAGGACCATTCGGGGTGTGGGAGAAGGTGTATGTAGTTGCGATCCTAAACTCTGAACTACCAAACACTTGTCTAGAGATGGGTTGGTTTCCAAACAGGTCGAGGATCGCGCTCGTTTCCCCCGGTGGGGTGGGAAATAGCATGTAATGTTAATAATACTCTGAATTTGTTGCGGACCACCTTAAAAATTGGCGGTTGGGGCTGGTGATGGTGCTTTGGGCTGTGTGGCCGTGGTCTGGTAAGTTTTGCTCCCAACGTTGTGCCCACATCTATGGGCTGGCATCTTCAGAGGCATGTGGTAGTGAGACATGTTTCTCTCCATGGCACATGAAAACATGTATCACTATGACATGCCTCTGAAGATGCCAGCTATAGATGAGGGTGAAGCGCTGGGAGCAAAAACTACAAGACCACGGCAACAAAACCCAGAAAAATCCAGATGCCCAGTTGATTCCTGGTGTGCAAGCTTTTGACCGCCCTAAAGAGTTTATCAGAAAAGATTTTACATTTACAACCTTAACTCATCTGAGGATGATATGAAACCCTTCTAACAGGGAGGGAGACCCACTACTCTCTATGGGGCATGCTTCTCAGCACATGGAGGATCGGGCTGTTTATATGTGTAAGGTGAACTTACTTCCTCTGCACAGTTTTTGATTGGAGTGGGGCCATTTGGGGAAAAAGCACCATCTTCATTCCCACCCCCCAGACCCCTTCAATGTGGGCATAAATGTTTACTATACTTGAACCCTAGTTTGTTTACAAGAGTATCTTCTCCAAAACGTCCCTGTGTGTTGGACGCCCAGTGAATGTTACCGTAGTTACTTTGAAATTTGGATTACCCTAATTCTTCTCCTTTTCTCCCTTACAGGCAGCTGAGCTGGCCTCAGAACTCTGCTCGAAAGATGAGCAAAATCTGTGCCACTAACGCCTCAACAGGTATGTTCGCAACTCACCCACCCCATCCCTCTTCCCATCTCACCCTCCAAACTTGCTCTTAGTCAGTCTTCCAAACTGGCCATCATGCAACGGAGGTCTACTCCAGAGTATCCCCATTGGACTGCCTGGCCCTTTACACAGGGGTGCTGCCTGTGCCCTTGTCTCCTGTTGCCCGCATGGCCAGGGCTGCTGCCTAGATGCCTCTCTCCCTTTGCCTGTAAATGGAATCATTATTTTACAGTGTCATTCTTTTTATAGCTTTTAAGTCTCTGCAGCTGCTTAAACAAGCCCTGTTGAAATCAGTGAATCAAGAGGCACTCTTCTCTCCCTCCCTCCCTCCCCCCCCCCCCAGGAAGGCATCCCTCCCTCGGAATCTGTAATTTTAGATCCATCTGCAGAGAGTTAGAAACAGAAGGGTCCGTTTCTCTTGGCCCCTCCCTGGGTTTTTGGGTGCCAATTAGCAACGCCCCAGCCTGAGTGTTGGCTCCTGATTTCTTATCAGCTGGAGGTAAATAGACGTTTCCTCTCTGGCGCCAGCCTGTCTGCAGACTTGCTTCTGATCTGCCTGCTGCAAATGACATGTCTTTCTCTCCCTCCCTATTCAGACTGCAGGTGTGGGATCCTGACACTTGGTGCTCTCCAATGAGAGAGAGAGGCGAAGGCTTGACTGGAGAAAGACCAGAAGTTTAACCCTTGCAATCCAGTAACGGAGAAAACTGCCTTATGTTCCAGATAACTTGACTCTGAGACACGATTGTGCACGGCGGTTTCATATGCCTTGTTTGGGTCTTCCAGTAACAGCTTTTATTTTTTTTTCCTGATCGCCCCCTCCCCCTGCCGAAAAATAAAGCCTTATCTGCCTGAAAACAAAATTCCAAACCAGGCCAGTAGGGTAAAAACAACAATTTTAAGAAAATCTCAAAACAAAACTTGGGACTGTTGCTTTGCACCTGAAGAAGAGGAGATGTGGGATTTCCAGGCAGTTTTTTTTTTCCTGAACGGCAGAAAACCTCTGAGCCATCCGATCTGCCCGGCGCATCTGATTCCGAGTCTTGAGGAGGCTTCTAAGTGGAAATGCAGTTACATAATTCCAACGTTGTGACAGTTCATGAAAACATGGACAGATCTGTATTTTGCGAAGGCAAACAAGAACCCTTGCCCAGAATGCAGCTTGTGTGTATATTTTGGATTATCGTTTTTAACATCTGATTCGGGGGTGGGGGTGGAAGAAGGGCCTTCAAGAATATGAACGAACTGTCTTGGGGCTTTGGCCTCATGGTTTTTTTTTTAAACGTTGAACTCTATAATAGAGATAAACTTGTGTACCTTTTTTGGCAGGAAGGTGAATTTCTGCAGCCATGAATTGTACTTGCTTTGTAAAAAAACTTTTTATAAAAGTTTCTTACATAATACTACTTCTGCTCTGTTTGTTTTGATGTTGCAGAAACTTGCGGGGAGGGGGGGAGGTGGAAGAATGTGCAGCACACCATTTCTGCTCCACCCTACCATAATGCATGCATTGGTAACTGGAAATGTAAATTTGACCCTTCTGGGATGGGATATGGTATGTTGGTATGGTCTGGGAAAGTGTTGTTCTTTAATCTCCAATATTCACACACACTGTATTTACTTCAGTCAGCCTTACGGGTAGGCAAACATTATTACTCTATTGCACCTGGGAGCCTGAGGCCAGAGGTTGCTTGCTAATGCTTAAGGCCATCTAGCAAGTCTGGCAAAGATTTGAAGGGGGAGGGGAGAGATGGTGGATCATAGATAGTTCTCCTAGTCTGTTCCCACAAGCTCTTCTATGAAGGCTAGTGGCAGATCCCACTGCTGCTTCCTAGACAAGCAGTCAAAATGGCAAGGTCAAAAATACAACAGTTTGCTTTTGTTTAACAGGTAATATTTATTTATTTATTTCTTAAATTTATATACCGCCCGATCCCCGAAGGGCGGTATATAATTATAAAAACCAAAAGAACAGACTAAAATACAAAGCTGAGATCTCAGTAGGTGACCTTTTCATTCGTGCCTCACCAGGTTTTTGGAAAAGATAAATATAGTGAGGTTTGGTTGTGGTGGGTTTTCCGGGCTGGTCTGGTGGATCTCGTTCCTAACGTTTTGCCTGCATATCGCAGAGGGAAGTCTGTTACACACTGTGTCTAGTGAGGAGGGAATGTTTTAGTGCGGTATGCATTGTCATGTCTCCGTTAGGAACAAGATCACCAGACCACGACCACACAGCCCGGAAAACCACCACCAGTTGAATCCAGCCGTGAAAGCCTTCCGACAGTACATATGGAAGGGATGACTTCGCTGCTGACAATTATACTGATTTCAGTATTGAGGCATTTGGATCAAAGCCATAAAATCCTGCACCCAAATTCTGGTCAAATGTATCAGAAATGGGAGTGAATTTATCTTTCAATTCTGGAATCCATTAGGACTGCCACGGAGATTTAACAGAAAGCCACCCCCCACCCAACTATGTGCTAGAAGCCCAAGGATATTTCATTAAGACGGTACTGTACCTTGCACAGGATATGGTGAGGAGAAGCTGTTTCCAAATATATAAGTTACTTTGTTAGTCATGGAAACTGACTTGTGTGCTGCAAAGGGCTGTCCGGTGATGCATCAGCTGAAATTCTCCACCTCGCCCCCCCCCCCCCCCCCGGCATAGCTGTACTTTATGTTCGTGAGGAACTACTGTGGACCCCAAGTGGCTTATAACATTCTTCCATTTTATTCTGACAACAACCCCCATTTATTTAGTAGATAGATAGATAGATTTCTATCCTACCCTTTGACTATATCCCATTAGCTATTGGAAAGAGTGGCCATAACTTTTCGAGCATGTTTTGAAGCCAGGGTACTAAACAGAGTAGGATCTTGTGGAGATCCCCAAACTCATTTATGTTTAGCAAAGCCTCGTCTGGGGCAGCTCTTAGCTCACGCAGGGGCCAATCCATTTCAGTTCTTCAGCCTTGTCTCTGCCAGTCCCAAGTTTGATTGGCTTGTGGGCACAAGCTCATTGCAGAGCTGGGAATGCCCCGGGAAGCAATGTCGATCACTGAACAGCAAACCTGTTTGATTTCCCCACTCTCCATACTTTCATCGTCTTGTGTGGGATTTGGAAAATCGGTCTTTCCCTTGTCAAGCCAAGGAAGCTGGTCTATTTTGGCTTCTTTAGGGTCACTTTCTCACATGCAGAATAATGCACTTTAAACGCACTTTGCAGCTGGATTTTACTGTGCAAAATAGCAAAATCCACTTGCAAACATTTGTGGAAGTGGATTGAAAGTGCCCTAAGAACAGTGGCCTGTGTGAGAAAAGCAGGCTGTGCTCGGGGACCTGTGCAGGAATTTGTCATTGTCATTTCTTGTCAGGCAAATGGTTACCTTCCAATTACAGCTGGGCTGTCTATTGAGAGGCAGCTTGTGGCAGTGGTTAGAGTGCCCAGGAACGCCTGGATTCAGCTCTGCACTCGGCCAATGCAGCTCACATGAAATGACTTCACAATACGGTTGAGAAGATAAAAGGGGATCATGCACACTACTGTGGTTCACATAAAGGTGTTAGTTTGGTCAGTTGAGGTGCAACAGTTAAAACAATTGCACGCTTCCACAGAATATAGTCCCAAACAAATGAGAATTATTCTTTTTTACACACTGCCTTTGTTAAAACCATTGTTTTGGGCATTATTGAACATGGTACTTTGATACAAGAGCATTTATGCCAAAAGGTATTTTTACTTTCAAATGGATGGTGGGTGCAGGGCTAGGTAAGCACTAGGATCCAGGTGGAGCATGCTTTGTTCTGTGGCGGAGGAATATACAATCTACTAACATCTTTATGTGAAACACGAATATTCCTTGAGCTATTTGGCTGGGCTACCAATGTGCAAAAAAAAACAAAGTGCTTCCTCCAATTGTTATTTCTGACATTTGAGAATATTTTTTGTTAGTGTTGGCTAATGGTGATTCTTCAAGATTCAGCTGAGCTCCCAATCTAGGGTCACGTTAAATTAAATCCCTTTCTCTGTGTGTATGAATCTTTTTCTAATGCACAATGTAGCATAGTGTCTGCTTTTTCTGTGTCTCTGTATGTGTCTCCTTTCAAATGCTCTCACACATGCCTGTTTTTTCTCTGTGCGTCTTTTCTCTAATGCTCCCTCCCCCCCCACACACAAAAAATAAAGGAAAATGGAGGGGGAATATAAAGACCCATGACAAGGGGAGGAATGGCCAAAGGGGAAAAGGGAGGATAAAATAGATACAGGGAGAACCCTAATTCACAGATCCTGTCAACACAATCCTCCCTTAGTGAGCAGTGGGAAGATCCAAGTGAAAAGCTCCTTTATGTGCATGAAGGCAGCCAGTCACTGGTTCTGTCTTGCAATGGCCCCACCCACTTCCCAGAAGCACATATAACCGGTGCTATCATGCTGGGGACCCCTGATCTAGGATGTCACTGCCCACTCAACAGAGAGTGTCCTTGGGAAGCAACTGTGGTATCTTTGATACCACAACATAATTGGCTGTTTTGGAATAAATGTCAAACTCAAACAAGTTGTTCTCATTTGTGTCTGTGGCGTGAAGAACAACAGGGGCCTAGTTTATCACCTTCGATGACAATGATAAATCCTTTGTGCAAATCTTGCATTAGCCATGGAATGACCAAGCCAGTTAAAGAGATAGTATGGCATAGATCTTGTGTTCAAATCTCCATTTGCTGCATGGCTTTGGGCCAGTCACTTGCAGCTTAAACTACCTCACAGGAAGGAGGGCAAAATGATATTGTAAACCACTTTAGGATGCTGCCAAGGAAACAGGTGAGATAGAAATATCTAAATAAATATCAAATTAAAAATAAGATATGCAAATTATTATTGTTAAATGTTTCCAGCCAAAACATTTTTGCTCCCCCAAGGGGTTGATCTTGTACCACCATTTTATAGCATGCTTTTTTTGTCTGAAAACTGCAGTTTTAAACTGTTCAGTTATCTGTTTTTATATTCTGGTTTAATTTTTTTAAAAAAATCTACATTCTAATTAATAACTTTTTTGTTTTTTTTTGTATTATTTTGTAAGCTGCCTTGGACAGTTTCACATGAGAGACCACGTAAATTATTCTAAATAGTTAAATATTGCTTTTAAAGGTTCAACAATGGGGGGGGGGGAGGGATGCCCAAGATGTTCCTTGTCTAGAGGTGCCAGTGGGCTATGCCATGGGATGACCTTGCCAATATCTAATAGTGCTAATGTAGATCTGTGCCAACCCCTGCCCCCCCCCCCAAAACCCCTAGTGTGTTACCATGGGCTTGCCTGCTAACAAAAAAAAAACCAAATCCCAAAACTGCCTGTCACTTGCTGTCCTGCCATCAGCTGGATGCCTGCCAGGGGTGAAAAGAGAACTTCAACCTTAAATCTCTCCTCAAATAAATCAACAAGGTAAACTCTGGTCTTTGTGAGGGTTGCCAACATCCCGCAGAAAAACTGATCTGTCCCTTTGACTTAATAGGATATTATTGACTAGGAGAAGTTATTTACTTCCATGCCATGGAAAGTTTCACCTGGCAGTTTCCACACATTGGCTGATTAACCACAAGGTGTTCACTACATGGTGGAGGCAAATGTTCACCGTGGCAAGATTTTATTTTGTACAGGCTAATTTCCTCTAGCACCACTTTCACTTTCCACTTTCTCTGCGGCAAGCAAATCTACTTATAGCACGGTTTTAATTTTGCTTCGCTGCCAGGGTGGGACAGATTTGCCAGTGGGCCTGTGGCCCTCTTCCTTCTGCCTGCAGTCAGCCTGCCTAGTTTTACCCCCTCCCACACACACACTTCCTTGTGCTGTTTTGCGTGTTTCTCCCTTTCCCTTGTTCTCCTTTTGCGGTTTTTGCAGTTTGTCCACTGCCATTACTCCCCCTTCACTTCCCACCATAAAAGACAATCAGTGCTCAAGCAAACAGTACCGATGCCGTATTCAAGACAGTTCACTTTTTTACGTTGATATATTGATCTATCAATAGATTGATAGGTTGATATACTAATAAGATTAAAGTTAAAATTAAGGATTACGTTAAAAATTAAAGCATGCATGCGTGATACAGAACTCACGAAACATCACCCCACCCCACCCCAGACGCAAGCAGAAAGCCAGCTGATGGGTAATGCCTGCCCCACTGCAAACAGGGCAGTGGGTAATAATGCCAAACATGCCCTGAAGCAAAGACTCCCTGACCAATTCCCTTTGAAGTCGCAGGAACCTCACTGTGCATAATCGGCTATTAAGCCTTTTTTTCCGCTTCAGGGTCTTGGAGACCCTAATCTTCACAGAACTCACTGTGATGGAGGGTTCTTCAGAAAAGATGAAATGCTGGTCACATAGTCGGACTTTGGCTCCTAAGGTCACCAGCTCCAGGCTGGGGAACACCTGGAGATTTTGGAGGTGGAGCCTGAGCAGAGTGGGGTTTGGGTGTAGGGATGAGCCCCGTGAACCCAGCAGAGCCTCAGAAAGAGCGCAGGAATGCCTGTGCCATCTGTGCCCTTCTGGGTGCACACGCTCACCTGTCCCCAGGCCCCCGTGAGTCATAGGTCATGAGATGCCTGACTCACCGTCACAAGACACCCCAGACAAAGGGACAAAGGGGCGCATACCCCCAGGTATGGATTAGGCCCAGACAGGAACGTTTCCTCTCTCACGTAGGCAACCCCATGAGTCATGTACTGTACGGTATTCTCCCGCTCTCCCGCCTCCGTCCTGCCTCTTATAAAACCCTAATAAAAGGTGCCAGGGACCAGACCATAGCAGAGTCGCCAGATCCATGGATCACGCTTCCTGCTGCTGGCTTCTCTCCACCGGATGATATCGCTGCGTCTCGCCTCTTCCTTGCGACCCTCGCGGGCCGACTTCATGCGGGGAAGGTAGAGACTTCACTGGGGTATAAAAAGCCACCTGAAGTGGGGTATAATGTCACTAAAAACGTTTTCTCCAGATGGACTGATCTCTGTTGCCTGGAGATCCACTGTAACAGCGGACGACGTCCAGCTGCCACCTGGAGATTGGCACCCTTGCTCATTCCATCTGGGAGAGACCATGCCTGTGAATGTCTATGGTTCACTGTGCCCTTCCAAAAGAGAGGGGGATGGTAATCATACTGCATATTCACTGTGATTTAAGAGGTATTTCATGCTGCCTTAATCTCAGAGCTGATTCATGTGATGCAGAGAACATGGCAAAATGCCAAGGCATTGAATGCCAGCATTTACTGCTATGTGCAATATGGGAATTTGCACATCTTGCTTGTTGTTAGGCATGTGAGCTCCAACTGACCCTTGTGGGTGGAAGTCCCATGTCAAACTTTGTATTTTGTAACAGAACTGGGTGCTTCTCCTTTGCCAAATCCAGCTTTAAAAAAACAACAACTAGAATCAATCATCATTCCAGATGGGAAACTCTGTAACAGCAAAATAAAACAAGAGTTTACCTTTAAGGCAACCAGAGGAGCGTGATCTTACTTTGTAATCCATATATCATGCCTTAGGTAGTTTTCTGTTTGCATTGTTTTCTTATTCTAAATCCTAATTCTAATTGTAATCTAAATCCTAATGTGTTATTTATTGGCTCTCATTGTCCGAATTTTTTTTGAACATTTTGTAATCTGCCTTACATTCCCCTTTTCTGCACCCAGCTTGGGACACCTCTTCTTTACACAGACTGCTGCTGTGTCTCATGCTTGCATCTGTAAAGAGACACAGTAAATAAACTGTTAAGAGTGTTGGACTACAATCTGGGAGACTCCAGGTTCAAAAACACTTCCATAGAAAATTGCAGGGTGACTTTGGGCCAGTCATACATACTCAGCTGAACCCACCTCACTGGATTGTTGTGAGGATAAAATGGAGGAAAATAATATAAGCTGCTTTGAGTTCCTGCTGGGGAGAAAGGTGGGATATAAATGAAGTAAACAAATAAAAGAAATAAAACAAGAAGGATCTTGTAAGTCAGTAAAACAGATCTTCGAGTTTGACTTATTCTTTCTTGATGCTAACGGTTCCTATGTGCTGAAATATTTTTCAGCAATAAGGCTCAACAACACAGTTACAGAAGTTCCTGGTGGAATGGATCATTCATTTCCCCATTCGTTTCCCTCAAAAGAATATTAAGCCATCCCATCATCTACTGCCCTTTCTGGGCAACTGGTGGCACACCCAGTAGTCGGCCCTTCTGGAAGGATCAGACCCTCTTCCCTCTCATCTCTGTCGATTCCCTTCTTTTCCCACCTGAAATAGAAAGTAGGCAACAGTGGTTCATGACTGCTGCAAGTCTGCAGCTGCAAGGGACTTCTAAAAGGAGCAGCCCACTAAGCGCAGTGCCCTCAGTAGGATTGCCAATTGCCTGGAGGAAAAAAAATGTCCTATCACTTTAATGGAGGCTTGATGGGATGTTATTTACTAGGAGGTGTTGTGTCCTTCTATACCAGGAAAAGCTTCACTTGACATTTCCACACATTAAACCTCTATTAGAGGGAAAAGATCTTTTTCTCCAGGCTTGTTGGTAACATAAACTGAGAGGGAAATATAAGATGAGATAAACTTTAATGCAGAGGTGGGATCCAGCAGGTTCTCACAGGTTCCCAAGAGTAGGTTACTAATTATTTGTGTGTGCTGAGAGGGGGTTACTAATTGGTGATTTTGCCATGTGATTTTTGCCTTAGTTACGCCACTCCTCTCAGCAGTAGCACGCAGAACTTGAAGCAGTCTAGCAGGAGGTGCACCGGCGTGCGTGGCAGCCTGCGCCTGCGTGCATTCGTTTCCCGCCCAAGGACTGGCGCAGTGGCTGCGTCCTTGCCACAGCCCCGTCCAGGAATGCCCCGCCCCCAGAATGCCCGGCCACGCCCCTGTCATGCCCTGCCCATCCCCATTGGTGCTACGCCACAGTTTGAATCCCACCACCATGGGAAACTGTTACTAAAATTTTTGGATCCCACCACTGCTTTAATGTCATTGTGCACACACAACGAAAATACAAACATCCCCCGATGCACATTTCTTTACTCCTCACACCCCATCTTCCACAATCCTCCTTCCAACCATCCCTACACAGCCACAGCCACAACAACATGACACCATGGAGTGCAGCATAGCCACAGCTCTAGAATAGAAGCTATCTCTGAGCCTAGTTGTCCTTGTTTTTATTATCCTATATCGTCTGCCAGATGGTAATGTTTCAAAAAAAGAGTATGCAGGGTGAGACAGGTCTTTCAGAATATTCTGAACTTTCTTTAGGCAGCAGGAATTATAGAGTTATTCCAAAGAGGGGAGAGGACATCCAGTAATTCTCTGGGGAGTAGTAATCACCCTATGGAGCGCCTTCCGATCTGCCACTATGCAACTGGCAAACCATGCACAGATGCAGTATGTCAGGACACTCTCTATGGCACAGCGGTAGAAGGTCACCAGCAGTTTTTCATTCAGTTGTTGTTTTCTTAAAAGTCTCAGATAATACAATCTCTGCTGGGCCTTCTTAACCACCCTGGCAGTCTGAATGCCCCAGGTTAAATCCTCTCTAATCACAACACCCAGGAACTTAAAACTAGCCACCCGCTCCACTCGATCCCCATTTATAACCAAGAGCAATTCAATGAACAGCTGGTGAGCATGGTATGTTTTGAGCAACTTGTGGCCTCCTGAGAGAGGCAATCCATTCCACATTTTGCAAACTTCTGATGTTTAAGCTGACTCGTACATTGCAAGAATGTGCTTAAGTCAAAGAGGTCACCTTGCTTCATTGGGAGCCTCCAAGTTGCTGGGACTCCATCCAGGTGAGTCAGGTACCAACCTGGGACTCGAACCTAGATGCTTTGGCTGGTTTCCTGTTAGAACCAGAAAAATGAGTGTGCCAGAACATCCCCTCCTCCCACATAGTAACCTGCCATTAGCCAAGAGTCTGAATCCACCCACTGTGACTTTTGAATCACCTCTGTTATGCCTGTATGTGTCAGGGTAGGAGAAGATGTAGTATAAGTGGCTGTGATCTGGAAAGTCCCTGGGGCAAATCTTACCTCTCTGCTACAGACTCCCCAAGTCGCCTTGGGGTAGTCTTTCTGCCCCCCCCACCACCACCACCACCTTACCCTGTAAGGATTTCAACAAAATAATCCTGCCCTGGACTCACCTCTATATGGGAGGAAGGCTCCTCAAGGGGAAAGGAACCTTCCATGGTCTCCCCTAACCCAGGAGGAAGAAGAAGAAGAAGAAGAAGAAGAAGAAGAAGAAGAAGAAGAGTTGGTTTTAATAGCCTGCATTTCTCTACTGTAAGGAGTCTTAGGCCCGTTATGCATGGAGTGCTTCCCGTGATGCCCCTCGCCTTGCAGTGTCTTTGCAGTGGGGTCTCCTTGCGTTTCCTTGTTTACACATGAGGAGATGCCCCACTTCCTGCTACATGGCTTGCATGGCTTGCCTGCCTCCACTTCCCGGTCACTCCCTCGTCCAAAACAACATTGAAGATTGCTGGCTTTTAAAAAAACTGTTTAAATGTTGAGCCTGATATTGTGCACAGACTGATATTTTGCAGGCTGCTGGCATTATTTTTGTTTTGTTTTTTCCAGAAAATGCCAGTTGTCAATCCAAAACCCCCTCAAAACAATGATAGTCTGCACAATATCGGTATAAGGAATACTGATATTACATTTAAAGGGATAAAAATGCCAGCAATCTTCAATGTTGCGTTGTACGAGGGAGCAACCTGGATGGAGCGAAACCTCAAAGTGAGGGGAAACATCGGGATTTCCCCACTCTCACTAACTGCAGGGCTTCCAGGATCTTTGGCGCCATAAGTGGGATCACGTCTGTACAGAAATCTCTGCCCTGGAGGAAACTTACCCTCCTGGCAGGGCAGAGCACCAGTGAATAATTGGCCTCAGAGTGGTTTACAATCCCCTTCCCTTCTTCTCCCCACCTGGGCACCTTGTGAGGTAGATGTGTCTGAGAGAGTTTGAAGAGATCTGTAACTAGCCCCAGATCACCCAGGAGGCTTCCTGTGGAGGAGTTGGGGAAACAATCTGGTTCACCAGGTAAGAATGCACCACTCACATGGAGCAGTGGGGAATCAAACTCTGTTTTCCAGATGGTAGTCCACCACTCTTAACCTCAACTCATGGCCCTCCAGATGTTATGGACTACAGTTCCCATCTCCCCCTGCCAGCATGATGCTGGCAGGGGATGATGGGAACTGTAGTCCATAACATCTGGAGGGCTGCGAATTTGACACCTGTGCTCTATACCAAACTGGGCTCAAGCATTCTGGAAGCTCCAGGGGAAGACCCATCCCCACAAGCCTATTATCCAACAGTAAACTCCCATGAAATAGGCTCGTGGTGGCAAACCTTTGGCACTCCAAATGTTATGGACTACAATTCCCACCAGCCCCTGCCAAAATGGCCAATTGGCCATGCTGGAAGGGGCTGATGGGAATTGTACTCCATAACATCTGGAGTGCCAAAGGTTCGCTACCACTGAAATAGGCAGACCACAAACCCTCTTAGTGGACCTGTCTGACTTCAGAAGGACTCCAGAAACAAAGAGGGTGAAGGGTCACTACTCAAGCCCTGGCCAATTAGGGATAATAAAATGCCCTTGACCAGAGGCTGAATGGGATCTTATTTCTCGGATGATCTTTACCTCCTTGCCACAAGAGTCTTTAACTGTGTTCTTCAACATATTTTGACTTTAATTCATTTTTACACTGTCTTTCTCCCCAAAGGGGACCCAAAGTGGCCGACATCATTCTCCTCACGTCCCTTTTATCCTCACGACAAGTTAGGCTGAGTTTGTGATTGTACCAAGGTCACCCAGCCAGTGTCCACGACAGAGTGGGGATATGAGCTTGGCTTTCCCCGATCCTGCTCCAACACTTGAACCACTACACCAGACAGGAGAGACGTGCATTCTTTATTCAAGGGATCTTTTCTCTCTCTCCAGAGTCAGCATGGCGTAGTAGTTGAGAACTGGTGGATTCTAATCTGAAGTTAGTGTATGGACCCGGGGAAAAGAAGGAGGGGTGTGGGGGCAATTCCCCCCCCCCCACGTGACTAAATGGCTGCAGCCTGGGGACATTTGACCCCATATGTCCCCCTGGGTGGTACACCCCTGGTGTCTACAGCTCTTCTTTCCTCCATTTTGTCATCAGAACATAGGTTGTGGTAATGAGGCTGGGGGAGACAGACGTAAGGGCATCCCAGTGAATATAACAACTGAGTGTGGTATTTAAGGCAGGGTCTATGCCCCCAGTAGCTCTGGAGCATACGTGTCAAACTCGCGGCCCTCCAGATGTTATGGACTACAGTTCCCATCATCCCCTGCCAGCATCATGCTGGCAGGGGGTGATGGAAACTGTAGTCCATAACATCTGGAGGGCCACAAGTTTGACACCTGTGCTCTGGAGCATTGAATCTACATTTGGGTAAACTTTCTTGTCACCCTGTTGTCTCTCTTTCTCACACAGGATGGCAACCAAAAGTGTGGGAGGGGAAAAGCTACAAAGCTGAAGCGAGGTGATGGGGTTGCGTGGGATGACATACGCCTCAGACAGCTGCACAGATGCTGAAAGGAATACATGTGCTCTCTTTGCATGTGTGGTAGAGAAGGTGGGATGGGACGGGGAGGGACAGCAGTTACCTTAATCTTGAGGCAGCCTGAAACTCAGAGGAGGAATAAATAATGTGCACAGAGGAAGGAACCAGGTCGAGGAGGAAGGAAGAAAGATTTGCAATAATATCTCCACAACCCTACCATACTAGAACTCTTTTGACATCTTAATATCTTTATTCCTCCTTTCCGCTTAGGGAAACAGGGGTCTAGCCTAACCCAAGAAATGTTGAAAACATATTCATAACCTGCTTTTCTCCTCAAGGGACTCAGTGTAGCTAACAACAGTGCCCCCCCCCCCTTTTCCTCTGTTTTAACCTTGTGTTGAAGGTTAGACTCAGAGAGAGCAATCAGACCCATGATCCCCCAGTGAGTGTTCAAGGCTGAGTGGGGATTTGAACCTTAGAATATAAGAACTAGCCTGCTGGATCAGACCAGAGTCCATCTAGTCCAGCACTCTGCTACTCGCAGTGGCCCACTAGGTGCCTTTGGGAGCTCACATGCAGACTGCGAAAGCAATGGCCTTCTGCTGCTCGGTTTTCCAGATCTAGCCTGATACAATACAATAAAATATAATACAATACAGATCTAGTCTGATACAATATATTTCCCCCAAGTATGTCCCAGAGTTTATTCAACAGAGGTGCTCTTGGGAGTTCTGCATTCCCTAGTACACAGGGACCCGGGTTAGATTAGGATGACAGTGTAGGAAAGAGTTCCACCCCCTTCGCCATTATCTAAAACATCCTCCTTCATATACATTAAGTTTCCCCAGTGGGAGAAATCCTAAGACCCCACTCCTCATAAGGCACCATCATCTAAATTAGACCCCGAATAACTGAGAATCAGGTTTTGAGCATAGAATTCCTAGATCGCACTGGTCAATCTTACAGGCAGTGTGGTGTATTGATTGAAGTGTCAGACTAGGGTTTGGAACAGGGGTCTGCAACCTGCGGCCAATTAGCCATGCTGGCAGGGGCTGATGGGATTTGTAGTCCATGAACATCTGGAGAGCCACAGGTTGCAGACCCCTGGTCTGGAAGAACCAGGTTCAAATTCTCCCATTCTGACATGGAAGCTTGCTGTGTGACCTGCGTGGGGCCAGTCATACACACTCAGCCTAACCTACCTTGCAGGGTTGATGTGAGGATAAAATGGAGGAGAATGCTGTAAGCTGCTTCGGTTCTCCAGCAGAAAAAAAGTAAAAGCACATGAAATAAATACATAAAAACCATACTCAGAAAAAAGCATATAGCGTCCAAAGGGATTTTCCCCATCCTAGTTCAACATACTATAACTAAGATACCACATCTCGACTCTCAGTCTGTTGGGCATCACGCGCAGTAAATAATTACATGCAACTGTGTGCTTGTTTACCTGTAGTTTGCACTTTGCACACCTGGGTGGATAAAAGACCAATTTGCCTTTCGGCTTGTGCAACTGCCACCACAAGGCCCTTTTGGAATCTCTTAATGAGATGCTCGAGTTTGATGTTAGTTGAGTATCAAGGGCTTCGGTGGCACTTTCTTCCTTTAGTGAAGGCCGGGGCTTTTCAGTTTGTGGGAAACAGTCCCTGGTGGCATGTCAGGAACTTCGGCAGATCCTCTCAGGACTGAAGGCCCCGGCCTTTCTAAGCTGCAGCTCTTTACAAATCACAAGGTTGTGAACACATTGGAAAGCATTCCAGGCCAGAAGTTCTTCAGATTTGGTTTCTTGTTTCCAAATGTTTGGCGCACTCCATTGCATCAGGCTTGACTCTGACAACCATCCTGGCAGAAGCCTAAACAGCATGTATAACTTTTGCCGAAAAATGAAAACTGTGTAGTACCAGAGACCGTCCAAAATAACGCAACACTATGCAAGCTTTTGAGTCCTCCGGAGCTAGCACCAGGCTGAATGTTTTAAAAGGAGAGGGCAAAGAAAACACATATTCTAGGTCATGGTCTGTGCTTGTTTACTTGGATATTTATACCCCCTTCATTATAGCTTGCCTTTCTCCCCAGAGGGACCTGAAGTCCTTTTCAGTGTTGTTCTCCCTACGTCTGTTTAATCCTTGCAACGACAACCCTGCGAGATAGGCTAGTGTGATACAATGACTGGCCCAAGGGTAGCCAGTGAGTTTCTGTGGTGGGGTGGGGATTTGAACCAGGTTCTCCCAGATCCTAGGTTGTCATTGTCACTGTACTGGTGGTTTTGTCAATGAAGCAGGACTGCCACTAGGAGTAGGGGTGGAATCATATTTTGCCCTCCCACGTAGTCACGTTAAGGCAATATGATTTTCATTAGTCTGGTAAACTGATATCCTGTCACCCATGATGGTTAACAATCAACAGAATAAGGCATCAAAAATCAAATTCATTAAAAAAAAACCCAAATAGTTTTTAAAGCATTCCAAACCTCAGTGTGACAGACAGCACAAGCTAATCTGGCTCACCAGATAAACCTCCACAGCTCAAGTGGCAAAACGGGGACTCAAACCCGGTTCTCCAGATTAGAGTGCACCTGCTCTTAACCACTACACGACATTTTCAAATGATGCTGGAAAGTATGCCAAGATGGTGCCAATTCTGTTTAATGGGGGAGTTTTACTGCTTAGATGTGGCTACTGAGATGGTCCTCCTATGAGTCCCCAGCATGTACAACTGGGCCTCGGTAGCCAGCCTCGGAGCAGATGTAAAAAACCAATACATCATCATTAATAACCGGCACTGTGCACTGCTGTAGCTATGGGGTGCGGGGAAGAGGGCTGGAGCCCCAGGCATGACTTACTGGGGGCTCATTGCAGGGCTATGGCCCCCTTGCAACTGTGCCCTGGCCCTGAACTCCCCGTGGAGTTCGGGGCAGGAGTTCAGTTGAATGCCGGTGAGAAGGGCTCATCCCACCCCCCATCTTCAGCTCAGCTGTGTCTTACACATTGCATTGCCATCTCTATCATAACAGCTCTGTGATGACCCCCTTCCCAGCATTTTGAAACCTAGTGCAGACTGAGAGTCAAGAGATTTGGTCTCTTCAGATGTCATTCCAATTGACACTCTCCACCCCCAGGTTCATTTTAAGGGATGGGTGGCTCCGTCAACCGAAAGTAAAGAGCCTGCCCAGAAGAGCGAGTGGATCTGGATTTCATCATCCTGCCTTCTCACTTGATCTTTGCTACATTTTTAATGTAGAGGCCAGCGTGGTGTAGTGGTTAGAGCAGGGGTCTGCAACCTGCGGCTCTCCAGATGTTCATGGACTACAATTCCCATCAGCCTCTGCCACTATGGCCAATTGGCAGAGGCGTAGCAAGGGGGGAAAGCGCCCGGTGCACCGGTGCGTCCTCCAATTGGCCATGGTGGCAGGGGCTGATGGGAGTTGTAGTCCATGAACATCTGGAGAGCCACACGTTGCAGACTCCTGGATTAGAGTGTCGGACTAGGGGGTGAAAGACCCAACTTCAATCACTCACTCTGCCACGGCAGCTTACTGGGTGGCCTTGGACCGGTCACACACACTCAGCCTAACTGACCTCACAAGGTTATGGAGAATGAAATCCCCTGCCTTCCTCAAAGATGGCTTGTATCATTCTCCTCTCCTTCATTGTATCCTCACAACAACACTGCGAGATAGGTTAGGCTGAGCGCATGTGACTGACTCGAGGTCATTCAGTGAGCTTCCATGGGAAGCGGGGTTTAAACCCGAGACTCCCAGATCCTGAGCCCCTTCCACACATGCAGAATAACGCACTTTCAATCCACTTTCACGATTATTTGAAAGTGGGTGTTGCTATTCCGCACAGCTGCAAAGTGCATGGAAAGTGGATTGAAAGTGTATTATTCTGCATGTGTGGAAGGGGCCTCAGTCTGATACTCTAACCCGGGGTGTCCAACTCTGGTGCCCCAGATGTTCATGGACTACAATTCCCATCAGTCCCTGCCAGCAGGGCCAATTGGCAGAGGCGTAGCAAGGGGGGAAAGCACCCGGTGAACCAGTGCGTCCTCCACCCCTGCCCCAGAGTGCCCCCACCACACCCTCACCACATCCCCTAGGGCCGTGGTGGCGAACCTTTGGCACTCCAGATGTTATGGACTACAATTCCCATCAGCCCCTGCCAGCATGGCCAATTGACCATGCTGGCAGGGGCTGATGGGAATTGTAGTCCATAACATCTGGAGTGCCAAAGGTTCGCCACCACTGCCCTAGGGGCGTGCACCCGGTGCATTGTGCACCCCCCATTCCCTTGGAGCTACACCTCTGCCAATTGGCCATGCTGGCAGGGGCTAATGGGAATCATAGCCCATGAACCTCTGGAGCACCAGAGTTGGACACCCCCTGCTCTAACCTGCATAGCACACTAGTTCTTTATCTGTAGACAATGGGGTCAGTGGAAAGAAAACCACTTAACCCCCCTCCCAAAACGGGACAGCACTGAATGCCTGTTGCTGTCTGAGAGCCCCCTTGATTTCCATGCAAACTGCAGGTGCTGAATTGCAGGCAGTGATTTGGGTACGGTTTGGTTTTGAGGTTGGGGCTGTGTGTGTTCGTTCCTTGCTGGGCAATTTCTCTCTACGCTTTCAGCACGCTGTTTTTTTTAATGCGAGTGTTTGTCATGTAGCCGGCAATCGAGTCGAAGATCTGCCTGCTTTCAATGAGGCCCTGTTGTGGTCTGCAGCGCTGGGTAAGCTTTGAACCCGGGGAGGCCCGAATTCAAATCCCAGCTGGGCTGGAATCTTTCTAAGCCTGCTTGGCCCCAATTGTTTCCTCTCGGTCTCGCCTGCCTACCTGGCCCTACTAAATACTGGCCTACCTCAGTGGGGAGGAACTGAGAGCGGGATTGTAAACAGTCCTGTATAATTAGCAAGCCATCGAAGTCAGCGAGCAGCAAAAAATACAAGCCGGAGTAAACTTCAGCCTCCTACTCACACCCAGCTGTACAGTTGTTTCGGGCTTGTTGCAAAACAGCTCTTTATAGATCATGTCAGCAGTCAGCCCGGAGCATCCCGAGGTTGGGCAGTCCTCTGCAATGCGATGCACAGAGGGGGAAAAATAAGTCCAAGGAGTCTGAAAGATGAACAGATTTACTATGGGATACGCTTACATGGAGTACAGGCTATTGATTCAATAGGTTTTGTTGTACCTGTTCTATGAAGGCCTTAGTTGGGAGGTGGGGTTTATTTAGATATTTACACCCTGCTTTCTTCCCAGGGGAACCCAAAGGAATGTACAACATTGTCCTTACCTTCTCCATGTCATCCTCATGGCAACCCACCATTGGATGGTGGTAAAGTTATGAGCCTTAGGTTCCCCAGTAAGCTTCCACGGCACCGCATGGCAAGAGACATTAAGCATCTCTGGAGCAAAGGTTAGCAGATGGAAACGAGGCCCCACACTTGTTGTTGCTGCTGCGGCCCAGGTTCAAGTCAAGCTCTCCTTGCAGCACTTAGACAACTGTTTACATTGTCACAAAACCCCTATTATTCAGTGTCCGCTTTAATATTTCTTGTGCACGGGTGTCAAACTCGCAGCCCTCCAGATGTTATGGAGTACAGTTCCCATCATCCCCTGCCAGATGCTGGCAGGGGATGATGGGAAATGTAGTCCATAACATCTGGAGGGCCATGAATTTGACACCCATGCTCTTGTGTGTCAAGTGCTGTCACGTTGCAGCTGACTTATGATGGTGACTCTGTGGGGTTTTCAAGACAAGAGACCAACAGAGCTGATTTTGCCATTGCCCGCTTCTGCTCAAGAACCCCGGATTTCCTTGGTGGCCCCCCATCCCAGTACTGACCCAGGGCCAACCCTGCTTAACTTCTGAGCTCTGACAAGATTGGACGAGCCTGGGCCATCCAGATCAGGGGAGTCCTTGGCAATGTTAATAGCTGCCAATCTGCGTGAATCGGCAGCATTTTTACACATGTGCCATTTGGCAGAAGCGCAACCCAAACCTGTTTGGCAGGTGCTGAACTGAATGGATCCACTGATCAGCTCACATCTGATCAGCCCAGTCAGGACCCAGCCCGTCCGACTGTTGAACACCTTGACTGCGAAATCCAAGGCGTTCCTACTTTGTGTCATGCGGAATGGAGGGGACCAGAGCAGCGGCGGCGGCGAAGAGGAGGAGGAGGAGGACTTGTTTGGACCCACCTTTCTCTCCTGTAAGAAGACTCAAGGTCTTCTTACAAGCTCCTTTCCCTTCCTCTCCCCACAGCCGGTTAATGCTAGCTAAGTCAACCAATCATGTACAGCACATTTTGATGACGAGGGGCCACAGCTCTGTGGTGGACCTTTTACTTCACCTACAGCAGCAGCAGAAGAGGAAGAATTTGGATTTATGTCCTGCTTTTCTCAACCGTAAGGAAGCTCAAAGCAGCTTACAAACTCTTCCCTTCTCTCTCACAACAGACACCTTGTGAGGTAGGTGGGGCTGAGAGAGTTTCGAAGAACTGTGATTAGTCTAAGGTCACCCAGCAGGAATGCAGGAGTGCGGAAACACATCTGGTTCACCAGATAAGCCCCTGCCACTCAGGTGGAGGAGTGGGGAATCAAACCTGGTTCTCCAGATTAGAATCCTGCTCTTAACCACTACACCACGCTGGCAAAAGTTCCTTAAGAGCTTTGACCACATGAAACTGCCCTAAAAACTCTAGAAAAACCATTGTTTAATCATGGTTGTTGTCCCTGATTGGTAATCTGTCTACCGGGTCTTGGGAAGAGAAAGGTCTTTCCCTATACCTCCTGCCAGAGATCTTTTAAGGAATATGCCAGGAATTGAGCCTAGGATCTTGAGAGCCAGCATGGCGTAATGGTTAAGAGCAGTGAACCCTAATCTGGATAATCAGGTTTGTTTCACCACTTGTACCCATGAAGCCTGCTGGGTAACCTTGGGGTAGTCACAGTTCTCTCAGAACTCTCTCAGCCCCAGCCAACTCACAAGGAGACTGTTGCGAGAGAGAAGGGAAGAGTTTGTAAGTTGCTTTGAGCCTCCTTATGGTTGAGAAAAGCAGGATATAAATCCAAACTCTTCCTCTTCTGCTGCTGCTGTAAGTGAAGTAAAAGGTCTACCACAGAGCTTTGGCCCCTCCTCATCAAAATGTGCTATACATGATTGGTCGACTTTGCTAGCATTAGCTGGTTCCCCAAGATCTCAACAAAGAAGAGTGAAGAGTTTTGGATTTATACCCCACTTTTCTCTCCTGTAAGGAGACTCAAGGTGGCCTACAAACTCCTTTCCCTTCCTCTCCCCACAACAGACACCTTGTGAGGTAGGTGGGGCTGAGAGAATTCTGAGGAACTGTGACTAGTCCAGGATCATCCAGCAGGAATGCAGGAGTGCGGAAACACATCTGGCTCACCAGATAAGCCTCTGCCAGTCAGGTGGAGGAGTGGGGAATCAAACCTGGTTCTCCAGATTAGAATCCATCTGCTCTTCATCACTACACCATGCTGGCTCCTTTCCTAACTTGACAACCTGAGGCTCTTTCGTTGCAGACACCAGGGATAATTTAACCTGGGAACTCAGCATACAAAATTTGGTGTGAGTTCCACATCCGCAGAGCCACCACACTGCCTTCTGTTCCGAATAGGAGGTCTGTCTTCTCTCTCTTCCCCCTTCCTTTAGCTTTCCCTCTCCTTAAAGAAGCTCCCTTTTAAAGTAAAAACTGGAAAAAGCCCTGGGGATTCTTGTAGCTTATCATACCTTCTTAAGTTGTTGGCAGTGATGTATCTGTACAGGTGTTGCCTCTGAAAGCCCATATCCGATTGAAGTGGTCTGGTTTAGCATAACATGTGGGGAATATTAACTGGGGTTCAGGGGGGAGGGTCACATGGGGGGGTGCATGCCATGCTGGTAGGAAAAATCCATCCATGACTCCACATAACAGGAACAACTCCGGCTTTGGTGTACATAATCCCAGGTGATCAGGCTCATGATTGATGGCTGACACCGAAGGAAACACTCCCTAAAGAGCACCTGGTTTTGCAGACAACCTCAGAACACACACTAAATAAAAGCCGAGGAACACTTTTGTACGCAAAGGTGTGGATTTTGGCAGTCAGGAGCGGTGAGCAGGAGGTGGCTGGATCACTTCCTGTTTGGAATCAAATGAGCCACAAGATGTAAGAAGCAGCCCGACAAGATCTTGTAAACAGTGATGTTCCTGAAAATGGTCCCACTTGCCCTCACAGTCAATGAACATAACAGAGATGCAAATGCCAAGACAGTCGCCAGATCCACACCTGGAGATGATGTTTGTTTCAGAACAAAGCCTTGGGATTTCCTGCCCCTTCTAGTCTCTTGGGCCACCCTTGTCTTCTGAAAGCTGCACCTTCTCCATCCAACCCATCTGCTCTATCAGAAACACTTCCTACTTTCTGGAATCTGGCCTGGCATAATTGCTGAAAGAGGTAGTGTGGTGTAGTGGTAGGATTAGGAGCTAGGAGTAGTGGTAGGATTAGGAGCTAGGATACTGGGGTTCAATCCCCCACCAGTTTGTCCTTTTCAGCCAAATGCTACCTCACAGAGTTGTTGTGAGAGAGAGAAAAACAGGAGGAAAGAGGCCGGTGTGCAACACTAAGTCACGTGATAGGATAAAAAAAGATAGATAGGTTGTCCTAATTTTGGCCTTTGTGGAATGTCTCATCAAAATTTGGCGCGGGTTTCTAGAGCTGTCAGTTTTCAGGGCCCAGTTGCTTCCTAGATAGAAGGCAGAAATTTCAGACCTGCCATGAATCAATGATTGGATCACACAGGTGATGGTTTGAGCGGTTATCTGAACATGGGCCACTCTACTATGGACCACTCACACTTATTCTTGTGCATGATGCACAAACCCACACACTGTCTCTTGGGCCACCCTTGTGGGTTTGTTCTGTGGGTTTGTTCCCCACTGGCTCTTCCACACTCATCCTTGCTACAAAGATGCTTGACTCAAGTACAGGCAATTGAGCCAGCATTTGTTGAGGCAAACCAGGATGTGAACAATCACCTACAAGCCAAACTATGACTTCATAAAGTAAACTGTGTCTCATGCTATATCTGAACTGAGTGTCTGAGTGGGGGGTGGATGCGCCTTTCCTTTAATGTGCATGCATGTCAATACATGACAGTGCCATGTAGACCTCTGCCTTCTATTTTGCATGCTGGCAAAGCTCGCTTTGAAGTGTTCCGAACGGCTCGTAGTACAATTTGCCCCCCCCCCCCCCGTGTATCTCCAGTCTAAAGTGCAAACCCTTCCTTGGCTCTGAAACTAGAATAGGATCTTGTAGGAGTCCCCCAATCTTGTTGAGCCTCTTGACACTTGGGGAATGTTGAGAATGGGGGGGTGGGTGCTGAGGTTCATCACACAATGTGTTGGGAGATTGCAAGCCATGCGTCAGCATGCAAGGGAGGTAGCTGTTTCCAAACAGGTGATCTCTATAGATGCAAAGGTGGTGCCTTTTGGGCTTTTCTATAGTACCTCCTGCTCCACTGAGTGGGAGGAAAGGCAGAATGGGCTCTTGGCTTTGAGAAAGAGACGCAAATGGATGTCGAGAAGCCGTGGGAAGGACTGTCTCTCAGTGTCTCTCAGTGAAAGAACATCAGGGCAAAATACAGACAGTTAAATACAGACCGTCTCAGGTTCAACCACCAGCATTTTCAGTTAAAATGATCTGTTTAGTAGATGATAGGAAGGATCACTACCCAAGACCCTAAAAAGTCTACATCTAAAGAATTTTGTAGATCAAATGATTAGGAAAACCTAGATAATTACTACTGACAGAATTTTTTTTTAAATCAAGATACTAAACTCCTAAGAATGAGATTGGATTTTCCAAAAGGAATGGGCCCGATGGTTTCAGCTGTTAAAATATAACAATGGCAAGACCTTTTGGGAAAGCTGATTCCAACCATTTGAAGCATGAAGTCAACCCTAAGAAACTCAACGTTCCTCCTCAAATTTGGATAGATCGTTATTGGGCTGCCTTTAATGTTTCCAATGATGTAACAACTCATGTTGACCTGGACAAGTGGTTGCCTGTCAAAGGTGACAATGGTGTTCCTGAGGAACCAATGGTCTGAAGGCAGCTTTTCTCATATCCTGGTAGTATGGTCCCTGGGCACTACATTTTTGTTGCGAAATGCATGGACTGACTGCACAAGGCACAAATTCACTGTCATGGAAGAGAACCTTCAGCTGCGTTCTATTTGGGCCATTTGGGCTTAGGCCATGATCCTTGGTGTGAGAAAAAGGACTGTGCTGTCCCTGTTTTCCTTAGTGGCGTGTTGAAGATCATGCAAGTATAGACCAAAAACTCAGGTCTTTCTGGTCAAAGCAGTGGTAGAGAGTGTAGTGGTTAGAGTGTCAGACTGGGAGACTCAACTTCAAATCCACACTTTGCTATGGAAGCTTGCTGGGCGAGTCCATATCCATGCTCTTTCAGCCTAGCCTGCCTCACATGCAGTGGCGGGATTCAGCAGGTTTGCACCACTTGGGCAGAACCAGTTGTTTAAATGGTGCTTGTAAACAACCAGTTGTTAAATGATCTGAATCCCACCGCTGCTCACATGGTTGTTGTGAAGATAAAATGGAGGACAGAACGCCGCTGTTACTTGCTTTGCGTTCCCATTAGGGGTATAAATTAGGCAACTAGATTGGCAATGAATGAAGCCCCGGGGGGGGGGGGGCAGCAGAATTTGTTGTTGACATATTAATTTTTTAGCAATATACAACCTTTCTTCCATAGAACTAATCAGACTGTCAGGTGGCATCTCAACCAAGCACCAGCCATGCCCAGATCAGCTTAGCCACAGTAAGTTGCTGCATCATCATGTATCTATAGCCACAAGCTATAGCCACAAGACCCTTAGCATAGCAACTGAAACTTTATCATGTCAAAATGATGGGTTTAGTTAAGGTCAGTACACCTGTGAAGCTGATCTAGCTAAATGCTGACCGGCTGTTTCTATGCTAGAAGCATCTGTGTGTTCCTTGAAACCTGTTGCGCTGCTTTCCTGAGGACTGATCTTCTTAGACCCCAAATATCTTTGGCTGCACTGCTGGTGGGAACAGTCGGTTTATGTAGCCCCAGATGAGTAACTGCTCCATTCTGTGTGGAGTTGCTTCAGTCTAAATTTGCATCTACACAGTTGGTTATTGTGCTCCCATAGTATAACAATATTTCACAACTGGATTTTCTTGCGCGTACAAGATGACCCAGGAGGGACACATTCCCAAGAGATGCATCCATGCATCTGTATGGGGCAGACAAATGAGTTGGTGGTGTGGGTGTGTGATGTAGATTTTTTATGGGATGGGTTCGGTGGCTGAGGGTTTTCTGGCTATTCCATTCCATGCATTGTTTCAAGCAAGCCGGGCATGCAATGGGAGGGGTTTGAACCCGAGAACCCCCCTTAAGTGTAAGGCCTTGCTCAAGTAGGCGAGGGTGAGATGGAAGAGCAGAAGTTTGCCTGAAACCCCATGTGTCATTTCCCCTGGGCAAGGGGGCAAGCAGGAGTGTTAATTCGCAGGAATATTAATGCACAGGGCCAACCATCAGGGTTAAAAACTATGCTCAGGATGCTGAATCAGAATGCGTGCTTGATTTTCACTCCAACGATGCAAGCTCCCTTTGAAGGGGCTCTCAGGAACAGGCTGTCAAAGTTGCGTAGGACCCTTGCCAATTTTCCTTGATCAACTCATTTCCTCCAAGGAACTCCATACAGTTCACAGGGGGCTTATCCTCACACAATAATTATGCGGGTAGGTTAGGCTGAGAGTTGACCCCCCCCCCCAGGTTGATGAGGGGGGTTAACTGATGACCAGGGATACAAATGTGCTTCTCCCAATCCAAGTCCAATGCCCGAAATCATTACACCACCCACTAATGGGCCCACATGTTATCTGCATAGTTTCCAACATCACCTGGCATCATTGAAGTTTCCCACCCCCTCATTGCAGGTGCCGCATCTCCTCTTGCTACCTCTGAATTTACAGGCGTAGCACAGGACAAGGGCCTGCATTAACTGGACATTTCCATGATAAATGGAAAGAAGTCGGAGCTGCAAACCTTGTGCATAATTCATTAAAACAGAGGGTATATCCCTGGAGAGCCAGCATGGTGCAGTGATTAAGAGTAGGTGCACTCTAATCTGGAGAACCGGCTTTGATTCTCCACTTCTCCACCTGAGTGCCAGAGGCTTATCTGGTGAACCAGATGTGTTTCTGCACTCCTACACTCCTGGGTGACCTTGGGTTAGTCACAGTTCTTTGGAACTTTCTCAGCCCCACCTACCTCACAAAGCATCTGTTGTGGGGAGCGGAAGGGAAAAGATCCTCTGAAGATGCCAGCCACAGATGCAGGCAAAACGTCAGGAGAGAATGCTGCTAGAACACGGCCATACAGCCCGGAAACCACACAGCACCCCAGTGATTCCAGCCATGAAAGCCTTCGACAATACATTGAAGGGAAAAGAGCTTGTAAGCCACCTTGAGTCTCCTTACAGGAGAGAAAGGTGAGGTATAAATCCAAACTACTACTCTTCCTCCACCTCCTCATCTTCTTCTTCTTCCTCCTCCTCCTCCTCTTCTTCTTCTTCATCATCATCATGGTGGCTGCATCCACACAGCAAGAAGACTTATCTTTTGCATTCATTGCCTGTATGTGGCTGTGAATTGGCAGCACATGCAGAAGTTTCCTGTGCATTTTCCTCCATCAGCCACCATTTCCTTTGCATTTCCCTCCCTGCCTTGACGCCAGAGGAGGTTTTTTTTTAAAAGAACTGGGAAACAGGGTGGCACATCAAGGGGCTGATGAAAGGAAAACAGGGCCCATATGGCCCATTCAGTTGATGTGATAAGACACTTGAGCTGCACTGTTCTCAAAACGACTGTAGCGAGGTGGTTTTGGGAAAGATTATTTTGAGGACAAGGGAAGGACTACTGGAGCATAAAATCACATCGATGCGGAGGCTCCAGTTTGGATATCAAAGCAGAGAAAAACTTCCATGTGAAAGCAACCTACTCTCACAGGTTTCCTGACTGTTTTTTTTTTCTAATTGAAACACAAAGTTTTCCCAGCTCAGTGCATGAAATCATGCTCAGCATTTAGCCGAACGCCTTGAAGGGATGCTTTGTCTTTTAGAATTTAATTGGCTGAGCAAGCAGGCAGGACAAGAGGCACTAAGTGGTCACTCCAGCCAGGAAGCAACGTGGAGCGTTTCTCTCTATGTGCCATCTCTTCCTCAGAACACCAACATGAAATGCTGGCTGCCCCAGTGGTTTAGATTCATAAGCACAGGGGACATTTTTCACTCCGAAGGCACCTACATAAACCCTTTTCTAGTCATTAGCACTTTTAAAAAATCCTGTTCCGGGTGGCACACTTCATTTCTCCCTTCTCGATGTTATCATCACAACAACCAGCTTGTCAGTCAGCCAGTTTATTTACAGTGAGATCTCTGCATGGAATAAAATGCAACGTAAAAGAACATCATAGCCAAAACAGGTACCTTAATTAATTCCAATCATGCAACCTTGTTAGATAATGAGGCTGAGAGACAGCGCCTGGCCCAAGGTCACTGGAAAGCTTCCAGGGGCAGAGTGGGGTTTCAGACCTGACTCTCCCAGCTCCCAGCTAGACACTCTAATCACTACACTGCATAGGGTTATTACTTTGCATTTCAGGCATCACGGATGATCTTTCAATCTTCTTTGGAAACAGAAGACCATTTCCAGTTGCTCCCTCCTGAGTTATGTTGTCCATCCCACAGTCTGTGCTGTGGCAAGTAGTTCCGCAGGCACGCCACACATAATGGACTCTGTCAGTGTAGGTTTGGTCAGTGATAACGCTCGAGGTACCAGCTTCCTCCGCCCAGAGCAGCTGTTTTCTTCCCTGTTCCTCTTTAAGCTGTGCACAGGAAGTCTGGCTTTGTGAACTCTTACAAGAGTCCGTAGCTGTGCTGTATGTAAAAATACCTGAGGAATACGGAGGAAAGTGTTTTCACAGTTGCGTCCTGGTGCAGGCATGTGAGAGACAAGAGTTTATGCCCGTCATATGCTACCTAAGACACCAAGCCTCACTTTTAGTTATGTATATGTTTATACCTGGATTTTCTTCCCAATGGGGACCTAGCTCACAATAATTTATCACTTTTCGTTTTATCCTTGCAACAACAACCCTGTAATTAGATGGAAAGTGTGAGGCTAGCTTACTTAGCGAGCTTTCATGGCAGAGTGGGGATTCAAACCTGGAACTCCCGGATCCTAGCCTGACAATCTAACCACTACACCTTCTTGCCTTGTTACAGAACTGCTGAGTTGACTTCCACTTCAGAGCTGGGTTGAAGATGCATTACTACTAGCTTGCATGATAGCAACCTTATTTTCTGACATTTTCCTTGCAGGGAGGGAGTTCCTCCTACTTTGTGCTATCTGCCACGGAACCTCAGTGCATCGGTGTGAGCATCATGCCAAAAAATTCAGGGGGCTGCTCAGCAAAGGCAAAGCGAGGGGGAATTGCGCCCGGGGGCGCACGCACGCCCCACGCCTCTACCGCAGTGCCATCCCCCGCCATAGAATGCCCCGACATGGCCACTCCGCAGCCCAGCCATGCCCCCTCCTCTGCTCTGCCCAGGGCATCGTGCCCCACCCAGCCCCGTTGGCGCTACACCATTGAAGCTCAGTCATGGACACTTTGAGGGCACCTGCCAGGCTGGTGAGGTGTGGTACAGTGGTTAAGAGTGTTGGACTCTTATCTGGAGAACAGAGTGAGATTCTCCACTCCTCCACATGAGTGGGGGATTCTAGTCTTGTGAACTGGATTTGTTTCCCCGCTCCTACACATGAAACCAGCTGGGTGACCTGGGGCCAGCCACAGTTCTCTCAGAACTCTCTCAGCCCCATCAATCTCACAAGGTTTCTCATGTAGGGAGAGGAAGGGAAGGGAAAAAATTACAGCAGTCATAATGCAAAAACCAAGCACAGAGAGAACAATGAGAAAGAATATGGGGGGGGGGGGAAGAGAATAGGAAACAAGAGAAAGAATATGGAAGTAGAAAGAAAATACAGGAGAGAAGCAGGAAAACAGATAGAAAAAGGAAAACAGAAAGAGAACAAGGAAGGAGAAAGAAAAAAAAGGAAGGAGACAAAAAGAACGACCTTCAAAAAAGTGTGGGGAAAACTATCAACGTGAAAGTTGGTCCTGGCAGACCACTTCGGATTCCTCTTGTGAGTAAGGACAGCTGATTCATTTCCTTTCATATCTGCTGCACAGGGAGGGGGAAAGGAGGCAAACCGCGGGGGGGGGGGTGGGTGTAGCTTTTATTCCCTCAGTCTTACCCTGAAACTTCCCCCCTCCCGTTTCCTTCCCCCCTCCTCCTTTTTGTGCCGAAAGGAGAAGAGGGGGGAAAATTCATGCAAAGTTGCCTTAAATTAGCACCAAAAGGGGGGGACGGACGAAAGAAAACTCACACACACACACACACACAAAGCACAACTCTGGCCGGCTGCTGCCGCTGGTGGGTCTTGGCAAGCGCTGGCAACTGATGCAATCAGCCGTGATTAACAGCGGGGAGAGGCCTGGCTTGACAGCACTCCCCCACCTGTGTTTGCCATTGTCTTCCTGTGCGAGGCTTGCAGGTGTTTGCTGGCGCCAGGCTGTCTGAGCTCCGGGCCCGGCTCCTTCCCCCGCCCCGCCCCGCCGGCTTGGCTTGGCTCTGCAGCTCCCTTGCTCCTCTCTCAGGCTCTTTCACACGGCTGCAAACAAGGCTCCCTCCCTCCCTGAACACACACACACACACACACACACACACACACTGGGGCTGGGGGGTTCTTAATCTGTGGGTCCCTCTCCCTGAAGACAGTGTTATGGACAGTTCAGTTCAGTGACCTTTATTTGGCATTTACAGAACAAATTAAAAAAAAAACAACAACCCCAAGATATAATACAAGGTTAGTCTTGGCAAAAACACTCAAACTTATTTCTGGACGCATGAAACTTTCAAAAGAAATTTAGCTGCAGCTTTAGAGATCTCCACTTCTGGGCTATTAAGCAGATTGATCATTTTTACACCGTCAAGACGAGGTCTCAGACCCAACTGGGAAAGAGTGCAGCAAAATCAGGCCTAATATTACGATATCTAGGACGGAAAAGCAAGATGTGATCAAGGGAGTCGACTACTGATGGGCAGAATTAGTGACGCCGTTCATGCTGCGTCAGATTTTTTAAAAACCCCGACCTTGAAGCAATGGAGAAGGAAAGGCAGCGCATCTTGTTCGTGCCAGAACCCATCTTTGCTTATGCATAGGTTGTTGCTCCAAATAAATAGTATGGACAGATTGCAGAGGAGGTGCAGGCCAACTATCCGTTGCTCTTTTACGTTCACAGAATTTCTTTTCACTGAATGCTTTTCATTGCTTGTGTTGGTGTTCATTTCCAGGAGGATGAGTTTTTAGTTGACTCCGGAGTAGGCTAAGTTTTAGGGTCTGGGTGGAAAAAAGAAAAGCTTTGCATTTTCAGGCGATAAAAAGATGCTAAGTCTGAAGTTTAGGCTGGATTTATAGGAGGTGGGGGTCGTAAGCAGTGGTGGGATTCAGCCGGTTTGCATCACTTCGACAGAACCAGTTGTTAAAATGGTGCTTGTAAACAACCAGTTGTTAAATTATTTGAATCCCACCACTGGTCCTAAGGTTTTCTTCAAGAGAGGTGGGAGAACCGGTTGTTAAATTATTTGAATGCCATCACTGGTCCTAAGGTTTTCTTCAAGAGAGGTGGGAGAGCAACACGTTTAAAGAGGCGCTGCCTTAGAGCGCTTTCAAGCAAAGGCTCTCAATCGCTTTGCAAAGTTGCTTTGGGATCTGATGGAGCAAAGGCTCTCTTCTGCTCCTCCTGGAAAGGGGGTGTTTGTACCAAGACTGTTTCCTTCTTGAATGGCTGCACCTCCCCATCAGATCCCAAAGTAACCTTCAAAGCATGAAACGATCAGAAAAATGTAAAAAAACAAACAAACTGCGCTTTTCCAAATGGAAGCATTCACTGTCCAAGTGCATATCCATAGCATTATTCCCAATCTCACCCCTGCCGTTGCTGGAGGGAAGGGACGTGACCCACCAGTTGCTGGAACTGATGTGGAATTATTTCCAAGGAAATGGAAAGGTACCCACAGTGGCATAACTGAGTCATGTAAGGTTGGGGAAGTCTCCACAAAATTTGCCTATATTTGCTTTACACCACCACCCCCTCCCTTCAAGAGATTTGGGGTGGCAGTGGCACACACAGTTCTTTGCCCCTTTCCCCATATCCTCAAGGCAACCCTGCTGTGAGGTGGAGGGCCAATCATCATGGCTTCAACTTTAACCTACCACACAGAGTTGTGGGGTGGATAAAATGGGGGGAAAGAATGGATGCTCTTGGGAGCACTATGGAGAAAGCAAGACAGGAGAGTATAATAGGACCGAAGATGTTTATTACAGAATCGGAGGTCTTTTAGGTGAAGCAGGCGCCTCTTGCCCCACTGCTGCTCCCCCCCCCCCCAACGATTTCCTTGTATTCCCACAGTCTGCTGCAAGCTTGGTTGCCAGATGTTCACTGTCATTAGGAAACGGGCTTCATTTCAAAATCTACAAAACTGCTACCCTGGACCTTATCTGCAGTGACCTCCAGATGTCAGGGCATTTTCATCCACAGTACGTGCCTGTCTATAAAACGTTGCAGGCCAGTTGCATATTTATTTATTTTATTTAGAATTCTGACTTGTATGTCCTCCTTCCTCCCCGCCCCCCCAACACACTCGAGGGGGACTTGGGCAGCTGACAACAGTTGCCATTAAAAATAATATAACATACAAAAATCCCAGTATATAATTCAAAACCAATCAACTGTCAGCAAATAGCACACTAAAAACCAACTATTATCTCACCCTGCTCTAATTGACCCATAACCATCCTCTTAGAATATTTCATTGCCTATCTATTGTATGTATTGGGGCAAGGCTGTGGCTGAGTGGTGGGCCAGTGTGCTGAAGGTCCCTGGGTTCAAATCCCAGCATCTCCAGTTCCATTGACCATGTAGGAGGTGATGTGAAAAAAGTTTGCCACCAAAGCGCTTGGACAGCAGCAGCTTTTCAGAGTAGATTTTTCTCCACACACCCCTGCACCTTACTGCAAATCGATGAAAACCGAGACAAATTTTTCACTGAAAAAATCAATGAAAACCGAAACTGATGAAAACCGAAGACAATGAAAACCGAAGTTCCACTGAAGTTTGAGGCAGTTGTTCGGAAAGTGCCATGGCTCAGTGACAGAGCATCTCTTTTGCATGCACGAGGTCTGGGTTTGAACCCTAGGCTCTTTAGTTAAAAGTATCAGGTGGGTGACTTGAAAGACCTCTGCCTCAGACCCTGGGGAGCTGCTTGCAATTGGAGTACTGAACTGACCTTGATAGACCAAAGGGTCTGACTCAGAAAATGGCAGCTTCGTGTAATCTCTTTTCCAGGAATATTCAGTGCCAGGTGAAAACTTGGCTTCCCTCCCAGATAACATTTTGCGCTATCTGGCTGACTCATATTGTTGCTGATGCTTCTTTGGTGGTTTGTATTGAGGGGTGGATTTTTTTGATCGATTCCTGTATCATATTATTATTCTGAACATGTTGTTTTGTAAGTTGCTTTAGAGACTTCTAGGTCACCAGGCAAGATAACGTGATTTTCAACAAATTGATGTCTGAACGGGGCTCCTGTTTCCTGAGGGCTAGAAACTTGTTCACAGATCCTTTCTGGGTCTTGATAATTTCACTGATAATTGCTCACATGTGTTTCTATGTTTGTTTGTTTCCAACAAAACTGGAGAGCTAAAAACTCCCCCCCCCCACCCAACAATCCAGAGAAGTTTAGAATTGCACGTACCCTTTTGTTTTCTGGAAATTTTGTGCTGTTGGGGATAAATGTGACTCACCTGATTCTGACTTATTGTCTTTTGTGTAGTTTTATCTAAATAAACACTTGATGTATTTTATTATTTTTATTGATTTATTTGGTTTATATACTGCTCTCCCTGTCAATGGGCTCCAAGCAGCGAACAACCATAAACTTGCAGTTAAAACAACGACAGCATTACTTCCCAACCCATCAATAACCAGCAACCAATCGAAACCAGAGCAAAATAAAAGACACCAAACACGAAACAACGCAAGCAAACAAAACTTTAAAGCTAAAAACTGAAAAGGGCTGAAAATGGGGAGGCCGGCTTATGGAAATACCATTTGCTTTCCTCAACCATATACGTTAACCTGGATAGCTTTAAAAAGGGCTTGGACAGATTGATGGAGGAGAAGTCCATCTATGGCTACCAATCTTGATCCTCCTTGATCTCAGATTGCAAATGCCTTAGCAGACCAGGTGCTCAGGAGCAGCAGCAGCAGCAGAAGGCCATTGCTTTCACATCCTGCATGTGAGCTCCCAAAGGCATCTGGTGGGCCACTGTGAGTAGCAGAATGCTGGACTAGATGGACTCTGGTCTGATCCAGCAGGCTAGTTCTTACGTTCTTATTATATTGTTGCCATTCTTATGCCAGAAGTGAGCCAAAAAAATTGTGGTTAACAGAAGAGCATGTTTATGCTAGAGGCAGAATTTGAACCTGAGCCCTTTTGGGTCATAGTTCAGTCGCTGACTCTAGGCTGCACACGGTGCAGACTTAAACATAGTAACTCTAGTGGACTTAGAAAGGTATAACTCTGCTTCAGACAATACTGACAAGTTATTTTCTGTTAACGAAGGCTTCGTATTTAGTCTGGGGTTCTCAAAGAAGTAGAAGAGCCTGTTCCCTAACGGAAGTATTTGTTGTAAATAATGCTGTTGTATTATCTGGAACAGCAAAATGACTTTATGTCAAGGCCTTGACATAGCTTGGTTACTGCTGGTGATCCTAAATCATTCAATGGGAGGCTGGCTGTTCCCACCGCATGAATGGCATCCACTTTCCTGGTTTGCAGTTAAGCCAGGTTTGCTTGGCTGGTTGGATTAGAGATAGCTGGAAAGTAGCAGGTTGCACACTGGATTTCAAAGGTTGTTACAAATCTAATACTGTCTTGTCTGATTGCTTCTGCACACCCAGAACGTCTGTGAGCAGATTTAGCAGGGAGATTAAGCCTTTTGGGTTCTTGCCTGCAAAGGGCATTTACGCCTTATAGACTAGGCTGGGGTTTGCAACCTGTATCTCCAAAGCCCAGTGCAGTTCGCTGCGGAACCAATGGCGGCTTTTCCAAAAAAGGAAACAAAAACCCCTTACATTATATTATTTATTTACAGCATTTATACCTCACCTGTCCCCCTATGTGGATCAGAGAACTCTTATCTAGTGAACTGGATTTGTTTCCTCACTCTTACACATGAAGCCTACTGGGTGACCTTGGGCTGGTCACAGCTTTCTCAGAACTCTCTCAGCCACACCTACTTCACAAAGGGTCTGTTGTGGGGAGGGGAACAGTCTGTAAGCCACTTTGAGCCTCCTTACGGAGAGAAAGAGGGTATATATCCAAACTCTTTGTTCTTAGAGATGAGTCTCAGAGTACGAGCTTTCCACAGTCAAAAATTCATCAGACATGAGTAGGAATGGAGATCCATAAGATCCAATGAACAGGAGAGAAGCCCTGCTAGATAAGACCAGTGGTCCATCTAGTCCAGCATCCTGTCTCACAGAGTGCCCTTCTAGTTACTCTGGAGGGCCCACAAACCAGGCACAGAAGCCAACATCTCCCTATTTGACTCTTCTAGTGCTGGGCCCCAGACGTTTATTGTCTTTGAATATGGAAGTTGCTTCTAAATTCCATGGCAAGTAGCCACTGATGAATCTTTTCTCCTCCAAGATTCTGTCTAATCTGCTTTTAAAGTCATCTATACTTGTGGTCCTCACTACATCCTTTAGCGCTGAAGTCGACATTTTAATCACTTGTTAACTCCCTTTTGTCTATCCTGAAGCTATTGCCCATCAACTTGATTGGGTTCCCTGACTGCTAGTATTATGGGGAAAATTCCTTCTCTATACTTTTTCTGTCCCATACATAATTTTATAAATCTCTGTCATGTCTCCCCTTGTAGCATTTCTTCATATGAAATGTGGAGATTCATTTCCCTATAAATGTTTCTTCCCAGTGTATTCTTTGCTTGGGCTGATGGGAATTGTAGTTTTTATGGCCTCCCAAACTGAATCAGAAGGCCAAGAAAACCACAGACCCCCATCAGTGCCTGGAAACCGCTGGGCTCCATGCATGAAACAAGAGCAGCTACTATCCTACTACTTGTGTGCCAAAGAGCACTAGCAACTGTACAGGCTCAAACCCTCAACATATTGCTCATTTTAAATTGCAAACATATCCAGCCATACAGGCACCTATGGGAAGCCCTGAGATGAAACGAGCATTGAGACCAGGATACATTTCATATCTAAATACATGATTTGCAAGTGAATCAGAGAACCACTCACTTTCAAGATGGCATTTGAATGTCATCACTGAAAAGTGACGCTGCTGTTCATGGTTGTGACAAACTCCAGATTTGGTACTGGATTTCCCCCAAAAGATTCCACATCACTGAAGACAGACATTTGAATTCTGGACAGGTTGGCTGAGAATCTGGGAATCTGAAAACAATTCTTTTTGACATTATGAGTACAGGGATGCATGGTAATATTCCCCTTCTTCCTTAGCAAATTTGTAATATTCTTATCCTCTCACTATATGTTCCCCCACACTAAGATCACCTGCCCACCCTAAGTTGCTGGCTCTACAAGCTGTTGCCTCTTGGAAGATGTCTCATTCACATTATGGAATCATTGCCAGTCCCTTTGCTGGGCTGAATTCCACTGCCCCCCCCCCCCCCCCCGCGAATCCTGTATCTTTTTTCTTGCTACCGTAGTGTCATTCCTTCATGAATACCTGTTCCATAGACATCACCACTGTTCTCTGTGATGGGCAGAGGGTTTGCTCTGCAATAGACATGTGGGGGCTGTGTGGAGGAAAAGCTGTAAAAATGTGGCCATATACAATTCTAGACTCTATTTCACATAAAGATGATAGTAGGGTTGTATATTCTTCCACCACAGAACAAAACATGTTAGACCTTCTTTACTGTAGAATGCTCCGCCTAGGTCCTAGCGCCTACCTAGCTCTGATCCCCCCTCCCCCCAATCCACTTGAAAGTAAAAATACATTTTGGCATAAATGCTCTTATATCAAAGTACCACGTTCAATAATGCACAAAATAATGGTTTTGATAAAGGCAGTGCGTAAAAATAAATGAGGGTTCTCATATTCCTCCGGGACTATATTCTAATGCGGAAGCATACAATTTTCTCAACTGCTGCACCTCAACTGATCAAACTAACATCTTTATGTGAAACAGAGTATACCTCTTTCGTTGTTGTTGCATTTGGGCGGGAGGGGATGATTGCCTTTTCAGCTCTTCATTCAGCCTGGAATGTTTCCTTGGTATTCCAAGATTTACAGCATGCAGATTTGCTTCATATCAGCAATGAGAAACTCCACGTGGCATCAACAATGTTAATGGGCTTAGTTGGGGTTGAACATCTCCCAAATACAGAAGCTGTTGAGCCCACTGTGTGCCCACTGGCAAGAATTTTGGCACCTTCCCCCCCCCCGTCCCCCCTACACTGGTCAATACTTGAAGGCCTTCTACACTAATGTACCATTAGTCAACTGGAAACAGCAGGGCACCTTTCTGAGGTCCATAGAAACTGAAGGTTAGACACCTCAGAGCTCAGTATAGGACACAAAGTACAACTCTTTGTCGCCATCTAGTGGCTGAAAAGAAGAGCTGTGTGTAGATGAGTATTGCAGAACTGGAGGGTTTATTAGGGGAGATTCATGATCAGTATTTCTTACAATTTCTTTTTTTTTTTAAGCAACTGGGGAAAAGGGAAGGGTGGATCAGAGCTGTGGTTTGGGGGGGAGGGGTTACAATATTTTCCCAAATGCCATTTTTCCAGTACATAATTCCCCGTTTCCAATGTTATTTGCTGTGCAGATAAATCTTACAGATACTCTGTGGATTTTTACGTGTGCCCTCTGTGAGTTGAGGCAGGGAACTTGCATTATGAAAATAACATAGAAGGTTGAAAAACCCTTCCTTGGGGTGCCATAATCCTGACTGGAATCCCCTCCCCCGCAGCTTCTTATTTGAAAAAAAAGAAAAAATCCTAAGTTTTGGGGACCCATCATTACATCATTGCCCTCTCCTCAATTTTATCCTCACAACAGCCCTGTGAGGAAGGTTAGGCTGAGAATGTATGAGTGGTCCAGGTGTGGCTGAGAGTATGTGCCTGGCGCAGGCGTGGTGTAGGGCCTAAGTGGCAAACAAGGATCTCTAGGAGATGCAGATTCAAATCCAAACTCTGGCTGACTTTTGTCCTGTCACTCACTGTCAGCCTCACTTATCTCACAGGGTTGTGGTGAGGGTGGCATAGAGAAGGTAGAGCCATATATGCCATCCTGAACACCTTAGTGGAAAGGCAGGACTATCAACTGCTTTGGCTCATGTCTTGTTGCCCATTGCAAACAGGGAGCTGGTTTTTTTTTATACTGTTTATCTGTTCACCATCCCATTTTGTGGCTATTCGACAGGTTGCTTCACTGCATTCCTTCCTAGTAGTTTAGTAGTTTCCTAGTAGTTCAGAGCCAGCATGGTGTAGTGGTTAAGAGCAGGTGGATTCTAATCTGGAGAGCTCTACTCCTACACCTGAATGACAGAGGCTTATCTGGTGAACCAGGTGTGTTTCCGCACTCCCACATTCCTGCTGGGTGATCTTGAGCTAGTCACAGTTCTTCGGAACTCTCTCAGCCCCACCTACCACAAAAGGTGTCTGTTGTGGGGAGAGGAAGGGAAAGGAGCTTGTAAGCTGCACTGAGTCTCCTTACAGGAGAGAAAGGAGGGGTATAAATCCAAACTCCTCCTCCTCCTCCTCCTCCTCCTCCTCCTCCTCCTTCTTCTTCTTGTGGAACTCTACTTCACTCCCCTTCCTTGCTTTCCTGTTAGTCTACTTGGCAGATAATTGTTTCAATAGACGGTGGAATCATTCATGAATCCTGTAAGTGCTGTGATTTAGAAAAGAATCCTACTGTTCAGTAGTTGTCTGTTCTTAGCAATTGGCTGTTTTGGGTTTTTCCGGGCTGTGTGGCTGTGATCTGGTAGTTTTTGCTCCTAACGTTTCAACTGCATCTAATGCCAGCCACAGATGTAGGCCAAACGTTAGGAGCAGAAACTACCAGATCACGCCATGTAGCCTGGAATACCCACAGCAGCCAGTTGAGTCTGCCTTTGAAATTGACAATACACAGCCCTTAGCAATGTTATTGGCAACTGATCTCTTTGGATCAGCTCCTTTTTTGTCAAAGCCTGTCAGCAGCCATTGGTATTGTTTGGTGCTGCGCCCCAAAGGCTGAATGATCGGTTTGTGCCTGATTGACACACTCTGATGAAGTGAGTTTGATTTTCGAACAGGGTCGCCACAGGGTTTGCTGCGTCCCTAATTGAAATGCACTCAGTCGGGAGACCAAACTCCTCTGTCCCTCCATGCTCGGCTGCCCAATCAGAGCATCGGCCCATCAGCTTAAAAAACACAGGGATGGAGCCCTGCTCCGCCTGATGCCAACACAGTGACCTGGGGTGGCTTTGAAACCTTGCCCCCCCCCCCTTCAGCTAACCAAACTCCCGAGCTTTGCTTGCCAGCTGCATTGGAGAGCCCACCCTTTCTATAACTGCTGCAGATCAATTGATTTCCATCTTTTCCCACTGGCTGGATCCCGCTTGTCGCCGTGGTTACATGGGCCAGGCAGTTAATTGCCCCTTCAGCCTGCAGCTGTGGGCATCGTTAACATAGTGGCAGCAGCAGGGGAGGAATTAGAGATAATGATCAGTCTGGGTGGCATCCCAGCTGTGGGGAGCTGGGGCACTCGAGGCGGGCTGCCTCTTCCAGCTTGCTTCAACCACGGCTTTGCAGAGGCCTTTTCTTTATTTTTTTTTGCAAACTTTTTTCCCCCCAACACGCAGCAACTCCATTCAAGTGGAAGACAATTGTCCCATAATAGCTGGAATCTTCTTGGCGGTGCAGAATGCAATCAAAGGCCTTTTAACATGAGTTCTGTGCATGTGATAAATGCATATTTGGGGCATAAACCACCTGGGCCGGGGGGCCCAACGTGGCCCCCAACGTGGATGTCACGCCGCCCGCTAGCACTTTTTTCGGCATTCGTCAAGCATTTTTGGGAAGCAGGCGGGGACAGGTAGGGCTTGTGCCTAGCAAGGCATCTGATTGGCTATTGTAGATTGGATTGGCTGTGCATATTTTCTTAAACGTTGCTTTGGCAGCAGCTGCCACCGTAGCACAAGGATCTACGCTGTATTACTGAAGTTAAATTGTGGCATTGTTTTATGGCTGGCTCTGCCAAACCCTGGCAATCATTTTGTTGCTGCCCTGCACCCTTTATGCTGTGTCAGATTTAAAATGCGCCCGCAGGCTCAAAAAAGTTGGGAACTCTCATGCTAGAGAGTTTGAATTGCCTTTTTATCACAGTAGGTCAAGATGCAGAAATAAATAAATTATTGTTATTGTTATTATTGTTGTTGTTGTTGTTGTTGTTAATTGTATTTATAAACCGCCCTCCCCCGAAGGGCTCAGGGCGGTGAACAAAACAAATAGATAAAGCACAGATAAAATCAGTAAATAATCATTAAATATGGCTCTATATGTTAAAATCAACCCCATTAAAATGCAGCATCCATTTCTGATTTTGTTTTCCAAATAAAAATGAAACTATATTTTATTTCTCTGTAGTTAGATAGGAATAAGTTCTGTATTAGATAGAAGATAGGATTTGATCTGTATTTGTACAAATTCTCCTTTGCTCAAGGCAGGAATGTGGGCTGGAGCCCAGCCCTGCCCCACCTAGGCAGGTTCCTCTCATTCACAAAACCAAGAATGGACCTTAACAAAGGAAGCCTCGGAGAAGCAGACATTGCCCTGCCTTAATCCCATCAGCTGGCAGATAAGGGTGCTGCACCCTCAGGTTTCGTTTTCCTGATCTGATCACCCAGTGGATCCTTTGTGTTTTCCCACCTTGGATTCAACCGCGCCTACGTCATTGCCTCACTCTGGATTCTACCGCGAAATTCAAGAAGGGCCTGCTCTCTGGACTCTGATTGGTTCCTGCATTTTTGTTAATGAATGGTGGTGGGTTGTTCCATAGTCTCCCGGATTTCCAGGCGGGAGAAAGTGTTTAAAATGCCTTGAAAAGCTGCTAGGCAGCGCTGTTGCTGTATGGAACGGAGGTGCTGACACTTAGGTCGGCCTCTCAATAAAGAATTTTGCTGTTTTACTATACTTGCTGTGTTGGGTCCTGATTGCTGTTCCTCCGCGCTGCCGAGAGCTGAGATCATTCTGAAATTATTAAAAGTTACCCTGGCAGGGCGGTAACAATGCTGTAGAGCTATGGTGGCGAACCTTTGGCACTCCAGATGTTATGGACTACAATTCCCATCAGCTCCTGCCAGCATGGCCAATTGGCAATGCTGGCAGGGGCTGATGGGAATTGTAGTCCATAACATCTGGAGTGCCAAAGGTTCACCACCACTGCTGTAGAGAGTCACGAGCTACACATCCTGTAGCACAAGCCATAAATGATTGGGCCTTGGGTGGTGGAAGGCTAGCCTGAGTCCCACCCTGGTGCTGTATATCAGGGGCAGAGCAAGGGGGAACTGCACCTGGGGCATGTGCATGCCCTGCACCCCTGCCCCGGAAAGCCCCTGGAACGCCCCCTCCACGGCCCGGCTACAGCCCCACCACGGACCGCCCAGGGCATCATGCTCCCTCGCCCCGTTGGCGCTACACCACTGCCATATATTCTCTTAGCTACAAATCTGCTAGTCGTGAAGGAGAGGCGTTCAGTGGCCAGAGGTCTTCCATATGTCATCTACCACTTGGACATGCCTAGTACCCACTCTCTTGGGCAGATTGGCTGGGACATGTGCTGGCAGAATGCCAAGCCTGCTCAAAATGCAGCGGTATCTGGGAAATCCACTCTCTATCACTTAGCAGTTAGCAGAACAGGTTGTACTGACTGTGAAATATGGGTTAATCGCTCTTTGCCTAAACATAGCGAGAAGGATTTTGTTCTTTGAAAAGTCCCCATGTAGTCATTCCTCCATGAATTGCCGGTTGATTATAAACTGCAAGCACCACCCTAAACACTTCGAAAACATGTTTGCTTTATCCTGAGCATTCCAATTTGCTCTCCCTTGTATTTCTAATGAACTTTCAGGCACCACGTACAGCGACCGACTGAGAAATTCACAACCACTGGAAATACTGCTTGTCTTCAATGGTGGACAATTATGGCCGAATCCCCACTGAAAATTTAATCTAGATACAACCAAGTTTCAAAAGCATCGGCACCTTTTCATCCAGGTTCCAACATCCTCACTGCAGCATGTTTCTAATGAAGACTAGAAACCTCCCTTGCATGCCACCCCGCCCTCCCCTTTCCTTGCATGCCACCCTCCCCCTCCCCCTCCTCCCTTGCATGCCACCCCTCCTTCCCCACCCTTGCATGCCATCCCTCCCACCCCTACTTCCCTCCCCTTCCCTTGCATGCCACCCCTCCCTCCGCTAGGGTGGGTGGGCCATGTCCAGATGCCGGGCCCCCTCCCACCCCCTCTCCTCCCTTGTATGCCACCTCTCCCTTTCCCCCTCCCTCTACTCTACACAGTTTCCAGTCCTTCTCATTTCCAATTTCCACCTCTTGTCCAATTTCCAGTTCTTCCCATCAGTAGGTCTGCCTCTTGGGGGGGGGGGGAAGGGTGCCAGCTGTCATGGGTGCAATTGTTAAGCTAGCAGCACCAAAATTTCAGAGGATCTTTAGGAGACCCTCCTGATGATACCACCCAGGTTTGGTGAAGTTTGGTTCATGGGGGCCAAAGTTATGGACCCTCAAATGTGTAGCCCCCATCTCCTATTAGCTCCCATTGGAGCTAAGTGCATATGGGGTGCTGGACCTGAGAGAAAGCTGGCATGACCAAAAAGGGTAAGTTCCATTTTTGAATTACTCTTTGCGAAAGTGGATTCTGGGTACAGTTCAAGCAGTGAGGGTCTAACATTTTGTGATTTTGATGAAGTGAGAATATCTGGGGGAAGGGCCACAGCTCCACACACTGCTACTTATTTAAGCTGCCTTCAACCCAGTTAGATCTTTGTTTGTCCAAGTCAATACTTCCTACTTTGAATGGCCATGGCTCTCCCAGGGGCGTATCTACAGAAAATGGTGCCCAGGGCAAGTACTGAAATTGCCACTCCCCAATCCAACATGTCTTCCCCATCTTGGAACCAGGTCTCCAGTGGCCACATCTGCCATTACTTTCAATCATGGCTAACCAGCTCTCTGGAATAGGTAGAGCTGACCTTATCTATTCATTAATTCTTAATGGTGGGTAGACCAGCCCTCCTAGCAGCAGCGGCTTCCTGCTTTGCAAAGGGGCAGCCAGGGCATGCCTAGGCAAGTAGTCCATGTCCTGATTTGCCCCTAAATATGCCAGTGGGTCCTCCTGGGTTTCAGAGTTTTTCCCAAGTAACCAGCTATCTGGTACTTTTAATTGGAGATGCTGGGAATTGAACCTGGGACCTCCAGCATGCAAAGCAGATGCTGTGCCAGTGAGCTGTGGCCCCACTCTTAAGTGGACAAGAACTGGTTCCTGTGCAGCCCAACAGCACCATGTGGGCTTCAATCTCCACTCCAGCTTCAAGCGTCACCTGCCATGACCTCATCATTGGGCCCCATGGATCATTTATGACATCTCAGAACCCATAAAGCCTCAGCTTTTGGCCTGTCTGTTCTCTCTGGACAGTTTGGTGCTCTGTGAGCAGCATGGGCCTGCCTCCAGACTTAATGGATGCCTGGCTTGAACTGTTCCTGTGGCTACTGGCCCTTAGAGTCTCATCTGATCTCCTGGAGAACTGACTAGTGCCAGATTTTGACATTGTCTTCTTGCCCTGGCATCCCTGCCTCTGCTCTGAATACCCTGCCAAGAGAATAACAACAACAACAACAACAACAACAACAACAACAACAACAACAACAACAACAACAACAACAACAACAACAACAGACCGCCCTCCCACGGTGGTATCATGCTAGCAAACATGTCTTGGTCAGGTTCTGATGGGTTTTCCAGGCTGCGTGGCCGTGGTCTGGTGGATCTTGTTCCTAACGTTTTGCCTGCATCTGTGGCAGGTGAAGCATTAGGAACAAGATCCACCAGTCCACGGCCACACAGCCTGGAAAACCCACCAGAACCAGTTGAATCTGGACGTGAAAGCCTTCGACAATGTCTTGGTCTGTTTCAAAACCATGCAGAGCAGGTTTGGGTTCACAGTGGCCCTGAGACAGTCTATGTGAGGAAGGGGGACCAGTGCACATTTTCATGTGTCTTACTGCGATCCAAAGGAGCTCTCTCAGAAGAGCCACAGAATGGCAAAAAAGTTGCTTCCAGACTCTTTCTTGGTCTCATACCTCCCCCTTGTGGTAGATATGTGGAAGTGCAGATCCGCAAATAAAGGAAAAAGCTTTTTTTTTTGGCTGAAGTCACATCTGACTGTGGCAACCTTATAGTGGTTTTAAGGCAAGAGATGCTCAGAGGTGGTTTGGTATTACCTGCCTCCACAGCTTGACCCCGGTGTTCCTTGGAGGTCTCCCATCCAAATGCTTACAGGGTCAAGCATTCATGAAAAAATATTTTCAGTTCCTCCAGCAAGGAAAGTTAGCAATCAACAACAAATCCAGTTGCTTGCAAAAGCCTGGCACAGCTCAGCTCATACCCTGTTCAAGGCAGCTGTTGAAGTCAATGGTGAAATAATTCCTAGATTCTATAATGTCATAAATAAAGTGTGCTTAAAAAACATTTTCTCCATTATGTGTTGGTCTAAGCAAGTTGTCCTTAGCAACATTAAATCTGGTGAGATTGTCAGTGTTTTCATGCATGCTCAGTTTTGGGGGAACAAAAAACTTGGTGCAAATCTGTTCGGCAGGCACTGGAGTTGTTTGGAGATGTACCAAACATACCTGGTGGTGAACTTGTGTACGATCATCACAGTGACTCTTGAACACGTTCACCATGACATTCATGGCATCCCTCCTTCCAAGTACTAAAACTACAGCTAAGCATCTGTATGTTTCCGCCTTAACGCAAAAGAAACGGAAGAAGACCCTAAAATCACTCACAACAAAATAAAAAACAAAACAAAAACCAGTCATCTCAAAAAAGGACATATTTATTTCTTGGAATCAAAATGCAGAACATGAAACTCGCCCCGCTCACCCCCTCACCAATCATGATGGTATTTCAATACCAGTTAGAAAGTTCTGCCCCATTTTAAATACTGCCCTTCCTCCGCGGAGTTCAAGAAGATATACTAGGTTCTTCCTTCCTCCACTTTATCTACACAGTTACCCAGCGGGTAGGTTTGGCTGAGCAAGAGAGTAACTGGTCCAAAGTCACTAAACGAGCTTAAAAACTGAGCAGAGATACTACACCCTAACCACTATACCCCCTTGACGTAAAATTAATATTTGCTCTGCCAATGTCAGAGCCTACCCTGAAGGGAGTCTCCATGACTTCCCCCAGGACCCCAGTCCACCTCAGATTCCTTGCCCTCCAAGATCTTCAGGAGAAATGCCCCTTACTGTCTCTGTCACAACCAATTCACATACAAGATCCGGAGGTTTCAGCAGATCAACCAACCCCCATCCAAGAACTGGAGTCTGTGGTGAATCAGTAGCCCCTCAAGTGATCCCTTCCACAACAGTCTCCTCAAAGAGCAAAGGAGGCTGAGAGGCAGGACTAAAAACTGGGACCAATGTAGGAGTGCACACCTGGCAGTTTGGGCCCTTCCCTCCTCCAGCTGTGCACAAGAGGAAGACACTTCTCTGGGTCTTGGCAGGATCAGGGTCTTAGCTCTCCTTACAGGAAGGGTGGAGCAGTGACTCCCTTTATAACTCATCAGTTGAACTTCAAACACTGCTGGTTCAACATTACGCCAGCCAAGGTCCAGGTAAGTCATGGACAGCTCCTTGCCACAAGGTTTCTCCCATCTCTCTTGACCTGATCTTGGATGACCACCAGCAATCTTGTGTTTTCACTCCCTCTACTTTTTCCACATGCTGCATTTACCCCATACTGAAGATATTTTCAATCCCATCATTTTTATTTTCAACAAAGTTTGTCCAACGCTCCCCTCCTCCAAAAAGTTGCAATGTCATTTGTTATGCAGTGAATGCACCCCTCCCCCCTTTTTGTTTTTGTTTTTTCTATGTGTGTGCTGAAGCAAAAATGCAGTACTTTGCTAATGAGCTAATACAAAACCCCCCGGAAAACAGAGAATGCAATTAAGAGGGAAAAGGGGAAGGAGTGAGGTAGAGGATGAGGAAAATGGTGGACCAAGTGTTGAGGTTGGGTGACCACACAGGTAGTGTGGATGACAGCCCAGTGTTTTGGTGAGAAAGATAAAATTAGTATGCTTGCACTGGCAAGGGAAGCTAGCTTAGAAATGTTTCTGGGGAAAAGATTGCAGTAAAAGTGTTCATTAAAACTCTGAAGGAAAAGGTGGTTGGAAATGTTTCCGGAACAAAACTGAGGGGCGGGGGTAGGTGTGGAAGTCCATGGAAAAAACATAGCAATAGTGGGCTGGATACGAGGTAAACAAATTGTGTAGAAAAAACCAACTCCAGATAGAAAATGGGATAGCCACCCTAATTCACCTTAAAACGGGGACATTTCTTGCCTCCAGTGGACTACACATACACACACCTCAGAGTTCAAAAGTCTGAAGCAGCAAACCAAGCCATTTATGGAATGGAATATAGGCCTATGAACATTTCCAATGAGCCTTGAGTTGGGGTTGAGGGGGCATCATAGTGGCAACCAGGAATGCAAGTCTGAAAATGGGATGAGGAAGTTCTCATTTTTAATAATCGTCACATGAAGAGAGGAAGGCTTGACTGTCGCAGTCAGGCAAATATCCAAGTCTGCAGGATACATCTTGGATTTGTTGGTAATGTCAACTATCGATAGACTCATGGGCCTTTTTTGCTCACAATGTGGAATTTGGTACCCTTATACTCAACGGCATCCTGTTGCTAGAACAGTCTTAAAAAGTTGATCGCCGGACGGATGCCTTTTTCGAAACCTTCAGACCATCTGTGACATCGAACTCAAAACAGTGGCCAGGGCTGTGGCAGTGTGCAACTCAAAACAACCCAAGCAACAGGATACTTGCTTACTTCCCTTGAGCAGTTATGGAAAACTACCTGGAGAAGCAGGTAGCTTCTGTGATGTCACAGTCGCAGGATTCTATGAGTTTTAGAACAGTGATGTCATAATGCAGGAAAGAGCGATGGTGTAGTAGGTGGCGGACTTCACACATCGGTGCAATGGCTATGCTGCGTACAAACTCTATGGTGAGAACCTAGGGGTTGGTTGTAGAAGACTGTGGGAAGGTTTGGGGAGGAATTGTTCCTCTCGCCTTCAGGGAATGTCAGGCCTTTGGCAGCTGTCCTCCCTACCATTCTCCCAAAACGACATACATGTCACTATTAGAAGCTTTCTTCTCCACCCCACTTCTAGATCCCTGTTCACAAAGTTACAGTGAATGCACATACAATCCATGTACAGTGTACACTTGATTTTTCTTTATGTGTTGAGTAAATCAACATATGTACAGTTGAATTTTGTGATTGAAACTGCATGTTTATCCCATTACTGACACTAATAACGAGAAGGCGTGCTGGATTTCTTCTTACAAACAGACATGCACACATATGTGGAAGGTATATTTTCTGTAATATATGAACAAGGCTTAAGTCTTGATCATTTGGATGCAACAACATCGTCAGCTATAAACGGATGGCTTTCTCAGGTTGAAGAAGAAACCAAGGGTGGCTGTTACTTTATTATATCTGTCTCTGTAATAGATCCTACACTTTCCCATCCAAACTCCAAACCATCTCTCGTTGGTGAAAGCCAAGCCAAGGGGGAAGGCAGCATTGATTCCTGTGGGACTACAGGCCAGAGGTGGGATCCAACCAGTTCTCACCACTTCTCTAGAAGTGGTTACTAATTTTTTCTGAGTGCCGAAAAGGGGTTACTAAAGCAACCTCCCTATTGGGCATCGGAACCTGTTATTAAAATTTTTGGATCCCACCACTGCTACAGGCCTTATTTTTTTTTTCAGTAATTGAGGAACTGAAAGTCCTTTGGGGTAGAGAGCTGCAAAGTTTGAAACGGGTTTCTCTCGCTGTCTGTTGAATACCCATTTGATCTGTGGCAAGTACCAGGTGATGTTTACCTCCATGCCATGACAAGCTTCATTGGCCCATTTTTCCGCATGAAACCTCTATTAAAAAGGGGGGACATTTTTTTCCTGGCCCATGATTTGAGAGCCAGCATGGTGTCAGACTAGGTGTCAGACTAGGACCTGATATGTCAAGGTTCAAATTCCCACTTGTGCCATGCAATCTTGCTGGGTTACCTTGGGCCAGTCATACACTCTCAGCTCTGGCCCTGCTTAGCATTTGGATGGGAGACCTCCAAGGAGTACCAGGGGCACGACTTGGAGGCAGGCAATGGCAAACCACCTCCTAACATTTCTTGCCTTGAAAACCCTCCAGGGTTGCTGTAAGTCAGCTGTTGCTTGATGGCAAAATAAAAGGCCCACCATTATCCTAAAAGAGGTTATCAAAATACATCTCTGCAAGAGTGAAAAACAGTCAGACCTGGTGTTCGTGCATGTGCTTTGCCTCTTGTTAGGATGCTGCCAGCCCATTCTATCTTCATGACACCCTGGGAAAAGATAACTTCAGCTACTAAAGTCACAGAAGTAGAAATAAGGACAGCTGGGCCCAAGATTTTGGTAGTGACTGGGGATGTTCAAGAATATTCGTACAAGGGGTGGATGCCACATAAGGTCTTGGTGTCAAGCAGACTATGTTTTGGGGCGGGGAAGAAGGTGCAATGCTTCTTACCTCTCACGGTCATTTTAATAACCTGAAGGAAAGGAGAAAGAAAATTAAACAAAGGCAGATCAATTCTCTTTGCCTTTCAATGGTTAAAATGGTTTCAATGATGGAGCAGCAGTGGCGTAGGAGGTTAAGAGCTCGTGTATCTAATCTGGAGGAACCAGGTTTGATTCTCTGCTCTGCTGCCTGAGCTGTGGAGGCTTATCTGGGGAATTCAGATTAGCCTGTACACTCCCACACATGCCAGCTGGGTGACCCTGGGCTAGTCACAGCTTCTCGGAGCTCTCTCAGCCCCACCTACCTCACAGGGTGTTTGTTGTGAAGGGGGAAGGGCAAGGAGATTGTAAGCCCCTTTGAGTCTCCTACAAGAGAGAAAGTGGGGATATGAATAAAAAAACAAACCCAGCAGAGGTAGTGGTTTTTACTGGAGATACCATGTTGTTGCTACAGCTGTGCCCCTGGGGTCTTTTCCAAGGATTTTTTTCCCCTGGTAAGTCACATAACCATGTATAGAAGAGGAGGAATTGGTTTTATATCCTGCTTTTCTCAACTTTTAAGGAGTCTCAAAGCAGCTTACAGATTCTTCCCCTCCCCACAGACACCTTGTGAAATAGGTGGGACTGAGAGAGTTCTGAGAGAACTGCGAGAAGCCCAAGGTCACCCAGCAGGCTTCATGTGAAGGAGTGGGGAAACAAGCCTGCTGTTCTTAACTGCTACATCATGCCAATAGGTCAATTGCCAAATTTTAAAAATAAATTCAAAAAGCCACGTGAAGTTGGGAGCGGCAAAGGTCTTCGTGGGGACTGGGGAAACAGGTGTGTGAGTGGGACTGCGAAAATCCAGACTTTCCCATCCATGCGGATGCCCAGCTTTACTGTCATCTTTCCTTAAACATTGCAGAAAAGCAGTTCAGAGAAAAGTGGTGTGTGTTTGTGCGCTTCTCAGTGGCAGAAACAACCAGTGTGGTGTAGTGGTTGATTCCGCACTCCTACACATGAGCCGTGGACTCTTATCCAGTGGTGGGATCCAAAAATGTTAATAACAGGTTCCGTTGGTGGTGGGATTCAAACAGTGGCGCCGCCGCACACACGCACCTCCAGTCCCTATTGGGCAGGGAGGTTGCTTTAGTAACCCCTTCTCGGCACTCAGAAAAAATTAGTAACCACTTCTAGAGAAGTGGTGGGAACTGGTTGGATCCCACCTCTGCTCTTATCTGATGAATAAGATTCGTTTCCCTGCTCCTACACATGAAGACTGGGCTAGTCACAGTTCTCTCAGAACTCTCTCAGTCCCACCTACCTCACAAGGTGTCTGTTGTGGGGAGAGGAAGGGAAGGAGTTTGTAAGCTGCCCTGAGTCTCCTTACAGGAGAGAAAGGCAGGGTATAAATCCAAACTCTTCCTCCTCCTTTTCTGGAGGGAGGGGGAGGAACTCTTGTAGTAAAGCTCTCACTGTATGTTTGGGAGCTAGATAGCCTCAGCAGAAACCCAGTAGATCCAGATAGGATCATCGTCTGGAATTAGAACCTGCAACAGATAAAATATCTGTTGGGTGCTAGGGTATCTCCCTGGCAACTGATAACATACCTGTGTCTTTCTCACATCCCCTAGGTGATTGAACAAGCTCAAACTGGAGGGCGACAAAATCCTGATGCGGATCTAATAGAGATCAACTGCAAAGACATCACTTGCATTCAGGTATGTTCTTCTGATGCCTGTTTTCCTGTGGACTGCACTCACTGCTCAGAACTTCTGGCATGGGAGACCACAAGAGAAGCAGGACAGATGCCTGATTTGGGGGGGGGGGGGTTTCTGAACCACCTGCTGTCCACTTGGACCCCATCCTAAACATGTCCCTGATGCATACAGATGAGACAGACAAGTGAATGGTGGGTGCCTCCGCTTGTAGTGGGTGCTGCCCCTATTTCTTGCCCATGGTCTGAATGAACAGCCGCTGCCATTAGGAGAAGCAGCGAGGGCTATCAGTATGCCTGGCGGTTTTGTCGTTAACATTCTGGCTGACATTCCGGGAATGGGTGGAGCTTCCCTTATTGGACTGCTGTGGTCAGTATTGTCTGCTCTGACCGGCAGCTCTTCTCGAGTCAAGCTCTTTCACATCATTCAGCACCGGATCCTTTTAACTGGGCATGATGGGGATTGAACTTGGGACCTATTGCATGCAAAGCAGATACTCTGGCATTGAGCCACAGCAACTCTTGTGCCCTGTTTGTCTGGGAAGCATAGGTGCACACAGCAGATCGTGGTGTACCATTTATGTATAAGCAGCATGCTAAATAGATTTTAAAGGGGGTTTTTTTGTGCTGTGTGCGTCTTATGGTTCGTTTTGAAGCTCCGATTATGTGATTTAATGTTTATTTTGTGAACCATTTTATTTTGTGAACCACCATGAACAGGTCTCTGGAGAGGTGACATGTAATTTTCATTTAAAAATTAAATAAGCATTATAGAAGATATTCTTTTTTTAAAAAAAATTGTACAACTGGGGAGCACTGACTTTACAATCAGTCTGAAGGACAGTCAGCCAATCCATAGTAGAGAACTCCAGTTTGGTCACACAGAATTAAATTGTTCCTAATTGTTTTATTCACTTATTGTTTTAAAGTCGTTCCGTTTTCTTCTTTTTTCCTTCCTTGAGCTGATCTCTGAAGAGATGTGACATAAATGTGCTAGCTAAACAACCAACCAAATGCAACCCACTCAGAGAAAGCCTCAAGCTGAAGCCACAAGTTGAACAAACATCACAGGAGATGAAGCTATAAGATGCGTTAGCACATGGTTGGTGTGTTGGATTGAAATCTGGGAGCACCAGGTTTGAACTCCCACTCTAGACTGGGTGACTCACACGCTGTCCATCTCTCTAAGCTTAGCTGACTTAACAGGGTTGTAGTGCAAATAAAATAGGAAAGGAAGAAACATATACACTGCTCCCCCTTGGAAAAGGGGTGAAATAAAACTGGACTAGATGTGGTTCAGAAATCAAACATCTGAAAACATGCACCCATTTTATAGATGAAAGAATAGTAAGTCTGGAAAGGAAAGTGAACCCAGTCAGTTCACTGAATCTATAGCAGCTCATTCAAGCTCAACCAATCCCCACCCTCTTCAATAGCTCCATAATTTTGCTTCCCTTCTCATAGGATAACTGGGATGTGGAAGAGTTTGTCTCACACACGTGCATGGGGACATTCCTCCATCACCCCGCCTACAAGCTGCTCTTGGCAGGTTTCATCATTACCAACGCGGTCAACATTGCCCTCCGATCGGAGCCGACATTTGAAGAGGTGGGTTTGACCTTCCAGTCTGGGGTAATGCCAGGAAAGCGTTTGGTTCTGAAGCTGGTACACTAGGGGTAGACTGAGGGTAGAAATGTAGGGGGCATATTGGTGAGATACTCTAGGATTCGCTGGAAACTGTGGCCACCCCAGAAGGGATGGCATGTCATGGGAGCCACAGTGACTTTTACTGTATTTCCCACCCTACAGAGCCCTGAGGAATAGCCATGCTATCTCCTGGCTTGTTATTTCATGCATCTGACTCTGCTTAGCTTCCGGCTAGCGTGGGCCATCCAGGTCAGGTCAGGCTTAACCACATGACACGGTTTGGGAACCCATCTTGAATCCTTTATGAAGACAGCCATAAATATTTTTTCTGTAATAACAGCAAGGAGTAGGGGACAGGGGTGTACCTAAACAAAATGGCGCCTGGGGCAAGAACTAAAATGGCACCCCCTGGCAGAGGTGTAGCAAGGGGGGGGAAGCTCCCGGTGCACTGGTGTGTCCTGATGTAGTTTACTCTTGTTCTGCAGTGATAAATTATGGGTTAGATACAATTCCATGAGTGGCAGCACTTTCTCTCCCACTGCAGGGAGTCTTTCTTTGATGGAAGAAATCTGATGTGGGGGGAGGGGGAGGCTGTCTTTTGTGAAATGCAGGGTTCATCCCTCTGCGTATGATTGGAATCATTTTGTGAACCATATCCAAGGTAAGTTAGAACTCTAACAAAAGCACCTGAAACCATCACCTGGATCAGGATTAATCTTTTCCTTTCACTAGGACCTTATTCAGAGTTTCATCCCTATTTGTTTCTTACATGAATATTCATGAACATTCCTAACCCTGCCACTGCATTTTATATGCATACACAGCATGTTACACCCTCTCTGATTCCTCAGATTTCCCCTTTCTTTTTCCATCCTTTCCCCCTTCTCTGAGCAACCTTCCCCTTACTTTTCTTAACACATTTCCTGTTCCATTTCCCAGCCTTCTTACCTGGTAAGCATCATAGCTCGAACGCCTCCTACTATTCTGCAAATATCACACAATTCTGCTAGTTTCTAGGCAAATGTCTCTGCCCCACAGATCTTTTACTTCCTTCTTAGAAGTGAGGCTATTTGTCCACATCCTGTAATGCAAACCCATTCATCCTGAGAACATTCATGAACATCCCTTCGCCTATAGCTGTATATGTTGATGACAGTTGAATATCATGTGGTTGCAGTGAGTTGTAGGACTACCTTACAAGGAGGATGTATGCAACCCCCTTTGGAGAGATTATCTAGCCTGTTTTTCTCTTTTCTATCATAGAAATACTACGGGTTCTTTTCTGCTATAGATACGATTGTGCTGGCTTTCCTTTTCTGCGAGGTATTTCTCAACTGGTACTATGGATTCTCATTATACTGGAAGGTGAGAACTGGGCAACTGCTTCAGAGCCCTCCTCTGTAAAGACAACATCCTTTATAATGCTTCTTTGTTTTGGGTAAGAGTTTTGGTCCACATCCTGCACTTCTTCCAGATCTGGATTGCTCCAGGTCTGCTGGCTGTTCACTTTAAATGCTTCAGCATTCCATCCCTGCACCAAGCTGATTTTAATAAAAAACCAAACAAGTACTTCCAAAAACCGCAGAAGGTAAGTGCCATCGTAGAAGAGGCATTTTCTGCAGATGACTCCCTCAGGAGCCTGCACTTCTTATTCTTGCCTCTGGGGGAGCTGTGGGGGTTGGGACCTCTCCCAGCATGGGTCCAGGGTACCTGCCCACATTCCGGAGTCTAAGACCACCCGTGCCTCCAGAGTTGCTCTGCAAACAGTCAAGCCTAATTATTGGTAGACTTCCACAAGTGGATTGGCCATTCAAGATACCAGGAAGAGTCATGAGTCGTCCCCCCTTCTGGGACCAACCTGATCCAGGGCCGCCCCAGCCAAGAGAGAGGGGAAGGCATGATCCAGAGAGTCAGGGAAGGAGGACTGGTGGCAACAAAGGATGTGACTGCTGGCCCACCCTTGCCGGCCTCACTGAAGGAGAGGATGTGCCACCCACCCCAGCCTCACCTGGCAAGGGACTATTGACCGGCCCCTGGCCACCCTCATTTTGGCTGAGTGCCTCCTGCAGAGGGCTGTTTGGGAAGGAGCATTGGAGGGGTGAGGCTGAGGCCAGGCGAAAGTGATCCAGGGCTGAGCCTTTTTCCTCCCCTCTTCTGCTCCTACTAACCTCCCTTCCCTTGTATATAATGTGCTGAGTGTCATTCAGGCTCCATAAAGTCTTCCAGTGCCTTGCAAAACCTCTGGCCTACTCCTGCTTCAGCCACTAACCAGCTGGAGAAGTGCTGACGCTTTATAGGTCTCACTCTCTGCAGCCGCTGCCTGGCCTCTCTGGACCAGCTGGGGGCAAATAAGCCCCATCCTCCGACACACACACAATGCTTATAATTTAAATAGCAATACAACTCCTCAAATTATTTCTACTGTCCAGGTGAGCCCTTTTGGATGACCTCTGCCGTCCTTTCCCCTGTTTAATTCCCCCAAGTAGCTATTTCAATTAGCTGTTGTGGGTTTTCCGGGCTGCGTGGCTGTGCTCTGGCAGCTTTTGCTCCTAATGTTTCACCTTCATCCATGGCTGGCATCTTCAGAGGCATGTCACAGTGAGATGTGCTACCTGCCTTTTAAATATATGTATACCCTGTACCGTCAAAAATTTTCACAGCCGGAATCAACTGGAGCCTTATCTGGGGAATTCAGATTAGCCTGTACACTCCCACACACGCCAGCTGGGTGACCTTGGGCTAGTCACAGCTTTACGGAGCTCTCTCAGCCCCACCCACCTCACAGGGTGTTTGTTGTGAGGGGGGAAGGGCAAGGAGATTGTAAGCCCTTTGAGTCTCCTACAGGAGAGAAAGGGGGGATATAAATCCAAACTCCTCCTCCTCCTCCTCCAATTTTACTATATGGAATCACCACCTGCACATTTCAGAGGCTTCAGAAAAAATAGGACGGTCCTCTGAAAAGAGGGCACCTGGCTAGCCTGCTTGATCCCATCCATTTCTCCTGAACTTCTAAATCATTGGGGGGGGGGGTGGGGGGGGGGGGGGGTGGGGGGGGGGGGGGGTGGGGGGGGGGGGGGGTGGGGGGGGGGGGGGGTGGGGGGGGGGGGGGGTGGGGGGGACCCCCCCCCTTACCTACGTCCCTGCCATTTAGAAGCTCCTTTTTAAGGAGGGAGAGATGGTAGCCAAGAAAGATGTTCACGTGTCAAAGCACTCAGAGCTGGCAGACAAGAATGTGCCTAACTTTCATATCACCAAAGCAGAGCATTAATCACACACAAATAAACATCTCTGTTGCTAAGTTTGCTGGGCTTTCTAGTAAAATCAGGAAGGAGGACTGAACTCTATCGGGTGTGGCAGCTAATTTCCTTTTACTTTTAGATCATAGGTGTCAAACTCGCAGTCCTCCAGATGTTATGGACTACAGTTCCCATCATCCCCTTGGGGGGTGGGGGGGGGGGGGGGTGGGGGGGGGGGGGGGTGGGGGGGGGGGGGGGTGGGGGGGGGGGGGGGTGGGGGGGGGGGGGGGTGGGGGGGGGGGGGGGTGGGGGGGGGGGGGGGTGGGGGGGGGGGGGGGTGGGGGGAGGGGGGGGGTGGGGGGTGGGGGAAGAGGGGGGGGGAGGGGGGTGGGGGGGGGGGGGGCTGGGGAGGGGGGGGGGCGGGGGGGGGGGGGGGGGGGGGGGGGGGGGGGGTGGGGGGGGGGGGGGGGGGGGGGGGGGGGGGGGGGGGGGGGGGGGGGGGGGGGGGGCGGGGGGGGGGGGGGGGGGGGGGGGGGGGGGGGGGGGGGCCGGGGGGGGGGGAGGGGGGGGGGGGGAGGGGGGCGGGCGGGGGGGGGGGGGGTGGGGGGGGGTCTGGTCGACCTACCTGCTCTGCGGCCCTCCGGCACGTCGCCGGAGCCAGGGGACATGCCCCCCTGCACTGCACGGCCGCTCCGAGGTTGGGGGCAGAGGCGTCATGTCCCCAGGCCTCGGCTGACGCGCCGGAGGGCATGGGGAAGCAGGTAGATGCGACCAGGACATGAGGAAAGGGAAGGAATTGCCGCTTCGGGCCGCTGCCATTCGCATGCGACAGCTGACTCAAAGCCATGCCGTTTTTCCATAAACCTACCGCTCAGGGAGCGAGGTAGGAAGCAACTGACTTTGTACCCTTCGAGGCCGAGGAAGTGAGGGCTCCCTGGGGACGGCGTTTTTGCCGTCCCCAGGCCGCCGTGTGGAGCCCACGATGTGGAAGGAGCCTTTGGTTTCCTGCCGAAATCAGGGTACAAATTTTTGTCGGCCATGAGGTTGATAGCAGTATTTAGGCTGCAGTGTTTTGTGTAAAAGCAGGCAGGTTTGCATTTTCATCTTTAAAACACTGACGGGCAGGAGCTCTCAAATTCCTCCAGCATTTCATAGATGAAAATATAGATATTTGTGTGATGTTCCTATTTTCATATTTGGGACAACTCCCTGAATCCTTCACTGACAGATCTTCCCTATTCATAAATTAGTTTAACCTCCTCCCTTCACATTACGGGCCTGATGCAAATTCCCCCGCAGCAGAAAATCACCCTCAAGGTAGATCTTTCTTCTCAGTTAACCCCGACTAGTCTTGTAGTTGATGCTATAGAATTCTGTAACCCAAGGTTATATCCTCCTTAGCTGGGCAGGAGATTGTCAGCTGATGTGCATTACTTCTTCTGTTCTTTCCAGAATAATGCGACTGATGCAGGTTTGTACCTTGGTGGCTGGTCTGGGTAGGATGATCAAGGTGATCCTGAAGTCTGCTCCTGACATGTTTAACATCATGGTCCTGCTTTTTGTCATCATGCTGGTGAGATGTCCTCATTTAATTACTCTAAACTAGAGTTGGGGCTGTGGCTTAGTGGTCAAGCATCTGCTTTGCATGCAAAAGGTCCTAAGTTCAGTCCTTGGCAACTCCAGTTAGGTGATGTCCAGAAATGCTGGTAGCCAAAGTAGACAATTCAGACCTTGACCGACCAAGGGTCTGCTTCACCAGAAGGTAGCTTCCCGTATGTGCTCAACAGAAGTACTTCAAACACGCTTGCTGTTCTTTATTTTCAATCTTCCCATCTACATTTCCAGTTCTCACACCTATACCTTCTTTCTTCCTTGATTAACCAGGCATCAATATGGAGCAAAGTCAGAACATAGCTGTATTGTCGAAGGCTTTCACGGCTGAATTCAACTGGTTGTGGTGTGTTCAGAGGTGTATCACAGAGGGAAGAGTGTAACAGACTTCATTCTGTGATACACCTCTGATGATGCCAGCCACAGATGCAGGCGAAACCAGAGGTGGGATCCCACCAGTTCTCACCACTTCTCTAGAAGTGGTTACTAATTTTTTCTGAGTGCCGAGAAGGGGTTACTAAAGCAACCTCCCTGCCCAATAGGGACTGGAGGTGCGTGTGTGCGGCGGCACCACTGTTTGAATCCCACCACCATCGGAACCTGTTATTAAAATTTTTGGATCCCACCACTGGGCGAAACGTTAGGAACAAAATCTACTAGACCAAGGCCACACAGCCTGGAAAACCCACCACAACCAGTCAGAACATAGCTGATAACATGGTCTCACTAAAGGGCATTTGGTTTTTCCTTGTTGAATCCCAATGCTTTTCCAAATTTCTGATATTCTAATACTGCAATCACACATGTGCATCCATCTCTTGAGGAACATGCATGTGTGAATGGGCCATCACACTTGTAACACTTTTAACCCTAGGCAGAACAAAAAACCCCACCACCTTTATGAGTCTGTGTGCAGATTTTTTTTTTAAAAAAGAACACTTTGGTTTTTCCTTGAGTTTGAGGACAGCTGCAAAGTGGGAAAATGAATACGTCTTGCAGTTTTGGCAGGTCAGGAATGGTATAGCAGTAAAGACGAGGAGAAAATGTATGTGAAAACAGCATGTTCGTAATTTCATCCTACTTGCCAATTTTAGTTTTCCTTCCGTTATTGTTGGGGGTGAAAATGATCCCAGTCTATGCATTCCCATCTACAAAGGGAACATGAAATGCCACAGGGCAGTTGATGTCATCAGGGCTGAGGAAAAAATGGAGTACAAAGTTGTAGAAGATTAGAAACCAAGTTTTCTCAAAATCTCCCCCCTCTCAGGGTTAGTTAGATGGTGCCTAGGGCTTTATTTGCTGGAACTGATAGTGTCAAACTAAACATAACATTTGAGATTGGATCCCTTGGTGAGTCTTACAGTCTTACAAAGCAGACGAGGGGAAATAATTTGGATGGCAGCCAGGTCTGTAGGGTTACCACCCAAGATTTGTAAACCTTGGGCCTCCTAAGCTACTGCTAGCTTTAATGGGGCAGAAGGACTTGTATCGGAATCATACTTTTCTTATCTATTCCATCCTTGCTTTTGGCTCAGTTCAGATACTATGTAAAACCGTGGTTTAATTTAACTATGACTAATACAGGTGACTCCAACTAACTGTGGTCAGTTGGGATCAATCCAACAAGGCTCTGATGAATTAACCACCTTAACTCTGCTTTCAAGCAATATTTGAGTGTAGACAGCTGGGCTTGATCTTAGCTGGTTGCCAGGTGACAAACTGAAGGCACAGAAACTAGAATTTGGTTTGTGAGCTGAATCCCAGTTTCACAAACTAACCATCGTTAAAATAAACCAGGGTTTCCCACAGCCTCTCAACTCTCTTTCAGGTCTTTTCCGTGTTTGGTGTGACGCTCTTTGGCAGTGTTGTTCCAGTGCATTTTGGGAATTTGGGGACTGCCTTGTACACGCTTTTCATCTGCATAACGCAGGATGGGTGGATTTCCATCTATGATGCTTTTGAGTGAGTAAGCTTCTTCCCCTCACTAGCGAACATGAACAAGTTTTACTAGTGGTCCAGTCCAAGCAGCAGTGTGGCTCTGCCCAGTCGCCAGCCAGGATGTTATAGAGTGTTTTGCCTTAAAAATCACAATTTCATTTTCACTTTTTCCATATGTGAATCAGTCTATGTACAGTTTTGGATGCTGTATTTCAGAGCCAGTGTAACTTCTAACTGTGGGTTTTGTGGGGCAGAACTTGGAAGGAGTTGCGAAGAACTAAATTTAAAACAAAATGGTTTACTTTCTTAACAAATAACACTTTTAACATTTAATATTTAACATTAACACTTTACAGTCCTGTTAAGTTGCATTTCAAGTCCTTATATTTACAGTCTACTAATAATGCCAAGTCAAATTCTTCTTTGCTTGTGGTTGGCTTATTAACCCGGAGCCCCTCGGGGATAGGGCGGTATAAAAATCAAATAAATAAATAAATAAATAAATAAATAAATAAATTATGAAGACTTCAGAGGTCTGGTGAACGGTATCCAAGATGATGAAGGTCCCCAAAGAACTCTCACCAATTACATATCCAAAAACCCTGAAACAATAAATTCTAACATTTACAATATAGCAAAAATAAACACTCCCTTCCCACTAGTTCCCAACAACATTGCAGTTACCTTAAACAAAGTGTTAAGGGCTTGATAAAATCAATCAAGATCCCAGCCAGGTAGCCTTGCTTCCTCCAACCTCATGAGTTCTGCAGCCTTCTGCTTCTTTTCAGACTCCACCCCTTTCTGGGTCATCCCATTCTTACACAGGGGTTACACCAGCAAGATGGTGTCCAAGGGCAGCCCAGATGATGAAGCTATGGGAGAACCTTCCCTATGAGGAAAGGCGAAAGAGACTGGGCATCGGTTTTGAAAAAAATGTAACTGGAGTGGGGGGACATGATATATGAAATCACACCTGGGTAAATGGGCACTGAAAACTTTTAGCCCTATCTGAGGGCCAGGGGAGGGGACAAAACGACTCCTAGAGGTGGCATGGGCTCACACTGGCAGATTTGCCCGCTCTGGGGACTTACCCAGTAGAGGGGTAAAAATGCACCTGCTGCCATGTCACCACTCCCGCACCGCTGCAGCCCCATTGGCGAAGCAGGGACGTGATGGAGGCGACATTCCTAGGGGTGGAGCTGACATTATAGAATACAAAAATACCCTATGCCCATTGGCCAACCACACTTACTACATACAAAAACCACGCACAGGGGGAAAGTGCAAGGGCTGCAGTCACATACAAAGGTGTAACAGAAACATGCATACAAACTACAAAGACTATACACACAGACAGCTGTTAATGTGCATCCTATTATTATAAGGCACACCTCTTTCTTAGGAATTTAAATCCCATATGCATCACAGTCCTTGATCATTTCAAAGTATATGACAGTGTTCCAAATCAGCATCAAAGTCCTGATATCAGTCAGTCAGCCTCAGCTCTGGGTTTGCGGCCAGTTCTGCCATGGCCCCAGGTTTGGACTTACACCATCCTTTTGGAGGGTCTTCTGGTGACAGGGTTTTTTTTTTGGGGGGGGGGGTCTCCATCCCCAAGCCACTGGAAAGCCCTTTGGAGGTGACAGTGTGGAGCCACAGCAGCACCGTCCTTGGTTGCCCAGGACTATAGATAGGGCTTCCTGTGTACCTTCCTGTCTACCATAATACTAGAACTTTGGTAGCATCCAATGAAATTGTTGGGTTATGGATTCAGGACTGGCAAAAGTGAATTCTTCAGGGGAGAGTGACTAATGAATGAATGAATGAATGAATGAATGAATGAATGAATGAATGAATGAATGAATGAATTGTGGAATTCACTGCCAGGAATAACATAGCTGATTACGTATCCCAGTTTCCTTGGTTGTAAGGTGTCTCAAAACGCCTTGCAAACTACCTTGTGAGGTAAGTGGGGCTGAGAGAGTTCTGAAAGGACTAGCCCAAGGTCACCCAGCAAGCTACATGTGTAGGATCAGAGAAACAAATCCAGTTCACCAGATAAGAGTCTGCTACTCAGGTGGAGGCATGGGGAATCAAACCCAGTTCTCCAGATCAGAGTCCATTGCTTTTAAACACTATACAGATTTCTCAGTGAAAAAATCCATCAGTGGCTAACAGCTATAATAAGTGAAGTGATCCACCATGTCTAAAATCAGTCAGTGGTAAGAGGCATCATCAGGGAAGACCCTTGTCTCTATTGCCCTCTTAGGACCCTTCCGCACATGCAGAATAATGCCCTTTCAATCCACTTTCACAATTGTTTGAAAGTGGATTTTGCTATTCTGCACAGTAAAATCCATCTGCAAAGTGCATTGAAAGTGAATTGAAAGGGCATTATTCTGCATGTGTGAAAGGGGCCTTCGGACGTTTTCCCACCTACCTTCTGCCCCGCGCTACTGTAGCCAAGTAGCGCGGGGTCCCCTGCACTTCCCACTACAGGGGTGGCGATGACACAGCTGCCCCGACGCTGCCGCTGTCGCGCCCCCTCAGGGCGCGTCATTCCTGGCGCTCTTCAAAACGGCGCCTTTTGATGACCCCGCGCAGAGCGCGGGGTCGTGGGGAAGCCCGGGCATGCGCCAGAAATGACGTGCGCTGAGAGTAGCGCACGGCATAGGGGGCTATGAGTAAGTGTGGAAACGCTCTTAGTTGGCCCTCCAGGGCAACTGGATTTATTATGCTGGACTAGGTGGACCACTGGTCTTATCTAGCAGATCTGCTCTCTTGTTCAAAGGGACACTCTATTTTTGTATCACATTTTGTTCCTGTCTGAGAATTTTTTTTGGTGAAATGTACACCAGTTAAAAAAGTTGTCTTTGCCACAGTGGTGTGTAAAAGGCTTATTGTTGAAGGATCGATTGTTAAAAATGTGCTCTGGACACGCTGCGCAATAGAGAAGGGCTGGGGTGACAGCTGTAAACCCACCTCTCTTTCCTCTCCAGTGATGAAGGCTTCGCCCTGAAGTTTGGAGGGGCTCTCTACTTCTTCATCTTCATCACCTGCGGGGCCTTCATCTGTGCAAATCTGCTGGTGGCCGTGGTGACAACCAACCTGGAGCAGTCGGTCGCGGCTTACAATGAGCAACAGCAGTTGCAGACGCTGGCCCAGTCGGAGACGGCATATGGAGAGCTGGATGTGAGTCTTTCTGCACAAGGACTGAGAAAGGAAGCCAGATGGGATATAAGGGGTGACCTTGCATCTTTTCCCATGTTAGAAAAAAAAAAGCAGATGCAAAGGGGTACAATTGTGGCCGATAGAATGGTTGAACAACAGCCCAGGAGAATGATATTTGAAGCAGGACAATGATTGCTAGGGAAGTAGGGGGGCGGACTTCTTCATCTTCATCACCTGCATCTGTGCAAATCTGCTTCTGCCAAATTGCTGGTAGAGACAAGGGGGACCTCTGTTGCCAACAGTCTTTCCTCTTGATCCCCAAACAGCATCTTTGCATTCAAAGCAAATAGCAACCAGGTAATGCAGGTGATGTTTCACAAGCCTGTTTCCGCATCACAATTCTCCGTCCCAAAAAATCCAGTTAAAAACATCAACACTTCAACATGTTTAAACGCTTCAAAAATACATTAAAATGCTTTTTTAAATTTCAAAAATGTTAATACTTAAAATGCTTAGAAATACACATCTTCAAGCCATTGCTTGAATAAGGAGGCAGCTTTTTACAAATGCTTCATTGGTGTTCTACTAGGCAAGCTTGCCACCTGATAGTGGGGTGGGTATGCGCGCGTCTTGGGATACTGAGGTCAACAAAATGGCACTGCGGGACCAGCAATAAACCAGCACTTTCCTGGCCCAGAACATGCAGAAGTTACTTTGCTCAATATTCCAAGAGTGCATATCAAACTATCCTTGGAAAAATGTCTCTGCAGAATAGGGAGAAAATGGAGAATGTGGGTGGTCAGGAAACAATGCCGTGTGGATGCGACACAAAATGGAAGCAAAAACTCCATGCAGAAGCAGCCACCGTGCATTTTAGGCATAGAAACAGATCCTAGCATAGACTGAAAATGGAGGGCAGGTGTATGAATTGGCTCTAGGACTTCCAGAGGGCCACAAACAGGGACCTAACTCTCTTCATCTCGCTCAGGATGGCACAGATGATGATGCCCGCCCACCTCTGTCATCGATGCATCTGAAAGAAATCATGCGTGCTACAGCCATGATCCGTTGCCAGGATCTGCTCAGCTATGGTAACCTGGGTAACCTGAACGATTCCACCTGTGACGATCTCTGCATTGTCCTGGAAGCAATCCACGAGAACCTAAAGGAATACCAGGAGATCCGGGTTGAGCTCAATCAGTAAGTCAAGCTGACATCCTTGCTTGGTCTCCCGAGTGAGAAGATGCAAAAATATTGAAATCTGTCCTGATCCCAACTACAAAATGGGAGAGACAAAATGGAGATTATGGAAGAGAAAATGGATTTCTTTTAGGAATATCATTGTATTTTTTAAAAATTGTTTATTTCTATGTTAGATATTTATGTCCCTCTTTTCTCCTCAGTGGAGACCCAAAGTAGCTTATATTGTTCTCTTATCCTTGTTTTTTCTCCTCACAACAAAATCATGAGGTAGGTTAGGCTGAGAGGGTATAATTGGCCCTAGAACACCCCATGAGCTTCGATGGCTGAGTGAGGGTCTGAACTTGGCTCTCCGAGATCCTATGTGATGCTCAAAGTATTATGCCATTCTGGTTTGATCAAATGACATTTTCATCGTCTTTTATGTCTCAGGAGTCCTAGGAAAGTGCGGGAGGGGATGTTCCAGCTGGACTCTCTCTGGTCATCACTGTTTTTTCAAGAGCTAATGACACGAACCTTCTGGCCTGGATTTCCTGTCCTCCACCTTTCCTTGAGGATGTAGAAAGCTTTCAGCGGGGGCGTAGCTAAGTAAAACAGAGCCCGGGGCTCACCTTGGATGCTGCTGCCACACAGCAACGTGCCCCACCCCCTCAAAACTGCATTCCGCCCCTGAAGTCCCTGAACAATCTCTAAAGATGCAGGTGAAACGTCAGGAGAGAATGCTACTGGAACACGGCCATACAACCTGGAAAACCCACAACACCCTAGTCTCAGTTTAGCTTCTCCAGTGTGGAATCATTGAAGCTCTGCCCCTAGTCTGGGAAATTAGCTTTTGATGGAATGAGCGGTTGTTGGGGAAAGCCTTCAGCTTCCTTGGCTTCCTTCCTTCACAGAATAGTCGACGAGGTAAGAACCGTAAAGTTCAATATTGAGCAGGAGCAAGAGGTGGTTCTACGGAATATCCGCGGGTCAACCATCTCAGACCCTGTCCTTACAAAAGATGTCATTCAAGGAAGGGCCAGTGACGTCCTCTCTGCTCTGTCAACCCTGGAAAAGGTACAGCCGCTTCATCTGGAATCTTGGAAAGGGCTGGGGGTCGGGGGTCATTTCCTCGTGGGCATAAATCAGTATGGCTCCACAGGCTGCCACACACTTTCGTTTACCCATCTGGAAGCAGTCACACATTCTTCCTGGATTCTTAGCGCATTCTCGCTTTCATCTTCCTTTGGCAGGCAAACAAGATAGAAACAGATTACCAGAGAGGAGCGCTAAAAGAGGCAGCCTTGAGAGCGCGGAGGCAGTCATTGTTAACGGTGTGTAGAATGGTCCCTTGTCTGACCTGGTCCTCACCCGTGTAGCCATCCACACATGCTGCCTTGCGAACTGCAGCTTGAGGAAGTGGTCATACACTTCCCTTTTGTCCACCTTAATGTTAAGAACACACAGCTTCATGTTGATGTGGGATCAGGTGCACCAAAGGTGGACAGTGTCATTCAGGGGTCAGCAGTTAAAGTGCCAAACTAGACTACACCAAAATTCAGAGGGAGAGATCAACAAAGGTCCGCTGTAAGAAAGGCCGTTTGCATAACTGAAAGTGTACAGAATAGTATAAGACGTATAACTGACATGTGAATTTACACTCCAAACACTGGTTGTTGCAAGTCTGTGACTAGGAAGCAGCCTCACAATACATACCCTGCACGATTTTGTTTTAGCACACTGGCATAAATCTGTGCGTGTATGTGACACTGATCAATTCCACCGGGCCTGTAAAACCGAAATGTTCTGCCAAGCTAACAGTTGAGACCGCCATAGTTTTAATGTGTCTCATCGACCCCTGAGTTTTGTATCCTCTCTTTTCCTGCCCTGACAGGAAAATCATGTCATGGGTCAAGATCAAAACAAGTAACAACACAATTTCCAAACAACACGTTCTAATACTTTTGTTTATTTGTTCACCTTGTAGCCAGAAGAAATTGCAGATCTGGTGTGCCAAGATACTAATGTGGTAAGACCCCATCAGGGCTGAGTTGATTAATTGTCTGTCCTCGACTAGCCCACCTGAGGGCTACTGCATGATCTTGGGATGGGAACCTAAAAATGACTGCTGGCTGTTCCTCGCCCTTGCCCTGCCTTGGCGCAAAATGTCACAAGTGGTCTTGCTTTCCCTGTGGAAAGCTAGAAGCACCTGTGGGGCAAGAGGAAACGTGTTGGAACAAGAAGTTTTGCCCCAGCCTGCCTCCTCTCTCAGGGTACTACAAAAAGGAAGCACGTCAGGACAAGATTTCTTGCCCCAACGTGCTTCTGGGCTCATTGTGCACCCCAGCGCCATTGGTAATTGGCCAATGTTCTAACAATCTTCTGTCAAAGGAATTTCTCAACTTGGTTATTGAATCAAAGGGCTGGGATACAGAGATCTGCCTTATGCAGTGTTAAATTCACTAGGTGAGTACGCAATATTTGGCTACAATAGATTTTATCTTTCCACCCAGTTAATTATATGAAAATGAAAGGATTAGATAGACTTTTATATATTGACACCTGTATTTGTACATTTCAGATTGGCTTGACAAAGGACTGCCGAAATAAAAACCTAATCTAGAGGTTTTATAGCCATACCTGACGGTGTACTTATAAGTGAAATTTTTTTTTGTATATTTGTGATAGAAAGATAATGTTGAAATGATACTCACCTAGTGAGTTGGAGTACGCATTGGTGTAATATTGCGACAGTACCTGTTGTACACCTGCCTTGATTATTATGGTGGATTATGCGGAGTTAAGACAAATAATTTTCAAGTTTTTAAAAGTGGACCCACTTTTGAACTTACTGTACTTTTCAGGAACCATTTGCAAAGTAACTTTTCCTTCATCACTTTTGACAACTTTCCCTCTATTTCTCCACCCTGTAGGCGGAAGTACCTGAAGACAGGAATCAAAGGCATGATGGCTTGGTGAGATTCCCAAAGCTTATTCTGAAGATTGCATTAGTCTGATTGCTTTTTCTTAAGACCTTGACTTAGTTATCACTGTCTTGTTGGAGGATGCCAGCTCTATGTCAGAGAGAGGCACATACTATAACCTTGGCTATAGGGACACAGACCTTCTGCTAGTGGACTAAGGGCCTACATACATGAATCACTGTTTCCGGGTTTGCATTGGGTCCACCTTGTGTCCTGTCAGGTACATGTGTGCTGGAAGTTTCCTGTTGAATGTTAGATTCATGTTAGGTGCATGTGGGCTTGATTTGGATGAGGACCACAGGACACAAGAGGGCTTCAGTCCAAATATATGCATGTAGCTTATCATTATACCTAAGTTAGCCAATGGGGCTCCTTGGGGCTGTTTCAGATTGCGGAAACACTCTCCTCACATCTTGGTCCAGATCACAACCATGTGCTTGAGAATCTGAGTTCCCAAGCATACCCAGAACAGACCTAGGAGAAACCTAGAAACAGGTACAGTGGAACCTCAGTTTTCGTTGATAATCCGTCCGAAAAGAATCGATGAAAACCGAAACCAATGAAAACCAAGGCAAACTTTTCCATAGGAATCAATGTAAATCCAATTAATTCATTCTAGGCACTCCAAAAAACATACCAAAAACACATTTTTTGGTGAATAAACATAGGGTTTAATACTGAAAACAGTGACAAACAATAACACTAGGACCAGCTTCAGAGCCAGTGGACCAATGTCGCACCAGAAAGCTGTCCTCTTTAAGATTTGTCTGAAATGGGGCAAGACATTGCCATTAAACAAGTTGCAGACACGGCCTGCAACAGCTTTGTCTGGGTGATTTTTCTCCACAAACCCCTGCACCTTACTGCAAATCGATGAAAACCGAGGTAAATCGATGAAATCCGAGACAATTTTTTCACTGAAAAAATCGATGATAACCGAAACCGATGAAAACCGAAGGCAATGAAAACCGAGGTTCCACTGTACTTATTTATTTAGCATTTGTATATCCAACTTTCACCCAGTCGTTGGGGCAGAAAGCAGCTTATTTGAGCCAGGATTTCTGACATGGTGTGGTGGGTACAGCCCTAAAATGGCTGCCTCAGGAGACAGAGCCAGCCATAAAATGGCTGTTGCAGCTTATGTTCGGTCACACAGTGAGCTATGGTAGCAATTGTGGCCAAAACAGTGTTGTAAAAAACTCTGCACTGCCAATCAAATCTCCAGTAGCCAGTCAGAATTCTTACTGGGTAAAAGCCCCACCTGGCTCAACCTACTTGGCAGGCACCAGGTGTTCCTGGGGCACCCATGGTCAGCTTATATCATTGAAATCAATGTGCTAATAGCAAGCTCCTGAAATATGATTGTCAACCAGAGGAGGCCAAAAGGCCACGCAAGTGATGGTGAATGCATCCAGTGTTAGCATAATAGTCAAGGCAGCAGAAGAAAAAAGGACCCCTACCATACAGGGAGCAGATTGGCAACTATCACTTCTGGCACTAGCCCCTACATTGGTTGTGCTCATCTCAGAGAAAGAGAAGAAGAGGATATGGCAGCATACTTGGGTGTGGGACGTTGGGTGGTACTGGAGGGTATCTTTCCCAGGATTCCAGCGAAACCTGAAGTTAGCCCTCTTCTAATGACAAGGACCTTTTCAAATGCTTTTGGTCTGCCAGTCAGGGTCCCCAGTACATCTGCATGCAGGAGATCCAGTTTATTAACAGTGGGAGTGATACTGCAAAAAGAACTCTCTTTGGTTGTTCTTAATAAACTCAGCTTCATTCTTGGTTTTTATTTGAGCTAAGTTTAGATGTTGATTACCTCCAACTTTTATTATATTGATTTTAGATGCTGTTGTTGTTTTTCTAAAAATCTGTGGGACAGGATTTTTTTTTTGGATTGATGGTTGTCTCGGATTTATTTAAACGTATTTGTTATGGAAAAGGATTGAATGAATCCTAAGTAAATAAAGCAGCTACAGACAGGTTTGACTGGGGGAATGATGCCCATAAAAATTGGCCAATGTTATAAAAATTGATGTTAATATTGTTCATTATCTTTAGTAAAACACCTGCTAAATTGCATTTTCCAATGACAAATATTTACAGTTTAGCGCACAGGTGTCAAACTCGCGCCCCTTCAGATGTTATGGACTACAGTTCCCATCAACCCCTGCAAGCATGATGATGGCAACTGTAGTCCATAACATCTGGAAGGCCACGAGTTTGACACCTGTGGTATAAAGCATTTGTTTATTTATTGACAGCATGTCACAACATACATAGATTAGTACGGGGTCCCTATGCTCATGGGCCCCCCGGGCAACTGCCCAGCATGCCCATGTGTTAAAACTGCCCTGATTGTACCACCACCACCATTTCTGAACTAACACTGCTTTCTTCTCAGACTGAACACTACCCTGGGAAATCGGGAGAGTGAGAAGAGGAAGAGCCCTTCCCCAGGGGCACTGATTAGATATCATGAGAGAACAGCATCTGTGCACAGATTGCCCGGAGCAGGAGGCAGATCGAGTGTGCCAGGAGAGGCTACAATCCTATGAAGATGGCATTGTGGGTATAACGGTCTTCTAGATGGAGAGAGAGAGGGCCAGGAACCATGCGTTGGCACCTCTGGAAGTATTGACTGGGGGAGAAAAATGTTCTCATCTAGGGAAGGAAGAGATTTCACTGTCCTGTGGAAAGATGTCCTATCAAAGAATCTTTTCTGGAAGGAGCTCCCCTTGGTAATGAGATGAGAGGAACAGAAAGTCACAGTGCTTGCTGAGGCTGAGAGAGACTACATTGTGGCTCCAAGTGCTGGACTTCTCCATGAAGGGAGGAGTAGAAATTATCCCCAAGAAGACCTAATTCATCTGTTGGCTGGCAACTCTAGTTGAGTCCAGGAAAGTTCATGTAGGACCCGATTGTGGCCAACCAGGAAGGAATCTAGGAAAGTATCTTATCTTTCCTGAGCAGCCAATTGCCAGATTCTTGGTCTGCCATGTGCTCATGTTGTATCAGAGGGATGCTCAAAGGACCGTTTCACAGTCTTCTCTTCCCAAAGCCTGAAGTGCCTGAAGATTTTTTTGACTGAATGAGAAGAATTTGCAGGGAGGACAAAATATATATATAAAAGTTGGATGCAGCAACGAGGATCAACTTCCAGACTTGCGCTGGCTTGAGATTTAGAATATAATAATGATGTGCTACATTGTGTGTATTCAGAAGATCCCTCCTTTTTGTCTTCTGCAGTCTTTATAAATCTGCAGACAGGGCCTAGCTTACCATTTTTCATTGGCATACAAATGGGAATACCAAGGTCAAAGTTTCTCCAGCAAAGAATTCCAAATTTATCCTAAGCTCCCTTGTTAGGGCTGCTGCAGTGGCATACCACTAATGGGGACATGAGGTACCCCATGTCCCCAGGTGCGCACGCCACCGAGCCCTGCCCCCCTCCCGGCTTCCCTGCAGGCCAGCTTCTACCCTCAGAAGCCGGCCTTCAGGGAGGCGGGGGGTGGGGGCAGAGCGCCACGGCACCCGTCTGAGCCACCCCCCAGCCCTGCCTTCCCCCAGCATCCCTGCTGGCTCCTACAACACCCCAAAACAATAACAATACATGTATCTTTAAGAAAAGAATGCCCACTGAGCTCTCAGTGGCCATTGGGGAGGTTTCTGGGCAACCACAACAATATTACTTCTAAGCCTTGGGTTTCTGTAACTTTGAGACCAAAATAGCCCTGGGAAAGGTCCTGTTCCATTCCCCTTTCATGTCCTTTTAAAAAGGAGGATTTGCCAGGGACAGGCTGAGTAGCAACCACTAGAGAGACTCACTGCTCTTTCAGATTGGCCTTGCCTGGCAGTGGCAGCAGCCCCATCCCTGGGTCTGGCCTGGCATTGGCCACACAATTGGGCCCAGCCTGGTCTGTTGGCAGGAGCAAATACTGCACACCTGGGCACACCATGGCCTGGCAACAGGCATCATGAAACTGGGCCTGGACCGGTCTGGTGTTGGCTGCATCAGACACCACACAAGTGGGCCCTACACAGCCCAACAGCAATGGCTGGTGGGCGGGAAGGAAATAAGGAGGCAGAAAAGGGGGAGAGGGTATGACGGCTGCCAAGATGGTACAAAGATAGAAAAATTAGTTGTTCTTCAATTATTTGCCGGTCTCTTGCTTTTAAATATTTATTTCTATTTTGAGATTTCTGGCACAAAAAATGTGCAGAAAATCAGCCAGTAGGGGGTGGTGGTGTCATTCTAGTAAGGGAATAGCTAGTTGATATTAAGCAATGATTTTAGTTAAATAATGAAGTATGATGTTGTTATAATTTATTTAATATTTACAAGTGGAGTGGTGAAATTGGGACAGTCCTGCAATTTGGCTGTCTTGCCATTTTTCCATGAAGAATCCTAGACTCTTAGTAGAATCTTCAAATGTCTTATCCTATGATAAGGAAAAACCCAGGTATATAGATTTTTTTTTGAGTGAAGGTTCGAAGTTCAATTTTCACTACTTTTAACTAATTACTAACTGTATAATTGCATTTCTGCATATCATATTTTTATCACACCCATCTTCTAAGGAGCTCAGTGGAGTATACAGAGATTCTTCTCTCTCCCCCCCCCCAACGTTTCATCCTCACAACAACCCAGCAAAGTAGATGAGCATTATTAGGGACTCCCTAATCTTCAGGGGCTGTTGAGGATCTTCACTGGATGCTCCAACCAAGAGTTCTAACACACGACATTGCTTTATAGTAAAGAAAAATGGGGGCAAGGCTTAGGATAAAACCTCTACTTTGCACCCAGAAAGAGCTAGATTTGATCCCCAACAACAGCCAGTTTTAGAGAAGGATCAAACCCTAGATAATGTGAAAGATCTCTGCCTCAAACTCCAGAGAAAGGCTGCTAGCCACTCTGAGAGATAATCATTAGGCTGATCAAGCTAGCCATATCACTGCTCTATTGAACTCAAAATGTTCCTATTATATGACTAGCGTGGCCCGGCCACGCGTTGCTGTGGCAATTGTCCTTCTCATCACAGTCCGAAACCCACACAGATGTCCATGCAGGTCCAGTGATCCGCAGCATAGCCTTTTGGGGTGGTCAAATGGAATCCCTCTTTCCCTTTTCAATGCACATTGTTATATGGTGCTGTCTTTTTTTTTAGTATAATGTAACCCTTTCCATTCCACAACAGAACTGTCCAGAGTGCAAATCCCGCTGTCCATGAGGCTGGTTGACACGCACAGTCCTGGCTTGGGTAAGGCAGAACTAGGACAAGGAGGCTATCCCAGTCAGGCAGCAGAGGCAGGGTGGTGAGGCGCTCAGATCGAGGCCAGCTCTCTGGGTTTTTTAAGGACCATGTACAAAAGAAGTGGAGCCAGTAGTGTTGGTTTGCCCCCACCCCGCGGATTTTCTTAGAAGAAAAAGGCAAACTCCAGCTCGCTTTTAGTAAAAGAGAGCTGTGGTGAATATGGGTGAGGAAGTGAGTAAGTGGTGGTTGGATGTGAGGGAGGGCAGAGTGAGGTGTGTGAGGATGAGCTGGATGTGTATCAGAGTATGTGTGTTGTGTGGTAGTAGTGGGTGAGGCACAGAGAGTGAAAGTTTCCTGCATGTGTGTGAGGGGGGGAACCCCACCTGATGTCTCACATGGCCAAGTGTGTATGTGTTTCACTTCCACTCGTATTACCTAACAGTATTACCTATTTACTGTTTCCACTGCTCATCTCTGGCCATCTGCACGAACATTCTAAGCCCTCAGGCCACAGACAGACAGGCTGCACGAACATTCTAAGGGTGACAGTTAAACAGAGGCAGTTTCATGGCCTGGTGCGCCAGGAAAAAGACGTTTTACCTGGCTCACGTATGGACTTTCGGCGATTTGAAGGTCCGATTACCTGGGAGAACAGGGAGGAACGTCATGTGAAAATTTGAGGGCGATCCGTCCAGCCATTTCGGCGTTAGGGTGTGACTAACAAAGTCACTGTTAGCTTTTTATATATATAGACTACAAATAGTTCTCTAGCATCTAAAGCAAGAAGAAGGACCCCTGTCTCAGGAAGGAAAGGTAGCAAAAGGCTGACCAACTTTCTACCTTTACAGAAGTGGCTGCTGTTACGTCTGAGCTCCTAAGCAACTGAAGACTTTCAGCTGACTTTAAGTGGGAGATCTCTAAAAGAAGAAGATGGCAGAACGTGTGTTTCCAAGAAAGCAGCCCAGCTCCTCTCTGTTGGCAACTGCCCTCACAAGCATCTTACACTGCTGGGTTCTGAACTAAAAATAATTTCTGAAAGGCCCAGCGATGCTTTTTTGGAACAGAACTATTCCGATTAATTTTCGGGAGCAATGGGATTTCACAGTTCTCTGGTAGAAAACTCTCATAGATTTAGACAGGTACCTAGTTCTGGGTCTAATTAAAAGATGGCGGTCCTTGTCCCCATGTGGTCTTGGTGGATTCCAGTCATTTGGTCAACAGTGCTAGCAACTAAAGGCTGACCTGGTGGACCAATCCAATGGCCAAGAATTGTCTTTTCATGCTGCCTTGGCTGCCACTGGAATACTTTTTTAGTTGGCCTCTGAGGATCTGATGCTTGTCTTAGAAGGGAGAGTCAGCACTGTGAGAACATGAGTAACTCTGCTTTCACTGCTGGCTGCTAGAGCTCAAACTTCTGTTATCAGGTCAAAGAGTAAGGGTGAGTGATCTGCCTGGCCTTTATCTATATAATAATATTGAAATCGGCCAGATCTGAGGACAGTTCATCTGGTAACTCTAGTTGTGAATGGGCAACACAGATCTTTCTACAAACCAGATTTGCAGAAAAATGAGAAATTACATTGGGGGATTTTAAAAAACCCAAAATGATAAAAGGAGTGCCTATAGCTTTAAGCAGCAGATTCCCTCAGTGACTGTTGCTTGATAACCATAGATTTCAGGCTTGGCTCTATCAGTAAAAGGCAGGGGACAGGGATCTTTTCAGGCCTATTTTAACCTTTGAGGGAGGACTTATTGTGGCCAGGCCTGGCTAGGGATACTGGATACAGGTTGGGAAATCCCTGGAGATTTTTAGGTGGAGGCTGGGGAGGCTGGGTTTAGGGAAGAGAGGGACCTCACCTGGATACAATGCCCAAGAGTCCTCCCTCCAAGGCAGCCGTTTTCTCCATGGGGACTCCCTCTGTTGTTCAGTTTTCAGTTATAATTCTGGGAGAGTTCCAGGCTCCATCGGGAGGTTGGCAACCCTAGGTCTGGTGTCAACCCCTGTGTGACTACTTGGTACCGTCCGACTTGCATGACTCACATAGGCCTGGCTGTTTGCTACTCCTCAACAGCAGCCACCCTATGAAAGCCAGCATGATATAGCAGACTAGGGGTTGGAAGACCCGGGTTCAAATTCCCATCATGCTGTGGAAGCTTACTGGGTGATTTGGACCAACCACATACTTTCAACACAACCTACTTCACAGGATTATTGTGAATAATATTGTGAAAGGAGGATAGGAGAATAATATAAATGAATGTAATGTAAATGAAATAAACAAAAATATAGCTGACGATGAGAGGCCGATAAAAGGCAGGGTGGTGAGTGGCTGAGAAGGTGAGAATGAGGCAGGAAAAGGGGAGAGGATACAGGAGTTGCTTGGAGGAGGGAAAAACAAAATAGTGTGGGGAGGGAGATAGAGGGGAAAGTGAGGTGCCACCCCACCTCCTTGAGAGTTCCCCGCCATGCAAGTGGCTGGCACCATAAAACTGTGTTACAGTTTTTCCAGGCAGAGGTTGTTGGCGGCAGGGGAGAGGGAGAAGGAAAGTTTAAGACAGACAGATGCAGGTAGGTTGGCTGTTGGAAGATAGTGTTAGCAACTCCAGGTTAGGAATTATCTGGAGATTAGGGGGTGGAACTGGGGGAAGGTGGGGTTTGAGAAGAGGAGGGATCTCAGGAATGTATAATGTCACAGACTTCGACTTCCAAAAAGCCATTTCCCTCATGGAAACTGGGGTTGTCTACCACTAGGTGTAGGCTGGAGATCTTCTGGGATTACAATGGCTCTCCATATGGCAGAGATCCCCTTGAGAAAATGGTTGCCTTGGAAGGGAGATTGTATGATATTATACAGTATTGAGATTGTTTCCTCCCCAAATCTCACCTCCCAAGCTCTGCATTGCAGGGGTTGGACTTGATGGCCCTTGGGGTCTCTTCCAGCTCTATGATTCTATGAACCTGGAGCTGGCAACCTAAGGAGAAAAGGGTTTGTTTTTTTAGAAAAGAGAGACAATAGTGGGGGAGGGTGGAATCAGATGCCTCCCACAGCCTGCAGGTTCCCACTTGTTCTTGAATATAAAAACACCCACTTCCAGCATTTTATCACAATATATGCTGTTTCATGAGCAGCACTTTTTTTTGCAGAAGGAAAAGCTGGAAGAAGAGAAGAAGAAGAGTTTGGATTTATATCCCCCCTTTCTCTCCTGCAGGAGACTCAAAGGGCCTTACAATCTCCTTGCCCTTCCCCCCTCACAACAAACACCCTGTGAGGTGGGTGAGGCTGAGAGAGCTCCGAAAAGCTGTGACTCACCCAGCGGGCGTGTGTGGGAGTGCACAGGCTTATCTGAATACCCAGGGGTGTATGATTGTAATTTGCAAACACTGTACCCCTCTACTATTCCTACTCACAGAACATTGGTCTATCAAGGTCAATGCTAGCTGCTGCTAATCCAAATAGACTTTACAGGATATATCACTATCAATAGATATTAATCATGATGAGAGCCTGCACGGTATAGTAATCAGTGTCAGACTCGGATCTGGGAGACTGAAGTTCACATCCCCTCTCTGCCATGGAAACATGCTGGGTGGTCTAGGGCCCCCTGAAGAAGAGAAGACAAGAAGAGTTTGGATTTATACCCCACCTTCCTCTCCTGCAAGGAGTCTCAAGGGACCATACAAAAGCCATCCCTTATTCTCCCCACAACAGACACTTTGTGAGGCAGGTGGGACGGAGAGAGTTCTGAAGAACTGTGGCTGGCCCAAGAAAGCCAACAGAGACATGACAAACAAGGAGAAAACCAACTCAACCTGGGCTGCCAGAAACACATCAGGGTAAAAATGGTCTCAAAAGAACTGGGAAAAAACAATAACTTTGAAGTGAAAACGGAGGCACAAAGTGCAGGCAGAAATTAAGGGATAAATCAAAGCACTATTGGGTCAGAATCAGACCACTGCTCTACCAGGGCCAGTATTGGTCTGTGACCACCAGCAGGCAATACAGACATATCAACAGCTATTAGCCATAATGCCAGGGAATTGGAACCGGGGCCTTTAGGAGCAGCAGTGGCATAGTGGTTAAGAGCAGGTGTACTCTAATCTGGAGGAACCTTCCCTGCTCTGCCGCCTGAGCTGTGGAGGCTTATCTGGGGAATTCAGATTAGCCTGTGCACTCCCACACACACCAGCTGGGTGACCTTGGGCTAGTCACAGCTTTCTGGAGCTCTCTCAGCCCCAACTGCCTCACAGGGTGTTTGCTGTGAGGGGGGAAGGGAAAGGAGTTTGTAAGCCCCTTTGAGTCTCCTATAGGAAAGAAAGGGGGGGGGTAGCTTTTTGATTTATTGAAGAATCTTGTTGAAAAATAGGATGTCAAACTAGATGGGCCTTTGGTTTAATGCATAGGGTTCATCTTGTTTTTGAAAGTGTTGTAATGAGTAGAAATGACAAATTATGAATTTTGCATTCACGTAACATACACCTCCCCCAAATTAAAACTACCCTTGTCTCTTGTTCTTTCTCCAGCCATATGAAAAACACACTACTCCATCCGTTCTGGTTTTCTTGTTTATAGAGCACCATCTGGGTAAATGGCTCCTTAAAGGAGTACATTAAAAACCCTGGCTCTGAGAGGTTAACAAAAGGACAGAAATGGAAGGTTGGAAAAAATAGGATAATAAGGAAACTTATGATATGTTGTCAAAAAATATTACATTGCATCTGGCATTAGGTAAAATATAGTGATGGGAGAACAGAACTTTATTTGCAATAGAGCAACTGTGGTGTAGTAATTAAGAGCGGTGAACTCTAATCTGGAGAGCTGCATTTGATTCCCTACTCCTCCGCATGAGCAATGGACTCTAATACAAAGAACCAGGTTTGGTTCACCACTCCCATACATGAAGCCTACTGGGTGACATGGGGACAGCCACAGTTCTTTCCAAACTCTCTCATCCCCCACCTACCTCACAAGATGTCTGTTTTGCAGAGAGGAAGGGAAGGAGTTTACAAGCTGTTTTGAGACTCCTTATGGTTGAGGAAAGCGAGTTATAAATCCAAACTCTTCTTCTAGATTCAGGACAGAAGTAAGTACTTTTGCACACAATACATAATTGGCACCTCTGACTGTGTTCAGAGTACAGCTCAGTGCTGGTTGCCAGGAAAAAAGCAATGGCGGAGGGCTGATGTTATGAGCCACTCTGTGTAGTGGTTAGTGCTGGACTAAGGAGGTATAGGTTCTAATCCGGGCTCTGCCACAAAACCCAGCTCCGTGACCCTGGGCTAGTCATAATTCTCAGTCTAATCTACTTTACATAGTTGACATAAGGATAAAGTGGGAATGAGAATGCTGTAAGCTACTTTGATGATGTCCCTAACGTGGAGAAAAGTTGAACATCAATGGAGAAAACAGATCGCAATGAAATGAAGGCGGAATGAACGAAACAGAACCTTCATGTTCACAGGAAGTATACCTTAATGTTAATTGCTTCAGGGAAAGCAGTTTGAAGGGCTTGATGCTATCTATGTTCTGCCTGCCCCTCCAGCACTGCCAAATGGGATAAGCGGGGGGGGGGGGGCGTTGCGTCCTCTCTCAAGATTTGATTGCTATGCTGGTAGATTTTACACCACACCGAGATGCAACCATGCCAGTTCCCTCCCCACCCCCCACCAGCCGAGGACGCCTGCCAGCTGCCTTTGTTCAGCGCCCGCAGACGGGGAGAAAACACGTCGCTCTCCTCCGATCGGCGGATTATATGGGCTCGCAGCTAGGACGCAAGAAGGTGATACAGTGATACAGACGTACACGTGTGAACGCCGTCTTCCGTGCACTCGGCCCCAGAGTTGACTCGGGCGGCCGAGAAACCTTTCTGTCACCTGGCCGCTTTAAGATCCAGCCACAAGGCGTGCAGCCGACTCTCCCAGGGTCAATATTTGCATGGCCACGCCCACGCCCCCTGATGGGAGGGGGAAAGAGACGAGGGAGGCCTATGCGAGTCAGGTGGAGCGCGCGAGCCGTGAGGCGCTTCCCCTTTAAGAGCAGAACCTCCGGTCTCGTCCCTCTCCCTGCGAAATGTATCAAATCCGGTGGGCGGGGATGGGCTGGTGTTGCGGCGGCCAATCAGAGCGGCCGGTTTTCCGCGGGAGATCCGAATTTCGCGGCACGTAGTTTGGCGCTTAAAAAAAAAAAGCGAGAGAAGGAGGAACGGAAAGAGAAAGGGCTGGGCAGCCATCGGGTCCTCTCTTGTCCCAATCCGGATCCATCCTTGCTCCAGGCCGCCCTGGCACTGCCCGGAAAGCTTGCAGAGGGGCAGCGGGGAGCCCCAAGGAGCGGCGGGCACCTGAATTACGAGACGGAGAGCTGTAGGAAAGGCATCCGGGCCCCGATAGGAGCCAGGGCCCGGGCTGGGTGCTGAGCGCCTCCGAGGGTGGCTCTTCCGAACCCTTCCTCCCCGGGGTCTCGAGCCAAGGAGCCGGAGTAGGGCCCGGGTGGAGCTTTCGGGGGGTGGGGGGCTGTTACGCACCCGGCTTTTGTCTGCAATCCTCCGGCTGCAGTTTCCCAGCCACAAAAGCTTGGGGGGAGGGGATGGTTCAAGGCGATTGGTAAAGCTTGCTTCCCAGATCCGGCATATAATTGGGACGGGGTGGAGGGGACCTTTGCAATATTTGGGGGTGGGAGTTAATACTCCGGCCTCATTTAAGAACCCCTGCCCGTTTTTCTTCCTTCTTTTGCCGTTCTTTCTTTTCAAAGAGCGTGGGCAATTAAGCGACTTGGAAGAAAAAAAATATTGGGGTCTGGCCGTCCTATGGCTCCTTCATTCCGGAAAAAAAAGGACTTGGGAAACTTATTTAGATGAAAACAGGGACGGGGCTGGGTACGAGCGATTCCTTCCCTTCAAGCCCCCCCCCCCCCCTTTGCATTTGCCTTGAGAAGATGAATTAGGCATTTAAAAAGAAATTGCATTGGGGGGCGATCCCTGCATTCTCTCTTATGGCAGCTTTAAATGGCTAAGAGCGGTGCCCCCAATCTACCTCTCAAGAAGACTCTCAAATTGGTCTGGGACCCCCCTGCTCTTTCCTGTCTCCGGCACCTTTTTTCGCCCTTGCCATGCTGAGAATCCCCAAAGGGGGGCCTCCTGCCCCAGGAAGAGGGGGCCCTTCCATTGCTCCCCCGCCCCAGCAGAAGAAAGCCATCCCCGTCATCACCTCTGCTGACCTGGCGGCCTGTAATCTTAGCAGTCCTCAGATGCGGGCCCTGCCAGCTACCTACTTCACTCAGGTGTACCCCCAGACTGCTGTGGTCGCCCCGTTGCCCAGGGGCAGCTGCCTGTACGCCACCCCCCATGGACCTGAAATCAAAACCATGCGATCTGCCTCCACTGGAAAATTACCGGTAATATGTTTCATTCCCTTCTGGTCCCCACCCCCAATTCTCTCCCTGCCAGCCTGTTGCCTTCTCCCAACCATTTTTCTTCTTTTAACATGTGGTTCATTGTGTGTTGGGTTTTCTGTGGGGCTTGGTTGTGTCTGGAGGTGCAAATGCCTGATAGTGGCTTTGCATCAAAACTGTAGCTGCTGTATTAAAAGCTGGGGGGGCCCGGGGGGGGTGTATGGGGAAGTTTAGCATGCATAGTGGTTGTGAATATAGATGAATCTTAATTTGCTGGTATGTGCAATTCTTAACTTCCCTGTACTTTTAGCCTGCAAAGCTAGCATCTGCTTCCTTCTTCAAAAAATATTGCAACAATGATTTACTGAAAATTATAAGAGATGCCCTCTGTTTAAAAAAAAAGGCCCAATGAAAGGCCTGAACCTTACATAGGAAGGGGAAAAATTTTTAGGCTGTGTGATTCTCTGTTGCAGTGGAGTTTTGATACATTTTCCCCTGATTTTGTATCGTGGGGAGAAGTGAGTACCATCTTTCTTCTCTATCCAACCCAGTTTCTTTCCTCACTCCCCATCCAGGTTTTTGCGTTGGCGGAACCTTATCTGATGCAGTAGCTTAGACGTGTGTCTTGGCACACCTAGGCCTCACAACTCTTCTGGAAGAGGGTGTTTATTTAGAAGTGATGATTGGAGTGTTTCAAAATGCAGGAATTTAGCGATATGCGAGGACTGAAAGTTTGAACTCTGAGCTAGCTGAGATTAATTTCTGTGGCTGTGTGTACCAAACTCTGCCTCCAAATTTAAAATTAGAAGAGTATCTGTGAAGTTGTGCAGTCAGACCACAAGTTCATCTAGTGAAGCATTGTTTACTCAGGCAATAACTGAGCAGGGTCTTTTTCCAAAAGCTGTTTACTTGGATCCTCAGTGGTGGCCCCCTAGGCCATTAGAAGAGAAGAGGAGTTTGGATTTATACCTCACTTTTCTCAACCTTAAGGTCTCAAAGCAGCTTACAAACTTTTCCTCCCCACAACAGATACCTTATGAGGCAGGTGGGGCTGAGAGAGTTTGGAGAGAATTGTGGCTGGCCCAAGGTCACTCATCAGGCTTCATGTGGAGGAGTGGGGAATCAAACCCTGTTCTCCAGATTAGAGTCTGTAATTCTTAAGCAGTATACAACGCTGGCTCTGCATGTACTCCACCACTTAACAACGGCTCCCTGGTATAACTTCACCATGACACCTGCAAAGGCTTCCTTTTCAAGTCCGGAAGCATAGGCGTCCTGAACATCGTGAGCAATAAGCCATGTTGTGATGCAACAGGCCATCTTCATTGTGGGCGGCTAATTGTTGCATGCATGTTATGGGTGTGTGAAAGGTCCTACCATGCTCCATGCAGACATGGCCCAGAATTGGCCACTAGACGCTGGTTTAAAGGAGGCATGCTGAACGCAGGGACTCATCCAGAGACACAAAAGGCATCTTTGTCTGAATGCACCCTATAATAACTTATTCCTTATAGTAAGCAATTGTGAACTGCTGTTGCAATTGTGATGAGGGCATACAGAGGGCTGGACACCCAGAGCCTCTCTTGCAATTAGAAATGGTTTTGCAATTGGTGTTGCGGAATTGCTAGTTCCAGATAATATTTGACAAGGGGATGGCTTCTGTGCTACTGCTATTGGCTGTAAAGTGACCCTAGGTGTTTGCTTAGGCCAAAGAGTGAGAAAGGTGGGCTATAAATTAAATAGCCTGATAAATTACTCTTATATGGGTTTCAGATTGTTTTTCAAATAGTACTATCATTATGGGGTGGAAGAAGGGAGAGTCTGGGACTAAGTTGTCCCCGTTCGCATTCTGATTTCTGTGCAAAGAGGTCTCAGTGTGTGAGGTCTGACATTGGGAACATCGTCTCCATTTCAATGATGGGCAGCGGACTACAGGAACTAAGAGTAGCTCTGGGCATGTATAAGAACATAAGAAGGGTGCTTTCCTGGAATTACCACAGCCACCCTCCATCTAGGGCAGGGGCGTACTGCCCAGGGGGACATGTGGGGTCAAATGTCCCCGGGCTGTAGCCATTTAGTCACATGGGGGGCGGAAATCGCTCCAACACCCCCCTCCTTCCCCAGGGTCCATACACTGACCTGGTGCAAAAAAAATTGTTTGGTTGTAGTGTGGGAGGACAGCCGCCCATATAGAGTAGGGGGGACGGAAAACTCAGATTTTGAACCGGGCTACATTTTCCCTAGATATGCCTCTGATCTAGGGGAAGTTTTTAGGAGATGAAGAACTTTCCACAGGTTGTCAGAAATCATGCAGCTACTGGAGTTAATAAACTTTCTATTCACAACTTGGAAAAGTAGCCTTGAGAAAGACGCAGTGGCCTGTTAGGCCCCTTCTGCACACGCAAAATAATGCATTTTTCAAACCACTTTCACAGCTGTTTGCAAGTGGATTTTGCTATTCCGCACAGCTTCAAAGAGCACTGAAAGCAGTTTGAAAGTGCATTATTCTGCATGAGCGGAATGAGCCTTAGACACAGCCAGTTGTGACACTGTCCCTCAGGGGCTGGATTATATGAATGTCTAGACTTGGTTGTTTCTAAGAATTGTTCTATGCCAGTGATGGTGAACCTTTTCGAGACATAGTGCCCAAATTGCAACCCAGAATCCACTTATTTATCGCAAAGTGCCAATATGGCAATTTAACCTGAATACTGAGGTTTTAGTTTAAAAAAAACCCGGTTTGCTCCAAGGCGCGTGTTACTTGGGAGAAAGCTTGGTGAAGCAACCGTGCAACACTTCAAATGGGTGAATTGTGACCCTAGGAGGGTTTACTCAGAAGCAAGGCCAGCCTAGATGTGTGTGTGGGTGGATGATTTTCCGCTCCCCCTGCATGACGCACTCTGTGTGTGCGTGCCCACAGAGAGGGCTCTGAGTGCCACCTCTGGCACACATGCCATAGGTTTGCCACCACTGTTCTATGCTGTATGCAGGTTGAGTGATAGAATTATGGACTGTACTACTGTAGCTAGAGGAAGGCCATATTTTTGACTGTCCCCCAGCATTGAAAGGGCTTACACCTGGTGTAACCTGGCACATCATAAAGAGAACATGACTGAAAATTTGTCAATTTTTCAGCATGTTGGGGTTTTCTGAGTGAGCAGAATATTATATTTTTTAAAAATTATCTCCACCTGCAATCTGAAGTTGGTGCAGTTCAGTAATCTTCATTCTGCATACTGTGCAAAACAAATTTCATTTGCCTCGACACTGGGAAAACGTTCTCTTCCCTGTCTCTTCTCTTCCATCCTTGTAGCATTTCTGCTATGTTGAATACTGTGCGGACTTGGATTCTGGAAGTGTTGCAGGCATTTGTTTGGCCAGCTCTCACTTCCTCCCTAGTGGTGAGCATTGTAGCCCCTCCGCATCTTACCTGTCCACTGAATATTTAGAGAGTGAATGCATGTCTGTTGTGCCAAACGAGGATGGGTGCATTAAACTTTCTTTGGGGTATGTTAAAATAAAGTGATCAAATGTGCGAAGCTACCCCACCTGCAGCAACTTCCATTATGCCTTTCTTTTGTAAAGCAGACATGTTAATGGATTGGGAGAGGATCCTGGCAAAGGAAACCGAACAGGGTAGGCAGGAGTGGTGCAGGACCTTCTGAATAATCCCTGAGAACAGGTCCTGGGATACAGGTGAGCAAATCAATCTGGAGGGTGGGTAGGTGGAAGTTCTGGCATTCTGATCTACAAGGTGGTATTCTCTGCTATGCGAGGAAAAGGACCATGTTGTATGGTTTGGTGCTTCAGCATCCTGTGTGATAGGGCAGTCGTTTCCATGTGACACTGACACTTAGTTAATGAGTAAGATGCTGATACTGGAAGTGGGCTGGTTGCTATGGCTGATAGAAATGCTTTGCCCATTCCTATGCAAGTCTGACAGCCAGTAGGGGTGGGAGCAGCGGCTTGCACCAGTGGATTTGCTCTCTCCAGAGCACTTTCACTGACAGAGGGGCAAATTCTCTGGTGCCCAGTCATGAGCCCAGCTCTGGGTCAGCACTCCTGCACCACTTCACCCCACATTCCCCCGGGGGTGGAAGCGACGATAGTTGGCTTCCACTGCCCTTCTAGTATGCAGGGGCCATTGGAGAATCCTTGTGTATCTCTGCTTTCCCCACAGAGGATTTAAAAGGTTTTCTTTTTAAAAAACTTTTGGGGCTTCCTGTGCTGCAGGAAAGTCCTTTGGAGGGACTGTGGTGCCATCCCTGCCTGCCCAACAGTTCTGGATTGGGCTGTAAGTCTTCCATTGTACTCTAAAACAGAACTTGTCAAGTAATACCCCTGGTCCTCCCAATGCATCAGTCCTAATGCTAGACTCCCGCCTGGTGCTAAATGTATGAGCCTCAAGCTTGAATGTTCACCTTCTTTGCACCTGCTGTGATTCCTTCCCTTCCTCCTTGATTTTTCAGCCATCGTTTGCTGCATCGGCCAAACTGGAAGAAGTTGTTCTCAGCCACGTTGGTCCGAAGGAAAACATCCAAAAAGCCCACAATGCAGTCCACTTTTTATCAGAACCCACCAAATGACACAGAATGGTGTGAGCTTCTGAGTCCTCCTGAATTCTTCTTCAGGTTGGACATTACAAGGAAAACATTTTATTTTGGTATCATTTGGTGCAGTCCTGACAAAAGATATCCCGTGGATTGGATTCATCCAAGCTGAGCAACTCAAGAGTTGGGAATCATGGGCTGCTTTTTGCATAGCAGTTTCTCTACTTTTAATATAACGTTTTTTTGAGGGGATGAGAGGAGAATATGTCTGTAAAGTGCCATCTAGTCGCAGCCAATGCATGATATCCCATGAAGGCTTTCAAGTAGGAAAAATAGATACCATGTCTAATACTGTATTTTGGGACGCTGTATCCTAATGGGTTTTTAGTAATTTGGGTAAATGGAGCCTATATTATATATATTTATATTTTGTATTCTGTTTAGGTGCTCTGTTTGTTATATTTTGTTGTAAATTATGTTGTACACCACCCAGAGCCCTCCGGGGGAGGGTGGTATATAAACTTATTTATTTATTTATTTATTTATTTATTTATTTATTTATTTATTTATTTATTTCATTTTTAAACCGCCCTCCCCCGAAGGGCTCAGGGCGGTGTACATCAACATCATAATACAAATATAAAACAATCTATAACAATTTTAAATTAATAGAATTTAAACAATTTACAATTTACAGATGGCGACTTATCCCAACCTCATTCCCGCCCACGGGAGACCAAGATGGTATGGGGGTCAGACGGTCATCCCGGCTGGCCAAAAGCCTGGCGGAACAGGTCCGTTTTACAGGCCCTGAGGAAACTCTGAAGGTCCCGCAGGGCCCTGGTCTCCTTAGGGAGCCTGTTCCACCAGGTAGGGGCCACGGCAGTAAAAGCCCTGGCCCTTGTTGAGGCCAGCCGGATCTTTTTTGGGCCAGGGATTTCGAGCAACCGCTCCTCCGTAGAGCGGAGGGCCCTAGTAGGGCAGTGCGGGGAGATGCGATCCCTCAGATATGTAGGCCCAATGCCGCTAATGGCCTTAAAGGTCAAGACCAGCACTTTGAAGATGGCCCGGAACTCGATGGGCAGCCAGTGTAGATGGTATAGGACCGGAGTAATCCGGTCCCAACTAGCTGTTCCTGTAAGTAGTCTGGCTGCCGCATGTTGAATGAGTTTCAATTTCCCGATCACCGACAGAGGCAGGCCAGCGTAGAGCGCGTTACAATAATCCAGCCTAGAGGTGACCGTTGCATGGATCACTGTGGCCAGGTCAGAACGGGACAGATACGGGGCTAATTGTCTCGCCTGTCGCAGATGGTAAAAAGCAATTCGGGCAGTTTGAGTGACCTGGCCCTCCGTTGATAATGTCGGGTCCAAAGCCACGCCCAAGCTCTTAACAGTCGAGGTTAGATGTAAGACCTCGCCGTTTAGCGACGGCAAGCAAAAGTCCACCGGTCTCTCCCCTCGTCCCAACCACAGGACCTCCGTCTTTGCAGGGTTTAGCTTCAACCGACTTGCTCTCAACCACCCTAGAAGCTACGGCTTCTAAAGCAGCACTGGAGAGCTCCAGGGGCCGCGAGACGGGCTGCCCTCCCATCGTGAACACGCAAGCTGGGTGTCATTGGCGATACTGGATTAGCACCGCAGCCCGAACCTCCGGACTAGACTTGCCAGGGGGCGCCTGTAGCTATTAAAAAGCATCGGGAGAGAGGATTCACTCCCCCCGCGGCACCCCACATTCAATGGGGTAAGCGCTGGAGTTCTCACCCCCCGATGTCACCTGCAGTCCCCGGTCTCGGAGAAATGAGGCCAGCCAATCCAAGGCTGACCCGCAGACCCCGATATCAGCGAGGCGGTGGACCAAAAGGTTGTGATCTACCACATCGAACGCTGCGGTGAGATCTAACAACACCAGCAGCTCCGACCCACCTCTGTCCAAGTGAAGCCGGAGTTCGTCCACAACGGCAACCAGCACCGTCTCGGTCCCATGGCCAGCACGAATAATAATAATAATAATAATAATAATAATAATAATAATAATAATAATAATAATAATAATAATAATAATAATAGCCAATCAATATGGAACCTTTATTGGCATGTAAGTTGAAACAAGGTTATGCTTTAACCTTGGGCACAGCAGATATAAGACAGTTGACATTAAAATAACCGTAGTGCTGATAATAAGAATTACAAAGCAAATAAATTTTGCTGTCTGTATCTCTAATTGTCCTCGTTCCAGGCCTGCCCCCTTGTGAATATGCTCCTTCTGAAACCTGCTTTACTCCCATCTATTGGGAAAGAACACTATCCCAAGTGTACCATCTCACTAGATGAAAAGGTGTGAATGGTCAAAGATCTCACCCCAGTAGAGCCGTTTTCCTGCTACAAACTCCTTGTGATCAACATGTTCTCCTCTGCTTTTAAAAAACAAGTGTTAAGGCACTATAGCAATTTTCATTTTAGGAAAAGTTGCTGGCAGGAGCGAAGTGCAGAAAACCGCCTTGTGGAAGCTCCGTTGTGAATGCTTCTGCGTTCATAGCAGCGATGAGACCAGTTGAGAGAATCCTCCTGCTAAGGAAGAAGCCGCGGTTTCCAGTACTGAATTTGTAGGCAAGATGTGGTTTGTCACCAACCAGGGTCTGACATCACAGCTTAGCCAAACCTCTTAGAGTTAAAATGTGGTAGTGCAGTGGATGGCACTTGATCATTTCACTCAGCAACTTTGAATTCCTTGGGGAGAAGTGACTGTTCCTCCTCTTTCCTGCTGTGGCAGGTTGTTCCTGGTGGTAGAAGTGCTGGCGGGGTGGGGTAGGGGATGAATCCAAAACGTCCCTTTCCAAAGTGGGACCTTCATTCTGACAAGATCATCACCCTTGATTTTCAGAGGAGGCTCAGCCGTGGTTGACCCTGAACACTCTTCTGGGTCTAGGAGAAGGGTGGATGACTTGGTTGACTTTGGGGCTCATTTTCTGCTCCTCCTTCTGCAACCAGACGAGTGGCTGACGGCACCTCAAACGCTGGCGCTGCTCTAAATCCTCTCCTCATTGTGGGCTGCTCCTTTGCAGCAGCAGCTTTTCTGGGTTGGCTTCTGTTGGAACTTCTGCCAAAGACTCTGGCCAGTGATCCTAATTGGCAGGTAGGCCTGGAGGCTCCCCCCACCCCCCAGGCAAAGTACTGGGAATGGTTCCAACTCCTGCTATAACCTTCTGTCCTCCCAAGGGCTGAATCATATCTCTGGTTTCAGGATCTTCCCTCCTGTTTGCTGATGCCTCTGAACAGGTGTGGACTTTGCCATGAGCAACACCCCCCCGCCCCCCAAACCCAAAGCTCTTCCTTTTTGCTTTCTCTTTCCAGTTCTTGGAATTCCTGTTCTGGCTGAGCAGCCGAGCCTTCTGTGTGGCTGAGTGGGTTTAAATGACATTCTTTCTCTTGTGCCCACTTTCCTCTTTCTGGCCAGGCAGCTGTGCTTTAAATTGCACTCAGACAATCCTCCCTCTAGAGGGGGCAACTATAATGGCAGTGATCCCCCCCTCCCCAATTTCTCCTGCCAAGGTTGTATTTGAGCAAATTATTTTTTGAGAGCATGCTGCTGAGCCTTCTGTGATAGGCAGATGGTTCTCTGTCATAAGTCCCCTTCAAGATTCCCTTTGCAGACTTTTTTTCCCTGTAAAGCTATTTGCTTTGTGTCATCCTGTGACCCTCACGTAACCTCAGTGGCACAAAGGTTAGTTCAGACCAGAGAATCCCAAGGAGGGCATCAGATTAAACCACACTAGAGAATCTCGAGGAAGCATTAGAAGGAGTTTTTGACGTTTGTTGGAAATATGATTGCAGTATCGCAAAAATGCAGTGTGTACCTGTCCTTAGTCCTGTTGATGTGGCTACAACTACACTTTGTGTTCTTCTTGGGCATTGTGCCAAATTGTAGTTTGTACCACCTAAACTATGGAAGCCTGCCTTCATTTGATCAGTGTTCCTGCTTTGGAGTTAAAACCATGGCTACTTTCCTGGTTTGTTACACCAAAGACATGCAATCTTTGGTAGTTAAAGAGCCAAACTGTTCAAAATTCAGAGGGCGAGTTCAACCCAGCGACAGTATCAGAAATCCTATTTGAAAATATACAAATTAAAGTTACTAATAATTGATGTCCTGATTGTAATAATCCATAAAGTTCCACAACCCAAATACTGGCTGTTGTGAGTCTCTTATTAAGAACTGGGGCAGATGACATCTTACAATAAGTAATCAATATACACAAAAGTACACAATGTGATGATTGTAGTGTCCTAGCATAAATCTTATTTTTAGCAAATAACTTTCTGTAAGGTATATCTCAGAAACCCCTTAATAATACTGAAGCACCATCGGAAGTTGCACCTGGTTCATTGAGTGTTCAAGGCCTGAGACACTCAGAAGTGGTTTGCCATGGCCCTCTACACAGCAGCCCCAGGATCTTCCTTTGTGGTCTTTCAGTCAAGTATTGACCATGGCTGACCCAGCCTAGTTTCAAGCTCTGACAAGGTTGGGCAAGGCTGGGCTGTTATTAAAAGCCCTTCTGTCCTAGGAACATTTTTGCCTGTCATTCTCTGCCCAATACTGATTAATCCAGAATCCTACCTACTCTTCCAATACGTCTTACCTTGTTATAAACTGTGGCTAGACTTCCATAAGTGTGGCTTAAGCATTGTGTTGCCAGTTCCTGCTGTGTGGTCCCATCTCTGTGGTTCTTTCTGACACACATCTTGGTGAATGGTGTTGTCAGAGTACTGCTGCCCGAGTTCTTCTCCTAAGTACCACATTTCTGAGGTGGGGCTACAGAGCTGGCACCAGGCCATGGATTTCTCTGTTATCTGCCTTCTGATCTGTTGATTAAGGAGCTGCCAAAGCACACCTGAGCTTTCTTTGCCTGGCGCCCTTTGGCGAACCTTCCATGCATCTTCTGTGGCAGAATGCTTTTGCTACTGTTTGGAAGCTTGAGTGCTAAATAAAAAAAGCGATGCTGCAGAACTTCTGGATTGCCCTGGAGACCCTTGTTTTCTAAATGATTCAGGCACTAGGCCAGCGGTGTCTAACTCTGGCGCTTCAGATGTTCGTGGACTGCAATTCCCATCAGCCCCTACTGGCATGGCCAATTAGCCAAGAAGCTGAGTCTGATGGCTGCATTACTTGAAGGCATAGTTTCAGTTACCTTGTTAAGTGGATTCTGGATTGCTCACTGTTTTTGCCAGAGAAAACTGATGTGCTGTAACACATCACTTTGGCCTGACTCTGCTTTTGCGCTTGGACCTGCAATACACCCTACGCTGCTGACATAGTGGCCATATGTCACAGCCGTCCTAAGTTAGCAGCTGTTGCTAGATGTCAAAGTTTTATTGATGTGTCTTATTGCCCATAGTTGTGTTTAAACATTTGCGGATTTCTTCCACTTTTGTGTTAAAACTTTCCATATCCATGCTGGAGGACTTGAGGTGGCAGGAGAGAGGTGGCAGGAGAGAGGCGACGGGACATTGGGACATGTTGCTTTGGCAAAAGGCCAATACCAATAAAGCAAGACCTAGTTCTTTCATGCTGGAGGATTTGTAGGAGAGGTTTTCTCTGCCATTCATGGAGAACTTGTGGGTGGGGCTGTCTCCACTGTTAACTTGGCAAGTCGAGTTCTGGAACCCTTCCTGTAGCAGGCAGGCAGGGTTCAAGTAGTGCTTCCAGCAATGTTAAGGGGATTGCCCATACATTCTTTCTTTTTAACAACTGGAATTATTTGCTTTTCCAGGCTTGGAGATTTGAGTTAGGATTAGTCACATGCTTCTTGTAGTCATGAGGGCTAGAAACTTTTTTTTTTAAAGGAAACTGAGCTTCTCAGGAAAAGCTCCCCACTCAACATGCACGACAGCTGCAGAATTGCAGCTATATTCTCTGTTTAGCAAAATCCAATCATCTTTTGAGATGAAGCTTAGATGGCTGACTTTCTTCTTTAATATCTCAGCTTTAAATTTGTGGATCACATTGTTTTTCATGGATTATTTGATAGGGGCTACAATAGATGGAGTAATAGACATTCGCTGGTCCTGGATAACCCAGGCTAGTCTGACCTCATCAGATCTCAAAAGGTAAGAAGAAGAAGAGTTTGGATGTATATCCTGCCTTTCTGTCCTGTAAGGAGACTCAAGGCTGCCTATAAACTCCTTTCTCTTCCTCTCCCCACAACAGAAACCTTGTCAGATAGATGGGGCTGAGAGTGTTTCAAAGAACTGTCAGCTCGGTTGTGGTGGATTTTCCGGGCTGTGTGGCTGTGGTCTGGTGGCTCTTGTTCCTGATGTTTCGCCTGCATCTGTGGCTGGCATCTTCAGAGATGCATCACAGAGGGAAGGCTGTTACACACTGCGTCCAGTGAGACTTCCCTCTATGATACACCTCTGAAGATGCCAGCCACAGATGCAGGCGAAACGCCAGGAACAAGATCCACCAGACCATGGCCACACAGCCCGGAAAACCCACCACAAACAGTTGAATCTGGCCGTGAAAGCCTTTGACAATACAACTGTGAACTGCTTCACAGTTCTTCAAGGTGATCCAGTGTCAAACCCCAGCTCAGTGACCCAAATCAGACTGTGTAACTGGATCATTAAGAAGCCTTTATTGGAAGACACATGGGTTAGAGGGGAAAAGTTGGTTCTTCCAAACATTCAAACAACCCCAATACATCAAACCCTATTCCTCCTCCCCGCTCCCTAGCCCATAATACTATCCCACACTACAGAAGGCACGAAGACAGGAATGCAGGATGGACTCAAGGTCAGAAGGCTGCGATAATGTCTTTGAACTCTGGGAGCCTCTACTCCTGGGGAAAACAAAAGTATTTTGCCAACATCTGGAACTCCCCATCCCCCGGTGCCTCTTTGCTGGCTTCATTCATAGGAGTGGGGAAACAAGAGTCTGCCGCTAATGAGGAGGAGTGGGGAATCAAACCTGGTTCTCCAGATGAGAGTCCCCTTCTCTTAACCACTACACCATGCTGGCTGGCCAGCAGGGTCAGCCTTGGCTAGTATTTGAATGGGAAGCCGCTGGTGATGTCCAGGACTGTGAGACAGAGGCAGGTAATGACAAACCACCTCTGAATGCCTCTTTCCTAGATAACCCTGTGGGGTCAGCATGAGTGAGCTGTAACTTAATGGCAAAATAAAAAAAAATTCAGCCAGTGAGGTGTAATGGTTAGAGTGTTAGATTAGTATCTGAGAGACCCAGGTTTGAATCCTCACTCTGCCAAGGAAGCTAGTTGATTGACTTGGGGATAGTCATTGTCTCAGCATAACCTACGTCACAGAGTTGTAAGGGTAAAACAAAGGAGAGGAGAATAGTGTAAGATGCTTTGGGCCTCAATTTAGGTGAAGTTGCAGGATAAATGTAGTAAAAAATCTTGTCAAAATATTTCTCATATTCACATTTATTCTTGTGGTTTTTTTATTCCAATGGTCTCCTCCTTGGGGTCTACCCTATTCTGCCCTACGTTTCACATGGGAGATAAGTTAGAGGGCAGTATAATTGGCCCAAGATCACCCAGCAAGCTTTCATAGCAGATTTTACAGATTTGAAACTGGCTTTCCCAGGTTTTAGCCTAACACTAACCACTGTGCCATAGCTGCGGTAACCAAATTGACAGAAGTGCCCATGGCCACTGTTTGGGGATCTTAAAAAAATAATTTTGGGGTTAACCATCCTTTAAGTTTATAGCAATATCTGCACTTGTGCACAAAAGCTAAAGTCCTAGAATTAAGCTTGCATTTTCGATTGCCATAACATACGTTTATGAGTGTTAGCCAGAAAGAGGTGGCATTCCCAGTCTGTATCAGCCGTCAGTGGGGGGAGGTATGGTGGGAAGGGTGAGTTCGACCTGGCATTGGTGATTAGACAAATGTATTTATTTCATTTTTATCCCACCTTCTGATATTTTCTGCATATAGATTGAGCACATAGGAATAGTCTGCACATTCTTCCTTGAGAATATCTTTGGTTTCAACCCACAGTTTTTCTGATTCCTGTTCGCTTTAGTAGAGAAGAAGAGTTTGTATTTATATCCCCCTTTCTATCCTGTAGGAGACTCAAAGAGAGCAGCAGTGGCGTAGGAGGTTAAGCGCTCGTGTATCTAATCTGGAGGAACCGGGTTTGATTCCCCGCTCTGCTGCTTGAGCTGTGGAGGCTTATCTGGGGAATTCAGATTTGCCTGTACACCAACACACGCCAGCTGGGTGACCTTGGGCTAGTCACAGTTCTTCGGAGCTCTCTCAGCCCCACCTACCTCACAGGGTGTTTGTTGTGAGGGGGGAAGGGCAAGGAGATTGTAAGCCCCTTTGAGTCTCCTGCAGGAGAGAAAGGGGGGATATAAATCCAAACTCTTCTTCTTCTTCTTACAATCTCCTTGCCCTTCCCCCCCTCAGAACAATCACCTATTTGATTTCTATATTGGCCATTAGGTTATGGACATGGATACTATCGACTGTGTGCTTGCCAGAAACGTGATCACAATGAACAAATTGTTGTCTTCCCATAATTTTAGGAGTTGCTTTCCTGCTTCATTTCATGTTCCTAGCCCAAAAGTTTATTCCAACTATCGTTTATTCTTCTTTGTTTCCTACTTTTGCATTCCAGTCTCCTATAATATTTAGGTGTGTGTTCAATTTCTTCTTGGACATGTCCATAAAAAATTTCTATATCTGCCTCCTGAGCATCTGTAGTTGGGACGTAAACCTAAATGACGGTTACGTTGATAGGCTTTCCATGAAGTATGATTGATATTGTTCATTCATACTTTGCATTATAGCCCCTGATTGGTCGTGCTTCATCTCACAGCACTATTACAGCAACTCCATTTCTGTGTCTGTTAGTCCAAGAGTAATTTTTGAACTGAATATGTCCTTATCCTGACCAGTTCACTCACTCTCAGGACTGCAGAAGAAGAGTTTGGATTTATACCTCCTCTTTCTCTCCTGTAAGGAGACTCAAGGTGGCTTTTAAGCTCCTTTCCCTTCCCCTCCCCACTCCTTGTGAAGTAGGTAGGGCTGAGAGAGTTCCAAAGAACTGTGACTAGCCCAAGGTCACCCAGCAGGAATGTAGGAGTGTGGAAACACATCTAGTTCACCAGATAAGCCTCTGCCACTCAGGTGGAGGAGTGGGGAATCAAACCCAGTTCTCCAGATTAGAATCCATCTGCTCTTAACCACTACACCACTCTGGCTCTCAATTTTCCATTTTATTGAAAAGTTTAAATGTTCCATTTTTCGTTTTATGATTTCTGCTTTATCTTGATTCATACTTCTCCCATTCAATGTTCCTATTATATGCGACAAATAGCTTTGGACTTTCCTTTTGCATCCATTCACATCAACTACTGAACATCCTCTTGTCTTTAGTCTAGTTACATCATTAAGAATAGTGCTACTTGTAGTTGTCCTCCAGTGTTCCCCAGTAGCTGATTGGATGCCATCCATCCAACTTGGGGGTTCTGTCTCCCAGCACTATATCTGTTTTCATTTTGGGCTGTCTTAGAGTTTTTGAGATAATAGATGATCAGAAGTAGTTTACCATTGTTGTCTTCTACGTAGTACTGACCAGAATTAGCAGAAGTGGTACTGCCGTTGTGTGTGAAAGCTCTTCCGACAGTGTCTGGTAGGTTCCCTTCAGTGATTCCTCCACCCCCATCACCATTGGAACACTTGTTCTTTTCTTCTAACAAGGCTGTTGATTCCTAAATGGGTAGATGCACCCAGTGGCATAGCTTTTGTGGGGCAGGGTAGGGACAAATGCCCCAGGTGGGGCCGCATTTGGTCACATGAGGGGCTGGAAAATCGTCCCCATCCCTCCCCCTTCCCCCCTTGGCCAGGCTGCTGCAGGGCACCCTTTGGCCCAGCCTTGCCAGGCCTGGCAGAAGCCGCAGCTGAGCGCCCCTCGGCCCCGCCCTGCCAGACTAGTTAAGACTGCCGCCGGCTCAGGTAGGTGGGGCGCAGGGGGACCATGGGTGAGGGCAGGTGGTGCCATTTTGCCCCAGGTGCCATTTTCTGCAGCTACACCTTTGGATGCATCTTAGTCTGGTGTCTGAGTTGTGGCCATTCTGCCTTGAGTGACTCTGCTGGGAGTTTAGTCTCTTAATAAAGTCTTATCTTCTTATGGTCTTGCTCTTAGTTTAACTGACACACACAAACCCCCTCACCACATTAAGAAGTGCATTCAAGAGGAAGATAATTTGGTACATCAAATATTTTAATTGTTTTGAATTTATTATTGGAGCTGACGTTTAGGGTACAATGGCGGGTATACCTTAAATGCTGGAAAAGGCTGCTTTTTTGTAAGAAGAGGAAAGAAAGAGGGGGGTGGGAAATCCCAATATTCGCAGAGTTGGATATTTAGTCCCTAGCTTGTCCCTAGTTTGTGGTAAAAGCCCATTTGGTTACCTCTTGATGAAGTGCTGTAAAGTTTTGCTTCAACAGGAGAACAGGAAGTAATTGTTTACAGAAATATTTCTGAAAAATCCATCACTACATACACTACTTCCCCACCACCACCAGTGGTTTCAATGTGGTTCTTTCTTCCTGTATTTTATCCTGAAAACAACCCCATGAAGTAGGTTAGGCTGCGGGAATAATTGACTCAAGGGCACCCATTGAGCTCTGAGGTGGAATAGAAAATCCAACCTGGGTCTCCCAGATCCTAAGCCTGTGGTGGCGAACCTTTGGCACTCCAGATGTTATGGACTACAATTCCCATCAGCCCCTTCCAGCATGGCCAATTGGCTGATGGGAATTGTAGTCCATAACATCTGGAGTGCCAAAGGTTCGCCACCACTGTAAGCTGACATTAACCATTGCACAATACTGTATTTCATGCTGTTGTCCTGTCCTTTGCAGTAGTAGCTCAGCATGGTGTTGTCATACGCCCTTCTGTTTTGCCTCACGATAATCCTGTGAGTAAGGTTGAAGACGATTGGCCCAAGGTCACTCAATAGGATCTATGACCAAATGAGGATTTGAACTTGGTTCTCCTAGGTCCTAACTACTACAGCACAGAATTTGGCCCTGAACCAAAAATGTCAAGCTCTGGGATTGGTTAGTTAGAACATCGTTTTGGCATTATGCCTTGGTTGCTTCCCATTATAGCATCTCCTGCCCCTGCTGCTGGGCTTATATCACGTGTCCTTGCAGCATGCTGCTTCTTGCAAAGAGTTTTCAGTCTCCATGCCTTAGGGTAGCTCCAATAATAGAAATCCGCTTGCTTTACACAGTTGCATTTTAGTTCAGAAAAGTGACTTGTGTGGATTTTAGGAGTGCTGGAATATCTAGGCCCTGGGGCATTGTGGGGTAGTTCCTCATGAGTGTGTGGCAGTGGAGGTCAAGCTTTGCTAATTCTTAAACTCTGTGCAGTGAGAAATTACTCCCATTGAATCAATCAAGCCTCCAGAGCCCAGAGTGGCTACCCACAAAGCAGGCTGCCTGCCATGTTCCTGCAAACACTTCTGTTTCTTGGGTATTGCTGGTGACTCTTAGTTGAGGTTTGGCAGGAACAGTTTCTTGATTCTCCTGAGGTTGTTAGAAATCTTCAGGGCTGCACTGTGGTTTTCTTGGTGCATTCCAAGTTGCTCTTGAGAGCTGATGATTCAGAAAGCTGTCAGAGCAGAGTTCTTCCAGGGAACTGCAGGTCAATGTTTGAAGTAAGAGTCACTTGCTTCTAACGGAACAAATACTTGTGACAAAACAGATGTGGTCCAGAGGGTGCTGGGGTGCCCGGTGGCCAGTGAGGTATAGTGGTTAAGAGCAGGTGCACTCTAATCTGGAGAACCGGGTTTGATTCCTGGCTCTGCCACTTGAACTGGAGGCTTATCTGGTGAATCAGTTTAGCTTGTGCACTCCAACACATGCCAGCTGGGTGACCTTGGGCTAGTCACAGTTCTTTGGCGTTCTCTCAGCCCCACCCACCTCACAGGGTGTTTGTTGTGGGGGGGAGTGGAAGGGAAAGGAGATTGTAAACCCCTTTGAGTCTCCTTGCAGGAGAGAAAGGAGGGGATATAAATCCAAATTCCTATCCAAATAATTATCTTTCTCCTCCTCTTTCTAGCTGGCTTTCTCTTTTCTTCAGGCCAGGTGTTCTGTTGAGAGCTCTACATCTCATTTTTCCCATCACCCTTTATCCAGTGGCACACATGGCTTCCCCGCTCTTATAGCTTATCCTCTCAATGTTGTAGGGTAAGCTAAGATCAACTAAGTGGGCCAAGGTCAGCCAGTGGCTGCTTACCTGAGTGGAGATTTGAACCTAGCATAGTATTCAGACTGCTGCTCTGTACTGGCTGTTCTTAGCCCATCTTAAGTTACGTGTGCAAATACAGTTCTGGAACCTGGAATAGAACACTAGTTTTTTGAAGTCTGGGATTCAACTTTTTTAAAAATAAGAGTTGCTAGTCCTCATGTTTACAGAGAATAGTACTCTTCCCTGTCTTACATACCTCAATCAAACATTTCATCTTCCTATTTTCACCCCACCTCCCATCCAGCTTCTTTGAAAACCTGAATAAGCACATTGATGCATGCCTTTTAATGAGCTGTTGGAATTTACACTTCATCTGGTTTAAAATTCCCTCAAAGCCCCAAACACTGTCTGTATGAAAAGTCCAATGAGACATAACAGCATGCAAGTTTACAAGGTCCCACTGAGTCTTCATCAGGCTAGATAAACGGTTCTGGGAAGCTCAGAAACTTGCACACTTTTAGTCCTAATAAAAGTATAGATGGTGTTTTTGGCCGATGGAGATTTGAACAAGTTGTTAAAAATTTCTACAACTGGAAATCCTAATTGCTGAGATGATTAGAATCTGTCTTCATGGGGAAAAAACTGAACATGCAGTTCCCTGGAGCTTTCCATGCTGTGGGGTGGTACATTTTTGTCCATGTATCTTGGTTTTTAGCTCCATGCTTCCCCTGAGAAGCTCAGAATCATGTATATAGTTCCCCCATTACATGTTATCCGCACAACTACTCTGAAAGGTAGGACTGGCCAATAGAGAGTGATTAGCCCAAAGTCACTATGCACCTTGGCTGCATAGGGATTGAAACTTGCACCTCTCCAGAACCTGTTGGGCAATCTGAAACGCTATATACTACAGTGGTTCTTAGTTGCTATTCTAGATGGCTCGATATATTTGGGGTTTTGTTCTGTTTTGCTGTGTGAAAGACCAAGGACTTTGAGACATCTGCTTACATACGTTTATTCTGGCAGAAAGCACACTCATGAAATTTAGGCAACTTTGGCAGATGCAGTGGGTGAGAATGAATGTCAATGTTTGTTTTCTTGTTTGTTTTATTATACAGTGTTGACAACAGAAGGGCAAATAAGAAAGCCAGCTTGGTGTAGTAGTTAGAGTGTTGGACTAGAATCTGGAGTCCCAGATTCAAGTCCTCAGTCTGCCGCAGAAGTAGGCTGAGTGCTGTTGGGTTAGACATTCTTTCTCCGATTAATCTTTTTTCCAGGGTTATTGTGAGGATAAAATGGAGGAGTGAATAACTATGTAAGTCTCTTTGGTTTCTCGCTGGGGAGAAAGGCAGGATATAAATGAAGTAAATAAATACACCATTGTCATCAGAAACAAAGCAAGTGGTGATGGGAGACGGGATGTTTTCCATGGCGGTGCCATGTCTCAGATGCTATCCCCAGACAGGATAACTTGACTGTTAGTGTTTAGGTGCCAGGAAAGAAAAGGCTCTAGAAGCATTCCACAGTACCATGTCTCAGATGTTGTCTCCAGACAGGATAACTTGATTGCTAGTGTTTAGGTATCAGACTAAAAGGAAAGAAAAGGCTCTAGAAGCATTCCACAGTACCATGTCTCAGATGTTGTCTCCAGACAGGATAACTTGATTGCTAGTGTTTAGGTATCAGACTAAAAGGAAAGAAAAGGCTCTAGAAGCATTCCACAGTACCATGTCTCAGATGTTGTCTCCAGACAGGATAACTTGATTGCTAGTGTTTAGGTATCAGACTAAAAGGAAAGAAAAGGCTCTAGAAGCATTCCACAGTACCATGTCACAGATGCTATCCCCAGACAAGATAACTTGATGGTTAGTGTTTAGGTGCCAGGCTAAAAGGGAAGAAAAGGCTGTGGAAGCATGTCACATTTCTTCCACCACTCGTCCTTCTTGGCCTGTATCGTGATGGTTTCAGTATTTAGGATCAAACCTACCAAACAGGATATTCCTGACTGACTAGAACAAACTCCCAAACTCTGCAGAATCCTTGGATGAATAATACAGCTTTCCCCTGGTGTGCAGGGTTTAATGACCTTGACTCAGTGTGGCACGTTGCTGTTTATTCCCAAAGGCCAGAGAGTTAGGCTGTGTTTAAAGGCAATGCTGGGTGTGACAGGGTTTCTCTGTACAACTCTGCATGGTCTTGCTCAACTTTGCGACAACCGTTGCCAAGCATGCTTATTTATCACAGTAGCATGGCGCCCACAAGAACTATGGCTCTCCAGTGTGCCAACAACATCTGTGTAACTGCGTGGCGCAGATTTCACACTGTATAAACGAGGCTCTGATGCTCAGCAAAGCTTTCTAGCTCCCATTTAAACTAAGCCTCAAGTTTGCTTTTACAGAGAAAGGGGGGCAGAACAGAATGGGGTGGTTTGGATAACAAGTGATGGATTCCAGCTTGGTACCTTCTGTTGTGTCCAAAATTCCACGCAAGGAGAAAACTAGTGCTGCAAGGAGACCCGCTTTGTTCCAGCATGGTGTAGTGGTTAATAGCAGGTGGACTCTAGAGTATTGGGCTTGATTCCCCACACCTCCATTGAGTGATTGGCTGTTATCTGGTGAACCATATTTGTTTCCGCACTCCTACATTCCTGCTGGTAGACCTTGGGCTAGTCACAGTTGATTCAGAACTCTCTCAGTCCCACCTACCTTGCAAGGTAGGAGGAGGACTGGAAAGGAGTTTGTAAGCTCCTTTGAGTTTGTAAGCTCCTTTGAGTCTCCTTACAGGAGATAAAGGGGGAGAGTATAAATCCAAGCTCTTCCTCCTCTGCTCCTTCTTCTTCTTCCTCTTCCTCCTCTTTCTCTTTGTGCTGGATGTTGACTTGCTGAAAGTTCTTAATGAAGGGTGGGGGGGGGGGTAATTTTTCTGTGATGTTTTCCCCACCTCATTATTCCGCTTGTGCAAAGGCTGGTCTGAACATGTTGTGGTAATAAGGTGTCTGAGCATGAGGTGGTGGAAAAGACTGTAACACTTCAGACTGGAATTATGTTTTTCAAAAGTCCCCAGGTATCAATAATTCTCTGTAAGCAGGGAAATTGGAACAGCGTGGGACAGACTGTGCTCCAACTTTTCTCATGATGCGCTATTTTTCTTGCTTGCAAAGAGTTTTTGTGGTGGTGGTGGGGGGGGCATGAGAAAGGTGACTCTCCCCACCTGCAGCCTAAAGCGACTCAGGGCCATTCTGCCCTTTCATAATTCTGCCTCTTCCTTCTGGCACTTGTTTAGATCATACCTCAAGTCTGCACTTTACCTTCCCTTAGAAATCCATGGGAGTGTAGCTCTCTGGCTATGTTTTGCCCCTATGAATCTTCCTGCTTTGCCCTGGTGGGAAAATGTTCTTTTCAGTTTCCTGCTGTGCAAACTTGTACATATATAGAGCTTGCCAAGTAGAAATCTATTAACGTTATAATTGCTCCCTTATCTGGGAGTGGGCCATTCTATAGTGCAAAATACACATTTTGGATTATGCCCCTAGATTGGAAAATATAGAGCTTAGTCAGCGCAAAGATAGCACTTGGTTTTCACTCTGCTGATTGGAAGAGAGGTTCAAATTGATGGGAATATTCAACTTGTTCCCAGCTTGGGGCGAGCTATTTCAAAAGAGGAAAGGATGGTGCATGACCCTTACCCTCAACTTGGCTGTATGAACACCCCAGCTCTGCATTCAGAAGAGGTGGCTTCACCCTCACAAATCAGTCTAACACAAAATACTGCAGGCAACAGTTTACCCATTCTGAATCAGATAAGACTGCATCTGTGGTGGAGAGATCAGGTTATGCAGAGAGCTGTGTGGTTATGACCCCTAATTGCACAAAGATCCTTTAAGCCACAAAAATGCCAGTGCTTGAAGTCAGTAATGGGCTGGGTGCAGGTGAACAAGCTGAAACTTAATCCTGACAAGACAGAGGGGCTCTGGGTTAGAAGAAGAAGATGAAGAGTTTGGATTTATATCCCCCATTTCTCTCCTGTAGGTGATTCAAAGGGGCTTACAACCTCCTTGCCCTTCCCCCCTCACAACAAACACCCTGTGAGGTGGGTGGGGCTGAGAGAGCTCCGAGAAGCTGTGACTAGCCCAAGGTCACCCAGCTGGCGTGTGTGGGAGTGTACAGGCAAATCTGAATTCCCCAGATAAGCCTCCACAGCTCAAGCGGCAGAGTGGGGAGTCAAACCCAGTTCCTCCAGATTAGATACACGAGCTCTTAACCTCCTACGCCACTGCTACTAGGGACATGAGATCTCTCCTGTCTTGGATGGGGTTACAGTCCCCTTGAAAAGTCAGATTTGTAGGTTCTGAGTGTGCTAAGGCATGGGTGTCAAATATATAGCTTGGGGGGTGGATCTGACCCCTTGAGAGGGCTTATCAGGCCCGTGAGCCACCTGAGGCAAAACCCCTCCCACTCCTGATCTGGCCTGTTGAGCCACCCACCCACCCCCATACCAATCTGAGCTGGTGAGTCCACTGCAAGCTCTCTGGCTGAGGCAACCCCCCCCCCCCCATGCTGATCTGGGCCTAGTGAGCCTACTACCCTGTTTCCCCGAAAATAAGACATCCTCTGAAAATAAGACGTGGTAGAGGTTTTGCTGAAGTGCTAAATATAAAGCATCCCCTGAAAGTTAGACGTAGCAAAGTTTTTGTTTGGAAGCATGCCCGTCGACCACAACACTAGAGCATGCAGCTGTGGAGCGGAAAAATAAGACATCCCCTGAAAATAAGACATAGTGCATCTTTGGGAGCAAAACTTAATATAAGACACTCTTATTTTCGGGGAAACAGGGTATGGGCCCACCAGCTGAGGCAACTGAGATCAGAGGGACTGGCCCATCCACCAGAGAACTTTGGTGCAGGGGTCTTCAACCTGCGGCTCTCCAATTGGCCATGCTGGCAGGGGCTGATGGAATTTGTAGTCCATGAACATCTGGAGAGCCGCAGGTTGCAGACCCCTGGCATGAGAGGGGACCTTTTCAGTGACTGCCCCATAATTATGGAACACTCTCCCCAGACAGATGTGTCTGACCTCACTCTTGACCTTTAGGAGGCAGCTGAAGATGGTTTTGTCCATGAATTTTAGTTCTTCTGTTAGTCTTAAATTGCTGATTTTAAATCAGTGCTCTTTATGAATTTTATTGTTTTATTGCCATTCATAGCATAAGCTGTCTTGCATACCTGAGGTGGAAAAGCTCCTAAACATTTTTTAAATAAATAAAAATAGTGTAGCCTGAGAGCATGTAGCCAGCCCAAGATCAATCATCCAGTCAGTTTCTATGGTAGAAGTGCGAATCACGGTAAGTGACCAATGGACCATTCTCACATCTCCCAAGCTGCAAGGGCATTTGGGTGCTGTGTGGTTTCCGGGCTGTATGGCCGTGTTCTAGCAGCATTCTCTCCTGACGTTTCGCCTGCATCTGTGGCTGGCATCTTCAGAGGAGATCCTCTGAAGACGCCAGTCACAGATGCAGGTGAAACGTCAGGAGAGAATGCTGCTAGAACACGGCCATACAGCCTGGAAACCACACAGCAACCAAGTGATTCCGGCCGTGAAAGCCTTCGACAATACATTGCAAGGGCATTGTTAGTCCTTGGTTGGTATCCATCTGAAGACACTCACAAATAGTTTCTATCACCATAAATCTTTACAGTGCTAGAAAATTCTTGTATTGATTTTTTTCAACTACTGGCTAATAGTGCCAGTTTAGGCAGCATTACTCCAGCCTAAGACCACAGAGTTTAGTGGACTTGGAATAAAATAAGCTTGCACAGGATTACACACTGACATAGCTGGATCTGATTGGGGCCTTTTCACTGTTGATGCAATAAACTATGTGTGCTTTACATCCACTTTACCTTCTGTGCAGTTGAACGTATGAACTGGCCTTCACAGTGGCTTAAAAAGATTTGAGTGGCCTGGGAGGATTTTTTTCCCCTCAGGAGATGTTGTAAAGTGGCTGTTCCACTGAGGTGCTCCTGTTTCCTGTGCATGGGGTGTGTAAGCTTGAAGCAGTGGCGTTCTGCGATAACCAAGCAGAAGGGTTCCCACACCCTGTGCTGGGTGTGTGTGTCAGAGGAGGAGGAAGAGCACGTTCTGGGCAGGACTCGTCTGCCTGGGCAAGGTTGGAGCCTGGCACAGCCCTGTTGCTGCATAGATCCCAGAATTGTCCTTTTATCTGTGCCCCCTCAGGGCTGGGGTTGGCCCTTCTTCTTTTCTTTTTGACTCTGAATTGGAAGAAGGAATCCCATTCCCTTCTGGGAACCTACGGTTGGGAAGAGGCCTTTTCACTAGTATGAAGTTACGTCTACCTGTTTTCCCCTAGTTTTTTTCCCCCCAAGGGGTAATGGAAGGAAAGTTGCCAAGGAATGTTGGTATGGTTCAGGCTGTATGGGAAATGTAACGTTGCTGTTGAAAATGTTGAGGGGTGTGTGTGTGTGGAAGAAACGGGAGCCAAGAAACAGACACCACTCTCACTCCTTTCCATGTTGACAGAAACATTTCAAAGATTTCCTTTCTTGCTAATGTGGGAAGGGGCTCTGTAGCTCACTTGCTCTCCCACCCTCTCTTGACTGTGGGGAAGCTGACTTGTGCTTGCCGCTTTCTGCCTTCCCTTTTGGCTGCGGGCCTGTCAAGCTGAAAGGATGGTAAGGGAGGGGGGGACTTCTTTCTGTTCCATTATCTGTATAGCAGCTTGTCTGACCAGCTGTCGAGTGGCTAATCCCGCTGGTGGTGGGGAAATGACAGGATCCTGCTACAGCGGGCCAGACGAAACAGCTGCTCCCGGTCCTCCTTTTGTCCTTTCCCACTGTCCTGGCACCCCTGGGGACTCGTTGCAGGGGAGAGGGATGCCAGTGACCCTCACTCCATGCACATGGTGTGGGAGTGGACATCTATATATATTTGCAACACTCTCTTCTTCTGCTGACTTGGGAAACGGGGGAATGGTTCAGGGACTTCTCTTCCCTCCTAGCTGCCTCCTTTGTTCCTGAAGCTGCTTAAGAGGGGTCTGAGCCCAGTACTTGGAATGGCTTAGCCCAGAGGTGTCCAACTCTGGCGCTTCAGATGTTCATGGACTACAGTTCCCATCAGCTCCTGCCATTCCAGCAGAGGCTGATGGGGATTGTAGTCCATGAACATCTGAAGCGCCAGAGTTGGACACCTCCGGCTTAGCCCTTTGATACAGGTTGACATTCCATAGCTGCCGGGGCAAGGGCCTCTTGGGAGGAATGCATTGAAAGTAAGTCAATCAGCATGCAGAAGAAGAAGAAGAGTTTGGATTTATGCTCCACTTTTTTTTCCTGTAAGGAGACTCAAGGTGGCTTACAAACTCTTTTTCCTTCCTCTCCCCACAACAGACACCTTGTGAGGTAGGTGGGACTGAGAGAGTTCCAAAGAACTGGGACTAGCCCAAGGTACCCCAGCAGGAGTGCAGGAGTGCAAAAACATACTTGGTTCGCCAGATAAGCCTCCGCTGCTCAGGTGGAGGAGTGGGGAATCAAACCCAGTTCTCCAGTTTAGAATCAACCTGTTCTTAACCACTACACCATGCTGGCTCTCCATTTATATAGAGGCGTACACCTTCACTGATGCAGCTGGGGGGGGGGACCTATCCCCAAGTATCTAGAAATATACTTGTCAGAAGCAAGAGCCTCTGTGGATAGGACTCTGCAGTTGTACAATCACCCCTTAGCCAGATGTTAAAACAGCCCTAGAACAAGTCAAGCGCCCCCCTATGGTGCTTAGAGGCTAACATTGTGGGGGGTGCTTAATTTGAGCCTTGCCTGAAGCATTCAAAATGGGGGCTGCTTAACTGTTACCTCTTGCAAACCACTGATGGTGTGAGATGAGACCACTGGTGATAGGATACACTAATCATTGTGGCTGCGGAACGGTCCTAGTGAAGTGGTTGCCATGGTACTGGCAGAACTACTGCCAGCAGCCCTCCGGAATTTTCCCTGTCAGTTAAAAGAGCCAATTATAGGAATGCTAGAAACTCTGGTGATTTCTGGAGCTTCCTTTGTCACTTCCAAGTTTCACCCAGAAGCAACGTAGCATGTTACTAATGTAACATGCCTTCCTTCCACCCCGGTCCCTGTCTCCAGCCCTCCCACCAGTTGCCAGGGAGGGTTGCTTTCTCTCCCTAGCCTTCTCCCCATGAAAGAAGCCTGAGGTACTGTGGTTGCCTAGCAAAGGCCACTGAGACCTTCAGTTTCTTAAAGCTGCAGGCGCTTGCTCATGTTATTTTAGGTTTTTATCTCCCCCTCTCACCCCCGGTTCATTTTTGTAAATATTTCAAATTGTCCCCCGCCCCCCCAAGCCTGGGGTTTGTTTCAGGTTTGTCAAACTCTCTTTCGACTTGGACGCCTTTGCTATTAGAATATGACAAGTGAGAACCCACAAAGACTTGTGGGAGGCATCTCATTTCCTCCTACCCCCTATTTCCTCTTTCCCTGAAAGCCCCCTTAGCTTCTCTCCACCTCCTTTTTCCTTCCCACCCAACAGCAAACATACATTTATCTGCCCCTCTATCTTCAGCTTTCCTTCTCTCCCCACAGCAGCCTCTATTAGGAAAACATGGAAAATTATGGAAAGGACTTCTGGAGATTTTTTCCAAAATCCAAAGTGTTACAACAGCTTCAAACACATAGCATAACAGTTATCACCCACCAAATAAAATGCTACAAAAAAACCCAGACCTAGTAGATGAACCAAGGGTTGAATTGAGAATTGTGCATTTTTGCCAACCTGTACAGCAAGGAGCTGGTATCAGGAAAAGGAGATTTTTAAGACCCTTTGAGTCTCCTTACAGGAGAGAAAGGGAGGATATAAATTCAAACTCCTCCTCCTCTTCTTGCTGAATGCAGATGTCAGGGAAAGGGAAGGAACAACTTGGAAACTACCCTTGCCAGATTTTGTGCATATATAGAGGAAGAGGAGGAAGAAGAGTTTGGATATATATCCCCCCTTTCTCTCCTGTAGGAGACTCAAAGGGGCTTACAATCTCCTTGCCCTTCCCCCCTCCCAACAAACACCCTGTGAGGTGGGTGGGGCTGAGAGAGCTCCGAGAAGCTGTTACTAGCCCAATGTCACCCATCTGGCGTGTGTGGGAGTGCATAGGCTAATCTGAATTCCCCAGATAAGCCTCCACAGTTCAAACGGCAGAGCTGGGAATCAAACCCAGTTCCTCCAGATTAGAATTAACCTGCTCTTAACCACCACGCCACTGCTGCTCCTATGCTGCTCCTATAGATCTATGCCTGCTAGTGATTATAGATGGGGACCCTATTTTGGGGAAAAGGTATTTCTCACGATTTTAGATAGCCCTTTCCCCTCACTTGCAGTGGTTCTTGACCACTGGTACAAAAGAGGTTTTTGAATACTATTCATACCACCCTGAGGATAAAATCCCAGGTCCTCAATTTCTCCCCCAGCAGCTTAAAAAAACAGCAATCAAATAAAACACAAAGGAATTGGCTATTGGCCATTGGACACAGGTCTCTGTAAATGTATGCCTCAGATGTGTCCATCATATGCACATATCGTAAATCTCTCTATATAAATATCATTGCTTTATCTGGGTGCTGTTTTGATGTTCTGATCTTTTTAATTGTGACATGGTGAGCATTTAGGAATGGCACTAGATACTTGGTGGATAAAAGGCCAAGAGCCGTCGATACACTCCAATTTACTTTCTGTTTGTTGTGGGAAGAGGACCAGCACTTTGTATCAGTGGCTTTAAGGACTCTACCTGGATCTGTTGAAACCTTTTTTTTGTGGCTGCCTCTTAAGTCTGTGGCTAACAGTGTTCAGAAAGGGGGGAGTATGGTGCTGAAGAAATCTTCCTTGTTTGGGATGAGTCCCAAATGAGGCAGGGGGGGGCGGGGTACAAGGGGCTGCAGTGTGACAGGGCTCAGTTAAGCAGGTGTTTCGCCTGTGGCTGGGGCTAACCGTTTGGGGCAAGACAGACTACTGAATGAAGGGAGCATGTCTCTTTGAAGACTACTTATATGCTGTTAGCATAGTGGTTAGAGTGTTAGGCAGTATGACCTAGGTTCAGTCCCCTGCTTTGCCATAGATGTTTGTTAAGTAGCCTTGGGCAAGTCGTCCTCTCAACCTAAGCCTACCTCACAGGATGGTTATGATGATAAAGTGGAGAAGGGGATTCACACCTAGGTTTCCAAGATCCGGGGCAGACACCCTAACATCACACTGATTCTGCTGTATAGATATTTTTTTTTGCTGTGAAACTGGAAGACCAAACAGTTATGGGCACAACTCAATCCCTTTGAATTTTAGAGAGCATCTTCGGCCCGTAGGGTAACCCAATGGAACAATGGGTCATCATTCCCAAAGGGGGAGAGAATTTTGGTGGGGGTGGCTCTCTGTGCAGGGCCGAAGACTGTTGTGCTGAGTTTTCTCTCCTGTGCAGCTGCACAAGCACACACACACACACACACCCTTATTTGCATGTGGTCACCGTTGCTAACAGCTCTCTTATTGGTGCTAGGCAAGCATTTTCCAGATGGTTGACTCCTAACTGCCATCAAAGTGATGTGGGGGAACCAACCATGTGAGCCTCATAGGTGACTGATTGTCTGCTGTTTCTTCTGTGTTGTCTCAGCTTTCTTTTACTACTTTGAGAGGTGATCTTCCCTCTGTCTATTCCATTTCTACTGATGTTCACTCCATTTAATGTCTCTGCTATAGTGATTTTTCTCCCCTCACAGCTCTGCAATCTCTTCCTTGATTATCTGAACTGTTGAGATGTATTTGTACAGTGTGAACTGTAGATATTCAGTATTGGCTATGTTTGGGTTGCCACTCACAGAGCTGAATAATTTGCCTGCTTGGCAGCACACACTTCCTCTACCTAACCTTTCTCTTAAGGTTCCTATTTCTCAACATGCCTATTGTGTTCACCTCCTTCCGGCGGTCTCTCTCTCCCTTTAGCTTCCGTATTGCTTGAGTTTTGTTTTGGATCCTTGGCTGCCCTCACCAAACCTCTTCTTTTTGTAAGGCCCCTTTGACGTTTTAGTCCCAACCAGACTGATCACTGTCCATCCCTCATAAGTTGGTTTGTTGTCATTCAGCTACCTTTTCCCCCTTCACTTGCTGGAATGTTCATGGTCATTCCATGTCATACATAGGATCACAGAGTTGATAGAGCCCAAGGGCCATCATGTCCAACCCCCTGCCATGCAGGAACACATAATCAAAGCACTCCCAACATATGTTCATCCAACCTCTATTTAAAAACCTCCAAGGAAGGAGACTCCACCACACTCCGAGGTAGTGCATTTCACTGTCAAACAGCCCTTACTGTCAGGAAGTTTTTCCTGATGTTTAGGTGGAATCTCTTTTCCTTCACCTTGAACCCATTACTCCTGGTCCTAGTCTCTGGAGCTACAGAAAACGAGCTTGCTCTCTCACCAACATGACATCCCTTCAAATATCTAAACATGGCTATCATGTCACCTCTTAACCTTCTCTTCACCAAACTAAACATACCCTATTCCCTAAGTCTCTCCTAGTAGGGCATGAATTCCAGACCTTTTACCATTTTGGTTGCCCTCCTCTGGACCGGTCATCAGATTGATTTGAGCCAATCAGTGTGTGGCGGGGGAAGGGGGGTGCTTCACCATCACACATGCAGTATATAGCATAAATTTGTCATTCCCACTTGCCTTTTCCATGCATCAAGTCCTGGAATAATGTAATTGCACAGAACGACCGTGTTTGTTTAAAGCAAGAAGCTGCTTATAATGTCAACAGGCAGAAAGTGGTGTTTATTTATTAATGGAGTATCGTTTTAACCTTTGAAACGAATCCTTGCCATGGAAGTGGGGCGGCATGTTAATGGATCCATGTGTTTAACAAAAGAGTTTATTTCTGAAGGCATGCTCGGTATTTGAGAGCACCCTGTGAGGTTAGGGCAGTAAAATAAGTTTAAGGTTGATAACAAAGTAAGTAATGCACGTATTTCAAGTTTGTGCAACATTTTTGGCTCCTTCCCTGCCCAAATGTTTTTTGTTTTGCTGGTAGCTTCAAAATTTCTGGAAACTTCACCACTTTCCCAGTGCTTACTTATTTGTCAGCTGTTCCATTCTGAATTATAACGCTGGAGAAATCTGGGGATCTGTTGTGCGATTAGTTCTTTTCTTTTATTTCCCCCAACCATTGTTTCTGAAATTGAAAAACGGAGTGCTGATAATGAAGACATCTCTTGACTTGAATTAATAACACGATCCAGGGTAATTTTCTAGAAGAAGTTAATAATCGGTGGTGCACCGGTATTAGTGAAATATGTAAGCAAATTTAGTTGGATCAGAGTAGGCTTGGTGATGACTTTTTTCAGGTTTTTCTTTTACCAGTTGAAAAAAAAGGGTATATTTGAAAAGCTGAATATACCTTTTTAAACTCCCCTCCCCCCATCATTTCTCAAGCCCACATGGACTTGGGAGCCAGCAAAGGGGGAAGAAGAGATCTCCATGCCATGCTCACCCACTGATGCTTTACAAATCCTTCAGGGCTTGGAAAGCACAGGCAGGAGAAGAGGCAGCCAGATCCTCCATGCGGTGCTGAGTTTGTTCAGCGCCGCATGGAGGATGTGTCCCCCAGCGTGGTGTAGTGGTTAAGAGCAGATGGGTTCTAATCTGGAGAACCATGTTTGATTCCCCTCCACCTGCATGGCAGAGGCTTATCTGGTGAACTCCTACATTCCTGCTGGGTGACCTTGGGCTAGTCACAGTTCTTTGGAACTCTCTCAGCCCCATCTGCCTCACAAGATGTGAGGAGAGGAAGGGAAAGGAGCTTGTAAGCCAACTTGAGTCTCCTTAACAGGAGAGAAAGGTGGGATATAAATCCAAACTCCTCCTCCTCCTCTTTCCAAGCCCTTCATGGAGAAAGAATTGGGGGAAGGGGGACAACAGCCAGCTCCTTCATGTGGCGCTGATTTTGCTCAGCACTGCTTGGAGGATCTCTCCCTCTGTTGTGCTTTCCAGGTCAACCTGGCCTTGGGGTTAGCGTTTTTTTAACCAGAATATTTTTTGGTAATAGCTGAATAAAACCAATGGACATCGGCTTTATTTTGCTTTACCAAAAAGTTCCCAGTTAACAAAACCCAAACCTGAACTTTACCAGAAGGTGTTAATTCAATGTTAATTCAATGGAAGACGCATGCAGATCTTTAAAGGATGAGTCTTTGGTTAATAATTTCACATATTTATTTTATTGGAGGTATAGTCAGAAAAATGCTTTAAGGGTTTTAGGCTATAGACATTATTTTATTGTACAGTGTTTACACGAAAGGGAATGTTGGTATTATTGTAACAGATCCCTTGACTGAACTTCTGGGTCAACGTGGCTGTACCTGGACCTTGTGTTAATAAAAAAAATTCTGGAAACTTCACAGTTCTGTTTGCTTTCCTTCAGTGTTTGTCTTTTCCTGCCACCACTATGGCTGGTCTGTATGAGCCAGCACTTATCAGGAAGCACTTGAGTTGAGTAGCAGACTCCTTGGGAGCAGGTTTGCCACTAGGCAGGAAGTGGGCAGGAAGCGATAGGCCGGCTTGGCTGGCTTTGGGTTGCCGGTTCTTTTCTTTTCTTTTTCCTGTAGGCCTTCCTTTAAATAGAGTTCCAGCTGGCTGCACCCTTCTTCTATAAGCCAGTACCCAGGACCATAACACACCATCCCCTTCTGCTGCTGCCCACAATGGGCAAGCAACGGCCAGTTCCGGGAATCAGTAGTTCTTCCAGGGCATAAATTAGGTAAATGCCCCCATTTTGGCTTCCGTTGCTTTGCAGCTACTGTGGTTTCTGAGTTTGATTATATGTTATGGATTACTTTAAGTATTTGCTGTTTGCTGTCCTGGGATCCCAATATTTGAGGGTGTGACACACAAGTCTTTTCAATAGATAGACAATGTTGTGTAGACGTCAGGGATTTAAAGAGCAGGGTTTAAGGCTGTCGTAATCTCTACAGGTGATTGGGGCTAGTTACTAACCTAACTCACAGGGCAACTGAGGGTCAGGACTTCTGTGTCACAGTGCCCAGAATATTGAATGCTCTGTCAGAAATATTTGTTCAATGCCTACCTGTCTCTCTCTAGTGCCGTTAAACCAGTTTGATTTTCCATGAGCCTTAAAGTAAATGACACTGCTGCTGTTGCTACTGAAATGATTCATATGCGTAAATCCTCTGATTATTTTTACTTAGATGTTATCCTAGAGCGTCTTGCTATCTTGTAATTTGCCTAGAAGGCTTGGTGGCAGAAAGGCAGTCGACGCTAAAGCTGTTCTTTTAAACCTTTTAAACATGAGATCTGGAGAGCCAGCGTGGCGTAGTGGTTAAGGTCAGGTGCACTCTAATCTGGGGAACTGGGTTTGATTTCCCACTCTGCCACTTGAGCTGTGGAGGCTTATCTGGTGAACCAGATTAGCTTGTGCACTCCAACACATGCCAGCTGGGGGACCTTGGGCTAGTCAAGATTCTTTGGAGCTCTCTCAGCCCCACCCACCTCACAGGGTGTTTGTTGGGGGGGGGGGGACAGGGAAAGGAGATTGTAAGCCCCCTCGAGTCTCCTTACAGCGGGGGATATAAATCCAAACTCTTCTCTTCTTCTTAAAAAGCACCAATGCATATTCTGTATCTGACCCTTCCTACAAGGCTTGCCGTGAAGCACATGGTTCTGCTTCCTAATTTTTTCTCAAAATAACCCTGTAAGGTAGGCTGAGCCAAGGGACAGTGATTTTGCTCAGAGTTCACCCAGTGAGGCGCCATTGCTGATGGGGATGTTGAAATAGTGCTAGGCTGCAAAATGGGCTTGAATTTTTGATCAGGAAGTTATCATTATGGTAGTTGCATTTTTGCTGCGTCCAAGGTATTGTTCACCTTTACAGGGTATGTACAGGCTAAGAGAGGAACTATTCATACAAGGAAGCATTGAAGAATGGCCGTCCATGTTTGTGGGGGCTAAAAGGTCACTTCTGTTGCATGTTTCTATCGGTAAGAATGTTTGACTGGCCCAGGGTCACCCAGCAAGGTCCCATGGCAGAGAGGGGGTTCAGACTTTGGTCTCCCAGGTCCTAGACCAACACTCTTTGCCAGAGACATGTGCCTCCTAACCTTGACCACACTGGGCACAGGAGAAACCAAGGCCCCTTCTGCACATGCAGAATAATGCACTTTCAGTCCACTTTCACAATTGTTTGCAAGTGGATTTTGCTATTCCGCACAGTAAAATCCAGCTGCAAAGTGCACTGAAAGTGGATTGAAAGTGCATTATTCTGCATGTGCGGAAGGGACCAAAGTTGGCTGGATATTCCTTATCAGCTGGCAGCCAGCTAGGTGGGTCTTCCCCCACTCCTTTCCCTGCGATCACAGCGGTTTAAGGACTGCCTTCAGTCCTTGAAAGCAGCTTTGTTTGGTTTCCTCAAAATCAGAAAATGTTTCTAACCCTCATGCTGCAGAAAAGTATCTTTTAAAGATGTGATGGTACCTAAAACCAATGCAGTGCTCTTTGTTTTTGAGCCCATCTTTGAAGCTTCTGTGTTCTGGCTGATTGGAAGACATAATTTTGCAATAGAAGGCTGCAATCCTCTAAAAAAATAATAGCCTGGATTTGCATCCAATTGAAATCAGCGGGGTTTCTGAGAAACATTGCTAAGATACAGCTGTGTCAATAACACTCCTGTGAGCTGCAGCTTTTCATCGATTAGGTTCAGTTAGCTTGCAAAGAAGTCCACGGAAGTTACTAGTCCTCAAAGAAATTGCACTCTCACACTTATGGCACTGAAGTCCATGGCAGACTGTTAACTAAAAAGGAGGGGAAGCCCCTGCACAGTTCTTTAGTTATGTATTATTACTACTACTTCAGTTTGCTTTTCAAAACAATGATTCCCAAGACACAATACAACACACACATAGTATGGTCAACCAAGCCAAAAAACAGTACAGATAAAGTTATATCAATGAAACTAATGGAAATTCCTTGGTGATAAAAGGCATGTTTTACAAGTGCTAAGAATCTGGGGAGAATCAGAAGATTCTGTAACCAGGAGGTCACTGCAGAAAAAGCTTCTGCTGTACCTTTCCTCTCTTTATAAAAACTTCCCTCTGTATGAGTTGCATGCTTGCCATAGGCAAGTGAGTTTGTTACCGCGCTGCCTGGGTAACTTTTATTCTCCCTGATCTGCCAGCTCTCAGCAGCGCAGAGGAACAGAAACAGGACCCAACACAGCGAGAATAGTGAAAATAAAAATGAGTTTATTGAGATGCTGACCTACCTGTCAGCACCTCCACACCATGGCAACAGCAGCTGCCTAGCATCTTTACAACAACTTTTATACACAGTCTCCTGCCCGGGAATCCAGGAGGGTACAGGACAACCTACAATCATTCATTCACAAATACATAGGAACCAGTTAGAGTCCAGAGGGCAGTCCCTTCTTGAATTTCGCGGCAGAAGCAGGGGGAGGCGATGACGTGGGCACAGGTGGGAAAAACAAAAGAGTCCTTTGGGTGCTTGGGGCCAGGAAACAAAACCTAACGGATGGCACCCTTATCTGCCTGCTGGGGGGATTAAGGCAGATGGATGTGCTTCTTCCAGGGTCCCTTTTGTCAAACGTCCATTCATGGTTTTTGCAAATGAAAGGGACATGCCCAGGTGGAGCAGGGGTGGATTCCTGCCTTGAGCAAAGGAGGTTCCATACAGATACAAATACAAAATACAACTGTAATTCCTACATTCTACCTAATACAACTTGTTCCTATCTAACTTATAAAGAAATAAAACATAATTTCACCTTCATTAAACAGTAAGATCAGAAATGAAATAATTCATTTCTGACTCCACTATCAAGTTTTGCTACCCAGAGCTGAAGAATAAGAATTAGCTCTAGTAAGTCAGTTGGCGATTTCTCTGAATGTCACAGCAGGATATTCTGTTCTGTTTAGAAGCACTGGGATGTTACATACCTTTCTCACAGACCCTGACTGCTATTTGAATGGTCTGTGCCTGAGAATGGTATTCTTTCTGTTCCATCCTTGAAAAAGATAATGTAATAAAATGGCTTCATTTCCAGAGTAAAATCTTACAGTGCACACAACAAACAGCTTAATTTTAACACATGTATTTCCAGGGCAAAGTTAATTCTAAACTCAGAGATGCTTACATCATGCATTCAGAGGAGACAAATTAAATGGTTTTTATCGTCATGTGCATTTCACATAATTGGGCCTATATAAGAATCTCTCAGTTGGGAGTGGCGTGAGACTGTCTAATGTTTATGAATGAGAATCTTAGAAATTTTATCTTTTAATTTTAAAGTAGAAAAGAGTTTTTTATTTCAGTGATGTTTGCAAGCATTTTTGTGTTGTATATTGTGGTTTTGTATTGTGATTCCTCCATACTGAATCATTTGAAGAGTGATTAGATTGATTTTAAATCTTAAAAGAGTACGTGAGTGATCTTTGGTTGGGATACAATGTTTTTATTTGATACTAGTGATACTTGTGAATAGTCAGAGTACTGATAATGTGTAGAGTTGATTATAGGACAGAATAACTATCTCAGTAAAGCCCTTTGGTTTAGTGGTAAATACTCTGTTTTCGAAACTGATAAAGAGACTCTTTGTTTCTAGTGGTTATTTTAAAGTGAATGCTTCCCCTATAGATCTTGGCTATTTAAAGGTTAAAAGGTTATTTATTCTAAGGAATACTCGTGTTAAACTTGATTATCTGGAGAAATGAACATATCTTTTTAATACTAGACTCTTCTTTCGTTACTAAATGTATTTGCCACTGTTAAAACACTGTTTTCAATCTGTTCTTTTCTTAACGGTAACCTTCTTATCCCTTCTTTCTAGGCCAAGAGGAAGTTGGACTTGGAAGGGATGGGTCAGCAGTGTATCCCAGAGTTCCGGACCCCAAAAGGCAAGGGGAGAACACTGCCCCACATCCCAAGTCCAAAAAGTAAGCAGCACTACTCCTTACTGGGGGGCGGGGAGCATTTGTCTTTAAATATGCCTTTAAGCATGCACTGATGCACTTCAAAATCAAGTTTCTAGTTCTTATGGCCTTAGGGATTCGTTTGAAAATGTGCACAAAAAAGTTCTGAAGCTGCAGGAAACTTCAGAAGTACTTCGGTGCTTTCCAGAGCTTCCTGGGGAGAGAAGGAAAGGATTGGGGCATTCAAATTTCCTTGAGTTGCTCTGATGGCCCCAGAAGCCAGGCAATCCTTCCGCCTCATTTTACTGCCATGCTCTGACTTAGCATGACGCTTGTAATCCCAGGGCTGCAGAAACAGTTAGAAACCGTCTAGAAATCCCTAATTCTTTATTTGATCCCTCAGTTGACTTGAAATCCCAGCAAGTGCTCTTCTTCACTTTTTGTTCCCCAGTTAAGTGAAGAGTGAAACTAAGCTATGGGTATCTAAAGGGCCTTTTTTTCCTGCTCTATCTGTTTAAGGATTGGTGACTTCCCTCCCTTCCTATACCCTTTTCAGCAAGAACTGAGTAGAACTGCAACTTCCTCGGGTGGGCACTAGGACCCAAGCGGAGCATTCTGAAACAAAAACGGTCCAGCACACCGCTGATTAAGTTAAAGTTCTACTTAGTTCTTTCTGTTGAAAAGGGTATACCTTGTGTCTGTCTGCCTAAATCTGTGAATGGGATTTTTTCTGGGGGCCTTGGTTGGCTCTCAACAGCACTGCCTGTTTTCTTTCTCTACAGGGATGGCTCAGGTCAAGCTCGGAAGCACATACCCATCCCATGATCTTATTTCAAAAATAAAATAGGGGTGAGGATGGGGGAGAATCCCAGATTTTCAAGGAAAGAGGGACAGAAGTCAAATAAGCCTCAGGGAGGGCGGATTTCGTACCTGTACTGCTGACTCCTTTCCCATGCAGTACTTCTAATGGTATAGAAACACAAGGAATAGCTTTGGATGCTGGGCTGCAGGTCCAAGCCCAGTGAGAAGATGTAATGGTGTCATGCCAACTAGACTGCTGCTCTCACTAAGCCCCAAAGCAAACTAACAATTTGGCTTTCTATCTTCCATCTTGAACCCAGGCTAAGTTGTCTAGAGACCTGGGTTGCTCTGGCTAGCCTTTGTCAGATCTCAGAAGCAAAGCATAGTTGACTCTGGCAAGTATTTGGATGGGAAACCTCTTAGAAATACCAAGGCCTTGACACGGAGGCAGGCAGTGGCAAACTACCTCTGAACATCTGTTGCCTTGAAAACCCCACCAGGGGTCACCGTAATTCAGATGTGACTTGGTGGCAATAAAGAAAGAGTTGAACTTGCTTTGATGAAGATGAATGACCACAAGGATATGTGCAAACTATTATGGGGCCACTAGAGGGAGATATGTGCCCACGTTTAAGCATCAATGGGGTTTATGCCGCGTTTCTGGAATTTAATTAGATGTGGGAAAGGCGCCAGAATTGTCTGGTGCAGAAGACGGAGCGGGATTCTTGGGCCATAGATCTTGCCTTGTCTCCTAGATCGTGGTCCAGCCGGTTTTGCACTCTGCACAATAAACCCCACATTCTATGGTCAGAATTTTCTATTTACTTTGTTGAATTCTTTTATAGATCACATTTCTCACTGAGACTCGAGGTAGACTATCCAGTATAGAAACAAAATTGATTGGGCAGTACAATGCAGTAGAAACAAGATTATAGAACTGTAAAGCAAACAAGCAAATAATTGCTAAGGCATACATGCCATAGAGAAGTGGGTTATCCCAAAAAACTATTTTTCATATTTTCAAAGCAGCAATATATAATTCTCTTCTTCATTTTATCCTCACAACATCCTTGCAGGGTAAGGTTAAGCTGACTAGCCCTAGATCGCACAATGAGGTTCATGTAGGGCTGAGCTGGGGAGATGAACCTGTTTCTGCCTACCTTGTAGAATAGTTTTGTTGAGTCTGCCAGCACATTTGGACATCCAACATGGCCTGGTGGGCACAGCAACAAAATGACTGCCATAGAAGGCGGAGCCAACCACAAAATGGTTACTGCCGTTCCACTTTAGTAACACAGTGCAGATCCTTGTGCTGTGATGGCAACTGTGGCCAAAGCAACATTTTAAAAACATCCACACAACTAGTGTGTTAAGAGCAGGGGCGCTCTAATCTGGAGAACCGGATTTGATTCCCTGCTCTGCCACTTGAGCTGTGGAGGCTTATCTGGTGAACTAATTGCCTTGTGCACTCCAACACATGCCAGATGGGTGACTTTGGGCAAGTCACAGTTCTTGGAGCTCTCTCAGCGCCCCCCCCCCCCACCTCACAGGGTGTTTGTTGTGGGGGGGAGGGGAAGGGATAGGAGATTGTAAGCCCCTTTGAGTCTCTTTACAGGAGAGAAATGAGGGATAGAAATCCAAATCTTCTTCAATCAGAAGGCTTGCTGGCCAAAAGGCCTACCTGGCCCCACTCACTACCTGAAAACCCTTGGCAGGTGTCATGGCACCCACAGGCACCACATTGGGAACTCCTGTTGCACCAGATCTCCTGAGTCTATTCCCGATGCACTAATCCACACACTTCTAGCTTAGGAAGAGCTATGAGAAGCACAATTTATGCTTCTTGCAGCTCAGCGGAAGCAGCAGTGATGTGTGCCGGTGCAATGATGCATAGCATCACCACTTCCTGTTTTTACGATTTTGTTTTGAACCCGTCCAAATGGGGGAGTTGGCAAGACATGGTTTGATCGTAAGAAGGGGAATGGGTAATGGGATCTGGAAGATGGGAGAGAGAGGTAGCAGGTAAGAGGATGGGTGGTGGGACTTGTCTTCAAGTAAAACTAGTTGCTGATCAAGCAATCTATGCGGGAAATGGAAGGGCAGTGATTCACCGGCAGCCCATCAAAAAGTCTGGGATTCCATTCTTGAATCGCTAGTTAAAAAGATCTCCATAATGGGAAAGACTTCTGCACAGGGCCTTGGAGAACAACTGTCAGTTAGGGTTCTATGCTATCTAGAGTTTATATAAGACAACTTCCTTTACACAGTCATGAGAACTAGAAACTTTGGCCTCCAAAAAGTCTCATTTTATCCATGTAGGATTGCGGAAGAGGAGCACGCTAATGATGAACATTCCGTCCATTTCCAGTTGTTCTTGAATAGTTTCTTTTGTTTGTGCCGTAGCCCCTAAATCGCCCGGAGAAAAGACCCGCTATGACACGTCGCTGGGCCTGTTGACAAAGAAGTTCATTCACTTGCTCAGTGAGTCGGAGGACGGGGTGTTGGACCTAAATAGGGCCGCGGAGGTGTTGGATGTCCAGAAGCGGCGGATCTATGATATCACGAACGTCTTGGAGGGGATCCAGCTCATTCGGAAGAAGTCCAAGAACAACATCCAGTGGATGTAAGTGTCGTAAGGAAAGAAGGGCCTAAGTGATTCAGTGATTGAAGTCTGCAGTACCAATTAGAAGGGGTGAGGTTTTGTTCCCTCTTCCCTGGTGAGATCGAAACAAGTGGCCCATGTCAGGTCTTTGCAGGGAGGCTATTGAGGAGATATTGAGCCTTCCCAGTCCAAATCTGTCCTTGCCATAACAGAGACCATCCTTTGATTCACCCACAACAGAAAGAGGGTAACCTTACCAACTGGCTTTTCCGCAAATAAAGCATTGTGCCTAATAATCCGAGCATGCAGCTGTATGTGCAGTAGGATGAGGCAGCTGTATGTGCAGTAGGATGAGCCAGGGAAATTTTTTTGGGGATCTCTTGTGTTTTTGGAATGGTTAGATGGCAGTTTGTCCAAATGCCTGCATGAGCTCCAGTGGAAATGATCGAGTGGCTATTTCAATAGGGGGTGCGGTTGAGAAGATAAGGTTTGACTGGGTAATGGGATCTGTAAGATGGGAGAGAGAGAGAGAGAACATGGACATGAAATCAAGATGATAAAATGTAGCTGAAGTCAATTAAAACACTCAGAAAGCAGGATGCTGCTGCATTATACTAAATCAGAACATGGTTTATTGAGGTCCATCTTGGTCACTGACTGGCTGATTGACTCCAGGGTCTCCCTTCCATGGTCTTCCACATCACCCACTACCTGATCCTTTGACTTAGAGACCTGTGGGATCATGTGCAAAAACCAAATGCTGTACCATGTTGCCTTACCCTGAGTTTTGCCCTTGATCTATTTAGTGGGGCAGGTAATTCTTTCCCAGAAAAATCAATAAACTCACCCATTCATTTTCTGACCATTCCCACTGTGAATGCCCCCCCCCAAATTGTTTTAGAAAGTGTCATTCATGAGACTGTTTTCAGAGGTAATGGGGTGACATGCCTGCTGCTTGCTCCCCCTCCCTTATTTTTTGTAAATACACAAATTTAGCACACAGAGTCATATCAGTATTTTTCAGCAGTTACCAGTTTTGGATAAGGCAGGTTACATTTAACATTTTGCAGATTAGTGTGCATACATCTGATATAGTCCAATGTATATTGGAGGTTAGTCTTAAGTTGTGTGGACACCTATAGTTTTCTGGGGTCCATCTGTCCTTCAATCTTTTGGGTGACACATTTTGGATTTAAACCAGATTGAATCCACACTAAATTTCCCACTAATAGGTGGGAAGGTGTCACTTCTGCCCCTTTTGGTGAAACCCCTCTTTTGCTGTTCCTAAGGGTCCTCGTTCTCCAAGAGTAGCACTTCAGGGATATCAGTGGGGTTCAACAGGAGGGAGAAGGTAGGAAGGTTGTATTTGCTGACGGAAGTGTCTTTCATTAACTGAAACTGTAGTCTGGTTCCAACCCACTGAGTTGGATTCTATGACTTCCTTCAACAAAGAAAAACTTCTTTTTAAAAACATCACTTAAACAAAATGTATTATTTTTTTCACAAAACATAACAGCAGAAGAGGAAAAAATATTGGAGAAGAAATAATAGTATGTAGAGATGGATCTGCATAAAATTCAATTTAACATAAAATACAATTTAAACAAAAAAGTATTTATGATTCTTATCTAATTCACCTGTCAGATTGAAGGTCTCCAGAACTTCTGAAGGGGCTATAGTCAGACCCAGTCTTTTATAACGCCAATAAACGCCCAATATAACAAGGAGCTTCTATAAGCTCAAACCAGTTGAATCACCATGTTCCCCGGACGTTTTTTACAAAGAAAAACTTTTCTTCATCAGGAAGCTTTCCCGTGGTAGAAAAAGCCATCCTCCATTGGGAGAAGTCTCCGTTAAAAGGACACTCAGTGGAAGACTGTCATAGAGTTGGATCTAGACTTAATTTTCCACTAGCAGAAGAGGCGTACTTCCACTATTTCCCTTTTCTTCCTGTAGACCTCTTATTAGCCTTTTGGAGTGTCTCCTGTCTCCTAGTATCAGTGTTTTGGGGAGATCAGAGGGAGGTGGGGAGGCAGGAAACTTGTGTTGAGTTGTGGAGGCTTATCTGGGGAATTCAGATTAGCCTGTACACTCCCATACATGCCAGCTGGGTGACCTTGGGCTAGTCACAGCTTTTTGGAGCTCTCTCAGCCCCACCTACCTCACAGGGTGTTTGTTGTGAGGGGGGAAGGGCAAGGAGATTGTAAACCCCTTTGAGTCTCCTACAGGAGAGAAAGGGGGGATATAAATCCAAACTCCTCTTCTCCTTCTCCATCTTCTTCTTCTTCCTCTCCTCCTCCTCCTCCTCCTCCTCCTCCTCCTCCTCCTCCTTCTTCTTCTTCTTCTTCTTCTTCTTCTTCTTCACCCCACAACAGGCACCTTGTGAGGTGGGGGGTGGGTGTAGGTGGGGCTGAGAGAGTTCGGAGAGAACTAGCCCAAGGTCACCTAGCAGGCTTCATGTGTAGGAGTGGGGAAACAAAACCTGGTTCACCAGATTAGGGATTAGATTAGAGTCACTCATGTGATTGAGTAGGAAATCAAACCCAATTCCCTAGATTAGAGGCCATAACTCTTAACCACTATACCAGGGGTAGGGAACCTGCGGCTCTCCAGATGTTCAGGAACTACAATTCCCATCAGCCCCTACCAGCATGGCCAATTGGCCATGCTGACAGAGGCTGATGGGAATTGTAGTTCCTGAACATCTGGAGAGCCACAGGTTCCCTACCCCTGCACTATACCATGCTGACTTAACTTAACTTAAGCCATTAGTGTACAAGTTAGAAACTTGGATACTTGTGCAAGTTTACTGGTACTAACCTGGAGTGATAAAAATAGAGACAGGATTCATTTTTGTGTGTTCTATAATACTTGGTAGTATAAATGTAATATCTGTGTTTCCGATTTTTGAAAAAATACACTAGACAGTTTTTTAGAAAAACAGGCTTGGCCTGGTGGTGTTGCTCTTAGCTTTCCAGCATGCCAAGTCTCATTTGGTGCATACTACATAGTAGTGCTGCTGCACATTTTAATAGTTTTAATAGTTGCATCCAAGGCAGCCTTAAATTGCATGGGAAAGATCCTTTCCCCCCTACTTTCTTGTACTCCTTGGTAAGATAGCAAATGTGGCAGTAAAACTCTTCCTTCATTCCACTGGTGATGCTTCTAAATCTCTGGTTTTCTTCATTTAAGAAATGCCCTTGGCACAGGCTTTGAGTACGTATCCTTAGGTTTTTCCTTGTGTAAAACTTTACTCCCAGAGGAAAGGCATGTTCTACAAGGTGGAAGAACTTTTGACAGCAGCAGTTTTGACACCCTTCAGATGTAAGAACTGGGGTCCTGTGATCCTCCAGTTCTATAAATTAACCTGTGAACATTGCTGCCTAGGGGGACAGGGATTTTTGAAGACTCCTCGGTGGCGATGAGACAGCAGGCATTGCGGCAGGAGCAGGCAGACCTCTCCAAGACTGAAAGGATGCTGGACAAGCTCATCCAAGAGTGCACACTTCAGCTGAAGCACCTGACAGAAGACGAAACCAATCAGAGATATCCTTTCTGAGGGGCAAGACTTAAAGGAGATACCCGTGTGCTCTACCTGTCCCTGTTTGCTCTGGACTGCTTTGGGTGACTTTCCATGGGTGATCACTGTCCCCCAGAGTTCAGCACCCTCTATTGCACAGGTGTCAAACTCGTGGCCCTCCAGATGTTATGAACTACAGTTCCCATCATCCCCTGCCAGCATCATGCTGGCAGGGGATGATGGGGACTGTAGTCCATAACATCTGGAGGGCCGCGAGTTTGACACCTGTGCTCTATTGGGTCTCTAGAAGTAAAAACTCTGTATGGTGTGAGAGAGAGCATCTCTGGTCTTAAATACATGCATTCTTCCACATCTTGTTGCTGACATGCATGCTTGCTAAGGCACCCTGGGGTGCACTTCCTATTTTTCCATGATGAATTTATATGATAGCTGTGTGTTTTTCCCCCTAGTGTATTTCTGTTCTTTACTAGTTACTCTTTCGGACTTGGCTTTAAAATTTACTATTGCAGGATAAGGGAATGCACTTGGCAGAAAAGTTTTCCATGAAGTATACTTTAGGGGAAGGTGGTTTTGGGTGCTCATGCTGTGGTCATTAGTCTGGGAATAGAGGGGATATGAAGCTTACAGCTCTGTTTTTGTCTTTAAGATGTTGGAGAATACAGAAGTTGAGTAGAAGGCCTGAAACTTGGCCTACATTTCCAGAGCTATCGCATATGCAGTCCTCCCTGGGCTGTATTATTTGCAAGCTGATAATGGCATATTTGAAAGGCCTTGCCTGTAGGGAGCATGCCATGGAGAGAGGTTCTAGCCTAGTCGTTCATGTGGTCTGCTAGTTTTCTGTTTGCAGGGGAATTATTAAGAAAGCAATATTTTGAAAAAATGTAATCCTTCACCTGCAGACCAAAGCTCCTTCCTTCATCTTGTTTAGCAGCAATAGCAAGCAAGACACTTGCATGACTTAAATACCATCACAAATGGTACTCAGAGCCAGCGTGGTGTAGTGGTTAAGAGCAGGTGGATTCTACTCTGGAGAACTGGGTTTGATTCCCCACTCCTCCACCTGAGTGGCAGAGGCTTATCTGGTGAACCAGATGTGTTTCCGCACTCCTACATTCCTGCTGGGTGACCTTGGGCTAGTCACAGTTCTTCGGAACTCTCTCAGCCCCACTTACCTCACCAGGTGTCTGTTGTGTATAAAGAGAAAGGTGGGGTATAAATCCAAACTACTACTACTCCTCTTCTCCTTCTTCTCCTCCTCCTCCTCCTCCTCCTCCTCCTCCTCCTCCTCCTCCTCCTCCTCCTCCTCCTCCTTCTTCTTGAGTCAGATTCTGGCTTTTTCGAGACCAGACTGGCAGCAGCTCTCCAGGGCCTCAAGTCAAAGTCTTCAGGTCACGTGATACTTGATCAATTTTAACTGGAGTTGGTGGGGATTGAATCTGGGGCTGGCAGATGCTGTACCAATGAACCGCAACCCCACCTTGAGATGGTTTTCATTCAGGTGTCAGTAACCACCAGACTGTGGCACAGTGAGGATGTTGGACCTTACCTGTTCACACAAATGGAGGGTTAGAAGAAGTTTAAAAAGTGGATTTATACCCTGTTTTTCTCAGCCGTACCTCAAAGCGGCTTACAAATTCCTTCCCTTCCTCTCCCCGCAACAGACACTGTGTGAGGCAGGTTGGGCTGAGAGAATTCTGAGAGAACTGTGATTGACCAAAGGTCACTCAGCAGGCTTCATGTGGAGGAACAGGGAAACAAATCCAGCTCACCAGATTAGAAGCCACCGCTCATATGGAGGAGTGAGGAATCAAACCTAGTTCTCAAATTCAAATTGGTCTAGAGTGGTTGCCAAATGTTGTACCTTTGTTATAAAGAGACGTAGGCCCCTTCCACACACGCAAAATAATGCATTTTCAAACCACTTTCACAACTGTTTGCAAGTGGATTTTGCCATTCCGCACAGCTTCAAAGAGCACTGAAAGCAGTTTGAAAGTACCTTATTCTGCATGTGCGGAATGAGCTGTAGATTAGTGAGCAAACAACAGACATAATATTAGTGATACACACACAGGCATGCCTGGCTCACAATTATTACCAATATTATTGTTATTACTATTTCAATCTAGGATTGAATAAATGGGAGAGGAGATGGGCCATAATCCATTAGGCAGGCAAACCCACACATACAGGAATAATTTTAATGTGAGAGACTTATTTTAATGCTAAGTAATGGACTGGATAAGTGAAACAAATTAGATATAGGTATAGGTTTCAATTTTAGCATATGTCACATGTTTTTAATTGATGCTGAGAATTACAAAGCTGGAAGAATATGTACAGAATTTGTTGGTCTTCGACTGTAATAAATTGATTAACCGAGTTCTCTGGAGTGTAGTCCACCACTCTTAACCACTACACCATGCGGACTCTTGTAAATATGTTGCCTGCTCTACTTGTCTTCTGGTAGAAAGAGCAAAATTCCATTATGTTAGTTTGTCTAAAATAGTCAGGGCATTCTTCAGCAGTCCTGGAATTTGGGCCTTTTGTCCAGCATTTCCTTTAACTTGTGCCTCCTGTCCTACGTTAGCTTACGTAATGTATCAGGACATTCGCACCATCAGCAACTTCAACGAGCAGACGGTGATTGTGGTCCGAGCCCCACCAGAGACCCGCCTGGAAGTGCCAGACCTGTGTGAGGTGAGCAGTGCCGGGAGATGGCTTGGATGGCTGTCCCTCCATCTTGGTGGAGCAGCTGCAAAGGAATCCCACGCTGGTCAAGATGTTACTATACCTCGAGTGAAAAATGTTGCTGCATCCTTTCAGGCTGAGTTAAATGAATACCTTGACCCTGAAATGCTGAAAACACAGTTTTTTTGCTGGTGAAAAAGAAAGGATCTCTAATGACCACCCAAAAAGGCTATGCTAGGAAATGCGGGCCCTTCGTAAACAAAAGCACCTTCATTATGAGGAGAGGCTGCAGCGTTTGGGACTCTTTAGTTTGGAAAGGAGACGTCTGAGGGGGGATATGATTGAAGTCTATAAAATTATGCATGGGGTAGAAAATGTTGACTGAGATAAATTTTTTTCTCTTTCTCACAATACTAAAACCAGGGGGCGTACATCGAAAATGCTGGGGGGAAGAATAAGGACTAATAAAAGGAAACACTTCTTCACACAACACATGACTGGTGTTTGGAATATACTGCCATAGGAGGTGGTGATGGCCACTAACCTGGATAGCTTTAAAAGGGGCTTGGACAGATTTATGGAGGAGAAGTCGATTTATGGCTACCAATCTTGATCCTCTTTGATCTGAGATTGCAAATGCCTTAGCAGACCAGGTGATTGGGAGCGAAAGCCGCAGAAGGCCATTGCTTTCAAATCCTGCACGTGAGTTCCCAAAGGTTCCTGGTGGGCCACTGCGAGTAGCAGAGTGCTGGACTAGATGGACTCTGGTCTGATCCAGCAGGCTCTTTCTTATGTTCTTATGTTCTTAAAAGTCATATGGGACAGGATAGTAAGGAAGTGAGGGAGTGAAAAAGCTGCCTGTCTCCGCCCCACTGGTTGAAGGCTAAGAAGAAAAGGGCCTGGCACATGAAGCTGTAGTCTTTACTTATTTATTTGTTTCATTTTTAACCCACCAAATCTCCCTGGGGTACACGCCAAAGGGTTGGGGGTACACAAGAAAATGATGTGGCGAGTTTGCTAATCTGGGGGAGCAATTTTAGGGAAGTGGGTTGCCCAGGGGTACTCGAATGAAAAAAGGTTGGGAGCCACAATTATAAGGTACGTTCAGTTCAGAGGGGCAGTCAACCCAGTGAATTAGTCTTTTGAAACTGGATCTTCTTCGAACACTCTTAAGTACTCCCCCACCAGCTCTGTTAGAGGATTTTTGTGTGGGGCTATGCGGAAATGGCCTCTAGGACAGACCACCTTCAGAGCGGAATACAGCCATCCAGGTGTGCACTGAGCTCTGCCAGGTGCTCGATATCCCAGCCACTCCTTTTTCAGTCGCAGACAAAGTGGCTGATGCTTGCCTTGGCAGGTGATGTGTTTTGCTCCTGTCTAACAGCACCTCCTCTTCTTCTTGGGCCAGGAAAATGTCCAGCTCCACCTGAAGAGCAACAACGGCCCCATTGAGGTGTACCTGTGCCCTGAGGAAGTCCTGGAGGACAGCCCGGCCAAGGAGAGCAGCTTCCCAGCCCCCTCGCACCAGGATGGTGGTCACAGTTCCAATCCTCCGACAGTGAAAGGTAAGAGTCCTCAACTGGAGGACCGATGGATGGGAATATCCAAAAGCAGTTGTGGCATGGGCAATTGGGCAGTAAGTTTACCGCTACCCAATAATAAAGGTTCTAGCAACCAAGACCTAGCAATACTGTACAGGGGGCAATGATGTAGCACAGTGATGGCGAACCTTTTTGAGACCGAGTGCCCAAATTGCAACCCAAACCCCACTTATTTATTGCAAAGTGTCAGCCTGGCAATTTAACCTGAATGCTGAGGTTTTAGTTTAGAAAACAACAGTTGGCTCCCTCTTCCTCTCCCCCACCCACTCAAGCAGGGGCCAGCCTGCTCTAGCCTCCAGCAAGTCCTGCGCGCACCGCTCTGTGCCTCTCTAGCATCTCTGCCTCCTTTGCCCCCCCCCCCCCCCCGCCTTGGGCTTTAGCCACCTGGAGCACAGGCACCAGGCCCGCCAGCCGAGTCCTCCCTGCTCATCGCGATGTGCGCACGTCGTGCTCAGTGACCCAGGGCTGTGTGTGTGGGGGGAGGTGATTTTCCACCCCCCATATGACAAACTGTGTGCGCGTGCCCACAGAGAGGGCTCCGAGTGCCACCTCTGGCACCCGTGCCATAGGTTCGCCATCACTGATGTAGCACATAATCAATTGTATCTTGACTTTTCGTCTTCCAGATGCACAGTCTTTCATGGTGAGGGAGTTTCAGTTCTCTCCGGGAGGGGAGTCAATATTTTAGTTTACTCAAAGACAGGAAAAGGAGGTGACTGGTGAATCTCACCGGTTCTGCCTTGGGGGCGGGGGCACGCGGTTACTTCGGTGTCCTGCTTACTCTTGGCTCTTTTCTGTCTCCCAGCTGAGCCCGTGAAGACAGAGCTGCCAAACTGCCTCATGGAAGGGGAAGATGGCTTCTTGGAGTTGCCCCAGCATCTCTTGCAGCAGACAGAGGACCAGCTCCCTTCCGCCTCCTACGGCGACGCCGGCCCATTTGTCAGTTTCTCCCCTCCCCTCGACCAAGACGACTACCTGTGGGGGCTAGAGGAGGGGGAGGGGGTGAGCGACTTATTTGAGGCCTACGACTTGGGCGACCTGCTGAAAAACTGAACCGGGATTCGTAGTCCTCGTCTTTGTTTTGGTTTATGGTGCTACCATTTCCCTTCTCCTCCCTCCGGGCTTTTCTTGGAAGCTTTGGGTACAAGGAGGCCACACAAGCTGCTCTCCGGTCTCGAGGAGATCTTTGTCCATCTCAGCCATTTTCCACAACCATCAAGAACTTCATGAGCCCTTGGGCACAAGGAGGCAAGCGGCCGGCTACCTCTAGGTAGTCTCTTGCTCTGGACTTTCTCCTCCCCTTAGAAATGGTCTGCAGAGTAGACATTTATTCCTCCCTCGTTCTCCTTGTGCGTACAACGGAGAAAGGAGCTGAAATAGCCATGCCTTATCTAGGAAGGACCAGATGCATTCTTGCTTTGCATGGATTTCTCGTGTTGGTGGAAAAAGTCAGAAGTCAGACGGGGGCACTACCTGTGGATGGTGGGCCAGTGCACGGTGAAGGAAGTGTACCACCCAGCCACCTGGGGTTGGTGTTACGGCCGAAGGAGTGCTGATCTTATCCTGTTCCACCCACCCCCACTATGGGTCCAGTAGTCAGGGGCTTGGCTGGGGCACCCGTCTCGCACTGCAAGGCGCAGCAGTGGCATCACACCTCTGAGTGTCTTGGTGATCGTGGCGTTCAGAACTGCTTTAGTTACAGCTCTGCTTGCTGTAGCCTCCAGATCTTCCCCTGTTCTGTTTGGAATCTGGGTGTAACATGACATATAAACCCCACTTTTGAGCTGCAGAACCACCTGTGAGTGGGTGCTGAGCCCCAGTTGTATATCAGGGTGATGGAGAAAACTTTGACTTGGGGAGCAAGCAAAGTGAACTAGGATTTCCCCTCACTCTTCTCTTGAAGGTGAGGTCTAAATAAACTGGATGCATGAGATCTGAATGAAGGAGTTTACACTGTTGCTTGGAAGGGCATCTGTGCTGATTTCCCCCCCTGTCTTCATAACAGTGGGCATTTCCACCTCATCTGCAGCTTCCCAGCACTGAAGTCCAGTCTGAAGCCCAGCACTCAGTTCTATCCTAAGCAGAGCCGCACCCTTCTAAGGCCCCTTCTGCACAGGCAGAATAATTCACATTCAGTCCACTTTCACAATTGTTTAGTAAAATCCAGCTTCAAAGTGCATTGAAAGTGGATTGGAAGTGCATTATTCTGCATGTGCGGAAGGGGACTTTGTGCATCAACTTCGGTGGGTCTAGAAGAGTGCACTGTAAACCCTTCTTTCCTTCTAACCCTTGTTATCAGGCCTGTTGGGCAAGATGCCTTCCAGTGCCTCCTCCAGCATGTTGTGTGCATGATTGCTTGTGTGTGCGTGCGCATGTGCATACGCACTAACGCAGGCAATCCTGGGATAGGAAGTGAAGTTGACCCTCATACTCTTTTAAATCCCTCTTGGTGCTGGTAGAGTTGAAAGGAGTATGAAAGAGTTGGACTCCACTTCTGGCAGTAAATTAGTCTCCCCGAAGGCCACTGTAATTAGGATGTTGTGGTTTTTCTGGGTTGTGTGGCTGTGTTCCAGGTAGTGTTTTCTCCAGACGTTTTGCCTGCATCTGCACAGCCATACAACCCGGAAAAACCACAACATCCTAATGATTCCAGCTGTGAAAGCCTTTGACAGTACCACTGTAATTGTCCATTGTGCTCGGAGGGAGCAAAATGCGTCAAGTGGTCTCCAGTTGGTGGTAGACCATCTTCTGGTCTTCAGCAGATGCCTGACCACTGGGTGCACATGTTCAGCTAAGCAACCACCCTTTCTGTTCAAAATCCAGTCATGTCAACAGGTAATCCTTTGCCCTCTGTCATCATTAGGTGCAGAAGATCCCATGGCATGAGTAGGAGGTGCCTCAGAAGGCTTGGACCCATTACCTCCCCCTTCTCAAATGGTGTATCTGCAATACCTTGTACCCTTTCTACAAACCTTTCATCTTCAAGAAGGCACTTGTTGCCTCTGGAGATTCACAGGGGTTTGACTGCTCAGTTCCCAATTCAGTAATTGAGCGGGCAAGGCCTCTTCTCACCCCATGCTACCATGACAAAGAAAGAAGCAAAATGGGGAATATGAGCCATGTTTAGACCAACCTTAGCTTCTGTGGAGCTCTGTTCAGCTTCTGAGATGCACAGAGCTTTTCCTAATGGGTTCAGTGCAGCTTGGAAGATTGCATGCTTGGTGTTTCATATTTATGTTCCTCTATTAGGCATGTGTTGATTTTATAGATATTTGTATCGGTCATTCTTTATTTCTCTCTTAGGACAGATCGTGACTCTTATGATCATCGCAGGCCTGCCGCAGAAAATGGCATCTTTGCTTCTAGTTTCTGCCCGCGGCGTCTTGTGAAACTTGCAGGGTAGCTATATCAGTGACGTGCTATATTAGCCCATTCAGCAAAGTTGGGTGCCGTGGCAGCTGGGATTACAAATTTTGTAGGATTATTTTTGAAAAGAGGCAAAGCCTAGATGCCATTTTCAGCAGCAGCCTCGTGCCTCCTGTAAGTCCTGTCCTTCGATGAAACCTGCTTTTTGTAACCAATAGACATTTACTCAGGGAAGAAAAAAAATGAATTGTGTTTTCTCTGGAAGCCTCTCCTCCTTTCATGCATCTCTTTAGCGTTGGCGATGCCTTGCTCCCTTGTGCAACAAATCTCAATCAATTCGGCACTTGGGTCTTAAATTTAAAGCATTGCTTGGCCTGAAGGTTTTGCGCATTTTCCTTGCAATCTGTTATAGTTGTCCAAAGTGGCAGCTGTTAGTTGAGATTTACAGTCCCAGGTATCACGTTCTGCAGGGAGAATTGAGCATCAAAGTTCTCAATTGGCGGGAGGCCGTCCTTTGCTTTCCCTCTCCCCGTTCCTTTCGTGATTCTATCACCTCAAACTCTGCACTGATTTGATCCTGAGCTCAGTGAGGAAACAAAATGAGTATTTAAATCTCTTCAGGTTTTGAGAGCTTGTCTAGGTGGGCAGTTCTCTTCCGTGGCTGTTCCATGGCTCTTCCGTGGCTGTTCAGGCGGCTTCTTGAAGTGGTCCATCGGCGTCGCTAAAACTGGGAGACGGCTCACGGTGCCACTTTTGCGGGGGAGGCATTGGATTAGATGCAGTGTATGGGCCCCCTTTGCCAGGTGTGGACCCCCCTCTCCTCACTGCCGGCCCACCCTTTGGCTCTCAGGGCTCAATCCAAAGTGCTGCCCAGAGACTCAGCTGAGCCCTGGGCCTCCGAACCTTTCTTTCTCGTTCAAAGAGGGCAGGCAGGCCAGAGCAACAGAGAACTGTCAGGTCTCCACAGTTTGGCAAGATTCCCTCCAACTATGCCTTTGTCGAGGCCCAGCTAGGCCAACTCTTGGCACCAGCTTGGATGGCTCACATCCTGGAATGCTTACACACTGGCAAAACATTTCTGCACATTGAAAATGAGCATCGCAGAGAAGGCGAGGCAGCAACCTTCCTGTATAACGTTCTTGGTGTGTGGGGTGTGTGTGTGTGTTTGTGTGGAGGAGTATTTCCACCACCATCCCACAAGTATAGCCCAGATGTGAGTCTGTGGTCTTTGAGAACTAGGCTTCTCGGTGGCTACGCTAAATGAGAATGGTGGGTGGGAGTGAACAAGTGACAACCCAAAAGTGTTGTGGGGGGAAGGGGATGTCCTTACCCTGCGCTTTTGTGGGAATCAGCTTGCTGTGGAGGCTTGAAGATGTCAGATCAATCAAGCCGGAGTGGCTATCGTTTGAAAAACCTCATTGCTGCTGTATTTCAAACCTTGCATTAAGAATAAGAGCTCTGCTGAATGCTTGCTCGCAAACGCTTTTATTGCGGAAGGAGGACATTTTTTGGGGGGGGGAAGATGGGGAGGGAGCAGGTTCTGTATTCCAATGGCCTTGCTTTTTCTTCCTCTGTCTGCTGTTCAGTGCAGGTTCTCAGTTATTTCCTGCAGTTCGAGGAGTGTGATTTTTTTTTTAATAGTGGCTGCTTCTTCAGCGATCCTTCCCTATCAAGCTTAGCTACGTGATGACATCACAAAGCCCGATCAGAGCAAGGGCAGTGCTGCCTGCTCTGCTTTTGGAAGCCCAGACACGTTTGACTTGGCTTGCAAAGCCACTCCGAACAGCTGCTGAAACCTCATGGTGTTTTATGGATTTGGGAACAATGTTCTTCTAAGGTTCGACCATAGGGTTGGGAGACAGGAGGTTTCCTTACCACATCTCTCCAACTGAATCACTGCACAACTGTTGTTGTATTCTGTGTTTCATTCTCCCCCCATAATCAAATGGGGAAGACTCAAATTTTCTAGCCTCTTTCTTCATTTAGGCATTATAGCAATTCTTCTTTCCTTTTCCTTTATTAGTGGTTCTTCTGAACGTCTTGGGCTCTGCCTTGGTAATCTCCCTGTTTTAATGAAAGGCGTCTTTGCATGGAATGGGGATGTTGAATGCATGTTCTTGGCTGAGAAGCTGATCTATGAAGACATCTGTGGGGAAATATGGGAGGTGCCTTACAAGACATAGCTCCCATGGGGAGGGTCAAACTCACGGCCTTCCAGATGTTATGGACTACAGTTCCCGTCATACCCTGCCAGCATGATGATGGGAAACTGTAGTCCACAACATCTGGAGGGCCACGAGTTTGACACCTGTGGTGTACAGCATAGTGTACATTCTACATCCAGTCATCTTTTCCTCGCAATGTTTCTGGTTGTACAGTAAGAGTTGATTGGCCGGTCCCAGAATGATTGCACGGTTTAAGTCCTCCTGTGACCACCCCACTTCAGAATGTAAGCAGAAGGCCATATGACTGAGCAGCATCCATTAGTGAAAATGTCCTGATTGTAAAACTGGGTCTGTACGTGGAAAGGTTAGGCTGGAACCTTCTGACCTGAAACGCTAGTTTTCTTCCAAGCAGTTTTTGACAGGTTGGTTGGAGGATATCAACCTAACCATCTTCCTGATGGACTAGCATTTCACAACGGAGGAGTGTTCGAGACTAGGCAGTGCTCAATGATCCTGTTGTCTTAGCTGCAAGTGATACTGTTCTGAGAAGGGGTCTTCAGATCTGCTTGAAGGCACAGTGTGGGTGGAGGCCCAAGCCCTACTGGACCCCCAGAGTCTTTCAACCAGCAGTGTTGTCCCTTGGATGCGCCAGAAATTTTTAGCAGGATTTCTTTGACCTTGCCTCTGCTTGGGATGGGGGAGGGATCGGAGATGCGACCACACAGAAGGAGGGGCTTCATTGAATATTTCCCCGGTTCTTCATCCCAGTAGCCTCATCTGCCAAGGCAGCGTTCATCCATTTCAGCTCAAATCACTCTGCAATCCTATGAAAAGTTACTGCAGTCTAACCCCATTGATTTCAATGAACTTAGATGGTCATATCTCCATGTAGGTTTGAACTGTCGATGTCTAATTGATCTGTTTTGTTTTGTGAAGGATGAGGCTTGGAACCAGCTATGTAACCGAGAAAAAGGTTTGCTAACCTGTGCTTCAGTAATTCATTCAGTATACTGGTTTTTCTCTCTGCTCCCTTTCCTCTATGGGGTCTCCCAAGCAGAGACAAAGAGTGTGGCCCCAAGCACACCATCCTTCTCCTGCTGATACAAAGAACTTGGCGCATGCACTTGTGCACTGTCACCCCAAAACAAGTGCATGAGCTACTGGCTGTGTCCACCTATGTATATGCATCTAGCCTGATTGTAAAAGTACTCATTTGATAAGGAATGCATGTTCTGGCATGTTGTAATGTTCAGTTTAGATCTACGAATATTCCTCAGTTTGCCACTGTTGAGTGGCATGGGTGTTTTGCCCACCGGGCCTGTTTCCTTTTACAGCTGCAGAAACAGCTGTAGCTCTGCTTGCTTTCTGCCTCAAGCCCCGTCTGTGCTGGGCGATGCCACGATGCCGCAGTACAAGATGAGGTCACTTGCTGTGCAAGTGTGTGTGGGTATTGGGGCAGTGGGAGGTCCAGCCAGACTTCTACTACATGCATGCAGGGTTGAGAGAGCTCAGTCCCGGGCAGTCTTCCGAGTGCAAAGGTGCCTTTTCCGATTCAAATACTTTTCTCGGGTCACCTTTTGGAATATCTCCCCCAAATTGATTTTTGCCCAGCACAAATCGTTAGCAGCGTCCCATATGACAAGAACATCTGTAGTTCTGATACCTTAGTGCCAAAGGAAGAGAAGCAGGTGATTCAAGGTTTGTACAGGCAGGGGAAATGTTAAGCAAAAGACTGCCAGGTCTTCCTGCCCTGCTCCCCTCCTCCCCTCCTTCCTTGACTCACAGCGGGGTGAAAGGGGGTGGGCAGCCAAGTCAGAGTGTACCCCATGGACATACTCAAACTTTGCACAGCGTGCATCCGGCCACGAGCAAAAAAGCTATGCGCTGGCTTCTAACAGACTCATGCTCTGTGCAAGATTACAAGTGCATCTCAGAATCCTCCTGGGTGGCACACTCCAGTTTCCCACGTCTCAACCCCTTTCACATGCTTACTTGCTTTCTTCTGTGAAAAACGAGAGCCACCGAGTAGTTGGGAAGTGCCAAGGGTTGCTGGCAGACCATATGGGATGGATTTGCTTCCTGGTTTTTGTCAGCTGCCAAACCCTATTTTAGCAATTCACTGTTCCTTGATTTGGTGCAGACCAATTTGAATTTCTTGCAAAGACTGGAAAGTAGAGAAGGAGGATAAATCTTGGAATGAGGATGCCTTGATGTTGTTCTAGGCCTTTCCAAGGACGAAGGGATATTTACGGGCAATGTGTCTTTACCAGTTTGAAAATAAGCTTCTTTTTTTAAAACCAGCTTGGTTTTTTAAAATTTCTTTGTATAAATGAGTCTTTACCTTTGTATATAGAGTTGTGGGTTTTGTTCAAGCAAGCAAAGCTCTGTGGTATTCAGTTGACAGGAACTGTTTTGGAACTTTGGTTTTTTGTAGAATAATTAATTCTCCATGTTTCTAATTGCTGAGTTTGCTTTTTAACCAGCTTCCCAAGCTAATTTTTTTTAAAATGTGGGTTGAGTGCATCAATGAACTGCAGCTCAGCTTTCAGTCTTAATTCAGTGCGCTTGTACAAAGGAGGCTGGCGTTGATTCTTCCAATATTTTGTCTTGTACGAGACTTCTTTAAAAATAATGCCTTCCAAACATTTGGCCTAAGCTGCACAGCAGGTCTTGTCTTAATATTGTAAAAGTTGTACATAATTATTGCACTGTATTTATAACAGGAATCCTCTTTGACACTGTTCCACTGTGTATTATGGGTTTGTTTTTTAAACTGAATATTTAAAAGTGTTCTAAGACTTTTTCCTGTGATGTTTGGCTTGGCCTGGTGGATGGAAACGCGAGTGGGGTGTGTGTGTGTGTGTTTTCTAAAAAACAAAAAACTTGAGGCACTTGGTTTTTTTGTGAACAAAAAAAAATAGAAATAAAGATTTTTGAACCAATCTGAAATGAAGCTAATCTGTACCTCATCAGCGGATGCTTTACAGAAGTCTCCCAGAACAAAGACCACCTGCCAAATCCCTATTGTTCCTCTCCTCATTTATTTAATTGGAAAATTTCTGTACCCCCTCTCCAGGGAAGCTGCCAGATGTGACTTACAAAATAAAGCAAAACTTGAAACGTACAAGTTCTTAAACACAGCATTTAAAAGCACACCAGAGTGTAAAGCATGGAGCAGCTGGTAATGGGAAATAGTCATGTCATTATGTTGCACACACACTAATTTATCAATGGAATAACATCTTCTTTTCGTAGTGAAGTCCTGAGTCGTATCACCACATGCTTCTGAATAGAAGAAGAGTTGAATTTATATCCCCCCTTTCTCTCCTCCAAGGAAACTCAAAGGGGCTTACAAACTCCTTTCCCTTCCCCCCTCACAACAAACACCCTGTAAGGTGGGTGGGGCTGAGAGAGCTCCGAAGAGCTGTGACTCGCCCAAGGTCACCCAGCTGGCGTGTGTTGGAGTGCACAGGCTAATCTGAATTCCCCAGATAAGCCTCCACAGCTCAAGCGGCAGAGCTGGGAATCAAACCTGGTTCCTCCAGATTATAGAGTACGCCTGCTCTTAACCACTACGCCACTGTGCATGGACAGTCATGCACGTATTTTGGGCTTTCCTGTTAACCTGCCTTTAGCCCCCAGTTTCTACATCACCCCCAAATATATCATTGATCTCCAGTATGGTTCCCATCTGTTTGCTGTGCCTACTTGCCTCTCGAGTCTTGTGAATAATATGCCAAGGTTCTTGAATGCAACCAAAAGGTGACAAAAAACACAACAGAGCATCAGGTCACTCCCTAACATGCTGGGTAAGTGCACCACAGCCATGTGTCCTCAGTTTGGCTAAAGCCTGACTTCCTTGAGCCTGCAGGCTTAAAAACCTCTCCATGGGTCTACACCAGGGGTCTTCCAACTATGGCCCCCCAGATGTTCATGAACTACAATTCCCATCAGCCCTGCCACTTGGCCATGCTGGCAGGGGCTGATGGGAATTGTAGTCTACAAACATCTGGAGGGCCATAGTTTGAAGATCCCTGGTCTACACAAAGAGCCAGCATGGTGTAGTGGCTAAGAGCGGTGGACTCTAATCTGGAGATCTGGATTTGTTTTCCCATTCCTCCACATGAAGCCTACTGGGTGACCTTGAGCTAGTCACAATTCTCTCAGAACTCCCTCAGCCCCACCTCCCTCACCAAGTCTGTTGTGGGGAGAGGAAGGGAAGGAATTTGTAAGCCGCTTTGAGACTCCTTGGGGTTGAGAAAATGGGATATAAATCTAAACTCAATACATGAAGGAGCAAATCCACTCCTTTCTTTGGAAACTGAAACGCAAGCTGTTTTTCCTCAGCTTTCCTGGAATTGAAGGAACTTCAGAAGAGCTCAGGAGACATTACCTTTGCACCTGCAGGAGCATCTATTTAAAGCAGCTGCCATAATAGTTTGGAGGATGTTTGGCTTGGAACTTCCCCATGGTGTGAGATTACCCCCTTGGCGGCCATTTTATGGTAGACCCAGCCACCCTCTGACAACATTCAAAAATTCTTCTAGCTCAGCAAAGTTGGGAACTCCGAATATGCATGTACATTTTGAAGATTTTGTGCGTGACTTTGATATTATTAAAACAACACTGGCATACAACGTTAAATGGCAGGTATATGACAATGGTCACACAAAAGTATCAGATCTGAAATAACAAAAATAAAAATACAACAGGAAAAATTAATTCCAGTACAAACAAGAATACATTTTAGGACACTTTTATCCAGCTCTTCCAAGTAATTCAGGATGACGTACATAGCTCTCAATTTCATTCTAACAAACCTGCAGTGTAGAATAGACTGAAAGAGAATGACAGTTATGAGGTAATTTGGTGAGCTTCATGACTGAGACGGGATTTGAATCTGGGTCTTGCCTTTCCTGCTCTGAGATATAGCCAAGATACTTATAATATGACAAATAAACAGGCTTTAATTCCCAGGAGTTTACATCCTGCTAAATCAGGGGTGGGCAATTATTTTTTCCATGGGGCCGCATAAGAAACAGAAAATATTGTGGAGGGCCGGGCCAAAAGGCAGGGGGGCCAGTCAGGGTCATCCGGTGGGCCGGATGTGGCCCGTGGGCCGTATAATGCCCAGGTCTGTGCTAAATCTATAGTCTTTAAAATGCTCAAAGATCCCCCCCCCATTCATTTAAATTACCTGAGTTTAAACAATAGAGCACAACTTAGCCAGCATTAAGGGGCTGCATCCTAACAGCTCTTCTACAGACTTGCCATCTTCCAGAAGACACCCCCCCTCCCGTTCTTTTAATAGAGTCTTAATGGGATATTTTTGACCTCCATGCTACGAGAATCTTCAACTATCCATTTCTGTATCTTGTGCCCCTGTTAAGGGGCAGGGCATTTTTCTCCAGCCTTACTGGTGAAAGAGAGAGAAAGGTCATGTTTCGATCCCTGAAAAAGGCTGAAATGGGCAGCCACATGGACAAAACCAAGAGGGTTGGAGGACTGAAGCGAGGAGATGGAGATGATTGAGTGGAAAACCTGGTAAGATCCAAATCCAACCCCTTCATTCCTTCATGCTTTTCCCCAGAGAGCTCAAAGGAGTGGTGCTCTTTGGAGGCCTCACATTCAAGCACGAGGGAGATCGAGAGACGCCTCTTGTCAGCCTGAATCTTCTGCCTCTGACTTTCTTTGTGTAATCCACTCCAGCAGGGAAACTATTGAGGTCCTCACTGGGTAGGTGGAATAGTGAGAGCATGTAAGCCGGTTTTTTAATTGTAATTGTTTGTTTGTTTGGATTTGTATTCCACTCTCCTGGCGGAAACAGGCTCAGAACAGCTTTTACGCATACAATATCAATTCAAATATCTCTGCTTTAAGAGCAGGTCTTGCGGCGCAGAGGCGTAAGCTGCAATACTGCAGTCCAAGCTCTGCTTACTACCAGAGTTCGATCCCAGCAGAAGTCGGTTTCTGGTAAGTTGATTCAGCCTTCCATCCTCCAAAATTGGTAAAATGAGTTCTCAGCTTGAAGACAACTGGGGCAGGCGTTGGCAAAAGACCCTGTAAACAAAGTCTGCCTAGTAAACCTCACAAAGGGTCATCACCCCATGGGTCAGTAATGACCTGGTGTTTGCTCAGGGGACTTCCTTTCCCTTTCATTAGCTTTGGAGAGGCGGGCAATTTGCATTGGGGAAAAGGGCAGGGATTGGTGGGGTTAACTGTCCTTAACTGGATCAAGGACAGGGAACCCTGTAGCCCCCATTCAAATCACTCCAGTCTTTTATGGTGGGTTTTAAACATGGGAGCATGAGAGCCAGTGTCTATGTAGTGGGTTTGATCTCACCTGGCTACGTGCGGAGAGGAGCGTAAGCGTCTGAGCCTAATCCTCACCTGGGGGCAAGACCATTGTCCCTGCGCCCGGTGATTGAGCCAGGCAGTTCATGACCCGTGACTCATGGGGGGATGAGGAGTGGGGGTGCGGTGCGACCAGCAAGGTCAGAGGGTCCGCTACGCCCCAACGTTTCTACTCACGGTGCTGCTGGATCAGCAGTGCAGTACTCCATCTCCTCCTTTTTTACATTTTCGAAAAGGGGCCTAAACGCTTAAGGGGCGCATTTAAAGGGACGCTTGTCTCCTCCGCCGTCTGGTCAAGCTGACCAAGCTGCTTGTGTAACATTAGAACTTGGCTGCGGGGTAAGGGAAATTCGAGGGGCTTCTTACACATGTTACAGGCAATATTAGACACGCATTGAATGAAACAAGATCCGATAACGAGGCACACAATTAAACCAATGCAAAGCTGTACAATAGCACTCAACCATCCTCCCGGCAGCCAGCTCCAGAGGGCTGACCACCAATGGGGCAAAACATCATACTTCAGAGGCCATGTGGATCAACTGGGAATTATCAGAAAGATTAAAACAACACATATTATGTACATTCTCACAACCTTGGTGGTGTAACAACAACAAGTAATCAATAGCGGCACGATTGTCTAGGGTCGCTTGACGAAGTTCCTGTTGCTCGCAGGCCAGGGCCCAGAGCTGTGGAGGTGGAGTTGATGGACTTCTCAAGAGGCACAGGCCAGCCGGCCAATAGTCTTAGCATTGTAAGAAGCGAGTCCGGGACTCCCACTAGGAAGTTGCGAGGGAGACTAACTCCGCTTCGGAGAGGGCGACCGCCGTCCGGCTGGTGAGGGGTCGAAAGGCAGAGCGAGCTGGGCGGCGGCGGGCGTCCGGCCTCCGGGTGGAGCCTGGGGTAGAACGATGGTGAGGCGACTGAGGCAACAAAGATTCCCGGCAGAGAGCCGGTCGGGAATTTAGTTAAACGTTCTCTCCCCGCGAGGTCCAGAACCAGCCCCTGGGGAGCAGGATGTTTCCGAACATGGGGATGTCCTCCGTGTGTGTAAAGAAGTTCCAATTGGCCGAGCCGATGAATGGGCCCGGTCGGTTCCCGCTTGGCTGCGCCGGTGATGCGGGCGCAGGTGTTAGATTCGTGGTTAGCGACAGTCTTGGTGACAAGAGAGAGAGCGCCGGCCGGGAGGGTTTGGACGACAGGTCCCCAGTCGGCGCTCATAGAGTACCTGATGGAAGAGGCATTCATGAAGGGGCTTAGCCCAGACTCCACTAGGAAGTCTCCGGGCGCTTTGCAGACGGGGAGCAGGCAGGAGCTTAGCAGGCTCCCCGACTTGTGGGTACTGGCCCAGGCAGAAGGATGAGACGCTGGCAGCGGCAGCAAACTGCTCCCAGATGTTGGTCTGGTGAAAGCTCGCCAGGGGGTGGCCGATCGCCATCGGCAGGAGGCAGCAGAGCAGGCAAAGGATGGTGGTTGCCGAGTTGGCGGTAATGATCGCAAGGAGAGCGGCACAGAGGTTCTCGGGTGTCTCGGGGTGGTTCTGCCATGAGCAGCTCTAGGGCTTGGTTGGTGGTCGCCTTGACGCCTCCCCAGGTCATTCGGCTCTTTGGGCGCTGGCTACACGGGCGTTCCTGTTGAGATCGCTGGGCGGGATCCTCTAGAGAGATGTGTTCCATCTCCGGGATGGGGTTGGTTTCCTCCTGGCGCCATTCCATGGGTTGGCCTGTCATGGCGAGTCGGAGTCCACAGGGACCTGTAGGAAGAGGGACTGAAACACACCCCCTTTTCCCAGGTTACGGGGGGGGGGCCGGGTCCCGCCAGGCTCAGTTTCATGGCGGATGGCGGGAGGTCGGGATCGAGTTTAGTATTTAGAATTTAGTATAAGAAGGAAGAAGGCTTGTTGAAGAAGGCTTGTTTTGCAGCCTGTGAAGGTTGCTTTTAATGCAATCCTCCTGGGGGCCGCCTACCCCTCTTTCTTTAGTTGTTTGACAGGGAGGGCAGGAGGTAGGCGACCCTGGTGGGAATTGGCTTCAGAGCCGCCATCAGGGTGCGCCAAGGCAGGGTCCGAGCCTCGAGGGGGGAGGGAGCAGGCGGGTCCTGGGGATTGTGGGTATGCATGCTTAATCAGCAACACAAAGGGGGCTTTGGAGGCGCCTTTGGGGATGGGCTTATCCGGGAAAGAAGCAATCAGGACACTAGAGGCAATGTCCTCGCACACACAAAGGAAAAGAGAGGGGGGGGTTCTTTGCAAGGGAGTTGTACTTACCGTGACCTTGGTGGCTAATGCAGGAGGCTGGATGGTGCTAAAATTTTTGATCGAATTATCTTGGGGAATTGCCGTCTCACGAGACCGCTTCCCTAAGGGCGGCTTCGCCGAAGCGCCTGGCTTTGCACAGCCGCTATGCTTGGCAAACACCACCCACCCAAATCATGAGTGGATCTGTGTTTGCAGCAACTCCTTAGGCTGGGGCCTGTCCTGACAGTGCTGCGGTATCAGGACGGGCCCAGATTTTAATCCAGGGAGGGCCAGTCAGCCAATTGGCCCTCCCGCCTCTACTGGTCGAAAAACAGAAAGAGAAAAGGAGGGGAGAGGGAAACAGTTTCCTTACGGAGATAGAGAGTGAACTTCTGAGGTCACAGTTGGGATCAATGATCCGTGATGGCCTTACCCATCCCAGACCAGAGTCGTTTTGACCTGACTCATGAGGTCCCTTCCCCAGAGATTGACGTGGATGTCTAAGACGATTGGGCGGACTGTGAGCTGTCGCTCGAGCCCTGGGCTGTTGACCGTGAGCGGGCGGACGCCCGCTCAGCGGTTTGTCTCCCCCACCCCCCCCAGATGTGCTGGCAAGCCTCGGTCGCCACTGGTCGGGCCACTCGCTGCTCTTGATGACGGTAACATCAGCCGGGTGTCTACCAGGCCCTTTGAACTTACATCCTTCTATGGCGAAGCTCCAGGTATGGGCGGAGCTCCCGATATGCCTCCACCGCTGCGACGGTGGTGTAGGCTGCGCCATGTTGGCTGCTGGGGCTCGTAGCCTTTATTGGGTCGGCAGCGGCGCAGCGATGGGGCAGAGAGAATCAGCTGAGCGCAGCTGGCTCCGCAGGCAACTCCTGTGGGATGTTTGTCCAGACCTGGGAGATGGATGTGGTCCTTGGTGCGTGCGGAGTCGATCACTCCGGGGACGGCATGAACAGTCCCTGTTCAAAGCTGCAGAGGCCTTTGGCAAGCATCTAGCCCAATTCGTCCCGGTAGGGATGGGCTCGTCCATTACTTGGGTTGGGGCTTACAAGAACCTTGTGGGGAACTTTAAAGGAGATGGGCTGGGTGCATGCGAGCCGGTGATGCCACTTCTAGAAGGGGGTGGTTTTGGTAGGGGCCCTTTGGCGCTTTTGAGTCTGCTCTCTAGTACTCTCCTCCTTGGTCCTGGGCTGGGGAGACGCCTGGGCGGGAGTTTCCCGACGGGCAGTCGCTTTCTCCAGTGGGAAGCCTTTCTGGCAACGTGGCACCGGGTTTTTGGTGGCCTTCTCCTCCTGGGGGAGGACCCTCCTCCATCGGGGTTGTAGGCCCCCCCCCACCGGGCTTTCGCTCTACACTCCTTCGGAAGTGCGTCCGGATCTGCCGCGAGTTAAAGCAGCTCATCCTGAGGCTGCCTCCCGGCCGGGTGGAGAGTGCTGGCGGCGAGGAGGCTAGCTTGGTGGGCGGAGGATCCGATGTCCTGGCAAGCCTTAAGCATGTCGGCCAGTTCGAGGATTTTTGCCCAGGCCCGTGATCGCCTTCTGCGGCACTCCGCTGAGGCTGCTCTCCTTTGCGCAGGCGCATGAGGAGCTTCCCCTCGCTTTGGGGCCCTCCCTCGCCATTCATCACCTGCCTCTTGAGCTTCCTGGTTTCCGTTCACAAACTCGCATAGGGCTCTTGGGGTTTGTTTGGCCGGATGGAGGAGAAACTCTGGGTTGGCTGGCCGGGCGCTGGGGACTCTTAACAAATGCCTGCCTTATAGGCGACTCCAGAGCAAGGTTTACCGTGAAGGGTGGCCTCGGCAGTGACAATCTGATCGTTAGGGACATGGCGAAAAGCCTCGGGGTCGTGAAGCTGGCGCTGGGCGGTGTAGGCGCTTCACCGGAGGTGGTTGGCTGCTCTGTTGAAGCACTGCATGGCGGAACTCACTTTCCCCAGACCACAAACTGTGCAGGGCTCAGGAGCATAATGCAAAGGTGGTTCCTTCCAGTCGCCTGGAACCATTAGGTGGTTCCTTGCAATGGCCTCCAGCATGCCTCTCACGTAGGGGCTAGGTGACTCCCACGCCTCGCATTGCTTTGGCGGAGCCTTCAGGTGAGGATGTTAGCCAGCTTTAAAGGGCGGTACTCGACAACTCGCCGAATGACGCCACCTTCCCCTTCAGTGCATCTGTGAAGTGGACGGGCACAATGCAAGAATTCGCATTGTCTTCCTCGGCCAGGGTTTTTTTTTCTTCTGCAGATCGTGCTGGCTAATACGCTTCTGCGAGAGTTTTAGAAACCCGCGCGCATTACGCGCGGGCGCTGGACGGAGGTGCAGTGGCTTCGGAAAATGAAGGCGGAGCAGGGGGAGGGGCGGCCGAGCCGCGGGAGAGTTTGAATTGGGTGAAGGAACGAGGGGGGCAGAAGGAGGACAGGCGCCCAATTTAAGTGGGATACAGAGAAAAATTCCGGGGTTGAAATTGAAGGTGAAAGATCGAAAAGCGAGGGCGGCCTACAGCAGCAAAGGGAGCCATAGGGTCTGCAGTGCTGATGGCTTACAAAAAACATTGTCTCCATCGCCAGTAGCAGCTGCATATCGGGCGCCAGCGCCGAAGGCTCTGTGCGAAGAGTGCTACCGATGTTTTCCCCAGTCCCTTAAGATTCACGTCCCCCCCTCTGGGTACCATGGACACTGAGCTTCAATCTCCTCAACCACCCCATTTGCGCGAGCTCCCTTCTCTTTACGGGACCCTGCCGCGATTTCGTTAACGCTTTCAGTTCCCGTCTAACGTGTTTGGTTGTCATATAAGCCCCTGCTTTTGCAAGCTCCCCATACTCACCGGTGTTCCGCCGGACGAGATGCGTGTCCTAGGACGCGTGTCTCTGGATGCGCCGATTCAGAGGACAGGCGATACCGAAACGGTGGTCCCTGGATGCCGCATCCAGCGGACTTCGTATCGCTGCCCTTCCCCAGGCTTAATGTGAGCAGGGTGGAGGTTCGAGGATTCCCGGGTTTCGCACCAGCTTGTAGCCCACTCCACGCTGTCAGCGTAAGAACGAGACGCAGACGCTGAGATAACATCTGGTGGAGATCGCCAGCAGCGGGAGACCGGAGGTCCGTGTTCTAGCGAAGTTCCCAGCCTGCCGTTCCTGGCACCTTTATTGTTATTCTATTGGGGGCGGTAGGAGGGAGGACCGGGGGGAGTTCCGGGAGAGCGGGAGATCGGGAGATCATCATGTGATGCATGATCTCACCTGGCTACGTGCGGAGAGGAGCGTAAGCGTCTGAGCCTAATCCTCACCTGGGGGCAAGACCATTGTCCCTGCGCGTGATTGAGCCAGGCAGTTCATGACCCGCGGATCATGGGGATGAGGAGTAAGGGGGTATGACGGTAGCAAGGCCGTAGGTCCGTTGGCGTCCCAACGTTCTACCACGGTGCTGCTGGATCAGCAGTGCATTACTACACCCCCATTTAAAATAATTTTAAAATGTTGAGCGGGCCCTTTGAACCAGCACTACAGAGCTGAGATGCTCACCTCCACAAATACACTTCACTTTTTTCAAATGCTACAACAATCATGCTGGAATTATTGAAATAGTTACTCTGTTTTTACTTGGGTTTACAAATCCAAATCCAAAACATACGAAGTTCAACAAACCCCCAACTAACTCCCTTCTCCTGCAAATGCCTACAGCTGTACTGAAAAGCCCAGCAAATAAAAAGTACCTTGCGGTACCTTCTAACTACTTACTTATTGATACCCTACCTTTTAACCAAAGTGGTTTACAATATTGTTCTCCCCTCCTCCATTTCATCCTCACAGCCATCTCCCCGTAAAGCTGTAGGGTAGGCTGGGAGCGCATGACTGGCCCAAGGCCACTCATGGCAGTGTGGGGATTCAAACCTGGGTCTCCCAGCCACTCACCTGCCTCCCTAACTATTGTGCCAGCCAGATAATGTTCCCGCATTTCTGAGAGCCAGTTTCCTACAGCAGGGCTTGTCATAGAGCAGTAATGGCAAAACTTTTTGAGACCGAGTGCCCAAATTGCAACCCAAAGCCCACTTATTTATCGCAAAGTGCCAACCCGGCAATTTAACCTGAATGCTGAGGTTTTAGTTTAGAAAAAAACGGTTGGCTCCCTCTTCCTCTGCCCCACCCGCTTGAGAAGGGGCCAGCCTGCTCTAGCCTGCAGCAAGTCCCGTGCGCACCGCTCTGTGCCTCTCTAGCAGCTCTGCCTCCTCTGCGCCCCCCTTTCAGGCAACAGCCACCCGGAGCACAGGCACTGCCAAGCACTGCAGGCCTCGCCAGCCGAAGTCTCTCCTGCTCACTGATGTGTGCCCGCACGTTGTGCTCAGTGGCCCAGGCCAGCCTAGATGTGCGGCAGTGATGTGTGGGGTGGATTTTCCACTTCCACATGATGAGCTTCCCAGGTGCGCGCTGCTCAAGGCTCACAGAGCAGGGCTCCAAGTGCCACCTCTGGCACCTGTGCCATAGGTTCGCCATCACTGTCATAGAGTATGAAAGGACTCTGGCTGATGCCAGGGAAGGTTACCTTAAGTGGGAGGAAAGCCCATAAGTGGCCACCTGAGGATTATATTTGGTAAATGAGGACTTGTAGGGCGAGAAGGTCTCACTGTCATGCCTATTTTGTTCCTTAAAAGAAGTGTGCAGAGTCTTGTGCTGGCGACACGTGGCTCTTCTTGATCCTGTCTCAGAAGCACCCCTGTGAAAAATAAACAATGTGTTGGCAGAGTGCTGGGGGTAGGGGAGGACTGTGGCTCTAGTAGGAGCTCCCTACCAGACTTCCTTGCCAATACAGGGAACACCCAAGGAGCGTATGTATTTGTATTCCTATGTCTCTGTACATGCCCTGATTCACATGGCCCACGCTAGCCTAATCTCTTCAGGCCTCAGAAGCTAAGCAGGTCAGTCCAGGTTAGTATGTGGATGGGAGACCCGCAAGGAAATCCAGGCAGCGGCAAACCACCTCTGACATCTCTTGCCTCGCAACCACTGCAGGGTCATGTGAGACTTGACAGTACTTTCCAACACCACATCACTGTACATGTAGGGGTTAGGAGCAGAGTTGGGATTAAAATAATTTAACCGGTTCCAGTGGTGGGATTAAAATAATTTAACAACTAGTTGCTTACAAGCACCATTTTAACAACCGGTTCTGCCGAAGTGGTGCGAACCTGCTGAATCCCACCACTGGTTAGGAGCTAGTTCTCTAGCCTCTTCAAGCAGTTCTGTTTGTGGGGTTTTTTTTAACCATGTTTGTGAAGTTAGCATAAGCTTCCCCCTTGTGGTGAACACTTAAAACAGCAGGAAGGAAAAAACCCTAGGAATTCTACAGTGGGCTGCTGTCAATTTAAATTGCTGAACAAGATTGAACTACTGAAGGCAATAGTTGACTGTGAAGGAAAAAAGGGTTTGCCCTGAGCCAGGTGCCCTTTTTTCCAGTAACATACCAAAACCAGGGTTCTTTATCCAGATACTCTCAAACAGCTGACTTTTTAATGTTTTATTAAAAAGAGATACCAGTAATACTATCAGCTCTCTCTTAGCTCTAGATAGTTCCAAGTATAGAAAGCAATACAAACACAACACAAGGCTATCCAGCCCAAAGCAGACGATTCCTTGTGAATGAAATGAATTTAATTTCCTTTAGCATCATGTCAAGGTTTTATAGCATTTTCTCCTCTATTCCTCGAAGAGGGAGATGACCTCCACCTGAGTATTCTTGGTAATTAAGACCCATCTGTCTGGTTTAGGATGCAGCCTTGTAAAAGCCAATTTCTGTTAGAGTCTAATGGTTAGACCAGGATTGAGTGTTTTCTCCAGATACCAGGGGACCACCTCCTTATCAAGCCTTTCTACCAGCATGGCCAATTGGCCATGCTGACAGAGGCTGATGGGAATTGTAGTTCCTGAACATCTGGAGAGCCGCAGGTTCCCTACCCCTGGGTTAGACCATGTGGACTGAGAATATTCCGATCACACTGCAACAAATCTTGTGGCTTACATGGGGCCGTTCAGACTCCTGTCCTCCACACAAGTGACTCTTTAGTTTATCTTGCTGAGTGTCTGATTGTTGGTGGCTCTTCATGTTTTCAGGCACAGAACGGTCATTCCCATCCTCCTCCTTAACTGGATGGGCCAGAAACTGAGCTTTATGCATGCAGAACTTGTGCCTTCCCATAGATCTACTGCTTTCCCCTTGGCTGGTACATACTCAGCCTTTCTTACCTCTTTGGGTGATGGCTTGACAAAAATGCAGGTCTACCTAATCATTGTTGGATAAGGAGCTCCTTTATATGTGCCCGGGATTAATTCTACCACCTAATTATCCAAGCCAACAGTCCCGCTATCATGGGATGAAACAATAAACTACCAAAAAATCAACAAGGCACACGTTTCTGAATTTTCTATAAAGACTAACTCAACCACAACTGACAAGCCTCTTTGCCAGATTATCCCTCCGTGACTTCCATGTATCATAAGGCGTGCCTGATTTTCCTGGAAGCTGTGCATTTCATAGCACTGAAGCCCACATGACAGAGCACATTTTGAGTGCTATTGAATAGGAACAGCCTCTGGCTTCGCTCACTATTGGCACGTATCTCTGTGAAAGCGTGCCAAAGACCTTCAGGCTGCTGCAAGATTTAGCCCCTCCTCCAATTTCCCCCTCAAATATTAAGGCTTTTATTGAACTCATCTGCTAAGATCCGAGGAGTCTCTCTCAAAGAGCGGGCTGTCTCTTCCCCCTCCCTGCCTTCTCTCCATTTTTCTGAAGTTTTTGTTTTGCTGCTCCCAGAAGAACATGATGAAGACGGGTTTCGCTCTATAATGGCTGCAAAGCCCTTGCTGCAAGGAATCCAGACGGCCTGCCTGAACCTTCCCATAGTTCAGTTTTCCCCTTCTTGTCTCTACAAACAGGAATTTCCATCTGTGAGCCATTAGGGTTTTTGGATGTCGGAGCAAAGTCTGTGGCTCGAAAGCTGCAGCAACCGTTGAGATGGACATGAGAGTCACCATTCAGCTGGCAGAGAGCAGCACGGTTTCTCCGCTCTCCCTGCCCAAAGTCCTGTCATCTCCTGCCACCGCAAACCACTTCTGAAAGAGAAGCATATGCTGTTGGTCTCAGGCCAGGGAAGAAGGGAGAGGGGGAAATGGTGTGTGTGTGTGTGTGTTTGAGGTCTGCAGGCTGGCAAAGTCCACAAACCAGAAAAACTTGGATCCTCCAAACCGATGTACAAGCCTTCAGCTGAACTTCCATTTCATGTTGGCAGATTTGATTGCAGGGAGCGGACTGTAACTTTTCCATGGTTCCTTTTGGCCTAGCCTGGTTCTGATCAGCATTAAAAGAGTGTGGGAAAGAGTTGCACTCTGCCCCCTCCTGCAGAAAAATGTATATTTGACGCACAGATGATGTGTTACCCAAAATTGTGGCAGTCTGTCCCTTTTAGAGTAGGGGAATTAGCGACAGAAGATTCTTGGTTTAGCAAAAGGTCCAGCAAGCTCAGGGTCTTTGTTGCCTACATATACCAAGATCGGCTTTAGCAAGAAATTCCGCAGGAGAGCAAAATAAAGTTTAACAAGTTTATTTAGGGATAATGGGAGTACACAAGCACACAATAACCAAAGCAGCAGAACACACAGAGAGTCCTAGGATATAAGCAGTGTTGAGGGGATAGGTTGGGAATAATGGAGGAATTGTGGGAATTCCTAGGGGTGATGATGCACCAGATCCTGAAGTGGTTCATGAAGCAGAGTCCAGCGACCTGAACTTGGCTCCAAGGAAACAGGGTAGAAAGCAGATGGCACACAGCAGCAACTGACCCTTTTGCTGGCTCAGAAGTTCTTGGTGGAACAGTGTGGCCAGACTAGTGGTCCAGACACACTGAACACTGAGTGTTGGCCGAGGGAACACTCAGTGATGGGAATTGTAGTCCATGAACATCTGAAGCACCAGAGTTGGACACCTCTGGCTTATGGCATCTGTAAGTGCCTGAATACCCATCGCCCTTTCCTGGTGGCAGACTACAAAAGTGAATGCAACACAACGTGCAGCTTTCAGCCAAGGGTTAAGAGGGGCTGCTGTAAGAGGAGGTCATCTGCTGACTATGATCTTGTCCTGCATAGGTCCCTATCTGAAGAAATCAAGATCAGGACACTACTGTTTGTTTAGTTATTTAGATTTATTATCTGCCTTTTATTACAGCCTCAGGGCAGGTGTAGTGGTTAAAAGCAGGTGGACTCTAATCGGGAGAACTGGGTTGGATTCCCCTACCCCTCCACATGAGTGGAGGAAATCATTGGGTGCTGCTCTTTTGCCTGAAAAATAACGGCATGGCCATTTTCTTAGACAAAAGAAGCTCTCGGTGCACTGGACCTTAAGTAACTTTTGTTATGCCTGCAAGTACAGTGGAACCTCGGTTTTCATTGCCTTCTGTTTTAATCAGTTTTGGTTTTCATTGATTTTTTCAGTGAAAAATTTGTCTCAGTTTTCATCGATTTGCCTCAGTTTTCATCGATTTGCAGTAAGGTGCAGGGGTTTGTGGATAAAAATCACCCGGACAAAGCTGTTGCAGGCCGTGTCTGCAACTTGTTTAATGTCAATGTCTTGCCCCATTTCAGACAAATCTTTGGACAGCTTTCTGGTGCGACATTGGTCCACTGGCTCTGAAGCTGGTCCTAGTGTTATTGTTTGTTACTGTTTTCAGCATTAAACACTAGGTTTATTCACCAAAAATGTGTTTTTGGTATGTTTTTTGGAGTGCCTGGAACAGATTAATTGGATTTACATGGATTCCTATGGAAAAGTTTGCCTCGGTTTTCATCAGTTTCGGTTTTCATCGATTCTTTTCAGACAGATTACCAACAAAAACCGAGGTTCCACTGTATGTACTATCCGGCTTGCCAGTTATGAGCTGCATCTCACATCCAGCTGTCTGTGCCCCCATCTTCAGAGGTGAAGCGGGTGGCGACTTGAGACAAGGCATTTTCTGTGATGGCACCTCATCTTCGAAATGTTTGAATCTTCAAACTTGCCTGGCAGACACTTTACTTTTTTAGGAGCCAGATTAAAATACAACTTTTTAATCTAGACTTTTCAATTAGAGTTTTTTTCTTAACGGTTTTTAGTGGTCTCCTTGTTTTATGGATAGTTCTTATGTGGTTTGTATTATAATATTGGGGGGGGGGTTAATTTTAAGCTGCCTACAGCAGGACTGAGAAGGCAAAACAGAAATATTCTAAAGAAACAAAATACGTACAATTGATTTCTTACAGGATTTGCTTCCAAGTAAGCATGGTTAGTGTCATTTTCCCTAACCACATAAATTCTCATATGATTAACCGGGTTTGTAGACTCCAGCATTTCAATGTTTCTCTGTAACCACAGATAGACAATTTAGAGCATACTGGGGAAGGGGGAGAAAGGTAAAAATGCCCCCCCTGCAGTGTTGTCCCACTTCAGTTGAAGATGAGATGAGGTTTTGGTGGTTCAGTGCTAAGTCGGGAACGACTTTACATTCTAGAGTTTAGTCTTTACGGAAAGTGGGAGGGGAGGCCTTTCTTATTTATTTACTTGAGCATTCCTGGCACATAGGTGCCCTTGGCCCTCACCCTGTGTATTTTTATTGGCAATCTTACGCAACCATTTGGAAGAGATTGTGTCTATGCTGTTAGGAAGGACCCAGAGTCAATTAGGACATAAAGAAATCCCCTGGATGCTTCAAGAGCAGAGTGAAGAGGGAAAGTGAACATACTTGGCAGGCAAGTTTGGAACAAACAGCTCAGCTCAACATAACCCTTAAAAGCCGTTCAGGCTGATCCCGTGAATACAGAGTTAGATGAATCATCTCCGATAATGCGGACAGGAGAAAGGGGTACAATTAAACCAGGGCTTGGGAAGGGAAAGAACAAGCAGTGTGCATCTAGGAGTGACCTTTTAATACATGGGCCTGCTTAAAAGGAAACAGCAGGTAGAAAAGTGTATCTTAGAAATGTAGATGCAATTCGTCACAGGCTTCAATCACAATGATACTTCTAGTCTGGGGACGAATTGGCTTTCTACTCTTATTTTCCAGTGAAAAGCATGTTGGGGAATAGGCACTAAGCTGCCAAGAAGAAGAAGAGTTTGGATTTATACCCCCCCCCCCCCGCCTTCTCTCCAGTATGGAGACTCAAAGGGGCTTACAATCTCCTTTCCCTCCCTTTTCCCACAACAAACACCCTGTGAGGTGGGTGGGGCTAAGAGAGCTCCGAGGAGCTGTGGCTAGCCCAAGGTCACCCAGCTGGCGTGTAATGTAGTGCACAAGCTAATCTGGTTCCCCAGATAAGCCTCCACAGCTCAAGTGGCAGAGTGGGGAATCAAACCCGGTTCTCCAGATTAGAGTGCACCTGCTCTTAACCACTACGCCACTGCTGCTCCAAGGCCCAGGATGACACCAGTCCCACCATAGTCACAGCCAGTGACAGCTTTCAGCTGAAAATGGGCAATTGAGTTGCCTCAGATTCCATTGTTTTTCTGTCTCAATAGCCTCTCTTCAGAGACCTGCTGCCAGCCAGAGCAGGCAATGCTGACCTTGGCCAACTAATATAGTACATGATATAGTACATGGCAGCTTCATGTCTCAGGCCCTCTCTAGCTTTACCACACTCTCTCCCTGGCAGCACGCCCAGTGGGTGAAGGAGCCCTGAACCAGCTTTGGCTTCCTGAACGTTGTTGCAATAACATACAGTGGTTGCAACATGATGGTTGACGGGGAAAGCAGAGGCAACTGGTTGGTAACAGAAGGTTTGGCAGGAAATCTGCAAGAAAGGGAGGGGAAAAAATCCATCTTGGACAAAAACAAAACACGACGAGTTCCACTGAAGCCAAGCATGTTATGGATATGCATCCCGTCTGTTTCCTTCTGAAGCGTTTCTTCCTTTCAAGCTTGCTCCAGTTTGCGAAGCACTGCTGGAGACAGAGGTGAGGCTCAGACATGCAAACGGGGAGGGAACTAGGGGACCAAGCCGCGCTGTGCGCAGCACTCCCCAAGCTTCCCTTGCAAGAGTTTCCTGATGACTGTAGAATATCCAGTTCCCACTGAGGCAATATTCAGTTCTGCAAACCCATCTCAGAAGACTTGGGGAGGGAGTCAGAAGGGAAGGAAGCCAGTCCTAACCTCACAGCAGGACCCTCATTCCAGAAGGGGCATTACATTGCAGCAAAGTCAACAGGAGTCTAAAGCCTAACAGAATTTTATTGCACGTCTTTCACGGATGGACCACAATCCACTTCTGCAGCGGAAAAATACGCCTCCTTGATTTTTGCATCTGAAGACACGGAGGTGGGGACGTGCACACTCCACATTAGCAAATTTTTGTTCCGACATAATCTTATCTTCAAGGTGCCTTAAGATTGCCTTTCTCTTCCCGTCACAGTACAGACTTTGGGGAATCACTGAATAGTTTGGCAGAAAGCCCAGAATTTCTGTAGCAGGGAGAGAAAAATATGCTTGAAAGAAATAATCTGGGCTGGTCAGATCCTTGGGATTTCCAACATTCAGCTTTGTTACAAGGCTGGAGAAAAATGTCCAGTCCCTTTAATAAAGACTTACTGGTAATAGCATAATATTTACCAGGTGATGATGATTACCTTCACCCCATGAAAAGTTTCTACTACCCATTTCTACACACTAAGTTCCTTTTAATGGAACAGGAATTCTTTTTTTTCTCCACAGCCTTGCCTGTCTATAAGTAGAAGGCCACCACTGCAGGGGCCACTCAGCTCAGGCCCTGCCTGTTATCCTCCTTACAAATCACCAATAGAGGCCGCTGCTGAGTTAACATACTAGAAGATCTTCAGTGCCATGGAAGTGGCCAATCCAACCGGTCAAGCTGCTCCTGCCCTGTTGGCCAATCTTCAGGGGGTGGCTGTTTGCTCCTGACTTCCAGTGGCCCAATTACAGACTTTCCACTCCTGCCTACAACATCAGAAAACAGCATTGTTCTGGAAGACATTTTAAAAAGGGAATGCAGCTGTATTGTCTGTAGGGAAAAGAGTATTTTGACTACACTTTTCAAAAATGTAGTGTTATTGCATCTCAGTAAGAAAGACAGAGTTCAAATGGAACCAATCAGAGAAAAATTAAAACCTTTGGTCCCACATCTCCAGTACGCTAGCCTAGCAGCTAATTGTTGTTGTAATCTGGAGTGAGACTGGAAGGACTTTGCTGTTGCAATCCTAAGGATGCTTTCCTAGGAGTAAGCCGACTGACTACAATAGCAGTTACTTTTCAGCAGACCTCTTTAGAATTGGCTGCTGCAGATCACACAGAAAAACAAACAAAACCTTGCAAAACACAGAAGCAATTTCCATCACTGGAAGTAACCTTTTGTGTCACAAAGGAGGAAGGAAAAATAAACACTCCTAGATCCAGGTGCAAGCCTTTACGACATCTGTAAGATTTGCACAGGAGAAAGTGTTTGGTCAGGTGTACTTACTTATACTGTCTTTATACTGCCTTGCCCGAATTTTTGTATACTGTGGTTCCTGCCTCTTGCAGTTGAACTCTTAAAGGCACAGAGGTCCTCTGAGTATCTAAGGCTCTGGATGGGAAATCAATGTTATCGATGTTAAAGGCTACAATAGTCAATATATCAATTTAGGATTTACTTAGGATAAACTTGCATAAGATGGTGGTAAACGTGTCTGCCCTAAACATACCTGCAGCCTGGCACTGTTCGTATTTATTCAGAAATAACTTGCAGCGTTCCGTGGAGCAAGCTCCTACCTAGATAAAATGTGCAATAAACACAGGCGCAGCCTCCCATCCTTCCAAGGTCGGTAAACTGAGTACCCAGTTTCCTGGGGTAAAGTGGTGATGGCAGGGGAAGGCAATAGGAAACCACCCCATGAGGAGGAGGAGGAATTTGGATTTATACCCCACCTTTCTCTCCTGTAAGGAGACTCAAGGTGGCTTACAAGCTCCTTTCCTTTCCTCTCCCCACAACAGACACCTTGTGAGGCAGGTGGGGCCGAGAGAGTTCCAAAGAACTGTGACTGGCCCAGGGACACCCAGCAGGAATGTAGGAGTGCGGAAACACATCTGGTTCACCAGATAAGCCTCTGCCACTCAGGTGGAGTGGGGAATCAAACCTGGTTCTCCAGATAAGAATCCACCTGCTCTTAACCACTATACCACACTGGCTCTCATCATATTGTGACGTCACTCCATGGGCCAGTAATGACCAGGTGTTGGCACAGAGGTCTATGTTTACCTTTTTCAAGAACAAACTTGGGGGGAGGGGTAATTAAAAGTAGGCTTGACGGAGCTGCACAAAAGTTACAAAATCCTACGTTCATCTGCCACGTTGTACTTTTGAAGGCATTTACAGCGATACATCTAAAAAGTTATTTTTAATAAAATGCTAAGGATTGCAACCATATACGCACTTAAGAGCATGACCACAGGCTTGAGAGCACCAGTAGTGTAGTGGTTAAGAGCAGGTGCACTCTAATCTGGAGAACCGGGTTTGGTTCCCCACTCTGCCTCTTGAGCTGTGGCGGCTTATCTGGTGAACTAGATTAGCTTGTGCACTCCAACATATGCCAGCTGGATGACCTTGGCCTAGTCACAGTTCTTGGGAGCGCTCTCAGCTTCACCTACCTCCCAGGGTGTTTATTGGGGGGAGGGAAGGGAAAGGAGATTGTAAGCCCCTTTGGGTCTCCTTACAGGAGAGAAAACGGGGGTTACAAATCCAAACTCTTCTTCTTTCCAGGCGCTTCTCTTCCATACCTGGGATAAAGTAGCGTATTTACTGGGTAGCAGGCACCGTTGAACTCAGCGGGATTTCTTTTGCAGACAACCCGCACAGCCCCGGCCGGTTCCGCCGGCTAGCCTGGCCAATGGGCGGTTGCGGCGTGCTTGCGCGCTCTGGGGAGGTTCCCGGGGAGGTTCCATTGGGGCGCGCAGCCAGGGCGGAGAGTTGGCTCCGTCTGCAACTGGCTCTCGGCCCGAGCTCGGCTCTCGCAGGCCCAGGAGGGGCGGTGTAACGTTGCTCCCCACGTGATTGCAATGAAAGCTCCTGCAGCCGAGCAGGGAAAGCAACTTGCAAGAGGTCGGAGAGCGGTGCTCGGAGCACTCTTTCAGCCGAGCCGTCTCAGCGAAGGGGATCTGATGTGAGACCGGGCAGAAGACGCGGGGGACTTTAAGCCCAACGCAACTTGCAAGTTTTCCTGGACTTCTTTCGGCTTTGCTTGCTGCTGCTGCTGCTGCTCTCCCCCCATCCCCTCTTCTTTTGATGCGCTCCTTCTTTCTTCCTTTTGTTTTGCATGACTTTTGCCTCTGCCTGCCGCAGTTCTTCCCCATCTCCAGGGTAACGTGCGCTCCAACATGCCTGAGCAGATCAGCGTCTCGGAGTTCGTGGCTGTGACTTCGGAGGATCTCAGTTCGCCGGCCGCCTCCAGCTTTTCCTCCAAAATGCAAAAGTGCAGGGCTGCCGTGGTGGCGCTGGAAGAGGTGAGTGGCCCCGAAGAGGTCGCCCCGGCAGGGCTGTCCGCCCCCCGAAAAGTTGGGAAACGGCTAGGGGAGGTGAAGCGCCTCGTCTGGAGGGCTGCCGTGCCATGTGAAGTTGGTGGGCTCGGCTTTTCCTTTCCTTTTGTCCCGTTGGGCGCGCGCCTTTAGTTCCGCGTTCCCAGCGCGGAGCCACTTTCCCCTTAAAACCAAGTTACAGGCACGGGGATCTGGGACTTTTTAGAAAATGGATTTATAAAAATGGTAGGTGTGTAAACGCAAACAGAAGCCATTTGAAATGGCGCCGTGCATTTAGGGCGGATTTACTAATCTTTAGGCCCCTTCCGCACATGCAGAAGAATGCACTTTCAATGCACTTTGACGCTGGATTTTATGGTGTGGAATAGCAAAATCCACTTTCAAACAAATGTGAAAGTGGATTGAATGTACATTATTCTGCATGTGCGGAAGGAGCCTTATTCCGAAAACAAGTGATTTGAGGCACCACAAGGCTCTTTTGGTTTTGTGGGAACACCTTTAATTTGGTACTTCCCCTTCTTCGTGCAAATGACGGGATCCTGGTATATGTCAATTCTCCCCTGCCTCTTAGCGATATGTTTTACTGGTACCTTGTAAAAACATTGTATTAAAACAGGATGCTGTCATAATGTCACTAAAGCTTTTTAGGAAAATGGACAAGTCATAAGTGCAATCTCTTTTCAGCCTGATAATTCTGAAGACACAAAGTAACCAGAGTCTTGATTTGGATTCTCTTGCTAGAAAATCTATGCGTTGGACCCGTGTTCGAATCCCCTCTGTGAGCAAAATCTTACTGGGTGATATGGGACTAGTCACACACAGTCAGCGTAACCTGCTTTGCAGGGTTGTTGTGAGGATAAAATAGAGGAGAGGATAATGATGTAAGTTTCTCCAGTAGAGAAAAAGGCGAGGGATAAATGGAGCAATTAAATAAATCTGAACACTAGGTGTGCAGCATTGGGGAAGGTATTCCAAAGATAGGGTGCCAACACAGAGAAGGCCCCTGGCTAGCTTCTGATGGCTGGGAACTGGGAGGAAGGTCTCTGAATCTGTGAGGAGCTTGCCAATTTTTCTTACACAGAGACACACAAAAACAAACACAAAATGGACTACTTTTGTATCCAAAAAACAAGTCTTGACAGTATAAGCAAACCATATTTCTCTACAGACAAATAATATTTTTATGTGTTCCTCATTGCATTTGTTACTTGTAAAAAGTAAAACCAGAAAAGGAGAAGATGGGTTTTCAGAAGACATCTTTATCCAGTTCTGTATATTCACACATTACACAGGGCAAACCCGGGCTTGTTGCAGGATGTACACTTAGTAGGAAGTAGAGCCTATCCTGGCTTTCAGAGCTTACCTGTTGGTGATTGTGATTTATGACATCTTATATTTTAAGGGTGCACTTAGAATTCCTGATGCCAAAACTATATATTGTGAGAAAGTAAAAGAGCACCATCGACTTCTAGTAACAGGATGCATCTCCCCAAGATAGCCAAAAAATCCAGCCGTTACCATGGTAGCACATCCCATACCCTGCTTCATTATTTGTGTATGGGGGGTGGGGGGAGAGAACAATAATACAATCATGTGACATCACTATAATCTTTTCATAGAGTGCTTACTTCAATTATGATTAAATTGAGGAACTGTGGAGAATTAATGTGAAATTTCCCCTCTAGCCCAAATCTTGTCCTCAAGGTACTGTAAGCTCTTAGTGGTTTGAGCATTCTTTTCTTCTTTCTATTTGGCATTCAACTACCTGTTCTGACCAGTGAGCATGCTCAGTTCACATGAGGCTGTTTTGTTGGGGGAGGAGTTACTGTACACATTTTTTCGACAGGACTGGAGACTCCCCTCAAGTTTGTAGAAAGCTTCCTTCTGTGGGTGGTCTTGTGCTCATCCATTAAGTTAAATTGATACCAGCGATACTTGACATTTGTAGCATAGTTTTGGTGTTCAAACTCTCATGTAATCCTTTTAACAGCTCTGTAAGGTAGGCTGCTGTCACTACTCTCTTTGTAGATGGGGCGGGGGGGGGGGATGCTGAAAGTAAGTGACTGGCCTAAGGCCAACTAGTACATTAGTGGCTAATTCTAGAAATTTGAACCTGTGACCTCCCAGACCCATTCCCTTATCGAAGGCTTAAATTGGCCTTAGATGACAACTGTAACTTTGGACAATGAAATGGTCTCTCTTTAGTATGTTAATTTTGAAGATTTGGAGCCGGGGGCACTCATAAAGAAAAGCAAGGAATTTAAATAAATGATAAATATATCATTTAGAACTCAGAACAAGAGACAGCATAAAAATATAGATCACTGGATCATCCCTTCTTAACAATTAAAAACTGGACATTTAGCGTGTTTGAAATGGCTAGAATATTCCTTCATCTTGTTGTGTACTGTTTTATTTTTATTCTACAGAACAGCATTTGTCTAGCATTTGGGATTGCAAGAGCAATGATTTTTCTTTTTGGATTTTATCGGTGGTCATTAGGACAGGAGCCGCTTCTGTCTTGCGCTCCACTGGATAGAAGGGCAGGCTGGGGGAAGCAGAACAGACATGGTAGTCCATTTAGCAAAACAAAACAGAAGTCCAGGGACACCTTGAAGCTAAACAGCACTTTTTCTGGAATGAGTTTTCATGAGTCAGAACTTGCTTCTTCAGATGCTGTGGGAAAGAAATAATTGTGCATATTTGATAAGGAAAGGTCACAGAAGTGGAAACAAATCCAGCTCACCTGATAAGAGATCAATGCTGATGTGGAGGAGTGGGGAATCAAACCTGCTTCTCCAGATTAGAGTCCACCACTCTTAACTACTACACCTTGCTGGAGGAGGAGCTGGAGCAGAAAGAGATTGGTGTGGGTCACGGTGAAAGCCAATGTGTGGATTTAGCTGTCTCACAACATGGACGAGATTAGTTAGATGAAGGGTCCCAACTTTCTGGAGACTGTAGGCACATTTGGAATTCTGGTGCAGCACAATCTGCGCAGCAACAAAAGGGCCACTGCAAAATGGCTGCCTCAGAAGGCAGAACCAGCCACAACATTATTACCACAGCTTAACTCAAATAATAGTGCAGATCCTTGTGCTGTAGGGGCAGCTGCTGCCAAAGCAACATTTTGAAAAATCTGCACAGCCAACCTTGCTGGGGAACACTAGTACTTGGCCCCACCCACTTCCTAAAAATGCTTGGCGAATGTCAGAAGAGGTGTCAATAGGCACTACTTTGGGAATCCTGTGTTTGAGGTTCCAGCCTCTCATGAGGTACAGACAAACCAAGTATCATGACATAGGACAGATAACAACCAGTCAAGGAAGAAGTGGGCTTCAACACAGCATAATTAAAGGATTGTAGTATGATATAACATAAAAAAGAGAGAACCAATTACTATTACTAGGAAGTAGGTCTGGTTGAGTGACTGACAATTACAGTGCGTAAGGAAATCCAAGTTTCTGTTTAGGCCAATATGAGAGATAGCAGGAGGAAGAAGAAGAAGAGGAGGAGGAGTTTGGATTTATACCCCACCTTTCTCTCCTGTAACGAGACTCCAGGTGGCTTACAAGCTCCTTTCCCTTCCTCTCCCCACAACAGATGCTTTGTGAGGTAGGTGGGGCTGAGAGAGTTCAGAAGAACTGGGACTAGCCCATGGTCACCCAGAAGGAATGTAGGAGTACGGAAACATATCTGGTTCGCCAGATAAGCTTCTGCCACTCAGGTGGAGGAATGGGGAATCAAACCCAGTTCTCCAGATTACAATCCACCTGCTTTGACCACTTCCACAGTTGAATTCCAATACTTCCATGTTGTACATGCCTTTGTCAAAAATTGTTGGGTTTTTTTTGGTAAAACTCTGGTTTCCAAATCTACAACAGTACGTTCAGGAAGATTAAAATGTTTCCGTGCTGGTTTCTCAGTGCAGCATGTCTATGTTGTTAACTTCATGTTCATTGATTCTCTGCATAGGACAAACAGATTTGTTTCTGTGTGAGATAGTAGAAGAACAATGTGGCCACATGATGGCATATTGGATAATGTGCAAATGGGTGAGCCTTGAATGACGTGCTGATACTATTAGCCTCTGTGGTGGTATTGCCTGAGTACCTATAGGGACAAAGCTGGCATCTAGGTCTATTGCAGGGTTCCTAAGTTTGTGTCTTTTCTGTGTCCATAGTTGTTGGTAAACAGATGTTTTTGGTCAAGAGGTCTGTGAATGAGGAAAGGTCTGCCACCTAACTGCAGATGTCAACCTGTGGTATCCTATTACTAGCTGTTGTGGATCTGTCTTGCAGCAGTCTGACTCTGGGTACCAGCCTATTTTTGCTTATTTCCTCCTATAGAAGTGTACTGTAATCCCCAAATGTTTGTTAAAAATCCTTCTAACAAGAGCCCCTGTCTAAGGGATCTCAGGATGTGCAGTTGTAACACAATACTTGACTGTAGCGTATGGACTGTTTTGCTTGTTCTAGGTAAGGTGGTGGCTGGAAGCACACAGGCATGTTAGGTAATGGACAGGTTTTTGTACAAACTAGTGCTTGCGTGTCCATTTCCGAGAGATTGATGTTGGGTGAAAATTGCTGAAGTGTCTCGAGAGCTTCTTTCCCATGTGATCAAACGATTCCAATGTCATCCCGTGGGTCAGTGGTTTGAATGTTGGACTGGAATTATTGTGAGGGTACAAGCCTCAATGTTGTGAGTATAAAATAGAGGAGAGGAAAATGTTAAAAGCTGCTTTGGTTCCCCATTGAAGAAGAAGAAGAGTTTGGATTTATATCCCCCTTTCTCTCCTGTAGGAGACTCAAAGGAACTCACAATCTCCTTGCCCTTCCCCCCTCACAACAAACACACTGAGGTGAGCGGGGCTGAGAGAGCTCCAAAAAGCTGTGACTAGCCCAAGGTCAGCCAGCTGGCGTGTGTGGGAGTGCACAGGCTAATCTGAATTCCCCAGATAAGCCTCCACAGCTCAGGTGGCAGAGCTGGGAATCAAACCCGGTTCCTCCAGATTAGAGTACACCTGCTCTTAACCACTACGCCACTGCTGCTTTCTTGAGGAGAAAAGATGGGGTATAAATGAAGCAAATAAATAAGTCTTACGTACAGGAGAGGTACTACTGAGCTCTCTAGGGCTATCTATCGCAATATATATGTATTACATCTGTTGCAAAGATGCCATGTGTGTGACAGAGATTGGTTCACGTTCATCCCATGTTACCCAAACCCTTTCCTTCCTCTTTTGGTTGGCTACTGCAGTGTTGAGTCTTTGAACTACATGCTTGGCAATTGCCCGCTCCCAAATATATGTTGTGACAATTAGGAGAGTTCAGGGACCGGAGGGCCAGTTCTCTCCCATGACTTTAAGTCCTTTCTGGCCACCCTTCTCTCTCATCCAAGCTCCACTGCCAAGCTTAGATGGAGGAGGAAAATTGCAATGCAAGCCTTTACTGGCATATAAAAATGACAAAGTTAACTTTAAAAACTTATAAAACATATAAAAAATGACAAAGTTAACTTTAAAAACTTATAAAACATATAAAAAATGACAAAGTTAACTTTAAAAACTTATAATTACATATAATTTATATATAAACTCCAACCAAATTCGCCCAATATTCAACAGTTACATACCCATATTTCATACCGAAGCATTAATTACATCTAAAAGGAATTTGGCTGCCAATTCACAGAAAACCTCATTTACCTTGTCTAAAAGAAAATAGATGTTTTGATGATCCCATAACCCCTCACATTTTGACAGCACTTGATTCCAATGCTTGTTTCTTACGGAGGCCTTTTTAGGGCTGCAATTTTGATTTGGCCTCCTCCACATGAGCAGGTTCTCTTGTCTCTTGATTTCTTTGGGTATCTTCCTTGCAGTACTGCTGATGGAATGGCATTAAGCCTGGCCATAGCTAATGCATCTCTCTCCCTGGAGGAGAGCAATTAAAAGAACCAGGGAAATGGATTGGCAAGGGAACAGTCAAAGTAGAGGTGATTCCCTTCTGCTTGCCAACTGCTCTTTTTTCCCCAAGCTCCTTAATTCCACCCTTAATTCTGCCTCAAGATCGGAAACCTCTTGGAGTAGGGACCCCATGGGAAATGCCAGTGCCATAGAAATACATACCAGAAATGGGAAATTTCTGCCCTGCACAGCTTGCTTTTGAAGGGCCTACTAGATATTACTGCATGCAGCCTGTTTGGTGACCTTAATCCAGTCACAATTCCCTCAGAACTCTCCCAGCTCAGTTAGAGGCAGGCCATGGCAAACCATCCCTGAACATCTCTTGCCTTGAAAACTACAGGGCCGCCATAAGTCAGCTATGACTTGATGGCACTTGTCACTACCACTAGCATGTTATGCTGCTCATGTGTCTGCCATGCATCCTGTCTCTGTGGGGCCTATCAGATGTGGGCAGGAGGCAAGGCTGGCAATAGCAGTTTCGGGAATTTCTGGAGTTTGTAGGTAGTACTTAGAGAGGGTGCAGTTTGTGGAGGGCAGAGAGCTCAGCTTGGATGTGATACCCTAGAATCCTCCCACCAAAGTTCCCATTTCCTCCAGGGCACAGGTGTCAAACTCATGGCCCTCTAGATGTTATGGACTACAGTTCCCATCATCCCCTGCCAGCATGATGGGAACTGTAGTCTATAACATCTGGAGGGCCACGAGTTTGACACCTGTGCTCCAGGGGGACTGATCTTTGGAGGCTAGTGAGCCACTGTAATTCCTGAACCTACCTGAAGGCAGATAACCTTAGCTGAGGATTCATTGTTGAACCTGAATTGAACCCAAATCTGGCTTGGGAAATACCTGGAGATTTGGTGGGGGAGCTTATGAGGGGGAGGAACATCAGCGGAGCATAATGCCAGAGGCCATGCTTCAAAGCAACCATTTGCTCTCAGGAAACTGACCATTATCATCTGGAGATCTCCAGACCTCACTGGCATTATATCCCCCTGAAGTCTGTGTCCTCCTCAGACTACATCACCAAAGCATTAAGAGTTTTCCAGACCTGGATTTGGAAACTCTTTTCCCCATTCTCTGCCAGTGGCTGAGGCGGGGGGTGGGGTGGGGGGCACCTGGCAACCCTCAGTCAGTGACTTTTTATCAGGGGCAGAGATGAAAAAGGAGCCAGTGTAAGAAAGCACTCTCGTATCTCAAGGTGCAGGGTGCATTCAGATTTTTGCATCAAGGGAGGGATGCATCTGAATGGACACTGAATGGGCTTCTACAAGTTTGTAGAAGATTAGGTTCTCTCCTTTCTCCTCTGTTTGTCCAAGATAGAAACCACAACTGGTTATGTTCAGGTGGGGTGACATGGCCAAACTGTGATTTGTGCTGCTGCCACCTACAAACTTGGGTTTTAAAGCTGGGTTTCAACTGGGAAATTGTACCTTCTAGCAAATTTGTCATTTTGCGTGGTTTGATCATTGTGAAGTGTCGTTTCTTACATACCTGGAAGCCTTCCATCTTGGCTCCATGTGCAAGGAAAAATAGCATCTGAGCCGGAAGATTTCAGAATCTTGTTCACATCGCAAATAAAACAGCATGTGTTTGTGATGTGCAGATGCTGTTGTAATCTTGTTAGGGTCCCGGACATCCAAAAAAGTTACCAAACTCCCTGCAGGTCTGAGAGAAGGTTAGAACTTGTTCAAGTGTTGAATTCTCTATCATATCCATTGTTTTCCATTTGTATTCAGCAGTTCTCATCCCTCTTGGATGGGTATCTCTGTGCCGTTTCTGTAGTTTGGCTCTGAAAGAGGATGAACGGAAGTGTAAAAGATTCATGAACTGCTGGTCAATTGGAGTGCCTTCCAGCAGAAGATCTGTGCGCTCATGACTCATTGAAATCTGAAATCTGCTATTCTGTGCACACTTACGAGACCCTGACTTTTATTGAATTCAGTGGATTATCTCCTGGGCAAAGATGCCATGTGTCTTTTTTTTAACTTAAAATCTGACTTGGGTGCATCTGAACTTTGATATTTAGCTAGCTTTCTTGTCTTTATGTATGGTTCATGATTGCAACATACCTCGGTGTCAGTTTTTGGCAGACAATATGAATGTGACCAGTGTAGTATAAGTGGTGAAAGTGCTGGAATAGGAGCTGGCAAGCCCAGACTAGAATCCCTATTTTTCCATGGAAACTCTTTGGGTGATTTTGAACCGGTTAGTCTCTTGCAGTCTACCACACAGGATTGCTGGTGTGGGGGTAAAATGGAAGAAGAGGAGGAAGCGAAAGAGTTTGAATTTATACCCCACCTTTCTCTCCTGTAAGGAGAGACTTAAGGTGACTTACAAGCTCCTTTCCCTTCCTCTCCCCACAACAGACACCTTGTGAGGTAGTTGGGGCTGAGAGAATTCCGAAGAACTGTGACTAGCCCAAGGTCACCCAGAAGGAATGTAGGAGTGTAGAAACACATCTGGTTCACCAGATAAGCCTCTGCTGCTCACGTGGAGTGGGGAATCAAACCCAGTTCTCCAGATTAGAATCCACCTGCTCTTAACCACTACACGCTGGCTCTCCAGTATGGAGGAGAGGACAGTGCAGCTTTGGGGAGAAAATTAAAGTAAAATTGTCTGAATAAGTAAACGGTTAATACAAAAGTAATAACAGTGAGGAGGAGTGTTCTCTTGGTTAACAGAGGTTACCTGAAGGACAGATGGCGGGAGTATTTGCTTGTTCTCTGATCTGCTTCCTTGTCTTTTATCAGGTGCCCAGCGGGTACTATGCTGAACAGCTGATGATCAAAGGGCTGGCATGTGTTGATCTGGTTCTGCTGTATTCTAACACAGCTGATAATTGTGAATGAAACCGGGTGCTTTTTTTATGATGTGTGCAAAAATACATAACTTCTTTATTTGTACGACTTCTGCTCATAGAGCTCTCAAGGTTCCCTTAGGGGCCAAAATACAAGCTACCTTCCCATTAGAGATGACTCTTTGGGGTCAGCCGTGCAATCCAGATTTCAGAATATTACAGTTGGAGAAGAGATTTACTGGAACAGATTTCAAGCCTCATGTCTCTGCTGTTGCCTGTTTCAAATAATGAATGTTAAAGTTTGTATGGACAAGCTGGTGGAAGCTCCCCTATTATTATTGCTGTTGTTATTCTATTAATTAAATTTCTAGACCGCCCCTCTCATTTCAGGGTCACATCAGTTAATAACATGGAAACACATGACATAAACATACACAATAAAACCAGTGCAATAACTTAAATTTTCCAATCCTAAATGTGTACTAATAAAAATAAATGGTGATACAATTTTTGTTTGCTGAAAATTCCCACACAACAAGCTCGGTTCTGTCCTTCCTCTCCCCTTCTGAATTTGCTATGTAGCAATGAGGACAACAATTTTCTTTCTTTCCATTGTATCTGAGAAAGTGAGTTCTCACTCACAAAAAAGCTCCTTCTGGGATAAACGTTATTAGCCTTCTGTTCTGTTTTGCTATTATAGACTAACACAGCTGTCTCACTGGAATTGTATTGGAAGCCAGGCCAGCTGTGAAGGGTAAAAACGTGCGTGGTTTGCATAATTCATGTAGATTGTTGAATCCAGTTTTCCCTGGAGCTAGATTTGGATTATATTGGATGTCCAGAGAGTACATACCATTTACTTTTGGCTGCTCATCTTACGACAGGCACGTTGCCTCCAAGTGGTCCCTTCCTGACATCCCTAGCTATGTGGACCACCCTAGGAATGGCTTGTGTGAACTGGGAAGCATCAGGACATATCAACTGTGATTGGAAACTAGCATTGCAGCAATCCTAATGGATAGGGCTGCCAACTGCCAGGTGGCGCCTGGAGATGTGCCGCTGTCACTGTTGATCTCTGGATGACCATGATCAGATTCTTTGGAGAAAATGGCTGCTTGTGGTGGGGCAGGGGGTTGAACTCTATGGTATTATACTCTGCTAAGGTCCCTCCCCCAACCCCCCTTCCCAGTCTCTGCCCCCCCTCCCCCCAAAGTCTTCAGGAATTTCCCAATGCAGAGTTGGCAGCCTTAAGGGGTATGTGGAGTAAGATCTGGGAGGCTGTACTCTGAATTCCCCATTCTGCCATGGATGCTTGCTAGGTGACCTTGGCCCAATTGTTTTTTCTCAGCCTCACCTACCTCACAGGGTGGTAGTTCTAAGGGTAAAAAGGGGGAGAGGAAGAATGATCCAGTAAGTTGCATTGGGTTTCTACAGGGGAGAAAAGTTGGGCATCTAAAATGGAATATTGTGCTCCATTCCACTAAGTTGACTCTGTTTTTGTTATGTCTTCCTTGAATAGAGAAAAGTCTGTCTTCATTGCAGGAAATCTTTCTGTTGGAGCATTGGATCTATGTCTCCATATGGTCTTTGTAGCTAGGAGTGGTCAAGCGGAATTGGGAGGAAGCTGTTCAACTCCCATTTCCCAGTTGGGAAAAATGAGGCATGGCAGTTGGCTCAAAGCAGTAGAAGACCAAGCCAAGGTTAAACCCCAACATAACTCCTTCCCTCTCTCTGCCTTGGAGTTTCTTTCTTTCTGAGCACATGAAACTTTTCCCCTGAAATTCCAAGTGAGTGAAGTATTTGTTTAACCCCCCCAGCTCTTGCTACTTCCAGCTGCAGCATTCCATAGCTCCAAGACCTTTGGGGGCAGTCAGTTTATTTTTTAATTAGCTCCCCTCTCGGCTACTCTAAGAGAATCTTCGCCCTTTCTCTCTTTGGCCAGCTGATGCCAACCTTTTCGCCCTGTTTCAGTCCAGTCATTCATTCATTAAACATTTTGTTTAGATCACATTCCCCTAGAAAGGTAAATTAAAAAGAAATATTCTATTCAACAGTCAGGAGATACTTTGGAAACTGATGCAGTGAGTACTGGCCAGACTGTTCTCATTTTATTCTATTTTGCCTCTGATTCTCAATCAAATTGTGTAGTTGACTTTTGAGACAACTAAGGATGGGCAATACCGAGTGGATTACTGTATTGTGGTGGTGGTGGTGGTCTACTATTAAAATGAGATGTTTAGGCAGTGGTGTAGCGCCCAGAGTGCGAATGTGTGTGTGTCTTGTGCCGGTGTGGGGGTGTGGCAGGGGTGCAGGGCACACGTGCCCCGGGCTCAGTTCCCCCTCGCTGTGGCTGTGTTTAGGTTTACTGTTATGGAGATTTCTCTTGGATGGTCACAGTGCTTAGGATGGGATATGGAGAAGGTGGTGAACTTTGGGATCCTAGACCCAATGAAATTTCGGACTTTACGGATTAATAACAAAGCACAGGCACTGGCGTGAACTGGCAAATGCTGACAGGTTTTGGGGGTGGAGTCTGTGTGCAGGGTGGAGCTTCAGGAGCATGTGATGACATTCCCCAGTGATACCCTGTAGCAGTGATGGCGAACCTTGTAGAGACCGAGGACCAGGGGCAGAGCGAGCGCCCTGTGCCCTTGCCACACCCCCATCTGCCCCCGCCCTGCCCTGGAATTTGCTTCCTTGTCTTTTATCAGCCACGCCTCCAAAGATCCCTGCCACACCCCCGAAGCACCCTGCCACACCCCCGAAGCACCCACACTACACCACCGCAGGGGAATGAGCCCAGTGCGTTGCGCACCCCTCGTTCCCTTGGCACTATGCCACTGCTGAGTGCCCAAACTGGGGCGACGGCACACGTGCCCACCAAGAAGGCTCTGAATGCCACCTCTGGCATGCGTGCCATAGGTTCGCCACCACTGCCCTATAAAGACCATAGAAACTGGGGAAATTCCTAAAGTGCCCCATCGCTGCCATTCTCCCCATTTTTTTCTCCCACTCCTTAAATTGTCAAATGGCAAGCCTATCGCCAAAATTTCATTGATGAAAATAAGGGCACGTTTGTAACATACGCTGAAAGAGAAGATCCTTTGCTTTGAAAACCTGCACCAGATATAGAGTTCTGTGTAGAACTGCATGAGCGACTCTTGGCACGTAGTGCAAATAGAGAGAGAACGTAGCCTTGTTGACCTTGTGCTTTTCTACAGGCCTCCGGCTTCATTTGCCATGCCAGCTGCTTCAGCTGTCCCTGTGCCAAGATACATGCCAGTCCCGATCCTATGCAGTGAGGACCCCCCTGCTTTATTCCTAATTTCAGATTCACTGCCATCCACCTCAAGGTTGGATATCGTTGCCAGCTGGCCATCTGTGCACTGTACCAACTGGTTCTCCCTTCATTGAGCCACAGAGTATGGAGAATAGGTCCCATTGATTGTTAGCAGCCAGTGTGCATTAAATGAGGGAGATTTCCAAAGAGGAGTGCTCGCTCTTTGGCAACCAGTGAGGATTCTCTCTGCTTTGCAGGGTGTGTTCGGAATTAGTTCAGGGCTGCCTCTGGAGCGTCAAGTGGAAATGAGATTCTTGCACAGAGAGCCTCTCCGGGACCAATGATAGCAGTAATGGAGTCACAGTGCAGGGCTCTGTGAGGTCACCGGCAGCTGTAGATGTGGAGCTTTCCTCTCTAAGCTTGCTTTTGCTGGAGAAAAACTATTTTAAAAAATCCCTGATCTCTGCATCTCTGGTTGCCTTGAATGTCCTGTGGGAGAGGACCCCATCGGAGTGATACTGAACTACAGCTGGGGATTCCCAGAGTGAAGTTTGTGCAGCTGCTGACCTCGGCTCTTGTCAGCTCAAGTTTGGGGCCAGAGGTTAAAGAGGGTCTAAAAACCCACGTCTGCAAGGCTGTAGAATGCAGACTGTGAATTGGGATATGGCTCTTCCTGCAGGGTTTTGGGGGCTCGATTATTACAGATCACTGGCCATTGTTCTCACCCTCCTGAAATTATTAGAAAGGATTCCATATTGCTGAAGTTCCCCCAGTTGTGCAATGTGGAATTAGTGACGAGAGATACTTAATTTTTTAAAAAAATTATAGATGGCTCTGTGAGTTCTTGTAGCTTTTAAATTATTTATTGTTTGTAGTTCAGCACAAATGTTGGCTCCGTGTATGGTACAGGGTTTGCGAACTCTGGGAGGCTGGAGGGTGAGGCAGAGACTTGCCCAGACGGCATCCCACAACAACCTGGCTGCATAACCAGAAGGGGCATCAGTATATCACGGGATGCTCTAGAACAGGGGTAGGGAACCTTTAACACTCAAAGAGCCATTTGGACCCGTTTTCCATGGGAAAAGAAACACTTGGAGCCGCAAATAATTTTTGACATTTAAAATAAAGATAACACTGTATATATTGGGTTTTCTTACCTTTTACTCCGCTCATTCTGAGAAGTGCATGGATGCGTCCACCCTGCTGTCTGCAGGGTGGGCAAGGATGGGGCCAGCAGCTCGGCCTTGCCGGCCGCCGGGAAAGCGCCCACCCCGTTCCAATGGGGTGGGCGAGAGGGGAAGCTCGCGGCACAGCCCAGCTGGCCGTGGGCAGTTCGTGCGCCTGCCCTGCTGCCTGCAGGGTGGGCAAGGATGGGGCCGGCGGCTTGGCTCGGGGAGCCGCAGTGTAAGGGCAGAAGAGCCGCATGCGGCTCTCGAGCCACAGGTTCCCTACCCCTGCTCTAGAATTTCCCTGAAAGTCTATGGTCAGAATCACAGAGATTCAGGGAAATCCTAGAGCGCCATGAATAAAAGGGAGCTACCGCATTCAGAAGCAGTCTGAATTCTGGGACTAGGAGACAACATCACAGGGATGCCTTGGCCTCTGTGCTTTGTTTTTTTGCTGGCCTTTCAGAGCAGCTATTTGGCTACTTTGAGCCAGTGTAGTATAGTGGTTAAAAGCAGGTGGATTCCAATCTGGAGAACAGGATTTGATTCCCCACTCCTCTGCCTGAGTGGCAGAGGCTTATCAGGTGAACCAGATGTGTTTCTGCACTTCTACATTCCTTCTGAGTGACCTTGGGCTTGTCCCAGTTCTTCAGAACTCTCTGCTCCACCTACCTCACAAGGTGTCTGTTGTGGGGAGAGGAAGGGAAAGGAGCTTGTAAGTCACCTTGAGTCTCCTTACAGGAGAGAAAGGTGGGGTATAAATCCAAAATCATCATCTTTTTCTTTGAGACAGGATGCTGGTCTTGGTGGACTTTTGGCCTGATCCAGCCCTTACGTTCTGCCAGAAAAATACTGCTTAAAACTACTCAGAGCAGTAGTGTGGCGACAGTTTCCTAAGAAATGTGTGCTGCAAATAGTGAAGAGTCTCCTACAGTGAGAGCATGGCAGAAGCGATGCTCCACAAGTGATTGCATGACAATTGTGCAAGCTATTTTCAACTTCCTGAACTCACTGCCCTAAGATTTGGCAATGGCCACTACGTGTTCATTTGTGTTGTTAAAACTTATAACTTGCCTTTCAGGACTCAAAAATGGCTAAAACAGTTTCTAAAACAAAACAGTTTCTCATAAATGTGAGCAATAAACTCAATTTTAGACAGCAAAAATTGAAAGCCTTGGTTAAAAAGTTAAAACACTGCAAACGTGAAAAGCCCGATTTGTGACCTGGATCCTCTGCCAACTTGTCAGAGTTCTGCTGGAATAAAGACATCTGGAGTACCTGTAAGGTGCACTTTTGCCTGTAGCTGCCATACAAAGGGGATTAGACTGAATCTTTGCAGAATAGTCTTGTCCACAGGAAACAGCCATGGTGATTAAATAAAATTTTCACGTACAGTATCAGTAATCCAGTTCTGGGAAGTGATAGTAGGGGGAAGCTACTGCTGTTGGACCCTGCTCTTGGATTGCCTGGAGATCTTTGCTTGCAGCCACTGGGAGAAATAAGAGAAGAAGAGTTTGGATTTATATCCCCCTTTTCTCTCCTGTAGGAGACTCAAAGGGGCTTACAATCTCCTTGCCCTTGCTCCCTCACAACAAACACCCTGTGAGGTAGGTGGGGCTGAGAGGACACAGGTGTGTTGGAGGACACAGGCTAATCTGAATTCCCCAGATAAGCCTCCACAACTCGAGCGGAGGGAATCAAACTTGGTTCCTCCAGATCAGAGTGCACCTGCTCTTAGCCACTATGCCACTGCTGCTCCAAAATCCAGAGGATACTGGATGCGATGGATCTTTGGTCTGATCCAGCAGGGCTGCTGTGGCATTCACAGTCTGCAAAATCGAGGGAATTGCCTCCACCTTGGGTCAGCTTCCAGATGCAGTGTTTGGTGTTACTTCGTGGAGAATCATCAGATCTAATAAGCAGGGAAGGCGCAGTCTCCCTTTCCTCAGAACAGCCAAGCGAGTGTCTTTCTCGCCTGTATCTCGTTCGGCAAGCTCAGGCACACTGAGGCCTCTGCATGTCCTGATGCAGCCTTGCCTTCTTACCCAGGTGGCATGCACAAACAAGAAGCAGCGCAGGATATCTGGCATATTACAGAGCTAGGGTTGCAATATCCAGGTGGCCCCTGGAGATCTCCTGCTGTTACAGTTGATCTCCAGATGATCAAGATAAGTTCTCCTGGAGAAAACAGCTGCTTTGGATGGCAGTATATCACGTTCACTAAACTCCGCTCTCCTCAGACTCCACCCCTTCTCCAAGTAATTCCCACACCCAAACAGGCAACTTCGCAGAGAAGCTTCCATAGTGGCAAACCTCGCTAAGGATCTTTCTGTGCTGTACCCTAATAGGGTACTTGCTAACGTTGCTGGTCTCCAGTGGGACCTGGCATTCTCCCAGAATTGTGTCTGATCTCCAGAGTGCAAAGATGGTTCCTCTGGAGCACAGGTGTCAAACTCGCGCTCCTCCAGATGTGATGGACTACAGTTCCCATCTTCCCCTGCCAGCATGATGCTGGCAGGGGATGATGGGAACTGTAGTCCATCGCATCTGGAGGGGCGCGAGTTTGACACCTATGCTCTGGAGGAAATGACCACTTGAACTAGGATGGGGCCTGGAGATCTCCCAGAATTACAATTGGTCTTCAGATGACAGGGATCAGTTCCCCTGAAGAAAATGTCAGCTGTCAAGGGTGGATTCTATGGCATTACATCCCTGCTGAGCTCCTCCACTCCCCAAATCTCCATCTTCCCCAAATGTCCAGGAATTTTCCAGCTTGGCATTGGAAGTGAGCTGCCAAGCAACTGATGGGAGGATTTTGGGTGAGGCCACATGCAGGGCTGTAGCATCAGGTACAACAATATTTCACTTGCAACTTTTAAAAAAGGAAGTGACAAGGGGTAGCTCTAGAAATTGCCAGAAACTCTATGATAAAATCATAGAGTTTCCTTGTGATTCCTAGAACTGCCCCGTGTCACTTCTGGTAAGAATTTAAGGTTTGGGGTTTTAAAAAGGTTTTCTCCTGCCACCGCTTGAAATGACAGTGGGTAAAGGGACCTGGGGTGGGGGCTTGACAGCCCTATCCAGAATGGGCATTGCCAACAGCCCTCCCCTTCATTCCTGTTGGTCTTTTGCAGATTGCTAGGCAGCCCTATCCAGAAGTCAGATTGTTTTCTCTCATAGATTTTGCTCTGGTGTGGTATCCAAATAGGAATGGGTGGTGGTTGTTTTTTTTTCTTTTTTGAGATAGAGATGCGTGCCGTGTTTATTAATTTAGAAAGTTTCAGTGTCACTTCACTGTGCTGCTTAAGTTGTAATGAAGTTGTAATGAAGCAAACAGTATGAAAACAACAAGTAATAGAAAACAAGAAATGGGACATATATGGCATAAACGGTTCATACCACAAATGGCAGACTATTTAAAAAGCTGGAAAGATAAAAGTCCTAATTCATGGAATAATAAAGCCTGATGAGATTGCCTAAGGCTGGGTCTGTGAACTCAGTTGTTGGATAGTTTCAGCTCCACCGTTTCTGTTGCTTGAAACCTGCAGCGAAAGTCAGTTTAGCCTGTTCGTTCCACTGTTGCCATGAAACTCTCTCCCACTTGGCTGTGTACTCACGCTTCAGGTCAGGAAAGTGGTGTGTGTAGGTAAGACCGAAGACCTGTCTCACTGTGTGGCCAGTCGCCATCCCAACTGGATGCTGCATGTGTAGAGACTGAGGAGAACTCGCAGCTCACATCTGACCCAGGACACAGCGTGGGGATGCTGGACCCAGCTGGTGTTTTTAAGAATATGTGGCGAGGTGAGCGTTTCTTGAAAGGAAACAGAAATTTGTTCTTAGGAAGGCCCGCCTCCAGGTAGGACCTGGGGATCCCCAGGAATGACATTTTTATAACCAGACTACAGAGATCTATTCCCCTGGGGAAAATGGATGCTTTGGAGGCAGGGGACGAAGGGGGCCGCTGCCCCAGGTGGTACGTAGAGAGGGGGTGGCCACTGTTCCTGCTGCTGGTGGCTCCAGAGCATGCTTCCTTGAAGGGTAGATGGGAGCAGCTACCTGCTCAGCAAGCTTTGGTTGGCGCCCCAAGACTCAGCAGTTTCTCCTAGTTTTGGGGAGCCTTTCAGATATGCCACAGGCTGGCTCAGGGGAAACCTGAGCTTCTGCACCTTGCACTCACCCATAGAGAGAGACAGCCTCAGACAGTTGTTGGAGATAGGTGCACAGCGCAGGAGCTGGCGAGCCATTTTCCTGGATGACCTTCCTGTACACTTTCCCTGTTTCTTTTGCACGTTCACAAATGCCTCTGCTGCAAGCATATTTCTCTGTTGTGCCTGCAGTCCACCTGACTCCTATCTGTTCAGACCTGACTTCTTTCCTCATCTCCCATCCATGTGCTTTGAAGTGCACAATCTCTCCATCTCTCTCGCCCTCCGTTCCCCTTATCACTCTCTCTACTTAGGCAGGTCAGTAATTACCTTCAGCTCCCACCTTCAGCCTCCTACCTAGCAAACCACATGTGCACCAGCTGCCAAGGTGGTTGGGTGCTCATTACAAAGTGTTGCTTGCAAGTGAGTTGATTGCAGGGAGAAGCCTTCTTTAGATTCAGGGCAGGCGAAACAGGAAGTAGTTCAAACAATGCATAATTAAATCGTATTCACATTAAGATGAGGGTGGCCACAGGCTTAGATGCCTTATGAATGGGATTAGATGCATGGCAAAGAGTTCTCTCAATAGCTAAATAGAGCCTCCCCATTGGGAGGCAGTATACTTCCAAATGCCAATTGCCACTCTGTCCTCTTTTAAGCTTCTCCTCAAATGTCTTCCATCAAGCCCTTTGTGTCTCAGCTTGTCTTCTTTTGGGGGTAGGGGAGTGTTATGGAGGGCCAAATCAGATGCACAAGATAATAAAGTGGTAAAACCTTTTTCTCTATGTTAGGCTGCAGGAAGGTTGCTTGTGTGCAATCAGGTAAAATTTAAATTCATTCGTTTTATGGTATTAGTTTTTCTTGTGAGTGGCCTCAAGCAGACCTCTAGAGAGGCAGCATACAAAGTCCCCACATAAGTGTATTTGGGCATTTTCTCCCCAGAGGGATTAAAAGGCACTGTCCAAAATCTCTAGAATACCAAGTAAATGAAACTTTAGTGAACAAAACAAAGAAGAGGTTGGGTTTATACCCCACCTTCCTCTCCTGTGAGGAGTCTCAAGGTGGCTTACAAGCTCCTTTCCCTTCCTCTCCCCACAACAGACACTTTGTGAGGTAGGTGGGGCCGAGAGAGTTCCAAAGAACTGTGACTAGCCCAAGGACATCCAGCAGGAATGTAGGAATGCGGAAACACATCTGGTTCACAAGATAAGCCTCTGCCACTCAGGTGGAGGAGTGGGGAATCAAACCCTGTTCTCCAGATTAAAATTCACCTGCTCTTAACCCAGAGGTGTCACACTCTGGCGCTTCAGATGTTCAGTTGGCCATTCCGGCAGAGCCCTCCGTGGATGGGGCGGTATATTAAATTAAATAAATAAATACATAATAATAATAATAATTGTAGTCCATGAACATCTGAAGTGCCAGAGCTGGACACCCCTGTCTTAACCACTACACCACGCTGGCTCTCATTCTGATTCATTGGGTGGGTTAATGCAGACTCCAGGGTGAGCCAAAAGCTTTTTTGCTTACACCTCTGGCCGTACCTGGGTAGGGTCCATATAGTCTTCAGCTGCTGGTTGCAGGCTCGACTCTCAAAATTCAGTGACTATGTACTTCTAACATATTCTCTCATATTCATCTATTTCCTCATCCTTCAGCATTACGTATGCCATCCTGTGTGAACTTTGCCCTTTCGTTCTCTAGACTGGACATGCAGATCAGTTTTTACCTAAAATAAATCAGGGAACACCAAGCTGATTAAAAATCACTGCTGTTCGAAAACAGTGCCAGGACTTTTCAGACTCCAAGGACTCTGTTACTGACCTGAACATCACCCCAAAAGTCAACAGAAGAACTTCAAAGGGAGACTCCAGCAGTTTGCTGAATTGTTATTCATCAAGATTATTTGCTCCCTGGGTTTATTAGGGACTTGGGACTTTTAATTAATGTTTAATATAGGAGTCAATTACTTTAGCATGGGACCATCCACCCAGGACATATGTTGAAAACTTGACATCGTTTTGTTTTATCATTTTTGAAAATCAGATTTGTGTTTTGCATTTAACATTTTCCCCCATACCTCCTGCAATAAGATTCCTACGTAGTGAGGATCCTTGTGTTGCATCTGAAGAAGTCGCCAAAGAAAAACCCACAAAAGTGTATGCTATAGGTTGCTCAAGGTCCGCCAGGGAGCTTTTGTGGCAGATCGGAGATTTGAACTTGGATCTACCAGATTGTAGTTGAACTGCTACACCATTCTGGTGCTCTCCTTAAACTCCCGCTGCATGGAACAAGGCCTCACGGCTGTTAATGAAATCCTCTCCATTTTTGACCTCGTGAGCCCTGTCATTATTCACAGATAATAAGTGGGTAAGATAATGTAAAAGTATAATTATGCATTAACGATCCATAGAGGTCAACACAATTTATTCTGTCATTAAAAGAGCTGTTGATTATATATGTATATTATACATGTTGGTTATAGATGTATATATAAAAGAAAAAAATGTGTATATGGGGGGGCATCATTTTGTACTCTTGCCCCCCTTAAAAATGTAGATCTAGCCCTAGTGGTGGTGGCACTGTACCCCACTCAAGTTCCTATCTCCCCAGCCTCAAATCTCCAATAGTTTCCAAACTGGACCTGGTAACTCTACCCCCCCCCCCCAAACAAATCCCCTGCAGATGGCTGGGGGTGGGGGGGACGGGAACAGGACATACTAGTTCATGAGGGCTCATTTAAAGCTGGACACACAAGCATACATCCCAGTGGGAGTGTGGAAGAAACCTTTTCTGCCCAACAGTGTAGTTGAGTGATTAGAGTGTTGGCTTGGAATCTGAAAAGACTGGGATAAATACTGTAGGCCTGGCCCAACTACAGGGTAGCTGTTGTGAGAATAAAATGGATATTGTGCACGGTTTCGAGTCCTCACTGGGGAGAAAGAGGGTATAAATAATTATTGACTCCCTGCAGTCAGTCTATCCAAACTTTTCTCTCTTCATGTTTTGTTCTTTCTGAAGTTTCTTTCTTTCTCATTCCCTCAAATGTCTCCAGTTTTTTGCCACTGCTACGCGTGCATCTTCCTGTTCTACCCCAGACAATGGTTCGATCCCATCCTGATGATTAAATCCTTCAAGTATTTTCCAGAGCTGTGATTCTGATCAGTCGCCAAGCAAAGCTTAACCCTTTGCTGACGGATCAAGCTTTGCAGGCTCTCTGGCTGCTTTCTGTAATGGCTGGAAAGATTGAGGAATATGGAGACCTGCTACTGGCCTCCTTTTGTGTGCTGGTAACTTGTGTATATGGAAGACTTTGGGCTGTAGTGGTGAAGGGGAGGATATTGAAATAAATCTAGGCAATCTTGTAATGACCCTCAAAACAGAACAATAATAATAGAAATGTAGAATTAACACTGCATAGATATATTTTGCTTTTCCCCCCCTTTCCCCTGTATTTTTGTTTCTATTGCATTCCAGATGATACTAATGTTATCTCACATATAGAATGATATTATCAACATTGCAAAGCCTAAAAAGCACTTTTTCAGACATGTAGTATATATCATATACATTATATTTCTCCTCTGTTCCACTCAAATATTATATTGCATTATTTCTTAACACCTGACTATGCAGCAGTGGCGTAGGAGGTTAAGAACTCGTGTATCTAATCTGGAGGAACCGGGTTTGATTCCCAGCTCTGCCGCCTGAGCTGTGGAGGCTTATCTGGGGAATTCAGATTAGTCTGTGCACTCCCACACACGCCAGCTGGGTGACCTTGGGCTAGTCACAGCTTCTCGGAGCTCTCATAGCCCCACCTACCTCACAGTTGTTTCTTATGAGGAGGGAAGGGCAAGGAGATTGTAAGCCCCTTTGAGTCTCCTGCAGGAGAGAAAGGGGGGATATAAATCCAAACTCTTCCTCTTCTTCTTCTACATTGCTGCAATTCAACAAAATAAGAATGAAAAAATAGACTGGGGGGCGGGGGAAAGAAATACATCTGGAATTTTTGTTGGGTGGACCACCCTTTCTTTAATAACCTGAGCAAGTCATAAAATGGCGGACTTTGACTCCAGGGTTACCAGTTCTGGATTGGGAAATAGCTGGAGATTTTGAGAGTGGAGCTTGGAGAAGACGGGGACTGGGGACTGGTGGCACTTCAGGGATAGAATGCTGTAGAGTCCACCTTCCAAAGTAGCCATTTTCTCCAGCTGAACTGATCTCCCGTCAGCTGGAGATCAGTTTTAATAGGAGGAGATATCCAGCCATCACCTGGAGGCTGGCAACCTTACCTGACACCCATGACCTCCGACTTAGGCTGTGAGTAAAAGCCAGGAAAGTAGGCCCTGCATTTTGGATTCATTCAGATTGTATTGTAAAAGCTTCACTCATGCCAAAAGCCTGCCCTGGCCACTAGTGGGCGATGTGGGAACTTCTCGATTGTGTGTGTGGGGAGAGGGAGATAACATCCTGTGCAATGGTGCCACTTCTGGTGCAAACTGGAAGTGACATCATTGCATTGGAGGTGCTCTAGCGTTTGCTCCAAATTCTGTGGTTTCATCATAGTTTTGGGTAAATGCTGAAGTGACTCCCAGCATGATGGCATCACTTCCAGGTCTGCTAGAGTCAACATCATCATACCAGGGACACCTTGTGTCCCCACTCATTTATCTCAGGCATTTCTTCCTGCTGTTCAGATAAGTGGGCAACAAGAACTGGGAGTATTAGGTACTTTGTCCCCAGTGCAAAGCTGGAAACCCTGCTTAAGCTGTTTATATTTAAATCCTGCTTCTGGGCTGTTCTCTTGTTACTCCAGTGTGGTGGATTTGCCCTTGTCCGTAGTGGGGAAAGTGAACTGAAATTGGGTGTTGCTGTCCTTTAGAGGATGGAGATCTCTTTAGAATCCTGCTGCAGAGGCTGATATGATTGTCACTTGTGTGAAGTACTGGCCAGAGTTTTTGGGCTAAGGTCAGGGAAATCTGGCTTAACGTCCCTTCTCTTTTATGATGCTCACCGCATGACTTTGCGCCAATTGCTCTTTCTCATGACCTGATACCCTGTTTCCCCGAATATAAGACATCCCCGGAAAATAAGACGTAGTAGAGGTTTTGCTGAAGTGCGAAATATAAGGCATCCCTCAAAAGTAAGACGTAGGAAAGTTTTTGTTTGGAAGCATGCCTGACGAACAGAATACAGAAATATAAGACATCCCCTGAAAATAAGACATAGTGCATCTTTGGGAGCCAAAATTAATATAAAACACTGTCTTATATTCGGGGAAACACAGTACATTTGATCTCTATGTTGCAGCTAGGTCTAGTAATACAAACCGACTTACTAACTCCAAATGGGGAAATTCCTGGAAATTTGGAGATGGTACCTGAGGGGTGGGATCTGGGGTGCAGGGATTGCTCAGCAGGGATGTGATACTACAGTGTTGTGATGCTGGTTTCTCTTGGGGAACTAAGGTTGCCAACCTCCAGGTGGAGCCTGGAGTTCTCCTGGAATTGCAGCTGATCTCCAAACTGCACAGTTCAGTTCCTCTGGAGAGAATGGCAGCTCCAGAAGGTTGGTTTTATAATATACTGTAGGTTCTAGGTGAAATCCCTCAATGAATTTTCCCATCCATGAGTACCACCCCCAAATCTCAGGGTTTTTCCAGGTCAAAGTTGGCAAACTTAAGAACTGATCCCTGAAGACCAGGGATAAGTGGTATAAAAACATTGGAAATATCTTAGATGACCAGAAATGGAAATTCCTTGGAGTGTGAGGACCTGCTTCCCCTCCCTGTGCCATTTTCCAGAGCAGAAGCTGCTGTTTTCTTGCAGATGAAATCGGCAAGCGCTGGTGACATTTGCTGCGTACCAAACTAGCTCCTTGCCTGCTGCTGCTAAGCTGGGTGGCTGGAAGAAATGCTGAGGTGAAATGGGGAGGGGGGGCAGTGAGGGCAGTTGGTGTCTCTGGTGTGATCACATTGCTTCTGGTGCAAACTAGCTGCCTAGCCCAGTGGTGGCGAACCTATGGCACTCCAGATGTTCATGAACTACAATTCCCATCAGCCCCTGCCAGCATGACCAATTGGCCATGCCGGCAGGGGCTGATGGGAATTGTAGTCCATGAACATCTGGAGTGCCATAGGTTCACCACCATGGGCCTAGCCTCAGATGATGGGGACCAAAGCAGGACCTGTGGAGATGACCAGAGTTCTCAGGTAGGGTGATAGGAGAGGAGTGACCCTTCAGGTATGCTTTCTTCCTAATGGGGACCCAGAGTAGCTTACATAATTCTCTATGCCTCAGTTTTCCCCTAGCAACCACTCTATAAGGTAGGTTAGGTTTGCCTAGAGCCGTGGTGGCGAACCTTTGGCACTCCAGATGTTATGGACTACAATTCCCATCAGCCCTTTCCAGCATGGCCAATTGCCATGCTGGCAGGGGCTGATGGGAATTGTAGTCCATAACATCTGGAGTGCCAAAGGTTCACCACCACTGGCCTAGAGCGACCAGACTAAGGTCACCCAGCATGTTTCCATGGCCCAATGGGGGTTTGAACCTGGGTGTCCCAGATGCTAGTTTGACACTTAAACCATTACACCACGCTGGTTATCAGCTGGAGTGCATTTCTTTAATACAGGAGTCTGCAAACTGTGGCTCTCCAGATGTTCATGGACTACAATTCTCATCAGCCCTTGCCAGCATGGCCAATTGGCCATACTGATAGGGGCTGATGGAATTTGTAGTCCATGAACATCTGGAGAGCTGCAAGTTGCAGACCACTGCCTTAATAGAATATTAACAAATCAGAAGATATTTCAGGGTGCAATTAAAAAAAATAAGGTAAAATTGCTTTAAGACCTTTATCACACTTCGAGAAACTTATGATATTAGATTATAATTGATCAGTATCTAATGTCTATGTGCTTCTATTGTTTCTTAAATTTCTTTCTTAAATGGTATTTCTTAAATTTGATGATAATTTTCAAATAAAGTGGTATAAAAACATTGGAAATATCTTAGATGACCAGAAATGGAAATTCATATTTTTGCTAGGTACCAATTTTACTATAAGCCTTTTGTATAGGGAAAATCAATTGAAAATGGTATATAAGTGGCATCTCTTCCCTTTACTATTAGCAAAAGTTAATAACAAATGAAAATAATTGTTTTGCAGCGTACCTTAAGCAGAAGTTTTTCGCATTTGGTGAGAATGTACCCATTCTTCATCATTCTGGCCACGAGTAATGAAAACTCGTATCACCTGGTTTGGAAAAACAAAGTCCATTTACACCAGAATCCCTTTTATTAAATTAGTTACCAAACTTTCCCACAGACCAAAAGATTATGGTTTTTTATGTGATTACTGCTGTAAGATTGATTTTCACTAGAAATTGGAATCAAAAAGTTGCTCCTAGCCTACATGACTGGTTAGGTAAACTAAAGAGATTTATATTTTGGTAGAGTTAACTTTTTATTTAACAAAATTAACTTACGAATTAGATAATTTATGGTCAAATACAATGCAGAGAATGGAAAAGGTTGTTTCATAATTTAGATTCGGATTTTCCTTAACTGGGGTTGTTTGGTGGGTTCATTTTCAACCATTTGTTTCTGTGGTGTGTTGTGTTTGCATTTCCAATTTATTTTTACAATGTTTGTATTTGTGTGAGATTATAATACAATTTTGAAAAAGAAAGTGGGCAGAGGGTATATTCTGCTTGGCACCTTAGTGTGTTAGTGCATTTGGCTCGGGGTGTGTGTGTGTGGTGGTGCTACATAATTCCTTAGCACTGAGATGTATGAATGTGTATAAGAGCTAAGACATAATTAAGTGGCACCATTTCCTGAGATTTCATTTCTAGACATTCTGGCAAAAGAGGTGGACTCTGGAGAACATCAGTAGCAGTAATTTACACTAGCAACATTTTAACACAGCGCCCCCAGAAGGCCAAAACTGGGATTGTGCTTTATGACAGGAAAGGGGGTAGAATAGAAGCTTTTGACCCTTTCCTAGTCATTCTTGAAAGCATTCAGATGCACCGGGGGGTGGGGGGGGGAGGGCAAAGGAATTGGGCCTGTGGCTAAGGTCTGTCCTGGGCCGCTTGGAATTTTCTGCCCATCTCTGCCAAAGCACTTTCTCTCCTGTGACTGGGATCTGTCCAGATTTGGGTACCCAGCAGCTGTGCTGAACATCTGCCAAAGGCGGCTCATTCCAAGGGACTTTGTGTGGCCTGGCACTACCCAGCAACTCTGACGAGCCCTTTGTACTCTTGCCTTGCAGAGCTTGGACGGCGACCAAGCCATTCTCCAGAGGATCAAGAAATATGTGAAAGCCATTCATACCTCTGGGCTCAGTAAGTTAAACTTCTGTGCATGGTGGTGTGGTGGGACAGGAGGGAGGGTGCTTGAAGACTGGCAGGGAGCAGGCAGGTGTACGGTGGGGAGCGTCACTGTTTCGAAATGTCAGTCTAACTGTCTTGTCAGGGCTTTGGAGAATGCACCCTTTATGACCCACTTGGCACAAACACTGGCTTAGATCAGGCACCACTCTCCTCAGTCTATTGCCTGCAAAGTATGATTATTTGCAATTTGGAGAGGGGCCATGGCTAGGGATCCCATTGGCCTGCTGTCAGCAGGGGAACCCCTGCTTCCTATCTCAGTCTGTCACCCTTGATAATTTGACAAGCAGGAGAAAAATGAAGCGTAGATAGCATTTGATAATGCTGTCTAGGGATCTCCCTCAATCTCTGTATAAAGGCCACAAAGACTGGAAAAAATTCCTAGAGTGTCAACCAGAAGTGACCTCACAATCCATCCTCCCCAGGAACCAGCCTAAAACTCTCCCAACATTTTCTGGTGCAAGGCTGGCAAACCTGGTGTATTCACTTTGCTTGCAGAAGGTTCCAGATTCAGTCACCATCTTCTCCAGTTAGTGGGATCAGGTATTAGGTGAAGAGCAAATTAAGTTATCTTATGCTGAATTAGACCAAAAATCTATCAAAATCAGTCTTGCCTCCTTCGATCAGCAGCAATGCTCTAAAATCTTGGATACGGGTGCCTCATATCATCTGCTACATTTTCTTTTTAACCAAGGTGCCAGGGATTGAACTTGAGACCTCCTGAATACAAAGCAGATGCTGTACCTCTAAGCTGCAGCCCCTTCCATAATGTGGTATGAACCATTTCTGCCTGCGACTCCCCATTTTTTTGCTATCAAGTCAAAGCTGACTTATGATGGCTTTGTGGGGTTTTCAAGGCAAGAGATATCCAGAGGCGGTTTGCCATTGGCTGTCTCTGTGTCTTGACCCTGGAACTTCATTGGTGGTCTCCTATCCAAATACTAGCCAGGGTCACCCCTGAGATTCCAGGATCTGAAAAGATCAGGCTAGCTTGTATATTCAGATCAGGGCACCCTATATCCCCCTCAAAATCTGTGGCAAAAGGAAATTAACTGGCACACCTTTCTGTCACATGTTCACATGGCTCTCGATAGGGGGCAGGCACAGAGTTGAACTGACAAGCATTTATCTAAGCTCGGCTTGGGGGCAAGGCCAGATAAATGCTGGCTTGCTCATCATTCAACTGTGTGAGCCCTACATGAAGTTCAAACTGCCTCTGAACTCCCTGTGGAATTGGGAGCGGGATGGAGTTGCAAGGGAGGAGGCGGCCCGCCAATGCGCCCCCCCACCTGACCTGCCCAAGTGGTTCCTGGGACTCCAGCCCCCTCTGGTCACTTTCTAGTTACGCCACTGTTTAGAAGTTTACATTCAGTGGTTTGAATTTAACCAGGACAGGATCTCTGATTGCAGCATGAAGCAGACTGAATCTGTAATTTATATGCTTCTTCATTGCCCATTTTATAATTAGACAGTCAGGTCTAATTTGCTGACCCCTCTACTCATTAATAAAGAAGATCTATCAGACCAAGAAAACATTCCTTGTCTTTTAAAGAATGATTCTTCTGCTATCTCTGAAATGGTGGCTAAGTACTTGTGTTATGTCATTAAGCTGCAACCATGGTTGTATTACTCTGTGTTCACTATTAATCTGTGCTGTTTATTATGCCAATAAAAGGTTTACTCTCAGGTTTGAATTTAAAGAACTGGGGCTGAGAAGGTGGGCATATAAGGACTAATGCAACCCTAAACGGTTTGAAGATTTTTCCACATTGCATATCCCATGAAACAAAGCCAGGATCACATACCCTATGTTTATAGCTCATATGCATTGTTTTGGTTCTCCTGTTCTGAACTCTCAATTTTTTAATCTACCGTATATACTCGAGTATAAGCCAACTTTTTCAGCACATTTTTATGCTGAAAAAGCCCCCCTTGACTTATACTCGAGTGAGGGTCCAACTTACCTGTTCTCTGGTGCAGTGCGGGTGTTCTCCGGTCTCTCCCACTCAACTGCGGGCGCCTGCAGCCTCTGTCTGTGGTCCGATGGCTGCTGATATCACCGGTCTTCTTTTCTCCTGCATGCTGGCAGCGTCTGTGTTGTCTGTGCCGTACTGGGCAAGAACCTGCCCGCCTCTGTGTGCTGATATCTGGGGCACTGCATCCTTGTCAGCTGCTGCATTTCCCACCCTAGGCTTATACTCGAGTCAATAAGTTTCCCAGTTTTTTGTGGTAAAATTAAGTGCCTCTGCTTATATTCAGGTCAGCTTATACTCGAGTATATACGGGTATATGGAAAGCAATGAAAGATGCTTAAATTTAATATAGATCATTTCTGGAAAAGCTAATATTTTCAGCTCTTACAGTGGTGTAGGAATTTATTTTAGTGGCTGCTGTTAGCTACCAGAGCTTGCTCTTTTTGCTGTCTGCAATGCTTCCTGCAAAAGGCCTTATCCACACTGCAGACCAAAACTGAATTAGCAGTTGATTGCCATCTCAGGTACCATAAAAAGTGCAGTTTTGGGAGAGGTAGGTTGTATGTGGGAGGTTTGAGGATCTCAAAAGGAGAATTTACACCCCATTAAGAAGTCGTTAACAGCTGAAGCAATCTCAACCTGATCTACATTAACAGTGCCAATAAGGACTAGAAACCCATTGGGGAGGACGAGAGAATCTGCACCAACAAAGGCAATACAGAGTTATATCTTTTAAAGTCCATTAAAGTCAGTGGGTTTTAGAGATTGTAACTCTCCTTCAGTATTGCAATAATAGACTGAATTCATATTACGCGAGCATTTTTGAGCCCCATTCTTGCTATGGTGTGCACATTCAAAAAACAAAAATGAAGCATTATCTGTGATAGTTGAAGCAATTGGAGCCCATGCAGCTGGCTTCTGGGGACAGATTTGAGCCATAGTCATGATACCCCTGCCCCCAGTCATGTGCTGAGACGCCCTTCTGTGCCCATCAGAGAACAAGGAGGTGGGAAGCCTCTTTCCAGCTGTTAAAGGCAACAATTCAGGGTGTTTCAGGACCAGCAACTCAAGCACGCAACCAATAAGATGGTGAAGAGAGCCCCAAGACTAGGGTGTTGTGGGTTTTCCAGGTTGTATGGCTGTGTTCCAGTAGCATCTTCTCCTGACATTTCACCTGCATCTGTGGCTGGCATCTTCAGAGGATCTGATGATGCCAGCCACAGATGCAGGCGAAATGTCAGGAGAAAATGCTACTGGAACACGGCCATACAACCCGGAAAACCCACAACACCCTAGTGATTTCGGCCATGAAAGCCTCCGACAATAAAGCCCCAAGACTTATTTCCTAGTGCTCAAAGAAGAAAAAAAGGGCATTCAAATAAAATGAGAGTAGTGAAGTAATTCCATTTGGGACTGAAATGGACAGCCATGGCTTCAACCCATCTTGCTTGTCTCTGTGTCGATGACACCCTGTTGACAGTAGTGCTCCTGTGGGCTTCATCTCTCTTGCTTGGAATGCAAAAGAGGTTTCTGGCGCTTCACAGCAGATCTCGACTCTGGAGGGGAGGGAAGGAAGAGCCAGAAAATGTGGCGGTTCCCCCAGACCCAATCCAGGGATTGACCACTCTGGCTATTTTCTACTTAATTAAAAAATACCAGACATTATAAATTATATGAAGTAAGATAAGATTATCAGAATTTGGCAATATGAGCTTTGTCTTGTGAGAAAAATTCTACAAATGTACAACTGTAATCAAATACCAGTATTTTTAATTAATATTTCCTATTAGAATCTACCTTAAAAATAGTCAATATTGGTAATAGGTTTAAGTTTAGATAGATGGAAAGATAGAGATATGCACATATGTATTAACTCTTAGTATTTAGAAGTGTAACTATTATAGGATCCTTTTTCTTATATTTTTCTGTTATATTAATCTTTATTAATGATTTTTTAAAAAACGGCCAAGTATTTATGTAAACAACTGGTAGGTCTGGTATTTTCTCATTTTTATTCTTGGACAGTCAGTGCAAATAGCAGACTCTCTGATTCAAAACTGGATTTCTAGCAACCCTTTCTTCTGACCTTACATCGGATATCTCCTTTTAATAGCACATGTGGAGAATGAAGAGCAGTATTCTGAAACTCTAGAAAACTTTGGAAACAACCACTTGTCTCAGAACAACCACGAGCTTTCCACAGGCTTCCTGAACCTGGCCGTCTTCACCAGGGAAGTGACGGCACTCTTCAAGAACCTGGTAAGGAACTAGGCTTGCCAACCTCCAGGTGGCTTCTTACGGCCAATCTCTAGACAGATTCATTCCTCTGGAGAAAATGGCTCCTTTGGAGGCGGGACTCTGGTATTGTATCTTGTGGAGGTCCCTCCCTCTCTAAACTCCACCCTTCCCTGGCTCCACCCCCAGAACCTCCAAGAGTGTCTGAACCCAGAGCTGGCAACCCTATAAGGAATGCTGTGACAAATTTCCCAGGCTTTGGCTGTGTTATCAGTTGGTTTTGCTGGATGAGACAGCTGATATGGTGATGCTGTGCCCTAGTTGCTGCACATCTAATTCAGCTAATTTTCCAACTGGTAAAATTTATATCCAGAGTTGCCCATATGTGTCACAAACATAAGAGCCTGGAACTTGTATAGGTTTTTGTTCTGCTTTAAAAAGCAAGTGGAGAGTCTCTGTCAGCTAAACATTCTGTACTCCATTAAAATATTTAGAAGCAAATAACAGATTTTGTTTCATGCCCAATAAGCTCATTGTTTTCTGACTGCCTTGTACAAAATGTGCACAGTTAAAGAGCTAAAAATCCAGTACTTTAAACTTAAGAGCTGGCATGGTGCCGCACTGATAGTTGAACTAGAAATAAGGAGACCCAGATTCAGAAATCTCACTTATTCAACATGGGACTGATTCGCCCATTATAAAATCCATGTGGTGGATGCCCAAGGGGGCATATGTGATAACCTTGTGACTCCACCCAAAGCATCAATCACAGAAGTGAGTAATATTGCCAGGGCCGTAGCTAGGGAAAATAGAGCCCGGGGCAAAATCTGAGTTTTGCGCCCCCGCCTCACCCCGCCCCGGCCAGTGACTGCCCCCCCCCACCAAACAATGATTTTTTTTTGCACCCGATCATTCTAAAAGGGGCTGGGGGGGGGGGGGGCGCTAGAAGAGCTGTCTCTGTCCGTGGATCCTGTCATCCATGGGCACAGACAGACTGCTAGGGATGCAGTCCCGGCTGGATGTTTTGAGTGGGGGAGGAGGGAGGGTAGGCTTCTGCAGGGGGCCTGCAGGCCCAGCTGGGCTTTTGGGGTGGGGGAGGAGGGAGGGAACGCTTCCAACGGGCCCAGTCTGCGCCCCATCCCCCGCGCCCCACTTACCTTTGGTGCCGCAGTGGTCTGGGGCAGCCTGGCAGGGCCTGGCCTCTTTCCCTCCTTGGCCTGGCCCCACCCCAACAGACTACTCCTGGCAGAGCCTGCTGAAAGCCAGCAGAGGGAGCAGTCCCAAACAGACTGCTCTTTCAACAGGCTCTGCCAGGAGCAGTCTGTTGGGGTGGGGCCAGGCGAGTCAGGAAGGGGGAGGGGTTTGGGGGGGTGATTGTGCGCCCCCCCATGTAACTTGAATGTGGGGTGCCCGGGTCAAATGTCCCCGTTGTAGCTTCGCCACTGAATATTGCCCTTTCATTTATGCCCTGCTTTTCTCCCAAAAGGAACTTATCCCATTCTCCTCTCCTCCATTTTATCCTTGTCCTTTGAGGCAGGTTTGCCTGAGACTATGTGACTGGCCTGAGGTCAGCCCAGTAAGCTTCCATAGCAGAGAGGAAGAATTGAAACTTGGGCTGATTCCGCATGGGCCAAAAACAGTGGTGTGAAAACGGTGTGAAAACAGTATAAACCCTTTTACACCATTTTAAACCCTTTTACACCATTTAAAACCCTTTTACACCGTTTTCACACCGTTTTCACACTGCTGTTTTTGGCCCATGCGGAATCAGCCTTGGTTTCCCAGATTCTAGTCAGACATTCTAACCTCCATACCACGTTGACTCTCCTTTTCCTTGGAAAATGCAACATCTGTGCATTCAAAACGCTCTCTTTAATGCAAGCGTGCGGGCCATACACGGAAATTCAGCCATTTTTGCACTGAAATGGATTATTGCTGAAAAAGTCTCCTGTTCCTGGACAGGTATGTCCTGCTGACTTTGACTTCAGGACATTCCTCAATTCCCTTGCATGCTGGGAAATGACGGTTTGGTCAGAAATTCTGGAATGATTAAGTTGATGCCAGTTTCTTTTTGGTTTCTTATTTCACTGACTGACTCTCCAGAAGGCGTGTTCCTTTCCTGGCATGGAGCCAGTTCTCTACTCGGTTTGTTCCAGGGCCCAGTTATAAAACAGGCTGCTTTGAGGTGGTCTGTTTGGTTGAGAGAAAGGGCTTTGCCTAGAATAACAAGGAGTCTGTTACTAAAGCTGCACAAAGCTTCGTTTCTTGCTTGGGTAAAGGCCTGCAAATGCAGGGAGAATAGTAAAATAAAAATATAGGCAACACGGTGGAAAATCCAATATACAAAAGAAAAACCCTGTTGAGATTACACTGTGAGACCTTTTATGGGGGACTATATATTGTTCAAAGGGACTATGTGTTGTTTAATCACCAAATTAATGGGATGTAAACTCATAGTTCGCAGTTAGTAAATTATTTTATGTGTACAACGTCTCAGTGTAATTATTGAATAGTTGCTGAGTAATAAACAAAACAATTGGACTATATAAGTTAATGTCCAAAAATACAAATAGTCATAGGAGGTTTCAAAAATATGGAATGCAGAGTTGCACGTTCAACTGTACAAAGTCCAATGTAAATGCAGCAAACAGAAATCTGGGAACAATAAACTGTTTCAGATCTTTTTTTGATCCATCCTCAGTGCTAAGAATGGGGAACATTGAGCTTTCAATGAGGAAACAAGGCCCCTTTAAAATGAGCTCTCCCTTTCTGCATCAAGTCATATCATGGGGAGTCAGTGCCCTTGTATAGGTAACCCAAAATGTTTCTTGAGTTCAGCACAGCTCTCTTGGTACGCCAGATACACAAAACATGGTTTCAAGGGCGTCCTTTTCTTGAACTGTAATTTGATTGGTAATTAGAGCAGCATTTTCCTTTGAACGTTCTGAACTCTTCCAAAATGGATTGCAAATACGTTTTGCAGGCACATGTTTCTTTGCTGCAGGTTGGGTTATAAAGGAAGGCACTAGTCTAGATTAAAGCAAGGTACCTCCAAACTCATTGCTTATTTACCAAATCTACCCAATGGAATTTCAGGGGAAAATATTTTCCAAGACAATTGCTTTGCTCAAAATACTGTACTCTTCTGGTTTGCATTTTTCTACATTAAAATGTACACAAATTTGTTGCTCCATTTCTGGTGGTCTTTTCTTGCCTGAGTAGGATTGCCGGAGCCACTGTAGCCCTTGGCAGAGGATGGGCAGGTAGGGTTGCTGGATCCACATTGCTCCAGTCCCATTCTAGTACAAGAAACATATCGCAGGAGCTCCTACTGATTTCCTTGTGTCACAAACCCAAAGGTGCAACCCAAGATCAATTGCCCATGCCAGGAACTATTAGTGCTCCATAAAATGTCCAAAACAATTTTTTCCATCGGAAAATATTTTGGGGAAAGGGAGGACAGGATAACCGGGAGTTTCTTCATGAATGTTGCCAGTATTTTTCCTAAGCCTTCACTTTCATAGGCTGAGTGCTGTCTGTGCATTTCACTTTGCACCTATGAATCTACCTGGTATACAGACTGCTTTGTTTTCAAGTGAAAGCTGGAATCCAGGTTGACAAAGGGATCAAATGGGGTCTGGAACGGACCTTCTATTTCCCTCTTCTTTTGTGTAGCGTGTATAGTTTCTCCTTCCCCTGAAATTTTCAATACAGCCAAGGATATAGGCAAGGGTGGGGGGGCTCCCTAGTTTAAACACCATCGAAAATTATGCTGTTTGGGGATGGATTCCAGCATCACAGCAGCCGCCCATTGGGGCGGGGGCAGCGGCGCAAAACTCAAATTTTGCACTGGGCTCCATTTTCCCTAGCTACCCCTCTGCCTGGAGGGGAGGGCAGAAGGGACTGCCAGCTGCCGGCTGAGAGCCCTGCTGGTGGGTGGGGTGGGGCAGGGCAGGGCAGGGCAGGAGAGTCTGCCGTCCCTGGCCTCAGAGAGCTGCTTTTATAAGCACTGAGTCTGGGGGTGGGGCTTGGGGGGTGTGGCCACACCCCCTAGAGGCAGGTGGGGGCGTGGCCTTACCCCCTGGACCCACCCCATAAAAATCTATACCTACGTCCCTGAATACAGCTTTGGTTGAATGTGAGAAGTGACTGACTTAAAATCACCCATCAGGATTCTGTGGCAAAATAAGGCTTTGAACCTTGGTCTCTGTGGTCAAAGTCTGTGCTCTAACCATTGTGCTACACTGGCACAGAATCTGAAAAAAACCCAGTCAACTAGGACGTAGAATCATAGAGTGGGAAGAGAACCCAAGGGCCATAAATTCTAACCCCTTGCAATGTAGAAATACACAATCAAAGCACTCCTGACAGACATACCCAACATGTTGGCCACTGCGGGAAATGGAATGCTAGACTAGTCCTTTTGTTTTGATTTGGAAGAGGTCTTCTATTGTGTATGTTTAAACACTGTAAGGGAGGGAAGTCAGCATGGTGTAGCTTGATCTTGTCAGATCATGGAACCTAAGCAGGGTCAGTGTGTGGAAGGGAGACCACCAAGGAAGTCTGTTCAGAAGAAGGCAGTGGCAAACCACCTTTGCTTCTTACTCGCTTTGAACTCCCCTTATTGGGGTCATCATAAGATGGCTGTGATTTGATGGCATTTTACTCTCACAAATACTGTGAACTTTAAACTTGTTACTGATTTTTACCCCCCAGGTGCAGAACCTGAACAACATTGTCTCCTTCCCTCTGGACAGTCTGCTGAAAGGACAGCTTAAAGAGGGCCGTCTGGTAGGCATCCTTGAAATACTTTGGGGGTTTGGGTGTGTGGGTGACAGGAACAGCCACAGTAGGAATGCCTAGGAATCCCAGTAGGACTGAACACGCTGCTTCTATTCTCTTTCCCAGCCATTTCTTTCTTTCTTTCTTTCTTTCTTTCTTTCTTTCTTTCTTTCTTTCTTTCTTTCTTTCTTTCTTTCTTTCTTTCTTTCTTTCTTTCTTTCTTTCTTTCTTTCTTTCTTTCTTTCTTTCTTTCTTTCTTTCTTGCTTGCTTGCTTGCTTGCTTGCTTGCTTGCTTGCTTGCTTGCTTGCTTTCTCTCTCTCTTTCTTTCTTTCTTTCTTTCTCTCTTTCTTTCTTTCTTTTTCTTTTCCTTTCTCTCTTTCTTTCTCTCTTTCTTTCTTTCTTTCTTTCTTTCTTTCTCTCTCTCTCTCTCTCGCTCGCTCGCTCGCTTTCTCTCTCGCTTGCTTTCTCTCTTTCTCTCTCCATTTCTCCCTTTCTTTACCTTTTTCTCTTTCTCTTTTTTCTTACTTTCTTTCTCTCTTTCTCCCTCCCTTTCTTTAGCTTTCCCTCTTTCCCTCTTTCCCTCTTTCCCTCTTTCCCTCTTTCCCTCCCTCCCTCCCTCCCTCCCTCCCTCCCTCCCTTCCTTCCTTCCTTCCTTCCTTCCTTCCTTCCTTCCTTCCTTCCTTCCTTCCTTCCTTCCTTCCTTCCTTCCTTCCTTCCTTCCTTCCTTCCTTCCTTCCTTCCTTCCTTCCTTCCTTCCTTCCTTCCTTCCTTCCTTCCTTCCTTCCTTCCTTCCTTCCTTCCTTCCTTCCTTCCTTCCTTCCTTCCTTCCTTCCTTCCTTCCTTCCTTCCTTCCATGTTTTATCATGCCATTTGCGTGGTATGAGAAGAAAAAATGAGAGCAAAAATAGTGTGTGTGGGGAGACCAATGTAGTTAAGAAGCTAAACAGGAGTAAAAACCCGGTTTAATGGTACGAATGTTGGTCTAGATCTGCGAGAATCAAATTCACATCTCCACTCTGCCATGGCAAGTTGCTGGGTGATCTTGGGCCAGTTCCTCCATTCAAGCCTAACATACCTCGCAGAATGGTTATTAGGGGAAAATGGAAAATGGTGTTGTGAGTTACTTTGCTTTCCCACTGAGGAGAAAAGTGGTGTATAAATATTGGAGTAAATGAATCTTGTTCAGTTCTGCCTCTGTCCCTCAAACACTGCTGAAATTCATCTAGTCTTGCAGGTTTTCAAACCAAAGCCCATAAGGCCTAGAAGCTTGCTTTTTTTGGTTTAAAAGAGAAGAAAGATGACATTCTTAGTGTGTGGAGCATGAAATCCAGTGTTCTGGCTGAGTGGCTGCAACCATGCTTATGCACACGGGCACAGTGTACTGGAGAATAACATAAATCTGACTGTTGCCCTCCCTTCTTCCTTCTCTTTTTTTCTCTGTGCTTTTCTTCCCTAGCAGAACTGGCTAAACTGGAATGTCAGCTTTGTGGCTGGCTCAGCTTCCTCTTCTCTTTGGAGGGCTTGTATGGTGTCAGTTTTCTTACAGAAGAACTGTTCCCCCCTCCCCCAATTGCCATCCTTACTACCTGCATGTAATTGATCAGAGGATTTTCTTTTTACTGCAATATGTTATTTGCAGCTGCTGCCTTTTCTATGGAGCCTCCAAGCAATAGTCGGAATGGGTGCTGCATTATGGTTTAGTTGGGAAAAATCTGTGGTTCAGGGGTAGAACTTCTGCTTTTGGCATGCAGAAGATCCCGAGTTCTATTCCTGGTAGGGTTGTCAGGTTCCCACTGACCACTAGTGGGAGATGTACGGGGGGCGGTAGGGTTGCCAGATCCAGGTTGGGAAACTCTTGGAGGGTTTGGCATGGATCCAGGACAGGACAAAGACCTCAGTGAGATGCAGTGCCCTAGAATCCACCCTCCAAAGCATCCACTTGCTCTGGGAAACTGATCTATTCAGTCTGGAGATAAGCTGTAATCCAGGGGACCCCCCCAGGTTCCACTTGGAGGCTGGCATCCCTAATTCCTGGCATTCCTACATGTGGTAGGTGATATGAAAGACCTCAGTACAAGGCCATGGAGAGCCTTTGCTACACAGCAGAGAGAATATTGATCTTTATGGATCCATTCTCTGATCCAGTATAAAGTAGTTTCATGATAGTACATCATTTTCTCCTTGCAGCAGCCACCCTATGAGATAGGCTGAGAAAGTGAGTCTGGTCTAAGGCTACCCAGAAAGCTACCGGGGCAGAGTAGGACTCGAACCTGGGTCTCCCATATCCCAGTCTGAGACTCTTGAGTGCTACACCATTCTGGCTCTTGATTTGCCTGGTTTTAAATGGATGAACAAACTGGCTTAGTTAAAGACGGGAGTTCAAGGCGGGTTCTTATATCATAGGAAGCCAAGGCTTGGCCTCTTCAAGTAGGGATTCCAACTCCACTTGGGAAGTTCCTGGAAATTTTTGGGCAGGAGGGAAAGACCGTTTGCTTGTCTGGGCCCTTTGGGTGCCAAAAGCGCCATTCCACTGTGGTTTGTGCACGCAAGTCAGAGCTTGTCCCCATCTGACCTTTTCAAGTGCCGTCTCTTGCGTAAAATTGTCTGGATCATTGTATGCTAAATGAGGCAGGAACCTGCAGCTTGGATTTAAACCTGTATTTAATGTTGCATAACTCTGTTCCCTTTCTGCTATGTCGTGGAGGAAGGCTTTGCCAAGCCGTGCGCTGTGCTGCCTCTCAGTGAGCATGGGAAGCCTCCCTCACCTCGAGTGCCTTCCAAGTCTTCTTCTTCCTTCCCTGTTGTTTCTGAGACTGGCCACACGTCCTTTCCTGCCTTCATTTGTAGCCATAAAACATCAAAAAAAAAGCACCTTCGTTTTAAAGGATGACATTCAAGCTTTGTGGAATGATGAATTTTTTTACCTCATTCATGAACCACTGCAGAACCCTTCCCTCTTTTGGCTGACTGCTTAATGGTGGGCAGGTTCAGGCAGATACACATAAAGTATTTGTTTTGACTGTCTTATGGGAGTGACTTTCAGTGCCTAGAATCTCCCCTCCCCCCCCCCCTTCATTCTCTGTGCGTGTGTGCTGTAGTTCAGGTTTTGCGGGGTTGGTCTTCCGTACGCCATGCCTCACCTTGGATCCTGCTGAGCAGCCGTTGCGTCAGTACCTGGGTTCCGGGCAAGGTGATACGGTTTGTGCCACTTAGGGACCTGGTTGTGTGATGTAGTCCATGGGGGTGGTGTTGGCAGGACTATCTGTCTGAATTCTTGTACATCTTGCCACGGGCTACCTTTCCTCTTTAGGTGACGGGCGGTTGGCACCTTTCCTCTCCTCAACAAGTAGGTCACCATTCTCGATTCAGGTTATGTTCTGTCTCAAATAAGGATGTTAGTAAGATCAGTTGAGGTGCAGCGATTGAGAAAATGGTTTGCTTCTGCATTAGAATATGCTAAGTTCATGAACATGCTAAGTTCATGAACATAGAATATGCTAAGTTCATGAACAATGGACTCCACCCAAGCACAGGATTTGCATTCACCAATACTACTGGGCATGAAAAGGACTGATAAGCCCCACCCGCAATACTATACTATCAACCACATCTTTGCATAACAAGTTCCACCCAAACACTTACTGATTGGTTCCCCACCCTGGGACAAGGACAATATATACCCCAAACATTTCCTTCTCACTTAGACACAGTATGTAACAGACTTTCCTCTGTGATACACCTCTGAAGTTGCCAGCCACAGATGCAGGCGAAACGTTAGGAACAAGATCCACCAGACCACGGCCACACAGCCTGGAAAACCCACCAGAACCAGTTGAATCGGCTGTGAAAGCCTTCGACAATACATAGAATTAAGATTGTTTATGACCGTGCATAAAAACCTGACTGCTTGCTCTAGAGCAGTGGTGGCGAACCTTTGGCACTCCAGATGTTATGGACTACAATTCCCATCAGCCCCAATTGGCCATGCTGGCAGGAGCTGATGGGAATTGTAGTCCATAACATCTGGAGTGCCAAAGGTTCGCCACCACTGCTCTAGAGCATCCCTGGATTTGTTGTTTAATAGATAAACAGTCTCCTGCTGGTCTGTCCAGCACTCTAAGCCCATCAATAAGGTTGAGAGGAACTTTATTCTGGCCCTGTTATGAAAGGGGCAATAATACAGAGCATGATGTACAGCTTCTGCAATTGTCAACGTTGCAAAAACGATGCAAAAACGCTCGCTGTGGGGTGTTTTGGAGCCTCTTCCATCCCTCAGAGTGGAAGGAAGCACATTGCATCTGGCCAAAGTGATGGCCCATCGGTGTGCCAGATTGGAAAGAGCTAACAGATATCTGGCCGTGCCTAGGTGGCCGAATGGGATGCCAAGGATAAGGGGAGAGCAGAACTTTTTTGCGCAAGGCATCAGTTTCTGATGCTCCAATTCAAAAAGTCTAGATTTTATAGTGGGGAACATCTCGCCGCGAGGGAGCATGGCTATAACATCAGGAGGTAGGCCCAAGGCATGGCGCTTGGCTTCTTACATGAAAGCCAATATAGTATAGTAGTTAAGCTATAGTTTGGGAGATCTAAGTTTAAATTTTTCCTCAGCCAGCTCACCGGGTGGCCTTGGCCTAGTCACGCACACTGAGCCAAACCTGCCTCATAGGGTTGGGAGGATTTCACAGAGAAGGGAGAACCATGTAAAATGTCTGTAAGGTTCTTCCTTCCTGCCGTTACAATTATGCTGCGTGTGAGGGAGATTAGGCTGAGAGAGAGAGAGTCGCTAGCCCCTGGTCACCCAATAAATTTGGCTGCGCACTGATTTAAATTTAGGCTTCTTAATCAGCTTGTTTTCATTGGAGCCACAATCTTCATTTTAACGAGGCTCCTTTGGTATACCCCTCATGCCCCTTCCCACACTCCCTGAACAGTACAAAATTCCTGGCTGTGGGCCTGCTGAACAGATGTTGCATCTGTTGGACGGCCAACTGGCCCTCTGGTCCGGAAACGATTTAAGGTACGTAGAAAGCGAAGTTCAGGTTTCCAGCCAAGAGGCAGTGCTCCCTGGAGGCGCTTTAACAGTTAGGACTTCTGCTTGCCATAACCTGAATATCTCTGCTTGGTGTGGCGTTGGCAAGAAGGGGAGGTTTGGGAGTGGGGTGCCTGCCACCTCTTGTCTTTCACTCCCACCCTTTTGTTTTCCCTTCGATGACTTCCCTTTTTCTCTCTCTCTCTCTTTGTGTGGCAGGATTCCAAGAAGCAGATTGAAAAGGCCTGGAAGGATTACGAGGCCAAAGTGTAAGTAACTTGCTTTCTGCGTCTGGCAGGAGCCAGCCAATTCTCTCCTCCTTTCCAAACAAAGGTGTGTTGTTACCAGTTTGAAGCATGGGCAGCAGTAAAGCATGGGTCGGCCACTGACTCTGCCCTTTTACAAACATGTTGCTTCTCCATCCGATGCAGTTATTGCCACAGTCTTCATTTTTATTGTAATAGCTTTTATTTTGTTCTTTAAAAGAACGTCAAGATAACAGGGAGAGAGTGTTGTTTTGTTTAATTGTGCTGACCCAGGAGGAGAAGAAATGGTTGCAGACACTAACATGTACCCCTGCAGAGGAATAATGAAAATCCCCGGCTTCTAATGTGAATTTTCAGCTTGTAATGTTTGGTTCTGATGAGGCGACTTTTCCCGATCCTCAAATGATTAATGGTGCTTTGCAGTTAAAAAACGTGATGTGTGTTGAATTTGGGTCCTGCTTTTGTGCTCGTGCTGATGGCATTTGGCTGGCCAGACGGCTGGCCAGACGCTTGGCACGTGCTCAGAAGTTGATTAATCCTTGCTGAACCTGCCGTGGTTGATGAAGCAGGTCCTGACAGATGAAATAGACCTGAACGTTTTGGGAAATATAATTATGGACACCAGCAGAGTTGCTCTGTGCCTGTGCATTTTTTCTCTGAGGGAAGGTATACTTTTGTAACATGGGCTTTTTTCCACACATCCCATACAATACTATCCTCTGAATCTCTCGATAATATTTTGTATTTAGTTTCAATAAGTGTCACAAATAGACTTTATTATGCCAGGCTTGGAGCCTGAGCTGGGTGCCCCTGGGTCCCTGTAACGGGCAATCCTTTTCCTTATCTCCAAGGATTGGTCCTGGTAAGTGCAATGTGAGGGGCGAGGTGTTACAATGTATGATAGACAAGAAAGAAAAGTTCCACTGTAACCTAGACAGTGTGCTGCCTTTTCCTGTACCCGTGTTCCAATGTTTACCAGCCATGGTGACCAAAGGGAACCTCCACATTCAGAGACAGTAAGCTTCTGTACTCTGGTGCTAGGAGACCTATGCACCCAATGCTTGGGCTCTGTGCCCTGTCTGTAAGTCCCTTCAGAATAACTGGTTGGCCTCTGTGTGAGACAGGAAGTTGGACTAGATAGCCTGGCCCAGCAAGACGGCTCTTCTCATCATAGAATCACAGAGTTGTAAAGGGCCGTACAGACCATCCAGTCCCAACCCCTTCCACAATGCAGTTTCAGGCTAGAGCATCCCTGACAAGTGTTTGCTTGAAGACTGCCAGAGAGGAGCTGCTCACAACCTCCCTAGGCAGGTAATTCTACTGCTAAACTCGTCTTACTGTAAAAACATTCCTTTCTAATATCCAGCAGGTACCTTTTCGCCCATAATTCATACCTGTTATTGCAAGTCCTCTCCTCTGCTGTCAACAGGAACAGCTCCCTGTCCTCCTCTGACAGCTCTTCAGATACTTAAAGAGAGCAGTGGTATCCCTTCTTAGCCTCCTTTTCTTCAAGCTAAACATTCCCAAGTCGCTCAGCCTTGATTCAGCCTCCAGGCCCTTAATCATCCTCGTTCTCTGCACGCACTCCATTCCATCCACATCCTTTTCAAAGTGAAGCCTCCAGAACTGCACGCAGAACTCCAGGTATGGCCTGCCCAATGGAGTGTACAGCAGGACTATGATATCTTGTGGTTTGGATGTTATGCCTCTGTTGATCCCACCCCCCCACCCCACCCCCAAGACCACATTAGCCTTTTTTGCTGCTGTATCACGCAGACTGTTCATATTCAGTTTATTCACCCAAATCCCTGTATTGTGTTCACCCACAGTGTTGCCCAGAAGTGTATCCCTCAGCTAGTATGCATGCTTTTCATTTTTGGTACCCAGATGTAAAACTCTGCACTTGTCCTTGTGGACTTGCATCTTGCTCACACCTGCCCGCTATTCCAATGTGTTCAGATCTTGTTGGATTCTGTCTTTATCTTCCCAATTTGATGTCACCTGCAAATTTAATGAGTAGTCCCTCCATTCCCTCATCCACATCATTTACAAAAATATTGAAAAGTATGGTGCTCAGAACCAAGCCTTGTAGTGCCCCACTGGACACATCCCTCCAAGTCAGATGGGACTACCATTGACTACCATTCTTTGGGTGTGGTTCTCCAAACAGTTCCCGTACATCTAACTGTCCTAGAGTCTAGCCTGCAGTACTCCAGCTGACCTATCAGAGCATCACTTGCGACCCTGTCAAAAGCTTTATTGAAATAAAGGTTGACAACATTAAAAGCATTCCCACGATCCATAAGCTTGTCACTCAATCAGAGGAGGAAACAGGGTTCATCTGGCAGGATCTGTTAGGAATAAATCTGTGCTGGGTTCTCTGGATCACCAAGGGGTATATTTCAGGTGGAATATTGAACACATGAACCTGTTTCCTGTTGAGTCAGACCCTTTTGTGTATCAAGGCCAGTCTTGTCTACTTTGACTGGCAGCAGCTTTCCAGGGATGTGGGTGGAGATCTTCTGAGACCCAGTGTGGTGTAGTGGTTAAGAGCAGGTGGATTCTAATCTGGAGAACCGGGTTTGATTCTCCACTCCTTCACCTGAGTGGCGGAGGCTTATCTGGTGAACCAGATGTGTTTCTGCACTCCTACATTCCTGCTGGGTGACCTTGGGCTAGCCACAGTTCTTCAGACCTCTCTCGGCCCCGCCTACCTCACAAGGTTGTGGGGAGAGGAAGGGAAAGGAGTTTGTAAGCCACCTTGAGTCTCCTTACAGGAAAGGAAAGTGGGGTATAAATTCAAACTCCTCCTCCTCCTTCGCCACCACTACCACCACCACCTCCTCCTCCTCCTCCTCACCTACACACATTGCCTTCTAACAGGAAATGTCAAGGACCTGGAACCTTTTGCATGCAAAGTAAGTTCTTCTGCTATGAACATATGAACAGGGGCATAGCTCAGAGGCAGAGCATCTGCTTTGCATCCTGACGTGCCAATGTTCAATCTCCAGTAAGTGATATGAGAGCCCTTATTGTGGCATTCCTGGGGTTCCACTCCCAGTCAGAGTAGACAAGACTAGCACTGATGGACCAATCATCTGATGCGGTATAACACAGCTTCATTGTAAAACTGTGTGGGAAGCAGGTACTCTGCCATGAAGCCATGCCTCTCCTTCAGCGTGGTGTAGTGGTTAAGAGCAGTGGACTCTCATCTGGGGAACTGGGTTTGATTCTCCACTCCTCCACATGAGCGGCGGACTCTCATCCGGTGAACCAGGTTTGTTTCCTCACTCCTGCTCCTGAAGCCTGCTGGGCGACCTTGGGCTAGCCACAGTTCTCTCAGAACTCTCTCAGCCCTACCTACCTCACAAGGTGTGTGTTGTGGGGAGAGGAAGGGAAAAAAGTTTGTAAGCTGCCTTGTGTCGCCTTACCGGAGAGAAAGACAGTATAAATCCAAACTCTTCTCCTCCTTGGAAAAGGGGGAAATATAGTAAGCTCCAATATGGGGATATCAGGATTGCAACAAGAGGATGTTTGTTTGCAAGTGTCCTATGGATAATGCTAAGGGTGGTTCGTGTCCAAGGACACGAGCTCTCTGTGAGTGTCAGCGAGCCTTGACCAACCGCTTGCGTTGTCTTTGGCAATCCCCAGAGCCAAGCTGGAGAAGGAAAAGGAGCGAGCCAAGGTCGTCTCTGGAGTCATTCAGGCCGAGCCATGGACGGCAGAGATTGTCGAAGACCTGCAGAAGGAGCGCCGCACTTTCCAGCTCCAGATGTGTGAGGTGGGACAACCTGGTGGTGATGGTCCTGCCTGTTGGCTCCTGGTTCAGGGAGCTCTTGATGTGGGAACACTGGGATGTGAATAAAAAGGGCAGACAAACTGAAAGGGGTGGTAGTTGCAGCTCCTCTTTGTTCCTGCTCTTACTCAACCTGATGAACAAGCTGCCGCTAGAAGCAACCACTATTGGGGGGGGGGGGGGGGGGTGGCACCTAGGATTGAAACGATCATAGCTTGCCAAATGGTTGTCGGTGGTTTTCAGCACCCTGTGTGGTGCATGTTTTGCAGACAAATTGTGTATGTGTGCCAAGAAAGGATGATGGCATTCCTGGTTTCTCTCCCCCCGCCCTTTCATATGCCAGTCAAGATCTTATAAATTCTTCTCCCACGGATTTAGTCTTAGGTGGGAAATCTCTGCACCGCAGTATTGTGCAACTGGCATTGGGAATCATTGCTTGAGATTAGGGTCTCCAACCTATGTCCCTCCAGATGTTTATGGACTACGATTCCCATCAGCCCCTGCCAGCATGGCCAATTGGTGGAGCTGATGGGAATTGTAGTCCATGAACATCTGGAGGGCTGTAGGTTGGAAAGCCCTGCTTTTAGGTAGAGAATTGGACCCCTTTGACAGCTTGCTTTAACAAACGTTTAACACTTCTTGAACAGGCAAAAATAAGGTTGTCAGCGGCCTCTGAGTTCCCCAGCGGGCTGAACAGCATCCCCAAAAGGGCTGTTTCGGATCAGGAAAGGGGGTGGCTGAAGAAGGGGCTGAAGCCCCTCCTTCGTGTGATCTGCATTGGGCTCCATGAAGGGAATGAAGGAGAACCCAACTTGTCCACCCTTTAATGTGCTTGCTCTTTCTTAAAACAGTGGCTTCTCACATGTCCTCAAACAACCTCCTTGTTAGGTGGGTTAGTCTGAAGAAGAGTTTGGATTTATACCCCCCCCCCCCATTTTGTCTCCTGTAAGGAGACTCAAAGGGGCTTACAATCTCCTTTCCCTTCCCCCTGCCCCCCCTCCCCAACAAACACCCTGTGAGGTGGGTGGGACTGAGAGAGCTCTGAAGAGCTGTGACTAGCCCAAGGTCACCCAGCTGGCGTGTGTGGGAGTGCACAGGTTAATCTAGTTCCCCAGATAAGCCTCCACAGCTCAAGTGGCAGAGCGGGGAATCAAACCCGGTTCTCCAGATTAGAGTGCACGTGCTCTTAACCACGACACCACTGCAGACTCAATCATGCAACAGCCTTGCATGACAGTTGAACCCAGTTCTAACCATTATGTCATGCTGTCTCTCAGCTACTGTGTGAATCAGCTGTTTAGGAAAGGGGAGGACAACTTTTCTGGCCAAACTGGACATGACCACATCCACGGGTTTGATCCATGGGCAGCAGCCCCTTTTAAAGGTATTAAAAATGCTCCGAGGATCTGATTGAAATTGTGTCCTCACAGCATTTTTAAACGGATGTAAAATGAAATCACAATCCATCAGTTGGACCTTTGAACACCACCGTGTCTAGTTTGGCTGTTGGAGCAGTTGGCTTGGTGTGTCGGCAGGTAAATCTGAATTTGATTCCCTGGAGCAATCCAGCCACCTCACATAGTTGATCTGAAACTATTCTATCTGATTGAAAGAGGGCTGACTGTGGAGAGATGGTTTCCCAAAAGAAATAAAAGCCCATGAAATGGCTGGGCTGGTGGCAGCTTCCTTTCCTTGCTGTGAGGTTTTTTTCCCCTTGATTCTGTGGAGTCATTTGAATAGCTTTGAATAGCTGCTCTGTTAAATAAATAATAGCTCATAGAAGTAGCTGGTATGGCTGGCTCCTCAGTGCTGGAGGGGGTGGGGAGGGGAGCCACAAGGGATTGCAGCGGATCTAATGATGCGGGCTGCTTTTGATTTAGAGCTGAAGTGCATCTTGGCAGGCCTGAGCTCTTAAAGGGCATAGCAGGTGCAGCATTAAGACTCTGGGTGGCTGGGTACTTTGCCATGGCCCTCTGACACCCATCCACATCTATTAAGAAACCATCTCTTATGTTGTGAATTTCTTGGTGAACCTGTATGCACTGTTACCATCAACACTGTTCGGTTCGGCACTGAATGCCAGGCAGACATGCTTACCTCAGGCTTTTTCAGAACTGTAGATGTGTGAAAATATTGCTGACCTTAACAGCTCCATAACCATTAAGGTCCTAAGAGTTACTCATGGATGGCATTTTCAAAAAACACCCCTGTTTCTGCGCTATGTGTTTCAGACAGCTACTTGTCATAGAGAGTAGCTGCTTAGCATGGAGTGGGTGAAGTAGACGTCTATATGGCTGTGTGAGAAAATGTCGCGCTAATTGCTTTGCGCTGTGAGGAAGGGAAAGTTGAAGGGACCTGCCAAACGCCCCAAATTATTCTACAAAAAGACCAGCTCCCTTTTTGCAACAGGCAAGCAAGACATGAACGGAACCGGTGGGTGTTGGAGACTCCCCCATTTTTGTGGATCTTATGCCATGCAGGGCTTACAGAAGCACAAAAATTGTATTTTGCTTCATGCAAGGGGCATGCAAGACAGGAGAGGTGAAACAGCTGGTGGGGGGCTCGCTTGAGGACATCATGCCCACATCCTATCAAAACCAGTTCCTGATTTATTGCAAAAGATGGACGCAACTCCCAGCATGTAGAGTGGGTCCAGTCAATAGAAAAGTAGCTGCTGAACGCCCTTTTCAATAGAACAGATCCACAAACTAGCACAGATTGTGGGCTGATGCCCTGACGTGTCTTCTGTCACTTGGTTCTTCCTTCTACAGTGGAGGCAATCTCTAGCAGCCCTTGGCACTGGGCTGTGAATCATCCATTCTCTGGTTTTTGGACCCATTTGTCCAGCTGCAAGGATGGGTAAAACAGAACCCCTGTTCTCTCTATGGACTGTGAATCTATGCTGTGTGTTTAGCCTGTGCCACGGAATAATGGAGGAAAATGAAGGTTTTATATGAAGTGAAGGGAAATGTTTTTTTTGAACCTATAATGAGGCTCTTTTTCTTCCCCACCCGTAATAGAATTTTATTTCCCAGACCTTGTTTTCCAAGAGCTATATGTTTGGAGTATAGAACAAACCCGCAGGGAATCTCACCAGAGTTAAGTGTTCAGTGGGTTTCCATGATGCATTGGTATATATGGATTTTAGGCTTGGCTGAACCTATTTTTAATACTTTTCCAGAGGAAAATATCTTCAGAAGCTGAATAAATAAGGCAGAGTATCTCTCAAGGAAAATTATGTATACAAATAAACTAGAATATTAAAGTGTTGCTGAGTAAGTCATACAAAATACAACTCTCAGCACAACCTCTGAATTTGGAACAGAATGGGAAAATGAAAAGTGCTCAGATTTCTGATTAACTAGGAATAGTCTCTGTCCTCACGTATTTATATTTTTGAAGTAAAGTGTATCACAATTCACGGATCATCACAAACTGAGGTTACATGCTAACTGGCTGCTTGCTTCTCTCTCTCCTCTCTAGTACCTTCTGAAAGCCAATGAGAGCCAAACGAAGCATGGACCAGACTTCCTGCAGAGCCTCATTAAGTTTTATCATGCACAACACAAGTAAGGGTGCTGAGAAGACATGTCGGTCAAATTCTTGCATAATTTCTTGGGACAGTTTTCTAAACAAGTAACTCTGTTGTCGAGTTCACTTATGGGATGTAGCAATGTTTGCTATCTTAGTAGGCTTTTAAAAGGATACATTTAAAAGTGGGAGTGTCATTCATAAAACCTCTCCTCTGTGCCATTTACATCCGAAGATTTTCCCCCAGCTGCTTTTTATGAGGGAACAGATAGATACCAAGCAAGTGCCTTTTTTCTTTTGGATTTATATCCATCCTTTCTCTCCTGGAGGAGACTCAGGGTGGCTTACAAACTCCTTTCCCTTCCTCTGCCCACAACAGAGACCTTGTGAGGTAGGTGGGGCTGACTTTTGAGAGAACTGTGATTAGCCCAAGGTCACCCAGCAGGCTTCATGTGTTGGAACAGGGAAACAAATCCAGTTCACCAGATAAGAGTCCATTGCTCATGTGGAGGAGTGTGGAATTAAACCTCCTCTTAACTACTATACCACGCTGGCTCTCCACACCAAGATTAACTGCAGGTCAGGAGGAGATTCCCATCAGTGACCATGGCATGAGGCTAACTTCTTCCATGCCATGGGCCTGATCCTTTACCTCCTCCACCCACTGCTGTTTAAGTTGTAAGTTGCCAGCATACCTTTCTCCCTAGGCAAGTAGCCACCTTCCACTTTTATGTCCACTCTGGCAGGATATGTGGCAAAGTGATCACACGGTTTGCTCATGTTACTTATTGTATGCAGGTTGCATTGAGCTTCAGTGGAGAAAACGTTGTTCATGCAAGAATGTTGTTCCTGTTAGAACCTGTCTGCATCTGTTTGCTTTTTATAGCGAGTGTGCTAGGTGAAGTGTTGTTTGATTGCCAGCATTTATTCAGTGCTGTAATAGAATAGCACAACCAGCTATAAAGAACAGAAATATTGGTATTATTATCTCTTTGTGCTGCCCTTGTTTGCCCTTTCTTTTCTAACATAATGTTTCTAAAATTACAAGTTCTACTTGGGTCTTCATTTAAGGGAAAGAGGAACTTTAGGACCCTAATAGGATTATCAACCTCAGGGTGGGGTCTGGCATTTCCCAGAATTACAGCTGACCTCCAGAGATCAGTCCCTCTGGAGGACACCACAGTTTCACTTCCCATCTGAGCTCCCTCTCCTCTCAAAACTCTGATCTTTCTGAGGCCCTGTCCCACAAATCTCCAGGAATTTCCCAAGCCACAGTTGGCAACCCTAGACACAAAGCTTGGTACCCAACTGTTTCATAGCAGCAGAGTTATTAAGTCAAGTTGATTTCCAGTTTCTGTACAGCTAATCCAGAAAGATACACGCAGTTCCCTCTCCCCCTTTAAATCATCTCAGCTGGGACAGTGTCATATAATGGTTAAACTGCTGGACTTGGGAGACTTGGATTCAATCCTCAACCAGTCACGAGGCTTACTAAATGACATTAGGCCTGCCACCAACAGTCCCTCTAAGACAGGGGTCTGCAACCTGTGGCTCTCCAGATGTTCATGGACTACAATCCCCATCAGCCCCTGCCAGCATGCCATGCTGGCAGGGCTGATGGGAATTGTAGCCCATGAACATCTGGAGAGCCACAGGTTGCAGACGCCTGCTCTAAGACTTCCTTACTGCTACGCGAAGGTCACGCTGGCTGAGTGGAAATGAGCCACCCGCAAGTGCTCCCCCTACTGGACGGCTGCCCAATCTGTGTGGCACCAATATGGTGCCTGCGTGGCCACGTAGCTTACAGGAAACGTTGCCTGCCACATTTTCTCAGGCTAGTTCACTTCATAATTGTTGTAAGGATCAAATGGCGGAGGATCATGCACACTATCCTTGCTCCACAGAAAAGGAATGGGGAAATCACCTAAACAGTAAATTCATTTTTATTCTCCCTTTCCTCTGCGGAGGTGCATATGTAGTTTATCCCTGACTCTAGTTCAGGGGTAGGGAACCTGCGGCTCTCCAGATGTTCAGGAACTACAATTCCCCTCAGCCCCTACCAGCATGGCCAATTGGCCATGCTGACAGAGGCTGATGGGAATTGTAGTTCCTGAACATCTGGAGAGCCACAGGTTCCCTACCCCTGCTCTAGTTTAATCCTTGGGACGGCTCTGTGAGATGTGTTGGGCTGAGAGATTGGCCCAAGGTGACCATCGTGGCAGAGGGATAGATCATGCTCCTATTCTGGCCATTCCTTTGAACCCTTCTTCCATCCTCCGGAGACTGTTGGGATTGAAATTGTGTCTTGGTCTGGACTCTAACTACTATAGCACACTGGTGTGTGTTGATTGAGGGGATGAATTTGTTAGTAGAGTTAAAAGTTTGCCCACATATTCACAGAAAAAAATTAAAATCGGCTAAACTGTGAATTTGGGACCAATGGGGATTCATTATGCCAGCATAAATAATAGGGAGTGTGGGGATATAATTATCAATAGAAGTCCAGCATCTTGTTTCCAATGACAGGCAGCTGAAAGGTGAGTTAGCTATGTCATGAAGGTAACAAGTGCCCTTCTTCTCCCCAATATTGAATACAGAGATCACTTGGAGGTTTCATTTGCCTACCCAGTCACTGGCCAGATCCATAGCAAGCTCTTATTCTTTATTCTACAAGAAACTGATAAGAAACTGTTATTCTACAAGAAACTGTCCTAGCCCTCATAATATTTGCAGTGTGTTAGAATATTTGCGGTATGTTGTCTGGATGCACAGTTTCATGGTGGTGCTTGGAAACTTTGACGTATTTCTCTTTCTCCCTCTGCTTATACCTCTCTTTGCTCAAAAACACAACCAGTTTCTTCCAAGATGGCTGGAAGGCATCCCAGAATCTGTACCCGTTCATTGAGAAGCTTGCAGTCTCATTACATGCAGTAAGTTGTTCATAAGTGATGGCTTTGCCTTGCTTTTAATGGGGTTTCAGAAAACGGGGCAACAATCGTTCATGTTGTGTGCTGTCCCCTCTAGGACAAATGACAATTGACAGATGGGCCTCCAACAGTTCTTACCTTCCCATGATGCTTGGAGTGCAACTTGGAGCTTCGTATATATAACTTTTCTGCAAAAAAAAGCAACTGGCTTGACCCGCAAGAAGATTTTTTGCCAACTCCTTGCTGTATACATTTATTCACCGATGCATTTGCATTCTACCTTTTCTAATGCAAGTTAGACTGCAGTTCTGTACAGAAATACACCAATCTAAACCACACAGAAATTAATGGTTTGGACTAGAGGAGCTCTGCATAAGATTGCTCTGTCAATCAATCAATCAATCAATCAATATTTTATTTCGGTCAAGGACCAGAAAATATCAGATATAAAACATAAAATCCAGATAATACATTTCCAGACCAGATACAAAATAAAATTGAGGTAACCAGTTTCCAAAGACTGTTTGTCCAAACCTTAATGTAAGTTCAAGTTAAAAAACTGGAATAAAATTGAATAAAAGATAAAATCATTAATCCAAAGTTCCTATTTTTATTGCCCTACTTGTCCACGCCTTTTAAACTTTTCACATTAAGCACTGAATTTTGCCACCTCTCTGGTTATATTCGGATTGGCATCTTCTAATAGTCTTTCCATGGCACAATCCTCAGGGCCAAGAAAAATTGATGTTGGAAGAGAGTCAAACAGTTTTGCCCTCATTTCTTTATGAGTGGGGCATCGTAAAAAAATATGCGTCAGGGTCTCTATTTCCCCCATATCACATGGACAAAGCCTGTCGATATATGGATTTTTTTAATATCTGCCCTCAAGGACTGCTGAGGGAAGAGCATCACATCTGGTGAGTGTGAAAGCTCTCCTAAGTGACTGGCTGTCCAAGTTATATAGATAGGGGGAAGGGCCCAAAGTGTATTTAATGGATGGTTTGAGATTAAATTTGGGGAATGCTGTTATATCTTTGTTGACGCAAAGCCATATCTTGAACTCCTCAGCTTCTGACTATAGTCTTAGCTGAAGACAAGTCTTTGTGTCGAAGAGAGCACTAGGTGATATGCCTCTCTTGTGCAGGCCATCCCTAACTTCACACATCCATCTAGGGCTGAAAGAGTCTTGGGCTATTAGGGGCCAAAGTCCTTTAGGGTTTGTATAAACATTAAGTCATTGATTAAACTGGATAGTAAAGGAAAAACTCTTGTCATCAACTTTCATTTGACCCGCCTCTAACTCCACAAAGCAGTATTCCGGGGTACAACTGGTATGGAACCCGTAGAATGGCTCTCAAGTATTTACTTTGGGTTCTCTCTAATGATATTGTTTTGCCACTGTTTTTTGTTGTAGCAATGTACACCATACTTTAAGTTGTGTCAGAATCTTTGCTTCTGGCATAGCTTCTAATGGGCAGCTGGGTACATAGTGCCGCCTCCCCCCTAGTATCTCTAAAAAAAAACTCTTTTGGCAGACTGCCCCCCTTGCTGTCCCTCTGGGCGCTTCCCATCACCATTTTTTTATATGCTCCACATTCGAGCCTGTTGACTGAACCATTAAATCCCCAGGTAGTTGAACTTATCAACTTTGTTCTGATTTCTTTCCCTCTTAACTTTCCAGATCCTCTTTTAGGTTGATTACCAAAAGCTGTGGACTCTTTGGTTTTGTCAAAGCTAATTGTCAGCTCGCTCCCTTTCTGACTAATATGCTGCAAAAGAGATATAATGCTCTTTGAGACCTGGCCAGGGGTTCCCTGGGCCAAAAGGACCGTGATCACAGGTTCTTATGGTGGGATCTATTATAGTGTTGCAGATTTAGCGAAACTTTTATATCTCCAGATGTTAAGTGATTACAATTCTTCACTCAGCCCCTGCCAGCAATTGGCCATGCTGGCAGGGTCTGATGGGAATTGTAGTCCATAACATCTGGAGTGTCAAAGGTTCGCCACCACTGCATTAAGACAACAAAATAAAATGGAGAGAAAAAGGCCAAAGGGAACAGCATCTGTGAAAACATCTAACATCAACCAAAGCAGTATTTTTTTGGGGGGGGGGGGGGCATGGCTCAGTGGGTAGAGCATCTGTTCTGGATGCAGAAGATCCCAAGTTCAGTCCTCAGCATTTCCAGTTAAAACGTTTGGGCGGTTGATAATATGAAAGACTTCAGCTTGAGACCTTGGAGAACTGGAGCCACCAGACCCAGATAGACCAAGGGTCTGACTTGACGGAAGGCAGTTGCAGATTTTTGCTCAGTCTGACAGACAAAAACACAGCAACCTAAAATCCTAAACCTAAAAAAAAAAAGCTCTATGGTCAATTCTGAACAAGGTTCTTCAAACTTGACTGGCTTTCTGTGCGGTGACAGGCTGCGTCAGGAATAGAGGTCCCCTCTCCTCTGATTCTTAGCTGTTCTTCCTGTTGCAGCTGCATCAGGCAAAGGAAGAAGAGGTAAAGCAGCTCACACGGATCCGAGACTCCCTCCGAGGAATTTTGCAGCTGGAGAACAAAGGGGTGAGTGAGTCTGCTCTTATTTTGAGGGGCAGAGATGTGAGAAGCAGCCACAGGGCAAGGTGGGGTCAGTTGGAACTGCTGGACTGTGAGCGTCATTGTTGTATGCAGGGGGCATTCCAGTTTAAATTTTCACTACAGCCTTGCTTATTTTCCTGTATTGTTATACGCTCATCTTGCCCTTCCTCCGAGGACCTCAGAACAATATGCAGGGTTCTGTGCTCCCCTGTTTTATCCTCACAACAACCTGTGAGGTAGACTTGGCAGAGAGAAGAGTGTGTGTGAAGCAGGCCCAAGATCACCCAAAGAATGTGAATGGTTGAGGGGAAATGTGGAGGGAGAATCTTCTCTGGTCCAGTCCAGGGCTGCACACCACCATATTGGCTCTCAAGGTGGCCCTTAGACCAGTTGTCTCCCCAAAGGGGATTGGAGCAACGGCAGGATGTGAAGTGATCACACCATCTTTGTGTTTGGAGTAACTTAATGCCATTTTTATATCCGGTTGCTGGATTCAGGAAAACCTTAACAGGAAGAATTCGGGTAGTGGGTACAGCATCCATCAACATCAAGGCAATAAGCAGTACGGGACTGAGAAGTCGGGATTTCTGCACAAGAAAAGCGATGGGTAAGAACTAGAAGTGACTTCTATGGTGCATGGTAGTGTGGGGCAGTCAAAGAAGTACAACTCTGGAACAATTATTGCATCTTACTATAAACAGTGGATTTCATCAGAACCGTTCGGCTCATGTTTTTAGATTTAACCTGAACCATTAAATTAGGGATATATTCACTGCAGTTCCCTAGTTAAAGGCCGATCATTTCCAGGTGAGGCATAGACCAGCAGTTCTAACTAATTCATCAGATTAGCAATTTTTGGTTTATTAGAGACTTTAATGGCCAGAATCAACCGTTTGTAGTGGGTCTTCTGGGCTGGGTGGCCATGATCTGGTAGGTTTTGCTCTTAACTTTTCGCCCACAGCTATGGCTGGTATCTTCAAAGGCAGGTCATGCTAAGATGTGTTTCTCTCCCAGAAAACCCAGAACAGTCAGTTAGCAATAATTGTTTTTTCATGTATTGTCGAAGGCTTTCACGGCCGTAATAATCACTTGGGTTAGGTGGTTTCGAGCTGTATGAGCCGTGTTCTATAACATTCTCTCTCCTGATTTGCTAGATCTGTGGCTGGTATCATCTTCAGAGGATCTGATCCTTCTGAAGATTCCAGCCACTCAGAGATGCAGGCATGGAACGCCAGGAGAGAATGCTGCTAGAACACGCTATACAGCCGCCATGCTGTGCCCTGAAACCACACAGCACCCAAATTCAGCTATAAAGCTATTTGCCACTTTCCCATTTTATATCCTGTCTTTTCCCCTAGTGGGAAGCCCAAGTGGCTTACAGCTTTCTTCCCGTCTTCATTTCATCCTCACAACAGCCCTGTAAGGTTGGTTAGCTGTGTGTTACTGGTCTGTGGAAACCCAGCAAGCCTTCATGGTAAAGAGAGGGATTTCCTAGATCGTAGTTTGATATTCTAATTACTATATTACACTGGTTCTCAGTTGTACCTAAATCCCTCCTCCCATCCAAATCACAAGTAACACATTAAGATGTCAAACTTGAACTTCAGACAAGGAAACTTTTTAAATATGCATATAAGACAGATCTCGGGCCCTTGTTCCCAGTGGCCAGCAACCAACATGGGGCTTGGTTCCTGATTATTGTGTGTCACTTTTTAAAATGGACTGGGAAAGAAATTTAAAATCTGAGCTTTTGTAAGTGATAGCCCCCTGTGTTGGCTACCAGGCAAGCGATGGGGGATGGCTGCTTTACATCCTAAATTGCCTCACAGTGCCCCCCCCCAACCCAAGCACCATGGAAGGCTTTTGATTAGTCATTGGTTTAATCTAAGGTTAACGAAAGAGTTATTTCAAGAGTGGAGTCAAGTACACTGGTCTGTTCACAGAGAAAATGGGATCCAAACAGTTTCCTAACAGCTTTGGCAGAGGTTCCCAACTGAAGCATCACGGAAAGACCTCATTTATTTGCTTATCTGAAATCGTTATCCCCTTTTTATTTCCACATTGAGTTTTGAAAGTCATTAATAAAGAAGTTCACCCAAGAGCTGACAAAGCAGAATTCTGTTTACTGCTTCTTTGGGGGTGGACTGGGAGGCATGTCTTAATTGGCTTGTGGCCTTCCTGCTAAATATGCTCGAGAGGTTACAGTTTTAAACTACTGTAGCACAATATTATCAATGTTATTTTCTCTACCTGTATCTTTGAAGTTACATAGTCTAGGAAGAGCTGTACACCTTTCTATATCGCTGTGTTCAGAATCTGTTTTTTTAAAATAACCTTGGTTTCTCCTCTATTCTGTGGTTTCAATCTTGTTGAAATTTCCCGTGAGCAGTGGCAGTTTCACATGTGAAGCACCACTTTCTCACATCTCTGATTGGCTGTTGCAAGCCAACTTCCCCACCAATACTACTGCTGGGGAGCGGGGCAGTTTAAAGGCTGCTGTGAAAAGGAAATGGGGGGAAAAATCCCCTCTCGTGTATGTAGATCTGTTCTGGATCCAACCCAGCATATACCCATTCATTTTAATATTTGTATATATATACCCTCATACACACTGTCCCCCCCCTCCCCAATTTTATGCATTTGATTAAGGATAACTAGAGATGATCTACCCATGGATAATAAGAACAGATACGTAATAAGGGGAGAAGTGGCTATTGCAGTCTGTAGCCTCCGACGTGTAGCCTCCGACGCAGAGGCAATCCATGGTGCAAAGGGGAACCTAACTTTTTGCTGTCCTAGGATTCGCAAGGTGTGGCAGAAGAGAAAATGTGGTGTGAAGTATGGATATCTCACCATCTCGCACAGCACGGTAAGCAGGGTTGCCTGGTAAGGGGAGGGGAGTACAAAGAGCTCAGCGGATTTCTGTAATTGTCAGAAACTGCACTTGGAGATTGAGGGGCATTCCTAGCTTATTGCCTTTGCGACAAATTATGTTGATAGGGATGGTATCTGGGCGACAGAGGGGTACTTTCACTTCAGGGTAATTGTTGCAAGATATATGTAACCAGCCTGCCATATGTAATGGACCTTTCTCTCTCTTGATCTTTTATGACTTAGCATAGTTGTAGATAACTAGGCTGACCCTGGTGAATTGCTCCCATGGGTAGACAGGATGTCTCTGTTGCCCTGCGGGGATGGATGAGCCAGGTGGCTCATCTCTCCCTATCGCTGACCTTGGGGCACCTAAGCTCTAAAATAACCCTTTTCACACTTTCTTTGGGAAAACGAGAGGGGGGATGTCTTAGGAATAAACGGACTAGCGAAAACCAGGTTGGGCGGAGCTGGTTCTCTCAAGCTGAGTGCTTCGTTGCCTTTCAATAAACGCTACTGATCAAGAATGCAGAGTCTCACTTCTCACTGGACGCAGTGTGTAACAGACTTCTCTCTGTGATGCACCTCTGAAGATGTCAGCCACAGATGCAGGCGAAACGTTAAGAACAAGATCCACCAGACCACGGCCACACAGCCTGTAAAACCCACCACAACCAAACCAGAGTCTGTTTATTGACTAAAGACCTGAGACCCTACACTAACTGACTTGGAAATTCTTCAGGAAATTCTTCAGAGCCCTGCTCAGACCAATGGTAGTCCAGTACCCTATTTCCCTACACTGTTGGACTATGCAGTGGCACAGGAGCTAACACCTCCCATTGATGTTGCCCTGTACTATCAGAGGTAGACTAGCTCAGAACATGAGGCTCTGTATAGCTTTTGTGGATAATAACCAGTTATGGATCCCATCCTCCATGAGTTTCTTTAGACTCCCTTTAAAGTTGTATAAGCTGGCACTCAATAATATATCCTGAGACAAGGAGTTCCACAAGTTAGTTATGCAACATGTGAAGAAGCATGGCCTTTGGTCTGTCTTGAATGGTTCCCTAAGGTCATCAATCTAGCTTGAGAAATACCTGGAAACTTGAGGGTGTTGGAGTCCGGGGAGAGGAGGGAGCTCAGTGATGCCAGAGAGGCCACACTCCAAACCTTTGGGGGAGCAGATCTCTGTAATCTAGAGGTCAGCTATAATTCCAGGAGAACTCCAGTCCTTACCTGGAGGCTGGCAACCCTAGAAAAATCCTGTTGTTGATTTGTACACATACTGAAAGTGTGCATGTAACATACATGTGAAATACACACATTGGGAGGATCTGTGCCTGGTTGTTGGGCTCCTGGCACACATGGATGTGGCATAGGGCTTACCTACATCCTACCAGTTTCAGTCATGGATTATCCCACATATTGATGATTCCCTCTTCCTCACTTTTCCCCTCTAATTTTCTGTGATTTTGCTAAAGCCGGCTCTTGACTGGGCTTGTTTTTGGCAGGGAGCTTGGATAGATCCCCCTTCTCCTGTTCATTTGAACTCCCAGAATCTGAATATGAGCTCGCCAATTCCTTTGTTCTCTTGTGGATGCTGTGGGAACGAGCCCTCGTTCACCTAGGCCAGGTGAAGGATGGGAATGAGCTCTGGAGTCCAGACTGGACTCGGGCAGCTTGGCAGACGGTCAAAGCCTGAGGTTCTCCGACTCCGTTGCAGTATTCAAAGGCGTTCCCATTTATTTTTTCTCTTTAAAAAGGCTTAGGGGGAAAAGCTTGGAAACTCCTGTGTAGGGATGACAGGCAGGGATTGGTTTCTGGCTGCCTGAATAATTAAAGAAAATGTTTTATTGATATCCTTGATCTCTTTGCTGCTCTTTTCTTTAAAGGCCACAGTATGGCTGAGAAATACAAATCGTTAAGGGCAGGAGAAAGGAAAAGGCCTTGCTTTCTCCCCTTCCCTCTCCTGCAGAGCGGCTTGCAACTGAATGATCGTGTACTTCTGTTGGCCTAGGAAATGCAAAATTCTGAGCAGCCGCGCTTTGCACGAGGTTCTAAGGACTGAAAGTGCCATCTGGTAGATTGGAGCATCACCTGCCCAATTCAAAGTTCTGCCAACGGTGGCTCCCCTGTAAGAATCAAGAAGCCCTGTGGACCCCTAGGAGACAATAAGTTTCTTTAAAAGCACGTTCCTTTTGTGGTACTAACTAGCAGCAAAGCCCATTGCGGGGGAGATGCAGTGGGCCCTAGCAAAGGGGGAAGGAGGAAGCATTTCCCCCTGCAACAGGCTTTACTGGGTGGGACTCTTGCTCACCAGTTGGTGGAAGCTTTGTCTTTGTGGCGTTCCATCACATAGCCATTTATTGGTTAGGATAACAAAGCAGAGTTCCTGCTTTTGCATCCTCAGTTTCTATTTTGCAGGTTTTTGGAAATTTTTCCCAGACAGGGAAGGACCTGGCCCCTCGATGAAATGGAATAAAGTTCGTGTCTAAATTAAAGCATCTTATTTAATTAATCTCTGGTTATTGGTCCCCCCCCCCGCCCCAAAGGAAAATTATCTTGCTTTTTACCTTGAAGCTAATCTCTGGCTGACATGTAGCTTTTACAGAATTCTTTCCCCCTTTTTGTTGTCTTCCAGATAAACCGGCCTCCTGTCAAGCTGAACCTGTTGACCTGCCAAGTGAGGCCTCATCTGGAAGATAAAAAATCCTTTGACCTTGTGACACGTAAGTACTGGACTGCCACAGTGCCTGTTATTGCTTTGAAACTTTGGACAAGGAGTTTGAGAGTAGACCGGAAGCTGTTGAAATGCAAAATTCTGAGGCTTATGGATTGGTCAGAATTGTAGACACCTATTTCTTCAAGAAGTACATGTCGAGCTATCTTGTTTTGATGGTATTGTAGATGATCTATCTCTCTTCTTCTTTTAGATAACCGGACTTATCGCTTCCAAGCTGAGGATGAACAGGAGTGCCTCATGTATATGCTCATTTGTTATTTACAACATTTGTCGTTGTTGTTATATGTGACTTTCTTGTGTTCTTGCCCCACCTTTCTTCCAAGGATGCTGAGGGTGGTATCTATGGTTGTTTCTCCTCCATTTTATCCATACAACACCCTGTGAGGGAACCAAGAGAGTGTGACTAATCCAAGGTCACCCTGTCATCTGTGGGCAGAATGGGTATTGAAGCCCTGAGACTCCTAGAGCCCAGGTTGACATTTTACTTGCTGTTATCAGTCTATAAAGCCTCTTAATGAACATTTCCAAGGGTAAACCTATCATGTGAATGGTCATTGGTGAAGACTGAGACTGACGTCATATAGGTGTTAGTGCAGCCATCCCATGATGTCACTGAAATCCACATTTCCCTTCCCTGAAGTTCAGTTTCTTCCTGCCTACATCCTACCTTTATTGCTTGGATCCCTGACTGGTATTCTCTTGTCTTTCCCAGATGGGTTTCTGTGCTCCAAAACAGCAAGGACGAAGCTCTCAGCAATGCTTTCAAAGTGGATCCAGGAGGCTGCATGTCTTCAGCTGGGGGCCTAGTGGATAGTGGCTTGCAAGAACTCACCAAGTTTGTTATCATGGAGGTGAAGAACATGCCGGGAAACAGGCAATGTTGTGACTGCGGAGCCCCAGGTAGATCCAGACATGCTGGATGCTCTTAACTGTTGTATGGAATTGTTAGCACGATTCCTGAATTGTATTGTCAACTTATAGGAAGTCATGACATTTTGACAGGTTTTGCATTTGCAGTCTAAGTTCACTTGACTAATGGGACACTATTTTGAGCCACTGTTCAGCGCTGACTGTCAGTGTGCTTTCTTTCCCCTTCTCTGTTTTAGGGTTTACAGCCCTTTACAGGCAAATACCAGGAGCTTTTGAAGGTGGTGCCTGGGAAGGACAGAGTTTCAGGGGATGTGATGTCTCATCCTCTGTAAGGCTAAATTCCCCCGAATGTACAGAAACCACCATAGAGACAATAGGCATTTGTAGAGCATTACCAGGAAGTGACATCACAGTCTCCAGTCCTCCGTGTCGAAGCAATGCCACTTAGGAAATTCTACGATCTCTAGGAATTTTCCCGTTGATTGCCCCTGCATTGCTTCTCCTGCTCTTCAAGTCATTAATGGTGGGGGAATGGGGCCAAGTATTGGGGTTTGCCATCACTGCGAGGGAAATAGCCAGCTTGCCTCCATCTCAAACCAGTTCGCATTTAAAAAAAACACTAGGGCCCCTTCCGGACCTGCAGAATAATGCACTTTCAAACCACTTTCAATGCACTTTGCAGCTGTGCAGAATAGCAAAATCCACTTGCAAACAGTTGTGAAAGTGGCTTGAATGTGCATTATTCTGCATGTGCGGAAGGGGCCTAGGTTAGGAAGTATCCTTTGTTTTCAGATAGGACTAGCATGCTGCCCAGTTGAATCATAGGTCAAGGGCAATTCACACTTTAAAAGTCTTTGTGGCTATCTTGAGGACTTTTGATAAGACAGGAACTTGGAACACATGCTTGGAACTTTTCAGAATTTAGTATACATACTTTTCCCAGTGGGCACATAGTAGCTCCTAGAAATCCCAGAACTGGGTCTAACAAGAATTGGGTCTTTTTCCATGAGACTCCAGGCAGGTTACACTGTGTAAGGGTATGCAATCCAATGACCTGAGATATCCAACATCCAATGAAATAGAATTAGGATCACCAAAATTAGGGTAAATGAATATTCATGGAAAACCAAAATTAGAAACAGTGTAAAGAAAAGGAAAAAAATATGAGACGTGATCTCTCATAAACAATGCAAAAAAGAATGGAATTTCAAAAGTGGAAAGTAATGTGGTAAGAGCAAGTTAATGCATGAAATAAACGGTGAAACAGACTGTACTCCACTTTATAAAGGCACTCTCCTTTGTTTCATCATCGTACAGCCTTAATTCCCTTCATCTAAAGTCATTGTAAACTTTGTAACATGTTAATCAGCCCTCTCTTCCTTGTAGAAATCTATTTGACCCCTCAAGGCTGTAGCACAAAGTGTCCATCTGCTTGCGGGTGAGCTGAAAAGGGAAAGAGATGTCACTCGCACAGCACCACTGAGTGCAGATACTTTCTTGCAGATCCCACCTGGCTTTCCACCAACCTGGGCATCCTTACATGTATAGAGTGCTCGGGAATCCACCGCGAGCTGGGGGTTCACTATTCCCGCATCCAGTCCCTGACCTTAGATGTGCTCACCACTTCGGAATTACTGGTGAGGATTTTCTTGGGGTGGGACGGTATTCCCTCTGCAGTTGTGTGTTGATTTCTTATCCATGGCAGAAGCCCGAGTAGATATAATGCATAAAGCTTCCCATAATGAACAATAGATTTATGGGTCTATAATTACTGGGATCATCCTTGGGGGTCACTTTTGTAGATGGGAATGTTGATAGATTTTCTCCGATTTCTCCTGATGAAATTTATCAAAGTGAATAAATCGCCAAGTAAGGCCATCCATCTCTCTTTAAAAAACCATTAAGAGTTCAGCAGGTATATAATTGCCTCTTGGAGCTTTGCTAATTTTTAGCTTAGTAATTAATTTCTCTGTATGGGTTTTTGAGATCGGAGGCCAGTCTCAACTCTGGTAACCTTGCTGCAATGGTAGAAGACTAACTGATCAAGTAGCAGTGTTGCAAATAAAGCATCAATGTGGTGTTCCCATTTTAGGGCTGTAATATGATCATTTGATGGAGGATATGATGTTGCATAGCCTTCACAAATAACCTCTGAAAAAGTGAATCATTTTTTTCTGGCACCCTATTTTTTGGCTTCTCCCATCTTAGTCTCATATCTCCATTCTTGGACACCAGCCAATCTCCCACTGAAAATTGAACGACCACCCAAATAAGTTGACAAGACAAAATAAAATCAATTACACTATTAACTGACGCAGAAATATAAGTGTGTCCCGCAGTCTCATCTAGACAGGTGTAATCATTAACGACAAACAAGTCTAGAGTGGGGAAGAAATTTTCAAGAAATATTCCCATATTAGCAATAAAGCCCGTTGTGCAACAAAATGCAACAGGCTCTAGAAAACTGTTGAGTTGTTGCCAATATGCCTTGTCTTTTATATGTGTAGATAATTTATCTTTGAATCTTCGGATTTGGTTCATTCAGGAAAGGCAGTATTGCAGGATTTAGTGGGTGATCATTCCAAAGTCTATATTTCTGAAGAGCATAATTCGAGGCATCCAATCTGGCGTTCAGATTCCCTTTTTGTTATCTGAATAGTTTACAGTAGCCCCAGAGCCATAATCTGAGAGGTCTAACCAAATTTCCTTTGTCTCTTGTCTTGTCCTACCTGGAGGATTATAAACATTTAGTATCAAACAAGTATTAGTTGCAAGTTTTATTATCAGATAAGAGAGCCAGTGTGGTGTAGTGATTAAGAGCAGTGGACTCTAATCTGGAGAACCGGGTTTGATTCCCCCACTCGTCTTCATGAGTGGAGGACTCTTATCTGGTGAACTGGATTTGTTTCCCTGCTCCTATACATGAAACCTGCTGGGTGACCTTGGGCTAGTCACAGTTGTCTCTGAACTCTCCCAGCCCCACCTATCTCAAAAGGTTTCTGTTGTGGGGAGAAGGAGGGAAGGAATTTATAAGCTGGTTTGAGACTCCTTACAGGAAAGAAAGGCGGGGTATAAATCTAATTTCTTCTTCTTATATGAGCTGCCATGGCAAAGGAAGGGAAAAAATTAAACAAGTAATTTCTACTGTAGTTTCTGAAGATATCAAAATACCTAAATTTACTGAAGCATGACCTTTTTTATTACAAAACCAGCTGGAAATGCATTTGAGGCAAAATTGGAGACTCCTAAATCACCTTCTTGCAGAAAAATTATGTCCGACTTATGAATAATATGAAAAAATTATGAGTTGCTCATCTTTGAATACAATCCAGCATGAAATAATGTTGCATGGTCCTTCTCATTCAGTCATAATGTTTCAATTCTAATAAGAGTTTCATGTTTATTTGATTTGATTTGATACAAAGGAGGCTGTGGCTTTTGTTGAGGACTATCTTCCCTTGCTAGAGTCTCTCCTGATTCATGAAGTTTCAAATTACCTTGCCAGATTTTCAAGGTTCTGATAGGTTTATGCAACTCAATTCCTGGAATGTCATGGGCAGGAATAGTTGTAAAAATTTTTACTCTGGGTTTAATGTCAATTCTTATTACATTGCCTTTTATAGGAATAGTATTTGCTGTGGGTGAGATTCAATTCTTATCCTAGTTTCACAGTTATTTTGATTGCGGTGTGATATCTTTTTTGGTTGTTAATGCACATAATTTTTAAAAGTGGCACACAAATTATGTGTTTGAGCCAGTGGCATACGGCCCAAGGGACATGGGGTGCCCTTTTGGTCACATGGGGAATGCCGGATGGCCCCCCCACGTGACCAAACAGACCCACCGATGGAGCTCCCAGTCCTGCCTTCCCCGGCTGTGGAGAGAAGGACTAGGAGCCTCGTCAGCCAGCTCAGCTTCTTTCCTCTGGCCGGAGGTGCAAAGCTAAGCAGGCCACCAGGTCTCATAGTTCTGCCTTCCCTGGGAGCCCCTACCACGGCTCCTCCTCTCTGCCCAGAATTCGGGGCACACAGGAGACTCGTGCCCCAGCTTCTAAGCAGCGAAGAAGGGCTGCTCAGCTCCTCCTCCCTGCCTAGAACGGCTTCTAGGCAGCGAAGAGGGGCTGTAGCCCAACTCGCAAATAAGCCACGCTCACTCAAGAGCAAGCCACGCTTGCTTGCAAGTAAGCGGGGCTCTGCATGCGGGGGGGGGGGGGGGGCCCAGAGGGGGTTCTGCCTCCGGGCGCCATTTGGCCCCCCTCTGGTTAGTTCCATCAAGTCACAGCTGACTGATGGGGACCCCATAGAGTTTTGAAGGCAGGAGATGTTCAAACGTGGTTTGCCATTGCCTCCCTCATTGTGGACTAAGGACCCTTCCGCACTCGCTAAATAATGCACTTTCAAACCACTTTCAATGCACTTTGCAGCTGGATTTCACTGTGCAGAATAGCAAAATCCACTTGCAAACAATTGTGAAAGTGGGTTGAATGTGCATTATTCTGCATGTGCAGAAGGGGCCTGAGAGAGTTCTAAGAGAACTGTGACTGGTCCAAGGTCACCCAGCAGGCTTCATGCGAAGGAGTGGGAAATTGAACCTGGTTCTCCACATTAGAGTCTGCTGCTGTTGACCGCTGCACTGTGCTGACTCTCACTTTTCTTCTGTGGGTGTCCTTTTTGTAGAGGACAGCCTGACAGATGGAATTTGGCTCAAAAGCAGAGCATGTGCTTTGCACAGGGGTTCAATTCCTGGCATCTCCAGTGGAGAGAGGTCATCTGTTCTCCAAGATCTTTCCTTTAAGTCGGAGGAAATGGTACTGAAGAGGTTGGGTCAATAATCTGACTTGGTCCAAAGCAGCTTCACATATTCATGAACACACTATCTCATGGCTGGAGATTGGACAGCTGGATGACCCTAGCGCAGGGGTGGCCAACCTATGGCACTCCAGATGTTCATGGACTACAATTCCCACCAGCCAATTGGCCACTCTGGCAGGGACTGATGGGAATTGTAGTCCATGAACATCTGGAGCGCCATAGGTTGGCCGACCTAGCGGCTTATAAGATGCATGCTGTTTTCCAGGAATCTGCCTCCAACTTACTCCTAGTTGGTACTGATAGGAACTGATGTGGCTAAAGCCAGTTGAATGGCAGGGTGCCTTTTGCCTGTCACTGATAAGGCAGTTGTAGGTCAACGCTATCTCGTTAGCAAAGGCAGTGCCATATGCAGGGACATCCTATTTTATTTTACCTTGGACTGAATTGTTACCCATGGAAAAATCCCCTCGATCTATTCATTTTCTTGACCTCTTTATGGGGGGCTGGTTTCCCCTCTAGTCACACTTTTCTCCTGCCTTCTTTTGTACAGCTGGCAATCAGCATTGGAAATGCTAAGTTTAATGAAGTTATGGAGGCCACCTTGCTGGCACAAGGCAGCCCGAAACCCTCCTCGAGCAGTGATATGTAAGTAAAACCTGTGGATTGTGCAAGAAGAGAGCATGGAAAGGGTCTAGTTGGGATGGAAGTGAAGTTCTGTTACAATGGGGAAAGTGTGTCCTCACTTCCTGGGAAACTCCCTTAGACAAAGGCTTCTCTGGAAGATATACTTGCTACCACTCAGTACCCCCTGAGAACATCTCGACCAGGGATCTCCAACCTGAGGCTCTCCAGATGTTCATGGACTACAATTCCCATCAACCCCCTGCCAGCATGGCCAATTGGCCGCAGGTTGCAGACCCCTGATCTAGACTGACCCAGTGAGAAGGTTCCCTTCCAGTGCAATATTAGAACAATAACAAAGTGACAAGGTTGAGACCCTTGAAAGTCACACAGCTGCAAAGGCACAGGAAAGTTCAAATGAAAAGCAGCACTGTGGAACTAGCTAACCTAAACACATATTACCTAAGCTGTAGCAGTTCCCCAGAACATGTGCAGAGATTTTTGCAGTAAAAAGAAGTTGAAGGGTTGTTAACTCCTATCTATCCATTGCAAGGCTGTTCCTGCCAGGTAGGACAGCTCCAAAGGAAACCCCAGACCCAGTTTTACCACTAATACTTTGTACCCAGTGCCCAGGATTGGAGAAATCGTCACTCTTAGAAAAGAAGCCGGTTTAGGTCCAGTTCCACTTAAACCATAAACATCTAGACATTTAGAATTCTCAGCCTCCTTCCTAAGAGTGACGAGATGATTTCTCCTGTCTCAAGCAAATCCCCTTCTCTGATGTCAGAGGCCACTATTACCCATCAGAATTGTATAGAATATAGGCCCATCTCCAGTGGAGGGATTCAGCTAATTTAACAACCGGTTCCGGTGATGGGATTCAAATAATTTAACAACTGGTTGCTTACAAGCACCATTTTAACAACCGGTTCTGCCGAAGTGGTACAAACCTGCTGAATCCCACCACGGCCCGTCTCCATCAAGCATTTGGTAATGGCTCCAAACCTCCTTGACAATTGATCAGGGCCAAACTGTATTTCCCTGTGTCCAAAAGGGATTAAACCTGCCAGGATGGTCCAATATGAAATGCAAATGAATGGGTCATTGTAATGAAGACCTCCAGGGGTCCAAGATCCTAGACACTCTAGGTGGCTCTCTTGAGCCTTAATAAGTTTTAGGGTTTCTCTCATAACTCTCCCCCCCCCCTCCACACACACACACATGTTGTCAGTGCTAGTGTGGTGTATGAAAGGGAAGAATGGAATGGGCTCAGGACTGAGATGTTCCCCGACCTCTAACCCCGTACAACTCTAGGATTCAGCTGCAGGCCTAATGTTGCCTTTGATTGCTAATAGCTCCAAGGTTTGCATGTCAGTCTAGGGTCTGAAAGAGCTAGGTTCGAGTCCCCACTTTGCTGTGAAGCTTGCTGGGGGATCTTGGGCCAGTCACTACCTCTGAGCCTCACCTACCTCACAGGATTGTTATCAGGACCCAAGAGGAAATGGAGAAGTGTGCATATTGCCAGGAGCTCCTTGAAGGCTGTGTGTGTGCGTGTGTGTGTTAAATTGCCCTGGATGGATAGGCAACCTGCTCCAGCTTGCAAGACCCTTCAGAGCAAGAGCGGCATCCTTTTTTTCTTCACCTAGGAATGCCCGGAAGGAATTCATCATGGCAAAGTATATGGAGCGCAAGTACGTTCACAAAGCTGGCAAGGAGGAGCCTTACCGGCTCCGGGACGCGATCCGCAGCGGGGATCTCTTGGCATTGCTCCAGGCCTTTGCTGAGGGTCATGATCTAACCAAACGTCTCGCCAGCCCCGAATGCCAGGTGAGGGCAACGAAATGGGCCTTGCAATGAGTGGTGTGTGGAATGCATAATGTGTGGTGTTACCTTTTCATGCGACTAGTGGAGTTGTCCCAGCAATTCTTGAGCTCCATGTAGGGTCATATAGTCATTCCTTTTCCCCATGCAACCATGAGGACTGTGAACCTGTGTTTCTTAAAACTAAAAGCCACGGTTCCCAGGAAGGTGAATATTTTAAGAAATAAACACATGCTGACGTATGAGACAGCGAGGTAGGTTTCTTGCAGAGTATGTCACAGGGGAAGTGGGGGTCAAAAAGCAGACTTGGAGCTAGTACGGTGTCAAGAATTTGCCCCAATTGCCTAGGCAAATGCTGGGAGATTTTTAGGGCAGTGTCTGGAGAGGGTGGCATTTGCGGAGGTTGTAGCATCACTTCCAGGTAACACCCTAGGGCTTTCTCCTAACCTCTAAGGTAAAGAACATCGAGACATGGGGAAATTCCTCGAGCGCCACTATAGAGGCCATTTTCTGGCCATTTTTCCCCTCAGTTTCTTGAGGACAGGGGATTGGGTTTTACCCACCACAAGTGGGCAAATGGCAAACCTACCAAGACTGTAGTCTGGCTAGAGATCCTCTTGGGTCTTTGATGGTGATGGGTCTGTCCTAAGAGGAAAGTCCTTGTGGACACCCAGCTGTGTAACGCACACTGTATGTCCATTATATGTGTGACTTTCCCCGCTCTTGATCTGACTGAATTCATCTTAGTGGGACTCCAGCACAGAACATTTTGCACACTGTTCCCTTTTCTTCCCTTGTGATAGGAGCAAGGTGAACTGCCCCTGCATCTGGCTGTTCGCTGTGCCAGGAAGTCCTCCCTTCCACTAGTGGATTTCATTATCCAGAATGGGTAAGATGCAGCTAGGAGGGATGAGTGAGCTACGCTTTCTTTTGTCCCCCTGATGAATCCGTCTTGGATGGAGCTGACCCTTGTAGACCAAAATTGTCTACTGTGGACTAGCAGTGACTCCAAGGTCTTTTCCAGGGTCAGCCACCTTTTAAGTAGAGCTGCTGGGGATTGAATCTGGGACTCAACCAGGGCCTTGCTGCCACTAAGCCAGAGCTCATACCAAACCCACATACCAAACCCATGTAGCCTTGAAGCCAGAACGCTTAGTCCATTTATTTTATGAAAACATTGCATTCTTACATATGCTAATTTTGTTTACATTATTTCAAGGGAAGGAAAGGGCTAAGGGAAGGGGCCAAAAGAAAGGGCTAAGGGAAGGGGCCAAAAGAGCCCTTCAGGGGTTGGGCGGTATATAAGACGGATGGATGGATGGATGGATGGATGGATGGATGGATGGATGGATGGATGGATGGATGGATGGATGGATGGATGGATGGATGGATGGATGGATGGATGGATGGATGGATGGATGGATGGATGGATGATGGATGGATGATGGATGGATGATGGATAGATGGATAGATGTTCTCCATTTACAGCCATGACGGCTAGAAACTTGGGCTTCTTTTTAAAATGATATCTGGATTTTTCTGATTTTTAAAAAACTTTGCTTTGTTTTCTGTGCCTAGGGGGAATCTGGACAGACCCACCCCTGATGGGAACACAGCGCTGCATTATGGGGCCCAGTACAATCAACCTGACTGCCTCAAACTGCTGCTAAAAGGGAAGGCCTCTATAACTGCAGGTAGTGTGCCTTTTTGAGCAGGTCTCTGCTATGCCCATCTGTAGGAAGCACAGCGTGAATTCCCAGTAGAGTTCCTACTTTGAACCTTCTGGATGATTTTCATAGAAAATCCATGATTTTCATGGATGCAATTTGTGGGGAATAAATTTCAGCCAACCAGAGCTCAAGATTCCCTGGGGGACTTTAGGGCATTTTGGTTCTTTTCTGCCCGTCCTTTAGAGGAGTAGCCAGGGCCTGATTCCCTTCCATCAGAAGGACACTCCCCGACCATTCATCTGCATAGGGGAGCTGAAAGGGGGCTCTGATCTGTGTTTTCCTTAGGGGCGTAGGGAAACTTACCACCAGCCACGGGGGCCATCTGTTTTATCCTATCTTTCCTACATAGAAGAAGAGGAGTTTGGATTTATACCCCACCTTTCTGTCCTGTAAGGAGACTCAAGGTGGCTTACAAGCTCCTTTCCCTTCCTCTCCCCACAACAGACACCTTTTGAGGTAGGTAGGACTGAGAGAGCTCAGAGAGAACTGTGACCAGCCCAAGGTCACCCATCAGGAATGTAGGAGTGCAGAAACACATCTGGTTCACTCAGGTGGAGGAGTGGGGAATCAAACCCAGTTCTCCAGATTAGAATCCACCTGCACTTAACCACTACACCATGCTACTATACATCGTTTTCCTTTTCTCTTCACATTCTACCAAGAATTCAGTGAGGAAAGGGATATCAGAGGTGAGGGACTGACCCAAGTATCAGAGCAGAGTGGAGATTTGAATCAGTTTTCCCAGATTTGTAGTCACATTAACTGCTGTGCTGCACTGGCTTTCCATTTTGACCTTGTATTGGGGTGGTGAAACAGAGAGGCCTCTATTCTTTGTTCCAAATTCCCAGAAATAGGCAAGGTTGCAATAGCACTTAGTTGCAGAGGATTTTCTCAGGTGTCATCTTGGTCAAAGAAGAGAAGAAGAAGAGTTTGGATTTATATCCCCCCTTTCTCTCCTGCAGGAGACTCAAAGGGGCTGACAATCTCCTTGCCCTTCCCCCCTCACAACAAACACCCTGTGAGGTAGGTGGGGCTGACAGAGCTCCAAGAAGCTGTGACTAGCCCAAGGTCACCCAGCTGGCTTGTGTGGGAGTGCATAGGCTAATCTGAATTCCCCACATAAACCTCCACAGCTCAGGCGGCAGAGCGGGGAATCAAATCCGGTTCCTCTAGATTAGATACACGAGCTCTTAACCTCCTACGCCACTGCTGCTCCTGAGCATTTGGAAAGATCTTGAAAGCCAGTGTAGTGTAGTGTAGTGGTTAGAGCGGTTCGAATCCCCTTCTTTGAAATGGAAGTTGGGTGACCTTGGGCCAGTCACACATACTCGACCTAGGCTTCAAGAGCTGAGCTTGTGGACAGCTTTGCAATTCTGACACTGGGAAATGAGCCCAAAAAATTGTCTGCCTCAGGAAACGGTACTAATTGAAAAATACCTGCCACAGGAGACAGAACCACACAGAGGAAGGCCAAGTACAGGAGAGAAAAGGGGTAATCAAAATACACTGAAAGGGAGAAGTGGAAGAGAATAAAATAAACACTGTGGGGGCATCTGCCACTGAAACGGTGTTATTTTTATCCGTAGAGCCAGTCAGCTCTTCAATAGTGAATCAGAAGCTTTTGTAAGCAACAGTCTCACTTTGCGCTACCCACTTTCTAAAACACTTGGTGGGTGCCAAGAAAGGTGTTGATGGGTACTGTGCTGCCCATGGGCACTACATTATTGCCCCGTGGTATAAGGGAAGTAAATCAATATTTTTGCTCAAGGTCTCCTCGAGCATCATTCGTGTGGCTTACTGGAAAAAAGAGAACAGTGGAGGGTGGGCGGGATATTAATATAATAAATAATAATTAAAATCGTGCCTCAGTAGTCTGAATTTCGGCATCTGCAATCTGAGGCAATGGTAGTGGCCTTCTTTACAGGATCATGGTAGGGAGCGATAAAATAATGTTACATGGGGGAGTTAGAACACTGAAGCCATGAAAGAGATATTAAATGTACTTGTCATACTTTCTTCATGTTCTCTGTGCTCCTTCCTCCCCATCTAGTGAATGCAGCCGGTGAGACTTCTCTGGATGTGGCAAGAAAATGCAAGAATGCAGAATGTGAAGATCTGGTAGGTGAAGGAAAAAAGGGTTCCCAAGGGCTGACTTTCTTGCCTCATGAATTTCGCAAAACCATAGATAATGGCAATCCAGACTGGCCCATTCAGAGTTGCAGGAGGAAGTCATTTATTTTGCCTCACTAGCATCATGTTTTAATTGAACCTTGGCAAAGTAGCCACAAGAGATGGGGCTTCTTCTGTTATAGCACCTCCATTTTGGAACACCTTTCCTCCATGATTATATTCAGCTGGTGCAGCGTCTCATGAAATTTTAATGTTAGGTAAAGCCTTCCTTTTAAACAAGGTTTTGGGCTGAATGTTTATCATCCCTCAAATGCTGTTCACTGCACCTTTTCCCTTTGAAAAGAAAAGGACTACAGACTGTTGTTTTTAATGAAATCAGGAGATTCAGAACATGGCAGTAGAATGGTAGTACCTTTGTGTTTCCACTATACCGGTTGTTTAAATAATTCCTAAAAAAGCCCTTTGGCCCTGCAGAGAAAATTTCAGTCATAAATACAGGTAAAGCCAATTGTTTGTGCTGCACTGGTGTGAAGGATTATCAGGAATCAACCTGTTTGTACAGCCACTAACAGGTCCACAGTCATATATGTCTTTGAAAAACTGGCTCCCTGTTTGTGACCAGCAAACAGGATGCAATCTGGAGCCTCCCTACAAGGTGCTTGAGCAGATGGCAAGCTGACCACAACATTTCCCTCTTTGTTGTTGTTGTTTCAGCTGGTACAGGCGCAAGAAGGGAAGCTACCTCTCCAGATGCATGTGGAGTATGACTGGGAAGCCCCTCAGGAGTTCTCCTACGACAGTGAAGATGAGCTAGATGAGAAGGTGCTCATCACCTGGAGGTTCCCAGGTGGCCTTAGCATGTTGCAGTTATGCCTCCAGGCCATGCCGGTCCCAAGTTCTTTTCTCTGCATCCTGCGTTACTGCTGCTTTCTGCTGGCTGCCCTAATCACAAGAGGGCTTGGGTTTGAAAAACCAGTCCATCTCCCAGAGTGCTGAGCCTTGCAGAAGGAAGAACCTGCCCGGAGGCCTTCAACAGGGTCCTACGTTCAGCCCCCTTCTTTTACTTTGCATCCTGGTTCCACCTAGCATGGCCTGTTTAATGGTTTTACTCTTTCTTTCTCCTCAGCTTTTCCTCAGATATTCCCTCTTTCTCGATTCACTGGCCCTTCTGTTTCCTGCCAGACATATTACCTCTTCTTTTTCACAGATCCTTGGGGGTCTGTAGCAGTATCTGAATTATGGGGGGGCGGGATTCTCATCAAGGGGACCTTTAATGATGTCACCACCTTGGGTAGAAAGGCAGCTTAGAAATGTTTTCAATCAAATAGAAATAACTAAAGCTTCAAGCTCCACCAATCCAGTAACTTCATAAAAACAAATCACTCAGGTGGTTATTACCAAGGGGAGTGAGGTGCGGCATTCTCTTACCTACCTTTATTTTGCACAGTGAGTTATAGTGTGCCAAGCTCTAGAGCTGCCAATTCAGGCTTGGAAAATTCTGGCAGAGTTGGGGGTAGGTTAAGAATTGGTATCTTCAGGGAAGGGAGCCGTACATGGGTGTGTTATGCTAGAGCAGTGATTCCCAAAGTGGGCGCCACTGCCCCCTGGTGGGTGCTGCAGCGATCCAGGGGGGCCGTGATGGCCACAGGTAGAAACATTAATACATATATCTTTCTGTTTAATTGCTATTAAAATTTTAAAAAAATTAATTGCCAGGGGGCACTAAGTAATATTTTTTCTGGAAAGGGGGCGGTAGGCCAAATAAGTTTGGGAACCACTGTGCTAGAGCATAGGTGTCAAACTCAGGCCCTCCAGGTGTTCATGGACTACGATTCCCATCAGCCCATGCCAGCAGGGCCAATTGGCCATGCTAGCAGGAGCTGCTGGGAATTGTAGTCCATGAACATCTGGAGGGCCTGAGTTTGACACCTATCTCCTGGAGCTTGGCCTCTGACGCTGCCATTTATTTCAGGAAACTGATCGCTGCACTCCTGAGGGATCTCTAGGCCCTATCTTGGAGCTGCCAAGCACCAAGATGCTCTTATGGTTTAGACCAGGTTCTTTGGGGAATAGGTTAAAGAAGGAGCAGACCTGGCTGAAACACAAGCAAGAGAGGACTGTGATGGGTAATGAGCAGGTTTGGAAAGAGGTTTGTTGTCTCCTCTCCCAGGTGAGCCCGCTGCAATGGTCTTTTGGGTCCTCACCATCCCCAACCACAGGGCAGCCTGCGCTCTTCACTCACAACTGGCGGAGCTCCATGGGCACGGACATCAGCAACAAGACCTACGAGGCTGTCCTTATCCCCTCACGGCCTGGTTTGTGCAGCTCAAGCAGCGAGGAGATCCCTCCGCCACTGCCCATCAAAAAGCCTATCAGAGCAGGTGCAAAGACAAAAACAGGGCAGAACAGTACGGGTAAGTGGGGCTCAGCAACCGAAAGGGGTGGGGACATACTGCGTTGGCATAAACGTGGAGCAGGGAAGTGGGAAAATTTGGGAGGGGCTGTAGTCCAGAGAGGAAGGTTGGGATAAAAACCGACCAGTGGGTGTCTCCTCTGACTGGCCAGCGCCACGAGGTTTTCTGGTGGGGGGGAGGGGTTCTTAGCCTCCTCGGCTTGGGTTCTAAGGGCTGAATCTGGGAATTGTATTCCTGCATGCCAACTGTAGGTTTTGTCTCCGAATTGTGGTCCATTCTGTAAATTGCATTGGATAGGCTAACTGGAGGCAACTAGCATTTTTCCTGGATGGTGCAAGCACCACTTTGTACTGCTGTGTGGAACCCGTCTATGGGTCATCTGCATCGGGTTGGATCCCCACTTACTTGAGTGATATTTTGAAGTGGCTGTTGTGGGTTTTCCAGACTGTGGTCCGGTAGTTTTTACTCCTAATGTTTCACCCACCTCTATGGCTAGCATCTTCAGAGCCATGTCATGGCAAGATGTGTTTCTCTCCATGGCACAGTGTGGTGGGGGATATGTTTTGTCCGCTTCAAAAACATAGGGAGGGGGTGTGAGGCATATTTGCATGTGTCTCAGTTGCAAATGCAGTTGCAAATCCAACAGAACTCCAGCTGGATACTTGTAAATACTCCCCCCCCCCCCCCCCACAAACCTGTGAAGTGGACAAAACATATACCCCACCACACAGTTAATCCACACTGTGCCACAGAAAGAAACACATCTTACTATGACATGTCACTGAAGATTCTGGCCATAGATGTGAGCGACACGTTAGGAGCAAAAAATACCAGACCACGGCCACGCAGCCCCAAAAAACCCACAACTGCCAGTCAGTTCTGGCCATGAAAGCCTTCAGCAATATTTTGAATGTTTTGAAAAATGTCATCCTCTGAAAAGCAGCAAGGGTTGTTGCATGTTGTATAGACAAATGCAAACATCTCATTTTGCTGGAGTTTTGTTTCAGGGGGCAGGGGATGTCTGTAAAGATCTTTACCCGAATTCTGGTGTTGGGGCTTGTGTCTGAGCGAGATGTCCAATTCCTTTCCTTCAGACCTGTCTGAGCCTCAACAATCAGATGTCCCAGATGTTCCGCATTCATCCACTACCAGTGTCCCCAGCACCCTGGACGGTGGCATATCCCGGCAGCCTTCTAGTTCCCGTAATTCTGTCGAAGTCAGAGGCACAGTCTACTGGGAAACTCGCTCAGAAATGGAAGGTGGATCTCAGCGGAGAAGATCTGAACCAAATCAGACAGCGGTTCTACCGCCCTCTCCTGGGACATCCCCAGATCAAGCAAACCCAGTCAAGTTTAGGTGGGACATTCAGTTGACTATCAAAGATTGCAAGGGGATGTGTTCTGGAAACAACCTAGGTCATAGGTGTCTAACTCGCAGCCCTCCAGATGTCATGGACTACAGTTCCCATCATCCCCTGCCAGCATGATGCTGGCAGGGGATGATGGGAACTGTAGTCCATAACATCTGGAGGGTCACGAGTTTGACACTTATGACCTAGATGATGGCTTCCATTAGAAGCTGACTTTGCCTTCCATTCCATTTTTGCCAAGAAATTCAGACTTCAGCTACTACTATTTTGTATCTATACAATTTAATTAGACATTTCTGTCCTGCTTTTCTCTCCACTGGGGATTCAAAGCAGATTACAAAGGGCCCAGCTGCCTATTTTGTCTCAAAGAATCAGAAATATATCACTTACATCAATCACACCAAAAAAATAAAATATACGAAACAATTCCAAGGCTGATTGAGTGTTTTATGGACTGGATCACTCAGGGCTTCCTGTCGCCAGCCCAGGTTAAACACCAAGTCCAGCAGCTCTTTGGCTTCTGTCTGTGGTCATGCACACACTAAATTCTGGCAATGAAGGAGTTCCTCAGCATCAGAGGCGTAGCTCCGGGGATGAGGGGGATGCACCAGGCATGTGCCCCTGTGGGGATGTGACGAGGGCATGGTGGGGGCATTCCGGGGCGGGAGGATGCACCAGTGCACCAGGCGTTTTCCCCCCTTGCTACGCCTCTGCTCAGCATAGACCCCATTGAGCTGACACACAGATGTTGTCAGGCTTCCTCCCTTTGACAATCAAGTTTAATGGGTCCATCAAGTTTAATGGAGCAGCAGTGGCATAGGAGGTTAAGAGCTCGAGTATCTAATCTGGAGGAACCGAGTTTGATTCTCCGCTCTGTCGCCTGAGCTGTGGAGGCTTATCTGGGGAATTCAGATTAACCTGTACACTCCCACACACGCCAGCTGGGTGACCTTGGGCTAGTCACAGCTTCTCGGAGCTCTCTCAGCCCCACCTACCTCACAGGGTGTTTGTTGTGAGTGGGGAAGGGCAAGGAGATTGTAAGCCCCTTTGAGTCTCCCGCAGGAGAGAAAGGGGGGATATAAATCCAAACTCTTCTTCTTCTTCTATTACGTCCCCTCAAGGTCATTCTCACATCCAGAATGTTTGAAGATCAGTGTGCCATGACTCCAGCTAAAGATGGATATTCTTACTGTTGTGATATCTTCTAAGCCATTCTGCTGTCTTATCTTCTGCAGCTCAGAGTGCACCCGATCCTACCGGCGTATCAGTGGTGGATCAGTGGGCAAATCATCTGGCTATCCACAGAGCTTGGGTAGCCCAGAAGAATTACCACCCTCCAAGGCTCCAACAGCAGGACAGACCCCTCCTCCTGTTCCAATGCCCAGAAGGTTTGCTCCGGTGAGTTTACTGGAACATCTTGTGACATTTCTAACATGCATTTTTGAAATACCTGCTAAGCAGTATGGATAAGAGGTGACATGATAGCCATGTTTAGATATTTGCAGGGATGTCATGTTGGTGAGGGAGCAAGCTTGTTTTCTGCTGCTCCAGAGTCTAGGACCAGGCGTAATGGGTTCAAGGTGAAGGAAAAGAGTTTCCACCTAAACATCAGGAAAAACTTCCTGATGGTAAGAGGGTTGGACTTGATGGTCCTTGGAGTCTCTTCCAACTCTATGATTCAGAGATCAGTTGTAAATTTAGGCATGTTCCCATTTCTTGGCTCCTTAGTTCTCCTTCCTCTTTAGCCAAGGAGATGAGTGGTCTTCGTGGAATTGGTGGTGATGGTTGTTTTGGCTTCTGCAGGCCAAAGGACGACTAAAGAGGGCAATGGCTTTGGCTGACTGCAAAGGAGACAAGGCTCGAGAACTGACTTTCTCCAAGGGGGAGGTGATTGTGGTCACACGAGAAGAGGACGAGCAGAGTTGGGTAAGCACTGCAGAATCCAGCTTGGACTCAGAGGGATGCTGGTCCTCTCAAGTACCAATGCTGATTCTCAGACAAAAATGATCCCTTAGCCTAACCTGGATTTCCCAGACCCAACCCTATAACCCAACCCACCCACCCCCGCTATAGCTCTCTTCATAGATTCTGAGAGTGGTCAGGAATCAAGACGTTGGCCCCCCCCCCCCCCCCGATCCTCTAGATCAGGGGTAGGGAACCTGCAGCTCTCCAGATGTTCAGGAACTACAATTCCCATCAGCCTCTGTCAGCATGGCCAATTTGCCATGCTGGTAGGGGCTGGTGGGAATTGTAGTTCCTGAACATCTGGAGAGCCGCAGGTTCCCTACCCCTGCTCTAGATAAACAAATTTAGAGTCCAGCAGGGAGCAGCAGTGGCGTAGGAGGTTAAGAGCTCATGTATCTAATCTGGAGGAACCGGGTTTGATTCCCAGCTCTGCCGCCTGAGCTGCGGTGGCTTATCTGGGGAATTCAGATTAGCCTGTGCACTCCCACATACGCCAGCTGGGTGACCTTGGGCTAGTCACAGCTTCTTGGAGCTCTCTCAGCCTCACCTACCTCACAGGGTGTTTGTTGTGAGGGGGGAAGGGCAAGGAGTTTGTAAGCCCCTTTGAGTCTCCTACAGGAGAGAAAGGGGGGATATAAATCCAAACTCTTCTTCTTCTTCTCACTGTAGAGGGAAAATTGACTGTTAAGGCCTCCAGGGAAAGTTCTGGTGGGCCAATGGCTGGCTTGCTGCCTTGCATGCCTTCAAGCTGGCTGTCCACATTTCATGCAAGACTGGCAGGCAGAGGGCAGGCAGAAGCTCTGATTAACCTGCCCCTTCCCTTCTCACCTCCATCCAGGGACTGAACTGGGAGGCGAGCCTTCCTCCTTTTTCTCCTTTCTTCATTGAATGTGTTGTAGGGCTGGGGACAGACCAGAGAGCCATTTTTGCCTCCCAATTTCCCCAGACTGTGGAGCTAAAGGTCAGAGAGTTCTAGTCTCAGTTTTTAGTTCTCTAGTTCTCTGGTCCTTCTCTGCAATGCAAGTCTTCTGTCAGCCATGAGCAATCCATGCATTATACTCTTCAGATTAATGAATCCCAAGCAGCTGCACCACCACCACTCCTATCTCCAGGAGCCGGCATGGTGTAGTGGTTAAGAGCAGGTGCACTTTAATCTGGAGAACCAGGTTTGATTCCCCAGTCTGCCACTTAAGATGTGGAGGCTTATCTGGTGAACCAGATTAGCTTGTGCACTCCAACACATGCCAGCTGAGTGACCTTGGGCTAGTCACAGTTCTTCGGAGCTCTCTCAGCCCCACCCACCTCACAGGGTGTTCCCATATACCATGTTTCCCCGAAAATAAGACAGTGTCTTATATTAATTTTTGCTCCCAAAGATGCGCTATGTCTTATTTTCAGGGGATGTCTTATTTTTCTGTGTTCTGTTCGCCGGGCATGCTTCCAAACAAGAACTTTGCTACGTCTTACTTTTGGGGGATGCCTTATATTTTGCACTTCAGCAAAACCGCTACGACGTCTTATTTTCAGGGGATGTCTTATATTGTCAGGGGATGTCTTATATCAGGGGATGTCTTATATTGCAACAATTTCAGTAACCATCTCAACAACTACAACAATACAGCTTCTTCTCCCCACGTACCGCCAGATCTTTCTTAACTGTTATCATTTGTAACTCTTCACTGTAAGCTCAAAACCATACTGTAAGATAGGTTAGGCTATGATAAACTGACTAGTGGAGGGTCATCCACAAAGCTGTATGGCTGAGAGAAGACTTGTGCTCGTGTGTCCTTAGTCCCAGTCTGGCTTACTAACCACAGAATCACAGCTCACCCTCTCTGTACAGTACAATTGTCTCTCACTCTGTTCTGCTTTGGGTCTTGCTGCCATTTTGTTTGTTCTTTCAGGTGGGTTTCATCGAAGGTGATGGGACACGAACTGGGGTTTTCCCGTCTAGCTTTGTCCACCCGTTGCAAGAGTGATTGGACTTGTGTCCTTCCTTCTCCGTGCTTCAGCTGGAGAAATGGACCAGAATGAGCCACTCGGAGGATGTCTGCTGGCCCAGTCTCCTGCCCAGTTTCCTTTGGGCTGGTGGCTGTTCTCTGTCTGACGTTATTTGTTCAATCAGTTCGGTGGTGATGTCACTGGGAAGAAGTAATTGGATCTGCCTTTTTGCTATTTTTTGAGCTGGACGAGGAAATCGATGACTGATGGACCACAAAGGGTGCAAGGTTGGGATTTGTCTCCTCCATCAACATACTGGATGACTTGATTGTTTCCTGCCTAAATTAGAGGTAGCAAGGTAGTATTGTCTTGTCTGGAGGCAGAGGCCCCACTGCACAAAGCCATATGTCCTGGTTTGTCTGATGTCTCCATTGGTCTATGGCAGAAGAATGCCTGGTGCTTCCTGGTCCTCCACAAAAAGTGAAGTCCCAGACCCTGTAATGCTCAGCTTGGCTGTGTAGCAATTTATGTTTCCATTATAACTACAGCAAGAAAGGGTGTGCAGTGTGGAGAAACTCTGCAATGTACGCCGCCTTGAGTTCTAGAGATATGGCGGGGTATAAATGTAATAGATAAATAAACATGCAGGGGCAAACTGCTGGAAGATTAGTACCCAAAGGCAGGATTTAAAAACGGCTGCCACATCTGTCTTTTTTATCCCAGACTTCTGGCTCAAATTGCCTAATCCCAAGGGGACCTCTATATGTTTGCTGTGGTAACACCACCTCGTTGCAAATTATTCTGGAGCCTGGTATATGGCATTTACTGAACTTGTTGAAACTGCCCACTGCAGGTATATCCTAGACCAGTGGCGGCGAACCTATGGCACTCCAGATGTTCATGAACTAAAATTCCCATCGGCCCCTGCCAGCATGGCCAGTTGGCTGATGGGAGATGTAGTCCATGAACATCTGGAGTGCCATAGGTTCGCCACCACGGTCCCAGACCCTTGATCTCTGTGTTGTAGGAGATGGTTGGCCATGCTGAAGTTCCTTGTCTGAAAGCTTACCCAGAATTAGTCTTCTGCCTATGGTGAACCCCTGATTAATTTTTGTGAACCTCAGATGTTGCAGAGAGCAACCCCAATGGATCATTGCTTGCTGCACACCATACCTTTTGGGTCAGGTTTCTAAAGCAGCGGGGGTACTTTAGAAAGTGTCTCCCACAATAATTTGGCACAAATGCACCTTTACCTCTCCTGAGTAGTAGTGCGTACCAAGAAAATACTGCTATACTTTTCCATCCAGATTTTGGGATGGTCTGTACTTGCATATTTTCATGTAGGATATTGCTGGTTTGGGATTCAATTCCATGGAAGGAATCTATGAAAGGCTCTAGAACAACTGTTTATAAAAAATAATGGCTCTACATCTGCACAGAACATAGTATTTTCTCTAACCAAAAGAATCTCCTAGTTTCAAGTTAATTGGACCAAAGGGTTTGATTTTTACAGACCCCCCCAAAGCAGCTGTTTCTTGGTGTAGGAGCAGCTCTCTCCACTGCTCCTTGTAGGAGGAAATGATGTCAGCTACTGACACTTTTAAAAAGCCTGTCTGCTAGTTCTCCATATCCACTAACACCCCCCCCCCCCCCGTTCAAGTGAATTGGATCAAGGAGTCCAATTCTCCTGGCCCCTGAACAAGGCACCCCCTGCTGTCTTAGTTGGCAATAAAGGGCTCCGCCTCTACAAAGGGAGAGTGAAAGAGAATGACAGCTCTCTGCAGCTTGTCTCCCAAGGGTGATTGGCTGGGATTACTCTGTGCTCCTCCCTTTCAGGTATCCAATTGGAAGGGGGAAATGCCATTGCTTGAAACATTGGTAGAAGCAAAGAAAAACATGAGCATATAATACATTTAACTCTCAATTAAAAAAAGAAAAAGACTGTTCAAGGGAGGGTGTTCTGTAATTCCCAAGAATCCTGGATTTGTGTTCCTGTTCTGGGAAATCACCTGAACCAGTTAAGTTCCATGTATATCTTTGGCTCGAGAATTTTGTAAATGCACACCCCTACTTCTGCAGTTCTGCAAAGTGGTTTAGGTTGAATGGATGCAGGGTAAAAGCAGCTGCAGAGGATGTCCAATTGGCTAGCAACCATGATGTCACCAGTGTCCCTCTGCCCAATCTCCTGTGTAATTTTGTGACTGTGTTTATAAGTGTTGTGATTTTTAAAAGTGTACAAATAAAAAATAAAACACCACTTAACTATTAAACTATTTGAAAAGGCAGAAAGTCCATCAGAAGAAAGGGAAAGAGTATTTTTTTTTCTATTTTCTCATTCTTCTAGCTGATAGGCATGTCTACCTGTGAACTGGACTCCCACTGTGGGTGAAACTCTGACAGTTCTTTACACAATGTATCTGTCTTTCCCTTCAGATTTGTCAGTCCTGTTTAACCTTTTTTAAACAGAAGCAATTTCCTGAGATCTGTTTTGCTCCCTTTTCCCAGTGCGTGAAAAGTTCAAGCCCCATCTTTGAATGATTTTATTTCTTTTGGGGACAAGCCCTTAGGAGGTTGTATGAAAGGTTCCAAGGAAAAAATAATTATGATGGTGTAGCAGCTGGCTGAAACACTGCCGATTCCCAGACGGAATCAAAGCAGACCTCACGGTGCAGTAAAGCAAAATACTGCATCTTTTAAAGCCTTTTCCCCTCTCCCCCGCCCCCTGCAACTTGCACAACCATAGCCAAATTATTTTTGCTAGCTGCCACCTGAAGGCAGGTGTTCTTTTCCATATTTTGTATTCCAAGTTGCTACGTAAGAGACCAGGTTTATAAAGGCTGTCTGCCAACTTGAGAATCACCCACTCTGACAACTTAAATTGCCCATTTAATCAACCTAAACAGGTTCTTTATTCCTAGAACAATTAGACTTCCACAGCCTTTGCACAATAGTTTGACATAAGACATCTGGGAACAACACTCCTTGTGCTTGTTGCCACAAGCATGATTTGGGGGATTATTATTATTATTATTGGTACTCTACACAGCATTCCTATGAAACTCATTGACACAAGATTAGTGAAGATCAGAAGTTTACATCTTTCTTTTAAAGATAAAAACTGGTGAAACTCAACACTAATGGGAAAATTAGTGGAGAATAGATGGAATTATTGTGGAATTTTCATGTTCAAATTATCATGAAGCTTTGAACCACCAGTGTCTGTCATTGGTGCATGACAGAATTTGTCTTGCGGTGCTAAATGTGGCTTTGCTAAGTATTTCAAGTCAATTCCTAATCCTTATAGGTTTAGAGCAGGGGTCTGCAACCTGAGGCTCTGGAGCCGCATATGGCTCTTTCAGTCTTATACTGTGGCTCTGCATGGCCTGGAAGTCAGAGGGTAGTGTGGGTGTGTCCCTCTAGCCCTCCAGAGCAGCACTGGAAAGAAAGGTGAGTGGAGGGGCCGAACTGACCCCTGGAGGTCAGAGGGTAGTGTGGGCTTGTCCCTCCAGAGCAGCCGCCATCCCCCCTCTGCCATCCCCGCAGCTGCCACACCCCCTCTGCCCCACAGAGCAGGCAGCTGCCTGCTCCATTGGGCAGAGGGGGTTTCCCTGCCCGGCGCCGCTGCCTCCCAGGCGGTGGCACCAGGCAGGCCGCAGACACTATCCTCTCTCTGCCCCAAGGAGCAGGCAGCAGAGGGGGTTTCCCTGCCTGGTGCCTCCACCTCCCAGCGCGGGAAGGAAGTGAGTAGAGGGGTTGAACCAGAGGCGGCTCCATGCGGAGCCACCTCTCCGGCTTGGTAGATCTTCGGGGCCGTGGAAAACAGGTCCAAATGGCTCTTTGGGTGGTAAAGGTTGCTGACCCCTGGTTCAGAGAATCCTTGGGCAGACCTTCCATACAGATGGCAACAATTCCTACCTTCAGTTCTTTTGCTCCTTGCTAAAATGTTACGAACTGTATGGAAACTCCAAATTGCATCACCAGAAATTCAAGAGAGGTAGACATTTTAAAATGCCACGCATGATTCCAAGTGCAAAAAAATGTGACTTCTGGTTTCATGTTCTATGTAGTGTTTTTTTTTAAAAAAAATCCAAATTCCGCATCAAAGGCTGGCAAATTCCATCTTGTGTCAACTGCAAAAACTAATCAAGTTGCATGTAGTTCTGCTGACCCATCAGAAGGCAAAAAGTACAGCTGCAGATCAGGTCATCTTGCACAGAGTTTATACAAATGCATGCTTGCAACATGAAAAAGCTAAAGCCTTTTACCGAGTCAGACCACTGGTTTTTAACCCCTATTTTGTTGCCAGTGACAGGTCTCCAGGCAAGATTTTTGGAGGGAGATGCAAAGGATTGAACTTTCTTAAACCAAGGCTGTTTACATATTCGGTGTATATGAGAATCTAGATTGTGTTGCTAAATATGGCATCCAAAGTGTATCCTTTTGGAGTCTCTAAAAGCATAGTTTCTAGTCCTCAAGAGAAATACAGGCAAGGCCTGCACTTGATTAGATCATTACTTAGGCTAGCTTAGTGTTTATTCTGATTATTAGCAAGTCTCCAGATGTGGTCCTTTAAACTGGAGGCTTAACGCCAAGGGGGGCGGGGGGGGGCATGACGCACCGGGCCAGCGCAATGTTGTGGCAGAGGGGCGGGGTGCAAGCGTGCCCTGGGCGCAGTTCCCCCTGCTATGGCTCTGCAAGGGATTGAACCTAAAATTTTCTACATACCTGTGACTTCCCACTGATCCATAGCCCCTTCCCTTGGCTTCTGAGGATTCAGCCAGTAGGCTCCTATTCTGATCCTACCACACCTCTGGCTTCTAAGTTGTATGACACAGGCTCTGCCTTGGCCTGCTATCTGGCAAAGGCGTTGCCAGCAGACGAGAGTCCTCCCAGGTATCCTACGCTTGTTCACAACACTGGTGCCACATTAAGCATTACTGTATCTCAGGCACACACCCAATCCTATCCTTATTTGCTGTCTTGACTGCTCAAGGGAGCTTAAACATTTTTATGCATAATAGAAGTTTACACTGGCTAATCCCCACATGATGAAACGCCATCTTCCCAAACGCTAGCTTAGCTCTGCATTTCTCTGTTGCCAATTAATGACTTGTGCCATTGTCCACTTTCTGTCTTCCCTGTTCAAGATTTGTTCAGAGATTATCAAGAATATTGCTCGTTGGAATACATGTTTAATCTGTTTGTGTATTTATTTTGTGGATTGTGAGTCAACGTGTAGTGGTTAAGAGTGGCAGACTTGAAACTGGAGAATTGGGTTTGATTCCCCACTCCTTCACATGAGCAGCAGACTCTTCTCTGATGAACAGGATTTGTTTCCCCCCTTCTTCACATGAAGCCTGCTAGGTGACCTTGGACTAGTCATAATTCTTCAGAACTCTCTCAGTCCCACCTACCTCACAAAGTATCTCTTGTGGGGAGAGGAAGGGAAGGAGTTTGCAAGTCACTTTGAGACTCCTTTCGGCTGAGAAAAGCAGGGTATAAATCCAAACTGTTCTTCTTAAGGGTCACCAATTTCGATTCTCCAGAGAAGTACTGTTGGGCAATCTTAGACTCTGACAGGAAGAAAGGAGAGAGATAAAGATGAACTGGGTAGATGGAGCTCATCCATTTCATGTTACAGCCCTTCAACCTCTGCTAGTTCTGGATAGTTGGGGCCTTTCACTTCAAAGTCTGGACCTGACAGAAGCATGAACTCCAGTTGCTTTTTGGGACCATGCATCTGTCTTGTGAGACGAGTTGCCCCCAGAGTTTGTTGCATTTTTAAAATGAAAAAAGATGAGGTGAAAATATCAAACTGAAAAATATGTGTGATGGTTCCGTTATCCTAATTTCTAATAAAGTTGATGGTTTAAAAATAGCAGTCGTTTTCTGTGACGCATGATTCTTCGGTACTTTGTACAATATTGCTGCAGCGTTGCTTAATTGTGAGGGAGAATGGCAAATTCAAAGACACAATGAGGTGCATTGTGGGTCTCCATGGGTAGAATGCTTACTTATGCATGTGGAAATTCCTACGTTGGGATGAGTAATGGCTTCTCTTTGGTTTAGTTTTCTTTATATTTTTGTCAGTGGTATCAGCCTGGTTTACACAGTTGGTGTTTATAGATTCGCATGGGTATAGTTTTTATATTTAATGTTGACAGTATTTACACAAAGGTTTGAATTGCATTGAAATTCACCATGTGTGTGCGTGTGGAACTCCCCCCCCTTCCCCCCACAACGCTCACCAAAACATTGCTGCTGGGGGCAGAGGACTCCTAGGAATAATATGAAGGAAGCATTTGCCGAAATGGCTTTCCCTGCACATGTGGATCCGTTCATCCCATAGGTGCATCTAAATATATGTACAATATTTCTGTGCCACCACTTCAGGGTCATGCTTGAAGCAGCTTACAATTAAAATAACACGACAGTATTAAACAGTATATCTGAAGAAATGTGTAAGTACACAAAAACTTGTTGGTCTTAAAGGTGCCACAGGACTCCAGCATTTGTTCTGCTGTTTCAGACCAACATGGCTACCCACCTGTATATAAAACAAGGCATTGGACACAAAGCATAAAATGGGCCGGTATTGTAATGCCCTTGGCCCCATTATAGATCTAAATGCCATAGGAATTCTGCGTTGTGCTGTTAACTATGCTGTAACACTATTTTTATTTTTTGCTGCCAAGGCCCAGTCAATTTATTTAAGGTTTTGAAGGCAAGAGACAGGCGGAAGTGGTTTGCCATTGCCTTCCTCTGCATAACATCCCCGGTATGTCTTGGTGGTCTCCCATCCAAGCTCTTGTCAGGACTGACCCTGCTTAGCTTCCAAGATTCGTAAGTATGAGAACATTCTTTGGTCTAGGCAACCACCAGTAAGGGTTGACCTCATTAATCCTCTCATTTGCCCAATCACCTATAAATTACAAAATATCATATTAATGTTGACAGACAGGCATTATTGTGCCAGAAAATACAGACACACACACGAGGAAATATGGTTCCACTCACACTACTGCTTTTTGAAAGTTCTCAACCTGTCTTCTCTATTTGCAGATGATTTTTACATGTGTTTCTTAACAGATTTAACCAGCTTTCCTATGAGAGTGATATTGAATTATTTGCCATCCACTTGATAGCAACACAAAATTAAACAATATCCACTCAAACATTCATCATAATTATTGGGACAGCTTTCTGCCATGGATTCTCTGGCATAGCTTGAGTCCTCAATGGAAAGCACTCTAGCCATCCTGAGCTCATCCTAAAAGCAGGTAATTGCTGATTGCGCCTGTTCCTTATGATTCATTTCAAATGATGTATTAGAAATGAATCTGCGTACGTATTGAGATTTTAGTTGGCTGCAACAACTTCTTGACGTTCATGTTCTTTATTCCATGTTCCACTGGTCAAAATAATGAATCTCAGAGAATCAGGTGGGTGTCCCTTTTGCAAGAAATGTTCCACAAGTAGGGTTTCTTGTATTTTGTTCCAGATATGTGACACATATTCTATGATTCTGGAACACATTGTTCTGGATGTTTGCCCCACGTAACAAAGATCGCAATCACATCTGAAAGGTACACCACATTACTAAAGTTTCAGTTAGTAAAGTTGTTTAGGATTTTAGAGAACCCTAGGATTTTTAGAGAACCCTAATTTCACTACTTTTCCTTCTTCCACTAATTTACACACATAACAATTCCCACATTTATAATCTCCAGTAATAACAGGTGAACATTCAATTCTTTTCCTGACGTCAGCCATGATAATGGAATTCCCAATAGATTCAGGACGTCTCAATCTTATCAAGGGTGGGAGTTGACAACCTGGTACTTCTTTAATCACTAGCCAAAATTTGTAGGTTATGCGTTTAATTTTCTTACTATATATGGAATGGGGTAAAAAGCCAGTGATTCTCTATTGTGTAGTTCTTACTTTGGGTATTAGTAACCATTTCCTATCCACTCTATCTGCCTTTTCTCTAGCTGGCTTAATGACATTCCATGGGTACCCACAATTAAGATGAACCTCAATCTTGCATGCTGCTTTCATGTAATCCCAATGCTGGGTTGAGTTTCTGGTGCACCTTCCCAAACTTTTCTTGATAATGGTGGACCTACCTGGAGGCTGACATCTGTATCTCTCATGCCAGAGAATCCAGGCCTTAGCCCAAGTTGGAAAAGAACTAAACTTTCCTTATCCAGGAAAGTTTGAAGTTGTCCAGCCACCACCTGTTCAATCACCTTGCTATAGAATGAAAAATTCAACAAAGGTTTACAGGTATTTAGGTCTCCTGTGCCCAGGATAGGCTTCTGTAGAAGTGAACACTCCACAGCCTGTTGCAAGTATATGTACAACATTTTTCCACCATCAGGACGACTGCTAAGACCTCCAAGGCAAAAATGTCCTCTTCATCCGTCTTAATCAGGTTCAGGAAAACACTTGTAAGATGCAGAAATTGTCAACTTTTATTTATTTTAAATGGGTGGGTGGGTGGGTCAGTTTCCCCCCGTTTCAGGCTTACAAAATGCCCACACCTAATAAGATGCTTGATTATAGCATATCCTGTTCCTATTCCACAGTGATCCTTTGACTACCCTAAGGACTCCGTGCACGCATGCACACACCCCAATCTTTGACCCTTAGCATCTCCCTTCTTGACATCCCCTCTTAAGAGTCAAAAGATATGGAAGAAAACACTTTCTATTACAGGATGTTTGTCAATTGGTCAACATCATGTCAGAAAATCAATTATTTTTACTGTTGATTTTATAGTTGATAAGATTTTGCAGTCTTTTTTTAAAAAAAAGCTGTCTCAATTGCTGAGCAGTTGCTTATATTAGTTTTCAAAAATTTTGTACTCAATTTTGAGTCAATTTTTTTCTGATTTGTGAACTACCTTAATGTTTTGTTAAAGAATCAGTTTTAGAAAATATATATTCCTTCTCTTCACAGACTGGTTATGATGTCACTAACATACAATAAAGCCATAAAAATGACCTTAAAATAATCACTGTAAAAAGTGTTGTGATCAACGGTGCATCATGAGTCAAGTTACACCCTTCTAAGTCCATTGTTTTACAGAGTTGTAAGTTGTAGCTGTCCAAGACAAAGTTACCATTCCATTCATTTATTTAGTGCTCATGGGCCAACAAGTCATGAGCAAAAGGGGGCAGGTAAATAGTATATTTAAAGTTAACATATAAAAAATTCAATTAAAAATTTACAATTACAGGTTTGTAGAAACTTACATAGTTGTAGTATGTAGAATTATTCCATTAAACTGTAAGGAGTAGTATAATTAAGTGCCATAGTCAGGAATTTTGCAACTGCTTGTTGAGTCTTGGGACCCTAAGCCAAGAAACAGACTCTGAAGTGTCTATCAGCAGCATTTATTGACGAGGTATCGAAGCACCATACTTGGCAAAACCCAGTTCTGATGAAGCTGACATTCCCAGTCACCTTTATTCCCTGCTGAATTTCCCAAGATTTCGTGAGAAACAGTCTTTGGAGCCGAGATGGCCCCAGGGTTGGCAGCAGATAGCGAGAGATCCACCTGGCTTCCTGCCCCTGTGAGATAACAGATGAAATTCTTTTCTCATGGGACAGAGGTGCCAAGGGAAGCCTGGTTTTCTATAAAGCTTATGAAGCCATAAAGTAAAGATCAAGGAAAGTAAAGATCAAGGAAGTAAAGTAAAGATCAAGGAAAATGCACATATGGCAGTGGTTATATATAGCAGGCTGGTTACATATATCTCAGAGCAGAATTGGTTTGTTATTTCAATTAGAATTAGGAATGCCTCTTAATCATCCAGATAACATCCTCCTGACACTGCTAAAGTCACAACAGGGCTCCATTTCTGGATATCTCTATTGATCCATTTTTCACAAGCCACATTTTATGTCATACAGATGATAACAAAGTGCCAGATGGTATCTAGACCCCCTGAGTTACAAAATCGGTGCAGCGTGTGTGTGTGTGTGTACAACACTTGGTATGAGTCCCAGGCTCTGGTTTAGAGATCTATGCCCCTGCTCACTTCTCCACAGTTGTCCACTCCTCCACATGCAGCCTGCTGGGTGATTTTGGGCAAGTCAAAGTTATCTCAGAACTCTCTCAGCCCCCCCTACCGCACAAAGTGCCTTTTGCTGCATGTGGGGTGGGAGGAGCAAAGGTTGCAGTGGTGAAAAGTGGGATATAAAACCAGCTCTTCCGCGTATACGACTTCTTAAAAAATGAAAGTGCAGTATCAGTAGCAATATTGCCCCACTGCAAAGGTGAAATTATATCTGAATAACAGGGAGATGATGAAGTATATCTTCATGGTGGTACAAGGTTATCTGTGAAGCATGACACAGTCTGTTAAGTACATTTTAAAGCTCAATTGTAGCCACATTAAATGGGACAGGAACAAACTGAAGAGACGGAGAATTTTTGAAAAGGCAGAAGGAACATAAGAACAAGCCAGCTGGATCAGACCAGAGTCCATCTAGTCCAGCTGTCTGCTACTCGCAGTGGCCCACCAGGTGCCCTTGGGAGCTCACGTGCAGGATGTGAAAGCAATGGCCTTCTGCGGCTGTTGCTCCTGAGCACCTGGACTGTTAAGGCATTTGCAATCTCAGATCAAAGAGGATCAAGAGCCATACATCGACTTCTCTTCCATAAATCTGTCCAAGCCCCTTTTAAAGCTATCCAGGTTAGTGGCCATCACCACCTCCTGTGGCAGCATATTCCAAACACCAATCACATGTTGCGTGAAGAAGTGTTTCCTTTTATTAGTCCTAATTCTTCCCCCCAGCATTTTCAATGAATGCCCCCTGGTTCTAGTATTGTGAGAAAGAGAAAAATGTCTCTGTGTCAACATTTTCTACCCCATGCATAATTTTATAGACTTCAATCATACCCCCCCTCAGCCGCCTTCTGTCCAAACTAAAGAGTCCCAAATGCTGCAGCCTCTCCTCATAGGGAAGGTGCTCCAGTCCCTCAGTCATCCTTGTTGCCCTGCTCTGCACTTTTTCTATCTCCTCAATATCCTTTTTGAGATGCAGCGACCAGATGCGGCGACTATCTCCTCAATATCCTTTTTGAGATGCGGCGACCAGAACTGGACACAGTACTCCAAGTGCGGTCGCACCACTGCTTTATATAAGGGCATGACAATCTACATCAGTATCTGGCAAGGCATTTATATAAGGGCATGACAATCTACATCAGTATCTGGCAAGGCATTGGAGAATAATATTCTTAGAGAATAATATTCTATATTTGGGAATTGTTAGAAATGTACAGTATGCAGGTACAGTCTTCAAGATTGGGAGGGCCAAATAATGTGTGGAGCCTCCATAAGAGGCCTGGGGGGTGGCAGCGAGCCTGTATGCCACATGCCCAGGAGGGGGCGGGGGGGGGCTCATACCCCCTGACAGGAAGGGGAGTTCATCTAGAGGCCAGCACACAGATAGCTCTTGCTTGCAGGTGTTGGTTTTTTCCCCATGCATCAGACTGGGGGAAGGTTATTACTGGGGGACAGCAAATGTGCTGCCCAGTGCCGGGTCCGTCCCCTATGCTGCGCCTCTGCTTCCTTCAGCCAGCATATCAATAAACAGGCTACGGCCAAATTTTATTCCACACAAGGTGGTTGTCTGTGTCTTCTTTCCGCACCCTCAAACTCATTCTCTCCTCAAGTGGCAAAAACAAAAACTGAAGTATAGTGTAGCAAGAAACCAATATATCAAGGGACAATCAAGCCCAAATCACTATACAGTGGCTGTAAGTAAAGCTATAATGCATGTGTGCTGCTAACTCATGTATATTTAATATTAACGAAGAGCATCCATATAAACATCTGTAGTGCAAATTGTACAGGTTCATGATCCCTGAAACAGGAAATCACCGGGATACCTGTTTATATGTGTGAACCTGGAACTTTATGAATGAATGAATCTGTTGCTACACGTTTGTGAACCTGACTTGAAAAATGCACTTTGTTGTTGTTCCTTGAGCAGCTGCTTGTTATCCAATTTATGGACTTATAATGTGCATGCACAACACTTGCACCTCTATGATTTGCACTGCCAATATTTACATGGATGCTCTTTGTTCAAATTCAACATGCACGAGTTCGCACAGCCACCGGTTTCAGCCAGGAGCTTTGAAAGCCATCTTTAGTCAGGTAGTGCAAACAGGATAGAACAAAATAGAGTCGCCATAAGTTCAGCTGTGACTTCCCACCGCCAAAGCAGGACTCACCAAACAGCCCAGGAGTAGACTTAAGGAAGCAGCTGAAGAAAAACTGGGCAGATAGACCTTTCCTGAACAAATACATGTATCCACTTTTCCTGCTATCCCAAGGCAGGGAGAACCTTCTCCTCGTGTGTAGGGAGGAAGCCCTCTGCTGCTGGGTCCACCTGCCCCACCAAGAGACAACAGTCACCTGCGTTCTGTCTCAGCAACTGCAGCACGCGCCGCCATTGCCTTCCTCCCTGAAATCTTTCCACCGCTTAATCTCTCTATATTTAGCCCGTCGCCCTAATGCTATTTTCACTGCACGGTCGTCTTTTCGAAGCGCTCCGGTTACCACGCCCCTTTTCTGCTTTCCCTTCTTGTTTTTTGCATTCACCGCCCCCTCCCCCTCTTTCCAGTCAAACTTTCTGCAAGGGCAGAAACTTTCCCGGATCTCCCCAAGCTTTCTTCCCTGGTCTACTTTTAAAACACACTCACAAAATATACGCACAACACAAAAACTAACGAAAGCCCGGGGGAGGGGGGGGGGGCGCCTATGAGCTGGTCTCCGTTTCACGTCGTCCGGAGGAGGGTTTGGTGCTAGTGAAGCCCCCTTTGCCAAGCGGTCGGAGCCATGGGGCAGGCGGAGGAGCTGCTCCGAATGGGGAGGAAGTTGGAGAAGATGGTGTCTCGGAAGAACACGGTAAGAAAAAGCTTCTTGTTGGTATGGCGCTTCTTCCTGCTTTCCCCAAGAACTAATCTGCAGCCTCCTCGCAACCTATGCTGGCTTTTGTCCCCCCCAGGCTAAGTGTGTGTGCAAAAATTGCCATGCCTGCGATTTTTAACCTTCTACGGCCCTTCCTATTTTTTTTTTTCGGAGTTTGCAAACTTTTCGGATTCTCTCAACCCCTGCCAATTGGGCTTTCAGGCAGGCGCAGTTGTGCAGGCGATCATTTGTGTGTCTGGGAATGCTATGCAATGCAGCGGCCTCCGCGGCTTCTTTCGTGTGTGTGTTCATGCCTCAAAACCGTCCATCTGGATCCATTGCATTTCCCCCCCCCCCCCCCCCTTCTGTCAGAGCCTGGTGCAGATTCCTCTCGGAGTGTGATCTGTCCCTCCAAGGATTTGGGGATAGGGTATGCAGACAACAGGTGTTTGGCAAGCGTCTGGCTGTGTAAATTTAATCGCGGGTCAAATGCCTTTCTGCATGGGTTGGGATCCGTAAGAAATATGGACGTATTATGGTCAGAATGGAGTTGTGGCCAAGCCTGTTTCTCTTGAGTCCTTTTTCCTCCTGCCGTTCCTTCAGGTCCCTGTATGTAGTTCTCCCTTCTTCATTTTACCCTTACAACAACCCTGTGTGGTAGGCTAAGCTGCGAGGCAGGCCTAAAGTCGCCCAGTGAACTTCAGGCACAGTGAGGATTTGGCTTGGGCAAGATTGCCCCTTCCCCAGCAGCAAAGGAAGACCTGCGCAATGCTGGAGTGAACCCACCATTTAGAGGCTTTGAATATATGCGTATATAACAGATAAGCAGCATTTTAATAGGAGGGGGCAGCAGCCACAGAGGTAAGGTTAACTGTTGCGTGCCTTAACCTACATGCACATACATGTTGTGTGCCTTAACCCATATAACCGACATGCACATACATGCTCTAGAAACAGCAATCTTGGCCCTCAAGTGTTATTTGTATCCTAGTGTGGTTGTACTGCTCTGTTATGGACAAGCTTCGCTTGTTGACTACATTTCTCACCAACTAGTGGAGCATAGTGGTTAGAGTGTCAGACCGGGATTGGGAAACCCAGGGTTTGAGTCCCCACTCTGCCATGAAAGCTTGCTGGATGACTCCTGGCCAGTCAAACACTCTCAGCCTAACCTACCTCGCGGGGTTGTTGTGTATGTGCAGCCATGCGAGCCACTGTGGATCTCCTTTAGGTGCAAAGCAGGATCTAAATTAAGCAATTTCATTCTTTTCAGGTTGAGAATCTGGTCTTTCGGTTCCTGTAAATGAACTTGGTCCAACAGTGCGCTGTGGGGCAAGACTGCGCCTTTGGAGTTAATGTTTTACTCCTTTTCAGACTTTGCTCTCACGTAGAGGGCCTATAAATAACTCCTCCCCCACCTTTCCTTCAAGCCTTGTGTACAGTCTTCAAGATCAGTATTTGCAGTCACAGGAAGGGCCCTGCTTCTATTATACCTTTGCAGCTGGCATGCAGTCAGCAAACTTCCTTGGTTTGGGGCAGCTGAGCCTGAAGCCTGAAGAACTTGTTCTCACAGGAAGTCCAGAAATCCTGTTGTCCCTGCGCAGGTCTGCTCGATGCACATGTCTTTCTCCTTCCCTTTTCGTTAAGGAGAGATTTTAGAAAAGCTGGTTGAAAAATCAGAGGCTCTAGCCCACAGTTCATGATGGTAAATCAGTCTTGCAAATTCGTCATCAGCTTATAAATATTGTAGGCAGGCCTACTAAAATTGCCAATCTCCCTGTAATTCATATTGTACACAATTCAGAAAAGAGGGTTGTGCAACCAAAGTATCGACAAAACACAATTTGCACAAAAAATGGCTTGCAGTGCAAAGACTGAGTAATCTAACAGTTTAATAGTTAGTAAGATGAACCAGGTCTACCATCCAGGGGGCTAGGAGGCAAATCATGCCTCTACACCATAAACATGAATTATGCAGATACTGCATCCTATGCAACATCAAAACCTTGCACAAAAATAGCATACATATATACGTACATCATCAACAAGCTTCTTTAAGCTAATCTGAAAACTCCTAACAAGTGGCGAGGATCTGGCTTTGATAAGTCTTCAATGGCTCGTGTATTCATGGTATTTTCACTATTTCTCAGTATTATTTCAAATGATGCTTATTTCTGTACTGGGAAAAATACAGGCAAAATTCAGGCCAGCCTTTCTTTTTTTCCTTGTAGAGCTAACTACAGTGCTGGAGAAGGGAATCAGTTTTGACTGGCAAAATCGTACTGGGCTGGAAAATGTTAACCCAGCATGGCCCCAGTTGGGTCCCCACACAACTAATGTTAAAAATTGAAAAATGCTGGAAGAAATCAATCATCCCCCACACCCATTTTTCGGTCCCTTGTCTTTTGATTCAATTAATTGTTATCTTAGAAGATGGATACCAACAGCTTCCCTTTACCTAAAAGCATAGGTGTCAAACTCGTGGCCCTCCAGATGTTATGGACTACAGTTCCCATCATCCCCTGTCAGCATCATGCTGGCAGGAGATGATGGGAACTGTAGTCCATAACATCTGGAGGGCTGCGAGTTTGACACATGTGGCCTAAAGTAAATGCACTTAAGCTCTTTGAAATGTAGACTGAAGTTGTGTTGATGCAGAAACATAATCAGGACTTGCAAGATCAAGTTTCTGGAAAACCCCACAATCTGCACTTTTTCTTCAAATAAATTACTAGGTTATGATATATGATCTCATATCAGGTGAATGGAGTCTACAGAAGGAGTCCAATTCTCTGTGATTTCTAATGCATCTCTGGATCCAGTGGACTGCATCTGTTGCTATTTATTTATTTGATATTCATACCTCACTTTTCTCCCCAGTGGGGTCTAAAGTGGCTTACAACATTTTATCCTCACAACAGTCTTGTAAGGTAGATTGGACTGAGAGTGGCCAGGGTCACAAAGTAAGCTTCCATGACAGAGCGGGGATTTGAATCCTGGTCTCTCACATTCTATACTCTGTTTCACATAAAGATGTTGGTTCCGTCAGTTTAGGTGCAGCAGTTTAGAAAATTAAATGCTTTTGTATTAAATATAGCCCTGAATGAATATGAGAATTATTGGTCATTTTTACACACTGCCTTTGTCAAAACCATTATTTTGTGCATTACTGAACATGGTCCTTTGATGCAAGAGTATTTACGCCAAAATGTAGTTTTACTTTCAAGGTAGGCATTAGGACCAAGGTGAAGCATTGTACAACAAAAAAGGTCCAGTATGCTTTGTTCTGTGGTGAAGGAATATACATTCCTTTTGTGAAATGTTTGTGAAACAGAGTATAGTTGAACTATGTCACCATGATGACTGCTGAATCTGTGTTTTAGGGCCTTTCCCCACTTACCTTAAGCCCCGCGCTACTTGAGGAGAGTAGCGCGGGGTCCCCCGGCACTCCCCATGAGTGGGCCGTCGACAGTGCAGCCACCCCGACGCTGACGCTGTCGCGCCCCCTCAGCGTGCGGCATCCCTGGCGCTCTTGCAAAGGGCGCCTTTGGATGACCCCGTGCAGAGCGCGAGGTCGTGGGGACGCTGGGGCGCGCGCCAGGGATGCCGCGCGCTGAGAGCAGTGCACGGCATAGGGGGGTAGGGGAGAGTGGGGAAAGGCCCTTAGTGTACCACTGCTAACCCATATTCAGCACATCCAAAGCTTTTTGTGGGCCCTTTCTTGCAGTCGTGCTCATCCTTGATTGGTGGTCTTTCCTTCACATCTGTAACAATTATTATCAATATGTCCTCAATTGGATGTGACAATTCCGACAGTGCATTAAAAAAACCCTAATGTAAAATAAAGCAACTAAGTTGTTCAGTGTGCTTTTCCCTTCTTTTAGGAAGGAGCCCTTGATTTGTTGAAGAAACTGAATAACTTCACGATGACCATTCAGCTGCTGCAGGTACAAAAATGTTGAGGGAGAGAAAAGCTTATCAAGGAATTAAACAGAAATCCAATGGCACCTTAACGGCAAATAATAACTGGTCTGTCTGTAATGTCTCTCCATTCCTACCTATCTGTTTGTTGTAACTTTTTATGAAAATATATTTGCTGTGGTAATACTGCTCATGCATCTGATGAAGTGATCAATGTTGTTAGCCTTGAAAGTGCCACTGAACTTCAGTTGTTTCTTTGCAATGTGTCTTACATGGCAACCCCTATCGAATTATTAGCCAGGTATTATTTACTTTTTGGGAAAAAAACCACTTATAGTTACGGTATATTGCTTAATCCAGCTACTATGTTGTTCATATATAGCTTGGGGTCAGCATACCTGAAAGAAGCCCTACTCCTATTTGACTGTACCTGACCGCTATAGTCAACTTTGGAGGCCCTGCTTTATGTGTCCCTGACATCGAGGCTAGATGTGTGGCAAACCAAGAAAGGGCCTTCTCGGTTGTGGCACCAAAATGATGGACTTTTCTCAACAGAGAAATTTGTCTGTCCCCATCTATCAATATCATCTGTGAGCAGGTGAAGACTTGTTTTGTCTGGCATTCCCTCGCTGATTCGAATTAACCTTTCTTCTCGTTCATGTGTTTTGTTTAATTGTTTTTAATTCATTTTATGCATTCATATTCTTGTTCTGCCTCCCGTGGCAGTCTTTGAGATGCTGCTCACCATCCTCTTTCAAAATTCCAAAAGTTGGCAATGTTGGCCAAAAAGTTTCGCCTCCAAAGCAGTCATTTTCTCCAGGAGAACTTATTCAGAGACCAGCTGTAACTCCAGGGGACATCCAGGCCTCGCCTAGAGATTAGCAGCTCTGATTACAGCTGCTCTCCAGATTACAGAAATCAGTTTTCCTAAACGAAAAGTGGTTTGAGGGTCATTATATCTCTGCTATGTTCTCTCCTTTCCCAAAACTCCACCTTCACGAGGCTCTGCCTCCAAATCCTCAGGAATGTCCCAGGTTGGACTTGGCAACCATAGCAGCTAGTGAGCCCTGGCTGGTGCCTGACCTGATCAGCTTTTGATGTACTTGATTCGATTTCTTTTTCTTTATACTTTTCTCCCCAAATGGGACCCAAAACAGTTCAAGCATCATTCCTTCCTCTTTCGTCTTCCCATAACTCTGTGAGCCAGGTTAGGCTGAGATTGCCTGGCCCTTGTTTATTCACAGACTTCTATGGCGCTAAGGACTGGGATCTCTCAGATGCTCATTTGACACTTCAACCTCTGCACTATGCTGTGTCTGTGGGCCTTCCATTTCCCCAGAAAACTATATGGGCTTAGGCTTACCAACCTCCTAGTGAGACTTGACATTCTCCTAGAAGTACAGCTGATCTCCAGTCTGCTGCGATCAGTTCTCCAGGTGGAAGTGGCAACCTTAGAAGGCAGGCCAGAGTGTACTGACATAAAACCGTGCCTGGAGACAAGGCCTTGTTTTTGTGCCCTCCAATACAGGGGTGTTTGTGTGTGTAAAAACAAGGCCTTGCCTGCAGCCACCCCCCCCCCCTTCCATTGGAGGCCGCGAACAGGCTTGGCCTCCGATGGGGCGGGGGGAGCAGCAGTGGGTAGGCTAGGAGCATGCTGGGCACTCCTGGCCTGGTTCCAGCTGCTGCCGGGCCACCCCTCCCTCTATCAGAGGCTGCACCTGCCCTGGGAGGGATGGGAGCCAGCCTGCGGCCCGGTGAACAGCTCAGCCCGCTGGCCTTGGCACAGAGGGAGCCACTGGGCACCCTGCCATGTGACAGAATGGTGTGCACCCGGGGACATGGGATACCCTGTGTTCCCATTGTTGGTACGCCACTGAGGCAGGTTCAAAGGCCTCGCATCCTCACTGAACTTCCTCTCATCTTCAAATGCAGCCCTCCCCAAACATCTCCAGGAAGTTCTCAAGCCAAAGTTGGCAAACCTAGCATGGGTGAGTGTTATGACTTGGTACAAGGTAGCTTCACGTGGTCACCTGTGAAAAGTATTTAATAGGTCAATAATCCTAACAATCAATAATTGGTTAATAATCCTATCAAATGAAAGTGTCATATACCATCGTCCAGACATTGTGTGATACGGACTCAGCGTTGTTCACTCTGACTGCCGGCAGCTCTCTGGGGTCTCAGGTTGAGAAAGGTTTTCCCCAGAATTCTGCTACCTCTGAGCCTTCTAACTGGAGATGATGTCTTAAGACCCTTTTCACTCAAAGTGAGAGCTCTACCACTGCTTATGCCCTTTCGCCATCTAAGATACGGGAATGCATTCTCCAGTCTGCAGTGCAGTGAAGCAGGAGAGAAATACTGAAGTGGCAGAAAACGCTCCAGAATTTCTGACTGCTGTGTGCCTAAGCTCTTCAGAGAGAGAAGCTCTAGCTTTATCTACTGTCTTGGTTTACAATTTGCAGAGTTTTTAATACATTCAAAAATATACCCCCTTCCCCCGGAGTGGGGTACTCCAGCACCCAGTTTTACCACCTTTCTGCCATCTACCGATGGCCCAGGTTCCCCCAAAACTACCCAGAAAGCAATCTCATCTCTCCCCACTATAGGGATAGCAATTTGTGTTCACCTCTGTTCTAAAGCTGATTCATCTTTTCCTTTTCTCAGACCACAAGGATCGGTGTGGCTGTCAACACAGTCCGGAAGCACTGCTCCAATGAGGAGGTGGTGGCTCTGGCAAAAATCCTTGTCAAGAACTGGAAGAAGCTGTTGGGTGAGAGACTGTCAGGTTCTAGAAGGAATAGCTATTTTCTGAGAGCCAGCATAGTAGAGTTCCAGGGTCTGCAACCTGCGGCTCTCCAGATGTTCATGGACTACAATTCCCATCAGCCCCTGCCACCATGACCAGTGGTTAAGAGTGGCAGACTCTAATCTGGAGAGCTGGATTTGATTCCCCACTCTTCCACATGAGTGGTGGACTTTTATCTGGTGAATAGGATTTCTTTCCGTGCTCTTACACATGAAGCCTTGGGCTAGTCACAGTTCTCTCAGCCCCACCTACCTCACAAGGTGTCTGTTGTAGAAAGAGGAAGGGAAACCACTTTGAGTCTCCTTACAGTTGAGAAAAGTAGAGTATAAATCCACACTCTTCTTTTTCATTTATTTCCCGACCTCCCCTCAGCTGAGCAAACAAATTAGCTTGCAAAATTATCCCCTCTTCACTGTCCTGGCACCCACTCACAACTCCCCCGCCCCCGCACACAAAAAACTGAACCAGTCTTGAATGGCGCAGATGGTTCTTCAGAAGAATGGGATTATCTGTCTGCATGTGGGATGGTACCCACTTGGAATCAGTTGCCTCCATCACAGGACAACCTTGGCTAGGAAACTCTTCACATTTTGTTGAACCTCCCAATGTTTTATGGTTGGATCCACTAGCCTCCTGTGGGAAGCATTCTGTGAGTGGTCCCACTGCCCCATGGCAGCCATTTTGTTGTGGGATTCACCACCTATTCTCAACATTCCAAAAATGCCCAAAGTGCCACAGGTTTAATGATTCCTAGTCCATTCTGACCATGGCTGCCAATGATGTCTTTCCACTCTTGCTACCTGAGCTTATTTAGACCACAGTGCGGGGGACTGAACCTGGATCCATCTGCATACAAAGCAGTTTTAGTGCAGAGAGAGCAGCAGTGGTGTAGGCGGTTAAGACCTCATGTATCTAATCTGGAGGAACCGGGTTTGATTCCCAGCTCTGCCACCTGAGCAGTGGAGGCTTATCTGGGGAATTCAGATTAGCCTGTACACTCCCACACATGCCAGCTGGGTGACCTTGGGCTAGTCACAGCTTCTCAGAGCTCTCTCAGCCCCACCTACCTCACAGGGTGTTTGTTGTGAGGGGGGAAGGGCAAGGAGATTGTAAGCCCCTTTGAGTCTCCTGCAGGAGAGAAAGGGGGATATAAATCCAAACTCTTCTTCTTCTTCAGTTTTATTAATCACAGAATCCTCAAAAAGGCTGCATTATATTAGGACAGATCCTTCATCTATCAAGATCAGTGCTGGGTGATCATAGGTCTCCAGAGTCTCAATAGAGATCTTTCTCATGACTTTCTTTAAAGTGGAAATGCCAACTGTTGAACCTGGGACATTGTGCTTGCCAAGTGGACCCTCTACCACTGACTACCACTTTCAAATGACTCCATGACCTGTATGCTTAGGTTTCCATTTCTGTTCTTTTTTTCTAACTTTTAACCATCCCAAAGGAATAGAGAAAACTCTTTAGTTTTCTTGAGCACCCTTTGAATATTATCTAGGTTTGAATGGATGCCACGAAGCTGATCTTTGAAGGTGGCAAGAAAGAGAGAAATTATTTGCCGTTTCAAAAACCCTGCCCTTCTGTTATGAAGCACAGGATATTTTCCCATTCCTGTGAACTAGAAGCTTGTGGTGTTTCCCAGCATTTTTCTAGCCTTTGTTCAAGGGTACTAGGAACACATTTTAAACATATCAAGTTGTCATGCTGGGTGGGATGACCTCTTTCCTGCCCTGCAAGGCGCTATCCGGTGTTTCCTCTTCAAAATTCTGACTGTCACTGTGAGGGTTCACTGAGCAGCCACCAACTGTTTTTGGCACTGAGGTGTAGCGTAAGAGGATATTTATTTCCCACCTTACAAACACGAGTGAACTACATAAGAGAACAAGAAACTGCTCAATGGAGACAGAGGATTATCAAGATAAAAATTCCCCTAACACTTTTCTTTTCCTGTCAGACTTCCTAACAATGAACAGAGGCACAAGAGGCTTTTGGCACTTTCAACAAATTAAACAAACATAAGTAGTTTTATTTTCAGCAACACTGAGAGATGCTAACAAGGTCAAAATATTTACGAGTTAACTGTAATCAGGTTTGTCAGTAAGTTGGTTTATAGTTAAATGCAGGCTGCAGCTTTCTGCTGTGTTTTCTCTTTACCTCAGTCCCTACCCCCTCGCTACTGCTGCGGGAGAGAGGCTTGTTTTTTAAAATGCCTTTCTGGAAAAGTTTTAAAATGCGCCCCACTTACCGCAGCCAGCAGGAAGGCTGAGGGGAGGGGCAGGACTCGGGGGGGGGGCAGCTCGGACAAGTTCTGCTGAGCCTGCCACCCCTGGCCTCCCTGCAAGCTGGCTTCTGCCCTCCCCAGACCCGGGGGGGGGGGCAGAAGGTGGCCTGCAGGGAGGCGGGGGGGCACCATGGCGGGCAGCTTGGGCGGGCGCTGCGGCAGCAGGCTGGCTCCTGGGCCTGCCTGCCGCCCCGCTGCCCACCTGGGCTGCTACCATGGTGGGGAGCCAATCTGCAGGGTGGCTGAGGGGGCGGGGCTTGGTCGTGGGTGGCCTAGGAGCCGGCCAGCCGGCCTCCACAGCACCTGCCCAAGCCACTCGCTTAGGCTGTTCGATGTGGTGCTCCCCCGGCCACCCTGCAGGCCACCTCCTGCCCTCCCCAGGGCCTGGGGAGGGCAGAAGCCGGTCTGCAGGGAGGCCAAGGGTGGCGGGGCTCAGCGGCACTCACCCGAGCTAGCCCCCCACGCCCTCCCCCCCCAGCCTTCCTGCTGGCTGCTGTAAGTGGGGTGCGGGAGCCGGCAGGCCCCAGACGCCATTTAGGCCCCGTACGCCTAAATGAGACTGACACAGACTAACACAGGATTGATATTAGAAGGTCTCTAAAGGAGAAAGATCCATTCTGGAAAATGTGTGATACCTAATAGAGTGGAGATCCAAGGGAAAAAAAGGAAAGAGGACAGGAATGGATTTTTATTCTTTGTACAAAGGTCAGAAAATTAGAGAAGAATCTAGCTCAGGAAAATTAACCTGTGACAAAGACCAGATTGTCTTTGGAGAGTGTATGAAGTAACATCAGATTAAGAAAGGTGTGAGGAAAATGCTCTTAGGAAAAGAAGCACTACTGTTTGTTTTGTTTTGAAACAACTATATTTATTTAATAAAACATCCTATGCAGAAACCTGAGATCGTAGCCACCAAGAGAGATAGGTCCATTACACATGGAACACTTTCCTCTGGCCTTTTAACTGCACCATGGGGGTGTAGTGTGGTTTTCTTTTATTTCTGTTTACACACGAGGAGGCTGCCCTGTTCTCCCTGCAGCTAGTCTCAACAGGCCTCTGTTTCCTGGTTCTCTTAACTCCGCCCCCTTAAAGGCACAGATCTGATAACACTCAGTCCCATAGAGCTGATATTCTTCCCCCATTCCACCTTCCCCTCCACAGACACTCACTCTCGGGTCGATTACACACAAGGCAAGATTTCTTGCATGGACATTTTTCCTCCAGCAGAAGCCTGCAAGGCCAAGGGGGCTGGACTCTGTGGCGGATGGCCCAGGAGCTGGCCTGCTGCCATGGTGCCAGCCCGAGCCACCCACCTGGGCTGCCGCTTTGGTGCCCCCCGACCTCTCTGCAGGCTGGCTTCTGCCCTCCCAGGCCCTAAGGAGGGCAGGAAGTGGACTGTAGGGAGGCTGGGGTGGTGTGGGGCTTGGGGGTGGCTTGAATAGGTGCAGGGGCCTGCAGGCCAGCTCCTACCCTCCCCGGCGCTCCCCCATGTGACAAAACGGTGTCCGCCCAGGGACATGGGATACCCCATGTAATCAGGGACATGGGCAGTATGCCCCTGGCCTGAGTGTGTTCTTGATTTAAACCAGGGACAAAGTACAGATTTGCTTTGCTCTTTTAGTCCCTATTCCATAGAGCCTCCTCACACTGCCAGAGAATGCAGCAGTCTGGTTATGCCTGTGTTCAACTTGCTCTGACTGAATAGAACCCCTCCACAGAGTGCTATCACCACTCAGTCCTTTCTCTGAGCAAAAGTACACAAAAGTCCTCCCAGAGTTTGTGTGCAAAAGTTGGCTAAAAAACTCTGTCTCTCCCCCCTCCCGAGTTCTCCAGCCAATCACATGGAGTTCTGATTTTAATCCTTTAAGGTCTGCATTCTTCTAGCCTGAATGCATCTAAATGCCTGTATTTGTCACACTGGTGAATCTAGCTAGCAGAAGCCCATGGATGATGGAAAAATATTGTAGGGGTGTCTGAAGAAGTAACTGCTTACAAAACTAGCCTGTATACCTGGGCTTGCGCTAATAGGCTGTAATAATAGCTGGTTGTTATATGTTCTTTCAGAGTCATCTGGGGCTCAGAAGAGTCAAAAGGAGAAAGAAAAAGGTAAAGGGATCGACATCCCTAGCTGGAAGCCTGAAGATTTTGTTTCTGTGAAACTCTCTGAAGGTTCTGATGGAAATAAAAAAGACAGGTATTTTCACCTGAGAGCCATTCAGCCAATCAAGTTTGAAATGTGTGGTGTACGTTTAGTCCAGATGCTGCTGTTTCAGGATATTTATTTTCCACATGTGACTCAAATAATGCATTGTCAGCTGGGAAAAGGCTACTTCCTTCCTTTAGGGCCACTGTGACACAGAATGCTGCCTAGTTTGCCGAATAGTCAACAGGTATCTATTCAGTACTGCTCACACATGTACTGCTACCAAAAACACAGCAATGTAACAAAATGCAATGTAATATTATTATTATAAAATATTATATATCATAAATTCAAAGATATTATACTGATATTTTGAGATTCGGTAAAGTAAGGGAATGGTAAATCAGCAGGCCTTCTGTTTTCCGTTCTTGGAGAGATTTTGGGTTTTAGAACTGTTATGAACAACTCGGAAAGTCCTTGTGACCTCCTCAGTTTTTTTTCTTTTTTCTTTTCTTTCCCTTCCCTTTAGGAAATCAAACAAGTTTATCTCACAGTCAGCAGCCCCAAAAAGTCTTTCTCTGGTTCTCAAACCAGACAGGTATAATTATTTCATTGGGGAAAGGATAACATTGGCTTGCTCTTCTAATCATAGTTCCATCTCACATATTTTTGCTTGTAGGTAAGGGCTGTGGTTTTTAACATAGGCCCCTTCCGCACATGCAGAATAATGCACTTTCTATCCACTTTCAATACACTTTGCAGCTGGATTTTGCTGTTTGGAACAGCAAAATTCACTTGCAAACAATTGTGAAAGTGGATTGAAAGTTCATTATTCTGCATGTGCGGAAGTGGCCATAGTTGCTCAGACACAATGCATGGTCTACTTTCCATCAGGGTACCAAAATCTCCAGTTCCAGCCAGAGGTGTACGGCCTATAGGGAGATGGGGTCACCCATGTCCCTGGGCGCACGCCACCGAGCCCCACCCCCACCTCTGCATACCGACTAAGGAGCCAGAGGCAGGGGGGGCAGGGCTCGGCAATGGGCAGCTGCGGCGCCTGCATGGGCCAGCTGCCACTGCCAAGTCCCACCCCTCTGGCTTCTGTGCAGGCTGGCTTTTGGCCCCCCTAGACCCTGCCGGCCAGCACGGTGGCCAAGGGTCGGGCTGCCTGCAGCCTTCATGCAGGCTGGCAGGGCCTGGGGGTGGGGTTCGGCCTGCACAGAGGCCAAGGAACGGGGCTTGGGGTGGGTGCCCCCCACACGGCCCCACCCCCGGACTCTGTGTGGGCCGGCGGGGCAGGGTTCAGTGCCCCCGAGCCACGCCCCCAAGTGCAGGGGGGGCCCCGGGGGGCACCCAGAGAAGGGGATGTCTTCAGGTGCCATTTCCCCCGATGCTCCTCTGGGTCCAACTTGAGAAATTCCAGAAGACTGAGGGACAGTGCTGAGGAGGAGGCCTATGGAGAGCAGCTGATCTCACTGAGGATATGATGCCAACTGATAGAAGTTGGAGCTCTGGTCATGCTGTGGTGGAAGAATCGCCAGATTGCCTTTTCTCAGTTGGGACATTCCTTGAGATTTGCGGGCACAGCCCAGGAAGGGCAGAGTTTAGGGAGGGGAGGGAGCTCAGCAGGAGAGCAATGCTACATAAACACCCCCTGAAGCTGCCATTTCTTCCGGGAATTAATCTTTGTAGTCTAAAGATCAGTTGTAACTCTAGCAGAGCTCCAGTCCGCCTTGATTTGGGCAACCTGGTTGGGGAGAACGCTCTTAGCTTTGTTAAACAGTTACCAAATTCAAGCACTCTTGAAAAGCGAGGCATAAAAACCTACTCCTCTTCTTCTTTCTCCTCCTCCTCCTCCTCCTCCTCTTCTTCCTCCTTAGGACACTGTTTAGTTTGTTGGGGAATTCCAGAATACATATGTGTTTCTCCAAATCGGTCAAGTAGCATCCACGGAGAGTTTCAGGTTAGGGGAGTAGAATAGGGAGAAGCTGAACTCTTCTCAATGCGTGCCATTATCTCAATTTGAATTAGTTAATATTGTAATATGGTAATTTATAATGCCAATAAAGGCTTCTGTCTGTAATTTGAATTAGGCATCATTAGAGAATTAAGGAGAATTAATAACTCATATCTAGGTCCCCAGACCCAACCTGTGTAATCTGAAGCATATGAATTGACCTGAGCTGACAGCTGCAGGTAATCTGGCGGCTCCTAAAAAGCGTGCGTTTTTGCAAGAGCCTCAGCTACAAAGTCAAGTTTTGGCAAGCTTTATTCTTTCAAACTGGCACTGTTCGTGCATTATAAGTGAATTTGTGCCCATGTGTTTGTAAGAAAGGGCCTTCAAATATTTACTTTGTAACTGAAACCAGGAACCAAGGCCTGGAGGAATGTTGGGTTTGCTTCACATGTTCAGCTGCACCTGCATCAAATGTAATACGAGAATTACTGAACATGCATTAAAAAATCCATGTATTCTGCACATGGATTGTATACTCGAGCTTGTGAACAGGGCTAATATAGCAACTGCGTGGCAACAACTGCTTCCTTTGACAATATTTTCCTCTTCTTCTCCTATATGTCAAGAAGGGACTCGGAATCTTCCATCTCTGCTGCTGCTTCCACTTCCTCCTCATCTCCCAAGAGTCTCTCAGGAGAAAGGTAAGCTGATACTGTTAGCAAAGCTAACCCTTCGTAGCTGGGCTGTATGTAGTAGGATTGCTTCTCTGACATACTGTGCATATAAAGACTTTTACCAGTGCCTTTACTGGGAAAGAACTCTCCTCGTCTCACCCTGTTCGGGCTATTTGTTTTGCATTCTGGCGTTCCTATCACTGGGAGGGGTGAGATAAGATATCCGTACAAAAGGCAAAAGTGGAATAATGGCTGGGAAAAATGGTCCCTCGTAGAGATTATGAACACCTGGGCCTAAATTTGAGCAGAAATCAGATACTGCTTTCCACAATGTGTTACTTTCCTGAGGTGCAAACTACATAAATCACATATAGTTCTTTCACCGTTAAAAAAAAATTATCTAGGGTTTCCAACTCCATGTGTGGGAAACTGTCAGAGATCTGGGGGCAGTTTCTTTAAAGAGTCACTCCATCTCATATTGGGTCTTCCTCTTTTCCAGCTTCCTTCAACTTTTCCTAGCATTATTGTCTTTTCCAGTGAGTCTTTTCTGCTAATACTGTAACTGAAGCCTCCTTTTGGTCATTTTGGCTTCTAGGGACACCTCAGGACAGATACATTTGCTCATTTCAGGAATGACGTGAAACTACGGTTTATTTTGCACGTGCCTAGTTTCTTTAGCAGCCTGGTTTCTTTAGCTAAGACTTGGCCGTGGATACTCACTCAAACCCTGGCTTGCTTTGACAAATGCTGGTTTCTTCATTATGAAAGCAGAGTTTTTAGTGGAGTTCCATAGTTTGGCTGCTTGTTTTTTGAAAATTGCTAAGTTGATTTGAAAAATCTTGGGTTGGAGCTGCTGCCACACGAACAGCCAGGCAGGAGGCGCTTCATTTCTCTCCCTTCCACCACACCGTCCACGGTCAGTGAGAATCTACCTGCCATTGCCTGGCCGTTTGAGGGAAGCCCCTTTTTCTTTTTAATTTGATGGGCTTCATCTGCGTAGCTACACAGGTGCAGCCGGTCATCTCCAGGGCGATCGGCATGGCTGTGGGGGTTCACTTCAGCAAGCCTGTGTAGCTACATTTGTATTGCCGGAAGCGCCTCCATGTGAAGGCATGACAGAAACCCGGCATGCATGTGAACAGGAAATCAGGTTCCTTTTTGACAACTGCTACCCGTTGTACATTTGCTGTGTGGAATTGGCCTGTGATACTTGGCCAGCTCCAATGCCTTTGCTTCAGCAAGTCTTCTCTGAAGTTCTTTGCATTTGCGAAGAAGCTCATTCATCACTCAGACTTGTTTACTATTTCCCTGCTGTACCAGCCGGAGCAACTGCTTTCTGGACTGCTGTTTATACTAGAGAGTTCAGTCTACAGCTGTGTATAAGGGTGCTGCTGGAAGGGTGCGGGTTAGGGAGATTAAAAATATTGAAGATGGAGCCCTTTGATAAGAAATTCAAATGTCTAGTTAAGCATTTAGAAATACAGGAAGGAAAAGATGGAAGAGATACTTAAGAATCCTTGTGAGGTTAAGGATCAAAAATTAATTTTAAACCGTTTAAAATCAAGAGTGGAAACTCTAAATTCTAAACGTACTGTTAATGAAGCTCTTTCTAATCAGCATAATGATAAGATCTTGGAGTTGGAAGGTAGGGTGCAAGAGCTAGATAGGAAGTCTTCATCAAAATTATATGGAATTAGAGAAAATGAGAAGGGTAACTGCTTGATAGGATATCTTGAGAACCTTTTTTTCAGATAATTGGATCAGATTTCCCTGATGGGGTGAAAATAGGAAAAGCTTGCTGTGTGAATTCAAAAGTTGTGTATACCCATCAAGTGTGTTGCAACATAGTGGTTTCATTTTAATCTTTACCTGTTAAAGAACTGATTGTTAAAAGAATTGATTGTTAAAGAGAAGTACCGCTAACATTAGGAGATAAATTGGTACAGGTTTTTTTACATCACCCAATTAACATTTTAAAAATGTAGAAACCTGAAGTTTCTAACAGATGAATTGAAAAATAATGGGATTACACATAGATGGGGTTTTCTTTTAGATTGTCACTTAAGCTGTATGGTACAATTCAAAACATTAGGACAATGAATGAAGTGGAGGACATTGCAAAAACAATAGATTTCTTAAGGTTGGTTAATTGTTTGTGATTTCTGTTTATAATGAAACAAATAAAGTTCTCTGTTAATGCAAATAGGCTTAACAAGTCCTCCAGAGTACCAAAGTGTTCTTATAGCTGTCAAAAGAAAAGGCTAACATAATCTTGGTCCAGGAAACTCATGAGTGCTAAGCTAATTCATTTGTTACAATGCCTTAAATTGGGCAATCTTTATTCAGTATCTAAATGCAAAGGAGTAGCAGTTTATGCCAAGTGCGAAAGATTTAAGGTTATTGAGACACTACCAGTAGGTTTTTGTGTATTAATGGTACAACTGATAATAAGAAACTGCTCAAATTTTTAAAGAGTTTTATTTAAAAAAAAAAAACTTCTCCCAAGCCCTATATGGTTTGCTGTGATTGACGGAGACTTTAATGCTGTTATGTGTAATTCCTTCGACAGGTCCAATAAGAAATTCAAGAATCTTAATCATCTTGCACATCTGGTGGCTTTGCCCATGAGATGTGGACTAAAGCTGTCAATTGGTTAAACTACGGATTAAAAAGGAATATTCCAAAGACACCTGAAACTTTATTGCTTAATTGTGTAATTGCAGTGCACAAATCATATAGTTGAATTCAGTTACGATTGCGAGATTAAATTTTGCACGATGCTGAAAATTGAAAGTGTCTCCAAGTATACATGCGTGGTTGGATAAATTGAACGATAACTTACTAGATGGTTAGACTTACTTTGCTAGTGAATAGTAAGAATTTTGCGGCTCTGTGGTCTGATTGGCTGAGGGTGACAAATGGTATTGGGGTAAAATATGATAATATGTTTTGAACTTGTTTTGTATGTCAGCTTGTATTGTGAAATAATAAAGTTTTTTTTTAAAAAAAAACGGAGAAACAAAGAACCATGTACACTGCCCTGTGTCCCTTAAAAGAATGCTGGAACAAAAAACATAATAATTAGTAATTTGAATCTCTGCATTCCAGGTTGTGTTTTACGTGGTGGGTGGGGGAAGGGAAAGAAGATTGTAAGCCCTTTTGAGTCTCCTTACAGGAGAGAAAGGGGGATATAAATCCAAGCTACTCCTCTTCCTCCTCTCCTCCTCCTCCTCCTCCTCCTCCTCCTCTTCTTCTGTTTTATTCACATATAATTCAACTCGACTGTTCTTGAAGGATGTGTGCTTTGGCATCCCTGATTTTAAATAGTTGCATTTTGTTTTCAGGAGATCCTCCACATGCTCCAATCCAGCTTCTTCTCCTACTGGGTCTCGGAAAAAATCCACAGATGGCAAAGAGGAAAGGTGAGGGGACAGAAGAAGATCATAATGTATAATAGATACAGTTAGTGGTGGAGAATGTGGGAGCCACAGGGAATCCCCCTCCCCCAGGTGGCATTCCTAGTGTGTGGGGCCCTCTTCCCAGTTTTGGGACAAGGGTTGCTGATTCTGGGTAGGGAAATACCTGGAGATTTAGGGAATCTGGAGAGGGTGGGGAAGGACTTCAGTGGGGTTTAGTGCCATAACGTCCACTTTCCAAAGCAGCCATTTTCTCCTCGGATCTGTATCACCTGGAGATTAGTTGCAATCTTCAACTATCACCTGGAGGTTGGCAACCATCTGGCATATTCCAGGCTTTATCACAGGTGTCAAACTCGCAGCCCTCCAGATGTTATGGACTACAGTTCCCATCATCCCCTGCCAGCATCATGCTGGCAGGGGATGATGGGAACTGCAGTCCATAACATCTGGAGGGCCACGAGTTAGACACCTGTGTGAGTCTAGCTGTTGGACAAGATATTACCTGCCTGCACTGGCTTCTAGAAAGTGTCTGGGTTGCTGGCCTCTCTCAGCCAATGAGGTTGTGCTACATTACCAACTTCTCTTACAAAAAGTTCCACAGACTTAGTCCCTTTTGGAGGAAAGAGAACTGGGGGTTGTAGGTTGTTTTGTTGTTGCTTTTTTTTTACAAATTACATGAGGATTGATTGGAGGTGAAGAAACAGTCCTTCAGAGCAACAGATCTGCTGTCTTGCACCTGATCCTGAGAGATCCTGCATTCCCAGTTGTCTGCTTCCTTTCTCCTGTTCTTCCAGAATTTGAACGGCTGTCTCTTTACACATTCTCTGCCCCAGCCCGCTTCAGCTGGGGATATCACTTCCTTCAAACTCTGATGAATGTTTGGATGGAGACTTTTCCTATCCATTGAAGCCTACTGAGGCAATATCTACAAGGGTTAAGAAGCATTACTATTGTTTTTTATTGTAAGTGGTGGCTCACCCTAGACAGCTCCCTTTCAGGCTGAGCCCTTAGGACAGACTCATTCGCATTAACCATACCCCCACTCACAAACATCACGAAAATATGACTTGAATGTGTAATGAAGTTCACCTCATGCTTATCAACAGCAGTCATAATTCATTTCTGAGGGGCAGAATGGTTCTCAAAATCCATCAAAGCAACTCCCCCCTGTCTGAGTGACCAAATGTGCAGGCTACGTTTCTTTCCAGCTGTTGAGGCAAAATAAATAATAGCCTGTCAACCTAAGATGACTCTTACAGGATTAGTGTCCAGCAGAGGCCAAGAAAAAATCCTGGTTTGTAGCTCAGGTCTGCCCTATAGAGATACTAGTTTCCCCTTGAGAAATTTCTGGAGATTAGGGACCAGAGCCTGGAAAAAGCAGAGTTTAGGGAGGACAATGGCGTATCGGGGGTCAGGATAGAGGGGGCATCGACCCAAGCGCCATTCACTTGCATCATGTGGGGGGCATATGGTGGCCCACTTCCTCTCTGCCCCCCCCCCTTGCCCAGCCCTGGACTGAACTCCACTCTCCCCACAACACCTCCCCATAAGAGAAAAGAAGAAGCCGCAGATCTTCTTCCGCCACATAAGAATGGGGCAAAAAACAACCCAACCTCCCTCTGCTATTCCCCCACTCTCTCTCCAGCCTAGCTTTCCAGTCGTGCACCCAGGGCACCAAACTCACTCTGGCTCTGGGCCTTTCAGAGCACTTGGCTTGCTGTTGACCTGGAGCGGCTGCCTGGCTTGACTCTCTCCTGATGCCCAGGTGAAGAGCGACTTGGAGAGAAATTTCTGGCCCTGCTGCCTCATGCTTGTGCCCTGGCGCCAACTCTGTATTTTTTTTTTCGGGGGTGGGAGGAGTTTGGTGGGGGATCTAGATGGGGTAGTTCAATGGGGTGGTGGTGTTCAGCCGGGGGGTGGGCTTGGGGGGGGGTATGTCACTGCGGGAGGGAGGTCTGGGGGAAATGGTTCCCTCAAAACTTTCTGAAGCTTCCATTTTTTTTCCAGAGGAATTGATTTCTGTTGCCTGTAGATCAGTGGTAACTCTGGGAGATCTCAAGGCCCCACCTGGATTATAGCACCCTAGCTGTCAATTTGCTAGGTGGCCTCAGCTTTCCTATCTGCAATATGTGAATAATAAACCATTTTGCTCCACAGGACTATAGAAAGCGTACGATAGAAGAAAGTATGTGAAATGCTTTGTACAGAGGAAGTTATTATATACATTATTATAATTAGGTACTAGGAAATTTAGTGGAAATGTGAAAGAGTGCGCCGTTTCCAAGGACTGTCACGTGCTTTTAGGTCTTCCAGAGAAATTCTCAAAGGAGGTGCCGTGATACTGTGATTTCAAATATTGCTTCACCATCTCCAGTCAGCCCCTGTGGCGGTCACTGGGGTGGAGGGGGAAAAGGAGCAGGCCCCCATTTGCCTGTCCTCGGTTGGCTTTTGATTTTGTAAAGGAAGCAAGTGGTGTTCCCAGAGACAGTCTTAGGGGCAAAACTCCAGGGCTTTAACACAGGCTGTTGCTAGCCTTCCTTTTTATCCCAAGTAGGATTTGTAGTTCCTCAGACCTCTGAAAGATCAATAAGTTCAGAGTCTAAAATGAACTGCACCTCTGAATGGAAGCATCTTTTTTGTTTCAAGCAGAGAATCCCAGCTTGGTCACAACTCAGACTAAGGCCCCTTCCTCACATGCAGAATAATGCCCTTTCAATCCACTTTCACAATTGTTTGCAAGTGGATTTTGCTATTCCACACAGCTGCAAAGTGCATTGAAAGTGGATTGAAAGTGCTTTATTTTGCATGTGCGGAAGGGGCTTGAGACTGAAGCTAAGGGAAAAATACTGAGCTTTCCGGTTGTTTGTGCTAAGCTTTGCCTTTTCCTGTTCTGTCCAGATCCAATAGCAAGCCAAGGCCAGATGGACCCAAGACACCCACCAGCCCCATCTCCCCAATGTTTGCATCTTCTGCCGCCTTTTTGCCACCCTGCTATCTGACAGGAGACACCGTCCGAGACAAGTGCATCGAGATGATTTCTGGGGCTTTAAAAATGGATGGTGAGAAGTCAAATGGTTATACTTAGGGTACTATTTTTGGACAGCAAGCTGGAAATTAAATGTCATTGTTTGTAGGGTAGAGGAAGGCATAAAATGTTCAACATTTAGTATTAATTAGAACAGTGACTTAGCCCAATTTTCTAGGAGTGTAACTGTTTAGATTTCTTTGGTGACGATATTCATGGCTGGGTTGTGTTCCTGTTTCCAATCCACTGTAACAATAGATCATTTCTCAACTACAGTTCACATGGGCTCTTCTGCACTTGAAGCTTATGCTTGCAGACAGATTCCCAGCTATTCTCGATCTCCATTCTTTCCCTATTATTATTCTTTTCAGACTTTTTCCCTCTACAGGTGCCAATCTTCTAGTTAAACCTAGGCTATCCTTTCTGCTCCTTACCAGTATCCCCTTTCCCTTGTAGCTCACTGGGTTGTCCTTCCACTGACTATTTTGCGACCTTAGTCTAGTTTGATATTTAAGCGCCCCCATAAGATACATATGTTTATCCTCAGTCCCTTATTAAGTTTCCTTTCTTTTCCTCTTCAGTGTGCCTTGTTTTGCCTGTCTCCAAGCCATGTTTTATTTTAATTCTTGACTTCACAATTTGAGATGTGCTACTTAAACCTTTCTGAAATATTTTTACACCACAGTTCCTCCACAGAGCTCAGGAAGCAGTCATGGGTCTCCCTTTCCTCATTTTTGCCTCACAAAAATCTTGTGAGGTAGTTTAGACTGAAAAAGAATCATTGGCCCAAAGCCCCCCGGAGAACTCCATGAGTGAAGAATGAATCAGATAGGCACTCAGAGATGTTTTAAACTCAGTCTTAAGGGATGAGAGTGCCCCCAATTTGGACTAGGATTATAGCACGTGGGAATGGGAGAATTTTAAGCCTTCTCTTCACTTTTTTCCAAACCTGAAAAGGCCCTGGAGAGCCAGTGTTTGCTCCACTGGACTTACGCTGTATGGAAATTTGAGGCTGAGTCTCCCAGAACTGAACTCCGCCTACTGTGCCACAGGCCTCTCAGCCGGAACTCCACCATCTATACTATAGACAGCTTCATCAAAACCCAGCACCATCTCATTGCCAGAGCTTCCTAGCTGTGGAGATCATGTAGTCAGACTGTCAGCTTCCTTATGAACTTGCCTGTTTTTAAAGTTCTGGGGCCCTGACCCAGGAGCCCCGTTCTTCAGAGATTAGGCAATGTTAAAAGCTCCCTGCTCAGGTTTCTCTTTACCAGTTTGAAAGGAAAGGCATTGACGAGACAGGTTTATGAATTTCTCTGCTGACTTGTTAAACTCATACACTTTGGCTTTGTCGGCAACAAAAAGTTCCACCTTAATGTGCACAAAAGTTACCAGAATGCTGGTTCAGTTTGTCAGCCTCATGGAAAGGAAACTTTCTTTCTTTAGCCTTTATTTGGCATAAAACAAATAAAATAAAATCCTATCAAAAATACAGAACTTATAATAAAAGCAGTATTCAAATACAAACTATATAGCATAAGTGTAGGCTACTGGATATACATCACTTCCAATTAAAAATTTGCTACCATTTCACAAGTTGTGAGATCAGAATTATCCAGGAAAGGAAACTAAGGAGGCCATGGACAGGCCTAGCAGGAGAGGGAGGGGAAAACTAGGAAGGCAAAATTCCTGGTCACTCAAGGACAAACAAAATGAGTTTTAAAGTTAGGCCTGGTTACTGGGAAGCAGCAAAGCAGTGAAATAACTCCATTTCTGTGCAGGAAGACTGCTTGGAGGGGAAGGCAAGAGCCCTTTATCCTCCTGTAACAGCTTCCCAAACCCATTTGAGCTCTCCCCTATTTTTAAAAAGGAATTTTCTGAAGTTTCTGTGTGGCTGCAGATCTGGTTTCCCTGGCCCAGCTCATTAAAAACCCAGATGTGCAGTTTGGCCATCAGAAGACCCACAGACACGGGCCATTCAAATGATTTGGTTTGGGGCCTGAGTGGTGGAGAATGAAGGAGGAGGAAGAAGAGCTTGTTTTTATATCTCACTTTTCTCAACCATAAGGAGTCTTAAAGCGGCTTACAAACTCCTTCCCTTCCTCTCCCCCCAACAGGCACCTTGTGAAGTAGGTGGGGCTGGGGAGATAACTATAACTAGCCCAAGATTACCCAGCAGGCTTTGTGGGCAAGAGTGGAAAAAACAAATCCAGTTCACCAGATAAGAGTCCACCGCTCATGCGGAAGAGTGGGGAATAGAACCTGGTCCTCCAGATTAGAGTCCATTGCTGTTAACCACTATGCACCATTTGTCTTAGAGGACCATGGTGGTTCCTCCAAGTCTGTACTCTTTACTTTGCTTCTGTATCTTCCGAGGGTCGGATATTTACATCCTCAAGACTACCCCTCTTGAAATCCCTGCCAATTAGCAGTTATTTTGGCATTGTTTGTCAACACCTCCAAAGGTGCTGAAATCAGCATGAGTTCCCCATTCCAGCCACAGCTTTTCCGTTTGGTGTCAACACTTCAACTATCCTTTTCTGTTCCTTTCATCCTGAGCTATCTTAATCGGCAACAGCAGTAGCGTTCTCGTTAAAGAATGAAAAGAATCTATGGTCGGGGCCTTGGATTTATTGAATTCCCTGATCATGGTTTCACCAGTTTTTCACTAGTCTGGCTATGGTTCAGTTTACAGCAAGTAACAGCCTGTTCGACATGTAGACACCATCTCAGGACTTTTTAACCATTCTTGAGATGCAGCCAGAAGGACAAATCTGTACCTCCTACCTTTGGGGCTTAAATCATGCCAATTCAGGCCTCTTCCTCATGGGACCCAGAGAAAGAATGCTTCTGTTTTGGCATACAAAGATGATTGTATGGAATTGTCGTTGGCTTGGCTTTTAGGTGCTAGCTGAAGACTGTTTGATTCATTCTCCCCTTCAGATGTTCCTCTGACCTTACATTGCTATCACTCCATTACTGTTTTTAAAAAATGTTTAATTGTTCTCCAAGGTTGTAAGCTGTGGTTGTGCTTATGTTAATTTTCAACGCCTCCTTTTTTTTCTTTTAATGGAAAAACCAAAAAAAAATTTTAATGGAAAAACAAAAAAATAATTATGTTGTATACACAAATATGTGCATCGCCTTAGCAAAGGACTGGGGATTACCAATGACTGTTTTTAATGAATGTCTGTGCCCTTTTCTTAATCACAGTTGAATCCCCACTTAATTATATCTGCCTAATTAGATAATTACTTAACTATATCTCACACTATACCATGTTTGCTCAAAGGGAAGATGACACTGAAGGTAAGATTACACCCTTAAAATTTTTATAAAGCTGCACAGAATAATTACTGGATTTAGAAGTATCTTATGTGTGACTGTATGGCGACCTCCTTTTTCTTTCTTTGCGTATCTGTGGAAAAAAACTAGTCTTGTGTTTGACTAAATTCTATACATGCTGCACTTTGTGGCCATTTGACTTTGCTGTAATGTACTCTTTTCTTTATAACCTCATAAATGCCTGCCTAATTAGGGCCCCTGACACATGTTTGACAAAGTGTGCTCTATTCCACAGAAGCTTATGTTGGAATAAAATTTTGTTAGCCCTTACAGGGTCACAAAGCTTCCATTTGTTTATTTTTCTTAAGATGCCCAGGTTTCTCATTTCTGTAGCTGCAAGGAAACTTCCAGAGACCTGATATCCCCTCTAGGGGAAGCGGCCAGAGCAATTTAAGGAGGTTGATGTGAACTGGAGAGATTTGGGAGGGTTTTGCTGTATCTGTTTCTGTCTTTTACCTTTTACCTGAAACCCGATCGCCATGAGCCTTCCCAGCATTTTTAAGTAGCCTGGAGATGGAGGCAGTTGGGGAAATGCGGTGGGCTGGGGCAAGAATACCTCTCGATTTGGCTTGTTTCTTAGCGAGTTCTTCTTTCCTCAAAGGCAATTTTGGTTCTCTTGGCTCCACATGTGCAAACATCTGTTATCTTATTCCTCTTTGCAACTCTCTTTACAGATGATTACAAAGAATTTGGAGTTAATTGTGATAAGATGGGAGCTGAAATTGAAGATCATATCCTTTCAGGAGTACAGTTTCTTGGTTGTGGGTATGGGCTGAAGGAAGCTCTTGGTCGGATGGAGCTTGAATATCTACAGCCAGTTTTGAGGCACTGCAAAAGTGAGATCTGAAACACATTTCTATGAGGTAGAGGAAGTCTTGACGAGGCTTTCAGTAGTTTCCTGCTGGGGAAGAGGAATCCCTTTCTTCTGGTTTCTGTTTCCTCCAGCTGCTCTTGTGGCCAGCAGGAGAAAAATGATGTAAAAAACACTAGCATTTGGCAACAGTATGTCATCACTTCCAGGTTTTCCCCAGAAGTGACCAATCCGCTTTAGGAAGTTCCGGAAACCCCTGTAATTTTACCATAGAGTATCTGGTAATTCCTAGAAAGGTATGACACTCCAAAACTTTTCCCTGGAGTGACATCACATCATTACCCAGTTCCCTTGGGGGAGAAGAAAAATGCTTGCACCGTCCCTGTTGCATTTCAGTAATAAGGTTGCTAGAGGAGAATAGATCAGAATACCTGTCCCGTTCTTTCCAGTCTCCAGGTGGGGTTCGAAGATCTCAAGAGATTACCTGATCTCCAGGCTGCAGAGATCAGATTCCCATGAGAAAATAGTTGCTTTGAAGGGTGGACTCTATGGCATTAAGCCCCACCCCCAAATCTCCAGAAATTTTCCAACCCAGAACTGGCAACCATGAAACATCTTGTTTCTTTGCTGAGAAACACCAAACATCTTTGAGGGTCAGAACACTGGGTTATTCAACTCCTCCAATGTATCTCAGAGGCTTGCATTTCAGTTACAAGTTACTGGAAAGCAGTGGAGAAATATTCTGCCTGGGGGGGAAGAAGACGAGTTGGATTTATATCCCCCCCTTTCTCTCCTGCAAGGAGACTCAAAGGGGTTTACAAACACTTTTCCCTTCCCCCCCAACAACAAACACCCTGTAAGGTGGGTGGGGCTCAGAAAGCTCCGAAGAACTGTGACTAGCCCAAGGTCACCCAGCTGGCATGTGTTGGAGTGCACAAGCTAATCTAGTTCACCAGATAAGCCTCCACAGCTCAAGTGGCAGAGTGGGGAATCAAACCGGGTTCTCCAGATTAGAACGCACCTGCTCTTAACTACTGTACCTCGCTGGATCTAACAGCATCTCTCTGACCTCCCTAGGCACATAATTTCCCCATGGCATCCCAGGGGATTGTGTTGACTTCACTGAAATGAAAGGAATTATGTGGCCCATGATGGAACTAAAGGGCTACTTAGCTCCGGTCAAGATCCATTATGGTTCAGACTGAGTTGGTTAAATGGACAGCAGCACTTCAGATGGCAGCCAATCATGTTTGGGAATGTTCTTGGTTGCTCACTAGAACTTCCACGTTCAGAGGCTGTCTATCTCTGAACTCCAGTTTTTGGGGGCCATAGTGAGTAAGAGCCATTGACTTTCATGCTTTGGTTGTAGACTTCCTAAAGGCATTCAGCTGGCTGGGAAAACAGGATGCTGAGCTTTTGGTCCAAACCAGAATGGCCATGCTTATGACTCTCAAGGGTACAAGGAAAACTAGCTGCCCCAGTCTGTTTTGTGCTTATTCCTTGATTCTGCCACATATCTACCAAGAGCTGAAAGGCACTGATATGAAATACCGTAACCGTGTGAGGAGCCGGATCAGCAACCTGAAGGATCCCAAGAACCCCAGCTTGCGCAGAAATGTGTTGAGTGGGGCCATATCACCCAGCCTCATCGCCAAGATGACTGCGGAAGTAAGTGTGGGAAGTGTGGTATCGTAATTACCTTTATAACCACAGGTGAGTTTGATGGAACTGGCCCACTTCTCATTTAAGGGTGGGAGAGGGGGGATCTGAAATCCTAAAACGTTTAAAATACATTTCCAATTTTCCTGTATATGGTGGTGTAGTCAGAGTGTAGAATGAGGTTCCGGGAGACCAAACCTCACACTTGTTGGTTTTCCCAGTGGGTCAAATAGCAACCCCCCCACCCCCCCAGATAATTTAAGTTAAGAAAATAGGGGAGAGGGAGCTGAAACCTCTTCTCCACACAAGCCATAGGCACAATCCACTACACATGTGGAAACTGAGAAGCCATTGATTAAACACAGGACACAAAGTGGGGACATTGGGCCAAACCAGCTTCCTCTGCAGTGTGTTAATGGGTACTTGTAAGTCCTACTGTGAGGGTGTGGAAATATGTCAGTCGGAGCTTAAGCTCTGGAATGGTCTCTGATCACAGTTCCCCCTTTATGTGTTCAGGAAATGGCGAGTGACGAACTGAAGGAGCTGAGGAACGCTATGACCCAAGAAGCCATCCGAGAGCATCAGATGGCAAAGACGGGAGGCACCGCAACAGATCTCTTCCAGTGTGGCAAATGCAAGAAGAAGAATTGCACATATAATCAGGTGAGGTGCCAGACTTGGCAAGAGCTTTGCAATTACTGAAGCCGGAGAAAACGAGGGGATTCTAAGGCAGCGGTTTCCAACATGGCACCCATTAAACTGTTTTCAGAAATCACTGCCTGCATCATAATGAGACGCTTGGCTGGGAAACTCCAAACATTTTATGATTGGTCCTGCCTCCCATGGCTGCCATTTTGTGGTGGTGCCCAGTGCACTTCCCCAGATTCCTAAAATGCCTGCAGGGTCAACAAGATTGAAGACTGTTGTCCTAAAATTAATTTTCTGGCAGAGCTGGATCTTGACTCAAGCCTACATAGTAGATCTGCCCTTTGGTGACCACTAGGGTGAGTGTATGTGTGTGTAAGTGGGTATACTGGCAGTGGAAGAAACAGTTACTGCCAACATCTCAGACGTCTGGGATGGTGATGATGGCATGAACAAAAATACTCTATGGGTGATGAATGGGAGGGAGTTGCTGCCACAGGATTGTCTGATTGCACCTATCATAAATGGATGTTTGGGCAGGGTAGGCATATTCATGAAGGATAGCTCCCTAAAAGCCATGCTGGCTTAAAGCCAAACTAGATGTTCTTTAGGTAGCCTTCCTCCAGCCAAAAAAATTAAACTTGAGCCAAAAGGAAAAAGATCCTTAGTCTCTCCCTCCACAGATCTTCGTCTCTCTCCAGCAGCGCAGATATGCAGACCAAATGTTGGCATGATTGAGTCAAGTTGCAGAATTCAGTATTTTGTGATGCAAAATTGCACTTCGGATTCAGCAAAGCAGAATATACATAGTAATGACAGTGTTGATAAAGCTGACTTCTTATTTAGTCAGAAACTCAATTTTGGACATAGGGAATAGGATTCTGCTCTCTTTGCCTTTGGGGTTTTGTTTAGAACATGGGTGTCAATCAGCGGCTTGACCACTGAACCCAACCTGTGACTCCATTCTCATCATAGTGCTAACGATGAGGGACCAAGGGATGGACAGGTAGAATTGTACTAAAAGAAACAAATTCTGTTCCTCCTTCAGTTACCATGCAACAAGACCTTGAGTTATAAATCTGGAACCTTGGTTCTGAGAGCTCACAAAACTGGGCAAGTCATGTAATTTGCTTTCACATGCTTGGGTAGGATCTGGTGGTATGGAGGAGGTGGTTTAAGGTCCCCAGTGATCTGTAGCAAACCTATATTCTGGAATTCCTGAGACGAATTAAAGCTGGCCTACTCCTGAATCCTTTCACTGCCAGCAGAAGCTATACATAATTTGCTCAGGAGGCAGGCTTGGTGCAGTTCTTCTACCTCAGGCATTTGCTGCCAATTATCAAAGATTGTTAAATAGAATAATATGCTGGAAATTGTTTAAAGCATGTTCGTATTTAAGTAAAAAATAATATCATTAATCGAGTTTGCCTGTGTCTTCTATAAAGTTTGTATCTCCGGTACCTGTCATTACATGTTATGGTTGAAATGACCCGACTTGACCAAATGATATTTATGTCGTATCCCGCCCTTGTATCAAATGAGTTCAACATTTCTGGTTTAGAAAATTGCTCAAGCTGGCTTTCTCCTTCAGGTCCAAACGCGGAGTGCTGATGAACCCATGACAACATTTGTTCTGTGTAACGAATGTGGGAACCGGTGGAAGGTCTGTACCATTTGTTGTTCTTCAGCCTCACCACATACCCCTATAGTCCAGTATCTCCTCCACAAACCCTACCTTATGCAGCTCGAGATCAGAGATTTTCCAACTGGAGTCCTTTACGTCAGGACTTATAAACCTGTCAGGAGTTCTGTGAACCAACTATCCAGTGTTTGTCTTTCTTCAAAATATCAGGTGCATATGGGCCCAATTTCAGTTGAACCGAGTCATCAGAGAAGAGAGATTCAAGAGCTTCCCCTCCTCATAGGAAAACATTCAAAGTGTGATCCTCTACTTCACTGAGAGCCAGCATGGTGTAGTTCTCAAGAGCAGTGGACTCTAATCTGGAGAACTGGTTTTGATTCCTGACTCCTCCACCTGAGTGGCAGACTCTTATCTAGTGAACTGGACTTGTTTCCCTGCTCCTACCTATAATGCCTGGTGGGTGACCTTGGGCTAGTCACAGTTCTTTGGAACTCTCTCAGCCCCACCTACTTCACAAAGTATCTGTTGTGGAGAGAGGAAGAGAAGGAGTTTGTAAGCCCCTTGAGTCTCCTTACAGGAGAGAAAGACGGGCTATAAATCCAAACTCCTCCTCCTCCTCCTCCTCCTCTTCCTTCATTGATTCCCAGTATGGTACCTATGTGTGCTGTGCAACTTGCCGCTTAATTTTCTGGGGCCCACTTCCATCTTCTCCAGAGCAGAGCCATTTCTGGTTTTCTTCCATCTCATTAAGAGTAGGAGGTACTTCAGACGAGTCCAGAGTAGGAGGATGCTTGACTTGGAACTTCCCAACATGATTTCAGCCTTCTAGGGTAGCCATGTTGTGCCCACAGACTCAACAAGGTGGGAGACTCTGCTTAGCCTGCATTCTGCCGTGGATCCAGTATGATGTAGTACTCCAGTATTCTAGCCCCTGCAGGTGTGAATCAGGCCCAAGGGTTTCCAATACTGCCTTGTCAGATGCCTGAAATTTTTGGGGTGGTGTATGGGGAGGACAGAGTTTGAGGAGAATGCAATATCACTTCCAAGGTGATGCTCTAGGCCATAGGTGTCAAATTCGCGGCCCTCCAGATGTTATGGACTACAGTTCCCATCATCCCCTGCCAGCATCATACTGGCAGGGGATGATGGGAACTGTAGTCTATACATCTGGAGGGCCGCGAGTTTGACACCTGTGCTCTAGGCTGTCTCCCCTGGTCTCTAAGAGAAATTCCAAGAGCATCTCTAAGTGTAGAGGTACCATTTGTTCCACTCCTCAGTTCCTCAGAGGCCGATTGGCATGGAATTTCCCACCACAGGAGGGCAAATAGGAGGCCAAATTTCCTTGCATGGCTGATGATTTAAAGTGGAGCTTTGACAAAACGTTTGGTCGCCAGATGTTTCTTATCCAATAACCCTCCAGATGAAATTTACATTTTTTACTGCAGATTGCTCTGCATAAATCACTGTTTCTTCTTCTATCATAGTTTCCCCCCCGCCCCCCCCAACATATTCACTGAAGTGAAGATGTGATCTAGCCTAGGGTAATTTAGATGTCTGTCTGAACAGAAGGTATATTCTCAGGGAAGAAAAACAGTTTCTTGCAGGCAAATGACATACCTTTTCCAATAGCGTGGGATTATGTCAAACAATAAAACAAACACCCTAGATACAGCAAAGGATTGATTAAAATGATTGGATGGCCATCAGGCAGTAATGTCTTTGCTTTATATGAGGCAGAATACCTTTCAATATGAGAACAAATCAAGAAAAAAGCTTGACACCCTTACTGTCAGAAAAAAAATAGATTCGTGCAATATTGTTACAGCTAAGTCTAGGATGGGAAATCGGGTTCATGAATCGCCACGAATCATAGAGGAATGCAAGGATTTTTAAATTAAAGAACTTGTCTTGCACAGAAGTTGTCAGAACTTGAAATTAAAAAAAATTCTTTAAGAAATGGAAAAGTCAGGTAATATACCTTCTGGTAGAATGATTTCACTTATAAATCAGGATTATAAAATCTTTACAGCTATTCTTGCAAAAAGACTAAACCCGCTTTATAGGCCAATAAATAGGACTTGACCGAACAGGATTCTTGGGATATTGTTAGTATTTGGGTTTGAAGAGACATTTCAAGAGTGGATAACCATTTTCCGTTGCTGTCCCTGAAGCCACAGTGCTGGTCAGTGGGTTTTACTCTGCACCATTTAATCTGGAGCAAGGAGTTAGGGAAGGGTGTTCACTTCTCATTAATGTATGTATTAAATTTCTTCCTAGGGGGGTTCTACAAGTGGAACAAATTACAGGGATTAGATACCAAGACACCCAGACAAAACTCATGCTGTATGCCAGTGACAAAAACAAATTCCATAGTCTTGCATGATGTTGGTTAAAATCTTAATTCAAACTAGCGGGGCCCAGCCACGCGTTGCTGTGGCTTATTGTGGTGAAATGCGAAAGGAACAGTAGCAGCAAATTAATTGCAGAGGCCAGCACTACGTGCTCATGGAAACACGCAGGCTGATACTGTGCGATGTCATTGATGTGTGTGACCGCATCCTCCCTCACTTCTCTTCCCTTGCATGGTACCCCTCCCCCTACCTCCCTCCCCTTTCCCTTTGCTAGAGTGGGTGGGTCATATTCAGATACTGGGGCCCCTCCCTCCCCTCCCTTGCATGCCATCCCTCCTCCTACCTCCCTCCCTCCCCTTTCCCTTTGCTAGAGTGGGTGGGTCATATCCAGATGGGCCCCCTCCATCCCTTACCTGGGCATACATTTAGACTCCCTTGCATGCCACCCCTCACTCTCTCCCCTCCCTAACGTCTCTTCCCTTACATGCCTCCCCCTCCATCCCTTACCTGTCATACATTTAGACTTTATTTTACATTGTTGTTAAAAAAAATTGCAGGCTAAGTATTTAGATGTAAGGGTCCCTAATTAAAAATCATATATCAACCAATTTTTTAGAACATGTTGTATAACTTTGTGGTAAGCTTGCAATGATTATTAGGTAACATCTATTTTTCCCTTCTGATCCAAGTTTTATAATTATATTCAATTATATTTCATTTAAAACAAATAAATAACACAGAGTTCTGGATTAGAGCCTTTACATCCAGCTGAAAATGAGTTTCCTGCTCGAAAATCTGAGATGATTCAGAATATGAGACAAGTCTTTATTCTTTGCGTTACAGTTCTGCTGACGTGCCTTTCATCTCTACACATGCCGCTGGTGGTGAAGATGCCGGCCTTTCCCCAAGAAAAGAGACAGGGGAAGTTTTGACTGACCACTGCAAAAATGGAAGTAGGAAAAGGGCAAATCCTGAACGATGAAGGTGCTGGCGTTTGAGCCCAATAACCATCCAGATTCCAACAAATGCAACAAGAGTGAATTCCCTAGTGAGAGACAATGGGGTTGGGGAAAAAATCCAGGCAGCAGTATGAAGAGTTGATAAGTCTGTATGTGTTCTGTCACCATCTCCTGCAAGTATGGAATCCAGCATCCTCAAAATGTTCACTTGCATATTTTTTTTAAAAATAAATAAGGTTCCTAGTTCTTCAGCTTGCAAAGATAGGCTCGAAGTGCTCTGGGCAGCATTTTAGCAAAATCTTCAAGGCAGAGGTAGGCCTGAACAGAACTGCCAGTCTTTGAGGTACACGGTTTCCGTGCCTTGCTGTAGCCAAAGGAGATCACAAAAGTTCAGCTACTCCTGTAGCTAAATTCTTATCACAGTGTAGCTGCATCTCTGACCATTAATTACACAGTCCACTTTTGTGCCTCTGCCTTGTAGATAATGTGCTGTCATAGGATGGCATCCATTGGAAGACTTCTTGGGTGAATCACAACAGATGTAAGAGAACAGAGTAATGCTATCAACTTCTTTAGTTACATCATCAGGGTGGGGTCAAAGGTGAGCTGGGTGTGTTTTTCTTTCCAGGAAGGCCTGAAGTGTCCTTAATGCCTGTGCTGAGCAGGAACCGAGCTTACAGAAGCAAAATGTTAAGTGATAACTCGTCGCTAGTAATCGTGTACATTTAGTAAATTCTGAATTCTCATAATTCATTCTGTCAGTCCTTGAGCAAGGAGGATGGCTCCACAGGGGTCAGCCACTTTTTACAGTTTAAGAGCCAAACTATGTCAAAAGTCAGAGCCGATGTTAAATTGATTGTTATATGTATGATGTCATGCTAATAAAATCATTATATTAAAAAAAGGGGGGCAGATCAACAAAGAGGCAGTATAAGGCAGCCTGATTGCACAGCTTAGCCTATACTGATAATTGACCCATGAAATTTCTGGATGTCAAACATTGTTTTGGTGAGTTCTGTATTAGGAAGTGGCACACATGAAGCTACCGTATATACTCGCATATAAGTCGACTTTTTCATCACATTTTTTGTGCTGAAAAAGCCCTACTCGACTTATACGTGAGCCCCTCCACTGCGCCACTGCTGCCCGTCGTCCCCCTCACTCATCCACTCATCTTTTCCTTTCCCCGCAGGCTCTGAGGCTTGGCTTCAGGGAAGCTGCTGCTCAGGCAGGGTGTCTCTATGATTTTCTTAAAAGGGCAATGCTCCAAAGATTGCTTAAGCATACCCATACTTGACTAGTGCAAGAGGTTCCAGATCTTTATCCTACATGAATGATCCTAGCCTTTTTGGGTTATATGATCTAGTATTGGGAATTACTCATTGGCCCAAAGGACTCATTTATGCAAAATTAACATTCTTAGTTGTTGTTTTTCAGTCTAACCCTTTACACTTCCAAAGGTAGTCTTGGAAGTATGTGGGCAATGCTTAGTGAAACTCCAGAACTTAAAAATCTGAGCAGGATTTCCAGCCTCTGTAGTATAGAATGTCCATGCCTTCTATTGCTTTTGTTGACTTGGAGTATCTGTTGAGGACCACAACATCCAGCTTTTCTTGTGGGTAAAAGTTTGGCTCAAAACAGGCACAGTTCTGATTTGTGATTATGAATTCTATCCTTGTTCCATTTGTGGAGCAACCACAAGGGGGCAGTGGGAGCCCATTGGAAAAGTGTTTTGTCGGAGTGGTGGGGGAACAAACCAGGGTCAGGGCTGAGTGGAAGAAGCAAAGGCCTTTTCCACATGCACAGCTTACCATAGATTTTCCCAGTGGTCAAACCATATGTCTTCATTCGGCACATCACCATCACCCCTATTGTTACCCCCTCTGTCTCTCTGGTTGCATTTACTCCATGCACTACTGCTGAAACTGTATTATTCTTGATGGCGGTGAGATGTCATCCTTGATGCAGAAGAACAACCCTCTTCCCTTTTTTCTTTTGTGCAGGTGCTGTAGGGTTACCGTACAGTTACATTTTGAAGCAGCGGTTAAAAATGTCTCAGCCTCCATTTCAGCCACTGAAAATTACCCACACAAAATGGAAGCCCCCCCCCTCCCCAAAAAACTAGTGGAGCAGGCATCATTATCTGAAGGAACATAAACACATAGCTCGCCCTCTCCCCAAACAGATTTTCCAGCCAAATTAGAGCTGCAGTAACACAAGATTGTTACTTCAGCAGTGCCTTGTCAATTTCCTCCTACAAAAGCATCTTCCCTTGTCAGTTTCACTGGTTACTAATTGCAGAGCAGTACATTGGTAATGCAATATGATAAAGAGATTATTTTTTATTAAAAAAACCTTTCAAAAATGGAGGTTGAGGGGAGGCAGCTTAAACCATGGCCAATTGCGCACAACACACATATGACATCCTGAGGAGATCTTTTAAAAAGCCATTCGGACAGAATGGACAAAAAAAGTATCAGAGGATAAAGAGGTTCTCCCCTCCTGCCCTGCCATTTCTTCCCGCCCATATTTAAAGTTATTACGCCTGACATTTTGTGGTGTTGCAGTGATTCTCCGTGCCTGCAGCTTTTTGCTTAAGATTTTCCTGGGACATCAGCTGTGCAGGTTCTGCTGTTGGGTGCCTTTTCAGCTGGAAAAGTACATTGTCATCTTCAACTCGTTGTACAGAGCTGTCTTCAAAGACATGCAGACATGATCTCAGAATCAATGCTGATTTTCATATTGTGTCTTCGAAGACAACTCATCGAAAATTTTTAAAAAGGGAAAACTATATATTGCCAGAATCGGCAGGACAAGCTGAGTACAACCATGTACTTTTCAGGCTGAAAAGGCACCCAGCAGCGGAGTCTGCAGAGTAAACGTCCTAGGAAACTTTCATCAGATGGCTGCAGGCACAGAGAATCCCTGCAGAACTGCAACATGTTGGATGTGAGTAGTGGAGGAAACGGACAAGAGAGCTGTAATGGTCGGGCAGGACAGCAAGCAAGAGGAGACAACTTGCAGATGACTTGGAGAAAAAGTTGGTAGTTTTGTGTCCTCAAAATTGGATGGCTCGAGCAGAAATAAGTCATCCTGAGGATGTCTTGGGGAAAAAGCTGTGTAGAGTTCCTCCACAAGATGCCTTCTTTTCCATGCTCAGGACATCTTATTTGTGCTATGCAGAATGGACCCATGTCTCTCTGACACTACATAAAAATGCCTTTCATAAGCTGAGCAGTCAGGAAAACCCTTTCTGAAGACTCTAGCCACAAACCTTTTCATAAATGACCTGGAAGTAGGGGTGGGTAGCGTGGTGGCCAAGTTTGCAGATGATACCAAATTATGTAGGGTGGTGAGAACCACAAAGGATTGCGAAGAGCTCCAAGCGGACCTTGATAAATTAGGTGAGTGGGCTAAGAAATGGCAAATGCAGTTCAATGTAGCAAAATGCAAATACTTGGAGTACTGTGTTCAGTTCTGGTCGCCACATCTCAAAAAGGATATTGAAGAGATAGAAAAAGTGCAGAGAAGGGCAACGATGATGATTGAAGGATTGGAGCACCTTCCTTATGAAGGGAGGCTGCAGCGTTTGGGACTCTAGTTTGGAAAGGAGACGTCTGAGGGGGGATATGATTGAAGTCTATAAAATTATGCATGGGGTAGAAAATGTTGACAGAGAAATTTCTCTCTCTTTCTCACAATACTAGAACCAGGGGGCATTCATTGAAAATGCTGGGGGGAAGAATTAGGACTAATAAAAGGAAACACTTCTTCACGCAACGTGTGATTGGTGTTTGGAATATGCTGCCACAGGAGGTGGTGATGGCCACAAACCTGGATAGCTTTAAAAGGGGCTTGGACAGATTTATGGAGGAGAAGTCGATCTATGGCTACCAATCTTGATCCTCCTTGATCTCAGATTGCAAATGCCTTTGCAGACCAGGTGCTCAGGAGCAGCAGCAGCAGCAGAAGGCCATTGCTTTCACATCCTGCACGTGAGCTCCCAAAGGCACCTGGTGGGCCACTGCGAGTAGAAGAGTGCTGGACTAGATGGACTCTGGTCTGATCCAGTAGGCTAGTTCTTATGTTCTTAAACTTCTGGGTCTCAAGTGAATAGTGTTCTTGGTTGATGTTGTCAGCTACCAGTGTTGAATATGTAAGAAGGTCATCCAATCACATGGTGAAGGAATAAAGACTGAAGCCTTGACAACACATAGAGTACTGCTGAGTGGTGGTGGATAGATTATTTTTGTTCATGTCCTTCTGGAGAGCCAGCGTGGTGTAGTGGTTAAGAGCAGGTGCACTCTAATCTGGAGAACCAGGTTTGATTCCCCATTCTGTCACTTGAGCTGTGGAAGCTTATCTGGTGAACTAGATTACCTTGTGCACTCCAGAGCGCTCTCAGCCCCACCCACCTCACAGGGTGTTTGTTGTGAGGGGGGAAGAGAAAGGGGGGATATAAATCCAACTCTTCTTCTTCATCATCTTCTGTTTTGATCACTGTTTTGTTCTGCCTTTTGGAAATACTTTGGATTGTTTACATTTTCTCTGCAAATTATGATGGCTAGAAACATTTCCGCTTAGATTTTTTTTCGGGTTTGTTGATTATTCCCATAAAACGTTTGGCAGAGGTTGCTCTTACCCCAATGTAGGCAGATAACTCTGAACTGCCCTCTGTTAACTCAACCAAACATTCTCCTGTGAATAATGCAGTAGATCATTGAGGCCATGTTGTTTCCTTTCTTATGTTATTGTTGTGAAGTGAAGAGACTCTCTGAATGATAAGGGCTCGGTGAATGGGCTCTTCAGCTGTTTTTATTGTAATGCCACATTGAAATGCATCTGAAATTGGAATGTGTCTTATATGTATTAGTTAAAATAGCAGAGTTTGCCCAGTCAAGCCTCTGAAGATGCCAGCCATAGATGCAGGTGAAATATTCAGAGCAACCACAGCCACACAGCCTGAAAAACTTACAACCACCAATTGATTCTGGCTATGAAAGCCTTCAGCAATACTTAAAAAAATCCCTCCCTGCACAGAAGAGAAATAGTTTGGATTTATACCCCCCTTTCTCTCCTGAAAGGAGACTTAAAGGGGCTTACAATCTTCTTTCCCTTCCCCCCACCCCAACAACAAACACCCTGTGAAGTGGGTGGAGCTGAGAGAGATCCAAAAAACTGTGACTAGCCCAAGGTCGCTCAGCTGGCAATGTGTTGGAGTGCACAAAATAATCTGGTTCACCAGATAAACCTCTACAGCTCAAGCAGCAGAGCAGGGAATCAAACCCAGATTAGAGTGCCCCTGCTTTTAACCACTACACCACGCTGGCTCTCACACCATGGCCTAAATCCAGAGGAGGCCTCATGCCCGGTTTTAAACCGTAACGATACATTGGAAGAGCTGATGACAACTCTTGTCTAGGTTGCACTTCGTGATTACTCAGTACTTAATGTCTAATAAAGGTCTGGATTTGGATTACTCAGCGTTATGGCCAAGGCTGCCATCCAAAGCCAAATTCTTGGGGAGAAACCCCGCTGAATTACATAGGTCTTATGTCTGCGTAAATCAGCTTGGTATTGATCCCTGACTGTCACCATGAACTGCTTGCAAGAACGATGGAATAAAAATGGTGGATACCAATGCAGGCTGTCTTATGTAGGGGTTAGAGTATTGGACACTTAGGTTCCAATTCCCACTTGGCTGCGGAAGCTCACTAGGCGATCTTGTGCTAGTCACAGTTTCTTAGCTTAACCCACCTTGACAGGATTATTATAAGCATAAAATTGAGGCAGGGAAAATGGTCTACCTTTGGGGAGAAAAGTGACATAAATACACACATACCTTGACAGAGGTATGTCTTTATTATTTCTAATGTTCCCAAGCGAAGTCTAGCCTGTGACTGCAAATCCTGACATTGAGGCCTGCCTGAAGTCCAGTTTGGCATCCATGAGAGCAGTCCTGGAAGGGCTGACATGGGAGGGGACACACAGAGATTTAAAAAATAATCCCTGGGGACAGGAAGGCAGCTGCAAAGTTGCAACGTGAATGCAGTTGGCTAAAAACAAGCAGTCAGCTGTGCGTTTGCAGACAATGTTTCAGTGCACTAGCTAAAATGGATCTCAGGTTTGCTAACAAAGACCGCCACATTTTTCTTGCTTTCTGATTTCTACCTCCAAAGGACACTTGTGTTCCACTCCTGTGCTGCAGTCAGATCTGAATTATTGCTGGCTTTTATATTTTTGCAGGGAGCGTTGCCCTTCTTCTCCATCCTCACGGATCCCACAGGACTACCTCCCATTTTTGTTGGCATAAGCGTTTTTTCATTACTACATCCTTACAGTATAACAACTTATTAAAAAAGACATAATGGTCTCATGCCATATTCCATAAAAGTGCTTAGATAGGAGGGGCCCAATTAGTTTTTCTAATAAAATTTTACTGAGGCCTTTGAGGCAATCAGTATACTAATTTCCATTTCTAGGTGAGTCTTCCAGCTAGTTTGTCCAGAACCCCCTTGGTTTAAGGCTTAAGACAGGGGTTGTCAATCTATGGTGCTCCAGACGTTTGTGGACTGCAATTCCCATCAGCCCCTGCCAGTATGGCCAATTGGACATGCTGGCAGGGGCTGATGGGAATTGTAGTCCATGAACATCTGGAGCATCATAGGTTAGCAACCTCCTAGCTTAAGTGTTGAACTAAGATCCAGAAGACCCAGCTCAACTTCCCATGCTTTGCCATTAAGCTTGTTGTGTGACCTTCGACCACTCGCTTTCGAGCCTAGGCTGAAAGTGGCATCATTCCAGGTTTGTAGTGGAATGATTTTTGCCACAGAGATGTGCGAATTCCTAGAGTGCCATGATGTCTTTTCCAGGGTCTCTCAGCCTTTCCTACCTTGCATGGTTGTTATGAGGATCAAATGGGAAGAGAATGAATTAGTGTGACTTACCTGAGTTGAGCTTCATGGCAAATGGGTATTTGAACCTGGTAATCTGACACGCAGAGCAATACACCACACGAGCTATCTTTTCCTTTCCTCTATATTAATGAAAGGCATATGTGTATTGATACACCTAAAACAGTCTTAGCATGATGGTACACGTGATTCCATCAAGGTTCTTTTGATGTGCATAGAATCATAAACATGTATGTACATACCCCGCAAAAATAGTGGGGATTGACTGAAGGGTGGGGAAAATGTGTTCCAGAAGATTGAGAACTGGGGAGAAAAGGGCACAGCTAGAAGGCCTTGGGAGGAGATAGACCAAGAGGTGAGGAAACTTGGGCTAGTGAAGCCTCCACAACTCAAGCGGCAGAGCCAGGAATCAAACCCGGTTCCTCCAGATCAGAGTGCACCTGCTCTTAGCCACTGCTCTTAGCCACTACGCCACTGCTGCTCCCTCAATGTTTGCCACCTCTTGCCCCTAGACTGACCGTCTCCGGCCTCAGTGTTCGCAAACCTCTGCTCAGAAGATGACCTCTTAGTGAACTTGTACTCTTTTTTATATATCATGACAGAACCACTATATGTATTCTTGCAGGAGTTTGGGGACGTGACATGTGGGCTGGTCCAAAGATTATTTTGGGAAGCACCTGGGCCCCATTGTCTGTGCATTTGTCCTGGGGCACCCCGCTTTGGAGCAGCTGGCACAAGAACTGGGCTTTGTCCCCTTGGAGGGCAGAGTCCCCAGAACGTGCAGGCATATGATATGAGGTGGTCCAAACCTTATTTTGATATGCAGAGCTTTTAAATTGTCCAAATCAAGATTGAGGAACTAGGAAATGCGAATAAGGACCTGGGAACCAACTTCCATCTCGTAGAATTCCTGTTGGCAGCTGGGGATGGCGCTTTGGGCTGCCTTGCAGGAGCTCCCTTCAGTGAGCCATTTTGTGATTATTTGCAAGGCACAAGGGACCTTGCAATTTCCCTCTGTCTTTTTTCTCCATGCCTGATGCCGCTTCTTTGCATCCCCACTGAATTCCATTTGCTCTCTCTATTTCTTTCCACAGAATGTACTGCCTCCTCCCAGACAGGTGTTATTTGCAGTTCCCTCAGCCGCTTTTTGCTTTTGTTTGAAAAAATGTGCAACACCTCCAGAGTTGAGCAGCTCTAGCATACACTGTGCTCTCACCCACGGTAATCAAGGCAGCAGCACTTCTGAATTGGGTTATTTGTTCTCCTCTTAGCTAAACAAAGGCTCCCTGAGGAGCTAAGAATCCTTGACACCAGCAGCCATCATCATCATCATCATCTGAACAACTGAGGACACACAAAGAAACTGCTGAACAAGAATAAGATTTATTCAGGTCAACATCATTCCACACATATTGGAAAAAAAGCAGAGTCGGCACACTCTTTGGGATTATGAACACAACAGCTCCAATGGTCTTTTAAAAAAAAATAGCCAGATTTTGTGAGGAGATGTAAGAGAAGAAAAAGTATTTAACCTCTTCCCTAGTCCTTATTTATCCACTTCTAATTGCGCTGCACAGAGGCAGAGATTTCAAAAGTAAATTTCATGCTAAGGGCGACTTAAGGTGCAGAAAAAGTGAACAGGAAGGGGTGAAGAGTATCGTGCTGCTGGGGTGCTTTCCCTGTCAAAACCCCACATGCTGAAGCCATTTTAGTTTTTTAAGAATGTCAGGGCTGCATTCATGTTTGTCAGTAACATGTATGCTTGTTTCCACACAGGGATCTGAAAACACACCCCAGAAGCAGCAGCAGCAGCAGCTGTTACCCGAATTAGTCTGGTCTGTTCCCTTTTGGTTGGGAGAATTAGCTGGCAACAGACCTGCAATGCAAGAAGCCACAGGAGGTGGTGATGGCCACTAACCTGGATAGCTTTAAAGGGGGCTTGGACAGATTTATGGAGGAGAAGTTGATTTATGGCTACCAATCTTGATCCTCTTTGATCTGAGATTGCAAATGCCTTAACAGACCAGGTGCTCGGGAGCAACAGCCGCAGAAGGCCATTGCGTTCACCTCCTGCATGTGAGCTCCCAAAGGCACCTGGTGGGCCACTGCGAGTAGCAGAGAGCTGGACTAGATGGACTCTGGTCTGATCCAGCTGGCTTGTTCTTATGTTCTTATGTTCTTAAGCCTGTAAGGAGATCTATACCAATTTATATAAAAGTCTGTGCCCCAAAGAAACCAGAATGGAGGGAGAAGAGTTACAGTTTTATTAAAGGGTTAAAAATAATTACAATACAAACACAAGTTGTATACACACATCATGCTGCTCACAGCAATTAGGTACCCCTAGTGTACTGACAACCTCTCCTTTCCCTTTCCCAGCTGCACTGTGGTGTAAAGCTATTGCGTACCTCAATTGGGAAAAGAAAGAAGAGTCCTTTAAATGTTTATAAAGGGAAGAAGAAATGCAGAGGAGTGCTTGGAGAGAATGTGATATCACTTCCAGGACTACTTTAAGCATTTCCCCTAATTTCCATGATAGCCGTCATAGAGGCTGAGAGAAATTCCTGAAGTGTCTCTAAGCCTAAACGGGGGCCGTTTTCTCCCACTCCTTGGTGAGCTTTGTGGACTAAGAGGGATTTGAATCTAGATCTTCTAGATCTTAGCTGGACATGCTAACTGCTACAACCACCCTGGCGAGCAGAAGAATGGGACGTTCAAAAGTGACATCTTTTCTTAGTGCTTCAGAGGAAAACTGCCGAGTTGATGAGAGTTGCCATGTTGAGATGTTGTTCAAAACCACACTTGAAAAAGTTTGTGCTACATTGCCATTCATCTCACAGAGTTCACACCTGACAACCCAAGGAGACTTTCAGATGAAATGTTTTCATTTGAGGGTGAGTTATTTTGAGCAACTGAGAAAACATGTTGGGTTTGGGTTTTTTTTGTCAACAGAAATAGAAATAGATCTTCTAGGAGATAACAGTGGGCCTTTTCCTTGCAGGGAAATCTGGCAAGCGTCATGTGTCAAGGCAATTAATTTAAAGGCCACAAAACCTTGTTGTTGATTAAATCTTCAATCAGGGCTTAATTAATTGGGAAAGATGACTCTCCCATCTCTCTGTCCCCACCCACGTTTACGATTTTTCTTTTTAAATGCAAAATCAAATGCCTGTATGATAAATGTCCCTGCTGGGCCCATGAAGGGAAGCCATTGCTTGCGAGCATCCTTTGAGATATTAAAAGGAGATGAAACCTGCCAGAGTGCAATATGTTAATTTGATTCTAATGGCAGATGTCCAGACATCACTGCTTGAAGGGCTTTTCTTTTCTCTCCCCTTAAAAAAAGAATAATCGAGAGAGGGCTGACACAATGCAGAAAACATTATCTTCTTTATTATTTGTCGCTTTATGGATTCACTCTTGGCAGTGCTGGGATGTTGCCAGCTTTTTAGTCCAATGTTGTGGGGAGGAAGAGAGGGGCAACTATGCCGCACCAGGCTCTGGGAAACCCAGATTCAAACCCCCACTCAACTAAAAAATTCAGTGAACAAGTTTGGGCAAATCCCCTTTTCTTCAGTCTATCCTACCTGAGAGTCATTGTAATGACTGGAAGAGAAGAAGGACATCCACCACCAGCAGCACCTTGGATGAAGGGTGGGATGAAATATTTTTGGGTGTATTGTGTACTGAATATTGTTTGATGTAGGGGCTAAACTGATGGCATCCCCAGTTACAACCCACAACCACCTTTTTAAAGCCTAACACAGGCAATGGTTGAATGACCGGGCCTGCAATTTGGCAAGATGAGGTCCTCTCGATCCCTCCTGTACCTTTTCAGGTACCAGGACAACTGTGGTGGAGGGTGTTTCAGCACCTGGAAAGGCATGTGAGAGGAACAAGAGCACCTGGTCTTGCCACATTGCAGGCCTGATCAGGATCAGTTCTTCATGGCACTTTTAAATCAACCATGTTAGGCTTTTAAATGGCTGCTGTGTTCCTGGGTTGGACCTGGAGACACCATCTCACCTAGTTTGGCTCTAAGTCTGTGAGGACTTCTGGGATGTTGAGAAGGGGTAGTGAGCTCCATCCCAAAAGGGGTGCCATGGTGGGAGATTATAAGAGTCCCACCATCCAGGAAATAGTTTCAGCATTCTGATTGATTCCCAGAAGTGAAGCAGCTGGTCAGAGGTTGGTTCCACCCTGCCCATACCCTGCACTCATGACAGCTGTTCAGGGTACTGGGATGAATCCAACTATCCCCATCCTGTAGCTCTTCCTCCAATGAAAGAAGTTAAAGGAAATCTCCTTCAGATGGAGTTATGCTTTAAACCGCTCAATGGAGTGGTAATACAGGGATGGGATCGACCTTGCAATTTCTTTATTCCACCCCTGAGACTATGCATGAGGGCTAGAATATGGAAGATGTGTCCTTTTTTCTGTGGGAGCAGGTAAGTATCATGCCCTTCAGCCTCCCCAATAATCTGACTCAAGGCTTGGCATAATCTGTTCTATTAAATGCGAGTTGCGATGGAATCTACAGCTGGCATTGCCAGATCTGAGATTTTCCAAACAAAGTAATAGATATATTCCCCTGTAAGCTCCCCAAAACGTTAGCGCTCCAAGGCCAGGGAATGAGATTACTGCATACCCAGGTGCAAAATGTATCAACAAACTGTCATTATACTTTGTGCACCAAGCAGGAGAATTGAGGTGCCAACATCACCTGGCTAGTCCTGCAGTCTTGGCAAGACCACAATGAGACAGGTCTTGACAGTAGGTGAGGTTGCTGGTGCTAAAGGTAAACTTTGGCCTCTTAAACTGCACAATACCCCAAATTAGCTCAGAATGGTCTGCCCAGACTGGCAGTAGTTCTCCAGGGTCTCAGGGAAAAGTCTTTCATAGCACTTTTCATCTGATCCCTTTTATTTAAACTGGAGAGCCTGGCGATTGAACCTGGGAGTTTTCCACATGGCTCCTCCTGTTCTTATTTTTTAAAAGTTGGAACTAAATTTTACCTACAAATCATTTCTGGATCCCTTTCTGTGGCAGCTGCCAAGAACCCCAAGATGCCACTGGGAACTAATCCATTGAGCACTTGGTGATGGGATCAAACACCATGAACTGTCAGACAGATACAAGAATTACACTCAAAAGACTGTCCTGTTAGCCATGAAATCTCAGAATATCCATGCTCTACCCTTCGCCAAGGCTCTCCTCACCTGTCCAAGGGTAGAGCATGGGCATCCTGAAATGTCACGTCATGCAAGCAAAGTAAATCAACCCAAAGTACCAAAAGAACCCAGAAGGAAAATGTACGGTGAAAATGTATTGCTAAATGCAAGGAAACTTAGGATTTTCATCAGATAGAAGATTAATGAGAACCCAAGGAAAGTTAAAAATGGATGGAAAGTGAGGGGTTTTTGTTTGCTTGAGCAAGAGATGATGATTCACTGGAGGAGGCTGCCAAGAAAGCGGATGACTTGGTCATTATCTTTCTTTGAAATCACAACTACAAGCTTTCCCCCAAAAATAATTATTTATGTAGTATATTCACTAAAACAATTTTTATGGCCTGAGAAGGCATCAGTTTGAGAAACATGTTTGCATTTGAGTAGGAAGGAAATGAAACAACATAGGAAATATAAAATCTACAGAACCCTTAGGGAGCATTCCCAGACTAAAGAAATAAGAGGTCCAACCACTCCTACTGTGCCAGGAATCCAGCCTGGTGCTAGATTATGATATACCAAAGTAGATTATGATATACCAAAGTAGACCCATATACCTAAATTATCCATCAAAACTTAGGGAAAGTCAAAATTAAAAAGTTTCTACCTGACAGTGGCATGAATGTGGTGAGCTATGTGGTAGAACTGCCCCACTGATTTGCAGTCATAGCTCTTTCAATTTCTTCTAGTCGTTTAGTTTAGTTTATTCCATTTATATCCCGCCCTCCCCCCGAAGGGCTCAGTGCTGCGCACAACAATAGTCACCAGCCACCATCTCATTAAAACAATATGCTTGAATGGTGAAGATCTGTGTGGTACAGAGAACAACGACCAATTTTCAAAATCATAAAGCATTTCTTAAAAAATAAAATGTCTAGCCACACAGCAATAGACTGAGCAATGAATCCAAAAGAAATGTGTAAATATGCATTTCAACTGTCCTTGACTCTGTGCATGCCCTAGTTGATCTTATTCTAACGCAGGCTCTTTGACTTAGCAGTTATAGGGTTACAGAAGTTACAGGGCTTTTCCACGTTGTTTTTTGTTGTTTCTGACTCTGTAACGTTTTGGTCTATTGTGAAGACAAGCAGGCATGGGGGTTTATTATCTCTGCTCTTCACCCTGTGGGTAAAAAAAAAACTTTTCCTCAGATCTCCAGGAAGATCTTTTCTACCTCCCAAGTCTCTGTACTTTTCTAGATATCAGCTTCTAGCTGGAGGTGTAAACTGAATATTTCATTATCTCCAGTCAGGAAGGATGTTAGTATTGCTACATAAGGTTGGACAGCAATTGACTTCCCCTCTCTTGACTGTTCTCTAAGAGTGATAAAAACTTTGAAATTAAAGGTTAAAGTTCTGTTCAGCCCAAATCTCCCAGTTAAAATGTATTTTTCCACAAGGTACATCAAATTATAAGCCACAAAAATGGTGAAAGGGTAGAGGGTCTCAAATAGACATAAAACCTCAGCACATTTCCCCCACTAACCTATTTTGCTTGTTCACTGTCTGTAGCTGTGTTTCCCTCTGATCTGGGGTTTGGGGGGCATTTATTTTCTGTTATTATTTTGTTTTCAAAATCCTTGCCAGTCAGGGATCACCTAGTAGGATAAGACCCAAACCTGAAGCCAATTCAGTGTGGTGGAATTACGGCAAAAGTAATTTTTCCTTGTTACTCTAAATGGGGTATTACTTTTATTTTATTGCAATTTAGCAGTCTCTTGACCAATCCTCAAAAGGAGACACATTTTATGGAAGATTGACACTGAACACGTCTATCATTTGGGCTCATTCTTGATACATACCATTCAAGAACCAAAGAAGGAGTTAAGAGTAGTGGGCTCTTATCTGGAGAGCTGGCTGGGTGATCTTGGTCTAGTCACAGTTCTCTCAGAACTCACTCAGCCTCACCTATCTCACAGGGTGTCTGTTGTGTGGAGGGGAAGGGAAGATGATTGTAAGCCACTTTGAGGTTCCTTAAAGGGAGAGAAAAGCAGGGTATAAAAACTGACTTTTCTTCACCCACAGCTGCATTTCAAAAGGAGACATCATAATCTAAACAGAACTCTGTTGATAGAGCCATATGATAGATTCTGCAACTTCCCTTTTTTCCCAGAAAGCATAGCTCAGGAATTATTGCCAGAATCCCTTCAGGTGCTTCAGTGGCATAGGAGGTTAAGAGCTCATGTATCTAATTTGGAGGAACCGGGTTTGATTCCCAACTCTGCCGCCTGAGCTGTGGAGGCTTATCTGGGGAATTCAGATTAGCCTGTACACTCCCACACACACGAGAGAACTTCTCGGAGCTCTTTCAGCACCACCCACCTCAAAGGGTGTTTGTTGTGAGGGGGGAAGGGCAAGGAGATTGTAAGCCCCTTTAAATCTGCTGCAGGAGAGAAAGGGGGGATATAAATCCAAACTCTTCTTCTTCTTCCTTGGGACCCCATGAGCTGTATAAATTGTGTCCCAGATATAAAATTTAATTCGTGCAAGATCCAGTTCTATGGGGATTCTATACTTTATGCCATTGATGGTGCTGGTGGTGAATATATGTCTCAAAATGCATACAAGGGTAGATCAACATTACTGCATGATAAAACCTGAATCAAATGCTGCTTAAAATCTTATTAACCATGGTCCTGCATTGACTTTTGATGACACTGGCGAAGGTTAGCTCCTTCTGTGCTCTTTGATTGAAAATACAGCCACTGGTTACTGGGAAAGCACCATGCGGAACTGCTACTGTGTTGAAAAACTGTTGTACAGCTGCTCTAAGTCAGTCATGCTGGTTATAAAGCATTCCACTGGGGAATGCGCTGAGAAAAAATCCATGAGCTTTGATCGCAGTGACCTAGCGCAAACTCTTGGTTTGGAGAAGCCGGCATTTTACTCTTTCATTGTTTGCTTCCATACTGCAGGCTGCTTTCTGAATGCTGTGGGGGTCATTCAAAAATAATGAGGGATACACAAAAAAGTAGCTTTCAAGTCTTGCTTGGCTAATCCGAATGATTTCTTGTTTTTTGAATGACTGAATAATTGGCATCTGATCCCTTCCCCTTCGCTTCCCTTCTGCCTGGAAATGGAGCTAAAACCATCCCCAGGCTGTTTTGATATTGCTGGTGTACAGGACCGGAGTCGCAGCCTGTGGATTCTGTGTCACGTACATCAAATGCTTTACAAGACTTAGATCTAGCTAATATCTTACCAGTGTAAAGAGACATCCTCAATGGATGATAATGCTTAAAGGCTCAGGTACCATGTCAGCACCTCAGCTTTGTAGCAAGGATTTCAAATTTAAGCTATATTACAATCAAGGGGGTTCGTGCACAGCTGGTCTTTCCTAAGCTTCCTAATTGTCCAGGTCCATCAGGATATTCCCAGCCCCAACCCCATGTGCTCGAGAAATTGAGGAGTAGAAAAAAATTCTGACACTCTAGGATTTCCCCCTAGTCAGAGGTGGGATCCAGCAGGTTCTCACCAGTTCACGAGAGTGGGTTACTAATTATTTGTGTGTGCCGAGAGGGGATTACTAATTGGGTCTGCTTTTCCATTAGAAATTCCATTCGGTCCAAAAATCATAAAGTCCTGTTGTTTCCTTTGTGGCTGGTTAGCGAAGGTAGAAAGCGGGATAATTCTCCCTGTTGGGCTGTTTTAAAAACATGTTTTAGAAATATGGTAAAGTTCCTTGTTTAAGGAAAGCATCCTTCTTTTGATTTCTAGAAACAAAATTAAGTATTTGAAAGTATTAAGTATTTGACAGGCAGTCAATTAGAGGAGAAGTAGTTGTTTCTGTTGGCAGTAGACGATAGGACTTGCTATAATGAGTTTAAATTATGGACAGAAAGATACCAGCTGGAAATTAGGAACTTTTTTTTTACAGTAAGATTTTTTTACAGTGACAGAGAAATTATTAATGTCCCCGCCCTGGAATGCTCGGCCACGCCCCGTCATGCTCCGCCCAGCCCCATTGGCGCTACGCCACTGTTTGAATCCCACCACCATGGGAACCTGTTACTAAAATTTTGGATCCCACCACTGCCCCTAGTCTCTATGTTCTTCATCACAGACATTAGAGCAAATTGCTAGAGTGTCTCCCAGAAGTGACTCTACATTCTCCCTACACCCCACCCTTCTTAGACACCCCCCAAATCTCCCTTCATTTACCTAGTCAGTAATTCCTAGTCTTCCTTCTCATGAAGATTCCTAGTCTTCCTTCTCATGAAGTCAATGGAGATATAATTCTCTTTAGCATTGTGCTGCTTAACAGGTGGTGTGGGTACACCTTATTTTGCAAGGAAATGAAGACATTCGTTGCATCCAGCACATATATGGAACTTGCTCACACATCCAGTTTCTCATAAGAACATTGTAACCCTGAATTGAAACCCAGTAGATTTGGTCCCGGGAATTGAATTCTGAAGATCAAACCTTTAATGAAAGCCAGATGTCAAACAGCACATGGAAAAAGATTAGTTCAAAGATACCGCAGAACAAAAAACAGTCAAAATCCGAGGCTTCCTGGTTTCAATGGAGTGATGAGCTCTCTCAAGAAAGGGTCACAGTAGCAGCTTTGTGAAGCAATTCTCAACATCAAAGGAATGCTCAGAAATAACTCAGCGGCCACCTACTAGGCAGTAAACTCTGCAGAGATGGACAGAGATAATGATGGCTTTAGTGTGTTGCAGTCCAGTCCTTTGTCTCCTGAAAAGAGTGAGTGATGAGAAAGTTCTGAGATGCCTCAATGAATATGGTTTCCCAGAAGAAAGAGCCCAGACTCTACTGATGTGCCAGTTACCTCCCAGAGTATTCTTTGTGGTGTGATGGGTAGGAAACATTCCTATTTGCCCTATTTTCAGCATGCCCCTCAGTCCTGCTCTGTAGATAAGACACAGGAGATGCTGAACTCTTGCACAACTGATCTCTTAGAAGAAGAAGAGAAGAAGAGTTTTGGATTGATATCCCCCCTTTCTCTCCTGTAGGAGACTCAAAGGGGCTTACAATCTCCTTGCCCTTCCCCCCTCACAACAAACACCCTGTGAGGTAGGTGGGGCTGAGAGAGCTCTGAGAAGCTGTGACTAGCCCAAGGTCACCCAGCTGGCATGTGTGGGAGTGTACAGGCTAATCTGAATAGCCTCCACAACTCAAGCAGCAGAGCTGGGAATCAAACCCGGTTCCTCCAGATCAGAGTGCACCTGCTTTTAGCCACTGCTCTTAGCCACTATGCCACTGCTGCTCTTAGGAGGGTTAGATCCAACTAACCAGATTTTCTGCAGCTGAGGAGGAGAGGAGAAGGGCTCCCCTCCCCACACGACTATGCTGGAGATGATGGAATCTGCAGAGACAAAAGCGTGGGTGCGTGGGGTGATTTGGGAGTGCTGTAACATGCAAAGTTGCTGACCTCCAGGTGAAGCCTGATATTCTCCAGGAATTACAATTGCTTTCCAGCAGGAGATCCAATCTAACTTCCAGCTGATCCCTCATCAGTTAGTAATGGGCTTCTGGTAGTGGCCTGCTTCAGCAAACACAGCCCACTGATCAATTGGTGGCCAGATGGGGGAAAAAGCCAAATGGGAAAAAATTGGGAAAAAGCCAACCTGACAGATGTTTGAGCATCCCTAATTATTATTATTATTGTAGGAGGGAAGGTGGCACGGCATAGCTCAATTTTGTCGGATGTCAGAAGCTAAGCAGGGTTGGTACTTGGAAAGGGGACCCCAAAGGAAGACCCTGTAGAGGAAGGCAAGGCAAGGCAAAACAACCCCTGCTTCTCAGTTGCCTTGAAAGACCCTTGCTGAGGTCACCATAAGTCAGCTGTAACTTAACGGCACTTTATACACCTCATTATTATTATGAATTAAAACCAGACAACACCAGTTATCTGGGAATGAATGCAACACTTATGGAAGTCATGTTTTCCCATGTGCAGAGGTGTAGCTAGGGAAAATGGATCCCCGTGCAAAATCTGAGTTTTGCTGCACACCCCCCCCCCATGTTTGTTTATGTTTTTTGTATTATTTTAGTTTTTTCAGTTTTTGGCCTGCAGGGGGCATAGTTTTTAGGCTAGCAGCATCAAATTTTCAGGTTATCTTTAGGAGACTCTCCTGATGATACCAGCCAGGTTTGGTGGAGTTTGGTTCAGGGGGGGTCCAAAGTTATGGACTCTCAAATGTGTAGCCCCCATCTCCTGTTAGCTCCCATTGGAAACAATGGGGGATGGGGGCACCCCCTTTGGGAGTCCATAACTTTGGACCCCCTGAACCAAACTTCACCTAACTTGGGTGGTATTATCAGGAGAGTCTCCCCAAAACTCCCTGAAATGTTGGTGCTGCTAGCCTAAAAACTATACCCGCTGCAGGTAAAAAACTTAAAAATACTAAAAAATAGAAAGAACAAATCTGAAATTTTTGCTGCCCCCTCCCAGGTGCGTGCCCGGTGAAATGCGCTCCCCAGCCCCCTTGTAGCTCCGCCTCTGCCCGTGTGGTACTAGAAGAAGGAGCTGAATGTCATGATCTGCCCAGTTCTGGTACAATCCTGCCACGTCTCCCAGGTGGGATGTAGGATCCTCTTTCCCTCCCTCCCTCCCTCCCTCCCTCCCTCTTTTGCTTTAGTTTCATTTCCCAGGCAAAGCCTAATCTGCTTGGTAGACATCTGCTAGCTGTTGCCGTCCACAGCACTGTTTTGAAGTTAAGCGAAGGCTGTACTGCCTTTGGATTGTGGGACTGGAGGAAGTCCAACCCCCAACCCCCTTGGAAACTGGTATTCAGGGGTGATGTTGAATGATGTGGCGGGGCATGATATGGGGTATAATGGAAGGTGTTTTTGGCACTTAAATTTTTCTTCTGGCAATAGAAATCTACATGCTTTTCCATGATGCTGTTACATAATAAAGAAATCATCTGAATGTAGAATCTTGTTATTAAACAGTCCAGGGGCTCGACACTAAATTGTGACAGGCATTATTTTTAGGATTTATGACTCTGGCACATTGCATGTGCTAAAATAAATGCCCGTTTCCTTTAATTAGATATTCAGCTTGGAGGATCAAAATTCTTTTTTTTAAGTGCTGTTGTGGTAGCAGGAGATGAGAGAATGGCTGAGCGTATTTGGCCCCTGCCTCTCTGCAGGATGTGCCTCTTGGAACCTATGTAGGAGTTGTTGTCAGAAGGATTTTTCTCAGCCCAGGTATTGAACTCCTTCGGAGTGAGTGATGAGACGCTGTAATTGCCTTGTGCGCTTCAGTGAGAGGACGACCTCTGTCAGTCTGCTAAACTGTCGATGTGATGATAGAGCAAAGAGACAAATAGAACCAGGGAGAAAGGTTTGTAAGATCAGCACCTTTCTCGCATTTGGCTGATCACCAGGTTGTAGCAGTAGACTGACTTTTCGCAAGTACCAAAAGGCTCTGATGTGTTTCTCTTTTGAACTCCTCTGCATCTTTCCTCAGAGGTAGTTAACTCCAGCTTGGAAATATCCTGCAGATTGGAGGGAGTGGGTTGGAGTTGGGTGAGGGAAAGGAGCTCAAAAGACATCTAATGTCACTCTTGGAATTCCATTTTTCCTAAACTGTATGACCCATTATGCGTGGAACACTTTCCTCGGGGCTCTTCCCTGCACAGTGGTGTTGCAGTGGAGATTCCTCTGCTGAAGAAGGGGACCATGTTTTAAAACTGATAATCTCAGTCCCATACGCGCGCACACACACCGCACATGAGCACATGCACACACATATTTCCTGCTGCTGCTGCTGTGGGAGGAGAGAGAGGCTTGTTATTTCCACAGTCCTTGGTGTTTCAATATTCCTTGGTATTGCCTGTATTACATCTACAGATGTAATATGGTACAAATGTTGAAATAAAGTTTTTTAAAGTCCTTGCGATCACCTGGGAGGGCCGAAGTAGAGTAGGGGAGGCGGGGTGGAGCCAAAAAGCTCAAGGCAAAGAATAATGCAGGGCCATTTGTTTAATCATTCCTGTGCAGCAAGGGCAAAGTTTGCTCTTTCCCCATTCTCATAAACAGTGGAGATTATGGGATCTGCCACACAGTGGGAGTGAGAGAAGGGAACAGGCATCCATAACAGAAGCTTTGCCCCAAGGAGAATCTTCCTTCAGTGCTGAGCAGAGCACCAATGTTTAATTGGCCTATGATATATCATGATGTCCATGTTCCAAAGTAGCTGTATGCTCCAGAGGAACTGAATTCTGTAGTTTGGAGATCAGTACCAGGAGAATTCCAGAGATTGGGCCAGGAGAATTCCAGGCCCCACCATAAGCCTGGTAATCTTACTTTGCATGAAGTGTCCATAGATCATTTTTCCAAAAAATGGATTTGGCTGGCTGCAGTGAACTAGAACACAAGGCAGTCCAGTGGTTTAGAAAGCCCAGACAGTGCATCCAAGTAACCATTAGCATATTGACCTGCAGTGAAAGATTTGCAAGAGACTGCCTGCTTATTTGAAGCTGAATGAGCTGCTATTTTCTCCTTTGAGTATCTGATCATGGCAGGCTTGAAAACAAATGAAACTTTTGGCCATCTTCAGTTATGACATTGTAGAGCAGAAAGGGACTGGGCTAGCTCTGAGGGCTAGTTCCCTGAGAAGCTAACCCAGTGGTTTGTGGGGAGTAAGATATTTGCAGTGGGTGTGTCTCTACTTAGGATTGCCCTGCTGCTAGCGGTCATAGCTAGAGACACCTGATAAGGCATTGGCTTACAACCAGAGGTGGAACTGTGCCTGGGACTCATGTTCATCCTGCACCTCCAGAACACCCCCGCCACATCATAGCCATGCCCCTGCAAGGCGCACGTCTGGGGCATTGTGCCCCACCTGGCCCCCTGGGCGCTACACCACTGCTTACAAACGTGGCTTACAATTATGACCTTTTCTGCACAAGTCATTTATAACATATCTTACCACTTTGCTGCCCCCAGAGGCTTCTCCGCCAAAGACTCCCTTTGAGAATTTTCTCATTCAACCCAGCCCCAATCCAGAGATCCCACAGAAGCAAATCATATGCTTTGTTGGATTTCATAGATTCCTGGGGTGACCAGGATCCAGGAAATGTTGTTTCCCTGGTCTGTAATTAACGGCAACAGTGTATATGTGTGCTCACCATTTTTCCCCATGGGGATGAAAAACAACTTGGGAGTGTTGATTTTTGGTGGAAAAACCATTGGGGGTGGGGGGAGAGAGGTCTCTAGTTCCTTTGCACACTAGTACTTTCCCCTTTATATCATAATTTCCAGCAATGCGTTCTGTTAAAAAAATAAAATTGGAAAACTAAACACAGGACTACCTGAAATCTGCATTTTGCCTTGAAAGCTCACTGTGCCACCATGAGCCAGTCGCCATCAGCCCAGCCTACCTCACAGGGTAGTTGTTGTGAAGTTACAATGGACAGGGAAGAAAGCTGCTGTAAATTGCTTGGGCCTCCACTGAGGAGGCAATTTGTTTAGAAGTATTAATAAATACCTGGCTCCTTCTTCCTGCCCTGACTAGTTATCTCCACTGCTAGGAGAAATGCTGATATAGCCCCAGACTGCCCCTTCCTAAAGCTGAACGGAGCGCCCCATTCTTTAGCCGAGCTTTCTCTTGATCTTCTAAGGCAACAGGCTCAACTGTGCTTGTGCTCAAACTAGGGAAGAATAGGTTCTCGATTCCTTCTCCTAGCTCTGAGTTGGGCCAGTCAGTCTTTTTCAGCCTAATGTAGCTCATGGCAGTGATTGCAGTGAGGATAAAATAGGAGAGAGAACACAGTTGTAAGCTGATTTTGGGTCCCCATAGGAGAGAGCAATGAAGTATAAATAGCTAAACAAACAATCTGTAATTCCACCCAAACTGAAGAAGGGTGTAACAATGAATACTGCTGGGATGGTCTTGCAAGAAAGCTGGGATAAAACATGATTAATTGATGCCATTGATTTAAGAAAGATAGATGAACCTACCAGATTAAGAAAGACCTTTCTCTCGTTGAGAGTGAGACCATGAAGAGCTGCAGCCAACCAGAGTACCTGATGCTGAACAGGCGATTTCATGTGCTCAGAGAGAATGGGCAGGACAACGAAAGACAGTGGGAAGCCTTTTGGGCAACTGAGGGTGGGCAAATCAAAAGTTGCAGGCAGGGGTATTCTCAGACATGAGGGCAAAAAGAAGTAGGTACATTTATAAATGGCAAAATATCAGCCTCAGTTCTCTGGAAGAGGGGTTTGGTTTCTCTTACACACTAAGCTGTGACCATCGTTAAAAGCAGGCATGGTTTTAGACACACTGTTGGTTGTTGGTTGTTAACTGTGCGCGCCACTTTTTCAGAGTGGGATCGGAGCTACAGCTGCAGGTCTTGTTATAAAGCTGTCTTTAAGCCCTGTTTTACAAATGGCTTTTCCACACGACAAGGGATGTTCTTGACCACCTAGCAGTATTTCAAAATCTGCCAGTGAAATTAACAAACCCTGCCTTTCATTGATTAAAGCAAAAGGATACTGTACTTCATCTTAGCCAAAAGGCCAAGGAGCGATGATTAAGGCCTGCAACCCTGGTGACTGATATAGGGTTATAAGTATACGTGGCTAAATGGAGGTGAATTGAGAAAGATCTATTTCTTCCTGAGATCTTGCAGAGCTGTTGCCCATCAGAAGACATATTACTGAGCCCAATGGACCTATGGTCTGTCCCCATGCGAAGCAATGTCGTGTGCTTTTTGGAAGAATGAGTAATATCGTCTGACAATGCAGCTTTAAAGCAATGATTTAAAATCAACAGCATACAGTATCTCCTGCTGTCTGCTATCTAAGCAAAAGAAGGGAAAATTGGGAGAGAAGGGCTGCTTTCACTCATGACGATCGTGTGCACTTGTCAAGAGAGTGCCCATCTTGCAGGAATTTTCTCTCTTCAGCTAGTCTTTGCAGGTGCAGAGTGCCTTCTCCCCTACCCCCTCGTCAACACTTATCTCAAGGACGAGTTCTCAGATTAGCTTAATCAGAACATCCGTTGCAGTTGAGAGTTCCAGTTGGGAGGGAGAAACTTGCTAATTCCTGTTAGGAGGGGGCAATTTACTCTGTAGAAAAAATCCCTGAAGATGGCCCTGTTGATTGGTCATGAAGGGTCAGCAGGTTATGGCCAACGGTATCCATAAGAGTACTCCCTCCCCTCCCTTGCATGCCACCCCTCCCCCTCCACTAGGGTGGGTGGTCCATGTCCAGATGCTGGACCCCGTCCCCTCTCTTGCATGCCACCCCTCCCTCCCTTCCCTTCCTTTATATGCCACCCCTCCCTCCCCTCTCCCTCCCTCTGCTAGGGTGGGTGGGCCAGGTCCAGATGCCGGGCCCCCTCCCCTTCTCTCCCTTGCATGCCATCCCTCCCCTCATATGCACAATTCAGAATTATTAGTACTTTCAGAACTGGATAGCATGGGGTGCCTTAGTGCCAAAAAGAAACTTGCTTTAAGCTCTGAAACCATTAGGCTTCAAGAAACAATTATGCAGTGCAGGACTTCAGTAAATAGTAAGTTAGCTTTGTTACTTTCTGTTTATCCTGCCATTGCCGAACTGAATTTGTTCTTATGTTAAGCATCTTTCTAATTTTTCTGTAATAAAACTCTATATTGCTTCTTAAACAATACGAGTTTACTCACCAAACCCAGAAGCGCTTGCTTGCATTATTGTACAGCGGCGGTAGGAATCTTTGCAGGCCAAATCTTTGCCAGTATTGCAATCCCATTTCTGTCACAACTCACACAGAGAGGGCAGGCTGTAATACCTGTATCCGAACAAAGGTAGCCCTTCTCAAAGACTGTTCCTGTCTCTGTTATCATTGCCAATTCCAATTGGTTCTTTCATCAGTATTCAGAATGTTCAACCCATGACCTGACTGCCAGTCATGAAGCCAATTTTTCACTGAACTGCTCATCTGTTCATTGGCCTGTTTGTGGCTGTTTACCAAGTCTCTTCATACTATTCTTTCCTAACAGTGCCGTACAAGTCAATCAGCTTTTTTTTGCTCGTGTTGTTATCTCGTAGTCTGATTGAGCACTACATCATCCCTTCTTTTTTTTGTGCTGCTGCTCTAGCCGTAGGCAATTGTAAAAATAGACAGGTAAATTAGAAATCACACCGCTTGGTCATATATAAATGCTACGTTTGAAAGCATACGTTCATTGTTCATCTAAGCAGTCCTTAGTGATGCTGCTGGTTGTTAGTCTGTAGTGCTTCACACGTATGCAGTTGTGAAAGAAACCTGAGGTAAATATATTAATCAGATCCTTGAATCATTTGGCGCTGAACCAAGCAGACTTGGTAACTGGCTCACATTTGCTTTTCACAGTCAGACACCGCAAGTTTCTGTTGAACACATTTGACACAAAAATTTGAAGCATTGTATTGTCGAAGGCTTTCACGGCCAGAATCACTGAGGTGGTGTGTGGTTTCCAGGCTGTATGCCCGTGTTCTAGCAGCATTCTCTCCTTTTTCATGATAACCGTGGCATTACCCTTGTCTGCTGGTAGAATGATGATTTCTGAATCTGAATTGAGGTTTTTGATGGCTTGTCGCTCTTTCCTTGTTATGTTACTGGAGGGAAGTTTTGCCTTTCTCAGAATCCTTGCTGTTTCCCCTCTCACTTCCTCCGCTTCTTCCTCAGGGAGATGATAAATCGCTGATTCCACATTAGCAATGATGTTTTCTACTGGAATTCTGGTGGTGGTAACAGCAAAGTTTCCTCCTTTGGCTAAGATGGATACTTCGTCATCAGAGAGTTGCCTCTCAGTCAGATTGATGATGGTTCGCGATGTATCCAATTCAGGTTTCAACTGATGTTTTTGGCATTTGTGGAATTTTTGTTTCTGTCTTTTAATGCTGCTAGAACACGGCCATACAGCCCGGAAACCATACAGCACCCCATTTGAAGCATTCCTAATCATCTGGGAACTAGAAAAACTCCCATAACAATGTGGACCTAGGAGAACCTTTATCAACTCCCCACTCAGGATAAAAAGGCATGCGGCATGGATTGGGTCTCCAAATATGTTCTTTATAAAATGGTTGTTGAACAGTGAGGCTTGAAGGCCACTATTTTTGAGAAGTTAAAACCAAGGAAACATTGGGTCTTTGTAGAAAATTCAAATCACACTGCAAGTACTCTATTGCATATTGCAATTACGATGAGCCCTAATCAGCACGTGCTCTGCTGAAACATCCAGTTGTGCACAAAACCATTACAGATGGACACAGAGATGGACTTTGAATCCCTAAATGTCTGTTGCTGTCAAACTGCTGAATAAACACATGTACGTGAGATTTTTTGGAAAATTTTATCACAGCTGCGGTTCTGACAACATAACGCCAAAGCCCGAAGGCAGCCTTGGGTTTCCTTCCAGTAAAATATGATCAGTGACTTTTCTCCACACCTTTGACTTTTTAGACCCAAACAGTATATATTCATCTGGCACAACCACCAGGAAATTCTCAGACATAGGAAATCTGTTAATGGCAGTTAAAGCAGATATGAAGGCGCATACGATTAGATAAATATTTGTTACAGTTGATACTTTGAATGTAAGTTTTTCTTTCTTTCTTTCTTTCTTTCTTTCTTTCTTTCTTTCTTTCTTTCTTTCTTTCTTTCTTTCTTTCTTTCTTTCTTTCTTTCTTTCCCTCAGTCATTTTCTTTTCCTTCTTACCTTACAGGACTGTTGTGAGGAAAAAAGGGGCATGGGGACACAGAGCTATGAACCATGAGCCCTCATTGCAGTAGTCTAATCTAGATGTTACCAGGGCATGCACCACATTGACAAGATGCTTTAGGTCCAGGAAAGGCTGCAGCCATCTCACCAGCTGAAGCTGCTGAAAGGCACCCCTGGCCACTGGTGCCACATGTTTATCCAATGGGAAGCCTGCATCCAGGAGCACTCTCAAGCTACAAACCTGCTCTTCAAAGGAGGAGTAGAAACCTATCCAGATTCGGGGACAACCCATTTCATAGAATCATAGAGTTGGAAGAGACCCCAAGGGCCATCAAGTCCAACCTCCTGCAATGCAGGAACCCACAATCAAAGCACTCCTGACAGATGGCCATCTAGCCTCTCTTTAAAATCTCCAGAGAAGGAGACTCCTCCACACTTTGAGGTAGTCCATTCCAATGTCGGACAGCCCTTACTGTCAGGAAGTTTTTCCTGATGTTTAGGTTGAATTTCTTTTTCTTCACCTTGAACCCATTACTCCTGGTCCTAGTCTCTGGAGCTGCAGAAAACAAGCTTGCGCCCTCAAGCAATTTCCCAGATCAAACTTTCCCCCCACCCCACCCCCACTAGCAGCACCTCAGTTTTGTCCAGTTTAAATGATATAATCTCACCACTACACTCCACATGCACCAAATCAAGAGGAACTAGAAGGAAACTCAAATGTTCAAGTTCATAACTACATCAAAACTAGAATGGAACTCAGTAAAAAACAGTATTTCCTTTCCCCCCATAAAGAATATTTTGCTAGTATAAAAACTGCAAGTGAAAGCTCACATAGAGGTCTTGGCAGTGGCGGGATCCAAAATTTTTAGTAACAGGTTCCCATGGTGGTGGGATTCAAACTGTGGCGTAGCGCCAATGGGGCTGGGCGGGGCTGTGGCAAGGACGCAGCCGCTGCGCCAGTCTTTGGGCGGGAAACGAATGCACGCAGGCGCAGGCTGCCACGCACGCTGGAGCACCTCCTGCTAGACTGCTTTAAGTTCTGTCCGCTACTGCTAAGAGGAGGGGCGTAACTAAGGCAAAAATCACGTGGCAAAATCACAAATTAGTAACCCCCTCTTGGCACACAGAAATAATTAGTAACCTACTCTCGGGAACCTGTGAGAACCTGCTGGATCTCACCTCTGGGTCTTGGTCCCAAATCTCACTTAAACTTCATTTAGTGAAATATCCAGAGAAGAGCCTCTAATGAAGATCTCAACAGGCTCTTCAGAAACCCTAGTCCCAGTTTAATCCTTTTCACATACTCAGTCTAACAAATCAAATAGTACAACTGAGAGTACCCAGAAATAAAGTAGCAATTCAGACCCTTTGCCAGTAAATTCAGTTTAAGAGAACAAGGTCTCCCTCTTTGATTTAGACAAAATGAAAGGCATCAGCAGTGGTCAATTTTTTTTTGGGGGGGGGAGGGGGGGAATCCAAAAGCATCAGAAGCACAATATCCTGTTAAAAAGTCAAAAAGCAAACCATCCATTTTGAATCTGATGAAGAGCGTTTTTGCTCCTGAAGCTTATACACTGAAAATCTAGTTGGTCTCTAAGGTGCTACTGGACTTGAATCCAGCTCATCCAGTTCAACTGAATTCTTATGCAGGTTGAATGGAAACAAAAAGAGAGAAAAGGAGAAAAAGATTTTGACATACATGATGGAAAGCCTCAATTTGTAGTTAAAGATAGAAGTTATGCCAAAGTTGGTAGCCCAGATGTTTTTTCTGCATACCAGCTCCATTCTTGGGAGGTTTTTCTGCCCCTCATTATAGTGCCAACATTCTAGCAATGCCATTCTAAGTGGAGTTTCATTTTTATGCTCTCTGGGAGGGGTGCATTATCAGTGCTTGCCGTGGGTACCATTTTCTATAGATATGTCCCAGCCACTTAGCCTAAGTAAGAAGGAGAAGGAGGAGGAGGAGGAGGAGGAGGAGGAGGAGGAGGAGGATAATGATAATGATAATGATAATGATAATGATAATGATAATGATAATGATAATAATAATAATAATAATAATAATTGGATTTATATCCCCCCTTTCTCTCCTGCAGGAGACTCAAAGGGGCTTACAAACTCCTTTCTCTTTTCCTCTCACAACAAACACCCTGTGAGGTAGGTGGGGCTGAGAGAGCTCAGAAGAACTGTGACTAGCCCAAGGTCACCCAGCTGGTGTGTGTTGTGTTAGAAATGTTGGTCCAAGGACCCTCAAAATAATCTGGACAAAATTGGTGAAGCAGGTAACAAAGCTTTTATTGGTTTACGGTCTTGCAAGAACGGGTGTCCACCCAGTAGTAGGCACACCCTTCCTTTGTTCTACAACAGTTTATAATACTTTTTCAGGACCCCCCAATCCCTCCCTCACTTCTCCACTGGCTAGGAGATGAGGGCTATAGCCTATTACAATTCATCTAGACATACTATGTCATATACCAGGTGGTATCTCCTCCAATTAATACATCTCTATATGGTCATTTCCTGTAATTAATATTTGGTTTTTAGTTGTCAACCCTTCGTTAGTGTCTTCATAATATATATCCATGCACCTGCCACGTCTTTGGTTCCCTTATCTTACTGTGAAGACACCATCATATTTTACCCCTTCATCCAAAGGCCTTCTACCTTGGCACAGGATCTTAGCCACCTATAAGCGGGTACCTCTTGGCACAAGAACCTAGGTCTTCCTGACCCACTCCCCTGCTTTGAAGTCACTATCCCAAGCTTGCTAGGGGCCCTCTTATCAGCAGGTGTCTGTTTGGCACAAGAACTCATGTTCTATTACTGTTTATGACTATTGAAACCAGGCTTCAGAAGCATCTTAGAAAAAGAGCTAGAGGCCTTAAGAAGCTTCTGAATGGAGTTTCTGCTTAATAGCACCTACTGATTAGGATCTAGAGAAGCAAGCTGTTTTAGCTATTTTACACTTTAAACTGAAAAAATAACATTTATAGCAGGATTCATTACACATGAAGTATTAGGATACATATATTGAACATGAGTGATTAACATATTCTTTAAGTTTCATTATTTAGCTACAATATAAAAGCATTCAAATATACAAACATGATTATAAACTACTACATCACCACATCACCTATTATTCCCCTCTAACCCTTGACCTTTCTTCTTCTGCTTGCTCATTATTTTAAAGCAGGTGTGCTTTTAATTGGGATATGATAAGAAATACACAGGTCAAATGGAATATACTAAGCATCATACTCCCATCTCTCTTTGAATTCCATCCAACTTAACAGGCTTTATTCAAGTGTAGATACTATACATGGACTTTATATTCAGAGTTCACCTACTAAATCTTGTGATTCTGTGAAGGGTATATTCTTTGTGACTTCTAAATCCCATATTTGTGCACTAAATATGTTTATGTGTGTAGATAACTCAATATAATCTTACACCTTATGAAAACACCTAAAGCTACCTTCTTTTATAACTTATAAGGCAATCATTGTCATTGTCCCGTGTATACTTTATAAAAGTAACACCTCTTTGGCATATGTAAAAGCAACATTTTCATCTATCACAGTTGTACAGGGTAATCTGAATTCCTCAGATAAGCCTCCGCAGCTCAAGCAGCAGAGCAGGGAATCAAACCTGGTTCCTCCAGATAAGAGTACACCTGCTCTTAACCACTATGCCACTGCTGCTCCTGTGACAGGGACTGCCACAGGATATCGTGATGCTCATTAGCAGAGTTGCCCAGAACCTGGAGAAAAATAAAATCCTCTCCCTTTAACAGAGTTTTAACAGGATGTTATTCACCAGGCTTGTTATTGTACTATGAAATAAATGTTTCAGCTGCCTATTTCCACACATGAAGCCTCTGCTAAAGGCAGTAGACTTTGATTTCTCCAGGCTGCTGGAAACCATAATCATTAGCTTAGATGGGTTTTTAAAAAGGGTGAAGGACTTCTTGGAGGATAATCCTATTGACAGCCATTAATCGCTGTAGTGAAACAGAACCTCCATGCTCAGAGGCCATATACTTGTGAATATTTGGTGATAAACTGTGAGGGCTTTTGCACTCATGTCCTGTTTGTGGGGCTTTCTGGCAACTTTTGGTTGGCCAGTGGGGGAAACAAAATACATGATAACATGGACTCTTGCAGTCCTATCCTAAACAGAATGGCACCTTTGAGAGAGCCAGGATGGGACAGTGCTTAAGAGAGGTGGATTGTAACCTGGAGAACTGGGTTTGGTTCCCCAATCCCCACTCATCCAGATGAAGCTTGTTGGGTGGCATTGGGCTAGTCACAGTTTTCTCAGAACTCTCTGAGCCCCACCTATTTCACAAAGGTTCCTGTTGTGGGGAGAGAAAAGGAATAGGATTGCAAGCAGTTTTGAGACTCATCAAGGTATAGAAAAGCAGGATATAAAAAAACAACTTAACTTCTTTGAGTCAATGAGTGCAGAAGAATGTAATTGTTTAGAATAGTAGTTCTGATCCAACAAGGCCTTTTAGTTGATTTCGTGCTGCTCTTCCACCATACTCTTCCCTTCCCGTTACATTTCATTGAAGATCTGGACTGTTGCAACTGAGGGCAAAGGGGGGAAATTCAACCAAGCACACCTGATTTTTTACCTTCTGATTTTCAACCGGTAGGAAAGAGAGGACTTCAGTCCCCTAGGTGGGTCAGGTGAAGCGTGGAGTCACTGTTTCTCTCCCTGTCCTGCAATTTGCTTCAGGGCTTCCTCATTACAGCTTCTCCAAAGCGATGCTACTCTTCGTCTCCCCCGCATTCTCGGGCATGGCAAAAGCATTCTTGTAGCTCAGTCGTTTCCATAGCAACACACCCCCCCCTTTTCCTGCTCAGAAGTTTCTTTAAAAACACCTTGAGCCACACTTGTCCTTGATGGGGACAAAAGAAAAGAAAGACTTTAAAACATCTTGAAGAGGAGCGGAAGGGCTGTTGGTTCACCCACTCTGCAAACATCTTTCCTTAAAACAATGCAGCCAGGAGACATACATGAATTCATGTCTAGGTTTAATTTGGGATCTTCTGCCTGCAAAACTTGAGCTCTGTTACACTGCCTTTCCGTAAGCAAAACAGTCTTACATGGTCAGGATATTGGTCTGCCAAACCCAGGATTTTCTTCTCTGTCTGGCAACCACTTTCCAGAGTTTGAGGCGGCGGGGGGGGGGGGGGGGTCCTTACTAAAAATCCTTTGACTATTGATCTTAAAGAGAAGGGTCTTCACCAGCACCTGTTACAAAAGTTGACAACTGTCCCATCCCTTTAGTAGAAGCTTACTGGGATGTTGTTTTTAAAAGGTGATTTTTTTAAAAAAAAAAACCCTTCCGTTTCATCAAAAGCTGCAGATTCCAATTTCCACACAAAAAAGACTCTATTAAAGGGTCAGGACATTCTGTCTCTGGGTTAGTAGCAACCCTTAAAGTGACTGGTGGCCAAGTGAATGGAGCTGCCAACATGTTTTTATTTTTATTTTTTTTAAAAGGGATGCGGGGGCCCAGTTTGGATCTGGACCACAGCATGAGGGGAAGAAGAATTATGCCTTTATTCCATGCTGTTTTCCCAATCCAGATCTGCCAGGGGGTTGCAATCTGCTCTGCAGACGTAAATAGACAAGCATCTGAGTTAGTACCAATTTTTTGCCCCAAGCCATTTCAAGACAGGAAATTAAGAAGACTGACAGGGATTGACACTGTCCCATTATACTATGGTCTTAATCCAAATCAGAATCCTCTACAAGCCTGATTTTTTCTTTAAATGGTGGGATCTCCAGGAGAGGGGTAGAGCATCTTGAAGTCCACAGTTCCGTTCTTAGCATTTGCAGTTACACGGGTAATGTTGTAGTGATGTGAAAGACTTCAACTTGACGTGAAGAAGAGCTACTGCCAATCAGAGCAGGCAACACTGACCTTGATGGACCAATAGTGTGACTCAGTAGAAGACAGCTTCCTGAGTTAATGTTTGTGGCACAAGCGGTATTAGTTACTGCTGAATCCCCAGACTTTTTTATTGCAGATATTACACAATGAATGCAGGTTCTTCTCCATGCAAAACCCATGCCCTGCCATTGTGCCATAACCCTTGCTCCCAAAAATTGTTGCTTCCCATTCATCTGGACAGGGCACCCTTCCCTTTCTTGCACCCAAGACCATTTCAATTTACAATCAGAATTAAACTGCTACAAATGGTTTCCAACCTCCAGGAGGAGCCTGAAGATTTCCCAGAATTACAATTTATCTCCAGACTATAGAGCTGGACTATTCCAATTGATCTCCCGGGAAACCTCCTGTGTTGTCCCACGGAAGGAAGTTAGTAACAAAGGAGCCAGCATCTATGTAGCAATGATGAGTAAAGAAAAGAGGCTTTGTCTTTAAGATGAAGAATTGTGGGAAATATAGTTTAGAGGCACGGGAGTAGTATTCAGACAAAGATCGGCTAGTTATAGACGCCTGTTAGTTTAGAACTCACCTTTTTTCAGTTATTCCAGTTACAGTATTGAGCTTGTTCTGATGAAGAACACGGACGTGAGTTCATGCATTCTTCACAAGATTAGATAAGGTTACATTAGATTAGAACAGCTAATGTGCCTACGTCAAGGACGTAGGTAAGGGGGGGTTCTGAAGTCCAGCCTCCTGTTTGTGTTTTTTTTTGGTATTTTTTAATTTTTTTGTTTTTGGCCTGCAGGGGGTGCAGTTTTTAGGCTAGCAGCACCACAATTGCAGGGATTTGTTGGGGGCTCTCCTGATGATACCACCCAGGTTTTCTGAGGTTTGGTTCAGGGGGTCCAAAGTTATGGACTCCCAAAGGGGGTGCCCCCATCCCCCATTGTTTCCAATGGGAGCTAATAGTAGATGGGGCTACATTTTGAGGGTCTATAACTTTGGCCCCCATGAACCAAACTTCACCAAACCTGGGTGGTATCATCAGGAGGGTCTCCTAAAGATACTCTGAAATGTTGGTACTGCTAACATAAACATTCCTCCCCTGACAGGCACCCTCAATTTTTCCCCAGAGTCTCCCTTTTAAAGGCAGAATCAGGGCTTACAGAGCTAGTTTACTGTTTTCTTTTGAAATAAATATTCAAAAACATTTAACCTACTGATGCCTCAATTAATGTAATTTTATTGGTATCTATTTTTATTTTTGAAATTTATCAGTAGCTGCTGCATTTCCCACCCTTGACTTAATGGGAGCTAATAGAAGATGGGGGCTACACTTTTGAGGGTCCATAACTTTGGACCCCCTGAACCAAACTTCACCAAACCTGTATGGTATCTTCAGGAGAGTCTCCTAAATATACCCTGAAAGTTTGATGCTGCTAGCTTAACAATTGCACCCCTGACAGCAAGCCCCCCCCATTTCCCCAGATTCTCCTTTTAAATCCACCCTCTTCGGCATGGATTTAAAGGGAGAATCTGAGGTCCCCAGGGGCGCAACACTCAGATTTTGCACTTGGCTCCATTTTCCCTAGCTACAACACTGCCCGGAGGGGAGGGCAGAAGGGACTGCCAGCTGCCGGCTGGGAGCCCAGCCGGTGGGGGGGGGGGGCGGGGGAGCGGGGCAGGGGAATCTGCCATCCCTGGCCTCGGAGAACTGCTTTTATAAGCACTGAGGCTGGGGCAGAGCTTGGAGAGGCATAGCCCGCTCCCTGAACCCCACCATAAAAAATCTATACCTACGTCACTGGCCTATGTATTAATTCAAAATAAGGCAAGTAAGGTTTGAAAGCAACAGACTACATAAGTCAGTGTGAAGTTGCACATTCCATTTAATAAACTTGAATGAACATAAAGGAATGTGCTGAAAGGTGTCTTGCGAAGCTGTGACACTTATACCAGAAAAAGAAGACGTGAGACTGGTCTTCTTTGGACAGCTGTATACCTCCTTTAGTCTGAACACCATCAGGTAATGATTCAAAAATATAGGGTTATCTCGACATCCTCTGCCCTCAAATCGAATGACTCACACCTCCACAAAACATTACATGAATGGTGTGGAATGGAAATAACTTTGAAAATGTTATATCTCTGTTTCTGACATGCCGGCATTGCTCTTTGATGCAATTACCTCTAGGTCTGTTTTTTTATCAATGGAAAGCTCAGGCATTAGATACTGAAAGAGATATTTTCAAAAATGAAGCCTGAAAGGAGAAGACCTAGAGCTGTTATAACAGGAAGGTGGGTTGGTGGAATTTCAAGATGAACTTTCCTAGTTCAAACGCGGCTATAAAAACCTGAATTGCGTTCTTCTGATGTGAATTATTTTCTTCAGTATTTAGGACAGACACTATGGGAAGAGAAAGCAATACTGGAGGTCATAGGTTGACATGGCCTTAGGAAAAGTTTTACACAAAAATTCAGTGTATATCTACAGAACAGAAATGTAAAAACATTTCAAAATGGAATTTTAAAAGTTGCTAAGTTTTTGACCCCCTCTTGGATGAACACCTGAATGTGTGAGCGGGTTTGTGTGTGTCAGTGAAACTGAGAGCGGTACCATAAAGAGTTTAGACTGTCAACAAGAGGCTTAACTCTTAGCAGAGTCACTCAAGATGGAATGGTCACAGCTGAGACACTGGACTAAGACCCTTTCCGCACCACAACGGTGCGCGGTGCATCGGCATAAACGATGCCGACGCACCCCTCCGGGACCATTCGCATGGACAGTCCTGGGAGGGCAGCAGGCAATGGTGCAGCCTTCGCTCAGGCTGCACCGTCCCTGCAAGCTTACCTCGTCCCCTGGCCTCCTGCTCGTCGCAGAGGCCAGGGGACACGCCCCCACAGGCTAGAGTGACAGTTCTGGAGTTGAAGGCCAGGGGGTGTGTGTCCCCTGGCCTCTGTGACGAGCCGGAAGCCAGGAGACGAGGTAAGCTTGCAGGGATGGTGCGGGGGACATGGCGCCTTCCAGCTGCTGCCGTTCGCACGGCAGCGGTTGAAAGCCACTGTTTCTGGAAAACCTTGCTCGGGGAGCGAGGTTGGGAAACAGCGGCTTCGCGCCGCTGGGGGGGAGCGAGAGTGGCGCTGCTGCAATGCAGCTGCGCCCCCCATGCGAACAGCTCCTTAGGGACAGCGTTTTTGCCATCCCTACGGCGCTGTTTTTGGCCCGTGTGGAAAGGGCCTAAGAGTCTCATCCAAAGGTGGGAGATGAATCTGCCGTTGGGAGTGATGCGCTAACAAACTGGTGGATTTCCCTCCTTTGGGGACTTATTCCAGCAGAAGGATGATCCTGCTGACATGCAACCACTTCTGGTGCTGGAATCCAGTGCTAAACACCATGCCAGCATCCCAGGGCCCCTGGCACTGCTGCCAATGTAGCAGAGGTGGGCCAGTGGCATAGCCAGGGGAGGAGCCAGCCTTAGTTGGCTCCCTCTCGGCCTTTGCTGGTGTTCCACCGGCCCATATGCTAGACTTAAGCCACCATTTTGGGTGGCATAAGTCCATTAGTGCCATAGTGGCTTTTTGACTTTTTGAGCCATCCTATTCCACTGAGAATCATATTTTTATGGGGGAGGGGGGACAGGCACAGCTGCAACACCACAGCTGGACACCCAGCTTGTGGATGGGGCTGTAATATGTATCCACCTCCTTCAGGAATCAGGGGCCACCTCAACAGAAGAGAATGGACAATTCCAGTAGTGATAGGGTTGGAGGAATCCTTGAAGGGTAGTTACCGGGCAGCAGCAATAGTGGAAGGTAATTCTGGTGAAGGATCTATCATAGACAACAGCAGTGCCACTTCAGCTAGTGTGTAGAAGAAGTCAATGTTAAACCACTTCTGAGAAGACAAGACTCACTGGAAAAGGCAATAATGCTAAAAAAAAAAGCTGAACCCCCCAGGTTTGGTGAGATTTGGGTCAGCGGGTCTAATTTCATGGGGGGTGGCACCTCAAGGGGGGTGCCCTTGTCTATCCAGTGGAAGATGGGGGCACCCCGCTGGCAAGCTCAGGTGTGGGCAAAGGAAGCCACTTTGAGGGGGAAACATTTGTAGTGCACCTCTACCACCACCAACATCAAAATCCCCATAATTGTCAAGGAGTTGTACTGTTTTCTGGGGATCACAAAATGTCAGTTTGTTTGCTTATGATCTTGTCTGATAGCTGCTGGTTGGTAAATAAAGAAGTATCTTGTACTTGGGGTGGAGGAATCATGAGCTATATTTATTGTATACTTATTGTAGCTATTTATATTGAAACATTTGTGTGATTTGTCAGGCTTATGTCTCTCAAAGTGGCTTTTGAGAAATGCAGTAATAAAACTTTATAAAAATAATATTCTTTTCAAAAACCAGCGCACTCAGGTAAGACAGGCAAGTGAACTGCATGTTGAAAAGATGCTACACTCTTCAAGATTGTTACATCTATTGGGTAACAGTCTATGTGCTCAAAGACTCAGAGACCAAATAATAATAAGAAGAGTTTGGATTTATATCCCCCCTTTCTCTCCTGCAGGAGACTCAAAGGGGCTTACAATCTCCTTGCCCTTCCCCCCTCACAACAAACACCCTGTGAGGTAAGTGGGGCTGAGAGAGCTCCGAGAAGCTGTGACTAGCCCAAGGTCCCCCAGCTGGCGTGTGCAGGAGTGTACAGGTTAATCTGAATTCCCCAGATAAACCTCCACAGCTCAGGCGGCAGAGCGGAGAATCAAACCCAGTTCCTCCAGATTAGATACACAAGCTCTTAACCTCCTACGCCAATGCTGCTCCTCAAAGAGAGTTTGAGGTGAGAGATCCAAGTATAAAAATCAGTGGTTTTTATTAGGATACCTCCTGCAGCAAAAGTATCCCTTCCAGGGCAGAGGCAAAATGACAGAGAAAAGGTGCAGTTTATATAGGATTTTCACTACATTGATTGCATCATTGATTATATTTCAAAGCATTCCCAAGCTTGTCAGAAGTTGCAATAAACAGCTATTTACATCAAGGTTGTTCCTGTCTCTCACCATGGGGAAATCCTATTATTAGTTCAAATTGCAACAGAGTCCCTGAATCGTGTCAAACAGGGGTATTGGAATAATAAACAATAGTATTTATGCATATACAGCATCCTTGAGAAACAGATAACAAACACCAAGCGCTGAGCCGGTTTGGAGACAGATACGTTGACTCTTGGGGGGTTACAATTTGTACATCACAGGGACACAGTATTTGGATACCTGAGGTTGAGTGATATGGGGCCAGGGTCTTTCTTCATCACTGAACAAGGAGTTAACAGATATCATCTTTATTGCAGATAACAGGAATGAGACTCATGCACACCGTGGAGTGAACCCCAGAGCGTGAACCTTAATTTCAGTATACTGATTATCTGTTATTAGTTCTTTTATGTCAACATGAGAGGTCTCTTACTAGCATAAGGTCAAATGGTCAGGGCAGGAAGAATTTATCACAGACTTATAGCACCGGCAGAACTTTCTAATATAAGGTAGAATCAAAACTCCTAGTACAGTTGTAACATAAGTGACAGATACAATATATTGAGTACAGGGGGTATTTAAGGCATAGTCTAGTCTAATACATAAGCAACTAACTAATAAGCATAATACTGAGGGGTACAAAGATGTGTAAACTCATGCAAGACTAGGAACAAGAAAGCCTAAAATTATGATTCTGGTGTGACACTACAAGATGAACTGCAGTGTTCCCCTAAATTTATATTCTTTGCCTCGACCAAGTTGACTGCGGTCATAACCAGTCTTTACACAAAGCCAAACCCTCTTTGCTACAGAAGCCAAATGAAATTGCAATTTACCAAACTTGGTGTCTTTGAGCAAAAGCCGAGCCAAAGGATGATTAAGTGACTGGATCAAATAAGTTTTCTAATTCTCATCAAGTACAGCTGAATCATTTTTCATCACAATGTGGCTGGCAGCCCAATTCAGAGCGGTAGGAATAAGAATATGATTTAAAGAGGAAGAGGATACAATCTGGATTCTAGATTCTTCAGAAAATATTGAGGCATGTAGTGGGTTAATTTAGTTCAGAGTTGTTGCAAACTGTAGCAGATCATGTCCAGGACAGGCTAATATTACACTTGGGGGATTTGACACAGTACATCCTCTGGTTGATGTTGGGGGGCTCCACACACTGGTTCAGCTCACATCCTGCTCTTCAGGTGCAAACAGGATGCCAGTTTTTTGAGAGACTGTTCATTGACCTGTTATTAGCTATTCAGTTGTTTATTTCACCTTCCTGAGAGAATACTATAGCGCAATACACATGTGCATTCACTTGCAGTCTGATAGAGTTCTGTGTTCTGTGTCCAGTGGGCAGATAATTGTCTAAGTAGTAAACTGGGTGATTGTCACATGTCTGATCATCACCACTGAACGAGGTAAGTTTCACTGTCAAGAATGTTGAACTGCTGGGATTGGCAGCTAATTTTGGAAAATACTTCCTGGAGTGCCTTACCGGATTTTCAGCAGCCGAAGTATTTCATACTGAATGCTTCATGCTAGCACGACTGAATTCCTGCTGTTTTCCAGCAGTTTTAATTTGCAGTACCATGATTCAGAAAGATGCATATTGCTTTCAGACAACAGCCAATTACTGCTTTCCACAAGAAGGAGGTAGGCTGAAAAGGCAGTCTGGAAGATCAATATTTTGCTGTGTGATTGTGCTAATCCAGGGGTGGTCAAATTGTGGCTCGTGAGTCACATGCAGCTCTTTGCCACCTAATGTGCGACTCAAAGCTAAGAAGGCTCGTCTGTAGAGACGTCCCCCCCCCCCTCCTGGCCTGTCTCCTGCTTGCGTGTCCTTGCCTCTAGCTGTGCAGCTGAACTTTGCTATGGGGCACGGAGGATAGAAGGGTGAAGGGGTCAGAGGTGGAAGTGCCAGAGGCCCCATATTCATTGTAATTCATACAGCCTTGACAACACGTCAGCTGGATTTTAAATGACTCACAGCAAAGATGAAGACTCGCAATATTTCCCCTAGCAGTAATAGCCAGTAATTATCTCTAATTTACATATTTTCCTCCATTTTTGGCCAGATATTTCGTGTCTCAGCCAAGGAAGTATCATTAGTAATATCTGCTTTTATCCCCTTTTTATTTTTGGAAGTCTCCCTTAATGTTAATAAAAAGTAATAGAAATTACCTGTGGGTATTTGTTAATGTTTATATAAAAGGTTTGTAACAAAATATGCATCTAACAATACAAATTTATGTGTAATATTTGTTCATGTCTTATGGCTCTCAAACATCTGAAGTGTATTCCATAAGGGTCTTACAAAAGCAAGTTTGACCACCTCTGTACTAATCTATGTTTTGCCCCGATCCTGCCAGTTTGCCTTATATACATAAACACTTTCCAGTTAAACAAACAGAGATGTAAGAACAGTGGAATCTGAATTAACACAGTCCCTTCACTGATCAGCAATTGGGTGGATGCTGGGGCAAATGTTATTTTACTGTATTTCTAACTGTTTTGTTTATATGGTAAACTGCTTGAGTTTTGCAAGGGAGAATAAATGTTTTAAACAAACAAATATCTGTGATATTGTGAAATGTTGGTTGCTACTTGTCTGCACCTTGAGAAATAGTTACACATTGTTCCTTCCTTCTTTCCCTTAAAAAATTATTTAATTCATTTTCATATGTGTATATGGATGAAAATGTCAGTGGGTAGATCTGATCCCATTTCTCAGTTCCTTGAAAACAGAACAATGTCACTGCTCATGGCTTACTACAGATTTGTGTTGTTTTAATAGCCCTATTATCTTATTGTTAAAGGCAGCACTGTGTCCCCGTTCACACTACAGCAAGAACAGCAGCTTCCAAGAGAGAAGATAATTAGATCTGTTAAAAAAAAGTTCTCAGATCTTTGGCTGATCCATATCATTACACATACATTATTCTAGAGAAAACATTTCCATCTAATACCTATTGGCTTTGAAAGGATTAAATCACTTGCGTGGCAAGAATTTGTGAGCACTTTGCAAGTCTTGTCCTTCAAATCTCGTGGCATTACAAGTGGATTTATTAAATTGGCTCAGAGTCTGGCATTCTCCTTTTGTTGCTGAGCTTTGCATTTTCTGCCAAAGCCCACAGGGTTAAGGTTGCTATGGGCACAAAAACCTTTAAATCTTTGCAGCATCAAATTAGAAGAGTTTGCAATCTAACAATTAACTCAATCTAATTAGGCAGAAAATTCCCTAGGAAAATGAGATGGAGGGGAAAAACAACAACAAACATAGCTGTGATGGTGTTTCAGTCCTATCCAAGTGGCCAGCTCACCCAGCCACTCCTGTAGCGGCTTCCTAGTGGCATGCGGAGGCTTGCAAAGCAGGAGAAAACCCTGCCCTACTGCCAAGAAGCCCTCGTAGGTTTCAATAGACGTATGGCCCCTTTTGGGTGGCTTCTGTCTAAATTGCTGGCCACTGTTGTAAGGCAGCAAATGCCTGGAAGGAAGCTGACTAATATTGGCTCCTCCCCCAGCCCACCCCTCCCGCGCCAGTGGTGGCGGCAAGGATGCTGGGACACTGATGTGGCGTCTGGTGCTGCATTCCAGTTCTGGGGAGGACGGTGGCAGCTGCATGTTGGCGAGATTGCCCTTGCATTGGGATAAATGCCCCAGGGAGGGCAAATCCACTGGCACGACCACGTGCCGCTCCCATGGGCAGATTTCCTCCCCCTTTGGATGGAGCTCTTTTGAGTTTCATGTACTCCTGGATATAAATATATTTACTGCAGGATACATAGCCTGTTATTAGGCAACAGTACTCAAGAATGATAACCCCTTTCTGGGCAGAGGAAATAAATGAATGATGTGTGGGTTGCATTTTTCTTATATGCCTTCATCAACCAGGGCTGATTTCTGTAATATCTTCCACTTGTGTGCATCTTGAGTGCGCAAGGGATATAGTGATGACGTACGTAATGTGGAAACACTTGACACTAGAAGTACTATTTGTGACAATCAGTACACAGCACAGGCATGATTTAAATTATTACCTCTGGACTTGTTCAGGTCTAAATTTGTTCATTTGGATTAGCTGAACCGAAAACAACCTGGCTGTTCAGATAAAAGTCGCAAAACTGAAAAACCTGTTGCCTTTTTTCCCCCCTGACTTTTCCCACAGCCTATAAAAGGACACAGGGAAAAATTGTTTTAAAAATTCTTTTTAAAAAGTAAAGCCCGTTTATGAGGCTGGTGACTGGGCTTTGGATTTTAACTCTGCCCACCCACAAAAACACTTTACCTTGGCTGGTGCTCTGGTGAGCTTCAAGGCAGCTCTGCCAAGCTGGCAAAGGCAAAACCCTTTGCTGGAGTGCTCTGTTGCCCTTTTCCTGCCCTGTGGCCGGTTTCCAGGGCAATAGGAGAGGGCGGGAGAGTCATCTTCAATGGATTAATAGGCGAGCTCGCTAAAGTTTTCCTATTTGGCCAATGGCTGCAATGCATTTTGCTTTGCATTTTTTTCTAGCTGTAGTCTTAATGTGAAGTGCAACAACCTCTAGAAAAGGGAGAATAGCAGTGAGGATGGAAAGGTAGAGGTGTCAATAGGATTTCAGTTTAGAGACAACATTACTCTTTGGCCAATCACAGAAGGTGTTTTTGGCCTGGATTTCTTTCATTTTTGGGGAGTGGGGAGGATGCCAAAGAACATAGATAGGAGGCCAGGTTCCAACAGCCCCCCCCCCATTGCAGACAGGGGTTTGAGAGAGTTCAGTGCAAAACTTGGCTTTAGCAGCTGCCCCCCCCCCCCCCCCCCGAGGTTCTAATGCTTCAACTGCTGAATCAATGGATTACTGCCTGTGTTGGATTCAGCAGAGTTTCCAAATTTGATCCCCTCACCAACCACTGATGCCACACACATCCAAAAGCCTCCACCAAACCCTAGTAGCTGTGGGCAGTAGCGTAGTGCCAAGAGAGCAAGGCAGCCCTGCAGGGGCCCAGCAGAGGTGTTCCAGTGCATTCCGGGGGCAGATGGGTCATGGCGGGGGCGGGTGGAGGTGCGGCAGGGGTGAAGGGTGCACACGTGCCCTGGGCGCAGTTCCCCCTCACTCCGCCCCTGGCTGTGGGCATAGAGGGTGTTAGAGGTGATGCTCAGCTCACTCAGTCCTTGATCAGCCTCCTCAAACCAAACCTCCATGGTGAGAACAATGCAACTGCAGCAAAACTGCTCTTTATCTTGTCGGAAATGAGAGGGACACTGTGGGACAGGGACCAACGTGTCAAGCAGAAACTAGCAGAACCCACAAGAGTGCCACAATTAACGAAGCTTCCCAAGACTGACTCTGCGCAACACAAATAAAATTTCTTGAGGACTTTGAAAGAAGCATTTTGGGGAGGAGTTCTGCACAGCTTTTCTCCCCAAACATCTTCAGAATGTTTTATTTCAACTCAACCTGTGTTATTTTGAAAATGCTAAGCTTGCATTCTTTCCCCCCAAGATGTTGTCACCCTGTTTTCCCTTGCCTGTGTGGAGAAAGGGGGCATTTTATTTTCCCCACCTGACTTTTAAGCTCTTTTTTCATTTTCTCCCACCCGCCATTTTCAGCTGCTTGAATAATTCTCCCTGCCGCCTGCCATTTGGTGAAGTTTCCTTGGGATGTTTCCTCAGAGGACATGGTGGTTGCCCATCTTTTCAGCGATTAATTTTCTGCTGATTATGGCAACATGTCATTTCCCCGTTTCTTAAAAGGTAACTTCAAAGCATGAAGACTTGATAGAGAATCCATGCCAATCAGTGGTGGGATCCAAAAATTTTAATAACAGGTTCCGATGGTGGTGGGATTCAAACAGTAGGGCCGCCGCACACACGCACCTCCAGCCCTATTGGGCAGGGAGGTTGCTTTAGTAACCCCTTCTTGGCACTCAGAAAAAAATAGTAACCACTTCTATAGATGTGGTGAGAACTGGTTGGATCCCACCTCTGATGCCGATTCTCATAACAAGTCTCCATAGCTTTGCAGATGCCTCACCAAAAATTTTAAAAGTGGGCGTATAACAGATTGCCATAATCGGAGGGGAAAACTGAATTCATTCATATACTGAAAATTAATCACTGAAAAGGTGGGCAACCATGGTACCAGATGAGGAACGAAGTCGAGGAACTTCACCAAATGGCAGGTGGCATGGAGGATGTTGGTTTGGTTTGCAGCTTTGCAGAGGTGTAGCAAGGGGGAAAAGCGCTCGGTGCACCAGTGCATCCTCCATCCCTATCCCGCCCCAGAATACCCCCATCCCGCCACACCACGCTACGCCATGCCCACGCCCCCCGTCCCCTTGGAGCTACACCTCTGCATCTTTGTCTGGGCTGGCAAAAATGCCTCCGCCCCTTCAGCTCCCAGGCACTGTGGCATGGGTTTTGTTGGGCTTGAACTGCCAAAGCTTGCCTGGGCTTTGCTGAGCACTGCTCGCTGGACTGGCTTGTGGCTTTGTCTGGGATTGGCAAAGATGTTTCCTGTTTTGATTTTCTTGTGTTTCTCTTTTGTTCTGGCTTAGGCTTCAAGGTGCATTGTCTTGTTCTGCTGGACTGGGTCCTGGTACGTTTCTATTGGGCTTGTGTTGGTTCTTGGAATGGGAGGCACTGACCTGTGGTTGTTCGCAAGCATGCCTCTTTGCTTTTTCCTTGGAGGGAAAAAAAAGACTGCTTTTCCTCCACTGGAAACAGCTGGAAGACAGTGGCCTGAGTTACTGTTTTGCTCCAATTGTGGGGCTCGGTGTGTGTGTGTGTGTGTGTGTGTGTGTGTTTTTCAAGGTAGAGACACCACCAAATTTGCAGCACAGCTGCTGGTGACTCTCCTCGGAGAAACCGCCGGGGTGGGTGAAGTTTGGGTCAGGGGTTCTGGTTCTACGGGCGCCCCGTTTTCTTCCATTTGGGCACTTATAGAATAGAATAGAATAGAATCTTTATTGGCCAAGTGTGATTGGACACACAAGGAATTTGTCTCCGGTGCATATGCTCTCAGTGTACAGAAAAGAAAAATACATTTGTCAAGAATCATAAGGTACAGCACTTAATGATTGTCATATAGGTCTAGTAAGCAATCAGGAAACAATCAATAGTAATAAAAACATAAAATGTAAAATCATAAAATAAAATGAAATGTCAGCACAGGCTATAGTCATACAGTCATAATTGGGAGGAGATGGGTAATAGGAATGATGAAAAAAGTAGTGCAGTAATTATATAATAAATATATAATAAATAGTTTGACATTATCGAGGGAATTATTTGTTTAACAGAGTGATGGCATTCGGGAAAAAACTGTTCTTATGTCTAGTTGTCTTGGTGTGCAGTGCTCTGTAGCGACGTTTAGAGGGTAAGAGTTGAAACAGTTTATGTCCAGGATGCGAGGGGTCAGTAAATATTTTCACAGCCCTTTTTTTGACCCGTGCAGTATACAGGTCCTCAATGGAAGGCAGGTTAGCAGCAATTGTTTTTTCTGCAGTTCTGATTATTCTCTGAAGTCTGTGTCGATCTTGTTGGGTTGCAGAACCAAACCACACAGTTATAGAGGTGCAGATAACAGACTCAATGATTCCTCTGTTGTACCTCCCCCACCCACCCAAATTTATTGTTTGGGAGGATATTTGCTTTTTGTCTTCAAGTCACAGCTGACTTATGTAGGGCTATCAAGGCAAGATACCTTCAGAGGTGCTTTGCCATTGCCTGCCTCCGCACAGTAATCCTGTTTTTCCTTGGTGGTCTCCCATTCAAAAATTAACCAGAGCCAGCCCAGCTGAGCTTTGGGAACTCATGAGATCAGGCAAGCCTGGCTTATCCTTGGTGAGCTAAATATTATGATTGTATATGGGATTTTTTTAAGGCTGCCAAATTTTTTTAAAACTTTTTTTTATTGTATTATTTGAATTTTACAGTTTATAGTAATTTCCTTCTTCATACATTTTCAAACAATACTTTTTCCCCCTTTCTCCCTCCCCCCATTACTTCTTCTTCATAGTTTTGTCACACAAACAGCAGTAAGTTCATTCTCTGTAGCCTCTTCTCCCATATTTCTTCATCGACTCGAGCTTCTTTCATTCAGTCCACGTATATTATCCATATCTTCAAAATTTAAGGCTGCCAAACTTTAATTGCAAAATTGTAGCCTTGGCCAGAGCCTTGTCTTTATTGGAAAAACAATAAATTTTGCAAAGATGTGTACCAATGTTTTGATGCCTTTTATTACATTAATTATCATAATGGGAATAGAAGAACGATAAGGCTTGAAAATTCAGTACTATTTTGTATGGCAGTAGAACTGGGGGCACAGTGTGCTTGAGGTCGGTGCATTTGCAGCACAATCCTGGCCGGGGGGGAAAGACTTGGGGAGTCCATTATCTGTTATGCCCGGGTAATTCAGAGATATGCTGGTGCAGCATCTCAGCACCTTCATGCCAGTGCTGAACACCTGTATAATGACAATGCAGTGCTGCTGTGCCATCAGAGCAACCCCCTGCACTGGTGGAGGAAGGGATTCGGCCAGTTATACCCTGTCTCACAGAAAGATAGAAGCTAACGTTTGAATTAATCAAGGACCTTCTTTGAGTTCTAGTACCCAGCATCAGCTCTCCCAAGCCCTCTCCAAACTCCCCCCTTGTCCCAAAGTCCAAGCTGCCTGCTGCCCTGCCAGGTGCGGCAAGCCGAGGAAGTAGAGACCCCCTTCTGCCCCCTGGCTGGCAGTTAACCAGAGAAATTCATGGAAGTGTGGGTTTGGGGGGGCGAGGGGTAGGACTGGACTGCAGCTGAGGTGGGTGTCGTTTTTTCAGCAGAAAAGAAAAACTTGGCCCAGCCACGGTGCTCACCCTGCTGGCTGCCGTTGCCGAAAACACCGCACCTCTCACATTGCCCGATCTGCACCACCAACACACACAGGCACACACACCCTAGCAGCAGAGGCGTCTCTCCATCCCAGGGGAACTTGCACCCTGCTTGCCAACTTTATGGGTGAAAAAAAAACGATTGAGCCAGAAGTGAGGGAGCATGGAGAAGTCCTTTGGGAGGGATGGGGGAGGATCTGAGAGTTGTTAAAGCATGTGGCCACCACACTCCTGCTGTTTGGTTGGGAAGGGGTTGGGAAAAGGGAGGAAAGGCACCAGCCCTCCCAAGCCCCCTCTGCCCCCACCCCCACCCTTTCCTCTAAGGAATTTTGTGTCTGTGGAAGCAGAGTACTTCTACCGAACAACGTCCAACTGCATTTTTATCTTTCTGTGAGACACGCCTTAAGCGGCTCTAGCGGGAAAAGCCTTCCAGACACCCACGGCTGCATCTTGGTCGTTAGGGCAAAATGGAGGATGCCCATGCCTACCACTCTGGAGGAAGGTGGAGTAAACAGATAGATGGGGCTGCTAACCTGCTACCTCACTGGCAGTCTCACAAAGTCAACACATTTGTTGATGCATAGAATGCGTATAGTAATGATAATACAATTCCCCAACAGACTGAGTTTGTGTACTTGGGTTCTCTGGAGTATTGATGACATGCCAGTGTTGGAACCGTTCCCATTTCTTCAGAAATTAAGGGCAATGAATTCCGCCCATAGCCATTTCACAGAGCCCCGTCTCTGCGTACTGTGCCAGTTCGCCTGGTTCCTTCTAATGAGCACTGATAAATATGCAGAGGCCGTTTGCATTTGTAAAATGACTCATACATTCTCCTTCAAAGAATTCATTAAAGCCTCAAGGAACGAATGGGCTAAGAGGTCACCCAAGGTGTTGAGCAGTGGCTCTGAACTGAACAAATTAGAGTGTTTTGTGGGTTGGGAGTCTCCATTTTCTTCAAAGAGAAGTTTGCAATGCTAGCCTTTCTGGATTGATGAATTACCATTGTTTTGATGTCACTCTTGCAACATTTGGTGATCAAATCGAATTCATTTTGCTGCATGTTGGCTTTTTCGGTGTTGACATTTTATTGTGTGTACAGTATTTGACAGTATTGAAAGCTGTTGTGGGTGTTTGTGAACAGAAAAACCAGGAATAGATGATCTAAACAAAAGAACGAATACGCGAATAACACCACTCTCATCAACCTTTGAGCATGCTCTGTTTTAATACTTGTATTTTAAAGGTCTGTTGATGGTAAAATAAAGTTGAACCTATTTTGTTCCAGGAATGCATGTGTAAATTGTGCCATCCGTGTTTCAAAAAGGTGGAAAGATAACAGTCCGCATCCACATTTTAAAGATTAAGGCATCCAATCCCATGCCTGTCGGCTCAGAAGCAAGACTCATGGTATTCACTGACACTTCCTGCCAGGCACGGGCACACGAGCCAGTCTTTTATGCTGCCTTACTGCTTCATCAAAGCGCCCACCTGAAGTAGCTAACCGTTCGTAATCATAAAGGAGAATCATATCCAAACCCATAAACTCTTAGTTTTATCACGATACAAACATCCCAGATGCTTTGCAGAGAATTGTACTCCCTTCAGCTCACAAAAACCTTCGCAAATAAAGCCGGCTTTAGAAGCCTTGAAGAGATGGTGCCCAATCTTACTTCCTGGGGCAGGAAGTTCTATGTAAAAAGTACCAGGATGGCTAGGAGGGTACTCGTGTAAATCAACAATATGTTTTAAAATTAAAGCCAAGGTGAGACAGTTCTCACTGGGGTAGAACTATTAATATCCCCTGGTTGGAATATTTGAGCTGCTTCGTGGGCACATATGGGCAGCTCATAGGGTTCCCAAAGTGCCTAGGCAAATGCAAGAAGATTTTGGTGGTTATGGAAGGATGGGATATCATTTCTGGGTGATTGTCTACGCTGCCTTCCCTAGGAGAAGGGAATTCCTAGAATATCACTATGCAGACAGAGGTGGGATCGAGCAGGTTCTCACAGGTTCCCGAGAGTAGGTTACTAATTATTTGTGTGTGCCGAGAGGGGGTTACTAATTTGTGATTTTGCCACGTGATTTTTGCCTTAGTTACGCCCCTCCTCTCAGCAGTAGCGCGCAGAACTTGAAGCAGTCTAGCAGGAGGTGCACCGTCGTGCGTGGCAGCCTGTGCCTGCGTGCATTCGTTTCCCGCCCAAGGAACGGCGCAGCGGCTGTGTCCTTGCCACAGCCCCGCCCATGAATGCCCCCCATGAATGCCCCGCCCCCGGAATGCCCGGCCACGCCCCTGTCATGCCCCGCCCAGCTCCATTGGCGCTACGCCATAGTTTGAATCCCACCACCATGGGAACCTGTTACTAAAATTTTTGGATCCCACCACTGTATGCAGAGACCATTTTTTTCTCACTCTTCACCAATGGGGGAATGAAGCTAGAAGTAGGTAATAGTCTGGTCCATGTGATTAACAGGAGGCTTGTGGGTGCAGGTGGCCCCACAGATCTGAGCTCATTCACAGAGACAAGAAAGGTTGCTGGGTTGCTCTAAATTTTTCAGATAGAGTTCCCGTGCCAGTTCTGGGAGAGCGAAGAACCCCCCCCCCCCCCGATACATCCTTAGGCAAAGTCTTGTCAAAAAGGAAGACTTTGCTCAAAAATGAAAGCAGCTTAATAGCTGCAGATGATGGGACAAGAATTTTAAATCATTGTGGGGGGGGGAGGGAACAGGAGGGGACTGGGACACTCATGGTCTGCAGCTCAAAAGAATAATGTACCTGATTATGATCTTTGGAACAGACAATATATTCGACATTAAATATTAGCAACCAATTTCAGAACTAAATGGGGCACTTAATTGCAACCAAGCTATAAAAGAGACCGCGGATTAATTTATTGCTTACTGCAGAAACAAACCAAGATCTTTCTCTTCTTGGGATTTCTGTTACATTATCCTGTACAGAAACACTGCAAACAGCCAAGCTGCCTCGATTTACTGTTAACTCTCTTTTCTGAAGGATGAAGGCATTAAGCCTGTAATTTGTCCTTACACCAAATGCAGCAATTCATAATTACCCAGTGGCAACTCAGAACTGCACATTAAGAAGAAGAAGAAGAGTTGGATTTATATTCCCCCTTTCTCTCCTGCAAGGAGACTCAAAGGGGCTTACAAACTCCTTTCCCTCCCCCCGCCCACTCACAACAAACACCCTGTGAGGTGTCAGAGCACTGTCTGATCAGCAAAATCTAAATGACAGTTGCCACACGACACAGCCTCTTTCTGGGATTAATGGGAAAGGACCTATGATTGGTTAGTGAACTGTATATAAGGCAGCACTGTGCTTTGCATTGTGAGACACTTGCCTTCGCACTGCCTGGCGAAGCACTTTGTCTGAGAGAGCAACCTTTCTGTGAACTGAATAAAGTAGGACCGCTTCTGTGAAGCTGAATTGCTGTGTGCGTCTCAGTTCCTGCTGCGTTCCGGTGTGTGTTGCGCAACTCTGCTATCCGGGGATTGAACCCCCTCTTCAGTACCACACCCCTCAACAAAGTGGGGCTGAGAGAGCTCAGAAGAACTGTGACTAGCCCAAGGTCACCCAGCTGGCGTGTGTTGAAGTGTACAGGCTAATCTGAACTCCCCAGATAAGCCTGCACAGCTCAGGCGGCAGAGTGGGGAATCAAACCTGGTTCCTCCAGACTAGAGTACACCTGCTCTTAACCACTACACCACTGTTGCTCCTGTTTGCATGAATTAAGCTGAAGTGTTAAGGTAACTGTCTAGTCAATCTAGGTCATCCCAAGGATTCTGCACATACAGGGCAAGGACAGACACACACCATTGCCACACCATGAGGAAGTTGCTGCCCAGCTTCCTGCTCCTCTACATCACAGCCAGGCAGGGAATCATGTGCACTCCTCACACCCTGGTACTATGGGAAGGAGGAGTCTGCTGTGTACTGTCCTCACCCAGTGTTGTGCCATGGGAGGTGAGAGAGGGCAGGAGGAGGGTGGCCCACCCAGCATTGGAGGGAAGGAAGGAGCAGGCTCTCCATGGGCCTCCCACTCAGGCTGGGGTGCCTCCCAGAGCTATTGCTTGCTGCAGCAGAGCTCAGTTCTACAGACAGGCAGGTGGAGCAGCGGCAAGGTTGGGTGGGACCTCATTTATCCCTGGGACCCTAAACAATCTCTTAAGTCTCCTGGTGGATGGGCTGGCTGTGGACAATGGCAGATCTAGTGGGGACAGAGGGGGGCAGACGCTCCAGGTGCCACTTTCAGGCATCACGTTGACTAGGGGATTAGAACATGTGACTGATCCAAGGTCACCCAACAAAGCTCCATAGCAGAGTGGAGATTTCATCTTTGGTCTCCCAGATCCCAGCCCAACACTCTAATCATGCTGGATCTCATGACTGGCAGCTAGCCTTATATTCTGTACTTTAATATCCTATATAATTTTGCACCCCCCACATGACAAAATGGCTGGCGCCTGGATCATCTGACACCCCCCCCATGTCCCTGTGGGCCCCTGTTCTGTAGATAATGTGGTGATGGGGTTGGATCCAATTTTCCTTAGATACTGTGGTGTTGGGGTCGGATCCAATACTCTACAGATACTGTGGTGATGGGCTCAGACTCTGACACTGGTTATTTAATACTCTTCTGCTTGCTTTTGCGCCCCCTCTTCCAGCTATCCTTTAGCTTGTCCAGTGTACCTGGGTGCCTTAGTGATCTTTGAACACTGCCCGAATGGATGGGGACAGATCTAGCTTCTCCTTTAGTCTGAAAGGGTTTCATTAAGAGGGCAACTGCTCGATATGTAGAAGGGCTCAAGTTCAGTCTTCCAGCATCGCCAGCTGAAAGGATGAAATACAACCCCCTTTTCTTTGCCTGAGGCTCTCAAGAGACATTATCAGAGCAGGCAGTGCCGACCTCGATAGGCCAGTGATTTAACTCAACTGAAACAGTTTTGTGCTTTCAACTAGACCACAGTTGTCTCAGTTGCTGGTGGTCAATTTCCTGAAATTCCTTAAGTTCTAGGCATGCATTACAGACACACATAGGCAACAAAAGGTTGACCATTTTTCCAAGGAAAAGGTGGCTTTTGGAGGGAGACCAAGCAAACAAGAAGCAAGAGGGGAGAGGAGCTTAGCCTGCTTCCTCCTCTACAGATCTCTCTTCCCAAGTCTCTTTGCAGAACTCCACTTGGGTATCATACTGTGGGCAGCAAAAATGGCCTGGAGAAGACAAAGGCTGATGGAGAAAGGTTAAAACAGCCTCTGCCCACTGCTTCTCTGCTCCAAATTCCTTCCCCAAACCTGCTTTTCTAGTGGGTTTATGAAGATGGTGCTTGAGATCCTTCTCAAATAGAGATGGGAACATGGAGAAGATAAACAGCGGGGCTAACTGGTGGCCAGCAGAGTGCGTGCCACATGAACTTCAGTCAAGGGAAAAAAATTATCTGAGACAATCTGATCAATGCTCCACTCCCAGAGTGGAGAGGCTGTAGAAAATCTTTCCAGTGGCACAAAGCAACTCTCCTCACTTTGTCATGACAGAGGTGAGAGAAAAATCAATCGCTCATTGGATTTTTGAAGAGGACTGAAGGAAGTAGAATTTCTCAGGCTACTGAAAGGGAATGGAAAACAAGACTGTCAGTGTCAAGACGGTCAGTTTTGCCCGTGGGAAGAAGCTGAGGGATAGCTGTGATTTCAAATTTCTCATCCATTTAGGAAATCCCATTTGTAATGTTGTTTCTCCCTTGTGCAAACTGAACCTGTGTTATGTATAAACTGTAAACAACGTATGTGTACACAATAACAAAACCGGGGGCGGGGGGGGGGGAATAAAACTATAACAGCTGACAAAATATAAATAAATATTCTGGAAGGGAGGAAGAAAAGAAGAAAGGGAGAAAGAAAAGAGAAAACACGTGCACATCCTTACTGGAGGATATTTGGCAATCCACTGCAGAGTTACTGCATCACAAGGCAATCTCTCCAAGGCATGCTTCCAAACTCTCTCCCTCTAAATTCCTTCCCAGATTTTACAGTTCCAAATATATCAGTTCCCATCTGTTATTTTATTTTTCCTTCTGAATTTGTGCAGACTCTGGATTGTGGGTTCGTGCAAGCGTAGACTGTTGCAGACATGCCTCGTTTGCTGCCCTGTGCAAAAGTTGTCCTTTCATACGTGCCCGTTTCTTTTCTATTTTCTATATTAATGATGCAGACGCACGCATTGTTAAAAACACCACAAGGAAGCAAGGGTGATGCGAGCATACAAATGATTGCACCAAGCAAATGCAGATGTGCCATTCAGTGCATTGATGAACCACCACTCCCCCAAAGCATTTTTAATGCAATCAAATATGCAGTTGCTCCTCTCTAATGTTTTATTTTGTATGCAGATAAATCACCACAATACGCTTAGTGGAATCCTATGCACAATTGACTTTTTGCAACGTTTTGACAATGTGCATGTATGTGTTGGTGATGTACAGTGGAAGGAAGAGGATGATGAACTGAAACCACGGAGGTGGACATGCTCTAATTCTCAAAATTATTTTTGCAAATTCCCCTGGTTAAGGCCAAAGGAAAGAGGGATGCTGCATTTAATTCCAGAACAGCAAAGGAACGGAACAGAGGGAACTATCTCATCTTTAACATTCTCTCCTTCTCTCAGACTCCTTTTCCCCAGGAAGAGACCTCATTGTTCTTGCACAGAGCAGCCAGTGTTTTCTGCCCACCAGTAATTTTGGGAGAGCCAAGGTGATGTACGTTTCTGACTTGCGGTGCTGTTTACTACAGGGGAGAAATAATGGAGAAGCATTGTGTTCCGATGTTTTGGGACCTGCCTGGGAAACCAGCTGAGACATGCCTCATTTACTGAGTTGTACAAAATACCAGAACGCAATCACCGCTAAGCTCTCCCCTGGCACAGGTGTTGCTCACCGGAGGACTATTAAACTGAGAGCGTGACTGAAGTCATTTTCGCAGGCAACCTGCTTCATTTGGCAGTAAGATGGAGCGTTCTCAGTGCAAGGTTTTCATGGTTTGCGTTCGCTTCTCACTCCTTTTCTTCAAATGCTACAAATCTCCACCCCAGCAGACTGAATGGAACCTACTCTATTAAAAATTGTCCTTCACCAGATTGCCCACACCAGATCACTCTGGCAAGATGCAGTCTCTTTTGTGCATGCATGTGCATGCACATCCTCCTGGAGGTGAGAGATGCATGGCTCTTTCATGAACCTTTGGTGCTGGCAAAGCTTCTAGGAGTGCAAAAGAGTTGCTCTCCAGTTCCTCATGGTGTCTTTCTCAACAGGAAATGAGCAATTGCCCCAAAGGGGAGGGAATCTTGGGATCAACTCTACCAAGTTGGATGGGATCTGAACTGAACTTCTCTGTTCCTTCTTGGGTTATAGGCTGGGGTGTTGTCAGAAAAGGTGAGCTTTTTGGTGTGAGCTAAAGGCAAAAGCCACAGGACCATTGGCTTGCCCCGTGTGCCCTCAGTGAGCCAGACCACTAGATCCAGGACTAGGGCTGCCAACAAATATCCTGTCCATTTAAGAAATGGGTAGCTGAAGCTTTTCATGGCATGGAAGCAAATAACATCACTGTGTATGTAACATCCCATGAAGCCTCTTGGAAAGGGACGGGACTTTTTTTTCCTTCAGGCAGTTGACCACCATCTTCAAGACCAGCTTAGGAAGCAACTGAGCACCAATTAGGGCTTTCCAAGGGAGGGTGGGTGAGTTGTTGAACTTTTCTAGCAAGCAAGCAAGCAAGCAAGCAAGCAAGGAAGGAAGGAAGGAAGGAAGGAAGGAAGGAAGGAAGGAAGGAAGGAAGGAAGGAAGGAAGGAAGGAAGGAAGGAAGGAAGGAAGGAAGGAAGGAAGGAAGGAAGGAAGGAAGGAATTTTTTTCATTTACTTATTTCAGAAAAGAAACTTTGTCCCCTATTAAACTTTATATGCCAATGGCTTGAAAACTTCATTCCCACTTTTCCCTTTATACAGAGAGTTGGACTAAGCCACTCTGGGAAGAAAAGTGAAGCATAAATGAAATCCACAAATAAATAAAAAGGTTGCTAAGGGAGAATATCCTTGAATTCCATTGTCATTTGGTTTGCTGGCTGTGGTTGCTAGACTCATTATATTGCATGCTTGAAGTCTCACTGGCTTCCTTCAAATATCACAACTAACCTGTCAATCATTTTTTTTATCCTGCCAAGAAGCTCAAGGTATTCTTCATGGTTTTGAGAAAAAGTGGTTGGTCCATAATTTCTCTTGACAGTCACTAGTTTATTGCTTAAGCTGAAGCTTCTTTTACACTTTCATAAACTTAAGCTTCTTTCTTTTACACAGTGGTTTTTTTAGTTATAGGAGTTGGAAACATTAACACATTCTCTGGGATCACTTGTTTTACAAGAACTATTTCCTATTAAGCTCTTAGGAAATATTCTATGAACCTTAGAGTTCTTTTCACAAAATAACTGGTTATGGATCCAAAAATAAAAAAATGTGTGCCTTTTCACTCCTGAGGACAATCCTCCACCAGACAGCTTACAGCTCACACAGCTGTTTCCAAATTCTGATTGTTCTCTCCCAGTCAACTCTCAGTTCTCAACTCTCAGTTTTCTAACTGCCTCTCTCAGAGTTCTATTTAAACTCCCTGTCAGTCATGGGAATTCTATGACCGGACCAGCTCTTTAGAATGCAGCTGTCCATCACACATCCTATCTCTGATGAATTGTTCCCTCAGTGAGCACCAGCTGCATTTTAATCCAGTGGCCATCAATACAGCTTGTATCAGAGAGTTCCGTGAGTCAGCTATACATCGTGTGAAGCATTGTTTCTTTTTGTTTGTCTTAAACCTACTGCTAATCAGTTTCATAGGGTGACTCTGTGCTCCTGGGGTCTAGGCATGATCAGCTAACAGATGGCCAAGGCAGCCAGGGAGTAGTTGCACAGGTTGAGTATCTCAGAGGTCCAGGTAGGTAATGTCTGCAAGTATAAGTCAGGTAGTCCAGAGGTCAAGGCATGAATTGGAGGCAGTAGCTAAGGAGGAGTTCAGGCACATGGTGCTTCCCAGGATATCACACTTGTTATACCTGGGCAGAGTCAAGCCCAAGACGATGCTTATATAAGATTCCCTTGCCAACAAGGCCAGAACCCTGCAGAGATTTCATGTTGTACTTAGTCCTCCTCTGATTCCAGTGTTTCTCATTCACAGAGCCTTCTGCCATATCAAACTGCAATGCAAACATCTCTCCTTTTATTGCTTAGCTCCAATCTCTATTTCTGCCTCCTTGCCACTAATAATTCATTAGATCCTGCTGATGCTTCCTCCTGTGACTCTGCTTGCACCGGGAGTTCATCTGGCTGTGATTTGTTTGCCTCACTGGTTGTTTCCAGAGCCTATGGCATTTGATTTATTTCTTCTGCTTCTGGCTCCTCTTTCAAGACCCCCTCAAGACCAATAGGCTGACTTATGACAGATTCCCAAGTTCTAACTTTACGGGAAACAGGGCAAACCTCTCTGTCCTTTTTCTCTGTATCACACATACTTTTTAAAACCTTTCCCAAGTCACCCTTCCGTTGCCTTTTGTCTAAACTGAAAAGCACTCATGCTTCACAGTAAAGGTTCTCCAGCTCTTGCCTATACTTTCCCCCGACTCTTCAATATCCTTTCGGAGTTGGGGGTTAACAGAGCAGTGCTCAATTTCATCCACACTTGACTTGGGGCTTTTCTGCATTCTCATTTTCCTTGTTTCTAAGTTCCTGTTCCTTGGGTGTGTGTGTGTGTTTCAGTTCCATATGTGTTTTGCTCACTCTTGTAGTTAATTTGATCTCCCACAGGTTTAAGACTAGCATATCTCTCTGCAGATTTAAACTGCAGGTTTTTATGCTGGATGCAAACCTGTGTTGTACTGAACTGACCAATAGAGGGAGCAAAACACACAGGGGAACTGAACCCCCGCCCCAAGAAACAGGAACTTACAAGCACAGAAAATGAGAAGGCAGAAAAGGCCTTGGATTCAAATTCCTAACCATTGTTCTTAAGCTATTAGCTAGCCCCGCAAAATAGAGGCCTCGGGGCAACTCTTTCCTCTGTCCTTATAAGGCTGTGGAAGAACTTTCTGTTGAACATGAAGGACTGCTTCTGCTTGCTGCGTGTAAATTTTGATAAAGAGTTGGACAGGGACTCATTTTTTTTCCAATCTACAAGAGTCAGCAGGTCAACGTGCCCCTGGAGATGGAAGAGAATTCATTTTGGACACGTCGCTACTGCTGTGCTCAGAGGTGCTGCACTCAGTCGGTTGCTGAGCTCAGAGATCTTATCCCTCGCTGCAAAAGCATTACCTATTCGAGAGAGGTCCTTTATCATCTCATCTAAGTGCATCTGAAAATTCTCCACGGGTCACCAAGACTCTCTGTCCTTTGACTTGGGCACTTGCAGGTTCTCACAGAATCTGTGTTTCACAGCTACATCTGGTACCATATTAAATCTTATACAGAGCCAATCCACACATTTAATTCGTGTTCATAGCCGCTCACAATTTTCACCAATGTTTCCCAGCGCTGCTGAGTTTCAACAGACGTGTGATTCTGCATAGGTATGTTCCACATTTCCCTACCTCTGTGTTGGTAGTGATGGCTCCGTGAGGAGGTGCTCATGACCACAACTACATCAACTACACTTAATAGTAGTGTATTAAGTACCTTCAGCTGCTAAGCCCAATTGGCATAAGAAAGTTCCCAAGACTTGAAAATAAATGGGGTGGGGGGGAGACATGAAAAAATTGAGTAGAGAGAAATGGATAGGAAAAGAGTGGAAAAGAGGGAGCGCAATTAAGGGAAAGGGAGGGAAACACTGTTTTATCTTGCTGCAGCACACTATCCCTTTGCTTGCATCTTGCAGAAAAGCGAGTCTAGCCGATAGTCAGGCACCTTCCTCACATGCAGAATAATGCACTTTCAATCCACTTTGTAGCCGGATTTTACTGTGCAGAATAGCAAAATCCACTTGCAAACATTTGTGAAAGTGGACTGAAAGTGCATCTTTCCGCATGTGCAGAAGGGGCCTCATAATGGTTGAGAGCAGGTGCACTCTAATCTGGAAAAAAAAGCGCCAACATTCTCTGTTAATTAGGGACTGCTTTTTGCTGGCCTCATTTTGAGAGCTGACCTTGGATTAGTACCACGTTTAGATTAGGCCTTTCAATGACATTTCCATATGACCCTGATGTAAATCTGTTCAAACTGCTGTTTTCGGGGATTCGATTGAGAACTGTGGATGATGCAAGAAATATCAAAACATAGAGGAAACAATGCGAAGAACAGCTGAGCTACTGAAATGTTCATAAAGCTCTCCGGGCATTTGTATTGCAATTTCCTTGATCTCTTATTGTGCTAGAAACCGTTTGATCAGACCAGCTGTTTCATAACCTCCCCTGAAACAAGATAAACAACAATATGAAGCAATATACGGATCACAGAATCCTGCTATGCTGCTACACTCTGAACTCCTCGGGATGCTGATAGTTATTCTAAACAGTTGTCAACCATGAAGAATTGTGGAAGGGGGCAAAAATGTGTAGATTTTTCTACTCAAAAACAAACAAAACAAAAGATCTCTCCCCCAGGATCATGTAAACTTGGAGGGGCTTGACTAACTTTATTCACTACGCCACCCCATTTTTTCTTTTAATTGGCACTCGGATACTTTCCGCATTCCATCATCTTGGAACATTGTCATCATCAGGCTGGGGTTTCTGTTTTATTTCTATTTGGACAACCAGGAGAGACTTCCAGATAAGTAGAGACCTTCTCTGTTGAACTGAGTTTTCTGTGCTGTGGGAGCCTTCCTGACCTCTTCAGAGCCTTCCATAAGATGGGGGCTACTACAGAGAAACTATATGAACAAGCAGTTGCTGATCTTACTAGTTTTCAAAAGAGTCTTCTTAGTTGATCAAAGCTGCCACAATGGAGCACAGTAGAGGAATTGCAGAGGTGTATCTGGAGTGGGGACAGGCAAGGCATGTGCCCTGGGTACCATCCCTTGAAGAGGGCTCCTTACAGCCTTGGCGATGAGGGGTGAGCACAGGTGGCAGCCTGGCAAGAGAGGAGGGAAAAGGAGAGGAGGGTCCACTGTTGAATTGTGCTCCCTTCCCTTGAACTCCACAAGGAGTTCAGGGGCAGGGTGTGAAGTTCAAGGCTGGGCTCAGCAGGATCCAGCTTTAAATGGCAGTCTCCACCTCAAAGAATGCAGTTTTATATTGCTGGCTCTGCCTCCATGTGACTTTGGAGGCAGAGCTTCCGAGGAAGAGCCAACAGTATAAAACTGGACCTGGCCAGGGTGCCCACAGTACTAGGGTGGCCCGACCTGGCCAAGTCCAGCTTTAAACTTCAGATTTCAGAGGCGGAGCCTTCAGTTTAAAGCTAAACCTGGCCAAGCCCAGCCTTGAACTGCATGCCCCACCCACAAATTCAAAAAACCCACCCTAAGCAACATTTTTAGTAGACACGCCCCTGTGGAAATGATCCCACAGGTATACGGCTGCAAGGCCATTCAGGATCTTGTGGGTGATAACCAGTACTTTGAATTGAGCCCAGCAACTGATCAGAAGCCGATGGAGCAACTTCAGGATGAGCGTGGCTTGTGTGTTCTGCCTGACGCCTGCTAGTATTTGGATTGCGACATTCTGTGCCAGCTGGAGTTTCAAGCAGGTTTCATGTAGAGTGTACTACAATAATCTAGCCTCGAGATAACCATGGTTTAAATCCACATGGCCAGATCAGTCAAGCCAATGTACAGGGCCAACTGAGGCTAGGTGAAAGTGTTAAAACGCTTGCTCTGCAGCTGCACTGGCTTGTTTCTCCAGTAGTATAACTCTTAGGCTCTTAATTGAATCATAGAGTGGCAGCTAGACCCCCATTAAAAGTGAGCAGTGTAGTGCCCTTCAAGACTTCAGCTATCCCAATTAGCATTAGCTCAGCCTTATGAGGATTCAGTTTTACCTTGTTCATCTACAGCAGCACTGCCGTGGTTCAAGCTCTCTACAGAATCACTAACCATTTGGATAAAAAAATATCTACAGCCACGTGTCATTAACATAATCATGACAGTCTACTCCAAAACTGTGAATAATGTTTCCTAAGGAAAGCCAGCATGGTCTAGTGGTTAAGAGCAGGTGGATTCTAATCTAGAGAACCAGGTTTGATTCCCCACTCCTCCACCTGAGTGGCGGAGGCTTCTCTGGTGAACCAGATGTGGTTCCACACTCCTACATCCCTGTTGGGTGGCCTTGGGGTAGTCACATTTCTCTCAGCCCCACCTATTTCGCATGGTGTTTGTTGTGGGGAGAGGAAGGGAAAGGAACTCGTGGGGTATAAATCCAAACTACTACTCCTCCTACATAGTGATTAAATGACCTGGATAGTGTAGTAGTGCACTGCCGACCCGGCAGTGCCGTAGTAGAACGTTGGCACGCCAACGGACCTGCGGCCTTGCCGGTTGCATCGCACCCCCACTCCTCATCCCCCCATGAGTCACAGGTCGTGAACTGTCTGGCTCAATCACCGGGCGCAGGGACAATGATCTTGCCCCCAGGTGAGGATTAGGCTCAGACGCGTACGCTCTTCTCCGCACGTAGCCAGATGAGATCATGCATCACCTGATGATCTCCCGACCTCCCGCTCTCCCGGAACTCCCCCCAGTCCTCCCTCCTACCCGCCCCCGATAGAGTAACAATAAAAGGTGCCAGGAACCGGCAGACGGGAGATTCGCTAGGAACACGGACCTCCGGTCTCCCGCTGCTGGCGATCTCCACCAGATGTTATCTCCGCGTCTCGTCTCGTTCTTACGCTGACCGCGTGGGTCGACTACAGATAGTAAGAGTGAGCTGAGGTGCTGCTTTTCCTATACGTTTAGTAAAATTGCTGCTGGTCAGCTCACCACCAGTGCAACAGAAAAGTCATTTGCACTGGGGTGAAAAAGTTGTCAGACAGTATCATCCTTTTCCAGTCATGGTTGTCTTGATGGACAGCAGGACAATGTAATGTATGATCAGAGGTCCTCAGCTTTATATGAAATTGATGAGCAGGGTCAGTGGATGGCAGCAAACAGCAAATCACACCATTTGGCATTCTAGTGCAGTTGGCATGTCTGCTGCATCTGGAATAATTCTGCTTGGCTCTTTGCGAAGATAAATCCATCCACAGGCCATCCTTCCAGTTGACAGCAATTACATGCGATTATCCATCACTTCAGTACAAATGATGTACATGCTCACAGCCATTAATTCAACCCGCTGCCATCAAGAGATAACAAATATTCTCCATTCACATTTCTAACTTGGATTCTTTTTAATGGGTCAATGGTCGGCCCAGTTAAGTGTGCTTAATTTTAAGAACATAAACAGCTACTTTGGAAATAGGAAGAAAATGATGAATTCCTGCTTTGGTCGTGTTTTCTTGGGAGTTGGAAGGAACTGAAGCGGCAAAGAGTTGCAAAGCAGCTGCCCACCAACAGGAACAATCGTTATTATGTAATGATGGTACAGGCAAGATAACATACCCTTTTGGAACAGCAATGTACTTTCTGCTGGGAGATTCAGAAAAAAAACGTGGAAATAGCTGCATCCCCAAGCAGCAGCAACCCTAGGACGTGGTTTTCCAAAGAATCCACCTGCCTGATGGATGGAAAGTCTGATGAGTAGCCATATCTGATTATATCAACACCATTCTTACTGATCATACATGTTACCTGGAAGTCTGTGGCTTTATGCACATTTCAATTATCAGCAAAATCTTTGCTGATTAATTGATACAGTTAGATGAATTGCCTTTTGAGATTAAGAGTCAATGTTGGCCTTCTTATCTTGCTTTAGAAAAGATAACAGCATCACAGAATCACAGAATCATAGAGTTGGAAGAAGAAGAAGAAGATTTGGGTGCTGTGTGGTTTCCGGGCTGTATGGCCGTGTTCTAGCAGCATTCTCTCCTGACGTTTCGCCTGCATCTGTGGCTGGCATCTTCAGAGGATCTCAGATCCTCTGAATCTCAGATCCTCTGAAGATGCCAGCCACAGATGCAGGCGAAACGTCAGGAGAGAATGCTGCTAGAACACGGCCATACAGCCCGGAAACCACACAGCACCCAAGTGATTCCGGCCGTGAAAGCCTTCGACAATACAGAAGAAGAAGAGTTTGCATTTATACCCCCACCCACTCTCTCCTGTAAGGAGACTCAAAGGGGCTTACAATCTCCTTTTCCTCCCCATCCCCCCAACAAACACCCTGTGAGGTGGGTGGGACTGAGAGAGCTCTGAAGAACTGTGACTAGCCCAGGGTCACCCAGCTGGCAGGTGTTGGAGTGCACAAACTAATCTGGTTCGAAATATATGCCTCCACGGCTCGAGTGGCAGAGCGGGGAATCAAAGCCAATTTTCCAGATTAGAGTGCACCTGCTCTTAACCGCCACACCACGCTGGCTCTCGAGACCCCAAGGACCATCATGTCCCACCCCCTGCAATGCAGGAACACGCAGTCAAAGCACTCCTGTCAGATGGCCCTCCAGCCTCTCTTTAAAAACCTCCAAAGAAGGAGACATAGCAGGTGTATTCTCACATGCTCCTGTTGGTTATCTCATACATAGTTAAGAACCAATCACTAATTTAAATTGTAATCTCATGATTAAGAATTACAGCCCAATCCTGATGTAGGAGGAGTGGCCAGGGGTGACGGGGCTGCCTCAAAAGGGACTTCTGGTGGCGTGGAAAGGAGGGAAATGTAAAAATTCTCCTGCTGCCCAAAAAGCCCCGTGGAAGCCTTCAGACTAGTTAAGAATAGGCTCTTGGATCTTGATTTTCATAATTTGACTCTTGCTGCCAAGGAAACCTGTTCTCCGACTACATTATTAATCCCATGCGAGCGTGGAATTATGGCAGCATATCTTCGTCTGCTGATTAATCCCACCCAGAGGAGAGCCTTGGCTACTGCAAGATGTAATGTGCTGCCATCAGCTCTACTGGAGGGAAGATTCAAGAATATGAACCGTTCTAAAAGAGTTTGTTCATGTGATCTGATTACTGTTGAAACACTTGACCATTCCTTGTTTCTATGCCCTAAATACAATAAGATACGCATGAAATACATGAATTCCATTTTCTTGCAATGTTCTCAGTGGCAAGAGTGTTATAAGATACCCAATCTCCTGAACAGCTCTGATGTGCTCTTTTGTGAAACTGTTGCAAATTTTATACTGGAAATTAGTAATTTTAACTGTATTTCTTAAACTTGTTTTGCTTTAAAATATTGTCCTGTTTTGTATGCCAATAAAGGCGCGCGCGTGTGTGTGTGTGTGCGCGCGCCCCGTAGGCTAAATAGGCTCACACCATTCTTTTCTGGGGTATAAATCTGTGACTGGGGAGGGGACCATTCCTGGGCTGGAAGGCCAGTGGAAGCCAACTACAGTCAGCTCTACCCCCAGGAATCCCCCAACCCTCCCCCCACTGTACTGGCATGCTATCAGAAACTGGCATAGCTCCTGGACAGCAGCTATTTCCAAGTATGGCTACCACAGAACTGTGTGGCACCCATACACCAGTGTCTTTGCTTTCCCTACCCACAATAAATGCCCCTTATGCTGGCGGGGTAGGCAAATCTGCTGGCACAACCCTCTGCCATTCCCACAGTCTGATTCGCCTCCCCATCTGGATTGGGCCCTTAGAATAAGATAAAACTGATATTTTTCTATCAAAAATGCACTCCGATGATAGGCGTATCAGGTTTCCCAGGAAGGAAGTTGCAGAAGATTATCTGAGATTTCAGTGTATGTGTGGGAGAGCCCCCATAAGCAATCTTAGAGACAAATCTGAAACCTGGCTTGCTTTTAAAATGTTACTTACTATAATATGATTCAATTAAATTCAAATCCTAATACGGTTGTAGACCAATGAAAACATACATTGTTAATGAACAATAAGATTTCGATGTAACATCAGAGCAGTTTCATTTTAAGACATTCAATAATTAAAATTAAAATATTATTAAAATTAGATTAAATATACAAAGAATAGATGAAGGAAGAAGAAGAAGAGTTTGGATTTATATCCCCCCTTTCTCTCCTGTATGGAGACTCAAAGGGGCTGGCAATCTCCTTTCCCTTCCCCCCTCACAACAGACACCCTGTGAGGTAGGTGGGGCTGAGAGAGCTCAGAAGAACTGTGACTAGCCCAAGGTCACCCAGCTGGCGTGTGTTGGAGTGCACAGGCTAATCTGAATTCCCCAGGTAAGCCTCCTCAGCTCAAGGGGCAAAGTGGGGAATCAAACCCGGTTCCTCCAGATTAGAGTACACTTGCTCTTAACCACTATGCCACTGCTGCTCCTTCATATAAAACATCTGGGATTTCAGTATTCTTTTGAAAATTGCAACCAACAAGCTTTATAAACCCAAGCACAAAACTTTGCAACTCGGTGTGAAATCTGAGAGTTCTCATCAGAAAGGAGCCAGTCACGGCTTGTCTTTTCAGAACGGTCCAGGAACCTTTGCAGTAAAGGGTGAATAAACTTGGTGCATGTGTCACCCAATTGTGGACAATGAAAAAACATCTGTTCCATCAACTCCACTTCACCTGACCGACTTCACCGGGAGTAAGTTTTCTACATGGGGAATTATTACTATAATATGATTAAGAAATGTTAGAGACTCTGGATGGGGAGGGTGGAATTTAGATGGTTGGGGTTGGAGGGGAAGGCAGGGAGGCTTTGCGGGGCTCGTGGAGGCTTTGTTGCGGAGTTCTGGGGGCAAAAAGGGGGAAGGGAAGGTTGTTGCTGTGCCCACGAAGGACCTGGCCGAGAAGTTCTGGGGCGGGGAGGGGGTAGGGAAGGGATTGAGCAAAGATGAGCCATCAAATGACAAGACAACTTCTGATCCCCCCCCCCCCACACACACACACACTTTTCGTCATGCTTCTCTGCAAGCTAGGGGTGCAGCATTTTTGTATAAATCATCACAAACAGGTTCTTAACTGCCAGGGGTGAATGATACATTTTTTACTGGCACCATCTCTCAGAAGGTCAAAGCAGAAGATGGGAGGTACTACTGAAGTTCCTTTGTTTCTGGTCGTACCTTCCTGCCATGCTGGCTTCCTTTCAGCTTTGCGAACAGTCAGACTGTCACTAAATCAGTTTCCTAATCTCAGCTGTGATCGGAACATGAGCTGCACTGGCGGGTGACCAAGCATCCCTCGGCATCTTGCAGTGGAACTTCATCACAAGCACAAATCTCGGGGGAACGTTATTTCCAGGATCTCTCTGATATCCTTCCTGGCACTCCGGCAGCCTGAAAAACTGCATGTCCTTTAAGTCCTTGTGGATCTGCAAATGCTCAGAAATGTGATTTACATTTTATATTATTTTGTTGGTTTCTTAAATTTATATCCCGCCCATTCCCACCCACGGTTGCGCTCAGGGTAGCTTGCAAAAATGTAAAACAGGATAATGAAATAAAGCAGTACGATAAATTCATACTACTAAAACCTAAGCATTAAGTCTATTGATGACAAATAATAAAACAGCAGCATCCTATATAACAGTGGTGGCGAACCTATGGCACGCAAGCTGTCACCCCAGTTTGGGCACTTGGCAGTGGCATGGCACCAAGGGGGCGAGGGGTGCGCGGCGTACTGGGCATGTGCCCCTGGGTGTGTGTGGCGAGGGTGTTTTGGGGGTGGGGGTGTTTCGAGACATTCCGGGGGCATTCCAGGGGCTTGGAAGGGGCACAGAGCGCATGCATGCCCCAGGTGCAGTTTCCCCTCGCTCCACCCCTGGCAGTCTCTAAAAGGTTCGCCATCACTGCTATATAACCTATAATGTATATCTCCCTGCCTCAACAGTTCCTCCACGTTGTCCGAGGGTGGGGGAGAGCAAAGAATTATGGGGAGGGTGCACAGTTCATCATTAATAGACAGTTGGGAGACCAGCAAGGTGGAATAGTGGACAACAGGTGATCTCAAGCAAAAGTCCAGTGAAACATCTCCATCATGCAGGCCATGTGGAACTGTTAAAGGTCCCACAGGGCCCTGGTGTCAGCCAACAAAGAGTTCCACCAGGCTGGACCCCAAGGCCAAAAAAGCCCTACCTCTGGTTGAGACCAACCTAATGTCCTCAGGGCCAGAAGATTACTGTTGCAGGACCAAAGTGTCCTTCATGGGCAATAAGGGGAAATGCGGCTCCCAAAATATGAGGGTCCCAGACTGATCAAGGCCTTAAAAGTCAAAACTAACACCCAGAATTAAACCGGCAATCAGCGCAACCAGCCTAGCACAGATGTTATGTGCTCCCCACATTTTAGGCCAGTTTTAACTTCTGGGTCAGTTTCAAGGGCAAGCCCGCATAAAGTGAGTTACAGTAATCCAGCCTGGAGGTGACCTTTGCATGGATTTGGAGCCTGAAAAGCTCATAATGGGGCTGAACCTTATGAGCTGAGAAAAATGCACATCCCAGGTCTTGTTGACATGAATACTGGCACCATGGCAGTGATCCAATTCTGAGACACTTGCCGAATCACTTGACATTTTCTTCCTAGATATTGCCAAGGATATTGCTGGACCCTTTCAGAGTATGTTCTGCAGCATGAGGGGGACCCCCAGCAAGGCTGTGATTCTTCCCACTATTCTTTTTTGCTGTTCCACAGATAGAACAGGGAATCTCCAAATATGGAGCTCATGTTATCTCTACCATTAAAAAAAATTCCTTCTTCAAAGAATTTCTCAGACTGTACTTAAAAATGATACTTGTTCTGGAAACATAAAGAGAGAGAATCTGAGAAAATTCAGTTTTGCCTCCTTCTGTTGTGCTTGTGCAACATCCATGAAAATAAAGCCGATTGTGCTGTAGAGATACGCAAGTGGTTGGCATGCGGGTGTTTCAAAAAACTTCAACAAGCAATGCTGCGTAACAGGAATTATACAAGAGAATTGAAAGGCAGGATTAAACACACTGAGTTCTGCATTTATCCCTCTGCTCTATATCTAGAAGGACTTGGCTCTCTTTTCATCTACTGTATTTCTTCTGATCTGTCTTTAATTTGTAGCTTTCACTGATGACTAAGAGTGGGAGTATGTGAATCTTATAAGTTTACTTTAAGAAAGGAAATAGCATCTTCACAAGTCCCTTTCAGGTCAGAAAGATGGCATGGGGTGGGGGGTCTCTCCTGCCATGGTCCTGAGTCAAACAAGTTCCCTCACTTTTCAGTCTAGTACTAATATTTTTAAATCTAGTACTTTTCAGTCCCACACTTCCTCCACTTGCGTGGCATTGACGATCCTCTCCTCCCCACTGTGAGGCAGGTGAGGCTGAGAACACAAGTGATAAACTCAGGCCACATCAAGCTTTATGCCTGCATGGAAATTTGAAGCCAGGTCTGCAAGATGCTAGCTAGACACTCCAACTACCGGACTACTTTGCCTCCCTTCTCTCTTCTATCTATCTATCTATCTATCTATCTATCTATCTATCTATCTATCTATCTATCTATCTATCTATCTATCTATCTATCTATCTATCTATCTATCTATCTATCTATCTATCTATCTATCTATCTATCCATCCATCTATCCATCCATCCATCCATCCATCCATCCATCCATCCATCCATCCATCCATCCATCCATCCATCCATCCATCCATCCATCCATCCATCCATCCATCCATCCATCCATCCATCCATCCATCCACCCACCCACCCACCCACCCACCCACCCACCCACCCCCCCACCCACCCACCCATCCATCCATCCATCCATCCATCCATCCATCCATCCATCCATCCATCCATCCATCCATCCATCCATCCATCCATCCATCCATCCATCCATCCATCCATCCATCCATCCATCCATCCATCCATCCATCCATCCATCCATCCATCCATCCATCCATCCATCCATCCATCCATCCATCCATCCATCCATCCATCCATCTATCATTTCGATTTTTATACCGCCCTATCCCCGAGGGGCTCCGGGCGGTGTACAACAATTAATACAAATAAGTTAGGGGCAAACCATACAAATAAAACAACAGCAGCCCATAAAACTCCGACATTAAAACATACTGAATTTCATTAAAACAATGGTAATTTCATAATAAAGGCACCCGGAGAATCCTTTCCTTTAAAACCCTCCCCTAGGGAGCAGTCGGACTCCTCCATAGGAGGATAATCTTGATGGAATCGAACAGGGGCGCCATACTCAGCTGCTGGCCACTGAGTATGCGAGGGGTTTCCCACCTGCCTCTAGCCAAAGTGAAGGGCACAACTTCCTGTAACTGTAACAGAACAGTCAGCCCAAAGAATTATGTAACTGATGTACAATATCCAGCCCTGGAGTATCTTGGGACTTGATTGAAGATATTTGAATGTTCTAGCACTAAATGACACGTCAATAATTAATCCCAACTGCCTGTGAATTTTCTTTCTGTTGAAAATATTACCTTGGCTTTTCAGCTGTGGCTGCAGTCCCTGTGGTACCATGAAAATTTCAAAATAACTCACAGGAGAGGATTGGATGGGGAGTTAAGAAACCAACACAAATGGAGAAAGTTTTTCATCAACAGGCATAATGAGCTTCATTTTCCATGCTACCAGCTAGAGTATCATCAGTGCAAAATGAACATTAGACCAAAAAAAAAATACCTGCATTAATAGGGATCTTTTTGTCCCAGCAGAAACTACATTTTATTTTCATTTCCATTCCACCTGTTAATCTAGATGGATCCCCAAAGAATTCCCCAAATTGCTAAAGCAATTCAATTGAAATATATCATTAAAATCACTGAAATGTTGAGGTTTTCCGCTGTCTTTCATAAAAGACATTTTTCTTCCAGTGCCTTATTTTAATTATTAGTATTTTTTTAACCCTACCCTGCCTCTGAGGAGCTCAAGACTATGTTCCTTGTTCCCCCTCCCTTCTCCAACCAGGCTTCCTGCTGAATGCCACCAACTGCAGAAGGAGAGAACTGCTCAAAATGTTCAAAACTGTTCAAACTGCAAAGAAAACATTGACATGATTATTGGGGATTCTTACTAATAGAGAAAACCAGGAATTGTGATCAAGGTACCTTAGAATTTCAAGTATGTTCATTGCAAAAAAATGGTATCATCGCTTATTCCAGGATTATCGTACAAAGTAGCTCTTCCATCTTATAACAGCGGCAACAACTGGGGCAAAGTGCTATTGAAGACTGTGGCGAAACGGGCTTGCTTATGGCTGGCAGGCCCTATTTCGCACTCTGCACTCTCCCAGGGGTTATCAACTTTCCCTTGGGGAGGGCTTTCTTTCTCCCAGGCGATGCTGCCACCACCTGATCCTTTGAGGACTGCCCACTGGGAAAGACCAGGATTTCCCAGCTTCCTCTCCCGGCTACAAGGCCTCTGCCTCAGTTTCTTATTCACATAGCGTGTCCCAGACCGGGGCGGGGGGGGGGGGGGGGGGCATACGTGTTACAGAGAACTTTTGTAAGGTTTGAAAAATAAGTATTTATTAACAGAAAACAATCATAAGAACTCTCTGGCAACGCACGAGATAACGCAAGGAAAAACAAATAAAAGGAGACAAACCGCAAATCCTTTCTCTAACACATACCCTGCCTACTAGATGTTCGAAAGCAGGGTAGGTCCTCAGCTTAAACAGTTGCCACTCACGGCAAGCTCACATCTCTAGGCTGAGCACATGGCCTGGAAACATGGCCGCTGCCTCCAGAGCCCTTCTCTCTTAACAACCAAGACCAGCAGACGCCCAAAGAACCCTCTCCCAAGTTTCTGCCTTCTTTTTATAATGCCACCCCTTTTGGTGCCCTCTACCGGTGTTGCCAGGCTCACTGCATTTTCTGCCCTCCAATCTGAGTCCTAGGATGCCTGGTTGGAGAAGGGGGGGGGGAGAAAAGGGAGGAGGGAAGCCATTTCTCCACAAATACAATGGGACTTACTTATGTGTAGACTGGCACAGAATTGCTGCCAGTGCTTCTAATACATACTGGCATTTTGTGCACTTACACTTGTGGAATGGCTGGGTGTTTTGTTCGGGGTTTCCCCTGCAATTCCCATTTTGAAAGAGAGTCCCATTGTGAAGTGTCCTCCAGCCACGCTGCTCCAATCACTATTTTGCCCGCCCATTGCTTCCTCCTTGTTTGACCAGAATGTGCAGCTACACAGAAACCCCTGACAAACTCTCCTCATCCCCTTCTCTGTGCTGCCTACACCTCCTTAGAGCTTTCCAAATGCTGGTGGCCAGCAGTCTTTCCCTGGCTGCAGAGTTCTCTCCCGATCCTGTGGGCAGGGAGGCAGGGAGGAGCAACACAGCAGGAAGGAAGAGTAACATTCCCTGGTTCACTTCAAAGCCATAGGGAAAGTTGTGGTTTACTAGCTACGAAAACTATACAGCTTCTCTGATCTACAGTGCGACGACTAGGGAAGAGCCCAAAATGAATGCATAATGGGAAGTCTACAGTGATGGGAAGGGAAGCTCACCTTGAGGCAGAATGCAAGTGTGCAAATGGCCACTGTCTCCCCAGATTTGTTGCTGTAGCCTTTCAATCTAAGCTCCAGAAAAACAAACACTCCAAAAACATGTATAATCTATGGCTGGTCAGGAAAAAAGTATGGTTTTTGCTTCATCGGAATGACCATGTGGTCTGGTTTATTTGCACAGATGGACTGGCAGGTGCTGAGTATCACAAAACATGGAAATCCAGCCAAATGTGCTACTCTCTTCCTTCTCAATTTTGGTATAACATCATGTAAGGTCTCACAGAGAAGAGCAAGCCTGCAACCCCTTTTAATCACCAGTAATTTCACTATTTCAAAATGAATCAAATTTAGAGCCGCTTCCTTTTTAATGAACTCCAATGGAAAAGTGGTTGGTTTTTTATGGGTTTTTTGCTCCTTTGTAAGAAAGCATATGAATTATAGTTAGACAGGAACTTACCTGCATCTGGAATAGTGCTCATTTTCTCCACTTTGGGTGAAGCTATCACCTATGGTCACACTAACATGGATCCCCCATGTGCCATGCTTTCTGTTCCTTTCAAAGAGGATGTGGGTAAAAGATCACCTGTTCTCCTACATGATGAGCATTCAAGTCTTGTGTACATTTAACTAAAAGAACAAGCACTGTCCATTAGAAGATACCTATGTGGACCCTGTGTAAAGAGAGCAGATTAGAAGACACCCCCCCCTCATCCTTAGCACAAGAACTGGGGTTCTTATAGATGGGTCTCCATCTGTGAAATGTTGGAACTGGGTCACACATCCCCTCCAACAACAACTCCCCTCTTTCCCATATCCAAGTCTCCCTTCTCCACTGCCTCTCTTATGTGTCCTTTTTTATTATTTGTTCAACCAAACCAATTTTCTCTGGCAGTTTTCAAGCTCACAGAATGGTGGGTCAGTTCACTTCCATCTGGTAGAGAGCCTTTTATTAAATCCCTTGATTTATGCATTCATTTCTCTGCATTATTTAATAAAGTGCAATATGTGCTACATTTCAAGCACTTTATTATGGGAAGAGGGCACTGGGAAAACGGGCAGCCGTGTTGTGTCCACGTTCCTGCAGCATCAGTAATTTTGTATTAGGAATAATGGAACTGCATCCCAAACGTTGAAGATCAATCGTGATAAAGAGCAGATTGAGAAGATGCTGTTAGGCCAGCTTTGGTTCACATATGGAGGAGAATGAGGGGGTGGAATGAACTATACCACTGCATATTGCAAGGGGTAGGTTACTTTGCAAAATCAAAAATTAAGCACAGTGGGGAGAAAAGTTTTACTATATTCCTTTGCTTGCAGTGCTGCTTTTATAGGTTCAGAGAGACTGTTTTTTTAAACATCACAGAGCATTCAAAATGAAGTCTCCCTCCATCCTCCATTTGTTGTCCAAAGTACTTTGGTCCATTCTCAAGTCTCTGTCATCTCCATTCACTGTACACCTGCTCAGCATTTCTGCATAATTTTCCACATGAAATGTTTTAGTGCATTGGTTAATCAGCATTATTTGAACAGCTAGTAGTACCTTAGAGACCAACAAGTTTTTTGTTGTTTGAACTTTCAAGAGGTATCTAATGAAAGAAACTTTAACTCTCACACCTCATGATTCCTGTTGGTCTCTGAGGTGCTACTAGACTCAAATCAAGTCACTAGACTCAAATCTAACTGCTCTACTGCAGAATGGCACAGCTATCCTCAAAAGCTATCTTTGCTATTGCCTTTTATACATCTAATCTATCCAATTCTGAGTAATCAAGCAGATCTTCCTAAATCAGGGGTCTGCAACCCGCAGCTCCGGAGCCGCATGCGGCTCTTTTGTCCTTACACTGCGGCTCCACATGGCTTGGGTCCTCTCAGCCTCCTTTGGAGAGTCACCCTAAGGGTTAATGGGAAAGAGTCCCCGTTCCTAGAGAGGCACAACCTGAGACGGCTATCCCAAGCCACTTCTGGCTTCCCTGTCCCAGCTGCCTGGGTGGCTGATGCCGGTGATGCCGGCGCAGGCTGGGGGTGGAGCACTGCTGGTGGATCCTCTTGAACAGGTAAGCGGCGAAGGGTGGGAAATGGGATGGAGTTGCAGGAGCACAGATTTTCAGTGCAATCTTAAGCTCAATCTGCTCCCCTTGAATGGGGGGTCAGCGGTCGACCCTGCTTTGGGTGGCCTCATTTCACCCTCCCCCGGGGTCCTTCTTGGGGGGTGGGACCACATGGGGGACCCCAGCAGCACCACCTTGGGTTGCAGACTCCCAAGCAGCCCCGCTGAGCTCCAGGGGCTTTCCTGGCAGATGGCAGCCTGGCTGAGTCCAGGTGAGAAATACGAATTAGGATCAGTTATATTGGTGGTATTGAGAGACTGATTGCACAAAGAACAATGATCACATCTGTAGTGTCCCCTAATAACTGGTTATAATTTAGTCATTGATTTGATGTCTGACTTAATAAGTTGTTCATGTTATAGACTGGGCATAGTGTATAACATTCTCTCTGTGATACACCTCTGAAGATGCCAGCCACAGATGCAGGCGAAACGTTAGGAACAAGATCTACCAGACCACAGCCACAACAACCAGTTGAATCCGGCCGTGAAAGCCTTCGACAAAGCATCATATGTTCATGAAGGAAATGATATTGCAAAAAGCAGAAAACAAGGCAATACAGTAAACAGGCAATCATAATCATCGTATGCCTCGGGTTTGCAGAAAAATCTGAAACCTAAAACAAATACCTTGGACAGTTAAAAAATCCCAAAATGATAAAAGGAATACTTGCTGTTTTATTAAACAGAGGCTCTCAGGGGTTGTTGCTAGACAACCACAACAGTTTGGCCACAGTTCCAGGCTTGGTATATGCTTAGTTGTTTGCTAAACAGGGGGGCTGTTTAGACCTTTGAGGAAGGGCTCATTATACACAGGCCTGGCAGTGAACACCAGACAACTCGATACCTTACTAATTAATTGCTTGAGTCATCCAGGCTTAGTTTCTTGCTACTGTTCAACAATAGTTATCCCACGAAAGCCAGTATGATGTACTGTTAGAGTTTCAGACTGGGACCTTGAATCCCCATTCTGCTGTGGAAACTAACTAGGTTACCTTGGGCCAGTTATACATTCTCAGTGTAATCCATCTTTGCAGATTGTTGTGAAGATAAAATGGAGGAGAGAAGAATGACATAAGAATGACATTATTGGGATCCCATTATAGTGAAAGGCAGGACATAAATGAAGTTAATACATAAGGTCGAGTAGATAAAAAGTGGATAGGTGGGTGGAAGTGAAGGAGAGAAGGGACAGGTGAGGATATTGGAGTTCCTAGGATGAGGGGGAAAGGAAATAGTGTGGGGAGGGGACACAGGACAAAATAAGGTGCCCCTTGTGGGTTCCTCCCAGTGCAAATGGACCCAGCGCAGCTTGCATCATGCATGTGAGCCATAGTTTTCCTGGGAAGAAAATGCCAGGGGGAGGGAAGGAACGAAAACTGAAGACAGAAGCACAGATAAAGAAGAAGAGAAGAAGAGTTTGGATTTGTACCCCACCTTTCTTTCCTGTAAGGAGACTCAAGGTGGCTTACAAGCTCCTTTCCCTTCCTCTCCCCACAACAAACACCTTGTGAGGCAGATTGGGTTGAGAGAGTTCCGAAGAACTGTGACTAGCCCAAGGTCACCCAGCAGGAACGTAGGAGTGTAGAAACACATCTGGTTCACCAGATAAGCCTCCGCCACTTAGGGAGATTGCTTGGTGGGTGGGCAGGAGACAAGGAAGTATGAAAAGTGGAGAGGCTATGGGGCTTTCAGAAAACAAAAATAGGAAATACTCAGAAAGGGGAAAATGAGATGCCCCCTGCAAGTCCTCGTGGGTTCTTACTTGGATATCCTAGAAGCAGTAGAGTAGTAGTAGTTTGCAGTAGCACAGTACATTGGTAGTGCAGTGTAGATGTTGTGTGCGCAATAAAAATGCAGAGACTATTGCTTACTGAAAATAAAGTTTACTAGCTATTAAAACGGGGAAGGGTAACTTGGATAGAAAACAAGAAAATATATTTCCAACTAGCTAGCTCCTTCGGCCAGCTTGCTACTGGACAATCACATGGCTAACAAGCTACTACTGAGCACGTGCAGAGTGTAACAAAGAATATATATTTAATGCCTCCGTGTGGGAATGCATGTAGCTCATGCTGGGTCTGCTTGACCAATAGGTATCAATTACCTGGTCAGTGACTTCTGACCTCACTAACTAATTAGCATGCATCAATTAACTCCTTCATTACTGGATTGGGTGACTGGCACTTGCCAAATCCCATCAGTAGAAATCCAACTGCCGTCTTCCAGTATTGTGTGCTTTGTACCCATTACAAAGTTCAGCAATTTTGCATTTTGAATGCAAGCAAATGCTGTACTTTATTGTAGCAGTTCACTGATGGGACAGTAAATGCAATTGCTCTTTGCGGATCTGATGTAGGATTGGCAATTGCACTGCCTACTTTTGAAGTTTACCAGCTCCCAGTATTTTCCGATGTTTTAAATCCAGCAGATGTATATGCTGAAGCCGTTAGCACTGTAGGCCTCCGGTGGGTTCTCTCTCCCTTCCTCCCCCATGGGCTTCTCAGTGCTCAGGGAGGTGGAAAGCACCACGGATCACTGTGGCTTGTGTCAGATTCTGAGCTTTGCTGGCTGACAGGTCAGCAGAGGCAGGAGAAGAGTACAGAAGGTGTAGCAGCTTTCAGGCCTTTCCCGCTGCTGCGTCACCATGGTGACAGAGAGCATTGGTCTTGGCTCTTGGCTTGCTACTCCCAGAGAGAGAAAGAGCCTTTGCACTGAAATTCATCTGGTTTGCAGCAGGAGTCGTAGCGAGGGTGACTTTGATAGCCAAACAATAGGCCAGTTGCTGGCTAATGAATATGTATCAACCGTTTCCAAGCGGGGAGGGATGAGCTGAGATCATAACAGACACATCAGCTCACACCAGGCCATACTGCGTGGAGAAACAGCATGTACCAGTAGTTTCACTGAGCTATATCCGACTGCTTAGGCATCCAGCCTGTTCTCAGCTGGTAGCTGAAAGAGGACTGGCTGTTCATTCCCATCCCTGTCAAGCCATTTGCAGTGGCTCTGATGAAGAAGTTTAGAGTATGGTTCCTTCTCAGGGACTAGCTAACAACAGGGAAAGGATTGGTGAGCGCCCCACAGAGACTGGCCTTATTGACAGATCAGTGACTCATATGGAGACAATCATAACACAGATATTCACATCTTGGCTTTATGACCAAACTCATTTATCACTGGCCAGGCAGGCAGGGTGGATTGTCCGTTTAACATGCTGGGAAACTGCATGGAGGAGCACTGTCTCTAAAGGCATTGGGCATGCTGAGCTGAGTCTAACGCAATGGAGTCAATTTGGCTGCTTGGAGTATGGGAGGAGGGTTCAGTTCACTCTTTATTTCCACCCAAGGAGTTATCTGATGCACAGCTAGGAATGCTCAAACATCCACCAGTTTTGTTCATGTCCTGTTTGTCATTTGCAAACAGGGGCTGCTTTTTCATTTATCACTTTGGCTGTTGGTTGTTTACCCCTTTCTGCTGTGTGGCAGCTTGCTCCACCGCATTCCTCCTAGCTTAGTAGCACTCTATATGCCACAATCAAGAAAATAGCAAACCACCCCACAAACATAACCTGCTTAGGGTGTTGTGCGGTTTCCGGCCTGTGTGGCCGTGTTCTAGTAGCGTTTTCTCCTGATGTTTCGCCTGCATCTGTGGCTGGCATCTTCAGAGATGGTAGCAAAGCAAGTGGAGTGTTTCGGGTGGTGGGAGGGAGAATATTTGCCTGTTAACAAGTGTAATTAGCAAGCTTGATTTGCATGTGTCGGGTGGAATCCACCCATTTAGCGAATGAGTAACCATGAAGAAAGCCTTCAACAATACATAACCTGCTTAGTAAATGTTGTGATATGATGTCAACCCATGAGCAAGTAATGACCTGGCACTTGCACAGGGAACTACGTTTATCTTTATATACCACACCACCGTCAGGTTTTCATACATGTACATTCTGACACAGCCAGATCGAGCTCTTCTCCTTCCATCCATCCCGGCTGCTCTGTGTGCTCAGCAGGCAGCTATTTTAAACAGACAGTTGAATTAGTCACAAATCTCATAAATCAGTCATAAATAAATAATGTGCTTTAAAAATTCCTACTATTTAAAGCCCATCTGGTTGGCCTATAGGTGACTCAGCATGCCTGCACACCAGGGGGCACTGTATTTCTCTTTGAAGTAGACCCAGACTGTGTATATGTGCACTGCCACTCTGGCCTTTTCTAAATGCACAGATAACCACAGATTTTCCCAGTGGTCAAACCTTACGCCTTGAAAAAGTTTTCTGTGAACTCATTCCACACATCTCCATCACCCCCAATGTTTTTCTCCTTGTCTCTTCAGTTGCATTTATTATTATTATTATTATTATTATTATTATTATTATTATTATTATTATTATTATTATTATTATTATTTATTATATTTATAAACCGCCCTCCCCCGAAGGGCTCAGTAGTGTATTATTCCATACACTACTGATGAAAAAATACTATTTATAATTATGGTGGTTTGTCATCCATGATGCAAAAGAACAATCCTCCCCCGTTTTTCTTTTGCACCGCCATTCCAGCATAACTGTGCATTACACTGAAGCAACAATTAAAAAAAATGTTTCAGCCTTCATTTCTACCATTGAGAACTATCCACACAAAATGGAAGTAAAAAAAATCTACTGGACCACGTACCATTATCTGAAGGAACAAAAACACATAGCTCCCCCCAATAATTACTGTGGCAGTCACTTGTCAATTTCATTTGCTCCTGTGGACACAGTGCATCTTTAAGTGAACATTGCATCACAAGCTCTTTGTGAAATTGGCAAAGCTGATCCAATCCCCCCTGTTTGTATCTGTGTTGAATGTTAACATAGCAAGTTCCATATGAAATTGACAAAGCTGATCCAATCCCCCTGCTTATCTCTGTCTCCACATTACATCACTTCCTAGACTGTCTTTGTTCTAGAATGCTCTTCTTGGGTCCTAGTGCTCACCTTGGTCTGTCCTCAAGGCACTAGGACCCAAGCAGAGCATTCCAGAACAAAAATGGTCCAGAAAATGGCAGAGGAATTCACAAATCTCTTGTCATCTTTTTTCCTGGAAAGGGTATGGTTCAATACAACAGAGATAATTTTTTTTAAAAGATTCCTTTCAAAAATGAAGAATAAGGGGGAAAACAAAATGACTCAAGTGGAGATTGGGTAACGACAAAGGGGTGTGTGCAAAGGCCAGGTGTTTGATGGGGTGGATAAATAAAGACCATTTCAGCATGATCACATGCTGATGGGAAGCGGCATTCAAAAGTTAAAAAGTAGCATTTGGTGGCATTTGTTGTAAACTCATGTGGAAAAGGTTGCTGAAGTTCAAAGCTCCTCTTTGAAGACCTCTCCTTCTGTTTCTGTGCCTTTGTTCATGCTCCTTGTGCTCACATAGAAGAGAGTTAGTTTATTGCACACTGGTTGATTCCACACAGCAAATGTACAATGGGTTGTAATTGTTATAAAGGAACCCGCTTTTCTTTTTCCCGTTCACATGTGTGCCATGCAGGCAGCAACTGGAGACCATGGAAACAATCTGGGTTGCTTTCATGCCTTCGCATGGAGATGCTTCTCTTTTTAAAAATTTCCCGCTACACGTGTAGCTACGCAGGCAGAGGTGGGATCCAGCAGGTTCTCACAGGTTCCCAAGAGTAGGTTACTAATTATTTGTGTGTGCTGAGAGGGGGGTTACTAATTGTTGATTTTGTCACATGATTTTTGCCTTAGTTACGCCCTCCTCTCAGCAGTAGAGCGCAGAACTTGAAGCAGTCTAGCAGGAGGTGCACTGGCGTGCGTGGCAGCCTGCGCCTGCGTGCATTCATTTCCTGCCCAAGGACCGGCGCAGCGGCTGAGTCCTTGCCACAGCTCCGCCCAGGATTGCCCTGCCCCCGGAATGCCCGGCCATGCCCCAGTTGTAACCTGCCCAGCCCCATTGGTGCTACGCCACAGTTTGAATCCCACCACCATGAGAACCTGTTACTAAAATTTTTGGATCCCACCACTGTACGCAGGTATACATAAATGAACCCCTATAGCCACGCCAATCATCCCACAATACAATTGGCTGCACCTGCATTGAATAGACGTGAAGTAGGTTTCTGAATAGATCTGCCTAAGGAATTTTTAAATTCTTTTAAAAAAGAAATCTGCAGTGTTCTTTCTTAAGAATCAGACCACCTTGGGCCTGGAGCCCTTAGGATCATGATGTTTCCAAATATTTTCACTAGCTTTGATTATGACAGTGGTATCTCTCAGTGCGATGGCTCCAAGTTTGTTTCACTGACCAGCTGACAGAGTTCTTTACCAAGATGCTTTTCACATTTTCTTCAAATCACAGATGGAGAATCAAGGAGCAGAACAAGAAATTAGGCCCTTCCTTGGCACAGACACCTAGCAAATGGACTGAATGTATCCCAAGAGTGTGACAAATAGTACCTGACATCTCTGGGCAGTTTGAACATCTTGAAACTTAGCACTTAAGAAATAAGGGGTTGATTCTGTATACATAGATTTGCAAAGGAACAATGGGATTAAGGTCTTTTTTGCAATTCTGTATGTTTATGGTATAACATTTTTGTTGTGAAGAAGAAGCATGTTAGCTCTGCAGACACAAATTCACAGTTTTGAGATCTGCAAAACCAAGCATCTCTGATAATCTCTAGATAGAAAAAATTGCCCAAAATAATATTATGGAAACCTCTGGAATTGTGAATTGATTAAATGGATTAATTGAAACACTGCATGAACATACAGACTTATCTTATGCAACATAATTGAAAACTGATCCTTAATTCATGATGAATACCCCTTAGACCATAATGTATCATAAACAGAAAGCTATCTTCAGATAGATATTTCTTCAAAAAACATTTTTTTAAAAAAATCTGATTTAAGTTTCAAAAATTTGTTTTAAAAAGGTTTTAAAAGTCATTGATGTTTATCCACCCAGATCTGGCCGTTCTTGACCAGGGCTGCCGTTTTCTCACATGGGATCCCTGCCTGGTGGCAAACTAAGGAAATCCAGGTCTCGCTCAGTTTTGAAGAGTCGGTAAAATGAAGATGTTCCACCAGATTTATGGTTTTACACCTACACCAATCTCAACTGCTGGCCCAGATCCTAAACCACCTTCCTGCTTTCTTTCCTCCACTCTTTCTTCCAGCCTCCCCTTTCTTCGACAGTACATTCCCAGTGGTGGGATCCAAAAATTTTAATAACAGGTTCCGATGGTGGTGGGATTCAAACAGTGGCGCCACCGCACACACGCACCTCCAGTCCCTATTGGGCAGGGAGGTTGCTTTAGTAATCCCTTCTCGGCACTGAGAAAAAATTAGTAACCACTTCTAGAGAAGTGGTGAGAACTGGTTGGATCCCACCTCTGTACATTCCCCTTTCTTTGTTCACTAACCAGGCTCTGCATGTCTCACTTTGTCTTCCCTACATAGCTCAGTATTTAATTCATATATTGTTCTTAGTATTGGGGAGTTGTTGTATATCCTCAAGCGCCTCCTGTTTTAGACTGTTTATAGGATTTTACAAAAGTTCAGCTTTTCACAACTATTTGTAGCTATGAACTACTGATGTATTTTGATTTTAATTGTGCTGTGCATTGCCCTGAGCTCTCTGAATTGCCCAGGGGAGGGCAGGAAATAGCAACAACAGCAACAACACTCAGAAGATTCATTGCTTTCCCTCCCAGGAAGGATGAGAGCACGGGAAGATTAGTTTGGCCCCCAAATGGATATTAGATGCTCACTTTGGTTTCTGTCTTCTCCACTTTTCTAAGGTGAGAGGGGGACGGGCATGTCTTGTTACTAATGTGTTGTGCTTTGGGAGATGATTGTCTGAAAAGGGCGATATCTATCAATCAATACTGCAGAGAACAATGCTTGATTCAGAGCTGAAGTTTGTAACATGGGCTCAACTCCAACATCCCCTTGTGTGTACAAAATACTTTTGTGCACACATAACATTTTATTGATTCTCCATGCAGTGGCATAGTGGTTAAGAGCAGGTATACTCGAATCTGGAGGAACCAGGTTTGATTCCTTGCTCTACCGCCTGAGCTGTGGAGGCTTATCTGGGGAATTCAGATTAGCCTGGGCACTCCCACACATGCCAGCTGGGTGACCTTGGGCTAGTCACAGTTCTTCTGACCTCTCCCAGCCCCACCTACCTCACAGGTGTTTGTTGTGGGGAGAGGAAGGGAAAGGAGCTTGTAAGTCACCTTGGCCCCTTCTGCACACGCAAAATAATGTGTTTTCAAACCACTTTCACAACTGTTTGCAAGTGGATTTTGCTATTCTGCACAGCTTCAAAGAGCACTGAAAGCAGTTTGAAAGTGCATTATTCTGCATGTGCGGAATGAGCCCTTGAGTCTCCTTGCAGGAGAGAAAGGGTGGGATATAAATCCAAACTCCTCCTCTTCCTCTTCCTCTTCTTTCTTCTTCTTCATGCAGCCAATAGACATAAGTCCTGATCTTCCTCGCTTATTGCTTGACTTTCACCAATACAATTCTTGTGTTTGGAGCTGATCAGAGCCTCCAAGCGCTGTGAGCTAGATTTGAGTCCAGTAGCACCTTAGAGACTAACAAGATTTTCGGGGCATAAGTATATGGAGAGGCAGGGCTCGCTTCAGCAGATAACTTTATCTAATGAACGGAGCTTTGACTCTCAAATGTTTACACTCTGAAAAACTTGATGGTCTCTAAGATGCTACTGGACTCAAATCTAGCTCTTCTACTGCAGACCATCGTGGCTACGCTCTGGAACTATCCAAGCACTGTGACTCTGCAATAACGATTTCACACCTTCATGTGAATCATCAGAAGATGAAATTGCAAAAATTCTGCATTTTTCATCATAGCCTATTAATATTACAAGAACCACTAGCAATATGGATGTGAGAGCTTTTGTATGGGCGTCTCTTCCTGCAGGCCAAGGGGTGAGTAACAAAGCACTCTTGATCCAGAAACGATGTTTTGAAGCAGCTGAAAGCATGATCTTCTGCCTCCTTTGTTTACTTGCTGTTCTGTACATCTGACACAGAGCTCCAACATGAAATTGCTGGTGGAATCCAAGAACAGGATGAAGTAGGAGATGCTCAAACAAACTCACTCAGATTTGAAAGCAAAAAATGTGTTTTTAATTTTAATTCGCCTGTATCCTACCATGCTGCTCAGCGAAGTCCGAGGTCTTCCTCCAACTTAAAAAGCTTTGCTCTGACTTAAGTTGTTCTTTCTCCAGAAGAGGAGTTACTTTAGACGGATGAAGGCTTTAAATGTTGCTGAGAAGAGAATAGGATACAGTCCAGGGTTTTCCATCCTTCCCACTTGTGGCAGTAATGGCATTAGGAGTTCTTTAAACATAATAAGAAACATAATTGTTTAATTTGACAAGCAGGTATTAAACTTCATAACTACATAACTACATAAATATTTATTTATGGAAAGATAAACTGGAGCAGAAGAAAGGAACTAGTCAAAAAGATACCCCTGTGTTATGAAGGACTATTTTAAATCTGGAAGAAAATTCACAAAAGATTAAGTCCAACATTGTCACCAAAATCTCCACTTGACGCGCATTTTAATAGAAATATACTAAGGACTAATAATAACATAATTTATGAAGAGATGGGCAATGATTAGGGTTTAAGACGTGGCAAGAAATTAAGACGTGGCAAGAAATCAAAGATGAAGGAAAGGAAATACAGTGGATTACTTATTATCAGATAGTATCAAGACTCAGAAGAGAACTGAAAACAGGAGGAGAAATGACAGAATTTGAAATAAAAATAATACAACAAAAACAACATCTGCTGGGAAGAATATATGAGCTATTACTTAAATATGACACTGAAATGGAACAGATGAAAGAATGTATGGTAAAATGGATGCAAAATATTCAGAAAGATATTTTTTCAGCAATGGAACTCTTATGGACAAAAATATATAAAATTAATAGTTTGTCAAACTCTCAGAGAACAATGGCATAAAATGTTTTACATATGATTCATTACTCTAAAATATATCAGAAAAATGGATAAAAACCATAGAGGAACCTGGTGACAATGTCAAGAATCACAAGTGGTCATGCAAAATGTTTTGGAAGGAAATGCATGCAGAAATGCAAAGGATATTAAAAATAAATTTTCAAATGGATGCCAAGACTATATTACTAGGTATCTTTCCAAAGAACTTATCAGAGAAATTACAAGAACTATTTTTGTATTTGATAACTGCAGCTAGCCAATACTCACAATCAGATGGGAAGTGGAGAATCATCCCGAACAAGAAAAGTGGGAAGAAAAAATGAGAGAATATACTGCAATTGCCAAGTTAACTAATCTTGTAAATAAATGGTCGAAACAGGAGTTTGATGAAAAATGGAACCTATATTACATGTATTGTGCTGAAATGGTTAAAAAATGAAGTTTTACTTGGATAAATGTTTCATAATTAGTAGATTAAAAATTAATAATAAAACTTTATTTAAGTAAATTTGCATTGTGGTGGTAGTTTACATATTTGGACGTGAGTATAGCAGTGGTAACTAAGTAAAGGAATGCAAGACTCCTTGAATTAAAAAAAAGTTTAAATAAATAATATTTTATATTTATTGTATGACTTTCCCCGCTTTTTGGTATGTTTGTTTTGATTTTCTGTATCTTATTCTTGGCATTTACTGCCCTTTGTTCTTTATACTCTTGATGTTTTATAAATGAAAAAATTTATTTTTAAAAAGCATGGCAAAAAAGAGGGAGAGGTCCCCCAGCCAAGCTGGCAGGGCATGGATCACCACTGAGACCCATAACCAGGGTATGGCCCAGTGGTGGGATCCAAAAATTTTAGTAACAGGTTCCCATGGTGGTGAGATTCAAACTGTGGTGTAGTGCCAATGGGGCTGGGCGGGGCATGATGGGGGCGTGGCTGGGCATTCCGAGGGCGGGGCATTCATGGGTGGGGCTGTGGCAAGGACGCAGCCGCTGTGCCGGTCCTTGGGCGGGAAACGAATGCACGCAGACGCAGGCTGCCACGCATGCTGGTGCACCTCCTGCTAGACTGCTTCAAGTTCTGCGCGCTACTGCTGAGAGGAGGGGCGTAACTAAGGCAAAAATCACGTGGCAAAATCACCAATCAGTAACCCCCCTCTCAGCACACACAAATAATTAGTAACCTACTCTCGGGAACCTGTGAGAACCTGCTGGATCCCACCTCTGGTATGGCCTTGATCCAGTCACATATCTAGGGCCAGAGGGTATTCACAGATCATGGGAGGGGAGGAGATTTCCCTGAGTCTGTGGTATAGTGTTAGGTCTTGATCCTTTAAGCAATAAACAGGATGTGGATTGTTGATCAGAAGTGTTTATTGAAAAGGTAACAGAGTACCCAGCTTGCAAGAAGCCAGTTCTTTCAGACCTGGCTTTTGCACCCCTCTTTATTAGAAATGAATTCTTCCCTACTGTTTCCCCAAAGAATGTGCAAAAGAGTTACAGCGGAGCCTGGAAGGCTCCAATGTGAAAGACAAACAGAGATAATGCCACCAGGCCATCTGCCCCCATAGAGCAACGCAAACACATCGCTTCTCATGGGAGTAGAAGGTGTCAGGGATAAATCTTGTTTGGCTATCAGGGGTGAGAAGGGAGAGAATAAGAACAAAGCAGGAATGTTCATTGACAGAATGGTTACATCTAACAGGCAGAATCCATATATCTTAAACTGCAGTTACCTTGACAGGCCCACACTTCAATCACCCAGATGTAATCACCATCTCCAGTTAGATGGCCTTTCCGTATAAGGGCATGTTGCCAAATAATGAGGACCTGAAGCTGTATCCTGAGTCCTGCACTTTTTGAAACATGGCAAATTTGAAGAAACAACTAGGCTTGGTAAACACCCTAAAAATTCAGTAAAATTCGGATTTATTTGGACATAAAATTATCTGTATGCCTGAATAAGACAAATAACATATTTGGATATACCCAAATATTTGGGTATATCTGAAAAATTCGGGTCTGTTTGAATTTTTTGTATTTTTTTTGGTTTTTTTTTCACGTTTTGGCCTGCAGGGAGTGCATTTTTAAAGCTAGCAGCACCAGAATTTCAGGGTATCATCCGGAGGCTGTCCTGATGATGCCCCCCGAGTTTGGTGAAGTTTGGTTCAGGGGGGAAACACTCTTGCCTTCGGCTCCCTCCCACAACACAGTCTCAGTTCATCCATGTCTGAAATTGTTGAAGTCTTTCACGGCTGTAAAAACTGGCTGTTGTGGGTTTTCCACACCACAGAGAGAAATACCTTTCAACATGACATGCCTCTGAAGATGCCAGCCATAGACGTGGGCCAAACAGTCGGAGCAAAAACTACCAGACCTTGGCCACACAGCCAGGAAAACCTTCAACAGCCACATGTCTGAAATGTTTGTTTCTATGGTTGTTGTTTGTGAAGTGTGTGCTGATGCATCCTGCAAATGCTTGATCCTTGTGTAACCACTTAGATGTAAACTGTGTGGAAGATGTCATATGGAAAAGTGTGAAATGTTAAATGCCAGGACTTGCATCAGAGCTGACATGGTTGGGAACCCACCCAAGGCAACCGCCTAGCAGACAGTCTACGCGCGGCTGGAGACACGGGGTGGGAGAAATCCCACGAGCAACAGAACGTAAACCAGTCATACCCTCCTGCCTCCTCCATCCTTTTGGATCAGCCCAGCAACATTCATCCCTGTTATTTTAGACCCGCTGGCACAAATTAGGCTAAAAGGAATGGGAGGAAGTTGTAATTCACTGCCTGCAGAGTACCCACAATTTTGGACAGAAAGGAGCTTTGGTGGAGGTATCTGTGGGCTTCCAAAACTCTGCAGTAGCCCAATAAAATATTGTAACATCACTGACTTACTCAACAGCTCAGATGTTTCATTTACAGGGTGACTCAGCCTGTGACTATACCCAGTGCAGCTTGATTTACACTTCAGAAGTGAAGGAGAAATGTAGAATCCAAAAAGAGGTTTGCATAATAAGGTAGAAACCAGGCACCCAGCAGGCAGAATTATTTTTTTCCTCTTGGAAAGTAAACTTTCACAAACATCTGACTATCACAGCTCCAGTCATATGTTTCTACCACAAGTTAAGGAGTTCCAGTTATTCTTCCATTTCATATCTAGAAAAGACACTTCCTCAAGTAGGTAAGAACCTCTGCAACCACTTTGGAAGAAATCTCCAATGTAAAGAGCCTGACCCTATCTCAAAGCTTTAGATCTTGCATTCAATGGGAAAGTTTCTTCTGCAGCATACATAATCCATCTACAAATATATGAACGGAGCAAGTCAATGACAATATAGATACTGAGAGTTCCATTTCTTTATTGTTGTGAATTTAATTCTGCAAATAGTTCCTCTCCTCCAGGACTAGCACATGTGCTGTTTGCCTCAGTGTCAAGACCCATCTGTTCATAAGCCAATTTTTCTTAACGATATGTTAGTAATACTCATGTGTACATTTGCGGGCAGATGTGCAGATGCTTTGTAATAATCACAGGACATGGCTTGGATTAAATTGGGCTGCAGCCCTTTATTATTATTATACAGAACCTGGGTGAGCAAGAGGAGCGCATCGTTAGGAGCTGGTCAGCTCCCATGGCTGCCCCTGGCGACAACCCCAATTCTTATTGGGGAGGACAGAGAGGTACTGGGCCAGAGGGCGTCCGCCCGTCCTTGTGGCCCCCAAACTGCTAGGGTGTTGGGCTCACCTGCAGAAGCCTCTGCAGCATGCGCCTTGAGCCCGCCCCACCCCAAGCCTCTTATGGAGGCCCCCATATGCGGAGGGTCTGGCATGCAAACTTGCCCCCCCCCCCCCCAGGATGTGCTCCTCTGCCCAAACCCTTTAGGGGCTGCAATAATAAAGAAGAAAACTGGCCAACCCTTGCTTCCAGGGGAGGTGGAGTGCGGGTCAGTTTGCTTCCAGGAGCCGAAAAGGCTGGAGCAATCACGTGCTGCCCAATATATAGGGAGCATGCTCCACCCTCAAGCCCACATGTGTGTTGCTCGACCACTGCCGGGTGGTGAGGCTCAGCCGCCCGGCTGGCCCAGGGTTATGCACGCTCCCTGCCTCAGGAGCTATTACCACACGCCCTGCCCCCTGTCGCAATTATGGGCCTAGTTAATCTAGTGCCGTGATTTATAAAACATTGCAGAAAGGCCTGTCCATAATAAAAAAAGCAGCTGGATTTTGTTTATCAGTGTGTGAGAACAGATAAAACACCACACTGAAGAAATATATCATGTGGTCACCCCACAACTGCTTTTGGGAAGATTTTATCAATGCACATGTGCACACTGAGAATCGAGAACAGGAGGAACCATGTTTAAAAAAGGAAGGTCATAAAAGCAGGAGCAAGGTGTTAATGGCCTGTGCTCCAATCAATCAAATGACGGGGATACAGATAAGCTAAAACTCCAGGAGAAGCTTGAATGAAGAGAATTTTGGAAGCGGTTCTATAACATGGCAACCAGCATGGTTGAGAGGTTCAAAACATGGCAACCAGCATGGTTGAGAGCCAGTGCAGTGTAGTGGTTAGTGTTGGGCAAGGATTTGGGAGACCCAGACTCAAAGCCCCACTCTGCTATGGAAGCTTTGTGAATGACTTTGGGCCAGTCACATATTCTCAACCTAACCTGCCTCACAAAGTTGTTGTGAAGAGAAAATTGAAAGGAGGAGAAACGATGAAGCGGTTTTGGGTCTCCACTGGGGAGAAAGGTGAGGTATAAATCAAGTAAATAACCAAAACCTATCAATTCTGTCTATTTCAGAGAACATTTATTCTCCTGGGAGGGGGAAATCCTAAATCTGATGGCACATTAACTATCACAATGACACCCAATTATTTAACTTAATTACCAAATTTGGCTTGGGCTGACTTTTTACTTCAACTTTTACTTCATCGGTGCAAGGTCTAACATGCTTTTCCTCTGCTTCTGCTTTCTACCTTACAAGTTACCTCATGCATTTCAGTGGCTGGAGGGTTCCAAAATACTGCTGGCTTTCATATTTTCAAAGGAAATACGGACGTATTTATGAATGCAAAGATTGCATTTTTGTTCTAGTGGCCTTTAGAACAGCCCAGAATCCTATTTAGCACTGCTGTCCTAAGCAGTTTCTGCTTAGGCTATCATTCTGCTTACGATTTCACTGTCAATATGCATAATCTCCTCTGTCCCATTTTAACACTATGATACGCTGCAGATGGGCAGTTGCATCCACAGCCTGAAGCAGCGAGAGACAATGCCACTACTACAACACCCTATGGCTTCCAGAGGGCTTTCATTTGGTGTGGGGAGGCAGGAAAAACAACACACACAGCCCAGCTGAAAGTCCACCCTGGGGCAGAATGGACTTATGCCACTCTTTTGGGTGGCATAAGTCCAAGGTGCCGACTGTGGCACCCGCAGCCTGAAAGCCTGGATGGAAGCTGACAATTGTTAGCTTCTTCCATGGGAATGCCCCAGCCTATGCCCCCTGCACTGGTGTCCGATTGGATGCCAACGCCACTGCCCTTCTGGGTTGGGCACAGCAGAGGTCTGTGGTGCCTGATCACTTCCCAGGTTTCCCACTTTGCCAGCACATTTTCCAAATGCTCCAGCAGGGTGGGCAAATGTACAACAACACAAGCCTTTATTGGCATATAAAACAGGACAAAATTTTAAAACAAAACAAGGTTAAGAAATACAGTTAAAATTACTAATTTCCAGTATAAAATTTGCAACAGTTTCACAAAAGAGTACATCAGAGCTGTTCAGGAGATTGGGTATCTTATAACACTCATGCCACTGAGAACATTGCAAGAAAATGGAATTCAATACGGCATGTGAAATATCTTATTGTATTTAGGACATAGAAACAAAGAATGGTTAAGTGTTTCAACGGTAGTCATATCACATGAACAAACTCTTTTAGGAAGCGTTCCATGATGGCTTAAATCTTTTCCGGCAGGAGGCGATGGCAACACATTACATCTTGCGGTATGCCAAGGCTCTCCTCTGGAATTCAGGATTAATCAGCAGACGAAGATATGCTGCCATAATTCCTCGCTCGCATGGGATTAACAATGTAGTTGGAGAACAGGTTGTCTTGGCAGCACAAGTCAAATTATGAAAATCAAGATCCAAGAGCCTATTCTTAACTAGTCTGAAGGCTTCCACCTTTGTGAGCATAAGGAGTGATTCCAAGGGGAAACCAATAGCTTCAACCTTTCTACAGAATCAAAGTATACCGTTTCGAAATAAAGAGTGATCTGATAACAGAGAGGGAATCCCTTCTTCGTGGATCCCGCTAGAAAATGTATATGCAGCCAATATTTTGCTGACCCTTATCCGTACTTAGGGTTTGAGAGTTGTTTGGCCCATCTCGTAATGCACAACGCAGCATAAAGGGCACACATCTAGGGAGCGGTAGTTTCCGAAGGAATTTGGAATGTAATAAATTAAATGATTTATTTATTGCAGTATCCCAAATGGGGGAACCGTGCAGTAACAAGGAGACGTCTAAGCATAAAGAAACCTTCAAAACGCCAGAGGAATGTATTGATTGCTTGCCTTTTACGAAGATTAGACTTGGCAAATGTTGCAGATATAAGAAACTTGCACTTTGGGATCTAAAGAGTACCCAGATGGCATGACTTTGAACTACACCTAATATCTTTTCCTCTCTAAAAGGGTTTTTTTTTTGTTTGTTTAACATTTATCCTGGAGAAAGATTCTGGTGAACTTAACAGCTTGCTAATTATTATTGCAGTATTTGTGTTCAGTCTCAGTAGGGGCCCGTGTAACTCTGAATTAATGAATTGGAAAAATAAAAAGTATGGTGCTATGCATGTAACCAAGTATTCAGGATTCATCTACACACTTTTTGTCAGTTTGGTAAATAGTTTTGTTACCGCCACTGCTCAGGTAACATTAAGTGATTTCAGCTCAGGCAACGTAGTGAGGCGCAGGAAGCCGGTGTTCTTCAAAAGCAGAATATTTTATTCGAAAGTGGTTGCTACAGCTCAGGCAGGGAAATCGTGCCCTGCGCAAGAACTTTTATGCACACAGATCAAAGGGGCATAGGGATAACAATAAAGAAAACATCAACACATAAAAAAAAATATACAATTACAACTTTGTGAATGGGATCCTGAGATCTCGCTGTCAGGCATCTTCCCGCGAGACCTTAAGATAGCGCAGAAGGGGTTGAAGAGTGTCCATTCATAAAACTGTGTGAGGCTGTTAACACACTCAGGTGTCTGGTTATCTGATGGGCTGCTTCCTTGAATTATGTCCTGAGGCTCCCGCGCCTCAGTCCCACAACAAAGGAAAGTTCAAATGGTCCAATGGTGATCTTAGTTCATTCCTCAATGGCTGGGACCTCTGGGGTGCCGTCATCAGATTCAATTTGTAATCCCAAAAGGGTCTTTGTTCTTGCTAAAGAGATCTACCTGGTGTTGGCCCAAACTGAATTCCAAGGCTAGCTTCCTTGGCTCTTAATATCAGCTGCTTACTTTTACCAACAGATACAGATATCTAAAATAACATATCTAAAGTTAAACATTAGAGGCAATCCTAAAGAACTTCCAATACAGTACAAGCACACACACACATATATATAAAAACAAGAATATCCTACACTAACATTAATAACATTAATAACATTAATAAATCAACATTAATAAATCAACATTTAAATCAACTGGAAAACCTAATTAGGACATAAGCCTAAACATTGGGCAAACCATAAATCCAACACTGAGGGGCTTACATTAAATCTTAAAAGGGATAAAACAAGAAGAAAATTATGTGAAACATTAGCACACTCACATATACACGCCCTTTCCTGGCCTTATGGAGACTTTTGGGTCACACTGGTCTCCTTGCCCTGATCCTTAACTAGTGTAGTTTAACGATATGCTCAGGAAAATATTTTTCATATGTTCCTGGCGGTAACAGTTTAGATATTGGAGAAAAATAATCTCAGTTGTCTTGCTGAAAACACCTGAAGAAAAAGACAACGAAAGCTTTATTGATTGTTGTTCAGGATCCAAAAAAGGTGCAGCAGTTTGGCCTTGACAAAATATCCTGTGTTGTGATAACTCTACTGATCAAACCTTTTCTTTTTTTCCAGAAGATTTTGACCTCCGTTATGCAGACAATGTCCTGACCTGGATAGCCCAGGTTCTCCTGATCTCATCAGGTCTCAGAAGCTAAGCAGAGTCGACCCTGGCAAGTATGTGGATGGGAGGCCTCCCAGGAATATCAGGGTCATGATAGGGACGCAGGCAATAGCAAACCACCTCTAAATGTCTCTTGCCTTGAAAACCCCACCAGGTGTCAACATAAGTCAAATGTGACTTGATGAGGGGGGGGGGAGTGGGCAACAGTACTGTTGCCCGGAGTACACTAGGAAGGAGCTGATGGCTGCTCATTTGTGCACAATTGATTCCACACAACAGCAGATCTACTACAGCAAAGGTAAATGGGAGTCTGACAGGATTTTAACTCAGGATAGGTTTTAATGAATGAAAGCCCATTTCTTCAGACACATATTGTGGCAGACATCTATATATATTTGTGTTTTGAACAGAGGCGTAGGGGGGAAATGATGCCTGGGGCAACACCTGCTCCAACCGCCCCCAACCCCCAGCCCTGCACCACACTAACCTTAGCCTGGCTGGGCTGCCGCTGGGCACCCCTCAGCCCTGCCAGGCTGCTCCTTCGACCTGTGGAGGCTCTGCCGGCTGAAGGAGCAGACTGGAGGGGTGGGGCAGAGGGGTGTTTGACGGCGGCCCATCCAGGCTGCTCCTTCGGCCAGCAGAGCTTCTGCAGGCTGAAGGAGCAGCCAGGCGGGGCAGGCCCAAGGGGAGAGGTTTGTTCCTGTGAGTCCCTGGTTATGAACAGAAGGGTCAAAGGGACATAAAATGCAGGAAGTAGAGAGTGAGAGGAAACGAAATAAACCCTTACGTGATCCAGGAAAGTACAGACACCATTTGCATTAAAGGCAATAGGACCTTTGGATAGTGAATGTAGCATACTGGTTAGACTAGGATCCAGGAGACCCGTGGTAGTGGTTGTGGTGGTGGTTTATTAGATTTGGTATTCTGCCCTACCCCTGGAGGGTTCTGGGCGGTGTACAATAAAATCAACAGACAAAACAAAACAAAGCAATGTTCAATAAGTACAAATCAGAATGATGCATTAAAATCTATTAAAATTCAGTAGCAGCATTATACCCAGCATTATAATCGTATTATAGAGGATAAAGTAAAGGTGAGGAGAACAATGTCAACTCTTTGGGTCCCCGTTGGGGGAAAAAGTGAGGTATGAAGTAAATAAAACATTTCTCATCTTTTACTAAGCTAACTGACACCTGTCTGATAGCATTAATCTTCTACATTAATTTTAAATTTGACAGTTTCACTCTGGAGGCTGCCTAAGGGCATAAGCAATTTGAATTTCTTACTAGTATTGTCTTTCTCAGGCTCAAAGCAGGACAAAGGAGGTACCACTTTGGACATCTTTTTACCAGTACTCTGCATCAGCTTACCTTTACCACAGTGAAGTTCCATAGCTGGAGAATGGTGCCGTTCAGAAAATAATGAATTAGGGCCAGCAAAGGGGTGTTTCCACCTGTCCTCCCTCCCCTTTTGGATATAATGTCTTTTTAAATGAACAGTTAAACTAGCACAAACAAGCCCTTATGAGTCAAATAATGATCTAGAGGGGGTCTACTATATAATAAAATAGCCTTGAGGTGATAAGGCATACCATGAGCAAATATGCTCAAGATGGCAAGACAGCCAGCATGGTGAATTGGTTATAGCATAGGTGTCAAACTTGTGGCCCTCCAGATGTTATGGACTACAGTTCCCATCATCCTGGCAGAGGATGATGGGAACTGTAGTCCTTAACATCTGGAGGGCCGTAAGTTTGACACCTGTGGGTTATAGTATCAGACTGGGGTCTGGGAGACTCAGGTTGGAATTCCCCACTCTGTCGTGGAAGCTTGCTGGTTTACACTCTTAGGCCATGTTCACACTCTTAGCCTAATCTATCTCAAAGGATTGTTGTGAGGATAAAGATGGGGGGAAGAAGGATGATGTAAGCTGCTTCAGATCCCCCTCAAAGAGAAAAGTTAGGCATAAACTAAGCAAACAACTAAAACAGCACATCTTCATTCCCTCCTTCCTCACGTATACGTTGTTTAGCTAACGTTAGGCAGGCCCTGAGATGGATGGACCAAGCTAGACCTATCTAATCAGATCCCAGGAACTAAGCACAGTTGGTCCTGGTTAGTATTTGGATGGGAGACCAATCAGGATTCACCACCACTGCTGGGGCCAGTGTGGCTCACAGTCACCACCATAGCCACTCCTGTGCCTCTGGGTCCCTTGCAACTGATGTGGCTGGACCTTACATACCTTGTGGAGTCTGCAGCTGCTCAGACTGGGGCCTACCACTGGCAAGGATGGGCTCAGCACAATTGTCAGACTCTGCCTGTGGCCGGCATGCTCTTGGCTTCTCTCTCTCTCTCCCTTCTCCACCCAGAGGCTGGTGAGGAAAGGCAACTATGGTGGGGCTCATAGCGGTGGTGTCTATTCCTGCTCCCCCACCAGCATAACTTCTTCCAATGGCTCCCAAAGAAGCTGCTGAGAAACAGCAGGGCTGGGAAAAGTGGCAGTTCTGCACAGACACTGACAGATTAATTTGCAGGGTGTGTGTTTTTTTAATCCCCATCCATTTCAATGTTTCTGAAAAACCCCATGTCTGAAAAAAAAACCTCTTTTCTCTCAGTTTGGGTCCAATTCACCTTTGCAGATATATACATATCTCCCCCACATTTCAGAAATAGACATCTAGATGGTTTATAGCATGCTGCATTAAAGTGGAGTGGGTAATGAATAAAATAACAACAAAACCCAGGACATCTGCAAAAGAACAAAAGACAAAAAGGGGATTTCTGGCCAGGCACAAACATTAAAAGGAAATTTAAAAAACCATATTTGTACACCTCTGTGGAAGAGACTAAGGTCAAATTATATAACCAATATACCATACTGACAGCATTATAGAAACTGCAAGCCGGCTGATGCATGGAAATGAAGCCCACTCTGCGACAGATACTAAACCAAAAAAACCAGCTCGGATCCAAATGCAATGAAATTAACAAGATAAGCCTCTACAGGAATGAATCCCAAAGCAGGATGGTGAAAAAGAACAGATACTCTGCTCCAATCCCTCTGTACATCAACATTGAGCTCATCCAGCGGAAGAATTAAGGACGAGGTTAGAACCAGCAGAGCAACACGTCCTGGTAACAAAGCGGAAGCCCAGAAACACAGCAGCAACCTAAGCTTTTGATCCACCACTCAGAACAATGGGACTGATTGTCAGGGAAAGTATTTGCAGGATTCAAGAGCCAATCAAAAGGGGCACTTCATTAGCTTCAGGCTACATTCCGAAGGGGCTGCGCTAGCACTTTCTCAAGCTTACTGTGTCCATGAGGCTAATATAAAGAGGTTTAGACAAGCCCACAGCCGCGGTGGGGCAAAAGGGGGCTGTGCCCCATCAATCATTTGTCATGTCCCTCCAGTTAGCACTAGGGTTGGTGTGAGTCTTTCAAGTGTAAATTCCCTATGTAAAAAAAGAAAGAAAAGAGGAGCTGAGATAAAAAGGCGTGAATCCTGTCAAAAATCTTCCAGATGTGAATCCTCTATGCAGCTGGCTAGAACAGAATTAGCAGTTGGCAGGACTGAAGTGTCCTAATTTTGAAAAGTTGGGGAAGGGGTGACATAGGCTGTTTGAAACTTTTTTTGCACTTTTCTAATTTTTTAATCCTAGATCAGGGGTAGGGAACCTGCGGCTCTCCAGATGTTCAGGAACTACAATTCCCATCAGCCTCTGTCAGCATGGCCAATTGGCCATGCTGGCTATGATGCCCCTGAAGCTATCCTAGGCTAATTGCTACCATTGTAGATCCCTCATGATATTCAATGATATTGCTTTATATACCTTGAGTCTCTACTACACAAAGAGCAAAGCACAAATAAATAAATAAATCAGAAATAAATGAGGAGGGGCTGGTCACTACCGTACTCACTTGCCTTTCTCCCCTCCCCTTGCCATGAAAATCTTCTGGCTATGAGTCTGGGTTTAGGGATGCAACCCCTATTCACAATTATTGAGGAGTAAGTCCCATTCGTTTCAGCATGCATTTGGAAGGCTGCCATCTTACCTGGAAGTGGTGGTACTGAGATGAAGGACGGGATGGATGATTCAGAATTTCCTGGCCAAAGTTGCTTTCCTGGTTTCCAAGAATTGCACCAGTTTTCTCATGCTCTCTTCAGGCAAGATGCCTGAACTCTTGGGACAGTTGCTATAAGCCTTTCTAAGAATCTATAATGAGTCATCTTAACTCTTTGCTTGACTTGAAATCATAGCATACTAGGGTCTCCAGCTCTGGCAAAAGAACAATGGCTAATTTTTCCCAATTAAGCAAAAGCTCAGTATGAACTTTTGTGAATTCATAGAGTTGCTGATTATTCCATCAATAATTGGTGAATTGGTTGAGTTGCTTCCGACTCATTCTTCTCTTTCTCTTCTTTAAGTGAGTGGGGGTTACAGGTGCTCTTTTTTCCAAAGGCCCATGGTACCTCTTTGCAACCTTGCTTGGAAGTAAAGTCCCCTAAAACTAAATGGAACAACTTACATCTAAAGCACTGGTCCTTCAGCCAGTGTGGTGTAGTAAGAGCTGTGGATTCTAATCTGAAGAACTGGGTTTGATTCCCCACTCCTCCACATGACTGGAGGACTCATATAGTGAACCGGGTTTGTTTCCCCTACACATGAAGCCTGCTGGGTGACCTTGGGCTAATCACAGTTCTCTCAGAACTCTCCCAGCCCCTCCTACCTCACAAGGTGCCTGTTGTGGGGAGAGGACTGTGTAAGCCGCCTTGAGACTTTTTACAGCAGAGAAAGGCAGGGTATAAATCCTCCTCTTCCTCTTCTTTGTCTTCAGAACAATGGCATGAAAGCAGCCAGGTTCACTAAATTGAAAAGTGCCCTAGTTAAAATGGCCTTCTGAAGCAAGAAGGGCCTCAAAGGTAGAGATGCCCATCCCAGTTTCTGCTCAGGAAGCAATCCTCTGCTCAATACTAGCAAGGAAGCCATATTGCATTCCATAGAGCAGCAGACGGACTGCCTAGCATTCATGCATCAAATCTGGATATTCCCTCCCCGCCCTCCCTCAGATTTTGTGATTCAGATCTTCATGCAGAATTTTTGGGTCTTAAGTCTAATTGAAACTGTGTCGGGAAAGGTGATCTTTTCTTTTCTTTTTAAATTTCTGCCCTTCCCTCCCCCGACTTCTCTCTTCATTCCACAGATCCTGCCTAGGAGAGATATTATTTTTTTGCTTGGAAGAGCTCCTGAGATCACAGAACAAAATGTAAGGCTGCTGCCTCATTGTGCACAACACTAGCTCAGAAGGAGTGACAATATGTTGGGCTTGATGGATTTTGTGCAAAAGGGTTTCCACACAAAATTGCCTTCTAATCTGTCCCCTTAGCAAGAGCAATTCATTCAGTCGTGGGATAGAGAGATGCAAAAGAGAAAACTGTTGGCTATTCAGACATTTTCCTTTCCTTGAGCTTTTCTCTCCTTTGCTCAAATCTTTCTCTAGTTTGTTTATAATTGAAAAGCTCCAGGGAGATGTTCCAGAAGCTTAGACTGGCAATGTGTTAGCAGTAGCATCCTTGATTCTGCCTAGGATTATTCCATGACTTTTCCTCTTTTCACACTCCAATAAGCCCCCGTCTCATTTCCACTGATGACACCAGCTTTTGTCATCAGCTTTCCTACCAAAGGGAGATCAATCGAAAGCTCATGCTGTAGTATGGACAGTGAAAACACAAGACATGCAGTGCATACTCAGAGAGCTCAGATGAGAGAAAGCTCACATGCCTTGTTTCAGGCACAAAACTCAAATCGCAGGCCTTGCAATTTGCCTGGGGGCCATGCAGTGGTGGGATCCAAAATTTTTAATAACAGGTTCCGACAGTGGCACCACTGCACACATGCACCTCCAGTCCCTATTGGGCAGGGAGGTTGCTTTAGTAACCCCTTCTCAGCACTCAGAAAAAATTAGTAACCACTTCTAGAGAAGTGGTGAGAACTGGTTGGATCCCACCTCTGGGGCCATGCTGAGAAGAATGAGCGAGTTTGACTCTTCAACCTCCACTTGGATTCACGGTTGTAATCTGTTCCCTGTTTTGTTAATGGTATTTTGAAGGGCAAGAACTAAATGTTTCTGTATACAGATCCATTTTTAGACATTCTGTTGTAGTGCATCAACGGTACATAAATAAGTGAGTATTTCCTGCTATCTTCCCTGCTATCAAAATGGTATAGTTGCCATTTTGTGTCTATTTACCAATGTGTACATTTTTCTGGTTTAAAACATTAATGGTTTAAGACCGTATATCTGAAGGATCATCTCTACCCATATATACCTATTATCTCTGTTTCTGAGAACCTGGGCTAGGAATTTTTCTTTCCCTACAAGTTTATTCCTCACTTTGGCTATAGTAGGATCCTCTTTCTCAAAAACTCTTTCCCTGTCAATATTGCAGGTCTAGACACAGATTCCATCTGATTCCAAGAAATCCCCCCCCCCCCAATAAATCTGTCAGCAACTCTGAGTCATGTCACTTACACATCCAGGCTCTGTGAGGAATTAACTTTTCACAGTCATGCCGTCCCCCACCCCCGTCTCTGCATGAAGTAGCATTATATGGAATGGAGTTTTTAATATGCTATTTTCCTTAGGTCCATCACACCATCTTCTTGTTCCCCTGTGTGGCATCTCCTAGAGCCATTTTCCGAAACAGGTTCCCTGAGAAGGAAAGGGTCTCCATCTTTAGAATTTTTAGAAGGCTATTTTATTAATGAGGTCTGAAACTGCAAGAATATTGGGGGGTGAGGGGATAGGAGTTGGGTAGCCCAATCCAAAAATGCCCAGTGGATGGGAAGGGTGCTGCTGCCGAAATGAGGTGCCAAAAGTATCATGGATTTTACTAGCAAAGGAAGAATGAGGTCAATGAGGAGAATGAGGTTCAGGTCAACACAGAAGGGATGAGAATTTTAAAATAACTCCAGTTTCATTGTGACACTACACCATCTGATCATTAAGGTGATGAAATCCTCTATCTGCCCCAAAACTGCAGCATTCTCACCAAAGCCTCCAAGCACATTTTGGTACTGAAGAACATTTTCATAGTGAGAGCTTTTCCTCTCTATTGAGTTTTTCTCTCCTTTGATAGTCAGTATGAAAGGTATGGGGTAATGGGTAACAGTTAACAAAACTGGATTTTAATGTCGCTTGTCATTCTGAGATCTTGGAATTGGGTGGCCGCCAAAGGAAACTAATAACAATCCATCTCAAGTGACGCTCTCTGAAGCGCCAATGATTTATGTATCTGCTCAGCTTCCTATTAAAATTGATGGTAAGTAAAATCACAACTTTGGCTGGTTCAAGACTCCTGAAATGAAACCATTAAATAAAATATTGCTTGGATCCTGTTTTCCAAGCGCTATCGAAATTTCACAGCAGCCTTTATAGGGCCCATTTAGATTGGAGGAGAGAAGACTGCGATAGTAACTCTGGGGCAGATTTCAAGTTGTGGCGTGGAGCATGGTTTATTCAGAGGCTTCGTTGCTACTGAAGGGCATTTGTGGGAGAAGCTGATTTGCATTGGAGAAGCATCACAGACATTGTCAGACATGTCCCATTACCAGAAACCAGCCTGAGCTTTATAAACAATACAACTACTTATAAAAAGGTGTCAATATTATGGTAAATAAAGGATAACACATATTAAAGGATATGTCAATAAAGATAAACAAAGGATAACGCATATTAAAGGATAAAACATCAAAACAGTAGATACATATCTTAAAGAAAATAAAAATGAAACCTACAGGTAAAAGGAAGTTTATTTATTTAATTTACTATGCTACCTCTCCCCTTTTGGCCTTGAGGCAGCTCACAACATTCATAAAACATACAAATAAAATAATAAATAATATACATCCAATAAAAGTATGAAGTTGGAGACACAAAAGGTATGGGAATAGAAAGGAAACAGAACAAAAACATAAATACTAAATGTGAATAAAAACTGTAAAAACTATAAAAGGGGGATAAACATCATAGTAACATGGGTAAACTGAAGTCTGTAGCTATCAAACCAAATCATTGAGCCTACTTTATTCCACAGATCATCCTATGCATACTTCAAGTGCTCCTACACAGAACATGGCCACATAGTATGTTATGACAGGACTGGTATCTGTAATCAGCAAAGCAGGTATATTTGGGTGCTGTGTGGTTTCCGGGCTGTATGGCCGTGTTCTAGCAGCATTCTCTCCTGACGTTTCGCCTGCATCTGTGGCTGGCATCTTCAGAGGATCTGATGTTGGGAAAGCAAGTGGAGTATATATCTGTTGGAGTGTCCAGGGTGGGTGGAGCAACCTTGTCTGTGAGTAACAAAGAAGGCAACCAGGTCAATAGTTGAGGGCATCTGAATAGAAGTATGAGTAACAATGAAGACTATAACATAGGCGTAACACTGGAGATAGCAAGGTCACTGGTAGGAGCATCTGAATAGAAGTCTCCTGGCCTTTGTTTCTTTTGTCTATGGTCACCCTGTGTTTGTATGGAGCTGGTTAGACTTGCTGTCTTGACTCCTGGTATTTTTTTCAACACTGGCTTGTGAAGTTCTGTTCATTTTCATAGTTTCTTCCTTCCTGTTAAAATTGTCCATGTGCTTATGGATTTCAATTGCTTCTCTGTGTAGTCTTTCTATACTGATAATTCCTAACTCAGGCCCCTTCCGCACATGCAAAATAATGCATTTTCAAACCACTTTCACAACTGTTTGCAAGTGGATTTTGCTATTCCGCACAGCTTCAAAGAGCACTGAAAGCAGTTTGAAAGTGCATTATTCTGCATGTGCAGAATGAGCCTCAATCCCCTGAAGTTGTGAATAAAATTCTACAATGTATCTGTTAAACTTTTAAAAGGCTTCTTGCATCCTGGAGATCTGCTGAATGCAACTTTTTTCCACCCGGCCAGCTGAGCACCAGTCAGCTCTGAAAGGGAAATGATCATCTTGGTATCTCTTTTGTACCATTCAAAGCATTTGATTCCCACAGCAGCACTGAATCAACCCCTGCTGGCACAGGTTTAACGGGGCTTCACAATGACAACTCATCCAGCAAGAAGCGAAAAGCGGGGCCAGCACACAGGTGGCTGATTTCATATCAAGCTGAGATCAAGCAGTATAGAAATGCTTACAAAGAGCTACAAACATTTTCCTGTTTTAAATGTTGGGATTAGAGGGGCCTAGAAATCCATTGTGGGAACTGAAACTTCCTTTTGGCTGTTTTGGACATAAACGAAGCTAGCTTCTACTGAGACAAGCGATTGACAGGTTGGTATTGGCAGCAGCTTTCCAAGATCTCAGGAGGAAATCTTTCACCTCACCTTCTACCCTTTAGCTGGAGATGCTAGATAGGAACAGACTTACATGCCCCTGTTCCTTCTAGTCCCTTCCCTGGGAGGTCAGAAAAGCTCACAGACTTTCAAAGTCTCCACTCAGCAACATTACCCCTTTCCTTTACACCAGTGTTTCCCAACCTTTTCGAGGTCAGGGTACCCTTGACCTCATTCTTCATATCACACAGTATCCCTGCCATCCCCCCCACCTTTTCCTCCCAGTGTTCCTGCTTGCCACCCCCCTTCCCCTCACAGGGTTAGAGAAACACTGGGGGGGGGGAGTGGCTGCTGACCTTGCAGCAGGCCCTGCCCCCTGGGCCAGCTTCATGTCCTTGCTGGCACCGGCGGGAGACACCACAAAAATGAAGGGGGGCATGGTACCCTGAGACATGCTCACGGCACCCCAGGGTACCACGGAACCCTGGTTGGGAATGGCTGCTTTACACTTTGAGAGGTTACCAGAACAAAACTGGGTATCACCTACTGTCTCCAGCAACTCTCAGGCAGATTCCGCATTGGCCAAAAACAGTGGTGTGAAAATGGTGTAAGAGGGTTTAAAACGGTGTAAAAAGGTTTACGCCATTTTCACACCGCTGTTTTTGGCCCATTTCTCCTAATAAAAAGTGTAGTGCATCTAGTTATCTGGATCTACATTGACATTTAGAGACTCTGCCTATTTGCCACACTGCCCACTTACTTGTATAAATTAGCATAGGGACAACCTATTGCAGCTTCATGATACGATAAGTATTTATTCGGTCACTGACCCACAAATAGATAAAACATATACAAATGAGCCGATCATCTTCCAAAGATTAACCGTCATTCTATCACAGGGGGATGAGTTCACACTGGTTATAAAAGATAAAACATCTCATAAGTATTAACAAAAGAACCTAAGCACGTTAAAACTTAGCTTCTCGTAATCTTGTGGCAATCTAAAGAAATTTAGCCACTTAATATGTTATATTACGAACTTTATGTTCCAATAAATATTTAATTAAAATTTTATCCAAACTATTAAAAGAACAGGGATAGTCAAAGCACCGTGATAATAAAGGTAGTATTAGTCTCTACCTTAAATCTACATAAAATTGACAGCGTAGTAATAAGTGAACAATTGTCTCAATCTCATTATTAATACATGGACATAAACGTGTTTCCATCGGCTGCTTTTGGAATCTCCCCTCAAAAGGCCCATCGATACTTTTAAAAGGTAAGGTTAGTTAAATATAATCCGGGACGGGGGAGGCGCCCCCGCGCGCAATGTGATCCGGGACGGGGGAGGCAGTCCCGCCCGCGCGCGCACATGCGCGCGCAGCCACAGGAGCACACTGCCTTTTGGGGCTTGCCATTTCCCACCCTGTGACAGGGCGGCAAACGGCAAGCCCCAGAAGGCCATGCGCTCCTGAGGCCACGTGCGCATGCGCTCCTGCGGCTGGGCGCGTAGGAGGCTGCTGCACTGCCTTGCGCCCCAGAAGGCAGTGCGGCAGCCTCCCAAAAAATTGTGACAATTTGAAGAACCCGTGGAACGCGGGACAAGTTGTTTAAGGGCGGACGGTCCCGCCAAAAGCGGGACATCTGGTCAGCCTATTAAATAGCAAGCTAAGGCAACTTCTGTCCATGGCTTCAGAGCTCTATGTGGGTTTGGGACCTGAGCCATGTTATTTTGTAATTCTATATCGAAAAGGTGTTGGCTTACCACTTCTTTTGCCTTTTTCAATCCAGATCCTATCAAGTGTGTGGGGTCTAATCTGATCATATATAATTTTTGGATAACTTTCCTGCGCCAAGAGGATTGGTACATATCTGCAAGAAGTTTTGTTATTAGGCCACTTGGTTGTAGGTGGATTTTCAGCCAATAATAAACTATGTCCCTCCAAATTCTGGTCTCCACCTCATGAAGGTCAGCCTCTGCATGAAGTGCAGCGTTTGCAGTGCACTTAGGACCATTGAAAAGAGCTCTCAAGAAACTTGATTGTACTCGTTCCACCATAGTAGTATTGTTATAAGGGCCCAGTTGGGCTCCATAGGTTAACTGTGATATACACTTGGCCATAAATAATCTAATTGCTGCTGGAATAAAGTTCCCACCTTTGGTACGAAAAAAATCTAAGTATAGCTGCAGAGGTTTTCTTAGAGGCATTAGCAACTGCTTAGATATGAGCCATTTGTGCACCATTGTACTGGAAAATTACACCTACATATTTAAAACTCTTCATCATTGCAGCTTCACAATTTCACACTATTGTGCTCCAGAGATGAAGCTGCCCCTCCCCACTGCTGTACTTCAGAAAGCAAGCCCAAATAGGTTTGTGTTTCCAGAGATCAGGCTCTGATTTGATTCAATATATAAGAATGTTTAATAAATGAATACAAAGAACACACGTAGTCTGTTCAAGCATTCAGGCTGACTAAGGGTACAAAAGGAAAAAAGGGGTGAAAATACATTCCCTTTTCCCTCACTTGGTACTTATCTTAACTTGTTTAAATAGGACAGGCTAGTAATACTTGAAGTTGCAGTGTTCAAAGCTTAGCAGTTCTCTGGGTTGGACCTTCTCCACATTGTCCCTTGCCATGAGGACAAGATGGAGTCTCATGGTATAGGTACAGTACTTCATAGTTTGTGCACATTCAAGGAGCTTTTCAAAATGGAAGAGAGACTCCAGAGAACTGATGATCTCCCCTGGGGTCAGTTATCCATTAGTGTTCTAAGAACTTACTATCTAGCCATTTGGCTTTTAGTAGTTTGTCTTTTTTTTAGATGCAGCTTTCTATCAAAGTGTGTGGGGCAGAACAGCCCCATTCTGACTTTGATTCTGCCTTCCAGAGGTATCTGGGTACCAATGTCTCTACCTGGCATATGCCACCCATCACCTTGGAGGGGCTTTTCTCTCCCTCTCTCAGTTCAACCCCTGCTACTACCTGGCTGTTGTAGGATTACCTGCTGAGAGGACCAAAGTCCACAGCTTCCATTTCATGCAATTCTAAGGTCATGTGCCTCTGTCTCTCACTACTCAGCATCTGTTTACCATGGGGATAGCTTACTACACCTACACACCATTTGGGGGATAGTCATTTGCCAATAGATTTCCCTTCCTGTTCCTCCGGCACTCCTTTTAAAATAGTTTGCTTGAAACAGTGGAGGTCTGTGTGGTACACAGAACTGCTGTCTGCATTAGAAGTTATAAATCGTTTACTAAACAGTGCATGGCTTTCCTCCCCAAATACACAAAACAACCCATCTTTCAGATAAATTCCAATATTTGTTGCTGCACACCTTGAAAACCTTTATGATTATTCCAATACAATACAAATAATTTCCAAGTATCTGCAAATTTAGGAGCAGACTATCCTTTTCAAGTCCACTTATAATTTTATGGTGATGTCTTATTCATTGTTCATGCCATGTGTACCATACTTTATTCAACTATAATCTCAGAGATGGCATCAACCATTCTTTCCATTTCTGTGCCAGCATCGCTCTCATTGCTATAACCAACTGAAATAATAGGCACTTCTGAGAAAAGTTCTTACCTTTAGGGCAGACATTTGATAGGCATACATTTAGAGGATAGTTAAATGAACAGTGTAGTATGAGATTTTATGCACATTGTGTTCCTCCTCGTGCCAAGGACATTCTCCATCCCTTCTGGGAGGGATGGGTGGGCACTGGAGGCCAAATAAACTCTTCCTGAAATCTCCAAGAAGGGACATTTCTAGCATTTTAAACCTCCAAACTCTCCTTTCCCTGCTTGGTATCATTTTTCTAGTTGGAGAGGGGCTTGTGAGGGACAGACTTCCCAAAACTGTATCTTGCAACATTATTCTGGTCTTCATGAATCACACTGAATTTGTCTTCAATTGCAATGTTTGCTTACTACATTTATACCCTGCTGTTCTCCCCAATGGGGATCTAAAGGAGCAGCAGTGGCGTAGTGGTTAAGAGCAAGTGCATTCTAATCCAGAGGAACCGAGTTTGATTCTCTGCTCTGCCACTTGAGCTGTGGAGGCTTATCTGGGGAATTCAGATTAGCCTGTGCACTTCCACACACGCCAGCTGGGTGACCTTGGGCTAGTCACAGCTTCTCAGAGCTCTCTCAGCCACTCCTACCTCACAGGGTGTTTGTTGTGAGGGGGGAAGGGCAAGGAGATTGTAAGCCCCTTTGAGTCTCCTACAGGAGAGAAAGGGGGGGATATAAATCCAAACTCTTCTTCTTCTAAAGTGCGTGACAGTTGCTTGATGCAGGACAGCAAGAGCAGTAAACTGGTTTTGCAAGTTAGAGAACACTGACAATGTTAAAAAGGGAATTTGCTGAATCTGTAATCCAAGCCCTGCAGAGCAAGAAGCTTCATTATTTCTGCATTTTTTTCTCCCATAGAGGGAGGAGCAGAGAAAAAGAAAAACACAAAATCTGCATCTCAGTCTTAGAAAATCTTTTCCTGTCAAGCTTTTCACAAATCCCTCTCTCCATACGGATTCATTGTTCTATCATGAGATTCGGGGATGGGTTATAAATAGGGGGATGCAAACACAATGAGAAAAGAGAAACTTAACTACAGGAAGTATGTGAGACAAAAATGGTAAAAGTTGATGGAATCAAGAAACAGCAGCCAGGAACATACACATCCAAACCCCCAAAACAAAAGCACAGTACCCGAGAACAATGAGAATACACATCCTGAAGTTTTATGGCACACAATAATACATGAAGTTGCCTCCTACTAAGGCCTCCTGCTTTATCAATGGACCTTTCCACACAAATCTCCTAAAATATTTGTAAAACATTTTCACTCCCCCCTTTTGTTCGCAGTCACCCCTTTGAAATGATTCCCGGCTGTGATTTTCTGTTTTCCCTTCCCCATCCCCCCAGTGTGCGGACAGTGCTTCATGCTTCACAGCCTCACGCTGCAGTTCCCCGAGTCTTCTGTAGTCCATGCTGTGAGGATTAAGCCCCCAGAAATCTCAAAAATGCTCCGAAATGTTCCAAAAACAGGGCCTGGGGCTTCTGTAGGGAAGGAATGAACGCATACAATTGTGTCTTTAAAAGACAGCACACAAATGAAGCCTTCAAAAAAAAGTTTCAGCCAAAAGAATCACCAGGAAAGAGAATGTATTCAAAACATGTTGAGGCTGCAAATAAAACGTCCCTTTCGGGGGAATGCAGAACACCTTGGAGGAAAAGTTTTATTTCCTGCCCCAAAATGTTTTAAAGTGTCTGTACAGAAAGGGTCAATGTCTGTATTGTTTAATCTGACAGCAGCATTCCAGAGTCTCTGGAAGAGGTTTTTCATACTACCTACTGACAGTTTCTTTTAACTGGAGAAACCTGGGACCCTCCGCATGCCACTAAACCATGCCCCAGCCTCCCACCCCCATCCTTCTTTTCCAGGATGAGTCTTATCTAATAATGAAGATCACTGTAAGTTTGAACATATAAAGCTGCCATCTTATCAGACAATTGGTCCATCCAGCTTGGCACGGTCTATTTTGAATAACATTGGAGCTCCAGGGACTCTTGCTGATGTCTTCCCAAATACCTGCATTTGGAGAGAACATTTATTCATTTCATTTATACCTCACATTTCTTCCCAAAGCAACTTACATTGTTCTCCTCATCTCCATTTTATTCTCCCAGTAATAACCCTGTAAGGTAGATGACTGGGCCAAGGTCACCCAGAAAGCTTTCATGGCAGAGTGAGGATTGAGACTTGAGTCTCTGACACTTTGATCTACCATGCCACACTGGCTCAGTCAGGGACTCAGTACTGGACCCTGTACAAGCCAAGCTAGCATGATGCAGTGCTTAATCTGGAGAACTGAGTTCGATTCCCCACTCCTCCACATAAGTAGCAGACTCAAATCTGGTGAACCAGGTTTGTTTCCCCACTTCTCCATTTCTGCTGGGTGGCCTTGGGCCAGTCACAGTTCTCTCAGAATTCTCTCAGCCCTACCCACCTCACAAGGTGTCTGTTGTGGAGAGAGGATGTAAGCCGCTTTGAGACTCCTTAAGGTTGAGAAAGTAGGGTATAAATTCAAGCTCCATTTCTCCTACTACTGGAGCCTAGCCCATTCCCAAGAAGGTATCTATGAACATTGTGATTCCTTTTGCGGAAGATACAAAGGACTGGAACTAGGACTTTCAGCATGCAAACACAGGAGCTCTGTCACTAAATGATACATTTTGCCTTTAGCTCTTTCACAAGGGACCAAAAAGATTCAAGGAAGTACAATTTTCCATATTGTTTGCTTTGTTGAAGACCGAATCCCCTTAGAAAAGTATCTCTGTCCTGGAGGTACCTTAAAGTTTAACAAGGAAGTCTCAATATATGGGGGGTGGGGGAGAGATAGTGGTTAGCTTATCAGACCATCTGCCACATTCCCCATGATGAGAGGTAACTGAACAGTTATGCAAAGCATTACAGTCATCTCCTTTTCACTCAATTTTATTCATTTTCAAAATTCCATGATTTTAACCCTTTGCATTCCTTGAGCATTGATGACTGCAACTTTAAAAGGAAATGTGTAGCTATCTGAATGACAGGTTGGCTCATCTTGATGACCAATGAAGCTATAGGTGGACTGACTGGTGACACATACTTGGTGGACAGGTTTGGCATGTTTTGTATAGTCATCCAGCTAGACCTTAAAAGTGCATTCAAGTAGTTTAAAGATGTTCTACCCAACAGATCAAGTGTCAATGAATTGATGGAATGCTCCTCCTGAATTCAAAGCAGCCTTTCACACGGTACCCTGGACCAGATAATCTAGACCAGTGATCCCTAGCATGGTGCTCTTGCATGTCATAAAGCTTACTAATGGGTTTCTTGTTGCCTAGTAGCTTCTGCAACAAAATTTCTGTTTCCCAGAAAAGACAGCTAGCCCTGGCTTTCCTCTATGTCATTGAAGCTGGAGGCACTAAAGAAGTTTCCAGGAGGCATAACATGCCAGTCACCCACTCAGAAACAGCTGCCTCCATTACAGAAGGATGCTTGGTTTACAACCTTCCAACATTTTCTCTTTCTTCCCTCCCCGCCCCTGCCCCCACCCCCATAATTCACACTGAGCAATGAGGAAAAGCTATGTTGAAATATGGTAAATAAGCTGAGAAAGAAAGGTTTTCATCTGGTCCCTTGAAATAATATCTAATGATCCCAAAGCTCACATTGTTTTATATTATTTTGATAGCTATCACCATATAACTTGCATTTGGATTGCATGATTTAACTCCCTGTGGTCCCACTCTGATTCCATAGGACACCCACTGCATGTACTACTATCTATCTATCTATCTATCTATCTATCTATCTATCTATCTATCTATCTATCTATCTATCTATCTATCTATCTATCTATCTATCTATCTATCTATCTATCTATCTATCTATCTATCTATCTATCATCTATCTATCTATCTATCTATCTATCTATCTATCTATCTATCTACCTACCTGCCTACCTACCTACCTACCTACCTACCTACCTACCTACCTACCTACCTACCTACCTACCTACCTACCTACCTACCTACCTACCTACCTACCTATCTAATCTACCTATCTACCTATCTACCTATCTACCTATCTACCTATCTACCTACCTACCTACCTACCTTTCTTTCTTTCTTTCTTTCTTTCTTTCTTTCTTTCTTTCTTTCTTTCTTTCTTTCTTTCTTTCTTTCTTTCTTTCTTTCTTTCTTTCTTTCTTTCTTTCTTTCTCTTTCTTTCTTTCTTTCTTTCTTTCTTTCTTTCTTTCTTTCTTTCTTTCTTTCTTTCTTTCTTTCTTTCTTTCTTAATGGCAAGTCACATTCCCAGTGATTCACTCCTTAAAGTGAAGAACTCGGAAGGATGAAGTCCACAGGACACCTTTCCCAAGCAAAGAGGGCTGACAGGACTACATCTCCCATAATCCTTTGCTTTCCCTCCCCCGCCCAAGAAATGCAACTTTCCCTCACATGTGAAGCCTCTGCCCCACTCACATGCCCTTCCAAAATCTCCCCACCTCTCTCCTCAGCTGGGGAAAGCACCTTGGGCCAGACCTGCTCACAGTGACCATTCAAAGCCATGGTCTGGCACCCCATGGCTTGAAAGGAGGCAGTTAGAAGTAGCACCCTCCAGGCTTCTCCACCTTCCGGCACCCAGCAAGATGCTGGCTCCACACATGGAGCAGGGGGTGGCACTGCCCTAAGGAGGGCCGGATACCACCCACAGCAATTGGAGAGAGGGACAGGGGCATGTGGTCAGGCCTCTCCACTACCATGGAGGGACAGATGACAAGGGAAAGAATGAAGGATGCTGCTAGCAGTGAAGTTCTTGCCACCCAGCTAGTGGTCTATTCCAGCAAGGCTGGCGAGAAGCTCATGAGCACCCTTCCCAACTGTTTACTAGAGCCCACTGTATTTGTTTGCACAACAGGCGTTACTGCTCATGTCTATATCAGGGGTCTGCAACCTGTGGCTCTCCAGATGTTCATGGACTACAATTCCCATCAACCCCTGCCAGCACGGCCAATGCTGGCAGGGGCTGATGGGAATTGTAGTCCATGAACATCTGGAGAGCCACAGGTTGCAGACCCCTGGTCTATATACTGCAGTATTTACACAGGAGCACACACTGCACTATATATACTATATACTGCACTATTACTATTATATTGGAGTCAGGGTCCAAAGAGAAAAAAAATCCTTAACATAATTGAATAACAGCCGAGTTTATTTAGCAATAACAGATGGATGAACAGGTGGAAAACATGAGCACTCGAGTGCTAGTCACTTCTATTGTTGAAACCTATAACTCAGCCCTGGGCGCTATGAAAAAATCTTCCAATCGATTCCAGCTCCCAGTGCCAGCCCTGCATGAAAACACATCAGTTACCAGCCATTCAGCTTCCAATTCGTTCTGAGCTAGGACTGCGTTTCATCTGTCTCCTGTAGGCATCCCACGCAACCTTTCGATCCACTGGGGTCACAAGTTATTTCCCAAACAGCAGCAGCGGAAAACCAGGCGGTGTTTAGCGGTGCCTGTTCAAGTATGATGAACAGTAGCTCTGTGTGTAATTCTAGAATCTGTATTTGTGATAAAAGACAAGATAAAGTGGAGGAGGTGAGGACAGTGGAGGAAGGCGATGGCAACGTTACACACGTGCAAGCTAATGAACCTCTTAACCTGCTCTGTGGGTTTCTTTATCCATCCCCTTCCTCATATATCTTTATGGCAGTTCAGTTGCAAAAGCCGCTTGGAAGAAGAAAATTAGTCTGTGCATGCCCTGACTCTTCCCTTCTGGTCGTCTGAATCACCACCCTCTGTCTGTCTATCCATCCTTTTCCTGAGGGGTCTGTTTATGTCTACTCATATCCATGTCTACTCATATCCATATTCCAAAGTGGGTAGTTCCCCTTAAGAACAGAGTCATGGAATTTGCTACTTAATAACAGAATTATTTAACAGGGAATTTCTTCTCGGAGGCAACTCTTAGTGTCAGATGCCAGAATCAATCCATAAATCTGTTGTAGACCATATCTACCAAACATTGCCAGGCACAGCCTGAAAATAAGCATGAAGCTGAGGGGAGGGCTGGGACATGGGGGAGCTGGTAGGATTAGTGTGATGTCACTTACAGGGGAAGTCACAGGTGATGTCACACCTCTCCAGGAATTCCTAGAGTGACATCATACTGTCAGTCTGAGACTCATTTTTCTTCTGCTGCTAGGGGGAAATGGGAGTAGTGGGTGGGGGATTCTCTGACTCTGGTGGGGACATGGCAGCCCTACTCTCATGCTGAAGCTGCTAGGTACTCTTTTAAGGTTTGAAACCCCCCCCCCCCACTCCAAATCACTGCAGTACTGTGATGTTAGTCACCACTGTTGGATTGCTCATTCTTTCAGATTTTTTCCTAGTTACCTGACAATACTGGAAAGACTGATTTCTCCTACAACTTCCTGACTCAAGGTCTGCTTCTCGAACTCTGATCTGTGTATTCCCTCTTTGATGGCTGGCCACAAGAGATGCAGCCTTTTTAATAGTGATTCAACCATGGAATGCTCTTCACTAAGAAATTTGCTTGGCACATAGCTTATTGTCTTTGTAGCTTGAGTTGAAGATAATTTTATTTTGCTGATTTGTGCAGAAGGATGGTGGGGACCTTCTCACTTTAATAATTTTGCAAACTTTTTAATTTTTACCCCTATTGTTTTATCTGTTATTGGTATTTTGCAATTTGTAATTAATTTTTATCCCTATTGTTCTATCTGTCATTAGTATTTTGCAACTGTTCTTATCATGTTTGGATTTTAAACCTTTAAAAATCAGATGTAATTTTTTTCACTTTGTGTTGGGGTTTTAATTGTATTGGATGTGACTTTGTGATTGTTCTTATGATTGATTCTTTGTAATTTTGTTGTTCTGTTTTGACTCGTTGGAAGTTATTGCATGCGGGTGTAATAACAAAATACTGAGCTTCCTGAACTTTATTGCTTTTTTAAACACCAAAACATTGGAGCAGATAATTTGGCTTGAGGAAGAAAATACAATAATACTAAAGTAAAAGCTCTCTCTTTCTTGTCTCCTTGGCTCAGGATTCTGTAGGCCCACTGCAAGCAAAATGTTATCAGCAAGCAAAATGAAGCTGTTTCCTACTACTTGCTTGCTCTGAGGTCCTCTAGGAAGGCTTGTCAACTCTGGTTGAGGAAATTCCTGGCAATATGTGGGCCATCACATGTGGAATTTGGGGATAGATTTCATTGACCATAATGAGTGTAGATCACGGTGGCTGCTCTCTCTGATGCTGCCATTTCTCCCAGAGTATCTGATCTCTATAGGCTGGAAGTCAATTATAATCCTAGGAGAACTCCTTGTCCCATCAGGAAGCTGGCAAACCTGTTTCTGGGCCAACCTCTTGAAGGGGCAGTCCACACAAAAGCCACTTTGAGTAGTTCTGTGAAGAGGCAGTTAAGAGATAAACTGTATTTAAACCAGTCGCACTCCCAGTTATTTTCTTATCCAGAAGGACAACTTTTAATGAGAACGAAAGCCATGAAGCTGCTTTATACTTTCCACTTGTCTAGTTCAGGATTGTTTGCTCAGATTGACAATGGGTCTTTGGGGAGGAAGGCAGCAGGGAAAAAGATATTTTCCCAGCTTGCATCAGTGTTTGGATTTCTTGGCCCTTTCTTTCATACTAGGGTCACCCAACCTCCCAGGCATCCTGCCCAACAGCCCAGGCGTCCCGCCCAATCTCCCAGGTGGCCCACGACTTCTCAGGCGGCCCAACCTCCCAAGAGTCCAGCCCGACCTCTCAGGAGTCTCTCCCAACCTCCAAGGCATTCCGCCCAATCTCCCAGGCCAACCTCCCAGGCATCCAGCCCAAAGGCCGAGGCGTCCCTCCCAATCTCCAAGGGGTCCCGCCCAACCTCCCAGTTGGCCTGCCCAAGCTCCTACCCAGCCAGGCGGCCTGCCCAACCTCCCACCCAACCATGTGGCCTGCCCAACCAACCTCCCAGGCGTCCCTGCCCAACCTCCCAGGCGTCCCTGCCCAACCTCCCAGGCGTCCTGCCCAACCTCCCAGGCGTCCCGCCCAATCTCCCAGGGGGCCCGTGACCTCTCAGGCGGCCCAACCTCCCAAGAGTCCAACCCAACCTCTCAGGAGTCCCGCCCAATCTTCCAGACATCCTGGCCAACCTCCAAGGTGTCCGGACAAACCTCCCAGGCATCCCGCCCAACAGCCAGGCATCCCACCCAATGGCCCAGTCATCCCGCCCAACCTCCCAGGTGTCCGGACAAACCTCCCAGGCATCCTGCCCAACCTCCCAGGCATCCCGGCCAACCTGAAATCCCGCCCAACCTCCCAGGCATCCTGCCCAACCTCCCAGAAATCCCGCCCAACTGCCCAGGCATCAAACCCAATGGCCCAGTCGTCCCTCCCAACCTCCCAGGTGTCTGGACAAACCTCCCAGGCATCCCGCCCAACCTCCCAGGCATCCCGCCCAATGCCCCAATCGTCCCGCCCAACCTCCCAGGTGTCCGGACAAACCTCCCAGGCATCCCACCCAATCTCCCAGGGGGCCCGTGACCTCTCAGGCGGCCCAACCTCCCAAGAGTCCAACCCAACCTCTCAGGAGTCCCGCCCAATCTTCCAGACATCCTGGCCAACCTCCAAGGTGTCCGGACAAACCTCCCAGGCATCCCGCCCAACAGCCAGGCATCCCACCCAATGGCCCAGTCATCCCGCCCAACCTCCCAGGTGTCCGGACAAACCTCCCAGGCATCCTGCCCAACCTCCCAGGCATCCTGCCCAACCTCCCAGAAATCCCGCCCAACTGCCCAGGCATCAAACCCAATGGCCCAGTCGTCCCTCCCAACCTCCCAGGTGTCTGGACAAACCTCCCAGGCATCCCGCCCAACCTCCCAGGCATCCCGCCCAACCTCCCAGGCATCCCGCCCAACCTCCCAGAAATCCCACCCAACGGCCCAGGCATCCCGCCCAACGGCCCAGGAATCCCGCCCAATGGCCCAGTCGTCCTGCCCAACCTCCCAGGTGTCCGGACAAACCTCCCAGGCATCCCGCCCAACCTCCCAGAAATCCCGTCCAACCTCCCAGGCATCCTGCCCAATGGCCCAGTCGTCCCGCCCAACCTCCCAGGCATCCCGCCCAACCTCCCAGGCATCCCGGCCGACAGCCCAGAAATCCCGCCCAACTCCCAGGCATCCCGCCCAATGGCCCAGTCATCCTGCCCAACCTCCCAGGTGTCCGGACAAACCTCCCAGGCATCCTGCCCAACCTCCCAGGCATCCCACCCAACCGCCCAGGCATCCTGACCAACCTCCCAGAAATCTCACCCAATGGCCCAGGCATCCTGCCCAAGGGGTCCCGCCCAACCTCCCAGGCGTCCCACCCAACCTCCCAGGCGGCCTGCCCAATGGCCCAGGCGTCCCAACGGCCCAACGGCCAGGCGTCCTGCCCAAACTCCCAGGTGTCCAGACAAATCTCCAAGGCATCCCGCCCAATCTCCCAGGCATCCAGCCCAAAGGCCGAGGCATCCCTCCCAATCTCCAAGGGGTTCCACCCAACCTCCCAGGTGGCCCGCCCAAACTTCTAACCAGCCAGGCAGCCTGCCCAACCTCCCACCCAACCAGGCGGTCTGCCCAACCAACCTCCCAGGCATTCCTCCCAACCTCCCAGGTGTCTGCCAGATTCTCCCGCCCAACCAGGTGGCCTGCCCGCCCATCCTCCTAGGTGGGCTGCCCAAACTCCCAGGTGGCTTGCCCAACCTTCCAGCCATCCCACCCATCCTCCCAGGCGGCCTGCCCAATGGCCCAGGCGTCCCATCCAACCTCCCAGGCGGTACGCCCAAACTCCTGCCCAACCAGGTGGCCTGCCCAACCTCCCGCCCAACCAGGCGGCCTGCCCCCCAACCTCCCAGGCAGCCCGCCCAACTTCCCAAGCATCTGCTGAACCCTCCTGCCCAACCAGGCGGCCTGCCCACCCAACCTCCCAGGCATCCCAACCAATCTCCTAGGTGTTCTGCCCAACCTCCCAGGGGGCCCACCCTACTTCCCAGGCGGCCCATCCAATGTCCTGCCCAACCAGGTGTCCTGCCTAACCTCCCAGGCATCCCACCCATCCACACAGGCCACCCGCCCAATGTCCTGTATAACCAGGCAGCCTGCCCAACCTCCTAGGTGCTAACACAAATATTACACCCATGCGTACTCCAACTCACTAGGTGAGTAACATTTCAACATTATCTTACAATCATAAATATACAAGAAAAAACCCGCCCAACCTCCTAGGTGGCCTGCCCAACCTCTCAGGCGTCCCACAAAACATCCCAGGCATCCCGCCCAACAAGGCTTCCCACCCAACGTCCCACCTCATTGGGCGGGACACCTGGGAGGTTGGGCAGGATGCCTGGCCCATTGGGCGGGATGCCTGGGAGGTTGGGTGGGACGTCTGGGAGGTTGGGTGGGCAGGCCGCCTGGTTGGGCAGGAAGTTGGGTAGGCCGCTTGGTTGGGTGGGAGGTTGGGCGGGATGCCTGGGAGGTTGGGCAGGACTCCTGGGAGAATGGGCATGACATCTAGGGGGTTGGACCTGGGAGGTTGAGCGGGCCGCCTGACTCCAACAGGCGATCTGCATTAACCTGGGCATGTAAGGAAGGGCCATTAGAACCAAGTGCTGGCTCATCCCTTCCTGCCCTCCCTTTCACAAGGAAGAGGTGTCAGCAGACTGACCCATGACAAAGAATCTGATTGGTTGCTGTGGGACACAAGATGCTCTGGGAAGCTAGATGGACCAAACCCAGTGGGGCCTTTTTCTGCCATGCTGCGATTGCAATCCTAAGGACACTTTCCCAGGAGTAAACCTCACTGAATAAAATGGGACTTAATTCCGAGTAGACCTGATGATGCCATCCTCCTATATCACATATTTTTCAAGCTTCCCACTTACCTCTTGCCTATGCATTTATGGGGTTGCTTGTTTAATTAAACTCACACTTCATCAGTGCAGCCTTCTGTTAAAGAAATGCTTACATTGCTATGGTATGGTGGTGGTTTTGCTTACTGAATCAGCAGAGCAGTGAAGCTTTTGTAATAATGTGCTGCCAAACTTTGGGCTGTGTTCAACTTTCCAGCCAAACTTCCCCAAAGAAGCCTTTTTTGGCTTAAGACCACAAGGAAAGGAAACTGCTGCAAAAACTTCTTCCATTCTGTCACGCACAACAATTGTGATGGATGGAAGAATCCATTCTAATTTTAACTTCTGGTGCTGGAAATGTATTGTTCCTGCTCAGCAGATATAGCACAAGATATGAACATGGTGAGATTGTATTGTATGCAAAAGCTGGCTATTGAGGTTTTTCTTTTAAATCTCCTTGGAAAGTACAGGGGATTAGAACTAGAAAGATCCATAGAGATTACTTATAGTCCTGGGTGAATGGGAGACAGAGGATTATGAAAACATGGGATGCAAACCATTTGTTACGTATATCTTAAGGCTTTCGGTCTCAGCACAGAGCATAGAACAAAATGTAATCTACCAAAGTTCTGCATTCTATCTACTGTATTAATTGAATATGGCTTAGAAAGCCATCTTTTTAATGCAGCTTTATGAAAGGCTACAGTATAATAGGTATAGACTAGGTTGTTGGAAACCTGGAGTTTGCTGAAGGACCTTAGACAAGACATACTCAAGGTGATTGTGAGGCTGAAATGGGAAGGGAGTACCCTGAACTCCATGGGGAAGTTTTGAACCCTGCCATCTCCAGTGAGAGTCTTTCAAGTAGCATCATAGAATCGTACAGTTGGGAGGGACTTCCAGAGCCATCTAGTCCAACCTCCAGCGCAATGCAGGAAATTCACAACTACCTGCCTCCCACACCCCCTGGGACCTTTCTTTGCTCCATGCCCAGGAGATGACAAAAACACTTTCAGGATCCTTGGCCAATCTGGCCTGGAAGAGAATTGCTTCCTGACCCCAAAGTGGCTGGCATCTTCAGAAGTATATAATAGAGGGAAGTCTGTTACACACTGTGTTCAGACTTCCCTCTGTGATACACCTCTGAAGATGCCAGCCACAGATGCAGGCGAAACGTTAGGAACAAGATCCACCAGACCACGGCCACACAGCCCAGAAAACCCACAACAACCAGGCCTTCGACAATACATCAATTAGTAAGTGTTTGGGTGGAACTTGCTATGCAAAGGTGTGGCTGACTGCACTGTAATGCAGGTGGGGTTTTTCAGTCCAGGGAGTGATTCACATTTGCATTTCCTGCAGCAGCAACAGCCTTAGTGAATGCAAACCCTGTGTCTGGGTGGAGTCCATTGTCCATTAACTCAGCATGCCCTTGGCTTTGGATGCCGGTGTTTTTAAGTACTGGTAGCCAAGTTCTGTTAATTCTCAGAGTCTCTTCCTTCTTGTTGAAGTTTTCTTTGTACTTGTGGATTTCAATGGCCTTCCTGTGTAGTCTGACATAGTAACCTTCCAAGTTGTCCAGAAAACAAAATCTACCAGACCTCGGTCACACAGCCTGGAAAACCCACAACAACCAAGAGAAGAAGAGTTTGGTAATTATACCCTGCTTTTCTCAATGGCCAGGAGTCAGTCAGTCTGTCTTTCTGCCTGTCTGTCTCTCTGCAGCACAAAGCAGTTTTTAATGTTCTATCAATGTTATGAGCACTAAGGATTTTCACACATGGCCCCTTTCCTGCACATAGCTCCAGTTCAGCAACAGTCTCTCCCCCGCCCCCCAATTACACTTAACACTGAAGTGACCTCATTGCAATTGCTTTCTTAGTTTTTCCCCAGCACACTGTAGAATGGGCTGCCCTTGTTTTCATTTGATGAGTGGATCTTCACATGCTCTTTTGTCACTCAATTTCACAATGGGTTGCAGTAGGAAAAGTACAGCTACATTTTCAGAGAATCTGCTACATTTGGAATGATTGTGTTGTATCAACCAAGAAGGTTCAGTTGTCATCTGCAATACTTTTGCAGTTTCATCTGGTTCAGCTTCATAGGAGAGTCTTGAAGACAAAATGTCCCCGTTGTCTTCTCAACCACCAGAAGTCTCAAGGTGACTACAAACTCCTTCCCATCCTCTCCCTACAGTGGACACCTTGTTAGGTAGGTGGGGCTGAGTGAGTTCTGAGAGAACTGTGGCTAGCCCAAGGTCACCCAGCAGGCTTCATGTGGAGGAGTGGGGGAACCAACCTAGTTCACCAGATTAGAGTCTGCCACTCATGCGGAGAAGTGGGAAATCAAACACGATTCTCCAGATTAGTGTCCACCACTCTTAACCACTTCAGCACACTGCCTTTCCACATCTAGCTGGCTTTCTGCAGGCACTGGCCAGGGGTCTCTGGGAGAGGTGGGGGAAAAGTAGCTGTCAATTTTGTGAATCGTACTGGAGGTTGGACTAGATGACCCATGGGATCCCATCCAGCTCCATGTTTCTATGTTTTCTTACCTGAGGCCTTATTTAATGGGGCCTTCTTCTAGTGAGTGTTCTCAGGATTGCTCTTATAAATAGTAATACAATTCTGTCCATATTGCCTGAACCAAGTAAAAACTCTAAATTACACAATCTTCTTCTGTCCTAATCACTCAAACATCAGATACTTACTGCCACAACTCACATACCATAAAGCACTAAACTGTCCAGTTGACTCGTGAATGAACTTGCTTCTCAACAGCAAAAAACAGGAGACACGGGAAAAGACTGCTCAATTTCTCCTGCAAGTGATTGCTGTTCGGAATCAAGGGAAACAGAATGGAATATGACCTGTTTAATATTTACTAACTGCAACACTTTTTAAAATTCTGTATGCCTAATAAAGGTTATTGACTTGACTTGACTAAATAATAATACTCAAATAGACAAATAAACATAAAGATTTGCAAAGAAGAGACCCGTCAATGGCTCTAGCCCTAGTGACTTATGAGAACAGTCATATTAAGAAGCAAGAAGCCTCTGAATCCCTGTGCTAGGAGGCAACATCAGCTCTTTGTTGAGGTACTGGCCTGAGGGCCCTGTTAGCTAGACATCCAAGGCAACTGGTTAAGAACATAAGAACAAGCCAGCTGGATCAGACGAGAGTCCATCTAGTCCAGCACTCTGCTACTCGCAGTGGCCCACCAGGTCCCTTTGGGAGCTCACTTGCAGGATGTGAAAGCAATGGCCTTTTGTTGCTGCTGCTCCCGAGCACCTGATCTGCTAAGACATTTGCAATCTCAGATCACGGAGGATCAAGATTGGTAGCCATAGATCGACTTCTCCTCCATAAATCTGTCCAAGCCCTTTTTAAAGCTATCCAGGTGAGTGGCCATCCCCACCTCCTGTGGCAGCATATTCCAAACACCAATCACACGTTGTGTGAAGAAGTGTTTCCTTTTATTAGTCCTAATTCTTCCCCCCAGCATTTTCAATGTCTGTCCCCTGGTTCTAGTATTGTGAGAAAGAGAGAACAATTTCTCTCTGTCAACATTTTCTACCCCATGCATAATTTTATAGACTTCAATCATATCCCCCCTCAGACGTCTCCTCTCCAAACTAAAGAGTCCCAAACGCTGCAGCCTCTCCTCATAAGGAAGGTGCTCCAATCCCTCAATCATCCTCGTTGCCCTTCTCTGCACTTTTTCTATCTCTTCGATATCCTTTTTGAGATGTGGTGACCAGAACTGAACACAGTACTCCAAGTGCGGTCGCACCACTGCTTTATATAAGGGCATGACAATCTTTGCAGTTTCATTATCAATTCCTTTTCTAATGATCCCCAGCATAGAGTTTGCCTTTTTCATGCATTGAGTTGACATTCCCATGGAACTATCAACTAAGACGCCCAAATCCCTTTCCTGGTCTGTGACTGATAGCACTGACCCCTGTAGAGTGTATGTGAAGTTTGGATTTTTTGCCCCTATGTGCATCACTTTACATTTTGCTACATTGAACTGCATTTGATATTTCTTAGCCCACTCACCTAATTTATCAAGGTCCACTTGGAGCTCTTTGCAATCCTTTGCGGTTCTCACCCCTTACATAATTTGGTATTATCCACAAACTTGCCCATCACGCTACCCACCCCTACTTCCAGGTCATTTATGAATAAGTTAAAGAGCACTGGTCCCAAAACCGATCCTTGGGGGACACCACTCCCTACATATCTCCATTGTGAGAACTTTCCATTTAGACCCACCCTTTGTTTCCTGTTTCTCAACCAGTTTTTAATCCATAGGAGGACTTCCCCTCTTATTCCTTGATTGCTGAGTTTTCTCAATAGTCTTTGGTGAGGAACTTTGTCAAAAGCCTTTTGGAAAAGCAAGTAGACAATGCCTACTGGTTCCCCCTTATCCACATGCCTGTTTACACCCTCAAAGAACTCTAGTAAGTTTGTAAAGCAGGACTTGCCTCTGCAAAAGCCATGCTGACTCTTCCTCAGCAGGTCTTGCTTTTCTACATGTTTTATAATTTTATCTTTAACAATAGATTCTACTAATTTACCAGGAACAGATGTCAAACTGACTGGCCCGTAATTCTGTCCTGGGTCCCCCCTAGATCCTTTCTTAAAGATTGGTGTGACATTGGTCATCTTCCAGTCTTCAGGGATGGAGCCTGATTTCAGGGATAAGTTGCATATTAGAGAAGGTCAGCAATTTCATGCTTGAGCTTTTTAAGGACTCTTGGGTGAATGCAATCTGGGCCAGGGGATTTGGTAGCATTTAGTTTATCAATGGCTGCCAGAACTTCTTCCTTGTCTACCACTATCTTCACTAGTTCCTGGATTCGCTTCCCAAGAAACTTGGTTCAGGTGCAGGAATTTTCCTCATTCAGCTTCTCTGCAATCTCCCTGTCATCTTTTAGCACACCTTTTGTTCCTTTGTCATCTAACATGTCTACTGCTTCCCTAGCTGGCTTCCTACTTTTGATGTACTTGAAGAACTGTTTGTTGCTTGTCTTGATGTTCACAGCCATGTGTTCCTCATAATCCTTTTTTGCCTCCCTTACAGCTAACTTGCTTCTCTTTTTCCACCATTTGTGTTCCCTCTGGTATTCCTCATCAGTCAAGTTGGACTTCCATTTTCTAAAATACATCTTTTTTCTGATAATTTCCTCAACCTCCCTTGTTAACCATGGTGGCTTTCTTTTGGACTGGGCGCTGCCTTTCCTAACCTGCGGAACACATTCCAGCTGAGCTTTTAAGACTGTGTTTTTAAACAACCTCCAAGCATCTTAGACAGTTTTGACTCTCTTGATTTTCCCTTTCAGCTTCCTGCACACTATCCCCCTGATCTTTGAGAAATTTCCCTTTCTGAAGGCGAATGTAACTACATTAGTAATTGTCACTTGTTCGCATGCAGAGATACTGAATCTGACAGCATTGTGGTCGCTGTTCCCTATCAGCTCAACAACACTGACTTCCTGCACTAGGTCCTGGATCCCACATAGAATTAGATCTAGGATCACCTCTCCCCTGGTTGGTTCCACAACCATCTGCTCTAAGCCACAGTCATTTAGCATATCCAGGAATGGTCTCTCCTTACTATGACCTGAACATGTATTTTTCCAGTTTATGTGGGGATAGTTAAAATCACCCATTACCATTATATTTTTGCTTTTGTTGGCCTCTCTAATTTCTTTTTCCATCTCAGAATCCTCAGAATCATCTGGTTGACTACTATGTGAAACATGATGCTGAACTAGATGGTCTGATTCAGCAGGGTTCTTCCTTTTGCAATCTTTTATGTAGAGTGGGATGTTCTTCTGGCTGTACTGACAAATGAATACATCTGGAAATGGCCCTTCCACCCTAGTAGAGGGAGGGGGAAGGGAGGGAGGGGTGGCATGCTAGGGAAGGGGAGGGGAGGGAGGGGTAGCATGCAAGGGAAGGGAGGGGGCCTGGCATCAGGACATGGCCCACCCACCCTACCAGAGGGAGAGGAAGGGGAGGGAGGGGTGGCATGCAAGGGAAGGAAGTGGGGGAGGGGAGGGAGGGGTGGCATGCAAGGGAAGGAAGTGGGGGAGGGGAGGGAGTGAGGGCTGGCATGCAAGGGAGGGGAGGGAGGGGGCCCAGCATATGGACATGGCCCACCCACCCTAGGGAGGGAGGGGGAGGGGTGGCATGCAAGGGGAGGGAGGGGTGGCATGCAAGGGAGGGAATATATACTCACCCTATATATTCCTATACATATATACCGTATGTATGTATGTATGTATGTATGTATGTATGTATGTATGTATGTATGTATGTATGTATGTATGTATGTATGTATGTATGTATGTATGTATGTATGTATGTATGTATTAGGCTTGTGTCCTGCTATCACTGCCAAAGCATGCTTAGAGCAGCTGCCAATACATTAATACCAGATACAATATAATATGTTCTCATGTTAAAGCATGATGGCCCCAATTCAGCTGGCGAAGTTCTGAAAGCATAGTGTTCAATCAAAGTATACTCATTTCACCAATTCTGCCATGAAAGTTGCTGGAGTTCCAGTAACGATAGTAGGAGTGGTGTGTTAGAACAGCACATCCAGTGGTGTTCCAGCATGCTGATCTTGAACACCCACTCCCCCAAGGCAATGCAGTCGATCAAATTTGTTTTTAGAGGTAAAGTAAGATCCTGGGCAAGAACAATCCTTTGTGGGGGAAATTTCCTCCCCCCCATTTGTTCTTTCACTGTCAATGCATGAATTGCTTAGAAACTGACAAGACTGACAGTGCTCACTAGAGCCCCAGGCAGTAGGTGGGCAGCCATGCAAATTTCTCCCGCACACAATCCGCTCCAGTGGAATTCCACCTCCTGACCCACAACACCCCTCTTCTGCAGGCAAGCCAAATCCCACGCAGCTCTGGCAACCTAGTTAGATGCAAGCTTACAGCTGGGCCATCCCTGGGTGAATCCACAGTTTGCTTCCAACCTGACCTACAGGACTGTCCTCTCAATGTTGATTTTGGATACAGTGTGGTTGAGCTAGGAAAGAAGGATCTTGTTTTTAACTGTGAGATCACGTCTATGTTGCATGTACAATGGGAAGCGACCTAACGGGTCGGGATGCCGCTGAAGTTTGCAAACATTCTGTTTTGTTCCCAGCCTTCCAGTTTTTGCTGTGGTTTCTCACCCCTACAGATGAAACAGCATGGGGTTTTTAGCAGACTATCTAACAAAATACAACGGAAGCAATACACTCTAATGGTTCCCCGACGTCCTCTCCATTCCCAGGCTAACCCAGTCCCCTGGTACCCTGGGGAGCTACTAAAGGGAGCTGAGATGTTTGCAGCAATTCTGGTGGTGTACTAGCAACAAAGCTTCAAGAGCATCTGTCAGGATGGGTATGGGATCCTATGAGATGGCCGTGAAGGTCACTAAGAGGCAATTCTATGCAATCTCCACTGCATCCACTACCTCTCACCAGGCACAATTGTTGAAGGCAATTTGGTCTCTTACATCCCTGCCTATGGGATCCAAAAATATTAGGAATTCAGCCATTAGCTGCGAGGCTTTTGCAAGCTTTTTTTGCAGAGAAAGTCTTGTCGCTCCACCATGACCTCTCCCCAACCTTTGATTCAGTGAGTGACTGGAAGCCCCTTGACTGTCTTCAGGTCCACTACTGGACCATTACCGCCTGCTCTCTGAGGCTGATGTTGACAAGGTGCTAGCAGCAGTGAAGCCCCTCACTTGCCCCCTTGGTGAAGGCCAGCGGTGACAAAGTACAAGGCCCTCTGTTGGAAATAATCTCTCCCTCCAGCAGGGAGTTTTCGCAGGGAGGCTGAAGGAGGCTGTGGTGCATCCACTCTTGAAGAAACCATCACCGGCTCCCTTAGATCCAGCTAACTACTGCGTGGTTTTGAACCTACTATTCCTGGGTAAGGTGGTTGAGAGAGTGGTGGCAGTGCAGCTGCAGGCATTTTGGATGATGCATCAGCCCTGGGCTCATTCCTATCCAGTTTCTGACCACAGGATGGAGACAATGCTGGTTTGCCATCACGGATGAGTTTCATCTCCAGTTTGACTGCTGGTGCTTTTAGATCTCACCGCAGCATTTGACATGGTCAGTCACAACCTTTCGTCCCACCACCTCAGTGCTGCTGGAGTGTGGGGGGCAGCCTTAAAATGGCTGGCCTCATTTCTCCAGAAGCAAAGACAGTGGGTAGCAGTAGGGGAGAGGACATCCTGTTGACACCCTCTTGTCTCTTGAGGTGCCACAGGGAGCAATCCTTTCCTTGCTATTATTTAACAGCTATACGCGACCCCTGGCACCACTGGTGTAGAGCTTTGGACTGGGTTGTCATCAATATGCAGATGACACCCAACTTTTTATGTTGATGGAGGCCAACCAACCATTGCCCCTGATGTTTTGGCTTGGTGCTTGGAGGCCATGGCTGGATTGTTTGCCCAGAGCGGGTTGAAATTAAATCCAGCAAATACGGAGGTCCTGTGGCTGGGTCGGGGTGCATCAGAGCAGGGGTACCAGCTGCCAACCTTGGGTGGTGAGGCTTTAACATCTGCCTCTCCCACTGAAAGCCTAGGTGTGGCGTGGAGTCCTTCCAATTTATGGAAGTCCAGGTCACACATACAGCAAAACTGGGTTGTTTCTTCTTCTTCTTCTTCTTCTTCTTCTTCTTCTTCTTCTTCTTCTTCTTCTTCTTCTTCTTCTTCTTCTTCTTCTTCTTCTTCTTCTTCTTCTTCTTCTTCTTCTTCTTCTTCTTCTTCTTCTTCTTCTTCTTCTTCTTCTTCTTCTTCTTCTTCTTCTTCTTCTTCTTCTTCTTCTTCTTCTTCTTCTTCTTCTTCTTCTTCTTCTTCTTCTTCTTCTTCTTCTTCAGCCTAAGCATTTGACTCCTTATCTGTCCCATGCCAATCTTGCCACAGTGATCCATGCGATGGTCACTTACACGGTAGATTACTGTAACTCACTGTACGCTGGCCTGCCCTTGGTACAAACTGCAACTGATACAGAATGCAGGGTATTCACCAGAACACCAGTGAGGGAACACGTAAGACCTGTTCTTTACTGACTGCCCTGGTTGCCTAATGAATTCCAGATCATTTTCAAGGTTTTGGTATTGGCCTTTAAGGCTGTGAACAGTCTGAGACATTGTAACTGAAGGACCACATCTCCCCATACTGCCCATGAAGGACCCTTTGGTCCTCTGGGAGTCATCTCCTGGTAATACCTGGCTCCAACAATATATGGCTGGCTCCAACCACAATCAGGACCTTTATGGTCTTGGCTTCTACTTGGTGGAACGCACTGCCCGCAGATATCAGAGCTCTGCAGGAGCTCAACAGCTTCTGCAGAGCTTGTAAAATCGAGTTATTTTTTCGGGCATACAATTGAAGCTGGTCTTGTTATAAAATCTGTTGGCTCTGGCACTGTACATCTCTTCCTATCTGCCCAATAAAGTATAGGACTAGGCAGAATGTGGTTTTGTTTGGGCAAATATGAATTATTTAAATCACCGTTAGTGTTTTAGTCATTGTAGCTGGGATTGCTTTTATTGTATTGTGTGTGTTTTAATTATATATGTATTTTAACCATATATGTTAGCTGGTCTGAGCATGGCTCTGGCCTGAGAGGCTGGGATATAAAATAAAACAAACCCCAGAGAAGCAGGTGTGTGTGTGTTTATGTGTGTGTGTGTGAGAGAGAGAAACAGAGATCATTTCTGATCCAGCTAATTGGAGCCCCTTGTGGCAAAGTATTGCACAGGTCTATTTTGTGTTACAGGGTTTAAGCAACCAAATCTCTTGCTGGATGGTAAGATGGGGGAGGGGGGATACCTCTGCGTATGTGTGCACAAGAAAACACTACTGCCACAGCACACAGAACCAAGTAAACTCATTATGTAATTGTTTTTTAATGTGTAGTTAGTCATTCTGAGGAATTTGCTTTCTGCATGAGGAGCACAATATAAATTAGAAGCAAACAATTGAATACTATTGTGCTGAATTCTGAGTTGCAATTCTCTGCACAGCACCAGTCTTCTTCTGTGATAATCCCACCCCACCCCCCACCCCCAATACATGTCTCTTCATCTTCTAGCATATTTGGCAGACTTAAAATGATTGTCGCACTGCAAACTCTAATAGCATGGGAAGGAAGAATCAAGCACACCCTTCGCTCTTGGCACCTAGTTATTTTTCATGTTCAGTATTAAAGTCGGTCCAATAAGCACAGGTCCCTCAGACTCACTTTATATGAAGTGCCTTTAGTTATATAACTTGTTAGGAATGGAAAAATAGAACCCATTCTAAACAAGATCTAAGGGGGACAATAAAGAGAGGAAAGCTGAAGGAAGGAAAGTACAATTTATACAATGTTAAATGGAAGGGGATAGTTTATGGATAAAAATGGCATTAAAATTACACATAACACTCTACTGGTGTTTGTCAAATGATGGTCAGAGGGTTGAGATGATTTAAAATGCCTTTCATTATCTGAATGTATTTGTGCCCAATTGTAATCTGTGAAATATTTCTTGCTGGACTATTTGCTGGAGCAATTGTTTTAAAAAACATTTTTGAAATGTTTTATTTGATTAATAACCAGGATTTTAAATGTGTTCTATTCCCAAGAATGTGGTTTAAAATGCTAATTGATCTGCACATGTCTTGTATTTCTCTGGCCAGCATAAAGTTTTACTGTGTTTCTGAAAGATGCCCAGGCTTGGGTTTTGGTGAGCCTCCAGAGGAAAATAATTCTAAAGCTGACTTAAGACACTGATTAGTACTCAGCCCCACTGCTTCTGGGGGAACAGCTATCTTTGGTGGCATTACCTTGTAATGGTCATATCTTCCATCTACAGGTAACCATTAAAAAGAAGCCTGCTGTGAATGTTTAATAATTCTCTCACTGAGACCCTTTTCTTCCCCCTCTGCATCCTGTTAACTGGTTCCAAATACAGATAACTATCTTTAATAGATATCTGCATTATTGGAGACCAGCCATGCTAATTTCCCTTGGAATTCATTAGCTAAGGAGAAAATGTTCTGAAGACAGCAGAGAGAGTAATATGCAGAATTATTTTCCCTCCCCACCAATCCTTAAGGATTTTGATTGACAGCACCCCCCTTTAAATCAGCAATCACTATGTCATTTCTAGCATCCGAGGGAAATGACAGATCCCCCCCCTTAAAATAAAAAAATCACAACCATAAAGAGTGCTTCCAATTCAGTTTCCCACGCTCAAATGCTCATCAGCAGAGGAAGGAAGCAGTGCAGCGTTGGCTTTGTATGAGTCCACTGAAGGCAGGTTAGAATAGATGCCAGATCTTACCGGCTAACAGCTGCCGCTCAGAGCACCAGTCTTCGGGCTGATAGCCAGTTCCCCCTTTCCCAAGTTTTGATTTGGATGCACTTTGCAAGGGAGAGCGATCAGATTGCGAAGGGAACGCTCCTCATTCAGCACCATCTACGGGGAACAGCTCCTTGTAAGCATCTGTACTGCGAACCATTTGCTCAGTCCCTCTGATCAAAGGGTAGCATCTAGAAGCTCCAGATCGCAATGGAGCTGTCCACCTTCCCCAGTGCTGAAGCCTACCCTGCCTACTTCTTCAACAGCACCTTGCAAGATTTCAGCTCGAGTTCTCTCACTATGTCCAATGATACAAGACCGTATGCGGTGAAGAAGACCAGTTCGATCATCATAGCTATTGCTATCACAGCCCTGTATTCGGTGGTTTGCGTGGTGGGGCTGTTGGGGAATATCCTGGTAATGTATGGCATTGTGAGGTAAGGGCAAAGCTGCGGGTGAGAAGCCCCATTTTCTTCCTGGACTAAAAGGTCTGTGCATGTCTCCCTTGCAACATTTTGTCTCCCTTTCATCAGTGGGGAAATGCTGTGGGGTTATGCTGACTGCGGGTGGGAAAGTTAATAGAACTGAAGTGTAGCACTAACTTGGATATTAAAGTGTGTTGTTATAACACTCTTACAGATTGTGTGTGTTTATGAGAGAGAGAGATCACAGTGCTGTCAACAGAATTCTTTGTAACACAAACATTAATCGAAGTAGGAAAGACACAAAGGGGGGAGAGAGATGGATGAAGTTTGTGCATGTGAGTGTGTACGAATCAAATATGCACTGAAAGACAGATAATTTTGCATTAGGAGGGAAATTTTTGTAGTATATGTATTTCTGTATACTCTGAGTACTAGAAGTTTGCATAGCAACAGATGTGGGGGATTTTGTTTATGCTCCTGTAGTGTGTGCAATGATAGGTTAAAAAAATAGGACATTGTGAATTAATTGTAGGAGCAGGGACCACTAGTGGCACATCGTTGTGTAAGATGGTGGTTCTATGTGCGAGATTGTTGTTCTAATGTGTGCCAAAATTGTGCAGAGATGAGATGTTGTGTGTGCTATTGGGTGGGTGTGGTATCTTCATAAAGAAGACCTATTTTCTACTAATGTATAGTCTATACTATACTAATAGTCTATACTATTGATGCATTGGGAATAATAGATGTATTGTTCTCTGTGTTTGTGATGATGAAAAAACAGGATGGTGTTAACCAGGCAAGGTTGCCATATGTCCTTGCATTTGGTGTGTTTGACAGTGTGTTGGTTTTAACTATGTATACATGTGAGTGAGGGTCTGTGTGGAAAGTAAAAGAGCACTGAATATGCATGCTTATGTCAGCTGTGAAGCAAAAACCATATGTTGAGGACAGGAAACCCCTTGAAGCCATTCCTAGAACTCAGAAGAACATACAGTGGTGACATTTGAGAATGCCCAGTCCTATACCTCTGTGTTCTACACATGCTGTGTTCCTTTAGCTCTTGGATTTGGTTGATAATCAAGTTGTACTGATTATAAGAAGACATGTCCAACAACTGTATAGATGTGGAAAAGTGATAAATGCTCTTTATCAGAAACACCCTGAAATAAATGATGAAATTCTAGCCTTGGGAAGTCAACGGCATGATCTCTTATGCAATGCCATTGCTCATCATCTAATCTTATGCTTGGATTTGCTTTAGGATTGTATTTTGAAGCCTTTTCTACATGAGCTTCACATGAGACTAGCTGAAGTCATAGTAAAAGCCAGTTATTCAGGTGTTAATATTTCTTGATAATCAAGAGTCCTCAGGGGATCTTTTTTACTCTGCACATTTTACAACGCATGCTGAGGGTAGAGAATCTGTGTAGACCCCCCCCCCCCACACACACACCCACGTACACACACATGTTAGTGGAGACTGTGAGTCACCATTCACACTTTATCTGGGGGAAAGAGGATGTGAAAAGCATTGTAGCATATTTTTTCCCTTTGCTCTTTCTGAGTCATGTTTAGTGTAGAATATCCAAGATTGTGGGCAGAAGAAACAACCTGTGTTCATGCAGTGAACTCCAAGAATTCACCCTTAGAGCCACATCATGCCTGTGTGTTAAACAGAGCAGAAGCTCCAGTGAGATTGCTGTTAACTAACCCAATTTCCTCGTAGCCAAGCAAGTTACAATATTGAAGGTGAGCAAGTTCTGTGATTTGAAATAATAAAGTTCCCTTTGTGGCATAAAATGCCGCATGGCATAAATCCATGTCTAGGAGAATTCACACACACACAAAAATCTGAAACGAAAAGTGCCCCACAATGCTAATGAGGGGTGATTTAAAAAGAGATGTTAGAACTCCAAAGTTGTTCAGTACGAAAGGAGACCTTAAGATGAGCAGGGGTCTTTAAGGAATGTAAAAGCCCTTTCTTCGTCAAAGATATGAAGGTCCAGAAAAAAATGGGGAAAATGGGGAGGAGGATCCCTTGGTTTTTGCCAAGGCCCCTTTTCCCAATTTTGCAAGTGGCAAAATTGTAAAATTGGGAAAGGACTTTAAAAAACTCCTATGAAACGTTTTCCCTTGTAGAATGAGTGAAATTATTTTAAAGCCAAATTGGCCATATACAACTGTTAAATTCAAGATGTACTTCTGCACCTTGAAGATTATCTAATCTCAGTAACAAAATAGGTAACTAGTAGATTATTGCCCTACCTGGCTCAACAATAAAAAAGAGGTAGGGTAGGAAGTGCACCAAAGCCTCAGAGGAAAACTCTGAAAATCTCATTGAGATCTAAGCTCTAGGTAACCAGTAGTCACAGAACAAAAATGGCATCTAGCTTGAGCTAAGGTACATGTGTTAAGGTAGTATAGGATACATCTGCTTGCAGTGAAATCCTGAGTGTATTTATAATTTTGCTTGTAGAAAACTAAGGAATTTATCTGGTTGTTGTGGGTTTTCCGGGCTGTGTGGCTGTGGTCTGGTAGATCTTGTTCCTAACATTTTGCCTGCATCTGTGGCTGGCATCTTCACTGGACACCCTCACTGGACACAGTGTGTAACAGACTTCCCTCTGTGACACACCTCTGAAGATGCCAGCCACAGATGCAGGTGAAATGTTAGGAACAAGATCTACCAGACCATGGCCACACAGCCCAGAAAACCCACAACAACCAGTTGAATCTGGCCGTGAAAGCCTTCAACAATACATAAGGAATTTATGTTTAAATTCTATAAAGATGTTAAATATTGCTATTTTACGGGCTAAGTAAGTTACAGGTGGTGCCTTTTATATTGTTTAAGCAGTAAAATCAGTTTAGTTTGATAGGGTACACCCTATTATAATGTATGGGTGTGAAAGCTGGAAAATGAAGAAAGCTGACAGGAAGAAGACAGATTTCTTTGAAATGTGGTATTGGAGGAGAGGGTTATGGATGCCATAGACTGCCAAAAAAAGAAGAAATAAGGGGGTTCTAGATCAAATCAAGCCTGAAATGTTTCTAGAACAGTGATGGTGGATCTTTTGGGCTCAGAATGTCAAAAATTTGGAAAATGCCTAACTTGACTCTGCTGGCATGAAACAAATGAAAGAGAAACAATTATTTGCATATTCATTTACTTGAGAAAAAAACAGAACCCACCATGTGTCCTGCCATATATTATATAAAGAAAAATCAAATAATTACAAAAATGACCCAGAGTCAAACAGGGATAATAGTTGTTGTTGGGTGCTGGTGAATTCTGGCAGGTCATCCAAAAATGTGTAGCATGCCACCTTTGACACAAGTGTCATAGGTTTGCCAGCACTGCCCTAAAAGCTAGAGTGACTAAACAGAGGCTGTCATACCTTGGCCACATAAGAGTCACCGGAAAAGGCAATAATACTGTGCATATTTGCTCAGAATGTAAGAGTCCAGGTGGATCAGACTAATTGTCCATCTAGCTCAGCCCCATGTTTCACATAGGAACCAACCAAGTGGCTTACATGCAGGGGACAGAGGGCAGAACCTCCCTGTTTTTGTCACCCCAGCACTGGTATTCAGAAGATTCATGCTTTTGAACATGGGCTCTCCATGCCTCTGAACATTTAGCCATCCTAGCTAATAACCATGAAAGAACCTGTCCTCCACAAATTCACTTAATCCCCTTTTAAATCAACTAAATCAGTTACCATGACTACATCCCATCATCAAAAGCCCATCATTCTTTTATTGAAACACTTCCTTTTGTCTATCCTGCATTTTCTGACCGTCTGTGTAAGTCCCAGGGTGTTTAACAGGTTTCATTTCAAAGTAAGTGTGCGCAGAATTGCAACGTGACGAGGCAAGAAAGCTCTTTAGCACAACATTTCCCTCGTGAGGTTGATGTGCAAATTCCTCTCCCTCATCCCTTTCTAATGAACCTGGCCTCAGGGAGTACATTCAGTATACATCTGTTCTTGTGTAACATTATGACAGTTTTAATGCTGTTGTATTACTTATGCCAGTTAGATCATATTAAGCCATGAAGAACTTTATTCAACAGGGGTGGAGGGAGTTTCCAGTTTCTGCAAGTAGATTTGGAATATATCACAATTTAGAGGTACTGTATATACTCATGTATAAGTCGACCCGCATATACCGTATATACTCATGTATAAGTCGAATTTTTCAGCACATTTTTAATGCTGAAAAAGCTCCCCTCGACTTATATGTGGATCATTAATTTTTTTTGTGTTTTTACTTTGCCGGCCAGCAGGGGGCGCAGTTTTTATGCTAGAGGCACCAAAATTTCAGGGTACCCTCAGAAGACTCTCCTGATGATACCAGCCAATGGGGCTACCCTTTTGAGGGTCAATAACTTTGGACCCTCTGAACCAAACTTCACCAAACCTGGCTGGTCTCATCAGGTGCCTCGACTTATATGCGGTGCCTCGACTTATATGCGGGTCGACTTATACACGAGTATATACGGTAAGTTGAGGCACCTAATTTTACCACAAAAAACTGGAAAAACTTATTGACATCAGTAGGTTAAATGTTTTTGAATATTTATTTCAAAGAAAAACAGTAAACTAGTTCTGTAAGCCCTGATTCTCCCTTTAAATCCACTCAGAAAGGGGGGGGTGATTTAAAGGCAGAATCTGGGGAAAATTTGAGGGTGCCTGTCAGGGGAGGAATGTTTATGTTAGCAGTACCAATATTTCTCAGTATCTTTAGGAGATCCTCCTGATGATACCACCCAGATTTGGTGAAGTTTGGTTCAGGGGGTCCAAAGTTATGGACCCTCAAAAAGGTAGCCCCATCTACTATTAGCTCCCATTGGAAACAATGGGGGATGGGAGTACCCACTTTGGGGATCCATAACTTTGGACCTCCTGAACCAAACATCACCAAACCTGTTTGGGATCATCAAGAGATTATCCTGATGATACCACCCAGGTTTAGTGAAGTTTGGTTCAAGGGGTCCAAAGTTATGGACCCTCAAAATGCAGCCCCATCTACTATTAGCTCCCATTGGATGGGGGCACCCCCTTTGGGGTCCATAACTTTGGACCCCCTGAACTAAAATTTACCAAACTTGGTAGGTATCATCAGGAGTGTCACCTGATGATAGCCTGAAATTTAGGTGCTGCTAACCTAAAAACTGCACCCCCTGATGGCCAACAAAGTAAAAACCCTGAAATATTGTTTAAAATACACCTCACTCGCATATAAGTTGAGGGAGGCTTTTTCAGCACAAAAAATGTGCTGAATAATTCAACTTATATGCGAGTACATGCGGTACACAGTAAAAGCGAAAAGTCTATTGTAATGGTGTAACTGGAAATTGTAGCAAAGAGCTTATAGAGCACTACTACTGCCAATTTGCTTTTCCAGGGGGCTTCCCCACCTCATGTTTGCTTTGGGCCACCCAAACAATTACATTATCCATTCATTTATGTCCCAACTTTTCCTCTGCTTTGCCAAAATATTTCCCAAACCTGATACGACGGGATCTTTTTGTCAAGGAATCTTTTTGTGCAAAGTACAATGATAGGATGCATGGTTGGGAAGGGGCACATTTTTGAACGTCTAACCTACATGGTACCATTTTCTTTGCCTCATCCTTCTTCATAGCTCCCATTTCCCTACACATACACACACGCACACGCACACACCCAGCCAGTCAGCTTTGCACTATATCAATTTGCATAGTACTTGGGAAAGTATTAGCCATTAAGAATTTTTAAAGCAGCACATCTTCTTACCTTCTAGAGCCAGTATGATCTAGTAGTTACACAGGCCCTTTCCACACAAAATCCACTAAAACATTTCTAAAATGTTTTCAATCCCACTTTTTACAATTACGTATGCCTGCGCTTACCTTCTCAAAACGATTCCTGTTAAACCCCCCCCCCCCTCTTTTTTTGTTGAGTTTTGTGTTGAATCGATGCTTCAGTCTTTCACAGGCTCATGTTGCATTTTATACTCCTTGTATACTTGATGCTTTGAAGATTGACCCCTCCAAAATAAAAGGGAAAACAGAGAAATGCTGCAATAAATAGGCAAAGAGGAACTGAGTGAGCTCAGAAAATAGCACCGAGAAGGAAGTTCAGGAAAGTAGACAAGCATGGGAAATGTAGTCAACAGATCACACAGCAACTGAAGAGGTTTTCAAAATGTTTCAGCCAGAGAATCATTTCAAAAGGGGATTAATTTAAAGTGTTCTGAGGCTGGAAAGAAAATATTTGGGGGTTAAAACCATGTGGAACTCCATGGAGGAAACGTTTTATTTCCTGCCTCGAAACCTATTAAAAGGTTGGTGTGGAAAAGGCCATTGTTGGACAAGCATTTGGGAGACACAGGTTCGAGTCTCCACTCCACTATGGAAGCTTGTTGGGTGACCTTGAGATGGTCACATTCTCCCAGCCTTACCTGCCTTACAGGATTGCTGGGTGCCCATTGGGGAGGAAGATGAGGCATGAAGTAAGTAAATAAATTACCTTTCATTCATTACAATAATAAAATCACTTATGCTGGATACAAGCTGATACCACAGTTCTGTTGAGAAGTCACTTCTAAGCTGTACAGTTGCCCGTTTCAGTTGGCTTTGCTTCTGTACCCTTATTAGAGAGGAAACTTCACTGGAAAAGGACTCATCAATTTCTGAATGTCCAGCTCATGTGAAAATCAAAAGAGACGAGTCAGTAAAACACTGACAACATTCATGAGCAGACTTGCTGATTGTTCTGGCAAGAGCCAAAGGTAACAATTTGCTTCAGCATGCTGTCTGCTGGTGGGTTCTTCTGTGCCTACTTCCTTGTCCCCTAAAGCAAAGAACTAATCCTGGCTTTCCTCTATTGAATTGGATATTCAGACTTTGCAAGTGCTGGGAGTACTCGTAGGCCCTTTCCGCACATACAGAATAATGCACTTTCAATCCACTTTCAATCCACTTTGCAGCTGGATTTTACTGTGCGGAATACCAAAATCCACTTTCAAACACTTGTGAAAGTGGACTGAAAGTGCACTATTCTGCATGTGCGGAAGGGGCCGTACAGAGACAGCCGCCTCAATCCCAAGAGGAAACTTGGTCTGGAATTTCCTATTACTTTTCAGAAACTTTCAGTGACTTGTCCCACCTCCTGTGGCAGCCAACTAGTTGCGGCATCCACCATCTCATGTCAAAATCCCTCAAGTGCCCACTGCTCAGCAAAGGTGGGGGTGGGGATCCTGACCTATTTCATTGGATGTATAATATGGAAAGAGTTGTTGGACACAATATGTCATCAGGATTTGCAGAAATGTCATGTCCTGGACACTAAGACATTTCAATAACACTTTAGTAATGAATGAATGTGCAATTACATTTTCATATCACCAGAACCTCAACAGCTAGGCTATCTCGGGAAGTGTGAGATGGAATTCAATTTAATTAACACCAGCTTCTGTTCTTTGTTTGAGGAGAAAGGCCATCTTTAACATCTTCTTTTAATTCACTTTTAATGCTGCCTCACCGGAACCAAAATACTTTCATCAAGTAAATAATGGTGCCCTTTACTTTCAAGGATAAAAGTTGGCCCCACCAATCAATCAGCTAATGCTGTAGCTTGTGAATCTGTCAGCAAAACCAAATAAAGCTTTCTTCTCCCAAGGCATAATCCAGCTACAGATTATCACTTTTAACAGCTACATAAATGTAGACTAGCCCTAAAACCAAACAGTGCCCTAGGCAAGAATCATCTCTAGCCATCCTATTCCTTTTATCCTTTGAATACTTTACAACTTAGTTACTCCTTCACACCGCCGAGCTTTTATGTCAGTTCGATTTAATGCCCTTCCCTTAAAGGTACTGACTGGAATATATCAGAAGATTCCACTGCAAGAGGGAACATGTGTATGTTCTCCCCGTTCCCTTGACAAAACTCAACATATTATCTCGCAATGGCACAGTTGCATGCAATGTCACATAATACCTTTATCCTCCCCCTAGCTCAGTCTAAAGACCTTATGAATAAGGATGGCATTGTCCAGATTTTACTGAATGATCGTATCCCTGAGGTTACTGTCTTGGTTGCTAAGTTTCTTGCAGAAATTGTCAAGTTAGAAAGCAGACAGCAAATCATTGTGAATTTCTTTAGTCCCAATAAAAGCTGGATTTTGAATATTTTAACATTTTATTCCACATGCACCCGTTTCATAACTTGGATGCATGATTCGCATGCATGCTTGGATCTGCAAGAACATCTTCAATTTTATGCCACATACAGGCACATCAGAAGAAATTTGGTTGGGTTGGATCATTTACTCATCTTTTGATGTTTCTTTAGGACCAGCAGTGACGTAGGAGGTTAAGAGCTCGTGTATCTAATCTGGAGGAACCGGGTTTGATTCCCAGGTCTGCCGCCTGAGCTAAGGAGGCTTATCTGGGGAATTCAGATTAGCCTGTGCACTCCCACACACGCCAGCTGGGTGACCTTGGGCTAGTCACAGCTTCTCGGAGTTCTCTTAGCCCCACCTACCTCACAGGGTGTTTGTTGTGAGGGGGGAAGGGCAAGGAGATTGTAAGCCCCTTTGAGTCTCCTGCAGGAGAGAAAGGGGAGATATAAATCTAAACTCTTCTTCTTCTTCTTCTTCTTCTTCTTCTTCTTCTTCTTCTTCTTCTTCTTCTTCTTCTTCTTCTTCTTCTTCTTCTTCTTCTTCTTCTTCTTTATCACTATAAGGCCTGTTCAGGTGTTACTTCCAGCAACCACATATATCAGGACTGTGCACTATCCGTAATCCTACTGATACTTACAGGTGCCATGCTGTATGAATAAGGCAATGCATTTATTTTGCTGTGTGTACAGTTTCGGTGTACACAAACCGGAGCCCTGGAAAATCCAGGGGTCAGTTCACACATATTGCACCTGTTTGTGCATGCAAAATGCAGGTGCCGAGATTGCACTGAGCAGATCTATGCACTGTGGTTGGCCTTTCGGTACCGGCGAATGTAATGCCTAAAAAGAGGCTATATTATCATTGATATTTCAGTCACTCACACCCTTTGCTGAATGGCTACTAGTGTCATACATTCTCCTGTGACTGCAGAGACGACCATCAGTGGCAAGTGGGCAGGTAGGACATTAGTGAGAACGTTACAGGTGGTAAGGAGGGCCTTCTCTGGTAGGCTGGGCAATACAGGAGGAAGCAGTTCTTCAGGTTCCTCACCTAAGCCATTTAGAGCCTTACAGCCCAATCCTGAGTGAGGGGGGCTGAAGCGATGTCTGGAGGTGGTAAGGGACTGTGCCAGTGGATTTGCCCTCACCAGGGCACTTACCCTGATGGAAGGGCAAATCCACTGGCAGGCAGCGAACATGACCCTCTACAATGGCCAGACGCAGTATGGATTGCTGCATCAGTACTCCTGCTCCCCTGCCAGCTCTGCCAGTGTAGCAGGGGCATTCCAGAGCCATGGCCAGGGATATGTTTGGCAGCCTCCTGGAATGCCGGTGCCCAGGGCTTGGTCTTATGCCACCCAAAAGGGTGGCATAAGTCCATTAAGCCCTGTGGAGGGCTTTTCGGTGGTGGGAGGAGGATTTTTATTTTTTGCCTTCTTGCGCTGCCGAAAAGTCCTCTTGTAGGGGGCCATCAGGGGCTCTGGATTGTGCTGTGAAAGCTAAGATTAAGCATTTTTGAATTGGGGAGGGCCACGGTTCAGTGGTAGATTATCTGCTTGGCTTGCAGAATGTCCATGGTATCTTCAGTTAAAAAGGATCCAGTAGCAGATGATATAATCAATCCTGAAGAACAGATGACGGTCAGAATAAACAATACTGAACCTGACAGAGCAATAGTCTGATTCAGTATAAGTTGATTTCTTATACAGCCGGGAGCTAGTGCATATTTTTCAGCTCAGGTGTGATATGATACCTAGATGGATGGAATGATCACCTCTAGGACCTTCCAATCTGGTCCATTTCTGCAGAAAATATAAGTTAGCCAGTGTGGTTTAGTGGTTAGAGTGTTAGACTAGGATCTGGGAGAGCCAGGTTTGAATCTTTCATGGAAGTTCACTGGGTGACCTTGGGACCGTCACACACTCTAAAACCTAACCTACCTCACAGGGTTGTTGTGAGAACAGAATAGAAGAAAACTGCCCAAGCTGTTTTCAATTCTCATTGAGGAGAAAGGTGAGGTATAAATAAAATAAATATAAATGGGCCTTCAATAGAGCTCATGATAGACCAAGCCAGGGAGAGCAGAGAGGGAAGCCCAGACACATGCACTTGCCTTCCCTGGCATTCCACAGCCATGCCACCAGCCCTCAGAGTCCAAGCCACGTCTCCCTCATCTTCACCCCCGCAGGCCTGCAGGTAACAATGGGCCCCCTATCTTTTGGCAAATGTCATAATCCACACTGGAGCACCATTTATGATGATAAAAGTAGGGTAGAAATGTCTAAACAAATGACAAGCTAATTCAGGTTGATTCCTGACCCTGCTATCATTGGAGAACTTTTGTCTTGCTATAGCTCCTTACCTGGCAAATGTTAGAAGACAGGGGCAGACAGTTAAAGAAGACCAGCCCCTTGTCTGCTTTTAGTCCTAGTCAAATCCTTGGAGAACTGACAGAAATCTGTAGGGGATAAGTTAATGGTATGTCTCCAAACTAGATGCCTCTGCAAGTGCAAGGATTTCCACCCATGGTACAATTATCCATTTTCTCCCCCTCCCATGGAAGCCTGAAATGCCACACACCCACATACCCAAAAAAGATCCTGTTCTTGGGGAATAGAGGATTTCCAGGAACAGGATTTCATGCACTCTGTGTGGTGGGAAATTGGCATTTTTACCTTTCAATGAATTGTTTGTACAGGAGGGACACGTCCAATGCCTAGAGGAACAATACTTGGACCTTCCACATACTATCAGATAAAATGCATTAAGATGATGGATCTTTGGGCAGGTTACCATTTCAAATCCTGAAGTCGGTATTCAGATTCTGTTTAGGGAAGCTGGGCCTGAAAGTTAGGGAAGTTTGCAAAAATAATGGTCACTTGTTGAAGCTATAGATCTGATCCTTTCTTTCCTCCACTGCAAAAATCAGCAACCACTAGTGTGAAGAGTAGGACTGTCTTTCGAAAGGTCACCATCTCCCCACAAGCAACTCAAGGTACCCATCTTCTGGAAAACAGGAAACGAAATCAATCGGCAAAGTTGCAGGAGGTTAATGATCAGAATTGTTACAGTGTGAATGGCTGTTGTGGGTTCCACACTTTGGGAGAAGGTTGAAAACGAAAGAATGGTGAAAGAGACTGAAGCCAGAAGTCTCAGAGCAGTGTCAACTTGAACCCCACTTGAAGCTTGCCTTGAAGTTCAGAGAAATACAGCATATCAGGACAGGATTCAAGGGTTCCCCAGGTTTTAGCTCACCCCATTTTTCTTCCTGTTTTTGCCCACAGATTTGGAACATAGCAACCACCTCACAAAGTTATTCTAGCCCAGCTTTGGCTGCAAGCAAAAAAAACGCTGACTCACAAGAGAAAAATAAAGTCACCCTATTAAATGTTGTCTTTATTGATGTGATAAACTGTCCAGCATAGTCCTTTGTTGAGAATGAATTAACCTCCTCGCGGTCTCCTCCAGATCCCAGTGGGGACGTTCAACCAGGGTCAAAATTTTAGTGGGGCATTAATCTTGCTTCCCAGTTCTATGCTGCAGTGTCCGGATAGATAATATGTTTGGCTTTGTTCCTTGAAGGTTATAGATTAGGATTTTTTACTATCTTTCACAAAGGATGGTGATTAAAAATCCACACATTGCATATTGTAGACCATTAAAAAGGTCTTTTGGTATCTTCAAAGCTTATACAGGTTAAGATTTTCCTTTCTCCCCGACAAATGTGGAACATGAAGAGGAGGTTTTTAAAATATAAATTACAGTGGTCTACTGGATACAGGGAGCTTTTCATTTCATTTCATATTATAATCTTTTATATTGGTTTAAATTTCCATCCAAGCTTCATTTCTCCATTGTTCACCGTTGGTTTGGTAGATCAGCTTCTATTGTTTATATACAGTGTGCATTTTTAGCCAATGTATATGCATACAGTATTTACTTATTCATAAAATAAACACGTGGAGTAGCTTCATTGACAAATGTAGCTTCATTGTAAAGAAACGGAAAATAACATGGATATGAAAAAAAATCACGGCATGTATTCACACAAGCAAAAATTGCAGCAGGATTCTGAACCTGAACAGGTGGGATGAGGAATTCAAAAGCATCTCCATCTTTGAGAGAAGTTCAGATCCCTGATTGAGATGCGCAAGGCACCAGTTTCAATCCTCGACAACTGTTTTTTGCTTTAAAAAAGATCCGTCGGTAGGTGCTATGAAAGACCTGTTTGAGAGGCCCTGTATAGCTGCTGCCAGACCGGGTAAACAATATTGACCTTGATTAATCTTGTTTCTGATTCATATATGTGACTGTGTAACCAGCTCTGTGTGTGTATAATAAATTGAGCACCACGGCAAAGGACATGGCACACTGAAAATATGCTGTAATTATTTCCATTAATGACATTTACTGGATCAGTGATGGTTCACTTATTTAACTAAAGATTCTGAGGCTGATCGTTCTGATTGGCATCCCGAGAGAAAGAATTCTGGAATGCTTTGTGCAAACAACTAGAAGTAGACTCGCGGCAGCAGGTTTATTGTGAAAAACGTTTGTGCAGGCAGTAGCTCTCAAAAGTCAATGCTACCATTAATCCATTAGTTTTTAAGAGGCCGCTGTACTCCCTTCCGGGTTTGGCTGCGACACAGCTGCTCTTCTGAATCTTGATAAGTAAAGTCTGGCATTAACTTTTGAACTCATGGAACGGCTTTGCACTCAGCCAGACCGCTGATCTATCAAGTTCAATATTGTCCACACTTTTTAAGTAGAGACGCTGGGATCTTTTTCAGGCAAACAGATATTCTTCCGCTCTTGCTGACACTGCTGCTCTTTTCACAGATGTCACATTGTACCTCTGGGTCGGCATAAAACTTGCAACCATATGGTTTAGATTCCTGAAACACATACCAAATTCACTGGCCCTTTGAGAGGCCCGTCAGCTGGATGATTTATAAATACACCTGGAAATATATGACCATAAACTTTTGTACGCATGCTACATTGAAACACGCATCTCAAACCAGAGCAGGTCTAACTTATTTATTGCTCAATGTGCTTCTCTGTGGAACTCTAAACTCTAGTCTGCCATAGAATAATAAATCATGCTGCTGGTTAGGATAGGTTGAGAGCTCTTGACTGTTGCTGACTTTCGATTCTGATTTACTCAATATGCATAGAGATATCAGAAATGTAATCAACGTAACAGATAGTTTACCGTTATGAATCACATTTGTTTAGGGTGGCCTACGGTGATGTGGTTTGCTCCCACAGAAGTCTATTTAGGAGAGACCGATCTAATGTGTCAACATTTACCCAATGAGCTTCATGGCTGAGCAGTGATTTGAACTCACCTCTCTCCACTCAAGGGTTTGGATCCAGCCATGCACAAGTGGAAACAGAAATGGACTCAGCACAGTCCCATTTGCAGAAGATCTTGTGAAATACTTAGAGCTTTCCTCCATGTATCGGGGCCAGCACCTTCCACTGATGTTGCTTGTAGCACTGAGTTTCAAAGGTGAATTGCCTCTGAATGTGGAGGCTTCCTTAACTCACCAGGGCTGAGTTACACTATGTGTAATCACATATGGACTCATCAACCATAAATCTGTCTTATATTCTTTTAAAGATCGGTGCTATTATCTAGAAGAAGAAGAAGAAGACGAAGAAGAGTTTGGATTTATATCCCCCCTTTCTCTCCTGCAGGAGACTCAAAGGGGCTTACAATCTCCTTGCCCTTCCCACCCTCACAACAAACACCCTGTGAGGTAGGTGGTGCTGAGAGAGCTCCGAGAAGCTGTGACGAGCCCAAAGTCACGCAGCTGGCGTGTGTGGGAGTGTATAGGCTAATCTGAATTCCCCAGATAAGCCTCCACAGCTCAGGTGGCAGAGCGGGGAATCAAACCCGGTTCCTACGCCACTCTTAACCTCCTACGCCACTCTTAACCTCCTACGCCACTCTTAACCTCCTACGCCACTCTTAACCTCCTACGCCACTATATCTATTTCCATAACTTCCATAATTTAATTGAGTAAATCACTTCCTTTTATAAAGCCATCCTAAAGCTGTTGCTCATCAATTGACTCTTCCTTCATATTTTACTGATATAATGAACAAGCAGGAGCCTCCAGAGATTTGCAGGGTGAGAGATCTCATTTTCCAGTCCCCCCCCCCACTATTTCCTCTTTCCCTTCCCTGAAATCCTCCATACCTTTCCCCTTTCCTGCCTCCTTCTCCTTCCCACCAACCTACATTTATCTGCCAATCTTGCAGCCTCTACTAGAAAAAGCTGTGCCGGTTGTGCCACCGCAGCTGGGCAGTGTCTGCCATCAGGCCAGGCCCAGCTGCACAGTGGGGAAGTCTCAGGGATTCGCAACGGATACCTCATTTACCCCACGTAGCCTTTCCCACATTATTTCCTCTTTTCTCTCTTCCTGGCAGTCTACACATCTCCACCTTTCTCTGCTTCCTTCTCACCTTCCCACACACTCTCCAACCTACCATTTGTCAGTGTTATTTATTATTCATTTGCTTTACTTATATCCATCTTTTTTCATCATTGGGACCAGTGGTGGGATTCAGCAGGTTCGCACCCTTTTGGCAGAACCGGTTGTTAAATTGGTGCTTGTAAACAACCAGTTGTTAAATTATTTGAATCCCACCATCGGAACCGAATGTTAAATTATTTGAATCCCACCAAGGGTTGGGAGCCACAGTAGTTCATTCTCCTCTCCTCCATTTTATCCAGAGAACAACCCTGCGAGCAGGGGCAGAACGGGAGGGAAAAACCCTGCCCAGGGTCTGCCCCCCAAATGAGGAAGGGAAAGAGGCAGAAGCAGTCTGCCTGCCCCTGCCCTTTCAAGGGCACAACTTCCCTCGCCTTGCACGGAGCTTGGGTGGACCTGGGACCACTTCCCATACCTTGGGCAGGTGGGTGCCACTTCCCTGGTTTCCATATGAAGCTCAGGTGAGCCAGGAGCACAGGGTGAGCTGGAGACCACTGCCCCCCTTGCTTCATGCAGGTCGAGCCATGCTCTGCCACCTCCCCCTCCTCTTGAGGGACAAGCCAGGCACTGCTACATCCTTGCATCATATAGGCTGAGCATCATGTTCCTCACTTCATGGGCCAGGCACCACCTCCTGCTCCCTACCTTACTTCAGATAGGGCTTGAGTTGGCCATTGCTGCCTACCCCACTTCACCTCACACAGGGCTTGGGTTGGCTGGGCACCACCACCCCTACCTCACCTCGGGCAGTCTGGGTGCCACCTCCATTGTCTTCAATGGGGTATAGCCCTTCTGCCACAAGGCAGTCTAGCTGAGTTGCGGGGGGAGCTATCAGCCCACTGGGAGGTGTACCTGTGCTCTTAATGACCAATCTGCCCCACCCATGAAATAAATTAGGCTGAGAATCTTTGACCAACCCAAGGTCACCCAGTAATTTTCTACAGTGTGGGGATTCAAAGTCCAAGGCTTAAACTCTAACTATTGTACAACACTGGCTTGTGTGGGGGTGACAAATGTTGAACATAGCAATCAGCTAAGCCTAGGTGGGTCATACAAGTTGCCTGGTGGTTGTTGCCAGCCATGGCCTCAATGAGTCTTCCCTCAAATGCCAAATCAACCTCCAAAAGTGCCCTTTCCCTTGTCTTTTTTTTAAAATAGAAATCAGACCTGGAATGGTAGAAAAACATTTGGGTAGATAGGGTTGCCAAACCCCCACTGGGAGCAAAGGATCATCAGCAATGTTGGGTCCTAGGCTTCATTTTAAGCCTCGTAAGACCCTTCACCCTTCATCCTGCACCAGTTGCTCAGAAGTATCTGACAACCACAGCAGTTGACTAGCAGCAACCATGGAGGGAATCCATTTCTTAAAGCTACAGGCACTCCTTTTATCATTTTGTTTTTTAAAAAACCTCCCAATTTATTTTTTTTAAGATTTTTCTTCTTATTTGCTGTCCTGTATTCTGCAGGCAGGGCCAGTCTGGTCTAGATAGCGAGGCTTGAGCTCATCAACAGGTCTTGACAGCCAGAAGCAGGAACTGGAGTCAAGAAGCAGTGGCCAAACCTTGTATCTTGGAAACATTTTCTGTGAAATCATTCTGCACACCTCCTTCCCCCAGTCATTCTGGGATCTTTCCCTCTTGTCTCTTCAGCTGCATGTATTTCATGTGCTACTGCTGAAAATGTATTATGCCTGCTAGTGATGGGACGTCATCTGTGACACAAGAGAACAACCCTCTCCTTTCTTTTTCTTTTGTGCAGCTGCTCTAGTGTTACTGCACAATTACATTTTGAAGCAGCAAGTCAAAAATGTCTCATCCTCCATTTCTACTTTTAAGAGCTACCAGCCCAAAATGGAAGCCAAAACAACTGAAGGAACAGAGACACAGCCTAGCCCACAAAGAACTACAAATTTCATCTACAGTAACATTACTGCAGCAGTCCCCGATTACATGCAGCTGTGACGGACCCCCTCACACCTACTTATCTTCTTTAGGCAGGGGACCACTCACTGACCTGTCTTGTAGTCCCCCCCCCCACACACTTTTTCCCCTTCAGGGTCTGGGGTGCTTCAGAAAATGGCAGCACAGTAGCCACACACCCCTATTCAGTTTTCTTTTTCTTGGTTTTATTCTTGGTTTCATTGTATTTTATTGCACTTTGTAAGCAGTCTTGAATATGGCTATAGAAAGGTGGGATATAAATACGTTTAATAAATAAAGAAATAAATATGCACACAAAAAGGCTTTCACTAAAGCACACCTAATCTACTGCTTGCAATTTTACAAGGCTGCTTCAGTTGGATTCCACGTAGTGAAAGAGTCTGCTGTTGCGATTATAGGTCCATTGATGATTTGTCCCATGGTCATTTTCGCAGGGGCCAAAAAATCCTGGGGTGAGCGAGAAAAATATCCCTGTGCAGCCAAGAATTCCACACGGTTCCGGATGCTAACACAGGCCTAACCTGGTGTTGCCCCATGATATTTACCTTAGCCCCAGATTTTCAAAAATTGCCAGTTTGGAGGTTCTTTTTTTAAAAATCCCGGTATGACCCTGTTTGTGCCTGCTACAGTGCAAAAACCAATCAGGAACAGGACTGGTTTATTTTTCCCGCCCAGTTGCCTGATCTCCCTACCTGACGCTCATTCAAGCTGCCACTCAAAAACAACAGCCAATGAAAATGCGGGACAATGGGCATACTCATATATGCTTCCAAAGTACATACAGAAGTCCCAATCTCATGCGGAGCAAACTGGAGCATCTCCTCTTGGTCCTAACTCTGCTCCTGGGAAGAAGAGGGGAGCTGTGCAGAAGAAGAAATAGAGATAAATTAGACACGGTATGTAAGACCCTGGTTCAAACCTGATATAATTGTGCCGTGCAGAAATGGCCTTTTTGGTGCCCAAGATTCAAGGCTGAGTACAAAGAGTTCTGAGGACTATTATATCTTGTTTCCAAGGAGGGTCAGAGCAGGATAAACTACTATTATTACTGGCAGGTAGGGATAAATTTCCAAATGCCAAATTTTGTTGAAGCTGTCGTAAACATAAAGCTGATCATGAGGCAAACTGATGTAAGCATAGCTGAGTTCCAAACTAATTTGTCCACTCTGGGTCATTAGCCCCCAGATTGTAAGGGGGTACCATGGATTTATTTTGAGATATTTTAAATGATTATTATGTATCTTTATCTCATTTGTGAAAATATGGGGAAATGTCTTGCTTTTATTTTGGTGGAATTGTCACGTGGTTGCTGTGACTAATTCGCTAAGGCAGTGGTGGTGAACCTATGGCACGGGTGCCAGAGGTGGCACTCAGAGCCCTCTCTGTGGGCATTCACACACAAAGTCGCCCCCCCCCCCCCGCCACATCTAGGCTGGCCTGGGCCACTGGGCTCGATTATTAGCATTAAACCTAAGACCTCGTTTTAGGGAAGCAGTGTAGGTAACCCTGTTAAACGCTGTTAGACCCCACTGATTTTCATGCAAAGAACTAAACCGCGATCCTTTACCTGGGAGTAAGCTCGGTTGCTGGCAATGGGGCTTGCTTCTGAGGAAACCCTCCTAGGGTTGTGATTCACCCATTGGAAGAGTTGCATGGTTGCTTCAAAGCAAAGCCACCGACTACCACCAAGCTTACTCCTGAGTAATGCACGCCTCGGAGCCAGCTGTTTTTTCTAAACTAAAACCTCAGTATTCAGGTTAAATTGCCGTGTCGGCACTTTGCGATAAATAAGTGGGTTTTGGGTCGCAATTTGGGCACTCGGTCTCGAAAAGGTTCTCCATCACTGCGCTAAGGCAAAAAAGACTGGTCTCCTAGCACTGGGTTGCAGAGGTTAATTGAAAACTTTATTGAGACCCCTACTTTCCCATATTAGGGGAGTAAGAGGGAAAGTTATCTTTGTTCTGTCGCTCATGCCTAATTTTATGATCTATCAACCCAATGGAGACCCCAAGCGATTTAGAACTTCATCCTGTCCTTCACCACATTATCTTTACAACAACAACCCTGTGATGTAGGATGCGCTAAAAGGAAGTAAGTGGTCCAAGGTCACTCAGTAAGCTTCCATGGCTGATTAGGGATTCAAACCTCCCAAATCCCAGTCTGACAGACACTTGAACCATTATCCTACATTCAGTGGTGGGATTCAAATAATTTAACAACTGGTTGTTTACAAGCACCATTTTAACAACCGGTTTTGCCGAAGTGGTGCGAACCGGCTGAATCCCACCACTGCCTATATTCTATCTATCTATCTATCTATCTATCTATCTATCTATCTATCTATCTATCTATCTATCTATCTATCTATCTATCTATCTATCTATCTATCTATCTATCTATCTATCTATCTATCTATCTATCTATCTATCTATCTATCTATCTATCACACACACACACACACACACACACACACACACACACACACACACACACACACACACACACACACACACACACACACACACACACACACACACATATCCCTGGTCATATTTCCTGGGTTTTTAAAACTTTATAGCAGCCTTAATGGGCCCTGAGTTTCATTACCACAGCAATACTGGGGGAGAGGTATTTACTTTGTTTTTCTCTTTCTGCCATTTTCCCAACGTAATAGCACCATTCTTAAAAGACTTTAATGGACTTAGACGGTGTAACAGTTTTAAGATTGCACTGCAAATAACCTGCCTCAAGTGGCAATTATCTCTGCCATGGAAAAAAAATGGCAGGCACAGTTAAACTGTATTTTTTTCTCCTGGAAACACATACGGATTTAAGCAATTGAGCTGATTAATCAAGGGCAATTTGATTAATTCCGATTTCTTAAACAGGTCTGGTAATCAATGCCATGTAAACAATGCAAAATGTTTCTCAGATTCTGTGCAAATCAAAAGAATTTTAATGTAGGTTTCAAGCGATTCCCTGTACCTCCTTAGCATTGCCATGTTCCTGAGGCTGAAAATCTTCAAACCTGGGGAAGTACCCATTTCCCCTCCTTAAGCCCAAGGTTTAAAATTGGTATATAGAGAGTCCATGCTCTGCAAATGAAGCTCCCCCTTCCAAAACACAGGCCAGGCATACCCTGTTTCCCCGAAAATAAGACATCCCCTGAAAATAAGCCGTAGTAGAGGTTTTTCTGAAGTGCTAAATATAAAGCATCCCCTGAAAGTAAGATGAAGCAAAGTTTTTGTTTGGAAGCATGCCCCTCGACCAGAGCATGCAGCTGTGGAGCGGAAAAATAAGACATCCCCTGAAAATAAGACATAGCGCCTCTTTGGGAGCAAAAATTAATATAAGACACTGTCTTATTTTCGGGGAAACAGCAAACTAGGCACTCACACAGGAAGCATGCTGCTCCAGAGGGGCTAAATTGGTTGCTAGGATTTGTTTGGGGTGATTATGCCCGATAGCACTGTTAAGTGCCCAGAAAATCAGAGTGAGGATTGTTCAGCTGACAAATTGCACCTAGGAGCATTTGTGAAAGCCTCCTGGCTACAGAACAATAGCTGCAAAAATCCCAAAGTGTTAATGGGACTTCCATTAGCACTTACAGATGAGAGAATGGGAGCTGAGTGTCCAACAATTAGAATATTGTTCTCAAGATCATAGAAAAGATGAAGATGAAGTGTCTTGTTCCAGCAGGCAAATGCAACTTGAAGATTTGTGCAGCCTCAATTTGACTCAGAGACATGAGGAGACGGCACAGGTGGTTTGAAACTTTCTCCCTGCTTGGTTGTTGGTATGTTAAAGGGGAGGTATATGTATTTAAATAATAAAACTTTTTCTCCTTTAAAATGAGGATATAAGGATGAGGGAAGCCTGACGTCAAACCGGGAAACTGAGCGGAGATTTAAGGGTTAAGTTTCCTGTTTCTTGCCTGTATGACCCCAAGGCAAATTGAGGATGCTTAAGCTGCAGTTTACATTGAAAGGACAAAAGTGGTCATATTTTCGTCTGTTTGAATCCCCACTGGGCAGCAGCATTCAATCTGCTGATGAGGCCTCATGTGACACAGTGCTCTTCCATTTTTTTAAAAAAATCCTATCCATACACATAGAAATGTGTCTGGCAAGAAAAAAACTTGCACCATTTCACCATTATATACTTGTTTTCTATGTGCCTGGAACTACTGTTGCATAGAGGAGTGTATTATCCTAAAAGAGCCACCAGCTGTTAAAGAGTAGCAAACCCTAGACCCATTTGCATTAAAAAAAACCCATATCTATTTCTACCACTGGCAGAAATCCCCTTCCTTTAATCTCATAATAACCCTGTGGGGAAGGTTAGACTGAGACGGAATAATTAGCTCAGGGTCTTCCAATGAGCTGCAGAGTTGAATGGAGATTGAACCTGAGCCAAATCCTAGTCCAGCATTCAGAGCCCTGCATCACAATCGCTCTTCTGATGGAACTCGAGAAAAAACTCAACAAATAGGGGTTCGGGGGGAAAAGGCTTCAGGAAAAAACAAACAGCAGCCCTTTCCACACAGACACTTTAAAACGTTTTGAGACAGGAAATAAAACTTTTCCTCTGTGGAATTCCACATAGTTTTTACTCCAAAATGTTTTATTTGCAGCCTCAAAACGTTTTACATGAATGCCCTTTTAAAATGATTCTTTAGTTCAGTGGTGGCGAACCTGTGGCCAGCAGATGTGTGGTGCCAGAGGTGAGACTCTCAGAGCCCACTCTGTGCTTTTGCATTTCACACAGAGCTCACCGGCCTCCTCACACACATATCTAGGGCTGGCTGGGGAACGCTTTCTGGCTCGCGACATTAGCATTAAAACTAAGCACCTAAAGTTTTGGGGAAGCAGTGTAGAGTGTAACCCTGTTAAGCTGCCTGTTAAAAAAAAGCCAAGCACTGGATTTTTTTAATGCGGCAAGTACTATCCTTTACCTGGGAGTAAGCTCAGTTGCTGGTAATGGGGCTTGCTTCTGAGTAAACCCTCCTAGGGTCGTGATTCACCCGTCGGAAGAGTTGCACGGTTGCTTCAAAGCAAAGCCACTGACTACCACCAAGCTTACTCCTGAGTAACGCACGCCTTAGAGCCAACTGTTTTTTCTAAACTAAAACCTCAGTATTCAGGTTAAATTGCTGTGTTGGCACTTTGTGATAAATAAGTGGGTTTTGGGCACTTGGTCTCGAAAAGATTTGCTATCACTGCTTTAGTTGAAACGTTTTAAAAATGGCTCATTTACTGTGTGGTCACTTTAAGACATTTCCCATGCCTCTCTGCCTTGTGAGCTCACTCTCCAGGCCCACTTCCTGTTTTTGAAGCCTTTCTGTCTTTTTTCATTTTTGGAGGGCTAATCTTCAACAGATGGACCGTAGAAGGCACAGAGAATTGCAGCACCCTACTATGAAACATGGAAATATAGTCTGGACAACATAATCTAAAAAAAAAAAAAAAACGGGAGAAATCACAAAATGGTGGCCAGAAATTGTTTTCAGGGATGAGTGCAGACATAAATTGTGGTAAAGGGGAAGACTGAAAACATTTCAGAAACGTTTTCAGGAATTTTTGCAAAATACACACATTTATGTATGTTGTAATGATGTACATAACTTAATATGTGTCTCATATATCTCAATGGATCATGCAGAGGTGGGATCCAGCAGGTTCTCACAGGTTCCTGAGAATAGGTTACTAATTATTTGTGTGTGCCGAGAGGGGGTTACTAATTGGTGATTTTGCCACGTGATTTTTGCCTTAGTTACGCCCCTCCTCTCAGCAGTAGTGCGCAGAACTTGAAGCAGTCTAGCAGGAGGTGCACCGGCGTGCATGGCAGCCTGCGCCTGCGTGCATTCATTTCCTGCCCAAGGACCGGTGCAGCAGCTGTGTCCTTGCCACAGCCCCACCCAGGAATGCCCCGCCCCCGGAATGCCCGGCCACCACCACCCCCCATCGTGCCCCAGCCAGCCCCATTGGCGCTATGCCACAGTTTGAATCCCACCACCATGGGAACCTGTTACTAAAAATTTTGGATCCCACCACTGAGATCATGCGCTAGCAAGATGACTTGAAGAGACAAGCAGAAAGCTCGGCTGAATTCCTGTTATTTCTCATTAGTCTCAGGTAGCACATGATGGGAAGAATGTTCTGTGCCCGGGACCCTGGAGAATGGCTGCCTGTCAATGCTGAGTGAGCTATGCAGAACAACAGTCTGCCAGTGATCCTACAGTCTGTTGCTCCACGGGTTCAAAAATGAACCTCCCTTGCATAAGAAACAGCAGGCTGTGCATCCGTGCACCATCTCAAACTTCATGCACAATGACTTTACCAGCATGCGTGTTAGGAACAGGATGCTGTCACTTTAACCTCAAGAGACTCTGAGAAAGAGCTGATGAATCTTGAAGAATGTCCGTGCTAGAAACACTCACAAAAATTGAACCAGACATTTCTCAGAGGCAAACACTGGAATGGAGTAGGGTTGCTACTTTACCGGGGACGAATCTCAGAAAATAGGTAGACAGGGATAATTGGGTATTAAGTAACGGATGACTATGCAGGACATCAGTTCAGTAGTCTATAAAGCAGACAGAACGGAATGAACTCATTTAGGAAGAGAGTGGAGAGATATTTAATTTGCTTTCTGCCGCTGTTGTAAGAACAGGTGAAGACTATGGGGTTGGAGGAGATTAAGACAGTCACATTTTGTCTTATAAGTATGAAGACATGGATGTTGGGGGCTTCACTGTTGTCCAGTTCTCTGATCACTATATCCAGAGGTGGGATCCAGCAGGTTCTCACAGGTTCCCGAGAGTAGGTTACCAATTATTTGTACGTGCCGAGAAGGGGGTTACTAATTGGTGATTTTGCCATGTGATTTTTGCCTTAGTTATACCCCTCCTCTCAGCAGTAGCGCGCAGTCTAGCAGGAGGTGCACCAGTGTGCGTGGCAGCCTGCGCCTGCGTGCATTCATTTCCCGCCCAAGGACCAGCGCAGCAGCTGCGTCCTTGCCACAGCCCTGCCCAGGAATGCCCCACCCCCGGAATGCCCGGCCATGCCCCCGGAATGCCCTGCCCAGCCCCATTGTTGCTACGCTACAGTTTGAATCCCACCACCATGGTGGGATTCAAATTTTTTGGATCCCACCACTAACTGTATTAAATTACTAAATTTTTTGGATCCCACCACTGACTATATCCCATTCTAGTGACAGCATAGTATATACTGCTTAGAGTGCTGGACCAAGATCATGGAGACCCAGATTCAAATGTCCCAGTTTGCCATCAAAGCTTGCTGAGCAACATTGAATCAGTCATATGTCCTTTTCACAAAAGCCACTGAAAACGTCTCACAAATGTTTTTGAAACATTTCCAAAACCCACCATTTGTTCGCACTCACCCCTCAAAAGTGATTCCTGGCCGCCATTCTGAGGTCATTCTATTTCTTTCTCTCTTTATTTTTACTCCATGGCTCCAATCCTATGAGGCTTCAAAGACTCATGCTGCGATTCTCTAGGGGTCATGTCTATGTAGCTAGGTAGACATAACCCTCCCCCCAAATTAAAAAAAACCCTGACGTAAATACAGCCTACAATGGCTGGCACGAACTCAGAAAATGCCGCCAACAAGAAAGTCCAGAGATTGCAGAGTGGCATGGGAAAGGTCTTAAAGAGATCTGTAAAGATTCGCTTCCAGAAAGCTGTTTTCAAAAAATAATCGATTCGGAACATCATGCAAATAAATCGTTTACAGGCAGGAAATAAAATGTTTTGTGGTAAAAACCACATGGAACTCCATGAAGGGAATGTTTTATTTCCTGCCTGAAAACGTTTGTGTTGGACGGACTCAGTGCGACTCAGCCTAAACTACCTCAAAGACTGGTTGTAAAGAAGGAGAATGACGTCAGACACTTTGGGGAAGAAAAATGGAGCATAAAATAAATAATAAAATAGACATGTCCACCACTGATCCAAATGTTTGAAATGGGAAGTCTGTGTAAGAATTAGGTAATGTGTGAAGTGACCACAAATTGTGATATTTCTAGGTTATTCTTATGATATGAAGCTGTCTTGTATTTGGGGGCTGCCATTTATTTCTTAGCTACTTAGCTACTTATGTGTACCCAAGCTACTTCCTCCCCCATTCCCAGCATGTCAACAAGTTTTATTCTGTCCTAGAAACAGAGAATGGATTGGGAAGATCATCAAAAGTGAAGCTATCACGAAAACAGTGCCAGAAAATATAAACTGTGAAATACATGCTTTTAAAAATCAAAAGAATAGACAGTCCTCGAATTTTCTGAGCCTTGGGCACATTTGGAATTCCGACTCACCATGGTGGACACAGCAACAAAACAGCTCCTACAAAATGGCTGCTGCAGGAGGCGGAGCCAGCCACAAATGGTTTGCCACAGCTTCATTTCAGTTACATAGTGCACATATTTGTGCTGTGGTGGTAGATGCAGCCAAACCAACAAGTAAAAACTCTGCACAGTCAAACAAATCTTCAACTGTCAGTCAGAAGCCTTGGTGGGTAAAAGCCCTACCTTGCCCCATTCACTTCCTAAAAACCCTTAGCAGGTGGCAGCAAAGGTGCCAGAGGTTGCCATAGCACGCATGAGTACCACAGTAGGGACCCCTGGCTTGGACCAGTCTTTTCCTCAGTGTTCTAGGCAATGCATCAGTAGCTTGCAACCAGTTGTAGCAGCTGGCAAGCTATCTGTTGGAGACCTCTGGTCTACTCTGAATAGCTCCAGCACTTCAAGGCCTCCAAGATCTTGCCCAGCTCTGCTGAGATGCTTTACCTGGAAGTATCAAGGACTGAATGCAGACGTTTCTGCATTCAAAGCTTGTGACTGAGTTTAGATGGCAAACAATGTATACATTTAGCTTCCATGTCATAATCAGTTCCCCCCGCCAAAAAACCCCTCCAAACAAACTGAGCTCTGCGTTAGTGGGTATCTTGTACTCACCAGAGAACACTTACAGACAGATAATTCCAGCAAGCTAATGTACTGAACAGTATCACTATAATACTGTGAATGATGCCAGTGTCAACAGATTAAATGGGGATTAATGATGCATGAATGAGCTTAGCTCTTTCTTCTTAAAAACAATAGCAAGAATGGACATATGCCCATGATAATTATTAACCATGAAAGATTATGGAAGGGGAAAAAAGATAACTGTGGGCTTGCACTACACAGCGCTAGATGAACGTTCAGTAACTGTGTTATCCTCCTGATATGAATTCTACAATTCACTCTAACTGGGGCTGCCATGGAAAAGGATCCGCATCCTCTAGCTGGTGCAATAAATGGGTGCCATGTTAATAGCAGGGTTTGCGATCTAGACATGGCAAGGAGACCATTTAGCATTGTGTGCTAGAATATGCCAGAACCTCCTTAGAGAAAGTCCCTCCCTCCAATACTGGAGGACCAAAGACCCTAAATAGATGCTCGTCTACCATGCCAGAAGTGGCTCTATCCATTGGAGTCAAGAATCTCTGGATCAGTCCTCTGCATCCAGAATGCCTGCAGTCACCCTGGCATCTCAAGAATGACAGAAGCAGTAGATGTGAGCACAAGCACACAAAACAGAAGGCAGAATGCTTGTATCACAGTTCTTGGCTCCCTGACTTACCGGTATGCTGAGTTCTGAGCCTTGTATCACAGTTCTTGGTTCCCTGACTTAGAACAAGAACTCAAGGTAGAAGAATTGTAACACCCCTTGGCAAAAGATTAGCTTTTATTGGTTCAGTTCAGTATCTCCTGAAACCAGCTTGTGTGCAAGTCTGGACAAAACTGATACTGATGTGGTTCCACTCCAGGCTCTTGACTGTCTCCCAGGTTCCTAATCCTGTGGACAACTTCTCGTGTGGACCTACATTCAGCCAACGACCCTGCTTCCTTTACTGACTGACCAACTGATAGTCCTCATGCCACTGGAACCAGAAGTACATTACTCCAGTTTTGCCACAGTTACACTGGGTTCCAATTGTTTTTGAGATCCGTTAAAGATCTTTGGTTTGGATTTAAAGCCCTGGACTGCCTGAGCAGGGCAAACATTTCACTGCATGGACCCCTGCCATCAGAATGGTCATGGTGGAAACACAAGACTGACCAGCTCCTCATGCTTTCTCCCAGCGAGATACAACGTTGTATCAAGGTACGGCTACTCGACCAGGAACACCAATATCTAGTTAGTAAAGCAAGGAGCTTGTTCTCTCCCCTCCATTGTAACATCATGCCCGGGAAATGCAAGACAGCTGCATATTTAAACATCTTGTCCGACCCTAAGCTGAGGTGGCTATTGACCAGAGCGAGAACCAACACATTTCCACTAACCTTTTCCCCAGAGAGATTCACGGCACCTTCACAGCAAAAGCGTACCTGTGAATACTGTCAAACCTCTGAGAAGTCATTGGAGCACGGTGTATGAGTTTGTCCAAAAATTTGAAACGATTTTAGACCAAACCTGTTTCTAGGGGATCCCCTACTGGTCCATCCAAGCCTTTTTAATCTTAAACTGAACTATCTTCTGAATACAGAGAATCCCAAGCAATTGGACATAGTGGCCAAATTCTTGCTCACTATTATGAAATAATTTCCTGGTCTCCTCTTTCGCTCTGATGTATGCATTTTTGAAACAGGAGTACCTGTTCTATCTTGTAAAACTGTATTTGGATTACTTAGCTCTGCTATGTTTTAATGCCTAATAAAGGTCTAAAAGAAAAAACATAGACTGACAAGATATTGTTAGTGGTGGCATAGCACTACATAGCATTCCTCAGCATTGTCTTCTTGTGCATAGCAATCCTCAGTAGTCTTCCGTCCAAGTACTAACCCAGGCTGACCTTGCTTAGTTTCCAGTCTCTGATGAGACTGGACTAAACTGAGCTATAAGGCTGCAGTCAGACTTTAGGCACATGTAAATAGTGTTCTGTTTATTGGTAGTTTAAATTTGTGTGTTATGTGATGTGAAATTGCTGCTGGGTACGACATTTATTTAATTGGATCGGTTTTATTTATTTGTTTGTTTGTTTATTCATTCAAAGTATTTATATCCTGCCTTTCTATAGTCATATTCAAGGTAGCTTGCAAACAGTCCCATCTACACAGCTGGGTACCTGGACACAGCGCCACAACCACTCCAACCTGCTGTTTCCAGGAGGGTTTCCTAACCTGGGTGCAGGAAGCCGAAACAGCAAAAGAAATTGCCCGCTATCAGAAAACCTCCATAAGGCTCCCATGGACTTATACCACCAAAAAGGTGGTGTAAATCCAGGAGCTGGGCTCCATCTCCAGCCATGCCTCCAGAATACCTCTGTGATGCTTGCGCAGGCAACTGGGGCGCAGGAGCACTGGAGCAGCATCCAGCTGTTTCAGTGGGCTGCAGCAGCCACCCGCCACTGAATCCATGCCACTGCCAGGGCAAGTGCCCCAGGGAGGCCAAATCCACCAGCATAGGCCTGCACTACCTCCAATGCTGAATTTAGCACCCCTTTTGGATGAGGCCAATAATACAATAAGATGCAATGTAATACAATAATGTATACAGCAACAAAACCAATAACATCTATGCTTTTATTGTGTGCCGCTGTAAGGTTGGGGGTTAGTTTCTGCCTCGCTTTCCTGACCTTGGGTGAATTTCCATCGCTCTGGGCTGCGGCCCGGATGAGTTAAGTTGTCTTTAACCTTGCTGGTAACTTTATTCTTTATAATGCTTTGAAGCTTGTTTTTCGCTCTGCCGTGGGAATTGTGCTTGGGAGTTTGGGGAGGGGCTGGATTGTCCAGATAGCAAACTACACCTCAAGCCCGAAAGTCAGAACCGCATTGGCGCAGTATTGTGATCATTGAAGTTTATGAAATAAAAAAGAACTGGAACCCAGTTGCTATATTTTCGAAGTCCTTTGAGGTTCCTTACATTATGACATGATTCTCACTATTCTATCTTCTCGGTTTGATCGTGGTCCAGTACCATCCCTTCATCCTGCTTTTGGTGGATCCCCTGATGTCTACTAGCATGCAGGGATTTCGACTGAGAGCTGCGCTGCCTTTGGAAGGGCGTAAGAGGACTGTGGTAGCTCCCCAAAGAGGGTTCCCTCTCTTCCTTCCACACGATGGCCTCTGTGGAGGAACCAGCGGAATCAATCTCCCTGGTGACCCTCTCCAGGCCCCGGCTCAGCTGGAGCTTAGCCTTCCTCCAACTGTACAAGCAAATGGAAGAAGCCCCCCTGATGGCTCGACGCACGGTCTCGACTGGGCGTCTGGAAGTGCATCAGGAGTATTACGATCCTGGTGGTGGGGTGTCGATGGACTGTGCTCCCCAGGAGCGGCATTTCACCACCCGCCAACATGTGGATTAAGCAAACCGGTGATGCGAACGGTGAGGGAAGAAATCGGGGTATTGACCATCCATGGGGATACCCAGGAATCCTTGGAAAGATTTCTGGACCAATGTTTCGAGGACCCTCCTCCCGAAGACCACTGGCAGAGCACCGGAGCGCGCCCGAAGGGCTCGCGTCCTCTGCCACCCCGGGACACTGGGGAGGATGTTTTGGATTTACCCAAAGGTTCGAGAGTCAGGCTCGCCTTTGCGGAAGATGCCCGCGCCCGCGACCCTCCGGACTTAAGGGACCTTGAGGGGGCGACTGCTCTGCCCATCGAGGGAAGCCAGGATTCTTCAGACCTGCATGGACTCGAGGGGGCGACTGCTCTGCCTGCCATGGATGAGTGGCACCCCCCCATTTCGGATCTTTGGGAACAGCTCGAATCCCTTGAGAGAGCCAAACGTGACTGGGAACAGGAGCGGGAAGCCCTCGAAAGAGAACGCGAAGCCCTAGAACTTGAACGGGAGCAGGAGCGAGAAGCCCTCGAAAGTGAGTGACTAGCGTTCGAACAGGAGCGTGAACAGCAGCGCAGAGCCGTGGAAGCGGAGTTGTCCCGTGAGAAGGGTGTTCTTAGAGAACAATTTCTCAAAGACCTCACTCCCCGTGAACATGTGTTGGAACACTCCAGGCTCGAGCTCCAGCGTCAACGCGAGTGCCTGAAAGCACTGGAAAATCAAGGAGAGATCGAAGCAGCAATGCAACGCAGGGAACGCGAGAGACTGCAGCGTGACCGGGAAGCTCTCACACGCCGCGAGAGAGAATTGGAGGCACGAGAGGCATTGCTCCGGAGAGAGGCCAAAGAACCTCGGGTGACCCTACCTAGCACCGGCGGCGCAGTTCGCCTGCGCTCGCCCGTTGCCTCTATTCGCACCGCTCCGTGAATGGAGGCCCCCTTGCAGCAACGTAGAGTCCTACTCCCGGTGCAACCACCTCCTCTCCCACCGGTGCAACCTCCTCCCCTCCCACCGGTGCAACCTCCGCTGCCTATAGCACAACCACCACCCGGACAGGTTCCCGCCCCGGCCCCGCAAGTGGCGCTGATAGCCAGGAGGGGCTATAATCGCCCGCACATCCCCGCGCGGTTTGATGGAACCGCTTCCAGATTGCCTTATTTTATCCTACAACTGGACGCACACATGCTCGAATTTGATGACCTCTATCGATCCGAAGCTGAGAAAGTGCGAGACATCGGATCCGTGCTGGATGGGGATGCCGCGGAATGGTTTGTGGAATTACATGAATTGGAAGGGGCCCCTGAACTTCAAAACGTGGCGGCCTTACTCCAAGGCCTCCGCTTACGCTTTCAGGACCCGGAGGAGGTGAACAAGGCCATTAAGACTATTAAAACCCTCAAGCAGGGTAACAAAACCTTCGCAGAATTCGCTCGAGAATTCCGGTTAGCCACGAGCAAGCTCCAAGACTGGCCCGAACGCATGAAGTACAAATACTTCCACGATGCTATCGACCCGGAAATCTGCACCTGGGCAGATATGGTGCGCGAACCACAAACCATTGCTGAGCGGATTACAACGGACAACCTTATTGCGGCTCGACTTACTCGATCCAAGACGGGGAAAGCTGCCACCAGCAAGCCTCCTCCCAAGCCTGCAGCGACTGCCACCGCCCCGCCGAAGAAGGCAGGTGCAGGACCTCCTGTAACTGAATCCACCTCTGAGCGTTGCCGCCGCCTCGGATTATGCTTATATTGCGGGGGACCAGGCCACATGGCAGCCAACTGCCCAAAGAAACAAAAGGCACCCGTTGCTGCTCCTCGCAAGTCGACGGCACGAACCCCACGTAAGCCGGGACCTCGGGGATCCCAGGGAGCTGTGCAAACTGCCTGTGAGGACGAAGCTGGAGATGCCAAGGACACCGAACTTGAAGGAGTGAGCCTTTCCTCTGGTCCCGCGGAGGAGATCCCAGCGCCAGACGCGGTGAGTGAAGGGGGAGCTCCCATTACTATTAGCTATGCACCACTCCCCAACCAATGGCTAGCCCAAGCACACTCGTGACACTCAGCACTCCAAAGCACTGCGCGGATTCAGGTTGCTCCCACTGCCTTATGAGGCCTCACAGGTGGCAGGAGCAATTAGGGCTTGAACGTATAGACATTGGCCAAACCCATCCCTTCACCCAAATGGATGGCAGAACGTTAGGCACCGACGGCCCAGCCCGCTTTTAAAACTCCCAACCAGTGCTCCTACTAATGCGCCTGAACACTCGGAAAGGCGTAGCTACATCCTGACTCCAGTCGCCAAACATCCCATAGTGTTGGGAATGCTCCCTGGCTTCTCTCCCATGAACTCCACCCATCTTCTGGGGGGCAACATATAGTCCGGTTCACCCCATCCTCCTTGTGGGGATCACACATGCACGTCCAGGGGAGAGCCACCGGGCGGAGGCCAAAGAAAAACCCGATGAACTCCTGGGTAGCCAATGGCTCCCTCGAGCATTGCTCCCTTGCCCGTCTGAGTTGGACCGCAGAAGTTCCCAAACAATACTGGGATTTCGCCAAAGTCTTTGAAGAACAAGAGTGCGATCAACTCCCCCCCCCCCATCGGACACAGACTGTAAAAATCCTCTTGGTCCCAGGGGCAACAACTTCCTCCGGAAGGGTAGAATATACTTGGATGAGCTCCCACCGAGGAGAAGGGAGCTTCGTGGCTCTTCGGACATAAGAACCTGCCTCAGGGTTTATTCTCGACGGGCCACCAAGAGCACTCCACGCTTCTGTTCTGTTTGTTAGAAAAAAAAAGATGGGGACCCATGCTTAATTTTGTACTGATTATCGCGGGTTTAAACGCTGTCTCTTCGAATAAGTACCCCTTGCCCCTGATCAAGGACTCCCACTCGATGCATTGGGGAAGGGGCGTATCTTCAACCAGCTGGAGCTGGGAGAAGCATATTACAGAGTTCGGATTGCTGAAGGATTTGAACACTTAACAGCTGCTCAATACCTAAATTTGGCCAATATGAATACTGTGTAATGCCCTTCGGTTATCTGGAGCCCCAGGGCTTTCATGTCGCTATATCAATGATGTCTTTACAGGATTTTCTGTTCAAAGGGGTGGTGGTGTATTTAGACGACGTCCTGATATACTCTCAGACAGTAGAAGAGCATGAACGCTCTGGCTCAGGGCATAGTGTTGCAACGCCTGCTTGACAATTCCCTCTCTTGTAAAGCTGTCCAAAATAAAAGTGCTCTTCCACCATTGGTGACTCCTCCCTAGACTACCTAGGCTATCGGATCTCTCCAGAGTGGCCTGGAAATGGATCCCGCGCTAAGGTAGCAGTGGTTGTGAATTGGTCTGTCCCCACCACCCAAGCAAGGAACTCCAATCCTTTTTGGGGTTTGCCCAACTTCTATCGGGATTTCATCCCCCCAGTTTGCCAAAATTGCCCTACATCGCTTACAGATTTACATTACGTGACCAAAGGAAAAGGGACCTCAAGCATCTAAGCCCGGGCTTCCCTTTCCTGGTCCCTCTAGATTGCCAAGAATTGTTTCAAGCTTTTAAAAGACTGTTCTACTTACAGAGCCCATATTGAAACATCCAGATCCCGCCTTTGCCCCTTCATCACCGTACATTGTCAATGCTTCGGACAAAGTCCTTTAGGAGCAGCTCTCTTGGCAGAAAAAAAATAAAAATAATAAACTTTGTAACCGCGGTGCTTTTCTATTTATCGTAAAAAACTGTCAGGTCCTTGAACTTTAACTGGACTGTTGGTGACAAGGAAACAGCTGCCATCAAGGAGGCTCCTTAGTACGCATGGGCTATTATTGGCTGGGAAGGTGCTGCCCGCCCTTTCCAAGTTTGGTCGGATCATAAAACCCTAGCCACCCAGTCACTTACCTCCACTACCAAAATGTCGGCCAAACAGTTGAGATGGGCAGATTTCTTCTCCAGGTTCACCTTCACAGTCCATTTTTTCCCCGGCAATAGCAACAAGTTAGCTGATGCCTTGTCCCGCCTGCCTAAGGGGGCGGATACCTCCTTACGCACAATTCCCCGCACCATCCTTTCACCCGCCCAGTTGGGATTGGCGGTGACCCGATCCCAGTCAACCGCTTCCCCGGCGCCCCCCCCACCGAGTGTTCCGGACGTTGTATCCCCATTTCTACGTCACTTGGAGGAGGCAGGGCGACAAGACGTTCCGAAGGAGGAATCCGACCCTCTCTTGCAATTGCAAGGGGGAGTTTGGAGGCGGGGAGACTGTTGATACGTCCCGCCGCCCCTACGTAAGCAGGTGCTCCTGGTGGGCCATGACGCTCACCAAGTGGGACACTTCGGATTTTTAAAAACACTCCACTTGCTCAGGAGGCAGTTTTGGTGGCGCACCATGCGCAAGGACATTGAGGCGTACATCAAGGGGTGCCCGACATGTGCGGAGGCCAAGGGCATCCCCGGTAAGCCCCACGGATTGTTACACCCTATTCCTCCGGCTGCCAGACCCTGGCAAGTGATATCCATGGACTTCATCACGGATCTCCCCGGCCAGCCAATGGGAATACCGCTTTTATGTGGGTGGTGGGTGGATCTTGTTTCTTCCAAACAGGCTTATTTTGTCCCCGGTGGGTCCCACCATCCCCTCAGCGCCCAAATTAGCCAAATCGTTTATTCAACATGTCTATCGTTTGCACTTGTCGCCGGAGAGAGTGATCTCCTGGACCGCTGCCCCCCAATTCAGATCTAAATTTTGGAAGGCATTTTTGGAGATTCTGGGGACCGTGATCGTGGCTAAGTTGCTGCTCCGTACCCATCGTGCAAGTAAAGTGACGGCCAGACCGAACAATGGACCAACAGAACAGCTTTGAGCAGTACTCCACGCTTGTTACACCAACTATCATCAGACAACTGGGTTGAACTTCTTCCCTTCGCTGAGTACGCCTATAACAACGCGGTTCATAGTAGCACCAACAAAACACCATTTGAGGTGGTGTCGGGCTGTTCGTTTCCACCGTTACCCCAACTCCCAGATCATGCGCTTCAACCCCCCAACTTTGGCGACTGGATCCGGTCTCTAGCTGAAGGCTGGAAAAACGTTTCTTCCTCGCTTTCACAAGCGCAGGAAGCGCAGAAAAATCAGGCTGATAAACGTAGAGTTGACTTTCCCCTGCAAGTAGGGGCATGGGTTTATTTGTCCACCAGAAACCTTAGAGATGTGCACAAGTACTCTAAGCTAGGCAAGAAATTCATAGGGCCGTTTCGGATCACCCAGGTGATCAATGGTGTAACTGCTCGCTTAGAATTACCAAATTCGCTCAGTAACATTCATCCTGTATTTCATTCTAGCTTACTCAAGTGGGCTCCAGATTCAGATGCCTGGCACAACCCAACGGAGGCACCCCCGCCGGTGATCGTTGATGGCCACAAACGTTACGAAATTGATGCTATTCCGGACTCTTGTTATGTTCGCAAACGTTTGCAATATTTGGTTTCCTGGGTGGGATATCCCTCTGGCCATAATCAATGGATATATGTGGAGAATATTGACGCCCACCCCCTGATTTCTGCCTTCCATAAAGCTTTTCCTCATAAGCCAGGTGGGGAGGGAGCTTTCGTGGGAGAGGCGGAGTGTAAGGTTGGGGGTTAGTTTCTGCCTCGCTTTCCTGACCTTGGTGAATTCCACGTTCTGGGCTGGTTGCCCGGGATGGTTGCTGTCTTTAACCTTGCTGCACTTATCTTATGCGTTTGAAGCTTGTTTTTCACTCTGCCGTGGGAATTGTGCTTGGGAGTTTGGGGAGGGGCTGGATTGTCCGTATAAACGACACCTCAAGCCCGGGAAAGTCAGAATCCGCATTGCGTGTATTGTGATCATTGAAGTTTATGAAATAAAAGAACTGAACCCAGTTGCTATATTTCGAATCCTTTGAGGTTCCTTACAGCCGCCCTGATTCCTATGGGAGGGTTGGCAGGATGGAAATATGAATGAATGAATGAATGAATGAATGAATGAATGAATGAATGAATGAATGAATGAATAATTCAATGAATGAATGAATGAATGAATGAATGAATGAATGAATGAATGAATGAATGAATGAATGAATGAATGAACGAACGAACAAGAAAACCTAGTACAATACAATGAAATGCAATAAGATCACACCATACCTTAAACCAGGGGTCCCCAAACTTTTTAAACAGGGGGCCAGTTCACTGTCCCTCAGACTGTTGGAGGGCCGGACTTAAAAAAACTATGAACAAATTCCTGTGCACACTGCACATATCTTATTTTGAAGTAAAAAAACAAAACGGGAACAAATGCAATAGATTAAACTAAAGAACAAGTAAAGTTAAATTAACAAACTTAACAGTATTTCAATGGAATTGGGAACTATGGGCCTGCTTTTGGCTAATGAGATGGTCAATGTCCGGTTCCATATTTGTCACTGCTAGTCGTAACAAGTGATGCAAGTGTGCATCACTTAGTCTAGATCTGGTTGGAGATTTCAGATGTTTCATTCTGGAAAAAGTCTGTTTACAGACATAAGTGCTGCCAAAGATGGTTGCCATTTTGAGTGCATGATTCCTGAGATTAGGATATGTCTCAGAGGGGAGAGATGCATAGAAGTTAGGATGGCTGCTTGACTTGAATGCGTCTTTCAGAGAGTCACAATTCTACAAGTCAGCCAGTTCCATTTGGTAAATTGTGTCCACATTTTCAATGTCAAAAGAAAATGGGTTACGGAAAAGCTGTATGTCCTGTTCATGGAGATGATGCTCTTTAAATCTAAATTGGAACTCCTTTTGCAATTTTTCCAGTGCGTCCACACATGTTTTGTTTGGGAATGCAATCAATGGTTTTCCCGCTGACAGATTTTGAGTTGTGGGGAGATGGCAGAAATTTTCCTCCTTCACTTGTTTGATGAGGAGGCCTAATTTTACTTCAAATGTTTTCACATGTGATTGCATATCACAGATGAGCTTCCCCTTTCCTTGAAGTTGCACACTGAAACTGTTGAGTAGCTCTGTTACATCTGTCAGAAAGACGAGGTGCCATTTCCATTCTGCATCATTGAGCTCTGGTACTTTTTTGTTCTTTGAAAGCAGAAAAGCTGCAATCTGTGGAAGTAAGTCACAGAAATGTCTCAAAACTCCCCCTCAACTCAGCCAACGGACTTCTGTGTGGTACACAACATCTTCATAGGCAACATCTAGTTCAGACAGAAATTCCTGAAATTGTCTGTGGTTTAGTGCATTAGCTCTAATGAAGTTAACACAAGATACCACAATTTTCATAACAGAGTCCCACTTCGGTGATTTACCACACAGCGCTTGTTGGTGGATGAGGCAGTGTATGGCTATTGGATGAGAATGATTATGTTTGTCCATCTCTTGGTTAATGCGACCAATTACTCCTTTCTTAGACCCCATCATGCTAGGAGCACCATCAGTTGTCACACTGGCTAGTTTAGCATAGTCCAGCTCCAAACCATTCACAGTTTGGCAAACCTGTTCATAGATATCCTGTCCTGTAGTTGTTCCTTTGATGCTTTGCAGTGCAGCAAGCTCTTCTATGACTTCGAAATAGTCATTCGTCCCACGAATAAAAATTAGAAGTTGTGCAGAATCACGGACATCATTGCTTTCGTCAAGTGCCAAGGAAAAATAGGAAAGTTTTTTGCAGAGTTTTGCAAATGCTGATGCAAATTGTCTCCCATTTCTTCAATCCGTGTAATTGTGGATTCTGAAAGACTCACTGTACTAAACAATCAAGCCTGCAATAAAATTCACGTATAAATTTTATTTTTTTTGTACTGTTGTAATGTTAGATGCTTGGGTTGTATTGCCTTAAAATTATTAATTTTATTTATTGACCAAAATAGTGAGAAATAAATATATAAAAGTACTAAAAAGATCTCCCCTCAGACTGAGGTCTTATCATTCTCTTTTCCACTGACATTTATTTTCGCCATTCCTCAAATCCTGATTGGTGAACTTTGACACCAAAGAGCTGAGTTGAAGCCTGCTGCCCATCGGAGACTAAATTAATTCAATATATAGATCTTTGGTGAGCATTTGTACAATATAGCCTCTTTGATTATTGAAGTCGTGTGGCACTCATCATTTTGTTTAACAGTAGATTGTAATCTTCTACTTTAAAGGTTCTCCAGACAGTGTTAATAGAATGTGTATTTCATCAAGACAGATAATTAACTAGAATACTGACACACCTGTCAAATAAGCATAGTGAATTTGTGTGTTTGACATTTCAATTAAGTCCTCCATAATAGAAACTGGGCTTTTTTCTCCATTGTATCTTTGACTGGTAAAGAATGATATCTGTCGGATGTCTGAAATTAATAGCTCAACAAGATTCATGAAGGTTGTGGGATCAGCGTTCTGCAATCACTTTTCAGCCTTCAGTTGTTATTTGACTGAAAATTAATGGAATGAGTTCATACGATCCTGTCTACCTCAGTTTCCACCTCTTGTGATTTCTAAATCCATTGTTGCTTAATATGGAACCTCTTTCATCATGATTTGAGGGAGGCTCAACGTAGTCACAGATACTACCCTGTTTCCCCAAATATAAGACATCCCCGGAAAATAAGACGTAGTAGAGATTTTGCTGAAGTGCAAAATATAAGGCATCCCCCAAAAGGTCTATCAAAACTAGGTCTATCAAAAACAGGTCTATCAAAACTAGGACAAAGAGGCTTAGAGACAGCTTCTACTCTAGAGCTGTGGCTATGCTAAACTCCGCGGCTTTGTGTTGATGTGTTTGGGGCTGTGTAGGGATGGGTGGAGGAAGGGGAAAGTGAGGATGATGTATGAGTCTGAAATTGTGTGCATTGAGGAATGCTGCTGTAAATTTCGTTGTGCGTGCACAATGACAATAAAATGCTTATGCTTAAAAGTAAGACGTAGCAAAGTTTTTGTTTGGAAGCATGCCTGACGAACAGAACACAGAAATATAAGACATCCCCTGAAAATAAGACATAGCGCATCTTTGGGAGCAAAAATTAATATAAGACACTGTCTTATTTTCGGGGAAACATGGTATAAAGACCTGGGCCAGTCCTGGTGAGGAATGTTCAGCATGAATATTGAAGGCCCCCCCCCCCCCCAATAATCTGTCCAGGAATCTTCAATATTGCTTCCAACAGTACCTCTGCCAATTAATCAGTTGTGCCCACTTGGGAACTAAGTGGCCAATAGACAAGAAGAATGCCTTATTAGTCTTTTGTCCCTAGTGTAAGAAGTGTACAATTAATTCTAGCAGCAGTTTTTAAATGAGAGTCTGAAGGAATTGCCTCATCTCCACCCCTGCCAGTTGTAAGGGTTGGTGGAGGACACCATAATCAGGGACATTAGTTGGGACACACATACCATGTCATTTTCTTTCACCCATGATTCTGCTATGTAAGCTAGCTCAATTTCTTCCTTCAAAAACATTGCATACAGGTGTGCAGTTTTGTGCTTCTCTGATCTGGTGTTGCACAATATTGGTGTAGGCATGAGGGTTATCAGTTCTTGGGATGCTATGGAAGTTACCCAGGCGGGGAGCATTCTTGCCAAACACAGACCATCTGTGGAAAATCTCACCACCATACATACCAGCTCCAGTTTGTACTGAAATAGTGCATTTGTCAAACACCCTGTTCCAGGTAAATTTCTCCCAGCTGCTATTTGTAAATCTTCCCAACATGCCAAAGTCAACATTCTACATAATGCCCACAGAGAAGCCATACAACAGTCCAGGGCATAGTCATGATGTGCTTAGGTCACAGATGTCCAAACAGTACTGTTCTATGTCAGACACAGTTCCTGGCTTCTGGCTAAGTAGTCGGTGTAGCTCTCTCTCCCTCCCCCTCTCTCCACAGGGCTGGAGGGGACTTTCTTCCACTTACCTGGCTGTGCACTACAGGTTGAGAGCCCTTGTGCTCACAGCCTATGGCTTGCACTAAGATGCTTGTGCCTCTGGCACAAGTTTGTTTTTAAATGCTGAAATCAGGCCTACCTATAAGGCCCCTTCCGCACATGCAGAATAATGCACTTTCAATCCACTTTCACAGTTGTTTGCAAGCGGATTTTGCTATTTCGCACAGTAAAATCTAGCATCAAAGTGCACTGAAAGTGGATTGAAAGTGCATTATTCTGCATGTGCGGAAGGGGCCTAAAAAGAGGATGCAAGGGGTGGTGGTGGTGGTAAATAATATCTCAGGGCCAGATCAAAGAAGAGAAAAACCTCGCAGATGTGGTCCTTCTGCTCAGTAGTCAGTCAGGACTTTCTCCCAGAGAGCTTACAGAACCTTATAGGGAGACATGTGTGGAGGGGTGGGATGAAATTTCTAAATTGCCCCTCTTCTTGCGTTCCCTCGTAGAATCCCTGCTTATAAATCCTTAACACTGGGTCTGGGCAAGCTAATCATCTTTTAAAAACAAACGATCTAAAATCTGTTTGCAGGATCTTCTGCCTGGTCAATTTCGAGTTATTTCCTCTTTGCTTTTCAGAAAGAAGCTAGAACTCGTTTACAAATTATCATTTTAGCTGTGAGAAAAATTGGGAATTTTTGTGTGCCCAGCTGTGAAGCTTTACCTGGCTGATTCTAGGGATGCTTTTGCACGTCGCCGATTTGCTAAATCCTTAGTACAGAGAAACGCTTTCATCTCGAAGTCATTTATCAGCGGCAAAACTCCAGCAGCAACTCGATAATGAGTGTGCAAATAGAAGGGTTTGGGGAAGGTGGTTATGAATGTCTAACAAGTTCGTGCATATAAAATGGAAGCTCTAACTAGGGAAGAGATATTCAGAATGCAGGCTGCCAGCTTGTCTCACACCAAATAAACATGCAGAGAAACATTCCAAGTTTTTTTTTTAAATCAAAACAACTACATTTCAAAGGAATGAAAGCATAACTCTGGAAACTTTCCAAGATTTATGAGTTTCAAGGGCCATGGATTCTTGCACTCATTAAATAGTAAAATTGGAGACACAAGAGTGCAGTTTGCAGCTGCCTCTTTAACATGTTTGTGGACCATAGTCAATCAGCAAGATGAAGAGCTGCTTTGGCTACAGTTTCTGCCTTGAAACTTTTAGGTGGAATAACTTTGTTTTAAAATTCTGTAACTTCCTCTAGATTCTTCACTAAGGGTTGAAGCTTGGAAACCAATCTTGGGCTATTTGTCCTGTTTATTTATTTAGAAGATTTTTCTCAGGTCTCTCTCTGACCTAGGGTGACTCACAAATAAATCTACACACAAAGCTCCAATAATAACAGCTATCCAAACCTGGTTTTAACCGGTAGTAGAAAGAGCCATCTCATCTTATAGTGACCCCTCATGGGCAAGAAACTTACAGAGATGGTTTACCATTGCCTGCCTCTGCATAAATAACCCTAGAATTCAATCAATCAAATAAAGGGTAGAAAACTGCAGTAGACCAATAAGCCTGAAAAAGCCAATGGAAACTGTGTAAAATTATAAATTTCCTAAAAAGTTGCCCTAACAGACCCTCCAAAATCCAAAGCATCAGAAAAATAACAACAGCTAAAACCAGATGCAGGGTGCATGAAAGACCTGTGAGAACAAGCTACATCCAGAAGGATGTAGTCTTATCACTAAATCTGCCTGCTAGTTCAAGAGAGGGGAGCAAACAGGAGTTTCCAAGCAGTGATGGGCACTAAGAGTGACAGTAGCAGCCACCACTCGGAAAAGCAAAGTTTGGCCTCTCTCCCTCATGACAGTAGCTGCTCCCCCATCTCAGCAGGTGCTGGAGAAGAATTGTCATGCTCTTTGCTGCCCTCCCTGCATCACAGCAGTACTGCATTAGGTAGGAGGCCTGCTGTATCATGACATGTGGTCCTCCAGTCCTGGGAGTGGCCTAACCAACATTCTCCTTCAAGGTTGTTTCAAGATTAAACCAAAGGTGTGGAGATCCACGTATGCTGCCCTCAGCTTCTTAGATGAAGGGTGGGATGGATGAGTGGGCGCATGGATGTGAAAGATCTCTACTTCAGCCTGGAGAGCTGCTGCCATTCTTAGCAGACATTACTCTGACTTTGATGGACCAAGTGTAATGTGCTCATGGATGGACGAATGGATGGACGGACGGATGGACTGACAGACAGCAACACCCCCCCTCCCAAGATATTGTATTGCCGCTATATCTTTTCCCAAGCAAACTAAAGGAAGGTTAGCAGTGGAACCTCGCATTGTGTATTTTAAATTCCCGATCACGCTGCTTTACTGTTTAAAGCAAATTGTTTGTCACTGAACAGAATGATTAATTAGCCACATGTCAAATCAGGAGAAGACACTCTCATTACGGAAGAGACTAATTATAACTCAAGTGCAGCTCTGCTGTTCGCAACTTAACCTTGATTCCACCCTTAAGCAACCTCTGTGTCAGGAAGAAAAGTTACAAGGAAATTGTACCAACCGATGGAGCTGGCAGGAAGAGGTAGGAGATTAGTTAGGAGGGTTGGTGTTTTAGATAAAGAGAAAGCTATTTTTCGTATATGTATATACATTAGTTTAGACATGAGCAGCAGAGATGGAAAAATTTATGGTGTGGAACTGATATTGCTATCTGGAAATGTTATGCTTTTCATACTAATGAAAACCTGATGCAAGAGCTATTTCATAAAATGAGCAGACACAATGTAAAGTGTCTTTGTGCTTCACCAGGAAATATTTAGTTTTTATTTACTGTTTGGAAGATCCAGGGCAAAGACCTGTATAAACAAATAATATTTCTATAAAACAATAATAAAACATCTTTACTCCATCTGGTCTTTGGAGTATAGCTCTTCCGGCATATTTTAGATGAAAGCAGCAACAGCTATTGCCTGAAAATAATCAGTATGTTACTAATTCACAGTTCTGTAAACGCAATGGAACCCAGTAATGTATCCTGGCATGAAACACACATATGCTACTGAGAAGTACAGTATGAGACAATAGTTAGCCTCTAGGAATTCAAAATATTTTTCCAACCATGAAACTTTAAAGATAGGATTCTCTTCTACCATCTTTTCTGTTCTAGTGAAAAAGGGAGTCCACTGAAAAGGATGCGTTAGGGTAGGGGTGGCCAACCTACGGTGCTCCAGATGTTCATGAACTACAATTCCCATCAGCCCCAGCCCCCAATTGGCCATGCTGGCAGGGGCTGATGGGAATTGTAGTCCATGAACATTTGAAGCACCATAAGTTGGCCACCCCTATGCTAGGGTGTGGTCCTGTTTGGACAAAGCTATATGGAACTTTATGGCTGTGGAAGTATGGAACTAACTATGGAGCTATATAGCTATGGAACTATGGAACTAATGGCTATAGCACAGGGGGAATCAGAACAGATCAGCAGGGAAAGCCAGTAGCATCTGACCGATTGTCTCTCACCCGTATGCTTAGGATGGCTTCCAAAACTGGAGTATGTGAGGTTCAGTGCAGTCCAGCGGATAGTTCAGTTTGAAACAGGAAGGGACTACCAGTCACCTTTGTTGTGGATTTAGTAGGTAGCATATTGCAAGTCACACTGGCATTTCCCCTTGAATGTAATGTCTAATAGTATTTTGTGAGGAATTCTAATGACAACAACACTGAGAAGGTGTTCTGTTGAGTTTTTGATTGGTATTTTTTAATAGCCCTAATTGAATTTGTCACACATACAGGATATATTTTGTAGTGTCATGGTGTGAATACCTTTGTGTCTTAGAGGGAAAGGCTGGACAGAGATATTTTGACTGAATACAGTCAATTAAATGTGTATCTGAAGCACACATGCAGAGTACTGTTGAAGGTGCATGGAACGGATGGAGATGTCCCTGCCACCACAGTGTCAAACACTTGTTGAGCATAGTAAAAACAAACAACTGAACAACTGATATGAGAATTCACAGCTTCTTTTGGTCGAGTTCACAGTAAGCAGATCTAGGCTGGGTTTTCATTCTACTACTGAACTAATAAAGGTAGCATATTCTCTCCTTAGTTATCTGTTCAGTATTTAACTAAAGAGGCAGGGAAGAGAGATAGAGTAGAACAAATACAGTAGTTACTTTGAGTCTTGTACATTGACCGTTCCTGTCCCAAGCACAGTGTGTTACTATTACCCATGAATGATATATTCTTTACAGCATTCATGTAGTGATACATCTCACTGGCCAGAGGCTCCTGGCTGGAATCCAACTAGCAAAACATCGCTATGCTGTTGGCCATGTGCTGCGTGAGCTATAGATCAAAACCAGTGTGACACATCATCCCTCAAGGAAGAGCTTGTGCTGCACTCATTAGAGGGTTCCCTCCCTCCCTTTCATTGCTTCCTAAATTGGAAATGGGGAATGTTTCCAAAACTGCCTACTCACTTATTCTACCCCAGGCATGATTTTATAAACCTTCCTTAGCAGTCCTTTTTCTAGACTGAAAAGGCCCAGATTCTCCAGCCCCCACAATCATCTTGATTGGCCTCCGTTGTTCTTTTTTCAAGTCTGGAATGATTTTTTTTAAATATAGTATTCCAAACTGAGGTGGCTTTATATAAGAGCATTACAATATCGGTTATTTTATTTTTCAGTCCCTATTCTAACCATTCCTAGCATTAAGTTTGTCATTTTCATTGTTTCAAAGCACGGGGTTGATGTTTTCTTTGAGCTTTCCACTAAAGCCCCAAGACCTCTTTCAGTCTCAGCCATTTTGAAACTCATCAGCATGTATATAAAATCAGGATTTTTTTTTTGTTCCAGTATGTGTCACCTTACACTTAACTCACACAGAACTTCATTGGCCACATTGTTGCTCATGCCCAGTTTGTAGGGATCCTCCTGTTGCTCCATCCTCCTTAATTTTCACCATCCTGAATAATTTGGTTATCATCTGCAAACTACACTGCTCAGCCCCAATTCCAAATAATTTAAAATCATTGTCAAAGACTTTCACGGCCAGAATCACTAGGGTGCTGTGGGTTTTCGAGGTTGTATGGCCAGGTTCCAGTAGCATTTTTTCCTGATGTTTCACCTGCATCTGTGGCTGGTATCTTCAGAGGGACTTCTGAAGATGCCAGCCACAGATGCAGGCGAAACATCAGGAGAAAATGCTACTGAAACCCGACCATACAACCCTGAAAACCCACAACACCCCAATTGAAGAGCAAATTAAAAAGCACTGTTCCCAATACCAATCCTCATGAAACCTCACTGTTCACTTCTCTTGGTTGCAAGAACAGTCCAATCATTCCTACTGTCTGCTTCCTGCCATTTGACCAACTTTTAATTCAGAAGATTTAGCCACCTTATCCTATGATTGCCAAACTTGCTCCAGAATTTTTGGTGCGGTGCCTTGTCAAAAGTCTTTTGGAAGTTCAAATAACAGATTGTCCTGATCCACATACTTGTTAACCAGCACAAAGCATTTCAAGAAGTTGGTAAGGGAGGATTTCCATTCACAGAAGCCATGGTGATTTTCCCTTGGCAGGCTATGTTCCTCATGTTTAATAACACTCTCGTTAATCATAGTTTCCACTAATTTACCTGGAGCCCTGACCTAGATAGCCCAGGCTAGCTTAATCTCATCAGCTCTCAGAAGCTAAGCAGTATCGACCCTGGGAAGTGTTTGGCTGGGTAACCTCGATGGAATACCAGGGTCACAATGTAAAGGCAGGCAATGAGAAACCATCTCTGAAAAATCTCTTGCCTTGAAAACTCCACAAGGAGTTGCCATAAGCCAGAAGTGACTTGATCGCCAAAACAACAACAACCTGCAATAGGTTAAATGGTCTGTAATTTCCTGAGTCCCCTTTTAAAAAATTGGGGCCATGTTTGCTATTTTCCAGTCATCCAGCACAGAATTTTGGCAAGAAGTTACATATATTTGACCAAAGATTGTACTTTTGAATTCTTAAATGCATGCCATCTGGACCTGCAGTTGGTTGTTTCCAGTTTGCCCAGTAGCCCTGTATCTTCATCTCTCATCATCACCAGAGGTGGGATCCAGCAGATTCTCACAGGTTCCCAAGAGTAGGTTACTAATTATTTGTGTGTGCAGAGAGGGGGTCACTAATTGGTGATTTTGCCACGTGATTTTTGCCTTAGTTACGCCCCTCCTCTCAGCAGTAGCGCGCAGAACTTGAAGAAGTCTAGCAGGAGGTGCACCGACGTGCGTGGCAGCCTGCGCCTGTGTGCATTCGTTTCCCGCCCAAGGACTGGCACAGTGGCTGCGTCCTTGCCACAGCCTCACCCAGGAATGCCCCGCCCCCTGAATGCCCGGCCACACCCCCATCGTGCCCCACCCAGCCCCATTGGCGCCATGCCACAGTTTGAATCCCACCACCATGGGAACCTGTTACTAAAATTTTTGGATCCCACCACTGATCATCACCTCTGTTTGGCTTATTTCCTCAGACACCTTTTCTAAAAACAGCCGTTCTGCCATGTGTACATATCCCACATTTTCCACAGTAAAAACAGATCTTAACAACACATTAAGTTTCTCTGCCATGTTGCCATCTTCCCCAAGCAACCCTTTGTCATCCAAAGACGAGCTGCATTTCTGTAAGACGAGCTGTAAGGAATTCCATAGAAGCAGAAATAAAAGGCTTTTGGGTGTAAAAGACCGTTTATTCAGACATCCTAGAAAGCTCACGTACACGCCGTGGCAGGAATAACATTTCCCGCCAGAAGCACAGGTTATAACTCTATCCATCCCATCCCCCTCCCGGCTTCCCATGGGAACGGAGGTCTCATCTCCCTCGCAGAGATAAGGTCTCCGCCGCAGAAGCTGGCCCATCGCCGGGTTGTGGAATGTAGTCAAGGCCAGGCGGCTGACCCGCTCATCAACACCACTGAATCCTTTACACTCTGCCTCCCTTAAAAAAGACTTCTCCCCCCCAGGTTTGTGCGGAAAGGTGCGATGGAAAGCAGAAATGAGGGCGGGGGCGTCAATATTTTCGGAATAGACCCATTGATTATACCCAGAGGAATACCCCACCCAAGAGACTAAATATTGTAAGCGTTTGCGATTAAAGCGAGAGTCCAGGATGGCGTCAATTTCGTAATGCTTGTGGCCATCAATAATAGTCGGTGGGGTCTCTCCGGGTGGTCGTGCAGAGCATCGGAAACGGGGAGCCTCCTTGAGTAAACTGGAATGGAAGACAGGATGGATATTACTAAGAGAATTAGGCAGAGTCCAAGCGGGCAGTGACATCATTAATCACTTTAGTAATCTGAAAAGGTCCCACGAATCTTTTGCCTAGTTTAGAAAGAATTTATGCACGTCTCTGAGATTTTTTGGTAGACAAATACACCCAGTGCAGAGGGAAATCGAAGGTGCTTATCTGCTTGAAGCTTTGGGAGTCTTTAGCCTGCTGTAAAGCAGTCTGGACCATTTTCCACCCCTCGGCCAGAGATGAAATCCACTGCTGAAACTCCGGTGGGTCCAATGCTTCCGCAGGTAGTTGCGGCAACGGAGGGAAGGAGCGACCAGACACAATTTCGAAGGGGGTCTTTTTTGTACTGCTATGAACCGCATTATTATAGGCGTATTCTGCAAACGGAATTAGCTTCGCACCAATTGTCTTGAGTGGTAATTGGTGTAACAACAGTAAATACTGCTCCAGGGTTCTGTTCGTTCTCTCTGACTCACCGTCACTTTGAAGGCGTGGTAGGGGCGGCAACCGCCGGAAGCTAACAAACCTAGAAAAGCTTTCCAGAACTTTGAAATGAATTGGGGCCCGCGGTCGGAGACCACCTTATACGGGGGCGGAGTGTAGGCGATAAATATGCTGGAATGAACAGGCCAGCTAACTTAGGAGTGGAGGGATGGAAGTAGATGGGGTGAAATGGGCATGTTTAGAAAATAAGTCCACCACCACCCACAGGACCGTGTTGCAAAGACTTTCTGGCAAATCTGTCATAAAATCCATGGAGCTGACTTCCCAGAGGCGGGGAGGCCACCGGGAGAGGTTTCAATAGACCATGGGGTTTTCCCGGAACGTTCTTGGCTTCCGCACAAACAGAGCAACCTTTAATATACGTCTCAATGTCCTTGCGCATCGCGCGCCACCAAAATTGACGGCGGGCCAAATGCAGAGTTTTGAGAAAGCCAAAATGTCCAGCTGAGCGGGCATCATGACAGGCCTCGAGAACCTGCTTACGGAGGGGAGGCGCGTACCAACAATCCCCGCCGCCAAACACCATTCTCCAAACGCAATTGGGAGTCACCTTCCTCCACCGGTGGCTCGTGCAGCCCCGCCTCCTCGAAGTCCCGTAGGAAAGGAGAGACCAGGCTGGGAATGGGCGGAGAAGGAGGGTGGACGTCTGAGATCGGGTGACAGCCAGCCCCAATGGGGAGGGGGAGAGAACAGTGCGTGGAATGTCCCGTAAGGCAGCTCCACCCCCCTCGGGTAGGCGCGAGAGCGCATCAGCCAGTTTATTGGTGTTCCCGGGGAAAAAATGGATCGTGAAAGAGAAACGAGAAAAGAAATCGGCCCAACGAAGTTGCCAGCGGACATCTTGAGGGGTGGAGAGGGCGGCCAAGTTCTTGTGATCCGACCAAACTTGAAAGGGGTGTTTAGCCCTTCCAGCCAGTGGCGCCAAGTGGAGAGTGCTACTTTGATGGCGCAGTCTCTTTATCCCCCACAGTCCAGTTGAGCTCAGCACGGAGAATTTCTTTGATAAATAAGCACACGGAACCAGCCTATCATCTTTATTTCTCTGCAACAGGGCTGCCCCAAGCGCTTTGTCCGAGGCATCCACGTGAACCACAAATGGGAGATCTGGATCAGGGTGCTTCAGGATAGGTTCGGTAGTAAACGCAGATTTTAAAAGCTGAAAGGCTGTCTGACATTCTTTAGACCAGGAAAGGGGGCCCCCGGGTTTGGCAGTCAGTGGATCTTTACCCTTAGTGCGTAAGAGGTCTGTGAGTGGGAGAGTCAGTTCAGCGAATTGGGGTATAAAGTCACGATAGAAATTGGCAAAACCCAGAAAAGATTGGAGCTCCTTTCGGTTGGTGGGGGCAGGCCATTGGAGGACTGCATCAATTTTAGCAGGATCCATTTTAGGCCCTCGAGGCGAGATCCGGTAACCCAAATAGTCAATAGAGGTTTGGTGGAAACAGCATTTGAAAGTTTGGCAAAGAGGGAGTTGTTGCGCAACCGTTTCAAAAATTCCCGAACCAACCCTTCATGCTCCCCCATGGCTCGCGAATACATTAAAACGTCATCTAAGTACACAACTACTCCCTTGTACAATAAATCATGGAGAACTTCGTTGATAAGGGCCATAAAAGCTCCGGGGCCCCACTTAACCCGAATGGCATTATTAAGTATTCAAACTGTCCAAACTTCGTGTTAAATGCAGTCAAGTGTTCATAGCCTTCTGCAATTCTGACCCTGTAGTAAGCTTCTCTCTGTCCAATAAATACCCTTGCCCAATGCGTCTAAAAGGTCCTTGATTAATGGCAAAGGGTATTTATTGGACAGAGAGACTGCATTGAGTCCTCGGTAATCTGTGCAGAGCCGTAAAGAGCCATCTTTCTTTTTTACAAACAATACAGGAGCAGCATGTGTGTGTTTGGTAGCCCGCCGTATGAACCCGCGAGCGAGGTTCTTGTCTAAGAAGGCACCAAGTTCCTTCTCCTCATTGGGACTCATGCGGTAGATTCTACCTTTTGGGCAGTTCGCCCTGGCTGTATTACGATTTTGCAGTCAGTGTCTCTATGGGGGGGCAACTGATCGCATTCTTGCTCCTGAAATACTCTGGCTAAATCTTGGTAAGCCAGTGGAATGCCGGTAGAATCGGGAGCAATTAGAGCGTGCATCGCTGATGAAGCCGGGTGTGTGTGTGTGTCAGGAGAAGCCGAGTTTTCCCCCCAATTCATGTGTTCACCGCAGGGAGGGTCAGTGAATTCTAAGATCCTTTCTTTCCAAATGAATTTTGGTTCATGCAACAACAACCATGGCATGCCCAGAACTATGGAGTGTTTGGCCACTGGCGCCAGAATAAAACTAATTTTCTCCCAATGGTCGGCGCAGCGGAGGAGAACCGGTTGCATTTTGAACTGGGCCGGTCCTTCGCTCCCGAGAGGACTGCCGTCCATTTGGGTGAATGGTATGGGCTTAGCCAGGGGGACTTGGTCTAGACCTAGTTCCTCCGCCACCTGGGGCGCATTAAGCAATGGGAGCAGCCAGACTCTACAAGGAGCTGAGGCTATAATCTGAGGTATGCTTAGCGGGGTTGGCCAGAAACGCTTGGATTGTAATGGAGCTGCCTTCACTCACCGCGTCTGGAGTCGAACCCATGTCCATGGGGGCTGAAGAAAGGCAAACAGCTGCTTCCCCCTCCTCTGGGTCGCCCATAACTGCCTTGGACGAGCCTGTTGGGGGCGACCCGGATTTGCGTGGTGGCTTGGCAGAGGGGTGCGCGCGGCGGAGCGGTTGGCTTCTGTTTTCGGGCAGTTGGCAGCCAGATGACCTGGTCCTCCGCAGTAAAGACACAATCCCAGTCGGCGACGGCGCTCGGAGGTGGTCTCGGTAGGGGCGGCTGGGCTTGGCTTGGTGGTCGCGGTGGTGGTCGTAGTGGCGGGTTTTGGGCGTGGGCGGCCCCGCACGAGCGTACTCCAAACGAGACACCACCTGGGATCCCAATTCGATCCAATCAGCGAGTAGTGCGGGGGATCCGAATTAAAACACCGCTTACCGCAACTTGCCGCCGACAGCATCCGAGAAGTATTCGCATTTCATGCGCTCAGGCCACTCAGGAGGGAGTCGAGCAGCCGCCGCACGAAATTCACGGGCAAATTCTGCAAACGAGCGGTTGCCTTGCTGAATAGATTTGATGGTGCGGATAGCTTCATTTTTCAGCACCCGGATCTTGGAAGCGAGCCCTTAAAGGCTTGGAGGAATGCGGGCACCATGCGAGTATCTTCATCTTGCAGGTTCAAAAGAGACACAAAACCAGTCGGTTGCCGCCCGCATCCAGGACTGAGCCGATGTGCCGTATTTTTTCTCGCTAAGACGCGTATAAATCATCATAGTCCTCCATGTGGGCATCGGTTGCAAGATGAAGTAGGGAAGTTTGGAAGCGGTCCCATCGAAACGGGCAGGTATTGGAGGTCTGTAGTATCCCCTCTCCACGGCCCTTGGCGCCCGCAGAGGCTGCAGTTCGCAGAGTTGAGCAGGTTGAGGCAGCGGTTGCACAGGGGCGGAATCGGTGGAGGTGGAGGTACCAACGCCGGTGCCGCTGGCGTTCCGGTGGGAGCGGTCCTTGGAAGGTGGCAGGACCCAGCAGCTGCCGCCCCTCTGGCGCCCGGCTGTACCAGTGACAGCGTAGACTCCAACTTGGGTTGTCCTGTTCTGCTGCTTCTTCAGTTCCCTCTCCAAGGCAGCCAGCTCTCTCTCCTTGCGAGTCAATGCATCCTGGTGCGCATGCAAAGCTGCTTTCTCTCGTTCCAATTTAGCCAGTTCGTCCCGTTGAACAGCTGCAGTAAGTTCACTTTGCGTCACGCGCCAAGGCCTGAACGCTTTCGGCGTTGACGCTGTAAGTTCAGTTTGGAGTGTTCCAGGACTTTATCATGGACTGATAGATTCTCGCGCATATTGCCGTTGCAGCTGCGTCTTTGGCACGGTCCAATTCGAGTTGGATTTCTTTGGCTGCTGTTCCCGGTCTCTTTGCAGGTTTTCACGCTCTTGCTGCAGCTGTTCTCGTTCCTCTTCCCATAGCTGCCGTTCACGGGCCCATGCTTCTTGGGCATCTGCGCGAGTCAGCCCACTTCCTCATCCCAGCTCTCTTTCGATGGGAGAGGGAATAGATCCGGATGGGAGTGCAGGCTTTCTCCGGACTCCTCTTCATCTGAACGCAGGGCGTCGTGCCCACCGGTGGCTCCACGGGGCATCTCAGATGCAGCCGCTGGTCCGGGATCTGGGGGGGTTCCGATCGAAGACGGTACGGATACCCCTCCCAATCCCGGTATAGTCCCAGTTTCAACGGTGGTCTTCGGACGGGCCCCAGTGCTATGCCACGGTGGATCTTTGGGAGCATCACCAAAATACGAGTCCAGGAATCGTTCAATGGACTCCTGTGTTGCCGCGATGAAAGGTGGTCAGGCCCGTCTCCTCCGTGACAGGTTGCATCTGAGGTTTGTAATCCATCACGGAAACGGGCAGATATCCGATCCACAGCTCGATCCATAGACAGGCGCCCCAAAGCGACTCATGTAAGTCCCCATGGTCGTCTTCACGTCCCTCGTTCCAACGGAGTAAGGGAAGACTTCGTGCTGATACGAGGACGGGAAAGAGTCACCAGCGAGACCCGTTCTCCCGCCGGTTCCTCCAAATCCAGAAGGGAGAGCTCGGAGCCCTCTTTGGGAGCTACCGAACCTTCCACAGGAATATTCAACCTCTCCATGCCGAGACACCAGAGGTCCACTGCACTAGGAAGATAGATGAACGATAGATTCCTGCCACAATGTAAGGAATTCCATAGAAGCAGAAATAAAAGGCTTTTGGGTGTAAAAGACCGTTTATTCAGACATCCTAGAAAGCTCACGTACACGCCGTGGCAGGAATAACATTTCCCGCCAGAAGCACAGGTTATAACTCTATCCATCCCATCCCCCTCCCGGCTTCCCATGGGAACAGAGGTCTCATCTCCCTCGCAGAGATAAGGTCTCCGCCGCAGAAGCTGGCCCATCGCCCGGGTTGTGGAATGTAGTCAAGGCCAGGCGGCTGACCCGCTCATCAACACCACTGAATCCTTTACACTGGTCGATTTCCTGCTCCTGCTTTATGTAAGAAAAATGAACATTGTTTGCCTTAATATTTTTGGCCATCCAGTCCTTGGAGTCTCTTTTTTTTGCTTGTCATATTGTCAGATTACATTTGTTTTGCCAGAAACAGTGCTGCTTTATGTTCACTTCAACTGGGAAAATCTGCTTCAGGCAGCATGCTTGACATCAACTAGAATCCATACTTCTCCCATCATGACTCCCACCATATTGAATGTGCTTCCTGGGGAGGCAAGGGGCTGCAAGATTAGAGGCGCCTCAGAGTTACTGCAAGGCCGGTCTTTTTGCTAGAGGTTGTAAGCTGCCTATTTATTAGGGAGGGTGATGTCATGTTTTTTTATCTGAAAGCCCCCCTGGGCTGAGGGAAAGGCAAGGTATAAATATTTTAAAGGGATAAGATAAACCAGGTGTATAGGGATGCAAGCTGTACTTTGGAGTGAAAAGGAATCCAGAAGTCAAAAACTGCACTTTGATTTGGGCATAGGAGCAAATTTGAAGGCAGAAGAACACTTGGTAGACAATACCAATTTAACCTGTCTGTTGTTTTAAGCCCTGGTTAGCATTCTGACTGCCACATTCTGAACCAGCTTGACATGTCCAGATCATCTTTCAAAATCACCTTCAGAATTAAGGTTGCCAGCTCCTCACCAAGAGAGCCAGTGTGATGTAGTGGTTAAGAGCAGGTGGACTCTAATCTGGAGAACTGGGTTTGATGCCACACTTCTCCAGCTGAGCGGCGGACTCTTATCTGGTGAACCAGGTTTGTTTCCCCTCTCCTCCATTCCTGACAGGTGACCTTGGGCTAGTCACAGTTCTCTCAGAACTCTCTCAGCCTCACCTACTTCACAAGGTGTCTGTTGTGGGGAAAGGAAGGGAAGGAGATTGTAAGCTGCCTTGAGTCTCCTTCCAGGAGAGAAAGGTGGGGTAGAAATCCAAACTCTTTTTCTTCTTCAACTGTCAGGAGATTCTTGGGGCAGTTCCTGGGGAATATGGAAGCAAGGGGTGTGGTGTCCCAATGACAGAAAGTTTCCATGGCCAAGTGGGGATTTGAAAACGGGTTTTCTAGATCCTAAACTGACATGGTAAGTATTGCACAATACTGGCTCCATTCTTAAGGTTGTTCACCATGGAAGGAGAAACCTTTTTGTTTCCTTCATAAAAAAAAAAAATCTTTCAGGGCTAATAAACGTTGGTTTCTGTAGATGAAACCCTACAGCAGTAAAAGGTCTCACTCTTCCTTCTTCTACCCCAAGCCCTGATCTGAATGAAGGCTTCTAAGATTCCTGCAGGGTCTGGTTGAAATCAAGAGTTGTAGTTATTCATTTTTGATTTTTCAGAATTAAAAAAAAAATTATCCCATCCTTTCCCAACCAAGTCAGGCTAAGGACTGCCTGTGACAATATAACAACATTTACAATTTTACATGAATGATTAAAATCCTGACTACTATACACATACTAAAAATTCTGATGGTACCATAAAACTTCTATAATAATGGGAAGCGAATAGAAATAGATGCAACTAACATGCCAATAAAGAAAAGGGAGATAAAGCCAATAAATTCAGTGATAAATACAGCAAGAAAAGAAAGGGAATGCAGCCAGAAAATGGAACCCGTCTCTGTCCTCAACCATACACCTAGCAGAACATCTCAATCTCACAGGCTGGCTCTGTGGAATTGCAGCAGGTCCCACAGGGTCCAGGCCTCATTAGATGGAAGGCTTTTCCGCACAATTAATGTAAAACATTTGGAGGAAGGAAATGAAACGTTTCCTCCATGGAGTTCTGCATTGTTTCGACCCCAAAATGTTTTATTTCCAGCCTCAAAACTTTTAAATGAATCCCCTTTTTAAATGATTCTCTGACTGAAACATTTTGAAAACGTCTCCAGTTGTTGTGCGATCTATTCACTACATTTCCCACGCTCCTCTGCTTCCCTGAACTCCCTCCTCTGCACCATTTTCTGAGCTCACTCAGTTCCCCTTCACCCTGTTTATTTGCAGCATTTCTCTATTTGTTATTTTATTGGAGGGGGCAATCTTTGAAACATCAAGTATACGAGGAGTATAGAATTCAGCATGAGGCTGTGGAGCACTGAAGAATCGATTCAACACAGAACTAAAAAAGGGGGGGAGTCAGGAATAATAGAATCATAGAGTTGGAAGAGACCCCAAGGGCCATCAAGTCCAGCCCCCTGCAATGCAGGAACACACAATCAAAGCACTCCTGTCAGATGGCCATCCAGCCTCTCTTAAAAAAGAAGGAGACTGCACCACACTTCGAGGTAGTGCATTCCACTGTCGAACAGCCCATACCGTCAGGAAGTTTTTCCTGATGTTTAGGTGGAATCTCTTTTCCTGCACCTTGAACCCATTACTCCTGGTCCTAGTCTCTGGAGCCACAGAAAACTAGCTTGCTCCCTCACCAACATGACATCCCTTCAAATATCTAAACATGTCACCTGTTAAACTTCTCTTCACCAAACATACCCCGCTCTCTAAGTCCTTCCTCGTAGGGCATGGATTCCAGACCTTTTACTGTTTTTGTTGCCCTCCTCTGGACCCATTCCAGCTTGTCAATATTCTTCTTGAATTGTGGTGCCCAGAACTGTTCACAATATTTCAGGTGAGATCTGACCAGGTAAGATCCCTTACATCCCTCGATCTAGACACTATACACTTATTGATACAGCTCAGAATTGCATTGGCTTTCTTGGCCGCTGGATTACACTGCTGACTAATGTTCAGTTTGTGGTCTACTAAGACTCCCAGATCCCTTTCACATGTAGTGTTGTCAAGCCAGGTGTCACCCACCCTATATCTGTGCATTTCAAGCGGGTGTGCAAACAAAAAATGACAGTCCCTGACTGTTTTGCGCTTTAAAGGTAAAAAAGTAGAACCATCTGGTACTCCACATGGAGCCAGTGAAACTGGTAGAGCACTGGTTGAATGTGTGCCCTCCACAGCATCCCTGTAAAGACCCGAGCTGTACCCTCCAGTGTCTGCTTTTGCAAGGCCAGTCTCAGAAGAGCCTCAGAATTGAGCAAGATCCCTCTCATGCTCCTGCCAATATTCCTTCATTGGAAGGGATAGGTCTGGCTCTTTCTCCTTGGGTCACACACACCCTGCCCCAATTCACCCACTCCCTTGTCACTAGGGTGTGCCGTAATGGAGTGGTAGGTTATTTGTCCAATGGGCTGATTGAAGGGTTTTCCCATTCTCAGACACTGCCTCACATTATTTATTAAAGAACTGGTCTCTCTGCCTCTATGGCACTAAGGTGGCTGTTCTCACCTGTGCCATCCCTGCTCTCCAAAAGAGGCCATTTGTGAGGTACAGGCTGGATGCTGAACTGTTGCTAGATGTTTCTCCCCCATTGAAGAAGAAGAAGAAGAAGAAGAAGAAGAAGAAGAAGAAGAAGAAGAAGAAGAAGAAGAAGAAGAGGAGGAGGAGGAGGAGGAGGAGGAGGAGGAGGAGGAGTAGGAGTTTGGATTTATACTCCACCTTTCTCTCCTGTAAGGACACAAGGTGACTTACAAACTTCTTTCTCTTCCTCTTCCCACAACAGACACTTTGTGAGGTAGGTGGAGCTGAGAGAGTTCCAAAGAACTGTGACTAGCCCAAGGTCACTCAGCAGGAATGTAGCAGTGTGGAAACACATCTGGTTCACCAGAGAAGCCTCTGCCACTCAGGTGGAGTGGGGAATCAAACCCAGTTCTCCAGTGTAGAATCCACCTGCTCTTAACCACTACACCACGCTGCGATGACCTCTGCCCCCATATCCCTCTCTTCCACTTCCTGCAGGCTTGCTGTTTTGCTTCATGGCTTGTCTGCCAGCCCCTGACAGCATGGTGAGCTGGAGAACAACTTCTCTGCTGCTGGCCTCTCTGGCTCTGAGGGCCCTTTCACGCTGGCTCTCCTGGAAAGGTCTGCCGGCTGCTCCACTACCAATCAGTGCAGCTGTGGGGGTGCTGCCCCCAGACAAGGTCCGAGCATCTGCTATGTAATTTTAAAAATTGCCGAGAAGATGCAGTCAATTCTGTGTAGGCTTTGTTATTCAAAGCTTGTAACAGCTTTTGAGAGATGGTGAAACTTCAAATGATTATTGCTAATCATGAAATTTCCAGGAGACCAGTTTCCCATGGTAACCAAAGAGATTTCTGAAAGCAAACCTGGCAGAAAGTAAAACAATAGATAATACTAATTTAGTCTGGGGGAGAATTAGATTTACAAAGAGGAGACAAGGAAATCAGCCAACCTTCTGAAGGAGGCGGCATGACTGATTCCATTTGAAACTTTACTCAAAAAAAAAAATTAAATGAGCCATTGCTAAAGAAATGGCCCTTTATGAATGTTCTTCACAACTGGTTTTCTTTCCAGATAACAGAATGAATCTTTCTTAGGGGAAGAGACGGTAGCTGAATGGTAGAGCATTTCTCTTGCATGCAGAAGGTCTCAAGTTCAATTCCCAGCATTCCCAGTTAAAAAGACCAGATGGCAGATGGTTTGAAAGATCTTAGTCTGACACCACTGAGAGCCACCAGTTGGAGTAGAGAGCAATGACCTTGCTAAACCCAGGCCGCTCCCGCACATGCAAAATAATGCACTTTCAATCCACTTTGCAGCTGTGTGAAATAGCAAAATCCACTTTCAAACAGTTGTGAAAGTGGATTGAAAGTGTATTATTCTGCATGCGTGGAAGGGGCCCCAGAGTCTGACTCAATATCATGCAGCTTCGTGTGATGTTGTTCCTCTGCTCGGTTCACAGCTTAGGTAGCATCAGTTTACAACTGATTAAATAGAATTCCCCACCAATGGCAAAAGTGCAACGGGCAGAATGATATCCAAGTATTTAACAGGGTGTCCCACTTCCTTAACCAGGGATGGTGTCTGCGAACAAAGCCACATTAATAACTTGCTCAGACATTATATATGGTGAGGATAAATCAGTGACAAAGGGTGGGGAAACTGCGCCCGGGACATGAACTGCCCGTGTGCCCCCTCTTGCCCCCGCCCCACCCATGTCCCTGTCCCCTGACATGTGACTGCAATGGCGGCACCCGGGGCGAGCTGTCCCAGATGTCCCCATTGCAGCTCCGCCTCTGGAATAAATCATTGCGGTGAAATGTCAGGATTAAGCTGGGAATGAAGAAAGCAAATCCACATACGGACATGGACAAGGGTTTTAGGCCCCTTCCACACATGCAGAATAATGCACTTCCAACCCACTTCCAATCCACTTTGCAGCTCGATTTTACTGTGTGGAATAGCAAAATCCACGTGCAAACAACTACCGATATGAAAGTGGATTAACAGTGCATTATTCTGCATGTGTGAAAGTACCCAGAGAGTGTCTTTGGGCCAGCCATCCTCTTCCAATCTAATCTATTTTACCAATAGATAAAAGGATGAGAAAGCAGTGGCGTAGGAGCAGCAGTGGCATAGGAGGTTAAGAGCTTGTGTATCTAATCTGGAGGAACCGGATTTGATTCCCAGCTCTGCCGTCTGAGCTGTGGAGGCTTATCTGGGGAATTCAGATTAGCCTGTACACTCCCACACATGCCACCTGGGTGACCTTGGGCTCTGCTTTCACATCCTGCATGTGAGCTCCCAAAGGCACCTGGTGGGCCACTGCGAGTAGCAGAGAGCTGGACTAGATGGACTCTGGTCTGATCCAGCTGGCTTGTTCTTATGTTCTTATGTTCTAGTCACAGCTTTTCGGAGCTCTCTCAGCCCCACCCACCTCACAGGGTGTTTGCTGTGAGCGGGGAAGGGAAAGGAGATTGTAAGCCCCTTTGAGTCTCCTGCAGGAGAGAAAGGGGGGATATAAATCCAAACTCCTCCTCCTCCTCCTCCTCCTCCTCCTCCTCTTCTTCTTCTTCTTCTTCTTCTTCTTCTTCTTGTATGCTTCCCTAAGATCCACAGAGAAATGGTGGGATAAAAATATTTTACTATCTGGAGTTGCTCCAGCTGAAGCACTGCACTGATAGATCATGTGATACAGATTCTGCATCTAATCCATGAGGTGAGCTTCCAATTTTAATTAAAAAATGAATGTATTCAAAACAAAAGCTGGATGCCAAAGTGGCTTCTTGCCTAATGCCCTGTTTGGTTGGACCTAGTATGCAGATGGAACAGTTAAAAGAATATACTTGAGAGGATCAGAAAAGCCCAACTGTAGATCGAAGCCAAGGTCTTTTTGTTGTTGAATATCACATTTGCAAGAAGGAAACTTCTGGGAAATTTACAGAAAGATTGCAAAGGTAGTGGTCATTCTTTAATTCTCCCCTTGGAACGTTACCCCTTAGCTATCTAAATCTGATAGTTACCAACAGACCATATTCTGTAATCTGTATAATCCTTTTTAAAAGTCATTGGAACTAATTATTGTGACCCTTACAGGTTCAGGAGTGCAGAGATGTCTTCTGGTTAAGATAGCAGAGTAATCAGAAGCAATTCTGTCCCACTCCTGGTGAAATTCTTCATATTATGCTTTGATTTAGACCATTTTTCTTTGATATTGCGGCTCTCAACTTTAGTATTTTACTTTTGTTTGGTATTATTTCCTCCACTAAGCAGGCTTCTAATTTCGAAACTAGGAGCCAAAAAAGGAAAGAAACTCAGACAGCTGCTGAACCTTGCACCACTGATGATCAAGGAGAGGGATTCTGTGGCTGAAAGCAACGGCTGCTTGGTTGGCAAAACAATCCAAACAGCGAAAACAGCAGCCTGGAGAACCAAAAACAGCATTCTGTTAATGAGAAGATAATCAATGATTCAATTCAACAGCTTTAGGGGTTGATTGAATCTATTGGTGCATGAGTTCAACAGATGGAGTGCAAAATAGCTGCTTTGGCACTGTGGCTCATGATACAGCAGTCTCAAGTTCATATAATATTTTCTCCGGCCAGATATCTTAGCTCAAGACCTGTATTCATCAATTTAATGTTTATGTCCTTGGTCTTTCAGAAGAGCCTGATAAGATAGGCCAGCAAAAGCTGGTGAAATTTATGGGAAAAGTTTTTTCGTGAGCTTGTGTAACTTCCATCTGCTTCTCAGCTGCAGACTGAACAAGTTCATTGGATCTCTGGTGAATCTAACAGGACAAACAAACTAGATCGTGCTATTGTGCAGTTTTTGGGGGTTTGTGTTCACCTCCTCCACCTTGCAAGACAGAAACAGTGTCTTTGTTGGGATCCTAACAAAAAATGGATCATGTTCTATCCAGATGACACCAAAGACATACCCCTGTTTCCCTGAAAATAAGACATCCCCTGAAAATAAGACGTAGTAGAGATTTTGCTGAAGTGCTAAACATAAAGCATCCCCCGAAAGTAAGATGTAGCAAAGTTTTTGTTTGGAAGCATGCCCGTCGACCAGAGCATGCAGCTGTGGAGTGGAAAAATAAGACATCCCCTGAAAATAAGACATAGCGCATCTTTGGGAGCAAAAATTAATATAAGATACTGTCTTATTTTCAGGGAAACAGGGGCCCTTTCCGCATGGGCGGTTAATGGCGGCCTGGGGACGGCAAAAACGCCGTCCCCAGGGAGCCATTCGCACAGGGGGCGCAGCTGCTTCGAAGCCATTGTTTTCTGACCTCGCTCGGAGAGTGAGGTTTTTGAAAAACGGCGGCTTGGAGCCGCTGCCGTGTGAACGGCAGTGGCTCCAAGGCGCCCTCCCACCCTGCACTTACCTTGTTTCCGGCCGTCCGGCGCATCGCCAAGGCCTGGGGACACGTCCCCCCTGCCCTGCGACGCTGGAGCCGTCGCGCAGGGGCGGGGGGCGTGTCTCCAGACCTTGGCGATGTGCTGGACGGCCAGAGACACGCCGGATCAGCCGGGCGACGGCGCTCCGCGGCGCCGTCGTTCCAGCTGTTTCTGGGACCATTCTTGCGAACGGTCCCAGGGGGGTTGGGTCGGCATGGGATGCGCCAACCCAACCCCCGTCGACGCCATGCAGAAACAGCCAGAGTATCAATGCAATGGCAACAGTTTACAAAATCACAAAGTCTTGCTAGAGATATGAATCTGCAATGTTACATGAAATATCCTGCCATCTTCTGTATGCACTATCAGGGCCAGATAAAAATTATCAGATTTCAGCAGCTGGTCTGCAAGATCTATCCTCTACTGTTGCAAACACTTGAGACTGGATTTCAGAGAAATATATATCCTGTTTCAGGCTTTTGAAGGAAAATGCTACTTGCGGTCATTTAAAGAATATTAGATTATCCACTTTTATATTCATTGGCTCAATGTAGACCACAGCTATTTTTTCCTCTTCTCTGTATCCCTTGTATTATGTTTCAACTGTCTAGGCCTATCGCTAGGTCATAGATAACAGCCTGGGTATCTCGCCATTTTTCTTTTCTCTGTCTATTTGTATTTACTTTTCAGGCTTTACATAAGCATATCCATGACTCCCTCCTCCCCTTTAATTTGTTTTAATCTGTTATTATTAGAATTGGTCCATATATACCCATATAATTATGGACGGGAACAGCCTGTGCTGTAAAGAACTCTGCCATCTTACCTGGAAACAAAAAAAAATGCTGTTGTTTAATTTACTTATTTTGTGGTTCTTTTTTGTTTCGGGATGAAACAGGGTTTTTCAGGATGTTTAAAGAGATATTTTCCCTCTTATTTTTTGCTTCTCTAAGTAATTTCATTTAATGTGCATTTTCTATTGTTTTGATAGCAAATACTTTACAGATAGTGTGTGTGCCATCAAGTCATAGCAGACTTATGGGGCCCCCATAGGATTTTCAAGACAAGAGACATTCAGACGTGTTGTTCCATTGCCTGCCTCTGCATGGGATGAGAGAGTTCTACGAGAACTGTGACTGGCCCAAGGTCACCCATAAGGCTTCATGTGGAGGAGTAGGGAACTGAACCTAATTCTTGAGGTTACAGTCTGCTGCTGTTAGCCACTATGCCACACTGGCTTTCTAACAGTAAGGCTCTCTATATGATACTTTGTAACTTTTCTATAGCTATAGAATTGGGCATTGTGGGTTGGGTATATTATTTTCAAGTATTATGGTCAATCTTATGGGATGCTGAGGGCCTGAGGGATTCTAAAAGCCAGCATGGTATAGTGGTTAAGAGCAGGTGCATTCTAATCTGGAGAACCGGGTTTAATTCCCCACTCCTCCACCTGAGTGGCGGAGGCTTATCTGGTGAACCAGATGTGTTTCCACATTCCTACATTCCTGCTGAGTGACCTTGGGCTAGTCACAGTTCTCTTGGAACTCTCTCAGTCCCATCTGCCTCACAAAGTGTCTGTTGTGGGGAGAGGAAAAGAAAGGAGCTTGTAAGCCACCTTGAGTCTCCTTACAAGAGAGAAACTTAGGGTATAAATCCGAACTCTTCTTCTTCTTAAAAAGCATAAAAAGGTTATTTCCATGGTAAATGATTTTAAAGCTGATGTGGTGTTTTTACAAGAAACCTACATAATGGCAAAGAATAAGAATTACTTGTGTAAGGATTGGGTTGGTGAGGTATATATTACCAGTAAATCTAACTGAGCTAAAACTGTTGCTGTATTGATATATGTGTGTTTCTTTTCAGGCAAAGCAAATTATTACAGATCCAGATCATCACTTTATTATTTTAGAAGTGAAAAGTACTGATTTTGTCAAATTGTTGTGATTAAAGTGTATGCCCCAAAAGTGGAGTCCCTAGACATATCCCATCAACTTGGTAAATGTTATATATGAATATCTGTTGGTGGGGAGAGATTTTAACAACATACTAGTTGCAGCTTTGGATTGAAGCAGCTCACCATGCAAAGACCATTCTTTGGTGAGATCTACACTTAAAGCCTATATGGCTGTTAGATTTCATTTATCCCTGGCATCTACTGCATCCTATGGCCAGAGATTATTTTTCTGTTTCTGCTGTTCATCACAATTGTTTCCAGTTAGACTATTTTCTTGTTTCATTTTTTTGTTGTTGCCTTAAATTACTGCTGGGGATATAGACATTATTGTTACTTCTGATCACTCCCCCCATATCATTAATCTTAAAGTTTCCAGCCTTGGTTAGACGACCTGATTCATGGTGGCCTAATTTCTCTTTTCTTAATTATGGAACTCTTAAAAATCAAATGATGGATGAGTTATCAAAATATTTTAATATAAATCAAGAAGCAGCTCATACTCATATTGTATGGGATGCTTGCAAAGCTTTTATTAGAGAGTGAATTATTGCATATGCCTCTCACAAGAAGTACAGTAGCATGGATAAATAAATGTAATAAAATTGAAAGGTAAGTTTAAATATCTTTTAAGCTAATTTGTCATGTCTCCCACAACATATTTAAGTGAAAAAATTAAATATGAACTAAATCACAGGTGTCAAACTTGCGCCCCTGCAGATGTTATGGACTACAGTTCCCACCATCCCCTGCCAGCATTATGCTGGCAGGGGATGATGGGAACTGTAGTCCATAACATCTGGAGGGCCGCGAGTTTGACACCTATGAACTAAATAATACACTATCAGTGAAATATAATATGCTTTTGCGCCATTCATATTGGGAAAGCGGGGGTAGACCAGGTAAAACGTTGGCATATCATTGAACAGCCCCGTTCAAAGGAAGGGGGTTGAATCTGCTTGTGGGAGCAGTGCACTGGTGTGCCAGCAGTTTCACCCTCCCTGGGGCACTTGCCCTGGTGGAGGGGCGGTTCCACCAGCATGCGCCACCATGGCCCTCCCCAGCACTGGGGCACCATGCTAGACACTGCATCAGCATTCCAGGGCCCCTGCCACCACCAGCTTAGTGTGGTTGGGCTGGGGTCATGACCAGGGGAAGAGTCGACGTTAGTCGGTTCCCTTCCTGCCTTTGCCAGTGTTACGCCTGCTGCCTGGTCCTTGGGTTTATGCCGCCCAAAAGGCAGTGTAAGTCCATTCAGCCCAATGGGGGTTTCTCGGTGGCAGGGAGCCTTTTTTATTGTTCAAGCCTCGCAACTCCGCTGAGAAGCCTCAAGAGGAGTGGTGGAGCTGTGCCACTGCGGCCCACCACCACCAGATTTGGATGGGGCTGCCCGATAGCAAAAGAAAAAGGACTATATTCCTCCAATCAAAAATGAGTAAAGACAAAAAATTTATAGGAAAAAGTTTGGAAACATTTTTCCCTTACCTAGGTCTTCCAAGTTTAGATATTTTTCAGTGACAGATTCTTGCTAAACCTTTATACGTGGATGAATTTAAAGCAGTGATAATGAATAATGGCAAATTTCCAGGATCATAGGGGTTGCCTATTTGTTGGTATTTGCAAGTGTCTGTCACAATTCAGACATGAAGGGGTTAACTGGTGTGCATGCTAGTTAGCTACTGAGGTCAGAGGTTTATGGCCAGTCCATTGATTAAGCTATTGGTCAGCTAACCCCAGCATTGCCTATGTAAGACTAGTCAGGTAGACAGAAGTTATAAAGTGAAGTTGTTTGAACCACACAAGGAAAAACCTTCTGCCTTGCTAGGTAGGCACCATGTGGGACCAAATGGTGCCAAGCTATGTAACCAAGTTAGTTTTAGAATAGAAAGCTGGTCTTTATTTTTCTTCCATGTAAACCCTTCCTAATTGAAAGTATACTCATTTATATAAAACCAGCAACTGTCTAATGGTCTCTTCTTCTGCTACTCTGCTAAATATATTAAGTTAAGAAGTCCAACACTATTGAAGGGTGTAAAACCTTTGCAGGTTTTTTAAATTCCAAAACTTTATCAATTATATGCTTATTGCCATTGTCGTTATATTATGCCTGTATCACTGTGATCCCTAACCCAGCAAAGCTAAACTTAGTGTGCATATTTTTGGCCTATTTCTTTGATGAATGTGAATGCTATGATACTAACTGCTATTCTTACTGACAGACTCCATAAGGTAGCTGCAACTTTAATACACATAGGACAGATAGGATTTATATAATGTACACAAGGGTCTGTCTGATATTCTTAGGTTGGTCTCTCTGATCTGATTGCTTTAATTAGGAGATGTGATCAAGTTGCTATGCTCTCATCTGATGCTGGAAAAAAACTGTTGGCAAAATATACTGGAAATGTATCTTTGCTACATTGACTAAATTCAGTTTTCCTCATGAATTTTTGAAGTGGATTTGAATTCTTTATTTAGCTCCCAGATCCAGGGTACTCGCTAATGGCATTTTTCTGTGTCAGCCTTTAAAGCAAATTCAGCCTTTACAGCAAATGCAAATTCCAAATTCCCCATATTTATCAGAGATTCCTGTTACTTGCATCTCATTGCTAATCTTTATCTAATATTAGGTTTGCTACCCCCAAATTGCACTTACTGCCAATGCAGAGTAGTGGTTAGAATGACATAGGGTATGTTCCTACAACTTCTTTCCCATAAATTGGATTCTATGATTCTCTTCTAGCAAGTCTCCTACAGAGAAAGATGTCTTTCGTTATTTGGGAGATTCTCTCTGTTATTCTCTACTGGCAAAAGTAATTCACTGCAGTGGGAGGGGAGTAGGTTGGAGAGTTCTATTTTGCCATAGGAACATTTAGTCTGAATCCAACTTTGGACCTGAATCCTTGGACCTCTGACATCAAAATAATCAGAGGGTCCAATGGATTTATCGGGATTTACATCTCTACAATTCTGTATAAGTTATCTGTACTGTGATATAAATTGGTCATAAGTATACATAAATTTGCAGGGCTACAGCTCACAAAGAAAGATTTTCTTTATATGACCACTCTAATGTAAGAGCAGACTTTATAAGGTTTGGACTGTCATTTTATTTTGCTTATTCCTTAAAAAGTAAGCAGTAGGAAGACCGACACTTTGCAGAGTAATAAAAAGATTGCCCACCAACACAAAATAGGGGTGGGAGGGGAAGTATGTTAGAGATGTTAATTTCTTTTCTACAAGAACAGCAAAGTACTCCTTCGCTATTTGAATAATTAAAGGAATCAAATCCATATTTAATTCATAATTTCTTTTCCACTAAGAATAATTTAAGGAAACCTAGGTTAGTGGAGTAAAATGAAATGGCAATTTTTGAGTCTGATAACCCCCTCCAGGAGTAATTAAATGAGCTGGAGAGAGGAACTGGTGGTATCTGTGGTCATAAAAGCACATGTAGAGAAAGGGGATGAGGTTTATTGGAGAAGGAAATGTGCTAAAGCTATGTGGCAATGCTAAAAGCCTCTGAGCCAAGATGAGGGAGCCAGAATGCTTGGTTCTAAATGACAATTTATAGTGGGAGTTTCAGAAACATGGTGAAATGGAGGGAAATCGGTGGGTTCTGGTCAGAGGCTCTACAGCAGGGGTCCCCAAACTACCACCTGGGGGCCAAATGTGGCCCCCTGAAGGCATTTATCCGGCCCGCCAGGCATGGCAGCGATGGCTCCATTCATGTGCAGTGGGGGCTCGAGGGAGAGGAGGAACCGGCTCCAACGGCTGTTGATTGCAGTTACATGATGGCACCCCCAAATCTCCATGAATTTTCTGACCCAGAGTTGGAAACCTTACATGTGGCAACGCCTGCTCCGCCCTTCCCTCTCAGCTACTCCATGTGTTGCTCTCAGGCTTTCTGTTCCGCCTCACTCCCATTGGCATCAGCCAGGCTGGCAAATCGCTCGCTGGCTGCTAGGGAGGAAAGAACCCAGGAAGATACCTGATCCTGGGTTAGATGGAATGTTTCATTGGGAAAGTTCTGCTTTTTTTTTTTTTACAGGGGAAGGTATTCCACAGCCTCCCCAACAATATTTGGAGCCCACCCTGTACTTGACATACTTTGGTCACTGTTAAGAACATAAGAACATAAGAACAAGCCAGCTGGATCAGACCAGAGTCCATCTAGTCCAGCTCTCTGCTACTCGCAGTGGCCCACCAGGTGCCTTTGGGAGTTCACATGTAGGATGTGAAAGCAATGGCCTTCTGCGGCTGTTGCTCCCGAGCACCTGGACTGTTAAGGCATTTGCAATCTCAGATCAAAGAGGATCAAGATTGGTAGCCATAAATTGACTTCTCCTCCATAAATCTGTCCAAGCCCCTTTTAAAGCTATCCAGGTTAGTGGCCATCACCACCTCCTGTGGCAGCATATTCCAAACACCAATCACACGTTGCGTGAAGAAGTGTTTCCTTTTATTAGTTCTAATTCTTCCCCCCAGCATTTTCAATGAATGCCCCCTGGTTCTAGTATTGTGAGAAAGAGAGAAAAATTTCTCTCTGTCAACATTTTCTACCCCATGCATAATTTTTTATAGACTTCAATCATTATCCCCCCCTCAGACGTCTCCATCCAAACTAAAGAGTCCCCAAACGCTGCAGCCTTTCCCTCATAAGGGGAAGGTGCTCCAGTCCACCTCAATCATCCCTGGTTCGCTATTCCTGCTACTGCACTTTTTCTATCTCTTCAATATCCTTTTTTGCAGGATGTGAGTGACCAGAACTGAACACCAAGTACTCCAAGTGTGAAATTACGGCATCCACGGCTTTATATAAGGGCATGACAATCTTTGCTGAAGTTTTATTATCAATTCCTTTCCTGATTATCCCCAGCATAGAGGTTTGCCTTTTTTCTACAGCTGCCATACATTGAGTTGACATTCCATGGAAACTATCAATTAAGACGCTTCAAATCCCCTTTCTTTCCTGGTCTGTGACTGATAGCACTGACCCCTGGCAAAGCGTGTTAATGTGAAGTTTGGATTTTTTTTGCCCCTATATTGCATCACTTTGCATTTTGCTACTATTGAACTGCATTTGCCATTTCTTCGCCAGCTCCACTCACCTAATTTATCGAAAGGTCCGCTTGGAGCTACCTTCAAGTAATCCTTACCTTGGTTCTCACCACCCTACATAATTTGGTATCATGTCTGGCAAACTTGGCCCACCACGCTTACCCACCCCTACTTCCAGGTCATTTATGGAATAGGGTTAAAGAGCACTTCTGTGGTCCCCAATACTAGATCCCTTAGGGGACACACCACTCTCCCACATCTCTCCATTGTGAGGAATTTCCCATTTACACCCACTCTTTGCTTCCTGTTTCTCAACCAGTTTTTAATCCATAGGAGGACTTCCCCTCTTATTCCTTCATTGCTGAGTTTTTTCTCAATAATAGTCTCTGGTGAGGAACTTTGTCAAAAGCCTTTTGGAAATCCAAAGTAGACAATGTATCCACTGGTTCCCCACTTATCCCACATGCCTATTTACATCCTCAAAGAACTCTAGTAAGTTTGTAAGACAGAAGGATTTTGCCTCTCTGCAAAGAAGCCATGCTTGGACTCTCTTTCTCCAGCAGGTTTTGCTTTTTGTACATGTTTTATAATTTTATCTTTAATGACAAGATTCTACTTAATTCTTACTCAGGAACAGATGTCAAACTGAGGCTGGCCTTGTAATTTCACGGGTCCCCTAGATCCTTTCTTAAAGATTGGTGTGACATTGGCCCATCTTGCTGCAGTCTTCGCTGGGGATGGAGCCTGAGTTTCAAAGGATAAGATTGCATATTAAAGGTAGAGAACATCAGCAATTTCATGCTTTGGAGCTCTTTAAGAACTCTTGGGTGAATGCAATCTGGGCCAGGGATTTGGTAGCATTTAGTTTTATCAATGGCTGCCAGAACTTTCTTTCTCCCCTTGTCTACCACACTATCTTAGTTAGTTCCCCTCGGATTAAGCCTCCTAAGAAGCTTGGTTCTAGGTGCAGGAATTTTCCTCACCTCCCTCTTGGAGTGAAGACAGATGCAAAAGAGATTCATTCAGCTTTTCTGCAATCTCCCTGTCATCTTTTAGCACGACCCCTTGTTTCCTTTGTCATCCTAACTTGGGCCTACCGCTTCCCTTGCTGGCTTCCTGCTTTTGTTGATGTACCTCTGAAGAACTTTGTTTGTTGCTGGTTTTGATGTTCACAGCCATGCGTTCCTCATAATCCTTTTTTGCCTCCCTTACAGCTAACTTGCTTCTCTTTTGCCACCATGTTTGTGTTGTTCTCTCTGGTATTACTTTATCCAGTTAAAGTTTGGACTTCCATTTTTTCTAAAAGACATCTTTTTTTTTTCCCTAATAATTTCCTCTAAAGCGTCCCCTTGTTAACCATGGTGGCGCTTTTCTTTTTGGACTGGGCGCTGCACCTTTCCTAACCACTGTGGAACATGTATTCCAGTTGAGCTTTTAAGACTGTGTTTTTTAAATAACCTCCAAAGCATCTTGGACATTTTTGACTCTCTTGATTTTCCCTTTCAGCTTCCCATGCACTCCATCCCCTCATCTCTTTGAGAAATTTCCCTTTCTGAAGGCTTTTAGATGTAACTACACGGTAGTAGTTGTCACTTGTTCGCATGCAGAGATACTGAATCTGACAGCATTTTGTGAATTGTCAGGCTGTTTCCCCTCATCGGCTCAACAACACTGGCTTCCCCGCACTGGAGGTCCTGGGTCCCACATAGAAATTTAGATCTGGGGATCCACTATCTCCCCTGGTTGGTTTCTACAATCATCTGCTCTAAGCCACAGTCATTTTAGCAAGTATATCCAGGAATGTTCTCTCCTTACTATGACCTGAACATGCATTTCCAGTTTATATAGGGATAGTTAAAATCGCCCATTACCACGACTATTATTTTTTTGCTTCTTTGTTGGCTCCTCTCCTAATTTTCTTTTTTCCATCCTCCAGAATCCCTCTTGTTAGCGCTTTGGTCCAAGGGGGACGACATAATATATTCCTAATGTTAAACTATGCTTCACCCCTGGTGTATTGATATCCACAGTGCTTCTGTAGAGGAACTCAGCTCCCCCTGCATTGTCTAACATTTTATGTGACACTCATGCTCTCTTTGATGTAGAGGGCCACCCCACCCCACACGCCCTGCATCCTATCCTTCCTGCTATGGGAGCTACCTGCTTAACCTGGGATAACAGCATCCCACTGGTTCTCCTCATTCCACCATGTCTCTGTGATGCCCACTATATCAATGTCCTCCCTTCAAAACTCTGTACTCCAGTCTTCCCCCATTTTAGGTTGAATGCTTCTACTATTAGTACACTAGAGACACTTGTCTACTCTGTCTCTTTCCCTAACCTGGGATTTTCGTGTTTTGCCCTCTAGCCTTTGTAGACACTATCACTTATCACATTGCTATATTTCTCATGCTTGTATGTGGTTTGATTTAAAAAACCTCCTTCTCTGTCTGCATCCCCATGGACTCTGTATTCGAACCCGGGAAGTCCTCACCTCAGCTCCCTGCTTCGGCTTTCCCCAGGAATCAGTTTAAAAGCTGTTCTGCCACCTTTTTTAATGTTGGCGCCAGCAGCCTGGTTCCCTCTTTGTAAGATTACAAGATGAAGCCCGTTCCCTTTTGTGTACACAGGCCTGCCTTTATCGCGCCAAAAGGTTCCCCAGTTCACTGACAAATCTGAAACCCTCTGCCTTGCACCCACCTTCCTCATCCACGCATTGTTGGACCCTGTATCTCAAAACGGCTTGCCTAGCTCGCCTTGGCGATGGAACAGGTAGCATTTCAGAGAATGCCACCTTGGGGGTCCTGGATTTTAACCTTTTTTCCTAGCAGCCTAAATTTAGCTTCCAGAACCTCCTCTGGCTACATTTCCCAATGTCATTGGTACCAATGTGGACCACAACTGCTGGACTCCACCCCAGCACTGTCTGCTAACAGCCTTATCTAGGCGTGGCGTGACATCCTGCAACCTTCGCACCTCAGGCAGGCGAGTCACCATGCGGTCATCACGCCTGTCACAAACCCAACTCTCTATATTCCCTGATGATCGAATCACCCACTACGAAGGGAGCCCCCCCCCCCCCCACCCTCCCCCCTCCCCCCGAGGGGATATCCTCCAGTCGCGAGAGGATAGCTTGATCACCAGATTAAGGAAGGGATCCCATCTAAGGGAGCATCTTCCCCCCACCTCAGACTGGCACCACCTCTCTGTCACCCCAGGACTCTCATTCTCCATGACATCCCTGGAAGAGATGTCACCTTGGGAGAGATGGGACCCGGCTGCTAGGTCCCTGAAAGCCTTGTTTGTTGCCCTCTCTGCCTCTCTCCAGCTTCTCTCCAGGTTCGCACCGCACACCTGGCTTCTAAGGAAGAACGGACACGTTCGCTTGAGGTGCCAGGGAGCTCGATTGCCAGCGAGGGCACACCCACGCACTTCTGGCCTGAGTGGCAGATAGTCATACATGCTTGACACTCCAGATGCAAAACACTGGCAAGCCCCCATCCCCCTGCTGGCTTCCCTGCCTTCATATCTGCTTTCTTGTTTAAAGATATTTAGATATTAAACTTTTAGTCGAGTGCCCTTGGAGCTATCTGTATCTACTATCCCTCCTAAGAAATGTCCTTATTAATTAGATTCTATTTTATTTATTTTAAAAAAGAAAAAAGAAGAAATTGGCGCAAGGCAGCGCTAGGCGCAGCAAGCCAGCTAATCTCCAGAGACTGAACTAAAAGACTGAATGGGAAGCTCACCTCAGGAGCTCCCACCTTTAAGCAGCCCAGGACAAAGAGTAACCTCTGTTAACCCCTGTTAAGCCCCACCTCCAGCAGTCTCAGCTCCTAGTAGCCTTAAGGAGAAAAAAGAGATAACCCACTGCAAACCCCTGTTAAAAAATACGCACTGTTTTTTTAAAAGATGTGGCTTTGAGAAAAGCTCCTCCAAAAATGAACACCAGAAGTCACTCTGTTCTTCCTGGCCCAGATGCACCTTGTCCACTGCTGCTCCTTTCTGCTGTGGTTCCAGAGACTGAACTAAGAGACTGGAATGACTCCACCTCAGGAGCCCCACCTTTAGCAGCCCAGGGACAAAGAGTAAGCCCTCCTGTTAACCCCTGTTAAGCCCCCCACCTCCAGCCTTAGTCCTTCAGCTCCTAGTAGCCTTAAGGGAGAAAAAAGAGATAACCCCTGCAAACCCCTGTTAAAAATACACTTTGTTTTAAAAGATGTGGCTTTGAAGCACGAGAAAGCCCTCCAAGAGGAAATGAACACCAGAGTCACTCCTGTTCTTCCTGGCCCGAGGATGCCTTTGTGTCCACTGCTGCTCCTTTCTGCTGGTTCCAGAGACTGAACTAAAGACTGAATGACTCACCTCAGGAGCCCCACCTTTAGCAGCCCAGGACAAAGAGTAACCTCTGTTAACCCTCCAAAAAAATAGACCATGACAGAAAGGCTGAAAGGTGAAATCAAACATTTTACAATCATTTGTGCATAGGAATTTCTTCATAGTTTTTTTTAGTCCGGCCCTCCAACAGTCTGAGGGACAGTGAACTGGCCCCCTGTTTAAAAAGTTTGGGGACCCCTGCTCTACAGACAGGACAGGAAGGGATGTGAAGGGGGATGTACATATCCAAAGAGAGCATAGAGGCAAAAAAGGTAAACATCATTAGGGGAATGAGGCCCCCAAAAGAATCACTACAGGTGAAGATACTAGATTCTAAGGCTTACCAAAAAGTGGGGAATCTATTATCAGACCCATGATTTTGAGATGGAGGAGGCAATAAGAGAGGTGCCTGAAGCAGATAATGCTTTGATACTAGGTGACTTCACCTATCTTCATTAAATATGTGCTGAAATCATGCTGTGGAAGAGGTTGCTATACATCCAACATGGCTATACCCAGCCAGCCAGCCAGCAGTATAGTGATTTTGTGTAGTAGTGCACTGCCGACCCAGCAGTGCCGTAGTAGAACGTTGGGACGTCCCAACCGGACTCCCTGCGGACCTTGCCGGTTGCGCGATCAGCACTCCCCACTCCCCTCATCCCCCCATGCTGAGTCACGGGTTGCGTGGAACTGTCTGAAAGCTCTAATCACGGGCGCAGGGGACAATGGTTCGGTTGCCCCCAGGTGAGGGAATTAGGCTTCCAGACAGCTGTACGCATTCCTCTCCTCATATGCGCTAGGCCAGATGAGATCATGCCATCACATGATGATCTCCCGACCTGCCAGCTCTCCGCCCGGAACTCCCCAGATCACTCCCTCCTACAGCCCCGATAGAGTAACAATAAAAGGTGCCAGGAACGGCAAACGGGAGACTCAAGCTAGGGAACCACGGACCTATCCGGTCTCCCAGCTGCTGGCGATCTCCACTTCAGATGTTAGCTATCTCCGGCTGTCTCGTCTGGATTTCTTGCGCTGACCGGCCGTGGGTCCAGCTTTTCACAAGCTGGTGCCGAAAACCCGGGAATCCTCGAACCTTCCACCCTGCTCTCACCGTGCGCCTGGGGAAGGGGCGCGTGCGAGTCCGGCTTGGATCGGCGCATCCAGGGGACCACCGTTTCGGTATCGCCCTGTCCTCCTGGATCGGGCGATCCAGAGACATGGGCCGTCCTAGGACACTCTCTCAAGTCCCCGGACGGAACACCGGTGAGTATGCCGGAGCTTGCAAAGGCAGGGCTTATGACAAAACCCGCGTTGAAGAACTTCAGAAAAGCGTTAGCAGCGAAATGCGGCAGGGTCCCCGGTAAAGAGAAGGGGAGCTGCGCCAAATTGGTTGAGGGAAGGATTGAAGCTCGAGTTGTCCATGGTACCCAGAGGGAGGACATTGAATCTTAAGGACTGGGAAAACATCGGGCGACTCTTCCCGGCGACAGAGCCTCGCTGGCGCCGATGCTCGCTGCTACTGACGATGGAGACAATGTTTTGTCGCCATCAGCCTGCAGACCCTATGGCTCCCTTGCTGTAAGAGCCAGCCTCTCCTTCGATCTTTCACCTTCAATTTCAACCCAGCGGAATTTTTCTCTTATCCACTCAGAATTGGACGCCTGTCCTTCTTCTGCGCCCCCTCGCTCCTTCACTCCAATCTCCAAACTTCTCCTCATGCGTTGCTCAGCCAGCCCCCTTTGCTCGCCTTTCCATTTCTCCGAAGCCTAACTGCACCTCCGTCAGCGCCACGCGTGAATGGCGCGGGTTTCTAAAACTCGCGCAGAAGCGTATTAGCCACGCATCTGCAGAAGAAAAAAAACCCTAGACGGAGAAGACTGATGTCGAGATTCTTTGCATTGTGCCCCGTCCCACTTCTACAGATACTGAGGGGAGGGTGGCGTCATCTCGGTGAGGTTGTCGAAAATCACCGCCCTTTAAGCTATAACGTATCCCTGACTGAGCTCCGTGAAAAGCGGTCGCTTGGGGGACGTAGGGAGTCACCAGCCTATGTGAGAGGGGCATGCTAGAGGCGGTCGCTGAGGGAATCATCCTTTAATGGTTCCGGACGACTGGAAGACCACCTTCCGCGTAATGCAATTCCTGAGCCCTGCACAATTTGTGATCTGGGAGGAAGCCCGAGTTCCGCCCGGCAATGCTTTGCAGCAGGGCAGCCGCCGCCTCGGCGAAGCGCCCTACACAGTCAGCTCAGCTTTTCACGGCTTTGAGTCGCCTTCAGTAACCCCAACAATCAGATCGTCTCCTGCCGGTGGCCACCCTTACGGTCGCCTTCTGAACTGGCGCCTACAAAGGCGTTTTTGAAGAAGTCCCCAATGCCGGCGTAGCCAACCCCAAAGTTTTTCTCCCCAGCACCCGGCAGTGAAGCCCTCCAAGAGCCCTATGCTGGAGATTTGTGAACCAGGGCTCCAGGAGGCACCTCAAGAGGCAGAGTTGGACAACGAGGGAGGCCCAGAGGCGCTTAACTCCTTAAAAAGCAGCCTTTGCCAAGGAGAACGCCTCCGGCTGGAGTGCCGCCAAAGCGATCTGGCTACAGGCACTGAGGGAAGGAGGACCCCCGGAGCTGGCCCGACCATGCTCCAAAGCTTGCCAGGATATCCGGGTCTTTCGCCCATCGAAGCCAAGCCTTCTAGTCGCTTCATGCCCTCTCCTGCTGCCATGAGGCAGCAACCCGAGACGTAGTGTTTCCAATTCGCGACGAAGCCAGGACATTTCCGGAGGGATTGTAGGCTGCCGGCGGGCGGGGCCTTTGCCACCCTTGACGGAGGGGAGGGTCTCTCCTCCCCAGAGGGGCCGAAGACCCCTCAGGAAAGTCTAGGGCCGGGCGCTTCCCAATGCCGCCGCTGGGGGAGGCCTGGCCGGGCATCTCCCCAGCCGCCCGGAACCAAGATCCGCGACCTCAAGCCCTTCCCTGGAGCTCCCCCCGAGATGCCTTCGCTGCTCCAGCTCAGTATAGTGGATCCCATCCCACGGAGACCATGGTAGGCTGAGATGCTCTTGCCAAAAGCTTCCCGCCCGGGCTGAACAGGGGTTGTTTCATGACATCCCAGGGGTCATCCGCACCCCATGCACCAGGGAGCCATCCGCACATCCGAGTATGGACGAACATCCGCTTAGAAACTGCCAAGTTCACCTGGAATCACTCCTTGGCCTCTATGCTCTCACTCTTGGAGTCTAATCTAAGAAAGTTCAGGCTAATCTAAATCTCAAGTTGCTCAAGCCTAAACCACCTCTATGGGTTCTATACTTCCCTGTACTCTACTAGCCCCTTCTACTTCCAAAGAAGTCACTCTCATGCCTCCGCCAGTGCTCCCTAGAGATGGCACAGCATTTCAAAATCTCTGCAGAGTCCACAGTCACTGAATTGCCACAGAAAGAAATGCTTTGGACGGAAGAGGACTGCCCGTTTTGAACTCCTCTCCACTCAAGAATGCCCCATAGCCAATCTACAGGACAATGAGGCGTGGAAAAGGGAAGATGCTCACACGGCAAATGGCCTTTAAGCCAAAAGTCCTTCCGTAGAAGAAGGAAGCCCCCTTGGCTCCCTCTCCAGCTGTAAGAGTTCAAAACCAGGATCTCATAGCCTCTCGCTTTGGCCTGTGCGAAAAGCTCCCTAAAGCTCAAAGTTTTTCTTCCCAGTGGCAGCCAAAGTGCGTCAGTTACCTCAGAGAGAGCAAGATCTCAAATCAGAGTTGTAATCCTCCTTGCTACTTTATGTATGTGCTCTGTATGCCTATATGTCTCTGTATGTCCTGCCCCCTTTCAAGAGACCCCTAGAGTTCTCCCTCACTTAGGAGGGATTTTTCCATTGCTTCTAAGCTATGCCTTGTGCTTAGCGATAAAAATTTTTCTCCTTCTTGATTATGTGTGCCAATGCCTTTGAAAGGCTTAGCACCATTACAGCATCCGCTTTGCAAAGCGGGACACAGCTTCGTCGTATGTGAATTCCCCAGGATCACCGATGGGACCTAGCTTCAAGCCGCCTACCATCTTAGGTTTAAACCTTCAAAACTTTTTTTCTTCAAACCTCTCGCGCTTGAGAACCTTTTTCAGCCGTCCATCTGAGCCTACACTCGCCACATTGGCGTGGCATTAGGCGGAGATTTACATATAAGAGCGTCACAGATCCACGGATCCCCTATGCGGTTGCCTTCCAAAGACTACTTGCTTAACTTCTGTAAAGGAAACTGTTTCCCTCTCCCTTCCTCCTCTCTTTTCCTGTTTTTCGACCAGTAGGAGGCTGGGAGGGCCAATTAACTGACTGGCCCTCCCTGGATTAAAATCTATGGGCCTCGATCCTGATACCTCTGCAGGCAGCACTGCTCAGGACTAGGCCCCAGTTTAAAAAGGGTGCTGCCGCCATTGTACAGGCGCCTAATACCCAAACCCGTTTTGGGTTATGGCTGCTCAAGCGCCTGGCAGCGCTTTATCAATACCATGTGTGTTAAAGGCCAGGGCTCAGCGCGAGGCCACTTTCATGGGAGGCGGTACTGCCGGCGGACGGCCGAAGGATTCCCCTCTAAAGATAATTCGATCACAAAATTTAGCACCATCCAGCTTCTGTTCCTGCATTAGCCACCAAGGTCACGGTAAAGTGCAACTCTCGCTTGCACCAGAAACCCCCCCTTTCTTTCTCCTCGCTTGTGTTATTGGCAATCGCGAGGGAATTTTGCCTTCTAATTGCCCTGATTGCTTCATTCTCCGGATGCACCCATCCCCCCAAAAGGTGCTTCCAAAGCCCCCTTTGTGTTGGGTTGATTAAGCATGCATACCCCACTAATCCCCAGGGACTCCAGCCTTCTGTTCCCTCCCCTGCGAGGCTTTCGGACCCTCCAGCCTTGCAGCGCACCCTTGGATGGCGCTCTGGAAGCCGAATTCCCACCCAGGGATTGCCTACCCTCCCTGCCCTCCCTGTCCAAAAAAACAACTAAAGAAAGAGGGAGTGTAGGCTGCCCCAGGAGGAGATTGCATTAAAAGCAACCTATTCACAGGCTGCAAAACAAAGCCTTCTTCCCTTCCCATATTAGAAATCCTGAAAACGCACTAACTTCGATCCCAATCTCCCCGCCATCCGCTTCTAGAATTTGAGCTCTCGAAACGGGGACTCGATACCTCGGTAACCTGGGAAAGGGGTGTGTGTTTCAGTCCCTCTTCCCTACAGGTTCCCTGCTGGACTCCGATTAAGCCATGACAGGTAACCCATGAATGAAGCAGCCAGGAGGAAACTCAACCCCTATCCCGGAGATGGGCGATCTCTCCTAGAGGATCCCACGCCCAGCGATCCCAGCGAGGAGCGCCGTTAAGCCAACGCATTTCAAAGACCCGAATGACCTGGGGAGGCGTCAAAGTGACCACCAGCCAGGCTCCTCCTCCTAAGCGCTGCTGGGCCTGTAAACCAGCAAGAACCACCCCGAGACACTCCGGGAGAACCTCTGTGCCGCTCTCTTTGCGATGCCATCACCACCAACTCAGGCGACCACTCATCCTTTGCACTTGCTCTGCTGCCTCCTGCCGATGGCGTCCGGGCCACCCCTGCGCAAGCTTTTCACCAGACCAACATCTGGGAGCAGTTTGCTGCCAGCTGCCAACGTCTCTCATCTTTCTGCCTGGGCCAGTACTCACAGGGAGTCGGGAGCCTGCTAAGCTCCTGCCTGCTCCCCGTCCTGCTAAAGCTTACCCGGAGACTTCCTAGCGGAGTCTGGGCTGAGCCCTTCATGAATGCCTCCAATCCCATCAGATATTCTATGTGGCGCCCGACTGAGGACCCGTCGTCCAAACCCTCCCGGCTGGCGCTCTTTCCCTGTCACCAAGACGGTTGCAGCTAACCTCGCGAAGTCAGTCCAACACCTGCGCCCGCATCACCGGGCGCAGCCAAACGGGGAACCGACCGGGCCCGATTAAAATCGGCTTTCGGCCAGTTGGAACTGCACACACATGGAGAGGGACATTCCCCCCTGTGTTCGGGAAACATCCTTGCTCCCCAGGGAATGGCTGGTTCTAACAGACCACCTCGCGTGGGAGAAGGGGACGTTTAACTACATTCCCGCTTGACTCCCTGCCGGAACTAACTTTGCTGCCTCTAGTCGCCTCTACTCATTGAAAACCCTACCCCAAGGCTCCACCCCGGGGAGCCCGGCCAAGCCCGCCGCTTACGCCCGCTCCGCTCTGCCTTTCGACCCCTCCTGTCGAGGCGACGCTGGGTGCGCCTCTCCTCCGAAGCTGGGAGTTCTGTCCTCCCTACGCGAACTTCCCTAGTGGGAGTTCCCCGGACTTCGCTTCCCTACAATCGTTAAGACTATTGGCCGGCTGGCCTGTGCCCTTCAGAAGTGGGTCCATCAACTCTACCTCCACCGCCTCTGGGATGCCCCTGGCGCACTCCAGAGGCAGCAGGTGGAACTTCGTCAAGCGCACCCTAGACAATCGTGTCAGCTATTGATTATTTGTTGTTTGTTTCATCACCAAGGTTGTGAGAATGTACATAATATGTTGTTGTTTTAATCTTTTCTGATAATTCCCAGTTAGATCCACACTTAGAAAGTGCGTGGAGAGCTGCAGAGAAGTTGTATCTAATCTGGAAGTATGATGTTTTTGCCCCATTGAGTGGTCAGCCCTCTGGAGCTGGCTTTTTTTTTTTTTTTTTTTTTTGCGGGGAGGATGGTTGAGTGCTATTGGCTGTGGCTCTGCATTTGGTTTCAATTGTGTGCCTTGTTACTTCCGGATCTTGTTTTGCTGCCTTCAATGCGTGTCTAATATGGCTGCCATATAGCATTATTGTAATGCCGAAAGCCCCTCGCATTTCCCTTACCCCGCGGCTAAGTTCTAATGTTGCACTGCCAAGCAGCTTGCAGTCAACTTGACCAAGCGGCGGGAGGGAGACAAAGGCCGTCCCTTTAAATCGCCCTTGAAGCGTTTCGGCCCCCCTGTTTTCTAAAATGCTAAAGGGAGGAGATGTAGTAGTGCACTGCCGACCAACCCAGCAGTGCTCGTGTAGGTAGAACCGTTAGGGGCATCGCCAACGGACCTCGGGCGAGCCTCTCTACTGCCGGTGCGCATCGCACCCCCACTCCTCATCCCCCCCAAGGAGTCCACGTGGAATTGCGTTGAACTGTTCTGGCTCAATCACCGGGCGCAGGGACAATGGTCTTGCCCCCAGGTGAGGATTAGGCTCAGACGCGTACGCTCCTCTCCGCACGTAGCCAGATGAGATCATGCATCACATGATGATCTCCGACCCTTCCAGCTTCTCCCGGAACTGCCCCAGTCCCTCCACTCCTACACGCCCGATAGAGTAACAATAAAGGTGCCAGGAACCGGCAAGCGGGAGACTTCCGCTAGGAACATACGGACCATCCGGTCTCCCGCTTCGCTGGCGACATCTCCACCAGATGTTATCTCGGCGCTGGCCTCTGTCTTACGTTCCTTCACGCTGACCCGCTGTGGAATTAGAGCTGAACCTTTTGGACTTGGTTCTGAGTGGTGCCCTGTTGTTGGCCCCCTGGAAAAACTGGCTGGCCACTGTGTGAGACTGATTGATTACTGGTCTGGCCCAGCAAGGCTCTTCTTATGTTCTTATTGTTTAGCTTTACATCTGAACTGACCCAATCAAAGACTTCTTAGTAAGTGAAACTGGTTTTCTTACCCTACTTCTCTGACCTGAGGGATTTCACTAGTAGCTTCAGATGGCAGAATTTATGGCCTTTGTCACATGAAGAATCAAGGTTAGAGACACTACCCTACAACCCAAAAGGGGTCAGTTGAGGGCTTGTAGAGACAAGAGAATCCTATGATGAAGTTGCAGCATTGCTACTACAGTTTGCGGGATCAATGTCTTCCATCACCTGCAAGCGGCAACAATTCTACTTCCATAAGATGGGGCCACACGACGTTGATGATTAAAGTCTGGGTGGAGCCACCTTGGCTCAGTTTGGGTTTTGCCTTGAAGAGGCCAGTCTTCATAGAACTGTTGTACCGTCTGTGTAAGGATGGAGAATGAATTACATGTATTACATAAAATAGGTGTTTTTGGCAAGAGCAAAGCAAAGCTACCATTATAAAATTGAAAATGCTGTTAGGTTTGGAAGCTCATAGGCCCCTTCTGCACATGCAGAATAATGCACTTTCAATCCACTTTGCAGCTGGATTTTACTGTGCAAAATAACAAAATCCACTTGCAAACAATTGTGAAAGTGGATTGAAAGTGCATTATTCTGCATGTGCAGAAGGGGCTATAGTAAGTCCCAAGAACATACCTTTCTCTTCCCTGGGCTACCCAACCATCATCAGCTGCAACAAATGTCCTTCCCTTTTATCTCATATCTGCAGGTACACCAAGATGAAAACAGCCACCAACATCTACATCTTCAACCTGGCCCTGGCTGATGCTTTGGCCACCAGCACGCTTCCTTTTCAAAGTGCGAAATACCTTATGTCCACCTGGCCGTTTGGGGAGCTGCTCTGCAAGGTGGTCCTCTCTATTGATTACTATAACATGTTCACCAGCATCTTTACCCTCACCATGATGAGTGTGGACCGGTACATAGCTGTCTGCCATCCAGTCAAAGCCTTGGATTTCCGGACCCCAGCTAAAGCTAAGATCATCAACGTTTGCATCTGGGTGCTCTCTTCAGTTATTGGGGTACCCATCATGATCATGGCTGTCACCAGATCAAAAGGCAAGTGGCTATAACCACATCCCATCCTATCATCCTTTGTGGCACGTTGATAGTAAAAAATTACCACATCCCCTTTTGGACAAGTGGATTTCTACCAGCATTTTTCTTTTTCTTCCTTCTGAGTTTTAATAAGGAAAATTTCTAAAATTAATCCCAAAACTAGAGCATGTGCCAATGGGTGCTACTTCTATTATTTCATTTCCATTTTCTTCCCTTTATATTCCCCCCCCCCCCGCATATTTGGATATACAATGCTGCAAAAAAAAGCAATAATGATGTGATAAGATGGCATCATCTTTAGTGAGTTTTGCTGGTTCTTGTACAGTAGCAAAATGCCACACAAGAAGAATCTTGACCCAATGTAAATGCATTAGTAACAGGTTTGGGACCCCCCCCCCCCCATGAATATAAGGAACCCCAAGCTGCTGCTAATTGTACACCAGCAATACACTGCATACAATTCAGCAATTTAAAAGTAAAATGGAACACTTGAGAATTCCTAATGCATTAATTCCACCCTGGATTGGGGAGTGGGGACAGATTTGTCTGTTTGTTTGTGTATTTATTTTGGGGGGTTTTTTTTGCTTAATTCAAACAATATTCTCAACACATATCAAATGAGTTTGATATAAAGACATATCCAATTGAAGGTCAGTAGTATACTGTAGTGGTTAATAATGTGCTGGATACTAGAATCTGGCAACCTGGGTTCAAGTCATCTCATTTGGGCCAGTCACCTGCGTCTGGGGCACGCGTGCAGCCCCCCCATTCCCTTGGCGCTACGCCACTGCCAGTCACACTAATTTAACCTGATGTATCTCACAGGGTAGTTGTGAAGATAAACATTATGAAGGAAATACTGTGCCCTGAGGAAAGGTGGGTTAAAATGTGACAGACTTTTTAAACATTGTATGTTGCTTGGTACAGAGATCAGTTTATGTGTTGATGTGCACATTCACCGTGCTATATTTTATTTATTAACTGTTGTTCATTTATTAATTAAAGCGTTTATATCCCTCTAATTATATCCATTCCTTGTGGTTCAAGGTGGCTTTCAATAATAGTTAACTCCTCCCCCCATTTTCAATTAATGCCAAAATAAAATGACAAACCAGAAAATTTCCCTTCCCCCGCCCCTAAAAGATGCCTGCTGTTCAAATCCCCTCAAAAACCCTGGCAAACAAGCAGGCCTCAAAGTATCTCCTGAAAATCCCCAGGGAAGGCCGCTGTCACCTCTTCAGGGAGTCCATTCCACAAAGCCAGAGCCATGAGGTAAAAAGTGCAGCCCTGGTCAATATCAGATGGGCCACCTAACTGGTGGATTAGCCAACAGATGGCTGTTTGATGGCCATAGTTAGCAGATATGGACACATGGAAGGAGATGGTCCTTCAAATCTGTGGATCCAAGGTCATGGAGGGTTTTGAAGGTCATAACCAGCAACTTGAACTTGGAAACAGACTGATAGCCACTGTCATAATTGCCTCCTTCAAAGCTCTAAGGAGAGCTCCCTCAAGCTGGAAGAAATTGATGATTTCCACTAATGCCTCCAATACCTTTTCCTGGTAAGATTTTAAAAGTCAAGATGGGCATGGTCCAGAGCACAGGTGATGGTCCCCACACTTCCAAGGACCTTGTCAGCATCCATAGGCAGGATCAACCTGAAACTGAAAGAAAAAGGACAAGCAGGCACTTCTGAACACCTCAGGTACTGGATCTGCTTTCAACATGGCCTCTAAGGCCCCTTCCACACATGCAGAATAATGCACTTTCAATCCACTTTCAATGCACTCTGCAGCTGGATTTTACTGTGCAAAATAGCAAAGTCGACTTGCAAAAAATGGTGAACGTGGATTGAAAGTGCATTCTGCTGCATGTGTGGAAAAGGCCTAAGTCAGAATGGATGAGAAAGATTTTGTCAGCAAAGAAGCTTCTAAAAAAAATCAGAGGTGGGGGCCATATTTTAATTGCTGGTTGGGTCAGACTTAGGTGTTATCAAGTCACAAACCACTTTAAATGCCGAGCTGGGCGAGATTCTGCTGACGCAATGATGGGAGAGAAGAAAGTCTCCTTCGCTACCCTCAGCATCACCTCATAGGTCCGTAAATGAGATCTATGTCGAGCTCCGTCTGATTAATTCCAAGTCTTCCATCAATGTCACCCTAGCCGTCTTACAGTCCACTGCATATCACCGAATTCCAGGGGTAAACCAAGGAGTGAGGGAGTCTCACAGAGCATGGAAGAATATGCCATGCTCCTGTTTATATTATTTATATTTATAGGCTATAAATGTATGTTATTTATTAGCCTGCCTTTCCCACCAAGACTCAAGGTGAATTACACAGTATAGGTCAAATGCAGTCAATCAACTGAATTTTCTGGAGTGGAACAAGTTGCGTTTTGAAAAGATTACTCAGCCATCGATCACTGTTTAACTCTTCACTTTCTTGTTGACAAATATACCATGGTAAACAAAGGAGTTCTGTTTGCATCTTTTATTGATCTGAAGCAGGCATTTGATTCCGCTCCAAAGAAGAGACTATGGATTAAGCTAGAAAATTATTCAATTGACAAACACTTGTGGCTAATTAAGTGACTGTATTCTAATTCTTTGGCCCAGATACGTGCTGGTACTGATGAACAATTAACTGATGAAATCCCTTTGCTTAAGATGAGACAGAGCTGTTTATTGGCCCCACTGCTATTTAATAGCCACCTGCAGAATTTGGTCCCTCATCTCAACAGTTACATAACCCATGCGCTAACTCTTGTGGGATGGGAATTGCCACCTTTGCTGTATGCGGATGAAATGCTTCTATCATCACATACTCTGTTTGGTTTACATAAGCTATTAAAAGCAGGGCTAGTCATAAGTATGCAAAAATTATGGTGTTTGCTAAATCCTATCCCCCACTCCCAACCCCAGTATATAAGTAGTTCAAAAATGGACAACCAATTGAACAGGTAAAGTATTTTCGGTATCTGTGGGTGTTATTTCAATCAAATTTGAGCTGGAAGGGCCATCTGAATAGTCTATGGAAAAAGCTAGATTCACCAATAATGCAATTATTGATTCTTCTTCACCTGAGATAGCAATGACATACCAGATGCTATTTAGGTATTCAATTCTAAGGTAGCATCCCAATTATTGTATGGAATTGGAGTCTTCATAGAGCCAGAGGATGAATCGTTCCAGCAAATGCTGTTATTCTTTATTCACAAGATTTGCTTTATACAAAGCTGTGTTTCAGGTATTTCTCTTAGAACTGAATTGGTCCAGAATTCATTGGAAGTTTATGTATGCATCATGGCCTAAAGTTAAAAATCTCCACTGCGAGAAAAGTGATTTTGTTGAGAAAGATGCTTATATGGGGTCATAGAAGGTGATGGTTGAGGATGCTTAAGATTCTATGACAAAGACATGGACATAATAAAGCAAATAAAGCTCTCAGTACTGAATTTGAAGGTGAAGTCAGCCCGCGAGAGTCGCAAGGAAGAGGCGAGACGCAGCGATATCATCCGGTGAAGAGAGCCAGTGGCAGGAAGTGTGATCCGTGGATCTGGCAACTCTGCTGTGGTCTGGTCCCTGGCACCTTTTATTAGGGTTTCACAAGAGGCGGGATGGAGGCGGGAGAGCGGGAGAATACTGTACAGTACATGACTCATGGGGTTGCCTACGTGAGAGAGGAAACGTTCCTGTCTGGGCCTAATCCATACCTGGGGGTATGCGCCCCTTTGTCCCTTTGTCTGGGATGTCTTGTGACCATGAGTCAGGCATCTCATGACCTGTGACTCACGGGGGCCTGGGGACAGGTGAGAGTGTGCACCCAGAAGGGCACAGATGGCACAGGCATTCCTGCGCTCTTTCTGAGGCTCTGCTGGGTTAGCGGGGCTCATCCCTACAGAAGGGATGTGGAATGGTATAGTATAGACCAATCTCATCAGATCTTGAAGCTCAGCTAGGTCAGTACTTGGAAGGGAGACCTCCAAGGAAGACTATGTAGAGGAAGGCAATGTCAAACTCCCTCTGTATAATCACTGGCCTTGAAAACCCTACTGAGATTGATACAAGTCAGCCAAGACATTGAAACAATCGAGCACATCCTTTCAGAATGTGACTTATATGCTTCAATTCGAAGACAGTATATAGATCTTCATACTGAGAATTATGTCCTCTCACCGAATAAAGGCTTTTAATCTGCTCTGTGATCACTGCCCTCAGAGATCCTTAGACGTTGCTAAATTCTTGGCGCTGGCACAACAGTTCTGCCTTAGATCTTAGTATTTACTGATTACTGTTCTTTTAAACAAATTTTAATTAACTATTTATAATGTTTGTATCTATTAATCCTAACCTAATCCTAATCCTCCTCATCCCTTCTGTTGTACTGTAAACTCATGCCAATAAAAGGTTGTTGTTGATGATGATGATGATGATGATGATGATGATGATGATGATGATGATGATGATGATGATGTTACAAGTCAGCCACAACTGGACAGCACATTACACAGACACTGAATTTGGATAGAACAAGTACCTCATTGAGAGCCCGGCCTGTATGCACACCAGCCTTCTTTGGAGTTCCCTCCCCAAATATCCTATTCTGAGCAACTTAAAAGGCCTAATGATTCCTCATTATAGAAGAGCATTGATGTTTGCTGGGTTAAATTCTTTTCCCTCAGCCACCCTGGAAGGCTAATTAGCAGGCGTACCATATTCAAACACAGTTTATAAATGTAAATCTGACCAGCCTGAGTCTTTAGAACATATTTTATATGAGTGTGAAAATCTGGTCTAATTGAAGAGAAACATATTGGTCCCCCCTCTTAACAGGTTATGTGAATTTATTATCTCAAAAAATTCTCCAGTTTTTCCTTGTAGATGAGGATTAGAAAACCCACCTTAGCAACTGCTAGATGTTTAGCTGTGGTGATTGCCTGTGAGAGAAATGGATCTAGATCAGTTCAAGACCTTTGACTCAAAAGAATAATAAGATAAGAAAATTAAGCCTCTGGGGTACACTGGCTCATTTAATTTACAGTGAAAATTCCCTGTGGCCACCACCCTAAAGGGACACTAGCAGCCAGGAGCAAACCAAATCAAGCACAAGCTGATAGTGTCCAAGGGGCAACATTACTTAGATGTTTCAATGGCAATGATGAAAGGAGTCAACTCACCAAGAGGCTTTTGCTGCCAGTTTGAGGGGGTTGCCCAGTAGTGCTAACACAAGGGCCACTCAGTTTGGCTTTCTCCAGAGCCATTTTAATTTCCCAGCATGCCCCCTGCCTATCCTTCCTCACTCTCTTCCTCACTCTGTCTTAAGAGGGGCTGTGGCTAGGACATTTGTTTTGCTTGCAGAATGTCCCAGGTCCAACCCCTGGCATCTCCAGATAAAAGGATCCGTTTGTAGGTGATACGAAACATCTGCCTGAGAACTTGGACAGCTGCTGCCAGTCAGAGTAGACAATGGGCTCTTTCTGCACAGGCGCTTAGCGGGGGTGCGTCGGCATAGTTCATGCTGATGCACCTTCTGAGACCGTTCGAATGGACAGTCCCGCTGGAAGCGGCGCAGATGGTGCAGCCTTCTCACAGGCTGCACCATCCCCAAACAGCTTCTCACCGTCTGCTGTCCTCCGGAGCTCTGTGGAGGCCAGGGGACATGCCCCCATGGCCAGAGCGACGGCTGCAGCGATGGAGGCCAGGAGGCGTGTCCCGTCGCCTCTACAGAGCGCCGGAAGACAGCAGATGATAAGGAGCCGTTTGGGGTAAATGACGGCTTCCACCTGCTGCTGTTCACGATGCAGCAGCGCCGGCCATGCGAACTCCTCCCCAGGGACACAGTCTTTAGCGTCCCTGGGACGCTGTATTCCGCCTGTGTGGAAACAGCCAATGACCAAAGTTCAGTATAAAGCAGCTTCATCTGTTATCTGTCTACTGATCCAAAGCTTCTTCACTCTCTTCTTTTCACCTTTTTCTTTTCTTTTCTTTCTTTTTTTTTGCAGATGGCATTGTGATGTGCATCCTCCGTTTTCCTGAGCCTCAAATTTACTGGGACACGGTCACCAAGATATGTGTCTTCATCTTCGCGTTCTTGGTTCCAATCTTGGTCATCACTGTCTGCTATGGGCTCATGATTCTCCGTCTGAAAAGTGTCCGCCTCCTCTCAGGCTCTAAGGAGAAGGACCGCAACCTGCGCCGGATCACACGTATGGTCCTAGTGGTAGTCGCTGCCTTCATTATCTGTTGGACACCCATCCAAATCTTTGTCATCGTTTGGACACTGGTAAGCATCGATAAGAACAATCCCTACGTGGAAGCCAGTCTGCATTTCTGCATTGCCCTCGGTTATACCAACAGCAGTCTCAACCCTGTCCTCTACGCTTTCTTGGACGAAAATTTCAAGCGATGCTTTCGGGAATTCTGCCTTCCCTTCCGGTCAAGAATGGAACAGAACAGTTTCAGCCGGGCCCGGAACACCACCCGGGAACGTGTCTCCACCTGCACCCCTTCTGAAGTTCTCAATAAGTCAGGATGACTAGACGTGGAGAGCCACAAAAGGGGCTTCCGGGGACACAGAGGGGAAGAACTGCAATCAGAAGTGACTCAGGTCACCACCACAGAATTTTAGCAAAAATTGTAGGGATGAGCCACTGTGGAGAAAAGGGCAAAACTCGGACATTTTAGACTTTTCAGCAAAACTGCAAATGCTTTTTTGCCCCATAGACCCATGAGCCTATGTGCAAGAGACTGCCCAGCTTACAAACCGAGAGACATTTGTGACTTTCTGAGAATGAAAATGTGAAATTGCTGAAATGGTTTCTGGAAAACTGACATCTCATTAAATGTCTTTTACTTGATTAGATCTAATGGACTGGAGACTTTACATTATTTTTCATAGATTTCTTACACGGAATTACTGGATTGTCGCTTAAACTTCAAGACCTGCTCTGTTGCACCTTCCATTCATTCATTGCTAGTTGTTTGGATAATATAATAATTTTAAGAAAATGATGAGGCCTAAAAGTATGCATTTGAAGTACAACAACATTTTTTTTTTAAAAAAGTGAACTTTCCAACACGTACATGATCGTTCAGTCGTTCATCCTAAGGACAAAATGGTAATATTTCATTCCAAATCTGGAATTACTGATTCTCTTCTGCTCTAAGAAAAGCAACAAGCTGCAGTCTAGCAAGAGGAACCTAGGCCTTTTACCAGTAAATGATTAATCAAACCATTAATTCCAGTCCTGGTCAGCAGCAAGTTGGGATGCCACCATCCAGTGGGGCTTGGGAATCCCACGGAATTATAGATCATCTCCAGACTGGAGAGATCAGTTCCCCTTAAAAAAATGAATGCTTTGGATGGTGGACTCTGAGGTACTGTTCTCAGCTGAGGCTCCTGTCCTCCAAGAGTTTCCCAGACTGGATCTGGCAGCCCTAGCTTCCCATTCCATGCCGGTGGCCGGGGGGTGGGGGGGATCTTTCAACCCTAACAGCAGGACTGGGATTTAGTGACTTTTTAGGCCTCACCGAGCTGTTACTGACATTTCATAGTTCTGTGGGAAGAAGGGGTGAAATGGACCACTGGCCTGCTCCTATGAGGCCAGAACTAGCTGTGAGAAGAGGACCCAGGAAGCTGCAACCTCTAAAATGGAGGGATGGACACCATCAGAAGAATCTCATGTATGGCTTATATTCTGGTTCTTTTCCATCACCATAACAAGACCTCAGCTTTTCTTGTGCCACTTTGCCAAAGCAGCCAATGATCCACAACGTCAAATCAGGATTCTCCCACAGCACAGAACTGTAACTGAACTGTTTTCCTTCCTTCCTGTTATTTTTTTTTAAAGGAAGGAAGCTCTAGTTTCTTTTGCGTTTTCTTTACTAGTCTGTTATTGAATGCCAAGCAGCCCAGCTACAACCTTCTTGGTACATCTGCCCAAGGAATCTAGCATCAGCTTTCCTTCATTGTACATATGAACACTTGAATAGTGCCCACGTATCACTCAGGTGGCAGTTCCTGTCCGAACAGGCTCGGAGCATTGGCGGCGTAGCCCCACGCATCGCTTTGGTGTGTCTGGTTTCCAGCAGCTTTTTGCATTGCTATTTCTTATTGCCCTACCTCCAGCAAATTACAAGTCGTATGACCCCCCCTCCCTTCCCTTCCCATTGCTTTGGGGTATGTTATTTAGAACAGAGTGATTAATGGCAAAAGACAGCTCTGCACAAGGAGCCACTAATTGTTTTAATATTTCAGTGACTGGTTCAATAAAAAAAAATAAACGAATGGAAACTTCCTTGTTATTTATTTGTGATTTCTAACATGTCTCGTCCCAAAAGCAGTTCAGTCAAAAATACATACCACGGGGTGTGGTGGACATTTTTTGGCAGTGCTGAAAAATTTCTCCCCTACTGGATCAATTTTTAAACACTCCTAGCAAAGTTGTTGACTTGTTGTTTGCTGTTGACCTCCGAACTGTCCTAACTTGCCTTCAGTGATATGCCTAAGTAGCAAGACTGGATTGGGCACCCGCCTCATGACATCCTGTTTCCTGAGTAACTAAAACCAGGGTTGCCAAATCTTTTTGAGCATTTATTCTGACGTGGTATGGTGGGTGCAGCATCAAAATGGTTGGCACAAAAAGGCAGCCACAGAAGATGGACTGAGCCACAAAATTATTACCCCAGCTTAACCTCAATTGCACAGTGCAGATATTTGTGTTGTGGGGGCAGCTGCTGCCGGAGCAACAGTTAGTGAAATCTACACAGCCAAATCTCCAATAGTCAACTGGAAGCCTTGCTTTAAAAAAATTTAAAAACACACTTGGCATGCACCAGAAAGATGTCAGCAGGCGCCATGGTTCCCATGCTGGGAACCTCTGGACTAAAATCAATCATTTGGGTCATCCCATTACCACTAAGCGATTCATACATTTTGCATCATTATGTTGAATGGTTGAATGGCCCCACTCTCTCTTGTCAGGGTGCTTAATAGCCTCCCCCCCCCCCATTCCAGGAAGAGGGAAGTGTGTTTAAGACCTATTTGTCAGGTCCTAGGACAGTGGTGGCGAATCTATGGCACGGGTGCCTGAGGTGGCACTCAGAGCCCTCTCTGTGGGCACGCGCAGAGTCGCCCCCCTTCCCTCGCACATCTAGGCTGGCCTGGGCCGCTGGCCTTGATTATTAGCATTAAAACTAAGACCTAGTTTTGGGGAAGCAGTGCAGGTAACCCTGTTAAGCACTGTTAAACCCCACTGATTTTCATGCGAAGAACTAAAGCGCAATCCTTTACCTGGGAGTGAGCTCGGTTGCTGGCAATGGGGCTTACTTCTGAGTAAACCCTCCTAGGGTCATGATTCACCCATTGGAAGAGTTGCATGGTTGCTTCAAAGCAAAGCCACCGACTACCACCAAGCTTATTTCGGAGTAATGCACGCCTCGGAGCCAACCGTTTTTTCTAAACTAAAACCTCAGTATTCAGGTTAAATTGCCGTGTTGGCACTTTGCAATAAATAAGTGGGTTTTGGGTTGCAGTTGGGCACTCGGTCTTGAAAAGGTTCGCCATCACTGTCCTAGGATATGGACTTGTGACATTCAATTTCCGTTCCTGTAAACACGAACCTGGTTTATAGTTTTAATGAGGGCAAGAGGTTGTATGGCCTAGCCATGCCATGAAGGCCAAATGCTTGCCATGGTGAATGAGTGATGAACACACTTTCTTCACAGTGTTCTAAACAAATATTTTTATATTATTATATTATCTGCGTTTTTCACTAAATTGAAGGGGCTGTGATTCTCAGCTGTGTTTTAATGTCTGTGCAATATGGCAAAGCATTTCGGTACCAAAAAGTGTGTGACGACATCAGTGGGGAACATGTCAGGATGTACATCACGTGAAACCAGAATTAGAACTCCATGTCAGCCCTTTCTGCACAAATCTTCTAAAACGTTTGTAAAACATTTTCAATTCCCCCATTTGCACTCACCCCATTTGAAGTGATTCCTGACTGCCATTTTGCGATTTTCCCCTTTTTATGGTTCTGTGTTCAATCGATGCCTTGTATACTCGATGCTTCAATTGCTGGCCCCTCAAAATGAAAGAACAGACAGCTAAATGCTGCAAATAAACAGGCAAGGGGAAACTGATTGAGCTCAGAAGATGGCGCCGAAGAGAAAGTTCAGGGAAGCCGAGAAGCGTGGGCAACGTAGCCAATCGATTGCACAGCAACTGAAGACGTTTTCAAAACACTTCAGCCAGAGAATCACTTTAAAAGGGGATTTATTTAAAATGTTTGGAGGCTGGAAAGAAAACGTATGGAGGAAAAACAGTGTGGAATTCCATGGAGGAAGCATTTTATTTCCTGCCTCGAAACGTTTTAAATGAATAGTGAGAAAAAACCCGTCATTAACTTCAAATTGTGGATTGAAATCCTGGATTGGTGGACCCTTCATAATCATACTTTGTGGATGGACCTGCATTCAGACAGCTACACTAAGAATAATTTAATTAAACCCATGAGTTCATGAACTGAATTTAGCAGATCCTGACAGGCAAAAAAATTAATTTGACCCTAACGTCTTGACACTGCTGGTGGGTTATCATGATGGTCACCTCAAGGACACATTCGTGGTTCTTCAGTGATTAGCAACTATCTGGAGTAAGCTGGCCTTAGCCACAATAAGCTCCTTCATGAGCATATTTTCCAACATTTCAAAAACAAATGTATGCTTATGCTACTACAGAAACATCATTGTGCTCCTCAAAAGAAAGTTGGGATAAAGCATTTTTTAGTATGCAAACAAAGGATTATTTCTGAAACTCCCCTCTAATACAGACATGCACACTACTGAAGGCTTCAGTACAAAGTTCCTCAACCTTGGTAAGTAAACACGCTACATAAGCAAGTTTGACCCCTTGTCTTGTGCACCATGGTTGCTGCCTGAGGACATTTTTCCTAGAGTAAGCCTTAGTGCAGGGGTGACCAACCTATGGTGCTCCAGATGTTCATAGACTACAATTCCCATCAGCCCCTGCCATCATGTTGCTGCCAGGGGCTAATGGGAATTGTAGTCCATTAATATCTGGAGCTCCATAGGTTGGCCATCCCTGCCCTAGTGGCCCTGTGCTGAGTGACCCTGGTTGTTTCCCCACTTACCATCGACCACCCTTTGCTGTGCGCTACTCTCAGTGCGCATCATTTCTGGCGCGCTCCCGGGTTTCCCCACGACCCCGCGCTCTGCTCTGCATGGGGTCATCAAATAGGCGCCGTTTTGAGGAACGCCAGGAATGACACGCGCTGAGGGGGTGCAAGAGCGGCAGCGTCGGGGCGGCTGCATTGTCGCCGCCCCTGTAGTGGGGAGTGCTGCGGGACCCCGCGCTACTTGGCGAGAGTAGCGCGCAGCAGATGGTAAGTGGGGAATTAGTTCAGGATTAGTCCTGAAATAGAACTTGTCTCAAAAGACTTCGAATTGCATTCAACAGAAGTTGTTTTGTGCAAGGAAGTTTCAGAGATATTACTGTTGGCAGAGAATACCATTACTGTATTTTTGTCTGCTTTATAGCAAAATTCCAGTCCTCTTCATTACACAATTTAAGATCTGAGTTGGTTAAAAAAAAAAAAGCTTGTCAGATCTCCCGCCCCAATTTTTAAGCTGCTAAGCTGCGGTAGATGCTTTTAGAGATGAAAGCTTTGCCTGAATCACATGTGAGATGCTCTTAGGGGCATTTTTACATTGGAAGAGGAAATATTCTTTTGATTTTCTCTGTTGGAGACCCATCATTTCTGCGCGGCATTTCCGAGTAACATCTGTGGTAGACTCTGGGAAGATGATAGACAGTTCTTTTTCTAAGAAGCAAAGCCAACCCTCTAGCACCTCAAAAACTACTATTATAGCACACACTTTTGTGGAGATTGCAAATAGACTATCACTTGTATACCTTGAAAGCACATTTTTCATAAACAGGTTTTAAATCAACAGGGAAGGCTTGTCCTTCTGTTGCTTCATTTCATGGAACTGTTGTGATGAAGCCTTTCTCCAAGACTGTATCCTGCTTATTCGTACACTGAAGGGAAGGTAAAGCATAATAATCAGAGTATGAAGTTAGGGTCTGTGAAAGCCAGATTCTAAGTTGCACTCCGCCATGAAGATCACTGCATGATCTTGGGCTAGTACTCTTGACCTTAACTACCTCATAGAGGTCGAATCCCCACTACCGTCTTAGCCAGGTTTCAGAACACAAACTAACCAGGTTTGAGGGATGACCTCCCTGGTCGAATCCCCACTACCGTCTTAGCCAGGTTTCAGAACACAAACGACCTCAAACCTGGTTAGTTTGTGTTCTGAAACCTGGCTAAGACGGTAGTGGGGATTCGACCAGGGAGGTCGTCCCTCAAACCTGGTTAGTTTGTGTTCTGAAACCTGGCTAAGACGGTAGTGGGGATTCGACCAGAGTAGAAGAAGAACAGTTTGGATTTACACTCCAACTTTCTGTCCTATAAGGAGACACAGGGCAGCTTACAAACTCCTTTCTCTTCCTCTCCCCACCACAGACACGTTGTGAAGAAGGTGGGGCTGAGAGAATTCTGAAAAACTGGCATTTTCTGCACAGCAGAAATATGTCTCTGCTTGCAGCTCATCCACACGCAATTTCTCTGTTAAAAGTACATTAATAATGTTTGTTTTGCCCAACAATTCCACGCACGTTTTGTTTTTCCTTTTTTCGTTTTGAGGGAGATATTTGCGAAACCACGACAACACAACACAAGAATCTGCAATATGTGCATCTTTGAGTCGTCACAGCTTTGCAAACATCTCCCTCAAAACAAAACGAAAAAAAAGAAAATAACACGTGTGCCGGATCATCAGGCAAAGCAAACTTTATTCATGTACTTTTTACAGTGAAATTGTGCACGGATGAACTGCAAGCAGAGGAAACCTCCATTGCAAACCTTCACCAAATGGTGGGCAAGACAGAGAATCACAAGCGGGAGAAAATGGCAGGTGCAACTTGAAACTAACAAGAGCTCCATTGGGTGGCAGGTGGACAAAAAGAACCGTTTTGGCTGGCAACACTTTTTTTGTCCCCGTGAAATGAACACAAAAAGCCAAAACGGATCTCTTTAAACATCTACAGGACATTTTATTTCTGCTGTGCAGAAAAGACCACTGTGACTAGCCCAAGGTCACCTGACAGGTTTCATGTGTAGGAGTGGGGAAAATAATCCAAGTCACCAGATAAGAATCTGCCACTCATGTGGAGGAGTGAGGAATCAAACCCAGTTCTCCAGATTATCCTTTATTTTATTTAAAACATTTATATGCCACTTTCCCACTCAAATAGGGTCCCCAAGGTAGGGCTGTGTCAGAAGGTCCCATTTGCCTCCGTCATAAAAAGGACACTTAGCTTAGGACAGCTAAGCATTTTGACTTGGGTCATGGCAATATTATTGCAGTCATTTAATGATTGGTAAGACTTCTTATGGCAGTCATGTTATGGTGGCACCCGTGACCTTTTCCTCAAAATTTAAAAAGTGTCCACAAGCTGAATAAAGTTAACATGATTTACCTAACCTTTCCACCAAGTCTGTCATTGATCAATTTGACTGACAGCTACTCTCCAGAATCTTTCATGGTATTTCCTACCTGCTCCTTTTTAATGGGACACACCAGGGACTCAACCAGGTATTTTCTGCATGCAAAGCAGATGCTCTGCCACTGAAAATGACCCCTCCCCTGAAAGTCCTGTTGGGTCCCCTTATTGCAAGATATAAAAATGCCACAAGTCCTGGAATACTGATACAGAATAGCAGCACCTCCAGGAACTTCCTTAACAGGCATAGAAAGATCTTTCCCAATAGCTAAGATACTTTGAATGAAGACACCAAGTACATGATGTGTTTGGGGGGGTGGGGGGTGTATAAAAAGCATACACCTGCTGCCATGGAAACATCATCCCATGGATCTTCAGAGGTTCCGTTAGAGTTAATTGCCACCTGTTGATCAAAACGTCAAGCAAATAGTGTGGCTTAGTGGTTAGAACACTGTTACTCACTCTGTAGGGCAGGGGTAGGGAACCTGCGGCTCTCCAGATGTTCAGGAACTACAATTCCCATCAGCCCCTACCAGCATGGCCAATTGGCCATGCTGACAGAGGCTGATGGGAATTGTAGTTCCTGAACATCTGGAGAGCCGCAGGTTCCCTACCCCTGCTGTAGGGCATGGAGAGCCACAGTGGCAATTTCCATCAACATCACTACCATGTGCCCTGTGCATTACTCCAGATCACCACAGAATCTGGTACTTGGTATCTAGCGTTATCTCATACTACTACTGGACGTTTTTTTTTAAACATGTGGTAATATATGCTATTCCACCACCAGCTGCATATGTTCATTCAGCCTCAAACACAAAACCCCTCAATGGCACAACCTTGATATAATGGACATTTTAAAACACTTTTATCTTGGGCTCATAGTAATCATGAAATAATTTCAATTTCTAAAGAAATTGCCAATTTCTCGGACTATGGAGCAGGTGCCATGGGGAAGAGTGTTCGGAAGGGCCACAGGTGTCATGTCACAGAGCCATAATTGGATCCAGAGACTCTATCATTGATCGACTTGACTGACAGAGACTCTCAGTATACATTACTAGGTTAGAATCTTGAATTAGAACCTGTAAGAAGCAAGTTTGAGTCCCCTCTCTGCCATAGAATATTATTTGGAGACTGCCATTCAGACCATCTTTCTCCCTCAGTACAACTGATAGGGTTACTGTGGCAAGGAGGAGAGAACTAGGTCCCCATTGGGGAGGAAAGTGGGATGTATATATAGGACAAATACATTAAAATGCTGCTTTGTTTAGAATAACAAAAGGTTCTGTACCATATGCATGGCATGAGGAATAACGGAAGACCAAATGAATGATGAATACAGGTACATTTAAGCAACAATAGTTACTAGGCAACCAGGTTAGAAGTGGGACATTTCCCATAAGTAGCAATTTCAGCTTTGCGATTGGCAGCAAAGTAGTTGCTGTCCTGCATCTGTTATCCAATTTAATCCTGTCTGAAAAGCCAAGGATACAAATGAGATTTGTCTTCCCATAGGCAAACTAGTTATTGTGCCAGCATTGAATCACCCGTGTCTTTCCTATCCTTGGAGTGGAGCAAATGCTCTGTTCAGACAGACGTCATTAAATTAAAACAGGTTTGCATATCCATTCCCTAGGCATTTGCTATCACTATTGTTCTAACTATGCGAACAGGAAGCTGGAGATTTTAATAAAACCGTTCTGGTCCTAAGACTGCAAATGAAGGAGTGCTCAAATAGGGAACCAAGAGTGGGAACTCACAAGAAACTTGCAGGAGCAGCTATGCCATACCTTTGCTTCTTTCCTTCTCCCCCTACTTCGCTCCGTCTCTCACTCTTTCTCCCTCCTGCAATCTTTTTTTACTTGCTGTCTTCTCCATGTCCGTCACTTTCTCTTTCTGCCTCCCATCCCATCTCTCTTTCTTTCTGCCCCCACCCCATAACTTTCTCTTTCTGACCCTCATAACCCTCCTGGATGCCCACCTGCTTCCCTCCTCCTCTACAGCAGCAGGGATGGCTGGGGTTCTCGCAGAAACACAATGGATCTCCCACCTACATAGATCAGTTCCCCTCTGGGTTGCCAGCTCCAAGTTGGGAAATTCCTGAAGTTCCTTGGGCATTGACTAGTTGACAAACACTTGGTTTTGCATAAGGCCAAAATCACAAGGATTGATTCAGAACTTCAGACAGGTGGTGGGACTTCCAGGGATGATTGCCACACAAATGTTGTCAATTTGAAGTGCACAGTGGATTCTGAAATTTGGCTCATGTACCCAGATGAAGAAACCATGGGTATTGTTGGATAATCTCCTTGGAGAGATGACACCTTTGCATTACAAGCAGAGTGCACTGGAGGCTGCAGCCCAGCAGAAGCATCTCCCAAGCATGCATGTGAGCTTGAGCGCAAAGAAAACTCGGAGTCATTTGTAGTTTCAAATCTAATAAAAAGAGTATTTATTAGTGAACTCCACTCTGGATAGAAAGGTAGATAGATAGGTTCACTATTCTAATCTAATCTAGCTGGATGGGGATGGATGCACTCAGCATCCATCCTCTCTACGCACATGGGGCTGTAGAAGGTTTTAGAGCAAGAGGGAGAGTGAGCCGGAAGGAAGGAAGAACCTGAGAGTATCAGTCTAACATCAAAGGGATAGTACCAGCATGATAAAGGTGTCAATCCATGGCTCCCTATCTAGCGTCTGACTTACTAGTAAAAAACCCTCTGTGGTTGAGGAAGGAAACAGCATAAAAGTCCCTCACTTCCAACAGCCAAGCCTAAGGGGTATTGCCTAACCCTGCTGGTTTGGATGTCATTTTTAAATTAGGATCCTTACCCCAAACTGCCCACTGGACTGAATCCAAGTGGTTTAAGCACTCTAAGGGCACTTTTGCACATGAGAATAATGGACTTTCAATGCGCTTTGCAGCTGGATTTTACTGTGCAAAATAGCAAAATCCACTTGAAAAACAATTGTGAAAGTGCATTGAAAGTGCATTATTCTGCATGTGCAAAAGTGCTCTAAGTATGCATTGGTTCAACCCATTTTCACGGGCGATCACACAAAAAACCATAATACCTGGGGGAGGGGAAGGTCACTGCATGACCTTGGGCTAGTCACACACTCTCAGTCTAACCTGGCTCACTTGTGAGAATAAAATGGAGATAAGGGGATGATGTAAACTGCTTTGGGTCAGCTTGGGGAGAAATGAAGTGAACGAATTAGTAATGTCATCTCAATCAAAGTTACAACTGTTGAAGTTTGTTTAGAACTACACTGCACTGTGACTACCTTATGGACTTTCATGAGCCTATGACTTAGAGATAGTCCCAAAACACCTCTACAGCTTTTCTAATATTACCTACCTTGTCCACCAAGTAGAGACAAAATTTCTATAATTGCCTGCGCATATATTTTCCTAATTAAAGCAGCACTGTAAAGGCATATCCAAATACTTAATTGAAGTTCTCTGAAATGAATTAGAATCACAGAATCATAGAGTTGGAAGAGACTCCAAGGGCCATCGTGTCCAACCCCCTGCAATGCAGGAACAGACAATCAAAGCACTCCTGGACTGTGAGCTTACCTTGTTTATCCTCTGTCTTGATATTTGGAACTTCAAATGGGCAATATAAAGCTATACAGGAATTAAGTAATATTAGGTATTGTTCAAAGGAATAGAACATAAGAACATAAGAAAGAGACTGCTGGATCAGACCAGAGTCCATCTAATCCAGCATTCTGCTACTCACAGTGGCCCACCTGACACCTTTGGGAGCTCATATGCAGGACGTGAAAGCAATGGCCTTCTGCTGCTGCTGCTGCCGAGAACCTGGTCTGTTAAGGCATTTGCAATCTCAGATCAAGGATCAAAATTGGTAGTCATACATCGACTTCTCCATATATCTGTCCAAGCCCCTTTTAAAGCTATCCAGGTTAGTGACCATCACCACCTCCTGTGGCAGCATATTCCAAACACCAGTCATGTGTTGCGTGAAGAAATGTTTCCTTTTATTAATCCTAATTCTTCCCCCCAGCATTTGCAATAGAGGATTCTCTCTCAAGTACTTGTTTTGTTCTGTTCTCTGTTGTTCTTCTATGTTGGCACTGCACTTTGCACTTTTCTACATTAAAATTATCTGTATTGTTTTCTTAATTGTTTTGGATTTTGGCCAGTGGCCATAGTGCAATAGTTGCTGTTTAGTTTTTTTCACATTGCCCATATCGTTGTGCTTGTATCTAGGGTTCATAAAATAGGCCTGAGTGCCTAGAAGATTAGGCTGTAATAAATCTGTTTAAATGTCTCAAGACTCCATTTTGGTTTTGTTGTGGAAAAACTAACACAGCTGCCACTCTGGAGTAAAGCAACTGGGTTGGTTTTCAAATGTGATATTTTAAAAAATCACAACACCCAAAGCCTAGTTCAAATATTTGTCATTTTTCATTTTTTTTCTGGTCTCTAATGAATTATTTTTCTGCCCTAAGCAAATAATGTGTGTCATGAAGTAAATGTTCTCCAGTGCACTTATTATTTACACAAACCCACAGACAACAGTAATACTTCACTTTGATGCTTCCCTTTCCTGTTTCAAATTAACATGCCTGTTTTATATGAGCTGGGTAAAAAGCACCCTGAAGTCAAAATCAGTAAGTTTTTGTTTTGTTTTTTAGAGGTTGTTTCATGCTGCTGGTGCTTTTCTGCCTACAGAAAAATAACTGTGAGCAGTGAGTAACTGTTCTCTGGGGACACTGGGTTGGACACAGACTAAATTTTCATCTGCAGAGCATCTGTTTGCCTCTCTTCCTCCACTGCTGTCCACTGAACTAAAAAAAATACTGTTCCTGGGGGATAGAGGCCCCCAAAGAATGACATGAATCCCATTGCTCACTAAGATGCAGGTGATTATGAGTGAAAAGGACCTATGGTTGATTTTTTTTATTCTGGAGAGATTCTTTAAAAATGTCCAGTTACCACAGTGTCTGTTGACAATGGAAGGGATATTATTTAAAATAAGCAAAAAGAAGGGAAGGAATAATGGTTTCCTCTTTATTCCTGGATTTCTGTTTTCCAAAGGAAGGTCGTTGAGGTAAATCTGCAGGAGTAGAGAATGCCTAAATTGTGAACAGGAGGCAGGAGTAACTTGATGTATATCACTGGTCCCCTGCAAAGGTGCATTAGTGAAGGTATCCTCACGTTCACATGATCCTACACATCCTATTTCCCAAGAACATCACATCCTTTATTTTCTCATCCTCAGCGCTAAAAATGCTTGAGATTAACCTGGAAAAATCAGCATATGCTTCACTGCTTCAGCACTTCCAGTCTTTGGCAGAGGCGTAGCAAGGGGGAAAATTGCCCGGTGCACCGGTGCGTCCTCCACCCCGCCCCGCCCCACCCTGGAATGCCCCTGCCCTGGAACGCCCCTGCCACGCCCCCGGAATGCCCTTGCCACACCCCCACAGGGGAGTACGCCTGATGCGTTGTGCACCCCCTTCCCTCTTGGAGCTTCACTTCTGGTCTTTAGCAACTCCAGCTCTGTAGTTTCTGGCTCCCTGCCCATTTCAGGTGATAATGATGTTGCATGCAGTTCCCCGCCTCACCTGAAGGAGGCTCAAAGGACTAATAATGTAGCAGGATAGTTCCCAAACATTTGAGGTTCAATTCCCCCAGCCATAACTGCACATTTACATGAACAAGAATAGCATCTGATTTCTGCATGAGTATTTCCTAATTCTCTAACCATTGAAATGCTGCCTCACTCAGTTATCTGATATAACTTAGAGGTGCTTGCCTTGAAACCAGTGTGTGTGTGGGGGGGGGGGGGGGATAATGTGTTCATTATGTTGAAGAGTGGAATGACATGATAGACTTTAATGCCTGGTGCCATTTCACAGCAGTAAAGTGGGACTTATAAGACTCCCTGGCTCCAGCTTTTGGAACACAAGTTATCACTTGTAAATCTGAAGGTGGAGAACCTTTTCTCTTTTTCAGATCCATGAAAAAACATGTGTCTAAATGATCTGTGCTAGAGATAAAAGTTACACTCGTTTTGATGCTCAGAAGACATTCTTCACTTGCCCTGGGCCTTCTATTTAAGGGTAGTTTTCCTTCCTATTTGGACTCTCTGGTTAGTTTTAAAGTTATGTAGAACATTTATGCACTCAAGATTTAATTGTCCTTTTTCAATGGTTTTGCTGGGTCGTCTGCTAAAGACCCCTTTTTCAGACAGGCCTTCTGTCAGTAACTCCTTGGTACATATCCTTTTGCAATGCCCTCATGTGTCCCAACTGAGGCTAAAATGAATTGTCCCATAGCTTTAATAAATGGTCCATGTTTTCTCAAACAACTTTAGAGCAAAAGAGTCAATTCCTCTTGGAGGACTCTGACCCTCGACATACTTATCTTGCTGCTTGTTTTCTAGCGGTTGCAGAGAAGAGTTGAAGGGAGGTGTTTTTACATATGAGTCTTATTTAAGTTTTCTGGCTGTATTGTTCAAAACCTTGGTCTATAGGGGGGAATAGGGGGGAAGGAAGGAAGGAAGGAAGGAAGGAAGGAAGGAAGGAAGGAAGGAAGGAAGGAAGGAAGGAAGGAAGGAAGGAAGGAAGGAAGGAAGGAAGGAAGGAGGGAGGGAGGGAGGGAGGGAGGGAGGGAGGTGTGGAGGGGAGGGAGGGAGGAAAGCGAACGTAACGTAACGTAACTAATCTAACGCAAGCGACGCATCGAACACTCTTTAAATGGTCTAGAGATCGGCTAAGTCTTTCGAGAGGCCATGTAAATTGTTTACTTCAGTTGAGAAAAAAATTCAGGAGTGACCTTTCAAGCTCATTGGGGAGAAGCACCTCTGAGGCTTAAATGGACAAGGAAAAACAAATGTTGACTAATTTATTTACCTCCTCTTCAGTTTTTCTCATGTAGTTAGGACTGTGGTTGGCTCAGTAAGGGAGGAAAGAAGTCTTTCCTCACAGATGACTTCCCCTGATTCCACACAGTCAAGCCTCAAGCCATGGATCTGGCTTTTTCATGTTCCTTCTGCACTTTGTTAATTTTAACAAACTGGAGTTGTTGTGGGGTCCGTTTATTTTCTTCCTCACGTACCCAAAACAATCCAGATCGTAGGGCAGTTCATTGTTGGTAGCGTCGCATTGCCAAAGGTCTTTTTAATTAATTTATTTGTCACATGATATTGTGATATATTGACATAAAACTAAAAGACCACCCTCTTCTTTGTGTGTGAAGTGAGGCGACTGGAAAAGAGCCTTCCTACATCGAATTTTGAATGAACTGAGCAGGGTTGTTTGGTTGTTTGGAGGAGTGATTCATTAATGTGGTTTCTTAGTCATTCAACTTAGAGGAGCAGCAGTGGCGTAGTGGTTAAGAGCAGGTGCACTCTAATCTGGAGGAACCGGGTTTGATTCCCCACTCTGCCACTTGAGCTGTGGAGGCTTATCTGGGGACTTCAGATTAGCCCAGTGGTGGCGAACCTATGGCACGGGTACCAGAGGTGGCACTCAGAGCCCTCTCTGCGGGCACATGCAGAGTGCCTCCCCCACATCTAGGCTGGCCTGGGCCGCTGGCCTTGATTATTAGCATTAAACCTAGGACCTAGTTTTGGGGAAGCATTGTAGGTAACCCTGTTAAGTGCTGTTAAACCCCACTGATTTTCATGCGAAGAACTACAGCGCGAGCCTCTACCTGGGAGTAAGCTCGGTTGCTGGCAATGGGGCTTGCTTCTGAGTAAACCCTCCTAGGGTTATGATTCACCAGTTGGAAGAGTTGCATGGTTGCTTCAAAGCAAAGCCACCGACCACCACCAAGCCACCGACCACCACCAAGCCACCGAGCAATGCACACCTCAGAGCCAACCGCTTTTTCTAAACTAAAACTTCAGTATTCAGGTTAATTTGCCATGTTGGCACTTTATGATAAATAAGTGGGTTTTGGATTGCAATTTGGGCACTCGGTCTCGAAAAAGTTTGCTATCACTGGATTAGCCTGTGCACTCCCACACACGCCAGCTGGGTGGCCTTGGGCGAGTCACAGTTCTTCTAAGCTCTCTCAGCCCCACCTACCTTGCATGGTGTTTGTTGTGAGGGGGGAAGGGAAAGGAGATTGTAAGCCCCTTTGAGTCTCCTACAGGAGAGAAAGGGGGGATATAAAGTCAAACTCTTCTTCTTCTTCTATTGAATCTCCAGTGTATGTTTCCTGCGCTGAGTTAATGTGGAATGGATAAAGATCACAGATAAAAATCATGGCTAAAGCTTCATGCAGCAGGGTAGTGGGTCTCAGCTCCTTGGCATCCAGCAAGGCTGGCTGATCCCCAATTGCTGCAACAACTTCCGCATTGAAAAAACCAACTGTCTAGAAATCCCTTAGACCAGCGGTTCTCAACCTGGGGGTCGAACGGCCCTTTCACAGGGGTCGCCTAAGACTCTCTGCATCAGTGTTCTCTATCTGTACAATGGATACATGTTAGGGTTGGGGGTTTCCACAACATGAGGAACTGTATTAAAGGGTCGTGGCATTAGGAAGGTTGAGAACCACTGCATTAGACTAATGGGTACCATGGTGTGGTGTGAACCCTGGTATCTCTATAACAGGGGTAGGGAACCTGCGGCTCTCCAGATGTTCAGGAACTACAATTCCCATCAGCCTCTGTCAGCATGGCCAATTGGCCATGCTGGTAGGGGCTGATGGGAATTGTAGTTCCTGAACATCTGGAGAGCCGCAGGTTCCCTACCCATGCTCTATAACATGGTTCTCCTGCAAAAAGAGAAAAGCAACAGCAATGCATCGGCTGACAGAGGAATGTGCAATGGAATCGGCTGCCTAGGGAGGCGACGAGCTCCTCCTCACTGACAGTCTTCGAGTAGCAACTGAATGAAGACTTGCAGGGGTGTACTGCCCGTGGGTCAAGTGTCCCTGGGCAGCTGCCATTTAGTCACACGTGGGGCAGAAAATTGCTCCCCACACTCCTCCTCCTCCCCCCTGGGTCCATATACTGACTTCAAGACCTGGTGCAAATAATTTTTTGACCATGGTGGGGTGGGTGGCCGCTCATGTTGGGGAGGGGGTGGTGGAAAACTGGGCTACATTGCACTGGGCTACATTTTCCCTAGATACACCTCTGAAGATTTGCCAGGGATGCTATAGTATAGACTGATCCAGTACTGAGCAGGGAGTTGGACTAGAGGTCCTTTTGGCCCCCTTCCAATGATTCTATGAGCCTACTTGATAATTCCCCAAGGCATGCAGTTCAGATTCATGTCCTTTAGATTCCTTGCCTTTCTTTTGTGGAAATTTGTGCCACTAATAGAGAACAGAGTACAGAGTACAGAGAGTACAGAGAAGCAACGTTGAGCCAGTATTGAAGAAAACCGGAGTTATTTCACTTTGAAATTAGTAGTATGGCTGTAAGGCTGGGGGGAGGTGTAAGGTGAACAAAACAGCCATAACCCAGGGAACTTACCTTGGTGGATCCATGATTCTTGTCAAGATCCTCTGCGTCCAAAAGAAAGCTCTCTGTTGTTGTGTGTATATTGTCATGAATGTCTGTAAGGATAGAACTCAAGGACATTGTTCATGATATCTCAAAATAATGTGAAAGTGAGAGTAGGGGTGAACACAGTACTTACCCACATCTATTGGTAACAGATGTAGTCTGGGTGGATAGTCATCAGATCTCTGTTAAAAAGCTCCCTGAAACCTGGTCTCTCTTCATATGAAGATCTTTCAATAGCAGGGGCCTCACCATGTCCTTTGGCTGTATTCTTGCATTGCTGCATAGTAGCAATTCAGTTCCTTGTAATAGGATAGGTGGTGGGAAGTTTCCAGTTGTTCTGAGCAGTCAGCTGTCTGCATTCTTTCTCATGGACTTAGTTTTGGTCTAGCACTCCATTACAGATCTCTCATGGCCCCTGGTCACCATATGCTCTGATAGTCTCTCCAACACATCAATATTCCAGTGAGATGATCCCAGTGCTTCTTCAAATTTCTCCTTGCCTAAAAAAAATCCAAAGTCTCTCTTTCTGTCCAGGACACACTGTGGCCTCCATTATTCTTCTTGATCCACATGGACATGTTCCTCTGTTAGAAACACAGAAGTGGAAAGTGCTGGAAAAAAATGGCAAGAGAAAGGAGCTTCCGAAAAGAAAGTTTTTCTGCAGTCTTCAGAGTTATTGTCCAGAGAGAGATGCACTCTAATTAGATACAGTGGTTCTAAATTGCCTGTGATTCACTGATAAGTGCTCCAGTTGCAATTCTCTCATTGCTGATAAGAACCCATGCACTAGAATAGCTATTTGCAGAGCCCAGGAAAAGGAAGTGAAGGAAAACAAAATGGTGCCTTTTGTTTCTGAGTACAAAAAGTGTATATTTTCACAATCTCCATTTGAACCCCAAATGAATGCAACATTGTTAATTTTAACTATTTAAAGAGATTTCGTCAAAGAAACACCTCTAAGGAAGGCAGCAGAGGTTGCCTCTGCTCAACTCTTATGTGGAATGCCTTGTGGATGGGGTTGCTATGGGTTGACGATTCAATGGCACATTCTTTTTGGGAAAAGGTGGACACTACTTCTACACTGGGCTGGCCCTTCAGAAGATGCTTCTTTAGCTCTATTAGAATTATGCTTTCTGGGATGCCAAAAAATTCCTAAACATGTGAATAAGCATCACCCAAACTGCACATTCCAGAAAAAAGAGAGAGGGGGGGAGAGAGAGAGAGAGAGACTTGGATTACAACTTGACCAAAACCAGCATTTCCATAATTTCTTGCCCAAATTCCTATTTAGACATGAAAATCTTCCCATGCAATTGCTCCTCTGTGTGAGTATTTAAAAACCCATTTGCGCTGCTTCTCCCTCCTCCAAACAACCATAACCATTCTTTATTTTTTCTCTCCAGACCTGCAGAAAACAAGGTCTTCTTTTGCTGCACCTGTTCTCCTCTGGCACCAGTTCTCCCATTTTCCCAGCTGTGATTCTGGTCCCTGCAGGTATAACAGGATTAGGCTCGCTGCAATTTTGATGGTGCCAGGTAACAGGATTTTGATGCTCTGTAATTTTACTGTAATTTTGATGATGCCAGGTAATTGCTCTCAGTAACAGGAAAGTAATAAAAACCCAGGCTTTATTTCTAACAGACCCTCAGCCAAAAGAACTCTTACACAGTGGACCTTTGCCTGCCTCTCTCTCTCTCTCTCTCTCTCTCTCTCTCTCTCTCTCTCTCTCTCTGAGCAGCAAGTAGACATGGTAATAAAGTGATATTATGGCTTGATCATTATGTACTAATGGTTAGGACCTTGACAAAGGCATGTTGCTGTTTCTTAATGGTCCTCGCTAGATGCCTGAATGAGCTGCTACCTGCAGTCTGTGACGAAGTGTTCAGTAGAATTGTGTGTGAGCCGTTCTAAAATCAAAGGACAACTGAAAGTTAGCCAGACTGAGGGCTGGAACAGATCTGAGGTGCACAAACCTTCAGGTCGTGTGCTGATGTGCTTCCAAATGCTATGCTTGAATGTTTACCAACATAATGAATATTGCAATGACTCTAAGGGCTATTTGCATACACAACTTACTCCTGGTTTTTATGGCAGCCATTCACAGTCATTTAAATCAGATTGGGAAAATTGCTCTGCATACCTGCCTTTTCCTCTGAATCTCTTCTGCTGTGGAGTCAGCGTATTGCTTCTGCATGTGATCAAATAAACAGGAATATCTATCAAGAGTGAGGGGTGTCACCAACAGCATCACTGGTGGTGCAACCAACCCTCTCTCATTATTTTTTTGCACACTAGTGCTACTGTGCAGAACCACTAGAGTCATTTACTCCTCCAATAAACTGTTATCACTAGCAATTTGTTGTGTACTGACTGGACAAACAGTGCACAAGTAAAAGAGTAGGAGAAAAAAACACTCAACAAAAATGGCTCCCAACCCTGCATCAGCTAGAAACATTTTACATAATGTGTGAAGCAAAAACCTTTCAGCAAGTAGTAGCAATTAACAGAAGAAGTCTCCCTACACAGTAGCTTCCACAAGCCATTCCCCTACTCCAATTTTTTTGCTTTGTTTTGAAAGAACAAGTTTAGCAATAGAATGCTGATGGGAAGAAGAACACACTGTGGAAGAGTAAGGGAGAAGAATGTTAAACCAGAGTGGTCAAATGGATAAGGGTGGTGGACTCGGGAGAACCGAGTTTCATTATCCACTCCTTCACATGAGTGGCGGATTCTAATCCGGTGAACTAGGTTTGTTCCCCCACTCCTCCACATGAAGCCTGCTGGATGACCTTGGGCTATTCACAGTTCTTTCATACTCTCTCAGCCCCACCTATCTAACAAGGTGTCTGCTGTGGGGAGAAGGAGGTTGTAAGATACTTTGAGACTCCTTACGATTGAGAAAAACAAGATATAAATCAAAACTCTTCTTCTAAAGAGAGTGGCTACTGAACCAGCACCAACTGGTGCCATTTTAAATACTATGTGAAGGATCAGTGTCTTCTCCCCCCACCCCCCAAAGATGAGGGATTTCTTTCCTTTTCTTTTTTAAATGAACAAGAAGATATTGCTTGATCACTGGGGCATTGAAGCAATAGTCCCAGCAGGTTCTTGAATACCAAGTTTCATTGAAAACAACTCCCCTACGTTTCTAGCTTCTTCCCAGGGAGGCATAGATGGGGGTGACTAACATCCACCTCTTGATGGTGTGCAGTTAACACTTATGCAAACCATTTAGAATCCAGGAGTGACTCTTGGTGCCTTATCCATGGAGGCTCAGATCACAAACACTGGCTTTTTACCATCTTCAACAGGAGAGGCTATTGGAACCCTATCCGTCCCAACCCGACCTGATCACAGTGACCCATGCCACAGTCACCTCCAGACTGGATTACTGCAACTTGCTCTCTGCAGGGCTGCCCTTGGGCCTGCTCCAGAATCTCCAGCTTGAGCAAAATGCAGCAGTGCAAGTCCTTACCAAAACCCCACGGCAAATGCACATCCAACCAGTGTTCTACCAGCTGCATTAACTCTGGGTGGAGCACAAAATCAGGTCCAAGGTACTCACCTGCAAAGCCCTCAATGTTCCAGGGCCATCATATCTGCAAAACCGCCTCTTCCAGTTTGTGCCCCAAAGAGTATTACACTCACCTAATACTGATTTGCTGTCCCCAAAGCAACCCGGCTTGCCTCAACCAGGACTAGCAACCCCATCTGGAGTGGGGGGGATGACTCAATGGAGCCAGTGAGACCTTACTGGTCATTTGCCCATCCTGACAATGTATTTGGCAAATGCGCCAGTGGAGTAGGCAATTAGGAGGTGGGCAGGCACCGTGGACCTCGGCACTGCCCATCTAGAAGGGAGATTGGGGTTAGGGGCTGAACTGGTGTTTAATCAGACACCAGCGTGGGGGGGAGTGGACTGGGTTGTTCCCAGGGGACAAGTCAACAAAAGTTGGCTCCCACCTGAGCCTTCACACCATGGCTGGTGCCCTGGACTTACACTGCCTGAAAGGGTGGTGGAAGTCCATTTAGCCCCACGGAGGGCTTCCAGTGGCTGGGGAGGTTTGCTGTTTTTCCCGCCTCCCTGCGCCACCCAAAAGCACTCTGGAGGCAGTGGGGCAGAGCAGTAGTGGATGGGGTTGCCCAATATTTTTGGCCGTCCAACATTTTCAGTCATGGAACATTCTGTCAGATGAGACCCAGGCTCTGCGGGATTCAATGCAATTCTGCAGGGCCTGCAAGACAGAACTGTTGCACCAGGCCTACAGTTGAGGTAACAATGGTCTTACCACCTAGTGGCCTCCGTCCCTCTTCCCCTCCCCTCTTACCCTTCTGTCTTTGTATTGGTGAACATTTATTGTTCTTTTAGCATATCAGAATTCCAGTCACCATCTGAGTGTATTGCTATAGAAAGTTTTAGATTGTTATGGATAGAATTTTATTGTATTCATCTCATGTTGGAAGCGGATCTGAGCCTACAAAGGGAAGGGCAGCCTGCAAGTAGAAAGTAATAAATAAAAGTATTAAGCCCGAGCTGCCAGGGAATAAAAAGGCTGATAAGTGGATAAGGGGCAAGGGTCTTAGGAATACTAGGTTGTGCTACCTGTTGCAAGCAGAACTCTGAGGTTATAATAGCTTAGATACTCAACAGGTGAAGAATTCTCTACCCAAGAATGCAGAGACCGAAGAAATTTCACCTATTCCATTTCCATAACTGTTAAAAACACAGCAGCCTTACCAGTAGACAAGGTTGCAAAGTAACCTGAGAAAAACAGCTTCCAGGTTTTCTTAAAGATGATTTGATGTCACTACTATTTCCAGGAGCTTGTCAGCAGATTAAGAAAGAATGTCAATGAGACGCCCCTCTAGAAATGTGAAGCAGTACAGAACGACAGTCTGGTATAATTTGACTTTAATAGCCTGCTAGTTGAAGGCTAACAAATTTTAATTCGCAATTTAAATGCAAATGAAAAACACAGAGGAATGAAATACAACAGAGTAGCCAGCAGTTGGCTTTGGAAATTTCACTCTTGCTTTAATAAATCTTTGACGGATTCTTCCATTTCAATTTATCACAGCTGCCTCCTCCTCTCCATTCCCTCTTTTAAAGGCAATGGCCGAATTAGACAGAACAAAAATTTTGACCGTTGTCTATCACTGTCAAGGGGAGTGATGGATATTCTCACAAAGAAGACAATTGTATCCTGAAATGTTCAATATGAAAGACTTTCACTGTTAAGAATATTATGGAGCTGGGATGAAGTTTGGTCTACAGGGAACATATTATATGATTAGTTAATCCACATAGAGAAACTTCTTCCTACAGAATTATTCAATATCGGAAGCTACTCACATGCTGCATTCACTTTACAAATGAAAGCGGGGAGTACTTCAATGAATGTAGGTAACTTATACCTGAAGCAGCTCAAGCATCCTAAAATGTAATTCATCTTTGAAAAATGAAAGTAGACCATGATCTTTGTCGCATTTACTTACTCACTTGTTGGAAAACAGGTATAAGTCCAATAATGTATGATGCATCTGAGTTGACTCTCAATATATATTACATGCAGAAACAAGAGAGAAAATGAAAAATTCTTCGTTTGGGCTTCCTGTTCAGTCAGGTGGTGGAATCTAGTCTGTCCTTGTCTGGTTCAGGCAGCTGTACCAGGAGGGACTGTCGCTTTGTGGTAGGATCCCTGTGTTGCAATCAGAAGATTCCAAGTTCAAATCCCAGTATATCCAGTTATCTCTAGCAATCACCAGTTAAAACTATCATTTCGCAAGTGCTTCTGTAACCTCAGCTTGTGGGTTTTGTGGGGCAGAACTTGGAATGAGTTTGCAACAACAAAATTTAAAAACAAAATTGGTTTACTTTCTTAACATATAACATCAACATTTAACATCACACTTCAAGGTCCTGTTCAGGTTTGCATTTTCAAGTCCTTATATTTAAAGTCTGCTGATACTGCCAAGTCCAATTCTTCTTTGCAAGTGGGTTGGCTCCTGAAGACTCCAAGGGCTTGATGAACAGGATTCAACATGGTGAAGGTTTCCAGGAGAACTCTCACCCATTACAACCACAAAAAGAAACCCTGAAACAATAAACTCCTGAAACATAACTCCCTGGTCCACCGTCTGCTCTCTGACACCCATTCCAACCCCTGGTTTTCCATAATTGAAGAAAAAATTGCCTCTATCGGACTGTCAGTGGATTCACTTTGCCCTTTGTCCTATTCAGAAGCTTATAGGAAATTAAAAGGTCAACTATTGGATAGAGAGTTCTCCACCTTAATCACTGCAGCCAAGAAAACGTTCTCCCCCCTGTATTTCCTCCCATTTGAACGGGGCCACTTTGGCTCACTACTCCGTATTGTTTAATCAAACCCTGTTCAAAGGAGAGCCATAATGCTCGCCAGGTTCAATGTTATGCCTTCTGCCTTGTTACATGGCAGATTTAATAAGCAAGAAAAGGCTAAAAGATTGTGCCCATGTAACGATGGCTCAGTTGAATCTCTGGCTACCATCCTCATCCCCACTTCATCCTGTCTCCAGCATTCAAGGAAATCAGATCCAAGCTTATGTGAATCTCACTCCCTTACATTTACCCCGACCTCCCCGATTTATTTAGATTACACTACTTGTTGGACAACCCTGATCCTTCTCTCTGTATGATAGTGGCAGACTTTCTCCTGGAAATTACTAAATGCCAGTAGATTTCCTTTGTCCTAACATGTATATCCTATGTTGTATATGCTTTTTAATCTGTTTTTATTATTGTTTTACTGCTGTCTATGCCAATAAAGGCTTGCTTCTCTAACATTTACAACATAGCAAAAATAAACAACTACCTTCCCAGTAGTTCCCAACAATATTGCAGTTTACCTTAACAAGGTGTTAAGGGCTTATACAACCAAGGTCCGAGTCTGGTACAACCAAGGTCCGAGTCTGGTAGCCTTGTCTCCTCCAACTACATGAGGTCTGCAGCCTCGTGCTGCTTTGAGTCTCCACCCCTTACTGGGTCAACCCATTCTGAGGGGTTACACTTACTTCAGGGGTTACACTTACTTCAATGATATTGCTTTAACAGCCCACTGGCCACAAGCCGCATCACGCTAATAAAAACCACAGAAGAAATTTGCCCCTTTTTACATTTAATGACCACCCACGAAAACTTAGCAACCAGTAGTGAAATCCTAATAACTGATCATAGAAAATGAGTAAAATTTTGTAAAGAATACAATTTATAAAATAAAAGCTGCCTCAAATCTCCCCAGCAACTACAAGTCAACAAAAATATGCTTAATAGTCTCAGTACGGTTACATTCACGGCTTCTATCCAAAAAGGGGATACCTGTGTAACATCCTTCAGTTACCTAAGACAGAAAACCATTTAAACCCAGCTAGCATGAAGGCCCTTCTGTACTGATGTACTGTTAAATTGAAAACATACTGTGGAATAGCATTAGGGGGAAGTGGGCCATGGGTAGCCACTGAGCAAACCCACAGAGCTCTCTCCTGTGTGCTGCTAAAATTCCAGAGATGTCACTGCTAATTTAATTTCATTGGTGTAAAACACCATATTTGAATCAAAGCCAAGCAGCTGCAACCTGCTAGCAATAACCTTTTTCCAAGATGATGTTTGATCTTTACCAATGAGGCTTATAAACCCTTCATCAGACATAAGCACCTTATGAAATATCAGGGAAGCTCTTTGCCGAGCAAGGACTTCCAAAGATTTTTGACCTAATTCCACTCTAAGAGCTACCCCAGAAACACAATTTTGGCACATCCGTAATAGAGTGTAGAAACTATGTTAAAGATTGATAGCTTTATTAATAGTTTCATAGTTCCCGGTATATAATTCCCACCCCTAGTATAGAAAAAAAAATGTGTCAAAGCATTACTACAGACTTTCACTTCGTATTTAATGTAATGCAAATACAATTTCCAAGTTAGATTAGTTTGAATTGTTATACCTAGGAAATTAAATTGCCTGACTTTTACACCCACTGCCCAATTTTCCACCCATTTTCATATAGCAAGTAATGTGGGACTTGAGACTTTGGAGATCTATGGCCAGATTGAGTAGCCCATGCTTGTCTTTGATAGACCAACAATGGTCTGATCGGGTACCATCATGTGTATTTACCCAAATGAAAATGTATTGCCCAAATTTTAAAAGCATTGACAGGCCTCCATTTATCAAACTCAGATAAGAAAGCAAGGGGGGGAAATCAAATCTGTTACTACTGACATTAATTGAGGCTGTCTCTGCCTGTCTTTACTTTCCTCCTTTCTTTCTGTGATTCATAGCATGTGTGTGTGAGAGGGGGGGCACAGAAACTATCTCAGATACATGCCATTGGAGAAACCCTATGCTGCTGCATCATGGACAAGCACTGAGGCATCAGCTCCACAGACCCCCCCCCCCCCAAGAACTGCCAGTACAACACTCTGTGCTGATGATGGAAGGAGTTAGCTCTCTAAGCTTCCCCAGCCTGGGAACACCTCCTGCAATGGAACAGAGCTACACCTGCAGAAACTGCAGCATAGCACCCAGGCAACCATAGAGCTGGGGAAAGGCAGCATCTCCAGCCCCAGATGGTTGGGGCTTCTAATGCCACAGGAGGCAGACAGGTGGCATGGTCACACCCATTGGCCCCAGTCCAATCCCTTGCCTTTAACACCATGGCTAATGCTGGCCCCTAGCAGCTAATATAAACCCTGTGATATGCACTGGCAGACCAGGTGCTAAGTTGTGTGACAAGGGGCTAAGGCAACTGACTCCATGACCATCTTGAACCTAGTGGGGGTTAAAAGACACATGGGGAATGGGAGCACTATACAGGGGCATACTGCAGACAAGACTGAGGTGGGCAAGAGAGAATAGCCGCACTCCTGTGGACCTGATCCCCAACCATGGTGAGTATCCCATGGCTACTGCAAGAGATACTGCAGACCTACCCTGCAGGTATGCTGAATGGGATTGGGTATGATGGCGGCCTACTGCCCAACAGCAAAACCCTGGACAGCAGCCAAGCCAAGGTCTTGTCCATCACAGAATAAGATATACTTAATCCCCCCCCCCCCACACACACTAACTCTCCCAAACCATCACTCCTCAGACAGTTCTGTCTAGGAGCCATGGCAGAGGAGGGGGGGAGGCACACTGCAAATTCCCAGTGCTCAACCATTCCTCAATTCAATGGGAGGTCAGCCATTAGTTCTTGTGGAGATCATGGAACTGCTAAACACACCTCCAGGGGAGCCCCTGAAGGGGACAATCATGGTGGGCTGCTCAGAATCAAATCTCATTCTATCCAGTGGGGCTTACTGACAGAAAAGTGTTGACTTGCAGCCAAGCTGTGTCTTCTACAGGCGGAAGCTGCACAGCGATCCCACCTCATGCTGCCAAGGGTTAACCTTCCCAAACTGTCCATGACAGGGGATAGGATACCACAGACCTCCCCTCTAGATGACCCACTGCCCAACCCTGCAGACTTTGGCCCAGCGACATAGCCCTGCCCTCCTGGGACATGAGGGACCAGGGCCACAGCCAAATGCAGACAACACACTCAATACACAAATAAGAACGGGTTTTTATACCCCGCATTTCTCTACTGAGAGGAATCTCAAAGCAGCTTACAATCGTAACCCCACCCTCCAGGCACCTCATGAGGTAGGTGGGGCTGAGAGTTCTGAGAGAACAGTGACTTACCCACAGTCATCCAACAGGCTTCATGTGTAGGAGTGGAGAAACAAGCTCACTTCATCAAATTTGAGTTCACCACTTATGTGCATGAGTGGGGAAACAAACCTGGTTCTCCACTAGCTGGGGGTTTTTTATTATAAGAGGGCAAATGGGAACCCTATCAAGGACGATGCCCACCCCCCTGGAATTGTTAACCCAGCAACCAGCCCTCACCCTCTGGCTTGGCTGCCAGTTGCCTCTTGAGGCTAGGTGGGTGAAGACCTGTGTATTGTGCAAACAGCCCATATGGTGATGTCATATCATGACTTTTACTAGGCAGACTATGGTCGATTCCCCACTTCAAAAGTGAAAGCAGAGGCAAACCAGTTTTGTAAGAATTGGGTGCTTTTGAGTATGGATTCATGCTCCCCACTGCAGCTTGTCCGTTGGGTTTCAAAAAGGCGTACCTCCAACGAGGTTCCAAAATACCACGCGCTATGGGGTGGGAGGAGCGGCAGAATCGGGGTGACTGCGTTGTTGATGCTGGTGTAGTGGGAAGTGCTGCAGGACCCTGGGATATTTGCCGTGAGGAGCGCGCATCTAATGGTGAGTGGGGAATTGGCCTGTTTATGGGGTGGTTTCCCACTGCCTTCCCTAGTCATCCACAGTGTGCACTTTACCCTAAAGAAGCGGGGTCCTCCTTTCACCAACCTCTGAAGGGTAGAAGGCTGAGCCAACCTTGATCTGGCTATCTGAAAATGACTTCTATCAAAATAAAGTTGTGAGCCAAGTTTTGACAGCAGCGCTGCATCTTACCACTCTGAGCTACTGGGCTCCTATCCGTGCCCTTACCATTACTAAAAGACTGAAGTTATAGGACTGGAAAGATAAATGCCCAGCTCCAGTAATCCAAACGATGCGGCACCTTACGGCCTCATCAACATTTTATCGAATTATAGATGACAATTGCATTTGAAAACATTTTTAGAATTTTATAAACCTTGAACAGATGGTATCTGTAAAATAATATCTTTTGGAATTTTTAGATTTCTGTATAGGGGTTTGATTTTTAACAAACAGTGGCAATATGGGGCCAGTTTCCAGCAGTCAACAGCAGACAAAAGAAGCCAGCACCCAAAAAGCGGCCAGAATCCACAAGCATTTGAAAGGGAAATTGAGAATATAACCCTATAACTCTCCTGGACCTCTTGGCGTCTTTTGAAACCATCAATCACTGCATTCTTCTGGATCATCTTTTGAGACTGGAGGCCCTATTCTGCTCTGCCTTGAAGGCAGGTTTCAGAGTATACCACTGGAGGACAGCTGCTCTGCCCCTTGATCTCTGGCCAAGGTTCCATCTTGACCCCCAAGCTTTCCAGCATCGATGTAAAATCACTGGGCGAAGTCATCTGGTTCTGGATGCCATATTGTTTTGTTGCTAGTTTGTAGTTAGCTGTCCAACCAATGGTATGTTTTGGGAAGGAAGTTGATAAAATTTAAGATAAAACAAAACTCATATAATCTGCATAGGTACATGAAAAGTAACTCGTCCTTGAATATCGAACAGATGCGCACTCGACTTCTCTCCAAAGCCCATCCATTCATCTTCCACGTGCACAGATATATATGGCTCAGAGTATAGAGCTGTCGACCCGAATATAAGTCAAGGCATCTAATTTTACCACAAAAAACTGGGAAACTTGTTGGCTCGAGTATAAGTCTATAAATAAAATAGATACCAATAAAATCTCACTGGTTTGTAAGAAAAGTTGACTAAAAGCAATCTTCATGATCAGAGGACGAACAGGATGAAGGCAAGGAGACTGCAAAGACTGTGGCTATCAAAGCTGGCGGATTTACAAGCTTAGCTTCACATAAAAACACAAACGGGAATGGTGAATTTAATACTCAAAGTTGGATGCAGGCAAAATGCTTCTGCCACAGCTGGCATGATCTCCTTTCTTGGCATGCCACAGCTCTGGTGGCCATCTTGGAATTACTGTATATACTCGAGAATAAGCAGAGGGGGGCTTTTTCAGCATTAAAAATGTGCTGAAAAAGTCGACTTATACTCGAGTATATACGGTATGTTAAAACAACCTAAGTGCTCAATGCTTGGAAAATCTGTCTGGGTCCTGCGAAAGAGTTCCATGAATGGGAGGGGTGTGTGAGTAATTTTCACCAATCCCCCACTGATGTTTCCAGGAGTGCCCTACCGAAGAAAGGAGTCAGTACAAGGTTCTGTGAGATTGAACCAAATGTCTTGAAAGCAGACTCATTAGATGATTTACTCAACAAATGGAAAAATGATAAGAATAGATTTGGGCTAAGAACTTTGATACCATTAAGAATCCATCACATCACAAGGCATGATTCTTTTCCTTTATTGAAGTTCATCCTTCACACATACTTATATTTCAGTGAAAACTTCTTTGATATGGCCACACTTGAATGCAGTGGCTCCAATTGGGACAACGCTGTGCAGTCACTCTCATTACAGGAATCTTATTCCAGCTCCAAACTGAATTCCATCACATATTCTAGAGGAATGAAAAACATTGACAAAGGAGATCCTTTAGAATTATTTCATTTGAAAAATAATTTACAAGTCATTAAACATCTTCAGCTGCTTTGCATTTAGTTGTTCCACTTCTGGGTCTCCTGAAACTAAATTAAGATTATCGACTAAATTTCTATTCTCCGTGACAGTTGAATGTAACAATATTATCTATAATATGCTGATGCTACCTTGTTCCATTCTTTATTTTTAGCAAATTCACATTAAGAAGAACATAAGAAAGAGCCTGCTGGATCAGACCAGAGTCCATCTAGTCCAGCACTCTGCTACCCGCAGTGGCCCACCAGATGCCTTTACCAGTGATGTCTTTGAATCAGTATCTAAATCGCAGCAATTAAACTGAAGCCAGGCCAGTAAATGGTGGCTATAAGTTGAGGCTTCTGAAAGAAAGAGCATCATGCTGGCAGGGGATGATGGGAACTGTTGTCCATAACATCTGGAGGGTCGCGAGTTTGACACCTGTGCTCTAAGGAATCAGACAGCAGCTGCTGGACTGCACGAATCTGAGCAAGCAAATAAAGAGGAGCAAAGAGGGAATAAGTGAGGGTCGCTGTGCTTGAGGCTGTTTGGTTCTTAAAAAGTTGCTTATCTGTGTGTCTGAGGCCCCTTCCGCACATGTAGAATAATGCACTTTCAATCCACTTTCAAAGAACTTTGCAGCTGGATATTACTGTGCAGAATAGCAAAATCAACTTGCAAACAATTGTGACAGTGGATTGAAAGTGCATTATTCTGGATGTGCAGAAGGGAACTGAAACTTGCTTTTAGTTCTTGGTGTGTGTTCTAAGAAATCAAGCGGCAGCCTCTGGAGCACGTGACCAGAATTTGTGCAAGCACAAGTTAAATATGGATGTTAAATATGGGTGGGAGACACCCACAGAGAAAAAATGATCTCACAATCAGATGTGAAAGTTCAGAACTGGGCCAAGGAAGTTACAGTATGACATTAACCTTCTTGATATAAGATTCTGCATAGTTTCTAGGAAGTACCCTACCTTATATAACACAGCCACCAGTAGCCACAAGAGGAAACAGACAAGAGTGGCCAATTAGCCACAAATCGCCAGTGGCCAGCAATGCCCAGTAGCCACAAAGTGTCTAATAGTTGCAATTGGGCAGAAACCTGGAGAGCCAGTAATTGGGCAGTAACCTGGAGAGCCAGTATCAACAATGAGCCAGTACAGAGAAGTATCTAATAGACACAAAAAACCTAGTGAGGCCAGTAGACAGAGTGGCCAGAAACTACAAGTGGCCATCAGCCAGGAGTAGGAAATACCCAGAAATGACACATAGTCAGGAGAAGCCTCTAGCCACAAGAGCAGTGGTCAGTAGCGACAAGTGGCCAGTACATTTCCCCTAGATACATCCCTGTGTGAGTTAGATATAATTGTCCTAATTATGTTTATATGTCACTGATAAAAGCTTTATGCTGAAATATGTGGCTCTGTTTTATTGTATTCGGCATCGTGTGTTCTTATTGTACCTGCACAACTGTTTCCTGTTTTTGATTTGCTGATATATTAAATTACAGCAATCTCAGTTCCCCAGGAATGTGACTTTTAAAAAAAATAAACGGCAGTAGAATGTAATCAAATGTCTTTCCCCACTCACTCTCTGTAAAAAATTCTGCCTACTTTTTCACTTCATTGCATCTGATAAAGTGGGGTCAAGCATCGCAAAACCATATGCTACAGTAAAGCTGTCAGTCTTCAGCGGGTTGACAGAGTTTTTGCTTTGGGCACTCACTGTACACTGCCCTGAGTGTTAAAATATTTTTAGAATCATAGAGTTGGAAGAGAATCATAGAGTTGGAATCATAGAGTTGGAAGAGACAACAAGGGCCATCAAGTCCAACCCCATGCCATGCCGGAACACACAATCAAAGCACTCCTGACATATGAAACAGAATGTAGAAACAATCTGAAAAACCAGCATAACACACCTGTCTCCACTTTGTACCCCCATAGGGACACAGTAATTGAGTTCTAATCGAGCGATATTTCCAAGCCTGAGAACTATTCCAGCACCATAAGACCACCGAATATACTCCGCTAGCTTACGAAGATGAGCTTTAGGACCTTCTCCTGAGTAAAGAAATAAAGCCAGTAAGTAAAAGATATATTCATACCAGTGAGTAGCCCAGCTTTTCTTTCAAGAACAGGAAGAAGCATTCAATATATTCCTCTTCAAACACATAATTCAGTCCAACTTAGGAACCTACAAGCTTTCTGTGTAAACAGGAGAAGCAACTCAAATACCTTACTAAAGAAAGGTGGGTTTTATGAGCACAATTCTTACCGTAGTTAAGGTTGCAAAGGTTACCAGCATTAAGGAAAAAGTGTGTTCGAAAGAGATCTCCAAATCCTCCACGGCCAGGACGAAAAGGGAGAGGTGTATACCAATGTAGGCCACCAGCCCAGTAAGCTTCACCTCCAAGGTAATCACCTAGAAAAGTAAAGCAATAGAAAATATAATCTAGAGATGCAAAGGCCCAGGGAGGATCATAGAGTCAGAAGACACCACAAGGCCATCAAGTCCAACTCCTTGCCATGCAGGAACACACATTCAAAGCACTCCCATCATACGCATCCAGCCTGTTTAAAAACCTCCAAAGGAGACTTTGGAGACACCACTCTCTGAGGGAGGGAATTCCACTGTCAAACAGCCCTGGCTGTCAGAATGTTCTTCCTAATGTTTAGGTGGAATCTCTTTTCCTGCACCTTGAATCAATTACTCCGTGTCCTAGTCTCTGAGTCAGCAGAAAACAAGCTTGCTCCCTGGATCCTGTGGATCCTGGTTCCTGTTTAGGTTTCATGCATGGAAGCACAACTTCCCTGCATCTCCTCTCCCACTACAGTCTGACCCCCATTCTCCATGCTCTCCCTGGGAGTTGAAGGACTCTTAGGAGTAGAATGAGGTGGGAATTAGAAGGCTTCTGTTGAAGGGGGGAGTGACCAGCAAAACCCACCCCCACACCTGAGGATCATTTCCACAGGCGCCAACCCCAATATTTTAATTGAGCCTCCCTTGTTTTTTCCAAAGTTTCCCCCCATAGTTTCACAATATCTGGAAATCTTACATTTCTAATGCTGTTCCATTCTTCGTCTGAATGGCTTCAGGCAACTAAGGAAAGTACCCAAGCACTGTAGCCTGCTGTACATTTCCAAAACTGTATCAGAAACACCGCTGTCTCTGGCCGTTTCCGCATGGGCCAAAAACGGCGGCTTCGGGGCGGTAAAGCGCCGCCCAAGGCCACCCCGTTACTCGCGACAGGCGGGCTGCTGTTGAAACGCAGCAGCGCCGCCTGGCTCAAAGTTCTTCTCCCGTCCCTCAGAGGCGGACGTCCAGGCCAGCCCTAAAAGACAACCAGCACAAGTGGTTGTTTTTGAGGGGACAGCTGCTCTTTCTGGCGGCGCGGTCGCAAAGCACAGGCACCGCCGGGAACACGCTGTTTCCCCTTCCCTCTCCCACTTACCTCGTCCCTGTCGTCGTCCTGTTGGCCTCCACAAAGTCCCTCCCTCGCTGTCCTCCGACCCCTGGAGGTCGGAGGGCAGCGTGGGCGGGGCTTAGGAGGCCAGCAGGACGAGGGAAGTGGGAGAGGGGGGAAGAGGCGGCTCCGTGCGGAGCCGCCTCTCCTGCGGCGGCCTCTGCTGGGCCTGCTCGCACGCTTGCGTGCGAACGGGCCTCCACCCCCACGCCGGCAGAATTCTTGCCGGCGTGGGGGCGCTTAGAGGCCATGCGGAAACGGCCTCTGTATTTACAGCCAATGGGTAGAAAACTAACCAAAAAGGTAGCATAATATACTTTGTGATAAAACAATCAATGACTAGCCAGTAGTGGTCTTAAGCATGGCAGAAATCAAAAGTCTACAGTGCTAGATCACTGAGGACTGGTGCCAAGGGGGGGGGGTGTTATATGTGTCATTAGACTCATCCAATTATTGCCTGAGGCACTGGGGCCTCAGCTGGTCATTTGGGTCTTAATGGGAGTGAGTGAACCTAGCTCACTTAGGTGAGCTACAGTGGAATGTTCTGTGGGAGTTAGTCAAGTTTGATGGAGACTCCAGGACAGAACCGGAATGAAGGCCCTCTGCGTTATCTTTCTCAGAATGGGCATCTGAGTAGTTTCATTTCAAAACTTTACCTGCAGCCTTCATAGCGCCAAACAAGAAAAAAACCACTCACGAACTGTAGAAAGCCATAAGAGGGTTGGGGGGACATGCAGTTTTACCCACCATAAGTCAGTATTCCAGAGTGGCCTACAAGCTGAAAAAGGTTGGAACTCCTGACTTATATTCTTTTACACTATGATTGCTATTAACATAGTCACACATAGCAGATGGAGGGGAAAATACTTCAGCGAAGTTGGGACCTAACAACATTTCCCATTCCTATGCTGTTATTTCTTATGGGACAAGTACATGATTTTTGGGTGTGAAAGTTGGACAATGAAGAATGCTGACAGGGAGAAAGTAGATTCCTTGAAAAGTGGTGTTGGAGGAGCATGTTACAGATACCATGGACTGTCAAGACAAATAAGCGGGTTCTAGATCAAATCACGCCTGAACTCTCCTTAGAAGCTAAAATGGCTACAATGAGGCTATCATACTTTGGTCACATAATAAAAAGACAACTGGAAAAGATAATAAAATGGCTACAATGAGTCTATCATACTTTGGACACATAATAAAAAGTCACTGGAAAAGATAATAATGCCAGGAAAAGTTGAAGGCAGCAGCAGAAGAGTCTGGATTTGTGCCCCACCTTTCTCTCCTGTAAGGAGACGCAAGGTGGCTTACAAACTCCTTTCCCTTTCTCTCCCTACAACAGACCCCTTGTGAGGCAGGTGGGCCTGACTAGCCAAAGGTCACTGAGCAGGCTACATGTGCATGAACGGAGAAACAAACTAGTTCACCAGATAAGAGTCCACCACTCATGTGGTGGAGTGGGGAATTAAACCTGGTTCTCTAGACTAGAGTCCATCACTTTTAACCACAATGCCATGCTGGAAAAGAGTAAGACCTAATAACTGATGATAGCCTCTATAAAGGAAGCCATGGCCCTCAGTTATTAAGACTTGCACAAGGCTGTTAACAATAGGACATTTTGGAGGACAGATTCATAGGGTCACCATGGGTCAGAAGCAACCTGACGGCACTTAACACTCGCAACTACATGATTACAATGTGATTTTCTATAACGCAGTGCTTCTCAGGAACACAACTACTACATTACAGCAGAACTGGCTGTATTTAGTCTGTCCTCTGTATTTAGTCTGTCTATTTAGTCTGTCCTCTTGGTTCTTATAACACTTACTACACTGATGGTTGGCATTTATTATAGTGATATTATACTACTTAGAGTTTCACACCTTCGCTCTGAGGTCCAATGCTGTACATATTGAATCCACGCACACTTGTTGGTCCACCAAGATAAAATCTAAAAGAAAACAGAAGAGCCATTACAAGATATAGACAGCCACCGTGACTAATGCTAAACTAGGATCTGAGAGTCCAAGGTTCAGATCTCCATATAGCCCAGGAAGATTACTGGGTGATCTTAAGCCATACAGTCTCTCAGTCTAACCTCATCTCACAGGGTTGTGAGGATAAAACGGAGGAGGGGAAAGGAATTACGTTACAACTTAGTGTTCCACTGGGGAGAAAGGCAGAGTATAAAATAAATAAAACAGATGTCCAATTAAACTTGAGATGAGGAAAACGTGATCATGAATAGGTGCTTGTGTTAAAGAACCCAATAAAAGGAAAATTATTTTTCAAATTAAATCGCATTGTCACAGTTTACATGTCATAGCCACCAAATGTGATGGAAGTAAATAATGTAATAATGCCATCAATACTGAGAAGGACTGTTCAGAGAACAGCGATTAAAATCTGACAAAATATTTAAGAGTGTAATTTCAATTAGAAAAGAGTTACCAGCACAAAACACTGACCTGTACATCCAGAATTAACCACTGTATAAGCAGAAATGTTTCATCACCAAAATACAAAGCAGTACACAAAACTCAGACACGTTTTGATGATTTAAAAAACAACCTGTAACCTGTCTGCTTGTCAATATGCCAACAGGCAAATGTTCCTTCCAAATAACTGGGCTTCACATATATCACAAAGGGACACAAATCACAAAAGTTATTAATAGCCAGTGTCAAATTTTACCTTATTCTACACCTAAATGGTCCTCTAATAATCCAAAAATGCTTTATCACCTTGCTAGCAAGTGGGTTATAAAACACTAATGTAAATGTTTTAGGGATAGAGACTTTCATTTATTAAGAGATATTTGGAGGGAAAGGCAGAAGTACAGTCCATTTATAATTATTTGTTTACTTATCTAACTATACACACGGGAACTTTTTCTCAAAATCTGAATCCTCACACTCCCACACAAAGGATGGAACTGACAAGTCTTAATGCATGTTCACTTCAAGTTGGTTCTTTTGGCACTTCTAAGTTCTTCTCTCTATCACTGCCTGTTTAATCAAATGCTCATACAATCCTGGACAACCTTTTCCATATGGATTGTTTCTGGATCAGTTGCTCAGCTTCTGTTATTTTACATTCCCTGTCCCTTTCTCAGCTCACAGAATTTCACTTCCTGGCTGTGTAGTCCACTGTCCTGGGGCTTGATTACCTCTTCAGTTCCTCTTCAGCCCATTCAGTGCATTTCTTCCTGCCTGCAGTATATTTTCCTCCCCACCTGACTAGAAATATAAAGCCCAGAAAAAAGGCAGATGTGGGGGGGGGGGGGGGAATCATTCTGTCATTTTATCTGAGGATTTTTTTATTTTAGTTTTTCCAATGAAAAAGGGTTTGTTTTCATTCAGAAAGAAGCACATGGTCATGTAGTACATGGTCCTCTAGTACTTTTAGCATGCTGGGGAACCTGATCAACAGGTTGTCTTGGCAGAAATGGATCCCCTTGGTTCAAAGATCTGCCATGACCAATGCCATTAATATTGTAAATACACTTGGGGCTGAGGCAAGACCAAATGGCACAGCCTTGAAATGAAAAGCAATCATTATATGCAATTTTACCTTGTTTAGGTATTTCATGTACTCATGATATGTTTGGTCGTGGTCCATGAATAAATTATATGATTTGACCATCAAAGGCAGGAGCCAGACCTTGGAGAGCTCCACAAACTCTTTCCTACAGTTAGTTAGGTCCTTCCAAGAGCTAAAACACTTGTATTGTCTTCCTGAGAGAGAGTCTGAAAAGTATAAGGCTGCCAGGTGTGTAATTCACCACCTGATCCAAGCTTCATAGAGATCTGAGGGAGAGTCTGGAGGTCCACCTAGGAAGTTCCTGGATTTTGAACAGGAGCCTACTGTTGAAGGGAGGGGAGTCTTTCCACTGGAGTGTACACAGTACATGATGCATCTGGCATAGTGAAACTGGGGGGAGGGGGGGTCTTCCCTCAGTACGAGAAGAGGCTGGACAAGGACAACTGTTGACCCTATTCATATTTTAAAACATAGCTACAAAAATCCTGAATAAATACTTTTTGTACTTAAGTTCATGTTAATCTATGGTCAGTGTCAGACAGACTGCAGTGTGGTATGAGTAGCATGGTGGACTGAAGCTGGGAGATTAAGGGTAGACTTCCCACTTTTTTGTGGAGGCTTACCTAGGGTCAGTCACACACTCTCATCTTAAGCTAAATCAGAGGGTTGATATTGTGAGGGTACAGTGGAGAAAAGGAGAATCATGTTGTATACCACTCTCAGTTCCTATTGGAATGAAGAATGGAGTATAAACAAATACCTGTCCTATGCCTAATTAATACCAAATTATTAAAATATATCCTTACTGAAAAACAATATAATTGTATTCAATTCTAAGTTGTGGCAGCCAACGATAATAGAAAGATATAAAGGATGAATGCATATCAGGGGTCCCCAAACTACGGCCCGGGGGCCAAATGTGGCCCCCTGAAGGCATTTATCCGGCCCGCCAGGCATGGCGGCAATGGCTCCATTCATGTGCAGTGGGGGCTCGAGGGAGAGGAGGAACCGGCTCCAACAGCTGTTGATTGCAGTTACATGATGGCACCCCCAAATCTCCATGAATTTTCTGACCCAGAGTTGGAAACCTTACATGTGGCAACGCCTGCTCCGCCCTTCCCTCTCAGCTACTCCATCTGTTGCTCTCAGGCTTTCTGTTCCGCCTCACTCCCATTGGCATCAGCCAGGCTGGCGAATCGCTCGCTGGCTGCTAGGGAGGAAAGAACCCAGGAAGATACCTGATCCTGGGTTAGATGGAATGCTTCATTGGGAAAGTTCTACTTTTTTTTTTTTACAGGGGAAGGTATTCCACAGCCTCCCCAACAATATTTGGAGCCCACCCTGTACTTGACATACTTTGGTCACTGTTCTAAAAATAGACCATGACAGAAAGGCTGAAAAGTGAAATCAAACATTTTACAATCATTTGTGCATATGAATTTGTTCATATGTATTGTTCATAGTTTTTTTTTAGTCCGGCCCTCCAACAGTCTGAGGGACAGTGAACTGGCCCCCTGTTTAAAAAGTTTGGGGACCCCTGATGCATATGAAGTAAGATAAGTAACACCAACAATGATTCTGGTGGAATTATTTATTTTGTTTATTTTAAGAACATAAGAAAGAGCCTGCTGGATCAGACCAGAGTCCATCTAGTCCAGCACTCTGCTACTCGCAGTGGCTCACCAGATGCCTTTGGGAGCTCACATGCAGGATGTGAAAGCAATGGCCTTCTGCTGTTGCTGCTGCTCCCGAGCCCCTGGTCTGCTAAGGCATTTGCAATCTCAGATCAAGGAGGATCTTTTTTGTTTATTTAGTTTAATTAGTTTATTTTGGGATAGTCTGGGTGTAGTGGTAGTAGGTTAAATAAACTTGTCTGTTTGGTGGTGGCGGGATTAAAAAGAAAAGCTTTCCTCAAATGTTTTCAACAGGACAGACTCATATGAACACTTGACTGGAATAATGTATGCTGTTGGTTACTTGAATTCTTTTCCTGATTCAAGAGACACATCAACTAAGCGGATATAATAAGGTAAAGTTAGAGAACTCTGTGGGTCAAGCCAAAGCAAATGCAATCACTTGCCTGTCAGCGATGCTGGATGGTTTATCTCCAATCGGAACCAACATTCCCCCCCACAACGAAGCTGAGAAAACCTTTTAAAAAGATACATTTACTTTTAAAAGATGCTCATTACTGTTCAGAGCACCTCCGACAAATAATATAAAGACCTAAACAAAGGGAAAAATCCAAACATCTTTTATTAGAACCAATCACAATGACACGTATATATAAGTTCACTGGAACTCTTAATCATGCTAGATGTTACAAGAAAAGTGCAGGAGAGCACCAAAAAGGATTGCATTAAAAATTGTTTCCTGAGAACAGTTTTCTTTGCATTAAAGATTATTTCCTGAGAACAGTTTTCTTTGCCACTACTGTCTTTCTTTCTAGAGTTTCAGAAAATTCATAACAGGGTAAGCAAGAAAAGCTATCTAGCTATCTAACATACTTAACCACTTTATGGCTTCTCTGAAGATGGTAGGAAGACTTATGTGGGCATGTTTCTTAGTGGTTCTAGGGACAATTTTTACGTGGAATAGGACATTTGATAAATACACTGTTTCAGTGCAGCCGGAAGCTGGCAGATGGAGGAGGAGGGGATTTTCAAAGATGGCCGCTCCCCAACATCAGGGTCAGGGCCTGTGAGCTAGCATAAATGCCCCTTAGAATGGCGTAAGTGACATTAACACTGGCTACAGGGTCTCGCTACCTCCTCAGCAGCTTCAGCCCCTCCTTTAGATTGAACTGCAAATCTCCCACTCAATTCAACCGAAAATAATTTCCATTATAATCAGCTACTGCCAATATAGGAGTACTTACTGAGTCCCACAGAAAAGGCCTATTCAACTGAAGCTCGAAGTCCTCTTTTAGAAAGCTCACATCACCACCTGCGTAACCAGCCAGCTCCTAAAAAATCCAGAATCCATTTTGAAACCTCAATGTCAACATCCAATTAAACAAGAAAATATTTATAAACATCTATATGATGGATTTAATCATGTACTGTTTTTGTGTTTTAATGCTGCTATAAATTGAGCTAAATATTCTTTTCGTGAACTATCTGAAAAACAGGACACTTCTTCTCCACAGCATAACAGACACTGCCATTTGAAAGTCAAGCACAAAACCCACCCTGGGATTAATCCAGAAAACAATACCTGATTTATTTTCAGCAAAGCACCTTTTCTGGGCAAGATCGAGGATTTTCGAGAATCAACCACCATTGCATGCTATTAGGGAAGAAGTCATACAAGATTTATAAGTTAGGAATTGGCAATTGAGACATTCTGCTGCAAAAAAAATATATTGCATAAAGATTTACTGCAGCTACAGAAAATACCACCTCAGTTTACTGAATTATTGTTATAAGGAATAATGATAGTATCTTGTGGCCCTGTCCCCTTGGAGTGTCAAAGGGGACAGGGCCACAAGATACTACCGTTATTCCTTATAACAATAATTAATTTTATGGTATTTCCATTTCACCCTTTTGTCTGAAATTCAGCAGTCATTCAAACAAAAAGCAATAACACACAACAGTTCACTGAGAAACTGTGACACTTCGCAAGTGTATAGACTGTTGTAAGGAAGAAAAAAGCCATTTCTCACTGGCTGATTATGCACAATGTGCTTGTTGCATGATGGGGGTGAATGTCCGTCGCAGCAAGATTTCTTGTACAGACCTGGTTCCTCAAGCCCAGCTTTCACTTTCTATTCTCTCCAGGGCAAGTGAGACCAATTTGCTTCACCATCAGAGCGGGGAGATTTGGCAGTGAGAACAGCTTTGCCCCAGAGATCTTTCCTCCACCCACAGCCAGCTTCCCTCTCCCTTGCACCGCTTCGCACGCCTTCACCCTCGCCCTTCCATGTTGCCGGATGCTTCAAGTAACAGAAAAGAAGTTCCCTTGCATAACCTCTAATTCTCTTAATATTTCAAGATATTGACATAAAGAGAGCTTGGAAATAACAAGCCTCTATCCTCTGACAACTGTAGCACGAAGTGTTGTGGGAAGGGGAGGGGGAGAGAATGTCAGCTCTAGGACGGTCCCCTTCTCTAGCAGCCTGTGGTCCAGGGAACTGCTTTGCCTCTTTCATTTGGGGGATGGAAGGATAACTTTTGGAACAGTAATATCAACAGAAGCGCAGTTTAAAGGGCTATGCCAGCAGTCTTGAAAACTGGGTGTAATGAAATCTGTGCCTTTAAAAATCACTTGATGGGCAGAATTAAGAGAACCAGGTCTGGAGAGCTCTCTGCAGAAAAATGCTGGAGAAAGGAGGGAGTGCCTCCTCGCATGTAAGCAGAGAAACTCCAGGAGAGCCCTCTGCAAGCCTAATGCGCAAAGAAGAGTCCCAAGATAAGTGCTGCATGAGTAACGGGCCACTGAGTGGCACAACCCTATAGACCAGTGGTGGCGAACCTTTGGCACTCCAGATTGGCCATGCTGGAAGGGGCTGATGGGAATTGTAGTCCATAACATCTGGAGTGCCAAAGGTTCGCCACCATGGCTATAGACCCAGTAAACTAGCACTCCCTCTAATGCTTCTGGGCAACAATGGAGTCACAGTGCTTCTAATACAGTAATTTTAACATTTTTTAAAAGGTAAAGGTAGTCCACTGTGCAAGCCAGCTTACTGACCCATGGGGTGATGTCAGATCATGGTGTTTACTAGATAGACTCTTTATGGGATGGTTTGCCATTGGATTCCCCAGTTGTCTACACTTTGCCCCCAGCAAGCTGGGCACTGATTTTCACCAACACTGGAAGGATGGAAGGCTGAGTCAACGTTGAGCCGGCTACCTGGACCTGACTGTCATCAGGATTTAATTCAGGCCGTGAGCAGAGCTTTGACTACAGTACTGCAGCTTACCACTCTGCACCACGGGGCTCCGATTTTAATATTTAGCATACTACATTATTCAGCACCATCCAGTCAAGTTACATTATTGCAAAATTCATATTCTAAATGAAAAAAGAAATTACAGAGACAGAAGACTTGAGCGAGTGTCCACTTTCTTCTCGAACAGAAAAGGATGCTGTTCTTGCAAGGCAGCCAAGCTCTCTCCAGACACCTTCCCATTTTAACGTGTGGTTCGTCTTCCATATTGGAAACTACAAAACAGAATGTTTTAACCAGGAATGAGAAAAGCGTATGACAAAATTCATTCTTTGACACTGAACCATGACAAGATGAAGGCGACATTGACAGGTAAGGGGATTTCACTCAGTTCATTAGAAGGCAAAGATGCACCAAAGGCATCTTTATTATCCAATTTCTGTGCCCTATTTACATGGTTCTCTCAAAAAGACCTTCCTAACCACTACCCTGCACTGTGCGACAAAATCAACATGTCCTTTATTGCTGGTTTTTGGTGGGGTTTCCAGGCTGTGTGGCCGTGGTCTGGTGGATCTTGTTCCTAACATTTCGCCTGCATCTGTGGCTGGCATCTTCAGAGGTGTATCACAGAGAAAAGTCTTTCTCTCCTCCCTGCGACACTTGGTGCTGCCATTGTTGGAGAATAGACTTGTTATTTCCAAGCTCTCTTTATATCGATATAAAGACTTTTCTCTGTGATATACCTCTGAAGATGCCAGCCACAGGCAAAACGTTAGGAACAAGGTGTACCAGACCATGGGCACATAGTCCGGAAAACCCACAACCAGCTGAATCCAGCCGTGAAAGCCTTCGATAATATTTTATCACCTTCCAAACATCATACTTAGTAGAGAAGGCCTCAGTGCAGTCACCCAGCTTTTTTCCAAGAAGAGAAACAGGCTGAAAATTACTGAATATGGGGATCTAAGACTTCTTAGTGCCCTGCAGCCTAATGCTGAGAGGCTGATATCCCTGCACCGAGAACTTCCATTCCATTAAAACTGTGAAGACCCAACAAGTGAGGTGCAAACAAGCCCTTACATATTGCTAAAACGCTCGATAAAGTGGCTTGTTTTACTGGGCCACGTTTCATTTTTGAAATACATTTCTGTGTTTACAGTGTTAGAAGTTGTATTGAATTTGCAGCAGATCTAATACCAAGAAAGAGGTGTGTGTTCATATGTGTGTATATGGGGTGGGGCATCAGGGATGTGGCATGGAAGCCAAGAGAGCAGCAGCCCGAAAACGTTTCGGGACCACTGTCCTACTATGAGCCAACTTCACTTAAACAAGCAGCAGCTGATAGATATCCTAAATTCCATTGCTCAGGGACTGACTAGGCACTTCTGAGTGGGGCTCTCTCTGTAGCTGCTCGAGCACTAAAGAACAACCCTTCAAGAGAAACTAGAAAGTTCCCCTGTCTCCTTCAATTTCACATGGAATGTACACATAACTTTTAAAGAGTGCCATGGGAGTCTTTGGATGGCTTCTATGGCCTGAAGCAGAGGTTTCTTGCAGATGTCTTATTGATAAGATTTCTGGCAGCAGTTTCCATAGTTCAGTGTTTTGTGCTGAACAAGGTTTTCAGTGTTTTGTGTTGCACAAGGTTTTCAGTCTGTTACCAGCTGTCCTGAGAGAAAAGTGGGCTTATAAATCAGTGGTTCTCAACCTTCCTATTGCCAAGGCCCTTTAATACAGTTCCTCACGTTGTGGTGACCCCCAACCATAAAATTGGTATATATAAAATATAAAAAGATCATTTTCTGATGGTCTTAGGCAACCCCTGTGAAAGGGTTGTTCGACCCCCAAAGGGGTCCCGACCCCCAGGTTGAGAACCACTGTTATAAATGGTTGAAATAAACTATTATGGGAAGGATGTGAAACAGAAAACGCTGACTTGAGCCATACTCCAGAGGCTAGATTAGAGCCCAGTCTAGCTGTTCCACTGCAGATCAACACAGCTGCCCTCTGAAACTGACTGCAGAAGCTGTTCCTCCTGAGAAAAAACACAGCACTGACTTCGCACAGGCTCTTGATGCGGTTGTCAGTGATGTCCACGAGGCAGGGGATGGCAAGGTCAGTTGGCTCTCTGGGAGCAAGAGGGCACAATTCTGCGCAGAACTGTTGTGCCCCCAAAAGGCGGACGCTGGTACTGCACATTTCCTGCTAGGCAGATGAGCAGCAAGTGGGGTAATTGGCTGATTAAGCTTTACAAAAGGGCGTACACATTCGCTGTTGGGGAGTTCTCCCATACATGAGATGCTGGGCTGCCCACGCTCACATGGGGACTGCAGAAAAAGTAGCTGCATCTGACTCAATTTGTATCTGACTGCTGTGCTGCTTATCCTTTTTGGTCAATGTAGTAGGCGCAAATAGGAAACTTAGGAAAGGGTTGGCCTCTCATGGGCAGTGAAAAGACGCCCTCTAAATTTTCACAATTCCCAAGACCGCCAGGAAGAGGAGACCTGTACATCTGGCAGGACAATTGCCAGAGGGGAGAAGTAGTTGCCACTAATAGTCCTATTTTTAGGCAAATTAACAGTAAATTACCTACACTGATTTCTGTTGATATTCCTCGGTCAGTCTCGCGAAGAGAACTCCATGGGAACTGCCCCGTTACTTTATACAGATTGAGAGAAACACTATAAGTAAAATATTGAAACGTAAGATTATTATAATGAAAGGATGTGAATTAAAACATACATGATTAAGAACTAAAGTCTTTAAAGTTAATTTTTGTCACTGAAGCGAAAAGAGTAGATACGTAAGGCAAGTTCTCTATGGCCCTGACTCATTTAGCAGTATATAGCGAGGTCTACTGGAGGGGTTTGTGCTGATGATCCCGGTTTTTGGACCTTTAAATGGATCTCAAAATGCTGCAACAGGTCAACCACCTCTAGTCAACATTATTTGCATTCTTATCAAGTGAACCAGTGTTCAGGCACAATTAGATACTGCTTTATCAGCAACACAGTAGCAGTTGCATGTGCGTGAGCCAACACAAACCACTAGTTGTGACCTCAGACCAGCTCTGGAACCTTTAAGTCAGACTGGTGTTTCATGCAATGTAATTAGTAAGACAGCTGGACAAAAGGTCATTCGAGACTGGCCAGCCACTGCCTAAGCAATTAAAAATAACACTCCTCCTGTTTCCCTAGCGCTAAAGTAATCACTTTATCTTTCCTCCCTTTAGAGCTACCACAGCGACATCTCTCTTCTTTCTGTTTTGTGGAAAGAACAAGGTGACACCAATACCGTTTGCTCGGATGGGGAAATAATAGTATCAGTGCCTTTCCCCATCTATGTCTCCACTACCTCCTTCACACGCACACCTTTGCTCTAGATAAAGAGGTATCAGGCCACAGAACTTGGAGGTAGGTATGACATCACACAATGTCTCAGTGTCACGACTGTGCAAAAACCTAGACATGATGTCAGCACAGCAGCCAGAAGCAGGCACATAGAATGTCCATCTGATTACGAAAAAGAACACTGTATCGACTATTTGCCCCTGCATCAAATCTGCAATTTACATCTTCCAAGAAAAGCACAGGAGAAACTGCACACCTTCCCCATGAAGTAGACAAAGACTTTGGATTTGGATTTATATCTCACCTTTTTCTCCTGTAAGGAGACTCATTGGGTCTTTCTCTCCTGGAAGGAGACTCAAGGTGGCTTACAAGTTCCTTCCCTTCCCTTCCTTGTGAGGTAGGTGGGACTGAGAGTTCCAAAGAACTGTGACTAGCCCAAGGTCACCCAGCAGGAATATAGGAATGCGGAAACACATCTAGTTCACCAAATACGCCTCTGCCACTTAGGAGGAGTGGGGAATCAAACCCAGTTCTCCAGATTAGAATCCACCTGCTCTTAACCATTACTGGATCTCACATTACGGTAGTTTGCTTTGGGAAAACAGCAGGGGGAAATCTTTCCCACCGATGTCTGCAGTCCTGCTCAGAAATTGTGTGGCTTTTGTACATGCTGCTATTTAATGGCTGGCCCCACTCACCAAACCACCAGTGTATAATTGGTAGCACCCAAGGCTCTTGAAAAACTTTAAGTAGTTACCAGGAACATAAGGTCTGTCCTCACCTGCTTTAAGCAGTCACACAAAAGGCATAATAATCCTGACGCAATGGTTCGTATTAATTGGTTTTAATCATTTTCGGCAAAGTAACATAGATAATTATGAGACAGTGATGACTCGGTTTAATTTTGTGTCTGCTAAGACATTTACATGAATTATATTTCAGAATTATTTGCGGACTTTGGCCAGATGTTTTCAAATGCCTGGCCGAGATAAAAAATAAGCTTGCAGCATATGCTTTTTGCCTTGATAGGATATGATAGAATTGTGGAAGATATAATTGTGGGAGTTCCATGCTGCACTGCATCTCGTGATCTTTCCCTGTCTTTGCCTTTCCCCAGAAACTCCCTAAGATGCCCGGAAAACTGAAGCTTTGCAGGTAAACTGGGACAAGACCTAGAAGCTGCACTGACCGCCAACTCTCAGTTTCAATCCATGATGCAAACAATGCAAGCAACTTGCCTTTCATTATCTTAAACATACAGTTATGATAGAACATTAGAACACAGAACACTTCTGATAGTTAATAATTGCTCAGGACACCAGCATTTTTTTTTAAAAAACCCTAAATATAACACACTCACCGCTGAAAAGTTCTCATGTATCACTGGCATTCCCGACACAGCATGTGGAGTAATATATGGAGGTATGCATACGAAAAATGTATTTGATCGGGTTAGCTATGCTTATTGTTTTGAAAGCCTCCTTTGTTGAAGCTGACTATTAAAAACAGCAAGTTCATGGACATGACTTGAGTAAGTTGCACGGGTTATGAAATATTTTTTGCATGAAGGCATGCACAGGAATAACTCAAAAAGCTAATAAATGCAAAGTTTTAGGCTGGAATTTGCAACTGACAATGGAAATGAAAGCTGAAATCAAGCAACTGCAATAAGATCAATGAAAATCCTAATGAATTATATGCTACCACCATTGAGCTAAGCAAAGGTCCTTCCAGCAGAAACCTTTTCAGAAGAAGAAAGCTCTTCAGGATGAACAAAGACTCAGCATTTAGCTGAGTAAAGCGGTAAGATAAACAATTCAGTACACAAAGCTCTGCCAGAAGAAACAAGTGCTTGAAGTATTTTTTTTTTCCAAGGGGAAAAAAGATGCAGGCTGATCATTTTCAGGTTTACTCAGGGGGCCACTGAATTTAGTGGTCCCCAAGGAAGGGCGCACAGCATCAGTTTAGTGCCGCTTAATCACAGCTGATTTGTGACAACATATGGTGTTTTCAATGCAACAGGTGAACAGAGAAGGTTTGCCACTGCCTGCATCTGTGCACCAACTCTGGACTGCCCTCATAGTCTCCCATTCAAGTACTAACCAGAGCTGACCCTGCTCAATTTCCAAGATCAGAAAAGCCTGGGCCATCCAGGTCAGGGTATTGCACTAAGTATATTTTCTAAAAATCTTACTTTCTCTCAAAGTGTCCAGGCTGTGGTTTAAAGAAAGACAGGCCATACGACGTTTCCTTGGTGCCGTAAGAAAACTGAAATGTCACCTTCTCAGCACGTCCAAAGATATTAGGGAGCTTGAGTCCAAGTACCTAAAGAGATTGACAAATATGCAGCTTTGAACACTTCACAATGTGTTTACCCAGCAAAATCATTCAATTCTTCCCCTTCACATTTTCAGCACTTGTTCTTCTAGACAAATCCCGTTAAACAGAATACATCCTTCGATAAAAATAGTTTAGACTATTTCTGCTTTATGCTACATTCTTTATCTAGTGTTGTACACCACCCTGTGTTGTACACCGCCCTGAGCCCTCCAGGGGAGGGCGGTATAAAAATGCAATAATAAATAAATAAATAAATAATCTAGATTACCACTCCCTTACAGAATTCCACGTGTAACAAAATGCACCTGACCTGTCACATCGTCGGCTTAATGACTGACTATACAGGTCCTGTCAGATTAATCTAATTTCCTTTGTTGATTGGGTGACAGGTTTGATAGATGTATTTATTTATTGTTTGGATTTGTAGACCGCCCCATCCCCGAGGGGCTCTGGGCGGTGCACAACAATATCCACATATATACACTATATCATAAGGTTCACAATAGATTGCAGGGATGCTGCGGATATTGTGTATTTTGATTTTAGTAAGACTCCACAGCTCAAGTGGCAGAGCGGGGAATCAAACCCGGTTCCTCCAGATTAGAATGCACTTGCTCTTAACCACTACACCACTGCTGCTCCTTTAAGATGGTTAGATGGATAAGGCATTGGTTGGAATGGTTAGTGTGGTACTTAATGGTTCCCTGTCTGATCAGAGGGCAGTATCTAATGAGGTGTCAAAGGCCTGGTCTATATCATATCCCCAAGAACAAAGATGCATCAGTACATGAAACAGGTCTTACCATGCTCCCTTCATTATTGCCAACCATAGTGTTATAGCTTCCCGTTAACCTTCTCAGTTCCGTTACTTCAAACGTCACATCCAAACCATTTGGAAGAGCATCATCTCCTAGATACACAGAGGTATTAATGAAAAAGAAGAAGTTGGTTTTTATACCTCCTTTTTCTCTACCTTAAGGAGTCTTAAAGTGGCTTAACATATGCCTGTTGTAAGTGAATATGGGGGTGGGGGGGGGGAAGCTTACAAGTTGCCTCCCTGCAACAGGCACTTTGTGAGGTAGGTGGGGCTGAGAAAATTCTGAGAGAACTATGATTTCACCAAGTTCAGTCAGCAGGCTTCATGAGGAGGAGCGAGGGGCTGAATTTAGTTCTCCAAATCAGAGGCCACTTCCGCACACGCAAAATAATGCGTTTTCAAACCACTTTCACAACTGTTTGCAAGTGGATTTTGCCATTCCGCACAGCTTCAAAGAGCATTGAAAGCAGTTTGAAAGTGCATTATTCTGCATGTGCGGAATGAGCCAGAGTCCGCCACTCGTAACCATTACGCTATGCTGGTTCTGGTGTACAGTATAAACAATACATTTTAAAAATCTGATAGTTTCAATTGGTTTATAGGTAAAAGACAACTCATTTCTTAAGCAGCTTCCTTAATTTTAAGAATATCTGCACATTGAGAAACAGCTCTCCAGTGAAGTTAGGTACTCATGAGCTAGGATATCAATATCAGATAATTATTTTCTAACTTTTGTCTCAATGCATACGCTATAAAAGGTTTAAAATAAACTCAGCCACATTCCTGAGAAACTAACTAGTCAATCTTGGCATCTCACACAGCAACACAATTACCTTGACATGTATCGATCAGAACCTCCACCTGTCTAAAAATTCCTAGCCGGAGCAGCTTTTCACGAGCTTCGTGTGATTTCCTCATGACCTTCAAAATAGATGAGTTCAAAAGCAAGTTTTAATAAAACAGTATGGCTGATTGTACGGTTATTTGCAAAAGGCAGGCTTTGGATTGTACAGTCACAGTGCAATTCTCCGCAGTTATTCCAGTTTCTGAAATCAACAAGTTTAGACAGCAGTAACTTCACAAAGGATTGCCCTTGAGATATTCAGTGCCAAATGATTTTGTTAAGCAAATGGCTTTTTTACCCATAAGATTTTTGCAACATTTTAACCTTTTTGTTCAGATGATTGCATATTATGGTGGTATAATGGTTAAGAGTAGTGTGGTGTAGTGCTTATTGAACTGGATTTGTTTCCCTGCTCCTACACAAGAAGCCTGAGGCCCTTTCCACACCGCAACGGTGTGGGGGCGCGTCGGCATATACAATGCTGACACACACCCTCAGGACTGTTCGCATGGACGGTCCCAGAAGGGTGGCAGGCAGCGGCATAGCCTTCGCACAGGCTGCCCTGGCCCTGAACTCTTACCTCGTCTCCTGGCTTCCAGCTCGTCGCAGAGGCCAGGGGACACGCCCCTGCAGGCTGGAGCGACAGCTCTGGAGTCGCAGGCCAGGGGGGCGTGTCCCCTGGCCTCTGCGATGAGCTGGAAGCCAGGAGACAAGGTAAGCGTTCAGGGACGGGGTGGGGGAAATGGCGCCTTCCAGCCGCTGCTGTTCACACGGCAGCGGTTGGAAGTCGCTGCTTTCGAAAAACCTCGCTGGGGGAGCGAGGTTCGAAAGCAGCGTCTTCGCGCCACTCAGGTGTTGCGAGGCCGGCGCTGCTGCAATGCAGCAGCAGCGGCTGTGTGTACCCCTCCCCAGGGATGCTGTTTTTAGCGTCCCTGAGGTGCTCTTTACCGTTTGTGCGGAAAGGGCCAGTGAGTGACCTTGGCATAGTCACAGTTATTCAGAACTCCCGCAGCACCACCTACCTCACAAGGTGTCTGTTCTGGGGAAAGGAAGGAGCTTCTAAGATGGTCTCACCTGATATGCCCCCCAGACAGCAACGCTTGTAACCACCTGCCAGTGATCCCCAACCCAAAAAGTCCTCATCTAGAACCAGGGGTTTTTTTGGCCCTGACACGAACCTGGTGGAACACTGTGTCAAATGTGATCAGGGCCCTGAAGGATTTATCACAATACCACCGAGCCTGCAAGAAGGAGCTGTTCCACGAGGCCTACAGTTAAGGGAAGCAATGGGTATGTTTCCATCTTAGTTGACCCTCCCTTTCTTTCCTTTCCCTTTGCCTGGCTGAACTGTGGTTTTTGCGTTTCAGTGTATACGGCTGGGAAATGCCCTGAGATTGTTCCACCCTTGTTTGGTCAAGAGCCACTGTACGTATGTTTTAGAGCATATACTGTTGATTTTGTTGTACACTATAAATGTTTGTCTCTTATACTGTTGTACACTACTCTGAGCCCACTGTGGTGGGAGAGGGTGGAGTAAAATCAAATAAATAATAACAAGAACAGCAGCAATTATGTGTTTAAAATATAGCTGTTTTGTCAGCACGGACCACAGGTAACTCTATGTTTAAAGCATAATACATTTGAACATTGGCGACACATTAAAAGTTTTCAAAGTTTCAAAAACATTAAAACAGCATTTAAAAGTTTTTAACATTTCATTAAAAATGCTTCATGAATTTAACTTACATCAATGAGATTTTTAGCCTTGAAAACATCACCAATTTCGTACATAATAATGTCGTCTTTGGTCCTCCCAAGTCCATCAAAGTGTACATGCTGAACCACAACCTACAAATGAAAATTACCATCATCAGAATATTAAATCTCTATAGATTTGATAATAACAACCAGACAATATCACATTAAAGATCACAGTAACTTGAGTATTTTGGTTTTTGAGTATCAGCAAGTCAAAAGTTATGTATGTGAGATGTTAAGGGAAAGTTTTGTTATGACCTATCTTCACTTTTCATATATACATACATACATACATACATACATACATATAAATGATTAATCTTTGGCACCCCCTTTCAGGTAAAGGGATTGATATATTCATTTGATATCTATGTAACGCATAGTAGTGTGGGTTTTTTCTTCATCCAGTGGACATGTAAACAAGCAACAAATTACAGGAAACTAGTGGTAGAAATTATCAGTCGGATTGGAGATTTTACAGTACAATTGTGTAGTTAACACCCCTAAAATTCCTCAACTGTAAATTTATATACGTTTTAACACAGCCCAATTGGCCTTTGTTAAGAACTGGAAGCAAAAAGAAAACAAGAAAAGTCTGAATTCATGACTGGCTCATGAAACAAAGGCCGCTTCCTCAAGACGTAAAACACGTTAGCTGGGTCGCCGTACATGACTGCCGACTCCAACCTCCCCCAGGGACTGCCGCATAAAGTCTCGAAGACGGCGCCGCTACAAGCTGCCGCTCCGATCAACTTACCTTCCCTGCGACTGTCCGGCGCCTCGCTGAGGCCAGGGGACATGTCCCCCTGCCATGCACGACCGCTCCGGAGTCGCAGGGCAGGGGGGGCGCGTCCCCAGGCCTCGGTGACGTGCCAGACAGTCGCAGGGAAGGTAAGTCAATTGGGAAAGGGGGGGAGGGATGGCGCCTTCCAGCCGCTGCCGTTCGCACAGCAGCGGCTGGAAGCCGCCGTTTTCCCAAAACCTTGTTCGAGGAGCAAGGTGGGAAAATGGCAGCTTTGCGCCACTGGGGAGGAGCAATGGCGGCGCAGCTGCAAAGCAAAGCAGCTGCCCCCCCCCCCATGCGAACAGCTCCCTAGGGCTGTTCTTGCCATCCCTAGGGCGCTGTAATTTGGCCCGTGCGGAAAGGGCCAAAGAGACCCCAAAATACTATTGAAAGAAACAGCTCACTAACTAACTGCCCACATATATTGTCGAAGGCTTTTACGACTGGAATCACTAGGATGTTGCTGGTTTTCCGAGTTGCAGGGCCGCGTTCCAGTAGTATTTTCTCCTGTTTCGCCTGCATCTGTGGCTGGCATCTGAAGATGCAGGCGAAACATCAGGAGAAATTTCTACTGGAATAAGGCCCTACAACTCGGAAAACCCACAATATCTTGAAATGGAGATACTTCCAGATCGGACTCATTGTAGTTGAGAGCTATCCAGAGAATGAAATTTGCAGAGACACACAGTTCTTAATTTCACAGGTTTTTTATGGTTAAGGGATACATATTCACTATTATGAATATCCATCTATTATGAATATCCTTATGCATCTATTATGAATATCCTGTTACATACATCTATTTTTATTATATTTTTTAATTATATTAAATATTTTAAAATAGTAAGTTTGGACAATCTGAAATACTTAATCATAATTAAAGACACAACTTCAATTTTGAATACTGTTATAACTTATGAATTGTTGGAATACTACTGAATCATTTCAAAAGATAATCCAAAATATGTTATGAATCAAAATGAGAAAAATCAAAATCTATTTTGAACAAGATGTGGTCACCAGTCTTCACTGATGAAATGTTAAACCTATACACGTCTACACTCTACACATTTACTATACACACAAATTTTAATATAACGGAAGAGAACTCTTCACATTTCTCTGCCTAAAACTATGACATCATAATGATTATAAATGGGAATTCCTGGGCAACAACCAGCACTCCATTCCCATAATCTTCTGCAGCAAACCATTCCTTTACTCCAGGACAAAAGATAGCAACAAAAATGTGCATATTATTTCTGACGTTACAGGAGTCCCTGTCAGCAAGCTCACAACTGATATATCAGATCAGATTCTCTTTGAATAGGTCCCCGAGAACTTAGGTTCTGAAGCTTACACTTTTCTCCAGTTCTAAGAATTTGGCAATCTCTGGTTTTTACTCAAGAGTACCAATATACTATGTGTCACGAGATCAGGACTGGGTGTGTGTGTGTTTGAATCCTGCTCTCAAATCCGGGTTCTTTCCAATCCAGACACTCCAAACTGCTGAGTTCTCAAAGGTTGATTCTGCATGGGCTAAAAACAATGGTGTGAAAATGGTGTGAAAACAGTATAAACCCTTTTACACCGTTTTCACACTGCTGTTTTTGCCCCCTGCGGAATCAGCCAAAGACTTTATTGTGTACAGAAAATAAAAGGTTTCTCTTACACTGATTTCTCAGCAGAGGACCATTCCAGCCCGGTTTAGTTGTTCAAACCGAGGACCTGTGGGCGAGAGATGATCTCTCTTGCCTAGCCCATAGCAGAATCTCCTTCTTTGTTTCCCTTTGTCCCTCAGGTAACTTTCGTTTCCTGGCATGTGCTTCAAAACAATCCTTCGATCCAACCTATTTGGCTTTTTAGTTTGGTTTCTCTGATGATCAAAGTTTTTAACAAGCTTGTGTGACTTCCTATATTCCTGTAACCTGAACAGTAACCGGAACCATTTCATCACGCTGTGTTAGTTACTGTTTCTCCAACTTTAAAACACATGAAACTTCTGATTTAATTCCTAATTATACTAACTGAAGAGTCACAAGCTCCTACTTAATAAAAAAATAAAGGTGTAGTGTATTATAACCTTTTAAAAAAGTCACTATGCCATCTTGGAGAACAGTATTTTTAATAACTACATTTTAATGCCTTGGATTTAAGCTAGGCAAAATTTATTTTAAAATTTTAACAATTCTCTTTCACGGATCCCAAAGGGAATTTTAAAAGTACTGCAAACCTCACACATAAGAGAAGGTTGACTTTTTAAAATTCAGGCACAGTCACACTGATTTAGAAGTTGCATTTCATATATACATGGATTTATCCACACCACTTAAGTTACCCAATACTCACATCTTTATTTTCCAAAATTTCCTGTTTGGTTTCTGGTTCAACTTCAATTAGTTCAGATTCTTCTCCTAAAGCACCAAAATCGGCCCCACTCGAAGGAAGTGGCTCCAGACTCTATCAGATAAAGACATATTGCAAAACTGTATCAGTGAAATTGCTTGGTTACTGATCAAACAGTCTTTTATTAATTTTCCACAATACCATTCTGCTTGTCTTAAACAAAAATGATACAGTTTTAACATAACTTGTACAGCTTATTAACACAATATACACAAATAGTCACGGACTACAGGCAAGCCTCCCAAAACCTATGAGTTTTTTTTCTAACTTTATATTCAGAAACCAGTAGAAAAAGATTTCAGTTTTCCAGGATGATCTCTGCTGACATTAAAGTTACCATTCTTTAATAAAAGAACTTCAAAGTGAGTCAAACTACTACATTCTAATTTGCAAGAGGTTTTACACTATCCCAACAGCTTGAATTGGGGTTTAGAATTCTCAGTCACTGCATATGTTAATTATCACAGCAAAATCTGGAACTTTCCACCCCTTGCAAGTGTGAACTAATAAATGGACTCCAATTCCAAAGCCTTTATTGGCATTATAAACTACAGAGTTAGTAGAAAAGTTGGACTCTATATTTTTGTGATTAACTTTGAGTTTTACAGAATCACTTTTCACCATGTAGTTCCTCAGTTTAACAATCCTATTTTCCCCAAACCTTCTACATCAAGATCCGCATAGTAAAGATTTACTCAGCGCATTCAACAAAGTTGGTTCTAGAACATGAAAACTCAAGTGAATATAACTTCACTGAGCCTTTAAAGTGAAAGATTAAACTCAGAATGTGGTAGCAGTGAAAAATACAAATTCCACTCTAGCCATTTTTACAAAAGAAATTGAAAAGAAAATACTATAATGCCAATACTATAATGCCAATACTTTATTATCAATATAGATAAGGCCTATATCTATAGCATAGCCTCATTCTGAATACTGCGTAAATTGCTGGTCACCATATATTCCTATCTTCTGCCAGTTGTCAGTACAGACCCTCTGAAACCTTCCTGTAGTACTGGAAGAAATTATCCTTCCTGTTTGCAAGGTTTTATTTTAACTGCTATTACACACACACACACACACACACACACACACGTATGTATGTACGTACATATGTACGTACGTATGTACACACACACACACATATATATACACACACACACACACACACACACACACACACACACACACACACACACGTAACTGTGTATTTTACAATCCATTCCAATGTTTTTGATTGTCTATTGCCTTGGAGATGCTAAGTTGGGTGGAAAGAAAGCATAAAAATGTTTGAACTGAATAAACAAATGAAGATATTGTAGAGCTAGAAAAGATACATAAAATAGCAGCCAAGATGATTAAGGGATTGAAGTACCTTTCCTATATGGAAAGGTTAGAGCAGTGGTTCTCAACCTGGGGGTCGAACGACCCTTTCACAGGGGACTCTGCATCAGTGTTCTCCATCTGTAAAATGGATACATGTCAGGGTTGGGGGTCACCACAACATGAGGAACTGTATTAAAGGGTCGCAGCATTAGGAAGGTTGAGATCCACTGGGTTAGAGTCTGGAGCTTTTCAGTTTAGGAAAAAAGATGATGAGCAGCCCAATCCAGAGGCCTGGGACATTCAGGAATGGCACCGCAAGCAGCGCCACTCCACCACTTCCAGAGGGTTTTTGATGGCATGGGGAAAAACACACACAAAAAAACTCCACCCCTCACCATGGGCGAGAATGTCTCCACTGGGCTCAGTGGTCTTACGCCACTCAAAAGGCGCCACCCTGTGCGTCAGCATCCTGGGAGGCAAAGCCAGGATGGAAACCAGCTAAGGTCAGCTCCACCCCCACTATGCCAGAAGGCCCCAGCCACGCCAGCACAGGATCCTGCGACAATGGGACTGGGAAATAGTGGATGCTCCCAAGGTTGGGTGCTGAAAAGCACACAGCTCCCAGATGCTCATGTATCTGGTCCCTCCACCAGCGCGTATGCCCCTTGCACCAGCTCGGTGGGTACCCACATCAGAACAAATCTGTGCCGCTTCAGAGATGAGACCGTCCCTCCCTCTCCGGATTGGGCTCTGAAGCTAACAGACCTCATGTGGTGGAAGAAAATAGATACAGAAAACAACCAATGAAGCTTAGATTCTGGACAGAGGAAAAATACTTCTCTATTTACAGAATTGCAGTTTTAATGTGATAGATGTAATTTTATGTGTTTCCAGTATTTTGTTATCAATTGGATATCAATACCAGGGGTGAAGCATAGTTTAACATTAAGAATATATTATCGTCCCCCTGACCAAAGTGCACAAGAGGATTCTGAGATGGAAAAAGAAACTAGAGAGGCCACAAATTTAAAAGCAAAATAATATGGTAAAGGTAATGGGCTGCATTTTAACTATCCCCACATAAACTGGAAAAATGCGTATGTTCAGGTCAAGTAGTAAGGAGAGAACATTTCCTGGATATGCTAGAAATGACTGTGGCTTAGGAGCAGATGGTTGTAAGAAGTCCAACCAGGGGAGATGTGGGATCCTAGATCCTAATTCTATGTGGGACCCAGGACCTGAGTGCGAAGTCAGTGTTGTTGAGCCGATAGGGAACATGCGCACCACAACTGCTGTCAGATTCCAGTATCTCTGCATGCGAGACAAGTGACAACTACTAATGTATTTACATTTTGCCTTCAGAAAGGGAAATTCTCAAAGATGAGGGGGATAGTGCGAGGAAGCTGAAAAGGGAAAATTAAGAGAGTCAAAAATGTCCAAGGTGCTTGGAGGTTATTTAAAAATACAGTCTTAAAAAAGCTCAGCTGGAATGTGTTCTCAGAGAGTTAGGAAAGGCAGCGCCTAGTCCAAAAGAAAGCCACCATGGTTAACAAGGGACAAATTATGAGGAAATTATTAGGACAAAAAAGATGTCTTTTAGAAAATGGAAGTCCAACTTAACTGATGAAGAATACCAGGGAGAACACAAATGGTGGCAAAGAGAAGCAAGATTAGCTGTAGCCAAGGGAGGCAAAAAAGGATTATATGAGGAACGCATGGCTGCTGTAACATTAAGACTAGCAACAAACAGTTCTTCAAGTACATCAAAAGCAGGAAGCCAGCTAGAGGAAGCGGTAGGCCCATTAGATGATGAAGGAACAAAAGGTGTGCTAACAAAGATGACAGGGAGATTTGCAGAGGAAGCTAGGGAATGCATAGATTCTTTTGCATCTGTCTTCACCCAAGAGGTGAGGTGAGGAAAATTCCTGCACCTGAACCAAGCTTCTTAGGAGGTGAACTGGTGGGAAACTAGCAGAAGCATAGTGGTAGACAAGGAAGAAGTTTCCTGGCAGCCACTGATAAACTAAATGCTACCGCAAAATCCTCTCGGCTCCCAGATTGGCATCTTTGCTATCCAAGAAGTTCTTAAAGAGCCTTCCAAGCATGGGAAATTGCTGGGATGTTCTCACATTAATATGCAACTTATCCCTGAGAATCAGAGGCTCCATCCCCTGAAGAAGACTGGAGAGATGGCCAATGTCACACCAATCTTTAAGAAAAGAGAAGGGTCTAGGGGGACCCAGGAAATTACATAGGCCAGTCAGTTTGACATCTGTTCACCAGTAAAATTAAGTGTAGAATCTATATCATTATTAAACATAAGAATTATTAAACATGTAGAAAAGCAAAGAGACCTGCTGAGGAAGAGTCAGCATGAGCTTTTGTGAGAGGCAAAGTCCTGTCTTACAAAGCTTACTAGAGTTCTTTGAGGGTGTAGAAACAGACATGTGGATAAGGGGGAACCATAGTGGACACACTGTCTACTTGGATTTCCAAAAGGTTTTGACAAATTTCCTCATCAGAGACTGTTGAGAAAACTCAGCGTGGAATGAAGGGAATAAGAGGGGAAGTCCTCCTATGGATTAAAAACTGAAAAGTTTGAGGAACAGGAAACAAAGGGTGGGTATAAATGGGAAGTTCTCACAACGGAGGAGATGTAGTGGAGTGGTGTCCCCAAGGATCCGTCAGATTGGGACCAGTACTCTTTAACCTATTCAAGTAAATGACCTGGAAGTAGGGGTGGAGTAGTGGTGGCGTGGCCAGAGTTTGAAGATGATGTCCTACAAATTATGTAGGGTGGTGAGAAACCACAAAGAAAGGATTCTGTTAAAGAGCTCCAAGCGGACCTTGATAAAATTAGGGTGCAGTGGGCTAAGAAATGCTTAGAAATGCAGTTCAATGTGTAGCAAAATGTAAAGTGATGATGCACATAGGGGCAAAAAATCCAAAACTTCACATACATGCCACAGGTGGGTCAGTGCATATCAGTCACAGACCAGGGAAGGGATTTGGCCGCCTTAGTTGATAGTTCCATGGGAATGTCAACTCAATTGAACTTAGCACCAGCGGCGTGCAACGGTCTCTTCAACTCAAGAAAAAAAGTGCAGAGAAGGGGCAATGAGGATGATTGGAAGGGATTGGAGCACCTTTCGCTTCCCATGAGGAGGAGGCTGCAGCGCTTTGGGACCTCTCCTTTAGTTTGAGAGGAGGCGGCTGAGGGGGGGGATATGAGTTAGAAGTCTATAAGAATTATGCATGGGGTAGAAAACGTTGACAGAGAGAAATTTTTCTCTCTTTCTCACAATTCTAGAACCAGGGGGCATTCATTGAAAATGCTGGGGGGGGGGAAATTAGGACTAATAAAAGGAAACACTTCTTCATGCAACGTGTGATTGGTGTTTGGAATATGCTGCCACAGGAGGTGGGGATGGCCACTAACCTGGATAGCTTTAAAAAGGGCTTAGACAGATTTATGGAGGAGAAGTCAATCTATGGCTACCAATCTTGATCCTCCTTGATCTCAGATTGCAAATGCCTTAGCAGACCAGGTGGTCAGGAGCAGCAACAGCAGAAGGCCATTGCTTTCACTTCCTGCATGTGAGCTCCCAAAGGCACCTGGTGGGCCACTGCAAGTAGCAGAATGCTGGACTAGATGGACTCTGGTCTGATCCAGCAGGCTAGTTCTTATGTTGTTCATTGTGTATTTATTTATATCTTGTGAGCTGTCTTGGGCACTGTGGAAGGTCAGAATCTAAATATTTTAAATAAATCCTGGAAATGATTGCCAGTGGGAATAATAACAATGGGATCGTTGTCAGGGGATTCGATTCATGGATGGATGATAGATCTTTCAGTGGCTATAAGCAATAACAATTTTAACATTAGAAATAGTAACTTAAAAATCCTCCACAGCACTAGGAGGCAGCATCCAAAGACAACCTCATTCAATGGCTGTCCAGGGCAAATGCTTGGCCATTATGTGATACAGGATACTGGACTAGAAGAGACTGGTCTGATCGAGCAGGATCCAGCAGAAAGCCAGCGTGGTGTAGTGGTTAAGAGCAGCGGACTCTTAATTTGGAGAACCAGGTTTGATTTCCCACTCCTCCAGATGAGCAGCGGACTCTTATCTGGTGAACTAGGTTTGTTTCCCCACTCCTACACATGAAGCCTGCTGGGTGACCTTGGGATAGTCACAGTTCTCTCTGAACTCTTTCAGCCCCACCTGTCTCACAAGGGCCCCTTCCGCACACGCAAAATAATGCATTTTCAAACCACTTTCACAACTGTTTGCTAGTGGATTTTGCTATTCCGCACAGCTTCAAAGAGCACTGAAAGCAGTTTGAAAGTGCATTATTCTGCAAATGTGGAATGAGCCAAGGTGTCTGTTGTGGGGAGAAGGAAAAAAGGAGTTTATAAGCCACCTTGAAACTCCTCATAGGAAAGAAAGGCAGAGTATAAATCTAAACTCTTGTATTCTTCTGTTCTGCTCATGATCTGAAGTTGACAAAAGAATCGTATTGTTCTTTATTACAAGTTTCAAGATTATCAGCCTATTTAATAATTATACATCTGTTCACATCTGAGCTTCTCAACAGTTTTACTAAATGCTACCAATCATCATTCTTATTAGATTGCAAACATTTTCTCAGACTCAGAGGATTTGATTGTTATCAAATCCACCCCTTGCTACAACAATTGGATAGCTTTTATTTTTAGGGCTGCACTTCCCTCTAGGCTTTTTTGGGCAACGGTTCTGTGCGTTGCTTAGGCTGATTCCGCATGGGCTAAAACCAGCAGTGAGAAAACAATGTGAAAATGGTGTAAAAGGGTTTATATTGTTTTCACTCCGTTTTCACACCACTGTTTTTGACCCATGCGGAATCAGCCTTAGATTCCGGGTCCCGTACCGCACCGCCCTCTTGCTTCCCCGCCCCTCTTCTCTCACGCGAGAGCCAGCTGCACCGTTAGCAGCAGCCTCAGACCTTAACCCCCGCCAGGTGGTGGTGGTTGGGGGTCACCCCAACTGCTCGTAGAGTCTGCCTGCACAGAACAACCTCCAAGAGCTGGCTCTGCCCACTACTGACATGCACACGATAACAGTCCCTCGAGCCGGGGAGGGGGGCAGCCCTTGGCCGGGTGAAGACAAGCTGGTGGAGCAGGGCTGGGTGGCAAGTAAAAGGTCACCTCGGACATCCCGGCCAAGCCCTGGGCCGCCACCACCGCCCACCTCCCCTGCTGGAAATCCTGTTGCAGGGCTCACGAGGGTGGGCAGCAGAGTGGAACTCGCCATGGCCCCCCGGGCTTGCAAGGGCGCGAGCGCAACTTGCTCCTTACCCGCGCGTGCACGGTCCCCATGATTCCGCCAGCCCGGGCTCCCCGCGCGCAGCATCAACGGGGCGCTCCTGATTGGTCAGAGGCAGGCAAAAGGCGGGGCAGGGTGAGCCGTTTCCATCTCCAGGAGAAGCGGAAGGGGAGCGAGAAAGACCGTAAAGGAAGTCAGAATACGCAACTTCCGGTAAGAGTGGGAAATCACCACCCGCTAGGACTTCTCGTCGCTCTACTCCTGGCCGTCTTTATGATGAAAACTTGGCTTCGCTTCGAGAGGAAAGTTGAGAAGCACTCAAGACTGTGGCTGCTTCTTGTAGTATCTGTATGAGGGGGTCACTCGGCGGAAAGGGAAACCTCGCGACAAGCTCTTTGATGTGAAAACAATATTTTAACTGATGGGTTTCCTTCGCCCACCCCAAGCAAAAATTGTTGGGCTGGAGCCCCAAAGTTACACTTTAGTTCCGCTGATTTTAACATGGCTGAAGGTAGTATTTCGGCATGGCCATGGTGCAAAAACATGGATCCTTATGATTTTTGCATTTGCTCACACCATGCTTACCATCAAATCACATATTCTTTCCATCGCAAACAATCATGGTTGCACTGATTAATAGTGCAGCTATGGCACAAGAACTTAGGGCTCCCCCAAACTCACCATCTAATCACATTCATTCATAGCTGCAGACTGCACCACAGAAATCATGCGTCCAACATGGCATGTGTCTCTAATGCATGAGTCCTCAGGACTTTAATGTTTGGTCATCCCAAATTCATTAACAGGTCACACCCACAGCCATAGATTGTGCCTCAAAATCATGGATATACCACTCTTTGGCGCTGCCGTACTCTAAAAAGATGGATCCTTGTGATTTTTACATGGGGTTGCCAAAAAATAATTAAAAGTACACATCATATCCATGATCATAGATTACAAAATTCATAAAGAACCCAGAGCTACTGCTTTGCAAAACTTCTATTGCACAAAAACATAGAACCATAGCACAGATCATTGTGGATTCTCTTGGCTTTCCACATTTTCAATGCTTACAAACCATGGCGAATAAAGGAAACACATCTCTGAAATCCAGTGCTAGGAGGCAGTATCAGGGCCTCTCTGAACCCTCTTTGTTGGCTTCCCAGGGCAATTGCCCTCTTTATGAGTCAGAATTCTGGAGTACTTCAAGTACTCTTCTGGAATTAGCTTTGGGGAATGATTTTGACAAAAAGCAATTATCCCAATATATGGCGCTTTCTTAATAACAGTATCGAGCACTTACACAGACAAGCAGAGGCAGAGTATTAACATAAAATTTTATTGCTTAACATTTTCTTGTATAACTACCCTGTTTCCCCGAATATAAGACATCCCCTGAAAATAAGACGTAGTAGAGGTTTTGCTGAAGTGCAAAATATAAGGCATCCCCCGAAAGTAAGACGTAGCAAAGTTTTTGTTTGGAAGCATGCCCGTCGAACAGAACACAGAAAAATAAGACATCGCCTGAAAATAAGACATAGCGCATCTTTGGGAGCAAAAATTAATATAAGACACTGTCTTATTTTCAGGGAAACATGGTATATATGTATGTATGTAGAAAATAAAGGAGAATTTGATAGAACTGGCATGGTACATACAAGGGAGGAGAGAAATGATAGCACGATCTGAGCTTGGGGTAGAGTCTCGATGCTGGTGTCTCGATGCTGAGAAGATGGAGACCCTCGACATCAAGGCGATGTATGCCATTGAGGCAAACTTGAAGGTAAGTGGCTCAGAGGCAGCCCTCATCGATGATTGCTTGTCAGATGGAGCTGAAGACAACTGGAGGTGTGCAAACTTGCTTTTCAGACATGACCTGCCTCTTCTCTGACTGACGGGGAACTGCCCCCAAGGCCTTTTCTTGCAGAGCGACCTCTAACTTAGCTGCCTTCTCATGGTGTGCTTTCAGAATAAATAAATGGGAAGACTTGCAGGATGCTGTATTGTGCCCTTCTCCCCAGCAAAATAAACAGGTCTCGTGTTCATTATTTTGGGCCCAAACTCTTTGTACTTTTTAAAGAATGTTACCAGAGATACCAAAGAAGTTTACTGGTTGAAAATTCCTAAAAGGAATGGAGAAACACTTAAATAAATGTCCTTTCTCCACATTGGCAAGGAGAGATCTGACAAAAGAGCACTCTTTCTGCCTCCCTCACGTACATGCTTTGGAGGGAAATGTCGATGTGAGACAGAGCCCAGGAGAGGAAGCAATCCTAATGCTTTGATTCTCCTAGAAAGTTCTATGACTTCTCTGCGGCCACCCTGCGCTGTCCCATGTGAAACTGCACAGAAACCAAAACAATTGACCCAAGTCGTTGCAGACCTGAAAGCAACCATTATTAAGCTTTCAAATAAATCCATGGCTTTATTCAATAGCTACAAGGCAAAGCACAGATTTTAATGACTGCAGCGACAGTTGAAATATACAAATCCAGCACAGAAGATGATATTAAACCACTTTGGTGATATTGTGTATTTCTAGAAAAAATCAAACAGTTCAGAAATCAAACAGATTTCAGTTTGATATTATAAACGCAGAAATGTTCTGTCTTTTATTTTGCTTCACCATATAACAATATGTTTAGCAAGTCATTTTGGAAATAAAATCGATATTTTTAAGACGTGTAGGTCAGAGACAGTAAGTTCAACAGCACCAACAAGAATATAAATAAGTCAATTAAACAATATCTGGGGAAACTTTTATCAACAATTTAAAGCAGACTGATTATTGTACTGAAACAAAACACACTTTTTTGCTTATTTAGTCACAACTGAGGATCTGCTTATTATTTGGTAAATGAAATCTGCCCATAGCTGAAAATGAAAATGGCATAATAGTACAATCCAAACAAAATAGTACAATCCAAACAGAACTTACAAAAGCTTTGATATTTGCCAACCTGTATTGCACCTCATTCCTAATAAAAGAAATCTCGCCCTCGGTCAAATTCCACTTTTCTTTAGCCCTGAGGTCAGTATGAAGAGGAAAGAATTATTTTATTCTTAAATTCCAACAGCTCAGCCTAGTTCTGCCGACTAGAATGCCCAGGGACAGGGGGAGTGAGGAGGGCTTACCTGCTAACAAGACCTGTTTGAAACACAATGAAAACTATTTTGTAAGTGTTTCTAAAAAGTAAATATGAATCTGCTCTAGTGAAGGAGTGTCCTGATCACTTTAAGTAGTAATACTATGAAGTGAGGTGCTACTACTATACAAGGTGTCAAGTAGCTCTGAGAAACTGGGTTGCCATCCCAAAGCATGCTGCTAAATATGCAAGCCACTTGAGAAGCAGCTTTATTTACGATCTACACAGATGTCACCTTCTGATGTCATTGGAAACTTGAAGGCCTTATTCTAAATGACTTTGGTACATTTTTCTCAGTAAAGACTGAGCTGAAAACTGCTTGTATTCAGTGATACCTGTTACAGAATTATTTTAGCAAATTACCTCGGAACTGTGCAAGTTATTATTTTTTTCAGATGTTCTTGATCTTCAGGTTTCCGTGTCGTGCTCGCTTAGGACGCTGCTACTGAAATCCCTTTTCACTCATTAGATTCTTTTCCAGTTCTGCAAACTCCAAATCACATGGAAACTCCCTACTATTTATGAAGTTGAATGAAATCAAACTGTTATCTCTATATGACATCTGCAGTCAGGTTCCTTTGTCACACCTGTACCATCTTCGCAGGAAAAGTCCTGAACTTACGCTTTCTTCTAAAATATTTGAAGCAAAGCGTTGTTTAAGAATGTTCTTAAGGATGTCTTGGTATGCCACAGCATGTAAGTACTGAAATACTAACAATTTCTGAGATATTTTTACATCAAAGAAAAAGCTCGTTGAAACACATTATTTTTAGATAGGCTTCAGGGGGGAAAAAGAAGATTCGCCAATAGTATGTGTGACCAAGACACTAACACGTCCCACAAAGATTACATTTACATGTAAGGCTAATACAAGCATTAAAGGCTTATATGCCACGTCCTTTTCGTTAAGTACAGATGTTTGTTTTGCTCAAGTGCTAAACACTGTTTATAAAGGCAAGTAGAAAATGACTGTTGTTTAAAAGTTTTAAAAATTCTGTTTTGCTACACATTTGCCCCAATATATATTTTTAAAAGTCATTATCTGATCATTTTTCCTAGTGGGGATCTTGTTTGGTAAGCACTGTTATATTGCACTGAGGTCCTCCTTTCAAGTCTGTCTTTTAATCCATCAGGAAGCTGAACAAGAGGCACTATTCTTGCCAAAAGAGTTTACCTGAGGCAATTTGTTATTCATTGTAAACAGAGGACTGGTTGGCAGGTGTTACATGAATCCACGCCCCTTCAAAATTTAGATTTCTCTGTCTGATACAGCAGTTCTCAAGCTAGACTTTTGAGGCAGTCTGGAAACTTTGCTCAGAGAAGGAGTCAAAATCCACTTCCACATCTGATTCTTCAGAGTTCATGAAAAAAGAGGGAATGGACACAAAGCTTTCATTTGTATCAACTTCATTCCTAGCAGACTCTGCACAGTAGGGAAGATCAAAAAACCGTTCTCGGAGGCGCGCAGAAGAATGAGGCATTTTAGAATGGCAACAAGGAGAGGAAAGACCCATATTCAGTGGTGCTGTCTGGCATTTTCTGATCAGCACCTGGCTTTCATTACTGAAATAAATAAATAAATTATTCAGCAACTTTTGACTGTAATCACATATGAATACAAATGATATGATATACAACTTCTAGAATATATGAACAAACAATTGATTTAAAAAAACAAAACAAAATTATCAATCATTGGTGAAGTCTGTGTGAACCATGTGTAGAAAGGATGTATTCACCAATCACAATAGCTAAAATCACAAATAAACATTTGCCTGAGAAGATGTTTAAAAATTGCAATAGATTATCTAGGAATTCAGCGATAATCTGAAGTATTTGAAATGGTGAGATTATCCAGACAGGCACAGAGATTTATAAAATACAAATATAGTTTTATAATCCGTTAAGAGTACATATCCTTCTAAATTCATTAAAGTCAACAAACATAGACATGAGTAATTCTACTCAGGACTGAACTGTTAGATTAGGGTTGCCAACCCAAAGTTTGGAAATACCTCGAAATTTGATGGTGGAGCCTGGAAGAGTGGGGTTTAGGGAAGAAGCAGAAAAAAAGTTTTGATTTATACCTCCCTGCTCTCTCCTGTAAGGAGACTCAAAGAGGCTTACAAATACCTTCCCTTCCTCTCCCCACAACCGACACCTTGTGAGGTAAGTGGGGCTCAGAGAGTTCTGAGAGAACTATGACTAGCCCAAGGTCACCCAGCAGGAATATAGGAGTGGGGAAACACATCTGGTTCACCAGATAACAATCCACTGCTCATGGGGAGGAGTGGGGAATCCCAGGAGTGGGAAATTCTCCAGATTAGAGTCCACCTGCTCTTAACCACTACACCATGTTGGGATGGAAGGGACCATGGTAAGGCATAACGCCTTGCAGTCCACCTTCCAAATTAGCTATTTCCAAGAGGAAAAGTGGAATACATGTTTTTTTTAAAAAAATAAATAAATACATGATTTATGTAGTCTGATATTCCCAGTGAGCTGTTTCAATCTTTGATCATTGCTAACTTCAGTGAGGGGAAATTTGGGAGCCAGATGGGAGGCTCCAGGTTTGTGTTTGAACCCACAGTATGTTCACTCAAGAATATTATATCTGCACATGGTCAACCAAATGCATCAGGAAGCAACTTCTTTTTAAAAATCCATCGAGACGCATGGAGCAACACAAAACGTACCTTGGATTGTTCAGAAATCTTTCTCTTGCTTTGGAATATACAGCACCCGCAATCTGCCAAACCTGTCTTTGTATCCATTGCACATCACTGGGGATATCAGGAAGCCAATTTACTAATCTGCAATAATAAAAGAGATGAATACTTTACACAAAGTCCAAAATTTGAAAAAGTGCAGTTAAGAAGAAGTGGGCAAAAAAAAAATAAATTATGGGTATTTTTCAGGTTTAGGTTTATTGGACTAAAATTTTTTAGGGCCTGCTCCATTAACACAAAAAAAACCCAAAAGCTACAAACACTATATATTGGAAACTTCTTTACCTGAACATTTTGGGTTACAATGAACCCATACCCGAAAAATGCACCTGCCTCCAGACTCCATGAGGGTCTGGGAGGCAGCAGGTGGTGCAGAGCTGAACCCAGGCCGCCTGCTGCCTCAAAGACCCATATGGACTTCAGAGGCAGAAACAGAGTTGACCACAGGACCTGTGTGGAATTGCAGGCTCAGCCTGGTGGTATCCAGCCTTAAACTGTTGTCTCCACCTCCAAAGCCCATAGTTTAAAGTTGGACCTGGTCAGGCCGAGCCCAGCATGAAACTGCAGGCTCTACCTTTAAATTCCACTCGAAGGTGGTGAACACAGTTCAATGCTGGACCCGCTAATCTGCAGGGAAGTGAGGGGGAGAGAGAGAGAGATTTTCTTTTCTTTTTTAAGGTGGCAACTAACTGGACCGGAAAAATGCTGAAAAAAATAGTCATTTTTCAGGATGTAATTTTTTTTACTCCGTTTTATTGCCCCCTTTATGGGGGGAGTGAAAAAAAACACTAAAATATACTGACAATATTTTTTCAGGGTTTTTTTTCTGGTTCAGGTTTACCAAACACTTACCCCCCTCCCTATAGATAAGAGGGGCAAAAGATTGGAGGAAAAGCTAAGCTACTAAATCTGCTTGCTGACATTAGCTTGTTTTTTATTCAGTTTTTTCAGCATTATTGATGCCGACCTACAGTACTCATTATGGGCTATTTCATATAGCAAATGTTGAAAATATTAGGGAAATGTATTGATTTGTTTTATTTTAAAATTCAGAATGGCAATACAAACAGAATTCCAGTGAAGAAATGTTTAAGATGGCATTGTTGTAAGGATTAGTTTGAGACGCTTCTTTTTTTAAAAAAAGAAGGAAGTCAGGTTGGAAGTATTTTGTTAAGATAAACTAAAAGCCCTTCTTATACGTTAGGAAATAAACTGCATTAACAGTAGTAACAAAACAGTAGTAAAAAGTCTTCCAAACTTTTAAACTCACCTTAAGGCCACAAAATATGCTGATTCCACTGGAAGGGTATATGGCAACACCATGTAGGACATCAGTCTCATTGGTAGAAATTTAGAAAGCTGCGCATAGAATCCATGTTTCTCCTTACAAGCCTCCTGTAATGCTGTTATTTACACAGTCATTAATTCCAACTGAACTTAGACACAGTAACTTCTAATATTCTACAGGAATGGACAAGCATGAAGTGAAAAACCACAACAAGCTTTTGTTCAAGTTCATTTTGTAGTCTTGAGGTCTAAATCATATTACCACTTCAATGATGCAAGTTTTTAGATAATTCAGCAGAATCTCTGAATCTGATATGATTAGATCATTTAACTAACGCACATGCTGACATACAGGAGAATCTTCACCAATGCATCAGTCCATGAATTGCTGCTCTCAGTTTGAGTCCTTCCAGTCAGGACTGTGACTTGCACAGAAAACCTTACTTTTGTAGTTGTGTGCCTTCAATTTTCATTCAGAAACAGGAATACACTTTAAGTATCTAAAGTGTATATATGTGTGTGGGTGGGAACGGTTTGTTTTTAGTGGACTACTAAATAAGCCAAGATATTTCTGATTCTCAATGTTTTCCCCATTTTATAACTCAACAGAAATGCACTTCTCTTATGGTTTTAACAATACTGGTTACAATCCATTCCTTTTGCCAACAGGTAATAGAAAACTGGCAGCCCAATCCATGGGAGGAGGGTATAGATGGGCAGTGGATGGGGATGAAGTAACCACACTGCCTCCTAAGAGAAATGTGGAGGAGCAGCAAGGTAAAAACAAAAAGAAAACTTACCTAAAGCTCCCCCATCCAGCCCAATGGGCTGTGCCTGCTCTTTTCCTGGTGTAAATCAATGATAGTAAAAGGGGCATAGCTGAAGGGAAAGTTCTGAGGAAACCAAGGTTCGCTCCACCCCTGGCAATTCCCCCAATTCCTACAATAACGCTGTACCAGGTATCACTGCACCAAAGAACCACTAGCACAGTGGTGTTGTAGATGCCCAAGCAATGCAGAGCTGCACAACTCTCCAATATCAGCATACGTGCTGATGTGAGGTTAACTGTAAGGTTGCAATCCTACAGTGCCTCTAGGAGCAAGATGCACTGAATATCATAAGGTTTCCTTCCAAGGATAGTTGCATAGGACTACTCTCTAAGTGAGGGCAAATGACAATCAGTGATACAGAGGGTAGTAATGTAAGAGCTTCTTTCATCTCTTTTCCTTTCTCTTACTCAGGCCCTTTCCACACGGGCCTTTTACAGCACCCTAGGGAGCTGTTCGCATGGGGGGCGAAGCCGCTGTTTCCAAACCTCGCTCTCCGAGCAAGGTTTTCTGGAAACAGTGGCTTCTGGAAGGCGCCTTCCCCCCCCTTTTCCGATCGACTTACCTTCCCTGCGACCTTCCGGCATGTCACCGAGGCCTGGGGACACGCCCCCCAGCCCTGCGACTCCGGAGCGGTTAAAACATAGAGGCAAGAGAGGCGTGTCCTCACCAGCCTCAGCGTCGCGCCCGGAAGATGCCAGGAAAGGTAAATTAAATCGGGCGACAGCGCAGTGCTGCGCCGTCTTCCCTGTCTTTACCGGGACCGTTTGTGAGAACGGTCCCGGGTAATATGTGTGTGTGTGTGTGTGTGTCGGCGTCGTATACGCTGACACACACCCCAGCGTGGCCGTGCGGAAGCGGCCTCAGTTACAGCTTTTCTATAGTAACCAGACACTCTCAAGCTTTTGCATCATAGTTTTTAAACATGATTGTTCCAGATTATACAATACTCTATGCCAGTTCTTAGTTAAGTGGTTTAATTGATACCATCTGAATCATATTCAAAGCTGACATGCTGAACTTTTATATTGTGTTACTTCTCTTATAAACCAATCTGTAAAGCAGCGCTGATTTGTCAATTCTTTTACTTCAGTTAAAATGATTACTGAAAATTGACAAAATGAAACTGATTAGCAAATTAATAATAAATAATAATAAAATTGTATATATTTTGTTTTCTCATATTGTATGAGTTCTTCATAGGTAATTCTGCATAAAGTATGTCATTTTTGTAACCAACAGACACTACAAAAGCAACAAAGAACTTGTATTGTCTATCATCAAAAGCTTTTCAGTCCCACTATTTATAATGGGAAGTAATTGGCATGTGCTTCATTTTACTACTGAAATCAACTGGGATTTAACATTACAAAATTCTGTTCAGATTGTATTGCTATCTGCATCAGCCTCTACTAATTATTACAACTTTTACTGAAACTTTATTTTGTCATTAACATTGAGATTGACTTTATATCCTTACCTCTGCGAAGTCTAGGAGGTATACTGTCAAAAACTGCTTTGTCCAATGGCCATGAGGCTAACTTCAGTTGGTCAATGACAATTTCTTCCTTCAACCTATTTTCTTTGCTTTGATTTTCTGCAATGGTTTTCTTATCAGTATAACCTGGGGTTTGTACATTATCTCCTTTTTGTAAAGGTAAGATAACAGACATTGAGTCATGCAGTAAACCTGAGGGAAAAAAACATAGAGTTTCTGATGTGATTTCTTAAATTCCAAAGGGCAGGCGGGCACCACAGATAAAAAAAAATACAGAAGTAAAAGAAAATAAAGGTTTGCAGCATTACTTGCTATTCAGGTCAGACCCTCTAGTTGAAATCTAAGTCCTGACCTAAGAGTTTCTTATTGCCTTCTAAGAAAAGAAACTGAAAACTAGTAATGGCATTTTATGTATCTCTTAAAACCAGTATTCTGTTCTGAGCAAATCTATAAGTCACAGTATTTTTATATTTACTATTAAACAGTAACTATGGGTTTGCGCCAGCCTCCACAGTTCAGGTTAAGTAACATATCGCCATACAAGAGAGTCAGAAGGAAACCTGCATTCTTCCTGTCCCATCCTAAATAAGACCGTGCGTGACCTTCTGCAGGACTTTTTTACCGGGCTTTGTAACCAATGGCTAGCATGGCAGCCTCAATGACTTCTCCTGTGCCAATAATAGGGTCAGGCCATGTCAGGAGATGTCTAAGCCAACTTTTTGACAGACAGACAGAAACCTTTATTGGTAGAATGTAAGCCAACTTTTCTGCATAGCAGAGGACTGTATTACACAATCAAAGGCATAACTCTATGGAACTGTCTTTGAACTACATATGTCGCAACCAATTTCCTGAGTTGACAAATAATTGCATTTAATACAACTTTGTGTTCTACACCTGAGCAAGGGGGCTCAGGATTTGTTTCCAGGCACAGTTCAAAGGCACAGTTTCCAGGTTCTTACTTTAAAACCCATAAGTAGCTGACAGCCATGGTACCTAAAGGACTACCTCCTCCCACATTGACCAGCCTGCCGGTTCAGATCTGTCTCAGAAGCCTGTTCTCTGTGCCCCTGCCTACAGAGGTGGGGCAGCTGGAAACCAAAGATGGAGGTTTCCAGTGAGGGGCATGTGACCCACACACTTTCGATCTTCAGAAGACAGTTGAAGACTGTTGTATTTAGGAAGGCAGGTAATTAACTTAGCAACTGTCTTAAATTGTGGTTTTTAATCATGGTTTTTTATTGTTTAATTTATATTGTAAACCAGCTTGTGTAGAAAGGTAGCTAATAAATTTCGTAAAGAAGTAAACATCTAACACTATGTTTCAAAGCACACAAGCACAACAAAACATTGCAAAGTTAATTGGGTCTTAGCAGGATCAGCTGGGGGCAATTTCTCAACAGCTGACTCCCTGAGATCAGCCCCTGGGGCTGATGGTCAGGGTCTGAGGGGTCTCCCTGACTTCCCTGCTGTTTCTCAGGTGTCAGCCCTAGTTCCTCAGACTGCTCTTCTGAATATTTAAAGTCTGAGTCCGTGGATTGCCCAGTACAAGGATTTGTTTTATTTATGGAGGCATTTACACTCCACTCTTCTCCCCATCTAGGGTTACAAAGTAGCCTACAAAATAAATGCAAAAAAATACACCTTGAAAAGAAAATACTTCACTAGGACTCCACAGTGAAGGGCCTTGAGCCCTGACTGGTCTATCTGAACAATCCGATGGCTGTTCCCAAATCAGCAAAACAATCAACTTTATGTTGAAAAACAGCAATTGTGTCCAGCTGAGGAGGAAAACCTGAACCCACAGTCAGGGCTGCAGCAAGGGGGAACTGCGCCCCTGCCACATCCCTGCCTGCCCCCACCATGCCCCCTCACCAGCACACGCCTGGTGCATCACACACACACACTGCCCCCTTGGTGCTATGCCACTGCCCATAGTTGAAGCCCTTTTCAAAGGTGGTCTGCAACCCTGTAGCTGCAGAGACAGCAGAAAAGCCAAAAAAATACAGCCATGTGAAAGGAAAGTAGGAAAACTGCAGAAAAAAGACAAGGTGGGGGAAATGGGGAAGGTTTTTCCTCCCAAGGCACTGAGTACTCTGAAAATAAAATTCCCAAATGTGCTGCTGCTGTGGCACACAAAAGAACCAAGTGGGAAAACAGAGTTCCATCAATCTAGGCATGCGCCTCAGTTGAGAGGGATGGAGCTGACATCTAAAGATGTACGTTCCGCACATTTCCAAACTAAGTTCCATGCAGGCACAAGCAAAGCCTGCATAATACAGGCAAGCCTATTTAACATTCCGTATGTCATTCAGATTACACAATTGAAATTACAATGACCTACCGTTTTCCTTCAAGAATCTAAGAGCATCTGAATATCCTTGTTCACAGATCTCTCCTAGTTCCTGAAAATAAGATTACAGGGGGAAAATTAAGTCGGAGGTAGAAAGTTAGCAACTATCAAAATCAGTTCAGAGAATGCTCTTCATCTGGTTTAAGAATACAACAGTTTTGCTCATGAGCACACGATTATCACTTAGAAACATATTTCAGTGTTCACAAACATGCTGTACATCACTATTTCTTATTAATCTGTTAATATCCTTCTCATAACTGAGCTTCACCAAGTAAATCGAGATTCTTAGGGGAGCATGAAGGGAAACAAAAACAATTGTTGCTGATTATAACAATGCCTATTAACCCTGTTCCTGGGGATCCCCCAAGTGAATCATGCAGTTTTCCCAGGTAGGCAATTTTAGAAGCATTGCAAGACTTACAGTGCAATCTTAAATCTACTGTCCAAGTCCAGAGCCCCCACTGGCAGCCTCAAGCTTTTTGAAGCCACCCAACAGCCTCCACTCTCCTCTTGGATGGTCAGATGGAGTGGAGACAGGTTTGTAGTCTGGGATTCCTTGGCACTCAAATACTTAGGACCCAAGTCATGGCCAAAGGTAGGCCAACATCCATGTCTTGCCACCAGTACCTATCACCCAGCCCAATGACAGAGTTCGTCAGGAACAACAATCAGGATGGCCACAGATGGACCAACCTGAAATAATATGTCTTAACCGTGCCTCCTGGCTCAACACTTGTTGTTTCCTAGGTGCAGCCAGAGAATACTAGAGATCTTTGAGCTTGGGGCATGGCCACAGGTCAGAAATGAGCAGCGATTGGCAATGAGAGTCCGAAGGGAGCAGGGCCTATCTCTGCTAGAGCTACAAGCCTCACATTGAATCAGGGATTCTGAGGGATGGACCTAGCTGACAGGATGTCATAAGAAGCAGGGGAACAAACCAAGGAGAAGGGAAGCTCCTGAAAGTCCTCTGAGGAAAACATACGCAGCTGCTGGGTGGACATCTTCTAAACCAGCAAAATAAAAACATGCATAGAACTAATTTGGAGGTGCATGGATCATTCCATGACAGAACATTACACATGAAGGATAAATAGTTTATACCAATGAAGATAGTTCAGTGGCCAGGTGAGTAAGGGTGAAGGGCGGGGTATAAATCTATAAATAAAATAAAACATAAAACATACAATACCTGGGGTTTTGGAGGGTAAAATATTTGCGTCAAACGATACATGTTTCCTAAAGTACACTGAATGCTGGTATTGGTCAGATTCACTTCATGGAAGTTTTCAGAGCTGTCTTTAGGACAAATGTCACACTGCCCAGAGAAAGGTGAAATTGTGATGGTATTCTTTGAGTTATAGTGAGGTAAGTTGTCAGAAATTCCTCCATCCACATAGCGCTAAAAGGGTTGAGAGGAAAAAGAGGGGAAGGGGAGAGAGAGACATCTGTCTTATTTACCCAAGCAAAGGGCAACTAGCTTACTCCACAGATCAGAAAAGTGTAGGATGTTCAGAAATGAATTACTGGATCTATAGTTCACTGGGGGATTAAATCTTCCAACAATTTAAGAAAAACCATTTGCTCTGGAATAGCATTTAAAACCAACTAATTTTTAAAAGACACAGAGAGGAAGAATCCATGGCCTGATGTTATCTTGTTTAGAGGCGCAACTTGCAGGCATAGAACCATTGATAGGTTTTTTGATTTTAACTAGAATTTTGATAAAATTCTCCTGTCCGCATGCCTGGTTCCTTTGTTGATCATTCATATAGATGAATTACTGTTGCAACGTCTGAAGTATTTAGCTTCATTGTCAGGCGAGTCCTCAGTCTTCTACACATCCGTACCACTCGCAAACATTTTCTCAGCAAGAATCAGCGTTGTCTCAAATGAATTAGTAACTCAAGCAATTGCTCTGAACAACCCTTTAAGGGCAACAATAAAGTCGTGTGAAGTTTTCTGAGGCTTCACAGAGAATGCAGGGCATAACTCAGCTCACATATTGCCCGGCATTTCCTGCAACACAGGAAACAATTCCTGCACCTTTTTTCTGGATTGCACTGTACATCCAACATGGGATGGCAAGCCCCTCAGAACAAGCTACAAAAAAGTACAATTGCACAAAAGGGAGAAAAAAACCCAACTAACCTCTAAGACTGAAAAAAAAATATGAAAAGTCTATTTTGAAAAACATATTCAGTTACTCACAAGAAATATATAAAACAAGAACAAGAATATATACATCAAATATATATCCCAAGAAAAGATAAATGAGAAAATTAAACAAAAAGAACTGAATGACATGTTGAAAAGTCAGCCACAAATCAGCTCTTCAGCTCTTCATTGTATTGGTGGCTTCATACAAGGAAAAAGTACACTTCGTATTTGAATAACAGCATTTATCTGAAGAAAAAACATCTTGCTAGCAGCCATATATATGCTGTTCATTAGACTTCTACCTTTTTTATTTGTGCCTGACATTTCAATGATGTCATTCAGGTTTTTTATGTAATATTCTAATTCATCTTCTCTTGTGAGTAGCCATTGGATATAGAGAGAATTGGAGCTTTTACTGGCAAAGGTGTGTGTGTGTGTGTGTGTGTGTGTGTGTGTACACTTCCTGTTGTTACAGTCACTCCAGTTCTAGACAAAAACAAATTAGATACTCCCATATAGATGTTACAGTGTTCTGTTCAGCTTTCTAGCCCAGGGGTCTGCAACCTGCGGCTCTTCAGATGTCCATGAACTACAATTCCCATCAGCCCCTGCCAGCATGGCCAATTGGCATGCTGGCAGGGGCTGATGGGATTTATAGTCCATGAACATCTGGAGAGCCGCAAGTTGCAGACCCCTGTTCTAGCCCTTTGTTAAAAAACCTCTATTTCTACCCTTAGGTAAGTATAACACATACTTTCTTCAACACTAACTCTAAGACAGTCTCTCTACCAAGGTGTTTCTCCTACATGGTGCTTCTCATAGAAGGATGGCTGCTCTCCCTCAGGAAGCTCCAATTCTCTCTATATCCAGATAACTTTATCAGGTTGTGTCTTCTTCATGCATGCTGAAGTTGGAAGTCAAACATCTGTAATAACCTACTACCCCAAGAAAGGCTCTGATCTGCTTTTTGGAAGCTAGTCTAGGCCATTCTTGTACCACTTTAACTTTATTACAATCTGGTTCTGTAGTACCTCTACCCAACAAGACCAAGGAACTGGATAATGCCCACTGAGGAACTTTTTAAAATTCTAGCGTTAATTTATCATTTTAGAGTAATCTATGCAATATTAATAATTGTGTTGAGAACCTTATCAGCTAAAAAGTCCAAAACTGTTTTCCATTTCCAGTGATGCTGACAGCCTGAAAAAAAAATTGTTGCTAATATACGGAAGAATTTCTACAAGAATTTGGGTCATGACATCAGCTTACAAGTTTTCTCACGCCATTTTATAGTCAGGAATATATGAACAATACTTACCACCCCTCTAAATGAAGGAGGAATAAGGCCACAGTATACAGGTAGGAAGCAGCTGCAAAGTAAAGCCTATAAAAAACAAAATCATCATCATCATCATCATCATCATCATCATCATCATCATCATCATCATCATCATCATCATCATCATGAAACTGAGTCTCTCAATGAAGTTTATTTGAAGCAATTGTTCAGGTTTAAGGCCTACAAATAGGATTTAATAGTGGAATTTAACTGTGCTGTCCTTCAATGTAGAAAAGCCCTGATCTTTTGAAACAGAGATGATCTTTTGAAACTCCCTAGGTCTCTTCAAGATGGAGAACAGTAGAGCCACATTCCGATTAATTAGATGAAATTATTGTTGTGTCATCTGAGGGGAAGGGGGGTTTAAAACTGCACATAAGTCCTACCTTGTTATCTCATTCACTAAGCTGTGTGATTATCTTACATCACCAGGCACAGATCTGATTGGGTATTGGACCTGGGTCATCTCAGATCCTCTGCCCATACAGTTTAGCTTCATTTTGTGTGTTCTTGGTGCCTTCACAATGGTCCCTTGATCCATCATTTTGGCATGTGTGGAGTGCACTCATACTTCCATCATGGCTTCTTGATATTTTTGGACTTTGTGACTTAAGGACTGGAAATGCTACTCTGCTGCTGCCCTGGACAGTTAACTTTTGAATGTCAGAGGATTCCTAGTGGAATGGTAACATCTTGTCTTGTAAACCAGTGTGACTCGCTATGGTGTTAGCCCTTTTGCTGATTTACGGTTTAACATTTTAAATCCTCACTGCCATTGTTCTATTTGAAATATTCTTACACAATTTTAATAAATGTGTTTACTTATATTTTACTTAAAGTTTATTACATGTTTGTCTTCAGGTGGTTTCAATCTATTTCCATTACCTAGGCTACAAAGCTACACCTATCAGGTTAACTGGTTTGTGCAACTCACACTACAAGTTGCCTGCTTTGCAGGGATAAAGTTCTTGACTTTAATTCCAGGAAGGTTGGAAGCTTGCCCCTTAGCATCTGGCTGTTTGGTAGTGAAAAGGGGCTGGTGGAAGCTAACATAGTAGGATCCTGGTTTCAGTAAGCTAAGCACAGTAGTATAGACACAGTTCCTTAATAATTTATCTAACTTCGTGAATCATTTAGTACAGTGCAACTCTACTGCCTGCACTGGAAAGTCATTTGAACTACTGAGTTTTGCAAAGTTTGTAAAAAGCCAGGAAAATGGGACCCTTCTTCCGTCAGGCAGACCATTCCACCTGCAGAAGATTTTGCATGGATGAGCGAATCTGTCATGCCAGTGCATAGGGAGAGAGACAGCCTCAGAAATATGAGGATCTAAGGCCATGAAGGACTTTGTATGTAATAGCGAGTACCTTAAATTCAGCCTGGTGAGTGGGCAGCCAGTGGAGTAACTGCAGAATGGGAGCAATGTGCTGCTCCACCTAGTTCCCGATAATAGCTGACCTGGGGTGTTCTGCACTAACTGGAACCTCTAAATTGATTTGGAGGGAAGCCCAATTAAAGTATTACAGGGCATTATACTAGTCTAGTGTTACAGTGCATTACAACAGTCTAATCTCAATGTCTTCATGGCATGGATCCAAACAGCTAGATCAGGCATACCAAAATAAGGTTAGATGCACATTCATTTCTGATAGCCAGAAAACTTCCTACCTGTTAACACTGGCTTTCAAAACATCTCCTGACAGGGCACTTGCCCACTTGGACTTGCCACCTGAAGAATCTATTTGTTTGGCATGGAACACCTTGATCTTTAAAAAAAACCCAAAAACATGAAGCTCTGGACAGATCTGGATAGATCTGTTGTGCCTCCCTATATTCTACTGTAAACAGAGACCTGCAAGCACACACAAGCTTCCCTGCTTTGTAGGCCCATACAACAGGAAGAAAAGCTATTTTTGAACCAACAGCTATAACATTACAGATTTTTTCCCATCTTCAATATTACTAAAATAATTTGTTTCATAGAAGGAAAAAATAGGCAAGCAGATGGCATTTCATACTATCATAAACAGAATGCTACAAAAATGTCATTCATTCAGAAGGTTGTAAGATTAAGCACATTTATATATGTGCATCTCAATTAATCCTACTCCCACCCCAAGAGCCACAGCTAATAATGTTAAGATAATGAATATTACTTTTTATAACTATATTAATATTTGTTAGCAAAACTAGGAAAGGGCATCCTAATATCTTAAAAGTTATTTTTTTCATTTTCAAACCCTTGGTCACTAATACTTAGTTGCAAATGATAACAATATTTTAAAGGGGTAGCCATATTAATCTGATTTATCAAAATAAAACAAAATATCTAGTGGCACCTTAAAAGACTAACATCATTTATTTCAATATAGAATCAAAGAATAATAGAATTGGAAGCGATCACAAGGACCATCAAGTCCAACTCCCTGCCATGCAGGAATGCACAATCAAAGCATTCCTGACAGATGGCCCTCCAGCCCACTTAAAAACCTCCAGAGAAGGAGACTACACTTCACTCCAAGGCAGTATATTCTACTGTTAAACAGCCTTTACAGGCAGTTCTTCCTAGTGTTTAGGTGGAATCCATTACACCTTGTCCTAGTCTTTGGAGCAAAAGAAAACAAGCATGCTCTATCTTTAACATGACATCCCTTCAAATATTTAAACATGGCTATCATGTCACCCCTTAACCTTCTCTAGGCTAAACATACCTAGACCTCTAAGCTGCTTCTCATAGGGCATGGAATCCAGACCTTTCACCATTTTGGTTGCCCTCCTATGGACCCATTCCAGCTTGTCAATATCCTTCTGAACGGTGGTGCTCAAAACTGGACACATTATTCCAGGTGAGGTCTGATCAATGCAGAATAGAGTGGTACTATTAAATCCCTCATAGACACTACTACTGATGCAGCCTAGAACTGCATTGACTTTCTTGGCTACCGCATCATACTGCTGTCTCAGTTCTTTCAAAATGTGAGTCCTAGGCCATGAAGAGCTTTGTATGGATATAGCTTATGGACTGAATTGTGTCTGGAAATGAATAGGTAATCAGTATAGTGACTTCAAAAATAGATGGCACATGGATACTGCACACAGTTCCCAATAGTAAATGAACCTCAGCATTCTGTACAAGCTGATATCTTGGGATATCTTAAAAGGCAGACCCATGTAGACTGCATTACAATACATTGTGAAGTCACCATGTCATGGATAAATGTGGCCTGATTGATCTGGTCAAGCTATAGAGATATCTTCTGGACTCAGAGATGATAGAAGTAAGTCTTTTTTTTTTTTGCAGCTCCATTAACTTGCTTCTCCAGCAACAAGGCTGGGTTCAACATCCCTAAACCTTCAACCAAGTCAATGAAAATCAGTCAAATTCCCTCAAATGTGGGGACATAACGACCTCCTAGACTTCAGCCATCCTCATTGGCATCATGTCTATCTTATCAGGATTCAGTTTCTGCATATTCACCTTTAGCCATTTGAACATAGAAGCCAGGATCCAGTTCAGGATCTCCACAGCAGTACTGGGTGGTCTGGACAAAGAAATACAGAGTTGGGTGTTGTTAGCATATTGATGACATCCAACTCCTTAGCCACAAATGTTCTCTCCCAAGGGCTTCACACAAAGATGGGGGATAAACCTGAGCCCTGTGGAACCCCAGTGATAACAACTAGTTACCAACAGCAACCCTTTCAGTCCAGTCCCTAAAGAATGAAATAAACCAGTACAAAGCACATCCCTTGATACATACTTCTATATCCAGACATCTCAACATGATGGCAGGGTCCAAAGTACGCAATGATAAATACAACAACAACAACAATGCACAGCACTTGCCAATATAAAGACAGAGATCATCAAAAGCCACCAGCATCATCTCGGTCCCACATTGAAAGGGTTCTAGAGCAGATGAGTACCCCAGTAAGGCCTGGAGTTGTTCTGCAACTATCTAACACCCAACTCAAAAACAGCAAATCAGAGACCAGTCAATAATTTGTCACATTATTTATTTCCAGAGATGATTTTGTAAACTGTGGATGGATAACTGCCTTTTTTACCAAGGGAAGGAAGACACCCTGAGCCAGTGACTGCTTTATGATCCAAAGGATCTAGGAGGCTTGGGTTCAAATTCCCACTCAGCCCCACACCGCCTCCATAAGCAGATTTGGGTCTCCCCCCTCTGGACGGGGATGCAAATATCATGCTAGAAACACTGTACCAGTCACACTATCTCAGCCTAACCCATACCATACATTAATTGTGAGGATAAAATGAATGCGAGAACATCTCTACTGTGACGAGGAACCCAAATGCACAGGATATCAGAAAAGCACAAGCACACAGAACTAAGAAGAGAATCAACTCCTAAGTCTAGCTAAAGTCTAAAGGTCACTGGTTTAACCTTTGACATCCCTTTTACAGGAACAGTCACAGGAAAAGATGGAACTCTGAAATGGAGGATGATTAATGCACACTTCACTCAGTTTCATTCTAGTGCCAACCTCTTAGCTTGTGCACCTTGCACAAAATATGCCAAATCTTTTAACTCTTTGGGAGGAATACTGCATTGGCTATTCTACAATGGCTGAGGTCTCATCAGTTCTGCCTTTACCAAGTCAAAACATGTTGATTGTCCTTGGTTTTTTATGGCTCTAGATTAGGACTTTTTTTAAAGTGACTTATTCTGCCTATTCTTAGCACTCTCCTTCTCATTTGACTCTAATAATGAGGGAACATTTCCTTTCTGCAGGTAACAAGATGATTTTATAGCCTGGTTTCCCACTAGAGTGCGAGATTTCTCTGGAGCCAGGGCCTACTGTGTGTTTTTATTTGAGGCTGAATCCATTATGTAATAATAGTAAAATGATTAGTTTGTTAATGATTAAGATATAAGTAACTGATCTTTAGATATTTATTGCTGTTTTGGAACTAAAGGTTAGAAGGTAACGAATTTGAAAATTATATAATGTTCTCTCTAAATTATATTGTTATCATTTTAAGATCCAATATGTTAGAATATGTATAGTTTATGGGTAGCTGTATTTCTTTTTCTGTTTGTTTTTTCTTTCTCTTTGTTTCCTTTTTTGTTAGTGAATTATATTTGAAAAAATTAATAAAAATATGATTTAAATATATTTAGGGTCTCATTTACAGCCCAGTCTAGAGCCCTCGATAATGGGACCAGCGCCACCCCACCAACTCCAAGAAGGCAAAATACAGAAAAGGCCTCTGTGGTGCTGCCCAAAAGGGTGGCGTAAGCCCAAGCCCCCGGTATTGGCGTTCCAGCAGGCAAAAGCCAGGTGGAAGCCAGCTAATGGTGACTCCACCCTCGGCCATGCATTTGGAATGCTCCTGCTTTGATGGAGACAGCAGGAGAGATGACGCCATGGAGGGTCACGGCGGCCGCTTGCCAGTGGATTTCCACTGATGCCAGGGTAAGTGGCCCAAAGAGGGTAAATCCGCTGGAACAGCCCCACACCGCCTCCATAAGCAGATTTGGGTCTCCCCCCTCTGGACGGGGAAGCAAATATCGTAAACTTCATGCTAAACGGTGTGCAGGACAGGTAATGCAACATGACTTAAAAACAAAACGCTGGTAGCAACAATTTAGAACATACCTGAACAACTTCTTCTTTAGAATTAAAGTCGGATGCCAACACGTTTTTGCCATCAGAAACTCGAGTAAGTGAAATGCACAATCTTCCTGCCATCAACTGATGAGTGTTCTCTGGAAGATTTTTGCAGATTCCATTTCTCATTATCTTCATCACATTGAACGAAGGGTGAAACGGACCGAGATTTCGCCTCCTTGCTTCTTTGGCAAGCTCCATAACGTCTGCACAAGCTGCCGCTGAAAGACACATTACTGCATATGAAACAGACCATTCATTTCAAGATTTTTTTCATTATGCATCAACTTTAGTCCCAACCTGAGAGAAGCTGGTGTAGGAGTCCCTGTTTCCTGTGCTTATTCATTAACATTTTGCAATACTATATCCATAAAAAATAAATTGCACACCTGTCTAGGTAATCAGAAGAGAATACTGATCTGGCCTATTTACCAAGACCTGAAAGGAGTGCATCTATCTCTATTGACTGACTATAAACTCCTTCATCAACCCCAAACTAGAAACCAGGGGAGATGGAACTATCCTCCATGGAGTGTTTTGCTTTTTAAACATTCCTAGTGAAAACTATTGCTGGCAATGATGGTCTGTTCCTTATGCTGGGATTCAAAGCATTCTATTTGTTTACCAGCTGCCTAGAACTCCAGTGGGCACCCTGCCTGAACCAACGGTGGTGCCACTGGCATAGTGCTGGAGTCCCAGACTGAGTGTTCTGCAGAACCTGACCACCTTGTGTAAACTAGTTCAGGATTTTGTAGCTCCCTTAGCAACCATGGGTTTTGTTCAGTTTATAACAAGTCCAGTGCGTGAAAAATATGTACTGTTATGATCCCCACTGAACTGGCTCTGGTCTCTTGACTCAGAAGCCTCAAAGAAGCATGAGGAGATAGAAACATAGGAGACAGCAGAAAGCTTGGGGGAGACCCCTGCATGATAGATGATTCTTCCCCATATGAAGAGCTTGCAATTGAGGCTCTTTCCCCAGAACTTCCCTCTGTCCCTCCAAATAAGTGCCAGTCTAAGATTTTGCCCATGAGCCCACATGGATCCACCCATCAGCAGTGACAGCAGCAAGCTCCTGCAGAGATAAATGAAAGGAGCCACAGGACTAGATTAGCAGCTCATGCACTAGCTGTGGAACCCAGACAACCTAGTTGTCTGGAGCATTCTGGCCTAATTCAGCCCTCAACTGGAGAGTTCCAAATAATGCCTCTGGCTTAATCCAGGCCTCACCCAGAGAGTTCCAGAGTAGCTGGATACTGCCTCCAGAGTAGCTGGGGCTCCTTAGCCTAGTTAAGCTAAAGGCAAGGAAGAAAGCACTGCTGGATCAACCAGTTCACAAAGTCATAACCCAGAGGTGCTGGACCCAGCTCCAGACTTTGCCTGCTCCAGCACTCTAGACCAGCGGTTCTCAACCTGTGAGTCGGGACCCCTTTGGGGGTCGAATGACCCTTTCACAGGGGTCGCCTAAGACTCTCTGCATCAGTGTTCTCCATCTGTAAAATGGATAAATGTTAGGGTTGGGGGTCACCACAACATGAGGAACTGTATTAAAGGGTCAGGGCATTAGGAAGGTTGAGAACCACTGCTCTAGACCCTGCCAAGTGAGAATATGCAAGTTAAATCCTGGCTCTCAAGATCTGGAGGCTAGAGGTTTAGCCTCTGACAGGGTCCAGCCAGAATAGTGTGGAAATATCCACCACACCGTATTAGAGAGATCCGTACTGAATAATTTTTCATAGCTTTTGCCTGTAAAACACTGATCAACCACAAAGTTCCCCAGAGTTCATCATTTTAAAGAAACTCCTCTGATTCTAATACAAAACTTGTATTTCAGACATGAGTCTGTTCTTTTTCTCTTTTGAGCAACTAACAACTAAACAAGACACCTGTATAATCTTTTATCAAAGAAAAGATTCTTTTTATTGAGCAAGACAGAAGAAAATAAAGACATAAGAGAATTAACTCCACAGAACCCAGAAATGAATGCTAACAGTATCAGTGTTCCTAGTATTACTTATTCATATGATAACCGATGATAGTCGCTTAAAACAAATCAAGTTTTAGTTTTTGTATCTGCTTTTAAGGATTATTTTTAAAAGCCCAAGGTAACCAATATCTCATCAAGAGATCTTACTTCTTCTTAAACTTCGGCATTCTAAGATTTCTAAACAAAGAAATCTGATTTGCATCTCACAGGAGTGATTGTTTATAGAAAAATATTAATATAATCTTCCCTACCTTTGGCTCTCACAATCATTTAATTATTTCTAAATATCTGAGTGGTTAACTCTAAATAACAGATAGCAACACAGGTGCAAAAAAGAACATAAGAAAGAGCCTGCTGGATCAGACCAGAGTCCATCTAGTCCAGCACTCTGCTACTTGCAGTGGCCCACCAGATGCCTTTGGGAGCCCACATGCAGGATGTGAAAGCAATGGCCTTCTGCTGCTACTGCTCCTGAGCACCTGGTCTGCTAAGACATTTGCAATCTCAGATCAAGGAGGATCAAGATTGGTAGCCATGGATCGACTTCTCCTCCATAAATCTGTCCAAGCCCCTTTTAAAGCTATCCAGGTTAGCGGCTATCACCACCTCCTGTGGCAGCATATTCCAAACACCAATCATGCGTAGCATGAAGAAATAACTAATCAGCAAATGCATATGAGATGAGCTGATCATGGAATGAGGTCTATTAAGTGGTAGTATGGCACAATATATTGATGCAATGTTTAATAAACGTTTATTAAATGAGTTCCAGTAATTTGTCATGGTGGTAAAAAGTGCTATCACACCGCAGTCAATCCTGAAGACCTCAAGGAGTTTTCAAGGCAAGAGACAAACAGGGGTGGTTTGCCATTACCTGCCTCCATGTAGTAACCCTGGATTTCCCTGGTGGCCTCCCACTCAAGTACTAATCAGGACAGACCCTGCTTAGCTTCTGAAATCTGTTGAGAACAGTCTAACCTGGACCATCAAGGTCAGGACAATTCATGGACTAGGGGCACAATTTCATGCTGTGCTAGAGGCTTCAGTAAAGATTATCTAGGTTAATCTTTTCTGTCCACCGAACAGGACTTAGTATCCACAGTTGCTGAGCTTTGCACTTCTCAAACTGAGGATTTGTGACTCCAGAGATAACATGCTTTTTGTCATGACAAGAGGTCCACATCTCAAAATGTAGGATCCACTGGTTGGCAAACTTTTTAATTTTGTACTTCTTAAGGACTCACTTAAAGAACTGTTTAAGTCAAAATGCAGTTATTGTATGGCACAATCATTTTTATCAGCAGTGATGAAATAAGCAGATCTTCCTTTTGCAATCGAACCTTTTAAGGCAGGACAGTGGCAGAAAACACAATGAGTAATACTAGTAATAAGCAGAAATAAGCATTATTACTTCACAACAATGAAGTAAGTGAATAGACTTCTTGAATCTTAAGACTATCGGCCCTCAGGATCACCATGATGTTCTACAGTTTGCTGTCTGCCAAGATAGGATTACCAACCTCCAGGTAGAAACTAGCTCTCTCCTAGAATTACAGCTGACCTCAAGAATACATTGATCTATTTTCTATTTCATTTCTGTTGCACTAATTTAAAGTATTGGTTTTGTCCTTTAAAGCCCTACACAGCTTGGGACCCAGCTACCTGAAGGACTGCCTTCTCACATATGTTCCTCTTGACTGTCCCACCCATCAAAGAAGCTCATCGGATGGGCGCATAACGGAGAGCCTGTTTGATGTCAGCCCCCACCATTATAGAACAATCTCTCCAGAGAGTGACTGGCACCTGGCGTTCTCACAGTTGGTTTTTTAAGAAGCAGCTGAAGACATTCTTATTTAGGACTACATTTGACTTATTTAGGTTTTGTTTACTGGAAGTCCTAATTGGCGTTTTTAAATTGTGACTTGACGTGTTTTTACAATTGTTCTTTTTTTTTCATTGTTTTTAATAATCATTTTGTTTATATTGTAAGCTGCCTTGAGTTCCACAAAGAGGGAAAGCTGCCAATAAGCTTTCCAGATTAGTTTAAGGACACTTCCGTTCCAGAATACTTTTGGGCTGAACTGATTGTGAAATGGTACCTCTTGTTCTAGTGTACCTCGTGCTTTTATATATAAATATTTTAAACCATGATTGTTCCCAGCATGGCATTTGTGGTGTCTGCCATCGTGGTACAACGTCTTGGGCACTTCCAGGTCTTAATTCAATCGACCCTTAACTCAATCGAGACCGAGTGCCCAAATTGCAACCCAAAACCCACTTATTTATCACAAAGTGCCAACAAGGCAATTTAATCGGAATACTGAGATTTTAGTTTAGGAGTCGGTTTGCTCCGAGGCGGGAGTAAGCTTGGTGAAGCAACTGTGCAATTCTTTGAATGGGTGAATCGCGACCCTAGGAGCATTTACTCAGAAGCAAGGCCAGCCTAGATAATAGGAAGGTGTGTGGTGGGGGGAGGTGATTTTCCACCCCCCCCACATGATCTAACTCTATGCACAAGTGTCTACAGAGAGGGCTCTCTGAAGTGATCTAACTCTATGCATCGCTATAGTTCACAGAGAGGCCTCTTAGGTACACCTCTGGCATCGCAGCCATAGGATTCTGCCACCACTGCCCTAGTTGAATTGACGGACAAAGACAGTTTCTATTAAATCCTCACAAGATGGTTATATCAACAACAGAAGAGGTGTAAAAATACATTTTAGCATCAGCAGCATTTTAATATGTAAGCAATACTTTTCCAAATCAGCTGTCATTTAACTGCATACTCTTTGATATCCGATCCCAAACTTCGACATAACGTGTGTGTATGACAGAGAGAGACAGAGAGACAGAGGAAGGAAAAGGAAGGAAGGAAGGAAGGAAGGAAGGAAGGAAGGAAGGAAGGAAGGAAGGAAGGAAGGAAGGAAGGAAGGAAGGAAGGAAGGAAGGAAGGAAGGAAGGAAGGAAGGAAGGAAGGAAGGAAGGAAGGAAGGAAGGAAGGAAGGAAGGAAGGAAGGAAGGAAGGAAGGAAAAGGGAAGGGAAGGAAGGGAGAGGGAAGGAAGGAAGGAAGGATGGCAGGTAGGCAGGCAGGCAGGTGGTGGTGGTGGTCTTATTGTAACCTCCTCTACAGGAGAAGAGAATCACATCAATAAATAAGCGTAAGTCTCACTCTTATTATCCACTAGGCTTAATTACAGAGTTGAAATTAGGTTTTACCACTACTGATAAGTTTATTAGAGATACTTGAGTCCTTTCCCTTTAGGGGAAAAACAAGTAATTTTTTTTGGGTGACTCTGATTCATTTATTACATTATTACAAGAAAATATTTTGAGAAATAATAGTTCAGATTAGACCAAGGGGGTTATCCAAAGTGAATACAAGAGTAACTGGAAAGATAAACAGCAAATATTCTGTTTCTCTTATGATAGTAATTCCATTAATCATTGATATATACTGTAAAAGCAAACCACAAAATTAATTTTGAAGAAAATACACAACTGTACATATATACATTTTAATAAACCCCTTCAAGGGGATGCATTAACTGGCCTTTTTTAAAAAAATTAATGAAACTGCAAATTTGATCATAACACTATGTGTTCTGTGTACACCTGCATGCTTAACCCTTTCCTGATGGGAATGTTTTCCCTATCAACATCAATTTCAAGTGGTTCTCCCACAAGCACAGGGAAAAGTTGCAGAGCCCATGTCTTATCTGCTGCATAGAGTAAAGTTGCTTGTGGAAAGCAATTTTGATTGAAAAATGACTCAGGAGGAAAGGGTTAAACACACACTTACTGGTCACTGTTGTGAATCTGATTAGAATATCACAACAATTATTTGGCTAAGGGGAAAAATCTAAGTAAAGCAAGATTTGCACTAAAATGTTCTTCCATTACTACAGAAAAGCTCAAATTGAAGTGCATTCACAAAAGAAGAGATAAAACTCTGATCTGGAGAACAAATCGCTCAGAAGCCTCACCTCTATATCTGAGCACAGTTCATGACTTCAAGTTAATTTCGAAGGTATACATTACAACAGCATATTTGCTACAGCTACTTCTATGTTTTCCATGGAAGAGGCAAATGGCCATTTTGATGGAAGGGGAAAGAGTTAATACTGCACTCTTTTCCCTGACCCATAGCAAGGACACATTGTGCATGACTTCAACTGGAGGAGAAGCAGAAGGTGGGAAAGGATGCTGGTGCTTTTGTTTGTTCATTCTGAGCAAAGTGTGTGCATCCATGTACCCTCTTCTCATAATCTTCAAAGAACTGTTGGAGCTTTAAAAAGAAGGTTAAGACACCAATTACAGAAGAGTTGAAGGAGAGGCAGAAAGACACTTTCCATTGCTTGGGGGAGTGACTGGGTACCAGCGGATGACATTCTGCCCACCTGATTTAGCCTCTGGACACTTTCGCACACGCAGAATAATGCACTTTCAATCCACTTTCAATGCACTTTGCAGCTGCATTTTACTGTGCGACATAGCAAAATCCACTTGCAAACAATTGTGAAAGAGGACTGAAAGTGCATTATTCTGCATGTGCGAAAGTGCCCAGAGTGACGTGCTAGAGTCATTTAAGCCTCTCCCCACACATTCTGTTTTCTCAGTCTAACAGTGCAGACTTACCGGTAAACAATGTTACATCATTCTAAGTCAGTTGACGCCAATGGGCTTAAAATGCTGCAACTCCGCTGAGGACTGCATTGTAAATTAACCTTAAGCAGCTATTTGCTTCACAGGAATATCAGCGCTTATTTCACACCAGTATTCTTCTCCCGTAACAGCTTGGGAAAAGGGCAATTTAGATATAAAAAGGCTCAGGAGGAAGAGTTAAGCTCCCTTGTGCTACTTACTTTCTTGATCAAATTAGCAATCATCTACGGATGAATTCAGGTTTGGACGGGGGGTTGTTTTTTTAGAATAAACACAAGACTTATCATAAAAAGCAATGTAAAGGTATAGACCTCCCAAGGCAAGCTGTACAGCAGTTTTCACTTTCCTACTGACACCAATGCATCCCCCACTGCCATATTGCTCCCTTTAATGTCCCCAAATGCCCCATCCCTACATTAAGCGGTCTGTCCAGTTCTCACTAGCATTATTATTAAGGAAATGTTCATGCGACCTGTCCAAAGCCATACCAGCTTTCAAATAAAAATACCACAAAATCATCACTACACTAACAAAAGCAGTCCTACACTAAAGCCCACTGGGCACACCGTCAGATTTATACCCCCTTCCCAATTTGTATCCTAACATTTTGCTTATGTTTTCTTACTCCTTAGCTGTGCTTGTGATGATTTGCAACCTACAGTATATTACCAGCACTTAAATTTACAGGTCAGACCTTTGCCACCGCTAACCATCTATAATCATTTTATTTATTTATTTGGCCGTTTCCGCATGGAAGCAGAAGTGGCTGGGTCGGCGTACTCGACGCCAACCCGACGACGTGCATTATTCTGCTACAGCTACTTCTATGTTTTCCATGGAAGAGGCAAATGGCCATTTTGATGGAAGGGGAAAGAGTTAATACTGCACTCTTTTCCCTGACCCATAGCAAGGACACATTGTGCATGACTTCAACTGGAGGAGAAGCAGACGCCGACCCAACTGGAGTAGTACTCAACGCCGACCTGACGACGCAGAAAGAGCCGGGACGACGGCGCCACAGAGCGCCGTCGCCCGGCAGATCCGGCATGTCCCCGGGCCTCCAGCACGTCGCCGAGGCCTGAGGACACGCTCCCCCGGCTCTGCGCGCCTGCTCCTGCGTCACAGGGCAGGGGGGCGTGTCCCCAGGCCTTGACGACACGCCAGAGGCCCGGGAACAAGGTAAATGCAGGGAGGGAGGGGGGGGAGGCGCCTTAACTCAATCGAGACCGAGTGCCCAAATTGCAACCCAAAACCCACTTATTTATCACAAAGTGCCAACAAGGCAATTTAATCGGAATACTGAGATTTTAGTTTAGAAAAAATGGTTTGCTCCGAGGCGGGAGTAAGCTTGGTGAAGCAACTGTGCAATTCTTTGAATGGGTGAATCGCGACCCTAGGAGCATTTACTCAGAAGCAAGGCCAGCCTAGATATGTGTATGTGTGTGGGGGGGAGGTGATTTTCCACTCCCCCTACATGACGAACTCTATGCACGCGTGCCCACAGAGAGGGCTCTTAGTGCCACCTCTGGCACGTGTGCCATAGATTCGCCACCACTGCCCTAGTTGAATTGACGGACAAAGACAGTTTCTATTAAATGCGATGCAGCTGCGCCCCCTGTGCGATGCAGCTGCGCCCCCTGTGCGAACGGCGGCCTGGGGACGGCGTTTTTGCCATCCCCAGGCCGCCATATTCCGCCTGTGCGGAAACGGCCTCTGTTTGTTTGATTGATTTCTAAACCGCCCTCCCCCTAGGGGCTCAGGGCGGTGAACAACAATGATAAAACAACTTTAAAACATACCATAAATACTGATTCGCAATAATAAGAATAAAAACCGGAACCATATCTCGTCAGATGGCGTCATCCTCCCCCCTCCCTCCCTTTATGCCCATGGGAGGCCAGATGAAACAGCAGCGATGTTTTTAACCAGGCTGGCCAAATGCCTGGCGGAACAGGTCCGTCTTACAAGCCCTGCGGAAACTCTGCAGTTCCCGCAGGGCCCTGATCTCCCTTGGAAGCCTGTTCCACCAGGTAGGGGTCAGGGCTGTAAAAACCCTGGCCCTTGTAGAGGCCAGCCTGATAGTTTTAGGGCCAGGGGTCACCAGAAGGTCCTCCTCTGATGAACAGAGGGGCCTAGCGGGGCGATATGGGGAGAGGCGGTCTCGTAGGTATGCAGGTCCAAGGCCGTGAATGGCTTTGAATGCACAATGATAAGGCACTTGAAATATGAAACCAATAATCTGTCAGGAACGTTTTCTGAAGAGTATCATGAATCACCCTCAATATATAATGAATAATTTCTTATTTCATTTCCACAAAATATGAACATCCTCTTCACACACACTGGGTATTGGTAATTTCCTAAACACAGATGTCTCACGTTTCCAGCTGAATCACCATTCTCCATTTCATAGCACAAAGTACCACCCACACACCAGATATGGAAGCCCTCTTCCCAACTTAACTGAAAACAACATTCAATGCAGGACCCTATTATAAATGCCAGTAGCTCAACACCGGAAAGCATAAAGCAGGACATTAAGGAGGACCTTATATGCATATGATTCATTCGAAGTTGTGAATTCCAGTTTTAATATTATATGACAGAAAAAACAGAATGACTTTTTTATACCCATTAGGGACCAAGTCCATAAATTATAAAACAGAACTTTCAGCCACATGTGTAGCTTTTACTGCACATTTTTAAAGAAATATTATATACACCCTCTGGCATAGAAATACCAAATGCCCAGAGCCTTCACCCAGCAACTGCCTGGTTATTTTAGCATAGGTACCACTTTCCCTGTTATGAGATTCCCTTGACTTTTGCTTTCTAAAGAAAGAGTGGTGTTAGGGTTCAGCCCCCAAGCTAAATCCATATTATCTGATCTGCAAGTTCTTTTTTTAGATACAAGAAAGCTCGTGCCCCACACACACTGAAAGCCCATCTCCTTCACAGGTATTGGACTGAACCTCAAGACTAAAAACTGGGTCCAGCACAGAGCACTGCCTCAAGGGAAACTCCAAGACCCAAACATTTTAATCTCTCCATAGAGATCTATCCTATTACTTTGTAATAAGAGGTTTAAATTACAGGTGGGAAGATATTGGCAGGATATTAGGAAAAACTGTTTAAAAATAAAAGTGGTTCAGGGGTGGAACATGTTGCCCACGGCTGGGATCTCCCTCAGTGCTTTTAAGTGGTGTCTGGATGACAATTTGTCAGGGATGCTTGATGTTATCCTGCATTACATAGGGGGTTGGACTGAACGGTCTATAGGCCCCATCCAACATTAATTCTACTAAGACTTCTTTTATTTTGTCTAGCATTCCCTCAGTGATCCCTGACCTATTTTGTTGGTTTTGGGCATGCATATTTTATGGTATTGTATGTGGATTTTAACTGTGGATTTAAAGATGTTTTCATGATGTATGTTTCTAATCTGTTAGTTGTCTTGGTGGTCCTGTTGAGGGCAGAAAGGCAAGGGTATAAATTTTGTACATAAATAACATCCCATTGAGCATCTAGTAGAGGGGTGCCCAGCATGGCACCCTGGACATCATGGCACCTGACAACACCTTTCCAGGTGCCCACTGAGTGTTCTTAGAAATTGAGTGGGGCCAGGTTGAATACTTGCCCAAAAGGAGCTCTGACTGGCCACTGAAGTTCTGATTGGCTGGGCAAATTAAAATAACATTTCAACAGCACTATGACTTAGTGTTGGTTTTATTCTCTCAGACACCTCTTTCCCAGTGTATTTTTAAATGCCCTCCATTTCCACTACACTTGGGCTGCCTCTATGTGCTTGGCTCCGCCTCCTGCACCACTCCTTTTGTGGTCAGCTCCACTGTAGAATAGGCCTAAGTGGCCTTCATCACTGTGTCCACATATTAGGAAAAGCACATCATCTTGAATTTCTGACTGTCAAATGGCTGTAAGTGAAATATTGTTGTTGACAAGACGCTATGTAAATCGACTGAAATAAGTGGCAAAAAAAGGGCAGGGGTATAGTCATCCAGAAAATGTATTAAAAACTATCCATATGGGGCACCCTCATATAAAAGATTGCCATTCTTGTGTTTTTCCTCTCCTGCAGACTTCTGTCTCTTCAATAGCTGCAATCCTAGAGACACAGGTTGTTTCATAAAGAAAGTATGCTAACTGAAAAGCTGTACCTACTGAACTTCTATAGTTTTTTTTAACACTTGCAGGGAAGAGTTGATGACAACGTTCATACTTCTCTTTTTTTTAAATTTCAGCAATGGATAGAAATTCGAGAGATACTGGCAGGGCTCTTGAACCTGTTAACATGCTGAATGACAATAACATAGATAGCCAGCATGGGTCAGACGTGTCAAATCAGGATCTAGGAAACACAGGTGCTAATCCCCAATTTGCCATGGAAACCTGCTGGGTGGCTTTTGGCCAGTCACAAAGCCTCAGTCTAGTCTACCTCACAAGGTTGCTGTGAGAAGAGCTGCTAGAAGGGCAGGGTATACATGAAGTAAGTAAATAAATAACGGGGTCATCAGAAAACATAATTTGATGCACATTACACCAAGTGTCAAAATCTGCATAGTTTTGATCTGAAAGCCTTCCACCAGGTGAGAAAGTAAAAACCTGACAGGCATGATCTATGCCAAGGTTATATGGCTGTCAGCTAGCAAGAAGTTTGTTTGTTGCTAATCCCCCCCCTCCAAATTGCTAAAAGGAAGTTGTTCTCATGTCTTAAAAGCAAACCTACTCAACAAATAGAAGGTTAAATCCAGTGCACCTTTCCCCCCAAAGGCAACTAAAGCTGCTGTAGATTTTTTTTTAAAGAAGGCATCTCACAAGCAACAAAAACAGTTTTCAATTTATTCAATAACTGGCCTGTACTAGTTAAAATCAAGTTGTATACAGCATCCACACCATGCGTGCATACTAGCATCAAAGAAAAAAAGTAGTTTATTTATTGTTTCGGCTTTTATACCGCCCCATCCCCGATTATTTTCGGATCCCGTTTATTTTCGGATAATAACAACTGACCCCCGCTCCCCACCGAGACATTTCTTAAAATTAATCCTTATTTCCTTTCTAAAATCCAAGTACTGAATCGAAGTTATTTTAAGATTGATTGACAGTGTCGCCCTCCCCCACGGTTCCTGCTTGTCATGTCATGGTCTAGCCGCTAGAACGAGTGTCGCCCCCCACATCAGTTTTCCCCCCCAAATCTCCCCCAGAGACGCACCCAAAGAGCCGCCCCCTACGAGGACGGCGGCAGTCAGGGCCCCCGCCGAGGCGCCGCAGATCCGTTGGGCGTCGCGGACGAGGTGCGGGGCGCGCTCTTGCAAGCAGGCGGCGGCGCCGATGTGGTAAATGCCCAAGAAGCCGCATCCCGAGAAGGACAGGTTCCAGCCGCGCTTGCGGTCCGGCATCCCGCAAAACCTCCGTCGGGAGAACGGAAGACCTGGAGCCGGCAAAAGCGCCTCTGTTCCCTCAGCCGCCTCGCGGGCACCTGCGCCGTTTCTATTCAGAACCCCGAGAAGAAACGGTAACACAAGCCTGTCGTCCCGCCCCCGGTTTGTGGGGCCAGACGTTCCAGCCAATCGGTTGGTGGTATTCAAATCAGCAGCGGCCGGTAAGGGGGCGGGACTGCAGGGCTGCTGGCGAAAAGGCATGTGGCCTTCTTTGCCCTCCCATGGTGCCCTTCGGTAGCCAGGGGAGCGCCTAGATGGGGGGGGGAGGGAGGGAGGATGTGCTTTTGGGTCAAAAGTGCCTAACTTGCAAGGACTTAGGTAAGGGGGGGGGTCTCGGGTTCAACCCCCCCATTCATGTCCGAAGCTCCGCCCACCCGTTTGTGGGTTTTTAAAACATTTTTAGTGTTATTTTTTGTTTTTGGCCTGCAGGGGGCACATTGTTTATGCTAGCTAGCTGCACCAAACTTTCATGGATTGTTTGGGGGACTCTCCTGCTGACACTACCCAGGTTTGGTGAGGTTTGGTTCAGGGGGTCTAAAGTTATGGACTCCCAAAGGGGGTGCCCCCAGCCTCCATTGTTATGAGAACTAATAGAAGATGGGGGCTACACCTTTGAGGGTCCATAACTTTGGACCCCCTGAACCAAACTTCACCAAACCTGGGAGGTATCATCAGGAGAGTCTCTTACTGATATCACCCAGGTTTTGTGAAGTTTGGTCCAGAGGGTCCAAAGCTATGGACTCCCAAAGGGGGTGACCCATCCTCCATTGTTTCCAATGGGAGCTAATAGAAGATGGGGGCTACACCTTTGAGGGTCCATAACTTTGGACCCCCTGAACCAAACTTCACCAAACCTGGGTGGTATCATTAGGAGAGTCTCCTAAAGACACTGCCCTCAAATCTCCAGGAACTGACTAGGCTGAAGTTGGTAACCCTGTTGCCTGAGGGTTAGGTCTCGGTCCCTTAAGCCAACAAATGGACTCTGAAGTATTGATCAGAAGTGTTTATTGCGCAGGCATCGAAGCACCACACTGGTAAAGCCAGTTCTGGCGAAGCTGGCATCCACAGTCCCCTTTATCCCCTGAGTGAGCCCCCCTTCCTGTTTCCCCAAGAATTTGTGAAAAACAGCCTTTGGAGCTAATGCGCCCCAAGATCGCTAGCAGATAGCAAGAGAAAGCCACCTGGCTTCCTGCCCCACAAGACAACAAAAGCAACATTGTTCCCATGGGACAAGAGGGCCAGGGGAAGCCTAGTTGTCTACGAGTGTGTGAAGCCATAAAGCAAAGATCAAGAAAAGAATGTGCAGATGGCAGTGGTTACATATAAGTCTGGTTGCATATATCTAAATAGAAGCAATGGTGTGTTATTTTAAGCAGGTACATGGTTCCGGGAATGCATCTCAATCAACTAGATAACATCCCCTTGACATAGATAGCATCCTCCTGACAATGAGGACATCAGGAAGATTTCTACACTTCTCTCATTCCACAGAATGTCTGAACAGAAATGTTCAGGAGGACTTTTCTGAAAATCACATTAGAACTATGGCAGGATGAAACAGTCCAGGACGCTTCCTTTGTAATGGAATGGGATTACAATCTGTTGCAATTATTACTGCCGGTATCGTCTTGCCTTACTGCATTGTTTTGTAGTTGTAATCCACTTCCTGGACTGTTTATATTGGTAAGGTTGCTGTTGTCTCCGGCCCACCACTTATCTCTCTGTCACAACTGGTCTTACTATAAGCCCAAACTCTGGAAAAAATGGCTAGGGAGCTCACAAGTTAATAGTCTTGGGTTAAAATAACCAAGAATTCCTGGGTGGGAGATAGCAGATGCGAAGAAGGGAGGCAAAACTGGTAAAAACCAGTGCAACCAGGTCATAGCAGGTGAAGGAGCCAGTTTTAACACTTTAAGGTGAACTATAATGCAAAATGATGAGGCCATGGGAAAAAACACCCCTCCTGAAACATAAATAATAATGCAAACTGCACCCCTACTGTATATTATGGGACGGTACTTCACTGATTGGCATGCATAAAATGAAAAGATGATGCTAACCAATTAAAACAGTGTTAAGAGTGCTGTAACCATTTTCTGGAGAAGGGGAGGGAGAGTTTAAAACTTTATGCCTGTCTCGTAGTTGTGATACTGTTACCTCTGCTGCTCGGGTAACATTAAGTGATTTTAGCTCAGGCAACGTAGTGAGGCGCAGGAAGCCGGTGTCCTTCAAAAGCAAAGTATTTTATTCGGACGTGGTTGCTGCAACTCGGGCAGGGGAATCGGGCTTTCGTAGCCAAGTGCAAGAACTTTTATACACACACATCGAAGGGGGCAAAGGGGCAGGTAAGGGGGCAGTTCCCTTACCTTACACCAATAAAGAAACATCAATACAAAAGAAAGATACAATTACAACTTTTGTGAATGAGACCATGAAATCTTGCTGTCAAGCGTCTTCCCGCGAGGCTTTACGATGGTGCTGAAATGGAGAGCGGAGAAGGTCCATTCATAGAACTGGGTGGGCCTGCTACTACACCCAGTTATCTTTGTTATCAGACGGGCTGTTTCCTTGAGTTATATCCTGAGGCTCCCGCGCCTCAGTCCCGCAACAAAAGAAAGTTCAAACTGTCCAATGGTGGTCCCGACACGTTCTCCAACAGCTGGAACATCTGGGGTGCTGTCATCAGATTCGATTTGCAAAACCAAAGGGGTCTTTGTCTTTGCTGAGGAGTCGGCTGGGTGTTAGCCCAAACTAAATTCCAGGGCCAACTTCCCTGTCTCTTTATATCAGATGTTACAAGCTATTGCCTTTACCCATGGATACAAATATTTAAAATAACATTTCTAAACTTAAACATTAAAGGAAACTTTAAAGAACCTTCAATACAGTACAAGCACATACCCTGTTTCCCCGAATATAAGACATCCTCTAAAAATAAGACATAGTAGAGGTTTTGCTGAAGTGCGAAATATAAGGCATCCCCTGAAAGTAAGACATAGCAAAGTTTTTGTTTGGAAGCATGCCTGACGAACAGAACACAGAAAAATAAGCCATCCCCTGAAAATAAGACATAGCACATCTTTGGGAGCAAAAATTAATATAAGACACTGTCTTATATTCAGGGAAACACGGTATACCTATAAGCAAGAGTATCCTAAATTAGCAGTAACAAAACCTTAATTTAACTAGAGTATAATCCTAAACACTGGGCAGCTAATAAATTCAACATTGAGGGGGCTTACATTAAACCTTAAAAGGAACAAAGGCAAGAAGGAAACCATGTAAAATATCAGCACATTTGCATGTACACGTTCTTTCCACGCCTTGTGGAGGCTTTTGGACAACACTGGTCTCTTTGTTCTGACTCTTAGCCAGTGTAGTTCGGTAACTCGACTCAGAAAAATATTTTGGCTATTTTCCTGGTGGTAACAATACTGCTTTTTAAAATGTGGATGTCTATTTGTGATCAAAGTGAATTAGTTTCACTGACTGGTGTGGCTCTGTTGGCTCAGGCAGCACCAAATCACAAATCCTGGCACCTGGAAATAATAGCAGGTAACATTACTGCTCCTTCAGTGCTGAGACCTGCCCACCACTTATAGCCCCATTCCTGTCAGAGGCCTGCTAGATTGCTGCCACACCCAAAGCCTCACCCCCCTGCAAGCCCACCCTGGCTGCACTGTGATTTGGGTGGGTAGTGCCAGGCCAGCCTCACTCCTGACCAAGCAAAGACAAGGTGATGTCATCCCAACGGAGTTTGGCCTGGCCAGTGGTGCAAGGGGGTCATCCTGGCTGCTTGCTGTTATCAAAGAAGATTAAGAAAGGGCTTGCATTGCATTGGGTGGAGTCTTCCCACCCTTAACTTTGTTGTTATTCACATGTTTTGGAATTTGGTAATTCTAGCCCCGTTGTTTATTTATTGTTAAATATTGTATCTGATCGCATTGTTTTATATTCTGTAATGTGCCTTGAAGCTCATCAAGAAAGCCGGACTATAGGGTTAAATAAAATGCTTTTTATTCTATGTTACTGATAAAAAGCAATTTCAAGCAGAGAAAGTACAGACCCCATCTCAGCACAGACTGCATACTGCTAGAACAGTGAATATAATTTATTAAAATAAGTACACTGATTCAAACCAGTGTAGACCTTCTAGTCATGCAGAGGGGAAAAGGTCTGGAGGCAAGACCTTATCACAAACCCACCCTGGGTCTGCATGTTCTTACACATATATTGCATGCTCTGAGCATGCAATATACATGCAATGTAGACATGGTTGCGGTTGACATTTCCACCTCTCCCTCAAACTACGGTGACACATATACCCCCAAAATGAGTAATAAGTAGCGTATTACTCTACCTTGCTGGAGGCAAAAGAGTCAGAAGAAGGTGGGACAGAAGTTGCACTGAAGGCTCAAAGGAAAACTTTGGAAAGCTTCATTGAGAAGTGATCTCTCTCTAAGCAGTAGCCACAGAAGAAAGTAGGCAGCATCTAATCAAAACTACATTTAGTTGTACATATTATTATTGAAAGCTAAGAGTTTCGGTTTATTGTGAATACAAACTGTGCTCATTGTTTAATCACCGTAGTTTTACCACAAAGCTTGTGTTTTATTTCCTATCCCCCCCCCCTATTTTTCAGTTTTTGGATTGTGTATGAAAAGTCATGTCGTATACTGTTTTACTGTGTTGTTTTGTGATTCTGTAATCTTATTTTATTGCATTGTTTGTTGTCATATAACTCAGACTGTACTGTTTCGTCATCTTTTAATTTTGTAATTTGCCTTGAGTCTCAGTGAGAAATTCAGGCTGATTTAGTTAATAATCAATGATGTTAATAATACATACAATTTACCTTCTGGGTTAGATGATACATATTTTATCCTTGTAGTTTCACTTTGGAAGCACACTATTTACTACAGTTGTATTACAACTACGTGCAGATTTAGTATAGCTATTTCAGGGGGAAATGCTTTGGTCCTTTTGTTGGCACACGAGGATCAAAATAAATTTTATAACATCTCAGTGAGTGCAGTGCCGTATATATTCTATTAACTAGTTTCCTGATTCTATCACAGAATTCCCAGTCATTTTTATTCCACTACTCTGGAAACAAAATCTTCTTTGTGTTCCTTTAAATAGCAGTGGCCCATGTGTGATTTGGGCTGTCCCAAAATGAATTTTAAGGTACAAAACTACCAGTTAATTGTTCATGAATATATGGTGATAATCAGCAGGAGAATGTTTGAGAATGAAACTTGCAGATCTCCCAGTCATTAGGTACAGGATTTGGCCTGGCTCAGAACTGACATTAGAGTGTAAAACTAGTTTCTTATTCTTGACCTAGGGCAGCTGCGTCAAACGGGCTGCACAAAAATGAAACTTTGGGTTGGACGTGATGGTCGGGAATATTGTAGGTGATATCCAGCTCATGGAAGTCATGTGTAACAACAGATTCCCTCCCTCATGTTCGATGGATTTTCAAGGCAACATCCTTCCTGTCTATTGACCTATACAATTTCGTGCTTATGTTGATTAGTATTGGCACCAAATACTGGTAAAATGAAGGGTGTGCCTTGGAATCCTTCCATCAGTCAAAGTGAAGAGTGGTTGAACCAGTTGGCCAAGGAGAGGCAGTTGGGGTTTCTTGTTGGGGAAGCTCTGGGTGGTAAGGGTTGAGACTGGTGGGAGGTTTTAGCAAAGATAGGAAGGATCAGGCTGGTTATTTTGTCCTTGTTGGGTTTGACTCAATTCTGGTTATTCTATCTAGTGTTTTTAATGATTTACAAAGTATCCCATTCAATGTTCCCTGTCAACTGTGTGGTCATGATTTCTGTTCTTTTGTTTAACCTGAATATTGGTGTGATGAGTATAGTTATTTAAATTCCTCACACCACCCACAGACTTGGCTATGCTCACGTGAAATAGAACTGGTTTTGTTTGCTCACGGGCCTGGTGTTCCTGAGTCAGGGAACAGAAGGGAATGACCCCGGTAGTTTATCTGGAAGTTTGCAGGTCTCCTCTGATTAAAACGAAGGCTCTTCTGATGGCAGCAGAAGGTACTTAAGGTGACAAGGGTTGGAAAGGTTAAGTTCAGTAACCCTTGCAGCAAGTTAAGTTGGATCAGAGGGGAAGCCTCCTCCTCCTATTCCAAACTGGTTTTACCCCAGTTCACCACAGAATCCTATGAGAGGATCTGTACTAAGCAATTTTCAATGCTTTTCCTGTGCAGAAAATGATTAGCAGCAAGGTTCTCCAGGATTTCTCTTATTAAGGGAGATTTGCAACCATTAACTCTGATAATACAAAGCTGTAGGGAACAGCGCTCTGGTCTCTAAACTGTTAACCAGCAAACCAGACAAAATATCTATATAAAATTTAGGCTTTCACTGAAAGATCCACTGAAGATGCCAGCCACCGATGCAGGTGAAACGTTAGGAGAGAATGCTGCTAGAACACGGCCATACAGCCAGGAAACCACACAGCACCCAAAATTTTTATCTTCTATTGAGAAAAGAAAAGAATCTTTTTATTGAACAGGTCAGAAAAAATATATGGACAAAAATGTTTTCCCCACAATCAGTGACAAAGGGAGGGGGAACTGCTTCTGGGGCATAAACTGCCCACGCACCCCCTCCTGCCCCCACTCTGCTCTGCCTCACCCCCACTCCGCCCTGGCCCCGAAACACCCCCGCCCCAACACGTGACGGCAATGGCGGCACCTGAGACAAGCAACCCCAGATGTCCCCACTGCCACTACGCATCTGCCTACAATTACTGTAAAGGTAACTACTAGAATTATTAAAGTTCCTACCATCGCCTACTCATCGAGTAGCAAATAATGGTCTTAAAAAACAAATCAGGTTTCAGCATTTTGTCTCCCTGCTTTTAGGGATTATCAAAACAGCCCAAGTAACCCAAGAATCTCACGCAGAGAAATCTGATTTGCTTTTCACAGGAGTGCGTATAGGAAAATACCAGTCATCTTTCACAAGTATGCCTCCTCTCTAAACAATGATTAGCTCTTCAGATGGGTGTCTTGGCCACCCTGGACACATGAAGCAGACTTCCTGAGTCAGACCTTCCGTCCATCTATCTCAGAACGGCCTCTGCTCACAGAGGTTCTCCAGAGATTCGGGCATAGAAAGGCCTTTCCCAGAACACACTGGGCAATGCCCGGCATTGTGGCAGGGACCTTCAGCATGCCAAATCTACTCTACAAAAGAACAAATCTGCTCTATGCTACACTAATCTACAAAAAGAATTACCAAATGGAATAGTGCATTGTTGTACTTGGTACTGCTGTGAAGAAATTGCAGGGGATTGTCGCTTGCTGGAGGAAGTCTATTATTCTAAGTGCACAACTCTGGAAGCTTAATCTTTTTTGTAAGTATGAGTGGTAAGTTAAGCATGCACATGGTATAAGGGCTTTACATCTGAGCATGCACAGCAGTGGGGCAACCTTTTTGTAAAGAGTGTTTATGGGGGCGTAAAATCTTTCCGCATTACACACATTACAGTGTGTTGGGTAGAGATAAAACTTTGGGCTAGTGCCGGGTTTGTGGCTACTTGGAGAGGTCTGTTCACTGGGTGGGGAGCAGCATTGAATGTTTGATGGTGTAGTGCTTTGGAACAGGTGGACTCTAATAATAGGAACTGGGTTTGATTCCCCACTCCTCCATATGAGCGGGGGTCTCTAATCTGGCAAACCAAGTTCAAATCCCTGCTCTTCCACCTGAAGCCTGCTGGGTGACCTTGGGCTAGCCACAGTTCTCTCAGAACTCTCTCAGCCCCACCTACCTCACAAGGTGTCTGCTGCGGGGAAAGAAAGGGAAGGAGATTGTAAGTCCCTTTGAGACTCCTTGCAGTAGAGAAAATTGAGGTATGAATCCAAAGTCTTCTTAATTTTTTTGGTATAGTGGTAAGCTAGGCATGTACTTGGCACGGGGGGCCTTTACCCCTGACCGCGCACCTCAGTGGAGCAGTATTTTTGTAAAGAGTGTACAAGCAGGAATATGTCATCCTGTTATTAGCCGATTTTAATGTTGATATTTTTGTATTGTTTTTATCCTATTGCATTTTGATTATGTTTATATAGGTAAGCCGCCTCGAGTCCCTTGGGCGATTGGCGGGGTAGAAATGCAAAATATAAACAAACAAACAAACAATAAATAAATGGATGTTTACCCACGTTACAATGTATTGGGTAGAGATAAAACTTTGGACTGCTGCCAGATGGGGACCTTCTTTGGGAGCGCCGTTGGCTTGGAGAGGGGTCTTTGCACGATTGAGGAGGGGGTCATATAGTTCCGTGCCTCCTCCAGTCGGCCCCGTGGGAAGCGGAGAGGCAGGCGGAGGGTTAATCCAGGAGCTCCGCTTTGCATTTGCCGCATCCCTCCTTGCCTGCCTATTGAGCGGGGCTGTGTGACATCACCACCTCCGCCGCCCATTCGTCCTCCTGGAGGGGGAAGCGGCGCCCACCTCCGTCTGCAAGGCGGCGCCCGCCTGGAGCGCAAAGGGGCCGGGACAGGCAGGGTGGGCGAGCCCCGCGGCCTGCTCGGAGTCCTTGATGCACCTTGGCTCCCCCTGGGCCGCGAGGCAGGAGCGCAGGAGGATGGCCGAGAGCGAGTGCGAGACCCCCAGCACGCCGGGGGAGTTTGAGAGCAAATACTTTGAATACCACGGGGTGCGCCTTCCGCCCTTCTGTAGGGGGAAGATGGAGGAGATCGCCAATTTCCCCGTGCGGGTTAACGACGTCTGGATTGTCACCTACCCCAAATCAGGTACTGAGGCTGCAGGGAGGGGTTTCAGAAGGAAAGGCGGGAGGGGGAGAGAAGCTGGCTTATTTTGCTATGCATTTAAGGGAAGGGCTGTTCTCTGCTATGGCACCTCCCTGCGCTTCATCACCACCTCCCTTTCAGCAACAGGTCGAGCCAAGCAATTGTCCCCCACCCACCCCATTACTTCCAAGAAGGCGCCATGATGATTTTCTGGGGATGGTGTGGGATTTTCTGAGCAGAAATAAGAGCCAGGGGTTTGAGCAACGGCGTCAGAGGTGTACACTGTGGGACCGATGCTTTAAAGCGTTAGTCTCTCTCATCCGGGGGAGGGGGGACCACAAAATACAGCTGCACATGCCTTGTCCACAGATGGTTAGTTGGGCTTATTCCTGGGGTGAATTTTTGCATCTTCAAAATATTCTGGGTGCTTTTTGAGGGATGGACCTCCAATGCTACATATTACCTAGGAAAATTGAACAATGGCAATAGATGCCCAGTTTCCCTTTGATGAGCCCAAGCCCGATTACTCAGAAGTAAGAGTAGTAGAAAAAGAGTTTAGATTCATACCCCACTTTCTTCTCCTGGAAGGGGTCACACAGCAGCTTGCGAAACCCCTTCCTTTCCTTTCCCCACAGTAGACACTTTGTGAGGGAAAGTGGGGCTGAGAGAGTTCAGAGAGAACTGTGATTGGCCCATGGTCACCCAGCAGTCTTCATAGGAGCTGGGAAGCAAATCCGATATACCAGAGAAGAGTGGGACGAGTGGGGAATCAAACCAGTTCTTCAGAGTAGAGTCCACCTGTTGTTAACCACTACACTAGGTCTCTTGAGTCCCACTGAGTGCACCTGGAACTGTGGCTCCAGGAATTTGGAGAGTCTGATGCAGTCTGCACATGACACCCACCCAAGATCATTAAAAGAATCCGGTCATCTGTCACGAGCAACCACAACCTCATTAGTCCCCAAAGTGCCAATTTAGGAAGCAGGATGATAGTTGGCAGCATTTAGAGCAGTAGATCTACACCCCCAAGCTCTGTTGTTTGGGATCATCCCCCTCTGATTTCAGTGTGACTTTCTTCTGAATATACATAAGGGTCCATTGTAATGGTTCCAAGTTATAAAGAAACCCAAGGGGGTTATGCTGCAGCTGAATGAAAACTCTTTGATTTGTTGGTTTAATGGGGAGGGGGGAGAGCAAAGTAATGAAGAAATTTGCCTGTTGTCTAAGAGATTTCAGTTTTGTGATTTATATGCCATCCATGTTGTCTGTAGATAGATCCCTGCCCCAATGAGTTTACAATCTAAAGTTTGACATGAACGAGGCAACAAGGGGACAGGATGGGAGTGGTAAGATAGATAGTAGATTACTCCATGAAAAAAATCAGCTCATGGAGGGAGAATCAGGAAATGGCGTGAAGATGTCAAAAGACTTACGTTGGTGTGAGTTGAGACTGGCCCTCTGGTTGCTTCCGCACAAGGGGGATCCTCTGCACATTACAAATGTAGAAGCATATGCAATGGCAGTAGAACAACTACCTGTGGGAGTTTTCTGTGTGCTTCCTCCTCTCTTTTTTCTGACTTTCCCCTTTCATGTGTGCTTTACAGCAACTCCATGTTGGTTCTCATGTTGTGGTGACTCCTCCCCTTATCTTCACATGTAAGTTATAGTGAGGAACCTCATGGGGTTGCAGCCCTGTATGCAAAACTCTGCTCATGACCTGATCCTGCCAGTAGCCAATTCAAGATTGACTCAACTAGCTTAAGGTTGACTCAGCCTTCCATCCTTCTGAGATTGGTATAATGAGTACCCAGTGTAGATGACTGGGGAAGGCAGTGGCAAACCACCCCGTAAACATAGTCCGCCTAGTAATTGTTGTGATGTGACATCACCCATGGGTTAGTAACAACCCAGTGCTTGCACCGGAGACTACCTTTGCCTTTTCAAGTTATATGCTACAGCTCTACAATGCTACGTTATGGGTCTATAATGGTTCTGTTAAAGTTGGAAAAAAATAGTGTCCATAGATCATTATAGTTTGTTATAGCAATTTTTTAAAAAATTCCAAAACACTCTGGTGGTGTGCCAAAAACAAATATTGTCCTTTCCTTCAGATTCATCTTCTTTTCCACATTTCCCTGCTACCTTCCTTTCCATCTGGCTTTTACTATTTCCAGTCACTCCCTACCACCTCTGACTGACAGAAACCAAGGCCTAGCAAGCTTAACAAATGTTGCTGTGGTTTCCTGGCAATTCCTAGAACAGCCACCAAAATCTCAGAACATAGTCATGCTAGATCTCCATAGACATTCATGTTAAAACTACAGACATTGCTTCTGTTATTTTCAAGAAAACCCAATGTGTTTTATTTTTACAGATATAAGGCTTTTCTGCAAACTTAGAGTTTACCTCAGATTTGTAGGGAAATTCCCCCTGCCTATCTTTGCCAAATGCTACCTGTTTCCTTGAATTGCGCATGTTTTATTATTTAATTTGGTTCTGGAAATATTTCCCCTTTGTTTTTCCTCTGTTGTTTTCCAGAGTTCTTCAACTGCAATGATTTTGGGATCTGTGTCATCTTCCCTTGAGTGTACAATAATGTTGAAATGGTCTTTATTCTCTACCCCACCATGCACCGTGTAGCTGCCCAAGCTCCCTTCAGCCATTTTCTCCTCCCCCTCCTCCTGTTTTCAAAAGGATTTTTTCTTTTTGTCATACTAGCAATGTAATGTTGAGGCAGAGATACAAAGAAGCAGGCTTGACTGGACCAGATTTGTCAATTTCACATTTTTGAACTGTCACTTCAAATTGTGACTGTGTTGTAACGCTAGAGCCCCTGCACAAAAGAAAAAAAACATGTGTTTTTTTCTATGTCATGGATGACAGCCCACCACCATCAAGATCAGTTCATTTTCAGCAGCAGCATGTGAAATAAATGCAACTGGAGGGGGAAAAAACCCCAGAACAACAGAGGGAAAAGAAGTGTGCGGAATGATTTCACAGAAAACATTTTAAGACACATGGTTTGATCACTAGGAAAATCTGTGGTAAGCTGTGCACTGGAAAAGACCTTAGACAAGCTATTTTTTAACATCTACGCAGTGACCTTTTTCTTTTTTCCAGTGGAGCAGGAAAAAAAGTCCTATGAAATATTTTCTCTTTGCTATGTAAAGACAGGCAATAGCAAATCACCTCTGTTTTTCACAGGCCTTGAAAACCCTGTGGGATTGCTATACATCTGCTGCACTTTACACACATAGTAGATTTATAGGATAGGCTCCAACCTGCTTTTCTGCTGTGAAAAAGAGTAGGTGAGGATCCTCGTCTGTGCTGAGGATCATGGAACTCTTATGGACATCGGCCTCATAGGACGGGAAGAAGGGGAATTCGCTGGCATGACCACTCACTTTTATGTCCTGTGGCAGCAACAGTGTCTGGGAGTGGATCTCTGTGATGGTGGACACCACCAGTTGAATCGGTATGAGATATATTTAGGCTATTATTTTCAATTTTATGAACTTTAACAATATCCAAATATACTGACAATGGCCCCTTCTGCACATGCAGAATAATGCACTTTCAATCCACTTTCACAATTGTTTGCAAGTGGATTTTGCTATTTTGCACAGTAAAATCCAGCTGCAAAGTGCATTAAAAGTGCATTATTCTGTATGTGCGGAAGGGCCCATAGTCAGCTTATTTGGATATCATTAAAGTTCATAAAATTGAAAATAATAACTTATGTATATCTAATAGCTACTTGTGACTGTGAGACTTCTTCTGTCCAAACAATGAACTCTTAAAACTTGTTTCCTACTTTCAAGTTTGATTTCCCCCTCAGATAGCAAAAACAATACTAAGACACGATAGGATATGGTAATTTGCAGCTCTTTCTCAAAAATAGGGGATATTTGCAATTTTGCTTGTTGAAAACTAGCAGGGTCTTCCTCAGACAGTCTACTCAATGGCGCATACTCCCAGGAATGTAGTCTTGGGATTAAATATTTATTCGTAGTTGTGCGTGCTAATATTCAATCATTTCTGTTGTTGGGATTTTTTAAATCCTTGGCAAACATTTTCTTGAATGTGGTAGACTGCTCGGAAGCGGCTGTGGTATGCAAAGGCTAGATTAGAGCTGACTGGCTACATCTTTATAGTTCTTTTAAGATGCACTTCTGAAATATTGATAACATGCAGGAAGTACTAAAATTGCAACTTGATTTGCTTTTCAAATCTATTCAAGTTTTTATCTGCCCTGTGCTGGGCCTGTGTCTGCTATAGTGTCTCCTGCTTTGGTGAAGACTTGATTTTATGCTAGTCTGTTGATAGCAATGAGAAGTAATCTAATATGCTATGTCTAGGATTTTTTATGTGAGTTTCCAATAAGATTTTTGTAAGATCTTCTACAGAAAATGTATTATGATATGATGGTTTCATTTTTCAGAAATATATAATGACTTCTAATAATTTCTAAAGCGTTTGGGAGGCGTACCCCTATTTAGGATTGCAAATATTGCCTTGAATCTGGTCCTTAGAATTTTTTTTAACATCCACCCAGGTCTGAGAATATTCTATTTTCTATTTTATCAATCATATGTAAACACATATCCATGCATAAGACCTAGTGACACCAATATTAAGTTAATGTAGGAATAATCTTTGTCCCTTGAGTGCAGTTTTCTCCAGTTATCTTTCAGGTGGAAATATGGAAAAGATTGTTGAGAACTTTGTTATTCAGGGAGGTTTGTTATTTTCCCTTGGAGTCCTCCTTGGTAGCAGATCTGTCAAACGTGTCAGAGATTACACACTGTGCCCAGAATTAGTTGTATGTATCGTTCCTGTGGTAGATGTGCTTTGTCTTGGATTTTGCCTTTTCAAAGTGAGAGTCATTTGTTAGGGTCTTTTAAGGCGTTCTCAATTACAATAGAAGAGCCAGCACGATGTAGCGGTTAAGACCAGTGGACCCTAATCTGGAGAACCAGGTTCAGTTCCCCACTTTTCCACATGAAGCCTGCTGGGTGATCTTGAGCCTGTCACAGTTCTCTCAGAACTCTCTCAGCCCTTGCAGAGGCAAGCAATGGCAAACCACCTGTGAATGTCTCTGGCCTTGAAAGCCTGACTCAAGTCAGCTGTCATTTGACAACACGCACAAGGAATGAAATTAATGGAAAAGATTGGAGGGCACTTGAGCTGCTTTCAGCAGTGGGTAGCCACCATGACTAATAGCCCCTGATAGAACTATCCTCCATGAATCTGTCCAATCCCCTTCTAAAGCTGTCTATGCCTGTGCCCATCACCACATCCTGTGGCAATGAATTCCATATTTTAATCACTAGCTCTGTAAAGACATATTTCCTCTGAAAAGCTAATACCCCCCAAATCTTGTTGGTCTCTAAGGCGCTACTGGACTTGAATCTAGCTGCACTTATGGCAGAGTTTGTGTTGCAGGCTGCAGCAAATACATTCTTCAGTCCAACCTCTGAGATCTCCTGATTGCTAGATGGATTGATCTTTCCCTTCCCCCTCCCATACTCTCTCCCTCTCTGTTGTTTCTTCACAGGCATTATTATCCACTGAAGGTCCCTTCCCCCTCTTTATCTTTACAAAAACAAACAAGACTGGCCCTTTGCCTCCTAGGAACTCATTAAGTTGCTACAAAGACAAACAGGATTGAATGAACCCGAGAGCCTGTCAGCCTGAATAGGTTCATGATGCTACCCGGCAACAGGGGGAGGGGATTGCCCCTGCTGGAAAATGTCCTTCCCCCTATAGTTTACACTCCTGTCCTCAGGTGAGGTACCTGTGAGGGTTCTGAGCAGAGAAGTGTGAAACTGCTTGCTCTTTACCTCCAGTGTTTGGGCCAGTGCCCTCTCAGTGGATTTCCCACCACCCAAGTGCAAGGATGTATGCTCTAGAGCAGGGACGGCCAACCTACGGCACTCCAGATGTTCATGGACTACAATTCCATCAGCCCCTGCTAGCATTACTAGATTACAAGATAACTGCCATAAAAGTGTGTGTTCAGTATTTCTTCTTGTAGTGTGATTTTGGCCATTTTAATTTTTTTAATAGTGCATCTTCCTATGTACTTTGCTGTTTGATATGAAATACTTTCAATTGATTTGTTCCAAGTTAAATCATATTTTAAGACAGACTATCTCTGTCCTATGAGTATTCATCCTACAACATTTCTCATTCAATCTCTGTACGGTGTTATTGCTTTTGCTTCCAAACTGTTACTGCTTAAGGTTGCAGCAATTTTCTCATACCGCTGAAGGAGGACTGGATCTTTTTTTTTCTTGTTTGCAGGCACCAGTTTGTTGCAAGAAGTAGTATATTTGGTGAGCCAAGGAGCTGATCCTGATGAAATTGGCCTAATGAACATAGATGAACAACTTCCAGTCCTAGAGTATCCTCAGCCTGGATTGGATATCATCAAGGTACAACTCAATCTCCTGAAAACTATGTCAATTATTTTAAATGCTTTCATTTTACATTTCCCTTTTTCACATCCATTTTCAAAACCCATTTTTTGTTCTGCTTTGCAAATGGGCATGTTTATTGTATTGCAATGATTCAAAATGTAACAGTTCTACTTAAAACTTAACTAAAACCTTTTCTTTAAAATTAATTCATATAGCACACACTTCCTACATGCTTCTGTGAAATGCAGTCTAAAGCATGAAATTTTGATTCACCGTTCTTGTTCTTTAGGTGGACCACAAATAACTTCACCTGATACAAAAGAGGATGTGTGTGTGATTGTATGTCACTTACTCTTTTTTGAGCTTCCATGTTAACATGGAAGGGGGAGCTTATGTGTCTTCCCTGTGATAATTTGGGAATATTTCAGAGTATTCCTTCTTTACAAAGGGTTTAAGGCTCAGTAAAGATCCAAATTTTGGCTAATATGCTTAAACCCACCAGAGATCCAACTTTTGACTAATATTGTTAAACCCACCAGAGATAAAAACCATATAATACCTTTTATTAGGACTGACAAAAATAGCACAAAACACTGAGCAGACTTTTGAAATACAAATGAACAATATTATTGGTGATTCTTTAATGGCACGAGTTTATTTGATTTTAACATATTGCAAAATCGCGGGCAAACATCTCCAAGGTATTCCCTTAGTGGTTTGTTACCTTAATAATGATCCATAAAACAATTGGTTGGATTCAATATAATAAGGAGGTTAGTTATAATATCCAAGGTTAACCAAAACTGTACTCTTGAATATGCATGCACCTACATCTAGTAGTGAACCTGAAGGGTTTGTTATGACAGGTTAGGGAGTACTTTATTTTATTGTGATTTTTATCCCCCCCCCCCCCCGCCAAAGGCTGGGCTCTGGGCAGCTCCCAACCTAATTTAATGTTTACAATCTGCAGTACAAATTAATGTAATACAATGTAATATTTCAAATACTCATCCCCATCAACATGAAATACATCATACAAATTCCTAAAGTTTGGCACTGTAGCACGTCCACTGGACTACTTGAAAAACATGATTCTGTGGTCAAAGTCATGAGTCTTTATCTAAAAAATCTCTCAAAACTTTACCCCAAGGTAATTGCTTTCTCTTGACTCCCAGCTATGGCCTTACACCCGACAGTGTTATTGGAAGGTTTACTGAAATATTGAATTGTATGTGAAGCACTTTAATCACTTTTAAAAGCTCTATATTATTACTTGTTCCTTCTTGTTTCGTCACTCAGGAGTTGACATCCCCTCGTCTCATCAAAAGCCACCTACCATACCGTTTTTTGCCCTCAGATCTACACAATGGGAATTCCAAGGTAATGGTTAAGTTACCTTTGATTAATTTGCTGTTTTGTGAAGTTAAAAGTTTATTTAGAACTTTTTCTATGCTATCTCTTCCAAGTCCCATCAAGGCAACTTTTAATAAAAAGAATGTAACAGCATAAAACCATTACATGCCATTATGGAAATGGGGTGGGGGAAGAAACGGGAAGGAAAAAAGAATAATTCAGCAAGAGGAATTCTTTTCACATTCTTAGGTAATATATATGGCTCGCAACCCCAAAGATCTGGTCGTGTCTTATTACCAGTTTCATCGCTCCCTTCGAACCATGAGCTACAGAGGAACGTTTCAAGAATTCTGTCGGAGATTTATGAATGATAAGTGTAAGAAACTTTAACCCTGCCTATGTGGAAATACCTTTTTATATTTTAATTGTTTTTCTTATTAGTAAATCATTGAAAAATTTATTTTCAAAAAGCCCTTTCAAACATTAACCACGGTCTTCATGCAGTAGAGAGCCAGTCTTACTCTACCACATACCTAAAGATATTGAGATGGATACTCGTGATGGCAGTTAATCTGTCTGTCGCTTCTTACCCAGTACTATAGTGTTTTGCCCACTGGATGTTCTCATAGATCTACGTATTTACCCACAACATATATGACCCTCAGTATCCTGATGGTGTTTTGCCTCTAATTTGTTCAGTTAGGGAGTGAGCAGCAGTGCAGCCAGGGAAAAGCAGGTAGGAATTTTGGCCTAGCTCTGTGACTTAGGCCCCTTCCTCACATGCACAATAATGCATTTTCAAACCACTTTCACAACTGTTTGCAACTGGATTTTGCCATTCCGCACAGCTTCAAAGAGCACTGAAAGCAGTTTGAAAGTGCATTATTCTGTATGTGCGGAATGAGCCTTAGCCAGGTTCTACAAGTCAGTCCAGGAGTTCCATACAATGCTCAGCAACTCTGATGTTTATGCTATAGACTGGTCATCAACATCCTGTTATTGGAATAAAAAAATCTCTAGACAAATGATTGGTCTAAATGAAACCAAACTTTATATTTGCAAACAAAAAGCTTGCAGGAAACACACAGACACAGAAAATTATGTGCATGTGCCCCCAGAGTAAAACAACGAAAATTACTTTATAATGTCCCATAATGCCCCTCCTTCTACATTGTAACAGTGGTAGATTTTGATTGGCAGTTCGTAATTTAGGCAAATACTAGACATTTGATTGGACCGTCTTAAAGCAAAGAACCAACAGAACTGTATTCAAAGATAGAGGGTTTGAATTGACAAAGGACCATAGTGCTGAAAGTCTCTTTATCTTGCCTGGTCTGACTGATAGAGAGCCAGATGTACTAATGTTTTCTGCCAGCCCTGACCTTGTCCATTGCTGCAATCCAAGACTCCCTTTCTGTCTAGAACATCATTATGCATTGTAGTTTAAAACAAACATTGCTACTTGGCTTTCCAACTTTTACAAGTTAAATCAAACATATTCTGTCTTACAAAATAGAACATACATAATTAAGTAGAACAAACATAATCCAACAATTCCATAATTATTCCACACTGTCAAGATCTCACAGTGTCTGAGCCTTCAGGAGGAAACACTCATGTGTTTCCAGGTCAAGTTTTGTATTGGAAATCAGGACTGCATTCAGACTTGTTAATGAGTTTGCTTACTTGACTGTTTCAGATTTAAGGAAATCAGATCCAAGTATGTGAATCTTACTCCTTTACATTTACCCAATCTCCCCGATTTATTTAGATTACACTACTTGCTGGACAATCCTGATCCTTCTCTCTATATGATAGTGGCAGACTTTCTTCTGGAAATTACTAAGTGACAGTAGATTTCCTTCCACTTAACATTTATTTCCTGTACTGTATATGTTTTTAATCAGTTTTTTACTATTGTTGTTCTGTTGTCTATGCCAATAAAGGCTTGCTGCTACTGTTAATGAGTTTGCACAATATATGCAAATCTGCACATGTTATAATTTCCATTTAAGTGTGTGTTTACCTTGGAACCAAAGTTTTTATTTTTTTATTTTCTCATTTATAGCAAACCCCTGCTTTGGTTATACTTCTTTTTAGGGTTCATACATTTTCTTCTTTATTCTGAAGAATAGTGGCAATTTCTCTTGTAAATTGGCTGCTGCCTTTCTTGTCTCCACAGTAGGGTATGGTTCATGGTTTGAACATGTGCAGGAATTTTGGGAACATCATATGGACTCCAATGTTCTTTTTCTCAAGTATGAAGATATGCACAAGGTAAAGACTTTACAAACGCTGCAAATGTTCCTCTTCCCTTATTGCCTATGGAATTTCCCCTTTTTCTCTAAGCAGAGAAGACCAGAACTGCTAGTATTCTCTCCAGAGTGTCTTTCTTGCACTGATTATTTGGTTACATTTCGTGACTTGTATTAGCCATCAGATTTTCTGCAAGGAGGCATGGTGTTATAAAATAAATAGAGAGGATGGAGAAGAGAAGATAAATGTCTATACAATTTGCACAGAGGAAGGCCTTTTAAATGATGGAATTGCTTACTGAGTGAAATTTGCCAAGCCTGGCCTCCCTCAAAAGCCAGAACTACCCTGGAAAGGTCTCTATCACCTCCCCCAGCTTTTTATGTACAGAAATCAAGCTTACTTAGCAAGAACAATTTACTTATACCCAGTTTAAACACTTACCATAGCAGTTTCATTTTAAAAGCACTTTCATCACAAAAGGACAAAGAAAAATCTCTCTTTATCGTTAATTATCCTCCAGTAGCAAAGAAATGAGGATGGATATTGCTTAAAGCCCAGTTATATTTGGTGTGGCCATGAGCAGTTGTTTATCATCCTGCCTCCCAACTCTCCACTCCAGAATGAACCACAAAAAAGGTCCATTTTTACTATTTACAGAGGAGAGCTTCTTGTAGCAAAGTGAGTTATCTCCAATCACTGATTAGTCCAGAGTGAACCCTCCCCTAGCAATTTACATCTCCCATCCGGCAATCTAGCTACAAAGATTCTCCACAGAATCCTAAGGCGTCAGCATAACTCATTTATTTATATTATTCATAGTTTGCTTTCCTCACAGGGACATAGTGAGCCTGTACAATCAACAAAACAGAACAGTCAATAAACAACTTACTGGGATTTTAGAAGGCTGGAACCAACACGGAATCTAAAAGACCGAACTGAAGCATGGCTTAAACAATAACATGAAACATTAAGCAGTGCAAAAATCCTATTTACAGGATCCTACCTACAGTAAGATGAATAGAGAGCAGGATTTTACTTGCAGTAAGTTGTATAGAGAGCAGTTTAGACTGCAGTCCCTAATTGTTTATCCAAGTGTGTTCATAAACCATTTTGTACAAGCCCATTACCTGTGCAAAAAGACCTCTTGAATAATTTAGTTTTGCATAGTTGGTGGAAAGCCAAGAGAGTGAGAGCTTACCTGGCCTCCTCAGGAAGGTCATTCCATAAAGTGGGAGCCACAGTGAATAAAGTGCCTGTGCAGGAAGTAGATAATTTTGCCCATTGGCCCTTGCAGAAAGCCCACTCAGATTAGCAAAGCTGTCATGGCAGAGCATGGAGGAGAGGCACTCGCTCAGATAAGAGGGACCAAAGCCATGAAGGGCTTTGTATGAGATTGCCAATACTTTAAATTGAATCCAGTAACAAACAAGCAGCTTATGGAGCATTTGCAGAGTGAAAGTAATAAGCATGCTCCATCTTGCTTCTAGTAATACCTGAGCTGCAGCATTCTGCACCAGTTGGGAGTTTCCAAGTGGATTTTGAGGGAAAACCAGTGTACAGTGCATTTGTTTTCTAGTCTTGATGTTATTGTGGCGTGGATCCAAGTGGGCAGATCAGATGTATCACAGTAAAGGGCATCTCACCAGCTAGACTGAGTTGGTAGAAAGTTTTTTATTGCAGCTGTATTGATTTGTTTCTCCAGCAATAAAGTTGGATTCACTATAAACCCAATGCTTTTAACTGAGTCAGCAGTGGTCAGTTGAACTCCATCAAAAGTGAGAAACACATTCCATGCTTCTACCGCAGCCTCAACAAAACATATGTTTGGAATCCTAGAATCCCGCAGAGTGTTCTAGAATCCAGTAGGGATCATGAGGCTCTGTGGGTGAAAGACTTTAACCAAGGTCCCTGTCATACTGGGTGTTGGAGCCACATTCACCTTGGCTTTAAGTGGGTAGTAGACCATGTTTCAAGGCAAATCTCCAGCCCTGAAAGCAAATCTTCCATCAAAAGCTCACCACAAAAGATTAAGTCCAGGGTGTGGCTTCTTTCATGTTGTCAGGGATGGCACCTAGTTGATTGAGATGCATTCCTGACTCCTTGCCATGGCTACATAAATCGCGTCCCAGGCTTTAGCCTGGCAACACTGTTGCGGCGGGGGAGGAAGGAGTGCAATGCCTCCGCCCTGCCGGCTGGCTGAGGCAATCATGTGGCGTGGAACTGCCATGTGACGAGGGCCTGGCAGCCTATAAAGGGCTGCGCCGGCAGTGATCAGCCTCTGTAGCTTGCATGCTGGACCTTCCAACATCAGGGGCCACCATATGAGGTCCGAGGTGGTGATAGAGCTTGTTAGGGCAAGCCTTGGGCCCACGCCGAGAGCTCGCTGCCCGGCAGGAAGGGGTGTCACAAATTGGGTTTGCATCCATGTGGCATCTAGTAACTTCCTGTTCCAGTTCCCTTGGGGGATGTGCCGGACAGGGGTTCTGTCCGAAGGGCCTAAGGGGTCAGCTTGGGCTGCCCTATAACCAGGTTCAGCAGTTCGCTGCCTGGGGGCCAGGAGGTACTCTGTTATGCTCACCCAGCTTCAAGATTATTGTTATATGGTTAAATAAATTGGGCTGCGGCTGACTTCTTTTCCAACAGACATATGTTGTTGTTTCATTAATGGAATGAGTCTCCACACATCCGCAGGCAAACTGCAGACAGTGATTGTATCTAGGTGATTGAGATACATTCCTGTCAACGTAACTGCTTTAAGATATATGTATTTTGCCTGCTAAATGTTACCATCTCGGTAGTGGAACATTCTTTCCTTGATCTTACTTGTATGGTTTCTCACGCTTGGTAGATAACTAGGCTTATCCCTGACACCTTCTACTCCCATGGGAAACAGGATGGGTTTATCTCTATCTGTCATTAACCTTGGGGCGCTTAGGGTCTGACATAATGGGACGGGGGATTGTTTCTGGATAAAGGGGGTTGCAAGAGCCAGGTTTGGCAGAACTGGCCTGTTGCAATCTGGGTGCTTTGTTACTTTTCCAATAAACACTACTGATCAACAATCCAGAGCCTGTTTATTGATTCAAGGATTGAGACCGAGCACATGTGTTGGGCCAGACTCGATTTGAGAGAGATCCAAGACTATAAATTCTGGGGTGGTTTCAACCAAGTATCCTTGGCATGAAGAATTTCCATGCTCTAGAACGATCAGTCGAGCGTCCAGCACCATATCTGTCTGACCTGAATACTCATAACATTATAGGGCATTGTAACAATATGAATTAGAAAATGAGAAATTAGATGCTGTTCTCAATGTTTATCTTTACTTATTGCAATAGCTTATTGTTTCTAACATTATCCCCTGTTGGCCTGTCTTTTTATAAGCACATGCACACCATCTTTTTTTTTTTTTGCAGGACCTAACAACTATGGTTGAACAGCTGGCAAGGTTCTTGGGTGTCTCTTATGACAAGGCGCAGTTGGAATCCATGGTGGAACATTGTCACCAACTCATTGACCAGTGCTGTAATGCAGAAGCCCTTCCTGTTGGCAGGGGTATGTCAAGACATAAAATGTCCAGAACTTTTGAAGCATTGGGGAAAGAATTTGTGGAGCACTTACTTTCCTGTCACCCCTGAACTTCTTTAATAGTTTAGCAATATAAAATGAATCATTTGTAACTTGGCATATAAAATTTTGCTTATTTGTGGAATTTAAAAGGGTAAATATTTTTGTTTTCTGTAACACAAGTTGCAAGTACTTGCCTACTATTTGAGAAAGAGTTGCAAACTTCTATCCCCCCCCCTTTTAATTTTTGCTATCTGAAAAGCAGGAAAAAATAAAGGAGGTAAAGAACAGATATTGTTGCAAACACAATAAAGTATTTTTATGAACAAACGCACACTTAATATTGTCCTAATAGGTAGGTCTACCAGCATATTTGATAGTTAAGCTAAATTTTATAGCACTGAGAATCCTGGACATTACAGCATGTTATTCCTTGCCAGATTATATTTAAATGAAAAATACTCTTGAAAACAATATAGAAATGAATTACTACTATCTAATGCTGTGGATTGTCTTACATTAAAATGTTCCTATTACACATTTTGAGTAAAACCTTATGCTTCCTTTCACACATTTCAAAAGGGAGAAAAATATTTTTTTTTAAAAAATAGCTTCCCATTTCATGATGGGCAGCCCTATCCAAAACCCTTGGCAGTGGGATGCAAGCCATCCCACCACCTCCAAGAAGGCTTCCAGCCCTGTACCATGGGTGGGAGTCAACTAATACCCCCCAGGACCACCCTGACCTCCCCGCCCCCCATGCTCTGATGGAACATAGAGTACCCATCACTAGCTCAGTACAGGATACAATGTTTAGACGTATACCCTGCATATACATGTGTGTGTCACTTCGTAAGAAAAAGCCAGCGTGCATTCTCTTTACAAATGAAACTGGGATACCCCTCAAAAGGAACCCCAAATAGTTCATTCCACGATTAATTTCATCTGGCATGGACTTTTTCTTTCAAACTAGTTGATCAAACATCTCAGTTTTCAGTGTTTCTTTTTTAAGCAAACAATTATTTTTTGAATTAATTTGTTTTCTGTCTGTGATTTAGTAATTGCTTTTCTCTGAGCATCAACATAAATGTCTAAGATGTCTTTTCTTCTTCCCCGCCCCCAAAAGTTGTGATTTAAAATTCTGAGTTAAACTATAAAGAACTTGTTTTGTAATTATATTTAATTTATCCATTACATTTATCTTATTATTTGCTTTATGTTGGTTTTTATTCGTTTCCCCCCATTTTAGCTCATTGATCTTTACTCAGAAGAGAACTCTCTGCTTGAGTTCCTTACATTTGTTCCATGCCCATCACAAATCACTGTGTCAGGAATCAGTTCGCAAATCCAGGTGGGTGACTTCTTGACCAGCTATCCATGCCAGTGGGTGAGAAACAGATGCCTGCAAAATCTCACCATACGTAGCACAGGGGCATAATGGCAGTAAACCTTTTGTGCCAGGTATGCCACAAGTTATGCTTAAGAGTAGAGTTGTTTCTCAAGTGTGCAGTGAGGGATAAATTTTGAGGTAAGGAGTGGCCCTGGGATCACAGAGATAGTCTGAAATCTAGGCCTAACTCTACAGCACAGTCAAGGCATACAGGCCCATTCACTCTTGTACATCTGTCTCATGCATGACATGGTGTGCTGCAAATGCCCCAGGAACTTACCTACATTATCTGAGAGTTATCAGGATTCCTGAGGCATAGACCATAAGATGCATATTCTGAGCAGTGGCACCTAGTAAGATACAAATGGAATCTAGAGTGGTCCTGAGTGAGGACACAGGACTTTTCATTTAGAATATTTATGTCTAACTCAAAAGGAGGGGAAGGAGGAGGAGTTTGGATTTATATCCCACTTTCCTCAACCATAAGGAGTCTCAAAGCGGTTTACAAACTGTCTCCCTTTCTTGCCTCACAACAGACATCTTGTGAGGGAAGTGGGGCTGACAGAATTCAGAGAGAACTGTGACTAGCTCAAGGTCACCCAGATGGCTTCATGAGTAGGAGTAAGGAAAGAAATCTAGTTCACCAAGATTTAGAATCTGCTGGTGATGTGGAGGAGTAGGGAATCAAACCCGGTTCTCCAGATTACAACTCACTTGCAAACAAACACACATGGACTCACAGAACTAGTCACACAATTTATTATCACTAGAAGAAATTATGTTCTCATTTCGTATGTGTTAGCTTTTTGGATTATATTGTACTAACTTTATCATGAAGATAGTGCTCTATCAGAGAAATACAGAATCAGGTTTTATTAATGATATTCCTTCTACTCCCTGCCCCTGCCATTGGCAGAAAGAAGGATTGGAATTGGAGAGTCTAGGACAGAGTGAGGTACGGAGCAGAGCAAAGAGAGCTTTGTCATCATAATGCAGTTATTTATTTTATTTATTTATTTATATTTTAGATTTATATAGGCCGCCTCTTCCCCGGAGGGCTCGAGGCGGCTCAACAACATGGCTGTTATTAACAGCAACTCAGTTGATAGGCTAAGACACAGATTGCATAGAAAATCTGTTATTAAGAAAAAAGGAGGCACCTTACTGGATCACACAGTGACCAGTTAGTTGCCCTGGATAGCCGGCAGACAGGGGATACGAGTGAAAGCCTCCTCCCAAAATTGCCTCCTAGCAGTGGTATTTGGAGGCATGCTGCTTTTGAATATGGAAGTTCCCTTAGTCATCGTGGCTAGTAGCCATTGATGGACGTCTCCTCCATGAGTTTGTCTAATATCCTTTGAAAAGCCGTCCATGCTCCTGGGTACAGCTATGTCCATTGGCAGTACATTCCACCATTTTGTTACTTGCTCCATTAAGAAGTACTTCCTTTTATCCATCGTGGATATTTTGCCTGTCAACTTCACTGGGTGTGCTTGAGTTAGTGAGAAAAAAGTTCTCTCTATCAACTTTTGGTCTCAATATATATATACAGATAATGGCCATTTCAGTGGTTGTGTTAAGGATTTTTTGCAGGTCACAGCAAGGTACTTTTTTCTTCAACATTTCCCCTGTTGCTTCTCTCCAGCCTCTGCTGTTCATAGTGGTTGTATTTTACTGTTCTGGCTAATAGCCACTGATTGACGAGTCCACTGCAGGCAGACACCTCCAGATGGTATCTTCCAGATGGACTACAATTCCCCATGGATTATATTTCATTTGCCTCACCAGCATGGCCAATTGGCCATGCTGGTAGGGGCTGATGGGAATTGTAGTCCATAACATCTGGAGTGCCAAAGGTTCGCCACCACTGACCTATCCTCTATAAACCTGTCAAATCCCTCTTGGAAGAAGCCTTCGACAATAGAATGGGTTCTACCAACTGAACTCAGGGTGGCATTCTTCTTGTATTATATTTTCCTTAACAATTTAGTAGCCAAAATATAGGTCAGCAATTTGTCATTGATTGTCCATTACCTTGTAGGATGAGGCATAATCACGTTTGCTTACTGCATTATCACTCTAATTTGTGTCTTTTCTGTTATTTCAGGACGAGTTGGGCTATGGAAAGATATCTTCACTGTCTCCATGAATGAGAAATTTGATTTAGTTTACAAGCAAAAGATGGGAAAGTGCGACCTCACATTTGACTTTTATTTATAAAAAAAATGCATGCCTATAATACAAATATTCTAGGTAGAAGTGCTTTCGGCATTCATTTATCACTTGCTAGACACAACACTGTATCTGTTATGTGTGTCAGGAGTTAAAAACTAAAAGGAACAATGCACTGGGAAGTTCAGAATGTAAAGAAGAGACATGCTGGGTTGAACCAAAGGCCCCTTATTCCTGGGAAACTTACAAGTACGGCATGAGAGCAATATTTTCCCCTGTTGCTTTTCTCCAGCCTCTGCTGTTCATAGTGGTTGTATTTTACTGTTCTGGCTAATAGCCACTGATTGACCTATCCTCTATAAACCTGTCAAATCCCTCTTGGAAGACAATCTAATGTTCTGGCAATTGCATCTCATTGCAGTGAATCCCACACATCTGCTTTGTATGTTGCTTCTACTTCCCCTTCCTCCAGTCTTCATTGCTGCCGCCTCCCCGCAACTCTCCTGCCATTCTTTTCTCCCCACCCCTCTCGGGGGCTCTTTATTTTTATTTCTAATTGCCTGGTAATGCAGACTAGTAAATTTTTAAGTGTCACAGTGTAAATTGGTAAATTTTTACCAATTTTTTAAAAAAATTTAAAACCACATTTTAAAAGCCATTAGTTTTAGGAGTTTCTAAAGGTTCCCATTTTTAAAAAATGTATTCATTTATATACTGCATTCCACATAAAGAACTACGTCGAATTGAAAATCCATCCGCCTCTTCTTCCTGGATCTTTTTTCTAGTTGAATGTTCTGTGGGATCCTAGTGGCTCCTTGTTTTACCCCCGAGTATATAGCCCACTTTTTCAGCTCGATCCTTGGCTTTTACCTAGCTGGAAACTTGCGGCTCATAATAGTGGCTGGTATAAAACAGAAGCTATGCGAGGTGAGGTGAAGGAGACAACCTCTGTTACTCTTTTTCCTATTGTGGGAAGTCACTGTGGATAATTTAACTCTCACACACCCCTTTAATGTGATCTTGTGCACAGCACACCCAGATTCTCCAGGCAGCAGTTGCTCAGCAAGAGTTTACAGCCTGAAGGGGGGGAAATTGAGCAGCAATTGTGTGCACATGTGAACACACATGTGTGTGCATGTATGGCTGCTTTTTCCCAACATTAAAACGTTGATCATAAAAACAGACCACAAACTACTTAAAATAATAGTGTTAAAAGATTAAAAAGCCTGGGTAAAGATGTGTTTTAGCCTGATGCCCCCCAAAAAGCAATGTAGGTGCCAGGTGAGGTTCAAGCAGGGCTGGATCGATGTTTAAAATGGCAGAATAAATTGTGCTGACCTCTTATCAATTGTTAATGAATTATTACACTTTCACATCATCTCATCCATCTCTTACCTACAAATTTCTTCTAGAATTCCTTTTCTTGTAAGGAGTTTCTAGCCAGATGTGGATGTTAGATGTTAGGGGGACAGACTTTAATGAACTCGGAGGCATGATAAGAGTCTTTCCATGGCAAGAATGCTGGAAGGGAGAGAGAGGAGAAGCAAAATAAAGGCTGGGCTCCCCTAAAACAAGAGAGCTCTTGCAGGCTCAAGTCATCAGTATTTCAGAAAGATGGAAAGATGGCAAATGATTCACTGTGACGGGGAAAATTTAAACCCCAACGAAGGGCACCCACTACCCAAATAAAGAAAATAGATTCGAAGTCTTTATTTTAGAAAGTGAAGTAGATGGCCTGTGGGTTGTGTCATGTTACCAAAGCACAGATCCCCCTATCTGGAAGAGAAACTTATATTAGGGTCCATGTGGAAACTAAAAACAATTTTTCTGTATGATCTTTTCTTTTTTGTCCCCTTCTTTTGACCTGAGCCCTCTGGGGGAGGGCAGTCTATAAGACCAATAAATAAATAAATATTGGGTGTTTTTTTTTACAGAAAAGGATATGTTTGGAATTGGGAATGCAAACACCACAAAGTTATCGTGCGTGGTTAATCTCTGTCTTGCTCTGCATCTTGTGCCTTCGCTAGCCCACAGAGAGCACTTTGCCTTTCTTCTTTGCATCTCTGTTGCTTTTGAACTAACACAGCCAATGAAGCTGATAGGCAGTAGATTCAGGATGGAAAGAGTTTGTTATACAGTGAGGGACTAAAATATGGAATTTGCTGTCAGAGGATTTGCTACCAATCTTGATCCTCCTTGATCTGAGATTGCAAATGCCTTAGCAGACCAGGTGCTCAGGAGCAGCAGCAGCAGCAGGCCATTGCTTTCACATCCTACATGTGAGCTCCCAAAGGTATCTGGTGGGCCATTGTGAGTAGCAGAGTGCTGGACTAGATGGACTCTGGTCTGATCCAGTAGGCTCTTTCTTATGTTCTTAAGATGTGATAATGACAACAGGCATAGGGCAAGCTTTAAAGGGTGGTTGGATAGCTTCATGGAGGAGGAATTTATCAACAGCTACTAAGCATGGTGACTAAAGGGAACCTCCATGTGTGGAGGCAGTCAACCTCTGAATCTCAGTGCCAGGAGGCATCATCAGGGGAGAGCCTCAGCCTGTATGTCCTATTGTTAGACCTCCATAGGAAATGTTTGGCCAGTATGTGAGACAAGATACTGGACTAGATGGACCAATGGATTTTTCTGGCAGGGGACTTTTTATGTGCTTATTTCTTATGTCAATAAAAGTGGCATATTGACTCAGTTTTTTTTTCTATTTCCTTTTTTTCCATTTTTCATTTCCTAATTGGTCTTCCAGAATAATATAGTGACAGAATATTGGACTTGACTTGGATCTGGACGGGCCAAGTTCAGATCCCTCCTCTGCCATGGAAGCTTGCTGAGTGATCTTGAGCCAGTCAGATATTCTCAGTCTATCCTAACCTAGGATCAAATGGAGAAGGGAAGAATGAAGAACGCCACCCTGAGTTCATTGCAGGAAGGGCAGGATTTTAAAAGTACTAAAGAATTACAGATAAAGAATTACAAGGTATTTCATCTCTAAGCTGATGATTAAAACAAACAGCTTCAGTTTTAGCATGAAGATCATGGAAAAATAATTCCGCTCTCAGGGGTGGCCAACCTATGGCGCTCCAGTTGTTCATGGACTACAATTCCCATTAGCCCCTGCCAGCATGGCCAATTGACATAGGGCAAGCTTTAAAAGGTGGTTGGATAGCTTCATGGGGGAGGGATTTATCAACAACTACTAAGCATGGTGACTTACAATGGGAATTGTAGTCCATGAAAATCTGTAGTGCCATAGGTTGGCCATCCCTGCTAGATATTGGTTAGACAGTATAATGAACCAGGAATAGTGTACAGAAAATGTGTCCCACCCTACAAAAGTGTTCACGTCTCATCGTTCTGTTACAGGTATGAAGGCTGAAAGACAAAAGTCTTCTACAGATCTGGCCTGAATGACCAAACCCCTTTTTCATTCTCGCACAAGAATGCCCAAAATGTCCAGGGTGCTTGAGGCAGATATCAATGTGCATGAATAAAACACCTCTAACCTTACCCCTATCCTCCCCTTCCTTGCTCAGGCTCTACGGCAAATATGTGATAAAATTCTTAATAGGTCAGATCTTCAGACAAGTTTACTTCTGAAATAACACCTCACTGGAAAAAAAATAATGCCAGGAAAAGTGGAGGGCAGGGTGGGAAAGAGGAAGACCTAACCTGAGATGGATTGACTCCATTAATGAAGCCATGGACCTCAGTTTGCAAGACCTGAGCAAGGCTATTAAGAACAGGACTTTTGGGAGGGTATTATTTCATAGGGTTCCCATAAATTGGACGCGACTTGACTGCACATCATGCACACAAACGTACCTGTCATCAGGCTCACCTCCCCTGGCCCCAGGTGCAGGCAGTGCATGCAGCAGTGGGTGGGCAGCCACACCTGCAGCCTCAGATCTGGCTGCTTCTGGCAGCACTGCCTACTGCCAAAGACATCTGCCTCCTCCCTGATTTTGGGTAGTGACATTCCGTAAGTGAAGTGCCACTACTGAAAAAGCCTGGTCTCTGGTTCCCACCCACCTCAACTCTGAAGGTGGAAGCATAGAGAGCAGGGTTTCTGAGGTAGATCTTGAAACATGGACTGGATAATATGGGAGAGGGTAATCCTTCAAGTAAGGACCACTCCTACGAAAAAAATCATAGCTTACTCTCAGGGAAATGTGCATAGGATTGCTGCCTTATGGGCTGTTTAATTAAACAGAAGTGTACTCCCTGGTAAGTGGACATAAGGTTACAGTTTTCATCAGTTTTTTGTTCTTAATTTTTAAAAGTCAGGGCTTTAGCCTCTTGTCATAGGGAAGGTATAAACTTTCACTGACCATGTTTTTATGTCACTGTCGTTCATTGGAAAAGCAGGAGAACTTCCCAGTGCATTGCTCCCAAAAAAGAATCTAAGCAGATTCAGTCCTTGAACTTGTCTTTCCACAGGGAGCAACAGTTGTGTAAGGAAAGGATAAGTATCAAGAATACGTGGCTTCTATAGAATGCATTATGTAAGTGTAAAGTATTATTATATATGCAGTGAGGGATGTATATCTTTTCTGCTCTGTTTCTGATTACTTATTTAAAATGTCTTATATCAGCTTTTCAGTGGGAATCTAAAAATATTTCAGTAAACCACATACCAGTTTGTTTCTGAGGAAAACCGGTTAGAGGCTATACTGACACCCTAAAATGATCTCAGGAGTTGAGCTGTTAATTTTATAGCATGGGAAAATGTGAACAAGTAATTTTATCTGCAGACTACAATGGATAAATGTAGGGGCTTCTTGTTGTCATAACTGTGTTACTTGCATGATTTCTGAGAGAATGATACTCCATAAATAATGGGGGTGCCACTTCACCCCTAGAAACGAGAGTTAGGTCATAAAATTCATCATTAAAAATCATCTTTCACTGTTTATTTTTTTTAATTCAAATGCACTAGTGCCACCAAGAAAGAACGAAAGAAAGTCAGTCAGTGTTGACTGTGGAAACAGTAGCAGAATCTACCTGGGCAGAGCAGAGCTGGGGGCGGGAGTATCAGAGAGATGGGAAATGGAGGTGTTGGCACACGTTTACATTCAGGAAGGCCCACAAGAAAGAAACTGGGGTATGTGCTGTTGGGCTGGTGAGAAGGTAGGTGAGATCTGGGCTTGCTATGCTGTCCCACTGCCAGGGTGGTATACAGTTACAGTGAGTCAGATGAGGAATGGGAAAGTTCAAGTCCCCATTCAGCTGTGAACATTTTAGGGGGGCTCTGTCACTTTCTGTCAGCCTAAACAACCTGACAGGATTGTTATGGAAGTAAAAGGGGAAAGAGAGAATATACCACCTTGGGTTCTTAATGATAGCCTAGTAATTCTAATGATAGCCAAGTAATTCTAATTTATCAAAGAGCTGATAAAACAACAGAAGCAAAACTTCCATGAATCTATGTTAAGACAGATAATAAGGGGGGAAAGCACAATAAAATTAGCCTGCTGTCACCCTCACTTCCTGCCCATTTTACTAAAGATTAGTGGTCACTCTCTCCTTGGCCCTTTCCACACATGCAAAATAATGCACTTTTAATCCACTTTCAATGCCCTTTGCTGCTGGATTTTATTGTGCGGTATAGCAAAATCCACTTGCAAACAATTGTGAAAGTGGATTGAAAGTGCATTATTCTGCATGTGCAGAAGGGGCCCTTCTATGGTTATGGTGAAAGGCAAGGGTGGATGTTGAGTGTTCATAGTGCACAATCCAGTTAATGCAGCTATGAACTTCTGTATTTGCTCATTATATGATTCTTTTGTCGGAGTGTGTGGACCAGTGGGGGTGCAAGGTGCAAATTGTGCTGATGTTACATGAAGCTGCTTCATGTTAGTGCGGAAGCATCAGATTTTGTTCAGAAGAGGCCCTGCTGGATGGCCTCGTCCTTAATTCTACACGAGAGCTGATCTTGTAGCAGGCCATACGGGAGACCCCCAAATTCACAGTGTTCAGGCAGTGGAAGTCGGCAATGTAGTCTGTTGTATTTTCGCTAGCTCACTGATGCATTTTTTAAAAAAATGAAACCTCTGTAAGGCAACAGATGATCTTGGCCAAAAACACGTCTTAAACCGAGCTATCAGTTCATCATAGGTCTTAGTACTCCGTGCAGTAGGTGCTGTCAGATAACAGATAACAGCAAATGTTTTTTTCCTTCACACTCAGCAAAATTGCATGCTTTTGTTCTGCCCCTTCAATTTTATTAGCTTCCAGATAGTAAGATAGTCTGTCTGCATAGCACTCCCATAACAGTCTGCTTGACTAAAATCAAATTCTTCTAGTCATTTGCTTCATTTATATCACACATTTCCCCCCAAACAGTGACCCAAAGCAGCTTCCATCATTCTCCCCTCCGTTTTATCCTCACAACCATATTTGGGGCAGGACAGCCATTTCTGAAATGATCTAGCAGTAATATGGACAGGAAAGAGCTTGCGTGGTATCAAATTGTTTTCACAGTTTCCGGATGTTTTAACAGCAGGTGGATCCCATCCTTGTTGCCAGATAATGCATAGCGCAGCAGCAACCAAACATCCAGTTTCCTTTAATTTAATGGTATATTATATAGCATTGAAACTTCAGGCAGATAACTTGTCTTGAAAAAGGAGATACAATAATAGTGGACTGAAAGCTGTTTCTTGTCCACTAAGCCCAAGATTGATTGTCCTGGCCAGGTTTTGAACAGCTTGTAACCAGTACTCCTGGTTCCAGGTAGAGAAGTGAAATTGGGTCCGTCATCCCCCCCCCCCTCCCAGCCCCAAGCTCTCCTGCTTGCACTGAGACCTTCTAGGTTAGCCATTTGAAGAGAAAGTGCCCAATGAAAAGAATATCAAAGAATGCATACTCCATGCACATGTGCAATGTTGCAATGTTCTTATCAATTTCCATCTGAATTATAAAAATACATTAAAGCTGGGAGGACCTCATCATAACTACAGAAGAAGTTCCAGTTAGGTGCATTATGCATTTTAGGCATGCAGCATGCGTTTATTGAGAACCAAATCTGCTGTGTTTTTAGAAAAGCACGCTACTATTTGCACATGTACTTTACATAAAGCTGCTGTCAGCATCCTTCCACCAATGTCAAAAACCCCAAAAGCCCTACCTGGCCCCAAGTTCTAAAAAAACGCTTAGTGAGCTCTAGGAAAGATGCAGTCAGGAGGTATGAGGAACCCTGGGTTAAGTAGTAAAACTTCAAGTAAGGATGACATGTGATAATTTTAGACAATATGCCAGGCTGATGGACAAAAACATTCAGACACACTTCAGCACTCGCAGACTCTCCACAAAGCTCTTTTCTCTCTGCTCCCCAAAACCAGGCCCCAGGCCACACCTCCTGTATCATCACTCCATGTGGTATAGCCCTGCCTAGGCCCCCAATTTCTGACTCAGCCATGACGTTCACACTGTCTTAGTCTGGTATAGCTCACAGGGTTATTTTAAGGACAGAGGAAAAGACGTCCTTGGAGGAATGTAAAAAATAAAGCCTTTTTTCAGTCTCAATTAGAGCCGGACCAGAAATTTTGGTGCCTTCTCCATTAATTGGGTAAACAATAGGGCAAACAATTACTTTGGGCCTCCACCACGTAACGGGGAAGATGCTCCCATTCAGGCTGCCTTTAGTTGCCCGCAGGCCTTGACTTGGCAGGGAAGGCTCTGCCAGCCAGTGAAGTGTATCAGGAGCTCTGGCCTTGTGCTGGTGCCTGGCCAGGCTCTCTGCCCTGCATCTAGCCTTACCACTGAAAAACAGAGGTTGAGGAGACAAGATAAGGCAAAGAGGAGGGAGATTGGATATATTAAAAAAAAAACCCTGCACAGGTGGGAAGGGAGCAAGGAGGCAGCATGAATTGCCAATCAGGAAGAAAGTGCTTGTCTCTCTTTTCAGCCTCACCCCCCACTGGGTCCCACTCACTCCAGTGTTTCAAATCCTAGCCTTTTCTCATCCATGGCCAGTAAATCAGAGAGGCTGGAAACTGCAGAAGCATCAGCAATGTGGCATTCCAGCTCTGCTGCCAAACTAGCCTTTGCCTGCCAGTGATTTCTGCTCCGTGGGGGTGCCAGAATCAAGAACTGTTATTGAAGGACTGTGTGACATTTTCTGCTGAAATGTACTGAAGTATCGATCTGACTGCTTCTCCTCAATAAACTCTCTCTCTGATTAATCCAATTTATTACAGTCTCTGTTTTGTTTTCTAAGCCTACTTGGAGCTCTCTCACTTTTCGCTCCATTTCTAAGCCTCTGGACACACAATAGCCCCTCCCTTCCTGGGCATGAATCCTGTTCATGCAGACAAGGAAGTTTACATAAGCTGCCCCAAGCATATTTGGTAACAGGCAGAATTACCCGGAGGAGGCTGAATGGAAAAAGACATGCATAGATGGGCAGCCATCATTCTTGGGTTCTGACCCTCTAGACATAGGTGTCAAACTTGCTGCCCTCCAGATGTTATGGACTACAGTTCTCATTATCCCCTGCCAGCATCATGATGGCAGGGGATGATGGGAACTGTAGTCCATAACATCTGGAGGGCAGCAAGTTTGGCACCTGTACTTAGTGGAACACCTTTTTGGCCAGCAGGCTGCATTTGGCTTGACTGATCACACACAGGCAAGCGTATACGCAATGTTGCTGATGACTATGGGGCCCAATCACATGCCAGTTTCCATGCACCAACACAAACTTATGAAACATTCCATAGTAATATGTGAGGAAGATATCTGGGAGCAGGGATTCACGTTTTTAGTACATTTTCCGTTTGTCAATAAGGAATGGGAACAGGGTTCTGAAATTGAAGGAGGTTCATGACACTGTTCATTGTATATTCTAATGCCTGTATTCCGTATATATATATTCCGTTTGTGTGTGTGTGTCTACTAACGTAACAATGCCTCTGAAGCTGTAGTTGTCATGGCTTACAACTGTTTCTATTTTAAACCATTCGGACTGTATTGTTCTTAGCATTGCAATCCAGTTTCACTGCACTGCAGTTTGTATAATATTGCAATTCAGTTTCACTGCATTGTCTGTTTGTATAATATTGGCCTTAGTTCCACTGTTTTTAATTGCATCCCTTATTGAATTGCTTTAATTGCACCACCCACCTTTAAATTACTGTTCTTAACTGCATTGGTTTAAATTGTACAACCCCACCTAGAGCCTCAATGAGAATAAATAAATAAATACTATCTTTCAGACTAAAAGCAGGCAATTCTGCAGGTGATGCACCTCTTATCCATTGCTTTCCTGGCCGTTCTGCTCAATCTCTATTGAAGCATTAAAATACTTGTGTTATAATAGCCAAAGGATGAGGGAAACAGAGTAATAGACACAGGGAGAACGTTAGAGTCATGTCAATTGCACAGTCTATGGCTACTTCATGTACTTTAAAGGAGAATACCATGTCCTACAGAGTGTGTCTAGATGGGTCTGCAACCTGCGGCTCTCCAGATGTTCCTGGACTACAACTCCCATCAACCCCTGCCAGCTGCCTGGCAGGGGCTGAGTGGAGGATTGTGATCAATGGAGCACTCTGGAGAGCACCAGGATTCCACAGGCACCGGTCTAGACACTTACCTGTAATCTAATGTTAGTATGTACATTGTTTCGTATTTGGGGGGTTCAGTCTCAATTGTATGTGGACATTCATTTTTTTCACTTTAAAATTCTAGTCACTTTCTAGGCACTTTATTCAAGCAGCATTTTAATTGCTTGTCAGATCATATCATTGCCAGTAGCAATAGTGTAGTACGTTTGTTTGGATTACTGATACTTTTTCGTGACGCTTCCCTGCTTCTTTTGTCATTGCACACAACAGTTGATTGGAGAGCAGGATTTGGGCCCCACAGTCAGGAGCATTAAAGGTGGACGCAGAAGTCGAGAGTGGGAGATGTAGCTGGGGAGGCCAGCAGGGCCAAGAAGATGAGCACAGCAGACTCAGCAGCTGCAGACACGAAGGCAAGATTGGCAACTGAGTAGGTGACTGCAGCAGCCACAGAGGCCTGCAAGGTGGTGGAGGCATGCCAGTCAAAGGTCAGAGAGAGCCAGCATGCCAAATCTACTAGAAAGGATGACAGAATATGGGAGGACAACAGCAAAGTACTCAAGGTGACAGCAAGAGCCAGGGAAGAGATAGAGCCCTTGTTCTCAAAGGCAGTGGCAGTAGTACCATTTGGCAGGGGCAGAAGCATGGACCCCAGGGCGGGCTGCTAAGGGGCTGGTAAGGTCAGGCCCTTACTGAGGACTCATTGAGGAGGACTGTGTGCCCCAAAGGTAGAGGGCTAAGGACAGCCAGAGAGGGAGATTCAAAGGACTCAGGACAATCCCTGGCAGCTAAGTACTGGTGGCTAGCAGAGGAAGGACTTGTGGTGGGGAGGCACAGAGGTCTAAGTGGGTGGGGGCTGGGAAGTTGACACTATCGTGCTTCTATAAGGCTGACTCAGGCTAAGTGGCCAAGAAGGAACAGGGGAGAGTCTCCCCAGCATGACAGTGCCATGGGCCCCTAATCTGTGGCCACCATAAGAGGTGACACTTTCCTAGTCAGGATTTTTTGCCTCAACGTATAACATATTTATGCATTGAAGCTTCATTGCCTTGTTCATTCAGTTTAGGTAGAGACTGTTGGAGCTTTTCACAATTCACTCTGGACCTTAGCTCTAGTGACATCCACATGCTGAACCACAGTATTGTTCACCAGATTTCCAAATCGTTTATAAAGTAAATAGCACCAATCCTAACACAGGCCCTTGGGAGACCCCTCTGGTTACTTTCCTCCAGCGCAACAACTGTCCATTCACTCATATCTCTACTTCCTGTAATTTTAAGTAATTTCTAATTCTCAAAAAGATCCATCTATAATTGCCTGCCTCTGCATCATGACCCTGGCATTCCTTGGAGGTCTCCCATTTAAATACTAACCAGGGCTAGAGCTGAGAGTGTGTGACTGGCCCAAGGTCACCCCACAAGCTTTTATGGTGTGAGCAGGGAATTGAACCTAGTCTGACACCTTAACCACTACATTACGTAGGCTCTACACTGCTGCAATTGGAATTAAATGCAAGGCCAATTCCTACTACTTCCACCAACAAGGTTCTGAGTACAGCAACCGTGCAAACCTTTATGATAGAAGCCTTGCAAATAGGATGCTAATGAACCACCTGAATCTGATTTCGATCTGAGGGAGAAATTTTAAGAATTCTCCAGTAGATGGGAGTAGAACACAGCTCCCCACTGCTGTAATGTATAACCAACTATGCAGAGTGAATTAATGTAGGTGTGTTAGTCACAGACGTAAAATTCTCTGCCGCCTCATTTTGCTTCTTGTCATGAAATATGTTCAAATGTTCAGCCATTACACTCTAACCAGATTTCATAATTACATCTGGAATCTACGGAAAATGGAAGGTTTCCAAAAATGCAGGTTTCCGTTAGCCGTTGTTATTGTCAAATCCTTTTCAAAAGCCACCTAAGCTAGTGGCAGTGGATTCCACCAGTGAATTAAGTATTGAGGTTTGTTGCTGCACCACTCAGAGATTATCCACCTTAAAAAAAAAAAGTTTACTCACTATTGAATCGAATATTGCTGTACTCTGTATATAAAACTGAGACCGATGATCCTGCCCGTCATGCTTCCAAAGAAGTGAACTCTAGCTCACAAAAGCTAATCCTGAAACAAATGTTGTTTTAAAGTTGCTATTTGCCTTTGTCCTACAGGCCAACACAGCTGCCCTTCGGGAAGCATTACTAGCGGGATTTATTTATGTAATGCAAAGTGCATGAGATGCTATTTGGCGCAGGTTATATACTATCAGTGCTCTTTCATAACTGAGAAAGAAATTCTCTTGGGCGTTTTTTACACATGACATCAAAAAAATATCTTCGGTTGCAATTCGACTTTTTGTGTTTATGGGTGAATAACGTTAATGCGAAAGAGAAGAGGAAAGACAGTCGTTTTAGGAAACCTGCGTATTACAGCTGTATCGTGGACGCGAGAAAGGCAAAAACCCTAGTCGTATGAATGTAGTAGCATCTGTCCCGAGGTTATGACTGCTCAGAGTCCGAACTTTTTCGACGTCTGCTTGGGGGGGCGGGGGGGCTTAAAAAGGCACCCCCAGCCTCCTTCTCCGCTTTGTCCAAGTTCTTCTACTTGATAACAAGGAAATTCATTCATCCTCTTGCAGCGGAACCTTTCCAGTTCCGGCAATCAGGCGTCCCAATCCTGCAGCATGCTTGCTCACGAGGAAGCCGCAGTGACCTTCAGGGACGCCCAAGGAGTTGGGCGAGCGAGAGACGGAGGATTTGCAGCGGCGGGATCCCATTGTCACGCGCACGCCGTGCAGTTGCTAGGCGGCTCGCGTGCTTTGCGGCCAATTGGAAGGGTCACCCCCGTTGGCAGGGCAACCGCGTCTTAGCAACGCGGCTTTTGGGAGGACCGCGAGCTCAGGGGTTAAAAGAGGGGCGCTGCGGGCAGAGGCAGGGGTGGAACTGTCGCCGCCCGCAGGACGGAAGCATCGCTCAGATCCTTATGCTGGGGTAATGGGGTTGGAGTGTTCTGTTGTTTGACGGGAGGAGGGAGGGGCTGTGGGAAGGAAGGTACAGTTTTTCTAGTTTCAGTTCCTGAACAGCACAAACTGGGATTTGGGGTGTAAAGTAAAGTCCCCCCCCATATTGAAGGGGAGGGGCTTGGCCAATTGTCAGTTCACAGGCGATGCGACATTTGAATTGGGGCCTTCCTGAATCACACTCCGTCTCGATTTCTTTACTCATTTCATTCATTCCATGTCTTCCTCCCAGTGGGAACTGAAAGCAGCTTACATACCTCTCCTTTTTATCCCTATTTCATCTGCACAACAACCCTGCAAGGTAGGTTAGGCTGAGGGTGTGTCACCCACTGAGCTTCCATGACAGTGTGGGGATTCGAACCCATGCCTCCCTGATCTTATTCTGATCCTATAAGCAGCATACCACAGTGGCTCTCTAAAGTGGAACAGCTTTATAGATCTCCGGCAGTCCCCAAGCTTTAAGGGTGGGTTTAAAAATGCAGCTCTTGATACAGAGAGGTTTTGAACCACAGCCCAGGAGCAAGCTAGCAGATATTAGGGACATACTCTAGGAATCTGATTGCAGTAGTAGGTCTTCAGAAATGGGAAGACTGAAGATGTGCCTCCCTTCTAGGGTTGCCATCCTCCAGCTCGTGGCTGGAGATCTCCCACTATTAAAAACAGATCTCCAGGCAACAGATCAGTTCACCAGGAGAAAGTGGCCACAGTGGAAGGGGGACTCTGTGGCTTTTTATTCCTTTGAAGTCCCTTCTCTTCCCAAACCCCAACTTCCTCAGGCTCCACCCCCAAAATCTTCAGGTATTTTACAGCCTGGATCTGGCAACCCTACTCCCCACATATGCAGAATTCTGCAGCAGGCTGCCGGAGCTCAAAATGAGACAGAGGGTTTTCAAGATGAAGGCATGATCCTACAAACCATATCCTCTAGCCACTCATCCCCACTTTATTTCTTTCCCTAACCCTAACCCTCCCCCCAACTGACAGTGCATTGACGGTGGATTGAAAGTGCGTTATTCTATGTGTGCAGAAGGTGGCATGCAAGGAAGAGGAGGGAGGGGAAGGGGGCCCAGCATCTGGACATGGCCCACCCACCCTAGCAGAGGGAAGGGAGGGGGAGGGAGGGGAGAGGTGGCATGCAAGAGAAGGGGAGTGAGTGAGGGGTAGCATGCAAGGGAGGGAGGGGGCCCAGCATCTGGACATGGCCCATGTTTCCCTCTGACCATGATGAACCACAAAGTGGAAGAAAATACATTACTTGTTTTCAATGTTCATCTTGATGTTTTGTTAATAAATTAAAGCATCAGACTAAAGAAACCCCTCTTTTCCTGCCTCCCTCAAGTCTCATTCCACAATGCATTTATTTGTTTACTTGCTTGCTTCTTCAAACCAGATTACATAAAACCCAGAAACAATGCAATATGACTAGGATCACAGAATGAGAAAATAGTCTCAGCAACCAGCTATCAAATGCAAGGTATGCCATAAACAATAGAGAAATTGGAACTACAGGTTATAAAACATGCAGTAAAGCAAGATATATGGACATAATCCTACTCTATTATCAAGGCACCATCAGGATTGTTCTATTCTAGTACATTTCTAATTCCCTTTTAAAAATGCCCTCCTGTTCTGTGGAATGTCAGAATTGGGGGAACTTTCCTAACCTTCTCTGGTAGGCTGTTCCACAAAGGTGGGAGAAACTGCAGAGAAGACACTGCAGTTGGATTCAAAGTGGGCTGAGAGAAGGAACTAGCCAACAGAGAAACCACCAAATGTTGAAGTTCTTAGTTGCAGGGAGCTCAAATAGTTCAAATTAGCAGATGGATCAGAAATTAAGTTTCATACCAATTTCTCTGTCTTCATAACTACTTAAATTTAGTAGATCAAAACATGTCATTTTAAATATTATCAGCCATTCCATCAGTATGTGCTTCAAAGGTAGAGAAGACTAACATTCACATACATGTAGCACTTACTAAAATATTCGTTTATGATTCCTGCTCTAGACTTTATCTGTGGTAGGTAAATGGAGTGCCTACAAAAGAAAGGGGTAAATATTACAGCTAGTGTTTTGAAGTCAGGATGCTAGAAGGCTCACTACTGGCTAGTGCTACCCTGAACTTGTGTTGCTTTGGGTTTTGTTTGAGAACCAGTGTGATGTAGTGGTTAAGAGTGGAAGTCCCAGGTTTGAATCCCCACTTGAGCGATGAAAGCTCGCTGGCTGACCTTCGACCAGTCATACTTTTTCAGCCTGACCTAACTCACAGGGTTGTTGTGAGAGTAAAAAAGGAGAATGATATAAACTGCTTTGAGTCCCCATTGGGGAGAAAGGTGGGGTGTAAATTAATTAATTAAATACATAGATAATATAGATATGATCCTTGGGAAGGAATACTATAGAAAATTCAATGGGAGTAAATTCCAGGGGGGTTGGAGCTTGAGCCTGTTCAGATTTAAATTGTTGTGCAAACCAGGCAACAGGAGATAGATCCAGTGTTTTAGTCTGCCTGGTGTGAGTTTCATCAGTTTGAATATCTTATTATTTATTTATTTATATATATATAAAATCTCTCTCTCTCTCTCTCTCTCTCTCTCTCTCTCTCTCTCTCTCTCTCTCTCTCGGATTTATATACCGCCCTTCCCCTGAAGGGCTCTTAAGGACTTGTACAGGAAAAATTTGAATCAAACTCTTTGATAAAAGCAATAGGTTCCACAAGTGCTTTCCCTTGTTGAGCAAAACTGGAAAGTTCCTCACATGCTAGGATGATAGCATATGCAAACTTTTGCAGAACTGACTTGGACGTGACTCACATACAGTTGCATTGTGATGCACTTGTTCTGGATGACTCTAGTCAGGCCTGATTCAGATGCAGGCATGCACCTAAGAGTCCCTTAGTGTCTAGTTAGCTTTCCTGTATAAGATTGCTAATCTGAGCTAAACCTCAACATCATTTTTGGTTCAGACTGGGGACAGAACACAAGTAGAATAACTACTTTTTATTGCACCACATCTACATAGAACTGCTCCCTATGTCAAACATGGGGCAAGCCACATAGCTGTTCTCCAGGGACGTAAACAGATACCTGAGGAAATGGTTCTAACTATTAAAGCTAATGAATTCATAGTGAGAAATGCATTCAGCATTGAAGTACTCTAGTTAGCAGTAGCTTTATTTTTGATCTCCATTTGTTATCCTTTATTCCCTGTACTCTGTTATCCTTTACCCTGTACTCCCTACCCTAGGAAAGCAAGAATTCTAGCCGAAAATAGAGTAGCAAGAGGAATCTCCCAGCCAGAACTTTCACTATCTGAGTCATATTATGTTTGTGTCCTGCCCTTGGAATTTATAGCTGTGGGTTTTCTCATTTTGTCTTCATAAGAAGAGCTTGTGACAGGACCTAAGGGGGTGACAGACTGCGATAACCTAAAAGCATCTAGGTATAACTTTGTGGCTGAGAGCCAAACTGCACATGCCAATGATGGAGGTTTAGTACTGTATATGTCGACTTATTGCTCAAAGCTCCTTAACTGAACCTCTGACACAGATCATCAAAAGCTATGTAAAACTGCTTGTAGTTCCTGTCCGCAATTAATATTGTGACAAATGACTTAATTTATCTATCGGAATTTTTAAAGGGTGGATAAAATTAAAAGGGTAACTATTTCATGTAATGAACTTCTCACTTAAATGATGTATTCTAATAATATATATATTTTTAAACTGGGGAGAATAAGAAGTAGAAATGATAGCAGATATAGTACAGGGGTTAAAAGTGTGAAATGTGAGCCACAAAGTCCCTGGTTCATATCTCAGCTTTACTGTGATTTCCTTGATGACTGTCAGTAAGCCAAGGTATCTCAACCTTGGCAAACATCCCCTTTCTTCATTTGTGATATAGGGATAATTATACTGGCCCAACTCATAAGAATTACTAGGAAAACATGTGCGAAATAGCTTTATAAGAATTATTTTAAGAAGCATTTTAAATTCCTTCTTTGTTATATGAATTCATTTCTATTTCTGTGCTGGACATTTTATTGCATCTTCTAATATTTATGTCAAACATATGCAAACCTCATGCTTTGACAAACAGCTCTCCAAGTAGCATGGGCAAATACAGCAGAAGTGTGCTTGCTCAGAGTATTTATTTATTTGTTTATTTATTGGACTTGCTACCCTCCCCTTTCTTAGCCAAGGCTGGACTCAGGGTGGCTATTAAAACCAGTAAGGGGTTCACACTGAACAGGAAGAAGGGAGCCAGGCTGATCTGCTGAAGAAGTATATTTCATTGAATAGTCCCTACAGACAAAGTCCCTACTTTGTCCCTACTGACAAAGCACTACCTTGCATTGTGGTCAGGTAAAGGATGCAGGGGCTTACCGACCATGGGGACATGGGGTATCCCATGTCCCCAGGTGCACACCATTTGGTCAAGTGGGGGGATGCTAGGTGCCGGCCAGGTCCTTGCGCCCGACCTCTCCTGTGGCACGGTGACCCAGCCGACGCATGTTGGCTCTTTCCATGCTGGGGTGCCACTTGCCAGCTGAGCTGTTTGCCGCAGCCGTAGACCAGCTGTTTGCCGCAGCCGTAGACCCAGGGAGGCTAGGAAGGGCAAAGCTTGGAGGGCGGGTGGCGCCTGCCTGAGCCACCCGCCACCGAGCCCTGCCCTCCCCTGCCTTCCCTGGCCTCCCTGCTGGCTACTGTAAGTGTGGTGTGGGGGAAGGGCACCAAGGGGGGGGGGTAGTGTGAGATCCAGTCCTGCTCTGGGTGCCATTTTCACCCAGTATGCCTCTGGAAGGATGGGACACAGATCAGTAGGGTTGCTATCCTCCAGGTGGTGACTGGAGATCTCCTGCTATTATAACTGATCTCCAGATGACAGAGATCAGTTCAGCTGGAGAAAACGATCACTTTGGAAGGTGTGCTGCATGGCATTATTTTGAGCCTGAGTCCCTCCCCTCCCTAAAGCTCACCCTCTAGGTATTTCCCAATCTGGAGCTGTCAACCCTACAGATGAGGATGTCTTAATGTATTTAGTCCTCACTCAGGTGGCTGCTTTTCTCTTCACGGTATGCGAAGTTCTGGGAGCTTTAGTTCCATAGTAAAAAAGCCAATAGACCTAATGCCGTTTAGTCACCCATTAAGCTTATACAGCTAGGCTCTTCTTTCTTCTATTTTTGTCTATGCCCTCAGAAGTGTTTTCCTTTTTTACTTTCTGTAGCAATCATGTCCAGAGTGGTGAGTGCATTAGATTGCAGTAGTTTATGCCCTCAGTCTCATAGGATTGTGTTTAATTCAAGACTCCCAGCTACATCAGCAAGTGGCAGCAGACAGAGCTCTGTCAACTCCACCTCAAGTAAGTATTTGTATAACTGTTCAAGTTGGAGACTTTGAAAACAGCAAATCAAGGCATTTCAGACTATAGAGGAGGTTCTAGCGGGCCAGTTCAGATAAGATGGTATGTTGTAGGGAAAGGAAGTGCATGGTTCCCCTCCCCCTCTCTAAATTAACTTATGTTTACGATCTTTTATTGAAATTGGGATCCAGCGTGGTGTAGTGGTTAAGAGCAGCACGTTCTTAATCTGGAGAACTGAGCTCAATTTCCTCCTCCTCCTCATGAAGCAGGGTGACCTTGGGCCAGTCACAGTTCTCTCAGAATTTTCCCAGTATCTCTTGTCTTGAAAACTCTACAGGGTTCCCATAAATCTTGATGGCACTTTCTACCAACTACCAGCTGAAGTTAGTGGAAATTTTTCAGGGGTTAAAAACAAAACTAGCATGAAGAACTATTCATATATACTGCAGAATAGACCAAGCCAGCCTCTGACCTGGTAAGGGGTACCAACTGGCCAGCCTCTGACCTGGTTAAGGGCACCAAAAGGTCCTGTCTTTTCAATAGAGGCTTAGTTGGATGCTATTAACCAGGCAATGTTGCCTTCTACATACCAGGAAAAGCTTTGGTGGCTCCTTCCGATACATTAAAAAGGCAAGTACCGGGTCATTACTGATCCATGGGATGATGTCACATCATGACGTTTACTAGGGAGACTATGAGCCTTTCCCCACTTACCTTAAGCCGCGCGCTACTTGAGGAGAGTAGCGCGGGATCCCCCGGCACTCCCCACGACAGGGGCGGCGACAGCGCAGCCACCCCGATGCTGCCGCTGTTGCGCCCCCTCAGCGCGCGGCATCCAAGGCGCTCTTCTTAACGGCGCCTTTTGATGACCCTGAGAGCAGCGCGCAGCATAGGGGGCTCAGGGTGAGTGGGGAAATGCCCTATGTTTACAGGGTGGTGTGTTACCGCATCCCCAGCCATCTAGACCTTGCCCCCAGCAAGGTGTCTACTCATTTTACCAACCTCAAAAGGATGGAAGGCTGAGTCAACCTTGAGCTAGCTACCAGAAACTGACTTCTGTTGGGATCAAATTCAGGCCATGAACTGAGCTTTTCATTGTTAAAGGGACAGGATACTTTTTTCAAACCAGTTGGCAGCCCTAGAAATGCTGGATCATTGGAAGAACTTTGTGTCTTCAGGAGCACTTATTGCAGCATGAAATGGTTAGGAAACATACACATTGAACTGGGGGTTACAGGTTCAAAGACTGCACTACAATCTTAAGTACATCTACTGGGAACTAAGTCTCATTGTGTTCCACAGGGCTTGCACCCAAATAAGTGTGCATACAATTTTACATTTTTCTTCTTATTGTAGAAGAAATGTGGAGTTCTGCCTCTGTTCACAGGAAATAGCATACCTAAAACTTGTTGGTAGACCCTGTCTAAATGGAATCTCTATAGGTGTATGCAGACTAGTAGAATCAGGGGAATGGAAGTTTCCCACCTTTCCTCTTCTATGTGCAATCCATTAATAGCTACAAAATGGTTTTCCTGGGGGTAGGGGGGGGATGACATAGAGCAGTGGTGGCGAACCTGTGGCACTCCAGATGTTCATGAACTACAATTCCCATCAGCCCCTGCCAATTGGCCATGCTGGCAGGGGCTGATGGGAATTGTAGTTCATGAACATCTGGAGTGCCACAGGTTCGCCACTGGGGGGGGGGGGGTGGGGTTGTGTGGGTGGGGGGGGGGGGGGGGGGGGGGGTGGGGGGGGTGGGGGTTGGGGGGGGGGGGGGGTGGGGGGGGGGGGGGGTGGGGGGGGGGGGGGGTGGGGGGGGGGGGGGGTGGGGGGGGGGGGGGGTGGGGGGGGGGGGGGGTGGGGGGGGGGGGGGGTGGGGGGGGGGGGGGGTGGGGGGGGGGGGGGGTGGGGGGGGGGGGGGGTGGGGGGGGGGGGGGGTGGGGGGGGGGGGGGGTGGGGGGGGGGGGGGGTGGGGGGGGGGGGGGGTGGGGGGGGGGGGGGGTGGGGGGGGGGGGGGGTGGGGGGGGGGGGGGGTGGGGGGGGGGGGGGGTGGGGGGGGGGGGGGGTGGGGGGGGGGGGGGGTGGGGGGGGGGGGGGGTGGGGGGGGGGGGGGGTGGGGGGGGGGGGGGGTGGGGGGGGGGGGGGGTGGGGGGGGGGGGGGGTGGGGGGGGGGGGGGGTGGGGGGGGGGGGGGGTGGGGGGGGGGGGGGGTGGGGGGGGGGGGGGGTGGGGGGGGGGGGGGGTGGGGGGGGGGGGGGGTGGGGGGGGGGGGGGGTGGGGGGGGGGGGGGGTGGGGGGGGGGGGGGGTGGGGGGGGGGGGGGGTGGGGGGGGGGGGGGGTGGGGGGGGGGGGGGGTGGGGGGGGGGGGGGGTGGGGGGGGGGGGGGGTGGGGGGGGGGGGGGGTGGGGGGGGGGGGGGGTGGGGGGGGGGGGGGGTGGGGGGGGGGGGGGGTGGGGGGGGGGGGGGGTGGGGGGGGGGGGGGGTGGGGGGGGGGGGGGGTGGGGGGGGGGGGGGGTGGGGGGGGGGGGGGGTGGGGGGGGGGGGGGGTGGGGGGGGGGGGGGGTGGGGGGGGGGGGGGGTGGGGGGGGGGGGGGGTGGGGGGGGGGGGGGGTGGGGGGGGGGGGGGGTGGGGGGGGGGGGGGGTGGGGGGGGGGGGGGGTGGGGGGGGGGGGGGGTGGGGGGGGGGGGGGGTGGGGGGGGGGGGGGGTGGGGGGGGGGGGGGGTGGGGGGGGGGGGGGGTGGGGGGGGGGGGGGGTGGGGGGGGGGGGGGGTGGGGGGGGGGGGGGGTGGGGGGGGGGGGGGGTGGGGGGGGGGGGGGGTGGGGGGGGGGGGGGGTGGGGGGGGGGGGGGGTGGGGGGGGGGGGGGGTGGGGGGGGGGGGGGGTGGGGGGGGGGGGGGGTGGGGGGGGGGGGGGGTGGGGGGGGGGGGGGGTGGGGGGGGGGGGGGGTGGGGGGGGGGGGGGGTGGGGGGGGGGGGGGGTGGGGGGGGGGGGGGGTGGGGGGGGGGGGGGGTGGGGGGGGGGGGGGGTGGGGGGGGGGGGGGGTGGGGGGGGGGGGGGGTGGGGGGGGGGGGGGGTGGGGGGGGGGGGGGGTGGGGGGGGGGGGGGGTGGGGGGGGGGGGGGGTGGGGGGGGGGGGGGGTGGGGGGGGGGGGGGGTGGGGGGGGGGGGGGGTGGGGGGGGGGGGGGGTGGGGGGGGGGGGGGGTGGGGGGGGGGGGGGGTGGGGGGGGGGGGGGGTGGGGGGGGGGGGGGGTGGGGGGGGGGGGGGGTGGGGGGGGGGGGGGGTGGGGGGGGGGGGGGGTGGGGGGGGGGGGGGGTGGGGGGGGGGGGGGGTGGGGGGGGGGGGGGGTGGGGGGGGGGGGGGGTGGGGGGGGGGGGGGGTGGGGGGGGGGGGGGGTGGGGGGGGGGGGGGGTGGGGGGGGGGGGGGGTGGGGGGGGGGGGGGGTGGGGGGGGGGGGGGGTGGGGGGGGGGGGGGGTGGGGGGGGGGGGGGGTGGGGGGGGGGGGGGGTGGGGGGGGGGGGGGGTGGGGGGGGGGGGGGGTGGGGGGGGGGGGGGGTGGGGGGGGGGGGGGGTGGGGGGGGGGGGGGGTGGGGGGGGGGGGGGGTGGGGGGGGGGGGGGGTGGGGGGGGGGGGGGGTGGGGGGGGGGGGGGGTGGGGGGGGGGGGGGGTGGGGGGGGGGGGGGGTGGGGGGGGGGGGGGGTGGGGGGGGGGGGGGGTGGGGGGGGGGGGGGGTGGGGGGGGGGGGGGGTGGGGGGGGGGGGGGGTGGGGGGGGGGGGGGGTGGGGGGGGGGGGGGGTGGGGGGGGGGGGGGGTGGGGGGGGGGGGGGGTGGGGGGGGGGGGGGGTGGGGGGGGGGGGGGGTGGGGGGGGGGGGGGGTGGGGGGGGGGGGGGGTGGGGGGGGGGGGGGGTGGGGGGGGGGGGGGGTGGGGGGGGGGGGGGGTGGGGGGGGGGGGGGGTGGGGGGGGGGGGGGGTGGGGGGGGGGGGGGGTGGGGGGGGGGGGGGGTGGGGGGGGGGGGGGGTGGGGGGGGGGGGGGGTGGGGGGGGGGGGGGGTGGGGGGGGGGGGGGGTGGGGGGGGGGGGGGGTGGGGGGGGGGGGGGGTGGGGGGGGGGGGGGGTGGGGGGGGGGGGGGGTGGGGGGGGGGGGGGGTGGGGGGGGGGGGGGGTGGGGGGGGGGGGGGGTGGGGGGGGGGGGGGGTGGGGGGGGGGGGGGGTGGGGGGGGGGGGGGGTGGGGGGGGGGGGGGGTGGGGGGGGGGGGGGGTGGGGGGGGGGGGGGGTGGGGGGGGGGGGGGGTGGGGGGGGGGGGGGGTGGGGGGGGGGGGGGGTGGGGGGGGGGGGGGGTGGGGGGGGGGGGGGGTGGGGGGGGGGGGGGGTGGGGGGGGGGGGGGGTGGGGGGGGGGGGGGGTGGGGGGGGGGGGGGGTGGGGGGGGGGGGGGGTGGGGGGGGGGGGGGGTGGGGGGGGGGGGGGGTGGGGGGGGGGGGGGGTGGGGGGGGGGGGGGGTGGGGGGGGGGGGGGGTGGGGGGGGGGGGGGGTGGGGGGGGGGGGGGGTGGGGGGGGGGGGGGGTGGGGGGGGGGGGGGGTGGGGGGGGGGGGGGGTGGGGGGGGGGGGGGGTGGGGGGGGGGGGGGGTGGGGGGGGGGGGGGGTGGGGGGGGGGGGGGGTGGGGGGGGGGGGGGGTGGGGGGGGGGGGGGGTGGGGGGGGGGGGGGGTGGGGGGGGGGGGGGGTGGGGGGGGGGGGGGGTGGGGGGGGGGGGGGGTGGGGGGGGGGGGGGGTGGGGGGGGGGGGGGGTGGGGGGGGGGGGGGGTGGGGGGGGGGGGGGGTGGGGGGGGGGGGGGGTGGGGGGGGGGGGGGGTGGGGGGGGGGGGGGGTGGGGGGGGGGGGGGGTGGGGGGGGGGGGGGGTGGGGGGGGGGGGGGGTGGGGGGGGGGGGGGGTGGGGGGGGGGGGGGGTGGGGGGGGGGGGGGGTGGGGGGGGGGGGGGGTGGGGGGGGGGGGGGGTGGGGGGGGGGGGGGGTGGGGGGGGGGGGGGGTGGGGGGGGGGGGGGGTGGGGGGGGGGGGGGGTGGGGGGGGGGGGGGGTGGGGGGGGGGGGGGGTGGGGGGGGGGGGGGGTGGGGGGGGGGGGGGGTGGGGGGGGGGGGGGGTGGGGGGGGGGGGGGGTGGGGGGGGGGGGGGGTGGGGGGGGGGGGGGGTGGGGGGGGGGGGGGGTGGGGGGGGGGGGGGGTGGGGGGGGGGGGGGGTGGGGGGGGGGGGGGGTGGGGGGGGGGGGGGGTGGGGGGGGGGGGGGGTGGGGGGGGGGGGGGGTGGGGGGGGGGGGGGGTGGGGGGGGGGGGGGGTGGGGGGGGGGGGGGGTGGGGGGGGGGGGGGGTGGGGGGGGGGGGGGGTGGGGGGGGGGGGGGGTGGGGGGGGGGGGGGGTGGGGGGGGGGGGGGGTGGGGGGGGGGGGGGGTGGGGGGGGGGGGGGGTGGGGGGGGGGGGGGGTGGGGGGGGGGGGGGGTGGGGGGGGGGGGGGGTGGGGGGGGGGGGGGGTGGGGGGGGGGGGGGGTGGGGGGGGGGGGGGGTGGGGGGGGGGGGGGGTGGGGGGGGGGGGGGGTGGGGGGGGGGGGGGGTGGGGGGGGGGGGGGGTGGGGGGGGGGGGGGGTGGGGGGGGGGGGGGGTGGGGGGGGGGGGGGGTGGGGGGGGGGGGGGGTGGGGGGGGGGGGGGGTGGGGGGGGGGGGGGGTGGGGGGGGGGGGGGGTGGGGGGGGGGGGGGGTGGGGGGGGGGGGGGGTGGGGGGGGGGGGGGGTGGGGGGGGGGGGGGGTGGGGGGGGGGGGGGGTGGGGGGGGGGGGGGGTGGGGGGGGGGGGGGGTGGGGGGGGGGGGGGGTGGGGGGGGGGGGGGGTGGGGGGGGGGGGGGGTGGGGGGGGGGGGGGGTGGGGGGGGGGGGGGGTGGGGGGGGGGGGGGGTGGGGGGGGGGGGGGGTGGGGGGGGGGGGGGGTGGGGGGGGGGGGGGGTGGGGGGGGGGGGGGGTGGGGGGGGGGGGGGGTGGGGGGGGGGGGGGGTGGGGGGGGGGGGGGGTGGGGGGGGGGGGGGGTGGGGGGGGGGGGGGGTGGGGGGGGGGGGGGGTGGGGGGGGGGGGGGGTGGGGGGGGGGGGGGGTGGGGGGGGGGGGGGGTGGGGGGGGGGGGGGGTGGGGGGGGGGGGGGGTGGGGGGGGGGGGGGGTGGGGGGGGGGGGGGGTGGGGGGGGGGGGGGGTGGGGGGGGGGGGGGGTGGGGGGGGGGGGGGGTGGGGGGGGGGGGGGGTGGGGGGGGGGGGGGGTGGGGGGGGGGGGGGGTGGGGGGGGGGGGGGGTGGGGGGGGGGGGGGGTGGGGGGGGGGGGGGGTGGGGGGGGGGGGGGGTGGGGGGGGGGGGGGGTGGGGGGGGGGGGGGGTGGGGGGGGGGGGGGGTGGGGGGGGGGGGGGGTGGGGGGGGGGGGGGGTGGGGGGGGGGGGGGGTGGGGGGGGGGGGGGGTGGGGGGGGGGGGGGGTGGGGGGGGGGGGGGGTGGGGGGGGGGGGGGGTGGGGGGGGGGGGGGGTGGGGGGGGGGGGGGGTGGGGGGGGGGGGGGGTGGGGGGGGGGGGGGGTGGGGGGGGGGGGGGGTGGGGGGGGGGGGGGGTGGGGGGGGGGGGGGGTGGGGGGGGGGGGGGGTGGGGGGGGGGGGGGGTGGGGGGGGGGGGGGGTGGGGGGGGGGGGGGGTGGGGGGGGGGGGGGGTGGGGGGGGGGGGGGGTGGGGGGGGGGGGGGGTGGGGGGGGGGGGGGGTGGGGGGGGGGGGGGGTGGGGGGGGGGGGGGGTGGGGGGGGGGGGGGGTGGGGGGGGGGGGGGGTGGGGGGGGGGGGGGGTGGGGGGGGGGGGGGGTGGGGGGGGGGGGGGGTGGGGGGGGGGGGGGGTGGGGGGGGGGGGGGGTGGGGGGGGGGGGGGGTGGGGGGGGGGGGGGGTGGGGGGGGGGGGGGGTGGGGGGGGGGGGGGGTGGGGGGGGGGGGGGGTGGGGGGGGGGGGGGGTGGGGGGGGGGGGGGGTGGGGGGGGGGGGGGGTGGGGGGGGGGGGGGGTGGGGGGGGGGGGGGGTGGGGGGGGGGGGGGGTGGGGGGGGGGGGGGGTGGGGGGGGGGGGGGGTGGGGGGGGGGGGGGGTGGGGGGGGGGGGGGGTGGGGGGGGGGGGGGGTGGGGGGGGGGGGGGGTGGGGGGGGGGGGGGGTGGGGGGGGGGGGGGGTGGGGGGGGGGGGGGGTGGGGGGGGGGGGGGGTGGGGGGGGGGGGGGGTGGGGGGGGGGGGGGGTGGGGGGGGGGGGGGGTGGGGGGGGGGGGGGGTGGGGGGGGGGGGGGGTGGGGGGGGGGGGGGGTGGGGGGGGGGGGGGGTGGGGGGGGGGGGGGGTGGGGGGGGGGGGGGGTGGGGGGGGGGGGGGGTGGGGGGGGGGGGGGGTGGGGGGGGGGGGGGGTGGGGGGGGGGGGGGGTGGGGGGGGGGGGGGGTGGGGGGGGGGGGGGGTGGGGGGGGGGGGGGGTGGGGGGGGGGGGGGGTGGGGGGGGGGGGGGGTGGGGGGGGGGGGGGGTGGGGGGGGGGGGGGGTGGGGGGGGGGGGGGGTGGGGGGGGGGGGGGGTGGGGGGGGGGGGGGGTGGGGGGGGGGGGGGGTGGGGGGGGGGGGGGGTGGGGGGGGGGGGGGGTGGGGGGGGGGGGGGGTGGGGGGGGGGGGGGGTGGGGGGGGGGGGGGGTGGGGGGGGGGGGGGGTGGGGGGGGGGGGGGGTGGGGGGGGGGGGGGGTGGGGGGGGGGGGGGGTGGGGGGGGGGGGGGGTGGGGGGGGGGGGGGGTGGGGGGGGGGGGGGGTGGGGGGGGGGGGGGGTGGGGGGGGGGGGGGGTGGGGGGGGGGGGGGGTGGGGGGGGGGGGGGGTGGGGGGGGGGGGGGGTGGGGGGGGGGGGGGGTGGGGGGGGGGGGGGGTGGGGGGGGGGGGGGGTGGGGGGGGGGGGGGGTGGGGGGGGGGGGGGGTGGGGGGGGGGGGGGGTGGGGGGGGGGGGGGGTGGGGGGGGGGGGGGGTGGGGGGGGGGGGGGGTGGGGGGGGGGGGGGGTGGGGGGGGGGGGGGGTGGGGGGGGGGGGGGGTGGGGGGGGGGGGGGGTGGGGGGGGGGGGGGGTGGGGGGGGGGGGGGGTGGGGGGGGGGGGGGGTGGGGGGGGGGGGGGGTGGGGGGGGGGGGGGGTGGGGGGGGGGGGGGGTGGGGGGGGGGGGGGGTGGGGGGGGGGGGGGGTGGGGGGGGGGGGGGGTGGGGGGGGGGGGGGGTGGGGGGGGGGGGGGGTGGGGGGGGGGGGGGGTGGGGGGGGGGGGGGGTGGGGGGGGGGGGGGGTGGGGGGGGGGGGGGGTGGGGGGGGGGGGGGGTGGGGGGGGGGGGGGGTGGGGGGGGGGGGGGGTGGGGGGGGGGGGGGGTGGGGGGGGGGGGGGGTGGGGGGGGGGGGGGGTGGGGGGGGGGGGGGGTGGGGGGGGGGGGGGGTGGGGGGGGGGGGGGGTGGGGGGGGGGGGGGGTGGGGGGGGGGGGGGGTGGGGGGGGGGGGGGGTGGGGGGGGGGGGGGGTGGGGGGGGGGGGGGGTGGGGGGGGGGGGGGGTGGGGGGGGGGGGGGGTGGGGGGGGGGGGGGGTGGGGGGGGGGGGGGGTGGGGGGGGGGGGGGGTGGGGGGGGGGGGGGGTGGGGGGGGGGGGGGGTGGGGGGGGGGGGGGGTGGGGGGGGGGGGGGGTGGGGGGGGGGGGGGGTGGGGGGGGGGGGGGGTGGGGGGGGGGGGGGGTGGGGGGGGGGGGGGGTGGGGGGGGGGGGGGGTGGGGGGGGGGGGGGGTGGGGGGGGGGGGGGGTGGGGGGGGGGGGGGGTGGGGGGGGGGGGGGGTGGGGGGGGGGGGGGGTGGGGGGGGGGGGGGGTGGGGGGGGGGGGGGGTGGGGGGGGGGGGGGGTGGGGGGGGGGGGGGGTGGGGGGGGGGGGGGGTGGGGGGGGGGGGGGGTGGGGGGGGGGGGGGGTGGGGGGGGGGGGGGGTGGGGGGGGGGGGGGGTGGGGGGGGGGGGGGGTGGGGGGGGGGGGGGGTGGGGGGGGGGGGGGGTGGGGGGGGGGGGGGGTGGGGGGGGGGGGGGGTGGGGGGGGGGGGGGGTGGGGGGGGGGGGGGGTGGGGGGGGGGGGGGGTGGGGGGGGGGGGGGGTGGGGGGGGGGGGGGGTGGGGGGGGGGGGGGGTGGGGGGGGGGGGGGGTGGGGGGGGGGGGGGGTGGGGGGGGGGGGGGGTGGGGGGGGGGGGGGGTGGGGGGGGGGGGGGGTGGGGGGGGGGGGGGGTGGGGGGGGGGGGGGGTGGGGGGGGGGGGGGGTGGGGGGGGGGGGGGGTGGGGGGGGGGGGGGGTGGGGGGGGGGGGGGGTGGGGGGGGGGGGGGGTGGGGGGGGGGGGGGGTGGGGGGGGGGGGGGGTGGGGGGGGGGGGGGGTGGGGGGGGGGGGGGGTGGGGGGGGGGGGGGGTGGGGGGGGGGGGGGGTGGGGGGGGGGGGGGGTGGGGGGGGGGGGGGGTGGGGGGGGGGGGGGGTGGGGGGGGGGGGGGGTGGGGGGGGGGGGGGGTGGGGGGGGGGGGGGGTGGGGGGGGGGGGGGGTGGGGGGGGGGGGGGGTGGGGGGGGGGGGGGGTGGGGGGGGGGGGGGGTGGGGGGGGGGGGGGGTGGGGGGGGGGGGGGGTGGGGGGGGGGGGGGGTGGGGGGGGGGGGGGGTGGGGGGGGGGGGGGGTGGGGGGGGGGGGGGGTGGGGGGGGGGGGGGGTGGGGGGGGGGGGGGGTGGGGGGGGGGGGGGGTGGGGGGGGGGGGGGGTGGGGGGGGGGGGGGGTGGGGGGGGGGGGGGGTGGGGGGGGGGGGGGGTGGGGGGGGGGGGGGGTGGGGGGGGGGGGGGGTGGGGGGGGGGGGGGGTGGGGGGGGGGGGGGGTGGGGGGGGGGGGGGGTGGGGGGGGGGGGGGGTGGGGGGGGGGGGGGGTGGGGGGGGGGGGGGGTGGGGGGGGGGGGGGGTGGGGGGGGGGGGGGGTGGGGGGGGGGGGGGGTGGGGGGGGGGGGGGGTGGGGGGGGGGGGGGGTGGGGGGGGGGGGGGGTGGGGGGGGGGGGGGGTGGGGGGGGGGGGGGGTGGGGGGGGGGGGGGGTGGGGGGGGGGGGGGGTGGGGGGGGGGGGGGGTGGGGGGGGGGGGGGGTGGGGGGGGGGGGGGGTGGGGGGGGGGGGGGGTGGGGGGGGGGGGGGGTGGGGGGGGGGGGGGGTGGGGGGGGGGGGGGGTGGGGGGGGGGGGGGGTGGGGGGGGGGGGGGGTGGGGGGGGGGGGGGGTGGGGGGGGGGGGGGGTGGGGGGGGGGGGGGGTGGGGGGGGGGGGGGGTGGGGGGGGGGGGGGGTGGGGGGGGGGGGGGGTGGGGGGGGGGGGGGGTGGGGGGGGGGGGGGGTGGGGGGGGGGGGGGGTGGGGGGGGGGGGGGGTGGGGGGGGGGGGGGGTGGGGGGGGGGGGGGGTGGGGGGGGGGGGGGGTGGGGGGGGGGGGGGGTGGGGGGGGGGGGGGGTGGGGGGGGGGGGGGGTGGGGGGGGGGGGGGGTGGGGGGGGGGGGGGGTGGGGGGGGGGGGGGGTGGGGGGGGGGGGGGGTGGGGGGGGGGGGGGGTGGGGGGGGGGGGGGGTGGGGGGGGGGGGGGGTGGGGGGGGGGGGGGGTGGGGGGGGGGGGGGGTGGGGGGGGGGGGGGGTGGGGGGGGGGGGGGGTGGGGGGGGGGGGGGGTGGGGGGGGGGGGGGGTGGGGGGGGGGGGGGGTGGGGGGGGGGGGGGGTGGGGGGGGGGGGGGGTGGGGGGGGGGGGGGGTGGGGGGGGGGGGGGGTGGGGGGGGGGGGGGGTGGGGGGGGGGGGGGGTGGGGGGGGGGGGGGGTGGGGGGGGGGGGGGGTGGGGGGGGGGGGGGGTGGGGGGGGGGGGGGGTGGGGGGGGGGGGGGGTGGGGGGGGGGGGGGGTGGGGGGGGGGGGGGGTGGGGGGGGGGGGGGGTGGGGGGGGGGGGGGGTGGGGGGGGGGGGGGGTGGGGGGGGGGGGGGGTGGGGGGGGGGGGGGGTGGGGGGGGGGGGGGGTGGGGGGGGGGGGGGGTGGGGGGGGGGGGGGGTGGGGGGGGGGGGGGGTGGGGGGGGGGGGGGGTGGGGGGGGGGGGGGGTGGGGGGGGGGGGGGGTGGGGGGGGGGGGGGGTGGGGGGGGGGGGGGGTGGGGGGGGGGGGGGGTGGGGGGGGGGGGGGGTGGGGGGGGGGGGGGGTGGGGGGGGGGGGGGGTGGGGGGGGGGGGGGGTGGGGGGGGGGGGGGGTGGGGGGGGGGGGGGGTGGGGGGGGGGGGGGGTGGGGGGGGGGGGGGGTGGGGGGGGGGGGGGGTGGGGGGGGGGGGGGGTGGGGGGGGGGGGGGGTGGGGGGGGGGGGGGGTGGGGGGGGGGGGGGGTGGGGGGGGGGGGGGGTGGGGGGGGGGGGGGGTGGGGGGGGGGGGGGGTGGGGGGGGGGGGGGGTGGGGGGGGGGGGGGGTGGGGGGGGGGGGGGGTGGGGGGGGGGGGGGGTGGGGGGGGGGGGGGGTGGGGGGGGGGGGGGGTGGGGGGGGGGGGGGGTGGGGGGGGGGGGGGGTGGGGGGGGGGGGGGGTGGGGGGGGGGGGGGGTGGGGGGGGGGGGGGGTGGGGGGGGGGGGGGGTGGGGGGGGGGGGGGGTGGGGGGGGGGGGGGGTGGGGGGGGGGGGGGGTGGGGGGGGGGGGGGGTGGGGGGGGGGGGGGGTGGGGGGGGGGGGGGGTGGGGGGGGGGGGGGGTGGGGGGGGGGGGGGGTGGGGGGGGGGGGGGGTGGGGGGGGGGGGGGGTGGGGGGGGGGGGGGGTGGGGGGGGGGGGGGGTGGGGGGGGGGGGGGGTGGGGGGGGGGGGGGGTGGGGGGGGGGGGGGGTGGGGGGGGGGGGGGGTGGGGGGGGGGGGGGGTGGGGGGGGGGGGGGGTGGGGGGGGGGGGGGGTGGGGGGGGGGGGGGGTGGGGGGGGGGGGGGGTGGGGGGGGGGGGGGGTGGGGGGGGGGGGGGGTGGGGGGGGGGGGGGGTGGGGGGGGGGGGGGGTGGGGGGGGGGGGGGGTGGGGGGGGGGGGGGGTGGGGGGGGGGGGGGGTGGGGGGGGGGGGGGGTGGGGGGGGGGGGGGGTGGGGGGGGGGGGGGGTGGGGGGGGGGGGGGGTGGGGGGGGGGGGGGGTGGGGGGGGGGGGGGGTGGGGGGGGGGGGGGGTGGGGGGGGGGGGGGGTGGGGGGGGGGGGGGGTGGGGGGGGGGGGGGGTGGGGGGGGGGGGGGGTGGGGGGGGGGGGGGGTGGGGGGGGGGGGGGGTGGGGGGGGGGGGGGGTGGGGGGGGGGGGGGGTGGGGGGGGGGGGGGGTGGGGGGGGGGGGGGGTGGGGGGGGGGGGGGGTGGGGGGGGGGGGGGGTGGGGGGGGGGGGGGGTGGGGGGGGGGGGGGGTGGGGGGGGGGGGGGGTGGGGGGGGGGGGGGGTGGGGGGGGGGGGGGGTGGGGGGGGGGGGGGGTGGGGGGGGGGGGGGGTGGGGGGGGGGGGGGGTGGGGGGGGGGGGGGGTGGGGGGGGGGGGGGGTGGGGGGGGGGGGGGGTGGGGGGGGGGGGGGGTGGGGGGGGGGGGGGGTGGGGGGGGGGGGGGGTGGGGGGGGGGGGGGGTGGGGGGGGGGGGGGGTGGGGGGGGGGGGGGGTGGGGGGGGGGGGGGGTGGGGGGGGGGGGGGGTGGGGGGGGGGGGGGGTGGGGGGGGGGGGGGGTGGGGGGGGGGGGGGGTGGGGGGGGGGGGGGGTGGGGGGGGGGGGGGGTGGGGGGGGGGGGGGGTGGGGGGGGGGGGGGGTGGGGGGGGGGGGGGGTGGGGGGGGGGGGGGGTGGGGGGGGGGGGGGGTGGGGGGGGGGGGGGGTGGGGGGGGGGGGGGGTGGGGGGGGGGGGGGGTGGGGGGGGGGGGGGGTGGGGGGGGGGGGGGGTGGGGGGGGGGGGGGGTGGGGGGGGGGGGGGGTGGGGGGGGGGGGGGGTGGGGGGGGGGGGGGGTGGGGGGGGGGGGGGGTGGGGGGGGGGGGGGGTGGGGGGGGGGGGGGGTGGGGGGGGGGGGGGGTGGGGGGGGGGGGGGGTGGGGGGGGGGGGGGGTGGGGGGGGGGGGGGGTGGGGGGGGGGGGGGGTGGGGGGGGGGGGGGGTGGGGGGGGGGGGGGGTGGGGGGGGGGGGGGGTGGGGGGGGGGGGGGGTGGGGGGGGGGGGGGGTGGGGGGGGGGGGGGGTGGGGGGGGGGGGGGGTGGGGGGGGGGGGGGGTGGGGGGGGGGGGGGGTGGGGGGGGGGGGGGGTGGGGGGGGGGGGGGGTGGGGGGGGGGGGGGGTGGGGGGGGGGGGGGGTGGGGGGGGGGGGGGGTGGGGGGGGGGGGGGGTGGGGGGGGGGGGGGGTGGGGGGGGGGGGGGGTGGGGGGGGGGGGGGGTGGGGGGGGGGGGGGGTGGGGGGGGGGGGGGGTGGGGGGGGGGGGGGGTGGGGGGGGGGGGGGGTGGGGGGGGGGGGGGGTGGGGGGGGGGGGGGGTGGGGGGGGGGGGGGGTGGGGGGGGGGGGGGGTGGGGGGGGGGGGGGGTGGGGGGGGGGGGGGGTGGGGGGGGGGGGGGGTGGGGGGGGGGGGGGGTGGGGGGGGGGGGGGGTGGGGGGGGGGGGGGGTGGGGGGGGGGGGGGGTGGGGGGGGGGGGGGGTGGGGGGGGGGGGGGGTGGGGGGGGGGGGGGGTGGGGGGGGGGGGGGGTGGGGGGGGGGGGGGGTGGGGGGGGGGGGGGGTGGGGGGGGGGGGGGGTGGGGGGGGGGGGGGGTGGGGGGGGGGGGGGGTGGGGGGGGGGGGGGGTGGGGGGGGGGGGGGGTGGGGGGGGGGGGGGGTGGGGGGGGGGGGGGGTGGGGGGGGGGGGGGGTGGGGGGGGGGGGGGGTGGGGGGGGGGGGGGGTGGGGGGGGGGGGGGGTGGGGGGGGGGGGGGGTGGGGGGGGGGGGGGGTGGGGGGGGGGGGGGGTGGGGGGGGGGGGGGGTGGGGGGGGGGGGGGGTGGGGGGGGGGGGGGGTGGGGGGGGGGGGGGGTGGGGGGGGGGGGGGGTGGGGGGGGGGGGGGGTGGGGGGGGGGGGGGGTGGGGGGGGGGGGGGGTGGGGGGGGGGGGGGGTGGGGGGGGGGGGGGGTGGGGGGGGGGGGGGGTGGGGGGGGGGGGGGGTGGGGGGGGGGGGGGGTGGGGGGGGGGGGGGGTGGGGGGGGGGGGGGGTGGGGGGGGGGGGGGGTGGGGGGGGGGGGGGGTGGGGGGGGGGGGGGGTGGGGGGGGGGGGGGGTGGGGGGGGGGGGGGGTGGGGGGGGGGGGGGGTGGGGGGGGGGGGGGGTGGGGGGGGGGGGGGGTGGGGGGGGGGGGGGGTGGGGGGGGGGGGGGGTGGGGGGGGGGGGGGGTGGGGGGGGGGGGGGGTGGGGGGGGGGGGGGGTGGGGGGGGGGGGGGGTGGGGGGGGGGGGGGGTGGGGGGGGGGGGGGGTGGGGGGGGGGGGGGGTGGGGGGGGGGGGGGGTGGGGGGGGGGGGGGGTGGGGGGGGGGGGGGGTGGGGGGGGGGGGGGGTGGGGGGGGGGGGGGGTGGGGGGGGGGGGGGGTGGGGGGGGGGGGGGGTGGGGGGGGGGGGGGGTGGGGGGGGGGGGGGGTGGGGGGGGGGGGGGGTGGGGGGGGGGGGGGGTGGGGGGGGGGGGGGGTGGGGGGGGGGGGGGGTGGGGGGGGGGGGGGGTGGGGGGGGGGGGGGGTGGGGGGGGGGGGGGGTGGGGGGGGGGGGGGGTGGGGGGGGGGGGGGGTGGGGGGGGGGGGGGGTGGGGGGGGGGGGGGGTGGGGGGGGGGGGGGGTGGGGGGGGGGGGGGGTGGGGGGGGGGGGGGGTGGGGGGGGGGGGGGGTGGGGGGGGGGGGGGGTGGGGGGGGGGGGGGGTGGGGGGGGGGGGGGGTGGGGGGGGGGGGGGGTGGGGGGGGGGGGGGGTGGGGGGGGGGGGGGGTGGGGGGGGGGGGGGGTGGGGGGGGGGGGGGGTGGGGGGGGGGGGGGGTGGGGGGGGGGGGGGGTGGGGGGGGGGGGGGGTGGGGGGGGGGGGGGGTGGGGGGGGGGGGGGGTGGGGGGGGGGGGGGGTGGGGGGGGGGGGGGGTGGGGGGGGGGGGGGGTGGGGGGGGGGGGGGGTGGGGGGGGGGGGGGGTGGGGGGGGGGGGGGGTGGGGGGGGGGGGGGGTGGGGGGGGGGGGGGGTGGGGGGGGGGGGGGGTGGGGGGGGGGGGGGGTGGGGGGGGGGGGGGGTGGGGGGGGGGGGGGGTGGGGGGGGGGGGGGGTGGGGGGGGGGGGGGGTGGGGGGGGGGGGGGGTGGGGGGGGGGGGGGGTGGGGGGGGGGGGGGGTGGGGGGGGGGGGGGGTGGGGGGGGGGGGGGGTGGGGGGGGGGGGGGGTGGGGGGGGGGGGGGGTGGGGGGGGGGGGGGGTGGGGGGGGGGGGGGGTGGGGGGGGGGGGGGGTGGGGGGGGGGGGGGGTGGGGGGGGGGGGGGGTGGGGGGGGGGGGGGGTGGGGGGGGGGGGGGGTGGGGGGGGGGGGGGGTGGGGGGGGGGGGGGGTGGGGGGGGGGGGGGGTGGGGGGGGGGGGGGGTGGGGGGGGGGGGGGGTGGGGGGGGGGGGGGGTGGGGGGGGGGGGGGGTGGGGGGGGGGGGGGGTGGGGGGGGGGGGGGGTGGGGGGGGGGGGGGGTGGGGGGGGGGGGGGGTGGGGGGGGGGGGGGGTGGGGGGGGGGGGGGGTGGGGGGGGGGGGGGGTGGGGGGGGGGGGGGGTGGGGGGGGGGGGGGGTGGGGGGGGGGGGGGGTGGGGGGGGGGGGGGGTGGGGGGGGGGGGGGGTGGGGGGGGGGGGGGGTGGGGGGGGGGGGGGGTGGGGGGGGGGGGGGGTGGGGGGGGGGGGGGGTGGGGGGGGGGGGGGGTGGGGGGGGGGGGGGGTGGGGGGGGGGGGGGGTGGGGGGGGGGGGGGGTGGGGGGGGGGGGGGGTGGGGGGGGGGGGGGGTGGGGGGGGGGGGGGGTGGGGGGGGGGGGGGGTGGGGGGGGGGGGGGGTGGGGGGGGGGGGGGGTGGGGGGGGGGGGGGGTGGGGGGGGGGGGGGGTGGGGGGGGGGGGGGGTGGGGGGGGGGGGGGGTGGGGGGGGGGGGGGGTGGGGGGGGGGGGGGGTGGGGGGGGGGGGGGGTGGGGGGGGGGGGGGGTGGGGGGGGGGGGGGGTGGGGGGGGGGGGGGGTGGGGGGGGGGGGGGGTGGGGGGGGGGGGGGGTGGGGGGGGGGGGGGGTGGGGGGGGGGGGGGGTGGGGGGGGGGGGGGGTGGGGGGGGGGGGGGGTGGGGGGGGGGGGGGGTGGGGGGGGGGGGGGGTGGGGGGGGGGGGGGGTGGGGGGGGGGGGGGGTGGGGGGGGGGGGGGGTGGGGGGGGGGGGGGGTGGGGGGGGGGGGGGGTGGGGGGGGGGGGGGGTGGGGGGGGGGGGGGGTGGGGGGGGGGGGGGGTGGGGGGGGGGGGGGGTGGGGGGGGGGGGGGGTGGGGGGGGGGGGGGGTGGGGGGGGGGGGGGGTGGGGGGGGGGGGGGGTGGGGGGGGGGGGGGGTGGGGGGGGGGGGGGGTGGGGGGGGGGGGGGGTGGGGGGGGGGGGGGGTGGGGGGGGGGGGGGGTGGGGGGGGGGGGGGGTGGGGGGGGGGGGGGGTGGGGGGGGGGGGGGGTGGGGGGGGGGGGGGGTGGGGGGGGGGGGGGGTGGGGGGGGGGGGGGGTGGGGGGGGGGGGGGGTGGGGGGGGGGGGGGGTGGGGGGGGGGGGGGGTGGGGGGGGGGGGGGGTGGGGGGGGGGGGGGGTGGGGGGGGGGGGGGGTGGGGGGGGGGGGGGGTGGGGGGGGGGGGGGGTGGGGGGGGGGGGGGGTGGGGGGGGGGGGGGGTGGGGGGGGGGGGGGGTGGGGGGGGGGGGGGGTGGGGGGGGGGGGGGGTGGGGGGGGGGGGGGGTGGGGGGGGGGGGGGGTGGGGGGGGGGGGGGGTGGGGGGGGGGGGGGGTGGGGGGGGGGGGGGGTGGGGGGGGGGGGGGGTGGGGGGGGGGGGGGGTGGGGGGGGGGGGGGGTGGGGGGGGGGGGGGGTGGGGGGGGGGGGGGGTGGGGGGGGGGGGGGGTGGGGGGGGGGGGGGGTGGGGGGGGGGGGGGGTGGGGGGGGGGGGGGGTGGGGGGGGGGGGGGGTGGGGGGGGGGGGGGGTGGGGGGGGGGGGGGGTGGGGGGGGGGGGGGGTGGGGGGGGGGGGGGGTGGGGGGGGGGGGGGGTGGGGGGGGGGGGGGGTGGGGGGGGGGGGGGGTGGGGGGGGGGGGGGGTGGGGGGGGGGGGGGGTGGGGGGGGGGGGGGGTGGGGGGGGGGGGGGGTGGGGGGGGGGGGGGGTGGGGGGGGGGGGGGGTGGGGGGGGGGGGGGGTGGGGGGGGGGGGGGGTGGGGGGGGGGGGGGGTGGGGGGGGGGGGGGGTGGGGGGGGGGGGGGGTGGGGGGGGGGGGGGGTGGGGGGGGGGGGGGGTGGGGGGGGGGGGGGGTGGGGGGGGGGGGGGGTGGGGGGGGGGGGGGGTGGGGGGGGGGGGGGGTGGGGGGGGGGGGGGGTGGGGGGGGGGGGGGGTGGGGGGGGGGGGGGGTGGGGGGGGGGGGGGGTGGGGGGGGGGGGGGGTGGGGGGGGGGGGGGGTGGGGGGGGGGGGGGGTGGGGGGGGGGGGGGGTGGGGGGGGGGGGGGGTGGGGGGGGGGGGGGGTGGGGGGGGGGGGGGGTGGGGGGGGGGGGGGGTGGGGGGGGGGGGGGGTGGGGGGGGGGGGGGGTGGGGGGGGGGGGGGGTGGGGGGGGGGGGGGGTGGGGGGGGGGGGGGGTGGGGGGGGGGGGGGGTGGGGGGGGGGGGGGGTGGGGGGGGGGGGGGGTGGGGGGGGGGGGGGGTGGGGGGGGGGGGGGGTGGGGGGGGGGGGGGGTGGGGGGGGGGGGGGGTGGGGGGGGGGGGGGGTGGGGGGGGGGGGGGGTGGGGGGGGGGGGGGGTGGGGGGGGGGGGGGGTGGGGGGGGGGGGGGGTGGGGGGGGGGGGGGGTGGGGGGGGGGGGGGGTGGGGGGGGGGGGGGGTGGGGGGGGGGGGGGGTGGGGGGGGGGGGGGGTGGGGGGGGGGGGGGGTGGGGGGGGGGGGGGGTGGGGGGGGGGGGGGGTGGGGGGGGGGGGGGGTGGGGGGGGGGGGGGGTGGGGGGGGGGGGGGGTGGGGGGGGGGGGGGGTGGGGGGGGGGGGGGGTGGGGGGGGGGGGGGGTGGGGGGGGGGGGGGGTGGGGGGGGGGGGGGGTGGGGGGGGGGGGGGGTGGGGGGGGGGGGGGGTGGGGGGGGGGGGGGGTGGGGGGGGGGGGGGGTGGGGGGGGGGGGGGGTGGGGGGGGGGGGGGGTGGGGGGGGGGGGGGGTGGGGGGGGGGGGGGGTGGGGGGGGGGGGGGGTGGGGGGGGGGGGGGGTGGGGGGGGGGGGGGGTGGGGGGGGGGGGGGGTGGGGGGGGGGGGGGGTGGGGGGGGGGGGGGGTGGGGGGGGGGGGGGGTGGGGGGGGGGGGGGGTGGGGGGGGGGGGGGGTGGGGGGGGGGGGGGGTGGGGGGGGGGGGGGGTGGGGGGGGGGGGGGGTGGGGGGGGGGGGGGGTGGGGGGGGGGGGGGGTGGGGGGGGGGGGGGGTGGGGGGGGGGGGGGGTGGGGGGGGGGGGGGGTGGGGGGGGGGGGGGGTGGGGGGGGGGGGGGGTGGGGGGGGGGGGGGGTGGGGGGGGGGGGGGGTGGGGGGGGGGGGGGGTGGGGGGGGGGGGGGGTGGGGGGGGGGGGGGGTGGGGGGGGGGGGGGGTGGGGGGGGGGGGGGGTGGGGGGGGGGGGGGGTGGGGGGGGGGGGGGGTGGGGGGGGGGGGGGGTGGGGGGGGGGGGGGGTGGGGGGGGGGGGGGGTGGGGGGGGGGGGGGGTGGGGGGGGGGGGGGGTGGGGGGGGGGGGGGGTGGGGGGGGGGGGGGGTGGGGGGGGGGGGGGGTGGGGGGGGGGGGGGGTGGGGGGGGGGGGGGGTGGGGGGGGGGGGGGGTGGGGGGGGGGGGGGGTGGGGGGGGGGGGGGGTGGGGGGGGGGGGGGGTGGGGGGGGGGGGGGGTGGGGGGGGGGGGGGGTGGGGGGGGGGGGGGGTGGGGGGGGGGGGGGGTGGGGGGGGGGGGGGGTGGGGGGGGGGGGGGGTGGGGGGGGGGGGGGGTGGGGGGGGGGGGGGGTGGGGGGGGGGGGGGGTGGGGGGGGGGGGGGGTGGGGGGGGGGGGGGGTGGGGGGGGGGGGGGGTGGGGGGGGGGGGGGGTGGGGGGGGGGGGGGGTGGGGGGGGGGGGGGGTGGGGGGGGGGGGGGGTGGGGGGGGGGGGGGGTGGGGGGGGGGGGGGGTGGGGGGGGGGGGGGGTGGGGGGGGGGGGGGGTGGGGGGGGGGGGGGGTGGGGGGGGGGGGGGGTGGGGGGGGGGGGGGGTGGGGGGGGGGGGGGGTGGGGGGGGGGGGGGGTGGGGGGGGGGGGGGGTGGGGGGGGGGGGGGGTGGGGGGGGGGGGGGGTGGGGGGGGGGGGGGGTGGGGGGGGGGGGGGGTGGGGGGGGGGGGGGGTGGGGGGGGGGGGGGGTGGGGGGGGGGGGGGGTGGGGGGGGGGGGGGGTGGGGGGGGGGGGGGGTGGGGGGGGGGGGGGGTGGGGGGGGGGGGGGGTGGGGGGGGGGGGGGGTGGGGGGGGGGGGGGGTGGGGGGGGGGGGGGGTGGGGGGGGGGGGGGGTGGGGGGGGGGGGGGGTGGGGGGGGGGGGGGGTGGGGGGGGGGGGGGGTGGGGGGGGGGGGGGGTGGGGGGGGGGGGGGGTGGGGGGGGGGGGGGGTGGGGGGGGGGGGGGGTGGGGGGGGGGGGGGGTGGGGGGGGGGGGGGGTGGGGGGGGGGGGGGGTGGGGGGGGGGGGGGGTGGGGGGGGGGGGGGGTGGGGGGGGGGGGGGGTGGGGGGGGGGGGGGGTGGGGGGGGGGGGGGGTGGGGGGGGGGGGGGGTGGGGGGGGGGGGGGGTGGGGGGGGGGGGGGGTGGGGGGGGGGGGGGGTGGGGGGGGGGGGGGGTGGGGGGGGGGGGGGGTGGGGGGGGGGGGGGGTGGGGGGGGGGGGGGGTGGGGGGGGGGGGGGGTGGGGGGGGGGGGGGGTGGGGGGGGGGGGGGGTGGGGGGGGGGGGGGGTGGGGGGGGGGGGGGGTGGGGGGGGGGGGGGGTGGGGGGGGGGGGGGGTGGGGGGGGGGGGGGGTGGGGGGGGGGGGGGGTGGGGGGGGGGGGGGGTGGGGGGGGGGGGGGGTGGGGGGGGGGGGGGGTGGGGGGGGGGGGGGGTGGGGGGGGGGGGGGGTGGGGGGGGGGGGGGGTGGGGGGGGGGGGGGGTGGGGGGGGGGGGGGGTGGGGGGGGGGGGGGGTGGGGGGGGGGGGGGGTGGGGGGGGGGGGGGGTGGGGGGGGGGGGGGGTGGGGGGGGGGGGGGGTGGGGGGGGGGGGGGGTGGGGGGGGGGGGGGGTGGGGGGGGGGGGGGGTGGGGGGGGGGGGGGGTGGGGGGGGGGGGGGGTGGGGGGGGGGGGGGGTGGGGGGGGGGGGGGGTGGGGGGGGGGGGGGGTGGGGGGGGGGGGGGGTGGGGGGGGGGGGGGGTGGGGGGGGGGGGGGGTGGGGGGGGGGGGGGGTGGGGGGGGGGGGGGGTGGGGGGGGGGGGGGGTGGGGGGGGGGGGGGGTGGGGGGGGGGGGGGGTGGGGGGGGGGGGGGGTGGGGGGGGGGGGGGGTGGGGGGGGGGGGGGGTGGGGGGGGGGGGGGGTGGGGGGGGGGGGGGGTGGGGGGGGGGGGGGGTGGGGGGGGGGGGGGGTGGGGGGGGGGGGGGGTGGGGGGGGGGGGGGGTGGGGGGGGGGGGGGGTGGGGGGGGGGGGGGGTGGGGGGGGGGGGGGGTGGGGGGGGGGGGGGGTGGGGGGGGGGGGGGGTGGGGGGGGGGGGGGGTGGGGGGGGGGGGGGGTGGGGGGGGGGGGGGGTGGGGGGGGGGGGGGGTGGGGGGGGGGGGGGGTGGGGGGGGGGGGGGGTGGGGGGGGGGGGGGGTGGGGGGGGGGGGGGGTGGGGGGGGGGGGGGGTGGGGGGGGGGGGGGGTGGGGGGGGGGGGGGGTGGGGGGGGGGGGGGGTGGGGGGGGGGGGGGGTGGGGGGGGGGGGGGGTGGGGGGGGGGGGGGGTGGGGGGGGGGGGGGGTGGGGGGGGGGGGGGGTGGGGGGGGGGGGGGGTGGGGGGGGGGGGGGGTGGGGGGGGGGGGGGGTGGGGGGGGGGGGGGGTGGGGGGGGGGGGGGGTGGGGGGGGGGGGGGGTGGGGGGGGGGGGGGGTGGGGGGGGGGGGGGGTGGGGGGGGGGGGGGGTGGGGGGGGGGGGGGGTGGGGGGGGGGGGGGGTGGGGGGGGGGGGGGGTGGGGGGGGGGGGGGGTGGGGGGGGGGGGGGGTGGGGGGGGGGGGGGGTGGGGGGGGGGGGGGGTGGGGGGGGGGGGGGGTGGGGGGGGGGGGGGGTGGGGGGGGGGGGGGGTGGGGGGGGGGGGGGGTGGGGGGGGGGGGGGGTGGGGGGGGGGGGGGGTGGGGGGGGGGGGGGGTGGGGGGGGGGGGGGGTGGGGGGGGGGGGGGGTGGGGGGGGGGGGGGGTGGGGGGGGGGGGGGGTGGGGGGGGGGGGGGGTGGGGGGGGGGGGGGGTGGGGGGGGGGGGGGGTGGGGGGGGGGGGGGGTGGGGGGGGGGGGGGGTGGGGGGGGGGGGGGGTGGGGGGGGGGGGGGGTGGGGGGGGGGGGGGGTGGGGGGGGGGGGGGGTGGGGGGGGGGGGGGGTGGGGGGGGGGGGGGGTGGGGGGGGGGGGGGGTGGGGGGGGGGGGGGGTGGGGGGGGGGGGGGGTGGGGGGGGGGGGGGGTGGGGGGGGGGGGGGGTGGGGGGGGGGGGGGGTGGGGGGGGGGGGGGGTGGGGGGGGGGGGGGGTGGGGGGGGGGGGGGGTGGGGGGGGGGGGGGGTGGGGGGGGGGGGGGGTGGGGGGGGGGGGGGGTGGGGGGGGGGGGGGGTGGGGGGGGGGGGGGGTGGGGGGGGGGGGGGGTGGGGGGGGGGGGGGGTGGGGGGGGGGGGGGGTGGGGGGGGGGGGGGGTGGGGGGGGGGGGGGGTGGGGGGGGGGGGGGGTGGGGGGGGGGGGGGGTGGGGGGGGGGGGGGGTGGGGGGGGGGGGGGGTGGGGGGGGGGGGGGGTGGGGGGGGGGGGGGGTGGGGGGGGGGGGGGGTGGGGGGGGGGGGGGGTGGGGGGGGGGGGGGGTGGGGGGGGGGGGGGGTGGGGGGGGGGGGGGGTGGGGGGGGGGGGGGGTGGGGGGGGGGGGGGGTGGGGGGGGGGGGGGGTGGGGGGGGGGGGGGGTGGGGGGGGGGGGGGGTGGGGGGGGGGGGGGGTGGGGGGGGGGGGGGGTGGGGGGGGGGGGGGGTGGGGGGGGGGGGGGGTGGGGGGGGGGGGGGGTGGGGGGGGGGGGGGGTGGGGGGGGGGGGGGGTGGGGGGGGGGGGGGGTGGGGGGGGGGGGGGGTGGGGGGGGGGGGGGGTGGGGGGGGGGGGGGGTGGGGGGGGGGGGGGGTGGGGGGGGGGGGGGGTGGGGGGGGGGGGGGGTGGGGGGGGGGGGGGGTGGGGGGGGGGGGGGGTGGGGGGGGGGGGGGGTGGGGGGGGGGGGGGGTGGGGGGGGGGGGGGGTGGGGGGGGGGGGGGGTGGGGGGGGGGGGGGGTGGGGGGGGGGGGGGGTGGGGGGGGGGGGGGGTGGGGGGGGGGGGGGGTGGGGGGGGGGGGGGGTGGGGGGGGGGGGGGGTGGGGGGGGGGGGGGGTGGGGGGGGGGGGGGGTGGGGGGGGGGGGGGGTGGGGGGGGGGGGGGGTGGGGGGGGGGGGGGGTGGGGGGGGGGGGGGGTGGGGGGGGGGGGGGGTGGGGGGGGGGGGGGGTGGGGGGGGGGGGGGGTGGGGGGGGGGGGGGGTGGGGGGGGGGGGGGGTGGGGGGGGGGGGGGGTGGGGGGGGGGGGGGGTGGGGGGGGGGGGGGGTGGGGGGGGGGGGGGGTGGGGGGGGGGGGGGGTGGGGGGGGGGGGGGGTGGGGGGGGGGGGGGGTGGGGGGGGGGGGGGGTGGGGGGGGGGGGGGGTGGGGGGGGGGGGGGGTGGGGGGGGGGGGGGGTGGGGGGGGGGGGGGGTGGGGGGGGGGGGGGGTGGGGGGGGGGGGGGGTGGGGGGGGGGGGGGGTGGGGGGGGGGGGGGGTGGGGGGGGGGGGGGGTGGGGGGGGGGGGGGGTGGGGGGGGGGGGGGGTGGGGGGGGGGGGGGGTGGGGGGGGGGGGGGGTGGGGGGGGGGGGGGGTGGGGGGGGGGGGGGGTGGGGGGGGGGGGGGGTGGGGGGGGGGGGGGGTGGGGGGGGGGGGGGGTGGGGGGGGGGGGGGGTGGGGGGGGGGGGGGGTGGGGGGGGGGGGGGGTGGGGGGGGGGGGGGGTGGGGGGGGGGGGGGGTGGGGGGGGGGGGGGGTGGGGGGGGGGGGGGGTGGGGGGGGGGGGGGGTGGGGGGGGGGGGGGGTGGGGGGGGGGGGGGGTGGGGGGGGGGGGGGGTGGGGGGGGGGGGGGGTGGGGGGGGGGGGGGGTGGGGGGGGGGGGGGGTGGGGGGGGGGGGGGGTGGGGGGGGGGGGGGGTGGGGGGGGGGGGGGGTGGGGGGGGGGGGGGGTGGGGGGGGGGGGGGGTGGGGGGGGGGGGGGGTGGGGGGGGGGGGGGGTGGGGGGGGGGGGGGGTGGGGGGGGGGGGGGGTGGGGGGGGGGGGGGGTGGGGGGGGGGGGGGGTGGGGGGGGGGGGGGGTGGGGGGGGGGGGGGGTGGGGGGGGGGGGGGGTGGGGGGGGGGGGGGGTGGGGGGGGGGGGGGGTGGGGGGGGGGGGGGGTGGGGGGGGGGGGGGGTGGGGGGGGGGGGGGGTGGGGGGGGGGGGGGGTGGGGGGGGGGGGGGGTGGGGGGGGGGGGGGGTGGGGGGGGGGGGGGGTGGGGGGGGGGGGGGGTGGGGGGGGGGGGGGGTGGGGGGGGGGGGGGGTGGGGGGGGGGGGGGGTGGGGGGGGGGGGGGGTGGGGGGGGGGGGGGGTGGGGGGGGGGGGGGGTGGGGGGGGGGGGGGGTGGGGGGGGGGGGGGGTGGGGGGGGGGGGGGGTGGGGGGGGGGGGGGGTGGGGGGGGGGGGGGGTGGGGGGGGGGGGGGGTGGGGGGGGGGGGGGGTGGGGGGGGGGGGGGGTGGGGGGGGGGGGGGGTGGGGGGGGGGGGGGGTGGGGGGGGGGGGGGGTGGGGGGGGGGGGGGGTGGGGGGGGGGGGGGGTGGGGGGGGGGGGGGGTGGGGGGGGGGGGGGGTGGGGGGGGGGGGGGGTGGGGGGGGGGGGGGGTGGGGGGGGGGGGGGGTGGGGGGGGGGGGGGGTGGGGGGGGGGGGGGGTGGGGGGGGGGGGGGGTGGGGGGGGGGGGGGGTGGGGGGGGGGGGGGGTGGGGGGGGGGGGGGGTGGGGGGGGGGGGGGGTGGGGGGGGGGGGGGGTGGGGGGGGGGGGGGGTGGGGGGGGGGGGGGGTGGGGGGGGGGGGGGGTGGGGGGGGGGGGGGGTGGGGGGGGGGGGGGGTGGGGGGGGGGGGGGGTGGGGGGGGGGGGGGGTGGGGGGGGGGGGGGGTGGGGGGGGGGGGGGGTGGGGGGGGGGGGGGGTGGGGGGGGGGGGGGGTGGGGGGGGGGGGGGGTGGGGGGGGGGGGGGGTGGGGGGGGGGGGGGGTGGGGGGGGGGGGGGGTGGGGGGGGGGGGGGGTGGGGGGGGGGGGGGGTGGGGGGGGGGGGGGGTGGGGGGGGGGGGGGGTGGGGGGGGGGGGGGGTGGGGGGGGGGGGGGGTGGGGGGGGGGGGGGGTGGGGGGGGGGGGGGGTGGGGGGGGGGGGGGGTGGGGGGGGGGGGGGGTGGGGGGGGGGGGGGGTGGGGGGGGGGGGGGGTGGGGGGGGGGGGGGGTGGGGGGGGGGGGGGGTGGGGGGGGGGGGGGGTGGGGGGGGGGGGGGGTGGGGGGGGGGGGGGGTGGGGGGGGGGGGGGGTGGGGGGGGGGGGGGGTGGGGGGGGGGGGGGGTGGGGGGGGGGGGGGGTGGGGGGGGGGGGGGGTGGGGGGGGGGGGGGGTGGGGGGGGGGGGGGGTGGGGGGGGGGGGGGGTGGGGGGGGGGGGGGGTGGGGGGGGGGGGGGGTGGGGGGGGGGGGGGGTGGGGGGGGGGGGGGGTGGGGGGGGGGGGGGGTGGGGGGGGGGGGGGGTGGGGGGGGGGGGGGGTGGGGGGGGGGGGGGGTGGGGGGGGGGGGGGGTGGGGGGGGGGGGGGGTGGGGGGGGGGGGGGGTGGGGGGGGGGGGGGGTGGGGGGGGGGGGGGGTGGGGGGGGGGGGGGGTGGGGGGGGGGGGGGGTGGGGGGGGGGGGGGGTGGGGGGGGGGGGGGGTGGGGGGGGGGGGGGGTGGGGGGGGGGGGGGGTGGGGGGGGGGGGGGGTGGGGGGGGGGGGGGGTGGGGGGGGGGGGGGGTGGGGGGGGGGGGGGGTGGGGGGGGGGGGGGGTGGGGGGGGGGGGGGGTGGGGGGGGGGGGGGGTGGGGGGGGGGGGGGGTGGGGGGGGGGGGGGGTGGGGGGGGGGGGGGGTGGGGGGGGGGGGGGGTGGGGGGGGGGGGGGGTGGGGGGGGGGGGGGGTGGGGGGGGGGGGGGGTGGGGGGGGGGGGGGGTGGGGGGGGGGGGGGGTGGGGGGGGGGGGGGGTGGGGGGGGGGGGGGGTGGGGGGGGGGGGGGGTGGGGGGGGGGGGGGGTGGGGGGGGGGGGGGGTGGGGGGGGGGGGGGGTGGGGGGGGGGGGGGGTGGGGGGGGGGGGGGGTGGGGGGGGGGGGGGGTGGGGGGGGGGGGGGGTGGGGGGGGGGGGGGGTGGGGGGGGGGGGGGGTGGGGGGGGGGGGGGGTGGGGGGGGGGGGGGGTGGGGGGGGGGGGGGGTGGGGGGGGGGGGGGGTGGGGGGGGGGGGGGGTGGGGGGGGGGGGGGGTGGGGGGGGGGGGGGGTGGGGGGGGGGGGGGGTGGGGGGGGGGGGGGGTGGGGGGGGGGGGGGGTGGGGGGGGGGGGGGGTGGGGGGGGGGGGGGGTGGGGGGGGGGGGGGGTGGGGGGGGGGGGGGGTGGGGGGGGGGGGGGGTGGGGGGGGGGGGGGGTGGGGGGGGGGGGGGGTGGGGGGGGGGGGGGGTGGGGGGGGGGGGGGGTGGGGGGGGGGGGGGGTGGGGGGGGGGGGGGGTGGGGGGGGGGGGGGGTGGGGGGGGGGGGGGGTGGGGGGGGGGGGGGGTGGGGGGGGGGGGGGGTGGGGGGGGGGGGGGGTGGGGGGGGGGGGGGGTGGGGGGGGGGGGGGGTGGGGGGGGGGGGGGGTGGGGGGGGGGGGGGGTGGGGGGGGGGGGGGGTGGGGGGGGGGGGGGGTGGGGGGGGGGGGGGGTGGGGGGGGGGGGGGGTGGGGGGGGGGGGGGGTGGGGGGGGGGGGGGGTGGGGGGGGGGGGGGGTGGGGGGGGGGGGGGGTGGGGGGGGGGGGGGGTGGGGGGGGGGGGGGGTGGGGGGGGGGGGGGGTGGGGGGGGGGGGGGGTGGGGGGGGGGGGGGGTGGGGGGGGGGGGGGGTGGGGGGGGGGGGGGGTGGGGGGGGGGGGGGGTGGGGGGGGGGGGGGGTGGGGGGGGGGGGGGGTGGGGGGGGGGGGGGGTGGGGGGGGGGGGGGGTGGGGGGGGGGGGGGGTGGGGGGGGGGGGGGGTGGGGGGGGGGGGGGGTGGGGGGGGGGGGGGGTGGGGGGGGGGGGGGGTGGGGGGGGGGGGGGGTGGGGGGGGGGGGGGGTGGGGGGGGGGGGGGGTGGGGGGGGGGGGGGGTGGGGGGGGGGGGGGGTGGGGGGGGGGGGGGGTGGGGGGGGGGGGGGGTGGGGGGGGGGGGGGGTGGGGGGGGGGGGGGGTGGGGGGGGGGGGGGGTGGGGGGGGGGGGGGGTGGGGGGGGGGGGGGGTGGGGGGGGGGGGGGGTGGGGGGGGGGGGGGGTGGGGGGGGGGGGGGGTGGGGGGGGGGGGGGGTGGGGGGGGGGGGGGGTGGGGGGGGGGGGGGGTGGGGGGGGGGGGGGGTGGGGGGGGGGGGGGGTGGGGGGGGGGGGGGGTGGGGGGGGGGGGGGGTGGGGGGGGGGGGGGGTGGGGGGGGGGGGGGGTGGGGGGGGGGGGGGGTGGGGGGGGGGGGGGGTGGGGGGGGGGGGGGGTGGGGGGGGGGGGGGGTGGGGGGGGGGGGGGGTGGGGGGGGGGGGGGGTGGGGGGGGGGGGGGGTGGGGGGGGGGGGGGGTGGGGGGGGGGGGGGGTGGGGGGGGGGGGGGGTGGGGGGGGGGGGGGGTGGGGGGGGGGGGGGGTGGGGGGGGGGGGGGGTGGGGGGGGGGGGGGGTGGGGGGGGGGGGGGGTGGGGGGGGGGGGGGGTGGGGGGGGGGGGGGGTGGGGGGGGGGGGGGGTGGGGGGGGGGGGGGGTGGGGGGGGGGGGGGGTGGGGGGGGGGGGGGGTGGGGGGGGGGGGGGGTGGGGGGGGGGGGGGGTGGGGGGGGGGGGGGGTGGGGGGGGGGGGGGGTGGGGGGGGGGGGGGGTGGGGGGGGGGGGGGGTGGGGGGGGGGGGGGGTGGGGGGGGGGGGGGGTGGGGGGGGGGGGGGGTGGGGGGGGGGGGGGGTGGGGGGGGGGGGGGGTGGGGGGGGGGGGGGGTGGGGGGGGGGGGGGGTGGGGGGGGGGGGGGGTGGGGGGGGGGGGGGGTGGGGGGGGGGGGGGGTGGGGGGGGGGGGGGGTGGGGGGGGGGGGGGGTGGGGGGGGGGGGGGGTGGGGGGGGGGGGGGGTGGGGGGGGGGGGGGGTGGGGGGGGGGGGGGGTGGGGGGGGGGGGGGGTGGGGGGGGGGGGGGGTGGGGGGGGGGGGGGGTGGGGGGGGGGGGGGGTGGGGGGGGGGGGGGGTGGGGGGGGGGGGGGGTGGGGGGGGGGGGGGGTGGGGGGGGGGGGGGGTGGGGGGGGGGGGGGGTGGGGGGGGGGGGGGGTGGGGGGGGGGGGGGGTGGGGGGGGGGGGGGGTGGGGGGGGGGGGGGGTGGGGGGGGGGGGGGGTGGGGGGGGGGGGGGGTGGGGGGGGGGGGGGGTGGGGGGGGGGGGGGGTGGGGGGGGGGGGGGGTGGGGGGGGGGGGGGGTGGGGGGGGGGGGGGGTGGGGGGGGGGGGGGGTGGGGGGGGGGGGGGGTGGGGGGGGGGGGGGGTGGGGGGGGGGGGGGGTGGGGGGGGGGGGGGGTGGGGGGGGGGGGGGGTGGGGGGGGGGGGGGGTGGGGGGGGGGGGGGGTGGGGGGGGGGGGGGGTGGGGGGGGGGGGGGGTGGGGGGGGGGGGGGGTGGGGGGGGGGGGGGGTGGGGGGGGGGGGGGGTGGGGGGGGGGGGGGGTGGGGGGGGGGGGGGGTGGGGGGGGGGGGGGGTGGGGGGGGGGGGGGGTGGGGGGGGGGGGGGGTGGGGGGGGGGGGGGGTGGGGGGGGGGGGGGGTGGGGGGGGGGGGGGGTGGGGGGGGGGGGGGGTGGGGGGGGGGGGGGGTGGGGGGGGGGGGGGGTGGGGGGGGGGGGGGGTGGGGGGGGGGGGGGGTGGGGGGGGGGGGGGGTGGGGGGGGGGGGGGGTGGGGGGGGGGGGGGGTGGGGGGGGGGGGGGGTGGGGGGGGGGGGGGGTGGGGGGGGGGGGGGGTGGGGGGGGGGGGGGGTGGGGGGGGGGGGGGGTGGGGGGGGGGGGGGGTGGGGGGGGGGGGGGGTGGGGGGGGGGGGGGGTGGGGGGGGGGGGGGGTGGGGGGGGGGGGGGGTGGGGGGGGGGGGGGGTGGGGGGGGGGGGGGGTGGGGGGGGGGGGGGGTGGGGGGGGGGGGGGGTGGGGGGGGGGGGGGGTGGGGGGGGGGGGGGGTGGGGGGGGGGGGGGGTGGGGGGGGGGGGGGGTGGGGGGGGGGGGGGGTGGGGGGGGGGGGGGGTGGGGGGGGGGGGGGGTGGGGGGGGGGGGGGGTGGGGGGGGGGGGGGGTGGGGGGGGGGGGGGGTGGGGGGGGGGGGGGGTGGGGGGGGGGGGGGGTGGGGGGGGGGGGGGGTGGGGGGGGGGGGGGGTGGGGGGGGGGGGGGGTGGGGGGGGGGGGGGGTGGGGGGGGGGGGGGGTGGGGGGGGGGGGGGGTGGGGGGGGGGGGGGGTGGGGGGGGGGGGGGGTGGGGGGGGGGGGGGGTGGGGGGGGGGGGGGGTGGGGGGGGGGGGGGGTGGGGGGGGGGGGGGGTGGGGGGGGGGGGGGGTGGGGGGGGGGGGGGGTGGGGGGGGGGGGGGGTGGGGGGGGGGGGGGGTGGGGGGGGGGGGGGGTGGGGGGGGGGGGGGGTGGGGGGGGGGGGGGGTGGGGGGGGGGGGGGGTGGGGGGGGGGGGGGGTGGGGGGGGGGGGGGGTGGGGGGGGGGGGGGGTGGGGGGGGGGGGGGGTGGGGGGGGGGGGGGGTGGGGGGGGGGGGGGGTGGGGGGGGGGGGGGGTGGGGGGGGGGGGGGGTGGGGGGGGGGGGGGGTGGGGGGGGGGGGGGGTGGGGGGGGGGGGGGGTGGGGGGGGGGGGGGGTGGGGGGGGGGGGGGGTGGGGGGGGGGGGGGGTGGGGGGGGGGGGGGGTGGGGGGGGGGGGGGGTGGGGGGGGGGGGGGGTGGGGGGGGGGGGGGGTGGGGGGGGGGGGGGGTGGGGGGGGGGGGGGGTGGGGGGGGGGGGGGGTGGGGGGGGGGGGGGGTGGGGGGGGGGGGGGGTGGGGGGGGGGGGGGGTGGGGGGGGGGGGGGGTGGGGGGGGGGGGGGGTGGGGGGGGGGGGGGGTGGGGGGGGGGGGGGGTGGGGGGGGGGGGGGGTGGGGGGGGGGGGGGGTGGGGGGGGGGGGGGGTGGGGGGGGGGGGGGGTGGGGGGGGGGGGGGGTGGGGGGGGGGGGGGGTGGGGGGGGGGGGGGGTGGGGGGGGGGGGGGGTGGGGGGGGGGGGGGGTGGGGGGGGGGGGGGGTGGGGGGGGGGGGGGGTGGGGGGGGGGGGGGGTGGGGGGGGGGGGGGGTGGGGGGGGGGGGGGGTGGGGGGGGGGGGGGGTGGGGGGGGGGGGGGGTGGGGGGGGGGGGGGGTGGGGGGGGGGGGGGGTGGGGGGGGGGGGGGGTGGGGGGGGGGGGGGGTGGGGGGGGGGGGGGGTGGGGGGGGGGGGGGGTGGGGGGGGGGGGGGGTGGGGGGGGGGGGGGGTGGGGGGGGGGGGGGGTGGGGGGGGGGGGGGGTGGGGGGGGGGGGGGGTGGGGGGGGGGGGGGGTGGGGGGGGGGGGGGGTGGGGGGGGGGGGGGGTGGGGGGGGGGGGGGGTGGGGGGGGGGGGGGGTGGGGGGGGGGGGGGGTGGGGGGGGGGGGGGGTGGGGGGGGGGGGGGGTGGGGGGGGGGGGGGGTGGGGGGGGGGGGGGGTGGGGGGGGGGGGGGGTGGGGGGGGGGGGGGGTGGGGGGGGGGGGGGGTGGGGGGGGGGGGGGGTGGGGGGGGGGGGGGGTGGGGGGGGGGGGGGGTGGGGGGGGGGGGGGGTGGGGGGGGGGGGGGGTGGGGGGGGGGGGGGGTGGGGGGGGGGGGGGGTGGGGGGGGGGGGGGGTGGGGGGGGGGGGGGGTGGGGGGGGGGGGGGGTGGGGGGGGGGGGGGGTGGGGGGGGGGGGGGGTGGGGGGGGGGGGGGGTGGGGGGGGGGGGGGGTGGGGGGGGGGGGGGGTGGGGGGGGGGGGGGGTGGGGGGGGGGGGGGGTGGGGGGGGGGGGGGGTGGGGGGGGGGGGGGGTGGGGGGGGGGGGGGGTGGGGGGGGGGGGGGGTGGGGGGGGGGGGGGGTGGGGGGGGGGGGGGGTGGGGGGGGGGGGGGGTGGGGGGGGGGGGGGGTGGGGGGGGGGGGGGGTGGGGGGGGGGGGGGGTGGGGGGGGGGGGGGGTGGGGGGGGGGGGGGGTGGGGGGGGGGGGGGGTGGGGGGGGGGGGGGGTGGGGGGGGGGGGGGGTGGGGGGGGGGGGGGGTGGGGGGGGGGGGGGGTGGGGGGGGGGGGGGGTGGGGGGGGGGGGGGGTGGGGGGGGGGGGGGGTGGGGGGGGGGGGGGGTGGGGGGGGGGGGGGGTGGGGGGGGGGGGGGGTGGGGGGGGGGGGGGGTGGGGGGGGGGGGGGGTGGGGGGGGGGGGGGGTGGGGGGGGGGGGGGGTGGGGGGGGGGGGGGGTGGGGGGGGGGGGGGGTGGGGGGGGGGGGGGGTGGGGGGGGGGGGGGGTGGGGGGGGGGGGGGGTGGGGGGGGGGGGGGGTGGGGGGGGGGGGGGGTGGGGGGGGGGGGGGGTGGGGGGGGGGGGGGGTGGGGGGGGGGGGGGGTGGGGGGGGGGGGGGGTGGGGGGGGGGGGGGGTGGGGGGGGGGGGGGGTGGGGGGGGGGGGGGGTGGGGGGGGGGGGGGGTGGGGGGGGGGGGGGGTGGGGGGGGGGGGGGGTGGGGGGGGGGGGGGGTGGGGGGGGGGGGGGGTGGGGGGGGGGGGGGGTGGGGGGGGGGGGGGGTGGGGGGGGGGGGGGGTGGGGGGGGGGGGGGGTGGGGGGGGGGGGGGGTGGGGGGGGGGGGGGGTGGGGGGGGGGGGGGGTGGGGGGGGGGGGGGGTGGGGGGGGGGGGGGGTGGGGGGGGGGGGGGGTGGGGGGGGGGGGGGGTGGGGGGGGGGGGGGGTGGGGGGGGGGGGGGGTGCCAGCATGGCCAGTTGGCCATGCTGGCAGGGGCTGATGAGACTTGTAGTCCATGAACATCTGGAGAGCCGCAGGTTGCAGACCCCTGGAATAGACTTTGAGAAATAATCATCAGGAGGGTTGAGGAAAGGTGCTCAATTTTTAAAAAATTCATATTCATTTCATTTTGGGTTTTTTTTAAGGCATGATTTCCATTTTGCTAAACTTTTGGGGGTGGTGATGATGGTGGTATCATTTTTTGAAATCATTTTGGGCAGTTATTGAGTTTTGGAATTTCAGCATCCAAAATGATACCCTTAAAAATGAAATTAAAACATTTCAAAGAGTCTGAAGACACCTACCAAGGTCACGAGAGGGGAGGAGTACTGTGCACTAGGCTGACCTCAGCACAACAACCCCTTAAATGACCATTATTTTCAATGGGAAGACCTGGCCTATGAACTCTGAAGGCCAGGTCTACCTCTGATTGAACATAATGGCTTTTTAAAGTTTTAAGGGACACTACATAGCTGTGTGGTGGGCTGATGATAAAAGGCAGTAGATTTGGTCATTCAGAGGCCAAGTCTATTGCCCATTATTTTAATGACTGCAGTCGTAGCCAACACTTCTGTAGGCGTCCCACTCCCTTGCAGGCAGCGTAAGGTGAAATGAAATTCCAAATTTAATTTTGGCTCAGGAATTTCCAAAAGCACTCTTATGGTTTGAGGGTTCAGTAGCTTCTGTTTAAATTGTGACAATTTGCTGAATATATCAAAACAACTTGTAACTCTCTCACACGGAGCTCCTGTTCCACCCCCTAACCCCAAATATAGCAATTTCTTTTGGGACTTCTGAACAACATTGTTGTGCAGTTTCCCATCCTTGGGGTTAACTAGAGAAGTAAAAGAATGTTTTTAGGGAATGGAAAAAGCCACAGCCTTCACAGCAGATGTCAGTTTGCATTGTTTAAGGTTTGTATCATGAACTATGACCTGCTCTCTCTTAGCAAGTTGCAGCCAGTGTGTCAAGGATTGGGCGGTGGATTCTTCTAAGATCACTCTGGCAATACCCATTTTTTTAAGGATGAAAATTATTTGGGGATTCTTTTAACAATATCCCCAAAGAGCAAAAAGAAAAAAGAAAAAAAGCTAAGCCTAAAGTCACACTATTGGAATCTGGCAGGTTGAAGATCAAAAGATCTCAGGTTGGGCGATAGGACCTGTAGAGCCCAGAGATCAAAGATAAGGAGGCAGAATCCAAGGAAAACATGATGTTCCTTGAAGATGTATAGTTATTGCTCTTGTGTTAGGAAGGTATCATACAATTCAGTCAATGTTTTATCTTTACAGAAGCAGAGAGTTAGATGAAACTATTGCAAGCGATCGTATCCTCCTAAAGCTGCACGGACACATCCAGGATGCATATTTATCACTGAAGAAAGCCTTCCTTATGCTTGACAAAGTGAGAGACATTATTTGTAGGTGTTGCTTAACCTTGTGGCTGTTGTGGGTTTACTGGGCTATGTGGCTGTGGTCTGGAAGTTTATGCTCCTAACATTTCATCTGCATCTATGGCTGGCATCTTCAGAGGCATGTCACAGCACAATGGGCTTCTCTCCATGGCACTGTGTGTGAAAAACAAAGAGAAACACATCTTACCTGCCTGGTGGAACACGCTACCACCAACTATCCGGGCCCTGCGGGATCTTGGAGAGTTCCACAGGGCCTGTAAGACCGCATTGTTCCACCGGGCGTTTGGAGGGGCCGGCCGCTGATGCCCCCTCCCCTTTCCCCCTCCTTTTCTTTACATTCTGGGTTCTCCGCTTCTCTGTTTTATTTTCCAGGGTGGATCTATGAAGTTCTGTTTTTATGATTGGATGCCAATATAACATTATTGATTGTTGTTTTAATGGGGTTTTTATTGTAACTATTGTTTTATTGTGTTATTCACCGCCCAGAGCCCTTCGGGGGAGGGACGGTATATAAAACCAATTATAAATAAATAAATAAACTGTGACACACCTCTGACGATGCCAGGCATAGATGTAGATGAAACGTTAGGAGCAGAAACTACCAGACCACAGCCATACGACCCAGAAAACCCACACTAGCCAGTTGATTTTGGCTGTGAAAGGCTTCAAAAATACATCACTTAACCCTGTTTTTGGTTTCTTGCAATATTTTATTAAATTGGTAGAAGTTTAGCTTTCATAATTATCAACTTTCTGTTCATGACTGGAACTGCACTGTTGCCCATTGAAGTAAAATAATGGCCAAAAACATGATGGAAGGCCATAAGATATACTGGGAGGCCTTTGTAAGTTAGAGCAGCAGTGGCGTAGTGGTTAAGAACCGAGGCTGTATCTGAGAAAGGAGTCTACTCAGAATAACCATCCTATTAGCGTGATCTTGCACTGTTGAAAGGGTTTTTAACACTGTTCAGCTATTGGGAAGAATTTTAAAGTGTAAGCTTTGTGACTGTTGATTCTATACTTCTTTGTAACTTATATTGGGGTTTTAAATCAATTTTTTTTTAATTTGTATTTTAGACTTTATATTGTAAGGGCCTAAGACTATACAATAAAATATTTGATGCTGGTGATGATGATGATGATGATGATGATGATGATGATGATGCCAATCCTGTGGAGAGATCTGAGCTTCTGATAAGTGGCAGGCCAGGGGGGGAGAGATAATCGACCGTATATACTCATGTATAAGCCGACCCGTGTATAAGCCGAGGCACCTAATTTTACTGCCCAAACCTGGGAAAACTTATTGACTCGCATATAAGCCGAGGGTGGGAAGCCGGGAGGCAGAGGGAGCTCCTTATTTGGGCAGTTACATCAGGGGGAGTCACTGCCCAAATAAGGAGCTCCCTCTGCCTGCCAGCTAGGTTTGAGGAAGCCTAGCCAGCCAGGCTTTGCTGGGGCAGGGAGGTTGTCCCTGCTGGCTGTGGGGGTTCCCCCATTCGCCCTCCGGGAGGGCAGCAACAAGTGCACGGAGGTTGCCGCACAGAGCCACATGGAGGTTGTCCCGCCGCACAGAGGTTGTCCCGCCCCCGCCCCCAGCCTCATTAGAGCCTGCTGGCTTCAGTTTGTGATTGCTAGAAAATGGTGACTCGCATATAAGCCGAGGGGACTTTTCTTAGCCTTTAAACAGGGCTGAGAAACTCGGCTTATACACGAGTATATACGGTACTTAGACCAGGGGTTGGCAACTTTTACTATCAAAATAATCATTCCCCACCCCTACCCTATCCAGAGCTGTAAAAAATATTTGAGCCTTATAATGATGTTAGTGAAGGTATCAGTCTAAATTAGGCTATCAACATTATTAGTAGGACTAATTGAGTATTCAATAATATGTTTTACCACATGTGGCTAAACTCTGCAGTGGACCTTTTATGATTACTTGGTATTTTAACTTTGCATTTCCATTAAAATAATGCCATGTTTTGTTGCATTTATGAATGGCCTGTGGGCCATAACAACTATGGACGGACTGACCAGCAGTACAGTCAAAACAGTGTTGGTAGTGACTTCTTGATACAGCACATAATGATGGAATTGACCAGCACAAAACACATGAATTATCAACACATGTTACTTTAAAAGGGAATTAGTCAAGTTCACGGAAATGAATGCTATTAGCTATGTCAGCTAAACAGAGGCTCCTTCCGCACGTGCAGAACAATACACTTTCACTGTATTTTGCAGATGTGCAGAATAGCAAAATCCACTTGCAAACAATTGTGAAAGTGGATTGAAAGTGCATTATTCTGCATGTGTGGAAGGGGCCAGAGCCTCCAGGTTCAGAGACAGTATAACTTTGAATATCAACGATAGGAGAAATGCTACAACGGAAGACTGCTGCCTTTAACCTTGCAAATGTGGGATTCCTAGGCATACATGACCCAGTAATGCCAATCCCATTTGCCTACATGCTTTGAAATGGGCAAGGGGAAAAGGCACAAATGCCATGCCCAAGGATAAATATCTTTGTGCTGTCTTCAAGCCCCCATTCCCTGTACACCTCAAGTACACCTCTTTCCCTATAGCTGCTGCCTCAACAAGATTATCAATCCACATAACTATGGGTGGGCATTCAGTAATTACAAAAAGAACCCTCCCCCCGCAAAATACTTTTCTGCGAAGAGATTTATAACTTTTCAGTTTATTAATAATTGAAATCAATGACTATCCAATTACGAATATAAAATCGTTTTAAAAATCTTCAAATACATTCTTCATGATAGAAAATAATAGTACAAAATAAAAGCTGGATGATCTTTAATGTCTTTTTATACCTGCTTGTGTGTGTCTTTTTAGAATCAAAATGGAAAGATTACAACAAATGAACTCCGTCGTATTTTAGATTGTATCATGTTCCAAATAAGTGATGATGATTTCGAAGAACTAATGAAAATCATTGACCCAGAGGACACTGGGCAACTCAGCTACAATAAATTTTTAAACTTGTTTGAAGATAAGGATGCAATAGTAAGTGTTCATATATATCTGCCTGAGATCTAGAACAAAGTACTGGGCCAAATTATTTAAGTTCAGCTTAGGGCATTAGGAGATAGGACACTGAGTTTATTAGTTTTACTTATCCACACCCTTTTAACTGTAGTAGAAGATTGGGGTCAGATACGATCGACTGGCTTCCGGCTATAGAAGTTTCTTGGAAATCTTAATCCTGCCCATGTCTTTTCTGCATCGATTCTGTCCCATTTTGGACATTCAACTTTTTCATCCCAGATCTGAAATAAGGATCCGACCGTCCTTCCTTCTCCTATTATTTCTGAATATGCCAGAGTCTCTTCTTTTTCTTTTATGTTTTTACAAATATAATCACTTCATTATATCATCCATAGCCTTTTCTAAATCTCTGTATCTTGCTATAGATGTAAAAATAGATTGCTTTGACATTTTTAAAAAAATCCCCAGATCTGTTGCCTACCGCACTTAGGAAACAGTACAATGGAAACATTTTAATTCATATTATTTAAACAGACAGATTCAAAATGGATTAATGGCAGGAAGAAAGCTAAAAAGCCATCTGCTATCCTTGAAGCATGGAATATTGTAAGTAACTTTTTTAAAATGTAAGGTTCGTTCTTCATTTGAATTTATAAGTTTGCTGAATAAAATGCGCCAACTCATTGTAAATGTTTGAATTTCCTTGTCCAAATTCTTGTGCATTAGGCAGAAGATGTTTTAACTGAGCAAATCAAGGGATACTGGAATGAATTTGACAAAGCTTTGCAGGCTTGTGATCCTCGAAGTACAGGCGTTATTAGTAGAAATAATTTCCGGAAAGTTCTTCAGGTCTACTGTCCCTCATTAACTGATGACCATTTTATTGCGTAAGTTACACATAACAGTCCCCTTCAAATGTATTTACTTTTTTTTGCATTTCATTTTCTGACTGTCTTTGTCTGAATGCTTATCACAAATGGATGTTTTTTCATCAGTTTTTTTATAGTACAAAAGCAATCCTCTTAATTAATTAACTAACATTTATAGTCTACCTTTCTCACTTGGAATGAATTACACAGACTACATAGATAAGTCAATAGAGCATTTAGTGAAAAATGAAATAGGAATTAGGATTGTAGAACCAACTAGAAGTCTAAAAACAGAACTAAAGCAAAGCATATGTATGACATATTATATATACAAAATTACATAGCAAGATCCTAGTTTCAGCAAATTATACGCAGTAGTATACACTGCACTCATTAATAATTTATCCAAGTAACTTCATGAAACATTTAGTATTGTGCGATTCTATTGCCTGCATGGAAAAACCCTCTTGAATAATGCACTTTTGCATAGTTTGCAGGAAATCAGGAGAGTGGTAGCCTTCCTGACCTCCTCAGGCAGGCCATTCCATAGGTTGGGGCCACAACGGAGAAGGCACATGCGTTGGCAGTTGCTGATTTTGCCCATTTGCAGGTTGGCACTGGCAGAAGACCATGCTCCGATGAGCAAAGCTGCTGTGGCAGAACATAAGGGTCTTGCTGTCGTGGTGGAGTGAAAAAATCTTGCAGATATAAGCATCCAAGGCCATGAAGGGTTTTGTATGGGATTGCTAGTACTTTAAATTGAGCCCAATAGCTGATGGGCAGCCAGTGCAGGACGGGAGTAATATGCACACCCCATCTAGCTCCAGGTAATAGCCAATCTGCAGAATTCTGCATTAGTTGGAATTTCCAAATTGATTTTGAGAGGAGACCAATGTACAGTTCATTACAGTAGTCTAGTCTTGATGTTATGGTGGCATGGATACAGGGCCATCTTTCAGGATAGGCTGAGTTGAAAGAAAGCCCTTTTTGCATCTGTATTAACTTGATTCTCCGATAATAACATTGGGTGCAGTATAACCCAAGGCTTTTAACTGAGCAAGGGCCAACTGAATGCCATCAAAAGTGGGGAGAACAATGTTCTTCAAGATCTCTGCCTTCCCAAGCATCATTACCTCTGTCTTTTCAAGGTGTAGTTTTGATTTGTTCACTCTTGGCCAATTTTCCACAGCAACTAGGCAGCAATTCAGGGCCTCGCATATTGATGACAACTAATCCCAAACTATGTCCTAAGAACTTTACGTAGAGACTGAAGAGCATAAGAGATAGAACTGTACTCTGTGGTACTCCACTGGTTAGACTCCACACTGATAACTGGCTTCCAATAGCAGCCCTTTGAATTCAACCTGCAAGGAATGATTTGAACCAGTTCAGCGCATGTCCCCTGATGCCTACTTCTGCCTTGATGTGGCTCAAGAAGGTCTGCAGATAAATCCAATAACAGCAACAAAGGAAAAATGACTAGGGGGCCAGTGTTCTCAAAGAGATCTCAGACTGACAGGAAAGATCCTTGTTTTCACCAGAGGCTAGGAGGCCTGGTGAGGGTGGAAATCAAGAGGGAAGTTTATTTCACAGGGACACTCCTAAGACCACACAGAGAGCTTAACTATTGTCTCATGAGGAGACCACACCTAGATACTGGTGCCATAGAGCCCATGAGGGTGGGTTAACTGGCAGAGTTAAGAGTGAGTTTAGTGAAACCCCAGAGCTTAATCTGTCCCAAGCCAGTGTGAGTTCCCTTTGGAGTTAAGGGTGGAAGTTTTAGGAGAGTGTTCAGGACTGCTGAAAAGGTTTACCCTAAATAGAGACACTTGTGCGTGTGTGAACTATATGGCCCATTCCACATGGACCATTTAGCCCGGCATGGGACTGGTAAAAATGCTGCTGTGGGGGAGAAGATCACACAGCTGCCAATGCTGCAGCACAGCAGCGGCAGAATCCCCCCCCCCAATGGTATTTGCTTTTTGAAAACGCCAGCTTCCATCCAGTGCCGAGCGAACGGCATCGGGTGGAAGCCAGCATTTTCTCTGCACTGCTCTTGCTGGCTCCTGTCACTCTTTGGAAGCCAGGGGACATGCCTCCTGGCCTCTGACCCCGGAGGCATCGCTATGACCTCGGGGACGTGTCCCTTGGCCTCCACAAAGTGATAGGAGCCGGCAGGAGGTAAAAGGGCACCAGTAATGGTACAGCCCATGCAGATGCCATGCCGCTGCCTGCTGGGCCAGCAGGGCCATTCATGCGAATGGCCCCGGGAGGTGCATCGGCATGGACTATGGCCATTTCCGCACAGCGCATTGCCAGCAGAGCTCGACTTGGGTCCAGCCCGGGTTGTTCGCACTGGCACAGATGTCGACGCAAGTCCGACTCTCCTTCGACTCGCCTAAGCCGGGTCTTCTCGATCCCTGCTCCGACCTAGTACTTTTTGATTAACTCATGTCGAGCTCACACTTTCATGGACAGTCTGTTGAGCACGACTTGACTCAACTCACCCCTCCAGCCAATCGCGTCGTTCCTGTCTCTGCCCAATCAGGGCTTAGTTTCCCTTTAACCAATCATGGTGCACTTTCGGCCAGCCAATCATAATCGACCATTGAGAGCATGGGTACAGCCGTAAAGCAAGTATCAATGGGCCAGTGAATTAAACTGCCCGGCGGGTGGAGAAATACTTTTAAAAACAATTTTGGATAGAAACGTCAACAGCAAACAAACGTTCACTCAGTAAACTGTAGGGGCAGCCCAGCTTTCCAAAAACGACGCATCCTTATGCAAGGATGAAAGAAAAAGGGGGAGGGGGAGAAGGACAGAATTGGGGGGGAGAAGGAAAGGAGCCCTCAGCCCAGCAGAAGCAAACAAGTCTTGCTTCCAAATATCCCTGCTACAAAAGACCAAGCATATGCAAAGAGCATAAGATTTTTGGCGGGGAGGGGGGGAGTGGATAGAAAAAAATGCAGAGGACAATAAACTCGGAAAAGACTAAAGGGTGTCTTAGCTTGGAAGCCAAGAGGAGTTGGGAAATATCTCAAGGGAACCTGGGGTGGGGGGAGGACACTGCCTGTCAACTCCGAACTGCAGTGCAGTTTGAATCCTGAGCAGGGGTGAGCCAGAAGTCACTCCAAGGTGTGCGGCTTCTTTAGGAATCGCTTTCTTGGCAAGTCCCGTCTCAGGTTTCCTTGGAAAGCGACTTGCAACTACCCCCCTTCCCCCAGCGCCCCCTCCCCAGTATCTCATAACTCTCCAGTGGCTGCAAGCCTTTGGGGGTCCCGTTTCATCTGCAAGGAGTCCGAAACAGAAGTTATCCTGGGGTTTACTTCTGAGTAAAGACCGTTCTGATCGGGGTTCACGTCTGCCAAAACTGCCCCATCCCCCAATTGACTTAACAGTCAGGCGATTTCTCCTGTGCTCTCCCTCATCCCTTCACAGTTTTTACAATTTTTTTTCCTGGTAGACAAGCTAAGATAGTTTTTAGGATCTTCCGGGTGATTTAACCTGGCAGCTGCTTAGAAGCTGCCCGAAGTTATTAGCATTAAAAACGGCCGTGTCTCTCTCCCAGGCCGGTGGGTGGAAGGGACTGGGGCTGATCTGGAGGGCAGGAGACGAGAGAGAATGGCTGGAGGATGATTACTTCAGAAGGGATAGTTGACTTGGAACAGGCAGCAGTACTGGGAAATACTAAGAAATACTGAATTGTGACATTGCAAGAGGATCAGAGGAGTCTTGTGCAAGGAGTCTTGGTGGGGGGGAGGCGGTGAAAGGTAACCAATTGGGGAAGAGGGGCAGATGACGCACAGCAGAGTAGGAAGACACTGCCTTGATAGAGCTATTAAATGACAGGAGGGAGATGCATCAAATGAAAAGTGAGATCAAGGAGGGAGGGAGGGAGGGAGGGAGGGAGGGAGGGAGGGAGGGAGGAAGGAAGGAAGGAAGGAAGGAAGGAAGGAAGGAAGGAAGGGAGGAAGGAAGGAAGGAAGGAAGGAAGGAAGGAAGGAAGGAAGGAAGGAAGGAAGGAAGGAAGGAAGGAAGGAAGGAAGGAAGGAAGGAAGGAAGGAAAAGGCATGAAAGGGTATCGCAAGGCAGCAAAGAGCTCCTCCAATTCAGGATGCATGATGGTTCACCAGCCAGTTTGTGTGGAAGCAAGTAAAGTCGCAACTTCATGACGGTGTCGCAAAGTTCCTCCAACTTTGCGACACGCACAGAACAAAAGGAATTTCATGTTTCCAGTCATGGGAAAAGGAACCAATCGGGGCAGAGGGGTGGATGACGCACAGAGTCGAGCCCGCCCACTGAGCTCTGGTAAGGAGAGCCAAGCTCGGCAATGGGTGGATTAACGGCAGCCAATAGAATGTGAAGCCAGAGGAGGCGTGCCCAGCTCATCCCGCCCTCAGAGCTTGGCTAAGGAGGATCGAGCTCTGCCACTGTGAGGAACGACATCGAGTCGAATTCATGATGAGAAATTCCGGCGAACTCAAGTCGAGCTCAACTGAATGTACTGTGGGGAATCACCCTATGTGCACCGGCATGGATGCTCATGTGGCCATGTGGAAAAGGCCTATGTGGAGTAATCTGGAAACTGAAACAGCCATATTTAAATGAAGCTATATCTTGTAACTGAAACAGCCATTTAACAGAACCTGCATTTTCTCTGTAACCTCTAAATAAATATCTGCCTAAAGAAACCAGAAAGGCTTAAATACCCCTCTGTAACAACAACCTGAGAAGAAACCCTTGTAAAATAAAATCTACTTTTGTTTTATCTTTCCGAAAGCCTCTCTTGTTCCATTTTTACCTCAGATTTTGGTGGCAGCTTATATATTAGTTTTCTAACAGGATTTTTTTACTGAAAGAGATTGTGAGTGAGAGTGAATTGGGGAGTGCCTTGGCCATCAACAGCTATCAGATGTCTACTCCCACAACATACTTCCCTCCCTTTTGGGCCTCTGTCTCTCTTCAGGGAGTGGGAGCTGTTGCAACATACTTACCAAAATGCCACAAAATGCCTCTTATTTGTATGATTTGTCTTTGACTTTTTTCATATGCACAGCTTGCCATAAATTTTCCCAGTGGTCACAATTTGTAGCTTGGAAACATTTTCTGTGAAATCAGTCCGTACATTTCTTTCCTCCACCCCACCCCGTTGTTTTGGGGTTTTCTCCCGTGTCTCTTCAGTTGTATTTATTCCCCATAGTACCATTGAAAAAACATTATTCCTAATAGTGAGATGGCATTTATGACACAAAAGAATAATCCGTTTTTCTCTTTTGCACAGGCACTGTAGTGTTACTGCGCCATTACATTTTGAAGCAGCAATTCAAAAAGTCTTAGCCTCCATTTCTGCTCTTGAGAACTACCAACCCAAAATAGGAGACAAAACAGCTCCTACAGCAGCAGGTGCCATTATTTGAAGGAACAGAAACATGAACCCCATCCCCCCCAACAAAGAACCACAGTTTTCAGCCAAATTTGATCTGCAGTAACACACAATTGTTACTGCAGCAGTCCTGATTACATGCAGTGATTACTCCTTGTACACTTTTCAGCTACTCCCAGCTTCAAAATTGCTCTCAACTCTAACGTCTTATTGGTAGTTTGATATGAAATTGATAAAGCTAACTCAATCAACCATGCTACTTTGTATTTCTGCCTCAATATTACATTGTTAGTTCAATATGACAGATTTTTTTAAAAAAATCCTTTTGAAAAATGAAGAGGCAGGAGAAGAGAAAATGGCTTAAGGGGAGGTTGGGCAACTACATGGGGCATGGATAAAGTCCAGGTGTTTGCACAAAATAGATGAAAAAACTGCTGGAACAGGCGCCATTACCATAGACCCCCCCCCCTCCACATAGAACCACATTCTTTTTGCCAAATCAGAGCTGGAGTAATACATGATAATTACTGCAACAGTTCCTTGTAAGTTTCCTGCTACAAAAGTAACTTCCCTTGTCAATTTAACTGCCTCCTAACTGTTGACACAGTGTTTAAATGAAGCTATATCTTGTAACTGAAACAGCCATTTAACAGAACCTGCATTTTCTCTGTAACCTCTAAAGGTACATCACTAATTCAAGATGAAATTGACAAAGCTGATGCAATTGACCTGGCTTGTGTTTCTTCACTAATGCTACAATGCCAATGTAATATGACAAAGGGAAACATTCCTTTTGAAAAAGATGATGACAGGGAGGAGAAAATGATTGAAGGGGTGCTTGGGTAACTACAAGGGCCAGGTGTTTGGTGGGGTGGAGAAATAAAGACTGTTTCAACATGATCACATGCTCAAGGGACTCAACATGATCACATGCTCAAAGGACGCAGAAACAGATAGAAAAAAACCCATTGTGGTTAGTGTTCAGGAAAACTATGGAAGAAAAATGAAAGGAAAATGACTCTGGTACCAAAAAGAGGAAACAACACGCGGAATTAAAAGAAAACAAGTAGCATTTGGCAGCAAAATAGCTTGTAAATAACTCATACAGGAAAGGGCCTAGTCAAGATTATCAAATTATTTTGAGGAACAGTGGATGGCAGTGTTGATTCACAAACATTGATCTGACAAGAGATCTCAGTTCCAAGACAGGGAATGCTGCATTAACAAGGAGGTTTTCAACAGTGCTGACAAAAGGATGTTTCTCTTTTAAATTGATGGATAACATGGGTGAAGATGGAAACTGCTTTGGGTTCCCACTGGGGAAAAAAATCGAGCAACATTAAGTAAAAATGAATGAATGAATGAATGAATGAATGAATGAATGAATGAATGAATGAATGAATGAATGAATGAATGAATGAATGAATGAATGAATGAATGAATTACTACTACGTGGGCATGTTGGGGGAAATGTTGGGATAGAGGGAAATTCACTTAACTCCACAGAGGGATAGAACAAGCACTGTTATTGCATTTGTCTAACACTGTTCTGCACAGAATCCTTATAGCTACCCGATCTCAGGACACAGACAACAAGGAGAGGTGAAAGGACAATGCATCCTACACAGGTAAGCAAGAGAAAGAGGGTCTAAGCCCCCACTGATAACCACTGAAACCAACTCTTTCTAGAGCTTCTCAACCTATTCTGCATACTGCCTTGATAATATTAAGTCCCTTAGCAGTACAGTGCTGAAAGGCAAGAACAGGGAAGGGGGTGTGCTGGCACTCCAGTTCCATGCTGTGAGTTCAAATACCAGAGGGGGATCACTGCCTTTCCTTCAGCTAGGGGACACAGGAACCACAATTGCAGTCTGAGGTGATTACCAACCAGCTCACAGGAATCTTTGCTGACATTGGCCAGATACTCATTGGGTCCATTGCCAGGGGCAATTTTAGCTGCCCTGGGCCCTGTGCTCAGGTAGACCCCATGCTGGGATCTCCTCCTCTCATGTTAGGGCACACTACACTGCCATGTATGGTTGTCTCTCTGGAGCAAGTGATGTTATCTACTGTCCCCATGAATGAATGGTCATGAGATCTTAATGGAACCTCAAGTTCAAAAACAGCCTATCTCTGAATACTAGTGATGGGAGCAACAGTGGAGGCATTAGTTAATGGCCTTGGTGGGAATGAAAAAGGTTTAACCCCCGCCCTTTTGCTTTTGTACAAAGTCAAAAGTCACCAACTGCTCCTGCCTATTGCTTTGCAGGACCAGAGCCCCACAAAGCAAAGATGGTTCCATTCAGCTCACCACAAACAATAGGTGAGTTTTGGCTCCATGTCTATGTTACGTTCCCCAACAGGAGCAGCTCTTCCTGTGGAGACCTCTTCAAAAGTGGAGAGGGGGCATTCAGAGCCACATGCAGAACTCTGATGGTAAATTTCTCTTGAATGTTGCTCAGAACATCATTATTATTCTTGTCTCTCTTTGGTCTCTGTGCAGGCAGTCATCTGACAAGACCCCATACCCAGTGCTTTGTGAACTACGTGCCAATTCAATTGGCATGACCAACAGCTGCAGCAAGCCACATGGAATTCAGTACTCTGGCATGGAGTTGCCAATTGTATCATCGTAGCCCAGCTCTTGCACTAACCAAAGCTGCTCAGACAGTTGCCAGGCTTTCATGGGTGTCCTTTGCATGGACACTTAAGTGATTGGGATGGCTCTGCTTGTGATTCTGTAGTTCGTACTTTGTAGCTTACAAAGGCATAGGATTCTCAATGGAACCAGGGAATTAGCAATTCCATTCCTCTGACCTAGTTATAGTTTACCTGATGCTATCCAATAAATGTGTGGGTTGTTCTGTAGCTCTTGTCTCTGCGGAATTGGGGTTTGACAGAGGTGGCTAAGTTCTCACTCCCTGTTCATTCATTACCTCAGGGATCTTGTTGGGAATATATGCGCAATAATGAGGCAGAGTCAGTTGCTTTACTGAAATAAAGTTTACTAACTAACAGGGAAGGGTAACTTGGAAGAAAACAAGAAAACAATCTTCTAACTAGCTAGCTCGTTAGCCAGTTTGCTGCTTAGACTATCACATGGCTAAGACTGATAGTTAGACTGAGCACGTGCAGAGAGCAACAAAGAAGATATATCTAAAGCCTACGTGCAGACTGGCATGTAGCCCATGCCAGATTTGCTTGACCAATAGGTATCAATTACCTGGTCACTGACTTCTGACCTCACTAACTAATTAGCATGCAACAATTAACTCCTTCATTACTGGATTGTGTGACTGGCACTTGCCAAATCCCATCAGCTCTTCATCATGCAGTTCACTCTGGGAGGAGGTTGAGGGATTGATTCAAAAGGTTCATAGGCATGATCCTGAAAAGGGGAAGAGTGTCCAGGCCATACAGTTCTCCCATCACTGCTGGTGCCTGATGACCTATGTTGTATGGGCATAGGCAATGAATGAGGGATATGGATGGACCATGGGGGTTTGTCAGCTGAAATGACGGATGCTCTGGAGCTACAGGCAGCATCCCAACCTGTTTTGGAGCAGCTGCTGCTACCTTCAGCTCATTAATTCAGGCCTTCTCTGATTCCTTGGCACAGACTGATTATTCTTTTAAAATGTCTGAAGATTTGTGTTAATCTACTAATATTTAGGTTCAGAACATAGTTTTTGTTATTTTAGATTGAAAATAAAAAAAACTACAGATTTATAAAGAAACCGAATTTGTGTGAGTTATTCATTATGCACGGAGGGATGGGAAACCATACTTTAAAGAAACATTCTGCCTTGTGAGAAAGTATGTTTTTAGGCTTGCAGGTGTTTGACTTCTGCCACCACAAACACATCCCCCCCCCCCGGGCATTTTTCGACCCCAGGATCAGAGGTGGGATGCAGCCTATTCGCACCTATTCAGTAGAACCAGTTGCTAAAATTTTCTCAGTTCGGAGAACCGGTTATTAATGATTAACTCCACTAAGGACAAGGGGGTAATCTCTGTCCCTGGGTACAACAAATCTCGTCAAGTGGGGGATGCAAAATCGCCCCCTGCGGGCCCCTTGCCCCCAATGGCACCCCCCCACATGGGTATGAACTGTATGAAATAATACAATATATAGTAATTCTATTTTTTTTTGTTCATTGGTATAAAGGTTGGGAAAGTATTATAGGTAAAGATTTTTCATTTTCCTTTTTTGCCTTTGAAATTTATATTGGAAAGAGAGGAGTTTAAACTACTCTTTTAGATTAAGGATTTTGGATCTCTCCCTCTGTTAGTTTTCTTTCAAGTGGAATAGATAAAGTAGTTATAGGAATCTGAAGGGGAAGTAGAAAGTAGGGAGGGAGGGAAATATGGGAAGGAGGGAGGCAATATAGGATGTTTTAGTTGGGGGGGGGTTGAGAGAGATAGACAATTAGATATGTTTGTAATATGTTAACAATTGTAAACAGTTTTTGGTTTCTCTCCTTATAATACACTACCTTTCAGTATATTGCTTTTTAAAATACTTTAAACAGTCATTATTTGAATCTAGAGGTGGGGTGAAGGGGAACTGCACCTGGGGTGCGCGCGCCCTGCGTCCTTTCCACAGCCCTGCCCAGGAATACCCCGCCCCGGAATGCCTGGCCACGCCCCCGTTGTGCCCCGCCCAACCCCATTGGCGCTACACCACTGTTTGAATGCCACCACCATCGGAACCTGTTACTACAATTTTTGAATCCCACCACTGCCCAGGATGCATTGGAATTTGGCTTGGGGTGTGAATAAACTCCAGAATACAGTTTATTTATTTAAGCTTTTTCAGAATGTTGTAGTAGTTGATCACATCTAACCTTTACATAGTCATTTAAATTAATGCTCTTCATGGCCTAGGGCAGTGGTTCTCAACCTTACTAATGCCGCGACCCTTTAATACAGTTCCTCATGTTGTGGTGACCCCCAACCCTAACATTTATCCATTTTACAGATGGAGAACACTGATGCAGAGAGTCTTAGGCGACCCCTGTGAAAGGGTCGTTCGACCCCCAAAGGGGTCGCAACAAAACAGGTTGAGAATCACTGGCCTAGGACCTATAAATCTAAAGGACCATCTCTTTCCATATGTATCCATGTGCCACCTGCAGTCTTCAGTTTGGCACCTACTCACTGTTTGCCCACTTAAAGTGGCCCATATGACATTAACTGGACCTTATGCCTTTTCAATTGTAGCTCTTCCTTTGGGAAACAGCCTTCCTGAGGAGCAGTCATTAAAAAATTCAGGAGGTGCTACAAAACCATTTTATTTGCTAGGGCTTTTAATGGGGTGCAGACTGTGGACATTTGTGTGTGTGGGGGAGTATAATCTATTGGTTTTAAATTATAGTGTTTTAACTATGGCTTATAATCTGCCTGGAGTCATTAGGAAAAGTATGATGTAAATATTTTAACTATTAAATAATGATATAGATAGATTAATGTGTTTTTGGGACCTGATCCTCACTCACACACTGATATACATAATATGTATTACAGGATTTTTTCCCCCCAGGCAAGCATGTTATTTTAAATCTATGTGTTTTCTTCAGGCTGTATCAGAAGTATCAAGATGATACCACAGAAGGAGTCCTCTACAGAATGCTTTTGCACAGTTTAGGAGTTGCTGACTTGCCAAAGGAATTAGTGGCCCTAGTACACAGCCCTTCATCCCCCAGACGTCAGCACAGAGAAGAAAGAAGGCAGATGGAGCTTTCAGAGAGGTATTATACAAGTGTTTGTGATTGCTAATGTAGACAGTTTCCTGATAAAGATTTAGAAACAAGTGAGAGACATGCAAAAATTTCCCTAGCCTCATTAACTAGTTAACTTTATTTGGTTAGACATATACATCTCTTTCCCTAAAAACTTGATAAAGGTAAATCAAGAATGCCCCTATCTTTTCTCACATGGGAAGTCAGTCACAAGCCTTTATTGGCATAAAATAAACATACAAAATCAGCATACAAAATTTGCCCATTATTGCTCACAATTATAGACGCTGGTACTAAAATACTAAATACTAAAATATATACATGGTCCTTCTGTAACTATAGGACATTCCTTCAGCTAAGTTAACTCACTTAAACGTCATCGGATACTGACAGAAGCTAGCAAAATTACTGCTGGCTATATGTGGTCATAATACATAGACATTGGTTGGTATTCATCTAGACTTACGTCTATTATTGTTAGCAGAAATTTTGCTACATTCTCACACACTGTGGGATCCATGTTGTTCAAAAGCATAGGTATCTTAAGAGCATCAGTTAGATTGTTATACAGAAATGGGATAAGTGCAGATTGTGACATTCTGATTTTTGCAAACCTTACACAATGAAAGAGGGTATGATCGAGTGTCTCCACCTGACCCATATTGCATGGACATAGCCTCCTCTGTTTATCAATTTGTTGATATCTGCCATAGAAGCAGCATAGAAGGCTTTGGATTGAATCTGTCCACTGTTAAAGCTCTTCTTAATTTAGGGTTGGTGATCCACTGTAAATAATTGGCCATGTGTCCTTGTTCAATTGGAATAAGCAGGGTCAGGGGGGAACACGTTTTCCTCGCAGCTGTTATCATATCCCGATACTCTTGTTCTAATAGCTTAGTTTTCAAGCAGCTATATGCTTCTGATAGGGAAAAGAGGGACTAACGACTCTAATGAAAAGCCAAGAGTGTTGATTTTTCCCTCAACTAGTTTCAGCCACCTAGAATTTGCATAGTCGGAAAGCATGAGGTGTAACAAACTGGAGTGATCCTGCAGATAGTGGATACGTAGCCAGTATCTGACAGTTCTCAGCCAGGCCATCGTGGCATATGATATTTGCCCGAGTTCTAAACATAGGGCTGCATATGAAGCACAATTTGGTAAGCCCATAATTTTGTGGAAGAAACGGGACTGGGCTGTGTTTATATTTTTGTTTATAGCTCCGATCCAAATAGGTGCTCCATAGAGGAGCTGAGAGCCGCATTTAGCATTGAACACCTTCAGTGCGGATGGTATATACTGGTGGCCCACAGTGAAAAAGAAACGCTGAATTGCTAGGGCACTGTTGTTAGCTGCAGCGAGTGCTAATTTCCTATGTACTGCCCAATTAAGGTTGCTAGTAAGAGTTATGCCCAAATATTTGAACTGGTTAACTTGTTCTATGGGTCTGTTATTGATGGTCCATGTATGACTAGGGGGTCTTCTAGCAAAGACCATTATTTTGGTTTTTTCATAGTTAATTACCAGTTCGTTCCTGGTAAGATATACATCTCTTTCCCTAAAAACTTGATAAAGGTAAATCAAGAATGCCCCTATCTTTTCTCAGATGGGAAGTCAAAAAGCTCTTAATTAAGGGTAATATATCCTTGTATAGAGTCACCTTATCACCTTTAATCAGATCTATAGATCTTGCAGAGCCTATCCCAGATTTTAAATCCTGCCAGCAAACTGCTTGGATAGGAATTCTTTCACTTTAATGGCTGAAGCCGGCAGGGAAATTTGTGGAGAGAGTATACTGCTAATTTGATTCTATGCTCATGATATATCACTTACAATGTGGTTGCTGTCCTCCTACAATCTCCATCTTCCAGTTTTCATTAACCGCAGGAATGCATTATAATGGCACTTCCACAAATTCCTGCTGTAATGCTAGAAGAGTGACTCATCGTGTCCTTTCATCATTTCTGATGTCTACAGCTTTTGTGTAGCACTTTAAATTGGGAAAGGCCACATCCTCCCTTATCTCCTTGAGTTTGAAACCTTTGTAAATTTTATTCTGGTTTGTTCCAGTCCTCTATACATTTGCTAATCATTTTTGACCCTTTTAAAATATTTGATCTGGTATGCAAGTCAGGATGCCATCTTTTTATGGCATTGACTCACCTGAAGAAAGATAATTTTAGGGCAGACCAGGGTTCAGAAATCTCTTTTAAATGTAGTCAATGTTGGATTAAAATTAATTTCATATAGGTCTTTTGTTGATTTAGAAATCAGTATCTCTAAATAACTAATATATTTGACCTAGATTTGTGGAGCCTATCAGAGAATCTTGTCTGGACACTGATGTCTCCAAGTTAAAAATTAAAAAATTAACTTCACATCCGGATGCTGAACTGTACTATCAAAGGGTGACTGCTAGCTCATGGCTTGAGTGTTCCAGGTCAAAATAGACATTGTGATGTTATCTGCAAAGAACATTGGGTTATCTGGTTCTGGTGGGTTTTCCGGGCTGTGTGGCTGTGATCTGGTGGATTTTGTTCCTAACGTTTCGCCTGCATCTGTGGCTGGCATCTTCAGAGGTGTTTCACAGAGAAAAGTCTGTTTCACACTGTGTCCACAGCCTGGAAAACCCACCAGAACCAGTTGAATCCGGCCGTGAAAGCCTTCGACAATACATTGGGTTATCTGTATATTTTCTTCTAGCAGTGCCTATTATTTGGTTATTACGGCAGATAGTGCAGACATCATTGCAGATTTGATGAAGGGAGCTTTGCTTCTTGAAAGCTCATACTCAAAAAAATCTTGTTGGACTCTAAGGTATTACTGGACTTGAATCTATCTGTTCTACTGCAGCCCAACATTGGTACCCTATAAAACCTACTCAGATCAGTGCAGGTTCTGAAGAAAGGATGAACAGTAGTATAAGCAGGGGGCAGCCTTGTTTGGTTCTCCTAAATAGTGTAATCTTGGAGAATACCATTTATTTTTAGCCTTGTTTTAGAATCAATGGTTGATTACCCATGGCCAGCACTGCCCTCGCCTCGTTCTGGTGCAAAAGTTGTGCCAGAAATGCTCTCGCTTTCCGCAGGGAAAGCAAGAAGCACAGGCAGGGCAAGAGGGAGTACATTGGGACAAGAAATCTTGCCCTGATGCACTTTCTCTCTCAGTGCACCACATGGAGGAAGCATGTCAGGATAAGATTTTTTCCCCGATATGCTTCTGCTCCCAGCACACACCAGGGAAGAAGCACGTTGGGACAAGATTTCTTGCCCTGACATGCTCCAACTGCCAGCATATGGCAGCTGCCGTGTGGGTAATCGGCCGATATATATGGCTCTTATCCAATCTACAATCAAATCTTTCCAAATCTTCTAACAATCAAATGCTTTCTCATCATCTAAAAAAGCACTGCTCCTAACAGTTTCCTCTTTATATCATCATCAATACATCTAAATGCCAACATGGTCCGTCTGTGGATGTTTAAATCCAGAGATTAGGGCCATGGACAGATAAGATAGATCTTTCTACAAAACTGAAGAAGGCCTGAGGTTTACAAAAAAACACAACCCTGAAAAGAGGATAGGCTGTAGCAGTGATGGCGAACCTTTTCAAGACCGAGTGCCCAAATTGCAACCCAAAACCCACTTATTTATCGCAAACACAGCAATTTTACCTGAATACTGAGATTTCAGTTTATAAAAAACAGTTGGCTCTACGGCACATGTTAGTTTAGTTTGGAGAGGAGACGGGTGAGGGGGGATATGATTGAAGTCTATAAAATTATGCATGAGGTAGAAAATGTGGACAGAGAGAAATGTTTCTCTCTTTCTCACAATACTAGAACCAGGGGGCATCCATTGAAAATGCTGGGGGGAAGAATTAGGACTAATAAAAGGAAACACTTCTTTACGCAACGTGTGATTGGTGTTTGGAATATGCTGCCACAGGAGGTGGTGATGGGCACTAACCTGGATAGCTTTAAAAGGGGCTTGGACAGATTGATGGAGGAGAAGTCGATGTATGGCTACCAATCTTGATCCTCTCTGATCTGAGGTTGCAAATGCCTTAACAGTCCAGGTGCTCAGGAGCAACAGCAGCAGAAGGCCATTGCTTTCACCTCCTGCATGTGAGCTCCCAAAGGCACCTGGTGGGCCACTGCGAGTAGCAGAGAGCTGGACTAGATGGACTCTGGTCTGATCCAGCTGGCTTGTTCTTATGTTCTTATGTTGGGAGTAAGCTTGGTGTAGCAACCATGCAACTCTTCGAACGGGTGAATCATGACCCTAGGAGGGTATACTCAGAAGCAAGCCCCATTGCCAGCAACCGAGCTTACTCCCAGGTAAAGGATCACGCTTTAGTTCTTCTCACCCCCCCCCCACTTGACGAACTCTGTGCGCGTGTGCCCACAGAGAGGGCTCTGAGTGCCACCTCTGGCACCCGTGCCATAGGTTCGCCACCACTGGGCTATAGAGACGTTTGAGGGAAGCAAAATTGGAGATAGTGGAGGAGGAAAAAATGAGACATTCTGTACAAGACCTTGTGGATCCCATGTTTGTATTCCATAATGCTTAACATCTTTCAAATATTTGAAATTAGTTGTCTTTTTTTGTAAAAAGCCTGCTTGGTGACAAGAAATATGTTTTGAAATTATGCATTTCACTCTGTCAACTAGGTAAGATTTTATAACAATAGTTGAGTATGCTTATTGGATTATAAGAGCTACACAAAGTTTTATCTTTTCCTTTTTTGACCACTACAACAGTTCAACTCTATAGCAAAGAAACAGGAAATTTATTTTGGTTATGCGTAGTGTTAACATTGCTTGTGGGAGGCAGGGGAACAATGATAGTATTCTGGTGGGTAACTATCTGATTCCAGTATCTTCTTCAAAGGCATTATTACTTTTTGTATTTCTTCTATTATGATTTCTTTATCTAAGCTTTTCTTATTGGTACTTGACAGTTGTGGAATATTATCTACAGAAAGTTATGTATGGCTCGATGATTTTGAGAAGTATATAAAGATTATTTTTTTAAAAAAAATTACAAATTCTGGAATCTGTTTATATACTTCAATCTCCCTTTTTGTCTTTGAAATTATTTCATTTCCCAATATCTGTTTTACTGTACAATTCAAAGGGGGGGGGGGGACTGAAGCCACATTGGATGTGGCAGAAGGGTTGTGCTGGCATCTGTGCCACCAGCGCCGTGCAAAGTGGCACAGATGCCAGCACTGAGGGCAGCCAGCCGCTGCAGCCCCCAAACCTGGAAGCTGGGCCCCGCAGCAGCTACCACACAAAACCCCGAGACGGTGTGGAAGGGGGGGGGGGTTCCTTGGAGGTGTTTGGATTGGGCTGTTAATTTGTTTTGCAGACTTTGCAGACTTATCACATACAAATCAAAATACAAAAAGAGTTTTATGCATTTTTTCAGCATCTAACAGCCCTCGTTTCCACTTTTAAAGCTAGATAGTTATTTTCATTCTGTTTGTATGTGTGTGTGTTTCTTTTCTTCTTTAGGTACTCTGTTAACCTTTTTTCATATAATATTAACAAACATCTATTTTATATAGGCTTTACTGACATCCCACCTAATTTATTCTGAGTTTCCTGGGGCTTTAATGGGAAAACCCTTTTAACTCATCCATTGTTTTCTGTGTCACTTCCTTATTTAACAGCAACAAATGATTAAATCTTTATACTCTCGATATTTATTTTTATGTCCTCACTCCATAGAAATAGGAGAACGTTAGCTGTACTTCCTTCTGTAGTTCCTTTGAAAAAATATCAATTTGAGAATAAATATTCTGTGGTTTTGAGAAAAAGGTGTATTCTCTTCCCTCCTGATATTGTTTTCACCAGATGTCTATCAATTGAAAAGACACTGCCAACCACAGAAGAAGCCAGGTGGGCAATGAGGCATCCAAGATCAGTGCTGCTATATCCTCCTCCCTTCCCCAGCTATTGTGGGTCTACCTTACGAGAGGAGAAAGCTTCCATGGTGGAGGGGGTAGACTCCCCCCTCTGTCAGTTTAATACTTCTCAACAACAATTCTGTTTTAAAACTGGGCATGTAGCATAAACCTTGAAATTGGAAGAATTAGTAATTATAGCCTTTTCAGCAATTGCCACAGTATATAAAACCTCTGATGTGAAAATATTCTCTATAGCTGCAACAGTACAGATCATTAATGTTTAATCAGATATTTTATGGGGCTATATTTAAGATGCTTGTCTTTGCTGCCAATCTTCCACTTTTAGAATGAAACAGATTGAAGAACATGCTTATGAAAACCCCAAGAACGGAACTGTCGATGCAGTAATTGAAAGACTAAGGGATGGTATCCTGCATCGGGAAGCTAGCCTCAGAGACCGTTTTCTTTCCTATAACAAGCAAGCTAGTGGCAAATTGAGTAAAACTGATTTCCGCAAGGTGACTTCCAATTTTGTTTGGACTTTTTCTTCCAAAATGATGTGCACTGCTTTATGGAAACATCCCCTGAGTTATCAGCATGGCTTCTGTACAGTGCCACAGTGTGTTGCCTATTGGGGCTGCTGTATGTGCTGTGATCCTACAAGGCAAGAGGCATTGTGGGTGTCTACAGATAAGATAATTTTTGGCTACACCCCTGAGATTTAACTGCTTAGTTACATTTGTCAGTTTTCAGTAACAATAAAAGTCCGTATACAAAAATAGTGGCCTTGACCCAGCCAAGATAACCACAGTTACAACTCCAAACTGATTTCCTCAGGAAGACCTTAAAGACAATTTTTGCTATGAAATTATTTAAAGCAACACATTTGCTTCATTTCTAGTATTAAGAAACATTTTGTTGTTTTTATTCCCTTGAAGTTATTGGAAGATATCTGTATGCCATTGGAAGATGACCAGTTTAATCTACTAATAGAGAAAATAGGATTTCCAAATGGAGGACTGAGTTATCTTGACTTTGTGGCAATATTTGAAGGTAACAGCATACTTACTGGTTGTTTAATACTGTCATCCTGGAACAACTCAGGTTTTTTCTTTCTCAGTTCTATAAAAGCCTGGTTTTATTATTGTGTCTTTTGCAGACTGAATTTGTGCTAAAATAGAGGTCTAAAACCAGGCACAAACCTATTTTATAAAATGCCATGTATCAAACCATTTTAACAATGGTGATTCCAGACAGGCCAAATATAACAGGTTCAGGGATATGAAAAATGCATTATGAGGGAGAAGTTCCCACAGAATTCATCCCTCACACACTCCTAACCCATTATATTTGGCTGAACCCAGGTTAAATAAAAGTAGCTAAATTAGCAACTTTTTTCTTTACCTAGGTTTCAGACGCTTCCTACTTGCCTGTGCAAACTACAGGAAGCAGGAAGCGTTCTACCCCCCCCCCCCTCTTTCTGTCCACCATTATAGGGGATTCTGCAGGCGGATGCCATTAGAGAGAATTCTATTGGGGGCCACCATTTTGTATCGGTAAGTGTGTGTATGGGGGGCGGTTCTCAGGTTGGGGATTTCTTGGATGCACAGTTTGCACAAAAACACAGTGTTTCCCATGTGAACCATGCCGCATCCTGACGCCGGGACTCCTGCAATCCCGGATGGCCCCTGCACCCACTGTGCAAATGGCGACACAGGCAGCATGGGTCCATTTAACCCGTTTGTGTTGCCTGTGCAGAAGTGGCCCTAAAGAAGCAGATTTTATCCAAGGGACAGTGGCTTTGTTGTGGAAAGGCATGGCTTCATCCCAACCGCTCTGTAATATGGAAAAACACTGAGATCCTGTGGGAGATGCCAAAGATACAGTTATTTCCCAAATAATTGTATCTGCTTGTCCTAGAATCCCCAGGAGGGAGCAATGTCTCTCAGATCAGGGTCTGGATAAACAGAAGTTGAGGCTTGCAGTGACCAGCCAGCCACTGACTCACTTAACTGTCTTATGCTACACTGAGGAGGAGATGCCATTGCTTTTGCCACTGAGTAGCATCAAGTTTTAGGAATCAATGTGTGAATGATTATTCTTCCTTGTATGGCAAAAGTAGCTTTCCATGGATAAGCAAGTCATGACTACTTCCACAAAATCTCAATTATACAGTTGCTGGCTGTGACAATGATGGGATGCCCTATGCCACAATGCTTGCTGTTCCTCTTTCCTGCTCCATGTGAAGCATGGAAGTTAGATTCGAGTATTAGTTATATTCACTAAAGCTTTAATAATTCATAGGTCCAGAATAAGAGCTTAATGGCTTAATGCCGTGATTTACATTATGTTCCTTTCCAGTCCAGTTATTGTGACGGTATGCAACATATGAAATCTGAGGCTTTTAAGTATCTGTTTTTGTGATAAATAATTAGATTGATGACAGGTGTGCAAATCTCTAGAACAGACTGTGGAGATCAATGGATGCTTTATTCTAATGTAACTGTTTTAGATTCCAGACTGACTGGACTGGGACACGGTACACAACAGCAAGTAAACACCAGCAAGTGTCACTTTGCGACAGCTGAAGAGTGTCTTAGCCAGTTTAGTGATAAACTGGTGGAAGAATATGGGGTAATCACATTCTGCATTTTATTATTGATTCACATTCAAAGTCTCCAGAAATGACACTTGGCCCAAACTTGCCAAACCCCCTGCCAGCTGCAGCAGGGCCGACCTAGGCTTCACAGGGGCTGGGTTTGGCATTCAGACTGGCAGGCACCCACCTGAGGCCGCAAGCACTGATAGTTCAGCTGCTCGAAAGAAGGCAAGCCCCAGGAGTGGAGCAATGGCTGCTGAGAGCGGGAGTCAGACTGTGCTCATCCCGACAAGGCCAATAATGTCATCAACTGGTGATGACCTGGTAACACCCATGCCAGCCAGGCAAAGGCCCCAGCAGACCGCAGGACTGCCAGGGAAGTGGACCCAACCCCCAGGGAGAGCAACTGCCACCAGATACTCGACAACCAGATTATACAGTTCTTTCTGTTCCTCAATCCAGTTTGGGCCCTGGTGGACTTCTGTGCCTGATGTGCCAACTTAACCATGCTGATCCAGTGTGTAGGAATTTGTGACAGGTCTGGGCACTGTGGGAACTACTTGCCTGTGGTACACAAGGCCATTCCCCACTGAGACCACATGATGGCCATTGGAGCAGCAGCTGGTCGAGCATCATTCGACCTATATCCCTGGCCTCTGGATGCACTGGAAAAGGACAGCATCTTGAGGCCAGGGACTTAGGTTGAATGATGCCCCATGGTGAATGACAGGTGCCTCCAGATTGGCAGAAGGGGGGGGGGGCTGGTAGATAGGCTTCCCTTTTGATGCAGCATGGTGAAAAGGTTGGGGGACAGCCTTTGACAGACCAGGGGTCTGTGTATCTGGGTGGTACAGCAATAGTGTGGGAGATAGCATACCAGGCTCTACCCAATATATATCTTTCCCAATGACAGCCGTGTGGAATGGTTCTGTCTGACAGGGCCTCTGGACAGGGTCTATGTGAAGCTCTGGGTCCTGAACTAAGGGCCTAGGGAGCTGGCCTGCCCCACTCCCTGGCCACCTTTGTGCTGCAGAAGGTGCTGCTGTTCCTCAGATACCTTGCCCTGGGGTCATGGCTGTGGCTGAGGTGGTAGAGTTTCCCAGTCCTTAACAAGTTGCTACGTCACCAGCTTCATGGGTGCCACATTGCAGGACATCAACAAACATATGCTTTTCCTCATGGAGGATGACATAGCCCTTGTACATTTGCTTCCCAAATGTTGGAATTGTAGATTACATCCATCTAGCTACAGTCACTCTGAAGGAGCAGCCACAGGCATAGCATCTCACCATCAACGGTATAGGAAGTGCTTCTGGGTTCTTTAGGAAACCAAGTAATTCCTGGGATGCCCTTGGGATTGTCCTGCCTCCTGCCAATACAGGGTGCACTGGCTGAACATTAGTTGAGGGGCACAGTAAATGACTAAATGACTGTGGCTTAGAGCAGATGGTTGTAGAACCAACCAGGGGAGATGTGATCCTAGATCTAATTCTATGTGGGACCCAGGACCTGGTGCGGGAAGTCAGTGTTGTTGAGCCGATAGGGAACAGCGACCACAATGCTGTCAGATTCAGTATCTCTGCATGCGAACAAGTGACAACTACTAATGTAGTTGTTGCCTTCAGAAAGGGAAATTTCTCAAAGATGAGGGGGATAGTGCGCAGGAAGCTGAAAGGGAAAATCAAGAGAGTCAAAAATGTCCAAGATGCTTGGAGGTTATTTAAAAACACAGTCACAAAAGCTCAGCTGGAATGTGTTCACTTGAGTTAGAGAAGGCAGCCAGTCAAAAGCCACCATGGTTAACAAAGGGGCGTTAGAAATTATTAGGAAAAAAAAAAGATGTCTTTTAGAAAATGGAAGTCCAACTTAACTGATAAAGAATACAGAGAACACAAATGGTGGCAAAAAAAGAAGAGAAGCAAGTTAGCTGTAAGGGGAGGCAAGGATTATGAGACATGGCTGTGAACATCAAAACCAGCAACAAACAGTTCTTCAAGTACATCAAAAAAGCAGGAAGCCAGCAAGGAGGCGGTAGGCCCAGTTAGATGACAAAGGAACAAAGGGTGTGCTAAAGATGACAGGGAAGTGCAGAGAAAGCTGGATATGAATTCTTTGCATCTGTCTTCACCCAAGGAGGTGAGAAAATTCCTGCACCTGAACCAAGCTTCTTAGGAGGCCGTCCAGGAACTAACAAGATAGTGGTAGACAAGGAAAGAAGTTCACTGGCAGCCATTGATAAGCTAAATGTTACCAAATCCCTGGCCCAGATTGCATTCACCCAAGAGTTCTTAAAGAGCTCAAGCATGAAATTGCTGATCTTCTCACTTTATTATGCAACTTATCCTTGAAATCAGGCTCCATCCTGAAGACTGGAAGGTGGCCAATGTCACACCAATCTTTAAGAAAGGATCTAGGGGGGGGACCGAGAATTACAGGCCAGTCAGTTTGACATCTGTTTCTAGTAAATTAGTAGAATCTGTCATTAAAGATAAAATTATAAAACATGTAGAAAAGCAAGACCTGCTGAGAAAGAGTCAGCATGGCTGCAGAGGCAAAATCCTGTCGCCCTGGAAACTTACTAGAGTTCTTTGAGGATGTAAACAGGCATGTGGATAAGGGGGAACCAGTGGACATTGTCTACTTGGTTCCAAGGCTTTTGACAAAGTTCCTCACCAGAGACTATTGAAAAACTCAGCAATGAAGGAATAAGAGGGGAAGTCCTCCTATGGATTAAAAACTGGTTGAAACAGGAAGCAAAGAGTGGGTGTAAATGGGAAATTCTCACAATGGAGAGATGTAGGGAGTGGTGTCCCAAGGATCCGTATTGGGACCAGTGCTCTTTAACCTATTCTTAAATGCCCTGGAAGTAGGGGTGGGTAGTACGTGGTGGCAAGTTTGCAGATGATACCAAATTATGTAGGGTGGTTAGAGAACCACAAAGGATTCTGAGGAGGCTCAGCGGACCTTGATAAATTAGGTGAGAGTGGGCTAGAAATGGCAAATGCAGTTCAATGTAGCAGAAATGCAAAGTGATGATGCACATAGGGGCAAAAGAGTAAACTTCACATACTGCGCTACAGGGGTCAGTGCTATCAGTCACAGACCAGGAAAGAAAGTTTAGGCGTCTTAGTTGATAGTTCCATGGGAATGTCAACTCAATGTATGGCAGCTGTGAAAAAGGCAAACTCTATGCTGGGGATAATTAGGAAAGGAATTGAGAATAAAACTGCAAGATTGTCATGCCCATATATAAAGCTGTGCGTGCGTGACCGCGCGGAGTACTGTGTTCAGTTCTGGTAAGCCACATCTCAAAAAGGATATTGAAGAGATAGAAAAAGTGCAGAGAAGAGCTGACGAGGATGATTGAGGACTACCTTTTTTTTCTTCCTTATGAGGAAAAGGCTGCAGCGTTTGGAACTCTTTAGTTTGGAAGGCGTCTGAGGGGGAATATGATTGAAGTCTATAAAATTATGCATGGGGTAGAAAATGTTGACAGAGAAATTTTTCTCTCTTTCTCACAATACTAGAACTAGGGGGGCATTCATTGAAAATGCTGGGGGGAAGAATTAGAACTAATAAAAGGAAACACTTCTTCACGCAACGTGTGATTGGTGTTTGGAATATGCTGCCACAGGAGGTGGTGATGGCCACTAACCTGGATAGCTTTAAAAGGGGCTTGGACAGATTTGTGGAGGAGAATTCAGGTTATGGCTACCAATCTTGATCCTCTTTGATCTGAGATTGCAAATGCCTTAACAGTCCAGGTGCTTCGAGACACAGCCACAGAAGGCCATTGCTTTCACATCCTACATGTGAACTCCCAAAGGCACCTGGTGGGCCACTGCGAGTAGCAGAGAGCTGGACTAGATGGACTCTGGTCTGATCCAGCTGGCTTGTTCTTATGTTCTTAGTAGAGGTGAGCTAATGGCCAGCTAGCACAGCTCTGCTCTACAGTACTACACTAGATTAACTCTGGGATATGCCAGGATAACTCCAAGACAGGTTGGTGTAGCACCTGGTAAGCTCCCTCAGTGTTCTTGGCACATCCCCCCCCCCCTGCATTATTGTGTTTTCAGTCTGCTGGTGGTTGTAATCAGGTTCTAAGGATGGTAAAACTATCAGATATGTTCAGAGTAGTAGTTCAGGAAAAATGTGAAACTCCTAGAAATATATATTTAAAATCATATGAACTATGTAAATGGTACCCAACCAACACAACTATCTTTTATAAGCAGATAAGATTTGCTGTAACCTGGATAGCCCAGGTCAGATCTCAGAAAAGTCGGCCTTGGCCAGTATTTGGGTGGTAGACCACCTTGGAATACAAGGGTTGCAATGTGGAGGCTGGCAATGGCAAACTCCCTCTTTATGTCTCTTGCCTTGAAAACTTTACAGGGTCACCATAAGTCAGGTGTGACTTGATGGTAAAAAAAAGAGAAACATTTTTAATGTGCTCAAATCAAGGCAATCTAGAAACCTTATCTTGGAGATTTGGAAATTTTTCAACTTTTTTTTCTGGATGGGTTGTTTTGAAACGGTTTTCCACATGTTACCCCTTTTGGAATGATGACTCATTTTAAAAATACTTTTGGCTGTATATTTGTTTTAACATAAAAAGGTCAACTGCTGACATTGAATATTTCCTGTTAGGACCCATACATTGCCTTCCGTAAATCAGACAGAAACCATGATGGTATAGTCACCTCGCAAGATTTTCGACGCCTCCTAGAGACCCTTTTTGTCAGCATAACAGATGAGGAATATGTACGTCTGCTCAGTATCCTAGGGATGAATGTGACATCTACATTAAACTACCCAGAATTCCTCCAATTGTTCCAAGAACATGCAACTAAAGAGACCCGCCCTTGGCTGGTCTCATCTAACAAGTAAGATTTACATTGTAGGTATTATTAGATAATATAGGATGAAAGCTATGATGTAATAGTATATTATAGAATACACCAATGTAAAATAATTTGTGATGTTATTTATTATTCAATAGTTTGAAAAAATCTCTCACCCCATCGTTTTTGTTACATATTTGACAGTGTTTGAACTTATTTTAGTTTCTTCAGACTGATTCATGGGCTTAAATTGAAGTCTTGCCATTGCTATTTTTGCAGGCTGCCTTGTAGATTATTGAATGGAAAAGCAGAGTAGAAACATTTAAAATTAAAATCAAAATACCTTTCTTGGATTACTATTATTGGACTAATTCTTTTAGTAGCCCTGAGCCATATCCATTCTTTTCAAGCAATACAAGAAATACAGCAGAAAGCCAGTCTGATGCAGTGGTTAGGAGTGGTAGACTCTGGAGAACTGTGTTTGATTCCCCACTCCTCCACATGAGTAGTGGACTCTTATTTGGTGAACTGTGTTTGTTTCCCCAATCCTACATTCCTGCTGGTTGACCTTGGGCTAGTCATAGTTCTTTGGCACTCTCTCAGCCACACCTACCTCACAAGGCATCTGGTGTGGGGAAAGGATGGGAAGGAATTTGTATTTGAAACGTTTTGCTGATTGTTGTTTAAAGTGCAGCTATTTTGTGAGCCACCTCGAGCCCTTCGGGGGTGAGGCGGCTTATAAATCTCATAATAAATAAATAAATAAATTTGTAAGCCACTTTGAGACTCCTTGCAGGAGAGAAATGTGGGGTATTTTGATTTTATTTTGATTTTATTAGATTTAATATGCTGCCCCTTCCCTTCTGGGCTTGGGTTGGCTCACAAATATATAAAACTTTTTAAAAGTCCTCAGGTGAGCTAGAACGAGGCATAATGGAAAGAGGTGAGAGAGACATCTTTTTCAACAAAAACATGGCTCAGGCTGTGTGCTGAAGTGGTACAGCGCAGACTTCTACGGTCTCTATTTACCAGTAGATTCTGTGTAATAGGTAGAATAGCTATTAGTTCCATTAAAATTTAGGAAACTTCATACAGCTAAATGAAGGTTAAAAGGTGACATGACAGCCACATTTAGATATTTGAAGGGATATCATGTTGGTGAGTGAGCAAGCTTGTTTTCTTCTGCTCCAGAGACTTGAACCAGGAGTAATGGGTTCAAGGTGAATGAAAAGAGATTCCACCCAAACATCAGGAAAAACTTCTTGACAGTTAGGGCTATTCGACAGTGGAATGCACTACCTAAGAGTGTGGTGGAGTCTCCTCCTTTGGAGGTTTTTAAAGAGAGGCTGGATGGCATCTGTCAGGAGTGCTTTGATTATGTGTTCCTGCATTGCAGGGGGTTGGACTTGATGGAACTTGGGGTCTCTTCTAACTCAATGATTCTATGCTGTAGAGCCTCATGTCTAGTTTTTTTAAAATGGAAATGTGTTGGAAAGATGTGAGTGGAAGAGTGGAAGAGTTGCAGTAGAAGGGCAAGAGATAGGATTGCTTAATCCTTTCCATTTCCTTCTGGTCATCTGTCCACTCACAACTATCTTTCTCAGATGCTTCTCTTCCTTTGTGTCATATCTAGTTTGGTCCTAAATTCTAGTGAATTTGAATCCTGTATTTGATCCGACCAGGTTTTCACTATTGAAGAAGGAGGAGGTGGTCCTTTTTGACCACCAAAATCCTATTCTGGGGATCATGAAACCCATATGGACAAAAGCTATGTAAAATGGGGAGTCTAAGGAGAGGAATTAAATGAGATTGAGTGGGAAAGCTGGCTGGAGCCAACCCATAGAATTTCATTTCAGCTTCTTCATAGTGGCTTTAGTTTCTGCTCACAATGGAACAGTTCTCTGTTTCCCATTTAGACCTCAATGGCATTTTGTGTTTTATGTTTTCGATTTGATTGATAAATCTTTCCCCCTCAAATCTCAGCAGCAATTAGGTATCCACAAATTATAACAGTGATTGAGAGAACTTTTAAGCATATCATCCCAAACTTGCACTTGGAGAACTGTAATAGTATTTACGTGAAATTCATTGGTATGCAAATACTTGAGATAAGAATCTTCTAAGGCTTTCTGTACAAGCTATAAAATAAAATCAAAGATCAAAATACCCAAACAAACCTTGTAGGATATTAATGATGGCATTAAATAAATCACAGTTAACATAATACTTTTTATTTTTATTTTCTGAGATCCAAACAGATAGCTGCAGATGCAGATCTAGCTTGTGAACAAGCTCATTACTATCTTACTATAAAAGCACAAAGCAGATGGAATGACCTAGCCATGGTAAGTTCTACTTTTGAAAAATAAATAGCCTTGTTTAAAACAGATTTGAGAACTTCGCATGGAGTTTATCTTTGATGGCATGTTCTTAGAGCAGCCATTTAGCTACAATAAAGGAATAATTCATTAACAGTCAGAACTTATGAAAGTTTAACAATACTGTTTAGTTCCTATCTGTTTCAGTGGTAGGAACTGTTTATCTGGTTTCAATGCAGCCTAGATCTCTCTGTGTACAAGGGAAGGTGATTTCTGCATCCTAAGGCAGCCCCTAATACATTTTAAAATACCGCTCTTAGGGGGCAGGGGACACTAGGCCATATCTTTGGAAGGGAATTGGAGGTTTCCCATGAGGGGCTGGCAAAAATCACCCCCCTGGCACCCATGGAAATCTAGGCAGCATCAAAACCTCAGTACTTTTCAGCTTTTAGAAATGTAATAAAAGAGCTCCACTATAGATGCATATATTTTGTAAGTCTTTGGAAGTCCAAGTATATAATATAATTCCTCATGACTACAGAGAAAGCCTGGAAAAGATTAACCCTTGCTATTGATGCCATCTCATGTTTTAGTTTTTCCATGAATACGATAGCGATGGAAATAACATTGTTATGAAAAAGGATTTGAAAGATGTCCTGTACAGATACTGCATTCCTTTAAATCCAAGAGAATTTGAAAAACTCTGGGCAAGGTAAGATAGTTGCAGTAATATGCATTTTTTAAAAAAAAACTTTACCTGTAAACTATGGAACCCGATGCTAAAATGGAAGGTTTAAAACCAGAGTCTGTTCATTATAATTCTTAATCACCGATTTCAGGCAAAAACAGTGCTAATGAGTGAAAAGAGTGTGAAAATAGCCACGTTTACATTATTTTTATGTAATCCTAGGTTCTCATCATTTCCATTTTCCAAAGATTTCCTATATTGTATCATGTCTTTAGTTGTTTTTACAGAGGAATTGGGCCAGAAATTGGACCATTAAGCAAGCTCTTCTGATATGAACTCTGCAAGCACAACTCAGTTGTAGAACCTGTGACCTCCTAGGCTGAAGGCATCTCATGAACTAAACTTGATCCCCATAATTAATTGACCACTTAGTTTTTGAGGTCCATAGCAGCAATGTATCATCACATACAATATATATGGTATGATAACTGTAGAGAAAATTAGTCACATGAAACCCATGTATTCTTTAAATAATAGATGATACAGGGAAACCGACAAAGATTCACATGGAAGGGGTAATCTCATTTCCCTCCATGGCCACTGTTGTTCTGCTGGCCTTTAGGTTTGTGCATCTAGATACTTCCAATCCAAATCAATGCCTAAGATTCCCTATTCCATTCCAAACAGGGGCGCAGTGAGGAAAACTGGAGCCCTGGGCAAAACCTAAGTTTGATGCCCCCCATGGGTGGTGGAGCTCCCCCGTCCTCCTCCCCTGGTGGCTTGTGGCTTCCCCCCTCCCTGCTGGCTGAACTTAGGCGCCCCCCCCCCTTACAGGGGGGAAGGTGAGCAGGCGGCAGCGGGCAGTGGCAGCATCCAGGGAGAGCAGCACAGTCAGTGGGTCGGCCAGGTGCAAATGCACCCCTGACTGCTAGCCCTGCCATCCCACAAAGATCCATCCGAGGACGCAGCAGGGCAGGCAAGAGGCAGAGCACAGGTAGCAAGGCTTGGTGGTTCGGCTTAGCTTGATCCACAGATCGGGCTGAGATGAGCTGATTTGGAAGCACTCGGAGGGCCAAGGGCCTGAGCCCGCCCCCTCCGAACTCCGCACGATCCGAACTTGCGGTAACATCCAAGATTCTTGGATGCATTTTTATTTTTATTGTTTTTTGTTTTGGCCTTCAGGGAGTGCATTGTAGAGATATCAGCACCAAAGTTTCAGAATATCATCAGGAGACTGTCCTGATGATACCCCCCAAGTTTGGTGCAGTTTGGTTCAGGGGGTCCAAAGTTATGGACCCCCAAAGGGGTAGCCCCTATCCCCCATTGTTTCCAATGGGAGCTAAGGAGATGGGGGCTGCACCTTTGAGGGTCCATAACTGTGCCTCCCCATGAACCAAACTTCACCAAACCTAGAGGATGTCATCAGGACAGTCTCCTGAAGATACTCTGAAATTTTGGTGCTGATAGCGTAACAATTGCACCCCTGACAGGCACCCCCAGAAATTTGCCCAATAATCTTACTTCTGCATTGATTTTTTTTCCATTGATGTCAATGGGGAATTTCTGGTGCAGCCTGTGGGGTGCACATTTCTGAAGGCACAATCACAAAGCTTTCAGGGTATCTTCAGGAGACTGTCCTGATGACACCCTGCAAGTTTGGTGAAGTTTGGTTCAGGGGGTCCAAAGTCTCTAAAAATGCACCTCCTGCAGGCTGAAACGTGAAAAACCACCAAAAAATAAAAACGCAGGAGCATGGCCTGCAAAATTCCTGAGCCCTGGGCAGCTGCCCACATTGCCCAATGGACATTACGCCACTGATTCCAAACTGCAACTATTTGAAATGAAGCAAGACACTCCTGAATTATTAGGATTCCTGAAATTTATCTCCTAAAATTTTGGGTTTGTTTTAGGTTATTTTAATTACGTTGTTTTCAGTGCATGGTAGACCTACCCTCTGAACCTAGATATGCCTCTAGACACCAGGTTAGTAGATATGCCTCTAGACACCAGGTTAACTAGCCTTTGAAAACAATATTGGCAGGGTTACTGTCTCCTATCCAGCTTTAAATGAAGATTGTCCACCACTGCAGCTAAAGCCATAGATTCACATGCAGGCTCGAACACTGGCACTGTAAATTCTTTGACAGAGGCCATGATATTGTTAGTGTATATCTCCATGAACTAGAGCTCTGAAGCTTGGTAAATATTCAGGACAAAGCACTTTGAGGCCACTATCCAAAGGGGGAGCTGAAGCAGCATTGGATGCAGTGTGTGCAAGTGCTGGCATCAGTGCAAGCAGTGCCAAACAAAGAAGCATGGATGCCGGCATAAAGGCCCATAGGCCAGCACAAAGAGCCAAATGGCTCTGCGGCACTGGAACCCAGACATTTCTCCTCACACTGTCACTTCTGTGTCACAGGAGGCCACACCAGCAGCAGAGGAAGACATTCTGAAGGCGGAACCAACTTCAGTAGGCTGCCGGAATAGTTTCAGATCAGGAACACCTCCTTCAGTGGCACAGTCTTATGCCACCCAAAAGTGTGATCTAAGTCATGCACTTCTATGGGCTGTCCCAAGAGAGAAAGGAGTTTCTTCTTCTCCCTCAGCTCCTGTGCTGCCATTTGTCTCTTTGGAGGCAGCACCTTGCCATCATCCCTGGCCACACCCTCAACACCTTTGGATTTGGCTGCTTTTGGTAGAAGAGTGTAAAAATGGGACACTTGTACATTTCTCTTCCAAAATGCAGGGCCCAGTCTATCCTAAGATAGTAATATCACTCCCAAACTATCCTAAGATAGTAATACTGCTCCCAAACTATCAGAGTAAATGAAATTTATCTGAAATATCATCCAAAAGGGAGACATTGTATAACTCTTCCCAGAAACTGGGCATATGAGCAATACCTCCAAACTTTCTACGCCATCCAGGAAGCTGGATACACATACAGTGGTGGCGAACCTTTGGCACTCCAGATGTTATGGACTACAATTCCCAACAGCCCCTGCCAGCATGGCCAATTGGCCATACTGGCAGGGGCTGATGGGAATTGTAGTCCATAATATCTGGAGTGCCAAAGGTTCGCCACCACAGACATAGGATGTTCAAATTGTTAGTTAAAACTATCAAACAGAAAGGTAGTTGTATATTTGAACACCAAACCCAGGAGACATTGAATTTGCCTTATAACAGAGACCAGTTTTTCACTGCTGAGGAAGTCAAGTTGGACATGGAGTTAGTGGGACAGTTAAAAAGAAAATCATGCATATTAGGTTAAAAATATAAAAATTTTCATTGCCCTATAGTAAACATTTTTATATGAATCCCAGTGCCTGGTTAGGCAGGAGAGTCATAGATGTCTAGTGAACTGTTAAATATTTGCTCAAATAATATACACTCAGTGAGACAACTGGAGTATAGCAGTCCCCCAAATCCAAAGATTAATATATGGACATGATTACAAATTCTAAAATCTACTAATACCGTCCAGAATGTGATGGGGCAAATCACCTTTGCCTAATATGCTAACAATAGTCTGTTTTTGCCTTTGAGGTCAAGGTCCAAGATTTCCTGCTTTTTCTCTGGATAATGGCTTAAAAGTTAACATCTTGATATGACAAGCAGCTGTTGCTTCAGCTGTACTAGAGGGCCAGTAAAATTTCCATAATGATAAGTTGTTTTATGGACCTTGCCTTCATTCCTAAAATGAACACAGTGTTCTATAGGAGAGTTGGTAGTGCCTTCCTGTTATTCTAATCCCAAACATTCCCATGGAAAAGTTTGGCACTGTTTTGATTTTCAAAGAGCCTTGAGTTTTTATTTGGATAGAACTAAGGCAGTACATGCTAGCTTGGGAGGATTGGGAGGCCATTACATCATACTGCTGGATATTTACCACTGCTAAACTCTGTAGAGCTCTCCTTGCTTCTCCACTCCATCTATCTCCCTCATACAGAAAGAAGTGATAGAACTGTTCCACTCTACAAAAGGGATAGGTTTCTACTCTTGGTACTTCACTATTCCAAACAAACATGGACATCTTCACTTCATTCTCAGTCTTAAGGGTGTCAGCAATGTATCAAGGCCAAACGGTTTTAGATGGTGACTCTAGCATCCATCCTTCGTTTAAACGGAGAGCCTAGTTTGCATCTATCAACCTGAAGAACCTCCTCATCTCAATCTGACCACAACCTGGTTGCTTCCTTCAGTTCACTGTGAGAGATACCTCTACTACTTGTACAAGGTGTTACCTTTTGGCTTCTCTACTAGTCTGAGGGTTTTTACAAAGTCTGTGGCAGTGGCTGCAGAATATCTTTACTAATAAGTAAATTGACGAGTAGTATACACTGAAAATAATACAAATTGGCAAGAAATATACTACAGTGACACAGTGGCATGGGGGGGGGGGAATGGTGCCCAGAGCAAAATGGCACCTCCCCCCCAGCACAAGAAATCTTGCTGCAACAGACATTTGCCCCCCATCTTTCAGCAGATGTTTTGTGCATAATCAGCCACAGACAAACTAATCTTATTGCCTTGGCTTCTCTCATCATCGGGCATCCACTGCATTCAACAAGTCAAATTCAGTGTCTCTTGGGTCTATAGCTGCCTCGGTTTTTGTGGAACCACTTGCAACTCTATAACTGTTGTTCCTCCATGATTTCCACCCACTAGTCATGACTAAGTGCTGAATTATTTTCTATTTTCTTCGTTTTCGGTTTTCTTCCTTATTCCTTTAAGGATGTTTTGTGACAGCAGGTCTTCATCATTAAGCCATCTGCTGCAGAAGCTTTACTTCAGATAATTTGAAAACAAAACCGAACTTCCCATGTGATTAAATGAAGTTGGAGCAATCAACATAGCAAAATTAGGAAATGAAACATCAGTGAAAATTAAATATCTATAGAAAATCTGATATCTATAGAAAATCAGAATGCAAATTGTGTGTGTTACGTGCCTTGAAGTCTCTTTTCGACTTATGGAATATATAAAACAGAACAGTTTAAATAATATTGTAGTGCAATATAATGCCATAGTGCTTGGAGTCTGCTGGAGAGGGGTTTCTGATTGCTTCTGGGCATTCTTTTGTCTAGTTTGTTGCTAAGTGAAGAAGGCCTGTTTCCCTGGGGTTGATTGCTGGCCCTGCCCTCTACTATTGCTGTGACTGTTGATAGGTGGGGGGCAGTGGGGGGGATTCAGCAGGTTTGCACCACTTCGGCAGAACCAGTTGTTAAAATGGTGCTTGTAAACAGCCAGTTGTTAAATTATTTGAATCCCACCACCGGAACCGGTTAAATTATTTGAATCCCACCACTGGTGGGGGGCCTTTAAATGGTAAGGCTCTTCCTCGCTTGAGGCACAAGCCTTTGGCGTGAGCTAGAGGGCAAGAGCTAAAAGGCTGTTGCCCTGTGGCTCTTAGTCTTGGGATTGGGGACCCTATACGGAATTAAGAAGCTTTTACATTATTGTGCTTGTCACCCCTTTTGGTCAGGCCTGTAAGTTTCAAGTTGGATCAACTCACACAGATGGGTGAAAGAATCCACTTGGAAGGTGATGATGAATGCTCATGGATGATTTCTAGTCCCCTGCAGGGAGTGTGTTCTATCTGTTTTCTTCCCTGATAAGATGGACTTCACATGTTAGAAGTGTAAGTTGATAGGGTTCTCAGAGGAGCAAGTTCAGAGCCTGGAGGAAAGAATTAATATTGTGAGATCAAGGAAAGGGAGGATTGCATTAGCAGAAGCCTTGATGTCCTGCCTAGGGAAGGGGAGACTAGTCAAAGGGACAACAGCATGGTTGACTGACCTAGCAAGACTTCAGAGCACTACAGCATGACTCCAAAGGCATCAGGCAAGATGGCACTTGGTGACATTAGAATTCAGGAATCAATTCCAGGCCCTTGTGGTGGCAACAGAGACAGAAACACTGCCAGCAGAAGACTTACAAACACAAGGCAGATAGAAGGCGGAGAACAGTGGCATATTAAGAAATGGCACTGGAATGAAAAGGAAAGTGTTGGCCATAGGATACTTCCTGCTGAGGAGTATAGAACAGGCCATGACCCCATGTGTTGCTTGCCAGAGGCAAAAATTAAAGATATTGTTGACTAGATTCTAAAACTGATCAAGCCTGCAGTCCATTACCCATTTGTGATGTGGAACCAACAACACAGTATCAAGGTTGCCCAGATGAGTGGCTGGTCCTAGACCTCTTATTGGACTGGAATCCACATATTATTTATCAAATTGCTAAGTATCTCCGGACCTAGACACTGTAAGGATCCATGGCTGGTTCTGAATGATCCTGAATAATTTTTATCTTTATGCTATTCAAGTTTGAGATCTTTTACTAATGTGCTTTCTAATGTGTATAGTTGTGTTAATTGGCTATGTAATATTTTAGATTGTTTAGTGCCTGTACCAAATGCTTAATAAAGGTTGTGTACTGTACTATAGCCAAACAAGCAAGGGAAATGGAAAAGAGCATAAGATTGTGGCCCAAGAAGCCAAGGGCTACTAGATTCAGTGCTAGATTCTTCTAGATCGATTCCACACAGCATAATTATACTGGGTTACATTTGGTATTTAAAAATCTAGGTCTATTTTATTCCAGTTTCTACCTTCCCATGGATGCCCAATTCCATGAAGGAGTCAAGTTAAGACTGGGAGGAAATACTCTGATTTCTTTTGCACAAGCCCAGCTTGTTTTGTTTTTACAATGCAGATGCAGCACGCATGCTCGAATATCTCCTGTGTGCTGCATTCTAATAGGCTCTTCCCCGCCCCCCGGCAGTGCTTCTGATTGGCGGATCTTCAGCAAGAAAACCAAGCAGGACACACACACCCCTTTTTTCTCTAGCTTTGGAAAGGAGCCGGTGCAGTGACCAACATGGCAAGCACAAACTTTTGACCAATACTGGGCAGAGTATCCATATTTAAAGGTGTGCAAGAAACCACAGCACGAGACACTCACCCCCACCCCCATGTACCAAATAACATTTGACTGGTCTTTCGGGCTGTCATGGAGTGAGAGCATCCTGCCAGGGAGGTGCTTCTCCCCGCCCCATCCTCCCCAGGACCCTGTTGGGAACATGAGTCCAGAGCTGTGGGGCTGGGCTCTCCAGGCTGTGGCTTGGCTAGAGAGCAGTGCTTGGCGAGAGTGAGCGGGAACAGGGTGAGCCCTTGTGCTTTCCTGCACAGGCTCACTTGCCTGGCTCCCAGAAGAGGTATCATAGGGCAGAAAACTTGCTTGGGGAATGTTTCGGAAAGGGCGGGCTGCAACTCATCAGAAATGAAACTGACATGATGTAAGGTGGGGGAGATCAGGCGACGGGGTGGGAAAAATAAATCAGTTTTGCTCCTGTGGCATTCGCACGGCATGGATTCAACGCGGGATTTTGAAAAAAGATCGTGATTTTAGTGGTTTTTGGGGGAAAAACTGAGATGAGGGAAATATCACGGGACAAACCCGCTTTAGGACCAGGAACCGTGCAATTTTTTTGGCCAAACCAGGATATTTCCCTTGCTCAACTAGTGATATTTGGATCATGCACAATTGACCATAGAGTGCTGTCCCTTGAGGTTTGCACTGTAACCATTGCCAAACTGTTACTTGAAAACCTCAATGAGGCAATGCAGGCTAAGAAGTACTAGTGGTGGAGCTGAATTTCATATATTTAAGGGAAAGGGACATTGCGCAATGGTAAAACATCTGCTTCGTGTGCAGAAATTCTCAGGTTCAATCCCTGATATCTCCAGTTAAAAGCACTGGCTAGTAGGTGATGCAAGAGACCTCACCTTGAGAACCGGGAGAGCCACTGCAAGCCAAAGTAGTCAGTACTGACCTTGAAAGAGCAATAGACTCTATATCAGGTAGCTTCATGCACTCATATTAATTTGACCTAGCTAGTCTATTCTTTGAATGAAGAATTTTAGTGGGTTTTTTTAAAAAAAAAAACCTTAAATATGTTCATGGACAATGGACTCCACCCAAACACAGAATTTGCATTCACCAATACTACTGCTGCTGCTGCTGCCGCTGCTGCTGCTGCCGCTGCTGCCGCTGCTGCCGCTGCTGCTGCTGCTGCAGAGAATGCAAATCTGAATCACAACCTGGACTGAAAACCCTCACCTGCAATACTACACTATCAATCACACCTTTGCATATCAAGTTCCACCCATACACTTATTGATTGGTTCCCCACCCGGGGACATGACAATTTAGACCCTGCTAAAACATTCCCTTCTCACTGGACACAGTATGTAATAGACTTCTCTCTGTGAAACACCTCTGAATATGCCAGCCACAGATGCAGGCAAAACGTTAGGAACAAGATCCACCCGACCACAGCCACACAGCCCGGCAAACCCACCACAACCAGTTGAATCCGGCCGTGAAAGCCTTCGACAATACATTAAATATGTTTATTTCCATTTAAGGATTGTTTGAGTATAGGTGATTAACCAGAATTAAAAATAATTAATAGCATTTAGAACTATGTACCGCATGCCTTTACATATATGGTAATCCCTTCTCTGACGGCTAATTAGGCAAGCTTCTTTTGTAGCGGGCTTGAAGCCAGTGGGTATATATGCAGATCCCCCCCCCCCCCAGATATTTGAAAATGACTCTTAGCAGGAGTTCAAAGTGGAATAATGGAAAAGAGGGTCTCTTTAACAGTGAATGATCTGATAGCTAGGCATCTCTGGAATTAACCTTACTACAGTCAAATTCCAGAAGATTAATTGTGGCAAGTTAAAAGCAAAGATGGAAGACTTATCCTTTTCAGGCTCGTTGTAATTGATTCAGAAAAGCTAAAAAAATTTTTTCCAATTTCTACATTTGACATAATAGAAGGAATATTCCCCACCCTCTTCATTCCCCTCTTCCTCTCCCACTTACCATTTTGTGACGGGAAGTGCTGGGATGGCCTGCTAGCTTCAGGGTCTGAAACCTGCGGCTCTCCAGATGTTCATGGACTACAAATCCCAATTGGCCATGCTGGCAGGGGCTGATGGGAATTGTAGTCCATGAACATCTGGAGAGCCGCAGGTTGCAGACCCCTGCGTAGTCCACAAATGGGCCTAAGGGAGAGTCTCTTCTGCCCCAGCCCCCTTCCTAATGTCTTGGCTGCTGTTTTGGCAGTGCTACCAGGTATACTTGGTGCACCTTATGAAACATAGGTGCCTTGATAATAACATTTTCCAGGGGGCTATGAGCATGTCTCAGATACTGCTGAAACAGTGACTAGCAAGAGAGAGACTGTCCTCCCCACCCATTGGTTAGCCACTATCAACAATATTGTAAGCTGCAACAAGGCAGGTGGCACAGGAAGGGGAAAGAAAGAAGGAAGGGGAAATGAGAATGGAGAGGAGTTCTTCACTGGATTAAAAAATGTAGCCTGAGATAAGAATTTTGGATGATAAAGCGCGGCCGCGACTCAAACGCGGCCGCCGTTGCGGGAGGGCGAGGGGCCCGGCGAAGGCTCCAGGCCCGTTTGCGCATGCGCGGCCGTCCCGCGCATGCGCAGAGGGCCGGGCAACTCAGGCTCGCCCTGCGCAAGCGCGGGCGAGCCCCAGCTGATTGGAGGCGTGCTCTCGCGATAAGCGGGAGCACGTCTGCAGAGGGGGCCGGAGGCTGGGCCTATAAAAGGCCCTGCCTCGTGGTCGCCGGCCCCACTCCGCAGGAGAACGCCGAGGGATTTTCCCACCCACCCGATCCCTGTTTTTAGAAATGTTTAAATGTTGTGTTGTTGTCATAGCCATTTGCGGGTTGCGCATGGGAAGTGATCCGCTGGCAGGGGAGCGGGGAGAGCTCCCCTGTTTATTACACCTCATTAAGAGGTAGGGGTGGAACAAGCCCACGGTTGGAATGCCCCGCGGGGGGCTAAGGAGCTTGCGCCCCTAGCGAAGGATGGAGATGGGGCCCCAGTCATGGGCACTTCGCCGGTCTGGAATGTCCCACTCCGATCTTCTGCTTGGCTATATTCCTCCAGCAGGCGGGCTGTAGGAACTAGTCATCCTCTGGGGAACAGCACTCGGGCTGCCCAGATGCTTGGATCACCTCCCATGCTGCGCCAATTTGCCTTCCTGTATTTTCGGTTAATAAATTCTTTGGCTATGGCCATTTGCTTACCCACACTATATATATACTGTCTGGTGTATTATTCTGTGTATCTGGTCACTGAGCAGGAAGGGCCACACCTCTACACGCAATGTTTACCTTCATGTTGAAAGCCCCTGCAACCCCTGCATTTGATAGGTTCCTAAGAATCTGGCTGAAGCCATTTCTGTCCTGAGCAGAAGAACTGAAAACACCGCATTACAATACATCATCAGGTGATGGCTACTAGCTTAGGGGGCTCCTAAAAAGGATCCAAAAGGATGACACATATTGCTAGCTTAAGTATATTGGGGGTCATTAACCACAGCCATCACCTCCATACCCTGTGAGGTTCTAGAAACATCTGAGTGGTTACTGTTGAAAACAGAATGCTGGACTAGACAGACTTTGGCCATTGCTGAATAATAGCTGCATTGTTTTTGCAACAAGATGCATAAGAAGCAAATTAGATTTATTGTGCTGAGCCTTAATATCTGATGGAAGGGAATATGTCTTTTGAAAGGTATGATGTGAACTCAAAAGGCTACCTTACTCACCAAGAGTTTCTACAGAAACTGGGGGTACAGTCTACACCTATCACTGGACTCAGCAGACTATATATGGAAGACAACGGTGTACCCTTTATGAAGCATTACAAAAAGGTAGAAAAGAAACCAATGGATATCAATGAGATTGTAAATAAAATCCGGTAAGTAAATAAATTACTTTTTCATTACGTTTGTGCTTCTGAATATGAGATTATGTATTTGTATGGTTCTATATTTATGAATATATGCTATCTGGTTAAAAAAGATTATAAATACTTAAATTAACTAAATTTCTCTTGTGCAATATTGAACAACAGCTGAAATAGTGGCAAAATTTTGAGTTGGAAGCAAATTAACTCCAATTACGAAGAATTACTTCAATCCCGTACTAACGAACCTTGTTAAGACAAAGTTATACTTTTTAATTTCAACTTTTAGACAAAAGGGACCATAATCAATAAATGTTGTGTATCGCCTTTTAAATTTGAAATGTCAATAAATAATTTGATTGATTGATATTTGTGAATATGAGACCTTTATCCTCTTCTTATAGTACACAGAACATTGGTAGCTTTCTTTACACATGGCAATGCTTTGGTTTGTTTAGAATTGTTTGTGGATTCATAGATTAAAATACGGTTCTTGCCTAGAAAAGTTCAAGTTTTAACTGGGAGAGGCAAAAGGAAAGGGAGGGCCAAAGGTAGCATTCTCTGTGTACAGTGAGCAAATATTTTCTAAGCTTGGGTTTTTCTCCCAAAGCAAACAGAACTGGAGCTCAACCCCCACCTCCCACTGTTCCCTAGGTCCACATAGTCTTGAGAATGCTAAATTAAAAGTATGTAGCATACATGTGACCTCTAGCCACATAGGGTAAAACTGCCCCATATCCATCCAGGCAATTTCTGTACATTTATAACATCAGAGGCTCATTTCCCTGCTCATGTAGTGTGATGTAGGCAAAAAATAAAAAATAAAAAAGGTGGGGGGAAGCCAGGCTTTCACAGTTCTTTGTACCTCTATATATCTGTCAGCTGACTGAGGTTTCAGTTCATGCACTTCAAAAGAGCATTACACACTCTTTTTGCTTTAATAACAGCCCAAAACAAAGCTGTGGGGTGGAGGGAGGATGGGAATAGAATGGTGGCTGGGAATGGAGAACTCCTTTCTCCCACAGGAAACTCCATCGTGGAAAATGACTTATGCCACCTTTTTTAGCTCCACCCGTGGGAATGACCTTGGAATGCTCCCCTCGTCCGTTTGCATGGCACTGGTGTAACTAGTGTAACCTTTCTGCCACTTCCAACCCCCTGGAATTGCACAGTAAATCCACAGACCTCTTCTTTTGCTATGGCAACATCAGTTGTAGAACCCTGGCACCAAGTCTTTTATGCTGTTCATTCAATTTAATCCCAAACATTTTGTAAAACACGTTCATTAGTGTTCATTTTAAACTCTGCACAACTGATAAGAGGGCTTGAACAGCTTTATGTTCAAGAGCGGCAGGAGAGGATCTGGGTGTATAATTTTTCCTTTTGTTTTTCCTCAAGAAGAACAAATACCTCAAATTAGAAACATTTGAACAGTGATTCTCCAGCACTCCAAGAGAAACGCAGACCAGTTTGTAGGGCAAGATTGGTTGGCTTGTTTGTTTGTTGGGCAGCCGGGCAGGATCTGTAGTTTAAAGCATGTGCTTGGTGCTTAGTTTTACTGCCCAAATTGGAATAATTACTGCTTGGCAGTCATTTATTCATTCCAAAAAAATGGTTATTCTAAAAATAAAGACAGAAAGAAAGGGTTTGATTGCCTATCTTTTTATTCTGAACTAGAAGGTATCTATGCAAGGTAGCAGCAATGATGAAAAGTTATCATTCTAGTTATATGGGAGAGGGTATAAAGTGCATCTGAAAAGGGATTCCAAATTATTGCTATGGAAGTGTCATATTATAACAGTTTACATCGTACTGTGGACCAAAAGGCACATTCAGGTATTTGAAGAGCTAGTATAGTGTAGTGGTTAGTATGCCAACTAGGACTGAGTAGGTGCATGTTCACCTCAGTCTTGAAGCTCTCAAGAGCTATAATCCTAAAAAGCTTTCCTGGGAGCAAGCCCCATTTAATAAAAATCATATCTGCTTCCCTGGGTTCCTTAGATCAATCACCTCAGCCTAACTTATCTCACAGATCTGCTTTGTGAGTAAAATGGTGGAAGGAAAAATATATATGTGACTGAGCTCGTGGAAGGATGAGTGAGGGCCGAGTTAACAATAATTAGTATTTATATAACATTTGACAAGTGCACATGATCCTTGAATACATCTGAGTAAACTTTGCAACATCTTGTGACCTATGCCAATATTATTATTCTAGCTACAGAATGGAGGCAGCATGGTGTAGTGATTAACAGTGGTGGACTCTAATCTTGGGAACCAGGTTCGATTCCGTGCTGTTCCACATGAAGTCTGCTGGGGGACCTTGGCTAGTCATGGTTCTCTCAGAACTCTCTCAGCCCACGCAGAAGCAGGCAATGACAGACCACCTACAAATGCTCTTGTCTTGAAAACCCTACAGAATCACCATAAATCAGCTATGATTTGGCCCATGCACACACAGAGAATAGAACTGAAGTAGAGAGAACAATGGTTTGTCTAAAGTTCTTCACTGCTCATATTTTTGGCCATCCTAATGCTTCTATTTGTAATCTACATACCAGATATAGGCCTTTATTCTGGCCCCCTTCCTCTCCCAGGCGGATCTGGCCACAGTGATTCATGCAACGGCCACCTTCAGATTAGACTATTCCAACTCACTCTACGCGGGCCTGCCCTTGAGGCTGATCCGGAAATTGAAACTGGTCCAGCATGCGGCGGTTCGTTTGCTCACGGGAGGTGCCATCAGAGATCACATCATGCCCGTGTTGCACTGCTTGCACTGGCTCCCAGTTGAGTTCCGAATCGTCTTCAAGGTATTGGTGTTAACCTTTAAGGCCTTACGCCGTCTGGGACCCTCGTACCTAAGGGACCATCTGGCCCCATATGTCCCACATCGGTCTCTGCGTTCAGCAGAGACCAATTTGCTGGAGATCCCCGCCCCCTCCATGATGCGGCTGGCCTCCACTAGGGCCAGGGCTTTTACGGCCCTGGCCCCTGCCTGGTGGAATGCTCTCTCTCCAGCTGTCTGGGCCCTGCGGGACCTAAATGAGTTCCGCAGGGCCTGTAAGACCGAGCTATTCCACTGGGCTTTTGGGAAGGCCAGCTGCTGATATATGTGCCCGTTAACAGCTAAGACCCGCTGTTCCCCTCTCAGAGGAATTTTAGAGGAGTTTTAATGGTCGAACGCCATCTGCATTTTAAATGGTTACGAAACTTGAGCGCTGCATTTTAACTTGATTTTAACTTGATTATTAACATTTAGTATTGTATTTGTTTATCCACTTGTTTGTATTTATGCTGTAAACCGCCCTGAGCCCCTCGGGGGAGGGCGGTATATAAGTGGAACAAATAAATAAATAAATAAAAATTTAACAGCCCAATCCAAAGTTGATGGGCATGTGGGGACAGCACTGCTCCGGTGCCTCTTGGTCCGCTCCAAAGGGCTTTCCCATGGTATGGGAAGCCCAAAAATATATAAACCTCCTTCAGCTCAAAGCCCCCATGGGGCGAATAGAGACACGCTACGAAAATGGTGGTGTATTCCTGCTAGCGACTCCGCTGGCGCATGGGGGCCAGTTGGGCACTGGAGGCTGACTAAGATCATCCCCAGCCCCCAGAATGCCCCTGGAATGTTCCCGGAATGACTTAACCATGGCAATGCAGATTTGCCCCTCCACTGGTATAAACTCACACCGCTTCCAAAGGGGAATTCGGCCCCTGCTCTGAATTGGGTTGCCTGTTTGCCACTGAAATAAAAAGAAAAGGCATAAGGCTCCCACAGTCTGTGGAACCAAACACATAACTGCTCCACAGACCACCAGAAAATATCTGGAAAGAAATTGGTTTCGCTTGGAACTACAAGCCATCATATACAACTGACTATTATGGGGTAACTCTGATTATCCTTTCAAGTAGCGGGCCTGAGCCTTAGACTTCCAGTCTTAAAATGAATGAACTGGTTTCCAGAATGTGTACTAAACGCTTATTGTTAAATACTGTTACGTTCCTTTGACAGAATATCTAAAATGAGCATTGACTTTTTTTAGGGAGAAATACCAGGCTTGCTCTCAAGATTTCCATAAGGCCTTTTTGCAGCAGGATAGCAACAGAGAAGGCCTCATAACAGTGGACAACCTGCACAAGATACTGGAAAACCTCGACTTTTTTCTGGACTATCAGGAGTACAACGAACTTCTATACAGGTTATCGCAGTTCTATGGTCTTTCTTCATTTAGTAAATTTATCATATATGTGACCTGAAGGATCTGAGTCATCTTGAACAAATTACTTTACTAGTACTGCAAGCCTAAACAATCTAAGTCCAGTTGGTTCAGAGGCGTAGCTCCAAGGGGACGGGGGGCACGATGCACCAGGCACGTGCCCCTGTGGGGGTGTGGTGAGGGCGTGGCAGGGGTGTTCTGGGGTGGGACGGGGGTGTTAATTTGATGTACCTATAATAAACTAAAGTAGCTAAGACATGGGTAAGGGATCAGTTTAATATAATTTTGTTCGGTCATTAAACAATAACAATTTTTTAAAACCATGCAAAGTTTAAAAAGAGAAACATTTTAATGATGCTACAGAAGTATAATAATTTCAAAGATAATATTTTTGCTAGCCGTGGTTGGGCAGATGAGAAAATTTTTCTGAAACATCCACAGCAAAAACTATACATAAACTAGTGCATAAATATCTGAATTCTGTATACCAAGATGATATCATGTTTTTTTCTGTGTGTGCCAACCTGAAGATAACTAACCAGAACAGAGAACCCCAAGGATTAGTTAGAGGTAAGCTATATTTACCTTGCAGTATGAGGTCGTAGGATCCAGCAGACTTACACTTCCTGAGAAGACTCTTCTGTCTTTTCACTCCACCTGTGAATTGAGTGATTAAGCTCCATAAAGAGAATTTTTGCTGCATTGCTCGTTTTCTCAAAGATTTTCATGATAAGCACTTCCATTCATTGTAATTTTCTGCAGACTAGTCCTTTCCAAATTGAAGCCTTCCCCCTCCTCATCTTAAATAATAGAGTAGATTAGCATATGCATTTGGTTTTATTACTAAAATTTTAATACCAACTTGGCAACTGAAAAGCCTTGATTATTTCCTTTTCCACTGACTGCCTAACATCTGACATAGGCTAATACATGGATTGGTTTGCAGCTGCAAAATGTAAAAGCACTGCTCTTGAATGTGCTTTTGTTTTGTTTTGTTTCCAGCAGCAGATATTTATGTCTGTGTATTGAATTTATTTTCCCAACCTTTTTTTTAAATCAAGGACCCCCTTTTTTCCCAAAGCCTCTCCCCATTTCATTAACATCGCGGCCAACAAATATTGTGGCAAAAGATCATTTAAAGAAGTCATCAGCAAATGATGTACAGAAAATACAGCCGATGAAAAGCACTTAGTTTTAATAATTTCACACCAGAAGTAAGATTTGCTGCTCCAAATCTTTATTACTCATTTTGTGCTTTACTGTAAGAGTCTGCTCTGTTCTCTGTGATGCTTTTTGAGAACTTGGTCAGCAACAAACCATCCCAGCCCTGCATTTAGGCTGTGTGAGTCTTCCGGGGAGCTCGTGTTTGACCCAATTAAAGTGAAAAACTCAGTTGCAACATAAGATCATTCACATTTCGCACATGTTACCTCTGCCAAGTTTACCTTCAAATCCTCCCAATCCAGTCACTCACTCTCATCCCTGAGTCTAGCTAGGATTTGGATGGAAGACCTTCAAAGAATACCAAGGTCATGCATGACACACAGGCAGGCAATGGCAAACTACCTATGAATGCCTCTTGCCTTGAAAACCCCACTAGGGGTCACTATAACTCAATGTGGACTTGACAGCAAGACAGTGTTTTGAAATAAATACTGCACCCCAGAATTCTTCCTATATTTGATTGAAAAATGACTGTGTAATTTATGAAGAATTCCACAGCTTTGTGTCACTTTAATCCTTAACACTAGACTTACCTCCTGCTGTCACTGCTCTGGCCTCAGTCAATAGAGTGGTGAGAGCAAAACTTGTGGTGAGGGGGGGGTAACATATGCTATGGCATCACATATTGTCATTTCCCTCTGTCTCTGCCCCCAAATGTTCCCACCCTCACCATGTCCCCAGATGGCAACCCTGCTTGCCACAATAAATGTTTCCCACTAACTTCAAAAAGACCTCTTTATTCTGATCAATGACCCCCCCTTACACTGAGCTTGTAAAAGGGAAGTTAATATAATATTATAATAGAATAGAATATAATATAATACTATACAATACAATATCATACATCTTATAATATATTCATTATGTTTAAAATCTACATTGGGTTTTGGTTTATTTCTGAGCACAGTTCAAAAGTGCTAGTCTTGAACTTTTTTTAATAAATAATTTTTATTTTTTTATAATAACCTAATAAAATTATAAGAGCAATTAAATAACCAGGAGAAAAAAAACAATTGATACAGAAAACAAAGCTTACCTTTATGATCATTCTGAATGTTAGGAGAGAACCACAGAATTATTCCAGTGGTATTCTATGAAGGTATATAAATTGATCAACCAAAGATATTATCTGGTATACAGTCACCATGACTGCTATTTCTAAAAAAAAAGGTGTGTTTTTTTCAAAATTATGGAACCTATCAAAATATAAACTTCTTAAGAACATAAGAACATAAGAACTAGCCTGCTGGATCAGACCAGAGTCCATCTATTCCAGCACTCTGCTACTCGCAGTGGCCCACCAGGTGCCTTTGGGAGCTCACGTGTAGGATGTGAAAGCAATGGCCTTCTACTGCTGCTGCTCCTGAGCACCTGGTCTGCTAAGGCATTTGCAATCTCAGATCAAGGAGGATCAAGATTGGTAGCCATAGATCGACTTCTCCTCCATAAATCTGTCCAAGCCCTTTTTAAAGCTATCCAGGTTAGTGGCCATCTTTTATCTTTTATCCCCTAGCACAATTATCACATATTAGCACATTTTAGCATGCTACTCTTAATCTTTAAAGCCTTAACTGAGCTGGGATCTAAAGGACTGCCTTCTCTCACTAAAACCAGCCTACAGGGTTGTTCAGCACCTAACCCAAGCTTGGGGCACCCAGTTGGCGGAGGGTAGTTGTGATGCCCACTCTTATTTCTTTACAAATATATACAATAGGTGCAAAATATTTACTCCTTTGCTTCTCTTCCCACATTTCGCTGCCACCAGGAATTACATTCCAATCCCCTTTATTCTTTCCCCTGAAGTAGCGTGTCCAAGGTTTAAAGTGGTTTCGAGGAGCTTCGTGGTCCTGAGGAAATTACTAGTGCGGGATTCCAAGTTACTTTTAACAAATTAAAATTTTTATGTATATTTGTTATGTAGCTTAAATGTTTCAGGAAATAACTGTAGTCGACCCACGTGGTCAGCGTAAGAACGAGACGAGACGCGGAGATAACATCTGGTGGAGATGCATGTCCAGCAGCGGAGGTCCTGTGAGGTCCATTCCTAAGCGAATCTCGCTGAGTGCTGGTTCCTGGCACCTTTATTATGATTCTAATGGGGCGTGTAGAGGCGGAATGAGGAGAGTCGAGAGGGAGAAATGAGGAGATCATCATGTGATGCATGATCTCTCACCTGGCTGCTACGTCGCGAGCGTGGCGTCTGGGCCTAATCCTCTCACCTGGGGGCAGATCATTGTCCCGCTTTGTCTGGGACGCCCGGTGACTGAGCCAGATAGTTCATGACCCGTGACTCCTCCTGGGGGTTGAGAGTGGGGAATGCTGATGCGACCAGAAGGCCGTAGGTCCGTTGGTGTGCCAACGTTCTACCACGGTGCTGCTGGGTCAGCAGTGCATTACTACATCTCCTCCTTTTTACATTTTAGAAGGGGACGAAATGCTAGGGGTGATTTAAAGGGGCGGCTTGTCTCCTCCGCCCGTCTGGTCAAGCTGACCGAGCTGCTTGTGTAACATTAGAACTTGGTTTAGCGGGGTAAGGAAGTCGAGGGCTTCTTACACGTTACAGGCAATATTAGATACACATTGAATGAAACAAGATCCGGCGGCCAGGGCATACAATCAAACCAATGCAGAGCTGTGCGATAGCACTCAACCATCCTCCCGGCAGCCAGCTCAGAGGGCTGACCACCAATGGGGCAATACATAAGTATTTCAGATTTGGATACAATTTCTTACCAACTCCGCACTTTCATATATGAATCAACTGGGAATTATCAAGAGATTAAAGCAACACATATTATGTACATTCTCACACAACCCTGGTGATGCAATAACAACAAACAATCAATGAAGCTGACACGATAATCTAAAATTAAGCAGCCGAAGTTCCTGCTGCTTTCGGAGGCCAGGGCATCCGGAGCAATGGAGGTGGAGTTGATGGACTTACAAGGGCACAGAGCCAGCCGGCCAATAGTCTTGGTGTTACAGGAAACAAGTCCGGGGACTCCCACAAGGGAAGTTCGCGAGGGAAACACACTCCGCTTGGTTAGAGCCGCCACTCCAGCAAGGGGTCGAGGGGAAGAGGCGGAGCTGGCTGTGCTTGGGCTTCGGGAGGTGAAGCCTGAGGGCAAACGATGGTGAAGCGGTAGCAGAGAGTTCCGGCAGACACAGGCGGAAATGCAGCAACAACAAATAACATAACTTCTAAAAATTAAGGTACATGCAGTAACTTCAGCAATAGTTGGTTCACAGTAAGCAATAAAACATGGCTAAGCGATACATAGGCTGGATGATGTATGCGGAAGGAAGGCAACCCGTGGTTGCATAATTGTCCAATGCATGGCTCTTGCTGTTTGACTACCAAAGCTACAGAAGCGATGGCGTTAGAGTCCATAGATTTCTAAAGAGCTGAGGGAGAGCTACTGATAGTCTTAGCATTGCAGGTTCAGTGGTTCTCCACGAGCAAGGTTGTGAGAAGAAGGCGTGTTCCAACAATATTCAATGACTGAAAACAGCAGAGAGTTCCAAGGGTTAATCTATCAGGAATGTTCCTGGCTGCAATTCCAAGTTTCAGCCAGGGCTGCAGAGAGGGAGAGAGAATGGCGACTGTGGATGAGGGGCAGCGACACACAGTATCAAACTCTGAGCCATAGCTGGCCCCAGGCTGCACCGTTCCCCGGGGTGGCCCCAGTGAGGGCTCGCGATCTCCGTGGAAGAATGGGTGTGCTGGCTCCAGAGAGATCCCTCCCATCTCGGCCCAGGCTGGGGCAGCAATCGGGCCCTCTCAACAGAGGCGGCTGGGTTGGATCCTCCAGGGAGGCCCGCTCCATCTCTCGGGATGGGGCTGGCCTGGCATGTGAGCTGGACTCCTGTATGGAAGAGAAAACAAGCAACGCTTTTCCCAGGGGTTTGCAGCTGGCTGGGTTAGTAGATGACAATAGAGGACCTGAGCCCTGAGTGGGGTGAGTAATTTTGAATGATTGATAGAGAACGATACTTTGGATATGGTCTGCTGGATGAGACCTTGATTTATGGTCTGCTGGATGGGACCTTGATTGGGTCGATAGGGGGGGGGGAACTACTCCCCTTTCTTTCGTTTGTTTTGGCCAAGCTTTCGCCCAGAAGCAGTTGGCCCATTCCGACCGCGATAAGCTTGCAACATTCAAAGCGTTAAGAGACACAAGGCAGGAATTGCCCGAAGGCTTAGATGGAACGAAGGAAAAGGTTCTCGAGGAGAGAGGTTTGAAGAAAGAGTTTTGAAGGTTTAAACTAAGATGGAGGCGGCTTGAAGCAGGTCCTATCGGTATCCTAGGGAGAACACTACGAGCTGTGTCCGTTTAAAGGCGGAGGATGCTGTAATGAAATGAAGCCTATCAAGGCATTGGCACACATAATCAGAAGGAGAAAAACTTTAATTGAAGCACAAGAGCATAGCTTAGAAGCAATGGAAAAATCCCTCTTATGAGGGGAGAACTTTAGGGGTCTCTCTTGAAGAAGGGGGCAAGACATACCAGAACATACATGAGCATACAGAGCACATATAAAGTAACGAGGAGGATTGCAACTCTGATTTGAGATCTTGCTCTCTCTGAGGTACTGACGATTTTGCTGCCGCTGGGAGCTTTGAGCTTAGGGCTTTGCACAGGCTCAGAGGCTATGAGATCTGGTTTGAACCTTACAGCTGGAGAGGGCCAAGGGGGCGTCTGCTTCACGAAGGCCTTTTGGCTTAAGGCCATTGTCACGAGCATCTTCCCCTTTCCATGCCTCATTGTCCTGTAGATTATTATGGGGCATTCTGAGGAAGGAGTTCAAAGCGGTAGTCCTCTTCCGTCCAGCATTTCTTTCTGTTGCAATTCAGTGACTGTGGACTCTGCAGAGATTTTGAAATGCGTGCCATTCTGGGGCACTGGCGGAGGCATGGTGACTTTGGAAGTAGAAGGGGTTAGCAGAGCAGGAAGTATAGAGCGTGGGGAGCAAGCTGGCAAGACCAGCCCAATGGTCTCCGTGGGGATGGGATCACTATACTGAGCTGGGGCAGCGAAGATCTCATGGGGAGCTCGGAGAGGGTTTGAGGTCGCGGATCTTGGTTCGGGCTGGGAGATGCCCGGCTGGCCCTCCCCAGCTGAGGGCATTGAGGCGCCGGTCTTGGAGCTTTCCTGGGGGTCTTAGCCCTCTGGGGAGAGACCCTCCTCCCGTCAGGAGTTGTGAGCCCCCCGCCCGGGCAGCCTACAATTCCCTCGGAAATGTCCTGGCTTGCACTTGGTGAGACACTTTCGTCCTCGGGGCTGTCTCATGGCAGTGAGGGCGGCGGCTAGAAGGCTGGCTTGATGGGCGAAAGACCCGATATCCTGGCAAGCTTTGAGCATGTCGGCCAGCTCGGGGTTCCTTCCTAGGCCTGTGATGGCTGCGGCACTCAGGCGGAGGCGATTCTCCTTGGCAAAGGCGGCAAGGAGTTAGCCCTGGGCCTCCCTCGTTGTCAACCTGCCTCTTGAGGGCCTCCTGGAGCCTGTTCACAAACTCAGCATAGGGCTCTTGAGGCTTCTGCCGGTGCTAGAAAAAACTTTGGGTTGGCTGTCCAGTATTGGGGACTTTCAAAAAAGTAGCATTCAGAAGCGTGACCGTAGGGGTGGCCACCCGGCAGGACAATCTGATTGTTGGGGTTACTGAAGGCATCGCCGTAAAGCTGTGCTTGGCCCGGTGTAGGCGCCGCCCGGGCTGCCCTGCTAAAGCATTGCTGTAGTTTCGCTCTCCCAGATCACAAATTGTGCAGGGCTCAGGAGCATCGCGGAAGGTGGTCTTCCAGTCGTCCGGAACCATTAAGTGATTCCCTCGCTGATTGCCTCTAGCATGCCTCTCGCGTAGGGGCTAGTGATTCCCTCGTCTCGCATCGCTTGCGGAGCTCAGTGAGGATGTTATAAGCTTAAGAGCGATTTTCGACAACCCGCCCGAACAATGCCACCCCTCCCTCGGTATCTGTGAAGTGGGCCGGGGCACAATGCGAGAATATCGGCATCGTCTTCCGTTAGGAGTTTCTTTCTTTGCAGATCGTGGCTATCTCGCTCTGCGAGAGTTTTGAAAACCAGCGCCATTCTGTGGCTGGCTGACGGAGGTCGCGGTGGCCGGAAAATGAAGGCGGAGCAAGGGAGCGGCTGAGCAGCGGGAGAATTTGAAATGGGCGGAGGAGGAGCAAGGGGGGCAGAAGGAGGACGAAGCGTCCAATTTAGTGGATAGAAAATTCGGGGCTGAAATTGAAGGTGAAAGATCGAAAGGAGGCTGACCTATAGCAAAGGGAGCCACAGGTCTGCAGGCTGATGGCGACATAGCATTGTCTCCGCGTCAGTAGCAGTGACATCGGTCTGCGAGGCTCTGTGTGCGAAGAGTGCGCCCGATGTTTTCCCCAGTCCTTAAGATTCAATGTCCCCCCTCGAGGGTACCATGGACACTGAGCTTCAATCTCCTCAACCAGTTTAGCGAGCTCCTCTCTTTATGGAGACCCTGCGCATTTCGCTAGCGCTTTCAGTTAAGTTAGCGTGCTTGTCATAAGCCCTGCTTTTGCAAGCTCCCATACTCACCGGTGTTCCGTCCGGATGAGAGAGTGTCCTAGGGCGCTGAGTCTCTGGATGCGCCGATCCAGAGGGACAGGCGATACAGCGGTGGTCCCTGGATGCGCCCGATCAATGGACTTCGATTATCAGCCCTTTCCCAAGCGACGGTGAGCAGGGTGGAGGTTGAGGATTCCGGGTTCGGCACCAGCTTGTAGTCGACCCACGTGGTCAGCGCAAGAGCGAAGAGGCGAGGCGGAGATAACATCTGGTGGAGATCGCCAGCAGCGGGAAGCCGGAGGTCGATGTTCCTAGCGAATCTCTCGGCGTGCTGGTTCCTGGCACCTTTTATTATGATTCTAATAGAGTGTAGAGGCGGGGACGGGAGAGTCGGAGAAGCGGGAGAAGCGGGGAGATCATCATGTGATGCATGATCTCACCTGGCTGCTACGTCGCGGAGAAGCGTAAAGGCGTCTGGGCCTAATCGTCACCTGGGGGAAGATCCTTGTCCCTTTGTCTGGGACGCCCGGTGACTGAGCCAGATAGTTCATGACCCGTGACTCATACGGGGTTGAGGAGTGGGGGTGCGGTGCGACCAGAAGGCCGTAGGTCCGTTGGTGTGCCAACGTTCTACCACGGTGCTGCTGGGTCAGCAGTGCATTACTACAATAACTTACCCAAAAAAACCAAACAAACATCTGATGCAACAACTTCTGTTGACGTGAGTTTCACTTTACATCAATTCACTCTCACACCCCTTTACATCTCCGAGATCCTATCAGGACTTGACTCCTTTTTCTGGTCTGTCGCTCTCGATACAGCACAACTGACTCAGTCTTCAGTACAGAATAATTTCTCTCTCTGTCTCTGTCTCTCAGTTCAGCACATAATATTTTCTCTCATTCTCTCAAGAAGAAGAAGAGTTTGGATTTATATCCCCCCTTTCTCTCCTGTAGGAGACTGAAAGGGGCTTACAATCTCCTTGCCCTTCCCCCCTCACAACAAACACCCTGTGAGGTAGGTGGGGCTGAGAGAGCTCTGAGAAGCTGTGACTAGCCCAAGGTCACCCAGCTGGCGTGTGTGGGAGTGTACAGGCTAATCTGAATTCCCCAGATAAGCCTCCACAGCTCAGACGGCAGAGCTGGGAATCAAACCCGGTTCCTCCAGATTAGATACATGAGCTCTTAACCTCCTACGCCACTGCGTATCAAGGTATCAAGGTCTATACATGCTCTGATTCAGTTTAGCTCAGACTGACTCCCTGTCAGTCTACAGCACAGAGGGCTGTCTGTCTCTCACAGTTAAGCACACACTCTGACTTTTCCTCTTAGTTCAGCACAGAATCTACTCTGTCACTCTCAAGTGTCAACCAATCGCCTCGCTCTCTCATCCCCTTTCACTGCCCCTTCCTTCTGTAACTTACCTCTCAATGTCAAGAAACACGCACCTAATTTAAAATGTCACAGTAGTGATATGGGAGGAGGCAGTCCGGGTGGCTCTCTTGACCTGTTCTACTTTTGCCCAGCTTGGATTGAAGGCTGCTGCAAAGATGCTGCTTCTGCAGCAAACCTTATACCTCCAGGAGTGACATGGAATGGGGTGCCTGACCCCTACACCCATGATACTCTTGCCTGGCCAGGTTCAAGGCTTCTGCCACCTCCACATAACTGGGGTATATAAAGGTCTTTCTTTCATTGGAGGCTTAACACCTTTTTGGGGATGTGATGACCGCTTTTCTCTGCCACAAGGAATCTCAAAATGTAGCGCCCCCCCCCCCCCCCGGCCACATGCACACAGCAGGCAACTTGTGAGGTACATGGGGCTGAGAAAGTTCTGAGAGAATTGTGACTGGCTCAAGGTCAACCAAACAGGTTTTATGTGGAGGAGCAGGGAATCAAATTTGATTCTCCAGGTTAGCATGTGCCGTTCTTAACCACTACACCAGACTGGTGTGCAAGATAGAAATCTAGATAACTGTATAATATATTTTTAAAAAATATATGCAAGTTATTTTTTTAAAAACCCTCAGTGGGTTGGCCAGGGAAATGTCTGGACAATTTTAATCTAGTTGTGTAGCAATCCTAAATCTATATAAAGTTTTAAAATTGAACAAATAGCACCAGCTTTAGCAGGGATAAACATTGTAGACTTCTGTTTTGTTTTATTCCTCAGATTGGGCATTAGCATTCAGGACAACAAGCTCTCCTATTTTGATTTTCTAAGAGCAATTGGTGATCCTGGAGCATTCGGAAAGAAAAAACGTATCCTGCCACCTGTGCCACCCATCAGCTTCATGCAACTGAGCATAAATGAGGCCATGAAGAAGATAAAACAGATAGTTACAGATTCATCTGATGTGTTATACAAGGTAGTTATCATGTGGTCTTGGGAATTTACTAACAAAATACCCACCATTATGACTAGGGGAGAATGTATACAGAAGTACTTTGCGTTGTCCAGTGGGAATCCTGGCCGTGGAAGCTGCATCACCCAAAGCAATGTGACCTGCCAGCTGCTGCTGCCCGTACCTTCAACCTCCATTGGCACTGGCCCTGCTGCCTCCTCTTTGGCCTCGTTCAGGGCTGGGATGAGGGGTGCCCGGCAGGCCTGTGGAAGGCTTCAGTCTGTGGGGAGGCATTTTGTGCCCCCCACGTGACCAGATAGGTAGCGCCCGGGGACATGGGTTACCCCATGTCTGGCAGGTACATTTCTGGCCTTCAGTGGGATACAATGCTATAGAATCCATCTACCAAAATGGCAGTTTTTTTCCAGATGAGTTGATCTCAGTCGCCTGGAGATCAGTTGTGATCCCAGGAGATCTCTAGCCGCCACCTGGAGCTTACCAACCCTAATTATGATGCGTGATCTGGTTACATGTATAATATAATCTATGTAACCTAGTACAATGTACTTTGTGTGGGGCTGCCTTTGAGAGTGTTTGGAAACTTTGATTGGTACAGCGACATTTGCTATCCTGTAATATGTGGCTTACTAATTAGCTCACCAGGAGGTTATGTTTCCTGTCAGCCATGATCCTGGTGAAACTCATAGATCATCTTGAAACATTCAGGGTTGCCTTCAGTTCCATGGAGGCCTAGTGTAACCTGCCTTCCCACCTGACACTCTAGATAAAGAACTCTGCTAGGAGACAGAAGCTGTTGGGAAAACTCAGTTGACAAACTGGTTGAACAGTAATCCACTGGGAATCTTCATTTGGCAACTTTGCTTGTAGAATACTCCAAGTAGCAAGGGGATTTGTGTCACCTCTTCTTTATCTCCGTAGTTCAGTAATACCTCTGCTAAAAAAAATCACTTTCCCAAATGCCAGCTGTTTAGAGCTGCCTTTCTTTTCTGCTGTTTCCAGGCCTTTTCTGCTTTTGAAAAGGAGAATGCAGGCGGAATTTCAGCCCACGATTTCCGGCAGGTGCTTCACCACTTCTGTTTTACACTATCCGATAAGCAATTCAACCATCTCCTCAGACTTCAACGGCTTCGTGGTGAGCACTCCATAGACTGGAAATATTTCCTGCAAAAATTCAACTTCCTGTCAGAGGTAAAGATCATATCAAGACCCTCTCAAGTGAGGATGACTCTCAGGGCTGGGGGATGAGGGATAGCAGTTAATTGTCATCACTACACTGCTCTCCAGCAAAGTCTCTTTAAAATCATCCATGCTATGAACAGTAAATGAACCACTAGCAGAAAAGGGGTCTGTATCTATCCAGTTGAGGGGGAAAATGCTGAAGATGATGACTGTGTTGTTCCACACTAAAGCAGGTGGGTGTAGATTGAAAAGTTCTGAGCCTGTGTATGACGTTGGGGTGGGGTGAGGGGCTAAAGTGCATAATCAAGGGTAGTGGGAGCAGTTTCTGTATTGCGTGGCTTAATCCTTGAATGATTCAGGATGCCCTAATATATTTCACAAACAAAAACAAATACTCTTTTGTTTGATATAATACGCAGCTTTTGCAATGAAGCATCCTGCATCTGAAACCCTTTCTAGTTCACCAGGACCTAGGAGGAAAAAAGAACCACCTGTCATACAGATTTCTTGCCTGATCTATAAACAGTTCTTGCATTGGCAAACCATTATTGGGTGTCAAGACAGAGTGTCTTATAGCTGGTTACTCCTGGTGTCTATTTGTAACGTTTACTTCAGGTAGATGTCAGACAAGCTGCTCCCCTGCTCACAGGTGCCTCAACCTTATTCCCCTGCATTAGATGGCTTGAACTCATGCAATAATGTACATCAGGGTGAGCTCAACATTGCTAGTATTGTCGAAAGCTTTCATGGCCGGAATCACTGGGGTGCTGTGTGGTTTCCGGCCGATCTGAAGATGCCAGCCACAGATGCAGGTGAAACGTCAGGAGAGAATGCTGCTAGAACATGGCCATACAGCCCGGAAACCACACAGCACCCCATTGCTAGTATTGCTGGTAGCCTCATAGTTTATGTGTAGATAGGCCCTCAACTAACAATCAATGAGGACTTTTTGACAGTCCCAAGCGCATTGTTTGTCAGGCCCTTGAGTGAGCCAATCCTGTTCCCTCTCAGTCATTTTTTTTTGGTCAACTAAAGGGTCCCAAAGTTGTTAGCCTTTCCTCAAACTGTACTTCTTTGGTCATTGTTAATTTTGCACCCCTCGCTTTTCACTGGAATGTAGGCTTGTTTGGGATCCTATTCCGGTTATTTCTAAAGTCAGCATTGCTGAACTTAAAGATCAATTGAAGCCTTTACTACCAGTATGAGCTGCTTGCAGTACTTCTTCTTATGAGACAGCAAGTGGCAGAAATAAACTTGGAAATATAACAGCAAGATACACTAGGTGTTCAAAAGCCAGCGAAAAATAAACCAGTCAGCTAAAAATAAATCAGATCTTTGTTATTGTCATTTTAAACTATATCCACACAGCTCTTTGGGACTTGGAGTAGGAAAATATTTCCTGGACTTGTAAGTAACAATATTGCTCACTTGTGTGTTGTGAACAGAATCTATGCGTAAATAATGTCCTATGCAAGGAAATGCACGCACAGTCTTCTTTCCCCTAGTCTGCAACCTGTGGCTCTCCAGTTGTTCATGGACTACAATTCCCATCAGCCCCTGCCAGCATGGCAAAGAATCCTCTGCAACTTGACAGCACTTTCCACCAGCATAGCTTCATACATCAGATGACAATAAATACCCAGAAATCAATCTTAAGTTAAAAGGAAATCCTATGAATATTCAGGCTCTTTTGGCCTCACTTATTTATATCTGTCTATACATATAAAATCTATCAGTGCGTTTTTCTGCTGACAGGTAATCCCCAAAACTACTGGACCAATTGTTTTGAAATTTTCACACAACGTTGCATTTGCGTGCGGCCAGGTTTCCATACTGTTTCCACACCTCCTGTTGTGTACATGTCACAACTGTGCCAGTTATTGTGTACATGCCACACCTGTGACAGTTGGAACCACAGTTCTGTTCCGCAACAGCACCATCTGCTGGCCGTCAAAGCAACACCCTCTGGTACAAGGGAACCAACCATGCCTTCCTTGAAAACCACTGCCTTATGGAGTGAAAGGAATAGGGCGGGCCATCTGCACATGGCCCACCCACCCTAGCGGAGGAAGGGGAAGGTGAGGGAGGGTCCAGGGGTTTGCTGGACCAAACGCTCTGAAATTTGAACACAACGTAGCTCATGCCTCTCAGCATGTTTTACGCTAAATAATTCGCCTGCAAGGGAAGAGAGTGAAAGGGACAGGACCAGCCACCTGCACATGACCCACCCACCCTAGCAGAGGAAGGGGAACGTTAAGGAGGACCGGCCAGGTTGCCATGCAAGGGAACGGGAGAGAGGGAAGGGAGCGAGGGGTCCCTTGCCCCTCCCCTCCCTTGCAATCATTGTGCAATGACACATGTTCAAACCTTTCACTTCCCCTTTTCTTTCTTTTCCACTTCACCACAGCAACGCTAGTCTACATATAACGCTAGTCTACATATAACGCATATAAATGTTTCTGTATTGCTTTTATCCCATAACAACCAGGTTCAAGGCAGTTCACAAAATGATCCAAAATCTCCACACACAAAAAACCAACCCACAAACCACTGACATAATATTAGAAATATTAGAAATAATATTAGAAATAACATTTCAACCAGTTCTAAAAGCCTATTTAAATCAATTAGAAAAGGATATTTCTGGCACAACAATAAAACTGAATTCCAAAACTTCCTTGTGCTCTTTCTTCACATATTCCTCTAGTGATGGGACTTTCCCATCCTGTAAATTGCTCCCTTCAACTAATCATCTTATTATTTGTTTTGATTGCAAAGGAATAGCTCTGTTACAACCCCATCCAAGAGACCAGGTGGCCACTTGCAGTACCCTGCCGGTCCCAAAGAGGCTTCCCAGGGGTGGACAGAGGTTTCAAAAGAAGCCGAGAAGCCCCCATTGGGCTCAATAATGCTACCCAAAAAGGTGGTGTAACTATCGATCCCCAGCTGTGGACATAACTGATTCCTCCCCAGCCATGCCCCCAGTCCACTCCCACAGCACTGGATGGGGCCAATAATATCTCAAACATAATATTGAAATAAATGTTGTTAGGCTTTAAGGTGTCACTGAACTTGGGGAGGGGGGCCGGTGTATGTAGTTTGTTCTCAAACATATCTGACTCTTCCAGTGATGGTGGTGGGGGAATTATCAGTAACCTAACTTAATTGGATTTTTCCAGTTTCTATAGAATATTTTCCCCCTATTATTTACTACATGGTGAAATTGAGCATGTCTCCATAACTTGGAGCCATTTTAAAAAGAAAATGGAAAACAAAGCAGACTGGAATGTTCCGGGTTTGATTCCCCTCTCCTCCACATGAGCAGTGGACTCTTATCTGGTGAACCAGATTTGTTACCCTACTCCTACATTTCTGCTGGGTGACTCTGGACTGTACCCTGTTCCACATAAAAATGTAAGTAAAATTGTAACTTCATCTGTCATTTCTTCCTACCCCCATCCACATGCTCCATCCATGCCCCCCCCCCCCGCTTGTCGTTTCGTCCAGACCAAGCTGCGATGAGTGGAGTGGGTTGGAGCACATGGAATGGTGGATGATGTTACAATTTACTTAGGTCTGTATCTGAAACAGGGTATAGTCACAGTTCTTCAGAACTTTCTTAGCTCCTCCTACCTCACAAGGTATTTGTTATGGGGAGAGGAAGGGAAAGGAGTTTGTAAGCCAACTTGAGTTTCCTTATAGGAGAGAAAGGTGAAATATAAATCTAAACTTCTTCCTGAAATGAGGTCTCCTCTTTTATATTGAAACAGTTAGTTAAGTGGACCTGTGTATATAATACCACGATGTTGTTATGCCAATAAAGGTTCTTTGATTTGATTAGAATTGAATTGATTTAAACAGTTATTAAGCCACTTTATGAGGGTTACTGCTATGGTAACAGAAAAGAGGAAGTTACTCTTGTTGGTCCACAAAAAAATTGATATTTCCTGAAAGTACTAAAACCTGTGTGGGAACAAGATATCAAAACACAAATTCTTCATCTCCTGTTGAGCCTGTAAATAATATTATATTGGGACAATATCAAAGAGCAAAAAGAAGCGATATGGAGATATAATGGTCGTTTCCCCACTTACGAAATGGTGGACGATAGCTGCAGTTTCCTTTACTGCTGGACCATTTCAGCGCGGGCTCATTGACGCGGGGTTTTCAAAATGGCATTCGAACATCCAGGAACTGAAAAACACGCGCAAAGGAAGGTAGGTCAGCAGCAGAATCGGGGGTGCTGCGTTGCTGCCGCTGAGGTAGTGGGGAATGCAGCAGGCCCCCGGATTATTTGCCACAAGTGCCCCGCAACTAAAGGTAAGTGGGGAAACGGCCAATGAGAGAAAATAAAGCAGTTTAAAAATAAAGAAAATACAAATAGGGGACATAGCCAAGTTTGGAAAAAGTGTCACTGTGGATAACAGTATCTTAGGTAGAAATAATTAATAGAAGAAGCAGGAAATGTGTGATAGTATTTTTGTATTAAAAGGTAAGCACAAATGCATGTACTAAAGGTAAGACTTGGCCCCCTACCGCACATGCAGAATAATGCACTTTCAATCCACTTTCACAATTGTTTGCAAGAGGATTTTGCTATTCTGCATAGTAATATCCACCTGCAAAGTGGATTGAAAGTGGATTGAAAGTGCATTATTCTGCATCTGCAGAAGGGGCCTTGACTATACAGGAAGTGTGGTAGTTTGAAGGTACTTGAGAAGCAGAAGATAAATTAGAGCATAATATCCATGGCTTTTGGTATCTATGCGTTTACATGAACACAGCATTCTCTGAGAACATAAGAAAGAAACAAGTTGAGCTTGAATATTTAAGCAGAGGAAGGCAAATATGGTTTAAGAGACGCAATTGAGACTTGGTGAGATGATACCTGTGAATGAAATGTAGCAGTAGAAGGATATAAGTTGTTCAAAAATGTAGAAACAACAGAAGGGGATGGGGGACACCGTATGTCAAAAACATGTACATCTGCAAACAGGACAGTGCTGGGAACAACTTCTGGGGAAAAAATAGACATGCTGAGACCTTCACAGTAAACATGCTTGGTAGGTGAACAGACCTTGTTTGAACTTTCTCAGTTAAAACCAATCTTGATAGGATTGCCTTGATACTCCCTGGCAATGTTAGTCCTGAATATAGTAGTTTATACTTTCACACTAGCTACTTGGTCATTGCAGCTTGCAACTGCTTTTGCTCAATTCAAAAACTAAATATTTTTCTATACTGGTGAAGAGGCAGTAATCCCTGAGGAACATGGTCATTTGGATCATTAACATTGTCACTATATCCAAAGTGATGGTATAGTGAGCTTAGACTGAGATAACTCCACATAGGATTGCACTGTAAATTGATGAACTTGTGAAAGGCCTGGAGTCACTAACTTAAATCCCTTCTGTGCACATCGCAGTCAAACACATCCTTCAAATGACTAGCATCAACTAGATTGCATTGCTTCCTTTTTTGTGCCTGAGCAGTCATTGGCATCCATTTGAGAAGTGACTGTAAGAACTGACTGTTATATTCGCTGAGCTAGTGGGCAGACACCAAAGGCACACTGAGACGCTAAGTAGTAATTCTCAAATAAAAAACATCTCAAACTGATTTTTCTTTTCATTTTACTATGTGCCTTTTTAAAAATCAGAGGTGGTTGCAGCGACAGATGGGTAGCGGGGGTGCTACAAGAAGACAAGTCTAATCCTATGAGAAAACAGTGTAATCATGCAAAAGGACACATCCGAATTCACACAGATGCATCCAAGCAGCTCACCGAATTATTGGCTGCTGCTCATGACCGGTGAGCAGAATATGAGTTGAACTGATGGGTGTTCAAGTATAATTAACATTTAAAATAAATGGAGAAAGAAAACAATATGGTGTTTGGAGTCTAGTGATAATGTGGCTGTTGCCTTCCTGAAGCAGATTATGGATGTATCAGTGAAGTATGAATTAGCTAAAACAGGAGACTTCCACTGCTTAGATATCCATTGGGAAACAAAGTCCGCTAATCAGAGAAAGCCAATAAATTCCAGACATGTCTTGCTGACAAAAATCGTCTTTCAGAAAATGAGAAAGAAAAGATGTTATCTATCCACTGGAAACTTTTTATGCAATTTAGACCTCTTCCCTAGGGTGAATCTTACCCTGTTTTATTGAATTTTTATTTACCTGTTGACTTGTCCAAAACAGGTGAGTTAAACCCAAATAAATGTAAGTTCATAAAGTAAACTATTTTTTTAGAACAATATAGAACACTAGTTCACAACCCCACTGGTCCTTGGAGGTCACTCATCCAAATTCTAACCAGGGCCAACCCCTTTAGCTTCAATCGAGATCAGCATAGCCCTAAGGCTGTTTCCACATGGGCAAAAACAGTGGTGTGAAAATGGTGCAAAATGGTTTACACCGTTTTCACACTGTTTTCACACTGCTGGTTTTGGCCCATGTGGAATCTGCCTAGGTTAGGGCACATCCAAGCTAGCCCCTAGGTAAACATTTCTTTTAAACAAATCAATATATTCTATTTCTACAATCTGTGTCTGTGTCTGTCTGTGTCTGGCAAACGAAGCTTTGACTCTTGAAAATTTACACTCTGAAACTTCTGTTGACCTGTAAGGTGCTACTATTTCTACAATCTTTTACCATTGGTCTGAGAAAATGTACTTAGAAAACCCATGTCAGACTAGAACTCATTATAACAAGGCTGATCCTGACTTCTATCATTAACAGCTGAATTTTAATTCTTCAGACACCCTGACGAACTCTGACCAGGCAAGGCTAGTTTTTTTATTCTCTCTGACCAGACCCTTGAAACAATTAAAGTCCACTTAAGCCAGTGGTGGCGAACCTTTTATACTCTAGATATCAGTTTTCACGGGCTACAATTGGCATCAGGGGCTTCCAGCATGGGAATTGTAGTCCATAACATCTGGAGTGCCAAAGGTTCGCCACCATGGCCATGCTGGAAGGGGCTGATGGGAATTGTAGTCCATAGCATCTGGAGTGCCAAAGGTTCGCCAATTGGCCATGCTGGCAGGGGCTGATGGGAATTGTAGTCCATAACGTCTGGAGTGCCAAAGGTTCGCCACCATGGACTTAAGCTAACCATTTCCCTGCCCTTGACAAAAAAGCCCCCACCTTCAGACCCAATACCTCACCCTCAAGAAATTGAGGGCCCAGAGAAAAGATGGCCATAGTATTGTTTCTAGGTAGGACCTTGCGCCCCAGATGCCAGGATCACGATTATCAAAGTTTCCTGCCAGCATGGCCAATTGGCCATGCTGGCAGGGGCTGATGGGAATCATAGTCCATAACATCTGGAATGCCAAAGGCTCGCCACCACTGCTCTAGGACTTTCCTCATGTCTCTGGCCCTTACCATAGATAGAGGAAATTACTAGGGTATCAGACAAATTGACATCCCATCCTCCCTAAACTCCACCACCTTCAAAATCTCCCAGTATTTGCCAAGGCAGTGCTGGCAATTGTAATTCCACTATATATCAGGCCCTCATGTCACCGGTAGAGGCCAATGAAAGTGGTTAAATTTCCACTAACAGATCAGTCATAAACTTATCCATTGTGAATTTTTAATCCCTCTGTCCCGTATTAATATGGGAGAGACTCTGTGAAAATCTTAGAGAGAAAATCACTCCCTTAGCAACAGTTACTAGATATCAGCTCAGTTGCTTGGCAGGTTGCCCAGAAGCCTACATGCTCGCTGGCTTTACTGCTCTCACAGAAGTTAAATTTCTTTACATTTCGTTCATATATATATTTGATAATTTCCCTCACAGGATGTTAGCTTTTTCTCCGTAAGTTGTATTAATCTTATCCAAGTAATGAATAATGAATTCAAGTAATGATCCTCTGAAGATGCCAGCCACAGATGCAGGCGAAACGTCAGGAGAAAATGCTACTAGAACACGGCCATACAGCCCGGAAACCACGCAACACCCCAATGTTAAGTAATGTTAACTATACTGTATTCTGTCCTAGTCAGACCTTACCAGAAGAACTCAGTCCACTTCTGAGGTCACTTAATTTTAAGATTAACGTCATTTCCCCACTTCACCACTGACCACCTCTTTGCTGGTGCGCTACTCTCAGCCACATCATTTCTTGGCGGCTCCTGGCTCTTTCACGTCATCAAAGGCTTTATTTTGAGGAGCGCCAGGAATGACGCATGCTGAGGGGGCGCGAGAGCAGCAGTGTTGGGGCGGCTGCATTGTCAGCCGCCCTTGTAGTGGGAGGTCAAGGACCTCGGGCGCTTACTTGGTGAGAAGAAGCAGTAGATGGTAAGCAAAATGAACATAGATATACTGAAATGGTGAAGTGCAATGACAGTGGTCAGGGGTCTGAAGAGCAAGAGTTAAATGGAAAGGTTCAAGAGAATTGTTATATTTTGCCCAAAAAAGAGAAGACTAGAATGGAGGGGACATGATCATACTCTTCAGATATCGGGTCAGCTGTTACACAGATGATGGCAATTTCTCCTCAACTGGCTTAACACATTGATATTCATGTACTTCATTTATACCCTACCTTGCTCCCCGGTAGTGAGATCAAAACAGCTTACAATATTCTCTTCTCCTTCTTTTTATCCTCACCACAACCCAATGAGGGACTTAAGGCTGAGAGCTTATGACTGGCACAAAGTCACGTAGCAAATTTCCATGCCCAAGTGCAGATTCAAACCTATGTCTTGCGATCCTCAACTGACCATCTGACCAACTCTCCACACTGGCTCTCTAACAGAGTGTTAGACATGGTAATGCTCTAGGTCAGGGGTCTTCAAACTATGCCCCCCTGATGTTCATGAACTACAATTCCCATCAGCCCTGCCACTTGGCCATGCTGGCTGGGGCTGATTGGGAATTGTAGTCCATGAACATCTGGAGGGCCATAGTTTGCAGACCCCTGCTCTAGGTCATCGACATGGGCAGGGTCAAGGGCACCAGGCTCTGCTCCCGTCTTCCTGGTCACATGGAGGGGGTGATTTTGCGGCCCCCACATGACCAGAAGAGTGGTGCCCAGGGACAAGGGGTGTCCTTTGTCCCTAGGCAAATATGCCACTGCTTTCAAATGTTCTCATAGACATGTGTGGACTCCCTAACCTGGGTTTGGAACACTCACCCAGAACTACAACCAATTTGGAAGTGGGAATTAAGCTCAGTGTCAGGGGTAAGCCTCTCCTGCTTCCACGGCCTGGCTAGCTTGGAAAACTGACACACACCAATTACAGGGAATAGAAAATGTAATGTAGGGATCATTACCTAGAGAGTGTGCAAGCAAGCTTGAAGTGCCTCTAACAAGCTACCAGTAACCATGACAAAACAGATCTTTTTCAAAGCAAGGTTTGGAATTTACTGAGGGAAATATAAGGGTAAAGGAATTGAAGAGGCACTCAAGTATAAGAACAATGCAATTGTTGTGTTCAGAAGGACCTGCATATGAAGAGTTAGATGAGAGGAGAGACTGAGAAAGTAAAGGAGAGCCAAGCCTTTGGCTGAGTGAAAACTTTGCACCAGGGAATGGACACAAGGAGAAGCAAGAGAGGAGTTTAAAGAAGCAGGGAAGGAGTATTTTTAAGAGGGGTGAATAGAGAAGTTTGCCTATCCTCAGTCTGCTGTTCTAGAGATTCAATGTAGGGGAACTTTGGGCAGAGCTTACATTGGTCCCAAGGAGACCAAAGAGGCCAAGGTGAGGGGTGGCATGCAAGGGAGGGGAGGGGAGGGAGGGGTGGCATGCAAGGGAGGGGAGGGAGGGAGGGATGGCATGCAAGGGAAGCGGGAAAGGAGATGCTCTTGGATGGCAATAAAACGTCCCATAGTCCCAGATAAAGAAAAGCACAGTTGGCAACTTCTGAGCCTAAGGGGAGGGTTGGACAGCACAATTTTGGCTTGGAGAATAGCAATAGTTATAGGAACCAACACAAAAGAATATCAAAGAAACAATTGTAAAATCCAGAAATTCAGGGTGAGTCAAGGATGAGAATTGGTCGGTTTCCATCCCTGAGTGTGTGTGTGTGCACATGCGAGTGTGTGGGTAATACAACCCAGAAAGGTAATAAAAGGTGACTGCATGTAGGCAGAGTGGACAAAGCTGGTGGCAAGGTGGAAGCTTCACTGATGCCTGCGCTGCAGCAGTTTGGTGGGAGACATTCAGGCAAAGTCTGTAAAAACAATCATGCCCAGCGAGCTGCTAGATAGTAATTAGATGAAATTAGATTGATAGATCTAGTTGGGTGCCTGACTTTGCAAGCCCCATGGCAATGGGTGGGCATAAAGATGTCCCGTCAGTGAATCAATCTCCTTCCCAAAGTTTTGGTCACTCATTAGCTTAGCTTGAGCAGAACCTCTCCCAAAGTCATAAACGTCTGTTATATGGACATAAGCAGCAGGGACCCCAATCCTGGGGCTGTTTGTCCATCCATCCAGCATAAGTGGAAGAGCCTCCATCCCGCAGAGCCATGACAGCCTAAAGCTATAGGTTGGCACATCTGGAGGCAGGCTTGGGGAGTTCCTGGGGGTGGAGCCAACTTTAGTTGGCTTTCCCCAGGCTTTCAAGCCGGGAACGCCACCAATGCACCCACAGGTGGCGAAAGTCCATTTAGTTCTATGGAGAGCTTTCAGGTGGCAGGGGAGTTTCTGGCACTTGCTACCTTCCCATGCCACCTGGCAGCCTTCTGGAGGTGGCTGGTAGCAGTGTTGTCCCCTGCTGCTGGAGCCCTCAGAATTAGGCTGTCTCAGAGGGGCTTCTGTCTCAGAGGGGTTCCTCTGTACTTGATTACATTTTGATATTGGCAGACTATGCAGATTGTGTCAAGGAATTTCGTTTGGTATCCAATTTTGTCAGTGACCATCTTCCCTTGTCTATTCAGTCTAATCTAGAAGCTAATATTCCAACCATAGCAGACAGTAGAAGAAGAAGAAGAGTTTTGGATTTATATCCCCCCTTTCTCTCCTATAGAAGACTCAAAGGGGCTTACAATCTCCTTGCCCTTCCCCTCTCACAACAAACACCCTGTGAGGTGGGTGGGGCTGAGATTGCTCCGAAAAGCTGTGACTAGCCCAAGGTCAGCCAGCTGGTGTGTGTTGGAGTGCATAGGCTAATCTGAATTCCCCAGATAAGCCTCCACAGCTCAGGCAGCAGAGCTGGGAATCAAACCCGGTTCCTCCAGATAAGAGTGCACCTGCTCTTAGCCACTACGCCACTGCTGCTCCTGACCCATCTACACATCTAGTCAGAAGGAAACTGTATACAAACTCCGAAGCTTCCTACTATCCCAGGAACTTGTGGAATTTAGATGTACATTTCTACAACTCAGTAGTATGACTGATATCTTGGCTTGGAAGTTTAACTCATATGATCATAGACAAAACCTGCCATGCTTCTAACCTTAAGAAATGGCCCCTCAAGACAAAACCGGAACTAAGTGGTGACTGTTACCAACTCAAAACGACTGCTTAGAGATACTTATGCTAAACATAAACAAATCAGGATGCAGCAATTTACCCCAAGAGTACTTTCATACCTGAGAAATGCTGTGACGACTGATTGAAGAAAATAGGCTAAAAGAAATCAACATGCATTGGGATTCTCTCTTAATTGCCATTTCTCAAAATGATTCTAAAAAATTTTGGTCCCTAACATCAGACACACTTCAACCAGACAATTCTTTACCTACTAGAATCTCCTGTGATACCTGGTACAACTATGCAACCAGAGGTGGGATCCAGCAGGTTCTCACAGGTTCCCGAGAGTAGGTTACTAATTATTTGCGTGTGCCGAGAGGGGGTTACTAATTGGTGATTTTGCCACGTGATTTTTGCCTTAGTTACGCCCCTCCTCTCAGCAGTAGCGCACAGAACTTGAAGCAGCGCCCAGCAGGAGGTAATTCAAGGCATGCGAGGGCAGCCTGGCGCCTGCATGCATTTGTTTCGGGCCCATGGATCGCATTTAGTGACAAGGCGTCCTTGCCACAGCCCTGCCCTGGAATGCCCGGCCACACCCCCATCGTGCCCCGCCCAGCCCCACTGGTGCTACGCCACAGTGGGAATCCCACCACCATGGGAACCTGTTACTAAAATTTTTGGATCCCACCACTGTAGGCAACTATTTCATAGAGCTATTCAGAGACAACTCTGCTGCCTCAAAAGGAAGTGATTTTATATCGAGAGAACCCACCAATGGCCACTTGTCTCCATAGCAGAAGGGAGGGAGCTTATTGACCAACTTAACAGTAATAAATCACCCGGTCCTGATTCTTTCCCTCCAGAACTATTTAAAACATTTGCAGACTGGTGGGCTCCTGTTTTGGCACATCTGTTTACTTTTGCTGATAATACTGGAATTATACCTGCTGCACGGACAGGGGCAATTATAGTTCCAATTTTTAAGAAAGGGGACAACACACTCGCAGCAAATTATCATCCAATAAGTCTTCTCTCGATTATGGGGAAGGTCTGTGCAAAACATCTGCTTGACAAGTTGCTGAAATGGATCTCAGAGAGCAATATAATTGGTCCAGAACAGATTGGATTCAAACAAGGTAAGGCTGTCCTGGACCACTGTTCAGTCCTGAACAGCCTGATCTATAAATACACTAAGAAAAACAAATCAAAACTTTACGCTGCCTTTCTTGACCTTTTGACTCTGTTTCTAGAGATCTTCTATGGAGGAAACTAAGATATGGACAAAAGATTGCTCTCTCTGATAATGGCTCCACAGCAACACTTTTTTGTCAAGTTAAGTACACTAATGACGGGCTTTTCACCTCCAAGATCCCAACAGAAAGAGGGGTTAAACAGGCATGTGTATTGGTTCCCACACTATTTAACCTCTTTCTTGATGATCTGTCCCCTACCCTGCAAAAAGTAGAGTCTCACTGTCCTACTATCAGGAACACGAGAGTCCCTCTCTTACTCTACGCAGATGATATGATTTTGTTCTCTCACACTAGAGTTGGTCTTAAGCGTCTTCTCTCGTGCTATGCTGAGTACTGCAACATCGACAACCTGATTCAATTATGCTAAGTCCAAGATCATGTCTTTTACTAGCACATGGCGTCCTTCAAGATGGGTCCTCAATGGTGTGGCCCTAGAACAGGTTAAGTTATTTAAATACCTGGGCCTGACTTACCATTTTAGAGCAGGATGGTTTGCCCTTAAAAATAAAGCCATGGTAACTAGTAAAACTACTACAGTGACAATTCTACACTTCTTTTACAGAAAAGGACACAAGTATTTCCCAGAAGCATTAAAAGTTTTTAATGTCAAAGTGTGCCCCATCTTCTCTATGGCATTCCACTCTGGATCCAGGCATGGAACCGGGACATTGAATGTATTCAGTATAAAGCACTTGGCTCTGTGTCTGGAAACTGGACAGCATCTACTTGAAACCAGGGACTGGTGCATCACCTTTAAATACTGAACCTGCCTCTGTTTCACCTGTGAGAGCAAGAGTCTTTCATACCAGGCCCTAACTATACTGTATTCCTTGGAATGGTGGACCCATATTGAGGGCCAACTAGAAAGGTTCAGGCTTCCAGTAGACTCCTTAGTTATGCTGTCCTGTAACAAAGTGTTCAGCAGAATCAGAGACAGACTCTATGATTTAGAGTACCAGAGTCTGATTGATCAGGCTAGTAGATTCTGCTCACCTTTGTATCTTGGCATTTCCTTGGGGAAAACAATTGTATCCAACTATTTATATTTACTTCCTAATCCCAAAGTGCGACGTGCAGTCTCCTAGGCAAGATGTAACATCACGCCATCTTCTCTGAGATCTGGTAGGCAGATGAAAATACCACGCCATGAAGGCAGAGGTGGGGTCCAGCAGGTTCTCACAGGTTCTCGAGAGTAGGTTACTAATTATTTGTGTGTGCAGAGAGGGGGGTTACTAATTGGTGATTTTGCCACGTGATTTTTGCCTTAGTTACGCCGCTCCTCTCAGCAGTAGCGTGCAGAACTTAAAGCAGTCTAGCAGGAGGTGCACCGGCGTGTGTGGCAGCCTGCGCCTGCGTGCATTCGTTTCCTGCCCAAGGACCGGCGCAGTGGCTGCGTCCTTGCCACAGCCCCGCCCAGGAATGCCCCGCCCCCAGAATGCCCGGCCATGCCCCCGTCACACCCCACCCAGCCCCATTGGCGCTATGCCACAGTTTGAATCCCACCACCATGGGAACCTGTTACTAAAATTTTTGGATCCCACCCACCACTGCATGAAGGGCTTTGCATTTGTAACATGAATTGTGAGGAGTCAGCATCATATCCTGCACCATTGTCCTTTGTATAATGCAGCTAGGAGGAAGTTCCTGGCTCCTCTGTTGATTGACAACAGCATTCTCACAGACCAACAGAAAACCTTTTTCCTTCTGGACAATGGCTCAAGAGAATTCTTAGAGTTGACTTCTAGATTCCTCTGTATTGTAATGCAAGGCAATTTGAAACATTTCATTCAGTTTTTAAATCATCATTTTAGAGGATTTTTTAAAATATAGATCCCTATTTTGTTATATTTTTAATACATTTGTATTTTTTAAGCATGTATTATTGTTGCTATCTGAATGCCATTAAAGGTTTCAGTTCAAACACCAGTAATCTAATCTAGATGTAATCAGGGTCTGCACCACAGTGCCAAATTTTTCCTGCCCAAGAAAGGCTGCAGTTTACTAACTAGTTGAAGCTGGTAAAAATACTGACCACAGCCATCACCTGCTTACCGAGTGGTAGGACTGAGTCCAGCAGCACACACAAACTATGGACCTGCTCCTTCAAGGTTCCTTGGTTCCCAGATCAATCCTTCTGGTAGCTCACTGGTAGCACTTTCATCTTGTCAAGACAGTGGCTGGATCCCGCGCTGGGGTGGGAATGGTACAAGGCTATTAAGTCCACAGGCTAACTATTCCACAGTGTGCTCTCAGTCTGAGCTAACTTGCTCATCTGTATGGTCTTTGTCCCACCAATTTCAGCTAGATGTTGCAATCTTTTTTCTTCATATCATGGCTCAACCAGTTGATTGATAACAACCTCAATTATATAATTGGACATGAAATTACTTTTGAGTGCTTGGCTCTTTTAAACTACCTGGCAGAATGCTGGAACTTCAAAGTTCCAGGGCAGTTGAATCGGACAACTGAAGGATATGATGCAGGTTGTTACAGGCCAAACTCACTAGCCGTAGGGTATATTCAAGTAGTGGGCAAACAGAATCTAAGAGAATGGGCCAGTCTTGTCTTTTGGGGAGCTTTGGGTGGGCCAACATGGTGTAGTGTTAAGAAAGGTGGACTCTAATCTGGAGAACCAAGTTTTGATTCCTCGACACACTCTAATCTGGTAAACCAGGTTTGTTTCCCAACTCCTACACATGGAGCCTACTGGATATGGCATTCAGCCTCCTTCTAGGCCACGTGTAGCATCAACTAGGAACTGATGGGTCCCTTGATTTTTCTGGGCCTTGACAAGAGCAGCCATTTTAAGAGAGGCAAACAGAGTATGTCCTCTGGGAAGAACTACAGCTGACAGGGAGGAACTAAACATGTGAAAGGAGTTTGGTCAAGTTTCAGTAGAAAAAAAACTCAAAGGGTTCTTAAATTTTCTAAACCATTTCAGCAGAAATTCCAGTATCAATGGATTATTGTTTATGCTGAAACACCAACTGCATAGCAAAAGTTTTCTATGCCTCTTGGGGTTTTTATTGCAGTGTAGACTCTGGTATTAAGTATAATCTTTAATAGCCATGTCATTTGCACCCCCCACTTAAGCAAATCCTAAGTAGGTATACCTGTATTTCTTCACCTCTTATCCCCACCCCCCCACCCAGTCCCCAGTCTGTTGTAAGCTCTGCACGGCAGGTCTCAGTTTGTGTTAATTATGCTATCAAGTATGATGTACAGTTATAGTGTTATAGAAATCATATAAATAATAAGTGGATGATTGCCTAAGGATTGTATGTGGTCTGTAGCTTCATTCGTATATGCAACTGGAATCTTCTTCCCTGAGATGTGATGTGAATACCAGATTCACATGAAGGTTCAGTTGTGTGGACTTTTTCCATCCAATTCTGACCCACTTGGGAAGAAGGGCAAAATAAGTCATATTTTGCGTATAATTACTAATTTATTAGCCAGATCAAATATGTTCAGCCTTCTGTCCAACAGAATGACATTTGTGCACATCTCACACCTTGCCTTACGGAGTCAATCCATTGGACTTTTATTTCAGTTTGTCATTTTTGTGGCATTGCTAGCCTAATTTCAAGAACAAAGCTGGAATTCCTTGACGGTTGAATTTCTTGGCTGTGTGTTTATGTCATAAGTCAGTGGATTCTTTTGTGATTCTATTGTGTATGTTCCATCTAGCCTGAGCGGGAGCGTATGAATATTGCTTGTGGGGAGCTGACAAATCAACAAGTGTTTGACCGTATACGAGAAGTAGTGAGCGCTCGTTTTCAGGCCGTTGAGCAAGCATTTAAAAATGCAGATAGTGCAAGAACAAATGTTGTGTCGAAAGGAGACTTCAGAAATATTTGCCATCAGTGGTTTATGCTTCTGACTGATCAGCAGGTAAGGAACCAGAAGGGAAATTTCCAAGGGTCTTTTAGCATACTTATTTATCCAATGGACCTTTGCATTTGGGGGTCGATAGTAATCCATGGTGGTCAAAGTAAATGTTGCAGCAGAAGACTGTGCAATTCACATAAGTGTAAATGTTCTATCCCCTTACTGCATCCTTTGTTTTCTGTAACAGTATTTTCATATTCTTTAATCAAGAATGAGAGAATAGCCGGGAAAGCAATGGAGAGAATTCTGTATGTCACACATAATCGTCTGCTGTGCTATTAGCCTGAAAGATAGTGTGTGTCTGTCTGTCTGTCTGTCTGTCTATGCACATTGAGACTCGAGGCAGATTATACAATTAAAAACAATGCAGTAAGAACAGCATTATAATTAAATGTTTGATTGCACCATTAAAGTAATTCGGTAAGGACTGTGTTACAATTAAAAACAATGCAACTAAGGTCAGTATTGTACAAACAGACAGTGCGGTAAAACTGGGCAGCAATGTTAAGAACAATTCCAAACAGTTTAGTGAACAATGCCATGAACTGCTTACACCTTCAGAGACATTCCTCTAACCTAGAATAAAATGCCCTGAACAGGATCAGTGTGCCCTTCTTTTACCACTGAATATTTATAGAGAGTGTAACACTAGGTGTCAAGAAAACAGCCTAGGCTTTTGCCACCTGGCTCGCATGGGTTATTGAGAGTAAGTGAGTACACAGCAGACCAAATAAAATTTCTTAGAGTTTTATATTTTAAAAAATTAAAAAATATTAACATGAAAAGTCCTTCAGCAGGAATAAAAACATCTGCATAAATAGCAGAAGATTGGCTGAATCTTGATAGCATACTCACAGATATGCAAATATTAGCATAGTCCTTGAAATCTATTTAGCGCTGGCCTTAGTTTCTTCTAGCCATCATAGGTTGAAGAAAAGATACAGTATTTCAGGTAGGTTCAGAATAAAATAGAATAGCATAGTCACTCTAGCCCAGGGGTCGGCAACCTTTACCACCCAAAGAGCCATTTGGACCCGTTTTCCACGGGTCCGAAGATCTACCGAGCCGGAGATCTTCCAGCGCTGCTCTGGAGGGCTGGAGGGACACGCCCATGCTACCCTGCGACCTCCAGGCCACACGGAGCCGCAGTATAAGGCTGAAAGAGCCGCAGATTGCAGACCCCTGCTCTAGCCCCAGAGTAAGTTTTTTGCAAGGATTCATCAATCATGGTCAGGTGAATCTTTCAACCAATTAAAGTCAAATTTGAGTGGAACTTTTCAAAGCCAAGCTTCTGGTCATGTTTACACATCAGCCAGTTAATGACTTGGGCCAGCCTGCCACAATCACAACACCTCTGTAATGTTTTGAGAGACTGAGAGTAGCTAATACTCCCTGCTCGTAGCTAATACTCGTAGCTAATACTCCCTGCTCGTTTTCACAGTATCAAACAGGTGAGGCAGAATCTAATAGGAACAGGGCCTTCCAATGAAAGGAGACAAAAAATTTCACAGGCCTGTTTAAAAAATGATTCCCTTTCACAGCCTGAGCAACTTGACCAAAGTTCTGACAGTGATTGAATTTCTTGACACTTGGTAATGCTTTTCCAGATTGGAGGGTTTGCCGCAGAAGTGAATTTTTCAAGAAATAACATAATGGCCAAATTCTCACTGAAAATGTAATCTAGGTACAACCAAGTTTCAAAAGAATCAGCACCTTTTCATCCAGGTTCCAACATCCTCACTGCAGCATGTTTCTAGTAAAGACATCTAGGTCTGCCCCGGGGGGGGGGGGTGCCTGCTGTCAGGGGTGCAATTGTTAAGCTAGCAGCACCAAAATGTCAGAGTATCTTTAGGAGACCCTCCTGATGATACCACCCAGGTTTGGTGAAGTTTGGTTCATGGGGACCAAAGTTATGGACCCTCAAACATGTATCCCTCATCTCCTATTAGCTTCCATTGGAAACAATGGGGATGAGGCACCCCCTTTAGGAGTCCATAGCTTTGGATCCCCTGGACCAAACTTCACAAAACCTAGGTGTTATCAGTAGGAGACTCTTCTGATGATACCACCCAGGTTTGGTGAAGTTTGGTTCATGGGGGCTACACCCTCAAATGTGTAGCCCCCATCTCCTATTAGTTCCCATTGGAGTGGGTTTTTTTCAAAAAGGTGCATATACAAGCAGGTCCAGGAAAATCCCGTGATAAGAGGGGAGGGGGGAGGAGCACCAGAAACGGGACTGATCTGTATTCGGCTGTGAGGAGATCTTGAGCGAACCTGGATATTTCGGGTGACTATCCCAGGATTAATTGCCAGTGAGGAAACCACCAATGTGGGGTCTCCCTGTTTTTTTTTTCTATGCACTGATAATTTTGTCTGCTTGAACAGTTTGAGAGTCTCTGGAACACAGTCCCTCTTGAGCTTAGTGGGAAATTGAAATATCCTGCATTTTTGCGGATGTTCAGCACTGAAAAATCAGAAATGACTCATACGCCCAATGCACTTGAACGCCCTGAAAAGCCTGCAACGCCAGCTGAACCTGCATCACAGTTGCCTTCACGCCCCAAAACAGCAGCATCTCCAGCACTTTCAAACAAAGTAAGTGGCCAGATTTCTTCCCATGGTATGATATAGTTTAGGAAAAGAAATCCCAGCTTTTCAGTTGTATGTATTGTCGAAGGCTTTCATAGCCGGATTCAACTGACTGTTGTGGGGTTTTTTGGGCTATATGGCTGTGGTCTGGCAGTTTTAGCTGCTAATGTTTTGTCTGCACCTATGGCTGGCATCTTCAGTGGCATGTCACAGTAAAATGTGTTCCTCTTAACATATTCTTCTGAAGATGCCGGGCATAGACACGGGTGAAACTTTATTAGCTAAAACTTCCAGACAATGACCACACAGCCCAGAAAATCAACAACAGTCAGTTCAGTCATTATTTGAGTGAAGCTGTCCCCTGCCCCCCCCCCCCTTTTCTTTTGTTCTGTATATACTTCATATTATTTTCATTGAGTTGCCATCAATGCTAGTTATGGGTGATGGAGAAAAAAAATCCTACTTTCTGCACTCCATGCATAATTTTGTAAACCTTGTCTTTCCTCTGAACTAAAAAGCCCCAAATCAGGCAGGAAAAGCTTGCATCCATTTGCTTTTTAATTGCATTCTGTTCATGATGAGAAAAATGGACATGTACCACTAACTTCTTCATTAGCTTGTATGCAGGGGCGAATCTGCCAGAGGGACATGTGGGGTCACTTGTGGGCGCCACCCATTTGATCACATGGGGCGCAAAATCATGGGGCCCCCATGTGATCAAGCCGTGATCAAGGGCCAGTAGTCTGCATGTCCCTCTGGTAGGTACCAACACCCCTGCCGGGTCACGGCAAGCCCCTCAAGTGACACAGGTGTGGCCTCTTATGGAGGTGGGGGGCCTGGCAACAGCCAGCACCAGGAGCCTGCCGAAGGGCAACACCCAGCACCAACTGCTGCCGCCTGCCACCCCCCCCCACACACACTGATAGGGGACGTGGGGGCGAAGGGGGGGTTGCCCCAGGTGCCATTTATTGCTGGTACACCTCTGTTTGTGCATTTAACGTGCCATCAAGTTGAATCCATGGGGTTTTCAAGTCAAGAGATGAACATAGGTGGTTTGCTATTGCCTGTCTTGATCGCTCCCCTGGACTTCTCTAGTGGTCTCCTATCAAAGTATTAACCCAGGCTGGCCCTGCTTAGCTTCCAAGATCTGATGAGATTGGGCCATCCAGGTTAGGGCTCATTTATCCACAGGGGCATGGAATGTTAAATTTTCCTAGGCAGCTGAAAGTGTGATCTGTTTCCACGGAAAAGCATTGTATTTAATGTGATGTAGAAGTTCTGAATATGTTGCATCTCTTATGGACAACTCACGTTGCCTTATTCTATACTTGTGTACACAAGAGTGACCCAGTGGGCCTTTCTCTCAAGGAAATGTGCCTAAAGATTGAAAATCACAGTTCTTGAGAAGATTTCAGATTTCATTCATTTCAGTGAGATTCATTCTGGAGATCCTCTCATACCCATTATTTTTCTAAATTTGTAATGTAAAATAAAAAGCATTTAATATTCTGAGTTTAAACAAAATGGAAACTTAAAAGAAGAATTATTCACCATTAACTTCCTTTTCAGTCTTTAATTATGCTAATTTTTAAAGTTGCCAGTCTCTTATTTGTAGACACGGGATGCCAGCAGGCCATATACTGCGGCAGTTCGGACTCCACCTATTCTGAACTGCAAACCAATTGAAAATAAACTCCAAAAAAGTGTTCAATATTGTTGGAGAGATATGTTGAAGGAATGCCGAGAGAAGGATGTTGACCGTCTGGGAGAAATTCCAACAGAAGATTTCATAAGTAGGTCATTTTCTTAGAGGCTTAGAGTTAGAGTTAGTTTTCAGGGAACCATGACAATCACAGTATTTGAAACTGGTTTAGAACTATTATGTAGACATCAGCTATGCTATGAAGTCAATGGGCTTAGAAGGGTAGGCCTAGAACAGGGGTCTGCAACCTGTGGCTCTCCAGATGTTCATGGACTACAAATCCCATCAGCCCCTGCCAATTGGTTGATGGGAATAGTAGTCCATGAACATCTGGAGAGCCGCAGGTTGCAGACCCCTGGCCTAGAAGGATGCTACTGTTAATGTCTTACCTTTGTATTGTTCCATAATGATGCATGCACCTGTTCTCCCCTTGCTTCCCTTTGAAAACCTATGAAATACCAAATATGCAAAAAGGTAAAGACAGTCTCCAAAGCAAGCACCAGGTCATTACTGACTCATGGGGTGATATCACATCACAATGTTTACTGGCAGTCAATGTTTACGGAGCGGTTTGCCATTGCCTTCCCCAATCCTCTACACTTTAACCCCAGCAAGCTGGCTATTCATTTTATTGACCTTGGAAGGATGGAAGGCTGAGTCAACCTTGAGTTGCCTTCCTGAACCCAACTTCCATTACGAGCAGAGCTTTGACTGTAGTACTGCAGCTTATCTGTCTGCTTCACCGGACCCTTGTTTTTAATATGTAGTATTAATTTAATTTAATTTATTTAATTATTTAATTATTTACAATATTTGTACTCCGTGTCATACTAATGCCTCTAGGTGGCGTCGAAAGGTTAAAAACAATTAAAACCACAATAAATACACCACGAATTAAGTATTAAAACAATAAAATTCACATTGAAATAACCTGCAAACATACTCCTCAAACTAAACATGGTGGTAGGAGCAATGTCTGTTTAATCACATGCCTGCCCCATCCATATAGAAGACAAAATAGGTGGCCAGTATATGGATTATATCTGGTTTGGTCCACAGTAATTTATCTGGAAGCTACTTGGCAAGCGTGTAATGAAGGAAGAATCATCCAAGACTATTGATACCATGCAGCAATCAAAACATTTGATCTCTTAACCTGCCTGGTTCACACACCTGCATCTTCATGATATAATGATTACAGCATCAGGTTGGGGTTTGCATGTGTGAATACACAATTGCAGATAGAATATCATAGACATACTACTTTATACCACCTCAGACAGTTTTAATGGGGATTGTTTATACCATCTGTTGTCATTTATCCAATGAGAACCATGCCATCCCGGAAAGAAGGATGTATATCTTGCTATCTTAGTTAATTGGTGCTCTTGTTCTCATATTGCTGTAAACATAAAGTATATTTTATTATTTTAACAGATCTGCAAGTTTGCCATTTTATCAAAAACCAATTGTTATTGGTTATCTAAAAACATACTGCTGATTCCGATATTCCTGTGTTTATTTCAGATTTAGCCGAGAAATTTCATTTGAATTTAACCAAAGAAGAACGTAAGCAACTCATAACAAAATACGATTTTAAGAGTGTTGGCAAATTTGCCTACTGTGACTTTTTGCAAAGCTGTGTGCTATTGTTTAAACAACAAGAACCTACTCCTCTACAAAGGATTGTAATTCAAGATCCACGAATACAGGTATATGCTCTGTGGACAACTGGACAGAATTTTTGTAGCCAAATTAAATAATGTCTGTTACTACAGATTTATTATTATACATTACACAATCTCTCTTTATACAGGTGTTTTGTGTGTGTGTTTACTTACACTAAAGCCCATTTTAAATTAAAATGGGCTCTAGACAGGAATGAAAGAGGGTGGGGAACCCCCTCTCTCTTCTCCCCCAGGAGAGCAGCCCCAGACCTGCCTCCCAGTGGGGGGATTCAAATAATTTAACAACCAGTTCCGGTGGTGGGATTCAAATAATTTAACAACTGGTTGTTTACAAGCACCATTTTAACAACTGGCTCTGCCAAAGTGGTGCGAACCTGCTGAATCCCAACACTGCAGCCTCCGCCTCAATCCCAGCCTGATTTACCCAAGGCTGGCATTCGTCGTAAGGGAGGTCCTGCTGTTTGTTTGGGGCAGGGGGAAGAGTGGTGGGGCAATGTGCCGCCACGCTGGCCTGGGTTGCTTTTGGGGAGAGGGGAGGGTACAATGGGGAGACTTTGGCCGGGCTGGTGAGTATTTCTGTGTATATCTCATTAATTCAGATAACCCTCAGATAATTCCCAAGCAGGCTATGATGAATTCTAATTTATTTAGATTGGCTGTTTGCTTTCTGTCCTTCACTATTGGAACAAATAGCCATTAACAGATTTATTCTTCATTAACTGTTTTCTTTTTAAAAGACAATCAAAAAGGAGCAGTTTCAGACTTCTGGCAGTGAGCTCCATACCTTAATTATATGCTGCATACAAGATGGCTGACTTCGTTGCCACCTTCTGCCTTCTGTTTTAATGACATTGTGGGGGGCAGGCATTAGTAATGGATAATCCTTCTTTTCAGGACAGGACAGCCTTCACCTTCTAGTGCAGACCTGGGCATTATACGGCCCGCGGGCCACATCCGGCCTGCCGGATGACCCTGACTGGCCCCCCTGCCTTGCTGGGGAGCAAGGCGCCTTTGAAAGCCCCGCAGAAGCCAGTTGCCTTGGCTGCCGGCTTCTGCGGGGCTTTCAAAAGCGCCTCGCCCCCCTGCCTTTTGGCCCAGCCCTCCACAGTATTTTCTGTTTCTTCTGCGGCCCCATGGAAAAAATAATTGCCCACCCCTGTTCTAGTGTCAGGGTAGCCAAATCAATTCTTCTAGCCAGGCGGCAACTGTAATTATATAAATAAATATTTTATTTTTCAAATTCTAAATATATCTACATTCCTCGTGGTAGCCTCATGGTGGAATATAAGACTCTTACTGTATTAATTGAGCATAATTTATCCAATCTTTGTAAGAAACCCTCTGGACCACAAACACCAACATTTTTCAACGCAATGATGAGGATTCAGCCCCAGATTCTGCAGTGCTGGAGACCAATGAGACGAACCTTTAAGATGTATGACAAAAGTGGGAATGGACTCCTCAGCATTCAGGATTTCAGACAGGTAACTGATTTTTAATGGGTTTTAATTGTGTTCACAATCTAGCACTAATCTGTTTGTGTCAAGGTCTCCTGCTCCAATATGACCTTTTCCATATGCTAAAGTAATCACATAAGGACCAATGTTTTGGGCTGCTGGGGCACCGGAGGAGGCCGGGAAAAGCAGGCCTTCTTAGAGCAGCTCTCTCTCTAAGGGAAGTCCAAAAAGTTAGGAGGTACATCAAAACAGCTTGACTCCATAAAATGGAGCTGGCTAATTTCTGTTTTTCTTGTTAAAGACCATGTGTATTGGTTTGACTGAAGATTTTAATTTCATGTTTTAAATGTTAATATATGTTGCTTAGAAATTTCCAGCCAGCTTAGAAATTTCCAGATCCAAGTTCCACCTCTTCCCTAAGAGTGACCAATGGGAGCTGACAGAATTTGTTACAGAATTAGAACCGGTGGGGTAAGGAGCTGGAAGTTTAAGGCAGCAAGGGGCAGAATAACAGCCTGCTGCTGACTGTGAGAAAGACAGCTTGTAGCAAAGAATTCCAAAATCTTTTTTCAAAATTACTTTCTCAGAGTGGCTGTTAATGTCTTAGGGAAGATTGTGGCTTGAAAAGCAGAATTAAATATATTGTATGCCACTGATTTAAGGTGAACTTTAGCTTTCCAACTCTCTAAGTCAGAAACTGACCTTGAGCTTCCAAATCAAACTTTCAGCCATTCTCTAAAAGCACTGTCCCCTTGGATGGGACAGGGGGAGCCAGTCATGGGCAGAACTGTATGTAGTGATTGATGCAGGTCATGCAAGTATGTTTCTTCCAACAAACCTTTAAAGCCGGCAAGTGTCTAAGGGGAAAAGGTGTGGCCATAAGATTGGCATTGGGTTTCCGGGCTGGGCCAGACAAGTAGCCAGAGGAGCAGTGACATGGGGAGGGTGATTCTTGACTGATGGTGTGATCCATAGAACATATTGCTGCCATGGGAACACTGAGAAAAATGACTTCAGAAATTCTATAATTCTGAGGGGCAGAATGAGTAATCAGTCTTAAACTAAGAATATGGATTCCCTAGCATTTTCCTGCTGCAAACGTTCTCAGGTAGCTCCTAATTAAAAATAAGTGGTGTCTTTTTTGTGTGTTCTGCAGGTACTCCGGACATATAGCATCAATCTTTCTGAAGAGGAGTTCTTTCACATCTTGGAATATTATGACAAAGCTTTAACTTCCAAAATCTCCTACAATGAATTCCTGAGAGCATTTCTGCACTAGAAACAGAGCTATCTCCAATCTTCAGAGATCAGTAGACAAGAGCAATATGATTACCAAAAGATATTTCTTCATTTCAGTCTATTAAAATTATATAAATTCAGTTGCGTGATTGAACAGTTCATCAGGAATCTTATAAAATTAAAATGTTTCAGTTGTTGGGGCTATTAATTTTTACATAATCCATTTAACTGAGAAAACTGAAAACAATGAAAATTGTTTTGGTAATGATTTAGATACTCTTAATTGGCATTTCAAATAAAATAATAGCTTTAGTTTCTTTCAATTAAAATGTTTTATTTAGAAAATGACTTCTAAAAGGCATATCATTCAACAATTTTTGCCCTAATTTTCCTAGTAATAGACAATATCTTATTATTCTTTATTAGAAACTGGAGGTCTCAGAATTCATCTGCTACAGTTGGCACAGAATAGGGTGTGTTCAACCTTATTGAACTGGTGGTCTGGATCTATAAATTTTATTATTCAAGATCCAACCAAATGATGTATCAGAAGACCTGTACATCTTTTTAGAAATAATTTCTGACATTTTGGAGTGGTTGGAACCCTTCTAGATTGGCAACTATTTTGGTGCCTCATTGTCTGGTTTTGGTTTCTGAGGCAGCAGTGGAAAGGGGCAGGAACAGTGTGGGGAGTGACTCTGCTTCAGCAGATATGTAGGAAACTGGGACAGCCACTGGCCCCTGATATTTTTGTGCTGTTTTCACTTTCCACTAGTCATTAAGCCTTCTTGAGTACTGTGGGAAAATGTTCTCATTCTGGGTAAGCTCATCGGTTGCCTTGAGGTATGATTCTGTTGTCTGGAGCAGCATGAACTGTAGACAGACAGGTGGACAGTTTTGGTTGTATCTGCTAGAAAGGCAAATTGGGTGTGGAGGTAAAAGCGATGACTTCGCCCCCCCCCCCCCAACAGGCAGCAAGCCTGCTTTGCACACTGCAGGGTAGTGGGGAAGTGGCAGAAGATTCATTCATTCATCCATCCACACACGCACGCACACACCAAATTAGATGAGTTGTGAAAGACAGTGATAATGAAGGATCAGCAGCATCTCTTGTGAAAGAAAACTGCAGGTGTCTCAGGCCCCTTCTGCACATGCAGAATGATGCACTTTCCAATGCATTTTGAAGCTGGATTTTACTGTGTGGAATAGCAAAATCCACTTTCAAACAACTGTGAAAGTGGATTGAATGTTCATTATTCTGCATGTGCAGAAGGGCAGTGGCTATAATTTCAAGGATAGCGCTCAGAAACCACCCTGTCCTCTCTGTTGCAATTAAAGTCAGGCAGCCCACCATATTTATCTACAAAGCAAGCAATAGGGTGCTATTTTTAAGCAACACCAGAGTGATAAAGATAAGGTTATTCCTCTCTGCCCTGTTGCTGATTTGACTTGGGCACTTGAAGCAATTTTTTTTTAACCTGGTTGGTTGAATTCTGGCCTTAGACCTGAACTGGGAGAAAAATTACAACCTCACATAGAAAAGGGCAGCTTTGGGCTCCCTCATCAGTGAATTCTTTTGGGGTTGTCATAAAAGGTTGAAAAGGTTTAACAGACTAATGCCTGCATAAATGCTTGCTCAAGAATCTCCAGCTAATTAGCAGAAGTTTATCAAGTATAAAAATCAAGAGATGTAAACAGATATTGTTTTGGAGTAAAATTCCAACCACAAAAAGGAAAAAAAACAAGTGTCTGTGAGTTATAACAAAACTTACAAGGTTGCTTAAGCTAACCGCAAGCACAAGTCAGAAGTTTGTCCAAACAGAGCATGTTTAATAAGCTATTAAATATTAGCTTTCACACCCCTGGATGAATGAAGGGTGTCGATAATGATCAGGGGAATGGTAGGGAGTTTGTTACATATGGGGAAGGGGCTTTGATATGTTTATGGTATGTAATAGGCAGATCGGAAAGGGTGTAACTCTAATTACCCTTAGCCAGTGGGAGAATGGAAAGGGACCATTGCGTCACAGGAACAAAGGGAAATATAATCAACTGTAATCAATGTGCTGTTTTGAGTAGAGCAGGAAATGCCACCTGCTCTGCTCCCTTTATTAATAGAGGTGCTTTAAATTCTGACTACTGGTTTCGATGATTTCTCCTGAACCTGATAGGGCAGAACCTGATAGGGCAGGTTGCAGAGAGTGTCTTGAAAACCTGACAGAGCAGGTGACTGAAAGTATTTATAACAGGGTATAAAAACCTTATAACAGGGTATAAAAACAGGGTATAAAAACCTTTGACCATGCTGGCAGGGGCTGATGGGAATTGTAGTCCATAACATCTGGAGTGTCAAAGGTTCGCCACCACGGTCCTAAGATGACTGGCTAGCTTCATTTTGGTATTAAATAATGTCTCAATTTTAAAAATTATATTCAACCACCTTCCAATTTGGATTTTTTTTAGCATATGCTTAAAAATATTAATGTCACTTGTGAGGAAAAAATAACTTGCATTGGGAAGGTAGACTCACTGAATTTCCAGTAATAGCATTTTGGAATATCCTAGCTAAATCTACTATCTACAAACATGAATTGAATTGATTTCGTTAATGCAAAATTGTGCTTAGAACCTGTGCAAGCACACCTCAGAAATCACTATTTTCTAGCTAGTTAAATGGTAATATTTGCACAGGCTGCAATTGTTACTTGGCTAATTTTTTTCCTGTGCACCATCAGATCACCAAGTTTCGATTGAAAAACTGCTAGAACACTGGGCACGATCATTGCAGGTATTTTTGAGCTTTCAAAAGGTAGTAAAACTTTTTGAACTTGATTAGCATTACTTAGAAGTTTGCCTGATCTCAAATCTACATGTCCAGGTTTGTTTCCTTGAAACCTTCTTAAAAGTTGTGAAGCAAGTGGTTTATATCTCCACAAAGCTTCTCTGAGCTCATAGGCTGTCAAACACACTTTGTGTGCTTGCAGCACCAGTTGATAAGACGGCTTCATTCTCCAATTACACAATTGTGTAATTTATTTATTTATTTATTTATTGTATTTGTATACCGCCCTCCCCGATGGCTCAGGGCGGTTTCCAACAAAATAAAAAGTTAAAACATCATATATATAAATTAATTGGAGTCCTGTTTAAGACTGCTGCACCAAGCAGTAGCCTGTGAGACTAATGAGGACGGAAATTGCAGAATTTATTTTGGCCCCTTCCACACACGCAAAATAATGCGTTTTCAAAACACTTTCACAACTGTTTGCAAGTGGATTTTGCCATTCCGCACAGCTTCAAAGAGCATTGAAAGCAGTTTGAAAATGCATTATTCTGCATGTGCGGAATGAGCCCTTGTTTTCGGATAAACTAGATACCATTCTAATTAAATCCTTCAATTCTAAGTGCAAACAATCTGAGATCTCTGCAAATAAAGTTCACTGTTTCTGCTGTTAATGAAAAAAGGGTCTGTTGACAAGGTTAAGGGACAAGGTTAAAAAACACATTTTTAAAGCATGATGAACATTCTTTTAGACAAGCACTGGGAAAGTTTTTAGCCTGAATTCATAAGTAGAAACAAAAGTCTTGGCACCTCCAGCACTAACAAATGTACGGAAGTGCATGGGCTAAAGTCCACCCATCTAATGCCTATAATGAAGTGAAATCTAGCTTCAATGAATGTATTAGTCGTTAAGGTTTCTTGGGAATTTTTTGTTTTTATTTGCTCAGGACTAACACAGTTTCTCTGCAGGAAATTATAATTCATAACCAGAACATTTTGTGAACCACAAAGAAGTCTTCTTTCCAATTGCCCCCTGCAGAGAATGCTGTCACCCTCTGGGAAAACCAGCCACTATCTTGCCCTCCTTTTCCTTCTTGCTGACACCACCCCAGGTAAATTACAGGGGTTCCCCCTGTCATGGGATTGCCTGAGGCCAATGACACAGGGAAGTATCACTTTAGTATGCTGAGGAGGCAACTCAGGTGCTGCGCCAGTTCTGTGCTTGGGTTCACCTGCACAGAATTCCTCAACACAACCTCAGACCACCAACAACCATGTAGAAACTACTGTCACCATATGGGGAAGACCAGCCACTGTCTTGAGCTCTTTTTGCTTCTCATTACCACCATCCTGATAAATTTCAGCTCCTCTCTCTCTTGTGGGATTGCCTAAAGCTGATATCACAGGGGAACATCAGTTTAGCATGCAGCCTTGTCAAGGCAGGCGGGTAAGGAGACATGCAGACCCTTAATTAAACAATTTTATTTTTACAAGACACAAATTCAAGGCACCATGACAGTTTTAGGTGCACTAAGGCATTTTTCCCATGGCCAAAACATCCTGGGGGAAAACCGGGATCATAGATACCGGGATGTTTCCATGTCGGTTCCTCCCTCCATACGGCAGCCCATCAGCGCATTCAGGTGGGGAGAAGAACTCCAGGTGATTACGCATGGCCCCCGGTTTACTTTCATTTTCCTCGCCAATGATGCCACACATGCACGAACTGTCCCGTTTTCCACCATTCTGATTGGCTGCAGTCAGCGAGGCGGGAAAAATAAACTGGCCCGTCTCCCGTGGTGTTTGCATGGGAGTGAAAGCGGCACTTTTTAAAAAAGAACCACCAATTTTATTGTTTTTTGAAAGGCGCGGGATAAGGGAACTCTTGCACAGTGGGGATAAGTTAGACCCAGAAGCCATGCGGAAGTCATGGCCGAACCGGGATAGTTCACTTCCTTATCCCAGGATATATCAGCCATGGGGAAAACGCCCAAGAAAAACAAAAGTTACTAACTAGGTAGTTATAATACATGGCATACCTGGTCTCTGCTGATTGCATGATACACCTCTCCCCAGGTGCATCTCCAAGCATCTTTAGCATCACTCCTCTGTGTCATCCTTCACTGCAAATGCATGCTTGAAAGCCAGCCCAGCAGGACTGACAAACAGTTCCCCCAGTGAACCCTCAAGCAAAGAAACAGCTCCCCTCTTTGGACCCTCCCTACCCATGTGGAATCCTTTGGTCTTAACCAATCTGAATGCCAGATTCAGGTGCTCAAGTCCTACAGGTACAAACCCTCCACTCAAGATGTGTTAAAACATCATGTTTTCCGTGTCAGTTGTTAAGAATGCTCTCTATCTGGCAAAGGGCACCTTTCCCACATTCCCCCAGGCACAAAGATACCAGTGTGCCCTTGCATCGCTAAATGAGTCACCTTTGCCCTATTCTTGATAAAGGGGCATTAGTCAGGATTTGGTCAACAGCTGCAAATAAAAATTGGTATGAGAATGCCTTGTAATTCACGGTTCTGTACTTTGTTGGTAAATTTATATTGTAATTGTAACAATAACAAGGTTGTTAATACCTTGTTATTGACAATATAATTTTTCTTTTGATATTTACTTGGATAATAGTTTTTCAAGACATAGTCAACTGATATTTTGTGTCTTCAATATCATTAATGGCCATTTACTTCAGAGCACTGGATTTAATTCAGGTGGGATTTTAAAAAGAGTCATGTATTTCTGAAGAACAATCAAAATGGAATACCATCATGCAGCCTTGTATGTTGCTTTGGAATTTTGGTGTCTGAATGTTTGGGGATCTGTATTTTAATTTCTTTTCAGTTTTTATGTATTAATTTATGTATGTTTCTCTTATGCACCTTATACTATTTAATGCACTGTTAAAATAGTAATATTGACATTGTTGATTTCTATTGCATATATTATTTGAATATATTTATCATTTTCAATCAGTTCAAGTTGGTTTTACTATCTATCTTTTTCACCCATATGATATGCCCTTTTGTCTTTTCGTTTTGACAATTTATCGGTACTCACCTCTGAGGTAAATTGTGATGGAATTTCTCAGGCATTCCCTTCGTCTTTCCTTGGCCAAAACCCAGAGTTAACCTCCTTGTCCATACTAGATTTACTGTGGGGCAAAAAAAAGAGATTTTTACACCAATAAACGGGATTCTTTTTCTGGGAAGGGAAAGTAAACTGTGGATGTTTAAGGTCAACTTTATACTATCTTTGTGTAAGTTAAGCTTTATGCAAATTAACATTGACTGAAATATGGATATACTGTTTCTTTACAGATTATATATATAGTTTCAGAAACTTCAAAGTTACCACCTGCTTATCCAGCATCCCCAGATGATAGACCTGTTCCTTCAAGGGGAGTGCAACCCTATCCAGAGGCGTTCCTCCCATTGGGCAAAGTGGGCAGTTGCCCTGGGCGCAGCCTTGTGGGGGGGCATAGGTTCGTTTGTGGGATTTTTTTTGTATTTTCAGTGTTTTTTACATTTGTGGCCTGCAGGGGGCGCAGTTTTTAGGCTAGCAGCACCAAAATTTCAGGGATTCTTCAGAAGACTCTCCTGATGATATCACCCAGGTTTGGTGAGGTTTGGTCTAGGGAGTCCAAAGTTATGGACTCCCAAAGGGAGTGCCCCCCATCCTCCATTGTTTCCAATGGGAGCTAATAGGAGATGAGGGGCTACACTCTTTTGAGGGGTCCATAACGTTGGACCCCCTGAACCAAACTTCACCAAACCTGGGTGGTATCATCAGTAGGGTTTCACAAAGATACTCTGAAATTTTGGTGCTGCTATCTTAATAATTGCACCCCCCGACAGCAGTCACCCCTTTTCATTTCCCTCGGCATTCTCCTTTTAAAAAATCCACCCCCTTCCTGCGCAATGCTTGTTTTTTCTTTCTTTCTTTTTATTCTCTCAATGCCTAATAAAGGTTATTATTATTTATTATTAAAATCCCATCCCCTTGGCATAGATTTAAAGAGGGGAGAATCGTCAGGGTCCCCGGGTTAGAAACATTTTGAAAGTGATGCTGTTTCAGGGTGGGGGAGAATCCACCCCAAAAAGAGCATCACTTTCAATGTTGTGCCTTAACTGACTGATGGACCCAAGATTTCACTACGCTTTTAAGATTGGATTCAAAAGGAGGAAGTTCTTGGCTCCCTAGTTTAAACACCATTGAAAATAATGCTGTTTGGGGGTGGATTCCAGCATCACTTGTTTAAACTAGGGGGGAGCCCAGATTCTCCTTTTAAATCCACCTTAAAGGGAGAATCTGGGGTTTCCTGTTTAAATAACATTGAAAGTGATGCTGTTTTCCACAGTGGATTGGTTACAACACCATACAATGTTTTCATTGAAAGTAATAAAACATTTCGAAAGCATTTTGAAAATGTTTTCAAAAAATATTTCTGCTGTGTTCAGATTTGTGAGTTGGGGCATGTTCTATAATGTGATGGTGACTTTGAAACAACCTGGTGGAAAAAATCATTGTTTGGTTACCATGGGAGAGGTTGGCCACCTGTGGGGGGGGGGGGGCATCAAACTCAGGTTTTGCCCAGGGCTCCAGTTTGCCTAGGTACGCCCCTGACCCTATCCAAACTTTTTGATATTGTAAATCCTCATCACTAGCACTTCCATCTTGTCAGGATTTAGCTTCAGTTTATTAGCTTGCATGCACTCCAAAACTGCCTCCAGGTACTGTACGAGCCAAGCCCTCTATTCTGGTGTTCGTGCAGTCTTGCAAACCAGACAGCGAACAGCCCACAAGCTTCTCTAGAAGGCTTTCTCTCTCTGGGCCTTTCCCCACTTACCTTAAGCCCCATGCTACTCTCCTCAAGTAGCGCGGGATCCCCAGGCACTCCCCACGACAGGGGCGGCAACAGCGCAGCCGCCCCGACTCTGCCACTGTCGCACCCCCTCAGCGCACGGCATCCCTGGCGCTGGAGAAAACGGCGCCTTTTGATGACCCCGTGCAGAGCGTGGGGTCGTGGGGACGCCAGGGCGCGCGCCATGCTCTCAGCGCGCCAGGGATGCCCGGGCCGCATGCTGAGAGCATGGGGGGATCATGGAGAGTTGGGAAACACCCTCTCTCTCTCCTATCCCAAAGCAGCCTTCTCCGTGAAACACTTTCACTTTCAGGGAGGAGGAAGAAAGCAAAACAAATCCAACTGCTGGCAATGTCACAGTCTGACCATTTTTATTCACAGCAGTTAAAAACAGGAACAGTAAAAAACAATCTTGCTGGTAGTTGCACTACTGGTTAGAAACCATTTCAGTACTGACTAAAACAATGGCTATATGCCTTAACTACCACCCTTCTTGCACAAAGGACAAAAGAGCTGTCTGCCTTTTCCCTTCCTCCCCTGTGCTTATCTACCCTTTCCTGTATCAGCACCAGCTGTTCCCTTTTAGGGTGATAATGATTATGTCTTGCTGGCAGTAATCCAACTGGTGGTGCTGTTCTAACTTAAAATGCAACCCTTGCAAACAGGTACTTGTAGGAGTTTCTACAGCCTCCATGGGATCAGCTGGAAGTGTGAGTTAGAGCTCAGTGTCATCCACATATTGGTGACAACCCAGCCCATACTTCCAGATGACCTCACCCAGTGTTTTCATGTAGATGTTAAAGAGCATAGGAGGCAAGATGGAACTTCGAGGGATCCCTCAGTCCAAGTGTGCAGTCACAGTATGCTGCACTAAGTGGATTCAAAGATACAGATGACTGCACTGGAAAATAATTAATTAATTAAATTAATTAAAGAATGGGTCTCCAGAAACTCTCACTATTGGGTGGGAGGAGGAGCATTTGCAAGCATTCAGGATGCCTGGATGGGCAGAACTAGCACATAAATTGTTTTTCTAGTTCTTGAAAGTTCTGAATTACACCCCGGGCCTGCTTGAGTTCCAACCAGTGTGATGTACAGAGACTGTGAAAAAGAATTGCTCAGTCAGATATTTATAAAAAATATAATTCTGGCTTGTTTCCCATCAAAAATCACACAATAAAACAAGATTTTAAAATATTTTTATTTGTCTAACATGCTTGACAGAATTACAACATCCATTAGTGCCAAAATTATTCAACTTTCATAACCTCAGCTGCTTCTTAATTGTTGTTACCCTTTTAAAGGTAACAACTGCTTTCATACCATTGTCAGATAAAAGCACTGTATCTTGAAGAAGGTACCTCAGGGGGAAAAATATTTAGAGAATACTTCCTGAACAGCAGAGAAAATTTGTTGAGGCAAAGAAAAAGGCCTCTTGTGACAGAAAATTCTGAGGCAAAGAAAAAGGCCTCTTGTGACAGAAAATTCTGAGGCAAAGAAAAAGGCCTCTTGTGACAGAAAATGCTGTCTCCTTTTAAAAAATGTTTCTTAAGTGCTATGCTAACAACGTTTAGCCATTTGAAGTAGCAATTTTGGGGTGGGGGGGGGGAGTTCACTACAAAACCTAATCTCACCTGCCTTTTAAAATTAGCCACAATAAGACAGTTCACAATGTCAAATTTCTCCACCTGATTGCCTGACCACCTGCAGAAATGCCAGGGGGTATGTGAGGGAAGGTGGCAGCTGCCTCTAGTTGAGTATTTACACTTTCCCCTGCAGCTGTGATTAGCGGTTCATGCCACCTTCCAGCACAGACAGCCTGTTTCACACTAACCCTTCTGTATACAGTCATAAATATACATACCTGATTGTGCAAAGACATATGTGGACCACGAATGATATAGAGTTGTCATAAAAACGATAAGGCTGGTTTTATGTTCCTTGTTTCAGGGCTGGCAACAAATTATTGAATTGTGTGTGTTTATCCTGAGATTACCAGTTTAACAACATGGAACAAGTCTATAATTCTTTACACCTCTTAGATTTTACTCTGAGCCCCATACTTCTGAAGTTATGTGTGCAAAAACACAATAAAAACAGGCAGATACTATTGTCAAAATGCATATTTATGTTTCCAACAGAGTGCTCTTGTGGACTGCTCCTCACTTTGGAAATATGTATTTGCACATTGTGGATGCGTGCATAAAATTTGCTCTGGTAAATTCTGACTTGGCCTGGGAGCTCTTCCTTTTATGTGCAAAGACTGTTTTACTCAAAAAGAGATCTTGCTAGTCTAATATATTCTTCAGACAGTATCCTTTATTGAACAGAACAGCTGCTTAGAGTTCTTTCATACTCTGTTGGCACTTTAAAGTGAATATCAATGCATGATTTGACAAAGTGCTGTATCTGATGGGCTAGAAAGTGGATTTTTTTTCTATCAAGAGTAGTGCCAACATCATACTCCAGTACCTTTCAATTAGATCAGAGCAGTTGCGGATTTCACTTGATTCTAGTGTTCCTGTCCACAAACAATCAAAATGGAGCATTATCGTGGGCGACTGAGACCTATTTTACTGGAGCTTCTGAACATTGATACAAAGATTATCCTCAAACTGAAAGTGGATTTACAGCAATAAAATTACTTTGCTTGGTTTGTTTTGTTTTGTGGAGAAAGGAGCAAATTTTGAAGTCCTGAGTTTACCTCTAATTTTGAGCCACCTCTCTCCCTTTTTGAATTTTCTGATATTTACAACACTTGAACAATCTGCTCATACCACTTTAGATTTTGTGCCAGATAAAACAAGACAAAAGTTTTAAATGCCCTAATTTTAAGAGACTGGAAGATTGTACATTTGGAAAGAATGCAAAATAACCTTTTAAACACAAGAGTATACCATGTTATACCTGCTGTGATCATTTTAAAAAATGTAATACAATAACCCCCTGCCCCCCCAGCATGTTCATTCAAGACAGATTTGAAGAAATAAATGTCTGTATTTAACACATTAAAACTGTAAACATTCATAACAAATCCTTTCGTTGAGGAATCAATTTCCTTTTAGTAAGCTTAATTTGATATATAATACATACAAAAAGTACTGATGTCTCTCTGTATAATGAAGATTGTACTAAAAAAGTTCTTTTAAAATGTAAAATGCTGGATTCTTTAAAGCACTTCTAGAAGACCATCATCCCAAATTGCTTTTGCCCTCCATCCATTCGCACTTCTCCAGATTGTCCATAAAAAGGTATTTGTGTAATTTCTCATATGCTTTGCTAGTGGCACAAAGCTACAAATGTGCTGCAGACTCAAGATCTATGTCATGAAACAATCAAGTGTTCCTTGGAGTAGGCAAATCAATAACTATAGGAGGATTGAGTGGCTGATAATTCACTGTGCACACAGATGCGTTAACATACGTTGTAGTTCCATCGGCCATAACTCCGTATCCTAAACACACAAAAATTATAGCTGTTAATAATAATTTATTTCTAACGCTGCAAGACAGAAATTTGAGCATTCAAAAACAGTGAATAGCTAGGGATATTTTTTTAGACAAAAAAAGTACAGAAAATTTGAGGCCCTGTTCATGCAGTCATTTTGGCCTATTAGTTCAGCTGGAAAAGAGCTCCAGTGCCATTGGGCAATCTTTTCCTATTTATTTTTAATCCACCTTTCTCACTGACACTAAAGGCAAGTTACACAGTGCAAAGTCAATACAATCAGCATAGGATTATAGTAATCTGGAAAAAAGCATAAAGAGTAATCTGGAAAAAGGCATAAAGTATTAAACATGATACGATTAAACATGGCAGAAAATGGTATTAAAAAGAAACAGTGAGAGTATGAAAATACACTTAGCAACACGATGCACATACTACACATAATGGTATAATTCACAGTCCCCCTCCGGTTATAAAAAGAAGCTGAAACATTTTGTTATATTATAACTTTATTAGGGAAAGATAGTCCCCTATGCAAGCACCCCCAGGGTGACGTGACATCATGACGTTTACTAGGCAGACTATGTTTATGGAGTGGTTTGCCATTTACTTCCCCAGTTCTCTACCACAAGAGCCAGTTGATTTCAGTCATGAAAGCCTTTGACAATGAACTAAATTTATTATTACCATTGTGAAAAGGCCTGAATGAAATAAGCAAAAAGAAAATAGTGCCCTAAATTGCCAGAAGATTATGTAACACTGATACATAAAGAAAATAATGATCCAATATTACCACAATCTTACAGACTTATGTCATTATTGAATGTGGACTATAAACTTTTTAACCTTAACAATGTCAGAGAGACAAAGAAAGTGTACAATAAAACTAATTCATATAGATCAGACTGGCTTTGTAGAACATATGGAGACAGAATAAATTCTCAAGAAGATATCAAGTCTTGGCAAAAGATGAAGCATGAAGGCAAAAAGTACAATTACTACTACTACCAGTATATTTTCAATTAGTCTCAAGATTAAAAAAGAACATCTACACAGCAAGATGTATAATAAAGGAGTTGATTAAATTTCAAAGGATGATACCACAGCAAAAAGGCCATTTATTAGGATGAATTTATAAGCTGTTACTTCAGTTCGACACAGAAACAGAACAAGTTAAAACATGTATGCTTAGATGAATGCAAAATTTAAAGGAAGAAATCTCTCTCCGAAACCTTACGAACAAAAGATATAAAATTTACAGCCATGCAAACATTAAGAGAAAATTGTTGCAAAATGTTTTTGCTCCAAAGGATATTGAGAAGATGGCTAAGAACTATAAAGGGAAATGCTGGCAATGTAAGAAAGAGGACAGTACTTTTTATCATACATGGTGGACGTGCAAAAGGACAAAAGAATTTGGAAAGAAATATGTGCTGAAATTTGAGGTCTACACCATTTGGATGGGGAATTTTTTGAGTCTGGCTTTAAAAAACCCAGAAATGTTCAAAAGAGCTCAGTTGGAACCCCCGGCTGCTTTTTTGCAAATTTTCAGGCAAACCCTTTTAAAGGCAAACCCAAAAAACTTCCAGCTGCAAAACTGAATGCAGGGATCAGCTCAGCCAACCTCTACCCACAGCTCTGCTGGCTGTCCTGCCACCTCTGATGCCTGCTTGGGGTTTAAAGGCAGAGAGGAAGGGCTGCGTGTAGGGATCCGGTGACCTTATCCCCAGTGGTGGGATCCCAAAATTTTAATAACAGGTTCCGATGGTGGTGGGATTCAAACAGTGGCGCCGCCGCACACATACACCTCCAGTCCCTATTGGGCAGGGAGGTTGCTTTAGTTATCCCTTCTCGGCACTCAGAAAAAAATTAGTAACCACTTCTATAATGGTTTGAGGTTGTTTGTGTTCTGAAACCTGGCTAAGACGGTAGTGGGGATTCGACCGGGGAGGTCGTCCCTCAAACCTGGTTAGTTTGTGTTCTGAAACCTGGCTAAGATGGTAGTGGGAATTCGACCCTAGAGCAGTGGTGAGAACTGGTTGGATTCCACCTCTGCTTATCCCTTCACACAGCTCTACTGGCTGCTCTGCTGCCTCTAAAGACAGCTTCAGCTTAAGAGGCAGTGGATAGCCAGTTTTTTCTGCTGAGCTGAAAAAAACCCCTCTGGAAATACCAGAAGAGTGTTCACGCCAAGAGGATTGGGAAAACAAACTGGCTGAATATACAGTAATGCCAAAACTGACAAACTATTTGAACAAAAGACTTATTAAACCATTTCAAGATCAATGGAAAGCACACATTATTCCTAAAAATTGGGAGGAGAAAAGGACAGATATGAAAATTATTGTTCCACATGTTATATCATATTGAAAAGGTGCCAGAGGGGAGGGAAAACACTTAAATATACTTTGGAAAATAATAATGATGAGAATTTTATTTTCAAATTGGGAGGTATTTTCAGAAATTTAAAATAGTAAGCAACACCACAAGCCTTTTTAAAAATTAATTCTATGTCATTATGATTCATCTTATAATATTGTTTAACATCTTTATCAGGTTTATCAAATACTCAGTAGGGCATATTATGATTTGTGTAATGATTATTATGAGAATCACTCCTTAATGCTCATCATTACACTACTACTAACAACGATCATGTATATGCTTTTTTCTTTAACTTTTGATGCAATTGTAATTGTTTTTTCAATATGATTTTTAAATTTTTTTCCTTTCTATTCTGTTGATATCTATAAAAAAACTTTTAAAAAGTTATTCTATGGATTGTGTTAAATCCTAGTAGGTTTTTAAAATATTCAGAACTACAGACAATCTTTCTTGGCATTGTGGGAAAGTGCCTGATTCTTCTATCCATATATATGTTGAAGGTCCATATGTTGGAGGTCTATGTATGTTGGAGGTCTACAATTGGCCATGCTGGCAGGGGCTGATGGGATTTGTAGTCCATGGACATCTGGAGAGCCGCAGGTTGCAGACCCCTGATCTAGTCAAAATAGGTTATAAGGTTGCTAGTACCATCTGGTGCACCAAGCCAAACTTCAAGTGATTGTCCATCCTGTTGGGGTTCATGTACTTGAAAAAGCTCAGGGGAAACAAGGGGTCCTAGGGTTGCTGCTTCGTACGCTCAAATTTAGCGCAATGTTAAACAACTACAAATGCTTCTAAAATGGTGCCAGTTAACAGTATGTTACACTAAGTATAAACAGAGTAACCCACTTCCAACAATGTAACTGTAAGTTTACTCCAGTATTCTAATTACTTGACTACACAAAATGCTTCATGAGGAAAAATCATAGGCTTTTATTCATTAATATGGTTAAGGTAACCATAATTTTAGTTGCAATTTTTCAGTGGTGTAGTGGTGAAGAGCACGTGGATTCTAATCTGGAGAACCAGGTTTGATTCCCCACTCCTCCACCTGAGTGGCGGAGGCTTATCTGGTGAACCAGATGTGTTTCCGCACTGCTACATTCCTTCTGGGTGACCTTGGGCTAGCCATAGTTCTTCGGAACTCTCTCAGCCTCACCTACCTCACAAGGTGTCTGTTGTGGGGAGAGGAAAGGAAAGGAGCTTGTAAGATACCTTGAGGCTTCTCACAGGAGAGAAAGGTGGGGTATAAATCCAAACTCTCTCAGAAAGGAGATATTTTGGCTCCAACTCAGGCCTGTAATATTTTGGAATATTGCTATCCAAAGCAGAGTTAGCAATGGTCTTAGAAGGGTATAACTGTTTAGGATGGAACTGCATGTTGATGTATAAATTATAAACAGGTCTGGTAAGCAGTTAATCTAGAAGACGTTGGACTAGGACATCTGGTGCTCTCTCTTTCTACAGCACAAATGTCTTTGCTGACTCCCACATGAAACTCCCCTGTTAGCAAGGAAAGATGCATGAACATCAGCTGGTTCAGACCATGCCAGTGATGATCAAACAGCCAAGACTCGATCAGTTCAGCTGAGCACAACTAGTTGGCGACTGTTCGAGACATACTGTACTACTTCCCAACACAGCACAATTGACATTCATGCCTGTGCTTCGTCACACAGCTGAAGCAGTGTTTTTCCATCTCCTTAGAAACTGCTGCGTACCGTTCTTCTCGACAGCCAAAACACAGAGTTATATCAGTCATCAAGCATATAGCATGCTGGCAAATCAATGCTGGGTTGTTGCTGTTTTTAAATCTTACCATTAGCTGCCCCTTACCTGGATGGCCCAGGCTAGCCTGACCACATCAGATCTCAGAAGCTGTACAGAACTGGCCCTGGTTAGTACAGGGTCAATATGGTGAGGCAGAAAATGGCAAACCCTCTCTATTCATCTCTGTGCTTGAAAACATAATGAGGTTGCCATAACTTGGCTGCAACGAGATGGCATTGTCGCCACCACCATTTGCTGTTCCCTTTGGCATTTCTAAGCCATGGTAATAACTGCTGATCTGTTTGAATTGAGTGGGTTTTGATATGTTTGTGAGTATAGTTTCCCACCACAGCCCCTTTGTTTTTTATCCCAATCACATGCAAAACTCCCCTGTTAGGAACGCCTGGTCAAACACTCAGGAAATTCCTAGATCTCAAGTATACTAATCCTGTGCTATTCCACACTACTATGAGTTTTTATACACTCATTCCTATTTTAATCTAGATGACTGATTTTGACAGCAGGGCTAGTGGAAAATTTCAAACGCTCTATGATATGAACACTGTTACTCTGAGGTAGGAGAAATGCTGCACCATCTGTCAGGTATTCTCTTCCTTCTCAGTTGCTTCAGATTGCTTGTTGGTGGCCAAAAGCTCATGTTTTCCCTATTGCCTGGTTTCCTCTTGAGAGGATTCAAAACCCCTCACTCCTGTCTGTGCCTACCCCCACTCTATTTATCTGTCAAAAAAGGCTACTTTTCAGAATATTATGCCACCTGTATCTGAACACTTATGTATGAGGGGCCCTGGAGTTTCCTCTGTTAAGTGAAAGCAGTAGCAACTGGGTAATCATGCTTCCTTTCCTGTGTATCCACCTGTCAAAAAAAAAAAAGGTATGCATTTGTTAAGAGGGGAATTGAAGCCACCCTCTGTGCAAACTCCACAGGCTTTCTCTGGGCATCCCCCAGTATAGGGCACTTTCGCACATGCAGAATAATGCACTTTCAATCCACTTTCACTGTAGTTTGCAGCTGGACTTTACTGTGCAAAATAGCAAAACCCACTTGCAAACAATTGTGAAAGTGGACTGAAAGTGCATTATTCTGCATGTGCAAAAGTGCCCATCACACAGCAGAACAAAGGCTGTTTGGCCTTTGTTCTTTCCATTGTTCTTTGGGTGGACGGCAGGGCTGGATTAAGACCTTTAGACACTCTAAACACTGAAAAGATTGCTTGTTTTGTACATGGGTACCCAGTAACAGTGGCAACCATTACTGCATCAGGCCTAATCCAAATATACAAACATATAAATCCAATATATATATATATATATATATATATATATATATATATATATATATATATATATATATCGTATATATATATATATATATATATATATATATATATATATATATATATATATATATATATGAGAATAAATATCATTATTTGTATCAAAAAACCATCTATTATTCCATTACAATCTTCCCTTGAAGATACATACCATTTTAACTTGCACAAATCGAAGATGCAAAATAACATTTGCGGTAATGTATAATGTAATTTATACTACAAAAAGTTTTCTCCTGCATTTTTTAATGGCAAAGTCTTTGATCATATCCTCAAAACTAATCTGACATAACAAATCTGCTTCAATGCTTAGCAGAGATAAGGAGAAAGAAACCTCTGTGGGGCCCTCTTTACTTGAGACCCTAAACACGAGCTTGTTTTGCTTAACGGTTAATCTAGGGCTGGCGGATGAGCACAGGGGGATGCTAGAATCACAATCCTTTGGGTGGCTGCTTCTTCACCTGACTGACTTGGGGACATCATTGGCAGGATTCATCATGATTGGTGGGTGTGAACACTGTCACTATGAACCCCAGTGCAGCTACGGCACTCTCGGCTCCTTGATCTTCCACTCTCTGTAATACTACTAGGATCTGCTGTTTGCTGCCATGCCAGCGGGCGGGGGGGTGGGGGGGAGGGGATGGGGAAGGATTTTAGGATTACACTGCCTGAGTCAAGAAGGTGATTAAAAAAACTTAAATCAGTTGACAGCTGTAGTCTGCACTACAGAGTCACCATTCTAAGTGCCTGATTTTAACAGGGCACCCTTGAAAAACACTGGCCAAACTAATTATTGCCTAGCCTGGGATTTCGTACACAAATAAGATTTCTGACCTTCGTGGATGTGTCCAAAAACATGAAGACGGGGTTGTATTCGCCTCTGGACTGTATTCAGCAGCTCAACGCACCCCACTCTTTGCATTTTCTTGGGAACCCAATCTAGGAAACCTTCACAATAAAGAAAAAGAAAAGAAATTAACTGTAAAAATGTATACTTTGAATTTTATCCACATAGTGGAAAGCCTCTTAATTTTTAAGAGAATGCCTGCAGAATTATCTTTGAAAGGACATATATTCATTGGTTAATATGAAGAAAAGAATAATTGAATAAAAGAATAATAAACTATGCAAAGAAAAAGGATTAGAGTTAATCTTGTCACTAACAGCTGTTGAAGGAAAATCTCTCTCCCTCAGTAAATTGAGGTGCAAGGGATTCTAAATAAGCACTAATTAAGTAGTTTTTGCTAATGATTTTAAGGGTGTATCTCATTATCCCAGCTGTAGTTTAATAAGCCATCCTATATCCACCTCAGTCCTACTTAAGTTGATGGGATGACAGAGTAGCATTAGCCATCATGTTCAAAGCCTGGCGCCTTCACCAACTTCTCATGCACCCAATGAAGGAATAACTGATAAAAACAAATCATATCTATGTTGATGTATTATGTATGATGTTAATAAAGTTATTTCCATTTAAATCTCTATATTTTTACACTAATTAAAATAATTTACATACTGAGCAGAAAAAAAAGAATAAAATAGTCTCCACAAAAAATTATAGTTATTTTTTTTCTCCTCAGAATAAAAGCACTACGTAACGTATACAATCACTTAGGCTTATACTTTCAATTGAATGTTCAGAGCCCAAAGGGTTCATTTAGAACTCCGCATGACTGGTTGTGAGAGCTGCACAACATTATGAAGCCTGAGTACAGGGAGTTCTGGAAAAAAAAGAAAGTTCTTTTGTGAGAGCCAGAGTGAACGGTAGCTCTGAGGTAGCTCAGGAAGGGCAGAGTTCAGTAAAGGAATCTGTACCAGAGTTCCTGGAGTTAAACATAGAACATAGAATTGATTAATTACTAATGGCTGGGTTATTTTTTTGCCTGAGGAGAACCCCACTCAGGCCCCATCCACACAGCAAGTGTATAATGGGTTGCAGTCGGGATAAAGGAACCTGTTTTCCTGTTCTCGCATTCACATGCATGTGTGCAGGCAGCGATTGGAGCCCTCGGAAACAAGCTGGGTTTCTGTTCTACCTTTACATGGAGACACATCTATTTTTTAAATTTACTTCCCACCAATGTGTAGCAACACAGGCATGCACAAATGAACCCCCCACAGCTATGCTGATGTCTCACGATACGACCATCTGCACCTGCGTAGCTACGTAGATGTAAGCCACGAAATAAAAAAAGAAAAAGAAAAGGGAGATGAATAAAGCTCCTCTTGCCCGACCATTTGCTCATGACTGGCTGCAACCCAGAATTATTTAAATGACTTGCTACTTTAGCGATTTTTTAAAAACCCAGTTTGGGGGAAATAAGACCAGGCAGACTCATCTTGGGGGCGGGATCTGTGCAAAGTTCCCTCCCAATGGGTTTTTCAGCATCCTACAACTGTATTTATTGGCCCTTGTGGAATAGACCTCAGATATAAAGAAGTGACGCTTCTCAGAGAAGGGGAGTTATTTAGAGAGGATTGGAGCTTCCTGAAGCAGGGTGGCCATCCTTCTACAATAATAAGCATCGTAATGCGTTGAGAGGAAAGACATTCCTAAGAGAATTTTGGTCTTAGTGTGTCACGAGGGTGGTCCAAAAGAACTCGTGTGTTATTAGTGTAGTGCTTATTTGGGGGTAAAAAGTAAGATTTTTTTAAAAGAGCTAAATAGCCAACAGAACTCTGCACCAAACCATATTGAAGTAACAGATTTATTTTGTCTACTGTCAAAGTGACAGTATCATCTGGAAGGTACCCTAACCCTAACCCTGTTGGTAATTTGAATCAACTGAAAAAGTTACTAAACAAAATCTTGTACATAGTAGCCTCTCTAAAACCAGCTTCCTTTGTACATACATACATGTACATACATACATGTTCTTCCACGTGAATGTAAGAATACAACTGTCTGAGAACCTATATTCGTCTAACCTATATAGAAGGAGAACCTATATTCTTCTTAATCCTTTGCTAGTTTAGCTCTTTTAAAACTTTAGCTTTAACTCTTTTAACTTTAGCTAGTTTATCCCTTTTAAACTTGTTCTTGTAAATAAAATATTTCAATTTCTGGTTTCAACTTTACAAGCCTCTGGTGCCTTTTCTTCATTTACTTCGTAACAGAAAGACAACAGGTTATTTTAGCTGCCCTGTCTAACAGACAAGTGCACTGGAAAAGCAGCTTAAGACTATTTAGATGGCTTCTTAGAAAAAATATATGTAGGGAAACTGGAAGAGAAATGTGAACTCTCAAACATCCTCTCCATGTTATTAAATTTTTGTTCTTACAATAAAAAGTTGCTCGTCAAAGATGTTCTATCAGTTAGAGATTTTGAAAGGAAAAATTTCCCTTAGTTCACAGGCAGTTGGCCAATGCTTGCATGTGTGAGACATCCTCTCTCTCACTTGCTGATGACACTAGGGGGTGCCTCTACACTACAACGTACCTGTTAAAATTCCTTATTCATGGGGTAGCTTGCCACTGCCTTCTACAGTCCTTTACACTTTACACTTTACTCTCAGTCCTTTACACTTTACACTTTACTCTCAGCAAGTTGGTTACTCACTGATACTCAAGTTTGAAGGATGGAATGGCTGAGTCAACTCAAAATACCTGAAAATGGCTTCCAAAGGGATCGAACTCAGGTTGTGAGCAGTTCTGCAGCATATGACTCTGCCTCACAGGGTTCCCTGATTTGAATCTTAGTAGAATCATATTTGACATATTGTAGTCTGATATGACATGGATTTAATAAGTAACAGCAGGGAAAAAACCCTTCCTGCAGGGGCATAAAAATGTACAATGGTGGCTGGTACATGGTGCCCATCACACAATTGCAACCCTCTCAAACTTCACATGGAATTTGGGGCAGGAGCACAGTTCAATGCAGGTTAGTGATGCCCTACCCTCCAGCTCCAATTAGAGATGGGAGTGGGGTCGGCCACGGTCATCCTGCCTCCAAACTCCATGTGGAGTTTGGGAGCAGCATGGGCCATTTAATGTTGGCCCTCAGCTCACCAAGGTCTAGCTTTCAGCCTGCAGTTTAAAGCTTGATCCAAGGCTCACTGAAGTCAGTATCAAACTGAACAGCTGCGGCTGAGCAGCGTAAGCTTTATATTACTGACTCCGCCCCCCCAAACTCCACCTGACCAGATGCCAGCCTCAGCAAGTCTTGCGTTTACAGAAAAACTAAGGGGGTGGGGCGGCTGAGATCCTGGCACTAAATGCCCAGATGAGGAACTACCCAACCCCCACCCTATCTGCTTCTGAGTGTTTTCTCTGAAGTAAATCCTATACTTCAATGGATCTTACAAGGCACTCCTTTGTCCACTTACCTGAGGGCAAGCTCTATTAAATATAGAGACTTACTTCTGAGTAGATAAGCCTATGATTATTCATAACTTGCAATCAGACAGTTGTATTTTTACATTCATGTGGAAGAACTTGGACCAACTATAAGTACAATAACTATTTCTTAATAGGTGCAGTAAGTAAATTTTTACTTGGGTAACTGAAGTAATGGTTACAAAGTTGGCATTCTTGCAGTTAAAATGTATGAAAATGACGGCCATCAAAAACCTTGGTTCAAAATTCATCTGACAATAAATCAGTGGGGTCACCTTGCCAAATAAATTTGAACTTGTGCGTCTCTGTACAGAAAAGGTTTGGAACCAATGACGTACAAGAAACAGAGGGCTCTACTATCCCAGTGGTTGGAAAGAGTTAATTGCAAGTAAGTCCTGTACACAAAGACAAAAAGCATTTCCACTTCAAAAACTTTGCTAACTAAAATCCATGAAATTAACTTCTTCATTAAATTAAGCATTATTTATGTTGGACATGTTTTTGTTTGTATGCAATATCAGCCTTCTGAAGCTTTCCCATATGTTTGCAGCTTATTATGTACACCTGACTACACAAGCTAAGAATAATTGATTACAGCTAGCTAACAATTAGAGATTGCCTTAGATTTTTTTTTAAGTTTGCTTATTTGAATATGAATCTGCAACTGGCTGGAAGAATAAATCTTTGTTACCACCAATCAAGCGGACTGCTACTGATAAAGACTTAAAGAAAAAAATGAAGGTTTTCAAAAAAAAATCAGGACTAAAAGTTTTCTTTGGAAAAAACAAAGAATGCTGCATTAGATTTGTTTAGATTTTTTATACTCTGACTCTAAAGTCTTGGGATGGTTATCATTACAATTAGGGTTGACAGGTCCTTCCTGGTAACTGGTGGAAGCTTTTGTGAAGTAGTTAGATAGATAAACCTTTATTAGGCATAGATTGTGAAGTAGTTATAGGGGACGGTGATCAGCATCCCTGTGTGATAGAATCACTTCTGGAGGGAAACAGAAGCATTAGCATGGAACTGGAGTGCCACTCTAGCACTTGCCCCAAAACTCTATAGTTTCCATAGAGTGGAGAGAATGGTACAGCATCCCCCTGGTACACTTCCACAATGTACCAGAAGTGACATCATTGTATGAGGAGGCAGATTTCTCTCCCCCATTCTGACAGCCCAGTTTCACCTGCTCACCAAGTGAACATCAGTGGGCAGAGGCAGGAATCAACAGGTGACTGATCTGGTGCTCCACCTACAGCCAGTTCAGCTGGTGGAGCACTGGTTGGATGTGTGCCCACCATGGGGTCCCTCTCAGGACCCTCACTGATGCATTCTGGACCAACTGGAGTTTCCAGACCTTACCCAAGGATAGCCCAAGGGTTATATCACTTCCGAAACCTTTCAACAAACTTGTAATGATGGCCAGTCAAGCCATCATCTCCATATTGCAAATGGAAGTCTGAAAGTGAGGTGAAGTGGCTTCTGTGAAGGCATATAGAAAAATAAAGGAATAAAAAGGAATAAAAAGGACCTCCTTCCAAAATGACTGCTAACACAAGCAGTGAGCATGTTCATGGTCAGATCATCCATTACAAACTGTTGAGGGAGACTGAGCATCAGTGGCACAAAAATCTGAAGGTGGGAGAGAGATTGGCCTGATCAATTCTCTAACTGGTGAAACTACAGTGATCAGTTCACCTGAGCTCACTAACGAAGACAATAAATGTATTTATGCTGTATTTTAATTAATATAATGATTTGGTTTTCTTGTTTTTATTTTGTAAATTGTCTCAAGCAGGTACCTGAAAAGGCAGAACAAAAATTTTGCAGGATGTATTGTCTTAGGCATGCATCTGTATATAGTACCTTCCTTAATCCCCACCTGCCCTCATGTAGCTTTAAGTAGAGTGCGAAGATTAGGGTTACAGTAAATGCCCTTCCTCTACTCCTAAGAAATCTCATTATCCCAAGAAGGAAACTACACTTTGTACTGCTGTCCCTGGAATTTCTCATCACTCAGGAAAGTGGGGGCCAGAAAAGTATATTGGACCTGTTTTCATTCTTAGCATTACGTCAGTAATTAAAGGGTTAACTGATTGTATGACTATGCTATGACACAGCGTCAGAATATAATTTGATGTCATTCAGAATCACGTCATTTTTTAATCCTACAGACTGTTAAAAGAGCAGAGACTAGAAGACATTTTCTATCCACAGGACGCACAGATAAATTATGATGAACTGAAACAGGCAACTAGTTTTCAGCATTTTCTTACCAAGAGGTGGTCCATGAGTTATAAGAATATCGATTCCATCTGGAATGAGATTCCATTTCTCTAAGAGTGCTTGACCTCGTGGAAGATTGAAACCCCAGCCATAAAACCAAGGTTGCCTGCCAAAAGAAGAGGAAGATGGTCATCAGTGCTACACACACATCTTGGGTCGTTTTTGCATGGCAAAATTATATCTGCATACCACCGTTTTTTTAATCTGCATGGCTGCCCGTTTTTTTGAAGGAATCCAGTGAAGACCAGGAGCAAATACTCCAGCTTGTTTCGCATGAACCTGGGACTTCTGTATTTATTTTGGAAGCATATCTGAGCATGCCTGGTGTTCTGTGTTCTGATTGGCTGTTGTTTTTGAGTGGCAGCTTGAATGAACATCAGGCAGGGAGATCAGGCAGCTGGGTGGGAAAAATAAACTGGTCCTGCTCCCGATTGGTGTTCGCACGGTAGCAGACTCTCCCCAGGTTTTTTAAAAGAACCTCCAATATGGTGGTTTTTGAATACCCCGGGATGAGGGAAATATCATGGGGCAGACCCATTTTAAGACCGGGAACCGAGCAGAATTCTTGGCTGCACAGGAATATTTTCTTGCTCAACTCAGAATATTTTGACCATGCAGAAACGACCTTGGTGAGTTAACTATGATCAACCATTTGAGGATTTTTGTGTGTGTAAAACAGCACTGTGGAAACTTGTGTAAAACAATGCCACACAAAGAATACAATATAGCATATATAACAACAGCGTCACAATGTAGCACAGTATAAAAACCATCAGTGGTTATCAATTTCAATTCATTTTATAAAGCACAAATATTCTCCCTGGGACTGCTTATGGACGCATGAGCAGTACTTGGGAAATGAAGGCACAGGCACAGATCTAGATTTTCTGAAAAACACAGGAGCAATTGGTGCAATTACTGTATGGTTTGGAAGGTCTTCCTCCAATAATAGATTGAGGGTGCAATCTTAAAACCATCAGGAAAATGCTTAGGATGGTAACCAAGCCCTAAACTAGATTAGATGGATGGCCCATCATTTACAAGAGTCATTTCCATTATTTTAATGTGCTCCCTGCCCCATGCCTGAGCTTCCTGGCAGGGGTGCGGCAATATCTCCTACTCTGTCCACTTGTTGCTCCCCCACTAAGTCTCCTGACTCAACATACTTGGGTCTGTCCTATAGTTCTATCAAAGAGTGTAGGCTAAACTTTGTCCATTTTCTGATAGTTTACCTAACCCCACCCCACCCCAGTCAAAGTGATGAGCGTGAGGATGAGGGACAGTCACCGCAGTCACATGTTCCTCCCTGTAACCTGGAAAGTGTGCATGTAATTGGATCCAGCCAGTTTACTATATTTTGCAGGTGCTGCAGGCATTCACAAGGAGCAAAAGGTAGCAAAAACATGTGACACCTTCTCTGCAGGAGATTCAAACTAGCCATCTGCCAGTGAGAGGGTTGCTGACCACCTTCTCTGAGATAGCTGCTGAGCTGACATGGGACACTCACCATGGCAGCATCCCCTGATTAATGTGTCACTCTTGCCAAGCAAAAAGTGGTGTAGGAGGTTAAGAGCTCATGTATCTAATCTGGAGGAACTGGGTTTGATTCCCAGCTCTGCCACCTGAGCTGTGGAGGCTTATCTGGGGAATTCAGATTAGCCTGTACACTCCCACACATGCCAGCTGGGTGACCTCGGGCTAGTCACAGCTTCTCGGAGCTCTCTCAGCCCCACCCTCCTCACAGGGTGTTTGTTGTGAGGGGGGAAGGGCAAGGAGATCATAAGCCCCTTTGAGTCTCCTGCAGGAGAGAAAGGGGGGATATAAATCCAAAACTCTTCTTCTCTCTTCTTATTCATACCAACCTCTGAGTAATGTGTCCTTTCCATGAAGGGGTGTGCACTTTACTTACTGATGCCTTTGCTGGGTGAGCTGGGGGACCTGAGTGTTTGGGATGAGTACTTCCTTCCTTCCCTTGGGTAGCCGTCACAGGTGGAGGCTTCTGGGGTACAATGGCTAGCCTTATGCCACTCCTCAGTTGACTACAGCACTAGACACGCTATGCATGTATGTATAGCTCTCTCACTGTTTGCGAGTTCATCAAATTTGTGCTCATGCTGAGCTTGGGTCATATTGCATAGACATATCCAGTACACCACACTGTGGAAGAGCTGTTGTGGGTAAATTTGAGGACTCGCACACCTCTGCTCGCTGTACAGCAGTTGTGCCACCTGCGACCTTCTGCGTAAAGGGGCCAGGTGCTCTTCTCCCCCTTGCCTTCTGATGCTCCTTATATGAGCATTCAGCAGCCTCAATGACCCAACTCTGTCCTTGGTGGCATTGTTCTGGCCTCTGGAGCAATAGCTTTGCTGCCTGTACTTTTTATTTATAGGATTTATAATTTTATTTATTTATTTAAAATCACTTTCTGGCAACACTGCATGTAATACAGTCTGCAGTTGATTTTTTGGAATATTTTGCAATGCTGTATATTTTCTGGATTGGCTGATGACAGGGATATTTCCTGTATCTCCTACAGAAAGAACAGTGAATGGGTAGCTGTAACCTAATAATAGTTCATGATAATTGCAGCCTTAATACTTATAAATATAGGAACATCAACCATATTTCTTTCTCAGATGTTTCTTCAGGGAGAACTTTATATTACTCCCTCACAGTATCAACAAGAAATTGTTGGGATTCTTTAATGAAACCCTCTGAATTATTTTTTTGTATTTCTCTTTGAATCCTATATGGCAAAGACAAAAGGGAATGTTCATGAAGCTTTGATTCATCTTCTTCGGCAACGGATGCATTATGGTACATTCTGAAATTAATGTGTTGCTCACAATCTGCTACTCTTTCTTTTTTCCTTTTGAAACTCTATGAAGATATACATATATTCAGAATATCAAAAAGAAACCCCATGTTAATCAGACACTATTATGAATGCAAACTAGCTTGCACACAGAATAAATTTTGCATAAAACTTACTTTTCTGGAAGATACTTGTGGTATAAATGCCCTCTAATTTTTTAGATCTTTCTATTTCTGTAACTATACACAAAAATTAGAAGAGATCTACTGGATCAGCCCCGTCCAATGTTCTTTTCCCTACAGAGACCCACAGGAAGTGACACAGGGACTAAAATTTCATCCTGTTCTTGCTTTTCTAGCATCTGGTATTCATAGGTATACCAACTGTAAACATGAAGGTTACATTTAGTCATTATGACTAATAGCTGTTGAGAGAACTATATTCCAGCTAATACTTGTATCTAATACCTGATATTAGGAACCATCTCATCATCCTGTGACAGTAAATCCACAAGTTCATTCTAGGTTATGTTAAGAATTACTGCCTTATGCCACCCCTCATCAATTTCATTGGCATGATAAAAGAGAGACAAAAAGTTCACTTCCTCTACCTCATGTATAAATTTATACGCCTTTATCATGTTACCACTCATTCATCTTTTTTTCTAAACTGAAAAGTCCAAACTCTCTATCCTTTTCTCATAGGAAAAGTTATCCCAACCCATTATCAATTTGATGTCCTTTCTGCAGCTTTCCCAACATTATAGTATTCTTTTAGAGCAGCGGCGATAGAATTATACAAAGTATTCCAAAATATGTGACTGCATCAGAGATCTACATAAGTTCTATGAAAATGACTATTTTCAGTCCATTTCACAAAAGCCCCTCCTACAGAAGGGAAATAAATCTCAATTAGTATAAATTTTCATTCTCAGTGTTGCTGGGTGGGGCAGACTTTACTCATAGGAAATGCTTCCTTTTGGTAACAGATGGATCTTGAGTCACCAAGGGCAGGAAGCTTCCCATATGATTCTCCAGACCCAGCCTGGAGCCCAGAACAGTCCCCCTCCACTTAAAAACCTAATAAGAAACAAAACCATTGTCCCAACTTTGGTGAAAAGGCGAAAATTGCAACCACAGCAATTTGGTGAAAATTGCAACCACAATTGCAAAATTTGGTGAAAATTGCAACCACAGCAATTTTAAATTTAAAGAAAAGAAGAAGAGTTTGGATTTATACCCTCTTTCTCTCCTGTATGGAGACTCAAAGGAGCTTACAAACTCCTTTTCCCATCCTCTCCCCACAACGGACATCTTGTGAGGTAGGTGAGGCTGAGATAGTTCTGAAGAATTGTGACTAGCCCTAGGTCACCCAGCAGGAATGTAGGAGTGTGGAAACACATCTGGTTCAACAGATCAGAGGCTGTCGCTCTGGTGGAGGAGTTGGGAATCAAATCCGATTCTCTACTTCAGGCCTCTTCCGCACGGAGGCGGAAGGGGTTGGGTCGGCATAATCTACGCCGACCCGACGACGCTGGGACCGTCCGCATGGACGGTCCCAGAACCGGCTGGGACGTCAGCGCCACGGAGTGCCATCGCCCTGCCGACCCGCCTCTTCCCCGTCCCTCTCCCGTCACCTCCGTCGCCCTGCTGGCCTCCGTAGACCCGCCCACGCTGCCCTCCGACCTCCAGGGGTCGGAGGACAGCGAGGGAGGGCCTTCGGAGGCCAGCAGGGCGATGGAGGCGACGAGGTGAGTGGGACGGAGGAGGTTTTTGGAGGCGGCCTGAGGCCGCCCTGGGGGAGGGGGAAGGGAGCCAGGTCGGCGCTGCTGTGTTTTGGCAGCACCACCGGTGCGAACGGCTCCCTGGGGACGGTGTTTTTGCCGTCCCCAGGGCATCGTTATTGGCCCATGCGGAAAGGGCCTCTGAGTCTACCTGCTCTTAACCATTACACCACAGAGGAGATTCTCAATGGACTAAAATAAGGCTTGAGAGTACAACCACTCAGGTTGTTATCAAGGCCATTATGAAAACTCTAATGATGAGTTTACTCTAGCTTTAGTGGTGTTAACTTTCATATCCCTAAATATATCCCCATCAATACATTGCAGAGAATCAATAAGTCTTCCAGAAAATGGAAAACAGCAGTCCAGTAACCACAGGTGAGTCAGATGTCTACCAGCATTTCATGAACACTGAAAGGCCAAAGGAGAGATGAGTGTAAGTCTCTACATAAACACACTTCAGAATTTCCAATTGTAGGGCCTGATGGGAATGTCGAACAAAGCCTCAAACACATCAACAGATGATAGGTGGTACCCTTTCTGGATAGATTTATCTATTAAAAATATTTCTATGCCACCTCTCCATCCAGTTCTGGACCCTCAAAGTGGTGAACATTTTAAACATTGAAACATTCCAAACATTAAAAACATTTAAATACAAACATATTAAATATTTTAAATGATTAAATAAAACATAAACATACAAACAGGGAGGAGGGCTAATATAATGAGGGAATGTGAAACAAAGCAGGAAAAAAATTTCAGCTACTGAAGAAGAAAGTGATAACTCTGTTGAGTTTCAAAATTTTGGCACCATGATGGAAAAGCACCCTTTTCAAGTTGCCACCTATTTAGATTCAAAAGGTGGGGAGGACTCAAAGGAGGTCCTTTTAAAAATTACACTGGGAGCAGAAGTATGTCAGAGCCAAAAAAATCTTGTCCTGACATGCTTCCTCTTGCCTCACCTGTGCTTCTCACTTTCCCCGCGGAAAGCAAGAGCATTTCTGGCATGACTTTTGTGCCAGAGCAGGGCAAGGGCATGGCAGAGTTGGTCATGGGTAATTGGAGTACCTAAAATGTTACGTTGGAATTCTTAGGAGTTTAAAAGTATGAGAGCCTAAAAACCTATAAATCACTCTGGTTATTTGTTTTATGGAGGAGGTTTCTCTTTATATTCTCACCAATGAACAAATAGGTGTGTTCTTTTTTCGTCTCTTAATTTCAAATTTTCATATATCACTTTCCCCTTAATTATCTTTTCCTCTAGTTACAATACATTTTTCAGTTATTTCCAGAAATTATAATCTCTGGATTTCTAATAAATAATAATCTGTTGATTTCCTTTGTCACTTTTGAATATAATTGCATATCTGTTGATGATAACACCATTGTAGTCTTCCAGTTGGAATGTAACAGTAAGACAAAGGTTTGTGACCTTTTTGTCAAGATCAGATCATAGAGATTTGTACATGTTTGCAACCTTCTGCATACAATGTCAACACAAAGGATGTATACTCCATATGCACCCAAATGCTTGCTGGCTGGATTCACTTCTTATGCAAATAGAGACATGAACAAATAGGAACATCAGTGCTGTACTCTGCAGTTAGACAACATTTCATGCATACAAATGTGAAATAAATCATAATTCCTTTTAGAACCTCAACGTATCAAAAAAAGCGCTTCAACTCAATTGAACATGAATGGCATCTACTACATTGGTATATGTACAAACTAACCTATGTGAGATCAGGTAGCATTGCTTTAGCAACCTTCCCAAAATTCTCTTTCAGGTTTACTGAGATTAAATTACATACAACATAAATCCAGATCCATGACAGTTCATTCAAGTCAACCACAGCTTTAATGTCTTTATTCGAACATATACGCAAATCATTATTATAGTTCTGCATGGTTATTTAGCAATTACACTATTCTTTTTGTATATAAAATAAAACATTACTCCAAACAAGTGGACCAGATGACCTTGTTACTTATAACACAGAAAGGAAGCAATTTGGAAGTGGTCTGTTGGTAGCTTGACATCTCAGTCAAGGTTTTGTCTTCATCCTTTGGCACATACTAAAGGCTTGATATGTCTAGAACAGTGGTTCTCAACCTGTGGGTCAGGACCCCTTTGGGGGTCGAACGACCCTTTCACAGGGGTCGCCTAAGACTCTCTGCATCAGTGTTAGGGTTGGGGGTCACCACAACATGAGGAACTGTATTAAAGGGTCACGGCATTAGGAAGGTTGAGAACCACTGGTCTAGAAGCACCAGATGCAGGGATTTGGGCCTTGGACTTGCAGCCCATAACCTTCAGCGACTGTCCCAGTGGATCAAATAATAGTCCAGGACGTTGTTTAGTGTTTTTATTTCCCCTGTTTATTTAAATTGTATTCTGTTTATTTAAATCGAGTGGTATTTTTGTAAGCAGGCAAGAAATGCCATCATAACTAAAACCTATAGGTATCTTTAAATATAATGAAGGAATAAAAATAATCTCATTCGAAAACTGCAGTCTGTACATGCCACTGAAATAGAAAGATCAAAGGATCAACAAATGATGTTGCTATGTTCTCTTGGCTGCCACAAGCCACGAAGAAGGCTGGGAAACCAGTCCTATGAAATTGCAGATATACATAAAAATTCCCACTGTTACATTCATAACCCACATTTTTTTATCCTCTCGGAAAACTTCTTTTCCTTTGTGAATACAAATCATCAGCTTATTAGGGGAAGACACCCCCCTCATTTTTCCTCTCATACTTTGTAGCTGCATTATATACACTTTTAAGAGCTGCCAAGAAATGCCTGCTTCAACTGTTCTTTTATGCAAAGGCAACGTCATTACCCTGTCTTTCTTGTGACAACCCCAAGACTATCAGGAAACTAACTAAAATATGAAGTCCTGGAAAAGATTTGGTGAATAAACCTAGAGCTGATTTCACAGGGCCCAACCACAAAATTTAAGCCATTATTAGGAATATGGTATTCAAGTGCCTTCTTGTAAAGCCTTACTAACCAAACTTTTTAAAAAGTTATGCATGAAAAGGGAAAGGGGGCACCATCATTCACACATTATGAAATCTTTGAGACCAATCACCAGTCTAATATTCAGAGCAGTGATTCCCAAAGTGGGCAGTACTGCCCTTTAGGGGAGGTGGATTTACCTGGGGAGGGGTGCTAAGAGTCAAAACAGGTGGATATACCTGGGGAGGGGTGCTAAGAGTCAAAACAGGCACTGAAGGTGAGCTCCTTCAATCACATTGAACCACTGAAGGTGGGCCCCTTCAATAACATTGTTCATTTATTTATGATTTAAGATTCAACCATGATAATCACCTATTTACAATTGACTACAGCCTAGATGCTGGCAAATGACACTCCAAGGCCGTTTCCGCACGACCCAAATACGTCCCTAAGGCGCCGTTCGCACAGGCAGCACTGCTGAAATGTAGCAGTGCCGACCTGGCTTCCCTCCACCTCTCCCAGAGCGGCGTCAGGCCACCCCCAGAAACCTCCCTCCTGGAGGAAGGTTTTTTAAAAACAGTGTGGTCCCGCCAGCGCGGTGCGAACGGCACCACCGGGAACACGCTGTTTTCCCCATCCCCCCCCTCACCTCTTCGTCCTGTGTCGCTCTACCGGACTGCTGAGACCCTCCCTCGCTGTCCTCCGACCCCTGAAAGTTGGAGGGCAGCGTGGGCAGGTCTTAGTAGTCCAGCAGGGCGACGCAGGACGACGAGGTGAGTGTGGGGGGACGGGGAAGAGGCGGCTCTGCCACGCCAGCGTCTGTGGGGACCGCTCGCACGCTCCCGTGCGAATGGCCCCCACCCCTCCACCGGCAGGATTCCTGCCGGTGCAGGGGCACCCCTTCTGCAGTGCGGAAAGGGCCCAAGTTTCTGCCTCTGCATAAGTGCAACCCTGTAGGTTTGGCCCCCTATTGAAGTATTGGAGTTGTAGGAGAGTTCTGAGGGGAAAGAGCGGGTTCTGAGGAGAAAAAAAGGAGACAGAAGCCATCTGAGGGCAGAGAACAGAGAGACCTGAGAAGGAGTGATCTGCTACAACACAAGAAGCCTGAAGAGCAGCAGGACTACTGCATGAGACACAGGCTGATTATGCATGCAGCGCTTACCCCGGGGCTCTTTTCCTTGCAGTGGGTTTTTTTCCACAGTTGTCTGTTTAACTGGGGATTATCCTGCTGTGAGGTGTTCCCAGGTGAGTCAGTTGTTTCCTATGTTGCCTGCTGCCTTTTGGGGGGCGGGGCAGTGGTGGGATTCAAAAATTTTAGTAACAGGTTCCGATGGTGCTGGGATTCAAACAGTGGCATAGCGCCAATGGGGCTGGGCGGGGCACAATGGGGGCGTGGCCAGGCATTCTGGGGGCCGGGCATTCCTGGGTGGGGCTGTGGCAAGGATGCAGTGCACACGTGCCCCAGGTGCAGTTCCCCTTCGCCCCACCTCTAGATTCAAATAATGACTGTTTAAAGTATTAAAAAAGCAATATACTGAAAGGTAGTGTATTATTTCTTTTTTATATAATTATATTGATTGTCTATCTCTCTCAACCCCCCCAACTAAAACATCCTATATTGCCTCCCTTCTTCCCATATTTCCCTCCCTCCCTACTTTCTACTTCCCATTTAGATTCCTATAACTACTTTATCTATTCCACTTGAAAAAAAACTAACAGAGGGAGAGATCCAAAATCCTTACTCTAAGAGAATAGTTTAAACTCCTCTCTTTCCAATATAAATTTCAAGGGAAAAAAATAAAATGAAAAATCTTTACCTATAATACTTTCCCAATGTTTATACCAATGAACAAAAAAATAGAATTACTATATATTGTATTATTTCATACAGTTCATACACACGTGGGGGGTGCCATGGGGGGCAGGAGGCTGTAGGGGGCCCTGGGGGGCAATTTTGCATCCCCCACTTGATGAGATTTGTTGTACCCAGGGACAGAGATTACCCCTTTGTCTGTAGTGAATAGTTAAAAACCAGTTCTCCAAACTGAGAAAATTTTAGTAACCGGTTCTACCGAATAGGTGCGAATAGGCTGCATCCCACCTCTGGGTGGGGGGTTGTTTTTGGCCATACTTTTTTTTTAAGAAAGAAAGCCTTTGGACCACTCTGCTGGCCCAAAAAGTGATAGGAACTGCTATCAGCTAGGTGGGAGAAGGCAGGCAGGATTTTTGGTGAAAAGAAAATTTAGTCAAACTTTTAAAAAGAGTTGCAGTAATAAGATGAAAGAATACAATAACAACATTAAAATTGTTTTTATTCCTTCAAGGTCAGGCCATCATTTTTCTTAATTTTTTGGTTTTCCAGGAACTTTTACTTCCCCCAAAGTAATTTTATTGACCCTTGGAAAAATATCTTTGGTTTTATACATCCATGGTGTGTGCATGCACTTTTTCCCTTCTGCAAAATGTTCATAACTGCATATTACTTCATAAAAGTTCCATAAAGATCCATATTGCAATGTCAGTATATTTCTTTACCATGTTTTTGATTTTAATCCTACAAAGGTACCAAAACCTATCAATGTTTCATCTCTTTTAACAGCATCATTTATCTTCAGTATGCAATAAAGACATATTATTGCTATAAACTGAATTAAAGTCCGACATTGTATGGAATAATAATCAGGAGTATTGTAAAATATCTTATTTTCTGTCACATTGTCATGAAAATGATTTAGGAATTATTTAAAAATGTTTATCAGAGTCATTGCTTCTCATAAGTCATATTCTTTTAATTCCTGTTGAAGATTTCCAAATAATTATTAGATGACAGTGAAAAGGCACTATATCGCTCATGCCACTCAAAGTTTTAACCGAAGTAATTATTCTTTATAAATACAAAAACTTATCAAAATCTTCAAAATTCTCCCATTTAACTATCAGTTTATTACATAGCAATTCAAGCATTCATTTAATAGCTGAAAGCTGTATAAATTTTATGTCTTCATAAAAAAGCGATCTTCCAGATGTAATTATCTTGATTTTAGCGTGAATATTTATTTAACTTGTGGTTATAGTACTGATGCATGTGCACTTATTTTGACATTATTTCATTAATGTTTAATCAATACATTCTTTGTTTCAGAACTGGAATGGCAGAAGCAGAAAAATCAAAGAAGAAATGTAGACTATATAGTTTGGAATATCTGAAGTACAGATTTATACTAGTACCAACATACCATCAGCTTGCCTAATATGTAAAAAGGTATTTTCTAATGAAGCAATGAAGGCTTCTAGTATGACTGAAAATTTGAGGAAAGGACATCCTGAGAAGATAGATGAAAATTTAACTTTTATTTCCCAGCTACTTCATGACAAATGTGAAAAGTAGACAACACTATCAAGCATGTTTTGCAAACAAATATCAGCCATTGAATCACCGGTGGCAGCCATTGCGGCAGGGGTGAGCAGCCAAAAGGCAAAGAAAGGGAGCTTGCAGCTCAGAAGGCGGCAAATTGCAGGGAGCTGCAATGATTGGCCCAAGCTGGAAAGGCGGGAGGAGCAAAAGCATAAAAGCGCCACACCCCGAGCCTCGGCCTTCTTGCTTGCCGAGGCTCAAGAGAGGCGTGACCCACCCACCCTCCCTAATTTCAATGGTTACTAGTTGGCCTGTTATAATGTTATTGCATGACTGTACTTTGTCGCAGCCCGGTGGGTTGGCAACGGGAATCGCAACATCTGGGGGGAGAAGCTGAGCCGGGCGGCCGGTCTTCTCCATGGTTGTGCCCTTAGAAAAGGGCCGGGGGGGGGGTGGGGCGGGCCGGTAGGCAAGTCTGTAGGCTTAGCCGGTGCCCGCTACCCCCAGCAGGAAAGGTTGAAGCCCTGGGGCTCCCAGCTTCCTGCACAATGCCCCAATGGAGATTGGGGACAGCATGATGTTGCGACCCGTTTGTCTGCCCAGCTTCTTAAATATTTAATGTTGTTTACCAGTTAATAAATTGGGCTGCGGCCCAATCCATTTCCAAACTCTGGTTTGGTGTGTTTATTTGCCAAGGAAGGGTCTACACCATCTGCACGCAATGATAGTTTGAATGCATCATACAACATTTCATTGTTGACTGCTAAGTCTGGAAAGCCACACACAATTGGTGAAGATTACCAAAACCAGGTATTGTTTTGCATAAGTCACCACATGCTATAATTGAGATGATTCCTTTCAGCAACAATTCAGTGCAAGGACTCATAGATGAAATGGCTGAAAATATGGAAGACACATTGTTCAACATACTAAGAATTTGCATTACAGCTGGGGGAGGCTACTTTGCCACATAATGAATCTTCACTTCTTGCACATGTGCGCTTTGTAAAAGATGAAAGTTTGGCTATCATGTCTTCTTCATTAAACTAAACAGTGACTGCTGATCAGCATGTTTGAAGGCACTTTTTCAGCAACTGAAGAGCATCAAAGTAAAAACAAAACAGACAAAAGTACTCTTAGTTTCTGTACAGAGAAGGATGAAGATTTTGAATGTTTGCTGCTTCATACAGAAGTTTGTTGGCTGTCAAAAGTAAACTGTGAGATGCTTTCATGACTTTTTTTGACACTGTTGTGGGGGTTTTTGAAGTCACAAATGCTTTGTTCAATGATGAACTCAAAGGGATCAGGCAAGACATTGCTTATTTATCAGAACTATTTGTAAAATTCAATGAAATGAATTTGCAGTTGCAAAGAAATGAGGTCAGTTTTATTAAGGTCAAATCTGTCATAGCTACATTTATTTCAAAGTGAACTTTATTCAAACACAGTATAGGCCATCCTGAGTTATACCATTTTCTGACCCTGTCTGAACTAGAAAAGAAAGGTGGGATATAATATGATGATCTGCAAGTTTTTTGTGGCCATTTGGACATGCTGCATGAAGATATATTTGACTGTAGAATCTTCTTTTGGTGGAAATTCCAGATTGGGTGCAAAAAACCATTTTGGGTGCAAAAAACCATTTTCAAATATTGAGGAAGTTGGGGCAGTGGAAGAACTAACTGAGCTACAAAATGAAATTGAGCAAAAGCCACAGACATTTCCACACAAGTAGTTTTCCTTGGTTCATATCATCAAATAAATTGGGGGGGGGGGGTTGCACATGTTTTCTTCTACTTGGTTCTGCTTTATTTATTTTTTTCATTATTTTTTTTCTGACCACTTCTGCACAATTTTTTTCCAGCAGTTTCGGAGCTGGTTTTCACTGCACATATGAAACTGCAAAGTTTAAGAAATCATCCTAAGAGTTTTGGTTGCTGAAGAAAATTTCTGCTCGTCATCCAGCACTAGGGACAATGGTCAAGAAGTGTCTTGTGTTTCTAACATCATATTTGACAGAAAGTAGTTTTAGTGCAGTCATCCAACATCTTTCCAAGCAAAGCAGTCAATTCCAGATTACTGAACATGGTGATTTCAAAGTGGCTTTAAAGCAGACATTGAGAAAGTGTTATCTCCTCATCAGGACATCCATCACATTAAGAATTAACTGAGAACAGTGAAGTAGTTACTAAATGTGGCATCGAAGATTTTTGCTAGTTAACCATCAGACCTTCAGACGCTGGAATCACTCGATCAAGGGAATCAGCTTTGTTTAATAAACTACAAAGTTTTTAATTAAATTTTGAACAAATGTGCAATTAATTGTCACCATTTCGAATTGTATTGCTTTTTATCATCCTTAGTGGTTTGTGCAAATTGCTATTTTGAATAATGCTTTTTATAGAATAGGTCAGGGTAGAGGACACTTGGGATGAGTTTTTGGAACCAACACTGAGGTGTCCCCAAAACTTCTGGGCCCCCCGCAGTTTCAGATTTAATACTTGAAGCTGAGGTTCTAACCTTGATTTGTTGGATTTTTGTCCCCAGGAGAGACTTGACTTTTTGGTGACAACTAGTTTGTGTGTCTTTTTATTTTATTTTCACTCATTTATGAAAAATAATTAACATTTCAGCACATGTCAAAGAAATGAGCTCATCTCCCCGCATGAAATTTATATAGAATAGAATAGAATAGAATCTTTATTGGCAAAGTGTGATTGGACACACAAGGAATTTGTCTCCGGTGCATATGCTCTCAGTGTACATAAAAGAAAAACACATTTGTCAAGAATCATAAGGTACAGCACTTAATGATTGTCATATAGGTCTAGTAAGCAATCAGGAAACAATCAATAGTAATGAAAACATAAAATGTAAAATCTTAAAATAAAATAAAATGTCAGCACAGGCTATAGTCATACAGTCATAAGTGGGAGGAGATGGGTAATAGGAATGATGAAAAAAGTAGTGCAGTAATTATATAATAAATAGTTTGACATTATCGAGGGAATTATTTGTTTAACAGAGTGATGGCATTCGGGAAAAAACTGTTCTTATGTCTAGTTGTCTTGGTGTGCAGTGCTCTGTAGCGACGTTTAGAGGGTAAGAGTTGAAACAGTTTATGTCCAGGATGCGAGGGGTCAGTAAATATTTTCACAGCCCTTTTTTTGACCCGTGCAGTATACAGGTCCTCAATGGAAGTGCAGTATACAGGTCCTCAATGGAACCCGTGCAGTATACAGGTCCTCAATGGAATATCTCACCAATCTTAGAGCCCACCTATGTTCATGACAAATAACTGGTTTAATTTCCTTTCCAAAAGCAAAAAAAATTTTTTTTCTCACTGCACCATTTTGTATACAACAAATAAATAAATGATGTTGTTGCTACAACAGAAAAGGTGTGGCTATGTACAAGACTCTAGGAAAAAACTGGATGGCAAGAAAACGATGAGCAACTTTTACAGGTCAAAGACAAAAGGACTGTATTTCTACTAACTCTTGGATCCTGCTTTATGTACCAAATTTCTGCCTTTCTGTTGCAAAGTAACCATTGGAACAATTTTCTTACAGAATGGTAGTTACTATGACAACCATAGCAAATCTTCCTGTTCTGAAACAGATGTCTCATTTAGTTGAAAATTAGTATGTGAAAAACCCATGGGAAAAATTAATTCAAAATCTAATAGAACACTGGCTACAGTGTAATCTCTTATGGGTTAACCCCTTAACATCTCTTTATACTCTAATGTAACCTTCAAATGAATTCTAATTAAACCAATTTAACCTCCTATGAATGACCTCTTTAGCTATAATTAGTAGTCCCATTTTCTATGACGTGTTCATTTCTGTGATTCCCTCAAAAGTAGTTAGGCGTAATTCCGTGTTTAACTATTCACTTGAATACATTTATTTCAGTTCCACTTTTTAAAAAGAAGGAACACTGTAGTTCAAATGTTTGCCTTCTTTTATTTAAATGCAGATTTATCTTGCAATTTAGTTTACAGTGCAGTAGGGCATATGGAGATTTGACTTCAATTTAAACAAAAACTGAAGATTTATGCCTCTCAAACAGCTCAGCTATTGCTGAACTGATGGATGGAAATGTGTGACTGAATGGGACCTCTTATACCATCTGACTGGCAATAAGGTTTTCAGAAAAATACCAGAGGATATATATTTTGGTGCTAGAAGTTGGTGTAAGCATATACAGCTTTTTCTAGTTTTAATGTAGATTTGTAATGAAGGACCTATTTATGCATTCTTCATTTAATAAACCATAACAAGTAGTGTCTGTTGATCATGAATACACCTTTTCAGAAATTGGAGAACACCACAGTAAAAACAAAACAGATAAAAATACTCTTAGCTTCTTATTTCTATCCCCTGTAGAATTTCTAGAATTTTAGAGACCCATTTGAGCAAGTAGAACACACAGAATTTATAGAGTAGAAAAATTATGCAGCAACTGCCTGAAAATAAAGAAATCACCCATATAACACCAAGGTTAGTTGCCAAGATTTATAACTCATGTTCAGGAATTTGCTAGCTCTGTAATAATCAGCTGATTTTATCCAGATGTAATGGTTCTGCTCTACAGCTAAAGTATATTGGAAGAAGATAGCTGCTTTATTGAGTGGGTTTGGAAGAACGGTTGAAAATATTCCAGAATGGTTGTGGTGGGTTTTCCGAGCTGTGAGGCTGTGGTCTGGTAGATCTTGTTCCTAACATTTTGCCTGCATCTGTGGCTGGCATCTTCAGAGGTGTATCACAGAGAAAAGTCTGTTTCAGTGTGAAACTTTTCTCTGTGATACACCTCTGAAGATGCCAGCCACAGATACAGGCGAAACGTTAGGAACAAGATCTACCAGACCACGGCCACACAGGCCAGAAAACCCACCACAACCAGTTGAATCAGGCCGTGAAAGCCTTCGACAATACATACTCCAGAATGTTTGCTGTTAAGTTATGTTCCAGTAATGCCAAACAAACTAGGTGTAATTGTGTTGAATTTGATTACACATTTAACCTTTGCACACCATTAGAAATCAAAGTAGATGCCTGAAATACATGAACGGTTAGATAAAATAAAGGAGGTCTATCTTATGTTGAAACTAACTTCCTAACAAATAAATGAAAATGTTTTCTTCTTTATAGTCTGTGTGGGAAATAGTAGTTGATTGTATACAGATGAATTTAGATAATATTATGTGAATAATTTTGTATTTATTTCGTATAACGTGGTAACATTAATGTCCTACAGAGTTAAAAAAAAAACTGGCAGATTGACTGAATTTAAGAGGATTTAATAAGCTTTTTGAGGATACATTATAATCACTGAGTTTTGTTGTTGTTAGCATATTATAGTTTATTTCATTATATTTTGTCAAACATTATGCTACTCTAATGGCTTCTGACAGAACAGTGAGTTGCTTGTTAAATTAAGATTTTGGAGACAAGTTCTTTAAATCACCAATTCATCACAGTTCTGAAATTCATACTGCATCCTAAACCGAATTGTACCCTTCTATATCATCTGAAATCAACTGGATTACCAAAGTGTAACTCTGATTAGGATTCCACTCTGCGTCATTCTTCTCCTGAGCACTTTGTCTGTCCCTTATTCCCAAGGATCAAGTTCTAAAACCTAGTAATCACAACTCTCTAGAAGGTTTTCCTGCATAAGCCACTTAAAATGAATATGAGCTGTGCAAGTATCATTAGTTTTAATGGGAATTCTACAGAAGAACTTCCTGGAGGATTGTACACTATGCAACATCTTAAATGAAGAAATGGTACACAGCTAGGTCCAATCACTACAGAATAATGATGGAGTGCACAATACTATTATCTGTACTGTAACAGTCAGTGAGCAATATCTCAAGTAGCCAATAATTGCATCAAGAATCATTTAAGAATGTAGGGGAAAATCACATTCATGTATATAGTTATTCTTTCTGTTATGAAGATATGTGAATGAACTTTATTTTCTATTCAAGAAAGCACATGCTTGTGTGGAATGACAATTTCAAAGGAGAATGTGTGCATGCGCACATAAATATACTACAATTAATTCCTGTAAATTTGTTTGCATATACTTAAACTCTAAAGGAAAAGGAGCTATGAAGAATCTGTGTTCATGCAATGAATGTGATTTGTGAACACTCTCTTCAGATATCCATTCACAGATTAGTATACCAGTTTTATCTTGTATATTCACTGGTACCAATAGAACAGTCAGTGTAGATATTTATACATCTATTTCTCAAGTGTGGACAAATCTGCAGATAGTTAAATCTATGGATCCAGCCCACGCTGGGGAGGGGGGGGACTGATTTTCTCCAAAACTTGGGGAATCACTCAAGGTTCACAGAAAAATCTTAAAACTTCAAAAATTACAGGGGGAAGGGTTAAATCTCACCATTACAAAAATGCTGACTTACCAGACAATGCTGCCCCAGATGACCAAATCACCATTGCCAGGGTCCTGGGGGTCCTCTGACCAGTGCAACAGGTCCCAACAACAAGGCCACTTCCTGCCATCTAGCCGGTTAGAAGCCAGTGAGGAAAAGGACAGCTGAGCCAGTAACTACAGAGGTGGGTGAGGAGGTTCCTTTTCGCCCCCATCTCTCTGGCTGCCAGCTCAGCTGCCCTTTTAAAACTTTCCTGCCAGTTTCTAACTGACCAGACTACAGGAAAAACAGCAAGGGGGGGGGGACGGTTCCTCGGCTTCTGTATTGTTGTGCGAAAGTTCACTCTTGCTGAGTGGAACTGAGCTGCCAGTGAGAGCTCCCCCTGCACTGAGAGCCCAACCTGCACAGAACCAGTATAGTGCCTTCAAGGCTGCACAGTTTACAGGGAACACGGGCGGCTGGGGGGGGGGGCAATCTTTGTTCCCACTCACCAGTTAGAAGACAACAGAAAAGATTAAAGAAGGCAGCTGAGACAGTGATTATAATGCAGGGTGTGAGAAGGTTCTTCTAAGGCAGTGGTGGCGAACCTATGGCACGGGTGCCAGAGGTGGCACTCAGAGCCCTCTCTGTTGGCACGCACACACAGAGTTTGTCATGTGGGGGAGAAATTGCCCACACACACACACATCTAGGCTGGCCTGGGCCACTGGACTTGATGTGCATGCAGCTCAGTGAGCAGGGAGGACTTGGCTGACAGGCCTGATGCCTGTGCTCCAGGTGGCTGCTGCCCGGGGGGCGGGCAGAGGTGGCAGAGTTGCTAGAGAGGTGCAGAGCGGCGCATGTGGGACTTGCTGGTGGCTACAGCAGGCTGGCCCCTGCTCAAGGGGGTTATTCAGGTTAAATTGCTGCGTTGACACTTTGCAATAAATAAGTGGGTTTTGGGTTGCAATTTGGGCACTCGGTCTTGAAAAGGTTTGCCATCACTGTTCTAAGGCTTTTGAGACTGTAGTGAGAAGGGACCTCCCCTCCACACCTCCAAAGCCACAATATGTTGTTGCAGGTCTCCATTTGTAGCCAATATATTATTGCTATTGTGGTCTCGGGTGATCCTTATTGGCTCTGTGATCCAGACCTGTCTGCCAGCTGTGCAGGTCATGTATTACTTCTGGTGAGGGAAGTTCTGGGCAGTTTTTCCAGTGGAATGAAGGTGAGCAGTGAGGTCCCAAAAGGATTAGTGTTCTGGCCAGTGCTATTTAATGGCCCATAATGCATGGAATGCTTACCTTGGGACTCTTCTCTGCATGGTAAGCTTGCAAAGGGCTCTCCTAATTTTTCTCTGTTTACATGTGAGGAGTCACTCCCTCCTTTCCCTGGAGTTTTTCTGCAGAGAGTATTCCAGATCTGGTTCTTTTAACTCTGCCCATCAAGTGGCACAGATCTTATTACACCCAGTAGTCAGGGCTGCCAGGATAGTCCTTTAAGCTGTACTTATGTCAATATTACTGTTCAAAAGTAATCCCCCCCACACACACACACAATGAAAGAGGCAACGCAATTCCCTGGACTACAGACTGCTAAAGAAGAGGACTGTCCCAGAGCAGATACTCTTTTCCCTCCTGCTGCCAGAAGACAGAGGCTTGTTATTTCCAAACTCTCTTTATATCAAAATCTTGAAATATCAAGAAAATTAAAGGTTGATGCTGTGTGAATTAGCTTTTTTCTGTTACTTGAAGCAGCCAGCAACCAAGTGGTCTTGCTTGCCATGGTGAGAATGAAAAGTGAAAATGGGGCTTGAGGTCTGTACAAGAAACCTTGCAGTGATGGACATTTGCCCCCATCACACAGCAAGCACATTGTGCATAATGTGTTCATGAAAGATTTGGAATTGGGGGGGGGGGGGGGGGGGGGAGAGAGCAGTAGAGTAGCCAGATTTGCAGACAAATTATTCGGGTTCCAGAAAACCCAGGCAGATTGAAAAGAGCAATAGGAGGATCTCCCCAAATTGGGTGAGTGGGAAACAGCATAGTAAATGCAATTTAAGGTGATGCTTTTTGGAACAAAAAACCCTAATTTCTAAATGTATGCCAATGGGGTCTGAGCTGGCTGAGACAAGGGCTGAATGAGATGTTGGGTTGAAGTGGTAGGCTCAGTGAAATCTCAACCTAGCAGCAGCAATGCTAGTATTACTACCTTCACAATGACATTTTTACTACAGTAATCATTTTTATGCCCTTGCAATAACTCAAACAAAAAACTCTCTTTACATGAATATATGTATACACTATACAAAGGGCTAGCTAACCCCCAGGTTAGGTTATGCCTCGTGAACACCTTCTATGGCCCTATCTGAAAAAAATATAAGCATAAGATATCCTAACGAGAAATCACATTATCTGTTATAAAATAATAAATGACTATTGGACATATATTATTATACTCACAAACATTAAGACCTTGTAATAATATTTATTACAAGGTCTTAATGTTTGTGAGTACGATAATACATACTTATCTTATATTCATGTAAAGAGAGGTGTTTTTGTTTGAGTTATATCATTGCAAGGGCATAAAAATTATTGCTGTAGTAAAAATGTCATTGTGAAGGTAGTAATACCTATGTGTTTGTTAAGCATTATTTAAGGAAAATGTGTTTCACAGTACTTGAGTCTTAAAGATACAGAATATTCTTTTTGATAACTTACAGGTCAGGCAGAAGCAAAACCAAGACATTTAGGAAAAGCTACCAATACTGATATTTAGGGAAACAGATACAGGACAGTAACCACTGTTCAATTCAATATCTCACAAAGGTTTTCATTTCTTTCCCTTTCAAATTAAAAAAATGCAATGAGACCATATGGAGTAGCTGTCTGTCAACTTCTTTCCCATATTCAAAACTGGCAAGAATTAAAGTACCGTATATACTCATGTATAAGTCGACCTGCATATAAGTCGAGGCACCTAATTTTACCACAAAAAACTGGGAAAACTTATTGACTCGCGTATAAGTTGAGGGTGGGAAATGCAGCAGCTACTGGTAAATTTCAAAAATAAAAATAGATACCAATAAAATTACATTAATTGAGGCATCAGTAGGTTAAATGTTTTTGAATATTTATTTCAAAGAAAAACAGTAAACTAGCTCTGTAAGTGGAAAGGAGGGTCAACAAAAACAATATGATCTCAACAATAACTTTAAAAGTACAAAAACCTTACGCAGATTGAAAAGACTCTCAAAATGTAGCCCCATCTACTATTAGCTGTCATTGGAAACAATGGGGATGGGGCACCCCCTTTGGGGGTCCATAACTTTGGACCCCCTGAACCAAGCTTTACCAAACTTGGATGGTATCATCAGAAGAGTCTCTTGAAAAATCCCTGAAATTTTGGTGCCCCTAGCCTAAAAACTGCACTCCCTGGGGGCAGACAAAGTAAAAACCCTAAAATATTTTTAAAAATACACCTCACTCGTGTATAAGTCGAGGGGGGCTTTTTCAGCACAAAATGTGTTGAAAAAGTCGACTTATATGCAAATATATACGGTAGCAAAAACTAAACTGAAACAATTCAAATACATATATAAGTTTGTGTGTGTATGCACATAAAAGCACATACTCACATACTAATAACACATAATTTAGTAACAGCTGAAGTCATCTCTGACAACAAAGAGGACTTTTTTCTTTAGCTAAATTTGTTTCCATGTCTGCCTGAAGTTAACTGCAAACAATGGCCATTAATAATTCTCTTGTATGTTAATAGGAAAATCTCTGTCATGCATCAAGGCTACAGCTGTACAATTTATGATCAACGATGATGAATGCAGCTCTTCAGCCATGTTATGGATGAAGGTCTGTTAAAATTCAAGGAGTTGCTGTCTGGGACTTCAAGAACAAGATTGCCAGAAAGGCTCTGTCAGACCTTCAATGCTTGGGTGATGAGTTGATTTGGCTTCATGGGCTATGTGTTGTGGAGGCTTGCTAGAGGAGTCATAAATGTTGCCAGCATTTCTTCAGGAGCATCTGTAAAAGATATCCCTGCCTTGTTGGAGTTCACAGCCCAAAAAATGAATGTTAAAAAAAATCTTATTCAAGAATTTTGCTCCCTTTAAAAAATAAGAACAGACTTCTGATAGGCTAAGCTGATTCACTAAATACCACTCAAAGATTTTGGCACATTCTCTTACACAGCCTATACACAAAATATGTAATTTGGTGTACGAGATGGTAAAAAGCCATTAAATTATCACAAAGATTGCTTACAGCGTCTGGAAATGAATCTTCTTTCACCCAGAATGCTTGTGCTACTTTATGGTGTGTAAAGGTCTGCAAACATCATTGGTAAACAATCCTTCTTGCCGAAATTATGTCCCTTGGACTACTGTCCTTATAGCTTATAGCTTAGCTTTGGATAGATTGTGTCACTTATTATGTCCCTTTTATATTGTATAAAATACAATTTACTAGACTGTGTAATCCTATGCAGATTCCCCCCTTTTTATTTTTATGTATATATTTCATTGATTTCAGTGGGCTCAGACTACAGTTACTACATAGGATTACACTGTATATTATGTTAAATATAATCATGTTAAAAATGTTAATTAAAAACATTCACAGCATTCTCTGGTCAAGTGCTCAAGGATATAGTAAACCTGAGTCTGAAATGTAGTATATTAAGATTCAACACAGAACACCTTTTCATATTTAAAAAAAACTAAACAAACAATACTAGAACCACGGGGCATCCATTGAAAATGCTGGGGGGAAGAATTAGGACTAATAAAAGGAAACATTTCTTCACGCAGCACTTGATTAGTGTTTGGAATATGCAACCACAGGAGGTGGTGATGGCCACTAACCTGGATAGCTTTAAAAGGGGCTTGGACAGATTTATGGAGGAGAAGTCACTCTATGGCTACCAATCTGGATCCTCCTTGATCTGAGATTGCAAATGCCTTAGCAGACCAGGTGCTCAGGAGCAGCAGCAGCAGCAGCAGCAGGAGGCCATTGCTTTCACCTTCTGCATATGAGCTCCCAAAGGCAGAGTGCTGGACTAGATGAACTCTGGTCTGATTCAGCAGGATCTTTCTTATGGTCTTATGTAGGTACCCAAGTCCATGTTTTCTTACTTTGCTTTCAACTGCAAGCAGAATTCTACCACTTTCAAAGCTTGATTCCAGAGGCCTTTAAAGATACATTTGGAGAACCCCAAGACTTGCTGCAATATCAATATCACCTGGTGTTAGAGGCAAATGGACCGTTACAGCTGTTTAGGCCACAGCATTTTCCATGTGCATACCTATGCAAGTTACTTCAACCTAAGAGATTTGTTTCAGTGGGGGTAGACTAATGTAACTCTACTTAAGATTGAACTTCTCCAGTTATTCAATATAAGCAAATACTTATGTATACGAATGTAATATGAACCATCTAAAGTACAGGTGTCAAACTCGTGGCCCTCCAGATGTTATGGACTACAGTTCCCATCATCCCCTGCCAGCATGATGCTGTAGTTCATAACATCAGGCATGGGGCAGGGAACATCTGGAGGACTGCGAGTTTGACACCTATGATCTAAAACATTTCTGAAAGGAGAATCGTTCTGTTCACATTACATATGATTAAAGTAAACTGCACTGTTAAGTTTTGAAGACTTTGAAAGTAAAATGTTACTTCAAAAATGGAGAAGCATCTCTGATAATTACAAAACTTGCAATAACCAACTCAGGATTTCCAATAAGTGAAGAGTTTCTTCTATGCCAAAATAATGATTTTCTTTAAAAAAATCCTTGTTATTAAGCACCTGTCACATTTATCTTTCACTTACTGAACACCTGAGATGAAATATCTTCCCTAACGTCCAAAGAATACGGCAGCTTCAAACAATATGTCAGTATCAAAGCATAAACACATGTGATACACCTACATTTCAAATAAACAAGTGAACATATTATTCACATTCAGATTTCCATTTTTTCTCAAGAACCACACTAGTTTGCCTGAAGCACTTATTACAACTCTGAAACACACAATACAGGTTCAGCTCCTTTCCAAACAAGGATTTTCCACCAACAAAAGTTAAAAACATCAATTTTTTAAAAAACTAGCCTATAAAAATTTGATGCAGACAGATTCCAAGTATACAATGCCATATAAGTCTACCTGTTTACGAAACTAATTTAATATTCCCACATTTTGAGACACAATGGCGCAGAGGCGTAGCTACAAGGGGACCGGGGGTGCACATTGCACTGGGCGTGCGCCTGGGGAGGGCAGTAAAAATTTCAGGTTTGTTTTTTGTATTTTTTAGTGTTTTTCAGTTTTTGACCTGCAGGGGGCGCGGTTTTTAGGCTAGCACTGGGGTCTGCAACCTACTGCTCTCCAGATGTTCATGGACTGCAAATCCCATCAGCCCCTGCCAGCATGGCCAATTGGCCATGTTGGCAGGGGCTGATGGGAATTGAAGTCCATGAACATCTGGAGAGCCGCAGGTTGCAGACCCCTGGGCTAGCAGCACCAACATTTCAGGGAGTCTTCGGGGGACTCTCCTGATGATACCACCCAAGTTAGGTGAGGTTTGGTTCTGGGGGTCCAAAGTGCCCCCATCTCCCATTGTTTCCAATGGGAGCTAGTAGGAGATGGGGGCTACACGTTTGAGAGTCCATAACTTTTGACCCCCTGAACCAAACTTCACCAAACCTGGCTGGTATCATCAGGATAGTCTCCTAAAGACACCCTGAATGTTTGGTGCTGCTAGCCTAAAAACCGTGCCCCCTGCAGGATGAAAAAAAACTAAAAATACAAAAAGCATAAATGAACATGGGGGGGGGGAGCAAAACTCAGATTTTGCACTGGGCACTATTTTCCCTAGCTACGCTTCTGCAGTGGAGTTCTTCTTTGTTTAAACACAACCTATTCAAAATAATCCTATTGTGATAAATCCAGATGTTAAAGCAACATCTATCATGAGATTACAAATTGTTAACAGTCTTTATACTAGCATACATGAAACAGGAAACCCCAGCTATAAAGGTTACTAAGCAATTTGTTAATCTTAATGTACAAATCAGCATTACAATTGAGCCGAATACTTTCCAATGAATATTTTCCATATGAAAAAGTCCTTCAGATAACTCAGAAAGTTTGCAGAGAGAAATACAAAAACTTCCCCTATTTATATCTTTTTTCTGCTTTTGTACACCCTGTTCAGAAATCATTTGCTTTACTCTGAATTAGCTTAACTGGTCCCTAATAATGTCATCACATAGCCAAATCTAATTGGTTTCATGATGATATCACTGGAAGAAAGAACACCTGAGCAAAGTTTTTCCAGGTATTGTTTAAAAGCCAAGATTTATATGAGGCACAAGCCTTGTATAAGCCAGAGGGATCTTAGCCTGTGGCCCCTCTCTTCTGCTGCCCCAGATGAAGATGATTTTATTTGATTTATACCTCACCCCGTCCCAGCAGGACTGGGCTCAGGGCAGCTTACAACCCAGTCAAATAGTAAATACACAAATATAAAGTTTTAAAATATATTTTGGGTGCTGTGAGGGAGACTGTATGAAGCCGTGTGTTCTAGACGAAGCATTCTCTCCGGACCCCGTTTCGCCTGCATCTGTACTGGCATCTTCAGAAGATGCCAGCCACAGATGCAGGCGAAACGTCAGGAGAGAATGCTGCTAGAACACGGCCATACAGCCCGGAAACCACACAGCACCCAAGTGATTCCGGCCGTGAAAGCCTTCGACAATACTTTTAAAATATAATTTAAAAACCATAGTTCCTGATCTCATCACACATGATAGCATTTTAACCTGCGCATCTATTTATATAGGTAGAGCTGCCATTTCATTTAGAAGGTAAAGTTTGTCCAAAAGATGGTAATGGGACCAACAACCAACAGAGAAATCACTGGTCCAAGAAAAAGCAAAATACAAGGAAGGGAAGGCAGGGAAAGGAAAAGGAAACAGGAAGGGAAAAGGAAAGGGGAAGAGAAAAGAAAAGATTTACATTTACATTACTGACCTCAACCATATGTTTGACAAAATGTCTCTGTCTTACAGGTCCTGTGGAACTGAGTCAAAGAACAGGATCCAAAAACTGATTTAATGATAGGAAATATTGATTGTCACAGCTATAACCAATGCATCAAATTATCTTGAAGAAACAGAGGTTCTATATCAGTGGTTCTCAACCTTCCTAATGCCACGACCCTTTAATACAGTTCCTCATGTGACCCCAACCCTAACATTTATCCATTTTACAGATGGAGAACACTGATGCAAAGAGTCTTAGGCGACCCCTGTGAAAGGATCGTTCGACCCCCAAAGGGGGTGCGACCCACAGGTTGAGAACCACTGTCCTATTTACTTTGTACCTGAAGAGTTTGTTATTTGAGGGACTCTTTCATTGTTGGATACTTCTTTACTTAAAAAAAAACTTTTTATTGCATGAGGAAGAACAGTAGTTATAGAGAACCAGTGTGGTGTAGTGGTTAAAGTGCAGGGCCCAGGTTTAAATCCCTACTGTGCCTTGGAAGCTTTCTGGGTTACCCTGAACAGATCACACACTCTCACTCTAATCTACCTCACAGATAGGGATGCCAGCATCCAGACGGGACCTGAGGATCCCCTGGAATTACATCTCTAGACTAAAGAGATATTCTCCTAAGGAAAATGGATCCTGAGATCCCTCTCTTCCACAAGCCAGTTTGGCTCCCCTCATTTGGACTGGACCATTAAAGACAAATCTAGTTTATATAAGTCAGTGGTGGCGAACCTATGGCACTCCAGATGTTCATAGACTACAACTCCCATCAGCCTCTGCCAGCATGGCCAATTGACCATGAGGGCAGGGGCTGATGGGAATTGTAGTCCATGAACATCTGGAGTGCCATAGGTTCGCCACTACTGATATAAGTGGATATGAGGGATATGTTAATTGCAAGTACATTTATCCCTTCCACATCACTGGAGTTAGGAGTGTGGCACCCTCCATGAACTGGATTTTTTGGTCCTCCCTTCGTACTAGAGAAGAAGTCTGAATTTTTTCTTTTAACTTTAAAAAATAAATTGTGTATATTTACGGTAATACAAGATAAAATATGTGGATATTACACATATATTTAAGGCATTTCTGAGTTTTTAAACTTTTTTGTATCATCTGTGGCTTCTGAAAAACTCCCAAAATATCCTTATTTAATTTTTTATTCTAACCCATGATATATCAAAACTGCAGAGGGGAAAGTCACAATATGGAAGGGATAATCATATAAGGCATATTAAAAAAAAATAATAGAAGTAATGGCCCCTCAACAAAAAAAATGGATGAAAAAAAAAGATACAGCTCTAAATGTAAAATGGTTTGTTCTCTATTAGGGATCTATGGAAACATGACAATAATATGCATGTGGAATTTTACAGTAATATTATACATTTTGGATGCACTCTCCAAGGAATTCTCGACCTCGAAAATGGTTAATGCATTAAGAGGATATACATCTTTATTTACTAGGTTTATTGAAGAATATATACGCAGAAGTAATTTCGTAAGGTGTTCAACATCTATAATAAAATCAATTTGTTAGGAGTGGGAGCCAGATATACAGAAATTTATCAGCCACATGTTGGAGATGTGGCTGGAAGCATGCAGTTTTGATAACATGTTTTGGACATGTTGAAAACATTCGATTTTAGGGGAAAGTGATTCAGTTCATCAAAGATGCACTACTACACAGTAATACACCAGCTGACCTTAAGAGAATTCTACTAGGATCCTAAAAGGATTGATAGCTGTTTCAGATATTTAGTCTCTACTCTGTTGACAGTTGATTATTGTGACAAATGGGGGGGGGGGAACAGAACCCCCCTTTTACAAGAGATTCTACAAAAATCCAGCCCTGTGAACTAAATTAACATACTACCAAAGGATGCAAAGAAATAATTCACAACATACTGATAAGATTTGTGAACACTGGGCAATGTTTATTATGTACTGAAGTAGGAAACAGATAAGACATCCATTCACAAGCTCAGAACAATGGACCCCCTCCCACCAGAGCTGAATAGAGACATAGGATTCTTATCTCACTACAAATGCTAATTTGCATTTATTTATTTATTTATTTATTTATTGGTTCCACTTTTATACCGCCCTCCCCCAAAGGGCTCAGGGCGGTTTACATCACAATAAAAGCGGATAACAGGATAAAATACTAAAAATTCATAACAGTTAAAAGCAGCGTTCCTAATTCATACTCAGTTAAAACAGATGGCGTTCAGCCATTAACTCCTCAGCTCCCTTAAGAGGGGAACGGATCTTATTATTAATGGGCACTCTATCAGCAGTCGGGCCTCCCAAAAGCTCCATGAATAACTCAGTCTTACAGGCTCCCTATGAACTCATGGTCCCAGGGTCCGACAGTTTGAGGGAGAGCATTCCACCAGGCAGGCCAGGGTCAGAAATTTGGCCCTGGTGGGAGGCCAGCCAAGATCATAGAGGGGCAGGGATCTCCAGTAATTGGCCTCTGCCTACCAAGCATTTCTCCTCTGCTCTATTCAGCTGATCACAATATGCACTACACCTTCATATCCTTTGCAGACATTCTTTATAACACCCCTCCCATCTTCTGACTGGGATTAAAATACTCAGAGCTCCATTCCTACTCAAACTACTGTCTTGTGGTACTGTACTCAAATCTAACTGTTTTACTGCGCACCGCTACTCTCTGAAACATACCCTTTTGTTTTTTATGAATTGTAAACACCATCCTTCTCTTTTTTCTTTTCTTTGCACCAATTTATTACATAGTGTACTGTATGCAATAATTTCCATAAAAATTGAAAAAGAGAAAAGAATGTAAACCCAATGAAGCAACACCACTAAGACACGTTAGAGATGATTCTGATACAAAGTAATCTTTCAAAAATATATAAATATGACAGTTCTGAATCAAAAACTAGCTTCCTCACTAACGCAGCCCCCCGAATGGTGTATCTGCACAGTAAACAATATAACAAACCTCTAATAATCTCATATTTTCTCAATTGTCTAAATGCTAGTCTGTGTTGAAGGTATTATATAGATTTGTTAATAAAAATGGAAACAAATAGTCTTTAATAATAATATTGTTGTAACATCCTTGAGAAAGCTTATAATCACTAATCAGGTACCGTACATTTTCTCACAGAAGATTAATAAATCAGGCATTGGAAGTTAAAGAGAAGTCTATGGCTCCTTCCCTGCAAACCACTGTCTTCGTTACCTTGAGTATTATTTCTTTGTTCCATGTGGAATAAAATGCTGAATGTGGACGCAGGTATTTTGAAACCTTATCATGATAATTTCCAGAGTTGAAGAACTTTGTTAATCTATTATAAGTACTCAATGTAATTAAAAACTTATCTGAAGGGTGGTTTGACCATGAATAAGCCAGGAAATGAAAGGGAAAAAAAGGAAGCCAGGAAAAAGTTAACAAAATAGTTCCCTACCACGCATCATAATAGGATAGGAATGCTTGCTAATTGTTTGCTATATTTGTAGTAATCTTTTAAGGTGATTTTGAAAAAACACAAAGACCAAGGTTGCCAAATAACAAGAGCTGGGTTAGAGTTCACTGAACCTGATTTGCATTCCCTGTAACCACACAATAGCTACAGAGAAAAAAATTCTGCTCGGGATTGTGATATGAGGGAGGAGTGAACTTTCATGGCAGAGCAGGAATTCAAATTTCAGCCTACCAGATTCTAGCCTGGCACTTTAACCCCTACGCTATGCTAACTAGAGGGGCAAATTATTTTAAGTTCTAAATTTTCTCAGTAGTTCAAGCTTCATAACAGGGACCACAGCATAACATTCTATTTGATGAATGTAACATCCTCTAAACTCCCATTAGCTTTTATCAGCTATTTATTTTCAGACCATGACAACTGCCCTGCTGCTCAGTTGATACTGTGATCCAGCAACTGTAGAGAGAATCTTCTATGTCAGAGTCCTCAGTCTTTTTAAGCCTGTGGGCTCCTTTTAAATTGCAAGAAAAAGTGGTGGACACAATAACAAAATGGCTGTGTCACAGCAATCTACAAAAAGAGGCGGAGTATGCCACAAGAGGCAGAACAAACCACAAATTATTAGGGAATGAGTTTATGCATAAATTGAATAGTAACTTTTTGAAATGTCAGGCAAAAGCTCTACCGAACAAAACGCCATTTGAAATAAACATACTGTTTTGAAATACTCTTGCAAACATACAGCTTACCTTCAGTAATGCAATGAAGATCCCTGTGATACGGCAGTTGATATGAATATGCTAAGCTTATAATGTTTTAAGCCATTGTATTTAATCATATAAGTTATATGAGTGTAATTCATGGGGCACCAAGCACTTCAAAAACTTACTTTCTTTGGAAGAAACGAACCTCATAGAGCAGCCTGACACTGAGCTTTGATTTGGGAAAACAGGGCCCCCCAGTAGAGATAAGAAGATAGCAGTAGCTCACAAATACAGATAAAGATGAAGTAGAATCTTAGTTGGTATAGAAACCAGTAGTTGGTATAGAAACCTTTTACGTAAGGTGTTTTTGATTTAAGTTTCACTAAAAATGGGAGTGGGCAAAAGTGTGGTAAGAGGTGGGATGAAATGACCAGGTCTGTACGCCTTCTTGATTCAAACCAATGAGCAAAAGACAAGGAGGTATGTTTTTACAGCTATAAATTATGTTACACAGACGGCAGCACTCCTAACCTCCTCTCTGTCCTGCTTGACAAAGGAGTTCCCTCTTCTGCGCAGAATTGAAAGAAAACAATAAATTTCTGAACACTGAAGAAGCTTTGGGATGGTTATTCACAACCAGCTATTGCCTTGAAGGCAGGGCTTTGCCCTGTGCCTAACACAGTTGCCGCCGAAACACTGCTTTGTTTGATTCCACACTTCCGATCTGATCTCCAATGGCTGATCAGAAGCTCTGCTAAGTGAAAGTCCCATCTGACCCTGCTCAAGTTCTAAAAACACTTGGCCAGTGTCACAGTGCCTGTGGGTCCCACACTAGGGACCCCCCCCAGCTGCACTTTCCCCTCTATCACAGACTGTCACAAACTTCCTTCCATCATCACAATTCACATAAATTCAAACTATACTGTGGAAAAACCTCAGCCTATTTACCATCATACACAGGCACGCCATGCATACTCACTAGCCAGCCTATTACATTTTTTTTTCTTCCTTAGGTTTTGCTCAGGTATCTAGCTGCAAGACCAGCAAACAAAATCTTAGGTAGTTTTGGAACGAATCGTCATCAATATATGGATGATCTCAGCTTTATATCACCTTGTTTAAATAACCAAAAGCTGCCATCTTTGAGATACTGTTCAAGTATCTGAATACAAGATGAGAAAAAAATTAACTGACATTGAAACCAAATAAAATGGATATGATGTTGCTTGGAAGAATGCTGAACTGAATGTGATAGCTCTTTTCATCATTGGGAGTCCTATTTGACCCATTCTGCCATATCACCACATCTGTACACTCAGCCTATGTGCAAAACACATGCTCCTTGAACCACGGCACACCTCACCTCTGTCGCCACTGGCCCTCACAGCTCACAGCTATGGAAAAGGACTTGCCATCACTGACTTCCACCTCCTCCTGGCTCTGATCCTTGAGACTCGCTGTGGGGCTGCACCTCACCCAACACATTCCACAAGGAACAATCAGAAGGCCTGAATGGTTTCCAGTGTCACTCTAGGCCATGGGATAGCCCCCATGTCTTGTCAGGCACCTAATGTGCCAAGCCTGACACTCAGCTGGTCTCCAACAGGGGCAATGCAGGAACCAGTCACAGGTCGAGGGAGGGAGTGTAACATTGCCAGACTGTAGGATGTGCAGTATAGCCACAAGACCACATATGTGTTAGAGAGGACCTTGATGCCAGTGGTTAGGATCAGTGAATATAGTAGTCAAGAGCAGTAGACTCTAGTCTGGACAACCGGCTCTAGTCTGATTTCCCAATCCTCCACATGAGCACCAGGCTCTTATCTGGTGAACTGGATTTTTCCCCCCGCTACTCCACAAGAAGCCTGCTGGGTGACCTTGGGTCTATCACAGTTCTCTCCGGACTCTCTCAGCCCCACCTACTTCACAAGATGTCTGTTGTGGGGAGAGGAAACGGAAGGAGTTTGTAAGCCACTTTGAGGAGAGAAAGACAGGAGAGAAAGGCAGCGTATAAATCCAAACTTTTCTGTTCTTCTTCTTGATGCTGCTCTTGTACCACCACAATGGGTGGGATGAAAACCTGCAGCTCAGCCTGGGTGACAGACAGACCCTGCAACATTGCCTGGTCATATGTTACACCCCCATGCCATGAGTGCATGTACATGCTTCCAGGAGAGGCTGAAAGAATCATCTCACCGTGACATGCTTCTGGAGATGCCAGCTATGGTAAGGTGACCAGATTGTCACCTTTTTAAACCGGGACGGGGTGCGCACGTGCACGCATGCACATAGGCGCGCGGCCGCAGGAGCGCACTGTCTTTTGGGGCACTCCCCGGTTTCCCACCCTTTGATAGGGCAGGAAACTGGGGAGCGCTCCAAAAGGCAGTGCACTCCTGCGGCCGCGTGTGCGGGAGGCTGCCGCACTGCCTTCTGGGGCGCTCCCCTGTTTCCCGCCCTGTGACAGGGAAGGAACCGAGAGTGCCCCAGAAGGCAGTGCGGCAGCACGGAAGGCTGCCGCACTGCCTTCTGGGGTGCTTCCCTGTTTCCCGCCGAAAAGGGGAGCGCCCCAGAAGACAAAATCGGGACAGTTAAAAAACCCCGCGGAACGCGGGACAGGTTGATTTAAGGCGGGACTGTCCCGCCAAAAGCGGGACGTCTGGTCACCTTAAGCTATGGATGTGGGTGAAACATTAGGAACAAAAACTACCAGACCACGGTCGAATCGCTCAGAAAACTCACAATAGTCAATCATTTTGCACTAGAGTGGACACCTCTATCTGTGCAGTATGCCACACGGCAAAGACTTGCTGCTCCCATATGCCAGAAGGCACGTACGTTAAAGCAAACATTAAAAAAAACTACGTGAACAACAGCAACAATAAGGACTCTCACTAAGCATGAGCTTCTGAAATTGCCACAATAAACCAGTTTAAAAAGAGAAGAGACTGCTATTGTCTTGATCAGCAGACTGTTCCTCCTAATTCCACCAGCAGAATTCCACTACCTTACTAGTGGTAGTGTGAAGACCTGCTTCCTAGGAGTGTAAAGGGGAAGACTGAAAATGCTGGGGGGAAGATTGAAAATGCTGGGGGGAAGAATTAGGACTAATAAAAGGAAACATTTCTTCACGCAACGTGTGATTGGTGTTTGGAATATGCTGACACAGGAGGTGGTGATGGCCACTAACCTGGATAGCTTTAAAAGGGGCTTGGACAGATTTATGGCGGAGAAGTCGATTTATGGCTACCAATCTTGATCCTCTTTGATCTGAGATTGCAAATGCCTTAACAGACCAGGTGCTTGGGAGCAACAGCAGCAGGAGGCAATTGCTTTCACATCCTGCATGTGAGCTCCCAAAGGCACCTGGTGGGCCACTGCGAGTAGCAGAGAGCTGGATGGACTCTGGTCTGATCCAGCTGGCTTGTTCTTATGTTCTTAAGATGCTACCACCCAAACTGAAGCTTGCCACCTTTCTTGCTTTTTGTCTCTTGAAGTATCTTTTGTTACTACAGCACTTTCCCCCAGTGCTGAGACCTGTAATAGGAATATGAACAGCTAATTTTTTTATGTGTATTAGGATTTCAGTTATAACACTCTTTTTCTTAGATTACCTATGACTTTAATGTTCATAAATCGCTTCGAGTCCTATGTTCCATGAGAAAATTTGTTTTAACTGTATTTTATGTTGTACACCGCCCAGAGCCCCTCGGGGATGGGGCGGTATAAAAATCTAAATAATAAATAAATAAATAAATAAATAAAAAAAAAAGCAATATATACCTATGCAACATGAACATAAATAAAAGTGGTTGCTTCTTCCACTATCTAGCATTCAGAGTGAGAATTAGATACAGCCCCCCCCCACCCTTGTCTACGACAAAGTAGATGATCAGTTCTGAGATCAGTTTTTGAACAGGAAATTTGGAATAGGAAATGGAACCACATCTGCATATGTCTTTGGCCATTTCCGCACGGCCACAAAGGGGGTTGGGTCGGCGTACATGACACCGACCCAACCCCCCGGGACCGTTCGCATGAACGGTCCCGGTTGCGGTGGGGAAGACGGTGCCGTGGAACGCCATCGTCCAATCGACCTACCTGCTCTGCGACTGTCCGGTGCGTCACCGAGGCCAGGGGACACGCCCCCCGCCCTGCGTGACCACTTCGACATCGCAGGGCAAGGGGCGTGTCTCCAGGCCTCAGTGATGTGCCAGACAGTCGAAGCAGGTAGGTCGACCGGGCACAGGGGGGAGGGAAGGCGCCTTCCAGCCGCTGCCGTTCGCACGGCAGCGGCTGGAAACCGCCGTTTTCCATAAACCTTGCTCAGGAAGCGAGGTGGGAAAATGGCGGCTTCACGCCGCTCGGGAGGAGTGAGGGCCCCCCATGCAAACGGCTCCCTGGGGACGGCGTTTTTGCCGTCCCCAGGGCGCTGTATTAAGCCCATGCGGAAAAGGCCTTTGAGTGAGATCCATGCAAATACATTTGAACTGGTCCTTGGTTTATTTTGACCAATCCAAACTGGTGTGAAAAAGAGGGAAGCTGTACGGGCATAATTACACATCACACCTTTTCCTCATAAAGCAGCTTATTCAGCTAATCGCCTGAAAAGAATTTCAATCATGTGAATAATGAGTCAGAAAATAAGCCTTGGCTATTCAGGAAAGAGCAGTTACTGCCAGAGCAAGCATATTTTTGCTTCGCCCATATCCAGTTGAAAGTTTCTGCGGTGAATTATCATCCTACAGTTTTGGCAATGTAGAATATTCTGTTTTAAAAGGTAGCTTCCCATATCTAGTTGTTTATTATGGCAACTGTACTTTAGTTCCTTTCCATTTTTACATTAGATTTTCAAATTAGTCATAGGTGGTTATGTCACCAAAAACTATTATTGGGAATACGACAAATTCCCTTAATAGTTTGGAAACTAAACTTTGCATTAGTTAGACGTGTAACAGATACAAAATTAAATGGGCACTTGAAAATGAATCACAGCAGGTAGATATGCCGAATGTGCAGAGCAATTTTGAATATCTGAAAGAAATAGGTGTACTTCAGGTGCGATGCGGTTTTAAATTTAGATAAATGCACAATAACCAGCTGGTGGAGGGATTAGAAGGCAGCATAAGCACCATGGGTGAATGCCAATTTTATGTATAAGAACACTTTAATAGACTTTACGGTTTATTCATACTGTGAGAATTCACACAGAGGTACGTGCATTAGGTCTAACAAATTATTTCTTGCAACCCAGCCTGACTTGACGTATTAAAATAAAAGAACCATAAAAACTTCAGTTTTAAAAGTTTAATGCATTTTACACATAAACACACTGTTATCCAGCACTGTATTTTCTAATATAGTTATCAAAATTTGCAGAAAGTCATATTTTTGGAACTTGTGTAAATTATGCTGATTAAGCACATCAGCTATTTCATTTACTTCATACAGCTCTGAAGTCAAAACCAGAACGATTCAATACCAAAAATAACACAACACATTGTGCAAAGGTTTTCATTTCTCTAGAAGTCTTCATCAGGACAGGTGTTAAAAAGCAAGAAAGGTGGGGTGATATTTAGGTAATCTTCAGTTAAGTTTGTAAGTCAACCCCAGGCAGGTTGTTCAATCAGAAAGTCGTCCAGCTGTCCTCAAACAGGACTAGAGCCTTTTCGACTCTGCCCCAGCCTGGTGAAACACTCTGGTCAAATATGCACAAGGCATCTGCTGTGCAATAAGGGAAAATTTGCGCTGCCGCAAGATTTCCTCAAGCCCCACTTTCACTTTCTATTCTCCCTGTGGCAAGTGAGACCACTTCTAGCCTGAATTTAATTTTGCTTTACAGCCAGAGCGGCTAGATTTGCCAATGAGAACAACTTTACCTTGGACCTCTGCCCTCTGCCCACAGGCAACCCACCTAGTCTCATCCCCCCCATTCCCTCACGCTGCGTTGCATGCTTCCCCCTCGCCATCCTCCTTGTTGCCAACTCCTTCCTGCGACTCTAAATGCTTGTATTGATACATCAATATAAAACAGCACAAGCAGGGTCTCTTTCTGGCTCCACCCCACCTGTCCCACTCTGCTTCTGCCCTCCCCGATGATTGGAAGGGCATTTTTAAAACTTTATTTCAGACAAGATTCTATTTTAAAAACAAGCCTCTCTCTCTCTTGCAGCAGCAAGAGAGTGAGTGTGAGTGTGAGTGAGTGAGTGAGTGAATGAGAGTGTGTGTGTGTGTGTGTGTGTGTGTGTGTGTGTGTGTGTGTGTGTGTGTGTGTGTGTGTGTGTGTGTGTGTGTGTGTGTGTGTGGTTACAGCCAGAACTGGCATAGCATGACCAGGAAAGGATCTTGGGATTTTGGTATACAGCTTGATGAACACATTGACACAGGGTGGGGCAGCAGTGAAAAACATGAATTCTATGTCAGGAAAGGGACTGAAAACAATCGATGACTAAATGGAACTTACATATTTTGAGGTCTTAACCCTTCCTAACCCTCTAAATATTTGTATTTAAGGACATGTATTGAAAGTTATTAAAAGAGGGAGGCTTTAGCTGTTATGTCCTGCTTGTACGCCTTCTGGGGACACCCACTCGGCCAGACCTTGCTGCCATCCCCTCACTAGGAAAAAACTGCACCAGTCTGGAGGGGTGGTGAACTGCTACCACTGATTCATTCCCCATTTTTCATCAGCGACCACACCGCTGCTGAATTACATCTTGAAGCACACCGCTGCTGAATGACCTGAAGCACATTTCAGTGCAACCAACAAGCCAACAGTCTTACAGCAATCCCCCATCCTTGCTTACCCAGACTGGCCACTTTTCTAATCAAGACTGAAGAACTGCACTGGAAAGACTCAAAGCTGCTACATCCCAAGCACGTTTTACTGAGACCAGCATATCAGAACTATGCCAGATCAGAAAATGAATAGCTCCTTGCTAAGGGTGCTTTTGAGAGATGGCATCACTATCTTGAAGGGGCATGACACCCTATCACTGTCCATTCTGAGCATCAGGACCAAGAGTTAACAACAACAACAACAACAACAACAACAACAACAACAACAACAACAACAACCTTTATTAGGCATATAAAATAGGTTCTAGAGTGTGACCAACCAAGAGTTTCTCCAGACTGTGAGGAGACCTCATCAGAGGCATTACAGTGGCCTCTTGGTTTAACTTATTTTGATTTCTCTGTCATGAACGCATGAAGCTGCCTCATACCATTGGTCCACCAGGATCAGCATTGTCTACTCTGAATGGTAGTGACTCTCTGAGATCTCAGGCTGAGGTCTTTTGTATCACCAATCACCTGATCCTTTTAGAAGGAGATGCCAGAGACTGAACCCGGGATCTGCTGCATACAATGCAGATGCTCCTTCCCAACGCTAACGTCCTATGAACTCAGAGCTGTCATGCAAGTACACAACAAAAACCCGGAGGAGGCTCCCGACCTGCCTCAGAATGACACCAGCTTCTCCAGTTGCCTATCCAGCTGATTCTCATCACTAGTGCAAGTTTCAGGGGAAAAGAATTCAGGTTCCATGTACTTTTATTACCAAGGCTGTTAAGATTCATTTGGTGGATCCAAGCTACCACTCCATCTTCCATTCCATCTGCCTGCTCTGAAGAGGGAACCAGGGGAAGGGCCATCATTCTGACAGTTCTGGTGAAACTAAACCAATCAATAGTGCAGAAACAGAGCAGGGAGAAGGTGAGATGGAATGCCCAGAGGCTGTGGCTCTTGCTTCTTTAACTGCCTTTTTATGCCATGCTTTCATTGCCTTTGCCTGAGTTATCTGGCTCACCCTAACAAGTTCGACCTCACACTCAGAAACCTACTGAACAACCTGCTCTTCTTAGGCAAAGGGGTGCTTATTGCACCAGTTCAACAGTCCATACAAGTTTTGTTGTTGACAAGTCACAGCAGACTTATGGTGACCCCTGGTGGGATTTTCATGGAAAGAGACATTCAGAGGTGGTTTGGCACTGCCTTTCTCTGCATAGCAAACCTTGACTTCTCTGGTAGTATTCCCTCCAAATACTACCCAGGGTCCGGACTGAGAGTATGTGACTGGCCGAAGATCATCAGGCAAGCTTCCACCAGTGAGTGCGGATTTGAACCTGGGTTTCCTAGATCCTCGCCAGATACCTTCACCTCTATACCACGCTGGCTCTCTCACACAAGTATAAAGGGCTATACAACATTCTTGAACGACCCCTTTTGTTTTGTGGTTACTATAACTCTCCCTTCCTCCACTTGCTAGAATCACGTAGCATTTTAAAGTACATTGAAGCTAACGTTACACTCTTTTCATGTAATCATTGAGACACGAACAAGAAATTCATCTGTCAGGACTCTTAGGTCTTGAAATGCTTACCAAGGGGAGCCATATATCCTGAAGCCTCTCACTGTCACCTCTGAATCTTGCAGGTAAATGCAATTTGTTAAGAGGGCCTGTACATTTTCATAGTTCTCTGGCTTCAGCTTGGACACAGAGGGGAAATAGTAAAAGTCCTGCTTGATTAAGTCTGCCATGAACTCTTGGTCAAATGTCAATTCATGATTGCCTGCTATCACAATCTTGTATTCATATGGTAGGCTGCCTAAAACAGAAGGAGAAAAATACAGAGTAAAGCCATTTATTTTTATGACTGAAAAAAAACACACACCCTCAAATAAACTGTGCATGATTATTTAAATTACTCAGAAAATGCAGCTGGCTATTGTAAAGGAATTCTCAAGATGAAAATAAGAGCACATACAAGAGGTCTTGTCAAGGAGTTACAAAGATATTTAAAGAAATGTAACTGAATGACACCAATGGTGTCACAGCAATTCCCTTTACATTTATTTCAGAAGAATTATCACCAAATTGCCTCCATTAGCATCTAAGTAGCTCCGCTGAGCGGAGCAAAGTGGCAGTAAATGTGATACTGCATAAAATTCAGTGCATGCACGTCCAAAACTTGACAAATCAGATCAAATTCCTATGTATTTATCCATCTAGATCAGCTACTATTGTTTGTTAGACAATACTGCTTTGGAAGGGGATTCAATGCCTTTTGTGGCATCCTCATTACGCATCCTCCACCCATGTTATTAGTTATTTGAGTCTGGCTCTCTGAGCTATAAACAGCTCAGTGTCTTTGGGGGTTAAAACTAGTCAATGTATCTAACTCCAAAATGATTGGCATCCATGTGGACAGTGAAATCCGTGCAACAAGATAAGGCACAATTACCAATGAGATCTCTGCAAAACCTTGGGAAACTGTAGAAAAATCCAACTGTGGCTAATTCCCAACACACTTCAAAACTTAATAGTAACATCTACACATCCACAGATGCTTTGCGAAGGGGGGAAGAAACCCGCTGATGTTTAAGGACTACTTTGGTTGCTGTAGCAACCAAATAAGATACAGATGCTTGATCTGAAATTCTGTTCCAGCAGGAGAGGGAAGCAGCAGCAATCAGCAGGACATGGTAGCATCCAAAAATACACTACAATGGTGAGCCAAAAGAAAAGTGGAGATTATGACGGTGACACAAAGTGTGAGAAGCAACGCAGGTGTGACACACTTATCAAAACCAGAGGTCTCAGCCACAGACAAGGGAAGTGATAATTATCAGTATTATGTCACCCCCAGGTGAAAGGTCAAGTTTTCCCCCTTTCTGTGAGGTAACTCATTCAACATAATTAAATTGCTTGTGACATAAATCACTTCTCTGCACTCCCCCCATTTCTTCTTCCACTAGTCGAAAGCAGCTCCTCTCTCCTTCCTCACTGACTACTCCTCACCTTCCCTGATTACCATGGGACTTTTCCCCCAGTGCTTTATGGGTTGGCCTAACATGGTGAAAATTTCAGAAAGGGAGCTATGCAGTGGCATAGCTACCATGGGGTGGGGACAAATGCCCCAGGCGGGGCCCCGTTTGATCATGTGGGGGCAGAAAATCACCCCCACACCCCTCCCCCTTTCCCTCTCAGCTGGCCCCAGCCCTGCCAGGCTGCAGGGTGCTCCTCGGCCCGGAATCATCAGGCCCGGTGGAGGCCGCAGCCAGAAACTCATCTGTCCCACCAGGTTGCCTGGAACCGCCACCGGCTCAAGTAAGTGGGACGCAGGGGCATAGCTACCATGGGGCACAGGGGGCGTGGGGGCTGCCATTTTGCCCCACTACGCCTCTGAAGCTATGTAAGTCTATAGCAACAAAATTAAACAGGAATCCAGTGGCACCTCAACAAAATTTATTTCAACATAAACTTCCTTGATTTAAAGTTCCTTTCACAACATACGCAATGTGTACAAATAACTAATCACATCAAACTGAACTCTCTAAAAAGTCCTTGGTTCAGACTTCTACAAAATCAGAGGGGACATGGGGCTACTACATTGCTGCTAAAATCCTGTTTAAAGGCACAGGAATCCTATCCTTCCACTGTACCTGGCTATCCTAGACGGGAATGTTAATTATTTATAGGTTTAGCAGATTGTATATGCCAAGCACTGACCTTGCAAATCCTATGAGCTTATAGGTACCTTTGAAACAAACTGACTGGAACAAGATAGCAAATAAGAGCATTCTCTCTCTCTCTCCTTTCCTTTTGCATATAGGAAGAAAATGAGTGCGATTCCTCCTGGCCTTGCCATAACTGTGAAGAGGATCCTTCAACATAGCAGCAGCTTCTTTGTGCAATGGGGGAAGCTCAGCCCTCGTCTCCCCTTTATCACTTTATTTATTTTATTTATTACTTAAACTTTTAAACCATCCCATCCCCGAAGGGCTCCGGGCGGTGTACAACACAAAAATATAAATACAGTTAAATAAATTACTAAAACCATTAAAACAGCGATAGCAGTAAAAGAGGCGTCCGCCAACCCCAATTTTAAGATTCTCCCCGGGAAAAGAGGGGGGGAGGGGGCGAGCCATGTTAGATGGTAGGCCCAGGTGTAAAGCCAGCTAGGGGCCAAACTGGGGGGGCACCATTCAGCGGCTGGACCCTCCGAAGGCCCGGCGGAACAACTCTGTTTTACAGGCCCTGCGGAACTCGTTAAGGTCCCGCAGGGCCCGAACAGCCGGCCCGAACTTGTGCTGCAAACAGGAGTTTAAGCTGAATGTCTGAACAGTTCAAGCTTGGACAGAGCTGCAAAATGTTTAGAATTGGGATATAAGGGGAAAAAACAGGCTTTTATGCCCAGGTGAGCACCAAAGGATATACTTCATATGCGATCCGATGTCTGCTCAATGCCCATGAGCTGGTATAAGACCTACTTCAGGGTGCATTATTTGTGGCAGTCAGAGGCGTCTGGGGGGGAATGGTGCCCAGAGACAACTCCTTCTCCATGGTCATGCCCCCGAGCCATGCCCCCACCTCCGTACAGGAAAGCTGGCTTTTGAAAGCTGGCTTTCCTGCACAGAGGCCAGGGGGCTCAGGGGGCAGGACCATGCCCCCAAACCATACCACCAGGCTTAGGTAGGCGGGGGCCACACTCCAAGCCCCACTTCCCGGCCTCCATGCAGGCCAGCTTTCAAAAGCTTTCGAAAACCGTCACGGAGGCTGTGGGCTCAGTAGGTGGGGCCGTGCCCCCTGAACCAAGCCCCCAGGTGTGGGGGAAGATGGGGACATACCCCCAAGCCCTGCCCCCTGCCTCTGTGCAGGAAAGCTGACTTTTGAAAGCTTTTGAAAGCTGACCTGCGCAGAGGTGGAGGGGGGGCGGGGTTCGGTAGTGGCGGGCAGCCCAGGTGGGCACCAGAGCTGCCCACCGCCAAGCCCTGCCCTCCACCTTTTTGCAAACCTCCTAGGGGTGGGGCTTGGCAGCATGTGGCTGGGGCACAAGCTGTTTGGTCACATGGGGGTGTCCAACGCCCCCACGTGATTGAAAAGCATGCACCCAGGGACATGGGTATCCCCATGTCCCTAGGGTGGCACACCTCTGGTGACAGTTGATCGCCAACACACCAGGAGATCTGCTTTGACAATTCCTCCCTGTATCATATGAAGATTGGATAAACCATGAATTTGAATTTGTGGCATTGTTAATATCCAGACTACTATGGACTCGTGTTCACACAGTTTGAGTCTGGATCACCACTGGTTTGTTTATATAAGGTGCACTTGGTGGACCTCTCTGAACCGCACTCAGTTTTACCCAGTTCGGGTTTGGGATGCAGTGATCCTGTTACTATTATTACTATATTGCTACTTTGTTTCTTGTTTCTACTGCACTTTCACTTTCTTATTATATTAAAGTACTATGCATGTAGTTGATTCTTCATAGTGCTATTTCAGACTATTTCCACTGTACTCCCCGCCTTTCCCCCCTCTTTTCCCTGCTGTGGTTTTCTTACCAGCTTTTGTGAGGGGCAGGAATTTACATAAGTAGTCAACAAATTTGTTTTGTAATGAGCACAGAAATAACATCTCTTGTTTTTGTTAATCCTTTAAAAATACTTGACCATTATTGTTATTATTTGATATTATTTAAAAATTGGTCCACTGACCAATCTGGTGAAATACTAAACACTACTTGGACTGTTCCTTTGGATCTGACTCTTGCCTGGCATTGAACTTGGAGTATTGTTTCTTCCTTGAAGCTAAATACTTGTGCCCCAACAACCTTTCCTAGCTTCTATGGGGGCTTACAGTGCAATCCTTCTACGCCAATTGAACTCACTGAGTGCTGCCTAGAATTACACTGTTTGTCCCTGTGGCTGAAGTTAAATCTTACATGACCCACTAGCTTTAGAATGAGGCCTATCGGTTGACTTTATTTGTCTAAATATCTTTTTGTACTTTTCTTTAGTTCACTGAACTCAAAAAATACTAGAAAACATGCTAACTTTAGTGAGAATTATATAAACTCCTGACAGCAACTGAGCTTTTCTTTTTTAGATATCTCATTCTATAGATTTTAGTATTCAGTAATAGCAGTGGCAATCATGTAAGTGCCCACTTAACCATTTTTCTTTCACATTCCATCCTTTTAGAATATTACACTGAGTGATATAGTAAAGATAGGATAACTATCTCAGATTACATTTTTAGCATCTCATTGACAGTTTAGTGTTCAAATGCTTGGCGGATGTCTTGAAAATTTACAGTAATGTTGAAAATGAATACAACTTCTTCAGTAATCTATAAAGTGTCATATCTAAGCACCATACAAATGTAAAAGCTAGCAATTAAGAAAAACATTAAAATATCAAATAAATACTCTACACATCAGTACCAACATTAACAGAATGTAAAAAAGGAAGCAACTCACATTCCCTTTACTCAAAAATATGCTTCCATTCTAGAACTAAATCAATTTACCTGAAAGATGTTCCCACTTTTTTGAAATGGTTTGTTTGGGATAACAGCTTTGCAGACATGAAATTACTTTTATAGTAGTTAGATTAGCACTTTGCAGTGAAAGCTGAATGCAGTCTTCCAAGAACATGAAAATGGACACATTCTACTTCATTTCATCAACATGATGGTGACCTATTCTGAAAAATAGCCTGAGAGAACAAATCAAAACCTCTGCACCATGGGGCCATGTTCAGAAAAGGGGGATTTTTCCTACTAACTTGAGATAGATGCAAGCACTAACTCGGGTTTGTACTAAAATCCAAAAATGAAAAAGGTAAGGAAAAATTAAATTAAAAACTTTAACTTAAAAGGAGGAGGAATATTTAGACCTTACAACACTATGCCATAAGATCTTGGCCACCATTAGGAGGGTTCCTTAACACCCCTGGTGAAGGCAGCAGCAATGATAGGGAGAAACTGCTGGAAAGGAACCAGGAACAGTCCCCATGGCACCACTGATGATGAATGAAGCAAGGATGGAAGACAAGCACACACAGCCAATTGCTACAGGGATGAACAGTAGTTCCCCATAAACATTTTCTGAAAATAGACAGCCAAGTAACAGTGGAACCAGTGAAAACAGAACCCGCTATTCCCATCCTTTGCAGAAGAGTCATCAGCAGCTGTGCTGCAAATTTGGTGCCTCTACTTTGAAAAACAGCCACTGGAGAAAAACATTTTCCCAGCCCCACCCCCCAAAATCAATAATGGGAATTTCCCCCATAGATGCTAGGACAGTGGTGGCGAACCTATGGCACAGGTGCCAGAGGTGGCACTCAGAGCCCTTTCTGTGTGCATGCACAGAGTTGCCCCTCCCCCACACACATCTAGGCTGGCCTGGGCCACTGGGCTCGATTATTAGCATTAAACCTAAGACCTAGTTTTGGAGAAGCAGTGTAAGTAACCCTGTTAAGTGCTGTTAAACCCCACTGATTTTCATGCGAAGAACTAAAGCACGATCCTTTACCTGGGAGTAAGCTCGGTTGCTGGCAATGGGGCTTGCTTCTGAGTAAACCCTCCTAGGGTCGTGACTCACCCATTGGAAGAGTTGCACGGTTGCTTCAAAGAAAAGCCACCAACTACCACCAAGCTTACTCCCAAGTAACGCACGCCTCGGAGCCAACCATTTTTGCTAAACTAAAACATCAGTATTCAGGTTAAATTGCCGTATTGGCACTGCAATAAATAAGTGGGTTTTGGGTTGCAATTTGGACACTCGCTCTCAAAAAGGTTCGCCATCACTGTGCTAGGATATTCCATTGGCCCACTGAAGTCTTCAGAAAAGTTTTGTGAGGCTATGAGGGTTATTTTTCAAGGTAGGGGTACCAAATTAGCAGCTGCAGGTGACTCTCCTTAGAAAAACCCACAAATTTAGTGAAGTTTGGGTCAGGGGATCCAATTTTATGCAACCTCACAGTGGGTACTCCCATCTTCAATCGGAAATAATTGGAAACTCCATTGGATAGAGGGCAATCCCTTTGGGAGCCCATAAAATTGGACTTTGTGATCCAAACTTCACCAAACTTGTACATTCTTCGAAAGACAGTCATCTGCAGCTGTGCACAAATTTGGTGCCTCTAATTTAAAAAAAAAATAGCCCCCTTAGAGTTGCCCCCCAAATTTCCCATAGACTTTAATGGAGCCAAACATTTTCAAGTATCAAAAAAAACCCAAAAAAAGCTCTGAAAAAACCCTGTACCAATCTGGCTATTTGCCTTTTCTGTCAATTTTCAGGTACAATAAACCTGAATCCAAAAAATATTGAAAAAAGTGATGCACGACCCTATGCTCTGATGCTCTGAGACACCACACTGGGGATCATTACAGTAATTAAAGCCTATTAATCAGTACTGATGAAAAAGCACTCTATATCATATACACCAATAAGTCAATAACAGTTTATGGTATCATAATATGGACAACTCAGTTTTCTCATTCAGTCAAGGTGATCTTGCAAAAGCTATTTAATTGTACTTAGCAAAGTACTTTTCCCTACAGTAGAACATCAATTCTGAGCTGTATAAATTTCTGCCTTGAATTTCAGCAAGGAAGGTGGGTGATAATAAATAAATAAATAATTTAAGGCAAGCTTTTAGTAACTCAGTAAGCAGAGAAATTATCAAAAGCTGTAGAATCTTACATACGGATCTTCATAGCATTCTGTTGACATACACATTTTGCAAATATATTTATTGTTTAAATGTGACTAATTTTGTCCATAACTATTTTTCTGTTTTGCATAAAGTAATTCACAACTATTTTTCTGTTTTGCATAAAGTAATTCACTACTACTACTACTATTATTATTATTATTATTATTATTATTATTATTATTATTATTATTATTATTATTATTATTAATTTATTTATTTAGTTATTTATTTATTTATTTATTTATTTAATTTGGTATACCGCCCAATCCCCAGAGGGCTCTGGGCGGTGTACAACATAAAAACACATAAAAACATCAAAGGCATCCATAAATTATAATAAAACCAGCAGTTATATCTAGATGGCGTCCCTCCTAAACCTGATCCCTTTAGCAAGAGGGGGAGAGGTCCCGATGGTATGAGGAGCCCATAGATCTTAATAATGGATCCCATTAATATTGGGATTCCAGCCTGGGGGGGGGGGGCATACCTCAGGGCTGGAGTTCTCTCCAAAGCCCGGGTGGAAATGTAATCTCCGGTCTTACAGGCCCCATGGAAATCCCCAAGGTCCCGCAGGGCCCGGACAGTTGGAGGAAGAGTGTTCCACCAGGCAGGGGCCAGAGCCGTAAAGGCCCTGGCCCGAGTGGAGGCCAGCCGCATCATTGAATAGTTTGGTGTTATCACTGTTATAAAATTGATACACAGGTCATACATATTGTGATTATATACCAATATTCCTGTCAAAATAACATTTTCTTTCTGCTTACTGTTTCAATTTATTTTTTTACCTCTCAGAACTAAAGTACACATGCTGTACCTGTCTTTCTGTAGTAGTGGAACACTAGGGGAATGATTTTATATTTACATAGTTTTTACATATGCCGAAAACTATTTTTTTATTTAACTAAACTATAAACTGATCTTAACAGTCCTTGGCTGCTTGGGGGACAATGTTCATGCTCAGTCCTTGTTGGAGTGTGTTATTGAGGAGGGACATCTTTATCATTTAAAAAACGAGTATTTTTTCTGCATACCTATGAAATTACTAAGGGTACTTTCACACATGCAGAATAATGCACTTTCAATCCACTTTCACAATTGTTTGCAAGTGGATTTTGTCATTTTGCACAGTAAAATCCAGCTGCAAAGTGCACTGGAAGTGGAGTGAAAGTGCATTATTCTGCATGTGTGAAAGTGCCCTAAGTTATGCAGAAGCCTGCCTATTGCCTGTGGGCAGCCACATTTCATTACCCTACTAAAAGGCACTGGACTATCATGCTTAGTGATATAATAATGTTTTCAAGTGAAACATTTAAGTTCATATAAAATACATGGAGAACAATTCTATTCATCAAACTGTTTCAGCTCCAGTCCATTTTTCAGTGAATTGTTTTCATGTTTGTGCCTCTTTACAGTAAGGACCACAACAGACATATCCAGTGGTGGGATCCAAAAATTTTAGTAACAGGTTCCCATGGTGGTGGGATTCAAACTGTGGCGTAGTGCCAATGGGGCTGGACTGAGAATGACGGGGGTGTGGCTGGGCATTCTGGGGGCGGGGCATTCCTGGGCGGGGCTGTGGCAAGGACGCAGCCGCTGTGCCAGTCCTTGGGCGGGAAACAAATGTATGCAGGCTACAGGGCTGCCTCACTGATCGCCTTGGTGCACCTCCTGCTAGGACTGTTTGGGCCAAGTTCTGCAATGCTACTGCTGAGAGGAGGGCTTTGAACTAAGGCAAAAAATCATCGGGCCCAGAGGTGAGATCAGCAGCAGGTTCTCAAGCAGGTTCCCCAAAAGAGTAGGTTCACGACATTATTTGTGTGTGCCGAGAGGGGGTTACTAATTGGTGATTTTGCCACGTGATTTTTGCCTTAGTTACGCCCCTCCTCTCAGCAGTAGCGGGCAGAACTTGAAGCAGTCTAGCAGGAGGTGCACCGGTGTGCATGGCAGCCTGCGCCTGCGTGCATTCGTTTCCCGCCCAAGGACCAGTGCTGTGGCTGCGTCCTTGCCACAGCCCTGCCCAGGAATGCCCCACCCCTGGAATGTCTGGCCACACCCCCGTTGTGCCCCGTCCAGCCCCATTGGCGCTATGCCACAGTTTGGATCCCACCACTGCTCACAGGGTGTTTGTTGTGAGGGGGGAAAGGGAAGGAGTTTGTAAGCCCCTTTCAGTCTCCTATGGGAGAGAAAGGGGGGATATAAATCCAACTCTTCTTCTTCTTTCCCCCTTTCGGTGTGTTCGCATGCCTCCATGCAGGCAGCAAACGGAGCCCACGGAAGCAATGCGGATTGCTGTCACCTCCGCTGCGGGTTGCTATGCACCTCTGCTGCATAGCTACACTGGCAAGCAGGCATGGATCCCCACAACCATGCTGACATCCCTGTGACTATGCAGCTGCGAGGTGGGGACTTTTAAAAAATGGAAACACAGTCAAGTAAAGCGCTTCCTGGGCAGCTGTTTGCTCACAAGCATCTGCAACCTGCATTAAAACAAGATAATCGCGGATAGCGCAATTCTCAAGAAACCCGTTTTGGGGGAATTAACATGGGGCAGCGTCATCTTAGGGGCGGGAATTGTGTGAAGCTCCCCCCCCCCCCCAAAATGGGTTTCTCCCCATCCCCATCCCAGGTTTATTGGCCCATGTGGAAGGGGCCTGAATGCTGCATTTCTCACACAGGGCAAATCTGGCTGCTCCCATCTTATAGATTTCCAGGTGCTGCTTTCAGGCTCTTGTCGTGTACCTTCTCTTCAAACTTAAAAAAGGCACTATGCTTATCTATTCATCCTCCAACCCTTTCTTCCTCCAACCCTTTCTTTGGTCTAAGGAGGAAAAAACTGCTTCAGCAAAGGGGGAATGTAGGTTTGTGGCATCACAATTCTAGCCCATCAATGATATACAATCAGCTTATGTTTCAGGTATGCAGATCAATTCCCCTGGCCAAGATGGCATCTTTGAACAAAAAGCACTTTGGCTCTGCAGCTCAAATTATATACATTTGTGCACATCCAGACAAAAGCAGCTGACAGGATTTTGGTATATATATATCTGTGTAACATGCAGTTAGCATTAGACCAGAGTGCATTTCACAAATTGCCTTTAAATCTCTTGTATGAGTGACATGTGATTGCTGTTCAGGAGAAAGAGAGAACAGAGGCAGGATATCTGCAATAGGTGCTAATATTTTAGAGAACGTAACTTTTATGTTCTCAATACGAAGTGACAGAAGCAATAGCTGCTTGAAGCCACGTATAAGAAAACATCATCTATGTCTTAGATATTAGGTTCACAGAGTCAAATATCTAATTCATAGAGTCAAAAGAGGCGGTCCAAAATTCTACATAGTAAAATTTTATTTATTTATTATATTATATTCATACCCCACCCAATTCCCAACTGAAGGGTGGCTTACAAGTATAGATTAAAATAATACAGCTATAAAAATCACAGGTAAAATACCACAATAAATACAAATCTAACAATTATATATTACTGCTTAAAACCAATATAGATGGCACCAATTAACATTCCCAAGCCTACTAGTACTCTCTATCCACTTTCCATTATTAATTTACCAAGGAGGGGGGAAAGGAAACTGATGGGGAGGCAGATGCTAATGGTATGGGGCCAGTGGTAGGATTCCAATAATTTAACAACTGGTTCCAGTGGGATTCAAATAATTTAACAACCAGTTCCAGTGGCGTACCACCCATTGGGCAAACTGGGCAGCTGCCCAAGGCACAGGAATTGAAAGTCACGTGGGAGCGGCCTGATTTCTAGCCCTGCCCATTATCTACGGTGGCCCACAAGCAAGCCGGGACAAGCAAGGAGTTTCCCACTATCGTGGAGGATGATCCGCCCCACCCTAGAGCCCAGAGCAACCCAATCCTCAAAAGGCAGAGCAACTCCCAGCCAGGCAGGCAGGCTACCGCCGCCCATTGGCGGGGCGCATCTTACCCAGGTTTTGCCCAGGGAGCCAGTTTCCCTAGGTACGCCACTGACCAGTTCTGCTGAAGTGGTGCGAACCTGCTGAATCCCACCACTGTATGGGGCTGATGATAATGAGCTAGCACCAGATTTAAGTATAGGTATGGCAGGCCAGCTACTACAGATGGCATACTCAATTCACGACATGGCCTCAACCAAGGCCCAGTGGAACATCTCTTGTCTTATAGGCCTTGTGGAATTAATTAAGGTCCCACAGGGCCCTTGTGTCAACTGACAGAAAGTTCCACCAGACTGGAGCCAGGACTGAGAAAAGCTGTGCTCTGGATGAGGCCAAAAAGATTTCCTTCAGGCTGGGGACCACTAGCAAATTGCACCCTTGTGAGTGATACAGGGAGATGCAGTATTGAAGATATGAGGGTCCCAAACTACTCAAGGCCTTAAAGGTTAAAAACAACACTTTAAATATGATCTGGAACTCGGCTGGCAGCTAGTGCAGCTGACACAAGACTGGTGTAATATGCTACTTCACCAGTGTCCCAGCAAGGAATCTCCTACAGGAGAAAAACAAGCATCAACCGGTATTTAATCCTGTGTATCCACGCACAAGCTTCCAGAGATTAAATCTGCTTCTAGATGCAAAACTGTGTTAGGAACACCATGAGGGACAGCAACTATGGCCCTCAAAACTTTGGTCTGCACAATTTCAAGAGAATTTTAATTAACATACATGCATGCCTGGGAACCATACAACTGTGAGATAACCTTGGCCAGAAAGACATGTACAGCTGAACGAACATGTCCTCCTGTAGTATAAAATATTTTTTTTTCAGAGCAGAGACACTTCTCTGGATATTCCTAACCATGTTCTTGCTTTGAGTGTAAAAAACTATGCCTAAACATTTAAAGCATATCACCTGCTCAATAACATCCCCATTAATTGACTATCTGTGTTTAGATCTTCTATTAAAAACAGCTATTTTGGATTTATCGTAGTTAACTGTCGGAGGTTCGTTATCACAATAAGAACTCACACAATTATCACAGCAAGAACTCTCAACATACACCTTCTTAAACCTATACAAGAACGAGACAGAAAGACTGCCAAGGCAATAAAAAATGGCCAGTTCCAGCAACTTCCTCCATATCTCAATGACTGGACAGGAAGATTCTAGCCCTTCCGCAATCACGGAAAGGACGCGACCCTATCTAACATCCAAATCTCCTCAAGGAAATACATTAGAGTAGACACTCTCCATGTAAAAGCAAAACACTCCCCTCTACAGTGTAAAGAAAGGGTTTCTTTCCAGGCTAGTACATCCTTGAAAGACTGCATTTTTAATTGCCCTCACATTCAATCACCTACACCCTTCCCCTCCTTATGCCAGGCAAAAGAGTGTAGAAATTTATCCCTCAGCAGCAACTTTTGTAGCCAGTTTTGGACCTATCCTGTTACCCCAGCCTTGTGGTTGGCTCCTCTTCTCTTCTCTTCTCTTCTCTTCTCTTCTCTTCTCTTCTCTTCTCTTCTCTTCTCTTCTCTTCTCTTCTCTACGATCTCTATTCTCTATTCCATGAATCTGCCACTGTGCTTCCTTTCCCTGCCTGTTTAATTTCAGTCCCCACAACAGCTTCTTTGCCACCAAAGACAACACTCCCTCTTCCCCGGTTTCTCTTCAGAACTGACTCATATGTCTCCTTTTCTTTTATAGGTTTATCTTCTTTCAGGCAGGCGGTTTTCTATGGGAAGTATTGTCGAAGGCTTTCACAGCCGGATTCAACTGGCTGTTGTGGGTTTTCCGGGCTTTGTGGCCGTGGTATGGTAGATCTTGTTCCTAAGTTAGTTGCAACTTGACACTACATATATTCATGACCATCACTGCATTCACTAGCAGTGAATTCTACAATTTACTCAATTGTTGACTGAAGAAATACATTCTGTTGTCTATCCTGAATCGATTGCTCATCAAATTCAAATTGTGCCCCGGTCATATCTTTTCTCAGTTAAAATACCCAGTCTTTAGCCTTTCATTATAGGAAAGGTTCTTGAATCCCTCAATAGTCCTACTTGTACTTTTCTGCACCTTTTCCAGCTCAGTGATACCTTTTGAGATGCAATGACCAGAACTGTATACTATATTCCATCAGAAGCACACCATAGATCTATCCAGGAGCATTGTAATATTGGCTGGTTTGTTTTCAATCCCTTTCCTAATAATGCCTAGTATACGGTTTGCCTTTTTCTCTGTTGCTGTACATTAACTTGCTATTTTCATCAAGCTGTCCACTACAACTTGAAGGCCTCTTCCTCAGTCATTTGAGAGTTGATCAGCATACATTTAAAATCAGGATTTTTTTTGCTTCCAATTTGCATTGCTGTATGCGGCTTCATTGAACTTTATTTGCCATGTTGTTGTCCTTTCTCTCAGTTGAGAAAGGTTCTACTGGAGCTCTTTGCTGTCCCTCTTATTTTCATTAAATAATTGGTAAAAGAGATTGAAAACAAACCAGCCAATATTACCATGTTCCTGGATAGATCTATGGTGTGCTTCTGATGGAATACAGTATACAGTTCTGGTCACTGAATCTCAAAAGGTATCACTGAGCTGGAAAAGGTGCAGAAAAGTACAATGGGACTATTAAGGGATTCAAGAACCTTTCCTATAATGAAAGGCTAAAGACTGGGTATTTTAACTGAGAAAAGATATGACAGGGGCACAATTTGAATTTGATGACCAATTGTTTCAGGATAGACAACAGAAAATGTTTTTTCAGTCAACAACTGAGTAAATTGTAGAATTCACTGCTAGTGAATGCAGTGATGGTCATGAATATATGGAGTGTCAAGTCGCAACTAACTTATGGCAACTTCAACAAAGGGCTTTCAAGACAAGTGAGAAGTAGAGGTAGTTTGTCATTGCCTTCTTTTACAGAGTCTTTCTTAGTGATTCACATACAAGTACTGATCCTGATTAGCTTCTGAGATCTGATGAGATCTAGCTATATTCCACATCCTGAATCATGACCATTAGCTTTAACAGAGATTTAGAAGGATTCATGGAAATTGTTATTAGCCACAGGCAAATTCCGCATGTAGAGACAGCAAATCTCTGAGTACCAGCATTAGGAGCCAACACCAGAAGGACTACGTTGTTAGTTCCTCCAGAGCTTAGGAAACATTAACATTGTCGGTTCATTCAGCAGAATGGTAGCTTTATACATTCACTAAGCAAAATTGATTTCCATATTTATTTGTAATATGATACTCACCAAACCACTCATTGTAATATGATACTCACATATTTGTAATATGATACTCACCTAACCACTCATTGAATTTTTTAACTTCACTAGGAAGTCCCAGTTCAGTGAAATCACCAGCATGTATTAAGACATCTCCATATGGCATTTGGATTGGATCTGTTCTAGAATGTGTATCAGATATACAGACAAATCGTGTGTATCCTGGAGGCTTGGGAGCATCGTGTGGTACTGGATCCACTCTACATGAAAAGATCAGAAAGCCATGATTACAAAACAAAAATCAAATGTGTCATATTATGTACATTTTTGTTTGCAATTCTAATATACGGTATTGTTCACTATGTATGATATAGAAATGTAGAAATCTAAAGAAGATGACAAGCGATAGCTTCGAATTTCCATGTTTCTCAATAGGCATTGCACAGAATGTCCGTTCAAAAGGCATTTATCTCCCTCCAATTACCTAGTGCTTTATTTATTTAAAGCACTTCCAGCCCATCTTTCTCTCAAGGGACACAAGTGGGTTATGATATTCCAAGTGGGACTTTATCTTTGCTGTTGCAGTTCAGTGAATGTGTCATTTACGGTACTTAACAGCGTGCATTCTTTAAAAAAAAAAATTCAAATTGGATCATTTAGCCTTGAGACTTACCGTATATACCGGCGTATAAGACGACTGGGAGTATAAGACGACCCCCCCACTTTTCCAGTTAAAATATAGAGTTTGGGATATACTCGCCATATAAGAGTACCCGGCATATAAGACGACCCCACACTTTACAGATGATTTCCCAGGGTTCAAAAGTAGTCTTATACGCCAGTATATACAGTACACACTAAGATAAATTCAGAGTGAGAAAAGTTTACCGTATTTCCCAACCCTCCCGTTTCAGCCAAGATACTCCTGCTACTTTTAATTGTACATATTTTAAAGCAGCAGCTTTTTTCTATTCTTCCATGCTCTATATTTGCCAAAATATTCTTCCCAAACAGTATCCATTATTCTGAATTTTAGAGGCATGTTAATCAAGAGGATCCCTATAAGAATGCAGGGAGGTCCGAGTCTGCGGTTCTTCCACGATACGTCAAAATTTTCCAAGATGGAGGCTGCTGAAAGGGGAGGGAAAGTTGTAAACAGGAGGGAAAATAATGATAGGTTAGCTGTTGAGTGGGAAGGAGAGAAGAAAGCAGAAAAAGGGGAGAGACTGTGAGGGCATTCAGGGGACAAAAGAGGAAATAGCAGGGGAAGGGTTCCCACTTATTATTTTTAATGGTTATTTCTGCTTCAGAATTCTGTGTCATGGATATACTAACTAATGCTGGGCAAGTACCTAACTGTAGTGCTTCAGTGTTTCTTGGGACCCATAAAATGGGTCCAATGTCCTTTAGACAGTATGTATGCTATATAGCAACTCTGTGCATGCTGGATGTATTTAGCATATATACCCTGAACCCAGCTTATGTTGGGGAGGTCAAGATATGGAATCAAATCAAATCAAAATAAATAAAATAAAGCATGCTGAGTTTCTTCTGTCATCTGGAGCCATCTACTTGCATGCAGTTTCGGTTGTGTTGGCCCCACCATACCATGCTACCAGGCTGCACTCACAGCCACCCAGTTCAATGTAAGTCCAACAGAAGCTGGGATGATTCGCTTGTGCAAGACTCCTACCATCGATGTGTGCTGATCTACTAAAAAAACACCACCAGCAATGACCAGAAGGCTGCTGTGTAGCTGGGGCCAGTTCCATCAGTGCCATGCAAAGATACACCTGATGACTAGGAAAGCTCAAAGAGTAAACTTGCTTGGCTTTTGCCAGTAGTGATCAGACAGCCAATTACCGGAATCAATGGGCTTTTCTGCTGTTTGCAACCTGTTCATGTTCATTTGCAGGAATACTTGCAACCACCAGAAGCTGAAACTCAGCTGAAAGGGATCAGTTGGGACTCAGCTTCTGATTTCTTGCTGGGGGAAATTTTGATGTGGACTCAGCAATTTGGGGGGGGGGGGGATCAGTAGCTGATTCACTGCTAATCAACTGAAAGTCCAGTTCTTCTGCTCCCCCATTCTAGAATCATTGCTGCCTGACTGAGATGAAGTAAAACTAGGGGTGAGGCTGGTAGGGGTCAGAAGACCAGCTGATTCCCCATCCCTACTCACCATCCTAAGCTTTCTTTCCTATACGTTCTGCAATGCAGAAGAAAGGTGGGGGAGCTTTTTTCTTGTCCCTTTTGCAACTTCACAACATTGTTATTTTGTTGAGAGTGTGACGTCAGAACCACATTAGTGTTATACAGGCTAAGTCTTAGTGCTGAACAGGTTGGCTGAGAAATTTGTGGCAAAGCTACTGATGACTAATAGATCCCACTAATCTAATCGGCCAGTAGACATATTGGGAGTTGCGAAACAGCCAGCTGCTGTATACTTGCTTGGTGCATCTTTGCTGTCTCTACAGAATGGAGCTAGTTGGAAGCGACTCACAACAATAACAGGACAAAATAGAACCAGAAAACCATTATAGCAAATAAACCAACTAAATTACAGTAAAATCATAAAACCACCAAAAACAGCAGCAACAACACAAAACAACCTAGACGAGCGTAAAAACAGGACGAAACAATTCAGCAACCATCTTTTTTTTAAAAAAAAGACATAACCAAAATCAACAGAGACCATAATATCAGTCAAATGAACAATCCTAAAACAGTAACAGACATAAAACAGATGGTAAACAATAAAGTAAAAGGAGCCCAGTGGCACAGAGTGGCAAGACTCAGTACTGCAGTCAAAGCTCTGCTCACAACCTAGTTTGATCCCAATGGAAGCTGATTTCAGGTAGCAGGTCAAGGTTTACTCAGCCTCCAGCCTTCCAAGGTCACTAAAATGAGTACCCAGTTTGCTGGGGGAAGACTGGGGAAAACAATGGAAAACCACCCCATAAACAAAGTCTGCCTAGTAAATGTTGTGATATGACATCACCCCATGGGCCAGTAATTACCTGGTGCTTGCATAGGGGACTATCTTTATCTTTTTACAACTGTAAAATGGTCAAACAAGAAGGAATTAAAGGGAGATCTATAAGAATCATTCAAGTTAAAGCTTTGGGCAATAAAAAGATCCACAGCCTATAACTCAAAAGAGAAGTAGGAGTGCCCCCCCCCCCAATTAACCCACAGTAGCAAGTCCTGTCAGCAAATCAATACACTTCTTAGCACTGGTGCCTGATATGCACAGGTTGCAAACAAGCCTCTTCCCCAACCCTCCCTCCTAGAAGGCTCTGAAGACTTTGACAATTGCCTATCTTTCCTGCTTTCCCCCTCTTCCTAGTACTCATTCCCAGCCCCAGGTAAGTTGATTCCTAGGGTTATGGGACCTGTGTGCAGTAATAGGCTGCAGCAAGAAGGGTGAAGGGGCAGGATTCCTCAACTTACAAAAAAGACAGGAGGAAGTGATTTTGCCCCTTTCCCCTCCTTCTTGCTGCCCACCCAGCTGCATGGTTATTATGCCACACAGGTCCCATGACCCCAGGAATCAACTTTCTCAGGGCTGGAAATGGCTGTCGGAGGGAGGAGACACAGGAGAAATCTGCAATCATTGCATGAGTAGATATCTGGACTCTGCCACAGCTCACAACTTTTAGAGACTGTTATTGTGGTCAGCCCAATCCGCCACTGGAGGCAGCACAGGCTTAGGCCGGCAGATTTGCCTTCTCTGGGGCCCATGGGGCCGATGGAGGGGCAAATTCATCAGTGCCAGGCCACTGCGGAGCCCTGGGACACCTGGCTGTGCCACCCAGCTCTGCACTGATGCTTCCATGTTGCAATCAGCTGCATCAATGTGGTGGGGGCATTCAGGGGGCATTCCAGGAGTGGGGCCAACCTTAGTCAGCTTCCAGAGCCCACTTGACCCCCATGCGCTGGTAGAATAACTGGCAGAGATACGCCATGATTTTCATGGCCTATCTCTAAGCTGTCCTAAGCTGGGTTCAGATGTGAGTTTTGTTTTTTGCTTTTTGGGGCTTTCTGTGATGCGGGAAAGTCCTGTGGAACATCCCCACCCACCTGACAGTTCTGTATTGAGCTGTAACGCTCACTGACCAGAATAGCTGTTGTAGCTTGGTTATGTTATTAGTTCAACACTGTCAACTGAAAGATGTACTTCTTTATTATATTATTGGTGGAATTCGCTACTGGCAGACATTAGAGCTCTGCGGAATATCAACCAATTCTGCAGAGCCTGTAAAACTGAGTTGTTTTGCCAAGAGCACAACTACAGACGCTATAGTTTATATTGTGTTATGCTGGTCCCTAAGACTGTACCCGCTCCTCTCCTGCCCACATAGAATTTCATAAACTTGGGGCGAGAATGGGGTTTAATATTTGGAACAATGTGTGAAATCAAAATCACCATCTGGGATACTAAATTTTAGAATGCTGTAATCATGAAATTATTGATTTGTGGTATTATGGCTGTGATTGGAACAATGTGTTTTGGTTTTAAGACTGTGATCATAATCGTGTGTGATCATAATCATGTGTTAGACGTCTTAAGCCCAGACTTGGTTGGGGAAGGGGGGTATTAAACGAACAAATAGACAATATCTTCCTTCCTGAAGAGCTTTAAAAATCAAACACCGTACGTACCACCAGATTTCAGTCTAACTGTAGCTGACTTAAAACAGGTTTAACCCTTCTTTGACTGGCCTACGAGGGGGACTTTGACCTGATCGCATATGATTGATACATTGCTTATACATGTCACATTTTCTATCCCCCCTCCAAAATAAAGTTCTGTTTCAGAGACCAGGAGTAGACATAGTAAAATAGGGTTTAGGAAGCAGGAGTAGGATTTGGGATTGCCTATACATATCTTCTCTTTTCCACATTCAGTTTCACTTTGGAACTACTGCTATGGGCAATTCACACACTACAAAGTCCTTGTGCAACCATGAGGCATTCCTACGTTTGTATGTGGCATGATTTGTAACTGTAGCTCATGAGGACAATGGGCTTCAGCTGTCTACACCCTACATGCCATTTTCCCAACCTAAAGCATCCCTGGGGAGCTACTATGTGGTCCATTAGGAAACTGATATGTAGCCATAAGTTTCCTAGCAGAGCAAATAGCAGCTCCCCTCAGCTGTTTCAGGTTAGGAAGAACAGGGCAAAAAGAAAGCCTCTGCCCATTCTCAATGTGTATCACAGTCCTGGTCAAAATCCAGCCACCGTGCACCTAGAAAATATGGAACTTAGAACTGAAATACTAGGGTCCACTTCATCAGGGGTAGGGAACCTGGCCTTGAGTTCTCCAGATGTTGGAACTACAATTCCCATGAGGCTGGCGGTGGGAATGCTGACGAGTTCCTAGAACATCTGGAGAGCCGCAGGTTCCCTACCCCTGTTCTAGGGCATATCTGATCTGAAGTCCTTGTGGAAACCACAATGACTTTGTATTGTGGGAATCAGCCATAAGTTTAAAAGTTCCCAAGATATGCTCTAAAACCCACTTGGATAACCAGGTTTTAAATCAGTTTTGTATGTTACCCTGTAGTGATAGAACAAAGTTCAAGTCTAGTTGCACTTTAAAGACAATAGTTTTCATGAGTCAAACTGACTTCATCTGGGTATCTGACAAAGTAAGATTATTGCCAGAGGACCCATTTTTCCTACAATTAGGACCCCTCCCCCATCCCATGGCAAATTGCACTTGGATTTCCTCCTTGCACCTGCGAGAAATGCTGGCCATTTTTCTCGCTCTCTCCTTGGACCTCTTCACTCCTGGAACAGTAAATATCACCCTCCCAATACCCTTTTCTATTCCTGGTATCAAGCATCTCTTTATCTCCTAGATTCCTTAAAAGTTTGTGTGTGTTTGTGAGGTTGTGAGTGTATTTTTATTATTTTAAACCCTTAATAAAATTGTAATCCTCTCTGGTTCAATTCTGATTTTGAGTGGATTTCTTGAGAAATGAACCTCTGTATAAACAGGTAAAGAGCCCCTACGAACCCCTCACACCAGTGGCATTCCTGCCTAGGGACAGGGGGTACCCTATGTCCCCAGGCGCCCCCATTTGGTCACGTGGGGGGTGCCAACATTTCAGGGTCGTTTGTGGTTTTTTAAAATTTTTAAGTGTTTTTTCATGTTCCGGCCTGCAGGGGGCACATTTTTAAGGCTAACGGCACCGAAATTTCAGGGTACCATCCAGAGACCGTCCTGATGATACGCAAATTTGGTGATGTTTGGTTCAGGGGCAGCAAAGTTATAGACCCCCAAAGGTGCCCCTATCCCCATTGGGAGTTAACCTGAGATGGGGGCCACCCATTTAAGGGACCATAACTTTGGTCCCCCTGAACATAACTTCACCAAACTTGGGTGGAATCATAAGAATAGTTACCAGATGATACCCTGAAATTTTGGTTAGCTTTAAAAATACACCTCTTCCAGGCACCCCAAGAAATGTGCCCAAGATTCTTTGTTTTGCATTTGTAGCCAATGGGGAATTTCTGAGTGTGTAGGCAGGCTGCACATTTTTGAAGATAGAGGCACCAGACTTTCAGGGTGGCTCCAGGAGGGCCTCCTGGTAATAGCATCCAGGTTTGGACACCTTTGCTTCTGGGGGTTCAATTTTATGGGCCCCCAAAAGGCTTATTTTGTTTCCCCGCTCCTGAACATGAAAGCCTGTGGGCTGAGTTCTCTCAGAACTCTCTCAACTCTCCCCCCCCCCCCATTCCAGAAGCAAAGCTCACCAAGCTAGGATGCTATTACCAGGAGACTCTCTTGGAGCCACCTTGAAAGTCTGGTGCCTCTATCTTCAAAAATGTGAAGCCTGCCTCAGAAATTCCTCATTAGCTACAATGGAGCAAAGTCACTGCAAAACAAAGAATCTTGGCCAAATTTCTTGGGGTGCCTGGAAGGGGTGTATTTTTAAAGCTAGTGACACCAAAATTTCAGGGTATCATCTGTTAACTATTCTTATGATGCTACCCAGGTTTGGTGAAGTTATGTTCAGGGGGACCAAAGTTATGGTCTCTCAAATGGGTAGCCCCCATCTCAGGTTAGCTCCCATTGAAAACAATGGGGATGGGGGCATTCCATTTCGGCGTCCATAACTTTGCTGCCCCTGAACCAAACATCGCCAAATTCAAGTGGTATCATCAGAGCAGTCTCTGGATGATGCCCTGAAATCATGGTGCCGCTAGCTTTAAAAAAAAATGTGCTCCCCTGCAGTATTTAGAAAAAACACTACAAAAAATACCCCCCCCCCAAAACCCAAATACCTTGCATTCTGCAGATTTTGTTCATATTTGGGCCAGGACATAATCAGACAATGTTTGTCCCATCGTGGCCTTAAATTTTGGTGCCCAGATTCCAGCCGAATCTGCTATTTGTTTCATCTGAATCTCCAATCCTCAAAAGTGATGCTGTTTCAGGGTGGGGGAGAATCTACCCCCAAACAGCATCACTTTCAATTTTGTTTTAACCGGGGACCCCAGATTCTCCCTTTAAGCTAGGTTTAAAAGAAGAATCTGAGCTCCCTAGTTTAAACACCATTGAAAGTGATGCTGTTTGGGGGTGGATTCCACTGGAGGTGTTTTGTGAGAGATGATGCTGACTTTTGTTTGATAAATGTTTTGCTGGGGGTGATTTGTGAGAGATTTACATGCTTAATACCCACTTGCACTGGCTTGGAGTTGTTTCTCAGGCTAACAACCTACCTCATAGGGTTGTTGTGATTAGGAAATTATGAAAAGAGTTGGTGGGGAGAGAGCCATGTATGTTTTGCTGGGAGTGGGAGGTGTTTTGTGAGCTGGTACAAAACATCATTGTTTGGTCATGGTGGGGGAGGGTGGCAGCCCATACTCCGGGCGGGGAGGGGGGCGCCAAACTCAGGTTTTGTCCCCGGGCGCCAGTTTGCCTAGGTACGCCCCTGCCGCACACTGAAAGTTTGTTTCCAGCTAATTCCTCTAACTATTACAGGAACAGAACAGACCAATTTGGGTAACAAAGTCAAATTATGGTTTTAGATCAGGTTTCTCAAAATAAGTACAAAAGTATCTGCAGACTCCTTTTAAAGAATGTTGGTGCCAAACACACGAAAGACCAAAATCCAAATACAGAATACTCTTTCAGATATTTGAGAGACAGAGGAGCAGAAGACAACAAGATGTGCACACTGATAATCTTTAAATCACAATTAATTATACATCTTCACTAGTCAATATGTATGTATGTATGTATGTATGTATGTATGTATGTATGTATGTATGTATGTATGTATGTATGTATGTATGTATGTACATATGAATGAATGAATGAATGAATGAATGAATGAATGAATGAATGAATGAATGAATGAATGAATGAATGAATGAATGAATGAATGAATGAATGAATGAATGAATGAATGAATGAATGAATGAGCCTTTATTGACATAAAGACTGGTCAATGTGTATAGCTGGCCTGCAAACTACCACTCAAATGACATCTGATGTATTTGGGTTTGGTCATTTTAATGTTCTCTAATATCAGAAAGAAGGAGTAAATGCCAACACATTAAACATACCTTGGTTTTATTACCCAAGTACTTTACAGTAGATCTTCACTGCAATCCTATGCAGAGTTACTCCAGTCTAAGCCCACTGAAGTGAATGTGATTCGATTGGAGTAACTCTCCTTACAATCACACTGTAAAATACTTAAGATGGCTTACTTTTTTCCTTTCTGCTTCTAAACTTTATTAGCACGTTTTATTTTGCAGTAATGATCTCCATCTTTACACTAAAAGTAAATCACCCTTCAGAGCAATTAACTTTACAGATGTTTTCATTAGGCACGAAAAGTAAAAAACCAAACACATTAATTTAATTACTGTCAAAGAACCCTGGGCCTTTCACACACTGTCAGTACTGAAGCAGCATTTGTCGGGTGGCTACCCACTCCATTTCATTTGTTGCTGCTGTTCTCTTGTCAGTTAGAAGCTCTTGGATTTCTGGCCAAATAGTGAAAATATTTTGGTTCTAAATCCAAGCTTCATATTAACAGCGATGCTATGTGATTGCTCATTAGTGATATAATTAATCAGTGAAAAACAAGAACTTCTGCAATTACTTCTTGCTCTTTTACAAATGCCATGAACAATCCCCTTGCATCCATTAACAAAGACACCTACCTCCCCTAAACTCTTGTTTTTTTGACTGGCGCAGCAAGCACTACACTGACACAGCCATAACCATTTAGCAGTCTGCGCTACAGCGATAACAGTAATACTCACATTTGCACATGTGGGGGCTGGAAACGTCCCTGATTAATGTTGTAGAACGTGAACGCCTGTGTTGGATTTGTGCTGTACTCATCCACTTCGATTATGAGTCTACTGTGCTGATGCCTTCGAGCCATCATGATGTGCGACTGGGCAAACGCCATGCTTGCTCTGTGGGGTAACAACTAATTTTTCAGGGAATCGTCTCCACTATCAGTCCACGGTAGATGAAAACGTCCACATGCTTCTGGAACGTCATTATGCATATGTACCCATTCTGCGAACCTATAACATGCTGAAAAAGTATAAAGGTTCACAACTAATTTACTTGTGTCACACTTCATTATCAAATACGTTTGGAAGAGGAAGATGAACGCTAACAGCTCCAGCATCTTATTATGAATCTCCCCAACTCAACAATTTGATAAAATGTGGGTATGTTGGTTAGCATGATGAAAGAAGAAAAACAACGTTTTAAGAGAACATGTTCTAATTGTTAGGAATTTTACAGAGGAATTAAACAGAGTTATTCCCTTAATCACAGATTCATTAAACAATGCTTTACTGTGTAGAAATTATAGGTTACATGTTAAAGTTTTGCAAAAACAATTACTTGGCTCCAGCTCTCCCCCTAAATTTAACCTGAATGTTTATATTGTTGCTTCAATAGAGTTCATGACTGTGCATGTACAGATGTATGTTTCAAAGAAATTAGTACATCTTCTCCTAGGTCTCAAAGTCATTCCTAAAATTAAGGATTACCCAGGCAAATGTTCTAACATTTGCAACAATAAATGCATTGTTGAATTCAGAAAAAGCTGTCACAAACGTGCATTCTTTTCATGATTTTTCCACAATATTTTTTTAAAATAAAGCAACTACATTATTCAACCTGGGTCTACCACATGTAAATTATGACAGTTGTCCAAAAATAATGTGCACTTTTCCCGCATGCTTTCATATTCAAACTCTTTTTCCACAAATATAAAAAAGTCAGTTCTTGCTTGTACAACTGCCCTTCCTCCCTGGAATGTTCAATTAATCCTACGTTTGTAACCAAGAGGGAACATTCCACACCACACCTTAGTAGTGGAAATTTTTGCATACCGGTACATCAAAAGACTCAACAAGATAATTCACAGTCCATGTACAAATTGCATCTCTTAGATAATTCAACCTCTTAAACACTTTGTATCCACTCAAGTTATCAGCACATTCAATAACTTTCAAATACCCCCATAATGTCTACATTACAAACGATGCACCCATCATGTCTTACAAGAATGACAGCAATAGAGAAAATAATGACTTTCAGGTTTGTGCAAGTAAATTTATTGCATTCTGTTTTTAAATATCCCCAGTTGGCTACCAAAATAATCAATTTCACACTTTTTAAACTGATCATCCACTTTTCTCATATAGTCTGAGATTTAGCAGGTGGGGAGGGAGCAGGCATGCAATCTGAGGTCATGTCTAAGTTTCTTCCACCAAAATTATAAATGCTACCTCTTTCCAGCTGTCCAGAGATTTGATTCAGGGGGAAATGGTGTTTTTGTACACTCACTCTTTTTTCCTTTGAAAAAAATCAAAAACCCCAAATTGCTCTTTAAACTGAGTAGAACTGAAAGAGAAATCCAGATGCCCTGAAAAGAAGCACCTTTTGACAGCTCACCTTACGAGAAATTATACATGAGTGTATGAAATTCATTTCCCTATGAATTCTTTCTTGTAATCCTGACATTTTCCCTGATATTCAACTGACTTTTCAACTGGGTTTTCTCAACTGACTTCCACATTTCCTGTCATAGTTTTATATTAAGCCTTAGCACTGCCAAGCCTAGCAATTAAAAGCAGTGAAGAACTTCATAAGTAGCACTTAATGGATTCTCAGTTGTTCAGTTCTATTTTCTGTAAAAGAATGAAGAATGAAAACTCAGTTTGCAAACCACCAAGGGTATCATGAGTGTATGCTCACATCATGAAATCTGTATCATTTGAAAGACAAACGTGCACAGAATTTATATAACCTGATTATAATTATTGTACGTAAAATAACACTGATCTAGTACAGGGAAATATTAACCGACACATACATTTGAAAGAAAAAATACAGCAAACCAAGCGTCCTAGGGTGTTTCATTATTTTTTTGTACTCTACTGTAAATGAACTGGAAATGGATAGATTGCCAGCAACCCTGGAAATACCATAATTTGGAAAGCAACACTATTTTTCCTACAAGGCTAAATTTTCCATCTTCATGACCTAAAGCGGCAGACAGCTGTTTCTCAAGGGGGGGGGGGGACGACAACAGCGACCTATATTTTTACAGCCCCAAGCTGGGAAATTCAGACCCATCAGGAAATCGCCACATAGCTGCCAACTAACTTTTCAATAATCCAGTAAAAGTTTAGCCCTCTAAAGGCTGTTTCATTTCAGTACAACAGATATATATGTAAATGTCTGACTGAAAACAACACAAGCTAAAATTAAGCAATTTCAGCTTGTGAGATATGAAAACCAACCCTGCATTTCAGAACCATTTCCCTCCTATATTGAAGACATTTTGTAGACTACAGTTATGTCTTCGATTGTCCAGAGTGCAACCATCTTTAAAAAACATCCAAGTCAATCTGTATTTTGGAGAAACAAGAGATTGCTTGTCTCTCTCAGAAATGAGTGTATTTTGTTGTCAGCAAGAGACATCCAGTGGACTAGCTAATTACCCCTGAAGATCAGTTGTTTTCTACAAAGAAGGAGACCACCAAAGGTCTGCCCTGAGAACACATACAGTTACTAAGTCCAGATAAGACCCTAAAAGGATCTGTCCTGTCCTATCCACTAGAAACACCTGCAATATGTTCAGGACATGCAGGACATGCAGTTCAGGACATGCAGGACATGCAGGCTCCGTGTGACCAGGGGGATGTAATGCAGGCAACAAAGGACTGTTTGTTTGAACACCCTGTAAAAAGGAGGTCTTTAGGGCAGGAGTCGACCCTCATCTGGTGAAAGGAGCAGCTGCCAGACTATCATCAGAATGAAGAGAACAGTAGCATGTCAGCAAGACAAGTGTACCTTACCTCTGTGTGAGTGACAGTCTGTAATTGACACTCTCCTGTCTCAGGAGGTGGAAGGGAGCCAAACTCTGGGAAAGTGTCAGTCTCTCGCCTCAGAGAAAGACAGTTGTCAAGACCGCGTGGGGTGTAGACAAATTTACCAGTGGATACGTTACACAGGAGTAGATCCACACAGCAGTATGCAAACCAGGAACAGCACACAGACACACATTCAATTTCCAAGAGGTTCCTTTATTGTTGTGATACTAAATAACAAAGTGATCCACCAGGCAGCAGCTGTCCCAAGGCACACTCTGCTTTCTTTACTACATAGATACATTTACCTATCAGGTGCAGGTGTCTTATCAGTTGCACACGGCACAATCAGTTGCACACAGCACATTCAGTTGCACACGGCACTGTCCAAGGTCGGACATAACTGTCATGTAGATTTTGCGCATCTAGACTGACACTTTGACAGCATCTGACAACAGTCCCCTGTCTTTCTATCACTGAATAAACTGTGCTTAACTGATCTTGCTTTTGTAATTCACTGGATGTAAGGGAATAGTGGGAATCTCCTAACTGCATGATCTTGCTACTCTCTGCAAGGGATCTCAACAGCCTGTTTGTGAGATTGTTTCTCCTCAATACAAAGGCCGTTTCCGCACGGCCCCCCAGGAGCCTCCACGCCGGCAAGAATTCTGCTGGCGTGGAGGCGGAGGCCGTTCGCATCCTGTGGGCCTCCTAAGGCCCATCTTGTGGGCCTCCTAAGCCCCGCCCACGCTGCCCTCCGACCTCCAGGGGTCGGAGGACAGCGAGGGAGGGACTTAGGAGGCCAGCAGGACGGCGACACGAGAGGTAAATGGGAAAGGGAAGGGGAAACAGCGTGTTCCCGGCGGTGCTGTTCGCACCGCGCCGCCGGGAACATGCTGTTGAGGGAAAAACAACCCTTTAAAGGGTTGTTTTTCAGGGCGGCCTGACGCCGCCCTGGGGGAGAGGGAGCGGAGTCAGATCGGCACTGCTGCGTTGCAGCAGCGCCGCCTGTGCGAATGGCTCCCTGGGGGCGGCGTATTTCCCGTCCCCAGGGCGCCATTAAAGGGCCGTGCAGAAACGGCCAGAGATATATTTATAACTTGAATTTTCTCCCTAATAGGGACCACAGTTTGCGAAACACTTTATAATAAGGAGTGTTTCCAGCAACAGCTGAGGAAGACAAGATACTCAACTCCATCTTCCTTTGTGGCTGAGGTAACAGATGAACCTTTTCCTAGGGAAAGGACGGTGACCTACTAGCAAACTGATAACACGATTTTATTGTCGTTTGTATTGGGTTGTGCTACTGTTGGCTGAGGGTTTTTAAATTTTATCTTCTTTAGTAAGCTGCCTTGGGTTCTGCTTAGCGAGAGGACAGCAAATAAATTTTATTTTAAAGCAAATAAATACAGCTTGTTTAGCACACTTCTGGTATGTATTTTTAGCTCAATGCCATTTCCTGAAAAGCTCTAAATTGGGTCATACAAGATTCTATATTGTTAGAAATATAAGTAAGGCTTTGCATAGAGATTATGATGATATACAAAAAGCCTCTGTCCACCACACATCTTTTAAAATATTTTTCATTATATACATGGCCGGTTGCCAAATGTGGTTAACATTTTTAAAGTCATACTTCAAGCATTTTAACTGTGCCAAGTTCACATGGGAATTTAGTTACACAGTGAAGATTATCACACTTTCCTATTAAGTTTTCAGGTGTCATCACTATCGAAATTTGTAAGCCCCTTTGAGTCTCCTGCAGGAGAGAAAGGGGGGATATAAATCCAAACTCTTCTTCTTCTTCTTTATGTTGGAATATTAACTTAAAATGCTGGTGGGCAGGACATATCATTCTTCAAGACTGCTATCCAACTAAATAAGAAGATTGTCTCTCGTTGTTTAATGAAGTGGACATAGTTAGCTGAGAATGAAGAAGTAAGATAATGACAGTTTCCTTTCATTTTACTAGCATGTGGGTGACATTCTAAATGTCAAATTAAATCATTGTTCAAGTGCGACTCTAAAAAAAAATTAAGGATATGGTTGTTTACAGCATTTAATTACACACTCACAAATGCCACTGTTCACAAGCTTGTTGTATATTATTCTAGCACATTCCCAAATCATAAATCAAAAGGCCATCAATGCACATTCAGACAATCTTTAGTATTATATGATAAATGGACACTTTATTTATGGTCAGTGACCAGTCATAACAAATAATAGTGACAATTGGCCTAAATAGGATAAAATACAAATAATCATACCTGTCATTATAAAATTAATAAAAATGAATGAAAAAACTGATTAAAATCTTAAAATCACAAAATTTACAAAGAATTTTCTCAGCAATCTTACTACCTTGAATCAATTCTGCTTGATGCTGCACAATTTGTACGCTATTTCAAAAAACTTGGCCATCAGATTTGTGGTTTGTGGAAATTCATCAGGAAAGAGAATATTAATCCTAGTTGACTCAAACTCTTGTTCAATAAGAGTTCCAAAATCTTGGTTCAAGCATCGCCATAAAAACTGCACCCCGAAAAGGACATGTTCTATAGTTTCCATTTCTCCACCCCACATGGAGATGAGAAATCTTCCCAAATTCCACTGCTAAAAGGGAAGAAGGCAAAGGTGAACAAGGTGTTAAACTAAAGGCCCTTCAGTAAATATTTATTTCCCAAGTCATGAAATACAAAGATGGACAAAGGATGTATTTCATAATAATTGCAATAGTTGTGTGATGAAGCAACAGTGCAATAAAAATAGAAAAAGAAGGAATTTTCAAGGATTTAATGAATTGAAAATGTAACAGGTTACCACATGAGATAAAATATCTGTATTGAAAAGCTACAAGGAAATTTACTTTGTGTCATACCATCGTCATGTTTGCAAATAATTTCTAAATAGAGATCATATTTTGAATTAAGCAAATTGAAGGTCAAGCAACACAAGCTCTGTATCCTGCTCCTCAGAGTAAGTGACCAAGTTTCTTGCTTGGTATCTCACCCGCTTGCTAAGGCAAACAATCCCACAGCGGAGGTCTACACTGAAGTAAAGCAGTCAGCTTTTAGATCAGCAACCTGAAGTAAGGCACACGAATGCCGAGATTCTCTTCCAAAGAAGGGCTTTTGTTTCACTGTTCAGACTGACAAAATGCTATGCAGAAGACAAGTGTCCCTAGCACATAGTTCCAATTGCACTTTGTCTATCTATATACATATTTACAACCAATCAGCTCATAGTTTCTTATCAGTTCAGGTGCACACCATGATGGGATGAGAAATGCTGTCTCAGCAGTTCAACTGTCAGATAGATTTTGTTCATCTGGAGTTGACTACTCCTGACACTGCTTACTAACAAATGGGAATGTGTGATATAATACTTAAGATGTCTGACTAGATTCTTGGAAAACCAGGTTCAAAGCTCCACTCTGCCATAAAAACTTGGTAGGTAACCTTGGGCCAGTCACACGCTGTCAGCCTCAACCCTAGTAAGTCTATGCATGGGAGATCTCCAAGAAATACCAGGGTTGTGACATGAAGGCAGGCAATGGCAAACCACCTCTGAATGGCCTCTTACCTTGAAAACCTACGAAGTCACCATGACAGCTGTGACTTAGGCGGATTCCGCATGGGCCAAAAACAGCGGTGTGAAAACGGTGTAAAATGGTTTACAATGGTAATGGTAAAAGGGTTTACACTGTTTTCACATTATTGTTTTTGGCCAATGCGGAATCTGACTAAATGGCACTTTCCACCATCAGCAAGCTGGAAGACATGGGGAGGGGATCCTTTTGTTGATTAAGAAAGTTTAAACGACCATCATACTAGCAATGATGCACATGAGGGAAACAAACCTTCAGAGGCTATAACAAAGGCCAGTCAAGCCAACCAAAAGAAGAGGGAGAGTTTGGATTTATCCTCCACCTTTCTCTCCTGTAAATAATAATTGCTTTATGCGAAGTTTCCCCACCAGGTTTCGCGTGCCTCCACCAGTCACGAACACGGGGCCGGGGGGGGCGGTGTGGCAATGTTCATCCGAGATTCCATCCCCTTTAGGGCCATCCCGGTCCCGGAGATCACCGGTATGGAGTGTGTCGGCCTAGAGTGGTTGGCGACGGAGAGGTTGGCTGTCCTCCTGGTGTACCGGTCGCCTAGCGCACCGGGGGACGGTCTGCTGCGGCTGCTGGAGGTGGTGTCTGACTGGGCATTGAGGTTTCCCAGACTTATTGTCTTGGGGGATTTCAATGTCCATGTCGACGCCACCTCATGTGCAGTAGCTGCGGACCTGGTGTCATCCATGGCGACGCTGGGCCTCTCCTTGGTAAATTCTGGCCCCACTCATGAGGCGGGTCACACGTTGGATTTGGTCTTCGGGTCGGGAATCAATATGGTCGTATCCTCTATTGATAGAGTGCCATGGTCCGACCATTATGCCCTGAAGGTTCGGATGGACTTGCCATGCCTCCCCCGTCTAGGCGACGGACTGATTTATGTCCGCCCGCGGAGACTTATGGATCCACTTGGTTTCCTGAATGCTCTGCGGGATCCTGAACCTGCCGGCACACTCGATGAGCAGGTGGAAGATTGGAATGCCCGGCTTTCCGATGCCATTGAGGTTGTTGCCCCCCGGCGTCCTCTGCGTCCCCGTTCACGGCTGGCTCCGTGGTATACCGAGGAGCTACGCCATATGAAACGGGAACTCAGACGACTAGAGCGAGTGTGGAGGAAATTTCGTGACGAAGCTACGCGAACATCCTATAGGACGTTTATGAAGGCCTATGAGATGGCGACGAAAGAGGCGAAGAGAGCCTTCCTCTCCTCTTCTCTCGCATCTGCTAGCTCCCGCCCGGCACAACTGTTTCGTTTAATTCGGACTTTGACCTCATTACCTGCAGGTTCTACAAATTCTCAATTGGCTATTAGCTGTGAGGCATTTATGAGCTTCTTTGCAGACAAAGTCGCGTCGCTCCGCCAGGACCTTCCTTCTGTGTTGAATACAATTAGTGAACTAGAGGCTCCCTTGCCATCTTCCGGCCCTTGTTTGGCCCAGTTTTCCCTGCTCTCTGAAGCCAGTGTCGACAGGGTTCTGGCTGCTATTAGACCTACTACTTGTCCTCTGGATCCGTGCCCCTCCTGGCTTATTAAAGCTTGCCAGGGGGAGCTACGACCCCACCTGTTGAAGATCATCAATGGCTCCCTTGAGCAAGGAGTCTTTCCGGGTGGGTTGAAGGAGGCAGTGGTCCGCCCACTCTTAAAAAGACCATCGTTAGATCCAGGAGATCTGGCCAATTACCGCCCCGTCTCGAATCTTTCGTTTCTGGGGAAGGTAATTGAAAGAGTGGTGTTGGAGCAGCTTCAGGGCTTCCTGGAGGACGCACAGGCTTTTGATCCCTTCCAGTCCGGCTTCCGTGCTGGGCATGGGACGGAGACTGTTCTCGTCGCCATCACGGACACGCTCCGCATACAACTTGACCAAGGCGGATCGGCGCTGCTGGTATTATTAGACCTTACCGCAGCGTTTGATATGGTCGACCACGACCTTTTGGCCCACCGCCTGGCCGCTTCCGGGGTGCGGGGCACTGTCCTTCAGTGGATTGTCTCGTTCCTCCGGGGGCGGAGTCAGCAAGTGTGGTGTGGGGACCAAGCCTCCCAGAGGTGCCCACTTCAGTGTGGTGTGCCTCAGGGGGCATTGCTCTCCCCGCTATTGTTTAACATCTATATGCGACCACTTGCTCAGTTGGTGCGGAGCTTTGGGCTGATCTGTCACCAGTATGCTGATGACACTCAGCTCATTCTGTTGATGGAGGGGGGGACATTTGCTGCCCCTGCAGCTCTACAGCATTGTTTGGAGGCGGTTGCTGGATGGTTACAACAGAGCAGGTTAAAACTGAATCCATCGAAGACGGAGATCCTTTGGCTGGGCCGCCGAGGGGAGGCGGGGGATTTCCAGCTGCGGGAGTGGGAAGGGGCTACATTGGCACCAGCCTCCTCCGTCCGCAGCCTGGGGGTCCACCTGGATTCGTCTCTTTCAATGGAGACCCAGGTGGCCCATATAACCCGGGTTGCATTTTTTCATCTTCGACAGGCCGGCGGTTGGCCCCCTTCCTCTCCCAGGCAGACCTCGCCACTGTGATCCATGCAACAGTCACCTCTAGGTTAGACTATTGTAACTCGCTCTACGCGGGCCTTCCCTTACGTCTGATCCGGAAGTTGAAACTGGTACAACATGCAGTGGCGCATGTGCTCACAGGTGGTGCCTTTAGAGAACATATTCAACCTGTATTGCGTCGCTTGCATTGGCTTCCGGTTGAGTTCCGAATCATTCATAAGGTGTGGGTACTCACCTTTAAGGCCTTACGCGGTCTGGGACCTTCGTACCTTCGGGACCGTCTTACCCCATATGTCCCTCTGCGGCCTCTGCGTTCGACAGAGGCCTACTTGCTGGTTGTCCCTAGCCCCTTGATGATGCGGTTGGCCTCTACCCGGGCCAGGGCCTTTACAGCCCTGGCCCCTGCCTGGTGGAACACTTTACCACCAGCTATCCGGGCCCTGCGGGATCTTGGAGAGTTCCGCAGGGCCTGTAAGACCGAATTGTTCCACCGGGCGTTTGGAGGGGCTGACCGCTGAAGTGCGCCCTCCCCCTCCTCCCCTCCTTTTTATGCTCTGGGCCCTTAATTTTATGGGGCCCTCAGCTTTTTGGGTCTGTTTCCAGGGTGGGTGTATTACGTTTTATGAAGTTTTGTTGGATGCCGCTGTAATTTTATTTAATTCGCTGTTTTAACTGGGATTTTAATGTTATTGTTGTTATGATTGTGTTGTTTACCGCCCAGAGCCCTTCGGGGGAGGGGCGGTATATAAATTTGATTATAAATAAATAAATAAATAAATAAATAGACTCAAGGTGGCTGACAAACTCCTTTACCTTCCTCTCTCTACAACAGACACCCTGTAAGGTAGGTGGGGCTGAAAGAGTTCTGAACAAACTTTGACTAACCCAAGGTCACCCAGCAGGAATGTAGGAGTGAGGATAAGATAAGAGTTTGCTGCTCATCTGGAGGACCTGGTTCTCCAGATTAGAGTCCACCTGCTCTTAACCACTACACCATGCTGGCTCTCAAACAGAAAGCAAGCCTGGAGAAATTATAAACAACATGATACAGCTGACAATACTACATTTAGTGATTTAAAGAGCATATTCTTTAAACATACAGGACAGGTAAAACCTAAAATGTATGGAGTAGAGGGGAATAGAGTAGAGCCCTGTCTGTACCTGCACCTCAGCTCCTGCAAAAGGGAGGGAGGAGGGACAATAAGGATCAGCTTCAACCCCCCAGCTGGCCACTGCTGGCACTGAACATCAACAGAAGAAGGTGGAATCAAGCTTAAATGCCCTTTTTCAAATACCAGAGAAGGCAGAAGATCCATCCAGGCTTCCCTCCACCACACTCTGACACCATTCTACCTGATCTCCCACTCCCATGGGTGAAACTAAATATCTTACTAGTCTCTACCCCACCCCTCACTTCCACCCTGCCCTCAGGGTGACCAGAGGAAAGATTGAAAAGGGGAGGAAAGTTTGGACAGGGTATGAGTGCATTGCTTCCCCCTTAAAGCTATCTCATTGGGCAGCAGCGGATGGAGAGATCATGCTTACTGAAAAGGCAAAGCGCCACAGTCCTTGTTACCCTTGTCAATCCGATGTAGTGGTTAAGAGTAGGTGGACTCTAAACTGGAGAATCACGTTTGATTCCCCACTCCTCCACATGAATGGCAGAGGCTTATCTGGTGAACCAGATGTGTTTCCGCATTCCTACATTCCTGCTGGGTGACCCTGGGCTAGTCCATTCAGAACTCTCTCAGCACCACCGCACTCACAAGGTATCTGTTGCGGGGAGAAGAAGGGAAGGGAGCTTGTAAGTCCATTTTGAGTCTCCTTACAGGAGAGAAAAAGAGGTATAAATCCAAACTCTTCTTCATTTTCATCAAGGTTACGCTATGAAATGACAAACACCTTGCACAACGTCTCTTCTGCCCTGCTTCCTCTTCACTCAGCCCAATAAAGCCCAGTAAAGCATTGAGGTCTGGGCTGCTAACCTGGGAGGTGGTCACACCTTTCAGCTGAAAGGGACAGTCAGCCCCTGCCCTGTTTCCCAGTTAGACATGGGCAGCAGCCCCTCACCCAGCCAGGGGCTGCTGCAGCTGGGTTCAGGTACGGGGTACCAGATCAGCTTAACATAACACCACCAATTAAAATACCTCCAATTAATAGCATGCCTCTGCGAATGAGATCTGAGGCAAATGCTGAATGGACCTTCTGTCATCATCTCTAGTGGGCTACAACTATAGTGTCACGTGCTGAACTGCAACAAGAGTTTTAATGAGGTAAAAAATAGGGAAGCCTCCGCAAAGAAGTGACGAGAAATAATAAATGGGTTTCCAGGCTGACTCTTTAACTAGCGCTTTGGTGCATGCCTATTAAGGAGTGCACCGGTTGCAAGCCTCCTAACACAATCTGCATTAATCTTTGCATTAAGCAGGAGTCTTACAGCAGGAATTCAATAAGTTCTTTGCTCCAACTTCTGCTGTCCCTGCGGGTGCCCTTTCAGCTCTCACAGCGTCTGGCTACATTTCTCTCTTGACTCGTTTTCCTCCCCTTTTCATGATGTCTTTATTAATATAATTTCCGAGCCTCTGTCCGTTATTTTTTGAGTATTGTTGGAGAACAGGGGACGTGCCAGAAGATTAGAAGTGGCAAATGTTGTTCCCATCTTCAACGAGAAAAAGGAGGATACTGACCCATCAGCTTGGCGTCTATACCTAGAAAAGTTTTAGAACAAATCATCAGCCAGTCCTTGAGCATTCAGAAAAGATGGCTATGATTACTAAAAGCTAGTACAGGTTTCTCAAGAACAAGTCATGTCAGACAAAGGCCCCTTCCGCACATGCAGAATAATGCACTTTCAATCCACTTTCACAATTGTTTGCTATTCCGCACAGTAAAATTCGGCTGCAAAGTGCATTGAAAGTGGATAAAAAGTGCATTATTCTGCATGTGCGGAAGGGGCCTAACCTTATCTCTTTCTTCGAGAGAGTTACTACTTTGTTGGATCAAGGGAATGCTGTGGACATAGCTATCTTGATTTCAGCAAGACTTTTAACAAGTTTCCATGTGATATTCTTGTTGACAAGATGGTAACATGTAGTTTAGACCCTTTTAGGTGCGTTTGTGACTGTTGACAGATTGCATCCAAAGAGTGATAGTTAATGATTCCTTTTTCTCTTGGAGAAGAGCGACAATGCCTCAGGGATATGGCCTGTGCCCTGCATTGTTCAACACCTTTATAAATTATTTTGATGAAGGAATAAAGGGAATATGTATTAATTTGCAAACGATACTAAATTGGGAGGGGTAGCAAATATGGTAGAAGACAGAGTCGGTATACAGAATGATCCTGATAGGCTGAAAAACTGGGCTAAAACTAATAAAATGAATTTCAACAAAGGTAAATGTAAAGTCCTGAGTTTAGGTAGGCAAAATCAAAAGCGCAATTATATGATGTGGGAGACTCGTCTTGGCAGCAGCAAGTGTGAAAAATATCTAGTAGTCTTAGTAGACAATACACTGAACATATGTCAGCAGTGTGCTGCAGTAGCTACAAGACAAATATGATTTTGGGCTGTATCAACAGGAGTATAGAGTTCAGATCATGCATAGAGACAACAGCAGTGTGGCTGAGTATTAGGGGACATTTTAAGCTGCACTCTATGGTTTTGGAGGATTGCTCCATTCTGTTCCCACTTAGATAAGATCCTCAAAGTCCTCTTACAAGCCATCATTCGAAAGCTACAAATCTGACACCTTTCTAGTGGTAAATGTGTTTGAAATGTTTTCATACCAGCAAGAGTGTACATGCCATTCTGAGCTCCTTGGAGGAAAAGTAGAATAGAAATGTACCAGACAGGAACTGGATGCATCTCTCCAGTTAAGAGTCCTTGAGAAATTTCTGATATACAGGACAGATTGATACCTGCCAGTAGGCTTTAGCCAAGTGCTACAAAATCACCAGGTTTAAGAGCCTTCACCACACATTTTACAGGTTCCATCCTGAATTTCCATCACAAAAATAAAGACATACTTCAGGTCCAGTATTTTTTTTTAATATAAAGATTTCATTTTATTGAATAGCTGCAGCAGGAAGCCTTTGTTGGCATAGACAACAGTACAACAATAGTAAAAAACTGATTAAAAAACATATGCAATACAGGAAATAAATGTTAAGTGGAAGGAAAACTACTGGCATTTAATAATTTCCAGGACAAAGTCTGCCACTATCATACAAAGAGACGGATCAGGATTGTCCAATAAGTAGTGTAATCTAAATAAATCGGGGAGATCGGGTAAATGTAAAGGAGTAAGATTCACATACTTGGATCTGATTTCCTTGAATCTGAAACAGCGTAGTAATTGGTGGGCCAGAGATTCAACTGAGCCATCATTACACGGGCACAATCTTTTAGCCTTTTCGTGCTTGTTAAATCTGCCATGTAACAAGGCAGAAGGCATAACATTAAACCTGGCGAGCATTATGGCTCTCCTTTGAGCAGGGTTTATTAAGCAATACAGGTAGTGTGCCAAATGGCCCTGTTCAAATGGGAGAGAAAAGTAGAGGGGGGAACACGTTTTTTTGGCTGCAGTGATTAGGGTAGAGAACTCTCTATCCAATAGTTGACCTTTTAAGGTCCAGTATTGCTCTCTAGATCCTATTCTTCTTGAGAACTGTAAAGAACTTGGAGAACATGGTGGATAATCTTTCCTGCAATAGTATTGGTTCGATTGCCTAGATGGCAAACAAATGAAAACTGTCCAACTGTGTGTTGTGTTGTGTAGGGGATACAAGGAACCTGTTTTAATGAAGTTAGATTAATTCTATTGTGTATCTTTTAGTTACTATTTCCATCACCCAACAGTCTGCTGGTGCATCTAGCCAGCCCAACTGAACTCACCTTTCTCACCACCACACGCCCCTTTCTCACCACACACACATCTAGAAAAACTTATTATTGTTGTTGTTGTTGTAGATTTCACAGCTGCCAGATCTTTAGCTGGTTGTTGGCCTTCATTACAATTCGAGCCTCACCCAGAGGCCTAGGAAGTTGTAATGTATCGGCGTAGTATTCGTGCGGATCCCAGCAGGGCTGTCTTCTGAATTTGACAGATGTTAATTTTGTGCTGCCCTAGTGTTTTTGGGATGGCGCCCAGCATGCCGATTACCATGGGACGACCTCAGCTGGTTTGTGCCATAGACGCTGAAGCTCGATTTTCAAATCACGGTTTCTAGTGACCTTCTCGTGATCTTTTTCAATGACCCTGCTGTCACCGGGGACTGCTATGTTGATGATGCTCACTTTCTTGTCCTCGATCACAGTGATGTCTGATGTGTTTCAACACTTTGTCCATTTGGATTCGCAAGTCCCACAGAATCTTGACCTTCTCATTTTCCATTATTTTCTCTGGACAATGTTCCCACCAGTTCTTAGCAGTTCTTATGTTGTAATTCTTGCATAAATTCCAGTGGATCATCTTGGCCACTGAGTTGTGTCTCTGTTTGTACTCAGTCGGGCAATCTTTTTGCAGCAGCTGAGGACATGATCTACAGTTTTATCAGCTTCTTTGCACAATCTGCATTTTGCATTATCTGAGGATTTTTCGATTTTGGTCTTGATCGAATTTGTTCTAATGGCTTGCTCTTGGGCGGCTTAAATCAGGGATTCAGTTTCCTTTTTCAGAGTTCCAGTTGTTAACCACAGCCAGGTCTTTTCGTTATCCACCTTGTCTTTGATTTTCTCCAGAAATTGGCCATGCAGTGCTTTGTTGTGCCAGCTTTCAGTCCTCATTTTAATCACAGTTTTTCTGTATTGTTTGGTTTTCTGGGTTTGCAGCAAATGTCTGTTCTTCACTTCAGTTGTAGTTGTTGTTGTTGTTGTTGTAGATTTCACAGCTGCCAGATCTTTAGCTGGTTGTTGGCCTTCATTACAATTCAAATCTCACCCAGAAGCCTAGGAAGTTGTAATGTATCAGCATAGTATTCGTGCGGATCCCAGAAGGATGCCTTCTGAATTTGACAGATGTTAATTTTGTCAATTCGACATGATGATGATGATGATGATGATGATGATGATGATGATGATGATGATGATGATGATGATTTCTATTTATTCCTCACCCTTTACAATAGTCTTCTATTGTGGTTGATTGCTTCGTCTTAAGTCATTCTGAAACTTGGGAAATGCCTTGTGGGAAAGAAAGTTTGGGGGTGGGTTCAGTGGTGGGATTAAAATAATTTAACAACTGGTTCCGGTGGTGGGATTAAAATAATTTAACTGGTTGTTTACAAGCACCATTTTAACAACCAGTTCTGCCGATGTGGTGCGAACAGGCTGAATCCCAACACTGGGTGGGTTGTCAACAATATGCAGATGACACCAGCTCTACCTGTTGGTAGATGAACAACAGGGATCAGCAGCAAAGGACTTGACTGGGTGTTTGGAGGTTGTGGTGAGATGATTGAGTTTGAGCTGGATGGAAGTTAATCCATCTAATCCATCATGTGGCTGAGTTGGACTGAATTTGGGGAAAGGACTATAACTCCCAGTCCTTGATGGAATGCAATTACATCTTTTGTTTTTATCAGGAATTTGGGTGTTGCTCTAGAAAGCTTCAGTAACAATGGAAAAGCTGGTCTTGACTGTTGCTAAGACAGCATTTTACCACCTTCGCAATGCCCAACAACTAGTTCCATAACTGTCTCATTCCAACTTACCGCAGTGACTCATGCAACAACTACCCCAACTTTATTAGTGTAACTCATGCTATGCAGGGTTGCTATTGAGATTGCTCTAGAAGGTTCAATTAATACAGAATGCAGCTGCACAGGCCATAACTAGGTCCCCTTGGAGAGCTTCTATTCAACCTGCACTGGCTACTGATTGACTTCCAGATTAGGTTCAAGGGGCTGCTTTTAACCTTTAAAGCCCTGGACAGTATGGGAGCCTGTCCTCTACCTCTCAAAATCTACTGGAGGTCCCTAGCTGAAGAGCAGTCCATTTGCCTTGACCAGAGCCCAAGCCTGGGATTTCAGAGGAATAGAATCTCCAACCTGTGGCTCTCAGGATAGCCCATGGAGTTCATAAATCCCATCAACCCTGCCAGCATGGCCAATTGGCAGGGGCTGATGGGAATTGTAGTCCATGAACATCTGGAGAGCCGCAGGTTGCAGACCCCTGCCTGAGAGGAAACAAGTTGGAGTAGGAAGGTACTTCCCAGAATGCATCCATGAAGTTAGAAATTAGTGCTTGTTACCTAACTCCAAGGGAAGGAACAACCCATTCAAAACAGGCACTGCCACAAACTGAAATCATTGTTAGTGAACTCCCCATGTTTAAAGTCCCTACTTTTCTGCTAGCCTTGGGAAATAATTTCATCATAGTAGCTGTACCTTCACTATCTTTATCTCAGCTCCCATTCCTGAACTCTAATGGTGCACTTATGTAGTTCTGTTTTTTCACTTTACCTCTCACTCGTTTTCCTGACTTGGTTTAGCTTTCCATCTTCAGCTCTCAGAAATATCCATTTTAACTCAAACATACATGAACAGATGTGCCTGAACATAACATTTTCTTACCCACCCACAGTGAAATCCCTTTCTAAGATTCCCACAGAGCTTTTAGGGTGGGAATCTGTCTTCTTTTGTAGCTGGGGAGGAAAGGCAGCATTGTATAGCCCAGGGGTAGGGAACCTGCGGCTCTCCAGATGTTCAGGAACTACAATTCCCATCAGCCCCTACCAGCATGGCCAACTGCTGGCCAATTGGCCATGCTGACAGAGGCTGATGGGAATTGTAGTTCCTGAACATCTGGAGAGCCGCAGGTTCCCTACCCCTGGTATAGCCTGATCTCATCAGATCTCGTCACCTAAGCAGGTCAATACTTGGATGGAAGACCAGCAAGAAAGACTCTGAAGATGAAAGCAGTGACAAACCACCTCTGCTTCTTACATGCCTTTAAAGCCTCTTGCTGGCATTGCCATAAGTCAGTTGCAACTCAACAGCACATAAGTAGGTAAAAAGAGGGGGATTCCAAATCTAATTAAGTCAATAAATAAATTATTTTAGGCAGATATGCAGATAATTGAGAAATCATTATAGATCATAGGCTAATTCCATTAACACGTAATGAGAAAATAAAGAACCTGTTCATTTACAGAGAAGTTAGCACTGGCAGTGTTCTCTACCAAAATGATTCTTGTGTTATTTTGAACAAATGTATAATATAGCAAAAATAGTCCTTCTCCGGTACAGCCAAATGCAATTCACTTGATAGACCTAATACTGAAGCTGATTTTGAAAATCAGACCTTTCTGCTTGCTATTACTTTACAATTACCTGACATTACTCACGCTCACACAAAAAATATTGTTCCAATAATTTTATATTATGAAGTTATTCATAAAAAAGAATTATGAACATAAAGAAACTTTTGTTGCTCTTAAAACCATGCCCCTAGCTAATGTACCTGAAATTGAAACAAACACAGCAGCATACCAATAACAAAAAAAAAATCCTGATGGTTTGCAGGCACAAATGCCAGAGGGGTAGCTTTTTAGTGTAGAGGTAGTATTAACAGAATTCATGCCACATCCAACAACATGGATTCTGCCAGAAAATCACAACAAAAGCCATCAAAGAACATGAAAACAAGAAAAGAGGTGAACGTTATGAACAACCAGCAATAAAAATGTTCCTTTAAAAACCTGAAAGCATGGTAACATGATAAAACAGAAATCACAGCTCTTAAGCAAAGTTATGATTCCAACTGGAAATCTTTTATCAAGTTCCAGTTTGAATCATAACTTTGCTTAAGAGCTGTGATTTCTGCTTCATCGCTTTACCATGCTTTAAGGTTTTTAAAGGGTTGAAAGTTCCAACCCTATTCCCAAATCAAATGAAAGGTACTCCTTTAATTTCAAAATAATATTATATGTCTCTTTCAGCTCCATCCAAAATGGGGACAAATTCATTGCTAGAGTTGCACCAGTGGGTTTGCCGTGGTGGAGTTGCACCAAAATGGGGACAAATTCATTGCTGGAGTTGCACCACTGGGTTTGCCCTGGTGGAGTTGCACCAGTGGGCACTTGCCCTGGTGGAGGAGCAGATTTACCGGCAGGTGGCTGCCACAGCTCTCCTGACGTAGTGGGGGTGGTCCATAGGTGTAGCCAGGGGAGGAGCCAATGCTAGACAACTTCCACCTGGCCATTGCCTCAACAACAGTGGTGCCCGGAGCTTTGGAATTACGCCCCCTTTTTGGTGATGTAAGTCCATTAAGCCAGTGGGTAGCCCAGTGGGGAGGCTTTTTTGTGTTTTTTGCCTCCCCACACCATCAAAAAGCCCTCCTGGGAATGGTGGGTAGCGTGGCCATGGTGCCCAGCCCTTTGCATTGGGGCTGTTAGTTTCCTCTCTTCACTAGGAATATCCTGCATTTCATGGTATGCAGTGACTATTCAGTATATACAAGTAAAAATACTGAATAATTTTTTTCATAAGTAACACTGAGAAAAGTGAATAATTTTGAGGCATGATAATTGTTTCAGCCCTGTAATGAGGTTTTCCCCAATTATCTGTAGTTATACCTGATGTGATCTAGTTTCTTGCAGCATAATTAGTTCCTTCTTGAAGAACATATTTATTTATTTGTTTGTTTGTTTGTTTGTTAGAATTTATACTTCTCCCTATATGGAGACCTCAAGGCGGTCCACAAAATTTTTAGCTGGGGGGGGGGTGACAAACCTATATAATTATCTGTGATTAGTAAAGTTAATAGATAATTGACCTGATTAGTGACTAGATGGGAGAACACTCAGCCCCATGGAAACCCCTGAGCTCTAAAAAAAAAGAAAAGGAAATTTAACAGAAGGCAAGCAATCTCAAGCAAATTCTGAATAGCACAGGGTATGTGGGGAAAGTGCTGAATAAGCCCCTTAATTTTTAAAATGGAAATCCTTGAATTCATAGTTAATGTATTGGTCTGCAGTATTCAAGTTCAGTAACACTTAAAGAGACAGACAAGACTTTTGATTTTGAATTCATAGAACACCAGCTTGATACAGTGAGGAAGACCAAAAACAGGTATCTATTTATAATCTATCCTCTGACAATTGTGTGCATCGAGGAATGCTGCTGTAAATTTCGTTGTGCGTGCACAATGACAATAAAATGCTTATGCTTATGCTTATGTCATCTAAGTTTGAGTGTCGACCCACATTCCTTCCATAATTAATGTTGCAAAAACTAAAAGCACGAACCTTCTGTTAGAAAGTGAATTCCTCATGCATTGTAACTACAACAGATGAGGGTTCCCATTTAAAGCTTTGATTTTCCTTCCAAAAACTATTTTAAAGCCTCTTGGACAGGAATTATGACATTTATCTTTTATGTACACTCTCTAGTTTAATGAATTCTGTTATGATTGACCGTAGACAAATTCTAGAATACAGTAGCTTTATTGTTCATCGGGTGACTTTTAACATTTAAAATATTAAGCCAAAAATTACCTATGAGTGAATTTCCAATAAAGTCAGTTGCTCACACAATAGAAGAACTCTTGTTTTCAGCCAAAACAAGGATCCAAACACTGTGTAAACTAGTCCCTAATTTCAAAATGTGTCTCTTTTAGTATGTTTTTCTCACCCCCTTTGTAAATCTTTTGTGTTGCTCCAACACTGCCACTCATGGGTTCCAACCCAACATCCTCACACAAAAACAACAAATCCCAGAGCTGTGCTCTATATGTTTGCAGGTACTAGGACCTCACCCTAGTACCTGCAAAGAAAGAAATCTTATCTTTCTTGCTAGTTTCACAATTCCTGATCCTATGCAACCGTATCATCTCCTTATACTGAGTTAGTTTCACTGACTCTACCATTTGATGCCCAAAACAGAAACAAAGAAACAAAATCAGAGGATCAAAACTTTCTTTAATCCAAGAACCCGCCATTCTGGAAAACACACCTGAAACATCACTGATACGTACCTACCCCATCCTTTCAAGGTGTTATGTATACCACCTATACACAACGTATGCAATAAACAATAAAACAATAAAATAAATAAAATTACTGAACCATTCCTTCAGTTAAAAAGTTATTTTCAACATTTACTCTAAATCTGTTTCCCTTTATCCTAAAACCATTAGCCTATCCTCTGTCAGCATTGCTGTCAAGCATGCCAACACAACCCTTCCTCTTTGTCACATTCCCAGTGTGACAGATATGTGGCTGCATAGAAATGCTTCTCCCCTGTATCTTTCACATATCTTCTGCCAAGCGCTTGAACATCGCTGGTCTATTCATCTCACGGGTAGTGAACAATCCTGTCTTCCAGCTCATCGCTATATTCACATATTCTGACCAAATCAGGATTGCTTCCTCTATTATGGAGGCTGCCAGAGAGAAGACAACTGAATGAGATATTCCTATGCCCATGCTAGTCAGTACATAAGGTACTTGATATACGTGGTTCAACTGGTTCTGTTAACGAGTACAATACGGCTACAGCATTAGACCCTTCTATTCAGAAATATATTGGAGGGGCCTTATGGGAAGGCTTTATATATCAAGTTATCCTAGAGTACATAATTTGCAAACGTTTGTTTTGGTTTATGGGATTTGTATACCACCCTCCCCAGAAGGGCTCAGGGTGGTGAACAACAGCTGCCATAACAATACAATAATCATAATGATGGGCAACAAACATCAAAGAAGGCACTATCAACATGTAAACATCAAAGAATATACTATTAACATGACACAAACTGAGAAATATACAGCTGCTATTAGTAAGAGGACCCCTGAAAAGTTAACCTTTTAATCCACTGCAACAGGTGGCATCTATGGATATAAAATAGGCTTTGTTTTCAGTGTCCAAATGCCTGGCATATACAGAGGTGAGGGTGGCAAAGCAGTAATTCCTGTTCTTCCTTGCCCACTAATGGCAGGGCCTCTCGTTGCTTCTTGGCAGTTGGCTGGTGCAGCAGCTGCTCCTATACCTCCTCATCCTGTCTGGCTCACGTATTGGCAGTTCCTGCTCCCTCTGGCTCCCCCTTTGGCCACCCAGTGGCAGCTTGGGTTCCCTCCTCTGCCCACTACCAGCCTACTGGAATGCTCTTCTCTTTCCAAGGATTGACCCTCCTCCTTTTTTAGATCTCATTTCTACTTGTGAGACTCGTGTCCTCTTGCTCTTTTGCCTCCCCACTGCTGGGATACTCTCTTGCAGGCCAGTCAGCTTAACAGCCTGCCAACCTACCACCTCCAACAGCTGCCTAGCTCATGCTGTGGGGAAGGGGGAGTAGCTCCTGCTCCTCCCCTCCTTCCACCACAGCACCATTACTTCTACCTGCCTGGCACATGCAGTGACAGCTTAGAGCAGCATATGCAGCAGTGGCTTTACTTCCCACCTCCCGCATGGCTTATGTGGCAACAGCTCCTGCTGTCTACTCCATGACGATTCTTTGGGAAGAATTTAACACTCCCGCCACCTGGGAAACTTTTTTCACTTTTTTGAAATCTTGGGGTCTTCAGATGAGTATTCCTTTTCTGAACCTGACCCCATTCTCTAGATCTATCAGTTCACACTGGGGCAGGTTCAGCATCAGATACAAGATGTACTTTCAGCTCAGTGAAAAAGACAGACCATAACGGAGGCAAATAAACCAGCTCTAGATTTTCATTTCAGATTCATAGCATGTTTAAAAGCAACATGCTGGTCAGTCCCTGCCATGCACTGTAATTATAGTGTTGCCATTCAAACTATTAAATTTCTGCTATGTTAGCACACTAGTTTGCCAGTGCAGCCATTCCACCACCTGTCTTAATTAACTGATAAGCATCTATAAATTAGGGGTTTATAATCAGTTATATCCTTTTTACTCAATTTTTTTCTCACCCCTATTTACTATAACAATAAAAAAAGATATAGGAACCAAAATTATCTGTGGCCTTTTCCACATGCACAGTTTACCATAGATTTATCCAGTGGTCAAACCTTGTGTCTTGGAAATGTTTTTGGTGAAATTATTCCACACACCTCCGTTCCCCTCCCCCATTCATTTCTCCCTTGTATTTTCAGTTACATTTACTCCACATGCCACAACTGAAAATGTATTATTTCTAATGGTGGTGGTGACACAGAAGAACAACCCTTCCCTTCAGGCATTTTCTCCTCCCACTTGGCCTCCATTTTTGAAAGGAATTTTTAAAACTTCTCTATGGTATTAGTCATGTAACATAAGGGCACAGGCACAAGTAGGGTGGATAGTGCTTTACTTTCAGGTCTGTAAAGCACATAGGAAGGGGGAAACAATCCTTGAGACCATTTCCTTGCCTGCCTCTGAGAAAACTAGTGGGAAGGTCAAAACACGCCAACTGACTCTGTAATTGATTTTATAAAATCACCACCTGCTCTCCCTCTCCAACATCCTGGGGTTGTGAATTTATACACCATGAAACTATTTCCCAGCCCCCCAGCTGAGTTTTCTTTTGGGAGATGGGGGGGGGGTCAGTTTGTGCAGGGAAAACATTGAGGGCTGGAGGTAGAGAACCAAATCAAGAATGAAAGACAGGTTGCTCTGCAAAGAAGTGAGTTGTTGATCCCCTGAAATGGAGTCCTGGAGATACAAACTACTGGGGAAAGAGAGGGGTTTTTAGGAGGGTGGATGGGAGAAAAAGTGAATAAGAAAGATTAAAAGGGGCAAAATGAGAGAGAGAAAAGAGGAGAGAGAAAAGGGGAGGGGTCAAAAGAAATATCAAAGGAAAGGAAGAAAGGTGTGAGAGAAGGGGAGAAAGAAAAGGTGCACAATTGGACAAAGGGGAGAAGGGGAGAGAACTGCTGTCTACTCCCACTTGCTCTCTGATCCTTTTCCTTCTTCTTGGCCAGGTTCATCAAATCACCCTTCCCTGGTGGACATCAGGGTCTTCGGAGCATCCAGCTGCTTTGCCAAGGACAACAAAACCAAGGGAGTTGAACACCACAGGCTGGCAGCAAGAGTCTGCACTCCCTGATCATTCTGGGCAAGGGAAATGATGCAGCATTTCTCTGGGACACACATCTTTCCCCTGCCTCTCTTTTGGGATTATTTACTTGTTTATTTGTTTTCCACTTGAAGTGGGGAGGGCATACTCGGAACCAAGCAGAAAGTTATTTTCCGTGGCTAGCAAGCAGTTTGTATTGGAGGGTGAAGACCTTAGACCAGAGAAATGGGGGTATCCCAGCATATTTATCCTCCATTGGCCTGGTTTCTGTCTGTGCCTTTATGTTACATCACTAATGTGATAAAATAAAAAAAGAATTCCTTCTGAAGAAGAGGTGGAGGAGAAAATGGCTGAAGGGGAGGTTGCGCAACTACATTCGGGTGTAGATAAGGGCCACATGTTTGGTGGGGTGGAGAAAAAAAAGACGAAATCAATATGATCACATGCTCATGGATCAGGAAAAAAATCACAGTAAACATGTTCAGGAAAAGAACAGAGGCAAAGTAAAGTAGGAATGTTTCTGTGACCAAATGGAGGAGAAAAATGCAGCATTCAAAGAAAAAAACTGTAGCACTTAACAGTAGGAAACATTTTAAACCAATAGCATGGAAAAGACCTCTATTAAGTTAACCCCTTCCATGTACACTATCTGTACATTATGATTCGTCTAAATGAAAGGGGATCTCATTTAATCTGACAGTCATTTCTGTCAAAATGTGACCTGCAATAATTGCTTTTGGCACCCCTGATTTTATATACTGTGTTTTCATTAGACGGAACAATTTCTGCATATGTTATTAATTAGATTACATAAAGTAAAATTCATGCCTCTGTCCAAGCATCCTACAGTGTAAACAAGGTGAGTCCTTGTTAAATGTATTCTGCATCACCAACTTTCTCCTTTGTACAGCAACCCCATTAAATACCTGTTGATAACTCTTCTACTAGACACAGTTAAGTGGGTTATTATGACTAAAGCACCATTAAACAAACAATAATGTGCAACCTTTGAACTGGATAGTGTCTGGAACAAACAAATGCCCACAACAAACATAATGACTACAAATGTATTGCAATCCCAACTGTTTGCTCCAAACCCATGATGTTAAAAACTATACTTTTAACAAGGGAGAAAGCCTGACGCATTTTAAAATGATATCACTGACCCTATTCACAGGGAGGCTGATGACTGTTTTATTGAATGTTCAAAGATAAAAGTCAATTCTGTAATTTATATCTGAAAATTGAATTCCTGGTCATGAAAGGCTGCTAACAGAATCAGTACCAACTCTTTTGAGCCAATGTTGTAAAAAGTATATCTTGCTGGCAAATTCTTCAGCAGGAATGCATTTGTTAAACCTTGGGAGGCGAAGAAAGTGTATGCGTATGTAACCTCTACAAACATGCAGTACTATTACATATAGACATAAAAAAGCCATTCTCTGCAGGTAGCAATTTCAAACAGAACTGTGTGTAATAACATAATAAACCAACTGAAGGAGAACAGCTTAAAACTGTCAATAGCTAAATTAAAATTTTGCATATGCTATCTTCTTACCCTATTTAACAGCACATACAGCACCATACTAAATAAAATAGGCGGAAGGGGGGAGATTTATTGAAACAAAGCCAGTTCTCAGCAACATTATCTATTATATGGCGAGAATAAAAACTACAACAAACTTCTTTGTTGTTCACCACATTCTTCTGTGTGTTGCAGGTTATCAGGTTTCTGTAGACCTCCTCAGGTAGCTGTCTCCAAACATCTGTCACACACACACACACACAAAGCCTTTATTGGCATCATACAGTAAAACAATTTGTACCAAACATCTGTCAATTTCCTGCTAGTTCACCTCCTTCAATTTTCATATTATTGAAAGAAGCATTTTTTAAAAAAGAAGACCCCATTTTCAAACAATTCTTTGTGCTCTTGAGGAGAAGACGCTAACTGGACTGTTCCCAGAACTGCAAGAATTACATGCTCCTGTGCCACAGGTTCACTGCTATAATTAATCTCTCCTGAAATAGTTCTGCACCAAAAGTGTATCTAAGGAGTAAAGCAATAAAACAACTGCCGATGCCAGATACAGACCACAGGGCTTGCAGTTATATACAGTGGTGAGCCGCACACACACACCTCCAATCCCTATTGGGCAGGGAAGTTGCTTTAGTAACCCCTTCTCAGCACTCAGAAAAAAATTAGTAACCACTTCTAGAGAAGTGGTGAGAACTGGTTGGATCCCACTTCTGCTTATATACCAGTTTTGTTTCCTGCAGGCTTGACTTCATATTTTTGTTTTATTACTGTGAATGCAGTAAAATGCAGCGCAGAGGCCTGAAAAACCTCCTGCACAAATTCATCAAGGCCACAAGCGAACAGTCACATTTTTCACATCCAAGTCTGCAATCCAGGTCAGTCAGTTATGAATCCAGTCCAGCCTCACCAAAAAGTGAGGAGTCTCCAGTGGATTTGCAACTTGGTCCATTGGTTTCAAAGAATTCATGGATGGGGCTCCAAAACACTGCAGCAGAAGTCGTCGCTGTTTTAACAGTCTATTTTTGTTGCAGCTCCTTCCACTTCCACGTAGGATATTGAGTAAATCTGGTTTATTCAGACCGATACTCGTTCCCAATCAACTATTTAAACAAACCTAATTAAATTACAAGGAAGCAAAAAAGAGGCACGTATTGTGCCGCTAGAATGAATAACACTGCAGGTCTTTTCAAAAAGAAAAAGAGCCTTTGGAGGAATGGTGAAATCTTCCCATCTCAGCAAAGATTCTGGCTTTGGTTTGGCCAAAAAGCAAAGGTCACCCTAGCCTAGAACATGATCTGGTTGCCTCCTTGGCCGGCATTACACTGTGACACAAAGTCACGCTCTTAACATTAAAACGAAGAACTCATGCAGGGGGAGATCCGAGAAATGGGGGGAAAAGCATCAAACCCAGTAGCCCATTTGCAAGCGAATCCAGCGGGCTCTGACTCCAGCAGTGGGCATGCAATGCCTCTTTTGCCCTGAGGAGCCTCCACTAGAACTCTGCAAACAAAAGTAACTTCCAAAGGGGTTGCATGAGGACAGGACACGCTTTGCAAGCCCGTAGGCAAAAGATCGACCCCCTCCACCCCATCCCCGCCCCCACCCCCGTTTCCTTTTCGCAATAAGAAAAATCTAGAAAGAAGCAACAAGGAGGAAAACCGCAGGCGGGGTGGGAGGGGGAAATCACACACGCCCTAGGAAGCTACCCAAGGAAAAGGTGACAGCCGAGCCAGGTTTCTGACCGTCCAAACATCCCTGCAAACAAAAAGGCCGGTACCCGCAAGGGGGCGGGGGAGAGGGGGCCGAAAGAAGCTTTCTAAAAAACCCTGCAGGAGGCAAACAGGCAGGGAAGTGGCGCCTGGATTCCTCTCCCTCTTGCTACTGCAGCCCAGCATGCACACACGCTCGCACATAGAGAGATGCATGGAGAGAAAACTGCATTTAAACCCTCGGCCCGTTCTTCTTCTTTCTTTCTTTTTTTTTTTTTACCTCCGACTCTCTTGCCTTTTTTCTCACACCCGGCCGGCCTTGAACCCGGCTGCTCCTTTCGCCACCGCTTCCCGCATCAAGGGACAGGAGCCGCCGCCGCCAATCTTCATCCCCCGCTCTTTTCCCCTGACAGAAAAGAGGCAGCTCTAAATAAAGGAAACCTTCCTCCTCCCCTTCTCCCCCTTCACTCTCAGCGCAGGGCTTGCTGCGAAAGGCGGGCATAATAGATAACGCAGCGCTCTCCCTCCCGCTTTTTTCCCCCCTTCACAAGCAAGCAAGCCAGCACCTCTGGCAGCCCTTTCCCCTCCTCAGGCTTCGCCCTCCGCTCCTGGGGGAGGGGGGCACTGAAGCCACCCCCATTGCAATCCCTGAGCTGCAAGGGAGAGGGGAGAGGGAGGTCTCAGGGTCCCCCTCTCCTCCTGGTTCTTGGACCCCAGTCAGTGGAAGGGGCCACTGGGATTCCCCAAGGAAAGGTCACAAGGTTTATCAGTGCTTGGAACCCCAGAAGACAAGATCCCACCCTTGCCTTCCAGGTCAGCAGATGGGATCAGGAGCAGCAGTGGCGTAGTGGTTAAGAGCAGGTGTATTCTAATCTGGAGGAACCGGTTTGATCCCCTGCTCTGCCGCCTGAGCTGTGGAGGCTTTATCTGGGGAATTCAGATTAGCCTGTACACTCCCACACACGCCAGCTGGGTGACCTTGAGCTGGTCACAGTTCTTCTGAGCTCTCTCAGCCCCACCTACCTCACAGGGTGTTTGTTGTGAGGGGAGGAAGGGAAACAAGATTGCAAGCCCCTTTGAATCTCCTATAGCAGAGAAAGGGGGCATATAAATTCAATTCACCCTCTCTTTGTAATGTGCACTCAGAAAAGCCTTTGACAGGAGGTTGCGCTCAGGGAATTTGCACCACCATTTTATGAGCCCAGTTAGCCACTGTGCCGCTCGAGGTTCCAACTGCTAAAGTAAGTGTGTGGTGTGGTATCTTAGTTACAGTGTCAAATTAGGAGCTGAGGGACTCGGGTTTGAGTCCTTGCTCAGCCGTGGAAGCTTAATGGGTGACCTTGGGCCACTCGTATACTGTTAAGCCTAGACTACCTCACAGGGTTGTTGCAATGATAAAAAGGCAGAGTGGAGGATAATGTAAGCTGTGTTGAGCCTCCAATGGGGAAGAAAAGTGGGATATAAGTGAAGAAAAACAAACAAACAGATCTCAGATGGGCTTGTCAGGCTGTGGCAGTAACACAAATTAGGAATCCAGTGGCTCTATCGAGACCACCACACAAGTGTTTGTGAGGTCACTTCATCAGATATGAACAGTACATCCACCAGGCTGATACATTTATACTAAAACAAACTACACGAAGGCAATATTGGGAGAATGTATAGAAGAAAGGCAAGTTTACAAGGTCCAATCTAGCCAAACAGGTAATCGGTTCATTCAGCATATTTCGCCATCCCTTGTAGGGAGTTACATTGGAATGGTGTTTGTACTTTCTTCTAGGGCTGCCCTATAGGCCTCTGATCCTTCAAGGAAAGAGTCAATGCAGGAGTTGGCCTGCAGCAACACAGATGAGAGTGGCCAGTGGTTACAATGGACTACAGTTGAATGTCCTTTGTTCCTGATTTGCCTGGACATTGGCAAACAGCATGGTAAGGTAGTGCCAGCATCTCTGTGACCCTTCCTCTTCAGCATTACGCTTATGGCCAAACTACACAACACAGCCAGCACAGATCCAACAGATTTTTTTAGAGGAAAACTGGCAGTTTGAAAATTGACCCAAGGGCTTGGTCCTAATTCGGCCTGTGGCAAAGCAGCAACAAGCGACCCTGGTTTCCCCAGGGTGTTTGTTGTGAGGGGGGGGAAGGGAAAGGAGTCTCCTGCAGGAGAGAAAGGGAGGATATAAATCCAAACTCCTCCTCCTCCTCCTCCTCCTCCTCCTCCTCCTCCTCCTCCTCTTCTTCTTCTTCTTCTTCTTCTTCGTGTCTTTTAAAGTCCCATACCAGTTCCCCCTTGATTGGTTCAGCTTTTGAAAAAGCCCTGGGAAGGGGACAAGATCATCTGGTGTTGCTATACCATCAGAATCAGGCCCTTGTTGCAATTTCCCTCTAAAATGGCATCAGTGCCCGTTTCCATGTGTAGTTTGCCATTCAGTTACAGTTCTATGGTATAGCAGCAGATATGAGGCTGGATTGTTGAAGTCTTACACACAACAGCCACAAGAGGCAGCATTGTCCCACTTTTGAGGCAGGGATGCCTCTCTTGCTTACCTGTGTGGAGTGCACTGTCACTGCATCCTCAGGTGGATGAGCTGAGTATCCCCTTTGGTGTCCAGGTCCTCAGGTGGAGTACCTATAAGGGTTATGAGCAGAGCAGCATTAGATGTATACTACCATGTTTGTTCTTTGTCTGTTTGGTTGTTTGAACTTACAGTCCCCATGTTGTGCTAAGTGACCCTGTTGTGTGTGGGGAACACCTAAGTCTGCTCCCCCCTTCTCAAGAAGAAGGCAGGGTCATAGGTAAGTCTCTCCTGTTAAAGTGGCAAGTTTTATACTTTTTATTTCTAACCACACATAAACCAGGTAGTGGGACAAGTCTACAGAAAAGGATGGGGAAGAATAATACAGAAAATATAAAACATGGTTCATAGCTGACTAAGCACTTACAATCTGAAAGCATCTGTATGCCTGAGAAATGGATCACTTCTGCCTTCCAGAATCATCTCTCTGGGTTTAGCAAAAACAAAACAAAAGCTTGTGCATTTTGGACCCTTTATTTTAGTTTTTTCTTTCTTTCAAGATTGGTGAGTTCTGTTTTTGGACTAATCAGAAAGTGAGATGCCAGTTTAAAATACGTATCAAAAAAATTTTTTAACCACTAAAAACAATAATTTACTGCATGGTCATTGTGAGTTTCTGTGCTCAGCCCTAAAATAGCACTGAGTACAAATGAGACCAACTGGCATCCGGCATGCGGAGAAGGAGAACTGTCAGGTGGGAAATACTTCCTGTGACTCCCTCATTGAGTTGATAGGAAACTATGCGATCGATGGCCAAAGTGCTGTATCTCTGTGCTGAATTCTATTTCTCCTCTCCCACCTGAAAGGCTGTGCGCCATTTCCATCTTAGAGCAATGGAGTTTGGTGCTTCATTGCAAACTCCAAACAAAGTTAGACTGCAGCATTATGAAACACGTGAATGATTTCATAACAGAGGGGACTTCCTGGAGTAACTTTTTCACAAGCTTTAGGGCACTTTCGCACATGCAGAATGATGCCTTTTCAATCCACTTTCAAGCTGGATTTTGCTGTGTGAAATAGTAAAATCCACTTGCAAACAATTGTGAAAGTGGATTGAAAGTGCATTATTCTGCATATGCGAAAGTGCCCTTAGACACTCATTTGGTGGGTTTGCCAGGCATGGGCTGGTAAGCAGCAGGGGGGAAGACATGGGGTGGGTGGGTTTTAGCACAAGTGTGATGTCACTTCTAGGAAAACCTGGGGTGGTCTGTTTTTAAACAACCTTTTAGATTTCATACCAGTTTGTGTCAAAAGTAAACTACCAAGCATATATTTTCTGAAGTTTGAGGAGAACATGGCATAAGAGATCGATTTATTTACAGTCATTGACCAGCAAGGTACAAAAGGATTAAAATCACAAAAAGCATAAGAGAAACACACAGGTGAGGTTAAAGACACTGAACAGGTTCATCACTTTGAACTAGATCATAGGCCCTGACTTCCAAATTTCATTCACTCTATGGGTTAATAAGACTGCTGTCCTTCCTTAATTGCTTGCATATTAGGGTAACACAAAGCTCTAGATTTTCTTCTGCAGTATGTGTAGTTTAATTACATCTGGGAAAGACAAAAAGGAGCATGGGAGTGTGCCAACATTCATCCTGTCTGTCAGTCACCGACTATTGATGACAAGCTGTTGAAAGCTTGGCAGCTATTCATAAACAGCAACCTGGCCAATGAGGACTGGAGAAAATTGTCTGAATTGTATAGAAAAAGAAAAACATAATCATTTTTCAAGGGAAAACTAAAGGGAGTGAGGGAATCTCAAACAAGGACCTTGTCAAAAATGGAGAACAGTTAACTATAATAGTTGTATTATTCAATAAAACAATTTTCATCCAGAATACTAACGGAGAAGCACAAAATCCCCCTCCCCCCATTTTAAGTACGTATTATTGTAATGCAGATATCTGGGAAAATATATTATTTAATTTAAAATTCCATTTAATTGACATGAAGTGCAATTCTAGTATGCTGTAGTGTATCAGCTTGGTGCAGATATACTGTGATAGAGACAGTGTTGACTTCAGAATGGATCCAAAGCTGGGTTCAGATCTTCATTTATGAATCTCACTAGAAACCCTTTGCCAACCACTCTCTCAGAGCATCTTGATGCAGGAAGAACCATGAATCTTCTCTTTACACAATATAGAAAGGGCATACTTCAAAGGCAATGAACAGACTTGGTATTAATGGAGATTCTTCCATTTTCTGTTACAAGGGGGGGTGGGGAGATATAAATTTTGTAGCTTCTGAACAATATACTCCTGTGCTTCATTATGGAAGGGTGTTTTATTTCTACGTTTTCTTTAACTTGTGATTTCTGTTGCTGTCTTTTGCAATTTGGGAAAAGGATACTAAATTTTTATTGCTACTAAACTGCACAACCCACTGCATTTGAATTTACATTAGATTAATAGCTATATTTTTTAGTGTGATCAATACTTGGACATAAATATTTGCAGTTGTAACACTGGAGCAACTTGGAAACGGAACTGGTATCAGCATGATTACAGTATCTTTCAGTGTGCTCCATTCAAGCTGCTGTTAAGGATAAGCAACTGATGGTATTGAGGCTCCATTTGGCACTCCGGAACTTCCCATCTTATCCCTGCCATGATACCCAAATTAGCTCTCTCACTCTCTCACCCATTCCCACTCCTGAGTACCAGATCCATGTAAGAAGTGCTACATAAGCTGCTTAATCACGAGGAGTCACCATCAGAGAAGATGAAGTTCTGGGTTGCTGGAAGTGACCAATTGCCAAGTAGATCATGCGCTCGAAATATTCTGGCATATCACTGGCAGCATGACCTGGACCACCCTTATGTCAGCACAACACCAGAGGACTGCACTGTCAAGTATAGTACCAGAGGACTGCACTGCCAGGGAAGCCCTACAGGGAAGTTCAAGGTTTATATAGGACAGGGGTAGGGAACCTGCGGCTCTCCAGATGTTCAGGAACTACAATTCCCATCAGCCTCTGTCAGCATGGCCAATTGGCCATGCTGGTAGGGGCTGATGGGAATTGTAGTTCCTGAACATCTGGAGAGCCGCAGGTTCCCTACCCCTGATATAGGAAGTTCTAGCTAATGAAGCTAGGTCCTCCTCAGCTGTTGATGTCTCCATTTCGTTCTGCTGGCTTGTTACTTGGCTCTTCTGATTCCTGATGGCTCTCCCAGCTGCACAGCATCAGGCTCTGCCTGGGAAGGGCTTGGAGCTGGTTCTGCTGTTTGTATTTCCTCTCAAGGAGCCAGCTCTGACTCCACAGCATCTTCAGGCTCTGCATCTGTCCTCAGTGTCCAGGAACTGGCTCATGACAGTGTCTTTCTGGCTTGTATGTTGGTAGGGGAGCAGCTCAGTGCAGATCTACATGTGATGCTGGGAGTCAGTGATAGGGGAATGGAGGGTTTGAGAGTAAACCTTCTCCTTCCCCTTCCTCCGAGGTATCCTAGGGTAGCATATTTAAGACTTTATTTCAGTGGTTGTTGACTCAGAGGTTCACCATTGTGAGGTGAGTTTGATTGTTTTTTAAAAGACATGGAGACTTTTTCAGGCAGGATTGTACAAAAACAGCTGTCACAATACATTTTCATCATAGAACAGGTTGAAATGCTTAAAGAAACACAGGCCCAGGTTATCAAACGAGGTAATATTAAAGCCTTGCCTGAGTTTTCTTTTTAAATGAGTTTCAGTGTAAGAAAATCTATTTTTATACCATTTAACTCAACTGCTCACCAAGAACTTAAGTATCATTGTACCACTGAATGATGTTTTTCTGGTTCAAAGTCACTCAGTGGAGTTCACCTCAAGACAACTGGTCCGTGTCAAATTCCCAGGCTCCTGACAAACCGTTTATAAACATCTCCTTCTTTATGAAAAATGCAGTTAAGCCACAGTAGACCCCACGTTATGCAGGGGTTCTTCTATTCAACAGCCTGAATAACCTGGACTAGCTTGAACTCTTCAGACTTGTTGGCACAAGCTGAAGGGCTAATCACCACCGCCAGTTAGTCTGGGATATCAAGGGGCACCAAAGAACCACGACTACACAGCAAAGAACTGCGAGTACACAGCAGGTCTCTTTTCAAACAGGAAGGCTTTATCTTCACAAGCAGGAACAAAGACAATAGTGCTGTACAAGTTTCTCCCTTCTCCAGAACAATATTTACACAATCAGTAACTTATACCAACTCACCCACGAACTCTCTCACACTGGCATTGTGCTACTGTCCACTGTTATAGTTCTCTCATCCAATCACCTTCAGGATGATCTCACCAGCACCTGGACAGTGACGTAGGCTGACCTTTTGTGCCATCTGCTGACATGCACATTCCTAGATCAGAATATGTCAAACTGTGCAGCTAGCGTTTCCCAACACCCCTTCACATATTCTGTTGTAATGTCATGTCATTCCAGTGCTACACATACACATATATTTACATTTGCAATTTCACATTACAATCTTATTTACAGTGTTTCCCAGGTTTGCAGTGTACAGTATCTGTTACATGTTTACTTAACCGTTTCTGTTTGTATCTCCACATCTGCCAAATCTAATCCAAATAGTAAATCATTGTGCTTCTGTATGGGCAATGGTTTAGTCAGGATATCTGCTACATTTTATTCAGATTCAACATATTCCAGCTTAATCAGTCCTGACATTTTGTATTTCACTGCCACATACTTGGTTCTATTTTTGAGGTTTTCATTCTCTGACATTACTATGCATGTCTGCGAGTCCTCAACTGCAACAACGGGTCTTCCCCTAGATCTTTCAGTATTTGTATTACCCATTATACTTCATTATAGACTTCTGATAGTGCGGCAAATTCAGCCTTTGCTGTAGATATGGATACTGTAGTATTGTTTACGAGACCTCCAGCAAACGGGACTGTTCCCATACTGTATATAGCATCTATTTACTGAATTCCTATCTTGCTCCTCTGCGAAAGAGCTGTCAGCACATACAACCAGTTCTTTGCTGTTGCTTTTGGACATATGCAGGCTGTAATCGCCAGTCCCCTTTAAATATCCTTTTGTAATGTTTTTTTGCAGCTCAACATACAGCTCTTGAATTTGTTCATTTGATTTAGCCACAACGCATAAATCATCCACATAAATCATTAGAATGATACAATCTGCCCCTTCACCTTTAGTATACGCACAGACGTCTGCTATGCATTGTTTGTACTGCATGTCGCAGAATGCTTTATGAATACATTTGTTCCAACACCTAGCAGATTGCTTTAAGCCATATAGTGCCTTTTTGAGTTTGTACACTTTGTTTTCATTACCATTATCATACCCAGCTGCTTGTTGCTTGTAAATGGTTTCCTGCAGATCAGCATTCAGATAGGCTGTCTCAAAGTCAAAATGCCTCATCTGATAGTTTCTCTGTTCTGCTATGGCCAGTATTAACCTCACTGATTCAGCTTTGCCTGTGGGTGCATAGGTTAACTCACAGGAATCAAACTGCTTTTGAGCATATCCCTGTGCAACTAACCTTGCTTTGTATTTACATGTACTTTCAGGGAGTTGCTTCTTTCTGTACAGGCACCTAGCACCTATGACAGGTTTATCCTTTGGTTTATCAACAACATCAAACACTTTCAGGTTCACAAGGAACACAAATTCACAATCTATGGTTGTAGTCCAGTTCTCCTGCTCTTCAGGTGAACACTTTTAATATATCATGAAATCCATGTGGTTCAGTACCCACTTGACAAACCCTGGCTTCTTGCTCCACAAATCTTTTGGATGATACAGCTTTATTTGTTCTGTTAGACCTGCCAAGTTAGACCTGGGTGGTACTGTATCTTTAATTTCATCCTCGCTTTAGCTCTCATCCAGGTGACTCTTGCAATCATGCTCCCTCTTAAGACTTGGGCAGCCAGGTGTGTGTCCTTGGACATGTTGCAGAGGCTGAGCACTGGTTTTGGTTGCTGAGTCATTACTCAATGGTGGCAGGAATATCTCTGTGTTTTGGTGTATATTTTCCCAGCCAGCATGCTTTTCAAAATTAGCACTCCTGGATATTACTACTCTGCCATGACCTGGAGCAAATCTATAGCCTTTTGTTGCCTGAGCATATCCCACAATCTGAGTCTTTGCCACTTTGGCTGTCCTTTCCTCCTTTGTTGCCTGGGGATTAGGACATTGGCAAAGCTATCAAAGATCCTGAGATGTTTCAGGGACGGTCTTTTAACAAACATCTTAAAGTGTGGTGTCTCATTGATGCTTGAACTCCACAGTCTGTTATTGACATGTTGTTACCGCAGACCGCGCTGCAACCGCAAAAAGCCACAAATATAAAATTATTTATAAAGAAACAATTTTATTCTGAAATTGGCATAGGCTCATTTAGCAGAGGGGCAAAGAACCAACAAGCAAAAAAAGGGTTTCAAACAGTTATATCAAATCAAAAATTATTTATAATAATAATAATCCATTCCCAGCCTAACTGTGCTGGCTGGGTAGGGTCAGTGGCAGCACAGGCACTGAGGAGGCTCAGAGGCCTGGGGAAGCAGCAGTTGAGACCCAAGCCAGGGAGCCACCCCATGGCAGTCAACATTAGTTAACAAAAGAATTCAAACAGAGGTGGGTAAGGCCAGTGGGAGAGTCCAGGAAGCAGGGTCAAGCAAACCAGATAGTAAAATGCCTAAGAACGTATTTAGCCAAAGGGGAGTAGCCGAAATCAAAGTTGTTATAATCTGATCTGAGGTCAGTTAGGAGTCTGGGAACAGAGTAGTGGAGTGCAGGCAGCATCAGGAAAGCATGATCAGGAAAGCTTTGGTCTTTACAACTCTTCATTAAATCCATCTGAGCTGCCTGCATGAGAAGGCTCCTGTAAAGACTTGGCATGATCTTCTGCACAGCATCAACTTTGCCAACGCCCTGGCCATCTTCTCTCCTGCAGAGCAGCCCTATGTTTCTGCCTACAGTGCTGTGCTGTGTCTGGGCAGTCAGAGGAACTGTCAACATCCTGCCCAGTACTTCAGATAAGCTCCAAGCCAGATGCCTGTGACTGTAAATCTTCCACCTTTGTTGACACAGCTGGCTCACTCCTCTGAGGCTCAAGCATGTCTTCATCTGATGAGCTGTCAGGCTCAGATGTGGGAGGGCAGGCATGACACTAACCTTGGTAGACCCTCCCTGTGGGTCTAGTGTTTCAGGGCCTCCACAATGGGACACTGAATTAGCACTGGTGCCATCCCCCGAACCAGCAGGGCTCAAGCCAGGAATTTCCAGCATGGACCTGCCCATTGCTAGACCCACCACAGTCTGCAAAGGAGCCAAGAAGGTGGTGGTTGAGGGATGAGCCTTGGACCAGATATAGAAGCATGTGCTTAGAGGTCCAGAGGCTCCCCTCTTTTGACGGAATATAAGGAGAAACTAATACTTCATTGCAGGTTCTGGGCCCCACTACTCCTCATGAGTGAAAAACCTGAGGGCCCACCATCACCAGAAGCAGAAACTCTATGTATAAGGCTGTAGTGAAGCTAGAGCCATTGTGGGATCAACTTGTCTTGCTGACCAACCTACTAATTGCCTGACCTGCTTGATAGTGACTCTTGGAATCTTGTTACAAGGACCACTTTTGACCCTGAACTGAGATCTTGGACTGCCTTCTGACTTTCCTTTTGGATTGTGTTATCCAATCCCAGAATTGGCTTTGGACTGTGACTGGAGAACCCCTGCTGTGAAACCCTGTGGTCCTGCCACCTGGGCAACTGAGGGCATCCCCTTCAAGTTGCCCGCAGGGCACATGGCCCAGCTTCCCCACCCTAGATATGCCTTTGCTGGGACATGCCTTTTACCTGGTGGCCAAAACTTTCCCTTCACTTTTCATTCTGTGTTATAGCATGGACAGTGAGTGGGCAGTGGCTCTCTCCAGCCCTTGTCCTTGTGATGGCAGCTACTATTCTGCTTCTTTCAAACTTTCTCTTACTGCCTGAAAATTACAGTGATGGATTACTGCTTTCCCTGCTGCTGTTAAAGGAACAGGAGCCCTGCTAGAGAACAATAATCACCAACTCTCTCTGCCTGTTTGAATCGTTTGTTCATGACATATATAGTTGAATAATAAATACGCTGTTAGACAGATCTAGGAAAGGGTGATTTTCACAATGGTTGTTCATGGGTGAGTGAGGTGCAGATTCCCTCAAACAAATATAGCATGTGGTTTTGTCAAATATGAAATTGGGGTCTTGACTCGCTATGGAACACAAATCTGCATTATGTTGTTCCAGTAACACTGGGAATGGGTAAGCTATACAAACAATATATTACAATGAAAAATGTTCCTTGTGACCTTAAAAAAACACTGAAGGCAGCTGTATGGTACATAATACAACCATGTAGCTATGAAGCAGTCTCTATATATTTTTTCATTATTGGGAAGATAAACAATACATGCATCTGGGACAAATCTGCACAATTATTGTGGCTGTATATGACAGATCACAAACAGAACAGTTTGCTGACCCAAAACTGAAATTTTAGAGAAACCCAAGGAAGGTGATGCCAGCAACTCTTATCAACTATTGTTTGCCAGTCAGCTCAGTGGCACCAAATTCCTTGCAGAAGATAAGAATGCCCTGTCCCCCAGGTTCTCCTCCTACCTAGAGGGGGTGGCAGAGATGGCAAGCCCATGAGGAGGCAGCTCAGTGGCTACAAAGCATCAGATTAGCAGCCCTCCATGCCCACACTACTGCTGCCAAACACTGAGGGGATCAGAGGACCGTGGTGGCGAACCTTGAGCACCTAGATAAGCAGGATCACTTCATCAGCCCCTGCCAGCATGGCCAACTGGCCATGCTGGCATGGGCTGATGGGAATTGTAGTCCATAACATCTGGAGTGCCAAAGGTTCACACCACTGGACTAGGAGAGACTGTTCAAAAATTATAACTGAGTCTCCAGACTACAGTTGAATAATAGAGAAGTGGCTGTTTTGAGGGTAGACTCTGGGATTATATCCCAATGAAGCCCTGCCCCACAATTCTGTCCCTACCAGGCTCCACCCCTAAATCCCCAGGGAATTTTCCAACCTGAAACTGGCCCACACCAATTGCCAGCAAGATCATTTGCTCAATCAGTTTTGCATAGCCAAAATAGACATTGGTTACAGGCAGTGACGTAGGGTATAGATTCTTTTTATGGGGTGGGTTCGGAGTTGGGGCTTTTATAAGTCTCAGTGCTTATAAAATCAGCTCTTTGAGGACCAGGGATGGCAGACTCCCCCCTGCCCCCCCTCACCAGCTGGACTCCCAGCCAGGCCGGGGACAGTCCCCCCTGGGCAGAGAGCTTAGCTAGGGGAAAAATGGAGCTCCGGTGCAAAATCTGAGTTTTGTGCACTGCCCCCCCCGGCCATGGGCAGTCAGCTGTGATGCTGGAGATCCACCCAAAACAGCATCACTTTCAATGGTATGTTTAAACTAGAGAGTCCAAGATTCTCCTTTTTTAGAAATCCAATCTTTTAAGGGGGAGAATCTGGGGTCCCTCAGATTAAAACAACATTGAAAGTGATGTTGTTTCTTGGGGTGGATTATCCCCAAAACAGCATCACTTTCAATGTTTTAGAAACTTCAGGGGACCCTGTGATTCTCCCTTTAAATCAATACATAATCTAGGAGCTTTCAAATGTGGCTTCCGCGAACGGGATGCTTGTAATAGAGTTCGCTTTAAAATGCATTTTCATATATCCCACCCTCTGGATTTTAGCCTACCAGGAATTTTTTAGCCTAAGCCTGTGAGTTTAAGATAACTCCAGAGAGACTTTTTACCCACCGAATGTGCTTTCGTGGGGAGAGCAGCAACAATAACACTATCCGGACCGGAGAAGCCTGGAGGAGGCCCTCGAGGAGCCGGGATTACCGGAGTTATGTAACCGGCGGTGCCGGAATGCAAGAGCAACGAGGGGCTGAGGCGAGCGCGGCGGAGCTGGAGGCTGAAGCCAGTGAAATAACTTTACAGCAGCATAACGAAGTACTGGTATGTGAGACCCGCTGAGCCATCGCAACCCTGAACTTTATTACTTTCACTTTCTCCCTCACTTGTATTTTCGGCTGCCTTTATCTCTCGACGGCAGCCTGGAGCCCTATGTTGGCTTGGGGCTCCATTGCCGCCATTGGTTTCTCTGAGTTGCCTTTGGCAGGCCGGCAACCCGCTAATACAGCAAGGGACGGAGCGAATTGGTGGGGAGCAGAGACGGCAACAGAGCAGCTCGGAAGACCTTGGTGAGAGCCGGGGATTGGGGTTGGTGGTGAGAACCCCATTTCCCCACCCAGCGGATCCAATCAGTCCTGGGGAGTGTTCCAGTGGAAACTTGAGGTTAGGGACCAGTGGCAGAGGTCCCCCCCCACCCCCATATAATGAAGCCGGAGACCTGGCTGCACCTCTGGGGGGGGATGAGTCAGCAGCCTCCAGTAAACAAACGCCCGAAGTTCCCTACCATCTGGGAGAAGAGGCGAGGAGAAGCCGGGACATTCCAACAGGGCAGGGGTTGAGGGTGCGGTGGCAGACGCACACCCCCCCCCACTCCCTGGTTTCTGCCCGAATCCAGCTGAATCTACAGTGGAAATTGGAGCCGGAGTTTTGCAATGAGGAGACGGCAGTGAGAGAACCAGACAGACTATGCTTGGGGACATTTATTTTTAATCAATGAGCATCTGGAGTTCAGACCTGCCAGGGATGTTCTATTGGCAGGAACATTCATCACCAGCTATCTCCACACTGAGCTACAGATCTGGGAACTGGTGGCAGCAGCCCCATTTTGGGCTATGATTCTGATCTAGTGCCTCTCCTGCCCCCCCCTCCCTGGTGAATGATGACGTGGACGATGACGTCAGCTCTGAGACAATTAACCCTCCTACCTGTGCCACTCGGTGGTGTGGCGCTATATCGGATACCAGCTAGCCCAGCCCACTGGTGAAGCTCATGGGCAACTATATAGCGGCAGCACAGACATTCTATTGGCTCTGTTGTTCGTATTGTCACACTGCACTTGCCTACCTGTAATCCCATCGCATACATATCTTTACTATTAGTATTTGTAACTGTAGTAGATTAGCTTAGGAACAAGAGGGTGTTAATGTTAGTATTTTGTAAAAGCTTAGGATGATTTTTTTTAGTTTTTAGTCAGTTTATATTGTAATATTACAGCCAGTATTAATGGCTTGGTAGTAAGACTAAGAATCCACTTTGTAGTGGAGGAGCTCTATTAGGCTTTGATGGACAATGGAGGAGGATGGGGAGCAAGGGGCACCAGGGTTTAGGCTGAGGATCCCAGTTTTAATGGGATCGGGATGCAAATACAAGCGTAGGGCGGGCGGCTATAGCGATAGGACAGCCCAGGCGAAATGGATATGCTCGCTTGCTTTCCTGACCCTCCCGAGCCTATCCCTAGGAATCCAGGGATGAGACAGGTTCAGGGATACTCTGCTTCGGTCCCTGGTGCAAGATCAATGCCAGGTCCATAAACACAAGACCGGGCAGTTCTCCAGGATTTTCTCGAGGAGATCTCTGCAAGTGGACCCTGGTTAGGCCAATGTTCGAAAACCGGTGGAAGGCGTGAGTGAAGACCGCTGTTCTGGAACGAGGTCACACCACCATGCCGCTCTCAGCGTACCTCCACCAGTCTCGAACCCAGGGCCGGGGCGGGCGCGGCAATGTTCATCCGCACTTCCATCCCTTCAGGGCAGTCCCCGCCCGGAGATCACTGGTACGGGAGTGTGTCGCCTAGAGTGGTTGGCCTGGCGGAGAGCGCTGGCTTTATCCTTTCTGGTGCGCCCGGCCGCCCTAGCGCGCACCCGAGGTGCGACGGCCTTCATGCGCGGTTGCTGGAGGTGGTGGCCGCATCACGCTGCGGCTCTGTGACTGCTTGTCTTGGGTGATCTCAAGCGCCCATGTGTCGACACCGGGCCTTGTAGCGGACCTTCCGGCCACCTTAACTACAATGAAGCTTAACTGGAGGCTCCTTGCCGCCTTCAGGTTCCAAGGTTTGCCTATAGTTTTCACCCTGCGCTCTGAAGCCGCTTCGTTGACAGGGCCCCACGCTGTTAGACCTACCCTACCTGTCCTCTGGATCCGTGTGCCCTTCCTGGTTGATTAAATGGTGCGCCGAGGAGCTACACGCACTCCATCTGTTGAAGATCATCAATGACTCCCCTTTGGAGCAAGGAGTCTTCCAGATGGGTTGAAGGGGAGGCGTGGTCCCACCCGGGCCTTGAAAAGACCATCCCAGAACCCTGGAGATTCGGCCAGTGCACCTTTTCCGGCCTCGAATCTTTCGCTTCTGGGGAAGGTAATTGAGAGAGTGGTGTTGAGCAGCTTCAGGGTTTCTGGATGACACATCGGCCAAATCCCTTCCGAGTCCCGCTTCCTCGCGGTTGGCACAGACGGAGACGGCTCTCCCTCGCTGTCACAGATACGCCTGCGGTATGCAGCTAGACCGAGTGGATCGGGCGCCGGTTGGTGTTGTTAGATCTCACCGCGAAGCGCTTGATATGGTCGATCCACGACCTTTGACCCACCGCCTGGCGGCTTCGAGGGTTCGAGGGCACCGTCCTTCCAGTGGATTGCCTCGCGTCCTCCAGGGGCTTAGTCAGTAAGTGCGGTGTGGGGACAAAGCTTCCCGAGGTGCCCTCGCTTCATTGCGGAGGTGTGCCTCTAGGGGCATTGCTGTCCCCACTGTTATTTAACATCTATATGCCACCACTTGCTCAGCTGGTACCGAGCTTTGGGCCGATTTTGCCATCAGCACGCCTGATGACACTCCAGCCCGGTCTCTGTTGATGGAGGGGAGCTGCCGCTGCCCCTGCAGCTCTACAGCAATGTTTGAGGTCGGTGCAGCTGGTTGGTTACAACAGAGCAGGTTAAAACTTTAATCCATCGAAGACGGAGATCCTTTGAAGCTTGGCCGTGGGGGGTGCCCGGATTGAGGGATTTGTGCCGCCCGGCGTGGGAGGGGAGGCCATATTGGCACCGACCCCTCCGCTCGCAGTTTCGGGGTCCACCTGGATTAGATCTCTTTCAATGGAGGACCCAGGTGGCCCATATAACCCGGCCATGCTTTTTTCCATCTTCGACAGGCCCGCCGGTTGGCCCCCTTTTCTCTCCGCTAAACACCACCTAGCCACCGTGATCCATGCAACGGGTCAAATTTCCAGACTGGACTATTGTAACTTCGCTTCACGCTGGCAGTCTTTCCCGCTAGCGTTTCGATCCGGAAACCAAAATTGGTCCAACATATCGGCGGTCCGGGTTGCTCACAGAAGTGCCTCTTCGTGAACTACATCTCCCCTGTGTTCGCCCGCCTGCATTGGTTACCCATCGCACCTCGTAATCATGTTCAAGGTGTGGGTGTTGACCTTTAAGGTCTTACGCCGCCCGGGACCCTCGTATCTTCGGACCGTGATACTCCCATATGTCCCCGCTCGTCCTCTCATGCGATCAGCAGAGGCTTAATCTACCAGAATCCTGGCCCCTTGATGACCGGCTGGTTGCCTCACGGGCCAGGGCCTCTACAGCACCTGGTAACCGGGCCTGCAGGAACACATACCACTCACAGTTATTAGGGCACCTACTTGCGGACCTTGGAGAGTTCTCGCAGGGCCTGTAAACCAATTATGTCCACCCGGGCCTTTGGAGAGTCCAGCGCCGATAATGCCCCGCCTCTGCTAGTAGGGTCCCCTAACATCATTGGGACCCTCTCATTTTTGAAGCAGGGTGGTATATGGGTCTCATGCGGGCCCCATTGGTAGGAATAAAAAATCTGTTTTTAAGATTTTTATGTTTTTTTTGTATGATTTTATGTTGTTCACACTTTCGAAGCCCTCGGGGATAGGGCAGTATAGCAAGTTTTAATAAATAATACACACAATAATAATAATAGGAAATCCATGTCAAGGGTAGATTTAAAAGGAGAATCTGGGGAAATTTGGGGGTGTGCTGCCTGCTGTCAGGGGGGGTGCATTAGTTAAGCTGGTAGCACTAAAATTCAAGGGTAGCTTTAAGGAGATTCTCCTTGATGATACCCACCCAGGTTTGGTGAAGTTTGATTCAGGGAACCAAAGTTATGGGACCCTCAAAGTGTAGCCCCATCTTGTATTAGTCTCTATTACTTGGAAACAATGGGGGGTGGAGCACCCCCTTTGGAAGTCCATCACTTTGGACTGCCTGAACCAAACCTCACCAAACGTGGGTGGTATCATCAGAAGAGTCTCCCAAAAACTCCCTGAAATTTAGGTGCTGCCAGCTAGCCTAAAAGCTGCTCCCCCTACAGGCGAAAAACTGAAAAACACAAAAAATACCAAAAAAAACCACAAATGGGGAGCTTTTGGAGTATAATACGGGGGGGGGGGTTGAACCCGGGAACCCCCCCCCCTTACCTACATCCTTGGCTGTCATCCTGAACTTTGCTGTCCCCTGACCTCAGAACTCTTTGGATGACAAGATCCTGGTTATACTTACTCTTGCTTATAAGAAGTCTAAAGACAGCTTCAAACCCCTGTAGCCAGAGACAAAATAGGAACTTCCACAGATGCCTACATCTGGCGAGGGGCCTACCCTCCAGCCCTTGCTGTCTGGTCTTGTGGGACAAAGGTCCAGAGATAGAAATGATGTCACACAGTGTGTGATATCACATCCAGTTCTAAACACGGATGTGATATAACATTGAGTGATGCTCTGGCTATGATGTAAGCACATTCAATGATGCTCTGGCTGTCCCTGAAAACTGATGGCCTGAGCATTGGGTGATGCAGTTATGTCACATCTGGGTTTCTGGCTAGATGCAAGTCATGCATATGTAACCTCAGCTTGTGGGTTCTATGGGGCAGAACTTGAAATGAGTTTGCAGTAACAAAATTTTAAAACAAAATGGTTTACTTTCTTAACATATAACATTAAACATCAACATTTAAATATCACACTTCCAAGCTCCTGTTCTAGCTGCATTTTCTAAGTCCCTCTAGTTACAGTCTTCTGATATTGCCAAGTCCACCTTCTTTGCAGAGTTGGGTTGGCTCACTGAAGACTCCCAAGGACTTGGGTGGTGAACAGGGATTCAACATGATGAAGGTTTCCAGGAGAACTCTCACCCATTACACCCTACAAAAAAGAACCCTGAAACAATAAACTCCAACACATTTACATAACATAGCAAAAATAAACTACCACCTCTCCCAGTAGTTCCCAACAACAATGCAGTTACCTTTAACAAGGTGTTAAGGGCTTATAGGTTCGGCAACCCAAGGTCGGTCTGGTAGCCTTGTCTCCTTCACGAGCTCTGCAGCCTTCTGCTGCTTTTGAGTCTCCACCCCTTATTAGGTCAACCCACTCTGAGCATGGGGGTTACACATACATCACACACATTGGCCCCTTCGCGCCGCACTAAAATACTGCACATTTTCAAACCACTTTCACAACTGTTTGTAAGTGGATTTTGCCATTCCGCAGGCTTCAGCAAGAGCACTGAAAGCAGTTTGAAAGTGCATTATTCTGCATGTGCTGAATGAGCCTTCATTTCCCACCCCCCCAGAGCTGCCCCCTAAAAGTTCCTGGGCATGTTGGCCAGCAGCCCTGGCATCCTGTGTACAACCCCTGAGCGGCAGCTCTGAAAATAGCTTGTAGAGCTGTATCTTAACTTCAGTTCAGACTTGCTCTGTTCATTGAATTACCTTTAGACTGCCGAAATTCAGTCTACATGTTGTCGGTCCTATTGAGGCAACAAGTAATTTTTCCTGTTGATTTCCCATTTTATTGTGCAGCTCTTATCTTCAAAAGTTAATCTGCAACCTATTATGAATTAAAGCTGAAACATTTGTAGAGACAGCTCTCACATGCTGCCTATGTGTTTTACTGATTATGGTTTGGATTACAACCCGCCTTGAATAACAATTCTGATGGGAAGGTAAGATACATTTTTTTAAAATAATAAGCATGTTCGTGAATGTAGGTTAAATGTTGCAGGTAACAAAGGATGTAATTATAACATCTTCTTGGGAAAACTTTCCCTCCCACTTTCCATCATATTTGTTGAAGACTTACAAAGAAATGAAACATTTTAATGGCTTTGTTCTCAGGAAGTACAAGTGAAGCTGCCTTGAATCTCAACAAGAAAGGCAGATTATAAATGAAGTAAACAAATAAATGGTAACTTTATTGCTTCTCTTCTCTGTAGCATTATTGATTCCCCCCATTGGAGTCCCCCCCCCGTTAGAGTTGTCAAGTCTGGTATGGCACCCATTGGGAGACCAGGGAGGTGCGGACATCGGTGGTGGTATGATCTCCTTTCCTGGTAAAACCCTAACGTTTCTGGCAATTCCTAGAAGGGGCTAATGCCATTAATTTCCCAGGGAGGACCCTCTTATTATTCTACTAGGGCACGAGCCTAAGTCAAACTTTTAAAAGCAAAAATTGAAAAGCCAAAGAATGGCTTGAAGGCCAGTTTCTTGTCTAAATATGAATTATTATTATTATTTACTTTTATAAATTTATTTATTTATACCCCCACCTTTCTGCTCAATGGGAACCCAAAGTGGCTCACATCGTTCTCCTCTTCTCCATTTTATCCTCACAACAATTCTGTGAGGTAGGTTAGGCTGCGAGTGTGTGACTGGACCAAGGTCACCCCGCAAGCTTCCATGGTGGAATTAAGATTTGAACCTGGGCTTCCTAGATCCTAGTCTGACACTCTAACCACTACACCACACTGGCTGCATTACTGTCAAACCACACACCAATCTAAGACATGGAAAGCTAAGTGAGGCAGGTGGAAAATGTTCTATTGAAAGTTGCACAGCTGTTTCCTAGGACTTCATTTTTCTTCCCATTCCTTATTATCCCCTATATTGCTTAAGTCAGCCTTCCCCTGAGGGCTGACACTCAAAGATGATGATGATTTGAATAATAGGTGTGGGTGCCTCAGTTGCACACTTGGCTTTTGGGTAGACGAAGAGAAAATTAGGACTAAAGTGCGCACAAATACAAGACAGAAGCTCCTTTTCAGAAAATGCCAGACATCATCACTACCCAGCAAAATGACTAGCCAGATCATGTGGCACAATGCCAAAATGGTACCACAAACATAACATGGTGAGATAATCTGTCTCGCTAAGAGGTCATCAAATTTTGAGAAGGCTCATTCCATCACTTTCCATTGCACTGTGAGACCTGCAAGGCACCCAGTCAGAGAGGTCGTGTAAGGGAAGAATCACTGCAGGACAGGAGGGTATGCAAGAAGCTTACATATGTAGACTTCTCTATGTTTGTAGACCTAACAAGTCCCAGCCTCAGCATTCAACCCTGTCCCCTTGTAAACCTCAGTGGAAGGAACAAATGCCACTTTTTGCAGCCTACCCACAGCATATTGGCTTATCTTGGATGACTATTCCTTTGTCTTTTTAATTCCAAGCAAGAGGGACAGGAGCCCTCTCCCACCATTCACTGGTGAAAGATAGAAGAGCCAGTCAGCCATCTATAAAGAAGAAGGTTCTGAGAAGACATAGCCACTCAGCAGCCAAGATGATGGGATGTCTCAAGCTAACTTTTCAGTCCAACTATAAGAAACTTTTATTTTTATTAAGAACATAAGAACATAAGAACTAGCCTGCTGGATCAGACCAGAGTCCATCTAGTCCAGCATTCTGCTACTCTCAGTGGCCCACCAGGTGCCTTTGGGAGCTCACATGCAGGATGTGAAAGCAAGGGCCTTCTGCTGCTGCTGCTCCTGTGCACCTGGTCTGCTTAGGCATTTGCAATCTGAGATCAAGGAGGATCAAGATTGGTAGCCATAGATTGACTTCTCCTCCATAAATATGTCCAAGCCCTTTTTAAAGCTATCCAGGTTAGTGGCCATCACCACCTCCTGGGCAGCATATTCCAAACACCAATCACAAGTTGCGTGAAGAAATGTTTCCTTTTATTAGTCCTAATTCTTCCCCCCAGCATTTTCAATGAATGCCCCCTGGTTCTAGTATTGTGAGAAAGAGAGAAAAATGTTTCTCTGTCAACATTTTCTACCCCATGCATAATTTTATAGACTTCAATCATATCCCCCCTCAGACGTCTCCTCTCCAAACTAAAGAGTCCCAAACGCTGCAGCCTCTCCTCATAAGGAAGGTGCTCCAATCCTTCAATCATCCCGCTATTCTCTTCAAGCGCTTTTCTATCTCTCTCTATATCCTTTTTGAGATGTGGCGACCAGAACTGAACACAGTACTCCAAGTGCAGTCGCACCACTGCTTTATATAAGGGCATGACAATCTTTGCAGTTTTATTATCAACTCCTTTTCTAATTATCCCCAGCATAGAGTTTGCCTTTTCACAGCTTTGCCATGCATTGAGTTGACATTTCCCATGGAACTATCAACCAAGACACCTAAATCCTTTTCCTGGTTCAGACTGATACGGTAGGTACTGACCCTGTGGCGTGTATGTGAAGTTTGGATTTTTTTGCCCCTATGTGCATCACTTTTACATTTTGCTACATTGAACTGCATTTGCCATTTCTTAGCCCACTCACCTAATTTATCAAGGTCCGCTTGGAGCTCTTCGCAATCCTTTGTGGTTCTCACCACCCTACATAATTTGGTATCATCTGCAAACTTGGCCACCACACTACCCACCCCTACTTCCAGGTCATTTATGAATAAGTTAAAGAGCACTGGTCCCAATACGGATCCTATTCATTCATTTGATGTTACAGGAGAACAAAGTTTTTTTAAAAAAAAAACATTTTTATTAATGTATTTGTTTCCCGCCCAAGGACCAGTGCAGTGGCTGCGTCCCTGCCACAGCCACGCCCAGGAATGCCCCGCCCCAGAGCCTCGCCTAGCCACTGCCATGCCCCCCGTCTAGCCCCATTGGCGGCGCCATTAACTACGCAGTTTTCCTTCTGAATCCCACCACCATGGAAACCTGTTACTAAAATTTTTGGATCCCACCACTGGAAATAACCCACTCGAAACGAGGCCGACAAGGGAAAGCACAAAATGTCAGTCCCTCCCTTTGCTGCTGCCAGCCTCAAAAAGAGGCTGGTCCCTGCCCATGCAGCCTCTTATAGGCTGCCTGGCCCCTGTCACGTGCCAGTACCCGGCCACGTGACTGCCTCGGCCGACCGCAGGCGAGAGGCTTTCAACTCCTTCTCCCTCACAGCTGCAGCTTCATGGCCGCAGGCTGAAGCCTGGGGCATGATTTATCAGCACCTTAAAGGGGGGAGTCAAATTGTTTTATTCCCCTCACAGCTGCTACTAAAAGCACAAGAAGTCCAGTTTTGATGAGCAAAACTAAGCAGAAAGTGAAGGGTTAAATCCCCTCCTCTCTTCTCATATGCTTGTGAACCAAACTGAAGATGCAGCCATGCAAAATTTACTTTCAACAGACTGGTGGAGATAAGGTGTGTGGTTTCATTTTTGCACTCCAAATGAGTACTTTCAAAAGGATAAAAGTCATATAAGAGTATAAAATCTCCAGAATATGATGCAACAAAGAGAACCCTTCTAAACAGCCAATATAAAATGCCAAATCAGGCATTAATCAGAGTCTTATATTCTTACATTTCAAAAACGAAACCATGTGGCAACAAGCAAGAGCTTTATTTGGTTCTTTTAACAGAAATAATCATTGTATTTTGTTCTTAATGCAGCTCTATTCTCTTTTTCCTCTCCCTGCCACCCAAGTCGGTGACTGTTTGTTGCTGACAGAGAGAAAAAGCATATTCCATTAGCTCAGTTAAATATCAAAACAACTTTACATGTAATGCTTCATCCATCTGTTTTGCATCAATCTATCTGCTCAGTCCATTAAACCAAGCCATCCTAAGCAGGTCTATTTGGAAGTAAATTCCATTGTATTCAATCGGGCTTATCCCCTGTAATGTTTAGTTGAGATTACAGTCTTACAGCCTAATCTTGATGGGGAGGGGCAGTTGGGCTGTGGATGCAGTGCTGGGCTGTTCCACTGTCTTTGCCGCCTCCACTGGCACAGGGGTACCCTCACCAGTGGAGAAGGCACAGGCACCAGCAGCCTGGAAGCCCTCAACTCCATGGCTGTGGAACATGGAAGTGGGTGCCGCCACAGAGGAACACTAGCATCCCGAGTAGGATGGGGCTGAGGGGCTTAAATGGGTTCTCTCAGGGGTGGGAGCTGGGACTTTAGTTGGCTTTCCACCCAGATTCCTCCTTAGGGCCGGTGGCCCCAGTGGCCAGAGGCTTCAGGCTTATCGTAACTCCATGAAGCCCTGCTGTGGAGGCCTTTACAGGAAGCTGGAGGGTTTTTTTTCTCTTCCAGCAACTCTCCTGTGCCCACCTGCAAAGTCCCTCTCTGGAGGCGCATAAGGATGGCACAGCGGGACAGTACTCATCCCTGGTCAGCCTCTTGATCTGGATTGCACTATCAGTGAAGTTGCTGAACTAGAGAAGAGAGTTTGGGTTATACCCCTGCTAATTTCAACCATCAGAAGTCTCAAAGCAGCTTGCCAGCTCCTTCCCTTCCTCTACCCTCAACAGACACCTGATAAGGTAAGTAGGGCTGAATGAGTTCAGAGAGAAACATGATTAGGCCAAAGTCACCTAACAAACTTCATGTGCAGGCGCAAGGAAACAAACCTGGTTCACCAGATTAGAGTTCACCGCTCATATGGAGGAGAATCCAACCTAGTTCTCTAGATTCAAGTCCACTGCTCTTAACCACTACACTACATTGGCTCTAAGGACCTTTAAAGTATTAACAAGTAATGGTCATGTAGGTCATGGATTTGCAGAAACCTATTTTCAAGCTGAGGCCAATAAGTTGGCAGGAGAGAAGTGGTGAAGTGTTTTTTTTCCCCCTCCTCAAAATTGCGGCAGCTGCATCTCATCCAATTCAATTGCTTAAAAAAGTTCAGGACTTGATGGCCAATTATGCACAAAGCATTTGCTGCATGGTGGAAGCAAAGGTCCACTGCAGCAAGATTTCTTGTACGGACATATTTCTTCCAGCTCCATTTTCACTTTCCACTCTTGCTGCAACAAGCAAATCCACCTATAGCACAATTTTAATTTTGCTTCACTGCCAGAGCAGGACAGATTTGCCAGTGGGTACAGCTTTGCCCTGGACCACCCACAGCCAGCCTGCCTAGTCGTACCTTACCCCACTCCCTCATGCTGCTTTGCATGCCTTCCTCTTGCCCTCCTTGCAGCAGTGGCGTAGGAGGTTAAGAGCTCGTGTATCTAATCTGGAGGAACTGGGTTTGATTCCCAGCTCTGCCGCCTGAGCTGTGGAGGCTTATCTGGGGAATTCAGCTTAGCCTGTACACTCCCACACATGCCAGCTGGGTGACCTTGGGCTAGTCACAGCGTCTCGGAGCTCTCTCAGCCCCATCTACCTCGCAGGGTGTTTGTTGTGAGTGGGGAAGGGCATGGAGATTGTAAGCCCCTTTGAGTCTCATGTAGGAGAGAAAGGGGGGATATAAATCCAATCTCTTCTTCTTCTTCCTCCCTGTTGCCAACTACTTCCTGCTTCTTGTCGTGCTGTATCATTTCTATTGCCTGTGGTCTCCCCGCTCCTGCATATCTTTAGATCTTTAGATTTAAAAAAATTAAATAACTATATTGATAGATTGATAAATCAATACTAATACTAAAAATATTAAAATAATAAGACAAGTCTAAATACCCAATTTGCCCCTGTATTTGATCAACAAACTGGGATGTCTCCAGACCACACTGGGAAAAGTCCGTCGGTCTTGACACTTGGGTTTAGAGCACATCGAGAGATGGTAGATCCTGAACCTGGGGAGCTTAGCAAATGGCAGTTCACATTTGTCCTTTTGTGGTTTCGCAGTTTGCATGGCATCATTACTCCCCCTTGCTACCCTCTATAAAAGACAACCAGTGTTAAGGCAAAGTGTACAGATGCAGTATTTAAGACTTTTCTTTAATAGTTAATAGATTTTTATGTCGATATAGATCTACCAATAGATTGATAAGATTAAAAATTGATAAAATTAAATATAAATCTTATCTGTCGATAAGATTAAAGATAAAAAATAAAGAGTATACTAAAAATTAAAGCATGCTTGCGCAATAGAGAACTCATGAAACATCATCCATCCCCCCCCCCCCCGACATGAGAAAAAAGCCTGCTGATGGGTAATACCTGTCCTGTTGCAACTAGGGCAGTGGGTAATAATGCAAAACATGCCCCCAAACAAAGATTCCCCAGGCAATTCTCTTTGAAGTTGCAGGAACTGCGCCATGCGTAATCAGTCCATAGTATCTAAATTCAGTCAAGTTCAAGATGTTAATTTAGCCTCTAGCTCAGGGGTAGGGAACCTGCGGCTCTCCAGATGTTCAGGAACTACAATTCCCATCAGCCTCTGTCAGCATGGCCAATTGGCCATGCTGGTAGGGGCTGATGGGAATTGTAGTTCCTGAACATCTGGAGAGCCGCAGGTTCCCTACCCCTGCTCTAGCTGGTACAGTTTTGTGAAGTTCTTTGCTAATAGAATCTCATCCATTCTGACTTGGAGGCCAAGTTGAGAATGGATCCAGTACCTGAGATTTCAGGCATCTGGAGGGGCTGCTACCTGTTGCGAGGGACATAGGTGACAGACTGTGGCACATGTGTTGGTGTTGTTGCATGATGCCGCACCAGGGTCTACCCTGGCAGCCCCCTTCTTCTCCACCTCTAGTAGGTGGTGGCTTGGGGATGCCCTTGGTAGCATGACCAGGCTACCCAGAGGTGCCCTTACTGGTGAGTGGCAGACACCTCTGGTTGGGAGCATTCTTTTTGCCATCTCCCTGTGCCCTTTTCTTGGTACTTGCACCCCTTGGACTGCATGGACCATGGACCTGTTTGAGGTTGCTATTGGTGGGGGATTGCTGGGTTCCCTTGCCAACTATGGCAGCTCTCCTGTTTTGCTACTGCTTGCTTCTGAAACCATAGTTTACACATATTTATATGTGGAGCTGCCACACGTTTTGAGATCTGAGGTAGAATCTGCCAGGCCTACTTCTGTCTCACACTCCATGAAAAACACAGCCTGACTCACTTAAGAAATGGCCCACATATAGTCCAGTCCCTTTACACCGAGTATTCTGGGATGACACAGATTCATATAAACAACAAATCTGAATTTTATTTTGAGAAAACAGAGTAAGAGGAGGATGCAGTTGCTTTCAGGGAAGAGATACAGAAACAGGGAAGGATTTCATACACCTGGGAACATGCAAAACAGCTAAAACAACACAGAAACCTACTAGTTGCCTAGATTACTGGCTTACAGATCCTGAGTCATCTTAGCCTGATATGGGACTTTCTACCAAGGGATTTCATCCTTCCTTGATTTCTCCTTGGAAGGCAACAATAAATCTTCCTTCATGGTTTTATCATTTTTATCATCATGTAATCACATCATCTTGCTGATAAGTCTTCCTTTCCTGCTCTAGATGGTGTTTCCTTTTGGGAAACCTTATTCTTCCCTCTCGGTGGGGTTTTGTTATTTGGTTCTCTAACCAGAGAGGTTGCCCAAAGAGATTGCCTGATTTTGGAGCTTGATTAAAACAGGGAGTCAATGGGAACCAATCCAAGGGATGAAGAAGGCTGTGATATGGATATATTGGGTTACTAATAGGGATGAAGAAGGCTGTGATATGGATATATTGGGTTACTAAGGATGCTAAATAAATACATTTCAATCATACTAAAACATCTGTGAAAGATCTAGCATGCTGTTAGTGCAGTGAATTAATGACAACTTTAGTAGCAAAACTGAACTACATAACTTCTAATGAGTATATTGGATCTAATACTACGGATTTTTCTTTGCACAAGAGTAAAACTGAATATGAAATAATCAGATATCAAAAACAAAGTGGCCATTTCCCGTTAAATACTGAAATTAAATATTGTTAAGAATTGGGATGAGAATTACTCAATAGTGTGTACCTATTCAGAATTCTGTTCTTGGGCTTCTTGAGCTAATAAGTGCATTCTACACACAAAATGGTATTAAAACTTTCAGTTAAAAGGATGAATTCCTTTTGGTTGTAAGAGAACCATGCCGATGTTTTATTATAGAGAATTTGCACCATCTAGTGACAATGACATAGAAAATACAGGCTTATTTTAAGAAGCACCCCAGGAGGTATGATATGTGAAAACTGCACACATGGGACAAGAAGGTACCCCAGCACTAGTTAATGCTTACATTGGTTCTGACATTTTCAACATTTTTGCATAATGAAATAATCGTTGCCAGGGGAATGAAGAAAGAGCTAAGACAAACCAAAGTTGCTGTTTCAGTATGGGTGGAGGAGCAATTATACTGCAAGTTTCCAAATGTTTATTTGATTTATTGTAACACACAATGTTCCGTAACTGTGTAGTCCACAGGGCTGAAACTCAAGGACACTGGTGAAAACTTTGCTTCCAAAATGATTTGGGAGCCAGTTTGGAGTTGTGGAGGCCCAGACAGCTGCTTCTTTTGCTGCCAAGATTAATTTGGCCCTGCAACTACCTTATTTTGCTTTAACTAAGGTCTAATACAGACTTTGTGTCTGCCCTGCAGTGAATTTACCTTCCTGCTGGGGCAGACGTTTCCCTGTGAACACTTTTTCCCACCCCCGCACTCACCTTGAAGCACATCAGAGAAGACCAAGGTCTTCAAAGAGAAGGAAAAGTCTGATCCTTTCCCTGCCTGCGAAGGGAGAGCGAAGTAGCCCAATCTCAATAGGGCTTGCTTCACATCTGCCTGCATTCCTCCACCCCCACACTTCCAGGGGATTGATGGAATGATGTAATTAAAAATAGGGGGGGGGATGTTCTCCCGATAGAACAAGAATGCCAGTTACTCTTCCAAAACTCCTAATTTTGTGGGATCTAAATCTGTTTGTCCACTTTCTTTGCAATTATCAACGCCGTCCCTGTTACTTTTGGAGAATTTTTCAGCTGTTCAGTGCATTTTTACTGCACTTAGATGATTCTCTAGCGTTGTGAGTTTGTCAACCCAAAAGACAGGTTGTAGAGGTCAGCCCCATCCCAAGTGATAATGGGAGGCTAGAATTCTTTCCAGAGCTACCTTGAGAAATTCAAGCATAAGAACGAGGCCATGCTACATTGGTGGCCTTTTGCGCACTTACTTGTTGTGGCGGGGTTGTTTGCTTTGCAGTATCATTTCCCCACAGTCTCCTGCCATGAAGTGTCTCCAGCCATGCTGATCCACTCTGCCATTTTACCCTCCTGTCACTTGCTTTTTGTTTCTGTGCAACCTCCCTCTGGAAAAGTTGTCTGCTGCCTGTGTGTATCTCTGTGTGTGGTGCCAGCTTGGGTCTATCAATAATACAACAGATCATGTCAATTTCACAGGTTGATAAACCTGCAGAGCAGAAAAAAGCACTGTTTCGATCCTGGGTAGAAGAGCTGTTGTGTGGGCAGGGGAAGCCGGGGAGGAGCTGGAAAACCCAAAGGAAGCATGACGCATCCTAATTCCCTTTGCCATCCCTGCAAAGGGTGGGGGAAATGCACTTTGGCTAGTTTTGGGAACTGTGGAGCTTCTCTGATAAGAGAGCATGGTGACTTCCAAAGAGCCCCAAATATATTCATAACTGAGAATCCAACCCAAAGGAAATGTGTTCTTAATGCGAGGCAGACCACAAATGCATAAAAGGTCTGTGTCTTCTTCTGTGGTCTTGCTTAACCTGATATGTATGGCTAGCCGTGGAATTCCTAATGTTATACTGGATCACACTTCTCTTTTCATCTCTGTAATAACATGGTTAATGACATACATTCTGATGCTATTGTAGAAATTTACTCACAGATAACTAAAGTGTGGCAAGATCTGTTTAGCAGCAATAAGTCCATCAAGGAACCTCTGAGGGTAAGAAATTCTTCACAGCCATGGTTTGATCATGATTGCAGATTAGCTAAAAACAACTAATTGCTAGGTTCAACCTATATAAACTGCAGAACCTAGGCACAATCCCTTTTGAATTGCACACAGTAAAAAAAACAATATAAAAATTAATGAAAAAGAGAAAGACATTAACACCTAACTGGTCCTAATTCACCCAGCCTGTGAAACTTGAAGATACCTCTCTCTTCTGCAAGATTGTCTCCACTAGATTCCAATCAACTGGCCCTACTTCCATTTGTGAGATTTCCCCAATAATCTGGGGAACTCACTTTTCCACACTCCATGCTGCAGAATTAGCTCATGAGTCTATCCCACCAACTAATTTGATAGTATTTCAAGAATCAGATTATAGCAAAAACTTGAAGCTTCTATAATAGACCATAGACTACTTGTCATCAAACGCTCACTATATAATAGCAACTCCCTATCTGTGAGATGCACTCCACAAGGCCATTTGTCTCAAACAATGCCAGTTAGGAGAGGTAGAAAACCAAGGCTGTATCCTAGCACTCTTATTATTTAATTTTTTAACATAAATTCTATGGTACAGCACCTTTCCAACCCCGACTTCCACACCCTGAACATTGCAAAAAGATCAACCCCTGTATTATTATATGCTGACAACATGGCTATCCTCACACACACTGAAGTACGACTCAGAATTGCTCTCGGGGCACTCATAAACTACTACAAAGAAAAGCATCTATCAAGCAACATCTCAAAGGCTAAAATACTTGTCTACTCTAAAAGGCTAAAGAAACATAGGTGGCAGATTGACAGTCATGAAATTGACCAAGTCAGAGTATTAGATACTTGGATGTAGTGTTCCAGTTATCTAGATCATGGTTCAGCTCTTCTGTGTAACGGACTCAGCCCTAAGAATTGTAGCAGCTACCTTAAGATTTTTTTTCCACAAAAGAGGGAGGGTCCCATATATCGCACATATTGAAAGTATTCCAAGGTAAAGTGATCTCACAACTTAAGTATGGTGCACCAGTGTGTCTGTATAATGACTACCAAAAAGTAGAAGCAATTCTGTCTAAATTTCTCAGAGCTGTCTTTGGAGTACCTCGTTGTAAATCCAATGCTGAGCTTGGGTTAGAAGCAGGGCTGGTCCTGCTAGAAGATCACATGTGGCTTCAAGCCATATATATCTGGTTCAAACTAAAACTTTTCCTCTCTGGCTTAACTCCATTAACTTTTGCAGATAATTTCCATTCAAGATGGTCAAGAATAATAGAAGGAAAACTGCTCCCTCCTTACATGTTCAGTATGGCTCTGTTGCATCTGGGTATCAAAAGGCCAGAGTATTAATCAAACAAATATTATGGGACATTTTCCTCCAAACTGACAGAACACAGACCCACTCCTACCTCACAGGGTGTTTGTTGTGAGGGGGGGAAGGGCAAGGAGATGGTAAGCCCCTTTGAGTCTCCTGCAGGAGAGAAAGGGGGGATATAAATCCAAACTCCTCCTCCTCCTCTTCTTCTTCTTCTTCTTCTTCTTCTTCTTCTTCTTCTTCTTCTTCTTCTTCTTCTTCTTCTTCTTCTTCTTCTTCTTCTTCTTCTTCTTCTTCTTCTTCTTCTTCTTCTTCTTCTGCTGCTGCTGCTGCTGCTGCTGCTGCTGCTGCTGCTGCTAGTAGGGAACAGAAAGAAAGTTAGTTAAATTTATTACAGTCAGTAGACTCATATGCACAAAACTAACCTTATACAAATAAATGCCAAAATAAGACAGTCTTACCATCTAAAATGGTTATTGCTCCTTGAGTTTACATACAGTTTTCATTTTAAAATATATATTTTAGGGGTCTCTGTTTTTTAAATCTAAAATCTTCTGCCAAACTTTTTGCCACTTCCAGTGTTACATGAGGATTTTTATCTCCCAGCAAATACTGAATACAAAACTAATCTGATCTATCCCTCAGTTTTAACAGAAGTGGAAAAATCCTTTGTTGCCGCCCACGCTGATAATATTGACATGACAAGAGGATATGCTGCAGTTTCAATATCCTGAGCATTACAAGAGCACACTCTAAAAGAATAAGGAGTACCACTTAACCTACCATTAAGATTATCAGAAGGAAATACATTCAACTTTGCCTTCGTGAATATCCTTCTATAATGCAGTAACATCAATGTACTCAGATAATCAGCAGATAAAAAAGGGATCTCATAATTTAAATGAAATATACTCGGAGAACAAACTGAATGAGAGCGAGACCAAAGCTCTGCAAATGCAATGTCCTGTACTCTTTGGTCAATTGACTTAAGAGCAACATCATTATCCATGAGAGCAAGGAGAGAGGAAGAGAGGACAATGGAAGTTGCTTTCTGGGCAATCTTCATCCATTTACTGGAGTAATTGTCCTGAGCTAGATAAGATAAAAGGCCTGAGCCCCTAGAAAAGATAATTACCTTAAGCCAGAGGCTCAATGTTACAAGCCATGCTCTGTTAGTGATGGGAGGTTCAACAATCTCTAATAGCAGCATGGCATTTGAAACACAATTGAATTTAGTACATTTAAAATTGCTCTCAGAAATCTAACTTGAAATTTATCATGTTCCTGAGATCTCCTGTTTATCCATACTGCTATAGCATAAAATAATTGCATTGTTACCTTGGCATTAAACCAGAGATGGGAACCAGCAGGTTCTCACCAGTTCCCAAGAGTGGGTTACTAATTATTTGTGTGTGGCGAGAGGTAGTTACTAATTGGGTCTGCTTTTCCGTTAGAAATTCCATTAGGTCCAAAAATCATAAAGTCCTGTTGTTTCCTATGTGGCTGGTTAGCCAAGGTAGAAAACAGGATAATTCTCCCTGTTGGGCTGTTTAAAAAACATGTTTTAGAAATATGGTAAAGTTCCTTGTTTAAGGAAAGTATCCTTCTTTTGATTTCTAGAAACAAAATTAAGTATTTGAAAGTATTAAGTATTTGATAGGCAGTCAATTAGAGGAGAAGTAGTTGTTTCTGTTGGCAGTAGACGATAGGCCTTGCTATAATGAGTTTAAATTATGGACAGAAAGATACCAGCTGGAAATTAGGAACTTTTTTTTACAGTAAGAGTTTTTTACAGTAAAAGAGGAATTATTAATGCCCCACCCCTGGAATGCCTGGCCACGCCCCCATCGTGCCCCGCCCAGCCCATTGGCGCTATGCCACTATTTGAATCCCACCACCATGGGAACCTGTTACTAAAATTTTTGGATCCCACCACTGCATTAAACCCTTGTAAAGCAGGTGGAATGGAAAACTCTTCCCTGGAGGAATAAAAAAAGATAAGATAGCTAGTAAGCTGGTAGTAGCTTGCTTAAGAGTAAATTTACTAAAAGTAGATCAAGAGCCTGTACAGTGGAAGATTAAGCCCAGATATTGACAATTCCTTACGTTCTCCAATGAATGTCCATCTAGAGGCCATTCATCGACAAGGATAAAATTTCCTTTCAAAAACCAAAACTTTAGATTTTGAGTAATTTATCTGCAAGTCATTTGACTTGCTCTAATCAAGAAATTTCTTCAGTAGAAACAGTAACCCAGGGCTAGTCCAGGACAAAATGACAGCATCATCAGCATATAAGAGTATTGGGATCTTCCTATTATCTAGGTGCGGGGAGATGGCCGTAATCATCCAATAAGATTGCTTCAAGGCCATTGATAAATAAAGTGAATAGAATGGGAGCCAGAACACAACTTTGTCTAACTCCCTTCTGCATTGTTAAAGCATTTGAGAGCTGACCCTTAAGGCCACATCTTATCTGCATCTGATTTTTAACATGTAGAGCTCTGATAAGGTAAATAAGTCTTTTGTCATAAAGATTCTCTTCAAGCTTCTTCCGTAATTTGGGCCTAGAAATAGAATCAAATGCAGCCTTTAAATCAATAAAAGCTGCAAACAATTTACCATATTGTTTGCATATTGTTTGCATATCTTGAATATTTTATTTTGTATTTTAAACATTGTATAATATTCATATTGAGTGTTGCTTAGTACAAATTGTAGACTACCTATCGTTGCTGTGTTTGTTCTCTGATCTTTGATTAAAGATCAAATACTTCTTTGCACTCAGTTAGAAGGATGTGTGGCTAGAGGTGTGGGTCCTAGTCTAGCCCCCCCTTTCTGCTTTGCTGCTGCTTGGTCTGAGCATTCCCTTTTTGCAACCTGTCCCCTCAAGCTTCTTCTTGCCACATCCATGCCTGCCCTAGTGAGCTTTTGGGGACAGGATATGATGGTGTGGACAGTCTCCTCTTGTTGTTGCCCAAGTGTCAGCACCCCAGTGGTGGGATCCAAAATTTTTAATAACAGGTTCCGATGGTGGTGGGATTCAAACAGTGGCGTAGTGCCAATGGGGCTATTGGGCAGGGAGGTTGCTTTAGTAAGCCCTTCTCGGCACTCAGGAAAAAATAGTAACCACTTCTAGAGAAGTGGTGAGAACTGGTTGGATCCCACCTCTGCAGCACCCCCTGCCTACCATTATCTCCCTGCACTTGAATCATTGTGAGGAAGACTTGGGCATTATCTCTGCCAAATGAGCTGCAAAGGCATATGGGTGATCTAGCCAGAGCAGCCATACTTTCTCTCCCCCCACCCCCGTGCACATAGAGAGGGAACATGGCTGCCAGAAGAGGCTTGAACCAAGTTCTGTGGCAATCTACAGAATCTTTCAATACAACACTTCATAAGCATGCATCCATCTTCCTTATAAAGTGTGGTGGCATCTCTTTGTTCCCTCCCTTGTTGTGTTTGGCATATGGGTATAGCAGGCTGACGTTAGAGGCAGAGTTAGATTGGTCATTATGGCCACTTGGCAAAATTCCAGCAGATCAGTGATGTTAGGGCCCACTTTCCAGCTGGCTATCATGAGCCATTTCCAAGTAGAGGGAGCTGTAGTATCCAGTTTGTCTGTGGCATTGCTATTGGGATGGTTGGGCAGACAAGAAAGCTAGAAAGGACAACTGTAGTACCAAGGCCATTTCTGCACAGCACAATTATACCAGGTTACAATCGTTATCTTACAATCTGGGTCTATTTTGTCCTGGTTTCTCCCTTCACATGGCTGCCCGTTTCTGTGAAGGAATCGAGTGATGACCGGGAGGAAATACTCTAGTTTGTTTTGCATGAGCCCGGGTCTTTTGTATTTACACCATAAGCGTATCCATGCATGTGCAAACATCCCCGGTGTCCTGCGTTCTGATTGGCTGTTTTTTGGGGGCATCAGAAGGGGAAAACGAAGCTCCCCTTTTCTCCAGTTCTGGATAGGGCCCGGCGCAGGCCTCAACACGACAAGAGGCAGCAAAAAACAATGTGGCACAGCATCACATCACATTCCCACTCTTGTTCTTATATTTTTGTGGAAAAGTAGAGACTTCCCTCCCCCCAGCCCCCGTGATATGCCCACCAATATTCGGCCCAAAGTGCACATCTCCCTACCTATGCGCCCTGAGCAACCAGTACATGTACATAAAAGAAAACAGGGACATTTGGGGACTCCACTCCTGATTAACCGAGGTGAAATGGCACCCAGTCGGTACCATGCGTAGAAAACATGCTTGGGGGAAGATTTCGGGAAGGGTGGGCTGCGATGATAAGTGGCTCAGCAGAGTTTCAAATTGACATGACATCAGGTGGGGAGATCAGGGTGTGTGCTGCAGGCAGGCAGGGTGTGGTCAGATCCAGTCTCGCAGGACAGGACAGGTGGCAGACAAAAGCATAGTCAGAAGGCAGTCCAGTGGGTCAAGGCAGGCAAAGGGGTAGTCACGGGTCAGTCCAACAGGTCACGACACAGGAGATCAGGCAAACAGGCAGGAGATCTGCAGTAGACTAGGCACAGAGAAACAACAGGAAATACACTTGTTGCACCCCGACAGAAGCAAACTCACAGAAAGGCTTATATAGAGAGTCTTGTTCAAAGGGCTGGGATTCTGCAAGGAGTGAATCGTCATCAGGTGCAGAGATTTCTAATCTCCCATACCTCGCTGCCAAATGAGCACTCCTTCTGTGCTTCTGCAGAAGCAGCCTCTGCTTTTGCTTCTGTTGCACAGCTGGCTCATCAATGGGTTCCCTAGGAGGATCTGCAGGCATCCCACCTGTATGACATCAGGCAGGGAAGAACTGGGCATTGACTCTGCTGCCTGGTCTTCCTCAGGAGCAGCCAACTCTGGCTGCACTGTGTCCTCAGGTTCTGCCTCAGAGTCCTCCATGTCCTGGTAAGTACTCAGGAGCTGGCTCATGACAAGGGAGAGGGTGAGGAGGCAGGGCAGGGCGGGGCTGGGCGGGGTGGGGAAGGGGGAGAGATCAGGCAGCTGAGTAGGAAAAATTAACTGTTTCTGCTTCTGTGGTGCACAGTAGTGGGTTCACCGCAGGATTTTTAAACGAATCACCAAGTTGGCAATATTTGAAAATCCCAGGATGAGGGAAATATTGTGGGACAAACCCGCTTTAGGACCGGGAACCATGTGAACGTCTTGGCCAAACCGGGATATTTCCCTTGCTCAACCTGGGAAATTTGGACCATGCAGAAACTACCCAAGTTTCACAGGCCAGGAAAGTGGCAGTGCATCCTTTCCTCTGGAATGTTGTACTGTAGAAAGCCAGTAGGTGGCACCAGAAAAGAACATATTAAGAATGAGCTTTATGTACAGAACAGCAAGACAGTTTGCTATCAGAGAAATGCTCAACTCAAAAATGCTTAACTCAAAAAAGGTTCACTGAAATTTGAGAGGGATAAATAATACAATCAGTAATTAAACCAATTTGATTTCAGAGAGGGATTCTGTGATGTTCAAAGCGGACTATCTAAAGGAGTGAGCAAATTTTGTCAGATAGTGTATCTATCCACAAGAGAGGCATGCAGTTATGGAGGATTGAGTTTGGTCATTGTCAGCTTGAGAAAAAGAATTTAGCTAAAGGCATGCTGACAAATAGTTTTGTTAACACAGAAAAATATATATGCTTTATCCAGACAAAGGGGATATAACCCACCTTCAATAGGCAATACACAAGTAAAACCAAATGCCTACTAGAGTTCATACATAGTCAGGTCTGTGGACCCATGAAAACGCAAACTGCGTGCGGAAATAAATACTCACTGATCTTCCCTCATGTCTACTCACAGTAAACTGTGACATACCTACTCAAAGAGAAATGTCAAGTCCTGGATAAATTTGCAAGCATCTTTGGCAATGGTCAGCAAGTAGGGTTACCAGCTCTGGCTTTGGAAATTCCTCAAGATTTGGGGGTGGAGCTTGCGAAGGGCAAAGTTTTGGGAGAGGAGGGATCTCAGCAGGATATGACGCCCTAGAGTCTACCTGCCAGAGCTGCCATTTGCTCTAGGTCTAGGAGATCTGTAGTAATTCCAAGAGAACTTCAGACCCCAACTGGAAGTTGGCAATCTTATCAGCAAGAGATGCCAAAAACAGCTAGGATCTTCTTTCTGCTAAATGTCATTTCCATGCCATTCCCATGCTTTCTTTTTGCTTCTTTTCAGTTCTCTACTCTCTCTTCTTGCCAGTCAAATAGTAGATTACTTACCTCTTCCTGTGCAGTAATCTACTTCCCTTTCTTTCATCGATTCTGCTTCTCTGCACACTAAATAGTCACCCTTGCTGACAAAAGTCCCCCTGCATCAAGCAGTGTGTTATTTGCTCTGACTTTTTTTTTTTAAAAAGCATAGAGGACAAAACAATGTGAAGCTATCCTTAGGCAATTACTTGTCCCATCCAAGGTCAACAACACATTGAAAAAAAAAGTCACTTCTTTGGAATTTATAGACTTCAACTTTCCTTTGAAAATTATGAGTAAGTGGCCTAATCTTCAAAATCCTTGGTGAATTTGTTGAACTTCAGGAAGAGACTGTGAAGAGAATTTCTCTTAAGATGGCTAAAGCACCAAATGTGAGGGAATGAGGGAGAAACAAAATACCCTATAGAGATTAAAAATCTGCCACTGTAAAGGCATCACTCCGGAATGTTTTGGACCTGAAAAGGGAATCTCATACACAGGCACACATAGCCTTGCCAGACCAGAGAAATACTGTCTAATGCAGCATTCTGATTTCAACAACAGCCTCTGGGTAAGCACAGAAGAGCACAAGGCAACAGCTGTTCTTTCTTGTTGGTACCCGCAATTTAGATATCTGGAATATATCTTCATGTTTGTTGGCAGTTAGTGGCCATGTTGCAGATACTTTTGCTGAGAAGGCAGCCTGGGAGCACGGGGGGGGGGGGGGGGCTTGAACAGTGTGTTTCAAAGAGCATTGCTAAGGAACTTCTTTTTCCCCAAAATTTACTTTTTCAGATACAGCCATTGAATCTTCTATTTTTTTAATTTAAAAGAGGTATTTCTCTTTCATTTCTTTTGCAAGAGAGTTCAGTGCACTATTTTACAAGTTCAGCTGTTGCACTTCTTTTATATTGCACGTCACAAATTATACAAAGATGCCTTTGGCATCTTCAGAGTGAAATTCTGAAATTTTGCAGAACCCCTCCTTCCCCTCCTCTCTTCAAACTCCTCTTTCATGTGAACAGGATTGATCTGAAACAGTCTCCAAAGTCCTAAAAAGAGGAAACAGATTGTTGAATTTCTGGGAGAGACCACTAAGAGAATTTATCTTAACAAGATGGCTGAGGCTGTTTGAGGTGTGGTGCAAATATAACACAGGGATGCCATTGAATTCCTGGAGTAGTCTCCAAATACTATACTGTGGATAAGGACAAGCTAGGAGCAAGAGTCTAAACTGCTTCTGCACACTGGATAAATAGAAGTAACTGGTATTATTCTGTTACCCATTATGTTAGCCACATTTTTATTGTGATCCCTCATGGAGCAGGAGCAGGGCTATTCCACCAAATGCCTGTTAGGTCAGAACATCCTGCATTCTTTTGGTCTTGTTTTTCCTTGTCTGGAGCACTTATATGGGGAGCATCCACACGATGTCATCCTTTCATCATCCAGTTACAGGTTTTCTACTTGGCATGCTCTATATCAGACCAGGTAGTCTGGGGGAAGCATCTGCAGCATCACACTCACCATGGCAGCTGGTCCAGTCTTCAGGCCACCTGGCCCAGATAGATAGTTGGGGGGGGGACATCAGCGGTAAGGATCAGAACTGGAGGGAACCCAGCCCCAGTCAAAGAAGAACCCCCTGAGCCCAAGAACACCAAGAAATAGTGCCAGAGGAGAAGCTGTAGGAGAAATGCGGCAGAGCTCAATACAGCAGCCATAAGGACCATGCCTGACCACAGGAATGGCTGCCCAATGAATCAGAACCTGGCAGCTCCTGGGAGGCATAGAGAGATGGTGGGGACTAGAGAGGTATGGCTGAGGTTGGTTTGGTTGCTGCCAGGCCTGCTACAGAACACCTGGCCATGGGCACGCCTGGAGGAAGCAGGCAGCCTTGGCCTCCTTAGGCCTGGTTGGGCCTAGAATGCAGCCCATTAGAGGATCTCAGGACACTGAAGGAAAAGGGAAGGAGGACTATGCAGGCTAGATCCTAGTGGTGTATCAGCCCAGGGACAGGGGGTAACCTCTGTCCCTGGGCACAACTGATCAGGTAATGTGGGGGATGCAAAATTGACCCACCATGTGACCAGATGCCTTATTGAAGATGATGAGGCAGCAGGAAGTCCTTTCCACCCCACAACCCCCCCCCCGACGTGCGCCCGGTGCAACGTGCGCCCATTCCCCTGGTAGCTCCGCCTCTGCATTTGCCTTCATATGTCCCCATGGATGGTACACCCCTGGGTTCTAGTAGTGATGTACAAAGCCCTACACAGTCTGGGACCAATATACCTACAAGACCGTCCCCTGATGGATGCACCACTCATCAAGCTATAATCTACTTGTGGTCCCCGGTCTGAGGGAAGTCCAGCTGGAGTCAACCAGGGCCAGAGCTGTTTCAGCCCTGGCTGTGGGCTGGTGGAACATTCTGTCTGATGAGACCAGGGCTCTGCAGGGTCTAATGCAATTCCGCAGGGCCTGTAAGACAGAGCTGTTCCACCAGGCATATAGTTGAGGCAGCAACAGTTACCGTTCTGGCCTCAGCCATCCATCATCCACCATCTCTCCTGCTATTCCCTCTATCAGATGGATATTGTTTCCCTTTTTGTAGGATTTTTGAGCTCATTGTTAATGAGATATTTTTGCCATCTGAGCTGGTTAGAAAGTGTAGGTTTTAAATGTTTTATGCATTTTATACACTGTGTTTTATACACTGTTTTATACATTTAAGGTCATTGTATTTTATTATTATTATTATTTATTAAATTTGATAAACCGCCCACCCCCGAAGGGCTCTGGGCGGTGTACCACAAAATCACAACTAAAACAATGTGCACAATAAATAAGTGATAAATAGTTAAAATACATAACTCAGAATAAGCAGCATTCTAAAACCCAGAAAAACAATATTAATAATACTAATGATGGCTCCCAGTCCCAAGGCCGGGAGGGGACAGACAATACCGAAAGACGTCACATCAGTAGTGCCAATGATGGTAAAGCACGCAACACAGGGACATCCAATCTGCGGCTGGCCTCCCCAAAAGCCCGGTGGAACAGTTCGGTCTTACAAGCCCTGCGGAAATCACTAAGATCCCGCAGGGCCCGCACCGCTGATGGAAGTGTGTTCCACCAGGCAGGGGCCAGGGCTGTAAAAGCCCTGGCCCGGGTAGAGACCAGCCTGGTCTTACCTGGTTTTTATGAATTGTTGTGAACTGCCCTGAGCTCCTAATGGGAGGGGAGGTATGGATTTTTAAATAAATAAATAACTTCCTGCTGTGGGGGTAATGGGAGATGTGACGTTTATAGAGCTAGTTTCTAGGGATACCTGAACACCGCACAATTTGGCTTATGTCTTCTTAACCAGGCATAAACATGGCTTTCCAGTGGGCTGTTCATGTGTGCATTGACTGGTTGGCAAGTTGCTTCAACTATTCCTTCTCGATGGTACCGTACAGCACAATTGCCTTTTCCTATATGTGCATTCTCACATGTGCCCCCCCCCTTGCTACGCAGCACTACATTCAGCACTCTGGTGCTTGAATAAGCATATCAGCCACAAATTATATAAATAAGCAATGTTTTCTGAAATATCTTACTATTTGTGTGTTCAACCAAATAACCCTTAGCAACATGAATTACTCTGTTAGATCAGCAGCATTTTTGTGCATGCACAGTTTTGCAAAAAAAAACCCCAGTGCAAACTGGTTCTAGCAGGTACTTGGAATGGTTTGAGGCCATACCAAATAGACCTAATAACCAGTTCATGTCTGATTGTCAAACATGGTAAACACGACTGCTGAACATGTTTGCTGTGAAATTTGCAGCATCCCTACCAGTTACCTGCTCTGACTAGATAATTGCGCATCGCAGCACCAAGCCAGAAGCTGATATTTATTTTATTTATTTTATTTTATTAAACTTATAGGCCGCCTATCCCCGAAGGGCTCAAGGCAGCTTCCAACATGGCTGTTACATAGACAGCAATCAACAACATAAAATACTAAAATCATTAAAACCTAAGAACTAAGCAGCAGTTTACTACAGAACTATAGGTTAAGCAACCCAGTTCATAAATTAATTAAGACAGGCGCCCCGCCGAAGGCCATTAAAAGAAGAAAAAGGGGAGGGAGTAAGTAGGGCCTGGGATGGAATTTATAAGTAAGACAGGCCCAGCTTTAATAGAATGGAACGGCAGTCTCAGTTTTGATTTCAATTCCAGTGTCGATAGGGGACAGTAGATCCACGGCCGGCCTCCCCGAGACAAATGTGTAATGACTAAAGGGGTTTCAGCGTAGTGTGTACAGAACTGGTAGAGACAAATTTCTGAAGTACACCAGTGTGATCTTTAAGACCTAATTAGGGCACCCTCTTAATTGTGCCCTCTGTCAAGTTCAGACAGTGAGGGCAAGAAGATGCTGCATTGACTTACAGAATTCTCTGCTACTGCACAATTGCCATCATAAATACCTTGCAGGAATGGTGTAAGGCTCAAACTACATGTTACGTTTTCTTCTGTGTTCAGCAGTGGTGCAGGAGGTTAAGAGCTTGTGTATCTAATCTGGAGGAACCGGGTTTGATTCCCAGCTCTGCCGCCTGAGCTGTGGAGGCTTATCTGGGGAATTCAGATTAGCCTGTACACTCCCACACACACCAGCTGGGTGACCTTGGGCTAGTCACAGTTCTTCGGAGCTCTCTCAGCCCCACCCACCTCACAGGGTGTTTGTTGTGAGGGGGGAAGGGCAAGGAGATTGTAAGCCCCTTTGAGTCTCCTACAGGAGAGAAAGGGGGAATATAAATCCAAAACTCTTCTCTTCTTCTTCTAAAAAGACTTTTCTCCTTTTCCAAATGCTGTGGTTGGGGCTGTTTTTTTCCCAAGGAGAATGTCAGGGGGCGAGAAAAGTTGTCTATTTCTTGCCTTCCCTGCCATTTACTTGCTGAAAAAAGTTGTCCTTTGCTTCGTGTGTGTGTGTGTGTGTGTGTGTGTGTGTGTGTGTGTGTAAAGTTTTCTCTAAAAGGGATAAAAGCAGTTCAGTCAGGGGTTATGATTTTCAGCACAGAAAGAAATGATTAATGAATGCTTCTTCTCCCATGCCATTCTTCTCCGCAAAGAAGTAGCCCCAGCCACTGCTTTTGGAAGAGAAAAAAATGGTCTTTAAAAATAAACACGGAAGAAATCATAACAAGCAGTTTGACCCTTAGGCCTACCTGCTTGTGCTTAGGAACTCAGAGTTAAGTCGGCAAAGTAGGGACATTTCAGTTAAGCTTTAATGTGATAAAGTATTATTGAGGGAAAGAGTGGGTCGCTATTTGTTTTCTAGGTATGAATGTTGCGAACTAAATAAATAAACCTCTTCCATCTATGCACTGTACAGTTCAATGCTATTTACTCTGGACTAATCCCAGTGGGTTTTTCAAGACACAGAATACACACATATTTGAAGGGGGGAATTAGAAAATATGAATGATTTCAGTTCCTTGACTATTTATTTAAATGTCCAGAAATCCATTAGGAATGGACCATGATATTTTGTGGGGAGGTACTGGATGGATGAGCCTACTGGGGAAAGGCAGGTGGCTGTTCAATCAGCCCTATCTGCCCCAACTTGGACAATTGGGCGACAGCATGGCAAATGTAGTTCCATGTAGGCAGGTTTTCAAATTGGAAAAGACATTTCTGACTTTACATATTTGCTGATGGGCTCTACACTGGCTGAGACTGAGAGGGAAAGAGATTTTGGGGATATGGTGAACAGCTTGATGAAAATGTTGACTGGTTGTGAAGCAGCAGGGGGAAAAAGGAGAACTCCATGCTGGGTATTATTAGGAAAAGGATTGAAAATGGCCACTATTGTAATGCCCCTATTTCCATCTACGGTGCAGCCACATTTGGAGCATTGTGCACAGTCCTTGTTTCCTTATCTCAAGCGAGAAGATCAAGCTGTGGAGCACCTTTCCTATGAGGCAAGTCTAAAGAATCTAGGACTTTTTGGTTTGGAAAAAAGACAACTGATGGAGATATGATGACCAGAGCTGTAGTGAGGGGGAACTGCGCCTGGGGCACATGTGCGACCTGTGCCCCGCCACGCCCCAAAACGTCCCCGCCACGCCTCCATCACTTCCCAGTGCGTCATGCCCCCCACCCCCTTGGCGCTACACCGCTGGATATGACAGAGGCTGATGAGATTATTCAATGCAGTAGAGAAAGTGAATAGAGATGTTTTCTCCCTCTTTCTACACAACCCCCTTCTTAGATGTTTACTGTCTCCACTGACTCCACCTGCCTAAATGTGACTTTGCAGCAATTTTGTTTGTGTGTGCGCGTGCGCGTGTGTTAAGCAACATCAAGTTGCTTCCAATATATGGTGAGTATATGAATCAATACATCCCAAACATTCTATTGTTAACAGCCCTGATTGAGTCTTGTGGACTGAGGACTGTGGCTTCCTTTAGAGATTCAGTCTCTCTCATGTTGACTTTTCCTCTCTCTTTTTTTGCTGCCTTCAACTTTTCCTAGCATGATGGTCTTTTCCAGTTACTCTTGTCCTCTCATAATATGACCAAAGTGCAATAACCTCAATTTGGTCATTTTAGCTTCAAGGGAAAGTTCAGGCTTGATTTGATATAGAACCCACTGAGTTGTCTTTTTTTTAGCAATCCACAATATCCATAAAATTCACCTCCAACATGACATTTCAAAGGAACAGATTTCTTCCTTTCAGCTTTCTTCATTGTCCAACTTTCATACCCATGCATAATAATGAGGAATACGATGGCATGAATTAACTTGATCTTGGTCACCAGTGACACACCCTTAAGAATCTTTTCTAGCTCCTTCATGGCTGCCTTTCCCAGTCTCAATCTACTTCTGATTTCTTCATTGCAGTCCCCCTTTTAGTTGATGATTGAAAAATTGAATAATTTCAATTTCTTTATTGTCAACCTTCATTGTGTGATTTCCCTGTAGTCATTACTTTTGTGTTTTTGATGTTAAGTTGTAGTCCTATTGTAGCATTTTCAACTTTCATAAGTAATTGTTTCAAGTTCAATATTTTCCACCAGTAATGTGGTATCATCTACATATCTCAAATTGCTAATATTTGTTTTAGAAAGTAAAGTGAAAGCTATGTTGAGAGCAACTGGAAGAAGCAAATCACCAAGAGCAAATGGTATCAATAGAAGTATTTGAAGCCATGGAAACAGGGTCCATCTTAACAAAGATATGCCAAGGATATGGAAAACAAAACAATGGCCCACAGACTGGAAATGGTCAATTTACATCCCAGTTCTGAAAAAAAGGAGAAATCAAAGACTGCAGCAACTACTGGACCATCGCATTAATTTCTCATGCATGTAAAGAGATGCTCAAAAATCTTACAACAAAGACTGCTACTATAACTGTTACTTCATCTTTCACCACCTGATTGTTTTGATCCATAATCTGCACTCTGGACAAGAGGCTATTTTTTTAGGACTGAATCTAGAGAAACAGAATGGCAGCAATTTTAGGAGCTAGAAATACCTTGGTTTGGAGAAGGTGAGGTCAAGGCTCTCCTTAGTCAGGCTATGCTAATGAGTGGCCAAAACCTTGGACAGAGACTGATTAACTGATAGGACATCTGCATGCCTACCCATTGCCACAGGGAACAAGCAAAGCCAGGCACCCACCTTCGTCTACTGAAGAACTGTGACAACAAATGCAAGTACTTCTGACTGTAAAGTCTAATTACTATCAAGCAGCCAGGTAACCTTGATTACCCTTTACTGACCTTGCATGAATGTCTCCTAGTAGCCTGTTCCAAACATGAATGAAACCTCTATCCTGGCAGCTCTTTTGTCTATTACCAACAATAAGAGGGGTTACAGTCTATATACAATATCAAAAAGGTATACAACACTGAAACCAAGCCATAAAAGGATCAGTATCATTTATTCCCCTACTTATTAATCCTGTACATACATATTCTAAAAACATCTATAAAATACAAATACAAAAGACCAATAAACAATTCCACCAATCCCATATACAATTTCCCGTATCCAACACATACAGCAGCTTAAAACTGAGTAGTGGAGCTAATTGTCTAAGCAAAATTTCTCCTTATAATAATATGAGAAAGTCCATTTTAGCCAAAAAATGTTCCTTATGATGAGTTAGTGAAGTTCCAATAGCAGTTCTTATTTTACACAAGTTCAATTGGCACAAAGACCCCTTCCGCACATGCAGAATAATGCACTTTCAATCCACTTTCAGTGCACTTTGCAGCTGTGCGGAATAGCAAAATCAACTTGCAAACAATTGTGAAAGTGGATTGAAAGGGCATTATTCCGCATGGGTGGAAGGGGCTAAAGCTTCTCCTTGTAATCAAGATCAGAAAGACAAGTGATTGGTTTATTGATTGTGTTTATGGCCATATGGGTGTGAGAGGTCCAAGTCAGGGGATGATGAAAGGTGATTCCTAGATATCTAAAGGAATGGACCTGTTCAATCCTCATTCCATTTATTTTCCACATATTAAGTTTTTTTGACTTAGAAAAGACCAACATTTTCGACTTGCAGTTTATCGACAGTGTGTTTTTTCCGCAATAAGTGGCGAAAGCTTGAAGAAGCCTTCGTAAACTGACCCTGGACCGGGACAACAAAACCATGTCATCTGCATAAAGAAGCAGATAGGTTGGCCTTTGTCCCAAGATAGGTGCATGATTATCAATCTAGGAAAAGTGAGGGGCAAGGTCATTTCAATAGAGGTTAAAAAGGGGGGGGGGCTAGAGCACATCTTAACTTAACTGCTTAACTCTTCTGTTAGAGATTATTGATGAAATTACATGACCGGCACGATCATAGCGAACTTGGCAAGTAGTGGAAGAATGAAGTTGGCGGATAAGCAACAGTAGCAGTGGGATTCAGCAGGTTCGCACCACTTCGGCAGAACCGGTTGTTAAAATGGTGCTTGTAAACAACCAGTTGTTAAATTATTTGAATCTCACCACTGAGCAGTAGCCTCTGATCTATACCGAACGATGTCAGTTTGTTCCATAGCTGTTCTCTGGAGACAGGCTTGAATACACATTTCAAGTCCAGAAAAGCTACAAAAAGTCCCATCCACCCCCCCCCCCCGGGGGAACTGTACTTCTCTGCCAGATGGTATAAGACCAAGCAATGATCAAGGGTGGTTTTGCCAATGGCATATCCTATTTCCGTGGTGGCGAACCTTTGGCACTCCAGATGTTATGGACTACAATTCCCATCAGCCCCTGCCAGCATGGCCAATTGGCCATGCTGGCAGAGCTTGTCTTAACAATCCAGCATCTGATGTAAAATTTAGCATTCTTATTTGCTCTGGGCTCAACACAGAGAAAGACCATCTTGTTAAATGCATTTGTAAGATTTTTTTTCACGGCTTGCCGTCTAAATGTACTACCCACTGCTCAAACAGAGTGGTAGATACCATAATACTCCACATGAGAACAGGGTTTGTTCCTGCACAGTCGGTTTGCCTGAGATGACAGAACATGTGCTGCTTCATTGTAACAATTCAGCGGATCTCTGCTCAGTTTTTCTCAAAGTCATTTTGAAAGAGATACCAGCGAGATTGGATAACTTGTTCATTTTGGTCGGTTGTGCTACCGGCACTCACACAACCCATCTGAGTGACTCGGTACTGCACAACTATTGCAGCTTGGTAAGTACTCCCAGAGCCAGGGGAGGGGAGGGGAGAGGGCCCGGCATCTGGACCTGACCCACCCACCCTAGCCGGAGGGAAGGAGGGAGGGGAGGTGAGTGAGGGGTGGCATGCAAGGGAGGGGGGGGGCCCTGGCTTCTGGACAGGGCCCACCTGCCCTAGGGGAGGGAAGGGGGGGGAGGGAAGGGAAGGGGTGGCATGCAAGGGAAGGACAGGATACCAGCAAGATATCCCAGCAAGATCCAGGACGGGGCGTTGTATTGAATTTGTTGAGTGGTAACCCGTCCTTACATTACGGAGATGGTTGCCAAGTTTTTGCTCAAGGTCTTTGGCCACAGAGATAAATCTGTGTATTAGTTTTAGCTATTAAGTTTTAATCCATCCTGTACATTGATGTTTATTATTTTGTTTTATGCCATTAAAAGTCTGTTTGTTGACTGGTTTATTTTGCTTGTTTAGGTGCTTTGCTTGAATTAAGGCACTTCCTCAGAGTCAAAGCTGCATATTCATTCCCTACAACCCCATTTAATACATTATCCTAACATAAAGCCCACGGATACAATATCTATTAAAATCACCATTACAAAATAGGACTTACTCTCACCCCAGTATTGAAACCTTTCTGTAATGTGATCCTAGCATCTGCTATTACAGGCGATGGATTAGACTATTATCTACTTTGTAGCCCAATACACTCTGCTCGTGTGGTGTCTGCCAACATCATTTTCTCTTTGGGACTCTTTTTTTTTTTTGTCTGGGACCAGCTCTCTACTCGCGTATAGTAGCAAGTGTATCAGTTTGCAAGCTAGCCAGGCTGTGAATGGGGGGAAATGTTTCCTCTGACGCTGAGCTGAATTCCCCAGATTGGAAGCAGTTCTGAGTGGATGTCCCAAAATCAGGTTAAAGAGTCCACCTTTCTTTTAAGACTACACATAAAGGTGAGCACAGGTGGTGACCGTTTTTCTATAATAGCTGAGGCACTTGGTGAAGTCGATGGTAAATAGATTCAGGACAAACAAAATATATACCTACTGAATGATGGGCAACCCAATCCACAAGCCTGCAGTTGCTAGGGAGGCACTGCTGTCACACCACTGTGCTGCTTCCAGAGGTCTTTCAGGCAGCATGGGAGGAAGGAAAAAAACCCTCCGGCTATGTCCATAGGGCCGTGGTGGCGAACCTTTGGCACTCCAGATGTTATGGACTACAATTGGCCATGCTGGCAGGGGCTGATAGAATTGTAGTCCGTGAACATCTGAAGTGCCATATCGGATCCCTACACACCCTACCAAGCTAAATGGAGCTGTGGGGCACAACTGGCTGTCAGGCTCATTCACATGTAGAATAATGCACTTTCAAACTGCTTCGAAGTGCTCTTTGAAGCTGTGCAGAATAGCAAAATCCACTTGCAAACAGTTGTGAAAGTGGTTTGAAAATGCGTTATTTTGCATGTGCGGAAAAGGCCAGATGATGTGAGTGATTGATGTAGATGATGTGAGTGTGAGATGATGTAGTGATTGATATCTCTGAAAGGTGGTTGGACGGTTCATGGAGGAGAGGAGTCCATTAATAGCTACTAATCATGGTCACTAAGAGGAACTTTATGTTAACAGGTAACAAACTTATGAAATCCGGTGCTATGGAAGAAATATCGGAGTAGGCCTTGGACTCTGTGCCCCATTTGGCTACTGAAAAGGATGCTGGACAACTGGTCTTCTCCAGCAGGGCTGTTCTGATAATTTTTTTGTTCTCCCCAGCAGGCTTAAGCCCCTCCCTGTAGCAACCCACCTATCAACATGCAGAATGGTATGCTGCCTCTAGGGTCTGAACAGAGAGTGAGGTTTTTTTAAAATCTCTTTCAGATCAGCTTGGAAGAACAGGCTTTTTTAAAATGATTGTAGGCTACTTTGAGTTCCATTGATTAGGATAAAAGATTGGGATAAAAGAGATATATTCAATTATTTGTTAGTCCTGATCACTTTGGTATTGGTTAGAGCTAACTTAAAGGTTGACACTTGACAGGAACAGTGTGGATGGCTACAACATTGATTGGGACCATCGGCAATCATCCTGAGACATCTATGTCTCAAGGGAGGCTTTGTCAAGCCATCTGTTCCCTGGAGTGTGCAGCCAGGGGTTGGGGAGGGCATCAGCAGAACCCTTCATTGTTGTACACAGAAGGGAGGAGGCATTGGCACTTTGAGGCACAGGTTTGTGAGCAGGCAAGGATGCCGGTGAGTTTGGAGCTAGGTTGGAGTTGCAGTAATGTTGGCAGTCATTAAAAGCTCCCCTACCCACATGATGATACACTTGCTAAAAGATAGAGAAATGTTACTAATAACAATGCAAATCAGCTATCAAGAAAACTAGTTTAACTGGGTTGCTGATATCTTCATCACCGATGGCCTGCACAGTGTCAACTTTGGAAACTTTAATGTGAATGGCTGCTAACACATGCCAGATCCAGACTTGCTTGCTTGCTTGCACAGCGACTGATATGGGCAATTCTATATTTAAGCACAGAAAACATTTAGACTTAATAAAGACAATCGACAACTTTGATTAATGCAGACTCTGGGAAGGATGAGATTTTCTCTCAAATATTAAAAAAAAATTAGTTAATGATAATGAATGGTTTCAGATTATAATGGAATCACAGCCGGTTTTATAGATTCACCACAAAGTAAACATGTTACTTTGCAACCTGATCTGAGACTAATTTTGAAAACAGTCTATCATTTTCTTTTCTCTCTCAGTCCTGAAACATTCAGCAGAAATAGAAGCTTAAATCATTGCCTGGCTATGTTTGATGCGTCTCCAAAAGAAAAGTGGGTAAATAAATGCAGTTTTCATTCACTGCAAAGCATTTAACACTGACCTAACTCTCCAATAACTAGTGGAAGATTATAGTCCTGATTCTCATTTACTGGCTGGCTTGAAGCTTCTCTGAGGAAACAAGTGATGGCTGCTTGCTGGCTTTTGCACCCTTGAATCAATAGCACCAGGAAAGACTTTTATGCTACTAAAAGACATATAGTGTAAAATTAAAAAAGATAAATGGATGAAATTTAGAAATTATAGGGATCGAAAAGGGAGTAGTATAAACAGAAAGGCATATATAAATACAGAGGAGTTAAACCATTGACAATAGAGGCAGACTGAAATAACCCATGGTTTCTTCTTTTGAGTCGTGAGAATAGCTATTTTCTTGTTTGAAAGCTTAAAGAGCTATTAAGATGGGCAAATCACTGGTAAAACAGCTGGAAATGTAAATAGCAATTTTAAACAGTCCATTGCCCCTCAATCTAAATGTGGAATGCACAGATCTACTTCAAAACAGTCCCTCTGGTTTTATTATATTGTCCTTGGTACAAGAGGATTGAGTGGAGAACCCTTTTCTCAGTGGACTTGAATGGAGATGGTGTGTGCTTTATTTAGCAAATCCACAATTATTTTTTGCAGTGAGCAGGCCGGATCTCTCTAATTTTCAGCCATGCCTTAGAGACCTCCTTCATTGTGCTATTCTTTCATTATGTGGAACTAATGAAGTGCTCTGCAGCCTTTAGTTCTTCAAAGAATCCATTGCTGCTGGAATATAGTACTTAAATAAAACATGTTTCATTGGCCGACTTCAAAACAATATTCTTATAAAGAAAAAAGGAACAGGGAGAAGGCAGGGGAGGCAGTGCAGAAGAGCCCAAAATCACTGGATACAAATGAATGGATGCTATATAGAAGGATGTGTTTTTTTAAAGATAGAGTTGCTGTACAAAAGGTTTTTCAGTTTGAAGGGCTTTCTCAGACTTGAGGTCTCGTATATGCGAGGTCTCATACACTCTGCAAAAATGCTTTGATTTGTTAGAAGCAACTTGTTAAAATAATCAATCTGAAAATCAAACTACTGTCACTCTCTGGCACAAACAATAAAATATTGCACCTTCCATAATATTGTTCTTTTAAAGACCTTTCATAGAAATATTGTCCTTACTTTACCCACTGTAATAGAATCATGCCTGCTTGGAGATTCCCTCCACCTCAGTTTCTCCATAGACACGTCTCCCTGTTCACTCACACACTTTTACTCTCGCCTGTCTTTACTGTAGATAAAGTATCTTGCTATTGATAAAACTCTCACACTATTTTAGTTGCTTTTAAACACACACACACCCTGGCATCTCCTGGTCTCCCTTCAATGTTTTTTCCTTTTCATGGATCTGGGCTACATTTCCTTAATACCTCTCAAATAAGTGTCTATGTATTTCCTTCCAAAGAAAAAATGGAAGTAATAAATTCCTCCTTTCGAAAATGTAAATGATAGTGGTGCATGAAAGGGAGTTTTTTTTTCTGTAGTAATCTGAATTGTGAGAAGTGGACTCCAGGTTTGGACTAGGATTGAGAACATGGGAAGATTTGGGGAGGGATGTAAACTTTAATTTTTTAATCGATAGTATTAACTTTCTTTTATTTAGCACCTTGTTCAAGTAATGGCATGTGGATCCTGGCTTTAGCCACTGAAATAAGATTATCTTGATTATGACCCTGCTGCCAAGATGAGGAGTTGACTCAATTTCAGTAAAAGTTAGAAGGCAAACTAATGCCTGTTTTATTAAACAGCATATCTCTTAGGAAACTGCTGCAATTGTATTGTTTGCATCTAAAGAATTTTAGTGCCGTCTTTTTTAATCTCCACAATTCTGTCAAATTTTGCTTCCGTGGAAAAAAAAAGCCTATTTAGATGCTCTATGTAGATGAAAGGCGATTGATGTTTTTTTGAGAGGGATGCCTAGTTTGAATTTCAAGACCTCCCTTTGTTAAGAATGCAGCATGGTCCTAATTAGCTACCGTTGTACCTTGATAATAAGCACATATCTTGAACAATGCCAGACCAAGAAAGTCATGGGAATTAGGAGAGCTGGTTCAGCCCTTTCAACATTTAGTCTAAATCTCTGGCATAATGTTTTGAGCTCAACAACATCTTGTTGTTAAAATGTTGTTACTAGATTTTACCAGCAACTACCTGTAGCACAGCAGTGAATAAATAAGATTCCACAATAATCCCTATATTATGGTGGCACAAGCGTAGTACCTTTGTATTTATTAAACCTGTTAAAAGTATTTAAAAATGTAATATAACAGCTGCAGATTGAGGTACAAGATGCATATTCTGACTACTTAGAACTGTGGGAATATTCGCTTGCATGAACTCCATTTAGAGTTCTTGTAAGCTCCCTTTCTTGAGGAAAGACAGCATGGTATAGTCCAATCTTGTCATATCTCAGAAGCTAAGTCAGGTCAGCACTTGGAGGAGACCTCTAGAAGAGACTGCAGAGGAAGGCAATGGCGAACCATCTCTGCTAACTTGCCTTGAAAAGCCCTTACTGTGGTGCCATACATTAGCTGCATTGTGTTACCCAGGATGGAGATGCAGTCTCTCAATAATGAGGAGAAATTAGCTCAGAGCAGATGATTGCTCACTGTTGCAAAAGAGGCTGGGTAGGGAATCTTTAATACCAATGTATCTGAAGATCCAGCTCTTGGAAGAAAATCCACAGAGGAGGAATATAATACCAAGATTTGACAATCTTTATTGTAGGGACAAGAGGTTCACAAACACTTACGATTCCAATACAATAAACTTTACACACACAGAGAGATTTCTAAGGTACAAATAGGTGGGAAAATAGGTTTGGAATAGAAAGGGGGTATGGAATATATATATGGGTAATATGACCTGATCCCATGACATGAAAGAAGATCCAGGGTTCAGGGAACCAAACAGCCCAGCATCTGTGGTTCCAGGGGCAATGCACTGGGCACAGTGACAAAGATGGGGAAAGTAATGTCCAGTGCCACTGGGCAATTGAATTCCCTTGGAGGATAGGATATTTATAGGGTGAAGAGGGACCACCTTTACAGAGGTGTCATCGGATATTGACCACTTTGGGAGGTGCTGGGATAACCTCTGGGAGGCGTCCAGATGGATTGTTTGAAAAAACAATAGAGTGCATTAATAGGTGGTCAGGAGAAGTGAGAGTTACAGAAAGGAGTATCTGGGTTCAGGAAGATAATCAGGGGGGGGAGGCAATGTTGTCAGAGGTCTTCTTGTGGCTGGAAATGAGTATCCCATTCGGCAGAAGGGCTACTGTATTGTGTGTTGAGAACACATTCTTCTTCTTTGGCTGAGGAAGCTGAAAATGTGCTGCTATGGCGAAAGCAAACTGAAGAACATGAGAACAGAAAGAAAAAAATTCCTGGAAGTTCTTTGTAGGTAGACCTGGCTATTACCAGAGAATGGGCTCCCCGTCTCTGTCTTGCCAGCATCACCCTTTAGGCCAGGGGGTAGGGAACCTGCGGCTCTCCAGATGTTCAGGAACTACAATTCCCATCAGCCCCTACCAGCATGGCCAATTGGCCATGCTGACAGAGGCTGGTGGGAATTGTAGTTCCTGAACATCTGGAGAGCCGCAGGTTCCCTACCCCTGCTTTAGGCTGACACATGGGCAGGAATACCCGTGAATAAGTACTCCCCACTACTATGCCAGGGCATTATAGTAACAGCATCTTAACTGCACTTCACACTCATACATGGCATCCTTTCATTTTGATTGACCCTGTGGGAATGACTGTCCCACTGTACTGACTCAGGGTCAGTGGTGGGATCCAAACATTTTAGTAACAGGTTCCCATGGTGGTGGGATTCAAACAGTGGTGTAGCACCAATGGGGCTGGGCAGGGCACAACGGGGGCGTGGCTGGGCATTCAGGGATGGGGAATTGCTGGGTGGGGCTGTGGCAAGGATGCAGCCGCTGCGCCAGTCCTTGGCAGGAAACAAATGCACGCAGGCGCAGGCTGCCACGCACCTCCTGCTAGACTGCTTCAAGTTCTGTGTGCTACTGCTGAGGAGTGGAGGAGGGGCGTAACGAAGACAAAAATCACGCGGCAAAATCATCAATTAGTAACCCCCTCTTGGCACACACAAATAATTAGTAACCTACTCTCGGGAACCTGTGAGAACCTGCTGGATCCCACCGCTGCTCAGGGTGTCTTCCCACCTACTTAGTTTAGGACTGAGTAATGAACTGTCTGGTCCCATCAATTGGCATCAATAACTCACTTGATGGTTTCAAGGACTTTATTGAGATACATAGGCTTCATAGCATACGGGGCGAATTGTGTGATTGGCTCGAGGCTTAGGAAGCGTTCGGCGGGAGCTGGTTTACAGCTCTGTGGCGGATTGCGCATGGGGGACTGATCTATAGGTGGGGGGATAGCGGGTGAGATACCCGCTTTAAGGAACCTCCTTAAGAGGTTTGGGGTAGAGCAAGCCAACGGGTTGCATGCCCAGATGTGGGCTTATATGGCTTGCCCCCCTGGCAGCAAGAGGAGTCTTCAGGGAGTGGCAACTGCCCATCTGGACTCTCTCATAGCTGCTCCAAAGCGATGCATTTTCCTCAGCAGGAGGAAAATTTAGGGTGCTGGGGGACAGCACTTGGGCTGCCCAGCACACAGATCAGACCTCCATGCTGCGCCTTACGCTTCTCTTTACCTTGAACCAGTATGTTAATTAGGCTGTTGTTGTTTTAATGTAAGGTTTAAACAGGTGGGAGGGTTTTTAGTTACTTCTCTCAGACAGCAATTCTGGCGAAGTGCCTGCCAAGACAGTTGGTAATATGAAGCAGCATTCCCCACCCCCTCATGAAAAGAGACAGTTCACAGAAACCAACTTAGAACACAAGCATAACTTCAAGGTTGGGAAAGCAGAGATAACGGCAACAGCAGATGCAAGCAAAAGCACTCCAGAAATCCCCCCTCCCAACAGAATGGCATTCTGACACGAACAAATCTAGAACATCTCTTCGAGGAATTGTGCAGAGAAACTGTGCAAAGAAATTTCCTCTTCTCCATTCCACCTCAACTTCCATGGCGTCTCGAACATGCCTTTTTACTCCCATAACAATTGGACGGTCTTGCTTTGAAAATCAGATGCTGTCAATGGAAACACTGCAAAATTATTTACCTCTGGGTAGCCCCATTCTGAGCTTTTCTTGGTTATGCTAGAGTGCAACTGAACCTATAAAACTCACTGGGGAAGATACAAAGTGCTACCTGCAGACCATTGGGAATAGGAAGGCTGAAGCACAGGACTGGCCACAGCTGCCAAAGTCAAGGGGAGTTGCTGGATAGCATGAAGCAGTATGGAGACACAGCTTCCATTCAGTGACATAAGCTAGGAAATCACACTCTGTGTGTGTGTGTGTGTGTGTGTGTGTGTGTGTGTGTGTGTGTGTGTGTGTGTGTGTGTGTGTGTGTGTAGAAATAGGCAAAGTGTTGTCGGACCAAGTTCAAGGAGGAGTCTAAAACTCTCTTCTCTGTCCATTGAAGGCCAGCATGGAGGTAGTGGAGTGGGCAAAAGCAGAAAGGCCGTTGTGAGACAGTATGGATACATTCCAGACTGTATCAATATGTGTGTGCATGTTTGCATGCTCAAAGTAAAGGTCCATCAAGCTTTATAGGCAGGGATGTCAGGTTCCAGGCCTTTTCTCAGCCTCACTTCCTAGTTCTCCCCACTTCATGACCCCTACATGACTTCATGATCCTGCCCTCTTTTGAACCAAATGGCATGCTGTCTTTGGGCTCCCAGGTCAGTGAAATTGTGATGCTTCCGTTGCCTTCTAGCCCAGAAGCTGCATTCAGTAGAGATCTTTGCATTCAGTAGAGATCCATTTGACCCAGTCCATTTCTCTGAAATGGCTTAATAGAGTGGATGCCAAGTACTGTTGCATTTGGTGGGAGACTCACTGTGTGTTTAACCATAGAGTTTAACCATAGCCAAATGTTAAAGCACTGCCAGTTACTTCTGGTAAAACCTCTGTAAGATATTTTACAGTTTTACCAACAGTTTTACCAACTGTTCTGGGATGCTGATGCTCACTGCTTCCATTCCTCTCCCTTTTTACACTCAGCAGGGACTTGATAAACGTAGTGCTTGAGAGCACCTTTCACTTATTGCATTTAGGAAGGAGTGTGATACATTTTTATTTGGGTAAACTGTTCTGATAGATCAGTCTGCGCTTCTGCATGTGGCTTCTTAGAGGATGTGTCGGGCATGTTTCTTCTTCTATCCCCTGATCACCACTGTTGCAGGTTCCCTTCCAAAAGAGGAAACAACATTGGGCTAAACCTTGCAAAGAAAATAATACCCATTTTTCTGCTTTCTTTCAACCAGGGTTGTTTGTACAGTTACGCCAACTGATGAGGAAAGCAACCTTCTTTCCCACCTGTTGCTTCTGTCACTGCTCCTATGCCTCCACAGTGCCTCTGCCCTTTCTCAGGAGAGAAGCAGCAATCTCCTTCTTCCGTCTTCACTACATAGACCAGCGATTCCCAACCAGGGTTCCATGGTACCCTGGGATGCCGTGAGCATGTCCCAGGGGTACCGCAGCAATGCTACCGGCCCCCCTCACTTTTGTGGTGTCTCCAGCCGGCACCAGCAAGGATATGGAGCTGGCCCAGGGAGCAGGGCCTGCTGCAAGGTCAGCAGCCAATTCCCGCACCACCACCCCCACCACCCCCCGGTGCTTCCCTTCATCCTGGGAGGGGAAGGTGGGTGGTGGCAAGCAGGGGAACTGGGAGGGGAAGGTGTGGGAGGATGGCAGGGGTACCGTGAGATATGAAGAGTGAGATCAAGGGTACCGTGACATTGAAAAGGTTGGAAAACAAACACTGCCACAGATTTTGCTTCAGCCACTAATTCTTTCTGAAGCCTTGAGCAAGCCCTGGTGCTCTCAACCTCTGCTTCTCCATCTGGAAAAATGGGAAAAACGGAAAACTGAAAGATGTTGATGAATGATCGCTGACAAGGTTGTTGGAAGCATTACTTAAATAATGCATGCAATGCACTTTCAAGCTAGTTCAGAAATATAACTCCTCATACTAAGAAGCCTTATTAGTTATTAATAATTTTTATGTTTCTTGTATTACTCAGAGCAATCAGTTTGTTACATTTTCATGAATATTTTAATATTTATTTTGATAAATGATCTGGACGAGGGGATGGAGGGTCTGCTCATTAAATTTGCAGATGATACCAAATTGGGAGGAGTAGCGAACCCACTGGAATACAGAAATAGAATTCAATGAGATCCGAACACACTGGAAAAGTAGGCAGATGTGAACAAAATGTGATTCAAGGATAAATGCACAGTTCTGCATCTGGATAACAAAAAGAAGCATGCATACTGGATGGGGGGGGTACAATTCTGGATAGCTCTCTGTGATACACCTCTGAAGATGCCAGCCACAGATGCAGGCGAAACATTAGGAACAAGATCTACCAGACCACGGCCACACAGCCCGGAAAACCCACCAGAACCAACTGGATAGCTGTGTTTGAAAAAGATCTTGGGCATGGGGGTGGGGTGGTGGTGGACTGCCAGCGTGATGCAGCAACAAAAAAGGCTAATGTGGTATTGGGGGTGTATCCACAGAGGCATAACATCCAAATCACAAGATGTCATACTCCTAGAGTACCCTGCATTGGTCAGGCTGTATCTGGGGTATTGTGTGCTGTCTTGGAGGCCTCACTTCAAAACTGATGTGGACAAAAGGGAGCGGGTACAGAAGAGAGTGATGCAGGTGATCAGGGATCTGGAGATGAAGCCCTATGAGGAAAGGCTGTAGGCCTTGGGAAGGTTCAGCCTGGAGATGAGGAGGTTGTGGGGGAAACATGATTGCTATCTTTTAAGTATTTGAAGGACCATCACTTAGAGGAGGGCAGGGAGCTGTGCATGTCAGCAGCAGAGGATAGGACTCTCAATGTGTTCAAATTATGGGCAGAAAAGTATTAAATTGAGGTTAGGATTTCTTTTTACGGTAAGAATAGTTCAGCAGTAGAATTGGCTGTGATGAACTCTATGTCACTGGCACTCCTTAAGCAGTGATTGGACAAACCAGGATGCTTCTAACTCTATGGTTCTGTTTGGGAGGGGGTTAATTTTGCAGAACTGTGCATTTATTCTTATTTTTTGCCTATTTTTTTGTGCAAACTGTTTTCTAAAAAAATTAGCAACTTGATCTCCAGAATGTTTGATGTTATTACCTGTTGAGTGATAATTGAGACATAAACATTTGTTTACCTCCTGATATTCCTGCTTCACCTGCACTGAAATTCACTAGGTGGAGCTCTAAGGTACCAGGTAGCCCTCCCTCAGGACATATAAAGGAGATATCTATTGGGGGGTGGGAGTATTTGAAAGAAATACTTTTTGTTCCAAATTGTTCATAATGTTTATTAATTTGTTTATTAAATTTAATATATCGCCTACCCCCGAAGGGCTCTGGGCAGTGTACACAATACATTTTAAAACTTTTCAAATAAAACCGATAACAAATAGCATAAAACCATAATACAAAATAAAATAGTGAAAAAGGTTGTGCTCGTGCAGTTTTTGCACGACTCTACAATATAGTGGAAAAAATGTGTGTTGAAATATATATGCAATAGATAAAATGAGTAATGGGGTCTGCAACCTGCGGCTCTCCAGATGTTCATGGACTACAAGTCCCAATTGGCCAGGCTGGCAGGGGCTGATGGGACTTGTAGTGCATAAACATCTGGAGAGCTGCAGGTTGCAGATCCCTAGCTGAATCTAGAATAGCAAAATTAAAAATCAATTTACTGGTTAACAAATATTTCTGAATCCTACATACACATTACACACACTAGAAAGATGGACTTCTTTTGATTTTGGTTATTAAAAATCATGAGAATGTTTAAAATATCAAATCACTTTATTGCTACTGAATGCCAATGTGCTGAGCAAGCGTGCATAAATTGCTAAAGAAGGATTTAACGATATTATTTGTATTTGGCAGTTGATTACATTTTACCTCGTAGGTATTCTTCTGTAATGATTTCAGTTGGCTGCTTGTTTCTATTTATTTTGTTCTACTTACTACTATTTATTTTTGCATATTTTCATCTTGTCCTTCCTCCAAAGAGACCAGGATGGCATATATAGTCATCCATGAATTAGTCTTACAACAATACTATGAGTGACTGGCCCAAAATCACCCAGTGAGTTCTATCATGGCAAAGTGGAGACTTGAATCAAGGCCAAAAAGTAAAGAAATGTAATAAAAAAATTTAAAAATTGAACCTGGGTCTTTCAAATTCACACCTGTAGTTTTCCTAAAATATTTATGACAGTAGTTTGAAGAATATGACTATGTGGATGGAAACTTCACAACACAAATTTTTTATGTTCGCAGATAATACTACCAGTGATATATAACTAGGAACTCTGAGCAAGATTAATTTTTATTCTGGAAAAAAATGGAATCTAAAACATGAAGCATGAATGTTATATCTACAAAGGTTTACACAAAACCCACTTTGACATAGTCTACATTTAAAGAACAAGTGATCATTTGAGTATTCTCTTTATTTTTTGGAGAGGTATCTGCAGTAGTAGAGGATTAGTAGAGCAATAGTAGAGCATTAGCTTCTTTCTTTGTTAAAATAATTGCAGTTTCTGCAAATAGAAGCAACAAACACCCCAAAGAAGTTGTGTGAGACAGAATGATCTTTTTAGCAATCTGGTGGTCTGGACCTGAAGGAAGTGCAAAAGGCAGCACAGAGTTAGAGGAGCCAAAGGGGAAGGCAGAAAAGCCGCATTCAAAACAAAAAAGGGGGGGAGGGATTCTTCCAGCCTGTGTCCAGGAGAGGAGGGACCTCTTATTGGTCGTTAAGGTGATCCGAGATTTATTAGTGGCTTTGCTAGACTGTGGGGCTTCTGAGCCTCCAACCTTTAACTTGAGAGGATCCGTTTCTTGAACCGCCTGAGAGAGGGAGTGCAGAGGCTGAGGAGCCAAAATGTTGAGGGCAGAGGGCTGCAATCCTAATACTAGCAGAAATGTCCAGGAAGCAAGTCCCATCACATTCAATCCACATGCAAAGGGTCAGGCTCCTAAGGGATGGGGGAGGACTGAAGGGAGGGGAGCAGCTGCCAGTGAGAGAAAGCAAAGCAAATCTTGCTAGAACCAGTACAGGTTCCCTGGCCAGAAAAGGGGAAGGGTGTAATGCCAGTAATGCTGACTTGGGGAAACAACTTCCGAGTGATCCTGCAAAGGGTCCAGGTCTTGACTGTATTTGCCCGTGGGAAACATTCAGGGCTACATTCTCCTGAATAAGCTCTTGCATTATTTGCTTAAGGGTGCTTAACTCCACTACGCCTTCTTCAACAGCAGCCCGCGGCGCAAGCCATCGCTTCGCTCCATCTCGCTCTTCTGATGGGGGGGAGAGTTGCCTAAACCCATTGATATATGCACCATCTGCGCTTTCCTCACGACGACCCTGTAGGGTAGGTGGCCGCGATCGCAGACGTGAGGGCTTCTATTATTCCTAAAAGAAAAATGCAATGCAATGTGAATAGCAGTGGGGTGTGTTGTTTTATTCATCAAGGTAAAAAAAATTAATAAATTTGAATAGTGGAAATGTAGTGTGTGTGCATATTATATACCCTTCTCAGCTATGAGTAGCTGAGCGGAGGGGGCTCTTTCTTTGGACAAAAGCCCCCCAAGTCAGCCTCCTTCTCACAAGGAGCTCCCGCCTCACCCGCCCCGTGGTTTGCAGGCAGCGGGCAAACCGGGGCAAAGCAAAACGCTCTTCTCCCCGCACGAGCCAAAGAGCTCTCCAAGACCACCCCCCCCACCTCCGTCTCTGCCAGAGCCTGAGGAGCCATTGGTCCTCGCCCCGGCCAGCCCCGCCCCCGGGTATTCCCTCCACCAATCCGCGGGGTGCTGTCAGCGCGTCAGTCGGAGCGGCTGCAGCCGCCAGCCCTGCGCGCGGCTGCTTGGCCAGGAGAGGCACCGACTTGCCCGGGCGCCGCACGTCGTCATGGGCGCTGCGTGCTGGGCATGGCACTTGTCCCTGGCCGTCGCCTTCTTCCAGCCTGGCAGGCTTGCCGGAGGCAACGGGGTGGCAGGTAAGAGAGGTGGGCAGGCTTCGGTGTCCTCTTCCTCGCCCGTTCCTAATGCACTCCAATCCCACTTCGGTCCCGACTGGGAGGAAAGGGGCGCGTCAGCGCACCTCCGGAAGGTGGCGGCAGAGGGGGCTGCTCTGATGGGGGGCTTGGTCAGTTGCGTGTGGCGGGGGTGGTTGTTTAATTTTCCTTGATCACCCCCCCCCACACACACACACACATACAGACATGCAATGCACAATTGCTTAGTTATTTTCAGTTCACCCGGGGTGAGGTGCAGCATGACAATGTGAAGGTCGACCGGCTGTCTAGACGGAAAAGTGCACCAGTGCAAAAAGTTTAATTGTCTAGTTTGTTATTTTTTTCTCTTGTTTTCCTCTAGTTTGTTATTTTCCTCTCTCTGTGTGTTATAGTAGCATGATACACTTCACTTGCCATCTGTACAGTGAGAGTAAGAGGGGGGAAATTAAAGCTTAGATATGAGCTGCTTTCTGCCCCTCTAGAGTTCCAGGTAGTATCACCTGTGAGGTTATCTTCTGTTTTGGCTTTTTGTGTCCCAGGCCCTGTCCTGCAAGAAATAACTAATTGCATCACTCTGTGAAGCTACCTGCTGCGTCTCTGTATGCTATCTGTGCCACCTTCCAGTCAGCTTCTGATGGGGGTGGGTAATTCTATCCTGTTGGTTGTTGTGGGTTTTCCGGGCTGTGTGGCCGTGGTCTGGTAGATCTTGTTCCTAATGTTTTGCCTGCATCTGTGGCTGGCATCTTCAGAGGTTTATCACAGGGAGACGTCTGTTACACACTGTCTATCCTGTGTTTGCATTGGATATATTGAGACCATTTAGTCAGTCCTGATGTATATGTCTCCTTGAACTGCATAAAGACCAAAGTAAAATTGTAACTTCATTTACCATTTCCTCCTGCCCCACCCAATTACATACTCCACACACACACACACACCCCTCGTTGCAGCCTAGTCCGGACTAGATGACGAGAGGGCATGGTGAAGCATGTGGGTGGGGGGAGGACAAAATGGTGGATGAAGTTACAATTTTACTTATATGAAACGGTATAGCAGTGTTATCCAGAATGTTTGATAATCCTGATGTATAGATATGATGGTGTTACCCAGAACATTTTGTCAGTCCTGATGTATAGATATAGTGGTGTTACCCAGAATAGTGATTCATGCTGATACACAAGTGGAAGTGTCTTCTCTGAGAGTTGGTAATTCTTTTTTGAGTGGGAGAAAGAAAAAAACCCCTCAATTTTGCTTCAGACAGAACGTGTACTTTGGGCACCTGAAATCTGAGAAACCATCAGATCTAGAGAGTGGCCTAGGGACGGGCGGGCATCCTCTGTCCCTGGACGCCACTAATCTGGTCACATGGGGGCGTAAAATTGACCCCCCACTTGACCAGGAAGATGGCAAGGCAGCAGGAAGTCCTGCTGCCTCGTCATCTTCGGGCACCCTTGGCCCCCCATGTTGTCATCGATGTGGGTGGGGCCAAGGAAAACTGAGGACACTCACCAAGCCTCGCGCCCCCCCCCCCACCTCCAAGCTGGCAGTCAGGGGAGAGCAGGAGCAACTGAAAGTCTTTGGATCCTTTGCTTTTATAAGCATTGGGTGGGGCTTGGGGGCAGGGCTCCACCCCTTGAGGATGTGGCCCTGCCCAAAGTCCCGCCCCCATGTTTATAAAAGCCAAGGAACTGAGGAAGAAGCCTTTCAGTTGCTGCTGCTCTCCCCAGGGCGGAGGGCAGAAGAGATTGCTGGTTGCCAAATGGGAGCCAGGAAGGGGGGGGGCGCGAGGCCTGGGGCTTGCGGCTGCATCCCCCTGATCAGCGCCCTCTGACATAGTGGGGGGGGGGCGCACCTGGAGAACAGCTGTCTCTGGGTGCCATTTTCCCACCTCTGGACCTAGAAATCTTAGTTACATTTAATCTTTCCTTAAAAGCCAGTTATCTCCCTAGAAATGGGGAGGAGAGGGGGACAGCCCCCCCCCCCCAAGTTTAATCAGCCTACCTGAATCTGTGCCACAGATGACGTTTTTGCCATTTGGATTTGCCCTTTCCATTCAGGCATCTTCAGGTTGCTGCATGTTCCCTTTGGGCTCAGTGCAGTTTTGAGGTTTTTGATGGCCTTAAAAAAGGAGTGCAGCTGTCACTTCTTCGGAGCTTGATGGGAGAACTGGTTGCTCCTTTTAATGAATCGAAAGTATGAACTAAGGCATTTCAAACAAAAGCACCACCTCCCGCTTTTTTCTCTTCCTGCCTGAATATACAGCGGTGTGTGTATGTGATGTGAACTATGCCCTAACCAAATTCGCAGGGAGAAAAAAAGTTGTGGTGCTTTGCAACTGGTTCAGTAGCTAAAATAAATCAAAAGGGGAAGGGGGAGCCAATTACAACCACACTTCCCTCTCTTTCTTTCATTTCAGCCGTGGAGAGGTGAACTCTTTTCTTTCTCTCTTAAGTTTTGGGAAAAGCTAGGTTCCTTCCATGTTGGGTGTGTGTGTGTGTGCATATTTATTTATTTGCCTTCTAAGGTTCTTAGAAGAAGCTCACCCAGAATAACAATACTTCTTTCACTGCCTGTTTTAATATGCCTTCCCTTTTCTTCATACGCTTGTGTGTGCCTGGATGCGGTTTCTGATTATCCCCCCCAGCACCCCACCATGTCTCCTCCAAGGTGAAGGAGAAGAATCCTTGTCTTATCCCTGGAGATGGCTGAGTGAACATTTCTGAAATAATTAGTGTTAAGATTTCAAGTTAACAATGAAAGTGCTTTTCACTTTGGTGAACCTTTTTCTGCGGTTCTGCTAATCTAATAGGTGTGAAACAAACTGCACAAGGTGGTAGGGCAGATTTTTTTGCCTTTATTTTGCTCCTTACCTTCATTCATGCATATTATGTGAATTTTTGCCTTTATGGGATCCTGGGTTTTAGTGAGCTAAAGTCGAGTCCATTTGCACCTTAGTTTTTCATGAGCAAAGGGTGAGGCGTATTATTATTCCTGATGGAAATCCAGCTGATAAGGTAAAGAGCCCCAGATGGGCTTCTGGCATTAAATTATGAGGAAATCCATTTAAAGGCTGTTCTCTCAATTAAGGGCATGCTAGCCTGATTGGCACTGAGGCAGAATCAATGGCCTTGGGCCACTTTCTTCTACAAACACCAAGGTTTCCCAAAGCTTAGCTGTCAGATGTTTTTCCAGAGGGTCAGCTGATTCCCAGCCCCTTTGCACCTTGTTGACTGCTTCTGCCGACAGTCATTTTTCTAAATCAGTGCTGCGCAGCTACAGGGAGTGGGGTGCTGGGTACATTTTCTCAACTCCAACAACTGCATTTTCATTAAGCTGAAATATTATCAGCAACAGCATCAGTGCAGCCCCCTCCCTCTCTCTCTTTCTCTCTCTCTCTCTCTCTCTCTCTCTTTCTCTCTCTCTCTTTCTCTCTCTCTCTCTCTCTCTCTTCAAAAGACAACACAGGAAAATAACATTTTTCACTGGAATATCTTTCAGTGACATAGGGGTGCTTGCTTACCTTTTTAGCAATATGGATCTACTGTTATCACTCAATGCAAAATGTTTTGTGGAGCTGGTATTAGGAGTATGCTTTTTGCACTGTGGAGGCCAGGGTATCGTGGAATATTTCTGAGAAGTAGGTTTGGCTGAGCAATGGCGGCTGAGTCTAGGGCACTCCGTTGCTGAGTTGGGGTTTGGGCCCAGGTTTCTTTTGCGAGTATCAACATTCTGTGAACTATGCTATTCTGTGTCAGACGAGAAGCAAGGCCACCGCATCAATCCCTGATTGCAATGTGCTTAATGTATCAACTGCCATGGCAATAGTGTCAGAGAACTGCTTCTGTAACTAATAACTAATGTAAATTAATTATCTCCCTCTTTAGTATAATTTTATCCCACCTTTTTTCCAAGGAGCTTATGTTGACATACATGAGTCTCCATTTTGTCCTCACAAAACCTCTGTAGGGTAGGTCAGGCTGAGGGAAAGAGAGAGAGAGAATGGCCCAATGTCACCCAGTCAGCTTATTTAGTTAATTTATTTATTTATTTATTTAGTTAATTTATACTTTGCCTTTCAACTCAGAATGGTTGCTGTCATTCTCCTTTCCTCCACTTTATCTTCTCAACATCCTTGTGAGGTAAATTAGGCTGAAAGGGTGTGACTGGCCCAAGGTCACCCAGGCGGGCTCCATGGCAGAGTGGGGATCCAGATCTAACAGCCCCATCCAAAAGGCTGGGTGCCTGGATGCAACATCCGCAGCCACACTGTTCCCAGGAGGCTTCCCAGCAGAGTGGGGAAGCTGAAAACACAAAAAAGCCTCCTTGCCACCGGAAAGCGTGCATTGGGCTTAATGGACTTATGCCACTCAAAAGGTGGTGCAAATCCCAAGCCCCAGCTACTGGGCCAATAGGGGCAACGACCAGGTGAAAGCTGACTAGCATCAGCTCCGCCCCCAGACCTCCCCCGCCACGCTGGAGGCAGGGGTGCAGAGGGCTGGCACAGTGTTCAGGGCCATATCTCACCACCCTGGAGGGCTGTGGCAGCCACCCACTGATGGATCTGCCCCTCTGCTGGGGACAGAAGCTCTGGAAAACATACAAATCCATGCTTTTTGCTTGACAAGGCACAAAAAAACTTTTTGGAAATACTTACTTGGCTTCCTAATAACCTTGAGTTTCATAAAATAACTATTAATAGCATGATAATGCTCATCATGCGCAAATATGTGATTTTAAGGAATATTTTTTCAAGCTGAAAAAGCCCTGTTTATGAACATCTTTTTGCATGTAGCAATGTTCAGTCCTGGATAGAACTGTCCATTGCTATGTCATAGTGCTATTTCACTATGTCAGTGAAAAGACCCATTCAGCCAGTTCAGTGGGGTTTCTGAATATAATAAAAATCTTGTCTTAACTTTTTTATTATATATGCTATTTATAGTCTACCTTTCTCACTGAGACTCAAGGTAGATTATTACTGTAGGTCAGGGGTAGGGAACCTGCGGCTCTCCAGATGTTCAGGAACTACAATTCCCATCAGCCCCTACCAGCATGGCCAATTGGCCATGCTGACAGAGGCTGATGGGAATTGTATGGTGGGGGGGGGGGGGGGTGGGGGGGGGGGGGGGTGGGGGGGGGGGGGGGTGGGGGGGGGGGGGGGTGGGGGGGGGGGGGGGTGGGGGGGGGGGGGGGTGGGGGGGGGGGGGGGTGGGGGGGGGGGGGGGTGGGGGGGGGGGGGGGTGGGGGGGGGGCGGGTTGGTGGGGGGGGGGGGGAGGGGGGGGGGGGGGGGGGGAGGGGGGGGGGGGGGGGGGGGGGGGGGGGGGGGGGCGTGGGGGGGGGGGGGGGGGGGGGGGGGGGGGGGGGGGTGGGGTTGAGGGGGGGGGGGAGGGGGGGGGAGTGGGGGGGGGGGGGGGGGGGGGGGGGGGGGGGGAGGGGGGAGGGGGGGGGGGGGGGGGGGGGGGGGGGGGGGTGGGGGGGGGGGGCTGGAGTGCCAAAGGTTTGCCCTCGCGGTCCTATTTGCTCTGGGCTCAACACAGAGAAAGACCATCTTGTTAAATGCATTGTAAGATTTTTTACGCTTGCTCGTCTAAATGTACTACCCACTGCTCAAACAAGTGGTAGATACCATAATACTCCACATGAGAACAGGGTTTGTTCCTGCACAGTCGGTTTGCCTGAGATGACAGAACATGTGCTGCTTCATTGTAACAATTCAGCGGATCTCTGCTCACTTTTTCTCAAAGTCATTTTGAAAAAGATACCAGCAAGATCAGATAACTTGTTCATCTTGGTCAGTTGTGATGCTGGCAATCACACCACCCATCTGAGTGACTCGGTACTGCACAACTATTGCACCTTGGTAAGTACTCCCAGAGCCCGAGAGGAAAGGGGAGAGGGTCCGGCATCTGGCCCTGGCCCACCCACCCTAGCGGAGGGAAGGAGGGAGGGGGAGGTGAGTGAGGGGTGGCATGCAAGGGAGGGGAGGGGTCCTGGCATCTGGACATGGCCCACCTGCCCTAGTGGAGGGAAGGGAGGGGGAGGGAAGGGGTGGCATGCAAGGGAAGGACAGGATACCAGCAAGATATCAGCAAGATCAGGGACGTTGTATTGAATTTGTTGAGTGGTAACCGTCCTTACATTACGGAGATGGTTGCCAAGTTTTTACATAAGGTCTTTGGCCACAGAGATAAATCTGTGTATTAGTTTTAGCTATTAAGTTTTAATCCATCCTGTACATTGATGTTATTATTTTGTTTATGCCATTAAAAGTCTGTTTGTTGACTGGTTTATTTTGCTTGTTTCGTGCTTTGCTTGAATTAAGGCACTTCCTCAGAGTCAAAGCTGCATATTCATTCCTACAACCCCATTTAATACATTATCCTAACATAAAGCGCCCTGGATACAATATCTATTAAAATCACCATTACAAAAATAGGACTTACTCTCACCCCAGTATTGAAACCTTTCTGTAATGTGATCCTAGCATCTGCTATTACAGGCGATGGATTAGACTATTATCTACTTTGTAAAGCGGCCAATACACTCTGCTCGTGTGGTGTCTGCCAACATCACATTTTTCTCTTTGGGACTCTTTTTTTTTTGTCACAAAGGACCAGCTCTCTGCTGCGCCCCTTAATTGGCAAGTGTATCAGTTTTGCAAGCTAGCCAGGCTGTGAATGGGGGGAAATGTTTCCTCTGACGCTGAGCTGAATTCCCCAGATTGGAAGCAGTTCTGAGTGGATGTCCCAAAATCAGGTTAAAGAGTCCACCTGTACCCAAGACTACACATAAAGGTGAGCACAGGTGGTGACCGTTTTCTATAATAGCGCGCTGAGGCACTTGGTGAAGTCGATGGTAAATAGATTCAGGACAAACAAAAATATATACCTACTGAATGATGGGCAACCCAATCCACAAGCCTGCAGTTGCTAGGGAGGGCACTGCTGTCACACCACTGTGCTGCTTCCAGAGGTCTTTCAGGCAGCATGGGGAGGAAGGAAAAAAACCCTCCGGCTATGTCCATAGGGCCGTGGTGGCGAACCTATGGCAGTCCAGATGTTCATGGACTACAATTGGCCATGCTGGCAGGGGCTGATGGGAATTGTAGTCCGTGAACATCTGGAGTGCCATAGGTTCACCACCCTGCCAAAGGGCTAAATGGAGCTGTGGGGCAACTGGCTGTCAGGCTCATTCCGCACATGTAGAATAATGCACTTTCAAACTGCTTCCAGTGCTCTTTGAAGCTGTGCAGAATAGCAAAATCCACTTGCAAACAGTTGTGAAAGTGGTTTGAAAACGCATTATTTTGCATGTGCGGAAGGGGCCTCAGTGTCTCAGCCCTCTCTTCCAACGGGGATGCCCCTTATGCCACCAGAGGGAGCAAATGCACCAGTGCAGCCTCATGTTGCATCCAAGAAGTGATTCAGCCTCCTCCTCTCCCCCCTCCACGCACACTGGATTGGGCTACAAATTGTGGCATTCCCTGTAAGATGATGTGGTGATTGATGTAGATGATGTGTAGTGTGAGATGATGTAGTGATTGATATCTCTGAAAGGTGGTTGGACGGTTCATGGAGGAGAGGTCCATTAATGGCTACTAATCATGGTCACTAAAGGGAACTTTATGTTAACAGGTAACAAACTTATGAAATCCGGTGCTAAGGAAGAAATATCGGAGGTAGGCCTTGGACTCTGTGCCCCATTTGGCTACTGAAAAAGGATGCTGGACAACTGGTCTTCTCCAGCAGGGCTGTTCTGATAATTTTTTTGTTCTCCCCAGCAGGCTTCGCCCCTCCCCTGTAGCAACCCACCTATCCAACATGCAGGAATAGTATGCTGCCTCTAGGGTCTGAACAGAGAGTAGGGTTTTTTAAAAATCTCTTTCAGATCAGCTTGGAAAGACAGGCTTTTTTAAAATGATTGTGAGCTACTTTGAGTTCCATTGATTGGGATAAAAGATTGGGATAAAAGAGATATATTCAATTATTTGTTAGTCCTGATCCTTTGGTATTGGTTAGAGCTAACTAAGGTTGACACTTGACAGGAACAGTGTGGATGGCTACAACATTGATTGGGACCATCGGCAATCATCCTGAGACATCTATGTCTCAAGGGAGGCTTTGTCAAGCCATCTGTTCCCTGGGTGTGCAGCCAGGGGGTTGGGGAGGGGCATCAGCAGAACCCTTCATTGTTGTACACAGAAGGGAGGAGGCATTGGCACTTTGAGGCACAGGTTTGTGAGCAGGCAAGGATGCCCGTTGAGTTTGGAGCTAGGTTGGAGTTGCAGTAATGTTGGCAGTCATTAAAAGCTCCCCCTACCACATGATGATCCTTGCTAAAAGATAGAGAAATGTTACTAATAACAATGCAAATCAGCTATCAAGAAAACTAGTTTAACTGGGTTGCTGATATCTTCATGCCGAGTGGCCTGCACAGTGTCAACTTTGGAAACTTTAATGTGAATGGCTGCTAACACATTTTGCCAGATCCAGACTTGCTTGCTTGCACAGCGACTGATATGGGCAATTCTATATTTAAGCACAGAAAACATTTAGACTTAATAAAAGACAAATACGACAACTTTGATTAATGCAGACTCTGGGAAGGATGAGATTTTCTCCAAATATTAAAAAAAAAATTAGTTGACGGTAATGAATGGTTTCAGATTATAATGGAATCACAGCCCGGTTTTATAGATTCACCACAAAGTAAACATGTTACTTTGCAACCCTGGTCTGAGACTAATTTGAAAAACAGTCTATCATTTTCCCTTTCTCTCTCAGTCCTGAAACATTCAGCAGAAATAGAAGCTTAAATCATTGCCTGGCTATGTTTGATGCGTCTCCAAAGAAAAGTGGGTAAATAAATACACAGTTTTCATTCACTGCAAAGCATTTAACACTGACCTAACTCTCCAATAACTAGTGGAAGATTATAGTCCTGATTCTCATTTACTGGCTGGCTTAGGCTTCTCTGAGGAAACAAAGTGGCTGCTTGCTGGCTTTTTGCACCCTTGAATCAATAGCACCAGGAAAGACTTTTTTATGCTACTAAAAGACATATAGTGTAAAAATTAAAAAGATAAATGGATGAAATTTAGAAATTAGCAAGGGATCGAAAAAGGGAAGTAGTATAAACAGAAAGGCATATATAAATACAGAGGGAGTTAAACCATTGACAATAGAGGCAGACTGAAATAACCATGGTTTCTTCTTTGAGTCGTGAGAATAGCTATTTTCTTGTTTGAAAGCTTAAAGAGCTATTAAGATGGGCAAATCACTGGTAAAACAGCTGGAAATGTAAATAGCAATTTAAACAGTCCATTGCCCCTCAATCTAAATGTGGAATGCACAGATCTACTTCAAAACAGTCCCTCTGGTTTTATTATATTGTCAACGGTAAGAGGATTGAGTGGAGAACCCTTTTCTCAGTGGACTTGAATGGAGATGGTGTGCTTTATTTAGCAAATCCACAATTATTTTTTGCAAGTGAGCAGACGGATCTCTAATTTTCACGCCCTTCTCCCTTAGAGACCTCCTTCAATTGTGCTATTCTTTCATTATGTGGAACTAATGAAGTGCTCTGCAGCCTTTAGTTCTTCAAAGAATCCATTGCTGCTGGAATATAGTACTTAAATAAAACATGTTTCATTGGCCGACTTCAAAACAATATTCTTATAAAGAAAAAGGGAACAGGGAGAAGGCAGGGAGAGGCAGTGCAGAAGAGGCCCAAAATCACTGGATACAAATGAATGGATGCTATATAGAAGGATGTGTTTTTAAAGATAGAGTTGCTGTACAAAGGTTTTTCAGTTTGGGGGCTTTCTCAGACTTGAGGTCTCGTATATGCCGAGGTCTCATACACTCTGCAAAATGCTTTGATTTGTTAAGAAGCAACTTGTTAAAATAATCAATCTGAAAATCAAACTACTGTCACTCTCTGGCACAAACAATAAAATATTGCACCTTCCATAATGTTGTTCTTTTTAAAGACCTTTCATAGAAATATTGTCCTTACTTTACCCACTGTAATAGAATCATGCCTGCTTGGAGATTCCCTCCACCTCAGTTTCTCCATAGACACGTCTCCCTGTTCACTCACACTTTTACTCTCGCCTGTCTTTGTAGATAAAGTATCTTGCTATTGATAAAACTCTCACACTATTTTAGTTGCTTTTAAACACACACACACCCCTGGCATCTCCCTGGTCTCCCCCCTTCAATGTTTTTCCTTTTCATGGATCTGGGCTACATTTCCTTCGCCACACCTCTCAAATAAGTGTCTATGTATTTCCTTCCAAAGAAAATGGAAGTAATAAATTCCTCCTTTCGAAAATGTAAATGATAGTGGTGCATGAGGAGTTTTTTTTTCTGTGAAGTAATCCTGAATTGTGAGAAGTGGACTCCAGGTTTGGACTAGGATTGAGAACATGGGAAGATTTGGGGGAGGGGATGTAAACTTTAATTTTTATCCGTCGTATTAACTTTCTTTTATTTAGCACCTTGTTCAAATGTGCGGCATATTGGATCCTGGCTTTAGCCACTGAAATAAGATTATCTTGATTATGACCCTGCTGCCAAGATGAGAGTTGACTCAATTTCAGTAAAAAGTTGAGCAAACTAATGCCTGTTTTTGCTAAACAGCATATCTCTTTGGAAACTGCTGCAATTGTATTGTTTGCATCTAAAGAATTTTTAGTGCACATCTTTTTTTTAATCTCCACAATTCTGTCAAATTTGCTTCCGTGGAAAAAAAACCCCCTATTTAGATGCCTCTATGTAGATGAAAGGCGATTGATGTTTTGAGGGATGCCTAGTTTGAATTTCAAGACCTCCCTTTGTTAAGAATGCAGCATGGTCCTAATTAGCTACCGTTGTACCTTGATAATAAGCACATATCTTGAACAATGCCAGACCAAGAAAGTCATGGGAATTAGGAGAGCTGGTTCAGCCCTTTCAACATTTAGTCTAAATCTCTGGCATAATGTTTTTGAGCTCAACCCAACATCTTGTTGTTTAAAAATGTTGTTACTAGATTTACCAGCAACTACCTGCGCAGCACAGCAGTGGATAAATAAGATTCCACAATAATCCCTATATTATGGTGGCACAACGTAATTGCCTTTGTATTTATTAAACCTGTTAAAAAGTATTTAAAAATGTAATATAACAAGAAAGCTGCAGATTGGTACAAGATGCATATTGTTACATTTACTTAGAGAACTGTGGGAATATTCACTTGCATGAACTCCATTTAGAGTTCTTGTAGCTCCCTTTGCGAGGAAAGACAGCATGGTATAGTCCAATCTTGTCATATCTCAGAAGCTAAGTCAGGTCAGCACTTGGAAGGGAGACCTCTAGAGAAGACTGCAGAGGAAGGCAATGGCGAACCATCTCTGCTTTTCACTTGCCTTGAAAGCCCCTTACTGTGGTTGCCATACATTAGCTGCATTGTTACCCAGGATGGAGATGCAGTCTCTCAATAATGTGGGAGAAATTAGCTCAGAGCAGATGACTTATCACTATTGCAAGAGGCTGGGTAGGGAATCTTTAATACCAATGTATACGAAGATCAGCTCTTGGAAGAAAATCCACAGAGAGGAATATAATACAAATTTGACAATCTTTATTGTAGGGACAAGAGGTTCACAAACACTTGATTCAATACAATAAACACACACACAGAGAGAATTCCTAAGGTACAAATAGGTGGGAAAATAGGTTTGGAATAGAAAGGGGTATGGAATATATATATGGGTAATATGACCTGATCATGACATGAAGAAGATCCAGGGTTCAGAACCAAACAGCCAGCATCTGGTTCCAGGGGGCAATGCACTGGGCACAGTGACAAAGATGGAAAGGTGTCAGTGCCACTGGGCAATTGGTCCCTTGGAGGATAGGATATTTATAGGGTGAAGAACCACCTTTGGGGGGTGTCAGGATGACCTTTGGGAGGTGCTGGGATAACCTCTGGGAGGCGTCCAGATGGATTGTTTGAAAAACAATAGAGTGCATTGTAAGGTGGTCAGGAGAAGTGAGTTACAGAAGGGAGTATCTGGGTTAAGATAATCAGGGGAGGCAATGTTGTCAGAGGTCTTCTTGTGGCTGGAAATGAGTATCCATTCAGCAGGGCTACTGTATTGTGTTGAGAACACATTCTTCTTTGGCTAGGGAGCTGAAAATGTGCTGCTATGGCAAGCAAACTGAGAACATGAGAACAGAAAGAAAAAAATTCCTGGAAGTTCTTTGTAGGTAGACCTGGCTATTACCAGAGAATGGGCTCCCCGTCTCTGCAATGCTAGCATCACCCTTTAGGCCAGGGGTAGGGAACCTGCGGCTCTCCAGATGTTCAGGAACTACAATTCCCATCAGCCCCTACCAGCATGGCCAATTGGCCATGCTGACAGAGGCTGGTGGGAATTGTAGTTCCTGAACATCTGGAGAGCCGCAGGTTCCCTACCCCTGCTGTAGGTCAAATGCAGTCAACACTATGAGGCAAACAACAAACAATAAAGATTTGGATTGAAACAGCATAAACTAATATTAACATAACATATTAAACAATGCAGAAATTGCATAGTAACTATATCAGACAGTACATACTATACATAGTGTAAATCACAGCCCCTATTGCAAGAGCATCTTTCTTGTATTTCTTATACACATTGTATTAAATTTCTTATACACATTATATTATATCATAACCCTATTACCTGTGTAAAAAAAGCTCGGCTAAATAATTCAGTTTTGCATCGTTCATAAAAAGCCAGGGAGGTGGGAACCTCCCCAACCTCCTCAGGTAGGCTGTTTCACAAGGTGCGGGCCACAACACAATGCATGTGTATTGACAGTTGTTGATTTTGTGCATTTGCAAGGTGGCACCTATAGTAGGCGCTGTTCCAATGAGTGAAGCTGTTGAGGCACAGCATGGAAAAGTGGTGGTCTTGAAGATATGAGGGGCCAAGGCCATGAACAGCTGTATGTGAAAGGCTGAAATGACCCAGGATTATTAAATGACCTGCTTCCCTATGTTGTTGTTAAGAACTTGCTCAAAGGGGCTGCTCTGTGTGCCTCCCTCTCCTTGGAGAGTAGAGATGGACCAGAGAAATAGGGCATCTTCTGTGGGGATATTGCCTAGGGAATTTTCTCCTGCATTCATTATTTAAATTTTTTGTTAGCTGCTTTGAGAACTCTGTGGATTAGTAGATAGAGCAGAAGTATTTTAATCAATAAATCAGTTGCATGGGACTGAGATTAACATCACTATTAGGAACGAAGGGATTTGTCCATTATTCTTTGGGTTTGCTCAGTCTTCTTCTTGACTTAACACTGAGGTCTTCTAAAATTAATTCTACAGCTGATGCAGCTTCACTGCTCATTCATTCTCGTCTTTTCCCTGTTCTTCCACATTAATGCTCATTAGCAATCAAGCACAAAATATTGTGTTGAGATTCCTTTGGGGCTTGATTTTTATCTGTGTCCCCTAATGCATGTACATTGATAGTGGAAGAAAGTACAATGGTGTGGAATTTCTGGGAAAAATTGATTTAGCAGTTTGTTCAAATGCCTCAGATTGTGACCTGATTTTGCATGTTTATTTTTACTTATATTTAATAAACAAAAATCATGAATGTGTTAAGAAACTCAGATGGCAGTAGAGAGTGAGAGATTATTGAAAAGGAGGAGGAGGAGTTGTTTATATCCCCCCTTTCTCTCCTGCAAGGAGACTCAAAGGGGCTTACAAACTCCTTTCCCTTCCCCCCTCACAACAAACACCCTGTGAGACAGGTATGAGAGAGCTTGGAAGAGCTGTGACTAGCCCAAGGTCAGCCAGCTGGTGTGTGTTGAAGTGCACAGGCTAATCTGAATTCCCCAGATAAGCATCCACAGCTCAGGCAGCAGAGTGTGGAATCAAACCTGGTTCCTCCAGATTAGAGTAACATCTGCTTTTAACCACTATGCCATTGCTGCTCCAGATTAGAGTACACCTGTTCTTAACCACTACACCACTGAGTGTGATAAATTTGGTGAAAGACTATCAGATATAACAGAAGTTGATTCTGGTGAAAAAAATCTGGAAGACTATAAGTTTAAAAAATGCAGACATTCAAAAAGAGACATAGAAAAAATAGTTCACTAAGTAGAATCAAAGATAATGGATCCTGACATACTTGGTTCAGAAAACTGGTTTATTAAATTGGACAGACTAGAAACCAGGGTAAAGGAGGTACAGACAGAGGCAAGAGAAGATAATGCAAAGGCCTAGTGGGGTTCCTTGTGAATATTCTAAACTAGTATTGATTTGGAGTTGATCTGCCTATAGGACAGGAATTAATGATACTAAATGATCAGGAAAGCCCAGGGATACTCTGGCAACTTTTATCATGTTAAGAACAAATGACACTACTCTTAGAACATGTGGAAGTAGGGAAAATGTGCCTCACAAGCCCGGCTGTGTGTGCCCTTGCATTAATAATGTTGTGGGGGAAATGGATTTGTGAATGCCAAACCATAAATCAATTTATAACCTGGTCACAAAAGCTTTGCCGAAAGTCTTTAAAAATATCTTCATAACTATTACCTTATTGCCTGGGGAACAAATTATACAGATGTTGGAGATGACTTCTTTTATTCTTCCTTGCACTTATCATGTTCAAGAATGATATTTTTTTGGTCCAGCTCCATCTATCATGACTAGAATCAGTCATGTTATTTCAGTGTGAAGATCACAGACCAGTTCTTGATAATATAAGCTCTTTCAAGGCTCTTTCCTTGGCAACGGATCTTGGGCACTTGGTTCTCACAGACAGAAGATATGCAGTAGATAACAAACCCAAATACTGATGAATTTTTCTCCTTTAATATAATTTCTGAGGTCAACTGGCCATTTGTAGGGACACAATAAACTTGTATTGGAGGAATATTTATTAGCAAAGCTTCAGAGTTAAATAGAAAAGCAATGAAACAAACTGCCCCCCTCTACCTTAAAGAAGGAGCAGCAGTGGCGTAGGAGGTTAAACTCGTGTATCTAATCTGGAGGAACCGGGTTTGATTCTCCGCTCTGCCGCCTGAGCTGTGGAGGCTTACCGTATCTGGGGAATTCAGATTAGCCTGTACACTGCCACATACGCCGGCTGGGTGACCTTGGGCTAGTCACAGCTTCTCGGAGCTCTCTCAGCCCCACCTACCTCACAGGGTGTTTGTTGTGAGGGGGGAAGGATAAAGAGATTGTAAGCCCCTTTGAATCTCCTGCAGGAGAGAAAGGGGGGATATAAATCCAAACTCCTCCTCCTCCTCCTCCTCTTCTTCTTCTTCTTCTTCTTCTTCTTCTTCTTCTTCTTCTTCTTCTTCTTCTTCTTCTTCTTTTTCTTCTTCTTCTTCTTCTTCTTCTTCTTCTTCGTCGTCATCGCTTCGTCGTCTTCGTCTTCGTCGTCGTTGTCTTCTCCTTCTCCTTCTTCTCCTTCTCCTTCTCCTTCTCCTTCTCCTTCTCCTTCTCCTTCTCCTTCTCCTTCTCCTTCTCCTTCTCCTTCTCCTTCTCCTTCTCCTTCTTGATTTGGTGAAGCCAAATTCATCCTCAAAGGATAGCACACAAATCTGGTAGGTATCCAGAAGGCTCAGTTAGAAGTAAAGAATGTGTAAACTAGAGAGCATGAAAAATATAATGAGATGGGCAGCGTGATCCTGCGTGATCCTGAGGGCAGACATTGCCTCTGCAGACAGCCACAGCACAACAATGGCACCTCTGGTCTGCTCCCTATGGGAAGACTTATGTGGTAGTCAGAGGGGAAAGAAGCGAACTCTCCCCCTTTTTCCTGTTATATACTGTGCTGCCATGTAGCTGTGGAACAGTGGCAGTCCACTGCAGCATGGGGATAGTGGGGCCCTGATGGTCAGGCTGTCTGCAGCCAATCAGGGAGACAGAGGCCGGGGGATGGAACATGGCAGCTGAACGACCAGAGGGGTTGGGTGTGGGCGGGGCAAAAAAGACAAGTTGCCAGTCAGTGTCCTGCCCCCCCCCCCCCACGTTAAAGAAATCATGGCAAGGGTGGGAGTCTCCTGATGGGACCTGAGGATCCCCTGGGATGGTATCCCATCTCTTGATGACAGAGATCCATTTCTTTGGAGACCATGGCTGCTGAAGAAAGTGAACTTCAGCACTCTACTCCACAGAAGACCTAACCTTCCCTAGGCTCCATCCTCAGATCCAGATCTCCAGAGGTCTTCCCATATGGATCTGGCAACCTCTCCTTCTCTGCCTATCAGTGGAAACCCCTCCCACCCCTTAAAGGGACAAAGCACAGCTCAGAGCATTGGGGAAAATGTTGTTTGGCATGGGCACCAGTCTGAAGCCACCCCCTTTCACCCCAAGTTGGATCTGTGCCAACACAGAGCAAAGGGCATGCAAAGCTCAGAAAGAGCAAGAGTGTGCATTGTGTGCACTGTGTCCACTGTGTGCATTAGCAACAACCCTCCACTCACTGGGAACTGGGAACTGTGCCACTCCACAGGATGCCCAAGCTGATGAGGGTTCTCCTGTCCCTGGAGGAGCTGGAGGAGGGGCTGGTGGGTAAGGGGATGGATTGCCTTGGACCAGTCCCCAAGGAGCCACTCCATGCTCACCTGTTCTTCCATCATGTTCCTTGCAACACAGACAGCCCCTCCAGGTGCCTGGCAGCTGCCATCTGAGAGGCTGCCAGCTCTTCCAACCTTTGCTGACCCATGGCAAAGTATTTCTGCTGCTCTCAGTGGCTCTACAGTTCTTCATTTTCAGTTGCTGCCCACATGGTCAGTAGTGTAGGAGGATGGGCTCAGCCAGGCATGAACCTTGTGCTTCTGGACCTGACAAAGGGCTGCCATCTTCAGCATCTCCTGGGACATTGGCAGGTGCAACACCTGGCTCCGAGGGTTGGGGCTTGGCCCTGCGTTTCTTCCCTCCCCAGTCTCCACTGCCTCAACTCTGCTGCAATGTTTGGTCCACCTTCTGCATGGGCTTGTCCTCAGCTGTTGGCCCCAGTGTCTCCAAGATGCCCAGTGACTGCAGGCCAACCAATCTGGCTGTTATTGTTCTCCTCCCCAGAGTTAGGGTGCAGACATGGTTGATTACATCCATTGTAAATGTCATGGAGAATGGGTCTGGGATTGGGGACAAGCGGATTGTCAGGCCCAGGAGGCAAACTATAACTCCCCTTGTAGTGCCACCAGCCTTCCTAATGTTCATCTCACTTTTTCAGTCCCTAACTCTGGAATCTCACTACCGTTGCTCTCCTCCTTATTGCTCAGTTCCATCTTCCACCTAGCCATAAGGGGATGTTTGTCCTGGCACTTGCCACCAGGAATCTCATAGGAGCACCCTGCACCCCAGGGTGTCACCTATCTGTCACCTATCTGCCCCTCCTGTCAGTTCCAGCAGTAGCTGATGGGTCCTTTTGGCATGCGCTCTATGGAGCTGGGGTGTTATCCTGCAAGGGAGTCAGTGCGGGGTATCTTCTGTCACCCACTACAGTGCACATGGTGGACTTGAAGGTGATACTCTGACCATTTCCTGTGTATGTGGGGTGGGCAGACGGAACAGCGTAAAAGCTGCAACGTGGCAAGGATCCCAAGATACCTGTTCCACCCCACTCCCCATGCAATACACCCTATTCTGTGTGGGTGAAGAGTAGGGATGTTGTTTGTTCTGAGGCTCCTGCCTATGGAAAGGAAAGTGAAGGAGAAGGTTTGGAAGAACTGTCTCTATCTTACTTACTAGTGTGTGTCTGTGCCATTTGTCCTTCCTGAGGAGATGGAGAACTTGTAAGAACTGGGAGAGCTCAGTGACAGAGACTGTGTGTATTTTACTCTCCTGGTTGGGTTTTGGTGCAGTGTTCTTGTGGTAAGTATTCTCTCTGTGCTTTCCCCACCACCAAAGTGCCACACCACTCGTAAGTCCTCATGGGAGGTGGCTGTCAGAAGAATCCTCTGCTGTTCAGCCTATCTGCTCAGGTGTGGTATGTCATGGCAAGGGTTTATAAAGGGGATCCTCCATTTGTTCCTACATAGGCGTATCTGTCAGTCCCCATGGTCCTTCACACCTCCCCCCAGGATTGTGCTGCAAGTGTCTTTGAACTGGTAGCAAGCCAACTAAGCAATTAACTTGGATTTTGCAAAGAGAAGAAATGATTATTTTGATGATAGTAAACAGGAAATACTACATTACAGATAGAATGAAACAATATAAAAACATTTATAAGAAACTAGCAGGGCACCTGTGCTTCGCTACGCATACTTCATCACAGGCTCTCTATGAATTTCGGGGTGACATTCAACATACTTGTTTGGGAACTTTGGGGTGAAATGCATCATATTTCCACACAGCCTGTATGTGGACTGATTGGTTTCGCATATTTTGCAGCAGCTTCCTGTAGTTGTCTTTTTATTATGCAATGTGTTATTGCTCTTTCACCTGGTGGGCTCCAAAAGATGTCATGTGGAAGCAGTCGTATTTTTGGGATGCAGAAAGGAAGTGTTCTGTCATTGGATCATGATGAGTGAGAAGGCTGTGAAGAGGTTCAGGGTAGGGTTGAAGGGCAGGGAGCTGGACTGTACCGCCACTTCAGCACATTCCTGGGGACTCATCCTGCCACTTCAGAGCACGACACCAAGCACAGGGTGATCGGAGGCTGAGAGCAGTAAACTTGTCTCCACAGTAATCAATCTGATGTCCATATGCAAAACCTGACAAATGTTTAGTAGTCCAAGGTGATAGTGTGATTTGTAATCTGTTTTGATTGTATTTGGCTGTAGCGGTGTTGTTAACATGAGGGTGGGTGCAGTTATATCTGTTCTGTTATGGTTCTCTCAAGAGTGCAGTTATATCTGTTCTGTTATGGTTCTCTCTTTTCAATTTCAGCTGCTTTTAGAGAGCATATTTGTAAGATGCTTCATCAGTGGCGTTGTTCCACTGTTCGAATCAGAATCTATAGAAGTAGCAATGTTTATTATTGGTTTTGTTAACAGTCTAGTGGTAACTTTTCATATGTGGTGGTTTTGGGATAGAGCAAAGTCTTTTGGAGAAATGGTCGTCACATTATTGTTATCTGCTTTTCAAGTAAATGTGACAAAAACAATAGAATTTACTTTACTCAGATTGTACTGTATCTTTTCCTAATAATATCAGTTTATATCTTTATACTTACTGATGGCAGCAAGGCTAGTTTTTGTCAAAGTTTAGAGAACTAATTGACTGTTGTGGGTTTTCTGGCCTGTGTGGCCATGGTCTGGTAGTTTTTGCTTTGAATGTTTCACTTGCATGTATGGCTTGTATCAACTCTATATATTATAGGCCGTGCAAAATGGCCCTGTGAATCTCACCTTCTTACTGATTAATTGAATCAGCTAGATTGGGCTCTGTAAGAAAATGGCTACTGCACAACAGAAATCAGAAGAGCTGTGAAACCAAGGGAAAAACACAGACTTGAGGAAAAGTAACGCCCCCATCCCCAGGAAGGTATTTCTACCATGCATCAAGAGGATCACCAATCAAATAGGAAAACTGATAGAAAAACATAACTTTCAAACAGAAAAATACAACAAATGCTACAGTCAACATAGGACAAGAGAGATCCCTGTACCTCCGCAGAAGTCTATCACATACCATGAAACTGTGGACAAGTATACTTGGGGACTACAAAATGCAGCATTCTGACAAGAATTAAAGAACATGAAAGGCACTGCCGACTAATCCAGCCTGAGAAATAAGCAGGAGCTGAACATATTGTGAACCAACCTAGACACAGGATCTTATTTGAAGACACAGAAATCTTGATAACTTCATAAGCTGCTATGTCAGACTATACAGGGAAGCCACTGAGATTTACAAACACCAGGACAGTTTCAACAAAAAGCAAGAGAGTCTGAAAATCAACAAAAACTGACTACCAGTACTAAAAAACACCAAAACCCAGAGATATTCAATGGCAATTGCAAATGAACTCCATCCAGACACATGCTAATGTTGCAAATGCAATTGCTAGTGCAGTTAAATGTGAATGCAAATGTGAATTGAAATGCAACAACAAATGCAGCTCTAAATGAACTCCACTCAGATTCATGCAAATGTGCTTCACCCCTCCCTGCCCTGTGTGAGGAGGGCAAAATATATATATCCTACCATGCAGTCACTCAACCCTGTGCCACAGAAAGAAACACATCTCACTGTAACATACCCCTGCTCTCTCTCTTTTTTCCCTGTACACTGTGCGGTCCCTATAACATCGGTGGGACCTGCCGTTTCCCCCGAGGGAGGGTTTAGTGTCGGACTCTACTTATTGTATATTTGAACGCTGTATTTTAATGGGGTTTTAGTTATAATGATAATAGAGTTTATATTTCTATATATTTATATTTGTATTCTGATTATGTTTTAATTGGGCTCTATTTGTTATATTTCTTGTGTTGTGCAGTGCCCTGAGCCCTTTGGGGGAGGGAGGTATATAAAATTAATAAACAACAACAACAACAAAATATGTCAACCATAGATGGGGGCAAAACATTACAAGAAAAAATTACCAGACCACGGCCACATAGCCTGGAAAATCCACATTAGCCTGTTCATCTCAGCCGTGAAAGCCTTCAGCAATTCATTCAGAAAAGTAAGCTTAGACCACAAGGGGAAGTGTGGTTAAATAAAGTCAAAGAACAGTATAAGGTGTTAAAGTTAACCTTGATGCAAAACTGTCATGATGTTATGAGGGTTACACGAGTTTGAGATTACACGAGTTTGAGTTTGACACGAGTGGTGATGAGAACTGGAAATGGTTTGGTTGAAAAGGTCAATGTTTGTTTGATCTTCGTTATTTAGATTGTATAGTTTATAATTATGTTTTAACCTTGTATAGCTTTTGGATATTGCAGATTAAAACAATGAAAATTACAAGTATCTGCATTACAGGCAAGTTATTTGTGAATTTTGTGAGGTTCTCCTCTTCGCAATGATTTTGCAAGAAATTTTTTTGAAATTATATTCAAACAAATTGAATGCTTTTATGTGGAAATTATTTTTAGTGGGATAATGCACGTAACAATCTAAAGACAATGTTGTACACAGCTTACATTGTCATACTTAAGAAGACCCCAAAGGTACTGAAAACCGATGACATATTGACTTTGAATACACTGTGTATCATATACTGTGGGATGTTTGTTTGCTTATCTGTTTCAACAATGAAGTCTTGTTCATGAAGGTCACTGATCTTACTTCGTTCGTTGTGCTCTGTAGCATCACTTCGGTGTTTTCCACAAGGGGACAAGATTGAGTGATTTCCCTATTGCTGCCACAGCTGGTGACACAGCACAATCATAAGAGAGCTACCACATGGGAGGTTTCCTCGCATGTTCCGGCTCCCATTCCCACATAGTAGCCATTTCCCCTGGGCTTGTTCAGATTTTCTTTAAGGCAGTTGGAATATTCTTGTAGTTTTAACTATCTGACTATCAGATTGTCCGAGGTTGTTTCCGCACGGAGACAGGCTTTTTTGTATCCCTAGGATTGACAGGCACATGCGTCGGAACCCTGGACACTTTTATGGGTGAGGCATGGGGGAAAGGATGTCAGTGACACATTAACATTACTTCCAGTTGGAAGTATCATCACTGATGCTTTAGAATATCTTCTGATCTCTGTGGTAAAAATCATAGATTGGAAGGATTCTTAGAGCATAGCCAATATAATTTCTGTGTGTGGGGGTGGGTGGGAGATGTTATCTGGCTTGCGGCTAGGCCCTTACGTTACATCACTAATATGAAATCCTTTTGAAAATGGAGAGGGAGGGGTGAGGAAACATGGCTGAAGGGGGGTGGGTTGACAGCTACATGGGAGCAAGAATAAGGGCCTGATGTTGGGGTAGTGAAATAAAAAACCATTTAAACATAATTTCATTCTTAAGGGAAACTGGTGGGAAACTGATTGAAAAAACACCATGGTTGAAGTGCTTGGGAAAACAATGGAGGGGAAAACATGCAGAATTAAAAGAAAAAAATAACTTGTGAGGAAATGGCCCTCGATCTTCAACTCTAGAGAGTTGATGCCAATTCGGGTAGGTAGACCGTACTGACTTTGATGGACCAAGGGTCTGATTCAGTGTAGCTTCATGTATTCTTGTGAAATTCTAGTGGTCTATTTTTAAAAGTCTATAGTCCCTTTCCTTACAGAGATTTGTCTTTCTCTTTATATCAGTGCAGTGAAAGCGGCTACAGGCTGTCTACTTCTTTTAAAATGAAAGCTGGGTATTCAGAGAATTTTCTTAATCGACTGTAATAACTTCATAACTTTGTAACAATATTCAACTTCTGATTTCTTTTTAAAAAGCCCTCCAGTGGCAGGGAAATGCATCAATGTGGGCAGGACATAGAGTATTTGGACTTTCCCATCCTCATGGGTTCCACGTTATATAGAAACAGCCATGAGACTTGACAAGCTGAAGCCAACAGGGACATAAGGATGAGTAGCCACAAAATTGGATCCGCTTTTGCAAAACTAGAAGGAGGGACAGTTTAAACTCCATGTTCTTCCTTATTCCAGCTCCCCCAGCTACCACCTGGGTCCTTCAATTGTAGAGCTGATTTAGTTCCCCAGAGATGAGAAATAGCTGCAGCAATGCAAAGAAATTGGGACAAAACTATCCCTTTTGCCCATGGTGAGATAGGATTCTATTCAGTGAATTTTTAGACACTGAACATTTTCCACAGAAAAATAGCTGGGACAACTCAAAGAATTTCAAGAAATACATTGTAATTGATTATTTTCTTCTTTTCCTTAATGTTCTGTGGTCACAGATGCTGATGAATGTGCAGAAGGGACGGATGACTGCCATATTGACGCAATTTGTCAAAACACACCCAAGTCCTATAAATGCATCTGTAAACCAGGTTATAAAGGGGAAGGGAAACAATGTGAAGGTAAGGTTAGCTGTTCTCTTCTTTTTCCTCTCTCCATTTTGAGTGTTGATTTCAACTGTTTTTATAAATAATAGGTTTCCTGAACTGATTAATGGAAATTTATAGCTATACTGCATAGTAGAAACCAAAAAGCAGGCATTGCTTGTGCGAATTATTCGGTAACAAAAGGATGCTCTGTAAGGTGTTTCTAGAAACCCTAGGCCGACTTTTTAAAAAATCTTCATGTAGGTTCTGAATATTTCATAGTGATCCAGCTTTGCCATGTGCTTGGCTTCTCTGGGGGAGGGTCACTTGGGCTTCTAAAAATAGTAAGGTGTTAATGAAACTACAGGTCTAAATGGAAATAGTTTATGTACTGTTTCTATTAATTTGTTGTCAGCAATGATTATGTACACTCTGAAGTGGGGTTATACATTAAAATAAAGGAATGCCTTTTCCTGTTTTCATGAGGGGGCACTGGTAAGAGCAATGGCTCTACGCGTACCTCATTTATGTGGAAGTGTAAAAAGATACCAATTATTGATATACCGAATTCACAGGGTGACCCTCAGCAGAATTATATCATTTTAAGTCCATTGAAGTCAGTGGGCTTAGAGGGATGTAATTCTGTTTAGGATTGTACTGTCAGGAAACAATTGGTTATTATTTTTGTAAAGACAGTTTCCAGAAAGTGTGGTTCTGAAGTTATGCCTGAAAGTCTGTGAGCTGTTAAAATCAACTACCAGAGAGGCCACTGAGTACAGTTTTCAGTGCTCAAGGATGAGGATTTTGGAGCTCTTTGCTGCTCTTCTGATTAACAAGACTAGAATGCATTAAGAAGAATGAGGAGTGCAGAATAAGCTATTGAAAACAAGGGACATTGTGAAACTGTTAGCTTTCTTAATTTATGTAGGCCAAAAGACTTAACTTTTGCTCATGCAGAGTTTTAATTGTGTTTAGTGCAGAATACATATGGCTGGATTAGAGCACAATAAAATCTGATTTTGCATTTAACCTTCTCCACAGAGGAAGCTGTTCCGAACATACAGCTGCCACATGGTGGTAGCAAAATCTTTGATTGATTCTCCTTCATTTATAGACCACTCTCCTCTTTAGTGGGGACCCACAGTGGCTTACAATATTCTCCCCTTCTCCATTTTATCCTCACAACAACCCTGTGAGATAGGTTAGGCTAAAACTAAGTAACTGACCCTGGGGCTCCCATCAAACTTCTATGGCAAATTAAGCCATGCTGGCAGGGGCTAATGGGAATTGTAGTCCATGAACATCTGGAGAGCCACAGGTTGCAGACCCCTGGATTAGGGTTTTCTAACCTGGGTTTCCCAGAGCCTAATCTGACACTCTAATCATTACACCTCACTGGCTCTCTCATGTAGTACACCGGGGATGTGAGGTCAAGGGAGGCCAGAGTGGCAGAACCTTCCTGAGTCTTGAGCAGCAAACCAGTTATTGGTGACTTTCATTCTCCTATTAAAAAAATAGGCTCACTGGTCTCATCAATTGCAGTGAAAAAGCACCAGATCAGGCAGCTATCAATCTGCTGCACTGAGGGACAGCGTCACTGAGGGGCAGCATCACGTTTCTCCCTTTCTCTGTCTTCCCCCTTTTCTCTTCCTTCCTCTTCTTCCTCTCTTACCCCTTTCTCTCCTTTACCTCCTTCTCTCCCCATTTCTCTTCTTTACCCCTTTCTCTTTCTTCTCCTATTCCCCCCCCCCCCCGTTTCTCTCTCTTCTGGCTCTAATACTACCCAGTACCTCCCCAGCCATCGGCCTTACTGTATGTCAATAAAGTATACGCAGTGCCAGTATTTAACTTTTTTTTTGCTTCAGATATGAATAAGTCCAATTTACACCTTTTTGAGGTAGACCGAGGATCATTAATTTTGAAAAATGGAAACTGGAGCCAGGAAAATAGTGTAACTTTGGAATCTGCTGCCCAGTTCAGTTGCTTTACATCACTTTCCCCGCTGACCTGTGTGAAGGCTGGGGATCGTGAAAGAAAAAGTCTCCCACCCCTTAGTATCTGAGGCAATGAATGAATGTTTCCTGTAAAAACTTTGGATGATTAGGTTAGGAGGGATATTGTCAAAAAAGGAAAGAAGCAACTTTATGTACAGATATTAAGATGTTTTCATTCAGCTCATATGGTAATTAACTTTTTGAAAAGATGTCAGTTTACCACAGAGTTCTTAATGCTTTTAAAATAAGACAGACTTTCAAGATATTTCATGAACTAAATTCAGGCTAGCCAAAGGTTCATGTGTCTGGTGTCTGTAAACTATATGGAAAGGAGTATCTCTCAGCTTTCTTTCCCTTAATCTTTAGGAACACATCACAGCATTTGAGATTATTTCTCATAAAGATCTAGGGACAGAAATTCTTTTCCCACACATCGTGTGAATTCCCCTTGACATAAGAGAATGATCCCTCTGTGACCCAATCTCTTTTTAAGTCAGTTCCCTCAGCTGTATGCACTCTGTCCAAAAGGTGAACGAGCTCTGGTCTAAGAACCTGGGCTCAGAATTCTTCCCTCCTTAGAAGGAAATCCCCTTCCTGGCTAGAGTGTGGTCTCTCTTTCCCAATACTCCCTTCCCACCAAAACCACAGGTCTTTCACAGACCCCAAAACACATCTGCTCTTTCTGGAACTCAGAGATGAACTCCCTCAAATCTTGTCTGAAGTTCTAACTCCTCCTCAAATTCCACCCACTTTCAGCCTGTAGCTCACACTTTCAGGCTCTGTGAGGGATTAACACTTTACACTTTGGCTTTTCTGCCTTTGTTTGCTCTTTAGGTCTGTCATAGCCTGTAACACCTCCATACTTGTAGCCTCACCTTGTCTCTTCAGTGTGGTATACTTGTTGCAAAACCTTTTAATCTGGGGAGGGCAGTCCTCTGTAGATATACCCTTAACACTTAAAAAACAGGGTATTACTTCCCACTGTTGAATCCTAAAATGTATCTGACATTATTTGAAAATCATGATTAAAGCATATTCATGCATGACCCTGTTTTACACTACTGATTACACACATCAGCATAAAAGCATGAGTGCTCCCTGGAAAAGGAATGTGCATTTCTTCCTGCATTGAGAACAGGAATCATGTCATGCTATGGCTCAGCAATCATAAATGAGAACTCAGCCCCAATAAACTTGCAGCTCAAAACAATGACAAGGACTACTTTCACACAGCTATGAGAAAAGTCATCCTCATTGTGCAAAAAGCAGTCAGCAGGATTAAGATGCGTGGGGCTGGCATTTACTTACTCTGTCTCTGCACAACTCACTGCTGGCAGTGGCCCCCCATCTCCTTTCTGTTAGGTTGGCCTAGCAGCTCCCCCCCCCCCAGGCCCAGCTGAGCCATGGATCACAGCTGCCCCTTCTGCTGAGTTTTTTTAAAAGCCCTGTTAAAGGATTAAAAGGGAGAGGAAACTCAGCTAAGAACTAACGTTTTCAATGCAGCCCCAGCCTCTTTCAAGTGGCCTGTCAGACTAGCTAGAGTGAGGTAAAGTGTTGTCACCTATGGGACTTGCTGAAATCAAAGCGATTTGTCACAGTAGCAAGAAAGGAAGTGAAGATGGGGGACAAAATAGACAGTGGAAATATTCCCACCCATTTGGAGTTCCCTCTTGTTTAGGTATTGAGCTCCTTCTGGAAGCTGAACAGGAGTTCTCAGCACCATGTTTGTGTTCATATTCAGCAAATTCTAAATAACACCAGAAGTAAATTGGGATTCAGAGATGTGTTCAGATGCCCTTTGAAGATACCTTCACTTGCAGGCATAATGTAAATGTAATATATGGAATTGTATGAACATGATTTTGTATGCGTTTTAACACAGATAAGTCTGCATTTTAGAATTAATATTTAAGTCACCACACAGCCTTGTAAACAACACGTGTGGCTTTTCTTCATTTGCAGCGCTTCTAAAAATGCCTCTCCAAATTATAGGCTGAAAGCATATTTGAACTGTTTAGTGCAGTACATGGTCAGTACATTACAAAGATTAAAGACCTCATGATTGCTTTGCTGAAGCCCACAGGAAAATGGAAACATCATATTCTGTAAAGGTACTGAAAATGCTTGGTTAAATGCTTTTGTAAAGCATTTTTGTGGTTTCCAGTCTGTCCGTAGCTGTGGTTTAACAGAGAAAAATTCCTAAATGTACACTTCTTGGGGCTGAAAACCTCTGTTCCATGGAAGTCACCTTTCTTCTTTTGCAAACAGAGAAACAAGGAATGAATTATATAATCTACCCTCCCCTTGTGTTCCAATGAATGAATTCTGCACTTTGGGAAAACCTATTTAAAGCTGTTGCTACATGAGCTAGTGTCCTCAGCATTGATCCATCTAGCATTGGGCTGGCTGACCACATCAAAAGATTTCTTGGGTTTTAAAACTCTCCATATTTCAAATCCTGATTTCTGTTTAATAGTAGACCTGGCTGCAATCCATGCTTATTTTATGCATAACTTTCTTCCTGTCCCAATGTACTTTGGCTTGCCCAAAATAAGAGGGCCCTGTGATGACATAGTGTAGGAGATTAGTATGCAGAAACCCATGTGTGAAATGGAATCTGAACTTCCACAAGTGATGGTATTTAGTAACTGACTGAAAAATACATAAATAAAGCAGGGCAAATGTGGTCCCTTTCTATATGCAAGCTCTTTCTTTTAATAGTCTAACAGGGATTATTTATTTACTGGAGTTTAAGACCATCAAATAGTGTGAGATATTTAATAAACAATGCAATAGGACTGGGATCACAAAAATGAGAAACAAAGCCAAAAAAAAGTATCAGGCATAATAAACAGTCCAAAAGGGAAATCTGCAGAGAACAGTTGAAACCATTTAAAGCACTCACTCAATATCCACTTCTGGCTCCAATTTTTTTGACAAGATGCCATGATCCAGTGTATCAAAGGCTGCTGATAAATCCAGTAGCAGCAACAAAGAGGCATCGACTATGTTTAAATTTAGATGTGGATCATCAGCTAAAGCCACTATTGGCATCCCTGTTATGTAGCTTGGCTTGAAATCAGACTGAAAAGAAGATGAAGAGCCCAGGAAGACTGAAGTTGGTTAGCAGCCATTCTGTCAGCCAGAGGCATATCTATAGAAAATGGTACCCAGGGGCAAGCACTGAAAATGCAACACACACACCCCCTTGCAAAACATTCCAGAACTGTTGCAATGAGAGGCAGCAAATTTAATTTTGCAAAGGATTTGCAAGCAGCAGGGAGCAGCAGTGGCATGGGAAGCAGCAGTGGCGTAGGAGGTTAATAGCTCGTGTATCTAATCTGGAGGAACCGGGTTTGATTCCACGCTCTGCCGCCTGAGCTGTAGAGGCTTATCTGGGGAATTCAAATTAGCCTGTGCACTCCCACACACGCCAGCTGAGTGACCTTGGGCTAGTCACAGCTTCTGGGAGCTCTCTCAGCCCCACCCACCTCACAGGGTATTTGTTGTGAGGGGGGGAGGGCAAGGAGATTGTAAGCCCCTTTGAGTCTCCTACAGGAGAGAAAGGGGGGGATATAAATCCAAACTCTTCTTCTTCTTCTTTCCCACCCCACCAGTTTACTTTTGCAGAGGATGGCAAGCTTTCCCACCCCAACCAAAAACACCCTATCCGAAAAGCAGTAGTTAAAAAATGAAGTTTTAACTGGGTGAAGGCGTGGTGGAGAGGACAAGTTTAAAACCTTTAATGCACTAGTAATTGAATGTTCCATTTCTAATGATTGTCTGATTCTGTGCAATCCACCTTGAGTCTCTGTGAAATAGGCAGACTGTCAATAATGTAAATAGATACAGTAAATAGATATAGTTTGCTGTAAATATGATTCTTTGGTGTAATTCTGCACATTTAATATGTTAATACTTATGTTACACGTCAGTTCTGTCCAGGGTTCCAAACCTTCTAAAATTCTTAATGCATTTGTTAGAGCAATAGAGCAAGTTACAGTAATCAATTCTGGACATGACCCACCCACCCTAGCAGAGGAAGGGGGAGGGGAGGGAGGGGTGGCATGCAAGGGAAGGGGAGGGGAGGAAGGGAGGGGGAATGAGTGAGTGAGTGAGGTGTGGCATACAATGGAGGGCCCCCCCTCCCTCCCCTCCCTTGCATGCTACCCCTCCCTCTCTCCTTCTCCTTCCTTTGCATGCCACCCTTCCCCCTCCCTCCCTTCCCTCTCCCTCCGCTAGGGTGGGTGGGCCATATCCAGATGCCAGGCCCCCTCCCTCCCCTCCCTTGCATGCCACCCCTCCCTACCCCTCCCTCTGCTAGAGTGGGTGGGCCATGTGAAGATACCGGGCTCCCTCCCTCCCCTCCCTTGCATGCCACCCCTCACTCCCTCCCCTTCCTCCTCTTCCCTTGCATAGCACCCCTCCCCTCCCCCCTTCCTGCCTCCGACATGTGACTGCAATGGCGGCACCTGGGGTGAGCCACCCCAGATGTTCCCATTTCAGCCTCGCCTCTGAGGTTGGTGATCATCTAGGAAGGGTTAATCTCCCCATGGGTCTTTTTTGGCTTTTAAAGGATGGGAGAAAGCAATCTTGGAAGATGATGGCCAGTTGGCCCCCAAGGGAGCACAGGAAAACAGGACACAAACCAAAAGATCCATTTTGGGACAATCCTCCTTCAAGAGGAAAGAGTAATTTATTTATATTTATTTACTGTAGTCAAAGTCCACACTTCTCACTGAGGCTCAAGGAAGATCACACAGTGTAAGTCGATGCAATTAATAGGATGAGACGACTTATGAACTACCATCTGGACTTACAGAAATCTGAAACAGGCATAGAATATATTAGACATGATACAGAATGCAGATACAAAGCAAAAAAACAACAACCAAACCTGCTATTACATTACTCGAGAACAATGCAGTGAGATACAGCAAACAGACAGTATGTCCTTTAAGTGGCTGTATGGTCCAAAATCCCTTTCCCCATATAAGCCCTTCCCAAACCAATTTTTTTTATCATATAGCACTATTTATAAATACGTTCTCCAGAACAATTTGATTTTGCATAGTTTGCAGAATGACAGAAGCGCAAGAGCATTTAACATCTTCAAACAGGCCATGTCGCAAGGTGGGGACCACAACAGATTATGTGGATGGATTGTTGTTGACCTTTCCCAATGGAAGAGTGGCACCCACAGAAGGCTTTGAAGAGCCTCTCATGGTGGAGCATAGGAGGAGAGGTGATCCAGAAGATATGGAGGTCCAAGGCATTAAGAGTTTTTTATGTGGCAGCTACTACCTTGAACAGAACCTGGTAACTAATAGCAGCCAATGGAGCAACTGCAGAATGGATGTAATACGCATGTTCTGCCCAGCTTCTGATAACAACTGAGTTGTGGCATTCTGAACCAACTGGAGTGTACATGCTGACTTGCAGACCCATGTTGAGTGCATTACAAAAGGCCAGTCACCCCTTTTCCCCTTTCCTTTGGTAATTTTTATTATCAAAATGTGTGATGATTTCCCCTTCAAAGCATCTGAAGAAGTGATATTTTGACCCTTGAAAGTTCATGCTAGAATAAAGGTTGTTAATCATTGGACTGGTGTCTCCAAAGCAAGCCAGGTACCTTGGAAAATGTGGCTCCAACTCATGTGCAGAGCTGCTGGTTGCTTTCTTTGAGGAAAGGGGGACAAAGGGTAGCTGTCCACAGGCTGACTAGATAAGTTTTTTGAAGCTCTGTTGTGCTGTTTTCTCCTCTGCTCCACCAGTTTTCCCACACTCCCTGTCTCAGTCATGAGGAATGATATTTTATGTATGTACTAGCGGGCCCGGCCACGCGTTGCTGTGGCTTAGTCTGGTGAAGTGGAAAAGAAAGAAAAGGGGAAGCGAACAGTTCGAACATGTGTCATTGCACAATGATTGCAAGGGAGGGGAGGGGCAAGGAGCCCCTCGCTCCCCTCCCTCTCTCCCGTTCCCTTGCATGGCAACCCGTCCCGTCCCTCCCTAACTTTCCCCTTCCTCTGCTAGGGTGGGTGGGCCATGTGCAGGTGGCTGTCCCTGTCCCTTTCACTCCCTTCACTTGCAGGCGAATTATCTATCTTAAAACACGGAGGCATGAGGGTTTGGTCCAGCAAACCCCTGGACCCTCCCTCACCTTCCCCTTCCTTCGATAGGGTGGGTGGGCCATGTGCAGATGGCCTGCCCCATCCCTTTCACACCAGATGGCAGTGGTTTTCAAGGAAGGCATGGTTGTTTCCCTTGTATCAGAGTGTGTTGCTTTGACGGCCAGCAGATGGTGCTGTTGCGGAACAGAACTGTGGTTCCAACTGTCACAGGTGTGGCATGTACACAATAACGGGCACAGTTGTGACATGTACACAACAGGAGGTGTGGAAACAGTATGGAAACCTGGCCGCATGCGAATGCGACGTTGTGTGAAAATTTCAAAGCAATCGGTCCAGTAGTTTGGTAGATTACCTGTCAACAGAAAAACGCACTGATAGATTTTTATATAGAGAGATTTCTACTGGACGTGGAAGGACGTCTTGAATGGGTGTTTCCCAACCCGTTCTCAGGGAGGCAGGATGTAGTTTTTCATCACTTCCTGTGAACTGCTTGGTCAACCAATTCTCCAGTTTAATTCCCTGCCTAACAGGGAGAGCAGCAAATTTTTGAGGCTCTGCAAAAATTTCTGTCTAGGTCTTTGTAGTGTCTGTCCTTGTCGTGTCTCATCTACCTGAACCTTTCTGTCTCCTATCTTTCCCCTTTCCCTTCGTTTTCCTCACTTTTCTTCGCGGAAGAGTCCTGGTCTACCCAGACCTCTTCCCGCCAAAAAGGAAGCCCAAAATGGCCGACCGCTTCTCCCCACCCAGGGAGATCTTTTCCAAATCGTCGCCAGTGAACACCTGGTCTTACTCCCGCAACAAGAACTCCAATGAAGGAAAAGGAAATCACCCTCTCTCTCCCGCGAGGGGAGAAACACCTCCCAACCCGCAGCACAAAAGCCCGCTGAGCGGAGGAACCGCAGCGGCAAGAAGAGCAGCAGCGACGGCCGAGCGTCGAGCGGTGCCGGGCCGGCGGTGAGCCCAGCGCCTCTGCGGGCGGTTCTTCAGCCCGCCCAGAGTCTCCTCTGCCCAGCACCCGGCATCCTCCCTTCCCCAGAGGGGCCGTTGGAAAGCTTGCCCGAGGACCGGGGAGCCTCCCTCTTCCGCGAGGCGGATGCCTCCGGCTCTCCCTCTGCCTTACGGCAACGCCGGGAGGAGGCACCACAGCGGAAGGCTTCGCCAGCTTGGCGCCGCACAGCTGATTCCACCCGGACGGCGAAGAAGGGGAGGAGAGGCGATGCTTTTCTCTCCACCAGGCAAGAATCGGCGCCCGTTGTGGCAGAAATGGGGGAAGGGAGAGGGGCCTGGAGTCCTATTCTGCCCATAACCCCAGTTCTTGGCAAGATGCCTCCCCAACTCAACTGGTCAACCTATTCAGACAAGCCATGAGGGAGGAAATCCAGACCTACCATAGAAAGGAACATGGGTCTAGACGGAGGAGACGTTCCCCATCCCCCTCTAATCGCTCCACCTCCCCCATAGACCCCAATAGGAGGGGCAGATCTAAACATAGAAAACCTATCACATTCCCAGGGGAGACTGATGAGGAACAAGCTAGCGAAGAGGGATCAGGGGTGAGTCTGAGCATTTCTCTGAACCAGAAGAAGCAGAGTCAGACGCTGCAGAGCAACCCTCCAAATTCTTCAACGTGGAGAACATCTCCAACCTCATATCCAAAGCCATCGCTGCATTGGATCTCAGGGACTCCTCTGACGCGGTAGACCCCGTACCCACACCCAACGAGGGCAAACCCCTTAAGGGTGTCCCTAAAGGGAGGAAGGAGATTTTCCCACAGCAGGACCGCTCCCCGGATTTTTTACCAGTTCCGGAATTCTTCTACCGGGGCATTCTCAGAGAGTGGAATTCACCCACCTCAGCCAAAAACCTATCCTCATCATTTAAAAAATTATATCCAGTTCCAGAGTATGTCAACAACATGCTCAAGTTCCCCCTGGTAGACGCCCCGGTCGCCGCCTTACAGTCAGGGGGCCTGGTCTCCAAGGACGGGGTAGGGACCATAAAAGACCAACTAGACAAACGTACCGAGGCCATTCTTAGGAAAGCCCACGATAGTTTGGCAGCCTTAACAAAACTCCTCCTCTCCTCGGCCACCATGGCCAGGGCATCTATCGTTTGGCTGCGCAGAATCCTGGAAATGCTACCACCAGAATCCAAAGCCATTAGAGAAGGGGTGGAAAGAATCCTACAGACTTCTTCTTACCTAGCTGACTCTAACCATGAAGGACTCCTACTCACAGCCAAAATTATGGCCAATAACGTGAGTAATGGCCAAGAAGACGCATGGCTTCAGGGGCCTGGCCAGCAGACATGCTGTCCAAACATCTGGTGGCAGGCTACTCCTTTCTTGTGGGTAATCACGGCACGGACAAGAGCTTGAACAAGTTACTCATCCAGACAAAGACAACAAGAAGGCCATGCCCAAGTCCACTGTCAGGCCAGACCATCCAAATCAGAGTCTCCAAAACCCACACCAGTTTCAGATCTCACAAAAAACACTTCCTAGGTTCAACCGAGACGGTAACCGTTGGCAAGCTTTCAAGCAAGGTATTTAAGCAAACGCATGGGAAACTTCAACCAGTTCGCTTTGCTCAACAACAACAACACCACAATCGGGCAAGACCTTCGGCAACGACAATCCAAGCAAGCAATGACTACCTGCACATTTATTCAGTAGGAGGTCAGCCTTCAGCCCTTCTCTCAAACAACAATGGAGAGGAGACCATGTAGATCGGTGGTCCCAGGAGGTCATTCAATCAGGGTACTCAATCGAATTCGCACGCCTTCCCCCCCAACGTTTCCGGGCCTTTCCGGTCAACGCCAGCATAGTCGAAAGCTAACAGAGAAGAGAGCGTAGGGTGCGCGTATCCAACATCTGCTGAGCATCAGGAGTGATAGAGCCAGTGCTCCAAATCGGAGAGATCCTCGGGTGTTTTCTCTCACTTTTTTACCGTGCCCAAACACAACGGGGACTGGCGGGCAATTCTGAACCTAAAGTTCGTCAATCAACACCTGGAACTTCATCGGTTCAGAATGGAAACTCTTCGATCCATAGTAGAAAACCTCAGACCCGGGGATTTTCTGACCTCCTTGGATCTAACCGAAGCATATCTACATATCCCGATCCACCACTCACACAAGAAATTCCTACGCTTCGCGATAGGCCAACAGCAGTTCCAATTCAGGGTGCTCCCATTCGGATTAGCCACAGCTACTTCGAGTTTTCTTCAAAGATCCTTCTATGCCCCATCACAGCTCTGCGACAACAGAAGGTCCATGCATACCCATATCCTCATCGACATCCTACGATCCGCTCGGGGAGTCGGCCTTCCAGCAAGCTTGCACTCCAGGACGTCCAAGTCAGCTTCAACAGGTTCTTCAGAACCACTGAGTTCATAGTCAACTTGGAAAAGAGTACGCATCCTTCCATCTCAAACCATGGAGCACTTAGGAGAGCTCATCGACCACAACACTAAATTCTCCTCTTCATCCCAGCCGCACCACAGGTTGCACTCGCTTCCAACCAGGACACCAGTGACCTCCATCATCTCCAGGGGAACAGTCTCCCTCCTCCTCTTGGCGAGCCTGATGGGATTGATGGTGTCCGTTTTCGACATGCTCCAATGGGCCAGATTCCACGCAAGACCTCTGCAAATTTTTCTGCGTCCATTCCAATACCAGATCATAATGAAGCAAGATCGGACTGTGAGATTACCCCTCGGCTAAAGAAGGAGCTCTTCCAGATGGTGGACCAACGAACTCAACCTCTCAAGAGGCAAAGTTTTATCCTCCACACAGACAGGAGTCAACTAATCACGCGATGCCAGCCTCAGAGGATGGGGAGCAACCCCTGGGAACCCAGGTAGTCCAAGGTCTCTGGACAGAGGGAAGGAGTCCCTCCTGACCATCAACATCCTGGAGACAAGGTCCATTTTCAATGCACTCCTTCACTTCCAAACAACTCTTCAGGGAAAACATGTCCTAGTTCGCACGGACAACACCACGGCCAAGGCGTACCTCAACAATCAAGGGGGGTCCAGGTCAACTCAGATGCACCGGGAAGTATCCCGGATCCTCTCCTGGGCCGAGAATCACCTACTATCCATTTCAGCGGAACACATCAGAGGCCAGTTGAATGTCACCGCCGATTGGCTAAGCAGAAAATCCATTGCAGAAGCAGAATGGAAGCTGAAACCGACCATCTTCCAGTGGATTGCGGGAGAGCTGGGTTACCCCACAATGGATCTCTTTGCATCAGCAGAAAATCATCAAACCCCCCAGTTCATGTCACGCTTCTTCCACCCCAGAGCGTCAGGAGTGGACGCGCTGCTGACACCATGGCCGAAGACCCTGCTATATGCCTTCCCTCCCCTTCCAATCATTCCCAAAGTCTTGAGAAAAATAGCAGCAGAACAGGCCGACGTGATACTAGTCGCTCCAAATTGGCCCCGCCGTCCCTGGCTATCATCAATCCTGGAGATGGCATCCTCCCCGGGCCTTCAACTTCCCACACCACCGGACATGCTGACGCAGGGTCCAATCGCCCACCCCAAACCACAGTGGTACAAGCTGACCACATGGCGCTTGAAAGGAACCTCCTAAGGAGTAAGGGTTACTCTGAACTAGTTGCCAGCACCATCCTGGCATCCAGAAGGACCTCCACTAGGAACATCTACAACTCATCGTGGAAGGCCTTTGTGAGATGGTGCAGAAGGAAAGCAATCGACCCCCTTGCGGCAACCCTTCCGCAAATCTTGTCGTTCCTACAGGATGGATTTAGCCAGGGTCTACGGAGCGCAACATTGAGGCGCCAGATTGCGGCCCTCAACACGGTCCTGCCAACCTTCCAAGACTACCCCATCTCTAGACATCCCGATGTCATCAGATTCCTTACAGGTGTTAAACAATTCAGCCACCGACGGTTCACAGATTTCCGACTTGGCGATTGCATCTGGTCCTATCGGCTCTTACCAAAACTCCTTTTGAGCCCGTACAAACAATCCATCTTAAGTGGGTGCGAATGAAAGCTCTTTTTCTTCTAGCAATTACATCAGCCCGAAGAGTTTCAGAAATTCACGCCCTCTCCATAGAGTCAGAATTCTGCATCTTTCACAAAGACCGGGTGGTCCTCAGACCTGACCCCACCTTTGTGCCCAAAGTCAACTCCAAGTTTCACCTGTCTCAACAAATAGTCATACCATCCTTTTGTGCAACTCCTTCACATCCAACTGAAAAAATGTGGCACAACTTGGACGTCCGTAGAGCTCTAAAAGCCTTCATAGTTAGGACAGAGTCCATTCGCGTGTCACATAGCCTCTTCATCAATGTTTCCCCCCCCAACCTGGGGGGACGCATGACCAAGGCAGCCATCAGCAGAACCATCAAAGCTTGCATCATTGAAGCATATAAGGCATCGAACCATCCTCTCCCACATGGGATCACTGCTCACTCCACGCGCAGTGCGGCGGCCAATGCCGCCTTCAGGAAACAGGTTCCCCTTATAGACATCTGTAGGGCTGCCACCTGGTCTTCAGTATCAACATTCGTCAGGCACTACAAGCTTCACTCCTTAGCAGCATCAGAGGCCACCTTTGGTAGGCGAGTGCTGGAACACATCATCGGGGAGTGATCTGACCCACCCGTTTGGGACTGCTCTGGGAGTTCCCATTCAAGACGTCCTTCCACGTCCAGTAGAACGGTCCATTGGTTACTTACCGTGAAGGGTCCTTCTACTGGGCGTTGGAAGGACGTCTTGGCCCTCCCTGGATCAGCATTATCCCCCGATGATGGATTCCTACATTGTACATATTCTTCAAAAAGTTAGCGCAGAGCCTGTCCTTTCACTGTTGTCACGTTGACGTGTTATAAGTTTATTCGTTGTTTAGTCGCTTCCTGTTATTATATTGTGCCTTAGTGGCTCTCACTGCTCTCGTCAGTCATCTACTGGAGAATTGGGTGACCAAGCAGTTCACAGGAAGTGATGAAAAACTACATCCTGCCTCCCTGAGAACGGGTTGGGAAACACCCATTCAAGACGTCCTTCCAACGCCCAGTAGAAGGACCCTTCACGGTAAGTAACCAATGGACCGTTCCTTGTCACAGCTTGGCAGATTGCTCATTGGAATGGATCCTTTTGGGGGGAGGCTGTGTCTGCAGCATGTCTCCCCACAATTGGAGGTTCCCATAAGGTCTTGAGAGAGTGGGGGGGGGCTGCAGTGTCACATGACCAGGCGTGGGCTGCTGGGTGGCCTACACTCTCAGATAGTAAGGGGATATTCACATAGAGACCAGCACCCATTGGACTCCTTGCATGCACAACTCCGTCGTTTTCCCCCAGCAGGTGGGCTGGGGGAAAAGGCATTCTTGCTTAGGCTGGCAGGTTGCCTGATGTCAGGATTTGTTGCCATTCTGCGCTCTAGCTCCTTGTGCCTGAATTCAATAAAACAAACTGTGGCCAGTTATTTTACCAGAAGTGTGTGTGTGTGTGTGTGTGTGTGTGTGTGTGTGTATGTTTTCTGTTCTGCACTGAGCTCCCCAGTAATCCCCTCCTCAGTACAGCAATTATTTCAAACTGTCTGGTTTCAGCTGACTTTTTTTAGCATTTGTTGAATTTTTGCTTCTGTGTGGCCAGCTATGCCTTTTCTCATTTTTCTGTAGGTAAGGTCAATCTTGTCTCAATCTTGGCTTCTCGTTTTCAGGCTGATGTGGGTCTGTAGGAATAGCAGCTCCTTTTCTATGGCCACGAGTTCATTGTGGGTGTTACGGATTCTCTCATATAATAGTGTATGTTCTAGGTGGCCATGGGGGGGGGGGGCTGGGGGGTTCTTTTAAAAGGTTCTTTTTGCTGGGAGAAAAGCCGGAATGGTTCTGGTGTCCCTGCAGGGCAGAAGTAAGGTTAAGGAACAGAGTATGTGTGCTTTTCTACTTCTTGTTGTTGCTATTATTATTTTATTATTAAACTTATTTCCCTACCAAGGCCAGATTCAGGGCAGCGTTGTTCCAGAGTGTTTTCAGTTTCCAGTTCTATTGGAACTTTTATTTGTTTGTTTGTTTATTAGATTTTAAACCGCCCACCCCCGAAGGGCTCTGGGCAATGTACAACAGGCCAAGAACAACATTACACACAACAGGCCAGAGCAACATTTCACACAGTAAAAATTAAGTTAAGTTAAAAACAATTTACAAGTTAAGTACAAAAACAATTTTTCTTCCCTGTAATGGCATTCAGTATATTGTCAAAGGTTTTCACAGCCAGAATCAAACCACAGATTACCAGAGCACGGCCACACAGCCTGGAAAACCTACAACAGCCAGTTTATTCCAGCTGTAAAAGCTTTTGACAATGCATCTTTGTTCCTTAGCCACCTCCTCATGTGCTTCCCTGCAAACTGGCAAAGGAGCTATCCTACAGCCAAGCCAAGAAGCAGAAGTGCATGGAAAACATGTACCCCCTTCTGTGCCAGCCCTACTGATTTGACACCCCAGGTAGTTACTTGTTTCGTTGGGGTGTTACACTGACTTGGGGAATGGCTCGTTCACAGACTAGGCCCTAGTCACTAGGGGCACCATGCTTGGCTTTTGGGGCCTGCTGGGTGCTCTGGAGCCTCTGCAATTGTCATTGTAAAGCAGGCAGAAATTCTGTCTGTTACTCTTCACTGGTGTTCATAGGGAAGATTAGCTCTCCATGCTGCCTATGCCTGTTAATCGCAGCGCTCGCTATACACAGGAGCCAGATTGGAGGGGAGATGCAATGTAGGGAGCAGCATTACTTTTTAACAGCACGTTTCCCCACTATCCTGAAAGCTGTGTGCGTAAAATGCCATCAAGTCGCAACTGACTTACGGAGACCCAGTAGGATTTTCAAGGCAAGAGATGTTCAATGATGTTTGCCATTTCCTGGCTCTGTACCACGCCCCTGGTATTCTGTTGGAGTCTCTCATCCGAATTCTAACCAGGGCCAATCCTGCTTAGCTTCAGAGGTCTAATGACAGCAGGCTGGCTCACACCATCCAGGTGAGGGCTTCCTGAATGTGAGGGGCTTCTAATTTGAATTCATTCTCAGATGCCAGCACAGGAGGTGCTTTCCTCACATACTGGGCTGGGTCCAAGCTCTGCTTTGGAATCTTGGATACCTGAGCAAACCACTCTTATATGCCCCTACTGGGTATCACAATCTCCTCTGAACACAGGGTCACGTCTGTTTTCCCCTTTGTTTCGGTGCAGGAAGCCAGTTTGGGTACACATATTAATCAGTAAGAGCGCAAGAGGCTTGGAACTCTGGTGCAGTGATATGACGTTCCATTTTAAGTTCATAATTTTCCTTCCATTCATTCATGTTTACAATACTGTCACTTGTGCAAAAGAGGAGGCAAGCTGGATTTCAGATTTAGTATTTAAGTTGATAGCAAAGATCAGTTTGCCTCTTCTGCAACTTCAAGGAGATTGTCTCCCCCCCCCCCCCATGTTGGAGACCACCTGTAAGCGCAGTATTAAAGACTTGCCGCAGTATGGGGCACCAAACCCAGAAAAACTTAATTACTTCATAACATAATGTTTTGCTTTGCTCTGAAACACATAATTTATATTTGGTTATAAAACTGCAAACAGGGATTTCAGGGAAGAAGGCTTGAGCGCAATGACGGGGTTGAATAATTGCTCTCTTATGTATGACTCTATCACTCCCCATATTTAGGTTTTGTTGAACATAGTTTACTAATATACTGTCTTTGGTGAAACATAAAATACAGCCCTGTTATTAACAAGGAAATGCAACCTTGTTTGAAACAGCCGTCTTCTGGACTGAATTAGTCCCTGACATGCTGCTATTATGTCGTTTGAGGTGGGAGAGAGCTTTAAGTGCCTCAATCCATTTAACTTAAATTGCTTTGTTTTTAATAGAGGATTACTAACTGAAAGGATCAAATTATTGCTTGAGTGAGGTTGTTCTATTCTTAATTAAAAGGTAATCAGGAACAGCCTACATTTTTAATAAAAGCAACAGTTGGGTGAGCCCCTTTCAAATGATTTCTTTGAAAGCTTGAATACCTTTAGAAGATAATTTAGTCTCCTTGCAGCTGTTCATTATGATGGGGGGTTTTGGAGTTAAAAAATTAAAAAGTCGCCTTCGTGCGGTTTTGTCCTACTTACTGGATATGACATTGCTTGGGTGGAGTGTCCGCGAACAAGAGACTCTGGGACTGAAAGGAAAACAGGATATAATAGCTCTTCTGGCATCTATTGCCTTGTGAAATTCACAGTAGTATTGGCTTTAAAGTTCGTTGCATTGTTTATCACTTATAAGCAAAATAAAATTGTAAAATAAGTAAAATGAATATTAAAGTGAACTGATAGTAAAGAGAGTCAAGCTCATGCATATGATACAGGAAGTCTTTAAGATGTCACAAGACTCCTCTGTTTGCTGCAACCATGATTCAGGCCAAAGCAGGGAGCAGCAGTGGCGTAGTGGTTAAGAGCAGGTGTACTCTAATCTGGAGTAACCAGGTTTGATTCCCCACTTTGCCACTTGAGCTGTGGAGGCTTCTCTGGGGAATTCAGATTACCCTGTACACTCCAACACACTCCAGCTGGGTGACCTTGGCTAGTCACAGTTCTTCTGAGCTCTCTCAGCCCCAGTTCTTCTGAGCTCTCTCAGGAGGGAAGGGAAAGGAGTTTGTAAGCCCCTTTGAGTCTCCTTACAGGAGAGAAAGAGGAGGTACAAATCCAATCCTCCTCCTCCTCCTCTTCTTTTCTCCTCCTCCTCCTCCTCCTCTTCTTTTCTCCTCCTCCTCCTCCTCCTCCTCCTCTTCTTCTCCATCTCCTTCTCCTTCTCCCCCCACATCCTGATGTGGTATTGGCAGGTCTTAGATGGACTTCTATAGCGCCTCTGCAGAGGTGAAATATGTGCCAAAAAAGAACCTCTGATAATCTACAGAGAATGCAGCAATTGCACTGGAGACTATGGTATCCCCAGAAAGTCCCCTCCACAGCCGGCCTCTCCGAAATTATCTAAAGATAATTTTCTATTTAAAATACATTATGTTCATTATAAAATAAAAGTTATTTTACTGATGTGGCATGAGGCTGTATATTCATGCAGTGATTAAATGTTTTCATAAATGAATTTTGTTAATCCATTCACAATGTCATGCTTTAGAGGTTTCTGTAAAATTATTTTGGGCAATGTGTTGGTATTTATTTGTTTCTGTAAATGTATATTCTGCCTATCACCAAAATCCCCGGGTGAGGTACAATCATAAAAGCACGAGTTTAAAAATACAATTATATAAAATACCATTACAAAAATTATTTTAAAATGTATAAAATACAATTATAACAATCTCTAAAAACCAGGAGAGAACTAGTACAGATACCCCTAAAACAAAAAAGGGGCATAAGGGAGGGGAGAGGAGGCACCACCCAGAAGAGATCAGCCGTATGCCAGGATACAGAGAGTGGTCTTAGCTAAACTCCTGCAGAGTCGGTGCATGACAGACCTCTGGGGGTAGAGTGTTCCAAAGTGTCAAGGCCACAGCAGAGAATGTTCTCTGGGGTGTCCAAACCCCCTGAATCTCGGAAAGTGATTGGGATGCCCAGAGGCCCCTCCCTGCTGACTGTAGCGCTCAGGCAGACTTTATGGGAGAAGGCATTCCTTCAGAAAAATAGGGCCCCAGGCTGTGTAGAACTTTGTACGCCAGTATCAAGACTTTGAATTGGTCCCAGTGAATAGGGACCCAATGCAGTGCAGGTGTTTTATGATGGCATCCTGAGGTACACACTAGCAGCCAAGGTGCTGTATTCTGCACCAGCTCCAGCTTTCAAACCGTCTTCAAGGGCATCCCGACGTAGAGTGCATTGCAGTAGTCTAACCAGGAAGTTGCCAGTGCATGGATGATTGTGGCCAGGCCCTCACAGTCCATGAGGGTGGATCTGGCAAACCATCCAGAGAACCTGGTAGATCCTCCTCGCCACCCCTGCCATATGGGATTCCAGTGACACTGACTGATCGAAGATAATCTGCAGGTCCCGCACCCTACCATTCGGGGGTAAAACCACCGCATTCAGTATCAGGTGACCTTTAATCTCCTGGGCCTTCGGTTCGGGACACGCAACACTTCTGTCTTGTCAGAATTCCATTTCAATCTATTTGCGTTCATCCAGCCCATTACACCTTCCAGGCACTGGTCAAGCATTGACAACACCTCACTTGATACAGGTGGAACCAAGAGGTAGAGCTGGGTTTCACCAGCATACTGGTGACAGCCCACCCCAAACCTTCTGATGACCTCTCCCAGCAGGTAGATGTTAAACAACATAGGGGATAGCACCAAGCCCTGGGGAACCCCACAAGATAGCTCCCAGGAACCCAAGCAGCTGCCTCCCACTTCTACCCTCTGGAACCTGCCACTGAGGTAGGAGGAGAACCACTGAACATGGTGCCTCCCACTCCCAACCCCTGCAGTCGATCCAGAAGGATACTTTGGTTCACAGTATCAAAAGCCGCTGATAGTCCAAAAGAACCAACAGGGTCACCCAGCCTTTGTCTCTCTCCCTGAACAGGTTATCCATCAGGGTGACCAAGGCAGTCTCAGTATTATGTTCACATCTGAAACCTGACTGACATGAGTCCAGAAAATCAGTGTCATCCAGATGTGCCTGTAATTGGACCACCACCACCCTCTCTAGACATTACCTCAAAAGGGGATCTTGGCCACCAGGCGGTAGTTGTTAGGAACTGTTGGATCCAGAGCTGGTCTCTTCAGAAGCGGGCAGATCACGGCTTCCTTCAGTTCAGCCAGAACCTCACCCACATCCAGAGAGGCATTAATGGCTTTCTGGATCCACCCAGCCAATCCCTCCCGAGGCCACGAGCCCCCTATGCCGCGCGCTGCTCTCAGCGCGCGTCATTTTGGGCGCGCAACCGGGATTCCCCGGTCATCAAAAGGCGCCGTTTGGAAGAGCGCCAGGAATGACGCGTGCTGAGGGGGCGCGACAGCGTCAGCGTCAGGGCGCCTGCGTTGTCGCCGCCCCTGTAGTAGGGAGTGCCGGGGGACCCCACACTACTTGCCTACAGTAGCGCGCAGCTACTGGTAAGTGGGAAAACGCCCCCAGTTAGCTTTAATCAGACAAGATGGGCAAGGGTCAAGGCAACAGTTGGTAGTACAGACCCCTGCAAGCAGTCTGTCCACATCCTCGGGTTGCGGCGATTGGAACTGATCCCAAACAACCTGACAAGACAGTGCACTGGGTACCTCCTCCAGACTATTATCACATGTGCTTGGTTTTGTAGTTCTTAAAACTGTGAATTTGTTTCTGCAAGATAATGTGCCTTTTCTTCACAACAAAAATGTTCTACAATAAACATGTAGGGCTGAGAAAAAGACGTTAGCCCCATTGCTCTTCTGCATATATATATATATTCAACCCATTGCCTCTTAAGTGCCAAGTTCCAAGAAGTTCAGTGAATAGAAGGTTGTTTGGAGTGGAATGGATCTGCATAAGGATTTAAATGTGAGGACAGAAGGGCAAGCAGTAAAAATGAAAGTGAAACTTTTTGAGCAGAGTCCTCCACAAGTCTTGGGATCTTTGTGTTTCTAGGCTGAGCTTTGACAGATTATTTGTCATATTATCCTATCCCTTGAGGAGAAAGCCTACAATGGCAGCAGGCTGTAAAAGAGTATTGAAAAACCCATAATTTAAATCTAGTTTTATTGACTAGTGATTTAAATCATGTTTTAAATCAAATCCACCATCATAGTGGAGTAAGAAACATATTTCTCAGCTGTCCATTGTTCTGAATTTGTGAATGAACTCAAATTCAGCAACTTCACATTATAATCTCCTCTTAAAGCTTCTCTGAGTTGTTTAAGGTTAAAGCGCTGTCCAGTGGCAAAGTGCCAACGGGGCGGGAGGAGGGCGGCATGCCCTGGGCGCGCGCCATTGCATGGGCATGGTGGTGGAGCTCTGGGGCATGGGGGGGCATTCCAGGGTGTGGTGGGGGTGCAGGGTGCACATGTGACCCGGGCATCATTCCCTCTCGCTCTGCCCCGGCGCTGTCTGTTGGCAAGAAAAGGTTTGCCTCTCAACGCCTGTGACAGAGGAGCATTATTGTCCACCATAGGTTACATGTCATTAATAATGCATGAAATCAGTTTGAGCTGGGAGCTGTATGTGACCACTAATGATGATCTGTTGATGTGTTTCCTTACTATATCAGTTGAGTATTGTAGTTCCAAAAATGTCTGTTGTAGATCCCAAAGGTGAGAATCCCTAACAGGGGGGTGAAAACAGATGCACCTTTTTGCATGGAGCTTGGCTGTAGCACAGGTGTCAAACTGGCAGGGGATTCTGGCATGATGCTGGCAGGGGATGATGGGAACTGTAGTCCATAACATCTGGAGGGCCGCGAGTTTGACACCTATGCGTGTAGACCATGGATTGCTTTGTGTGTTTAGGACAGTGAGTGGAGGAGTGTTGATGTGTTTAGTGATAGGTAGGTGGGGGTTTTTTTACTTCTATTGTGTATTTGTACAGTGGTGTCAAGAAAATATATTTCCCACAGCCTACTGAATTGAGAATGTCCTTCAGTACATCCAAGACTCTCTGGTGCTGCATGTTGTTAGAGAAAAACTTTAGTGGGGGAAGGTTGTCCGATGTTATCGATCCTGTATATGTCCCAACTCATATGTATCACGGACAGCCCCTGTTAGCCAGCATGGTATAGTGGTTAAGAGCAGGTGGACTCTAATCTGGAGAACTGAGTTTGATTCCCTGTTCTTCCACATGAGTGGCAGACTCATATCTGCTGGACCAGATTTGTTTCCCCACTCCTACATTCCTGCTGGGTGACCTTGTGCTAGCCACAGTTCTTCAGAACTCTCTCAGCCCCACCTACCTCACAAGGTGTCTGTTGTGGGGAGAGGAAAGAAAGGAATTTGTAAGCCACATTGAGTCTCCTTACAGAAGAGAAAGGTGGGGTATAAATCCAAACTCCTCCTCCTCCTCCTCCTCCTTTTTCAATGGTGAATACACATAGGGCAGAATTTGGATTGGGATTGAGAGGGTGTGTGTTTGTGTGGTATTTATTTATTTTTGTTTTATTTAAGTTATTTATAGTCTGCCTTACTCATTGGGACTCAAGGTAGATTACAGAGTGAGTCAATACAATCAACATCATGGGAAATTCAGTAAACAATGAAATGGGGTTTGTAGAAACAACCAGAAATCTAAAAAACGAATTGAAGCAAAACATTAGTGATAACATGACACATTAAATGATGACAGGTTACACAGTTGGATCTAATTTTCACAGAAGTCTAGGGCTAGGCCATAGTCCTTGACAATTTGTCCAGGTAACTTTGTGAAGCTGACACGGCAGAGCAGAAGGGAGAGACAGTTTCACAGATATAAGGATCCAAGAGCATGACGGGCCTTATATGTGATAGCCACTACTTTAAATCGAACCTAGTAACTGATGGGCAGCCAGTGGAAATGACTGCAGATTGGGAGTAATATTAATTTAATTCTCAATAATTGCTGAGCTGCAGCATTTTGCACCAGCTAGAGTTCCAAATTGATTTTGAGAGGAGACCAATGTACAGTGCATTACAGTAGTTTAGTCTAGATGTCACGGTCTCATAGACCCAGGGGCCAGATTAGCCAGATCAAGGTAAGGGGCCATTTTTCAAGCTAGGCTGAGTTGGAAGAATGCCTTTCTTGCAACTGCATTAACTTGCTTCTCCAGCAATAATGTTGCATCCAGTATAACCCCAAAACTCTGAACTGAGTTGTCAAGGGTCAGATGAACCCCATTGGAAGTGGGGGGCATAATTCCTTTCAAGACCTCTACCTTCCCGACAAGTGCTATGTTTGTCTTTTCAGAATTTACTTTCATTTGATTTCTTTTTAGCCATTTAACGACGTCAGGCAGACAGTGAATTAGGACCTCAACCACATCCCTAGGAGATTTGGATAAGAGTATATATAGCTGTGTATTATCTGCATATTGAATTCAACCTCAAAACTATGAATGATTTGGCCTATAGACATAAAGACTGAAAAACAGGGTAGGGGGATAAGATTGTACCCCGTGAGTTCCCTCCCCTTCAGGATCGATCCCAGGATGATAGTGGGTGTCCAATGGCAGCTCTTTGGGTCCAATCCATCAGGATTGATTTGAACCAGTCCAACACAGAACCTTGATTCCTATTTTTCTTTTAGGCATTTCAACAGGATGGTGTGGTCCATTGTGCTAAAAGCAGCAGATAGGAGCAACTAGGAAGTGTTACTTTTTCTACATTTAGGTGGAAGTTGTCAGCTAAAGCTGTTTCTGTCCCATAGCCTAGTCTGAAACCAGATTAAAAAAGGTCTAGGGCAGACCCAATTTATCTAAGATCTGGAATTGGTCTGCCATTGCTTTGTCAATAATTTTGCCTGCCGAGAACAGATTGGAGACAGGGTGATAACTGGCTACATAATTTTTCTGTAGGGAGTTTGTTTTTAAATAGCAGATGGATAACTGTGTCTTTGAGTTGTCCCCTGAGTCAGTGACTGATTTATAATAGAAGAAGAAAGGTTTGGATTTATACCTCCCCGCCTCCCTTTCTGTAAGGAGGCTCAAGGCAGTTTACAAAATTCTTTCCCTTCCTCTCCCCGCAACAGGCACCTTGTGAGATAGGTGGGGCTGAGAGAGTTCTGAGAGAACTATGACTAGCCCAACGTCACCCAGCAGGAATGCAGGAGTGGAGAAACAAATTTGGCTCACTAGATAAGAGTCTGCCACTCAGGTGGTGGAATGGCGAATCAAAACCGGTTCTCCAGATTAGAGTCCACCTGCTCTTAGCAACTACACCATGCTGGCTTTAAGGATGCTAAGGATTCGTTGACATGGTCTGTACATAATCTTAGAATCCAAGATAGATAAGCTTCTCTCCATGCCTTTGTCCCAAACTACGGTGGTCCTTCAAAATCACTGTGTCCCATATTGGGATAACATGTAGTGAGTTCCTCTAAAGTGCGAGCTCTGCTTACAGAACTTCCAACATTGCATACCTTTGAGCCTGTTTTTTGTGTGGTTTGCAGGTTTTTGAGGGACAATGTGAAAGTTGAAGAGGAACTGACAGTCTGAACTGCTGTGTAGAAGTAGAGTTTTCTTTGAAAAAAAAACTGTATGTAAATCAGTAGAGTTAGTCAAATTCCGTAAAACTTACCTCCCTACAAATGTGCTTAGGATCAGGGTGTCAGTCACTGTACAAGTGAGAGGGAGAAAAGAGCCTAATATGTAATACTTTTATATGTTAAGATTGTGGATCTTTTCGCACAAATCTCCTAAAACGTTTTCAGCCCCCTTGTTGTTCACACTCACCTTGAAATTATTTCGGCTGCCATTATGTGATTTTTCCCTTTTATATTGAGTTCTATGTTGAGTCGATGCTTCAGCGTTTCAGAGCCTCGTGCTGCATTCTATACTCCTTGTATATTTGATGCTTCGAAGATTCCCCCCCCCCCCCAATAAAAGAACAAACAGAGACAATGCTGCAGATAAACAGGCGAGGGGGAACTGAGTGAGCTCAGAAAATGGCGCCAAAGAGGAAGTTGAAGGAAGCAGAGAATTGTAGGAAACATAGTCAGTAGATTGCACCACAACTGAAGACATTTTCAAAATGTTTCAGGCAGAGAATAATTTTAAAATGGGAATAATTTAAAACGTTTTGAGACTGGAAATAAAACATTTTGGGGCAAAACCAATGTGAAACTCCATGGAGGAAACATTTTATTTCCTGCCTCAAAATGTTTTAAATGAATTGTGTGGAAAAAGCCCAGTATGTAACTGTCTGGCTTCCAAAGCTATAAATAATATTTACTTAAGCTAAGCTCTTGCACAGCACCTCTGATGCTAAGCAGATCTGTTGCACAGAGAAAAGAGAGGACCATATCTCTCTGTACATAGTCATTGTATAACTGAAGGAGATTGCCTAGTGGGCACTGATGGCCAATTGATCATCCTAGGAACTGGTATTTCACGTTCCTGTGAGAGACCGTCTTCTCAGGATGGGTGTGTGCCAAGAGTGTTGTGACAAGGAAATCTTATACCTGACTACCTTGCATTTGGACTCAGCTGACAAAGCAAGCCAAAGATTGGCTGAGCTTTTGGAACAGTTTGGAACAGATTGGATCAGACTCTGCTTTTGTCAACTTAGATTCTGTTTGTATAGATTTTTCAAAAAAAACCCTAATATTGTTTTTATATTATTCCAATCCTCAGTATTCTCTAATGCTCTACTGTATCCCCCCCCTTTCGGGCTGTGGTCAGGGTAAGGCTTCACATGGGACACACAAAAGCTCCCACCCAAGTGTTGCTTCGCAGGGCAGCCCCTCCTTTCTCCCATGGCTGCCTGGGGAAACAGGAAGCATTGCTCTTGAGGATAGTTCTACAGAGAGGCAAATTCTGTTCTCCATGCCAGACATCAACTGGCTTGGCTCTTGTTGGCAGGCATTGCATGAGGAGTGTGTCTGTGTGCGCTTGTCAGAGTGTTCCCCTACCCATGTCACCTGGTATCAAAGATCTTTATTGCCTCCTTAAAAGAGAAATTCAGCTAATGGTCTTCCTTGCTGGCCACTGAAAAGGAACAACATAGGCAGAAATTACCATTAATAAAATGGCTTTACACTTTGTGAAGGGAGTTTTTTTTTAATTCAAGCTATCCCAGTCCCAAGGAATCCGTTGAATGTGCCCTAATGAACATCAGGCGTCCTCTTTGGACTCTGCCGTTCATGTTGCTCACCCCTGACCTTGTCTTCACAAACAGCTTTTAAAAGTTTTTACAGTTTCCTGGGCACCAGCATCTTGAAAACATCACAACTGGAAGGCAATAAAAACAAAAAGGCATGTGGTGTGTCTTTAATTGATTTTTTTTCTTAAAAAAAAGATTGTCAGTAAAATGGTTGTAATGTTTAATGGCAAAAATGCATTCATTTTTATAAATGTAGTGTTTTATACAGGGGCCTCCTTTTGGAGCATTGGGAGGAAGATGGGTTAATGCATTCACTTAATACATGTGTTTCTTTGTGTTATGGGAAAACCTTGCGCTGCCAATCTTTTACGTCAAAAGGGGAACAAATCTTTCATTTAATGCATCAGTTATAGTGCCACAGAGAGGCCAGAATCTACCCATGGTAAGCTTTATTTCTCAAGTTCAGACAACGCTGCCTAGTGTCGAATGAACAAATAGTGTAATAGTATTACTTTTTTTTTTTTTTTGGTCATCACTTATAATGGCTGAATGGGACTTGAATATCTGGAGACAGTATGTGTAACTAGATTGGCAGATTAGATTATGGGAAACCCTCCACTCTGCTATAGGAGCTTGCTATCTGGCCTTGGGCCTGTCACAGACTCTCAGCCTAACCTAACTCACAGAGTTGTTGCGAGCATAAAATGGAAGAAAGCAGAATGATGTAAACTGCTTTGGGTCCCCATTGGGAAAGTAAATAAATAATAAGTAGAAAGAAATAATAAATGGTGGTGGTGGAGATACAGATAAAAGAAATTTTGTTTGGTGAATGGAAAGGAGAGAAGGAAGTAGGGGAATGGGAGGAGATACAGTGGCTGCCAGGAGGACAGAAAGAAATGTTGGAGGAGGAGAATATAGGAGGAATGAAGTAGCCCCTGTAAGTCCATTTGTCATTATCTAATACTGTAGGTTGTTTTATCTAAAAATTTTCACACTATGTATTTTGAGAAAATGCCTTAAAAACGGAAAGGATTTATTCAGTGGTGCTCCAAATTCTCCACTTGAATAATCCTCAGAATTTTTAATGTTTTACAATTGGAACATGTAAAATCTTGCCTTTAAAAGCATTTCATGTTTCAAAAGAGAAAATAGTTCAAATAGTTTTTCCATCGCTCCACAAATTTTTGTTACAAAAATTAAAAAGAAGTCCTCGGGGTAGGGAAGTTTCTGTTTTTCCCCAGGTTTTCACATTTCTAGTTAGCATATCTGCAGTTACAATGAAATCTGTTTAAGATGACCAATGATGCTAGATAAAGTTGTGAAATGCTCGCATTAAATTATAGCGAGTGATGCCAAGTTCTGGTTTCCTGATCTCAAAAAGTGTAGGGTGAACTGGAAAAGGGACTGGAGTGGATTGTATGGACCATATTAAAAGGTAAAGTTTCCCCTTCAGTCGTGTCCGACCCTGGAGTACCACTGCAAGCAGTGATTTCATAAGCAAGCTGTTTTTGTGGGGTACCGTATATACTCGTGTATAAGCCGACCCGTGCATAAGCTGAGGCATCTAATTTTACTACCAAAACCTGGGAAAACTTATTGACTCGCGTATAAGCTGAGGGTGGGAAGCCGGGAGGCACAGGGAGCTTCTTATTTGGGCAGTGACTCCCCCTGATGTCACTGCCCAAATAAGGAGCTAAGCCCAGCCAGCCGGGGTGCCTCGGGGTTCCCCCTTCACCCTCCGAGGAGGGCAGCAACAAGCAGCTTGTGCAGCCGCAGGGAGGTTGTCCTGGGCCACACCCCCAGCCTCCGCAGACGCCTGAAAAGCTGGCTGGTAAGCGGTGACTTGTGTATAAGCCGAGGGGGGCATTTTTCAGCCTTAAAACAGGGCTGAAAAACTTGGCTTATACACGAGTATAAACGGTAGTTTGCCATTGCTTTCCCCGGCTATCCTTTACCTCCTGGCTATGTGCTAGGTACTCATTTACTGACCAAGGAATGGATGGATGGCTGAGTTGACCCTGAGCCAGCTGCCAGGATATCTGACCCACAGGGGGCTCGAACTCCTGACCGTGTGAGTGGCAGTGCAAGCACTTAACCACTCCGCCACGCGGCTCCATATTACTCCATTCTTATTCCTTTTTCACTGGCTGCCCACTTTTCTTGCAGGCTCAGTTCAAGTTACTTTATAAGTAAGCCTTTTATAGCTTGGGGCTTAAGGACTCCTTCTCCCACATGAATCTACCCACCCACTCCAGTCATATTCAGAGCCCTATTTTGGAAGCCCCCACCATCTGAGGCTAGACGGGTGGCAACCTGAAAAGGTCCCTCTCAGACATGGTGCTGAAACTTGGGAAGTACCTCCCAGAGAAGTTAGTTTTCCTCCTCCACCCACTAGAAGGGGAAGACTTTTCTGTTTTGTTTAGCATTCCCTCACTGACCCTCCCTGCTATTTTTGTGTCTGTGCTTTGTTTTTAATTTTTAAAGTTGTTTTATATGTACCTATATGCGTTTTTAAACTTGTTTTGACGTTTTAATTGTCCACTGCCTTGGAGACCCAATGTTGTGTGGAAAGTCAGTTTAGACATGTTTTAAATAAATAAAATAGAAAGGAGGGACTAGTCAGAATGGCATTAAAGGGGAGAAACAGCTAGTCACAGCTTCTCGGAGCTCTCTCAGCCCCACCCACCTCACAGGGTGTTTGTTGTGAGGGGGGAAGGGCAAGGAGATTGTCAGCCCCTTTGAGTCTCCTGCAGGAGAGAAAGGGGGGATATAAATCCAAACTCTTCTTCTTCTTCTTCCAGAATGCCTGGAAGTTATAAAAACTTCACTAATTGAGACCCAGATAGAATGCATACCTCAAGTCAGGAAAGATACCTGTAAGCCTGCTCAAAGAACTCTTTACATAAATCATGTGATTTCCCCCAAGTAGACTTTGTTCCTGAGTATGCTTAATAATTCTCTCAATAACAATTTATATTAATTTACTAAAATAACTGGCCAATAATTCCCTAGATTGCTTCTGGACCTTTTCCACATGGAGCCAATTTTAGCAACAAGTTACCAAGCCAGCCACTCTATGTGACCTTGAGGTATAAATGACATTTTCCTCTTTCGAGAGACTCTTCTGATTCCTCAGATGTGCCTGAATGTTTCTTTCATGACTGAATTTCACTTCAGTAGACACGAGCAGACCTTATATTAAGTCAGATCACTGGTATGTCAAAATCAATACTGACTTTCTGTCATTGAAGAAGACCCATGTCAGGATATGCACATGTAGGAGTTGCTATATGTGTGTGTCCCAGATACTGGTTCCTGCAGGGCATCTTTTGGTCTTTATATGCACTGGCATGGCAAGATCTCTGAAAGAGAACGGGAGGAAGACAGTTACTTGATTAGAAATTATTGTTCTAACCAGTTACTTAACAAGATATTATTGTTCATAGAAGAGCACAAATAGCTATCAAGTCAAGATAATTTCTAAGCACCACTCAAAGCCCTAGTGTCTGAATTTAAGTTTGCTTCAAGAAAAAAAATGTGTGTCTCCTGTGTGGCCAGTTCAAGGTAACGACTATCTGGGAAAGGATGTATGCCTCCCCCCCCCCCCCCGGGTGTGTAATCACGAGAAAGATGGGCTGAAAGGGTATAAGGGATTTTTCTGAAATTTTTCTAATTCAGGTTTTAAAAACTTGGACATTTTCAAAAAAGCCTGAAAAAGCAGAACCCCCATATTGGTATGGGAGCGGGGGAGGTTCCTGGCTTTTTCCAGCTTAACAAAATGGGATCTTTTAAACCTAATTTTGAAAAATGCCAAGTCCAGCATCCATATATGTGCCTCTCCTCTCACCTGTGAAGTTCACATAGACTTCGAAGTCGATGGAACATATCTGAATACTAAGCCCCGCATTCAGTTCTTTGCCACCTGCTGCCTGAGCCTATGTGAACTTCTGTGCAGGCTGGGAAGTGCTGGTATTCTGCCACAACAACACGCAGTACTGAGGAGGCTCAGAGCTGGGGCTGTGCTGCTGACAATTCAGCAAGGAATAATTCCAAATATACCAAGTCTGTGAGAGAGTCCAGAGAGATGTCAATCAGGCCAGGAGTTGAATGCCAGGAATGTATACAGCAGCAAGGAGAAGCAGCAAGGTCCGAAGCTGGTCTGTAGTCAGTCAGGGTCTGGAGACAGCAGTGGTGTGCAGTCAAGATCAGGTAGAACACACTTTTGCAGCCACAATTTCAGTTCCTGCTAAAGGCCTTTTATTCCTCAGAGCTACGTGCCTGGGACTGCTCCTGCAAAGGGTCTGGGTAATGCCTAGCTTGCAGTCTTGCTGAGCGGCATCTCTCGTGCAAGGCCAATCTCAGTCTTTGTCCGCAGCACTTGCTTATGTCTGGAAACCCAGAGCTGCTAGCAACCCAGTCCTGCTAATTAGTTCTGAGCCAGAAGCCTGTGTGAGTTCAGGCTCCGCTGATTCAGCTGGTGTCTCTCTGCAAGGCTCAGTTAACCCTTTCTCGGAAGAGCTGTCAGCTGTAGCAGGGACTTCCTCAGAGGAACTGTCAATTACAGCGGGGGTGGGGGCATGACAACTTTTGAGGCAGCCTTCAGCAGGTGAGAGGGAGGGGGTTCCTCCATTTTTAGAAAATTCAGCATTTTTCAAATTCCACTTTTTGGCCCACTTACATTACCACTATTTTTTCTCTGGGACCTTTTCCTAGGCTTGTGCATTTTGATAAAGCCTGGCCTATCCAGGTCAGGTTAGTGGAAGTAGCAGATGACTATCTGGGGCCACATTTACCTCCCAAGCTGATAACACTTTTTGAACTTCAGCTGCATCTCCCCAAATGGTAAGAAGTTTGAGAGTCAAGCACCAGCAGAGTGAGGTAGACAGCTTTATCAGCAGACAGTAGCCTCTGGCGGCCCTCTAGCACCACTAACTGGTCTGAATGTAAACATGGGCGAACTGGAAGTGATGCGGTACTACTGGCTCCTGATGCAGGAAAAACCAGTGAGCAATGCACAGCCCTCAAATATATTTTCATATGCTTTTGAGAACTGGTGTATCATACTTGATAAAAGTATAAACTACGGGCCAGGAGATTTACTTTCACCTCACGCACAAGCTTATTGACAACTCCGTGATTTTTCCTTGTTTGTTGTTCATGTAGAAATGAAATAACTGATTTTATTTGTTCTAACATGTTTACCCCACTTTTATCCCCCAAACAAGGCCCTGGGCAGCTTACAATAGGATAAAAACATGATAATCCAAATGCTGATAGTAAACAGAGTAACATTTATCACCTCTGATCACCATAAAAAACCCTCCTTTTCCTGTCAGCCTTACAAAGGCTTGTGGATACTTCCTTCCTAATCTTTTCAGAATGACCATTCCATAAAGTCTAAGCTACTGTTCAGCTTGATTATAGTAGCTGTTCTTAACAAGATTTCTTGAAGGGGATAACACTATAATAAAAATAAGAAGCATGCATACTAGATGGGCAGGGTACAAGTCTGGGTAGTGGTGTGCGTGAATAAGATCTTGGGATACAGGTAGAGTGTAAACTAAACCTGAGCAATCTGTGTGATGCAGTGGCAAAAAAGGCTAATGTGGTCTTGAGTGTATCTACAGAGACATATTATCCAAATTGCAAGATATCATAGTCCTGCTGTAAACTGTATTGGTCAGGCCACGCTTGAAGTACTGTGTGCAGTTCTGGTGGCCTCACCTTAAAAAAGATGTGAGCAGAATGGAACTAGTACAGAAGAGAGCAATGAGGATGATCAGGAACCTGGAGAACAAACCCCATGAGGAAAGACTAAGGGACTTGGGAGTGTTCAGTCTGCAGAGGAGCAGGTTGGGATTGGACATGAGTTCTTTCTTTAAGCATTTGAAAGGTTGTCCCATAGAGGAGGGCAGGGAGCTGTTCCTGTTGGCAGCAGAGGATAGGAATCGCCATAATGGGTTTAAATTAGGGTCAGAAAGGTACCAAATGGATATTAGGAAAAATTTGTTTATAGTAAGAGGAGTTCAGCAATGGAATTGGCTGTCTAGGGTGGTGATGAGCTCCCCTTCATTGGCAGTCTTCAAGCAGTGGCTGGATGAACACTTGCCAAGGACCTGGAAGTAGGGGTGGGTAGCGTGGTGGCCAAGTTTGCAGATGATACCAAATTATGTAGGGTGGTGAGAACCGCAAAGGATTTGCAAAGAGCTCCAAGTGGACCTTGATAAATTAGGTGAGTGGGCTAAGAAATGGCAAATGCAGTTCAGTGTTTCAAAATGCAAAGTGATGCACATCGGGGCAAAAAATCCAAGCTTCACATACACGCTACAGACCAGGAAAGGGATTTGGGCGTCTTAGTTGATAGTTCCGTGGGAATGTCAACTCAATGCATGGCAGCTGTGAAAAAGGCAAACTCTATGCTGGGGATAATTAAGAAAGGAATTGATAATAAAACTGCAGAGATTGTCATGTCTTTATATAAAGCAGTGGTGCGACCGCACTTGGAGTACTCTGTTCAGTTCTGGTCGCCACATCTCAAAAAAGATATTGAAGAGATAGAAAAAGTGCAGAGAAGGGCAACGAGGATGATTGAGGGACTGGAGCACCTTCCTTATGAAGAGAGGCTGCAGCGTTTAGGACTCTTTAGTTTGGAGAGGAGGCGGCTGAGGGGGATATGATTGAAGTCTATAAAATTATGCATGGGGTAGAAAATGTTGACAGAGAAACATTTTTCTCTCTTTCTCACAATACTAGAACCAGGGGGCATACATTGAAAATGCTGGGGGGAAGAATTAGGACTAATAAAAGGAAACATTTCTTCACGCAACGTGTGATTGGTGTTTGGAATATGCTGCCACAGGAGGTGGTGATGGCCACTAACCTGGATAGCTTTAAAAGGGGCTTGGACAGATTTATGGAGGAGAAGTCGATCTATGGCTACCAAGCTTGATCCTCCTTGATCTGAGATTGCAAATGCCTTAACAGACCAGGTGCTCAGGAGCAACAGCCACAGAAGACCATTGTGTTCACATCCTGCATGTGAGCTCCCAAAGGCACCTGGTGGGCCACTGCGAGTAGCAGAGAGCTGGACTAGATGGACTCTGGTCTGATCCAGCTGGCTTGTTCTTATGTTCTTAAGGATGCTTTATGCTGATCCTTCGTTGAGCAGGAGGGGATTGGATTGGATGACTACATGGTCCTGTCCAACTCTAAGGGCACTTCCTCACATGCAGAATAATGCACTTTCAATCCACTTTCACAATGGTTTGCAAGTGGATTTTGCTGTTCCGCACAGTAAAATCCAGCTGCAAAGTGCATTGAAAGTGGATTGAAAATGCTTTGTTCTGCATGTGCAGAAGAGGCCTCTGATTCTATAGCACTCACTCAGATGTATTTTGAGAAGAATATTAAGATGACAAACTGCATGCATTAATATGTTTTGTTCATTGTATTTCAGTGTCTTTAATCAATACCAATCTTATTTCTCCTCCATTTTTCCTTTACCAATCCTCCATGTATTTCAGGCTGTGTTCTTTCAACACTGTTAGGCCATTCCCTTCAGTTATCTGAATAAATATTTCCATGTATCCAACTAGTCATGTATCAGCAATGAAAACATTGCATTCAAGCCACTACAGTAACGAATGTCAGCAGAATGTGGTTTCCCCAAGTGATCTGTTTTGCAATTGGATAGCAGATTTAGATGAAAAGACATTTTATGCAAGGAGACAGCTTCCTGATGGATGCATTTCTGTACAGTTCAAGAACATAAATTAATGAAAGTCAATTGCAATTTATGCTTCCCAAATTAGTTCCAGATCCAATTATAAAAGGGCATAGTGTGCAAGAAAAACATACAATCTGGCCAGATATGCCTTGGTTTTGCAGGTCTGTCATCAACTATGTTCAGAGACAATGCGGAAGGTGGCGGAGTCTAGACGAATTTAATATTATTTTTGTCTGTTATTTTTCTTGTGGGTGTCTTAAGCTGAAAGCATAAACAACATTTTTCACCTTATGAAGAAAAAAGACCCAAAGAAATATGAGCTTCCCCACCTCAAGCCTGTAGGTGGTAAATTTTTAATCTGAATTGTAACATTTAAAATGCTCTAAGTAGATATCTCTCAGTAGTTTGAAGCCGGCTTTCTTTTATCACTACCATCTGTCTTTCCTTCAGCAAATGTGAAACTTTTCTTCTTCTATTTCACCATGGGAATAGAATGTCTGCCGATTCTCCACTGCTGCCCTTAAAGCCTAGACCTCCCTTCTATACTCTCTCTCAGAAAAAGATGTTAGTATAGTCAATTGAGGTACAACCGTTGAGAAAATTGTATGCTTCTACATTAGAATATAGTCCCGAATGAATATGAGAATAATCATTCATTTTTACGCACTGCTTTTGTCAGAACCATTATCTTGTGTATTATTGGTACTTTGATACAAGAGCATTTATGAATGACATTTATGATACAAGAGTATTTATGAATGACTATCATCAAATTTTCAAACAGATGGGGAGAGGGGTCTAGGTAGACACTAGGATCTCAGCAGAGCATTCTAGAACAACAAAGGTCCAACATGTTGAGGCGGAGGAATCTACTCAGAGGCATGTCGGTAGGAAATGGCGCCTGGAGACAACTCCTTCTCTGGGCGCCCCCCCCAACGCGTGCCCCCTCGTGTCAGCTGACTTTCAAAAGCTCCACCCTGGTCTGCATGGAGGTCAGAGGCATGGCACCACCCCCTTCTTTTAGCAGGCCTAGTCCTGCCTTGGACTATCTTTTCCAGTTATGGTAATCATTTCAACAATGTACCCATGAACCTTTGCATATTTAGCAAAGGCTCATGGTTATGTCGTTGAAATGATCCCCATAACTGGAAAAAATAGTCCAAGGCAGGACTGGGCCTGCTAAAGGGCAGGGCTCGGGATGGGGCCATGCCACTGACCTCTGTGCAGAGCAGCGGGTGGCCCCTGCCCCAATTTCCATGCCCTGTCCCAATTTCCATTCAGGCAAGCTGGGCCTTTTGAAAGCTGGCTTTTGAGAGCAGAGAGGTGGCTGGGCCCCACCCTCCAGCCTCTGTGCTTTAAAAAGCCGGCTTCCAAAAGCTCTGGCTTGCCTGCACAGCGGGGGGGGGGGGACTGCCCCTGGCCTGCACGGAGGCCTGCAAGGAGGTTGGGGGTGTGGCTCCACCCCACTTCACCTCTGTGCTTTCAAAAGCTCTGGCTTTAGAGGCAGGAGGGGGCGGGGCTTGGCGGCTACAGCGCATGCCATTTGTTCACGTGAGGGGGCACCAGCCACATGACCAAAAGGCATGCACCTGAAAACATGGGTGACCCCATGTCCTCAGGCAGATACCCTACTGAATCTACTAACAAATTTTTGTGAGACAAAAATATAGAATCCTATGATTTCCTTTTTCTTCAAAACCTACTTGGTCTGTGAGACCTTTGGCTTAGCCCCAAAGAAGAAAGGCTAATTTGACATCTTCTCCCTTGTTCCTCCCTTTTTGTGTTACCTTCAGTTGGGAAGCTCCTTAGGGCAAGAGCGTTTCTTTTTGCAAGTCCCATGAAGTACCCATAGAGCAGTGATGGCGAACCTATGGCACAGGTGCCAGAGGTGGCACTCAGAGCCCTTTCTGTGGGCACACGTGCACAGAGTTCATCATGTGGGGGTGGGATGGAAAATCACCCCCCCCACACACACACACACATCTAGGCTAGCCTGGGCACGATCCTTTACCTGGGAGTAAGCTCGGTTGCTGGCAATGGGGCTTGCTTCTGAGTAAACCCTCCTAGGATCGTGATTCACCCATTCGAAGCGTTGCACGGTTGCTTCACCAAGCTTACTCCCGAGTAATGTGCGCCTTGGAGCCAACCGTTTTTTCTAAACTAAAACCTCAGTATTCAGGTTAAATTAGCGTATTGGCCCTTTGCGATAGATAAGTGGGTTTTGGGTTGCAATTTGGGCACTCGGTCTCGAAAAGGTTTGCCATCACTGCCATAGAGAAATAAATAATAATAATGGTTACACTTTTTACCTGGTTGACGAAAGCTATGTATACATACCAACTTCAGCGCCAGTGTTTTTTGGTCAGAGTATTTTTGGCAGACACTCTGTGACAAAGGCGGCATTGTGGAAGAATGTATAATTCCCCCTTCTAGTACGACACTTTCATGTATCCAAGCTTAGTCTCTTTTGAACAGAGGCGTAGCTGGCCAAAATGGAGCCCAGGGCAGATTCTGGGTTTTCTACCCCCCCCCCTCCATGGGCCCCCGTTCCACACACACCCCACGCCACTCTCCACTTACCTGCTGGGGTCGGGGCCCTGCCTTCCCTCATCCTCCCGGGCGGGGAAAAGCCCCTCCCTGCCTCCCTCCCCAACCCAGGGACTGACTGGGGAGCAGCTGAGGGCAGCCCAGCCAGACTCCCAGGCTGGGGAAGTCTCTCCCTGCCTCCCTCCCTCGGCGCTTTTTTAAAGTGGAGATCTCTCTCAGCTTTAAAAAAGTGCGGGGGCTGGAGCTTCCCTCCCTCTCAGAGGGAGGGGCGCTTCAACTGCCAGCCTGCAGTCTCGGCACTTGTGTATTTTTAAGCCGAGGTTTCTCTCAGCTTAAAAAAAAGTGCCAAGGTTGGAGGTTGGAGCGCTCCTCCCTCTCTGAAAGGGAGGAGTGCTCCAGCCTCATCTGGGAGTGGGAAGCGGCACTCCCAGGCTCAGTGGCATAGTAATGTGGGGGGGGCATTTTTGCTCCCCCCCATGCGAATAATTGGCATTTACCCAGGGCACATGTCCACACATGTCCCTGTGGCAGTTACGCCACTGCTTTTGAATGTAAATTTCCTCCACAACAAATTACAGAAGTAAAAGGAAAGATTTAAGAAAAAGAAAGAAACATTTGCAAAGAAGCCAAGAATAAAAAATAAAGCACATAGGGAACGTGAAACTGAGAAATTAAGAAAAGGAGGGTGAAAAATGGAGGGCAGCTTCTAAAAGACGAATGGAAGGCTCACACTTACTGATCCTGATGAACCAAACTGTTGAATGGAAGGTCTCCAGAACTCCTGGAGATGCTAGAGCCAGATCCTTTCTGCTATTATGCCAGCCATTTCCCCTTTCAGTAATGTGTGGCAGGGAGCTCCTGAGAGCTCAAACCAGTCAGGGCCATCTTTCCCGGAAGTCCCATGTATCCAAGCCTCTTCTGAAACACTTGACATTTCTAATTTTTTTCATGGGAATGATTTTTCATAAATGGTATAAATGGAAGTTATACCATGGTTAGAGGCAACTTACTCTTGAAAAGACTGCAATACTGTTTCTGAAGGGTCCTTCTTTAAAATAGCATCTTTTCTCACCTGTTCTCAAGAATATATCTGGCAGTGTGTTTTCTTTGCTAATTCAAACTAGTTTTTTTCCCTGTTTCTGTTCACAGACATTGATGAGTGTGAAAACGACTTCTACAATGGAGGATGTGTACATGAATGTATCAACATTCCAGGCAATTACCGGTGTACCTGCTATGATGGGTTCATGTTGGCTCATGATGGACACAATTGTCTTGGTGAGTTGTTGATGTAGAGAAAATCCTGGGTTGTTTTGTTGCATATTTAAATTCTGCTTTTCAATATTAGTAGCTTCTTAATAAATTTCCAATTAATGTCAATCACGGTTTTTGCTAAGATACATTTTCATTTGCTTGCTAAGTGAAAGAAACTTAATGAGAGTTATTGGGTTTTGCATATGGACATCCCCTTGAGAAATATGGTTTCCAAATACTGGATTTAGCACTGTGGTACAAATATCTGCCATATTGAGGGCTAGTTAACAATAGCATGTTTTGAAGGCCATCAATTCATAGGGTCATCATAAGTTGGAAGTACATCATAAGTACACACATAGCTTTTAATGTGTGACTGATAATGGCTTGGGAAAGTCAAAAAAACATTTTCATGAAAAAGGGAGTTCTAGTTTGAGAACTGCTGTGCAAGGGACTATGTTACCCTGTCACCCCTCAATCTCCTCTAGCCATTGTCCTTCCAAAGTGAGTTGGGGCATCTTATGGGCACTATCAGTAGAAAATTCTCATTCACCTGTTCCAGATTCCAGTCAGATTCCATTACTAGTTTATGCAGATTATGCTATTCTTTTATCCAGCTCCCCAATGGACCTGCATATATTGCTGAAGGTGTTTCACCAAGTTGTATTAGTGAGGGTTTCAATACACAAAAAAATCCAAAGGTTTTTTTTTCAAGATTCCCTTGGTTAAGCAGTTGCCTTACAGGCTAAAGAATCAACCAATCGAGCTGGTGTTTCAGTTTCACTATCTAAGCATTCTTTATTAGTCTTCCCCAATTGGAGAGCTTGTAAAGAGGACTCCATCCTTTCTGCATCAGTGGCTGGTTGCCATTTCTTTTGGGCGAGTTCAGATTTTTTTGAGAACTAGTGTGGTGTAGTGGTTAAGAGCAGTGGATTCTAGTTTGGAGAACTAGGTTTGATTCTCCACTTATCCACATGAGTGGCTGATTGTAATGTGGTGAACCAGGTTTGCTTCCCTGCTCCTATACATGAAGTCTGCTGGGTGACCTTGAACTAGGCACAGTTCTGTCAGGTTGTGAGGGAGGGAAGGAATTAAAAGCCACTTTAAGACTCCTTGAGGTAGAGAAAAGTGGGGTATAAATCCAACTCTTCTTCTTCCAAAGCATTGTCATAGTTTCTATGTATGGTAGCCATTTGGATTACTGGATTTGTTAGGTCTATTCCCCGACCTTTTAAAGTTTTCCTTCAGAAATGAATGGAATTCTCCATTTCATAGCATCTGTGGTCCTCTGAATGGAATTGGTTCTTCAATCAGTGGAATGCTGAGCTTGAAAGCTGGCTTTCCACCTTTACCTGAAGGTTCTGTTCTTTCTCATTGAACCTGTAATTTAATTGGTTTTGTATATGTGTGCTGTTTTAAAAGCTGATTTAAATGTTCTTTCTCATTCAGCCTGTAATTTAATTGGTTTTGTATATGTGTGCTGTTTTAAAAGCTGATTTAAATGTTCTTTCTCATTCAGCCTGTAATTTAATTGGTTTTGTATATGTGTGCTGTTTTAAAAGCTGATTTAATTTTTTAAAAAAACTGTGTGCCTGCATGAAGACTCTAATTGGGTTGCAAGGCTAGATAAAAAGGTTTTAAATACAGACTTCCTTCATTAGAATAGGGACTTCCCAGGACATGCTATTAGAATCCTCTTGAGTGACAGGGCTCAGTATGAAGCAGGGGTAGTGGCTAATAGAATATACTGAGGAACAAAAGGGATTTAATTAGAATGTATCTGTGAAAATAGGATCCCTTTCATTCTCAGCATGATTGTGATCACATCTCTGCTTCTAGATCCTAAATTTTGTAAACATTTTGCGCTGCCCAGGGCTCATGCCATGTTGATGCAACATCATCAGGTTTTGGCAAATGTTCCTCACAACAGTAAGGACTGAGACATTTAATTGCCAGAGATGGGTGTAATGGGTTATTTCTTTCCCCACTCTCCTATTTAAACATTTCCTTCTTTTCTGCTAGACTAGGCTTTATCCCCCCCCCCGCCCCCCCCCCAAAAAAACACCACTGTTGCATTTTTTTTGGCCATACATTTATACTGGAAACGATCCAAGTCTGTCCTTGGAAAAAAATCAAGTCATTCACTATTTGACATTTCTATTGTTGAATTTCTTAAATATAAGATAAAATGACACCATGGGGAATTTAAACTGTTAAGTCCCTCATCTGGTTAAATAAAATTGCTTTTAGCATCGTAATCATTTGAAATTGCAGCAGTTCTCTCTGAAGATTTTTTTTTAAAGTTCAGTCGACAGAAGGTTAAGTCACATTTCCAAAATTTCTTTATGTTTAATTTGAAATCAGTGGTGAAATAAATTTTCTTGTCCAAAATATGAAAGAAACAAATACTTGTCCAAGATATGAAAGGAAGAAACAAATACTTTGTTTTCAAATAAATAGCATATTTTACCAGATGTTGCCTTTGGATTAATGTATTGATTAATTGATTCTTCAGTCCCTTCTTCTCTCTTTGATGCATTTTCTATCATTTGTTTCCTCCCACGAGAGCAAACATACGTCGTTCATTGGGGGTCTCAATGCAAAATTCATTGTGACTTCTTATTTTACATGCAAGCCTTTGGGAAATCTTCTGGAAATAGGGGAGGATTTTGCCTCTTTAATACTGATTATTAACAGTAGGGATATGAATCCAGAAAAAGCTAAACCGAAAATAAACCTGAAAAAATTATTTCCGCTTTTTTTTGAGTTTTATTTTCAGCCAAAAAATAGTGGCAATTTAAGGAAGCCAAAAAGCAGATCTAAAAAATGCCATTTTTTTCCCAGCATTTTTCAGGTTCCTTTGGCCCTGCCACCACTAAAAAAAGGGGATTTCAGAGGTCAGACATGGATTGATTCAGCCGATCCCTGCACTCAGATCTCCCCCGACGCCGCAGAACTAAATGCAGGGCTCAGCTGAGCTGATCCCTGCATTCAGATCTGTGGCTTGGACATTTTTCTGGTTCGGCTTTATTAGATTGGGGAGGAAAGCAAATGGGGGGGGGGTGGTTGGGGGGGAGAAGATTTTTTCCAAAAAAATTGTTCTTCTAAAGTTGAACCCAAAATATTCCAAAAAAACTAGTGCACAGTCTTGATTAATAGCAGTCCAGTTTAGCAAATTTGGGAGTACCTTTAGTTCCAAATTCACATGAATTGGGTGGGGCAGCACAGCTGAACTAAAATATCATTCTGGAGAACTGAAACAACTTTCTGCTAATGATATGATTGATGATTCAATCCAGCAACTTCAGGTGTTGATCAAGTATATGGGAACATGAGTTCTTCGACAGAATAGAATCCAAAAGTGCTCTTCTAACAACTGTCTTCAAACTGGGTGTGCTAGGCACGAACGGTAAGGGTGGCTGTGGTTTGTGGGCCTTTGGTGGTATGAGTGCTGGTGGCCTTCAGCGGGAGATCTGATAACCGCAAATAGACTCTGGAGCGGATAATGTTATCATCTGGTTAGTGCTTATTAGATTATGATACATTCAGGTAGTGTTGGTTAAAGTTAGTTTAGTTTAGCTTAGGTGTAGGTTTGTTAAGTGGTATGTATTTGTATTTGTTCATTAAGCCAGGCTTCTGTAGTAACGTAGCTGTAGTTGATATGGGGGTGGGGGGTGGGTGGGTGGGTTGTTCTTGGGTTATTGTGATGCTTGTAGTCCATTATTGGAAAGAGAAAGTTGCTATCTGTTTATTATGTTCTGTTTATGCTGCTAGTGATGTTTATTGCTATGACCATTGTTGTTTTATATCTATGTTTAATCTATTTTCTTATGTTATGATTATCAATGCCTTTGTTATGTGATGTTATGATGATGAAATGTTGATGTTGTTATTCTATGATATTATGTTAGAATTATTGATGCCTCTCTTTTGTGATATTATGATGTTTGAAATGCTGATATTCTGTTATTATAATCCTATGTTTCAAATGTTATATGTGTTATAATACTATGCTTATTTATTTAATGCTTATGGATATTATGTTCTTAGATGGTTGTTGTGATGATTATTGGTAGTGTCATTTGCAGCTGTTGTTCACCGCCCTGAGCCCTTTGGGGAAGGGCAGTATACAAATCTAATAAATCAAATCAACTCAAAATAGCTGCTTTGGAAGATCAAGTAATGGCTTATGAAACAGAAGTCTAAGCTCAAGAGCTACACTTGTTGGTTTTATCTTGGTGTCCATGGTCTTTCAGAAGAACTACATTCCTTTAGTATGATTAATGTGTATGGTCCTATTGTGGATGGTCTATACACATTTCATCAGGGTTTACACTCCCTTGGTAAATTTTTACATGTGACTATCTGCTGGTGGGGGAAGATTTTGATTACATACTAAATACAGTTTTGGATTAAAGCACAATGTCATGCAAAGAATATTCTCTGGTAAGATCTGCGTTTAAAACCTATATGACTGAGCAAGGTTTGATTGATCCCCAGCATGTATTACACCCAATGTATAGAGATAAATTTACTGTGCATCATAATTGTTTCCAGTTATACTACTTTTTTATTTCAGCTTCTCTGGTGCCACAGATTATTGCCTATGATATTATCATCAGTCTTTCAGTTTCCAGACTGGGTCAGACCACCTGGTTTATGGAATCTTCTAGTCTTAATGATGGGATTTTTAATATCAGGACATTTTAATATAAATCAAGGAATAGCTAGTGCTCATTCTGTTGAATGGGATGATGGTAAAGCTTTTATTGGAGAGAAATTAGTTTCATTTGCATTTGTAAGAAAAAGCTTAGAGAAATGAAAAAAAATTGAAAAATATTTTAAGTTATTTTGCTATGTCTTCCACAGCAGATAACTGGGAATTGTAAAAAGTTCAATATGAACTAAATAATATGCTATCAGTGAAAGCAGAATATGCTTTAACTTGTTTGTGCCAGTCATATTGGGAAAGTGGTGAGAAACCAGTTAAATTTTCAGCGTATCCCACAAGATAGCACAGAATAAATACTATATTGTTGTATACCGCCCTGAGCCCTTTGGTGGAGGGCGGTTTATAAACCCTAATAATAATAATAATAATAATAATAATAATAATAATAATAATAATAATAATAATAATAATAATAATAATAATAATAATAATATATTCCTTTGATCAAAGATAAGAATATAATACATAGTGTCTCTAGTTAAATAAATGCACAGTTTTAGAAGTATTGTTCTGAATTGTATAGTAAAGGCAAGGAATTTATACAAAAAGGTTTGAAAATATTTTCCCCACACCTTAATCTTCAATGTTTAGATATAATTCAGCAATAAATGTAGTCATAATGAATATGATATAATAACAAATCTCCAGGACCAGATTGGTTCCCTATTGAATAGTACTATAAAACCTTCGCATATTTCTTAATTCCAAAACTTTATCAGTTGTATAACAAGATTTTTTAGTCTGGCAAATTGCCATTATTATTATGTGATGCCCATAGCACTGTGATTCCTAAACCCGGTAAAGACCGCAGTCAGTGCTCAATTTTTCAGCCTCTTTCTTTGAAGAATGTGGATTCTAAGACATTAACTGCTATTCTTGCTAACCATCTCAGAAGCTTTGGTACACATCGACCAGGTAGGATTTATACCAGACAGGCAAGGCTTTGACAATCTTAGGCTGGATGACCTAATCACTTTGCATAGTAGAAGATCTGACCAAGTTGTCATTCTTTCATTTGATCCTGAAAGAACTTTTCACTAAAAATTTATCTTTGCTATATTTGCTAAATTCAGTTTTCCTCAAGTAACATATACAAAACCGGTACTCGAACAAATAACTAAGACATCCATCAATATAAATATCAGTGAGAAAACAAACACAAAAAAAACTTCCACATATTTCTGCTGTATCTTTAAGAACATAAGAACAAGTTTACTGGATCAGACCAGAGTCCATCTAGTCCAGCACTCTACTACTCACAGTGGCCCACCAGATGCCTTTGGGAGCTCACATGCAGGAGGTGAAAGCAATGCTGCTGTTGCTCCAGAGCACCTGGTCTGTTAAGGCATTTGCAATCTCAGATCAATGAGGATGAAGATTGGTAGCCATAGATCGACTTCTCCTCCATAAATCTATCCAAGCCCCTTTTAAAGCTATCCAGGTTTGCGGCCATTACCACCTCCTGCGGCAACATATTCCAAACACCAATCATGCGTTGCGTGAAGAAATGTTTCCTTTTATTAGTCCTAATTCTTCCCCCCAGCATTTTCAATGTACGCCCCCTGGTTTTAGTATTGTGAGAAAGAGAGAGAAAATTATCTCTGTCAACATTTTCTACCCCATGCCTAATTTTATAGACTTCAATCGTATCCCCCCCTCAGACGTCTCCTCTCCAAACTAAAGAGTCCCAAACACTGCAGCCTCTCTTCATAAGGAAAGTGCTCCAATCCTTCAATCATCCTCATTTATTGTTTCCATTATTGTATTGTTTCCATTGTTGTTGAGTATATTCTATCCAAGCATTCCATTCAGCTTGGAAGTCAGAATCCATATCGTATTGTATTATAGAAGCAATTTTTGTTAAACTTGCTAATTCCATTACGTTAATTCGTTACTCTTTTAACGGAAGGGCAATTCTCCACTTTCCAATATCTTGCCCAAACTATTCTAGCTACAGTATCCATATGTTGAAATAATATTATCTTGTCTTCCCTAATTTTGTTAACCATACCTAATAAATAATTTTCTTGTAAACAAGTAACATGAATTTTCAAAATGTTCTTAACTTCCTCATTAATCTTATGCCAATTCCACCATTGATGTATAAATGTCCCACACCCTTTACAGCATTTCCAACATTTAGTTGATAATTTTTTCATTTTGGCTAATCTTGCAGGAGTCATATAAAACCTGCATTTTCATATTTCATTTTATATAATTACTATTTGCAAATTTTAAAGATTTCCCTAGCTTTCCCCAATCTTCCAACATAATATTATGACCAATGTATTTTTCCCATTTTATCATTTTTAATTGGTTCTGTTTCCTATTCCAAGTTATGACAGATTTGATACATATTTTTAATTAAATGTTTGTCTTTGTTTATTTTTTTTCAATATATCCTCTTTTACCGTCCTTCCAAATTGATTTTTATTCTTCATATAACAGTTTTTCAGTTGAAAGTGAAACTACCAATCCAAGTCTAGCCCTTCTTTTAATAAATCTTGTTGTGTTTTCAATACATATCTTATGTTTCTCCTGTTACAATTTTATTTATAATTTTTGAATATCTTATCCATTCTTTTTTTACATATAACATCTTCTTAGTAGTGCCTCATATGGAGCCACCCATAGTGGCAAAAAATATTTATTCCATACCTTATATAATGAAACTCTTATAATATGATTTTAAAATTGTTTATTCATCTTTAATACCAAAGGCATGAAAACCGAATCTTAATCCTTCTCCTTCAAGATATAATTATCTGTGATTTTTTTAACTCAAACCAATCTTTTAACCAAATTAAAGCTTTATGATACAATTTTAAGTTTGGAAGCGCTAAACCTCCTCTTTCAACATTTTTAGTCATCAATTTAATTTTTATCCTGGGAGATTTTGTTTCCGCAAATAAATTGATTAATCATCATTTGCCATTTTTAATAGAAACTTGTGAGTAGATCTGCCGCCACTGTTATAGTTTTGCTTTACTTTTGCAGAACCTGCTAATGAGAACACTGGATAAAAGGCACTTTGTACAAAAAGGGAACATTTTGCACAACTTATCAGACATGAGAACAAATACAGTCACAGTACAGTGTTAATTTAGCTCTGCTCAGAACTTTACAGGTGCTCCACTTCAGAACACAGTGATGTGGACCTTCCTACAACTGGGAATATAAGCACTGCAGTCCACATAGGTAAGCAAGGAAGGGTAACCCTTTGCTTCATATGTTACAAATCTCCCCCTGCCACCCAAATGTACCTATGGTGTATTTGCTCAGCCCTCCCTCCATCGTTCAACAGTCTCTAGCCTTGTCTTCCACACCAGAGGCACAGATTACATATTCCTAGTGCAGAAATGTTGCCCCACCCTGAAGATACTCTGGCAGAATATCACTGCAGTATCTGCACAAATAGAGAACAAGGCAATTGCTACTCCTGTGGGCCAAATACTCCTGTCTTGCAGGATCAGTGCTCCACAAAGTAGCACAAACAGAAACAACAGGTAGCTTTCCAGTGCAGCTCCCTGCAAAAGATGGTAAGTATTGGTTCAGTGATTATCTTTCCTCCCCCAATGTAGAAGGGAGGGCGGTATATAAACTGGATGAGCACACAGAAGGTACTGCTCTCCAGAACCCAAGCTTACACCATATACAGAAGGTTTGACTCCACAATTGCGACTATCTTTTGCTACTGCAAAGTGTTACTCATTATTATCCTTGTGCTTCTTTTCAGGAAATTTTCCCAAAAATAGTAGAGACCAAGATGAACCTCATAATCAAGCAGACCTACTTACCTGCTGAACCTATAACACAATCAACAACTGCAGTAACCAGTGTGCACCTATCTGCTGTGCTGTGAGGTTGCCAGCTCTCTCACTGTAGTCAACTCCTGCACCATTCTGATGAACTGGGGGACGGGGTGGGGGGGGTAGGTGATTGGCTAGAAGGGAAGGTAGTATGCATACAGCACCTTACAACAGTTAGTTGTAGCAGAGATTGGCTTGGCCAAGTCATCTGTCATCAAGTAAGGAGAAACATTTTGAGCATAATATATGGAGCTGGGACAACGCAGTTTTGTTACTGAATTTACATGCTTCTCTAATAACATATCAGGATCTAACACTACCCCGCAGCTCTTAAAAGAAGAAAGAAGAAACATCAAAGGAAGAAGTACTCCATCTAACGCAGATATCATAATCCTTCAAGAGCAGTCTCCGTGCCAACCAGCTGCCTTGTCAGGATTCAATTTGATTTTACTGTCTGTCAGCCAGGCGGCCACATCACCTAAGGTGCATCCTATGAGGCTGAGATGGTGTGTGAGCCTGCCGAGAGAGGAGGATCAGCATGTAGACTGCACAGTTGGTCATGGCCAGGGGTCCCCAAACTACGGCCCGGGGGCCAAATGTGGCCCCCTGAAGGCATTTATCCGGCCCGCCAGGCATGGTGGCGATGGCTCCATTCATGTGCAGTGGGGGCTCGAGGGAGAGGAGGAACCAGCCCCAACGGCTGTTGATTCCAGTTACATGATGGCACCCCCAAATCTCCATGAATTTTCTGACCCAGAGTTGGAAACCTTACATGTGGCAACGCCTACTCCACTCTTCCCTCTCAGCTACTCCATGTGTTGCTCTCAGGCTTTCTGTTCCGCCTCACTCCCATTGGCATCAGCCAGGCTGGCGAATCGCTCGCTGGCTGCTAGGGAGGAAAGAATCCAGGAAGATACCTGATCCTGGGTTAGATGGAATGCTTCATTGGGAAAGTTCTGCTTTTTTTTTTTTACAGGGGAAGGTATTCCACAGCCTCCCCAACAATATTTGGAGCCCACCCTGTACTTGACATACTTTGGTCACTGTTCTAAAAATAGACCATGACAGAAAGGCTGAAAGGTGAAATCAAACATTTTACAATCATTTGTGCATAGGAATTTGTTCATAGTTTTTTTTAGTCCGGCCCTCCAACAGTCTGAGGGACAGTGAACTGGCCCCCTGTTTAAAAAGTTTGGGGACCCCTGGTCATGGCTATCAGGCTCTGAACTAGATCAGAGATAGCATTGTATAAATGCTTATTTAGCAAATCGTAAAAAAAAACCCTCCAAGGCTACAGCTAATCCCCATTAAAGGGCTTCAAATAGATATGGACTAACATGGGAGAGAGCTCTGAACCCTGAGTCTCATACTGCCAATTCTTTATCCCCTGTGACTACCTTCTTAGAATGGTGGTTTAGAAAAGACTTAAACCATCTTAAGGCTAAACCTCAAATCCCCCACACACTCTGCGCCTCAACAGCAGTAAATGATCAGCCAAAAGTGACAGGTAGATCAAGTAAAGCTTCACAGGGATTTGTTCCCCTTATCCATTTGTATATGAATATTGTCTGGTAGAGTTGCCAAATGACTCCTGAAAGAGTCATAATCAGATACATCATCCAGATCTCTGAAGACGTTCTGCCACAACCAGCTCAGTAAGCTTACCTTAGAACGGCAGATGAGACAATCACAGATGGACTTGTAACTGACCAAGACTGATTTATCCAAATAAATCCCCCCTCCCCGGAAACATTCTTTTTACCATCTTGTTCAATGGCAATCAAAACGTTAGCTGGAATACTTCCTGACTCTTTCCAAATATAATGGGTTAGAAGTGTTTGATTGATGAGTTCTGTAGGAACTTCTCCCCCATAATGCTTTTTAAAAGGGCCTGAACCCGTTATATTTGACCTGTACAGACTCATCCTAAGACCAAATGGTGCTAACAGACACCTCTACCAGTTGGCTCATTGATAAATTGGTTTCTTTGTCAGAGACTGGCATCTGAGATACTTTATTAACATGGAAGTGCACAAAAATGTTCAAAATATTACAAAAAAAATTTTGTGACTCCTATTTCGGGGTCAGCATCTGCTAAATCACCCTAAACAGTTGGGCTCAATAGAATTCAACTGGTACTCTGGTAGTGGAGGAGTTATTTATTAAAATATTTCTTTGTTCAAGGCCACTTCTCTTTCTCCATCTCTGTAAATCCCACCACATAGCTCTTCAAATAGATCTATATATTGCCATACCATATTCAGCCCAAGATTTCAGTCAGTGACACTTTGGATGTCTCACCATGCTCTTCAGTTCCTTTAACTCTTGAGTTCTGTTACAGGTGGGAGAGAATACTGGAGAGCATCCCTGTGTCTCAGTTGCTGGAACCTGATATTACAGGCCCTAAGTGTGGCTTTGACAGATCTAATGCCAAAGTGTGGCTTTGACAGATCTAATCTAATTTAAAGATCTCCTGGGCTTCTTAGAACATCATGAGATCCATCAGCTTCTGGGGGCAAACCATCCTAATTAGTCACTGCACCTGGATGTCACTGTCAACTGGACCCTCAGCACATAGTTCAGCAACACTGACCTTCAGCACATAGAAAAGGATATCACTGTCAACTGGACCTTCAGCACATTGTTGCCTAGCCATGGAACACGCTGGAACGTAGCTCTGCCAAGTAACTTGATACCACACGTGCTCACTTTCATGTGTCTTTCACTTAGGTTCGGGACACTTGCCCAGAGCCAAGACTCATTTGGGGGCATCAAGCTCAAGGCAGGGAGAAACCTCTTCTGACTTCCACAGTTTGACAAACTTGGAATACAGACACATTTGCTGAAATGCTCCTAGTTTGTTATGAACTATATATTGGTGTTTGAGGGCTATATTTGAGCCCTTGAAGAGAAGAATACATGACACAGCAAAGGCAAAGCAAAGCTGCAAAGCCCATCCATCTCTAAGGGACCCAGCTAGACAAAAGCCAGAAAGGGACTAAGCCTCTGCTAGACTGTTTGCGCACAACAGGCGTGAACCATTATATGTTAATTATTGTCTTCTATATTTGATGTACTGTTTTGTACTTTCTTATGAAAGAAAAAGAAAGAACAAGTTGGAAAATGGTTTACTGTAATTTTTGTAAGTGTTTAGTGTCACAAGGTTGGGTCACATTGTCAATAAGTGAACTCTTAGTTTCAATTGAGAATAATATCCCTCTTGGAATTAAATTCCAGAGCCCTTCGGGGATGGGGCAGTATAAAAGTTGAAAGAATAAATAAAATAAATAATAAATAAATTGGGTTACACACATTTTCATCGGAAAGTGTGAATTTGAATGTGGATTTCCCATCCTAATCTGACAGTTTAACCAAGAAAAAGAAAAGGTAGAAGGAAAAGTAGTTTGGATTTATATCCTACTGCTCTCAACCATAAGAAGTCTCAAAGCAACTTACAAACTCCTTCCCTTCCTCTGCTCACAACAGACACCTTGTGAGGCAGAACCGTAGGGAGGGAGAACTGTGCCCGGGGCACGTGTGTGCCCTGCGTCCCCACCATGGCCCCGCATCGGCACACATTCGGGGCAAGACGCCCCCCTGTCTCCTGGGCGCTACGCCACTGTTGTGAGGTATGTAGATCTGAGAGAGTTCTGAGAGAAGTGTGACTAGCCCAAGGTCACCCACAGGATTCATGTATAGGAGCAGGGAAACAGACTTAATTCACCAGATTAGAGGCTGCTACACTTAACCATCCTACACCATGTTGGCTCTCAGAGATCATCCATCAAAGACAGTAATGCTGTCTCAGTATGGAATCCAAGTCTGAAGGCAGAATTCCCTGGTCTGAATTGGGTCAGGTGTAAATGTTCCATCCAGAAATTCCAGCAGTTCCTGAGCCACAATCTGCTCAATAAAGTTGCCCCATAAGGGGGATTGGTTATTGGTTGATAATTGTCCACATCCTTCATGGTTAAATACGACTCCTTAGGAAGAGGTGTCCGCTGCTTTGGATTTGGAATGTTAATTTTTACTATTCTTAAATAAAATCCTTAACAAACTCTTTACTTCTGCATAGGAACTGCCTTAACAGATCTACGCATTTTTACTCTAAAACCAGATTACAAAATTATGGTGGGGGGAGGTGGTAAATGTGTTAATGAAGAATTTATATGTTTCAAGAAATGTCAGGTATCTTAGCTGTGAACAATGGGCAAAAATCCTGCCTTCTGGATCAGGCACGATCCTATCTGTTCTAGCAGTGGTCAGCTTGATGGTATTGAATGCTTGTGAATGCTGTTTTACATGGTCTGTAGAAGTGGAAATGCCATATGATTATGATAATTATTGGCCATTGATGGAACTCTCTTTCTTGAAGTTTCTGCTCAGTTGTAAACGATGTTAGTGACTGGTCATTTACCGTATATACTTGTGTATAATTCGAGTTTTTCAGCACATTTTTTGTGCTGAAAAGCCCCCCTCGACTTATACACGAGTCAGCTGTATTTTAAAAAATATTTTAGGGTTTTTACTTTGTTGGCTGCCAGGGGGCGCAGTTTTTAGGCTAGCACAGGGGTAGGGAACCTGCGGCTCTCCAGATGTTCAGGAACTACAATTCCCATCAGCCCCTACCAGCATGGCCAATTGGCCATGCTGACAGAGGCTGATGGGAATTGTAGTTCCTGAACATCTGGAGAGCCGCAGGTTCCCTACCCCTGGGCTAGCAGCACCAAAATTTCAGGATATCATCAGGTGACACTCCTGATGATACCATCCAAGTTTGATAAAGTTTGGTTCAGGGGTTCCAAAGTTATGGACCCCCAAAGGGGGTGCCCCCATCCCCATTGTTTCCATTGGGAGCTAATAGTAGATGGGGCAACATTTTGAGGGTCCACAACTTTGGACCCCTTGAACTAAACTTCTCTAAACCTGGGGGGTATCATCAGGATAATCTCTTGCTGATACGAGCCAGGTTTGGTGGTGTTTGGTTCAGGGGGTCCAAAGTTAGATCCCCAAAGTGGGTGCTCCCATCCCCCATTGTTTCCAATGGTAGCTAATAGTAGATGGGGCTACCCTTTTGAGGGTCCATAACTTTGGACCCCCTGAACCAAACTTCACCAAACCTGGGTGGTGTCATCAGGAGGGTCTCCTAAAGATACTCTGAAATGTTGGTACTGCTAACATAAACATTCCTCCCCTAACAAGTTGTGTGAATGTTCCTTCTAAAATGACACCTGCCATGTGCAATTTTTAAAATATGTACACTAAAAATAATGAACTATTCTTTTAAAAAGCAGGGTAGTCACAGTGAACAGGCATGTCCATTCCAGTTTTTATTGTAAGATCCATTGTTTAAAACCCTTCCTTACAAAAAACTAAGGTTTTTGTACTTTTAAAGTTATTGTTGATACCATATTGTTCTTGTTGACCCTCTTTTCCACTTACAGAGCTAGTTTACTGCTTTTTTTGAAATATTCAAAAACGTTTAACCTACTGATGCCTCAATTAATGTAATTTTATTGGTATCTATTTTTATTTTTGAAATTTACCAGTGGCTGCTGCATTTCCCACCCTCGACTTATACGCGAGTCAATACGTTTTCCCAGTTTTTTGTGGTAAAATTAGGTGCCTCGACTTATATGCGGGTCGACTTATACACGAGTATATACAGTACTCAAGTCCCCACATCTTCATGTTACCCTTCCAATAGTACTGACCTAGCTAATTTGGTTGTGGTATGGGTCACAATTGGTTGGTGAGACAGTGTTAATGATGAACTGCTGAATTTAATGCTGCCAAGGGAGCTTGGGAAGGTAGAATAAGAATCTGTTCACACCTCGTTTCTCACACCTGTACGTTTGTTTCTCACACTTGTATGTTCGTTTCTCAACAAAAGCAATAAGTATTCAACATAAGAAATATGTTCCTTAGAAGGACTTGTGCTTAGTAGTTTGGTGGATAAGTGAAGGAATGTTACCAAGGATCAGCTATAAACAGCAAGGGGGAGCAGATGCTTTGTTTTGGAAAAGCTACAGTTTCACATACTCACAGCTTTACTCAAATAGGCTGCTCTCTCCTCTGTGTGTGTGAAAGAATGATTTTGCTTAGAGCTTCTGCCTAATCTCAGCATATTTTCTGTTGGCATATTTTTCCTCAACCCCTTTACAAGTCATTACCCCATTATTTCCCTAAAGTAATACTTGCTCTATTCCTGCTGCTCCATAGATGCGCAGAGCCTAATATACCTAAACTATTGATGTCTGAGTTCTCTTTCACCGAGGAGTATGTCAATCAGTGTATGTGTATCTGACTGGTTATGTCAGCTTGAGCTGAGAACAAAATTATACCCAGACTGGTGGAACTAGTGGTTGTTTATTGGAGGACCAAAGCTGAGGTGGGAGCCTTTTCACAGGGAGTCATAGAAAATAAATCAGAGAAGAATAGATCTTCTAGGAAATAATTCCTGGGACCAGTAGTCTGGTGCATTGGGGTTTGGTTTTACTTTTCCTCCAGAGAGAGAGTTATATGTTTGTGAGAGTACAGAATATATATACTAGCCTGTTAGGACCTTGTATAATCCTTAAACCAGCACCATCTTCTGTACCTTAAGAAATATTTTGAACATCTAAGCAATTATCAGTGAAACTGAATGAGCCTGTGTCAGTTCCTGTGCCTGAAGTTTAAAACTGACTTTTAAACTATAGCTCTTGTGTATTTATTTATATTTCTCCTGTGTATCCTTCCATCCAAGTTATTCCGTATTCCCATCTCCTCTGTTAAATAATTTTTTATTCTGTTTGAGTTTGTAATCTGCCTCAGTATTATTTTGTGTCTTATTAACGTGTTTGACAAATATATAATACATAGTTATTGACTAATATGTTTTATTTCTTTTTGAGGTCCTTTTGAATTGTAATGTATTGTAATATTAAGTATTATGTCTTTGTTTTTTGTGTAGATTATCTTTGTTTACTGTGACCTTCAATGGAGATTTATGTTAATAGTTGTTATTGAAATTTATTTCTCTAGATATTGATGAATGTCTGGATAACAATGGTGGCTGCCAGCAGATTTGTGTCAATACTATGGGAAGCTATGAATGTCAGTGCAAAGAAGGCTTTTTCTTGAGCGATAATCAGCACACCTGTATTCATCGCTCTAATGGTAAGTTTCCAGTCAGTGATGCATATAATAACTTGGCCAGTCAAAAATCAGACACAGTTGTTTCTCCTGCTTTAGAATGAAATAAACTTGAAATAAGCTTTCACTATATGATTATGTGTCTGTGACAATAGTAGAATGACACTCACCAGCCATTTGTCTACTGGCCAGTAAAAACAGTGAACCCAAAATATGTTGGGGTTGCCTGTAATGCATAAGGTAGTTGTGGCTGCCCCAAACCCTGGTTAGAAAGGTGATCATGAGTAGTCTTCAAATCTTGTCAGTTCCTGTAGCTCAAAACCATGCCTAAGATTATATCAATAAACTACACTTAGGGATTTCAATCAATCAATCAATCAATATTTTATTTCGGTCAAAGACCAGAAAATATCAGATATAAAATATAAAATCCAGATAGTACATTTCCAGACCAGATACAAAATAAAATTGAGGTAACCAGTTTCCAGAGACTGTTTGTCTAAACCATAATATAAGTTCAAGTTAAAAACTGGAATAAAATTTGAATAAAAGATAAAATCATTGACCCAAATTTCCTATTTTTATTGCCCTACTTGTCCACGCCTTTTAACCACATAGGCACTGAATTTTGCCACCTCTCTGGTTATATTCGGATTGGCATCTTCTAATAGTCTTTCCATGGCACAATCCTCAGGGCCAAGAAAAATTGATGTTGGAAGAGAGTCAAACAGTTTTGCCCTCATTTCTTTGTGAGCACTTAGGGATTTTGTTGTGCAATGGGATGGTTGGTTTTGTACTTTTGTACCCTAGCAATAATTTCATGGAATGTTTTTTTTCTGGGTTATTCTAGTACATTTGTAGATATCCAGCATCATAAAGCAAGGTCAGAGACTTGATAAATTTTACTTGTTCAATGCTGTGAGATGATAGATATTTGAGATTTGCTCAGTTAAGAGCGTAGGTGTTATGCTTATTGCAGCAAAAATGCTTTTTTTTTTTTTCATCTTCCATTTACCCTAGAAGATGGCTTGCTATCTTGGCTGATGTGGCCATGTGGAACTAGACCCTGAAGCTAGACTTTTATAATGTACCCTACATAGATTTGCACTTGACGTCAGCTTGGAAAGTCCAGGTTACTTACCCTCAACACTTATCATGTAATGTATTGTAACCTCAGCGTCTTGCTGGAACACACTGTTCACAACGTTCTACAATGGCATCCGGAAAAAGCCGTGCAAATGCCTGATTATGTAAAGGTGCATGCTTCAAATAGTATGCTAGCAGGTGTAAATGCTTTACTAAGCTTTCGTACATAAAAATATTTACCCAGATTACAAAAAGCAACTCAACTGCTTTGCCAAGCGCATAAATATAGAAACATTTTCATGATTACAAAAAGTAGCGCAACTCCATTTGTGAATTAAGTCCACTAGGTTCCAGCGAGTTGAATCAATGTATGAATGTTACCTCCTACTGAAGAAGAATTCTTCTTGAGTCCACATAATCATATTTACTAGGAATTAGAGTCCATAACACCAAAAACTGAAAGTGATTCTCAGAGTTGAATAAATGTTGAATAAGAGTATCCATATTTTCCTTCAGCAGTGTCTCCCAACCAGTGTCTGCCATGTTACCTTAGAAGGTTTCTGTGCAGTGTTGTTTTGTGGAAGAACTGAAAGGGAACTGTATCAGAATTCATGCTGCTACAGATATTTAAAATGTCTTATGAAATGAAACACTGGTTAATACCTAGGTTTCTCAGTCAGTTGCCAAAGAGAGAAGGGAAGGTTTTTTGAAAAGCCCTCTCTGCACCTGTGTGAACTTAGAAATAGGTAGACATTTTGCAGCTTAGCTCCAAATGGATTGGCAGTGCTGATAAGAAATAGTGGCACTAGAGTCAGCTAGGCCCGTAATTGCGACAGGGGGCAGGGCACGTGGTAAGAACTTCAGAGGGATCATGCATGTCTCTGGGCTGCTGAACAGCTACGCCTTACCACCCGGCAATTGCGTGCTGACGCATGCGGGCTTGAGGGTGGAGCAGGCTGCCTTTATAGGGCAGCACGCGGTGGCCTCAGCCTCTTTCGACACCTTTGAGGCAAACTGACCCACCCTCCCGACAGGGATGGGACATTTTTGTTTCTCGTTGCAGTCCTGAGTGGTGGTTTGGGCAGAGGAGCGCATAGTTTTGGGGGAGACCGGGCTTGCATGCCGGACCTCCCTGCCCTTGGGGGTCTCCTTAAGAGGCTTGGAGAAGGAGAGGGCTTGGGGAGCATGCCTCGAAGGGCCTCTGTAGGCGAGCCCGACACCCCCAAATGGATGGGCCACGAAAGGAATGGGGCGGATGTCCTGTGGCCCAGGAGATAAGTACTCCCTGAAATAGGGTGAAGCCGGGATCAGCCTGGGAGTCTGACCGGCTGAGATCATGCGCTCCTCCTGCTTGCCCAGCTTCGCTTGTTAAGAATTATGTAAATAAAAAGGGCTGTGGCCCTATTTCAGTCCAAGGTGTGTCTGTGAATTAATTGAGTAGCCTCTGCACATCTAGCCGCAAAGGGAAAGCTGTATGCATGGCTGGGAAAAAACACTGGCTATATGGGTTCTATTTAAAAGACATGGCTCAGAGTTGCTGATAGACCTGTCCATGAGTTTGTTTAAAAGCCTTCTAAACTAGTGGCTATCAGTCCATTGTGTGGCAGTGCAGTTCATGTGTTAATATGCACGGAATGAAATAGAACCTTTGTTTTGTTTCTTCTGAACCTATTGCTGAACAACTTCATATGGTGCTCTTGAGCTTAGAAAACCTCTCTTGTCCATTTTCTTTGTACCCATAACTATTTTGTAGAACTCTGTTATAATCTGCTTTTACCAGAAGTTCCAAATACTCCAATCACTGACAAATTTCCTTGTTCTTTTCTGATTTTTGGGTGTTCCAATGGGGAACCAGCACAGAACCATGTTACACAGATTATAGCTCCATCACAGAAGGCATCATGGTATTATCAGCTGTATTAATCATTTCCTTAATTATTCCAAGGATTGATTTCCCTTCTTTACCACTCCTTCGTTTTGATCACTGTTACTATGAGTACTCAGTTCTTTATCCCATGTGAAGAGTCTTGCTTCCTAAATAGGAATTAGAGCGTCAAATTAATTGCCAAGTGTAGGAGAGAAACCTCTCCTCCACTGTCTTTCTCTTTCTATTCTAATAGGAACTGCTGAGTCAGTGTTTGTCACAGGTTGGATCTCCAACCTAGTTTGCCGCAGGTTGGATCCCCAACCTAACTTGCAAATAGACATTATGTGAAGGGGCCCAATAATAGTCCAGGGCCCAGTTTGTCTCAGGAATACATCACTGGGGAAGGCAGGGCTTCAGCCTCCATCAAAGTATTTTCCTGAGCTGAAATGCCTCTGGGAGGGGGTGTTTTCCATATTGTGGGACTCCAAGTGCTGGGGTCCAGATATAGACCATCATACCTTTTATTTTTAGGGATCTTTCTGAAAAAGTGACCGATCTCCAGTGTAAGGTAAGAATGATTACTGAGACTAAATGATTCTCTCCATGCTGGAAAAGAGTTCTTCAAAGGATTCAATAAGACATTAATACATTCTATGTAACTAAAATCACAGCCCATATTAGGCTAACAAATGTCAGTGGTATCAGCTCAGTATTTGATCTGCTCAGTAACTTGACGTATCTGTCTGCCAGTGGGTATAGTCTTGTCGAGTATATGGTTAATATTAGCTAGTGTAACTGAGAAAATTCTTACCTTTCAGATAAGAGGATATGTTTGAGAATGATTGCTTGTTGTTGTGTTTGTGCTTAGATTTCTCTTGCATATTTAGATACACTATCCCTTTTCCTTCATTGTCAAATGCCCCCAAATTAAAGGAAAAATGGTATCCCTGTGATAAAAACATAGCTTAGATTAATGCTCCTATAAGAAAGGAACTGAAAAGTGATAGTACAGATTATGCTTTTTTCAGAGTTATGCAAAGAACTGCACCCTCTTTATACAGCGGTGGCTGGCCATTTAGAACTTCAAAATACGTATTGAAAAACTGAATGTTTTGGCCATGATTGTCAGTTCTTAGAAGCTGAGAGATCTAGGGTCTATAGGTCTTTTAAAATGGACGAACCACCTTGCTTTCCTTGTCTGTTACTTAAAGGCAAAGCAATGCTATACAACCATGCATACTTTTCATTTGATTTTATAAATACTTAAATAAATTTTATAAATAAAATACATGTATAAATAAACATGTTTAGAAAGGCACCTATCTCTAAGGTCCAGTACAAACTACTTTAGGCTTCGATTAGCAAGAATGACAAATCCTTTTGGAAAATACTTTCCAGTTCTTCAGGATGCACAGCCTCCCAGGGTAACCTAGAAACCCTTCCCCATTTTGGGAACAACATTTTAAAACTCTGTTTAATGACTCCTGTGCTACAATATCAGACAGTAATCTGGAGGCAAAGAATGTGGCCCCCAGGATCCAGTTACCTTGGACGAAGCTAAAGTTCTGATCAGTCATCAAAAGATCGGCAAAGTGCCTGGACCAGATCTGATTCTAGTCAAACTTTAAAAGCTAATATGGATCGGTGATCTTCTGTAATTGCTGCCCTGTTCACTGTGGTACATAAGTCAAGAATCATTCAGTACAAGAATCATTCAGTACAAGAAACAGCCTAATTATCAGCAAGTTAAGCAAGGTTTGAGTCCACTAGCACCTTAAAGACCAACAATTTTTCTAGGTATAACCTTTTAAGAGTTAAAGCTCCCTTAATCAGATCTCTTCATATCTGACAAAGGGAGCACTGATTCTTGAAAATGTATCAATTAGAGGTTTTGTTGTCTTTAATGTGCTACTGGACTCAAATTTTGCTCTTCTGCTGAAGACCAATACAGCTATTCAAGCCAACCTTTGACTGGATAAATGGATTCAGGACTCTTGATCCCAGAGCAGAAAGACATTAGGAAAGGAAGTATCACCTTGCAGTATGCTCTGGTACTAACAAATCTGGCTTAGAAATATGCATCACCTAAAGATGGAAAACTTTATGACGTGGATATTGTTCTGCAGGCACTATCAGAGAGGTTACTGTTTTTAATTGAACTTCTAAATCATGCAGAATTTGTCTAGCTAGTAAACTGTAATTATTTCTTCTAAATGCCTAAAAATTTGGGCAGTGTTTCAAAGGAATAGAATTTTTATGACATTGACTTATTAAGGCAAAACATTTATTTTGGGATCTAGGAATAGTACGGAGCAGGCTGTTGAAATGATAATGGGTAAAAATTCAGAAGTCTGTTCCTCCAATTCTTCCTCCTCAGTCAGCCTAGCCTCAAATAAAACCCAGGGATGCCTTTAGGACCCAGCTGCCATGCAACGGTTGCTGAAAAGACTTGCAGCTGAAGAAGGTATTGGCTGTCTTTTGAAAGCTTATATGTGCCTGATGCATGTTGACAGATTTGGAGTCACAGGATGCAAGCTTCACAATTTGACCTGAATGTGCTGTCGATGGATCTTAAAGGTTCTTGGGCAGATTTCTGGAAGATAACTTCATTGCTGATGATAGCCAAATGGGACTTCCAAGTTTAGAGATAGAGTACCCAGTTGTCAGATGCTAGAGAATAGTCAGCGGGTGATCATTGTTGGTCTGTAAGCCTGGTTTGTGTGATGCCCTGGACCATCTAACTGTCCAGTAATGGAAATAGGATGCTGGACTAGAGGGCCTACTGGTTTGATCCACCATGGCTACTCTTGTTCTTACATTCTTAATGCACCCTCATCCCAGTTTAAAACACATTGCTCTGGTTTTCCATGGTACTTATTTAGTCTTTGAACACAAATGGCTAGCTCTGCAATCATGGAGGTGGAGGAGGTGGAGGTTCATACCTTTTCAATGGAGGTGAAGGTTCATACCGTTTCCATTGAAAACTGACACCAGTTGATCTCCGCCTACAAAGATTCCAGTCTTTTGCAAGGGGAAAAGAAGTCACTTGGAAAGGAGCTGTAGGGGCCAATTGGCAGAAGAGGAAAGGTCCTCTACTCTCAACTTCTTCCCTTTGAAATGCCCCCTCCTGAAGATGCTTTCCCCTACATTACTTCACTGGTAACTTTTTATTATTACTGTCTGTGTGTATCATAATTCGCTACAGGTTGCATGCATATAGATATAGTCAGTAGAAATTAGTAGGTCGTGAATGAGATGCTCATTCAACTGATTTCCTCGATCTACTTTATACCTGTGACTACTGATATTCCCATATTGATCAGATGAATACTTTGGCTTTAACTTTTGAGTTCAGTAATTCATAGTGCTTGATTACTGCACCTTTGCTTTGAAATATTATTATGCATGTACACATTCTGCTGTTATTCTCTGTAATTCTTCTTGCAGCTGGCATAATCCCAGTCCACCCGGATTGTCCTTCTCCTTCATTGAATGCCTTTTTGGGGCGAGGTGAGGGAAAATGGGCTGCAGCAGTTTATTGGACCAATTGATAATTGGATAATCTGTGCAGTAACTGGCATCAGGACCCAAAAACTGAGCAGTCTTCAAGTTTGATCAGTCTCAAGCTGTTGGACCTGTTCCCTTTTCTTGAGCAAGACAACGTGCCAAAATTTCTTCTGAGTTTTGATGTTGCAAACCAACATTTTGCTTGAACTACTGTATATTGGCATCAGATTAACCATAGGGTGTGCATTTCCCCTGAGCATCTGAGAATGCTTAATTATCATATGTTGACTTTCCAAGATGGCTCCATCATGATGATCAAAAAGTCCAAACTATGGGGCCACACAGGGTTAGGGGGAAAGTTTCTCCCCTGGAAGATAGGCGACTGAAGTTTTGATGACTGAAGATCAATTCCCATGATCCTTTGGAGGCAGAAAATAGATTGCAGTTTTTTGTCTCTGTCCCTGGGTGGTGCCCTCCTTCTTCAGTTCCTTTCCTGCTTCAGTAGGGAGGCTATGAAGAGAGAGATTTTTTTCTTTAAAAAGTAGCACTTTCTATTCCTTTTTTGTGCCTTTGTCTTCAAGTCTTATTTCCTTCCCTAATCCTTCTGCTAAAAGACTCACTTTCTGTTTTCACTTCTATCGTCACTTCCACTGGAATCTTCCACTGGAAAGCTGGGCATTATCACTTGTCAACTGTGGCACAACTGGGCCCTGACAAATCAAGCTATTGGCCAGACTGAAGCAGCACTCCAGGGAAGACAAGAAAGATATAGCCCCCCACCCAACTCAGAATCACAGGATGCTGATGGAAGAGTGGCCCACCAAAACAATAGTACCATCCCACGGCTCTGCAGTGAATCATCACGTGGGCAAAAGAGAAGGAAGACAATCACCCTGTTTCCAATTGAAGCGGGTGACTCAGTGGGCCATTGCATCCCAATCCATCCTCCTTCCAATAGTTTGAAGAAGAGGTGTCTTTTCTTGAGTATTTTTGAGTATTTTAAATCAAAGAAAAGCATTCCAAAAGAGGGGGGGAAGGACCTCACAGAAGGCTGCTGAACTAAATATTTCTTTCTAGATTCCCCCACTCCTCACCAAGAGAGTAACAGGCAATATGCCAACCTCTTCATCAGATACAGAAGGTTCAAAATGAAGACCATCAGGACTGTTGCAGAGGCACTGAAGCCAGGGAACTTTCTAGCATCTATTGATATTATGGACGCTTGCCTTCATGTCCCTGTTCTTCCCACTCCCTGACAATCTTACATATTTGCAAACAGTCTAGGGATTCGCTGCCCATTGATTGCTTCCACCCCTTTTCCCATGTGCATGTCTGAACTCAGTGAAAGGTGGAGGTAGATTCTCTGGGTTGCCTTGCTGGTGTTGACAACCTAGGAAGGCTATGGCCAGCGGATTGGGAAATCGCCATTGCTGAGCTGCAAAAGCTATCAGATACCACAATACCTGTCCAGATTCAAAGACAACAGAGTGGAAAGAATGGATGCTGTGAAGAGTTCAGGAACATTCTGAAAGTGTCAGTTGGAGGATGTGGCTCAGAACACAGGAAGGGCAGTTAGTGAGTGAGGGTTTAACTGAAGCTGAAGCCCAGTTCGTTTTTTTCCTGAAGTTTTCTTTTGTTAATTCGTTAGAGCAACTTGTAAGCTTGCCTGTTATATGTAATAAACTACAAAAAAGAAGAAGTTTCTATGAGTGTATTGAATCAATAAGCAATTCAAGTAGAAGGGGACTGTGGAGTCTTCCTTGACGTGGTGGCAGCGGTGGGATATTATTGAGCCTAGTAACAGTGCATGGGGAGCACCCATAGTACTAGTGAAGAAAAAGCAAGTGTCTGAGGGTGACCCTCCTGAATTCAGACTGTGTGTAGACTTTAGAAAGGTTAATCTAATGACAACTCTTGATCCTTATCCCACACCCCGTTTGGAGGAATTGGTGGAAAGATTAGCTAGTGCTAAGTTTATAAGCACCTTGGACTGTTCAGAGGGGTATTGGCCAATTCTCCTAAATAAAGAAGCCTCTGAGAGAACAGCCTTTGTATGCGGGCTTAGGCATTTTCCATTTAAAGAGAATGCCTTTGGGTTAAACGGAGCCCAAAACCTTCCAGGAGGTTGATTGATAAGGTTCTTACTGGAAGTTAGATTATGCCTTTGGTTTATCAGGATGATATAGCCATCATGTCTGATTCCTGGGAGACCCATTTGTTCATTACGCATCTGAATGGTTTTGCAGAAGGTTCAGGAAGCTGGGTTAACTTTGAGACCTGATAAGTGTCAATTTGGATGGAAGGGGGTGATATACCTTGGTCACTGTGTCGGCAACGGTCAAATTAAGCCTCTTGAAGCTAAGGTTGCCAGTATTAAGAATTGGCCTATTCCAACCACAAAAGGATATTCCAGTCCTTTTAGGATTAGTTGGGTTTTATAGAAAGTTCATACCTCAACTAAGTGAACTAGCTACACCATTATCAGACTTATGTAAAGTTTAGCTCCATTTAAAGTTGTTTGGAGAGCGATAGATGTCAAACCGTTTTGACGGGTAAAAAAGGCTGTTGTAAATGCCCAGTATTAGTTGCTCCTGATTTTAACAAACAATTTGAAGTGTATACTGATGCTTCCTCGAACGAGGTTTAGGTGCTACATTATTAGTTCAGAAAGGCGAAGACCAATTGATGCATCCAATAGTTTTCCTTAGTAGAAAGCTGTTACCTAGAGAATGTGCATACTCAACGATCGAGAAGGAATGCCTCGCCATTTTGTGGGCAATCAAAAAATTACATCCTTACCTAATAGGGTCTAAGTTTATTGTAAGATCTGACCATAATCCTTTGGCCTTTTGGAGCAAGATGAAAACAGCAATGCTCTCAGATTTTTGAGATGGTCCTTAGCCCTACAAGATTATGAATTTGAGGTTCGACATGTAAAGGGTAAGGACAATATTATTGCTGATGCACTAAGTCGTCAGGGTAATGGTTAATTATATATAATTGCCTGTATGATATGATTGGATCTAACTGAAATTTTGAGACATTTAGCCCCTAAATTTCAGCTGAAAAGGGGCATGTGAAGAGTTCAGGAACATTCTGAAAGTGTCAGTTGGAGGATGTGGCTCAGAACACAGGAAGGGCAGTTAGTGAGTGAGGGTTTAACTGAAGCTGAAGCCCAGTTCGTTTTTTTTTTCCTGGAGTTTTTCTTTTGTTAATTCGTTAGAGCAACTTGTAAGCTTGCCTGTTATATGTAATAAACTACAAAAAAGAAGAAGTTTCTATGAGTGTATTGAATCAATAAGCAATTCAAGTAGAAGGGGACTGTGGAGTCTTCCTTGACAGATGCCCTCCTGGCAAACTGGCCGGAGGGCCTCCTGTACTCTTTTCCTCCAGTTTAATTACTGGGAAAACTACTCAACCAAATGGGGAAACAACAGGCATCGGTAATAGTAGTGACACCATTTTGGCCAAGGAGTCATTGGTTTTCAGAACTCATTCAGATGTCCCAATAACCCCCGTGGAATCTATCTCAGACACCCACACCAACAGGGTCCAGTTCTGCATCAGGACACAACCTGGCTGAATCTGACAATCTGGTGTTTGAAAGGTCTTCCCTCAAAGAAAAAGTTTTATCACAGGAAATAATAGAAATTATGATTTGGGCCAGAAAACTCTCCATCAGAAAAATTTATAACCACAAATGGTAAGTTTTAAAGAAGTGGGTTGAGGAAAATAACATCATTCAAGAATAATCATCTACCAAGAATATTGTTCAGTTCCTTATATATATACATAAGCCTTTATTGACATAATTCAGTTCCTTATTGAAGTTGGCTAGAGCAGCGATAGTCAAGGAGTTGGGACAAATCTGATTCACAGGGGGAAAAAGCTAATTTCAAAGCATACTATGTGGCGATTATGGTGGCAGAGCAGTTCTGGTGGTCAGAGGCCCACTAGGATCTGACTTGGAAAAAGAGATGAACTACTGGATGGTCCACTGTGACTATTTTGCTCAACACTTCGTGGATAAAATCTCTTGCATCCATTCTGACTTGTACGTTAGTGGTGACAGGGTCAGATGATCCGTACATGCTGACTTGTCCAGTTGTTTGAGGTAATTTTTAGTTTGGGTGCTGTGTGGTTTCCGGGCTGTATGGCCGTGTTCTCTGCTAGAACACGGCCATACAGCCCGGAAACCACACAGCACCCAAGTGATTCCGGCCGTGAAAGCCTTCGACAATACAATTTTTAGTTGGTTCAGTCTAAAGATGTAGACAGGATACTTGAAGGCTTGAGACCTACCACCTGCTTGTATGATCCTTGCTCTTCCTGGCTACTTTAATCTGCTGAGTGGCTGGCTGACTGGATCTGAGAGGTAGGTCATACCTTCTCAAGAGAAGAGGTTCTCACTCCAGCCTTGGGTGCATACCTTTTTATCTGCAAAAACCAAGACCAAACACAAAGAGATCGAAAGAAGCTTTGGTCCTGACTTGTTGCCACTACAAAACTGAGTCAAGAGCAAGAGTGGTTATCCTTGTTCCTCTCAGACCTCTATCCATGCACTCTAGGTCACCAGAGCACTCAGTTAATGGAGTCTGAACTCAACCTGGAATCTGCTTCAATGGAGATGGTCTGCCACAACATCCATGTCCATCCTTTCTGATGCCTCGATCACATGTTTTTCCTCCCATTCCTCCCAACTGTATCCATTTTACATATCATCTGCATATATACCAGACTGGGGACAGTTTTACAGTCCTAGGATGGAACTGGGAATGGCCTACCCTTCTTGGGTTCTTTGGTTCCGGGCATAGTTCAGAGGTGCCATTTGATCCATCACCCAGGGAGAGTGTAGGAGACCCTTTGCCAATTTCTTCCAATGAGCATCTCAGGTAGTATTTGGAACAATGCTGAGGATGGGATACTGTTTGGAAATTGATGTCTCAGCAACAGATTGAACACCCAAGGACAAGATCCTCAGTAGGCAGTATTCTGAATCCCCTGGTGTTGCTGCCTTTCCAGTTCTGGATTGTTTCCTGGACATAGCCAATGCTGTGTGGGAAAAACCATCTCCTGTCTACCTACATTCAGAAAAACCGAGAATTTATACAAGGTGAAACAAGAAGGGTGCAGTTTTTCGTTTACTTACTCTCTACCATCTTTATTGGTAACTGAAGAATTGCAGCCTAGTGAGAGACAAGCACTCTGCCCCACTGACAAAGAAGAGAGAAAACTAGACATTGCTTGCCCAGAAGACAACTAGATGTGCAATGCTGTTTTCCTCCTCCCCAGGCAGATATGAGAGACTGCTGCCCACTACACACCCTGTCCTTGCTTCCAGTATTCACATAAATAGTGAGGACTAGCAGCTAGAGTAGCTTTGCCTGTCTGGAGGATAAAGACAGAACAAGTAGTCTTAGTACTTTTCCCATTTGGAAAATGTATCATGCCACAAAGTGAACCCCATCCTTTTTTTTTGGGGGGGGGGGGGCTCTTTTGACTACAATTCTTTATAATGAAATTATTTGAATATTCTCAAGCTGACCACAAGTTATGTTATAAATTCACTTTGTATGGATCCTTGATTTATAATGTTAATGTATTAAAACAAATGAACAACAAAAGAAAATATCAAATACAAAAGTACATAAAATACTTTTATGTACATTTATGTAAAATACTTTTAAGTACATAAAAAGTACATAAAAAACTACCCCATTTCCCTTTTACAACCATGGACAGTTATCTTTTATCAGCGCAGGCAATTACAGTATAAATTCAGTCTATTCTATTTCTAATTCCATTCTCTGTATAGCTCTTGACAATAGTAGGTCCAGTCCAAATGTGTCTGCTTTTGTGGTGTGCTGTTAATTTCACAAGGTTATAGATCTGCTTAATTTTCAATGAACAGTCTTGTAATGTAGGAATTTTTTTTGTTTCCATTGCCATGTGAAGACCAACCTGGCAGCAATAATCATATAAGGTAACCATTAACAGGTCAGAAGGAATATCAGGTAGATAATTTAGCAGCAGCTTCTCTGGTTTGTATGGTATTTGTTTCTCAACCCAGTGGAAATAATTTTCACAACTTGTTTCTAATAGCTGAAGGCATGCATGCATGTCCTCCACATATAAAAGAGGTCTTTCTCATTTTAGGACAAAACCAGTTCTTGCTGGTTTGAGTCTTATAGATCTTAGCCAATGTTAAAAGAGTCAGATGCCATGTGAATCATTTTCAGCACATTTGTCTGAAGGAGAGACGAACTGTAAACATAATACCATGGGTGAAGATAAATTTCCATTTCATGTCATCTAAGAAATTGCCTAAATTTTTTGCCACCTGATGTGGAAATTTGATCATCACTGTATTTTATATGTACCTGAGGAAAAACATTTTTCATCTGGTAATAACCACTTCTCAGATTCAGATATATGTCTCAACGCAACACCATTCTGTTTCAAATCACACAGATAACCCTTAACTTGTAATTTCTCAAATATTGTAAACCTAGGTTTTATATAATCTTTGATACTATTTTATGGGACTACTTGGTTCTTAAATATCAGATTTCTGTATTCACTGAGTTGCAAATTCTTCTATCTTCTCAAAGGGGATAATTCCAGGGTCAGCTTCTCCATCGTATCCCTTAGAAGAGATGCTAAAGAAGAAATTCTAGGAGCCAATTTAATTCTTTTCTTGATTCCACACATTAAGGATTATATTTATAACAATGCTATCATTGTGTGTGGATCCTGTGGAATTGGCCGCTGTGGTTTGAAACAAGCTCAGAGACCAGGTAGCATAAAGCATTAATTATTTCTTTGGCTGTTATAGAGGGTCCATTTAAGTTAGTGTTGAAACGCTGGCAGGTCAGCAGAGAGAGCTTCCTGCATTGAAAGTAGACTGGATAAATAGAGGAATACAGTCTCCAGAACGGCCAAAGCCTTAACTTTCATTAGCATAAATATTTGCTCAAAATGTTATAAACGTGACTTTTTCAATGTCTTCTATTGTGTTACATTGCAAGTACAATATGCTGTTCACGCTGGAATGGAGATACTGCTTTTCTTTGACTCATGGCAGAGTTTAGGAGGTGTCCAGGCAAATAGTTCAGAGTGAGTATTTCAAAAACTTTGCAGAATTATCCAAAGCATTTCCTCCTTCCACACTGGCATTAGTATATGGTAAAAAGTAGCTGAGGCTTTTTTCTTTCTCGCTCTCTTTAAAATAAACTGCAAAGCCCTTTGGGAGTCATTACCCAACTTGAAAAACTTGCCTTCTTAAACCTCTCCTTATGGCTGACTGGAAACCCCTGGAGGTCTGGGTAAGTTTGTGGTCTTGGCTGGGCTTTCTCCGTGTTCACCAGACCTGGTGCAAGCTACACATCAATAACTCCAATTTTAATGGGCAAGATTTATGTAGTTGTGGCTCATAGGTGGCAGTGGAGGCTGGGGGAGGCTCCAGCTACTAGGCCAAAGACAGCAGCTGCTCTAGGACAAGGTGGGGCATCTCTCAAGAAGGCAGTAGCAGCCTGATGGGCTCAGATAGTTTCAGAGTGTAGCGATGCTGATCTGCAGTAGAAGATCTAGATATGAGTCCAGAAGGACTTAGAGAGAAACAAGATTTGGGGAAAGGGTATAACCTTTTGAGAGTCAAAGCTCCCTTCATTTGTAGGAGAGTCTCCCTTCCACTACGGAGCAGCTGAGTATAGCACAGGGGTCAGCAACCTTTATCACCCAAAGAGCCATTTGGACCCATTTTCCATGGCCCCAAAGATCTACTGAGCCGGAGAGGTGGCTCTGTGTGGAGCCGCCTCCAGTTTGGCCCCTCCACTCATCTTTCCTGGAGGGACACGCCTATGCTACCCTCTGACCTCCAGGCCACCGGAGCCGCAGTGTAAGGCTGAAAGAGCCGCATGCGGCTCCAGAGCCGCGGGTTGCAGACCCCTGGTATAGCAGGAGTGGAAGGAAATTTGCCAGCTCAGGGCATTAGCTGGGAGGCATGAGTGACAGGGCTTTTGGCTAGCCCTGTGCAAACCCAGGTGAGGTTGGGCAAGGCAAGGGGTTAAGAAAATAACAGTCTCAGAGAAAGGAGAGGTGGTGCCACCATGGGTGCACCCCAGGTATAAAAAGAGAGATGCCAAGAGAGACCGGGAGGAGAGGAAGACAAGCTGTCTTTGAAAGGCTGTGAGGATGCAGAGAAGGGAGAAAGAGGAACCTAAGGGAGGAGATAAGGCTACCCATCTGAACAGTCCTGGTGGAACTACCCCAAGGTAGAGGTACGCTCAGGCCCTTGAAGTTTTGAAGGTGCAAAAGCAGATGGGTGAAGTGAACAGTGCTCATATAGAAACCTATATGGACTTTACTCATTCCAGTAAAGAGACACTTGAGCACGGTTGCTTCTCTGCTGTTTGTGGAAGACACTTATGGTGTCCAGTTGCCCCCTGGTGGGCCCACAGTAGTCATAAAGAAATGTTTCCTATTAAGCCAGTTCTAATCCACCATCAGAAGCATAATAAATTACTATCTTGCTGCATAAACATATAGTTTTGTATAACACTTTTTCTATGCAGTTTTAGAGGTTTCGTAAAATACCTAATAATGGATGTTCAGATTTCCCCTGAGAAATTTCTCTAAACCCAGCTTGTTTGGCTCCCTCAATAGTGTTTCCTGTGTTGAACTAAGTTAGGACCAGTATTTGGGCAAAATATGATCCACGCAGCTATAGAATGTACTGTAAATCCAGCTGTGATGTTGCCCCTACCAGGCAGGCTGATGGACGACTATGTGCTCATCTTAAAGCATTGTGCTTCTTTGCCCCAATTAATCAACTGGGCCCACCAGCTGTTTATTGAAAAACCACCAGCTGCTTATCAAAGTGACAGTTGCCATTTCAGATGAGAGATGGGGGCTCAGGCCAGTCTTCTCAATCTCATGAAAAAGGAAACTTCTGTGCCCAGTATACTCCCCCGAGAGCGTTACGCTCTGTAAATAACAACCTTCTGGAGACCGCTACCACAAAAACTATCTGTCCTTGGCCAGGGCCAGAGCCATGCATAATGCTCTGTCCAATGAAACCAGGACCTTCAGGATCTATCACAGTTCCACAGGGACTGTAAGACAAAGCTGTTCCGCCAGGTCTGTGGTTGAAGCAGCAATGGTATTACAACTCAGTGACCTCTCTTCTCTTTCTCTGCTGTTTTGGTTGTAAGATCTTAGCTCTCAGGTTATATAGATGGGTGCCATCAGACGGGTATTTTATGTTGCTGATTTTAATTGTTAATTTATTGTGGTACACTGCTCTGAGCCCATTTTATGGGGAAAGTGCTTATAAATTGAATAAATATAGCAACAACAATAGTAATATGCTGTCCTAATAGTAGCCTCTTGTTCATAGCGTAGACTGCTCATTGAAACGATCAGTTGTTATGCCATACCCATTTCTTTTAAAATCAACCATATATTTTCATGATCTGTATTGTCAAAAGCTTTCTCTATAATCTAGGAAACATGAGCTAATTTTGTTCTGGAATTCCCTTATATGCTCCTGTAAATTTCCAATACAATCTCTAGTGTTGCTTCCTTTTTCTGAATCCAGCTTGACTTTCTGGCATTTCTCCTTCCGTGTGTGGAAACAGGCTTTGCTGTAAAATTTTGAGCATCATTTTACATCATGTGAGATGTTGAAGACAGCAGCAACTATCAGACCTTCTCATTAATGATGACATTTAATATACACTCATGCATGTGATTAAAGGTATAATTATTAAGGACATAGAATAAGTCCTATTGAGGAAAGATCAGCATGGATTCTGCAAAGAGAGCTTTTCTTTCTACTTTTTGGAAATTCTTGTGGAGCAAACCTGAGCAAGTCTCCTCAGAATTAAGTTCCACTTTAGTCACTGTGGCTTACTCCCAGGAAAGTGTTCTTAGGCTGGCAGCCAGAGAGGTATTAAAAATATATGGACAAGAGTAATCCAGTAGATGCTATACGCATGGACCAAAAGAGGATTTTGATGAAGTCCATCACCAAAATCTTCTGAGTAAACTCAGTAAGTGTGCATTAGGTCAGATCATCTTGTGAGTTGGCAGCTAGTTCAATGAAGGAAAGAGAAAGCAGGCATAAATTCTTACAATGTGGGGAGGTGAGGTAGGGAATCAGTAATGGCATTGGCACTACTTGATTTATAATTGGTCTAGAATTGGTTGAGCAGCGCAAGTGACCAAGCTTGCAGATGATACTAAATTATTCTGTTCATTATGAACCAAAACAATAAAAGGTGCAAAACAATCTCTCCAGGCTGGCTGAGTTGGTGACAGATAATGTAGCAAATGAATTTAACTTTGAATTAATGTAAATGGACAAAAAAAATCATAACTTCTGAAATGTATGCTGATGTGATATGAATTGTTGATGACTGACAAGGAAAGGTTTTAGGACTATGATAGCTATTTTAATGAAAATGTCACTTGAGTGTGGTAGGAATATTAGCATTGTTACTAGAAATTATTACCATATTCTATCATACAAATTATGATTAAAGAGGTAGAGAATAAATATGCCAGTGTCATAATGCCCTTGTAAAGATCTATGGTGTGGTTTAATCTTGAACCTTGTGTATGATTCGGGTCCCGGCATCTTATAAAGGATCTTGCAGAGCTGGGGAAAGTATGGGAACATAAGAACATAAGAACATAAGAACAAGCCAGCTGAATCAGACCAAAGTCCATCTAGTCCAGCATTCTGCTACTCGCAGTGGCCCACCAGGTGCCTTTGGGAGCTCACATGTAGGATGTGAACGCAATGGCCTTCTGCGGCTGTTGCTCCCGATCACCTGGTCTGTTAAGGCATTTGCAATCTCAGATCAAAGAGGATCAAGATTGGTAGCCATAAAATCAACTCTCCTCCATAAATCTGTCCAAGCCCTTTAAAGCTATCCAGGTTAGGTGGCCATCACCACCTCCTGTGGCAGCATATTCCAAACACCAATCACACGTTGCGTGAAGAAGTGTTTCTTTATTAGTCCTAATTCTTCCCAGCATTTTCAATGAATGCCCCCTGGTTCTAGTATTGTGAGAAAGAGAGAAAAATGTCTCTCTGTCAACATTTTCACCCCATGCATAATTTTGTAGACTTCAATCCTTATCCCCTCAATGCCTCCTCTCCAAACTAAAGAGTCCCAAACGCTGCAGCCTCTCCTCATAGGAAGGTGCCTCCAGTCCCTCCATCACCCTTGTTGCCCTTCTCTGCACTTTTCTATCTCCCTAATATCCTGTTTGAGATGCTGCCACCAGAACTGGACATTAGTACTCCAAGTCGCTGCCCATCCACTGCTTTATATAAGGGTACGACAATCTTTGCAGTTTTATTATCAATTCCTTTTTCTAATGATCCCCAGCATAGAGTTTGCCTTTTCACAGCTGCCATGCATTGAGTTGACATTCCCATGGAACTATCAACTAAGGCGCTTTAAATCCCTTTCCTGGTCTGTGGACTGATAGCACTGACTCTGTAGCTGGTATGTGAAGTTTGGATTTTTTTGCTCCTATGTGCATCACTTTACATTTTGCTACATTGAACTGCATTGCCATTTCTGAGCCCACTCATCTTAATTTATCTAAGGTCCGCTTGGAGCTCTTAGCAATCCTTTGTGGTTCTCACCACCCTACATAATTTGGTATCTTCTCTGCAAACTTGGCCACCACGCTACCCACCCTACTTCAGGTCATTTATGAATAGGTTAAAGAGCACTGGTCCCAAAGCGGATCCTTGGGGGCACCAACACCTCCGACATCTCTCCATTGTGAGAACTTCCCATTTACACCCACTCTTTGTTTCCTGTTTCTCAAATCCAGTTTTAATCCATAGGATAATTCTTATTCCTTCATTGCTGAGTTTTCTCAACAGTCTCTGGTGAGGAACTTTGTCAAAAAAGCCTTTGAAATCCAAGTAGACAATGTCCACCGGGTTCACCCCTGTCCACATGCCTGTTTACACCCTCAAAAGAACTCTAGTAAGCTGTAAGACAGGATTTGCTCTCTGCAAAAGCCATGCTGACTCTTTCTCAGCAGGTCTTGCTTTTTCTACATGTTTTATAATTTTATCTTTAATGATAGATTCTACTAATTTACCAGGAACAAGATGTCAAACTGACTGGCCTTGTAATTTCAGGTCCCCTAGATCCTTTCTTTAAAGATTGGTGTGGCATTGGCCATCTTCCAGTCTTCGGGATGGAGCCTGATTTCAGGGATAAGTTGCATATTAAAGTGAGAAGATCAGCAATTTCATGCTTGAGCTCTTTAAGAACTCTTGGGTGAATGCAATCTGGGCCAGGGGATTTGGTAACATTTAGTTTATCAATGGCTGCCAGAACTTCTTCCTTGTCTACCACTATCTTCGCTAGTTCCTCGGATTCGCCTCCTAAGAAGCTTGGTTCAGGTGCAGGAATGTTCCTCACCTCCTCTTGGGTGTAGACAGATGCAAAGAATTCATTCAGCTTCTCTGCAATCTCCCTGCCATCTTTTAGCACACCCTTTGTTCCTTTGTCATCTAACGGGCCTACCGCTTCCCTTGCTGGCTTCCTGCTTTTGATGTACTTGAAGAAAAGGCAGGCAAGTACTTGAAGAAAAGGCAGGCAAGTTAATTAGTGGGCTGAAACTCCTTTCTTGTGTGGAAAGGCTAAAATGTTTGTGGCTTTTTAGTTAAGAGAAAATATGTTTTAGGAGAGAGGATTGGTAGAGATTGATAAAATTATGAATGGGGTGGAGAGAGAGGACTCTTTCTCCCTCTCCCGTAATAATAGATCTTGCAGGCACCCTATGAATCTGGTAAGTAGTAAATTCAGAACAAAGAAAAGGAAGTGTCTCTTCCCACCAAGTGTAAATAACTTGTGTAATTCGCAGCCACGGGGTGTAGTGATAGCCACTAGTTTAGGCATTTTAAACACTTCACAGCCAACGTGCTTGCCAGGCAAACATACCATGATAAAATTCCTTCAGTCACAAGCAAGGCGTATATCTATTTTTATCTATAACAACATACTTCAGGCAGTTCCACCTTGGCACTGCCCCATCCTGGGTGATGGGGAGCTACCTGAGAGAAGAGGCCCAGAAGATGCTGATCTGGAGGGCAGCAAAGGGTCAGTAGCAAGCGGTTCCAGCCCAGCACTTAGCTGGCCAGTAGGGATGTGGGTTTTCTACCCACCTGCAGCAACAGGCTTTCTAGCCATTGGCTAAGTGTGGGTGGTGCTGGAAGAGCCAGCAGGAGTACAGGGTCCTTTTGGGGCAGTGGAGGTGAGAGGGTGGTGGAGAGATCTGACAGGCCATGAGAAGGCTGCATTGGAGAAGTGAGACTGGACCTCCATGGAAGCATGGGGGATGAAAGCAGGGGTGGAGAAGGGGAAAGGGAAAGGACAAGGCAGGAGTGGAAGTATGAGGCCTTCTGAAAAGGCAAAGGAAGCCAGAGAGGGAGGAAAGGAGGCTTGGACGGAAAGCAGCAGTGAGAAGGAGAAGGTTAATCCCATCAAGGAGGAGGAACTACACTGCCTGAAGTGGCAAATAGCTCCATTGTGGAGGGTAGTAATGAACTGGGTGCAGGCAGGTGCTGGCTGGTTAAATGCATATGCCATCAATAAAGATAGATCAGGGGTCCCCGGCTGGTGACTGGGCTACCAGTCATGGAAGGGGTGTTTAATATGCCTCTCCTCCTGGGTAGGACTATAATGGTATAATCCTCTCCCTCCTGTGTTTATTCAGAGAAGTCTGTATTGCAAAGCAGCTTTTAGACACAGTAACAACAGTAACATATTTAAAAACATAAACCAAAGCAAACCTGATCATACAAATTCTGGGATAATTATAGTTTCTAAATATAATCTAAATTGGATTATTACTTGAAGGAGAACAGCCATTAAAAAGATGGACCTATTCGGGGACTGCCGCTAATGTTAACTAATCAAATTAATGTGGACTTTAAGTGCTGCTGAAATAAATTTGACAACAGCCAAAGTACTGCAGCTATCATTGCCAGATAAAAGATTTAAAAGGTGATGGCTACAGGAACAAACAATTAGTTGTTTCAGGGACAGCGAAACCAAAGAAAATTTCAGTCTTCAGTAAAGTTTGCACAAAAATAGAAGCATGATTTGGGCATCTGCTGAAGGACAAAGGAAAACCCATAGAGTTGACAAGGGCCCTGTGTGGTATTAGAAGATCTACCAAATATAGCAGCCATTACAAGTACATTGAAGTAGAAAAGAGATAATAGTACAAAGTGACTGAGAAAACTTTGGTACCTTTTCCCGTCATCTTTTCACCAGAGTTCAGGCTCTTTTAAATCCTATAGCAGCAAGGCATGAAGTTGAAAAGTGTATCTCAACATACGTCTTCCTGTGTTAAAAATAAAAAAGAGAGAAAGAGTCAGAGCCAAGTAATTCCAATAGGGTAGGGAGAGCATTTGCCAAAAGTAAAAATAATCTAAATTTTATGGCAAAAATCCAGGCCAAAGTTGCTAGCTGCTTCATGCTTGCTTCCAGACAGAGAATTGAAGAAGCCGCATGTCTTGGCGTTCCAAACAAAACATGAAGATTGTATAACTTACATTTTGGGATCAGAGGCTTGAATTAATGGAGAAACGTCATGTGAAACATGGACTGTGATTTTGCCCTAAATGCTACAAGGCTGAAGAAATATATTACACACACACACACCCCAACACACATCATTTGATTTGGTGCCATATTTCTTGCAAGCAGGTTTCAGAAAGTTACAGGTGAGGTACTGACACAAATTAAGTCATTAATTCCCTAGGTAAATACCAGAGGGAGAGCCATGTGAGTTGGATGTCACCTCAAGATTAACAGATTACTTTTTCGTGACCAAATGTTGCTTCTTCAAGTCTATGACTTAAATAATGAGCAGAGTGGAAGGGAAAAATAGCGCACAAAGAATTAAAACACCACGAAATTCATATGCTACGATAAGTAATCTTTTACTGCAGAATTCTGGTACAGAATAAGCACAATGACCATTTACAATGTCCCTGGCAGTATCAATTTATGCCCTGCTTCAAAGGCATGATTGTCCACAAATACAGATATTCAGAACACAGAAGTTAAGGAGCCTTGATGCCAGGATTCAAAGCTACTCCAAGTCCTCCTTACAACCAATCTGAAATCAATCCCCTCCCTCCCTCCCTCCCTCTCTCACACACAATACAACAACCTTTATTAGGCATATTAAAATAGGCTCCAGAGCGTTACAGACATTTCTGAAGTACAAATCAAAAGTACATTCAAAACACAGACAGATAAACTGTATCTAGCATTGGATGTTACTTAGAAAGTTCTGTCACTTGTAAAAGAAATTTTGCTACTTTTTCCAAGAGCATGGCCTCTGTGTTATTTAACAAAAGCTCCACAACAGAGTTGTCAGAGTCTCTTTCAGATTTGTCTAAGACCAGCCCAGGAGAGAAATTCCTAATACCCACATATCTTGGACAGTCAAGTATAAGGTGAGCAAGAGTCTCCACTTGGTTTTTACAGTGTGGACAGACCCGATCCTGGAGAGGGATAGATAGGTAGCGACCCTTTGTAACGGCCAAGGGAAAAGTATTGCATCTGGCCCTTGTAATAATCCATCTCTGTTGGGGTTCAGTTAATAGTTCAAGATATTTGGCTATGTGCCCCTGTTCTGGTACTATTCTGACAGAAAGGGGTGAGCATGATTTATTTTCTTGCCCCAACAAGATATGGTATTCCTGTTCTAGAAATCTGCTTTTTAAAGTTTGCGAATCTCTCTGGGTGACAGCATACAGAGATCTTCAAGTATTAAACCTAGAGAGTAGATTTTTGATTTAAGAAGTTGATACTATTCAGAGGCACACACACGCACAACTTAAAAACCAAATAAGTCTTGTCTGCAAACCCAAAAGTAAGGAAGGGGTAAGGTATTCCCTTTATAAATGTTCAAACCTTGGAGGTGAGAAGGAAATCAATCCTCTAGAAATGCTGTATGCAGCACAAAGGAGATAGCTATAAAGAGAAACTGAGGTATGGGATGAGGTGGGGGTGCAAGTAGGTAACTAGAAAAATGGCTTCAGATGCAGTCCTTGCCTCCTAAGCCTAATACTTTGCCCCCTTCCCCCTGATAACACTGCTTTTCCTCCTTAATTTTCTCTCTCCTTACACCACCCAACACAGTCCCAATTCAGGCAATTCGGCTCTGATTCAAGTGGCCCAAAACCAAGCCGGATCTGAATCCATTTGAATGCTTGAATCCAAATCACAATTCGCACAATCAGATCACAATTCGGACATTCAAGGGAGCTCTCCCTCCCAATCCATTCTGAATTTAGGCAAACAAAACAACGCTGCTTTCAACGCTGCTTTCCCTGCCCTTCCCCTCCCTCCCCTTCCCCTGCTCTCCACCCCCACAACCTGAAAAGAAGGCACTTGAAATAAGAGTGGACAGTGGACGATGCCATTTATGGGCATTTGGGAAGCTGGAGAAACTTGCTTGAAAAGCATGCACCCTCATGGATTCTCCTGATTTTTCCACTTGGCTACTCCAAAATCACCATCACATCACAGCTCGTGCCCCTGGCCACATGTCTGAACACAACAATTATGCATCCCACGCTCTGTGGCACCACAGTGGTGCAAAAACCTGATTAAAAACATGGATCCTCATGGATCCTCAAAATTTTTGCACCAAGTTACCCTCAAATCATGATCACATCACACTCTGAGCCCTTAGCCACATGTCTGAGCAAAACAATCATGCATCCCATGCTCTGTGGTGCCTCAGTGGCACAAAAAAGCAGTGAGGTGTGTGGGATGGGGTGAGGTTTTCTGTTATGCCCAGCTGACTCTGTGGTAGAGATTTCAATGGGAAGGGCTCTACTGAGGGTCTTGCACTGGGTAGAGGCACCACATTTCCTGGTGGGCTGCTGATGAGTCTCCTCAAAGGAACCAGCCAACTTTGCTGAAGTTTGTGTGGGAGGGCCAAATGCTGAAGGCACCCAATTGAACGTGGTTCTGATCCCCACAGAACGAGTACCCAGCCATCCAAACTTCAGCAAAGTTGGCTGGTTCCTTTGAGGAGACTCATCAGCAGCCCTGTGAGAAATTTGGTGCCCCTATCCAGAACAAACCCCCCACCAGAACCCCCAATAAAATTTCCAGCACAGAACCAGCTGGGCATAACAGCAAGCCCCACTGAAGTCTATTGTGGGGGAAAAATTGATTTTTCCCACCATAGAACTTGCTGAAGAGCTGGAGGTGTCTGTGAAGTGCACAGTTTTAAATGTAGAGGCACCAAAGTTTCTGGGTATTTTCAGGAGACTCTCCCAGTGATACCAGCCAGGTTTGGTGAGGCTCGGTTCATGGGGTCCAACATGGACCCACAAAGGGGTAGCCCCCATTAGCTCCTGTTGAAAACAATGGGGGATGGGGCACCCCCTTTGGGGGACCATAACTTTGGACCCCTGAACCACTCTTCACCAAACCTGGGTAATATCATCTGGAGAGTTTTCTGAAGATACCCTGAAATTTGGGTGCTGCTAACTTACAAAATGCGCCCCTACAGGACAGAAAAAGGAAAAAAATGCCAAAAAATTCTATTGAATCTGAATTTTCAGTATACCTGAATATATTTGGGTATACCAAATCAGGGATTCGGCTAATTTGGCCATACCAATAAATTTATAGCCAAATCAAGCTGAATCTGAATTTTCCTGAATTTTTTTCAATATTGCTCAAGCTTACCCAACACACCCTCTTCCTAGAGTTGTGTCCAGCACAATTGTTTGGAGTGATTAATGGCCTTATCTGACAGGCTCCTATATTATAGAGAATTGGCTCTTAACTATGACCATTAGACAAGCTTTCTCGCAGATAAAATTTTAGTGCGCTGCCAGGACCTTCCGGCCATATTTGAGGCAGATGATTTTCTGGAGGCCTCTCGGCCATCATTTGGTCAGGTATTTGACCATTTCAGTCAGCTCTCTTCAGACGATGGGGACAGAATCCTTGGAGCTATGAAACCCACTACATGCTTCTTGGATCTGTGCCTGTCCTGGCTGGTGAAGGCTAGTGGAGACACAGTACAGATCTCCTTGGGGAATATTGTAAATCTCTCCCAGAGTTCAGGAATTTTTCCCAGCTTCCCCCCCCTTTCCTCCCTTTTCCTTTCCCTCTCACCCCTTGTGTCCCTTCCTTTCCCCATTGCTTTTCATGTTCTTTTCTGTTTTTGTTTTATTCCCCCCACTAATGGGGTGGGATGTTGTTTATACCGAAGGGGTGTTTTAGCCATCTCTTGAACTGCTGGAAGGATTGAGTTGTTAGCCTGTTTTAACATTGTTATATGTTTATTTATTGTATTTTAACCCATGTTGTAAGCTGCCCTGAGCCTGACAAGAGGAGGGGTGGCCTATTGTCCAATAAATAGCAATAACAACAATAATAATTTATTTTGCTGTGGGGGACCAGGAAAGTTTTTAGCCAGATGTGCATGGTCAATTTTAGTAAGGAACTGAGAGGCATGATGACAATCATTCCATGAGCTGAAAAAGAAAAGAGTACGTGAAGTCGGCTCTCCTAAAACAAGAGCTCTTACAAGCTCATCACTGTTCCAACAAAATGGAAACATGGTGATCCAAGAAGCCAGTGTGGAAGAACAGAGAACTCCATTATGAGCTAAGGAAGAATAAGGAAACATTCAAGAAAGTGGGCCAGGGGGAGAGACCAAGGGATTTTCAGCTGCCGGTTTTGGAGGGGGTTGCGTTGGCCCCAATGTCTCTGGCTCGCAGCCTGGGGGTCCGCCTGGACTCTTCATTATCAATGGAGGGCCAGGTGGCCCATGTTACCCAGGTTGCATTTTTTCATCTTCGCCAGGCTCGGCGGCTGGCTCCCTATCTCTCCCAGTCCAACCTGGCCACTGTGATCCATGCGACGGTCACCTCGAGGTTGGATTACTGTAACTCGCTCTATGCGGGTCTTCCCCTGCGACAGATCTGGAGGTTGAAGCTAATCCAGAATGCGGCAGCTCGGCTTTTGACAGGTGGTGGTTATTTAGACCATATCACCCCTGTGCTACGCTGCCTGCACTGGCTCCCAGAGGAGTTCCGGATCGTTTTCAAGGTGTTGATATTGACCTTTAAGGCCTTACGCGGCATGGGGCCCTCATACCTGCGGGACCACATCACCCCTTATGTCCCACATAGGCCGCTGCGTTCGGCGGTGGCAGAATTGCTGGAGACCCCTGGTCCTGCGACGATGCGGCTGGCCTCAACCTAGGCCAGGGCCTTTATGACTCTGGCCTCTGCCTGGTGGAATGCTCTACCTCCAGCTGTCCGGGCCCTGCGGGACCTTGGTGAGTTCCGCAGGACCTGTAAGACAGAGCTATTCCACCAGGCTTTTGGAGGGGCTGGCCGCGGTTCTACCGCCCCCCACTGAGGCTGCCTGTTTTTCCATCCTGGCTGGGCCTGATTCCATCTTGGGCCCTGCCTTTTCCCTTTCCTCTCTGGCCTTTAGATCGGGCGCCTGTTTTTAACAACTTTTGTTGTTTTTAATTTGTATTCATTTAAAGTAATTGCTGCTATCAGGTTTTAATGGAGTTAAGTTATATTTTTGTACTTATTTGCTGTCACTGAGAACAGCTATATTGTGAGCCACCTCGAGCCCTTTGGGGGTGAGGTGGCCTATAAATCTAACAAACAAACAAACAAACAAACAAACAAACAAACAAATAAATAAATACTTAGGACTTCTCAGCTTTTATGATGGTTGCTGTTCAATCCTTCTTGAAACACTATGAAGGGATTTTGTGTGTTCATAAGTATAGAAACTTATTTACTGTTGACATTCTATTTTTATTCATGCTATATCCAAAGCCCTTAAAAATTATTGTAGTTGAAAAACTGCAGTAGTTTGTTACAAGCATGACTTATGCATTGCTTGAAGTTCTTGCTGATTTGCAACTTGTTTTGTACCAGTGTTTGATTTTAAGTGTGCTGTGTTTTAAAAATGTAATCACAACAGATGTTTCTTTGGATTTTCTGTCTTGTTTGGGGACTTTGAAGTTGTCCTTTGTTTTTGTTTTGTTTGTTTTTCCTTTCTACCTTCTGGACAGGTACACGAAAAGGAAATCTAAATATGTGAAACTTTCAAAGGGCTCTTGTGCAGGGACTGATTTTTTCTTGAAAAGCCACTCTTTTTCTTGAAAAGAATGTGGAGAGCATTGGCCTCTAATGAGCTTTTTGGTGCTTCTTGAAACAGTCTTTGTTATTCTTTTCTATATAATTTCCTATTGATGAAAAAGCTTTCCTTTGCTTTTGAGCAATAAATGGTAATTGTCCTGTCTTGAGCATTTCCTGATGCTGTTGCATTCTGTATGTGTTTTTAAGGAGGATACACAAAATGATGTTATTGCCATGGCAACATTCTGCCATTGCTATTCCAGATACACAAATGAATGGGGGGCAGCTTTCTTTTACGCACAAATTGTGCCCCTTCAAAATGCACTCACGCATTTAGCTTTTCTGAGACTCGTTTGAGGGCAGAAAGGATTCTACCCTCTTTTACCAGCGACATACCTTACATTACGAAGTGAGAAACTGCCATGGCAGGGGTGGGGGACACACCCCATAGTTTAAAAACACCCAGTAGGGCAAGAGAACAGAAATATATAATTAGTCAAGGGGACCAAAAATGTGAATTTTTTCCTGAAACTAAATGAGTGTAATCAATACTGAATACCTAACATGAATTTATCGTGAATAGAAAATGGTGGCAGAGGCTGATTGCTGTACTGTGCTCCGCTCATAACTCAAATAAGATATTTATTACCCATTTTATTTTTTAACTTGTTGCTATTCCTTCCTTTAATCTTCAGGCTGATAAAGCTGATTTACAACCTGTTAAATGGACTGAGGCCATAAATAAGCTGGAAAGAAAACCAACGTTTTAGTTGCTTTAATTTGCCTGGAACGAGAAACTATAGCCAACTCTTGGTCCTTTGGTTGTGGTGGGTTTTCCAGACTGTGTGGCCGTGGTCTGGTAGACCTTGTTCCTAATGTTTTGCCCGCATCTGTGGCTGGCATCTTCAGAGGTGTATCACAGAGGGAAGTCTGTTGTTGTAACATGCTTCCCTCTGTGATACACCTCTGAAGATGCCAGCCACAGATGCAGGCGAAATGTTAGGAACAAGATCTACCAGACCACGACCACACAGCCCGGAAAACCCACATCAACCAGTTGAATTCGGCCGTGAAAACCTTCAACAATATCTTGGTCCTTTGTTTTCTTTAACTGTCTATATTACTTTCTTTGTTTGTTAACAATGCCAAAAAGGAAAAATAGAATTAATTCACCAAGTACTGAGCGTCAACAACTTAATTTAAAGCAATTAAAGCTAAACAACTTCTTTGCAGCCCAACTTCATGGTGGCAATTTGCAAGCCTGCCTCCCAACCTTTAACATTAGCTGCCAGTCAAGTTCTGGATCACTTTCAAAGTCCTGGTATTAATCTTTAAGGCCTCAAGCGGTATTGGACCTACATATCTTTGGGACTGCATCTCCCTATATTGCCCTCAGAGGCCCCTCTGCTCATCGGAGGGGAATCTTCTAAGGGTCCCCAGCCCAAGAAATATCTGTCTGCTCTGACCTGGTGGAACAGGCTACCAAGTGACATCAGGGCCCTGCAGGAACTATCTCAGTTCCATGGGGCCTGTAAAATGTGGCTGTTCAGGCCTTTTTCACCTAGCCAGCTGGATTAAATGATATATCATCTTCTTTCAACCTCCAGGGGGAAGGGGGAAAGAGAGGGTTTTTATCGCCATCTGTTTTTAATATCTGTTTTAATATCTGTTTAGTATGCATTTATTTATATACTGAACTTAATGTTTTAAATTATTATTATTATTATTGTAGATATCTATGCTGTAACCCGGCCTGAGCCCTATGGGGATAGGGCAGGATAGAAATCTAACAAATACATAAGCATATTCTCTGCTTTAAGAAATGAAGAAGCAGAGGTGTTAAAGGAGTCTGGAGAGAAATATCCCCAAAGTATCTATGAAGGAGAGAATAGTGATAACAGCAATAGAGCAGCAGTGGCATAGGAGGTTAAGAGCTCGTGTAACAAATCTGGAGGAACTGGGTTTGATTCTCCGCTCTGCCGCCTGGGCTGTGGAGGCTTATCTGGGGAATTCAGATTAGCCTGTACACTCCCACACACGCCAGCTGGGTGACCTTGAGCTAGTCACAGCTTCTCGGAGCTCTCTCAGCCCCACCTACCTCACAGGGTGTTTGTTGTGAGGGGGGAAGGGCAAGGAGATTGTAAACCCCTTTGAGTCTCCTACAGGAGAGAAAGTGGGGATATAAATCCAAATCCAAACTCTATAACAAATGAGATTGGAAGTGATGAAAAGGATAAGGAGTAAGGGAGTGGAGTCCTGATGCATAATGCAGACGATTTTTACTCAAGGCTTCTAGCTGGGATTGCAGCTTAGTGTTTGCTGACTGTAAGTTCATTCCAACATATTGAAAAGCAACGTGCCATGATGTCTTCATGCCCAGTTGATATTAAAGAGGTTTGTTCAGGGGTGCAGCTGTTTAAACGTATAAATGAGAAATTTGTTGAAATGCAAGCTTGGATAAATAACATCCTGCCTCAACATATACAGCAATAACAGGAATGCTTTGGCAAAAATTTGTTGGCTGAGATCTCCTTGGAAGATTCAGATAATAAACCTCAGAGGATGGTTTTCCCAACTATAAGAACAAATGAATGGAAATTGAAGCTAGTGACTAACCAAATTATTCTTGATATATGGACCTTCAATGGAAAAATTCCACAATGGGACTCTGTTTATAGGGTGAAAGGACATTTGCATGGAACTGATCACATCTGTAGAGTAAAAGGGAGTTTTTATGATCCTTAGGAATTTCAGTTTTTAATGAGAAGGACCATATTAGTGGATGTTGGTATACATCCTTCCAGACTTTTTAAGAACTATTTTATTAACCCTTTAATTAAAGTAAATACTCCTGTATCAGAATTACCTGTAAGGGCTAAATCTACTCAAGATGCAAAAACAGCCTTTCCAAGTGCCACACAAATTGATATGAGCTTGGAGGATCCAAAACCAACTACAAAGGCAGGATCCCTATGTGAAGAAATTATGTTTGGCTATGAGGATCTGGAACGTGATGTTAGGACATCCTTTGAACTTTCACCCCAATCTGAGCAAGAAGCGGTATTACACCAAATTGACCAAATGAGGGCACAATTATTTGAAAAATATGATCAGCTAAAAATATTTGAAAAATATGATCAGCTAAAAATACAGAAGCTGGACCCATAAATGGGATAAACAGCAAAATGAGATGGACCCATAAATGGGATAACCAGCAAAAGTTCCTCAAATGATTATGTGGAAAAGGATCCAGACTACCTCTGACTATTTGTGAATCATGTAACTCCAACATAGTCATAGTAGCAAGTGACCAGGAAGAAATGAAAGCCCCTATGGAAGTAAATGAAATTTTCGAGCATCTTCCATCCGAGGAGGTGACTTCAGATAATTTAAAGGATGTTGTCAATCCAGCCCATTGTGGAAGGATCCCCAGTAATGCTGATCTGACACCAACTACCAACTGCCCCATGAGACCAGACTATACCAACAATGGTTGTCTATTCTTCGATGAGGATGGAACTGTGGACTGTTTATCTACAACAGATTGATGTCAGGCTTCCTCTCTTTCCGAGCATACTCTTTCCAAATTTTCTTGGAATGTTGCTGGCTGGTGCAGATGCTTATCTCAAGACCTTCCCTTTTTCAGGCAGAATTTTAACATCATTGGTCTCTAAGAAACCTGGTGTGCTGATTCTCTTGAGCTTGACAGCTATTTCACGTTCCATGTTAAAGTTACACCAGGAAAAGGCCTGGGGAGGCTAAAGGGTAGTTTGGGCATCCGAATTTCTACGGCAATGGGAGTTAATTGTAAAGAGCCCCCTCCTTTAAGTTTGATTGCTATGGCCGTCCATATTTCTTGGCAGGAGGGAAATATAATTCTTGTAAATGTTTATTTTCTTTTTATTATTTCTTATTTCTTATTTTTTTCTTAGTTTATTTTTTCTTAGAAGAAGAGGAATTTCATCCAACTAGCCAATCAAGACTTAGTAGGGATGCTGGCACCAATTTCTCTGGATCTTGCTTAAAGCTTTTCTCCTTTAGATTAAATATAAACATCTTAAATGGTACAACTGATGATGGTCACCCAGGCAAGTTCACTTTTATGGCAGGGTCCAAAGCCACTACAGTAGATTATGTGCTGGTAAAAGATTATTTACTCCCATAAGTTAAAAAATTTCAGGTGTTTCCTTATTTAGAAGGGGATAATTTCCCCCTCCTCTTGCATTTAAAAACAAGAGCAAATTTATATAGGGATGAAAATGTTTTTGCCCGAGTTAAGAATTATAGAACATCAAAGGGTAAAGTGGTCAAAAAGTCTAAAGGAGAAGATCATGGGGATTCTCACTCCTGAAAGGCTGGATATGTTGGGTAGAGCCATTGAGAATCTGGAAAATCAGTACGTCTCCCTCTTAATTTATGAAAATCTGATGCAGGACTTAAAATCCCATCTATTCTTCCCGCCACAGGAAGGAGTAAGAAAAATAAAATCCCTCTCTAGGCCTTGGTTTGACCAACGCTGCCATTCTGTAAGGAAGGCTCTCGTTGAAGCCTATAAGTGTGCCCAAACAGCTGACAAGGCAAATAAACATGATGCGCTGACAAGGCAAATAAACATGTAAATAAGCGTACAAGGACGTAAGGCAGGATTTCCTAGGAGGTAAGCGGATCTTCAAAACCAAGCATGGTGCAGAAGGGGAAGTACAAAGATACAAAATATGACTAGTTGCTAAAGGCTATTCTCAACATTTTGGAGAGGACTGTGATAAAACCTTCGCACTAGTGGTGAGACACACTTAAATGAGACTACATTTAAGCATTTCAGCAGCACAAAAATTGCAAGCGGAACATCTAGATGTTAGCAGTAGGGGTGTGTACCATTTTTTTTTAAAAAAAAATAGGCTCAAGTTTAATAGACCTGGAAGTTTTCAAAAAAAAATAAATCTGAAGCTGTATTCCCATAACTGTATGAGGAAGGTTTGACTTTTTTGGATATTTGAAATTTATTGGGTATATTAAACACAATCCCCCAAATTTCCAGCTGCCTCTGAGACCCTGTGGACTTTGGAGGCAGCATTATTTAGGATCCATTTTTTGGGTTCCTGAAAAATACCAATACCAATAAGGTATGCCTTTCTACATGAAGAAGTAAACGAAGAAGTGTTCATGGGACAATCCACCGTGATTTGAGTAATCCAAAGCAAGAAGCTCTTGTGCAAACTGCAAAAGAGCACCTATAGACTAAAACAAGCTGCTAGATGCTGGAATGAGGAACTTAATCAAATGCTCACTGAGGCCCCTTCCGCACATGCAGAATAATTCACTTTCAATCCACTTTCACAATTGTTTGCAAGTGCATTTTGCTATTCTGCACAGTAAAATCCAGTTGCAAAGTGCATTGAAAGTGGATTGAAAGTGCATTATTCTGCATGTGCGGAAGGGGCCTATGGAAGGATTTGAAGAAGGCAAAGTAGAGCCTAGCCTGTACTTAATATACAGAGAGAGCAAATGCAGTTACATTTTGAATTATTTGGATGATTTGATTTTATGCTATGAAAGCAAGGTGGCATGTAATGAATCAAGAAGTAAAAGTGAAACAACGTGGAAATATCAACTGTTATCTTGGAATACAAATAGAAAGGGAAGAAACTGGGAGTTATCTTCTTAACCAAAACCAGAACATCTGGGAATTCCTGGACTTTATGAATATTGAAGAAGCTAAACCAATCAGAACTCATATGGAAACAAATTACCTAAATCAGGAGGGAAGCAGTGAACCTCTACCTAACAACAAGAGAAGCGATTTGGAAATTGCTGTACAAGCACACTAAAATAGCAGCAGATTTTGGCATGTTATGCAGGAAGACTTGAGTCACTGAACACAAGAGACTAGATTGTAGTCAAGAGACTTGCCAGTTGCCTACATAGCACTAATAATCTAAAACTAACAATTCCAACAAGCTTCAATGGGTACTGCAACTGATTCAGGACTTTGGAATAGATGAACCCAACCTCTGACTCAACTCCAGAACCAAGCGCATGGGTATGAAGCATCATCTAATGAGAAACATGTGTGAAGATGGGCTTGTTGATTTGCAGTTCAGAAGAAGTAATTGCAGATGCGCTCACCAAACCCTTAATGATTTCTAACATGGAAAGGAATTGAGGCGAAGACCCAACAGGGTGCGGGCAAGTAGTCATCTAGAAAAGAATCTTAACTTAGAGACCTTCGTCCCTTAGATCTGATATTCTTAGATCTAATTTCCTCTTCTCAAAAGTTCCATCTCTCCCTATCCTTAGTCAGATACAGGCTATCTCTCAGCCCCATCCAAGAAGCTGGGCATCTATCTGGCTGTGGCGCCACTGCCACACCAGCCTGTCACTCCCATGGAGGCTTCCCAGCAGTGTGGGGAGGCTTGTAATACAAAATAGCCTCCCCACCACTGGGAAGCCCCCATTGGGCTTAATGGACTTATGCCACTGACCCAGGTGGCAGATGCAATGGCAGCAATGACTGGGAGGGAGCCAACTAGCATCAACTCCTCCTCCAGCCATACTCCTGGACTGCCCTCACCGCACCAGTCACGACTGCAGGAGTGCAGGAATGCTGGTGCTGAGTGCGACCACTGGGGAGGGCTGCAGCAGCCACACGCCAGTGGATTCGCCCTTCCACCAGGGCAGGTGCCCTGGGGAGGGCAAATCCACTGGCGTGGCCATGTGCTGCACCCACTGGTGGATTTACACACCACCTTGGAATGGGGCTGTCTGCCTTTCAGCTTTTCTATCTAAAATGTTGTTTCCTAATAAATATTTAACTTTACATTTGATCAGTGAGTCTGCCACTTTTCTGTATTATTAGCATTCTGCGAACAAGAATGAACACCCTGATGCCAATTTTTTTTAAAAAAACTGAACACAGTCTCCATAATACCTTTGATTAGGACTAATCACCTGACACATAATAGTGTGCAAGCTTCCATCTGTATTGTACAGATATTTACTAAAACCCATTACTAGGGATTTTAAATCTTTCTGATCTAAAGAGTAATCAGAGACAACTGTTGGGATTTGGTAAGGCTTTGGAGTTTAATTGATTTATTCCCTTTTGCTGGATGAAACTTGAATCCAGCATCATTCAAAGCAGCATAAGTATTTACATTCTGAATAATTTTCTCTTTTTAAATGGGAAAGAAGTTATAACATGAAGGATCCTAGAGAACTAAAAAGCTCTCAATTGGTTGTGTTTCATTTCGTTGGTCTTAATGAAAGCTATTATGGAGACTGTTCTGAGTTTCGGGATTTTACTTTGGGAAAAATGAGGCTCCTTCCAGGTTCCTTCTGCATGTATGATGCACTATACCACTTGCTGAAAATCAGGTTCTGATACACAGCCTCTTTTCGCATCCCATACTTATATCTCCTTTTTCCTAGCCTGCTGGACATTCCCAGAAGCCCAGCGAGGTGCAAAACACAAATGCTGAAAATTGTTTATGGAACAAACAGTGAAGGTTTTAAGAGGCAGGAAATGAATCAGAGGAACATATCCTGTTTCTGACATCTTTCCACTCACATCAGAGAAGCAAATGCTGTACCCTTTGAGCATCAGATGCCAAGCCAAAATTAGTGGTTGTAAAGTAGTAAGCTGACACTTGGTTGGGATAAAAAACATAGGTCTTGGTTTCTGGAACACCAGAAATTTTGATGTGCAGAAATCTGTCCACCTCCACCAACCATCTGTATTGTACAGATATTCACCTTTCCTCTTACTGTTGTTTAGCACTAAGTTGCTCTAAGTTGCTTTCTTCCTCCATCCTGGGTTACTTAAATCCAGTCAGGGATCTCACAGTGAACAGTGTCTCCCTTCAGCATACCCCATTCCTTTTCCTTCCCTTTTTTCCCTTTGAGTGGTATGAATGGATTTTAAGGGATATGGTTAATTTTAATTGTTATCCCTTAGAAGTATAATGACACTGGGATTTAATTGTGGGTTCTTATTATTGTCTGATCAATTCTGTACGCCTTTTGCCCATTTGGGGAAGAATGGCCTTTAAATCAAATAATCATAAACTTAAGTACCGATAGCAGAAATAGTGTGTAGATAACAAAATATTAAATTCTGGTCCAAATTCTGGTGGTGGCAGTGAAAAGGAATTATTCATTTGGAGGTGGGGGAAAGGTGATCTCCTTATCAGGTTCTACCGGCTTTGGACTTACGCCCACTGAGTGAATTCTGTATCCCTTAAAGAAGAGCACAATAATTGTGGAAGCTGTTTTACTGAGGACTTATCAGGCGTCCCTCAGCTACAGAGCCTGATCCCCTTCATTAAGTCCTCCAGAAATATACACAGGGTAAGAAATGCTGCCCTGACCTAGCATGATCTTATCAGATCTCAGAAGCTAAGCTGAGTTGGCCCTGGCTAGTGTTTGGATCAGAGACCTCCAAGGTATACCAGGGTCATGACCCGGAGGCAGACAATGACAAACCACCTCTGAACATCTCTTGCCTTGAAAACCCTACAAGGTCACTATAGGTCAGCTGTGATTTAATGGCAAAAAAGGCTATAAAATATTTTTATTTTATTTATTTACTTAATTTAGACCCTTTTTCCCAAAGCGTTTTACATTGTCCTCCTCTTCTCTGGTGGGTTAGGCTAAGAGTATGTAATAGGTCCAACGTCACCCAGCAAGTTTCCATAGCAGAATGGGAGTTTGAACCTGGTCACCCAGATCCTAGTTGAACACTCTGTCATCTATACCACACATCTTACCCACAGCTGTAGACTTCTGGAGAACCCCTTCCCTCCCCTCCTTTGCATGCCACCCCTCCCTCCCTCCCCTCCCTTGCATGCCACCCCTCCCTTCCCTCCCCCTCCCTCCGCTAGGGTGGGTGGGCCAGCTCCAGATGCCAGGTCCCCTTCCCTCCCCTCCTTTGCATGCCATCCCTCACTCACTCCCCTCCCTTGCATGCCACCCCTCCCCTCCCCCTCCCTCCGCTAGGGTGGGTGGGCCAGGTGCAGATTCTGCAGTGCACGAATCCCATTCTCCTACTGGTTCATTAACTCCTATCTCATCCTCTTACACATTCCTTTCCTCAGATCTGCCACCACGGTTGTTATATGTTTGTCTTTACATAATGCATATTCTTACGTTTTTTTCTTTGTGTTTTTCCAGTTCTTCTTTTGTAGACAATAAAAGGTGGGCCATTTCCTTCCTCAGAGACTTGTGGGGCAAGGAGGTCCCTATACAATTCTTCTTTCAAGGTTTCAGGCTGCAGAATTGTCTACTTCAGAACCTTCACTTTATTCACCTGTGACACTTTCTCCAGCTTTTCACACTTTTCCATGCTGACCTGCTCCTGAGTAGACACCCTTTGATCTTATCCTGCTGACTGAGTATTTCTACAGTTCCAGCCTATCAGTTGCTTACCCACTCCCTGATTCCCAGCTTAGCCTTTCCCCCCTGCACTGGCTAAAGAAGCGTAGCTCTCAGCTCCTCTTGCTGAGCTCCCGCTGCAAGTGCCTCCATTGCCTGCCTTCCATGTTGAATGAGTATTTTTATAAGCAAAGCTGCCTCTCAAGTTTTTCAAAAAATGAAATGAGTACCCGTGGGCATGCATGTGTAACGAACACCTGAACTGGCACTTGCTCTACTAGGAAAGATGGCAATGAGTTTTATGACTGCTTAAAGAGTTCACTAACGTTTAAATCCTGTTTTCAGCACTTGTCTACTTTCTTTCTCTTTCTTTCTTTCCAGAGGGTATGAATTGTATGAACAAAGATCATGGGTGTGCACATATCTGCCGGGAGACACCGAAAGGTGGGGTTGCCTGTGAATGTAGGCCTGGCTTTGAACTTGCCAAAAACCAGAAGAACTGCAAATGTAGGTAGATACTGATTGAATTTCAATGGCCAACTTGGCTTGTTTTCCACATTACTGTTGTTGTCTTTTAAAAAACCAGGACAGTGATTTGATTGTATTGGCCTGAGGGTTTTTGATATATATTTCCTGATAGTGGAAAATAGGAACTGTATGTGTTTTATAGAACATAGAATATTATAAAACCACAGGTCACATGTTTCCATATAGATGGTTAGCTATATTTCAACCAGTCTTAGGTTTGAGGTTGAACAAAACTGACAAAATGGGGAAAGGTGGTCAGCATGCCATTTGGATTTTGTATGTAATAAAAAAGTAGGAATGGAGAAAACTCCCTTGAGACTTTTCTCTTGAGATTAACCTCACCATGGATTAATCTGTAAAAACAATCCTTTCCTACAATGAACTTTGATGTAGGGTCAGACAGTTCCACAATTCTACAGCGCTTTAATTAAAAGCAGTGTATACTTGACTCCAGTAGACAGCCCCCTTTTCCGTCTCCATAGCCACCACGTGCTGAACATGATGGTGATGGTACCTCTCTGCCTTGTGCAATCTGCAGCTTTTCCAGACTGCCTGAATCCTTGGGGCAGTGTGTTCTTGTTTCTGTGAATGAATCACATACGCATAGTAGGCCAGGACATTTCCCACTGTCCTGGCCAGGGGCGGTGTGAGATGTGATCCACATCCTGTAGACTGTATCCTTTTTAGATATTTATTTCTGGGCACTGAGACACTTAGTAAAACAGTTGGTGTGACTAGCATCTAGAGACCACTGCAAAGATATTTGGATGATGAACATGTCTGCTTTTTTGTTATTGTAATGTCAGTCTTTTGACTTTTATATGTGTTATAAATTGCTGTATTTACAACCCCAATACCTTTGGGTTGAGTGGTGCGGCAAAAGAATGTGAGAATAAAGAACATTCCACATTTGTGAATATTCCATGATGTCCACATCAATTAAATGATAGAAACGGAACGTCCAAGTAGCAGAAAACTGCCAGATTCTGTTCTAGAGGTTTTGGTTGAAAAAAGGAATTACCAATGAGCACCAAAATAAAAAGTGCTTATTTTCCTCATCTTGGCTTCTTAAAAATTGCCAAAATTGATTTCTGGGCTGCTCTTGATTATATTATATGCAAGCATGGGCATTTTGTGACAGTTACAGGCTGACAGCCTGTCTCAGCCTCAAAAGTTTTCTAGATTGATCTGTGGCAGACTCACTTCAGTCTTCAGCCTGGTGAATTACGTCTTCATTTTTGAGGCATTTAATGTGTAGTGTTGGGATTTTATTTTTTAATAAAATCTTGATAAGGACAGATTGCTTTAACCTCGTCTTATTTTTCTGTTAGGATAATAATCTTATTAATGGATTCTCCCCCTTTTCAGGTAGACAAACATTGGCAAACACAGGCAACCACCTAGCTTTGGTAGCTGTCTTTGATCCTGGCTTGCTCAGCCTCCCTAAAAGGGATGTTTGTGACATTATGAAATTTCTGTGGGAAAGTTCTTCTGCTGGTGCCCACTTTTTCTCCCAGGTTCTGATGTCTGTTGCCTCTCTCAGCCTCTATCCTTCCATACCTTTATTCTCCCTCATTCCTTCCAACTAGTACCCAGTTCATTTCCTGCCTTTCTCCCCATGTCCTCTCACTTCCCCACTACTTTCATGAGGAAAAAAGAAGAAGCTGGCTGGGGGCATTAGATGCTGAGTACCAGTGATCAGAAGAAGCTGGGCTCCCCCCAGCCCAAACACCATCAGCATGCAGCATTTGTCAACTGGTTTCTTTTTTCCCTCCTGGCAGCTGTACCTGAAGCTGTTGTTCCTTCCCTTATTTCACCTGCCCTGCCAAAAGATTTTACAAGTTTCTGAGAGTTGGCTTTCTTTGGCCCGGGAGGGAGCCTGTGGCCATCCAGCTATCATCCCAGCAAAAACATTGTAAGAACTCAAGACCTGCCCCACCCCCACCCCCACCCCCCAAGTTGGCTTTCCCCCCTCCTTTCTGTGGCTGCTTTGACTTCTGGCCAGCGTGGTGTAGTGGAATCTAATCTGGAGAACTGTGTTTGATTCCCCACTCCTCCACCTGAGTGGCAGAGACTTATCTGGTGAACCAGATGTATTTCCACACTCCTACATTTCTGCTGGGTGACCTTGGGCTAGTCACAGTTCTACCTCACAAGGTGTCTGTTGTGGGGAGAGGACGGGAAAGCAGTTTCTAATCCACCTTGAGTCTCTTTACAGGAGAGAAAGGTGGGGTATAAATCCGAATTCCTCCTTGTACTTCTTGTTCTTCTACTGGTTCTTGTTCTTGTTCTTCTACCTCCAAGAAGTTCTTCTCCCACCTAGTCCTGCAAATGCACAATGGGGGTATGGGGGTGGCTAGGCAAACCCAACATGATAGTTGATCTAGGCTTTAGCAGTCACATCGTACCACTTTTTCAGAATTGAAATCCCACTCAATTTTTTTAAAGTTTTATATTTTTCTGCAAAGCTGGGAGTTCTCCTAGGTTTGCAGGGGGGAAAACCCTCCTATTTGTGCATGGACCCATTGTGTGGATATTTTGATTAGCACTCTGAGGCCATTGTTTGGATTTAGGTTCATTGATGATGTAATTCCTTTAGAGCCACTACTGTGATGATTAGAAGACGTTTTACTTGTCCCACTCCTATTGGCCACTAATGGGAGACTTCAGACTTCAGTCTATCACCTTGTTTTCTGCTATAAACATATCTCAAGTTAAAATAATTTTTAGTTGTATCTTAGTAGTTTGGTAACCAATATTGCCAATAGTCAGGATAGTCAGATACTGAGACCAACGTAGAACAGGAACATTAATGTTAAAATATTTATTAAAAACTGGATATTTTAAAAGGTCATAAAATATTTAAGTGGATATTTGTTACACAAGAACCCCTTCAAATTGCTACCATCAGCATTATTGTAACTCAGGGAGTTGGCAATCCCTACGCATGTTCACCCCACTAATAGAGTTTGAAGAACTAATTCCCCCTTCTTTGTCTTTCTGCCCCAAACTAGCACACACAGAAATTGGTTGCATTGCTCTGAAATTTCCATCAGGGTCTTCCTTGGCTTCTACTGTATGTTGAAGAAACTGGCTCATGTATGAAGCTAGTGATTTCCCTCTAGTCAAGACTACTCACTGAAGAGTGAAAAGCAAGGTATAGCCACCCTGTACTGTGGAAACTGTCAGGACAGATATTGGCAATAATCAATTATACATTCTGTTGTGACACAGTTGTGTATCTCAGAAATCTTCAGTTAGGTTGAAATAGTGGAAATAATTGTGCCTTGGATGATATGACTTTATCATTAACAAACTCAGTTAAGAGCTTGGGAATTTTGATGGATCCAGCATTTTTGCTGGAAAAGCAGGTAAATCAGCCTTTTTTTCCATGTCATTCAGCATGGAAATTCTCCCCTTTTTAGATTCACCAAATCTAACCATACTGGGCTATGTTAATATATAGAGTGAGCTTCTGTGTCTCTGCCTGGACTGCCATTGAAGACAACATGAGAAGTGTAGTTGATGCAGAATGCAACAGAGTTGTCAGTGAGCGTTTTGAGCATATTATCCCAAGTTGAAGATCACTGCATTGGTTGACTAGCAGAGGATCTTTCAAAGACAATGGCAGTGATGCTTCAGCTAAAGGTGGTTAGCACTGTGCAGTGATAAACTACTTCTGATTATCTCATATCTTGAAAACCCTATGATGAGACAAACCAAAGCAGGAAAAGATATAGTGCTGAAAACAGGACACTAAAACAATTAGCTACTTGGGGACAACAGAGGAAAAGTACAAATAAAACTGTTCTTAATGATGCAACTAGATTAAAACCAAATTGATGTGATCAAATACAAAAAAGAGAGTCCAAAGCTATATGACATATATAATAGGAACATGGAATGTGAGAAGTATGAATAAAGGTAAACTTGAAATCATAAACCAAGACATTGACTTGGAATCCTGGGTGTATGCAAACTAATGTGGGCTGGATTAGGATATTTTCAGTCAGAATATTCCGAAGTGTTTACACTGGAAATTACCAACAATCAGACTCGGAACAAATGGTGTTGCTCTAATACTGAGGTGAGACATAGCCCAAGCAATCAAGAATTATAATGCAAAGTCTGACTAAATAATATCAATCAGACAACATGAAAAGCCAGTCAACATAACTATCGTTCAAGTTTATGACACAACTACAGATGCCAAAGAGGAAGAAATTGGAAGGTGAGAATGCAAGTATCCAGGAAGATATTGATCATACTCCTTTACAAGATGTTCTGATAATCATAGGTGACCACTTCACAAAAGTAGAAAACAAAGCAAAATCAAATATTGCCAAAAAATTTGAACTAGGATTATAAAAATGCACAAAGGCTATTCCTATAGCCAAAAGAAAGCCTCAGTTGATGGCTGATAATCTCTTAAAATTGCTAAAGACAGAGAAGATATGAAAGGTCACAGAAATAGAATCAGAATTCTTGATGCAGTTCTTCAGTGACTTTGAACTAGGATTATAAAATAAACAGAAGAACAACTCATAGAATGTTGTGAAGTCAACTGTTTATTCACACATGCTTCAAGCAACTGAATAAACAACTGTATCCATGGACATCACCAGATGACCAATGTAAGAATCAAATAGATTACACAATTGGAAACAAAAGATGGAGAAACTCTATTTTTTTCCTGATAAAACAAGACTAGGAGTTGATTGTCATGCAGTCCACAATTTGTTAATATCAAAAATTGAATAATGCTGACAAAAGCATTAAAACAATTGTAAAGGCAAAATATTATTAACATTCATGAAGATTTTAAAGACCACATCAAGAACAGATGAGTAATGCTATGTTAAGTTGAATGTGAAAAACAGCAGGTTGAAACCAGAGACACTATCAGGGAAAAATGCACAAAGACTATTCTTGTAGCTTAAAGAAAGAAAAAGCCTGGATGACTGATAAAACTGTTAAAATTGCTTAAAGACAGAAGATATACAAGAGGTCACAGAAATAGAATCAGAATTCTACATGCAGTTCTTCAGTGATTTGTATTGAGAAACACTATGATAATAACCAATGCAAAGAAATGGAAAAAAATTAAAAGGCAAGAACAAGAGATCTGTTTCTCAAGATCCAGGAAATCACAGGGAGAGTCATACTGTAGTCAGGAATGCTGAAAAATCAGCATGGAAATACATTTGGTGGTCAGGACAAAAGAAAGAAAAGATGAAAACTCTTATGAAAAGTGAAGAACTTTGCATGAGAGTTGAAAGGATTATAGAGTCCAGCAAAGAAGAGTCTTATGAAGAAGAACCTGCAATTTCAGAATGTGAGGTGAAAGTTGCGCTCAAAGAATGGTATATGGAGAACAAATCACCAGAAGTACATGGGATATCAATAGTTATTTCAAGCTACAGAAAGTGAGTCAATGAAAATTTTACCAGGAATATTCCATCAAATGTAGAAAACAAAACAATGGTCCTCAGACTGGAAATACTTGATCTACATTCCAACTCAGAAAAAGATGTCAAAGATTGCAGCAATCATCGAGCCATCACATTAATTTATTGTGCAAGTGAGATGATGCTCAACATTTTACAATGAAGAAGAAAATCACTTTGTGTTTTATAAATTACAGCAGTGGCGGAGGGCCAAGGGGACTGGGGGGCGTCTTGCACCAGACGCATGCCTGGGGGGGGCGCAAAATCGCCCCCTGGCCCCTTTCCCTTTCCCCGCGACCTCCCGCAGCCCCCCCACGGCACATACACACACACCAACCCCCTTCCCACACTTACCTACGTTCCTTTTCGTTTTGTAGTACTTTTTGAGGCTGAAAAAAGCGGCCTAGTTACAGTTCAGGGGAAAAACTGCCTGAGGAACTACAGTTTCCAGGAGACTTTGGGGCTCACAAGGTCTCCTGGGAAATATAGCTCATCAGGCAGCTTTCTCCTTGAACTGTAAATAAGCCGCGTTTTTCAGTCTCAAAAAGTACTACAAAACGAAAAGTAACATAGGTAAGTGTGGGAAGGGGGTTGGTGTGTGTGTGTGTGTGTGTGTGTGTGTGTGTGTGTGTGTGCGTGCCGTGGGGGGGGGCAGGGGGCGGAAAAAACACTCTACGCACCGGGCGCAGTTTGGCCCAGCTATGCCTCTGGATTACAGTGAAACTTTCAACTGTACTGATCATTAAAATCTGTGGATAGTTTTAAAAGATGTAGCATCTAATTGGTTTGATGTACAACCTGTATTCATAGAGTCATACAGTTGGAAGGGGCCATACAGGCATCTAGTCCAACTTTCTGCTCAAGGCAGTGTCTGTCCAAATCAACCTTGACAATTGTTCATCCAATTGCTGTTTGAAGACTGCCAGTGAGGAGGGACTCCTCACCTCCCGAGGCAGCTGATTCCGCTGCTGAAATAATATCCAGCCAGTACCTTTCCACCTATAATTTTAACCTTAACTTCTGCTGTCAACAGGGACCACTTCCTGTAAGAGCAATCATGTCCCCCTGCCTTCAACCTCCTCATCTCCAGACAGAACATGCCCAAGTCCCTCAGCCTTTCCTCAAAGGGATTGGTCTTTGTAACGGACTTGCCCCACCCTGAAGGGGTAGTGTGAAGCAGGCCCGCTTAAAGAGGCCTGTGTGACAGTAAAAGTAAGGCAGCAGGCCCTAATTTAAATAAAAGCAAGGTGATTGGTCGATGGAAGGCGCTGTTACCCCTGGCCAATGTAAGGGGGCGCTAAAACGCTGCTAGATAAACAGAAAGACAGAAAGAGCCTGTCAAACAGTTTTTCCTTGGGAGTTCTGAAGAGAACAGCTCGTGTTCAGTTGAGAGCAGAGTCTGTGGGGTGAAGTCTCCCCACTCTGTCTCTGGTGTAAAGGAATTCTGGTCCAGCTCAGATAGGATTCTAGTGACTCTCCTCAAGCGAAGGAAGCTTGTGAGAGGAAGGAAGGCACTGGCTTTTTGGTGCAGAGCAAAGCGCCGGCCAGAGGCTTGTCAGTAGACACTGACCAGACCTAGGAGTCTGTCCTGCCCCTGTACCATACCAGTCTGGGAAGCCCCCAAACCTCTAGGTAGAGAGGGCTTGGTGTGTGTGAGTGAGGGAGGCTGTGTAATGCCTGGCTCACAGGGCCAGGACTGTGTGTGTGTGAAACAGTGGGTAGGTCAAGGGTGTGGGTAGGTCAAGGGTGTCTGTGAGGAAAAGTAAAGTATATTTAAGCCAAGTCATTTCTGAGAGACACCTGCGAGTGTCTGAATGTGTGTTAAGTCTGGGAAACCTAAATAACATCGGAAGCTTTGTAACTTTTAAGTGAAAAGAACCTCTCTGAAACCATCAAGCATTAGTACCTCTCTGAGCCAGTTTAAGAAGCCTTTCTTTTGTTTTTAAAATAAATTTAATTCGTTGTGTTCAAGTTACCCTCGTGCCAGCCTGCGTTTGTGTGTGAGAGGTGGAAAGTGCCGGTCTGAGAGACTAGAATCCCAGCCAATTTTGAGTTCCCTCCATTTTTTTTTGTATAGGGGACTCTGAAGGACATTCCCCTCAGACCAAGAGTGAATGTGAGGTGGGATCCTTTATATATTTGGCAGCCAGCAGCAGTTTTTGGGATTCCTAGTTTCTTCTCTTTTATGGTGGCAGCAAAGAAAAAAAAATCCCTGAACACTAGCCCGGAATATAAGCGACCCCGTTACAATTAGTGGCTAGTGGTGGGTTTATAGCTCTGCCTCGCCTTGAATATAAGTGACCCCGTTACAGTCTCCAGCCTCCTGACCATCATAATTGCTGACTTTTGCACCCACTCCCTTCTGCCCATATTATTTTTTAAGTGAGGGCTCTAGAACTGCACATAGTACACCAGGTGGGGCCTAATCAATGTAGTGCGCAGCAGAACTATGACATCTTGCAGCTATGGTGGCATACCTATGTTAATATACCCAAAGACCACATTAGTCACACTGACTGCTCATAATTACCTTTCAGTGTACCCGTATCTCACAATCTTGTTCATACACTTCTACCCAGATGTGTATTTCCCCATCCAGTATGCGTGCTTCTCATTTTTGTTACCCAGATGTGGAATGCAGCACTTATCCTTACTGAATTACATCCTATTTACATCTGCCCACTTTTCCAGTGTGTTTGGATCTCTTTGAATATGCATGTGTGTGCAAGTAAAGTACTGTCAAGTTGCAGCTGATTGTTGAAAATCTCAGGGGGTTTTCAAGCCAAGAAACAAACGGAAATGGTTTGCCATTGCTTGCCTCTGCCTAGCAACTCTGGACTTCCGTAGTGGTCTCCCATCAGAGTACTAATCTGGGCCAACTGTATATCTGAAATCTGATGAGATAGGACTAGCCTGGGCTATGCAGGTCAGGTCATCTTTAGGTGTATGTGGGTTAAGAGCCATCAAGTCGCTTCTGACCCTATGAATCAATGTCCTTTGAAACAACCTATTTTTAACAGCCTTGCTCAGGTCTTGCAAACTGAGGGCCGTGGCTTCCTTTATAAATCCATCTTATGTTGAGTCTTTCTCTTTTCCTGCTGCCTTCAACTTTTTTTAAGATTACTAGCTTTTCCTGTGAGTCTTGTCTTCTCATAATGTGACCAAAGCATGATAGCCTCAGTTTAGCCATTTTAGTTTCTAGGGAGAGTTCAGACTTGCTTTGATCTAGAACAGGGGTCTGCAACCTGCGGCTCTCCAGATGTTCATGGACTACAAATCCCATCAGCCCCTGCCACCAGGTTGCAGACCCCTTCTATACAGTAAGCTGTTTAGGCATCTCTTTCCTGGCTTGCACTTCTCTGAATCAGCCTGTAGATAAGACAGTTAGTGCAGTACAGTGGGTGTTGTTTTAGGAATTTTTGCTCTGCTCTGGCCTTGGCAAAGTTGCTGTGTCTTGGGCTAAAAAAATCTTGTGGGATACTTGAGAGATGAGGATGAAGTCTGTCTAATCTATATTTGGAGCATTCTATACTTGTCTTTCTCTTTGGCATTACGCTTTAGATCATCTGACCATTGATCCAAACAGATCTGGGTTGGACTCTGAAATACCCTGACATAAAGTGTTTATATAGGTTTAATTTATTAAATAAAATATTTGCATCCTGCACTTCCAAATGAATGAGGCAGTTTGACTGGGAATACTTTTGTGTGTGCATTCCACAGTCCAGATTTTCAATTTTTGCTGCATTGCTCACTGCAAGGAATGTTCCTCTAACACTTAGTAAGAGATGGTGGGGGAGAGAAGTGGAGAAGGTACCACTGGCAGTGTGAATGCTTGAGGCCATGATGGAAGTATTTAAACCTGGTGCATATTGACTATTTCATTCTCAGTGGGGGCCATACAGCTCCCCAGAGAGAGATGTAGAAATATTGAGGGGCATTCATATGTTTGAGGGGGTGGGAATGAGGGTTATTTATGATTTCCAAGGGTCCTTTCTTCCAGCTTTCAATGGCTTTTTTTGATTTTCAAGATTACTTTATTAGGATTTCATGAAAATACAATTGAATAAAACATTACAGTGTTCTTTTCATTCATATTTGCTTTCAATGGCTTTTTATAATGAGAAATGACGGGGAGTTGTTTTACATTGCTCACGCAATGTAGCCTAGACTTCACCCCCAGATCTGTAAAAAACTAGGTCACAGCAAATAGGAGCCAAGCCAAAATTTAGGAAACAACTGATGCCCATCACACATAAGGCCTTAATGGAATATATGCCCAAGATCTATATATCGTATGCATATATATCTTAAATATACCTCTAATAGCTTTATCTGGAGAGCTGCTTTTCTTTTCTTCCCTGTGTCTTGGGGGTGGGGGGCATTTTGAGGATGATGTTGCTTTGATGGTGGATGGTAGTAGATTAAAGGGTAGAGACTTAGGGCTTGATATAGACCCAATCCAGATTAATCTTTCAGAAATCCAGAATATTAGTTCAGATTATTTCCAGATTGGTAGATATTCACCCATTAATAGGAAAACATCACTTACTACACTTTGAGCTGCTTGGCCTACAAGTGTTGTATGGGAATTTAAGGGGGCATATTTTTCATATTTTTCTACAGAGTAAAGTTGACATTGTGTTAGGAAACTAAAGCGGCTACTCAGAATGTTCTCTAAGGGAATATCCCTAAGCAGCTCTACTCATAACTAATCTTTCTTATAGGGCTTACACCCAGGAAAGTATTTTTACAGTCACAGCCTTAGTCTTAGGCCGTTTCCGCACGGCCTTTTTATGGCGCCCTGGGGACGGGAAAAACGCCGTCCCCAGGGAGCCATTCGCACAGGTGGCGCTGCTGCAACGCTGCAGCGCCGACCTGAGTGCGCTTCCCCTCCCCCAGGGCGGCGTCAGGCCGCCCTAAAAAACAACCCTTTAAAGGGTTGTTTTTGCCGCAACAGCGTGTTCCCAGCGGTGCGAACCGCGCTGCCGGGAACACGCTGTTTCCCTTCCCCGTCCCACTCACCTTGTCCCCGTCGTCGGCCTGCTGGCCTCTGCAGCCCATCCCTCACTGTCCTCCGACCCCTGTCCTCCGCCGGCCTCCGCCCCCACGCCGGCAGAATTCTTGCCGGCGTGGGGGCGCCTCGGGGGCCGTGCGGAAGCGGCCTTAGATTTTCTTGGCTTCTGAGGTTTGGTCTAATTGTACTTTCTCATTGAGTCATTCTTTTTTCTTTTTGGCAAAGAACATATCTACATGTGTATTCATGTAATTTTCTATGCATGCATTGGGCTGGAAGTCTGAAATGTTGTGAAGATTGACAATCCTAGATTAATTGTGAATGCTCAGAGATTCACGGGCTGTTGTTGACAGACATTTAACTTTTGTGGTGAGCTTTCTCTGGTTTGCAAAAAAAATGTGGCAGTGTAAATGTCATTCACAATAGTTTTAGAGAAAAATGTCCTGTCCCATTAACAGAAATTTAATGTGTGGAAACTGATAACTGAAGATGTTCATGGCCTGAAAATCAGTAATATCACCTGCTAAGAGCATCAGTGGTGTAGTGGTTAAGAGCAGGTGCAGTCTAATCTGGAGAACTGGGTTTGATTTTCCACTCTGCCACTTGAGCTGTGGAGGCTTATCTGGGGAACTAGATTAGCCTGTGCACTCCAGCACATGCCAGTTGGGTGACCTTATTTATTTATTATTTATTTATTAAATTTAATATACCGCCCTATCCCCGAAGGGCTCAGGGCGGTGACCTTGGGCTAGTCACATTTCTTTGGAGCTTTCTTAGCCCCACTCACCTCACAGGGGGTTTGTTGTGCAGGGGGGAAGGGCAAAGAGATTTTAAGCCCCTTTGAATCTCCTTACAGGAGAGAAAGGGGGGATGTAAATCCAAACTCTTCTTCTTCTTATAAATAATATCCCATTTACACACGGGACTATCACTATGTGTATATGTTCGACGTATTTATCTGTTTTTTATGGACAATTGTTTTATTGTAATATGGAATGCCAATAAAGGCCTGAATTACAACTTCTGTCATAGAATCATGTTAAATAAAATATGAGGTACAACGCTAAAAAAATTATAATAATATCCCATTTAGTGACTATTCAAGGGACAGGAAATCCTGTTATCAAAATTAATCTGTAAATTAACTTGTTTGGGAATAATGTAACATAGCGTGGAAGATACTAGAAGGTTGGTTGAACTTTGTGAAGTATTTTAGGAGACATGAATGTGTTGCATTTTCCATAAGTAATTCATTCGTTATTGCAGTAAATCTTATAACACCCTTTTCAAGGCCAGTAACAATACTTTTTATTCCTATATTACATATGTGTGACTACGGTTGCCAGCTTCTAGATATGGCCAGTAGATCAGTATTATAATTGATCTCCAGACTACAGAGATCAGTTTCCTCTGGAGAAAATGGCAACTTTGGAGGGTGGACTCTGTGGCATTATAAGATCCTCCCCTTCTAAAATGCCACGCTCCTTAGGCTCCGCCCTCAAATCTCCAGAAATTTCCCAAACTGGAGCTGGCAACCATTTGTGGGACTATGGCTGAAAGAATAGTTTACTGCCACTTGGTCAGTTCATGGCAAAAATGAGAATTGAACTAGCGTAGGTCTCAGACTTATACTACACCAGTCTGTTACACAGTTTTCTGTATATGTGCTGTGTCATAATTTTTTGCCTTCCTCTGGGAATAGAGCAGGGGTCACTGGGGAAGTGGGAAGAAGGTAACTGTGAATTTACTGCATTGTGCAGGGAGTTGGATTAGAAGAGCCTCAGGGTCCCTTCCATCTCTATGACCCTTTCTGCACGGGCCGAAATCACTGATTCCGGCCTGGTAAAACATCGTTTTTGGGGGGCGACGCTTTATACAGGTGGCGCTGCGAAAACGATGCAGTGCCGCTCTTTCCCACCCCAAACGTTGTTTTTGGAATATGCCGGCTTCCACCTGTTGCTGAGCGAACGGCAACGGGTAGAAGCCAGCATATTCCCTGCTTCTTACCTTGTCCTGGGTACCGTCACTCTGAGGAGGCCAGGGGACATGCCTCCTGGACTCTGCTGCTGCAGCCGTCACTTTGGCCATGGGGGCGTGTCCCCTGGCCTCCTCAGAGCAACGGAAGCCAGGGAGAATGTAAGAAGCTGTTCAGGGGGGCTGCATGGCTGTGCAGAGCCTGCTCCGCCAGCTGCACAGCCTGTGGGGCCATTCGTACAAACGGTCCCATGAATCATGCTGATGCAGCCCCGCAAATCTAACCATGCAGAAACAGCCTATGTTTCTATAGTTGTGAAAACTCTGGGGTTAAAGACACAACTGTCTTTGCCCTGCCTCATGATTGATTGGTCTGTCTATCTTAGTTTCCCTTTCCTTCAAAGAACTCAGAGTGACACACTTGGTTCTTCCTCATTTTATCCAACTGGTAATTCTGTGAGGAAAGTTAATCTGAGAGAGGGTGACTGAACCAAGGTCAGCCATGCATTTTGGGCTGTTGTTGGTCATTCTGTGTTGGTGAAAAAAGATGCAAGCACACAATTTCTGCTTGTTTATATAAGGAAGTTTTTAGACAGTAAGTGATTAGTGCCATGACAATATTTTTCAAAAAATACAATGGTGATGAAAAAAGTCCCTCCCCCCAATTAAAAATATTGTATCATTTTCCAGAAGTGATAGAACAGATTTCCAGAAGTGATAGAACAGATTTCAACTTCATGCATGTAATTGCTCTTGTTGTCTGGATCCCTGATAGCTGGAGTTAGGGGATGTGGTACAACTGGAAGGAGAGCCTAACCCAGGAAAAGAAATCTGTTTCATATATGGATATGAAGCCTGGAAAATAGAAAAAGAATCCTAGATTTTGTTGTTATTCTGTTATGGGGGAGACAGTAAGCCTGTGTGTTACCTGTACATGTAATGATGTATTTCAAGATTGTGCCACCTCAGTCTCTCCCCCCCCCCCCCCACATCACAGACAACATCAATGTTTTTGAGGTCCTATCTACTGGCCTGCTCACACTCATATGCATTCCAGATATGCAGTCTCCTAGAAAAATGGAAGGCACTGACTGCATTAGTTTGGGTATATATACACACACACTGGACTGTAAGCAGCTAGCATTTTATATGCGTAGAGCAGTGATTCCCAAAGTGGGCACCACCGCCCCCTGGTGGGTGCTGCAGCGATCCAGCGGGGCGGTGATGGCCACAGGTAGAAACATTAATACATATATCTTTCTGTTTAATTGCTATTAAAATTTAAAAAAAATTAATTTCCAGGAGGCGCTAAGTAATATTTTTTCTGGAAAGGGCGCGGTAGGCCAAATAAGTTTGGGAACCACTGGCGTAGAGGTTGGACAAGGTGTAAAGTGGAGCCAATCACCACTCTGTCTAGTAGAGATCCGTTCAGTCCAATAGCCACTTAGAAAAATGCGGCTCAGGAAGGCTAGGAGTTTGTGGAAACTATATGCGTATGAATGAAGTTATGTTATGCATTGCTTTATTTTTTTTAAAAAACTACTTGTATACTCCAAAAAGTCCTCAGAAACTAATTGGTTTCATTGTTGTTTTATTTATGCATATGTATATACACATATTTTGGGGGGAATAACTAGTAACCTGTAACTATGGAAATGGAGGCTGCCAACATACGTGTGACGACACAGAGACTGGTCCTGTGTGCGGCTGTCATCAGAAGTATGCGCTACACTCTGACGGTCGGACGTGCATTGGTAAGTACTTCTCTAATATCTTGCAGAAGGGTTTGTACAGCACTGAAGAATGTATGTGTCTGCTTGTGTGCTAACTGAATAAGTTTAAGAATATAAAGGAAACAGAAGCCAGCAATTAAAAGCCATATAACATTTGTTCAGAGTTTGTCACTTACAACTACTTGTTTAATTGTATTCATGTGGGGGCACACTTTAATTGTGTCTGTGTATACACACTCACATGCACCCTCACAACAGTTGTGGGAAATAAATGGTTCACATGTAAGAACAACTTTCAAACAAAGATTCCTACTGTGATCACTGTAGTCTGAGGCAGCAAAATCAAAGTCTGCTGTAGCAGAAGCACCTGTTAGTCCTCATTCATCTTGATTGGAATTATTGTGCCTTGTGTGTTTAAAATATGCTTTCACGTCTAATAGTGATCTGTGCAGGCCCCCATTTTTTAATTGCTGGATCAGTACAAGCAGTTCCCCACATGGTCCTGGTAGATTTTAACTCTGAAAAAGATTAGTTGGTTTGCATGATCAACAGAGCTAGCTCCTTCTAACCCCATTGGTCTCACTGTACACCTAGGATTGAACTGAAAATCCATCAGAACTGATGTTCCCAAATGGACTTGGCTGCATAGTTTGTGGCAGGGGTGACTTGGCCTGCTGTTGGCTTCTGAGTTGTATCCACTCTTCAGAACAAAAAGAGCAAATCATTTGCATTATTTAAATGGTGCTAGAGCTGAGCTGTTGAGAGCTGAGAGCTGTTGAGAGCTGAGCTGTTGTCATATTCATGGTAAAAGAAATGCAGTCACTTTTGCCTGGTCTAATGGGCCATAAACCCCAAGAACTGCCCAGGCAGTGGGAGATATGTCGCTCAAAGAGGAGTAGTTTGCGATATAAGTAGAACTAGTGAGGTACAGTGGTTAGAGGGTCAGATAAGTTTGTTGTGAAGATAAAGTGGACAAGAAGGAAACAATGTAAACTGCTTCAGGTTCCCATTAGGGGAAAAGTTGTTGTGCAAATAATGCAAATAAATAAATAGAACAGAGTATAGTAGCATTCTCTTCTGCAGAAGAAATATCTGCTATTTTTACGATCTATGGCTGTAAATATAGTAAAAAAACCCAATATGCTTGGCAGAAAACATTCTGTAAGTTTCCTGCCAACCATAGTGTTTTCTTACTATATTTACAGCCATAGAATTATTTAGAGGTGTTCTCTGTTTCCTGTTATAAACTAATGGAGGTGTTCTTTAATTGTTTGGGAGGGGGGTTACATCAGATTTTATACCAGATTCTGAGACTAAAATATCCATTATCCAGTTCCAAATGCAACTAAGAGATTTAGGCAGAGGCTTAATTCTGTGTTTGAAATAAATGGAACTTTACCTTGGCCAGATCTTGCCCCATCATTGTTTATAAGGTCTGTCATCGTTGTTTCCGATGATTGTCAGTTTCAAGACCATTAGAGAAATGTAAAAATAGGAAGCATTGTCAATGGACATGAGCCAACTAAAGGGTACATACTTTTAAATGAAGATCCTGCTGAAACTTGCATTCTCTGCATTATAACCCTGGATTTTGCTTTGTTCACATCACATATCTAAACTGGAGAAGTACATCTTTGCCTTCTTCCCTCTAGTTTCCCCTCACCCCACCCCAACATTTACCGCTGCAGAATTTTGCTTTACTGGTGGTGACAGACAACCCTTCCTCCTCTTCCGTGCCCATTCCTTGGACTCTGTTTTTCCAGTATCCAGAGTCCCCAGGTCTGCCTAAGAAAAGTAGTTCCCCATATCCAGCTTATGCCAGGTGTCTCAGAAGCTGTGATCAATTTCAGTGGAAGGATTAGGCTGTTATTTTAGCCACCTGGAACCACGAGGAAAGGCAGGGTATAAATGTTTGAATTTTGAATTTGCATTGAAATCAATGGCTTCTAAAAATATTTTCCTTTTTTTCTTTTTGGATAGAACTTATACTTAGGTGACCACTTTAACTCCCCCCATCCCATATATTGTACTGTAAAATCATGGGGCATGATCTAGCCAAGTTAACCAAAGTACAGTTGATTTCAGTGGGAGAATTAATCATGAGTTTACTTTTCTGGCATTGAAATCAATGGTTCTCAAATGGACTTAATTTTGACTGTATTTGCTCCTCATTTGCAATTATGCTTGGCAAAATTTGACAGGCAAAACTTGAAAGTTTTATAAGTGTGAGATTTTAGAGTCCAACAGTAATGACTTGAGGAATATGACACTGATACATTAAAGGTAATACATTTTCAATATCAAATTATGTAAAGCAATTAAGATTTAGTTGAATTAATTCAAATATCAAGTTGTCACTATATGGGTCAGAAAGCAGTCATTACTTTCCTGTTTGAAACTAAAATTTTGATTTGTGGTCTAAAAGTTGTGATATATATATTTTAGTGATCCCAACTTCAGTTGACATCTGTGGAAAGATTTGTAGTTCTGACAAGCCTTTGAATGACTTTAAGTTTATTGAGCTGAAGCAATTAAATGCCTTTCACCCAGCCTTTCAGCCAGCTTTTCGAACAGCCAGAAGTCTTGATCTTAACAGGGAAATCCTTCAACAAGCCGTAGTTGCTGAGTCTCTGTTTGCAACTGACATGTGCCATGAACGGAGTCAACAGATTTGGGCCATTGTCTGTAGTAAAACACATGATTAAATCAAATTATGATCAGGATACACCTGCTGTAATACATGTTTCTCCTTGGGTTTCTCTACTGTTACATTTGAAAACTCTGGTCTCTTCTATCTGCAAAGATTTAAAAGCCAAGGGTTAGTGTGGGTGTTTTAGGTGGAACTGTTCCAGTATAGGTTTTCTTGAGAGAGCTAATAATATATGGATGATCTCGCTGCCCTGCACATTCACGCTGATGTTTATTTGGTCTGGCATGTACAAAAACTGTCAAAAAGATGCATACATGGTATTTTCCCCTTCATCTTTGCAATGTTACTTTATAATATGACTCCATGCTACATTTCCTGCAATGTAAGTCACATATTGCTGCTTGTGTTGGTTTTTTTTACTTTCTTCTTCTGAGTAGTTCTTTCTCTTAGATTTGTTTTCGTTTCATTTTGTTTTCATTTTTATTCCTGCTTTTTTGGTGATGGTTCCTGATTGCCTGTCTTGTCTGATACGTGACGCTCATTAATTATTTCCAGAAAAAAAAATTAAAAGAAAAATGGCAAATCTCAAAGCAAAGCCTCTATTGCAGCCTGATCCCATCTAGAACTTGGTTTTCTTCCTAGGACAATGTCTTGTTACAACCATGTAGTGTTTCCACTTGATCAAGCTGCCAGCTGCCTCCCTTCTTCTGGCTCCATTTCCACCTCTGCCTCATGCTATGGTTGTTTGCTGTCTTCAGTGGTGTCTGTTCCTTGGACATCACAGCAAGGATGCAAACAGTGCACAAGAAGTCCATCAGCTAATGCATGTTGTTTTTGTTTTCCTGACTTATCCTTTTCTTTTATGTCTGCTGCATGGGAAAAGTCTCCACTTGTGTTTCTCATTTTTCTTTTTAGAATGGAACTCTCCATACCATGTAAATTATCCCATTTACTGAATCACTGGTTTCCACATTGCTTCTTCCCCTGCGTAAGACTTTTTACTCACCTTCTTATATAGATATAAAATTTCTGGAAATTTTGTAGCCATGGGGGAAAAAAAACAAAATCTGAGAAGGGACAGAGATTTGGGGAAATTGAAGTATATGCAGTGCTTATTTTCCTAACAGACCTAAACTTATTTTTCTAATTGAACAACAGATAAAGTAGTACTGCTGCACATGTTTATGGAATGTAAAGGTATAACTGGCTTTGTTTTCTATAAGAAAATCGCAGGTATACCTAATACTTGAGAAAGACTTCCAAACTGCTGCACACTGTGCTACCATAGTGTTTGTATCTTAATTTTTGCCATACCACGAGGTAGGAGAAAATAAAGAGTAGGTGGAAAACAAATTCTGTAGTAAAAAGGCGGAATTATTATAACAAAAACATAATATAGTCACAAAAGAGAGACAGTGCGGTGTAGTGGTTAAGTGTTGGACTAAGACCTGGGAAACCCAGTTTAAATCCCCGCTTGTGCAGTGGAAACTTGCTGGGTGCTCTTGTTCCAGGCTTACATTCTCAGTCCTGATCCTGGCTAGTATTTGGATGAGAGACCTCCAGGGAATATCAGGTTATGACATGGAGGCAGGCAATGGCAAACCATCTCAGAACATATTTTGCCTTGAAAACCCATGGGATTGCCGTAAATCAGATGTAACTTGACAGTAAAAAAAAAATCATCATCATCACAATAGGTAGAACAATTGGAATACTTGGATATCAAGTGAAATTTCATAACACTGAAAACATTCCACTATTTAATAATTATTGCAGCTAGATGTATTTTAGCATGTCAGTTGTTACTAAAATTATTTATGTTCAAACCAAAAAGTATTCTTGGAAATTTTATATATGCCTACTATGGTATACATAGGAATTATCACTGATGCTTTAGATTGTCTTACATATAAAAAAATTCATACTACACAGGTATTCTAGGAAAAGATTCTAGGATTGTTTTCCAAATTTTCCAGTTTTTTCACTGGAGAAATTGAAAAAAAAATCCTCAGACTTTTTAATGCTTTAATTTTTGACTGAAAAAACTATATTTTATGAAACATGTAGCTCATACCAAGAGAGAAGATATTTCATATGAGTTTCTTCACAGTGTTCCCCAGTATTTCCCAATTTTTCCAATGAAAAAATCATTAGTCTTTTTCATGCTATACATTTGGACTGATTTAAATTATTTTTTGGAAATTATTTTTTGGAAATTATTTTTTGGAAATGTTTTGGAAATTATTTTTTGGAAATTATTTTTTGGAAATTATTTTTCACTCAAACAGAGAAAATACTTCATAAGAGTTTTTAATCCTGTTTTCTCTCAGATTTCCCAATTTTACTATTGGAAAAATGGGCAAAAAAAATCCTGCTTTACATTTTGGATGAGAAGAACTTTGCTTTAAGAAGTATTTCTCATATTCTAAAATAACATTATTTAATTGGCCGTTTTTTCCTCAGTTCTCCCCAGTATTTCCCCAAATTTGAAGAAATATTGAAAAAGTCCTCAGAAAATCAGATTTTGCCATTTTTTCTAGACTTTCCCTTTGCTACCTCCTTCTTATCTCTTCCCATCTTTGAGACTGATTGTTTTCACTATATGTCGTGTAATTCAGCTCCTTGTAATGTTGGATATGAGCTTTCCATATGTGAGACTTTGAAAACTGCATGTGACCTGGTGCTAATGCCTCTCTTGGCTTCGCTGCATGCTTCTAAAATGATTAGCCTATTCCTGCAACATCTATTTTCTAGCACTTGAATGTTTAGTTAGTTGTGTTTCATAGACAAGCAGGCAACCAGCACTGCCCAACTTAATGTTTTCGTTTTTTAAATTTGTGTTCGTTTAATTTGATATTCTAATGTTTTTTAGTTTGCATGCAGGTGTGTGTTTTTTGTTTGTTTTTGTATTTATATTTTGTGTGTGTCAATGTGCACAAACGTATCCTGTCTCCATGCCCTGCCATCACCAGATTCTTCAAACTCTGCCTTTTCTGTGTTCAGGATAGTATCAAGAGCATTTCCAATAGCCGGCATCTCTCAGCCTGCATCACTTAAAAGTGTCTAACCATTTATTGAACTAGATACCTTATCATTTTGATTCTTCAATTAACACTAATCTGGTACCCTCCCTCTTTTGTCTTTTGTGTGGTTACTAGTGGGAGACCAGCTTAATGTGTGTTGGCTGGCTAATTATTTGTTTTCATTATCGTTTTCTTCTGCCCACCCCTCCATTCTCTCCCCCTCCTCCCCTTTGCACTTTTTGATTTGTTTCTGGGATTTCAAATGGAAGTAACTCTCTAAATGGGGTTTTAGTGCTTTCATACTTCTTGGCTTTGGTTGAATCCAGCCAAGGAACTGTCTTTGGCAGTGGGAAATTGGGCTTTTCATTAACCAACTGCTCCATGTTTGTCCCTTACTTTGTGTTTTAGAGAAGGATGAGGCTGCAATTGAGAGCTCAGAGTTCAATGCCACGTCAGTAGCTGATGTGGACAAGCGGGTGAAACGGCGGCTACTCATGGGTAACACTTTTCTTCCACTCTCCTTTGATGTGCTCTCAACTTCTGTCTGTGTGTGTAGGGGTGGGGTATTTTTTAAAATATATATATTTTTGTTCTTAATGTATTCATCTGTGTTCAGTTTGTTTTGAATCCTGATCTTCTATCAAAAATTCATTCCCCATTTTAAATACCATTTTTCTTCCCTTGTAACACTATAGCTTCTGTGTTGAAATTCTTTGGTGCAGAGAAAGAACTTTTGGATATTTATCTTATTTAACTGGTTATTTAACTGGTCTGCTTGTTACATGTAATGTGACCCATTATGCCTCTGTGAGTACAAACCTATGGTAGTGGATTATAGAAGTTAAATTACTCACGAACTTATATTTGGCTATTGGTGTTTTAAGATGATTGATGCCATTTCAGTTCATTTAGTGCTGGGTGATTTTTTAAAGTGTTTAAATAGTTTCATTTCACTTCTGCTTAAAATGTTTGTATCACTGCTTCAAATAGTTGTATTTTCTTAAGATTCAAAATCATTTAAAGGGTTTTTCCTCCCTCTGACAGTTATCAAGCTCTTAGGTTCACACTTCTTTCAAAACTGTGCAAAAGAGAGAGCAGGTCTTTAATCCACAGCAACAGCTGGCGCAGAGCATTTGGTCCTTTGAAAAGGACGGGTGGGGAAGAAATGCTGTTGTGCTTCCAGCCAAAGTCGGCTTCTTCCTTTTAGGTGGAGCTTAATCAAGAGGTTATTAATCCTCATTCCTGCACCGAAAAGACATGGCTGAAATTAAGGAACCAGAGTAAAAAGAGTTTGTTGTGCAAGTACTGAATTTCCTTAGCATAGAATGGAATAAAACATTGAGCAATTAATATAATGATTCAACTCCAATCAGTTGCTTTGGTCACATTCCAGATTGATCATTGCCCCTGCTGCTATTTGTTCGTGTAAAAGAGTTGGTCTTGGGTCTTCAGCTTGGTCATGAAAAACTGGATGTGCACAAGAGCTCTCTCGATTCTCTCCCATTTCTTAATAAAATAAAATGTAGTGGTGTTGCCAGGTCTTTCTCTGCCTGAGGCAGCAGCAGAAGTAGCTACTACCTTTCCATTTCATTGTTGTTGCCATTCCCAGGGAGATAATCCTCCTTACCTAGGGCATTTCCCCACTTACCTTTGCTGCCCTTTGCTGCGCGCTACTCTCAGCATGCGTCATCTCTGGCGCGCGCCTGGGCGTCCCCATGACGCGTGAAGTCATCAAAAGGCGCCGTTTCAAGGAGTGCCAGGGATGCCGTGCACTGAGGGCGCTCGAGAGTGGCAGCGTGGGGGCGGCTGCGTTGTCGCCGCCCCTGTAGTGGGGAGTGCCGGGGGACCCCGCGCTACTTGAGGAGAGTAGCACGCGGCTTAAGGTAAGTGGAGAAAGGGCCCTAGTTGGAGTCCCAGCCCGCTTTTAAAAAATTGTATGCTACACATGCTGTATAGGGATTCTTGAACATCTGCAAGAATGGTGTCTATTTAAAAAATTGGCCACTGATTTCCTGGACTTGCAACAGGCAACCAGAAATGGTGGCCAAATTCTCAAAAGAACAAACCTTACATCAGGAACTGGCATCCACAGGTTGCCCCGCTGTTTGTAAAGAAAACTGGGGACTAAGGAGATATGGAGAAGGCTGCCATCATGGCTCCATTTTGGAGAGTGACCCTGATAGAGGATAGGATGGCTCCTATTCCCTACAGGGTCAGTCATACTTTCTGCTGCAGGATTAGGCAAATATTGTTATGAATATTCAATTCCACTGCATTTTATTCAGCAAGCTGCTTAAGTAATGTTTTGTTTGATACTGATGAATTATTCATAACTGATCCATGACAGTAAAATTAGTTGCTGGTTGCAGTGTCAGATTGTGTCCCCTCCCCTTGCATCCACCCCTCCCTCCCTCCCTCCCTCCCCTTGAATGTCACCCCTCCCTCCCCTCCCTTGCATGCTACCCCTCCCTGAATTTGGGGTGCTTTTTCATGCTTTTAAAATTAGTATTATTACAAGCAAGAATTAGGAGCCGAAACAGAAAGGTTTGGGGGTGTGTTTTTTTAAAGGAAACTAGAAACATATTGAGCAAATATAGAGAAAGGCCCAGTAAAAATTAGGGGCTTTTAAGGTTCTATTGATGGAGTACATATCTGTTTTACTTGGTGTAGGTGCATAGTATAAGGAATATATTAAACACTTGGGATGCTGCCTTTTATTGGGGCAAGGCCAAAGTCCCTATTGTCTATTTTGACTGGCAGCAGCACAACAGGATCTCATATTAAAGTATTTGATATCACTTATTATTCTTGGAATGTCTGAAGGATTGCTGGGGGAGGGGGACAGGTTAGAAAGTTCTACTCCAGAAAGCTGATGGGTCTGAAGAGTTTCTTGGCATCTCTTCGGGATTTTTCAGTATACAAAGGTAGTGTTCTGCCACAACCCAGTCAATCTGTAGAATACTGAGATGATTGGGTGGTAGACATGATTGTTCCTGAGCACTCTGTCCCTTCCTGCAGAGCCCAGAATACCCCTTGGTTTACTAAGCAATTTGGGACAATTAAACAATTGCACTGAAATTTACAACACAAGTGGAGGAATGCTCAAGACAAATGTGACCAAACATGGGTAAAAGTGCATTATCTTGTGTACAGTATGGCATGGTGGTCAATTGACCTTACATCCATGTGGTGCCATGGAGTTGTGAAGGAGCTCTCATGCCAAAGTCTTGAGAATGTTGATCCCAGAAAATGTACAAGCCCACTGTGACTCCTTGGTTATTTGTTTTGCAGATTGAATTCTTTGCATTCGTCATGACTTAGATGGCAGGGTTGGTTTGGTTCATTCACAGGATGTTATTGGAATGCAGTCTGGTCCTAACGGAATCGATGCCTTTCAGTTGATGAGCCCTGACAAAGTGCTCAAGCAGCTTAGAAAGTTGCCCACCATGTCTAGGCTTGAACCTTGCCTCTTGAATGGATCCAGGAGATAATAAATACCTCTGTTAGTGAGGATATAGTGAAAGGCAGTGGTAACATACATCCTGGAGAAGATGCCCTTAGACTAGAATGACTACTGTCCAGTGGCCATCATTCCATTCTTTGGCAGGATGTTTAGGCAGGTAGTGGTTAAGAAACTTCAGGTGGTCTTGGAGGAGTTAGATTTTCAATGTCTATTTGAATCCAGGGTCAGACCTGGGTTGTGGGCAGAGACTACTGTGGTTGTCCTAACTGATGATATCTGCTGGAGGGTAACATGGAGGTTTGTGTGCCGGTTGATTCCCATAGATTCTCAATATCATTCAATAATTCAGGTATCCTTTTGGAGAGCCTCACTGAATTCCAAGTAGGAGGCACCATGATTGGGTGATGGGGAAGAATGGCCCCACTGACTCATGAACTCAGCTCCATTCAGTCCTCCAAGGCATTTAGGCACACAATGACCATTCCAAGTCTCCAACCAGTGATGACTAATTTCCTGGCTCATCCTACTACTTCTCACTTTTCCTTCAGTATTCTGTCACCAACTGTTTATGTATTACTCACCAGAAGGGCCAGTATTCCCAGCTTCTCTTCCCACATTGCCTTTTTAAGACACTTCCCAGTGCCGGCATCTCCTGCTACCCAGTGACAGATTACCACAGAGACAGCTTACTGCTCTTGTGTACTTTTGGGGAAATAGCACTTTAGCAACTTTCCCCAGAACCTGTTTTAAATAGCAAGTTTGAATGGTGGAGGACTGTGTGGTACCGCGAACAATTATAAGTTTTAAAATTGATTAAAGGTGAAAAGCCTACATGCGTACTCTCTGTACAGAAATGAATTGAGTAAGGAATGGAAAAGAAAGATGCAGGCATACAATTCCCCTGGCGTTCACTGAATATATGCTGTAGCTGGTCCTATTCTGAGACAAGCTCTTTAACACAAAAATTATGGTTTTCTGAAAGCTTCTCATTACCTTGGAGCCTTTATCCAGCCCTTTGTCTTCTCCAGGTGAGATCTCCTTCCTCCAGATGGAATCAGCAAAAACAGCCACACAAAAGTGAACCCTGCAAAATGAGCCAGTCTCTTTCCATCCAAGGGATTTTACCTCTTCTATTTTCCCCACTCCCTTGTGGGTCAAAGAATCCTTTCTTGAAATCTCCAGGAACCTAAACACTCCCACCCCACAAGTGTCTGCGTCCTTCCTAGCTATCAGATTCTATCCAAGTGCAGATGGAATTGAAGGTGTATCTCTGGCCAGGATGGCCAGTAGCATTTCAAAAGCATTTGTAGCTTTGACAGAATCATGATACAAAAAATGTTGTACATGTAAATGAAATCCGAAAGAGAAAGGCATACATATCATCCTCATCCTATGTATTAAAAGATTCAGATTAAAATACAGTTTCTGGAATTTTCACCAAAGCGCTTTCAGAAAGACTAGATCGTCTCATGCAACCCACATTTGAGAGATCCAGGAGTGTTTTGGACGTTGCTATTTTATACAGGCCCAAATCCAATGAATGAATGAATGAATGAATGAATGAATGAATGAATGAATGAATGAATGAATGAATGAATGAATGAATGAATGAATGAATGCCAATTAATTCATCTCCTCAAATATATGGTATACGAATATATGAGCTTAGAATTTTTTCCTATAGAAATGTTGCAGCCAGTGATATGTTCATTCCTCACATAGCAAGATTTATTTCTGGGCATCTCTTCAAGGATGTAACATTAAGAACTTTGCTGAAATGATAAAAATAAATTTTCAGACCTGCTTTATTCAACCACTGACAATCCAATTCTGCAATACTCCCAGGCACTCTGCTATTTGCTCCTCCAGGCCAATGTTAGCCTCACTGTCATCAGGAACGCCAATTACATCTTCACCCTCTACCTGTTGTGGGTCTACCAGTTCCACCTCAGATGACACAGAGGAAGCCAGCCCCAGCCTTTAAATGCTGCAAGAAGAACTGCCAGGCATGGAAGAGGCTTCATTAGATGTAGAGGGAGAGTCTCAGGGTGAAATCTGCATGCTATGTTCCCACCCCTGCAGCCTAGGACCTGAAACAAAAGCCCTGCAGCTACCAGCCTCATCCCATGAGTCACCAGAACCCTTGGAATGCCAGAGGAGTTGGGCTCGGAGAGAGTGCAGGATTGGTGCCAGGGCACATGGCTTGCAACTCAGTGACATCAACTGCTCCTGCCTCTGAGCTTGAATCACTACAAGATCAGGGTTGACTTTCCCATAAGCTGTTCAACCATTGATGAGTTGCACCTGTCCCTGGATGACTCAGTAGGATTTTTCTGATAAGAGCAGCTAGAAAAGGGCAAGCCAGTGCCCAAGCAACATGCTTACAACCCTTTTTGTGCATGCTGTTGGGTTGTGCCTTGGTCCAGACCTCAGTGTGTTTGACCTTGACTGTGACCTGGCTTGTGGGATTTCTTTTATTTGGCCTTCTGATGGAGGACACAGTGTGTAACAGACTTCCCTCTGTGATACACCTCTGAAGATGCCAACCACAGATGCAGGCGAAACGTTAGGAACAAGATCCAGCAGACCATGGCCACACAGCCCGGAAAACCCACCAGAACTATTTGGACTGTATTTGTTGCCTCTTGGCTCAGGTGCCTGCCTGAATCTGGACACTACTTTCATCTCCTCAGCCTGCACTTCATGGAAGTGAGACAGTTCTTCACTAGGATGATCCGCAGCCCTTTGCTGGGTGCATGCAGAATTGGATCCTCCATCCTGGTAGATGGCCCCTCTGTTGAAACTTGAGATGGGATGCCCTCCCCCTTCCCAGGTTGTCTGGGTCACTTTCTCATGCAGTAACCTGAACAATTTCCTCTCAAGGTGTTGCTGTAGAGGTGGTTTCTGCAGAGATGCTTTCTTCCCCCATCAACTCTTTTTGAGTTTGTGTGTACTACATGTACTGAAAGATGGCCACCAAGGAAGTCCTGGCTGAGGGACTAGAGGTAATCCAGATCCTTCATCATCCCCATCTTTGTGAGGCTTTCCCACCCTCTACATTCCACAGACAGCCACTCCACAGTAACAATTGTGCATTACTGCAGATCAAACTTGGCCCCCCAAACATAGTTCTTTTGAGGGGACTACATGTTTTCTTCCTTCAGGTAATGGCGACTGCTCCAGGAGTTGGTCTGCCTTCCATTTTGGGTTGATGGTTCTCAATAGGTTGAGACATTTTTGAATTGCCATTTCAAAATGTAACTGTGCAGAAACACTGGAGCACCTGTGCAAAAGAAAAAGGGGGGGGGGTTGTTCTTCTGTATCATGGACTATATCCAACCACCATCAGAATCAATACGTTTTCAGCAGTAGCATGTGGAATAACTGAAGAGACAAGGGCGGCGGGAGCCAAAATGACGGGGGAGGGGAAGGAGTTGTACAGAACGACTTCCCAGAAAATGTATTGTCGAAGGCTTTCACGGCTGGAATCACTGAGGTGTTGTGGAGTTTCTGCCATACAGCGCGGAAGCCCCACAACTTCCCAAACCAAGATACAAGGTTTGGTCACTGGGAAGATCTGTAGTATGCTGTGCATGCAGAAAAGGCCATTATTTTTATGATATATGGCATAAATCAAAGTAAAAGTGAAATTTCCCCATATTTTCTGAGATTTATGACATATGGTAATTTATCTAATCCAGATAGTCACCTAATGTATATCAGAGAATTGCAGCGTATTCTTTTGCCTTTCCACTGAGCCACAGCATGAAGATATTCTTTTTGATATGCCACAATTAGGTACATGAGAACAGATTCACTTTTAATTTTATTTTTATCCAATATAACTGGTAACTTACAGCCCAATCCAGAGCCCTTGGTGGCTGGGGATAGTGCCGCAATGATCCCGCCCCACCACCTCCAGACAGCTTTCCAATGGCTCAAGGAGAAAGAAAAAGGCAAAATGGCTCCAGGTTTATGTATGAATAGGTAGTCTTTCCATTGTGGAAGTTAGCTGGACTCCACCTCTCCATGCTTGGCACATAAAAGTTCATAGTGTAGAGCAGTTGTTTGGAACATACATTTGACTGCTGAATTGCTGTACTTTCTCAAACAACTCTGTAGATATTTCCCACGTCTTCTCTAGTTGGCTGAATGCATCTCTGTAGTTCTTGACTTTTCTCAGTAGATTCAAGGGAGTTAACTTACCTCAACTGGTAAAATCACTCTCAGTGACACAGCTAGTGAAGATACTTGGTCCAGTTAAGGTAACAGACACATTCTGTCCAAGGAAACCTCTGAGTTAGCTTTCATCAACAAATCTTGTATGACATTTTGTTACACATTTAACAAACATGGGCCATAATATTTTACTTGTGAATCAATAAATAACTTTATTGGTCCAATCATAGGCTATAACAAGATAGAGCAAATACAGGTTAAATAGGTATAAAACTGAATAAGCAATAAAATATCTGTAATTAATGGAAAAACTATCTTTTCGCTATGGGTACCCTTCATGAAGAATTAAACCAGAAATATAAAGCAGAATATAGATTCTGCTGACAGTTCAAATGTCATCTCATTGACCTTCATCTTCTGCACTAAATTCATTACATCAGTGATGCAGGTACCCTTTTCAACAAAAATTACAAAGCAGAATTATAACATCATGCACTTTGTTTTAAAATGCTCTGTTTGAATCCTAATGTCTACCTAACAGAACTAGGTAGGTCCCGAGAACCCAAGCAGAATATTCTAAAACAAAGATGGTCCAGTACGTGGCAGATGAGGTTACAAGTTCTTTTTGTTGAAAAGGATATGGGAGTGGAGATACATTTTTTCCAACACTCTGGCAGACACAGCCTTGTTCATCTCCATTTGTAAGTGCCAAAGGCAAAGATCCCAGAGGATGAGCTAACACATTTCTCATATGAATCCGACTATTTAGGGCAACAAGAACCATGTGCCCAAAGCAGTTTTTTGAGTTCCAGTTCCTTAGTTTTACCGCCACTGGATTTTGTCCTTTTGTTGACACTGGAAAATGTTCACAGATTCTTTTGTTGACACTGGAAAATGTTCACAGGAGCAGCAGTGGCGTAGGAGGTTAAGAGCTCGTGTATCTAATCTGAAGGGACCGGGTTTGATTCCCAGCTCTGCCGCCTGAGGTGTGGAGGCTTATCTGGGGAATTCAGATTAGCCTGTAAACTCCCACACATGCCATATGGGTGACCTTGGGCTAGTCACAGCTTCTCAAAGCTCTCTCAGCCCCACCTACCTTACAGGGTGTTTGTTGTGAGGGGGGAAGGGCAAGGAGATAGTAAGCCCCTTTGAGTCTCCTGCAGGAGAGAAAGGGGGGATATAAATCCAAACTCTTCTTCTTCTTTTTGGACATCTTGTCATTAAAATTGGTAGCTAGAGAGCATTCTTTCAAAATATATCTTCTTGAATTGCAAATATGCTGCTTCTCCAATTCCATGAGCTACGAGAAGATGACTGGCGACACCAGGGGGCTACTACACCAAGTCTGACTGATTGTGGCCAATGGTTCATAAGCAGATCAACCAAAACTTTGACATTTGTTCCATCTTTCTTTATTCTAGTCATATGGAAAACTGGATATGTCATCTCATTTCTGTGCTGACCAATCTGCCTCTCAACTCCTTCAGGCAACACTGTTGTGTTCTGATGTCAGATGCACTTACTCACAGCTCCTGGACTGAAGCTAAGTCCCTTTGCTCCTCCCGGCGTTTGAGTATCCTTGTTCACTGTTTCTACTGTCTGATCTACAGGAAGTTACAGTGATAGGTTGCTAGATCTTACCTGCCCTAAAAATCCTTCTTGCACGAAATCTTCATGTATGTCTGGATGTTCACATGGAAGAGTGGGCATCTGGGCATAATAGTTTGGAAGTTAGGGGGCGTAATTCAGTCTGTCATAAGCAAAAAAAATAGCATCGTTGCCCAGATACATGTAAACTGAAAAGACCCATCATCTTCTTCTGAAGCTCTAATTAAACCCAGAAGAATTTTTATAGTATTCAGATAGGATACCCAGAATGCTGACAGAAAGTAATCTTCAAAGAACTCCATAATCCTTGAACATGATGACTTATGCTGTTCACCATTTCATCCAAATACACAGTGTCTTCTCCATGAATGTTTTTCAACCATGACTGGAAACTCTGCCACATGCTATCATAAATGTTTCATAAACTAATTTGTGAAGTCTGACTAAATAGTTATACTAATGACCATCTATTATCCCATTTGCTGAACCTTCTATAGTTGTGCCTGACTCAGTGCACAAATACCATACTCCTGCATCTTGAACGTGCTTACTGATGGTGGCCTAAAAATGCATAGTGTCAAATATGCCTGTTTTAATTACGATAGCAGGCTTAATTTCTCTATGATTTCTACAGCTTTTGTGTAAAGTAAAACATTCGCAAACACACACATATTGTTAGTTGCAGAGACTGTATGGTATTGATAGATTGATTTAGAACCTTATAAACTGTTGACCTTTCATTTCCAGGACCATTTATTGTTGCCAAAAAGCTAATTGTCTTGCATGATTGTGATATCATTATGGACACGTATGTTCAAGCCTGTCCATCTTCATGTTGATTGGTCTTCATAATCTGACATGTGTGCCAGAAGCCATATGAGATTCTTCTGCAAAGCAGAAGACCACAGTAACTTATAGTGAGTAGCAGACCCACCACTTTTATGTATTAATAATATACATGTAAATTCTTCTGCCTTAGTTTTTACCATGTGAGGCATTGATTTGGGCAGATGAGACCCAATGATCCTCAGCTGAATGATAATTCCATTGACTTTGTGTGACGTCCCCTTGCCACTGAGTGTGTCAAGCCTTCTCTGCCTACCACAATAGCAGCCAGGCTACCATAGTATTAAAGGAATAAATTTATAAACACAAATACAGAAGAAGCCATGATACATTATTTATTATGGTCTCAAAGAACAAAATTCATAAAATGATGATAATGTGAAATCTGTAAATTAAAAATTTATATTAGCAGCATATTAGACAGCTGCTGAACTCACATTAAAATATCTTTCTTTATAGTAACATTACCAGCTACATTAGATTAAAAAAAATCACATGCAATGTGGATCTGTTCTCATGCACCTAACGGTTGCGTTTCAAAAAGAATATCTTCATGCTGTGGCCCATCAGAGTAGCAAAGGAATGAGCTATAATTATCTGATAAACTGCTGGATTAGGTAAAATGACATATGCCATAACCCTTATAAAAATGTGTGAAAAATTACTTTTTCTTTGATTTATACCTTAAATCACAAAAAATAATGAAGCAGACATTATTGGTTATCTGTTGGGAGTTGTTAGCTTTCCAGCAGTGTTTTGAAATCGACTACTCAGTTCATGAGTTATAGCTCTAATTAGAAAAGACTGGCTTCAGCCATCTTGTTGACATCATAAAAAACTTAAGCTATCAATCAGATTGGGTTATCACAAATGAAAACAGAATACACAGAGAAGCATCAGAAAAATATCAAGAAGTTTTGTCACTTTACCTGATACCAGTATGTTAATTTTTAGTACTTAGCTAAGTCAGGTGAACCTATAGAAGTCCTGAACAGATATTTGGGGACTACTCTTAGGGGACTACTCTTAGGGGACTACGAGTAGGACGCCATCGGTAATTTTGATAGATGCTGCATTTTAATGGGGGTCGAGTAGGACGCCATCGGTAATTTTGATAGATGCTGCATTTTAATGGGGGTCGATTTTAACATATAGAGCCATATTTAATAACTATTTAAAAATTTGATTTTATTTGTGCTCTATCTATTTGTTTGTTCGCTGCCCTGAGCCCGTCGGGGGAGGGCGGTTTATAAATATGATGATGATGATGATGATGATGATGATGATGATGATGATGATGATGATGATGATGATGATGATGATGATGATGATGATGATGATGATGGATGAGGACCAAGAAACAGAAGCTCAGTCCAAGACTATTGCAGTTGGATTAATGCCATTTTTTTTAATAATAAATATTTTTCCTAGGCCAGCATGGCAGGAAATTTCTCTTAAGTGGGAGCAGGCAGGATGCAATAGACTTACAGATATATGCAAAGGAAATTTTCTATTTGGGAACAAATCAGAAGTATGTTGTTGGATAACTAAATAAGATTGCAATCTTTGCAAATTCAGATTTTTATCAGCAGATTAGCCCAGTGCGCTATTTTCATGCCTCCAGCTGCCATCCTAAACATACCAAACAATCTGTTGTATACAGTCAGGCTCTACACTACAGCTGCATTTGTACCAATTCTACAGACAAAGTTTCTCACCTGAGGGATCGCCTACAAAACTTTTTGGAATTAACGTATCTGCTCGATGAAGTAAAGAAACAGGCCAACAAAGCCAGAATGGTATCCAGAGAAAACCTGTTGCAAGACAAGCCCCCAAAAGAAAATAAACAAACACCACTAGTGATCACTTGTAGCTTGCAACTTAAGATAGTTCAGTACATCATCAGCAACTTGCAACCTTGACTGTATAATGATGACAGTTCTCTTTCGCAAGTACCGGGGGGGGGGGGGGGGGGGGTCTTTCCTTGCCCACAGACTGCCCACCAATCTTAAACAACTCCTTTCCTACAATAAAACAACATCTAATTTGAAGATAGGCATTGATACTAGAGCTTGCAATATTTTGCCAACTTTGCAGCCAGACAATACGATCACTGGTCCTGATATCAGCTGCACCATCTAAGTCTCATTTTGTTCATCCTCTGTGTATTCCATTAAATATCAGGAATGCCCTTCAGTTCCCTACATAGAGCAAACAGATGTAACCCTGCGCCAAGGGATGAATGGAATCACAAAACTGAGAAACCAGTAGGAAAACACTTTAACCTTCTTGGACATTCAATGCAGGATCACAAAGTAGCTGTTATATTGTGAAAAAGCCCTTTGGAAATAGACTAGAATGGGAGGTTGCTGAGTTACAACAATGGAAATGCCAGGACTCCATAGAAACATTGGAGTCTTATCTCACTACAGTTTTCTTGTAAGTGTGGGTCAACTGTGCCTCCATGTGGTCCCTGACACTCATGTACAATGAGAGCATTGCACTCCTGCTCATTATGGTACGAGAAGGAGGAATGTACCAGGGATAGTTAGCAGTTTGCAGAATCTGGCTTCTTTCACTGTTCTAAAGGTCTTCCTGTCAATTGTGATCATCTGGCCAATGAGACAGGTGACTCTTCTATCTGCCACCTGCTTCCCATTTCTTGGGACCCCAACACCTAACCCTCACCAAGCATCTCTATCAGAGATGCTTGCCATCCCTTGCCTTTTAGAGACTGTGCACTGCTTGCAGCAGGGAGAACATGAGGTAAGATCACTGATTGACTCACCCCTCAACTGGCCTCTTTGCCACCTCACCAGTTTCAGTCTTCCCTGAAGAAGCACTGTTTGGTGGTGTTTCATTAGAGGGTTCCAGAATCCAGAAGTTGAGAGATGGCCAATGACTTTCCCTCAACTCATCTGGGCTCTACATCTGGCACTGTACAAACTATAGATCCCCTATCACCTGGAAGTGCTTCCAGAATGAAGATGTGAGGGGGCACCCACACTGACCAGCAGGTGCAGGCACCCTCAGAATCACTTGTACAGAGCTTGGAACAGACCTGCTGTGTCTAGGGGCACAGAAAGAGATGGTTGAAGGGGAACAGATTGAGATGGAAGTACCCTGGGGAACCCCTCCTTTTCTTCCTCTTGTCCCACTTCTGGCCTCTCCTCCTGACTCCCCTTAAAAGGTCTGCTGGGAGATGGTGCACAGTCCCTTTTCTAGCTTCTCCAGCTGCCTCAGTGAAGAATATCTTGTGGAGTGTCTTCATTGCACCACACCAGCCAGAGGTCAGGGTGGTTGAAGGCAGCTGAGGATCAGGTCTTCAAACAGATAGAAGGAAATCTGCAGCCCTACACCCCTCTAGTCTTCTCCGTCACCTTTCCCCCAGAGCCCTGCTGTGTTCCCTTCCTGACTCTCATTATTTCCTCAGACCAAACTCTAGCTAACATAGGAAAGTTAACTGTCTAGCTAAACATGATCTTAGCCAATAAGTTCCTAGCGACCTGTCCTGCACTGCAACCTAACAGACCCTGAAAGCTTTTTAAGAACCCTCCTCCAAGAAAATTAAGGTTTTTGATTTGTAAATATCACCTAATCTAGCCTTGATTCAAAGTGTGGTTTTCCTTTTTTCCTCCTTTGTTTAAAGAACTACCAAGTGACTTCCTAATCTAGAACCCGTCTAAGGTTAACCTGCAGCTATCTCGGATACGGAATGTCAAAACTTTTTAAATAGGGGAAAGAAATAGCACTAAAATTAGTCCAGGCTTCTCTCCTGCAAGCTCCCTGTTTCCAGATAAAGGAATTGGAAAGAGCCTCTTTACAAAGCTTTTGCCTGAACTGATGAACTAGTTTTCTATGGCTTCCTGACTTCAATTGTTATGAAGCTCAAAGCCAACTCCAGAAGGTTTAGTGTATGCTAATTAACCATTTGGCAAACAAGATCCCTGATTTTCTTAACACCTACCATAAGCCTAATCAGAAAGAAACTAAAGCCCTACACCTATTCCTAACTCACCATTAAAACAAACCTTTATTAAAATCTGTCAACTACTATAGCAAAATGGCTCAAATAAAACCTGCAAAGAGGAGTACAACAATATAACTCCACCAACTCAGCAGAGCAACAATGAACAGAACACACACACACACACACACACACACACACACACACGATTCTTTAAATGAATGAAAGAAAGCCAGGGAATAAGGGTCCTGCCCACAATAACACCTCAACTCAACAGAGAAGCACCAGAAAATAAAGAGATGGGTGGAGGAGAGAGAATCAACACAAAAAACTAAAAGTCCCTCTCACTCAGATCCTGAAACCCCAAGAACGAATCCCCTCCCAAAAAACCCTGAGACAGGGGTGAGAAAACACACACACACAAAATGAAATACCTTAAAAAACCCCAGAGTCTCTCAAACAAGGACAAAAATTTTAAAAAACCCTCTGCAACCAATCAATTAAACTATGCATGCACACATACACACACCAAGAACCATATGATCAAGCAGAAGACAACCAGTCCGTAATCCTTCACAAAGCTTTTTGATCTGTCTTTCCCCCAACCCACACCAGAAGAAAAGAAGGATTTCCAACCAAAAGGTAGAAGTAGTAAAGAAATGCCCCCCCCCAAAAAAAGCTCAGAAAACCAACAGAGCCCTAAAACTAACTTTAAATTAAAAAAAAAAGACCTGAAAGAACACAACCAGGAAACCAAAAACAAACAAACTCAAGGCAATTGAAGGCCATTTAGGCTTCCAAAGTCCTAAGGCCCTTTCAACCCACCAACAGGCCAAAGAAAAAAGTGTGCAACAGGCACACTTCACAACAAAATAAAATAAACCAAATTATTTACAAATAAGCCAGTTATTTAAAACTATTTGATGTCTTCTCCAGGCAGCAGCTGGACATCAGGTAGGCAGCCAGAATCCAACACAGGCTGGCAGTATTCCAAAGGTTCAGCAGTCACACCAGAAATTCAAAGGGAAGAAAGCAGCTAAAGCTAAGCTTTGCTCTAAACTCTTGTCAAACATCTGTCTGGAATGGGGTCTGCTGGAATCAGTCCTTCTATTTATCCTTTTTTGCCATACACAGAAAAAATTAAAAGAAATCCAGGCCAAAAACACCTTCTGTGACTGGCCCAAGAGCGATGTTGTCCCTAATCTAAAATCTTATTGGCCTCTCTAACTTTTGCCCCCATTTGCATCTCCCTTCTTTATTGGTTGTTGCAGTCTACATTAAGACTTCAGCAGCCTATCAGTACTTCAGTGCAAAATGCATTGCAGCCATTGACCAAATAGAAAAGCTCCACCAAGCTGCCCTGTTTGTCCTTTCAAGATACCTCTTGCTTCTGTTGCTCTGGAAACCAGCCACAGGTCAGGAACTGTACAACAGTAGATCATTCCTTCTGGAGCAATCCAGTAAGGGGGGACACTTTTGCCAACCCAGCAGAATACACCTGAAAGCCCACCAGAGCATCAGACAAGGTATCCTTTCAAGATACCTCTTGCTTCTGTTGCTCTGGAAACCAGCCACAGGTCAGGAACTGTACAACAGTAGATCATTCCTTCTGGAGCAATCCAGTAAGGGGGGACACTTTTGCCAACCCAGCAGAATACACCTGAAAGCCCACCAGAGCATCAGACAAGGTAAGTTCTTGGTGGGGGAGTTAAAATATAAAACCCAATTTGCCAGCCTCATGAATGGGCTTTAAAAAAATCTTTTTAAATTTTTTATACATTTCCCTGTGCTGTTACACGGGCCATGGGAAAACATTTGGCTATATCCAGATAGCAATTTGTGGGGAGGAGGTCAGCTTATCCAAATACACAGCCCTGATGGTGACTAATCTCCACTTTCAGAGGTAGTAAAGCTCTGGATACTATTGCCAAGAGGGAACATCAGGGAAAGGCTTGGACTGTATGCCCTGTTGTTGATCCTCCAGGCATAGGTGTCAAGCTCGCGCCCCTCCAGATATTATGGACTACAGTTCCCATCATCCCCTGCCAGCATCATGCTGGCAGAGAATGATGGGAACTGTAGTCCATAACATCTGGAGGGGTGCGAGTTTGATACCTGTGCTCCAGAGGAAATGGTCGGCCACTGTGGGAGGCAGAATTTCTAGACTAAATGGATCAGTTGTATGATCCAGTTGCATGTTTTTATGTACTTAGAGTCTTAAATTAACAAGTGTGATTTAGATTCATTAGTTTTGACAAGTACATTGCAAATTTTCATCTTCTATTTGAGATACCTTGAATGAAAGTCATGGATTTCAGAAATCTCATTTTCCTTTGGTAAACAATATTTAAACTTTTGAACTACCAAATAATAATTGTTTTGTTTAATCTGATAGATTGAAACGATTGAATAATGAGACAGCTTTACTGCCTGCAGTATTTAAAAATATTACCCTCTTTTGGACATCTTCCTTGGAATTCAGTGTGCTTGGTCTCAGAATCAGATCCCATTCCTGTACGAAATATTTCCAGCCATTTATAGATATCATCAAGCTGAAATTTCTAGGTGCTTTCAATTGCACCAGTCTTTAAAGTCTTTTGTTCACTTCACACATCACGTAGTGTTACTTTTCACGTGTAGACAGGCCCTTTTAAGCAAATATTTTATTTGTGTAGAAAATATTGTAATATATAGAGGAGGCTCATTCCAACTCATCTGGCGACCAGTGAGCTATTCTCCTTTGAAGGCCGTCAATGTGTATCAGTATTTGAAAGGATATCATCATTACACCTAGGCCAAAGCCCTTTTAACTAGAGACTGTCTGCATGCCAAGAAGATGCCCTATCACTGAGTCACAGCCCTCTCTCTCCATAGCACAGCCCAGTGGCTACATCTGAATTTCAGGACTTTGATAATTTGCCCATAAAATGGGTCCAAACAAGAACAGCTTAAATGTGGCATGAGAGGAAAAGAGTAAGCATTTTCTTTCAACACTGATGAATGTTCTATAGTGAATCCTGTGTGAGTCCCATGTCAATGCTTGGCTTAATTTGAGTTACTTCAATTGAATTAGAGCTACTAAATTGCAACGTTTTCCGAAAGTAACTTTCATTCATGTCATCCTGAAGACCACAAATTTCACTAGTCTAGTACTATCTCAGGCAACAGGTTACACATTTATTTTTAAACATATCTTTCTGAAGATCATGTATGATTAATGAAGTGAGCCATATTTGGTGTTTCACATTATATGGCACTTATCCAAGAATGGAGGAACTGGTATGCCCAAAGAACTTCATATTCCCAAGTAAAGTGTGTGGGGGGGTGTCCTTTCCTTATGCCATGCTCAAACTGGCATTGTTGCCATGCAACATGGGGGCATACAGCTGAGCTGATCCAGGGCCAAAGTCCCATTGAGATAGTAGTATGTAGTCCCATTGAGATAGTAGCCCAAGTAGTATGCTGCTCTATTCTGTAGCTTTGACCCATTCAATACATATAAAATATCCAGATTATCTACTCTGTAGTTGTCACAGCCATTTCAGTTTTATATTTCTCTACCCACCAACCTGAGCGTTTGTAAAACCCATGAAGGCAAACATGTATTCACAACCCCAAGGGGAGGGGGTAATAGTTCAATGCAGAGTTGCAGCAGAAAAGTACCAGTAGAGGAAACAGTAAGCACCTTCTCTCCTGCCCCCACTTCTGCTCCAGACTGATGCCTCCTGAATCTGCTTCCCTTTAGAACAGCGGTTCTCAACCTGTGGGTCGTGACCCCTTTGGGGGTCGAACGACCCTTTCACAGGGGTCGCCTAAGACCATCGGAAAACACATATTTCCGATGGTCTTAGGAACCGAGACACAAATAATTTTATGGTTGGGGGTCACCACAACATGAGGAACCGTATTAAAGGGTTGTGGCATTAGGAAGGTTGAGAACCACTGCTTTAGAACCCAAATGTGTTTGTATAACTCATATTTCACACTTGTTAGTACTTTCAGATAATGTCAGCCCTCCAAAGAGGCTCTGCAAATTTGAATTAGCTTTGTATGTGTGTGGGTGTGCCGTCAAGTCAGTTGACCTATGGCATCCCTGTAGGGTTTTCAAGCCAAGAAATGTTCAGAGTTGGTTTGCTATTCCCTGCCTCTGTGTGGACTGAGAGAATTCTGAGAGAACTGTGACTGGCCCAACATCACCTAGCAGGCTTCAGGTGGAGGATTAGGGAATTGAACTTGGTTCTCCAGATTAGTCTGCCACTGTTAACCACGACCCATTTCTGGCTCAATTAGCCTTATAATGATGATAAACTGCAAATAAAAATCACATTATTCCTCTAGAATTCCATTTGAACCAAATAAGTGTAACTGGAGGAAATAACATTTAATAAAAGGACTTGGAAATATTGTCCAAAGGGTCTTGAAATAATTGATAGCAGAAGAGCTTCCTTTCTCTGGTGACTGAATATTCTTTAAAAGGTCCAAGCTGGACCTTATAGGAGATGTGCCTGCTACTCTTGTGTCTCTTCCTTTCCTAACCCTGTGTAGCAATACTAGTCTTCATCAAGCGTCCTGCTCCATTGCCAATACATTGGCTTCTGCTTATGATTTCTGGGCAGTTCAGGGGGAAATGAGGTCATGTGACATTGCTACCCATGGAGAAAAGAAAAGGGTGCATGAAGTCATCATTAGAGCCAGCCCAATCTGTGCGACAAGATCAATTACACCTTCTTCCTGACTGAGTTACAAGTCAGACTATCCATTCAGCCTGTTCTTTTACTGTTTACAGAAGTATTATGCACTTATTATCACTTTTCTAATGAAGCTGCACTTTTCATTTGTAGAATGATGCCTATTTTTGTTTGTTGTAAACAAAAAAAAGTGTTGCCCTTTTCTCTTCTCTGTTTGCCCAACAACTATTTGACATTCTGCAAGCCCTGGGAAATTTCAATGCCGTAGTGTGAAATGAGTTCAGTGACCTCAATTATACCATCCCCATCCACTTCAAACTCCTTTCAATTTGTAAAAAGCTGTAAGTGGACAAAACCCAGATGCCTTTTGCTTGTAGTTCAGTAAGAACAGATTGGGCATGTAGATTCCTGTCAAAGTGAAGGATGTCGTTCATTTTCCATTAACTCTTTCTGTGAAATAAAGGATTTGAAAGTCTCAGCTTCAAGATGAGCGTTGTTTCTCTGCTAACTTTCTTCCTAAATTCAGAAGTTTATGAAGAGCATTTGTTTCCCTGAAATCAGTATTATGGAGCCATTATTGTGTGATAGCTGATAAGTAATTCATTGTATTACTTGGAAGTAAGCTTCACTGATATCATAGGGTCTTACTCCCCTATAGTATATGTAGGACTGACACAATTCTGTTTTTGAAGGCTTTCTTTAAAATGGTGGTCTTTCTGTATGTATAATTTACTGTCCTGATTTACATGTTTGCTCTTGATTTACTTTTTAATGTATGAAAACATGATGGTATATATCACATTATACAAATATGTTTTCTGAAGTAATGGGATTTATATTCCAGTAAGGCTTCAATGTTGTGCATGCTTTCTTTAAGCCCTATTGAAGTTTATCATCCTTACTTCTATTTAGCATACTTAGGATTAATCGTTAGGGTTGAAGTTCAAGAAAACCCTCAGATCCTTGTGAAAAAAACATAGTAGCTATAGTGATGTTGTGTCCCTACAGATAGGCTACTTACATGGTTTTATAGCACAGTCCAGAACACTGAGACAGTTAGAATGTGTTGTGTTGTACACACTGTTTCTCCCCCAGCCCTTTATTGTCTGTCTCTTTCATCCCTCAGAAACATGTGCTGTCAATAATGGAGGCTGTGACCGTACTTGCAAGGATACAGCAACAGGAGTTCGCTGCAGTTGCCCGGTTGGATTTACCCTGCAGCCTGATGGGAAAACATGCAAAGGTCAGTTTCTGTTTGCTTTGTAATGCCTCGTTTCCCCTTAGCAGCTTTCCTACTGGAGGTTAAATGAGCAGATATCTAATCCACACACCAAGGCTCCCATGGCACAGGAAGAGCAAGCATAAAGTCTGCACTTTCTCTATCCTTCTAGTTGACACAGCTAGCCCTCAGGGTTTCGGTTACAAAGAAGTGTCTCTTATTTTCTGTCAAGTTTTCCACTGTGCCTTTTGCCCAATTACATGAGGAATCAGTTCTGCATATCTGCTAAATATTTTTTCTGTTTTTCAAGTTTTACACAATAAAGAAACTCAGGGAATCTGTGTTTCGTTAAGTTAGGCCTTTTTTGCACATTGCAGTTACGCCATTTCAAAGGCGTTTCAATCCCATCATTTACAAAGAAGTCTGTCTTCACTCCTCTCCTCCAAATGTTGTTTCCTGGCCACCATTTTTTAAGCTTTTCTTCATACATGCTCTTCAACAATGATTTATAGCATTGCTGATTCATTAAGAGAGACAATTAACTTAAAATTTTAAAGGAGTTGGTGAAGCAGCGAGTTGAGGGATGAAAAAATGGAGATGAAGGGGAGATTTGACAGCTGCTAAAATAGCTCGCCATTTTGACAGGATAGAAATACAGGTTCCAGTATGATCGCACTGTGAGAGAAAGCGGCTCTGAAATGTTTCAGTGAGAAACAGTGCTGTAAAAGTGGTTTTAGAAACAATGAGATAAAAGGTTCTTGGAAATTTTTTCAGAATCACACCGGGGGGGGGGGGGGGGGGTGCAGAACTCCACAGAGGAAATGTTTCACCCAAAATCTCAGCTGGAAGAAAATGGCTGGGTCTGAGGGAAAACCAGGATGCTAGTGGTAGGGCAGCCTGCTGCCACCAGTTGGGCCATCAAAAGACAGCAGGGTACCAGAGGGAGCGGTTCAAGAATGGAGGAAGCAGTGAGGACACTACGGAACAGGATGGGACCAGAGGAGAAAGAACCAGCATCAAGCAGGGGTGATGCAGGTGTCTGAGTGACCTTTAATGATCTGCAAGTCAGAGCCAGGTGGTAAGAGCTCAGGAGTGGGGGCAAGCTACAGCACCCCAGCTGGCAGGTTAGGAAAGCCAGGAACAAAAGATGGTTCTGGAGCAGGCATTGGAAAATGGGACATTTGTTGAGGGAAGGCAGCCAAGCCTGGCAGAAGCCAAAGAGGCAGGCCAGCAGGAAAATTTGGAACGTTGAAACATTTCTCCTGACCATATCTGACAGGGGACAAAGGACCATTGGGCACAAAGGTGTGAAGGAAACAGGTGGAGAGAAGCAGGTTGGAGGCCACAGTGGTGGCATCTTTGATTGACACACAAGGAGGATCCCCAAGGGACTTAATGGAGTCCCACAATCAGGTGCCCAGTCTGAACCCTTGAGTGAGAATGACAGTTAGGTTTTGGTTTGTTTATTTGTTTGTTTGAAGAGCAACCTGGATTGGTCTATAAACCAAATTCTTACAAACCAAGGAATCTAGAAATTATTGTTTACTTGTTGAGGACCTAGTACAAAATATTTGCCTGAATAATTCCAGAAGAGTAGCGGTATTTTGTTGCAAAAATAAACAGGATATAGTGGCTCTTTAAAGATTAACACAACTATTTTGACATAAACTTTCTTGGGCCAGGTGTCTCTTCTTCAGATGCAATGCAGCGGCTAGGATAGCATTTAGGAGGTATAAAACCAGTCAGCAGTGTCAAGGGATGTACGAGGTGTAGTTCAATTATGAAAAATTCAGATCTCATCAAGGAAAATGCAGAAACCAATCACTAAGTTGTATAAGCTATTTAACAGGTTGAAATCTTCACCTCTAATTTTGTTAATTATTTTTTGTTAGTTATTTAAGATAGGATTAGGCTCTTTTTGCTTTTGTCTATGTATATGATTATACAGTTTATGACAAAGTTGGCAGAAGGACAAGCATAGGCAGTCAGATAGATAGAAACAATAAATTCATGAATCCAGCTTCTCAGTTCCAATCAGGCTATCATGACCAATACTGAAGTGTTTATTAATATCCAATCCAATCCAATCCAAAAACCTTTATTAGGCATAAATCAGAAGTACCATACGTTCCAAGTACAAAAACAGGATCATTGTTATATATCTTGTAGAACATGGATTAAAAATGTAGCAACTGCTTCAGAAATTTCTACATTAGGGCTGTTCAATAGCTTAGACATTTTTTGTTTGTCTGAGAGAAACATAAATTCTAGGGGTAGTAAAGCTCCCAGATCGGTTCTAATATCATTATACCTCAAACAGTAAAGCAGGATATGAGGGATTGAGTCCATAGCATTGGGACAGTACCGACAACAACACTCACTTTGTGGGATGTTAAGGAACCGACCTTGAAGATAGACAGAGGGGAATGAGTTGCACCTTGCTCTTGTCATGACCCATCTGCACTTATAATTAACAAGCTGTTCTAAATGTACAGCAGGGCTAGATTTTGGGGGTGTGATCCCAAAGTATAGAGGGGAACAGGAGCTTTGTGCAGCACTCAGGAGAGATTGGTATTCCTGGTCGTACAGTCTGATCTTTAGATGATGGTAAATTTCCGTGGCGGTAAGCATATGAAGAGTTTATTAATATATGAAGCTGCCTGAAGACAGTTTTTCCTACTCTTTGTCAATTTTGCTAGTGGTGTTTTCTCTGATACCAGGCAAGGGTATCATAAAATACCTCTTCACAAAATGTAACATAATAAATAATAAATGGCAGTCTCCATGTAATATGTTAATTGACATGTAGGCTTGTGGTTCATGTGGTTTGTTGCCTTTGTGACATGGGGGGGGGGGTGTTAGACCACGAGATCTTCTAACTTTGTGTCAATTTTCCAATTGTAGAATTTTCATGTGTTTAGTGGATAATATTGAGTCGGAAGCCACTTGGCGGTACTTAACACACTCAGTTCATCTTCTTTTAGCTGCAAAGTTTTTGTAAATATCTTTGCTTTTTTATGAGGTTTTAGCTTCATTTCATTGGTCAAACTGATGAGCCAAAAAGTTCAGTCAGTAATTCCGAAATTCAGGATCGATCTGGCAGCTTTCTGGCCAGGATATTCACTGTTGTTGCAAAACGTTGTTGTAAATTATTGTCTTATGTGGTGCATTTATATTATATTGTATCCATAACCCATTTTTCATCTGACTTCCAAAACAACTTAGAAGCACTCAAACCTCTCAATATATGTTCTTAGACTCTGAGATACCTCCAGCAGGTAGCCTGGTGGTTGAGGGTGTGCACTAGGCTCCCCCTGCAGAGGAAAGAACATGTGGACTCTGGCGTGGTGGAGGAAAGAAGGCCAACCCACCACAGCTATTCTTCTCTCTCATTTCCATTCACTCTTGATCTTTTCCATGATATGTATTTTGTTGTATGCTATTGTATTCCATCATTAGACACTTGCATCAATGCAATATACATGATTTTCTGAGTAGTTTAATTGTTTTGATATTGATTTATATTGTTACTTGAGTATGCTTAAAATCTACCGTAACTAGCATTTTTAAAATCTCATTCCTACTCCTACGAGCTCTGGGCAGCATTCATTGTAATCCCTTCACTATACTTTGTAAGATAGGTGAGATTGTCAGAGAGGGAAAGGCCCAAGGTGTGCTTCACAGCAAAGTCAAGATTTGAATCTGGGTCTCCCAGATCTTACACAGATACTCTGACCAATACAACATCATAGATCCTTCATTAGCAAATTCTATTATTTTTTTTCATTTCCGGGGTTTTGAGGCTTACTGTTACAGGACAAATAAAGAAAGCAAACTAAAGTCAACAGTGAGCCCAAACAAGAATACTATTGAAGCAGCACATATGAAATACCATGTCAAAATAAAATCTGGCATGAAACAAATTTAATTAATTAATTAATTATGAATAAATTATTTTTTATTATTTTATTATTAATTTTATATATTGCCCTCCCCCTTCAAAGGAAGGTGCTAATTTTGAATTGCCCTCCATGTGATCTGCTTTTGCCCCTGTACAGTTCACTGGGGGAAAAGCTTATAAATGTTTTAAATAAATGAAACCAGCAAAAAGCCCCAATTTTTAACTTTACATCTTGCAGCATGATGGTGCAACTTCCCGTTTCTAATTTGTGTGTGTGTGTGTGTGTGTGTGTGTGTGTGTATGTGTGTCATCAAGTCACAACCAACTTAAAGCGACCCCATATGGTTTTCATGGCAATAGATGTTCAGAGGTAGTTTGCCTGCCTCCGCATTGCCATGCTGGATTTCTTGATCAAGATCGGGCTAGTCTGGACTATCCAGGTTCAGGGCATTCTCTCTTGTTAGAGTACCAAAAAGATGTGTTTTACTAAGAATTGTATCCATTGAACATTCACTGTTTTAATTCTCCTTTATAAGCACTTAGCATCTTTCTCTAAAACAAAAATGAGGTTGGTCTCTCGTGAGCTTGTTTAGATATCTTTGTACAACAGTCCTCAAAAGAGATTGTGTTTTGTTTTTCCAGTGTAAGAGCTCTTCATTTCTCATAGGTTGTTTAATCAGAGAGGTGTTACTTAGAGGTTATGTGACTGGATACTCCTTTAAGCAAACATGTCTTGCTTGTTCTGTCTCATTGCCATGGCTACCCAGCACAGAAAAATGGTGGCACTTGTGTGTTGAAATACTTGAATGCATTGTTGCTGCCGTGGGGTGGGGGGCTTAAGGAGGCTAACAGTTGGATACATTTGAGGAAATTTTTAAAAATATACCACATAAATGATCCCAGGAAGTGAAAAGTTGGGAAGAAAGAGTCCCTACAGAAGTTCCAACTTCTTTAAAAACAAATTCCCCATGCTTGAAGAATTAGTTTATCTGGATATATGAGAGGAAGACAGCAGAAAGGGAATATTTCCTTCAGCCGAGCCATTCAGGTGTTTGAGTACAGAAGGTAGCTCCTCCCCAGGCCCCTTTAGTGGCTAGAGAGTTGCTTCACTGCAGTACCATTGGCGAGTGTGTGCGAAGGAAGCTATCCCATGAGTGGGGTCACTCAGGAGTCTTTCTCCCCCAGTTATCCACTCTTCGGTGGGAAAGACACCTGTCACTGCCCCCATGCTGTCTTTAGCTCAACAGCATTACACTAAAAAGCCTGATTTTTTAAAAAAGCATGGTTTCTCTGAAGTTGTAAAAAACCCACAACCTTATCCTACTTTTTGCATACACTATGGCAGAATGTTCTCCTTACATCTGGGGTCCCTTTAGCATCAATGAGACCCACCGCTCCCCCATCCTTGGGACGGTTTTAATAAGGGTTTTATCGCTGGACACTACTTTATTGTATTGACCGCTGTATTTTAGTGGGTTTTTAAAGTTTTTTATAGTTAATGGAGCCTGTGTTGTTTATTATATTCTATTCTGGTTGTATTTTATTGTGAAGTTATGTTGTGCACTGCCCAGAACCCTTCGGGGGTAGGGCAGAATATAAAATTCAATAATAAATAAATTAAATAAATGAACTAGAATTTCACTTCCCACTCTGCCACTCTGGGTAACTTTGGGCTCATTGTTATCTCTAAGCCTAGCCTCTCCATCTCTCAGCTTAATCATCTCATGTGGTTGTTGTGATGATAAAAAGTGTGTGTGAAGGGAAGAACCATGTACACTGTCCTGATCTTCTTGGAGGAGGGGTAGGATAAAGACCAAGAATATATTTAGTAAGTACATCTTCATCTGAAATTAAATTGGGTCCTGGGACTTTGAGCTTTGGGTTGGTTAAATTTAATGACTTCACATATGGAAGTATGAGGACACAAATGTCCGTTTCAGAAAGTTATTAATCTCTTGAACTTTTAAAAAATTAATTAGTTGGTAGATAATGCTATGGATAGCAAAGTCCTGAAGGGGAATATCTGACACACAAAACCAGATATTTGCATTTGAAAGGACACTCCATTCCACAGGACACTGTAAAGATGGAAGGAGGAAGTGTCAGGACAGTCATTTGTTGAAACCTGCATTAGTCTTTCAGTGTTCAGAGAGAATTGGTGCCCAGGAGGAGGCTTCCCAAATCTCTCCTTATGGAAGAATACAGACTGGCAAACTTTGCTAAGCCCACTCCTATTCACTTTTCAACTGTATAAATTAAGGGAAATAGTTTATCGTATTCTTGAAGGCTTTCCTGGCTAGATTCAACAGACTTGTGTGGGTTTTCTGGGGTGGGTGGTCATGGTCTGGTTGTTTTTGCTCTAACATTTTGCCTGCATCTATGGCTGGCATCTTCAGAAGCATGTCACGGTAAGATGTGTTTCTCTCCATGGCACAGCGTGGAGTGATTGTGTGACGGGGTGTATGTTTTGTCCACCTTATAGGTGGGAAATGGCCAAAAAATGCTTTAATTGGTCATTCACAAAAAATTTATCCAGTAGTTCCCTTTCATTTTGTATAAGGACAAAAGTTCAAATAGTGAACATCAGAAAGGAAGCTTGAGTAAATAAAAGAGCAAATTCGCTATCCGCATGCGTCATCCATGGGAAGACAAGTAGAATCACCTGAGACCATGCTGTCACAGCTCATTGATTCAAGTGTACGCAAACTACTTTTCAAGAGTATATAGAGAAAAAGGATAAATGAAAAATTAATTGAGGACTATTTAAAGCAACAAAATAAAATACTCTTACAGAAGAACAAAGAACATTACTAAATGATCTGATTGTGGTATGTGAAATTATAGAGTGTATTAAAAGAAGTCAATTAAATAAGGCCCCTGGCCCAGATGGTATTCCAATGGCCAATAAATGGCTAAGGGAATGGAGTGTCACAGTGATGAACCCACCATCATTGGGGAGGACTGCTCCCCCATTGGTGGACAACATTCCATTCCCTCCCCAGAGGTGCCACTGCTCTGTGGGCCCCAGAAGCCCTCTTGCCTCCCCACAACCCCCACCAGCCAGCCTTGGCCCATGGAACAACTGTTCCATAGGCTGTAGAAGCTGTCCCACCTCCCCACTCCAAGCATCCCCATTCCACCTTCACCTCAAGCCTCACCTTTCCACCCACCCCAAAACTCACCTTTGAGCTCTGTCTCCTTTCCAAGCCTCTCCCACCCAACTCTCCCCATAACCCAAGCTACATCTTCCAACCTCTCCCACCCCAAAGCATCATCTTGCCCTCCCGCCCCCCCTCCAAGCCTCACTTTCCAATCCTCCCCCACCTTGTCACCCCTTCCACCCCTTCCCCCACCCTAAGCCACACCTTCCAACCCTCCTCCGCCCAAGCCTTCCCATTCCAAACTCCCCCACTCCAAGTTTCACATTTCCACCCTCCTCAAACCTCATCTTCCAACCCCCCCACCACCTTTGCTGCTAGTTTTTTAAATAAAAATTATATTGATGAAATACTACTGCCATTACAGAAAGTAATGAATGAAAAAATAGAAGGAAGGGAGCTTCCTAGCTCATAGAAACTTATATGACATTGATTCTAAAAGGATGCCATGATCTTACAGATGTAAAGAATTATAGACCTATTGCTTTGTTAAACAACAATTATAAAACATCTGCTGATATTTTAGCACAAATATAAACATAATTCTAGAAAATTATATTAACAAGGAACAATCAGGTTTTCTTCCTAAAAATAGATAAGAATTGTAATAAATGTAATAGAATATTTAAATTTGCACATTGAAAAACTGCCTTCAGTTTTCTAAACGTAGAAAAGGCCTCTGATAATGTCAATTGGAAATTTATGCAAAAAAGTTTAGAAAATATAGGACTATTTTCTGAACACAAGGTTTAATGTTAGAGTTAATGAACAATTCTCTCAAGAATGGCAAATATAAAGGGACACGACAAGGATGGCTCCTCTCTCTTCTGTTATTTATTCTAATATTAGAAATGTTAATTACTGGAATTAGAGAGGATGATAATCATTAAACTTTAAGGAATGTGACTAGAGGAGGGCATAATTGGAAGCATAATTGCCTTTTACTATGAAATAAAAATGTCTGAGACATTTAACACTGAAATTCAATAATATTTCATGCATAGTTTGGAGTGCAGTATTTCCCATTTAATGGCATAGGATTCCATTAAGGTGGCCAATGGATCAGTTTAGGCTCAACAGTTAAGGAGCAAAGAGGGAATGAGATTAGTAACATTAAAAATGTTCTATTCTTAACAGAACCAGAAAACTCCAGAATCTTCTATTATGGAGAACTTTCTGAATTCCAAGTTCAGAGCCAGAAACCTTTTTAATTATCAATCCGACAAAACAACAGATCAGGAATGTAACTCAAAATTATTATCAATGGGTAACTGATATGATAAGGGAGGGAGGGAAACTAGGAGTTTTTATAACCTGGAACCTTGTAGATATAACTGTGACTGTCTTTATAATTATAGGATTAAAAAGATTTATCTGATGGGGAGCAGATGAACTTTTCACAGCTCACTAGAATTGAACCATTTTTAAACCTATTGATATTATGATCCCTCAAAGAATATGGTTGCATAGATTTGGAGTGGAAAACAGCCAGATTTTTTTAATCTACTCAGATACTTTACGGATAAAAGGAGAATAGGAGCACCAGTCCTTCAATTATAATATATGGCATTGCACATATATTAATGAACATTCTCAAAATCACAATACAGGAATACATATGCAAATTGTTAAAGCAGTATGAATGTGAAAGAGAAGCCAGAGGCATAGCACCAAGGGGGAAAGGGGGTGCGCAATGCACCAGGGGCGTGCGGGGGCGTGATGCGGCAGGGGCGCAGAGCGCATGCATGCCCCGGACGCAGTTCCCCCTCGCTCCAGCCCTGAGAGAAGCAACCTGAAATGGTGCCAGATAACCCGTTTTCAGCCTCCATATGAAATATCTGAGATATGTGGTGTCTTTTCTATACAAACTTTCCTGGAACAGAAGTTTTTCCCTGAAAAAATAAATGACTTTTTACAAATATGCAGAAAATACCATATACATTGGATTTGTTACATTCTAGAAAGTGGATTGTTGTTTATCAAAAGAAACCCTGCAACTGAAAACTGACAACCATCACATACTGTGGTTTCAATAATCACATGTGCAATATCTTGTTACCCCTGAAATTAAAATGCAAAAAGAGATTTAACTCAATTTGAAAATATAATAAAAATCACCATACATACATATATAAAGCTTTCCCAAAAAATGTATAGAACTTGAACTTTTATTTCTAGACAATAATCCCAAACTTTACAACTGTTAAGAAAGCAGGCTTTGGCTCAGTCTCAGTTAAAAATGTGACCCTCAGTTTTGTCTTCACCTGTGTACGTTTCATCTTCCATAAATATATGAGAATATTGATTAAAATGTTTACATAGTGGTGTTTGACACCTGAAAGGCTACAGCATGTTCTTATCCTGCTTTTTTGCTGGAGAAAATGTAACAATGCTGGATCTTTCTACTATACGCAGTACACGTATATTAACATTTAGTGCTTTTGTGTTGTTTATTTTTATTTGCTTCATTTATACCAGACTTTTCTCCCCAGTGCTGATCCAAAGCAGTTCACAGTTATCCTCACAATAGTCCTGTGAGGTATGTGAGGCTGAAAGTGTTTAACAGGTGTGCACTGTCACCCACCAAGGTTGGCAGAGTAGGAATTTGAACCTACGTCTCCCAGATCCTATCTGACACTCCGACCACTATACTACACTGGCTCTAGATTAGAACAGATACAGTTCATCCAGATTGAGAGAATGAATAATCCCAAACAGATGAGGGATACCATGTGGCTGTATTTCAATAACACCGGTCTGCTCAGAAAACTTACAGGTACTCTACCCATGGATACAGATACCTGCTTTCCCAACAAGGAAAATGCACCCCACTCAGGTAAGCAAGGGTGGGGGACTCCCGGCCTCAAACCAGAACATCTGCAACTATTTCCTCCTATCTCCTTGCACCTATTCTGCATTTTGCCTAATAATCCCATAACTGTAGCTAGTAGTGAGTGCTGAAAGAGGTGGGAGGTTAGCAGATAGGTTGGCGCCCCTGTGCTGTGGCTGCACTGTCACTGCAGAACTATACTAGGGTCACCCTGTTCTCTGAAGATGGGAAACACAGGAAGCCAAACTTCAGTTCAGGTTGACTACCAGCCATCCCACTTTCAGTATGTGGGGATCTGAGCAAACCCTCCTGATGCCTCTTACCTTGCAGGCTCAGACTGCCATTGAGCAGCCCCGGCAGAAGATGCAGACGCAGATCCATTGCAGCTCTCTGCAGGGAATAGGTGAGTGTCTGCTCCATAGTTACATTGTGTCCCCCAAAGGAGCACCTCCCCCCCCCATTTGGCGATCCCCTGCAAGATGCAGAGGAGAACTGCAGACCCTGATGAGCACCATGTGGAGAACTCTGGCGACCGCTCGTTATGTACCATCAGTCCAGAACATTTCTTACTACTGTCCTCCTGTCTCTGTTCTCTGTGCAGGCAGCCATCAACCGGGATAGAGGTCAGGAAGGGCTCCATTTCCAGTGCCAAACCAATCACCTGCTGAACCCACAGAGTGAGCAGCTGCAGTGAGCAATGAGGATCTCGCCACTCTGCTAGGAGGCTGCCAGCTAATTCACTTTAGCCTCAGGAGTTGCTTGACCAGCTGTTCAGCCATGCCAGCCATCCCTTGCACGGGAATTTAGTCACTGAGAGAGCTCTGTTTGTCACCTTTTATAGAATGTCAGTGGAGTTTGTGAAGGCACAGGAGCAATGCTGGAATGCGGGAACTGACAATCCAATTGGACTTCATTCCAGTTTTGCTGATGTTGCTCAATGAATGCTTGGATTGCTCTACAACTATGGGCTTTTCCCCACTTGCCATGACCCCCCTATGCTGCGCGCTACTCTCAGCACGCGTCATTTCTGGCGCGCGCCCAGGCTCCCCCCCCGCTCTGCGCGGGGTCATCAAAAGGCGCCGTTTTGAAGAGCGCCAGGAATGACGTGCGCGGGGGGGGGGCGACAGCGGCAGTGTCGGGGCGGCTGCGTTGTCGCCGCCCCTGTAGTGGGGACCCCGCGCTACTTGGCTACAGTAGCGTGCAGCAGAAGTTAAGTGGGAAAACGCCCTATAACTCTGTTTGGGGTTTGACAGAGGAGGCGCAGTTGCCACTCCTTGTTCCATCTTTTGTATTCCGGTCATAACAGAAAGGAGCTTTGGGAGGAGTCCAAGGCAACCACAAGTATTCTGTTGCAAGGGGGAAGGTTTGCCTAGTCCCAGACTGACCACACATTAGTTCTGACTTCTGATAATCTATGCATTTTACTTGGGTCGGGGGTGGGGTGGGGGTACAGGGAAGTTTGCTGGGGAAAACAGAAGCCAATAGTGGAAATGAGCAGCAGAAGATGATATGTGTTATGGGTTTGTGAGGCAGCCAATCTCCTGTGTCCATGTTTGAGAGGGCAAAACTTCAGCTATGTCCAGCTCAACTGCCTTCGGACTTTCCAGCATATTGTAGTGGTTAAGAGCGGTGGACTGTAATCTGGAGTGTCTGGTTTGATCCTCCACATGAGCGGCGGACTCTGGTAAACCAGGTTTGTTTCTCCACTACATATGAAGCCTGCTGGGTGACCTTGGACTAGTCACAGTTCTCTCAGAACTGTCTCAGCCTCACCTACCTCACAAGGTGTCTGTTGTGGGGAAAGGAAGGGAAGGAGTTTGTAAGCTGCTTGGAGACTTCTTCCAGTTGAGAAAGCGGGGGTATAAATCCAAACTACGACTACTACTAGTCTTCTCTTTCACTTCCTCTTCCTCCATCATGAAGGAATCAAACCAGCTGCTGGTAACAACTCAAACCCACATCTTCGTAGCGCCATGGAGCATTTTAATTCCAAGACCCAACTGCTCATGGCAGTGTCTTCCTTGCAAGCTGTGGAGCTAGTGAGTGTTTTCCCTGTGGAAAGAGGCTATGTGCTGCAGCAGTAGATGATAGTTGACAGCACCCATGTGTACCACTCACAGGAGTGTCTGCAACATGCCGTTCCTTGGTGGATGGGTGTTGCTGAGTTTAGGAGAAAATCTGGTGCACTTACTATGTGGTTTAGGGATTGGGGGGTGGGGATACTTGCCCTTTCTGTTCTTTCTCTGTAATTGCTATATGAAGCTGACTAGCAATATCTGTGCCACAACCAGCATAAGCACGCCACTGCTATCATGACTAACGCACGTGATGTTTATTATTTACACCCAGTAAATTACTGTATGTGCTTTTTCTCACACAGATGTTTACAGGATATTTAAATACGTGTGTGTGTTAAGTACTGTCAGGTTGCTTCTGACTTATTGCGACCTTGTAAATTAACTATCTCCAAAACATCCTATCTTTCGCAGCCTTGCTCACATCTTGCAAACTAAAGGTCGTGACTTCTTTTATTGAATTACTCCACCTTTTGTTGGATCTTACTCTTTTCCAGCTGTCTTCAACTTTTCCTAGTGTTATTGTCTTTTCTAGTGATTCTTCTCATAATGTGACCAAACTTCAATTTGGTCACTTTGGCTGCTCAGGAGAGTTCAAGCTTGATTTACTCTTGAACCTATTTATTTGTCTTGACTCAGTTTATTTATTGACTCAGTTTCTGTGGGTTGATCTAGCTTTGCTGATATCCCATCTGATGATTCCCAGTTCAGAATGTCTTGCTCAGATGCCTGAAATGTGTTCGCATTGGGCAACTTGTCATCACAAAATTCTATAATTTGCTCTCCTGCTTCTTTTCATGCTCCTAGCCCAAATTTTCCAGTAATGTTTTATTCTACTTTGTTTCCCATTTTTGTATTTGAGTCACTTAGCAATACATCTTGTTTTTCCTGGACATTTGCACATAAACTTTCAAGTTCTTCCTCTTAGCTTGAAAGATGTTGCGGCAGGCCACTTCATCATCCTGTCTGTTTGTGGCAGGCTCAGGCGGCTTCTTAACTGTGCTGGTCAGCTACCTTTTCTGTGACTCTTTGATGATAGCATATGAAGCTTATTTGCTCAGCCTTAGGAACTCCAGAAAGATGGAGCCTGTTTTCCCTTTTGGTAAATCCCCGTTTCAGGGCACCAGAGAAATGAAGCAAGTTCGACAAACAGAAGTAAAATTTATTAAACAAACTAGATAAGATCAGGAGATATTTCAAATAGAAATCAAGCAGAGGATAACTGTATACAAATTTCAGTATTCGGCACAGTCACAGTTCTTAATCAAGCTTTATAAGTTTCACCGTTGCTTAGATGTCATGAGATGTTCTTTTGTTTAAGATGGTTCAGCTAGAATGTTAATGGCTAATGGATTCACACTGACTTTTGAGTTCTAAAAGGCTGGTACCTTTTCACACAGTACACATGCAGTCTTGACACAGCCTTGATGCACTTCACACAAATCTCTCTCCCGAGCAACTTTAGCAGAACACTAATACTCCAGACTGGGAATCCCCCTATGTGTATAACTCCTAATTGGCTTAGGAATTCTTCTTCATCCAGAAGGTATGTTCCCTTCCCTTTTATTTATGACCACCTGTGGAATGTCTCACTACTATTCCACCCTTAGCTTTGACCACTAAAGAAAATTCCCAGTTCTCCTGTCTATTGTGTGCTTTCAGCAGACACTAAACTCAGTATATTTTAAGTCAGATTCACTTCCTAACTGAAATTCCCCCTGAATAGATATTTAACACGCACAGTTAAGGACTTGATGTTAGCTTTCAAAGATTTTCCTCTCAGAGAGATACTTTCTTCCCCATGAATCAGTTGGGTGCGCCATCAATCAAAGCTCAGGTCAACTAACCCAGTCAGGGTGCTTTCCTGTTTCTAGGAAGTCCCCCCCCCCCACTGTGTTGTGATAGCACCTTGTCCCACTGATTGACTTGCACTTTTAAACTTCTAATTTTTTTGTGCAGCCCATCACAGATGTTTATATTGATAGGCTTTTTATGAAGTCTGATTGGTATTATTTGATCAGATGTTGCATTATAGCCCCTGATTGATTTTGCTGCATCTCACTATTCAAGGAACTTCATTTCTTCTGTGTTTGTTATTTCCTGAGTAAAACACTTTGTAATTTTAAAATTAAAATATAAATCTCATGTAATAATATTATTCATTTTGAATGGTCTTATTTATTAATAAAATTATTCTTAAAACAATTCTGCGGCTGTTGGTGGATATTAAAAAGGTCTGTGGGTCAGTGGTAGATCATTTACTGATAATGCAGAAGGTTCCTAGTTCAATCCTTGGAATTTTCAGTGAAAGGGATCAGGTAGGAGGTGATATGAAAGATCTCATCCTGAAACTGTGGAGAGCCTCTGCCACTCAGAGTAGATAATATTGACCTGGATAGACTATTGGTCTTAATTCAGTATAGGACAGATTCCTGTGTTGAACAGTATGTCTAATATTTTGTATGCCAATTAATATGAAGATAAAGGATTCCTTGGTTTTCTCAGATTATGGAATTGAGAGTTTAAAATTATACAAAAACAACTTCAGTACCAAAAATGCACAACGAATAAACTTCACACAATTTAGAATGTCTTGAATGAATCATTTTCTGTTGTGATAGCCACATTTTCAGGTAATATTAATTATTTTTGCATCTCTTGAGAAGGCTTTATTTCTAGCAATTTTTAAGAAGGTGCTATTGGCTTCCTTAGAAATGATGTGCTTGAATCCTGTTCCCTTTCAAGTGAAAAGTACAAATAACAACTCCACTGTCTATAGAGGAAAGTAATTTTACATGTCTTGTCACCTTTGCTGTCACCATGAGAAGAAATGCAGTGAGAACAGACTTGGCATTACTTATGTCACTGACAGTGTTTTTGCAGTTAACACCACAGCTCTTTCTGCTAGTTTGAAGGTCCTGTTTTCCAAAGGCATCACAATCTTGGCCCCTGTTTTTCCAGTCACTAATAAATTAACAGTTGTTCATTGCATTTAGTGGAACCTTACCAGTTTACAGTTTAATAACCAGCTGTTAACTTACAGTTTAATAACCAGCTAATAACCAGTTGAAATTAAGGGAAGTTCATAAATTCACCTTTTAATTACCCCACTGGGTAAGGAGAAAGGTGTGGCGTAAAAGAGGAAAATGAATAAAGGTCTCAGGAGCTTAACTTTCATGATCTCAGTTAAGCTTTTGCTGCATACAACTGAGTCGTATGCAACAACCAATAGCTCATCAGATTTGCCACATCTCCAGAAATTTTGACCCTGAGATACAAGAGGGAAGCCTGGGAACAAAGAGCTGGTGTCTAGCAGATTATGGGTGGAGTTTGGGATGGAGCCCAGTGGTAGCTGACTGGGGACAAGAGAATGGAAAATTATTATGCTTTGTGGGTCAGTATAAGAGCTTGGCTGTGCATGATAACTTCAGATAACTTTTTGGGTTCAAGGAGGCAGAGTTAATAGCAAATGAATCTCTCTTGCGCTATCAAAGGAAACTGTAAAAGTTGGGGCGGGGGGAATAATCTAATAATAACTGTACATGCCATTTGATGTATTGGTTTCAGACCTGTTGAAAATTTCTCCTTGATTTACTTGGATTTACTTTACTCTTTACAGTGAGATTTACTCACTATCGGCTACATATAAGTTTGATGCAACTGTTATAATGCAACTCACAAGAGAAGCTTAAAGACTATTTAGCATTATTCACAGCTGCTGTTTCTGGATGTTTATTGATAATATTTTGTTTAATTGACATTTTTTCTCCAAATGGCTCATTTAAATCCTCGGGCCAGCTTACAGTACATAAAAAGAGCAACATTAGAAAAAACAAATATCCATAAAACAGGGAGCAGCTAGCAGGTGCTTCTTAACCACATGATAGGAAAAAGGATTTCCTGTTTCCAGGTGAACAAATTCTAAAATGTCAGGAAGTAGCCAGAAAGTAAACTAGGCACAGAGAGATGGGTCAGGCTAAACATTGAATGACAGCAGCAGAGCAAGGAACTAGTGGTCCATGATGCACAATGTGCTTGCTGCATGATGGGGGCGAATGTCCATTGCAGCAAGATTTCTTGTACAAACCTGTTTCTTCAAGTCCCACTTTCACTTTTCATTCTCTCTGCGACAAGCAAGACCACTTGTAGCATGACTTTTATTTTGCTTCGCCACCAGAGCGGGACAGATTTGCCAGTGAGCACAGCTTTGCCCTGGAGATCTTCCCTCTACCCAGAACCAGCCTTCCCTCTCCCTTGTGTCACTTTGCATGTCTTTCCCCTTGCCCCCCGCTTCCATGTTGCCAGCTGCTTCAAGTAACAGAAAAGAAGCTCACTCACACAACACTGATCTCTAATTCTCTTCATATTTCGAGATATCAATATAAAGTGAGTTTGGAAATAACAAGCCCCTATCCTCTAGCTGCAACAGCACCAGCAGCAAGAAGTGTTGTAGGGAGGGGAAAGGGAGAGAATATCTGCTCTAGAACAGTCCTCTTCTCTAGCAGCCTGTGGTCCAGGGAACTGCTTTGCCTCTTTCATTTGTGGGGTGGGAGGATTACTTTTGGAACAGTAATATCAACATAAGTGCAGCTTAAAGGGCTAAGCCAGCAGTCTTGATCGGATGTAATGTGATCTGCGTCTTTAAGAATCACTTGATGAGTAGAGTTAAGAGAACCAGATCTGGAGAGCTCGCTGCAGAAAAAGTCCAGGGAAAGGAGGGACTGCCTCCTTATGTGTAAACAAGAGAAACACGAGAAGAGCCCTCTGCAAGCCCACTGCGTAAAGAAGTGTCCAAAGGGAGTCATTCCATGCATAATGAGCCAGGGGTAAATGGGGGCTGTCTCTCTCTTTTTTTTTTTTTTTGGCTGGTGCTTCTCCATGATATTTGGTGAAACTGACAAGAAAATGCTCCTGATACTCTTCTTGTCTCATGGGTAGCATTTACATGTTTTAGAAGAATGGGGCAGAACTATATATTGTAACTCCAAAATTAAACTTGTAATAGTGGAATAGGAGAAAAATAAAGAACACCACTTAAGATTCCATATTTATAATAACATGATTTTCCTTCTCTTCATGTGATTTTCCTCAATAGGTATTTAAAAATTATTTTAGCCGATTATTTTATTTTGTTGGTAAAGAATACAATTGATTGAATGCAGACTAAATTCTCCAGTAGCAGAATGGAACTTTCCTGTCTGCCCCTTCCCAATTCTGCTCATTGATCTTCATGAAATGGTGTCCCTGGGCAATAAGGGGAGCTGGACAAATTGCTTGAGGACTAAATTGCTTGACGAATTGCTTGATGAATCTGCAACAAGAAGGGAGAAGCAGTGGAAAATGCCAATTTACCCTATGAATTTTCTTTTCTGGACTAGTCTTGGGTTTGCCTTCTTTGATGTTGACCTAATAGCAGCCAAGTGTGTTGGGGAGGATTTTAGCTCAAATATTAGATCTTTAGATTCTCCATCCTTGAGACCTGAGATTGGCACATGGAGAACAAACCACATTTCTCTCCTTTTTTCTAGCAGGTGAATTGATGTTTTGTTATTTTTTTTATTTCCTGTTTTTGACAGATATAGATGAATGTCTGGTGAACAATGGCGGCTGTGATCATTTCTGCCGAAACACGGTGGGCAGTTTTGAATGCAGCTGTCAAAAGGGCTATAAACTTTTAACAGATGAACGAACCTGCCAAGGTAATATTCCTTTAATCTGTTTTGCTTTCTTCTTTTAAATCAGTGGTGGCTCATTACTTCATTAAGGTAGTTTGCTGGTGGATCTAGGGAAGGAAGGTAAGATCTAAGAAAACATGTAGTGAAAGAAGAATACTGGTTTAAGTAGGCCTAAGACAGAAATGTTGTGACTGTGGTTTTTAATGTGGCACAATAGTAAAATAAAGTATTTGACACAGTTTTTAATGTGAGGAACTATTTATGTGAAATAAATTCACAGAAGACTGTTGGGAAAAATTCAGTGTCTTTCTTTGGGAAAAAAATGTTGTAACTTGTGCTCAGTAAACACCTGCATAGGGAGGTCACCATGACTAGTAGGCCTTCATGGATCTATGTACCATCCATTTACGGCTAATTATATTCATGGTCATTTCCTAGCATTGAATTCCTCAATTTGGTTGATTGTTGAGTGAAGGAGCACTTCCCTTTGTCCATCTATTGCCCATTAATTGTATTGTGCACCTCTGCGTTACAATATTATGAGAAAGGGACAGAAAGTCTCCTTTTTCTCCATTCCATGCATAATTTTATGAACTTCTGTCATGTCCCCATTGGACATCGTTTTTCCAAACCGAAAAGCCCCAACTTATCAGGCTGTCCGTGTTGGGAAGGTGCTCCAATTCCTTTGCTCACATGTCCCTGCATTCACTCAAGATTTGCAGTATCATTTTTTAGCCACAGCAGCCAAAATTAAACATGCCTCGTATCTAATTACCAATGTTTCTAGATGTGTATAGCATCAACCAGTGATAAAATGTAATGTTATTAACACTCTGATTTGGCCAGCTAAGGACATAAGAACATAAGAACAAGCCAGCTGGATCAGACCAAAGACCATCTAGTCCAGCTCTCTGCTACTCGCAGTGGCCCACCAGGTGCCTTTGGGAGCTCACATGTAGGATGTGAACGCAATGGCCTTCTGCGGCTGTTGCTCCCGATCACCTGGTCTGTTAAGGCATTTGCAATCTCAGATCAAGGAGGATCAAGATTGGTAGATCAAGATCGACTTCTCCTCCATAAATCTGTCCAAGCCCCTTTTAAAGCTATCCAGGTTAGTGGCCATCACCACCTCCTGTGGCAGCATATTCCAAACACCAATCACGCATTGCGTGAAGAAGTGTTTCCTTTTATTGTTTCTCTTTTATTTTTTTTAAGTGTTTCTCTTTTATAGCTGTTATATGAATTGAAAGGATGAGGTGATGCCTTACATGTGATGCATTTCATAGAGAAAGGGTGAAGAAGGGGAGGGAAAAAAGAAGAAAAATTTACATTGCTAATCTGAAAACCATAAACCCAATCATACATATCACATCTAATCTGCCGATTCATTTAGAACCTTGAGGTGTCAGAGATTGTGGATGGTGAATCCAAAACACTTCTCTTTTCTGTAAATGTTCTCACTCTTTTCTGTAAGTATTTTTGCAGTTGTGGAAGATCCTGCTGTAAATTCTGTTCCACCCAAAATTGCAGCTGTTTCTCTGTGTACAGAGGTTAAATGGTGCTGGACTAGTAGAGCATTTAATCTCCTTACTTTTATCCAGCTCTTGTGCTTGCTAATTCCCATTTTGACACGTCTGCTAGTCATCCCAACATACATCAAATTTCAGGGACACTGTTTAACATAAATTACCCCCTTTGAATTACAGTTGTTAGATGAGTTTATATAAAAATTCTGTAGAATTCTGAAGTATTCTCTTTGTTTCCTCACTCCCACAGTGGTGACATGCACTACACTACACAATAAATATAATTATTTTGTTATAGATTTCACTGTTTTCAGCTCAACCTTTGAGGCTTTCCAGACTTCAATATGACCCAAGATTCCTTTTCAGTTTGCATGGAACTAGCTAGTTTTGAATATGTTAACCTTGAGTGGGGTGCTGAGGAGAGTGTGGCTGTCCTGCTTGTGTACTGGCTGCCTTGCACAATAGAAGATACCTTGCCAAGGCTGGTGGAGGTTGTATCTGTTTGGGCATTGAGGTTCCCATGAGGTTCACCTCCAGGCTGGATTATTGTAACTTGCTGTTCATAGGGCTGCCCCTGAGACTACCTTAGAAGCTTCAACTGGTACAGAATGCAGCTGCAAAGGTCCTAATAAGTTTTTGTTCAGCATATTCTCTGAAGAGTCCCTGTTCAGCATATTCTCTTCAACTGCATTGGTTGCCAATATGCTTCTGGATCAGGTTCAAGATGCTGGTTTTAACTTTTAAAGCCCTGAACTGTCTGGGACCCTCATACTTGTGGAATCACTGCTCCTGTTATGCCCTCCCCCCAAGAATGCTTTGCTCCAGTATGCAAAATCTACTCGATATCCCTGACCCATGAACAGTCCAGTTGTCCTTGACCAGGGCCAGGGCCTTTTCGGCTGTGGTGCTTGCCTGCCAGAACTCTCTGTCTGAGAAGACCAGAGTCCTGTGAGATCTGGTCCAGCTCCACAGGACGTGCAAGACAGAGATCTTCCGTCAGGCACGTGGTTGAGAGCTTTCAGCTGCACTGTTACATCCACCAGTGATTGGGTAAAAAAACCCTTCTATATGGTCTCCCTCTTCATTTACTTTGTGGGGGGCTTGTTATTTCAGGAGTCATTTCTGCTGGGAATTTAGGGTGCCATCTTATTTATATTCTATGAATTTAAATCTATTTTAATTATTTCTGTTTTTAAATGTATCTGATTTGTCGTTACCTGCCCTGAGCCCTGCTGTAGTGCTGGAGCGGCAGGATATAAATCTAATACAAAAATATAAATAAATATGAATATAATAAGCTATGTGACTATCTAGATTTTATTCCTGTAATTAATTATTCATTTCACCAAAGTTTTTACCAAACAACAAATGGTGTATGTATTTATGGTTTTGACATATGCACCTCTCAATCCTAGTAAGGGATCAAAAGCCTATGTCCTGTGCCATGGAGGTCTGTGGTGCCCACCCCCCTCCCTATTTGCCCTCCCAGCGGGGTGGGCAAACTCACTGGCGCTAAAGCTGCTTACCCCTCCCCCAGCCCTCTGGCTTGAGCTGCCCATTTAATTCTTGACAAAACTAAAAAAAAATCTGTCTACTTTGCATTCTATGATGTAAAGTCTGCAGGTAGGCGGGATATGGTCTTTTATCTTTTCTAACCTTCTGGCATGGTAGGCTGGTTAATAAAGAGGTTCCATTTCCAGCCAGTGTTCATTTAGGCTATTTTTGGCTGGGCTGGAGTGTGGTCGGAATCAGGATTTATGTGAAACAGAATGTACATATACTTTATTTGATCTAATCTAATTAATTAAAATATATCGGTTTGACTGCAAACATCAAACTTGAGACAGAAGGCACTGCTGTCCTATTCAAAGACTATGTCTGCATACCCATGTCATAAAATCTGGTATTCTTTTCCTCAATGATGATTAGAAACAGAGTATTTTTTTAGGTTAAGCAGGAGAGGAGATGCATGCCAAGATGTAGTAAAGGCCGCCACCTTACAGGATGGCATATTTATGAATTCCATATAGCAATTTGGAATGTCTACCCGAGTTTCTTCTGTTCTTTCGCATGTATTCTCTATGGTGAAAGTGGTTAACTAAATCTGTTTTGACTTTGCTATAGGGGTCTGGGACTGGGGCTGTTTTACCAGGCTCCAAATGGTGGAAGAGGGAGAACAAATGCTGGTCTCTCAGAGAAAACCCACACTAGGCTCATAGCTTTTAATTTTTTTTTTCACTTGAGAGATAATTTTGGTTAACTCAAACCGTTGGCAGCACTGCTGATGTTGACCTATGGGAAGCAATGGAGATCAAGTAATCAGCCAACTACAAATCACCTGTATTTTGTTTCTTCCTTTACTGACAGAATGTCTTCAGGGACCGTTGTTTGAAATGGCAGGAGCAAGAGTTGGTTGAGGTTGCTCACTGTGTCAGTTTATAAATCTCGGGGGGGGGGGGGGGGCCTGGCAACTAATACGGAAGACATTTTAGAAGTTCTGTTTAGAAACTTGTGGCAAATTATTTCAGGTATTTTAATCTTCCCATAGTCTGAATCATAAGGATTTGATTATGTATTTATTGAAAGATGTGACTGTTTATGATATTTATTTTCACATTTGTTTTTGTCCAATAAACCACTACCATTTAATTTTGTTCTGCTTCATTTGATTGGTAAATAATTGCTCAGATTTATTATTTATGCTGTTTTATAAACTTTTACAAGAGTAACCTGTTCAGGAAAAAAATTGGTACAACTCTCTTGAGGTTATACCACTTCAGAATGCAGACAACAATCCCTTCAGGCAGTCACGCTGGGCTGTAAATCAGAACAGCTTGGGGCCTTGTCAGAAGAAACAGAAACTCCTTGGTTGTGAAAAGCCAGCCTGTCAGGTAGAAGGGCTCTTGCTAAATCTTCTCCATGGCAAGCTAATCAGAAGTGTTGAACTCATTTGTTACACAGCCCGATTATAACATAAATGTGATTTGGTTTGACTGGACCCTGGTGGGGGTGGCTGCTTCAAATGGCCCCAGAACAGCACTGAGGAGCAGTTGCGTAGCTACCACTGGGCAGGGGGGTGTCCCGCCCCAGGTGCACATGCCATCGGCGTCACGTGGAGAATAGAAAATTGCCCCACACACCCCTTGCCCCACCCACCCACCCTGGCCCGGCAGAAGCCCGGAGCAGCCTGGCGGGCCCAGCCAAGCTACTTTTTCAGCCAGCTGCCATTTGCAGCCGACTGAACTAAGTTAAGTGGGAGGCATGGGCAGCATCCACAGGGTGTGGGGCCCGAGTGCCATTCTGCCCTGAGCACCATTTGCCCCCTTATGCCACTGCTGTAGAGGTTCTGGACTGGCAAGTCCACGGGGGGTGGGGTGGCTGCCTTGAGAGGGCTTATCAGGTCAGCAAGGAGGGTGGATGTTGCCTCAGCTGACTTTTGGGCCTGATAAGCCCCCCAAGGGGTTGGATTTGGCCCCCAGACTGCATGTTTGATATCCCTGGTCTACAGACTACACCCCTAAGAATACTTTCCTCGGGATTAAGTCCCCCTGAATCTCATTAGATCTGATTAGGATTGGACTAACAGTTACCTCAAGGATATTTCTGGTCTCATGTGACTTGTTTGTTAATGAGAGTCAGCCTGTGAGATGGTAGGTAGGCCCTTCAGGAATCTGCTTTGAGAATTCTGTGATAATTTTTCACAAAATTGAAAAGATCAGGGAATTTCCCTGACATTCTGAACGTTTTATTTATACTCCCAAAGAATAAGTCTGTTGGTATCTCCATTATTGAGTTTTCATTTTAAGCCATCTGAAAGCAAACTCCAGAGCTCTGAGAGAGGGAACAGGTGGACACCACACTGGGAAAGGTGTTTTTTTTTTAAAAAAAAAATTAAATCCTTTATGGGTTTACAATTGCACAATGTACGAATAAAGAAGAAAAACAGTAACAGCTGATCATTCTTACCTGTTGAGGGATGAGGGGATAAAAGGAATTGGGAATTAAGTGGGAAGAAAGGTTGGTTGTATAAAGAAAAACATTTCCATAATTTGTTTTCTTTTTTGTTTGGTTTTGGTTTTTTGCAGAAAAACCATAGCTCTAATAGCCTTGGGTTTGGATTGATTTTGTTTTGCTTTATTTTTACTCTTCCCATTTAACAGTTCCTCCATTTTGAACTATTTTAGATGCCTTATGTCAAGGGAATGGAAACAGGACACAGATTGGACTGTAAACTTGAAATCCAGTAAAGGTTTGCTGAACTTTGGTTCATAGATGGAAATATGGTGAGCCATATTGAACAGATGCAGTCTTCTAAAACCAAGCATGGGGGCAGCCAGGGGACATGGCGAGGAAGGTTACACAAGTTGCTTTCATTGGAGAAAAAATATTTTACATCCAAACAGAAATAGATTTTAAAGTACATTTTTACCTAAGACCACACAAACCCCATATTTGATCTACCATCTTGGTGGTCAGGCTTGAAGCCTGTCCTCTGGAGAAGAGCATGAGGAAGACTTCAAGGTTCAGTCTGTCCCCAGGAGAGGGAGGGAACACCACAGAACCAGAGTATTCCAGGGAGGGTTTGGAAAGCGCTTGGCAGCTGTAACACCTACAGGTTCTCTGTTTGCACTTCTGACTCTACATGTGTCATAGCAATGAGAGAAGGTATCAAGAGTGGAAAAATATCCAGGACTTATGTTCTTCTTCCTACCTCAGCTACAGTCACATTGATAGGACATAAGTTCCAGAGTGAGGCGCCCTGTAGCTCCTGATGAGAACTTTGTTGGCTCCTCTTGGAGTTCCTAGTCTAGTGTGATCCCCTCCATCTGTATCCTGCTGTGTTCTTCACCCATCCAATTCCCACTATCTTCATCTAGCTCCTTTTCCTTCACAATCTCCTCACTTCCATGTCAACTCTTTTTGTACTTGCAAGGAGAACTCAGGGAAACAAACTCATGGGTCGGGTCGGGGGGATTCTGTCCCATCCAGAAAGTGGCTCTTGCTCTCAGTGCGTGTAATAACGTTTTCTTCATTGTTTAAAAATCATTTTTAATTTTTGATTCTTTGTTTCTGATTTCTGTAATCATAGTCCCAGTCCATTGCTTATTAGATACCTCATTCTATTGGTTGCATCACCTTAAGCCTACACTCTGTAATTCACCTTGAGTCTCCGTGAGAAAGGCAGACTATAAATAGAGTACGTAAATCAACTTTGGAAGCCCCATCCATTTGGTTCTGTTGAGAGGCGGCATAGAGATTTTCTAAACAGACAGACAGAACAGGAAAAAAGTTACGCATGGTTTATATGTTAGTGAAGGAGCCTAAAATGCCATGTTGTCTCGTACATAGTCTAGTTATTAATATCTTTGATAGCACAAAATAAGTAGATCATCAAGAGTTTTCACATATTAGAGATGACAGGTTGGATCTTGGGTTCTCCCCTTGTGACAGAGATAGCATAATCACATTTCCATTCAGTTCTAATATGTGTGGTTCCCAGTTAAAGTTCAAGACCATGGTGCCCCCTCCCCAACTGATTTAATCTGAGAAAATGGCACGGTGGGGCTGAAGCCTCTTCTCCATGTGCACCGTTGTTTTTGATCCTAATGAGGCCCTGCACATGCAAAAATTGAGAACCTACAACTTACATATGATTGTAATGTCTGACATACCATGGGAATGCCAGAGCCAGTTGATGGACACTGTAATTTATGAAAAGGCAGTTAGTTGATATTGGATCAGATTAATCATTGTATTTGCCTGCCTTCTAGAAGCTGGTGGGTGCTGCAGGCGAAGTCTTGCTCTGTACTTAATTTCCGTAAAATTCCCCTTTTTAGCTTTGCACAAATTTGTGCCCATGCCTCTGTTCACTGAAGAAATTGCCCATAGCATCCGATGAAGAGATGTGAGTTCAGTTGATTGCATTATATTGATGGACTAAATTATCAAAATGGTAAATATCTTGTCTGTCATTAGATCTATATGTGAGCCTTATTGTTGTTCATTGCCAGGGCTTTTTGAGGAGGTTATATGCATGAATGCCATCCTTAAAATTGACTTACTGGAGCCACCTAAAACCAAGTATAACCAATGGCTATCCCAGAGGCAGCATCACATCAGAAATGGTGAAGTGATACTTTGCCTTAAATTGATGGGCTTCTACAAGGAACCTATTACACCCTGGTTACTGGCAAAAACAATACTTACATAAAGGTGTAAGGTGATCTATGTTGAACTAGTGCAAAAAGCGCAAACAATTCAAATGCTTTAAATAAATATACAAAGAAGAAACAATCTCACTGTCATACGTATACAAAGCCCAGAAAATACACAAGCAGAATTCAAACGAGGACAAAAATAAATGCAACCAGATCTCTGTTCGTGCCGTCAATATTTGAATCCAGTCCAAAAGCATTAGAATTGTTTGCACTTTTTGCACATTCAATACAGATTGCCTTACACCTTTCTGTGAATGTTGCTTTTGCCAGTAACCAGGGTATAAGTTCCTTGTGATTGACTGTTATATATTTCTGTTACACCGAACGTTTGGTTTTACCACATGTCCTTCCGACATTGAGATGAAACCGATGCATACATGCTATCTCATGCTCATTTTGTGCTATTGTTTAATTAGTTCTTAATACTGCTATGACTTTAGCTGCTTTACAGCCCCTGCAGCCACTCCCAGAGATGCTTCCCGGTGACGTGGGAAGGCTTGAAAAGTGAAAAAGCCTCCCCACTGCTGAGAAGTACCCATTGGGCTTCATAGAGTTGTGCCATCTGTTTTGGTGCCATAAATCTGAATTCCCAGCCGCTGGCATAAGACTATGAATGACCGGGAGGAAGCCAACTAACGTTGGCTCCTCCCTGGCCACACCCCCAGCCCACACCCACTATGCCAGTGCTGGGGAGGGCTGCAGCAGCTGCACACCAGTAGTTTCACCCCTTGGCCAGGGCCAATCCACCAGACCTAGTCCCTTAGCACTACTCCCATAGGCAGATCCGCCCCCTTGGGTGGACTGTTAATTAGGCTGTTAGCTTCTGCTGGTTAGTCTCATCTCTGGTTTTTGTTTGGTACTTGTGATGTGGGCGTTATAAGACTTATTTGTGTTTTATTTTGGTATAGACTTTATATAATTCATTGCTGTGCACTCCCCAGTTGTCTGCTTACTGTTTGTCACAATTTTTTTCATTCACTTGAGCTTTTATGAACTGTTGGGTTTTGTTTGTTTTTTTAGTTTTTCTGGTTGTGTTGGATGTGTGTATTTTTTAATTTGCTGCTTTTGTTTCTGGCTGTTTTGGTGTTTTGTTTTTGACTGATAACTATTGCTTGATATTTGTTTGTTTAGTGTTATTCATTTGTTTCTTACTTTATTATTACTTCTGGGCTTACAGCAAAACAACATGCTGGGGTTTAGCCTTTTTTGCTTTATTTGATTTGATTGGACTTTATTTATTTTTGTGAATTGCCTTTCAAATTCTGTTGAGTGTGACATCTGAATATTCCAAATAAATTATTTCTTTTGATGTAGCCATATATTGTACATCTTCAGTTTTTACGGCAGATTTGAGGGGGAAATAACTTGTACTTTGGTATCCTGGTGCTGCTCACTAACTATGGATTTGGAGCCTCCCAGACATCCACTGGCAAAGATTTCCATTTTACCCGTGACAGTGAGGTGGATAAGACTGTGTGGGTGGCACAAGCAGCAGGTAGAGCTTGGAAGGAAAGAAGGAAAACAGAAAATAACTATTTTAAAACCAAATGTGTACACAAAAAGCCTTGCCAGTTTTGTATGTATAATTTGAGGATGTGTGTGTGGTTACTAGTGGAAGAAAAAGTCACGCATGTACTTAAAGTGAACTGACCACTTTTTTTTCTGAAAGGAACTTGCTGGTGACATGTTGTCTTCCTTCAGGTTTCACGTCAGCTTCTCTCTTTACCAAAATGTCATGAACCTACTGAAGGGCAACAGGTATATTTACAATATATAATCCTGTCAAGCAGAGTAACGAGCAGAAATGTGGATTAGTTGTCTCTCAAAAGAATAGTTATCTCTCAAAAGACCAGCCGTTTTACCTCAGAAGTTCATAAACATGAGAACTTTACTTTAACTGAAAGAGAAAAAATAAACAGTATATACATATCAACAAAGCGTGATCAGGAGTATATTCATGTATATCAGGAGCATATTCAAGAAATCTCCTGGATTTCTTGGTGGCTTTGAATTGCATCAACTATGGTGTCTTTTGGGAGATGCTGACTGGATTACTAGTAGAGGGCAGCAATCCTCAGTGGTTTCAGTTTTTGCTGGCTAACTGATTCTAGAAAGTGGTACTAGCGGATTACTTTAGCCCTGTGGCATTTATGCTATGCGACTCCATATGGATCCATCTTGTTCTTCATGCTGTTTAACATCTACATGAAATCACTGGAAGAGATCACCTGGGGATTTAGAGTTTGGTACCACCAATTATGCTGGTGGTTTTGGTCTGCTTCTCTTTAATAGCTGGATAGTTTGACCTATTGTGCAGAATGATCTGCTCACTGGCCCCCTGTTAGGCTCTCTGATAAAGCATCTCCCTCCCTTCAGGTCATCAAGCCCTGCCAGATCCATTCAACATCAGGAATTATCCACAGAGTCTCCAATTTGTTGTGCATGGGCGCCCCCCCCCCCCCCAATGTACTTCTCTTCAGCATCGTTTAATATTTTGAACCAGCCTTAATGTGAATTTTTTAGATGTTGCATATTGACAAGGGCTGGTATTACGATCAGTGTGCAGCTTTCTATGAGGCATAGTAGTGACTTAGAAGAGACATCCCAGATGCATTGCATGCGTGTGAGAAAGAGCATGCAAGAGAGTGTATTGTTTCACTGTGAGCAGCAACTGCGTCATTTCTCTTTTGCTCTTGTGGAATGATGCTTGTGATTTAATGATTCATTCAAGGAAACTGGAGGGGAGAAGGGAGAGCATCGCTGTGGAAATCTGGATTCAGTACAAAATGTCTCATGACAGCTCTGTTGATGAGCTTCTACAGATGTGTCCTCATTTGTGCCAATGGGCATGGCAGGGCCACAGTGCTATTTACCTTAAGAGTTAACAGCTCTGACTCATCAATCGTTTGCAAAGTGTTAAATGGAGGGTCTAATAATGGGAACAGAGAGCCTTTCACTTTTGAGACAGTGATGCGTCTCCAAACCAAGACAGGCCTGGCCAAAAACCATTACTGTCTGATGGTGGCTCTGTGGCTTTGGCTCTCAGTCCACAAGCAAGCATCCACATCACCAAACCCACCAGCATAATTAGTGGAAAGGGGGGAAGCTTCAATAAAATAGGTCCAAGGTCATGGACTTGGGTAGATGGCCATGGAAAAATGAGAATTTACGATTGTGCCCCCAGATGTGGCTTCTTTAGTTCACTGCTGAGGAAACTCACATGTAGCTGGCTGTGCCCTGGCAGTATTCCTGCCTTCCTCAAAAAACAAAATCAGGATTTTTAAGACACACTTAGGAGTGTGTGGGGGTGAGTGATGGCTGTGTGGGTTGGACCTCTAATAAAGAACACACTTTCCAATCTTCAGGATGTCCAAAGCTATTTGACTGAAATTATACTCATCCAGACTGGGGAATTAACAATGCAATCAAGTAGCTCAAGGCAGCTAATAAGCAATGCAATAGAACTAGGATCGCAAAAATTAAAAACAATACCAAAAAAGATCAGACAAGGCAGAAAATGGAATTTAAAAAGTAGAGAGCAGTTCAATAAAAGCAGGGTAATGCATGCAATAAGTAGGTCATGTCATACACAGTGATATAGTTACAGTATTCTTCCCTTTATAAAAGTGCCTTTCTGAACCATTATGTTATACTAGCAGAAAAGCCCATTTTAAAATGAAATAAAATGGGCTCTAGATGAGGGGGTGAGGGGAAGAGGGCAGGCAGGATAGGGCTGTTCCCCCCCTTCCCCCGTTTCCCAAGCTTTGCACAGCTTGGGAAATGGAAGGGAGGGGGGCCCAATCCTCCATGCTGGGTTCAGCATGCTGAGTCCAGCATGGAGTATCGAGCCTGACTCTCTATCTCGCCCCTTGTTTCTTGAGGCCCACAGGTCTTGGGAAAAGAGGTGGGGGTAGTTGGAATGTGAGGGACGTGTTTCCAACCAATGGGCATGCAGGATTCAGTTTTTATGGGATTTTATTCCATTATGTTCGATATTGTAAGGCACCCTGAGACAATATGGGGAAAAGGCATATCATGTCGAGCTAGGACCTAGGAGGCCCAAGTTAAAATCCCCAATCTGGATATAGGCTTTCTCGGTGACCTTGTGTCAGTTACTCATTCTCAGCCTAACATACTTCAAGGGTATAGAACTGAGCCTGTGGAACTCCCCAGGTTAATTCCCACCCTGGTGACAACTGGTCTCCAGCAGCAACCCTTTAAGTCCAATCTGTGAATAATTATTTGAACCAGTTTGTAGCTGATGGAAGATGCCCTGAATTAGTGACTGACTTATAATAGATGCTAAGGATTTGTTGATGTGGTTCTTACATGATTTTAGCAGCCAGGGTGGGTGAGGATCCAGAGTACAAGTACTGGCCTACACCGATGCTGGTATCTTGTTTGCATTCATCACAGCAACTGGGACAAAATGAACCTTTATTCATTCATTCATTCATTCATTCATTCATTCATTCATTCATTCATTAGATTTGGTAGACCACCCTACCCCCAAAGGGCTCATGAGTAGACAAGACGGTTTATTAATCCTGTCTTCTGGTGTGCCTGCGTTTCAACTGACATCCAGATCACTTCATATTCTTAATATTTTATCAGCAAGAAACTTGGCCAACTTGTCACTGCTCAGATGTTGGCAGCAGCAGTTGCTGAGCTGCCTTGAACAATCAGGATGGTTTTGAACTAGCGGATGCTCTAGTAGCAACGTTTCTTTGCTCATTGCTGAATATTAATTTGTGCCCCCCCCCAAGAAAGCTTTTTCCCATTTTCCAGGTGTGCTACCTTGACTCACCTGATCTAGCCCCATTCATCCATGCTATGGTTACCTTGAGGCTATGCTATTGTAATGAACTTTACATGGGTCTGCTTCTAAAAAGAACTTAGACATTAGAGGAGAGAAAGTGGCATGTACATGCATGGGCTCTGTCTTGATACTGCTCCTTCAGTAAGCAACCTCTTGCTCACCCCACTGCCGCACCTCATGCCTTCTCTCAGCTGTGGAAGATGTACCAAATGAGCCCTTGCTGCCAACCACTTTACTACTATTGGCCATCTTCATGTTTCTCCTGCACACCCACAATATGCCTTCTTAAATTGTACTTTGGCTCAGCTGGCAGAGGCAACAGGAGGAGGAGGAGTTTGGATTTCTACCCTGCCTTTATCTCCTGTAAGGACACTCAAAGGAACTTACAAACTCCTTTCCCTTCCCCTCTTATTGGCCACTGTAAAAACTGGAATGCTGAAGTGAATGGGTGCCAAGGTCATTGTCTGCCTAGAGTGCCAGAAAACCTGGGATCAGCCCTGGATGGGTCATTGCATCACCAAATTTGGACTTGTGGGTCACCATATCAAAAAGATTAGGAACCACTGGGTTACTGAACAGTTACTAGTTTCAGTTCAAGGTTCTAATTATCACCTACAAAGCCCAATACAACCCCCCCTCCCGCAGCAGCCAGGGACAGTACTGCTGCCATGCTACCCTGTCTCCTCCAGAAGGCTTTCGAGTGATGTGGGGTAAAACAGGTAAAACAAACAAAAAAACTCAAGCCATCTGAAAGCACTTCAATTGGTTAAATGGAGTTATACTACCCTTCTGGGTGGTGTAACTCCAAGGTCCCAGAAAGCATGTTCTCAGCCCTCAAGCTTGGGTGGGAGCCAGCTAATGTCAGCTCCACCCCTGGAGATTCTTTCTCCACCCACCACCCCCCTTGCACCAGTGTCCAAACAGACTCCAGCATTCCTCCACGGCAGCAGCCACTTCCTGGCTAAGAGGCATCCAGGCATCAGCACCTTTGCTGGCAGAAGTGCCCCTTGTGTCAGCAGAGGAGGCAAATGCAATTGTGCAATCCCATACCACCTCCATCAGCCCTGTCGCCACTCAAATAGATTTGAGCTGCCTGGCCCACATACCTGGAGGATCACATCTTGTGCCATACTCACCATGGCAGGTTAGCTTCACTGTGTCAGTTTCACACATCTGTGCAAAACTTTCCGAAAGAACCATCTCTAAATGGGTAAAATCAGCAACTGTTCACATGTATTTTCTGTAGTGACTCCTATCCTATTGAATGGGCTGCCTAAGGCAGTCAAAAAGGCTTCTATCCGACTATCATATCACAGAATGTGCAGAAAGAATAGTTCAGGAGAGCATTTTTAGACAGGAATGAAAACTGTAGTATAATGGAGCAGCTCAGAAGCTCACTTTTATAGGGGAAAGGATTTCAGTCTACGCAAGCTTTTTTAAAAAAATTATATCACCTATCTTTTACTGCACTGTCTTACTTTTGTGATCCACTTCTGACATTGTGGCATATTATTCTCGAACAGGGTTTTTTCCATCATTTTTTCTTCTTGTTTGCACTGTTTCCCAATGCTATCATTGTAGTCCTCCTACATTGTTTATTGGACATCTTTGTTGTCTGATTCAATTTTTTAAAGAAATCTGTAGACTACTTTCAGTTTCTGTGAGAAAGGCAGGCTGTGAATGAATGAAATAAAATAGTCCTGTTCTAACAGTGGTCAAGTGTTGTTTCAGAAACTAAGTAGGGTTAAAAGGATCACAGGGTAGCACAGATATTTGTGGCGGGCGGCCGGCGGGGGGGGGGGGGGGCTCGGTGGCAATCAAATCCCTCACTAACTCAAAGAGCTGCTTGAAATCAGTCGTTGACTTAGAATGTGTATACTAAGATCCAAAGAGGGGTGGAAGAGAAATTCCAGTGTCCTCTCTTTAACTCCTAATGAGCTTCCTTTACTGTGCTTGAAATGGTTTCCTTTTTTCTATGGCCAGTGCTGAATTTCACAATACAGTGTCTGTAGAAACAGACTGCAGAAATTCAAAATAGACAGCCTAACCAAGAGGCCATTGCCAGGTGTCTAGATACCAACCAAAATGCTGGTGTTCAGATTTAGCTGGCACTTTGGACTCAGTCTTGAAAGGTTTCTGTGAGTGAAGAAGAGAGAAGACAAGAAAAACAGCCAAGAAGAACTGCCACGGATGCAGGTGAAATGTTAGGAGCTAAAACTGCCACAGCCTTACAGCCTGGAAAACGCACAACAGCCATGAAAGCTTTCAGCAATACAAATTTGAATCTCCTTTCTTATATCAGTCAACTTGGAAGAGTTCTTGGTTAAGCAGATACTTCCTGCTTCTCGTGTATTTGGTGAGCATGATCCATTTCATGGTATCTTTAAGTATATAAGAAAACAGAAGTAAAGAAGAACTGCACAATAGTGAAGCATCTGAACATTGGGAATATCAAATAGGTTTTAAATGAGCAGTTCTTTTCTTAACTGAGCTCTGTGATGTGAACGAGACAGGCAAGTGTATCTTCATAGTTCCAGGTTGGTTGTCAGATTAAGATAATCCCAACTAGGCAAGTGTTCTGAGAATCTTAACTGCATGGAAAACATTGTTTTAGTGTGGGTTGTTTGTTGCCTTGCAAAACAAAGAGTATCTCTGTATTGCTTTTTATGACTCCCTAGGAATACTACTAAGAGAACTAATGACTTTCTGAAATTGCATTGCGTGTCTAGTGCAGGACAGAAATTCAATAGTGCCATCCTGTGGTCAAAATATACACAGCCACCATAAAGACATGATTTGTTCCGCTCTCCTTTCTGATATGCTGTTTCTCCTACCTGAAAGTGACCTCTATGAAGGAACAGAGATGTTCACTGCCTCATGTGAAGAACTCACATCCCATTTGTTTTGTTACTTGTTCAGAAGGCACTACGAGTGTTTCTGTAGTCACGTATTATTGACAGGTAGCTGAGAAATGCTGATTCTTTGGGAAACAAATGTTCAGTGTTAACCATCAATGTCACACAATTTCTCACTTTTTCCCCCCTTTTATTCTGAATCAAGATATAGACGAATGCTCCTTTGAAAGGACGTGTGACCATATCTGTATTAACTACCCGGGAACTTTTGAGTGCCTGTGCCATGAAGGTTACACGTTATATGGAATGACACACTGTGGAGGTTTGGAGAGTCTTTTGTATTACTTTTATTTCATGTGTTATCCTTTGGCTCTTCCGCACCTGCAGAATAATGCACTTTCAGTCCACTTTCACAATTGTTTGCGAGTGAATCTTGCAATTCCACACAGTTGCAAAGTGCATTGAAAGTGGATTGAAAGTGCATTATTCTGCATGTGTGAAAGGAGCCTTTATTATGTCAGACCTTTTCTTAAAACATTGTTATCGTAATGACCATAGGGAGGGGAAAACACTGTTGGAGATGTGATCCCAGGGGGCATGCTCAAATCACTGCCTAGCCATGAGTACTTCTCCCTTACAAGAAACTGCGCTAGAAAGTTACTTTAATACTGTGCTAGAAAATTACTTTAAAATTACTTTCTAATTTCTTCACAACGTTCTCCTGTGCAAAACTGAGTGTTTTATATTCACCAGGTGTTCTCTTAATGCTTGAAAGACTCTTCACCAAATATTTTATAGTTGTACTTGATATGCCGTTTTTAATTTCAGTCATATGCAAGATTAATTCATTTAAATATTCTTTCAGATATCGATGAATGCAGCGTCAACAAAGGGAGCTGTGGCTACGGATGCTTGAACACGATGGGAAGTTATGAATGTGTTTGTCCGCCTGGGAAGAAGCTACACTGGAATAAAAAGGATTGTGTTGGTAAGCAGCACTTCACAGTTTGCATTTTCTCTACTTTAAAAAAAACCTGCTTATAGGAAAGTGTATATTTGGGGGTGACAATGGCCCAGTTCAGGTCTTGCTGAACGCTCATTCATTCATACATTTATTACAGTCATAGACCAGACATATAAGCAACCAAAGAGTGTGATATTTACTCGAATCATCATCATCTCAGCTAGAGGATCCGAGTCCCTCAACAGTTCATGGGGTCTCTCTGTCCTCCTCCCCCCTCATCACATGTAAATCCCCCTCCCTGCCATTTTTCTTGAGAAACTAATTGTGGTACAGGTGACCCCCCTGCTTGTTTTACTAAGTGTGGTTAGCATGGCAGTTTACGAATACAAATCCATTTCTAACTGGCACTTTCACTAACCATAGTTAACTGCAAATCATAACGCTGCACTCTATTTAGCTACAGCAATGGAAAAGATGGGCACATTCATGGGTGAACAGGGAGGCAGAGTGCACCACTCTTAATTACTACTCCACACTGATACCAGAATTTGTGTGCGGTTAAAAAAAATCTTGGACTATTTTATGATTTTATAGAGCATCACTTGGCCAAATTATATTAGCTCTCTCGATTTGCAAAACTGTAAATATGTAATGATCCATTTTCTTAATGCTGGAATATCCCTTTGTATTAATATCTTCCTATTTTTTCTGTTATTATTGGGATTTTTTAAAAAAAAGTTGAAAAAAGAAATAACTTTTTCTCCCTCTCTCAAGATGTTAACGCTTGGGAATCTCCCAATGAAGTTGATGGGCATGGATAGAGTTACCAGATGCCTGCTAATAGTGGGCAGTCTCCCAAGGATTTTCCACTGCCCACCAACACTCAGCTGTTTGGTGGGTAGAAGCAGGCTGAAAGGGAGGGAGCGATCTGCCTCCATGCACAATGACATCAGTTCTGGCATGATGTAGAAGTGCCAGCACCACCCTGGAGGAAGCTCTGCCTCTCTCTAGGGAAACCATAGAGTTCTGGGGCAAGTGCTAGAGCATCCCCCGGAGCGATGCCAACTCCATTGCTCTAGAAGTGTCATCATCACACACAAACACAGATTACCACCACCACCACCCCCCGTACCTAGGATCTGGCCACCCTAGCAATAGATTCAGGACAGACAAAAGGAAATATTTCTTCACTCAATTACTAAATAAATTGTGAAATTCACTGCCAGAGGATGTAGTGATGGCCACAGGCATAGTTAGTTTTAAAAAGGGTTTAAACTGATGCATGGAAGATAGGACCATCAGTGGCTACTAGCTGTAGTAACTAAAGGGAATGATCATTTGTAGAGGCACTTCGAATCTCAGTAGTAGAAGGCAGCATCAGGCTTCTGTGCCCAGTTTGTTGACCTTCCAGGGCAACTAGCTGGCCACTATGTGCCCACAGGCTCAAAAAGGCTGGAAACCCCTGCTTTAAATAGTGAGAGGGCTAGATCAGTGCCCACTGGGATTGAACAATTTGTTACTTGATAAACTAATGGCCCAATCCAAAGTGGGGGAACAGACCTACCATTGGGAGGGACTTCGGGCTATGCCAGCAGATTTGCCCTTTCCAGGGCACTTGCCTCAGCGGAGGAATAAATCCACTGGCAACTCTCTGCAGTGGTAAAATATGGCACTGAATGCTGTGCCAGCTTCCCTGTGCCCCTGCCAGCAGCGGTTTTGGGGCGTGGCCGGGAGAGGAGCTGATGCTAGTTGTCTCCCACCCAGCCATTGCCCCTGTTGTGCTAGCAGTTGGGGGTTTGGACTTACGCCACCTTTTTGATGGCGTACGTCCATGAAGCCTAATGGGGAGTTTGTGGTGGCAGGGGGGCTCTTTGTGTTTTTAGCCTCCCTTGCCACTGAATAACCTCCTTGGGTCCATCTGCCCGGCATGGCTGCAGCGCTGCATCCAGGCCCCTTGCCTTCTTCATGGGTTAGTGACCAACCAGGGGCTTGATCAGCTGGCAGTGTTTGCTCCCTGCAGGGGATGGAGAAAAGGAGTGGGGATTGGCAGGCCATGACATGCTTGGTAGACAAGGCTCAGCACGACTTCACTGACAAATTGGGCAGAGCTAGTCTGTTATACTCCTGTTTCACCTGAACTGTAGCTTTGGATTTAGAATAATATCAATGGACTTTCAACAATTAATAGAATAAGAACACACCCTCTTGCTTTTTTCTCTCCAAGAAGATGGTGAGAAATGCAACCTTCCTAAGCAGCTAGAAAGCCATCAATCCAGATGCCTCAGTTGGTGTGTAGCAAATCGGGAGGAGTTGAGAGCTGTTTCTTATCATGTCCATCTAATATACTTTTTGTCCCAGGTTGGTACAGTATTGTTTTTTTTAATCCTGCTCGACAAAATTAATCCTTCCCTTATCTTATTCATTATGCCTTAAACACTAATTTAGTATAAACTGTGGCTTCTTCAAAACCAAAATGTATATAAATGAAGTAGCAGCGACTGAATACCATTCGACTTTACCATTCTTGGCACATTCTTTGGTTTTCATTTAAAAAACTTTTTTTTTCATATAAATGCTATAACAATTGCAGTACTTTCTAAGATTCCTTTCTAAGATTCCTTTAAATCTGTGGCTCTACTATTTGGATGGGAGACCAGACCACCAAGGAAATCCAGGGTTGTTTCCAAAGGCAGGCAATGGCAAACCACCTCTGAATATCTCTTGCCTTGAAAACCCCTCTGGGCTCACCATAAGTTGGCTGCAACTTTCCACCAGCAACACATTTATTTTCTCTTTTATGTATATATGTCATCAAAGGTTCTAAAGAGATGGCAAAAGGCAGAACAGAAAGCAGGCAGCCTAATTTTTATTCCTGAATACTTACTATAAGAGTGGCAAAAATGATAAAGGGAAGGCAAAAATAACATTAAAGCAAAGATTATGTACAAGAGCAAATGGAAGTGGGTTACCAAATTTATTAACCTATTCTGGAACAGCCAGGCTTCATATCCTTGCACAGGGGGCAAGGCATCAGAAGGACACAATGACTTTAGCAGTAGATTGAGAATATATAAATATCGTCTTTATATGCTTTTCTGTGGATAAATAAAAATAGTCAAAGAGTTTTACAAGTTTGAAAGTATGAATATTCATTCTGTGATAGATATTTGGAATACATTTAGTAAATACTTGTACTCTGACAAAGTCTTTGTTAACACCTCCTATTATAGAAAGGAAATTAACCAAAAAGACTGACATAAAAATGCAAAAACTGGGAAAATGCCAAGTTTGGAAGATATTTAGATTTAGTGTGCCATAACAGGGTCATTCCCTATGACACTGCTTCTACATACCAGAATCTTAAATTTTCAATTTTTTATTATTTCCAAATATGCACTTTCATATCCTACACACTTTCGTATGCTTGCAAATAAGAAGAAATAAAGACTTATGCCTAATAAATTTTTGTCTTACAACCAGAGGTGTGTTTTTTTAAAAAACCATCTACTGACTCAACTTAAATCATAAGCACAATAAAAAAATGATTGAAGTATTTTGGTTTTGAACTAAGTACTGAGAAATGGGAATTTATTCACACAAAAGGTTCATTATTTTCTGTGAACATTCAGTTAAGAGAGAACCAGTTTAAAATGATTAACCAATAGTACATGATGCTTTGAGGTTATCTAAAATTAGTAGCTTAAGTAATAGATGTTTGTTTTGTCTTTTGAAATCAGCTGACTTCCATACATAGGAGATGTGGATGTTGTAGCATGCAGTTTTTCTGAAAAGTGGTTGATAAAGTTATTCATGATATTTGTAACATTATACTTCCAATGGAGCCTGAAGTATTAAAAAAATAATCACACTGAAATAATTTTAATTATTCATAGGGAACTGGTGCAAAATTAATTGACAGTAGCAAGAATTATTTTCATGAGACATTGGAAGACCCAGATACATCCTATTAAAAAGACTGGTGGTTAAAAGTTTATGATGCTCAGCAAATGGTAAAAAAATTTAAGCAGATGTTAGATGGCCACCTGACAGCAATGCTGATTCTATGACTCACCAGGAATTAGGCAGTAGCAAGGGGGAGGCCTCCATGTGGAAACACTTTTATATCTTTGACTGGGAAAGCATTGCTGATGACAGCCTCCAACGCTGCTATTCAGACAACAACAATTGGGATGCTCTTCAGATGTTTTAGGTGTACTGTCAAATGTGGCTCTCTGCCGTCTATCAATCAACTTGTATCATGTGCAAAAGGAAAAACATGAAGATGGTAGGCAAATTTTCTGGGACAATATGCCTTATCCTTTCTTGTTTGCTATATGGACTGATTTAAGTGACACAAAACAAATTGGGTACGATCTGAGTCTACAAAATCTTGTATGATGACAGAGGAGGGGCTCCATGTATGCTTACAGTGAATGTAGTCATGACATAGTGCCGGCAAAAAAAAAACACCCTCTAGTAAGGCAGTAAGGGGATTTCCCATGTCCAAACTTTTGAACCTTTCCTTTTGCTTTCATTTCTGCTCAGACTCTGAGAACAGTTATTCAGTGAGCTGTGGGGTGCCTGTCCACCAGAGCAAGTTAAGCCAGAAACGTAATATGACACTTCCCAGTTGTGCAGGTAAGTGCAGCCTCTCCATGAACAGAGGCACTCCCATAAATGTAGATGTTGTCCTTTGTTATTGCTTAAGACTGGGAGTGTCATGGCATTAGGCAGCGGGTGGCTCAGAGGCAGAACTCAGTCTCCAGGTTTTCATTCTAGCCACCAACACCTCCCTCCACCTTTTATCTTTAGCAGAAATATAAGTCCATGGTGTGAAGCATATAGGCCCCTTCTGCCCAGGCCAATAAACCCGGGCTGGGGATGAGAAAAAACCCGTGTTGGGGCGGAACTTCGCATAGCTCCTGCTCCTAATGTGAATCTGCCCCATGTTTTCCCCCCAACCCAGGTTTCTCAAGAATTGCACTTTCTGTGATTCTTGCATTTTAATGTAAGTAGCAGCTGCTCACAAGCAAATGGCTGCCCTGAGAAGCGTGTTACTTGGCCGTGCTTCCCTTTTCCCCCCAGTCTCTGCCTCTCTGCTGTGCCTCTCTGCAGGGGCACAGGGGAGGCAGCATAGCTGTGGAGGTCCATGCCTGCCTGGCTCCATAGCTACGCAGCAGAGGGAGGTGATTGGGAAAAAAACACGCCTCTGTTCGAAGGCACGACGGCAACCTGCATTGCCTCCGTGGGCTCTGTTCGCTGCCTGCACAGAGGGATGCAAATGCACCTACAGCAACACAGGTTGATAAACAGAGGAGGCTATGTCTATGCAATATGGGTCAGGTGGAGACACTCGATCATCCCCTCTTTCATTGTGTAAGGTTTGCAAAAATCAGAATGTCACAATCTGCACTTATCCCATTTCTGTATAACAATCTAACTGATGCTCTTAAGATACCTATGCTTTTGAACAACATGGATCCCACAGTGTGTGAGAATGTAGCAAAATTTCTGCTAACAATAATAGACGTAAGTCTAGATGAATACCAACCAATGTCTATGTATTATGACCACATATAGCCAGCAGTAATTTTGCTAGCTTCTGTCAGTATCCGATGACGTTTAAGTGAGTTAACTTAGCTGAAGGAATGTCCTATAGTTACAGAAGGACCATGTATATATTTTAGTATTTAGTATTTTAGTACCAGTGTCTATAATTGTGAGCAATAATGGGCAAATTTTGTATGCTGATTTTGTATGTTTATTTTATGCCAATAAAGGCTTGTGACTGACTGAGAACATTCCCAAGTGAATGCTCTGACATTTGCTAAATCTCAGACGTTCAGTGTAACAATATTTAACTACATTACCAAAATAAACTTTTTAACACAGGTTGCTTAACCCCGGCTGCAAACCAATGTACTTTGCCTGTGCGGAAGGGGCCTTAGAGACTCATTCTTTTCACACATGCCTCAGCAGGCCATTATCTGTGGTTTGCATCTGCATCCCATTTCAAATGTTCAAAATGAGTTGATTGTGTGGTGGAGGAGTTAGGAGACCCTGCACCCAGTCTGCACTCTTGGTCCGCTACCTGAACAGACTCACCTGACGGCCAAGTCTCTGAGGGGATACTCGCCGTAGACAGCTCTCTACAACTAAGTTTGTACATGTGCTGCGTCTGCCTGTTGCCTTCCCACATACAAAAGTAGCCTTTGGGGCAGTGGAGGGGAGAATGAACAGCTGGATGTTTTGGGAGGGTGGGGAGTGCTCATTGATCTTTATACAGAAAGGTGGGATTTAAAATATTTATTTGCCATGACCAGAAGCTAGTTTTCCTTTCAGAGTAAAGGAATGATTTGGGGGAGGCATGGGAATAGTTCTGTAGAATATTTAAATTTCTTCCTTTTTCTGCAAACCCCCCACCCCATAAAAAAAGCAAAAGGATAGAAATTCAGGCCTGTCTCCAGGATTCCCTAAAACATATGTACTCTTTCATTTTCTATCTCAGACATATTAGCGCCACCTGTAAAGCAGAAGGCTCGTTTTAAAATCAAGGATGCAAAGTGTCTCTTAAGGCCTCGTACCAAAGAAAAAATTAAAGATGTTGGGAAGCAGCAAGCAGTTACAGGTATGCGCGTCTGTGAGTGGGTGGGTCATAATATATAGACATAAAAGGTTCTTTTTCTGTGTTGGGGGTGGGGGAGCTTGTAAGTTTCAGGCACACTGGCAGTATAATGTAGCTCCAATTTTGCAATGGACAGTACTGCTGAAAGGAAACAAAGTCAGCAATAATTATAGTTCCCTCAGGTAAGCTATCCTGTTCATGGTAGGCATCAACACTTGCCTGGTATTCAAGCATAAGGCTCGTGGTTGGCTGTGGAACCATATAACTGAATATTGCTAGGGAAAAGAGTATGGGCAAAGAGGTAAAGGGACACCTTAGCCATTTGGAATGGATTTCCCATCCCCTGGGGGCAGGGGGGTTATAAGGGTTATCTTGTCCCACACCAGTTTCCCGACTGTATTCCTGCTGCAGACTGGTATTTGCTCCACAGACAAAAATATTCAAATACCCATATCCAGCCCCCTCTGCAGAGAGGACGTTGGCTGGAAAGGAGAGTACAGTGAGAAAAATCACACATTCCCTAGAACAGGGGTCTGCAACCTGCGGCTCTCCAGATGTTCATGGACTACAATTCCCATCAGTGGGGCTGATGGGATTTGTAGTCCATGAACATCTGGAGAGCCGCAGGTTGCAGACCCCTGCCCTAGAACCACAGCATGAGCTCCTACTACAGCCAACATTTGCCCTTCGAAGCCAGCAGGGCTCTTGCTTCTGTCATATCTGGTTTCAGTTCCAGAGTCTCCATTCAGATACAGGCTTCAAGTGGACCTTGGACAGCTCCTGGGAGCAGCAGTCAGCAGGCTCCATTAACTCCATTATCAGAACACAACTGGGGCCTTTTCCTAGAGAAAGAGGTTGTTAGAAGCTGTGTCACCCCAAAGGGGGAAAAAAGTACACAATCCATTCAGTACCTTTCATCATTTTAAGGCCGAGGTGGTGAACCTTTGGCACTCCAGATGTTATGGACTACAATTCCCATCAGCCCCTGCCAGCATGGCCAATTGGCCATGCTGGCAGGGGCTGATGGGAATTGTAGTCCATAACATCTGGAGTGCCAAAGGTTCGCCACCACTGTTTTAAGGTATCATGTGAATTGTGTTCTGGTTTTGTAGCTTATAGTGGACAACAGCCTTGTTGTGATGTTATAAGGCTCCTTACAGGCTCCATTACTATAGAATTGTAGGGGAATTGTGAAAGCCTGAGAGGATAAATTCCATTGAGGGTTTGAATTGCTCAATAAAGTCCCCAAATGTTGACCGGATCGTCATCCCTCTCCCCTCCCACAAGTCCTCCCAACCCCCATGATGATGAACTGTCCTCTCCTTTGGAATGGGTAAGCTTTCTTGTCCATGCCTGAGTAGCAATTCAGACAAGGAACATGATGTATCAGATACAAAAATGAGACAAAGTGCAGTAGGATTATATTAGAATGCACTGGGCTTAAACTTCCTAGTGCGCTTGCATTGAATGCATATGAACAAATATGAATGAACAAATATTTCCGGTACATTCAGTTTTGCTCATTCAGATTCTATGGCACTGCCACTCCTTGTCCCATAACACCTCTGCTGTCATTCTCTGTCTTGGTTCCCCCCTCCCCCCATGTTGCTTCTGTGATGCGCAGGAGGGCAATTCCCTTGCACAGACAACTGCCAGGTGACTTTTGTGAACTTCAAGTGTGACTCCTCGAAGAAGAAACGTCGTGGCCGAAAATCCCCATCCAAGGAAGTGTCCCATATCACCACTGAGTTTGAAGTGGAGCTGAAGTCCGAGGAAGTCTCAGGTTAGCCAGCCAGTGCTAAGTGAGCAAAGTGGTTGCCAGTGAAAAGAATGACATCTGCAATGGCTGAAGACCCAAAAAAATTGTCGTTACATTATTATCACAAGAGTGTCATGCCTGTCATGGGATGGAGGGCGGGGGGGACATGCGTGTAATGCACAAACATCTCACCTCCTCTCTGGTGAGAGATGTCGAAACTCATGAGGAGAGGGCAGACTTTATCCACTGTGGTCCCACTGCCAAGGTTGCCAAAAAAAAAAATCTCCCCATTCGAATCAGTGATAACCAGCCAGTTGTGTGGGAGAAAGTCAGTGGTGGGATTCAAATAATTTAACAACCGTTTCCAGTGATAGGTTTCAAATAATTTTACAATTGGCTGTTTACAAGCACCGAATCCCACCACTGGAGAAAGTGAATGATGTTTCCTGTTCCTCTTGACCCCAACCATTAGGACTCAAACCTGCTCCAGTCAGTAAAGCTATATTCTAAATCTGGGGTCTGCAACCTGCGGCTCCGGAGCCGCATGCGGCTCTTTCAGCCTTATACTGTGGCTCCACATGGCCTGGAGGTTGGAGGGTAGCATGGGCGGGTCCCTCCAGCCCTCCAGAGCAGTGCTGGAAGGAAAGGTGAGCTCCATGCATGAGGACGCCACTTTTCATGTTCCCTCCACTCACCTCTCCTTCCAGCGCTGCTCTGGAGGGCTAGAGGGACACGCCCATGCTGCCCTCCAACCCCTGGAGGTCAGAGGGTAGCATGGGCATGTCCCTCCAGAGCAGCTTCCATCCCCCCTCTGCCATCCCCGCAGCCGCCATCCCCCCTCTGCCCCACGGAGCAGGCGACTGCCTTCTCCATCGAGCAGAGGAGGTTCTCCTTCCTGGTACCTCGGCCTCCTAGCGCTGGAAGGAAAGGTGAGTGGAGGGGCCGAACTGGAGCCGCCTCTCTGGCTCGGTAGACCTTCAGGGCCATGGAAAACAGGTCAAAATGGCTCTTTGGGTGGTAAAGGTTGCCGACCCCTGTTCTAGATTCTGTTTCTTGGTCACACTGGATTGTGCTACAAATTGGAGCCAAACAACAGATACTATTTACTGTTCTGTAAATGTTATATTCCAGTCAAAGATAAGGAGAATGTGTAGAAAATGTTCATTTTTATTTCTTAAGAACATACCAAACATGAACTGAAACACTTTTAGAACCCAAATCATTTAAGCAATGAAATCTATTAGCTGCCATCTCTTACTGCTCCCCCAAATTCCACGTGGTTAAGTCTTAAAGGGGCAGTAGCTTATAAACCATCAAACATAAAACTTATATCAGCTATTATTCCCTGTCATAAACTCCAGGTTTGTATACGATATTATTTCTCACAGAAAAGGGAAGTGAGAGTGATTCCCAAACAATAAGCCAAAAATACTGTGAAAAAAGTCCCGGTGATGGTCATCTATGAGTCAGAGTCATTATATTGGTGGGCAGAGAATCCCTGGGAGGAGAATAGATGGAGCTCAGCAGTTAAACTTATCCATTTATCCACTTTATGCAGAAGATCTCAATTTCAATCCCTAGCATTTCCATGTGTAGCGGGTCTGGGAAAAAGCCCTTCAGTTCCTTGCATCTTGAAAAACTACTGCCAATTGGTTGTGGGGGTGGGCAGGGGCGCGGGGCGCACGTGTGCCCCCGGCGCAGTTCCTCCTCACTCCGCCCCTGAATGAAACATTATACTTAGCTAAGCCTAAGGCATTTTCCACATAAGCAATTTACATCATTCCTAGCCTGCAAATTAACGTTTCCTCTGTGGAGTTCCACACTGTTTTTCCCGTTTGGATGTGGAAACATTTCCAGCCCCCTTTTTCTCTGTTGTTTCTGAAGACACGTTTACAGTCATGTTTCTTGCTGAAACATTTCTGAGCCAGCTTTCCTCTCAGCGTCATCATATTGAAACATTATTTCTTTCTGGCCAAAACAGCGGGCCGTTTTTCATGCCTCCTGTGCAGTTGCCAGACCTCCCCTTCAGTGCTTTCTCTGCCATTTTTTGGGGGGTCCCAGCCTCACTCCTCTCTCCCTAACAACAACAACAACAAATAACAGATTTCTCTCTGCATTTCCAGCATATACACCAATGTTTTTTATCCTTTTTCTTACAATCTTCTAGATAAATGATCTTTAAAATATCTTGGAGGTTTTTTTCCTCTGGAGACTGTTGTTGAAATTTCAAAAGAGCCTGTCCATTTTCTTGCAGTTTCCTGGGTGAATGACCTTCTATAATTTCTGGTGACTTTTTTCCAAAGTCAGTCCTGGAGTTTTTGAAAGAATCTTCATCTGTAAGATGTGCTGCCAATTGTCCTGTCTGACCTGCTGTTTTCATAATTATTTTCCCTGTAGATAGGTAGAAGCATTTCCAAGGCAAGCAAGATTTTCCAATTGTATTCTTCCTCTTCTTTCAAAGAAATTTGGCCCAGAAGGTTAGGCACAATTTTCCTCAGGAGCATACCCAGCAGGTCCCCCAAAATTAGTATATTACTCGTTCTCTCCACTAATGGTTCTCTGTAGGTTAGCTCAGTATCAAAAAGATCTTCACCAATTGGGGCACACTTTTGTAGTTTCTCCACAAATTCCTTTTCGAGATCCATTCCATCCACTGTCTGTGAATCTTCAACCATAGTAATAGTCCAAGCAAGCTCCCGGAGTTTAAAATTCTGTAATTGTTGTTTTAAGTCTTCTTGTACATTAAATTCTGATAGTTTAATCTCCTCTTTTAAACATTTAAGATCTTAGTCCATATTAATACAACAACAACAAGCCTTTATTGGCATACAAAACAGGACAGTCCATATTAATATCTGATTGACTTATCTGTTGAGAGATTAATAAAAGTTGTTTGATGATCTCCTGTACTTACGGACTTCTTTGAGAATAGAAAGCTCAGAATTGGAATTCTTTCTCAAATCCACAAGGTGGCATCACCTTAGACCATTTCTCAATAATTCACATATAACATTCTGGGAAGTGGTTAATTTAAGTAAGTGTGGTATGAGATAATACTGTTTCTGTTCTCGCGGTCCAGTAACAATCTTACTGCAATGGTATTAAGCTATTCCAAGTCAAAAAATTTTTAATCAAATCTCAACCCAAGCTTAACCCCAGCAAACCTGCAATGCTCTTTTGCTTATCAAAGGATATCTCAGATGCTTGTAAATCGCTCCATGATCATTTCGTTACCTCCACTTGCTGCCCAAAGAGGTTACATGTATCTTCTTTTTTATTGCCCCAAGCAATAGGTACTTGTCAATTTGTAATGCATTGAAGTCCACAGCTTTCATGTTTTCCAAATCAAAAGATTTGATAATCCACTCGAAAGATTAACTGTCCAGTCCAGGCAGAATAAAAGTAACTCCAAGCCACGAGACAAAAACAAATCTTGAACAGAAGATTTTAGCGAAAGGCTTTCTCAGTTCTCTCAAGTGTCCACAAATTACATCAAGAACTCTGCAATCACTGCACCTCACAGCTGAAAAGAGTTCGACTCTTATCAAGAGAGCAAATAAATCAATTCGCTTGTTGCTGTCCATCATCTTGAATGCTTTTAAGTTTGGCAGTCTTAACATCCAATTAGTGCCATTCAAACAACAACCAAAACAAAACAAAAGGCTTCTCTGTTTCGTTTCTTAGTAGAATTGTCTGTCCTTCAGTACAAAAAAAATCTTACTGCAGATCCAAAAGAAAAGCTTAAACAGGAGAAAACAAGAGTAGAAAATTTTAAAAGGGGTGGGATGAACAGGGCTTTCTCTTCTGCTGAAACGGTATACTTACTCTCATTGATCCTGAATGTTAACAATGCTCATGAGTCAAAATAAACCCAAACTAGCCCAACTGTTGAGTTAAAGGTTCTCAAAAAGGCTGAGAAGGCCAGAGTGTGACTCTTTAACTGGCTGTATGCCCCTTTTCGGTAGTGTGGCCAGGAAGTAATGAGAGCTCAGGCCGAATGAGATGCCCTGTCTCAGGAGCGTGGACAGATACTGAGGTAAATGATGGGATCAAAAACATCTTCAAAATGGGATAAGTCACGTGTGTGGAAAAAGCCTAAAAGTTAAATGGAAAACATCTAAGTAATGCATAAAAAGGCTTTTTTAAAAAGTTCTTAACCAACTAAGAATGCCTTTAGCATAAACTCTAGTAAAATGAATGGAAGTTGCAAAAGCACAGATACTATGCAAGTGTGTTTTGTTTCAATGGGATGTGCTCAGGAAAGTGTTCAGACAGCTCAATATTTCCCATACTTCTGATAGCTGAGGTTTCTTTTTCTGAATTAACATTGGATTCATAATATTCACTCTTGTAGCAAATAAATGTTCCAACAGCAGTAACTGATGCAGTGACACAATGGGTGCCTGACGAAAGGTTATAGTGGCTGATCTCTAAGGCCAGTAATATCCAGCTGCAAAGTGCATTGAAAGTGGATTGAAAGTGCATTATTCTGCATGTGCGGAAGGGACCTAAATCAGGTATTATTGGATGTTGATGCATAGACACAACAGAACAACTGCCAGAACAGAAAACTAATTAAAAGGAAGCAAACTCAGAACTTCAAAGGAGGATTTAGTTAGTTAGCAGGTTCCTTAGGCTCATTCCGCACATGCAGAATAATGCACTTTCAAACTGCTTTCAGTGCTTTTTGAAGCTGTGCAGAATAGCAAAATCCACTTGCAAACAGTTGTGAAAGTGGTTTGAAAATGCATTATTTTGCGTGTGCGGAAGGGGCCTTAGAGAGACAGCATGAAACATTTTCACAAAGTAAAGTGTATAATTTCTGTCAAGTCCCAGTTGGGTGTCCAGACTGATGTGACTGTGAAAACTTGGATTAAACTCTGGCTCAATCTGTCCACTCTGGAATCAGTTGCTTCCAATTTTCCTATTATTTCTCCACCTAGATACTTGTAATGTTGACTGTTTACAAAAAAAGATGGAGCAGAAGCTACAGACAGCTGTCAAAACCTTGAGGAAATCTATCAACAAACAGCAATTTTACATTGAATTTTCTGGGACTGAGTATGAGGTGGCTCAGAAGGCAACCAAAGCGGTTCCTGAAGGACATGGACCATGTAGTGCAGGGCAAGTGCAGCAGGATGGCAAGTGTGGTAAGATCCAACGCGTGGTGCGTGACACTCGAGTGCATAGAATTTGCTCTGGCACAGCAGCCACCAAAACGACACTTGCAGGCCTCTTTGGTGCACATAAGATCTAACTGCCATAAAGCTTTTCCTGGGCAGCATCAGTCACAGATGTACACAGAATTTTTGTTCAGGTTGTATTTGGGTCATTTTGTTCCACAATGCTCATTTTCTTTCCAAGAGTTATTATAGATTCTGTAGTCTCGGAGAACCAGCAGGGTGTAGTGCTTAAAAGCAGGTGGTCTCTAATCTAGAGAACTGAGTTTGATTCCCCACTCCTCCATATGAGCACTGGACATTAATCTGGTGAACCAGGTTTGTTTCCCCACTCCTGCACATGAACCCTGCTGGGTGATCTTGGGCTGAGAGAATCACAGTTCTCTCAGAACTCCCTCAGCCCTCTGAGAGAATCACAGTTCTCTCAGAACTCTCTCAGCCCTTCCCATCTCATAAGGTCTGTTGTGGGGAGAAGAAGTTTGTAAGCCACTTTGAGACTCCTTGCAGTTGGGAAAAGTGGGTTATAAATCCAAATTCTTCTCTTGTTCGTTGCTTTCCATAGGTTTTAGTAGGAGCCTATGCCCATCCCTACCATACACACTTTGATACCAAAGTGTCTCACCTCAAACCCAGAGGTCTTCCCTGCCAGATCCCAAGCATCTAAAAGGTACCACTCCCGCCCTAGAGTCAGTTACCATTTTCACAAGTCGAGCAACCACAGGCAGGATAAGTGTAAGCTTTCTATCTTTTGCAGAGTCCTCAAATGGAATCTGGAGAGTCTGATTTAAGGTCTTATGCACTAAAAGTTAAGAAAAGTCTTAGTAGTAGGTATGAAGATCTTTGATTTTTATTTATTATTTTATATTCCCAGTTACCTGCAGCGTGGGCACCTATTATAGTGGAGAACATAATCAGTGCATTCTTTGCTCACCTGGAACATTCCAAAACACAGAAGGACAACTGTCTTGTGAACCATGCCCAAGCAGTGAGGGACAGGGTGTAGCAGGTGCACAGCATGTGTCAGAATGTGGAGGCAAGTAAAATTTGCTTATAAAAGTTGTATTCAGAAATAAGGTACGGCAGGTAGGTGTGGAAAGAGGAAGAGATATTGTGGGCAGGATGATTCATAATTATTCTAGAAACAAAATGATTTTTAGTCAGTTACATATCAGACAAGAGGGCAAGGCTATCTTCTGGTAAATAAAATTAAAGTGATAGCATAACACTGAATGTTAAGCATGCGTAACTGTTGTTGATGTCAGAGGAGAAATTATCAGTACGTGCCCAGTTCTTCCTCTGACACCAGTCGGGCACAACAGCTGTTCCCTGGTACATATTTGTGAGAAAGTCCCAGTGGACTCCACAGACATAAACATGTATAGCATTGTGCTGAAAAGTATATAGCTTCGGTCAGATCTATTCGAGTACTGGAGCATTTAAACATTTACAACCAAATATAATACTTTTTTTGTATTCTGTAAGTGTCATTTGATGTATATTGAGTGCCCCCTCTGAGAACCATAGTTCACCAGTCTATGGGTTGGATCCAGACTAAATTGACAGCTTCCGCCAGTTCCCCTTTCCTGCTGCAGCCCTTCCCCTTGTGTCATTCCTCTGGGTCCTCTATCCCCCAGAGTCAGCCTTTCATGGAGACCGGTGGGCTGCAGAGAGAAGGAAGAAGCAGAAGATTCCATCCAACAATTAGAAAATTTAGTCTAGATCCAACCCCGAATGTTTTAGACACTCTCTTAATGCTAAAGAGCTACAGCCATTTTATACCTGTAAGTAACTGGTAATCATTGCATTCAAAAACATACATGGTATATCAAATGCCTATGTTATATTTCCATTAAAAAGTTAGGTTGAATAATGCAACAGAACATTTTCAATTTCTAGGGCAATGTTCTCCTGGATATTTTTCTTCGGATGGCTTTAAACCTTGTAGACCATGCCCACTTGGCTCGTACCAGCCTGAAGCAGGAAGGACCCTTTGTTTTCCATGTGGTGGAGGACTAGTGACAAAATATGAAGGTGCAGTCACGTTTCAGGATTGTGAAACAAAAGGTATGTTTGGAAAGTGGGACTGACAAATAGTTTTCTGGCATCTCCGCCTGGACCTTGGAGACCTCCGCCATATCCCAAGTCTCACTGACTTCTCCCCACTCCTAGTCTTTTTTTTTTCTTTCCCATTTAAAACATTATTCTCCTTCTACCCTCCTATGTCAAAATAAAGGTTTAAAGTGCATGAAAAAGTCCTGTAATCACTCAACTGTGATTATATTGTTTTCTCCCACAGGGGCCATTTATTACCTAAGCACTACTTTTCACAATGGTTTTAGCTGCAAAGGAGTTTGCACCCCTAGAGTTCAGGCAACAACAGGGTTATCTGCAACTCAGCTCTAGCAGCAGATGCTTCCCTCTTCCCAACCGTCTTCCCTCTTCCCTGTAAGCATGCAGTAGGAACTAAAAACAAGCTTTGGACAGACAATGATGATTCAATAACCAAACAGCCTCAACTGGAAAAATACTCACACACCCTCTTCGGCTCTTGTTTCACCCATCCCACACAAAGCCCTTCTGTTAGCTTGCTCTGTTTGCATGCTCCAGCAAAGAAGTATAAACAAAGGTTTTGTGACATATGTGTTCCATAGAAAGCATGTCCAAATCTGTCACTTGCCTTAGCATTGTATTCTAAAGAAATCTAAGGTGTTATTTTATTTGCATGTATTTAAAATTTTATACACCATTTTTATTGTGTGCACAGTAATTTCATTTTAAAAATTCACAATTTCACAAAAAATTCCACAAATACACAATATAATGTGTTGTATTTTAAATACTTATACCAAAGTATAAATAGTTATACCACAGCCAAATGTTGCCTTCAGGCAAATGGATAACATAAATAAGTGGCTGAGACTAAAAGTTCTTCATAGCTGGCATTACCTCTTTACAACATACCTCCTGATTTTGTGCTCACTGTAATTTTTCACCTCCCTCCCTAATTCTATCATCATTATTATTGTTGAGCCTATTTTATTTTTATTGTTATCCACTAATATCTGGAGCTGATTTTGCATTGAAAATAAATATCGAGTGACTGATGGAAATACTTATACCCAGCTCCTTGGCAAAAAAACCTAGTTCCTGGGCAGCTAACATAATTGAAATAATTGAAATAATGATAATCGAAAAGCTAGGAGGCAAGGAATAAAAAGTGCAAACCACAAGAAAAAAAAAGCCCAAAAGTCTAAAACCAAAGACTACAAAACAAAAGGAGGAGGAACAAACCTAAAATCTTAAAACAATTTTAAAATATCTTTATTCAGCAGTGAAGAGTCAGTGATGTGAACCACAGGCTGCCGTAAGATACAACAGAATGAGTTCAAAATGCTGAGCTCAAGATGGTCCTGTTGTTTCCCAAGAAATCCTATATTTCTTACAACATGTAACTCTGTTCATTTTTATTCCACTCTTTGTGGCTTCATTTTTAATGTATTGAACAATAGGGGAAATGACATGCCTTTCCACCACACAGTTCATTGTTCTCCTGGCCACCACTACAACTCTACAACCCACAGATGCATCCGGTGCCCTGTCGGAGCCTACCAACCTGAATTTGGACAGAACTATTGTCTTGCCTGCCCTGGGAACACCAGTACAGACTTTGATGGCTCTACTAATGTTACACACTGTAAAAGTAAGTTTCATTTGTATGAATTAATTGACCACACATTTATGTACAAATACAAAGTTGTCAGAGAAATTGTGTCATTATTATTGCAATCCCTAGACATAATTCGCTAAGGGTTTGGAATGTCCAACAATGAACCCCCAACCAATGGGTCCGCAGGACTCCCATTGGTTGGAAGTGTGTCCCTCGCGTTCTAACCATCCCCAAACCTCCCTTCCCAAGACCTGCAGACCTTGGGAGGTGAGGTAGGGGGAGAAGCACAAAGGATTGGGCCCCCCCCCACCTCCCTTTTCTGTTTCCCAAGCTATGCAGGGGAAAACGAGGAGACTGGAAAACAGCCCAGTCCTCCATGTGCGGCTCAGCTAGGATCCAGCTCCCTTCCCTGTTTCTCATACTGCACAGGGCTTGGAAAACAAGGGAGGGAACAGCCCTCTACCCCCACCCAGCCTAGAGCCCGTTTTATTTCATTTTAAAATGGGTTTTACTGCTAGTTTGTAATAATTATCAAAGCCCTGTATAATCTTCAATCTTTTCATTCTGAGAAAAACCTTTTTTTGTGTGTAATGCAGATCTACTTATTAGAAAAACAAAAAAAGCTTAAAAGGGGGGAAGATAAGAAAAGGAAAGACTAATGAGGGGGAAAAAACAAAGAAAAGAGGGAGGAGGAGAAGAGCCTGTTTCCAAGAGCTCAACAGCTCACTCAGCTGATTCTAGATTGTTTCAGAACTGGTGGGTCTGAATCCAGACCTCTGCAGTTCACCTGTCAGATGTTAAGATCCCCAATATCTGGGGAGGCGAGAGCGAAGGACAAATTTGCTCTGCAGCTGGTAAAATAGCTCCTATCAGCAATGTGTAGCCTGGGAGCACTCATAGACTCAACCAGAGTGAAACACCATTTCATTGGAAGTCCCACAACCATTTTGTTAAATCAGAGGTCTGAAAAACCATGTGGGTTGTCTGATGCCCTAGGGGCCTTCAACCTAAGGTAACCTTCATATTTGTAATGTTTAATCCCCACTTGTACGTGTGTACATCTTAGCATGGGCCTAGAAATGATAGATGGCGTCTGTATCAAACTAATATTAAGTGGCAATGAGTCACACTAAGGTAGTGATGGTGAACCTTTTTGAGACAGAGTGCCCAAATTGCAACCCAAAACCCACTTATTTATCACAAAGTGCCAACACGGCAATTTAACCTGAATACTGAGGTTTTAGTTTAGAAAAAATGGTTGGCGCCGAGGCACACATTACTCGGGAGTAAGCTTGGTGAAGCAACTGTGCAACGCTTCGAATGGGTGAATCACGACCCTAGGAGGGTTTACTCAGAAGCAAGCCCCATTGCCAGCAACCGAGCTTACTCCCAGGTAAAGGATCATGCCCAAGCAAGGCTAGATGTGTGTGTGCGTGGGGGGTGATTTTCTGCCCCCTCCACATGATGAACTCTGTTTACGTGTGCCCACAGAAAGGGCTCTGAGTGCCACCTCTGGCACCCGTGCCCTAGGTTCGCCACCACTGCAAGGAATGTAGGGCAGCTTCTCCATCAGTCATGGAAAGCCTATCCCAAGAGGAAGTAAATTGGAGGTCCCTTTCCTCCAAGAACAGCCTCTTCCCAGATATTTTGATCTTAACTAATGATCCAGATCTCCAAAACAATAAGTAATAGATCGACTCCCAACTAGTTCTTCCTTATCCTAACAACTGACTGAAATGTTCTGCACTTATTCAATCATGTCAAGCACCCAACCATAGTTCTCATTTCCAATTCTCCCCAGGGTAATATTTCTGATATGTTTCATTCAAACAAGAGAAATTCCCCTTCATAGTACAGACAAAGATTTCCTTTTCACACCAGCTTATCTCTGGAAACATTAATTTTTATTACTCTCACATTCCGAGGCCAACACCCCGTCCGCTCCCTTGCATGCCACCCCTCACTCACTCCCATCCTCTCCCTCACTCCCCTTCCCTTGCATGGCACCCCTCCCTCCCCCTCCTCTAGGGTGGGCCATGTCCCCCTCCCTTGCATGCCACCCCTCACTCCCTCCCATCCCTTCCCTCACTCCCCTTTCCTTGCATGGCACCCCTCCCTCCCCTTCCACTAGGGTGGGCTATGTCCAGATGCCGGGCACCCACCCCCTCCCTTGCATGCCACCCCTCACTCCCTCCCAACCCCTCTCTCACTCCCCTTCCCTTGCATGCCACCCCTCACTCCCCCTCCACTAGGGTTGCCTTTCTGTTTCTATTGCTCCATAGACTCACCTTCCTGCACCTTCTCCTTGTCTGATTAATTTCAGATCTCTTAAATTACAGGACCTCCACACACATAGCAATTTAGGTAACAGTCCCAGCATGCCCATAGCTCCAATCTCTTCTCTTTTCTTTTTCATAGATCAACAGTGTGGGGGGGAACTTGGAGACTACACAGGTTACATTGAGTCTCCCAATTATCCGGGAGATTATCCAGCCAATGTTGAATGCACATGGAACATAAGCCCACCACCAAAGAGAAGGATTCTCATAGTGGTTCCTGAGATATTCCTTCCTATTGAAGATGAATGTGGTGATGTTTTAGTAATGAGGAAAAGTGGTAAGTCATTGTATTGCACCAGAAAAACCATGCAAGTGCCTAAGGATCCATAATGGATGTAACCCAGAAGTAGACTTCACCCATTTTAGTACCCTGGATATGACTCTAGGTTCTCAACCTTCCTAATGCCGCAACCTTTTAATACAGTTCCTCATGTTGTGGTGACCCCCAACCTTAACATTTATCCATTTTACAGATGGAGAACACTGATGCCGAGAGTCTTAGGCGACCCCTGTGAAAGGGTCATTTGACCACCAAAGGGGTCACAACCCACAGGTTGAGAACTGCTGCTCTAGAGGACCAGTAGCCCAGATAGAGATTAGACATTGAAGGCTCTAATTGGATGGAGAGCCACATTTGCTACTGCAAACTCAATGTCTTGTACATGCAGAAGATGGGAATGTGCAATAAAAGAGCATGAATGAAAGTGAGCCACTCGTTCAGTGGTGTATAGAATCACTTCTGCTCCTGATAAGCATTCCCCAGCACTTCTTCCAGCCATGAAGCCATTTTAGTTCCTGTTCTCCATGATGGTGATTACTGTGATCATCTGCAGCCATGTAATAAGCCCAACATTACCATTCTCAGCTTCATTTTCATCCCCAAACCTTATATTTTTGGATCCCATGCAAGCAAATAAAGATTCTTGTTTCTCAGCTGAGAAATTGAAATGAACATGGGTCTAAAACAAGGTAAAGCCATAGTGTATTCAGATAGGAACTAAAATGCCTCAGGCACAATTTAACTCAGCATTGTTTGGGCCTAAGTAAAGAAGCGGCTTGGACACCCATCTGTCCTTCATCACAGTATTCATGAAGTCCCATGTATGGGTTCTGCACCTCTGCAAAGCAACTTCAGAATTATCTAGAGTTCTAGCCCAAGAACTGCTCACACCACTGTCAGTCCAAGATTCTGAGGCCAGCAGGGTTGCATTTGTAAAGCTAGTGACACCAAAATTTCAGGGTATCACTTGGAGACTGTTCTGATGATTCCACCTGAGTTTGGTGAAGTTAGGTTCAGGGGGGCCAAAGTTATGGACCCTCAAATGGGTAGCCCCCATCTCCTGTTAGCTCCCATTGGAAACAATGGGGGATGGGGCACCCCCTTTATGGGTCTATAACTTAGCCCCCCCTGAACGAAACTTCACCAAATTTTGGTGTCGCTAGCTGTAAAAATGAACCCCCTCCAAGCCAAAACGTGGGAAAAAACACAAAAACACAAAAAATTCAAACAGACCCGAAATTTTTGGATTTACCCGAAAACTCGGACACATCCGAACATGTTATGTGTCTAATTCGAGCATACAGATAATTGTATGCCAAAAAAAAATCTGAATCCGAATTGTAACAAATTTTTAGGGTATTTACCAAATTTTTAGGGTATTTAGTGGGGATGTGATGCCTTACAGTCTGCTGTCCCCCTCCAATGTCCCCATTTCCTCCAGGGGTACTGATCTCTGTAGTCTGGAGTTTGGTTATAGTTCTAGGACAGGGGTAGGGAACCTGCGGCTCTCCAGATGTTCAGAAACTACAATTCCCATCAGCCCCTACCAGCATGGCCAATTGGCCATGCTGACAGAGGCTGATGGGAATTGTGGTTCCTGAACATCTGGAGAGCCGCAGGTTCCCTACCCCTGTTCTAGGAGAACTCCAGGCCCCACCTGGAAGATGGCAACTTTAGATAAGACTACTGTCTTTTTCTTTTTGCTTCTCAATCCACCTCTGGCCTTGTGCCTTGCCTCTGTCCTGGGATGCATTGACTATGACCATGCCTCTACCACACCCTGTACCACAGACTTGTAGCCTATCTCACCTTGATTGTGGTTTCTTCCATACAGCCTGACCTACCATCCACCTCCATGTCTGAGAGTCCCACCTCAAGGGACAGGTCTCCCTCTCCGTTCATATCCCCAGGGAAGAGAAGGGATTGGACAAGAACCTACAAATCTCTACTTCAGTTTGCCTTTCTGACTATTTCAAATGCAGAACTGCAAATTAGCTAGATCCCCATTATACTCAATCACACTAGACTGAGATGTTCACTTTTCCCCATCCTGGGGAGGGGCGAAGCTGTCTTCAAGGGAGGGACTTTAATCACTAATTTTCTGACTAGAGCTCTTGATTATTCTGACATGGCTGCTGTACAGGCACAGAACCTGTGTGGTAGCTAAAAAAACATCAGTTAAAGGTAAGAAAACCGTCTTCCTCATCCTTTATCAATTGCAGGGTTGCTGGTTGTAGATTAGAGATCTAATTTCTTACTGGAGATATTCTTTAGTTCAGTGGCACAGCATATTCTTTGCACACAAAAGGCCCCAAGTGTTCTGTGCCTGGTATTTCCAGGTTAGCAAAAACCTCGGTTGATGCTTAGGAGAGTGCTTCCAGTCAGAATACCCAGCCCTGGGCCAGATGGAATAATTGACTGAAGGCAGCTTTATATGTATATTTACTAAAAATGCTAGAGTTTGCGAGGTCTCATGCACAGCATTTCTTAGGAATGAGAAGAAAAAATTTCAGTAGATTTCTTTTTATCCTGTAGCTTCACCCACATCAATTACCACCTATGAAACGTGCCAGACTTATGAGAGACCAATAGCATTCAGCTCCCGGTCACGAAAGTTGTGGATTCAGTTTAGATCCAACGAAGGAAACAGCGGCAAAGGATTCCAAGTGCCTTACGTGACTTACGATGGTAACATTTGCATCTTTTTTTTCTAATATAAGGCTCATTCCGCACATGCAGAATAATGCACTTTCAAACTGCTCTCAGTGCTGTTTGAAGCTGTGCGGAATAGCAAAATCCACTTGCAAACAGTTGTGAAAGTGGTTTGAAAACGCATTATTTTGCGTGTGCGAAAGGGGCCTAGGTGAACATGCAGCAATAAATAGTCTAGAGAAGAAATAGTTTCAGGAATAAAAAAGCAATGTCAATCTTGTGTCCTTATTGGTTAGAACTGTTGATGATAAAATGTTTTATGTTCTTCATCTGATAATTTTTCTGCACCTGTAACAATTTGTGTGTGCATTTCCATCTGTGAATTTTTGTGTCACCATCTGAGAAGTTTCCTACTGTTTGTACTATCTTTTAAAATATCTTGCAGTTTTATTTTTTATTAATTTATAGTTGTTTTACAGTGCAATCCATAGAGGCACAGTTCTGCAGTGGCTGGGAACATTTAAAACGGAAAAAGCAAGCAAGATTTAATGTCATGCTGTCTGCCCTGCTAAATGGCAGGCTTAATAACCTAGAAACATATAAAAGGTTATGAAGTTGCAATACCAGTCAAGTTGAAACATTGTCTCACCAGTTATTATATTGCACTATATTTGCCAAAATTATATCTAAATATGTCAATTTACATCCTCTCTTCCAACCTGAGTTAACAGATTTGATTAGATTAGATCTCCTGCTAAATAACTCTGATTCTATGTATTGTTGAAGGCTTTCACGGCCAGAATCACTGAGGTGCTGTGTGGTTTCTGGGTTGTATGGCCACGTTCTAGCAGCAATCTCTCCTGACGATAGAAACAGATGCAGGCGAAACATCAGGAGAGAATGCTGCTAGAACATGGCCATACAGCCCAGAAACCACACAGCACCCCAACTCTGATTCTGTTTTCTTGTGAAGAGGTTGCAAGCTTTGTTATTGAAATAATTCAGTCAGTAGCAATTTGTATTTATTTTATGGTCGGTCGGTCGGTCGGTAGGTCGGTAGGTCGGTAGGTCGGTAGGTAGGTAGGTAGGTAAAATGGAAAATCTGCCTGCCCAACCTATTTCCACCCAATGGGCTGCACCACACTAAAATACGATGTAAGTTGTCAGGTGGTGTCGAGGGCATTCCCAGGCCAATAGCTTTGTGGAAACCAACTAAACTCAGCTCCACCCCCCAGCAATGCCCCCAGACTACCCCCACCCATGCTGATGCAGACTTCTGTGATGGAGGAACTTGGCCACATGGCTCCTTCTGGGTCCAGGAGTGGCACAGTTGTGCAGTCCCCACCACTAGCATATTAACCCCTCTACTGGTGCATTTGTTTCGCATGCTAGCGGAATGGGCACCCACACTTCATGCCACCTCCAAGACTCCATTCCTCCTCTTCCCCCACCCCACCCCTATGGATTTCACTGCCAGATTATTACAGCTGTATAACAGAGTGTGTTTTTCAATTATTTTAATGGAAAATATTTATCATACTTTTTTATCTCATATAAACTTCCCTTTTCATCACAGAACAGTTTCTCTGGATGAGTCTTACTGACTTCAATAAGGCATATAGGTGCAATATTTCTTAATCTCTTAGTTATGGTCAAAAGATTGAAAATACCTTCTGTTGACTGCTGACTGCCTCCCATGAGAATTCATCTTCCTATTTGCATGATAAATTTAGTAGTTTACCTGTTTTCTCTGCACAAACATTATTTCCATTAGCTTCTCTGGAGGATTGTTTATTTAGAGAATAGTAGGAAAGGATACTTGCTGGACTCAAGTTGCTTTTCATGAGGTGACTGAAATGTGGTGCAATTTTTTTTCTTGTTCGCTTTTCAGAAGATTATCAACAGTTAATAGAAGACATTGTTCGAGATGGTCGATTATATGCATCGGAAAATCATCAAGAAATTTTAAAAGTGGGTAAACCTTAATTCAGCAATGTACTTGTTTAGATCTGTTTTTTTTAGACATAATAGCTGGCATCAATATTTGATTAGAGAACTGTTTAAAATTCCATGTTGGGAAGAGCATGATAATCATATGGCCAGCCGGGGGTAGGGAGAGGTGAAACCAAATCTATCTGCTGCTGATCACTATCACTATCAATCACTATCACTATCAACAGCAGATACGGGAGCATCAGTAACGTAGGAGGGTAGGAGGTTAAGAGCTCGTATATCTAATCTGGAGGAACCGGGTTTGATTCCCAGCTCTGCCGCCTGAGCTGTGGAGGCTTATCTGGGGAATTCAGATTAGCCTGTACACTCCCACACATGCCAGCTGGGTGACCTTGGGCTAGTCACAGCTTCTCGGAGCTCTCTCAGCCCCACCTATCTTACAGGGTGTTTGTTGTGAGGGGGGAAGGGCAAGGAGATTGTAAGCCCCTTTGAGTCTCCTGCAGGAGAGAAAGGGGGGATATAAATCCAAACTCCTCCTCCTCCTCCTCCTCCTCCTCCTCCTCCTCTTCTTCTTCTTCTATTAAATGTTAAGCCAAATACATGCTTGCTCTTGCTCAATCTCAATACAAACCTGTTTGTTTTCTTCCACAGGACAAGAAACTGATTAAAGCCCTTTTTGATGTGTTGGCACATCCACAAAACTATTTCAAGTACACAGCGCAAGAATCAAAAGAAATGTTTCCAAGATCATTTATAAAGTTATTGCGATCAAAAGTTTCTAGATTTCTACGACCATACAAATAGATTCTAGTGCTTTTAATTTTTTTGGTGTACTTTGCATTCCTGTCAAGTATTGTATGATCTCCGACAGTAGAAACGTTTTTGCTAATCTGGGGACTCCTCTGCAGTTTTTTATTTTAAATTGTATATTGAAGAATAACTATAATGATTTATAATCTCAAGTACACTGAATGGTGTGGTGTTTTTTTTTACATCGGAGAAAAATAATTTTGGATTCCAGAGTTCATCCAGTTGAAGATCCAAATATCGACACTAGTTTTTCTTCAGTTTACCATAGGAAGCATTCCTTTTAGAAAACGTATGTTCTGAATCTTCGCTGGAGGAGGAAAGATTTTCTTCTCAGCAAAGAAGAAAGCTGTTCATTATGGTCAAAGAAACTACCTGAAAAGAAGAGTTAAGAGAGAAAGGAGTACATAGTATGAATAATATTTGGATTTTGAATTGCACTTGAATATGTGAAATTTTATGTGGAAAATCTAAATTTCACTGTTTCCGATTGGCGGTTTTGTGGAGACTTTATTCTAGGTATAAACAAAAAATGAGGAGGCGGGAGCAGGGGTAGCATAATTATATCTCTTTTATCAGGCATGTAATGTAAATCAGGGTTAATGCTTCTGGAAAGATGATCTGATATTCCATGATCTAATATTTTATCAGTCCTGCTGTCACATTCGTTTAAAATAATTGTTACAGTATGATAGAAGAGATTCAAAGGAAAAAATCGTAGCCAGTTTGCTTGCCTTTGTGACATATCTTAAAAAGTACAATACAGGTAGATGATTCTATTTGTGGTCATGTTCCTGTTATATCTGTAGTTAACCTAAGTACTATTCAGTGGATGCGGTCTTTTCTAAGAAGGTCTATCCAGAGCTCTGCTGGTACAGGACAGGGAGAGAAGGAAGGGAGCAGAGTTATGGCCACTTTGGAAAGTTGGGGGGAGGGGGTGTTCAATGAGTATCCTAGGTTCTTTCTTCTCCCAAAGCAAGAAACATTGTCCTTGCAAACTCACTTCAACTTTATAGGTTTGCTGCATTGTTTATCTACATCACATTGCAAGATTATACAATTTCTTCAAGTGCTTGTAACTTCTATTTATCCCATACTTGTAGTAAATTGAAATTGTGTGATAAAAGGTTAGTTTTCAGGGTCCAAGATACTGTTTTTGTGATGATCCTTAAAATAGGTCAAAGGGTGGTTGGGTAGTGTCTGTTTTTGTGTGGTGAGTATGAAAATTGGTTGGCCCCTTCTTGTTGAAAAATGTGATCTATTAATTTATAGTCAATATGGCCACCTATGTTGCTATAAATGTTTTTCTTGATTATAGCAAAATACTGATATTGCACATATTTCAAATGTTGTTTGAAAAATCCTTTCAAGAAGAAAATATTCTTCTCATGGCAAATGTTTAAGAAATTATGATGATTTGTAGATATCATTTTCACTTCCTTTCTCCCAAGGAGCTCAGGGTGCTGTGTTCTCTTCCCACTATTTTATCCTCACAGCAACTTTATGAACAGTGTTAGGCTGAGATAAATTGATTGAGCTGCCTAGGGAGCCTTATGATTATAGGTTCAAAAGAAAAAGAGAGAGAGTAATTACGATAAAAAGATTATCATCAATCTGTCCATAAATACAAATAGTAGGATCCTATAACCTCATTTTGTCTTGGAGCAATGTGGGGAAGGGAGGAGTTTAACCATTCAATCGCCACTCAGTTCTGTTCAAAAACTGTTTCCCCCCCCCCCCCGCTCTGCTATTATCATTAAAAAGGAGAAGATTCTGTAACTTGCTTTTTCCAGAGGGACTATGTACTATGTTTGTCTTCAGTGGATCAAATTTCCAACAGCTGGATAATAGATTTGACTCAGCATATCAGAAACATGGAATCTGCCTCCTAATGCTTTGGGCACCACAGTTGTCAGTGTTGATCATCTAAACATTGGGGAAAACAGCGGTCAAAAAACTGGGGCGGTTTTGGGTTTGTTTGTTTGTTTGTATATATAGAACAAGTCTATGAAAGGGAAAAATTAGTAGGAATTAATTCTGTGCTGTTCAAAAGAAAAAGACCAATCTTATTTGACTATGTAAAATCTTTAAAAAATCAAATCTCCCCCAAAATTAAAGAAATAGAATTAACACAATACCTGATGAACGCCTGTTTTAGAGCTATCTCTGTTGCTTTGACATATGGCTGATTAGGATGTTTGATGTTTTTGTTCATCAGTTGAATAGCACTTCCATGTTTGATCAGAGTCAACAATGTGGTAATGGAGGCTTACAAAGATCCTCCATGTTCAGAAGGAGTATTTCTATTATGTAATTGTCAAATAGACTCCCTTAAATTAATTAAGCTTTTAACTGTAATATTACCTTAGTCCACCAAATTACAATAACATTCTGCATTAGAAAAAAGGTCTATGTTAAAACTCTACAGAGTACTTTCAGAAGCATCCCCCTCCCAATTGTGCCAAGGTGACACCCCGTTGCAATCTATCTAACCAAAAGCATAAAGGAAGGATTGCATTAATATTCAGGGCTGCTCCAAGGGTTTTTGCTGTCTTATGCAAACTATGACTTTGGTGCCCACTCGGATTGTCCACTTTTATATGGGTGATCTCCCAGAATTTTAAGTCATCTGCAGACTACACAGCTCTGCAGCTCCCAGCTTCTTTCACCCTTCTTTTCTTCTCTCAAGGGATGGGAGGGCTGGCTGGCCCCCAAACACGCCCAGGGACAGATTCTGAATGCTAGGGTCTACTGTCATAGTGCCACTGACTCCAGTGACAATGGAAGCAGGCTTGATAACCATAGCCTAGTTGTCAGACAGATACACCCCACGCTGCCTTTTGTTGTGGCCAATTCATCCCCACAGACAGATACTGAATAATAGAGCCTCTGAAGTACTGGGGGGAAGGCAGGTCAGGCAAGCAGATCCTGGCCACCACTCAGCTTCATTGGCAACCTCAATAGTCCCACCAGACTGGCCTCTGTTTCTTACCAGAGCTAGTGGCACCACTTGTAAATGCCGCTTCCTGTATCTAGTGGCCTGATACCGAGATTGGAGACAGATGTTGGGTCTTGAAGCCTGCCACAAGCCCCCTTTGGCGCTTCTCCAAAATGGAAGTCCATGCCCTGGTGGATTCAGATTGCTCTCACTGTTTAATGCACCCTAGTGTTGTAGAGGGTCTGGATCTACAGACTATACCTTTAAAAAGGACTCTGTCCTTTAATCAAATGGACGGAAGCCCGATGCGTGGGCCCCCGGTAAACTCTCAAACTGAACAAGTACTGTGGCTCCCAAGGCAGTAACCTAAGAACACCTAATGGGCAGGCTGGCTCTATGCTTATTCTGTTCAACTCTTTAGGTGTTATTGACAGTGTTGCTTATCTATAGGAAAGTATTTGTTACAGTGCTTTGTTTTTTCTAGTTCAGGTCAGAAATCAACAGCTGCCAGTAAGGAATTCTTGATGAAAATGGCAGAAAATTTGGTTTCAATGTCACTCTCCTAACCTTTTGTTAAGGTGTGTTTAGAAAACTATATTTTTGCAACCAGTTACGATCAAAGTAAACCGCCTTGATTTCGAAAGATGCAAACTGCAAAGAAAAAAAATTGCATCTAAATAGAACTTATATCTAGATCTTATTTAATGTGCCATTGCATTTATCGTTTTTACAAGGCAATTTGAAATTAATTTCTGGAGGTTTGATATGATATCCTTAAACAGCTTCTTGTTTAATTTGCGAATGTTGGAGACTTTTAAGTCTCTTTATTAGAATCGATTGACTTCATGCATAGCTCTCTGTAAAAACAAGAGAAAGCAAAGCTTTAATGGGTCATGACCTACTATGGTTGGTTGTGGAGCAGCAGTGGTGTAGTGGTTAAGAGCAGGTGCATTCTAATCTGGAGGAACCGGGTTTGATTCCCCGCTCTTCTGCCTGAGCTGTGGAGGCTTATCTGGGGAATTCAGATTAGCCTGTACACTCCCACACATGCCAGCTGGGTGACCTTGGGCTAGTCACAGCTTTTCGGAGCTCTCTCAGCCCCACCTACCTCACAGGGTGTTTGTTATGAGGGGGGAAGGGCAAGGAGATTGTAAGCCCCTTTGAGTCTCCTTTCAGGAGAGAAAGGGGGTATATAAATCCAAACTCTTCTTCTTGTTTGCAAAGTTGGACCTGTAGCACTTATTTAACCTCCCTTGTACTCTGCACTTACTGATGTAGCAAAATGTTGGTAAACTACTCCTAGATATTTTTCCCCAAAAAAAGTATCAAGCTGTGCAGACTGGAGTAACTAGAAGCTTGAAGATGTTAATGGCAAAATCCACAGAATGCCTCTTCATACAAGTTCTGGGAAGACACCATACAAATTCTCTAAATAATAATTTGCTGCGTGTCACTGATTGTGGGCACATGAAGCTGTCTTATACTGAATCAGACTTTTGTTCCATCAAGGTCAGAGAACTGCCCACTCAGACTGGACATGACTCTCCAGGGAAAGATCTTTCACATTATCTGATTCTTTTAATTGGACATACCAGGGATTAAACCTGTAATCTTTTGCATGCCACGCAGATGCTCCACCACTGAACCATGGATCTGCCCCTAGTCAGCATCAGAGGACTTTGTGAAACTGACTTCATTATATCAAACCCTCAATGTGGCCTACCTGTGGTTCCTTAAACCTGTGAACTGGGGCCATGTAGAAATTGGCTATTTCTATGGGCCTGGGGTAACTACCAAGTTTGCCGAAAAATCCCAAGAGTTTAAAAAACTACCACAGAGGTATGTTTGTGCTTGCACAGACAACATGCTTCCATTCGCCTGCTGTGGGAGCTGGAGGGGGAGGGGGAGCCATGCCGGGTAGGTGGAGGTAACAGATAAGAGTTCATAGCATTGCACTGTTATTTGCCTACTATACTCTGTTCTACAGATAGATAGTAGTGTGCGGTCAGTTGAGGTGGAGCAGTTGAGAATATTAGAATATAGTCCGGAACAAATATGAGAATTAACATCATTTTTATGCGCTGCCTTTGTCAAAACAATTATTTTGTGTGTGATACTTTGATACAGATACAGAATGTATTTTTACTTTCAAACTTTCAAATGGAGGGGGGGAGGGGGGCTAGGAAGGCAATAGGATCCAGGCAGAGCATTCTGCAACAAAGAAGGTCCGTAATGCTTTGTTCTGTGGCAGAGAAATATATAACACTACTATTTCTGTGGAACAGAATATAGAGCAACTCAGTCACTTTCACTGTTGTTTTAATAACATCCATGTTTTTCTTAAAAGCCTCGGCGTAAATTCAGTCTTTAAAGAAATAGTAATCAGGGCATAAATAATTAGCTATTTAAAATTTGAAATCACATAATTGGGGGGAACGTTTGTACTTTCCCCTGATAGCTGAGCTCCACAGTCCAGACAGTGAAATGACTGAGCCACACACACCATCTTTCTTTGGTGACTTCTCCCAAACTTCTCATTGAACCCTATAGAGCTGTTGAAAGGCAGTTTAAGGGAGCTGGAGATGGAAATGCGTTCACTTTGTTAGGCGAAACATCACTTTATAATTGAGATTCTGACTTGAGCTGCCCCAACAGCTGACTTTCATGATGCATTTAGCAAGCCAACACTAAAGATTGTCAATGAGGGAGGTTATGTAGTGAAACATTTATATCTCAATATATACTTTAGAAGCCTGCTTTTCTTGTAGTTATGGGCATGTCTTGTGATATGCGAATCTTTGCAGCATGTTGAAAATCATCTCCACTGCTTTCCCAGCAGCTGTGCTTTGAATTCGTAAGGCCAGTTCAAGTATGACTTCAGCACAAAGACTCTACAGACATAGTGGAGTTCAGAAACAAATTTCATACTCATCCTCCCCTGCCACACACAGAATCTTGAGTATAGACTGGGGCCAAGGTTCAAAAATGTCCACTTATGTACATTCTTTTTTCACAGAAGGCAGACTCTAGCAGCATGGCCACTTACCCTGCATGTATATGCCAAGGCCCCACTGTGTATTAAATGTTCCCTGCAAAGCTTCTTCTTCTCACTATTGTAGAATTTACAGATGTGAGGCCTTGCGCAGAGAAGACCTCAATCACAAGGCAAAATAGAATCGAAAGGCATTTTAAAACTGCTTAGGGTGAAATAATTTTGTAAGTACTTGGAATAAGAAAGGAAACTTGGTCAGTATCAGAATAAGACATTGTTCCAAGTTGGTTTGAAAAATATTTTATGTATCATAGTTTTCCTTTGAACAGATATGTATAGGAAGATAAACTCTTCAGCAAAAATTGTTTATTGGAGTACCTGAATTCATGTGCCTCATGTTTGCTTTTTTTCTTTTATTTATTCCTCTTGTGCCATTCTGCTAGTACTACTCTTTAATTCTGGGTATGTGTGTATATCTAACTACAACATGTATATACAGATATTCTCTTTGGGTAATCTGATTTAGAACATCTTTCCTCAGAAAATCGCTACATTTACAAATGTTAATGTTTCATAATATTCCTTCCAGTCAGACTTATTCCATATACCCTCAAAGGTTTGTAGATATTTTACAGCATTGTGTTTCCAGTACCAGGAGTACAGTTAAGAAGTAATGTTGTTTAATATGTGTTTGTCTCACTTAATGGTGAGAAGCATGACTTGAACAGCTACTGGGAAGTCACTAACCATCAACAGGAAACACTGATTTTAATCAAGGACCATGTTTTAGCTTTTCTGACTTTCTTTAAATGATAAATAATTTTTCTATATGTTATCCTTTGGATCAAGGAATAAACATTAGGACATAATGTGTGGTCCATTGTGAAGTTTATAAATTCACACATGAAATATTACTGACCTGTATATTGGTAGGGGAAAACAGTTCATAATGCTAATAATGTGTGAGACTGCAGTGTTGATTCTTCTTGGGTGAAGGATGGATACCAGCATTTTTAAGTGTGTTTCTAGAAATGGCATGGAGACCCCACCCCCACCACACCAAAGTGATTTGGGGTGGCAGGCTCTCTGCTGTAGCTGTCTCTGTAGTAGATCACAACGGGCGTTTCCCCACTTGCCACGACCCCCTGTATGCCGTGCGCTGCTCTCAGCGTGCGTCATTTCTGGCGCGCGCCCGGGCTTCCCCACGCCATCAAAAGCCGCCGTTTGGAAGAGCACCAGGAATGACACGTGCTGAGGGGACGCGACAGCGGCAGCATCGGGGCGGCTGTGTTGTCGCCGCCCCTGTAGTGGGGAGTGCCGGGGGATCCCGCGCTACTTGCCTACAGTAGCGTGGGACAGAAGGTAAGTGGGAAAACGCCCAACATTAACTACACAGGATGAAGCAGACCTCATTGTTTATGTCCAGGCTTTTCCCAATGCCATATAAAGCACTTGGCTAAGGGAACACTGAATGCCATCTGTTTCAACAAGTGCTCTCCCATCAGCTGAGTGAGGTTAGCAGTTGGTGGAGAGAGGCAGTGGGCAGATGTATGAGATTCTCCCCTCACCTATGGATCTGACACTGTCATTTGAGCTTTAGCTTTGATCACCACCTGAAGCGCACTGATGAAGGAAGCAAGAATGATGAAGAAAACTTTTTAAAGCCTGATTCAAATGACTTATTGCATAACGGGAAAGATAGCTAATTAAACAGCAGGAAGTGGTAGCAGGGAGACAACATGGCTTTAAACCATGAGTATGAGTTCATAATCATCCAGGACTACTACTAAAACCTACCACTACTATTAGTCACTCAGGTTGTCTTGCAGTGTCAGCATTGAATATAGCAGATAAAATCAGGATAGACTTATTGTAACCAACCAACTGAAAGAATGGAGAACGTTTGCCCTTTTAAAAACTTCTGCATTGGGTATGAAAATGAGAGAAGGCACTAAAGGATTTTAAGCAGGCTCTTGCATATTTAGACGTGCAGCAGACGTTGGGGGTGGGGTACCAAAATCTGCTCAAAAGAATATGATAAAATGGATTTCGCCTACAGGCACACCTATGATTTCAAAACTCCAAATGTCATTTCTGGGTATCATGTCTCTTTCCACAAGTAAGGTCTTTGTGTTACACTTTTTTTTTTTACATTATGGCGACCTCGTAGGGTTTTCAAGATGAGACTTCAGAGGTGGTTTGCCATTGCCTGCCTCTGCATAGCAACCCTGGATTTTGTTGGTGTTCTCCCATCCAAATACTAACTAGGGCCAACCCTGCTTACCTTCCAAGATCACTATTCAGGTAAGGATTGTGTTATATTCCATACACTTTTTCTTGAGTGTGCCGATGTGGACACTGACTTCTGCATCTGGAAATGCTGAAAAATTAGGAGTTCGCATTTAGAATGTGTAGTAAGTGATCCTACAAAAGTGAATGTTCATGCATATTCAGACAACAGAACGGCACAAAGAGGTGATGATACCTAACTACAAAGTGCCATGAATAAGCCATCAACTGCAGCTGCCCTGGCCTGGTGTCCAGATGTGGTAGACTGAGTGAAAATGAACTGAAGCTGAATGAAGATAAGATGGAGGTGATGGTTGCTGGAATGGCCACTGCTTTAAATGGGGTTGTTCTTACCATCAGTGATATGCAGATTTCACCCAAAGGTTTGGTGGAATCTTGCTGGATCAAATGCATAACCATTAACAAAACCCAGCACTTGTCTCTAATTACTCTCTTAATCAGTGAGACTCTAAATCCATTTTTTGAAGGAACTACAGAAAATGCTTGGCAGTTATTGTATTACCTTAGGAGATAAATTTGAGATGTTGCATAAGGCATAGAGTCCAAGTGAGGCCTAATTCTGCCGTTTACCTCATGGTGCCTGCTGAGACAGTCTCCTGCTATTCCCTTTATCTTCAAGATGTCAGTAACGTTTCTTTATTGGCTGGGACTACCCTCCCAATGGAGGGAAAACTCTGCTGGTTGGGGCATTGATTGCTTTTAATCTTGTTTTTAATGTGTTTTATTAAATTGTTTTGTACTGTTTTTACATTGTTTTTACCTGTCTTGAGTCCATGGATGCCTGGGAGAAAGATGAGTGCATACTGTAAATATTTTAAATAAATAAACTTAATTATTCTGCTGTTGCTTTGTATTTTATTTTTGTATTGATCTGGGATGAGAAAGACAGAAACAGGAAAAAAGAAAGAAAACACCTGGAGCCAAACCAACATGGAGAGGACATGGAGAAAATGGAAACAGCTTCACAACATCTTGGCTCTCCCCTCACTCCCACTATTCCGGATGGCGAATCCTTGAACCTCTTGTAGTGGTAGCTATGATACCACTGTTCTTTCATTGCTGAGTTTGGAAATTAACCGAAAGTTCAAATACCTTTCAACCAGTGGTGGGATCCAAAAATTTTAGTAACAGGTTCCCATGGTGGTGGGATTCAAACAGTGGCGTAGCACCAATGGAGCGGGGCGGGGCACAACAGGGGCATGGCCAGGCATTCGGGGGGCGGGGCATTAATAATTTCTCTGTTACTGTAAAAAACTCTTACTGTAAAAAAAAAGTTCCTAATTTCCAGCTGGTATCTTTCTGTCCATAATTTAAACTCATTCTAGCAAGTCCTATCGTCTGCTGCCAACAGAAACAACTACTTCTCCTCTAATTGACTGCCTGTCAAATACTTAATACTTTCAAATACTTAATTTTGTTTCTAGAAATCAAAAGAAGGAGACTTTCCTCAAACAAGGAACCATATTTCTAAAACATGTTTTTAAAACAGCCTAACAGGGAGAATGATCCCGTTTTCTACCTTCGCTAACCAGCCACATAGGAAGCATCAGGACTTTATGATCTTTGGACCTAGTGGGATTTCTAACGGAAAAGCGGACCCAGTTAGTAACCCCCTCTTGGCACACACAGATAATTAGTAACCCCCTCTCGGGAACTGGTGAGAACCTGCTGGATCCCACCTCTGCTTTCAACTGTCAATGAATCTTGTTTGCTTAAGGCAGCTTTTATCTTGGACAGCTAACTGGAACAGTTACAGAATAAACCAATTAATAGCTTTTTAATAAAAGTTAGAAGTTGAGATAGGCCTTATCTTGCTATATCCCCCTCTCATATACAAATGCTGACCACCTTGTTGAACATGAATTCATCATGTTCATTGTGGTTTTAATAGTTAAGTTTTATTGTGTGGTGGTAAAGTATGTTGTTAGCCACCTTGAGCCCTGCTAGATGGGGGAGGCTAACACTAAGATACAAGCAGAAACAATAAATAAATAAAATTTGCATTGTGATGGCACTTCCAACTGCAATCACCAAAAGTGATGTCCACCTTTTTTTTTCTTTATAAATAAATATATAATAAGTGCTAACTAATATTTGTCCCTTAATTCTTCTCCATGTGGTAGCTGCCACCAGGAATATAAATTCCCCAAAAAACCCAACCCCTTATCTCCTTTTAGCAAAGGCGTAGCTCCAAGGGAACGGGGGGGCGATGCACCAGGTGTGTGCCCCTGTGGGGGTGTGGTAAGGGCATGGCATGGGGTGGAGAATGCACTGGTGCACCGGGCGCTTTCCCCCTTGCTACGCCTCTGCCTTTTAGTATGAGCCTACAGGGCAAAGTGAATGGCCTATGTGATCCTAAGAAAATTAAGGATTCTAATACCCTGTTTCCCCCAAATATAAGACATTCCCGAAAAATAAGACGTAGTAGAGGTTTTGCTGAAGTACGAAATATAAGGCATCCCCCGAAAGTAAGACATAGCAAAGTTTTTGTTTGGAAGCATGCCCGACAAACAGAACACAGAAAAATAAGACATCCCCTGAAAATAAGACATAGCGCATCTTTGGGAGCAAAAATTAATATAAGACACTGTCTTATATTCGGGGAAACACGGTACCTCTTCAAAGCAAGTAAGATTTTAATTATCACTGATAGGTAACTTCAAGGTTTCAAGCTAAATAGTTACAAAATATAATAAAATCAAACGGAGGCAACAAATACTTTGAAGACTTCACTCAACATAAATTCACTTCGACACTTTCTGAGAGCTTCTCTCTCATAGTTCTCTCAGATTCTCTGTCTATTTTGTTTAACAGTTTATTGAGGCTCTGATGTTCTCTGTATACCCTCTAACACGCTGACTAATTCTCTCAGCACTGGATCTTTTCACTCAGAAGCCCTAACACATTCTGCCATGCTCACACAGGGGTTCAAGTCTCTCTCTCTGACTAGCATTTTGAAACTCCCAGTCCTTTCACTCTGAAATCCTGTCACCTTCTGCAATCACTGACGCTCTGACACCTTTTGCTAGTCCAGAACAGCCCTCCCATATGCACACTTTAGAATCAACCAATCATATCACTCTCTCATCCCCTTCTCATCCCGCTTTCTCTCGAACTCAGCTCTCAGTTTAAAGTCACACACACATACATACATTAAAACCATTACATGCACTTATGTTGATTATCTCATATTTAGTTGTGAGTCAATCAGTTATCTAGATATGACCGTGTGATTATGACAGAACAGATTTAGAGAAAAATAAGAATGATATCTATATATATATATAAATCTAACAGTGTGTTTGTCCCTGATGGTCTCCCTCAGAAGCTGCTGGACGGATCGCCTCCAAATTTTCACATGACGTCCCTCCCTGTTGCTGGCAGGTACTCGGACCTTCAAACCGCCGAAAGTCCATACCTGAGCCAGGTAAAACATCTTTTTCCTGGCGCACCAGGCCATGAAGCTGCCTCTGTTTAAACACAGACACCCTTAGAATGTTCGTGCAGACTAGGTCTGTCTGTGGCCTGAGGGCTTAGAATGTTCGTGCAGATGGGCAGAGATGAGCAGTGGAAACAGTAAATAGGTAATACTGTTAGGTAATACGAGTGGAAGTGAAACACATACACACTTTGCCGTGTGAGACGTCAGGTGGGGTTCCCCCCCTCACACACAGGTAACTTTCACTCTCTGTGCCTCACCCACTGCTACCACACAACACACATCCAGCTCATCCTCACACACCTCACTCTGCCCTCCCTCACATCCAAACACCACTTACCCACTTCCTCACCCATATTCGCCACAGCTCTCTTTTACTAAAAGCGAGTTGGAGTTTGCCTTTTTCTTCTAAGAAAATCCGTGGGGTGGGGGCAAACCAACACTACCTGCTCCGCTTCTTTTGCACATGGCCCTTTACGAACCCAGGGAGCTGGCCTCGATCTGAGCGCCTCACCACCCTGCCTCTGCTGCCTGACTGGGATAGCCTGCTTGCCCCAGTTCTGCCTCACCCAAGCTAGGACTGTGCGTGTCAACCAGCCTCATGGACAACGGTATTCGCACTCTGGACAGTTCCGTTGTGGAATGGGAAGGGTTACCTTATACTAAAAAAACAAGACACCACCATCTAACGATGTGCATTGAAAAGGGAAAGGGGGATTCCATTTGACCACCCCAAAAGGCTATGCTGGGTATCATTGGACCTGCATGGACATCTGTGTGGGTTGCGGACTGTGATGAGAAGGACAATTGCCACAGCAATGCGTGGCTGGGCCCGCTAGTTTTTTATAAATATGCATTCCTGTGACAAGCAAATTTGATTTCTGTGGATGGACGTCTCAGAAGACGACTAGGTGGGATAATGTGGGCTTTTTGATAATCCCTATAAGCAGTGAGACGAGCTGAAACCTGATTAGTTTATAAAACTATTACCTGCTATAATATGAATAAGCAATGCTGGGGACTTTGATAACATTTCTCTTCCGGGCAATTGTAGGGTTTATTTTTTCATGCCTGCAGGTTTTTTTCTGTCTTATTCAATTAAAATAATGTTTTCTTATCTCAATAAAGATAAAAGTGAAGATGTTCTGTCTGGTTTGCTGATTAATCGTTCAAAGCATTGAATTCAATCCCTTACTTTGTTATATGATCAGAATTAATAAAGCACGAGGTCATTACTAACCCACAAGGTGATGTTACGTCATGACGTTTACTACACAGACTTTGTTTATGGGTGGTGTGTCATTGCCTTCCCCAGAAGGTTTTTAATCTCCTTTCAACAGATAAATCCTGAAGAACTCCCCGCTAAACAACTTGGCACAGGTAAAGCCTTTTAAATTGTTTAGAGCAGATTCTCTAATAAGATGTGGGAGGGAATCTCTCATTACGCTCTAACCTGGAATTTGAACAGACTTCTTGAAGCATCCCTTACAGTTGGTTTTTTCTTGGTGTTTAGTTATCACTATCTACAGGGCAGGTGAACCAGAGAAACTGTGTTGAGTAGGAGATAGAATTGGGCCTACCTTCCCTAACCTTGATTCCCCAAATCTCCAGGAATTTCTCAGCCCAGATTTGACAACCCTAGTTCTTCCTCCTGACAAAAGAGCTGTAGCAACACCAGATGAAGCAACAACCTCAGAGATCATCCTTTCCTAACAAACAGTAGGCAAAATTAGGTTTATAATAAATGTCATAGCTTACATTTGTCTTCCAGGTTGACCCTATTTATTTATTTATATTTATACCCTGTCTCATACTAGCGACTCTAGGCAGGTTACGTAAGTTAAAATTTTAAAACCATAATAAAAACATCAATAAAATATTACAATTAAAACAACAACAAAAATATCCTTAAAATAACTTCAACCTCAACACCCCCCCAACCTGACCCCTAGACCAGTTAAGCTAAGCACGTGAGAAAGTATGAACTAGAACCTAGACCTCCTTGATGCTGGTCAGATACTCCTGGTCAGACACTCAGATGCTGGTCAGACACTCCACCCACAAAGCCAGTCTGATGGCTCTGATAGCTCAAAGAGATTCTAAACTCCCTTCATTCGGTAGGGGAAGGGACATTTTCCACCTTCCCTGTCTGTGCTATCTTTCCCTCTAATTGCAACACACAGTGGCTCACATTTTTCACTCCTCCATTTTATCCTCACGTTGATCCTGTGAGGTAGGCCTGTGTCAGAGTGTGAGACTGACCTAGAAAGCCAACAGCCTTCCATGGCAGAGTGGTGATTTGTATCTGGATTGTCTCAGTCCACTACATTACACCTTTTCTCATGTCATGAGTAACCCTTTGCTTCCATTGCAGAGAGATGTTGTAGAGCTAATTCACCTTTGGCAGGACAACTCCAGTGATCATGCTGACAACCCAAAGTTTTATTTTTAGATTAGTTATGTCTGCCACAGTCAACCATATGTTTCAATAAAAATAGCATTGGGAAGGAGGGGTCTTGCGATACCTTGGCACAGAATGATTCAATTCTTTATATAGATTTGTGACATGTAGGTCAGTGAGCGTTAGGAATGGTCACTTTGAATGTCAGAACTGTGACTTGTGTGTGGGTGCGTACGCGTGCTATGTGTGTAGGGACACTGGAGAGACGATGCCACCGGCTGATGAGCCCAAGGTGGTGCATGCAGCTGATGCTCCTGGCTTTACCTAGAAGTAACTCGCGACTACCGAGTTCAGCTCAGTGAGACTTACTCCCAAGTAAGAACATAAATCACAACCTGAGAGGCTGCAACGGAGGAGGATTTTCTCCCGGACAAATGCGATTAGCATCTACGTGCGTTTAATGGTGCAGAAACCAGCGGCGTTTCCAGTGCGCGAACGTGACCAGACCATCCCCGGGCAGGCGCCGCGCGCGCGCGCCTCCGCCAAACCCTGCCCAGCCCAGCAGGAGCGCTGGGCGGCCGCCTTGGCCCCGGGTCCTTCTCCTCCTCCTGCCCCGCCTCAGCTCCACCTTCCGCGCTTCCAGGCCTGGCGGGACCCGGAGCGAGAGCCTAGGCATGGCGGCACCTCCCTCGTCCACCTACGAGGCCTTCGTTGCGCTGCACGGGGCGGCGCTGACCGCCTCTGCCGTCCCGGCGCGCCACTGGCCCAGCCTGTGGCACAAATTGGAGAATGAGGTGGGTCGGTGGCGAGACTGGAAAGTGGGGACGCTTCCGTGCACGGACTGAGGCCTACGGAGAGTCAAGGAAAGCCCGCCTGGTCTCCTTGCAGTGGGCCCCGCTCCTCCCCTTCCTCCCCTCCGTCTCCTGGGGTGAGGCTGGCTGGCTGGCTTTGCAAGGGGTCCCTTGCGGGGCGCCTTCTCCAAAGCCACGTTCCAGCTTCTGCAGGCTCTGAAGGAAGCCGGGACGGGGAGCCTGCCTGGGGTGTTGATTGACTGGCCGCTGATCCCCTTTAAAGATTGGTTAGGGGGAAGAAGAGGAGAGAGAGACCTTTTTTTTCCTGGAAACCCATTAAGTCAGATTAGGGTCAGGGCAGCTTTGCTTTTGGGGGCGCAGCGTCTTGTTATGGGTACTGAGCAATGGTAAAGTCTTTCCTGAGGCTAGCCCATGTAAGAAATATATTCTGTAGTCTCAGGTGATGGCTGCTGCTGGCCCAGGTTGCAGGTTGGTTGTTCAGGGGTTGCCTTGGGAAGGGGCCACAAAGCCTCCCTGGTACGGGGCAAGGGTTACCACTTTCCTTTTGATTTGGCCCTTGTAAAGGTGAGAGGTGGCTGGTGGGGCTGCTTGCTTCAGTTCAGAATCTAGAAACTTTCTGACTTGAACATGGATGGAGGAAATTCAGGTTCATCTAGAACACCTATAGAGCTTATTGGAAAGTAAAGTGTAGATCAGGGGTAGGGAACCTGCGGCTCTCCAGATGTTCAGGAACTACAATTCCCATCAGCCTCTGTCAGCATGGCCCTACCCCTGGTGTAGATGAATGGGGGAGACAATGGTCTTCCCAGTGATGTGATGTCACTCCTTGGGTCAGTAATGACCCGGTGCTTGTGCAGGGGACTACTTTTACCTGTTTAAGGTCTTCTGAGGTGAATCACGATACAATCCTAGTTGGAGTCACTAGCCCTGGGGTCCCCAATCCTTTTGGCCCTGTGGCCACCTTTGAAATTCTGACTCAGTGTGGTAGGTTGCTGAAGGAGGCAGAGCCAACCATGAAATGTCAGGGGATGGAGTTATGCATAACTTACATTTCAAACAGAATCTCTGTTTAACAAGGTGCTTTTTAAAATGAACGTGGTGTTTAAAAATATTTTTTTCACATACCAAATGCGTATACGTATTGACCTAGATAAGAACCCCTGGTTTCATTTTGAAGGCATCTAACCTGTCTGTCCTCTTCACATGAATTGGGCAAAAGCCCCACTTGGCCCCTCCAATTTTCTAAAAACAGTTGGCAGGTGCCAGGGAAATAATTGGTGGGCACCATGTTGAAGAGTCCTGTTCTATCTCTTGGGCAGTATGTGTTCCTAGAGGCTCTGTGTTTAGCAGCTTCTGGAAAGAATAGCCTGCAGGTCTTGTCCGTCTGTCCTGTGCATCATGTTGCCAAAGGGTTGCAGATCATTATATTTTTGCACGCTTTCTGAATAACATCTAGGTTCTTGTAAAATCTATATATCTATACTCCTCCTTCTCTCTTGGATCTAAGCAGCTTGCAAAACTTAATAAAAAAAACATTACAGATGAAAACCAACCCCAACCCTCCCAGGCTGATGTTCTAATCCCATCACAAGTCCAGACAAGCAGCACCTCTTGAGCTTTCCAGCTAGAGTGTGAAGGATGCCTTCCCACTCTGCCCTCCAGGTAGGACAGCCAGTCCCTGATCCTCTGGAAAGGTGTATGTAAATTCTTAGAGCTTCCAGCCAATGAGAGTCCATGGATCTTTTGTGCAGCAGGATTAGAAGATGAGGAATGGAGTCAAGTAGTCAATTAGGACTCAGGCAGAAAAGTAGACAACTGATCAAGATAGGTTGAAGAAGCCTTTGTTAGGTCGGAGGCACTGAGTTGCATCTGGGGGAGAGGATTGAGGTAGAGTCTGAAGATACCAGCTAACCTTATCTTCAGAATCTGAATTGGGGTGATCAACCTGGGGAGTCATAAAGTTCAAACTCCCGTTATCCCTATCAGTATTCAGAAAGCAACAGTGAAAGAATCAGGGATAAAACCACTGGGTGTCTCTCATGAGAAGAAGCAGCCTGCCAGTTTTGTAGCTCCGGGCATGGGTGTAACCTTGCATCCATACTTAAACGAATTGTGAAGTTGCATAACTGTTACGCTTTTACAAAGATTCAACCAAAATAAGTGGTTTAACCTTATGTGGAAGAGACAACTAATAATTGTTAAAACAAGGGGTCTGTAAATAAAAACAAACGGTAGAATGTATAAATCATGCCCCGAAAACTTGGGGTGCCATCTGCAGGTCCACACAGTAACTTTTTATCCAGCCTTTTTAATATCTACAATTATTGGCCACTCACCAATACACGCTTATTGTATGCTAAACTCCACCTGTCAGCAATTGTGAAGGTTAGAGAGCTTGACACAGAGCTTTGCCTGCCAAGGGATTCCAGTCCAAATTTGCAAAAAAAATCTAATAATTAAATGATTAAAAACGAAAACTTGCTGAATCTGATTGCAGTTTATGAGGGGGGAAATCTCACAATGCTGTATTGTGAGATTTCATCTGCTGTTTGGGAGCTGCTTAGCAACTCCATGAATGCTGCTAAAACAGGGAGGAACTGAGGTGGAAGTGCCTCAGGAGACTTGAAAATCATAATTTAATGCTGGATAAAGTAAGACCCATACTAATTCTTGCCCCCTTAAAAAGTCTGTAGGCCTATGAAATAAATTGGCTTTGCAGTTCCTCTTATAAATTTCTAGAGGCGTCTCCCACTCACCCCAGATAGCCTATTCTTCGGATTTGGAGCTACAATCAAACATGCATAAGATCAGATTAATGCTGGGTGGGCTGTCTTAAGCAGTGGAATGGTTGGCGGGCTGAAGATTGTATGGGCAGAGACAATCCTCTTGATAGGGACATATGACAGAGATAGCCCTTTTGATACTAGGGTCCTAGGCTATGAAGGGCTTTGGAAGTCATAACTGATCTGGCAGCCATTGTACCTGTTTTTAGAATAGACAAGATATGATCCCATCAGTCAGGATATTACAGTGCTCAACCTGTAAGGCTGCAAAACAAACAAACAAACAAAAGGATTAGAGTGTCTTGATGGGCTGAGTCCAAGAAAGAGAACTGATGAACCAGATGCCATTACAACCAACCTGCTTTTCGGACAGCAAGTTTGGTCAGTAAACACCCCTAAGCTCCTAACCTGCTTAGCAAATGCTAACTTCGTTCCATCCACCAGAAGCAGGTTCAGTCCATCCATAGCATCAGCCTTCCTATCCAGCATTACCTCTTTCTGACTTCAGCTTTTCAGTCATTTAATCACACCCTCAAAGCACCGGTTCAGGACCAAGACAGAGGTTGATGATGGAACACAGAGCTTTTTGCTTATTGTTGACATCCAGCTCCAAAGCTCCAAACAATCTCAGTTCGTGTCATCATTAAAGATACAAAAGAGCATGAGTTACAGAGTGAAATCCTAGCACACTCCACAGGATAGATTCCCCCACCCCCTGCTCCTCAAGTGGAAACTTTTTGTGTTTGATCAGATTTCCGCACAGGTGGTAAAGAGTTCCCCAGGGACACTAAAAACAGCGTCCCTAGGGAGGGGTTCGCACGGCCGCCACCGGGCTCACAACCCTCGAGCAGCGCGAAGACACTGCTTTCGAACCTCGCTCCCTGAGTGAGGTTTTTCGGAAGTAGCATATTCCAACTGCTGTCATGCGAACAGCAGCAGCTGGAAGACACCATTTCCCCCGCACTGTCCCTGAAAGCTTACCTCATCTCCTGGCTTCCGGCTCATCGCAGGGGCCAGGGGACACACATCCCTGACCTGCGACTCCAGAGCTATCACTCCAGCCTGCGGGGGCGTGTCCCGTGGCCTCTGTGACAAGCTGGAAGCCAGGAGACGACGTAAGCATTCAACAACGGCGCAGCCTGTGCAAAGGCTGCGCCGCTGCCTGCCACCCTCCCGGGACCGTCTGTGTGAACGGTCCCAGGGGAGTGCGTCGGCATTGTTTATGCCGACGCATCCCCGCACCATTGCGGTGCAGAAAGGGCCAGAGATGAAAGGCCAAAACCATTAAAGCATTACTTCCCTGTAGCACCCAACACCACATACAGACCAGTGGGTAAGGATGATGTGGACAACTGTATCAGGGGTCACTGATAAATCTGCCAGTGTCAGCAGGGATGGCTACACCCTCTTCAGTTTTAAACAAAAATCATCCACCCAAGGAAGCTTGGCATAGATCAACAGCATCTCAGTCTTGTCTAGATTTAGTTTCATTTTATTGGCCATCGTTCTTCCCAGTACTGTCTCCAGGTACCTTTTTGGGACTTGGTCAAACCCACCAATTCAACTATTGTTGTTTTTTTAAATTTTTTTACACATATTATTGTTGTTGTTGTTATTGTTATTAATAATAATAAGAATTTGGATTTCATGGACCGCCTCATCCCCGAAGGGCTCTAGGTGGTTTACAACAACAACATCCATAATCAATAATTAAAACAACAATTAAAAACCCTTAAAATTCAATAAGCAGCGTACCAATCTCTAAACAGAGACAGCTTAAAAATCCCATATTGGTGGCGCCCGTTCCTAAGGTTGGGAGGGGGCAGCAGTGCCAAAAGATGAAAAAGGCATTGCCGCGGATGGCGAAATATGGCAGGGGCCTCACAAGGGGTCAGCCTTATAAACATCACCTACAGAAAAAAGGGGAAAAAACCCAAATCTAATCTCCCCTCCCCCATTATAATAATAATGATACTTTTAAAAACCCACAATTCAAGACATCATGACATACATGTATGGTGACTTCCAGCTACCTCGTTATGGATCCGAACTCAAATCTAGTTTGGTGCTTATAGCTGATATCAGCATTCCCTCCACTTGTAGTCCTAATAAAACTATTTTAATCCATCTGCTGTTTTCATTTAAATCTCAAAATCCTGCCATTATTTCTCTATTTGTATATGCTGTCAGTGGGTAGTCCCCAAAGAGTTTCCAATCTTTAAGGAAATTGTCCATATCCTTGTCTGATATAAACACCGTCAGTTTTGCCATCTCTGCATATTCTGTTACTTTTGAAATCCAGTCTTGTTGGAATTTTATTGTCCCTCCATTTGCATGCATATAAAACCCTTGCCGCTGTTGTTGTGTACATAAAAAGTCTTCTATAGTGATCTGAGATATCCTCCCCCACTAACCCCAACAAGACTGCCTCAAGTTTTTCCTCAGTTGTTATTTTTATAATTTTTTCTTTTGCTTTTAAAATCATATTCCAAAACAATTTTTCCTCTTTACATGTCTACCACATATGAATAAAGAACCATCCTATTGTTGACATTTCCATCATTTGTTTGATAACCCTTTGTACATTTTAGACAATTTTTTCAATGCTAAACTCCATCTATACATCGTTTTATAGTAGTTTTCTTTCAGATTATAACAAGCTGTAATTTTCAGATCTTTTTTCCATAATCTTTCCCACTGTTCCACTTGTATGTTTTTCCCCACGTTACTAGCTCATTTTACTATCACTGATTTTACCCACTCTTCCTCCGTCTCTCACTTTAGTAGCATCTTATACATTTTAGTAATCAGTTTATGCATAGGTTACTTTCAGACTCTGCCATCTACATGACAGCTGTTAAAGAGAAGTAGAGCTGTGTGTCATCTGTGTATTTGGTGCTGCCTCACTTCACATCTTTGTTTCATTAAAAAACAAACGAACAATGAATGGATGGATGCCATAGCATCTGAGGCAAGCTTGTCAACCTCAGACAATTATTCCTAGGAACAATGTGAGAGCACACATGTATGTGTTATTGATTGTGTGTGTGGTGTGTGTGTGATAAATAAAACTACAAATATATATAATAATCCAAGAAATCTAGTTTTGAATTGACTAGATTAACCAGATCAAGTCAGACCCAAATAATTATTATCTATATGATTTTTTTTCTTAAATGTTGTAAAGGATAGTGTAATCATCAGTATGGTATAGAAGAAACAATGCAAGCATTGCCTTAGCAGTGACAGTGAAACTAAGATGTCCTGCAGTACAATTCTAAAAAGAGTTACACCAGGAGTGTTGAACACTTTTGTTACCAGGGTCAGATATGATGTAAATGTGACTTGGTTGGACCTGGCCGGTGCGGGGAGGGGGGAGGAAGTGGCTGCCTCGACTGCCAAGCCCGCAGCAGTCTCACCCGCCCAGATCGGGGGGGGGGGGGGGCGCCTGCTGCAGCTGGCAATCTCTCAGCAGGCTCACCAGCTCAGAACAGTTCTGGGGAAGATTGGTGGCACTGGGGGGATGGTGGCTGCCACAGCTGGTGAGCCTGCAGCAGGTTCGCCAGCCCAGATTGGCACTGGGAAAGATATCCAGCACTGGAGGGTTGGATGCCTCAGCTGGCAAGCCCACAACAGGCTCACTAGCCCAGATCAGCACCTGGGAACGGGGGGGGGGGGGTTACCATGCCAGATTGGGAGCAAGGGGGGTTGCCACAGCTGGCTCATGGTGGGTCCTCTCAAGAGGCTAGATCTGGCTCCCAGGCCTCATGTCTAACATCCCTGAGTTGTACTCTTCACCATTCAACAGTCATTTACTTCAGTGGACTTCAGTAGAAGGGTGCAGTGTGACTTAGGATTGCACTACCATTACCTGGATGGAAAAGAGTTACATCCTGTTAAATAGATGCCTCTATTCTGTTTTTTTTTTCAGGTAGACAATGCCAAAGGCAGAGGTGTGGGTACTTAGTTCTGACCCTTGGTTATATGCCAGCAAAAAGGGAGAGTCACATGGCATATCAAATGAACACTGATGCCAAATTTAAGTGATGTATTTTCATTGAGAGTATAGTATGTATGAACTCGGACTCTAATCCCTACTCAGCAGAACTAGTAGAGGAGGGAGTTGGGGGGGGGGGAGCTATGAATATCAAACTCTTCCTGCATATGTGTTTTTATTATGTTGCAGACATAAGGTTCACTGAGCAGGATAGGTGGGGATGAACTTCCTACTGCCTCCCCGTGGCTTGACTGTTCTTGACCCATCATGCCCAACATATGAATAATCACTGTATAGCAGTGAAGTATTCATCATGACTTTATAACTTTCAAGTTCTACTCTTAGACCCCAGTTCGTGGTGTTGCACGTCACCTAACAGAGTTCTTCGTTGCGATTTCAGGTGTTTGATGCTGGTGAATATTTTGGAATCATGCAAGTGGAGGAGGTGGAAGAAGAGGAAGGGGGTGATGAGGACATGCAAGAAAAAATGGAAAGGAAAGCAAATCCAGGGAATGAGCTCTGCTACAAAGTGATTGTGACGAATGAAAATGGACTTGAAGCAGCAAACCCTAATAGGTAAGCCATCAATTTAGATGCACTCTGCATTCTGAGTATGTGATGTGGAAGAAACAAGGCAAGTAACTTACGCCTGCTGTGACGTCCGCCTTGGGCACCTTTGAAGACAGCATCCCCAATCTGAAAGTTGCCGGCTGGGGGAAAAGGGGGTCTCTCAGTGCAGAGAGTCAAGGGAGGATCAGGGGACCCGGGGAAGAGCTGCCAACCACAGACCAGGTGGCTATGGAACCCCTACCTCTCACCGCTCAACATCTTGACGCCACATCCACCCACGACCACAGTATTATTTTCTTAGTTAAAACATTTAGCTAAAGCATTCATTTCTATTCTTACTTTCTTTTCATAGAGAGCCTTCAAATCAGCTTATAGAAATAATCAGTCACAAAAATAAATGAGGCAAATATATATGCAAAAGCTCTAATTAAATACAGTCAGAAGCACTAAAGCCTGATCAATGGTTTAAAATCCTGAAGGAAAACATTTACAGTGTTCCTTCTTATAGAGTAAAGATTTGATACAGTAGTGTGTTTGAGGAGATAATTCCACAGCAAGGGCACCACCACAAAGAAAACTCTGTTCATTTATCACTGCTTTGACGCTAGAAAATGAGGATGTTGACTCGAGGTTTTAGGATGTCTCAGAGAACAGGTAACTTGGGTCATGTGAGACCTAGACCCATTCTGCATGGGCCAATAAACATGGATATAGGACAGTAAAAACCCCTTTTTTGGGGGAAACTTTTGCACAGATTCCACCCTAAAATGAGTCCATGTTATTTCCCCCAAACCAAGTTTTTTGAGAATTGTGCTCTTAGCCGGATTCCGCATGGGCCAAAAACAGCAGTGTGAAAACGGTGTAAACCCTTTTACACCGTTTAAAATCTTTTCACACTGTTTTCACACCGTGGTTTTTGGCCCATGTGGAATCCACCTTAGTGAGTCTTTTAAAAAAAATCCCAGGTTGCATCCACTTGTAAGCAAATGGCTGGACAAGAGGCGCTTTATTCGCCTCCATCTTCCTTTTTAAAAATTTCGCATATTGTAAGACATCAGCATGGCTGTGGAGGTTCATTTGTGCATGCCTGTATAGCTACGCATCTGTGGGAAGTAAAGGAAAAGGCACATCTCCATTTGAAGACGCGACAGCAACCCAGATTGTTTCCGTGTGCTCCAATCGCAGCCTGCAAGGATGCATGTGAACGCAAAAACACGAAAACGGGTTACTCGACTGCAACCAGTTATATATTTGCTGTGCGGAAGGGGCCCTAGGCTCCCAAAGGCAAATAAAGCCCATATCTTGGTGTCCTCTCCCCTTACCCAAAAAGGTATTATTAGTGCCCAAAGTTGAGTACTGTACTAGAACTGGAATTTTTCATGGACCTTTCATGCTACTGCTCTCAGTTTTTTTTAAAAGGGTACTGGTGATATTTCTCAGGAAAGTCAGAGTTCTGGTTATATACATAGAAAACAGCTAAGCTTTGTCCTCACTCAGAGACTGATCATGAATGGAAGGGAAAGCAGAAAGGGAGATCTGTTTGAAAATAAACATCTAAACCCGTAATAAGAGTGAGAGATGGAACCATGTTCTTGCAGCTGTTGATGCTATCAGTACAGAATTGTAGCACTTCAGTAACTATTTTTGATCCTCTTTGATCTGAGATTGCAAATGCCTTAACAGACCAGGTGCTCAGGAGCAGCAGCAGCAGAAGGCCATTGCTTTCACATCCTGCGCGTGAGCTCCCAAAGGCACCTGGTGGACCACTGCGAGTAGCAGAGAGCTGGACTAGATGGACTCTGGTCTGATCCAGCTGGCTTGTTCTTATGTTCTTATTTGGAAAGCATAATGGAGACTTAAAATTACCTCTGAACATTTTGACTTACGCAGCATATTTTGTTCTTGTCTTCAAAGCATTTTTCTCATTGACCATGCATGGACATACCGAATTGAACACGCCAGCCAGCAGCTGCGTCAGGTTCCTGGTCTGCTTCACAGATTGGCCAGTTTGATGGGTATAGACTTCCATGGCGAAGTACCAGATGAGACAGTTGTTGACCAGGTGTTGGAGGATATGTGGAAATACAATCAGACCTATCAGCTGTCTCATGGGGTAGGAGGATCATACGAATGTTAAAATTGTTAATAGTCTTCTAAGAGTATTTTGGTGCTGCAAAAGTTTCTTTGAGATCATCCTTACAACCATTAGTTCAGCTTTTTATTACTGCACATAAGTCAGAAGAGAGAAATTCAGTAGAAATTGTTGGTGAAGAGAAATTAACTATAAGGATTTCTTAAAAGCTGAAAGGGGGGATATAAATACCTTTCTAATGCTATGTTTTAATGTTATCAGCAGGGTACTGTGTTGAAGTGAGTTCATTTTCAGACAAATTTTGCTGTAGAGAGTGTGGGGGATAGCATTGAAAGGCACATATGTGGCAAGTGTATGACTTGTGGGTCAAGGGGGGAGGAGAACTGATGTATATGAAAGAACAGAGTCAACAGAAAAAGATTTTAAGGTGAATGGTTCCTCCCACTTTTTAATCTCTCAGCCAGCTATGTATCCGTATGTCACAGCAGGCCCAAACAAACCTGTCACAGTCCGGATTCCTATTCTGCTACCAGGACAAAGCAAGAACTAAAAAAGATTATTATTATTATTCATTTTTTGTAGGTTACTGCTGCTATAGTTTTAAGGTTTTGTATTGTTTTTAATTGGGGCTATTCGATTTGTTTTATTGTCTTGTCATTTGCTATTGTACACCGCCGTGAGCCCTTCGGGGGTAGGGCGGTTTAACGAATCGAATTAATAATAATAATAATAATAATAATAATAATAATAATAATAATAATAATAATAATAATAATAATAATAGTTTAAGATGGTTCTGTAGTTTATGATTATTCCCATTATATCTTACATGTGTGTAATTGGTTGTTAAGGAGTTAAGCATTTAAAATACATTCTGGAAAACAATTTGTTGTGCCTGTTTAAGAATTACAATAAGCCATATATGGAACCTAAATTGTACTCAATTGCTTGATACTGCAATACTGTTGATTGTGGCAACAAAGACATATCTTCTGTCTCTGAACCCATTTATGCCCTATCTTCAAAGTCCTGGTGAGCCTGTCATTGCTTTCAGTGCTTGGATTTGGATATTGGATAATTATGTGCAAGGAATGAGAGATGCAGAGGTTTCTGAAATGAGAAAATGTGCTTCTCCAAAAGGGCAACATGTTTTGTACACCCTTCTCCTTGTAGATGAGACTGCACAAACTGCAGTATAGTATAGGGGGGGAGCAAAGTGAATGTGGTAGCTAATTGAAAAGCTCCAATAGAATCTCTGCATTGAGTGCAGATGAAGTTCTAAGTAAGTATAATGTGATGCACGCAGAAAAAAACTCAGGTTTACTTATTTGCACATGAACTGGCTGAAACTGAGGGAAAGAGATCTTGGGGCTGCCATAGATAGCTTGCTGAAAATGTTGATTCAGTAAGTGGCTGCAGTGAAATCAGTAGCAGATTTCACTTTTAACAATGAACAGACTTTATTCCTGTCTGCCAGGTAGCACAAAAGCAGAGGTTGGAAATGGGGTGGGGTGGGATGCTGTCTCTGTCTTCACTGTATCCAGCTGTTTCTGAATGATGATACATTGCAAGGAAAAGAGAAAGTGCTTTTGAGAAACAAAAAAACCCTCCACTGAAAATGAAAGTTAAAATTGGCTTCAAGCAGCTCTTTAAGATACTGTGTAGAAAACTGACTCATCTCTGTTATATGCCCGGGGGGGGGGGGGTTCTTTATTTGAAAACTGGCCATGGAATGGAATGGAAACTTGCCAGTTAGTAATCCTAGTTGGGAAATGTTTCTGTACTGTAATAACAATTAAAATGTCTTTTAAACTTTTTTTTTTAAACCTGTACAATTAAACAAAATTAAATACAGTTTTCCCCTCAGGCAAAGAAAATCAAAAAGAAAACACAAAATTTAAATACTGGTTGTGTCACTTCTTGTTATGCTGTATTTATTGATGAGTTGTCAAATGTTTTAAATGTTTTTACTTTGTTTTAATCCTGTTGTCCACTGCCCTGAACCAATAAGGGGAGGGCCTAGGATATATAAATAATAATAACAACAAAGAGAAAATGTGGGTTCTAGACATTTTTGTAAAGTCCTTTTGCTGTTGTCATTCAGTGATATTATCTTGGTCTCTTATGAGGGGTGGGGTGGGGGACGTCATGAGATGTGCCATCTTAGAGCACTTCATCACCATGGTGATTGCCAACACAAATAGCAGATATTTTATTGGAGCCTCAGGGACAAAATATTTTGCCTTGAGTGTGGGGGTAATTTACTTTCTCTTGGAGCCTCTACCAAGAGTTGGGCCAGGGCAATCTGTAGATCAAATAAATTGAGACCTTACTTCCTTGACTGAAAATAGATGTAATTTAGGCACAACAAATAGGACAGGTGGGAAATACGCATTTATTAAGATTTTAAAGTGCATATCAGAATAGCATCTTGATGGACAGTCTTCTGCACCATTCTGCCATTTGTGTCATGTGACTCTGAGGGTTCTTTGGTTTTTTGTACAGACTGCCGAAGAAAAGGTTCCTGTCTGGTACATTATGGATGAATTTGGATCAAGAATCCAGCACTCAGATGATCCCTCTTTTGCAATTGCCCCTTTGTTTTACATGCCACAACAGATTGCTTACACAGTTCTCTGGCCCTTAAGAGACCTTGATACTGGTGGTAAGTGTGTGTGCATCAGATATCTTCTTTGTAGCAATGCCTGATGTGCAAAGAAACTGAGAAGAAAACCCCGCTGGGAATGGGCAAGCGGGCAGCTACAGAGAGTTAGTGACGCCTCTGTCTTTTTGTGTCACCTCTTGTCTGTCCTTAGACTGATACCCTCTGGTCTGATACCCTGCTTCTTAGAAGTCAGTTGCAGAGACTGTTCCTAGCTAGCAAGATAGCAGCGTACTAGCTTTTAATCTTTCCTATCCTAAATGTAGTTTCTAATAAACATTTACCTTTTACCCTTTTCATCAAAGTATCACCAGTCAATCTTTTGAGGCTTTTCATTTCTTTTGGCTACAGCAGTAGTCTTTGCACATTCTTCCTTGATGATATCACTAGTTTCAACACATATCTTCCAGTTCATGTTCATTTGAAGTTAGTGATGCAAGTCTTTTACATCGTCTTTACATTCTTCGGGAGTTCTGTATTTTGGCACTATGAATGTTCTAATGTTTTTCTTCAGCTTTATTCTGATTTCCAACATTAACAGTGAATGGTCTGTATCACAGTCAGCTTCTGGTGTTGTTTTAGCAGAGAGAATACAACTCCATCTTCTGCTTCCGATTATGTAATGTGATTTGGGTATTGGCCATGCAGTGATCATCATGTATACAATTGTCCTTTTGGTTTCCTGAAATACATGTTCTCAGTGAACTACTGGTTGTTGTCACAGAACTCTGTGAGTCGCTGTCCCTCTCCATTTCATGCTCTGAGCCCAAATTTTCCAACAATATCTTGTTCTACTTTGTTTCCCACTATATATGCTTGCCTATAAAATTACATCAATTTTATTTATTTTGTACTTTATATTTTGTATTTATTTTATTATTTTGTATTTTATTATATTTTATTTATTTTGTATTTTATATTACATTATTTTATTTATTTTGTATTTTATCTATAAAGCGGAATTGTACCTGGCATAGACTGTAATGAAGAAATGCATTCAAGTTCCATTGTTTTTAATAACTCATCTGCATATTTTTTGCACGTACCTATCAGATGGATTATTGCAGTGTTCCCATCAGTGATGGATAAGTTCACAAAAAAATTTATATGAACTTTTCACTTTGTTACAGAGGAAGTAACCCGTGACTTTGCCTATGGGGAAACGGATCGTTTAATCAGAAAATGCCGGCTTTTACCATGGCTACCAGGAGTGTTTCAAGATATCAACCACTTTATCAGGGAGCCATCAGATGAGCATTACCAGGTACAATTTCCACTTAAACCAGTTATTTATTTGTAGGAGCTGCTTGTTCTGCAGCTCAGCTAACTTTGGCATTCATTATCATGTACCCAGGCTCTGCTTCTTCACAAAATCCTGGGAGTGAAGTTCCAAGCACAGATGTAATGCCAGTGGCCTTCTAACTATATTTCAGAGATCAGAACCTTTTTGTGGGTTCACTCTGTTGTGTGTGGAGCAATACTTTTTAAAAAACCAAACAGGCTGGTCTGGTTTCAAATGTGCAGTAAAACATGAAACCCCCATTTAATGGAGACTGTGTGTCCATATCCCAGATGGGGACTGGGGTGATCAACAGGCAGATGTTGATGATCGTCACCATCTTCACAGTCTCCTGTAAAGTATCTTGAAATGTCAATATACAAAAAAATTTCAGACTGCCAATCACTCAAAATATATTTTGAGAGAAGAGTCTTGACATGGATGGCCCTGGGTAGACCAATTGTGTCAAATCTCAGAAGCTAAGCAGGGGTGGCACTGGTTAGTATTTGGATGGAAGACCACCAAGGAAGGTTGCTATGCAGAGACAGACATTAGCAAACCACCTCTGAACTTCTCATGTCTTGAAAATCCTACAGGGTTGCCATAGGTCAGTGGTGGCGAACCTTTGGCACTCCAGATGTTATGGACTACAATTCCCATCAGTCCCTGCCAGCATGGCCAATTGGCACTTTCCATCACCACCCACCAGCAGAGACTTTGTACAGCTTCTGTACAGGAAGATTAATTGAGGGAGACTATTTGCAGCCTGTGTGCTTGTAGCTTCAGTTTTGTTTGCGCTCCTGAGAGTAAGCCTTGTTGTACTCAGGGGGCATATGTTGAGTAAACACTCAAGATCTGGCTGCAAATAATTCTTACCAAGTTTCCCTATTCTGTTTTCTGAACTGTGAGTGAACCAGCTTCCATAATTCTGGGGGAGGGTTATTTTAATTTTCATGTCAAGGTTGTAACAGCCTTCGGTTATCACCAGTAATAAATTTGACTTTTTTTGTTTCGTTTTAGACAATTTTAGATGAAAACAAAGAAAAACTACCAATTTCAATAAAGCTTCCTATGTATGACACAGATAAAGTTTTCAAGTATGTATTTGCAAACGCATGGCTTTACAGCAAACAAACTTTTGTGATTGCTTTTCAGCATTTTATTTTTAAACTCTATTTTAGTATGAGATGTCCTGTAGCAGAAAAGAAAGGAGACTGAAATAGGAAGCTTCTTGCTCTGAAATTTTTGAGAATGGGTAGTTTGTGTGAAATTGGACTGGTTTATAGGATATCAATCCTATATTGGGTGTGGAAAGACAAAAAATAGTGCTATAGAATTTGTATATAAATGATTTGGAATTGGGAGTGAGCTGTGTAGTAGCCAAGTTTGCAGATGACACAAAGTCATTCCAGATGGTGACAACCAAGGCCAACTGCAAAGACCTCCAGGGGGTTCTCCACAAATGAGGTGAGTAGGCAACATCATGCCAACTGAAATTCAACATAGGTAAGTGATGCATGTTGGAATAAAGACATCCCAACTTAAACATATGCTGGTGGAGTCTGAATTGGACATGACTGAGAAGGAAAAACAACTTAGGGTCATACACAGTAGTTGTCAAAAAAGATGAACTCCATGATGGGAGTGATTAGGAAAGGGAATGAAAATGAAATGGTCAGTATTGTAATGCCTGTGATGTAACCTGATTTGGGACACTATGTAAGATTCTAATTTGCATATCTCCAAAAAGATGGCCAGAAGAGGACAATCAAAATGGTTAAGAGTTTGGAGCACCTTTCCTGTGAGGAAAGACCCAAAAGTCTGGGTTACACATTATAAAATTATGTATTGTATAGTTACAGTAGGCCCTGTAGGCAGTGGTGGGATTCAGCAGGTTCACACCACTTTGGCAGAACTGGTTGTTAAAATGGTGCTTGTAAATAACCAGTTGTTAAACTATTTTAATTCCACCACTGGAACCGGTTGTTAAATTATTTGAATCCCACCTCTGCCTGTAGGCACTGCTTTCTGACATGGGGTGTATGTGTGTGGAATTTACTGACTCAACGCAGGTCTCAAGTTACTAGATCTTCATGAAAATTTCATTTCTCTAGCTTTACTTAACCCCATCCTAAGGTCATACAAGATTTTGCTGCCACAAGAAGGTTGGAAATTGGAGATATATTTGCCTAGTGGCCTGGTTGAACATCAAATGCATGAATCACAACTTAGCATAGAAACTATTTGGCATATTTGTGGATTTAAAAGTATAAGTATCTTAAATTTCAATAAGAAAAACAGTAAATGTATTCAGTACTTGAGAACTACCATATATACTCATGTATAAGTCGAATTTTTCAGCACATTTTTAATGCTGGAAAAGCTCCCCTCGACTTATATGCGGGTCATTAAATTTTTTTGTGTGTTTTTACTTTGCCGGCCAGCAGGGGGCGCAGTTTTTATGCTAGAGGCACCAAAATTTCAGGGTACCCTCAGAAGACTCTCCTGATGATACCAGCCAAGCTCGGTAAAGTTTGGTTCAGGGGGTCCAAAGTTATGGACCCCCAAAGGAGGTGCCCCATCCCCCATTGTTTACAATGGAAGCTAATAGTAGATTTTTCATTTCTGATAATATCCCTCTTAAAATCTAAGTTGGGTTACATTTGGACATACAGATGATGATGAGGAATCCAGTTTTGAAGGATTTTAACTCTTGTGTTTTAGCTTGGTTGCTGGTTGAGCTAAGGTTTTTGTACTTCTAAAGTTATTGTTGATACCATATTGTTCTTGTTGACCCTCTTTTCCACTTACAGAGCCAGTTTACTGTTTTTCTTTGAAATTAATATTCAAAAACATTTAACCTACTGATGCCTCAATTGATGCTGCATTTCCCACCCTCGACTTATACGCGAGTCAATAAGTTTTCACAGTTTTTTGTGGTAAAATTAGGTGCCTCGACTTATATGCGGGTCGACTTATACACGAGTATATATGGTAGATGCAAACCACCACAACCTATGATACTATAGCATGTGTATCTTTAATTTTTGCCATCTAAGAGGTATGAAAAACAGAACTTGAAGATAGAAGGTAAATTCTGTAGTAAACAAACCAAAGGGTATTATTTGAACCAAGGTGCTCTCATGGAATCATGGTAGCACTGCCAGCATGTTTGGATATTAAGCTAAACTTGATAACATTGAAAATACTGAACTCTTGAATGGTGCAATTCAACATTATAGCACATTAATTATTACCAGAATTATGTACATTTAAACAAAAAAAATTGAAAATGTTCTATCTATCTACAGTGTGTTTTTAGTGTTCCCCGAAATTTCCCAATTTTTCCTGCTTAAAAACGTTTAGAAAGTCCTTAGATTTCATGGTGTGCATTTGGAATGAGTGAAATGCTTTTTGTAAGACAAGTGTTTTCTCACACTCAAAAATGTCAAAGAAATAATTCTCAGAATTTTTTTCTGGCAGAATCTAAAAATCCCTTTCACTGTACATTTTTCCTTTTCTCAGAGTTTATACGGACCTTCAGCAGGTGCTTCAGAATTTGACTCACTCACGCTTTGAATTTACTGATGCTGAGCAAGAGGCGGATATACTCTACAGCTTTTCTCACTTCAAAGATTACAGGTTACAGCAATTTCCCTGCAAGTAGCACATTTTCTTACCTGTCCAATATGCACAAATTTGGCCTTAGAGCTCTCTGTTTTTACACATCATTTTATTTTGTAGGAAACTAAGTGAAGAAAGACCTCATGTGATGCTGAATCAGTTTCCATGTGAGAACCTCTTGACAGTGAAGGATTGTCTAGCCTACATCTCAAGACGGGTTGGAGGCTCTGAGGGGCCAAAATGGTTGCCTCATACTTTTAACCTTCTAACAGAATTGCCGCAGTTCATCAGTTACTTTCAGCAGCGTGAGAGAAGGTAAGCACATCATTGTAGTACAATACAAATAATTGCTCAAACACACATATGGTATCTCTGGTTTTTCTGTTGAAACAAAATATGCAGTTTTATATATTGGATTTGCTGCTAGCTCATTTTGCCAGTATAAAACAATCCCATCACCTCAGTGAGTCTCTTGGTGAACTCAGCTTTTTCCATACTTCAAAAATGTGTCTGATTTTGTGTGAAAAATTCTTAATGGTCATGTATGTAGTAACCATGTTTCATTCTACTTTTTGCTTTCAAAATACCACGGATGAAATCTAGACTGCTGCAGGATGTCTTCCGATCCCTTGTGGGAAATTTTCATTTACAGACTTGCAGGAGAAAAGTCCTTCCTGTACCCATGGTCTGCGATCTCTCTGAAGCAGCATGGTATGAGATTTGAGGAGCTCCCACAAAAACCAGTATGCTCCCCTTTCTCACATGTGCATGGAATCTGTTTCTGCTTGCACATGCAGAGATTTGGAGCCCAGCCTAAGAATTAAATTATGACTTGGAAAGGAAAGTGAATCCAACACACTGTACTCCAAACCCAGTCACTTGGCTAGCAGTGGTAGAGTAGAAGCTTGGAGCCAAAACCACACTGTGCACACTTTGTACTCCACACCTCCTAAACTGAGATGAGAGGGCAGAAGCTGCTGAGAAGGGTGGGGGGGATCATTCATTTGTTTATCTCAGCATCTAGGTGGCTCCCAGCAGAACAGTAAACTAGCCACAGAGGAAAATAAAATGACTACCAGGAAAAAAGCAAGCTGGCCAGAGTGGAGTGGCGGGATGTTTATTCCTGGCCCAGGAGGGCCAGCATTGCCCAAAAATGGATGGAATCAGCAATCAGGCAATGCTGAAGATGGCAAAACTGTCGTGGGGGCTTCAGAGGGGGCAGGCAGTCTGCGGCTGGCACCCCCAAGGCCAAAGTATAAAGTATATTTATGATGATTTTAAGATTGTTTTATGTGTTTTATAACTGTACCCCTCCCAGGGACTTCAGTGATGGGCAGGTATTAAGTATACAGAAAATAGATAGACTGAGAAATTGATTTTTATCCACAGCCAGCTCACTCTCCTCTGGGCACATTGGAAGTCTTGCTTGAGCATCTGGGCCTCATGCTGGATTGAAAACAAGAAGGCAGAGAGGGAAGTAGCTAGCTGGCTCAGAACATGCTTCTGCATTGGGAAACCTGGGCAGCCTTTACCACCCTTGCTGATTCTTGAAAATGATGTGGCAAATTTAGGCGGCAAGTAAGCAGAAGTTTGAAAGGCAGTCCTACATTCATCCGTGTGCAAAAAGTCAGCTTGCTAATCTCCCACGTGGGACTGCACAATAACTGCAACAAGGAAACATGGTTGCATTATGTTCAGTGGTCATGAGTGCAGTGACATGTCCCTCTCTCCACCTCTGCTGTGAGCTTTCTAACTTTTTGGTCTCTGGCAGCGACCTCAAGGAATTGAGGGGTAGCCCAGTCCTACCATCCTTCTCTTTGAAAGGGCGGGAAATTGGCATGAGGGAACACCTCACATACTGTAAAGAGCTTCAGAATTCTCCACACCAGGCCTGTGAACCCAAGATGCCCTGTTATCCCAGCCAGGATACTATTAGGAGGAATACTTGTTCAGTCTCCCATCTCCTCCCTTGGATTTTATTTTAGAGGAGAAGACAATCATTGGATATGCAAGCCCTGGAACCTGGCCAGGAGTCTGGACACTTATGTCACCAAGAGCCTTCACAGTATCATCAGGCAGAGAGAGAGCAGCCCAAAGGTAAGAGTGGAAACAGGCTGTGTAAATGGGGCATCTTATTGCCAAAAGAAACCAGTGAAAATGGTTTTTTCTTTAATTTTTTTTTAAAAAGCAAAGTATCTGCTGCGTCATGAATACGTTCTTAATAGACTGTGATCAGAGTTCTTCACAATAGACATCACAGAACAATATCTAAAGCATCTCTAGCTGCGTTTGAAACAGTAATAAAAACTTCATTTGATAGTATTGTAACATGTATTACTATTATTGTTAATCCTAGTTACTATATTACCTGCCTCACTGCTTTTCTCCACTCTAATCAAGTTTTTGCAGTTTCTTTTCAAATTCGTCGTTTAGCTTACTACATCAGAAATAAGTAATCTTTAAAATATAGTTTCTCACGCTGAAGAGGACACCTTTGACAGATTTTTTCCAGCTCTTTTGAGACCACTTTTACCCTGATCTTTTTTTGGAAGCCAGTTTTTGAATCTCCTTTTCATAGTATGTAATATTTCCATCTTATTTTCTTTGTCCTGCCCACTTCCCCCCTTTTCCAGCTCACATTTCAATGACAGAGCTATCTTCATTGTTAAACCATTCCCTTGCCACACCAGTGGCGTCAGTTTTTGAAAGCCCTAAAATATCGATATAATGCTGTAGTGTTGTGATGATAGTTTCACCAGATTCTCTGAATTTCAAGCTTTTTTTTAAAAAAAAGGTAAGTCTTTAGTGCCTTTCCTAACAGAGATATGCCTTTTCCCTTATATCTCTGCAATGAAGAGGCTAGTCAGTGGTGGCGAACCTTTGGCACTCCAGATGTTATGGACTACAATTCCCATCAGCCCCTGCCAGCAAGGACAATTGGCCATGCTGGCAGGGGCTGATGGGAATTGTAGTCCATAACATCTGGAGTGCCAAAGGTTCGCCACCACGGGGCTAGATATTTACTGTATTAAAATGAAAGCTGGGAATTCAGAGAACCTGTTGAAACTGTCATCACAACACTACGGCGTTATATTGATATTTTAGGGCCTTTTTTAAAGGGAGGTGCTGTGAATCCACCAATAATGACACCAATATTGACAGAACCCTCCCTTGAAAACCCTCAGAACTTACTCCAGAACTGTAAACATGCACAGGGAGGGTGGATGTGCAAAAGAACCTTTCCCAACTGTTTCTAGAGCTCATGGATTGACTCCCAAGAAAATCAGGAGTAACTCCAGCGGGCAGGAATGGTAAGGCGTTATATGTGCTTAAGTGACTCACCGGGAGATCTGCAGTGCCTGATCTATTGATCAACTGGCAACACAGGCCTCTTTGCAGAGCCCCAGATCTAAGTGCAAGCCACAGCCCCTGTGTGTGACTCAGAGACTGATGAGGTGCCTGATATTGTGACTGGTCAGATTTTTGTCACCAGTTCTGAAGAGTGTCCATGGCCTTTGGATCTTCTGTATTCCTTCTGTCCCGTTCCTGTTGGATCTGAGGGGTGTTGGGTCTCACTTTTAACTCTTTTTGCTCACGTGGTTCTGAGAAGAACAGGTGGAAACTACAACTAAAAGTCTCCCTCTAGGGATAGTGTAATCTGGCCGGCTTATCGGACCTTCATTTGTTATGGAGCAAAACCAGTTGAATCTATGCGTCTGTTTCTTTAAGATTTGGTAACAGGGCTTTAAATGGTCTGTAGCACTGCCGTTCGCTAGTCCAGTCCCATACCGCGAACAGTCCGTCACAGCGCAAACTCCTGCGGCAAAGGTTTCTGGTGTTTATCTAGAGGGCTGTTGATTCCAGCACCATCACGGCATCCCGAGCGTCGGTGTGAAAACGGTGTAAAACGGTAAATGTTTATACTGTTACACCATTTTCACCACTGCTGCTTTGGCACCGCGGTAATCTTCGAAGCTGAATAGTAGGAGAACCTTTGGCACTTCCAGATGTTATGATTCACAATTCCCATTAGCCTCGCCAGCATGGCCACTGTCGCCTTGCTAGGGCAGGTAGCTTCACGGGAATTGTGGTCCATAACGACATCTGGGAGTGCCGCAAAGGTTCGGGCTCACCACGGGCCTAGGTGATGGAGTGCTGCTCCATCACCTTTGGGTTTTACATAGAATTGACTTTCAGAGTAGGTGTGTTTTCCCCTCACTCATCCCTGTGATGCCAAGGATTTTTTGGGTGACTTTTGCCATTTTATACAGTGTGCAGAATTGACTTGTATTGGCAGTTGAGCATTTTCTGGGCTGTGTGGCCATGGTCTGGTAGTTTTTGCTCCTAACATTTCACCCACATTTAGGCCTCTGAAGATGCCAGCCCTAGATGCAAATGAAATGTTAAGAGCAAAAACTACCAGACCATGGTCACACAGCCTGGAAAATGCACAACAGCCAATTGATTCTGGTCATGGAAGCCTTCCACAATACATTGACCGGTAATGTTTTCTTGGAAAGTACAACTTTAGGATGCAAATTATCACGTGCATTGGGAAGATTACCTTAGCATGCCCTTTTAGCATGTAGTAGGAGTTTTTCATGAGGACATATTCATACTTGCAATTCTTTTCTGTGCTCCTCCCCACCATGGAGAAGTGGTTTCATCCACAGAAAGCTTCACCATTTTATTCCGCTGAGTGAATAAAACTAGATCTAAGTCAGTTCAGAAGTATTAACTTAGCATATATGTTTATATGACTTTGAATATTGGCCTTCATAGAGTCCTTTTTTTGAATGGAGAAGATTCAAGGTGACAGAGAGGGAGCAAGCTTTAAATTTGTTCTAGTAGGTAGCAAGTTATTATTTTTATTGTAAACTGCCCTGGGCCTTCCAGGGAAAAGTGGTAAATAAATCTAATAATAAATAAAATAAATAAACGTGTCTGTTACTATAAATATTTTATGGAATTATGGCTGTTCTTGTCTTTATTTTGGTTTAGGTGGTGTCTAAGTATATTGAGAACCCTGTGTTGTTTCATCTGGAAGATGTTGGTCTGGTTAAATTTGACATTCGTTACATTGTGCTTCTGCGATCAGTGAAACCGCTTAAATTGTATGTTTATGATGTGTTTTGGCTACGATTTTCAAATCGGTAAGAACCAACTCTGTTTGTAAACATAGGCTCATTCCGCACATGCAGAATAATGCACTTTCAAACTGCTTTCAGTGCTCTTTGAAGCTGTGCGGAATAGCAAAATCCACTTGCAAACAGTTGTGAAAGTGGTTTGAAAACGCATTATTCTGCGTGTGCGGAAGGGGCCATACTAATTTTGTGACATTGCTGAACTTTCAGAATCTGAACTAACTTTTTTCTTTTTATATATAAAAGGCCTTTCTCACTTGATGATTTGGATGACTATGAGAAGCATTTTACAGTCATGAACTATGCGCCAGGGGTACCATTAAAACAAGTGAGTAAATGATATAGAAAAAGGACAGCTTGTCCGCCAATGAACATTAAGAGCATGGTGGCATAGGTAGTGTTAGTTTGAGTGAGTTTGAATTCCCCACACACCATTTTATCCACAGGTTTGATCATGAGGGCATATTCTGCATCAACTTGGGTAAAGCTTGGCAGAATGTATTTGGTCAGTATATGGATGGGAGGCCTTTTTTTTGCTTCTTGGAAGAAAGGGGGTCAAAATAGAAACTGCTACCGGAGTCCAGCTAAATCAGGGATAGGCAACCTTTACCACTCAAAGAGCCATTTGGACTCGTTTTCCATGGCCTCGAAGATCTACTGAGCCGGAGAGGCGGCTCCGCACAGAGCCACCGCTGGTTCGGCCCCTCCACTCACCTTTCCTTCCAGCACTGGGAGGCGGAGGCACCAGGCAGGGAAACCCCCTCAGCCGCCTGCACCGTGGGGCAGAGGGGGGATGGCGGTCGGGGGATGGCGGTCGCGGCCTGCCTGGTGCTGCCACCTCTTGCGTTGTGGGAGACAGTGGCGCTGGGCAGGGAAACCCCCTCTGCTTTGCTTGCTCCGTGGGGCAGAGGGGGGATGGTGGCTGTGGGGATGGCAGAGCGGGGATGGTGGCTGCTCTGGAGGGACATCCCCACTCTACCCTCCAACCTCCAGGGATCAGAGGGCAGGGTGGGCATGTCCCTCCAGTCCTCCAGAGCAGCGCTGGAAGGAGAGGTGAGTGGAGGGGACACGAAAAGCTGCGCCCTCACTCACGGAGTCTCCTTTGGTTCGGCCCCTCCACTCACCTTTCCTTCCAGCACTGCTCTGGAGGGCTGGAGGGACACGCCCACTCTACCCTCCAACCTCCAGGCCACGCGGAGCCACAGTATAAGGCTGAAAGAGCCGCATGCGGCTCCGGAGCCTCAGGTTGCAGACCTCTGAGCTAAATGAAACATGGGGTTTACTCTGCAGAAGCAAAGGCAAACTACCAGCTTCTCACAAAACATTTGTACAATTTGGTATATATGTGGTATAACCAGGGGAGGGTTTTTCATAAGTGGAAAAATTCTCAAAGGTACTATATACTTCTAACTGTTCTCAAGTCATGCAGGTTGTAGCCTGAGGTCAGTGGGGGTGTCTCCTCGTGGTCCCATCACCTTCTGAGATTCGGGGGGTTGGGACCACCCAGAGGGCCTTCTCTGCAGTGACCCCAGCACTTTGGAACACTCTCCCCTCAGAGGTCCACTAGGCACCGACTCTAGGAGTTTAGATGCCTGACCTAAGACCACCCAGGAATAAGGCTGACCCCTTCTGAGTGGTGCCTCCCCTTCCCTCCACCCCCCATATTCCCTTTTTGTTGGGGATCTGTACCAGCTCTCTCCTAGGTTTTAGATATTTTTATAATTTGTATTTTATATAATTTTATAATGGTATTTTATGTAATTGTATTTTAAATTGTGCTTTTATGATTGTAACCCACCATGGGGTGATGGACAAGATATAAATTTGCAGAAATAAATAAAGAAATGAAATATTTTGTTAGAAGAAGTATGTGGCATTAGCTGAGCATTGCTGAATTTAAAAAGAATAGATTTATGGCAGGTGATATACTGAAGGTAGGGCAAGGGGCCTTCCTTTGTCTCAGGAAGTGGTACCTGAAGAAAGGTCTTTAGCCTCACTTTATACAATCAAGCGCCTGCCAGATCTCTCCCTGTTCTGGTGTTGAGTAGTTCATTCTGCTCATGCTACATATAACTTTCATCTGGGAAGCACAATAAATGTTACTTAGATTTGTGCTTTTGGAGCTTTCTGGGGTTGAAATGCAAGACGTCAGCCTGTGCATTTAAACAAAGCATTTAGTTACTTTTTAGGAAAAGAGATAGAAGTATAACAGCCTAAATTGCAAGGAGCTTGTCAGACTGGGAGAGATGAGAATTGTAAAACCTATGCTTAAAGGATAATCATGGATAATCAGTTGACATGTTATTTTCAGATTCACTATGACCAGTTTATTCCCCTCTTTGAGAAACAGTATCCTGAGTGTTCTTGGAAATCCGTTGAAGTAAGTCACTATCAATTAAGTGGTATAATTTTTCATATTTTGTTAACATTCTTGGAACCATCATACTGATTCAGTGGCTTGTGAGCCACCTGTGGCTCTTCTGAGCACTGTTCCCAAGTGTAGCACCAGCGCGTTCCCACTTTGAAACAGTTTCACAGGGTCTGGAGGACAGATAAGCAACACACTCTAGGCACTCTGTCAAGTATAGAATTCAAGTACCTGTATTTTTCAACAGCCCCACATCCACCTCCTTTGCCTCCCAGGACCCAGGTGGCTCCCAGGAAGAGAGCAGTGTGGCCCCAGAGGGGGGAGGGTACATCTATCACCGTCATGGCAACTGCTCAGGAAAAGAGCAAGCTGGGCCAGGTTGGGTGCTGCTGGTTTTCTGTTCCCTTTCTCCATAGCCAGCTTGGTCCCCTCTGAGATCCTTGACAATCTGACTCCCTTCTCTAGCTGAAGAGAAAACAAAAGGCCAGTGAGGAAGCCCTTCCCCCAGTTCCCTGATCATGCAAGAGCTGGTCACGATTTAATAGCGCTATCTGTCCAAAGGTACTCTGGCAATTAACAAGGTCATGCTTGTATATTTGATATTTTTATTTTGTATTATTGTATGCATGGATTTGGTGGGTGGAGCACAGGGCATATAGTAGCCATGAAGCTCTTTTGGTTGGTGGTAAATGTGAATGGGACTCTCCACAATCAGAGGAAATACCACTATCTTAGAGTTTCTGTTTCCTTCTATAGGTGGAGTATTTTAGTAGTGATGGCTAGTATGTGTGGGAGAGGAGTGGAGGGTACTTGACCATTCCCCCCTTCCACACAGTAGATGATCTGCCCTTCTTCCTGCTGTGGCTACCAGTTGCTGTGTTGGAACTCCAAGAAAACTGTCCCTCTAGCCCTTATTTTTTGATGACTCCTGATGCCATCTGAAAGTTCCCCAGATGTACACTTCAAGTGTGAAACAACATTCGGTGTATTTCCTTTCCTGTTGGAACAATACTTCATGGAATGAAGACCATGTGGTTTTAAGCAGCTTATTTAACAAGACTGGATAAGGCCCAGTGAGCTCTATAGTCTAAGCCCCATTTACAGGTCTCTTATTTAAAAAATTAACTCCTGAGATTTGCTTACTGTTTCGATTTTCAAAAACTAGCTTTGTGAATCTGTAGATTTGTCTGCTGTGTGGCCTTTTCAAGATTTTTGTGCCATTTTAAATTGTCTGCTGTTTAGGCTTTTGCAAGACTGGAGTTGTGCCAACGCTTTTAAAAAATTCTCCTTTCTGCCTCTTTCCCTCCTTCTTCATTGACTAGATACAATTGTGCCTTGATTATTTTTAATAATATCAACAACGAAAGTTTATTCTTTCTGAAAGTGAGTTATAGGAGAGGGTTTTTTTATTTTTCCTTCCTTGGGATGTTTAAAGTGAAGGATTTGCTAAATGTTTTTATCGTTGTGTCCTTTTCCAGTGAAAGAAGATTTAAGCGAAGATTTGAAGCTTCGCCCTTTTAAGCAAACAGTCCTTTCCAGGAGGCTGGGTGCCTGGCCGCGGCCGCATGGCTGTGTCAGCCTGTTGCTCCCATGGAGGCTTCCTGGCAGTGTGGGGAGACTTGAAGCCCAAAAAAGTCTCCCCACTGTTTGGAAGCCCCCCTTGGGCTTAATGGACTTGCACCACTTTTTTGGTGGCAAAGGTCCTAAGCCTGGGCCACTGGTACAGTGGCAGCAATGGCCAGGAGGGAGTCATAAGAACATAAGAACAAGCCAGCTGGATCAGACCAGAGTCCATCTAGTCTAGCTCTCTGCTACTCGCAGTGGCCTACCAGGTGCCATTGGGAGATCACATGCAGGATGTGAAAGCAATGGCCTTCTGCGGCTGCTGCTGCTCCCGAGCACCTGGACTGTTAAGGCATTTGCAATCTCAGATCAAAGAGGATCAAGATTGATAGCCATAAATCGACTTCTCCTCCATAAATCTGTCCAAGCCCCTTTTAAAGCTATCCAGGTTAGTGGCCATCACCACCTCCTGTGGCAGCATATTCCAAACACCAATCACACGTTGCGTGAAAAAAATGTTTCCTTTTATTAGTCCTAATTCTTCCCCCCAGCATTTTCAATGTATGCCCCCTGGTTCTAGTATTGTGAGAAAGAGAGAAAAATGTCTCTGTCAACATTTTCTACCCCATGCATAATTTTATAGAATTCAGTCAACTAGTGTCAACTCCTCCCCTGGATTACCCCCACTACCCAGTGCACAGTTTCTCACAGTATATTCCTCTCAGAATGTGCCCCACAGACACCCCCCACCCCCCCAATCCATTCTTTACTCACCGTTCCAGCTTTTTAAAGGACAGGTATCGTTCAAGTTAATTTGTTTGCAGGTTCATCTTCAAATGTGTCTTCTTTTCCATTTCAGGAGGGAATATCTCTCACAAGGCGTTTCGTGGATGCTTTATTCCAAGCAGCTCTGTAACGCAAAAACCTGCCCTCTTTAGTATCATCTGTGATTATCTAATTATCACCTAAGCCATCTTGCTGCATTGACCTGATGCTAAAGTGGGATACCAGCAGCAACGGTAATTTTGGCTGTTGACTTTTGAGAACTCCTCTGAATGTTGGAATGAGATTTTAATTACTGTTGAGGAGCCACGACTGTAAAAGTGTTTTGGGCGCATGCACAAAGATTGTTTGGATGACAACTGTTGCCAGAAAAAGAGATATTTCATTTAATCTCTGAAAAGAAAGCTCATGGTTAGGTGTGGGAGGAGCAGGAATGGAATGGATGTTAGAATATTTCAGAACAGTGTTTCCTTTAAAACTTATCTGTATGTTTAACATATGTAAAGAGGAGGATTGCCCTACAAAGTTCTTCTGCTGCTGGTCCTTTGTATGAAAAGTATGAAAAATTCTTTTGCTACTGGTACTTTGTGTCGGGAGAGAGGAGTCGCTTGGCCACAATTGGACGGTCGGACTGTGTGTTCTCCCTGGCTACTTCCTTCATTGGACCAACAACTGCTATTTCTCAGTGTTTGCTGTCTTCCACACTCCATACTTGCTAGTGAGGTGTTGTGGCCCAGAGTGTTTAGCCCAAATCTCGTCTCACAGCCAAGTCCAATTGGGTGAGCAGCCAAGGACAGTGCTGCGGTGCCGCTCCCAAAGGGGGAAATCAGTGGCACGGGCACCAGCAGAGAGAGAGAAAACACGCACCTCTCCCTGGTTAGGCCATTCCCTATGCAGGCTTGCCCCTTGCTCTTTGCATACATAAGTCTGCACTCCTGAAAGGGTGTATTCTTGGGCTGAAATGCCACTGGAAGCTGACTGAAGTCAGCTCTTCCCCTGGGAATGCCCCTGGATGCCAGTGCTGGATTGAACAGCGTAGCAGCAACAGTGTCCGACCTTATTTCTGGGTTCGGGTGTTGCACTGCTGCTCTGCTTCCCTGCAAGAAGAAGAGTTTGGATTTATACCTTGCCTTTCTCTCCTGTAAGGAGACTCAAGGCAGCTTACAAACTCCTTTCCCTTCCTCTCCCCACAACAGACACCTTGTGAGATTGGTGGGGCTGAAAAAAAGTGCACCTTTGGCGACTCACGGCTCCAAAATCAGTGCCCAGCAGAGAATTTGGAAAACAAATCTGGTTCACCAGCTAAGCGCCGCTTTCCGCCAAGATGGGCTAAAAACGGCGGCCTGGGGGCGTGTGTGTAAAACGCCTCTTCCAGGCCGCAGCAGCGTCGCGACAGGCGGCGCTGCTGAAACGCCCTTAACGCCGTAACCTGGCTGCCCTTCCCTCCCTCAGGCGGAAGACATCAGGTTTCCGCTTTAAAAACAACCCTTTAAAGGGTTGTTTTTGAGGGAACAGGCGCTCTTCCCGGGGGAATATCACGCTGTTTCCTTCCACTTTCTTACTCACCTTGTCTCCGACCAGTTTGCGACTGGCCTGCGAAATCGGTTTCCTTATCACTGTCTATCTCCGACTCCCTGGAGGTATCGGAGGCAGCGTGGGCAGGGACTTCAGAGGCCAGCAGGCTCCACGACGGGGACAAGGTGGAGTGGGAAAGGGAAGGAAGCAGAGGCGCCTCCATCTGGAGCCGCTTCGTTGTCTCGCTACCGGACCTCTCCTGAGGCCAGCCCGCACGCTTTAATCAGCGAACTAAACCGCCTTCAGCGCCGGTAAGAATTCTTGCCGGGCGCATGCCTGGGGGGCCGTGCGGAAACGGCCTAAGAGTCTGCAGCTCATGTGGAAGAGTGGGGAATCAAACCCAGTTATCCAGATTAGAGTACACCTGCTCTTAACTTGTTGTAACTGGTCTAAGTGCCTGTACACCAATGTCCATAATTTGCATGGCACAATGGGCTCTGGCACCAGCACAGGTGTCACACTGCATCTAGTGTGGCTTCATCCCCACCCCCAATTGCACAGTCAGCCCAGGAAGCTTTAGTAAGCCACGTTTTCTTAGCCGCTTGTCCTCCCTCCAGCAATGTAGGGATAAGCGTGTAACTTCCTGTGCTGGCCTGACTGAATGTGCTGCCTTTGATGGTTTTGAAAGGCAAGTTTCAACAGACCCTGTATTACAAAAGAACCTGCCCCTGCCCACGGAAGGCTATTGAATCAGTTGAACAGGTTCTTTTAGACTGTGAGCTTTATGTCTCTCTCAGAAGTTTGTACATTGATCTTCACTCCCAGAAGTGTGTTTTATTCTCGGCCAGGGCCAAGACCTTCTACTTGCTCTGCAACCAATACCCACAGAGGTCTCTGGACGTAGCAAAATTTCTGGCATTGGCCCAGCAGATTCAATCCAGGATTTGTCCAACTACTTTTTAATTTAATTTAGTTATAACGACTGATCTTATTTAGTATTTTATCTTAATTCTGGTTTACTTATGCCAATAAAAGGTCACGAATGAATGAATGAATGAATGAATGAATGAATGAATGAATGAATGAATGAATGAATGAATGAATGAATGAATTGTGGTATTTACTCATAAATGGAAAGCCACCAATTGGCGGATAGCCCACAGCAGTTTCGAGCAGGTGCAGTCATATAAATACCTAGGGCTTACCTACCACATCATAGGCTTCTTGGACACTGCATAGGAACTGAGCCATTTCCACCGCTAAATTAAGTGCCTCAGCCATTATACGCTTCCTCTATGGGAAAGGCCGAGGATACATTCCTGCGGCATTGAGAGCATTTAATGCCAAAGTGAGTCAACAAATCCTTTATGGGATCCCCATTTGGATAGGGGCATGGAGCAGAGAGGTTGAAAGGGTCCAGTCGTACTTTCTGTATAAAATCCTCGGCTTGCCCCATTCTATCCCCTACGCGGCCCTGTGCTTAGCAACAGGCCAGCATTGGCTGGAAACTCTGGCCTGGTACCAAACATTCAAGTTTTGGGCCAGGATTTGCTTTAATTGGGATGAACTGGACTATACATCCCAGGGACTCACCATTCTCCACACAACTCAGTGATGGGTTAAAATCGAAGGCAAACTTAATGAGTTGGGCATTCCCTTGGAGGACCTGCTAATGTTAACAGAGCAGGAGGTTTATGGGATTATTAAGAAGAGACTTTTTGACAGAGAGTTCCAACAGATACTAGAGGAAGCTGACAAAACCTGTTCTCCGATCTCCCTGGGAATACCCTTGGATAGGTTAACTGTAGCCCAGTACCTTTATCTCCTTGTCGTTGGTAGGCCCTGACAAGTGCATAGAGCAATCACTTTAGCTAGGTGAACATGCCCTGCCTTCTTCAGCTTTAGTCTTGGGCCAGCCACCTTGGAATTCCACATAAAGACAGGAAATGCCAATGTGAATTATGGGTTCTATGGAAACAGTATCTCATATGCTGTTGAATTGTCCCTTTTATGAGATAGAGATGAAGAAGCACATAATCCCCTTCTTGCATGGAAATGAAGACATTACAGATAACCAGAAGGTTATCTATCTTTTAAACAGCCAAAGCTACGAGTTGTTGGAAGCAGTGGCTTCAAATTTTTACTAAATGCTATGGTTTTTAACTCATCCGAAATTGTAAAGGCTGTTGTCTTGTGGTGTTGATGTTGATGCTGAACTATTTATATGCCATTAAAGGTACTCGATTCGAAATGTGAATGAATGAATGAATGAATGAATGAATGAATGAATGAATGAATGAATGAATGAATGAATGAATGAATGAATGAATGAATGAATGAATGAATGAATGAAACTTCCTCTATTGGGATGTCTGAAGGACTTGAAACAAGATGTACGTGATACAGATTTGAACAATTTTAAGCACTAAACACCAAGAAACAATATTGTTGCGAGACGGGTTGTTCTGCCGGGTTTGAGCCCTTTTGTGTTAAAAAGAGGGTTATGTTATCTATCCTGCAGGGAAACCATTTATGCAGCCCCAGATTCTGGAAGTGAATTTCAACCCTGACTGTGATAGAGCTTGCAAATACCATCCATCCTTCTTCAATGATGTCTTCAGCACACTTTTCCTGGATGACCCCAACAATTGCCATGTGACTTCCATTGCCTAGCTGCACATGGCTTGACCCCACTGAATGCCTCTGGTATTGGGTGAAAATGCACAGAGCCTCCTTGGAAGCAGCGGTCTGCTTTTTTTTCTTTCCTGCCAGCTCCAAGACATGTTATCATTGGCTTTTTTCCCCTTCAGATATACAATTTGTCTATTGAAGATCTTAGAAATTCAAGAGCAAATCAATTGCTGCTGCATTTCTTGGTAGTTAAGTCTGTTTGCATACAAAAATTATCTGTATAGCCTTTTGCCTGTTCTACAATTTTCTGCATCAAGTAACTGAGGGCAGTGGCCTTCCTCCTAATATGATTGGCTTCCTGTCTCTTAAAGTGTTTTTTTTAAACAAACGAATATGAAACAATTTGTTTTCAGGCAGCAGCTAGCTCATGTGACCAGTTTTTATTTCAGAATTCTAATAAACAGCGTCACAGCAAAACACCAGAAATTGTGTTTGATTTTAAGCCAGGTAGTTAATGTAGCGCTTATACTATCTTGGGGAAAGATGAACTTAGTATATAAAATAAGATGCTGCAGTGATTGTTGTTATTTGTAACACCTGATACAAAGTTTGTAGAATGAAAAAGGTAGAAGACAATGAGTTGAGAATGACCAGGGGAAGAATGAGCACTGAGAAGTGAAATGTCCTTGAGCTTAGGTTTTGTCCTGTCTGGCCTGCCATGCAATTCAGCACCTTAGGGGTCAGGTAAAGGACAATATTCAGTCCAAGTGGAATAGATTGCAGCAGTCAAGGGCGTGGTAACTAGAGAGAGTGGACCAGTTTCTTGTATTATGGATTCCACTTCTGCTAGTCACGAGAGGGGTTGTGTGGGGCTCCAGAGCTCTGGCCAATAGTATTCTTATTTTGCATCTGTTCCAGCATCTGGCTTTGGCCAAATGGCTTTTCAGCCCCAAGGACCACAGTTTCTCAGACTTTTTTTCTTAGAAAACTGAATTCTATATCCATTCCTCTTTTTCTAACGCTGGAATTTATGGCACCATTCAGCCATGGTGGTGAATGGGCATTTGGATGAGACACCAGTTGTTGTCTAACTTAGAATAGATACCAGTCATGGGATGTTGCTCTAAGTCACTGTAGTTTTAGATATGCAGTGGAGAGGTGGATAAAAAGGAAATCAGCACAAGGATGTGGAATGAATATTTCTGGCTCTCAGAGATTCCACAAACACTTTTGAAATAGGGCATTGCATTTGAAGTGTTAGTAGAAGGTGAACTGCTCTTAATTCATATTGAGTTAGCCAGGCCAACTCTGGTAAGATATAGCCAAAGAAATGAAGTTTCCCTGTGCTACTCAAAGGCTATAATATTTTGCAAATCAGTTATGAAAAATAACAAAAATAACATTTTCTACGTGGTCCTTTGGCTACATCTTGCTGGGTCATTTAAGTTCTGGTAAACTGCAAAATGATTTTGCTGTGGGACTATGTTTCTTCATTCATGTACAATTTTGCAGTATTTTTTCTTCGTCTCCTCAAAAAATAATGGTGGTCGGTATGTCGGTCATTGCTATGTTAACATGATTGCTGTGTTAACATTACTGAGTTCAGAGAAGTATGTCAGAGTTCTGCTACCTGGGACGTCTGGCTCCAGTTGGTGTTAAATCTGTCAAGACTAGGTACAAAGAAGGTAGAGTTTCTGAGATTTGTTTTGAGAACATGGGCTCTGTCAAGGAGTAGGACCACATTCTTTGTCTGTGTGGTGGAAAGTGGTGTCAAGTTGCAGCAGACATACGTTGACCCTGTAGGGTTTTCAAGGCAAGAGATGTTCAGAGGTGATTTACCATTATCTGCCTCCACCTAGCAACCCTGAACTTCTTGGTGGTCTCATACATCTCCTTCCTGACTGTGAGGGCTGTTCAATAGTGGAACACACTGTCCTGGAGTCTCCTTCTTTCGAGGTTTTTAAACAGAGGTGATATGGCTGTCTGACAGGAGTGCTTTGATTGTGTATTCCTACATGGCAGGGGGTTGGACTTGATGACCTTTGTGGTCTTTTCCAACTCTGTGATTCTATGATCTGCATATGCAAAGAGTAAACATATGCCTGACCACCAGTGGTAAGCAAAATCTATCCATCTTATAAAAATATCCCAAACATCCTTGAAAGAAAAATCGTCGCATTTTCCATTGCATTCTTCCACCATGCCTGTATCTATCCAACAACTCTGAGAGTCCTTTATCTCCTTCCAGTTCCTGCTCATCATGTTATTGGTATCGACTGCTTTGGGAGCCAGGTGGGGCAAAAATACACTAAATTAAAAAATATATCCCTTTGTTATCCACAGTACAACTCCATTTAGACCTGGTTCTCAACCAGGCCTTGTACTTTAAACTCCTCTAATGTAATAACATTTATTATATGTTTTGCTCTTTGGCCACTACAAGTAGTTTTGTAAGACCCTAGATGAGAGTGTTGTTCAGTAGAGGCAGCAGTGAGTTTACACAGGGCGGGATTCAAAACCTAGCACAGTTGTGGACAAGATTTGCAGCAAGGCAGGAGTAGGCATTGTTAAGAAATTTGGCACACTGAACAACTCCTCTCAAATCCTACATTAATATTAAATCAATCTGATCTCTATGATATTCTGTCTCACTGAAATATAAAACCAGAAATGTATATTAATCTGCAATTTCCTGGACCACCTTTGTCTAGAATTCTCCGCTTGAGTCCTAGTACCATGGGGATAATACAATTCTGGTTTTATTTTTCGGTGAGACAGAGTATAGCTGAGGTGCTGTTAGATATCTACATATATTTCTTGCTTAGATTGTTCGGCACCCTTCTACTAGCTTTGTGCTAAACTTCCTTGTTTAAGTCACAGAACAAAATCTGTTCTTTGAAGTAGGAAACTTAAATGTGTAATGTATAGGCTCATTCAAGATTGTTAAAAGAAAAGTCTTGTGTTAGTTGAGGAAACTCCCAGCTGGAGAACTGCATGTGATTCACTGAAGCCCATTCCCAGAACAGGCCACGCATTCACCTGTATTGTGAAGACCACCTGTAGCCTCAAACACCAGGCTTTTCCCAATGAAATCTAAGGCCCCTTCCGCACAAACAAAATAATGCGTTTTCAAACCACTTTCACAACTGTTTGCAAGTGGATTTTGCTATTCCGTAATTTCAAAGAGCACTGAAAGCAGTTTGAAAGTGCATTATTCTGCATGTGCAGAATGAGCCTAGACGAGGAGCAAGCAAGTGACTGAACATGCATGTGTGAAGCCAGTGGGTCTTGGGGATTTATTTGCTTGCCCAGATAAAAGACCTGATTGTGCCACTCAAGGAATACACAAGCACATTACTAAGATCCACAGTTCTCCAGACTCTCAATTTTATTGCAGTTTGATCTAGCAAATATATATATTTTTACGTCAACATGGACATTACATTTTGCAATGGTGTGAAACATGGTTTTATGAAAAAAATATGGAATTGTAATGTGATGGAGGACATTTATTCACTGGCATCCGGGTGCTTCTTGTCGCGATTGTCCTTCCACAGACGGTAGTTCAGCACTGAGGCAAAAGTCAACCAGGCTAAATAAGGGTACATCAAATAGGAGGCTGTTTTGTTGACGTGATGCCAGACTGTAGTTGTAGCTGTTGCTGCTCCTGCGGTAAGTAACACAGTGACCAGCCCCTGAAACACATTAGAGAAGTTTGAATGAGATTTTCAGGCAAGGCCAACAGGGTACAGACTGAAAAAGATCAACTTCTTCAGTACTTACAAGACTATATAAGAGGGGTCTTTGTTTCTACTAGCGTTCATTTCCGCAATATACTAAGTCCTTTTCTCCAGAAACAGCACATGCATACCAGTTTCTGAGTGTCCACCTATCTGTATTTACTGCTTTAGATAATTTCTTGGCTTGGCTTATAAATTTGTGCTCACACCATGTATCACCCCTCTCTGAAGTCCTCCTTATATGCTAGAGAAAATATCACTTTGGGGCGTGGAGGAGGGAAAGCTTCCATTCTGCTGAGAAACTTTTCCCTCCCCAACTAGGTGATTTTACCTGTCAAAGTCCATAACCTGTATAAAGATCCATAAACTTGCTTTATTCAAACAGTATTGTTCATCTATGAGGGGAGAAGCAAAGCTCAGTGAATTTTCTTCCAGTGAATTCCTATTTACTGAAGGGCATTTTGGGGACTTTGGGATACTTTCGGAGTACTACCTGCTGGATGAAGAGGCAAGGTCAACTTGAAAACAATGGGAAAGAGCTAGAACACCCTCTGCCCAATTTACAAAACCACAGAAGAGGCACTCTGGAACCCTTGTGGCAGGGGAGGGCAGACTTTTATGTTTCTGAAGTCACTTAATTTTTGTCAAGGGCCTTTGCAGTTACCAGAAATAAAATGGAGCTTTGGAGGGCGGAGCCACTCACAAAATGGCAGCTTGTACAAAGTCTTACAGCCTTTAAGAGCAGATCTGCAATGCTCAGGTGAGGTAATGTTTCACCTGATGTTGCAAACCCATCACCCCTCCTGGGGAACACCAAATGGCAACTCTGGGGATGAGTCAATAGCATACTCCTTTCCTGTACCGGTTTGAATGCCCTATGGCTGAAAGATAGTCAATTGTCTTCCTGCTGTGGAGATGTTTCCCCTTATTCCTCAACTGGTCCTTGGAACTCATTGAAAAATTACGTTCTTCCTGGTCCATACTACTGTTGCCAGCAGTGACCTGCAAACAGCAGTAGATGGCCTCCTATGCATGTGGGAAGTCAGGTTTCCTGGTCATATTTGCTGTGTGCAGAGGTTTGGGTGATTGCCATCTAGTTCTTGAACAGTTAAAAGCACCAGCTCTCTGCAGTTGTTGGGAGACATGAAATGGCTGTTCTGATTTTGATTTCTTCCTTCTTGGAAGCCTTTCTATGTGTTGTTATGAGGGATGGTATTTCTTTTCCCAAAATGCATTTGTTTTGATATAGCCAATGATTCCTCTTATTCTCTTAACAAAAGAGGATTTTTTAATTTAAATGTTGTTAGATTCCTTTTTTGTAGTTTTCTGTTCCACCTCATGTGCCCTTTTGTAAATTCAGCCCTTTCATGGTTTTGTTGTTGTTGTTGTAGCACGAAGATAAGATGATTTGGGGAGGACATTGTCTTGCCTGTGAGCATCTGCAGTGTGAAATTCTGTCAGAAACTCCCTGCCCACCGTCTTCTTTATAAATGTCTTTTTATCAAAAAAGAGTCGATTCAAACTAGACTCCAAATTCCTGAAAAGAAATGGATTGTTGGATTTCAGGGAGAAATTTGGCTATAAGGCATTAAGTACTTTCATTTATTTATTCATATAAAATGCTTATTATGGTAGCTGCCTTTCTTACAGAGCTTAACAATGCTACTTTCAAGTTTTGCCTTGAGAGGATCTCCAAATAGGGCCCAGGGATGTACTAGGGATGTACCCTCTAAGCTAGCCTGTAATCTTGGGATGGTAGCCTCATGCCAAAGTCAGAAAACGTCCAGAGACAAGTCAGCCATGAGCACAGCCAATAACTAATCCTTCACTGGTTTAGGAAGATCAGTGTAAGAAGATGCAAGTTCCTCTGACCTGGCAAAAACAATTTGTTAGCAGAGGCTCTAAGGGAAGCTGCTGTTCTCTTTGTCTTTGTTCAGTGCTATTATCACTTGCTTGTCGCTGGTATCTTTTGGTCTTCTATTGCCTTCAGATGGGAACACAGCTATTCATGAGAGAGTTGCCAGTGGATCATCTCTTTTGGGTAAACTGAGATGCTCTGCTCCTTAAGGATTGCATCTTGTTAGCTTTATATTTTATTTATTTATTGGATTTGGTATACCGCCCAATCCCCTAAAGGGCTCTGGGCGGTGAACAATAAAACAACAGCAACAGTATATACAACAAATCCAACAGCACAATAAACAATAGATTAAAATCCAATTTAAAAAGCAGCAGCATTATAACCCACATAAAACCCATTATTTTGGGGAGGCGTCCGAATGATCCTACCCAAAGATGGGCACCTAAGGAAATTCCTCACTTGCTACCCCTGGTAGGAAAGCCCTTCCCTTCATGCCTTTTGCTCAAGGCCTCTGTCAAGATTCTGTTTGGAAAGGCAGCCATTGGGAATCTCATCTTTAGCAACCTCCTCCTCTTACAGCTCCCGTGCTTGCTGATTGTGTTAAGGGAAACTTCCACTCTTTCTGGGAAAACCCAGAGAAAAAGCCAAACACTCCTTTCTCCTGCATGAGGGTACAGTTTTAATACTACATTTCTAGACGTGCATCAGGTCTCACCGTGACTTTTGCAATTCTGGTCCCAGCTCCTCTTGTGAGAGAATTTGGTGTAACTGGAAACTGGGCTGTAGCTGCTAGAATTGCAGCTTAAGAGTCCCATCCCAAGAGTGGGGGCCTCCACCTGTGGGAGTGGTGCATGGCTGCAGTAGCAGACTTGCACTCCCTGCGGTACCTACCCAGGCAGAAGGGTGATACTGCTGCCCTTCCAGCGCTGGGATGCTGCCAGCATAGTGGCAATGTGGCCAGGGGAGGAGCTGCCATTAGTCAGCTTCCCACTGGCTGTTTGCCACGTTACACTGGTGGACAAGGCCTCAGACTTATGGCACCAAAAAGCGTGGCGTTAAGTCTATTACGGCCAATGGGGGCTTCTTGGTGGTGGGGAGGCTTTTTCACCTTTCCGTCCTCCCCACACCACCAAGAAGTCTCTTGGGTGGGGGTAGCGGCCCAGCACAGCCACAGCCGGGAGCACGGCCTCTTGGATGGGGTTGCCTGGCTTCCATCCTTCATGGGAAACTTGCTTTCGTACTTTTTATGGCTTTTGTGATATTTTCTATGCAGTGGTTTGGGTTGTGACCTTATCTTGGGCTGTTGTGGTATAACAAGTCAGATTAGGGCTGGGGTCAGATCCCCATTCAGCCATGGGCTATTTGGCGACTTCGGATGCACACGTTTTGTCTCTTTTTTCCAGTCTTCCTAATAATGTAGGGGGAATGAAATTGGGAGGGGAGGAGCACTCCTAAGCTCCTTGGAGGAAGGGTAGGGTAAAAACAATGGAAATGTGATCTGTGTCTGAAAGATTCCCTCAGGTTTTGAAACCATTGCTCTAACCTCCCGCACCAGAGAATGACACAAGAAATACATCCACATACTTACCCATCCTAGTTTGTGTTTGCCAAAAAATATGGGAGTCCACGACCAATTTAAGGCTAGTTGTCCAGCATACAGTCCAAGTGGAACCATGGACTTCTCATTGAAACCTCCCAGCTCCTTCCATACCAAGTAAGAGCCATATCTGAAAGCGGAAAAGATCACACAAAATGGGCAACATGTATGAAAACACTAAATTTTCTTCAGTAAAAGCATATGATACTTTAAAAGACTGGCTTTTCTTGTCTGCATTTTGACTGTCTTCCTCGAGGACTAAAAAAGGTGTCTGGAAGAAGTCTGGCAGAGTGACCAAGAAGACTTTAAACCAAACCCTGTGAGCAGTGCACTGCAGACAGAATATCAGTCCCAAAGACAAGGATGAGTGCTACAGGAGGAACTGAGGAGCTCTGTTGTCACTCAAAAATGCATAATGTAACAGGAAGGACATTGGAGCGTGATGTTCATGGCTTTTCGATGCCTATAAATGAATGCTCAGAGAATGGAAAATGGATTTGAATTTCAAGAAAAAAACAGGTTAATATGGTTGTTGTGGGTTTTCCGGTCTGTGGCCGTGGTCCGGTAGATCTTGTTCCTAACGTTTCACCTGCAACTGTGGCTGGCATCTTCAGAGGTGTATCACAGAGGGAAGTCTGTTACACACTGTGTCCAGTGAGACAGCAAGGCAGCAAGTACATAGGCTTTGGGTTTGCTGCTTGAGGTAAGCTTTATGGTCACAAGGAGGTTATTGAGATCACTGAGGTAGGATTTGGTATATAACAAGAAGATTTATTTATTTACTGGTGGGTTTAAAGGCAGAAGTCAGCAGCGCAAGTCTCCTGGTAGACAAAGGAGAAACCAGGCTGAGGCACATAAATTTAAACAAATTATGGCTTCAGGGAGTAGTTTGCATTTTCTAAAATGCTTTCAGGCATAAACAGTCTTTTGCTGACTAGCCACTAGGTTGGATCCTCTCACACACAGAGGATTCCACCCACATCAGCTAGCTCTTTCCCAAGAGTTTGACTAAATTGTGCAAAGTCTGCTCATCCCCAAAGGCAGGCCCAATGATAGGGTACTCTATTCTCTTCCACAGGTAGAGCTAAACCATTCTGCCACACTACCAGGCAGAGCTACCCTTTAGTCTATCTACTCTTTTGCTGAGTCAGATCTGAGTTATGACTGTTCTCTCCCTGAGGCAGATCTAAGCTCCCTGTCTTTGCCAATATTTAATTCCCCTTCTCAAAGATGACTGGATGCTGGATGCTGGAGTAGCATTCCTACAGGCTCATCTGAATGGCTGTTTTTTTCCTTCAGAGTAGGGCTAGTCACAGTTCTTGCTGAACTCTCTCAGCCCCATCTACCTCACAAGGTGTCTGTTATGGAGAGAGGAAGGGAAAGGGGTTTGCGTCTTCTTACAGGAGAGAAAGGCAGGATATAAACCCAAACTCTTCTTCTTTTGTCCATCACAAAGGCAAACCAGAAGTAACAGGAGGGGCTTGTGAGGACATTTATTCACAAGCCTCATCCAAATGGTGATTCTGGTGGATTCTGCACAGTACGTTTATAATGAGTTGAAATTGTTATGAATGAATTCATTTTCCATTTATATAAAAGGGGAAATTAATTCATTTATAACAATTGCAACTTGTTATAAATATGCTGTGTGGAATCCACTTTTGCAGAAATAGCACAAATGCAGAGGGGCCGGGACTGCAGCTAAAACTGATAACAAGCCAGTGTGGTTGTAGCAATTAAGAGTATCAGGCTACAATCTGGGGGACCCAGATGATGTTTGTACCAGTGTGTTTTTTAAAATGATCTTATTGTTATACTGCTTTTGCTCTGAGCTATCGGGGGCAGGTCTCGAGAGAGGAAGCTGAAGCAGAATTGCTGGTTTCTAACAGCTTCAACTAACATTTGGCACATTTGCAGTCAGTTTGCTCCACAAAATGCTTTGCCATTCTATTTGGCAGACATGAAAGAAATACAAGGATGTGCATTTGGATATTTCTGGTCCCAATACATATCCAAAAGATACCTGATCCTTATTTTTCAAATATATTCATTTATATGAGGTGATATCCAGATTTTTTGGAATACCCAAAAAAATCTAGAGATATCAAGGAATAGTCAGGGCTGGCATTTTAAGGTTTCCGAGCTTTTTTTCTTCAATTGCATAGATTTGGTTGGGCTTGAAACAGTATCCCTTGTTTAAGTTAGTTTGGCTTGCATTCTTTGGTTTGGCATCATTTGTGTTGGACAGTCCCATAATTCTGCTGGGATTCTCTGATTTGACAGTTGACCAAAATAAATCAAGAATACCAGAATGGTAACCATTCTTGAAATTCAAATCTGAAAAACTCCAAATTTGTTTCAAATGCACATCCCCAGTGATACATAAACACATCATTATAATGGCTGGAACATTCTGCATAAGCAAACCACAGACTTTCCTCTTTCATTCAAATACCTGCTGCTGGCTTTCCTCCAGTGGAAGAAAATCAAGTCAAAGACTGGGTTCCAAATCTCTGTGTTTAATTAATTTGCCTGAATAGGGGACTGTGCCAGGGCAGAGTCACCTCTGTGCCTTTAGAGGCTCCTCTAAGCAAGTTCTCACCTGCTGTCTGGCTTGCGGCTGCAGCTCTGAAGCGGGCTGCTGTTTGCACACAAGTTCTTTCTCTTGGCCTCATTAGCCTCTTGCCTCCACCTCAAGTCAAGGGAGCTGTATGTAGTCTGAAAAGCCATACAGATGCAGAAAAGACATGGATATGGGCACTGGCTGAAGATGCAGTGTCCTGAGAATCAGAACTGCCGCTTAAAGCAAGTTCTGACAACAGTGGTAGTTCAAATGAAAAGAACTGCAGGTAGCATCTAAAATGGGAAAGCCTTTCCAATGGGCAGATTCAGCTTACTAGTGCAGAATGTCTGGATTTTAAAAAAAATGAAAAACTGTTCCTGTAAGCAACCAAAAAATGAAGAACAATAACATACCCCATTGATGAATACAAAGTTCCCCAGACAGGTGCGAAAATCCAGTTTGGTGGGTTCCATGATGGCTTCTCAAGGGATTCATACCAGTTAGGTATTTCCTTCTTGGTTATCCTGGCCCCCCATATGCTTCCTACATGGGGCAAGAGCACGAACCCAACGAGCGGGGTCATTGACTGTGCCTCTTCCATTGCTGAGGTGAAATAGATACATAAAATTGGTGAGAGCTATGTATTTTCAGGTTAGATCAAGAGAGAGAAAGAGGCAAGAGAGTGGGAAAGGGATGTATTTTCAGCTATGTATTTTCAGCAGATGAGACTCAACATATTATAATATTTAATTACAACGACTCGGATCCACCAGAAAATTCCTTAGAAGGTATTTCGATCCATGTAGGACAATGGTACTTACTCTGTGACTCCTGGAGAGCCATATTCACAATTACTGGACCAAAAGAACCACAAATACTGCATACCCTTTACCCTCCCCCCTGCAATCATAACATTCAGGGGTCCCCACTGTGGTGCTTGTGGTGCCATGGTACATGACCACACTTTTTATGGTACCCGTCAAGTGTTTTTAAAAATAAGATGCTGGACTAAATCAATCAATCAATCTATGACCAACCTTATGCCCTGCATAAGCTATTCCCAGTTGAGCTTCTAAGGGAGAAACTGAAAGGGTTAGGGAGAGCGGCATTGTCCAATACCTGCTCACGGGTGGCTAAAGCATTAGCTTAGGGCTGCGAGGAGTACCTGCAGCCTCAGGCCTCACCAGCCTCCTGACGCACCATAGCCCACAGACTCAGCCTGGTGGATTCAGTGGGTGGACACCAGTTCATGATGCTTTGTTTTTAATATTGCATTAAATAAATTGGTTTAAAAGTATATTTTTCATAACCCATGTTGAGTCTCCATTGAGTGGAATAAAAATATACAAAATAAATAAACCATCAGGTTGTTCATGTAACTAGTCAACCCCCCAATTTCTAACATGCACCTCTCATAAAAAGTGTTTTTGCTAGAATACCACTGAATAGCCTTGTCACCTTTTTCTCCCCTTGCTGGTTCTGATCCTGTGTCTTTAAGAATGCCTCTAGACCAGTGGTGGCGAACCTTTGGCACTCCAGATGTTATGGACTACAATTCCCATCTGGCCCTTGGGGGGGGGGTGGGGGGGGGGGGGTGGGGGGTCCAAGGGGGGTTTGGGGGGGGGGGGGGGGGGGGCGCAGAGGGGGGGGGGGGGGGGGGGGGGGGGGGGGGGGGGGGGGGGGGGGGGGGGGGGGGGGGGGGTTGGGCGGCGGGGGGTGGGGGGGGGGGGGGTTGGGGGGGGGGGGGGGTGGGGGGGGGGGGGGGTGGGGGGGGGGGGGGGTGGGGGGGGGGGGGGGTGGGGGGGGGGGGGGGTGGGGGGGGGGGGGGGTGGGGGGGGGGGGGGGTGGGGGGGGGGGGGGGTGGGGGGGGGGGGGGGTGGGGGGGGGGGGGGGTGGGGGGGGGGGGGGGTGGGGGGGGGGGGGGGTGGGGGGGGGGGGGGGTGGGGGGGGGGGGGGGTGCCAGCATGGCCAATTGGCCATGTCCAATTGGCCATGCTGGAAGGGGCTGATGGGAATTGTAGTCCATAACATCTGGAGTGCCAAAGGTTCGCCATCATGGCTCTAGACAGAGAAATTGAGTGGGTGAAGGAGTTTCCTGGCAGGAAGATAAATTGAAAGTAACTTCTCTGGCTCATCTACCTATTAAAGGCACAGGACAGCGGTAAGCTCTCTTGATGTCCTAGCAGTGCTGAGGTTTCTGGCAAAAAGGTCTTTGGGAAGCTGTTTCCCTGCCACCTGGCATCCAGCACTCAGAGTTACTGGCTTTCTTTCTAGCCAGCCTGACTCAGAGCACTTACAGAAGAAGAATGGGTGAAGTACTTTGGACTCTCAAAAATGTTGAATGTCTTCCCAAGTGTCGTGGGTCAGCCAGGACTTGCTCAGTGGCAGTTCATCAGACAAACAGGGGCCCTGTGTAGCTAGCCCAGGGCCAGCAGAAGGCAACCAGCAAGATAACAAGATGTAGCCAATATGGCACAAAACCACATCCTCCAGTCCTGACCCAGCAGGCGAACACTCCCAAATCACTTAAACCTTTGGAGAGATGTAGGAAGAGGCTGATGATGGATCTGCAAGCTCGGCAGCACAGTGCTCTTCTCCTGGCTCATCTGCCTGCTGACTGCAAAGTTGAGTTCTTGCAGGACTGTGGCTATAGCATTGGGAGCAAGGTTATAAAAGGCTCCTAGAAGCCACTGTAAGGCATGGTCGCAACAAGTACTGCTACTACTCTTCTGACTAACATTCAACTTTGGACCATTTCACATTGTTTGATTACCCTCTGGAAACTTTGCAGCACGATATTTTGAACAACTCAGCTGCCTGAAGCACCTCTGCTGCCTTCCGCCTTAGCTTCAGAGGCCAAGAGAGATGTGTAATCTGACCTAGTAGTCTAGCAAACTTTCTATCCTGCAGAGAGCCAGGGAGCACCTTTTCCTGCAACAATTACAAATTAATTTAATGAGTTTTAGGTAGGACTAGGAGAACAGGACTGGACTCTAGTCTCAGGCCCTTTCCTACCACACCACTACACCACTACACTGTCATGGGCCTTTGTACTGGGGAGGACTGTTCTCCTAAAGCACATGTCTAACTTAATCTACAGTGCTTCAAAATGGCATTGCACAGTGTCTGCAAACAAGAAACAGCGCGGGTGTTGTTAGTCAGTCAACACTGAATGAAAGGCCTTCTGCTGAAGTTAAATGACCCTGATTGTTAGAGGCTTGGATCCAAAGATCTACTTTTGCAAAGCAGAAGACACTTTCACTCATGCCTTTCTGCCAGTTTTACTCCCTGGCAACAGTAAACTCATGCCTATCTAAGGATAAAAGAAAAGAGATGATGAAGCTTTTACTAGTCCTTTCCTTATACTTCTAGCAACAGCTTGACATGTAGAAATGCAGCTGCTGAAGGGCTTTTTCCTGCATGAAGGGAAAGTGCCATGGGCTGCCACTGAAGGTGCAGGAACCTGGTTGGCAGATTAATGGAGAACTAGGCAAATTCACTCCAGCTGTTACAGGTGAGAAACAGCTGGCAGCTCTGCTTAGCTGTGCCTTTTCTAAACAATTTAACCTTAGGTTCTCTATGGTCCTGCTCCTTTGAAACTGTATTGAGTCCCTTCCATTTTATAAATTATTATTAGAAAAAAATGAAGCATTTTAGTTGCCACAACGAGATTGTGTGTCTATTAATTCTTGTGTCCTAGCACACCAGCATGATCTAGGGCTTGTCTATCAACCAAGGAGCTTTTCCTGGGCTATTTCGGTGCTTTTAACAGCTGCCCAATGTGTAGGAATGTAGCAGAAAGCATAATTCCCCCCATCATTTTAGTGTCATGCTGAAAAGCACGGAAGATGCATCTCTATGAACAACACCCCCCAGGAAAAAGTATCCAAGGGACTCTAAAGCGAGTTTGCATGTAGTTCCAGAGGGGACTCCTACCACTTACTGAAATGAAAACTTTGAAGGTGAGCAAGGGAATTGTAGAAACTTCTGTGAGCCAGATCTCACTAAAGCTTCTGCCACAATAATGTGTCACAAGGTCCACAAGGCTTTTGAGTTAGTATATATAGATTTAAGTTCATAGTTTCCAACGCAAATCCTCTGATAAAGATCCCTGCAAAACCTCTTGCCAAAATGTTTCAACCTAGTGTGGGAGTTTCCACAAACCCACTATTCCTGTTCCTCAAAGAAACTCAGGATGCTTAAAGCTTTACCAGTTTGGACAAGTTAGATTACTTCTATTTACACAGAAATAATGTTCAGAGGACAGGTTAAAAGAACCCTATGCCGCCTCCATGCTTTGTTCCAGCACTGATACCCACAAGTTAGATTTGCTGTTATATTTTTCTGGAGGAATTTTAAAGGAATCCAAAGCATGGTTTACTTTTCACACAGGAAGAAGCAAGCCTTTATTGGCATAGACAGCAGTACAACAATAATAAAAACAGATTAAAAAGCATATACAATACAGGATATACATGTTAGGACGAAGGAAATCTACTGGCATTTAGTAATTTCCAGGAGAAAGTCTGCCACTATCATACAGAGAGAAGGATCAGGGTTGTCCAACAAGTAGTGTAATCTAAATAAATCGGGGAGATCGGGTAAATGTAAAGGAGTGAGATTCACATACTTGGATCTGATTTCCTTGAATCTGAGACAGGGAAGTACTTGGTGGGCCAGAGATTCAACTGAGCCATCGTTACATGGGCACAATCTTTTAGCCTTTTCTTGCTTATTAAATCTGCCACGTAACAAGGCAGAAGGCATAACATTAAACCTGGCGAGCATGATGGCTCTCCTTTGAACAGGGTTTATTAAGCAATACAGGTAGTGTGCCAAGTGGCCCCGTTCAAATGGGAGAGAAAAATACAGGGGGGATGTATCATCACACAGGGATGAACATCATCTACCAGCAAAGAGACACATGTTCATCACACAGGGATGAACATCATCTACCAGCAAAGAGACACCACGTGTAACTTGTGCAGCCTATTTATTCATTCAACCCTAGTAATCAGATCCTACCAATTTTACCATTCAGACTCTTCCAGTTCCTAGACACTTTCGGTACTGGCATTGGTCCACGTAGGTCCCACAATCCCTCCCTCTTTTTTGCTACAGGTGAAGCTACGGCACTTAGTCACGATCTGGTGATAACTTACAGCCCTTTTCAAAGTATGCACTAGATTTACAGGCTCCAGTGCTGAGCTTGAACTGTTGTTAGCCTGTTGCTCTAGGAGATGAAAAAATACATGAATACACAAAGCTGCCTTGCACCTTATTAGCCCCTCAGTTAATCAAAGCAAGTATCGTCTACTCTGCTACTGGCAGTAGCTCTGCTGGGTCTCAGGTGGAGGTCTTTTCCATAACCTATTGCCTGATTTTTTTTTCAACTGCAAGGGATTGAATCTGGACCTTTGGCATGCTAAGCGGATGCTTTACGACTGAACTACAGTCCCTTCCTTTCCCACTCTGATAAAGAAATATCGCATTACAGCAAATCTCTGCCTTTTGAAATGGATTACCAGGAAGTTCTGTTTCTATAGATTCCACTTCCTCTGCCTCCGTTTGCCTCTAAATTGGCAACTCTCAGGCTTGGATTGAGGCCAGGGACCTCCAGCTGCTGACCTCTGCATTCTCTGTCAGTGTGCATCAGGAAGGGGGTGCTAGCTGCAAGAATCTCTTGCATAATAGCATACAGGCTTCTTGTAGTTATTAGTAGGTTTGGATCAGCATTGAAATACAGTAACTGGACAGGATAAAACAAAGACAAGATGGAGATTTTTTCAAAAAATCTGATATCTCCAGAATTATTGTGAAAAAATCAGAGGGAGTTACCTGCTGCTTCTGCTGCTGCTTGAAGTTCTCTCAAGAAGAAAGAAAAGTGAATCAGCGACAAACAAGATGGGTGTGGATTTGACACTTCCACACCCAAGTGCCGTAATTGAGGGCGGTCTCTCAGCAAGCTTGGCTGTTCTGAGTCTTGCCCTTGAAGGGTGAAATAAATCTTTGTCTCTTCAGACTTTGCTCCCTGTTGAGAACAAATGGGAGGAGTGCCTTTTGCTAGGCTAGCGTGGGATGAGGGACTGCACTCTTTGCTCTGGATTTAAACTCCGCCTTCTTGTTGAGGGATCATCTTTCTCTGGGCTATGCCACAACCAGGCAGGCAGTTTTTATGAAATCACTGGCTGAACTGTGTACTACAACTGATGAAATGCTGAGCAGGGAGATCGTTTGGAATCTCGATGCACTTAAATGAAGACTGCCTGTGTTGAAGAAACTGATTCCTGGTTGTGAAGGTTACCAGTTGAACAGGTTTAAATAAACGGCCTGGGTTGTTTTGTTTTCGGGCCAGCACCAGGTAAACGAGACAAGGGTTACCATTCAACGATATAAGCACATGGGGACATTGCACAACCACTGATGCCCAACACGTGCAGAAAATTTTATTTAGCACATTGTTAATTTAATTTTAGTATGTTATGAGAATCTCCCTTGTGTCATACGTGCAGCTGCATATTCCTGGTAATATGTGTTATTGCTTCATCCTCTCCCAGTCATGATGGATCATGCTCACTTGGTTTTACCCCTCCATTCCTTTTCCTAAAACAAGGAAGAATTGAGCCCATGTCAAACCTAACCAAAAAAAGCTACATGGAGAAGTTCTTACAGAAGTAAGCAACATGTGCTTAAAATATTTTCTATCTGAATGCTCCAATTTCCCTCAACATCTGGAAAATGCACCTATAAAGACTTTGGTGACAAATTTAACCTGGCATCATCCTCCTGGGGCAGACCATCTATATCAGTGATGGTGAACCTTTTTGAGACTGAGTGCTTACAGAATTGCAACCCAAACCCCACTTATTTATCGCAAAGTGCCAACCCGGCAATTTAACCTGAATGCTGAGGTTTTGGTATAGAAAAAACCAGTTGGCTTCCTCTTCCTCCACCCCACCCACTCGAGCAGGGGCCAGCCTGCTCTAGCCTCCAGCAAGTGTCTTGTGCACCGCTCTGTGACTCTCTAGCATCTCTGCCTCCTCTGCGCCCCCTCCCAGGCAACAGCCACCTGGAGCACAGGCACCAGGCCCGCAAGCTGAGTCCTCTCTGCTCACTGCGGTGGCCGCATGTCATGCTCAGTGGCCCAGGCCAGCCTAGATGTGTGTGTGTGTGTGTGTGGGGGGGGGTGATTTTCCGCCCCCCACATGACAAACTCTGTGTGCGCGTGCCCACAGAGAGGGCTCCGAGTGCCACCTCTGGCACCCGTGCCATAGGTTCGCCATCACTGATCTATATTTATCTCCCATTTTATGTCTATGAATCTGAATGTATTCATGTTAATAAGGTCAAGAAGAAAAATAGCTGTTTCATGCCTTGTAATTTTTGCCCCTGGTCAATATCTTGTGCCAGGTGGGCAATATTACTGACTGAGGGAGGAACTGTATAAATTGAGTCTATTCTGTTTTTGTTTCTTCCCGCTCTTTATGAGCGGAGCCTCGGTCTAATGCAGTGATTCTCAACCTTCCTAATGCCGCGACCCTTTAATACAGTTCCTCATGTTGTGGTGACCCCCAACCATAAAATTATTTTCGTTGCTACTTCATAACTGTAATTTTGCTACTGTTATGAATCGCAATGTAAATATCTGATATGCAGGATGCATTTTCATTGTTACAAATTGAACATGATTAAAGCAAGTGATTAATCACAAAAACAACATGTAATTATATATTGTGAAATATTTATTTCTAATTACAAATAAATGAAATTTTTTCTTGAAGCATGGTATAGCATGGGTTTTCTGATGGTCTCAGGTGACCCCTGTGAAAGGGTCGTTCGACCCCCAAGGGGGTCGCGATCCACAGGTTGAGAACCGCTGGTCTAATGTGAAAATTTAGCAGAGCACACTTATAAGGAAGTAATTAAGCTGTACTTACTTAAACATATTTGATAGTCTCTAATCAGTGATTTGTCCTATGTGTGAATTTTGCTAATGTTAAATGAAAGTAGGAGAGAACCATTAAAAAAAACCCCGAACTAATTTATACCTTCCTGTTCCAAAGAGTTTTAATACAAATCCAAAAACATAAAGACTTGAATACAAGAAGGAAAAAAATGCTTGAAATGGAGGTTGTTTCCCTGTCTCTGAATCTTGCAATCCTACTGGAAACACTGCCTTCACTGTGTACCAAACCCTAATGATGCATTAAGCATTCAAAAAGGGCAGGAACGCTCCTCTCCCCAAGCAAAAGTGGCTGATAGCAGCCACCATCTAAACTTCAGAGAATTCTAGTCCATTTGCCCAATATGGCTCTCAAGTAGGGATGGCAGCCACCATGTGAGATCTAGGGATTCTCCAGAATTACAGCTCTACAGAGATCAATTTCCCTGAATAAGGTGGATGGATGCTTTGGAGGGTGGACTCTGACACTGAACCCCAATGAAGTCCCCCCTGGCTCCCTCCAGAATTCTCCAAGAATTTCTCAACCTGGGTTTGGCAATGCTACTCTTCCCCATTCCCTACCACCAGTGAGAGGGGACCTAAATACTTTGTGTTTAGAAAAAGGGTGGAAAAAGGAAGCCTTTGGGTTAGCGCAGGGTTTGTCCTTCATGCCACACACCTCCGGCAGACATAAGAAGTCAACCATAAGGAGTCTCAAAGTGGCGTACAAACTCTTTTCATTTCTCTCCCCACAACAAATACCTTGTGAGGTTGCTGAGACTGAGAGTTCTGAGACAAGTGGGACGAGCCCAAGGTCACCCAGTAGGCTTCATGTGCAGGAGTGGGGAAACTAGTTCACCAGATAAGAGTCTACCAATCGTGTGTAGGACTAGAAAACCAAACCCGGTTCTCCAGATTAGAGTCCACCTACTCTTAACCAGTAAACCACACTATGGTGATTGACCGTGGATTCCCCCAAGGCACCCCCTCCCCGGTACTTTTAGAAGTAGGAACTGTTTTTCTTGCAGGGGAAGCCTTTGGCAACGGACTCAACATCCGACAGACCTTCCGGTTCAGTTGCTAAGCAATCACCGCTACACCCTGTGCGCCATGGCCGGCCACATGCCGAGGGTCGTGGCGGCTCGTCGGTGGCTATGCCGAGGCCGCGTGCCGCCGTGGCTGGGCGAGGTCTCTCCGGAAGAGCTCTTGCGGAACGCGACTGTGGAGGAGGCGGCGGATGAAGAGCAGGAGGTGTCGAGGCGCGAGCGGCGGGCCCCGGAAGAGGGCTCCGTGCTGCTGTTCCCCGGGCAAGGCAGCCAGCGCGTGGGCATGGGCAAGGAGCTGCTGGGCTGCCCGGCCGCTCGCGAGCTCTTCCGAGTCGCCGAGCGCGTGCTGGGCTACGACCTGCTGGACTTGTGCTTGAGTGGCCCGCCCGCCCAGCTCGACCGCACGGTGCACAGCCAGCCCGCCGTCTTTGTCTGCTCGCTGGCCGCCGTGGAGAAGCTGCACCAGCAGCAACCCGCGGTGAGCTTGGCGGGGCGCAGGACTACTTATGGCGACCCCCAAACCCACCGTAGCCCCTCGGCCTCCCGATGCCCTGGGGAAAAAGGCAGGCGTGGACTTGTATTCAGAAATTATCCAGCGTGCCGTAGTGGTTGAGAGAAGGTGGATTCTAATCTGGAGAACCGGGTTTGATTCCCCGCTCCTCCACCTGAGTGAAGCAGATGTGTTTTTGCACTCCTACATTCCAGCTAGGTGACCCTTGGGTTGTCACGGTTCTCTCAGAACTCTCTCAGCTCCACCTGCCTCACAAGGTTGTGGGAAGAGGAAGGGAAAGGAGTTTGTGAACCACCTTGAGTCTCCTTATAGCAGAGAAAGGTGGGGTATAAATCCAAACTCTTCTTCTACCACCTGGGCTCTGGGCAGGATGTCAGCAAAGAGTGGGCTTCTTGGTCTCTCTGAACTGGGACAGCATTTCACCCTCATGTTAGACCAGAGGCGTAACAAGGCAGCCCTAGGCAAACTGTAGCCCTGGGCAAAACCTAAGTTGGATGCCCCCCCCCCCCCCATGGGCGGCCACTCCACCACAACCAAATTTGTTTTGCACCAGGACATTGGTGCCTGCAGGGGGTGCATTTTTAGACATATCAGCACCCGTAAACTCCCAGCATATCATCAGGAGACTGTCCTTATGCTACTCCCCAAGTTTGGTAAGGTTTGGTTCCAGGGAGTCCAGGATTGTGGACTCCCGAAATTTGCCCCATCCCCCATTATTTCCAGTGGGAGCTAAATGGGAGATGGGGGCTACAGTTTAGAGTTCACGTAACTATGCCTTTCCGGGAACCTAACTGCAGCAGGGGGGGTGTATCATCTCCAGATAGTGCCCTGAAATTTTGGTGCCGATACATCAAAAAATACACCGCCTGCAGGAACATCCTAGAAATTTGCCCAAGAATCTTTGTTCTGCACTGAGTTTTCTGCATTGCTGTCAATGGGGGTTGCAGGCTGTGGGGGGCACATTTCTGAAGGCACCATCACCGAGCTTTCGGGGATGTATCATCAGGAGACTGCCCTAATGATACCCCCCAAGTTTGGTGCAGTTTGGTTCAGGGGGCCAAAATTATGGACCCTCAAAACTGTAGCCCCCATCTCCTATTAGAAACCATTCCCGAGCAATGGGGATAATAGAGGCACCACCTTTGGGAATCCGCAGCGCTACGGACTCCATGAACCAAACCTCACCAAACATGGGGGGTAGCATAAGGACAGTCTCCTGATGATACGCTGAAATTTTGGTGTTGCTAGCCTAAAAACTGCGCCCCCTGCAGGCCAAAAATGGAAAACCACTAAAATACCCAAAAACGTAATGCCCAATGGGCATTACGCCAGTGTGTTAGACTAAGCCCCTGGAAGAAAGTGGGTGGCAGCAAGAGTCTTTTGTCTGCCATGCCCTTCCCAAAGTCTCCTGCTTTCTTACTGTCCCATTTTCCAGATCGCATATTCTCCTCAGGGTGTAATTGAACGTGTTTCAGAACATTGAGCTTCCACCTGTCATGTAAAAAAGAGGGTTTTTTTCAGAACAGGTGTGGAGTAGTGGCTAAAAGCAGTGGACTCTTATCTGGGGATCCAGCACGGATTACGCACTGCTATACCAGCCTGCTTTCGTTTGAAAGCTCTGGAATTCGTCACAGTTCTTTCTCCGGGGCTTCTCTCGCTTTACTTACTACTTTACAGGCAGCCCTATCCATGAGCTGGGTGCCCAGCTGAGTCACTGCAGCAGTGCCTGGCTGCCACCCGCAAAGAGGTTTCCCGGTGCCTCGAGGGAGTCAAAAAACCTCTGTGCCTCTGAGAAGCCTCGGCTTCACCGAACTTACTTCGGCTTTGCTTGCGCTGTGACAAGGAACCCTGACTCTTCAAATGTTGAAAATTCCAGAAATACTGATCACCGTCAGGGCTTAGGGCAATTGCTCACAGAAGATAATTTCCCTCAAATGCCGATCATTGCTGATTGCAAATCGTTAGAAGGAGCTCAAACTCAAGGAGTACACAGTTTGAAGTTTTCTAGTTGACCACCGCCCCCTAGAGTGGTTTGCTTTAAATTTTATATTTCTGGCATTCTGTAATGTCTTTATCTGATTTCTTTAGGTAATTGAGAATTGTGTTGCAGCCGCTGGATTCAGCATTGGAGAATATGCAGCTCTGGTTTTTGCAGGAGCTATGGAGTATGCAGAAGGTATTAAAGCATTAGTATGTTAAATGCTTGCCCTTGTGTAAAATTGCAATGTCAGTACGAATGCGGTACTTGCTGTTTGCTCTGGCTTTTGTTTACAGTCAATATCATATCTGCGCTGACCAATGTAGGGTGTTTTGGAGATTTGAATTCGTTATTACTATGAGGGATAAAGGATTGTTCTTTGTAATTACCAAAGGCCAAAGTACAAAGATTCTTCATTTTGGCTTCCATGCAGCTGCGTTTCTGACAATTAGAATGCAGAATTAGCTCACCCTATTAGAAAATGTATTAAAAAATAAGCTGTTTCCAGACAGACTGTCATTCAATTTATTAACATGCCAAACTATTAATGGTTAACAAATTAATGGAGATCATTGTTCGCAAGCTTACTTCTAACCGTAATTCTTGTACTTCTGGTTTGTGAGCTGATCATAAAACGTGCTTTGTCAGTTCAGATGCCAGGCTGTTGTTATCCTTCTTTGCCGCAGTTTGAGTGATGTCTTAACTGAACCAGTGCATGTAACAACCAGAGTGAAAACATGAAAAAATTGTTTTGAGTTTTTTAAAGCCCCTGTGGCAGGAATCTAGACTGCCCTCTTCTGGTCACCTTCACTCTGCATCACTGGTGATGAACTTTGGGATTCATTGGAACCTTGTTGAAGGAAATAGGGGACAAAGTTCTGTAAAACTCAGTGAATTCCACAGGGCCTGCAAAACGGTTTTGTTCCATCGGGCCTTTGGGGAGACCGGTCGCAGATTCCCCCTCCAGGATGCCCCTGTGTTGCGTGCTACTCCATCATTAACACGTCTAATATAATATCAGACTAGCATTGCTGTCCCCTCCCGGCTTTGGGGATTGGGCGCCATGCTTTTTGTACTATCGTCATGCTTTCTGTCTAATGCTGCTATGTTTTATGTTTTTATAGATTTTGTAAATTGTTTTAATTTAACTTAACTTATTGTTATTATGTTGTTCCTGGTTCATTGGATGCAATGTGGTTCTTGGCCTATTGTACACTGCCCAGAGCCCTTCGGGGGTGGGCGGTTTAACAAATTTAATATATAAATAAATAAATAAAAGATAGCTTCTCTGTCACTACCGATATTTCCCTACAATGTGCTGCGTCCTTAGCCAACCGGGATCCCCTGACAACAGAAAGGTTACAGAGAATAATCACCATAGCCGAATCCTGGCGTCCACAGTGTTACAGTTTTTGACCTTTCCCCTATATACTAGCAGGTATGAGGATTTGGAAGTTGTAGCAATTTTTCACTACAATACCTGTTGCCTTATGTGACACGAGCCAGTTTTTCTTTGACATTTCTTAAGCCTAAATTTTCTTGTTGTTTGTTTTAAGCTTTATATGCAGTAAAGGTACGTGCTGAAGCCATGCAAGAGGCATCAGAAGCTGTTCCAAGTGGAATGCTGTCTGTCATTGGCCGACGTAATTCAGATTATGTTTCTGCCTGCGTAGAAGCTTCCCAGCATTGTAAATCAGTGGGCATAGAAGATCCTGTATGTGAAGTTTCAAACTACCTGTTTCCTGATGGCAGAGTCATTGCAGGCCATTTGCAGGTATTATTTTAGAATGATGTTTCTCACTATTTTAGAATTCATGGAGTTTTCATTAGAGTTAAATGACAAATATAAGGAGACATTTGTTTCTGCTGTTGGCCTTATATGATCTGAAGAAAAACCAGAGTATAATAACTCAATACTACTACAGCCTGTTTTATTTACAGTTCTTTTTTTTTAGGTTAAAAGTTTGTTTTCATGTATTTTTATCCTGTTTGTATGCAGACAGTCCCCAAAGTGACTGTACTATTTTCCACCAAAAGATATCAGTGCCATCAGTAGTGTTGCAGCAGAAGAGAAAGTCACATGTTTCCACAATAGATAATAGTCCCGAATGTCTATAAACATTACGATTCATTTTAAGCACAGCAGTCATCAAAACTATCATTCTATACATTATTAAACATGGTACAGTGATAAAGAAGAGGAATTTGGATTTATATCCCCCCTTTCTCTCCTGCAGGAGACTCAAAGGGGCTTACAATCTCCTTGCCCTTCCCCCCTCACAACAAACACCTTGTGAGGTAGGTGGGGCTGAGAGAGCTCCGAGAAGCTGGGACTAGCTCAAGGTCACCCAGCTGGCGTGTGTGGGAGTGTACAGGCTAATCTGAGTTCCCCAGATAAGCCTCCGCAGCTCAGGCGGCAGAGCTGGGAATCAAACCCGGTTTCTCCAGATTAGATACACGAGCTCTTAACCTCCTACGCCACTGCTGCTCCTAAGGAACATTTGTAGTGCCTCGAACGACTTTTGGTAAAACTTTCCTTTTTCAAATGCCATCATACTTTCCCATTGAAAAAGTGGTTGATGAAGTGGGAGTGTGCTTTTCAAGCTCTGCAAAGAACTCTCCTCACCCTTCAAATGGCAGCAGAGTCCCTCCTTGGCTGGGGAGAAAGGCACTGCTTCATGTCATGCTGCCCGAGCGTGTTGCTCCCAGCCTCAGTGTAGCCCAGAAGACAGGGTCCTGGGCAAGTGTTAAACTGCCTGCTGCACAGAGTAGCCTCTACTCCTGTTAGTGGGGCTTGTAGCTCTCCTTCAGGAAGGAAGCCCTTTGTTCTATACTCCATACTGCAGGAGCTGCCTTTTGGTGCCAAAAAAGAGCTTCACTGAAAAGACTCTCAAGCTTCCAACTAAGGCTGAGGGGGAAGAGAGTGAGGTACAGAAAATCAAATAAGAGCGAGGAGGAAAGAGTGAAAACAGCACAAGCAGGAGAAACTAGAAAGTGTGGGAAAATTAAACAGAGCCTACGGCTAACATGCTCTCCCTGTCTGCCTCAGTCACCAACAAAGTTGTGAGGGTGGGGTTTTTAATTTTTATTTGGGGGGGAGGGAGGGAACAGAACTAAGTAGGCACTAGGACCCAAGCAGAGCATTTTACAACAAAGAAGGTCTAGGACAGGGGTAGGGAACCTGCGGCTCTCCAGATGTTCAGGAACTACAATTCCCATCAGCCTCTGTCAGCATGGCCAATTGGCCATGCTGGTAGGGGCTGATGGGAATTGTAGTTTCTGAACATCTGGAGAGCCGCAGGTTCCCTACCCCTGGTCTAGGATGTGGCAGATGGATGTCCAATTCTACTTTTATCTTTCTGTGGAAAAAGGTATAACAGACATGCCATCATGTAAACTTTCATAAAATGTTTAAAAATGTATAAAACTTTAAAAACTCCCTTTGTAACATGAGTCCACCCTGTTCAGTGCATCTAAAATGTAGAATCAGCACCTTGAATTGAGCTCAGAAACTAGTTAGGTATTTTCAGTAACTTTGCCTTGCTGACGCTATGCATCTGTATTCTTGTGTTTCTGAAATGTGTTCATTGACAGCCTCATGTTATTTTACTGCAGTCCTGCTGACAACATTTAATGACATATGAACAAAGTACGTGAGCCAGCATGGTGTAGTGGTTAAGAGCAGTGGACTCTAATCTGGACAACTGGTTTTGATTACCCACTGATGAAGCGGGAGTGGGCCTCCATCTCACATGCAGGTCCCATGATGCCTGCTGGGTGACCTTGGGCTAGTCACAGTTTTCTCAGAACTCTCTCAGTCCCACCTACTTTACAAGGTATATGTTGTGGCAAAATCAAGGGAAGGAGCTTGTAAGCTGCTTGGAGATTCCTTACCATTGAGTAAAGCAGGGTATAAATCCAAACTCCTCTCTTCTGAAAGTCAAATGGACCAAGTGTGGCCCATTTACTTGCTCTTCATTCTTGCTTTTATCCTTGATCTTCGATTTTTAGGCCATTTATGCACTTGTGTTCTGCCTTGCAGCCAGCTTACCTTTCCTTCACTGTGCATTGTTTTTTGCCCTTTCTGAAGTGACCATGGGGCAGAGCAGGGAAGCTGTGCAGTGTTCTTTTTTAAATGCATGTCTAACACTGGAGCAAAGAACTAGTCTATTGAATTATCAGATGCCAGGGAAAAGTGAGAGGGGGTTGCAAGAAAAAAACTGTTGGACTGGCAGGATTACTTTAGATAAGAAGAAAAGAACTCTTTTAAAATGCAGCAATGCAGGCAAAAGGACTCTAATCCTCTCCTATTATCTGTGTGATTTAGTTTGGTCCTAACAGGGTGGAGTTCTTGGTTTCTAGTTCTCCCTTAGTAAATCGCTTCTTTGCAAATAAAAGCCACCCTGTGGACTAGCATGTCTTTACTGAACGGACCTGAGAACTGTGAATATTCCAGCCCAGTCTCTTGTGTGTAACAGAAAACTGCGAGAAAAACCCACTATGAAGCAAATAGCCTTGAGGCAAGCAGTAAGTGCACAAAAATCATCAGTTTTCCGACTAAAACTGAAAATGTCAGCCGCTTTGGCCCTGCTAAACATGATCATGAGCAGCCAAATGTTCTGTTAATCACTACTGTTATTGATTGGTATGTTTCCTGTGTCTTTTTTGGTGCCCATACAGACAGAAAGCACGCATTTACAGTGACTTTTTAATGATATATTAATACCCAGTTTAGATTAGGTGAAGTAATACTTTCTCTCCCTCCATCTTGCAGGCTCTGGAGTTTTTGCAACAAAATGCCAAAAAATACTCATTTGCACGTGCGAAAATGTTGCCAGTCAGTGGAGCTTTTCATACTCGACTTATGGAGTCAGCAGTTGGGCCTTTATCTGAAGCCCTCGAATTAATCAGCATCCAAAAGCCTCTCGTCCCTGTTTATTCAAATGTGACCAGCCAGAGATACATGCAGCCAAAACAGATCAAGAATTTGTTAGCAAAGCAGCTTATTTCACCAGTGAAGTGGGAACAGACGATGCATGCCATGTATGAGAGGAGAAAAGGAGTAGGGTTTCCTTTCACTTATGAGGTAGGGCCTGGTGGACAGCTTGGAATGATGCTCCAAAAGTGCAATGTGAAGGCCTGGAAATTCTATAAAACTGTTGATTTTTTTGAAGATGAGGAAACAGAAGAAACATAGAGATATTGGCAAGAAAATGTTTTTATGGTAGATTCTGCTGCTGCCATACTAAATGTTACATAAGTCCTTGTTTGCAGAGGAATGTCAATTGGGCTGCTGTAAGCAGTCACCAACCGACAACAGGAGAACTGATAGAAGACATCCCATCTCCAGGCAGAGCTGGGCACGGAAGCTGTGCAGTTAAGTTGCATGCTCCCACCAACAAAAGGAGCGTCAAACGGGTCCTGGTTCTTCAAGCTGAAAAGGTTGCCCACAGGAAGCCTTCAGTGCAAGACTTTAGAAACCTGGTATGTGTACATTTAACTGACATGTTGATCATTTTAAATAAACCTAAGACTTGTGATGACTTCTGTTCAGTATCAAATGTTGGCATTTAAGAGTCTGAGATTAAAAACATCTCTTAATTGGTTTTACAGTCCATTGGGTTGTATGTCAAGAGTTACGGAAAAATGAGTTGCATCCAGCCAGATTTTTCAATCAGTCTTGTCCATATCCCATCTTTATTCCAGCCTCCATCTCACATGCAGGTCCCAGGATCACCAGGGTAGCATTTTGGGGGGGTCAAAGAGGAGTCCCTCTCTTCACCATCAAAAAACTGGCTGAATCCAGCACAGTATTTCTATATTTGTTGTGTTCCTCTGGTCTGCCCAATAATTGGATTTTGATGAACAGGAAATATTAGTTTGGTTTGCAACTTTTAAACACTCCAGCTCCATGTCCCCTGGCATTTTGGCTTGGATCAGCCTCTGCAACATTGGGTCCCCTTTGTTCTCTGGACCATTCTCACTTTTTCAAGGAGGAGCCAGCTGCTGGGCTGCTTGCTTATCATTACGAGTCTTCACTACTTTAAGTGGTGAAGGGCTTCCGAAGTGTCAATCACTGCTGCTCATTTGCTATCAATGCAGAGGGCGACGCTTTGGGGATCGCGCTTAATACAAGGGTCTGCCGAAGTGGAATGGAGTCATAAGGGGACGACTGCCAGTCCCATCTCCCTTGAGGGATGACAGATATTCACCCTTTTCACCTAGCTTGACAGGAACAATCCCCATCTGGTCAGTGGTACCTCCAATTGCTTGATCCTCATTGGCCTTGGCATTAAGAATAACAAACAGGATAGGTCAGTGGTGGCCATGCTGGCAGGGGCTGATGGGAATTGTAGTCCATAACATCTGGAGTGCCAATAGTGCGCCACCACGGGGATAGGTACTAAAAACAACCTTGCCAAACTGTCGTGTTTCCCTGGTTTTCCCAATAATGAGATTTTGATGGATAGGAAATCTTTTATCCTGACAGCAATCAGGATAAAAAGCACATTCAGCGATCTAATGGTAAGGTTAAATCTTGGCTCACAAAAGCCCCGCATATAACCTTTGTTTATTCCTCTCTTCCCACCCATCCTCCTCCATGCTAGGTGGCCCCAGCATTCCCATAAGCGTTGTCAGGCTTCCAGGATCACTGATCTTGGGGCTGTCTCCCAAGCGAAGCAAAACATTCACTACAGCACAAAAAGGGGAATGAAAAGCGGGAAACGAGAAGTGGGGAGGGAACGAAGTATGCATCACAGCTGATCTAGATGCCATATCCGTTTAGAAAATCTGGGTACAAATCCCCGCACTCTGAGGACAAATTAGAATTTGTGGTAGCAGTTCTGTGTGCAGGGTTGCCATCAAAGAGTCAGACTGAATGGTACAAGCTCTGCTCATCACAGAGACATGCCTAACGATCAGATATTCTATCTTAAAGGTAGAGCTAAACCATTCCGCTACACTACCAGGCAGAGCTACCTGTCAAACTTCTGTCTTGCTGTGGTAGATGCAAACTCACTGAACTCTCCCTGAAGCAGATCTGAACTAACTCCTGCTGCGTTTCCTCCCAATATTCCATTTCCGCCCCCCAAAATGTGTGGCTGCTGGAGCCACACTCCCATAGACTCAGGAGAAAAAAACCCCCCAGCTGTGTGGCTTTTTTCCTTGCAGGGGCAGAGCAGCCTCCTGTCTGTCATACAAACAAAAATAGGTAGACAGAAATATTCCCATCTCCCTCCTTTCTTTTTTTCTAGAGCAGGTACCAGGATGCCAAAATCAACTTAATTTCTACCATGCGGCTCACAGTCCCCTTCTCTTCCCCACCAACTTTCAATATCTGGGCAACAGGTTTTGCACACACACCCCTCCAGATTTCACCGGTTCCGTCCATCTTTGCCTCCACTCCCAGCATCACTTAAGGTCCCCTCCTTTCTTACCTTTACTAAAACAAACAAAACCAGCTCTGTGCCTCTTGATAACTCACTAAGTTGCTACAAAGACAAACAGGACCTACTGAACTTGAGATACTTTTTCGTTATTCAGTCTGAGGATGTGGACAGGATCCATTGAGGCCTATCACCTGCTTGTATGACATTTTCCTTTCTCGCTAATTGAATCTGTTGGGAATGGGGTTCAATGACTGGGCCGAGAGAGGTAATGATTCCTTGAAACAGACTACAGTATACCCATGTCTAAAGTCTGTCATGGACCCAGGAGATCCCCATAACCAGTCTCAAATGTTCCTCCTTGAGCAAGGTGATTGAACAGGTGGTGTCTGGACAACATTAAGCTTTTCCAGATGAGGCAAATAGTTTAGCTCAATTACAGTCTGGTTTTGGCCCGATGATGGGACTGAAACAGCCTTGGTCGTCAGGAGATAGAGGGAATGTGGCTGTGTTGATTCTCCTGGATCTCTCACAGTGTTTTAATACCATCAGTTATGGTAGGGCGGCCCATCGTGGTGTCTAGAGGCGCTATGTCATCTGCCAACACCTTTTCCAACACTTGCCAATTACTTTTAGAAAGTGGGCTCAGGTAGGCTTCTGATTGCCCACTAGAGATCTGATTGGCTGTGCAGATAGCTGCCACTACACAGTTGGTTTTATTCTGCCTCTGCCCCCTCATTCCCAAGGTATTTTTCATCCTCTTGTCCATGCACATGGCTTCCTCTGTGGTTGTGATTGGCTTTGCTTCCCATCATGGCAATTTTGTGGTCACACCCACCACCCTGTGTCAGAATTCCAAAGGTTCCAAAGGCTGGGGACCCCTGGATTATTATTTCCTTCTGGACCACCATTCCAGGCTGGGATTTGGAGGCATTATTCTGTGGTCCTTCTGGTCCTACTTGGAGGTAGGTTTCAGAAAGTGGTTCTGGGGGACTTCTGCTCAGTCTCTTAGCCTCTGGTCTGTGGCATCTCCCCAGGTTCCATCTGGTCTCCTGTGCTTTTTAACATCTGCAATGAATTTGCTTGGTGAGGTCATCCAGAGATTTGGGCTGGATTGTCACCAATCTATGGATAATACTCAGGTCTGTCCTGCACTTCCGACTGATCTGAGGAGACTGGAGAAGTTCAGAACCAGTGCCTGGAGGCAGTTTTGGAGTTGCTGTGAGCGAATAAGATGAAGCTTAATCATAACAAGACAGAAATGCTACTGAAAAGTCTGATTCCTGAAGCTCTGGAACATTCTCCCCTTAGATATTTGCTGGGCACCTTCCTTTCACATATTTAGGCGCATGGCAAAGACTTTCCTCTTTATCAGGGATTTGGCTCACCTCCCTGGAAGCTCTTCTGGAAGAAGAGTAGTAGTAGTAGTAAGGATTTATATCCCACATTTCTTTCCTGTAAGGAGACTCAAGGTGGCTTACAAGCTCCTTTCCCTTCCTCTCCCGACATCAGACACCTTGTGAGATAGGTGTGCCTGGGAGAGTTCTGAGAGAACTGTGACTAGCCCAAGGTCACCCAACAGGAATGTAGGAGTGTGGAAACACCAGTTAAGCCTCTGCCACTCTGATCGAGGAATGGAGAATCAAACCCGGTTCTCCAGATTAGAATCTACCTGCTCTTAACCACTATGCCACCCTGGCTGGTCTGGGGGAGCAGGTATTGGATTTAATTTCATGATATTTTTCTTGTCATGCTTTACTTTTGTGTTTATGAGTTATTTATTGGTAGGTTTTATTATTCTGATCTTACTGTCAGCCACCCAAATACCTTTGTGTGTGTGTGTGGGGGGGGGGGGGGGGAAGTTAATAATATATTTTTTAAAAAGCCTTATGGTTGTGCCGAGCGAGGCCTAATAATCCCCGGGTCCCGTGCCACCTGTTTCCTTGCTCAGCCACCTGGAGCAATTGCTCTCCCGGAGCAACGCTGCAGGCTGGCTGGGCTGGCGCTTGAAAGCAACAAGGCCTCCGCGCGCCCTCTCCCCAGCCGGCGCGAGCTGCTGCGCCCGGGGCGACGCCCAAGCAAAGCAGCGCCCGGCCGGCTCCCGGGCGCTGGGCTTGCAGGAGGAGGCGCGCCATAGTGGGAGGAGGCAGTGCCCGGTGGCGCACGGCGGCACCTGGAGGAGACCCGCCTGGAGCGGGAAACAAGTCCGACAGCGGCTCCGTCGCTCTTCTCCTCGCCCCTCTCTTAATCTGCAAGGAGGCCGTCGCTTTCCCTCTCCCCCAAAAGACGGAGCGCGGAGGGAAGCCCAGGTGAGCCGGAGAGGATATGGCGCTGGGCTGGGCGGTTGTCTGCGGCGGGGGGGGGGGGGGGGGGGGGGGGGGGGCCGAGGGAGCTGCTTTATACTGTGTTATTTCGGGATTAATAAAAAAAATGGACCCTTTAAAAACTATGCGGTGAACTCCGAGTTCCGTGATCGGGCAGCCGCTCCCAACTGGCGCAAAGTGTTTCAAAGAAAAGTTGTTTCCGTTAATGCGGGAGTCCGCCTTCCACCTCTTTCTGACCGGGGATTGCTTGTCCCGGAGGGCAGGAAGAACTGGAGATCTGCTGCAGAGGTAGAAAGCCAAGGGCTGGTCCGAGTCCTATTTCCGGGATCGCACCTGTGTTTGTTGGAGGGAAAACAGGAAGAAAGGCACTTGTTATGGTGAACGTAGCGAGTGTTTGCTCGGGAACATTGCAAACTCTGTTAGCGCCTCTGCGCCTTGAAGTTCCTTTTTCCTGATCATTTTAACAGAATGCTCTCTCGCCACGCTTTGCTTTTTGCCTTGGAATCTGAAATGCTCCTTGCCGTGTTTCAGATAGCAGGCTATTTATTTTTTACTTCTGCTAAAACAGAACCGGTGTGCCTGATTTTCTAGAAGTTTTACGCGAAAAGAGGATTTGGAACCCATAACAAATAATAAGAACATTCAGTTGGCAACTTTTAGGAAGAGTTAATGTTGTTTTCACAATTGACATGAAGCGCAGCAAAGTAACCTCCCCTTAGGCAAAATCCAGTACACCGCTTCAGGTCACATCTTGTGGAAAACTGCTAACACAAAGTAAATTGCTAAACAGTTAGCTTTCATACCTAAGTGCTTTGTCTAACCAACTGTCCAGTCTTGAACTATGTATCTCCTGCAGGGAACCTGGATTGAACTAATTAATCACCTGAATGTGTACTTTGTTTGTCCCATAGTGGGGATTCAAACCTGCATTTCCCAGATCCTAGTCCAACACTGTAACCACTATACCACACTTGCTCTTGTATACTATACCGTGCTACATTATGACTTGGATGTGACAATCCCAGCAAGAGGCTTTCAAGGCAAGTCAGAAGGAGAGGAGGTTTGCCATTGCCTCCCTTTGGTGGTCTCCCAAGTACTGACCTTGCTTAACTTCCAAGATAATGTCAAGGTTGGGCTATACCATATTGCCTTCCCTCCCCAGAGCAACATATGCTTAGATATAAAAGAACAGTTGCCTTACTTTGAGCCAGGAAATTGACCTATATAGGCTGAAACTCTGGGAAGTTAGCAGGTATCTAAGTTCTCTGGATGGGGCCTTTCTCCTATGCCAGCAATGCCAAGTTGAATCTAGGACCTTTTGCATGTAAACCATCGCTTACTTCATTTCTTTCTGCCTCTATGTCTGACCCCTGGAGAATAAAATGGCTCTCAAGAACACAGAAATTGACCGGTGGGTTTGAACATGTTTGCTGCCACACAAATGTGTTTCCTTGTTTTTACTATTAGCAAACCAGGAAATGAAATTTTAAAGGTAAGCCTAACATTAAGAGTAAAAAACCTGAGAGGCACCATTCTGGTACTTCAAAGGAAAAACCTCATGCTAGAATGAGTAAATAACTTGGTCCAGTCAAAAATTTTAGCAATAATAATCTAGAAGTCCCCGTTTCTCCTCTCCCTTAGTTAACATAGCAGGATTGCCACGTGGGGAGGAAGGCTGTCTTTGTTGAGCGCATGACTTTAAATAACTGGATTAGGATTGGATCAAATTCTGTTCCATAGGACCCAGACTCTAAACATAGAACAATACAAAACTGTGTAAAAATGGTGTTTGATATAGGGAATTTTCCATTCTGTGAGAATTTTCTGGCAAGGGCTCGAACAACCAAAGAGGCTAAAATATCAGCTTAGATAGCAACAGGTAATAAAGCAGAATTTCTGCCATACCCCCACTCTAGGTAGGGCCAGAACTTGTTTGCTGGAATCAAAATGGTCATGATTCTCAGGAAGCCAAAAGGCAAATAAGAAGCCATCAGAACTAGTGCCCTTCATCACTATTATTATGAATGACACTGTTCAAAACTAGTGCGTAGATCAGGGCTGTCAAACTTATTTGATATGAGAGCTGGAAATGACATAAATATCACTTGGTCAGGCCAGGCCATGTGAACCATAAAATGTAATCCAGGTACTGGAGATACAAACTCTATAGAAGACACAGGAAAGCTGTTGATATTGATATTATTTTTACTTAAAATACAAACATGCTTAAAACAATAACATTCTCACAGTGTCTTCTTTGATAATTGATATCTCTTGCTCTGAACTAGTGCATCAAAATCTGGAGTCAAAGTCTGTACTGTAGCAATTTTGAGTACACTATTCAGATGTGTCTCTGTAAACTGAGAACTTACTTTGGATTTATTAACATCCGTAATGTATACAGACTTAGGCACATTCAGGCAATAGAATGTTGAGAGGCCAGAGGGTTAACATAGACCTCCTGTGATTGGCTAGAGAGAACTACATGACCATTTTGATTCCAGTACTGGAAAACCTCACGGGCCAGATCAGGCCCATGGACCTAATGTTTGGCACCCGTGGCCAAGATAACATTATCTGACAATTAGTGTTTATGAAGTAGAATGTAATAATGTCAGCCTGGTTTAGATTTGTGAGTTCCTCAGTTTTTAGAATGTGCTTGACCCAAAGTTATACCATGTGAGAGCTTGTGATTATTCTAACAGGCTTCTGGGGTGAGTTCCATAGGAAGTTGAGATATGATCCAAATTTATAGTGGTCTTACCGTATACGTTCACAGAATGTATTTTAAGTGTCCATATGATTTAGGTGAAACTATCTCAGTAATTCTTAATCCTGTAAAGCAGATCTGCATTCTCTTTAAGTATTTCTGATGACGCTATTTTAAGAGTACCTTGTTGAATTTATGGCCAACATGACTGTAGGACCAAGGACTGCCTGGCACGCACGCTAAGCTACCATGTGTCACATTTTTATCCTGCCTAGGAATTTAGGGCAGTATAACTCGTCTGCATACCATCTTTGTTATATCTGTCTTGTCTGTCCTCCCACCCTGGCTTTCTTGACTTTTTAAATTTAAAACATTGTATAGCAATAAATGTGGAGTACAACATTTTCTACAGAATTTTTTTTTGAACCACAATATTTAGAGCATTGGAAAGTTTCCCCCGCAGAACCCCCCCCCCCTCACTGGCTAATGAAACGATGTATGAAATGGCAGCTGAATTTTAGGTTGCATAAACTAATATCTATGGTGGCTTATTTGTTAGCCAGCTAATATAACAAATATTTGTTGTACTTCAGATGGGTTTTGCCCTAGTACAGCATTATTTGGTTCCATATCTGATTTTTGTGGTCATAGTTATTCTCCAATATTTACAGTTTGTTGTGTATAGGGACACTTCTATTTCTGCTGCATGAATCCAAAACAAATACTTATTTCTGTAGTAGAAATAAAAACATTTTGATGAGATGTTTATCAGATGTATAGTAGCTTGATGTAGGTTGAGTGGCCAAGTCAACTGTAGCATATGGGGTGGGGGAGGGAGCTATGTTGAATAGAATCTCTTATGCCTCTTAGGCATACAAGAGCAGCTGTATAGTGCTAAAGTACAAGAGGCTCAGAATCTTCTATTCATTTTTTTATTTTTATTTGAGTTACTTGAGCTCCAGCATATTATTGTTTTCCAGCTGTAAGCCATTGCAACTTTTGTTTTGTATATAGCAAGTATCTTGTACATAGGCAGTAAGCAACAAAACTAGCAACCGCATCCAAAACCCTCAGTGGTGGGATGTGGCATCACTGCAGCGCTGCCCCGCCATCTCCGAGGCCCCTTCCGCACACACAGAATAATGCATTTTCAATCCACTTTCACAACTGTTTGCAAGTGGATTTTGCTATCCCGCACAGCTTCAAAGCGCATTGAAAACGGATTGAAAGTGCATTATTCTGCGTGTGCAGAAGGGGCCCAAGAAGGCTTTTCTGCAGTACAGGAAGCACAAAATGCAAAAAAACCTCCCACCCCACCTTGTCGCCAGAAATCGTTTCATAGGTCTTATAAGGCACCATGCGTCTGGCCCTAAACCCCAGGTGGGAGTTGACTAATGTCAACTCCACCCCCAAGAACGCCTTGGCCCACCCCCTTCCTCCCACACTGACATCTGATTGGGAGGCTAATGCAGTTACTGTGGCCCAGACTTCTGGGCTCATTCCGCACATGCAGAATAATGCACTTTCAACCTGCTTTCAGTGCTCTTTGAAGCTGTGCGGAATAGCAAAATCCACTTGCAAACAATTGTGAAAGTGGTTTGAAAATGCATTATTTTGCGTGTATGGAAGGGGTCCTGGATTTTGTGACAGCAAGACTGAGGGGTGGTCAGCTGCCAGCGTGTCTGCCTCATCCGCTGGGCTAAATGCCCTGGGGAGGACAAGCACAATGGCACAAGGCTGTGCCACTCCCTCAAGAACTTTTGGCCTTTCTTCTGGATGTGGCTGTAAATGTAGTCCAATGTAAAGAAGTAAAAAAATACTCCTAGCTCAAATGGTATAAAGCCAGTCTAGAAAATATGGATAAATATGGATTGTGCAAAATTGAAACATGTAATTGAAGAAGGTCCCTAGAAACATTCTGATTTGGCCTGTAGTATTAGAGAAAAATGAATCTAATTCAAATTTAGTACCAGTAATAACACACAAGATAAAAATGTTACAGAAACACAGTCCTGTTTGTGTGTAATGGTAGAAACAGACTAATTAAAAATCCAGGTCAGGGCAAAGGTGTTTTTTTTAAGAGATAGAGGAATCAGGAACAGAAATTCCAGCTGATCAGCTGCAAATCAGTTATTTCCTAATCTCCTTTCCTGAATGCTTTGCTGCCTGTTTTTCATTCTTACTAAGATACATCAAATTTGGAGGTGGGGAGGTGATGAGAAACCTAGCTGATTTCTCTTGTCCCCACTCTGAACTTGGGCTGCAGGTAAAGGAGCTCTTTACTTGAAATACTTGGGTATAAACCATCATGCATAATCATGCAGAACTAGTTGTGTAGGCTATTGTGTGGGCTGTTGTGTACTATTGAAATGGTAAGGACAAGTTGGCAAATTTCTTCTGCCAATTAGATTGGTTTTCCTGTTGTCAAAAATGCACATACATCTCGGACAGTTATCCATATAACCTGTTATTCAAGTCAGCCATTTTGACAACAAGAAGACAAAAGGATTTTGGATTTAGCTCAGGGGAATGAGTCTTGAGTAAAACAGGCATGTGCCGGCTGTAACAACTGAAATCACATGGACGTATTACCTTACCAAAGAGCCGAAGAAGAATCACTTTGTCAGTGGGATTGTCAAACAGCAGATGAATGCTGAATTTGATAAATATTTTACAAAATGGAACTATTCAGCTAAGCGATATGAACAACTACTACTACTATTAAAATATTATTATAACATTAGCAGATAATTATTATAATATTATTATATTAGCAGAGAAGACTAACCTGAAATCATTGCATACCTATATCTATGTGTACAAATTTGTCTTAACTTTAATGGAAAAACTTAATTTAATTTTATAGCTCTTTCAGTTGGAAGAAATGACTCATGCAGGACAAACCTCCAGATACCTTCTCCTCTTCAGCTACCAGAATGTTGCTACAGTGTCCGAAGATGACATCCACATGAGATCTGTAGCCATTCCAGATGTTGCACAGCAAATTGAGATTGATGTCAGGTATCACATGCCACTTATTCCTTTTTTTTCTTAAAATACCTTTCTTTTTCTTCAAGCATATTTATATGTATGCTTGTATATTAAGTGAGTAACTTAATATCGATGGTACGCTTCCAGGTGACCTGCAGTGGTCAGATCTTCCTACTTCCTACCACTTTTTAATCTCCATGAGGTCACACACATGGCTGTTCATTAGAAGCCTATCCCCCATAGAATGCGGCCATGTTTTGTGCATTCTCTAGATGTGCAGTGGTGGGATCCAAAAATTTTAGTAACAGGTTCCCATGGTGGTGGGATTCAAACTGTGGTGTAATGCCAATGGGGCTGGGCTGGGCACGACGGGGGTCAGGGCATTCCTGGGCGGGGCTGTGGCAAGGACGCAGCTGCTGCGCCGGTCCTTGGGCAGGAAACGAATGCACGCAGGCGCAGGCTGCCACGCACGCCGGTGCACCTCCTGCTAGACTGCTTCAAGTTCTGCGCACTACTGCTGAGAGGAGGGGCGTAACTAAGGCAAAAATCATGTGGCAAAATCACCAATTAGTAACCCCCTCTCGGCACACACAAATAGTTAGTAACCTACTCTCGGGAACCTGTGAGAACCTGCTGGATCCCACCTCTGGATAAGTGTCCTTATAATCACCTGTGAAATTGTCCTCTGATCTGTTGGAGGCTTCTGCAAACAGTGGGTGGCTCTGTAGAACTTTTATCTCACCACAATATATTGGGGGGGGGGAACCTGTTCTAAATATTACAACTGTTAGATGATAGACATTTTCCTTTACAATTTATTCTGGTTTTCTGATGTCTTAGGTTCGAAGTGGGGCATTGTGGAAACACTGGTTTCTGCTGCTGTTAATGTTTTTGCTTGATAATATTTGAAATTGGTTTGGGAGCAGTAAATTCAAATACAGTTTTCTTCTCAGTGTATTTATTAAGTTTCCACACTGCTGACCTTAAATAAGCAGCGCTACTAAGTCAGTATATCCTTATCCAATGATTCTATAATCATATGACCTTCTGCTGTGTCCTCTTTTAATATTAGCTGCCCATTTTCTGAAACCTCAATGCTTTTGGTCTTTCCTCATAAGACAGATGTTCCAAGCCCTTTTCTGAACCTTTCTAATGCTATGAGCCCCTTTTCAAGCTGACAGGGCCATAGTTCTATGCTTATGTTCACCAATGACCCCATGCATTACATTTTTATTTTGCTGTTGAGAAAAAACAGTCATAAATAATCATTTGTTTGTATTCAATCCCTGCAGTGCTATGGCCCACGTCGGCCGTCAACTTGCAATGATTGGGGACGAGTGTAACAGGTCGTACAGTAGGAAGCTGGAGGATTCACTGTTTTGCCTTGGAAAAGGGTAAGAACTACCTAAAATATTTCCTCATATTCTAATATCTGTAGTAACCTTCAGCCTGCAGGAGAGGAATGCCATTTTTGAAAGTTCCTCTATATTAAAAGAAACCCAACAATCCTATTTGTACATTAAAAAATAGCAAAACAGAAGCTGGCCTAAAACCTTTCTCTCTGCAGGGATGTGGGGTGGAGTTTTTCCAATTTTAAAAAAATCCTTTCTTTCATAAAACAAATAATGAACCCCTTTGCCAATACCATGCCAGGCAAGTTTGTCAGTTTCAAAGTACTGATTTAGTGTTTTTAGGTGGCTATTCCTAGAAATTTTGTGTTTTGCTGAATTGGCGGTTTAGGTTAAATTCACCTGATTGGCAGTGCAAGTTAAATCAAGGCCAAAACTACATTTTTTCTTTATCTAGCTCTTCTCACTTGGTAGAAGGGATATTGTAAATACCAATCTGATGGTGAATTAACAAGTAATGATGCTACATTGTGTATGTATGTGTGTGCTAAGTGAATTATTGACCTTCAAGACATCTTATTGTTAACAGCCTTGCTCAGGTCTTTCAGACTGGAAGCCGTAGCTTCATTGATTGAGTCAATCTATCTTGTTGGATCTTCCTCTTTTCCTGCTGCCTTCAGCTTTTCCTAGTTGTCTTTTCCAGTGAGTCTTGTCTTCTCATAAATGCAACCACAGTATGACAGCCTCAGTTTAGTCACTTCAGCTTCTAAGGAGAGTTCCGGTTTCATCTGATCTAGAATCTACTTATTTGTCATATTATTTGTCCTCGGTATCCATAAAACTCTCCTCCACCTCATTTCAAGTTAATTAACTTTCTTCAGTGTCCAACTTTCACCTCCATACATGATGTTGGAAAATATTATGGCATGAACTATTTTAGTTGCCAGTGGAACATCCTTACACTTAAGGATCTTTTCTATCCTTCATGGTTGCCCTCCTAGTCTCAATCTCCTGATTTCTTGGGTGTGTTTTCCCTTTTGGTTGATGACTGAGCCAAGAAATAGAAAATCTTTAATAATTTCACTATCATCATTGTAATCCTTAAAGTTGTGTAATTTCCCATTACTTTTGTCTTGATGTTCAGCTGTGTTCTGCTTTTGGCACTTTCTGCTTTAACTTTCATCAGTAGTTGTTTCAAGTCTTCACTATTTTCTGCCACTAATGTGGTGTCATCTGCATATCTTAAATTGTTAATCTTCCTTCCGCCAATTTTCACTCCACTTTCATCTAAATCTTTTTAGTTTTCCTTATGATATGTTCTGAATACAGATAAGAAGATAGTATACATCATTGTCTGACACCTTTGCAAACTGGAAACCACTCTGTTTCTCCATGTCATGTCCTAACGGTGGCCAGAGCACAAGTTGTACATCAAAACAATCAGATGTTGTGACACACCCATTTCTTTCAAAACCAACTGTTGCTTTTCATGATCCACACAGTCAGAATCTTTGCTGTAATCTATGGCATTTCTCTTTCCATATATGGTAACTGTTGATTTGAGCATCACTTTCCTTGAGTGGGAAATTATTGTGATGGTCCAAGAAATGCTGCAGTCTTTTACATCTTTTTTTTTTAGTGCATTGCTCCCATCTTTTCTTTATTTTGTCCTGGTCAGTTAATGTGTTTCCATATTGATCTTACAGCATTCCTAACTGTGCTTGGATTTCTTGCATCTTGTATAACAAATCTGTTCTTTCCTTTTTTCACTTCTGTTTCTTTATTATAATAGTTCTCTTTGTCTCTACGTGCCAGTCACAGGAACACTACAATTACACGTCTGATTCTATTCCTGTCACCTTTTACTCTTGTTTCTTGTCTATCTTTAGCAGCCATCCATTGAGTCTTTTCATATTTTTTGGCTACAGAAATAGCCTTTGTGTACTCTTCCTTGATAATATCTCTGGTTTCAATCCAAAGTTCCGGTTCGTGTTCACCTAAATTTAGTAATGCAAATCTGTTCTTTCCTGAAGACTTTAAAGACAAGATAATGTTGTTTAGATTGTGGCACTATGAATGTTTTGGTGTTATATTTCAGCTTTACTCTGATTTTCAATATTAATAAGTCATGGTCTGTACCATAATTAACTCCTGATCTTGTTTTAGCAGAGAATATGGAGCTTTTTCTTCTTCTGCTTCTAATTACCACCGTCTATATGGTTGCCTGAAATGTGTATTTGCAATGAACATACTGTTGTCTTTTCATGATTCTGTGAGTTTCTCTCCTGCTTCATTCATGCTCCTTGTCCAAATCTTCCAACAATATTTGATTTTACTTTGTACTCTGCTTTTGCATCCCAGTCACTTATGATTACAATCACATCCTGCCTATGTGAGTGATCAATTTCTTCCTGGATCCTTGCATGAAAACTTTCAATGTCTGCATCATCAACATCTATAGTTGGGACATAAACTTGAACAATGTTATAATGATAGGCTTTCTATGAAGTCTCACTGATGTTATTCTGTCAGACTTTTCATTATACCCCCTGACTGCTTATGCATCACCTCAGTATTGAAGCAACTCCACTTCTTCTAAAATACCTGGTGATTTTCAGACTGAAAATGTCCCAGTTAAGTCCACTTTATTTCACTCACGTCCAAGATTGCTATGCCACATAGAGGGATAGAGAAAGTGAGGTTCCGCAGTGGCCTGCTTGGAAGAGTTGGTTTGAACTGAACTCAAGAGGCAGTTCAAATACAACACCGAAGTTTTGCGAAGCCAAAGCCTGTTTTCAGTTCAGCTGTATCTGAGTTGACAAACTATGGTCTGCAAGTTGACAAACTATGGTCTGAGTTGACAAACTATGGTCTGTAAAATTGGAAAGCATAGATTGAAACCCATTTGCAAATCAGTTTAACATTGAAGTCAGTAAACCATCTGATTATGGTACTTGTGTTTCCTATTGATAAATGATCCTAGTATAACATGAGCTTTACTTCAGAGTAGGTCTACTTAAAATAGCTCTATAAGCCAGCTATTTAGCCATTCCCACTTCCGCAAGGCAAAACATTGCCATATCTACCCCTCGCACCACTGCTGATCCAAATCAACAAGACTATTGAAAGATGAGTCAGTAACTGTTTGCATTGTATCTGCAGTAGTGAATTTCTGTATTGGTCCTGTACTATGGTTACAGACACAAGAGTTTGAAATTTTCAGTGTCATTTGAGTGTATTGCTGCATATAATTTCTTCTGTGTAATATATGTGTTGCCACATGTGCCAGCCATGGGACCAAAACGGTTCTGGTCACTGTTGTGGACAAACTCCAGCTCCACTTGGATAGAGGCTGTTCGGCGCTGCTGGTGTTGTTAGATCTCACCACAGTGTTTGATGTCATAGATCATGACCTTTTGGTCCACCGCTTCACCGATATCGGAGTCCAAGGGTCAGCCTTGAGTTGGCTGACCTCATTTCTCCAAGACTGGGGACTGCAGGTGACATTGTGGGGAGAGAACTCCAGGTGTCATCCCATAGTCTGTGGGGTGCCACAGGGGGCGATCCTCTCTCCAATTCTTTTCAACATCTACATGCACCCCCTGGTGAGTTTGAGCTTTGGGCTGCAGTGTCACCAATATGTGGATGACACTCAGCTCGCTTTCACGATGGAGGGTTGCCCGTCTTCGGCCCCTGGAGCTCCAATGTCACCTGCAGTCCCCAGGTGAAATGAGGTTGTGGCTGGATGATTGAGAGTGAGTCAGATGAAGTTAAATCCTGCAAAGCGGAGGTCCTGTGGTTGGGTCGAGGGGAGCGACTGGTGGACTTTTGCCTTCCTACGCTCGATGGCGAGGCTTTGCACTTAGCCTTGTCTGTCACAAGCCTGGGAGTGACTTTGGACCCGACGCTGTTGCTTGAGACCCAGGTCACTCGGACAGCCCAGGTAGTGTTCTATCATCTGCACCAGGCATGGCAACTGGCCCCACATCTCTTGTTCTGACCTGGGCACAGTGATCCATGTCACCTGTAGGCTTGATTATTGTAACTCACTTTACGCTGGCCTGCCTTTGACTGTGAGCCAGAAACTAAAACTCGTGCAAATGCGGCAGCCAGACTCCATACTGGAACATCTAGCCAGGACCGGATTATGCCGGTTCTAAACCATCTGCACTGGCTGCCCATTGAGTTCCGGATCATGTTCAAAATATTGGTTGCAACCTTTAAGGCTATAAGTGGCCTTGGACCTGCATACCTGAGGGACCGGGTCTCCCCGTATTGCCCTGCAAGGTCCCTCTGCTCCTTGGAGGAGAACCTATTAGCGGTCCATGGCCCAAAGGACATCCAGCTGGCCTCTACAAGGGCCAGGGCTTTTACAGCCCTGGCCCTACTTGGTGGAACAGGCTCCCAAGAGAGACCATGGCCTTGTGGGGCTTGCAAGGTTTCCACAGTGCCTGCAAAACGGACCTGCCAGGCATTTGGCCAGCAGGGTTGACAGTTCTAAGCTCCATTCCATCTAGGCCTCTCATGGGCACAGAGGAGGGTAGGTTTTTGTCACCATCTGTTACAGTACTGCTCCTATTTTATGGTATTTTATCTGAGTATGGTTTTATCCTGGTTTTTATTATTGTATGCATTTTTAGGATTTTATTGCTTTATTTTGTTGTCTATCACCCTGAGCCCTTTGGGAGAGGGCGGTTTATAAGTCTAACAAATAAACAAACAAATAAAGCAGTCGAGGTCACTACCCTTTGTAAAAATTCCAAATATGTCCTGGCATACAGGCCCACTGTGACTCCCATTTGGGGTCCTTTCATAAGCCAGCTATGTCTGTAGCAATTCACACCATTGGTATTGAGAAAGTAGAAAATGTTCATTTCCAAAGTCAGTTTGATAATGGGAAATTAGTCAGCCGGCTGAAGTAATTTTTTTCCATGTGTAATTATTAATTCCTTTCACATATTTTGAAGAAAAGCATTAGAGCGGATTTTTAAACTGAATTATAATAAAGTAATTTCTCCTGTTCTTTTGTTACTTTATAGACTAGTAACCAGTGTTTTCCAAAGTTGCATTTGGAGTAATTTTAAGGGTGCTGCTATGAAAACTTTTGGAAGTTTCTTCAACAATGGATGGAGAAAGATTATTGATTCTGGACGATGGGTAAGTGTTGGCATCTGTAGCTTTTTTCCCCTTTTCACAGGTAGAGGGAGCTTTTCATGTTGGAAAGCATTGGAAAATGCAATTTCACAGGTAGAGGGAGTGGTTTTCACAGGTAGAGGGAGCTTTTCATGTTGGAAAGCATTGGAAAATGCAATTTCTTCAGGGCTAAATGGTTTTTCAGAGTGTCTTTTGAAGCAGCAGTGGCGTAGTGGTTAAGAGCAGGTGCATTCTAATATGGAGAAACCAGGTTTGATTCCCGCTCTGCCGCTTGAGCTGTGGAGGCTTATCTGGGGAATTCAATTAGCCTGTGCACTCCCACACACGCCAGCTGGGTGACCTTGGGCTAGTCACAGCTTTTCGGAGCTCTCTCAGGGTGTTTGTTGTGAGGGGGGGAAGGGCAAGGAGATTTTAAACCCCTTTGAGTCTCCTACAGGAGAGAAAGGGGGGATATAAATCCAAACTCTTCTTCTACTTCGTCTTCTTCTCGAGTTCTTACTCTGAATTTCTCCTGGTTTTTAACCAAATCCTGTATTCTCTCCATGAACAGATTCTTTGGGTTCCTCTTAAATATGTGTACCGGAGATGGGTGCCAGCCACCGTCTTTGCTCTTTTGATGTGGTGCCTAGTCATTTATGACCTGCAGGACTAGTATCAAGAATTGTCATTGAAGGTCACTGCTGGACTTTGACCAATCTACATCACACCCAGGAGGTGCCGATTGCTTTTTAAAATCCTCTCCGACAAGCTTTTGTTTTTTCTATTTAAAATGTAGGCTAGTGCTGGGTCACTACTGTTTTCATACTTTTTAAAATGCTAATATGGGGTTGTTGCTGGTTGACTACCTGGATCTCTCTTTTTGAAATATGTATGTTCAAGTGATTAAAGTCTGTATTTTATACATTTCCTGTTTCAAGTGGAAAGAGTTTTTTTTTAAAAAAATGGAGTTTGGGAAGGTAACAGAAAGAATGCTGGTCATCCTTTTTAATATTTCACTGTTTGATAAAAAGTTTAAATCTGAAAAAGTCTTGAAAAAATAAAACTGATTTTAAAATCATCTAACTTTGTTACTTGCTTTCTTTCATATGAGAGTTGGACCCAATCTTTCCCACCCCAGGAGCTGTTGAATTTGTCCCTCTGTATTTTTGTTTGCAAGTCGCTTGTGTTTAAGGAGCTCATTCCAATTCAGTTCTGATTCACTGAAAAAACTTTGCTAAATGGGTGTTTGAACTTTGATTCCCTGTTCTTATCCATAAATATCAATGACTTCTCTTTGATCAGTATTGCACCATGTCAGTCCGAAGTGCCCTGTTCCACCACTTGCTGCACAATAAACACAGAGAAATTAAGCTCCCGCCCTAGGAATCAATAAAAATCCTAAGTATCAGGTTTGCCATGGCACCTAGTTTTGGAATATTGCAAGTGTCTATCACAGCTCAGTTATAGAAAGGTTAACTGTTTGTATGTAAACGAGTTGCTGAAGTCATTGTTCATGACCTGATCTATTGATTAGCTATTGGTCAGTGAGATAGCCATTGCTTACATGTTAGTGAGCATGTAGATCTGAAGTTATGAAGTTAACTCTGTTTCTTTGTTTGAGCACACCCCCACCACAACCATGAGCACGAGACAGCAGGTAGGTACCAAGATGTAACCAAATGAACAGTAATGTAGAAGTGTAACAGGAAAGGATTTCTTATTTTATCTCCATGTAATCCTCCCTTTATAGTAAACTCATAAAGAAAAAGCAACGAAGAATCTGTTCTACTCTGTTATATATACTCCCAACACCTAGAAATTTCACTGTGACACCTAGTATTTTCAGCAGTGATTTTATTATAGTTTTTCTTTGAGACAATCAGCCAAGGTACAAAGCTTACTTATCATTTCACATCAGAATGCTTTTCTGTGTGAGATAAAAAAGTGTGTGCATGAAGTGTTCATCTCTGCCGAAAAAGAATCCAGTCTGTATTGAAACTCTGCTTACACCAACTATAGTCCTGTTACACTTGAAATCTTTAGTATAGGGGCCTAGAATCTTGTGCTGTTGCAATCAAGTGACATTTCCAGATAGGTATCTCTGGGGTGAAGCTCACTGGTAGTTATTTACATAAAAACAGCCTTTCAGAATAACAATTCAATTGAAAGAGAAAGTCTAGGCAGTTTGAGGAAAGGAGAGGGTCTGATGAACAAGAGGCACTAGATGATCTCCATATGAAATATATGGTATTTTTTTTTAATCAGCCATATAAGTTAAGTTTTTCCTAATACCTAGACCACGTGACTAAGTAATGCAGAGTAATGCACTTTCAATGCACTTTGCAGCTGGACACTGTGCAGAATAGCAAAATCCACTTGCAAACAATTGTGAAAGTGGATTGAAAGTGCATTTTTCTGCACGTGCAGAAGGGGCCTAAGTGTGACATGGAATCTAAAATAAGGAGGAAGTTGGATTTCTCAATAAATGAGAGTATTGGAAATGAGAACTGTTGTAATGCATCTTGTCTGATACATCTAAAATAATGAATTGGATTAACGGAATACTCATTGCCTGTACCTGTATTCTCTTCGTAAATGTCTTTTTAAAAGCAACACAAGTTTCTTCTCCACAGTTGAAAGATCCATCAGCCGGCAACTTAGTGTTGAGAATTGTGATCTATTTATTAGTTGATTTAAAACCCACTTGTTTCTAATATAGTGGCTAAATTTATTGCCTTAGCTATAAGATTAACAGAACAACAGCTGATTTTAAAGTTTTGTATTTAACATTCTTATGCCAATAAATAATGATAATGAACTTAAGAGCCAAACTGTGTGATGAAGAACTCTTGACTGCCCTGAGTTTGCCACCACCATTGAAAAGTAATTTTAAAATGCTGCAAAGGTCTGATTGTGACTCCCCCATACCTTTTCAAGTGTCAATTGAGCTGTGTGGTGTGACAGACAATTTTGGCAGTTGACAAAACAAGGCAGGGAGGAAGAACGCCATTCTGCAGGAATGGGCCATTGGGCATTTAAAAATCTCTAAAATGGTGACAGCATACTAGTAGCAGCCACAAGTTTAGTTGGGCCTTATCCTGTTCTGTCAAATGCTTGCGGCATGGGAGACCACCTGAGTTCAAATCACTGTCACAAGGATCACTTGAATAAAACATTTCCTCTTGGTTTTACTATGCAACTGTGTGGAGACTTCTTAATTTTGGTGAGTGGGCTGGTTGGGGCAATCCTAGGAAGGGGCAAGACCAAGCCTTGGATCAAAGACCCAAAGAACTAAAAAATAAGAAGAAACACCAGATCCTTATTATATGAGTGAAGCATATAATGTAATTACTGTTAATGAATAGAAGAAACACAGGTTATACTCCAATGCAAAAGTTCTGAATTAGAAATTCATTATGAGATTATACACCATCTTAAACAAATTTGGGGTTCCTAAACTAACTATAGTGGCTAATAATTCAGCAGCCCCCTTCCCAGGGATACTGGTTGGTAATCAAGTCATGCTGATTCTCACTGTCATCCATTCCTCATGCTTCATACTGAGACATTGTTATATATCCTACAGGCCAGATCCTTTGAGCTCTTTGGGGTGTTGTGTGGTTTCCGGGCTGTATGGCTGTGTTGTATCATAGTAGCATTTTCTCCTGATGTTTTGCCTGCATCTGTGACTGGCATCTTCACAGGATCCTGAAGATGCATATTTATTTTTGCATATTTTCATCCTGTTTTTCCTCCAAAGAGACCAGGGTGGCACATATAGTCATCCTGCCCTGATTTTAGTCTTACAACCCTATGAGTGATTGACCCAAAATCACCCAGTATTTTTCATAGCAGAGTGGAAACTTGAATCGAGCCCTTGAACTCTTTCATCATTAAGAACAGTCCCTTGCACAAAAATCACACCTGAGCAATGTACAACAGGTCTCTCTGCCACAACTCCCCCTACCCCCCCTTTTCTGTAATTTTAGTTACAAACGCCTTTAAAATACCTATTATAGATGTATATGAAGAAGTGTGATACGGCTCATGAAACCTTCTGCTGGATCAAACTTGGTTAGTCTCACAGGCTCATTCCGCACATGCAGAATAATGCACTTTCAAACTGCTTTCAGTGCTCTTTGAAGCTGTGCGGAATGGCAAAATCCACTTGCAAACAGTTGTGAAAGTGGTTTGAAAACGCATTATTTTGCGTGTGCGGAAGGGGCCAAAGAGTCCTCCAGAATTGTTTTTAAATGGCATACAACAAAGAGTTCCTGGGCTGCATGCTACAGCAGGGCTCACAGATCTCTGCAGAATCAAACCCCTGGAAACCACAGGCTTAGGTTGAAGCAAGTCTGCATGGGATTGCCCTGTCAGGATTTTAGGAGAAGCCACAAGGCTGAATTTGTGTCAGGAACACCAGACCTCCTTTAAGCGCCTTTCTGTTTTCTAACAGAAGCTCCGTGCATTCCACAGACATGACTGCTCCCATTCACCATTCAGGAAAAGCTGCACCTGTTGAATGGCTGCCTGTCCCATACAGCTATCTGTGTGTATTCTAGATTTTTAAAATAATGTGAGCTATTGAAGACCGAGAGAGAGAGCGGGGCGGGACTCATGGCGGGTCCCGCCCCGCTTCTTGCCGCGGGAGAGCCGCTCCGTCTCCGAGTTTGCCCCTTCGTGTGGGATCCAGAGCGGCCTTGCTCTGGCCCCTTTTTGGGATTACAAGGTGTGCGAAGGCCGCCGTGGGGCAGGCCGAGCGGGGGCTCCTGAAGTTGGGGAAGAGAGAAGGCTGCGCTTCGGCTGAGGCAAGTCAGGCTCCTTCTCCCGGCAGCCGGTGGGCCTCAGAGGCTGGACAAAAACCGCAAAGATGGGCGAGGCCTTGTAGCCTCCTCTCCTCCGCCTTCTCTCGAAGCGCCTCCCTCCGCCACCCCCCTTCGGACGCTCCGTCTCCTAGCTACGGGCAAGGTAGGTGGGCAGGGGGTTCGCCCCCCCGCGCCCCGGCCTGGCTTTTGCACGAGAAAGCAGCGCAAGATGATGTCTGAGAAGTCCCGTAGGGCATATCCACACTGCGGCCCCACCCTGGACAAGAGCCATCCCTTGGCAGGGCTATTTGGCACCCCTGAGTAAGGGCAGAAGGCTGCATTTTTTTTGGAGGGGGGGGGGGATAGAAAATCCTTGGCACACCCTAGGCTAGACATGGGTTTCTCTTGGTGTCCCACTGGCACAAATGCAAGTCTGTTGTGCCCCCCCCCCCGTCAGGTTTGTTAAGAGATCATTTGTTTCACACCTGCAGTACAGTTGAATTCTTTGAAAACAAGGTTTGTTGTTAAGAAATACGCAGGCAGAAACTCTCCTGGAACAACCCCATCCCCACTGGAAATATGGTTTATTCCCCCCCTCTCCCCAGTTTTCAAAACTAAACATTTGTTTTAGACGAGATGGCAAATGGGATGCTTTTTAATCAGAACTGAAGAGGAAGAAAAATAATATGTACTGTGTTCTTAAAAAACGACTATTACAGAAATAGACACAGAGTTAACAAAATGAATTTTCATTACTGTGCATGGAGAAGTTGATAAGTGAGTGGCCTTCTCCTAAGCAGTTCTTGGCATCTCAACCACAGCACAGTTAGCATCCTATTGCTGTTCCCTAGAGGACAAAGGAACAACCTACATCCCTCTGCAGGGTCTAAAACACACACTGACCATGCCCAAATTTCCAGCAACAGGTATGGTTACCTGCTGTCTGCTCATGCCACCATGGGTCCCTGATGCTATGGCTTCCCTGCCCACAAACATAATGCCAGAAGACTGGAAAGAAAGACCTGCTGACCCCACAACTCCCAAGGAGGCCAATAGTGTAATCAGGTGCTCTGGAGTTGACTCATTGCAATGGCAGTGCCATAGATGCAGGTTCAAGCTTCCTCCTGCACCCAAGTTCAGTTTTTCCCGGCCAAGAGGCCTTGAGACTGTTGAACAGCAGTTAGAGGATGCTCAACAATACTTTCAACAAAGGCTGAGCCATTTTCCCCCCGTCCGTGCCCATATCTCTCTAGGGAAGGGCACATATATGACTAATGGGAGGCATGGGTTTAATTTCCTGAAAGAGAGATGCTGGGCAAAAGGCAAAACCTGCCTTTTTCCCAGCAGCAAGTAGAGTGGCAAAGCATGAAGAAGAGACTGGACTTCACCCCATGTCTCGCACTTTCAGCACCAGCTGTTTAACCATAGAGCTAACCAGGTGCTTGTGGGAAGAAGAGGGTCATTGCCCCCTCCGGGAGGTGGGGTGTGTGTCTTGAGCCCCACTACTTTCTCCAAAATTAATGCTCGCAATGAGGTCCTCTATGTTAAACCTGCAACTTTTTTTGTTTTTGCTGTGAAGTCGCAACCAATTTATGGAGACTCAATAGGGGGTTCAAGGCTAAAGCTGGTAATTGAATGTCATAATTATATTTGCAGAATTGAGGGGTATGTGTTGAGCTGATCCATAATTTCCCCTATTCTTTAAGTATATTTAAAGTGTTGATATCCTGTTTATTACTCAGTTGACAGGACTTAAAGCAGCTCAGATTGCTAAAATCTTCATCCACAGAACAAATAAAAAGAAAAGTGCCAACCATTACCCATCAAACTAACTTTCCTCCCTTGAGCTTCCACTATCCTGTCTTCATATTTCTTAACTCCACTGCTTTTATTGTATTGAAATTACACTGGGAAATACAGATGAAGGATTTTGTGTTCTGGGATCTAACTAGTTTGTTTCTTTTAGGACAATGGCAGGAAAAGTAAAATGGGTGACTGATATAGAGAAGTCGGTGCTAATAAACAACTTTGAGAAGAGAGGCTGGGTCCAAGTGACAGAAAACGAAGACTGGAATTTTTACTGGTGAGTAGCCATCATTATGGGGGTGCGGGGGGAGTGCGTTTGTGTGGGGGTAAAGTTGCTTGTAGTTCTTTAGCCTGATTAAATTCTGAGCCCTGTAAATTTTTAAAGAATTTATTGGGAGCTAGCAGCTTATATATATTGTTGTGGGTGGGTGAGGGGTGTTTCTGAAATTATACTGAATGACCAATTGCAAACCTTGTTTCCTTGTTTAATTGGTCCACTGTATATTTTAGCTAATTTTGGAAAATAGCTGATATTTCCTTCTCTAGCCATTGGAGCTGTCCAGCACTGCCCTATTAAGTATTTAGTGCTTTTGCTAAGAGAACTTTCATTTTCCTTGGTAGTCGTTGTGGCAATTGTGTAATTGTGGTAGTCGTTGTTTAATTAAATATATCCTGGTCTGATCATGTGCATTAAGTTTGTGGAGACTGGTAGGGTTGAAGATTCTCTAAATAATCTTGAACGATTACACAATTACAACTTTAGACTGAGGGTGAATCTGTGTCACATCAGCACTTTTCTTAGAGGCCAGCTCCATGATGGCGAACCTATGACACGTGTGTCAAAGGTGAAACACCACATCATTTTGGGTAACATGCCAGCACTTCTCCATGTTTGAGTGTGAGTCATTTTTTAAATTATTTGATGTTTTTCCATATAATACAAAGCACCACATGTGATTGGGCTCAATTTTTTAAAAAATGAATGAATGTGTAAAGAATTGTTTTTCTTTTGTTTGGAGAGGGGTGGGGAGGTGACATGCCAGCAGAACTGAATTAGTCATTTTCCTAATTTTTGACATTCTGAGCCCAAAAGGTTTGCCATCACTGCCATAAGTTATAATACAATGTAGAACAAAGGCACATTGCTTACTGTGCAAGTACTTCTCAGTATTCACATAATACATTTTGAGGTAGACTATGCAGCTAATACAAGATGCAATTCCAATAGGCTAAGTTTAAACAAAGCAGTACAAAATATATTCCTCCAAATCTGACTATTTTAAAGTTGCTAACAGCACAAGTTTATTTACTATTAGAATAAGTATCTTATTCGTGAAGTGAAACAGCGCAGAACAACTTTCCCAATCAAGACAGTTTTTAAAATGCATTGGTTGTTTTCATCAAGGTTAGCTAAAAGGAGAATAGGAGAGTCTGTGTCATATATCCCAAGGGTAGGCTGGCTGGACAGTTGCTTGTTAACTGCCCAAGACAAACTTTTACTGTATATTCAGTCAGTAAACCTGTGCACCATTAAGATAGTGAAGGAAAATATCTTCTAGATGACAAGTATGAAATCCTTATCTGAGCATTATGCAGGTTTAAAAACAAATAGCAGCTGGTTTCTGGCACAGTGGTAAAAGGCTGGGTATTTCATCGCAGCCTCAGGTATTTCTTTGCAGCATTTGATGTGTTAATCACATCAGCTGATTATTGTGTCAAATACACAGTGGTGCTAAATGTTTGAAATTGAAATTCAGATATTTTTTCAATGAAGCCTTGCCTGAGTCTCTGATTCCTAACTTCTTTGGGGAACTCTTGAACAAATACAGGGCCTGGTTGTTGTCATCTGATTTCAAGAGCCTTTACCACATGCTCTGTCCACTTTCTCAGTGTGTGTGTGGGGAGGCGGGGGGAGGAGGCTAGGTCTGTTGACCAGTGCATGGTGAGCTCTCTCTGTTTGCAGATTGTAGGCCTCTGGCAGCTCTAAAACCTCTCCTAGAAGTATGTCCAAAAAGTTTGATTACTGTTTTGCTTGATTTATTTTTGAGCCCTTTTGAGGATCTTGGGCTTTGGTTCCAGGCCTCATCTTGCCCCTTTTCTCAAGCTTTGCCCCATCTATTAATTGGGGGCCTCTGCCAGATTCCTGTTTAATTCAGCACGTGAAAAAGGAAGCTCAGTTCATCAGCAGTTCATGTCAGTTATCTAGAGAGCATTTAAAGATATCCCATGATCCTTTGAATACCACTGTTTTGAAAAGACAAAGGCTGAGCTAAAGTGGCAATTTCTGAGGAAGCAGGGCTTGTAGTACAGCATAACTAATGGAGTTGCACTGTAAAGTATGAGGATCAGCAATTCAGAAAGTGCTACCTTGCTCTTTTCTTTCTTCATGCCATAAGTGGTGTTGTTGTTGTGTTGTCAAGTCACAGCCAGTTTATGGCAACCCTACAGGGTTTTCAAGGCAAGAGATGTTCAAAGATAGTTTGCATTGCTACCTCCATGTCATGACCCTGGTATTCCATAGAGGTCTTCCATCCAAAATACTAGCTAGGGTTGATCCTGCTTAGCTTCTGAGATCTGAAGAGATCAGGCCAACCTGGGGCGATCCAGGTCAAGTCATAAGTGTAGGGGTTTGGAAAATGTGTGCCAAATTTTAGGGAGTTGCATCAACCATCTAGAATGATTTTTCTTAATTATTGACTGTGGGAAAGGGGTGGTGATAGGAAGAGTGATAGGGTTTATTTTTACAGAGCAGTAGAAGATCTCTGGTCACCTTTTTAAAAAAGCAGTGGCATTTTAACCCAAAAGCCCAATATGCTTTGTTTATATCACAATTTAAGTCGTTTGATGAAGATCTAGCAACCGTTTTGTTTTTACAGGATGAGCGTGCAAACGATTCGGAACGTTTTCAGTGTTGAAACAGGCTACCGCCTCTCCGATGACCAGATTGTCAACCACTTTCCAAACCACTACGAGCTCACTCGGAAGGACTTAATGGTCAAGAATATCAAGAGGTATAGAAAAGAACTAGAAAAAGAAGGTAGTCCTCTAGCTGAGAAAGATGAAAATGGAAAATACCTTTATTTAGGTAAGTTGGTATGGTTGATTAGCATGACTTTTTGTAATCCACTTTTTGTAATCCAAAAAATGAGAAATCCTAAATGTTATGATTTTACATGTCATAACATACTCGATTCTTGCTGATTTAGTTCTTCCTATTTTTACATTTCCATTGAACTGAGCATCTTACTCCTCTCTCCAGGCTCAAGACAACAGCTTAATTATTAAGACAGGAGAGAGGTACTTAAAGCTCTGAATTATATTGAGTGCTGCCTTCATGGCTTGAACTTTTCGGTATGAAGGAGGGAATTATTTTTAGGTATTTTTAAATCCATGACAACTCTCCTAGATACTATATTTGATAAAATATTTCAGATGGTGATATTCTGCATAATCTGCTAGGATACTCAGGACCTGCATCAATACTGCACACTCTACAGTGGATAGGATGTTGAGTGTTGCAGCAACCCATAGTTAGCACTGTTCAGTGCTACCCTATGTAAGGGTATGATATGTGACAAGGCAGCCATGCAGACGGGAGTGGCAAGATACTGGGGTGAAAGCTAGAACGTGACATCAGCTTTGACTCCTTTCCGGGGTGGACGGGGCGTTCTAGGGAGGGACAGGGCGTTCCAACAGCTTGGAGGAGCGCGCAGTGTGCACGCGCACCAGGCGCATTTCCTCCTCGCTCCGTCCCTGCTAGATACACTTACAAAGTCTTAGCAGCGTAGGTCTTAACTTCTCATAGCTTTGGCAAGTTCAATTCCCAGCCAACAGCTCATCTTCACATAAGTGTTGCATGAAGCAAAGTAGGTAACACAGTTGGGAAAAGGGGATTGGGGTAGGATAAGGATGTGACCTAACCGCATTGTAGAATTCTACAACGTATCAATCTGTTAATCACAATCACAACTGCATTCTGCAACCACTTTGTAGAAACATGGGCCTTATTCATTTATTTACCTACTTACCTACCTTAATAATAGTCTGCCTTTCTCACAGGGACTCAAGGCGGATTACACATAGTTGAGTCAATACAGTTAACAAAATGGGATGTTTGAGAACCAATGCTTTAGGGTTTTAGAAGTCTAGAACCACTAGAAAGAACTGAAGCATAGCCTAAGTACACAGATTACATAACTAGGATTGCAGTAAGCTATACACAGCAATATAGACCATCAAGGCCCTCATATACCTGATACTCACTGGTTAAGAGCCTTGGAGTTATACTGGATCCAGCACTACTATTGGAGAAGCAAGTTAATACAGCTGTAAAAAAAGGCTGAATGTGAACTTAATCTACTACCCAAACACTTACTGGTTGAAAACCCCACTTGCAATTCAATGCAGTCAACCACACTTTTGCATAGCAAGTTCCACCCAACATTTACTGATTGGTTCCCCACCCTGGAACATGGACAATATATACCCCACTAAACATTACCTTCTCACTGGACACAGTGTGTAACACATTTCTCTCTGTGATACCCTCTGAAGGCGCCAGCCAAGATGCAGGCAAAATGTTAGGAACAAGATCTACTAGACCACGGCCACACAGCCCAGAAAATCCACAACGACCAGTTGAATCAGGCTGTGAAAGCTTTCAACAATACATTGAATCTACTAGCTTCATTTAGCCTGGAAGATGGCTACTATCTTGACTCAGCTGATGTGGCCATGTCGGTCCATGGTATGATTACCTCAAAACTGGACTGTTGTTAGACATTCTGCTTGGGTAGCCTTAAAGACAGTGCAGAAGCTTCAGCTGGTGCTGATCATTCCAGCCCAGCTACTATCAGAAACCCAGTGGAACAAGCACATTATACCCATTCTGGAGACATTCAGTTGGTTACCAAGTTCAGTGCAAGGTTCTGGTTATCACCTACAAAGCTCTTAGTAACCTTGGATACACGTACATGTATGACTGCCCTTCCGGCTCTGGTCTGCTGCAACAGCTTTGCCTTTTAAAGATGCCTCCTGCTAAATGGGTATGATCAGCAACTTCCTATTCCTGTTCTTTATCAGTGGTGGCTCCCGACTTTTGGAATGGCCTTTCTGAGAAGTTTCCCACACTTCAGTCATTCTGCAAAATGTGCAAAACAATACTTACTTGCTTACTTGCTTACTTACTTACTTACTTACTTACTTACTTATCTTTCTACCCCATGTAACACCCCCACCCCCGGGCCAAAAAAGCTGTTATAACTATTAACCTGGCTAGCCATCAGGGAAAGCCTGGCGGACCAGCTCCGTCTTACAGGTCTTGTGGAAATTGTTCATAACCCGCAGGGCCCTGATCTCAATCGGGAGCATGTTCCACCAAGTAATGTTCAAGAGGTTGAGATTAGTATTGTAATAGAACAGAACAGTCCAGGAGAGCTCCTTCATAATGGAACAAAATTGTAGTCTGCCATCATGACCTTGCTTTTACTGCATCGTCTTATACCTTGTGATCCACTGTCCATATTATGTATAATACAACTTGCCTTAGGTATGTCGTTCACATTATTTTCTACACCTAGTTCTATTGCATTGGGCATTAGTTGTCTCATGCCGTCGGATTGCATTGCATTATCTCATAATCCCCCTTGAGTCTCGGCAAGAAAGGCTGACTGTGCTTAAATAATTGTGAGAACACACAATACACCCTTCTTACTAAACTAGACAGTATTCCTTTGTGAAGCAAACTATATACAAGACCTAAGCTCTTTCAGATACGTAAAGAAAACAAACATCCATGTCCGATTCCTGATTTTAATTTCTTCTGGCCCTTGAAGGCATTGCAGGAAATCAAAAGCAACCTGTGGGCTGAGTAACTTATTGCAGGTTACAGTCATGAATTAAAAGGCTGTGTCTCAACCTTGCACACAAAGTTATCTTGGCTCCCATGTTGGGGGGAGGGGGGGTCCCATCCCTGGATCATAAGGAAAGAATATACAAATACACTCTTTAAAAGAAGATGATGATCTGGGGGCCAGTTTTCTTTTTGGCATTTGTTAGCCTACTATACATTGTCCCAATGTGGGACTGCACAAAAAGCACAGCGATGAGGGCATGGTTGCACTTACCTACATCTGTTGTTTCAAAAGGTCCTCTGTGCAGGCACAAATCCGTTAATGACAGAGTACAAGCATGATTTTTTAAATAAATAACAAACATAAATAAATTAATAAAATTTGGTTAGATAATCTGTTTGAGAGAGTACATCAGGCTTAAATGATTGGAAAATAAGAATATGCTCTTTTAGCACCTGAAGAAGAGTATGTGTACTCTTAAAAGAGTATGGTTGGTAACCCGGGGGTGGAGGGCATGCTCACTGCCTTTGTGGTATCTAGGTAGAAATGGATAGTCAGAGAAGAGAACTCTTGAACATTTTGACATCTTTGACAACTTTGTGCTGTCCTTTTAGACTTTGTGCCTGTCACTTTTATGCTCCCGGCGGATTACAATCTATTTGTTGAAGAATTCCGTAAAAACCCATCCAGTACTTGGATTATGAAACCCTGTGGAAAAGCTCAAGGGAAAGGGATATTCCTGATCAATAAACTTTCGCAAATTAAAAAGTGGTCTCGAGACAGCAAAACATCTTCGTAAGTTTCTATGGAAAAGGAATAACTCCTTCCTCTTTGACATTGTTTTACAGTTTGTATGCTTGTGTAAATCAGTCACGTTCCATTAAAGGAGCAGTTTCTTATCTCTCGTTGAAAGTGGCTTACAATCAGTGGTGGGATTCAGCAGGTTCGCACCACTTTGGCAGAACCGGTTGTTAAAACGGTGCTTGTAAACAACCAGTTGTTAAATTATTTGAATCCCACCACTGCTTACAATCGTTGCATGCTACAGTTATGTAGGCACCTTTGCTTGTGTAAGATTAAAAATAATTCAGTAGTAACTGTATAAAGGAGTGAGGCGCATGATTCATTATATACTTTGACACTAGTTGCCTTATTTTATTTGTATAAGTTCCTTATGCTTTTCCTTAGGGGAAGCATCACATGCCCATTATCAGGGATAAAGGATCAGAATCTATTCCTTCGATAGAAGCATGGAAAAGCAATAATGGTTAAAATGCATCTCTGTATTCATAAAACTTCTACCTTTTCATAAACCTGCAAAAATATTGAGGATCTTGTTAATGATTAGCATGATGAAGCATCGTGAGTGAGATGCATATTGACCTTTCTAGCTTTTATTCACTGTGATACAGAAAAGTACTTTCTTGTAGAATCTTAATAAACGGCCTTGTTCAGTTTTGACTGCATTTTTGCACTAAAATGTAATTTGAGTTTGTCCTCATTTCCACAGCTTTTAAAAGAAGAAAAAATGTTTAAAACAACTAACACATACAAAAACACATAATTTAATTTATCTAGGTTTGTATCTCAGTCCTCCAAAGAAGCATATGTGATTTCCCTGTATATCAATAATCCGCTACTGATTGGTGGAAAGAAATTTGATCTGCGTTTGTATGTATTAGTATCTACTTACCGCCCTCTGAGATGTTACATGTAAGTTGGATTTCTGTTTTGGTTTCCTATCAACCCTCTCTATGCTATTCTGGGAATGTAAGGGGTGGGGGGAGAGTAGAATCATAGCCTGCATGGCCCCTTCCAACTTTGTCTAATCCAGGGGTCTGCAACCTACGGCTCTCCAGATGTCCATGGACTACAATTCCCATCAACCCCGGTCTAATCCAACCCCCTGCTCAATGTAGGATCAGCCTCAAGTTGCCTTGACAAATATTTGTCCAGCTGCTGTTTGAAGATGCCAGTGAGGGGGTGCTCACCACCACTCTAAGCAGATGATTCCATTGCTGCACCTGCACTATTCTTACTGTAAAATCTTTTTTCCTAATATCTAGCTGGCACCTGTCTGCCCATCATTTAAACCCATTATTGCGAGTCCTATCCTCTACTGCCAACAGGAACAGCTCCCTGCCCTCTTCTGTACGACAGCCTTTCAAATACTTAAAGAGAACAATCATTTTCTCCCCTCTCTTTCCTCTTTTCCAGACTGAACACTGCCCATTCCCTCACTCAGCCTTTCCTGATAAGGCTTGGTCTTCCAGGCCCCGATCATCTTCAATGCTTTCCTCTGTACCCGCTCCATTCTGTCTACATCCTTTTTGAAGTGAGACCTCCAAAACTGCACAAAGTACTCCAGGTGCACCCTGACCAATGCTGTGTACAGCAAGACCATGATGTTTTGTGATTAGGATTCCGTGCCTGTTGATATGAAGAAGAAGAAGAGTTTGGATTTATATCCCCCCTTTCTCTCCTGCAGGAGACTCAAAGGGGTTTACAATCTCCTTGCCCTTCCCCCCTCACAACAAACACCCTGTGAAGTGGGCGGGGCTGAGAGAGCTCTGAGAAGCTGTGACTAGCCCAAGGTCACCCAGCTGGCATGTGTGGGAGTGTACAGGCTAATCTGAATTCCCCAGATAAGCCTCCACAGCTCAGGCGGCAGAGCTGGGAATCAAACCTGGTTCCTCCAGATTAGATACATGAGCTCTTAACCTCCTACGCCACTACTGCTCCTACGCCACATGTGCCCCATGTCCACATTAGCCTTTTTTGCTGCTGCATCACACTGACACATCACATATTTAGTTTACAGTCTACCTATCCCAAGATCTTGTTCACACACACTGCCACTCAGAAGTGTATCCTCCATCCAGTATGGGTGCTTTTCATTTTGTCGTTGTTGAATTGCGTCTTTCTCACATCCAGCCATTTTTCCGGTGTGTTCAGATCTCACTGAATTGACTATCTTCTGGTGTTTTTACTACTACTCCCAATTCAGTGTCACCTGGACATTTAATAGTTGTCCCTCCACCCTCTCATCCAGATCATTTATAAAAATATTGAAAAGTACTAGGTCCAGACCCAAGCCTGTGACACCTGCTGGACACCTCCCTCCAATCAGATGTAATGCCACTGACAATTACTCTTTGAGTGTGGTTCTCCAGCCAGTTGTTTATCCACCTAACTATCCTAGAGTCCAGTGCACAGTCCTCCAGTTTACCCATCAGAACATCATGAGGAAAGGTTTACTGAAATCCAGGTAAACAACATTGACAGCATTCCCATGATCCAGTAAGCTAGTAACTAGATCAAAGAAGGAAACAAGGGTTGGTCTTGCAGGGCCTGTTGGGACAAATTTGTGCTGGTTTCCCTAGATAACTGAATTGTCCTCCAGATCCCTATAAAATCCACTCTAGTATCTTCCCTGGGACAGAGGTCAAACTGACTTGCCTGTAATTTCCTGGGCCATCCCTCCTCCCTTTTTTGAAGATTGGGATAACATTCACCCTTGCAGGAGCTCTTGTTTTAAGAGATCCTACCCTTCACTTGCTCCTCTACCTTCTAGCATTCCAGAGCATGGAATGACTCTCATCGTGTCTCTGAGTTCATTAAAGTCTTCAAAAACCTAATGTACATGTCTGGCTATGAACTTCCTTGGTCCCTCACAGCAAAAGGAATTTTAAAAGGACATGGACATTTCCCCCTAAAGTCTCTACCACTTTCACCCACCTACTGAATTTGCTGGTTGGTTAAAATTAAGTCAACCATAACCGAGCCCCTTGTAATTTCCTCTGCTATTTGAAAAAAAAAGAAAGTTGTTGGTCAGGCAGGTCTGGAAGTTGTGTGCCTCTGGATGCTTAGCAGAGTTAGCCTCCCAGCACATATCAGGGAAACGAAAGTCATCCATATCTCATGTTGCTTGGATACACTGCCAAGGTGCCCAAGGAGGGCAGTTTGTTCATATTCCAAAAGCAGATCAGGTCTTTAACAAAACAAAATAAAAAGGATAAATATTTATGTACTTATCAAAAGTTTATTTTTTCCCTAATGGAAAACATTTATGACCAGTGGTTAAAGATGTGTTCCCTTTGCAGAATTCTGCTGGATTCTTTCTGCTTCTGGTTAGCTTTGCAAGTCTTTGCTTTTGAGGAATTTGGTGTCACCTGAAATGCTGGCTACCCTGCTGTTTAACTGATGACTCTGGACTATTTATGAATAAGCTAAATAGTTAGGGAGAGTGTGGGGTCTGCTTCCATGTAGTGAAAATTGGTTTCTTTCCTTGTGGTAGCTAAGGCCTTTTTAAGGAACCATTGTTCAAATCCAAGTATGATGTCAGTTGAATGACCCCTGTCTAGGTGTTTGTTGACATCAAAGATTTGTGAAACATTGGAGGGAAAGGGTTTCCCTGACCAATAGCCCTGCTGATTCTTTCTCATCCAACCTTATTTTTTCCCTAATGGAAAACTTTCTATCATGCTTTCTGCTCATTTACTTGTGGCAGAAGTTAGACTGCAGTCTGTAGGGATTATTTTTTTAATTGATGTTTGTTGGCATCTCTACCACTTCCTTAGTAAGAACGCTGATTTTGAGTTGTGAGTTAGTCATCACCCTTTTCTTTTGGGTAAATACCATCTGACACTGCCATCTTGTTAACTTATCAGTTCCTAACTGTAGTCTTTTATGATCTCTCTTTGATCTATTCTAGATTGTTTAATGCAATACTAGAAAAATGATAGGTTTCACAAAGAACATTGTAGGGAAGTTAACACTTCATCAGTGAGATACTTGGATGTTCCCCAAGTAGCAAAATTTGCCTGGATTGTCAGCAAAATCAAGAATGTAACAGATAACTGATAATGAATTTAGTGTATTAGTCATTTGTGACTCGCGTTTTCAACTACTTTTATTTTAAAAGTTTAAACCAATAAATATGGTTTTTAATCAGCAAAAATAGGTATTAAATTGGTCTGTATGTATAATTACGACTATGCTTAAATAACTCAGTTTGAATTTAATACATCTGATGGGTACGGTTTTTTTCTTAAATTTAAATTTAAATTGTAGTTTTGTAGTTTTTAAATTAATCTTTATGAATGTAAATTCAGTCAGGTTAGTGACTGTCAATAAATATTCATTCATTCATACTGATGTTTCCCATCGCAAAACCTGAAAGTAAAGATCATACTCAGGGTCACTATCCAGGATCAGCTATAAGCTGCACCTACTGTGTCAAGGACAGATCTGGGATATTAGAATGAATCTGAATTCTACTTTCTTAGCTCCTTGATTAACTGATCTAAGGTACAAATTGTTTATTGTATGTTAAAAGCATCTCTTTTTTTGTAACTGTTTTAAATTGTATATTAATATTCATCTCCCTTTTCTTGTGTTTAAGGTATAAACTTGGGTTTTGTCGGTTTTGCACAGTCAAGTATACACCAAGTACAAGTGAACTGGACAACATGTTTGTGCATCTTACAAATGTGGCCATTCAGAAGCACGGGGTAAATTAAAGTTTTTCATGTCTCCTCAATCTAGATTATTTGAAATGAATCTGTGATCTGAACAATATTTTATTAAATGAATTCATTTTTGGGATTATGACCTCCTTTCTAACGTTAGTCAGATTCACAGTCCAATCCTAAAACCCACAACTCTGCATAGTGCCATAGGTCTGCCGTACACCCTTTCAGCAGAGGAGAGGAAAGTAAATAAAAGGCTTCATGCTAAGTTGCTAAGAGCATAGCAATTACATGAAAGTCCATAGCAGTTCCATTGCAATTGTGACTTCGCATTCTGACAGTGTTCTTGAGACAGAGAGACATGGAAACAGCCAGCTGGCACACACTGGTGTAGTTTAACCCCCCTGTTGTCAGCCTACAGGTGGCCCCCTTGCAGAACACATTAAAAGAAGGAACAAAGGGAACACAGCACCCCTTACAGTGAGGAGGATGTGGCATGAGTGGGATAAACCCTGGAATGGCATCAGGGAATTCTATTGATGCAGGTTTGTGGCCCCTCCTGCAGCCATGTTTTCAATTTTTCAAGGTGAATAGCCATTCCAGCCAAGGGCTTATCTAGGCAAACTGGAGCCCATGGGCAAAACCTGAGTTTGGAGCCCTGCCGCGCCCCCATGGACAGCCGCCCTCCCCCACCATGACCAAACAATGATTTTTTACACATAGTTTCAAAGTCGATTTTTTACACATCGTTTCATTATAGAACATGCCCCAACTCACAACTCTGAACACAGCAATGGGCCATGCCACACAGCAGAAATATTTTTTTTGAAAACATTTTCAAAATGCTTTCAAAATGTTTTATTGCTACTATGAAAACATTTTATGGTGTTGTATCCAGTCCCCCCAATTCGAGGAACCATCATCACTTTTAATGTTATTTAAACTGGGGACCCCAGATTTTCCCTTTAAGGTGGATTTAAAAGGAGAATATGGGCTCCCTACTTTAAACAAGTGATGCTGGAATCCACCCCCAATAGCATGATTTCCAAGTTAGGGTTAGGGTTAAGGGAAGAGCAGGTTCTCGGGCTTGCCCTACTGTTAGGTTGCGTTCTAGGGCACAGTCCGTGAATAGGGCTATGGTCATTTTCAGGTTTTGTGTTTTTATGACAATATTGGGGACCGTTTATGACTGAAAAAATTTAACAAAAATAGTAAGTTAGGGTTTGGGTTCAGGCAAGAGCAGGAGGTCAGTCTTGCCTTAATGTTATGTTGAGTTCTAGGGTGCAGTCCGTGAGTAGGGCTATGGAGAGTTTCAGATTTCGGGTTTTTATAACAATTTTGGGAACAATTTATGACTGAAAAATTAAATAAAAATAGTAAGTTAGGGTTAGGGTTAGGGTTAAGATTCAGGCAAGTGCAGGGGCTCGGGCTTGCCTTCGTGTTACGTTGAGTTCTAGGGCACAGTCCAATAATAGTGCGATGGTCAGTTTTAGATTTCAGGTTTTTGTTACAAATTTGGAAACAATGTATGACTGAATAAATTAAATAAAAACGATAAGTTAAGGTTAGGGTTCAGGCAAGTGCAGGGGCTTGGGCTTGCCTTAGTGTTACGTTGAGTTCTAGGGGGCAATCCAATAATAGCGCAATGGTCAGTTTTAGGTTTCGGGTTTTTGTTACAAATTTGGGAACAATTCAAGACTGAATAAATTAACTTAAAATAATAAGTTAGGGTTAGGGTTAACTGAAGGGCAGGGGCTCAGGCTTGCATTAGTGTTATATTGAGTTCTAGGGCGCAGTCCAATAATAGCGCAATGGTCACTTTTTGGTTTCGAGTTTTTGTTACAAATTTGGGAACAATTTATGACTGTATATCTATATATATAAACCTTTATTAGGCATAGAATCCATGTAACAGCCAACACTGTCCAAACAAGTATCCCATACATGAGAACCATCACAAGTAATCATTCCAAAGTTTCTATAAGAAACCTAGCTACAAAGATTAAAATCTCACAGGCGGAATTGTTTAGTAGAAACTTAATCTTCCCCACAGCGTTGTATTCATTAAGCACTACAGGACAAAGAGCAAAAAGTCTGGTCCTAGATCCCTCGTATTTGGGGAAGTCGAGCAATATATGTTCCATGGTTTGAATCGCTGTGATACAATGACATTTCCGCTCTTGCAGGTCGATTTTTCGGAACCTCCCTTGTAAAATAGAGCAAGGGAAGGAGTTACAACGAGTCCTAGTAATTATCCCGAAGTAGACTCAAATAATCTGCCATGAGATTGATTTTAAATTTTATGTTAAAAAAGAGGGGGGGTGCAATTGCTTCTCGCCTTGTCCTGCGGAACTTGAAACTCTTGATCTAACAGTTGCCTTTTTAATTGAGAAAAGATTTCAGAAGCAGGCAGCATTTGCAAGGCTTCCCAGGAAAATCCCAGGGAAAGTATTTTAGTTTCCACTGCCCGCCACCACTTAGATACATGAAATTGGGGGAGGATAAGATAGATAAGACTGTCAGTGTCCGAGTTAAAGCACAGGCGAACCCAAAACTTCAAGGTAACCAGCCAGGCTTTCGTAGCCAGGAGATGTTGTCCCGCTTCCAGACAGAGTGCGGTATATGGAATACAATGTGGCACTCCAAATATTTTATATAGGAAAGCTGATTGAATCCTCTCAACTTTATGATTCTAAGCATTGACCCAAAAGGGGATCCCATACAACAATTGAGGAATAACTTTCATATTGAAGACTTTCAGTGCAGCAGGAATAAACCTGTTACATTTTGTAAAAAAGAAATTCTCCACACCCGCCACAGTAGCTCTACAAGCTTTAATTTATGACTGAATAAATTAAGTAAAAATAAAAAGTTAGGGTTAGGGTTCCAGCAATTGCAAGGGTTAAGGCAAAACCCCGAAACCTGAAACTGACCATAGCCCTATTCATGGTCTGCACCCTTGACCTCAACGTACCACTAAGGCAAGCCTGAGCCCCTGCCCTTGCGTTAACCCATAACTTACTATTTTTATTTAGTTTTTTCAGTCATAAATTGTTCCCAAAATTGTAACAAAAGGCCGAAACTTAAAACTGACCATCACACTATTATTGGAGTACCCCCTAGAACTCAACATAACACTTAGGCAAGCCTGAGCCCCTACCTTTGCCTTAACCCTAACCCTAGCTTATTATTTTTATTTAATTTATTTTTTGTTACAATTTTGGGAACAATTTATGGCTGAATGAATTAAATAAAAACAATAAGTTAGGGTTAGGGTTAAGGAAAGAGCACGGTCTCGGGCTTGCCTTAGTGTTATGTTGAATTCTAGGGCGCAGTTCGTGAATAGGGCTATGGTGAGTTTCAGTTTCGTATTTTTATGACAATTTTGGGGACCATTTATGACTGAAAAAATTAAATATAAATAGTAAGTTAGGGTTAGGGTTCAGGCAAGAGCAGGGGGGCTCAGTCTTGCCTTAGTGTTACATTGAGTTCTAGGGCGCAGTCCGTGAATAGGGCTATGGTCAGTTTCAGGTTTCGGGGTTTTTCCTTAACCCTTGCAATTGCTTGAACCCCAACCCTAACTTTTCATTTGTATTTAATTTATTCAGTCATAAATTGTTCCGAAATTTGTAACAAAAACCCAAAACCTAAAAGTGATAATCATGCTATTATTGGACTGCATCCTAGAACTCACCATAGCACTAATGCAATCCTGAACCCTTGCCCTTGTGTTAACCCTAACTTATTATTTTTATTGAATTTTTTCAGTCATAAATTGATATAAATTCTGTCACAAACTGACCATAGCCCTATTCATGGACTGTGCCCTAGAACTCAACGTAACATTAAGGCAACCCTGAGCCCCTGCCCTTGCCTGAACTCTAACCCTAACTTATTATTTTTATTTAATTCATTTTTTGTTACTATTTTAGTTACAATTTATGACTGAATAATCTATTTCTGCTGTGTGGCATTTTCAAAATGCTTTCAAAATGTTTTGTTACTGCTATGAAAACATTTCATGGTGTTGTATCCAGTACCCTCAATTGGGTGAAACAGCATCACTTTCAATGCTATTTAAACTGGGGACCCCAGATTCTCCCTTTAAGGTGGATTTAAAAGGAGAATCTGGGCTCCCTTGTTTAAACAACTGATGCTGGAATCCACCCCCAAAATCATCATTTTCAATGGTGTTTAAACTAGGGAGCCCAGATTCTCCTTTTAAATCCATCTTAAAGGGAGAATCTGGGGTTCCCAGTTTAAACAACATTGAAAGTGATGCTATTTTGGGGTAGATTCTCCCCCACCCTGAAACAGCATCACTTTCAGTGTTTAAACTGGGAACCTCAGATTCTCCCTTTAAATCCATGTCGAAAGGGGTGGATTTAATAATAATAATAACCTTTATTAGGCATTGAGGGAATAAAAGAAAGAAAGAAAACAAGCATTGGCAGGAAGGGGGTGGATTTAAAAGAAGCATCTGGGGGAATTTAGGGGGTCCCTGCTGTCAGGGGTGCAATTATTAAGATACCACCCAGGTTTGGTGAAGTTTTGTTCAGGGGGTCCAAAGTTATGGACTCTCAAAGGTGTAGCCCCCATCTCCTATTAGCTCCCATTGGAAACAATTGGGGGCACTCCCTTTGGGAGTCCATAACTTTGGACTCCCTGAACTGAACCTCACCAAACTTGGGCGATATCATCAGGAGAGTCTCCCGAAAAATCCCTGAAATTTTGATGCTACTATCCTAAAAACTGTTCCCCCTGCAGGCCAAGAATGGAAAAATTCTAAAAATACCAAAAAAACCATAAATGTATTTGCATTTTTGGCGCCCGCCACAAGGGGGTGCCCTGGGCAACTGCCCACCTTGTCCAATAGGCAAATATGCCACTGATTGCAGCCACTGTAGCCTATGTACCTGCAGCCCACTTAGCAGAGAGGGTCCAGACAAAACACTCAATAAAGGTTTGATTCTGGGGGCGGAACTTAGCAGCACCAGAGCTTTGAGAGGTAACAGGTGGAATTTTGCAGGGCAGCAGTAAGAGAGTACACAACTGCACATTCACAGAAGCTTTCTTCTGTCATAAGAACACAAGAAAAGCCATGCTAGATCAGACAAACATCAATCAAGTTCACACAGTGGCCAACCAGCTGCTTCTAGGAAGCCCACAAGCAAGATGACTCCCCAATAGTTCCCAGGGAATGAGAACCCATATGGCAAATGGGAGCCTTCTAAAGGAATGCCAACAAGAAGGCAGACCCCACCTCTGCCCAGCAACAAGCTGATCAGCAGTCAAATATAGGGAAGAGGTCACTCTAAAGCTTGTGCTTTGCAGACAAAAGAACAGTCTCTCCAGGAACACATGAACAGCAGGATGGGGCTAGTTACCAGTTATCCTTGAAAGGAATTCCAGACATAGCTGAGGTGTTGCACCATCAAACATAGCCACTGGGGATGGACCACTCAGACTGATGGGCTGTGCCCCACCCCAAGCATTTTGGCCAGTAGTCAGTATTAGCAATTAGTATTAATACTAATACTTGGCCAGTAGTGCCCCATGTGCCTGCTGCACGTGGGGAACTCATTACTGCCATTCATCCCAGCATTCCTTCTCCTCCATCAGCCTACCCCTCTCGCCCATGATGCAGCTTGCATGATCTGAAGGTGTGTGCCACCTTGATGTGCTTTCAACTACCAGTATCTCCCCTCCAGTTAGTTCATACATGTTCAACTCTTGGATGATCCCCTTAGTCCACTCTCAGTATGAGCCACAGGCTGAAAACAGCTGAGATCAGGCAGGAGCTGGAGGTGGGAGCTGCTTCCCTGTTGTTCTGTTCTTTGGCTGGAAGCACTATTAGATTCTGCAGAGAAAAACATATGTAGCACTTGTATCAATACCACATTCCTTTCCCTGTCATTGACTCTTAGCATCTCTTATCTAAAGTGTTATGCACTAAAATGTGTTACATTCCTTAAGGAGATTTGTGGTGGCTTAGAAAGAGTAGAAAGTAGTTCCTTTTTAGAGGTTGATGAGCATCCTTTCTGAACCCTTAAGACCTTTTAAGCAACAAAAATAGCTATGAAAGTAGAATGCCAACAGGGAGTGAAAGCTAACCAGCATGTATGTTTATATGCCCACTGGACAGAAATTGTGGGTGTATGCTTGATGCATGAAGCTCTTGGCTCTCAAGGAACAGGTTTGTTTCCTTGAGGCTAGGATTGCTGACCTGGAGAAGTTGATGAGGGGAGAGGGAGAGAGAAGTGGATGAGACTTTAAGGCATTCTAGAACAGTCCCGTTCCTATGATGTCATGGGGGTCAAGGAAAGGATCCCTCCCTTGCACAACAAACCAATATCCGCTCATACTGAGAATACCCTTTCATACCCTGGGTAGGGGTAGGCTTTTGGTAGTGGGAGATTTGATCATTAGGACTATAGAGAGCAGGGTCTGTGAGAGGTTTTTTTTAAAATTTGCCTGTGAGAGGTTTTGATTTGCCTACCTGGTATGAAGGTTGTAGACATCTTGTGGTGCCTAAATAGTCTGATAACTAGTGTGGGAGAGGAGTTGGCATCAATGACAATGGGAAATATAGTCATGTGTCCTGGAGGAAAAAGTGTAGGTTACTTAGCAGAAGGTCAAAGGCCAGGACTTCCAATAAACCCTTCTAAGGGATTATTTGCACCCTCTTCAGCCTGATTGTCTCCAGCCTCAAGGCAACATTCTCAGAATTGCTACTGGGTCAACACACAGGACCAGTTAGACAGGTGGTGCTTAGGGGTCTCAATGTATGGAAAAGAAAGTAGTGCCGGGAGGAAGGGTTTAGATTGTTAGGCCCTGGGGAACTTTCTGGGATAAGCTGAATCCGTACAAAAGAGACAGGTTTCACTTGAACCAAAAGGGAATCAGGCTGCTAGCACAATATTCAGAAGGTGGCAAAGCGGTTTAAACTAGCTCGTGGGGGGAAGTTAACAGGAGCCAAAGAAACTCCAGTTCATAATGACTCATACCAAAAATATTGGTGGGACAGACTAGAACCTGAGAGTAAAAGTAGGACAGTAAAGAAGGGCCATTTAGGAAAGTCTGAAGGTCACCTAGAGAAGAAAACAAGATACAGTTGCCCAAATGCCAATATTAGAAGCCTCCAAGCCAAGATGGGGCACTGGAGTGCTTAGTACTAAGTGATAATTTAAATCTAATGGGAAAGGGGGAAATCATTGGGGTACATTTATTTGAAGGTGAAGCACTGTAGGAAATAAATGTAAGAGATGTTTGGACTTCACTATATGACAGGAAAGCACGTGCATTTTAATTTCATTTTTAGATAGGTGGCTAACAATTCAACACTCTTTTAATCTATATGATGATTCTTTGAAGAGTGGTGGTAGTAAGCCATTAAGTTGCTGCTGACATAGTGACTCCATAGGGATTTCAAGGCGAGAAACAAACAGGTGGTTTGCTGTTGCAGGCCTCTGTGTAGCAACCCTGGTGATGGTTTGTTCATGTCTTCTGAAGTGGGCCATAATGTCACTGTGGGCATCTCTGCTGTAAAGAATGGGATATGAGCTGGTGGAGTCTGGGTCTGCATGGCTAATCCTTGCACCAATCGCTGCTGATCCCAGCCCCACCCAACAACAAGTTCTTGCCTGGGGAAAGAAACACCAGCCATCACACACACATTCCACCAACCAGCCCTTCCTGTTTCCCTTCACAACTAGGTTCCAGTTAAAGGGACACACTAAAAAAAGGCCTATTAAAAAGCTAAAGTGTGAGAGAAAAACAGAGCTTAGCTTCACCATATTGAAGACAAAATTTAGCTCAGTCTCTCCCTGGATTGGTGGTGAGTGGAGCTTCCAAATGGAGGTCCTGCAACCTCCCCACCCTTTTTCAACTTGAAGTAAAGGAGGGAACATTATGACTCATGCTTGGAACGAGCACAGTGTTCTGTGAAGGCTGCTGGAGTTTACTGCACAGAGAAGCGGCTGACACATTAATTAAAAGGGCAAAAGATAAATGTTTATTAGGAAGTATGTTTAGGGTAGTGTATAGGGGGAGGTAGCATGCTGCTGTCTTGCTAGCTAGGAGCAGTCTCTGCAGGTGACTTCCGAGAAGAACCGGGATACTAGATCTGAGGGTATCAGTCTAAGAACAGGCAAGAGGTGACACAAAAGGATGGAGGGATCACTAACTTTACAGCCCTATCCAGCTGACCACTTGCCCACCCCCTGCTAGGTCTTCTTTTCAGTTCCTTTGCGCATTAGACATTGCCACGTCCAACACCCCTTCTCAAGATCTAGTATGCAAAGTCTACAAGATTAATCTTCTTATGCAAACTCTCAAACTCCTCTCCACGTCTCCTGTAGGACAGTATTGCAAGTCAAGAAGCCTGACTTCACACAGGTTTCTCATGAGATATTTCACATCCATGTGGTTGGCTCAAATGCTGAACTATTTCATCAGTCTTCTTTGCTTTCATAGCATACGATCAAATCATCCACATAAGTCAGAATTTGAGTCTCTCTTGTCTCTGCATCTTGAGTACAGGTTCTGCTTTGCCTAAATCAAGTCCTCCTTCAGTACAATCTGATGAAGTTTTTGGTTAAGGGCATCCAGGACTTCATTGCACTGATCACCTCCAGGCTGGACTATTGTAACTTGCTCTACGCGGGTCTCCCCTTGCATTTGATTCGGAAATTGAAACTGGTCCAGCATGCAGCGGCACGTCTGCTCACAGGGGGCGCCTTTCGTGATCACATTCAGCCTGTGCTGCGCCAGCTGCACTGGCTTCTGGTGGAATTCCGAATCATTTTCAAGGTTTGGGTTTTGACCTTTAAGGCCTTACGCGGTCTGGGACCATCGTACCTTCGGGACCGCATTACCCCATATGCCCCTACTCGCCCCATATGCCACGGCCCCTCTGTGATGCAGCTGGCCTCCACGCGGGCCAGGACCTTTACGACCCTGGCCCCGGCCTGGTGGAACACTCTTCCACCAACTGTCCGGGCCCTGCAGGATCTCGGTGAATTCCACAGGGCCTGTTGTTCCGCCGGGCCTTTGGAGCAACCAGCCGCTGAGTATGGCGCCCCTGTTCGATTACATCAAGATTACATCCTCCTATGGAGGAGTCCGGTTGCTCCCTAGGGGAGAGTTTTAAAGAAATGATTTACCAGGTGCCTTTTATTATGATATTACTGCTGTTTTAATGTAATTTAGTATATTTTAATGTTGGAGCTGTATGGGTTGTTGTTGTTTTAATTGCATGGTTTGCCTTCTTATTTGTTTGTATTAATTTGTTGTGCACCGCCCGGAGCCCCTTGGGGATGGGGTATAGAAATCGAAATAATAAATAAATAAATAAAAAATTAAAAGAGCAGTGTTTTTTTGCCCCAATCTCAGATAGCTAGAAAAGTTTCTGCAACTAACTTCCAAAAAGAAGCAGGATATTAGACCAGAGAGTACCTGGCTGTTTCCGCACGGGCGGAATACAGCGACCCAGGGATGCTAAAAACAGCGTCCCTGGAGAGGGATTCACACAGCCGCCACCGCATCGCAGCAGTGGCAGTCTCGCAACCCCCGAACAGCGCGAAGCCGCTGTTACTGAACCTCGCTCCCTGGGCAAGGTTTTTCAGAAAAAGCAGCTTCCAACCGCTGCTGTGCAAACGGCAGCGGCTAGAAGGCGCCATCCCCCCTTTCCCGAATGCCTTACCTTCCCTCCGACCTTCCGGTGCATCGCCCATGCCTGGGGACACGCCCCCCCGCCCTGCAACTCCAGAGCTGTCGTGCAGGACAGGGGGGCGTGTGCCCTGGCTTGGGCGACGCGTCGGAGGGAAGGTAAGGTGTTCGGGCGACGGCATAGCCTCCGCACAGGCTGTGCCATCTTCCCCTCCCCTACTGGGACCGTTTGTGCGTCGACGGTCCCGGGGGGGTGCGTCGGCGTCATGTACGCTGACGCACCCCCCAATCGTGGCCGTGCGGAAATGGCCCGTCTAAGGACAGACAAGAGGTGACACAAAAGGATGGAGCTGTCACTAACTTTACAGCACTCTCTAGATGACCACTTGCCCCCCCCTCCCTCCTTGGGTCTTCTTCTCAGTTCCTTTGCACATTAGACATTGCTACATCCAACAGTGGTTCCATAAAACCTGGGGCATCCTGCCTCAAAGGGCAGAATCCTTGTGTAGAACTCTTCTGCCTCTCTAGCTAACCCATGGTGTTTTACATACAGAGCCTGAGATGTCATGTTGATAATGATAATGTTGAAAATGATAATGATAATTCTTTCACAGAAGTTATTTTGTAGTCTTTAAGAGTATAACCAGAGGGAAATGTGGATTAAAATCTGTCAGATTGCTGTGGGCTGGAACAGGTTCCTTTTTTCCATCTGGATAAGACAAAGTTCCTCTCTCTATTGTCAAGAATCGGTTTACTGAGCTTGATTAATGATGGCACGGTAATTCCTGCTGGTAGAGTTTATTGAAACCAAGTCTGTGATATTTCACCATGCTTGTTTTGCAAACATCTTTGCCTCCTTATACAAGACATGTAATGGTTCCTCATCATAGGCATTTGCTTTAGTTCATCTAAACCAGTGGTTCTCAACCTGGGAGTCGAATGACCCTTTCACAGGGGTCGCCTAAGACTCTCTGCATCAGTGTTCTCCATCTGTAAAATGGATAAATGTTTGGGTTGGGGGTCACCACAACATGAGGAACTGTAATAAAGGATCGCGGCATTAAGAAGGTTGAGAACCACTGATCTAAACCATAACCCCACTGAAGTATTGCATGAGAGGTTTTGTAGTACTCTGTCCTTTTCTGCACAAGTCTCTGAAAATGTTTGCAAAACATTTTCAACCCACCCCCCACTTATTCACACTCACCCCCTTGAAATTATTCCTGGCTGCCATTTTCTGCTTACTCTTGTTTTTTTTTTTAAAAAAAGTTCTGTGGGATCAATGTTTCAAAGCTTCAAAAATGGCGCTGAAGAGAGGCATGGGAAACATTTGAAAGAGATCACACAGCAAATGAAAATGTTTTGAAAATGTTTTTAGTAAAATAATATCTAAAATCCAGCATGCATTTAAAATGTTTCTAGGCTAGAAATAAAACATTTTGGGCTAAAAATGTTGTGGAACTCCTCCGAGGATACGTTTATTTCCTGCCTCAAAACATTATATTTTGTTTGTGCAGAATGGACCTCTATATTCAGAACATCTTTGTCTTTGTGGCCAGGGTAAAATTGATACTTTATCTCATAAAATAACTGGATATCTCCTTTTTTTACTGTTTTTAGGACTCACTTGATTTTTCCTGTTTTGTCTTGTTTTTTGTTCAATAACTTTCGAAGGGATGTTATTCCCTATCTGATGCCAGACAGTGGTCCAGAGAGAACCTTATTGGTTGCTAAATTTCTGTCTATCATATTTTCCTTTGGAAACTAATTTAATACTCTTCTAGTAATTGTCTCAGATCTAGTTAGGAGTTCTAAAAAGGAAAGGGAAGTAGTCTGCTTTTATGCAGCTTTATTAGCCACCTTGGTAGTCCTTGTAAGGGCAAAAAAAAAAGGGAAATGCATTTTGTAAAATAAAATAAATTCTGCATCACAGTCGATATACCTTCTGTTGGCTAATCTGCTTCAATATGTTAAAGTACTCTATTGCCTGACGACTTTAACTTAATGTCTTAACCATGTAGGATGATTACAATCATATCCATGGTGGCAAATGGACTGTGAGCAATCTTCGCTTGTATCTAGAAAGCATCCGAGGGAAAGAAGTCACCAATAAGCTCTTTGATGAAATACACTGGATAATTGTGCAGTCACTGAAAGCTGTTGCAGTAAGTGTAGAGAAAAGTAATTTTTAAAAGGTCACTTTCCCCATTTCCCCAAATATTTATGTCGTGATGATGAGTTTTCTTTCTTTTCAGGACCAAGCTTAAAAAGTCAGAGCTCACTAAACTGTGAAGGAGCTGACTGTAGACATATAAGAAATATAGGAGTTTGTGTATTATACATTTTATTCTTTATTTATATTTTTTCACATTCTGAATCCACATATAATCAGGAGCCCACCAGTATAGATGCTGGTCTCCATTGGTAACCATGTTCTAAACTGGGACCTCCCACCCCCCAAATTTTCTGAGTCTGTAGGCACTTTTGGAATTTTCAGAAGGAATGGTGAGTTCCAAACACAAAATGGTTCTGCAGGAGGTGAAACCAAATCCAAAATGGCTCCCCCCCCCCCTCAGGAGTCGGAGCTAAAGAAAATACCTCCCTTCTTGCTTTGTAGGAGAATCACAAAAGAGGAATAAAAAGAAATGAAGTAAAGGTTGAAAGGAAGGGAGAAAGGGAAGAGGGGATTTAAAAAAGGAAAGCATGATGGGTGAATGAAACCACAAAACCAGCTGCTTACCAGTTCTCCTGGTTCTTCAGTAGCCACTAGCTCTTATTGCAACCGTGGAAAAACCTTTCATTTGAAAAGGACTTCCAGTGAAAAGCCCTACCTTTCAGTGGTCTTGCCTGCATTCTGAAAAGCTCAGCAGGTACCACAGAAAGTACTGGTGGGCACCATGGTTCCAGTGGGCACCACATCGAAGAACCCTGTTCTCGAGTCTCTGTAAGGCATACCTTTCATCTTGGGAAGGAGAGAGGCATGATCCTGCTGGAACTGAACATCAGGGATGGCCAGTTGTTGATCCATTGAATTTGAAATGCCTAATAAATTGTGTAAGTGGTGTAGCTAATACTCAATATACAGTAAATATGCCTCAGCCTTATTCTTTCCAATCTGACTTTGTGAATGATGACAGATGTACTTTTCTCTCTTTCAGCCTGTAATGAACAATGATAAGCACTGCTTTGAATGCTATGGATATGACATCATAATTGATGACAAGCTTAAACCTTGGCTTATTGAGGTAAATAGCTTATGTGATCTTCAGTTTTCTTCTTGAAGGAAATATAGCAAAAAAAAGTCCTGCTTCTTGAAGACTAATGATTCCCTTTTTCAGAGCAACAACTGGATAACAAAACTTGTGAAAATGAACTTCTAATATTGCATAGCAGAGGCGTATTTGCTGGGCATCCCCCATTTGATCACGTGGGGGGGGTGCACAAAAATTTCAGGTTCGTTTGTGTATTTTGACCCCTTTAGGCCAAAAACGAATCTGAAATTTTTACGCCCTAGTTTAAACACCATTTAAAGTGATGCTGTTTGGGGGTGGATTCCACTGGAGGTGTTTTGTGAGAAATGATGCTGACATTTGTTTGGTAAATGTTTTGCGGGGTGTGTGTGATTTGTGAGAGATTTACATGCTTAATACCCACTTGCACTGGCTTGGAGCTGTTTCTCAGTCTAACAACCTACCTCGTAGGGTTGGGATGAGGACAAAATTAGGAAAGAGAGTTGGTGGAGAGAGAGCCATGTATGTTTTGCTGGGGATGGGAAGTATTTTGTGAGCTGGTACAAAAAATAATTGTTTGGACGTGGTGGGGGAGGGTGGCTGCCCATAGCGGGGGTTGCCTAGATACACCTCTGTTTTATAGTTGATTCATTAATGATTATTTTAATTGATTCATTATTCTCCAAACATATATATTCTGTTTGCTTATTTTGGTAATAACTTTCATTTTAAATGTTATCATTCCAAGAAGCAGCATGTGCTATACTGGACCAGACTGTAAGACCATACAAGTTAGTCAGCTTCGCAGAAAGATTTTCAGAGTTTTCAACAGTTATCTATTTTCAGGATAAATGTGAACAACTTCTCTTTCTTTTCTGCACCTCCCATAGGTCAATGCTTCTCCATCTCTTACTTCCAGCACTGCCAATGACCGTATTCTCAAATATAACCTTATTAATGACACCCTTAACATTGCTGTGCCCAATGGAGAAATTCCGGATTATAAATGGAATAAATCACCCCCCAAGGAAGCTCTTGGAAATTACGAGATTTTGTAAGTACCAGATTGTTCATAAATAATCGTTTCAAGCTACTTACTAGGATTACATTGTGACACAGATCATATCCTGGTGATGTTATGGCTCAGCACTAGTTCAGATTGTAAGACAAGACATTGAGAGTCTGCAAGTTTTTAAAACCTTGTCGACTTGTTGAGGGACTGCATTGGACCAGTCATAGAACCAGATTGTATGTAGAACTTAGTGTAATGGGGTCCTTTATATTCCAGGCGAGGGAGAGATATTATCCCACCACTAGCCACCAATTGTAACGGGACGTGTAGCCTACAATCAGGGTTCCCACTAAACTGACCAGTGGGGTTTCCATTGCCACCCAAAATATCCCAGGCTAGTGTTCAGGGATCTTCTTTTTACTCTGCTGCCACCATTAAACTTAAAGAGACACTCGGAATCCCAGAGTGCTGCTAGCCACCAATATGTTAAAGGATCCCACCTCACATTCACTCTTGGTCTGAGGGGAATGTCCTTCAGAGTCCCATAAACAAAAATGGAGGGAACTCAAAATTGGCTGGGATTCTAGTCTCACAAACCGGCACTCTTCAATCTCTCACACACAAACGCAGGCTGGCACGAGGATAGCTTGGACACAATAATTGAAATTTATTTTTAAAACAAAAGAAAGGCTTCTTAAACTGGCTCAGAGAGGTACTGACGCTTGATGGTTTCAGAGAAGTTATTTTCACTTAAAAATGACAGAGCTTCAGATGTTACTTAGGTTTCACACACCCAGACACACACAGGTATCTCTTCAGGAACGATTTTGCTTTAGATCTACTAAATTTCTTCACAGACAGACACTAGTCCTTTCTGATCCACAACCCACTAAATACACAAACAGTCTATGCTCTGTGAGATTCTGGCATACAAAGCCTCCCTCTCTCACACTAATCCCAATTTGGCTTCACTGCCTCTGGATCGGGCTTTTCCCAGACTGGTGCTACACATGGGTATGGCAGACTCCAGGTCTGGACAGTATTCACTGTCAAGCCACTGACTGGCGCGTCACTTTGCACCAAACTCAGGGCCTTCTTTCTCTGACAAGCCTCCTCAGCTTGTAGAGTGACTGGACTTCTGTCAGCTAACTTGGCTGAGACAGAATCCTTCAGTTCTCTGTCAAACTCTGGCTCTTCCTGAATCTCTCTCCCAAACTTGACTCACAATTTTGAGTCCACTCTGACAGGCACTGCACTGTCTACTTATACTGCTAGCACTTTGGCTCCCCCTATCCCTGGCCATAGGCAACTGTGCCTCTGCTCGACCAATCAAGTGGGTTCTCTTGTATAGTGGGGCCTTCTGTTTCGCTGTCACTAAGGCCTTTTCAAGCAGGCCTGCTTCACACCAGCCCTTCAAGGTGGGGCAAGTCCGTTACACTTAGCCATAGAGTGGTGCTAAATCATCAACTCAAGGCAGAAAAAAGCAGTCATGTGAAATATGCTCTTGAGGTGTTTTTCACTGTCATAGGTATATCTTAACATAGTTTCAGAAAATCATATCCAGAGTTCCTCTATTTAAAAAAACCCTTTTATTATTTGATTTTTGTAACTTTATGAACCAATTGATAAACAATAGATTAGATTTATTCAATTTCTACACCCCTCTCCCCATTAGACCGTCTTAGAGCAGTGAACAATATAAATTATACAATTAAAACCAACAATACAATATTAAATAATATTAGATAAAAATCTGATTTTGAATATTTTTGCTGATCTAGGTAAATGCAGATTGGAGAAATGTTTTACTGTCAAACAGATCCACCATGCATGAACCATTGTACCAATTTAATGAAACCTACTCCAAGAAGTATTGATGCGTTTCTAAACATTTTGCTGCATATTTGTGGAGTGCGTTACTAACATACTTCAGTCTTTCATGTTTGGGCTGAAGTTTCATTGCTCCAGTGACAAAAGACCCTTCTGTCTTTCTCATCTGGGTGTGTTATATACCATCAAATCATTTCTGATTACAGTGACTCTATGATTCCAGAACTTTCTGTCATTAACAGCTTTGCTCATGTCTTGCAAAGTGAAGTTGTAGATGAATCATTTTAAAGAATAGAAAAAGTGTAATTAATCATTTAACTCTGTGGTGTAATTATCCTAACATATGGATTCAAAATGCCTTTTATTAATTTCTTAATCCCAATCCAATTATAGAAATATACGTATGGTTTTTCAGTATCAAAGAAATTGAAATCTGTTGCCCTATTTTTTTCTCCAAAGCGTGCTACTAAGGGAAGCAAGTATGTTCATAAATTGCCCATGCTGAATTGCAGTGGAAGAATGCCTGAATTAAAGCCCTGTGCCAACCTTAGGATGTACAGATTTACACACGGCATAGCATCACACTTGAACAGCTGGACACAAACTGATGAAATATAAATTATCATCAGCTACCGGCAACAAGTTATCGATAGAGCTAGTTTTCTGTATCCTCTGATGGGCAGTAGTTCACATTCAGCACACATGACAGCGTTATAAAAGTATGTTTTATTCGGTGGAAAGGACAGTGAAAATTTTAGGGGAGGGGAGAGTATAGCCTTTCTATATGAGACTTAGAATATTAACAGAACTCTGCTTTGGATTTAAGGTCAGCCTTCATATCTGCTACTTAAACTGACCCTTTATGGTACCCCATCTTTCAAATATTTAGATCTTAGTTAGTCTGGCGATTGTATAACCTTGCTAGATGCCAGTGTCTGTTCTTCTCTTCTTAGATATGATGAAGAGATGGCCCAAAGCGAAGGACCAGATCGTGATTTCAGAAGTCGTGCTGGACAGTCTATTGGACTTAAAGGAAACCGAGCCAGAGACTCTGGAAAACCAGGGCCCATTACATGGAAGTAACTACAGAATGAACTCGAGGCCAGTATTTTCTGAAATTAAGGGCTGTGGTTTTGGTAGGAAGTTCTTGTGAAATGATTTTGGATGACACTCTTTTCTTTTGCTGAATGCGCTGAAAGGGGAAGGTAATCTTGTTGAAACAAACAAGAAACCTTTCTGTGCTCTGGTGACATACAGTGGAGATCTGATCAAAATTGACTTAGTGGCATGTTTAACCATCCATTTGTTACAGATTTACTGCCCGATTGTTATGCTATATGTAGTATTAAACAATGCTATTAATTTATTCTGAGTCAAATTAAACTTTTAAAAACAACTCATTTTCAAGGTATGCTAATTTCTTAAATAACTGTTCTTTTTCACACTGCGCTCACAAAAATGCATTCTGGATTTATTTTAAGGGATAGGAAAGCGTCTTAAACCAAACTTTTACTAGAGTTTTAAAATTTTGAATTAAAAACAAAATTTCCAGTTGTTAAAGGCCTCAAAATCATAAAAATCATAAGCCTTTAAAAATGGAAACTCCTTTTTTAATCAACATGCTGTCATTTTTTATACTCTTGAATAATTAAATATATTCACAAGGAAAATGCTTATATTGGAAAAAGGGTGAGTGTATGAGTTATATATATACCCAGGATCGATCTTCTAACAGCAATCTTGAGGGGCGGCCAACATGGAAAAAGAGTGAGTAATTGGATTTCAGTGACCACAACTGCATCAGTGTTTTCAACAACTGTGCCATAGAGTCCCATGTAGAAGTTGTGGCAAGACAGTGGCCTGTGATGGACCAGGCAGGCAGAACCAGTCAGGCTGCCAAGTGTGGTGGGGAGTGAACCCAGTGCCCATTTCAGCCCAGGGGTAAAGGGGGCGGAACCAGAGATGTTGGGTGCTTTCAAACATGTGAAATACGGTAACACACTTTCAATCCACTTTGCTGCTGGATTTTACTGTGTGAAATGGCAAAATCCACTCGCAAACGATAGTTAACATGCATTATTCAGCATGTGTGAAAGTGAGGGTTGACTCCGTGACCACGGCAGAAGTTAAACTCTAAAAGTTTTTTTAAAAAAACCTTGAAATTTAGGGCTTTTGTTATGGATTGTTCGGGGAGGGAAGTACAAGAGGAACTAAAGAACAGGTGGGGAAAATAAAGCAGAAATAATCATACATCAGATCACCAAAGAACAGAGGAAGAATCTTTATTGGGAACTTGGTGGCCACAAGCACAACAGGAAGTCCAAGATGCAAGGTAGAACTAAAGATGCTTTGTTTTAGACTCTGTCAGGGCAGGGAAAAGTCTGATTTGGTTTAGCAGGATGCTTTCCCCTTGGTTATTTATTATCTCAAAGGCTTTTTCTCCTGTAGGATGCTTAAACCTTTTTTTAGTGGGGTTAGCAGGATTTTTTTTTGCTGGTGATTTTTTAAAAGATCTATGGTGTATGAGGTATGGTCTGTAAGCTATAGAGACAGAGGCTTCTTAGTGATCAGCATGTATGCCAGGAGCCATAAAAAGTCCACTTATATTAGAATTTAAACCTTATTTTGTAGCTGGTATCGGATGCATCTAAATGATACAATGGGAAGGAAAGATGGGCTTGGTTGAGATGATGGAGCTACTCTGGCAGGCAGCAAGATTAATGCTTATCCGTAATGGGTCAAAATATGGGTGGTTGTTTCTCCCCATGCACCTGATTAGGTGTGCAGCAAAGTCTGTATTGTAAAGGGATGTTCTGAGAGGATGGATTATCATTCTGCACACTTGGGTTGTTATTTATTGTCAGGGTGTAAAGGTCTTGGAAGGTTGCACAAAAGAAGGTAGGGCCCCCAGAATTCTCATTGTGTCCAGGCTGTTTCATCTCGTAGGTTCCTGGGGTGATATATGGCTTGACAGAGAAACCATTGCTTGATGTCAAGCCAAAGATTCCCTCAAACATTTTATTGCACTGGGCCAGAGGATCTTGGGGTGCAGACTCCGGTTTCCAATGGGGGAACATCCTTGTGGGGGGGGGTCTATTTCCTGCAACTAGCCATGATAGTTTCAAGAGGTGAATGCCTCTGAATGCCACTCTTTGGGGGATAAAAATGAGAAATCATCATAATTGTGCCTTGCTTGTAAACCTCTTTAAATAATTTGGTGGGCCAGTGCTGGAAACAGGACACTGAACTTGGTGGACCTGATCAGAATTCTTGTATTCATATGCTTATGTCTGAGAACCTAAGTCATGGGCAAAGCTGTTTTTAAAGAAAGAAACTCCTGTGATTTGCAACATATTTTGGACAATGGGTTTTGCAATCTCTTTTCAAGATCATCCAGGACTTTGGATGTCATTATTTTGCAAATGATTCTAAATTCTTATAATTCTTTGGACAAGGCTCCCTAAGTGGATGTCTTTTTCCTGGGATGGTAACTGGGTGCCGCTGTGCCTGGATACTTTGTGCCAACAAGATGAATCCAAACAAAACAAAGGTGAAACTGGCTAGCAAAGCTGATGTTGAGAAGAAGACTGAGCCCTTTATGGGGTGAGTCTTTCCGTGACTGTCTCAGTGAAAATCTTGGGATTTTATTGGATAGCTTTCAACTTTATGAGTAGAAAACCAGATCAGCGTACCTTTTTTACTTTCATGTATTATGAAACTTACCTCACTCCTTTAAAATCTTTGCATTAATTGTCTATCTATTTCTACAGTCAATTAAAGGGATCTTTAAAGCCATTCATTACTTAAAACCCTCATACTTGAGGGACTGCTTAAAACCACTTGGCAGTGCCCATTGTCTCTCTTACAGAGCTGTGAGTTCAACCACTGTCAGATTGTGAATGTTTACAGCAGTGGCTCCAGTCCTGCCAGGAAATGTGAGGAAGGCCTCACCCTCATGACCTCTAAGAAATGACGGAGAATCAAATTGCTTAGGAGGGCATTTGGTGATGGATGAGGGCAGCAAATGCAATCAATGTAACAAAAATGCAAGCTTTGAGTGTGTGGTCATGCTGCTTTTGTGTTTGCTGGGTTTTACAATTTTTTTGTGCATTATTCTTTTTTTTTTAACTTATGCTGTGACCTGCCTTGGTTCCTTCTTTTTCATTACACAGGTATCCCCTATTGGGATAAAAGGTGTGAATGTGGAGATGGCCATACTGATACTGTGGGACATATTTTGGTGACTTGTAGTCGCTGGGGAGATCTGAGGCAGAAATACTCCGGCCAGCTTTTATTTTATACATTTTATCCAAAGTCTACCTCAATTTTTCTTATCTGACTCAGATAATAAGATTAAGCAACTAATTGCTAAGTTTTTGTAGGCGGTAATTAAATATAACCGGAGATAATTCCTTTGGGGATTATATTACTGTAATGCTGCTTGTGGCCGGTGGGCCGCTAAAGCAATATCATTTCAGTAAGTGAGGTTCCTTCTTTGGAATGGGAGAGACGCAGGTTATAAATATTTAATAATAAATTGTATTGATTGGATGAGGCAGCAAGCTTGCGGGTGCCAAGCGGCAGCTCTGCAGCAGAGCCTGACCAAGAGTAAAAATGGCTGGACTGGAGGTGACGTGACACGACTGATGACTGCACTGATGGCACCACCCCCTTGCAGCAGTGAGGCATAAAGAACTGGCAGAGCAATGGGAGAGGGAAAGGGAGCAGCCACACAGGCAACAATGCTGTGGAGAGGAGGTCCCTTCTGTGGAGCTTCCAGTCCCACAACCCCTTGCTTCCTTCTGCCTCAGAGCAGGCAAAGATCTTGCTGGCTTCCACCTCTCTGACACAACGGCTTGGCTAGAGAGGATCCATAGTATCCTACACCACCAGGCAGTGGCCTAAGCTGGTAGGAGTATGCCTTGCTGTAAGGTTGAATACGAGGTATGAAGGACCCAGGCAGACTGAACAGAAACTCTTCACTGGCACTTTCCTGCCTGGAAATCTCCTTTTGTTACTTTAGTACTACTTAATGGGCCATTAGTACATTCCTTTATTTTCTCACAAATTGGACAGTCTGGATTATAACTTTCATCAGTGATACCTACGGTACATTAAGATTGGAAAATGCAGAGAAGCAAAAAAAAAAGTCAGGCAAGTTGAATGATACCTCTGAAGTTCACAAATTGGACTTGTATAAACAGAATAGGGACTGCATGAAATTCTTTGTTAACTAGATGATGCAAACCATATACTTGCAAAAGTGGAGGTCTTAACTAAGGGAAATGACACTAAAATGAGGAACTGAGAATAAAAATGTGTAGTTTGTAATTTTCTGTCTTTTAGAAGGAAACATGTTTCTCATCTGCATAAAGTAACACTTGTGTTTGACTTATATATTTTGTATTTAATACAGCAGTGGCGTAGTGGTTAAGAACAGGTATACTCTAATCTGTAGGAACCAGGTTTGATTCCCCACTCTGCCACTTGAGCTGTGGAAACTTATCTGGGGAATTCAAATTAGCCTGTGCACTCCAACACACGCCAGCTGGGGGACCTTGGGCGAGTCACAGTTCTTCTGAGCTCTTTCAGCCCCACCCACCTCACAAGGTGTTTGTTGTGAGGGGGGAGGGGAAAGGAGTTTGTAAGCCCCTTTGAGTCTCTTTGCAGGAGAGAAAAGGGGGATATAAATCCAACTCTTCTTCTTCACATTTGTATTTATCAGATGTGTTTAAAGAATTACTTTTGATTTCAGTTTCATTATTTTGAAGTTTGTAAGTGGCTTTGGGTTCTATGTAATAGAAAAGTGGCATATAAATTGTTACAGTAGGAAGTGGAAAATAGTGCTTTTCCTTGCTGGAACAAAGGGTTCCCTGGAAAGTACCCTGGTAACCAGCCACCACCCCTTAGGACCTCCTGAGAATCTCTAGACTGACCTGCTGAGGCCCGCTTCCAGCGCAGCACTAGGACAATAACAAAATAACATATAACCAACCTGGTAGCAGCTATGCAGTGAAGAATATAGGGAAGGGATGAAGAGATATATCCCAGAGAAATGGATTGTACCAAGTGATGCTAAAATAGTCTTTATAAAAAGGTTTATTGTAAAAAAAAGAGAGGAAAAAAGGGAAAGTGGTACTGGGGGGTGGGAAAAAGGCAAAAGCAGCAACACAACACAGTTATATTCAAATAAAAAGCAATACAGTTGCAATAACTGAGGTAAGCATGATACCTATGCTGCTGCTAGTTCCTCAGAGTTGGTGCAGAGTTCCTTCTAGTAACAGGAAGTTGAAGGAGTGCTTAATCGCTATCCAATTTCTGGTGGATCCAGTTTCTACAGAAGACTGAAAACTGAAGATAAGGGAAAATCCCAATTCATGCTAAATTGAGTTGTGCCTAAACCAGCCTCCTTTCTAATACTAACAAGCAGCTTTCTCCAATCACATGCAAATTCCCCTCTATTATATCAATCAGAAGCTACTTTTACCGATCAGAGCCATATCCCACCTCCACCAAAGACCTGGTAATGGCTCTGAACCTCCATGGCAAATACCTGGTCTAGCCTAATTTGTCTTGTCCTTTGTCCAGAAGGGATCCAGTCCGCCAGCAGGGTCCAATGTGGGATGGACCTTTTTTGTGATGTAATGTAGGGTCCCAGATGCTCCAGGTGGGATTCCTGCGTCTTAGCAATTGTTTGGATTTGTCAGGTAAATATTTTAAATAAACAATTAAATTTTGCGTTGCTTAGTCCCTAAAATCTTTTCAACAAGATCAGTAGGATGGGACCATATATTATATATTTGTATATATCAATTGGTGAGGGGTCAGATTGTTAATATTTACCTCCATTTGTGCATTTCTTGCTAAATAAACTGTTGTTCGCTTGTAGAAAGCAAACCATCTTGTGCCTGTCGGTTTTACCTGTGTTGTCAATCCAGATTCCATCCCTTGAACTGCAGCCTCTCTTATAATTTCCTGCTGGGGATCTAGTTACATTGGAAGAGGTTGGGAAATTGTATTGGGAAATAGAGGGGGAATGATGGTAGATTGTATATTCCTCCACCACAAAACAAAGCATGTCAGTTCTTCTTTGTTGTAGAATACGCCGCCTGAGTCCTAATGCCTACCTAGCCCTGCTTCCCCCCATTTGTTTGACAGTAAAATAAATTTTGGCATAAATGCTGTTATCAAGTACCATGTTCAGTAATGCACAAAATAATTATTTTGACAAATGCAGTGCATAAAAATGGATGATAATTCACATATTTGTTCAGGACTATACTTGGGAAAGCATACAATGTCTTCAACTGCTGTACCTCAACTGACCGAACTGTCATCTTTCTGTGGAACAGAGTATAGTTGCATGGAGTGGACCCATGAGGACATTCTTCTTATATTCTCATATCTGGATGGTATCTCCCAGTGGCTTCATGTAGATGTCAAACAGCATGGAAGACAGAATGGACCTCGCTTTGCTTCAAAAGACAATTCTATTAAAAGAACTACTGAGATAATGTGTGTGAAGTGGTTGAAAAGTGTCACATAAATTCTAAGTTGTGCTATTAATGTATTCTAGCAATTCAGAATGCTCAAATGAGCATCAAAAAAATGGCTTTGTCCAGTTTGAAAATCTCTAGGTAGTAGAGTTCATAATACATTTTCTAAATTCGTCCCACCTATGTTTCTCTGAAAATGTGTTTTTCTCTGATGTACTTGTTAATCACTTGGAGTACACATTTGTTTCATTTTTATCCCACCCTTTTCTCCAATGAACTTGGGGTGACATACACGGTCCCTATTTTGTCATCACACCAGCCTTGTGAGGTTGTTCAGATGCAGGGAGATTGATAGGTCCAAGGTCATCCAGTGAACTTCATGGTAGATGAATCTGGGTCTCTGCAGTCTGACACATTAACCACTACACACTAGGCACTTTTCTGTCCTCTCAGCACATCACCCAGCACATGTTGGCACAGTATACAAATTAAAGACTTGACTTGTATAACAAGTTAAACTGGTGTGCTTGTCTTCAGACAGAAATACATTTACTTACGACGGCTGTATGATATCCTATTTCTAATGACCTCAAAAGCAGATACAGGCTATGTTCTAATGGAATTCTCAAAGCAAGCTTGTTAGGTAGGTTATGGAAAATATAGTGACCAGGCACCGTTTAAAAATAGTAATGATGTAAAATTGGATTTGAACCCCCATTCTGCCATATAAGTTCACTAGGTGACCAAAGTCACACTCAAACTGAAAATGTGTTTTGGGGTTTTTTTTGCTATATTGTTTATGCCACATGCAACTATATGGATGCAAAGTTCTTTATCATTTGTCTCCTTTTTTATCTAAGGTAAATAATGTGCTCAGACATTGATCTCAGATAAATGTCTTTAGGCTTAATAAACCTGCACACAGTCCCCATGTGGATTGTAATCTCAGAGGTAATGTTGGAGCGGGTGTGGGGGGGGATCTGAATTGCTCAGAGCTCCTGCATAGAGGAGATATCCAGAGGAACTGCTACTGGCTGTCACAACATAAAGTTTCCAACAAGCCTCCTTGAGCTGCCCACAAGGGAGGGACTCTTTCCTAGCCCCTTTTCACCCTCAAAGCAAACACCACAGCCCTCTCATGAATACAGATTCCTACAGGGTAGCCTGAGGAGGTCAGGAAGGCTCCCACGCAGTTGGCCTTTTGCAAACTATCTAAAAGACAATGGTTCAGGAAGGCATTTCTATGAAGGTAACAGGGTTATGCCATGAGCTGGATAGCCCAGATTAGCCTGCTGTCATAGCCAAATCCAGAGTGGGCTAAAGGGCTGTGATGGCGCTGCTCCGGCACCACTGTGCCCCCTCCAAGGGTTTTCCTGCAGTGCACGAAGCTCCAAAAAAGAGAAAAAATTGGGCTGAAAATCCCTCACGAGGGGTATAGAGATATGCCAAAATCTCAGCCAGTGATTATGCCGGCACATGGAGCCCCGCTGGGCAGTGGAAGTCAGCTAAGGTCAGCTATACCCCCGGCCATGCTTGCACTGGCAAGATAGGCACCCATGCCGGGGCAGGGGTGCGCTGGCTCCAGAGCGGGATTTGCCCCCCTGGATTGGGTTGCCCGAAGCGAACCAGGGTTTGCTGTAGTCATTATTTGGTTGGGAGACAGCCAAGCAATACCAAGCCCTGAAAAATAACTATGCTACTGTTCTGAATGAATTAGCATGTTATGTTTAATACTTATGTGTTGTTGAGTGAGAAAGGCAGACTATAAACAACACAAATAAAGTCTAAGCAAAGCAAGATAAGCTCACTCATGTCTGAGCCTTAAGCCCTTACTATTTTCCTCCTATTCTGTCAAAAATAAGAAATATGAGGTCTGTAGGACCACTGTCCTGTTCTCTTTCTCTTTGCTTTGAGACTGTTATAACACATTTTTTACCTTTTCATTCATTAATTTATTAGTTTCAGTGGCGTGCCTCCCCCCCCCCCAAATTGCGCCCCCCACCCAATTGGGCCCTGCGGAGAAGCAAAGGTAAAGGGTGCCTTCAGTCTCTCGCCTACCTCTCAAAGGGCTTTGCTGGGAAATGGCAGCATATCCATTTAATTAAAAAAAACTAAGTGCATTGGGGGTCACATCGTTGTAGTCCTTCAATAGTATCAGGTGAGATGTTAGCTTATATTTGCATTTCAGTTGCGTGCGGGTTTGGACACCATACCACCCAAATTGCAGAATGCCTGTCATATTGCACTGGAAAGTAGATTGTTGTTTTATTTGATAGCCAGCTAAAGTAACAGCTTGTAATTTTATTTAGGAAAAAATGGGCAGACCTGAGCAGAAAACTTGGGTCATGCTGGAAGAACAGCCTGAAAAATCTCCATACCAGGTCATCAATTAGGAAAGTTTCAAAATGAAGAAATTGAACTTTCCAGACCAGATGATGAGGCAGTGGAAGCACACCGTTATGCACTGACAGCAAGAAGACCTGGTTATTTGGAAGACAATAGTTGAGCAATTGTTTAAAGGGGAAAAAATTTAATGGGGGAGGGAATGTAGTAAAATGGATAGTAAAGTGAACTGGAAGCTGGTTATAGGTTGGAGCAAAACCCCACCCCCTGAACTGTTCTTTTCTCTTGCTCCCAGTTTCTCTTGCTCCCAGTATTGAACTTCAGTTGCAATAAAGAAGTTGTGCTGTCTTTTGCAGCTCAGGTGAGTAGAGATGGACTTTACATTTTCACAGGGAGATGCCAAAACACCGGAAGCCTCTGCAGCGACGCGGCTGCCCACGTGGCGGCAAATCGTGGCTGAAGTTTAAAATCACCTCAAACTAGACGTCAAAAGTGACGAAAATACCACGGAATCGCAACGGCGTACAGAAGACAGCAAGACAGACACACCACAAGACAGACACAACACAACCCCTTGCTAATGGCAGCAAACAGCACAGGCCAACTCACTTCTCTGCTCAAGATCCTCTTTAGCGCCCCCTACTGGTTCCTCCCGCGCGCTCTATCAAGGGCGGTACCCAGCGGAGACGGAGGTGGGCGTGGCTACTGATTCGATGGCACCCAATCACAGCAGCAGGTGCAGGCGTCGCCCAATCATAGCCCCCGAAACCGCAGCGGGGGCAATCAGAGTTGCGGAGGGGCGGGACCAGAGCGTCCTGGGCCACAGAGTGGAGAGTGGCTGGGACGGCGCGGCCTGAGGCGGACGGGCCAGGCTGGGTCGAGCAGTGCTGGGTAGAACAGGGCGGGACCGGCCGACCGGCGCTGGGAGTGGCTCTGCTGGAGAGCCTCGTCAGCGCGGTGCTTCGTGAGGTGAGTGGGGGCAGCGCTGGCTTGAGGGGGGAGCCCCCCAGGAGGGAAGGGGGGCGCCGTGGGAGCGGCGGCCATTTGTCCCCTTCGTCCTCAGAGATGGGTCGAGAAAGAGGCGCTGCTTCCATCGCGGCCAGCCTGTGTGCCCTTGGAGGCTCTCGGGTGGGCTGCGTGAGAGGAAGGGAGGGAGTGACCAACCCTCTTGGCGCTGGTTGTTGGAGGGGGGGGGGGAGCCACCCGTTCCTCCTTCTCAACAGCCCTGCTAGGTAGACTGTATTGCAAACAACGAGGGGGGGTGCCGGATTAAATCCACAAAAAGGCTCCCGCAACAAGAAAAAGGGTTTTGGGTTTTTTTGCAAGCGAGGAGATTTTGTACAAAGGTTCAGTACAGGTTGCTGGACAAAAAATTGTGAGACTTTCCCCCCGTAATTTTCACTTAACACACACAAGAATCACCAGACTGCTCCTGTGAAACAGACAAAAGTCGCCAGACTGATCCTGTGGAACACAGGATTAATCTGGGGACCAGCAACTTTTATTTGACTTTTGTACAAATCCCTTTGTTTATAATGACCTTTTCTTGTTGAGGGTGCTTTTTTGTTGGCTGATGTGGGGCAGACTTGGCTGGCCGAAAAGAGTCTGGTTCAGCTTCACCGTTAGGGTGTTGTAACCTCTAAGACTTAAGCTGGGGTTTGAACCCGGGCCTGCCTGCCGCAGTGGTTGTGGAGTTGCTGACAGTGCCTGTAATGCCTGGTGTCATTGCTGAGCTAGATCAGTTGCAGAGTGGTTAGGTGTGACTGTTGGAATCCCCTGTCTGTATCTGAGGTGAAGTCAGATCTTCCTTCTGATGGAAGATGACCTTGCAGTCATCCTGTTTGTGTCCTTAAATTGTGGTCGCCAGCCCAGTGAGTCTCAGGACAGGATGGTGGGGGACACCCCCTTACAGTCCCTGAGCATGCAGAGCTGTCTTATCTTCTCAACTGGAAAGTGCTTGGGTACTGGGTGATGGCTTGTTCCTTGCAGTTAAATAGTGTTGAGTTAAATTGGTTGAGTAGGTCAAGGAGAAGGGGGAAAAATGTCTCTTTGCAGCCTGGTGCTCTGACTCCTCTGAAAGGTGTGTGTATGTGGGTGGGCTTGATTCCTATTGGAGAAGGTGACCCTGGACCCGAACATCTTCTATAACTGTCTTTCAATGGTTATCATTGCCCATTCTTGAGCAAGTGGTGCTGCTGAATGGGTGGTGGTTACGTAGCTTTGGGCAGGAGACTAAACATTTTGGATACGTTTTAATCTAGGTTTGGAACTGAGTTGACCTTGGTCACCCGGAATGATGTTCCTCCTCTGTGAAAGTGTGATTCTGGTTGACCCTTTCCAGGAGGTGGGTGGTGCTGAGGACTGCTGCTTGTTCCTGTGATGTTTGGGCTTGGGGAGGGGGGGGGGTCCCCACGAGGCTCCAGCTTGTGTCTTGGACTGCTTTAATGTCTACATGAAACTACTGGAAGAGGTTATTGTGGAATGTGGAGTGCAGTGCCACCAGTGTGCAGATGACTCCCAGATCCATTTCTGATTGACAGCTGAGAGGGGTTGGTCTGTGGAAGTCCTGAATGAAATGCTTCGAGAAGATAAAATGCTATGTATGCAAGCCAGTCAACTGAATGTCAGTCCAGACAAGGGGAGAAAAGCAGGGTTATTCATACCAAAATAAACTAATTAATTTTTCTGAAGCTCCGCTGTCTGTGTCCCTTCCTTCAAAGGTGAGGTAGGTGGTGACCAGAGATAGGATTTTTTCACTTTAATCTTTTTCACTTTAATTTCACTTTAAAAATGTATATGTGGCACTTTAATTTTTCAGTGTCTTCCCCATTAAGGCTACTTTGCTGTCCTTCACGCACAAGGTCAAAACATTTATTTTTACTTAGTTTTTTTTACTAAGGAGTTGTAGCTTTTTTTAGTTGTGATATGGTCTGCTTCTGATCTGAGGACTATTTTATCAGTATCATTTTAGCCATTAAGTATTATGCTGTTTTAATGTACAACTTGTTTTCAATGTCTGCCTTTTTAATGGTTTTGTCTTATTGTTTTAGTTATATGTCACCTTGAACAGAAGCCACATGTACATTTTCTAAATGAGTAAATAAATAAGCACACCCAAAGAAGCTTGAATGATATATCATGGATTTGGTTATCTGTTAGCTTATCTAATTAAAAATGTAACCCTCATCCTCATAGGTTACTTGGGCATATTATCGCTTGCATTACTTATTACAGTTCCATACTAGATTAATATAATATCCTTTCTATCTTCTTAGAGAAGACACATCAATAAACATTTAAGCTTTGGCGGTGTAAGTTGAATTGAAACCAGTCAGGTGGCTTCATAATGTGATTTAAAAATGTTTGGATTATTAGAAATTTAGTGAGCTTCGTGGTGCAGAGTGGCAAGCTGCAGTACTGTGGTCAAAGCTCTGCTCAGGATCTGAGTTTCGATCCTTTTCGTGTAACTGGCTGAAGATTGACTCAGCGTTTCATCCTTTCAGTGTTGGTAAAATGAGTATCTAGTTCGCTGTGGGTGAAGTGTAGGTAACTGAGGAAGGCAATGGCAGACCACCCAGTAAACATCATGACACCGCATGGGTGAGATGACACCCCATGGGCCAGTAATGAACTGGTACTTTATCTAAGTAGGAATTTGAAATTGCCAAGCTTGCTTCATATGTTGCCAGTGGCTCCCATTTGTTTGTTGTTACTCCTGTGAAACAGTGACTCTTTAGAAACAGAACATATAAAGTGATGGAAATTTTTACAAAATAGGAAACCTTCTGGAACATTTTCCGTTCCACAGTTCCAAAACACCAATCCTCCATGATCACCTCAAGTTGGCAGCGTTTCTGGAACAGGTCTTGTTCCTTTCTAGCCTTGTGTGGCTGAATTTTGCTGCTTACTGACTGAATTGTTAATCTCTGGAGCAATCCCTTTTATCGTGCCGCAGAAGCTGGTTTTTGGTGTATAGCTGATGTCACTGTGACTTACTCTTCTGTGTCCTAACATTTTTTGCAGGTTTTTTTGTTGTAGAATGTCATTTTCTTGGTTATGACAAACTTCTTACATTTTGTGGTCATTTTTTATTATAATATTTGGAGATTGCAGTGAGCCATGTTGGTCCAAAGAGAAACCGATTATTTGTGTTTGTTCTCTCATTCAGGTAAATGAGAAAGGTAAAACAGAAATTGTAATTGTATGGAATGTTTAGAAGTAGTTAGGGTGCAAGATTAAAGTCTAAAAATGGTGGTAATTATTTCTTCTTGATCGCTGAAAATCTTTCAGTGACTTTTTTGGGGGGAAATGATGTTTCTGATGATCTGACAGTTAACTGTTGGCCCCCAGTGCCTCCCCCTGCCCAAGGGGCACTGGCGTGGTACTAGGATCCAGGGTAGAGGTGATAAACATGTGGCTTGGGGGCTGAATCCGGCCCACTGAGAGGGCTTATTGGACCTGTGAGCCAGGTGAGGCAACCCCCCCCCAGCTTCTGATCTGACCTGGTGGTTGGGAGTAAAGGGGGTTGCCTCAGCTGACTCATGGTTCTGATTCCCTTTCAAGGTAGCCATTCTGCTGAGGGCTCGCATATCTAGGCATATTCCTAACCACCACCACCCCCCCCCCATGCCATTCTGAAGCCAGCTGTGGCAGTCAGCCCCCTGGGCCCGGCCTGACCAAGTCACATTTATGTCATATCTGGTCCTTGTAACAAATGGGTTTGACATCCCTGATCTAGTGTGTCAGGTTCAAATCTTTACACTGCCATGGACGTTTTCTGCTTGTTTTTGGGACAGTCGCACACTCTCAGCCTAACCTTCACATGATAGTTGTGAGGATAAAATGGAGGGGAGGAGAATGGTATAAGCTGTTTTGGGTCCCTACTGGAGAGAAAGGCATAGTACAAACGAAGTAAATAAATGCTGTGATGACCCTTGATTGCATGTAAGTGATGCCTTCTGAGTAGCAGTTATATATTAATCGGAAGTCTTGAAATGTCCTACAGCCAGTGGTGTTTGTTAAAAGGAATCCAACCTTGTAATCTTGTGATGCAGTAAACAGTAACACCTCCTTGTGTGTCACAGTTGACTGAAACGGACCCGGTAAATATAAAAAATAATGACTCTTTTGTTGGACTAGTGATTTTTGGGGTGGTAGTTTTAGAATCCAGCTCAGACAGTTTTGGGCTGTGTTTGTAGTGTATCAGATACTGATCCTGTAGCGTTACTTGTTTCTGTCTGCATCATTTGGAAGAGACAAATTGCTTAGGGAAGACATTTCACCTAGTCATTTACACAGTTTCAAGAAATTTAGCTTTTCTGGGGGCCAGCCAACCCTTCTGACTGAAATCACAGACTGGTTAGGATAATTCTATCCCTTGATGTGTATTTTGTTTAGCTCCTCTGTAATTATTCAAATAAGTTTGATCATGGTCTTTACTGAAATTTACAGCAAAACAAACCTTAAGTGCTGTGTGAAATGTTTTTATGCATTTTCCTTGACGCTTTGAAGAGCATGAGTTATAATATTTTTATTCCTCTTTTCTCCCTAGTCAGTGTAACTCCCAGTGGGTTACTTCATTGAAACCAGTTAAAACCTTATTTCACAAAAATATAGTGCAAATAACATTAGAGCAAGTGAGCTGCTCTATCATAATAATGACCTCCACTCACAAGCCACCAAAAGCAAGTTGGAAAACTCTGCCTTACAAATCCTCTGCAGTCTCCACTGTTTCTTTGTAAGGTTGGGACTTTCCTGTGTCCTCAGGAATCTCCTTCTACCCTTGGCTACTGAGAAGGCCAAACTTCTGAATGACTTTTGTGGGGGAATTGATAATCGGTTGATTGAATCTGCCTTGAGAGTATGCAAGGGTTGTGGCAGTCCTGCAGATTCATTCAATTCCTGTCAATGCAGTGCCCCACTCTGCCCCAATTGTAACTTCTATGTTTTCCTCAAGGGCAGCCCCACACGGAGCGCATGGTGGTAGCCCAGTGTCCTGGTAACCGTAGCACGGATTAGCATAGCTAGGTCAGCTGAGTCTAAAAACAGGGAACAATTACATTTCCATGCCAGCAGGTTTTGTTTTTCTGTGCAAGTTCTTCCTTAATAACAGTTTCTCCTGATTTACCTGTTAGGCTAAATGGTCTGTAATGTCCTGGATGACCTATTGACCCCCTTTTAAAAACTGCCATAACCTTTGCTACCTCCCAGTCCTCTGGTATAGAGGCCAATTTAAGTGAGTAGGTACAGGTTAGTAGATCAACAATGTTCCTTTAACCTGAGACCTTTTGCTTTTTCTGATTGTTTTGACTTAACCCCACAGGTTTTTAATAGTTTCAAGACGTCCCAGAGAGACTTGAATGTCTTATTTTTACCTTTTAACCTTTCTCCTTGATTCTCTAATGTTTGTAAAGTTTCGTCTTTTGAAGCCATACCTGATAGTTCAGACCTTTGGGAGCAACTTTCTATTGACAATAAGACCAGTGTGTCAGTGTTTCCAATTAGTGCAGCAACATTTGCATCTCTCACCAGATCTTGAGTCCTGCTCAGAACCAAGTCCAAGGTCACTGTGGCTGGCTCTGTGCCTAACTGTTCCCATACATGTTCATTTATGATATCTAGGAATCCTATTTCTTTGTTATGACTCTATTACGCATTTGCCTATTCAGTGTGAAGATATTTGATGTCGCCTAGTATTACAGGATTTTCTGCTTTAGTCACTTTCCATATTTCCTTCTCCATCTCAATGATTTTGTTCCAGTGAATGATAATACACCCCCATCTTTAAGTAACCCTTGCAGAATGATTCTGTGAGGGAGTTTATTTCCCATATTTCCCATAAGATACATCTTATTTGACTTTTTGACCCCTCTGATAACCGGAACACCATTTTCACATGTCCCTCCCTGTTCTCACTACTGTGTTTCCTTGAAAATAAGACAGGGTCTTATATTAATTTTTGCTCCAAAAGATGCGTTAGGGCTTATTTTCAGGGGATGTCTTATTTTTTCCCCGTGATTTTGTGCCCCTCATGTGACCAGATCAGCTGCGCTGGGAAATCCGTAACTAGGGCTTATTTTTGGAGTAGGGCTTATATTTTAAGCATCCTCCAAAAATCCCCAAAAAATCATGCTAGGGCTTATTTTTGGGATAGAGCTTATTTTTGGGAAAACAGAGTATACTGTTTATAGCCAGGGATGATTTCCCCCCTTCCAACAAGTTTCTGAGATCCCATTATATCTAAGTTATTATTTAGCACCAAGCATTCTAGCTCGCCTATCTTGGCTTGGACGCTTCTAAGATTAGCAAACAGGCACCTGTGCCTGATTTTTTTCTCCAGGTGTCCCCACTGCCTTCAGTCCTTAGGTTTCCTTACATGGTCCTTCTTCACTGCCAGTTTTAGAGTTCTTTCTCCTGTTTTTCCTCAAGAATTTACCACAACAACCCTTTGGAATGAGTCATTCTGAGCTGGAGGTTCTCCAACTCCTTTTGGCTTTCTTCCAGGAGTTACTTTAAACTGTTATATCACCTTTTCGACGTTAAATACTAGCAGCTTGGGTCTCTTTCCATTCAAGTGAAGCCAGTCTCTTGTACATGTTTGGCTAATCCCAGAAAATTCTCTAGTGCCTAACAAATGTAAACCTTTCTTGTTAGCACTTCCTTGCACATTGAGACCCCTAATTTCCACCTGTCTAACCAGTCCTGCTTGTGGAACTGGTAGCAATTCTGAGAATGCTACTTTAGAGGTCCTGGCTTTTAACCTTCTGCCAAGTAGTCTACATATTTTCCTCCAGGATCATGTCAATGTATTTTCCAATATCATTGGTGCCAACTCCTCCCTCTTACTGGCTATTATTATTATTATTATTTATTCAATTTCTATACCGCCCGATCCCCAAAGGGCTCCGGGCGGTGAACAACATAATATATAAACAATAAAAAGGAGCAAATCCAGTAAAATGCAAACATAGGCTCCGTCAATAAAACATCTTAAAATACATAAAAACAGCGGCTAACAATTAGCAAATTAAACAAGAGGCGTCCAGGCTCAATTTAAAAACTCACCCCAAGAAGGGGGGGACGGCAGGCCCCTCAATATGAGGAGCTCTGTTGTACCAGTGCCAAAGCAGGAGCAGTGGGGGGGCACCATATCAGCGGCTGGACACTCCAAAGGCCCGGTGGAACAGCACAGTCTTTACAGGCCCCAAGCGGAACTCACCACAAGGTCCTCCGCGAGGGGCCCCTGGACAGTTGGTGGGAGGGTGTTCCACCAGGCCGGGGCTAGCGCTGTGAAAGTCCTGGCCCGTGTGGAGGCCAGCCGCATCATTGAGGGGCCGGGGACCACCAGCAAATTGTAGGGACATATGGGGTGATGCGGGTCCCCGAAGGTACGAGGGTCCCAGACCGCGTAATGCCTTGAAGGTCAGAATCCACACCTTGAAGTAGCCCATGATGTCCTAAAAGCGAGTATCTCGTGTATCTTCTCTGGGAAGACATCACCATTTGATCAAAACTCTTTTAACAGATCACCCTTTTTACATTCCTAATAACTGAATCAATCACTACCAAAGCCCTCCTCCCCCAATTTCATAGTTGGACCGAACCCAATTACTGAAATATGAACATGATCTCTAGGTTGGTGGCGTTTCTCTGCAACATACAACCAAGTCAACTTTTAAATTGTCAATGTAGTCTTATCTATGGTACAGTCTCCTAAATCCTTTTTACCATAATAATCATCTTACACCAGGAAGTCTCAGATCCTGCTCCTTAGTAAACTTGGAGACAGTTCCTGGTGCATCCTGTATCAGTAATTCATTCTGTGAGTAGTTTGGTGGCTGTAAATGATGGTGATGTAACCAATGCTTTTGAATATTATGTTTTGTCATCTTAAATGCCAGCTGTCACAGAAGCTCGTGTCACACCCTGTCTTTGTATTCTTGATGATACTATGATTATTTGTTCCAGTTTTGTAGCAGTTGGCTGCATGTTATAAGAACTGTGGGAAAATATTTCTGGCAGTCATTTTATTTTGTAAATGCATTTGAAAAAATAAACCTTATCCTAAATTTCTGGCTAATTTTTAGCTCTCCTTCAGAATAAATAATTGTTAGCTTTTGAACTGTGGATTGCTACAGACATCTACTCTTATAAAATTGAATGGAATATCTTCGTGGCAGAGCAGCAGTGGCGTAGGAGGTTAAGAGCTTGTGTATCTAATCTGGAGGAACCGGGTTTGATTCTCCGCTCTGCCACCTGAGCTGTGGAGGCTTATTTGGGGAATTCACATTAGCCTGTAATAGGGGACCTTAAGCTTCTTCCAGATACCAGGAACTACATTTTATCAGTTTCACCAGCATGGCCAATTGGCCATGCTGGTAGGGGCTGATGGGAATTGTAGTTCCTGAACATCTGGAGAGCCGCAGGTTCCCTACCCCTGGCCTGTACACTCCCACACACACCAGCTGGGTGACCTTGGGCTAGTCACAGCTTCTCGGAGCTCTCTCAGCCCCACCTACCTCACAGGGTGTTTGTTGTGAGGGGGGAAGGGCAAGGAGATTGTAAGCCCCTTTGAGTCTCCTACAGGAGAGAAAGGGGGGATATAAATCCAAACTCCTCCTCCTCCTCTTCTTCTTCTTCTTCTTCGTCTGAAGTGGTTTAGAAAGTGGTGTAAATATGAGAGACTGTAGTAAATTTCTGGGTCTAGTTGATATTTTATATAGATTTTTTAAGATGAAGGACTGTAGTCATAATAATCAACTGAGGAAAATAAGTGGGTTGGATCCCACTTAACGTTACTGGGGATAGAAGGGTGGGTGATACTTGCCAATTTCTCACTCCTGCTCCAGACCTGTAATTCCTTCCTTATGCTTTTCCTAGATATCCCTGTCCTTTGGGAGCGATGTTTTGGAAGGGGGAGGCAGGAATGTCACATTCTGCTGATTGAAATCCTTCTGTCTGTTAAATTTTGGTAGGTTCCAGCCAGTGATTATAGGTACTTCTGCTCCTTTGTCTCTGCTTTTAATTGTACAAGACATTGAAGGCCATTCTGAATTGTCACTTGTCCTAACAGTTTTATATCTAGTTAAATTATGGGTAAATCTTTTTTCAGTAGTTCTGATGCTCAAAATGCATGGTTGCTTAGCTGCCTGTCTCCCCAGGCATCCTTGGTTGAATCCAACCAAATTTGACTTCAGCCCCAGTTCCATTCTGGACTTTATTTATTAATTAAATTTATATCCCGCCCTATCCCCACAGGGCTCAGGGCAAGTCACAACATAAAGGTAAACAATCAATAAAACCATTAAAATAGCAAATGCAAATATTAAAAATAATAAAACAATAAAAATCCCAATGCCTAATAAATACAACAGATGGTTATAGACAATACATATCTCCGTCACCACATCTCCCACCCCCCTCCCCCAGAGGTCAAAAGGAGATGATCTTACATCAGGGGTCTGCAACCTGCGGCTCTCCAGATGTTCATGGACTATAATTCCCATCAGCCCCTGCCAGCATGGCCAGTTGGCCATTCTGGCAGGGGCTGATGGGATTTGTAGTCCATGAACATCTGGAGAGCCGCAGGTTGCAGGCCCCTGTCTTACATCATTCAATCTGGATGCCCCACTTGACTTTACCTCCTGCTCCACATGGCTTTTGTAAGTGCAGGCCCCATGACATAACCCTTTTTGGTGGCCATAGGGTTGGATCAGACTCCTTTGTTGTGTGGCAGTAGCATAAAATGTGGGCTTGCCTTTACAGAACAACTGTTTTGTAGGTTTAAAACAAAACAAGTCCAGGGGCACCTTAAAAACTAGCAGTATTTATATTGGTGTGAGCTTTCATGAGTCAGAGCTTACTTCCTCAAATCGCATGGGAAGGCAGCAAATCCTTTTCCTCATTTTTGTGCAGAAAATTGCAGAAGGGGAAGAGGGAAAGGGAGAAGCTGAGCGAAGAAAGGCTTGATACAAATCAACCGCCTCAGGTTCATGATACCAGGCCTCTTAGTTCAGGGGAATTAGTTTTGACACAGGCATCTGATAATTGTTGTTGATTTCATGAAACAATGCATCTAGAAGTAATTTTTTTTTTCAAAAATAAGATGGGCAGAAGAATGTTGGCAGGCATCTTGAGGTATCTATTAATGAAGGGAGTTTGCCAGGCCAGGGTGGGTATGAGGAGGGGAATTCTTTGGTGATAGCAGTGTTCAACTGAACCCTAGCTGCTGCACAGCGGGGGAATGTAGATGGAACTCAGTGCTTTTTGGTACAGCTCTGAGCATGGAACAAATAAATAATGTGTCAAAGAAATGATATCTCTCATGAAACACTCGTAAACATTTCTATTTTCCCAGTATCTCTGGTGATGAGTAGTGTCTGTTTTACAACAGCATTAAAAACCTCATTGTATAATAGTCAAATACAAAATCTTGCCATTGACATCATTACATAGGTTTGTATCCTGCCATAGAGAATGAAGTTGAAGGGTAAAGTTAGTGGTAGAAGTCATGGAGAGTAAATAGTTGGTCTTGCAGTTGGTTACTGTCATGCAGAATATGATTTCTGAAGCATAATCTTCAGGATACTAAGAATAACATTAAAAATATTTGTAAACAATACATAAGTCCTTTCTCTCATGTTTTGTTGATTCAGGACGTTGCATTGCAATTAGCCACAGACTGCTTTCAGTTGTTCTTTTACTTGGACCACCTCTTTAGAAATGTGTAGCAATAAGTTAGGGAAATCAAGTTCTTTTTCTTGTTGGACTGCATACCATATATTCCAATCTCCTATGGTCGATTTTTTGCACAGAAGGAAAGCCTGCTCCTTATCTCATATTTGCAAAAGGACTTCATACAATGAAACAACCAAAGGTGAAAGCACTTTTGCCTTAAGGCGTTGCTATTCTTAGCAATGGAAAAAAGTGATACTGAGAAGTAATTGATTTTCTATGCTACATTAAATATTGAATTTCATATAGAAGCACAATTTTCTAATACTTTCTTGTATCTATCCAGTTTACTGCTAGCTTTGTTCAGGGTCAAACTAGGGCCAGAACCACCTGGCACTATGGCCACCCATTGGTGTGTATGTGTAAAGTGCCGTCAAGTCATGGCAACCTCCTAGGGTTTTCAAGACAAAAATGTTTGGAGATGGTTTGTCATTGCCTGCTTCTCCATTACGGTCTTGGTATTCCTTGGAGGTCTCACATTCAAATATTGTTGAAAACTCAATAAAGGCATTAACAGCTTCAGCAGCACAGTATAGCATATTGTGGCACAGTGAGGAAATAGCACAGCATTTTGCAAGACGTGATTATAGTTCTAACTTCAATCATAGTCTTATACATTTATTATACATGTTCATAAAGGTCTGATAGCCATGATCACTCAATTGAATCTCCATGTAAAAAAGTAAAATACCAAATTCTAGAGGCATGCAAAATTAAAGTTTGCTCATGTTCTCTTTTTAAGGGACTTCTCAAGAGGCCTCTGACTGGTCATTGTAGGAAACAGTATTCTTGGCTAAATGAATCTTGGATCTGCCCCAGGCAGGTTGCTCTTGTGAGCTGGCAAAAGGGTTGACGTTAAGAGGCAAACCAAAATGGCAGTACAATCTGAGCAGTAAATCAAAAGATATGAAAATCAGTCATATGGAACTCCAAACCTTAAGGTCCATTCTATAACCAATCTGGAATGGCTACTTGAATTATTATTTGTCACTTATGTATTAAGCAGGAGGAAAATCCTCTTATATGATTCTCAGGTTATTTTCTGCTGAATTGTAATGAACACCAATGATTTCTGCTTTATGAATCTTAGTATTTCTTTTTAAAGGAACACTAGTTGGCGAGCTTGTAGCTGGGACAGTGCCAGGACCTTTTCCCTCCCTCTGACCCATCTCTCTGTAGAGAAGGTTGTTTGGTGTATCATGGGAAGCAGTGAGAGATGCTGTATCATTGATGGTACCTTGCTTTTTCTGGGAAAAGTAGACAGCCTTAATATCTTTATTATACTGTGCCAAATGCAGGTTGTGGTAGATGAAATACCAGTAAATACTGACACATTACAAAAAGGCTGTCTATTTTTAATTCTTCTCTGGTCATATTGGTGAAAATTGCTGCAGAAAGTGTACCCTTGCCAGTACAGTTTAAATCTGAATATCAGTGTTTGTGTAGTTCTGATTTTTGTGTATATTTATTTATATGGATAGCATTTTCCAAATTGTTGCTTCTAATCTTGTATAGATAGTTAAAAAAATACAAGCATTGGAATTTCTGATTAATCATCATTGTGTAGAATTTGAATGGCACTACCTTTTGGTCAGCAGGGGCTGTTTGCCCCAATTCTGTGAGTGTTCAACATATTTTGATTGCTGTCTGGATAAATGGCCACACTATGCTCAGTTATTTTCTAAGAAACTGAAGCACAGACCAGAGGTTGTCAACAAGAAAGTCCTTCCTAGAGGATAACAACTTAGTAATGCGGTTAAAAATTCTATAAAATACTAATTCCTTGAAAACAACGTGACGTGAAACAGTAGCAGAAGCATTGCAGTAGCAATTTAAACTAGGCTTGAACAAAACAAAACAAAAAATTGGTAAACTTTGGGTTTGAATTTTTCAGCTTTAAAATTATCAGTGAAGCCAAAAAGCCTGAATACCTGTATCCTGAATATGTTTGGGTTTCCCAAAAACTTGAAAATATTCAGCTCCATTTTAGCCTATGGAGATTTTTTTTGGGTTTCCATCTGTAGGGGGAAGTGTTTTTCAAGTTAGAGGCACCAAACTTGCATTGTGGGCTTGGGAGACTCTCATGAGAAGAGCATTCAGGTTTAGTGAAGCTTAGTTCAGGGGGTTGCCAAAATCTCCCGTTAGAAACAGTTCCTCTGAATAAAAGTAGCAAACTTCAGAAAACTGTTAATAACCTTGTTTTGATAAAAAAAACAAGGGGAGGGAGAGAGACAGAGAGAAAGCCCCTCCCCCCCAGTCTCTTACATCTCGAATGTTCAGGCACTCTCCCTATGTTTCAACCCCCCACCTTCGAAAGCAAAGGAGAGAAGGCTTCCCTGTGCATAGGGGCATACCTACAGAAAATGTTGCCCGGGTCAAAGAACTGAAATTGTACCCTCTCCCCCAAACATGCGACAATCATATTTTAGATAACTGTTTAATAATATTTGCTCAAAAATACAAATCAAGCTCCTTACACAAGTTGGGGACACCTGAAGCATCCCCTGAAATAATTTTTGGTTAGTTTCAAAGAACCAGCCAAGTACAGTGGTTAAGAGTGCTGCGTTAGGATCTTTGAAATCTCTCTCTCATCCTTGGGTGACCTCGGCCCAGTCCCCCTCTCTCAGCCTAGCCTGCTTCACATAACACTATGTTCACTGAAAAGAATGATTAACGCAGTGGGCAGTATCATCAAGAAATATCTGAAGAACGTTCCTGATCACCAAAACTGGACCATCGTTCACAATGGATTATGCTGTAATTATTCTGCCTTGTTCTTTCAAATCACTTTCAATCACAGAATGCCCCACAATCCTCTTTCTGTACACCTGAAACTGTCTTATATGGAATCAGACCATTGAACCGTCAAACTCAGTAGTTAATACTTCAGCTGGCTGCAGCTTTACAGGATCTCATGCAGAGGTCTTTCACATCACTTATTGCCTGATTTTTTAAAGTGGAATTTCCAGGGATAGAAACTGGGATCTTCTGCATTCCAAGCAGAGGCTCTTCCACTGATCTTGGAATGTGGCCAGATTGTGGGTGGTCAGAATGGGATTGGAGAGAGCCAGGTTCAAATCCTTTGCTGTGGAATCCTGTTGGATGATGTCTCTCTTTCAACGGGGTGCTGGTGCTTGAGTCTCAGAAAGGACGAGAAGGAATGGGGGAGGAGTACAGCGCAGCACACAGTGGAGGACTGGGTGGCTGCATTGGAGGATAAGTGTTCTCACTTCGGGGTGGGGGGCTCTGGACTGCCAGGTTCCCCCCTAAGCAGCGCCTGAGGTCTCTGGGCCCCCCAATAAATATGCCAGTGCCTGTGCAGTCCCTTTTGCTGCGCTTTTGAGTTGGCAGCAGAGAGCATGCTGGACTCCATATAGCTTACCCGATGCTGAAAGGAAGCCACTCCTTGCTTCCTGTCACTTCTGATCTTTTGCCCTCCTGTGCTGATCGAGAAAGCTGGGGGCTGTGAATTTCTGTGCCATCAGGAACCTTACAGGGAACAACAGTTCACGGCACACCTAGACACCTCTTAAGGCGCGCTAGTGTGCCGCGCCACACCATTTGAGAACCACTGAGCTAAGGGATAGAAAATCTTGAACAATTTCAATTTTTCATCAATCTTAAAATGGTGTAATTCTTCAGACATCATTACTTTTGTCTTCATGCTCAGCTGAAATCTTGCTTTGGAACTTTCTGCCTTCATCAGTAGTCATTTCAAGTCTTCATTATTTTTTCCAGTAAGGTGGTGCTATCTGTATATCTCAAATTGTTAATGTTCCTGCCACCAATTTGCTCTCCACCTTCATCTAAATCTAATCCAGTTTTCATGATGATATGCTTTGCATGCAGATTGAACAGGTAGGGGAGATAATACTCATCTTGTCTTGACACTTTTGCTCATTGGAAACCATTCTTTTCCTCCATATTCTCTCCTGGTCTTTTGCTCAGAGTATAGGTTGCAGCACACCCATTTCTTAAAACTGTCCATAGTTTTTTATTAGGGTTTTCTTTTGCATACATATAGTGCAAAACATGATGAATGCACATTTAAACATTCTAAATCTTAGTAAATCAGAAACTTTTAAACATCCTAAATCTTAGTGAGTCAGAAAGATTATAAATACATGCATATTATAAATTCTCCAGGTTCATTGAGATAAGTGTCCTATGAACAATCCATACACAGGAAATCATATGTATTCAAAGCTGTTTGTTTTTTTGCTGCCAAGTCACAGATGACTTGTGATGACCCAGTTGGGTTCTCCCACTGAGCTTGAAGACATCTGGGTGTCCAATCAGGAGGCAGGAAAAAACCTTTTGCTTCTGATATATCTGTGAGACACTCCCCTTCTTCCCCAGATCTCCTGCCTCCAGGGAGAGCAATTCTCTAGTTGCCTTCATCCTGATTTATTCTTACAATCTTTTTTTTGGCCTTTCCTCATTCTTTACTTAATTGCTCATCTCTGACTGTGTCTTCTGTTGACTCTAACTCCACTCCTCTATCCTTGGTGGTAAATTTGAGGAGACACTCACAGCCCGTTGAGCTGTGCGTGGGGTGACTCTGGTGCTTTTAGCATTTTGTTAGTAGCTCATTGCTGCTTGCTTGCTGGATGGATGGAATGGAACAATAGGGGGACATTCTTTCACTTGACAGTGAGCTGTTCAAGCTTCCCTTGTGGCCCGTGAAGAACAAGGGGAGATTTGGGCTGCTACTGCTCTTTTCTCATTTTTAGAGGCAGCTTTTCACACCTCTAAAAATGGTGCGAAAATGTGGTGTCCAGCCTCACCGCAAACCCCGCCTCTTCACTAACCATCTGAAGGGCTCGGAGGCATGGAAGAACATTGCAGAGGTCAACTCCTCAGATTTCCTCAACCACCCAGCCACCTGATTCGGCAGCCAGTAAAGTACCTGTTGGCCGCAAAAAGCCAGTTAAATGATGAAATAATTGGTTTTATTTTGGGAGCCATGAGAGAGGAAATGGCTGACCTGTTCCAGCAGCACCTTGGAAGTAGACCCTCCAGACCCGCCCTGTGCTCTTCAAGGGCCTTCCAGCTCAGGCCAACAACAGTCAGCTGGCCCCTTGGACTGGCTGACCAAAGTGGCTTGAAAAAGACCCAGAGTTTGCCCAGAATAAGGAATTCTTTCCCAGTGTGACTGTGAAGGTCTTTCCATTCCTTGAGTTTTTTTAAGAAACAGGTGCAGAAGAAATGGGAGAAGCCCATCTCTAGTAGACAGTTTCCGGGGTTCATTTGTAAATTATATGTGATGCCCAAGTATACTAATGATATGCTTCAAGTTCCTCTTATAGACACCCCCGAGGCAGTGCTTCAGACAGCAGGCTTGGTCTCAGAGAACGATGAAGGACAGATCAAGCATGCCTTGAACCGCAAGGTTGACCAGATCTCCAGGTGAACCGATGAGGCCATCGCCATGATGATCAGGGCTTCAGTGGCAGCCTCCATAGTTTCTAGGGCAGCCATCATCTGGTCTGGTAAGATGGTCTAGTTGGTTCGTGGATGGTACGCTGGAGGGTGCCAGCAGAATACTGAAGGCTGCTTCCTTTGCTGCTGGCACCATGCTTCACACACTTACTGTTCCACTTGAGCCCTCGCCTCTGCAGCCGCCGCCAGAAGGCTTCTGTAGCTACGGGCCTGGCAGGCAGATCAACAGTCTAAGTCACTGGTTTTGCCACCTACTCCTTTCAATGGAATCTTCTGTTTGGAGATCTTCTGTTGAAGGAGATCTTGGTTGACACGAAGGATAAAACCGAGGCAATTCTCAGGACTCTCAGAAGGTTCAATTGGAGACTGGCTAACATCAGTTATTTCTTTCATATGCAACATGTCCTGCCTTGCTTGACTCCTGAAGACCCTCCTGGAACCAGTCTCAGCAGCAGGACTTCTACAACAGCAAGTTCCAACCCAAGGGGGCATGATGCCAGTTGGCCGTGTGTGTGTGTGTCTGCTACTGTTCTAAGAGGCTTTCAGTCTGACACAGATGCCTGGACAAGGGAAGTCGTGTTGTCTGGGTACGTGATTGAATTCCTCCCCACCCCTCCTGAGAGGATAATGGTATCTCTCCTCTCCAACAACCCATCCAAAAGGACAAGCACAATTGAGGCAATCAATCACCTGGGAGGTGCTATAGAGTGGGTCCTCCTCCCAAGAGAGGGATAGATGTGAATTTGATTCTGTGCACTGTGCCCAATGGAGAGGAATGTGCCATTCTTGATCTGAATTTCATGAACAAGTTCATCAAGTTACAACACTTCAGAATGGAGATTCCATTGCCGAGAGAACTCTCCCCACCCAGAGAGCTCTTCACATTGACTGACCTTATGGACTCTTATCTGCATGTGCCCATCCCCCCCCCCCCCCCCCAGTCGTTTCCTCTGATTCTGTGTAGGAGGTGAACATTTTCAGTTCCAAGCCTGCGCTTTGGGCTCTGTACTGCTCCCAGAGTCTTCTCAAACATTTTTGTCAACCTGGTTGTTTGGTTTCGAGAGGCAGGGGTGAGGCTCCACCCATATTTGGATTACATCCTCATCTGGTCCATATTTACTAATTCTTGTGCTTTAATCTTGTTCAAGTGTATAATAAAGTGACACCAAAATTTTACTTTGTGAATGCCTTTTCCCTTCCCAAAACTTTCTGTACACAAAATTTTCCCCATAAGCATTTTCTTTAACCATTGGTCAGTTACAGGTACTTCTTCTTGTTTCCATGCTTTGCCCTATCAACATTCTGGTATCCGTAAATACATTTCCCAATAAACAAATCCAACTAGAATGAAGTTCCTTTTGGCACAATATTTAAAAGAGCGTCATAATTGTGCATTGCTACTAGATATGTATCAAAGATCTCTCAACCTCCTTATACCTCCAACATTGTTTTAGTATAGGTGATAGTCTCCCTTACGTCAACATTCATTAACATTTTTAGATAGCTTTATGGAGACTAATTAATTGGCTTCAGATATGTTCTCGAGTAAATCCCTTTCCTTATATATAGTTAGTTTTAACCCCACATCAGCAACTGTGGCATAAATAGATACTATCAAACAACTCTGTTTAGCCGGATATACTAGAATTGATTCGAGAGGCCAGGATTTGTGATTGTGTACTCTAAATGAAGCTTTTGATGTGTAAACATAGGAAAAAAGAGCAACACCGCATTTTTATGTGTATGCTGTATTTCTGCAAAATACATAATTATACCTTCCTTAATGAAGTTTTTTTATTCTGCTCAAGCCTGCTTTTTCCCAGACATCGAAATTTCTTAGCTAAAAGATCTCAGAAAAATCTACACGTTGGAATAGAAGATTGCAGTTTTAATCTGAATCTTACTTTTATCCTAATGTATAGATAATGCTGACTGGACTACTTTAGATCTCTGCTTATTTCTAACCAAATCCAGCTACTGAATGAGCATGGTCACTCCCATATGTTCATCCTTCCATATTCTCTCAATCTTGTTTTTGTTAAACTGATAGAAAATGCAGCAAGACAAATGGCATCTTAATGTCTTTTTATGGTTGGAGCAGCCAATCCTCCTCTGTCCCATTCTTGTTGCATTACTTACAGATGTAATCTAGGTTTTCCAATCCCAGATTTATTTATTGGACATACTTTGAATCTTTCGTAATGTAGAAGTACTAACTTCTAATGAGAGTGTAATCATAATAAAAAGTACTTTTATCAAAACTTTCATTTTAAGATTCTTCCTAACCTTATAACTTAGAATTAAATTAATTGCTGGGCAGCCCCAGCTGCCCTATTGCATCATCCCCAGGATGGTTTTCCAACGATGCAGGGAGCCAAAACAGCAAAAGAAACCGCCTGCCATCAAAAAGCCCTCCACAGGGCTCCCATGGATTTACACCACCGAAAAGGTGGCGTAAGTCCAGGAGCTGGACTCTGGTGTTTCTGCCGGTGAAGTGGGGGGTGGAAGCTAATTACCATCAGTTCCACCTCTGGCCATACCTCCAGAACTTGCAACACCAGTGCAGACAATGGGAACTCAGGGGCACTAGCAGGGGCACCACTGTGCCCGACTAATTTGGCAGGCCACGGTGGCCAGTTGACAGTCGATCTACTCCTCTGCCAGGGCAAGTCCACTGGCATAGACCTGTGCAACTTCCAACACAGGATTCACCCACCCACCCGTTTGGATGGGACCATTAGATCATTAACTGTCCTTTTAAATAAGGAATTCAGATTCTGCTGAATTGCTTTCTCTACATTGTCAGAAACAACCACACCTAAATACTGAATCTCACTGTTTTTCCAAGAAGAACTGGTCAGAATCAGAATATTCATTTAGTTTCCTTAAATGTATTTATCCCATCAATATCTGTTTTTAATTACTTATTTTATACCCAGATATTCAATGGAATCATTTAGAATTTTAATATTTTGCTCAGTAGATTCTTTTGGATCTTGCAAGACAAAATACTAGATCATCTGTATATAATCATAATTTAGTAATATTAACTTGGTATTCAAATTCTCTTTATATTATCTATTTCATAGCTAATACAAACATTTCAATGGATAAATTAAACAATAAGGGAAAAATAGGGCAACTCTGCCTACTCTCCCTTTTAATGAAAAATATTGACTAGCACTTACTCTCCTTTTTAATGAAAAATAGGGACCGGTCAATATTTTTGCCTAAGGTAATTGATATATCTACCCATTTACAAAATTTATTCCCAAAATTAAAACACCTTTATACTTCTGTAAAGAAAGCCCAATCTATTCTATCAAATACTTTTTCATCATAGATAAAATGTACCACTGTAGGTGTGCCTCTTATCTGAACTAGATTAAGATAATCAGTTGCCTAGTATTTCCATGTCATTAGTCTACCTTTTATAAATTTGTATGAAGAATACCAGTGTAGTGTATACAATATGTCTTTATTGGATGATGCTTAAAAATGTTTAAAACAATGTTAAACACTTCAAATTATAATTCAATAGAAATGTGGATCAAATGATTGCATCTCCAACTACAGCAAAATATCAAATTGATTTCATGTCACTCATATGAATTAACCTGACACGTTTCCATCTGATAGTTTTTTTTTAGAGGTCACAGTATGTAGACACACAAACAGTATTTATCATGCAATACAAATTAGTACTAAAGTCGAAGTATCCAGTAGAAAGGTTGATTGTGAGTCTCCAATCAAATGTAGGTCACATTACTGCAAGATAGCAGTCTCTATTCATTCAGCAACTCATATTATGGGTGGTAATGAAGAACTAACTATCTGTTCTTAACCAGATTGAAATTTACAAAATCTGTGCCATTGCAAATCCGTAATCAAACATAGTTTGTTTAGCTTTAAGCAACAATTTGGCTTCCTTGAAAGCATCATGCAATTTCAGTTGATATTTTGCTGTTTCCCAGTGTATTCTGTCCTCTTTAGCTCTACAGCCAGTGGTGGGATTCAGCAGGTTCGCACCACTTCGGTAGAACGGGTTGTTAAAATGGTGCTTGTTAACAAACAGTTGTTAAATTATTTAAATCCCACCACTGGAACTGGTTGTTGAATTATTTGAATTCCACCAGTTACAGCCCCATCCTAAACGCCAGGCACCTGACCGTGGCGCTGCAGACACATCAGGCTGCCATTCCCATGGAGATTTCCTGGCAGTACAGGGAGGCTTAAAATGCCAAAAAGCCCCCCTGTTGCTGGGAAGTCCTCGTTGGAATTAATAGAATTGCGGTATAAGTCTGTAGTCCTGGCCACTACTGTAGGCTCCTTCCCTGGCCACGCCCCCAAACTGCCTCTGCTACTCCAGCCAGCGGATCAGTCCCTCTGCCGGGGCAAGTGCCCTGGGGGAGGGCAGATTTACCTGTGCCACTCCCACAGGTGGATTTGGCGCCCCCCCCCCCCCCACTTTGGACGGGCTCCTAGTTATCTAATGTTTTTACTTCTCTGTGTAGTATCATTTATTAATTCTTGTCTCAGTTTTTCTCTTTGGTTTGTATAATAACTATCTTGAGACATTAAATAACTCATCCTAAGCTTTAGATGAACTCCAAACTGCTATCCAATGAACATCTTGAGTATCATTTGAAAAAAGGATGTTTCTTCTTTTATTTTTTCAATCAGCTGTCTAATCTGTAATTATAAATGATTTAATTATAATATCATTTAACTATCTTTGAAGTTTTTTGGAATCTTAGAGGTATTTCTCGTGGATGACTCAAACTTGGTTTTCATAATCCCTTTCATATCCCCTAGTATTATCAATTCTGTCATCTATTCTGTTACTCTTTGATGTGCAACAAAAAGATGTTTAGTTATTATTTGGAGCATAGACACAACCTAAAATAAGTTTCCAGGATCTATTTAGGCCATTAAAAAATAAATCAATTGTTTTCATCCTTTCATCCATTAACAACTTTTGAATATAATTTTTTTTAGAAAAACAGTTGCTGTTCCCTTTTTTTTAGATAAGACAAAACTGCTCATAGCTTTTCATGATTTGCACAGTCTAAATCCTTTGGTGTAATTTCTAAAACACAAATTGATTGTCTTCTGAAATTCTCTGGTATGCTCCAGCAACCATCGTACATTTGTTATATTGATATGTAAAGTTTTACAGAACTTTTAACATTCATATACCGCAGTTTCTGCACTAAGTGGAAAAAAACCCCTTCAAGTTGGTTGATTAATCACAAGTGCTCAAATCCCTGCCCTGCTGTTATATGTGTGCTGTCTTATAAAACACTGATCCTGTGTTCATCAGTAAGCTGCACCTTCGTGATGATCTACTTGTATCAGATGAATCTTTATGGAGCCATAGGGTATGTTCTCATTTTCCCTGTCTGGTCACTTCTGGGCAGATGCGAAGGAAATTTTGCAGCCTTGAGGTGAAGTGTAGATAGAGAAAGTGAGAAGTGTGCCTCAGGAATAGGAGAATTTTATCCATCGCTGTCAGCAGGGTTCTCTGGATGATTGCTACCACCTTTTTGATGGAGAGATACTGAGATGCATCCAGAAGTATGCGAAATCTGGTATTTGGCTGTAGACTTTGAATGACTCTGCCACTGCTGATCTTGCTTGGCTTTAATATTGCTGATTCAGGGCGTACCTGTTACTTTGCTTTTGAAACAAAGTGTGTTTTATTGTGACATTCAGGGACTAGGCTCAACCTGTGCATCTTTTTCATAAGTGAACTGTATTTGTCTCTAATACCATTTTGGTTTGACTGTAGCATGTTGACATCCCTGTTAATGTTGGAAGGATAATTTTGAACTGGAGGCTTGCTGTTCCTCATCCTAAGTTGTGTACTCACTTGGTTGTTACCTAAAGGCACCCACAGACCTATTTTTCTGAGGATATTCATACCCTGGTGTAACTCAAGTGTTCAGAGTTTCAGAAATGTAATGGCTTTGGAACTCTGAATTTTTTAAATGACACATATCTTTTTAACAGTTCTCCTCAGGCCTGTTTGTACATGTCATAATATTGGGCCGGGGGTGGGGGTGGGGGGGGCTTTTGTAAAATCTTTAATTCTGAGGAAGGGCAGAATCAGATCAATAGCTACATTTATTTGAATGAAATAGGTGGATTTTTGTCTTAAATAATTTCTTTTTCTTCTGCAGACTGAAGGTCCAGTATTTACAAGATACCAGACTCCAAACTTGGACAACTAGACATGTCTAGCACATACGATGATTCTCTTGGATTTGAGGTTTCTAGTGATAGTTTCTGGGAGGTAATTTAACATTTGTGCATGTATCTTCCAAATTCCCTCTGATGTTAGCACTATGTGCTTCTGACAAAATAAAAACTTATGCCATAGTACATATTTTAATTTCTAAAAAAAATTATATAATTTTTGCATCATTTAATGTGTTGTGTTTAGCTTACTGAGACAGAGATCCTACTATGTAATTTTGTATCATTTAATGTGTCATGTTCTTACGTTTATACTTTGCTTCACTTCTCTTTTTAGATTCCTGATTTGTTCTATAAGTCTAATCCCATTGTATTTTTTTAGTGTCGCATTCTGTTAATTGTTATACCTGTGTATTTAGTAAAATGCGACTTAAGCCATTTATGGGACTGTTTTGGATTATATGTTCTTTGGTGTCTCACGCAAGTGCAGGAACATCAGGACCAAGCCTCTGCTTCTCCCCTCGCCTTTTTCCTATCCCTAACAATTCCTTGTAGAAAATAATGCCCAAATCAGGAGGCAAATGCATTAATTTGACAACAAGATCTCTTGGTTTGGGTGCCACCTTTTGAAAACTGAAAGGGATAAGTGACAAAGAAGAGAAGAGTTTGGATTTATACCCCACCTTTCTCCTGTAAGGAGTCTTACAGCAGCTTATAAGCTCCATCCCTTCCTCTCCCCACAGCAAACACTTGTGAGGGAGGTGGGGCTCAGAGAGTTCTGTGAGACTGTGACTAGCCCAAGGTCACCCTGCAGGCGTCATGTGTAGGAGTTGGGAAACAAATCCAGTTCTCCAGATAAGAGTCTGCTTCTCGTGTAAAGGAGTGGAGAATCAAACCCAGTTCTCCAGATAGAGTCCACCACTCTTAACCACAACACTATTCTGGCTCTCAGTGCATGGCCTGAAATCATAGTATATTCACTGCTACATGACTGGAGCTCAAACAATAGGGAATTCTAAGGAAATATTAGATATTAAATTAAAATAATAAACATTAAAACTATTGTCATAGCCAAATGTCCATAATGGGAAAGTTGTACAATCTTTGCCATTAACTTTGTGGATATTAAAATGCCCAGATTTTAGCTCTGCCATGTGTAGATGCCTCAGCAGGCAAAGCAAAAGATTTATAGCCAAGCAGTAAGGATACACATAGCAGCCAAAGCTCTTGCATCAAGGTTAAATTAAAACTAGACAAGTAATTATATGTTGCTGAATCAGACAGTGTATTAACCCAACCCATAACATTCCAGAATAAGGGTAGTATCTTCTGGCTGTTGGAAGAAGGCCTTTTTGAGAGTGTCTTTGTCAGTCAATCCAGAGTGATAAGATCCAACTGGCCCAATATATCATTAAAAATGCATTCGTTCTTTGGTGTAGAATGCCGTGTCTTCTTCTTTAGCAATAGTTACTTCTTCTCTTGTATGTTGTTCTTCTGTTGGTCTTGGAGTATTTCTTCTTGATTACCAGGGTTCATATCTTTAAGAATGGAATAAGACTCTGAAGTAAGACCCATTGGTGCCATAGCTGTAAAAGGCATCATAATTTGGCTACATTTCAGCATCTGTAATGGCTCCAGTATTGAATAATTCTCTTTAATTCTCAGCAAATTATTTCTAAGTTTGCCTAATCTATTACTAAGTGCAGTTTGTTTGGAGGCTGGCAAATTCCTAAAGGACTGCAGTAAGTCCTCTTCTGAATTCTCCAAATTCCACAAGTGGGCAGTTCTGGTTGTGCCAATTCACTAATTAGTTCCTGTTAAACCGTCTTTAACGACTCTCCTTTGGCTGAGACTGTGCCCTCCACTGTCTTCAGTGGCTCTCCTTTGGGTGAAGCTATGCCCTCCGCTTGAGTTTCTGTTGTCAGAAGTGGAGATATTATGGAGTTAGCAAACACTTGGGTTGGAAATATTCCCATCATATTCATCTGATTCAGTCTCTATCACTGAGTCAATAGCAACAAGGGGATTCCTGTTGTCTTAAAAGTAATACTTTCTGTTGTGCTTAGATCTATAAGATTAGCTCTTCTCCTAAATAGGCTGCTCAAGGCATATGCATTTTTAGTGAAACATACTCTGGAGTTATATAAATAATAGTCATAACAAGTGAGAATAAAGTTCAATTTGTGAAGGACCAATAATTAAGATAATTGGCAATAACTGGAGACCAGTGAACTGGAGATAGAGATCATGATAGTTGAAATGTGTAGGTTTAGCACATTAATGGAAATGAGTAGCCCTGGGTTATACAAAGTCAAGCAGTTTGTTGATTTTTTGACAAGGGGTCAGCTGTGAGAGGTGGATCTGGGCTACTGTCCTGAGTATCCTTGGCATTGAAGGATTTTTAATCATTTAAAACTTTCCTTCTCTCACCCTAAACCTCCAAACAAATTAGTGCATTATAATTTTTAGCTTGGTGTTGGTATTGTCATATTTCTAACAAAGTTAACACATAACAAAAAAGAATCCGTTGCCAGCATAAAAACAAAAGTCAGCAAGCACACACATTTAAAAAAACCCCAATGGAATAGCATTACTTAAAAACCCAATGAATAATATGAAGTATAATCTAATCAACTTTTCAGCATAGTTAAAGTGCACATGCCCATAAAGATTTATGCACCCAGTTATCTATAAAGTGGCAGTGCTCTGAGAGTGTAATACATAAACCAATCTAAGATACCAATGAAGTACTACCGCAACCATTGTGTGACCAGTCAATATAAAATGATGGTGCTTCCGAATAACACGCTAAGAAATATAAGATAATTCTTCAAACAGCTGACACACCAAGAACTTTTGAAAGGTTTCTCTTTTCTTCAAGCAAATCATCCAATGAGCAAGAGGGATAGCCCATATATTAATGAATGTAGCACTTATTCTCCCTAAAAGGGAGAATTATTATTTTCAGTTATTTTTAAAATGTGCAGTTGATATAAAGGTAATATAAATAGTTTTCCTTTTGTGCATTTGCCCTTGAGAACTAAAGTGCCCAATACACTCAAGCCCTGGAGTAGTGGAAGCCAGCACAAAGACCAGTCCTTGTCAAAGGAGCATGTGAGAAGGTGATGCCCTTCATAGGCCCTTTCCGCACAGGTCAATAAATGCAGATGAAGGGTGGGATAAAACCTATGTTGGGCGAGAACTTCACATGGTTCCCACCCCTAACACAGGTCTAACTTGCCCCTAACCCACTCTATTGGCCGCAGGGCGGGTTTTTTGAGAATTGCGTTTTCAGCTATTCTTTTATTTCAAGGCGGCTAGAAGCTGCGTTCGGGGGCTGTGATCAAACTCGAGAATCACAGCCCCCAGCTCCCACCTGCGCAGCCACACAGGGGGAACGGGCCATAATATGGCCCTGGGGATGGCCCTGCCTCCCTGTGAAACTGTGCGGGGACTACTTTCTATCCACTTTCAATGTACTTCGCAGCTGTGCAGAATTGAATTGAAAGTGCATTATTCTACATGTGCGGAGGGGGCCCCTCTCTCCCTAACCCCGCCCCCCCCCCAGCCCCAACATAGAGCTACTACTGAGCAGAAAAAAGATTTGTACTGACAGGAATCTAATACACATGCAGAGATGTGGGGGGTTGTAAGTGTGCTTCCCACTTTTTTCAAGTGTTTGTTTTCTGTAACAAAAAGGCCCAGGATATACCTAATATAGAAGGTTGCCCCCCCCTCCACTTAAACATCTGAAATATTCATATTCAAACACTGTACTTTGCTCAAGAGATCAGTTTTCTTTGCTTTCACTTGGAATTCCAGTGAGTTCCCTAGAGAGGTAGCACAGAAATGCACTAAAACAAATGAACAGGGCTAATATTTACAAGCTTAATTAAAACAAAGCAAAACACATAACTGCTCAAAGGTTAGGTTGCTTTTAAAGTGTGGCTCTCGGCCAGGAGGTTCCTCTCCTTAATAATGTGCATTTCTCATAGCAGCTGCTCTCCTCCACCCTTTGCTGTCATTTGAGGCAATGAAGAGGCTGTCATCTGCATAAGAGTGTTCTTGGTTCCTGGCGTATGACACTTGTTATATAGATGACCAGATTGCAGGATTTGATGTGTCAAGTGGCCAGGATATCAGTGTTCTAGGAAATTCAAATTAAACTTTTACACACAAAAGTGTAATGCATCTTAGGCCCCTTCCGCATACGCAGAATAATGCACTTTCAGTCCACTTTCACAGTTGTTTGAAAGTGGATTTTGCTATTCTGCACAGTAAAATCCAGCTGCAAAGTGCATTGAAAGTAGCTTGAAAGGCATTATTCTACATGTGCAGAAGGGGTCTCTGTAAATATAAGGTTGTCTGCCAATTACATGTGTTCTGTTGTTTAAAAAAAAAAAGACACTGGTACTGTTTTGGCTTTCGTGACCGTAAAGGTTTCTCTGTTCATATTATTCTTTTTAGGTTGGAAATTATAAGCGGACGGTAAAACGCATTGAAGATGGTCATAGACTTTGCAGTGATCTCATGAACTGTATTCATGAGCGTGCTAGAATAGAGAAGTCCTATGCTCAGCAGCTAACAGAATGGGCAAAAAGGTGGAAGCAACTTGTAGAGAAAGGTAAGTAGACCTTGCATGTGTACTGTGATTTACAAAATACAAACCCACTTAACTATCTTAGGGTAGTTTAATTGATTGTACAGAAGCATTAAATAATCCCGAAAAGCCTGCTTTATTTGCTTGTGAAATATTTGTACTCCCATCTTTTGCTTCAGGGTCAATTCCATTTGCAGTTCTAGGATTAAAAACATAATGAGGGAAAGAGGGCCAATGGTGGGGCGGGGAGAATGGTATCTACCTTGTCTCCCATTTAGTATTCTGGTTTGTATTCATACATAGAAATATGAAGACTCCAGCAGTGAAAAATGTAGTCAAGTATAACTGCTTTCTCCCCCTCACCCAATAGTCTAGACCAGGGGTGTCCCATTCTGGCATGGCCAATTGGCAGGGTCTGATGGGAATTGTCGTCCATGAACATCTGAAGTGCCAGAGTGGGATATCCCTGGTCTAGAGGAAGGGTTAAAACAAAAACTCCAGGAGTTATGAGGACTGACAAATATAGTGAATATCATATTATACCTATAATTGGTACAGCTATCGTTAGACCCTGTGGACATTCATACTTACAGAAGCTTAGATGATACATCACCTTGATAATGTCTTATTTTAATTGGATTGTCAAACCATGGCTCTTCTACTTACATTTTCCTCTCCCTCACCAAGGTGCTATAATTGATATCAAGAGTCCTATTGGATCAAACCAAAGGCCAGCTCATCTAGCATCCTGTTTCCTTCAGAGGCCAAAATGATCACAGAATTATAGAGTTCGAAGAGACCCCAAGGGCCATCAAGTCCAACCCCCTGCTATGCAAGGACACACAAAGCACTCCCGACATGTTCATCTAGCCTCTGTTTAAAAACCTCCAAAAAAGGAAGACTCCACCACTCTCTGAGGCAGTGAATTCCACTGTCGAGCAGCCTTGACAGTCAGAAAGTTTCTCCTAATGTTTAGGTGGAATCTCTTTTCCTGCACCTTGAATCCATTACTCCATGTCCTAGTCTCTGAGGCAGCAGAAAACAAGCTTGCTCTCTCTTCGACATGGCAGCCCTTCAGATATTTAAACATAGCTATCATGTCCCCCCTTAACCTTCGCTTCTCCAGACTAAACATCCCCAGTTCCCTAAGCCTTTCCTCCAAGATGCAGGGCATAAAAGGTCTGGTAGCGAGAGGTATGCTGCACCTGACAAGGGCATTTCCTTCATGTTGGCTCATGTTGAATTAGCACCATGCTAAAGTGTGCTTTGGCCTTTCTAGACCTGGACCCACTGAGTTGTGTGAACATGACATCAGTTATATGACATGAAGAGGGGGTGGACCAGTGTCATGGCCAGGTCTGCGGGCAGAAGACTAAGAGTATCAGGGACAGGAAACACAAGCCAAGCCTCAAGATGTATACAGTTGTGTGGAATAAGCCAAAAGTCAGACCTATGAAGGAATCATCCCCATGGTTGAGTGAATTTCTCGCCATCTGCTGGTGCTGCCTGCGTGCAGCACCAGCAACAGGTCTTTCCAAAAGGCAGAAAAAAATGCTGTACTTTGTCTCAGAAAAAGATGTTAGTATTGTCAGTTGAGATGCAACAGTCGAGAAAATTGAATGCTTTCACATTAGAATATAGTCCCAAACGAGTATGAAAATTATCATTCATTTTCACGTGCTGCCTTTGTCAAAAGCATTATTTTGTGCATTATTGAATGTGGTACTTTGATACAAGAGCATTTATAATTCATTGAAATACTATCATAAAACTTTTAAATGAATGGCGGGAGCAGGGCTAAGTAGGCACTGGGACCCAGGTGAAGCAGTCTAGAACAAAGGGGGTCCAGCATGTCGAGTTCTGTGTGGGAGGAATATACAATGTACAACATCTTTCTGTTATAGGAGAGCTTGCAGTGCAAACAAGTAGGACTCCACAACTTACCTGATGGTCCCAGTGTACTGGGTAAAGGCCTACCACAATGGAATTTTGTCATACTGAATTACTGAACTATATTGTTTTTCTGCCTAGCATTCCAGCAGGATGTTCTTCCTGCCCCTTCTGGCAAGTAGCAATCAAGGAGTTGGGTGAAACAATAGCTCTCCTTCTAACCTGGGCCAAAAGCCATTTTTTTAAACTCACCAACTCCCTTCTAGGGTGGGATTTGGAGTTCTCCTTCAGATAACACTGCCACCACCTCTGGGTTAGCTCCAGTAACATCCCCTGCTCCCTGTCGCTGTCTAGAAATACAACATCCCTGGGTTTATTCTGTACCATTGCAAGTAGTCTAGAGCATGTGAATAGCAATCAAGTCAAAGCGCCTTAATTTAAAATCCACTTTATCTCTACATTATACAGCTTCATAATAAAATACAGTTCCAGTTCTATGAATTCAGCCTAAGGGAAAAAATATAGAAAGGTTGCTAAGCTATTGAGAGTTATAAATCCTGAGCTTCTGCCCCGCCCCTCATCAGAGGTTTGCAGATGGAGTGGTTTGCTGGACCTTTGGGATAGCCTTTTCTGCAGTTCCACACGTGGTCTCTTGCACACAGAAGTGACAGATCTTTTCAAGTCTCCTCCCACATGCGTCTTATCATGTCATTACTGGTAGCCAGGCTTGATGTGGGCCTGAGGTACTGGAGCTCAAAAGCCTAGACAGAGGGAGAAATAATTCTGTTAACTTCCCTCATACTACCATTATGTGGACTCATAGTTATTTTTTCTCCCCCCTAAATTAAAAAGCTCAAGGACTTTAGCCATAAGAAGAGCAGTGCTGGATTAGATCAGTGGTTTATATAGTTTCACATGAGGGCCAACCAGATATGCCCTCCAAACCATTACAAACAAACCGCCTCATTGATATGGGTATTCCCAAGTAGGTTGAATCTGAATAATTGTGCATAAATGTGACATGACAAATGATTGTTGCTTCTTTGACCCCACACATTCACAACTTTGGTTTCTGTGATTGCACACAGTTTCAGTTTGGAACATACCAGGTTTTTAGGCATTAAATCCTCCTCCCTTTTAAGTCTCCTACTAGTGTGCATGTCCAGGGTGGTTAAGTTGTGGTTTCCTGTTCCGTTCTTTTGTTTACGACGCCAACGATTAGAAATATCCTCCTTAAAAAGTTCTGTTAGAGAACGCTTTTCTTCCATATTTCATTGTCTTAAATACTCTTCAGTATTTTTCTCCTCTTCTCCAATTTGGTCTTCTCTAGACTGAAGAATTTTGTAAGTTTTTCCCCCTCTTTTGATTCCATATTATTCTATTTATTTATGTGTTTGTTTTTATTTATTTTATTTGTGGTCTTTCTCACTTGTCTCAAAGTGGATTACGCGGAGTGGGTCAGTATAATTGACAGGATAGGACATTCAGTAAACAATAGAATAGGATTAAAATTGTAGGTGCAATCAGAAATCTAAAAACAGAAGTGAAGCAAAGCATAAGTATTAAAATGGCATATTAAATAATTCAAACATTGCATAGTATGATTCTAATTCAAGCCAGCTAAACACACTAGTATTGATCACAGTCCCTAATTCTTCATCCAAATAACTATGTGAATAATTTAGTACCGTGCAATTCTGTTGCCTGCATAGAACAGCTGTCTTAAATAATTCAGTTTTGCATAGTTTGTGGAAAGCTCGGAGAGTGGAAGCCTTCCTGACTTCCTCAGGCAGACCAGTCCATAAGGTGAGGGCCACAACGGAGGCAGTTGTTGATTCTGCCCATTTGCTGGTTGGCACCTGAAGAAGACCTTGCTCAGATGATGTTGTGGCATTGCATAGTGGGAGAGGCAGTCCTGCAGATATGAGGATCCAAGGTCATGAAGGGCTTTGTGCATGATGGACAGTGCCTTAAATAGATCCCAGCAGCTGTTGGGCAGCCAGTGGAGTGACTAGAATGGGAGTGATATTCATGCTCTGTCTAGCTCCTGATACTAGCCAAGCCATGACATTCTGCACCAATTGGAATTTCCAGATTGGTATTGAGGGGAGTCTGATGTACACTTCATTACAGTAGTCTAATCTTGTTGTTACTATGGTGTGGATTCAGGTGGCTAGATCAGCTGTATCAAGGTATAGGGCCATATCTCGGGTTGGGCTGAATTGGGAGACTTACATTTAGTCTACTGAAATAGGCTTCTTGGTTACTATATGCTCAGCTGGGTCCATGACCCATGTTCTCTGTGTTCTGGCTCTCCTGACAAGCATCTCTACAAAGGCAAGACTATTCTACAGCGAGGCACCTTCCTTCCTTCCTTCCTTCCTTCCTTCCTTCCTTCCTTCCTTCCTTCCTTCCTTCCTTCCTTCCTTCCTTCCTTCCTTCCTTCCTTCCTTCCTTCCTTCCTTCCTTCCTTCCTTCCTTCCTTCCTTCCTTCCTTCCTTCCTTCCTTCCTTCCTTCCTTCCTTCCTTCCTTCCTTCCTTCCTTCCTTCCTTCCTTCCTTCCTTCCTTCCTTCCTTCCTTCCTTCCTTCCTTCCTTCCTTCCTTCCTTCCTTCCTCCCTCCCTCCCTCCCTTCCTCCCTCCCTCCCTCCCTCCCTCCCTCCCTCCCTCCCTCCCTCCCTCCCTCCCTCTCTTCATTTGTGTCAGTTTGTAATCCCATGTGCAGACCATCCAGTTTAGCCAATGTAAATGGCACAAGAGCACTGTTGAAATGTGAGAGCATAGTTAGAGCAATGGTCTTCAATCTTTTCAGACCCAGGACCCACCTTTAACCCCAAGCGGCCAAAGACCATTACCTACCACCACCACCCCTCCGCAACACTGAGATCCACTTGTCAAACTACACCCGAAGGAATTCAGGCAGTGGTGGCATTCAGCAGGTTCGCACCACTTCGGCAGAACCGGTTGTTAAAATGGTGCTTGTATGCAACTAGTTGTTAAATTATTTGAATCCTACCACCGGAACCGGTTGTTAAATTAGTTGAATGCCACCACTGAATTCAGGGCCCTCCTAGTCAAAAAAAAAAAAAAAGCCTCCTCCAAGGTCATAATCACAGCCACTGAAAGCAACTGGACCGGTGTGAATGAATGGCGTGAGCAGGAAAGCACGAGCGCCCCTTCTGGAGATTCTTTTCCTCCTCTGCCAGTAAAAACTGACCCCCAGCAGCAACCGAAAAAGAAAGCAGGTGCCTCTTTCAGCTTGGAGCAACAGAAGACGTTGGAGAATATCTTCCAAAAGCAATACTATGTGACTGTTCCAGAAATTTGTCAGCCGGCTATTTTGTTGGACCTGTCTATTACACAGGTCAAAATCTGATTCCAGAACCACAGGAAGAAGTTTAAGAGGGAGCTCAAAGAACTCAGGCAAAGTTTCCAGCATTCAGTTCCCTTCTTGTCATACAATCCTGGAGTCCCACCCAACGTTTCCCAGGACTTTTCCGTGTATCCTCAACAAATGGCACAACCTTTTACACCAGACCTTGGTTTGCAATGTAGCTCCCCCTGCCCATTGTACCAGTCTTCACTAAATCCTCCCTGCCCACTCTCTGCTCCTCGTCGGCCATACCCCTATCCAACCCAGCTCTCAGTGCATCCAGTTGCACAGTATGAAGTTACCTACATGCCATATCCTCCTCCTGCTGTGTAAGGAACTGCAGGGCTCTGTTCAAAGACTTTGTTTTATTCTAGAGTCTGTTCATGTGGACAGTAATGTCATTGCTTTTAAAAAGTAATAAAACTTTTTTTTAACCCCAAGCGGCAGCATGAGATCCACTGAGTTGTAAATGCACAATAGGTCATGTTGTGGAAGAGGAAGACACCGGGAACATGACTTCCCTCCACTGCTACATGACTTTGCTTTGCTGTTTGCTCTTCTTGGTGTGTGTGTGTGTGTGTGTGTGTGCAAGAAAAGTGGAAGGTGTGGCACTGTTGTGCTTTCAGCAGCAGGTCCTTAAAAAAAAAAGCAGCGGAGAGAAAGGCAGCTCTGTAGGGGCTTCACAAGTCACCTGAGAGTGGGTGGGTTGAAGACCACTGTGTTAGTGGATTTGTCTTTTATAGTGTGGTTAGTGCTCTTGGATCTTCTAGTAAATTAAGTTCTTATGAGGTGAGAGAGGGTCTCCAGACTGGTGGCAGGGATTTACTCCAAGGCAGTCATGGCAGGAATTCACCCCAAGGATTTCCGTGGCAGTCCACTGTTGCTGGAGAGTAATTGCTTAAGGATGTAGGGTTATCTGGAAGCAATGCTTCCAGACCTGTGAGACAAAAGAGTTTGTGTACTGGAATAATAATCCATTCATTTAGGTGGTTTCTTATACTTTGAAACTGGTATGCCATGATACTGTAACATGGATGGGGAAACTTTATTTATTGCAAGAGCCAAAGATTCTGTTTCTTCCTAATTTAAAATTATTATTTCATTAGTAATTCAGACTGCAGTGGTTTAAAAGTTTCTGATTTTGCTGACACTTTCATCTTTGGTTGAATTCAGGTCCTCAGTATGGAACAGTTGAAAAGGCTTGGCACGCATTTATGCTTGAAGCGGAAAAAGTGAGCGAGCTACACCTTGATGTAAAAGGTGCCCTAATGAATGAAGACTATGAAAAGATTAAAAACTGGCAAAAGGAGGCCTTTCACAAGCAGATGATAGGTGGATTTAAGGAGATGAAAGAAGCAGAAGATGGCTTTAGGAAAGCCCAGAAGCCCTGGGCCAAAAAAATGAAAGAGGTAAGCTTCACACCATAAATGCCTTAGCAAACTCTGCAACTTAGGGTTCAGAATAAGGAGGTCACCCAGCCTCCTGCTTCATCTTGTCTGGTTGTTTTCATATCTTCCTTTTTACCGTCTAGCGGCTAGCCTTACAACTATAAGGGACAGGAAGGACGAGAGATGGGCAAGTTCATTCTTTTCTGGGCAGAAGTAGATTGCAGAAGACATGGGGCTGCTGCTCTACGTGGCCAGCTTGTGTCTGCACCACAAAGCTTGCCATGTGATGTGATTTTTCTGCCCTGTTTCTGCCCTGTACACATAGCACAGAGTGTTCCTATGACCCTCAGGCTTCTGTACCATAGCAGTCTCGTCTTTATCAGTTAGCACCTTTCAGAAGATGAAGGTAAATTAAGGATGCATCCTTGGATAAAATATCCTTTTATACCTAAAGGAAGTTGGGTTGTAAGTTGGGAATGGGAGATACAGTGCATCACAGGTTCCACGCTTATTTGCGTAGCCAAATAAGCCAACTATCGCTCAGCTCCACGGCTCTAATGCTGTGAGATCCTGCAGGATTCTCTCTTGTCTGCGATGCTATTTAACATCTAAACTGAGCCCACTGGGAGTGCACTGTCACCAGCATGTGGAGTAGCTCTATTTCTCCATAACAGCTGAGGGGATATCATTCCCCTGAAGGAACAGAATTGTCGCTTGGGAGTATGGCCTGATCCTGCCCTATAGTTGGAATTTCAAATCTCCTCTGTGCCAAATAGTTCCTTTTATTAGTTTTGGCTGATATGCCAGCCAGCTGTGGATCTCGCTACAGTGATCCAGCTTTGGTCATATCCAGCAGTGGCGTAGCGCCAAGGGGCCGGGGGGCATGCACCAGGTGCGCACCCCTGAGGGGGCATTGCGGGGCGGACAGGGCGTGGCAGGGGCCGGGTGCACATGTGCACCAGGCGCAGTTTCCCCTCGCTCTGCCCCTAATATCCAGGATAGGTTACTGTAATTAGCTTTATGTGGAGCTGCTTTTGGAAATGATTCAGATACTTCAGTTTGTCCAAAATGCGGCAGCCAGGATATAGTTGGGGGTGGGATGCAGGGATTGTATAATCCTGGTGCTGAAAGATTTATACTGGTTGCCTGTTTGTTTCTGGGCAGAATTTAAAAATGCTGGTTCTTACCTTTAAAGCCCAGGGTACTTGAAGGACCACCTGCTCGTGTAGTTAAGATTGGCCCTTGCTCTATCTGCCTACTTTGGAGATGAGGCAGGTGACAACCGGAGACAGGGCTTTTTCAGTAGTGGCACCATACTTATGAAATGCCCCTATTGAGCCTCACCCAGTGCCTGCATTGTTTTCTGTTAAGTACCAGGCCAGAACATGCTTGTTAACTCGGGCTTTTAATTAAGTGGTTGATCTTTTAATACTGCTTAAGCCTGGAAACTGTTGTTTTGAGCTGACCACGGTCTATTTTAATGGTTTGTTTTTATTCAGGGCTGTTTTTTAAATCCTGGATTTTAATTAATATCTTTTAATGTTTTACTTTGTTATTTTAAATTTTGTAAGCTGCCCAAGACAGGTTTCTGGAGAGGTGGCATAATTGTTTTCTAAATTAACATACACACTTTTTAAAATGTAATGGATCAGTCAGTTGCCTTTTAATGATTTAATCAACTTAATTGTAAAATGAAGGTCATGATGCAAGTGGCATGGTGCTACAGTTTGGTACTGGAAGTGGGAAACTTACTCCTGTTGTAATCCATTATTATTTTTGGAACAATTGGTAGTGTTCCATTGTTTATCCCTGTACCTAACTGCGCGGGGCTCACAATCATGCAGATAGGCAATTCAGCACAAGAAGGCAAAAGCTATAATTTAGAGGTCTGCAATTCCAGTGTTAATACCTAAGCTGGCGAGGCTGTTTTTAAAAGTTGCTAATTTGGGGGTACATTCTCCAAATGTTGATAGCAACACCTGGACACATTTAGTCATTGCTGAAGAAAGGCCAATGGGCTGGCTATGGGAACTTAGAAGAGTACACAAACCCATGCCAACCAGGCAGCAGCAATCAAGAAGGGAGCTTGGAGGCCCCGTGATAGTGGTCAAAGACCCATTGTGGAGTGGAGGAAAGGGGCAATAAGTGGTGGTGGTCAGGAGTGAAAGCAAGAGCTGCCACTGGCCATTAGGGAAGAGAAAGGAGTAAAGGGCCAAAGGTAAGTTCCTGTCCTCATGCTCTCTCTCCTCTCCTGTGTGTATCTAAACTGATTTGTATGTGTTGGTTTTTTAGTCCTAGAAAGCAGGGTTTTTTTTAAAAAAAATTAAAGATCTCCATGAGTCTTAAAACAATGTTAATTTTCTGTAATAAATCTTTTTAAGCACTTTTAATACTTGTTGAAGCACTTTTAATACTAAATGATCTTTTCCATTTAGGTGGAAGCTTCCAAGAAAGCATACCATGCGGCCTGCAAAGAAGAAAAACTTGCAGTATCCAGAGAGGCTAACAGTAAAGCTGACCCAACCCTGAACCCAGAACAGCTGAAGAAATTGCAGGACAAAATGGATAAAAGCAAACAGGATGTGCTGAAGGTAAATTGGATGCGCTGAGATGCTTTACAGTTTGGTTTCGGAAGAGGGCAGATAGCCATACATTAAAAGCTTTTGGAATGGGAGTTCTGAGTGATCAAATACGCTGGTTAACAGATCGTGTGCTGTATTGCTTCCATTATGCCAGTGGTTCTCAACCTGTGGGTCAGGACCCCTTTGGGAGTCGAACGACCCTTTCACAGGGGTCACCTAAGACTCTCTGCATCAGTGTTCTCCATCTGTAAAATGGATAAATGTTAGGGTTGAGGGTCACCACAACATGAGGAATTGTATTAAAGGGTCACGGCATTAGAAAGGTTGAGAACCACTGCATTATGCTATGTCAGTAAGGTACAGTTTGCTCTGTGCTGTGGGAGTGATCCCTGGAGTGAGGCTCAAAATTGTTTCGTATTTGTTTTATGCTATGAGCACATTCGTTGGTGCAGACTAGCACTGTGTATTGTAGCACTGTGCCCATCACACTCCCTCCAGCCCCCTCCCCCTCCCAGTTACATGAAAAACCAGTTCCTTGCTCCATTTAGGAAAGTACATTATGATGAAATATCTAGGATTAACTTGAGTAGTGGGTTTGATTTTGTTGAGAGTCTTAAGACAAAATCAGAGCTAGGAATCAAAATGGTAATAAAACTGGATGAATTATGGGATGGATACGATCACCCCACCCTAATAAAGTATGAAGCCTTCCTCTCGCTTGAACGGCAATTCTTCAAATGGAAGAACCTATTTAATTTGGAGGGAGGCTCCTTGGAGGATGGTTGGATCCACCCCATTGTCTTAAGTTATGTGTGAAAGTCCGATATTGCATGAGATACCAAGGGAAAAACTAGAACATGAATTCTAGCCTGAACTGGAATGTATACAGTGGAACCTCGGTTTTCATTGCCTTCGGTTTTCATTGATTTTTTCAGTGAAAAATTTGTCTCCCTTTTCATTGATTTGCCTTGGTTTTCATCTATTTGCAGTAAGGTGCAGGAGTTTGTGGAGAAAAATCACCTGTACAAAGCTGTTGCAGGCCGTGTCTGCAACTTGTTTAATGACAATGTCTTGCCCCATTTCAGACAAATCATAAAGAGGCATCAGAAACAGATCTCTTTGGACAGCTTTCTGGTGTAACATTGGTCCACTGTCGCTGAAGCTGGTCCTAATGTTCTTGTTTGTTACTGTTTTCAGCATTAAACACTATGTTTATTCACCAAAAATGTGGTTTTGGTATGTTTTTTGGAGTGCCTAGAACGGATTAATTTGATTTTCATTGATTCCTATGGAAAAGTTTGCTTCGGTTTTCATCAGTTTCGGTTTTCATCGATTCTTTTTGGACGGATTACCAACGAAAACCGAGATTCTACTGTATTTAACACCAATATTTTTAAACCCTAAAGCAAAAGCTATTGTATTTTAGTAGTATGGTGTGTATACCTGTTAGAAACTGCATTCACCAAACAGTAAACCTGATTCAGAAAACTTGTCTTCTCTGCTTGTAAATTCTTTGAAAACTGAATAAGTGTCAGATCAGATCAGAACCTTGTTTAGGAGGTATGCCTTTATGGAATCCTGATAATTTTTAGGCCTAATTTTAGCCTTGCCCTCTTGGTCAGCCATTCCTCTGCCACAGCTTGACAGATTTTCAGCATTTCCCAATTGGTCTGTCTTGTTTGGATGTGTAGTTTCCCTATTTAGGAAATAAACAACATTCTGATCTAGCTTATGCTGGCAGAGTGGCCCTTTTTTGGGAAAAAAGGGCTTTTAATAATAAAGGAAGAAGCTCTTTCTGGGGAAAAAAGCTTGAAAGTCTGCTGAGGGTGTGTGTGTGTGTCTGGAAGGGGGGGGGGCGTAGAGGGCGGTCCATCTTCTGACAGTTTCTCATCTTTCCTTTCTGAATTCCCAGAAAAGACACTGGTAAAACATAGAATCCATGTCCCTCATGGCTACTGACCCTTTCCTTGTTGATCTAGAATAGGAAAATGTTTAACTGTTTAACTCGTTGATTTCAGAAGTGACTTTCTGTTTGTTTTGTGGGCATGGGGGATGACAAATCCAGTTCATTAGATTAGAGTCCGTCCTCTTGTGGAGGAGTGGGGAATCAAAGCCAGTTCAGATTAGAGTTCACTTCTCTTAACCGCTAACACCGCACTTGCTCTAAAATATTGGACTTGCTATAAAACATTGGACTGATCGTAAAGGTTTCTTTTGCTTGGGAAAGAAGGTGATACCACAGTTCAAATGGTGTCCTTAGTAGGCAGTCAGTTTTGCAGGTAGGTAGTGATATTGCTTGCTTCTTCTCAATAATTCTCAGGTAACTTTGCCTAAAGAAGCGTACATCTGGGCATTTCAGTGAGAGAGCGGGTGAGTTTGGCTTGTGCCATGCTTGTTAGAACTTGGTATAGTCCCCTTCGTTTTGATACAGCGTACTCTCACCCTTCTCTGGACAAGCACTTAGCATGCCTTCCGTTATTCCTTTCAAGTTAGCCTTATCACATCATTTTATGACCTAATTCTCTGTGCCACAACCTGGAACAATTCTGGTGATTGCACTCTTTGATGAGGTTTACCTTTTCTCTGTGATATTTAAGTTTATACAAATCACGACTCAAATTGCCCTTGGTGATCCAATCAGTTTTATCACTAACAAAACATCTCTCACTAACAAAGTTTCCTTTTAGGGAGATAAGATTATTTTCTAGCATCGGGACATACAGACAGTAACAAGATGTTCTCTGATTTCACTGTACCGGATTTTGCAAAACAGTGACTAGAGCCAGTGCCCCCTTAGCACAGAGTATTTTCCCATCTGCTAAATACTCTTTCTCTTTCTTTTCTTCATCTGATGTTTCAAAGAAGTCTCTGTCATTCCACATATGTGCAGTAGCCCCTGAATTAATATTTCAGTTGCTGCCTTTAGTGCTCCCTTGAGACAGTATCAGACTTTTAGATGTTGGTTGTCTGTTAGCTTTAAGTAGAGTCTTTCTGTTTCCCTCTTGCTTTTTGAGAAAAAAAATCTGAGTAGTACATGAGATACAATTTTCTTGTTATGTCCTGGATTGCTGCCGCAATAACAAGTTAACTGTCCTTTATTGCTTACAGTCAGAGCTGACTGACCCAACTCCAGCCTAATTTCTAATCCTCCACATGACTCTTATCTGGTGAATAGGATTTGTTTCCCCGTTCCTGCACATGAAGCCTGCTGGGTGACCTTGGGTTAATCACAGTTCTCAGAACTCTTTCAGCCCCATCTACCCCACAAAGTGTCTGTCGTGGGGAGAGGAAGGGAAGGAGTTGTAAGCCACGTTGAGACTCCTTATGGTTGAGAAAAGTTGGGTATAGATCCAAACTCGCCTCCTTATTCATCAATTCCATTATCAAAATGGTCTTTTCCAAGTAAAGAGAAATGAATCCCTTTTGGGAAATGGTGCATGGCATAGAATTTTAATTTTTGTGTGATGTAGTGATTAGGGTGATAAACTAGCACCAAGAACTCACTATGAAACTAATTTGGTGACTTTGGGTCATCTCCTGTCTCAACGTAGCCCTCCTCCCAAAGTTGTTGTGATAGAGGAGGGAGAGAAACATGTATGTCACTGTGAGCTCCTTAGAGGGAGAACAAAATTTAACAATACTATATAAATATTCTGAATGTTACAAAATATTTATTGTTAAAGTCTGCTGCATATGCATCGGTTAGGTTAACTACACAGTTGACAATCTGGTATTCATAGTAAGTTAATATGCCTGTTTTTTTTTTAAGACAAAAGAAAAGTATGAAAAATCTCTTAAAGAGTTGGACAATGCAACACCGCAGTATATGGAAAACATGGAGCAAGTTTTTGAGCAATGTCAGCAGTTTGAAGAAAAACGCCTCCGTTTTTTCCGAGAAGTGCTGCTGGAAGTTCAGAAACATCTGGACTTATCTACTATTGGAAGGTAAATGTGTGAAGCACAAGCCATGTCACACTGAAGTCTCGGTGTGAAGAAAAATGAAAATCAGTTATATCAGAAGCTGGGTAGCCCTGCTGGATTAGTCCAATTGTCCCTCTAGCCCAGCATCCTGTTTGAATGCCACAGGGATGCTCACAGGCAGTGCCTGCAAGCAACTCTGGCTGTTCTGCAGGAATCTGGCAGTTGGGGGCATTTTTCCTCTGATCCCAGAAGGCTCCATATGGCTGTCTCGGCTATTGGCCAAAGATAGAAAAGCATGGGGGATAAGAACCTGTGAAAGGACCAAGTGGCCCAGTGAGGCAGAAGATTGTGCCATGTAAAAGAACCAGGCAGTAAAAGCAGGTAGCCTCTCTCCTTCCTCTCTCATATATTACTAAGTTGAAACGATAGCCCAGTGTAGTCAATCTGTCTCTGTGTTGACTCAACATGTGGGGAGGGATAGCAGGCATGCCCCTGCCCCCCCCCCCCCCCCGGATTGCTGAATTTTCTGCCTGGTGCAACATATATCCCCTTCCTGTGATCAGCTGCTTTCCAAATGTTGTTGATTACTTGGGATCGGGGTGGGGTGGGTGGGAAGTATCACTTCCTCATGTTCACACTATGCAAACAACTTGGCAAACAGGTGGAGCCAGGGTGCTCAGACCCTCTTGCTGCGTACATTGAGCCAAGGCTAATATTGCCGGTGTGTGTTAGAGTTACTTGAGTGCTATGCTTGAGCACTGCCTTTATCTCCACAGAGTTTGTTTTTAGTTATGCTGAAATGGATTGCAGGAATGTTGTTAGACTCGGTTTCATCACTTTTAAGTGCTGCAATCTAATAACACAAGCAATGACCCCACCTTCATCGTTAGCAATAAAATAATGTGTCCATTGTGCATTAAGAATTTGTCTCCTGCTGGGCTAAGATTGCTGTATCTTGATCTCTCTCTCTCTCTCTCTCTAAGACGGTGGATACTGTGCAATCCTGTGCTTATACTGTTCTGCAAGGGGAAGTTATAAAGCATCCAGGCTCATCAGGAATTTAAATGTTTGCAAGAGAAATTACTTACTATAGGCTAATGAACTTTATTGTTTTAATTAAATATTATTGTACGTTACGATCGAAAAAATTAACGCTGTTAGTTTTCTTGCTACCAGATTTGTGATGACTTCTAAATTGATGTGCATTATTTGCAGCTACAAAAATATTTATTGCGAACTGGAGCAGAACATCAAAGGAGCTGATGCTGTTGAAGATCTGAGGTGGTTCAGGGCCAATCATGGTCCAGGCATGTCGATGAACTGGCCACAGTTTGAGGTAAGGACTTTAACTTGTGGCACTTTTTAAAGCTTTTTCCTAAAGGCGGTTTTGCATGTGCCACTAATGGCAAGAGGATCCAGAAGTGAGCTGAAATTCCTCTGTTTGGTGCCTGTGGGGAGAGGAAAATGTGCATACTATCCCTAGATTGAGAGAAGACGCTCCTCTGTTTCACAAGACCCAGAAGAAAGTCATAGTACAACAGTTTGCGGGGCAGGAGGGAGGAGGGGACAGGCATGCTGCTCTATCAAAATCAGTTTCTCCTTACACATTGGTGGTCTGCTTGGTTTATAACTCACGATTGTGGAAGGAAGATGATCTCCGTTCACATGTCATGGGTATCTGGAGTTAAGTTTAAGTCTATCATGAGTTGTGCAGGCTGAGGTGGTGGGAGGGATGGGTTAGAAGCCAGGTAAAGGCACATTCAGCCTGACTGCCAGTTTTTATCCCCAAAATGTCCAAATGCAGTCACTTTAGGTATCAATTCAAATTTTAAATTGTAGAAGATATCCTGTTTCCCCGAAAACAAGACCTACCCTGAAAATAAACCCTAGCATGATTTTTTGGAGGATACTTGAAATATAAGCCCTACTCCAAAAATAAGCCCTAGTTACTTATTCCGCAGCACAAGTGATCTGGTCATCTGGGGAACACAAGATCATGGAAAAAAAATAAGACACCCCCTAAAAATAAGCCCTAATGCATCTTTTGGAGCAAAAATTAATATAAGACCCTGTCTTATTTTCGAGGAAACACGGTAGTTGTCAGGTGCTTGGTAATACAAGGTGATTAAGTTGTAAGAATTCAATTAGATATAGACTTCTGAGGGTACATCATACACAAAATGTTCTGCCTGGGTGATCTCACTAATGCAAAATTTCCATTCTTAGGCAACATACTTCATAGCAGCCTCATTTTGAAATTCACTAGATTAAGATTAATAAAACATTCTCTGAATTCATCCTGTTTGAAGTATAAGGGTGGGAATGGGTCTAGTTGTATCCGTTCTGCATTTGAGCAGAGTTAAGGCATTGAATTCTGAAGTACAAATACCTTAAATAAAACTTATAACTTTTCTAACTAACGTTTTGTTTGCTTTTCATGCAACAAGGATGAAGTAAGTTTCAGACCGCTATATAAACTACTCATACTGTTCAGGCTTTGTAAATGACCACAAAAACTTGCCAAGCTTGTGCTGCTTGTACAAGTTGTTTTCAGCCTGCTAGTCATGTATTTCTGTATAATCTTGTTGTTAAAGCATGCTCCTAAGTAATTTGACAGTCTTCCATGGAATGTATCTGTGCTTGGCTTTTGGTAGTAATGTGGGGAATTGTACTTATTTGGAGTAGTGGCTGAAAGGTGATTTGAGATATTCTTGTTTTTGATACATAATAGTACCAGCAGTAGGCCATTATCACTGACCAGGGCAGAGGGATTTAAATCTGCAGGGCATCTCCCCTCTCCCACCCCACAAAAGAGTTCACATTCTCAGACTGGTCACTGAGGTAGCTTTGAGAAAAACAATTATAAGTTGTCGTGGATAAGGGAAGAGCACCCATACAATTCCATTACTTCTGTGTTAATTTTAAATGACTTCTGTTGCAAATGCAGTTTTTTCAAGAAGAGAAATCATGAGAGAGGTGCTGTTTTGCCCTTTTGTCCTCTGCTGTTTCTTCGCAAGGAACTTTTGTCAGCAAGAAAAACAGCCCTTCTTTTCGCTTTGAAAAAGCAGCATAGAAGCCTGACTTTACGAAAGAAACAGCTACAGAACTTTCCTGTGAATGCAATTGTCACTGGGACCCTGTCTACCCTGGATTAGTGGCCTCGTAAGGGAGTAAGCCTCAGGGTAGGAAAACGACGCTTTCACCTTAACAGGCTTCATTATCTCATGTTTCCTTCATGGAGCTCTGTGTGTGTCTGCGTGTGAGTGGAGAAGAGATGGATCCTCCTCCCACCTTTGTTGCCCAGTTGCCATTCTGTTCACACAGTGGCTGAACTTGTAGGAAGCCCCAAAACAGGAATCATCTTCCTACCCTACTAATTGGTGATGCTATAGAATTTGTCGGTCCCTGACTGTAATTTGCTGGTCTTTGACTGTAATAAAGTGAAATTGAATTGATGCCTCACTGGGTAATAGGGGAAACACACACACACACACGCCCGGTACGCTGTCAGGCCTCTGTTCTGCCACTGGATATTGTAAGAGAGTATATCTTTGTGACATAGTTAATCCAGACTGTTTTCAAAAGTGCAAATTACATTGGAAATCACAAAATAATTCTACCGTATATACTCGTGTATAAGTCGAGTTTTTCAGCACATTTTTGTGCTGAAACCCCTCCCCCTCGACTTTAAAATATACGAATCAGGTGTATTTTTAAAAATATTTTAGGGTTTTTATTTTGTTGGCTGCCAGGGGGCACAGTTTTTAAGCTAGCAGCACTAAAATTTCAGGGTATCATCAGATGACACTCCTGATGATACCAGCCAAGTTTGGTGAAGTTTGGTTCAAGGGGTCCAAAGTTATGGACCCCCAAAGGGGGTGCCCCCATTTCCCATTGTTTCCAATGGAAGCTAATAGCAGATAGGGCTACCTGGACCCCCTGAACCAAACTTCTCCAAACCTGGGTGGTATCATCAGGAGGGTCTCCCAAAGATACTCTGAAATGTTGGTATTGCTAACATAAACATTCCTTCCCTGACAGGTTACGATGTGGACTGATGTTCCTTCTAAAATGACACCTGCCATGTGCAATTTTAAAAATATGTACACTAAAATAATGAACTATTCTTTTGAAAAGCAGGGTAGTTTTGAGTCACAGTGAACAGGCATGTTCATTCCAGTTTTTATTGTAAGATCCATTGTTTAAAACCCTTCCTTACAAAAAAGCTAAGGTTTTTGTACTTTTAAAGTTTTTGTTGGTACCATATTGTTCTTGTTGACCCTCTTTTCCACTTACAGAGCTAGTGTACTGTTTCTCTTTGAAATAAATATTCAAAAACATTTACCCTACTGATGCCTCAATTAATGTAATTTTATTGGTATCTATTTTTATTTTTGAAATTTACCAGTAGCTGCTGCATTTCCCAGCCTCGACTTATACACGAGTCAATAAGTTTTCCCAGTTTTTTGTGGTAAAATTAGGTGCCTCAACTTATATGCGGGTCGACTTATATACGAGTATATACGGTAATCCAATTAACATGTTTAAAGATCTTTTTTAATTCAATTTTTAAAACAGTGTGTGTCTGTCTTGGTGCTGAGGAATAGCCAGGTTGAGATGCTCTGTTTTAGCATGGAGTTTGTTTTGTCAACACTTTATCTCAAAGAGGATATCTCAGCAATTTATTCTCACTTTGTTTTATTTAAAAAAACCATTTAGGCACGTCTTTTTTACAACTTGACGACTTTGAAGTAAAGGAGGGGCCTGTCTGGCTGAGTGTTTGAACTGAAGGCTGATTTTAACTTCAGGAAGCTTTACAAATTGATATATAGCCTGACCTGTTTATGGTTTCCCTCTCATTTTCAAACTACGTGGCCATAAACAGCTTGCAGTCAGTATGGCCGTGTTCTAGCAGCATTCTCTCCTGACGTTTCGCCTGCATCTGTGGCTGGCATCTTCAGAGGATCTGATGCCAGCCACAGATGCAGGTGAAATGTCAGGAGAGAATGCTGCTAGAACACGGCCATACAGCCCGGAAACCACACAGCACCCAAGTGATTCCGGCCGTGAAAGCCTTCGACAATAGCTTGCAGTCAGTTAGTGAGGTGGCGGTGGTTTTTCCAACTTTCAAGCATGGGGGTGGGGAGACGATGTGCAGAAATGGGAGAAGCAAAGGTGCTTAAAATCTTGTTTGTTTCCGCTCTGCATGTTTGACATGCAATTCTTAAGATAGTTGCTTTAATGTTTATTTCTGTCTTTGTGCAGGAATGGTCAGCTGACCTGAACCGCACTCTCAGCAGACGAGAGAAGAAAAAGGCTACAGATGGCGTGACCCTGACTGGCATTAACCAGATGGGAGACCAGCACAACAAAAACAGCAGGTTGGCAAGTCTGATATGGCCTTTCAGGGTGCTGATTAAAAGCTGAGCTTTCGGATAGCACATTGGGGGAAAAAAGAGATCTGGGACACATCAGGACACTTTTTCCCCATCGCTGTCCTCAAAGAGTCTTGTGTGCTCGTGCTAATCCCCGAGACTTTCTCCTGCTTCCCCCGAGAGGCAGCATATGACAGATCTTAGAGACCTTGCCGTTATTTGGGTACAAAATCTCCCCTGACCCTGTACAAGATTTTAAGGCCTTTAATCTCCCAAGGTGAAAGGATATTTTTAGAAGGTGGAACGGCCTGTCTGGGTAGGGATTTGGCTGGAAGTGTGTGAGTCAGAGGCCCCTTCCGCACATGCAGAATAATGCACTGTCAATCCACTTTCACAATTGTTTGAAAGTGAATTTTGCTGTTCCGCACAGTAAAATCCAGCTGCAAAGTGCATTGGAAGTGGATTGAAGGTGCATTATTCTGCATGTGCGAAGGGGCCAGAGACTTACTCCAGCAATTTTCTGGCTTGCTGGATGCAAATGGGGTTGTGAGAAAGCATTGAAGCAAAACCCTATGTAAAGAAGAGTGTTGTAGATCCAAATCTTTTTACAGAAACATGGCTTATTTTGGGTTACTCTGTCCACCACTTAAAACAGTCATCAAAAAATGCTCAGCAGCATATGTTTGGTTAGGTTTCAGCATAATACATGAAAGGAACGGTCTTTCAATGGTAGTGGTGAAGGTAGAAATGGATAAGAGAGCAGTTTTATACTGACTTACACCAGGCCTAGGACCGCTTTGTTTACCCTGACATACATAATTCAGGCTGTCTTGCAGATGTTTTCTTCTGGGCTTGCAGCTGTGAAACTATCCACTTGAAGATGGCAAGAACTGAACCAGTGGCCCGAAATTGTGGTAGAGTAGAGATTTGAACCTGGGTTCCCTAGTCCAGCATGCTAACCACTACACCAAGCTGGTGTAGGGCTTTTGTAATAGTCTGATAGTATAAGAAAATATATAAACAGTGAGTGACAGATATCATCCAGAATGCTGTAATAAGCAGATTTGCATTTGGTCTCTAATCTAGATTTTAAACCACTGTAGCTTAAACAGCTTTTGTCCTTCTGAGAAGCACTTGTGAACAGTGCTAAGATGGGCTTCACAGGGAAGCTACATGTTCTTAGATTAGGTAGAAGAATAATGTTTCCTCTAACTTAAATAGTGGGCAGCTAACCACCTCTCATTGAGGGAACACTAGGGACCAGTTCACATGGAATTCTTTGGTATGTGTGTGAATGGTCGTGGCTGCCCCTACCAGAGAGGACCCAATTTAAGAAGTAAATGAGATGATCATGGATACATCCACATCAGGGCAATATTCCAGATCTCATCATTTATGGGACTTGCTGGCTGAGCTACCTAATATCGGGGTTATCCTCATGATCGTATGCTATACTGATCAAGACTGCTTGGGAGTAACACAAAATGTCTTAAGTGAAAATACCCCCAGTTACTGGTTTATTAAGGTGCGGTCGTTCTGATAGCTGTAAAAACTCTTGTGCTGCTGTCTGTTTTGCATCACAGTCTGAAAGGAGCAGAATCTGTCCCGTCTTTCATTGGCAAAGGAATGATGCCTTGAGCAGTTCAGGGGCTGTGCAGGTAGTTTTTCAGCAGCTTGCTTGAGGCTGGCTGCCACAGTTCCACAAGTCAGGAAATATTCTCCATGTATTATAGGAAATCACCATTCCCCATGAGGACATGGAACGTAGTGCTCCCCGTGACCAATGAAACCCCCACAGAGCTTTGTTTTAATCCATAATGTTTTATTATCATTTTTGCTCTATTAAAAATAAACTGTATGGGAAAGTGGATTTAGGGGGGTGGGGGTTTAAACTTGTGTAGAGGTGAATTTTAGTCGCTGTCCAGGATAAGTAATGTATAAATAACTATTCAGGAGTGTTAGATTTAAAGGGATAAACACGGCTCACCTGTCAGATCACACAGGACCCTTCTACACATGCAGAATAATGCACTTTCAATCCACTTCACTTTCACAATTGTTTGCAAGTGGATTTTGCTATTCCACACAGTAAAATCTAGCTGCAAAGTGATTGAAAGCGGATTGAAAGTGCATTATTCTGCATGTGCGGAAGGGGCCTAAGTTGCTTTCATAACATAAATTGGTCTTCAGAGTGTGGTTGAGTGCTACTCTTTCTGAAAAAAAGCTCCCAAACTGTAGTTTTGGTAAAAATGCTACTGCATTTTTAGAAGAAACCAGCTAGAAATTATCTTTCCCATCTGCATGGGTCCTTTCACCGGAGCCCAGCATTGCAACTAGGGGGTCATTAACAGAGGGGACATACTGTGCTGTATGTATGTAGTGGCACCATGAAATGATAGGGTCACCTTAATGCTTTTTCTCTCCCAAATAGCAACCTTAGTGTCCCGTGTAACACAGTGCAGTCAGTACAGTCAAGTTACAATCCCTTTGAAGACGAAGAGGATACTGGAAGTACTATCAGTGAAAAGGAGGACAATAAAATCAAAAAGTTGGTGAAAGACTGTTCTCAAACTGCTTTTCATGCTTATACTTCTTCTGTCCAGGATTTCCACCTCTGGGTTTTCTACCAAGGCGTTATGTTGCACAGTGCATGAAGCCATTGTGGAGACTAATACAACACTGCTGCATCTACTGTTTTCTGGTTGTTGTTTTCTTCTTTCACTGGTTCCACGACAGCTAACTATAGCAGTGTGCTGGGTCAACTACCGCAGGAGCTTAGATGCTGTCTGTTTTCACTGGATATGTCCTCTGCTGAGGCTCTCTCTCTCTGCCTAACGTTTCCCCCATATGAACATCGTCTTATTGTGGTATTTCATGTTGCATTGGTTTCTAATATCACGTGCACACTCTCTAAATGCATTTACACCTGAAATGAGTTATTACTCTGGATGTCGGAAATGCCGAAGCATGGCATTTCTTAGCACATAGGTGGCCCTGGTGGTGTGGTGTTGGCTTGGTTACTCAGGTGAGTAATTGAGACAGTCTAAATGATTTTTCTTTGTGTGTTTAGTGTTAGCAGCTCTGAGAGAAACCAAAGTTACCCCACCGAGTGGTCTGATGAAGAAACCAGCAATCCGTTTTCCTCCACGGATGCACAAGCAGAAACAAATCCTTTTGATGAGGAAGAGGCCTCACCTACCTTGGAGGTGCGAGTTCGAGCCCTGTATGATTATGAAGGTCAAGAGCATGATGAGCTCAGCTTTAAGATTGGTAAGCATCTATCATCGTCAACTGTCTTTTCTCTGCCGTGAAAGAAATGTGTGAGGAATCTGACCACTCGGTGGGAAACAATGGGGGTTTCTATTGTGCTTTTGCATGGAGACATGTCTGTTTTTTTAATTACTTCCCACACATGCGTAGCTACTCTGGCGTGCACAGATGAACCCCCACAGCCATGCCGATGTCCCACAATACAACTATCTGCACTTGCTATGCAGCTGCACAAATGCAAGCCACAGCATTTTTTAAAAAGGAAAATGGAGGTGAATAAAGGGCCTCCTGCCTGGCCATTCGCTCGCAAGCGGCTGCAACCTGGGATTTTTGAAAAGACTTGCTTGTTTAGCGATTTAAAAAAAAAAAACGGTTTGGGGGAAATAACACAAGGCAGAATCGTTTTGGGGGTGGGATCTGTGTGAAGCCCCCCAAATGGGTTTTTTAGTGTCCTACACCCATGTTTATTGGCCCGTGTGGAAGGGGCCTGATATTTCAATTTACTATGGATGCCAGATTACGTCTATGAACCTTGTTCCAATTCCTCCTAAGATAACGTCCAAATTTCACTTAAACCAAAATTATGCTACTGGTGCTATAGTTGCATCCACAGAATCAAAAATATCTTTTCATATCCTTCTTAGGTCCTAATTTCAGTAAGAACCTGTCAGCACAATCCACTTCTAGATAGTTAATCACCTCAATCAAATTGTGTTACAAATTAACCTGAGTTGACTGTGCATTGCAGCTTCACAATCACTCTGTTCGAACACAATCTGATTGAGGACTGAGCTGCTTTTTATCGTGGTCTCTCCACTGCCTCCATCTCTGAGGCTGTGGAGTCATCACCATGCACCTTCACCATAGATGACATAGATGCCACAAGAGACATGGCAGTTCTACAGTCTCTTCAACTGCCTTCCTAAGACTGGCAGGCCAGCTCACTATTCTTCCATCTGGTACTGCGCAGGTACCACAAACATGAAAACAGGGTTGCATTTACCTGTTTATTTTGTTCATTGAGTAGTCAACCTGAGCTTTCACATGTCCCTCTCTCCTGCTAATTACTTTATCTCACACTGGTGGTGGCAGAAAGGAACCGAGAGGTGTTCTGCCCCGTATTTATCATACTGGAAAAGGTGGGAAACAACATGGGGGCGGGCTAGAGCCCCCCCAAGGGGTTTTTTTGTGCCTCAGAAACCTCTCCGTGATAACCTCTGTGTGTGCAGTAATTAGTCAATGAGCAACAGTTACAAATAAGTGCAGCCCTGTTTTTACCTATATCGATTTTTTAATCCAGCCACTTTGCTGCTTAATGGATGCTTGGTTTTCCCCACCAGTATTCTGAGGGATCAGTTCATCGCTGAGTTCTTACCTTCTGGTGCCGATTGGTGTATTAGGGAATAGTAGAGCTGCTATGGCAAGATATAGTATTAATCCAACACTATATGCTTCTAGCGACTTTTATTATTTTCTCAAATTTCTTTGTCCCCCAGGGGAAGAGCTAACTAAAATAGAAGATGAAGATGAACAGGGCTGGTGCAAGGGACGTCTGGATAGTGGACGAGTTGGTCTATATCCAGCAAACTACGTGGAACCAATACAGTGACGACTTACCTTTATAAGTACTGCAGAAATTGTTAATCTGCACAATATGTGTGGCTCAAAATGAGGGGGGACACAATATGTATGTATATTTTTTTTGTAATGCCAATTGAATGATGAACTGAGTTCTTGTCTGCAGAGAAATCATCTAACAAAGTCAAGCAAAATGGACTGGGGGAAATGTTGTGCCACTTATACACAGCACAAACAACCAGGACAGAGTGAAAAAAAAAACCGGCAAGGAAATGATCTCTTAGCCCTTGTTGCCAATTTCCTCCATCATGAGTTAATGCCTTCCAGCATTCTTTGTTGTGGCCTTATTTGACTATGGTTTAATCACTTATTTTAAATGAACTTCAGTTATTTGCAACTTGATTTTTTTAAAATTACAGTTCATTTTGTATCTGTTCATAGGGAAATCTGAAAGATGTAATTTTTAAAATGTAAAGGCCATGTGCCACCTTTTCATGCTTATTTACTGAATTATTACTACTTCAATTATGACTCAGATGTTTTGCAAAATACTCCTTCCATGCGTCTACACTGTGTCTTCCCATGCTATCTGGACCAGAGAATGTTGTCGGTGTTCAGTGTCTGTTACAGAGTATCGTAGCAGAATTGTCTCTAAATACTGCAATTTGAGTGTTTCTTGTTGATGCTTCCAATGTGTTTTAATAGCTGACATATTAATTTTCTGAATGATGACTTTGGGGGACATTTCTTTGAAAAAAAGTTAAGCCAGTTTCCACCAAATTTTTGCTGAGAAATTTTTCTTTGCCAGTTGTTAATTATTGTGTGATTTGGAAAGTTAAATATATATGATTATTTTTTCAAGCAAGAAACTGTAAAATAGATAAATGCTTTTATTAAGATGTTCTTTCAGTTGTGTATATGTATATATGATTTGATAGAAATGTAAAGAGCATGTCATAACTAACTAGGCTTTTATTGATTGTGGGTTAGTTTGATCTGCTAGTGTGAATTTTCACTAATGGGAGTTTGCTATAGACCTCAATGGACTATGCATTGCCTCCTTAGAGTAAACAGAGCAGTTTCAGTTGTAGGCTTATTGAAAGTTGCTCTGTTAGTGCATACTCCGCTGGCTGTAAGATAGACCAGTGGCTCATTTCAGTGCACAAAAGGAACAGCATTAGGAGGGGATCTCTTTGGGCATAATGGAAACCTAGTCTCTGCTGTGGATTATTGTAGCAGAACACTGTAAAATCTTCCTACTACTTGTTCGCAATGGCAAACCAGCTACAGAAGTATCAAATTGTATATCTTGGAATAGCTGAATTGCGAACCTGTAAAACAAATTGCTTTATAGAAAAGCTAAATATCAGGTAAGTAGAAATGCTATGTTAGGAAACTACACTGTAATTGAAGTAACATGTTAATGCTGTAAATGCTCCCTGGTTATTCCATTTGCTTGTGTAGACTGATATATTTATTACTCTCTAAAGTAAAATTATATATCCAGCTAAGAACTAGATCTTTCTGTTACAATATTCTGACAGAGTTGTTAATTTAGCAAAAGGCGATTCACCAGAACTGGTCAGGAATAAGAGTGTGGAATATTTTTCTGTGCAGTACAATATTTTAGAAATAATAAAATCTTTAAAATACTGAACATATTTGGTCAGCAAAAATATTTTTACAGTGCCTTGTTGTAAGTGTTGTGTTCCTGAGATGAGTAACTGGAGTGTTTCAATTAGATGTACAACAGCTGTTTGTCCCAGCAGTGCAAACCACGGGTGGCCTTGGCTATTTATATACCTTTACAAGAGGAATTGAATGCGGTCTTAAAATAGGTCAAATAATGCTTTGTAGCACTTTCTCATTATACAAGGCCTAATGTATTTGTTTATGCATTCAGGAGTGAACATCTTGAAGCAGCAGAAAGCAATCTTGAGATAGCTATGCTAATTGAATTTTTCTGTAACTTGCTCTGGTGGCTTCTTTGTTGGGTAGGAAGATGGCTTGATTTCTCTGTATAGCTTCATTGTACCCGATGGTTGAGACTGGACAGGGAAGGGAGAAATTTCCTCTGAACTAAGCAGATTCTTGTCCTACAGAGTAGCTTTGTTTTTTGAACCTGGTGGGATGAAAGCATATGAAAATCAAATGCTGATGTGGCTGCTGTTCCCTAGACACTTCAGGTGGAATATCTGGCTTCAGACATGCATATACATCCTTCCACTTATTAACAATGTTTATATTTTCAAGAATTGCAAAACTGCATTGGGCATGGGGAAATGGCTGTCTCATGACTGCTAAGCCTTTAGTGGATTTCCCCATACTGAATTATCTTGAGAAGCATCAACAACAAGGTCGTTTGAGTATCTCCAGTACAGTCCTCTGCTGGTTTGATGCACAAGTAGAATCACAGACTTGGAAGGAGCCATGTAGGCCATCTAGCCCAATCCCCTGCTCCATAATAGGCATTATGACTAACACAAATGTTTGACAAACTTAGCCTGGAATCTTGATTGTGTAAAAAAGCCAGTTGTACATGCAGAATTTTAGATTGCTTTCATGTTTGCCACTTCTTTCAAGGACAGTGTCTTCTTCTGTCTCTGACAATAGCACAAGAAAGCAGGCAGTCTAGAATGAGAACAATAGGGGCATGTGTATTCTCACAGTCATCTTAACACAAACAGAGTGGAAATAAAATCTTCAACTCAGAAACAATGGGTAATCAAAAAGCTGACAAAAAACCCTAAATGATGGGCAGAATAATGAGTTACATTCAAAAATTAGACAAAGCTTTAATATACTGTAAGTAATTTAAAAAGACCCTAAAACCAAACATGTTTCAGCCAACAGGCCTACCTCAGTGGTATAAATTGTAAAATACACATACCGTAAAGTACAGTCTTTCAAAATGTACAGTACAGTCATTCAAAATCACTACTTCAAGAACAGACTAATGAGGCTTGAACTTGCTGAGACTGAGTGGGAAAGATCTTGCGGTTGTAATAGGTAACTCAATGACAATAACACAGTCTGCTGAAGCAAGTGAAGAAGGCAAATTTTATGTTACAGATTATTAGGAGAGAGATGGAAAATAAATCAGCTGATATTATAACTACCCTGTATAGATCTATGGTGCAGCCTCACAGAGTACTGTGCACAGTTCCGGTCACCATATCTCAAAAATGACATTGCAGAGCTAGACAATAATCCTAAAGAGGGCAACAAGATGATCAGGCGGCTGGAGCACCTTCCTTATGACGAAAGGCTGAAAATAGATGACTAAGGGGGGCTATGACAGAGGTTTATGAAATTATGCAGAGGTTGGAGAGAGTTAACAACTAGAACTTTTCTCCCTCTCCCAACATACTAGAACTCAAGGGTACCTAATGAAGCTGGAATGACAGCCCCGCCCCACCAGCTAAATGGTAGTTCTTGGCATTCCACATCCAGAACACTTATACTACTTCCAATCTAGAAAACTGATTCTATTACTAGGGTCCGTTGTGGGGGTGGACAGTGGGGCTTCAATTCAGTCCCAGAACATTATTGCCAGGGATTGCTATCCCACTCAGAACTGTCACTGCTCAATGGGGGGCGAGCATCATTCCAGTGCCAGAATTCCATTCCAGTCCCCTAAGGGACTGTTATTCCTCTCGGGACCATCATTCGAGGCCCAAAATGCTTATATACTGTCAAGTCATTCTGGGTGGGGGCTGTCATTCCATGCATAGTCATTCCACCTGGCAGAGCTGGGGTGTCATTCTAGACCCAACAAATCTCTGCTATTTCGAGGGACTATCATTCTACTCTGAGGGCTGCCAGAACACTATGCCACTCCTAGGGGCTGTCCTTCCACTTTGGGGGTAGTCATTCCAGCTCCAGTACAGTCTATCTTGGATCAGAGATCGTCATTCAAACTGTTCTACATTCGCAATGCAACTCTGTATTTCTATGGGCCCACGAAGTCAACTGGCATTCCTGACTCCCATTATATTTAACTGCCATGCCAACATTACCCTTGATTCTCAGTGGACAATCGGTTCATTCGTTTTATCCATCTCCAAACCAAGGCACCCCTAGGCTTCAGTTCAAGGGTAGGTTTACATGGCTAGGTTTAACCCTGCTGCTCTCTTACCCACTTATACTTTGAAAGGGGTCTGGAAGACAAAGCCCATAGAACAAGTGTTAGATTCCTCAGGATAGGTTTCTAAGGCAGATCCAGTGCCCTAGATTAATCCAAGGAGTTTACCAAGTCCGGACCAATCCTCATAGGCGCTAATCAATCAGAACAATGGGGTAAAGTCTCCCGGCCATTTCTCCATCAAGGGTCCCCAAGAAGCCTGGCGAGCAGTTAACAATGTTCTAAACCCAGCCCTTGAGGAAAAAGCGCTCTCTAAACCCGCCTGGCTGCTCAAACCAAACCAGGGTTCTGGGTTCAAGTCAAACCCCTCAATCGGCACACGACACGCCCATAGGCGACGCTCCTTTTGCTCGGCAGAGAAGCAGCCACAACAACCGGGTACAGATTCACGAATCGAAGGCGCGGACGTGGCCCAGCGCTTCCGCACACGTGTCACTTCCTACGTGACGTCCGTCTGGGCGTGCCCAGGAGAACGGCAGCCGGTTTGCCGATGAGCCCCGCCCCGCCCAGACACGAGTCGCGTCGCCTGGGCAACGCAAAAGACCACGCGCGGGCGTGCCCCCGCCGCCAAACCGCTCGTGCGCATGCGTGCCACCATGTCCGCCCACCTGCGGGGCCCCGCCCCTGTGTCATCAGTGTGGAGTTGGGCTTCCCGTCAGCCGACAGGATCACAGGCGCGGCGCTAGCTGAGCGGCTAGCAGACGACGGAGGAGGGAGAGGAGAAAGAGGATGTGCGAGCCTAGCAAGCAGGACATCGGCGCCATTTTCAAGCGGCTTCGTGCCGTGCCGACCAACAAGGTGATTGGGGGGAGGGCGGGGGACCGATCCTCGCCAGGGACACGTCGCGCAGCTCGGGGGCGGGACTAGTGAGGGAGGCCGGGCTTCCAAATCCCGCCTTTCAGCCTCCCGCTGGCCACTCGAGTAGCGACGGGTCGGCTTCCTCAAGGGGGCGGGGCTTCGTGGGTGACCCCCTGTTTACCGAAGCCCTGCGCGGTCCTAAGCTTTGCCGTTTCCTCTCGGCATTTTCCCTCGGCTGCCAGCTGGGCAGAGCTGAGACTGGGGAAAGGCCAAGGCCTCAAAATCTAGGGGGCCTCCAGCCCAGGTGTATAATATTTTTGACACTGTCGTAGGGCTGTCAAGTGCATGCTCTTCACTCATACATTTTTATTAATCACCACAGTATTTAATAGTAACATCTTATGTCCTTTAGAGGAGAATTGGTGGGATTTTAAACACCCATTATTATCCTCGGCTTTACACATTTTTGTATAAAACATTCTTCCATCTTCATCTAGTTTTGAGGGTGGGGGTTGGGAGGGGCCTCACCAATGGAATAGGGCAGGGGTCTCCAACCTCCAGATATTCATGGATTATGATTCTCATTAGCCCCTTCCACCATGCACTACAATTCCCATCAGCTCTGCCAATTGGCCATGGTGGTAGGGCCTGATGGGAATCATAATCCATGAACATCCAGAGGTTAGAGCAGTGGTTCTCAATCTTCCTAATGCTGCGACCCTTTAATACAGTTCCTCATGTTGTGGTGACCCCCAACCCTAACATTTATCCATTTTACAGATGGAGAACACTGATGCAGAGAGTCTTAGGCGACCCCTGTGAAAGGGTCGTTGGACCCCCAAAGGGGTCCCAACCCACAGGTTGAGAACCTCTGGATTAGAGACCCCTGCCCTAGGCTATTCCACTTGTGAGAACTATAGGTTGGAGATCCCCGGCCTGGGGCCTCTCTTCCCCTAAAACCGGCACTGAGACCAATGCAGGAAAGACCAAGTGCGCTGACTGGCTGTGGCCTTTGCCCTCTCCTGTTTGGAATGCTGGTGAATGGGTGATTTAGGGAGGAATCCTAAGCAGGTCTTCTCAGTAGTAGGTCCTATTTTTGTCAATGGAACTTACTTGCATGAAAATGTTCTTATTAGGATTGTAGCGCTAGTATGCCATGCTGGGCCTTTCCAGCCCCTGATCTGTTCACAGCTGTTGGTGTTTTTATATTCAATGCTCTTTTGAAATAAAAAAATTCTTTGAAAAAAAGAGCTTGGGACAAAACAACCTGCCCTGACTTTTGCGTTGGGTGGGGCTGTTGTCTTTTTATATGTTTCAATTAAAGAGATGGCATTTTTAACAATAGTGTATTTTCATTCTTGGACCACATTAATGCTTTATATCAGAAATTGAACTCACATTGAAAAACAAAATGTGCAATTATTAACAGTTGTTCATGACTTCTCCCTTTAAAAACTGCTAAATCATAGAGTACTAACTCCTCAACCTGCTGGTGTTCGTTATGCAGTTTAAATTCATGCTGGAAAAAAATATCAGCTGACTTCAAAGAGAGGTGAAATTTGCACATAGCAATAACAGAACTCTGTTCAGAGTTCAAAGATACATTGCATTGTGGACAAGATGCATTAATAATTGATTTATTGGTGTCGCTTTATGTTCACATTGGTGACATCATAAATTTGATAAATGTTATGGAAGAAAATGAAAAACTCCCTTTTTAAAAAATGTGAGAAAAAGGGCAGTACATTTTAGCTGCCAGCAGTTTTTTTGTATCTTTACTGGCCCTATTAACAGCAAAATATTTCTGGGTCTGCAGACTTTGGAGAATGGAAATTCTTCCCTCACCCATTAATGCAGCCCACTGAAATGTTGTTTCAGGACAAAACTTGAACATCATAGGGACAAAGAGGAGATCTGCAACTAAATGGATAATCAGTGGATATCACTCCTTCTCCTTCCACAAATGGAAATACCATTCCATCTGGGGAAATGCATGGATAGATACATGCTAAATTGTTAACTTCAAGTGGAGAAATTCTTGTGCCAGATGTTCCTGTGTAGGAATTAGCCTACTGAATAAGTCTCAGTGTCATTGTACCTAATTGTAATTGTTTTTTCCTAGGCCTGCTTTGACTGTGGAGTAAAAAACCCAAGCTGGGCAAGCATAACATATGGTGTTTTCCTGTGCATTGATTGCTCAGGGACCCATAGATCTCTTGGTGTCCACCTGAGTTTTATTAGGTAAGACATCTACTTACTGGGTTTGTGGGGGAGGGTTAATTCAATCATATTTTATTAAAATCCTTTTATGATTCAAGACTCCTAAACTGAAACAGTTATTCATACTTGCCTTGGAGATGGAAAACTGAGAAGGGGGAGTTGAATTTAGTTTCCATATCAGTTTTGACTGCCTTTATTAATTAAATGAACTGCCCCAGCCGGCTTGTCATCTAGGCTACCATCTAATGTGGCTCGCCACCCCCCCCCCCCCGCTTTCCTCTTGGGAGAATTTTAATGAAAAATGGGGTTGGTCGGACGCCTCCCTATTATTATTACTATCAGTATTATGTTACCGCTGTTTAAAGATTTTAATAATTTATTTATTATGTTTTAAGTTGTTGTACACCGCCCAGAGCCCCTAGGGAATGGGGCGGTATAAAAGTTTAAACAATAAAATAAATAAATAAATAAAAATATTAGGTTTATATATTGTTCTGTGGAGGATATAATTATAAATTGTGCAACCATTCTATATAGTCTGAGAAAATATTTGAACAGTATTATTCTGTTTTGTAACTTCAGATAGTCTAATAACTGTCGAAAGAGGCTTGTTCTGTTTACAGGAGCTAGTATGACGCAGCCTTTTACACACTATTAATGTTTATTTTATTTATTTAGATTTAATAGGTTGCCACTCCCCTTCCAGGCCTTGGGCAGCATACAGCATTTATATATACGCTTAATAATAAAACATTTAAACATCCATTAAAACATATAAATAATAATAATAGTCATAAAGCGACTTTTCCTTCTTGGGCATATTTGCCATCTGGGTACGGTGTCTGGTTGGTGTTGAAACATGTACAACGTGTGTTTCTCCTTTGGGTTCAAGCAGAATGCAGTTAAAACCGCTGTGATAGCCCAAGGGATTCCACAGATACAGGCGTTTTTTTTCTGTGGCAGCCATTGTAATATCGGAACTTTTTTCTACAGTGGAGGCACACTACTTTCACTTCCTTCAAACAACACAGAACCACATTTTAATCTTTTGATGGGACAGAGTATAGCCATGGTGCCTAAAGAGACATATGAATATCTTTGCCAGGAGGCGACATCAGGGGAAAGGCTCAGCCTCTATAACTTGATGTTGGATATCCAGAAGAATTGGTTGGCCACTGTGTGGGATGGAATGCTGGTCTGATCCAGCAGGGTTCTTCTGATGCTCTTGTACTGCTTTTTGGACCAGTAAATAAAGAGTTAAACTGAACTCCCCCCCCCCCCCATTTTCTGCCTTCTGCTGCTATTTATTTATATGTAAAATATTTGTAAGCTGCCTTTCTGCCCGGTTAGGGCCTTCAAGGCAGTAAGCAAGTATGAGAGATTAAACAGCAATTTCAAAAAACAGTACATTCATATTAAACCAGCAATTAAAACAAATGACCTGTACAACACAGATCAAAGGCTGTGGAATTGCAGGTTTTATAGTTCTGCCTGCTGCCTTTGCCGGTAGATTTGTTGGAGACTCCCAAGCTCTTTTTCTACTTTCCTGCTCCCTGGTTAGAAGTGAACATGTGTGTGCCACACTGCAGGTGTTGCCAGCATGGTGTAGTGATTAAAAGCAGGTAGGCTGGGTTTGATTTCCCTCTCCTCCACATGAGTGGTGGACCCTTATTTGATGAACTGGATTTGTTTCCCCACTCCTACACACAAAGTCTGCTGGGTGACCTTGGGCTAGTCACAGTTCTCTCAGAACTCTCTCAGCCCCACCTACCTCACAAGGTATCTGTTGCGGAGAGAGGAAGGGAAAAGGAGTTTGTAAGCCGCTTTGAGACTCCTTATGGTTGAGAAAAGTGGGATATAACTCCAAACTTTTTCTTCTCTTCTTCTAGTTTAGGGTGGAATCTCTGTTTTTCCTAGAAGTTCTGGCCATGTGTGTAGTGCATGGAAAGATGCTATGCAAGTTATTTGTGTGCTTTGTTCACGTTAAACTCCATCTTCAGAGCTAGTTGTCCAAGGGCAAAAAGATCTCTGCACTTAGCCTTCATAGGGGTGCCCTGTTACAACATGGCGCTGTGCTAAATGTGTCTCAGTCTGCAGTGCCCAAGACCTGTCAAAGCAGAGGGAGGAGGAAAACAGGGGCTGTTGCAGAGAGGCTATTTGGATGGCTTTCTTGGTTACTGATTTTGAAATTCAGATCTCAGCCTAATGGCTGCACAGTTTAAATTGCTTCCAAGAAACCTGATGCCTGAGGAGACCCTCTGATTAACCCTGGTCTGTAAATAGAATATTAGAGGTTGCAAGTTAAAGGATACATTTTCTCAAAGCCTTGGAATTTTAATTTAAAAGATCTGATGTTTTCTAATTCTGAACATATACATCTGTGTGCACATTGAAGACAGCGTTTCAAGTAGAGTTTTGCAGAATCACTCTTTAAAACCTCCCTATTTTGTTGTTGCAGGTCTACAGAATTGGATTCTAACTGGTCTTGGTTTCAGCTAAGGTGTATGCAAGTTGGAGGAAATGCTAGTGCTGTAAGTTTTGCAGTGTCCCTTTTTCTGAGAATATGAGATTTCTTTTAAGAAAAAACTATCAGAGTAAGAAATGTATGTGTCAAAAAAGGATGACTAGCACCCACAGAAATCTCAGAAATCTTCACTCTTCATTGGCTGGGAACAGGGCTTACATGTCCTTGTCTCCCATGACTAATAGACCTAGTATAAATTTGGCAAAATAACAAAAAACTGATGAATAAATTGTGTCCAACAAAAATTTAACATTGGCCTAATTTGTGTAATATGGGCAGTTCATCGTGAGATCATATCTCGCCCATGCTGCGCTTCCTGCGCTGTGAAAATGAAGAAAACTTGTACCAACAGGCTACAACGAAGACTTCAAAAAATTAGTTCTCCCACTGGAGTAGCAATTTACTTTTAAGTAACCAAAATAAATTTATAATTTTACAAACAGTAACCAAATGTTTTGGAAAAATTGGAAAATGTTTTGGAAAAATTGTTTTCATTCTCCCATTGGAGTAATATATATAAACATAAGTTAGAACGGCACGGCAATGTAATCTCAATGTAAATATAACAGCTACCAGATTCTAGATAATTAACCAACTGGCCTCATTAAACTTCACGGCTGTTAAAGGCAGGTCAGGGTTTTTCAAAATACAATAATGGCTACAATCAGGGAGGACAATGCTCTGCAATTGGTTTGTTCTTATGCCTCTTGAAATGTCCTGCACTGGCTTCCGCTGGAATTCCGAATCATCTTCAAGGTGTTGGTTTTAACCTTTAAGGCAATCCGCAGCCTGGGGCCTTCATATCTTAGGGACCGTCTATCCCCATATGTCCCTATTTGACCTCTGCATTTGGCAGAGGCCAATTTGCTGGTTGTCCCAGGCCCCTTCATGATACGGCTGGCCTCTACCTGGGCCAGGGCCTTTAGTGCCCTGGCCCCAACCTGGTAAAACACCTGTCATCCGGACCCTGCATGACCTAGAACAGTTCCGCAGGGCCTGCAAGATGGAGTTGTTCGGCCGGGCTTTTGGGGAGGTCGGCCGAAGGTGCGCCCCATATTCCACCTTGGGGGCTTGTCCATATTATGCCAACCGCCCAATGAGTCCATTGTTTATGTCATCTTCTGATTTTAAGATGTAGGTTGGAGCTGGTTGTTAATTGCGTTTAACTGGTATTTTAAAATGTTGTTTTATGGATCATGATTTAATGTGATTGTTCTATTGGTTGTACACCTCCCAGAGCGGTATATTAAATCTGATATATAAATAAATAAATAAAATTGCATAACTTACAAATGGAAATGGCTAGGACAATAACGGCAAAAAGCCAACAGTGTCATAAACTAATGGAAGAAAATCTACGCACTATAGCGACCATGTAAATGCTAAGGGTTTATTTTCTGTTCAAAGTTAGGGAGGGCATCTTGTCCGTTGTGGCTTAAGAGGGGAAATTTTGAAAGGCTAGTCTATCTTTTGCAATTTTGAGGTGCTTTGGCCTGTATTTCCTTTTTTGGCTCTATGTTCCTATTCTTACCTGTTCATGATTTTTAGCGCCACCTTCATTGGCACTAAAACCTTCCTTTTAGGTTTCAATCTATTACAAGTTTGAAATGAATAAAAGTGTCCCCAGGTGAGGAAACTGCTGAACTGAGGAGCAGGATAACCACCAAACACAGGAAGTTGATAATTAAAAGGAGTAAAAGGAACTTTTAGAGCAAGTGTCCAATGAACCTTTTATTCTCTCTTGAACTACACCAGGAGATTTCTTCTGTTCTATTCTCAAACATGGGCACCCCAATCCAGAGGCGGGGGGGAGGGGGCAATCCCTCTCTGGAACTGGTGCGCCCTGGCGCAAGGGGCAAATGCACCAGCAGAGGGGCAACTTATCCAGGCAGGTGGATGCTGCGCAGCTGCATGGCATCTCATTCAGAAGCCCTAGCTATTGCCCAGGCCTGCTGGGGCAAAACACTGCACTGGCATGACTGGGGACAGGCTGGGGTACATGGCCAACCTTCATCAGCCTCTATTGCCCAGCTGAGCCCTGTGCACCGGCAGATTAGTCGGCGGAGCTATGTCACGATTTTCGTGGCGCAGTTCTATTCTTGCCTATAGGACTTTTAAAAAAGAAACTTTTATTTTTTGAGCTTCCTGTGCCACGGGATGCACTTTGGAGGGGGTGGGGTGCTTCCGCACCACCACCACCCACCGGCATCTCTGGATTTGGCTGTTAGTTACTGAAGACCTTTCTGACACAGCATGACACTGGCAGAGGGACTTAATTGGTTCAGGTGGGGAAGCAGAGAATCATCTTTGAGGATAGCTTTAACTTACTGTCATTTGAGTGGAAAACAGCCAGATTTTTTTTAAAAAAACCTATTACATTTTCTTCCCTTTTTTGTAGTCTGCGTTTTTCCATCAGCATGGCTGCACAACAAACGACGCCAATGCCAAGTACAGCAGTCGGGCTGCTCAACTTTACAGGGAAAAGATTAAATCTCTTGCAACGCAAGCAACGCGGAAACATGGTACAGATGTAAGTGATGAGTCATTGATTGTGTTTTCGTGTGGCTAGAAGTTTGCTAATAAGTAAAAAAAGCACAGCTTTACTAAAAAAACAGTAAAAGCACAATCGAACACTGAACAGCATTTGATAATATTAAAACTCACTCAGCCAAATGAAAAAGTTCACAAAGGCAATGTAGAGACACTGTCTTCTGGTAAAGTGTCCCAGAGAGTAGTGACTTCTTGTGACTGGACCTTGCAATTGTTCATTGGTTAAATGAGAATGCTCCACACGTACTTACATGGAGAGATGTGGCTCTACAAATACGTGGGTCCCTGGTCAGGAAACTTGGTGTTGAGAAGATAAGTTAAATATGGTAGTTGAATTCTTCTCCCATCAAATTTGTTGGGGCAATGGTCTACGTTAAAATATGTGAACTGAAGTATGTTTTAAGGGCCAGCATTAAATTTTGAGTCAGTCGGTGCTTATAGTTGTATTAAGAACATGTTTAATTCACCAGGAACTTAGCAACTTTGGGCCTTCCCGTGATTTCTTTATGTGTACTTTGTAGGCAAAGAAAGTCGATACGAGTATTGGGGGTGGAACATGTTTCCATTCATATCGATGGTGAATTATCATGTCTCATGTCCTAAGCATAAGGAGCAGCAGCATTCTGAGGAGCACAGTGGGTTGCATAGGGAAGGGAATGCAGGGGGAAATCTGATTTATCTATCCCAGTTTGATTATACCTAAAACAGTAATACAGTAATGGGGGAGCATCATGAACTGACATGTTGTGTTGTTTTAGTTGTGGCTAAACAGCTGTGGAGCTCCTCTATCACCTCAAGAAAAAGAAGATGACTTCTTTGCCTCACATGCCGCTTCTGAGGTATGGAATAAATGCAGTGTATTCATTATGTATAGAGATGTGAAGGCCTAGGAAAACAGGATTTAGAAAGGTTTTTTTTCCCCTTGAAGATGTTTCTCCAAAAACTGAAAAAAGCTCGTATGAAATATTTTCTCTTTAGAATAAGTGAATGGTTCTTGAAGGGAGGCTTTTCACACTCTAAATGCATAGCATGAAAAAAATCTGAAGACTTCCCTATTTTTTCCCTACTCCAAGAGTATGTTATGTTTTGTTTTTCTTAGAATGAGTGAAATGAAAATCAAGATTTTCCTCAAAATGTGTGGTATGAAAATTTTTACGCAAGGCAGTCTAAGTGTTAGATCAGTGGTTCTCAACCTTCCTAATGCCGCAACCCTTTAATACAGTTCCTCATGTTGTGGTGACCGCCAACCCTAACATTTATCCATTTTACAGATGGAGAACACTGATGCAGAGAGTCTTAGGCGAGCCCTGTGAAAGGGTCGTTCGAGGTTGAGAACCACTGTGTTAGATAATAATTTCTATGTATATTAGAGATACATCTAGCATCTTCTTTGAAGAGTTCAGTGTTTTCAGTGTTAACCAAGTATCTCTTAATGTCCAAATATATACATGATTTTTCCTTTTTTTGTAGGCTATTAGTACTCAGTGGATATCATCCCAACCAGAGACAATGAATCTAAATCAATGTTCTTCAGAAATCAAACAAGGTATATTATTGCTAACTTTTTTATAATGCCAGAAGAATGGTCAATTGATTTTTCAAGGGCACCCAGTTCATCCAAAGTTAAGGTATTTAGGTCCTATTTATTTCATGCCCTTAATTTCTGCTGTTGCCTAACATTATAAAAAGAGAGGCTAACTGTTGATATCTGCATTTCACAGCTGACGATTTAACAAGCCTGCTCACAAAAGGAGGACTGCTTTATAGTATATGTATACAAACTATCCTAGTTATTGGTACTGTGTTTAAACTTGAAATGCACCTTGTAAAAATTACAGTGTTAAACTTGAGATCGATTACACTAAATCATATACAGTTATAAAAATTTGAATTTCTTTCAATTCCAGCTCCTTAATGTTGTAGTTGATTTTTTAATGTGGGGTATGAGAGGAAGCTGGTTTGAAATGTCTACTAAGCAGTAGTCTAGAGTCAGGTGGGGTTAGTGACAGAGCAGCTTAGGTTAGTGACAGAGCAGCTGCTAGTCATGCAGAAGGCTTCCATTTCAATCCTGGGCCTCTTTAGTGAGACAAGAGGACAAGAACCTGCCTGGGCAAGACTGCTGCCACCATTAACTAGCAAATAGCCAGCCTCGCCCTTCCTAAAGCAATTAGGAAAAGACAAAGCGTTCAGCCTAGGAAAGCCAGTTCCCATCACAACCAGAGCACACCTGTCTCCATGAAACAAAGGCTATATTGTCAGTTGGTGCTCAGTGTTTTTGGACTAAACCTCTGATCTTGCTTTGCTGCACCAGTGTATTCTGAGTTGCCCTGGTTCAGTTACACTGCCTGCCAGCTACCTGGTTCAGATAGCTGGATACCCCAGAGAGTCAGTGCCAATCGGAGTGGACAGTGCGGACCTTGGCTGATTCTGCACAGGCAGCTGAGATGGGTTACATGAACTCGTGTTGCCTGTGCCACCGTTTGCACGGAACGTGCAAGGGTCAGCCGGGATTGCTGGGATCCTGGTGGCAGGAGGCAGCACAGTTCACATAGGAAACGCAGTGTTTCCATGCGAACCGCACAGCCAAGAATCCCCCTCCTTGAGAATCCACCTCGAGAATCCTCCCACCTGCCAGCACAACATGGCGGCTGCCACCTGGGGAATCCATCATAATGGTGAACGGAAGGGGGCGGGCATAGAACGCTTCTTGCTTGCCGTGGTTTGCACAGGCAAGTAGGAAGCATTTGAAACTTCAACTAAAGGGGAAAAGTCGCTAATTTAGTCGCTAAACCCGGGTCCAGGCAAATATAACAGATCAGAAGCATATGGGAGGTATGAGTTCTGGGGACTTCTCCCCAATACACTTTTTAAAAAGTCCTGAACCTGTTATATTTGTCCTGTGCAGAATCACCCGCAGTTGGTCTGATTCAACATAAGCTGACCTCATGTCAGGAGGCTATTCTAAATCTTTTTCGTGGGCTTGGAGGCTGAGAAAATTTTCTCTGTAGCAAAAAGTTCTCCATAATCATTCTAAAAAGTATTATTTGTTCTCAATTTTCTTTTATTTCCAGAAGAACATGAACATGGACCAAGCGTTGATTGTCTTAGCATGTCTCCGCAAGCTTCATTAGGTAATCAGTCTACAGCAAAAATAGAAATTCTGCTTGTTTCTTTGACAAAACAATGGCTTAGAAGAGAGAGAGAGTGCAAACTATGCTTTGGTTTAGCTGGATTTTCAGTTCAGTCCTGAATTGGCATCTCAGTCCACAGAGTAGCCAGCATTTCTGGAGGCATAACTTAAATAAAAATGGGTAGATCTTTATGCTATTGATATTGTTCCGTCATGGCTATAAATTGCTACGTGTGAGCAAAGTCGATTTTCCCAGGCATAGATGACTTTGTAATCGGGCATGTTTTTAGGATTTCCTGGTTCCTTCCACGGTTTCTGGTCTCAGTTAAACTATATGGTCTTTTGAGCATTGGGAGACTGTGCCAACCCCAGACATAGTAGAGGTCTAGTTCTTGGATGGTCTTCGAGTAGCAGTGCAAACTTGCTTACATACAGTCATCAAACTGTGATTGTTGGACTTCATTCCTGACATTTATTTCACGATGACTTTTTTCGTCTGGTGCAATTCTCCTGGAGCTCTACCAGTTCGCAATGCAAACAAAGGGATTTTGTTTCTGAGTGCTCTTCCACAGCAAAGCACTCTGCACAGAAAACCAGCATACCTGACACATTGGTAGCAGTTTTCTGTCGCTGTGGATTTTGTGACATACCGCATTCCTGTCCTGCACTCTGAAGTTGTACATTCCTCTGCAGACAGTATCACTTGTATTTTCCCCCAATTGTGCAGTTACCTAATAGAAATACAGTTTTTTGTGAAACGTTTACTGGTTTAGTTAGTGATGTATGCTTGTTTTTATGTCTTATTTTAGCCAACTTGGAGAACATAAATACTTCAAGCATCACACCTATCAAAGGTGATTGTGGACATTTTAGATACCGTGATTGGCTGCTTCGGTTTCCACATTTAGTACATCCGTGGAATAGAGGATTACAGCAATTCTCATAATTTGCACTATTGTCTTACGCAAATGCATCTTTTACTGTCAGAATTAAAATTCTTAAGTAGTTTTTGTCAAACTTTATGACGGCAACCTCCTTCCTTCCTTTTATTTATAGCCTGCTTTTCTTGCTGAGGCTCAAGGTTGAGAACAAAATTAGCATGTCGATCTTTTTCTTGATATGCTGAGATACAGCCAAGAAATGGATTTCTGTTCTTACCGTTTGAAGGTGGTGTAGGCGAAATTGGATTTGGTCTTCTCACCCGAGCAAATGATCAGAGCTGATAGCGCCAACCTACATTTGGCAGTGTAGGGCACTAAGTTCTTAAATTTAATAGTAATAAAAAGACACCACTGATAATAAACATTCAAAATAATCTAGATGCATGTCCTTAAAACTAACAGTGTTGACCTAAGTGTCATATAACCCATTTAATCATGAACAAAATATATCTGTCCCATAAAATCGATCAATAAAGAAAGAAAAATAAAGATACATACACAATGAAGGGGAAAAAGCCCTAAATATGTTCTGTGACTTGTTTCTTTATTTCTATTGATAAAATAATGAGATCATTGTACTTCACTTAAGCAAAATATATCCAGATCTATATAAAGGGAAACCATCTTTGGATAAACGTTTTGAGGGTCTAGCATTCTCTCTTTACAGGATGTCAATGTTCAATCAGCTGTAACACCCTTTTACTGTAGTCTCTCTTCCCCTGGGCTCACCTGCCTTTTTCACAGATGTACTAATGTCATTCCAGCAGCGATAATTATATTCTTTATTAAATGAATATGTTCCCATTTAGCTATTTTTCAAAATAGATAGATCACAGGAGACAGCCCAATCAGTCACCTGGGGGCACCATAACTCTGAGAGCTCTGGTTCTGCACTCCTGGCTCCAAAGGCCGTTGGAAGCAGATTAGTGTCAGCACCACCCCTGGGAATGCTGACAAAACGCTCCCAGCTGTGCTGGACGCCAGTGCAACTCTGAGGACCAGCCTCCCTTCTGGGATGGGTGCTGCCAATGTCCATCCCCCCCCTCCTAGTTTGTCTACCCCACTGGTGTATTTGCCAAATGGACTCCACAAACCCATTCATTCCCCCTCCCCTTTTGGATTGAACTGATAGTTTTTCAGGTATTATGTACTAGAACCCAAAACCTTGGTGTTATTGTGCAACTTTACCGACCATACTTCAGAGATTTTTTATGTCTCTGTGAGTCCTGCTCACTGATCAGTGAAGAGTTCATCAGGACATTCTGTCGCTTAGTCTTTTATTGGTTAGGATTTTATTTACTGTCTTCCCAATGGGGATCCAAAACAGCTTACTTCATTTTCCTCTCCCCCAATTTATACTCACAACAACCATGTGAGATAGGCAAGACTGAGAGAGGATGAATGACCCAAAGAAAGCTTCCATGGCAAAGTGGGGATTCAAAGCTGGGTCTCCAAAATCCTAACTTGGCACTACATTTAACCACTATGTCCCACAGGCTTGGATTATTTGTACTTGAAAAATTATACATATAATCTGGTTATACAATTTTAAGGGCATCTGGATTTCAAGTATCTCACAGCCATTATCTTTTAAAACAAGCAGCAAGAGAAGAAGAAACATACATGATAATCAGATTTTTTGGGGTTTTACTGACACTTCCTGTTCAAGGTGTCAGAACTAAAGTGCATGCATTACCATGGAATGTTTTTAATTAGTAGTGTCAGAATCCCAACATGCTTATTCAAATTAGCAGTCTTAACAGCCTCCAAGTTTTTGTGTGCACAGTAGCAGATACATTATAATGAGCAGCTGCTGAGTTTGATTCCCCACTCCTCCAAGTGTAGTGCACTTGTAATCTAACAGTCCTTTTAATTAATAGTATCTCAATTTCAAAAGTGCATGTAGAGAGCTTGGCAACTTAGAGACTCTAAGTTCCAATGCAAAACCAGCAAAGCCATCACAATCAGAAGGTTCAAAGCACACAAACAAGAAAAAGCAGTTGTCATAGTTACCAGCATCTGGGATTCAGTGTATGTGGGAAGAATTTTTTGTTTAAGAAATCCAAAGAATGTCAGGCAGCTAATTAATAAATGTAGACACTAAGTTGCTGATTCATCATATTGAACATGGCTAGAAAGTCAGCGTACAGTACATAACGTTTCAGGGCATTTTGAAGCACTCAATCTTCTGCCTACAAAGTAAATGGTCTGCAGTTGGTTCTTGGTTAAGGGCCATGTTGATGGCTTTACCTGGCTGCTAGCAGAACTGTACCAGACTGAGATGTACTGTACCAGACTGACTGTACCAGAAGAGATTCCCCAATGAGACAGCCATGTACCTTAAGAGGTTCTTGGCTGCTGCAGGAGCAACTATCTCAGCATCCAGCCTTCAGTGTTTTGTGCAGAATTTCTGCCCCTGCTCCCCTCCAGCACTTTTCAGTATGGGGATTCATATCCATAAGGGTAATGCATATGCACGCTGGAATAAATCAGTTAAACACTGATGCTGTAAAATCTCTTGGGAATTAGAACATTTAAAAGGTTTGTAGCTTTTAAAAATTCCTGAATCATTGCTATGATTTGTCCTTACAAGTGTTGGAGAAGACTTCCGATTAAAATGATACAGGCTTAGAATGCAAGTTTTGTTTCCAAGTTTGGGCCTAACGATTTTTTCTAATTTAACATATGGAAAATCCAGCAAATCTGCTACCTCCTCAGCGGGGACCGTTCTTCAGCATTGTGTCGCAATTGCTTTCCTACTTATTGTAAATTGGATAGGTTGTGGAAATTCTGTTTGGACTGTCGGCTGAGCTAAATGCTACTTCATGTGCCTGACATTCCTAATGAGATCGTTGTACTTCACTTAAGCAAATTGAAGGGTGAACATTTTAATATTTCAATTACGGTTTTGCCGATACTGCAGTTGTTATAATATTTGTCACAGTATGATCTGTACTATAATAGAATATGCATTCGTCTTTACAGAGATTGGCTCCATGATAAAGAAGAAACCAAATCAAATGAAAAAGGGGGTAGGTGCTTAGACTTGATCTGATGTGTTTGTTTTTGCATGTATGTGTATAGTTACTTCATGCCATATTGTGTATGTGTTTTAGCAAAAATGGGTTTCAAGTTAGTCCTTTGTACATTGTTTTAAGCTTCTTGATAAGGAGGTATAAAAATCCAGAACAAATCCTGAGTCTTTGATCAAAGAGAAACTCACATGGAACAGCCAGAGCCTTTTTAAAAAAGCAAACATTCAGCTAAGTACCTGCTTAGCATAGAAGAAAATGGATCCAATTCTCCCAGTTCTTTCTCAGATACCCAATTAATGCAGCTAGGTACAAAATGCAGAAGCCTGCTTTTGTGTGGCAATAGCTGCTAAATGGATGAGCACAGAAATCTTCCTTCCTACAGGGATAACCTGATTTCTTCCAGAAACCTTTCTTCCTAAAAGGGTAACTAGTTTGAATGTATTTGGTTTCAGTAAATCAAAGACAGGAAAGGTTTGGCATGAGGAGAGGGGGAGCAGATCAGACTGCCTCATATTCCCAGTGACCCAGCCCTTGCCTATCTGTGATGTCTGAACTGGGCCTCCACACATCTTTCCTTTCCCACCATTTCAACAACTTTTTCCATTTCATCTAAACTGCCCGAATATCTGCATTTCAAGCATATCAGTATTTGTGTACCTGTGTTTTATTTCATGTTGATTTCCAATTTCTGCTTAAATTACTGGCTGACATACTAGTAAAACCATGTTTTTTTCTTAAAGTCTGGGGCCAAGAAAGGTGGTTTGAGGGCCCAGAAAATGAGCAGCAAGAGTTTTAATGAGCTTGAAAAGCAAGCACAAGCCGTGGATAAAATGAAAGAGCAGGAAGATGCACACGTCGGCAGAAGTGAGAGAGAAGAGCCACTGTAAGTATAGATAATTTAGTTGTCTTTGCAGTTCTGCTAACTACTTAATACTCTGCATATCATATACAGAAAAATGCTTTGAATCTCTGGAGCAAAAAAAGAAAGAAATACAGAAGTGTTTCTTAATCTTGACTGTACTGTGGTAAAAGAAAATTGAGTAGTAAAAAAGGCTTCTCTCAATGTAAGTAGTGTTTGAAGATGGTGTAGTGGTTAAGAGCAGGTGGATTTTAATCTGGGGAACCGGGTTTGATTCCCCACTCCTCCACCTGAGTGGCAGAGGCTTATCTGGTGAACCGGATGTGTTTCTGCACTCCTACATTCCTACTGGGTGACCTTCGGCTAGTCACAGTTCTTCGAAACACTCTCAGCCCCACCTACTTCACAAGGTGTCTGTTGTGAGGAGGAGAGGAAGGGAAAAGAGCTTGTAAGCCACCTTGAGTTTTACAGTTTGCCATTTTTTAAATTATGACTGCATTGTAGAACATAGTTTGAATCTTTTCATTAATAATTAGATCATGACATGATTAATTTCTGCTGTAATTTGTTAAAACCCATGCTGTCACATTAGGAGTTTATTGCTGATAACGTAATTGTACCCCTTTCCAAATTATGTTTATTATATAATTATATTATTATATGGTCAAGGTGATTTTACAAAAGCATTTCACCTTGCCTGCCAGAAACATACTGTTCTCACTTTCTTGATTTTGTTAATGCTATCAGAGAGAGATAAAAAGTAAGTGTGGTTTTGTTCTGTGATTGAGAAATCAAAATGCACGTTGACAGTGAAACTATTTGCAGCATATATGCACGGCTTACAGAAGGGATTTTTTAACCGGAAAACACCTTCAAATGAAATTATTCTTACTAACACATGTTCATTTGTTCAACTGTTACAATCACTCCAGCTTCCATCAGCTTCTTTTTAAGTTTTATTATCTGGTGAGGTTCAAAGTATCAAATGTTCAGAGATACTTTGCTGAGGGTCATTTTGTTTCATCAATCATCATGCATTTCCTAGTTGTGTGTATCACCGTAAGAGATTTGATAGAGCGTAATGAACATAATTGAATGTAAATGAAAATCTAGCTATTAATGATAGACAGAAAATAACAATAATGTTGTCATTTGATTAATGCATGCATTCAACTCTGTGAGCCGAATTTATGTATTTTTTATACTTCTCTAATCCAGATATTGCACTAGACTAATATATTTGTGATGTATTATTAAGGTATACTTGTCATTTCCTTATATCAGGGGTGTCCAACTCTGGCGCCCCAAATGTTCCTGGACTATGATCAGAGGCTAAGTTAGGGAAAACTGTGCCCAGGGCGTGCACATGCCCTGTGCCCCTGCCCCTGCTGCGGCGTCAGCTGCCCCCTTGACGGCCTGGCCACGCCTCCGCTACTGCTCCATCTGGGGCATCCCGTGCCCTCACGCTGTGGGCGCTACACCACTGACTACAATTCCCATCAGTCCCTGCCAGCATGGCCAATTGGTCATTCTGGCAGGGGCTAATGGGAATTGCAGTCCATGAACATCTGGGCCACCAGAGATGGACACGCCTGCCTTATATAAATAATTCATGCAACGGAGGACTACAAAATGGCACCAAAGAAGGACTTTTCTTGTTTTGGTGCTTTTCTTATGTATGCATCCCAGATGGTTTCTGTTCTTTCTCCCTGTAAGGGAGACATGAAAGTTCCAGATCTACTTCCCGGTTCTGGATCTCATGGCAGCCACTGAGCCTGGAAGAGCCTCTTGGTTACCTCTTTGGGGATGATTGAAATATACGCTGGGAACACGTTCTCTATATTGGGAAATATAATCATGATTTGAATGATGCCCAGGGAGAGTGGAGGTGCCTAAAGGGGGCCTAGCAAGGACCCCAACCCCACCCCGGGAGCCTTCCAAGCAGCAACAGATCGGCCAGCCAGGCAGGAAGAAGGTCAGCAGCCATGCTGGGAAGGTCCCCAGCCTGGAAGAAGGTTGCTTGGCCCAGAAGAAGGGCCAGACAGCCAGAAACCAGCTGCTGTTCTCCCTGTCTGGCTAGCTGCTGCATGGACCATGAGCCCACACTAGGAAGGCACCCTCCCCTCCTTTTCGCCCGCTGTGGGCCCACAAACAGGACCCCAAGTAAGTCTAGGGCCATGGGTTTTAAGAAAAAAAGGCAACCTTAGGTGTGGCTGTCCAACATTTAAAATAGTGTGAACGGACTGGTCACATTAATTATTTCTGTCTGATAGACTGTTGCTATGTTTGCCCTTTAGATGCCATGAAGAAGCTTCAGTAAAAGCCCACTCATCTAACTCCTGTGTACTAAACAATCTCAGGTTCAAAGACCCCCTTCTTTATATCACATCACAGCCCTTTCCCATATCACACCCCTTTTTTATATCACATCACAGCCCTTTCCCATTATGCCTCTGGTCTGTTCATTAAATTGTCACTGTTCTTGATCTGGTGGTATTGACATGCATCTTTTCATCCTTTGATGCCCCCATTCTACAGCGCTAGCAATCCTTTGGGAAAAACCCATTATCTTGGGCACTTTTCCCTCTTGTGGCACTCTTGACTACATATGTTTACCTAAGCACTTCATAAGCAAGGACGTAGAAAAGGATCTTGGGTCAGTTGTCCTCTTGCCCCGTGACAAAAGTCACGTGGAAATTGCATACAATCCTAGCATATTCAATTGAAAAACATCATAAACATTAGAAGACCCTCTTGTCAGGGGGTTGATGTCTAGGGCAGTGGTGGCGAACCTATGGCACTCCAGATGTTCATGGACTACAATTCCCATCAGCCCGTGCCAGCACGGCCAATTGACCATGCTGGCAGGGGCTGATGGGAATTGTAGTCCATGAACATCTGGAGTGCTGATGGGGTAAGTGTGGTTTACCCTGACTGCAGTCCTGTCATAGTCTGTTGGCTTAAGGGTCCGAGACCTAACACCACTCCACCTCTTCCTGCCATTGCTGAGTTGATGACGAAAGCTTTGTGGTTTCCCTACCTATTTATGCCTATCTGATCTCTCCTCACCTGATCTATAAATGACACCCGATGTGTTTTGTAGTGTGTCATCTTTACGACTGGCCTACAAAGACCTTGAAATTCAGCTGAAGGAAGACCAATTGAATTTGCCTGCTAAAAAGAAAACAGAAGCAGAAAGACTCGGCATGGGATTTAGCAGCAATCGAAGGTATGCGTAACCCTTTAGCTGTGTATTATTAACACTCAGGACAATGGGTGGTCCAGTTTAATGCCAAAGCAGAGAGTGCCAAAAGAATATGATTCTCTTGTTTTGAATTCCTGTGGAATCTGATATTTGTCACTTTTCACAGCAAAGTACTCACTTTAGTGGTTGATGCAGGGTCATGTAGAGGCATCTCTCAAGATGATGCCTCCCAATCATGTGGCTAGATATCCATAATGACTGGCTGGATCTAAGAATTCTTTTTCTTTGGATCGATTGACTTACACTGGGCCATCTGCTTCAAGTCTCCGTAAGCAATGTTTATAAATACTTAAAAAAAATCACTGGTCTCCATTGCATGAGTATGAAGAGTACAAAAACGCTTTCCTTCTGCACAGCACCAGATCAGCCATTGTTCCACCCTATAATATTGCATAGCAAGGCACGCTTTATTTTGACATAATGAATTTTTGTCAGTGATGGGGTTGCGGTTACAGGAGATGCAAACCCTCCTGGGCATACCCAAGCCTTTAAGAGTGCCTGTTGGCTCCTGGCAGCAGTACCCGAACAGGAGCAGGCAGGAAAGTAAAAGCCACTACAAGTGCCTGCCGTCCGCAAGTGGTGTCTGGCCCACTCCCACTTTAGAGTATCTTTTCTGAGCATCATGGGGCACGATGTCATGAAATTTGAAATGTGGTTTGTAGTGTTAAGCTTCATTTTTACTGTGTTTAAACCAGTTTGGATGTCTCCTGAGATATGATGAGCCTGTGTTTGCCCTTCACCTGACTCTTTGTGCTCACTAAGCTAATTGACAATGTTTTTTTTAATACAGTGGCATATCCCATTCGGTAACCTCAGATATGCAGATCATAGAACAAGAAACACCTGCAGTTGCAAAACCAAGGAAAAAGTACGACGATGAGGACTCTTATTTTTCTTTGCCCAGTTCAAGGTAACTTTTTGTTTATTTGTGACCGGGACTGGCGTAGGCAAACTCTGTGCTGGGGATAATTAGGAAAGGAATTGATAATAAAACTGCAAAGATTGTCATGCCCTTATATAAAGCAGTGAAGATGCGACCCCGCGACCGGAGTACTTGTGTTCAGTCTCTGAGGTCGCCACATCTCAAAAAAAGTATATATCAAAGAGATAGAAAAAAAAAGTGCAGAGAAAGGGCAAGCGAGGATGAGTTGAAGGATTGGAGCACTCCTTGCTTCTTTATGAGGAGAGGCTTTCGCAGCGTTTGGGACTCCTTTAGTTTGGAAAGGAAGGCAGTCTGAGGGGGGGTTATGATTACGACAGTCTATAAAAAATTATGCATGGGGGGTGAAAAAGCTTGACAGAGAGAAATTTTTTTCTCTCTTTCTCCACAATACCTAGAACCAGGTCTCAGAGCATCCATTGTGAAAAATGCTGGGGGGAAGAATTAGGACTAATAAAAGGAAACACTTCTTCACACAACGTGTGATTGGTGTTTGGAATGTGCTGCCACAGGAGGTGGTGATGGCCACCAACCTGGATAGCTTTAAAAAGGGCTTGGACAGATTTATGGAGGAGAAGTCGATCTATGGCTACCAATCTTGATCCACCTTGATCTCAGATTGCAAATGCCTTAGCAAACCAGGTGCTCAGGAGCAGCAGCAGTAGAAGGCCATTGCTTTCACATCCTGCACGTGAGCTCCCAAAGGCACCTGGTGGGCCACTGCGAGTAGCAGAGTGCTGGACTAGATGGACTCTGGTCTGATCCAGCAGGCTCTTTCTTAGGTTCTTATGTTCATTTGAGGTTGCTCCAGATTACAGTTACACAGCTTGGTGACATGTTTGGTCCTTCTGGTTCAGGTTTTTTTAATCATACATGCTCTATTGATTGAGAAAATAAATGAGAGCAAGCATTCCAATCTGCGCTAGTGGTTGAAAGAGTGATGGGGAAATATGGCTGATCCGCGCTGTCTCACAAATAGCTAGGCTGAATTTAATATGTTGATCATCAGTGAGAGATCTGCTTTGGTACCTGTTTTACAAATTCTGAAGACAGTTTCTTGGATTCAAGGAAATGCAGGCAGAGTTCCACTTTCACAATGGGGGTTTCCCTGCCTCCATCCCATTCTAGTCCCTTTCTGCTCCTAAACGGCTATTTTAAAGAGCCAGAATGGATGGTATGCATGAGATGAGTTCTGTCACAGATTGCCAATCGGACTCAGTCACATTCACATGGAGGCTAACCTTTAAGAATGCCGTTGCTGAGCTTGGCTCCAAATGTTGTGAGGGGGAAGTGGAGGCTTCAGGGTTCTCCACTGCACTGTTGACATGAGTGGAGATTGTAGTAGTGCACTGCCGACCCAGCAGTGCCATAGTAGAACGTTGGGACATGTAGCTTGGACCTGCTTGTGCCTTGCAGGTAGCATCGCACCCCACTCCTCATCCCCCCATGAGTCCGCGGGTCGTGAACTGTCTGGCTCAATCACCGGGCGCAGGGACAATGGTCTTGCCCCCAGGTGAGGATTAGGCTCAGACGCGTACGCTCCTCTCCGCACGTAGCCAGATGAGATCATGCATCACATGATGATCTCCCGACCTCCTTCCAGCTCTCCCGGAACAGTCCTCCCTCCTACACGCCCCCGATAGAGTAACAATAAAAGGTGCCAGGAACCGGCAGACGGGAGACTCGCTAGGAACACGGACCTCCGGTCTCCCGCTGCTGGCGATCTCCACCAGATGTTATCTCCGCGTCTCGTCTCGTTCTTACGCTGACCGCGTGGGTCGACTACAGGAGATGACTGCAGAATGGGAGGGGGAGCTGTTTGCCACATGGCCATTTCCCTTGGCAAAAACAACACAAGAGAGAACCTGAAGAGCCTCCTTTCACCTTGCAATGTTGGAGCGACAGGCTGGGATGGTGAGGCTTTAAAAAGTTAGTTCCCATGTGAATGTGTGACTGAGAGATTGGCTTGGTACCTGTGATTTAACTTGTGTCAGACTGTTTACCTGTGAAGGCCCAAGGACAAGATGAAATGACAAGATGAAATGACAAGATGAGTTGTACCTGGGAAGAGTTGTACCTGGGCAGAGGAATCAGCAACAATTAGAGTCGCTGCCCTCCCACATTTATGAATGTACTCACAGTTGCACGAACAGCTTTTTGACTACAAGACAATATGATCCAATTATAGTAGAGTATTATTATACTGTGAAATCATAATACTGTACTATAAAATAATATCTCGTATTCAAATAGTAAAGTTGGTTAAATATGAGGATACCTAAATCTGGTAATTGTGGCTGTAAAAATGCCCCAGATTTGCAGAGAAAAAATCTGAAAAAAAATACATTGGGGGATTAGAAACCCCTGGAAATGATAAAAGGAGTGTGTGATGGAGAGATTCAGAAGCCAAAAGGTAACATAGGCATGAGAAGTAGTTTTGATCTCAGGAGAGAGATCCTGAAATCTTATGCAAATGTACCAGAGTAAACTTCAAAAGGCCTAAATTACCTCGTGGCCGAAACAGAGTTTTCTTGAGCCATGAGAGACAAAGGCTAAGGAGATTCCACCTTGGGCCAGGCTAAGGGAACCAGCTCCCTGCCATGGCTCTTGAGTTTTGAAACAAAGGAATCCTATGAGAATGTACTATGCTGAGGAAACTATGTAAAAGCAGTCTTTCTTATTTTATTGTTTGAAATAAAGACTTTAAAAACTCAGCAGTTGGAGTGCCAGGTTGGAACAGAACCCGGATTTGTAGAGGCAAGGCTGAAGCCCACAGTCTTGATCTCGTGTCATGGCGGTGTGAGCAATACCCCAGAGTTAGAGACTGAATTATAAGACCACAGGTCACATTCTTTTGCTGATAGTTTTAGATGCTACATTCGCATCCTCTGGCAGACCCAGAGGAGCCCCTTGGCAGCGAGAAAGATAACAGCTCCTGAATACCCCTGCCTTCCTGTAAACAGCCCAGATGTCTGACACCTCTTCTTATCACTTGTATACAGAGTACCATAAACATCCTGATATCGATGCAGGAATGTAGTAATCAGGATGTAGATGAGCAGACAGTCTTACACTTACAGCTTACATTGTTTAAGAACATCCTGGATGTTTGGGAGTTCCTGAAGATGTTTGACGTGTGATAATTTGCTGCAATCCTAAATCTCTTCGAAATGTATATGGCGTTTGCTTTGATGTAGCCAGTCGAAACCCTTTAAAAGCCCTGGACTTTCAACAGTTCAGGGCAGCTCTCCTGGTGCTGACAAGACCTATGCTGGTTTAAGAAATAAAGTCTTTTCTTTAAATTCGGCTGTGGCTTTGTTAGCTGGGAAATCTGTCTCTCCATTTCTCCTCTGGCTTGTGGAGAAAAGGGTTCCTTGCTCCTTTGGCTTAAGGGCTGAAACGGAAACCCTATTTGGAGCGGTATCAGCGGCAGTGGCCTCGTGACAGAGTGCTTCTATCTTTACGCTGCAGATTTCTTCAGTGGCTGTTGCTGGGCAACTATAGTGTTCCAAGGCTTGGCTGTGTCACTAAAAGGCAGGAGAAGGGAGCAGGGCCCTTTCCTGCTTTATTTTGGGCTTTGAGGAGGTGGTGATGGCCACTAACCTGGATAGCTTTAAAAGGGGCTTGGACAGATTTATGGAGAAGTCGATCTATGGCTACCAATCTTGATCCACCTTGATCTCAGATTGCAAATGCCTTAGCAGACCAGGTGCTCAGGAGCAGCAGCAGCAGAAGGCCATTGCTTTCACATCCTGCATGTGTGCTCCCAATGGCACCTGGTGGGCCACTGCGAGTAGCAGAGAGCTGGACTAGATGGACTCTGGTCTGATCCAGCTGGCTTGTTCTTATGTTCTTATGAGGAGGACTCATTGGGACCAGGCCTGACAAGTTGCCAGCTCCAGGTTGGAAAATTCCTGGAGTTTTTGTGGTGGGAGTCTGAGGGTAGTCTTTGGAGAGGGGAAAGGTTTCAGTCACATGTAATGCCTTAGAATTCAACGTCCAAAGCAGTTATTTTCTTGAGGACCTATCTCTGTTGTCTGGAATTCAGTTGTAATTCTGGGAGATCTCCAGGTCTTACTTTAGCAACTTTAGACCTGCAAGCAATCCTGGGTAAATTGCTGCCACCTGATTTCCATGACTCAGCTAGACATGGCTGCTTGCTATTGTTCAACCACAGCCGTCCTATGAAAGCTAATATGGTGTGGCAGTTAGAGCTTCAGAGCAGGGTCTATGAGACCCAAGTTACAATCCCCATCTTTCTGTGGAAGCTCATTTTTACTCCTTTCATTTTGGCTGCATCTGTGGCAGGCGTCTTCAGAGGCATTCACAGTGAAAAGTGTTCCTCTCACAGATGCTAGCCATAGATGTGGGCTAAACTTTAGGAGCAAAAACTACCAGACCATGGCCAAAAAGCCTGGAAAACCCACAACAACAAGTCTTATTGCATAATTTTTCTAATTTTGTAATCCAGTGTGTCGCTTACTGTGTCTCAGGTTGGGTGGCTTTAATTTTTGTAGTCTGTCTTGAGTTTCAGCAAGAAAGGACTATAAATAAATGAATAAAGTGTACATTGAGCCATAGGAGCAATACAAGTTTGAATTTCAAAACTCTGTTATTTAATCTCCATTGTTGGTACCCTTCCCATCTTTCTCAGGCACTGTGAGATGCTGTGCATTTATTAAGGAAATTATTTCTTTTTTCCTTCATCCAGATATTTTGACTCGGCAGACCTCAGGAGCAGCCCTTTCTCCAAATGGGATGACAACTCTGATTCTTACTGGAAGAAAGAAAGCAGCAACAGATATGTGGACACCACTCGGTCTTTGAAAACTGTGGATTATTCAGACAGGTACATGAGGAACATCACAGTCCACCCCTAATGCAATCTTCTGTTCATGTGGTTGAACTCCACTGACTTAGATATGCATTGCTTTGAGTCAAAGGCGTATGGGGGGAAATGGTGCCCAGGGACAACACCTCCTCTGTGTGCCCCCAAGCCCTGCCGCCCCCCGGTGCAGGTCGACTCCTGGCTGGGGAGAGGAAAAGCCAGCCTGCATGGAGGCCATGGCAGTGGGGCTCGGCAGCAGCCCTCCCTGTCTCCCTGTAGGCCAGTTCCTGAGCTGGCCTGCAGGGAGGCGTGTAGGGGGCAGGCCTCGGTGGCGTGCAGCTGGGGTGCACACTGTTTCATCACGTGAGTGGGGGGCTGTTGTTGTGGCTGTGACTAAAAGGCATGCACCCGTGAACAAGGGTGACCCCATGTCCTGATAAGCAAAACGCCTCTGCTTTGAGTGCAATCCCAGTGGAGTAAATCATTTGTAATAATTAAGCATTTGTATCTAATGCTGTACTCTTTATTCAAATAAGTTTCTGGTTAAATTATCTAAGGCTGTACTCTTTATTCAAATACGTTCTGGTTAAATTATCTAAGGCTGTACTCTTTATTCAAATAAGTTTATTGTTTAATTTACATCATAGTAGGCATGCATAGGACAGACTTGCATGGAAAAGTGTGTATGTCGGCAAATGCTGACTTAGATCCCCACCCAAACTTTGGAGGTACTTTTGAGGAGAGTCACCAACAGCTATTCTTTAAATTTGGTGCTCCTAAATAAAAGAACAGCCCTTTCCCCAGAACCCCTCCAAAACCTCCAGCACAATGTAATTGAGGCAAAACAACAGCTCCCCATCCCCCACATCATTTTTACCTCCAGGGGAAGAGCAAAGAACCTACCCCAAGAACCCACACCAGAACCCACACCAGAACCACACCAGAAGAATCCAGTTCAGCAGAACTGCAACATGCCATTGTCAATCAAGGCAAAGTCTAACAATCAAAGTCAGTGCAACACAGACACACATACAACAGTACCAAAACAGGGGGCGCTTTTACCATTCCAGACAAAGGTTCAAGCCAATCCATCAAAACCCAGGGGCATTCTGGGGGCACAACCTTAACAGACATCATGGCCAACCAAACCATGCCAGGTACCTGAAGGCTTGGGGGCATGATTATCATCCCACACAAAGCCACACAGAGGTCCAGTTCTACATTCCACATTCTAAAGTTAAAGCTTTTTTAACACCAATTCCTAATGGGCCCTTATTAAGCTAGCCTCCATTTCCATCTATCAAACATCAAAAAAAAATTTCAATGGTGAAAATGGGATTTGCCAACAAAATAACTCCGCTGCAGAGCAACGATCAACAGAATCCCCACCCCAATCCTATGAACTGTAGAGGAAACAGTACCAATTCCATAGTAGCAACACCCCTCAACTATACAACAGAGAGGCAAGCAAGCAAGTAGTAGAAATAAAAAGGAAGGAAGGAATAATTGTCTGGGAAACCAGAAAGCTTTTCCCCAAAAACCTCTAACCCACAGAAAGAAACCCCCACAAAAACTCTTCAACAGTTGTGGGAAACCAAGGAAACATAAAACCAGATATGAAACCTTTGCAAGCAGAACCAAAAATCAATTGTCAAAACATACCAGAATGCAAAACAGACCTCAGTGGGGCCTATTCCACCAACAGGCCCAAGGAAAGAAGTTAAGCATACAAAAATGACATAAACCAAATGATTTGTAAAATGATTTGTTGTCTCAAACCCCTCCGATGGAAAAAAAACCTCACCCTGAAAAAGCCGGTATTTTTTTTCCCCAGGGTTTTCGGCAGTTTGGATTTACTGAATGCCCAGCTCTGTCTGTTACTTATATGAATACTTATCATCTACTAATTCTGCTAATTTAGGGCTGGAAGCAGACTGAATTTTCCACTGATAGAAGGCATTTGTGGCAGTGGGCCAGAATGTTCCTGCTTCCCCTTCCCACTTGATCTCCCTCAAAGACTGCCCCTGGGGAACAGGGGACCCTCAGAAAAGGCACGAGTTTGTGGAAATCAGATGTTCCTTTCTGACAGCAGAAAGTTTAGTTTGAATCCAACGCTTAATATCTACATGGCATCCAATATTTTGTCACATCTATGATTTCTGTAATGTTTCTTTCTCTTAAACTGGAGCCTGTGTGTTACATGTGACCATCTGAAAACAATGTTTTACAGGCCTGCCTCTCGCCGTAAACCTGAGTACGAACCTTCTGCAAACACTGATGAGGCTCAGAAGAAATTTGGAAATGTTAAAGCTATTTCTTCAGATATGTATTTTGGAAAGCAAGACCATACTGAAGTAAGTTTCAAACCCTTTCCTGTCGTTGACTAGTTTGGGAACACCAAGGCTGCTTCTGCACGGCCCAAAACCAGCACCCTAGGGACGGTAAAAAAACCGTCCCCGAGGTGCTGCTGTGCTCACACACACCCCACGGCGCGAAAACGCTGCTTTCAAAACACACCCCGTGAGCATGTTTTTTGGAAAGCAGCGTCTTCCCACTGGCGCCGTGCGAAGCACCCCGGTGTGAGGGTGCAGCTTTTAGTTTACCTTGTCTTCCCTCCGAGTCTCCGGAGGGAGAAGGGACACGCTCATGCTGCCCTCCGACCCCTGTGAATCAGGGGGCAGAGTGGGTGTGTCACTTCCTCCCTCTGGAGCCTCGGAGGGAAGACAAGATCAACACCACATGCAAAACGGAGGCAGCTCCATGCAAAACTGGCTCCGCGGTTCTCTGCAGTTTTGGGGCCGCCCGCACAAGACCGTGCGAACGGTCCCGTGGCTCTACTGGCATTAATTATGCTGACAGACAGCTGGTTCTGCTGCTGTGCAGGAACAGCCCAAGACTAATCAAGGTCAATAAGCTCTCATACTGACCTTGTGTGATTAGTCTTGGTGTTCGTGGATGTATTTGTTGTGGTTATAGCAAAGTTGTTATAGTTTTTGCCAGAGCAGATTTTGAGAAAATTTAATTTCCTTTCTTTCCTCTGCCCACCCCCCTTTTTTTTTCAGTTTTCTCAAAATAGGGAGTGACAAGGAGAAATGCATTTATCTTCAATATTATGCAGGATGCCTTTTCCCCTAAGTAAAATATTCTTAAGGGGATTACCTCTGTTAGGGGAAAAGAGCATCCAGGTGTTGTCAGAGTTAGGCAGCAAATGTGACCATTCTGCTTATCACACCGGGCTGGGCCACTCACTGACCGCGTTGCTAGGGCTCAGCTTGCTCCCAGGGAGACCAGCAGGGACAGTCCATCTTTCCTTCAGTCACTACTTGGTTGAGAGGCCATCAGCATTTTCAAAGACAGACAGTGCAGAGCCAAGCACTGAAAAGTTTGCCTGCCCCGGCCTATGTCCTTGTGAAACATGTGGACAGAAATGTTCTAATCAAGTTGAAACCAGAAAGTATTGTTGCACGCTGCCCGCTTTCCTAGCATAAGAAGTGCCAAAGACAGCTGCCTTGTTTAGCTCTCTTTGGCAGGTGGAGGTGGAGCACTTCAATTGTATTGTTTTATATACAAATGCTCACATGGAGCTTAGGTGGAGGCAAAGAGGCACTCCTGAGAGGCAACTATGTCAGATCCTCGGGGAAAGATCATGTATTCTTGCTGTGTATTACATGCCATTAAAGGTTTTGTATTTGTTGTTGTTGTTGTATTCTTGCTGTGCTCTAGCCAACTCACAGCTGTCTGCTTCTCCCTCTGGCTGTTCCAAACTCAAACAAAACAAAAGCAGAAACCATCTTGTAAAAGCTTTTGAGTTTTCCAGAAGTCTTCATCAGGTTGCAGGTTTACCTTGCACACGAGACCTCTCTATCTGCATCTTGTGTAGGATGCTTGGTTAACTTCAACGAAAATGGGTTGTGGTAGACTGGTATCAAGTCATTCCATTGGCATGCTGGGAAATTATTGACTCCTGGAAGCCACATCCCGTGCCTAGTGAAATCAGCAAAGCAGCCTACTCAAAAGATACAGAGAGGCCGCAGGGTCATGGCCTAAAGACTCCCCCCTTCCTTTTTCTTGCTCTGTAACTGATGAAGGCTTCTGGAGAACTTGAAAGTTTGTACAACATACTGTGTCTATTTTGGCTGATTTAATAAAAGATGCTACGCGGCTCCTGGTTTTGGAGTTTGCTGTGGACCAAGTGAACTGAGAGCTGAACTGATTAAGTAGGGCTGTTTAGTGCTGGTAGCTAGCACTGGCTTCATGTTTTGAAGTCCTACCTCTTCGCAATGTGACAGTGTGAATGACCTCACTTTGACATGGGAGGTTGCTGCAGTGTTGCTGAATTTTTCTTTATCCTTCCATAGTATGAAGCTAGAGCTCGGTTAGAGAGACTTTCTGGAAGCTCTGCCATAAGCTCTGCGGACCTGTTCGAAGAGCAGAAGAAACAGCCGTCAGGTATGAAAAGAAATAATGAAAAAGACAGATGCGGTTGGGCTAAATTGTGCAAATGCACAAAGGCCATTTCTTAGGCCTGGTGCCATTATTCCAGTTCAGGTTGCCTCCCACTTGAGAGCACCATTCCACCGTGGTCTTTATAGTTGCAATCCTAAATGCTTCCTAGGAAGTGCAAACTTTTCATGAGTTCTGGGATTAAAGTAGGATCAGAGACACCTGGTTTCAAATTCCACTTGTCATTACAACTACTGTATGGCCTTGTGCCAGTCATACTCTTTGAGCGAAAGCTATCTCACACGGTTGTTGTGATGGTGCAGAGGAGGATGGGATGGGAGGATGTGTGCTACTCTGTGTGGAAAGAGTGTGGGCTGAAGATGCATTGCATATATTATCAGTAAATATTTATTTCTGGCCTCTTTACATAATCTTCAAAGATCTATTTGATTGCTGTTTTAAGTAGTTCATTAAGTGGCTATGTTAAGTGGCCATGTTGCACATACTTCTTATACTAGCAGGCACTACTTGCCCTCATTCCTTGCAAGTAGAACTACTGTTGAACCAATTAGTAATCCACAGCAAAACATGGGGCATGAAGAAATTACTTTATAGGCAGTCAGTTTCATGTTATTTAGGACTAACATTAAGTCAGATGGGCTTTTTCTTGGGAAGAGTCAGATAAGTTCGAAAACTTCGCTGTGTGATTGCTAATTAGATTGAACATTTGCTCTAGTCTGTCTTCCAATATGCTGAAGCATCCTTGCTGTCGGTAAGCACTGATCTGCAAACTCAATAAGCAGTCTCATGAGGAAATTATCTGAGGAAGAATCCACTAAAATTCTTTCCTCCAAAGTATTTTCTAAAGGGTCACAGAGAAGAGTTGAAGGTACAGCTGTATTTCCCAGCTGACCTAAATCAGACTCCAGTTCCACTACTTCCTCCAGAGGAGTAAATGTTTGTAGTTGGGAACTCAATGTCTGGAGACATTGGGATTGCTTGTTAATAAAAGTATCCAGTTTGTTTTTGTTCTGGCTGAGGACTAGCAGCAGTTGGGGAGTTTGTTCTGTTCTTCCTTTTGGTCATGATTATTAGCAAACTGTTAACATTCAAAGGAGACAGAGTACTGATGGATGGTTACAACTCTAATTAGCAAGGTGTTTCAAGAAGAACATAAGAACATAAGAACAAGCCAGCTGGATCAGACCAAAGTCCATCTAGTCCAGCTCTCTGCTACTCGCAGTGGCCCACCAGGTGCCTTTGGGAGATCACATGTAGGATGTGAACGCAATGGCCTTCTGCGGCTGTTGCTCCCGATCACCTGGTCTGCTAAGGCATTTGCAATCTGAGATCAAGGAGGATCAAGATTGGTAGCCATAAATCGACTTCTCCTCCATAAATCTGTCCAAGCCCCTTTTAAAGCTATCCAGGTTAGTGGCCATCACCACCTCCTGTGGCAGCATATTCCAAACACCAATCACACGATTGCGTGAAGAAGTGTTTCCTTTTATTAGTCCTAATTCTTCCCCCCAGCATTTTCAATGAATGCCCCCTGGTTCTAGTATTGTGAGAAAGAGAGAAAAATTTCTCTCTGTCCGGTACCTCACTACTCCATGCATAATTTTGTAGAGCTTCAATCATATCCCCCCTCAGCCGCCTCCTCTCCAAACTAAAGGTCCCAAGCGGCTGCAGCCTCTCCCTCATAGGGAAGGTGCTCCAGGTCCCTCAATCCATCGCTTGTTGCCCTTCTCTGCACTTTTTTCTATCTCCTCAATATCCTTTTTGAGATGCGGCTGACCAGAACTGGACACAATTGCTCCCAAAGTGCGTTAGCACCACTTGCGCTATATAAGGGACATGACAATCTTTGCAGTTTTATGATCAACTCCTTTCCTAACGATCCCCAGCATAGAGTTTTCCTTTTTCACAGCTGCCATGCATTGAGTTGACATTCCCATGGAACTATCAGCTAAAGGCAGCCTAAATCCCTTTCCTGGTCTGTGACTGATAGCACTGACCCCTGTAGCGTGTATGTGAAGTTTGGATTTTTTTTTGCTTCATGTGCATCACTTTACATTTTGCTACATTGGTGCATTTTACCATTTCTGGGCCCACTCACCTAATTTATCAAGGTCAGCTTGGAGCTCTTAAAATCGCTTTGTGGTTTCTCACTGCACCCTACATAATTTGGTATCTTCTGCAAGAGCTTGGCCACCAGCTACCCACTACCCTACTTCCAGGTCATTTATGAATAGGTTAAAGAGCACTGGTCCCAAAGCGGATCGCCTTGGGGACACCACTCCCGACATCTCTCCATTAGTAGAACTTCCCATTTACACCCACTCTTTGTTTCCTGTTTCTCAACCATAGTTTTTTTAATCCATGGGAGGACTTCCCCTCTTGATTCCTTCATTGCTGAGTTTTCTCAACACTCTCTGGTGAGGAACTTTGTCAAAAGCCTTGTGGAAATCCAGAGTAGACAATGTCCACTGGACTTCCCCCTTATCACACCTGTCTGTTTACACCCTCAAAGAACTCTAGTAAGTTTGTAAGACAGGATTTGCCTCTGCAAAAGCCATGCTGACTCTTTCTCAGCAGGTCTTGCTTTTCTACATGTTTTATAATTTTATCTTTAATGATAGATTCTACTAATTTACCAGGAACAGATGTCAAACTGACTGGCCTGTAATTTCCCGGGTCCCCCCTAGATCCTAGGTGTTTCTAGAAGGCAGATAACAGTCACAGCTGTGTGCTAAAGATTAAAAATGACCAGTTTTAAGTATTAGCCACAGTTTCCAACAACCATCAGTCATTTGCAGTTTCAAACAGTTTGCACAGAAACACAGATAACATAATAGCTTGAGCAATTAAAATTCACAAGCTCTTGCCGTGCTCCATCCTTCTCGAGAAAGGTATAGATTCCCAAAATTAGCACTGCAGTGGCAAAATAACTGAAGTGATATAAATGCCTTAAAAGAAAGCAAACTTGCAGAGTGTTGTGACCGGAGTTGCTATCTGGTCACTGTCTTTTCCGCAGGCCTCCCTTTCATTTCATATTTTAATGTAGCTTCTAGAATTGAGTCCGATCATCAGCTAATATTCTTAACTTTAGCTGATCCTCAGCACAAATTGTGACTATCCCAAGACCATTTACCCAATCTTTCTCAGACTAGTTTACAGAAGTCAAAATTCAAATGGTCGGTTGAATCAGGTAATTCAATTATGAGGAGACTAAACTCCAAACTGTCAATTATTTTAAGATCTGAAATAATATCTAAACAATCTATCTCAGATTCTGTAGAAAAGCATGATGAACTCATTTGTATATCATAGGATGACCTAACTCATTGGATTAAGTCTTACCCCTCTCATAAATACAGCAGCCCCCAAATGGTTTGACAAGGAATGCTGCTGGCAAAAAAAGAACTCTTAGAAATATGTACTTAGAATATAGAAAATCATCAGCTAGTTGGCTTCTTTCTTCTGCAGATCTTCTGGCAAATAGTTGCAGGTGCTCTGTATTTTCGACCCCAAGCCCCAGATTGTGTTATACCTGCACAAGTCTAGGAAGATCATTTCAGATTTTTTTTCTGATGCCAATAACAGTGCCTGGAACAATATGGAGCATGAGCATATTCTCTGAAATCCCATGCTGGGATCCAGTATCTGTTGAGAAGTTGTTGAACTAATGTCAGGGCCCTGCGGGACATTGGACAGTTCCGCAGGGCCTGTAAAACACCGGGCCTTTGGGGAGGCCGGCTGCTGATTGCCACCCACCTACCCACTTGCCCACGTATACCATCTCTGTGGGCTGCGATTTATCGCACCTGGTCCTCTCCCAGGAGGTCTTTTATGGGTTGGGGTCCAATATTAGATTCTGAATTATGTTGCCTCTATTTTTATATTATGCTGTTTTAATTGTTTTTATACCTTTTAAAGTGTTTTATTGTACACCACCCAGAGCCCTTCAGGGGTGGGCGGTATAATAAGTTAAATAAACAAACAACAACAACAACACACCTTCAAAACAGAAAGGCTTCTGGCATTGATGTTCCAGCTGAATTACTCAAAACCAGTATTTGCATGTGGGCTCCATTGTTGGCCTGCATGGTCAATACCTCCCAATAGTCATGTCCATTTGGAGAAGCGGTTATCATTCCCAGCTTTAAAGAGACATCTTCACAGGTGCATCAAAAGATTTAAATATCAATTATACAAAATCCAAAATTATGATGTTCGGCAATTCACCAGTGATCAGCCTTGGAAGGGACCTTATGTTAGAACAGGTCAAGTTTTCTGTAACTCGTTTGTCCTGTATGATTCGGCTCATAAATCCATATGTTGAAGGTAATGATGCATCTTATGGTTTTTTTTTTTTTTTTCTGTCTGAGGGCAGCCAATGCGACCAGCTGCCATTAATTTTGTGCGAGGCAGCAGCTCAGTTGCTCTATGCCGCGCCGAATTATTCAAACAGAAGTTGTCCATAAATTTGAATGCGACCGTTGTATGGACATCTGCTCCAACAAAACCTTGAAACAGTGTGCAGGTCGTGTTTACCTAGAGTTTTGTGCCTGTCCTGGCAGAGGCAGTTGCTGTGTGGCTTTGGCATGTATGTGGCTTATTTCAAAGGAGGGTTAGCTGGGAATATCTGCAAAGAGTTGTTTTATTAAGTAGCACCGTGAACCTTCATTATCAATTAAGATGGAGCCTGGCATGGAACTGGAAACTTGCAACTAGATACTCTGAAGTGGCAGCAATTTAATACTGAAGAGTCATGAGGGTCTGGGAACACGATATTCATTGTGTGCTGGAACAGCAGTTATTTCAAAGACAACTTTACAAATCTAACATGATTTTTCCAGAGTCAGGGGAGTTTTCTAAAAAAACATGGGTGGTTAGCATCAGCAGGTGTTGGTGAACTGACATTTTACTTCTGGGCATTTGAACTGTTCTGTATATTTAAAAGAAATATAGGAGTTGCTGCATGCAGTGAATTTGTGTGTATTTCATGGCATGTTGTTGTTTTCCCTGTCCTTAGGAAGTTACACCATTTCAAATGTCCTGCAGTCTGCTCCAGATATGGCTCAGTTTAAACAAGGAGTGAAATCAGTCGCTGGAAAACTTTCTGTCTTGGCCAATGGAGTCATGACTTCTATTCAGGTTAGTAAACTTACAGCTTATTGCTCCTTTAGGATTCCCCAACCTTTTGGGCACTTTTGGGTATTTCTGCTTAGGGCAGTGATTTCCAAATTACAAGTGGACAGGACCTTAAAGATGAAACCATACACACAGAGGAAGCCTGAGTGCAGCAGATGAGGATAAAAATTAAATACGCCGGCAGATTTATTTATTTATTTATTTATTTATTTATTTATTTATTTATTTATTTATTTATTTATTTATTTATTTATTTATGTTTCAAATTTCTATCCAACCTGTCCCCGAAAGGAATCTAGGTGGCCTTACAATATATAATGGATACAATATAAAATATCATAAATAAAACTAAAACTTATAAAAACAGCCGAAATAACTACACATTAACATTTAAGTATGAAATGAATAAAAGAAAACTAGAGGCATAGGTATAGGTGGCTTCGTTACCTAATATCAAATACTTCCCCTAGGATAAAAGGCGTCGACCCCAATTTAAAACCTACCCCATGGGAAGGATGTGGAGGACCCCTCAGTATGGGGAGACCCTGATGTAACACTACCCTAGGGCAGGGGCAGTGGGGGGAGCACCATGTCAGCAGCTGGACACTCCAAAGGGCCCGTTTTGGAACAACACAGTCTTACGGGCCCTAAGGAACTCACCCAGGTCCCACTTGGAAGTCCCGGACTGGAGAAGGGTGTTCCACCAGGCGGAGACCCAGTGCCGTACGAGGTCTGGCAGCGTGGAACCAACCGCATCATAGAGGGGCGGGGGCCACCCAGTGGTTGGCCTCTGCAGAGGCAGGGTTAGGAGACACTGCTCGGTGTCACGGTCCCGAGGTCACGAGGGTCCCAGGCAGCTATAAAGGCAGCAAGGTCAAAACCACACCTTGAAGATGATTCCCGGAATTCAACCCGGGGAGCCAATGCAGCTATGCATAGCCTGGAGCTGGATGTGTTCTCTGAAGGCGCCTCCTGTGAGCAGGCGTGCTGCCGCATGTTGGACCAGTTTTTAACTTCTGAATCAAACGCAAGGGAAGGCCGGCGTACAGCGAGTTACAATAGTCCAGCCTGGAGGTGACCGTTGCATGGATCACAGTGGCCACAGTCACAGATGAGAATACAATTTACACTAACCTGCAGCAACTATTTTAACCTGTACACCTGATCAGATCTCCCGTGGCCAATTAGAAGCCCTGCTAGGCAACAGCGCTGCACGGCTGCACTCACTTTCTAAAAACTGGCAGCGATGAAAGGCATCATTGGGTGCTATGGCTCCCCGGGCACCATGTGGGAGATACCTGTTGTAAGCATTACACCAAGCTGGCTCTATGTAGCCCCATATGTTTACAGAGGTCCAAGGGCTCAGTGGGTTACTCCTATCCATATACCTGTATGTTGACTGTTTTGAACTTTTATCTGGGTGGTGGTTGCTGTGTGGGTGTTGTTGTCGTAGGCTTTGGTGGTGGGGGAGGCAGAGCAGCAGAGAAATATTGTATTGTTAATAACATTCTATCACGAAACCACGCCTGGGAGAGCCATGCTTGTTTCAGTAAAAATCTGGGTCCTTTTCTCCAATAACTCCAACCAACCGAGTTCTCAAAGATTTATTGAAAAACAGAAATAAAAGAAATAAAACATAAATGCATAGAGATTGCTCAGCTGAATACATTCTTTGGATCTCTCTGGACACCCAGCCAAGAGGTGCTGCTCCTAGCTTAGCCCATGATAGAGTCACCTAGGTCTTTGTTCTTAGTCTCCAAGAAAACTTTCCCCCTTGCCATGCGGTCCCCCCAATGTTTGAAATGCCTTATTTGGGCATCTTCCTGTCCTGGGTAAATTTCCATGGCCTTTTGGTTTCTCCATCCGGAGGTCTTGAGATCAAAGGCCAATTTTAACATGTAGGTGTGATTCTGCTAGTTTTACAGTACTATTCCATTACACATTCCTTCTTGGGGGGTGCCTTGCTGGGTTATGGCCAGTGTCTGTAAATGACTGTGGTTGGATTCAGAAGGCTAGTTTGGAAGGACTTTTTTTGATTTTGTGGCTGACCGTGATACGAAACAGTGAAAGGCTGAGCAGGAGGGCAAAATGAATTTGGTATAATAAGTCTGACTTTTGCCTTAAAAGTCCTAGGGGTTCCCTATAAATTGGCTACAACTTGATGACGCTATCCACACACACACACACACAAACATCTCACCCACAGAGAGAGATAAATGACTGGCAACTCTTAATTGCTGCACTCATTTCCTGAAAAGAGATGTTAACTGTTCATTTCTTTTCACTTCTCCAACAGGACCGGTATGGATCGTAATGTTTGCATTCCAATAAACCTCGAACACAGAAGAAGGCTTTCTTATGGTTAATATATGTCTGCTGGTGATCATCCCGCAGATCGTAAAATTAAGGCTGCCTTAACATTTGTAGAATATGTTATTCTGGTTGATTTGGCACCAATAGTTTTACTGCATGTCCTTCTAGTTCCTATAACACTTTACTTTAATGTAGTAATTCGTTGTTACTCCTCCTTTCTAAAATTGCCCATGTGCTTATTCTGTTATGAATTATGTCTTTGTCTCTCCCCCTCCCCGCCCTCTTGTGGGCATGAGGCAAGGATATGATGTATGCTGTTAGATCTTACACAGAGTAGGCATAGACACTAGCAATAAATACTTGTTCATAAGCTTTAGTTTCCTCATAGAAGAAAGGAGCTGATAACAAGTCTTCATAGTGGAGATCTCAAATTGATAGTCCTGCTTCCATAATTGGGAGTCTCCTTTGGGGTTGTGTTCTCCTACTTTTGATGGGTAGGTTCAAGAGATCCTGCAGATAATGGCATGCAGAATCTTCCTTTACCTAATTATTGAATTGCCAGGCTAAGAGGAAATCCTGCAGAAATAATTCAGCTATGGCCATGGTGGCGAACCTTTGGCACTCCAGATGTTATGGACTACAATTCCCATCAGCCCCTGCCAGCATGGCCAATTGGCCATGCTGGCAGGGGTTGTTGGGAATTGTTGTCCATAACATCTGGAGTGCCAAAGGTTCGCCACCACTGAGCTATGGCATTTCCCAGTTTAGACTGTGCTAGAAGGGAGTGGGAAGGGGGGACGTGCCATCCCTAGAAGTAAGCAGAGAAAGAACACCCTAACTGACCCAGGGAAGAAACCATAATCTGGTACAGAATTCAGCGTTCCTTAATTTCAAAGAAAATTTCAGTCGCACTTAAGTCTGTAGCTCAGGTATGTTAACAGTTTTAAAGATAGTTACTGGTTCCCCTTGACAGAAAACAATAAGTGTTTTATTTGCTGTGATATTTCATATAAAAATAAGGGAATATTTAAAGCATTATCATCTAAATACATTTTTCGAGAGAATATTATAGGGAGGACAACTCCATTTTGAGCTGAAAATTTCATTTTTCCAAAAATGGTTTGTTCATGACATTTCTTTTAAATTGCTGTTTTTCTACTCAAACAGTTATAACAATCCATTAAAATGTAATGAAGGATAATGTGTGTGTGTATAAATTTACTGGACCAAACATACTGGTACAAAAGAATGTTCATAAGAATTAAGCACAGTCTTGCAGATTTAAAAGGGATATTGATATTGAATATGTGCAACAAAAAGAAATCTTTAGATAGCATAGAACAATAACCGTTGAAAACAACCCTAATAGAAAATGTTATTGTCTGAGAGATAACAGATGAAGCCTCTAGTGACAGTTCTGTATCTTTAACTGCTGCCAAATGTTTCAACTTGTAATACTTTTGAAATAAATTGTAATTTTAAATGAAAAAAGTTTGTTTTGTCTCACCTTAAGATTCATCATGCATTCGAACTGAATGTTGCATAAAGTGTCATGAACTTGCTTCGTAATGGAGAAGTTCATTCCTGCTGGTCTTCCTTCCGCATAGAAGTTCCTGACTCAGCTACTAAGGTCCATCCTTCAAAAGGCTCAAGGATTGCATCCTGTTGGTGCCAAACGACATTTCTTTTTCCCAAGGTTTAAGCACTTGGGAAAGCTTCTTTCATTTTTAAAATAATTTTTATTTTATCAACAAAGAATTGCAGGAAAAGAAAATAAAGTTTTTTTTTAAAAGTAAGTAGAACAAACATAACAGTAATAATAATAATACAAAAGCGAAGAAGAAAGAAAGAGAGAGAGAAAGAAAGATACAAAAAGACTAATGAGAAGAGCAACAATAAGGGGGGGGGCGGCTGTTTCCAAGAGGTCTACAGTTTACCCACATTGCCTTCTGGATTTTTTCAGAACTAGTGGGTCTAAAATCCAGAATCTTCCAGTCCACCTGTCAAATGTAAGGTCCCCAATATCTGGGGAGGAAAGAGCTAAGAAAAACTTGCTCTTTAGCTGGCAAAAATAGCCCCTATCAGCAGTGTGTAGTGTGGGAGTGCTCAGAGGCTCAACCAGAATGAAACGCCATTTCACTAAAAGCCCGACTTGAGAAAATGTCTGGGAATCCTTGCAGTCCTGGTAGTGAGAAAAAAATTATTGGACAGAATTGCACTGCTTAACTGAACTTACTCCACTTAACATAATTATTCTTAACTTTTCCCTTGCTTTACCCAAAAATTGATTCATATAGAAATGCAGATGGAAGGCATCAAGGCCTGTTCCTTGAACCCCCATTGAATCAAACCTCAAGAATACACAAGGAAATTGATAGAGTTGATTACAAGTACTAACTCTGCATGATACTAGACTCTGGTGGGGGCTACTGCCGTTGCTCTTCATCTTCAGAAGAGCACATAAGAGAGCAAACAGATCAGATAGGAAACACAACTGACAAGTGAAAGATTGCAAAGTGTATCTTTCTTGGGTGAGGCACTCTTAAGACACTTTTTCTATAAACCAAGGGTGCACTTACTTATAACTGTTGTTAATGGAGTGTCCTCTGTGAAGGCTCACATTAGACTGCACAGGTGCAGGCCAGCTACAGAGACAGGATTTGCTAGCTTCTAGAAAATCTGAAAATGCAATGGAGCACTCTCCCCCTCCCATCCAGAGCCATTGTAGTGTCTATTCCCACCTAAATGGTCACGTGAAAAAAAATCTATGCTGCAGTCCTCAGCAAGGGAAAGAGGGAAGATTCATGCCTGCACAAAGGACACTCAATGGACAACAGTACAGGTAAATGCAACCTTGTTTTCATCGTCATTTATTCTGTGCAGTCCCACATGGAAGAATAACAAGCTCATTTACCAAGGAGGTGAGCGTGGCTTGGTCGTCAAAGACTAATTGCTCTCCCAATAGCCATTTCTCTCCTGAAATCCACATCAGTGGAATATTGCCTCACAAATGTGGAAGGGATGACTAAGTTGCTGCTCCTCCGATGTCATGAAGGTCGATCTCGGAGTTGAAGGTGGTAGAGCAGTGGTTCTCAACCTTCCTAATGCCGCGACCCTTTAATACAGTTCCTCATGTTGTGGTGACCCCCAACCCTAACATTTATCCATTTTACAGGTGGAGAACACTGATGCAGAGAGTTTTAAGACGACCCCTGTGAAAGGGTCGTTGGACCCCCAAAGGGGTCCCATCCCCCAGGTCGAGAACCACTGTGGTAGAGGAAGCTTGTGCTCTGGATGAGTGAGTTTTCAGGGGCCAGGGGGAGTCCACATTGGTCTTGGCTTAGGTTATTGTGATTGCTGAAACCATCTACCTGGAAAGTGTTTAGGATAAAACCTGATCCTCTTTGTTTTTTTCCTTAAAACATATGAAGAGGCTTCTTGTCCTCCTAAATGTCACAGTACAGGGTGAATAAAACAACACTCTTCTTATGTCTAATGAGTGCGAACATTTTTCTGCAAATGTTTGAGCTTTGGAGAAGAAATGTAGGCAAGGTGTTATCCTGAGCAGTATGGAATTTGGACACTACTTTGTGGAGGGGGGGGCTCAAAGCTGGGATGTAAAACTACTTAGTCCTGGTGGAGCTGAAGAAAAGGGGGGTACAAGAGCAGCGCCCACAGCTCTCATCACCTGGGCCAATGTGATGGCCGCTAATAATGGCCTTAAATGAGAAGAACGACAAATTGAAAGGCGCTATTGATTCGACAGTTGCACAGATGTTGCGCAAGAACAAAAGATAAACTTTGTTGGGGCATGCATGGTTTTTAGGAGGTTACAGATTATTAAGATCTTTCAAAAACTTTTTGAATGTTGGTGAGAGAACACTATGGAAGAGTCCAACCCAACACGAAAAACAAAGATTGTGGCCATGTGAACCTTTCCTGAGGATGTCAATAAATCTGCATCCTTATGACCCAATAAATATTTAAAAACCTGAGGAAGTGAGGCGCTCTCTACCCTAACGGAATGCTGACAGACCCACTCAGAAACATAGCACCACTTGGCATTGTACGACTTCCTTGTCAAGAGCTTCCTGCCTGAGACAGGAAGACCTCTGTTACTTTGAACACTACTGTTGGATCAGCCATGCTCTCAAGTGGAAGGGAGGACCCATCGTAGTGAACCCAAGTGGAGGGAGGACCCATCGTAGTGAGTGGCCTGTTGGTTAATAAGTCCTCCTCCAAGGGAAGAGTCCTGAATGCCCCTTGTGGTAGTTTCCACGGTGTTGTGAAACATACTCTTTTGGGCCAGTAGAAAGCAATATTCAGGTAGTTGTGTCTACTTGAGTATTCAGGTAGTTGTGTCTACTTTCAACTTTGACTCAACCTTGTGAAGCAAGAGGAAAGTGGGAAAGACAGGACAGGGTACCCCAGCAACAGTGCTGGAAAGCATCCTCAATCAGTTTTTGTCCAGTGATGACGGGAATAGAAATGGTTACCTTTGGTTTTCTGTGAAGTGGCAGAAATCTCTGGTAAAAGTAAAGTTTCCCCTTCAGTCATGTCTGATGCTGGGGTACCACTGCAAGCAGTGATTTTATAGGAAAGCCTCTTTTGTGGGGTAGTTTGCCATTGCTTTCCCCGGCTATTCTTTACCCCCTAGCAATGAGCTAGGTACTCATTTACCGACCAAGGAATGGATGGATGGCTGAGTTGACCATGAGCCAGCTGCCAGGATATCTGACCCACAGAGGACTCGAACTCCTGACCATGTGAGTGGCAGTGCAAGCACTGAACCACTATGCCACGCAGCTCCTAAATCTCTGGTAGGATGCCCCTATTCTTTGAAAATCAGCTCTAGGTAGTGACGGTTGAGAGACCATTTGTGGTCTACCCCTGTGTCTGCTTGTGTCTACTGCCACATTGCTCTTTCTGGCCACATGGATTTATGTTAGGAAGACTTGATTCTGGATGGCTCTCACCTTTTCCAGAGGTAGATAGGCCCTCTTGGCAGAGGAATTCAAATGAGCCCCAATGAATCCAATAAGTTGAGCAGGCTCTAGGTGTGATTTGTCATGATTAATAACTCTTCTAGGTTGTTAACAAGTGAAGAGCACTGTTGAAGAAGAGCATTGCATGAGTGATCTACAAAGAGCCAACCATTCAAATAAAGATCAATGCAACACCCTTGTAACTTCAGATGTCCCACTGCTTCCTTAACACACTTTACAAAAATCCTTGGGGCTGTGACTAACACAAATGGCAGGTCAGTAAACATATAAGAATGACCTTTACAGTTAGACACGAATCTTCTACAAACCTTCATATAAAGCTATGTGAAAATATGTGCTCTTGAGGCCAAGGCCCACAAACCATGCGCTCATACTTGAAAGTGGCAATACATCACGCCACTGAATGACATTCTAAACCTATGGAACCCCAGGAATTGATTGAATTGCCTTAGGTCCATGGTTGGTCTCCCCCTCTTCCTTTTGTTGTTTATTAAGAATATATCTGGAATATAAATTTTGATGACTTTCAGGTAAGCGAACTAGTTCATTGCACATTTAGTCAACAAGTTGGATACCTCTTGTTATAACTGAGTTGGGTGGCGGGAGGAGCCTTCAGTCAAAGGACGTGCAAGATAAGTTATAACTGAGTTGGGTGGCGGGAGGAGCCTTCAGTCAAAGGACATGCAAGATAAGGAGGCAGGGATTTGAATACCAAAAAGAAACTGTTCATAATTATGGAAAGGACCCATCTATCTTTGGTAGCTAACTTCCATTTCTCAACAAAATAGACAACCTGTTGTCAAAGCAGGACTTAGGGCCTGTTCATGTAGTTGATCTCTCTCATGGAGATCTCTCTCATGGAAGCTAATCCCTGGGAGACTGACTCCCATCTTTGCTCTTGTGCATGTGTAACCCCCATGCTCAGAACGGGTTGACCCAGAAAGGGGTGGAGACTCAAAGCAGCAGAAGGCTGCAGAGCTCTTTGGAGGAGACAAGGCTACCAGACTCAGACCTTGATTTCTATAAGCCCTTAACACCTTGTTAAGGTAACTGCAATGTTGTTGGGAACTACTGGGAAGGTGGTAGTTTATTTTTGCTATGTTGTAAATGTTGGAGTTTATTGTTTCAGGGTTTTTTGTGGTTGTAATGGGTGAGAGTTCTCCTGGAAACCTTCATCATGTTGAATCCTGTTCATCAAGCCATTGGAGTCTTCAGGAGTCAACCCACTTGCAAAGAAGAATTGGACTTGGCAGTATCAGTAGACTGTAAATTTAAGGACTTGAAAATGCAACCTGAACAGGACTTGAAGTGTGATGTTAAATGTTGATGTTTAATGTTATGTGTTAAGAAAGTAAACCATTTTGGTTTTTTAAAAAAATTGTTGTTGCAAACTCATTCCAAGTTCTGCCCCACAGAACCCACAGATAGAGGTTACACATGCCCTGAGAATGCTTCCCTTGCTGGAAAGGCAGAAAAGCTGAGCAAAAGTAACTCTGGTACTGCTGATACTTTGGAGGGTAGTACCTAAATGGTTTATATTGCTGATACTGTTAGATGTGTTTTTGAAAATCTTAACTGCGGACTTGATAAGTAAGTGTACCTCTTCTTGCTTACATTTCTGTTAAACAAAACTGGAGTTTAGGATTGCTTCCTGAAATGTGAATGGTCTTAACACTCCAGAGAAGAGGAGAAAGATGTTTCATTTTTTAAAGAAGCAAAAACTTGATATTGTAGCAATACAAGGAACACACACAAGGAAAAAAGATGTGAAATTATCGAATAACTCAGTTCTAAGTAAAGACTTTCTTCTATTGACATGAAGAAAAATGGTATTGCTTCATACATTAATCCCAAATTAAGCCAAACTTAAGTTGTGAATGATGATTTAGGAAGATTTTTAGGAGTAGGATACAAAACCATTAATTGTACCCAGTGAAAATAAAACCAGTTTTTATTCTGAGGAACCATTTGCTGGATCTGTGAATCCTTCTTTTATGGACAGAAGTGTGGGAAATCAGACCTGATTCTCCAGATTAGAGTCCACCATTCTTAACCACTACACCATACTGGTTGTCTTAATGCAAGTTACTTACATTTTTATTTTATTTTGTATGCAATAAAGTTATTTGCTCATACTCTCTTTCTTCATAATTTCATTTTAGAGTATCCCTACTGAGATCCACCCCGGTATACAGAGACTACAAGGTCTCATGTTATTTCTTTTTGGAACCTTTTAAAAACTAATTTTCCCTTCTCTAGGTCCAGTCCATCCATATATATATATATATGGATGGATATATATGGATAGATATATATGGATTATATATATATTTTTGTGTTCCTTTCAGATTCTGGGCAGATCCCTTAAGAGTGCACCTACTGCTGTAAATAGCTCCTGTTTATCTGGTAGGACTGCTCAAGGACCTGAGATACCATATGAGGAGGGACATAGAAAGCTCACATCCTTTCAACTGCTGCTCTAGTTAAGTCTCCTGGGAGCTGCAATTTATTTGCTGAAGAACAGTTCGCAATTTTCTTACCAGTAATTTTCTTACCTGTAATTTTAAATTATCTATGCTGGTCTTGATGGGTAAGGAATCAGTTGGAGCAAGGAAAGAAACAAAGCAATTCCATTTGGATTGCTGGCTTGGTTATCATATTACATTTACCGTGTAGGTTCAATAGGAATCACAGGGGGCAAGGATTAAAAAATTTAATCCCCTAATTCACAAACAGCAGTCAACTAATTGCAGTTTAATTGTCAGTTCATTGAAGATTGGAGAGGATACTGCATGCCTTGTTGGTTACCATCAGCTCTGTAGGTTTCAAAAGCTCCGCTGTCAGTTTGTATGATGTCTTTCTGGTAAGCAGAACATGGGAAGTCAATAGGCAATAATGGCAACATCATTGGAGTAAAGGAAGAAGAAGAGTTGGGTTTATATCCCTCCTTTCTCTCCTGTAGGTGACTCAAAGGGGCTTTCAAACTCCTTTCCCTTCCCCCCCTCACAGCAAACACCCTGTGAGGTAGGTGTGGCTGAGATGTGACTAGCTCAAGGTCACCCAGCTGGCATGTGTTGGGAGTGCACCGACTAATCTGAATTCCCCAGATCAGCCTCCACAGCTCAAGCGGCAGAGTGGGGAATCAAACCCAGTTTCTCCAGATTAGAGTGCACCTGCTCTTAGCCACTGTGCTGCCGCTTCTCCACTGTTGCTTCAAAAAGGTGGGTTTGAAGGCGAGGCAAACTGGCATTTGGAAGAACTTTCCTCTTCAAGTTACCAAAACCTTATTTAGAAACTTGGCAAGCAGGTGAGACTTTTATTTCCATATTGCAATGCGTAGCAGAAGTGTGGGGGGAAAATACCCTTGATGGGGTTGTCTGAAGTATCCGCTTGTGATAACTACATCTGGGAATCAATGGGGAAAGCAGTTCGTCCACTGTGAAATTGTGTTACGCCTATTTACATTGCTGGATCCAAGCCAGCCATTAGCAGGCAGCTTCAACAAAACATATGTGGCAAACAGCAGGTAAAGAGAACTTCATTGTTCAGAAACAGTAGATCTGTGAGCAGGGGACCAGCCACGGTCTCCCTGCTTTGTTTGTGAGTGGGTGGCTGCTTGATGCCTGAAAACTGGATTCCGATTTGATACAACGAAAATGTTCTTGTGAGTTTGAGCATAACGTCCAGCCAGGAAGCCGTGCTCGGCACTAGCACAGGAAAGAAGAACTCGCAAATAAGTTTCTGTGGCAAGAAAGGTAGATTTCACAAGGTATCAAGTTGTATTTTTATCATTTACGTATTTTGGTTGTGGAAGTTTATGATAAATGCAATTGGGAAGGTTTAACTGGAGATATGAAATGCAAAATACAAGGGTGGGAATGCAAGGGTGATTTCTGACTAATCTTGGGGCAAACTTGTTTGCGTTTTGAAGACCTCCATTACAAGCAGAGGTGAAGAGGCCATCAGTAATCTTTATTTGTTTCTGTATCACAGACCCAAGTTGTCTTGTGAGGTTTTTAAAAATTAACTGGTAGTCATAAGTGAAATGGAACTGAGCATTAGGGCTTTGTAACTTGACTTTCTTGCCCCTATTGCTGCTAATGGTATAGGTATAGACGTTCTACCCATGGTCCACTATGGGTAGAAATCTTTGGGTGGCAATTGATGGGCTGGGTATGTGTATGGGGGGTTGTGTTATCTGTCAGTTTTTGTAATCCTGTGTGACACCCATATAGATGATTTGACTTAAAAACTGCCACAGGTTCTTTTTTAGCATCCCAAAGAGACCTCTTCTTTCTACTCTTGCCTCATTCCTTGCCCTTTCTAGCCTTCCTAGTTTTTGGAAAGAACTTTCAAACTTATTAGATAGGATCTTTGCTGCTCGCTATTTGGATGCTGCCCCAATCACACATTTTTTGTACCGGAACTCCTAATTTGACCACCTCTTTGAGTTTGTTATAGCTTTTTGAAAGGAAAAGTAGTTGGATGGCTGGGGGGCACCTTGTTCAGGGGCTGATAAAATTGAAATTGAAGTTGCTTGAAATTTGAGGGATCTTTAGCAGACAGGCAGCTCTAGGATTCCTGCAAATTTGGTGTCACTCAGCGTATTATTCCCATGTTTTCTTTATTTTATCCTGTTCAGTCAATGTATTTCCATACTGATCTTTTAAACCCTTGGTGTGGTTTAAATTTCCTTTTGAATTCTTTAATCTTGTGGCACAGATCCAGTGGTGGGATTCAGCAGGTTTGCACCACTTCGGCAGAACTGGTTATTAAAATGGTACTTGTAAACAACCAGTTGTTAAATTATTTGAATCCCACCACCGGAACTGGTTGTTAAATTATTTGAATCCCACCACTGCACAGATCCCTTCTTCATCGTTTTCTTGTTCTATTTTTTTTTACTCTGGTAATTATAATAATTATAATAAAAAGAGTAATAAAACATGAAATATACATGTAAACTTAACAACAGACCTTTACAGATAAAAGCAACAGAAATACACCTGTGTAAAAAAGTGTATCTTGGTATTTGCCATATTCTAAATTTTATAAAGCCTTTCTTATCAATTATTATTATTCTTTTAAGATTATTCTTTTAAAATTATTCTTTTAAGTTTAACCTTCTTTTTAAAAAGGTACCTGCTAGACACTGAATAATTTGACTACACACTGAACATCAACAATTAAAGAAATACTGTAAATTATCTTACTTTCTTCATTAAAATAATTAAAATCTTTTACCATCAATATTAATATAAAAACAATAATATAATATAAGACAGTATACCCCATATATTTAAGTTAACATAGAGCTCTCCACCAGGCATATGGTTCAGGGAGATATGACGCAATCTGGCCTCCCCCTGTACCATCCAGTCCACCACCAGTCCTTCAAATGGATTGTATGTTGTTTCTGCCATCTTGCATTACTAAATGAGCATATAGTAGCTACTTTTGAATGTCTTATTGCATATACAATGAAAGGGGGAGAGACAGCGTACTGAGCCCTTTGGGGGAGGGCGGTATATAAATCGAACCAATAAATAAATAAATAAATAAAACCAACTAACTAATTAAAAATCTTTCACCTCTTGCCATTTAAATTTCCCTTGTGTATTAATCATTTCTTTAGCAATTGTGCTGTTGTTATTTTTTTCACATTTCTATCATAATAGGCGTCCAATAGTGACATTAATGGTGAAACTGGGGAGCTTAGTCTTTTATATGTTTTTATTCAAATATCCATAAGCCCATTTCTTATTACATGGGTGTAATAAACACTTCATCTGGCCTTCTTACTCTGTCCATAAAAATCATTCCTACATTGAACTCTGCAGTTGCCAATTTAATAATTCTTTGTTCTGGATTTTTAATCCAATCTGATATCCAGACCAGTCCTGCAGCCTGATAATACAACTTAATATTAGTTAATAGGTTGAGAGAACTGACTGTCTGACATGGTAGAGTCCTCCCTCCTACCATCTCTGCGTCCTTTGCTTTTCTACTCTAAAATAATAATTTTATATAACATGTTCCACTACTCAAAGTTACCAGGTGGGAACATACTGTATGTATGGTAGTATGGCTCCTGTAATTTTACCAAACTAATTTACATGAACTTTCTTTATAGAGAAATTTAATAACAAGTATAAAAGAAGGTCCTCCTCCAAACCTTTGATTTGCCAAAGGTTTGATTTGCCTCCAAACCTTTGATTTGCCTGCAGGACAAACACGGCTTGAGAAGATTGCATAGTAAAAGGTGTCAATTGAGACAAATCTGGTGCCAAACATATTTTTGGACCTGCAATTTATAACTTAAAATTAACTATCTTAGCCATCACTGGGACTCTTCACTCAACGCTGTATTTACATGTATTTCTGGTATATATTATGGGTACACGTAGTTAATGGTCTCACTCTAGTTTTCTTGCATTTTACATAATTCACTTCCAGTCTGCACTGGCTGTTTTGTAGACTCTTGATCACACCCTTCATAGTAAAGATCCACCCTGCAGCTGGAGAATTGTGGTGTTCTAGCCTATGAAAGTTATATGCTGTTAGTTTATAAGGTGCCACAAGATATTACTTTCGCATCCCAAGAATTCCCAGTGAACATCCATATTTGAAATTAAGAATTTTTTTGTTGTCAATGTGTTTTATCTTGATCATCATGTTAACTCATTCTATTTCCTTTTTGCAGTTCACCCTGGCTTTATTTACAGAAAGCAGGCTATGAACAAATTAACCAAGATTTGGGCCAAACACAAACCATGGGTTGTGTTTGTTGTCACCTGTAAGTTCACGTCCATCGCCATCATATTTTACTGGCGAATCACCAGTGGCCCCAAAGACAAGACCTGGCTCTACAGCTTGCCTAGCGATTATAAATGTCCCCTCGCTGCACCTTCTATCTCTCCTCCATCTGCCTGGTCTTCTCTTTTGCCGAAGAATGTATACTTTCTGGAGACCTCAGAACAAACCAAACCCAACTTTCTGTTTATGTGCTCTGTTGAATCAGCAGCCAGAGTTCACCCAGAAGCCAAAATTATTGTACTTATGAAGGGCATGGCAAAGCAAAATTTTACTTTACCAAACTGCTTGGGCATTTCCTTGTTCAGGTGTTTCAGTAATATCGAAATCAAGCCTTTGGACATGAAGGACATTTTAATGGACACTCCCCTGGCTAACTGGTACTCAGTTGCGCAACAGAGATGGGAACCTTTTTTCTTGCCTGTTCTTTCTGATGCCTGCCGATTAGCCGTCATGTGGAAATTTGGAGGAATCTATTTAGACACAGATGTCATTGTCTTTAAGAGTTTAAAAAACCTCACCAACACGCTTGGTATCCAGAGCAAATATTTACTGAATGGGGCTTTCCTCTCTTTTGCACCAAGACATAGATTCATAGAGCTCTGTATGCAAGACTTTGTGGCCAATTACAGCAGATGGATCTGGGGAAACCAGGGCCCACAACTCTTCACCCGGGTGTTTAAGAAATGGTGTTCCATTCGGAGCCTCCAGAGCAGCAAAGGGTGCAGAGGTGTCACTGTTCTTCCGCAAGAAGCCTTTTATCCCATTCGTTGGCAGGACTGGAGGAAATATTTTGAAGAGATCAAAGCATCAGAGCTTTCACAGCTGTTCAAACATACCTATGCAGCCCATGTCTGGCACAAGAAAAGTCAAGGGATGCAACTTGATATCACCTCTAAAGCGTTACTAGCTCAGTTGTATGGCCAGTATTGTCCCTCAACCTATGAGCTAATGAAGCGTTTTCAATAAAGTTTTTGCACACATCCTACAGGCAGTGCCCAAAATCTGTCTGTTTCTTCAGGTGGTGTGTGTACTTACAGAAGACAAAACTTACACAAAATAGTATTTGCCAGCTGAGTTTTTTTAAAAAAGAGCAAAATCAAGAGAAATCAAGTGACATCTGTAAGACAAACCAAGCTTATTCCAGCAGAAGTGTTTGGCATAGAAAATCTTTTTAGGGGCTCTGACAAGCCTTTTTTTCCCTACTGAGGGGACACACACCACTTCCTAAGATTTTGGGGCTCTAGGTTCATGTTGAATTATAAACCTCCCCCTCAGTTTCCAGATATTCTATATGTAGCAAGTGTGTAGGTTTTGGGTTCACTGGTGTGAGATAAGTTTTGTGGTCAGAAGGTGATTATTGAGATCACTGAAACTCAGAGGCGTTTCTAGGCGAACTGGAGCCCATGGGCAAAACCTGAGTTTGGCGCCCCCCCCCCCCCCCATGGGCGGCCACCCTCTCCCCACCATAATGATTTTTTACACCAGGTCATTTCTAAATCATCATCACATTATAGAAAATGCCCCAACTCACAAATTGGAACACAGCAATAGTCCATGCCACTCAGCAGAAATCAAAATTTTTGACAACATTCTCAAAATGCTTTTAAAATGTTTTATTACTGCTGTGAAAACTCTTATGGCGTTGGGGTGCTGTGTGGTTTCCGGGCTGTATGGCTGTGTTCTAGCAGCATTCTCTCCTGACGTTTCATCAGTTTCTTCATCAGTAAGCATAACTTACAAACAATCTACAGACCCACTAAGAAAATTCAACAAATGCTACATTCAGCAAAGGATAAGAGGGATCCTCTAGCTTCTGCAGGAGTCTACCGCATACCATGTAGCTGTGGACAAGTCTACATAGGAACCACCAAATGTAGTGCTCAGACACGAATCAAAGAACACGAAAGGCACTGCAGACTATTTCAGCCAGAAAAATCAGCAATAGCAGAACACATAATAAACCAACCTGGACCCACAGAATATTATTTGAAAACACAGAAAATTTCCCTGGACCACTCCTGACAACCCACTATGTCCAGATCATTACACAGAGAAGCCATTGAGAATCCCACAGAAGCACATGGACAATTTCAACAGAAAGAGGGAAAGAAACCATGAAAATGAACAGAATTTGGCTGCCAGTTTTAGAAAACAAAAAACACTAGGAGTCAAGGAACCAGTGACTAATCAGCTCCACACAGAACACAGGATGACTATAGACAATCCAAAGGGAGACAAAGGCCAGACTACTTCCTATTCAGATGCATGCTTCACTCTATGTGACCTTGTTATCTCCATTTGTTACTCACATGCTACACTTCACTGTTACTCTCTTGCCAGACCACTCCTATTCAGATGCCCTCACCTATTGACCTTTACTCACAGGTATATATACTCCACTTGCTTTCCTTTCCTACTATCAGATCCTCTTAAGATGCCAGCCACAGATGCAGGCGAAACATCAGGAGAGAATGCTGCTAGAACACGGCCATACAGCCCGGAAACCACACAGCACCCCAGTGATTCCGGCCGTGAAAGCCTTCGACAATATCTTATGGTGTTATATCCAGCACCTCCAATATCCTGAACTAAAAAGAGGAACACCAATACGAGGGTTAGTCTTTCGGACAATGTGATATTATGTAAAAATTTATATCTTGACATCATTATTATATGTAATAAAGACCAATTGGGCCTGTGCTTCTTTTAAAAAAAATGCTATTAAAGGTTTTTTATTCTGAATTGTCATTTTAACTGTTTTCCAATGCTCTCTACTGAAGATATTTCTGACACACCAAAACGTCATAGGTGAAACTTTCCAACCACTTACTTGTATGGCATGATAAAAATTCTCTAGTCGATATACAATAAACAACAACAACAACAACGAACTTGTCAGGTAATTTTGACTGAGAGTTATATAACCCAAGAGCACCCAGGCAGCCTTAAAGCAGGCACTCAATTGTGCCTTTGATTTTCTTGTAAGGTGTTCACAGTACCTGTGCATGAAAGCCTCCCCGTTTAAAAGTACCTGAAAAACAACTGAGTGCTATTTGTCAATAACGAGGGTGTCAGGCAGCATACCCTGCATTGACGGAACTCGTATCTTTTGGCCACGCTTTGTAAGTTCTCCAAGGCTCAAGTTTGAAGCAGAAACAAAATTAATATAACCAGGGGGGTAGGGCGGGATATAAATACAACACAAATACATATTATTTTGAAATTATCTAAAATACTGCAAACATGTCTAAAGCTGTCTCTTCAAATGCACAAAATTCAAACCAAGGAACAGATGCGCTGAGATGACAAAAGTCTTCATCACTGGTCAAACCAGAAGCACATCCCTTCTTCTTAGATCTTCACAGAGGTCGAATCCCCACTACCGTCTTAGCCAGGTTGTGTTCTGGAACACAAACTAACCAGGTTTGAGGGACGACCTCCCTGGTCGAATCCCCACTACCATCTTAGCCAGGTTTCAGAACACATTCCTGTACTGTGAGAGCCCATTGGAAACATGTACCAGGAGTGTGTGGCTGTCCCTGCAAAGCACACAGTACAGATGATCCTGTAGCATGTGAACTGACACATGCATGGATTTTCCACATGAGTATAGCTTCTATTCATGTGGACCAGAACTCTGCTTTTCTTGATTGCCCAACTCAGACATTACAGTATCATGTGTATCATGTTCCCAAGATGTGCAACTGGTGGGCTTCCAGATTCATGAATGGAACACCACCAGAATGTCTGGGGTTGCTAGGTTCCCGAGGTAGAGAGTCAAAGCTCTTTATTGGTGTTAAAGGGACTACGGATAGCCCAACACAACTACATACCTCACACAGCCCTGGGTCAATAACTGCCCCTCCTGTTTAGCTTTCGGATGTGCCTTGTTGAAACAAACAAACAAACCTAAATTATGTTTCTCTCCGTTCTCAGAATCTGGATTTCTGAATGGAGGAAGATTCATGGTGTCTCAAATGCACAGCTACATAAATGTATATGCACATAAACACTCAGGTATTTGGCAGCCCGCAGCCGGTCCCTTTGTACACCACACCTACAGGTAGAACTCTTGACAACAGTTTGCAGGACAGTTCTGGTTTGCTGATCATAACTATTTTATTATCCTCTTGACCTTCTTCCAAAGAGCTCAGAGCAGTGGCTTTATACTCTGTTTCATCTTTACAACAACTTGGTAAAGTAGGTTGGGTGAGAAAAAGTGATAAACCCAAAGTCACCCGGTGACTTTAATGACTGAGCAAGCAAGGATTTGAACCTGAGTTTACCTGGCTCTAGTCCAACACTACAACTACTACTCTAAACCAGCTCACAAGTGAGCTCTAACCAAACTCCTGACTTTTCAAATAGTGCAAGGCACGCTATGGCAGACTGCAGGATTAGGATTAGATGCAGAGCAGACAGAATAGAGCCTTCTGCAGAACCTTATGAAGGAGCTCAAGCAACAATTTTTCACACGGAAGCAGGGTTGTCACAAGTATATTTTTCATCTGTCAAGTGAAGGAGACTGTGATACGTTCAGCCAGAATGGAAATGTAACTTCACCGGAAAGAGCAACGCAGAGCAGGCATGTGGTTTAGTTTTATTCTGAATGGTGGAAATTTGTGAGTCACACAAGGCTCTTCTTCAGAAAATTCCTCCTGAACAACCGGAAACATTCAGTAGAACACAATTACCGGTAGTTGTTATTGCTGTACTAATTGCTAGTAGTAACTAAACTGAGTCTGGTCACCTTTCCTTTACTCAGCAGTGATTACTCAGTTGCAAGATGAAAAAAGGAAGGTTGGAGATACAGTAGGGGTTTTTTTTAAAAAAAAAGAGAAAGAGAACTGAAACTTGTTTAGAAAGCTATCAGGTGTTCAAATGTATCCACTGGTCAAACAGGTTTTGCAAGCTTTAGAAGCAATACAAAACCCTTCCCACAAAATTTGTTTAGTGGAGATGAAATTTTGAATGGCAGTCTCTTTTTCTAACTTCAATTCAAGGTGAAATGGATGTTTTATTAGGTTACTTGATAGACCCTTACAGCAAGAAAAGATACCAGTGTTGGGCTTGTACTGCAACACCCAAATTCAAATGCCTCTTCCAGCTCATCCTACCTCATGGGACTGTTATGAAGATGAAATAGGATTCCTACATGGTCATGCTGCCTCAAAAACAAGACAGAAATATCATGAGGAAGAGTAATAAGTTTTCCACCAAAGATATAATCAGCTTATGGAATTTGTAGCCATGAGATGCTTTGATAGTTGCTAGCACAGAGAGCTTAAAAGAAGGAAAATATGTGGCAAGTGAAATGTCTGTCAATGTCCTTTGAATGGATCCTCTATCTTCAGAGGCAGCAGGAATTTAAAAAAATAGATAATCTATGCTGAAAAAAAGTTTGGAAATGCACCAACTACTGCTAGCACCAAGGATGGAGTATGAGTTTGCTTAGAGACACCTACATCTGAAAGGAACCAGGCTCCTGAACTGTAAGGGTCCTCTGCCAAACTGTACCAGCTAAACAGTCCATCTCAGCACTCTGAGGGGCCAGGAAGACAAAGCTATCTCCTTGTTGGACTCCAAGTACAATGTCAACAAATCTGGGGAAATTTGGGAGGTGCCTGCTGTCAGGGGTGCAATTGTTAAGCTAGTAGCACCAAAATTTCCGGGTATCTTTAGGAGACTCTCCTGATGATACCACCCAGGTTTGGTGAAGTTTGGTTTGGGAAATCCAAAGTTATGGACCCTCAAAGGTGTAGCCCACAGCTCCTATTAGCTCCTATTGGAAACAATGGGGAATGGGGCACCCTCTTTGGGAGTCTATAACTTTGGACCCCCTGAACCAATTCTCACCAAACCTGGATGGTATCATCAGGATAGTCTCCCGGAAAATCCCTGAAATTGTGGTGCTGCTAGACCAGGGGTAGGGAACCTGCGGCTCTCCAGATGTTCAGGAACTACAATTCCCATCAGCCCCTACCAGCATGGCCAATTGGCCATGCTGAGGCAGGCTGATGGGTGGTCCCAGGTGGAGAAACCGCCAGGTCCTATGCCTAGACAAAGGCTTCTGACCCCTGCAGGTACCAAAAACTGAAAATACACTAAAAAATACAAAAGCAGCACAAACCCTGTTAATCCTAAATTTTTTGCTTGTGCCCCACATGATGACCAGGTAATGGGGGCACCCAGGGTTGTCTGACTCCCCATCTCCCCACTTGTAGATGCTTTTTTTACCCCCCTGCATGTCTTGGGGACCCACAAAAAATTACAGGAGCAGCTATTCAATTACCGCAATCTTTGCTTACTTCCCTCTCCCCATACATCTTGCAATCTCTCACTCTTTCTGCCTCCTGCCATCCCTTTTCTTACTCTCTTCTCTATGTCTGTCACTTTCTCTTTCCACCCCTCCCCACTACTCTTTCTGCCTCCATCACTTTCCCAGTGAGATGCGCTGGCCTCCAATCTGGAGAACCAGGTTCGATTCCTCACTCCTCTACACCAACGGCAGACTTTGATCTGGTAACTTGATTTGTTTTCCCACTCCCCCACATGAAGCCTGTTGGGTGACCTTGGGCTGGTCACAATTCTCTCTGAACTCTCTTAGGTTTACGTACCTCACATGGAGTCTGTTGTAGGGACAGGAAGGGAAGGAGTTTGAGTCTTCTTACAGCATAGAAAGGTGATGTATAAATCCAAACTCTTCTTCTGCTCTCAACTGCCCACCTGCCTCCTGCACCCCACAGGATCAGTGGCAACAACAGCTGTCCTGGAATCATCATGGATTTCCCAACTACAGAGATCAGTTCCCCTTAGGGTTGTCAGCTCCAAGTTGGGAAATTCCTGAAGATTGGGGTTGGAGCCTTGGAAGAATGAGGTTCGGGAGGGGAAGACAAATCAGCAGGATATAATACCATAGAACTCAACCCCCAAAGCAGCCATTTTCTCCACCTGATCTGTCTCATCTGGAGAGGAACTGGAATTCTGAGTGATGTCTGACTTTCACCTGGAGGTTGGCAACAGTAGTTCCCCTGGAGGATGAGGCTGCCTTGGAGGGACGAATTCATGCCATTATACCCTTATGAGATCCCTCCCCTCTCAAAACCCCACTTTCCTCAGGCTCCACCCCTCAAATCTCCAGGAATTTCCCAATTTGGAGATGGCAACCCTATCTAACACCCAACCTACCTTTTATCTGCAGCCTCTACCTTGGAGAACAATGGCCTTTCTCCATAGTGGAGAGCAACGCACTGTTTATATTAGTTCCCTCTCCTCCTTATCCACACAACAACTCTGTACAGTAGGTTAGGTTGCAAGTATGTGACTGGTCATAACCATCCAGTGAACTTCCACAGCAAGGTGGGGATTTGAACCTGGGCCTCTCAGCCCCTGTTCTGAAGCTTTACACCATGCTGGCTTTTATAGAAGGCTGCTTTTGAACAAGTAGCAAGCAGCCGGGCTTAGTGGATTCACGCAAGCCTAGTGGTCTCATGTCACGCAGAAGTTGCTTCCAGACCTAGGGTTGCCAGTCTCTTGGACCAAGCGAGATCTTGGTCCAGAAGATCTCTGGAGACAGAATCAACAGCTGCCTTGAGATCGAGAAAGGCAGCACATAATTTTGATTTGTTCTTCAGTGTATATTTATAGATGATGGCATTCAAAACTGTACAATGGTCCAAAATAGCCCTTACATGTTTAAATCTGATCTGGTCAGGGCCAATTATGTTGTGCTCAGATCAGCAGTTTATTAAGTAAATGGTCTGCGTAGAACTTCCCTGTAATCGAAGGAAGGCTTATGGGACAATAATTTACAGGGGGTGTACAGCCCTCCTCCTTAAAAATTAGAACTATGATTGTCGAAGGCTTTCACGGCCGGAATCACTGGGGTGCTGTGTGGTTTCCGGGCTGTATGGCCGTGTTCTAGCAGCATTCTCTCCTGACGTTTCGCCTGCATCTGTGGCTGGCATCTTCAGATCCTCTGAAGATGCCAATACAATCTGAAGCTAACATCAGAGAACTCTTCTTAAAGCTCTGACTCCTAATGCCTAAGACTCTCAATTATACCCTGTCCCATACAGCAAGTATAATTCCTGTTTTATCAACTAAGGTGAATAAGCATGCTAATATAGGAGCCCACCAGTCTGTGAATGTCTTAAATAGCTCCAGAGGGTGAGAATCAGACCCAGGTGATTTATTACACTTCAATTGGTCAATGAGCCCCCTAACTTCTGCTGTGGAAACGGGACCATTAGGGAGTTCTCTCAATTGGTATGAGATTGCTTACTTTTGGGATCATGGGGTTGTCTCTAAAGAGCTATGTAAAATAATTATACCACTCAGAGCAAGAGACTCAAATGGGTAGCGAATTAGTTGATTGAAATGCACCAGATGTGGCTGAGTAATAGTGGCAAGGAGCTACATCTGTCCAGCAGATAAGTCATATAAGAAAGTTGCTGTTGCTTCGCTTAACTATTATCCCTACTCACTCACCCAGTCAACAAATTGAGCATGTGGTCTGGATATGGAAGAGGCGACGCTGCTGCAGATGGCACTATAATTGAGTTGGCTCTACCAGTGGGGCAAGGCAGTTGTTTGTGCTGAGAAGCTAGGCTAGAGTCAGAAGTTTTATAGCGCAATGACATTGTGCGTTCAACCCTGCTGAGTTGATAGTGCAACTGGATGGCAGGAAATAAAACCATAACATGTTATTTTAAATATTTATTAATTGGACTGGGATTAACAGCCTTTATACAACACAATTTGCATAAATTCTCAAATTACATCCTGCATACAGGATTGTACAAGTATACAATCACAAAACCATGACGTTGATTTTATACACAGTGTGAAAATTGAGCATATTTCTCAATATACAACTTGTTTTACTTTTTTTGTTGTTATTTCCTGTTATGAAACTTTTAGGCTAAACTGTGAACATCATTTTTTTCTTGGAGAATCAGAAATCAAGGAATCATAATTCATTCAAATGAAAAAGAAAATTATCAGACCAGTGCATGCAACAATCATTGTGGAATTATTACATCTCTCCAAGGACTAATAGTTGTGGTTGCTTTTTAGTTTTATTGTTGATGGTAGATTCCCCAGCCCACATGAGGTACATTGTCTGAACGCATGATGGCACATATGCCATTCAGGGATTGCTGAACACCTGGGCACACCAACCAACTATACAAGATAAGGTCAACTTTTATTGACACAGACATGCTTCAAACATGATGGGGTTTGGAATCCAAACTTTCTTTTGCTTTTTAATACAAAATGTATATTTACAAGATAACAAATTAAGAAAACAGCTTCCTTTCACGTCTTATTTCATGTTTTTATATATATATATCTATGTATAGCATATAATTTTAAAATCCATGGGTGTGTTATTTGTCAACAGAACGTGGAAAAATCATATAATTTAAAGAGAAAGTATCCAGTTTTTATTGTTTCCATCTAATAGTAATATATCTCAAGAACTGCATTGAAAATTGGCCAGAAATGAATGAAAATAGAATGTCAGTGTATACATACATTTCCTTTCTGCTTTACACTTCAAAGATTTGGTTACTCATATTCACTATTTCCCTCTCATATACATTTATGTATGTACATATATGGACACTCAAAGAACTGCAGAACATTCGACAGTAGTTGTGAAGATAAATTGCCTGAATCATATTATGCATTAATCAAATAAAAAGATAAAAATATACTTAACATCTGTATGGTATTTCCAAGAAACAAAATGCTAATTAAACAATTTTCTATCGAGCTTGCTTGCATACGATATAGGAGGCGTTTACATTTTCTTCACCCTTAGAGGATGAAGCAGTATCGGCTGGTTACCAGCTACAGCTCTCACCCCCATCTCACACCATCCCGAACAGTCAAACTGTTTCACAGTTAAGTATCCAGAAAATTACTGACAATGAGGTTTCTGATTTAGAATCTATATAGAAATCTCCCATATGCTCCTCCTGGTATACATATTAAGCAATAGTGAAATAACATTACAAAAAGTAGTCAATAATAAAGAAACAGCATTCATTTTTTCTCCTGGATACTGTCCCTTTAAAGGAATAACAGACTGGCTCAACAACATTCTTCACAGAAACGTGGACTTTGGATCAAGAAAAATAATGCAAGATCTGGCTACTGCACAGTGGAATGCAGAAGAGAAATTACCCCCATTAGAGAAACAATCCCTGCCACTTGTCAATACACACAAAAAACTGTGCTTTAGCTCAGATTTCAAGCATGTTTTCAATGTAAGAACGCATTCTGTAGGATACAACTTTTCTCTCCAGCTCAGCAGACTTGGAGGTAAATATCACTCTTGTGCGAGCCACAATCTTTATTCTAAAAGAAAGCCACTACCTGATTTCCATTCCATCTTTCCAAGTATTGTGCTGTCTAAGCACTTCTGACATATAAAAGTCCCACAAAATGAGATTATTTAAAAAAAGGAAAACTAAAAAAAATGCTGAAATAGCTATACATTTTTAAAATACCCAAAGTCTCTATGTGAGTTTATTTCTTTAAAAAAAATGCCAGAAGAAGGATTTCGTCATTTTCATTCATAACAAGACTGCATTTAAACGTGATTCATTGTTGCATAGAATTATCCCAGCACAACCCAGACATTTAATCAAAATGAAAACTGGAGGCATCATCTAGTCTCAGCGATGATGCCGCGCATGTGGACCACACGTATATTTATTGTAGTGGGGTGGAACAAACCAGTGCCTATAGAAACCACTTTCCCTAACAGCTACTACCTCAGGCTCTGATTCCCACATACAATAAACATGGCCCCCAGAGTTTAGGCTCTGCCCCAACCGGCTGCTTTGAGTCAGCCTTGGAACCAAGGCCTTTAGCCATTGGCTGAGGAAGGCAGTTGTTGAGGTAGAAGCCGTAGAAGCCTGTGGAAAACCCTGGCAATCCTGATATGAAGCTTTCATTGCTTGTGCTTGCATGCTTTACTCTACCCACAGATCTATGTGTCGCAGTCTGGTTAAGGAAAGGCCGCCGGCTTCCTTGTAAGCCTCCCGCCAGTTTTTGCTGCTACTGGAAATCTCCATGGCAGCTGTAACAGGATCCAACTATCCAGTTGAATGCCATATATAATTTGCTTACTAATTGAACCTGGATGTTTGAGGGAAGTACAGATCCAATGACACATCTCTTCTTTTGCCGTTGTTTTCAATAATGTAAATGTAGTTATGATGCAGAAGATAATTTGCACGAGGCACAGCACCTTGCTGTGGGGGAGGGAAGGATTGAAACTGAAATAATTGCTAGGAAATGGGTAATGAACTGAGATCCTCTCCCAACCAAATGCAATGAAAATAATATACTCAGCATTCAAAGGTCAAATTGGTTATTCATTTGGGTTGTAACTGATTTGGTGAAAACAGTGTGTTCCAGTGCATTTTTGAGGAATTTATTTTCCAGAACTGAGATATTTTCCTCCTGCTAAACATTTGGAATTAAAACTGACCATGAATCTGATGTCATGTTGCCTCTCTTTTATTTAGGATCTTCTCTGATTTTGTTATGAAAACAAGTTATGCTGTCATTTGAAATAAAATTGTATGGTCTTCTTGGGCACTTGCTTGTACAAATTTGCTGACTGTGCCTGAGATGTTCAGTTCTTGAGATAAAACTAAAAAGCCAATCAGTTTAGTAAAGGACAGTCACATTAGTTGTTGTAGGAATTTTTTTTATTTCACTTAACCTCTAAAAAGTCACCATCTTCGCCCCATTTCTCAAGCCTCTATAAACACTTCTTTTCCGTGATGATGGATGCTGCTGGACTCATCATCTTAAAAGCAAGATTTGGCCTTATGCTGCGGAAGTGGTTCCTCCAAGACCTTAATCTTCCCAAGTGAAAAAACTCATTTGCTTGTGAACAAAGATACCCGTACACTCTTTTCATGGTTACATATGTCCATGAGAAAGCCAGTCTGTAAGGAAACTTCACATCAAAGCCAAGCAAAAGGTGCAGCTGAGATTAACTAAATAGGTGCTGAGAATTCCACTTGGACTAATTGAACATTTTGAGAGACCAACCCCTTCAAGTTCACATAGGCAAGACAGATTAGTCAAAGCAACAATATTCATTCCAGCACTTGGAAAAGCCCTTATTGTAAAGTACTACCTCAGAAAGGTAGGCTAAACTATCGTCAGTCTCTTTTCCTGAGATGGTGCCAAATTATCCCACAAATTAGTCTTCCCCTTCCAAAATAGCGGCTTCTGTGCTTTTTATACTTCACATTTCAAGGTGGTCATTTCACAGTTCTAATACAGAAATTATCGTTTCGAACTTATCATCCATTGCATATTACTAATGATATGAAAAAGAATTGTTTAATCATTTCAAATGAAGTATTTTGCCCCTTGGCCTTTCTGGAGCATCATCTATAGACAGTCACCAGACAGTCTGAAGTGAAGAAGAACATGGATGAGTCTTCCCATACGTTGAGAATCGGAAAGGCTTAGGTGCTGTTGCATAAAATGAGCTCTCCTCTGATCACACCAAGACACCAACTGAGACATCTCTCTTCCATGCAGAGATTCCGCCTTCAGCTGCAGCCTGATCCAATATCTGCCTTCAAATGCTTTCTCCTCATAGCCACATAGATTCAAGCATCACAGAGCTCTTTTCAAGCACAGTCACTTTGACTTGTGGGCCCAGGGTGGTATATATTTTTTTGTTTGCTGTGTTTTTAAAATTTCTTTCAAATACAGCAGAACACATAAATAGCCCTGGTGGAAACTTGCTGTTCCTCCTCAGTATTCTGAAAACCTAGCTAAACACAATATCAGACTAGAGTCTTGGAATCACATGGACAGACACCTCAAATGCCTAGCTGCCCTAAGGAGACATGTTTGCTCAATGCGCCTGTGTGGAGCTGACCATAAGTTTGTGCCAGTTTACTATTCTTTTCCTGAGGTCCACTTTGTCAAGCCAGATATATGCCTCACCAATTAAAGTCTTCTTCATAAACTTTCCTCCATTGGAAACAAGGAGAATCTAGAAACAGAAAATAAAGAATAGGTGGGCTATGAGGAAGAGGAAACAGCCAGTGTGAGTTAGCAGTTAGAATATTGGTTTCAGAAGGTAAAGCCACAGAGCTTACTTGGTGACTTGGGGGTTGGCCACTGTCTCTGAACCTAGCTACCTTTTGGCAATAATTCTCCCCCTACAAGTGGCACAGACGTTGCTAGGTGGAAACCTCTGGGCTGCTACTATTCTATCCCTCAAATACATTTTTTGGTTTATGATTAAGAAAATTAGTGGAAGACTCTCAAATAGCAGCAGATGACATATGTTAAAATGGAGAATTACCTGAAGGGAATGTCCGCTTGGATTCAAACTAAATCTAAATGTTTCATTGAATGAAGGTTCTCGGTCATGCCTGCATACTCTTGTTTTCTTCTTCATCACTCTCTTTTGAGTAGCAAGGTTGACAACGTACAGCTTCACATACAGATCTGTTCAAAGAAACAGTTCAACATATCACTCAGAAGTCTGTTAATCCACTGCATGCTGGTAGGCCAAAAATAGTAGGGGCAGTGGGAAAATCCCTTAGTTATACACGAAAGGTGTAAGTAATGTATATTGTTTGCCAGCCTTACACAGGTCATACAAACAATATTCCCACCCGAGGGCAGGATTGGTATTGCTCAGAGTCCTCAACCAAAATAACAACACAACACTCTTGTCTGTGGGGTAAGATTTTGGCCAGAGCCAAGGAGTTTTATTGACAAAGAATGCAAAGAAGTGTGAGGCGCAGCATGGGATCTGATTTGTGCACTGGGCAGCACGAGTGCTGTCCCCCAGTGAAACATTCCTCCAACCCGCCTGCTGGAGAAAAATAAAACCCGTAAGCGTTCTTCTCTAGCAGGAGGACCCAAGGACCCAAGTAATTTCTAGGAGAAAGTTTGCCACTATCATACAGAGAGAAGGATCAGGATTGTCCAACAAGTAGTGTAATCTAATTAAGTCAGGGAGATTGGGTAAATGTAAAGGAGTAAGATTCACATACTTGGATCTGATTTCCTTGAATCTGAGACGGTGTAGTAATTGGTGGGCCAGAGATTCAACTGAGCCATCATTACATGGGCACAATCAACATTAGCTTCCTACTAATCAAAGAATGCCTTTACTGTCTAACATTACCCATAAAATTGTTATAGATTACATAAATATGGAGGAACACAAAAACATATGGATATGATGTCTTATTAGTATTTAAAAAATGGCAGTTCTTGAAGCATGGACCCCAAGTGCAGAAGTAGGAACAATGTTTACTACAGTTTCTTCAGTTTACCACAGAAGGTATGGGGAAAGAAGAGGTCAACATCATACCCACTTGATCTAGCTGGGTTTCCCTCCCCACTTCTTTACCTGAGGAGCCACTTCATGCATCTGATAAAAAGGGCTCTAGTCCATGAAAACTTGAATCTTGTTCAAGGTGCCACAAGACTAGTTTATTTTATCAGATATTCTATTTATATTATTTTTCTTTGATAGTGTTAAATGGTAGAATTATTGCTATAGATTTATTCTATTTATTTTTTCTGTTTAGGCTGTATTATATCCAAGTCTGAAAAGATATGTGTAAGGTGATGGAAATGACTCCCAGTTGTTTGTAGTTTGTTGACATACTTTGATAGTGTAGGATAGTAGAACAAGTGGTATAGATTGAAAATGTGGCCTCAGGAGGGTCAACATTCTAAATTCTTGGATCCTAGTTAGTTAGCAATGATTGTTCCCCCATTAAGGAAATTTCTTTTAAACCGAAGCAAAGTTCAACTTTCCTGTAATTGGCTATTTCCACACAGCACAAATAAAACATTTTCAGGATGGAAAAAAACATTTTCAGGATGGAAAAAAAATAATTTTGGGGGGTGGAATTCTGCAGTTTCCCCCACCAAAACATTTTATTTCCAGCCTCAAAACGTTTTAAATGAATCCCCTTTTCTAGCGATTCTTTTGACTGAATTTTTTTTTAAAGGCTTCATTTGTGTGCTGTCACTGCAAGGAGGCGAGATAATATTATGGGCACTTGTGAAGTTGCATTCACTTTGATCTTAAAAAACGCTACTTTTTTTTGTATTGTCAGAATCTTTCAAGACTGGAATTAACTGGTTTTTGTGGGTTTTCCAGGCTATATGACCACGGTCTGGTAGTTTTTGCTCCTAATGTTTTGCTCGCATCTATGGATGGCACCTTCAGAGTCATGTCACAGTGAAGGTTTGTTTCTCTCCATGGCACCTTTTTTTCTAGATCAGGGGTCTGCAACCTGCGGCTCTCCAGATGCTCATGGACTACAATTCCCATCAGCCCCTGCCAGTATGGCCAATTGGCCATGCTGGCAGGGGAAGATGGGATTTGTAGTCCATGAACATCTGGAGAGCTTCAAGTTGCAGACCCCTGTCCTAGATCTACATTTCCCCCTGGACCTACATTCTTTCCTAGACCATGCATTTCACTGCAAAGATATTTTCCACTAATAAGAGAACTTGCCCCAAAGTCCTGACTCTGTAAAGGTTACAAGAACACAGTAGTTAATGATGAGTATATATGAATTAATAACTGTAACATCATTTCCATATTAAAATGCTTATGTGCAGCTGGTACCTGGTAAGTGATCTGGAGATTTAAACTTGTATGTGATATTTCTACACTGAAGGATCTCCACTATTAGTTGTTCACCATCTGTCTTCATTTCCTTCTTTAGAGCAATCTTTATTTCACCCACCATCTGGGTTTTACCTGCAAATAAAGGAAAAATTCACATGTGATATAGCAAAGGGAAAATACTTCTGGCTTGCTTCTTTGAAAGAGAGAGAACACTATAATATTTGAATGTTATGTGAGATTTTTCATAAAAATTACACATCAGTCTCCAACTGTATATCCGATATCTTAAGCAAATTAAAGCAGGGTCTTCTGTTAGAACTGTGAGGACCTTCCCCACTTTTCCAGCTGAGAATCCTTAGATATTAGGGTCACACTTTTATTTTGGACTTTGTTGTTTGAATAGACAGCTCCTTTTACAACCTAAGGTCAGGGGATCTGAAACTTGAGGAGTTTCACAAGCCACCTGGGTTCTGCTGTGACATTGGAGAATCTCAGGAACGAGGAAGTGTGTTGCTGGAATTAAAACTGGCTAAATGCAATTTCCATTAGCTCCGTGACACATTTCCCAAGAATAGAAGTTCTTTCAGCACTAAGGATATTATCTAATAACCACATAAACTCTGGTGATGTCTACCCTGCTCAAGGTCAGTGACTTAATCTAGTCAGAAAATTAAGCCATGTCTAATCAAGGAGAACACTTAAATAATTAAGTTGCCCTTCTCCTTAACTTTATTAGTCATTTTTGCCTCACCTGGATCTTTGTGCCCATGCAGATTTGGCTAACAATAGTCTAATCAAGGCAATATTACCAATTTTCCCCAACCAAACACTGAACAGCACTGAACTTTAAACCTGCCACTAAAATTGACACTTTTTATCTTCGCCCAATTGCAAGTCAGGACAGCCAAACCTTCTCTGGGACCAGGTTCCTTCCATTCATAAAAGAAGGAGCTAAAACTCCAGCAAATTGTTCATCAGATCACCAGTCAAGATCTCTACTGGTTACCGAATTTTCCAAGGAAACTTGAAGAACTATGTTTGTATGAAACTGATAAGAACAGGTACTATACTTGATCTTAGCCGATAGGCCGAGAAGCAATATTTTTAATGTGATAAAAGGTCAGGTATGATGCAGACAATAGCTTTCTCTTCTCTCCCCCCCAGACATGAACGTTAACCATAAACTTAAAAATGGAAAGTGTGGGTGTAGATCAAGGGTCTGCAACCTGCAGCTCTCCAGATGTTCATGGACTACAATTCCCATCAGCCCCTGCCAGCATGGCCATGAACATCTGGAGCGCCATAGGTTGGCCACCCCTGGTGTAGATGCACCACAGCTATTGCTTGTCAATGCCTCTGCATTCTCAGCAGCAACAAGAGATACATTGAGAATCATCCCTGTGTGGATGCAAACTTATACCTGAACTAATGCTACATTTTTCCTGGATAACATAGCTGCTTTGGAGAGTGACTGCTTTGGCATTGTATCCCACGGGACCCTCCCTCCTCTAAACTCAAGGCTTTCCATCTTGGGTAACACCCTAAATCTCTGTAGCCCAGAATTATCCAGCCCCTAACACATTGGAGGATATGCACTGGTTCATCAGCAAAGAGAGTAGAAAAATCGTGATGAACTGAATATGCTTAATGGTGGGGTTATAACAGATACGAAGAGAGAACAAAGTGTTGACATTAACAATGTTCAGTAGTAATCATTACCATTTGGGTCTCTCACTGTGATGCTTGATTTGTTGGGATCTGACAAACAGCCTTTGAGAGGTTTTTGTAATCTCAAGCTCTCTGCACTTGGAAGACTAAAAATAGACATCCCATCAACACCACTGTCTGCACTCTTAAAGACTTCAAGCTGGCTGCTTTTTTGCTCCAGTGTCTTGGAGCAATGTGAAGAACAGAATAACATTTTTGAGGCTCACAGTTCCAGACAAGAGAAGATTTGTACAGCTCAAGCTGCAAAAGAATCTAGGAGGCTGAATGTTCTCCAAAAGTCTCCAATGGAAGGAATTAATTACATTACTTTCAGCTGAAGGACCCATGCAGCCAAGACACATCCACAAATTGAGATGAGTCAAACCTACATGCAATGGGACAACTGTGCATCTCTGGTCCATGTGCTCCTACAATATGTGGAGGGAGTCGTGTGAGACCCAGGGGATTATGCTGACCAAGTAAGCATGATTTGCCAGATCTCACAGCTTATCACAGCGGCCATTACGATCACGAAGGCCAGAGAACACATTTAGCCCCTCATCCCTCATTACAGGCCTTTGTTTTTGCTTGTATAAGTCAGTAGCTGTTATACTTTCCTATGGGGAGAAATAAAACACAGCATGCACAAAAGATGTTTGTAACAAAAGGTATCTGTAAAGTTAATGTAACCCCCATGCTCAGAATGGGTTGACCCAGTAAGGGGTGGAGACTCAAAACAGCAGAGGCTGCAGACCTCATGTAGTTGGAGGAGACAAAGCTACCAGACTCGGACCTTGATTTCTATAAGCCCTTAACACCTTGTTAAGGTAACTGCAATGTTGTTGGGAACTACTGGGAAGGTAGTTGTTTATTTTTGCTATGTTGTAAATGTTGGAGTTTATTGTTTCAGGGTTTCTTTTTATGTTTGTAATGGGTGAGAGTTCTCCTGGAAACCTTCATCATGTTGAATCCTGTTCATCAAGCCCTTGGAGTCTTCAGGAGCCAACCCACTTGCAAAGAAGAATTGGACTTGGCAGTATCAGTAGACTGTAAATATAAGGACTTGAAAATGCAACCTGAACAGGACCTTGAAGTGTGATGTTAAATGTTGATGTTATATGTTAAGAAAGTAAACCATTTTGTTTTTAAAAATTGTTGTTGCAAACTCATTCCAAGTTCTGCCCCACAGAACCCACAGATAGAGGTTACATTAACATATTCATTTACCTTCAGATTCTGTTAACCCTACTCCCGGCGGCTTCACTGCTTCTTGGCCATTCTGGTTCATCTTTCCTCTGTTCAAAAATATAATTAAGCATTCTTTAACCTTGAGCTAGTATCTGATTGTAGGTGGTGGTGGTGGTGGTGGGGAGATAGAAGCCACAGGGGTCTCCACATTGGCTGGAATGTACACCTGATTTAGTAGTGGGTATCTTCCCTTCCTATGCTCTGTTTCAACAGGACAACTTAGGTGTGTCTGTTTTAAAAATCTCCAGAGCAGTTTCAACATGCTCTGGGAATATTCTGAGGACACCTCCTTGGCAGTGTCATGTAGCTGAATAATTTCACCAAAATCTGAGGGAGTTCTAGGCTGAAGTTGGGCATAATGTTTGTTCTGTTTCCAACATGAGCCTTCTAGGACTTCTTGCTGAATTCTAACTGCTTAATGTTGTAAGATCGGTCTGTAAGTTTAAAACAAATAAATGAAGGCTGCAATCCCATGCATACTTTACTGGAGATAAGTCCCATTGACTTACTTCTGAGTAAACCTGGCAGGCATGATTGTCTCAAGGGGGAAAGGACATCAGTTTGCTGAAGACTATGCTCCGTCTCACAAAAATATGTTAGTAGATTGTATATTCCTCTGCCACAGAACTCAACATGCTGGACCTTCTTTATTGTAGAATACTCCACCTGGTCCTGGTGCCTACCTATACCTGCTCCCCACATCTGTTTGAAAGTTTGATGATAGTCATTCCATGGACTATACATGCTCCTGTATCAAAGTATTGTGTTCTATAGTGCACAAAATAATGGTTTTGACAAAGGTAGCATGTAAAAATGAATGATAATTCTCATATTCGTTTGGACTATATTCTAACATGGAGAATACAATGTTCTCAACTGTTGCACCTCAACTGACCATACTAACATCTTTATCTGAAACAGAGTTTCTATAGGCACTTCAGTCCAGTCACTGGTCTTTCCCATGTATAGCAAAAGCAGTTTGAAAAAAGCCTTACATTCTTGGAATGGGAAATAAATTGCTGTCCCCGGTGGTGCTGGAGCTCCCCTCACTGTCCACACTGTATCCGCTGCCAAAACTACTGGCTGATGAGCCTGTGGAGACGGAGCTTTCTGCTGGTCGGTGGTTGGTGGGCTTTGCTGTACAAAGTAGGAATGGCAGGTTATCAGACAAGCTGGCTTGGCGTCAGGGAAAACAGCATTAATACCACCTGGCTGTTCAAGAGGTAAGAGGCCAAAAATGAACAAGCAGACAAAACACAAGCCCAAAACAAAACCCAGATCTTTTCACCTGTTGTTCCTAATTTCCATTAGCTCATTATTCTTCCCTGGTTAACCTGGTTAACCTGTTCAGCAGTTTTGCACTGAGGTTAAGTAATTCATTAGGTGGCATCATTTTAAAAATTCCAATTTCCTCGCAACTGGTAAAGAGCTCTCATTTGCTAATTACGTACAATCCGCCGCACTAATCGAGGCCATTTCCCCACTTTTAAAATGACGTCCGCTTCGTCTTTGTCCAGGACTTTTTTAGTGCGAGGATCGTGTTCCCCGGGCTTCCCCACTGCCCCGCGCGGGGTCATCAAAAGGCGCCGTTTTGACCCGCGCTGAGGGGGCGCAAGAGCAGCAGAGTCGGGGCGGCTGTGTTGTAGCCGCCCCTGTAGTGGGGAGTGCAGTTGGACCCCACGCTACTCGGCGAGAGTAGCGCGCAGCAAACGGTGAGTGGGGAAAGGGCCTGAGTCACTCACTCATTCTGCTGGGCAGCTTTTAAAAAAGGGAATATCACAAAAAACCGAGATGAAACGCTTTGTCATTCGGTACCACAGAAATTATATAAGAAATATTGGCTATCCGGTTGTCCTCGACTAGGGCCAGGTCTTTCTCAGCTCAGGCCCCTTACCTGGTAGAATGGTCTACCTAGGGAGGTCTGAGCTTTAAATGGCCTCGTTCAGTTTAATTGTGCTCTCAAGGTGGAGCTGTCCCGCCAGGCATATAGTTGAGCGCAGTGATGGTATAAAGCAAATCTGTTGGCTGGCCGAGATCTCGTGGCCCCTTCCGCATTATCTAGACACACTTACTTTTCAGCACCACCTATTGTGCTGTTTTAATTTAGTTTAAATCAATGGATTAATTTAGTGTATTTTAAATTGTTGCTACGGTCCTGAGTCCTGCTATGCAGGGCAAGGGTGGGATATAAATATAAGGATAAATAAATACATAAATGCCTCATAACTACTTGAATACATTTCTCAACTGCTCATTAAAAATTCAAACAAGCTTACAGATAGCGTTACAGTAAAAAACCCTGCCTTTCGGAAAACTCTTTTAGAAAAAATTTCAAAGCACTGTGTGTGTATTCTGAATTCATGTGAAAAACTGTGTCCTTTCCAAAAAATACTGGAGGTATTTGGGAGCATATATTTACTCCGTTTTCCTCTTATAATGTATCTCAATTTATTACCCTTTCCAATGTTAGCCCAGCTAGAAAATATGCTGAAAAGTCAATATCTCACAACATAACATCTGCCAATGAAGCTTTGCATTAGTTCACATTTTAAACATAATTGTCAAGGACAATGGCCCCTTCCGCACATGCAGAATAATGCACTTTCAATCCACTTTCACAATTGTTTGCAAGTAGATTTTGCTATTCTGCACAGCTGAAAAGTGGACTGAAAGTGCATTATTCTGCATGTGCGGAAGGGGCCAATAACAGAAAATTTAAGTATGTGCGCACACACTCACACACAAGAGCAAAGTGTAGAATTACTTTCAAAATTATCTACCACTAAATGCAGGTGTAAAAAGACATCAAAGAGAATCAGCATGGTATAGTGGTTGGAGTGTCAGACTATGATCTGAGAGACCCAGGTACAAATCTCCAGTTTGCTGTTTAAGCTTGCTGGGTGACCTTGGGGCAGTCACACACTTTAACCTTAACCTACCACACAGGACTGTTGTGTGACTAACATGGAGGAGAGGACAATGATGAAGGATGATTTGGGTCCCCAACAGGAAGAAAGTATAAATGACAATAATAAGAATAGAAAACTAAAAATACAAAAAAAAGCAAGCAAATAAATGTAACATAGCACAGTTTTTGGGCTCACTGGACATTATGGGAATCCTTGCAACACACTCAACAACAGTGTGGAACACTGGTGGGAACCTTAAGAATGGAAGAACTAGGTTCAAATTCCCACCAAGCTACATCCCTGTGGCGTCCCTGTCTCACAAAAACCTACATCACAGAGTTGTTAAGAAGACGAAATGAAATGATTTCATTATGGTGTTTTCCTATAACTCTGTGTCTTAATTTTGTACTTAGAAGGAATTTGTATATACCCTGAAATTTGTATATTTGGAGTCCATCAATAACAATTACAGTGGTATCAATGCACACTCTCAAGTGTGATACCACGGCAAATGGGAATGTATTGCCTTAGAAAACCTATTAAAATTGATCCTGCCCATTTTTTAGGATACTTATGATTATATGATTCTCGCCTCTTTCACTTCATGTCCAGTTCAGACATCACAGTCAAACCACAATTTGGTTACTCTAAACAGACTTTATACACATGGAGTCCCTTATCTCCTTGAGTGCTTGCATGTATTTCCTCAGTTCCAGGGATGTTAATGATGGACAAAAAATAAATATGCAGATAAACAAATTAAGTGATAAGTTCATTTGCCCATTGCATTGGAATATGTTTTAGGACAAGCTGACTTAGAAGTCACAAACACCAACGTTGTGGATGGTATCTGAGAAGTCAGATAATCTAACATCTATTTCATTAACAGCAGAACATGTTAACGAAGATAGAATTATTAAGCCCATCATTTATTTATTTACAATTTGATTTCTAGTCTGTCCTTCCCTTGACGAGCTCCAGGTGGCTTACAAATAATATCAACAATAAAATCAACAATAAAATCAATCACATAGAGGAGCAAAGCCTTCAGCAAAGAAGTCCAACCTCATTAAATGCTTAGAATTGTTTGGGAATGTTAACAAGCATGTGAATAAAGATACCCTGGTGGCTATTATATTATTCTCAAAGGCTTTTGAAAAGGTCCCTCATCAAAATCTTCTGAGGAAGCTCAGCAGTCATGGATCCTCTGGTGGACTGGTTAAATGACAGCAAGCAGAGAGTAGAAAGAAATGGATAGTTCTCTCAATGAAGAGAAGTGAGCAGCGAGATCCCACAAAGATTGTTATTGCACCCAGTGCTATTAAATTTGTTCATTAATGATCAAGAATTGGAGTTGAGCAGTGTAGCATAATAACCAAGTTTGTGGATGATAACAGATTATTCAGGATAGTGAAAACCAAAGCAGGGTGTGAAGAGCTCTAGCAAGATCTCCTAAATTGGGTGAGTTGGCTATAAGGCAGAAGATGCTCAATGTAAATAAATGTAAGGCAATGCACACTGGAACAAAAAATCCTAACTTTAAATATATATTGAACTGGTCAAGATTGAGGGGGAAAGAAATCTTGGGATTGGTGTGGATAGCTCAATGAAAGCAAACTCAGAGCAGTCAAAAAACTATTCTGGGATTATTAGATATGGGACCGAAAATGCTATGATGCTCCCATAAGTGCAACCTCACGTGGAATGCTGTGTACACCTCTGGTTGCTAAATCTTCAAAAAGATACTGCAGAGTTGTAAAAAGTGCAAAACAGGACAGCCAAGATGATCAAGTGATCTTCCCTATGAGGATAAATTAAGGAGATTGGGATTTTTTAAGTTCAAAGAGAAAATAAGTAAACAAGGTTAAGACAGAGGTTTGTATAATTATGTATAGGGTTCAGAAAGTGGACAAAAGGAATTGTTTCCACTCTCCCATAATACCAAGGCTTGCGGGCATCCAATGAAGTTGATGGGCAAAAGATTCAGGACCAACAAAAGGAAATATTTCTCTATTCAATGAGTAATTAAATTGTGGAATGTGCTGCCAGGGGAGGTAGCAATGGCTACAAGCACAGATGGCTTTATAGAGGGATCAGTTAATGAATGCTATGGTAATTAAATGTAACTGTATTCAGAAGCTGTAAACTTCTGAACAGAAGTGCTATGAGGAAGCATCAGGGAAGGCTGGGTTTTAAAGAATGGACTTGAAATAGCGAGAAATTACAGTTGTAAGAAGTCTGTCCTGCAGTCCGCCACACTTTCCCTCTGTACATTATCCCTCTCCTTTACAAAATGTAATATTTTTTCTCAAGAAAGAGGGAACTTACAAGCTACAAATTGGTTCTGGTGGGTTTTCCGGGCTGTGTGGCCGTGGTCTGGTGGATTTTGTTCCTAACGTTTCGCCTGCATCTGTGGCTGGCATCTTCGGAGGTGTATCACAGAGAGAAGTCTGTTTCACACTGTGTCTAAGTGAGAAGGGAAAGTTTAGTGTGGCATATTGTCCATGTCCCAGGATGGGGAACCAATCATTAAGTGTTTGGGTGGAACTTGCTATGCAAATCACTCAACCACACCTTTGCATAGGAAGTTCCACCCAAACACTTAATGATTGGTTCCCCACCCTGGGACATGGACAATATACCACACTAAACTTTCCCTTCTCACTTAGACACAGTGTGAAACAGACTTTGTGATACACCTCCGAAGATGCCAGCCACAGATGCAGGCGAAACGTTAGGAACAAGATCCACCAGACCACGGACACACAGCCTGGAAAACCCACCAGAACCAGTTGAATCCGGCCGTGAAAGCCTTTGACAATACAAGTTACAAATTCATTTTTGTTTGCTTGGAGAGCCTTCGCTGGAAAAGCCATCTGGATTTTTAAGTACATGATGAACCCACACAACTGGCTTATGCTAGGCCAAACTTTTATGTCCCCAAGGTCAAAACCATCTTCTTTGGCAGGGGCTCTCTGTGGTCTGAAGTCAAGGGTCAATTCCCCATGGTGGAAATAATGTGTGATAGCTCTGGTAGGTGTCTCGGGACAACGGGAGAGCTCCCCACGGCTCTTGGGTTGAATTTGGCTTAGTCCCGTGCCAGCCCTGCAATACCCCTCTCAACCAGGGTTTTTCAGAAACTGCCAGGAGGGTACATCACTTCTGGCATTTTCCGGCGAACACGGGATGAGCCCGGTATCATGGGGAATTGTTTTCCCACCTTGAGTCTCCATTCGTTCTGTCAGCCAATCACAGCTAAGTCTACTGGGCATGCGCAGAATGGGATACTCAGGGCGGGCAGGAACGAGTCTTAATTTTTTTTCTTGCATACAAAGCCACGAGCATGCAATTAATAGGTGCACGTTTGTGTGCTGTTTCTGGCTACGAAGCTCTGTGCTTTGTGACGACATAGGTACGTAGCAGTTACCTTAAAAAAACAAACAAAAAAAGGGAACGCCCATTCATGTTCCCGCCCTGAAGCAACAGCCAATCGGGAACGAGGAATAGAAGAGGTGACAAGATGATCCCGAGCTCTGATTACTGTTTCAACTCCAGACCTCGGCTGCCAAGGGGAGTGACAGACCGGGAACAAAAGGTACTGTACTTTATGGTCACGGTCCAATCCCAGGATGATTTTCCCCATGGGGAATCGACCAAGGTCTTTTTTGTCACCTATGTTGTGCTAGAAATAACTGGATTAAATCTGGGGCCTTTGGCATGCAAAGCAGATGCTCTGCCACTGAGCCACGGTCCCAGCTTTCAATGACTGCAACACTCCTTACAGCAGAGATTTCACCTGGGGTGTTTGCGTGTGTGTGACTTGTCACACTGAATTAGTGACAAGTGTGTCCCCCTTCCTGGGTTTACTGCTCCATGACATTAAATACTACTGAATTTCTATTCATGGAAAGGTGGTATATCTCATGGGTAATTACTTTGCATGTTTCATCCTGATTTCTTTTGGTAATTTGTGAAGTATGCTGAGTTTCTTTATCATGAAACAAATCCTGCGATTAACTTCTTTAGAAAAGGCCGTGGAGAAAGAATATAAACTTCAACTACAATTTTAAACTTTCAAGTTTTGATAGTATTATAAACCGGAATGCTTTTTTGGGCCTGTCACACGAACCAAAAATGATCTATTATTAATTGGTGTGAACTGGCAAAACTCATTACCTTAACAGCTAAGCTATTTTTGAAACAGCAGATTGAAGAACTGACACATATTTGATAACGAAGGAGTTAAAAGTATTCGTTTATCTGTAACGATTTTACCTTACAAAATCCATCCTCAGGGCTGATTCTTTTGTAACCTTTCAAACCATTTATCTCACAAGGCCATGATCATCATCTCAGAAACGGTTCTCAGAGAAACAAGTGAGAATGGATACACTGATGTTTGTTGCCTTTAGGGAAGGACGCATGTTCACCGCATGCTATTTAGTAAGCAATGTCAGCAGAGACAATCCACTTTTGGGAAAAAAGGTTCCTGGAATCCAAATGCTCTCTAATTCAGGCAGCCTTTCAAAGTGGGGCGTTTTTCCTGAGTAGTAAGATTGGGAAACATTTTTCTTTTGTTTCTCAAACTGAGCACTGTGGAAAGAGGGTTGAATTTCAATCTCTGCTAAATTAGCAGACACGGCAAGAAGTACGGTATTGGTTTGTCGAGAGAAAGGTAATCTATAAGTACTGTAAGAAAGAACAAAAGAAAGAAAGAAAGAAAGGTGGCATTTGCAATGTTGACTTCTTCAGCCTGGCTTTGTGCTCACCTCCTTCAGGCTTGGCTGGTCCATCAGACATCACTTTCCTGAGGGCAAGCTGGTTTTGGTCTTTGCTGTCACTGGCTGGTGGAGGCAGATTGTCAGACTGAGTTCTTTGAATGGGGAGGACTCCTGCAATGCTGTGTCTGTGCTGCTTCCTTGCATTATTAGATTGACCGCTTTTATGTGCTGCTGTGGCAGTGTGGGTGAAATGGAAACCCAGAGTATGTATCCTCAGATGGAACCAGCTTAAATGTCAGTCATGCAAACAGAAGTGGGAGGGGGTTCCTTTCCATATTTAAATATGTAAGTGTCTGAACACCAAAGAGACATCACATGCACAGCATTAAAAGAGGGCAATTAAACTGGCTGTTTCTTTTAAACAACAACAACACAAAAGAGGAAGAAGACAGAGAATGTTCGTTTCCTTCTTTCTGCATTACACCCCAGTGACTTTATGATCATCATGAGGACAACACAAGGATACCACAGATGGATAATGCTCATTTTCCCACAATCCAACCCTCAACCAGCAATTCCAGGAGGGGTGACTTGCAGTCTGGGGAGCTAAGATGGTGCTGCGATTTGTCAAACCTGTCCGCATTTTAAGAATCACTGCACTAAAAAAGAAAAATCAAGCCCACCCCTGGCATAATGTAGACTCAGCTAAGCTAGCTTACAAATACCTCAAGGCTTACAAATACCTCAAGGATGTTGTCTTTAACAATCATGTCAAAAATAAAATGGCCACTGCTTGCCAGAGCCAAACTGAGCCATGTTCAGTAATAAAGGCTGAAATTGTTTTATGGAGTTCTTAAAGGTTTTCAGGTTCTTGTTCGCACTCTAATGCACACAACCTGGTTTTCTCAGTTAGGTGTGGGTGGAGAGCTAGAAGCAATACATCTGAATTATTGGTTGAGGAGTTTATTCCCGCTAAATCAATGGCACACAACAGAATTTTCCCACATTGGGCACTGTGGACTAGACGATGGACCGAGATGCAGAGAAACAGCCAGTTTTGCAGCCGTGTATGTAAATAAAAGAGTAGAGCTAAAGAGGAGGAATATATTTATATATATTGACACACAGACAAAGAGAGGTATGTTGACTCGGTGTGCTGAAAACCGAAAGAAAAGCCCAGCAAGGAAAGGACAGGTGGGGACGGGGAGGGGAGCAACAGATGAATATTAAGCTGCCATGCTGAGGAATTTTATTTGCGTCTTTTACTTGGTTGAAGGCGGAGCTGTTGGACAGCTGCTTCAGCAGCGGCGATGGCTGCCCCAGCATCTTCAAGGTGAGTTTGAGTGACGCTGGTTTTGCTTTGGCTGCGGGATGGGCCATGAGAGCGTAGGTGTCCTTCAGAGGATGATTTAGAGCTTCCAGGACTGCTGTGGGACTTCTCAATGGTGGGTACCTGCATGTCTGATGGGCAAGGGAAAATGGTGTGATTATCCAGCAGGAATAGTCTTGTTATCAGTCTCTGCTTCATGGGTATAAAACAACAGTCGCTGTAGCTGATCCCAAAAGCTCCAGTGACTAAAGATCTCCTCAGGCCCCTTCTGCACATGCAGAATAATGCACTTTCAATCCACTTTGAATGCACTTTGCAGCTGGATTTTACTGTGCGGAATAGCAAAATCCACTTGCAAACAACTGTGAAAGTGGACTGGAAGTGCATTATTCTGCATGCGCAGAAGCAGCCTCAGAGGAAACTCATTGCTCAGAACCTGTTCTTATGGTGAGGGTCATTTAGTGCAACAAACACTTGGTGCTGAGCTTCAGCTTGGACTAACAGAGGGAAGGAGAAGAGGGCCTTTCCCACAGTAAGCCTCCATATACATACATACATACATACATACATACATACATACATACATACATACATACATACATACATACATACATACATACATACATACATACATACATACAGAGAGAGAGAGAGAGAGAGAGAGAGAGAGAAATTTCTTACCTTTGGATGGATCAGGAAAAATCCCATGACTTCTGCTCTTGATAACAGATGGTTTTGGTGACTGCTGGCTACTCTGTCCAGAGTGAGGTTTCCCGTGGTCAATGCTTTCACTTTGCTCCTTCAGTGGATACCACCGAGGAGTGTTATCCAGTTGAGAGGCACTAGATAGCTCAATTAACACCTGCACAGTGGCACAGACAGTAAGTTTCCAGAATGAATCCTCATGGCTGATGTGCATGCAGGTCAAAGTTTTCTTCAGTCAAAACAAAGCAGAATGGTAAGCAGGCTACAAACATACACCTGGCACATAATACAAAGGCAGAGAACATTCCTGAACAAATAGAATATGGGCAGCCTAATCCAGAGGGTGTGGCAGACAGCATTGGTGCCATTTCTGCATTGCTTCCAATGGGACTTTAGGCAGCGTGGGAAAGTCTGAAAACAAACAGACCCCACCATCTGAAAAAACAACAACATTGAAAAAGGACTTATGCCACAGTTTCTAGTGGTGTAAGTCTGCAGGCAGGGAGCAGGGCATTCCCAGGCTGAAAGCTTGGTGGAAACCAACTAAAGTGGAACTTGGTGGAAACCAACTCCACCCTGGAAATGCCCACAGCTCACCCTCTGCTGCAGCAGCATGCTCTCCAATGCTCGTGTAGCTTCAGAGCAGTGAGATCTTCCAGAGTCATGTGGTGTTCTCCCATTGGCGTGTTTGTTGTCTTTGCTGGCGTAGGTGTTCCTTACACTGGTGGGATGGGTACCCATGTCAGCGCAAGCCTGCGCTACTCCCACAACCCCCACTCTGTATTGGGCTGCAAGAAACATTTCTTAGATATTTTCCCTTCTAATTTTTCCATATGTTGGCCTGGAGAGACTCCTATTATTATGCTGTCGAAACAAGAACCTCTTTACAGAGATTCAAAAATCAGGCCCATGGAAATTTCAGGGAGACGCAGGAGAAAGGGACATAGTAGACAGGCAATAATGAGATGAATACCTGTTGGCGAGGGAAGGGGGGGCTACAGAAGAAGAGCAAAATGGGCAGAAATCACTCCCACGCCTTTGTGCAAGCCTTTGTTGCATTTGCAGGACTTGTTTCATGTGTATGAGAGCATTTGCTGCAGCCTCTCACAAAGGAACACCAGGTGCAGCATTTCAAAGCGTGCAGGGAAATAGAAGGTGGCAAAGATCCCTGGTACAAAACTCAATCAATGTATGGAAAGGTTCAGGAAAACTCATTACCTTTCTCCACATAAGCACATCATCTCTCAAGGATAACAGAATTGTTTGTGTTAATGAAAAACATAGAGTGGGTATGTGCTCTTGGTTAACGGCCCTGTGTTGTGAGAAAAAAACAGTGAAGCTAGCAAAATGGAATACTCACCTCACCAAGCAAGTCATTGGAGGAGAATCTATCATAGTCCCAGACTGTAACTTCTAAGGTTTTCTTCTTCAGCTAGAGTTAAAATTCAAACAAACAAACAAACCTTGAAGCTGCCAAGTCCAACACATAAAATAAGCTCTTCTTGTCACCTGCCCCCAACACTTTTTCAGCAGGACAGCCAGGCAATTTACTGTCCACATGTCAACCTTGGCCTTGGAAAACTAGTTTTGGGCAAAGCTGAAATGTCCTCTCAAGATGGATGAGCTCGGCTTAGCGAACTCGGCGTGGTTCTTGTGCAATACTTGGCCCTGCTCCCACACTCTGACTATTAAAAAGTTGATAGCAGCTGCTCATCTTCCCATAGTACTTAGTGTGAAGCCCTGACTGTAAAAGGTTATTGGGACATGGCTGTGTCACTTCACAAGACCATTTCAAACAATACTTTTCCCAGATTCAGGAACAACAGATCTGCCACCTATCTTAACATCAGGCATCACGGTTATTAAGAAGATTTCTCAGAAGTAAAGTTCCTTGCCTGACTAGATCCAGAGTAATGCTGCACAACAAGGGCATTCCATAGCATTTGTTAAACAACAGTGAATAGATCAACAACAGTGAATGGATCTTCAGTATCTGATCCAGACCTTCTTAAACATGCAGCCAACAAGTACACAGAAGGTTTGTTATCTGCTGGGATTCTTTCCTTCCTTCTTCCATTATTCGCAACAGGGTTGGAGCCAAACTAAATGGGCATCCCTACAATTTCCCCGTCCAGTTGGAGGCTCCCCTCATATTGTTCCTCAGGGTCACTGATCCCCAAGAGGAGCATTTCATAGAGCTCAGTGGGCTGCATTAGCTGGCAGCAGGCAGGAAAGCTCTAGCATACAGAGTGCAGGTAACTGTTAGTTGGTTGGTAATGTGTAACATTCCATGATGGAAAGTAATATATATTTCCCTGGTTTGCTGAGCCAGTGCAGGAAGGACAATACAGACAGACAATATCCACCCCAAATATACTTTGTAACTAAGTAGCCAGGTGAGAGCATGTGTCATTCCATGGAATTATTGCCTTCTGACTCATCCTAGCGAGGCTCCTGTCAGTTTAGGCAAGCAGGTCAAGGCACAGAACAGCAGAGGCCACTATCTCCAGACAGGTGGTAAATAAAAGGACTCTGCCCTCATGGGCAGCTCTTTGCATTACTATGGGATAGGGGAGCTGGTAGCAATGGGGGTGTTCCTGGGGGTGGAGTCAGCTTTAGTCAGCCCTTTCGGAACAGGAATGACCCCATATGTCAGCAAAAAGATAACCACAGTCCATTGTGCTACATTGGAGGATTTCACAGAGGTCAGGGGAACGCTGCTTTTGCCTTGGTGCCTATGACGCAGCAAGCCTCTTGGGCGTTAGCGCAGCTGAGCTGTCACCAGCCGCACAACTATCACCTCCTTAGGGTTGCACCGTAAGAGTCTCTCTTTATTGCTTATCTTCTGCAGGGCTGCACAGTTACCAGCCAGGAGCCAAGAGAGCAGCTCTACCTTGGTCCTCCACCAGTCCCTTCCCCATCTCTTCTCCCCTGCCTGCTGCCATATGCCAAGCTCCACTTTGTGCCCCACAGATGGAAGTGAAGGAAGGTGGGAAAAGAAACAGGAGGAGGAATGAATTTGGGAGAAGTGTCCTGCTACCTGTTTACCTTTAAGTAAACATGGAACCTAAATAATTAACTAACACAAGGTAAGTAATGCAAGAGGAGGGGAAGATTAATGGAAAATGTGCTAGCTAGGCATTTACATAAAAATGTGTTTTTCTCCTTTTAAAAATGTGAAATATGCACTTTCATTGCATTAATTGGTGTCGTGGGCTGGTTTCCTCATACATTTTTAATGTGTATAGTAATTCCTCATATTATTAAAAAATAATTCACATCTTTTAAAAAAGACGCAACAAATAATGGTAGTGAGAGTGCTAAATGAAAATTTCCCTTTGAAAATTGTCTGTAAAGTTGGCTTCAATGCCTGGGTGAAAAATGTCTCCAGTAATTTGGAGATACCTGCCCACAGGAACAGAAGCTGAGAAATTGCATGGGCACTCACTATATTGTGATACACTAATCTGACCCATAATATCTTATTTGAGAGAGTTACTTTCTACACTATGATTTTTTGCAGTGAAGTCAAAAACTAAGGGCAGAATCCAATCAACACTGGATTTTTTTTTGGGGGGGGGGGAATATTAATTTGTGATTCCTTGTACTTGTAGCCCAAAGTGATATGGTCCTGGAAAGTATTTAAGATTGGACTTTATTGACTGCCTGAAGTTGCCCCTCATTGTTGGTAGAAAGTGCCATCAAGTCAAAACTGAATTATGGTGACCTTGGCCCCTTCCGCACATGCAAAATAATGCGTTTTCAAACCACTTTCACAACTGTTTGCAAGTGGATTTTGCTATTCTGTACAGCTTCAAAGAGCACTGAAAGAAGTTTGAAAGTGCATTATTCTGCATGTGCGGAATGAGCCCTTGTAGGGTTTTCTAGGCAAGAGATGTTCAAAGGTGGTTTGCCATTGCCTGCCTCTGCATAATACTCCTTGACTTTCTTGGCGGTCTTCCATCCAAGTACTAACCAGGGCTGCTCTGAATGTATGCCTGGCTTAACTATATTCCATTAACTATACTCCATTTAATCAGGTCTCCAAGCAGACTATTCATCTGCATCCATCCCTCTAATCCATTGGCAGTTAAGAAAATGGTCCAGGACTTGGATCTGCATCCCATCAGCCAAACATGAACAAACTATTAAGCTTTTCTATCTTTTTGTCCAAAACCCCGGAAAGCAATCAGTTCTTTCATCTCTGAGTTTCCAGCCAGAATACCTTATACTGCCTCAGGATTTGTTTGGGGTATAAAACAGGTTATTTGTCCCCCTTCGTATGTGTGTGCATTGGATTTGTGCGCTCAACCCACTTCTGTATGGATATGCTCTTTGTTTCCAGAGACACTGGTTGTTTCCCCTCCACAACACTGCTTCCATGGACAGGTCCTCCAGGACTGGTAATTATTACCCATCCCTAAAGGCTATACAACATCCTCCCTTTTCTCTTGTTAGCTCTTGTGTGCTTTATCTGTTTATGTTTTATTGTTTATTTTATTTCGATAAAACTCATTTCTGTTTCAACAACTACCTGTTCATTTAAGAGTTTTCACCTGGGACAGTCCTGGTATACATAAGTTATTGATCCTAGTTACCACCTAACGCTCTGGCGCCAGCTAATTCCCCCAACTTGAGTGGAGACTGTTGAGGGTAACAGAATGTTTATCAAGGTTTGCTTGCCAGTTCAGCACAAGGCACTCTCCATTTAAATAAGTGCTGGGGACACTGAGGCTCATTCCGCACATGCAGAATAATGCACTTTCAAACTACTTTCAGTGCTCTTTGAAGCTGTGTGGAATAGCAAAATCCACTTGCAAACAGTTGTGAAAGTGGTTTGAAAACGCATTATTTTGCGTGTGCGGAAGGGGCCTGAGAATATCATTTGTTTTTCATTGTTTGCCAAACACAAAGGGCTGATGTGGTGCCATTCGGTTTATCACTTGTGTTAATTTTTCTGTTTTGCCCCTCAGTGTAAAAATGCCATACTCCTAAGGAAGCTTAGAAAAAAGAAGGTGAAAAGACAGACAAGAGTCTTAGCAGCATGAAGCACTAGTTCTGGGAATGTATTATATTGAGCTTCTCATGAGTTGGGAGCCAAACTTTTACTATATCTGGTAAGGAACAGAAGAGTCACAGACCTGCTCTGTGGAGATGTTTTTATAAATGACTGTCTGGTTCCATTCAGGATTCAAGGTTTTCTGTACATATTTCGTTCTCCTCTTGTTCTCAACACTGCATTGGGACAAAGCAAGAAAGATAATTAGTGATTTTTTACTCATCTTCTCCTGTTTTAAGATCGAAACAATGACAAAAGAAATAAATAAAACTTAGAATTCAGGGCAGCTCAATATAATGATAGAAGAATCACTCTGCTGTTTCAGATAATGATTTGCCTGCAACTCCCCTAGTTCATTCGATGAAAATGTAACTCTACCTATTAAGAAACTTTTCAACCTCAGCCTTTGATGGACAAAACATCACAAATACCTGTGCTATATTAAGAAAAAAATTATTCCTTGTGCTTTTCAGAGATAGGTCTCATTATAAGAATAAATGGGAATTGATTTTTTTTAAAGCTTTCTTCCATCCATCAAGCAGAAAGGGATTTAATCCGTTACATTTTTATTTGGTAGCCTTTAATCATCAGAAAATTATCCCTTGAAAATGGTAAAAGGAAGCTTAGGTAAAAATAAATATCCTGCTAATGATAGAACCATTAATTCAAGATTGATCCTTTCCTGTTACCTAGGGCAAAAAATAAACCCAGAAGACCAGCAAAAGCTCCTTTTTCTATACGGTACTTCAGGTCTTTTGCTGAATTACCTGATTTTCAATATTTTGTTTCCTGGACCTTGAGAACATGGCAAAATACAACTAACTATGAATCCCTTTTCCTCTACAAGCTGTTGACAGTAGACCACACATCACATTTGACAGTAGATCCTATATCGCATCCCAACATCTGTGGCTCTACTGCAAGATCACAAAAGAACATTTTAATGGTTTAATGTATTGTCGAAGGCTTTCACGGACAGATTCAACTGGTTGTGGTGGGTTTTCCAGGCTCCAGACCAGTGATTCCCAAAGTGGGCGCCACCACCCCTGGTGGGTGCTGCAGCGATCCAGGGGGGCGATGATGGCCACAGGTATAAACATCAATACATACATCTTTCTGTTATATTGCTATTAAAATTAAAAAAAAATTAATTTCCAGGGGGCGCTAAGTACTATTTTTTCTGGAAAGGGGGCGGTAGGCCAAATAAGTTTGGGAACCAGTGCTCCAGACCATGGCCACACAGCTCGTAAAACCCACCACAACCATTTTAATGGTTTGTATCCAACAGCTCTACACAACAAAGCTGGAAGATTTTCTCCAGTCTAAAGAGCACTTTCCAACTTAAGCAACACTTCCTCTTGTGGAACAGCCACTCAAGTTGAGAAAGGCTTCACACTTTGCTGAGAAAAGCAGCAGGGTACCTGCCCCCCCCCCCCAAATTAAAATAAAGTAAGAAAATTCCAAGAGCTGATGACATTTTCTGAACTCAAAAAGCTTAAAAGGGCTATTTCTCCACCCTGGAACAGCTTTTTCATTTTTGCTATATTGTCTCAGGTCATTTTTTTAAAAAAACAGGAAGTGCTTTTAAATAAGCCAGTAATGCGAGCACGCTGGGCCAGTTGTAAGACCTCCAAGGACTGATAGCCTCCTGTCTTTTAACAGGCAATGCTTAAACTAGCCAGCTTGCCAAAGGGCAAGAACTGAGGGTCTTGGTTTTTGGTTCCTACAGCAATAGGAATGCCACCAGGGACAGGACAGGAGACAGACTGACTAATGTTGGGGTCCAGTTGTCTCTGTCCTCTCCAAGTGGGTTAGCCAGTACACCGTCATAAAGAAGAGCATTGGCTCAATGTTACAGTGCCAGGAGTGAACAGATCCCATTTGGTGGTTGATAGCCAAGATTCCTGGAAAGTTTTTTACGCTGTATATTTTATCCATCCATCCATCCATCCATCCATCCATCCATCCATCCATCCATCCATCCATCCATCCATCCATCCATCCATCCATCCATCCATCCATCCATCCATCCATCCACCCACCCACCCACCCACCCACCCGTCCACCCGTCCACCCGTCCACCCGTCCATCTATCTATCTATCTATCTATCTATCTATCTATCTATCTATCTATCTATCTATCTATCTATCTATCTATCTATCTATCTATCTATCTATCTATCTATCTATCTATCTATCTATCTATCTATCTATCTATCTATCTATCTATCTATCTATCTAGCTATCTATCTATCTATCTATCTATCTATCTATCTATCTATCTATCTATCTATCTATCTATCTATCTATCTATCTATCTATCTATCTATCTATCTATCTATCTATTTATTGTTTAATCTTATATACCGCCCTATCCCCGGAGGGCTCTGGGTGGTGCACAGCAAAATCAAATCATAATACAGCTAAACACAAACAAGATTAAACAATTAAACGTCCATACAAATAAATTACCAATCCCTTTTTAAAAACAGCGGTTAAAATCAAATTGAAATGTGCTTGGATAACTGCACCTCTAGAGATGCCACTATTGATGAACCGGTGAATGGTGATGGAAGAAGGACAGGTCACGTAAACAAAAGAAAAGATTGGCAGGTTGTGCCCATCCATTCTACTGCTCCTGCTTCCAACTGAGGAGTCCCTGGCAATTTTGCTGATCACCCACTTAGAGCATTTTCGCACATGCAGAATAATGCACTTTCAGTCCACTTTCAATGCACTTTGCAGCTGGATTTTACTGTGCGAAACTGCAAAATCCACTTGCAAACAATTGTTAAAGTGCATTGAAAGTGGATTAACATTGCATTATTTTGCATGTGTGAAGGTGCCCTTTGCCTGAAAGTGTTGCTGTTGAATTCCAGGTTGGTTCAAAACAAAACATCCCTTATCCGGAACTTGATACTGAATGAGGAGTCTGATTGGGTAGATATCATGAAGATTTAGTTGAACAAAGAGGGAAGAGTGATGGGTAGAACCAGCACACTCTTAAATTAACCACTTTTTCAATTCAAAATTTCAATAAAATAAATATGGTAGAATTTCCCAGTCCATTGCTGCTCCATGTATCAGTAAAAACCCACTGCTGGAGTCCCTGAAAAAAAAAAAAGACTCCCTAAGTTCATTTTTTCACCTCTTTTGAAAGACTGGCTCCTAAGAAATAAGCTCTTTGCCAGGTTTGGATTTTTCAGTGACCAGAGACAATGAACAACAAATCCATCACCGAGAGAAGTGTTTGTTAGTTGTATCATCAGTCATTGCAACTTATGCACAAAATATAAGCCATTTCACACAGAAAGACACCAGAAAGCAATTTAAGGATATCTACTCTACCTTGCATTCTGGACAACCATTACTTGACTGCAAGAATCCAGAGAAGGCATTGAATATTACGGGGAAAGACAGGAGGCAAAATAAGAGAAATCAGATAAAAAGAGAGGAAAGCAATTGAAGGTGAATGTTCACATCAGAATTATGAAGTAGAAAGGTTAAGTGGCCTAGGCAATTGGACATGCAGAAACCTTTAAAACTAATTAGCACTCAGTAAGTCAACAGGGCATACAGTAGCACCTTTGTTTCTTCAGCGTGGTTATTCTTAGCAGCGGTAACTAAATACAGAAAATAATGAAGTGAGATATTATTTTACCAGTTTTTTAATCACTCCAGTTGAATTAAAACTTGTGATTTACCACATTGCTCTCTCCAGCTTCATTTACATCTCCAGATTATTAAACTTATTTACAAGGAGTCAACTCATATTTCTGAAGAAATATAATACATGACTCAACAGATCTAATTCTGCAAGGAGATGAAAACTACTTGCAGTAGACAATTGTGTTCTAGATGGCAACAAATGGACACTGTGATTGATTCTCAGGCACAATCAACGCATCACAGCCTAAGTGACATGTAACTATGAGAAAAAAACACTGTGGCTCATTCCGCACATGCAGAATAATGCACTTTCAAACTGCTTTCAGTGCTCTTTGAAGCTGTGCGGAATGGCAAAATCCACTTGCAAACAGTTGTGAAAGTGGTTTGAAAATGCATTATTTTGCGTGTGCGGAAGGGGCCAGAGAAACATGAAAAAGTTTTTGTGTGATGCATCTTTCTTCTACCAAATTATAATCAGATCCAACTACTTTCAATGAGAAACTGCTAACTAGGATGCAGATACAGGCTGTCTAGCAAATGTATTGTTGAAGGCTTTCATGGCCGGATTCAACTGGTTCTGGTGGGTTTTTTGGGCTGTGTGGCCGTGGTCTGGTAGATCTTGTTCCTAACGTTTCACCTGCATCTGTGGCTGGCATCTTCAGAGGTGTATCATAGAGAAAAGTCTGTTTCACACTGTGTCTAGTGAGAAGAGAAAGTTGTGGGGTATATTGTCCATGTTTCAGGGTGGGGAACCAATCAGTAAGTGTTTGGGTGGAACTTGCTATGCAAAGGTGTGGCTGACTGCACTGTATTGCGGGTGGGGTTATCAGTCCATTTTTTAAGTACTGGTAGCCAAGCTTTGCTAATTTTCAGAGTCTCTTCTTTCTTGTTGAAGTTGTCTTGGTGTTTGTGAATTTCAATGGGCTCCCTATGTAGTCTGACATAGTAACCTTCCAAATTGTCCAGAATTTCAGTGTTCTCAAATAAAATGTTATATCCAGTTTTAACACATGTTCTGCAACTGCAGATTTTTCAGGATGATTAAGCTGACAGTGTTTTTCGTGCTCCTTAATGCAAGTCTGAATGTTGCATTTTGTGGTTGTCATGTAGACCTTCCCACAGCTGCAGGGTATGCGATAGACTCCTGCAGAAGTGAGGGGATCTCTCTTATCTTTTGCTGAGCGTAGCATCTGCTATATTTTCCTGGTAGGTTTGAAGATGGTTTGTAGGTTGTGTTTTTTCATCAGTTTCCCTATTTGATCTGTGATTCCCTTGATGTATGGTAGAAATATTTTTCCTGTGGTGGGCTGTTTCTCCTCAGTCCTCTGGATTTGTCTTGGTCTTAAAGCTCTTCTGATTTCTGTTGTGGAGTAGCCATTAGCCTGCAGAGCCCAGTCAAGATGATTGATTTCAACAGGGAGGAGGTGAGGTTCACAAATTCGTTTTGCACGATCTGTCAGAGTTTTGATTATGCCCCTTTTCTGTTGTGGATGGTGGTTGGAGTTTTTATGAAGATACCGGTTTGTGTGTGTTGGTTTTCTGTATACTGTGTGGCCCAATTGGTGGTGGGTCCGTGAGAGACCAAGACATCTAAAAAAGGCAGTTTTCCTTCTTTTTCAATTTCCATGGTAAACTGGATGTTTGGGTGGATGCTGTTAAGGTAGTCCAGAAAATTCAGCAGTTCCTCCTCACCATGGCCCCAGATTGCAAAAGTGTCATCCATAAATTGGAACCAAGTTGTGGGTTTCCTGGGTGCTGTTTTGAGGGCTCGTTTCTCAAAATGTTTCATGTAAAAATTGGCTATCACTGGATGAAGGGGGCTTCCTATGGCTACCCCATCTGTCTGCTCATAGTAATCATTGTCCCATTAAAAGTAGCTGGTTGTTAGGCAGTATTGAAACAAAACTGTGATGTCATCTGGAAAAATCTGACCGATGAGTGCGAGTGTATCTTTCACTGGAATTTAGGTGAACAGTGAGACAACATCAAAGCTGATAAGTCTGTCGCTAGATTTGAGATGGAGATTGCGACAGACTTATCAGTTTTGATGTTGTTTGATTCAGGCAAAAGGTTAGGAACAAAATCTACCAGACCATGGCCACACAGCCCGGAAACCCCACCACAACCTGTCTAGCAAATGTTCAGGGATTTGAGAGGCACATGTGTTGAGGTCCTTGACAGATGAGATCATAAGGAAAATGCTTCTTGAACTTGGAACTTGTCCAAACCATGACTTCCAAGAGTAGTTCAATACTGAAATTTACCCTCCACTTACCCTCTTCCAGGCAGAAGATAGACCTTGACGAATGGGTCAGAATAGCCATTGTTGTCCCGGGGACTAAGGTTTCTTGCTTGAAGCACATGAATGATCAGATTACCAAGGTGCTTGTCATAGTTGATTTGCAGCTAAGGAAACATGAATTAAGGTTAGCGACTCTCTCCCATTTTATCCAAATAATGCTGCTAATAAAACCAAATACGATTTCCTGACTCTGCATCTCAGTAGGCGAATTCTACAGTTTCATAAATGGATCTGAGAAAAAGTTTATTTTAAGTTGATTATCGTTAACTACACAGAAAGAAAATGGACACTGGGTTTTATTCATCTGAAACATTTGAAAGCTGCCCAGTCTGAGTGGATTATCGTTCACTACACAGTGGAGACTTGGTTTTATTTATTTGAAACATTTTAAAGCTACCCAGTTTGAGAATGTGATGTTTAAATTTTTTTGTACCAATTGAAAACATCACAATTTAAAAACAACAGGCTACTGGAGTTTCCACATGTGTCATTTGCCTTCAATTTTATGTAGTTGGGGAGTGGTTTTTTCCTTTGTTCTCTACAGCATTGTGGTATATTTGTGTATCTCCTCATTTCCTTGTCTTTTCTACAATCTTTCCCAAACATGTTTCACCATGAAGGTTTGGAAAAGCAAAGCCAGGTTGGATGATGTGTGGGTTGAAGAATTCACAACAGTGCCCTTTCAAGGCAGACATATTATCAGTTTTAATAAACTTTGTTAGCCAAAAGACACAAATGCTATTGCATTCTTTCTGAGCCATTATACATTTCTATGCCTTCACATTTTAAAAGAGTAGTTTAAAGGCTTCTTCATAACAATGCTGTTCTTAAAATATTAACATAGCAATTAAACCATGTTGATTTTACAACAACAACATTGATACTGCCTTATAATTATTATTACTTGTGTAATGTTTAATGAGTTTAATATTGTGAATTACGTTTATGATAACTGTGTTGGAATAAGCGACTTCTGCATGCCTGGACACTGGGGGGTGCTGTGTATCTCACTCTGTGATGTTACCTCTCTTGTTTCCCCTCCTTGTCTGGGCCAGGAGACCGCCCACTAACTTCCTTTCTTCCCCATGCTAGTCTTCACTTCTGCTCTAGCCTTTGACCCGAGCGCATGGTCAATGGCAGCCTGCTCAGTGGGGCCTTTGCCACTGCAGCATCCACTCACTTCCACACACGTGATGGCGCGTTAGTTGTGCCCACTTGTCATAGGGAAAGTAATCTCTTTAGATAGGGTTCTTTCTATTTACCTTTTCTTGGAACAAAGTTGTGAACTGAAGATGATTGAATGAATGTAAGTTTTACCTTTTACATTTATGTCTCTGGAGAACTTTCTATAAACTGCAGTCACACACACTACTGGGCATATCCATGACTCTAAACGAAATCTAACAAACTGGCCATATGTTTACATTTTTGGGAATGAAATATGAAAGTTGGAAATAGAAGGTTCTAAAAAATGAGCTAAGCAACTGATCATGGGTGCCCCTCCGCACGATGGAGGGTAACTGGTAAGCCAATACCTGATCTATACTTTCTTACCTGGCTTTAGCAGCATAATAGTAATTCCAGATAGTGTCCACAATCCAAAGAGCTACTTTCACTATGCCCAAAGACTTGGCAATGTCCAGTGAGATGACTGAGCTTTCCCTTTGCACAACATGTTTTCCCCTACCACCCCACCCCCCAGTACACACCTGTCCAATATCACAGCCTAGAAACAATAAAAAGAATAGATGCCTGCTCTGCACATACATTTATATATATATCATATATATATTTTAAATGTTAATACCAGACTGCTACCTGAATTTCTCCAGTAACTGGATGGGAACTTGTCTTCGTGGCTTCAGCGGGTTGCTAAATTATATTTAAAAAAGCATAATCAGTGTCAAATATGTTTACCTCATTGTTATAATTGTAATTACCATTACTGGTTCTCCTGACAGTCACCAACAGATGTGCTGCAAATCTGGGGTCTTTACTTTGAAAAAACAGTCCCCAGAGCCTTGCAAATATCTCCCATTGAATGCAAATGGAGCAAAACAGTTAGCCATCTACTTCCATTGAAATCAATGGTGGGAATTTCTCCTTGAGATGCTTGAGTGTGACATTAGCCCATTAAAGTCTATGGGGAATTTTGGGGGGCTCTGAGGAGACTGTTTTTCAAGGTAGAGGCATCATATTTGAAGCACAGCTGCAGGTAACTTTCTTTAGAAGAACCCTCAAGTTTGGTAGTGTTTGATTATGGAGGTCCAATTTTATGGGTCCCCAAATAGGGTGTCGCCATCTTCTATTAGATTTTTCAATTGCTTCCAGTGGAAGATGGGCCTTTTGGGGACCCATAAACCAAATGCCACCAAATGTGGGGGTTCTTCTAAGGAAAGTCATCTGTAGATATGCTGCAAACTGGGTGCCTCTACCTTAAAAAACAGCTTCCCCCAGAGCCTTGAAAAAATTCCCATAGACTTTAATGGAGCCAACATTTTTCAGATATATGGAAAAGCCACAAACAAACAAACAGCTCTCTCTCCCCCCTCCCCTGCAATTTTCTGGTATGGGTTTTCAGCTATTGGGGGGGGGGGGTTCAATAAACTCAAATGTAAAAAAATACCAGAAAAAATAGTGCATACTCCTAATCACAGTGCATATCCAACCAGAACCTGAACTTGATATGCTGATGGGGTCTGAATTTGCTGAGACTGAGGCCCATTCCACACGGGCCATAAAGACTGGTGTGGGACTGGTAAAAACACCATTGTGGGGGAGGACTTCACACAGCAGCCACAGCTGGAGCGAAGCCACAACAGCCCACCTCCCTCACAACAACGTATTCATTGAGCAAGTCTTTTGTGAACAGCACCGGGTGGATGCCACTATTTTCCCTGTTCCACTTTAGTTCCTCTCTTACCATCTCCTGGCTACTGCCACTCTGCAGAAGCCAGGGAACATGCCTCCTGGCCTCTGCCCCTGGAGTCATCACCATGGCCACGGGGGTGTGTCCCCTGGCCTCTGCAGAGTGATGGCAGCCGGGATGTAGGGGTGAGCCCGCGAACCCAGCAGAACCGTAGAAAGAGCTCCTGGAATGCCGGTGCCAGCTATGGCCTTCTGGGCGCACTCGCTCCCCCAACCCCCGTTCCCCCTTGAGTCACGGGTCATGAACTACCTGACTCACGGTCACCAGGTGTCCCAGACAAAGGGACAAAAGGGCTCTTGCCCCCAGGTGAGGATTAGACCCAGACGCGGATGCTTCCTCCTGCACGTAGCAGCCTGGTGAGATCATGCATCACATGATCATCTCCCGCTCTCCCGGTCTCCCGGTCTCCCGCCTATCCGACCCCTTTACACGCCCCTAATGAAACCCTAATAAAAGGTGCGAGAAACTGGCGCAGGGCAGAGTTGCCAGGATCACGGGATCCCGCGCTTCCTGCTACTGGCTCTCTCCACCAGATGATATCTCCGCGTCTCGTCTCTTCCTTGCGGCGTCGCGGGCATGACTTCACCGGGAGAAGGTAAGAAGGGACCTGAAGTGGCGGGCCCCATGCAAAGGTGGCCTTGCAGGCCACTGGGGCACTGGATGCAGGACAGCGTGCAAACGGCACCGTCGTTCCTGCGGTCCGTGCAGAATGGGCCGAGAAAGAGACCTTGCAGTCTTAGTGGTTAGCTCAATGAAAATTTGACCCAGTGTGCCGCAGCAGTGAAAATAGAAATTATGCTAGGTACCATTAAGAAAGGGATTGAAAATAAAATAAACAAAAGGACAAGAAAGTGAGCATCATCGACATAGCAGTCCCCGGTGACAGCAGGGTCATTGAAAAAGAACACGAGAAGGTCACTAGATACCGCGATTTGAAAATAGAGCTTCAGCATCTATGGCACAAACCAGCTGAGGTCATCCCAGTGGTAATCGGCATGCTGGGCGCCATCCCAAAAAACACTAAAGCAGCACTTGAAACATCTTCGAATTGACAAAATTAACATCTGTCAAATTCAGAAGGCAGTCCTGCTGGGATCCGCACGAATACTACGCCGATACATTACAGCTTCCTAGGCCTCTGGGTGAGGCTCGAATTGTAATGAAGGCCAACAACCAGCTAAAGATCTGGCAGCTGTGAAATCTACAATAATAATAATAAACCCCAAAAGGATTACAAAGAGGTTCCTGTTAAGCAAGAGAACCCAGTGAGACCCAAAGCTCCTACATTTTCATCGAAGCGTATGAGAGGCCATCTTATGTATAATGGAGCACGCGAAGTCAGACTCCCACAGTGAGAAGCTTAACAGTGACCCATAATGAAGTATTCTCAGCCCACTAATGGGAATGTGAAGACTTGCAGCATTTACATCAATATGCACAGTGTTTATATCATACATAGTGTTTACATCAATCTACGGTCCTCATGTGTAATTGAAAAAAGTCATCCTGTACCTTGCCGCTGTGTCGTTTCTTGCTGACTGAAGGAGAACCAGGCTGGCCGGGGCTGGGAACAGAACTGGAAGTGGCTGATGTGGTGCCAGAGGGAGCACAAGAGCCCTTGTCCATTGCTGAGGAGGCCACTAGGGGGGCCTGCTGTAGGGAGACCTTTTGCAGCTCCGCAGCCAATTGCTTTGGATCAACTCCTGGGGACTTAGTTTTTTCCACTGCAGGTAGAAGGGATTTTTGTGCTGAGTTCTGCAATTCTCATCTCACAAATAACAATTACTATCAATTTCAAAATGAAAGGAACTTGACCTTCCCTTCCCTTTTCCTCCCCTGTTGCCTATCCTTTTTATCCATCCTTCCATTTGTATGAATGTGGTTTTTAAGGGACAGAGTTCAATTTTAATGGTATCCCTTAGTGCAGTGGTGGCGAACCTTTGGCGCTCCAGATGTTATGGACTACAATTCCCATCAGTCCCTTCCAGCACGGCCAACTGGGAATTATAGTCCACAACATCTGGAGTGCCAAAGGTTCACCACCACGGCCTTAGTGGCATTAATGGTGCCAGGATATGTTGTGGACTTAAGGGTTTTTAATTAACGTTGTACACTGCCCTGAGCCTGATTGGCGGCCTATAAAACAAACAACTGAATGAATAAATAAATAAATGTATGGCTCTTCTTGATTTCACAGGAGATATAGGTCCATTCTGCACAGCACAAATAAGACGTCCTGAGGATGGGAAAAAAGGCATCTTGGGCAGGAACTTTGCACAGCTTTCCCCCCCGAGATGTCCTCAGGATGCCTTATTTCAGCTCGAGTCATCTTTTTTTTGAAGCCGCTACAATGTGGACTTTTTTTTTCTGAAGTTATGTGCAAGTCATCTCCTTCCTGCTGTCTCCTGGCAGGAGCTGAGGAGAAGTCTCATTTTTCCCACCCAACCATTAAACTCTCTTGCCAGTTTCCTCTGCTACTGGCACCTGGCGTTTCATGGTGCTGCAGGAATTCTCTGTGCCTGCAGCTTTTTGCTTAAGATTTCCCTGGGATATCTGCTCTGCAGGCTCCGCTGCTGGGCATCTTTTCAGCCCCAAAAGTACATAGTTGTATTTTGCTTGTCCTGTCAATTCTGGCAAATATAGTTTCCCTCTTTTTAATGTTCTTTTTAATTTTTTGAATGTCCACCATATTACAAACAACTACTTGTCACACTGTTCCTTCATCAGCATTAGCAAAATTTCAGCCAAAATTATCCTCCACTTTACTTTGGACAACTGAATAATGTGGCCATTCTTCAAGTGTCCTCTACCTACAAAGAAGGTTTACGAGGGAACTTTCTGCCCAGTAGATGCAGTCAAGTCATTTTCTAAAGGAACCCAACGTGTTTGCTAGCAGAGTTTGGGGCACATATAATTTCACTTACCAGTTTTTCCTGGGTCAAGCAATTCCAGATGTTGGGGATTCTCAGCATCTGACAGCATATTGAGATCCCTATAGGAAGCAATAAAAACCTGAGACAAAAGGAGCTCTTCTTGTAAACCCTCACTGTATCATTAGAATAATTAAATGAGACATGAGATATGGCAGAACGAAGCTCCTAAGCATAACCTTTTGAGGCTGAAATTTCACATCTGGAGCGCTGCAGAAACAAACAGTGGCTTGGAGTGGCTCAATGCAGATTACAAACATTTCTTAATTTCATTTATAATTACCATTTCCATGCATTGTTTATCTTTTAAAAATACTTTCACTCACAAACTGCTTTACAACAGTCCTGTGCATTATTCTGCAAATCATTAACCTGAGCTATAATTGCTTGCCGAAAATTGCTCAGGGTTGCATTTCCATATGGAACTTAATAAATTTCATCTATAAAATCTGCTAATTCCCAGCCCCAAGGGCAAGATTCTACTGTTACATTTATTTGAAAGTAAATCAGGTTCAGCGAATCCCCCTCCCCTACTTTCTGTTTATACTAACTTGCCAGACTTTTCTGCTTCTTGGAGTTAGCTAATTACTTCCTGGAAATCTCAGGAGCTCAACAATAGATCCTTTGGGAGGGGCAGGAATGGGGAAGCTAGAAGTATGCCTTTATTGTTTGCAACAAATGTGATCATTTTTTTAAAAAAGAAACTCTTCATGATCACATAATTACAAATACAAAATATTATGAGCAATAAAATACGAGCAAGTTGTGGCTAAGTGCAATGGAAGAATTGAAACCTTCCCTATCTACATCCATTCGTAGGAAGGGAATCTGTTCAGGTACACCAGGACTCCAGGTACACCTGTTTCATATGCCAATAAAGGCTTGTTGTTGTTGTTGTTGTTGACTCCATGAGTAGACAGGAAGTAATCAATTAAATAGCGCAGAAAAATCAGGGGCTGCTTTAAATCAGCAAAGATGGTAGTGGAGGAGCAAATGGTTTTCCACGGGAAATTTGTGATGCATATTGTAGAATGGTGTTTGTTGAAGATCTCCCTACTACCACCAAATTTTCTCAGACACACAAGTGCTGCAAGTTTGGGGCAGCAATCAAAATGGCCAAAAATATTTGCTCAGTAAATTGGTTTTAACTTGTTTAGGAACTATTGTACAGCCACCATTCATAGGTCAAATTAAAGGTAACTGTATGTCCTTAATATTTATGTAAGGTATACATTGATTAAAGATCAGTTAAGGTGATATACCGTATATACTCGCGTATAAGCCGAGTTTTTCAGCCCTGTTTTAAGGCTGAAAAATGCCCCCTTGGCTTATACACGAGTCACTGCTTACCAGCTGGCTCTTCAGGCCTCTGGCGAGGCTGGGGGCGTGGCAGGGACAACCTCCCTGCGGCTGCACAAGCCGCTTGTTGCTGCCCTCCTCGGAGGGTGAAGGGGGAACCCTGGCTGGTTGGGCTTCCTCAAACCCCAGGAGGCAGAGGGAGCTCCTTATTTGGGCAGTGACTCCCCCTGATGTCATTGCCCAAATAAGGAGCTCCCTCCACCTCCTGGCTGGGTTTGAGGAAGCCCAGTCTGCCCGGAGGTAGAGGGAGCTCCTTATTTGGGCAATGACATCAGGGGGAGTCACTGCCCAAATAAGGAGCCCCCTCTGCCTCCCGGCTTCCCACCTTAGGCGAAGTCAATATGTTTTCCCAGGTTTTGGTAGTAAAATTAGGTGTGCCTCGGCTTATGCACGAGTCGGCTTATACACGAGTATAAATGGTATGTTAAAAATCCCATTAAAGCAAAATTTTATATATGTGGAACCATCCACAACAAAACCCTAAATCCTGCTTCTGAACAGTTTATGAGGCTGATCTCTCTCTCCTCTTAGAAACTTCCATACTACACTTGAGAAGCAAGTAGTAAGAAACTGAAGTTTTGTGGAAAATTTGTGGTCAAGTACTGGGGTATAACTTCCCTTGAAGATATTTTCCTCATTAATTGAAAGGCACATGTTGCTAGAGTTTAAAGGGAAAGAGATTTGCAGACATTCAACAAATGGGTGGTTGACAGTCCAATTTAACTTCAAGTGTGAAAAAAATCTCTTAAGATCTGAAAAAAAGGCAGGAAATGACATAAAATGGAATGTAACAGGTTGACTGCAACGTCATCTGTTCATAAGAAGAAGAGTTGTTTTTTTATGCCACACTTTCCTCTACCTTTAAGGAGTCTCAAAATGTCTTACATACTCCTTCCCTTCCTCTCCTCACAATATGAGCCTGGTGAGCCAGGTGGGGTTGAGAGAGTTTGGAGAGAATTGTGACTGGCCTAACTTCACCCAGTATGCTTCAAGTATAGGAGTGGGGAAGCAAATCCAGTTCACCAGATTAGAGTCTACCGCTTACATGCAGGAGTGAGGAATCAAGCCCGGTTCTCCAGATTAGAGAAAACCGCTCTTAACCACTACACCATCGGAACAAATCACAACAACTGTGGATTAAACAGTTAGTTTGGAACCAGCCCCAATTGGATTTTGTTTTTTTAGTCAGAGATAATCGAATTCCCAAAAAGAAAGAGATTCATTAAACCCCACATGTGATTTGCAATCATTTACAGTAGAACGTGGATCGTGTTTGAAGACAACCTTACTTTTCATATTTGTCTATTATAAAGAACAAATAAATCTTCCTTTAAAGGATTGTCGAAGGCTTTCACGGCCGGAATCACTTAGGTGCTGTGTGGTTTCCGGGCTGTATGGCCGTGTTCTAGCAGCATTCTCTCCTGATGTTTCACCTGCATCTGTGGCTGGCATCTTCAGAGGAAGATCCTCTGAAGATGACAGCCACAGATGCAGGTGAAACGTCAGGAGAGAATGCTGCTAGAACACGGCCATACAGCCCAGAAACCACACAGCATCTTCCTTTAAAACTTGCACCAAGTTTTAATATATACAAAGATGCTTCAAAGTACCAAAAGCTCCTTTTTGATAATTGTGAATAAAAAAGCCATGACAAGCTGAAAAAAATGGAAACAAAAAGATGGGGAAAAACTCACAATCTTACACATATTTCTGCTTCCCCACTCTGTAGATTGATGATACTCTGAACTTCTTCATATGTTTTGCCAGTCAAGGGAATGCCGTTCCATTCCAGCACTTGCATTCCTAGGGAGGGCATAACATGGTGAAATAGAGTTATACAACATCCTAGATTTTGTCTAAGGTCTTTACCATATGTTAAAGTGGAAGATTTGAAGATAAATTTGGAATAATTCAGTTTCAGCTTGTCCTTGAGGTAGATTCCACCCAGCAGATTTATAACAAATTATTAAACGATTTATTAGATTTATTAAAAGGGAAAACGAGTTCATTTATAACAATTGCAACTCGTGATCAATCTGACGTGTAGAATTAGCCTGATATCTTCAAAGACTTTTCACTGCACAATGACATGATTTTTAAACAGCACCAATGTGCCAACTTAACTCTGTACATGGCCTAACAGGTAACCCTTGATGCATCTTCACTTACCCAAGTAACTGAGCCAAAAAAGAAAGGGAATAAGGATCATGGGAGAATGGAAAAATACCAGCAATGAAAATCATGTCTTTATATACAGAAGGGCCCTTTGTCAACCGTACTCATTGAGTGCCCTCTTAATCAGAGGAAACACAGACTGAAAACATTACTATTAGGTTCATTCCGCACATGCAGAATAATGCACTTTCAAACTGGGGGGAAAGAAGATAAGAAGCAAGCCTTTATTGGCATAGACAACAGTACAACAATAATAAAAAACGGATTAAAAAGCACATACAATACAGGAAATAAATGTTAGGTCGAAGGAAATCTACTGGCGTTTGGTAATTTCCAGGAGAAAGTCTGCCACTATCATACAGAGAGAAGGATCAGGGTTGTCCAACAAGTAGTGTCACTTTCAAACTGCTTTCAATGCTCTTTGAAGCTGTGCGGAATGGCAAAATCCACTTGCAAACAGTTGTGAAAGTGGTTTGAAAACGCATTATTTTGCGTGTGTGGAAGGGACCTTAGATACGAACCAGGAGTTAACTTATAATGTTGCCAAGAATACTTGACTAGCAATTAGGATTACAAATAACTGGAAGAAGATACTCTGATACAATAATCCTTGAGTAAAGTTAGATCTTTCCTCACTGTTGTGGTACTGTTTTCTGTATTTTTTTTTTAATGACTAGTCGCAGCATTTTAATGTTTTGTCAAGGTGTTTTAATGTTTTGCCGAGGTGTTTTATGTATTATGCCATAGAATATTTATTTATTGTATTTGTTCTGGCCAGTGACTGCAATTAATAAATCAAAATCGAGAATCATGCCTTCATGAAAGAGGTCTTTGGCACAAAGCTAGGAAGAGATGAGGCTGGTAATCCGGCAGGAGGGGAGAGGACGGGTCCAACTGAGCAGGCACAGTTGGCAGAATCCTGTGTGGCAGCTCTTGGGGCACTTATGATATGCTTCCCGCGTGGTTCCTTCTGCATTCAGGGGAACCTTGAAACAATACCGCACCCAAGCTCCACAGCAGGAAGAGATACAGTCCAGGAAAAGCCTTTACCACCTGTTTCTACTAAAGGTAAGGGCAGGATAGCAAAATCCCTACAGGCAGCCAATTTGTAGCACGGGTGCTGCAAAGAGGCGTTTGTAGGCCATCCGCCCTAACTCTGAGGGCTCTGAGGCTCAGCTGTTGAGCAGTCAGGCCTGCATTGCTGTATACTGTTACTTTCTCTCTGGAAGATGCCAAGGAGATAAAGAAAACCAAACAAGGGGAGAGAACTGCAATATACAGCAGTGAGCACAAAAGTAGTCCTCCCCCATAGTCTGGACTTGGTTGGCACCTCCTTACCAAAAAGGTTGGCAACCTCTGCTTGGTTAGTCAGAGATGGCAAGAGCGTGATGGGCAGGCATTTTCTAAAAGAAGTCTTTCCTAAGCCCTTCTTTGCTAGGCTATTGGGGGTGGTAGTGGTGGAAACCACGATTTTAAAGCAGAATCCTTCTGTACAGATACCTAGAGACATTTCCATTTCTAGAATCATGATCTGTATCCCACCACTCAGCAAAAGTTTGAGGACTTCCTGCTGATGCAAGAGCCTGAGAGCCAAACTGGATGTTACCTTTCTTTCATGTGTTTTCACACACTTTCAAGTGTTCCCTGCAGACACACAACAGCTCCAGGGAACTGTTTCTTTAAAAAAGAAAGAAAAGGAGAGCCCAAACGAGTTCAGAATGGTGCTGTGAGGGTAGAAAGGACTTCTGATTCCCCTTAAGCAGTTTAATTGTGTGAAATTCATGCTGGGCATGGAGTTATTTCACCCATTTTGCTACACCATGTGAACACATTGCAAGAACTGCTTTACATAATAGAAGGTTTTTTAGGCTGGAAGAAATTTTCAAATGTTGCCGAATAAAGATACATGCTGCCTTTTCTTGGTACTCAAAGAGACAAATGGAAAAAAAAAGCTATGCTCCAGTACAGCTAAAGGAAGTATGATATAACCTTTGGAGACATAAATAGAATAAGTTTTTACAGGGCAACTTACTAAGTCTAAAAATCTATCATGCAGTACATGTGCATATCTACCAGTCATTTGCCTGCAGGAGTGCTTTATTTATTTGTTTGTTTAGCTTTACAGAAGACAGTGTTTTAAACTGATAAAGATAACTATGCAAAATCAAACATCACTGCATTTTCACAGCAAGAAAGCCACAACTCCTTTATCTGCTTCTACTTACACAGATAAAATAGAATTGCTTAACTGGTCGTATGTGTATTTTGAGAAGCTGTGCACATGATAAATGAGGAAACAAAAAGAGAAGAGAAGATGATTAAATTAAAAATAAATAAATTCACAATATGAAAAATGACAATGCAAAACTTGCTTAAGGAAGACTGAAGGTACAAACTTGTTTGCTGCAAAATATTAGACTACAAAGTATGACCACGCAGTGGCGTAGTGCCAACGAGCGCGACGCCCCGGGTGGAACAGCGGAGGGGGCATGGCCAGGCTGCAGAGGGAGAATGGCGTGGCGTGGCATTCTGGGGCGGACGGCGCTGCAGCAGGGGTACAGGCGCAGTTCCCCCTTGCTCCACCTCTGTGGCCACAGGATCCAAGGTACTGCTTTACAAGGATAATGGTCAAACCCAATAATGTTCTTTGTGAGCAGATACTATATTCAGGAACCACCTGACCTCAACTCCTCTGGGCTTCCATGAATGACATGTATTATGCATGTTCAGTGGTGGGATCCAAACATTTTAGTAACAGGTTCCCATGGTGGTGGGATTCAAACAGTGGCGTAGCGCCAATGGGGCTGCGCGGGGCACGACAGGGGTGTGGCCGGGCATTCTGGAAGCGAGGCACTGCTGGGCAGGGATGTGGCAAGGATGCAGCCACTGCGCCGGTCCTTGGGTGGGAAACGAATGCACGCAGGTGCAGGCTGCCACGCACACCGGTGCACCTCCTGCTAGACTGCTTCAAGTTCTACGCTACTGCTGAGAGGAGGGGCGTAACTAAGGCAAAAATCACATGGCAAAATCACCAATTAGTAACCCCCTCTCGGCACACGCAAATAATGAGTAACCTACTCTCGGGAACCTGTGAGAACCTGCTGGATCCCACCTCTGTGCATGTTAGTTAAGAAGTTCCAGGAGTGATTAATAAACCCAGAATGTACCAACCCTGAGACCAACTATTAAGATACCAGTTTAATAGATTTGAAAAACCATCTATCCTCCCTGTACCAACAGACAACAAGATTGTACAGAGGCTCAAGGAATCCTTGGCTTGGATTGATACAGAAGGGGAATCTTATGGGCAGGCCCATAACCATGGCGGTGCAAAAAGGGGCAGGGCATCAATCATTTGTCATACCTCTGGAAGCTGCACTAAGGTTGGTGTGAAACCCATCACAAGTTTTTCAAATGTAAATTTGCTATGCAAAAAAAAAGGAAGAAGCTGAGGTTAAAAGGTGTGAATCCTACTTGAGACTCTGGAAGGTTGCTGCCAGTCAGAGGCATAAGACTGATTAACAAAATAGTTTGATTCAGCATAAGTCAGTTTTATGCGTGCTTCAACCTAAAGTTTCATGTACCCCAGAGCAGGAAAATGGAAATACTACTCCAGGGAACCGGAAGCATCAACAGTCAATGGCCCTTTCCACACAGGCACTTTAAAACTTTTTGGGGCAGGAACTAAAACGCTTCCTCCAAGGAATTCTGAATTGATGTTTCCCCAAAACATTTGAAATGCATCCTCTTTGCTAGTGATTCTTTTGGCTGAAACGTTCTAAAAAGGCCTTCATTTGCCTGTGCTGTCCCTTTTAGACGTTTTCCAGCCCCTCTGCCTTCCCTGCATTGCCTCATCGGCATCATTTGTGAGCTTACTCCTTGCCTGCAGAGGCCCCTTGACCTGAATTTGGAGCATTTCAGAGCGGTTTTGAGATTTTGGGGGGCTAAGTCTTCACAGCATCAACTACAGAAGACTCAGGGAATTGCAGCATGAGGCTACAGAGCATGGAAGCACCAATTTATCCCTGCACAGGGAAATAACAGAAACACAGAAAAGGGCAGCCAGGAATTGTCTCACTGTGGTGAGTATGAACAAAAATCATGTTATTCAGGGGGATCTAAAACATTTTCAAATGTTTTAGGTGACTTGTGTGGAAACAGCCAGTGATTGGCCTGGCTAATGATTGACTCTTTTGAGCCTTCCTAATTCCAGTGGCACATTGAAGAAGAAGAAGAGTTTTGGATTCATATCCCCCCTTTCTCTCCTGCAGGAGACTCAAAGGGGCTTACAATCTCCTTGCCCTTCCCCCCTCACAACAAATACCCTGTGAGGTAGGTGGGGCTGAGAGAGCTCCGAGAAGCTGTGACTAGCCCAAGGTCACCCAGCTGGCGTGTGTGGGAGTGTACAGGCTAATCTGAATTCCCCAGATAAGCTTCCACAGCTCAGGCGGCAGAGCAGAGAATCAAACCCGGTTCCTCCAGATTAGATACACGAGCTCTTAACCTCCTACGCCACTGCTGCTCCTATTGGTCAAGGATGTGGTTATGACTTTGGGTGCGATGGTGAGATGCACTTCTAGGTTCTTTGTGGCAGTTTTTCTTTATTACTGAAACTTTTTTTGGTATAAATGTAAGTTTATTAATCCACTCATTAAAAAGCATTACATAGTATCAAAAATTTGTTACAATTTATGATTTATCAATTAACATATAACCATACATAACATTCCACATTTTCCTATATGCATCTATATTTATATGACTTCTCATTCGGACATACTGAAACAGCTGTACCATTTATCTTAACTTTTATATTTACTGAGACTTTCTGATGCTTACAAAAATACATATGAAATTCACCGTGCTAATTTTATTTCTGCATGAATCATGCTGGAGCTCATTATGGCTACAGAGACCCTAATTTTCTCTCCTATTCATAATTAATATCCATTTCAAATTGTCTCCTCTCTCTGCCCCTGTTCTTTCTTAAGCCTTAGTGATAGTAATTCATGGGTCCTCATGGAATGCATTGATTTACTGAAACATCCCCATCTCTAATTGTCAGGAGGGTATCTGTTCTTAATTTTTGCAAGACTGGGCAAGGATTATGACTAATAATTATATTTATTTAGACATTCTAATGTATACATTATATAACTAACTTTTAAAATGACTGTTCTTAGATATTGTTAGTCATCTGAAGTTTGCAGTAGCGGGTGGGGAGAGGTGGGCTAAAATGTCCTGCATTTATTTATTTACTGCTTTGTATTGTCATAAAAGCGACCACTATTTTAACCCTTTCACTCCCTAGAACATAACAACACAGGAAAATAGAGAGATATCTGAATTCTTGACAAAGTGCAGTCAGTGGGAAAGTATGGCTAAATTTTTGAACACAAACAGTGCGCAGAGATATTTGCCGGCACGCTATTTTTTTGGTATTATTTGTCACCTTACCTTCCATAACTTTCCCCGTCTGTTCAGCACTTCCACCAGGCAGGATCTTAGCAACGTAAGCACCAATTTCGCCATTGGCTCCAGGGATGTCTTTCCCACCTACAACTCGGATCCCCAGCCCATTGCCTGCATTCAGGAAAGGAGGAAAAGAAAAGCCAAGATTTATCTATCTATAGCATTTGTACGTACTTTTCTAGTAAAATCAGTGCATAAAACATGGGTACTAATGATTTGAAAAGCACACTAAAATACTAAGAACTGTGCTTACTTTTGTAGAACTGGAATTGTTTCTAAGCTTCTGCTGAACCCGAGGTAGGTAACAATAGTCCATTAAATATAAAAGCACAATAACAATAATAAAAATAACAGAATGACCAACGACATAACACAAATTATATAACCAGCAAAAGCCCTTACTGTGGAAAATCAAAGCAATAAACCTATTACTGAACCCAGTTCAGTGCCAACTAAATGCCCTCCAACGCAGTTGTGTTCTACATTCTCTCCTGAAAACAGGCATAGTAGAAACCTATCTGCTATTCAGAGAGACTATTCCAAAGTAAGAGATTGGCCATAGTGGAGCAAATCCAAACCCAAGGAGAGGCAATCAGGGATGCCCTGTTGTTTGGCACAGGTCTGCTACTTGGAAGTTATTAGATCAAAATTAGTCACATTTAAGTAATAAACATACCCTGGAAAATACGAGCATTGCCTCCAGCAAGGCAGGGTAATAAGTTGCTTGTTTCACTGTTTGTTGTAGTACTTTGGGGAGAGAACTGAAAGATTGCCCATAGGGATCAAGTCAAGACGATACTGAATTCAAGGCCCTGGCTCCTAATATTGCTGTCAAGCTATATTAAAGTCATCAGAGGAAGGCAACTGGTGATCTACAAGAAAAGAAAGCTATCTGCTCCTCTCAAGCTCTTCGTCTTATGTAAAAATATTTATACTTTTGGGCCAGCCAACCAGGCAACCCAAACGCAGTTTGAATATCCCACGGAATGAAAATCATCCCAATCTTGGGCAGTTTTGCTTGGGCAGATTAAACTTTTCTAAGTAACTAAAACTGTTTTTTTTAAAAAATACGATTTTCACGTTGTGTTCCCACTCCAGATAGTAAATATAATACCAAATCCTGTGCAACTCTACTTTCCCCTCCCCGAGCCCGCTTTCTCAACATACGCTATCAAGAAGAAGAAAAAAGAGCTACAAATACTCAAGTAGGTAAGCATAAAGATGAAGAGAAAAAAGAGGGAAACAGAGGGAGAGTGAGAAATAAGTAAGGGGAAATAAGAGGTGGCAATATGAATCCAGCTAAGCAAGAATGGAGAAGGTGAGGCACAAGTGCTCAAAGAGTTACAAGAGAGCTGGCCAGATGGAAGAGGGGCTTCTGGTCTGTTGCGTGCAATTCTTTCCCTTACACAGAGATCTAACATATCACTGACCCAATCATTCACAGAGGGAAAAACACAGGATTTCCAGTGCTGCAAGATATTCCCCTTGGCAATCAAGGCTACCCTTTGAATTTATAGCACTTGACATTTGGGAAGTGCCCGTAGAGATGGAATATGTCCTAGCATTAGATTATTAGCTGTGAGTGGATCATGTGAGATTAATCTGAGATTCAACATCTTGCCAGAAATGCACAATGTTGGGGCACTCCAAAACATACGAACCAGATTGGCTCCAGGAGTTGGCAGTGCCAACAGGTATCCTTCTCAGCAAAACCTAGGTGGCAAAATATTTTGGATGAAAAGCCTTTAAATGCAAATCTAATGCAGTAGATTTAATCGATTTATGTGTATTTTGCCACTGAGACTAGAACAGGGGTAGGGAACCTGCGGCTCCCCAGATGTTCAGGAACTGCAATTCCATCCCAGCCTCTGTCCCGCGTGGTGGCCATGCTGGTGAGAGCTGATGGAGTCCCTGAACATCTGGAGAAAACACTGGAGTTCTAGACTAAGTAAACCTTGAATATATATGTAGTGAAATAGATCTCTACACCAGTCGCTTTAATTGATTTATGTATATTTTGCCACTGAGATTGGGATATTCAGTTCTAAATTCCAGAATGTACTTCGTTTGGCTTCTTTAAAAGTTATATATAATAATAGGCTTCCAGTTCTACCCTGAAGATGGTGGACACCTAAATTCAGAGCTCCTTTGTGGATAATTATTTGAGTCGAGAAACAAATGCTAGTTAAAATATAAGTGCTCACTGGAAGCGCTCTACTTGAAAGTTGCCTTATTTTATCTGTTTTCCTGGAATGTTTTGGTAAATTATGAAGCTTCTTCAGCAAAAGAAAACAGATGGGAGTTTTGTGCAGAAGAAATTGCTCAGGTTGGACTTATTTATAGGCTTAGGAGTCACAGCTTAGACATTTTGGAGCTGCAACTTACACATATTTGATTAATTGAATTCTGCTGCACTCCATCCATGGGGTGGACCTAGATTTTCATGAAAGCTTTTGACAGTTTCCCATGATCTTCTGATAGGTAAGATGGAGGACTGCAGATTGGATTGTAGGTTAATTAGGTGGATGGGGAACTGTTTGGAAAACTGCACATAAAGAGTAGTTGTCAATGGCATTTCTTCTGACTGGAGGAGGTTCCAGTGGGGTGCCACAGGGCTCAGTTCTCAGTCTAGTACTTTTCAATATTTTTAATAAATGATCTGGATGAGGAGGTAGAGGGAGATCAAACTGGGAGTAGTGGGTAGGACATATATTATAAATCAAATTTTGCCTACAGTTCACCGAAAAATGGATGACAGTTATTATTGTTGCTTGAAGTATTGCTGCATCCCGTCAGGCAGGTGGAAGAACTGATCATTCAGTATTCAAACTATTGTTAACCACTGTGAGCAGGGCCCTTGTACCTATAGAAGCCATCATAATTGTGTAAAACCCGTGGCTGCAACCCGCGGCTCTGCAACCCGCAGTGTTCTGCAACCGGCTCTTTCAGCCTTATACTGCAGCTCCACGTGGCCCGGAGGTCAGAGGGTAGCATGGGTGTGTCCCTCCAGGAAAGGTGAGTGGAGGGGCGAAACTGGAGGCTCCAGCTTGGTAGATCTTTGGGGCAATGGAAAACGGGTCCAAATGGCTCTTTGGGTGATAAAGGTTGCTGACCCCTGGTGTAAAAGAAGTAGGAGTCATTTGTCTCACTCTTTCCAGACAAGCTAGGCTTGACAAAAATGTTCTCCACATCATATTCACTTCCATAGCCTGTGCCTCTCAATATTACTCTATGACTATGTGTCTACTTTTGGAATCTAGCAGTGGGGTCGGCGTTTTTTTTAGCTTTAAGCTGGATGTGTGACCTCACCTCTTGTTTTTACTGTTTACGCAGAGCCGCAGGAAAGTCGGACCCAGATTTGGATCATTGGGCATACTAACGTCCACTGGGCTGGCGCTTACGTGCACTCAACTCCTTGGGGCACAGACCTGAACCTTGGGAAGGGTGTGGACGTCATTTGGCTCGGCCACCGGGGCATGCGTTGGGAGGCGTTGCCAGCTATTTGGGAGGTGCTTCAGAGGTTTGGTGCACCTCAGGGGCTAGTCATTCACCTGGGTGAGAATGACCTCCCAGCTTTGAAGGGCCTGGAACTGTCCTTGTGGATGGCGGCTGGCCTCCGTGAAGTCCTGGAGTTGATTCTGGACATTTGTCCTGCCTTCTCCCAAGGCTATGATGGAAAGCTGCATGGGAGCCGAAAAAAGTGGATGCGGCATGCCGCAAAGTGTGCAAGGCGGGAACGCAGGTGTGCAAGGTCTGGGAGCTCGGTGGTAGCATTATCCCGCACCCTGTGATAACCACCTGGGAGCATGCACTCTTTTGTTTGGATGGTGTGCACCTATCTGAAAGAGGGCTGGAAATTTGGCTGCGTGCTGTACAGTGAGCGCTCTTGGACTGGTTGGAAGGCTTGCGAAGCTGTGGTGGGAGCTGAAGGGTCAGCTCTGTGGCAGTTTGGGCAGAGGAGCACATCCTGGTGGGGAGGCTGAAGTTGTGCGCCGACCTCCCCGTGATTGGGGGCCTCCTTAAGAGGCTTGGGGTGGGGCGGGCTCATGGCGCATGCTGCGGAGGCCTCTGACACCCCAGCAGTTAGGAGGCCACAAGGGCGGGCGCCCCGGTGGCCCAGTACCACTCTGTCCTCCCCAATAGGGATTGGGGTTGTTCCCGGGATCAGCTGACCTGCTGCTGAACAATGTGCTCCTCTTGCTTGCCCAGCTTCTGCTTTGATAACAAAAAGGGCTGTAGGCCATTTTAATTCCAAGACGTGTCCTGTGGTTATTCACCAAATGAAACCTCTGCACATCTGGGCGCAAATGGCTTCTTGAAAAAGATGCCCTTCGTGATATTAGCACGGTTTGCCAATTAAAGCTTTCCTTGTGGTATTCTCTGGTTAAGAAAAGTAATATTTTCTTCCATTTCTGAGTTGATCTTACCACTGCCTCATTAAGAAAAGCATTCTCTAGTACATGTCTTTAAACCATACCACCTAAGATCTTATAGCAGTGGTGGCAAACCTTTGGCACTCCAGATGTTATGGACTACAATTCCCATCGGCAGGGGCTGGTGGGAATTGCAGTCCATTACATCTGGAGTGCCAAAGGTTTGCCACCATGGTCTTATAGGGCAGATTCCAAAAAATACCTGTGGAGCAAAATCTTTGGCCCTGTGGTCTAAATCAGGTCGTTCATTTGCATAAAATAGGAAAACCTCAGTAAAAATGAAGGAAATGATGGTCTGTGAATGTGGAATGGGGGAGGGAGGAAACTGGGAAATGAGCACTTGAAGTGTGCTTGGGGAAACATCATTTAGTGAGACAGGAAAGCATGATGTCTTTTTCCATTTAATGCTGGAGGAAAGTGATGGCTGGCAGCAATAGTTACATCTCCACAGGTTTTGACATTTACCAGTATAATTTTCTACAGCAGCGCAAGAGAAGCACAAATGTTCTGCTAGAAAATCCCAAATGCCTGGCTGAGAAGCCCTGTGCACAGGACAAACGAAATCTGTTACCAAAGAAGAAAGCATGTAGTTGGTTGTTGTGGGCTTTCCAGGCTGTGTGGCCGTGGTCTGGTAGATCTTGTTCCTAACGTTTCGCCTGCATCTGTGGCTGGCATCTTCAGAGGTGTATCACAGAGGGAAGTCTGTCACACATGTAATTCAACAAGGTCTTGGAGGAACAACTTTTTAATTTCTCTTTACTTCATGTATGCCTACCTTTCCCGCAATGGGGACCCAAAGCAGCTCACGTCATTTTTCTGTTCTTCATTTTATTCTCACAACAACCCTGCGAGGTACATTAGGCTAAGACAATATGACTGGCCCAAGGTCACCTGGTGAACTTCCATGGCCAAGCAGGCATTTGAATCTAGTTTTCTCAGATCCTAGTCCAACACTCTAACCACTGCACCATACTTAGTTTCAACATTATGAAACATCTACAGACGTAACACCTGGTATAGCATCTTTACCAGTCTACACAAACAGCACAAATGTCTTCAGCTGCTGTTAGCAATGTTGCACAACAGAGACTTGAATATTCAGTGTGTCCACCTGCTCTCCTGCTGCTCCTGTACATCTGGAATTGCTGCCAAGAAAACTAGCATGATATCACCCCTCTCTGCTTCAAATGGCCCCCTTGTTCACTTTGCGGAAGTTTCTGACAACCCCTCAGTCCTTACCCCCAAGAGAAACCAACCGTTAAGTCGCAGTCCAGGCAGAGTTAGGATACCTCGAAGGCACTGATTTTACTTACTCTGTATGAGAAATGCTAATGGGAAGTGGGTGGTGGATGGAATGGGGGCTATTTGCAGGGAGCCATTAAATTCTTCTCTTGCCCACTGACATGTATGGGGGTAATCCTGGGAAATGTAGTTTTGATGTTCCTATTGAGGACCTACTTTCTATTATTTGCATACAGTGTCTCTTGCTTCAGCACAGTGGCTAGGACGATTGATTAATTTTGAAGGCATCTAATTGTCCCTTGAGTCTTGGCCTATTTTCAGAGCACTGTGTAAGTATGAGAATGGCTTCAAAATGCAGGGATTAATCCATGGAAAAAGAGGGGTGTAGAGGAATAGCATCTCAACATATATTACAAGCAATGGCATTTGTAGATAGCATTCCTTCAACAACCCTCTTCAGGTAACCCCATTCTTAGTTGGAAGCAAATGTTGTGCTCCTAATAAATATCAATGGCTTTGAGCCGATGGCTTTGCTCCTGTGGCACCCTTTTCTGTGGCAGAGACAGTCTTTGGTGGAGGAGCACATACCTCTGGCAGCAGGAAGCTCTATTCACACATGACCAGCATCTTTCAACAAGCCAAAAAACACTGCACAATGGTCAAAGCAGGATGCAGAGTCAATATGTCCTGAGCTAATGGGATAACATCACCCTTAAATAGAGGACGACGCTGTTTGCCCTCTCAGACGGTCTCAGCACACCACGTAAGAAATCAACTAATAAATCCAGAAGCTGCTGCCATTTGCTGTACCTGAAACTGAGCGATCCTTTGGGTCCCTTGGAAGTTTCACTCTTGCATGGGGAAAGATGTATTGCATTGGCTTCCCATTTATCTAGAAGATATAAAAGATGAAGGCCAATTAAACATTAAAGTGTCCTTAAAATGACTTACATGCAAAACAATAGTCACGAAGCATGTTATGTTTAGAAGCTCTCTCTCATCACCCCTCCCCCAATAACATCTGTTTTAAATCATGGTGAAGACTGTTTCCAACATGGCCCTCAGTAGTGCGAGAAGTCCTGTGTCATGGCTGCTTTAACAACAGCAATATCTGAAACAATCTGGTTGTGCAAATGGGTCTAGGGCAGGGGCGGAGCGAGGGGGGACTGTGCCTGGGGCATGCGCATGCCCTTTGCCCCGTTGCAGTGCTGCCCGCCCCGGGAACTCCCCAGACCGCTCCCACCACAGTGTATGCGTGGGGCATTGCACCCCCCATCCCATTGGTGCTACGCCACTGTTCTGGGGACATTCAAGGATTGTGCTCAGGTGTGCTCAGGTGACAATGGCATACAGTCAACACTTAGTGGGGGGCAGGAGTGTGCATACATAAGAGGACAGCCTCTTCCTCATATATATGCATATTAAAGAAGGCTGCAGTGTACATTCTTTGTCACTAATTGTTAATTCACAAGTATGTACATCTAAGAAATCGAAAGGATATTTGCCCTAGGTCATTACATTTCCATTACCCACCTGCAGGAGAAATCTTGGTAACATATAAACATACAAATGCAGGATTAATAGTGACCAGGTGCCTTCTTATCGCTTGTGGGAAACAATGTGCCTAAGCTGTGGTGACCATTAAGGCAGTTCATCCACACAACAATGTTTCTGAGGGGACCAGGAAAGTGGACAGAAAGCAGAAGAAGAGGAAGAGTTTGTTTCGATATCCCAGTTTTCTTTACCTTAAGGGGTCTCAAAGCAGCTTACAAACTCCTTCCCTTCCTCTCCTCACAACAAACACCTTGGGAGAAAGGTGGGGCTGAGAGAGTTCTGTGAGAATTGTGACTTGCCCACGGTCACCCAGCAAGCTTCATGTAGAGGAGTGGGGAACCAAACCTGTTGCTCCAGAATAGAATCTGCTGTTCATGCGGATAAGAGATGAAGCAGACCTTTTTTCTCCAGATTAGAGCTGATGCTCATGTGGAGAAGTAGGGAATCAAGCCCGATTCTCCAGATTAGTGTCCACCACTCTGAACAACTACACCATGCTGACAGACATTTGGTGAATTAGTTCTATGCCCATCCAAAAACACTACGAGGGGAAGAGGAATACCCAGATGTAGCTCAGCGCATTTGTTATGAGGCTACCTCAGAAAGTGGGCATTATGATTTCAAGACTTGCCCAACACTGCATTTTTAGATGCTTGAAGGTCCAAAGGGAGCATTGTGGTTCCACAGGAGCTCTTCACTCAAACAGTTCCATGGACCAGAATCAACCTGGGCTGGAGCTAAGCAGGATGCATTGTGGAAGTATGTGATGTCATCAGGCTCCACCCTATGATGTCAGGTAGGGGATTGGGATGCAGAGGTTTTGGCAAAACTTAAACGTGACTCTTCTCTGTCATCTCAGTGCATGAAATCAATTGAGAAAGTGAGCAGGGCAGAGGATCAGGACTCTATGGCACTTCTGGACTTCTCTGTCCTCCTTTCTTCCTCCTACCTCATGCCATCAGCACTGCCACTGCCCCTCTGTTCTGTGCCTGCCAGTTGCCTCCTAGCAAGAGGCCAGTTTCCAAACCTCTTTAAATAAATTGCAGCAAACCATAAATTCTGCATGGGCTCTGTCCTGAGATTGGGGCTTCCATGAGGATGAGGGAGACCTGAGGAGGTGCCTTGACCACATATCCAGGCATCAGCTCTTCTTGACAGCTTGCCAGGCATCTGTTTGTGTGCTTCGGGGGCACCCAGCTGCCATGACCTTACTGAACTGGCTCTGTTCAAGACTGAAGCCATCTGGGGACACAGAATGCAGAAACACTCTCTAAGCTGCCAGAATTGGTGGAGGCTTTGGGCCACAACTCACCTACTGGTGTAGTGCTTTGGGCCACAACTCATGTATTTATGTAGTATGAAATGTGCCTTCCTCAAGTGAATGCTCCTATGGAGGAAATCAGAAACCGACTTTGGCCCTTTCTATACAAACCTTTAAAAACATTTTGAGGCAGGAAATAAAATGTTTCCTCCATGGAGTCCCACATTTGTTTTTTTCCTCCTTACCTCCCAGAAAAATTTAATTTCCAACCTCAAAATGTTTTAAATGAATCCCCCTTTAAAAGGAATCTTTAGCCTTAAATGTTTTCAAAACATCTTCACTTGTTGTGCGATGTTTCCCATGCCTCTATGCTGTTCCTGAATTTTCCCCTTAGTGCCATTTTATTGTGCCGCTGAGCTCACTCTGTTCCCCTTTGCCTGTTTATTTTTATCATTTCTGTGCTTTTGAAATATTTTTTGGGATAAAATCTTTGAAGAATTGATTATCATGCAGCTCAGGGCAGACTGCCCACCTCTTTGTCTCATTTTGTCCTGGTTCAATGTTTGTCCTTCCAAACCATTTGCATTTGATATCCCCAATTTATGCAGTCATAAATTACCCTTTTCAGTAGTTTCTTGCTTGAAGTGTGTCACAACTAGGAAGTAGCCTTAGTCAAACAGTCCACACTGAATAACCAAATTGTATGCTTTCAAGAAGTCAAAAACAAAAATAACATGCTACTGTCATTTTCAATACCCTTATGTTTCCCCAAGGCACTCCAAGGGGCCATTTCAGATCAAGATAAGTGGGCAGGTGAGGAGGTTAATCCCCCCCTTTGCATTCCCATCCCCACCTGAATCAGGACTCTCAGCACCTGGTTTCCAGAGGAAAACAAAACACTGTGAGCACCATTCTCAGAACTCCCAGCATCCCATGTATTTGACGCCTCATACTATTGAGGTAGGAAGGGGGAATTTTGCAGTTTGTGGTGGAAGCCAACTCCCAGCTGATGAGAGGTCATCTGGGAGTCAGTTTTTATTTCCTGCAGGGAAATTTTGTTGTGTACACAGCAAATGTACTCTGAGCTGACTGCAGGGAGGTTGGGCTCATCTCATCTCCTAGCCTGGAAAATTGGTTGCACCCAACCTTGTGAGGAAGGTAATCAGAAGGCAAGCTGATTCCCTTTCTCTCCATCCCCACCCCACATTGTCCTTGGGGCACTGGAAGAATCCAGATGGCTGTGGAGATTACCTGCCTTAGATGCTTCAAACACGTGAGGTAGGCCTAGCATGATCAGGGGCATCATTTTGCCACACTTGCCTTGACCTTCTAAGGGATCTACTCTGTTAGCCTTTCGTCTCTGTTGCAGAGGGCTCTGAATGTTTAAGCTGGACACAGAATGATGTGCATCAGCAGTACAAGAAGGTGCCCCTGAACTCTTAAATTTACAGTGGGCACCATCAACCCTGGCTGTCCTACCTCACCTGATTATGCCACCTATTTGGGATTTCCCAAAACAAAATGTCATTCCAATATCTCTAGAGCTGTGCTTATTCCCACACTCACATACCCCGCCCCAAACTTAAAGCCAAGTCACTATGTATGGACATAGTCACCTCTCCTAAGGATCATCATGTATTGTTTTGGCAGGTGGATGAAGAAAATGGCCAAATGGCTGAGGTGTGCGGAGGGAAAATGGGGCAGTGAACAGATTGGGGTTTGAAGGTTACGTGGCTGGGGAGGTGGAGAAACAGGCATGAGAAAAATTTTTTTTAAAGGTACACAGCTGAAAGGAGGAAAAACTCATCACAATGTGGCCGACTGTACCAGAGTCTGGCCAGAGTCCAGAGCTGTTGTGCCCTCCAGCATTTCCTTTAAGTAAATCTGCCCTAGGAGGGGGCTCAGAAAAGAGTGAGGAGAGGGGTCTTCGCTGGACCTGGGCGCCTCTCTCCCTCTTGCCAGTTACCTCTCCTTGTATGCCTCAGGTGAGGTCTGTTTTTTTCTCCCTGGCTTTCCCAAAGTGCATCTTTTAAAGGAGTTCCTGAGGGTCAGTTCCTAGTCTCCTCCAATCACTCTGGCCCTGGAGTTGCTCTTGAGAGTGTGGTCAGCCCTTGGCCCAATGGCATGTTGGCTTAGGGCTGAAGCTTACCAGCTTGTCCCCTTGTACTGCCTTAGCGGTCCTTGTCTCCTGCCCCCTTGGGTTGAAGGGCTTGGTTGTGCCACTGATTCCGCTTTGTTCTTTGGTTTCCTGAGTAGGGCTGTGTCTTTCAGCTGCATCTTTCTGAAGGTTGTTGCTATAGGTCCACCCTCACTTGCTGCTGCCTCCTGCCACATTCAGGAATTGCCACAAGATGGAGAGATGCTGTCCCCCAGTGTCTGGCTGGTCTTGCATGGCCAAAGTTCGGTGATTACTGCAGTGGGACTTGATGCCATTTCCTTTTCCTCCCAGTTAAATATGGAGTTGAGAGCATCAGCCCTGGCCCCCTCCAGTTTGTCATAGATAGTGGATTGGCTGGCTTGAAGAGATGTAATAAGCAGTCCACGTTCAAGTGACACTTGCCAGAGAGAGGGACAAATACTACCTCAGAACCCAATTGTTGTGATCCTTCATGTGTGAAAGCCACTGGAGTGGAGCGTGGTCAGCTATAAGGACAAAAGAGTTGGTGGGAAGTAATGCTATATAGCTCCAACAACCCACTTGACAGCTCAGACCTCTTGCTCTGCTGTAGCATAATGGATTTCTGTGGGATACAGTTTGTGGCTCAGGAGTATGATGGGGAACTCCTCCTTGTTCTGTTCTTGGGAAAATATAGCACTCAGATCTAACTTTGAAGTCTTGGTCTGTAGCACCAGTACCATGCAGTGTAAACAACACCTTAAAATGGAAGAACCCTTGAGAGGTTGTGAAGGTCATCTTCTCTTAGTCTTCTATCTGGACTGGGATCTGCCAGTAGCCTTTTGTCAGATTAAGGCTGATCAAGAAGTGGGCTGCTCCCAGTTGATCAATTAGTATGTTGGCTTGTGGCATGGAATGGGAGTTGAAGTGAGCAACATTGTTCAGTTCTTTATAATCATCAAAAAACCTTATCCTCCTATCCAGCCTGGGGACAAACACAATTGTGCTGTGACACATACTAGGGGGGGGTTCAACGATCCACCCCCCAACTGCAGCATTTCCTCTGTTTCCAAGGTCACTTCCTCCCAGTGTTTCCAAGGGATATGTCACCAAGATGCCTGGATCATTTTGGTTTTCCATGGAATCCTGGAAAACACCACAGGGACTCCTCTGAGAAGGGCTTTCACCTCCTTGACTTGCACTGGGGTAAAGCAAGATTGATTTTGGGGTGTTCTGTCAGCATGTCCACCAACCAAGGGAGGTATCCTTTCTCCGGCTCTGGAGGGTCTTTGACAAGTCCACACTCCTCTACTGGCTGCTTGTACTATTGCTTCATGGGGAAGTACCATGTGTCATATGTGCTTGGGCCGATGGCCTGAACAAAAGCCAGTAGCCCCTGTCAGGGGTTGTCCCCTTCTCACCTTGGAGAAGCATGAAAATGCATAGGAACTGTGTTCTCTGGGGCAAACTACTGAAGTCACATTCCTGGGTTATAGCTGTTGGGTTATGGTCGGCCACCACTGAGCCTCTATCCTGGGCTATTCCATTTTTTCTTGCAACTGGCAGATGATCAGGTCTGGAGGCAAACCTTTGGTGAAAGCTGGGGCCACCCGACTTTCCATGAGGGCTAGGATCTCCTGGAGTGCGAAATACAGGATCACAAATGGGATGAACTCCATGGAGGCTTATGGAGTCCCACTGGCCTGGTCAGTCTGTGCCAACTTCTGCAGGACATTCTTTAGGGTTTGGTTGAAGCACTCTATCAGTCCATCCCTCCATCCAGCTGTGGATGGTAGAGTGACAAGAAAATCTGCTTAATTCCCAGGGACCTATATAATTGCCTCATGTAAAGGCATACCCTGGTCTTTCGTGATTGCTTCTGGCAACCCCATCATAGAAAAGAAACGTAACAGCACCTTAGTGACCCTGGTAGTCTTCACTGTGCAGAGGGGATAACAGGCATCTGGGTGGCATAGCCACCCTGAGGAATCTGAGGCAGCAGACTCACAATGTCTCTCATTACCCAGTGGAAAAGCATGGGTCTTACAGGCAGAGACAGTAGAGGGGCTCTGGGCAGTGACTGGGAGGACACTTTTTGGCATATTGGGAATGATTGGCAGTAGGATTTCCTGTCCAGAAATCAGCCACCTAAAATAAATTATCTGGGACCCAAGCCAGGGTTTTGGTCATTCCTCGATGGCCAGCCCACCCATGGTTGTGGGCAAATTATAAGACTTCTGGGTGACATGAGGAAGGCACCAGAAGTTATTAGACTTCTTCCAACCCCAAGAAACTTTGGTGGCTTGGGTCTAGACCCCTTTGTTCTGTTTTACCCAAAGGAGACATTTGGCATGAGGATCCTGCACCTGCATCTCACTTACTGTAACCTTGTTTCTCATCCAGTGAAGAGTGTTGTCCATCTCCTGTGCTGTGAGGAAGCAGGGATTGGCTTCCTAAGCTTGCCATCATGACACCTCCACTTCTGCTGCTTGAGGTTTAGGACTCAGGCTCTCTCTGTCATCATTCCCAGGAAGGACCTTTTCCCCCTGGCTTGATGAAGGATGCTGAGAACTCTGGTATGTCCCACCAAGAAGACTGGGTATGGCAGGTTATAAATCTCTAAATCTTAGAGTGAACCACCCTGTATCACTGGGATTCTCACTGCTGGCCACTCATGGACGTGCTGGGACAGACCTTACTCTGGTCCAGGGCTGAACTGGGAGGCTCTTGGAATACCATGGAGATGGTATTGCTGGAGACTAGGAGGGTTCTCAGCTTCTTTCCAAATATGGTAATGATTGTGGCAAAAGCTGTTCAGTGGGTACTGCTTGGCTGGATAATACTTCCTTGAGTCCAGTGTCACACTCCATCACAGGCCACTCATGCTTATAGCGCCCTACATTTCTGCAGGTGTAAAAAGGGTCCCGATCGGTTCCTGGTCCCCCAGCATTAGCTGATGGGGCTGTTGCAGGTAACAGAATTCACTGCAGAACAGCTGCATCAGAAAAGCACTGTGTATGAGTTGTTCTAATGCCTCTCACTTGATAGGGGCCTGGTTGACCTTTCCTAGGTCCTAGAGAGCCAGGCTGGCAGCTTGCTTTGTTGACTAGTATGTATGGGGCTACCACCTGATGCTTTCCCACTTTTGGTAGTGGCATCTGCAGCTTCATAGTTCTCCAGGATACTTTAGAGCATCCGGGTCCTAACCTCTGCTGGTACTGTCTGTAGTACCTGATCCTCCACCACCTTCTCCATTGGTATCGCTTCTCCTGGATTCTTGGGCTCCAACCATCAAGTGGCCAAGTCAGTCAATTCTGAGACTACCAGCTGGGAATGGTTGCTCTTTTAATACCATCAGTCTCTGAAATGCTGCTGAAGGGTTTCCCTAGTTATCTCGAAGCAGTGAAAAGTGACTACCTTAAGGACATCATAGATGGCCAGCTGGTTCATTTGTATAATTCACAAGGCGCTGCTTGTGCCATGGCTCCTTCTGGCTGTGAATTCCTATTGATCCAGCACACACGCACACGCACACGCACACACACACGCACACACACAAACACACTTGCTGCTGCCTTCTATGTCCTGCTGGGTCCCTCCAAGCCTTGATGCAATGGAGGAGTTGCTCCCGTGGTGTTGGACTGGCATTGCATAGCCAAGATCCAACGACTCCAGTGGCTGCTTCCTCTTTCTCTCAGGTAAGTGCAGGATCCAGAGCAATGACCCTGGACAGGAGGACAATGGAGTGCCCTGATGAATGAGACAGGCTAAGAGGGAAGTGAACTTGAGGAGGAGATTGATCTTGAGGGAGAGAATTGAGAGCTGTGGGCCAGGCTGTCTGACTTGGAACAGTGGAGTAGCAAATTTAATAAAATAAAAATAGAAAGGGGCCACTGGGGAAGCACGTGAGGGCACAGGAAGGAAGTGGACAAAGAGGAGGAAGCAAAGGGTGACCTATTTTGGAGACAGGACGAGAGGGCGTATTTGGATTTCCCCCACTCACAATGCTTCACCTTTATCTGCTGAAAGTTCTGCAGTCACAGTTTTGACCCAGTTGCCTTGTTTCTTTGAAATTCAACATTGGCAGCACTACATTGTCCCATGGTCCAGTTTTGGGGGAAAAAAGTTCAGTGAATGTGATGGCATCTCTGCCTTCACTGTGGATGGGTTTCAACTGGAGGAACATGTGCAAAGCTAAGTGGCTGGCAGTGAACTTCTAGATGTGTGGGTGGGAGACTCTGATGTCTTTATTATAACCTCAGGACAGATCTCAGCTGTCGAGTGCTACAGACCAAAATGGTACTAAGCACATATGTTCCTCGCAGATGGTGCTTGGAAATGCTAATGGAATTGTTCCTGGTAGTCTAAAACCCAGACAGGAACCATTAAAACACTTTAAAGCAGGAACCACCCTTTAAATATGAATATTTTAGATGTAATGAAAATGCATATGAAAATTTGCATAGGCCAGTTTAAGACTCCACTACTGACTCGAGGTGGTGAATTGCATGTTTAAGTGCTCCCCAGTATGTAAAACAATTATCTGCACATGGAAAACTAGAACAACAAAGACAACACTCGTTTGAATCCCTTCTTCTTAGCTTGAAAGGTTCCCATGTGCAAGCTTTTTTTAAAAAAAGAATGGGTTGGATCCAACAATCCGCCTAAATAAGAAATATGGATGTTTGCCACATTCCCTTCTCCAAGCAGTCCCTGCATACCCCGGTGCTGACGCTGTTTCACCCTCTTCACTGCAGCCTTCCCATTTGTGGGGTTACTTGTCCACGTTGGCTTGACCCCAACTTTCCAAGGTTCAGCAAGGACTGTAAGTGGCAGGGCAGGCTTGGGAACCATCCATGCTCCTTTGCGCTGATGAATTGTGGGATCCAATGCAATATTTATACATAGGTCCTTTTCATCTGAAGTGATACCATCCTGGGGAAAAAAAACTAAATGATGGAATGCCCTGCCTGGAAATGTGTGTGTCTTATAGTCCTAAAAGCTACCAATGGGAAGAGAATGGTGCAGTTTGGTTCAGGGGGTCCAAAGTTATGGACCCTCAAAAGGGTAGCATAATCTCCTATTAGCTCCCATTGGAAACAATGGGGGATGAGGCACCCCATAACTTTGGACTTCTTGAACCAAACCTCACCAAACTTGGGGGGTAGCATAAGGACAGTCTCCTGATGATACACTGAAATTGTGGTGCTGATGTGTCTAAAAATGCACCTCATGCAGGCACCAATGTCCTGGTGCAAAAAAAAATTGGTCGTGGTGGAGTGGCGACCCATGTGGTGGTGGTGGGGGGCATCCAACTCAGGTTTTGCCCGGGGCTACAGTTTGCCTCGTTACGCTCCTGCCATGAGAGAGTGAAACCCCCCCCCCAATAGTCTATGGTCCTACCCCTTTGAAGCTAAAGGTAGTGGTGGGAATGCCAGGGAGGGGACAGAGTTAAATTTTCTCTCCCCCAATGAGGCCCTATTCACATCCTTGAAAACTTGTCAGAAATTTCAGTCCTGAACTCCCAAAAATGTCAAATGTCTTTTGGCCTTTACTTTGATATTGCTTGAAGCACCATCTGTCGGTATCTGTCAGAATTAAAGTAAAGAGAGGATCTAGGTCAGAGTGATCAAATGAAGTACTTGGGCATCTGACTGATGCTAGCAAGCTGGGCATAGATGGGTGCACTCTAAATGAGTAAAAATGCGTACGAGAATATGGATAAATTTGTGATCTCAGCTGGGCTACTGTGGATTGTTCAGTGTGGTTTTGTGCTATAAACATTCTGTCTTTATTAGCTGAAATGACAAAAAGTCACTGAGCATGAGACTTTTTTAAAAATCTAAAATGCAGGCTCTTGAATCAATGTCTGATGAACATCAGAATCACCACAATCACTTTCTAGGGAAATAACTGTCTAGCTGACCCTGCATCAGCTGGTTAATTCCCTCTCCCACAGTCTGGAGGGGTTTGGCTGCATTCCTATAATGTAATTTACTTGCAAATGTGATTCATCTCACATCACTGCTCTTCAGCTGCAAGCACAGGACACAGTGTTGTGCAAAAGCCACTGACACTGAACCGAATTATATTCTACATGTTCCAGATGTGGCTTGATGTACAAACCTAATGTGTTAATCAGATAACGCCCCCCCCTCCCCCCAAATTTAGTATAATGAGTGCTGGGCCTTACAATAATTTAAGATACAGTTTACATGCCAAATATATTTATGACACTGTTATGTAACCCAGCATTCCAACATGGCAATCGGCTACTGGAATTAGTCCACATGCTAGGGACTGTAGTATGTAAATCATTTGGCTTCCTAACCTGCCTGCAGATTCTGAAACCTGAAATTCTGCAGAGTTAAGTGAGGAAAGGCTTCATCTATGACACCATGTGATCCAAGAAGGGAGTAAACACTCAGAGGGTGTAAAACTGAATACCAGTGCCAAGAGGCAACTTCCACGTCCTGTTTCTGGATCTCCAGAGAAACTGGTTAGTCACAGTGTGAGACAGGATGCTGGATTAGATGGAACATTGGTCTGATCCAACATGGTTCTTATGTTCTTCTGGATTCCTGTAGCATCTTGTGTGGATATATCCAAGGCCCATTTCTAATCAGTGGCTTTTATTGACATTTTAATAGATTTGCTTTATGTTGTTGACTTGGATTATTTTACTAACATGTTATTACTAGTATGATTTGTTCTTATTGTCTATTTAATTTTATTTTGTTTTATTGTTGTGAGTTGCCTTGAGGAGATCTAAGATCCAAGCAACGTGTGATTGGTGTTTGGAATATGCTGCCACAGGAGGTGGTGATTGTCTCTAGCCTGGATAGCTTTAAAAAGGGCTTGGACAGATTTATGGAGGAGAAGTCAATCTATGGCTACCAATCTTGATCCTCCTTGATCTGAGATTGCAAATGCCTTAGCAGACCAGGTGCTCAGGAACAGCAGCAGCAGAAGGCCATTGCTTTCACATCCTGTGTGTGAGCTCCCCAAGGCACCTGGTGGGCCACTGCCAGTAGCAGAGAGCTGGACTAGATGGACTCTGGTCTGATCCAGCAGGCTCTTTCTTATGTTCTTATGTTCTTAAGATGGCACACACATTTTCTATACAAAGCTCACAGTGCTTCTGCACAGATTTGCTTAAAAGTCTTGTCACCTGATTTTTGTATGTTTCACCCACCTTTTCAGTTCTTCCTATATTCGCACCTCTTTGGGGCAGGTCTTGACATCTTTGTGTGAAATGGCGGAAGTGGGTGGGCTCCAGGGTGAAAGAATACTTTCCCACTGTGAAGCCATTAGGCTGATGATCCATAGATGTGCATCCCATTGAAAGTAATGCACTCTGGAGGAATAAACAGCCTCATTCAGAGGTAAGATATGGATGCACATTCCTGTGAACTGTATCACTTTGAACAACACACACACATTCCAGCGCAAGGGAGCCTGAGCCCAGTTCCCTTGACAACGAGGAAGCATTGCCTTTGCCTGCTCAGTGAGCCACAGGTCAAAGTAACAAGGACAGTGACCAGGGCAAATAATATGTACAAGAGGAGAAAGCAGCAGTTTTTCTTCCATCCACGGTGTCAACTTTCCCAGGGAAAATTGAGCCTCCCATACCTTTGGTGCAGGACTGCCTGGTATGGTGACTGGAAGTGCTTGTACAATCAGGTGACTTTGGGTAGAGGTCATGACACATAGCAGCAGAAGGATAGTACTTGCAATTCAGGGCTGCAAAATTTGGGGACTGGATTTGAAGGATCATAATCAATAGCTTAGAAGATTATCAATGGCTTAGTAGTATCAGTAGCTGAGATAATTATTTTTTTAGCAATAGATGGTTGGAGTAATGGAGATATTTTCATTGTCATACAAAAGGAGGGTTGTTATAGGTAGAAAAAGGAGAAGAGTTTGTATTTCTACCCCACTTTTCTCATCCGTAAGTGATTCACAAGATCCTTCCCATCCTCTCCTCATAATGGACACCTTGTGAGGTAAGTGGGGCTGAGAGAGTTCTGAGTGAACTGTGACTAGCCCAAGACCACCCAGCGGACTTTATGTGAAGGAGCAGCGAAACCAACCTGGTTCATCATAGAATCTGTTGCTCATGTGGAGGAGTGGGGAATCAAACCCATTCCCCATATTAGAGTCCACCTCTCTTAACCGCTACACCTTGCTGGTACTCATTTGGGGTGGAGAATCTCAGCCCCCAGCACACAAGTCCTCCTCCTCTCTCTTTTCCTCCTTTCTTCTGTCTTGCAGCTCTTTCCATGAGTCCTTCCTTCTCTGCAACCTGTCTTGTTCCTCATATCTGTCACTTTCCCTCCTGTCCTTCAGTCGTTCCCCCACCTTCCTGGCAGCCTCTGTGGCTTTCTACTTTCTTCCCACCCTCCAACTCCCATTTTTTGCTCCATCTTCTTTCTGCTCTCCCAGTTAAGTTTTGCCTTTCACCAAGACCTCATGATATAATTGAGTGAGAGCCTAACACTTAATTTTTCTTCATTTCTTCCCATCCTCTTTTAAAAAAAGATAACACCACCCACCCACCACCCACCCTCCGCCGGCCAAATTCAGAATTAGATAAACGATGGCCTTTACTCTGGCAAACTGACTAGTTGGCAATAAGGAAAAAAACCACTTGTTAAAAACACAGCTTTCTTACTTGATCTTGATGCTGGCTTGGTGGTCTCGAGTGGACAAGCTTGTCTGGTAGCCTTCTATCAAAACCGTGAGACTCCCGAGGTTTGTCAAACCAGTCCGTTTCTTCCTGGCGAAGGTGGTAGGCTTTGAAAACCAAGGACATGTCATAGGTTCTGAACCACAGATGCGAGAAGAGCAATATTCCAGGATGTGCAGTCAACATGCATAGATAGCGGGTAATAAGTGGCCATGCATTGAACTCAAAACAACAGGCAAAAGTAGAACAGAAAAGCTCAGGTTAGTAGTAAGTGATAGAGAGAAGATGTAGTCTTGTTGATTGTGGATACCTAGGAGAAGAGACCTCAGAGTGTTACAACCACTTCCATAGCCTCATTTGGGTGATTAAATAAGCTGGTCAGAATTCTGCATACTCAGGGATCATCTCCTGCCCTCAACTCTATCACAGTTGCGAATGTCACCATACCATTCTTGCACAAAGCATACAGAAACCTTGCTGGTGGTTGCTCCCAAGTTCTGAAGCACCCTTCATATTTAGGTTCACTAAAGTTCAAGTCTGGCCTTTCCCCACAAATGACAGAAAACTTTTCTTACACTGGAAATCAGTGGATGAATTATTATATGTATATTAATTGTTAGTCATCAGTGTCTGTCTTGAGCCTGCAAGATAAGGTAGACATTTATAAACAATGAATCAAAGTGCTTTAAATCTTATCACAGTCTTCCCATATTTTCACTCTGATGAGATTCCTCTGTCCTTCAGGGTTCCATTTTTGAGAGATGCTCCCAATGTTCAGTCCATCTGCTGTCCTGCAATGATCAGTCTACTAGTAATTACTACAGAATACAAGACTGGGCACAATTACACTATAATCAGTGTTAAGAGAGGACCCCAAGTGATTGTGGCACAGTGGGTGAGATCAGACTTTTCTCTGGACTGAAGCTCTTATGGACACACAAGTTCTTACTGGGAGGAAGTAAACCAGCAAGGTTCTTGAGATCCACCACTGAGCTGTTTATATGAAATCTATAGTGTGCTCTAAATTAGGCAGTTCTTCCACCTTTCCCTGTAGATATACCCACTCCCCACAAAATGTTAATACACAAAGGAGCAAAAAAGAATGTCCTTCTCCTGCACTTGGCTTACCTCTCAGGGCAAATGCAAAGGCAAGTAATAAAATTGCAACACTGTCAACTCATAAGCCAGGGCCCACCAACATGGTGGCCACCAAGTGCTTTTATAAAGTGGGCAAGGCCAGGTGGGGCATTTGCCCAGCAAGGCTTTTGATTGACTGTGGAGATATTTTAAAAAAACATGTGTTACAGTTGCCAACGAAGCACAAGGATATTCACTGTGAGACTGAAAGCAAGATGTGGCAACCACTTTATAACTGGCTCTACCTCTTGCAGAGGTAATTCCATGACAGCCAGTTCTCCAGCTTAGAGTCTACCACTACACTAACCACTACACTACACTATGCTGGCTCCTGGTTTATGTGGAACCCTGCAGGAAGAAAACCAGCCAGTTTGCAGTAGCAGCAATGGGTGGGGGAGATTCTGGCAGAAAGATGGTGGGCATGGGAAGCAACCACCTCTTTCCAAAGCTGGTTTGGTTGAAACCAGCTACTGGGTCTTTAATTAACTTTTTATTTTTTATCACGCATGTTCTGATTTTCCTTTGAGGAGCTGAGTTAATATGGTGCTTCCAAGCAATCTCTGCTGCAGAAACTGACCTCTGGAGCTTTGTCAGTGTAAGAAACGGGGATGTTATGTGCTCAGGTATCATTCTCCCTTTATGGGAAGTGGCCATCTGCACAGATTTTGATACTCATCGAGGGTTGTGTGAATTGGTTCAAGCAGCAAGCAGTTCACTATGTAGAAGAAGAAGAAGAGTTTGGATTTATATCCCCCCTTTCTCTCCTGTAGGAGACTCAAAGGGGCTTACAATCTGCTTGCCCTTTCCCCCCTCACAACAAACACCCTGTGAGGTGGGCGAGGCTGAGAGAGCTCCGAAAAGCTGTGACTAGCCCAAGGTCACCCAGCTGGCGTGTGTGGGAGTGTACAGGCTAATCTGAATTCCCCAGATAAGCCTCCACAACTCAAGCGGCAGAGCTGGGAATCAAACCTGGTTCCTCCAGATCAGAGTGCACCTGCTGATAGAATCCCAACAAACTGGCAGAAATGAGAGATACAGTAGAAGTGGTAATTGAATTGTACCTGCTGTGCTGAAGATGTGAGAGACCAGTCCCAAATCCGCCAGGACTATCATTACTTTTGACATCCATTAGAGGAGAATTTTAATAAGGCAACCACAGCAAGACGGGCTTACAGCAGCAATGCATATGATGAAGCAGTTATTCAAATACTGATAAGAACAGATACTACACTTGATCTTAGCCAAAGATTACACTACTTGTTGGACAATCCTGATCCTTCTCTCTGTATGATAGTGGCAGACTTTCTCTTGGAAATTACTGAACGCCAGTAGATTTCCTTCGACCTAACATTAATTCCCTGTATTGTATATGCTTTTTAATCCGTTTTTTATTATTGTTGTAACTGTTGTCTATGCCAATAAAGGCTTGCTATTCAAATACTACTACTGCCACTACTAGTTGTTATTATTATTTAAACAAGAGAGCATCAGCACATAATGCTTTTCCTCCAACAAATATATTCCACAGCCTTCCTTGAAGATCCCAGATCTCTGCATGCTGCAGAGCAAATGAGACATTCTGGCTGTCCAGAAGAAGCAGGAAGTCTGAGCTTAGTGAGGGTGGTCAGAGAGAAGGAGTTTAAGAAAGAGAAGAAAGGGGTTGGGATGTACCCAGCCCTTCAGGTACACACGCTTTACATAGGCTGATCTAATACAGGTTTTTGCTGTAGCCTAATGCTGCACTCTTGCATGGGGGAGGGGGAGAAGGCTTGACCAGAGAGCCTGCTTCCATCTTATACACATTGGTGTGAAAAATGAGGCTAATTGAGAGTTGATTAATAACTTACTTCAAAAGTGAAGCTAGCAGGTTCACGAGGGCATGTTCTGCTGTGCCCTATAACTGGGATAGTTGAGAAAGATGATAGTCTCTATCCCAGTCTTATGGGATGATGTCTTCTGACAAGAGAAAGGATGACTACATCTAGGTTTTGTACAGCATAACAGCAACAGATGCTTGCTTCATAGTCTATGAAAACCTCACTTCTGTTTGGGAGGGGTATGGAATGGAATGGTTTGCCTGTTTGAATGTAGCTGGTGAATAAAATAAATTGTGAGTTTCAGCAGCCAGCTGAAAGAGAAGGGAGGGAACACTCTGCTTTTGCAGGAGCTGACTAGCATGGTCTGCTAGGGAGATTTCTGGAACCTCCTGGATGTGGTTGTATGTGTTTAAACAAACAGATATGACCCTACCTTACAAACACACCTTCAGTATGGTCTCCTCGCAAGAAAACTGACTGGTTGTCCTTGAAACTTCCAGACATTGAAGGAAGTGGTTTGGATGAAACGATATAAGATGGTTCTTCATGCAAAGATTAAGAGTAAACCAATCTGTATCTTGGATATTTCCCCAGTATATAAAATATGGATAAATATGCACGAACAGCTATTTTTGATCTGCTTTAAGACCTTATTTACTAAGAAGATCAAATCAGGTTTTATATTGCTCCAAAATCATTATTATCATTAGTCATTATTATACAATTACAGGTAGTTATTATTATATAAATCTTCCGCTACTTACAAAATTATTTCAAATTATGTTAAATAATTGCAACAAGCTGGTTGTTAAATTATTTGAAGTAAGTGTGTTGGGGGGGGGGTGCCGCAGGGGACAGATGTGGTTCCCCCCCCCCCACAGCGCCCCCCCGCGGCACCCCCCACACTTACTTTAGGAAACCGAGCAGGCTGCAGAACAGGCCTTCCTGTTCTGGTGGGAACTACATTTCCCAGGAGACCCTGGGAAATGTAGGAAGGCCTGTTCTCCAGCCTGCTTGGTTTTCTAAAGTAAGTGGGAGTGGGGGGGGTGCTGTGGGGGGGCCGGCGTGATTCCTCCCACAGCACCCCCACACTTACTTTAGGAAACTGAGCAGGCTGCAGAACAGGCCTTCCTGTTATGGTGGGAACTACATTTCCCAGGAGCCCCTGGGAAATGTAGTTCCCACCAGAACAGGAAGGCCTGTTCTTCAGTCTGCTCGACTTCCTAAAGTAAGTGGGAGCAGGAGTAAGAGTGGGGGGGGGGAAAGCCAAAGTGCGGGGGGAGGGCACCGTGGGGGGGGGGGGCAAAAAGCCAAAGTGCGCACCGGGCGCACTCAGGCCCAGCTACGCCTCCTTAGAAACTTTTTAAATGCAATCTGCAAATGAAATTTGGCTATCCCTAAAAAGAAGTCTTCTGGACCAGGAATACCAGTTGCTGTTGAGTGCAGCCAGGACATCTTGTTCTGCCTGGCACAATGGAATCTATCCTGAAATTAGCCTTACAGCTAAATATCTATCCCAACTGTCAGAGACCAAGCAGAGATTGATCATTACTCGAGCTAGATGTAACACATCCCCCTCTGCCGTTCTTAAGGGCCAAACGTTGAATATTCCACCTCAAGATAGAACACGTGCATATTGTCAGGACATTGAAGAGACTCTCGAGCTTTCTTGCCTGAAGTTTGCGTTACCTAGACTCTCCCTACTTGTTCTGGCTCCCTACTTTTTCCAGACCATTTTGCAGTCTGGAAAATGGGTTTTATGGGGAAAGGTTGAAGGAAAGAGGATTATTTAACTTCCAGGAGAAAAGAATATGGCCCTTTCCGCATGGGCCAAAAGCGGCGGTGGTGGGCCGGTAAAACAGCGTTTTGGCAGGGACTGTTCGCACAGGCACCGCTGCCAAATTGCTGCAGCGGCTCCCGGCTCCTGCCAAAACAGTGTTTTTGAATCTTGCTCAGGGAGCGAGGTATTTTGGAAATGCCGGCTTCCCTTCGGTGCCATGTGAACGGCACCGGGTGGAAGCCGGTGTTTCTCTCCCAGCCCTCCCAAACGCTCCTTACCTCTGGTCGCCTTCTGTGACATTGTGCAGACCAGGAGACATGCTCCCTGGCCTCATTCTCCAGCGTCATCGCTCTGGCAAGGGGGGGGGGGGGCGTGTCCCCTGGCCTCCACAACACGAAAGAAGGCGACTGGACGTAAGGAGTGTTTGGGAGCGGCGCAGCCTGTGCGAAGGCTACGCTACCGCTGCTGCTTTCAGCGGGACCGTCCATGCGAATGGTCCCGCGGGGATGCGCTGGCATAAACTATGCCGACGCACCCCCCCCCCCCCCCAGTGCCTATGCAGAAAGGGCCTAGGGAGCAGACAAGGTTTCATTCTTTAAATACCCAAAAGGCTGTCATAGGGAAGGGATCAAGAACTTGGGCCCCTTTCACACATGCAGAATAATGCACTTTCAATCCACTATGCAGCTGGATTTTACTGTGCAGAATAGCAAAATCCATTTTCAAACAATTGTGAAAGTGTATCATTCTGCATGTGAAGAGAGACCTTGGTCTCTTTAGCTCCAGAGGACAGGACTAGATTGAATGGACTGAAGTTACAGGACTGCATATTTTGAATGAAGATTAGGTGGAACTGGGGTGTGTGCTACTTTTTGGTATTTTTTGAGGATGAGTTTAAAAGTCCCATAAATTTTTTGGGGAAAAAAACCCCTCCGAAAAAAGATGAATCCCCACATTGGCTTTTGGGGGAAACTGACAATTTTCAAGTCTTTAAACCCAAACCTGAAAAATCCCATCTGCCTCTAAACTCATTCTGAGCTTGGAGGCAGCCATGGCACAGAACTAAACACTGGGCTTCTCGAGCCTGCTGCCTCCAAGACCACTTGGACTCTGGCAGGGTGCAGGACTGAATGTTGGGTCTGCTTCAGCTCTGCGCCACCTGCGGCTTCAAGACCCAGCCAGCAGGTAAGTGAGGGAGAAAGGGAGGGTTGGGAGAGAGATCTTTTTGGCTGAAAAAAATTCAGCATTATTCTGGATTTACTTTTTGACTCCCTTAAATCACTGCCGTTTTTTTTCCAAGACAAAAAAATCCTCAAAACATTACTTTAAGGTATGTTTTGAGTTTTGGAGGGTTTGACTTTTTCTGAATGCATCCCCCTAAGAGGACATTTCTAACAGTAGAATAGCTCTGTGGATCTAATGGGGGTGGGCTCTGCATTATTCGGTATTTTCACGATGAGGCTGGACACCCATCGCCTGGGAATACTCTCACTTCTGATTTTCAGGAGCTTATGCTAGATGTCCTTAAGGCTCCTTTCAGCTCTTAATTGTGTGTGTGTGTGTGTGTGTGTGTGTGTGTGTGTGTGTGTGAACAATGCCTTTCTTCTCTAAAGGCAAGACAAAAAACATCCCCTAAGCAAAATAATAAAAGTCACAATTTTAAAATTAAAAAGGTTATTTGATCCTGCTGTATCAACTTTTCTTTTTTATAATCTCCTATATATGTGCAGTGAGACCCTGCTAAGTACATCTAGCAAAATGGACTGTAGGCCCTAATAGTTTATTCTGGAATAAAATCTTGTTAAGTCTTTGAAGTGTCAGAGGACTTTCATTTTCTTTGCTGCAATAGATCACCAAAGCTACTCTCTGGAAAAAAACAACTGTGCAGCCAAGTTAAATACAAATCTGAAAAAAATTGGGGTTTTTTTGTGACATGGAAGAAAGATAACAGGACAGAAGGGAAGCAAACTTATTCTTTTACCATAATAATTATTTTTATAGGCAGGCATTTTTCCTAAAGTAATGACTTCTAATTAGATAAGAATGTGGAAGGAGAATATGTTTTCATACTTCAGACTCATCCAAGTCCTTCTTGTACAGCAATCACTGCTACTGGCAAATGTGAGCACATGCAGTTTATTTTATTGAACAATATGAATGAGCACTTAATAGAGCACATACAAAGAAAAAAGCAAGTAAGTAACTAATTTTCTTTCGAAATGTCTTTTTGAAATGGTTTCTGAAATAGTCTTTAATTATATTAAAAGCGTTACTAAATTCGAACAAAACTGATACACAACTTACAGTTTAACAGTTAACATCAGCATAATATTCTCCTTTGCTTTTTAAAAAGCAGTACTTCTTAACTGCATCATTTAAAAATGAATATATCAAACAGTTCCCTTTGTGAGATATATTTCTGCATTTATCTGTGGACTTTACAAATGAACATTTATTTGAATGTGCAATCAAATGAACTTTTCTTTGAATATTTACTTAGAATTTTTCAGAAAAGTGATGAGATCCTGCCTGTCTCTGCTTCTCAGAAACCTGAAGATCAGATGGATAAGTGCCAAATATTCTTCACAGAAAGGATAAATTTATAATTATAATTATGGAAAAATTTTATACTGTCATTCATACAGGTAATTTACACATATGGGTAAGCCACCAAAAGGATGGTCTGTAACTCTGCACAAGTTTACTGAAAATATTAATTATCCCAGCTGTCTAAATAATACAACATTTTTATATCATCAGAATTTCTAGTGTACAAAAGTCCACACAGACAGTTTAAAAAGGTGTGGTTGCAAGCATGCGATAATAACTTTCTTAGAAGTACAATATTCATAATCACACTATTGTTTCTATCAGGGCTTAAAACAACAATTCATCACTGAAATATGTAAGAGAATTTACTTTTAGAAAGGAATTTGTTCGCAAACACAACCCTGTCATAATTGGGATATTTTAGATTGCTGAAAATCACGTCATATAATGACTTCATATAAGGATAGATAAAACTACTACATTTATTTTGAATGGTATTTTCAGCCTTAGTTGGTTTCACTGGAAACTAATTCCACTCACTTGCATGGAAGACGTTAGGCCAATAACTAGTGTTTTTCAAAAGCCCAGTCAAAATGCTTGTAAAGAAAGGTACACAGCAAGAAAATGCAAATACAAACTGAAATGAAACAACAACAACAACAAAAGAGTATGACTTGAACATGCAAATCTAACTGTATTCCCATTCAAAAATTGAGCACACTGTTAAATCAACTGGCCAACCAAATGTATATTTATATGCATATACAACACACAACAAAACAAAAGGCAGAAAGGAAAAAAGTAGTAGTCCCCAAAAGATGATGAAATTAGACACATGCATAGAAATGAGGATTTGTATTGTAAATGTGATAAAGCAGTCTGAAGTCTGGTTTACCTTCACTGTCTGACATGGCATGCTGGAAGTCATCCATGATGAAGGCAATATCCCGGTCGTAGCCCCGAGCTCGTGATTCTTCCCTCATATGCTGTTGAACTTCAGGCAATGAATGACTTGATCCAAACTGGTCCCTAGTGTCTGCAGATATTGGTGGTAGTGGACCTGCTGCTGCTCTTGCCATTCCCATTGGCTGACCCACGGGGCTTAAGGGACTTTCCTCTTCGGAATTCTGTGCAACTATTGGGATTCGTCCCCTGCTCTGACTTATAGGCAGACTGGTTGGTTTAGTTCTTCCAGAGGGGGCTGCGTGGCTGAAAGAAACATCCATATGCTCAGCCTCTTGGGCTTTCAGCCTTAAAGAAGAGCTTGAAGAATCTCTTTTCAGTGATAAGTCAATCCCATACACTGATGATGGCCGGGAGGAAGGCCTTGATCGGCTGCCACTGCCATAGGGTTTGTCAGCATCGTCTTGAAAAGTGGATCTCATTGATGAGCTCAGAGCAGCTCCAAGGCTTGTACCAAGGGAATGTACAAGGGTGGGCCCCATAAACTTCTGTTGGTCCGTGATATTTTTTCGAAGACCAAATGTGATGTCATCCTGGAGAAGCCTTGCTCTGGAGGTGATGCCCCCAAGTGAAGAAGTGCTGGACGACAGATAGGTTGAATAATCCAGCTCAAGGTCCCTGCTTTCCTGGATGGGTGAAAATTTAGACAATTTGGGATCGATCAAGGCTTTTTTATGCTTGGACTGCTTCTGGTAAAGGAGAGCTGCTGGGAGCTGTTTGGCAGCTTGTTTCTCTAAGGTCAGCCTACTTATGCTGTATTTCTCAGACTTGGGGAAATGTCTGTAGCTAGTATCTCCATGGTAATACTGTGAAAGGCCCGCCACATGATCCAAGCTTTCTGCACCCCGGCGGAACTCCTGCTTAATCTGATGCTTGAGAAGCTTCAGTTCATAAGGGTCTTCCATTGGGTCTTCATCAGCTTTCATGTAACTATGCAACCGAGAAGAGGGTTGCAATGATGGGAATAAATCTGAGACATCTTGCACCCTCCGGGCCTCAGTTGTTCGGAGAAGCCGGTCAGTTTTGGTTAAATCCTTCTCGTGAAGTCCATAAGCAGAGCTCAGAGATGATGTCCCTTTAGTGAGATCCCCGATATCATCAAGCAGCACATAATTGCGTGGTGTATGGTGGTCTATATCTGCATAGAATGAATCACCGGATATGCTGGAGATAGGACTGCTGGCCATGCTGCTCCTCTCGTCCAGTCCCATTCTTAAGTCCAAGGTGCTGTATTTATTACTCAGGTGGGACCCTGCATATGTATTATCCGAAGATGAAGGTGTTATCATGAGAGGCTGGTTGCGAATTACGTCGTAGTTTGTTGTTATCTTGGGTTCCAGGTATAGTGAACTTTGCCTTGTTTTCTGTGGGATAACCACCAACTGTGATGAGAGCTGATAGGAAGGCTGTTGGATTGGCGGTGGCTGAGCCTGAGGTGTAAAGGACATAGTCGCCACTGTCTGGAATGCTGACTGGGTCTGATAAGGAGAAACCTGTGGTTGATATAAAGACGGCTGCTGTTGGTAATGTGATTGCTGTGTGTACTGAGTCGATGCTTGAGTGGGAAGGGCAGGTGACGAATACTGATACTGTGTATAAGGGCTTGTAGGAGTTGCAAACTGAGTTTCAGGCTGAGTCTGTGCAGGTATAAATTGATCAAACTCTGCTTGGGGAGCGGTCCGAGGCCTTTCCAAGGCATGCTGAGTTTCTATCCTGGAAGGCCTGGTGCTGCTAACTTCACTGTCTGACATATAATCCCGTTCCTCTGCTACTCCTTGAAGATAGGCACGCTCTCTCTTTTCTCTTTCTTTAAGCAATGCTTCCTTTCGTCGGTTGATACCCATTTCTAAATATCGAAGCTTTGCATCTATTTCCTTCTCTTCCTCATCTAGCTCTGCTTGCTTCTTACGAAGTTTGGCTGACTCTCGTTCTACTAGATCCAGTTCTCTATCTATATCCTGAAGAATTTTAGCTCTGGCCATAGTATTGCTTCTACAGATTCTCCGGCGTGAAACCGACCCCACAGTGGTAAAGGCAGACTGTGTTCCTACAGTAACGTCTTCTGGAGGCGGGTTGGGCAAAGTTCTTTTGACCTTCTTTTGCATTCCTGATGCAACACTTGAAGAGCTTGTGGCCTGCAATACAAGAAACAATATTGAATAATTATTCGGGCAAAATTGCCAGGATAACCAAGCTGAACTCAGCCTACCAGTCATGAATTACTTTCTGTCACATTCTTGACAGTTCTTGAGGTTTTGTGGTCTCATGTAGACAGATAGAAAACAAAAGTGTGCACAGTTCTGATTCCCCATCTCAAAAAAGGTTATTGTTGAACTGGAAAACATATTTTAAAGAATGATCAAAATGATCTGTGGGTTGCGGTACTTCATTCATTTTTTAAAGAAGGCAACTAAGTAGGATGTGATAGAGCTCAGTGAAATTATACTTTATTTGAAGCAAGTGAACATACTCCAGAATACAGGGTCAACCAATAACATTGATCGGCAGCAGAAAGAAACCAAAGAAAATGTTTTTTTTCCACACAGTGCACTTATGGAATTATCTGTCAAGAGATGTCATGACAGCTATTGGGGTCAGACAAATTCATGGAGTGCAATTGATGAATGGCTCCTAGCTATGGTAGCTAACTAGAACTCCAGGTGCAGAGGTGGCAGGCTCATGCAAAGACTAGGCATGTATCCAGCTGACCACAACTGGAATCAGGATATGGGACTATATTGAACTTGTTCCTCTTTTGTTTCTTGAGGCTTCAGTGGGCCACCATAAGCAGTTGCTGGATTATATTTGGTTTGGTGTATTACAAGGCATTCAGGCTTTGACTAATAATAGGCCCCTTCCGCACACGCAAAATAATGCATTTTCAAATCACTTTCACAACTGTTTGCAAGTGGATTTTGCTATTCCGCATAGCTTCAAAGAGCACCGAAAGCCATATATTTAGATGGTTCATGACACTATTTAATTAAACATTATTTCCTGACTTTCCTCTTTAGTCTAAGGCAGCTTACAAAAAAAGACCATCACATAGTTAAAACACTTATAAAAATAACAAACTTTCCAAAGGAAACAACACTAATCCGATGGTCTCCCAGAAAAAACTAGTTCAGACTCAATTTAAAATCTCCCCTTACAGAAGAGCCCCTTAAAAACAATAAGAGTCCTTCTGAAAAGCTGTCAAGTTTTGGTGCTTTCCAGACTGCTTCTACATATCCATTGCCAGCAAAACTTGAAAAATGACTGAGAGACAAAAACACACACAGCGATGACAGATTTTCAAAACGCATATACTGACCTGACTAGAGCTCTGACAATATTTATTAATAGTTTCCACCAGATTTCAGTATTATGCAGAGGCAGAAACTTGGAGTACCATTTAGCAGCATAGTGCCACAGCCTAGTCAATCATAAATAAGTGAACAACGTTAAAGACCCCCCCCCCGCATGTCCCCTTGCCTCTTAGTGCACCTGAAGTAACTCCACCCACCAGGGGATGTTACCACCCACTTTGGGAACCACTGTTCTAAAGGGCCTGAGCATTGTTGTTATTATTACTATTATTACTTTTACATGTTGCCTCTCCACCGCAGGGCACAGGGCGGCTTCCACCATTCACAATGCAGTTTAAAATCAACATAGCAATATACAATTCAGATTAAAAATAATTAATTGATTGTGAAGCTAACAGGGCCATTGTGGAGGGAATCAGCACTGGTGGCTCTCTGAGAGGCAGCAGAATGGAGAAGTACAGAAAGCAAAAGGTCAGCCCTGTTTTTTGGGGGGTTGTCCTTAAATCTTTAAATTTAATTCTTTAAACAGTGGCCCTTTCCGCACATGCACTTTCAATCCACATCCAATGCACTTTGAAGCTGGATTTTACTGTGTGGAATAGCAAAAGTCACTTGCAAACAATTGTGAAAGTGGATTGAAAGTGCATTATTCTTCATGTGTGGAAGGGGCCTGTGCTTTTTGAGGGCTTATATTTGTGAGTTTTTGAGGGCTTGGGAAGGCTTTTGTTTGTTTGGGGGCTTTTCTTTGTTTTTGGCCATATGCTTGCCATAGGCTTCTGAGAGATGGGGCTTCTGGTGAGTCACCAGCTCCAATTAACTGCCATCCAGCTCTTTTAAGCACTTTCTGAAAGGCCCTTAAGGGTGTGCACCTACAAGCACATACAATTTTATCAATAATAACCAGTATATCAGGAGAGAGTAGAAGGTAATAGAGATTTGATTGGGGCAGAGGCTTCAGCCACTAGGTCTCAGTCCCCGGAGTGAGCAGGAGCTTGGCTAACAGGCAAGGCTAACACTCACTTTGTGGGGGAGTTTAGTGGAGGACATTTTGAAAGGGAGACTTATTTCAGACTTCTAAATATGGATGATTGATTTGTAATTGGTTGACTAACCAAACTCAAAGGTTGCTCACCAATGGCTCATCTTCATCCTGGGGAGTAGTGGGGTGCCACAGGGTTCTGTCCTGGGCCCAGTGCTGTTCAATATTTTAATCAACATCTTAGATGATGGAATAGAGGGCATGCTAATCAAATTTGCAGATGACACCAAATTAGGATAGCTAATGCCCTAGAAGATAGGGTCTGAATTCAAAATGACCTGGAAAGATTAGAGAGCTGGGCCAAAACTAACAAAATGAATTTCAACAGAGATAAATGTAAGATACTACACAGAGGTTAATGTAAGACACTAGGTAGAAAAAATGAAATGCAGATATAGGATGGGTGACACCTGGCTTGACAACAGAACATGTGAAAGGGATCTGGGAGTCTTAGTAGTCCACAAACTAAACATGAGTCAGTGGAGTGATGTAGCATCCAAGTAAGCCAATGCAATTCAGGACTGCATCAATATGAGTATTGTGTCTACTCTAGATCAAGGGACATAATAGTACCACTCTGCTCTGCATTGGTCAGAACTCACCTAGAATACAGTGTCCAGTTCTGGACATCACAATTCAAGAAGGATATTGACAAGCTGGAATGGGTCCAGAGGAGGATGACCCAAATTGTAAAAGGTCTCGGTTCCATGCCCTATGAGGAACAGCTTAAGAGCTAGATATGTTTAGTCTGCAGAAGGTAAGGTTAAGGGGTGACATGATAGCCATCTTTAAATATTTGAAGGAATGCCATTTTGAAGATGGAGCAAACTTGTTTTATGTTGCTCCGTAGGCTAGGACAAGGAGTAATGGTTTCAAGGTACAGGAAAAGAGATTTCACCTAAACATTAGGAAGAATTTCCTGATGATAAGGGCTGTTGGAGAGTGGAATACACTGCCTTGGAGGGTGATGGGGTCTCCTTTTTAGGTTTTTAAACAGAGGCTGGATGACCATTTTTCAGGAGTGCTTTGATTTTGTAATCCTGCATGGCATGGGGTTGAACTTGATGACCCTTGTGGTCACTTCCAACTTTATGATTCTAGGATTGGAGGAAAAGCATACACACACAACCAGCCTCTAGCAATTCTGGAATGGGGTTAAAATTAGGATGTATAGGTGCTTGACCTGAGGCACACCTTCTCCAACCCCACTCCCCCAACTTCACTCCCAAATGCTCCCTCACAGCACAGGAAGAGAGAGGCAAGTGTCTTTTGTACCAGACAGGATCACAGCTAGATGGGCAGGTTCCGAAGGATGATTGTGCTGTACTGTGATATTGCTGACATTCAGAACTAAGCAATTCTGAAGTCTGTTTCATAGAATTTTGGTTGTGTCAGTTTCATGTTTATATTTTAAGAAGTATTTTAAGGGAAAAGACTCAGCAGGGGGGAAGCTCCAAATCGAGTTTTGGGGCTCAGCAGAGTTGCATTACTGCACCAGGGGTGGGGGATACACAACATCTTTACACCCTTGTGTGATTTCATGCAACACTCTTATTGTATCGGCTGTTCTTAAATATGGTAGAGCAAACTTGTGCTTATTACTTTCCATACTACAAACACTTCTCAATGTGCCTTGATTTTTAATAGAATTATTTGACATCAAATAAAATCTATGGTAATCACTCAGTAATTACCCAATTTGGATACTTACTGAATAGCTTTGACAACTTGAAAAGGAAACTGGGCCATTCTCCCCCACCCCCACACCATTTCCATCACTTAATCTAACTTGCTCACAATGATAAATGCAGCACCATTTGTCACAGGAAAAAAAGTTGCAATTACCTGTCACTGCTGTTCATCCAATGATGTGCTATGCAGTGACATAACAACAGTTGAGCAAGAAAAGGTTAGTTGTGGAGGACATTCTAAAACTTTTCCAAGTGCACGTAGGCTCTCTCCTATCCCTCTTTAACCATGTGATCAAAGTGGGGAAGAGTACCCCTTTTCTCTGTTCTCTTTGGCTGCGGCAGGAATCCTTGCATGAGAACTTACAGAGGTGCTGGGGGGAGGGATGTGGGACTGCACAGAGGATCCCTTGAAGGTCAGCAGCAGAGGCATACCAGGGGTGAATGGCGCCCGGAAACAAATTGTCTCAAGGATGCCCCCAGGCTCTGCCCCTGCCCCGCCCACCTCAGCTCCGCCCACACTTCCCTCGACCCAGCTGGCAGGGGGGGAGGGAGGGAGGGAGGGAGGAGTCCAGGGTGGGGTTGAGGGGGCTTGGAGGTAGCAGGAAGTCCTGCTGTTTCGTCATTTTTGCGAAAACGACGAGACAGCAGGACTTCCTGGTCCCGTGGGGGGCCGATTTTGCACCCCCCACGTGACCAGAAGAGTGGTGCCCGGGGACAAGGGGTACCCCTTGTCCCTAGGCAGATACACCACTGGTCAGCAGTGTCAGGGAACTGCAGCCCTGTTTCCATCTCCATATCTTTTGTGTGGTCTCACATCAGGTGAATACTAATGAGTTAGTCTGGATGGAAGGTGTGGAACCCTCAGCTGTACGAGCTACTGCTTTGCTAACATCTGCTTCCTTTCTAGCATTAACATCTATAGCAAAGTGAACGGTGAAGCAGATGGCCATAAGGCTATTTCTACATGAGTTAGTTACAGCATATCTTGACAGGAAATGCTACATTTTTACTTGAATTCTGCACATTTTTTCCTCCCTTTGGTTCAAGAAAAAAAAATCCATCATTTTTCCTCTGTTTTTGAGCACTTTTACCACCATTTTAAAAATCAGTTTCTGAGTCAGCTTCCCTTGAGTACATGATCATGTTGAGATGGTCTTTATTTCTCCATCCCACCAAAAACCTGAAGAGAATAGTTTGGATTTATACTTTGCCTTACTCTCCTGCAAGGAGATTCAAGGCAGCTTACAAACTCCTTTCCCTTGCTCTCCCCACAACAGATATCTTATGAGGTATGTGGGGCTGAAGAAGTTCTGAAGAACTGTGACTAGCCCAAGGTCACCCAGCAGGCTTTATGTGTAATAGCGGGAAAACAAATCCAGTTTACCAGATAAAAGTCTGCTGCTCATGTGGAGGAGTGGGGAATTCAACTGGGTTCTCCAGAGTCCACTGCTCTTAACTATTACATCAGGCTGGCGCTCATCTTGGTCCTCATCCACACCACTGTGTAGTTGCCCAACCTCTCTTCAGTCCTTTTCTCCTCCCCTCCTTTGTTTTCAAATTTTAATTTGTTTTCCCTTTGTCATATCAAACTAACAATGTAACATTGAGGAAGTGATACAAACTAGCATGGTCAATTGGATCAGCGTTGTCAATTTCACATCAAACTACTGATGTCACATTAGGACTGCGAGTAATTTTGAAGCTGGAGGCAACTGATAAAGAGTACTAGGAGAAATCGCTGCATATTATTGGGCACTGCTCACCACAAATGTGTGTGGGGTCAGGTGGCGGGGGATGGGGTCGGGTGGCAGGGGAAGCATGTGACCTACATATTTCTGTTCTTTAAGGTAATAATGACTGCTCCATTCTGCTCCAGGAATCCAGGAGTTGTTTTGGTTTCCATTTGGGGCTTGTAGTTCTTAATAGTAGAAATGGGGGCAGAGAAATAGAACTGTTCAGTTTGCTACAGCAGCTGAGCAAAAGAAAGGAGGAGGGTTGTCATGGATAATATCCCACCACCTTAAAAAATAATCCCTTTTCCGCAGAGGCATGTGGAATAAATGCAACTGATGAAGCAAAGGGGAATACAACAGAGGCAAATGAGGTGTGAGGACTGATTTTACAGAAAATATTTCCAAAAACATTTGACCACTGGGAAAATCTGTAGTAAGCTGTGGATGTGGAAAAGGTGCACATTATTGGTACTCATGTTAATCTGTCTTAGCAAAATAAAACAAAAATTCATTGGTACCTAAAAGACTAGTAATATCTATTTAAATACAAAGTTTTGTGGATCACAGCCTACTTAGAGATATATGTTATAGAACCCTTAACTAATACTTTCTTCCAAAATGCATCCAATGTTGTCTGAGTACTGGTGGAGCGAGTGCTCTCTTTTAAAGGGCACTGTCCACTTTCAATTTGTCATACGTTATCATATGAAAACAAGTTCAGCAGAGGCTTTCAGAAATTTTGTTTACCTCCAGAAAAATATGTTGATCCTTCCTAAATGCCCTTTATCCTGTTCAAGTAAACCAATACACTTTTTTTCTGGTTATAGAGTATGAAGTCTTGTGGTTGAATGTACCAAACAGATGCAGCGCTAAGGACATCATGGTATTGTAGCACATCAGAAATTATTGGGTCGTGTGAATGGAACACCCTCTCACTGGTTCCATATCAAAAGAATGCAGCAAGCATTTCTCATTTCATCTTGAATAGCACTCTTTAACAGAGGAATAGTAGGAAAAACATCATAACAATTCTTCCGGAGCCATCTCCTATAGAGAGAAAATCAGTAGGGAATGGAATGTTTGGCCTATTGAACTTGGCTTGCAATGGCCACCTATGATTTCCATCCAAAGACTTGCTTAGAGGGTTTGCCAAAACATTGTCTACTGAAACAATGTGAAACACTTACAGCATACCCTGTTGAATTGTACTCCATTCTCAAATAGCCACAGCCGTTTTTCAATGGCTCTGTGATGATGTTCCCTCTGGCTTGCTGAAGTAACACATCCATAGTTACTGGGATCATCTTTCCTTGCAACATCACTGTAAATGATGCCAAAGCATCTCTTTTTGCCTTCAGCTCTGAACATAATTACGAGTAAACCTTTCCCCCTAAATAACTATTAACTGTGTGTCTTCTGCAATTAACGTCTAGGGATGCATCTGTTGTGACAATTATCAGGGGTCTTAACCCAAAGTAATAAGTTTGTTCTCCTGGCTCCACCACAACAGGGACTTGATTGCTTTTCTAAGAACACTTCTCCTTTAACTGTGACTACAAGAGTTGTTTTAAAAAACCCGTATCAGCCTCACATTCAAGTGAGCAAGCAGCACTATTGTTGCTGTAGAAACCAGAAGACCCAACGGATGTTGAATGTTTTGAACTGATTGTGATCGAAGAGGCTACGGCTGTCTGAAATTGCACATGTCTACGAGTAGAAAAGGCTTCCAGCAACGGAATTCAAAACAGATCCTATAATCTTTCCCAATTTATGAAAAGCTAATGAATTCTAAAGATGAAGTTCACGTGCTCAGAGTACCTTCAAGAGATATAGTGGTGAGCCAGTTGTCAAAGTAAGAAAACATATGCATTCTTGTTATGCTTTTTGGAAATACCTGAGTGGCAGTAGCCAATGCAAAAAGGAGAATGCATATACTGAAAAGTAAGATCCCTGCACTGAAATGGAAAGCATTTTCTATGAATAAGGCAAATGAAAATAATAAACATAGTTAAGGTCTAAAACAGAAAGCCAAATATTTATTCCCAATTAGGAATACTTAAGAAACCAAACACAACTTCTTGAGACCTTAATTCACTGAAACTGCTCAAATCCAAAATTAGCCTTTTCCTAACCAGCTTTCTCATCAACAAAAAATAACTGGACTGAAAACCTTTCTACATTTGCTTCAAGGGAACAACTCTACTTCTCCCATTTAAAGTGACATAGGTAATTTCTTCCAGAAGTCAAACTGGTATTTGAAAAGGAATGGTACTCAAAGGTCTATGACTGGAGACTGAGGTAAACTTTAAGATTCAAGACTTTATTATCACAGATAGCACCCAATAGCAGTGAACTCTCCCCACTTTTCCAAGAAAGACAAGATTGTTTTCATTTTTTAAAAGCCAGAATTAAGACCAAACTTATCTAGTGAAAAATTCCTGTTTGTCCTAATTTGGGTGTCTCTGGAGAATTGAGATCTTGATTTTCCCTTAGATTTAGGGACTTATTTTTCTCCCCTGCTACCATTAAAAACCATGGCTAGACTTAGGCAATGAATACAATCTGACTATGAACATATCTATTATAACAATGATACTGAGTGTGGTATCTAGAAATGTTTTGAGTTTGTAGTTGACCAGATTACAAAAGGTGATGCTCAGGAGTTCCGGCAGTAAATATGCTCTTTTGTGGGATTTCCAGGCTGTGTAGCCATGTCTGGTAGCTCCTAATGTTTCACCTGCATCTATGGCTGGCATCTTCAGAGGCATGTCATGCTGAGTTATATTTCTCTCTCCGGCACAGTGTGGAGTGATTGTGTTGTGTATATGTTTTGTGAACCCCATGGGCAGTTGAGGCACATTTGCATGTGCTGTGGGTGAAACATTAGGAGCAAAAACTACTAGACCATGGCCACACAAACCGCTGTGGAAGCCTTCAACAAGACAGACATCAAATATGCTGTTTCCTATGTCTTCACCAGAATTCAGTAGACTTGAATTGAAGGTCCTTTGCTCTCATTTTGATTTCATTTGGTGAGACTTTGGATTAGAACCACATTTGCTGCCCTCATCATATTGCAGGTATGCACAATCAGTCATGCTTGCCTGTGTTAATTTCTTGTTCTGAAAGCTTCATGGCTTCTAGTTAGAAGAGCTCAGGCCGTTTCCGCACGGGCAATGAATGGCGGCCTGGAGACGGTAAAAACGCCGTCTCCAGGCTGCCATTCGCACAGGGGGCGCAGCCGCGCCGCCCGTCCGTCCGTCGCGAAGCCGGCGTTTCCCCAGAGCGCTTGGAAGCGCTCTTTTTGGGGAAACGCCGCCTCGAAGCCGCTGCCGAGCGAACGGCAGCGGCTTCGCGACCCCTCCCCCACCCAGCACTTATCTTGTCCCCGGGCCTCCGGCGCGTCGCCGAGGCCTGGGGACACGCCCCCCTGCCCTGCGCCGCTGGAGCAGGCGCACAGGGCCAGGGGGGCGTGTCCCCAGGCCTCGGCGACGCACCGGAGGCCCAGGGACATGCCGGGTTGGCCGGGCGCCGGCGCTCTGCGGCACCGGCTGCCTGGCTGCTTCCAGGACCGTCCGTGCGGACGGTCCCAGCGTCGTCGGGTCGGCGTCGTAAACGCCAACCCGGCCGCTTCCGCCTTCGTGCGGAAACGGCCTTAGTTTATTTGTTTTTGGAAATAATGGAAGAAAATGGGATATTCTTTCCCATAAGAAAAAAATTATAACTTGGTAATTTGCAGTCTTGAAAATAAGAATGGATGAAGCATACATAATTCTGCCTGAATTATCAAGTTTATGACCCTTCCTATCTACTGAGGAAAAACATGGATATTTGTTTACTTTGCATGTCTTACACTAAATAGTTTGCCATTGTTTGGGCAAAAAGAAAAGTCTATCCATCCTGTCTGATCTTGCACAAAGTCTCTTGACTTTTTTGTTCAAGAATGGTATAACACAATGAAGAAACAACCAAAAGATCATCAAGAAGCAACTGCTTCTTCCATGGATTCCATCTGGAGCACTTTGATACAAGCACTTTGATGCTCTCAGTTCTGTGGAGACCACATAAATCAATCAAGTGATTTCACCAACCTAAGTCTCTGTTCCAGGTATAAGCAAAGACCCTCACTCTGAAATGAGGATGCTATCTCTCACAGCATGATCAGGAGATGGCTACACGGGAATTAAAGAGAGTAGATGTGAGTGAACTGCAGCCCATGTTTCCAACTTGAACCAGATTAAGTAGCAAAATGTATAGCATGTACATTGGGTTATGTGTGCACCGGTTTCTGAACTAAAGAGACTCTTCATTCCACACAGTCCTGATCCTAAATTATTTTTGAGTGTGTGTTCTTGGTTTCAGAAACAGACATCCTAGAAGAGCCAAGATGGAGTAAGGGGTGTGTGCATGGGGGGGGGGGATTCTTCCCTCCTATTTATGACACCTCCATGAGCAACAGTCTCTGGTGCATCTACCCCAGTCAAATTATGGGGCAATTAACTAGGCTGTCAAGGTGATGTCAGAGGATCTTCAACCAACATGAACTCAATATCTATCATATGGAATGTATTTGTAAAAGGATGGTAAAAACAGTGTTATAGGAAGATTTTGCATGGCCATTGCTGCAGAAACGACGCTGCAGCAATATGGCAATGTTCCAGTGGGCCCACAACAGGTTATTCAAAAATTGCTCACCAAGCATGTCTTTTCAACAACAGCGCTCTGCAGTCGGCATCGTGCGAAGCATCCACCAGGAATTGGTGCCACAGAGCCCTCCCCCCACAATGGTGGCCCACTAGCTGATCCTGGTGCCGAACGTCCATGATGTCTACCTTGGGGAAAAATAATGCTGTTTGAAAAGCACAGCCATGTGAAGCGCCAGGTTCAGCCAATGCGCTACCTGTCTACGGAGCGCCCGCTCATGCGATGGTGCAATGCTGTAATTGGCTGTGCAGAAACGGCCTAAACTTGAATTTTTCTAACCATGGCTTCAAAGAAAGAAAAGGGAAGGGCCATTGTCCCTGTCCTTATCTTGTGAAGAAGAAAGAACAATTAAAACTGTTGAAGGGAGGAAGGAGTGGCTGGTCATAGTCACAGAACTAGAATTCTCTGTGCAGGTGGCCAGAACTTGCATAGTCCCCTGTGTATTTCTTATTTACTCCTGCCACCTTTTGAGCTACTATGCCTGTCAACTCCTCCCCTTCATTTAAATTCCCTCCATATTCTGCTGGTTTTTAAATTTCATCAGATGTCAGGTCATCTTTTTAGCTTTATTGTAGCGTTCCCCCAAACCCCATGCTATGCCAATAAATCAAAGAGAGACATTTTCTCTCAGCATGCAGCTATAATCAAAAGCAATTTGTTATATTTTAAGTTCGGCCTGTTTTGATTTCCTCCCCCTCAAATTCTGGTTAGAAATAGCAATCACACATACCTCTGTTTTCCCCCTTCTATGTTAGTCTTAGTACTTGTAAAAATCTAATAAAATGATTAAAAAAAACCCCAAATACCTATTGATATATGGGGAACATCTATATATATCTATGATGTATGAGTCAATGTTTCTAAATTATTTCTACAGGAGTTAAAGTATCCAATAATATACATATCCTAATGGGGAAAAATGCCCCACATCAATATCCTGGATGACTCATCTGCCTTTGACCCATTTCAATCTGGTTTCAGGTCTGGATTTAGAACTGAGGCAGCTTGAGTTGCATTGGTGGGTGACCTTTATTTAAATCTGGACTGGGATCATTTATCCCTGCTGATACTGTTAGGCACTGTTGATACTCTTAGATCAGTGATGGCGAACCTTTTCGAGACCGAGTGCCCAAATTGCAACCCAAGACCCACTTATTTATCGCAAAGTGCCAACACAGCAATTTAACCTGAATACTTAGGTTTTAGTTTAGGAAAAAACGGTTGGCTCCAAGGCGTGCATTACTCAGGAGTAAGCTTGGTGGTAGTGGCCGGCTTTGCTTTGAAGCAACCGTGCTACTCTTCCAACTGGTGAATCACGACCCTAGCAGGGTTTACTCAGAAGCAAGCCCCATTGCCAGCAACCGAGCTTACTCCCATGTAAAGGATTGCGCTGTAGTTCTTCGCATCAAAATCAGTGGGGTTTAACACTGCTTAACAGGGTTACCTACACAGCTTCCCCAAAACTAGGTCTTAGGTTTAATGCTAATAATTGAGCCCAGTGGCCCAGGCCAACCTAGATGTGGGGGGGGGACCCCACTCTGTTTGCGCTCTGAGGGGGCTCTGAGTGCCACCTCTGGCACCCGTGCCATAGGTTTGCCACCACTGTCTTAGATCTTTGATGCAGTTGACTACTCTATTCTTATCCACCAACTGCAATATGGAGTTGGCATGAAAGGAGGAGCCCTTTGGTGGCCTGGATTTTTTTCTGCCTGATCAGACGCAAATAATTTCTTCTGGAGTTGTAGAATCAGCTGGGTTGGATTTGTCCTGCAGAGTGCTCTTTAACATATGGGTGAAGCCACTGACTGACATCATCTGCAGTTTTGGGGGTAAGGTGTCATCAATATACAAATGACACCCAGCATATATTTCACGATCCAAGCCTCCAGATGCATCCATCTTTGTTTTGAACTGGTGCTTTGATTTGCAGAACGGAAGCTGAATCCAGACTGAACAAATGTTAATCGGGAATGCTGATGTTCTAGAGGGGTGATTCACTTGTCCTGAATGGAGTGTAGTTGGCTTTCTACAGAGCAGGTTAAGAGCTAGGGGGTGCTTATGGACCCAGCCTTGATGTTTGAAAAACAGGTTGGCACAGTGGCCAAGAGCACTTTCTGCCAGCAGCATCTAATCTGTCAGCCTTTTTAGACCTGCTGATCTGGCCACATGGATCGGGGGGTAGATGATAGGAAGTGTGAAACAGTTAGATTCAGGTCGAGTAGCACCTTACAGGCCAACAAGAGTCCCAAGCCTTTGAGAGCCAAAGCCCCCTTTGTCAGACAAGAGTCCTTGGTTCAATCTCTTGGGTGACAATTAAACATTGATTCACTCAAGCAGTCTTTTTTGCTCAGAAGAACCACAACTGGCAGGGTGAAGAGCCAAATGTTGCTCTTTAGTGACTCACTGATGTGGTTCTAAGAGAATGTATAAGTAGTTTCCAACAAATCCCACCAAAGTAAACACTTATCAATCTTTAAACCCCTGGGAAGCATCCTATGTGACGGGTGAGTGAGATGCTGTCTCACCTCTGACTACTGTGCATGAGTGGAGTCTCGGAACATGTAGATGATGATGTTTGCCTGACCCGTCAAGAGAATGATGTTGCCCAGGGTTCAGAATGGTGCTCATTTTGCTTCTCACCGAGAGCCATCATTCATAATTACCATCAACCAGAAGAGCCACATTTGTTCCACTCCTGGCATGAAGCATGCATCTAAGTGAGGCTTGTAGGTTACCTATCCTGACAGTGGCAGCTATTTCAAAGTACAAACCATATGCCAACCAAAAGCCCTACTGTGCAAGGAACTCACAACAGTCTAATGTATGAACTGTTCCCAAGTTTCATCACAACAAAGTGCTTTGTGTGCATCTCACACACAGATGAGTTACATTAGGTGGATTGGGGATCTGATGTCTTCCTGTATCCAGACTGCACCAGAGTATTGGGGGTTAAATTTTATGGGCCCCCAAAAGGCTTATTTTGTTTCCCCGCTCCTACACATGAAGCCTGCTGGCTGAGTTCTCTCAGAACAATCTCAGCCGCCCCTCCACCTCCCGCAAAAGCAAAGTTTACCAAGCCTGGATGCTATTACCAGGAGGGCCTCCTGGAGCCACGTTGAAAGTCTGGTACCTCTATCTTAAAAAATGTGCAGCCTGCACAGAAATTCCCTATTGGGTACAATTCAGCTACTGCAGAGCACAGAATCTGCCAGGCTCTTCAGCAAGTTCTATGGTGGGAAAAATTAATTAAATTTTCCCACCATAGACTTCAATGGGGCTTGCTGCTATGCCCAGCTGGCTCTATGCTGGAGATTTGGGAAGGGGCTCGGGGAGGGGGGGTTGTTCTCTGTTGTTCTGGATAGGGACATCTGATTTCCTACAGGGCTGCTGGTGTGAGTCTCCTGAAAGGAACCAGCCAACTTTGCTAAAGTTTGGATGGCTGGGCACTCAATCTGTGGACATCAAGTTCACCTTTAACTGGGTGTCCACAGCATTTGCCCCTCCCAAGCAAACTTTAGCAAAGTTGGCTGGTTCCTTTTAGGAGACTCACACCAGCAGCCCTGCAAGAAATTAGAATTCAGTGAAAAATGGGGTCTCTACTTTTCATATGAATCTGATCTGATCATGTAAAAAAAATAATGGGATCCATGTAACTATGTAACGTGTACTTAATATAATTGTGGGTTGATATCTGTATACTTTAGTCTTAATTCCTTTTTTGTATTTTCTTGTCTCTGTTTTCTTGTTTCAAGTATTTTCTGTACTGTTTAATATTTTGGAAAATAACAATAAAATAATTTAAAAGAAGATTGCAGCAGCTTAGTGTTCTTGGTGATAGGAATTCTAGAGAAAGGGCACTTGGCACAACCTCCTAAGGAAAGGGACAATCACTGTTATAGCAAATTGCTAACATTGCTGTGCTTGGAAGATTTACAAGTACTGCAGTTCAGGATACAAACACAAACTGGGTCCTATACTCTGTCACTAGGATATGACAGTGTACTCCACTCAGGCAAGCAAGAGATAGGGATCACCTACATTACATTTTGACTACTGCAAAGGTCTTACCTGTCACCACATATACGTAGGAATGTACCTAAGGTCTACTGACTCAATCATCCATTCTCCCCCATCAATCATCCATTCTCCCCCATTAGAGTCCCCAAGTAAGGATCACAGTGTAAGTATGCACAGTTCAGAGACAAAATTAGTGGCAGGCCACAAAAGCCGAAAGAGAACACTGATATAAACAAATACAGTTATGGGGGAGGAAAACTTCAAACTTTGTTCAGTGGAGTGATAGGTTAGGGGTAGGAGCCACCCAGTGGTGGGATCCCAAAATTTTAATAACAGGTTCCGATGGTGGTGGGATTTAAACAGTGGCGCCGCTGCACACACGCACCTCCAGTCCCTATTGGGCAGGGAGGTTGCTTTAGTAACCCCTTCTCGGCACTCAGAAAAAATTAGTAACCACTTCTAGAGAAGTGGTGAGAACTGGTTGGATCCCACCTCTGGAGCCACCCCACTAGCAGTAAAATTTCCAGTTTTTTTTTACTGACTGGGCTAAGGACTTTCTTTTGTGCTGAGTTTATGGCCATAAACTTCATTAGGTGCCCCAAGTTCTAGTCTGACAAGAAAGGGAACAAGAGTTATCTATCCACCACATATATAGTTTTATAACTCTGTGTCATATTTCCGTTAATTGCCTTTCTTCTAAACTGAAAAGTTCCAGACTCTTCAGTCTTTCCTCAAAAGAAAGGTGCTCCAATCCCTTACTTGTCTTGGGCTGTTTTCATACATAATTGGATAATGCACCCTCGACACACTATAGTAAGCATTTGCAAGTGGATTTTTATGTATGTAACAGGAAAATCCAGTTGCAAACTATTGATCTTCTGCACATTTTCCAGCTCAGTAATACCTTTTTCTGAGACTCAGCAACCAAAACTGCACACAACATTCCAAATAAAGCTGTATGATAAATCTATTTAGTGACATCATAATAGCAATCATTTCATTTTCAGTTCTTTTTGTAATAATCCCCAACATGGAAGTTGTCTTTTTTACCACTGCTGTACACTGAATTGATATGTATACTGAATCAACATTTTCATTGAACTATTTACTATAGCCTCAAGATCTTTTTCAATCTCAGTCTCAGTTTACAACTCAGTTTACAATTATATATGTATATAATTAAAGTTAGGTTTTTTTTGTTCTATCATGCATCAACCTGTACTTACTTACATTTGCTGCTCATTCTTGGATGTAGTAGTATTAGACATATTAATTTACATATATTTAGGAACTGTATCAAACTGAAATTTCATCTTTCTGCCTCTCTTTCTGTCTCACACTCACTAAGTGAGCAAAAAATGAGGAAAGATAAAAGTATACCTTAACGCACACCCATGCTTCCTTGTGGGGAAATATGTGAAGAAACTACTAACTTTTTTCTTATATTTTTTTCACAATTAATTTCTGTTTCAGGGCAATGCCTCCTTGCTCTGAGGAAGCAGCTTGGTGCATTATTTCTGTATCCCCAAGTCTAAAACATGATCTAGTTAAAAAGAAAAATTAAAAAAAAACAATGAAAAGAACATTAATTCCCCTATCAGGTTTCTAGCATATCAGAGCTTCATTTCCTGAATGGGTGACTGAACAACTCACCTATATGGATCTGTTTAGTAAATGGGGGCTCATTAAAATGTGTAGAATGTCACTGAGGACAATCTTGTATTATAAAAAAAATGAGCTCTTACCAAGAAACCATCAGAGTACTGAAAATGACCTCTGGAGGGATCTTCAGCTGTTGGGCTCAGAGGTTTGGGGTCAGACAAGGAACGTTGCATCACCTTGGCAGACTTTGGGCTCAGCTGAGGAATCTTGGTGACATCAGCATGCACAATCTTCTGAGGACTAATGTCTTCACTTACGGGTTTTTCATAGGGTACAAATGCTAACTCTATGACTGCAGCTGGAGAAACAGGGGAAATGGGAGAATAGAGAACTTTGGGGGATTTTGGAGGGGAAGGTGCTACCTGGAGTGTGGGTTCTGGCCGAAGGTGGGTTGAATAACCTATTTCTAAGGGCGTAGGCCTTTTTTTGTCTTTTTGAGGGGAGGTGTCTGTGAGGTATTGGGGGCTTTGAGAGTCTGAGTCTGCTTCTGTCTGACATCCCAAACTTCTGCCTTTATACGTCTTTTCTGGAGCTGAAATGTGTTTTATTATTTCTACCTTAGCATCCAGTTGGGCCCTTATCGATGGGGTCCTTATCATCCCTACAGGTTCTGTTTGTACAGAAATCTCTGCTACTGTCTGTACTGCAACACTGGAGAATTTGGAGAATGGTTTAGCCTTGTCCACCTCAGTAGTAACTTCGTATTTCCCTCCAGGAGTTTTTCTTCTTGATCTGCTGGATTGGTCCCATTCATCTTGGTCCTCATCATCTGTCTGGACACTTGTATCAACGCCCTTTTTAGTTCTTTGTCTTCGGTCCGGGTAGCTCATATCTGCGCTATCCTCATCGTCAGTTTGAACGCCGCTCTCCGCTATTTTTTTGAGACATCTGGGCTCTTCTTCCATGGTTTCATCAAGTTCCTCATATGGGCCAAGCAGCTTTGGCATGGAGCTCCTCTTTTTCAGTTGCTTTTCCTCTCTCATATCAATGTCCTTAAGAGACATCTCTGAAACAGAGCTTAGTATACCAGGCCTAGGAATGTACTGAGTGACACCATCTGACTGAACTGTGTACCAGGCTTGGCTTTGTGGAATTTCAATGCCCAGAACAGCAGAAGTGGTTGTAATAGCTTCCTCACCAGTCCAGAACTGGCCATTTACAGCAGCTGCATATTGGTCTTCAGTAATGACTTGATCGGTGGTCGTTGGTGGAGACACAGTTCCTGAAGGATCATAATTATACTGATAGATCTGCTGGATTTTTTGTTCTTCCAAGTGTTGGTGAAGCTGCTGTTGAAGTTGATGGATTTGTTCGATGTGTAGTTGCTGCTGAGCTAATGTTTCCTGTCTCATCATGAACTGAGCCTGCCGCTCTTCCTCCTGCTGATAGAGAAGATGGTGCTTCATAGACTGCAATTCCTCAAGCTTTTTTTGAACCATAAATTGTTCCTGTTCTCTGAACCTTTGTATCTCCTGGCGTTCCCACTCTAGCTCCTCTGCAAAGCGCTGCTGTTTCAGTTTTTCAAGCTCTAGAAGCTCACGCTCTAAATCAAGATGTTGCTGTTTGCCTTCTTGAGGGGCAAGGAGAAGTGAAGGGTCATCCTGAATAACATCCATGAAAGCTTCTGAAGCTGTAGTAAAGACAGGTAACAAGTCGATGGGCTCATTTGTGATAGTTTCCATAGGGAGAGGATGTAACCCTGGCTCAAGGTCTATGTTAGTAATCTCACCCTCTTTGTCTGATGCCATAGTTGTCAAGAAACTGTATGATTCTGAGAGTGCCTGGCTCTGTTCCAAGGCTGATAATGCAGGCATTTTGTCAGCTGTCGGGTGAGCAGATAGGTCTCTAACTGAAGTACTGAAAATAGAACCTGGTTGCGTTGTGATGGCATAGGGTGACGGGACTGGAGTTGCAACTGATGAATACACAACTCCACTGGATGATCTCAAGACACTCCCAATGCTGTATGGGGTTCCTAGAGTTGGCACTATTCTTGCTTGGGAATACTGAGGCGCACTGATCCCCATGCCAGAAACAACTTGCCGAGTCTCTGGATAAGGACCAGTAATCTTGCTTGAGTAATCCAGAATTTCACCTGAAATTACATGGCAGAGTTATTGTCCTTTTTTCCCCCAACACAAAGCATTTCTCGTGGATTCTGAATGCCATCACATGGAGATGAGTAAATTGAATGGGGAGAGGGTGTCATGCAAATCTTCATTTCAATGATCTATTTTAGGCAGGTGATAGGGAAGAAAAAAAATCATTTGCTGAACATGCAGGCACATGCAGGAATCCCTTGAGCAAAACACTTGACGTAAAAAGCAGTAACAAAAAAATGTGTAAATTGCAGCATAGTTTCCACATCATTCAACATAAAGTATAGTAAAAAGGAAAAGGAAAAAATATAAAATAAAAATAATTCATCCTGAAATGAGATGAGCAACACCATTATTATATTTCAAAGAAAGGTCGGATGCCTTGTCATACTGACCTGTCATTACTCTGCCAGAAGTTAAGTCTACTGCTACGTCAGTCTCCCCAACTGGGTAGTCAAAGGTATTCTTGCTTTTGTAAAGAAAAAGTCCAGCTTCAGATAAATTGGTGTCTGACATAGAAGGTTTCATACCCCCAATGGCTCTGTAACCATAGGACCCTGAGCGGTCATACTGATAGTGATCATCCCTGTAACCAAAACGATCTTCAGGTAGGGTTGTTGCAGGAGCTTGGGCGGTACAGCTCCTGCTAAATGGTAGCTTGTAGATCACATCACAACAAACAGCCCTTCTCCCTGCGGTCAAATCCACAGGTTTTTCATCATCTTCTATTACAGTGGTAACAATTCCTGAAGTCATTTCATCTACTGACACCATTGTCCTGTGGGATTTTGAAGTACTGAGATCAACTACTCCACTCTCCGTAGGTTCATGAGCAGTGCCAATATCAACCCAACCATTGGTTACACCCACAGGAGGGACAGTCACTGGCTTTGTAGAAGCCCAGGTCACGGCATGCCCTGGAGGACCTAGGGACAGATTGATGGGCGCTTCATCCCTGTCTGCAGAGAGTGCCTGGCTATCTGCTGCTCTAGATCTAAGTTCAAAATGTTGCGATGTTAGTTGCAGTGGGGTTGACATTGCATGTCCAAGGTCTACAAGGCTTTCTGAACTAGAACTATAGCTTACAGTAGTTGTGCAGGTTACTATTGTAATTGTTTCAGTAACTGGAGCCAAAGAAGGCTCTGCTATTGATGCAGTGCTGAGATTTATAATAGCTGGTTGAATGGTGCTTATTGGCCGTCCAAATATGTCACTTGCCATGGTTTGCCTCCTTATATCAATGGGAGCAGCAGACAGATCCATACAGCCATCCGTCCTTTCCACATCCATTTTAGTTAAAGTGCGAAGGTCAATAACATCAGTAAAGAGATGGAATCTTCCATTTTCTCTATATCTGGATGGATCTACTAACTGCGGTGGTTCTGGGGGTATAGTTATGGAAACACCACCTAAGCCAGCACTTTTTACCAAAGACACTGAAGTTTTGGCAACCTCTGTTGTTATTAACTGTGTTGCTGAGCTAGGGACTATTTCAAAAATGGAGCGGGCAGTGATAGGAATAGCAGGACGGAGTGGATCACTTGTGCTTTGAATCTGCAGAGCACTCATGGTTGGAATAAATAATGGTTGTGCGGTCAGCGGAGCCTGTTCCTTTGGGGATGATGCTGAAGGCCAACTTATAATTGCCTGACTGGTAACGGACTCAGTTGGAGTTCCAGGCTCAGAGGGCAAGGTGATAACAACATAAGTTTCCTGAGTGGATTTTGATAGCCTGGGTGAAGATTTGTTAGAATGTGGAGACAGTGGAGAAGTCGGAGATGTCAGTTTGTACTCAGCAGGGGAAACCAAGTTCAAAGACATACCACTAGTTAAAGTCAAGCCTATTGGCTTGGACTGTAGTTCTGCTGATCTGTGAGCACTTGTTGGCAACTGAGAAATTGCAGGTTTGGGAGCAATGGGAGGCTTAATTACTTCAGGGGGTCTGTGTGTGAACACAAGTCCTGATGGAATGGAAGCTGGTTTAGGAGGGACAGGAGGGGGTGTGGAAGTACATGTTCTTGTGACAAGTGTCCCGTTGGTTTTTATGGCAGAACTTGCCTCTACTGATTTGACAGTGCTAACAGGTGGTTCTACTGCAGGAGCTGATGTCAGTGGAACTGTAGCCAGTGGCTTCTTTTTAGGATAAAGAGTTGGCTTAGGAAGAATAGGCGGTGGAGGTGGTGGTGGAGGGGGAGGAGGAGGGGGAGGTCGGGAGGGTGGAAGAGGAGATGGCTGAGCAGGTGAATCTAAAGAAGAACTTCTGACAAATGAGAATGTTTTGGATGCCACAGGGGAAAATGGTGAAACTGTCGATGGCAACGTAGGCACAGCAGAAGTAAAGGAGGATATGATTGGTGTTGGCTTCGTAGCAGGTGCTGCAAATGTAAACTTTTCACCAGATGCAGAAGTTGTCCTTGCTAGGCGGACAGCAGCTCTTCTCTGTTCCTCTTCATAAAGCCCCCTCACCACCTGAGGTGTGGTCACCACTGTTCTAGTTTTGTCCTCTATGGGTAAGATGGTTTCCAAGGCAACAGAGACAGGTATAACAGGTTTGGGTTTTGTAACTGCAGACGATGCTATAAAGGACTCAATTTCAGGTAAGGAAACTGAAACCTGATCTTCATGTGTTACATCTTCGGCTAAAAGTGTCTTCTCTGGGAGTAACACAGCAGACTCAGAATGCTCTTTTGTAGAAGTTATGGTAACCTGGCTCACTGAAGTTGTTCTATCGGAATCTGATAACTTGCTTATAGTATCTACTGTTTCTGCATAGCCTAAAGTCACACCATCTGGTCCAGCTACAGGTGAAGAACTACCAGTGGTGTAAACTGAAGAAGTAGATGATGTGAGGGACGATGCATCTGAAGGTAAAATAGATGCAGCACTTTCTGAGGCCTCTGAGTATGTCAGCATGGCTGTCTCGTGGGAAATAATTTCTTCAATCTCCTGGGCATAATCTGTGAGATATTCATCTTCTATTTCTTCCGTTGTAAAATGCTGAGTAATTTTGACATCTGGAATAGGGAGCACAGCAGAACTCAGTAAAGATGTATCTAAAACTGCTGAAGGGATGTTAGATGTCCACAATGTTCTCTCTGGTGCTTCAACGGATGTCTTTGTATCTGAGAGAAGAATGAATTCTGGAGATAGCTGAGTAGGACTGGCGCTTGGGCTCAGTTGCATTTCTTGTCGCTTCATAAGCTCTTCATAAGCAGCATCTGCATCTAACAACTGTTTTTCATCACTTGAAGATGGTGCCTCACTATCCAAAACAACTATTTCATGGCTTTCTGGCATGATGAAAGAACTAGACACAATGTCTTCTTGAGGTATAACAGAATGCAACGACTCTATTCTATAATACTCTTTATGTACATCTGTAGATATTTGCATAGGCCTTTCACCCAACTGACCAGGAGGTTTTGTTTTCTTCTCTTTTTCTTTCTGATGGGTAGCTTCATCACTCTCATCTTGTCTCGCAATAAAACTAGCTTCAGGAACTCCACTGTAGGCATCTTCCATCAAAGATTCATAAATATAGTCCTCTATGAGCATACCACCATACAAGGGCTCTTTTTCAAACACTTCATCTTTTTCAATAACATCTCCAAATTTCTGAACTTTGTGGGATGTTTGCAGCATTTCTTCATATACTTCTTCAGCGCTTTTTAAAGTCTTTAGACCATTGTCTTCTTTAACTATCTCATGAGGCTGTTCCTCTGTAGGAGAATATAAAGAGACAGATGTAGGCAATTTATAAAACTTTTGAACTTCTATTATTTTTTCAGGACTGATTTCAAAGGCTTCAGGATCTGATTCAATACTTGGGGAATATTCAGAGCAGGAAGATCGATGTAGTTCCTCCATTTCTGCTGCCTGACGCAGCTCTTCCGTTGGAGAAGCATCTTCAATTGGAGAAAGATTACTAGGTGGTGTCTTCGGACGTTCTCTTCTTCTCTGGGCTCGGAGCTCATCCTTGTCCTTCTTAGATTTTTTGCTAGAGCTCTTTCTTTGCTGCTGCTCTAGCTCACGTTGTTTTTCTTGCTCTTTTAGCAGTTCTTCCTCCTCCCGGAGCTCCTCTTCTTCTGAAGAGTCTTCAATAGTTGGAAGAAGAGGACCATGTGTTCGATGTCTGGCTTTACGATGCTGTTTACTTTCTCCTCCCATTTTTTTGTGACTTGGACTACTGTCACTGTCTTCATCAAGCGATGACACAGAGGTAGGAGAGGTACCTGGTGTGAAACTGGAGGCATGCAGGCTAGAAGATCCTTCTCCCCGGGACCTATCCTCCGGTGAATCCGTAAGACTCTCCATCTCTAACTCTGGTTCTTCATCAAAATACAGGCTCCTCTTGGTTTGTTCAGATTCCTCGGCATATTTATTTGCTACTGTGCTGTTAAGTTCTATTGTTTTGAAACGACGAAGGCCTCCTGTGGTAATCTCCTCACTGTCCTGACTTTTTGTTTCCCTATATTTTGACTCTGGACTTTCATCAAAAGTCTCATCATCATCATCATGCCAAGAACGGCACCTGCCAGAATCCTCTTCATAGTCTACACTACTTTTGTGTGTCATCCTCTTATGTTTTCCCACTGTTACTTTTTTACTCTTCACTTCTTCCTTCACTGGGCTTTCACTTGCACTGATTTCCTTCAGCTGACTCCTGATGAACTTGTCATCATCAGAGCCCGAAGCATCCTCATCCGCACTCATTTCCAAAATCTGCTTTCGAATGAATTCTTCTTCATCCCCTGAGCCTGGACTATCTTCTGGTTTATATTCATCACTGCTGGAAGAACCAACACTAGTACGCCTTTTTCTCCGAGGGACTGGTGAATTCTCACTCTCACTGCTATCTTCTACAGAGTCATAGCGTTGCCTTCTGGTTGATGCATCTTCCATTGCTCCTGCCCTTTGCTTGTACTCCTTCCGAGCGGATGTGCTTTGTTTACCATCTTCTGCAGAAGTTCTTCCATTTCCCCCTTGGATTTTTGGCACTGTTAAATCTTCATCATCTGAACTGCAGGATTCTGGTGTAATAGGTAGAGGTTTTGTTCTGCGTGGGTCTTTTGTCGGTTCAACATAAATACCTGAAGGGACTTCAGTCTTTCCAGATTTCTCTTCAGCAAGGGTACATGCTTGAGCTTCCAAAATCGATAAGACCGTGCTTTCTAGCTTAGCAAGATCAGAAGGACTTGTTGGGGTACTTTCTTGTGAAAGTGTTTCTTGTTTATAAGGTTCTTTCAGCATATCCTTTTCATCACTTGGGATAAGACTAGGGATTTCACCGAGTGAACTTGATATGCCGTCCGATGAGTATCCCGTGTCACTCAGGCCTTGCGGACTTTTCTGCTGCTGTGAACTTGAAGTGTCTGATTTGTCCTCGTCTTTTTCCTAATAGATAGAATAAATAAACACAACACATACATCTCAAAGAAGTTATATAACAGTAAGACTAATGAAGAATAACGCGGATGTTCAAAACAAAGGATTATCATGATTTTAAAAGTCAGATTAAACTAGAAGTAGGAAAATGTACTGATCTTCTTATCTAGGGACGTAAAAAGATATTTGAATAATTACTTTCCTCATTCAGTATAATTATGCTTCCTGCAAAAATCCAGAAACTGCTAATTTTGTCATGATTTTATTTGGCAAATCTAGTCAACATTTTTGAAGCATTTCTAGAACATTTTTTATTTTATCCAGGTGCTTATGATCACTGCCAAATTATTAAGAATATCTAAAGATGGTGCAAATATTCAAGTAATAGCCAGTTATGAAGAAATCTGCCAGCAAAATGCAGTGATGCAATCTAGATGCTGAAGAACCACAATCAAATTCCGTTTTAGTCCTGATCAAATATCTAGTTACAGAAAGCAACTGTGCGGGATCCCTCTTTGGAAAGGGGCCTAGTGGGAAGAGCAAGGGAAGAGAAAGAAGTTTGACCCTTCCATCCCCTTGCAGTTTTCTAATCAAATTGACCTGCTGGAGGGATCCCGCACAGTTGCAATTTTGCTTTCAAAGATCAATGGAGATCTGTGGCAAAAGAGGAAAGGCAGAACTCTTGGTAGCTTGCTATCAGTTGCTGAGTAAATTCTGGGTTCAGATTATCTTCTGCTTGCAAGTACTTAGCCTGAGTGTAGCCAGAGGCACAGAGGCCCTTAAGCAAATGATTCGGGGCCCTGGGCTTTTGGCCTGTGGTTCACAGCCTGGGGCCTGTGTTCAGCAATCCAGCAAACAAGGACCAACCCAAGATGCTTGTTTACATTATATGATTTTTTAAAAATTGGCAGTTAAACTCTACTTTGGAATCTTTCTGTGAGTTGTTTTGGACCCGTTGGAGGAGGGAAATGGCATACAAATCCTTCCTGGAACTTATGGAACTGCAGGAGGATGGGGGTAGACCAGTTAAAAGATAAATGATGGCACTGTTACAAGTTAGAGTCAGGACACAACTTCACTTGATTAGTGGGAGGAATAATCCACTCTCCATCATCGCCACTGTGCCTTTCCCTCCACATTCCCACTGGGCTGGCGGTTGTTCTCCAGGCAATTCTCAGATGGCAAGCTCAAAATTGTGGTGGGATCTCCCATCATGAACTCACATCTCACAAGCCATGAACACAGAAGAAAAAAAGAGCAATTGCTGACAGTGGCATATCTATGGTATGGGGGAAGGCCATGGGGGCCACTTGAAGGGGGACACCATCCCTGCGTGTCTGCCACAGCCACACAATCCGTGTGCCTTATCTTGCTCTGCCTGGTGCCTGGCCCTTCAGTGCTGCTCAGCCACTAATGGTGCCACACCCACCCTATGCCAAACCAAGCTTTGGGGAGAGGCTCTTGAAGCACCAACAAGGTGAACAGAAGATTTGTCATAGATGCTATTTTCTATAGATACACCCCTGATTGCTGATCAATTGTTCTTCTTTGGAATAATCACTCAGACACAAAGGTCAGAAGAATCATGTTGCTTTCTCTTTATTCCCTGTGCCATTAAGCCATAGAACAGTGGTTCTCAACCTTCCTAATGCTGTGACCCTTTAATACAGTTCCTCATGTTGTGATGACCCCCAACCATAAAATTGGTATATATAAAATATAAAAAGACCGTTTTTCGATGGTCTTAGGCGATGCCTGTGAAAGAGTTGTTCGGCCCCCCCAAAGGGGTCGCGACCCCCAGGTTGAGAACCACTGCCATAGAAGGAGAGGGTCACTTGTCCAACAGTTTGCACAGAACATTTGAGAGACAGAGATGGACATTTTAGCCCAATGGAAAGGCTAAAACTGGAGGCCAAGTAGGGTTGCCAGCCTCCAGATGGGGCCTGAACATCTAGAATAGTAATAGTAGAAGCTAATAGTAGAAGCATTCGACCTAAAATGGGGGAGCTAGAGTACAGAGTTTTGAAGGAGGACTTTGATATAGTGGGCATTACAGAGACATGGTGGAATGAGGAGAACCAGTGGGATGCTGTTATACCAGGCTACAGGCTCTACAGGAAGGATAGGACAGGGCGCATTGGGGGTGGAGTTGCCCTTTACATCAAAGAGAGCATAGTATCACATAAAATAGACAATGCAAGGGGAGCTGGTTCCCCTACAGAATCACTGTGGATATCAATACCAGGTGTGAAGGACAGTTTAATATTAGGAATATATTATCGTCCCCCTGACCAAAGTGCGCAAGAGGATTCTGAGATGGAAAAAGAAATTAGAGAGGCCAACAAAAACAAAAATGTAGTGGTAATGGGTGATTTTAACTATCCCCATATAAACTGGAAAAATGCATGTTCAGGTCATGGTAAGGAGAGCATTCCTGGATATGCTAAATGACTGTGGCTTAGAGCAGGTGGTTGTGGAACCAACCAGGGGAGAGGTGATCCTAGATCTAATTCTATGTGGGACCCAGGACCTGGTGCAGGAAGTCAGTGTTGTTGAGCCGATAGGGAACAGTGACCACAATGCTGTCAGATTCAGTATCTCAGCATGCGAACAAGTGGCAACTACTAATGTAGTTACATTAGCCTTCAGAAAGAGAAATTTCAAAGATGAGGGGGGATAGTGCACAGGAAGCTGAAAGGGAAAATCAAAGAGACTCAAAACTGTCCAGGATGCTTGGAGGTTATTTAAAACACAGTAATAAAAGCTCAGCTGGAATGTGTTCCACAGGTTAGAAAAGGCAGCACCCAGTCCAAAAGAAAGCCACCATGGTTAACAAGAGAGGTTGAGGAAATTATCAGAAAAAAGAAAATGTCTTTTAGAAAATGGAAGTCCAGTTTGGCTGATGAAGAATATGAGAGGGAACACAAATGGTGGCAAAAGAGAAGCAAGTTAGCTGTAAGGGAGGCAAAAAAGGATTATGAGGAACGCATGGCTGCGAACATCAAGACCAGCAACAAACAGTTCTTCAAGTACATCAAATGCAGGAAGCCAGCAAGGGAAGCGGTAGGCCCGTTAGATGACAAAGGAACAAAGGGTGTGCTAAAAGATGGCAGGGAGATTGCAGAGAAGCTGAATGAATTCTTTGCATCTGTCTTCACCCAAGAGGAGGTGAGGAACATTCCTGCACCTGAACCAAGCTTCTTAGGAGGCGAATCCGAGGAACTAGCGAAGATAGTGGTAGACAAGGAAGAAGTTCTGGCAGCCATTGATAAACTAAATGTTACCAAATCCCCTGGCCCAGATTGCATTCACCCAGAGTTCTTAAAGAGCTCAAGCATGAAATTGCTGATCTTCTCTCTTTAATATGCAACTTATCCCTGAAATCAGGCTCCATCCCTGAAGACTGGAAGATGGCCAATGTCACACCAATCTTTAAGAAAGGATCTAGGGGGGACCCGGGAAATTACAGGCCAGTCAGTTTGACATCTGTTCCTGGTAAATTAGTAGAATCTATCATTAAAGATAAAATTATAAAACATGTAGAAAAGCAAGACCTGCTGAGAAAGAGTCAGCATGGCTTTTGCAGAGGCAAATCCTGTCTTACAAACTTACTAGAGTTCTTTGAGGGTGTAAGCAGACATGTGGATAAGGGGGAACCAGTGGACATTGTCTACTTGGATTTCCAAAAGGCTTTTGACAAAGTTCCTCACCAGAGACTGTTGAGAAAACTCAGCAATGAAGGAATAAGAGGGGAAGTCCTCCTATGGATTAAAAACTGGTTGAGAAACAGGAAACAAAGAGTGGGTGTAAATGGGAAGTTCTCATAATGGAGAGATGTCGGGAGTGGTGTCCCCCAAGGATCCGTTTTGGGACCAGTGCTCTTTAACCTATTCATAAATGACCTGGAAGTAGGGGTGGGTAGCGTGGTAGCCAAGTTTGCAGATGATACCAAATTATGTAGGGTGGTGAGAACCACAAAAGATTGCGAAGAGCTCCAAGCGGACCTTGATAAATTAGGTGAGTGGGCCCAGAAATGGAAAATGCAGTTCAGTGTAGCAAAATGTAAAGTGATGCACATAGGGGCAAAAAATCCAAACTTCACATACACGCTACAGGGGTCAGTGCTATCAGTCACAGACCAAGAAAGGGATTTAGGCATCTTAGTTGATAGTTCCATGGGAATGTCAACTCAATGCATGGCAGCTGTAAAAGAGGCAAACTCTATGCTGGGGATCATTAGAAAAGGAATTGATAATAAAACTGCAAAGATTGTCATGCCCTTATATAAAGCAGTGGTGCGACCGCACTTGGAGTACTGTGTCCAGTTCTGGTCGCCGCATCTCAAAAAGGATATTGAGGTGATAGAAAAAGTGCAGAGAAGGGCAACAAGGATGATTGAGGGACTGGAGCACCTTCCCTATGAGGAGAGGCTGCAGCGTTTGGGACTCTTTAGTTTGGAGAGGAGGCGGCTGAGGGGGGATATGATTGAAGTCTACAAAATTATGCATGGGGTAGAAAATGTTGACAGAGAGACATTTTTCTCTCTTTCTCACAATACTAGAACCAGGGGGCATTCATTGAAAATGCTGGGAGGAAGAATTAGGACTGATAAAAGGAAACACTTCTTCACGCAACGTGTGATTGGTGTTTGGAATATGCTGCCACAGGAGGTGGTGATGGCCACTAACCTGGATAGCTTTAAAAGGGGCTTGGACAGATTTATGGAGGAGAAGTCGATTTATGGCTACCAATCTTGATCCTCCTTGATCTGAGATTGCAAATGCCTTAACAGACCAGGTGATTGGGAGCAACAGCCGCAGAAGGCCATTGCGTTCACATCCTACATATGAGCTCCCAAAGGCACCTGGTGGGCCACTGCGAGTAGCAGAGAGCTGGACTAGATGGACTTTGGTCTGATCCAGCTGGCTTGTTCTTATGTTCTTATGTTCTTATGTTCTTATGATTTCCAGAATGTAGAGATCAGATCCCCTGGAGAAAATGACTGCTTTGGAGGGTGAATTCAATAGCAGGACACCTTGCTGAAATCCCTCCCCCTCCACAAAATTTATTTAGGCTCCACCTGAAATCTCCAGTAACCCTGGAGTTGGTAACCCCAGGGCCAGGGGATGGGGCGTATGCATTTCAGGAAGTGCCTCCTGTCTTTGCCCCCATAATTTGAGCACTGGTCAAAGGTCCACTACATTTCGTCTGAAACGATGGATCATTACAGATATTTTAGAAGACTGTGGAAAGATTTCTTGGCAGTCATCCTGGTTCCTTCGTCCTAGCTTTATGTTTCATTATTTGCTGAGAACAGCGGTTCTGGAAAAACTGCATGACGCAAGTTAATTGCTGTGCCTCTTTGATACACTTCAGTCAAACATACCAAAACAACTCGTGAAGACTAGTCACTGGATGGCATCAGCAAACCTTGCGTGACCCAAGCAAGCCTACAACAAAACAGCCAAGCTAATCACTGAAGTCCTAGTTATCCAGTTATTTTAAGCACCTGCTACGCAGTAAGATAAATGGGAATTAAGAATTGGGAAATTTGGTGGGATGACTCCCATTGTTTCTAGGATCCATTGCAATATTATTGGAGGGGTTGGTAGGAGATAGGAAATGAAAATGAAAACTTACTGATTTTCCTTTTAGTGCCTCAATGTGATCAGGCTTTGATAATGGTATTGCTGGAACTGAAATTTCCCTTGGGAATTTCTGATCTTCAGAGAAGGTCTCTAGCATCCCAGTGGTTGAAACCTCCTCTTTTCTTGCTTCTTCAGGCACTTTGGCTCCCACTTTCTCTTTGGCTCCACCCGTCACTGATGGAGAGTGCCTCGCAGTATCATCCTCCGCTATTCTTGCCAGTTGAGCCTGATCAGTACTTGACTTGCAAGAAACTGGACCCACCACAGGTGACTTTACCAATTTTACCTGCAGAGGTTTCAGATCATCCAAATGAAGGTGATCTGCAGAGGATGCCTTTGCTATTTTGCCTCGTTGCGCTTTTGATTCATCCTTCCAAATCTGATCAGCAGATGGCATTTTGTCAAGTTTTGCCTGCTTCAATGCTGGGTCTGGTCTCTTTGGTTCACTGGTAGATGGTACTTCTGTCGGTTTTTCTTGCTGGTGTTTCATATTTTCGTTTTGAAACTGCTGTACAATCTTATCAGTGGATGAAGTTTTTGCCAGTTTTTCCTGCTGGATCTTCTCCTTTTGAATATGATCAGTAGATGGTGCTTTGGCCAGTTTAACCTGTTGAAGATTTGTATCGTTCTTCTGAATTTGATCGGCAGATTGTGTCTGAGTAACTGTAGGCTCTTGATTTCCTTTTTGAGCTTCTTTGGGTGATGGTGTCTTAGCCGGTACACCTTCCTGAATTTTATCAGATGGCAATATTTTTGCCAGGTCACCTGGCTCTTGCTTTCGCATGATTTCTGGCGTCTTATCTGCAGATAGCTTTGTGATCAGTTTAAGCTCTTCCTTTGGAATTTGATCAGCAGAGGGTGATTTTGCCAATTCGACCTTCTGAATTTTTGAGTCCTCTCCTTGAATGATATGTGTGATTTTATCAGCTGACTTTGTTTTTTCCAGTTGTTTTTGTTGAGCTGTCAAACTTTCCTTTTCAACAGTCTCTTGAATTTTATCAGCAGAAATGTCCTTTGCCAATTTTTTCTGTTGAAGTTTTGGAGCTTCCTTCTGAATTTCTCGGCCTTCTTTTGGTTTTTCCAGTACCTGAGAAGGTTGTACTGTAGTCTTTTGCTGGGGAGATGATTCAGCAAGCTTAGGCTGGCTTAGAGCAGTGACTGATGGTTTGGATGGTGATTTTGGAAGCGCAGAAGATTTCACCTGGCTCATATCTCCAAGTTGTCCTTTTAATGCTCTCTGTGTCTGGCAATTTAAGCACAGCCATTCTTGTACCTATAACAAAAAATAGGATTAAATTAATAAAGTACACATTTTATTAAAATGTTCATATTGTACTTAGAACTGAAAACAAGATTTCAACTTTACAAATTGCAATTTCTTTGGCTGTAATGCGACATGAACATAAATCTTCTTATACCAATGCAAAAAATTGTCCAGAGTATCATTGCAACTATCTCGAAGTGTCATTTTACACCATCCACTGCTTTTAAAAGTTACAGTTAATTTTCTGACTTTTCAGTAATCAACAGTGGTGGGATCCAAAAATTTTAATAACAGGTTCCGATGGTGGTGGGATTCAAACAGTGGCGCCGCTGCACACACGCACCTCCAGTCTCTATTGGGCAGGGAGGTTGCTTTAGTAACCCCTTTTCGGCACTCAGAAAAAATTAGTAACCACTTCTAGGTCGAATTCTCACTACTGTCTTAGCCAGGTTTCAGAACACAAACTAACCAGGTTTGAGGGACGACCTCCTCGGTCGAATCCCCACTATCGTCTTAGCCAGGTTTCAGAACACAAACGACCGTTAGTTTGTGTTCTGAAACCTGGCTAAGACGGCAGTGGGGATTCGACCGGGAAGGTCGTCCCTCAAACCTGGTTAGTTTGTGTTCTGAAACCTGGCTAAGATGGTAGTGGGTATTCAACCCCAGAGAAGTGGTGAGAACTGGTTGGATCCCACCTCTGGTTATCAAGTAACCAGGAAAATTTATGCACACTGCCAAAATCAAAGTATGGGTGGCTTTTCAAGGGTATTGAAATCCAACAGTAAAACACACCTTGAAATCCTGGTTTGACCAAGAGTATTTGATAGTCAAGAAACAATTGATATTCCAGTTCAATTTATGTAGGCTGACGAATACCAGAACCATTCCTCCTGAATTACAAGCTCAAAAATGGACATTACATGCTAATTTACTCCAATTTACTGGCTCCAATTTACTCAGACAGCTAGATCTAAAATCTCTTCTCTCTTCTGGCAAGTTATTTCATGAGCATTTCAGATATCTGTATTCTGCCCTATGGGGGATTTGGAGGTGAGGGCTTTTTTTTCTTTTTTGGGCTTCCCATGCTGCAGGAAAGCCTTGTGGAGTGGGTGAAGTGCCACTGAAGTGTCAACATCCCCACCCACCTGACAGCTCTGGATTCAGCTGAAAACAACTAAATGAGGAAAATGAACATTTTGATGAAGAACTGAAGGATATGAATTTTAAAAATTCCTACCGGATAGAATGGAATTCACCCCTGTTTGACCAACAGAATTCAACCCTGGTTGACCAAAATATCATGAATTTCCACACTGGGTACTGATTCTTTAGATACTTTGGACTTAACAACACAGAGGATAACAGCAATGTAAATGAAGACGCAGGTAACAACAGCTCCTCCTCAGCTTCTTTTTCAGAAGATCTACAATTTCACTCCATCAGAAACATTTTATCCAGCAAGAAAAAGAAGTCAGTTTCAAGAGAAGACACATCATCAGCCGGTTGAGATGGTTACTTTGATTTTAAATTTATCTCACAGAACTCTGAATGTCTCAAAGAGGGAGCTAGCCTTTGTCCTGACTCCAAAATATCTTGACTAGGGAGCTAGCCTTTGTACTGACTCCAAGATATGATCCATAGACTTCTGATGTAGAAATGTTTACATTTATTAGAACTCTTAGGTTGAAGGCATATTTCAAAAAACACTCAGCAAGGGACTCTTAGCCTCGCTCTTTTCCACCCATATCATGGTTTTTACAACCAGCCCCTATTTCACCTGCCACCTGACATACAGGTTTCTGAGAACAAATTATCTCATGATTTGGAAAAAAAAACCTTGAAAAAAATCTTAACCAAAGTAATTTAAAACACAATGAAAAAAAGTGGTGGTGAAAAGCCTGGCCTGTGTTATGAATATACAACCAAAGAAGTGAACAAATAGTGAACTGTAATGATTCAGAATAGACAGGATTATGAATTTAAAGTTATGAGAATTTTAACAACCAATGTTGTCATGCAGCCATAACCCAAGGGGATCTTTACATCATATCCACATTATTCTAGAAGAGTTATGACAAGAGTTAGACCTGGGAGATACAGTTTTTGTATAGTCCCGTAATCCCGGCACTTGATGTTTTTCTCAAAATTCACAAGAATGTTTTCTTTCCTTCAGGAGAGTATTGTCTCTGAATGTGTTTTGGATTCCCAAGTATACAGATTTCTTTTGTTCCTTTGATACCGTGGATTTTATTAACAAGTTGGTAGGAATATTACATGTCAGTGAGGATGTTCTCCTAGCTACCATAGATATCATCTCCCTATATCAGTGGTGGCGAACCTTTGGCACTCCAGATGTTATGGACTACAATTCCCATAAGCCCCTGCCAGCATAGACAATTGGCCATGCTGGCAGGGGCTGATGGGAATTGTAGTCCATAACATCTGGAGTGCCAAAGGTTCGCCACCACAGCCCTATATCATCTCCAAGATGGAGGCACTAAGAATGATTGAAAATGCTGTCAGTAGACGACAAGTTAGACACCGACTGACTTAATTTTTTTATGCTACTAGCAGAAATTACTCTCAGAAAGAGCTATTTTGTATATAATAATAATAAATTCATTTGACAGATGAAAAGGGAGGTCATCCATGGCTCCAGAGACTGCCAATGGCACATGGGACAGACTAGCTAATCATACTGATAAAATTGTTGCGTGAAAAAGAGGCTGAATGGATTTTGAAACTGTTAACTTTGATTCCTTGTGGGTTAAATGAGGACCTGGGTCTTTTACAATCAGCATAGATAAAAGACAAACTGCATTCTCTTCTCTTTTCAATGTTTACTCAGAACCTGTGGGGGGAAAAGGCTGTGGGGAAAGGGTTACTTCCCTGGTCCAAGTATTATTATGTGACACTTTATTCCTCAGGCATGACCTGAACTGCATGCTTTATTAGATGAAGTTCTATATTGCTTTGCGTACATGTTTTATTGCTTGCAATTTGATAATGAATTTTTTTTCAATTTCATATTCTATCTTGTCTTTCATTCATGTTCCTTCTAAATGTGTCTTTTGCATTTTATTGTTTCATATAATTTTATTAATATTTCTTTCTTACCGTGTTTCAGACCCTAGATGAAGCTGCCCCAGAAATGAGCAAGTGATTTTTTCAGTATCTATATAGTCAATATTCCCTTTCCTACTGCACCGTCAGCATTGGGCTTTGCTTTCTTTGGTCTTGGATTTAGCCTGGCCACACTGTCAGTCAGTCTCATGCCCTGAATCCAAGCTTTGGCTGTCACCCATTGAGAAAGATGCAGAAAACACATTTTATGCAGAAAGGTTGAAGGGAAGAGGTTTGTTGAACTTTGGGGGGGGAAGAGAGATTGATGGTGGACAAGATTGCACACTTCAATTAACCGAAGGGCATAAGAAAGGAGGCAAGGACTTGCTCTCTCTTTTTCTAGAGGACAGGACTATTGGATTTCAGGTGGGTAGAGTTCAATCTGAGAATTGGGAATTTCTGTGTGTCAAGAATGCCTTTGGCAAACAAGCCAGTCCCTTTGTGAAGAATAAATCAAACCTGACATTAAAACCGATGATATTGAGAAACCAGTGAGAGGAAAAACTCAGTGTCCTGAAACACACTCTTACTGGTCTAAATGTCACAATTTCTCAACAAGAGGAACTGCAGAATTTGAAGTCACCAAGAAGTCTGCTCAGCCATTAACCAGCGTAGCAGACTGTATTATCATGAAATGCAGCTATATATATCTGGAGGTTCCCTTTAGACATTATGGCCAGCAGTCATTGATGGACCCTTCCTCCATGAATCTGTCTAATCCACTTCTAAACCCATCTATTCTTGTGGCAAACACTATGATCCATTGGCAGTGAGTTCCACTTTTTAATTATTTATCGAGTAAAGAAGCATTTTCTTCATGTCACATGTCCTGAATTATAAGGTGAAACTTGTCTCTGTGTGGGCTGAACACATCTATTCTGTGAAAATTAACTAGGGAACATAGTAAGGAGGACACTACATGAAATATGTTTGTAGACTGGGAAGAAGACAGCGCTGGCGATCATCATATTTTGATAGCTACATGACAAGTACATAGTCATATCACTATATTGTAAAATTCTTGAGCTTTTCAAGCATACTAGGAGTTAGCCATCTGTGACCATTGCATTGACTTGCATCCAGGGCACATAAGGCTATTTCACTGAACTGGTCTGTCTTAATTGTCTATGATGTACAGGTCAAGGAAAGTCCAAGTTTCAGTCACCTGAGAAGCAATAAAACTGATTTTCAGCTATCATTCATTCCAGCTGGCCACTTTTAATCTGGTACATTTTTACTGCAAATTGGCCAAGTTACAGCCTTTGTCTTTGAACACTATGGATTCCAGAGCTGACTTTGTGTAGTTTCCCATTAGAAACTGTGACTTTTGTCGAGACTGCAATGATACGGCACCGAGTGATTGTTGTGCATTTCAAAAGGAACATTTAATGGCAAGTTGCTGTAAATACTGGCGAAACACCTTTTAATACTGAGATAAAGCTTTTGGTATTTGGGGGGGGGGGCTTGCCTCAAACTTGCCTAAAACATGTAAAACTTATCCAAATGGATTTTAGCAACAGAAGACCTCCTCCCATAAGAAGACCGCAATGATGTTTGACCCTAACTGTTATCCTGAAGTGAGAAGAAGCATGGATTGATTGGTTTTTGATCCTACTTTGTTGGATTGTTCCAGTAGCTTTGGGGAAATTTGTGGATGTAGCTGGAGGAGTCCAGAAACTACTGTGTTGACTGAGGTTTTAAGATAAGCAGCTGCTGAGATGCCAGGAGAACCAGATTACACAGAATTGTATTGTACACCTAAGGGGGGAAATAATACCCCCCTGAATACTGGCATGCATAATCATGCTATACAGGAGTACTTTCCCTTCAACCTAGTCTGAAACTTATCATTGGAAGTCCCCAGAGTGCATGGCTGATTACTGACCAGAGCATGAAGATTCACAAATATGTCTGCAATTCTGACAAACAAGAAAACCAGGTCCATGACCAATAGAAACAGCATGGACTGGCATATTGTTTTGTGATACTGAAACAATGGTATTGAGGAATGGACATTTGGGTGCCAGAGTAAACAATAAATGAAGGGAAATTACATGTCCACATCTGTTTCTCCATCCTACAGAAAATGACACCCACTGCAAGTACTGAAAGCTCTAAGGCAGCCAGATCTACCCATTGCTTTCAACTGAAGGTAGACCAGCTCTCCAGAGAGTGGGTTTACTTGCCATTAAAATGAATTCTTGCTGTTAAGAACTGGTAGACCTGGCCTTTGTGGTGGCCAGGTCTACCCACTGCTTTTAACTTTGTGTAGACCCCCTCTCCAGCGCAGTGACTCCTGCTTTGCAAAGGGGCAGCCAGGGTATCCCATGCAAGTAGTGCCTGGGGCTCATATCCTGGCTTGCCTCACCCTAAATATGCCAGGGTCGATGGGTACAGGAACCATCCTGGTAACACTCAAGCAAAAGATATTAAGACCTTAGATGAGAGTAGGCTCTTTGCATCTTGGGATCCACTTGACTGTGGATTCAGCCTTGCTACCTTCAGAGGCCCATTTCTGGGACTTAAAATCTGGGACTTAGTCTCTTGTTAACGTGAGCAGTTTTCTGTATATGTTTACATTTTTGGTCTTTATTCCAGTAGGTTTTGCTCTTCCCATATATATGAAGCATACTTTTTAAGAGCTTTTCTTTCTAAGGAACTTTGGGTCTGGACAGGCCGAAAGCTGCTGTGCTCTGCACTCCTGGACTCCCATGCTGGTATCTTCCTACTTGAGGGCTGAGAGGCTCACAAACTTGTGAGACTCCTGTCTTTTTAACTTCCCTGGAACAGCAGCTATGAAACTGCAGCTTGCTTGCTAGGAAAGTGAGCCAAAACTAGAAGGAAAGAAAGGTGGTAGAGGGGCAATCAATAGTTTAAAATTTAGATTTCAATGGACTGATATGCATTAAGTTTACTCTCATGTTTGCAACTTTTGTTTCAAGTGTATTTGCAAGGTTTACAGCCCAATCCACAGCCCAGGGTGGCCAGGGACGGTGCCGCTGCCGTGCTGCCCTGTCTCTCCAGAGGGTTTTCCAGTGGTGCGGGGAAGCAGAAAAATCCCCCCTGCCATCAGAAAATTCTCCATAATGCTAAATGGACTTATGCCACCTGAAAGCCCCAAGCTGGATTGTATGTGCCTGCAAAGCTGAGGAGGGAGCCGACTAGCTTTGGCTCCACCCCCAGAAATGCCTTAGTCTGTCCCTTCCCCACACTGGCATCCTTGTTCCAGTTCTAAGGTGTCTAGTTTGCTCCACTGGCTGCCTTCAGTACAGCTACTGTTCTTTCCACTCAGGCACATATTGGTAATGCTGTTGGACTGTGATCTGAGATATCCAGTTCGAGTCCCCACTTTGCCAGCGAAATGTGCTGGGTGAACTTAGGCCAGTTACATATTCTCAGCCTGACCTACTACACAGAGTTGTTGTGAGGACAAAATGGAGGAGATGAGGTAAACCGCTTTAGGACATAAAATACATAGAATATTAAGAAAATGTAGAAAGAAGTTGGGCTGCCAACCTCCACATGGGGATTGGAGATCTCCCACTATTGCAATTGATCTCCAGGCAACAAAGATAAGTTCCCTTGGAGAAAATGGCTGCTCTGGAGAGTGGATTCTATGTCACTATGCCTACCGAAGTCCCTTTCTATCCCCAAATTCTGCCCTCCTCAGATTCCACAAAACAAAATCTCCAGGTATTTCCCTCAGAGTTGGTGACTCCAGAAGGCCAGCTTGTGATCATATATGTTTCCAACAATTTTTCACTCCCTGATTGACATCAAACACCAAACGAGCATAGAGAGTGTTGCAATGATATTAAAGGCAAATAACTTTAAATACATATTGTGAGAGTTCCCCTTTGCCAGAGCTTCTGACTGTGAAAACAACAATGAAGGGAAGTAGAAACTGTGACTCTGACTTTCTGACACTTCTGAGGCATTGATATGCCCATACTGATTTTCTGATAGATAAAAAGTTAATGTTATCCACTGATGGAGCAGCAGTGGCGTAGGAGGTTAAGAGCTCATGTATCTAATCTGGAGGAACCTGGTTTGATTCCCAGCTCTGCCGCCTGAGCTGTGGAGGCTTATCTGGGGAATTCAGATTAGCCTGTACACTCCCACACACGCCAGCTGGGTGACCTTGGGCTAGTCACAGCTTCTCAGAGCTCTCTCAGCCCCACCTACCTCACAGGGTGTTTGTTGTGAGGGGGGAAGGGCAAGGAGATTGTAAGCCCCTTTGAGTCTCCTGCAGGAGAGAAAGGGAGGATATAAATCCAAACTCTTCTCCTCTTCTTCTTCTGATACAGATTGCACTTGCAGACTGAAGACGAAGTCTAGAAACAATCTACAAGTCAGCTGTCCTGGGTAGACCAGGCCCTCTAAGAAGTGATCCCATAGCTGATGAAAGCAAAATCTAGGGTGTGTGTGTGTGTGTGTGTGTCAGAATGTCTGCTGATCAGGAGGCCTGGTGGACCTCCCCCCAAGAGCTACTTAAGTCTCATTTTGGAGTGGGCAACAAACAAACATTAGATAAGGTAGAATCCACGTTAAGGAACACTATGATAAAACAAGCTTTTAATGGGACACTTTCATTTCACAGGAGCTTTTGTGCAAGATGAACCAAAACTAGGATTTCCATTGTGTATATGGGGAAACATGGGTGGCTACCAAACATCTGCAACTCCCCAGAATCATTACTGCTCTTGGGCCACTACCAGTCTTAATGCAGCTGTAATGTGTGCCTCAGTTTTTGCCTTGTAACTTTTCAAGGGGAAAGTAAATATTAGCAAAGCAAGACTCAAAATAAGCCAATTAACTTATTGCCATATTAAGGTGGGGCAATCATATAATCTCAGGGGAGAACAGCAGGAATGAAAAGAAAGCTACAATTGGCCTGCGGTTAAAAACAACAGCCATCAAACTGAACAGCATTATCAGTTTTTCAGTCAAACGCAATGCAGCATTTAAAGCAAGCATGCTCAAGGGCATATGGAAAAGACCAAAAGAAAATACACATATTTTGCTGTTGTGCATCAATAAGCAATTTGTTTTATATAACTTGTTAGGAGTAACTATGGCAACAAAATAGTTTCAGAAAAATACACATCTGCAGCATTAGCGGGAGCCAGAAGAACCTTCTTCAAGATGAAGCCTGCAGAAGTCCAGGTATGCTTGCGGTTTCATGTGATAAATGTCACTTTGCCTGAGAGTATGAGTGCTACACAAATGAGTCCCTAAGTGGAAGTTCTGATTCAGAGCCTCTGGGCACTGGTGAAGTTGTGGTATGAACTTTCCAGTTACTACGAACTGCCACTATTCAATCTCAACTAAGTCCTGGTGGCTATGAAAAAGCAACAGAGGAACAGCTGAGCATAACCATTTAATTATTTCCTCAAAACATGGTATAATTAATTGACACCCAAAATACTTTCTATAAGTTCTTTCCCAATCTAGCAGCTTTGGTGTATATTTGGTCAAGCAGTGGCAGCTGTATCTTTTCAGTGCCTTAGAAAACTCGGTGGCTTTGGGGATGAGGGTACTCTATCTTCTTTGATGCTGCATAGGTCGACCTTTGCTTTCATAAAGCTCCACATAGGTGCCCATAAGAGTATAAATATAAATTCCCAGTTCCACTTCCATACAGTGATATAAGTGCAACTAGATGCTTATGAATAAGCAAGCAAGATGCTCACCAGTTTGTAGAGGGAGACAAAAGAGACAGAGGGAGAGCCAACTGTCTCCCTCTATGGTTACCCTTCACTAGTGGGTGAAAACTTTTAGTTTCATTTGGCATTCCCTCAATAACTCTTATTAGCCCTCCTGTTTGTCTATTTATATGTTTTATGTACTTTTAAATAGCTAATGAACATTTACTGTTTGAAATGTTTTACTATCTGAAATGTTCACTCCCAAAGGAAATCTCAGCTGTGTCCTTCTCTCAACTTGTGATCACTGGAGTGGAATGTTTTGCACACTGATCATCTGTGTTTGATGAATTCCAGCAGGTTTGATTGTGGGGAAAAAAACCACATGATGGTGCATGCATCAAAAGCCACTTTCCTTCCCCATTAGTTACAGTGTCTCCCACCTCCAATGGGCAAAAGTCACATGGTTAGAAACAAAGTAACATTTTACATTTTGAGATAGGACTCACTAGTTTGGCTTCTTTCTCTCTGTTACAGAAGCATTACATGGTCTTCATTAACAGCTCCCAAACTGCTGGAAACTAGATATATTTGTACTGACATGTTCTCAGTATAGCCCGCTAAAACTGCTGCAAAAATCTTATTTTTTTCAAGCATTAAAAATGAACCTAGCAGCTTGTTTTGTTACAGCATTCTTTACATACATACATACATACATACATACATACATACATACATACATACATACATATATGTATATATGTATATGTGTATGGTAGCCATGTGACATACAGAGAACATTGCAAGTGATACTTTATGCTATTTTATACTTGCCTATATATATATATATATATATACACACACACGCATACACACACACACACACACACACACACACACACACACACACACACACACACACACACACACACACACACACACACACACACACACACACACACATATAGGCAAGTATAAAATAGCATAAAGTATCACTTGCAATGTTCTCTGTATGTCACATGGCTACCATACACACATACACACACACACAAGGATATATATATGAATGTGGCACGTCATGGTAAGACATGTTTCTCTTCATGGCACAGTTTGGAGTGATTGTGTGGTGGAGTATATGTTTTGTCCACCTCACAGGTGGGAGTGGTATGAGGCATATTTGCATGTGTCCAGGTGGAGTCCAGGTGAAGTTCATTTGCAATTGCATCTACATCTGCAGTTGAATCTGCAGTTGAATCTGCAACCACATTTACAATCGTATTTGCAACTGCATTTTCAATCACATTAGCATGTGTCCAGGTACGGTTGCATTTGTAGTTGCATTTGAATGTCTGAGTTTGAATGTGTGAGTTTGGTGTTTTTTAGTACTGGTAGCCAGGTTTTGTTGATTTTTAGACTCTCTTCCTTTTTGTTGAAACTGTCCCAGTGTTTGTGGATTTCACTGGCTTCCCTGTGTAGTCTGAAAGAAGCTGCAACTGCAAAGGGGGAGGGCAGACTGCCACCTTTGCCCCACTGCAAGCGATGGGCTCCTGGGTCAGCTGCTGGGGGGATGAGGAGGGTTTCCCAGGCTGGGAGGGAGGGTGGCCTGCTGCTTTTGGCCCACTGCAGACAGGTTGCTTCTGGGTTGGGGGTTGGGAGAGAGTGCGGGGAAGCAGGATGGCTTTTTCTGGGCTGGTGGGGATTTGCTGACTTTGTGCCGTCTCTCTGAGGCTTGATGTAGTGGTGGGGAGAGGGTTTGTGGGAAGTGGGAGGGGAGGGCAGATGGGGGAGGTTGTTCGCAGACCCGGTAGGACTTTCCAGACTGGCTAGGTGGCCTCTTGCTGTGTTTTAAGTGGGACGAACCCTCAATCAGTGGGCGCACAGGGCAGACTCCTGCATGCCCATTGCATGCCCACTGGTTGAGGGTTTGCCGTTGGGTCAGTTTGCATGATCGTGAATTATATAGGCTGAGATAGTTAAGTTTATGCGACAAATATGGCATAAACACATATACTAGTCAGTTACATCTGTATCATTGGCACCAGTTAATGACTTACAGTACTTGTTTCTAGGAGAATCAGGAGATCACTTTGGAGAACACCATCTAAGTTTTGGGCACAGCACGAAAACATAAGGTGCTAATTGATACAAAAGTTGGATTAATTTTGGCCTCTTGCCTCTATAGAGAAATATACCTTTCTGGAGGATGATCTTTACCCACCAGCTTCCAGAATTCTCAGCAAACCCCCTGAATGCTACCTGGACAGTGTAGTGCAGTGGTTAAGAGTGGCAGACTCTGATCTGGAAAACCAGGTTCAATTCCCCACTTGTCCACATGAAGCCTCTCAGAACTCTCAGCCGCACCTACATCACAAGGTTCTCTCTCTCTCTCTCTCTCTCTCTCTCTCTCTGTGTGTGTGTGTGTGTGTGTGTGTGTCGGGATACTGATAAGCTACTTTGAGACTCCTTATGTAGAGAAAAGCAGAGTAATCTCTTTTTTTCTTGCCAGTTCTGGAGATTTTGGGGTTGCAGCCTGAGAAAGGCAAGCTCTGGAGTGGAGAAGGGCTTCAGTCATGTATAATGTCAGAGTTCAGCTTCCAAACCAGTCATTTCCTCCGGGTGAACTGATCTCTGTCACATGGAGATCATCTGTAATCCCAGGAGAGCTCCAGTTACAACCTGGAGGGTGGCAACCTTATCCTAGCACAATACCCTTCTGCTGCTGACAATGAGGCCCATCCATTCTAACATAATTATCCTTGCTAATGTGGATTAGACCATCTGAATGAGTTATAGGAACTGAATGAATGCAGGTAATAACAGCCAGCTCAGGAGGGCCATGCATTCTATCCTGAAACATCACATCCATGCAGAGCCTATGTGCTGCATTGCTAGATGATAGTCATTGGTGTTATGATGCCACCAGATGCTTTCTAAGTGGAAGGGAAACCAAATTGTCGCTGCAAGCTGATATACAGCAGTACTCCAAAATAAATCACACAAGCTAGAGAATGCTGTGGCTCTAGAAGTTATTTAAGTGGTAAGTCAGAAGATGACCTTTAGATCAAAAATCTTCCATGTGCTTTTTTTATACTACCTCCTTAAGTCACAAAGTCTGTTAGGAGGCAATTTCTTGGGACATTATGGAAACAGAGTTAAAATCTTTGCCACTACATGACGGTACATTAACACAGCAAGGCAATATAAGGGTAGGTTGTGATCATACATTGCTGGAGATTGCGCATTATCACAATCACTCACAATGACACAGGAAAATCCAGTTGTGGATAACTGCTATAGGGAAACAGCCAGCAGTTTTATAGATGGATTTACAAAATGTATATGCCGCCTCTTCAGACCTACTTGAAGTGGCTCATGAGGTATGAACAGTACAATAAAGTCATAAAACTAGTATCATATAGGCAAGTATAAAAATAGCATAAAGTACCACTTGCAATGTTCTCTGTATGTCACATGGCTACCATATTGGTGTTGTGGAGATAAGAGGCCGCCTGGCAGGGGGAACCATTCCAGGCGACTCAGTGTCTGGGGAACAATTAGAGGGACTATTGACCACCTGACAGCCTAAAATGTTAAGTCTGGGTAAAAACAAGTGTTTTGGCCTGGCATCTAAAGTGGAGAACCTGGACCCATCTAGACAAGGTGGGTTTAGAAACCTTTGAGGTTCTGTCAAGGTTCAGCCTGCGCCAGCCCCTTTCTGGTGGAACAAGCAAGATTTGAGCAAACACAGGAAATTATAACTTCTTAGGATCTTGTAATGAATCTTACAATCTTGTGGGCCCCAGAGATTCTTTGTGATTCCCCTACCACTTTGTTGCTTCGTTTCTCTGAATTCTATGACCTTTTATTCATTGAACTACCTTGCAAGACGACACTTACAGAATCCTGCCCGGCTTAGAGACAGCAGCTTTGTGGCTAACGGGCCACACACACACACACACACACACACACACACACACACACACACACACACACACACACACACACACACACACACACACACACACACACACACACACACACACTCACACACTCACACACTCACACACACACACACACACTCACACACACTCACACACTCACACACTCACACACACTCACACACACTCACACACACACTCTCTCTCTCTCTCTCTCTCATGTTGCCAAGTGCTCGAGCTGTTTGATGACTCAGCTACTAGTTGCCATGAGGTTGGAAGATGGCTCTCATCACTGAAAGGAGATGTGCTGTTGCCATGATAGCAGCAGAAAGCATGCTTGGTCCTTGCTGGCTCAGGCCAGGCCCATGATCTCAGCTGGAAGAGGTGGGAATGCCCCAGCGCAACTCCAGTCCTGGAGGTTTCTGATTGCTCCTTAGTGTGGGGGTCCTAAAGCAGAAAACTAGAGGGGAAAGAGGGATGGAGCATAATCAGAGGAAGAAAAAGCAGCAAAATGGGTATCTTTCCTAAAAGTGAAAATCCAGAGAGCTCAACCCATACTTGGGTTCCCTAGTATGGGAAAAGGCTGGCCTGGTGAGGAGGAGCCCTTCCACAAAATCCATGCAAGTCTGCACAGGAGCCTGCCTCCCACTCCACTGTCTGCACAGGGTCTTGGATTCCCCTCCACTGGGTGCTGGAGTGGCTGCCTGCCTCTACAACAGAGTGGTTACAATGTCCTGTAGACTGCCTTCCTTTCTCTCAGACTGAAACACATGTAGCTCTAAAGCATGCCAAGAATTCTAAGGCATTTATCATCTACATTCAGTGAAAATTCCATCCCTGTTCACATTTTAAGATAAAACCGACGTACAACCTTCCCATCAAATATGCACACAATCCCCACTGCCTTTGATGAACTTTGAGCGCCAGTGGGTGTGATTTCCCCACTCCTCTACATGAGCAGCAGACTCTTAGCTGGCGAACTGGATTTGTTCCCCACTCCTACACGGGTGACCTTGGGCTAGTCACAGTTCTACCAGAACTCTCTCAGCCCCACTTATCTCAAAATATTTCTGTGGTGGGGAGAGGAAGGGAAGGAATTTGTAAACTGCCTTGAGTCTCCGTACAGGAGAAAAAGGTGGGGTATAAATTCAAACACTTCTTAGGCATGCCTACCAAGACACAGGATAGATGTACCTTTATACAATTTCTGCTTCAAATCAGCACAAACTTCCTATAATGTATCAAGGCCAGAATGTTCACTGGTGAGGCAGAACATTTAATTCAGACACAAGGCCCAGAAAAGTACAGAACAAACAGCTGAAAATTTGGGTATGGGGGTGGAAGGAGAGCTGAGTGAAAGAACAGAGTATGCCAAAAACTCCTACAGTGAGAATTTCACCCAAACACATATCTGTTTTTTTAAAAAGGCTAAATATCTTTGGTTTGTATGGATAGTGCATATTTTGATGTGCTCGCAGAAGGAAGCCCTCACCAAGACAGCAAGCACTAAACCAGCACATATACAATAGTTTGGAGAAATATTTTTCAAGGACTCAATAATAATTTATAGCAATGCTTTTCCTCCTAATATCAGCTGAACAGTGCCAGATTTACCTATAGGCTTAGCAGACTGGAGCCTAGGGCCTCAGAATGTAGGGGGTCTCCAGCTAATGTGTATAATATTTTTGGAAGAATATGACAGTAAATTTATAATTTCATTTCCCTAAAAAATCCTATTCTACAAGGGGCTGGATGAAGAAAAAGAGTTTGGATTTATTCCCTGCTTTTATCTGTCCTTCAGGAGTCTCAAAATGGCTTACAACTTTCTGATCTTCCTCTCCCCACAACAGACACCTTTGGAGGGGCTGAGAGAGTTCTGAGAGAACTGTGACTGGCCCAAGGTAATCCAGCAAGCTTCATGTGTGGAGAAGTAAGGAAACACTCATTCACCAGATTAGACTCTGCCACTCATGTGGAGATGTGGGGAATCCAACCCGGGTCTCTAGATTAGAGTCCATCACTCTTAACCACTCCACCACACTGAACGGAAAACAAATTGTGCAAATCCTCCACATGAGTCCTTCCTCCTTGAACATAAGCAGTCATTTCTCTCACCCTGCAGTCATTTACACCTGACTCTCAGAAATCACCCTTCCCAGAAAGATCCATGGAAACAATTAGGTGTGAATGATCCGAGCCACACTCTGCAACAAAACTTTCTCCAAGCAAGACCTCACTCATGATCCACTTAAGCACAAGGAATGCCTTGTTTGCTTATGGCCAAAGACAGTCAGGATTTCAAGTCTAAAAAACTGAAGGCTGAACAGCAGATTAATGGCAAGGCTGGGGTATTTATTTGGCCTTTGACTCTGCAAAGCAGTTTAGGAGAGATAAACAAGCCTGTATTATAGTGAGGTGCTATTCAAGTGGTTCTCCAAGGAGATGGTCAAGGCAGGCTATAGGCAATCCCATAATGATATGAAGTACTGATCCATTTCCTTCAGAAAAAAATCAAGGAGGTAACTGTCAGTCATTGTGTTGTAGAGAAAAGACATTATCAGAGCAATCAGAACAAAGGATTCCTTAAGAATCTTTCACTGGTCATGCACACATTCTGCTTCATTACTGCTGAATTTTCCGTGGCCAGTTAATGAAGTATGAAGAGTTCTGTCAATTTCACAACTTCAGAACCAAATTTGAACATTGTGATCACTGTTGCTTTAAAACAGCATTATGTTCCTGCAATAACACACATGAAATTAAGGCTAATATAGAAGAGGAAGGAAAAAGACCCACTACTATCACACAAAAGGATGGGTGACACCTGGCTTGACAACACTACATGTGAAAAGGATCTGGGAGTCTTAGTGGACCATAAACTAAACATGAGTCAGCAGTGTGATGCGGCGGCCAAGAAAGCCAATGCAATTTTGGGCTGTATCAATAGTAGTACAGTGTGAAGATCGAGGGATGTAATTGTACCTCTCTATTCTGCATTGGTTAGACCTCACCTGGAATATTGTGTACAGTTCTGGGCAACACAATTTAAGAAGGATATTGAGAAGCTGGAATGGGTCCAGAGGAGGGCAACAAAAATGGTAAAAGGTCTAGAGTCCATGTCCTATGAAGAGAAGCTTAGGGAGCTGGGGATGTTTAGACTGGCGAAGCGAAGGTTAAGGGGGACATGATAGCTATGTTTAAATATCTGAAGGATCCCATGTCAAAGAGGGAGCAAGCTTGTTTTCTGCTGCCTCAGAGATGAGGACACAGCGTAATGGGTTCAAGGTGCAAGAGATTCCACCTAAACATTAGGAAAAACTTCCTGGCTGTCAGGGCTGTTTGACAGTGGAATGCACTTCCTTGGAGTGTAGTGGAGTCTCCTTCTTTGGAAGTTGTTAAACAATTTAAAACCATTGATCTGGGCAGGCATTCCTTTCTTTTGGAAAGAAACATGTATACCTATATGTCTGGGGCTTTTTCTGCACAGACCATTTAAAATGTTGTTTAAACATTTTTAAAAGGACCATTTTGGCTTTTTTTTTGTCCACATAGCATGGAAAAATAAAGTGTTCTCAGTGAAAACGGTTCTTTTTCCAGTCACTTGTCTCGCCCACCATTTTCTGCTGCTTGTGTTCTCCATGCTGCCTGCCATTTGCTGCATTTCCCACAATTTCCTCTGCTTGCATTGCAGCCGTCCGCCTATTCAGTGTTTAAATTACATGAATAGAATTAGTTTTTCTTGCTGATTCTGCGCACGTGTTGTTTCTCCTTTTTTGTTTTCAGTGAGATGCCTTTGAAGCTACAGAGACTCAAATTATGCACTTATTGCTGATTCTAATATCGAATCTGTGTAGCTTCAAAGACACCTCATTGGAAAAAAAGGGAAAAAAACCCACACATGCGCAGAATTGACAGGAAGGATTAACTTTATTCATGTACTTTAGATACTGAAAAGGCGGGCGACTACGATGCAAGCAGAAGAAACCTCTGTGGGAAACACATGCAGCAAATAATGGGCAGAACAGAGAATCCCTGCAGTGGCAGAAAAATGGGGGGGGGGTGAGCTGTGAAGAAAATGAAAGTGGAAGCTTTAAACTCAGGTGGGAAAAATAAAAACCATGTGGAAATCCTGCAGGAAAACGTTTGATTTACCAGCCTCACAACATTTTATTTGTGTTGCACACAAGGAGAAGGAAAATCAGGCTCTCTTAGGCGGGTCCAATCCACCCGCCAACTTCACTTGTTGAAATGTCCCATGTGTAGTGCCTCTGCACATAGTCTCAGATGCACATCACCTGCACTTTAATGTGCATTAAAATATTTATATCCTGCAGTTCCTCTTGGTTCAAGCCGGTTTACAATAATAGTTAAAAACACTGTCAGTGAAAACCAAAATAAAATAGCAAACTCCAAATCTCTCCTCCTTCCCCGTAAAAGATGCCAGCTGTTTAATATCCCTCAAAAGTCCTGGCAGACAAGCCGGCCTTGCAGTGCCTCCTGAAGATCTCCAGGGAGGCCTTCCCCTCTCACATCTTCAGACAGTCCATCCCACAGAGTCAGAGACACAACAGAAAAAGCCTGGGCTCCCGTTGTCGCTAGATGGGCTGCGCTAAGTGATGGCACAGCCAACAGATGACTGCCTGATTGGTACACAGGAACATCTGGAAAAAGAACGTCCTTCAAATATGTCGGTTCCAGATCATGAATGGTTTTAAAGATCATAACCAGTACCTTGAACTGAGCTTGGAAACAGACTGGTACAAGTAGGGGTGTGAATGCTGGGCAAAATCTAGTGAATACATGGAGGTTGGGATGGGGAAGTAGGCTAGGTCAGCAGACTGTGCTTTCTATATGTCTCGCTCCAAGGGCTTGTCTGCGTGCCCACGTGAAAGCTTGTTAGATCCATTTCTCAAACCAAGAGGAAGCTCCACTTGCAGCACTGGGGTAACTTTACCATAATGAATGAAAACAGATGTTAATATAGCTTGCATCCCTATTCTAGCAATGGGGAAAAGTGCCCCAGAAAATATCCTTCTTTCATACAGAGTCTGGCAGCACCCCAACTTGGGGTTTTTTGACCTGAAGACTTCGACAATTTCTGGTCTATGGGTAACAGAGGTGAAGAGAAAAACATTCTTTTTTTAAAATCTCAAGAATCATAAATATTGAATGAAAGACAGAAAAACAGCAAGGAAGCCCATTTGACACCTAAATGGTAGCAGGACAGAATCATCACAGGTTTCTCTGATTACCCTATGAGCCCTTCACACTTTTTGGCTAACCTACAATGACCTCGGCTTGCAAGACAACATAACCAAAGGCCCTTTTGTTTCTCACTTGCAAATAAAATTCCAAGCAAAGAAATACTAGAACCAGGGGGCATTCATTGAAAATGCTGGGGGGAAGAATTAAGACTAATAAAAGGAAACACTTCTTCACACAATGTGTGATTGGTGTTTGGAATATGCTGCCACAGGAGGTGGTGATGGCCACTAACCTGGATAGCTTTAAAAAGGGCTTGGACAGATTTATGGAGGAGAAGTCGATCTATGGCTACCAACCTTGATCCTCCTTGATCTGAGATTGCAAATGCCTTAGCAGACCAGGTGCTCGGGAGCAGCAGCAGCAGAAGGCCAATGCTTTCACATCCTGCACGTGAGCTCCCAAAGGCACCTGGTGGGCCACTGCGAGTAGCAGAGTGCTGGACTAGATGGACTCTGGTCTGATCCAGCAGGCTAGTTCTTATGTTCTTATGTACTTATCTGCCAGAAATGGAAGTTGGCTCATCTCCTGAGTACCAGAAAACCATTAAATGAAAACCTACTGCCTGCCACAGGTGGTGTTAAAAATATTCAGGTACCCGTTCCCTCATAAGTTAGCCCCAGTCAGCCATCTACAGCTTGGATTCTGACCACTGCACCAACAATGTCATCAGGCTTTCACCTGCACTAGTCAGACTGTAGCCCCAAATCCACCAATGAGTACTGCAAATTTCTCAATCAGGCCAATGGTTAGGTGTCACCACTGAAACACAGGTCGATAAGAATGGCATAGTGCCACCCAAACTCTGGCAATGGTGTCATCCAGCCATCTTCTGCTACCACAACACTGCAAACCTGGACCTTCAGTTCTTCAAGACAGGTGGAACATAATTCATCCTCTCCCATTTTGCTTCAATTCAATTTTTTAACCTACATTATCTTTTTTTTTGCTTATCTTCTCTTTCTCTTGTTCAGAATCAGTCTGTCCACCAGCCAGCCAATCTCTCCCCATAGCCAACTGGTCATGGAATCCTTCCATTCTTTCTGAGGCTCCATTCTATTTCCCCCACAACAGCTTTTCTCCCCATCCTAAACAGTATATCACTTATTTCCTTTCTCTAGGTTGGACTGCTCTGGACTAGCCAATAGAGAGGAACACGATTTGTTATTATTTGGGTATTTTCAAAGCTAAAAGTATCAAAAGAAATGTGTCATTATGCATTACTAAACACCACACAAACAGAAAAGCATAATAGAAAACACTATGGAGAGGAACAGAATTTAATATTATTTGGGTATTTTAAAGTTAAAAGTGTCATAATAAATATATCATGCATTACTAAAAATAACATAATAAACAAAACATAATAAATATTATGGTTGGAAAATATGTTTTGGCTTTTGTCATGTTATTGCTTATTGCCTTTATTTTCCCTCTGATCTCTTAGTTTCTAATCTGTATCTTGTTAGGGTAATGTAATTTTTTGCTGGTTGAGTGCTTTGTCTCCCTGGCTTCTTTTATTGCCTAATAGATTTACTACATGCATCTGGGAGTTGTGCAGATAATAGACTGGACAATTCCAATTTTGCCCCAGTGTTTTATGCCTGACTATACGAATGCAAGTGGACACCCTAAGATGGCTGGCTGGTCACAGGGACTGATCAGATGGAAAATGAAGGATTATAAACAGTCTGTTTTACTGGTTCTGATGGGTTTTCTGGGCTGTGTGGCCGTGATCTGGTGGATCTTGTTCCTAACGTTTCACCTGTATCTGTGGCTGGCATCTTCAGAGGTGTATCACAGAGGGAAGTCCACATATGTAACAGACTTCCCTCTGTGATACACCTCTGAAGATTCCAGCCACAGATGCAGGCGAAAAGTTAGGAACAAGATCCACCAGACCACGGCCACACAGCCTGGAAAACCCACCAGAACCAGTTGAATCCGGCCGTGAAAACCTTCGACAATAGTATGTTTTACTGATTCCCAGTTTCCTACACCTGTTTTCTTTTTTAAAAAACTTGTTTTTATTGAGTTTCATAGGCAAAGGTTTTTAACTGTTTTCCCCCCAATAAAACAAACTGATCATTCAATGTATCACATTTTCATTCTACTGTACTCAAAGGAGAACAGGGCAGCACACGTGCTTGCAGTCAACATGGCTGTCAAAGGTGGATCAAGAAAAGTGAAACAAAGGCTCTTTCATTTTAACCCTCCTCCTTAAAAAGAGCCCTTATCCAGTTGGAATGAAGCCATGCAAAGGTCTTCTGTGGAGCTGATGAATCAGAAGTACACATCAAACAGAGTTATACAGAGAAACATCTACACTTTCAATGTGCATTTCCTGTCAAAGTGTCTGAAAATGGAAATGTTCCCAACAAGTACTGTTGGGCATCAAATGGAAAAGCCCATTCAGAAGGCAGAGTCATAACTTCAGTAAATACTCTCCTACCAACCAGCTTCTTCGGAAGAAATTCAAAATTCATTCCGGTCTGTTGGGATAATGATCTAAATGGCTCTTCTAATTCCATACCAGACCCTTTGTATGTAGGGTACTAAGCCAAATGTATACAACATGGTCTGTAAGAGGACTTCTCGAAAGAGAATAAAATGCTGGGGTTTTAAAAATGATATCTCCTTGCAGCCACTTCAGTTGTGTGTTTCAACTTCAAAGATGCTCTCAGATGTTGTCTAATTAACGGAGTAAAAATTAAATTTTACTCAAGTATAGGAAAATGACTAAAAAGGCAGCATAAGAAAATTAAAATGTGTTTGATCTTAATGCAGCACAATAATTAGTAGGCCAATTAAGCAAATGATGCTCCTTGGAGATTCAGAATCGAAACACAGAATACAACAGGCACATTTAACGCATTAGCTACCTGAGCCCACCTCCCCAGTTCCTGCTACTTCATGCTTCCCCCTCCTGATCAGTGCCCCAGACACATCTCTTTCTGCCCAGCCACCTCACTGCCTCTCACCATCCTTGCTGCCTATCAGAAGCAAGAGCAGTCTACATTTCTATCTGATTTCTCAGGGACCTTTAAAGACCATGGGGCAAGCTTTGCAGGCTAAGTGATGCTTCAAGAACCCCCAGAGACTGCAAGAACTCTTAATAGGCACAGGTGACTTGCCACCCTGCCTATAAAGATAATGGTAACCAGGTGGCAAGCAGCATTAGAAGAAGAAGAAGAGTTTGGATTTATATCCCCCCTTTCTCTCCCGCAAAGAGACTCAAAGGGGCTTACAATCTCCTTGCCCTTCCCCCCCTCACAACAAACACCCTGTGAGGTAGGTGGGGTTGAGAGAGCTCAGAAGAACTGTGACTAACCCAAGGTCACCCAGCTGGCATGTGTGGGAGTGTACAGGCTAATCTGAATTCCCCAGATAAGCCTCCACAGGGAATCAAACCCGGTTCCTCCAGATCAGAATGCACCTGCTCTTAACCACTATGCCACTGCTGCTCCCTCCCTCGCATTAGCTCTGAGACAGACAAAAGGATGAGCTCTGAGAGGTGTTTTAGAAGAGCTACCACGTCCCCCAATCAGATTTTTCCCCCTGTAAACCTGGGGCTTTTCTCAGGTTTGTAGAAAGATCGTCTTGCCTGTTCATGACTCCTGTCTTCAGATTTATGTCTGCACAGAACTGGCCACATTGAGAAGTAGATATATTGATACATTCTTCAGCACCTATGCTATGTGCAGATACAGTTATGCCCAACCCAGAGGCCCTTTTAACATCACCAGGTTTTGCAGACCCAGGCAGGAACCGAGCAGTTTATGTCCCGGGCACAGTTTCCCCTCCCTTTGTCACTGGTGACTAGTCCAAGGTCACCCAGTGGGCTTCATATGTCAGAGTGGGGAGCAAATCCAGTTCACCAAATAAGGGTCTGCCGCTCAGGTGGAAGAGTGGAGAATCAAACTCAGTTCTCCAGATCAACATCCACTGCTCTTAACCACTACACCACACTAAAGAATAACAAGGGTGTCACATTGCAATGATATCACTTCCCTTTTCTTGCTGAATTTGCAAATTAAGAGATTACACACCTGTTGCTTAGAACTTCCTTTATTTTAGACGGTTGGTTGGAACAGTGACAGAAAAACACTAGATCAATGGCTTTTTAAGAGTTTTGATTGGCCTTCTTATCTTGCTGCATCAGATGACCTCACACATACTCTTGTTGATTGGTTATTAACATTTATGTTGTTTATCTCTGATTTAGTGGTAACCAATCAGATACCCAGAAATAACCACATGATCGTGATAATTCAAATTTAGAGAAAGATAAAACTGATATTTTTCTATAAATAAGTATTCCTGTGACAAGCCAGATTTCTCTGTCTGGAAATCTCAGAGGACTAGGAGGCGAGATCTCTTGGTAAGATTTGGGGTATTTTGGGATTTTTTTTTATAATCCCTAAAAGCAGTGAGATGAAAGCTGAAACATGATTTGTTTTAAAACTACCATTAGGAGTAATAAGATGTGGCAATGACGGAAACTTTACCACTCATTTCAACAGTACTTGTGGAGTTAATTCTTCTTTGCCTTCATTTTTTCTGTCTTGCTCAATAAAAATAATCTTTTCTTTGTTCAATAAAAGATTAAAGTTTAAGCATATGTCTCTTCATATTCGCTTTTCATAGAACAAATGTGATGCAAGACACAGTTCTGATGTGGAATTACAAATTTATTTCACCACGAAATGACTCATGTACCCAGTTGTATCGCCCGTGGTGATTTCCACTTCTTTTGGGGAGGGCATTTTTTTGTGGGCCTCCTTATTATACATGCAAAGTGGAGCTGTCCTAAACAGGGGACCTGAAAAGCTCTTTTGAGTTCCTGCCAAGTTCAGAGTAACTCTTCTAGATGTAGTGCCTTCTTCACTGAGCTTTGGCTGCACTTTCCCTCCACTGCAGTAATTTAATTTCGCTTCCACATGATGTTGCACTTATTCCAAGCATGAGGTGTTTGCCTCCTGGGGCTTTCCCCTTTAGGCAGAAGCTTACTCCTGCTCAAAGGGGAAACTATGGGATGGCTGTGAGCGGCTCAGTTGTTAAGGGGAAGGGGAACAGTCCACAAGGGAGCCAAGCAAAATTTGCATCCTATCTATATTTCTGCACCGACATGATAAAGGAGTGGGGGTGGTAGGGTGGTGAGAGCAGCAAGCAGTATGGGGACAGGGTACACTGTTCTCATGTGTCCTCACTTCTTCAGCATTCGCTACTTTTCCCACCCCACCCCTTGTGTAGGAACAGTCTCCGAAAACTTGACTGATTTTCATGGAATATCACATTTCAAAGAAATCAGCTGATGAACTGTTTCAGAAAAAGCAATCTGCTAATCTGTAAGAGGCTAACTGGAGAGTAATTTCAGAGAAAAAGATGGGAAGGTGACCAATAGGAAAAGTATAGTACTTGAATACCAGAAGCTGCCTCCTGCAGAGTCAGACTCTTGGACTGTCCTGGCCAATCTAGTCTGCTCTGACTGATAGACAGTAGCTCTCCAATAACAATCTGATAATGCAGTTAGAAAAAACAAAAATAGGGCTATATCTAGCAACATGCCAGCAAATCAGAAAAGGAAAAAAAGATGCCAGGTGATCGCTTTATTGACACATAAAACCCCAAGCACACGAAGCAAAGCAGCTGTGTTCTACCTGCTTGCCCCAAAATAGCTCATTTCTTCAAGTGCAAACTGCAGACAACATGCATTTCAATGCCAGACCCTTGCCAGGATTTAATTAGAAGGAATGATGCCATTGCTTGAAAAATGAACAGAATTAAACAAGAAGACATATGTATGTACATACTCCTGCTGGCTGGATAAGTACCCAAACTCCAAACAACATGGATTGTCAGGGAGCGTTGTTTTGTTTTCACTGAGAAGCCCAGATTCTTAATACTGTTCCGGGAAACCAAATTAACAACCCAAAACAGGAATTTTCGCGTATATTTTTTGGCTCAAAAGTTTCCTAACCACAACTAACTCAAGCTTCTTGTGATTTACTTACTGGAAGAAAATGTTCCCCTCTGGAAGTCCTTTTTTTCTTCCCCCAAAGCTTAATATATAATATATAGTAAAACCTGGTTATGGCAGATAAATAAATAAAAATAGATCCTGTAATTAATAAAGAACTAAATAATTACATTAGTTCTATTTAAATCCAGTTATTAAAAACTGCATAATAAAACCAAGAAGACTGGATTGAGTCCAAACAGCAAAACAGCAAAATCCTATAAAATGTTCCCTAAATACACTATGGCAGCATCTAGTGGTGTTGTCTTCAAAGAGGTAATCAATTACCTCTTAATAATACATCATCAATTGAAGGCTCCTGGCAAGAAATAAAACATACAAAACTAATAAAGTAGAATGAACCTGAGACAATGCCAGAGACAATCAAGAGCAGTCAGCCACTCCCCCTCTGAACAACTACTGATCATTTGAGAATATAAATAATTTAAATGTGAATAATAAATGTAAACAAATATCAGTAATTATAAATGAAAACACAACTCAAATAAAATAACTCACACAGAAAACAAGATAACAGAGACAAACAAAAAAACCTTAAACCTTTCCCCATTTTCATAGGAATTTAACACAGTTGGTTAAGTCCTCTAAAGAAAGATTAACATAGAATCTTAGAGTTGGCAGAGACCATCCAGTCGAAACCTCTGTCATGGAGTCCTGACAGATGGTTATCCAGCCTCTGTTTAAAAATCTCCAAGGAAGGAGATGCTACTACCCTTCAAGGCAGCATATTCCACTGTTGAACAGCCTTTACCATCAGGAAATTCTTCCTAACGTTTAGGTGGAACCTCTTGTCTTGTAGTTTGGACCCAATACTGAGTGTGCTAATCTCTAGAGCAGCAGCATATAAGTTTGCTCCCTCTTCAACATGGTATCCCTTCAGATATGTAAACATGGCTATCCTGTCACTCCTTAACGGTCTCTTCTCCATGGTATGGATTCCAGACCTTTTACCATGTTGGTTGTGCTCCTCTGGACATGCTCCAGCTTGTCAATATCCTTCTTGAATTGTGGTGCCCAGATTATGAGAAGAGTTTTAGATTTACACCCCCCTTTCTCTCCTGTAAGGAGACTCAAAGGGGTTTACAAACTCCTTTCCCTTCCTCTTCCCACAACATACACCTTGTAAGGTAGGTGAGGCTAAGCAGTTCTCTCTAGCCAACCATGTGAAGTTCTATGTTAACCCCTTGGGCTCTCAATACTCTACTGCCCGAAGGTGCCTAAGCGTCTATATATGTTACACTAGGGCACAGTAGAGTGATCTTAGCAAGGATTTGGCAGGATATGGATTGACAGACAATATAAAACATCTTCAGACAATTGGTTATTTTTGGCACAAATCTATTTAGCTCCTTCCAAATACCCAATTTTTCTGTAGTGAGAGTGCTTCAGACTGCCTGGATATCATGCCCTTCAAAATTTTTGACCGAGAGAATTTTTTTCTGTACTGAGCGGTTCAGATGTTCAAATCTGATGACTACTATGCATTTTTGGTTGTAGAGTAATCCCAGATCTGGGGGGAGTTCTGAGGTGAGGCCTGAGGCCTTGGCCTTCTTAAGGGAAGTCAGCCCACATATTCAAAATACCAGAAGAAACCAGCATGGCATAATGATTCAGGGCAGCAGACACTGATCTGGAGAACAAAGTTTGATTCCCCAGTTTTCCTCATGAGCGGCATACTCTAACCTGGTGAATCAGGTTTATTTCCCCAGTCTTACACCTGAAGTCTGCTGGATGATCTTCAACTAGTCACAGTTCTCTCAGAACTCTTCCAGCATCACCTACCTCATAAGGTGTCTGTTGTGGGGAGGGGAAGGCAAGGTGTATGTAAGCCACTTTTAAATTCCTTCAAGGCACAGAAATGCAGCATATAAAAACCAACTCTTTATCATCATCATCATCATCAATGTAGGGCTCCACATGTCACCTGGAAATGGCAGGCAATAACCCAATACTAACAGCTCAGCTATAGTTAACAGGTAGTCCACATTTCTTGATTTTAAAAAAATCGTAAGGATGATTAACAGTCAATCTTTTCAAAGCCACATGTCTGCAATGGCATACATTCCCAAATACTGCGTAGTATAATGGGTAGTAGTGTATGGAAGAACTAACCACTCAACACAAATATTTAGGTCCTCACTATGGCCCACCCTGTGACATTACTAGATTCTCTACCCTTTATATCATCACACCTGTGCTATGGACTGACAAGCCTTGCAGCGTTGTTTCTGAGTTGCTGGGATAGCTTATCCGCTAACAGCTGTAGAGTATGTGAACTTTGATCTGGTGAAGCGTCTACTGGCAGCAGCATATGTAGACATGACAGTTACTACAGGCTGATTTGGTGCCACACAAATTGATCTTGAGGAGGGGTTAATCTCCCTGATATACAGTTCTTTGCTGAGGAAGACGGGAGTTTTCTTTCTCCTTACAAAAGAGGGATTATTATATTATCTGGATTATATGCTGTGGACTGGATTATATCGGGAATTTGAGATTTATTCCCTTTCGTATGGCATTTTCTGGATTCTGACATTGACACGGGTTATTTATTGAGATTACATAGTCTTTTTAGACACAGTGTATATATATCAGTATAGTCAAATTTGTTGAATGTGTTTTGCTTGTTCCTGCATGATTATTACTTTATTAAACACCTTATATATTGTTTTTTCTATTTTGTAGCCACAGTATAGTATTTTCCTTGTATTATATTTTCCTCACTATATTAAATTTTTCTTTTGTATTTGTACTTGATATAGACATAGATAAACAGCGTATCTGCTTTTAGTACTACTCGTTGGGTTTGCACAGACACAGGGCAGTAAAAGATAATCACGAACAACATGCTTCTGAAATCATAAAACCCTGAACAGAACAGTAGTTTGAAGTAGTCCACACTTTTTCATAAAGTGATCCTAAAATGTTTCTCCACCTGCATTTTGAAGTGACACAACAGTGGATGATTATGAGAGCACTGTCAGAACAATGTTCCTTATGAATTTCAGAGGCAGGAAGATGTCAACTAGATTTCAGGCTTAAACCTCAGAGAATTTACTCTGATTTTTTTTCCTCCCTGGAACCCATGATTTTGTCTTTGTTTACTTCCTCTTACTCTAAGAGGATAAAATTTAAGTTACACAATTGTGCAGTTACACAATTGTAAAAGAATACTTCATATACTATACTATTTTAATCTACTACCAGATCTAGATACAAAATGAACTACTGAGTGGCTACATATTGCCACTCAGAAAATCACATACAGAAAATCATATCATGAAGTTTTGGTTTGCTTATTATGTTTCTGTAGTATTTATTTACTATAATTCTTTACCAGTTTTCCTCATTGGTCAATTACAATAAAGCAAGCAGACTGAAAACCGCCAGAAACCTGACATTTCTTACAGCTTGGGTTCCTAAGCTTTCTGAGACTGTAGACACCTTTAGAAATCTGATCCAAAGTAATGGGCACCACCACAAAATGGCTGCTGCAGGAGGCATCGTCATGCACAAAATAGTTGTGATGGCCTACCTTCAGTCACACAGGACTTTTCGGTATGCTTGATTTACTACAGATTTTCTTAACAACCTGTAACCAAGCATCAGAATTGGCTTGGTATGGTCATTGCACACACACACATATATATTTCAAAAATGGTTCACAAGCTTTGTTGATTTCTTCTGGTAGCCATTTAGAGAGAGAATCTCCAGATTCTGGAAATGTAACTGAGAAATGTAACTTCTTAGTGCCATGAAAATATTTTTTCTACAATGTTCAAAATTACCACCTACAATGAGAAATGTTTTAGTTAAGTTCACACCTGATTGGCTGAAGGGTTCTCTCATTGGTGGTAAGATCACTGATGTACATGTGCAAGAAATGCCATTTTCCTTCACAGAAGAACAGTTAAACAGTAAAAAGAGGGATTAATAGTTGAACAGCTTAAATGTAATTTAAAGTCCCTATGTGTATTGCTGTATAAGCTTCCTCAGGGGATCTTTAAAATCATTTTTTTCAGTAAATACAACTAGAAAAACCACATTTTAAAAATGTTATAAACAACTGAAATTAATGTGAATTTAAAAGACAGGATACAATTAAGTCAAGAAAGGACACATATTAATCAGAATAGGAAATAAGATAAATAAGCTATATATTGGACATGAAGCAAGACAATACAAATATATAAAACAAATACAGATCAGAGCCACTTTGAGCTGAATCCTTCCACGGTAATTGTGTTCTATTACTGAGTGAAGAATGATGAAGCGTTTTGTTTTTGATATTTTAAATAAGGAGATAAGCTAAGCAAGGTTAGAAGTATACAAATATTCCACATTAGAAGCACTATGGGTTATAGAAAATACGCTAATGAAGAGCCAAGACTGCCATTCACCTACAATAACATTGTATTAACTGATAATTATTTTTCTTTCAAATAAATTTTCTGGGCAGGTTCAGGGTATTGCCATGGGGTCCTCTATGGCAATGGAGGTTACTAATTTGTATATGGGTTATTCTGGGGGGAAATGTGTATATTCAGAGAGGAATTCTTTTAAATGATCTATATGTATATGGTTGAGATACCGTATATACTCGCGCATAAGCCGAGTTTTTCAGCCCATTTTCCGGGCTGAAAAATGCCCCCCTTGGCTTATACGCGAGTCACGGAGGCTGACCAGCTGGCTGAGGAAGAGGGGAGATCTCCCTCTCTTCCCCAGCCAGCCGAGAGACCTCCGTGCAGAGGCTTCCAGTCAAGGGTTGCTGACTTGGCACCCTCGCTTCATCGAGAGCTGCCCAGCTGGCTGGGGAAGAGGAGAAGATCTTCACCTCTTCCCCAGCCAGCCATAGACCTCCGTGCAAGAGGCTCAAGCCATGCCTTGAGCTCTCGGTGAGGAGGGGAGGGAGCAGTATCCAAATCAATAAACTAAAACTAAGATGCTGCATTTTCCACGCCTTGGCTTATTACTGTGAGTCAATAAGTTTCCCAGGTTTTGGTGGTATTTAAAAATAAAGGTGCCTTTCGCCTTATACATCGGTCGCAGCTTAAGTACTACTGCAGTATATAGGTAGTTATATTTTATGAGTAGTTCTTCTACTATTTTTATTTCCAGCAAAATTATAAGCTTTTATATACCCCCACGGATGAAGCTTATACAGCAAAATGCAGAGAGGTTTTACATGATAACAAAGCTGTCACCTGGAATCTTTTTTTCTATTTTTGTTTTTGCTGTCATTTTGCTTTGGTGTAGCCCTATTTTTCTTTCTCTTCCAGAAGTGAACAGCAACAGCTGCTTTAATTTAAAATACTTCGAAATTGATTCGTTTGAGGCATCCTCTGCCCAAGAGAGAAAGCATGCATATGACAAGGATTGCTCGGAGGAAGGAGAGAATCCACAAGAAGGGATGATGCAAACTTGATCTGTTCAGGTCTCTGTATATTCAGCACACACACACACCCTTCAGCAGTCTCTCCCCCCCCCCCACGTGGGCTTGCTGGCAAAGAACTAGCAGCAGAACTGCTTTCTGCTGAAGATCTTTTGTTTTTGAATTCAAGAACTATGCCTTTGTTTCATAACGCCTCCAGAAGTGCCTGCAAAGTTATCTAAATTGTAATTAAAGATCAACAAATTGTTACACAACATGAGAAAAAGGTTTTTCTCATGGGTCCTACTTTTAGAGACAAGATGCCAGGGGGCAACAGGTTTTTCTAGTCAATCACAAAGTCATCCTCACCACTGCAGGCAGGTACACACATTTTTTGGGCAATCCCAAGCTTGTTTCCTTCACTGGGCAACCTGAGCGCAAACCCCTTCTCCTGATCATCACTTCCTTTCTATGAAAAGCACTGAATCCCTGCTTCTTTATTCTAACACATGAGGGCATAAATGGAGAAAACATTCTCTAGAACAGGGGTAGGGAACCTGCGGCTCTCCAGATGTTCAGGAACTACAATTCCCATCAGCCCCTACCAGCATGGCCAATTGGCCATGCTGACAGAGGCTGATGGGAATTGTAGTTCCTGAACATCTGGAGAGCCGCAGGTTCCCTACCCCTGCTCTAGAAGACCAGTGGTGTGCTTTACCACTTGTTATTTATTCTTAATGCTTTTGTGGGTGTGATGATTGATCACAGTTATAAGAACCTCCAACCAGTGCAGTTAGAAGTTCAAATGCAGGCTCACCATTGTAAGGGAAAAGGCCTTAGACTAGGGTTGACATTTGAGGGGAGGTGGAATACCTGCCCTTGGAAGGTCTTGATATGGATATGCTAGCTTATCATGTTTTAAGCCATTGTATTTAATCATACAAGTTGTATGAGAGTAATTCACAGGGGACCAAGCACTTCAGAAACTTACTTTAATTGGAAGAAACGAAACTCATGGGGCAGTCTGACACTGAGCTTTTCAGAAGGTTTGGGAAAACAAGGGCCCCTCAGTAGGGGCGTAAGAAGTTAGCAGAAGCTCAGAAAACATTTGACAAGGGTGAAATAAAGGCTTAGTTGATATAGCAACCAAAATCTCTGAACGGGGCAAGATGACATAAAGAATATATGCCCAATTGTGGAAAGCAAGGTGGGCTTTGGAAAGGGGGGAGATTTTAGGAGTAGCCCAGCCAATAGGTAGAGACAAAGTATACTAACAAGTAAGTATAGGGAGAAGAGAAAAATGGGTAACATGATGGGCAGTTTGACCCAGCCAATGGCCAAAAGACAAGGAGGGATGTTTGTAAGAGGGTTTAAATTAAGTTACGCAGACAGCAATGCTTCGAACCTCCTCTCTGTCCTGCTTGACAAAGGAGAGTTTCCTCTTCTGCGCAGAATTGGGGAAAAAACAATACATCTCTGAACACTGAAGGAGCTGTCGAAGGCTTTCACGGCCGGAATCATTTGGGTGCTGGTAATGGTTGGTTTCCGGGCTGCTTATGGCCGCATTCTAGCAGCATTATCTCCTGACGTTTCACTTCTGCATTTGTACGGCTGGCATCTTCAGAGGGATCTGATGTTGGGAGAAAGCAAAGCGAGTATATATATAATTCTGTTGGAGTGTCCAGGGTGGGTGGAGAAACATTGTCTGTGAGTAACAAAGAAGGCGCAACCAGGTCAATAGTTGAGGGCATCTGAATAGAAGCAAGGAGTAACAATGAAGACTATAGCAAGTTGAAAATGAACAGAACTTGGCTGCCAGTGTTGAAAAATACTAGAGTCAAGACAGTGTCTAACCAGCTCCACACAAACACAGGATGACCATAGACAAAAGAAACAAAGGCCAGGATACTTCTATTCAGATGCTCCCACCAGTGACCTTGCTATCTCCATTGTTACTCCCATGCTATAGTCTTCATTGTTACTCATACTTCTATTCAGATGCCCTCAACTATTGACCTGGTTGCCTTCTTTGTTACTCACAGACAATGTTTCTCCACCCACCCTGGACACTCCAACAGATATATATACTCCGCTTGCTTTCCCAACATCAGGATCCCTCTGAAGATGCCAGCCACAGATGCAAGGCTTAAGCGTCAAGGGAGAGGAATGCTGCTAGAACACGGCCATAAGCCCGGAAACCACACAGCACCAAAACTGAAGGAGCTTTTGGATGGTTATTGGTAACCGGCTTTTGCCTCGGGGGCAGGGCTATTTCCCTGTGCCTATCAGTCTTGCCCACTGGCACTTCAGCAACTGATGGGAGAATTAGTGGAACTGCTATCTATATGACAACACTTCTGAGAAAACCTGAAAGTGATGTCAGTCCTCGTTACAAAATAAAAACCCCTATGGGTTTACCATAAAGTTTCCTGTTTTTCCTAGAGAGTTGTCATGTCATACTGCTCTGATGGCCATCCCCCACTCTCCCCCTACCCCCAGTGAGCCACTGACAGGCTAGGCCAGGACTGGCAACTCTACCTTAGGAAAGCCCTTTCCTTTTCCGCACGGGCTGTTTACAGCGCCCTAAAATTTGTGGGACAGCAAAACCGCACCGCCTTAGGGGGAGCTGTTTTGCATGGGGGGGAGCACAGCTTCTTAGCAAGCTGCGTCAGCCTCGCTCGTTTCAGCCTTGCCGAAGTCGCCCATTTTCACCCTCACCTCGAAAGCACGGGTTTTTTTTTTTCGAACGGTGCAGCTTCCAGCCGCTGCCGCGGCTTAACGGCAGCAGCTGGAAGGCGCCATCCCCCTTTCCTGATTGATTTAGCTTCGCGACGCCCAGTTGCCGTCGCTGAAGCCACAGGGACCGCTCTCCTGCCCTATGACTCCGAGCGGTCACGCAGGGCAGGGAGGCATGTCCTGGCCTCAGCGAAATACCGGAAGCGTCGCAGAGGGAATCCCGGTAAGTCGATTGCTTATCGCTATGCAGATGCTCGCTCTTCCCTGTTGTTACCGGGACCATTCGTGTGAACGGTCCCGGGGGGGGTTGGGTCGGCGTCATGTACGCTGACCCAACCCCCAGCATGGCCGTGCGGAAGTGGAGGTGGACACAGTCACTTCAGAGGACCCATTCCAGAGAATGTACACAAGGCAAAATTTACCAGAGTTCATCTGTTCTAAAGATCATTTCACAGACTGATGGCACAGCAACCCCAAAATAGTAACTATTGTTTTCACATGTAATTACAACTGAGAAATTATTGTGAGGAAACAGAAGGAATTTTAATTCAATCACCATCATTTGGATTTTGCTAACGCCAAAACATCCTGTCCTTTGTTGCAGACAAATTAGAGTTAGCCCTAATCGATAACAGCTGTGACACGAAAAGTTCATTTATAAAAAGGCAAGAATAATTCAAACGTCTCATTAGCAAGTACATTAGGACAGCTAACATTTAAGATATTTTTTTACATGAAACTGAAATAAAGGTGGCAAATAATACAGATCTAATGAGATCACAGAATCTTGATATTTTTTTCCCAGATGTTCGTGAATGTGATTCAGGCAGGGTTGCTTGCAGAGCCCACAAATATTGGTTCCAGAAATGTATTTCAGAATGAAACAGTCCAATATTCGAAATGAAAGTCTGAAAGTAGTTAGGGAGGCTGGGAAGTTCCCCCAGCCAGGGTCTGAACAGCTGAAACCTTTGAGGTGTGAATAAGAGGAGGAACTATTTGACCCAAGAAAGTGTATAGCACTGTTCACAAGATAAAGTGAACACATGAACAAACAGTGTACAGTGTACACTTGATCTTTACAAATGCATTGAGTAAACACACATTGGTTCTTTCTTTAAAAATGTACACAGGTATGTGGAGGTTGTATGGGTGCTCACTGCAACATGTGAACAAGGTATAGACAGGAGAATAGAAATGGGTGGTTGGTGGGCAGGCAGCCAGGCTCAAGAGAAGTCCTACTGGGGCCATAATATGGTGGATCTGGATGGAGGAAACAGTCATTCAGGGTGAATGCCAGACTGCCCTGCTTGACCAGGCATGGAAAGATAGGGCAGAGAACTCCAGAAAAGTGAGCTGGGAGTGGGAGGATGCTTTGAATAGAGAATAAGGAAACTTTCTAAACACTGCAGCCCATTAGAAGATCTGAATGGTGGACCATCCTTTGCTCCCATGTAATTCAAGGGCTAGAACAGAAGAGGTGCTGCAGAAACCTAGGCAGAAATTACTAAACACAAGGACATGTACACTCCCACAAATGCTGCTTCAGAAGGACAGAGTCCCCCAGAAACAAAACAGAGAACTTTAGAGGTCTGGGGTGGAAGATCAGAATTGTTAAAAACTGTCCCTCTGTCCACAGTAGCCCTCCATGAGCTCCAAGCCAATACATCCAACCAAATTATTTCATCGTCTCAGCTAATATCCACTGAATTTACATTTTGGTGGTGCAGTGCCAGTCATAGGCCAACTATTGGCATAAAATAAACCTTGTACAAAATCAGCATGCACAAAATTTTGCCCATTATTACTCACAATTATAGACACTGAATTGCTAAAGATACTAAATACTAGAATATATACATGGATCCTTCTGTAACCTGGGACTTTCCCAGCTTCAGCTAAGTTAACTCACTTAAACGTCATCAGATACTGACAGAAGCTAGCAAAATTACTGCTGGCTATATGTGGTCATAATACATAGACATTGGTTGGTATTCGTCTAGACTTACGTCTATTATTGTTAGCAGAAATTTTGCTACATTCTCACACACTGTGGGATCCATGTTGTTCAAAAGCATAGGTATCTTAAGAGCATCAGTTAGATTGTTATACAGAAATTAGGATAGAAGTGCAGATTGTGACATTCTGATTTTTGCAAACCTTACACAATGAAAGAGGGTATGATCGAGTGTCTCCACCTGACCCATATTGCATGGACATAGCCTCCTCTGTTTTATCAATTTATTTGATATCTGCCATGGGAGGCAGCATAGAAGGGCGTGGGTGGAATCAGGCCGGTGTTTAAAAGCTCGCTATAATTTAGGGTTGGTGATCCACTGTAAATAGTGGTGCAGTAAACAATTTGCAGTTCAGCTTCGGTGAGTGATGGGACAGTTTTTCATCCCCAAGTCAAGAACGTGTATCTCACAGAAGGACGAGGGAGGGAGACAAATTAGTTGCTCAAGAGACATAGTGGCTAAAAGAAAGGGGCGCAAGGATGAGAGCCTGGACCCTGACAGACACAAGAGCGAGCCTACGTGGATCTCCATCAAAGTAACCCTCAAGTTATTCAGTTAGGCTTATTTCTGGGACAGGGTCCTTAGACACAGTCTGCTAGTTGTGGTCTCTGCTGTCAGGTTGCAGCATCTGGCTGGGCGTTCTAGAGCCAAAATGCTTTCCAAGTGGAGGACAGATAGATTTCACATACTGATTTGAGTTCACAATTTCTTTTGCTGCAGAATATGGCAGCCACAAGGTAGCAATGGTCAGGTTAGGTTTGGCCAGATATTTCTCCTGACACCCCTGAAGCATTCCAGCTGCCTAAGAATCTTGGGCTCTTTCTACCCCATGAGTGAGTCGAGCACCCCAGGGCCAGCAAAAACAATCCTGAGGAAGCATTCATGAAGGGGAGTTTTAAAGCATGTCTTCCCACAGTTGCAAGTGTAGACACTTCACCACTGGGAAGATGCCATTTCCCCCCTTCCCTCCACTCACCATCCTGTCCTGCGTTGCTCTGGAGGGCTGGGGAACATGCCCAGGGGTCGGAGGCAGCGTGGGTGTGTCCCTCCAGCTCTCCAGACAGTGGATAAATTCAACAGGTTAGCACCACTTTGCTTGGGAGAACCGGTTATTAAGAATGGTGCTTATAAATGGCTCCAGCTGTGGGAATTGTTTGAATCCCACCACCCAGACAGTTTATTCGGTTTTGAATCCCATCACTGCCTCCAGAGCAGTGCTGGATGGGACGGTGAGTGAAGGGGGCCGACGGAGAGGCAGCTCCGTGAGGAACCACTTCTCCGTCTGGGGAGAAAGTCGGTGTGTGTGTGGAAACAGCCGTGGTCTCTGTACTACTACAAGGCACACATCTCATTAACTAAATAGTTGAACACCCAAGCAGAACTAATAGAATGATTATACTTTTGTTAATTCTTTCATTAGCCCAATGAGGGACCTGGAGAGAAAGCTATGTTCTGAAAAACACACGCAACTAAAAAAAACAAATAATTTTGCAGAGGACCAAAGGTTTTCCATTTTCTCTACTAGTTTCTTTAGAACATTTTATTTCTGCACTTTTTGCATTTGGCTCTTTCTTATAATACAAGAGAGACTTGGCTTAAAAAAACAAACACTCCAGCACAACATTTTCAACTATCATCTTAACAGTTTTGCCCGTATTCTACCTGTCTTTAATTAAACGGCTATTTCAGAAGGAAGTCTCAAGAATTTCATTCTCAGTACATTTCTGTTTGCTGTTTCATCTGTCTGCTCAACTTGGTTGGCATGAAGGAAATCCTAGACGTTTCTTTTGTCAAGAAACACATTTTATTTGGAGTCTGGGCTCCATGAACGCTCCACAATGAGTTTCATTTTTTTCCCACTTTATTACAGTCAAAGACCAGCAAATTACAGTCAGGGATCGACAAATTCTATACAGCAAATTGCAGTCGAGGATCAACACATTCTATACACACTCTCAACCTTAATTCCCCGTGTAATTGTAAATGAGTTTTAAAATCTCTCTGGTTAAGAGTGGTGGACTCTACAATCTGAAGAAATGGGTTTGATTCCCTACGACTCCACATGAAGCCTGCTGGATGATCGTGGGACAGCCCTAGTTCTCTCAGAACTCTCTAAGTCCACACGGAGGCAGGCACTGGCAAATCCCCTCTGAACACCTCTTACCTTGAAAACCTTATGGGGTCCCTGTAAATCAGATGTGACTTGATGGCATTTTCCACCATCACATCCACATAATGAATCATATAAATTTCTCAATTTGTGGTGACATTTCCTTTGGGGGGGGGGGGCTTCCCCAGGATTCTGTGAAGATTTGTGGCTCAGTGAGCATGGGCTGACCTAATACATCTTCTGGAATTTTCCCAACTTTAGTGGGACCAGAGTTTATATCAACCTGAGTCCAGTTTAACAGCATTCTAGTCTAAACTGAAAACAAAAAGTGGCCATTTAAATGTAGCAAGCTACTTGGAAGTCACCTTGGGTCTCCACTGTGGAGAAAAGTGGGGTATAAATGGAAAAAAGAAATAACTAAATACACTTACTGAGTAGGGACAGCTACCTTTTTTGGTATTTTGGGGGGTTTAGATTTAATAAACCCAGAAATTAAAAAAAAAACCCATCCCCCCAAAATGTTTGGAAATTAAAATTGAACCTGAAAAATATACCTGTCTTTGAATATCATGTGGGTCTTGGATGCAGGTGCAGAATTGAATGCTGGGACTGGTCAGACTTAGCCCAGCTTTCAACTGCAGCCAGGTTGAGCCCAGCATTGAACTGTGGGCTCTACCTGTCCGGGTCCAGCTTTAGACTATGGGCTCTGCCTTTGAAACCCACGTGGACTTCAACAGTGGAATCCACAGTTGAATGCTGGGCTCAGCCTGGCTGGGTCCAGCTTTAAATTGATGACTCTACCTCCAAAGGCCATGTGGACTTTGGAGGCAGCACGCGCAGTTCAACACTGGACCTTTAGGCTGCAAGTAGTCCAAGTAAATGAGGTGGAGGAGTTTTCTTTCTTCTTTTCTAGGTGGCAGGCTAAATGGACCCCCCGGAAATTTTTCAGGATCTGATTTTTTTGGCTCCTCCTACTTATTGCCTTTTATTCAGGTGAACCCCCCTCCCCCCAAAAAATACTGACAATATCTTTTTTTTCCTGGTTCAGGCTTACTGAATGTCCAAAGCTCTGATACAGAATTTACACTTCCAGTTGGCATATGCAATTGTGACATATGAGCAATAGCAGCTGTGAAAATAGGGAGAGTATTTTTAAATCTATAAAAGGATACAGTCAGCTTAGCATTTCCTGCTGAAAAAGTACAAAATAAATTTCATCAGACCACACTAAAACTTCCACAAGGATGTTTAATGCAAATAACCTCATACAGAAACAGTTTCGCTCCAAAAGATTTCTTGCACGCATGTAGAGTTAATTCCACATAGGCAGGAGCTATCTAATTATATGAGAAAGTCCTATTGTGCAGCTGAGTCATCTTTGGAAACAATGCATTCCAAAATTGAACCTACCCTGCTCAGAATCCCCATTTTGTCTTGAGTAAGACACCTTACAAGATAATACTAATTGCTGGGTTATGAGGTGAAACAAGTAGTGTTTTGAATAATGTTGCATTGGTACAGTTGGTAGAATTGGGCACGTCAGCCGGCAGAGTAGTAACTATTGACACATGCTCACAATTGACTTCTTGCATTTTCACCAGCATTCACCCTCAGAATATATTGGATTGTTGGACAATTTGCAGGCAGACCAAAGTATGCCCCAAACATGAAAGACTGTTGCTACGCAGGGCCTGTAAAACTGAATTATTCCACCGGGCTTTGGGGGAGGCTAGCCACGGATTGCCTGCCTCCTCTTGATGCCGTGTATTGCATCTCCGGCACTGCCGTGTATTCCATCTCTGTTGTTGGCATTGCTGGTCCCCTCCCGGCCTTAGGATCAGACGCCATTGATTACTACTGATTATTAATGATTAATATGAATTGTCATTGGTTCTATGATACTGCTGCTATTGTGTTTTAAGGGATTTTAATGTTTGTTGTTCATAATTTATATTTTATTGTGTATTGATTGTTTCTTGTACACCGCCCAGAGCCCTTCAGGGGTTGGGTGGTCTATAAAATCTAATAAATGAAATGAAATGAACTATTTGTGACCTCATCTAGAACCCTGGATTAATGGAAACATGCTCAGTTTTGAAAGCCAGACAGACAAAATGGTCAAGTGGAGCCCACTGAAATTATAAGCCATACAGCCCAACTCAACCAGTTGACCCAAGACAACCAAGAAAAGCTGATAATGCCAATTGGGTGTACCCGGGGGGGGGGGGGGGCAAGGACAGCTACAAAAGAGCTCATGTGCAAAAATATTTGGAATACAACCAACAAAATGTGTTAAAAAGCCAACTATATTTGAAATGTCTGCGAGTGTCAAAATCATATGGTGATTCTAACAGGCAGGTGCCATCGCTGGTTGCGTAAACTGAGCTGTAAGGTACAGGTGATTTATCCTGGCTTTATCCTGTCCTAAGTAATGTTATCTCTTGGAAAGGGGAATCTCAAAAATCTAAAATCACTGAATCAATATGAAGGATTTTTTTAAAGTCTGTTTTCAGAAGCATCTAATATAAGATATCTGTAACTAAACTGCCTAAGAATATGAACACACACAAAAAATCATCCTAGATATAGGACCCAAATGTTTGTCAGTGAGTAAATACGAATTTGTCCAACACCAATCATCATCATCGTCATCGTCATCAACTTTGTCAGTAACTTTAGTTTCTCAAAGACATGATTGTCAACCTTTCCTTCCTAGGTCTAATTTAATTATGCCAACCAAACTGTCCTGAAAACATGCAGTGACAAAGTTGCTCTTTAATTAACTGATGAACAGACCCTTTGTATTCAAGAGCAGTGGACCCCAGCCCTTTAAAAGTAAGTAATCTATGTATCTTGAACCATAGGAATGCAAATAAATCATTTATTCCACTTGGTCAGAAATTCAATAAAGATAAATTGGTCCAATAAAGGTAAATTGGTGCTAAGGTGTAGCTTATTTTTACTTAAAAAGTCTTGAATAGCATGAAAATTTCATGGGGTACAGGTAGCCACCCCCAGTCTAATAAAGGTACAGTACATTTGTATTGCCGAACACTTTCACATCCAGAATCAACTGCCTGTTGTGGGTTTTCCAGGCTATCTGGTCATGGTCTGGTAAGTTTTTGCTCCTAAAGCTTTTCTCACATCTGTGACTGGCATCTTTAGTGACACGTTGCATCACCATGACATGCCCAGGTGACAGTCACAGATGTGGTGAAACGTTAGGAGCAAAAACTACCAGATCATGGTTACACAGCCCAGAAAACTCACAACAGCCAGTACTGTATATTTGTTAAAAATATTTATATCTAGTCTTAAAGTAGAAGAAGAAGAGAAGAAGAGTTTGGATTTATATCCCACCTTTCTCTCCTGTAAGGAGATTCAAGGTGGCTTACAAGCCCCTTTCCATTCCTCTCCCCACAACAGACACCTTGTGAGGCAGGTGGGGCTGAGAGAGTTCCGAAGAACTGTGACTAGCCCAAGGTCACCCAGCAGGAATGTAGGAATTCAGAACCACATCTGGTTCACCAAATAAGCCTTTGCCACTCAGGTAGAGGAGTGGAGGATCAAACCCGGTTCTTCAGATTAGAATCCACCTGCTCTTAACTACTACACCATGCTGGTTCTCGTTAATAGCTTAGAAATGCAAATTAAAAACATATATAGTACAATAAATCCCCAAAGAAACCCACTTTAAAAATGCCTGCAGCCCACATCCCATTAAAAGCCCCCACAAATAAAATGGTCTTGTAGCACCTCCTTAAAGTCTCTAAAGGAAAACTCCCCAGGAAGCCCATTCAATAAGGTGGGAGCTACAGTGGAGAATGGTTGATGCCTGAAGCAGGGAACACCCAGGAAGTGGCAACTTGAAGGCCATCTAAAGAAGGAAGTCTTATTCACTGTCAGAGAATGCTTAAAGGAATTAAAGGCATGTGTTTAAATTTCTCAGAATGAAATCAATGTACTTTTCTTTGCTCTATGCTGCTTCACGTCTTGTTCCAGTAAAGTATGGTTTCAAGAAACTAAAACTCAGTGTAAAGATGTTCTTTGGCATGCGCAAGATTTTGAACAAGCTCCTGCAAACATGGAGGCAGAACAGATTTAGAACATACCTGTTAATGCGTTGCATGCGTGTATGTGGTATGTATATGCACACACATACAGTCTAGCAGTAGCTGCTCTTTTCCTTTTTTGATCCAGTCCAATATATTTATGACATTTTTTTCTAATTCTCCCTGGTATGAAATATACAAAACCCTATGTATATGCCACTATATATACTAATAGACAGAAGATAAACTTTACACAGACACACACATAGAGGGAAGGCAAGTGGGCATTTTGCTGCTTGTTAATTCCCACCCCCAGCATATCTAGTTATCCAATACCAAGCAAGCTACATCCAATGCAGTGTAGCAGTTAGAGTTTTAGACCAGGCCTGGGGACAGCTGTGCTCAAATCCCTGCTGTCTAAAAATGAATTAGGTGATCTTAAGCAGTCATTCTCTTTCAGACCAGTCTACCTCACAGGGTTGCTGGGAGGTAAAATAAAGGAGGGCAGAACCATTTATATTTTCCCTGGGGGATGGCCAGAAAACTAGTAAAATACAACTTTTGCTCCGCGTGCTTCGATACTGACAGTTAACTTACTACACTTCTGAAAATCTTGTGGTGTGAGGTTGTTTCAAAATAAAAGGGCCAATCAGTTATTTAAAACCCAACAGAGTATCACTTGTGGTTCATGAAATATTTAGCCTAGCGCTCACTGTCCGGTTTAACACTTTTAACGCACACACAGTATAACTGATGCCTTGGATCAGACACCTGTCAGAAAAAATAACGAATGGACATCAAACACACATGGTTGGAGTAAATAAGGCACAACTGGAACGTGGATTCAACATACTTGGGATTTCACATCAGTTATTTTATCTGGAATGGAACTGAATTTGTCCACATTACAAGAAGAAAGGATTGAATCCAGGCAACAATTTTGTTATAGTTTCCTTCTGCAGCTATCCTTTTTTGTTTTGTTTTTGTGCCTGAACTACTACATTAATCTTTATCAAGAGTCTTTATTTCTCCCAAGGACTTTTAAATGACCTGGGATTCCTCAGTCATTACAGAAGAAGAAGAGTAGGTTTTATACCCTGCTTTTCTCTACCTTAAGAAGTCTCAATGTGGCTTAAAATAGCATTCCCTTCTTCTCCCCACAACAGGCACCTTATGAGGCAGGAGAGGCTGGGAGAATTGTGACTGCTTCAAGGTCACCTAGCAGACTTCATGTGAGAGAAAGGGAAATCAAAATCAGTTCTCCGGATTAGGAATCTACTGTACTTAACCACTACATCACTCTGGCTCTCTTGTTACAAGTGTTCATAAAATTTGGAATTCGGCCTTTTATGAATTATTATATTACTGGTTGTTAACCTAAATAAACATTCAAATTCAAATACAGGTGTTAACTGATTAATGGCACCATCCAAAGGTGGGGAGGCAAAAGGACTTCAGGGAGTGGTGCGGTATCACCCCGCTGCCTCCAAGAAAGTTTATCGGCAGCACAGGGAGCAGTAAAAGCCCTGAAGCATACACCACTGAAAAGCCCCATAGGGCATGCAAGACTTGGACCACTGAAAAGGTGGCATAAGTCCAAGGGTTAAGGCACTGTCCCCCAGCCCTCTATCCCAGGTGGGAACCAACTAGCATCAGCTCCACCCCCAGGAACACCTCACCCCTGCCCCCAATGACTCTGGTGTACAAGAGGGATGCTAGCACAACCTCGCTACAGCCCAGATTTCAGATTCTGCATCAGTGGGGCTGCGGGATAGACAGTCACTGGTGCATTGCCCTCCCCAGGGCACTCTCTCCAGCAGAGAGGGCAGACGAGCCAGTGACTGCCAATCCCACAGCCCCACTGATGCAAAACCTGAAGTCTGGGCTGTAGCAAGGTTGTGCTAGCATCCCTCTTGTATACCAGAGTTGTGTGTGTGTGTGTGGGGGGGGTGTGTGTGAGAGGTGTTCCTGGGAGTGGAGCTGATGTTAGTTGTTAACGCTATTCTGAATGGTCTCTGCTTTTTCTTGGTTACATTTGAATTGCATCTGACCCTGAACTTCCTGTATTTCATTAACTTTGGACCATGAAGTTTTCCTAGCTTCATACAGAAATATTTGCCATGTGGACCCACAAAAAAAGCTTGTGACAATAACACATGGTCTTAGGATGGTACTGCCAGTCACTATGAGAAGTTTGGTTCATATATTAAGCCCAAACAATTAGAATATAAATGGAACGAAATGTTTGGCTTGCCTTCCCATCTGCCTCAGCAATATCTCAAGCAACATTTTGGGTATGACTCAACAAAGGCACTTCTTTGCATGACTCAATTTTGCATTACTGGTAGAATGGAGGAATCTTTGAACAGATGGAATGGCCTTGCTAGACTGTTCCTCCACGTGGAAATGATGTGGCTATTATTGTCAAGTCAACCTACCTGCCTGCCAAGTGTTCAGATCTTACATTTCTTATAGAAGAGTCAGGTTCATGTGCTCCAGAAAAAAAGGAAAATAAGAGGCTGACAATCAATTTTATGACTGTCGGTCCTTTGGCAGAACATAAAAAAGAGTAGTAAGGAAAGCTAAAGGTTTTAGCATATCAAGGATAAAGCCATTGATCTCTCTCAAAATGATTACATAAGTTCCACGGGTATGATAATTACATAACACAAAGGTATCATATCAAATTACTGGCGTATAACATGATCAAGTTCAATGACATCTTGCTTAGACTATAATTTCTTGTTGAAATTTCTTGCTCAGACTACGATTTCTTGGTGAAAATGTTGGCTTCTGAAGGAACTTGAGCCAATGCATACTGTGTTTCCCCGAGAATAAGACAGTGTCTTATATTAATTATTGCTCCCAAAGATGCGCTATGTCTTATTTTCAGGGGTTGTCTTATTTTTCCGCTCCACAGCTGCATGCTCTGGTGTTCTGTTCGGCAGGCATGCTTCCAAACAAAAACTTTGCTACGTCTTACTTTCGGGGGATGCTTTATATTTAGCACTTCAGCAAAACTTCTACTACGTCTTATTTTCAGGGGATGTCTTATTTTCGGGGACACAGGGTACAACTAACAGCATACCAAACCTGTCCCAGAAGTTTCATGGAATTGCCCATTCCCTAACAATATGTATGCACATTTTTTAAAAAAGCTATTACACTTTCATTATTTCTAAAAAATTTTTTTGCAACAGTCTCAGAATAGCAAAACATTATTATTCAGCAGGTGAGGTATTCTCTAGTATTTCAGCAACCATAAACAGCTCGTATCCTTTATACTATCCTTATACAAAATCGTATCCTTAAACTTTAACCTAAGGAATGCATAAGCATTTCCACAATGCCATTATTACAGGGACAGAATATTTTAGTATGTTCGATTTTCTTACATCTTCCAGTTAGAAAAGCTGATGGTAATACATTAAACCTTGCAATTGCCAGGGCTCGTCTTTGTTTAGGATTTGGGAAATCCATGCTAGTTGGGGAACATGTTTTCTGGATCGGCAACATTAAGCTTTGGAACTCTATGTCCAACAATTTTTAGCCATTTTAAAGGTCTCATCCAAAGAGAGCATATTCAATGAGTCCACAACAAGAACTATTAGATACTCCCATTTCTCTTAAAATCAGTGGCTTTCTACTATCATACTCCAAGATAGAAAGCTTCAGAAGCTATGTCTTATCATTTTTTGCTAACATAGTACTTCTGGTTACAAAAATTGGCAGCAGTTAACTATCTATACTCTGTCTCAGAAAAAGATGTTAGTACAGTTAGTTGAGGTGCACTGATTGAGAAAATTGTATGCTTCCACACTAGAATATAGTCCAGAATGAATTTGAGACTTATCATTCATTTTTACATGCTGCCTTTGTCAAGACCATTATTATGTGCCCTATTGAACATAGTACTTTGATACAAGAGCATGTATTTTTACTTTCAAATGGGTTGGGGCGGGGGGAGCAGGGCTGGGTAGGCACTAGGATGTTGTAGTATTCGTTAACAAAGAAAGTCCACCATGTTGAATTCTGTGGTGGAGGAATATACACTCCTACTAATATCTTTTTCTGAGACAGACTATGGAGTTAGTCATCATCCATTTGCCCATGCTCCAGGTTTTAACTTTGCTTTGTTCTAACTTTCCTAAACCAGTCTTTTTGGAAATACCCCATTCAAACATCTTAGGATGGAGATGTGTCCAGGAGGTGGCATAAGTCCGTTAAGTCCAATGGGAGCTTTCCGGTGGCAAGGAGGCTTTTCCGTGTTCTTTGCCTCCCCACACAACTGGAAATCCCCCTTGGGAATGGCAGGGCAGCGTGGCTGCAGTGCTGCATTTGGGTGTCCAGCCCTCTGGATGGGGCTGCCTGTTATTCAGTCTTTTTGTTAAGTTACATAGAAACCTTGGGTGAGAACAAATGTATCTAGACATACAGCTGTTAACAAAAAAGACTGTTTCATCGGTAGCCAAAGTCACCAGGTCTTGTCTATGATCCAAGAAGGCATCCCTAAACTTTGCCAGTTTAACAGCTCCACATGCCAACTAAGCCAACTTCCCTTGTATGTGTCAAAATCCCAAGCTGCTATGGTGTCACACAATCCAAAGTGCACCCACAGTAAAGTCACTGAGAAGGATATTATCAGTTCAGTTCAGCAGAATATTGCAATTTGAAGCCCAGGGCCCCCCCCGCCCCAAAAAAGAACTGATAATAATGCTTAAAACAATACAATTCAAAACAGACAAACAAACCCTGAAAGTAATAATGTGTGACACAGGGCACAAGAAAACAGAAATAAAACAACAAACAGAAAATATAAAAAACCTGGGATTGTTGGATATTCCCAAATCATATGAATGAAAATTGAGTTTATTTGTTTGTTTGTTTATTTAATCTCAGCATAGGAAGGGACCACCACAGCTACCTAGTCCAACCCCTGCCCATGCAGATAGTACATCAATAGTATTTCTGACAAGTAGGTATCCAATCAATAGCTAAAAACAACCAGCAACAAAGAATCTACTTTTACATAAGGGAGAATGATTCAATGTTGAATACACCTGACCACCCGGAAGTTCTTCCTCAGATTTACTGGTTGAGGAGTGGACTTTATACTGGAACACCTCCACATGAGCAGTGGACTCTTATCTGGTGAACTGGATTTGTTTCCCCACTCTTACACATGAAGCCTACTGGGTGAAATGGGACTAGTCACAGTCCTCTCAGAACTCTCTCAGCTCCACCTACCTCACAAGGTGCCTGTTATGGGGAGAGGAAGGGAAGGAGTTTGTAAGCCATTCTGAGACTCCTTACGGGAGAGAAAGGTGGGGTATAAATCCAAACTTTTCCTCTTCTTTTGGATACAATTTATATCCATTAATCTGAGTACTATTATCCAACATGACTGAAAACTTATCTGTCCCATCCTCCATATGGCATCCTTCTAGGTAATGGAAGGAGGCAATCGTACCACCTCCTAAGTATCTCCAAACCCCTCACTCCTAATCTAAGAACATGACCCTCACACAGGTGGGACTTTGGGATGCAGCAACTACATTTTGGCCTACAAAGGCAGCTCACAAGGGTCCCCTTAGGCCAGGGGTCCCCAACATGGTACCCATGGGTGTAGTGGTGCCCACCACAACTTTCCAGGCACCTGCCATGGGCTTTTTAAGAGTCAGGAGGATCTTTTCCCAGTAATGTTCCTGACTGGGCACTGAAGGTTTGATTGGTTTTTTAAAATATTGCTTGGGCAGCAGCTGCCAATACAGCATAAGGATCTTCACTGTGTGACTGAAAATAAGCTGTGGCAGCCATTTTGTGGTAGGCTTAGCATCCTGTGGCAGCCATTTCATGGCAACCATTTCATGGCTGTAGCCTTCAGGTTGTGTTAGACTTTCAGTAATACCCACAGGTTTAAAAGGGTTGAGCTAAGGAATTTGGGCTGGCAATCTTGCTGTTCTTCCTACAGATCAGAGGAGAAGATTCAAATATTGATTCAGAGGTCTCTGAGGGAGACTCTACTAAAAAGTACGGCAGCTGAAGGGAGGGGTCAGGTACACATGAGTGTGGGAAAATAACCATTTGGAAGAAGAAGAAGCAGAGAAACAGATTTGTGAGCTGGCAGTAGTGAAACATCTTGGGGGAACAGGACTCTCTCCCTCTCTATAGCTCTGACATAGGTAGTGGATATGCTGCCCTACAGGTGTACCTCTTTCCTCCACCTATGTCATATTTGTGTATTGGAAAATAAAGCAAATATCGGAATAATGTCCTATGATGGCTTCCGCTACATGCCCGACGTGCTGCCCAGCAACTTCCCAGTGTTCAGAGAAGTGGAGAAAGCATTGCTCTCCTAACAATGAATTCCAGATTTAAGACCTTGGGGCTATTTGTAAGCCTGGCAAAGAAAAAGAAAGAAGCTTATTTCCAGTTGAGCATTGCCTCGTCATCCTGCCATGTGCCTTTACTACCCACAAGGCATTCTTCTTTTAGAATCAGAGCCATTTGCATCCATCACAGCTGAGCACAAAAGCTGTTCTTTCTGCCTCCACACCACAGTTTTGCAAACATTTAGCTTGTGATCACACACAAGCTGGTCAAATGATACAAGGTGAATCAAGACTAATCAGGAAAACATCACTGTCTTCCAAAGACAAAGAACAACTACTTACTGAATGTTGACGCAGAGGCAATTGTCCCAAGATGGACAATTATCTTCTGCAGCCATTCTTTGTCACTAGAGCGCATGTAAATGGCAGAAGGCCATTACTAGCACATGACAGCATACGCACTGGAGAACTGGCATGGCTGATATTGATGGGTTTTGTGAACATGCCAGTGGGGAAGAGATGGGTTTCAGGGTTTGCTACCAAAGCTAGTTCCTGACTTTGTACTTCCTAAATCTGAGCCGTCCAATCCTGGATCATTTGGCCATGTTCCTCTTTTGACTGCTGTTCCCATTTCCATCATACTTTGCATGCCTTTTGACCTCACCTTCCAAAAAAGCCACTACTTTTTCTACATTCAAGGGGTGTGTGTGAGAAAGATACAAATACATTTACACATAAATGCCCTTTGATGTTTGTGCTGCCAGCAACTTTACACAGCTATTCTTCTGGAATGGGTTATGATAGAGTTTTTGCTAGACGCAAGGCTGAGTTTCAAAAAAGACCTCACCATCTAGTCGAACAATGAATTGGATATGTAAAGAACACCATTCTTAGGTAACTGACAATGCAATCTGAAACAGAGTTATTGCAGTCTAGGTCCATTGACTTCAATGGGCTTAGACCGGAGTAACTGTGTTCTGGACTGCCCTGTTAAGTCTCCTTCTAGCACATGAATCAACACATGAATCATCACTACTAGGACTCTATTAACATGTTTATCTAGTCTCTCCATTGACTACGGATTAATTTTCAGGTAAAATCCACCTGTAAAAGTCCTTTCATGGGCTAGGGCCTGCACACCTGCTGGACTGTCTCTCCTCTGGGCAGCTCCACTCATCAAGGCAAAACCTGCTAAATGTGCCATTCTGCCAACTGGTGCAATCATCAGTTGCCCAAACCTGAGCATTCTCTGTAGTGGCTTTCACTTGGTGGAACAGTGTGCCTGATAAAATCAGAAAGACTCCCCCCATTTTGCAGAATATATAAAATAGAACCGTTTATATGAAGTAAATAAGGTTGTTGATGCTGTCAAATTAAGGAAGTTCTCCTTTTTTTAACATTCTCCCCTAATTTTCCAGTCCAGCCTTATTATTATGAAATAAGAACATGACAACAGAATGTAACAAGACCCCGCTGGATCAGACCAGTGGTTCATCTACTCCAGCATCCTGTATCACACAGTGGCCAATTAATTCCTCTGGAGGCCCAACAGCAAGGCATAGGGACTGAGTCTATGTCTGTGGCCATCACCACATCCTCTAGCAGAGAATTCCACATTTTAATCACTTGCTCTGTAAAGAAATCTTTCCTTTTGTTCATCAACTTTTAATTCTGATACAAAACTAAAGTTTACATAATTAAACAGTTTCTTCTAAGTTCTTTGATTTAAAGTTGACCAATTTAAACACACAAGAGACTACATGTAATACTCACAATTACAATACAGGTATTTAAGTTGGTTCAATATAAAAAAAGTAACTCACCAAGTATAATTAATACTGCTAGTTACATCCTTGAGTACACTTTTTATTATCAGATCTCAAAAAGTGATAGTGTACATTTAAACAAAGGGTTCAATCAAGTCATCTATCAGTGGAAAGTGCTGCTGTTTGCAGCTCTTTCCTGTATCCCCTCCCTACCATAAGAAAGTTGATTCAAGGGACACATGTGAATTAGACGGTCAGAGGGCCACAGTGGGAGGAATAAGGTATCAAGTTCACTTCCTTACAAAAAAGATAGAAAATGAAAGTTTCACACCCCCACACATAAACTACAGCCTCAACCCATGCAGCTATTCTCCCATGTGTACCCTGTCTTAGAATCAACTGTCCATCAAAGGACTAAGAGGAAAAAAGGGAAATCCAGGACAGATTCAGTTTATGCACCAACAGATTACTATATCCAACTCTAAGTCCACCAAGAAACAGTCACTGAATGAAGTCCGCACTGATTGAATTGGCAAATGCACCATTATTTATTTAAGGCACTAATGAGGTGCAACTGAGATCTATTCCACTGATTCAAGTAGTTTTAAAACAACCACCTCCAACAAGAACTCTTAGCAGTTAGTAGTAGTCAGATTAGTAAAAAGTTAAAATGTAAGAAATGGCTAAGTGCCAACAAGAAGTAAAATATTGCTTTAAATAGAAACACAATGCAACAGTAAGAACTCCAACTATTAGAAATTCTATTTAGAAACAGAACATAAACATCTCAACAAGATAAAATAGACATTGAGAAATAGATAACATCTAACTGCAAATCAACTTCAACTTGAAGGAACCTTTGTTAGTAAGGCTACATAACTGTCAAGCATTTTTGGTTTGCTATGACTTCCGAATTGGAATTAAACCAGATGACAGTATCTCAGTAATACTTCAGGTCTTCAGTGAAAGTATCAAGTCAAACACTTTTAAGTACAGCGCGGCTTCTTCTGAAATGATGTGCCCTCTTCTCCTTTTGTGGACTGTTTGCACACGATTGTGATGGATCAGCCATAGAATATTCCATGGTTCAGGCCACGATCCATTTCACCACCATAATTGACAGTGGTATAAGCCGGAGGCATGATGTAATTTCTTGGCTCTCCAGGAGGCCACTGGGGTGGAACCTGGTAATTGTAAGTTGGTTGGTATCCTACAGGGACTTGCTGCTGAATTAGTAAAGTTGGTGAACCATAAGGATATGCCTGAACATATTGTGTTATAGGGCTCATCACAGCTGGAGGATGCATATATGTCTCTTGGTTACTCCAAACACTGTGGAACTGAGGTGTAGGTGAATTAATAAGTACCGGCCTAGACTGCACATGATAGGTACATAAATTCGGGTGTTTTCTTATTGCAGGTCCCAGCTTGAGTTTCTTTCCATGGAAGTTTATTTGCGATTCAACAATTTTTTGTACATCAACGTTGTCCAAAAACGATACAAATCCATACCCCTTGGACACACCAGTCCTATCTGTGATTATTTTTACTTCTTTAACAGTGCCATATCGAGCAAAGAAGCTCCGGATTTCAGTCTCATCCATCCGTATATCTATTCCTCCTACAAAAATTGAATTTGGCATGATTTTCCCTTCAGGTAAAACATAACCTTGGCTTGTTGCAGGCAATTGAACACTTTCATCCCTGGAAATGCTTGCATTTTGTGTGTCTTGATTTGCACCAGACATCGCAGCGCTTAAACGCCTAAAAACTGGTTTAATGGTGTGGCTTTAAAAAAAATTAAAAGTAACTCACTAACTTCCCACCCCTCCCCGGAAAACTCCCCTGATGCGCCCGCTGTTCATCAACTTCATTGGACGCTCTCAAGTTCTAGGACTTTGGGAGAGAGAAAAAGTTATCTCTTTCCACATTCTCCACCCTATACATAATTGTATAAACCTCCATCGTCTCTACTTAGTAATCTCTTTTCTAAACTGAAAAGTCCCAGATTCTTCAACCTTTCCTCATATGATTTTAGATTAATTAGATCTTTGTGTCGACCTTCCCTTTGGGGCTCAGGGGGCAATTCAGTCAATAACCATTTACAGATATTATGATATACCAATTCCATAATTTAAAATTTTAAAAGAAGGTGCTCCATCACCTTAACTGTCTTGGTTCCCCTCTACTGTACTTTTCCCAGCCCTGCAATGCCCCCGTTAGATACAATTACCAGAACTGCACATAGTATTCTGAATGATGTCACATCATAGATCTACACAGGGGAATTATAAAATTGGCCTCTTTGTTTTCAATCCCTTTCCTAATAAACCCCAGCCTTTTTAAACCACTGCAGTGCACTGGGTTGACAATTTATTTTAGCTAACCACACACTTCATGGTCTCCAGTGTAAGTGGAAACTGCCCAGTGTTTTGGATATCCCTGTTTTTTCAGACATGTCAACTGGAGGTGTGTAAATCTGAACTGGGGTGTGTAGTCCAAATTTTAACCATTTCCTCCTGAACAGAGGTCATGCATGGGCAACCCCCCACCCCCAACGACAACTATGAAGTATCACACGCATTTTCAAAATAGGATATAGTTGACCCCTTTTGTCTGAAACTAAGGTTCTGCTTTGGGTGTGGCGGGTGTGTTATCCTCAAATCTGCTGGACATGCGGAATGTTCCTAAGCATGTTTAATAGATCTTTCTCCCTTTTCAACTCTATAGTGAAACTGCCCTGCAGACTTGCTGAAGGGGAAGTCAAGGAACTTGGCTACAAAGTGGAGGCTTGGGATCAGCAAACTAAATACCAAGGCTAGACTTGCCAAACCTGTACCCAGTATAGGCAGGGGCTTTTGGAAGAAGGGTTTAAGAACTGGAAGTGCTATCACGACATCAAGAGATGCTGTAGGATTTCCTGGGAAGTCAATTAAGGCTGTGATATCACTTGTAGGTCTTGATTATATTTGCCATTCTAGTTCAGTTTGGCAGACTTTGTATGCCTTGATGCAACAAGAATCGACCGTTAGATGCATTATTTCTCCAGCAGCCTATTATGCCAGGGCTTAATGTAGGTAATCGAAATAAACGATGATGGAAGTCATCCTGGGCAATTATGGCTCTCAAAATTGCTCATTCTGTGAGTGACAAGTGTCACAGTCAATGCTTAATTGCTTCAATGAAAATAGGCTGCAACTCAAGCCAACCTGTAAATCATACACTCTTCCCTGTTACTCCAAAATGTACAGGATCTGGATATTGTCACTCACAAGTAAAGGAGAAGCTCACAGGTAAAGAAAGCCCATCAGGAGTCAGGTAAAGTAGAATTAAAGACAACAGATTTCACATTCAGACCTTCAGATTACATCTCTGAGAACCAATCACTTGAAGCCATACCTTGAACGGATATGTTTCTGCAGATTGTGTGTGTGTTTATTTTTAAGGGATGAAATATCCAGATTGTCCCCTCCCCACAACCACCATTTCCTATACAGCTTGAACAAAAACATTAATGTTCTTTTCTTTCACTCCTTTTTTTTCTTTTAAAGAGATTGTTATGGGGAGGGAACAGTACTTGGTTTGTTTTGTTCATTCAAGTTCCTGATCTTCCCAGCAGCCCCCCTCCCCGCAACTTTCTAGTCCATGAAATTAATCAAAATTGTATTGACTTGTGACGGATCCTCATTTATGTTCCCAGAAGGAAACGCTGAGACAGAAAATTCTGCACAAAATGGTCACTCGGGCTCCCTGCTCCTGCAGCTGACATATCTTCTTGTGTTGGATGCTAAAATTAATACCAGGAGAATGACAGGAAGGTTCATTAAAGGGTTGGTAAACAGAATTCCTCCTCGAGAAGTAAACTGGAGGTGGGGGAGAACATAAACTAGCATCCATGCTAATCTATCCCACATGGCCCTATAAGCCTTTGCAATCTATCCAGTATCATTTATTCAGTAATCAGCAATTTAGTACCCTTCAGACAAGTTTCCATTCAGATAAATGTATTTATCCTGGCTTAAACAAACAAACCCACTTCTATTTCTCTGAGAAAGATTTCAAACACTGGACACACAGCTGTTGGGTAAATAAGTGTTCCCTCATACAGAATCATTAATTTTACATCCACTCAGAATCTTGCCCTGGGTTTCTATTTGGAAGGATCCCTCTGGCTATAAGCAGAGCAGAAAGTTGCAGTGGCAGGAGCGTATTCATTCACCTGCATTTTGCCCACCACCTACTTGTGAGTACAGAAAAAGCCTTGAGATGCTCACTGCTTCCCTTCCATTGGTTTCAAATTACAGTATAATCCTGATGGATACCCATATTGCATCAGACTAAGGAAGCCATTCCATAGTAAAATCCCCCTCCTCAGAGGAGCAAGAAATTCATTTTACAAGGCAACATTTTATTTATGATGGCAACATGTCCCAAACACAAAATTCAAAAAAGGAAGAGACTGAGGTCCTCCATGTTATCTGCTGAGCTGAACCCTCTGTGACTAAGAAATAAACACCAAAAACATCCATCATCCTGTCTTGTGAAAGAAGAGCAAATATTCTTGCCATACTAGAATAGCAGACATGTCCACACCACAAATTACTACAGTGTCTTCGCTGTGTTCATTCCCTTTTCTTGTATTAGCTTCTTTGGATCCTTTTCATACCAAGAGTACCTTCTAGCTTCACAAAGAAAGGAAAAACTCATAGATGCAACCCTTTAAAGGAACCAAAAACTACCAGAGCCAAGTCTTACAAAGAAACAAGAAGTAACTCTGGTGACAAATTGTGAGCCAAATTAAACCTTACAGTACCCTCAGGAAACAGTGTTTCAGTACTTGAAGAAGGCACTGGGGGGGCACATCACCTGGTATCACCACACTGTGGGCCTTACCAAGATTGGGCGCTGACAGCATTTTTAAATGGACAACTTCAACCTTTGAATGGTGTCAGCATACACAGATCAGACCCATGGATACAGAAACTTCTAGTTTGGCCGTCTTATACTTAAAACTGGCAGAAGCCTTATTATTAAGAAAACTTATTAAGAGAGTATTAATACAGTTTTGCCTACCTCTGTGATGTGCGGCATGGGGTTAAATCCACAGAGGTTGCATACAACATTCTTGCATTCTGTGCATTGCTGGTAATTGGGTTGATCCGTAGAGCCCACATTGAGTCCAGTTTTACAGAGAGGGCAAGCAGCGGCTGGCAGTGAAGTCTCCTCCACACTTGGTTTTGCTGTAGCAGTTTGGGGTCTGGTATCTTTGCCAGGCACAGGCTTCTTATCCCCTTCACCTTCTTTGACAGTGGGGGGACCTTCTGTTTTGGGTATCTCAGGCTTTCCTGGTGCAGAAGGCCCGACGGTTCTTTTCACAGGAGTTGCTTTGGGAGATGGCTGAGCCCGAGGGGCATCTTTCTGGGAAGCTGGCTGGGCTGGAGGAGGAGGCTGCTTTGATGGGGACCCAGAGGGAGGACCCGATGACTGAGCCCCTGGCTGTGGCCCTGTGGAGATTAAATTGGAAGCCTGGCTAAAAATGGAAGCCCCAAATCCAAAGAGCTTCCCAGTCACTGTTTCTTGAGGGGTTGTTGGCTGTGGCTTCGGGGTATCAGTGATGCCACCCACATTAAGACTAAAGCGCCGAGATGGCTCTGGTGTCACCTGTGGCTGCTGAGGAGGAGCTTGTGGCTGAGATGGAGCAGGCTTTTGACCGGCGGGAGTCTGCTGCCCTTTGGGATGCTTCTGGGTATCTGGCTGAGGGCTCACATGGGGTGGTGCTTTCTTCGGACTTTCTTTCATTTCCACTCTCTCAGCTTGCATTTGAGCTTTAACATCTGGGCTGGGCACAGGCTGAGAAACAGCTTTGGGGTCAGGCTTCTGCTGAGACACTTGCGGTGTGATTTTGGAATCTGCGGGGGCTGTGGGTTGAGATGGCTTGGCAGGCTCTGATCTCTGAGGAGTTGTCACTTGTGGTTGGGATGGTGTTGCTTTGGGAACAGGGGCATCCTTCTTGGTCTCTGAAGCTACCTGGGTAGGCACAGCACCGCTTGTGGATTTTTGCATTCTTGATTGCTTCTGTTCAACTTCCGTCACTGGTGGTTTGGCCTGGCTGGATTTAGGTGGGGATTCCACAGACTGAACTTCAGCTACCAGAGTTTTCAATGGAGTTTGTGGCTTTGGGGGTTCTGGTGACTTAGTCAAGATGGGCTTCTGTGGCTGAGAAGGTGGTTTGGTTGCTGAGGGCGGAGTGGGAGTTTTGGGCTTGGGTGAGGTGGGCTGTGGTCCATGGCCATGAACTGGAGCTAAGTCACCACCCAACGCTCTTTGCATCTGGCAGTTTAAGCAGAGCCATTCTTTAATCTGAATGAACAACAGCAACAACAGAAGTTCAATTAGCTTGAAAGAATTAAATAATTAATTCAGAAAATGCCAACATTACATATTCCAAAAAGGAAATGGCCAACTTGATCAAATCCACCTGTTGATTATAAGCGTACTTTAACAAGATAATTACTACATTCAGGTACAGCGAGCAACATAACCAATATTGTTGTACTGTTTCACATAAGCTGGCTTATTTATTGGACATCTGCTATTGTAACAGAGGATTGTGCTAACAATCATTTAAAGACTTAAAACAAACCAGAAGTTTGAACAAATGTCTCAACATTTCTTATTTATTTATTTATTTATTGTTTGTCAGATTTAATACACCTCCCCATACACAAAGGGCTGTGGGCGATGTACAACCAATAAAACCATCACATTAAATCATGATAACTAAAACAACTTTTTCAGTTAAACACAACAATCAACAATCAGCTTCAACCTCCATCTTAAAATTAGATGATGACATAATATGTGTTGCACATTTGACTATCTGATTCAGCTACAATTGTCTTCATCTGGAAAACCCAGTTTGATTCCCCACTCCTCCACATGAGTGGCAGAGTCTTATCTGCTGAACCAGATTTGTTTGCTCACTCCAACATTCCTGCTGGGTGACCTTGGTCTAGTTACAGTTTTCAGAACTCTCTTAGCCCCTACTACCTCACAAGATCTCTGTAATGGGGAGGGGAAGGGAAAAGAGTTTGTAAGCCCCTTTGACTTTCCGTACAAGAGAGAAAAGGGAGGGTATAAATTCAGACTCTTCCTCCTCTTCTTCTACATCAAGCAAGGCAAGGCTGACACAGATAAGAGAACAACTTCTCAACTCCAACTTAGAATCTGAGCCACTACTATTTTAGTTCATATAATTAAAAATATCGCCACCAGTTCTTCCTGCATTGTTGTTCTCTTTACTCCTCAGTCCTAAACCCATTTAATTTACTTCTCCTTCCCAGATAATAAAAACTTGCAGTGGAGGAAAAAGTGGGGGAGTTTCTAACAAAAATGATCAATGCTTCTTTGTCTAAGGGGACTTGTTAGAGGGAGGCAGTGATTCATCCTTTGTTCTAGAAGCCTTCTTCATATGAGAAAACGATGGCCAGTTGGAGTCTAGAAATCTCCCTTTTTCTAGGAGAGTTTATAGATCAAATAGTAGTAACAGAACTCCATAGTGTCTTGGATGACTCAATTAGACTGCAAAGTTTGATAAAAACGTCAAGTACTGCAGTGTTATTTTGGCCTTGTCTCTGAGCATCATTAATTAAAATTACCAAGCCTCAATGATCACCTGTGTCACCCTTGATCTGTTAATGGTCAGAGGGAAAAAAAAGATGTGAATGTTCAACACTGAGAGAATATTGAGAATCCAAGATGAATTGGGGCATTCCCTGGCCAACCAGTCTTTATTTATTTTTGTGTGGATGTAGAATGAATTTCTACTTTGTAGTGTTATCTCCTCATTTGTTAGACATCCAGAGCTATATAGTGACAGATTCCTAGGGGACTTTCAACTGAGAATGTGTCAAAAAAGAAAACAACTTTCAATGTTCTCCTTGATTTGGGGACTAGCTCCACCACAGTCCATCAGCTAGGATTGACAGACATGGTCTGGAAACCAATGGGAGATAGGGAGAGGTGGGGACTTACTATGATGACATTACTTCCGGTATGACATAGAAGCACTGGCATTGTCCTTGGGAGATTGTCTGGGAGTGGGGGTAGCCCCCACCCCCTTCCCAGACTTACGGCCTTGCCTGCGGCCAGCGGAGGTTGCTCCCACCCCCTCCCCGGACTCACAGCTCTGCCCACAGATGGCGGGCGCATCCCCCAGGACGCAGGGCGCTGCCGTGATAGGAGGGGAGCCCCGTCACTGCACCAATGAGGGACGAGTCGGCTCCGAGCCCTGTCGACGGGGCAGCCGGGGAGCAGAGCGACACCTGGCTCTCCCGGATGGAGGGTGGGGACAGCTGGGCCCTGTTGGGCCAAATCCGGAAGGTGGGAGGAAGCGCGGGGGCATGGGGGCGGGGTTTTCAACCCCACGGAGTGCAGAGGGGATAAAAGGGAGGAAGCACGAGGACGGAGGGGAGAAGGGCGAGAAGGAGGGAGTATGTGCGTGTGTGGCAGGGGAAAGAGAAGGAAGGAGTGGGACAAGGAGCATGACAGTGGGGGAGACCAAGTGGAGGAGAGGAGGGGACAACAGCGGTGAAGGTCTTGGAGAGGAAGGGAAGCGGCGGACAGTCAGAGGGGGCAAGAACTGAGAGGGAAGGAGAAACCAGCTGCCCAGAGGCTGATAGGGGGGCTGCCTCACTCTCTCTCCCTAGCTTTCTGCGGACCCTAGGTCAGCTTTGGGCAGCTAGCTCAACCTGTGGTTAAAGCGGCTGTCCCACTTAGTCCACTCCCCGGAGAATGGGAGTGAGGCTGGAGATTCCAACATCCGGGCAGGGGAAGGTGGGTTGGCAACTGGGCCCCCAATGGGGACCCCATCCCGGGCACAGGACAAAGACACTTTAGCACTCTCCTGAAAAACTCAATGGAGTTTCTGGCCAAGTCATGATGTGGCTCCCTGGTGAAATGCCAGCACTTTCAGGTCATGATGTTTTTATAGGCTTTTCTCAGCTCAGAGAAAGCCTGATTGCAAAGGAATGTCTGGTGCACCACAACATACCAGAGAGCAGGTGAAAAGGAGAACTAGACTATGCAGCCATGGAGAACTAGGAACCTCCACATGAAAGTCTGACGGAGGCCTACTTGACAGCACATCTATATATATGCAGGGAATAATATGCAATTTAGATTGCCTCTTACATATGTATGTAATCAAGCACTTTGGAAACTGCGGTGTTCATTTTAGTACATCCATTGCATTCCCTTCTGGAGTGAGATGCTTGCCCAGGGACTGTAAAAGAAAATTGGGTCTCTCACCAAACGTCCAAAATGGAATACTTTTTAAGAGTCCTTGGATTCCTCTCAAAATTAAATAATATCTAACAGGGTATTATGTGGTCATTGTTTTCTTTTATACCTCTCAGATGTTCTCAAATTAAATGGAATTAGATGAAGTACCATTTAGAGATCTGCAGTTTGCAATTGCAATTCCTGAATTTTATGCTTCAATATTTTTAATTGAATAGGCAAGTACTAGTAGACTGTCATAAAATATCTATGGTTGTAAACTGCATAATAAAATTATTTTCTTAAAAAAAAGAAGATTGTTTAAAAAATTGGATTTTTAATGCACTCGGCCCAGTTAAAGACACATCTGACAAGCACCAAGTAGTCTCATTTTGCTGAACAGAAAGGTTGTGTCCGAGCTCGGCTACAGTGCCCGGACTTACCCCACTGAGTCCCGCACCAGGTGGCACTGCGGGAGATGGGAGGGCTGCAGAGGAGCCTCTTGCAGGGAGGGTGAAGGCCTTAGAGGCCTCAGAAGCCTTGTTCAAAGGGGAAGGCAGGGAAGAGAGGAGGCTTAGGCCCAGCAAGCCCACAGCTGAGGCAGCTGAAGAAGCAGCTCAGACCAGGCAGGGCCCGCCCGCCCACAGGTAAATGTTCAATCTTTCATTTTTTTATGCTGGGGCCCTACTTTATGAGAAGGGGCGACTTACCTCTGTTATGTGTGGATTAGGATTGAACCCACACAGGCTGCAGACGACCGTTTGACACTGGGTGCAAGTGTTGCAATTGGCCTTGTCTGGTGGGTACGACAACAGTTCAGTGGTGTTGCAGAGAGAGCAGAAAACTTTCTTTGGAGCTGGTTCTGCAGGTGGGGCCCCCTGCTGAGATGGAGCTACAGGGTGCTGCTGAGAAACCTTCCCGGGTCCTGGTTGCACCCTGGAGGGTTTTCCAGCTCTTTCTGGCTGCGGACTGCTAGGCTGCCCTGAAGGTGGCGCCGCAGGGCTGGCCGTCTGAGGAGGCAGCTTTGCAGGACCTCCTGGATGTTGGGACAATGGTTTACTGGGCCCTGCTGCTTGAGGGATGGCTTTTGTAGGCCCACCAGGCTGCTGAGATAGTGGTTTGCCTGGAGGCTTGCCTTGCTGAGCTCCTGGCTTAGTGGGAGCAGGGGCCTGGGAAGATGGTTCAGCAGCATCAGGTCGCTGGGAGGATGGTTTTGTGGCACCTGCTTGTTGTGCAGGGGGCTTTGCAGGGCTCTGCTGCTGCACAGGTTTTGCAGGGTCTTGCCGCTGGGGCTGAGTTTTGGGTGGCCCTTGTGGCTGTTTGGTTTCTTCTGCGTGAGGACCTGCTGGTTGGCTAGGACCTCGAGGTGGACCTTGTTTAGATACTCCAGGGGGCTGCTGTTGTTTGGAAGGTCCTGTTTTCTGAGGAACGGCTCCTTGGACCGGACCAGTTAGCTTTGGAGATTGTTGAGTGGGTTGCTTGGGGGGTCCTTTTTGCTGCTCAGGCCTCTCCTGCTCCTTTTGAACAGATTTCTGGGTTTTGGCAGCTCCTTCCTGGGCTGAATCTGAGTCAGATATCAAATCAAATGGGTTGAATTTGTTTACAACTGAAGTGACTGCGCCGAATGGGTTGGCATCAGAGAGGAAGCTGGGCATCATGCTTGGCTTGGGATCCTCTTTGAAATCAGTCCTTGACTGAGACTGTCTCAGACTCGTGGCCGATGGGCTCCTCCCAGGTACCCGCTGCTCTGTTTTCAGTGTATCAACTGTTCTGCTTTTGCTCAGAGTGGTGGGTCTGGGGTCTGGAGGTTTGCTTGCTTGTCTTGGCTGCTGGCTGCTATCAAGGGGAGGATGCCTGCCAAAAGAAAGAGATACATTAGCCAGACAGGTACATTGTGATAGGCATCAGGAGCATGGTGAATATTGGAACATTCCTTGCAATACTTAAGATTTGAGCCCTGTACCGAGAACCTGGTCACACACCCCTTTATCATCTGGGGAGTGGGCACAAACCCCATGATCACCCCATAGTCATCTATACAGCAAGAACATATGGAGGAAGGGTCCAGGCCTATGTCCCCTCCCCCCATTGATCATCAACATTTGGGCTGCAGCATCACTGATCACAGGGAGAAAACATAGGGTGGACACTTCCTCCATGCATTTGCACCATGCGGACAAATCAGTGATCACACAAAAGCAGTGGGGCAAGGCCACAGAGCTCATGCACCCACCCCCTCCCTGCACAGTAAGACAATGCATGGATGCATCATCTATACCATAGGTTTCAACTCAGGCCCTCCAGGTGTTCTACGATTCCCATCAGCTCATGCCAGCAGGGCCAATTGACCACGCTAGCAGGGCCTGCTGGGAATTGTAGGCCATGAACACCTGGAGGGCCTGAGTTTGACACCTATGATCTATACAGTAGCTTTAAAGAAGTCCAAAAGGGAGCTCCTTGGCAATTCTGATGTTAACCGATGAACACAACAGTCAACAGGAGCTCCCAGTAAATCTGCAGACATCTTCCATATTCCCTCATCATTTAAAGGGACAGAACACACATCAGGCCACATTTAAACATCAAAAAGCAGATCCAGGATAGAAAAAAACCCTGTCATTTTCTTCTGGGCTCATAAACCCCTAATAAGAAGTGGTAATGACCCCCTTCTATTTTCACTGTCCCAGCAGGCAGCAAAGGTTTGTTGAGGCAGAGGCAAATGGTTCTATCAGGCTCCTCATTTGCACAAACTTGTGTATTCAGGAGAGCATTTGAAACTCAGAGGTGGTGGTAAACCCAAATCACCCCAACCCCCTCAACCCTTATGAGGGGTTATTCAGCAGAGCTGAATGAGCCTGGTGCTGAAAAAGCCGAATAGACAATTTTGGCTTTGGTCTATCTTGGTCTATTCTGGCTTTGGTCTATCTTAGTTGCATTCTCTAGAAGCAAGTCCTTGCTTGTCTTGGCTGCTGGAGAAGGAGGAAACTGGGTTGCATGCAGAAAGTAGATCTCCCTGTTCTCTGCAAGCAACCCCTCCTCACCGCAGCCCTGCACAAGTGAATACTGCTGCATCCAACTGTGTGGGGCTTACTGTTCAGGTTCAGCAAACGTGAAAATTATTGGAGAAGTCAAGAAAGCCGATACCCTGAATCAACCTTTTTCCAGCTTTAACTACAATTTTCAGGTCTTTTATTGCCGAACACAAATTGTATCAAAGGAAAAAAAAGTTTATGACTTTGTCTATGACAGCAGAATCTGTAATTACAGGTCAAATGCTAATTTTAAAAATCCTCATTATGAACTAGCACAGACTCAGGCAGAGACTGAAAGACACTTAAAATGCCTCTAGGTGTAGCAGAAATACAGCATTTTTACAGGCCCAGCCTTGCAGGAAAGAAGTCAGAAAGTAATTTTCATGTGTTCACTGGAGTACCACTTCACTATTGCTGAAAGGCAATGCAGTTTTTTCTTCTTCTAGAGGGCACAGTGATCCTCAGCACATTCACTGTGCTTATGTTTAAGTTCTCAGCCATCCACAGCAATAGCCAGCAGTCCATAAACTCATCTTATTCCCTATGGCAAATAGCTTTTTCAAACCTATTACGAATTCCCCAGCCTGAGAAACAAACAACTGTTCAATATTTTTTTTTACTAAGAGTTGCATTAGAAATGAACCGTTCATGCTAAATAAACAGTGAGACATGCAATATTGTTCCAAATGGCTTTCTTTATGCGTATCAACCAACTCAGTCACAGAGACCATCACCTGTATTTGCAACAAGTTTCAATTTTGGCCTAGTTTGTATGTTTAAAATTTGTTATAAATAGTCCAATTTCTTTGTTTGTTCTTGTCTGTCTGTCTGTCTGTCTGTCTGCCTGCCTGCCTGCCTGCCTGCCTGCCTGCCTGCCTGCCTGCCTGCCGTTATATATACTATACTATACTATATTTATACTATTCTACTATATATAGTTATATATAAAATAACTGACCTTTGTGTCCTTTGGGAGGCCAGCAGGATACCGGTAGGTTTTAAACAACGGGATGTCACAAAATGTTTCTCCGTATTAGTTTAATATTTCTAGGTAGTGTGTTATTTATGATAGTGGATTGTCAATGGAAAGGTTCCAATTTATTTATATATGTCAAGATTTCAGCAATGTAAAAAACCCAAAACCAATGGTGTGGTAGAACTAAAGCAATAAGAGATATCAACACTACCACAGCTGCAGGCAAAACAATGCAACTCATGACAGCGCAGTGTGATTTTAATAAATGCAATGTGCAAATCGAGCACAGTACAGAGAATCACATGAAGTGAATAAAGTAAACGTTAAGTGTCCACAAACAGAAATACGACATAGCTATGCTCCAACAATGTTTGTGTTGGGTTCCCAGGTATAACTTCCATTTAATGATCCTATGTCCATTTCTCTTGCATGCATACGTACTTGCCAAATATGGGTACACAATATTAATGAAGCTTTCAAAATCTTATTGTTTAAGAGCTTCTCTGACTAGTGCTGCTCTCATTTGAGCTTCTCTGGTTAGGTTTCAGCAAAGCAATGTTCTAAATATACTAGGAAAGTGCTGATGACCTTGTACGAACTTGCCATAGAGAGCCTGAGCTACTACAGACATCAACATGCCAGCAAGCCCTCTCCATTCAACATGCCAGCAAGGAAGCACCCATAGGAGGTGGGGGATCCTCTGCCCCCCAGTAAGAGAATGGCAGCTCTAAGCCTTGTACACTTTCTTGAAACATGGGGCAGAGAAGCAGCAGTGGCATAGTGGTTAAGAGGAGGGGCATTCTAATCTGGAGGAACCGGGTTTGATTCCCTGCTCTGCCGCCTGAGCTGGGGAGGCTTATCTGGGGAATTCAGATTAGCCTGTGCACTCCCACACACCCCAGCTGGGTGACCTTGGGCTAGTCACAGTTCTTCTGCGCTCTCTCAGCCCCACCTACCTCATAGGGTGTTTGCTGTGAGGGGGGAAGGAAAAGGAGATATAAAGGAAAAGGGGGGATATAAATCCAAACTCTTTTATTATTGTTGTTGTTGTTGTTGATTTCACAGCTGCCAGATCTTTAGCTGGTTGTTGGTCTTCATTACAATTCGAGCCTCACCCAGAGGCTAGGAAGTTGTAATGTATCGGTGTAGTATTCGTGTGGATCCCAGCAGGCTGCCTTCTGAATTTGAATGTTAATTTTGTCAATTCGAAGATGTTTCAAGTGCTGCCCTAGTGTTTTTGGGATGGCGCCCAGCGTGCTGATTACCACTGGGACGACCTCAGCTGGTTTGTGCCATAGATGCTGAAGCTCGATTTTCAAATCACGGTATCTGCTGTCACCGGGGACTGCTATGTCGATGAATAATAATAATAATTATTATTCCATGAACATAATGAAGGAAGTAGTAGTAGTAGTAGGAATGGTAGTTTGGATTTATACCCTGCTTTTCTGTCATGAAAAAAATTTCAAAGCATAATCTCCTTCCTGACCTCTCCCCATGACAGGTAGGTGGGGCTGAGAGAATTCTGAAAAAAAACTGTGACTGGTCCAAAGTCACCCACTTCATGTGGAGGAGCAGGAAATCAAACCCGGTTCTCTAGATTAGAGTCCACCACTCTTACCCACTACACCCTGCTGGCTCCCCTATTTCCTTACATGGCAACCCCTTGAGGCCACAGGGCTTTGGATGAGGCATCAGTTCTGTGACTATAGCCTCTGCATCTTGGGCCAAACAGAGTGTATTTTCTCTTGTGCATGAATGTTCTCTGCAAGTATCAAGCCAGCAGTCCTAAATAAGTCATCACCCTGGTCTCAACAGCTGTCACCAAAGGCCCTTGAATTGGAGACGCTGTCAGATACACTCTGTATGTGCAAATCACTGAGTCATACTTTTTCCCTGTAAACCCATCTCTTAATAAATATGCAGGTGTTTGGCTGCATGTTTTTTCCTTTCAAGGGGAAAAAACCCAAACTTCAAGATTTTTTTTAAAAAAATATTTGGAATGTTTTTTATCCTGCCTCTCCAAAAAGCTATATATACAAATGAACCTTACTGTTAAAATTTAGGATCTGACAAAAGCTGCAATTATCCCAAATGGTGATCAGAACTGGCTGCTTATTAAATGAGCTAGGATCTAACAATTAAAATAATATTTTATCTTCTTGGAAAGGCATTTCAGAATCTATTTTTTGGAAGTCTTCTGGCTAACAGAGTAACAAAAAACCATAGATCTTTACTTATTTCTGCTGATGGCAAAGCTGAACTCACTGATGTCTAGTTACTTGGGACCTGGGCCAAACCAGATGGCCAAGTTCCACACTCCGCTGACTGAGCAGAAGTGCTTGAGGGGTCCGATTAATATGTGTATTAATACCTCTGTAATATCAGAATTCAGTGTCATTAAACAGAGTTAACTGGGGAAAGGATTAAAATAGTAAAATGAAGTACTTTTTCACTCAATGCATCATTAACTCACTGAACACATTCTCTCAATGTACGATCATGGCCATTAGTTTCGCTGGTTTCTTAGAAGGATTAGACAAACTCTCAGGTCTATGAACAGCTGTCCACCTTGACAGCTACATGGAGCTCCTATAAAACTTTGAATACCAGATTCCAAAAAGGCAGAAGAGATTGCCATCTCTTTCCTTCCTGGATGCTTCTGTTGGAATCAAAAGGCTGGCCTAGACGGGCATCGGTATGATTCGGCAATGCCAGAAACAACAACAACACAACCTTTATTAGGCATTTAAAATAGGCCAGAAACCTTGTCAAGAAGATCACTGTATCTGATAGGGCAGGATCGTGGTTACAGGGATGGACTAGGTGGGGTCTGCAACCTGCGGCTCTCCAGATGTTCATGGAGATGTTCATGGCCAATTGGCGATGCTGGCAGAGGCTGATGGGATTTGTAGTCCATGAACATCTGGAGAGCCGCAGGTTGCAGACCTCTGGTAGGATGTGAGAGACCTGGACTGCCAACTCCCAGTTAAGAAATTTCTGGAGATTTGGGGCTGGTTCCTGGGGGAAGGGGGCAAATTTTGGGGAGGGAAGGGATCTCAGCAAGGTATAATGGAGATCAATTATAATGCTGGGAGATCTCAAGGCTGCCAATCATAGGGAACAGCAATAGGTAGGCTGACCCAAGCTCCCTGGGAGAAGGGTAGAATAAAACCTAAAATAAATAAGATAATGGGTTACTATGCACCTCAGGAGGTCTTCTCCATTTGCAGAAAAATATTACCTTATAAATGAACCCAAAAGGGAAAAAACAAACACACCTAACAAGGATTACAATAACTCAGGATCACCAAATCTTTTGAGGAGCCAAGTTCACTAAAACAAAACAGGAAGAGGGGAAGAAGTCAGCCTGCTCAGGCCCCTCAAAGCTTGCAAAACTCTGGACAGGATGATTTTTGTAGGATTTTTCAACAGTTGCCCCTCTTCCAATTTCCCATAGGCTCCAACCTTGTTCTGAACTATTGTTTATTCCAATATTTATTCGTCTAGCAGGTAAAGCAGCATTCTGTTAGGAAATGGGCTTATTAATACTGTTGCCATCTTACCAGAAAAAAATACTTTAAACATTTCTGAGAACATTAAAAATAGTATCACAAACTGGACTGAGTTAATGATTGGCTAGAATTTGTACATTTCTGGCAAGCCTTCCCACTGTGAAAAGGCTTCTGAGACTAGCCTGCCCACCACCCCTCTGTAAAATGGGGTTTAAATTGTTATTTTATCTACTGATTCATAAAACCAGCTCCACAGGCACCTGCTTCACTCATAAAACAACTTTTAGGACGTAAGTATATCACAAGCGAGAAAAGCCCCGAGGAATTCTCAGCTGGCCTTACAAAGTTCCAAGTCCCACATTTCATAATTAAGATAACACTTTCCTAATCGTATATGCACATAAAACTAGCTGTAGGCATAATTACTAATCTTTAGGTTTTCGCTTTTAGATCCTGGTTCCTATATAACACTGATCCACATAAACTACTGAGTTTGGTGGAAATGCAGAAATATTACTACTATTGATGTTTACTACAGATTTCTTTGACTCAGAGCAAGAAACTGGAATAAAAAACCTTGAAAAGGCTGGATACAGATAGCTGTTTAATGCACATTCAGGGTTACTAAAGCTTAGCCTTATCTTGTATATGTGTGTGTATTGACCTGAAATTAAGCACCACTGAGCAAAGGTGGGGTTTACTTCTGAGTAGACATGTATTGTATCACTACACCAAACTCATTTAAGTTGCTCAAGAGGGATAAATCCAAGTAATACCAGGCAGCAATTTTGAAAGCACACACCTATACAGTGGTACCCATTATTATTAACAATGCTTACGTTTTTCAGAATATACTTGTTCCTGATATTAGGGATCAGTAGATCTCCAAGGACTAAGTATCATTTTGCAACTAAACTGTTCTAGTCAAACCACCGCATCCCATGTATACCTCAGAAAATTCTCATTGGTGATTTCTTATAAGCCGAGGAAACCAGCAAACTCTTGCCAGAAGTAACCCCAGTTAAGCCCCTGCTTGCACAATTCTTCTTTTGGCAGTGCAAGAAACGTACTATCAAGTGAACAAGCTTATGATGCTACATTAAACTTTAGTCAAAAATATGGGTAACATGGCATTCAGGGAACAATAGCACTTTCTGCCATTCTCGATTTGGCACAACAGATTATAGCCAATATGCACCCCTGGAAAAGCTAAACATCCTTTCTCCTCTCCTTCAAAACTCTCAGGCACACAGTAGGAAGCCAGCTTTGCAGATGATAAAACACAAACCACTTCCTCTTTGTTCAATGGACTAAATCCCCTGCAAAGCTGTGCTTAAAGATATTCGGCTTGGTGACTGAAAGTGGTTGCCCTCTCAAACTAAAGCTGTGGAAAACACCCACAGTACAAAGTAGAATCATAGAGTTGAGAGGGCCATACAGGCCATCCAGTTCAACCCCCTGCTCAATGCAGGATCAGCTTAGAGCATCTCTAACAAGTGTTCATCCAGCCGCTGCTTAAAGGCTGTCTGTGAGCTCACTACCTCCCTAGGCAGCTGATTCCACTGTTGAACAGCTCTTATTGTAAAAAAAAAAGTATGACTGGAACCAAGCAGGATGGGGATCAGCAGATGGCTAGGTCAGAATATGCATCCCTCGACTGATCTCAAAAGGTGTGGACTCACCTCCTCTGAGACAAGCATAGAAGGGAATACAAAATCCTGTTGCTCAATGGGTCGTTCTGCTCTCAGGGAGCCCTGCAGAAATTAATTATGGTTCACAAGCAGGTCCAGATAGGCTGTCAACTACCTGGAGGGGGGGAAAGTGCAGAAATGTGCAACTGAAGCTTTTCATAGCCAGAGGTCAATCGTATCCCATCAAGCCTCTATCAAGGGGACAGCATATTTTTCTCCAGAGCTGATGGCAGTCCTCGATGCTGAACAGCCATCTGTGAGGGATGCTCTGGCTTTGGATTTCTTAAAAGGAGGCTGGAGGTTAGGCTAGATGGCCTCTAACACACATTACAACTTTAAGAAAAGTCAATTCAACAAATAAGGGGGCCAATGAATCGGATATTACTAAGGAATAAAAATCACAATTTGAAATGAGATATTGCTCCAAATTGCATGGAGAATAAGGGTTTCCCTGTCTCCTGTACTACCTAAATTACCAGAAAATTCCACTGGCCTCTTGCAAAATGTATGGCATATGTTATTGAGGCTGTGTTTGAAAAAAGCCATTCACAGAAGAACTGTAGTTCCTGACATATTCTGCATCCCAGTCTCAAGGTATTGAGAGAGATATTTTAAATATAATTATTGCAGCCATTGTTTATGCCACCTTAAGTTGATTCATCTTCCAGGTGGCTAAAGACACAGCATTGTTCTAGTTACAAGAGAGACTGGCAGATATCCTCTTGTGGAACTGGTCAAACTCCACTTGATTCTAAGAATGTTAACATAAAATTGTCAACATCTTCATTCCTGGCAAGTATGGTTAGGGTTACAGAGCAACACTGTTCTCTTTATTATATACATATATATTTTAATTTGCATGTTCTTCAGACGTTATTTTCTTTATAATGTTATGGCCTCTCTGTGTAAGAACATTTGGAAGTTTTAAAAATTAACATCAACATTCAATCTGCTCTCTGGTCTGTACATGCCCCAGGTTCATTGACAGAGATTTCAGTTGCGTTGCTATTATTCAGGACTGTTTTGACATGGAAAAGGTACATGCCAATTCCTTTGCTGACCACCTGGGCTGAAAGAGCCTTAAATGGCCTGCATGAGGAGATATATTTTAAATGGCCTGCCTTACTGTCTGCTCATGGGCTGTTCAGCAGTATCTTCTATTCTTTACATCTGGCCTTGGAGACTCCAGGAAAGTGAAAATTGGGCCATGGAACAATGTAGGTTGCAGTTGAAGAATCCTGGCCCTACGTGATGAAATGCAGCTTGAGATTTCTTCCAACAGAGACAAAGCAACAAGTAACTGAATTCAGCTGATATGGCTTTGCTTTTATTGCCAGCGTGAAGGTCGGAAGGCCAACGAGAAGAGGAAGAACAGAGGACCCACAAGTCTCCCATCTTTAACAAAGGGCAGCAGTTTAAAGGTAAAACCAGCACTGAACTGAACCTGGGATAACACCTTCCACCAGTAGTTTTGGCAGCAGCTTTTAACGTTACTTGGTGTGATTGTTATCATCCAGGAAGGGCAAACAACTAACTGGAAGATGGAGGCATAACCCCAAAAATCCTGCCCACAGAGATCAGAAAATTCAACCTGAAACAACACATATAACTCCGAAAAGCGGATGCTGCTGATGCCTCTTGCATTCAGATTGGTCAGAAGCAGAGAGGGTTCATCTTCCTGCCCTGATATTGTGGAATGGACTAGCAGAGCTGGTGGGTAAAGCTTCACAGAACTGGGCTGAGCCACCCTCGGATGGGGGCTTGCTTCTATGTGTTCCCAACCAACGGACTACATTGAACAGTTGTGCTGCTTGAAATGCTTTGGAGGAAATGGAGGCAAAGAAGAACTGCCATCACTACCATTTCGCAGACCAACAACTGCATTCTGTGGTGGGGTCTGTCTACTTTAGAGTGAGTTATCCATCAACATAAAAAGAGCTCTGTTGGATCAGTCCATATAGTCCAGCATCCTCTTTCACACAGTGGCCAAACATTTGTCCTGGAGGGCCAAAAAACAGAGCAGAGAGGCTCAGGCCTCCCCTTGATGTTGCCACACAGCTCTGATAGTCACAGGTTTATCATGCCTGAATATGGAAGTTATTTTTAGTCACCATGGTTAGTAGCAACTAAAGGACCTCTCTTCCATTAATTCTCCCTTAAAGCTCACCACCATCATTGTATTCACGGGCAGTGTCTTCCACAACATAATTGTCGGAATAGGCAATGAACGTCTGGTGTACAATGTTGGAATAGGCAATGAACGTCTGGTATAAGCGAGGAAGAGCCCAATCCAAAGAGGGGGTGACTGAATCCACTTGACAGAGTAGTGGTGACACACCAGTGGATTTGTCCTCTTGGGGGCGCTTACCTCAGCAGAGGATCAAAACTGCCACCATATGACTGCTGTCGCCCTCCCCCAGTGCTGGGACATGGCGTGGATGCTGTGGCAGCATCCCAGCATCCCTGCCACTACTGGCACTACCCTTTTAGTCACTAGAATACCAAGTTTTAAGACATTTATCACCTTAAGCAGATCACCAACGAAGTGACTGGTGAAAAAATGCACACTCACTGTATGTGTTCTCACACAACTCTGTGGAGCAACCAGAAACCCATGAGCACAACATGAAAAATAATTTTGGTCTGAAAGTTTACATTTCCCAGAGCCATCATCCTAAGGGTTTCCAGCATCATGCCCAAGATCACTCCACCAGTTCCACCAGAGCACCCTGTGGTACCACACAGTCTCTGGTACTCAACACAAGCAATGCATAAACAAAACCAAACACTAGTAACTCTGCGCTTTGCTGGGGCAGATGTTACATCCACCTTCACAGATGTTACATCCACCTTCACAGGGACCTTCAACCAAATCCAAAAGGAAAAGGGGCAAATGACTGACAACCCCTCACTCCTGGCCAGACAGTCAAGCAGTCAATACAATTTCATACACTGAATGATAAAACAAACAGGTTATTATTACGCTCTGAGGATGATTATTAAACGACCACTGCTCAGGAAGCAGGGAAATTAAATATTTAAAGAGAGATGGCACTATTCATGCCATTTAAAGGTAATATACATGTGAAATAGTAGCGATCTAATTAAAAGCCTTTTCAAAATTGTTGGCAAGAGGAAGAAACAGACACCCCTTCCCCTCTTGCATATACAGACAATTCAATAAAATGGACATGGCTCCTTAAAAATAATCCTATTGACTGATAAAAATGCATCCAACACAAGAAAGTCGTTATTTTATCTTGATAGAGTGACTAGTTATGGACTTCTGGGATTTTTTGTTTAAAAAAACTATCTGTATGTTCAACTGTGAATTATTAATATGCTACAAGATCTATACAGAAAACTTCTTCTGTGGAACAATTTCCATGTTAATGGTTGTGAAACGCCAGCCCTGACGCAGCATCAATAGCTTGACAACTGTATAAATAGCAAGAATGTATGTAGGGAGCTCCATTCAGGGAAATGGGAACTTGTTGAGCTTTATTTCCCTGATCTCCAAAAGCAGCTGCTTGTCCAAGGTTCAACATAAAATAACCAACTGCATGGTAAACTGATGGAACCAAATCACAAGCAATTTCAGACTGGGTCAAGTTCAGGAACCCTTGTACATTTAAAGGGGAGGGGAATCCCACATGAATTCATCTTGTTGCACACTAAATTTAAACAGACCTCTAACCTGTATGGTCTCCACAGAAACAACAAAGAGCAGGGCGTAAGAAACTGGAAGGGAAAATGCTTCATTTGCAGAAATTACCCAATCCGTGTCTGCAACAGTCACAAAAATAATACACAGCTTATCATGGAATTGCCTGTCCTCCCTGAGAAAGGGAAAGACAATTTAAGCTTTTTCTTTGAAATCCATGTGACCACACACCATGCTGGGATACAGTGTAATTATCATGTGTGCCACAAGCAACAGCATCTCTGCACAGTCATAGATAAAGAAGCCAGCACCATCCAACAGGAGGGATGCTATTAATCTGGCTGCAATTCTGTAGTGCTAGTCATGTCCAAATATCAAATCCTTTTTCCTCCCCCAGAATTTGCTTACATAAGTCTTGCATGGCATAAATGTAATTGACATTTATCTAGGGCAGGTCAGAAGAGAGTTTGCAAGATAAACTGCAAGGCTCCATGCAGGAAAGGGTGCTGGGCCCTAGACAGGATTTAATTATTGCAGTCTGGTCACAACTCAAAGGCTGCTTTCTCGCGCCCAGACTGCCCTTCCGTGGGCACCGCAGCAACCAAAGGCTGGGAAATCCCTGCTGCGCTCGAGCGCGAGCCATTTCAGCACCATGGACAGCGCTGCTGAAAGGCGGCAGCCTGGCGAACAGCTCCACAGCCCAGGCGAGCCTGGGGCCCCCCGGCTGCGAAGGAGCCGGGCACGCCCGGGGCTGAGGGCCCAGAAGCGGAGGCGCGGGGGCTCCGCAGCCCGGCGGAAGTCTCGCGGGCTTCCATATTAGCTCAGGGAGCCCAGCACAGGCGAGGAAGATTCTGGGCCGGGCCGGGGTGGGGTGGGGTGGGGTGGGGTGGGGAGGCAGAGCGGGGTCCCTGGGCTGTTGGGTCTCTGGCCTCGCCCAGTCAGACTCTCCAGTGAGGTGGGCCGCGTGCGCGCGCGTTTGGAGCCCGAGACACCCCCCCGGCCACCCACCCGCTGGCAGCCAGAGCGTGCTTCGGCATGGGGGGCGGCTCCGCGCCGGGGGGGCCCTGCTGCGCCCTGGCCATGACGGCGGCGATCTGCTTCCTCTCCTCCTCGCTGAGCCGGCTCAGGTCCTCCTGCACGCCGGCTGGGATGGAGGCCGGCCCTCGGGACCCGCCGTCCGCCGCGCCTTCGGCCCCCTCGCCCTCCAGGCTCGCCTCGTTGCCCATGGCGCCCTGCAGTTGGCCCCGGGAAGGCGCGCCGCTCCAGCCTCCTGGGCGTCCCCCGCGTCTCGGTCCGGCGGCGTCTCCTCACTGCTGGGATGGGTTGGGCTGCCCCCTTCCCTCCGCTGCCGGAGGAACAGAAAAGGGCCCGGCGCGCGCTCCTCCTCCTCCACTCTCCCCCGCCTGAGCCACAGCGCGCATGCTCCGCCGTGCAGAAGGCGAGCAGCTCCGTGCGGCGCCTCGCCTCGCCTCCCCCTGCAGTCGGAGCAGCTGCTCCCGCCCTGCAGGCCAGCATTTAAAGGGCCCGCAACACACACACTGCAGGAGAGACTCGGGGGACACCATGCATAGCCACCCACAGAAAACAGTCCTAACCTCGTCCCTTTTAAGCCTGTTTATGGCAGCAGAAACCCAGGACAGTCATCAGTACAAATAATTATTTACCATCCTCTGTGTGTGCCCGTGTGCAAGTGTGTATATACACACAGCACACATGTACATATGCACCCACATATACCCACCTCTGTACTTTTGAAACATGCTCTGAAGATAGGGTTGATGTAAATATTTCACATTTCTATCCTGCTTCTTAACTCAAAGGGTCCCTGAGGCCATCTTACGATGTTGCAAGAAATACAAAACTATTAAATTGCAAGGATAGATTACCCCACCCCACCCCCATAAAAATAGCAAAATCAGAACTACATTTGGCCTACAACAGACAGTCCAGTTTGGATTTATACCCTGCTTTTCTCAACTGTAAGGAATGTCAGAACAGCTTACAAGCTCCTTCCCTTCCTCTCTCCAGAACAGATACGGGTGGGGGGGAGGTAGGTGGAGCTGAGGGAGTTCTGAGAGAACTGTGACTAACCCAAGGTCATCCAGCAGGATTCATATGGAACAGTGGGGAAACACATCCCGTTCACCAGATTAGAATCAAACCTGGTTCTCTATTACTCTTAACCATCATGTTACGCCACAGAGGCTGCTAGAACAACTCACAACCGTACACTATGTAGCACCTTCTTGTCATTTTGGTCCCTTAAGTTTGCACATTCTCTCAAAGACAGAGACATTGACATAGTGCAGTGATGGCGAACCTTTGGCACTCCAGATGTTATGGACTGCAATTCCCATCAGCCCCTGCCAGCATGGCCAATTGTAGTCCATGGAAATTGTAGTCCATAACATCTGGAGTGCCAAAGGTTCGCCACCACGGTCATAGTGTATAATTTCAATGCATTTGCTGCTTTTTCATTGCTGAACTCCCCCCTCCTCAAGAATCTTGGTGTCAAATTGATAGTTTTGCTTCTAGCTGCTTCCTTCTCTCAGCCCATTGAGACTCCAATCCTCTCTTAAGAACACATCATAACAGTTGCGTGAAAACAGACTAATGGTACAGTTAGTCCAGCATGCCATTTCAACCCCTCCCCCATTGCCTCTAGTACTAGTATTTGTAAGGTTTCTGCCACTGAACATGGAGGTTCCATTTAGTCATTGTGGCTGATGGCTACTGATGAACTCCATGAGTTTGTGTCAACACACAATGCTTTGAGTGTTCTGTCTATTGCAATGGACTTCAGTGCTGCCTGCATTTTTTAGTATTATGGAAGAAGGAGAAACATTTCTTCTACCTGCTTGCTATACCCCATGCATACTTTTATAAACCTTTGTTATGTCTCTCTCCTGGTGGTAATTTAAACTGAAAAACCCCAGACTCCTTGGAATTTCTGCTTAGCTGGGTACTAAGCTAAAGCTGGGTACTTCATCATTTTTGGCACCTTTTCCAGTGTTTCAGTATCATGTCGAAGATACAGCAACTAAAACTGTACACAGGATTCAAAACATAGCCATATACTGGTAGCGGCAGTTTTGTTTTCAGTCCCTTTCCTAATAATATCTGGCACGGAGTTGGCTTTTTTTCTCTCCACTGATGTTGATAATGTTGACATTTTCAGCAATCTGTCTGCCATGACCTCGGGATCTCTTGAGCACTGAACTTCTTGTGGTATATTGTTGCCTACTCAGCTGATGGAAGAGATCATTGTGGAGCTCTTTACAATCTGTGTTTTGCTTCTCAACACAGGGATGTCACCGCCGGATAAGATCTGGGGGTTCCCTGGAATGAAATTAATCTCCAGGTTACAGAGATCATGGAGAAAATGGATGTTCTGGAGCATAGGCTCCTTCCGCACATGCAGAATAATGCACTTTCAAACTGCTTTCAATGCTCTTTGAAGCTGTGCAGAATGGCAAAATCCACTTGCAAACAGTTGTGAAAGTGGTTTGAAAACGCATTATTTTGCGTGTGCGGAAGGGGCCATAGATTCTATGGCAGTGTAACTTCCTGAGGTCCCAGTCCTCCCCAGGCTTCATGCCAAAACCTTCAGGAGCTTCCCAACCTGGATCTGGCAAACCTACCCCCACCAGCGGGGGGTGGGGGGGTGGGGGATGGCAACTCTATTTCACCATCATCAATAGATCTAATTATCAACACTGACTCTCTGTGGATCCTTATATCTGTTATGAGATAATCTGTGCAAAAATGAGAAATTCCTGATAAAAAGGTTGTATAACTTACAAAAATCCGAGTCTGAAAGAATTAAGAAAAATATGATTACCTGGGATCCTTATATCCAAAGAGTGGAGCTGTTAACAAAGAAGACTGGTGTTTGGACAAACCCAAGAAAAGATGCAGGTTTGTAGGAAAATATGAAATACAAAGAAAATAAAATTGGGGGCGGAATTAACACCCCATATTACAAGCAGTGCTGCTAAGAAATGGATATCCTCTGAGATCTCACTATCCATTATGAGAGTTGCTAGGCAACCATAATATCGCCACCCTTCCGATGTTGGTTCCTGTCAGTAAAATGCAAGGAGGAGGGTCCTTTCCAGGGCTATTTTGGCTTTCCAATGCACTCCTGATCTGTCCTGCCCTAGAAGGAGTACTCATCAGGACCGTCTCAGCAGCAACCACCAGGAAAACGTCTACCCATACAAATGTGTGCTATTCACCTGGGGGCAAGAGTGACTACCAGACAAATCAATGCCACACAAGTTGCATGGACCTAGGGGCAGCCTCCACACATTATGTGCAATTTGGCTGGGCCTGACAGTGGAAACGCAAAGCTCACCTGAATAACCTGAATAACTTGGAAGTACCAGCTTTTCCACCTGCATTTGCAACTGGACCAAACTTTTCCAGGTGAAAAGCAGCTGGGGGCGGGGGGAGAGAGAGAGAGAAGGGAAAGCTGACAGGCAATGTAATATAGTGGTTACAATATCAGGTCAGGATCTAGAAGACCCTGGTTCAAATCCTCAATCTGCCATGGAAGTTTGCCAGGTGACCTTGGGCCAGTCAATAAGGAGGTGCACTTGAAAACAGTGTGAAGTTTTTTTTTATTCAGAATGGGTTTCCCTATGAGTAGTCTAGATTATTTGGATTCTATTTTTTTAAGGGGGGGAAGGGTTGGAATTCTCTTTTGAATAATTTATTTATATTTTTCCCAAAAAAAAAAGAAAGAAAAGATTTTACATAAGACAAGAAGAGAATTAGTTGGCTTTTCTAATCCACCTTTCTCTACCTTTAAGGAGTCTCGAGACAGCTTACAAACTCCTTTTCCCTTCCTCTCCCCATAACAGATACCTTGTGGCCCTGAGAGAGTTCTCAGAGAAGTGTGACTAGCCCAAGGCCACCCAGTAGGATTTATGTGTAGGAGAAGGGGAACAAACCTTCTTCACCAGATTAGAGCCCTCCGCTCTTAACCACTACACCACTTGCTGAGAGAGAGCAGAGAGTATAACACCTTTTCCTCTTCTAGTTATGTAGTAGGAGACAATGGCCCCTTCTGCACACGCAAAATAATGCGTTTTCAAACCACTTTCACAACTGTTTGCAAGTGGATTTTGCCATTCCACACAGCTTCAAAGAGCACTGAAAGCAGTTTGAAAGTGCATTATTTTGCATGTGCGGAATGAGCCTATATCTCTCTACTCAGTAATATCAAGTATGGTAGAGCCAGGGCAGTATAGTGATTAAGGAGTCAGATTCAGATCCCCTTTCGCACCATGGAAGCTGAATGACCTTGGGCCAATCACACACTCTCAACCTCAACCATGGCAAGTATTTGGATGGGAGACCTCCAAGGAATACCATGGTGAAATGGAGGCAGGCAATGGCAAACCACTTCTGAATGTCCCTTGCCTTGAATACTCCACTAGGGGTTGCCATGAGTCAACTATGACTTGGAGACAAAACTTTATCCATACTTTAACCAGATTGTGCACCATTCACATTTCTAATCACTCTGCCAACAGCAACCCCATCTTGCTCATCCTGAAGAGAACCCTGCCATTCATTCTCCTGGATTCAGAGTTTTACTGGCCATCTTGCACTAAAAGAACTATTAACCTATGTCATTTACCAGAATTTTATTATTTAGTGATCAGAGACTTAAGCAGAAACAGGCCTATGCATGCATGAATCTTATAATGTAAATTTCTTATCAATAATGCACTATCTAGAGTTTGCCATTTCTATTCTAGAATAAAATACAATATTAAAAGCAGTTGTTAGTTATTATTTCAGTGGGTGTCTTTACACTCTGCACTTTTGGGATTTTAAATACCATTATGTAATGTGAATGTAAATATTTATTAAGCATTATAGCCACAGGCCTTAACAACATAACATAAAATCATACTTATGTGTATTAGTAAAAGATACAAAAAATAAAATATACAATGAGATAAACCATAGACAAAATAGGACTGAAAGATCTGTTTTTGAAGGCTGACATGCACAAATCTTTTCCATAAAAGTGGCAACCCTATATGTAATTGCTGGGTTTACATCTGCCAAAAGAAAACAGATGCAATCCTCATTTGAACCCAAAGATTGTGGAACAGCTTGGTTCAGTCTAGATTGAATACTGTCACATAATGGACACTAGAAAAAATAACAGGCAAGGTCTTCTACATGATTAAAGGCACACGGGCAGTAATAAAGATAGATCACGAGAAATTTTACAGTACCTTTATGATTTTACTAATTAGGGCAAAATACTGAACTAGTAAACCAAAGAACTGGATAGAAAACATATGCAGACATCAGATCCTTAAACACTCTTACTCAGTTTTTGAAAACTACTAATGATAAAGCTGCAGAATTCTAGATGCAAATATCAAAGCCCAGAAAAATCTCAATATATGAGCTCCTTAAGTTCCTGAACAGTTATCACATAGCTTCAATGGGAAAAAGTTTTCTCTCTTTCTCAAACACATGCCTTACACAGCCTCCAATTGTTACACTCATGATTAAAACAGGGTTACACACTGAGACAGTAGTACCCAACCAACCACGCCAACTGCTTGACATCCCCCTCCCCAGTTTTTTAGTCTCAGACCACTGGCAAAAAGAGATTTGTCAAGCATCTCTGGTGCCAAATTGAATGAATCTGTCTGTCTAGATATATTCTGGATTCATCTATATAATACATTTTTATTCTTCCCTTCCCCCAAGAAGCTCTCAGTGACATGCATGAGTCGTCTTCCTCCTTTCATACTCACACCGACCTTGTGAGATAGGCTAAGTTGATGAGGTGGCTGGCCCAAGATCACCCAGCAAGCTTCATGTTGATTGCAGAGAATCTGAACCTGAGTCTCTGAGGTTGTAGTTCACTACTCAGCCCACTATACCACATTGCAGCATTTGGCTTATTGAACGACACAGTGGGAAGGCCTGATTTAGGCAGAATTAGTGACAGATGCTTTTCTCATCTGTCCAGAGATTCTCTCACCTTCTTGCTGTCAAAGAAACGGCTGCCTGTGTTTTCCTGGAAGAATGCCTACATCTTTAAGAAGATAAGGCAGTAAAGTTGTATGCAAATACAATGATAGGAATTGCATCACTTGAAGGGTTGCCAGTTCTGGATTGGGAAATAACTGGAGATTTGGGGTGTGGAACCTGGGGAGGGCAGGGTTTGGGGAGCAGAGGGACCCCAGCAGGACACAATGCCATAAGTCCACCTTCCAAAGGAGTCATTTTCTCCAGGGGAACTGATTCCTGTAGCCTCAAGATTAGTTATATCAGCAGGAGATACCAAAGCCCTACCTGAAGACTGGCACCTCTATTTACTTGCCTCATCTCTGCTTGTCATCATGCAGCTGGTAAGGGAACAAAAGCCCTGCTGGAAAATAGAAATGGTTGCCAGCCCAATTAACTACCATGGAGTTCTCTGTGGTCCGGGTTTGTTTGGCAAGGGCCTCGTGCTTCTAACAGCTGGTAAAGAGCCAGGCTCATAGAGAGGGGATTTTTTCCTATCACTGCATCATTTCCATACATGTGTTGAATTTAAATTTGTCATTCCATGGGTAAAGGCACAGGGCGAAGCACATCCAATGTTAGGACTGCCAGCCCTGGGAGGAACCTGGGGAGGGTGGGGTTTGGATAAGGTGACCAGATTGTCACCTTTGTAAACCGGGATCTGGCTGCCCCCTAGAGAGGCAGGTGCGCTCCCTGTACCGACGTCTTGTGGCGCTAAGAGCTTCAAAGCACTGCCTTCTGGAGGCTTCCAGAAGCTGTAGTGCAAAAAAAAATGCCGGGGCCGGTTCAAAAAAAAACCCGCGAGGGCCTTAGGACAAATTGTTTTAAGGTGGGACTGTCCCGCCAAAAGCGGGACGTCTGGTCACCATAGGTTTGGAGAAAGGAGGAACCTCAGTGGAGTATAATGCCATTCAATTCACTCTTAAAAGCAATCATTTTCTTAGGAGCTGATCTCTAGAGATCAGTTGTAGTTGTGGGAAATTAGTTGTAGTTGCAGGACATTTCCCTGCACCACTCAGAGGCTGGCAGTGGCAACCCTTGGACAGCCAGGCCTTTTCTGCTCTGAGTTTCTGTTCCAATTTGGATTCGTAACCGTGTCATTTTGCCCCTTCCTTACACACAGTGTTCTTTCCCACCAGCTGATATCCCAGTTTTTTAAACCAAAAAAACAACAGCAAAAACCCAAACCTGCCCCCAGAATGGGAGAGGAGTGACAACAAGCCATACTATGTGTTAGGGAGTGGAAAAACTGATGCAGTTAAGAAGCCAAGCTGGAGCAAACACGTAGTGTGGAAAAGCCCCAATAGAAAAAAATCAACGACGCCCAGAAATGCTACCCCTGGAAATGCTGCTAAGCCACATAAAACCAACTGTCCCTCTTTGAAGCCCTGTCCCTCTACAGGCACCAGCTTCTACGTTCCAATCACAGAAACAGCTTGCAGTGCGCATGATGTGCCTTTTGTTCCAGCTGATCAGCTTGTTGATAGTCGAAAGGAGAACTTTGTCTCATTCTCATTTTCCCTCTTGTTGAGATTGGGACACTTCTCCCCCACACCCATGACGCACTGGAATGCTTCTCCCCAGTATGCTATTCAGGGGTACTGGTGATATAACTATTTTCTGTAAATATTACATTGATTTTTTTCCCCTAACATTTGTGTCCTCATTTTTTTCCCAAATGCTTCTCCTCGGGGTATACCCCTCCTCACCTCTGAAACATAAACCCTATTGGGAAAGTGAACCTTGGATTGGGGGGGGGGGTCATGGGCCAAATCTGGAACGTGGCTGTGGCTGCTAACATCCAGGGGGCACCTGGAGATCTCACACAATTACAACCGATCTCCAAAGGATAGAGATGAGTTCCCATGAACAAAATGGCCACTTTGGAAGGAGGGTTGTATGTCATGTTACCTCCCCTGCTCAAGCCCTGCCCTTTCCAGCCCCCCATCCCACCTTGAATCTCCAGGAATTTCCCAACTTGAAGTTGGCAACTTTAAGTCTGACTTATATGGCTGGAGTGGTCATACCCAGTGGGGCTACCAAAAGGGAATGGACCACCTTAACGGCATCCACCCAAACATCCAATTTATCATGGAAACTGAAAAAGAAGGAAAACTGCCTTTTTAAAGATGTCTTGGTCTTTTGCAAACCCAACCATCAATTGGGCCACACAGTATACAGAAAACCAACACACACAGATCGGTATCTACATAAAAACTCCAACCACCACTCACAACAAAAAAGGGGCATAATCAAAACTTTGACAGATTGTGCAAAACAAATTTGTGAACCTCACCTCCTCCCTGATGAAATCAATCATCTAGACTGGGTTCTGCAGGCTAATGGCTACTCCACAACAGAAATCAGAAGAGCTTTAAGACCAAGAGAAATCCAGAAGACTGAGGAGAAACAGGAAAAAATATTTTTACCATACCTCAAGGGAATCACAGATCAAATAGAGAAACTGATGAAACAACATGACCTACAAACCATCTTCAAACCTACCAGAAAAATACAGCAGATGCTACACTCAGCGAAGGACAAGAGAGACCCTCTCACTTCTGCAGGAGTCTATTGCATACCTTGCAGCTGTGGAAAGGTTTACATTGGAACTACAAAACACAGCATTCAGACTCGCATTAAGGACCTCGAAAGACACTATCGGCTTATCCATCCTGAAAAATCTGCAGTTGCAGAACATGCTCTAAACAAAATTGGACATAACATTCTATTTGAAAGCAGGAAGAGACTTTGAAGAATTGAGGGAAGAGACTTTGAGAATTAACAAAACTTGGCTACCAGCAATTAAATACGCCAGAATCAAAGGCCAAGGGCATACTATGTTCATGGACAATGGACTCCACCCAGACACAGGGCTTGCATTCTCTAAGACTGTTGCTGCTGCAGGAAATGCAAATGTGAATCACTCCCTGGACTGAAAAACCCCACCCACAAGACAATGCAGTCAACCACACCTTTGCATAGCAAGTTCCACCCGAACACTTACTGATTGGTTCCCCACCCTGGGACATGGACAATTTATACCCCACTAAAAACATTCCCTTCTCACTGGGCACAGTGTGTAGCAGACTTCCCTCTGTGATACACCTCTAAAGATGCCAGCCACAGATGCAGGCGAAACATTAGGAACAAGATCTACCAGACCACGGTCACACAACCTGGAAAACCTACAACAACCAAAAGGGAATGGGTTTGCATATTGACAATAGCCTTAACTTGGTATTCAAAAGCACAACCCTCCCCCCAAGCAGTACCGCATAGATATAAATAGCTGGTGTTCACAGGTAATTGAATTAATGAGGCACCACCTTATCCTGACAGTTGCTGTTTTCTTCCTTCCAGCTGGATGACAAATGTTCTCAAATCTGCTACCTGCTTGGGACACTAATCCACAAGAAATGATACATAATAAAGAAGAACGATGCAGAAGGCTCTCTTGGCGCAGCAGGCTCAAGGAGGAAGTTTAGAATCATAGAGTTGTACGGCACCACAAGGGCCAGTCCAACCCCCTGCCGTGCAGGAACACACGATCAAAGCACTCCAAACCGATGACTATCCAGCTTTTGCTTAAAAACCTCCAAAGAAGGAGACTCCACCCTCCGACAGTGTATTCCACTGCTGAACAGCCCTTATCGTCAGGAAATACTTCCTAATGTTTAGATGGAATCTCTTCTTTTTTGCAGCAGCAGCAGCAGCTGGTGAGCAGCAGGGAACAGAATGGTATTTCTGGGGGCCACTGTGATACTTTCTCCCCAGGGCCATTCTAGATGCAACCCACAGTTCACATAATACCCTGCATTATGATCAAATCTACTAAAATCTATACGGTTTGCTTTTTTCTAGTTGATCAGTCCACCCCTGGACAAAAAGGATCAAATACACTGTCCTGGGGTGAGACCTTTGCCCCTGCATTTACCTCTGAGGACTGCAGGTGGATTGCAGCTGGAAGCCCCGCTGCTGGGGAAATCACCTGTCAGGTCGCAACCTAAAGGGAATCCACTCAGGAGTCCAGCAGCTTGAAGGAACCTAGCTGGCTTTCAGCAGCACCCTCAGCAGCAGAAGACAACCCACCTGAGTACCTACTAGAGATGACCCTGTGCTGTGACCCGAGGGAGCTCTTGCAAGGGGACTATTAGTATATAGGTGATAATAATGGAGGCTAGGAAAGGAACAAATAGCAACCAGAAAAACTCTGAATGTTGATGAATGAAAGAATGATTTATCCAGAACTGAAAAATATCTGTCCTATCAGTTCAAAAGATTCTAGGAAACTTTGAAAAAGCGCTGTATCAAGAGCTGGGGTGCCACAGTTGTTGAAGGAACTGGAACCACAGTAGAAAAAAAATAGCAAACACTTCTACTTCTTTATAAATAACTTCACACTATTAAGATGCTACAAATAATCTGTATTCCCCTGAGTAACATTTAAAAGAAGAAGAGTTTGTTTTTATACCCCACTTTTTCTATCTTTAAGGAAACTCAGGCCCCTTCCGCACACGCAAAATAATGCATTTTCAAACCACTTTCACAACTGTTTGCAAGTGGATTTTGCTATTCTGCACAGCTTCAAAGAGCACTGAAAGCAGTTTGAAAGTGCATTATTCTGCATGTGCAGAATGAGCCTCAGAGTGGCTTACAATCACCTTCCCTTCCCCTCCCTACAACAGATACCTTGTGAGGTAGGTGAGGAGCTGAGTGAGTTCCGAGAGAACTGTGACTAGTCCAAGTCACCCAACAAGCTTCATGTATAGGAGTGGGGAAATAAGCCCAGTTCACCAGATTAGAGTCCAACGCTCTTAACTGCTACATCATGCTGGCAGTATTTAAACCACATTTAACTTGCCTAACTGCAAACTCTTCTTATTCCTCAGCTTAATAATGTGACCTGTTAACACCAGTTTGATTCAGGGGCATCCATGTGGAAAGGGAGGTGGATTATTTATTTTTAAAATTTTATTATATTTATTCAGTTCATACTCCACTCCTTCCCAGCCACATCAGACTCAGAGCGTCTTCCAACAACAATGCATTACAGTATAATATATATATAATAATAATATATATAATATAAATTATAAAACATATAATTTCAAATCACAGATTCTAATTTCACTTAACAGATGGTATTCAAATTACTTAACTACTATGAAATGATCATCCCAGTTGTATAATTATACTTAAATAAGTTTATTCTTGCACCATTAAATGGCTTTCATAATGTGTTGTGACACACACTTCCACAGATGGAAAAAATACCAAGCGTTATGTACTTTTTGTTTGTATTTCTGACTCAGATCCATCCACCTGAATGTACCAGCTAACATTTAGATTTCTAGGCTGGTCAGATTCACAAACCATAATGCGAATTATACAACTCCTTACTCAAAATCCTCCCAAGACTGATTCAAGCACTTTCTCAGGGAAAGGTTAACATGAACATTTGGGATTAATTACACAAAACCGCATACCTTAAATCAGGCTCAGTCCTCGCAGTGTAGTGGTCTTCCAGGTGCACTGTTTCTGGCTATAGTGGACAAAGCAGGAACTACCCCCCTTCCTGTGAATGTGCTCAGCAAAGAGGTTAGCCTGTGATATATCTGTCTCTTTAATCCCTTCATCTCTTTTGGCTTTTCAGACTGAGTATATATGCAACAGCAGAGATCGCTAATTAACACAGTCCAGCTGACTTGCAAATTAACTTCCTTCTCAACAGCAAGAAACAGGAGACACTGGAAAAGACGGCTGAAAATAGCAAGGAACATGACCTGCTTATATTACTTACTGCATTTTTATTTATTTATTACTCTGTATGCCTAGGCTGACCAGACGTCCCGCTTTTGGCGGGACAGTTCCGCCTTCAAACAATTTGTCCCGCGTCCCGCAGGTTATTTCAATTGTCCCTATTTTTGGAAGGCTGCCGCACTGCCTTCTGGGGCTCAAGGCAGTGTGGCAGCCTCCCACGCACGCGGCCACAAAAGCACTGCCTTCTGGGGCACTCCCGTTTCCCGCTCTGTGACAGGGCGGGAAACGGGAGCGCCCCAGAAGGCCGTGTGCTCCTGCGGCTGCGCGCGCATGTGCGCGGGGCCGCCCATCCCGGTTCACAAAGGTGACCATCTGGTAAAGGTCATTGAACACAGTGAGGGCAGCAGGCAACAACAAGAATGATTCTACCATATTCAAAATATTATTTTGGGGTGAGTGCTCTATATAAGTACAGTCAATCCACTTTCCCACCCAAACAGGCTAATTCACTTGTCCCAAGACAAGGATTGAAAATCTTCATAATCTTTATAATTTTTAAAATCTTTACAATCTTTATAATGTACATACAAAAAATGTTTCTCTAATCGTTCACCAAAGTAAATCATTCAAACTTGCATGTGACTACAATGTTTGCAAGGCAGAGACAACAATGTTTGCGATGACTGATCAGTAAGTGAGTTGTAATGATTTTTTGTTTAAACAACTAAAAAGAAGAGGGGGAAAAATTAGGTGTAATTTTCACCACGGCGGTTCTCCAGCTGTACGCATGCCCGAAACACTCAGCTATGATTGGCTGAATGGGGGACTCCAGGCACCAGAGATTCCGCACTTTACTGGAATCGAGCTGAGTTTGAGCGTGGTTCCCTGAAAAAGTAATAGTTCCCAACTGGAGTCAGAAATTTGACCATTACATGGGGCGAAGCTGGTACAAAACCACGTCGATCCCAGTGGTTGTGCGGAGCACTTAGGTCGAACGCAGCTCGAACTTAGATCAATAACAATATTAATGTGATCAATATGCATATTGGGAATTGGGAATTAACCTCTCTATTCTGAACTTAGACTCTATATTGGAGCAGATCCATCATGTACTAATAAACAATTTTTGTAATGTCATTAAGCACAGATGTATTTGCTGATTAAATGATGGTGTTGGAATATCTCTGTGTATCATGACATTCTATGAACTCTATGGCTTTGTACCCTATTGCAATAGTGAGATGGTGGTTTGCTGCATTATGCAATTAAAACTCAATCCATTATATTTACTGAGCAAATATCAGGCAAACAAGAACTGTGATCAAACAGTGCTCTGGGAGTGACTGCTGGAAAATTGAAGCACTGCTAGGATCCGTACAAGTAATACAAGCATTGGTGTTCTTGTGGAAAGGCAATCCACCCAGTTTTAATGCCATCTTTTATAGTGGAACCAGTTCAGATTGATAGATAGAGAATGATTTGATAGCATATTTTGTAGGATAAGAATCATGTGGCTCTGGTAGGATGTGTGCCTGCTATCCAATATTCACAAGTATCCCCCCCTTCGACCCCTCTCCTCCGTTTGTCCACACTCACCACCTTGAACTAATCTTGTCTTTTAAAAATTCTTTGTGGATTTGATGGTTCTGTGCTTTACTGCTTTGTCTTGCAATTCGCCATAGATCGTGTAATCAATGCTTCATAGATTTCACTCTCCAAAATTAAAAAGAAAGAAAGAATCTGAACGAAAATAAATAGGTGACATGGAATGGTGTGAGCTCTAAAAATGGCACCAAGGGGACTGCAGTCTGGGGACTGCAGAGAGGCTTAGAAACCTTTTAAAAGAGATACGCACAGCAACTAAGGAAGTTTTCAAAATGTTTCAGCAAAAGAATGGCTGTCCTTGAGGATGCATTGACACTGTTTTCAGGCTGCAAATAAAACCTTTCGGGGTAAAAGCCACATGGAGCTCCTTGGAGGAAGCGTTTTATTTCCAGCCTCAAAATGTTTTAAAGTGTCTGTACAGAAAGGGCCAATGACAAGCACTTGAGTAATGGTGGGGCAAAAGAAAAAAAAGCTTTCTGCACCCCATGGCAAGCAAAACCTCTCCAAATCAGTAAATGTGCCAGTCCACAGCATAGGAGAGATTTGAATGAGCACCCCCTGACCTCATAGCTAGTCCCTTCTATTTGTTTCATGTCCACCATCAAAGGAGCAGCAGTGGCATAGGAGGTTAAGAGCTCGTTGTATCTAATCTGGAGGAACCAGGTTTGATTCTCTGCTCTGCCGCCTGAGCTGTGGAGGCTTATCTGGGGAATTCAGATTAGACTGTGCACTCCCACACACGCCAGATGGGTGACCTTGGGCTAGTCACAGCTTCTCGGAGCTCTCTCAGCCCCACCTACCTCACAGGGTGTTTGTTGTGAGGGGGGAAGGGCAAGGAGATTGTAAGCCCCTTTGAGTCTCCTACAGGAGAGAAAAGGGGAATATAAATCCAAACTCCTCCTCCTCCTCCTCCTCCTCCTCCTCCTCCTCCTTCTTCTTCTTCTTCTTCTTCTTCAGCAAAGGCTTTTTTAGCACTGCAGACTCTAACACGGCTACTTAAAAAAAAAAGTGCTTTAGCCTGAAGTGAAATAGTCACTTAGTTAAATTATACTAAGAGTATTGATTTATTCTTTCATTTGAAATCCAGGAGAGCTTTTCCAGCTGGCTTTTCAAAGCGTGGTTACACAAAGTGCATTTGTTGACAAAGACAAAAATCAAATGTTGCCTTTAAGTGAATTGCAAAATAAATTTTAAAAGTGTCTCTTTCTTTCAGTGCAAAGCTGAAGGCAACAGAAGCCAAGAGGAGTAATTTATTCGATCAAGCAGAAGAACATACACAGAGTGTCACGAGCAGTTGCTAAGTTCTCCAGGATCGCATCACTGCATGAGAGGCATCCGTCTGCATAGCAGCCCCCTCTTTTAACTTCATGGATTTCTTGCTTCTTGGCAATATTGTTCCTTCCATATGGTGACTTTAGGGATGTCTATTTTTAAACTTAACACCCTGTTTACATTGTAAGCATAGTCATGGCATTTGGGTCCCTTTACTAACTAGTGTAACATCTATTTCAGCTATTAAAGAAATTAGCTTTTCATGGGCTGGGCTGAGCAGGCTTCCTGGTAGTTATGTTATATCCACCTAGTACTTCTGTAAAAACATGTCATTGATCATTCTCAGAAGCACATATATAGCGGGGATCCATTTTAGATGTCAGTTCTGCTAGTGAGTCAGTTCTGCTAGTGAGCTAGATGTCAGTTCAAGCTCTGCTAGTGAGCTAGATGTCAGTTCAAGCTCGCCTACTAGAGGAGTCGTCACAGTCACTGAGACCTAGCTGTGGCTTAGTTAGTTGGCTGTTGTGTTCCAATAGATACAGTTCTTCACCACTCCAGAACTAATCCTTTCCCTCCATAAAGGCATAACATGATCAAAAAGTAAAGGCCCCTTCCGCACATGCAGAATAATGCACTTTCAATCCACTTTCACAATTGTTTGCAAGTGGATTTTGCTATTCCGCACTGCAAAATCCAGCTGCAAAGTGCATTGAAAGTGGATTGAAAGTGCATTATTCTGTATGTGCGGAAGGGGCCTTAGATTCAAGTCCAGTAGCCCCGTAACAACCCACAAGATTTTGGGGGTATAAGGTTTTGAGTGTGAAAGCTGCCTTCTTCAAGCATTTGATGATTGGAGCTTTGATTGTATTGTCAAGGGCTTTCATGATTGGAATCAACTGTCCGTTGTGGGTTTTCCAGGCTGTGTGGCTGTGGTCTGGTAGCTTTTGCTCCTAACATTTCACTTGCATCTATGGCTGGCATCTTCAGAGGCATGTCACGGAGAGATACACATCTTATCATGACATGCCTCTGAAGAGGGACAGACTAAAACTGTTTCCCTGTTTATTAAAAGTTATTTAAGGGTTTTCTGCCATTGAGGTCATGAGTGAACAACATCTGTGCAACCACCCCATCACAGTCTCCTAAGCCTTCAACAAGGATTCCAAGGGTAAAAGGCATGGTTCAGCTGCTAAGTGCCTCCTGAGAGTCCCTGTCACAAGCTATCAGGCCTTGCCAAATGTTTGTGGATGCTCTGCCCACAGTGTCAGTGCTCACCCCAATCATTACTACATTGGGACCAGAGGGTCACCCCATCAGGCCATAAACCTCCTGGATAGTTCACTCCACTGGTTCTACCTCCAGAAACCATGCCCTAGGAATGCCTCCAGCCATGCCACTTCCAGCCATGCCCCTGGGCATTGTAGCCCCAGGGCCTTGATTTATTTCCAAATCAATGTGCATATGAATGCTACATGTTATGGAATCCCCTGCCTTGAAATACACATATGTTGTTTCAAGGTGACTGTATCAGCACCTTATGACACAGAGTCATTTTGCATTTGTCATTCTGCATGCTCATCCTATCTCCAGTATGTTATAAGATGCATCAAAAACCCATTTCAAAACTGACTTAGGAAACAATAAGAGACATTAGTTAAGATAAGGATGTATGCTGAATGGTGTCTCGGTTTTCTCAACAAGGATGTAGTGCTTCCTGGACTGGACAAAAGGGAGTTTCTAGCTACTGAAAATGGTGTTGGCTATGTGTTTGCCTCATGGACAGGAAGGTTGTCAGAACCAGCAATAATCAGACAATGCTCACAACTATTCTGTATGTTTTGGATAGGGGATGGGCTGGTGGTGCATTCCAGGAGGAAGGAGCTGGGCGAGGTCTGTATCATTGACCAAGGAGGAATTTACCCCATAGAAACAGTATGCAAGTGGCTGTCACCAGTGGTGGGATCCAAAAATTTTATTAACAGGTTCCCATGGTGGTGGGATTCAAACTGTGGCATAGTGCCAATGGGGCTGGGCAGGGCACGACGTGGCCGTGGCGGGGCATTCCGGGGGCGGGGCATTCCTGGGCGGGGCTGTGGCAAGGATGCAGCTGCTGCGCCGGTCCTTGGGTGGGAAACGAATGCACGCAGGCGCAGGCTGCCACGCACGCCGGTGCACCTCCTGCGGGACTGCTTCATGTTCTGCGCGCTACTGCTGAGAGGAGGGCGTAACTAAGGCAAAAATCACATGGCAAAATCACCAATTAGTAACCCCCTCTCGGCACACACAAATAATTAGTAACCTACTCTCGGGAACCTGTGAGAACCTGCTGGATCCCACCTCTGGCTGTCACCCACTAGAACCAACTCCTATGCTGGCCTGTTTCCATATTTCACAGTAAATTGTATTTTCTATCCATCTTTTCCTCTTGGCCTGACAGTTCCAAGCAAGACGGCCATCTCGCTTTGCTCTGTTGTTGGAAATTGGTACAACCTTATCTTATGCAGGGTTACCATTTCAGTGAAGGATTACTGACGTGTTTTAAGAGTTTTCGTTAGACTGAGGAGGTTTGTTCACAGAGAAAATACTGGATTAACCTCAATGTCCCAAATCTTCACGTAGGCCTGACAGAATCTGTTAATCATTTCATATATCTCTATAAAGTAGTTATATAATTAAAAACTCATGATCCGGTGTGATGCAGTTACAAGCAAGTATCATTTGAACTTGGAATATAAACTGTACACGTACTGAAGTTAGTGGAATTCAGCTTCAGTTTATGTCAAGTTCTATATAGAGGGAGGCATAGGTCCTCAGTTAACCTTCCTTGGTTTTGGTAATCTCCCTTCTTCCCCTGGCCGAGGTACCCTCTGCTTTTTCACCTGCAAGGCCTTCCAATCCCTTGTCTACCTGCATGGACAGTGGCTGTGGCACAGGAGCCTTTTGGAGATGGGGCTTAAGGCACATTGTAAACACTCACAAGGGAAGAAGAGTTTTGGAGCCTGGTGCCTATTAATGGTTTAGAATGCCTCATGTGCCCCTCTTTCCCACCCCCTTGCCCTGGAGCACCCTGAAGCTGAAAGAGCTAAAGGAGAAGATGACAGACTCTTCGCTTTCCCCACTTCTGGTTTTAAAACTGTGAGCTGTGTTATGCTTGGCTTTGCCAAAGGCCATGAGTAGATCTGCCTCCTCATCTGATAGGCTTGGCCTTTCCCAAAGAGCCTGATTTTGCACCTTGAGAAAGGGGGAGGTTGAGGTCAATTCATGGGCATTATTTGCCATCAAGTTGTTACTGATTTATGCTAATATTTGTTCTAACATTTAAAAGCCAGGCTGTTTCCGCACGGGCGGAATACAGCAACCCAGGGACGCTAAAAACAGCTAAAAACACAATCCCCCAGCAACATGATGCCGCTGTTTCCAAACCTCGCTCCATGGGTTTCGGAAACAGCGGCTTCCAGCTGCTGCCGTTCGCATGGCAGCGGCTGGAAGACGCCATCCCCCCCTTTCCTGAACGCCTACCTTGTCTCCTGGCTTCCGGCTTGTCGCAGAGGCCAGGGGACACCCCCCCCGGCCTGCGACTCCAGAGCTGTCGCTCCAGGCTGCGGGGGCATGTCCCCTGGTTTCTGCGACGAGCTGGAAGCTAGGAGACAAGGTAGGCATTCGGCGACGGCGCAGCCTGTGCGAAGGCTGTGCCGCCGCCTGCCGCTCTCCTGGGACCGTCCATGTGAATGGTCCCAGGGGAGTGCGTCAGCATTGTTTACGCCGATGCACCCCTGCACTGTTGTGGTGCGGAAAGGGCCCCAGAGTCAGGGTTTAGAGTCTATGACTGGCCCAATGTCACCCAGTAAACTTCCAAGGGACAGGCAGGGAATCAATGACCTCCAAAATGTCCTCTCATTAACTGCCTTGCTCAGGTCTTGCAATCCTTTATTTAGTCAACCCATCTCATGGTGGGTCTTCCTCTTTGCCTACCATCTTCCTACTTTCTTCATACAGTCTCTAGCATTATTGTCTTTTCCATTGACTAAAGTGCAGTAGCTTCAGTTAAGTCATTTTAGCTTCTAGCTGTGTATTTACCACATAAAGTGTTTCTTGGGCTGTACTTTTATCAGGCTGCAAAGGACCATGAGGTGTGTTTGGTGTTTCCCATGTCAGAATTATGTGTGCTGTATATTTAAAAATGTCTGAGAAAAGGCTAGGCTAAAAAACTTGCTGCTTGGGTTGGGATTTTATGTGTGCAGAGGGGTTAGAGGAATATTCAGACATTCATGAGAACAATGTAAAACTAATATAAGAGTGTAGTTAATCATTAACAGTTCATGAAGTCAACATAGCGTATTCTATCATTCTATCAGGGCTTAGATTGCATGACTGGCCCAGTGTCACCAAGTAAACTTCCATGGCACAAGTGGTTATTTGAACCTGGGTTTCCCAGGTCTTAATCTGACACCTTAACCTCTACACCAGCGGTTCTCAACCTGTGGGTTGCGACCCGTTTAGGGGTCGAATGATTCTTTCACAGAGGTTGCCTAATACTTTCTGAATCAGTGTTCTCCACCTGTAAAATGGATAAATGTTAGGGTTGGGGGTCACCACAACATGAATACGGTGACCAGACGTCCCGCTTTTGGCGGGACAGTCCCAACTTAAAACAATTTGTCCCGTATCCCGCGGGTTTTTTGAACTGTCCCAATTTTTGGAAGGCTGCCGCACTGCCTTCTGGGGCGCAAGGCAGTGCGGCAGCCTCCCGCGCACACGGCCGCAGGAGCGCACTGCCTTCTGGGGCACTCCCCAGTTTCCCACCCTGTCACAGGACAGGAAACCGGGAGCGCCCCAGAAGGCAGTGCGGCAGCCTCCCACGCACGCGGCCACAAAAGCACTGCCTTCTGGGGCGCTCCCGTTTCCCGCTCTGTGACAGGGCGGGCAACGGGAGCGCCCCAGAAGGCAGTGCACTCCTGCGGCTGTGCATGCATGCGCGTGCACGGCCGCCCACCCGCCCGCCCGTCCCAGTTTACAAAGGTGACAATCTGGTCACCTTAAACATGAGGAACTGTATTAAAGGGTCACGGCATTAGGAAGGTTGAGAACCACTGCTCTACACCATGTTGGCTATTCTAGAGGACATTTTATGAAGGGAATTGGGTTGTAGCTTTAACGCCTGCAAAAACTATATTAGCTTATTGTTTTTATTGCATGTTTTATACTTTTTTAATTATTATTTATTAATTTTTCTATACCGCCCAACCCTCAAAGGGGTTTTTATAATACTGCAATAATGCATTGTTTTATAATACTGCAATCTACCTTTAGCCTTGGTGAGGAAGGCAGACTGTAAACAAAGTAAATTAAGTAAGGGGCAAATACTGATTAAGGCCCCTTCCGCACATGCAGAATAAAGCACTTTCAATCCACTTTCACAATTGTTTGAAAGTGGATTTTGCTTATTTCGCACAGTAAAATCCAGCTGCAAAGTGCACTGAAAGTGCATTATTCTGCATGTGCGGAAGGGGCCTCAGTCTTTGGAGCAATGTGATGTCACTTCTGGATTAGCAGTTGCTTTGTGGATGGTAAAATGTAGACTTTGTAGGCCAGCTGATATCCAAGCATCTTGAAAAACTGCATCACTGTAGAAATTCTCATTGCTACAGTGACTGAAAGATGGGTTGCAGAGCAAAAGCATCCAGCCACTATGCTTGTGCAAAATGCCTACAGTGTGTTTTTGTGCATCTTCCAGCTTCTGGGGCAGGCCTTAAAAGAAATAGCGTGCACAAGCTGGACAGAACTGGTGGAGGAAGATCTGGCCAAGCAACATGTGGCAGCAACAGAGCTAGGGAGCCAAGGTGCAGAGAAAGCAGGGAAGTGAGGGGCAACTATCTCTGTGTTGGGTGCAGCTACATCACATCAGATCAGTGCAATAAAGAAGTATTTGTTGCTACAGTGTGGCCTGAAGTGTCTTTGTTGACTTTATGGGAGCCTCTCCTCCCTGAAGCCTCATCCTGGGCTCTCACCCTGCAAACCCCCCAACACAGCACCCACTTTTATACCCAGGACCCCAGCTGGATTTGCACTTTTACTTGTGACAAAACTACATTTTAGAACAGTTGGCCTGTTATTTGTTGCAGCTAGACAACCACAATGACTTGAGTGAATCCATCTCTGCTTTTCATGGAAGCAGAAAGGAAAGCCAGAGGGACTAACTGGATCTCTCCTTCCCATGCTTCAGTCCTTGAAGACCAAGCCATGAGACTTAAGGACGCCATCACAAGTAGACAGCTGCCCATCTCTTCTCAGGACCATGCCTGGGGCACGGTGAAGATCTCCCCACCAAATCCAACTGAAATGAATCAGATCTGTATTCAAACTCATTTGCCCCATCACCACAGCCATCTCGTGATTGCACAATAATCCACACACACCACTTGGAGATATCAGACAGTTCAAGTCACATTTAATTAGTCAATACAAAGAGAAGCTAGTTTTAGGTAGGAATAATAATTAACATTTACACTGGCCTCTCTTCTACTGAAGTAACAGAAAGGCATATTACCTTGTTAGAACTCTTAATAGGGTAACTCACCATGCAGGCCTTGTTCCATGAAGTAATTGGATCTCAGGACTGTCTCTTCTTGAAGAAGCAAGCATGGCACTTCCTTATAGTATTCACTGTCCTTTGTACAACAACACCAGAACCACTTGAGTGCTAGACTTGGCAAAGCAAGGCTTCTTTAAGCAAATGTATCAAGTGCTACTCCAACCAAACAAATCTGAGCCAATGTTGGAAAGAGATCCTGGAGACCCTGATTTGAATCTCTGTTCTTCTGGAAGAGTCACACTCATCCTCTGCCACCCATCTAGCCCCCCATCAAACGGGAGCATTAATGGTCTGCCTCACAGGATGCTGTGGCAGTTGAACAACACAACATTGTGTCTACTCGTGCCGATAAAAACCATTAACAATGCCACAACAATCTCGGAGCAACAGATTGTCTCAGATTACGCAATAGTCAGGGCAAATGCAGCCCAGAACAGTGAAGGCATAGGCCTGTGGTGGCGAACCTTTGGCACTCCAGATGTTATGGACTACAATTCCCATCATGGGCTACGTTTGTCGGCCCACTGCCTGCATTGCTGGCAGGGGCTGATAAAATTGTAGTCCAATCCTGTATCTGGAATGCCAAAGGTTCGCCACCACTGGCATAGGCAAAAAAATAATGTGGCACTGAGAACATATTCAAACAGGAGTGCGATTTTGCAACAAGTTTTGAAAAGTCTTGCCCACGGGAGGTAATTTTAAGTGCTCACAAAAATTAACGTGAACAACTCCGTGTAACTTTGGGCAGACCTACCTGTTGTGTGCTGAAGTTTGAAGGACTGGATAGAGCAGAGAAAAATACGCTTCCTTTGCCACAAGAGGGCACCCATATTACAGATGCTGTGCAAATGGCTTCCTAGAGTCCCTATTTCAACCTTTTAAGAGGAAAAAAGGGTGCATTTGCGTGCACCTGACTTGTAATAAAGAGGTGTGGTGGGCTGAATACTAACACTAAGTCAAAGGCAGAAACATGTAGAAATTTCCTGCACTTAATTGCGTGGGTGGTTGTAATAAAGGACAGATGGCAATTTGTTGGTTACTGTGATATTAAGGAAACACATCCTGGGATATATTTATTCTACATTTCTTAAGAATAGTTTGTTCTATGCACATAAACAGACACATGTGGCCCTCACAGAAGGCAAATTAATACGGAACAGAGCGATTCAATAGCAGGAGAATCCTCTGCAAGAAGAAGTGGCACATGATGGAGAGAGGAGGGTGAGGCAAAGAACTGGCCCATTTCCTTCAGTTGGATATCATTTCTACAAAAACGGCAGATTCCAAATTACCTTAGGTGGGCACAGAGGAATTGCTCTACAATATTCTTAGCAAAAAAACCCTGTTGCACAGCTTCAGTGGTGTACCTGGGCACATGCTATTGGGTCACCGGGGGGGGGGGCGCCGAGCCCCCACGCCTGGTCTCTCCTGTGACCTGAGCAGCTCCCAGGCGCTCCCCTTGTGCTGAGGCCCAGGCCCAACTGTGCAGCCAGGAAGACCCCTCCCACATGGGGGATCTTGCTGGCGCCATCAGGCCATGCTGACTATGGCCGGCGCCTGAGGCTGGGCCCAGCCACGCAGTCAGGAGGCCCCTCCCCTGCCAGGGGATTGTGCCGGCACCATCAGGCTGCGCTTGGCCAGGTGTTGCCCCCGGGCGGCATTTCCCCCTGGTACACCCCTGCACAGCTTCAACAATTCTTGTTGCATTGTCTTAGGAACATTAAATATTTTGGGCACAGGCCAGCAGAAATGAATTGTGAAACACACGTGCCCAATCAGAGGGGCTTTAGGGTTACTCAGAACTCATTCTGCGGTCTTGCAGTGAGAGGTAATCATGATTAACTTTTGATGAGTCACATTCATCACATTCCATAGGTTTTTGCTTTCTCTTTACTTTTAACCTGGATTGGTGATCTGTCATCGTTTTTGCTACGAGCCCTCTGATTTTCTGTGTGAATTCCAAAAGTCCACATAGGACATGTCATATGAAAAACAAACAAACAACAGAACGTGAAAGACACAAGAAGTTATACATTATGGAGTTGCTCTGATGGCCAGTGGTTCGGCATTTGTATTCACTAACATATCCTCACAACAGACTCAAATGTACAAAACACCTGTTCCTGGCTGGACCGAATGTGGGAAACATGAAGGCGGAAAGGCTTCCCTTAAATGAAAGCAGACCTCAGGACATATAAGAGTAAGCATTATGCAGATTTTTTTAAAAAAAAATGCACCTAAGCAAACACCAGGTGTATAACTTACTAAAACACTCTATCCCCCCCATTTCCAGTCTCAACATTTTATATTATCAAATACAAGACTGAGTTCCATCCCCTTTCCTTGGGTCCAAAAAGAAAAAAGGAAAGAGAAAAAAAAGAATCATCTTGAATGAATAAACATCTTCTCCATCAGGAGGCAGCAGTATGCCTGGGGACACGATAATGCTCAGCCTTGTTCCGGGCCTTCTTCTCTTGTGGGTTAGCATACTTCCACTTGGATGGAGACATCTTCAGCCGTCTCCTCTTCTTATCTGTACACCACACTTTTTCACAATACTCCTCTACTCTCTGGAAGTTGCCGTAACCTATGAGCTGCAAAAATTCCTTGTACCATGGCCTAGAGGCCTGGGAGATGCTGCTCTGCACGGGGCAGGGCATCTTTTGGGAAACATTCTCCTCATAGTCTTTGTTGAACAAGTCATCTACACGGTCTTCTTCCACAACTTCAAGTGTGATCTTTCTTACTGTATGGACAATGCTGTGTTCCACTGTCTGGCAAAAGTATATCCCCGCATCTGTCTTGTGCAGTCTTAAGAACAAGAGGCCTAGGTCCACCTTGAATAGCCGATCATCAATCTTCACCTGAGAAAATGTATAAAATTGTGTAAGGATAAAAAAGATTCTGTCTATAGTTCATATATACATATACACACATATGTGCATATATACGTATACACAAACATATATGTATATGTGTGTGTGTTTATAGATGTATAAGTGTGTGTATGTATATATGCATGTACACACACGCACACGTGTGTGTGCGTTTCACATGAATTAGAATTTAATTCCTTATCAGCCCTACCACTTTTCTGTTCCTTTCCCTGCTTGGATGAAATAGGGGACAAAAAGAAAACCTTAGATCAGAAGAGGCCATCTCTTTGGGAGTATGATCTCTTCCCACTGTGGCTTTTGGAGATTGACATAGCATGTTTTTCACCAGAACTCTCTTAATATCAGATTCCCCATTCAGACAATAATTCCCTTGATTGGTTCAAGGCTGTTATTGTAGACATGTCAGGAACATAGGAAGAGAGTTCTGGCTAAAAACACACCAAATTCTCGATAATATGAGTAAGAGTTCCCCACCCCCATATGAGAAGCAGACAGTTCACATTGTCAAGCCTGGAGTCTCTACCCAGCCACAGAACTCCAAGGCCACAGCTAGAAGTGATAACACAGCACCTGCAAAAGCAAAAGCAAATCCCCCCCCCAATGGCCCCATCATGACATCACCCCAATGATGTATTATGTACAGTACCAAACTTGCAATCCCTCTCTGGGAGGCAATTGATGAAAAGTTTGTTTGGTCATATGCCATTCCTTTTCTTGTGAAATATGTAAGAGGGTTGGAGATTCGGACAGTCCAAATCTGGATTTTGACTGAATCTGCATTGATTCGGATGGATTCGGATGAGCAGGGTCTGAATCTGAGATGTCCGAATCCCATCTGATCCATGGGATTCGGATCACCAGCCGAATTGTGTTTTAATTTTTGGGGTGTTTTTTCACATTTTGGCCTGCAGGGGGCGCATTTCTAAACATATCAGCACCAAAATTTCAGGGTACCATCAGGAGACTGTCCTGATGATACCTCCCGAGATTGGTACAGTTTGGTTCCGGAGGGCCAAAGTTATGAACCCCCATAAGGGGTGCTCTTATCCCCCATTCTTTCCAATGGGAGCTAAGGAGATGGGGGCTACCCTTTTGAGAGTCCATAACTTTGGCCCCCCTGAACCAAAATTCACCAAACCTGGGGGGTATCATGAAGACAGTCTCCTGATGATACACTGAAATTTTGGTACCAATACATCTAAAAATGCACCCCTGCAGGCCGAAACACAAAAAACACCAAAAAAAATAAAAACGCATCCAAGAATCTCGGATGCTGCTGTAATTTCGGTGGATCCAAGCCTGGCAGGCTCAGATCTCGGGAGATCCGACCCCACACACCTGAACTGGGCCAGAACCCGACCTGCGGCCAAATTTTTTTCCAATCTACCAACCCTAATGTACAATAGAAAGTCTTGAAATGTTGCTTCTTATGATTTAATGTTGTTATGATGGTTGCCATATGAGCATGATGATCATTGTAACATAAGATGAAACAACAGGAAAGAAATTTTGGCCCTTTCCGCACAAGCCCCTGAACATTTTTTTGCAAACGTTTCCAAAATGTCTTCAAAAGATGTCGTCTTCAAAATCTCCTGTTTCATCCCCTTGAAAACACTTCCTGGTCACCATTGTGTGATAATTCCTTTTAAAAAACTTCTTCTTAGATCCAGTGCTATGAGGCTTCAAAATCTCATGCTGTGATTCTCTAGGGATCATGACTACGTAGCTATGTAGACACGACTCCCCCATTTTAAAAAAATGACATACATTCAGCATGAGACAGCCAGCATGAACTAGGAAAAGGGCATCAACGAGGAAGTCTGGGGACTCCAGAGTGGCGTGGGAAATGTTTTAAAGAAATCTGCCCAGATCACTTCCACAAAATAATTGCTTCTGGAAAACTGTTTTCAAAAATCGGGACCAGTATGCAAATAAAATATGTTGAGGGAGAAATAAAATGTTTTGGGCTAAAAAACATATGGAACTCCTTGGAGGAAACATTTCCTGCCTCAAAATGTTTTATTTTGTTTGTGTGGAAAGGGCTTTTGTCTCCAATGCAAACTTTTCTCCTCAACTGAGTGAGGACGTACCTCTTCTCTTCTAGCTTCATGTGATCTCTGCACAAACCAGATCACCTTGGCTTGCAAGCTCCTGGGAGTGCATTCCAGGAGAGTGCTGTTGTGTTGAATGCCGTACACTACTCGCTCTTCAGTCCGATCCAGAGTTTCTCCTACAAAGCAGAAAACACACAACACCTGAGCTCAGCAATTCTTGCAGAGCTGTTGTTGAATTTCTGGGAACACATTTGGAGTCCACTTTTCAAACCAAAACTAAAACATAGTTATCCCAGTGATTAATGGAAGCATTTAGAATTCACCTAAAAGCATGAAGTAATTTTTGTTGCCGTGGGCATGGATCCCACAACTCTGTTTTGCTAGTAGAAATGCTTTTCTTCAGCTGTAGAGAAGTGCTTCCGTTAGCAGGACAGATCCATGGTTCCAACCTTATCTAGAAAATCTGTGCTGAAATGAACATTCTTTCTTTCTACTTTGTTTGGCACCATATTTGCGACTGCAATATTAACATGGCCCTTGAACCATACAATGCTGGATTGTCATTTGCTGGAGATAGCATTTGTTCATCCTTCTGCTAGCAGCTTTTGGAACAGAGGTGTAAGAGGACTGTAAAGAATTATAAACTCTTTCCTTATAAAAATTATCTGTCAGTCACATTCCAAGTCAAAGATCCTTGGGGCAGTTTAGAGTCTGACCTGGCTTTGCTGTGCATGCTATCTGTCAACAGGTCTTCACATACATTCTACATTCTACTGACATTGATCAGCATCAAGCTCTTCAGACAACAGCATGGAATTTCCTTACATCACAGGACAAATATGCCAGATATTTGTGTTATGAAATATTTCCCTTCTAAATTCTAATCTGATTGGCACAAAACTCCTGTTTTTTCTGGCAAGGTATCTAGCAAAGTAAAAACAAAATGCTGACTCTTCTGTGTTAGATTTATCAGACATCTATCTAACAGTGCACTCCTAGGCAGAATTATACCCTTCTAAATCCCCAGAAGAGAGGTGAAACCTTGTTTAGGAGTGCATTGTAATGTTGCAATTGGAACAGTTGGTGGTAACAAAGACAATAATTCACTTATGTGATTCTTGGTATTGGTAATGATTCACAGAAGTTGTGAATGCATTAAGGCCTTTAGCATTTCTTTGACATATTTCTTTTGACAGTATGCAGGCATACAGAATAGCTTCCACTCAACAGATCAGTCCCTATTTAGAAGAATAAAACACATTCTTACAGTGGCCAGATTAACCTGACAGAATCTTTGCCTAACTTTGGCTCCAGATGCTAGATCCTGAACTCCTGAAGTTGCTGGTTGCTGATTCTTAGAGCCTCGCCTTCTTTCAGCTCTGCCTTTTGTTCTAAGCCCAGGATGAGACTGAAACCAGGAGGGCAGCTGGCAGGAAGATTCAGGAACAGACTGACACAGAAGGTGCCAGATTGAGAAAACTGTCAGGAGGCTACGCATACAGAGCATCAGAGTCATGCAGGTAACAATGCCAGAGTCTGGCTGCTGCTCCTGATCTGGGAGCATTTATATCTGCATTGGGTTATGAGGATACAAAAGGACCAATGAATGTGGAGGAAATGCACATGTGTGCCTGTGCATGGTGCTACAAGAGTTCCTGAGAAAATGCTATTCTTTTTACTTTCTCTTCTCTGAAGCCTTGAGGACTCCTCTGAAGGGTGAAGTTCCCAAGCTAGAGCCCCCACATTTAAGACACTGGTTTCTTTTCTTTCTTTCTTTTTTTACAAACTAAGCACTCTTTCTTGGTATGCTGCACAGTTTTCATTACTAAAATATGCCTAAACAGTGGCCTAGCTCAATTTTTCAGATTTATTATTATTTAAAATATTGTGTCTTAGGGTGGCTAAAAAGCCAATATCCCTCTAATCACTCCGCACCAGTGAGTGGAACTTCCAAATCACTGAGTGGAACTGAGCTGCCTGGGAGAGCTCCCCCTGCTGGTTGGCCTGTTACCTGCGTGACACCTGTGGCCATGCACCCGTGCGGTTTACAGGGAGCATTGCTAACAGCACAAGAACAAGTTGCAAGGATACAAAACAGTATTAGTACAGTGTGTACATTAAAAGCACACACCTCAGTCTTCTGGGGGAAAAATCCCTTCTCCCAAATGCCCTGAGACAGAATTGTCTTTTTAAATGCAGAAAAAAGTTGGAGTCCAGAAGCACCTTAAAGACCAACAACATTCTCCAGCTTTCATGGGTTTATTTCATTCATCACATACTATTTTTTTACATATGTTGTTGGTCTTCAAGGTGCAAGTGGGCTTGAACTTTGATCTACTACTGCAGGCTACCCATCCCAAACTCCCTAAATGTAGCCACTCTCAGCATATACTCTCAGAATATACTCTCAGCACCCACACTGATAAGCCATTCCAAAGGACTGGGGCTACCACAGAGGAAGCCTGTGACTGTATGAGTTGCCCTAAGGGACAAGTGCACAAGCAGAAAGCTGTCTGCAGATCACAGTTGGCATATGGGAGAATATCCAGAAATATGGCATTTAGAATACACTAGACAGGAAGAAATACACGATTAATGTTGTGAGATTTCATCAAGGGGGGTAAGGGGGGGGGGTTCTCGGGTTCAAACCCCTGATGATACCAGCCAAGTTTGGTGCAGTTTGGTGCAGGAGGTTTAAAGTTATGGACCCCCAAAGGGGGTGCCCCATCCCCCATTGTTTCCAATGGGAGCTAATAGTAGATGAGGCTACCCTTTTGAGGGTCCATATCTTTGGACCCCCTGAACCAAACTTCACTAAATCTAGGTGATATCATCAGGAGAGGTTCCTGCTGATAGCACCCGGTTTGGTGAAGGTTGGGTCAGGGGGTCCAAAGTTATGGACTACCAAAAGGGGTGCCCCATCCCCCATTGTTTCCAATGGGAGCTAAATAGAAGATGGGGGCTACACCTTTGAAGGTCCATAACTTTGGACCCCCTGAACCAAACTTCACCAAACCTGGGGGGTATCATCAGGAGAGTCTCCTAAAATACCCTGAAAGTTTGGTGATGCAAGCTTAACAATTGACCCCAGCCAGCAGGCACCCCCCAAATTTCCCCAGATTCTTCTTTTGAATCCAACCCCTTCGGCATGGAGTTCTCCAGATTAAACCTTGAAAGTGATGCTGTTTCAGGTTGGGGGATAATCCACCCCAAAACAGCATCACTTTCAATGTTGTTTTAACTGGGGACTCCAGATTCTCCCTTTAAGGTGGATTTAAAAGGAGAATCTGAGCTCCTTAATTTAAACACCATTGAAAGTGATGCTGTTTGGGGGTGGATTCCAGCATGACAGCAGCCACCCATGTAGGGAAGGGGGGCACAAACCTCAGGTTTTGCACTGGGCTCCATTTTCCCTAGCTACCCCTCTGCCTGGAGGGGAGGGAAAAGGGACTGCCAGCTACCAGCTGGGAGCCCAGCCGGTGGGGGGGCGGGGCGGGGTGGTCAGGGGAGTCTGCCATCTCTGGCCTCGGAGAGCTGCTTTTATAAGCACTGAGGCCAGGGGTGGGGCTTGGGGAGATGTGACCATGCCCCCAGGGGTAGGTGGGGGTGTGGCCTTGCCCCCGAACCCCCCTCCATAAAAAATCTACACCTACATCACTGGATTTCATGAAACTGGTTGTGGATTCTTCTGATGAAAGCCACTACCATCAAACTCTATGTACTCACTAAAGCATGACAATTACCGATATATTGCTGGCCAATGCACTGCTGAGCTGCATTTCCATGTCGTACATCTTGTCTGCGGAAACGTCTAGAAAAGAGGGAAAAAATGAGAAGAGATTCTCAAGCTTGCTATTAGCTAACTTTAGAAGCCTTACCCAGTTTGTGAAGGGAATCAGTTTAATCAAATAGTTTCTCTGCTACAACTGGTGTCTGGATGGAATATGACAAGAACTCCTTAGCAGTGCTTGATGAAATTCTATGCTTGGTATCCAAGGCAGCATTGAAGGGCATCTGACCTCTATTTTTATTCAAGGAAGGCTCCTTTACAGTTTAGCTCATCCATGTTGTGAATTTGTGGAGGAATCGGCATGTAGGCATTGAGAAATGACGCATGTGGAACATGACTGGCCTACAATGTGCAGATAAATAAATGCTGGGTTGATTTCTCCCTCTACCAATGTTCCTTGTGCAGTCATTTGCTTATTACTCTGCCTTCATTTTGTGTTTTTCTGAACACATTTTCTCTTTACAAACATTTTAGTTTAACAGGCAGCAGCTCAGCCAAAGATTGGGGGGGGGGGAGAAATTACCCATAGCTAAAGTAAACACTTTGAAACAAAGCAGTCCTTAAGTTTCCTACCTGAAACTAAAAAAAAATCATGTTTATGGCAACCAAAATAGGGTTAAGCCCACACCTCAGGTGTTAGTGTTGGGACTTGTTGTTGAGACTGCACTGAACCATACCATACTGGTATGGTTACCAATAGAAGGTGACATTTTGTCAATCAGAAGCACATTCCAGAATCAGCAAATTCATAGGAGATAGTGATGAAAGGACTATTCTACTACGTGTAAGGGAATGAACGTCTGAAAATAGAAAGCCATAGAGACAGGCTGCCCGAGAGGCAGCTTCCCTGGAGCCGAGCCTCAGAGCCTGGGGGGAAAGGAAAGGGTAAGTGAGTGAGGGGGCTGGCCGGCTGGCTGGCCAGGCAGATGGGTGGCAGCAGCGGTGCGGCGGTGGCAGGTGGTGGTCAGGAGCCGGCTGGGCACCCCCACAGGCGTGTGCCCAGCATCATGGGTGGCCCCATGTCTCCATAGGCGGTACGCCACTGCATATTAGTCTGAAAGCAGAAGAAAATTCAGATGTGCTAGACTTTCACCTTCAGATCTGAAGTGCCAGAGCTGAAGGTTTGGCCATCGACTGGCAGTCTTGTTTCTGCCCACTAGCTCAGACATTCACAATCGCTGCAAGCCCCCTGCAGCATGGCAGTCTGTGTTTTCACCCGCCATAGACAGAGAAGAAGCAGAAGCTAAGTTGTGGTCACGAAAAGGAGATCACAGAGCCAACTAGGAATGACAAGATCTCTTGTGCTTGATTTGCTGAGAGGTCTGTCAGGTTGAAGGTAGGTTGGGGTCATGCCCTGATACCTTTTTTTAAACCTTATAGTTGCTCCCTATATATGAAAGATATTTGGTCGAGATTTTCTTTTTTCAGCATTCAGATTACCGCCGAATTTTGATGCCTACATTACTTCAAGTGAAGCAATGCATATCATCAAAAAACCATTTCACCCTTTCAAACATGTATTATTCATTCTGTTTTGTCATTAGACTTACAAATGGGAAACAGCTCAGCAAGTATGGCCTCAGCAGTACCATCTCAGGCTGGAATAGACACCTTTTGTAGGGAACTAATTTGTTGTGTGATCTTGAATGCCAGGTGTGTCTCACCTCTTCGCCTGTGTCCCTGTGGGGTAGTATCTGGAACAAGTAATCCCATCCCAAGCACAGTAAGGATCTCTTGCCAGGCAGCAATCAGCACAGGCTGTCCCATACATGTCACATTGATGGAACTTCAGCTGGGCCACGGCCGACTCAGAACCAACGTAAATTTGTTGCTGAAAGGAAAGGACAGGACCAACATTGTACTTCAGCATGCTCAAAGAATCAGGCACTATATTGTGCACTGCCATCCAGAAGAATGGTTGCCAACTGTGGGAAATTACTGGATATATGATTTGGGAAATTACTGGATATATGGGGTTGGGGCTTGTAGGTGGGGAGGGCTCTCAACAGGATATAATGCTATACAGTCCAATCATCAAAGAAGCCATTTTCTTCAGGAGAACTGATCTCTGCAGTCTAGAGATTGTTTGTAGTTTCAGAAGATCTCCAGGTTCTACCTGGAAGCTACCATACTGAAAGTGGTAGGTAGGTTGCTCAAAGATTAGAAATCCAAGCAAGCACCTGTATGTCGTGCCAGTATCTCTAAGATTCAATAAACACTTAAACAATTAGAAATAAGCTTTTATATTGTGTTAAACTTAACAGCATAAACAATATGTACACAGGCTTATTTTTGTGTGATAATTTACACAAAGATTCCTAAACCAAATACTCCCTCTACAGTGGGCTCACAACAACAAATTAACATAAACCATGTGTACATGGGCTGTCATTCCCCGGTTGTTGAATGACTTTGTGAAACCTTCACAGTGGCCTGTTAGCTTGTAATTTTCCAAACAAATCCTCTTCTAAAAAGGCTACCAAAAATCCTTAAGGTTCTTTTATGCACTGCTGTATAAGAACTGGCTCTCCAGGACAGAGACTCTGGCCTGATACTCCACTCTGGTCTCAATATGTTCTATTGAAACCTACCTGGAGGCTGGCAACCCTGTTCAGAAGAGACCAAGCTTGACATATGTAGATGATCCATTAAATAAAACAAAATAGTAATCTTTAGTCTAATTTATATAGCACACAAACTGGCACCTTGACATAACAGAGAAATTTTGCTGATAAAACTAGTGTTGGATAATAGTGATCCAGCCTAGAATAGCCTGTCAGCTAATTTTGAGCTGGGAAAGGAATAATTTCCCCAACTCAGGAGAGGTCTTTGAAGGAGGTAAGTGAGGATCATGACTGCCACATTGATGGGGCTGAAAAATGGTGGCTAGCCTATGTTTGCATCAGAGGTGAGTTTGCATCAGAGTTGAGATTTGATCTAACTCCTATAAGCCCAGCCCCGTCCTTTCATGCACTACATTTTCACAACACCCTCAGAGGATGCCATTTCTTACTAACATGAGAGTGCAGCGGAACCATGGAAACATATATTTAATAACTAAAATATGCTGTTTTATTTGAATCTTCATATTCAGGGGAATCTTATTCACAGGAATCTTATTCACATTCAGGCTGAATCTTTTGTCTTCACTCACTTGAGTGAGTCACATTAACAACTGCGGTGTCATGAAGTTTCTTTTTCTGTGTATGAATATGGGGTGGGTGGGGTGGGGAAGGAGGTATTGGAACATTTCACAGGGTTGCAGATCATAACAAGTAGGCACTTTAGAATTCCAAACATCGTGCAATGAACAATCATGGTGTATGAGATAATAAGGTGCAAAACGGTAGCAAGTCCATATGCTCACTGCTTTGGAAGCTGAAGAAAAAACTGAAGAAAATGTAGCAGTCCAAAAAAATTGTTGGGGGAAGGGTGAGAGAAGGGAAACTGGTTTTGAGGGGCAAACTCTGTCCTGTTTTTATCAAACTGAAACAGTTTTAATAATAATGGATTATTCTATTTTTATTTGAAAAATCCAGTTGTAATCTCTCAGGGTTGCTAAGAGGTACATCATTTTTTTTCCATCTAGAGAAGAACTCCAGGGACTCTACCTGGTTAGTCTTGTGAGAATACATCTTGTGTCGACTGAAATGTTTGTCTTTAAAAGCTGCATGGCAGACATTAAACAGGAGAAACTGTTCTTGGCATACGATATAGTGGAAGTAAGTATCACCTGTTGAATTTCTGTCTGAAATGCAGCTGTTAAAAATCCTGGATACTACTCCCAATGCAAATCACAGATAGCTAGCTGTGTTTGAGGTAGGACTGCCAGTCTCCAGGTAGGAACAATCTAGTAATTGTACAAGTCAAGGCTAGCAGTCAAACATGAAAGTGAAACTTCAAAACCAACTAGACAGTTTTGATTGTATCAACAAAAAAATGTGTACTATATGCCTATAAATTTCTTACAATAACATTCAAACTCATATAATGACTCAGCAGTATGTACATGCAAAACCTCTTAATCCTCTAGTGTAACCAGAGAACATCAAATTCATTCTAAGAGAGTCCAGATGTCTTTCAGTCACAGTCAATTAATACCCTTCAAGGTTCCTGAGGATTCCTTGATACAAAATAACTCTCATAAGGATAACTGCTAGCCTTGACTTGTGCAATTACTAGATTGTTCTGACTTCAGCTACATAATTCCACCCCCACCCCCCCTTTGTCATTATGGTGGAATCTCTAGATAGGGGCTGGCATTCTCCCAGACTTTCAACTTATATCCAACCCAAGATTTGTCCGGTTACTCAATTAATTGGACAAAATCTGAGTTAAGGCCATTGGGAGACAATATATAATGGAGTGTATTTGCTGATGGACATTTTTGATGGTGCCCAGATGTTATTACTTATCTTGGAATATTGATTCTTAGAACAATTAAGCACATAATTAGGGTAAATGTTAACTAGTTGATTGCGGATTTATTTTAGGATTTGAAGAGATGGGCGACCTTTTGATATGGAGTAAAGTTAATACACTAATAAAAATTATAATTTGGATTATATATGTTTTACATGCAATTCCTTTTCATATACTTTACAGATATATTCACAAAATTAATAATTTATTTTGAAAGTTATATGAGGTCCCTTACCAGGATTTCCTTAAAGAGGATGAAACTCCCATTTAATGAAAGATGATTTTGTTTTCCTGATTTTAGTTTATGTTGTGAGTCATATTTCTGAATCTATTATTGAGATTGCTTTTCTTAGTTGGACTGTCCATCTTGGGCTAATTTAGAGGCTTCCTGTCTGGTGCCCCTCTTTAAATGGGATGAATGGGGTTCTAGAGGTGTGCCAAAAAACCCATCAGTATTTTTTGGATTTGGGTATAACAGACCTGGGTATAACAGACCTGAAAATTTTTCAGTATTTCCAAAAAAGTTGAATCCCACTTTTCTAACCCATACACTTGCAAGGGAGAAGGATACACATTAGATAAATTTACCTAAACCCCTCTTTATGGATCTTTTATGGACTTGTGTGGGGGCTGGAATAACATTTCTATGCATCCCTCTTAAGCCTTTGAGTCAAGAAGCACTAGAAATGTCAGCTTCCTTGCTATGTGGCATTCATGCATGCTCTGGTCAATCTCCTAGATTTTAAACATAACATCTCCCCTGCTGTTGCCAGCCCTACCATTTAGCAATGTTGAATTGTGTGGGAGGCAGACGCATAGCAGCAATGGAGACATAAACAACGGTAAATCACCACGGGCCGCAGTTGCCACTTGGGGTGGGTAAGGTGGAGTTTTCCTGTTCTGACCTCAATGGGGGCGGAAACAGGCGGATGGCCATGTTGGGCCAGGGCAGCGCTGGTGCGCCGGCTGCCCACAGGTCACGTCAGGAAAGGGGAGGGTTGGTCCAAGCCTTTAAAGGGCCAGGCCCTCCTTTGTGCTGGCCATGTGCTTGGGCCGGCTAGCAATTTGCCCGCCCACCTCTCCCTAATTTTGCCTGGCTTTGTTAATGCATGCTAACTTGTCATAGCCATCGGCGGTTTTGGCACATAGGTATTGATCTGGAAGGGCCAGGGGAAGGGAGCTAGCGAGCTACCACTTCCCCTTGGGAATGGCAGACAGTGGCAAGGGGCAACTGCCCTGCCAAACAGGGCATCTGGGGAGCACCTCTTGCCAGGAACGACTGCCCAGCAAAGCCCCACAGCGGAACGAAGCTCCAGTACGGGGTATCCGCCCATGGGCGTTTCGCTGTGATGTTTATATGATCAGATCAAGACCCATGCTATGCCTCACACTTCTGCTTGATTAATAAAGAATGGCTATGACCAATTGACTGTGGCCAATTGACAAAAGTGTGGTGTAGTTATTTAGACAGGGACTTGGTCTGGAATGAGTTCCACCCTTAGATGGCAACTGTAGCGGCAATGGCGATGGGGCGGGGCCATTTCGGGGGTGGGAGGGCGCGTAGGCAGCTCATGCCCCGGGCGTAGTTTCCCCTCCCTTTGTCACTGGTGGGAGGGGAGTTGGTGGTAAGGAAAACTTCTGAGCAGCTGGGATCTGGGGAGCCTTTCAGAAGCTGTGTCCAAATTTCAAAGGTGGTTTGGCTGATAATTATTTGGTGTTTATTGAATTGCATTTTTTCTCAGCATGCTCCAATTCTGAACTTCCATGACATCATCAGCTCAGGGCCACAGATGCATCTTTCTTTCCTTCCACTGGAGGAAAGTTCTGAGGAACTGGTTTGTTGGCCTGCTTGCTAATATAACAATCTCTGACTGAATTTCAGCAGTGTCTGGAGGTAGCAGTTTCAACTGGCTGAAACTGAGGCAGAATTACAACTCCTGTGTTCATTCTAATTGAGAGTTGAATTCCAGCCAGTAGGCAGAACAAGCAGCATGGTTAATAATTGTACTCTGTCTTAGACCTTTGAGAAGGGAAGTGTGGAGGTGCTTTTTTTTGGGGGGGTGGGGGGAAAGAGCTCATGAAATTTTTAATACATCCCATCCAGAGAGCTTGATGTGACTCACAGTACAGGTAGAATGTGTGGTAAAATTCCTATCCTGTACAAATCATGAAGATTGAGCATCGTTAGACAAACTCCCCCTGAATAATTTCACTAATTTCTCTAAAATTCTTTGAACAGCCTTCAGAATTTCAACTGAAATTTTACCTGCATAGGACCTCCCAAATTGCCACCTTCATTATAGGTAAATTTCAGTAAAACACTGGGCTGTAGTACCACTTAAGACTATTGCAGGTGAGAGATGGCATGCCTTCCTTATGAAAGGTTCATCTATACCAGGGGTAGGGAACCTGCGGCTCTCCAGATGTTCAGGAACTACAATTCCCATCAGCCCCTACCAGCATGGCCAATTGGCCATGCTGACAGAGGCTGATGGGAATTGTAGTTCCTGAACATCTGGAGAGCCGCAGGTTCCCTACCCCTGATCTATACAAAAGAATCCCGACAAATAGCAAGCCACCATGCTATACAAAAGGCTAGTTCAGAACCTCAGTCCCTTAGATGAGTGGACAATGTATTTCATATAGAAAAACAGCCCAGACACAGATTTACCACTTCAGTGAGAAGCAGACCTTGGGTATGTACAAAATATCCTTTACATGTTCTAGTTTTGTGTTCATTCTTGTAGCTTTCTTTACATATCCTATAGAAGTTTTCTCAGAAAAGGGCTCACTAAAGTCACTGAATTTTGATTTAAAGAAGATTCACAGGCAACTGCATTTTTAATTGCACTCATCATCAGACCCATATCTTCTGTACTCACCCTTTTTGAAGAAATTTCAATTGAGATAATAGGAACTGGCACCTAGGAATAAAGACATTTGTCCCCTTTAATTTAATGCACAGGTTCATTGGCAGCTCTCTATCTTAAGTATATGGCTCGTAGCCGGTGTTTTCATTGTTGGCATTTTTGGTCAAAGCCATCTAGCAATAGTCTTTTAACTTTCCTTGCTTGTTGGTTAGTATTAGTAGCATATAAAGCCTTAATGTTCGGTATTCTTTCATAAGAGCGCAGAAGTGAGTCAGATCATGACTCAGTCTGCACTGTTTTCACACCACAATTCCAGAAAGATTTAACTGTTTATTATTTCATGGAACTGTTTCTCAATTCTAGAGGACCAGGTGATTATTAGGTATGGATTAGCAGTCTCATCCAAAGTCTATTTCTTTAGGCAGAATCAACCATCTCATCTGTCAGGGAGTAATTTTCTGTCTCCCAGACTCAGTTTATCAGCACTGCCCACCCCCCCGCCCCTGCACCATCAAATTTAAGCAGTCAGAAGGGGCAAGGGTTGTACAAACAGGTAGTAACAATCCAATCTAGAGTGCATGGTGGTCAGGGATGGCACTGCTTCTGTGCCATTGCACCACCTTTGTCATGCCCCCACAGAGCCTTTGTTTATTTCCCTTTTAAGATTTAGTTCACCCTTAGTCAGTTTGGTTCTGCCTTATTGTTAAGTCTTTCTCGGGAGAGTGTTCTAGTTAGACCTTGCCCCTTTAAGACTTTTTCCCAGCAGGCAGTTTCCTTTTCCCCACCCAGAAACCCTCTGTGTTAGTTTGTTCAGTTAGTCAATGAGGTGCTAAGGGTGAGGATGTCCGCACTGTTTGTAACGTCCATATAACCTTAGGGTAGTTTTAAGAGAGGTCCATAGGTTTATATGGTGGGCTAAAAAGAGAGCAAGCCAAGTTTATCTACAGTGAGAGCAAAGAGCAAGGATTCCAGAGCTACAAGGAAGCAAGAGACTGTCAACCATCCAACAGCAGCCAGATAAGAACCAAGTCTGCAGCTTCCTACAGCCTGAGGATAAGCAAGTACTCTGTTTAGTTAGACCCTGGGAGGAGTTAGGGTCTTCTTTCTTTCCTTGAATGAAGCCATTTTAAGAACTGTAGAAACTGGCTTGCATTCCCCCTTTCTGTCCCAACCAAAAACAGGGCACCTCAAGCAGAGACACTTGAGGGGGGGGGGGGCGGCAGAAGAACCTCCATGGGAGTTTCATATGACCAGTGAAGGCCAAAAAACAAAAACACCCACCCCCCGACATACACTCACACTAGCCATCTGAAAAAAAACCCTCACTGATTAAAATGACTTACGGTGGCGTAAGTCTGGTGGCATAAGTCTGTGGCTGGGGAGGGGGTGATTTCAGTCTGAAAGCCCAATAGAAGCTAACTAAAGTCATTTCCACCCTTGGGAATGCCCCCAGGCTACCCCCCCCCTGCAGTGTGCCAGTGTGACCTCGTACACTGGTGTAATTGTGGGATGGTGGGCTCCTTCAGGTTCAGGCTTCACAGAGGTGCACTGCACTCACCCACCTGCATGTTTGCCCACAATGCCAGTGGGAGGGGCACCCACATCAGCGTAAGCCTGATCCGCTTCCACGATTCCATTCACCCCACTCCTCTGGATTGGGCTGTGATTCTCAAACATTTAAGAATCCTGTCTATATCCTCATACTGGATAAGCTGAAAGGTATTCCACATCACTGGACAAATCAGAACCCTTGGACAATTTGGTCCCATTGCAGCTAATGTAGAGTCAAAGTCAGAATGGATGTGAGAGATTTTATCTGCACAATACATAGCGAAATGATTGTAGCAGGCTGCAGAGCTGTCTACGTCCTACTTTCAGCCAAAACCTAGTAGGCTTCTGACCACCTGAAAGAGTTCTGAAGGTCTACACCATATGAATACAATGGTGGTGGAAAAATATTGTTTCTCTGATGCAATCACTACCATGGAGTAGGCTTTCAAATGAGCTCTACCCTGCGCCTTGTCAGATTTGTCCCGAGATGTTCTCCACCATCGCTCTAGCCATCTCCCTTGCAGCCCCTAAATGATTCAAGAGATCTGAGAGAGGGCACCTAGGTGCAATTATGTAAATTGCCTGGGTCATTTTCCCATTCGGAAGTTAACCAGGGCATTGACAGGAGCTCCAACCATATCAACAGGAAAATCCCCAGTCTGAAAACCTACTGAATCCATCAGGCTATGGGGATGGACCATCATAATCAATCTTCCACCTCTGTGGAGCTTTGGTATTCCTGTAAGTTTAAACCCCAGAAAGCAGTGATCTGTCAATGACAGGGGAACTATCTTCAATCCCCCACCCCCTTCAGATTACCTTTTTCCTGCTGAGAACAAAGCACCAAATCAAAAATATGACCTGCACAGTGTGTGGGGCCTGTTATTACGTGAGACAGTCCCATAGTTGCCATGTTTACCATGAAATCCTGAGGTGCTCTTGACAATATATAGTTAGTCTGCCTGGATGCTATTTGCTGTTATTTCAGAAGCCTCCACAGTGTGCAGAGGTATGATTTGTAGGGGCTGTTGAGTGTGATAAGATAGGAAAAAAGCAACTTACTTTGAACACTTGCAGCTCTTCGAGAATCACTTCTTCCATTGATTCTGTGTCTGGGTTGTAAATTGTAATGACTTTCAGAACAATCCCATTATCTGAAGGTAGATTAAAAAAACCCCAAACAAATAGAATTTAACACAGATAACTATTTTTGTATCTGTTGCCAAAGTAAAGGATGCTATAATCAAAATATGAAAATATAAATAACAGCACTAGACCCACCCACCCCCCCTATTTGGGCAGGGTTTGCTGCTATATTTTGTCGCAGCCTTGGTGGTTTGGGCAGAGGAACGCATCATTATGGAGAGGCCCAGCTTGTGCACCGGATGTCCCGCGGTTGGGGGCCTCCATAAGAGGCTTGGGGTGGGGCACGCTCATGGTGCATGCCGCGGAGGCCTCTGCAATCTAGCCTGGCACCCCAGCAGGAAGGGGGCGACAACGGGTGGGCGCCCAGGTGGCCCAGTACCTCTATCCCCCCCAATATGGATTGGGGTCGGTGCCGGGGTCAGCCAGAGGTGCTGACCGGCTGCTAAACGGATGTGCTCCTCTTGCTTGCCCAGCTTCTGCCTCAATAAAAAAGGCTGCGGCCCATTTTAATTCCAAGACGTGTCCTGTGGTTATTCACCAGATGGAACCTCTGCACATCTGGGTGCCAATATGAGACACAGGGGATGGACAAAAGTAACATCTGTGTAATCAGAATGGTGTATTGGTTGAGAGTGGTGGATTCTCATCTGGAGAACCTGGTTTGATTCCCCTCTCCTACACATGAAGACTGCTGGGCGACCATGGACTAGTTCATTCAGTACTCTCTCAGCCCCACCTACCTCCCAAGATGTCTGTTGTTGGGAGAGGAAGAGAAGGAGTTTGTAAGCTGCTTTGAGACTCCTTACAGTTGAGAATCATAGAGTTGGAAAAGACCACAAGGGCCATCAAGTCCAACCCCCTGCCATGCAGGAATATGCAATCAAAACACCCTTGACAGATGGCCATCCAGCCTGTTTAAAAACCTCCAAGAAAGGAGACTCCACCACCTTCCGAGGCACTGTATTCCACTGTCGAACAGCACTTATTGAAAAGTGGGGTATACATCGAAACTTTTCTTCTTCTTAATTTCATGCATTCAAAGCTGCACATAATCAAAGCATTCAAAGCTGAGCTAAGGAACCCTTATAACTATTTTGAAAGACAGGTTACTCATTATCGACACAACTGTGGAGCGGATGAGGTTGAAGGAATAGAATAATTAGTGTTTCGCCAAAAATAGCTACAACACCAGAGAAATAGTTGGGCTGCTTTGGAGACAGGCAAAGCAACATGGCAGAGCGTGTGATGAAACAAGTGCCAATTATAAGGAAAGCACATAGGTCCAAAAACAAGCTTCTTTACTTTCCAGCCTTGGAAAGAGAGGAGGGGGAAGGGAGGGTGGTCAGATTGAAGCAATGGTTGAAGATCTTAGGGAAATGTCTAAAAAGCAAGAGGGGAGGTATTCCGGCAAAGAAATGGTATGTTTGGGGGGCATTTATAGTAGGATTGCTGGCTCTGGGTTGGGGAACACCTGGAGATTTTGGGGGTAGAGTGTGAGAAGTGTGGGTTTTGGGCAGAAGATGGACTTCAGCGTGGTGTAGTGGTTAAGAGCAGGTGCACTCTAATCTGGAGAACCGGGTTTGATTCCCCGCGGTGCCACTTGAGCTGTGCAAGTTTATCTGGGGTACCTGATTAGCTTGTGAACTCCAACACATGCCAGCTGGGTGACCTTGGGCTAGTCACAGTTCTTTGGCGCTCTCTCAGCCCCACCCACCGTCACAGGGTGTTTGTGTGGGGGGGGGAAGGGAAAAGAGATTGTAAGCCCCTTTGAGTCTCCTTGCAGGAGAGAAAGGGGGGTATAGAAATGCAAACTCTTCTTCAATGGAGTACAATGCCTAAGGCCCCTTCTGCACATGCAGAATAATGCACTTTCAATCCACTTTCACAATTGTTTGCAAGTGGATTTTGCTATTCCGCACAGCTGCAAAGTGCATTGAAAGTGGATTGATGTAACCACTTTGACTGTTTCCAGCCAGTGTGAATTTCACAGCTTTTCTCTGCCTTTATTTACCTGTCCCAATAAATAAGACATCGTATTGTCCATCTTCTGCTTCCACTCTATCTACCGCTATTTGTTTGAGACTGTATCTCCCATCCGTCTTCACAAGGACTGGTCTCTTATGAACAGGCTTAAGAGGCTGATGCATCAGGGGATGACTTCGAGCAAAATGAATTGCTTCATCAGGATAGTCTTTGGTACTTCCATATAGACCTCCGTTCACTTTGCTGGCACACTGGCAAACACAAGGCAGAGAAGACTGCATTACTGATACTCTTACTTGGATCATCAAAATCATGTGTGGACACGTAAGGCCCCTTCTGCACATGCAGAATAATGCACTTTCAATCCACTTTCACAATTGTAAGTGGATTTTGCTACTCTGCACTGCAAAGTGCATTGGAGGTGGATTGAAAGTACGTTATTCTGCATGTGCAGAAGGGGTCTAAGTGTCATGCAAGTATATGCTTCAAGAGAAGGGTAAAGTAATCACACCTTTCCTTCTGCAGTTCAACTATGCCAGCTTCTGTTTTGTGTTGCTTTCAAAAAACATCATTTTCTTGAAAAAGAAAGTTTTAACTCTTTAATAAAAATAATGGTTCATATCCCCCAATTCAACATGGATGCTTCAATTCAAAAGTTGCCTTGTGCTTTTTAATCAGCACCATTCAAGGATTCTGCTAGAAATATTATAGCAGTCATTTATTTCCTCCATGGCACTTGAGAACACTGTGGTTTGAAGAAACATTTCAAGCACAACCACAGTAGCAGCCTCTCTCTATTTAAATAGGATTTTTAGTCAATAAAGGGAAATAAAATACTCTTTATGTTTACTCAAAAGAGCCAGCGAGAAATTTGCATTAGGCAAAAACTGACATTCATAACTTCCTGCACTCGTCAAATGGGTCTATATTTATTTTGCTTGCTACTCTGAAGAAATTGTTCTATGTTGTTTTTGAAACAAATTTTCTAATCCACCAGCGGTGGAATTTTTACTGGCTGCTTATCACAGAAGGTAAAGTCTGTGACTTTCAGTAAAGCTTGAATGGCTGATTTTCCACACACAACCGAAGCCAAGGGAACAGGAACGCCAAATCTCATTGAAAAGTTCCAACTTGAGCAAGGTTTGAGAACATAATGTTTAGTTGAATTAAAGCAAGAAATTTGAAAAAAAAACTCTAAATGGTTTAGTGAGCTACTGGCATGTTAGCATATTCGGGCTTGATGTTTCATAGCCTTCTGCAGCTGTTTGCGTAGGGTCATTTTCACAAGTATCCTCCCAGAAATCAAATAATTAAATTGATGCAACAGCAAAGCTTTCATCGAGTTCTAGAGGGAAATGCCTCCGAAAGGTTGACCTTCTTCTCAATAGTCATTCATAGGTGGCTTTTGCTCAACCACTGAAACAATATTTTGACTGAACGGAAGATGCTGTTCCAGTGCACATGGGAACACGACTGCAGAACTAACTGGATGGAACCAAGTGAAACCCCAAGGAGTAGGCTATGGAGGATTCTGTCACTCAGACTCAGTTCAAAATCTTTTCCATCATGTCTGCATACAGATCTGTGCCAGAACATCCCCTTCAGTACCATGTAGCACTTATCCATCTCAGTGACAAGAGAGGAGAGGTTGGAGGAGGGAAGCCTACATATTCTAGTCCTTGGTGGCAACACAGAAAATCTCCTTGAAGTCCCATTGTAGCCTCAAACAGCAGCTAGCAGAAGTGGAAAGGGCGTATGGCATGCCTATCTATGACAAAGGCCATGCCTGGTCATGTCAAAGAGGCACAATGTGAGACTTTCAGTGTAGATGTGGATGCAAATCTGCATTAGCTATGCATGTAGAATGCTTCTGCTGCACCAGAGATCTTACTTCCCCAGTAGAATTTCTGCTACTAGAGGCTAGTCAACCTGTGTCTGTTTTTGCCTTCACCATAGTCGAGTTCCAAATGCAAGATAGGGGGATGCAAAGGGCACGCTCAGGTAAGCACAAAACCTGCCAGCTGCCCCAACATTGCCATCAAGCCTCCATTTTAGTTATCAAAACCCTCACTAGGGTTGGAGATTCGGACAGTCCAAATCCGAATTTTTACCGAATCTGCACTGATTCGGACGGATTTGGACGAGCAGGGTCCGAATCTGAGCTGTCCGAATCCTAACAGATCCGAATCCATGAGATTCGGATCACCAGCCGAATTGCATTTTTATTTTTTGGTGTTTTTTCACGTTTTGGCCTGCAGGGGGCGCATTTTTAAACATATCAGGACCAAATTTTCAGTGTATCATCAGGAGACTGTCCTGATGATACCCTCCAAGACAATTGCAGTTTGGTTTAGGGGGGCCAAATTTATGGCCCCCCAAAAGGGGTGTCCCTATCTCCCATTCTTTCCCATGGGAACTCAGGAGATGAGGGCTACCCGCTTTTGAGACCCATAACTTTGGCCCCCCCTGAATTAAACTGCACCAAACTTGGAAATTATCATCGAGACAGTCTCCTGATGATACACTGAAATATTGGTACCGATACATCTACAAATGCACCCCCTGCGAAGCACTAGAAATTTGCACAAGATTCTTTGTTCTGCAGTGGCTTAGCTGCATTGCTGTCAATTGGGAATTTCTGATAGAGGGCTGCAATGGAGTGCACATTTTTCATGGTAAACCCACTGAAACTTTTCAGGAGTTTATTATCTTCAGGAGAGTCTCTGGATGACACCATCCAGGTTTGGGGAACTTTTACTTCAAAGGGGGGGCAGTGGGGAGATGGACCCTACCCACCTTTTTTGGGTCCCATAGGGAATTAGAACCCCCTGAAGGCAAAATTCCCCAAACCTGGATGATTGTCATCCAGAGACTCTCCTGAAGATACCCTGAAAGTTTTGTGACCATACCTTCAAGAAATGTGCACCTCACAGCCCTCTACCAGAAATTCCCCATTGACAGCTTAATACTAGCTAAGTCACTGCAGAACAAAGAATCTTGGGCAAAATTTCTGAGGGGTGCCTGCAGGGGGACGTATTTTGAGAGATGTATCGGCACCAAATTATCAGGGGTATCATCGGGTGACTGTCCCGATGTTGCCCACCAAAGTTTGGTGCAGTTTGGATTCCAGGTATGGACCCTCGAAAGGGGTCGCTACTATCCCCCATTGTTTCCAATGGGAACTGACAGGGGGTCAGGGGGCTACTGCTTTGAGAGTCCACTTAACTTTAACTCCCCTGAACCAAACTGCACCAAAGCTTTCAGGAATTATCATCGCAGGACAGTGATCCTCCTGACTCGATACTCTGAAAGTTTGGTCGTCACTAACTTCAAAAATGCTGGTTTTAGCGTGTTTCACTGCTCACTGCTCCATAAGCAGGTTTTCGTATTGCAGGAAGGCGGTGAAACATGAAAACCGGAATTTTTTTAAAGCTAGTCGGCACCAAATTTCAGGAGTAATCATCAGGAGACTGTCCTGATGACACTAAGTTTGAAGTGCAGTGGTTTGGTTCAGGGGCCAAAGTTATGGACCCTCAAAGGAGGGCCTCTATCCCCCATTGTTTCCTAATGAGAGCTAAAGGAGATGGTGGCTACCATTTTGAGGGGTCAGCACTAACTTTGGCCCCCCTAAACCAAACTGCACCAAGCAAGGAATTGTCATCAGGACAGTCGATCCCGATAATACCCTGATATTCAGGTACTGACAATGTCTAAAAATGCGCCCCTGCAGGCACTAAAATTTGCCCAAAAGATTCTTTTTTTTTTCGATGACATATCTGCGTTGCTTGTCAATGGGGAATTTCTGGTGTTGGAGGGCCAATGTGGGGTGCACATTTATCAAGGTACAGTCACAAAATGTTCAGGGGTATCTTCAGGAGAGTCGCTTTTGGATGACACCATCCAGGTTTGAGGAACTTTGCTTATGGGGGCAGTGGGAGATGGACCCTACCAATAACATTGAACCCCTTTGATAGCAACGGTCGCAAACCTGGATGGTGTCATGAAGAGACTCTCCTGAAGAACACCCTGAAAGTTTTCGTGGGTTTACCATGAGAAATATTACTCCACGGCCCTCCCACAAAATTTCCCCATTGGCTGCAATGGAGGCCAGCCAGCCCACTACAGAGCACAGAATCTGGGGAAATTTCTTTGGGTGACTATGAGGGGGGGTGCAGTTTTAAGAAGGCTACTGTCACCAAAATTTCAGGGTATCATACAAGTACTGTCCCTATGATACTCCCCAAGTTTGGTGAAGTTTGGTTCAGGGGGGCCAAAGTTATGGACCTTCAAAAGTGTAGCCCCCATTTCCTGTTAGCTTCCATTGGAAACAATAGGGGGATGGGGCACCACTTTGAGGGTCCAATAACTTTGCCCCATGTTAAACTGCACCAAACTTTAAGGAAAATCATCAGGACGGTATCTCCAGATATCGATATCCACCAGGAAAGTTTAGTGCTGCTAGCTTTAAAATTGCACCTACTGGAAGACTAAAACGTGTAAAAACACCAAAGAAAATTCAAAAAAAATAATAAAAGCGGACTGGGAATTTTTTGGATTTACCCGAATTTTCGGGCATATCCGAATCGGCTATGATTCGGATTCGGGCATACAAATCATTTTATGCCCCAAAATACCCAAATCCGAATTTTACTGAATTTTTTTAGTATTGACCAACCCTAACCCTCACACTTACTGATCCAGGCCTTGGGTATGGCACTTTTCCTTCATATACAGACCAGTAGTATTCAGGTCCTTCTTTATGTGCATACGGTCCATTGAAAGCTGCACGGAAACTGGCCATGTGATAGACACATATAGCATATCCTCGGAATATGTTGCTATAAAATAAAAGTCAGGAGATACACTAAAGCAAAATTCCAGATGAAATTAGACACGAAGATAGAATATGGTGCAGAAAACAGAAATCGTCATATACAAATACGTGTGTAAGACGAGCAAAGCCCTCTTCACCCACAAGCATCAGTGTATGCATGCAAACTTGTTATGAACAAACTGAACACTTTAGCACACTTGGACAGTAGAGGGCAGTGAGCAGTTGGGAATTCACAAGGTGGGAATTCACAAGAACCTTGAAGGTCAAGTTCTTAAACTGCTAGACAGCGTGCTAGACAATTCAACACAGAGGTGGGCTCCAGAACTGTCTTTGGAATGCTAATGTGACCTTTGAAAGTGGTTACAGTAGATTATAGAAGTGACAGTATGTTTCTGGCATTGAATAGCATCATTCACTGAAGTGATCAGGATGCCGTTGCTGGGAGGGGGGAATTGCTGGGGAGAGCTTTAGCATTTGCAGGTGCTGATTTATCTGCTTCTCTGGCCTTGGAGTTCGGTGGCTGGGACGGGCCTTCAGGCTGGACTTTTCCTAACTGTCTTGGTTCACATGTGGGGTGGGGATGTACTGCAACATATTATCACTGCTTTTCGCCAGAACTGTCTTCTCCTGTCTTTCTCATGTCTTCAGTAAAATCCTTGAACCCATCAAGTGAGTTATTGTTTGAATGGGGAAATTGACAATAGAATGAGAACATAAAACGAGAAAGCAGATGTTGGAAGGAGAGGGAGATATTTAGTCATAACAGAGGATGGTGGCAGGTAGCACCTGCCCCTTTTTATATGAGCGTAACTGCCCCCACTCTAGATTTTTCTGCCCAATAGATGGGAAATTCTGAAGAGACACCACAGATGTGGCAAAGGTCACACATCTTCACAAAAGGTAACTTGCATGCAAATGGTCTGATTCACACCCTGGTCACATGTAGATGAGTGAAGATATACCCTACTTGATTTTACCTATCAATACTCCTCCGTCCCCTCTGCACCATTAGGGAGGAAAAGTGAAAGACTAATATTTTCTAGTGAAAAGTAAATAACATGCAGGAAGGGAAGGTTTAATTAGTGAAACAAGCAGGGACCAGCCCTCTTTGCTTGGATGGTCCCTATTTGAACTGGGGCTACATGTGCTTCCAATCAGCCTTATATAGTTCCACCATCTGTGCCACATTTGTCTCGGGCCTCAACCAATAGGGCAGCCTGACTCTCATGCTTTGGACCCAGGCAGGAATCTCTCCTGAAAAGTAACTGGACAAGCACATCTCATGCTCAGCAAGCCCTCCACCCATCCCTTTGCTATATGCAGAAGACTGGGCCAGTTTCAATATACCCTGAGGTAGGGCAGCAGCTGGCGTTCAGATCTCTCCAGCTGTTCACACACACCCCATCACCTGTCCGTGTGTATTTCCCTGCCCATTTGCTTGCAGCCATTCCATCACACAGTTCCACCACTGGTTCCTCCTCAAGATGTATCAAGACTTTTTCATCATTTACCTCACACCCTCACATTGTATCTGCTTACCTTGTAGTACTGAAGAGTCCAAAGATCACTGGGTTTTTGCTATCCCGAGTGTGGAGTAAAAAGACATCCTCTGCAAAGAAGAAGTGTGATGGGGGAGTTAGCCGGTTCTGCTTTTGAAAGAAGTCAGCTTTAAGATGTAGCTGGGGGGGGGGGGGCAAGGAGTTCTCTCAGAATCACAACTGATCTCCAGACTCCAGAGCTTAGCTCCCATAGAAAAAAATGGCATCTTCGAGGGGGGGAGTTCTTGTCACAAATATGGCCAGAAAAATAAGGGACCAGTTGCTGGACTTGAACAAAAAAAATCACAGAGGGTGTTGTGGCACACATAGAACATTCCTAGCCTCTCAGGAAAGTATTCCAAGAAGGGAAACTAGAGACCCAGAACAGAATAGCATGAAAAATCAGTAAAAAGAAGACAGAGTTACAACAATTATATGGCTTTGTCTAGATTAGAAGACATCTATTGCCAATAGATACAATTCATTTAGGTGTCTGAGAATTCCAAGAATGTGCTCCCTTATATGAAACAGTTAGCTATTGTAAGGAGATGATTGTAATTTTGTATAAATAGGGCAAGTTGTATTGATTGAGAGTTTCTTCTCAGAAGGGGCTCCTTGCCTATGACCTGCTTGCTTTCGGGCAAGAGACTCTTATGGACTCATGCAATTGCTCTCTTTCAATTATCTATGTAACAATGTCCGAAGGATGGTATAGTGCTTTGTTGATTCAGCCTATGTTTAGAACACAATAATTATGCTTCAATAAAAAAGGTCTTAGAATGGCAGCAGAGATTTACTTGTGTAAATTCTGGCTAGGAGTTAAATGATCTGGTATAGGAAAGCTAACGAGATGATTAGAGTTTCTTAAGTGCATGCCTATACTTGTCTCAGGACTGACCAGAGTTATCCAGAACTTTTTGCAACCAGATCTCCAGAAATTTTCCCAACTCAAAGTTAGCAACCACCTGTTAGTGAGGTAGAATCCTTAAGCAAATATCCCCGTCTCTTGGTCTTTATTTGCGCCCACCTCAGGGACATCCATTTAAGAGTTTGCCCACAGAAAGTTGGGATGCCTGAATACCTGTCGGTTCAGCTAGTGCCCTGTTTGCTGATTGTGATTTTTAAACAAGCAGTTTGATAGTTCAGTGATCTGTTTATGGACATGAAACAGGTTGCTTGTTACCTTGCAGTACAGCACTACTGGTTTTTCGAGCATACAGGTTCTCACACAACCAACTGAAGCCTACTCTCTCCCCGTGCTTGCTGCATAGCTGCTATGCTCAACAGGCACTTTTTAATATAGTTATACCACTCATAAATCATATAAATTCATCATCTATAAGTGCCGTGTTTCAATAAAATCTTACCCTTTGGTGTTTGGCTAAGTAGTCCTCAGGGATGCTAATGGTTGCTAATCACTTTGCATCAGCAGCTTCCTTGCACATGTTCAGTTTTCAGATAACCTGATGCAAACAGTTTTGGCAGGCATTCATGGCTACTTGGCACTAACTGAACAGACCAAATGATTGGCTGACATCTAATTGCTACCTTCAGACATGAAAAGTTTGACCACTGATTGTGTTCACAGCAAAATTCTCAGCAACCCTAAGACAAAACAGCAAAAGATATGTCCCTGGCTGGCAATCACAGAGGGGAGGAAAAGATTGGCAGCAGACGAGACTGAGGCATTATGAAGTTGGGGTGGGGTGGGGGGTGGGGGTTGAGCGTGGCAGAGTAATGGCACGAATGCTCTGTGAACATTTCACACATGGAGAAACCATTTCAATACTCAGCTAAACATCATATTTTGAAAATTTCAGTAATTATGCTGAAATTACAAGCATTCTGAGTCTTCCCAGAATATCTCCAACCTGCCCAGAAGCAGCATCCAGCTCACCTAGCTCATCAAAGTAGGTATCAATGCCATTGGTTCCTGGCACGGAGCAGACCAACCGGGTTTTGAGAAAAGTGGTCCACTTATTCACCAGCATCCGCTGTCCACCCATGTCATTCTAGATATAAACGACGAGAACAGAGATTATAGACAATGAAAGTAACATGCAAGAAAGTTTATTTACAAAGTAGCAACTTGAATAATGGGCATGGTTCATGTCTAGCTCCTGACAACCTCCTTTTCTTAGCTTTGGGCATTCAGAATGTTTCAACATGACAATGAGTTTGGGAGAAAGAGGAAGTGCAACTGAGTTGTGCTTCCTGGTTCACCACACCACCATACATGAGGGAATGTCTTCTGCATTCTCCCCAGGTCAAAGGCTCTTCCTGTTTCACTGCTCATCATCACATCACTGCCCTAATTCCACCACACTACAGACAAGATTCCATCTGTGCTCCAGTTTATGATTTCCAACTAGAAGTCACATGAACATGTTTCCAAATGGCAACTCCTCCACTCAGTTGCCACAACGTGTGGAAAGGGGAGTCACGAGACACCCACAATCAAAAGGGAGGTTTTGCTGCAATCAGCAGCTGCTTCCAAATGTGTTGGTATGGCCGGGAAAGCCACTCAAAAGCTCTTTCAAATAGTGATCAGGGCAAATGGGCTCTCTACAGCAAAACCTGTTATTTTATATTAAATCATAAACTCTGAAACAATAAATCACTTACATAGCTTATGTTTTTATTCCAAACTCCATATTCTACCCAGACTACAGAGTGCTATCAATCTTTTCATTAAAAGCTGTGGTTTGGTTAGAATGGTTAATTAAAATCATGGGGGTATGATTAGTTTTAACTGCACAGACATTATTAATTTCTTGAAAATGGTTGGTCACTTCTGCCAATTCAGTGAGCCAAATACGTAAGCCAGCTAAATTCTTTGTTTTATTAATCACCCTTAGCATTAGTCCAGCAACTGCAATACCATAAAAGATTTGTTTAACTCAAAACCCAGTTACTTCATTCTCAAGCATCAGATCAGAACTTAGAAGGCTTAAAGGTTAAAATCTTGCTTTGCAGTGAAGGTGGAATGGAAAAAAGGGTTTTCACAAATAAGAAGTGCTTATCTACAGTTGGACACTAGAAAACAATCCTCAATATTTACCAAGGCCCAACACTTTTAGAGCAACAGGCTGTTCTACATTCTGTCCAAAAGTACCTTTCTTTACCATGGGTGGCCTTTCAAGTTCTGCAAGTTCTGTTTCACTAGAAGTAGATGACTCTGGTTGGCTGCCACTTGGCTTCAGCGATGTCACTGAAACCCCATACGATTACTATAGCCGTTCTGCTTTTGAAAATGTTGTGATAAATGTATGAATAAACATACACACAGCATTTCAATAAAAGGAAGAAGGCGAATACTCCACTTGAAGGCATTATTAATTGTTTTGAAGATCAAGACATAGGTCAAAAGACATGTCTTGGACATCTTGTGTTCCACACTTAATAAGTGTATAAATGGGGAGGGGCAAACATGACCACTGAACCAGAATCTGATTATCAGTTGTGAAGTGGGAGCCAGATGGGCTTGTTGTGTGCCGTAAGAGAGAACTGATTAGTGCCAATTTCTTTGCTAAACGGCAAGTGTCTCACCCTTCAGAAAAATCAAGCAAAGTGTTTTAGGGCACCCTAGTAGAGAATGCACAATGACCCAGTTCCACTCAGGTTGTCAACCTCCACAATCTCCTGAAATTACAATTGTTCTCCATACAACAAAGTTCACCTGGATAAAAGGGTGGTTTGAGAGGGTGGCCTCTATGGTATGATACTGTACCCTTCCAGGCTCCTTCACCTCCTTATCCCCAGGAGGTTCCTGCCCTCAAGTTGGCAATTCTGCTTCCTGTAGAGTTCAGAAGCATTTCCTCCAAGATAAGACATGTGTAACTGGGCTGGCAGGCTGCACTCTGATTCATATGAGATCCACGTTCATTTCTCTCAGCAATACTTAAGCCTGAATGTTTACCCCCTTCATGAAACTCTGGTATGTAACATCTCAGTTTAATGCTCTGCAATGACTTGTATTATGCTACCTCCTGAACTTCCTTAGCGTTCCCTAATGATTTTTTGCTGCCATTAAAGGTTCTCGCCTTAGACTTCTCACTTAAACCCAAAATACAGGATATATTGGGTGGAATGATCAGCGTGGGGGAAAGGGGGGCAGCAGTGAGGTAAAAGGAGATCCTTTACTCTAAATTAAACATCTGTCTTTACTTAAAAACAGAAATAGAGGTTTTTAGAAGATTAATAGCATAATGGTTTCAGTGTGGTTCAAAAAAGTGTAACGGTTTTCTTAGGATCACGAGCTTCCTTGTTCCAAGACAGGCGCAGGTCTTCTTTCTTTCTAAAAGTTCACTAAATAAACCTAGTCAAAAAGACTTATTTTCACCTTTCGCCCCTTTGCTAATACCTTCCACATAAAGATTTATTCTCTTCACTTCTCACTTAGGATAATAATTTCCAGACAAAGAACAACACAGACTTCTCGCAGTTTCTAACACCTCACTCAATCTCTCATTTTCATCTTTTTCACACAACCCCCTTGAACAAACTGGTCGACTCTGCCCCCTAGGGTATAAGCCTGTACAGAAGAAATCTGTCTATTACAATGCACTGGACTTTCTTCTGAGGAACTGTGACTCATATCTGACAAACATTTCCAAACCAAGAAAAGCTCTTTGGTTTCTTCTGTCAGGATTAGCACTGAGATTTTGTAATTCATTTTTTTCCCCCTCAGCATCGGCTTTGAGTGAAATGCCGAAGCACACACATGGCAGAATTGAGATATAGAGCAGGCCAAACCAATCAGTGGAGCCTTTCATTCAGGTGTCTGCTGTCTTTCCAGACTCTCTGCCTTTAACGCTGTTCACATTTCCCATCATGCTTTATTTTATGCCCCTCAGTAGGGAACGAGCCTTGCAATTCCTATCTGAGCTATGCCAGAACCACAAGAAGGCGGGTGACCCCTCCCCCCCCCACACCTCACCTCAGGAGCTCAGTGGTTCTTTGAGATGAAGACTGACAGGGATCTTTACTTTAGCTTCCTCAGACTCAAAGGATATGGACAAATAAAAGGGAAACCAACCGTCAGCTTTGGGATGATACATGAGAGTCACTTACTGCGCAGACTCTTCCTACTCGAGAGTAGATGGCATGGGCTCCTGTCTCTACTTCGACAGCTTTTTCGGTAAAGAAATAGTACACCTTGTTATCCTCCTGGTCTTCGTTGTCCGGAACCATATAGGCACTAACAAATTTAGGTTCTTTAAGACATTAAAAAGGGAGAAACATCACAATTATTAAAAAGAATCTAATAGGAAGAAAGGAAATACTTGCACGCATGTGCATGTTTGGGCAACTAAATTTTAAACCCCACCACCAAAACCAAAGAATGGCCTAAGGAAGAGGTGGCCAACATGTGAGGTGGGCTCCAATACTGGATCTTCTTGCAATGCTCAGAACTGTAGTTTTCCCACCGCTTTTTAAAGTTTGGTTTCCGGTCCATGAGGATTCAGATTTGGACTGCAACAGTCAATGTGACAGAACAAAAAAGAAAGAAAGCTCACATGCATTATGATCTCTGAGCTAGTGATGACTTTGGGTGGGGTGACTCATTCTTTTGGCAAATGATTTTAGAATAAGAAATAGGAAAATGTTCACCATGTTAGCTGCATTTGTTACAAAAGCAAAGCCTAGTTTGGCTGTACGATGATATAGCTCTAGAAGAGTTTACCCCTCCCCCCCCCAGATAACCCTGAATTCACAGCATTTGTTAAGGGATAAAGAGAAGAAACCCTCTGCAACTGTCAATATGTGCTGTGCTGTCAGCAGTACTTAGAACAAGAAAAAAAAACAGATCTCTGCCCCAAGGACATTACAGCCTAAAGTTCCATAGTAAAGAAAGAACACATCGAGGGAAGGGAAGCAAAGGATGACTGTGAACAATTCTGCATATTAAAAAAATGGCATCTGGTGATGAAGATAGGGTGTAGGAATTCATGGAACAGTGGAATTCATAGAGCCATCTGAAATAAGTGCACAAGGGAACACCATGCCAATGTTCTGTGGAAGGGTTCTGGACATAAGGAGCAGCAAGGGAAGATGCTCTACAGCAGCCAGAGCTGTTTGCCATGAAGATCTTAGCTGTTCCCTTCAGGAGAAGAAGAGTTTGAATTTATACCAAAGTTCTCAAAGCAGCTTATGAACCTTCCTGCCCTCTCCCCACAAGAGTGTGTGTCCCTCCCCTGCCCTGTGCAACCTGATGAGACAGGCATGGCACGTGTACATCAATGTATACATGGCTCTTATATTCATTGCCCCTTGAGGACAAAGGATTGGGTCCACAATGCCTTCCAGAATCAGAAAAGCTGATTGCACTTCTGTCTGATATCGATCCTTTTATCACCTACTGTACTTCTCTTTATGCTTTGGACGATAAAATATATGCCTAGATATGAAATCTGAAAATACTATGAAAATAGTAAGTCCTATTATTATTATTATTATTATTTATTAAACTTGCTATACCGCCCTATCCCCGGAGGGCTCAGGGCGGTGAACAACATAAAGTCATACAAAAAACATAAAAATCTTAAAACAGGTACATTCTACAATAGGGCCCGCGAGACCCATATACCACCCTCTTCCAAAAATGAGGAGGGGTCCAGCTGATGTTAAAGGGGACCCTACTAGCGAAAGAGTGAGGGCGGGGCATTATCGTGACTGGACTCTCCAAAGGTTGATTGGAATAGTTCGGTTTTACAGGCCCTGCGAAGACTCTCCAAGGTCCTTGGGGAACCGAGATAACTGGTGGTAATGTGTTCCACCAGGCCGGTGCCAGGGCTGTGAAGGCCCTGGCCGATAATGAGGCCAACCGAAACGTCATCAAAGGGCCAATATCTCCAGTAGATTAAGCCTCTGCTGATGCGCGGAAGGGCGAAATTGCCGGGACATATGGGGAGTATGCGGTCCCGAAGGTGCGAGGGTCCCGGGCGTAATAAGGCCTTAAAAGGTCAACACCCACACCTTAGACATGATTCGGAATTCGATAGGTAGCCAATGCAGGAAGCGCTTAACACAGGGGAGATGTGTTCACGAAGAGCACCCCCCTGTGACGCTTCCGGGCCGCCGCATGTTGAACCAATTTCAGTTTCCGGATCGAGAGCGCAAGGAAAGGCCAGCGTAGAGCGAGTTACAATAGTCCAGTCACCAAGGCTGACCGTTGCATGGATCACAGTGGCTAGGTCAGTGTTGGAGAGAAAGGGGGCCAGCCGACGGGCCAGACGCAATAGAAGATGGAAAAACGCAACCCGGGTTATATGGGCCACCTGGGTCTCCATTGAAAGAGACGAATCAGGTGGACCCCCAGGCTGCGAGCGGAGGGCCGGTGCCAATATGGCCCCCCTCCCACGGCGGCTGGAAATCCCCAATCACCCCCGCGACCAAGCCAAAAGGATCTCCGTCTTCGATGGATTAAGTTTTAACCTGCTCTGTTGTAACCAACTGGCGACCGCCTCCAAACATTGCTGTAGAGCTGCAGGGGCGGCGGCAGCTCCCCTCCATCAACAGAAGAATGAGCTGAGTGTCATCGAAGCAGTACTGATGGCAGATATTAGCCCAAAGCTCCGTACCAGCTGAGCAGGAGTGGTATATAGATGTTAAATAACAGTGGGGACAGCAATAATGCCCCCCCTGAGGCACACCGCAATGGGGCCCGGGCACCTCCCGGGAAGCTTTGTCCCCACACCACACTTGCTGACTACGCCCGGAGGAGCGAGGCAATCCACTGAAGGACAGTGCGAACCCCGGAGGCGGCCAGGCCCGGATTGGAGTCAAAAGGTCGTGATCGACCATATCAAGCGCTTCGCGGTGAGATCCTAACAACACCAGCAGCGCCGATCCTCTCGGTCTAGCTGCATACGGGTATCTTCTTGATAGCGGGAGGAGCAGAACCGTCTCCGTCCATGCCCAGCACGCAGGCTTGGGACTGGAAGGGATCGAAGGCCGATGTGTCATCCAGAAAGCCCTGAAGCTGCTCCAAGCACCACTCTCTCAAATTACCTTCCCCAGAAGCGAAAGATTCGAGGCGAGTGAGTAGGCCAGAATCTCAAGGATCTAAGGATGTGAAGTGCTTTTCAAGGCGGAAGCGGTGACCACCGCCTCCTTCCTAACCCATCTGGAAAGACTCCTTGCTCAAAGGAGTCATTGATGATCTTCAACAGATGGGGTCGTGGCGCTCCTCCCGGCACGATTTAATCCAATGGAAGGAACGCGGATCCAGAGGACAGGTAGTAGGTCCTAACAGCAGCCAGGGCCCTGTCAGCAAGCGCGGCTTCAGAGAGCAGGGAAAACTGGGCCAAACTAGGGCCTGAAGGCGGCAAGGGAGCCTCCAGTTAAGCTCTCATTGCTTAGTTAAGGTGGCCGGAAGGTCCCTGTAGTGAGACGTGACTTATCTCTGAAAAAAAACTCATAAAAGCCTCACAGCTAACAACCAATCCATGATTTGTAGAACCACTCTGATAAAGAGGTCAAAGATCGAATTATCCTGAATAATTGTGCGAGGCGAGAGCTAGCAGATGCGAGAGAGGAGGAGAAGAAGGCCCTCTTAAGCCTCCTTCGTCGCCATTACATACATCATAGGCTTTCATAAGCGATCCTATAAGATGTTGGCGCAGCTTAACCGCCACGCAATTTCCTCCCACACTTTCATCCTAGATGTCTGAGCACCCGTTTCATGTGGCGAAGCTCCTCCATTATACCACAGAGCCTGCATGGCCAGGCGCGAAGGGGCCGCCAGGGAGCAACAGTCTCGATGGCATCAGAGAGGCGGGAGTTCCAATCCTCCACCTGCTCATCGAGTGTGCCGGCAGGTTCAGAGGGTCCCATAAGAGCATTCCAGAAACCAATTGGATCCATAAGTCTCAGCGGGCAAAAAATCGACCCGTCGCCTAGACGGGAATGGCATTGGCATGTCCAGCCGCAGCTTCAGGGCATAGTGGTTTGGACCATGGCACTCTGTCTGTAGAGGACCCGACCAGGTTAACCCCCGACCCAAAGACCAAATCCAGCATGTGACCGGCCTCATGCGCATTAGGGCCAGAATTTATTAAGGAGAGGCCCAGTGTAGCCATGGATGACACCAGGTCCACCCAACCGCCATACAAGAAGCGGTGTCGACATAGACGTTGAGATCACCCAAGACAATAAGTCCGGGAAACATAGCGCCCAGTGACCCACCACCTCCAGCAACCGCAGAAGGCCGTCCCTCGGTGCGCTAGGCGACCGGTACACCAGAAGGATAGCCAACCTCTCCGTGGCCAACCACTCTGGAGGCCGACTACACTCCCATACCAGTGATCTCGGGGCCAGGGACTGCCCTGAAAGGGGATGGAATTGCGGATGAACATTGCCACGCCACCCCCCCGGCCCTGGGTTCGAGACTGGTGGAGGCACGCGAAACCTGGTGGTGTGACCTCGTTCAGAGCAACGGTCTCACCTTCACGGACCCAGGTTTCGGTGACACAAGCCAGGTCCACTTGCAGATCTCCGAGAAAATCCCGGAGAACTGCGGTCTTATTGTTTATGGACCTGGCATTGATCAACACCAGGGACGAAGCAGAGTATCCCTGAACCTGTCCATCCTCGTTCCTAGGGATAGGCCACCCTCCCAAATTAGGTAGTAGCTCCATCTCACTTTTGTTATATGCTGATAACACTGCCATTTTATTGCAAACAAGAGTTGTGACTTGAACAAATTGGAAGTTAATCATGTAAAATCTTAAGTTGTCATATTTTAGAAACGTTGGCATCTATTCACATGGAAAATGTATAACATCTATTTAGAGCAGGTTAAATCATTCAAATACCTTGGCCTGATTTTTTTTTTATAATTCCAACTGTTTGTTGTGAGGGGGGAAGGGCAAGGAGATTGTAAGCCCCTTTGAGTCTCCTGCAGGAGAGAAAGAGGGGATATAAATCCAAACTCTTCTTCTTCTTCTTTACAAAGATCATGTTCTGTAACCTCTGGGATATCTTTAGGCATTGTACAGTTCTATTATGGGAAGGGCTGCCAATCAATGGACCCTGCTTTAAAGATTTTCCAGGCAAAGGTGATACCAAAAATCCTCTATGGGATAACAATATGGATTGAAGCTTTTAATTCAGCAATTGAACAAATTCAATCCTGTTTTTTGAGAAGAGTTATGGGTGTCCCTAATAGTGTAACACTCGCCACATTATGCCTCAAAATTATCCCTACTGGAAACTTAGGCCTGGATTTCCACAGTAAAGTATTGGCTTAACATTCAGTTTAGAACTGATAAGAATGATATAATTTATCACCTTCTCAAAGATAATTCTCAAAGATAACTATTTATTATGGTGGTCTGAAGCAATTACTACAAAAATCAAAAGAACTGGAATTGATCTGACCATGCAAAATAGTAGCAAACTGTTTATTCTGTCTCAAATTAAAGATAGGTTGAGAGATCATAAGCGACACATCTTTTACTCAACTAATATTGCAGTTTGTTCTCCTCAAACTTTGGGAATCACTCCTAGGTATGGGGCCACAGCCAATGATCTTGTTTCTATACTAACTGCTGAACAGTGTTGAGCCTTCATGCTGGCCCATTTTAATAGCTTCCCTTCAGCTGGGACAATAGGAAGATCGAGCCCTTCGGGGATGAGGCGGCCTATAAATTTAATAAATAAATAAATTAGATACCAACAAGTTCCAAAGCAACAAATATTTTGTCATTATGGCTCTCTTAATTCCATCTCATGTTCTTTTAGAGTGCAATGTGTATGCTGATGTACGATCTCAATTAATTCACCCTCTGTTATCGCTAAGGAATATCCAAAACTCCAAATGTGCTGTGCGTTTCTTATTAGAGGACCATTTCTGATGTTATTTATACAGTTTCTTTATTTCTAGGGACTATTTTAAAATGACTGCATTTTGTTGCTGGGTGTTTCTTTACTGTTGATTTTATGCTAATAAAAGATGAAGAGTGAAAAAAAGAAAGAAGTTGAGGGGCAGAATACAACAAGGAAATTGGATGGGCAAAAGAGAAGAAAAGGGGTGAGACTGCCTGAAAGAACAAAAGCTGAGGACTGCGAGACAGATATTGGTAGGACGTTGGGTGGGTGAGAGGGAGAGAAGGAAACATGGAAAGGCTATTGAGGTGTCAGGGAAGAAGGAAGAGAAAATAGTGAGAGGAGGTGGTTATCGAGGACAATTAAATGGCCCTGCAAATTCTCACTGGTCCTCCACTTGTGTTCTTGATTTGTCTCCTCTGGTGATGAGAAAAAATTACTTTAAGATACAATAGGGGAAAAAATGAAATGAGAGCTCATGGGTGAAATAGTCTTTTTGACTCTCTCTCTCTCTCTCTCTCTCTCTCTCTCTCTCTCTGATTCATCCACTCATGTTATAATTCACAGCTAGTTTTTAAAGAAACATTTCACCCATTCAAGCTGTCAGTAGCATTTGTAGCAGAAATGAAACCACTCAATGTAACTGTCCTTATTTTGTGACACAAGGACTTAGTCTCTCATTGTTCAAGTTCATTTATTACTTTCTTGGAGAAATTTCAGTCTGGAGAGAACCTCAGGTATACCTGCACCCGTCTTTGTTACTGTGGAGAGAAATAATGTGTGAGCCAAATTATACCATGTTAAAATCAACATGATGCCTACTTGACTTTATGACTGGATGGAGGCTCCAAATTAATTTGGTCATTCTTAGCAACCTCTCTCATCCTTACTTCCAGCATCCTTACTTCCAGCTTACTTCCATCATTCTTAGCAACCTCTCTCATCCTTACTTCCAGCATTTTTAAAGGTTCCTATTTCACTGCCGGCATGAAAAAAATTAGCATATGCAGTGAGCTCATAAGCATGGATTTGTACTATTGAGAGAAAGCTTGGTACAGTGGATAAACTGTTACTTGCCTGACTTCAACTTCCTTCTTAGTTCCTGAATATTTAACTACCCTTGAGAAATCACTGTCCCTTGAGAATCACTATCTCAAATGTTATCTAATGACCTATTGACTAATTGGTTTGGATAACCTAAACAGCCTTTATTCCAAAATCTTTCAGGATAGGGCTAGTATTGGTGAGAAAATTGTAGTTGTAAGATATCCAAACTTAATCTGCATGGAAAGAAAATTAGCTATGAAGACTGACAGATCTCATAAGTCTCTTCCAAATCATCATTACAAGCTTGCAACAGAACGTGATTTTCTTGAGACATATGCTGGATTACCAATAATCTAGCTACTGTCATTGTTCCCCAGTTATAAACCGAAGAAAGATATCACATACAGACAGGAGAAATAAATTTAATTTTACATCTGTTTGTTGCATGAACCTTAAACTCACAGTTAAGCGAACCAAGTGACTTATGAGTATAAACAGCAATTGATTTCCCTTCAGTCACAGGAAGAAATCTGAAAAAAATGAAGTTCCCAAGGACTCTTCTTTCCATTTGCAAACACTGTCCAAACATGCTGTAATGTTTGTCAAAATAGTTTGCATGTTATTATAAACAATCAATCAATGTGTGTTTACATATAAGCTGTGGCATAATTCCAAACAAGAAAAAAGTAATGTTGAATGATTTCCCAGGGAGGAATTCAAACAGATTGAACAGGATCAGCTGTTTCCTAGGATATTGAACATCTCTATGTAATTTCTGGAAGCAGAATTCATGAAATATATTTACATTGGTGTAAAAACACTGTATACACATCACATATTGTTCACCAAGTGTTACACTGTTGCTGCGGTTAGAGCTGTTGTTATAAGAATGACATCAGTATCCTGTTTGATAAGAGCCCTTTCCATACAAGACAAATGAAATGTTTTCAGGCAGGAAACAAAATGTTTCCTCCATAGAGTTCTGCATGGTTTTTAGCCCAAAACGTTTTATTTCCTGCCTGAAAATGTTTTATTTGTAAGTTGTTCCCTAGCGATTCTTTTTTGAAAACAATTTCACTTGCTATGCGATCTCTTTAAAATGTTTCCCACACATTCCTGCAATCCCCATTCCCCAGACTTTCTCATTGGCATCATTTTCTGCACTTGCGCCAGCCATCTCACACTGTATTTTTGTCAGGTTTTAAAAAAAAATTGGGGGAGGTCATGTGTACATACCTGCATAGACATTACCTCCTAGAGAATCACTGCAGAGTTTTGAAGCTTTGTAGCTACAAATCTAAGAAGTTAAAAAAAGAAACCCAGAACAATCGCCAAATGCTGGTCAGGAAGCATTTTCGAGGGGGTGAGTGCAGACAAATAGGGAGGTTTCTGAAATCATTTGCAAAACACTGACAAAACATTTTCAGGGACTTTTGCAGCAGGGGCCCAAGAAAGATGTGTGTCCTAAATAAGTCCTTGTGAATGTGGCCCATATATTTTTGTAATTATATTTTTGTTTGATGTAGTGTCCCCTACTAACTGTTATTGGCCCTCCTGCCTGGTTCGTGTTTTGTGTGGTTATTATGATGTGTGACAAAGTGTCAAGGGACTGCTATAAGAGTAGAAGGGGCAGTGAGAAGGAACCCCTCCTGGACAAGCAGATGGCAGCTCATTAGGCTAATGTTTTAACAATGAGGGAAGGGTCCGAAGGCCAAGGGTCATACCAATAAATATGGGTTTACTTTGAGGAGCTGGAGGAGGCCACAGGGGAGATACCTGACCCTTCCCATCCTTTTTTTGCCACTGGCTGCAATGGAGGCTTCGCTGCCCTAAAAGGGCCGGCAGTTATTGTGGGAATGAGGGCAGCAAGGCCTAGGGTGGGGGCCGAAACAGCTATCACAATTGTATCCAAATTTGCAGCACGCACAGCGGTATTTCCCTGATTATACGCCTAGTGCACGTTCCGAGCAGACTCCTGCCTAACCGCCCCTTCAGATGTCCAGAACTGCTCTGGTCTGCCCTTGATTTGGAGCCCACCTATTTGGAGCCATACTTTATCATTAATCATAGCTGCTTGGCTGTGAGATGCCCCCATACAGAGTGCCTCTTTATAATCATTGTCAGAGGTATCACCCACCAAAGCCAGAGCCCTTAGAACATTGCTGGAGTGGTTGGGCAGATGCCAGCCCCAGCCTGGGTAAGTAGACTGAACCAGCTTTATCAAGACTGCATACCCTCCCATCAAGTTATGGAATGTGTGGTCATCCTCCCTTTTATCCCTTTTGGTCAAATCATGACCTGCACCTGCCAACTTTGGCTTCCAGATTGAAGAATGAGAATATGTCCCTGTAGCATCTATTGAGGATGTGCTAATACCTTACTAGAGATGTGCTCATCACCTTACTGGTGATGTGGATGCCTAGGAGGGTCTTCGTGATTCCTATAGGCAGATAGGGGTAAGGAGAGGAATGTAGAGGACCAAGCATCCCAGATGGCCAGTCCTGTCCCCCCTTCCTTCTCTGGACAGCCCATGTTAGCACACCTAGAACTTGGGCAGCAGGCATCCAGTACTCCCCTGTCATGTGGAAGATTCCTTATCAGAGGATGACTTACCAGAAGTCCTGTCACCATCAGATGTCTTCCCTCCTCATGACACCTTCCAGGCTTTGAGAGAGGGGGTGCACTTCCATTTGGTTGGAGCCTGTTTCCAGGGGGCCTCATCTTCTGAGCTACTTGGGCTGTTAAATGGTAACACAACAGCACATTGACCTCAGGCTAGGGTGGAAGCATCCCCGGGAGGGGGATGAGGTGGGCTTAACTTGCAGTGCAGCCAGTCAGGGGTGGGGGTGGTGGTGGAATGATTCAGCTCTATATGGGGTAGAAGTGGGAGAACAAAAGACAGCTCATGTGGGTTGGGAATGCCTAGTTGCTACTGCTGTTCAGCTTTGCCCTTGTTTTAATGCTGCTGTTCCTCCTCCTGCCATGTCCATATTTCCTTCTGAGAATAGATTCAGCAGATGGACTGCTTTCCTCTTCACCACTGCCACTGAGCCCAACCAAGGTGCTGTTTGCAACTTGCTGAGAACATCACTGCCGCCACCATCCCTCAATCTCTTGCTGCCCCCCTCTTCCTCTTCCTCTCTGGCAAAACTGAAACCAAATGATGACACTAGACCTGGCTGCCGCTCATTAAGAACAGCAGGCCCAGGTGTCCAGTTGGCTATCCATGTCACTGTGGTGGCCAATCATCATTGCTCCCAGCTACCACCATGAACTCTCACTTCTCAGCCCTGTGGCCACAAGTCATTCCAAAGGCCCTCACAGAACAAGTCATTCCAGAGGTCCTCACAAGTCATTCCAGAGGCCCTTGCAGTTAACTAGCATATTTCAAGACTTGGCTGATTTTGGGGGCCAGAAGTTTGTATGTACAATCTGGAAATTTTTACCAGCGTGCAATCATCTGCGGCTTTCCAAGAACAACAAATTGGTCAAATGTATTTTAGGAGGAAAATCTAGCTAAGTAATTACAGAGGGTGCAGTCAACATAGTATATTTGTTGAAGGCCATATTAATGCCCTAGTCATGATTTCATTTATGAGGAGGAACTTGTTTTCTTTTATGAGTGGGAGCTTGTCTTGAGGAGGGCATGCACACTTAACCATATTTTAGGATGGAGCAAAGCATGTCATTGTTGGTGAAGTTATTTGTGAAGGAGTATCTGTTCTTCCTTTTAAATTCCACAGGGCTATTGGGGCTCAGATGCTGCTGCAAAACGTGCTGTTTCTGCTCTCCACCCTTGAATACAGCATGCAAGCAGATTTCCTTAATTGTTTCAGTGCTCTGAGCCTACATGCAAAATTCTCCAGTTTTCACAGGGGAATAATGAAACGAACAGATACAGCTGTCACAGGGCTTAAATGTGGAATGGGAGAGCCCTTGGAGACAGACAGAAAAAGATATAAAACTTACAACTGACGAGTTGAAAAGCCCTCTATTAATGGTCCCCATAAGCAAAATTAAGCTGTGGCTCGCCCTTCTCTACATCTGACAAGCAAAGTAAATGTGGATAAAAGAATATTGTAATATTAATAAGCCATCTGTTATACTGGATTAGTTCTATTATTCAGGCATGAGGCCTTGAAACTCTGTTTCATCCTGTGGTAGGTAAAATGACTGCATGAGTCTACTAATAGCATGGTGGGTTTAAGTTTTTTTAGAGAGTCCTCTGGTACCTAAAAAGTGAATAAATTGATAGTGGCAGGAGTTTTGTTCTCTGAACTTTGTACCCCTTTTTGCTTTTTTAAAGTCTGTGCGCAACACCATATTTGAGGGTTTCATTCCCATTTTTAAAGTGATGGAACACTACGTTTCTTTTTTTTTAATTTTCCTGTGTTCAGCATTTACTTATTATAAAATAAGTGGGTAATGCTGTTGAAACAAGTGTTAAACACCCCAGAAGCAAAATTAGTTGTAGTAAAGTTGACCACATTTGCTGACTTCCTGCACCTCACATCAGTTAAATCGTCACCATTAAAGCTAACGTGTATTTCTAAATCAGGTTAAGTTAAGCAAAACCATTTCTTTAGAGAACAGATACTTGACCTTTCCAAGGAAAACTTGTCTTAATACTTTTGTAGCAAAGTATTATGGAAAAAATTTAACACTGTCGCTTTGAAGGAGGAAGAATGACACTTCCAAGATACAGAAGACAGGAGGAGGACAGGGAAAACACAGCTTTGTTGAGCATTTGTGCATTCCACATCTATGGTTGCCAGCACTAGGGAGACTAACCATGGGTGGGGGGCATTTGCCACAGTTGTAATGATGTCACTGGCAATGCTTTAGCATTCAGCCCAAATTCTATGACACCAGTACATCAGGACACCAGCAACCACTCACCCATTCTCCCCCTGTTCTCATCCTGCCCCCCATCTGAGAAGGATTCACAGCGGGTGGGGGGGGGATCTTCCATTCCCAACAGGAACATGGCAACCCTATTCACATCTCATTACAAGGAGCAGAACAAGAACAAGAAAGAGGGGGGAAAGATCATTTTTTAAAAAGACAAGTCATAGCCTTCCCTAATTTTTTCTGCCTTGGAGTCTTACATTCCAGTGCCTCCATCAGTGGTTACCAGTGTGGAATAATGCAGTCTTAATTACAATGCCAAGAAACAGCTATATCTTCCTGTTTAAAATATACACAAAAATACACAAAAATATACACAAGGGATTTATATGTCATTACTCATGCTTGCCATAAACATGTAGAGGAAGTTGAAACAGGGTTTAGGCTCATGAGAGACAGCTTGGTGTAGTGGTTAAGAGCATGTGGATTCTGTCAGGAGAACCAGGTTTGATTCCCCACATAAAGCCTGCTGGGTGTCTTTGGGCTAGTCACAGTTCTCTCAGAACACTCTCAGCCTCACCTACCTCACAAGGTGTCTGTTGTGGGGAGAGGAAGGGAAAAGGTTTGAAAGCTGCTTTGAGACTCCTTACACTTGGGAAAAGCGGGTTAGAAATGCAAACTCTTCTTCCCTTCCTCACTCCTTGCCAAGTGGGACTCGTGGCCTATGCGCATACATCTGTATTATGAAACATTGAAAGGTATGGATGAATTGTGCATGTGGGCTGTGTGTGTACATGGATGCATAACTGTAGATCTCAGGTCATATATGCCCTGTGTATGGTATTTGTTGGACAGGCATTATCTCCAACTGCATTTTAAATAATCAGACTACTGTTAGTCCCTACCAAGAGGCGGCTCGGTGCCCTCTTATCTGCTTGAGTCTTCTTTCCTTCCACTGGGGCAGATGGTTCTATTGCCTTTCTGCATTGGGTGTAATTGGATCTCTCCATCATTCCTGACATAAATATGTGCTTACCTCCCTCCATTCAGAAGGCCCCATCATTACTGATGATTCATTTCTTTAAAATGACACCTTGCCAGATAGTCAATCAAATAGCTCATTAGTTGGCTTTCAAACTCTGAACAAATAAAAACAAACCTCAGTAATAAAAACAAACCTCAGCAATAATCCACAAAACTAAAGTTTATAAACTAACAGTTCTTTCCGTAGCATGTTTATGCTCTGGGGCACATGCTTTTGAAGTCCATGTTGTATTTTCATGCAGCACCACTTTAGATGGTAAACATGGTGCTGGAAAAGGTGTAGCCAGAGAGGAGTGCAACCATTAAATAAATCCAGAGGAGCTGCTGGGTCTTGTGTTTGGATTATGTGACTGGATTTACTTGATAAACAGCCTGCCGTTTTAATTGGTAGCTCTCTAGTTGGTTGGCTTCTTGACCAGACACTCGCGCTCGCGTGCAGTCTCTTCTGGGTAAATCAAAATTGGTCACACTTTCATCTGGGGAAGGGCTAACTCCTGTTGGCTCACTGAAACCAGATGTTCCCCTGCTCAAACCTCCTGTACACTGGAATGTGGAGATGAGGTCATGAGGAAACAGATCCAGGCAAAATAATTGCACAGGGATGCGATTGTTTGGACTGCAAAATGATATGTCAGAAAAGATGGCTCAGAATAACAAAAAATAAATATTTATACAATCAGAGTTCTCAGTTGATAGTATTTGGTTTGGTTATGTTACAGAGAAGACACAAAAAAAGCCAGGATTATAAACAAAGTCACAATCTGATTTTCAGGAATTGTACCTAGGTGCCATTCTTTCAACTAGGCTGGCTCCCTGGGATTTGCTGACATTCAAAATCATGTTTTCACAGCCCATTCCTGTCCTTGTTCACTCATCTGACCTCTCAAGTTCAGGAATCAGCTCTCAAGAATGACTGCATCCTTGCAGCCAAGTTCCCCTGGACATGTCTATGCCTCAAAGACAAGGAAGAGAAAACAAAATTTCTGAGTCAATAAAAAGGTTTGGCTCCACATATAGGACATATTTCAAAACAACAGCACCCAGTAGATCCAGAGGTGATTTGGGAGAACATGCAAGCACTATAACAGCTAGAAATAAATTTCAGTAGGACATTCGTTCTGGTGAATATGTGCGGGTTTACAACTGTGGGACACACCTTTGTGGAAGGTTTCCTGTGTTGCTGTCAGGGCTCTTGCATTCTTCTGCTTTTGATTTATCTTGTGCAATAGAACTGCCCCGAAATTGAAATCCATTGACAGTGCAAATGAATGACAAAACTGGAACTGGATTGCACACTTTGGCTACATCCAGATATTATGGTTAAACACAGTTAAACAACTCTCTGATCATGAAACCACAGATAATGCACTAGATAAAATGTACCGTGAAACCCCAGTACGTCTCTGGCATTTTACCTTTTCTGCTGCCAAATAGATAGTATACTTTTTTTGCCAAAGCTTCAGCACAGCAGGAGCCTTCTCACAATTGGCCAGCTATGATACATAAGTGGTAAGAGCCAGTAAAGGAGCACCAAAGCACCCATTAAGCAGAGTTTCCTTGGATATCTTCTGACTAAGCTGACCACAAGCTGCTGTTCCTTCCCTACTCTGCTGTTTCCCAGTGTTGCTTTCGCACAATGATAGCAGAGTCTTCAACAATGTCTGAACATGTGTATTTCCCTTACACTGGTTTCTTTCTGTTTCCCATTATTAGACCTACAGATGGGAAGTTTAATCTTTGTCTGCCATAGCTTCTACAACAATTTTTACAATTCATACTTACTGGTTTGACATTTTTCCAACTTTTATTAACATGAAACTTGCAACTTTTGGTTAATTACGATCTGTTAAAGACAACAATAAGTACTCAGCTTTGCTTGACAGATGTTACCAATAATCCACACTGGTGTCTTAACTTTCCATATTCAAGTGATCCTTCATGCTCCCCTAATGATTACACTTGCTGTGTGATAGAATAAGTAAATGTCTTGTTTTTGTACTTGCTTCCTTCTTCATAAACTCCTTATGCTATAATGTGGTAACAACCAGAATAAATTCAGAAGTAGCTAATAATATTCAAGAATGAGTCTTGAAGGACCCCAAATTAATTTATGATTTTTATCAAGTGCCTCTTCAGATATTTTAACGCCCCTAGCTTTAAAAAAAGGTCAGCCCCTTTGGGTGCCATCTTCATCTTTTTAATGTAGTCATTCATTTAAAATGTTAATTACTTTTTAAAGATTCATGCTGTTGGGGAAATTATTCTGGTTCAGTTGCCTTCCTTGAGCTATTAGGGTCCCCCCCCCCCGCACAACATGTTGGGCAGTCCCATCCAAATGGCTGGGCCCCTGGTTGTGGTGCCACAACCACACCAGCCTGCTATTCCCAAGGAGGCTTTCTGATGGCGTGGGCAGGCTAAAAACACAAGAACCCCACCCACTAGAAAGTCCCCATTGATATTAATGAACCATTGATATTAATGGTGGCATGAGTCCAAAGCCCCAGCTGCCAGTGCAACAGAGACAATGGCCAGGTGGGAGCCAACGAGCATTGGCTCCTCCCCCACCCATGCCCGCCAACTTCCCCTGCTATGCCAATGGTGCCCCAGGGAGGGCACATCTGCTGGCATGGCCCCACACCTCTCTTAGTGGCAGATTTGGCCACCCCTTTGGATGAGGCCACATATTTTACAAATTTCAGTAACAAGAGCTTGGTTTCTGTTGCTTTATCTTTTGCATCCCGACTGGTACATAGTAGCCATAAGAAATAGATTGCAAAGTTTTGTTTCAGGAATACAGATCTTATGTGAGCTTTTAAGAGGTAACTTTGCCATTCAGGGTAGAACCTGCAGGAATTTGACAGATTAAGGGTGGCACTAAGATTGGATCTGTCATGGCAAAGGTGGAATCCGGCTGTGGTGATGCATGAGACCTAGCAGTATCTGAGGTCATAATGGCAAGAGCTAGCTGACTCTCAATTTTAGTAGTATTTCAGGTTGGTATACTGGTTACCTGACAGATTTATCATTCAAACAAGGACTTCCAGTGAGAGTATAAAAACATCATAAATTAGGCACTGAACTGACATTTACTGCTGTATGGATCATGTCTCCAAGACCTTAAACATCCTAAGAATGAATGGTTGGTATGAGGTTTGGGGTAAAGCCTGAATTGATGCCATATTGTCCTGTTTGTTCCCTTACAGAGTCCGTGTAAAATCTATGGAGCATCTGGGCACAGGGTTTTTTTAATCGGTTCTATTTATTTATATTCTGCCTGTTATTTTGCCCTTCTATGAAAGCATTCAAGACTATGTATAAAATTAACCTTAATAACAGGCACAATAGCGGCATAAAAGGCTAGAACTATAAAAAGCATTTATAAAAACAAAAAAGAAACCATTATTCAAAAACCCTAAAAAAACAAGCAAAGCAAATTAACAGCTGGAAAACTCTATGAAAGGTATGACTACAACAATAAAAATGTAAGAATGTTGGAGACCCTGGAAAAAAATTGTCTTTACTTATTTCCAGAATGTCAAGTACAATTGGCCTTCAGGGCTGTTGGGAGATCCACACCTGGTGCGTGTGTATCCCTTGAAAAGTAGCAGAGTGCACAGAGGCTAAACACAGGGAAGCTTACCTGAGCACAAACGCGTGGTTGAGATTGCTAGAGAGAACTTCAGGCACAAAAGAAAGTCAGAGTCATTTGTAGTTTCTAATCTAATGAAAAGAGTATTTATTAGTGAACTCCATTCTGGATAGAAAGGTGGAGAGTTAGGTTCACTATCTGTTCTAATCTAGCTGGATGGAGGCGGATGCGTAGGAGACACATCCTCTCCCTAGGCATGGTGAAGGTAAGATGGAGAGGTTCGAGAAGAAGCGGAAGCAAGGGAGGAAGTCCCTAAGAGTATCAGTCTACATCAAAGGGATAGACTCAGCATGATAGAGTAAAGGTGACAAATTCCTAAGTCCCTATCTAGTCACTAGCTTGCAAGTAAAAAACCCCCTCTGTAGGATGAGGCAGGAAACAGCGTAAAGTCCCTTTCTTCCAACAAGGGCAAGGCGTTACAAAGCCTGTTCACAAGATATATGTTAGATGAGATGGCCTAAGATAGAGTTGCCAGGTTCCCCTTGGCCATTGGCAGGGGAGGGTGTTGAAGCAGTTACTCGGAGTAGACCACCTTGTAGGATGCAATGTAGAAAACAACTGACAGACACTCAGTCACAGTGCAGAAGTTCTAACCCTCATCCAGACAATAGTGCGGCTTGGGCAGAATACTACAGACAACAATCTGCCTACTATGGACAGACGCCCGGGGAAGGGGCTCAGTGCTGTCGCCCACACAACAGGGGCAGCAGGGGAGTTGGCACAAGCATGTCCGACCTGGTCCTTCTCGTGGGAGACCATCCTCAGGAAATCCCTGGTGCCAGGCTTAAAGGCAAACTCCCTGGTGGGGGTGGGGGGATACTTGCAATCCCTTTTTCTTTCTAATTTGGGTGACTGGAATTTTAATTCCTCCTCTCTGTTCCCCCCCCCCCCCCGCGATCCCAGTTGGCTCAGGTTGACCGCGTGGCACTTGAGTGGAGGGCCCTGAGAAAGAAGGGGTACTCTAGGAGGGTGGTAGATACCATACTGGCAGCTAGGAGGTGATCCACTATAGGGATTTACAATTCCTCCTGGAAAGCCTTTGTTAGGTGGTGTAGGTTGAAACACCTGGACCCCGAGTCGCCTTCCTTGCCATCCATCCTGGAGTTTCTGCAGGATGGGTTCACCTATAATTAATGGTGGGCAGCTCAGATGTTCCAGCAGGATTTATCACTTCTCCAGCATGGCCAATTGGCCATGCTGGAAGGCTGATGGGAATTTGTAGTCCATAACATCTGAGTGCCAAAGGTTCACCACCACTGACCCTGGGCCATGAAGCTACCCTTCGCTGCCAGCTGGCGGCCTTAGTTACAGTTGTCCTTGAGGTACAGGGGGTCCCCTTGAATAGGCACCCGGATATTCTGAAGTTTATTAAAGGGGTGCAGCAGTCACAGGGACCAATAGCCCATCACTTTCCATCTTGGCGGCTCCATGCCGTACTGGATGCACTGACAAAGTCTCCGTTTGAGCCAGTGCAGTCCATACATCTTAGGTGGCTCCAGATGAAGTTACTATTCTTAGTGGCCATCACCTCGGCCAGGCAGGTCTCAGAGATGCGGGCTATGTCAGTCAATGCCAACTTATGTCAGTTCTTTCCTGAAGCTTGACCCCACCTTTAGACCCAAGGTGGCCACCAGGTTCCATCTAAGGCAGGAGGTAATCCTGCCGAACTTCTGTCCTAACCCTTCACATCCTAGGGAGCATCTGTGGCACCATCTAGATGTTCGGAGGTCGCTTAAGGCCTTCATTATCCGAACCGAGGAGATCAGATCATTATCCGAACCGAGGAGTCTCTCTTCATTAACGTAGTTCCTCCCAGAGTAGGAGAGCCCATGTCCTCAGCAGCCATTAGCTCTAACATTAGGGCTTGCATAATCGAGGCCCATAAGGCCAACAATCTCCCAGTGCCTACCAGGGTCACAGCGCACTCCACTCGGAGTGCTGCGGCGAATGCAGCATTATTCAAGCAGGTGTCCCTGGAGCAAATTAGTAGGGCCGCGACCAGCACGCTACTGCTGAGGAGCGGAGGAGGGGCATAACTAAGGCAAAAATCACATGGCAAAATCACCAATTAGTAACCCCCTCTCGGCACAAACAAATAATTAGTAACCTACTCTCGGGAACCTGTGAGAACCTGCTGGATCCCACCTCTGGGGGTGCCCCTTGCACAAGTGGAGGAGGCAAACATGTTGGTGCAGCCCCACTCTGACTCCACGATCCAAATCAGTCTCCCCCCATAGGATTGGGTCATAACAGCTCAGACTGGCCTTCTTATCTTCCTATATCAGATGTAACCTATATGCACATGTTGCTTTGGTTTTTCCAGTGGGGGGAAAAACCACTGGAAAAAGAGATGCTACTTGGAATGGTCAGTGGTAAATGGAAACGGGGTAGGCCAATGACCCATTGGTTGGAAACCATTAAGAGGGACATGGGCATGAACATTGACCAATTGAAAGAAGTTGTGGCAAACAGGGAAGCATGGAGGGGACTGGTTTACAGAGTATCCAAGAGTCGGACATGACTAAATGGATAAAGAAGAAGATTTAGTTTATTTACGCTTATGTTGATTATCTCATATTTAGTTATAAACCAATCAGTTATTCAGATATGATTACATGATACATGTAATGGATCACGTTATAATGGATAAGATAGATAAGATTGATATTCTTCAATAAATGAGCACTCTTGTGACAAGCAAATCAGATTTCTCAGGCTAGAATTCTTAGAAGAAAAATAGGTGAAATCTCTAGGTGAGATAATGGCATTTTAGATAAACAATGAAAGCAGTGAGACAAAAGCTGAAACCTGATTTTTTTTTCAGTACTTGCCATAGTATGTTTAAGCAGTGCCAGGAACTTTGATAATGTTGACATTTGTCTTCACAGTAATTGTAGGGTTAACTTTTTCATGCTTATACTTTTTTCTGTCTTGCTCCATAAATATTTTTTCTCAATAAAACATAAAGGTTTCTACAGATGTTCTGGCTGCTGGTTAATAGTTCAGAGAACTGAACTCTACCTTACTCTTTTGTATTATCAGAGTTAAAGGTCATAAATCACCTTTCATAAGATATATCTTGTAGAACTCTGCTAATAATCAGTTTTGCACAGGCTGTGACGTCCCCTGATGGCACAGTCATCTCTCCTGGCTTTCCCCAGGTCAACCCCTCCAGCTCCACAGAGTCTGCACGTGCCTCAAAATGGAGGGAGGAGGACTCATTTGCTGTCTCTCCCTCCCTAATTTCCAGGAACTGGCCTCCAGCAGCATAGTTGCTGCTCCAGCCCCTGCCTCACTGCTCCTGGTGGAACTGGAAGACAGTTGAGGAGCATGCCACTGCCCTACGGCAGCAAGGGACAGGGAGGGCTCCAGGGGTTCAACCTGGAGAGGATCTGAGTAAGTCTCAAGCCACAGGTCTGGCCTCTGAGCCAGATGTGGCTCCTGTCTCTGGTCACAGGCAAAACCTTGAACATTGTTTCATTCAGATCCTCATATAGGATGCAGGAGGAATCTCTTGTTACACACTGGTAACATGATAATATCACTTCCAAAAGTGATATTAATGCGTTACCAGCAAGAGGCCTAGGCTTTAGTTTGCTGCTGGTGAGTCCCCCTGCCCATAGCCAGGATGTATCTGGCAACTATATGTTTTTTATAGTCTGCCTTTCCCACTCAGGCGGATTCCACATGGGCCAAAAAAAGTGGTGTGAAAACTGTGTGAAAACTGCGTGAAAAATGTTGTGTAAAACCCAGTTTACAACCATTTTTTAAACCCTTTTTTTAGCACTCCATTATTTTCACACAGTTTTAAAGCCTACACTACTGTTTTTGGCTCCATGCGGAACTGCCTCTGAGATTGCTAAACCGTGGATTATACAATGCAAGTCAATACAATCAACAGGCTGGGACATCCAATAATTAATTTGATAGGATTAGGATCACAGACATCTGAAACCAAGCAGAAACGTGAGACAAAGAAACCAAGCATAAATATTGACATGACATGTCAAAAGATGCAGAAATTACTTAGTACGGTCATATAGAAACAGTCATATAGAAATAGTCACGTTCCCTTTCCCTTATTTAAGGCATCTTTCTATGTCATTTAGTTATGCTAGAGCTATAGCGGACAGCTTGTTTGGTATCCGGAACTCAAGTTTTTCCCAGATAGTTCAGGAACTACAATTCCTATCAGCCTCTGTCAGCATGGCCAATTGGCCATGCTGGTAGGGGCTGCTGGGAATTGTAGATCCTGAACATCTGGAGAGCCGCAGGTTCCCTACCCCTGCTCTAATGGGAATGCTCCCCTGAATAATTCAGTTTTGCATAGTTTGCAAAAGTTCCTCAGGCAGGATATTGCATATTGTGGAGGGGGGGGGGGCACAAGAAGAATGTACATGTCCAGGTGGTTGTTGATTTTTCCTGTTGGCACCCTCAGACAGCCCTACTCAAATGTGAGAAAAACTGTTGAGGTGAAACATAGGGAATGAGCCCGTCCTTCAGATATGAAGATCCAGTCCCACTGCTGACACCAGTGGGGGTCCAAGCGTCACTGATATATAGTTTGGTGTGTGCAGTTAAAATTCTGAATGTAATCTAGAATTTTAACAGTGCATACAATACATTTACATGTTGAATCAATGAGTACATGGCGCCCCCTTGACATTTGAGATAGAGTTGGTGTTGCAGGAGGCACAGGGAAAAGGACTCCTTCTTAAGCACCATAAATAGTCCCAGCAGCCAAGAGAGAACGTGCTGTCAGTCAAGGCCAATGTTTCTGGTACATGCAAGTCTAACGGGGTGTTGTTTAAAAAAATTATGAGCATCTACCGCAAAATATTCAAACAGTTCTGCAAAATTAAACATGAGGAGATCTCGACTGCTTCTTTTCTATAGAAATAGTTTCAAATATCAATTCTACATACTGCCAACATTTTTAGTATCTCCCTATAGAATTAGTTTTTCATTTCCAGCTACTCATTTTAGCTTAATTTATTTTTATGTTCCTCTTCTATCAGCAAAGACCACTGGTTTAAAATGTCATGCGGTCCTAAAAAGAAAACAAATATGTTATTATCTTTTTTTATCTGCTGTGTGATTTCTTTTCCAGTGCTTGCTGCCCAGAGAGACATCAAAGCCATTATTTTTAATGGGCTATGAGCAATTAGTCAGTTACAATTGCAGCAACTCCCGTTTCTGTACACTGTGTTTCCGTACAGAATTGCGCCAAAAACTGCCACAGGGATTCAGCTGCTGGGTCGAAATGCAACCAGTGTTGCTTTTCTGTTATCAGAGTGGAAGAACTTCCATTCAGACTTCTGTGGCTTTTTCTTTAATCTCCTTCTCACCTGGTCTATGGTGCCAAAGAACTTAATGGGTGGAACTGTTTAGTGGAGGTCAGGAATCTTGACTCTCCTTCAAAGGACTCTGTCCTTTGCTACCTCCGTCTCCCTTTTTTTTCTTCCTTCATGTTCCTCCTCTTCTTCCGGGGAGCCTTTTGGCACAATTCCCTAGACCTTACCCCACCCCCAAAAACCCAAACCGTATTTGCACATATTGCCTTCCTTGCTCCCGCCAACCCAAATCTTCCTGTTGCCATCCTCAAAGTTTAGACTATAAGCTTTTTAGAGCAGACTTGTCTATTTCAGCTGGCTTTTCACATGTCCAGTAATGAAGCCTAGAAATAAATATCCTGTTTCCCCGAAAACAAAACCTATCTCGAAAATAAGCCCTAGCATGATTTTTCGGGATTTTTGGAGGATGCTTGAAATATAAGCCCTACTCCAAAAATAAACCCTAGTTACAGATTCCCTGGCGCAGCTGATCTGGTCATGTGGGGGGCGCAAAATCATGGAAAAAAATAAGACATCCCATGAAAATAAGCCCTGACACATCTTTTGGAGGAAAAATTAATATAAGACCCTGTCTTATTTTCAGGGAAACACAGTATATGCAAAAAGATTACAAAATATTCAGAAAGTACTTTTTCGAAAACAGAAATGAGCTGACATGTGGAGGAGCGGGGAAACAAATCCAGATAAGAGTCTGCCGTTCATGTGGAGGAGTGGAAAATCAAATCCAGTACTCCAGATCAGAATCCACTGCTGCCAACCATTACACCATTAGTGGGACGGGGGAGAAGGGGCTCTAGAGGGGCTGGGGGAGCATCCATGCAAAGGCCAATAAGGTGGGAACAAAAGGAGGGGGGAGGCGGGGAGTGAGTCGGTTAGACTCTGTAGTCGTCATCTATTTTTTATAGCTATTTATTCTACTGTTTTCAATGTGCTGGGTGTTGTTATAGTTTTAATGCTTAATATTGTGTTATTTGTTTTATTGTGTTTTAACTGTTGTACCCCACCCTGAGCCCTTTGAGATAGGGCAGGATAAAAATGTGAAAAATAATAAACAAAATAAATAAATAAAAAGATAAGGAAAAATGTCACCAACAGAGCTATTTGGGTACAAGAATAAGGAACTAGATGATTGGAGGCAAGTTTTGATTCAGTTCATTGCAGGAAACTGAGTGGACATTAAGTTGCATCTCTGTGGAAGAATTCTGTCTCAAATCGTACCAAAAGGGAATAAAGGAGGTATTCCTGTGTTGTATGTTGAACTACTGCTGAGCATTGTCCCTTGACAATCAAAATGCCATGAAAACTCATCTGGTTATTGTTGCACCCAGTTGTTCTTGCCTGTTGCATTTGCCCTAGTGGCAGGGGGAAACAGTGAGAACTAGGCTTCTCCACAAAATGTTCACATTTGTGTGATGGAGAGCCATGGAGAGCTTGTGGTGTGTGAAACAGCCCTGTCGAGATTTACGGAGCTTGTGATCAACCACGTTGGAGGACATATTCTTTTGAAGGCTATATTGCATTTCTAACGCTTCCTGTGTGTCTTGCTTTTCCAGGCCCATCTGTTTCACCTGGAAGCTCACAAGTTGGAGAGAGGCCGTGGCAGATGCCCCTTTGACTCCAGCTCCTCCTTCATCTCGACTATCCACGGTAATGCCTTATGCCACAAGGTCTTTCTGGTAATGCCCCAAGGTCTTTCTGGATTTGCTCCTTGATCACTCATTGAATCCTATGGAAGAGAGAGCAGGATCTCCTAGCCATGCTAGGGAGTCAGAGTGGTGTGATGGTTGGGGGTCTGAGACTCACCCTTTCTTACAGGTTGAGGACTCCAACTACCTCACCCCTCTGGCTCTAACCTTCGAAAGGTTCTCAGTCAACTGCCCCGGAGCAAGGTCAGGATTCAGATCAGAGGCGTATCTAGGGAAATGTAGCCCAGTGCAAAATCGGAGTTTTCTGCGCCCCCCCCCCCCGGTATGGGCTGCCACCCTCCCCCACCATGACCAAACAACTTTTTTTGCACCAGGTCTTGAAGTCAGTGTATGGACCCAGGGGGGAGGAGGGGTCTGGGGGCGATTTTCCACTCCCTATGTGACTAAATGGCCGCATCCCAGGGACATTTGCCCCCATATGTCCCCTTGGGTAGTAAGCCCCTGATTCAGATGTAATAGATAAATTTCTGTATTTCATTCATGTTTTGAACATGAACACGGCTGGTGTTCAAAAGCGAAGTGATTCAGGCAAGCAAGGGTCTTTCCCACTACTTGCCCTGCATTAGGGAGAATGGATGCAGTTTGCTTCTTGACTCAGTGCTCTCCAAGCACCACACAACCACACCTGGGAGGGGAGTCCTTCCTCTCATAGTACCCTCCTGTCTTTCTTCCTGCCTTTCCTTTTAACTAAATTTTAGTTAAAAATTTGGAGCATGATCTAGCCCACATTAAGCACTTTCTCAATACCTGTTCACTTTCCATTGGAGAGTACCAGCATTCTCAAGGAAATATAGACTATATAGTGCTCCCTGTTTTTTAAAAGCTCTATTGGTTTATGTATTGCCTTGAAAACTTCCTGTCTTACATTTTGATGGCCTTTTCATGTGTTGTCTTATGGCTGCTAAAAGGAAATGGATGCAATTCCATTTCTGAATCAATGAACTGGTAATAAGGTAAGAATTACAAAAGAATTTCAAAAAGAATAACAGAAAAGTAGATAGAACATGCTGCTTTAACCAAGAGGATGCAAGTAGGCTTGGTCAATACCCTAGAAATTTGGTAACATTCGGATTTATTTGGGCATAAAATTATCTGTAGGCCCGAATAAGACAAATAACACATTCGTATATACCTGAATATTCGGGTATACCCCAAAAATTCGGGTCTGTCTGATTTTGGGGGGTATTTTTTTGTATTTTTTCACATTTGGCCCTGCAGGAGGAACATTTTTAAAGCTAGTGGCACCATTCAAAGAGAGTTGTAATGATACCACCCAGGTTTGGTGAAGTTTGGTTCAGGGGGTCCAATGGGTCCAATGTTTCCAATGAGAGCTAGCAGGAGATGGGGGCTACCCCTTTGAGGGTCCATAACTTTGGCTCCCCTGAACCAAACCTCACCAAACTTGGATGGTAATATCAGTCTCAGTAAGGGACCTGGAAATTTTTGCTGCTGCTAACTTTAAAAATGCGCCCCTAAAGGCTGAAACATGAAAAAACACCAAAAAATGCCCCCCACAATCCTGAATACCTTGCATTCAGACTCGTTCATATTCGGGCAGCACATATTCGAGCTGATTTTGGCCCAAATATGCCCAGATTCACCCAGATTTGGGCTGAATCTGGTATCTGTTGCACCTGAATCTCCAAGCTCAGATGCTAGCTTATCTTGCAGTACCTTTCCAGTTAGTTATGATGAATTTTTTAAAAAAGCAGTTACAGGGAGCTTTTAATCATCAAAGCATAACCTGGATACATTTTGTGTTTTTTTTCTTTTGATAATATGTTTTTAAAAACTACATATCTATGTAACACCCAGTTTACACAGCTGTTTATTTAGAAAGAAAACCTACTTATTCAATACTTCTGAGTCTTGGACAGGTTTAGATTGCCTTTTAAAAACCCTCTTGAAAGTGTTGCTTTGATGTATTTTCAGTTTTGTATGTCACTTTGAGTTCAATTTTATGGAGAAGGTATGCAATTTAACTAAAATTAATTTTCTCAGACTAGGAATGTTTACATTTTCCCAGAACCTTTCGTTGTAGCATTATCTTATATTTAATTTCAAAACATTACTGTAATTGTAACATAGCTAATATTTTGCTTTCAGTTTTCAATAAATTACATTTTAAGCACAATTCATGAAGGATTTCATTGTGCACAGCGAAAAATGCCCTTGTAAATCTTCTGACCTCTCAATGCTCAACAGAATAGAAGCATCTTTGCCTCTATCCTTGGCCAAGGCACACTTCATGGAGGGAATAAAAGATCACCAGTTGGTTTGATGTTTGAAAATATAGCTTAAGAATTCCTCTCACAGCTCACCCTTCCCTTCTTTCTGCCAAGGATATCTATAGCCTGGGAGAAGAAGCACATAATGGTCTCTGTGCTGCCCCATCCTTGACACCAAATGAAAACTTCTCAGAAGAGGAGGAAGATATCCCATAGGGAAGGGAACCACCAAGGATTCCCATTACACCCCTATTACAGATAAATAGGGTTGGGTGCCAGCTGGGGCTCCTCCCACACTCTGGGTGGACTCCAGTGACACCCTGTTTTAAAATGCCTGCATCAGGTTTCTGTGACTGGGGATACTCTTGCCCCTTCCGCACATGCAAAATAATGCACTTTCAATCCACTTTCAATGCATTTGCAGCTGGATTTTACTGTGCAGAATAGCAAAACCCACTTTCAAACAATTGCAAAAGTGGATTGACATTCCCTCTTGCACTGGTATTCAGAGGTTCATTGCCTCTGGATGTGGAGGTTCCCTTTAGTTACCATATCAAGTTGTATACTTCAAATATCTATGATCCTCCACAAATCTATGGTCCATTCTGCACAGCACAAAAATGAAATTTGTGGGACATCTTAAAAAGAGGCAACTGCCTCTTTTCACTCTGCACACCCAAAATAAGACATCTAAGGGACATCTTAAAGAAAGGTGGCTTTTGGTGTATGTTCAGGACAGTGGAGGCGACAGAGGGGAAAAGAGGCTGTTTCCTGCCTGACTATTTTGCTCTCTGGTTAGTTTCACCCTCAGCTTGCACCCAAAATTTTGTGTGCAGCTGAAGGGATTCTCCCTGCCACCATTTGCTGAAGATTGCCCTAGTATGTTTGCCCTGGTGGCTCTGATTATGGACACCTTTTCAGCCCAAAAAGTATATAGTTGTACCTAGGTCTTCCTGCTGATTCTGGCAATCTATAGTTTTTCTATTTTTTTAAATTGATGAGCTATTTCTGTAGCTACACAGACACAAATATAAGAATCTTAGCCACTCGGCAGACCCATCTACCTTTTGTTGAGAAGAATTGGGTTAACCTTTCCTCTACGAACTAACTTTGGCCCCTTCCACATGGGCAGAATATGGCGCCCTGGGGACGGCAAAAATGCCGTCCCCAGGGAGCCATTCGCACAGGGGGCACAGCTGCTTCAAAGCCGCCGTTTCCCAACCTCGCTTGGAAAGCGAGGTTTTTGGGAAACGGCGGCTTGGAGCCACTGCCGTGCGAATGGCAGCGGCTTCCAAGCGCCTTCCCTCCCCCCACGACCGGGTGACTTACCTGTCCTGCGGCCCTCCGGCGCGTCACCGAGGCCTGGGGACACGCCCCCTTTGCCCTGCGGAAGCGGCCTTAGTTTTTTCTGAGCAGTAGCTGTTTGGCGCATATTTGTTAATTTCTATTTCATTGCTATTACAGTTTTCTGTTTCAAGTTAATATCCATTTACAGTCATGTGACAGCTCAGGGAAACCAGTAAACATCTCCGAGTCTGCCACAGTTGACAGCTTGCTGTAAAGTATTCAGGATCATTATGTATAGTTATAGAGTTTACTTTTGTTGTATTCCCCCTCCAGCATCTTTTATCTTTTTTTGTTTCAGTTCTTGTCATTTTTTATTTTTTATATAAAAATCTTTCAATAAAAAATGAAAAGAAAAGATAAGAGTTACAGAGGTTGGAATTATAGCATTACCTATTCAATACATGGCTTAGAGTGGAATGAATCCACACTTCTATGACAATGGCAAGGAAAATGTGCAAATCCTTGGGAAAATGTGCGAACAAGGATAGCTGCATTGGCCTGTTCTGCTTGGTTTTGCTTAGAGTTTTAAAAAGGATGAAAGGGAAACAGATTTGGAAGTGAGGCAATAAAATTTCCACTGTCTAACCTGGAACTTGCGCATAAAGTTGCCGCTTTGATTTTCTGGCACAAGGGAGCCATCTACTGGCCAAAAAGTAAGACTCTTTTAATCCTGGAGAGGAAAGCATGGAATCTGATAAACTCTTTTTCTTAAAAGAGATACGTCAAAAGTTTGCAATCTTAATCTTAGCCTTTAACTTATTTTCAAGTGAGTGGATATACTGAGCTGATTCACTGATGGTGTGCTTAACAAGTTTTAGTCCTGCAACTATGAATTGTTAGGCCCAGAACATCAAAATTAAGTGGCTATTGCTTTTGCTCTCCTTTAAAACTTCAGGCTCTGTGTGGGTGGGTCCTCTTCTGTTCCATGGAGGCAAAATAACATGCCAGGGAGAAGGCTAAGCTAAACCATTCTCCCTGGTGTGCTTGATTTCTGCATATAAGGAAGTGTATGGGAAAGAAGCATTAAGCAATACAGTGATACACTTCAGGAAGAGATACTTATTTTGTCTGGGCTTAATCAGACAAGAGAGAACTGACCAAGCCCATCCTAGCACTCCTGCATCCTCATTCTGAATATATCTGGTTCACAGGTGGTGATTTATTTGCTGGGCTTTACAGTGACTATTGGGGGAGAGATGCTGCTATCTTCCACACGATGGGGCGCACAGCACACATCCGGACCCAGCCAGATGATGAACGACTCTTGAAAGGTACAAGTGGGCCGTGTAAGCACTTTTTTGTTTTTGTTTGGTTTTCTAAGTTTTGTTTGCTTGCATAACAATTCTGTGGTGTCAAGATCCGGCTGGCCTCTACAAGGGTCAGGGCTTTCACAGTCCTGGCCCCTTCCCAGTGGAACAGGCTCCCTAAGGAGACCAGGGCCCTGTGGGACCTTCAAAGTTTCCTCAGGGCCTGTAAAACGGACCTGTTCCACCAGGATTTGGCCAGCCAGGATAGCTATCAGACCCTCGTGTCATCCAGGCCTCCAGTGGATGGGGTTGGGGGGAGGGGACTGTCGCCATATTGATTGTTTTAAATTACAGATTGAACTACTGTTTTACATTTTATTTTATGTTTTAATTATGATGTACACCGCCTTGAGCCTACTGGGGAGGGCGGTCTAAAATATAATAAACAAACAAACAAACAAATAAAGATATACCAACCTCAACTCCCTTGGAAAGTTCTTTTTGGCCTTAGCCTATTGGGAACAGTGGCCGTAGGGAAGCCCTCAACCAACCAAGCATTTTGCTTCATGATATACCTGGGGCCAGAGGTGGAGCCCATCCTGGTAAAAGCTTTGCTTTGGAGCATTTTGGCCAGCCTAGAATCTTTGAATTAGATTGAGATTAGCATGCTACTCTTTCAGCATGGTATAGTGGCTAAGAGCAGGTGTATTCTAATCTGGAGAACCAGGTTTGATTCCCCGCTCCTCCAGCTGGATGACGGAGGCTTATCTGGTAAACCAGATGTGTTTCTGCACTCCTACATTCCTGCTGGGTGACCTTTGTCTAGTCACAGTTCTTCGGAACTCTCCCAGCCCCACCTACCTCACAAGGTGTCTGTTGTGGGGAGAGGAAGAGAAAGGAGCTTGTAAGCCACCTTGAGTCTCTTTACAGGAGAGAAAGGTGGGATATAAATCCAAACTCCTACTCCTCTTCTTCTTGTAGGGTTTGACGAATGGTCACATAAGGACCTCAGACCCAACCCAAATATTCTATTGAACTGATTCACACACTCCCTTTGCTGAGTATTCACTGTGGGTGTCTCTCTCCCTGCATTGTTGCAAGCTAGTAAGCACCTGTGTCAAGTTTATCATTGTTTATCATTGCTTATAGCCAGAGGCCATTACAATTTAGAATATACATAATAAGAATCTTACAATATATTGATACATAAAAAGGCAATTAAAATATACAGCTATACTCTTTCTCATGGAAAGATGACAGGAGATTTGTGAATTAGTCTGCCATTTCCTGGATCTTCTTTGTTCTAGAATGCTCCGCTTGGGTCCTGGTGCTTACCTAGTTCTGTCCCCAAGGCACTAAGACCAACAGAGCATTCTAGAACAAAGAATGTCCAGGAAATGGTGGATTTGTTCATAAATCTCCTGTCATCTTTCCATGAGAAAGAGTATAAGAGTATAAGAACATTGAGCAAGGAGTCTTTCCAGATGGGTTGAAGGAGGCGGTGGTCCGCCCGCTCTTGAAAAGACCATCCTTAGATCCTGGAGATCTGGCCAATTACCGCCCCGTCTCGAATCTTTCGTTTCTGGGGAAGGTAATTGAGAGAGTGGTGTTGGAGCAGCTTCAGGGCTTTCTGGATGACACATCGGCCTTCGATCCCTTCCAGTCCGGCTTCCGTGCTGGGCATGGGACGGAGACGGTTCTCCTCGCTGTCACAGATACGCTCCGTATGCAGCTAGACCGAGGCGGATCGGCGCTGCTGGTGTTGTTAGATCTCACCGCAGCGTTTGATATGGTCGATCACGACCTTTTGACCCACCGCCTGGCCGCTTCCGGGGTTCGGGGCACTGTCCTTCAGTGGATTGCCTCGTTCCTCCGGGGGCGTAGTCAGCAAGTGTGGTGTGGGGACAAAGCTTCCCGGAGGTGCCCGCTTCATTGCGGTGTGCCTCAGGGGGCATTGCTGTCCCCACTGTTATTTAACATCTATATGCGACCACTTGCTCAGCTGGTACGGAGCTTTGGGCTGATCTGCCATCAGTACGCTGATGACACTCAGCTCACTCTGTTGATGGAGGGGGGAGCTGCCGCTGCCCCTGCAGCTCTACAGCAATGTTTGGAGGCGGTCGCTGGTTGGTTACAACAGAGCAGGTTAAAACTTAATCCATCGAAGACGGAGATCCTTTGGCTTGGTCGTGGGGGTGAGATTGGGGATTTCCAGCCGCCGGTGTGGGAGGGGGCCATATTGGCACCGACCCCCTCCGTTCGCAGCCTGGGGGTCCACCTGGATTCGTCTCTTTCAATGGAGACCCAGGTGGCCCATATAACCCGGGTTGCGTTTTTCCATCTTCGACAGGCCCGTCGGCTGGCCCCCTTTCTCTCCAACACTGACCTAGCCACTGTGATCCATGCAACGGTCACCTCCAGACTGGACTATTGTAACTCGCTCTACGCGGGCCTTCCCTTGCGCCTGATCCGGAAACTGAAATTGGTCCAACATGCGGCGGCCCGGTTGCTCACAGGGGGTGCCTTTCGTGAACACAGCTCCCCGTGTTGCGCCGCCTGCATTGGTTACCTATCGAATTCCGAATCATGTTCAAGGTGTGGGTGTTGACCTTTAAGGCCTTACGCGGCCTGGGACCCTCGTACCTTCGGGACCGCATTACCCCATATGTCCCGGCTCGTCCTCTGCGATCAGCAGAGGCGAATCTACTGGAGATCCCTGGCCCCTCGATGACGCGGCTGGCCTCCACACGGGCCAGGGCCTTTACAGCCCTGGCACCGGCCTGGTGGAACACATTACCATCAGCTGTTCGGGCCCTGCGGGACCTTGGAGAGTTCCGCAGGGCCTGTAAAACCGAATTATTCCACCGGGCCTTTGGAGAGTCCAGCCGCCGATAATGCCCCGCCCCCCCTGCTAGTAGGGTCCCCTAACATCATTGGGACCCCTCCTCATTTTTGGAAGAGGGTGGTATATGGGTCTCGCGGGCCCTATTGTAGAATGTACCTGTTTTAAGATTTTTATGTTCTGTATGATTTTATGTTGTTCACCGCCCTGAGCCCTCCGGGGATAGGGCGGTATAGCAAGTTTAATAAATAATAATAATAATAATAATAATAATAATAATATATAAATTAAACAAATGCGGGGCTAATACACAGCCCTGCTTAACCTAGTTTTAATTTTATTAGATAGTGAACCTAAGTGATCCAGTTTAATTTGCCAAGTTTAATTTGCCAATGCCATAATACATTTTTCGGATTAGCATAAGTTAGCAAGGTTCCATACCCAAACGAGACAGTTTAAGCTGGAAAAGGTTTCTAGAAACTGTATCGAAAGCATTTCTCAAATCCAAGAATGCAATGTACAGTTTTTTCTGTCCTTTGTTAATGTACTTACAAAAAGGAAGGAAAGAATGACCAATGATCCATTGAAGATTTCCCAGCTCTAAAGCCTCCCTGTTCCGGGTCAATTATATTATTCTCTATCCAGGTTTTTAACTTACTTTCTAGATATTTTGCATAAAGTTTGCCCAAAATAGAGAGAAGGCTAATAGTTCTATAATTTTCCAGTCTATTTGTGGGTTCTTTCTTATGAATTGGCATTACAATCAACGATGGCCAAGTTTCAGAAATTATACCATCCTGGTTAATAAAAGTAAATAACTTCACTAATATGGGAGCCCACCAATCGGCATGTTCCAGGAGAACCTCACCAGGAATCCCATCAATACCTGGAGCCTTATTTCTCTTAAGATGGCAGATTAGTTGAAGGATTTCATCTAGTTCAGGGGATGGCCATGACAGGAGATTATCACCATGTGAATTCTCCCATATGCCAGATGTTTCTTTGGAATCATGGAGGAGTTCTGAATAGTATTCAGACCATTGTGATTCTGTTACACTTATCACTGATGAATGTCTTATAGATCCATTCACTAATGCCCAGAATTGTTTGATATCGTTAGATTTTAAGGTATCATATAAAATAGTCCATTGTTTGTTAATATACTGGGTTCAAGTGACTGGTGTGCCTTTTTATGTTGTAAATAGACACTCCAAAAAGAAGTGTCATTAGTATTACAGAAAAGCTTAAAAATCTGCCTCAAGTGTCTTTTTGATCAAACACATTCAAAATCAAACCAGCTGGGATCAGATCCCAATTTTAGTTGGATAGGCTTTGCTAACAAGTGCAATTTAGAAACTATTTCTAAAAAAACATTCCAGACGCAGGGAACTAGGCTCAGAACTGATTATCAGATCTCTTAAGAGACAAAAAAGGTTCAGATTTCAGAGTTGATGATAAAAGATTAGCTATTCTAGGCGACCAATGCATTTTCCTGTAAAGCTCTTTTGAAGTGGTTTGATTCCTATCAGTATTTTTAGGGGGAAAACTAGTATTTTTTAACAGTTATGACTAATGATAGATGATCACTTTTGGTCCTTTTCTCAATCCCAAAATGGTAAATTAGATCCATAATATTAAGTGAGCAAATTCTATGATCTATTATACTTCATCCTCTGGCAGAGATAAAGGTAAAGTGACCAGAGCCAGGGAAGTGGTTAGAGCCATTTAGAACTAATTTACTGTAAGTTTGGCAGAACTTTATATCATTAAAGTTACTTGAAACAGGCAAGTTAGTATTGTCAAACTCATTAAGTGTTTGAGAATCAGTAATTTCCTTACCAAATTGGGAATTAAAATTGCCCAGTATAAGAGAAAATGTATTGGGAAACATCATTTCCAAGTTAGACAGGTAATCACTAAGTTGTCTCCAGTGATTGCCAAGTTCCAATTCTATATCATTGGGAGGCAAATATACATTGCCAAGTAATAATGATTTTGGATGCAAATCCATTATTAAAGCCAGGGCAAGTGGGTTACATGGTTCAAGATATTTTTAAATAGAATGTAATTTTTCTTTAATAAGGATACAGAGGCCACCTTGGTGATGTCCCCTTGGATTAACCTTAAAATAGATGGAAGGAGATAGATAGATGGAAGGAGAGAAAACCTTTCAATCTTGGAGAGTCTACTGACCAAGTTTCTTGTAATAGAACACAATCAAAGTTAGAAACAAATCCATCAAATCATGGTCATCCCTTTTGGATCCCCACCTGGCTATATTCCATGAAAGTAATTTAAAGCTTGAATTTGGGCATGAGAATTTGGTTGATTTAGTCAGTCAGATCAGTTGTTCCACCCTGTCCAAATCCCCTGTGTCACTGTAAACAACACACCCATTCACAGACTTAACATTGTGAGATGACACAGAAACACATTTACTAAATGACATCTGTGTCCTGCTTAGCTGAGAAAGAAATCTTAGGTGAGATATTAGGACCTTTCATTATTTAGCTTGTCACAACCTGAAGATTTGAGGGACAAAGGCGTAGGGCATGAGGACAAAAGCTGAATTAAATTAGACTTAGTCGTTTCCAGCCTAGCAATTATACCTTCCTGTTCATCATGTGGCAAGTGAATAAAATCATTATAAACCTCATTTTCTAAATTAGCTAGTGGTAAAACATCTTTAGTGTACATGGACCAATGCATTAGAGGGATTTGATGGTATCACGTTATAAGACTCATTGGGTTGCCTTGGGACTGATGTAGGTGAAGTTTCATTTATTTCTTTCAGTTCTTGTGCCCAGGTCTTTCCAGTTTCCAATGAGTGAGTATTATCCTGTATAACTTTTGAGAATCTCAGATCTAAATCAAGATCCAGCCATTCCCTCCCCACTTTGATGTTTTTAAGGAGTAACTATTATGCTGGTTAAGTATTTGTGGAGGAGGAGGGTTGGCTGCTGTGTGCGGAGAGATTCTAGTAGCGGCTGGCAAGAATGACAAAGCATTTGAATAAATCATACGAGATCTGTAGCTCAGATGAAGTAGCTAAATTGCTACCTTCTAATACAGTGGTTCTCAACCTGTGGGTCGAGACCCCTTTGAGGGTCGAATGACCCTTTCACAGGGGTCACCTAAGACTCTCTGCAACAGTGTTCTCCATCTGTAAAATGGGTAAATGTTAGGGTTAGGGGTCACCACAACATGAGGAACTGTATTAAAGGGTTGCGACATTAGGAAGGTTGAGAACCACTGTTCTAATACATGAAGTATCTTTTGATGAGAGTTCCCTATTTCTTTAGTGATAGACTCAAGCTGGTTCCAATCCTCTTTAATTTAAGTCCAACAAAGAACATAAGAACATAAGAACAAGCCAGCTGGATCAGACCAAAGTCCATCTAGTCCAGCTCTCTGCTACTCGCAGTGGCCCACCAGGTGCCTTTGGGAGCTCACATGTAGGATGTGAAAGCAATGGCCTTCTGCGGCTGTTGCTCCCGATCACCTGGTCTGTTAAGGCATTTGCAATCTAAGATCAAAGAGGATCAAGATTGGTAGCCATAAATCGACTTCTCCTCCATAAATCTGTCCAAGCCCCTTTTAAAGCTATAAAGGTTTGTGGCCATCACCACCTCCTGTGGCAGCATATTCCAAACACCAATCACACATTAGTGAAGAAGTGTTTCCTTTTATTAGTCCTAATTCTTCCCCCCAGCATTTTCAATGAATGCCCCCTGGTTCTAGTATTGTGAGAAAGAGAGAAAAATTTCTCTCTGTCAACATTTTCTACCCCATGCATAATGTTGTAGACTTCAATCATATCCCCCCCCTCAGCCGCCTCCTCTCCAAACTAAAGAGTCCCAAACGCTGCAGCCTCTCCTCATAGGGAAGGTGCTCCCAGTCCCTCAATCATCCTTGTTGCCCTTCTCTGCACTTTTTCTGTCTCCTCAATATCCTTTTTGAGATGCGGCGATAGAACTGCCTTTGGACACAGTACTCAGAATGCGGTCGCACCTCTGCTTTATATAAGGGCATGACAATCTTTGCAGTTTTATTATCAATTCCTTTTCTAATGATCCCCAGCATAGAGAGTTTGCCTTTTTTTCACAGCTGCCATGCATTGAGTTGACATTCCCATGGAACTATCAACTAAGGCGCCTAAATCCCTTTCCTGGTCTGTGACTGATAGCACTGACCCCTGTAAGCGTCTTAATGTGAAGTTTGGATTTTTTTTTGCCCCTATGTGCATCACTTTTACATTTTGCTACATTGAACTGCATTTGCCATTTCTGAGCCCACTCATCCTAATTTATCAAGGTCCGGCTTGGAGCTCTTGCCAATCCTTTGTGGTTCTCACCACCCTACCTAATTTGGTATCATCCTGCAAACTTGGCCACCACGCCTACCCACCCCTACTTCCAGGTCATTTTATGAATAGGTTAAAGAGCACTGGTCCCAAAGCGGATCCTTAGAGGACACTGCACTCCCGACATCTCTCCATTGTGAGAACTTCCCATTTTACACCCACTCTTTGTTTCCTGTTTCTCCAACCAGTTTTTTAATCCATAGGAGGACTTCCCCTATTATTCCTTCATTGCTGAGTTTTCTCAGCAGTCTCTGGTGAGGAACTTTGTCAAAAGCCTTTTGGAAATCCAAGTAGACAATGTCCACCGGTTCACCCCTGTCCACATGCCTGTTTACACCCTCAAAGGAATTCTAGTAAGTTTGTAAGACAAGATTTGCCTCTGCAAAAGCCATGCTGACTCTTTCTCCAGCAAGGTCTTGGCACTCTACATGTTTAATGAATTTTATCTTTAATGATAGATTCTACTAATTTACCAGGAACAGATGTCAAACTGACTGGCCTGTAATTTCCCGGGTCCCCCCTAGATCCTTTCTTAAAGATTGGTGTGACATTGGCCATCTTCCAGTCTTCAGGGATGGAGCCTGATTTCAGGGATAAAGTTGCATATTAAAGTGAGAAGATCAGCAATTTCATGCTTGAGCTCTTTAAGAACTCTTGGGTGAATGCAATCTGGGCCAGGGGATTTGGTAACATTTAGTTTATCAATGGCTGCCAGAACTTCTTCCTTGTCTATCACTATCTTAAGCTAGTTCCTCGGATTAGCCTCCTAAGAAGCTTGGTTCAGGTGCAGGAATGTTCCTCACCTCCTCTTGGGTGAAGACAGATGCAAAGAATTCATTCAGCTTCTCTGCAATCTCCCTGCCATCTTTTAGCACACCCTTTGTTTCCTTTGTCATCCCTAACGGGCCTACGGCTTCTCTTGCTGGCTTCCACCAGCTTTTGATGTACTTGAAGAACTGTTTTGTTGCTGGTCTTGATGTTCATAGCCATCGCGTTCCTCATAATCCTTTTTTGCCTCCCTTACAGCTAATGCTTGCTTCTCTTTTGCCACCATTTGTGTTTCCCTCTCATATTCTTCATCCAGCCAAACTGGACTTCCATTTTTTCTAAAGACGATTTTCTTTTTTTTCTGATAATTTCCTCAACCTCTCTTGTTAACCATGGTGGCTTTCTTTTGGACTGGGTGCTGCAGCTTTTCTAACCTGTGGAACCTGCATTTCCAGCTGAGCTTTATTACTGTGTTTTTAAATAACCTCCAAGCATCCTGGACAGTTTTGACTCTCTTGATTTTCCCTTTCAGCTTTTTTGCGCACTATCTCCCCTCATCTTTGAGAAATACCTCCCTTTCTGAAGGCGAAGATGTAACTTCACGGCTATTAGTAGTTGCCACTTGTTTGCACATGCTGAGATACCATAGATCTGACTTAGCATTGTGGTGCGGCTGTTCCCTATCGGCTCCAACAACACTGGACGCTTCCTGCACCAGGGTCACTGGGGTCCCACATAGAATTAGATCTAGGATCACCTCTCTCCCTGGTTTGGTTCCACAACCATCTGCTCCTAAGCCATACAGTCATTTTAGGCATATCCAGGAATGCTCTCTCCTTACTATGACTCTGAACATGCATTTTTTTTTCCAGTTTATATGGGGATAGTTAAAAATCACTTACACATTACCACTACATTTTTTTTTTTTTTTTTGTTTCTTTTGTTTGGCCTCTCTAATTTCTTTTTTTTTTTCCATCTCAGAATCCTCTTGGCTGCACTTTGTGGTCAGGGGGACGATAATATATTCCTAATATTAAACTGTCCTTCACACCTAGGTATTGATATCCACAGTGATTCTGTAGGGGAACCAACTCTCCTTGCATTGTCTATTTTATAGTGATACTTATGCTCTCTTTGCTTTGATGTAAAGGGCAACTCCACCCCCAATGCGCCCTGTCCTATCCTTCCTATAGAGACTTCCTCTGTAGCCTGGTATAACAGCATATCCCACTGGTTCTCCTCATTTCCACCACATGTCTCTGTAATGCCCACTATATCAAAGTCCCTCCTTCAAAACTCTGTATTCTAGCTCCCCATTTTAGGAATTGAATGCTTCTACCTATTAGCTTTATAGAGACACCCTGTATACCCTGTCTCTGTCGTAATGCTTAACCTGGGATTTATGTGCTTTACCCTCAAGTCTTTTAGACAGGCCTATCCCTTGTCACATGCACATTGCTATGTTTCCCTCGCTTGTATGTGGTTGATTTAGAAAAAACCTCCCCTCTCTGTCTGCATCCCCATAGATACTCTTTCGTATTCCGGAACCGAGAAGTCACCTCAGCTCCTGTCGGAAACTTTCCCCCAGTGATCAGGTTTAAAAGCTGTTCTGCCACCTTTTTTAATGTTGAGCCAGCAACCTGGTTCCTTCTTTGGTTCAAGATGAAGCCCGTCCCGTTTGTACAGGCCTACCTTGTCCCAAAGGTTCCCCCAGTTCCTGACAAATCTAGAAACCACTCTTGCCTTACACCACCTTCTCTCATATCCCACGCATTGTTAGGACCCTGCCCATATCTCTCAGGCTTGCCTAGCTCGCCCTGCTTGGCGATGGAACGGGTAGCATTTTCTGAAGAATGCCACCTTGGAGGTCCTGGACTTCCAACCTGTTTCCTAGCGAGCCCTAAATTTAGCTTCCAGAACCTCCATTTCCGGCTACATTTCCCAATGTCGTTGGATTGCCATATATGGACCACAACTGCTGACTCTCACCCCAGCCACTGTCTAAAAGCCTCCATCTAGGCGAAGGCAGTGACATCCGCAACCTTGACGCACCAGGGCCAGGCCAATGAAGTCACCCATCGCGGTCATCACGCCTCTCACAAACCCAACTCTCTACTGCATTTCCTGTGAGTCGAGATCACCCACTAAGCAAGGAGGCCCCCACCTCTCCTCGAGGGGGGTATCCTCAGTGCTTGAGGAAGGATAGCTGATCCTGCCAGTTAAGGGAAGGGATCCCCATCTAAGGGAGCATCTTCCCCACACTCAGGACTGGCACACCTCCATCCCTCAAGGCCTTTCATTCTCCATGACATCTGAAGAGATGTAATGTCACTGCCTTTGGGAGATGGGACCCGAGCTGTTAGAGTCCCTGATAGCCCTCGGCTCTGTCACCCTCCCTCTGCCTCTTTCAGCTTAACCTCTCCAGGTCTGCCACCTTGGCTTCAAGAGAACGCTACACGTTCCTTGAGGTGCCAGGGAGACTCATTGCAGCGAGTGGGCACACCCACGTACTTCTGTCCTAGTGGCAGATGTAATCGCATACATGTGACACTCAGAGCAAAACACTGGAAACCCCCCATCCCCCTGCCGGCTTTCTGCCTTCATATCTGATTTGTTTAGATATTTAGATATTAAGCTTTTAGTCACTGCCCCCCTGGAGCTATCTGCACGTACTATCTGTCAAATATGTCCTTATTAATTTTTTTTTAAAAAATTAAATTTAAATTGATGAACTCTGTTAACCCCTGTTAAGCCCCACCTTCCAGATTCAGCAGCCTTACAAGGACAAAAAGAGATAACCCCTGTTAAAATAACACTGTTTTAAAAGCTGTGGCTTTGAGAAAAGCCCTCCAAAATGAACACCAGCAGGTCACTCTGCTCTTCCTGGCCAAGTCTCTTCTGCTGCTACTCCTCTCTGCTGGTTCCAGAGACTGAATTAAAGCCCCACCTCTCAGGACAACAGCCCCACCTCTTAGGACAAAGAGGAACAAGAGATGAACTCCTGTGTTAACCCCTGTTAAGCCCCTACCTTCCAGATTCAGCAGCCTTACAAGGGACAAAGAGATAACCCACTGTTAAAAAATAACACTGTGTTTAAAAGCTGTGGCTTTTGAGAAAAGCTCCCTCCAAAATCGAACACCAGCAGGTCACTCTGCTCTTCTCCTCCTGGCCAAGTCCTCTTCTGCCAAGCTACTCCTCTCAAGGCTGGTTCCAGAGACTGAATTAAAGCCCCACCTCTCAGGGACAAAAGCCCCACCTCTTAGGACAAAGAGGAACAAGAGATGAACTCTGTTAACCCCTGTTAAGCCCCACCTTCCAGATTCAGCAGCCTTACAAGGAGAAAAAGAGATAACCCCTGTTAAAATAACACTGTTTTAAAAGCTGTGGCTTTGAGAAAAGCCCTCCAAAATGAACACCAGCAGGTCACTCTGCTCTTCTTGGCCAAGTCTCTTCTGCTGCTACCCCTCTCTGCTGGTTCCAGAGCAAAGATGCTAGTCTGAGGTTGAGGTGGTGCATCCACAGTCACAGCAGGCACTTTAGGTTGAATATAAGGAACTAAATCATCAGTCCTCCATTCATTTGTTGCCATCCCACTGAGTGGACTTCTTACATTGTTTTTGAAAACTCTCGTTACAATGATGTCAAACTGTTGAAAGTAAAATTGGCTATGTTTCAAAAGCAAAGTTGGGGGCTTCGCTGAGTTAAAAGTCAATACTTATAGCCAATCTTATAGCTAAAATGTTGGGGCAATAGTTCACAGATCCATAGTTGGGTCTCCCAAGATGCACAACCCAATAATTGACTCAAGGAGTTTCTTATTGTTAAAAAAACTAATCCATCTATTGTGGTTCCTCAAAAGTCCACCTTTTAGCATAGCTATTTGATTCCTTTGAAGCACCAGAGCAAATGAATTACATATAATATCGTTGGTACAGAGAGGGCTTTCTTGACTAGCTGCTGCCTGTGTGACAGAGAGCACTTAGAGTGCTTGAGTATATTTTTAACATCAAAAATTTTAGGACCAATTTTATTAAAATTAGACAGCAGCAGGTCAAGAGATGTGGACATTAGAATGACTTCCTTAGACAAAAGTTCAGTTAGTGTACACAGGCTGACATTTGTAGAGAATGGGTAAATAAGGTAAGATTATTTCCCTCTCTCCCTTTGTCAGACTATGAACATTCCTTCTTCGTAGTGCACCTATGAGGAACATGCTCTGGGTTAGATTGCTTGTTGCCAGATTGCTGGCTTGCATTCAGGGCTGAATTGCTATCTGTAAAGGGGCAGCATCCTCAAGTGGAGAATAGTGAAGAGCTGAGTATCTATTTGACAACACCAGTCCTTCACAGAAAAAGAATTCATTATTATGATCAGCGGCGAAGCTCCCAGGGGGAGGGGGTGTGCGCGCGAAGCACCGGGTGCATGAATTTAGGTCACGTGGGGGGCGCAAAATCCCATCAGCCCCCCCTTTCCCCTGCTCCCTGCAGTGCCCCCCCACACACACACACTTACTTTAGAAAACCGAGCAGGCTGGAGAACAGGCCTTCCTGTTCTGGTGGGAACTACATTTCCCAGAACAGGAAGGCCTGTTCTGCAGCCTGTTCAGTTTTCTAAAATAAGTGTGTGTGTGGGGGGGGCGCCACGGGGGGGGGCGTGTGACCCTGGGAAATGTAGTTCCCACCAGAACAGGAAGGCCTGTTCTCCAGCCTGCTCGGTTTTCTAAAGTAAGTGGGAGTGGGAGTGGGGGGGGGCGCTGCTGCGGGGTGGGGGGTGGGTGGGAAGCCAGAGTGTGCACCGGGCGCACTCTGGCCCAGCTACGCCTCTGATTATGATAATTATAAACCTCATTATTATAAACCTAATTATTATCGAACACAAATTGATCAGTTTTAGTCTGTTTAGGCTGCTTCTGCTTAGGCTGCTTGGGTGAGGAGAGGGACCTTTTCTTCCCCATTGTTCGCCAACTGTCAGTAGTAACTGCTGTCATAAATCTCTAGCAGATAGATGAAAAGGTAGCAAGCATTCCGGCTCTCCCATTCAGCAATGCTCAGCTGGCAAAAACAGCCAACTGTAAAAGGCGCCCCTGTTGCTTATATGCTCCAAGGAGTTTCTCTCTGGCTGCTTTCAGGAGTAGTAGTTTCTCTCTTTATAAACTCCGTCTTTTTCTTTCTTTATAACCTCCGTCTTTTTAACAAGCTATGAATCTCCGTTTGCTTGGTAAACTATGGCTCTTTGGACTGTTGCAAGATAAGAAGCAGGGTTATATCAGCTGAAATATTTTTTTTTAAATAAAAAACCTTATCTGTCTTAAAAGCAGAACACGACACAGCGTTTCATCTCCACCATCACCATCTTTTTTGCCTCTCTTTTTCCCTGTGTTCTTTTCTTGTTCCCATTTTTTAAACTTTTAAAACGTATCCTCCTTCAATCTTTAACTGACAGAAATCAATGCTTGAATGGTTCAGCAGCCATGTTGTGGTCACCTAGCACCCCCCACCAATGGTCACCAATATCTCAGAATGTAGTATTACAAGATAGCAGCGGACATTCTGTGGAGTTTTTATTTCACCTTAGTGCATTTGATTCAGATATCAAATTTTGCTCCAAACCCAGAGCTTCCCTCAGGTTCACAGAAAAAATGTCCCTTCTGTTCCTAATCGCACTGCGTGTATTTTTGATCCACACTCGCCCTGTTCAGAGTTAGATATACTGACACAATTGCTATACATTTCATCATGAGAAAAATCAAAACTTTCCATGACAATGGTGACTATTTTCAGTGTAATTTTGTAAAATATCATAATGTTGAACTGGTCCTCAAAAGAGCAAAAAGTCTGCACAATGGAAGCAAATACAGCCAGGCCACATTCCTCCTAGGTTTGCAAAAAAAAATGCGAAAACTTGAGAAAAGGCAATTAGTGTGCCAAATTTAAAATATACCAAAATTAAAGCAAGAATGAGCTCCAGTGGCACCCCCTGGTGCCAGGCCTGCCTTGCCGCTATCATCTCCCATCACTTCTGCCAGCTCCCCAGTGGTTGGATCAGCCTCAGAAGTGAGGGAGGAGGTCTCATGCCCAAGGGGGTAGGCCCTATGGTGGAGGGAACCACCACCATTGTAGAAAAATAGACCATTGAAGTCCCACCCCCAAAATCTACCCTCCTCAGACTCTACCCCACCCCCCAAATCTCCAGTTATTTCCCAACACAGAGATGGCGACCTAAAGAAAAAAAGGCTCCCCTCTTGCTCCCATGGCTCACAACGTATAAGCCTAACATTGTCTGTCTAACTCCCAGCCTTCCTGGATAAGAATCTCATGCCCTTAAGACAACATTGATGTGAAAACATTTCCTACCTTCTTCTTTGATCTCTGTAGTTAATATCATGTTTGTTGGACGCTTTCTTCGTATAGAGATATGTTTACTTGTGTCCACAAAAGACTAGTAGGATATACTGCTTACCTCCGATTGATGGCCAACTCTGATAAAAGCACAGGTGGGATCAAAGGCTCCCGTCCCACAGGCTAGGAGATGTGTTCTGTTGTACCGATGCAGGACACGGATGTAATTTGCACACTCTTCCTATTGTCAGAGAATAAGGAATGCAGTTAAGTAGGACTTAGGATATATATTTTTTTAAATCCACTTGTTATTACAGTAACATGGAAACCTTTGAACAATTATTCATGTAATGTGCATTTATGCTCTCTGCTGTTAATCGAAGCCTTTGAACTGATCTCGGTCTCGAAAAGGTTCGCTATCACTGTTCTAGGTTCTCATTCTTCTCCTGAAGATCCATGAGGTAAAGACAAATGTTTGAAACCATTGCAGGATGAAGCTACACAAATTGCTTTTTCCAGCCAACCACTGGAATCTTGTTCAACCCGCTCCCACCCCAGGTCCTGTTTTGTACAGGAAGGTACAAATAGTGACCCACCAAGCCAACATGCAGCCCAGGAGAAGAAGCAAGGAAAGGCTTATCATTTCTTCACTATTGTACGGCCTTGGCTGCCAGAACACTTTGGAACAGGCTGTCCAGGATTTCTCTAGTTACCACAGGGGTACCTCAGCTGGGATTTTCACAAGGGGCATACCACCTATGGGGACATGGGTGCACATAGACCGGGGCGCTGGACCAGCTCCGGGTGGAAGACCTGGACGCCAGTGGTGGCTCCAAGAGGTAGACCTGGATGCTGACACAAGCTGCAGGCAGTAGACCTGGATGCTGGCGAGAGCTCCAGGCAATAGACCTGGATGCCAGCATGTGTTCCAGGCGATAGACCTGGGCTCTGGGCGGTAGACCTGGGCACCTGGCGGGGGGGGGGGGGGGGGCGGGGAAGACAATTCAGATTTTGTCTCCAGGCTCCATTTTTCCTAGATACACCTCTGGTTCTCACAACACACTTTTCATAACATTCCTTAAATTGGGTGCATGATCTGTAGTAGCAGACACTTTAGGAGAGAGGTATGGGAGAAACTGTGAGGTGTCATAATTCAGTTTATTACAGGGCAACCCCAGATTTTTGTGACAGCAGGGGGCGCTCTGTTTGCCTTAACTAAAGAAACAGTATTTTTCTCTCTGTTGCCTATAAGTAACCTAGGAACCGTTCCTTTCTCCATTCACATCCTCTTCCCTTGTCTGCAGAATGCCTAGCACCACATCAAAAAACCCCAGTATGCACTTTTCTCACTCTTCCATGAAGAGAAGCAGGCAAGTGCAGACATGCCTGCTGCTCAGAGTAGCATGCACAGAGGCCACTTGTGGCAACCAGTATTTAGACTGAATTGATTGGGTGGAAATTGAAATTAGCTCAATAAAGTTATTGCTTGTCATTATAACTCTACCTTTTGCTCTAAGAAAAAATGCTAGCATGTGCTTAACTGCTGCATAAACTTTGCTTCCCAGTTCATTTTAGTTCCCTGCAACACTGTTACCCTGTTTCCCCAAAAATAAGACATCCCCTGAAAATGAGACATAGTAGAGGTTTTGCTGAAGTGCTAAATATAAGGCATCCCCTGAAAGTAAGACGTACCAAAGTTTTTGTTTGGAAGCATGCCTGCCGAGCAGAACAATAAGACATCCCCTGGAAAAATAAGACATCCCCTGAAAATAAGACATAGCACATCTTTGGGAGCATAAATTAATATAAGACACTGTCTTATTTTCGGGGAAACACGGTATTAAGACATGCTTTAACTAGAAAATGAAGGAATTTTGTTGTTAATACCTACAGCATATCTTCCTTTGAGTTTGCATTCCTCTGTTTGCACAGATGTACTAGGCCAATGAATCTGTAATAAAAAAAGAAGTCTTTTAATACTCTGTACAAATGATATTAGTCTACATGAACACTCATATAAATAGCAATCTGGATTTTTTATTCTGTTTTCATTGCTCCTGCCCATACTGCGGCACTATGGCAGGTGGATTGCCTCTAAACCAATTTCAGTTTTCCATTTTCTTGTAAATAAAACAAAGTCATGCATGTTGGTCACAGTCTGAGGAATTTTCCCATGAGGTTTTTTCATGGGTTCTGACCACATACTGCTTCAGTTTATACCAGTTTTTGCAAGCATTTTTTTCCCCTGCTTTTAGCTTTCACTTCGTTTGTGTATATGTGTGTTTTCCCCCCGGGTTTTTCCTGGCTCTTTTGGGACCCCTTTTACCCCAATCCTTCTCTGAAAACTGATTTGAGTTGACTTTTCTAGTGTGTAATGTTTCCAACAGTTTTTTTTTAATCCTTTTTAATCCTTTCTACCTTCAGCCCACTTTTCAGTGATTGGACTGTTGTCACTGTTAAGTCATCCCTCACTCTGACAACCTCAAGATCAGTGATTTAATTTTGCTAAACCAGCCCAAAGTATTGATATATTGTTGTAGTGTTATAATGATAAGTTTCAGCAAGTTATCTGAATTTCCAGCTTTCATGGTTTTAAAAGTAAATTTCTATTCTCTTCCTTCACAGAGATATGCGTTTTTTTCTTATATCCATGAGGGAAACAGATACAGGATTCGTTTTTTACTTTTTTTTTTAGTGGAAGCTGGGAATTGAGGGAACCTTCTTAAGCTATCATTTCAGCACTACAGTAATATATTGATATCTTAGGGCAGTGATGGCGAACCTTTTTGAGACCAAGTGCCCAAATTGCAACCCAAAACCCACTTATTTATCGCAAAATGCCAGCATGGCAATTTAACCTGAATACTGAGGTTTTAGTTTAGAAAAAAATGTTTGCTCCGAGGTGCATGTTACTCAGGAGTAAGCTTGGTGAAGCAACCGTGCAACGCTTCGAATGGGTGAATCACAACCCTAGGAGGGTTTACTCAGAAGCAAGGCCAGCCTAGATGTGTATGTAGGGGGTGAGTCCTCCCTGCTCACCACGGTGTGCGCATGTCATGCTCAGTGGCCCAGGCCAGCCTAGATGTGTGTGCATGTAGGGGGTGATTTTCCGCCCCCCACATGATGAACTCTGTGCGTGCGTGCCCACAGAGAGGGCTCTGAGTGCCACCTCTGGCACACATGCCATAGGTTCGCTACCACTGTCTTAGGGCCTTTTTTAAAATGGGGGGGGGGGCTGATGTTACCAAATAATGACAGTGACTATAGCACCCTGCCTTGAAAATCCTCATTATTTAAGTCTTATGTGGAAGAAAATAAACTGACTCCATAATTGTAAAAATGCACGGGGGCGGGGGAGCAGATGTGACGAAGAACCCTGCCCAAACTGATTCCCAATGCTTGTGGCTTGACTCACAAGAAAATGAAGAGTAAATCAAGTATAAGGAAAAGGTCTGACTGGAGATATGACTGAAATGTGCCTGACCCTGATGACCTTAGTTACCAGGGGAAGTCCCAATGTTTCCTAGTCAACCACTGTACATTTTTTGTCATATTGTTCTCTTTCTAAATGATAGTTTGCTCTCACTGGGATTCTTCAAGCTTCCACTCCTTTCCCTGAGCCTCCAGAAGTTAAATCAGTGAGTGCCTCTCACTTAAGCCCAGAGACATGAGATCGAGGCTGCCATTTTACATGTTAATTGTTGAAGTGCATTTTGGACTGTTCATGAGATACTGTTCATGAAGGACAATTCTGTTTCCTTATGAACAAAACACTTCAGGCTTTAAATCCCAGAATGCATCATGATGTGACATCACCCCATGGCTTGGTGCTTGCACAGGCGTCTACCTTTATCTTTACCTTTTTACTCTTATGAATGTGCGTAGTTATTTTGCTAATCCCAGTGTAACCCAGAATGTTCTATTAACTAATACAGCTGCCTTCTTCTGGAAACTCAAAAGCAGGATGTGGCCAATCCCTGTCTTTGTCATAGGTCTCTGATCATCATGATGGCTCCATTTGAATAACAAAGGTATATAATCCATGATGGATTTTGCCTCTGTGGGTTAGTCTAATTAATGCAATCATTCTCCAGAAAGATAGAAGGGACAGGGAAAAATACAACAACCACCACCTTTATTTGGTGTTTAAAAATAGATTCTAGAGCATTGCCAGACATTTTTGAAATACAAATCAAGAGTACATTCAAAACGCAGACAGGAAGACTGTATATAGCAGTATACATTACTTAGGCCGTTTCCGCACGGGCGGAATATGGCGGCCTGGGGACGGCCCAGGCCGCCATTCGCACAGGGGGCGCAGCTGCTTTGCAGCCACGCCGCCCTCGCACCGCCCGCCCGGCACCAAGCCAGTGTTTTCAGAGTGCGCTGGGAAGCGCACTTTTCTGGAAACGCCGGCTGGAAGGCTTCCCGGCATTCCCCCCTCCCTCCCTTCACTTACCTGCTCTCCGGCCTGTCGCCGGGGCCTGGGGACACGCCCCCCTGCTCTGTGACATGGAAGCAGGCGCGCAGGGCAGGGGAGCCGTGTCCCCAGGCCCCGGCAACGCGCGGAGGGCCGGAGAGCAGATAAGTCGACATGGCGACGGCGCCCAGCGGCGCCGTCTTCCCAGTTCTTTCTGGGACTGTCCATGTGGACGGTCCCAGTGTCGTCGGGTCAGCGTCAGAAACGCCGACCCAAGCCCTTCCACCTCCGTGCGGAAAGGGCCTTAGAAAGTTATGTCACTTGTAAAAGCAATTTTGCTACTTTTTCCAAGAGCATGACATCTGTGTTGTTTAACAGAAGCTCCACAACAGAATAGTCAGAGTCACTTTCAGGTTCGTCTAGGGCCAGCCTGGGAGAGACATTACTAATGCCCACATATCTCGGACAGTCAAGAATAATGTGAGCAAGAATCTCCACTTGATTTTTACAGTGTGGACAAACCCGATCCTGGAGAGGGATGGATAAGTAACGACCCTTTGTAATGGCCGATGGGAAGGTACTTGATCTGGCCCTTGTGATAATCCATCTCTGTTGGGGTTCAGTTAGTAATTCAAGATATTTGGCTATGTGCCCCTGTTCCGGTATTATTCCGACAGAGAGGGGTGAGCATGATTTATTTGCTTGCCAACAGGGAAAAATGTTACCTAGTCTGGATATGGATGAATGACAAAGGGCTGTTGCCTGAGACTCAGAGGCTGTGGGCCTTAATGGACACTCCCATGGATGCCAGCCCAGGATGTTGCTGTTGCTGTGGTTGTTGGATATAGGCTGGTCTATTTTGTTTATTTAAATTGCTTAAATTGACATATTTGTGATAGATTTTGAATTTCCCATTTGGTGAGGGTGGTGGCAACAAATGCCCTAAACAAATCAATGAATTAAAGAATAAATAAAAAGTTAGACCAGCTTGTATGCAACTTCAAGCCAAGATGCAGACCACTGTCTTTCCTAGTCTGAGATTCACTGAAGCATGGACTGGTGGGTGGGTAGTTGGGGGTGGTCCGAAGTACTCCGGTTGAAAAGCTTTCTAACTCTGCACTGGCAGGATGTTGGGCTAACAAAAGGCTTATCAAAGATAAATCTCAGCCTGGAGAAAGCACTTTGGCCAAGATTCTTCTGCATATACAGAACAGCACATAAGTGAATCTGAAGCCCTTTTAAATATGTCACTCCTCTTAATTTCAAGTGTTTAATTGCCAAATATTTTCCATACAGAAAATGTAAGCTGTGTTTGCATTGTGCACAAAGCAAGAAGAAAGAAAGAAAAAAGAGCAGATCATAAACGATTCCTTCAGCTTTGGTATGTATTGCTTGAGAGTCTGCTGCAAAAGCTACATACAAAGCTACATACTGTTGGGTGCTTGCCAAGATGACAACCTTTTAGCATTGTAGGAATCACAACAGATCAATCATTTCTCAAGAGCATTTGAGCCAGGATGTCATTATAGTTACACTCACTTCACTGCCTTTATGTGTGATCTTTCATTCTAACAGAATTATTAAATAATTGGCACGTTCATGAGTCCCTGTCTGACACATTTTTCATAACATTCATCAATGCATATATTTAACTTTTTCAGAAAGTCAAAGAAAAATAATTAAGAGCAAAGCTAATGATAGTAGGAGGCAACTTTAAAGCACGCTTTATGCTGGCGAAAGAATATTATATTTGGCTACACAAATTTCTACTTACAAATTTGCTAAGTCTATGCAAACAGTGAAACAGGTATTGGAAATTATATAAGTTATAGATCTGGAAATAGTTGCCTGTAAAAACTGGCCATTCCAAGATGTCTGAACATTTGCACAACTGAACTCAGATAGACTTATCATTGTTATCTATTTTTGGTTTTGGCTCCTTCTCAATAAAACCACCTGAGGGGTTTTTTTTGGAGGGGGGAGTTATTGGGGTGACAACAATATTTGTAACAATTTCAAAGATGCCCACTCTTGTAGTGCAATCCTATTCAATGTTACCTTTTTTCGTTCAAAAAGGAAGTGGACAGTACGGAAAAGGTACAGAGGAGAGTGACAAAGAAGATCAGAGGCCTGAAGACCAAACCCTGGGCCTTTCCCCACTTCAGAAATGATAGCGCATGTAATCCCTTTACACTCCGCTGCTTTCCAGCGCAAAAAAATGCTCCCCACAGCACTGTTTGCATCGTAACCCTTACCTAAATACTGTGCTGCTCGGAAATGAAGCATTCCCCAAGACCACGTGTTTGGTGGTGCGGGGGGGGGGGGGGGGCATGTCTTCGTTGTGATTGGAAGTTGTGCCGCTTTTGAGGATTTTTCCCCCCTTCCTGAAATTGATGTGGATTCGTCACCATGTAGACACGCCCTGCTGTTGCCTGATTGGTCAGGAGCACACACGTCATGGTGAGCGGCGCGAAATTCAGTATCGCGCTAGCTGTTGAAGTTCCCCACACCCCTGCACCCAGGGCGCAGTTTCCCAAAAGTTGCTGTTCAAAACAGCAACAAAATTGACGCGTGCTGAGGAGTGGAGAGAGCGGCAAATTCAGGGCGACTGCGCTGTCGTCGCTGGCATGGTGGGGAGCGCTTGAAAATCCTGGGTCATTTGACTGGGTTATCATGCAACAAACGGTGAGTGGGGAAAGTCCCCCTATGAGAAGAGGGTGAGGGACTTGAGAATATTTGGTCTGGAGATGAGGAAATTGAAGGAGATCATGATTTGAAGGACTTACACTTAGAGAAGGGCAGGGAGGTGTTCCTGTTGGCAGCGGAATGCAGGACTTGCAAAAATGGGCATAAATTAATAGGCAAAAAATATCCTACTGAATATTAGACTCAAGGATACAGTTTTTGGCAGTAGCAATGGTCTTCGGTATTGCCCAGTTCTTCCCTTAAACATTCTGTATAAAAAGCATTCAAGCTTGATGTGGCACATTGGAAAAACTGTCAGTAGTTTGTTTTCAGTTCAATGGTGAGAACAATGGTAAATTGTAAAATATAACATTTATATCAATGTAAAAAAAATGGATGTGAAACAAGTATTCATAATACCTCTAGTTATTTTCAAGATAATGCAACAAGAGCTTCTATGTATTCTCTTGAGTAAATTTATCATTACTGAAAGAAATGTTTGTTGAATAGCTCAAGTTATTGTGAGGGAGTGAACAGAAAATGGGACTTGGCAAACCTGGGTTTAAATTCCCACGCAGCCTTGAGATCCCCTGGGCTTCTCTCAGGAAGGATCTTACTACTCTAAGAACTGAAGTGGAATCCATTAATCTTTGGGAACTATAGTAGGTTGTGGGTTTCTTTCGAAATTATAAACCAAAACTAAAACCTAATTGGCAGAGTGCTTATTAGTTCAATAAGTTAAAATCTTTCACCTTTTGTGGAATCAAAGAGTGAACTTTTGAGGAACAGTTGAATAGACAGTCATCTATGGTTGGGTCCAGAGAGAGAGAAAGAGAGAGAGAGACCACCTCATACTCCTTCCCAATTACACTATTATCAAGTTGTTGCTTCATAAAAATGCAGGATATTATATCCACTCTAGTCTTTTAAGATTTCATGCATACATTATTTGTAAGAGATTCCTCATGGCCGAAAAGGAACGATTGGATTGTTCATTGATAAAAGACATGCATCTGGGATAAAAGTGTTTTTGTTTTGCAGTTTAAAGCCCCACATGCTCTGAAGAAGGCCAAGCTTCAAAACCACTTTCTTCAGTGTTTCTGAACAACACTGCAACCAAATTTGGTGGGGGGCAGGAGGGGGATCTCTCCTCAGGCACCTCCTCAGGCACCACTTGGCTAGGTCACATGGGGGGCACATTTAATCACCTACCCACCTCTTTCCCCCCCACTGCCCACAGGCCAGGAAGGCAGCTGGAATGGTCTTATGTTGAATGGGGAAGCGGGTGGGAGTGAGAGAGTGGGGAAGCAACTGGGCAAGAAGACAATACATAGTCAGGTGAGCCACAGGGCCTCCCTTCCCCCAGCTGGGCCCCCACCTGATTTATTTCCACCACCAGCAGCCATGCAGTACAGGCTTATTCCCATCAAGCGGAGGAGAATCCTGGTTGACTGCTCAGAAAGCCCTTGGCTGCTTTGGGAAATCCAACCAAGCATACTGGATTGGGGGGGGGGCATCACTGGGATTGTGCTTCTTACACTGTCTGGCTTTGCATGGTAGATGGCAGGAGAGCAGGATCACCTGGGATTGAAGTCCTCTGCCAGGCGCACGTGCATCTCTGAATCAAGGAGCCTCAGGGTCTTTTGAGGTGAGCCACAATCCAATCATCCCCTTGCCATCATGACTGGTGGGAGAAAAGTAGTCTAAAAATTGAGCAGGGAGGCTTGCTGTTTATCTTGCAAGAGCAGGCCAGTGAACCTGGCTGGGAAATGCCCCCCTCCCCCTTTGACATAGTCAGATTTCAGGCAGGAAGAAGGTCGAGACCCTACAGTACCCCACCCTCCTGCCCCTGTTGATCTCTTTGCTGGCTCCACTATGGATGACTCCTGAATGCAAGGAGGGGGGACTAGTATGTGGATGTAGTGGAACCTGTCTTCCTCCTGTCCCTGCTGGGCAGACCTGGGAGAATCCCTGTCGCACCTAGGGTTAGCAGATGGGAGGGTGTGCACTGGGCAGGCAACTTCTACCATCCCAAGAAAAGCTGCACAGGCTAGATCTTTTTGGAAGCAGAAGAGAGTAGCTTACGTGTCCTCCAAACCGAGGCAGGTGGAAGAGGGCAATTTTACAGCCACTGTGCTCCCCTTCCAATATTTTTCTCAGATGGTGGTGGTGGTGGTGGGGGGGGGAGCAATGTCACTGCTTGCCCTTGGGTGTCATCGTCAGTAAATACACCTCTGCTAAAATCATCACTTTTTGACCCCACATGGCTCAAGATCAAAAGAGTTACAATGTCTAGGGAGAAGCTGCCTGGATTACAGTCCTCGCCTGTGACTTTTGGCTCTTGTTACCAAAACAGGAAACTGCGGATAAACATTTACCTGTTTTACACAATTATTGCTGTTGGATCAGATTGTAGCCGTAATGTATTATCCAAATGACTTAGCAAAGAGTACTTGAAGAAAACGTAATTAATATACTAGGCATTTGATTCAATCAACAGGTCAGTCAATGAGAATAGAGAATTTTAATTTCAATTTTTAAATGGCTAATTTGATTCCACAGTATAATAGTCACTGAAAGTGGAAGTATTACATATGTTATTTCGTTGGAGCCGTAAGTGGTAGTTTCAGTTCATTAAGTCTATTTATTTTGTACACTTTTATCCCTCTCTACCTCCAAGGAGCTCCCCTCCTCCCTCATAATAACCCTGTGAAGTATGTTAGACTGACTGGCCCTTTCCACCCGGGGCCAAAAACAGCGGCCCAGGGACAGAAAAACACCGATCCCTGGGCAGCCGTTCACACAGGCAGCACTGCTGCAACACAGTGAAATGAAAATCTCCCAAAGAATGGTGAATATATCTTATTGCTGTTCCATGGACAGTGTATTCCAGTATAAATCCAAAATTGAATGCAAATTGTAACCAATAAATATGATAATCCAAAAACTAAGGCCGTTTCCGCACGAAGACGGAAACGGCCGGGTCGGCGTTTCCGACGCCGACCCGACAACGCTGGGACCGTCCACACGGACGGTCCTGGGAACAGCCGGGCAGCCAGCGCCACGGAGCGCCGGCGCCCGGCCGACCCGGCATGTCCCTGGGCCTCCGGCGCGTCGCCAAGGCCTGGGGACAGCCCCCTGGCCCTGCGTGCCTGCTCCAGCGGCGCAGGGCAGGGGGGCGTGTCCCCAGGCCTCGGCAACGCGCTGGAGGCCCGGGGACAAGGTAAGTGCCGGGTGGGGGAGGCGGCGTGAAGCTGCTGCCGTTCGCTCGGCAGCGGCTTCACGGCGGCGTTTCCCCAAAAAGAGCGCTGGGAAGCGCTCTGGGGAAACGCCGGCGTCAGGCCGGGCAGGCGGCGCGAGGGCGGCGAGGCTGCGTTGCAGCTGCGCCCCCCGTGCGAATGGCGGCCTGGAGACGGCGTTTTTACCATCTCCAGGCCGCCATTTAATGCCCGTGTGGAAACGGCCTAAGTCATTGGCCAAATGAATAGACTTCAATGTAAATAAGGAGACAATGTGGTTGACTCAAGGCTTCCAGAAGAGTGCACGTAACAGTGTAATTAACCGCACCTGGATCGAAGTTGTCTGTGATAATTTCCAAAAGCATCACTAGAAAGCTGAAATGGGCAGCTTCAAAATGCGACATGCGTTTATTTGTGTTTTTAACAATTCTTCTTCAGTGAAGACATCCTCAATATGTATATAACTTAGCCGATACGGGACTATAATCCAATTCAATGGTAAAGTATTCCCTTTTCGGCTATTCCACTTGAATTGTATGAATCGAGTATGCATTCAATTTTGGATTTATACTGGAATATATTGGTCTCTTGACACCTTATGGATGCTGGGAGAGGAGGATGGCTGTTGTAGCTTGAAGGATAGACAGCATGCTTGTAAGGACTCAAGTCATCACCCCACAACTGCATGTTCTTTATGCTGCTGCTTGGCTATTATGCACTTTGCAACATTGTACATTCCAGCAATAATTCTCCTCTTAGTCTGAGCACTTGGCTCGTCAAATGGTGGGGGAAAGCTGAGCAACATCCACCTCATCAGCACTTCTGGAACTGCAATTGTGGGGAAGAAAAGTAACAATTAGATTTCCATGGTTTTTTTTTCCCTTCCGGTATACCTCCCATATATGTAGATGAGCAAGATAACAGCATTCCCAACCTTCTGTCTCACTATGGACGGGTGTCACTGGAATGCACTGAGAATCATTCCTCCTCAGATACAATGTCACTGAATAAATAAATAAAATCATTCCTTGAATGTCCCCCCCCCCCAATATTACTCGGAGGGTCATTTCCTTAGAGATGACAAGGCCCAAAATGAAAGTCGGGTTTTTTGGAGCTTCTCAAGGAATGTGGCCTTCACAACCCTTCCCTGACCAGGAATACAGATCTCCAGAATCAAATCTTTGGAAGAGTTCCCTGGAATTGGGACTTCCCAGCCAACACCAACACTCAATGAACCCTCTTGTCTCTGGATCCTTCCTCTTTAAAAGGCTCTACATAAACATACCCTCACCCCATTTTTGAATGAGCGATTCCCCCTCATAAATATGATACCTCAGCTTTGTTCAATGAAATTATCTATCTTGGTTTCATCTAATTCTTCCTTGTGCAGTCAAGGTTTGTGGACTGGGGATTTCCGAAGGAGAAGCGAATGTAGAGTATTGCTATTTACATTGTACCGTTTGGAAGACAGCACCATTTAACTCCCCCCCCCCTCAGAATAGTAAGCTAGAATTTTATAACTTTGAAGCCCTAGCTATTGGGAACCACACAAACATTCTCCAACACTGTGATATCATTGAGACCATGGGGGAAAAAGCTAGAAGGCGCAATAACAGCAACATACCTGGGTTTTCTGAAATGGACCCGGGCAAGTCACCAATGCTAGTGGTGACTAGGTCGTGGGTGAAGAATTCCTTGTATCCTTCCTGCAAATCCAAGGGCAGAGTGTCTGTTTCCTCCAGAATTTGGAACTGCAAGCTTTGCTGCTGTCTTGAGTTTAATGCTGGCATCACCCCGCGGAATGCAGTTCAACTCTGAGTCAGAAGGGCAGGTTGCAGGAGTGCTGTGCCCGACTATTGCAGGCAACAACCATCTCATATTCGAGCCACAGTATCCTTGTTTTGGTGCGGTACTGCAGCCTCAATTGACTGTGGCCATGGATGGACATTTGTATTGCAATGTGCTCAAAGCAACTGATGTTCCAAAGGAAGGAGAGGAGTGCCTCTTGTACCATTTCCTCACCCCAGATCAAAAGCAAGTCCATGGTCTCACATTCTCCCTAGAAACCCTCACATACTCCCATGGTCTTGCTTTTCTCTTTTGAGTACATGTTGTTCAGGTTTGTAGCATGCACTTCATACAGAATTAAAAAATGATGCCCAGATTTGGTTTTTGAAATGTGCTCCAAAGAATGTACCATGATATAACAAGGCAATGATTGGCTGTTGGTTTTATGCCTTCTGATTGGCCATGATGGTCTGTTCAACACATACACAGTTTACTGCTGGATGGTTATAATGCTAGGATGCATTTTTTTAAAGAAAGGATTGACATCCCACCCTGCCAGGCCAAAATAAAAATCATGCCATTTTAGAAAAAAATGATAGATGTGAAACAGATTTCAGAAAGAGTGGGGGAAAAATAAAAATGGGACAGCAAGAAATTGCTAACAAGGGTGTTATGTGGGGAAATAATGTGGTGGGTAAAAAAAGAGAGAGATAAAACATTAAGGCTATCTGGAAGTCACCACAGCTTTATCTACTTCACAGGGCTGTTGTGAGGACAAAAATATATGCCACCTTGAGCTGTTTGGAAAAAGGATGGATTAAAAATTTATAGCTAGCTAATAAAATAGATAACTCAATGTGGACTAGAAACAATTTATCAGGAACTGCTTTGCTGAAATCTACATTTAAATGTGACATTTCATAATACACTTACTCTGGTTGTGGATCTCTGTGGACTCCATTTCTAAACATTTGAGCGATGTTTTGTTCTCTCTAAAATATAATCCCTACAAATTTTTCTTGAGGTTATTATACAGTACAGAAGTGGTTACTATACCTCTTTGTAATCCTCACTGACTTGGTCTAGACTGAGGGAATAAACCAGGTTCTTTCCTCCCACAAAGAGTCGATCTTGATACTCATCCAGAAGCATTACATGAAGACCAAGGTATCCAGATGGACTATGAAAGACTGATGTTCTGTTCAAGTCCCAGAGTTCTGAAATACAACCAGAGTGTGCATATAAATACTGAAGAGTGTAGTTTCACGTTTCAATTTTATAGCCCCCTGGAAAATGAAGCAATTGGCTTTAGGATGTTAAACTGTTTCCCAGTGTCTAATTTCACAGAAAGCCTGGGGGTTCATTTTGAAACAGCTCAGGTTTCTAGGAAGACTCTGTGTAGATATTTTCAATTTAACCTTTCTGCTCACAGAAGTAAAACAAAAACACCCCTTTTCCTTTGAAAAAATACAGAACGTCCTTGGGGTAGGGGTAGAGACATGTGAGAAACACAGTAGACATGCATAGGTTGACCAATACTGCGTAGTCTTTCAGGGCTCCCAATCACAGGCAATTGGAGGCAATTCATGAGAGCTCTGTGAAGACAACCTCAGGGACAGAGATGGCAACCTCCATTGAGACTTGGAGACCTCCTAGAATTTCAGCTGATCTCCAGATGACAGAGGCTGCTTTGCAATAGCTGCTTTGGAAGATGGAATCTATGGCATTGTGCCCCATTGAGGTTCCTCCCCTTTCCAAACTCCACCCTCTCAAAGACCAAAATCTCTAGGAATTTCCCAACCTGGATCTAGCAACCCTACAAGGTGAGTAAGCCTAATGAAGTCTATTCATAAGTGGATCCTATTTACTTCAATGGGACTTACTGTCAAACTCATATGGGCCCTTTTATCCTCACTACCACCGCATGCAAGCAGAACTGATGGCTGGCGTCAAGTTGGTTTTTTCCATCATAAATAATCCCCATGGAGATGCTGTTGTTTCCATTGCCAAAAGGATGCACGATTATCACAATGCTAATGAAATCAGAATATCTGTGAATGGGAGGTTGCCCCAACAGTCTAACACAACCCCATTTGATTTTAGAAAAAGAAATGTCTCTAGAGAATAAAAAGGAGGGCTTTTTGTTTTACGCTGTCAAGTCACAGCAGAATTATGGTGACCCTATGAGGTTTTCAAGGTAGCAGACGTTCAGAGGAAGTTTGGAATTGCATGCCTCTGCATTGTGACGCTGAACTTCCATAGTAGTCTCCCATTCAAATATTAACAACGGTCAACACTGCTTAACTTCTGAGATCTGTTGAGATTAGGCTACCCTGGGCTATCCAGGTCAGGAAGTTAAAAGAGGTTAAATCTCTTCGGGGTGCTTAGAAATTACTTAAATCCCCAATAATGAAAGCTCAGATAAAATGTGCACCGCACAATATCAGCAAGTCTCCGGCCCCTTCTGCACGGGCCAATAAACCTGAGCTAACCACAGTATAAAACTCGTGTGTGTGTGTGTGTGTGTGTGTGTGTGTGTGTGTGTGTGTGTGTGCATGTGTGTAACTTGGCATGGATCCCACTCCTAATGCAATTCCACCCCGTGTTCCCCCCATCAGCAGTGTTTTTCAAGAATCACACTATCAGCGATTCTTTCGTTTTAACTATGGCTGCCCCAAGAAGCACTTGCTTCCCGGTTTTTAAAGGTTCTCCCTGTGCAGCTACATAGCGTGGGAGGTGAGCTTTTTAGGCACGATGGCAGCGCTCATTGGTTTTGTGGGCTCTGTTCGCTTTCTGCACGGAGGCATGCAAATGGGACAGCAGAGAGCTGGTTACTTTATCCTGCCTGCAACCTGCTCTCCCAGTGCTGTGTGAAAGGGGCCTCAATGAATGTCAGTGTGCTCAATAAGCAAATCAAGAAAGCCATAAAATCCAAGACATCTTCTAAAAAGATGTCTTGCCCAAAAGAGGTGAACAAGGAGCAGTGCTGGTTCTTAGAAAACAAATGTAATATGTTGATAAGGTAAGCAAAAAGAGAATGAGGAACATTTTGTTTAAAATGAGGAACATATTTAAAACATTAAGACAAACAAAAGAATCTTTAAATAGATCAGAAGTAGGAACTGCAAAGAAGTGAATGACTGTTTAAGTTTTAGTCCAGTTTTTCTTAGGGAACTAAAGTTTTTCTTAGGGAACTAATAATGTTTAAATGTCCATTTCTTGTATACTGTAATTGTATTCTGTGGTACTTTTTGATAATGAATACAGTACCTCACTTTATTAAATTAGATTTGAGGATTAGTAAAAAGCTTTTTTAAAAGCTTTTAAAATTTTTATAGTGTATTGTAGCAGAACAAAACAGACATGGTGCCATTTATTCCAGCAAAAGTGTTTGTGATTCAGACCTCACTACTGCAGCTGCTATGAAGAAGAAATCATACTTTCATAGGGATAATTTAATAGGAAAAAATAACAAAGAAGGGAGGTGAAGAAGAATACAAATGCAGAATATGATTACTTCCTTCTTTTCAGCATCTGAAGAAATGAACTCTAACTCACAAAAGTTAATTTAGGAATAAATGCTGTTAATATTCAAGGTGCCACTAGACTTGTCTTGTTGGCCATTTATGCACTTATTGTCTCCTTTGAATTCAGCATACCTATATTGGGCAGTGATATAGCAAAGGGATATGGGGGGGGCTGGAGCCCCAGGTGGTACTTCCTCAGGGGCGCAATGCAGGGCTGCGCCCCCCCTCAGAACTGTGCCCCAACCCTGAACTTGCAGGAGCTCAGTTGAACTCTGGCAAGTGGGGCTCATCCACCTCTGAACTCCACATGGAGTTCAGGAGTGGGGTCAACCAGCTTGCCCCACCCCTGACCTTCATGAAGAGCTTGGGTGTAGCATGGGCCCATTTGATGCTGATCTCAGCTCACTCAGCCAGGTGGATCTTCAGGATGGAGCTAATGGTAAAAAAAAGCTAGACCTGACCAGCCCCCAGTACCCAGTTTGATCCTGGTCTCAGTGAGGCTTGTATCAAACCGGGTTCTCCAGATTAGAATCCACCTGCTTTTAACCACTACACCACACTGGCTCTCGTGAGGCTTGTATCAAGCTTTAAACTGCAGGCTTCTAGCCTTCCGTTTAAAGCTGGACCTGGGTAAGCTGAGCCTGACATTAAACAGGCCTGCATTACTCCTGAACTCCACGTGGAGATCAGAGGCAGGGTGAACCAGCTGGCCCCACTCCAGAACTCCATGTGAGCATTGGGGGCAGGGCAAACTGGCTGGCCCCACTCTCAAACTCCATGTGCAGATCAGGGATGTGTAGCTGTGGGGGGAGCACGGCACCCAGGGTGAGCCCCGGGCACTGTTTTATCAAGCTACACCCAGTTAATCCTTGCAATCTCAAATTCTTTCAAATGACTGTTAGCAGAAAGAATGTAAACTTAAACCACTTGATACACATTACACGTTTTCCATTCATAGGTGTGCAGACAGGTGAAAGGTTTTACACAATAGCTCAGACAGGTGAAAGGTTTTACACAATAGATTGACTGTAACACCCAACAAACCTTCTTGACACTTTCTCTAAACCTTTTGTAAAAATTTATTTAATCCATTTCTATTATATGGAAAAAAAATTTCAATAAAGAAACTTTCCAGATATGGACTATTCAGGATTGGCATTCTGAAGCTACCTGAAAGATGACCCTTACATTTCATAAACAAATATCTAGGTTGTAATAAATAGGTTACAATATGTGTCAAGCAATCAGTATGTCTAGTTTTCACTGTGACTCCATCACTGAATAATTAATCCAGAGATTGGAACTTCGAATAGACAAAGCAGACGTTTCTACATAAATGAGTACAATCCTTAGGTTAAATTCCCATCTCCTAGATAATAGTCTTAAAACTTATAGTTTTAAGGAAAAAATGCCCTCAGCAGCTTTTGCTATTATTTTCAAAAATAACCCTCTACTCCAGTGAAACGGCAACTAAATTCCATTGAAACAGTGTATCTACAAAACAAAAAATTAGGTGCAAAATTTACTTATTTAGCTGTGCCTTTTATAGTCTACCTTTCTCACTTGAGCTCAAGGTGGATTACACAGAGTATAATCAACAAGATGGGATGTTCACTAAACAATATGCTTGGATTAAGGTTGTAGAACCAATGAAAATCTAAAAACAGAATGGAAGAACACATTAAAAGATGCAAAAAATGGCAAAGTAGGATCTTACTTATAGCAAGCTATACATAGTAGTATAGACTACAGCCCTTCATAATTTATCTGAGCAATTCTGGTACAGTGCAACCCTATTATCTGCATAGAAAATACCTCTTGAGTAATTCAATTTTGCATAGTTCATAAAAAGCTAGGGAAGTGGGCACCTCCCTGAGCTCTTCAAACAGGTCATTCTATACAGGGGAGACTACAGTGGAGAAGGCGTGTTTGTGGGCAGTGGATTTTACACATTTGGAGGTTGGCACCTGCATAAGGCCTTGCTCAGATGACTAAACCAGGGCTATTCGATTTGTTTTATTGTGTTGTTGTTTGTTGTTGTACACCGCCCTGAGCCCTCCAGGGGTAGGGCGGTTTATCAAATCGAATAAATAAATAAATAAATAAATAAATAAATAAATAAATAAATAAATAAATAAATAAATAAATAAATAAATAAATAAATAAATAAATAAATAAATAAGACTGTTGTGGCATTGCATGGGGGGATATAGGAATCAAAGACCATGAAAGACTTTATATGCCACTACCTTAGGCTGACCAGACGTCCCGCTTTTGGCGGGACAGTCCTGCCTTAAAACAATTTGTCCCGCGTCTTGCAGGTTTTTACAAGTGTCCCGATTTTTGGAAGGTTGCCGCACTGCCTTCTGGGGTGCAAGGCAGTGCAGCAGCCTCCCGTGCACGCGGCCGCAGGAGCGCACAGCCTTGTGGGGCGCTCCCATTTCCCGCCCTGTCACAGGTCAGGAAACGGGAGTGCCCCACAAGGAAGTGCGCTCCTGTGGCTGTGTGCGTGTGCGCGGCTGCCCGCCTACCCACCCGTCCTGGTTTACAAAGGTGACCATCTGGTCACCTTACATTACCTGGAACTGAGCCCAGTGACTAATGGGCAGCCAGTGCAGTAACTGCAGAATGGGAGTAATATGCATGTTCCATCTAGTCCCTGATAATCGCCAACATTCTTACCAACTGGAGTCTCCAAACTGATTTTGAGGGGAGACCTCCGCAAAGTGAATTGCATTCGTCTAGTCTTGATGTTAATGTGGCATAAATTCAGGTGGCCAGATCAGCTTTATCAAGGTAAGGGGCAATCTTATGGGCTGGGAGTCAGCCTGTTTTGGAGCTGCATTAACTTGCTTCTTCAGCAATAATGTTGGGTCCCTGCTGTTCGAGGCTTTGCTAATATTTGAATTAGTCCAAATGCAAACTGCTGAATAAGCACCACTACCCCAATATTAATTATTATATTACTAACCCTAGTTTATTAGATAGGTTTAATGATACTTTGAGGCATTACAATTCCTCTTTGTGGGTCCTACCAGAAGATGATAAATGCTCCCACTTCAAGCTCTTCTTTTGTTTCAAAGGCCTGTTTAGATGTGTGCTGTGTTTCACAGCATGCCACAAGCCATGGCTATCAAAGTAATTGTAATTGACAAAGACATCTGAAATTAAATAGGGTGATAATTGTACTTTGAGGGGATGAGAACTTCATGATGTTCAGAAATTTATCCTCACACTTCTTTTATAAGATCAGACAAGATTTTACTGGAGCCATTCTGCAGACATCAGATATAATGGTTTGCATTTCCCAGTCTCAGTTGGATCTAGTCACTATACCCCCACAGAATCCAAAAGACTGTAAAACATGACACACAACTACATTGTAAAATTGCCTAGATTTTTTTAAGTAGGCCTGTATGACTGTCCTTGTTGCTCTGATTTTCTTCTGCCACCTCTTTTAAGGCCTTGGTTCATGTTCCTTTGTGACTATAAATCAAATGCAGACAATGTCACTGAAACGGGTCTGTTTTTACATCTTAGCAACAGAAGTATGAAACATGCAAACTCGCCAAGATCTATGGCGGGGTTCTTTGTATAATCCTAATGAAACCAAAGTTCATGATCACTAAGAATGGTGGATCTGGCTTATCCCTCAGAGCAGCCCACAGGGAGAATGAGATTTCCATGAAAAAAAAAATAACCACGTAAAACTAATAAGCCACTTGTACCATTTCAGAGTTTGCAGTTTAGCCCTCGGAGCATGAGCCTCCCTAAATAAATATTCACATCACCTAATTCTATAATAGACCTAATTCTATAATAGATGGGTAATCATAATCTAATAAAAACCCTAATCTAATAGTCAAACAATAATATCATTTTTCAGCCTTTCTGCAATAAAGTCCAATACATTTACAGATCAAATCTTTAACATTTTTAAAAAGTATGAAGTTTTTATATTATTTCCAACTCTCAGAAGTTCATGCTTGATACGTTTGACACCCATAATCTCCACTAATTAATGCACATTAAAAGTAAAATTCCCATTGATATAAAGTCATGAACACAGAATTTCAATTGCAGTTGTTTTTCTTAAATTTATAAGATTTAGAAGTGATCTTTCTGCCCAGTGCAGGGTCACCAAGGTAGCTAACAGTTGAAACAAAGCATAATAAAAACACATCTTAAAAATGATTACAATCCAAATATAAAATACACAAAGCAATTGTTAAAAGTCAGGACAGGAAGAAGGGATGACGCAGGAAACACCAGGCATTTCTTAAAGAAATCTTCACCTGCTGGAGGCAGACAGTAACAGATGGGAAATCCTTGGAGAGAAAGTTCCAGAATTTTGGTGCCATAACTGAGGAAGCCCTCTCCTGGTTTGCCACCTGCCTGATCTCAGAAGGCAAGGCCACCTAAAGCAACCCCCCAAAAATGGTATTAGGTTTTTACTGCAGTTAAGAATGCTGGCCCCAAGTCATATAGGGCTTTAGCAGTCAACAGCAACACCTTGAATTGTCCTCAGAAACAAATTGGGAGCCAAGGTAAATGGGCCAAGACTGGAGTGATACAGTACAACTCACTCCACCCAACAACCTATACTCCAGTCAACAACCACTTTTGAAGAGCAGCCTCATTGCAGTAATCTAATCTAGATGTTACCAGGGCATGGAGCATCTTGGCCAGTTCTTTTCTACCCAGGAACAATTGCAGCTAACCAGTCAAAGCTGGTGAAAGACAGCTGTCATCTGATTATCCAGCAGTGGGCCTGGCTCCAAGAGCACCCAAGCTACAGAGAGTGCAACTCTGTTCAGAACAGAGAACACCTTAATCCCAAACCAGGTTTTCCACATACTAGTAGCTCTTCTGTCTTGTTGAGATTAAGCTTTGGTTGATTAGCTTCCTCCCCCCAAGAACTGTTTTTGCCAGTTCACAGTTTGTACAGCCTCCCTGAGATCTGCCCAGAAGCATGACATACAGCTGAATGCAATCCACATACTGCTGACAGCCTGACCCAGATCTCTGGATAACCTCACCCAGCAGCATTATGTAGATGTTGAAAAGCGTAGGGAACAAGATGGAACCTTGCAAGATCCCAAAAGCTAGGGGTCAAGGGTATAAGAAACAGGGTGTATCTGGCAACCTTAGTTTGTGTGGAACTTATCACATGTCATGAGTTTTGTACAGTTTACAACCTTAAGTATTTTTAACAGTCTTGATGGCTGGCAGCTATTGCCTCCTTATATTTTTATTGAAACATTTATAACTCATCTTTTCCTCAACACACATAAGGGACGAGGGCAGTTCATGGTGGAATCAGCAATGAAACATAAACAATTAACCAAATTACAGATTATATGAAACCAGCAACAAGCCTCCAATGAAAAACAGTCACTCCCAAACTCTCAGTAATAAAATTTGCTTGACAAATCTTCCTGAAGGCTGGGAAGATCTCTTACTCTGACTGATTTTATCAGCAAACAATTATGCAAAATCATAGCCAATATACAATTCACTATAATTTCCTAATAGTTTTAGGAATCAACAAGTGTTGAATAATCCCAAAGATGTGAGCAGAACAGGGCTTGACTGCCCCAAGGGCAGCAAAGAGAAAAAGCTCCTCCTTTGACAATCGCACCACCAGAACTACTTCACACACTTTCCAATAGACTCTCTGTCCATTTACATACTTGTGGCCTCCTTTGGATTGATGGTCCATTCCCTTCCGGTTGGATTCTTGGTTATGCACACATTCCCCCCTCTTCAGAACTCGCTGGGCTCTCAGATCAGAGAACCCCAATGGTTTCTGAAAGCCCTCAGTGTGCCTTTTCCTCTCCCTTCGCAGGAAAAGCAAAGGGAATCAGCATTCACTTTCTTTGGGTTTCCTCACCCCTCCCCACCTTCCTCCACACATGCCACAGTGCTTTCTCCTGTTCTTCAGGACACCACTTCAGAAGGATCAAAAGGGCTTTAAAAATCACGCATAAAATGTACATGGTCTAGTGAATTAACGCTGGCTAGACCAAAGATAGCACCAAATTTAAAAAAACAAAATGGCAGAGGCAACCTCCCCAGATGGAAGTTACTCTAAAAGGACAAGGAAGTGGGGGATGGGCAAAATGGCAGATTAGCTTGGCTAGGGACTATTCACAGCCGGGGGATCCCTGTCTAAACAAAAACCCACCAAAAATACTTACTGCAAAGCAAACAGCCATGAGGTAAGCAGTGCATCCATAAATGGCCTATGTCTGTCTTGGGCTGCTTTTATAAGAATAAGCCCAACTGACAAAAGGGGACTTACTTCTGAGTACACCTGCCTAAGACTCTCAGCCTCCCCAAGACATACCGTAAGCTGAAAATGCTGCAATAGCAGCCCCATCATTAGTAAGCAAAGGAGAAGGGGTTGGGGGTGTGTGTGTGTCCATGAATACTTTGTCACTTTTGGGGAATGGATATTGCTTTACAGGCCAGAACTGATAATCAAGATTCCCTGCCTGTTGCAAAATGAACAAATACTACAACACAGAAATACATACATAAAACTCTCCAGTTTTCTCCAGTTTATTTCTCTCCTGTAAGGAGACTCAAGGTGGCTTACAAGCTCCTTTCCCCTCCTCTCCCCATAACAGACATCTTGTGAGGTTGGTGGGGCTGAGATAGTTCCAAAGAACTGTGACTAGCCCAAGGTTACCCAGTAGGAATTAGGAGTGCGGAAACACATCTGGTTCACCAGATAAGCCTCTGCCACTCAGGTGGAGGAGTGGAAAATCAAACCCGGTTCTCCAGATTAGAATCCATTTGCTCTTAACCACTATACCAGGGGTCCCCAAACTTTTTAAACAGGGGGCCAGTTCACTGTCCCTCAGACTGTTGGAGGGCCGGACTAAAAAAAACTATGAACAAATTCCTATGCACAAATGATTGTAAAATGTTTGATTTCACCTTTCAGACTTTCTGTCATGGTCTATTTTTAGAACAGTGACCAAAATATGTCAAGTATAGGGTGGGCTCCAAATATTGTTGGGGAGGCTGTGGAATACCTTCCCCTGTAAAAAAAAAAAGCAGAACTTTCCCAATGAAGCATTCCATCTAACCCAGGATTAGGTATCTTCCTGGGTTCTTCCTCCCTAGCAGCCAGTGAGCTATTCACCAGCCTGGCTGATGCCAATGGGAGTGAAGCGGAACAGAAAGCCTGAGAGCAACACATGGAGTAGCTGAGAGGGAAGGGCAGAGCAGGAGTTGCCACATGTAAGGTTTCCAACTCTGGGTCAGAAAATTCATGGAGATTTGGGGGTGCCATCATGTAATTGCAATCAACAGCCGTTGGGGCTGGTTCCTCCTCTCCCTCGAGCCCCCACTGAACATGAATGGAGCTATCGCCACCATGCCTGGCGGGCCGGATAAATACCTTCAGGGGGCCACATTTGGCCCCCGGGCCGTAGTTTGGGGACCCCTGCACTATACCATGACGGCTTTACACCAAAAGCCTATTACTACTCAGTGAAGTGGGGGGCATTGAACAATATTTCCTAAAGATATGATTGAGAATCATGCACTTTAACATTAAATATATATTTTGGTAGCTGCAAACACAACTTCTTCATCACCGTATCAGCTAGAAGCCCAGATGGTTTCAATAAGCAAGGTCTTCAGATCAGTTACAGTGAATCAGGCCTTTGAGGTATTTATTGTACCAGTCAGTACCTGCTTCTTAGCAGCTCAAACAGTGAGTGAATTTGTTCTCTAGAGCAACCAGTACATTAACAAGAAGAGAATTTGCTTCTTTTGTTTAGAATGAAGAACTAAATTGGAGAGGCTTTTTTTTCCTTTTTCATTTCGTACTCAGAGCGATGAGTTACTATGCAGTCCAGAAATATAGTTACACCCTTCTAAGAAAAATGACCAAGGGAAAAATAGATTAGGGTAAATTTTAATGCTTTCTCTTTTACCCAGTTGGACACCAGAGCTGAACACCCATTTACTCAGAGAGGTTTTAATGGAATTTACACCTCCTGAAAGCATGCTTCCCCGTTACCATTGAAGGCTTAATGTTCACAAACAACACAATTAAACTATGTATACAAACCCCAAATCACCCACCGTACAGAGCACAAAATGACAAATGATCTTCTGAGTCTGTAAATGATGCATAAAAGAATGCTCATTTTCATTAGGAGCTGTTTGCCCACTAAAAAACAGAGTTTTGTAAAGATGGTTGTAATAACTTGCCTTTGACTTATGGGAAAGCTCAACTCAGGGGCTGGATCTTGTCTGAAACTGCCACGTCACTTCTTCAGCCCCTCACCCCCTTCCCAATACCACTCTTAGGGAGATGGGGATCCCAGCAGGACTGGGGAGTTGGAGGGCTGTTGTGGGAAGAGGGGGTCAAAAAATTTGAAGTCTTACAAGATCCTGGGCAGAAATATGGCCTAGGAGGATTTTATAACAATCAAGTTTAAATTAAAGATTTTATATACAACTGGAAATGGTGACATTGTGCGAAAGTTAAAGAAAAGATATATTTTAGAAACAAACAGGACAGGAAAACACTAGGGCTGAAGACAATCAACCAGTCCTGTGAGACGAATGAGAGGGTTCAAAAGGAGCAACTCGTTCAGGGGGCTGTCTTGTGTATGTGTGTGTGTGTGTGTGGGGGGGGCACATGACAAGGAAACAGAACCACATTAATACTCGGTCATGGGAAAGCAGGGATTCTGGCAATCTATCTTACCTAGAGCAAAGAAAAGACCAACTATCTCTGTGGATATAGAACTAATGGGGCAGACCTTGGGTGTGAGCTAATGGATCCTCTGGACATGGGTCTGTGTGAATCAATCAGATCTTAGCATCTAATCCAGTGCAGCTACTTAAGTGCAGATACAGTTTGCACATCTTTTCCAATAATTTATCTACCATAAAATGCCCCTCAGGTGCCCAGGGGCACATCACATCAACTTTTTTTAATCTCTCAGGCCCCTTCCGCACATGCTGAACAATGCACTTTCAATCCACTTTCAATGCAGCTGGATTTTACTGTGCAGAATAGCAAAATCCGCTTGCAAACAATTGTGAAAGTGGATTGAAAGTGCATTATTCTGCATGTGCGGAAGGGGCCTCAGAGGTGTGATTGTGAAGATACCATGGGATAAATCCAAGCATTGAATACAATTGGGCGAATGGAGCATTAGAGAAATCACAGAGTTTCCTAATGCAAAATTCTGATCTTTAATATACAGGTGCAAGTACAACTGGTGCTGCTGGTTGTGTTTGACTGTATTTTTCAATAGTGTACACTATACAGTGGAACCTCAGTTTTCGTTGGTAATCCGTCCAAAAAGAATCGATGAAAACCGAAACCGATGAAAACCGAGCCAAACTTTTCCATAGGAATCAATGAAAATCCAATTAATCCGTTCTAGGCACTCCAAAAAACATAACAAAAGCACATTTTTTGGTGAATAAACATAGTTTTTAATGCTGAAAACAGTAACAAACAATAACACTAGGACCAGCTCCAGAGCCAGTGGACCGATTTCGCACCAGAAAGCTGTCCAAAGAGGTCTGTTTCTGATGCCTCTTTAAGATTTGTCTGAAATAGGGCAAGACATGGTCATTAAACAAGTTGCAGACATGGCCTGCAACAGCTTTGTCTGGGTGATTTTTCTCCACAAACCCCTGCACCCTACTGCAAATTGATGAAAACTGAGGCAAATTGATGAAAACCGAGGCAAATTTTTCACTGAAAAAATCGATGAAAACCGAAACCAATGAAAACTGAAGGCAATGAAAACCGAGGTTCCACTGTACTTTACAGCAGTTTTGCAGCACTGTGATCCTACAGTAGATATATAATCAGTTACTGTTTTCATCTATGGGAGAGAGGAGAAAGTAGTCCCTACAAGACAATCTGGAACCAGGAACCAGTCTTCTTTCTTGCAGAGACTGAAGTTGAGTGCTGGCTCTTTCATAAAAAGTCAATATTATAATTGGTCATTGGGTTCCAGGAATGTAAAGTTTGGGCCCATTGATCGAAACATGTTGTGAGAACAGCCCCGATGAACTTTTCACTTTCAAAAAGCTTTCTTAGGAAGACAAACATTTAAGTCAAGATGAATGTACTCCGTTTGTGCTTCCAATCAGAGCTTTGAACTGCTGAGTACTTCCTGCGTCTGCTCCCTGTCCGCTTCGCAGACGGCATTTGTCCTAAGAGAGAATACCTACCAGCTGCCTGACTTTTAAGTACATTTGTAAAGACTGCATTTTAAATCTGTAACTGGTTTAGTGAGGGCACAAGTCAGGCTGGATCGCAGACTTGACCGCCTGCTGTCAGGCTTCTGCCACTCTTGGTCTTGCTGCACCAAGGAAGAGGTCTATATTGTAGGCACAAGCAGAGCTCACTAGAGTTTATTGTTAAATATCTGCTGTTCCCTCACCTTTCTCCCCAGGAGAGTCATTTCTTGCTATAAACCCTTCTTACTTTTATTGTGATCTATTTCAAAGCAGTTGTTATTCTTATAGGCACCCCTGGGAACCCTCAGAACGAAGAGGGAAATAGACATTAATAAATAGCTAAAAGGATGTAACTTCCCCTGTTGCTTTAGTAACATTACAATACATTACAATACTAACAGAAGAAGAGGAGGAGGAGGATTTTGGATTTATATCCTACCTTTCTCTCCTGTAAGGAGACTCAGGTTGATTCCCCACTGCAGAGTCGACTAGATTCGACCCAGTTCCCTGGGAATGAACACCAGTAATCTCAGTGGGCTTCTGTGATTCTGACAACTGAACATCAAGACCATTAACATTTGAACCATTCTTCCCAATTTCCTCCAGAAGCATGACCAACAAATTTCTGTCTGCCATTGTTGGCTGGATCATGTCAAGCAAGTCACTAGATGAACAGAGTGATTACATTTCCCAACAGGAATCCTAGTGCAAAGACCAGAAGATGGTCTGCAGGTGAAAACATGGTATTAATGACTTTCTGTCACTTAAGAACTTGGGCTGGCATTGTACTAACTATAACAGAGGGAGTATAAAGTTGTTTTCTTGAACAAAAAGATAAATATTGAGACTGACTGGATATGTAATGTAACCAAACAGCTGGGGAAGCAACTGGTTGGGAAGATGATGGTTAGTAGATATCGAAAATGAAGACTAATGTGAAGTGTGACTTACTATGGAAGTGAATTTAAATTATATATATGTATGTGTATGCATGTGTATGTAGGCTTATCAAAGCAACTTATCAAAGGATAGCAGTACATTTGTAAATTACCTCACAGTTCATGAGGTAACATGAAAATCCAAAGATTAATAAGCCTAGACTGTACCTCATTAATCACGCATATTTCAGAATGGCACAACTGCATCAATATTCCTTTCTCCTTTTGTATGGTGGATTGCACTTGATAGGATCATATACATTTCTGCAAGGAAGCCAATATGTCACAACTTGACAAATGGGCTCCTCCTGTTCGGAAAGCTCACATGATATTATTTCTGTATAACACTGACTAATGTAAGAAACCCAAGTAAGATAAATTATGTCAGAAATAAAAAAAAATGATTTGGGCCATTCCTGAAGGCAGTGAGGGAAGGAGTTAGTAGCTGGCAACTATGAATAGATCCAATTGTTCCATTGCTGTGATGTCAAAATTATATGTTAACCTAACTTTCTCTAAAGGGACTATCCTCTAGTTTTGATTAGGCTCTTTTAAAGAGCCTGGCCTATGGTAGTGATGACTTTTACAACCCAATCCAGAGGGCTATGGTGGCGGAGGATGGCACTGCTGGCATGCCACCATACCACCCCCAGAGGGGATCCAGGCAGCACAGGAAAAGGAGAAAAACCCAGGCACCAGAGAATCTCTCATAGGACCAAATGGACTCGATGGTACTGGGGGTGTTCCTGGCCCAAAAGCCTGGTAAAAATCAATTCAGGTTGGTTCTACCCCTGGGAACACTCCTAGCCTGCCCTTAGTCATGCTGGTGTCCGCAGTTATGCTGGTGCGGTTCTGGGGCAGGCATCCTCTTCCAGGTCAGATGCTGCACAGCTGCGTGGCACTTGCCTATCACCCTGAGGCTTTTAGCTGAGTCAGTGAGAGTCAATTAGCGACAGCTGGATCCCAACAAAGGTTCAGAGCACCATGTCCTTCAGGATCGTGGCCTTCTCAGTCAATATTACCTCTGTCTTGTCAGGATTCAGTATCAGCTTCTTCAGCCTTTGCCATTTCACCACAGCAGTCAGATATGTTCACAACATAAGCAGAAGATGAGTGATACAATTGTCCCTGGACTGCACCTTGGGTTGGCAAGCCTGGCAATCAGAGGAAAGATTGGAGACTGGGGCCATGATAAAAGGGGGCATGGGACTTTGGTGATATTGCTATCTCACTTCTGGGATGTTGTACTGGCACAGAGACTGACAACTGTTTTTTCTATGTTTCCCCCACTGCTGCTCCAGTAGCAGGCAATGGAGACAATTGGCATGAGGCCTCCTATGGACAATCACATAGTAGAACCCTAGGAACAAAAAATGTCCCTAAGCAAATGAAAATGATGAAGAAGTGTTTAGATTTATACCCCGCTTTTCTCAACTGTAAGCGGTCACAAAGCAGTTTCAAACTCCTTCCCTTCCTCTCCCCACGACAGATACCTTGTGAGGTAGGTGGGGCTGAGAGAGTCCTGAGGGAACTGTGACTAGCCCAAGGTGATCCAGCAGGCTTCATGTGTAAGAGTGGGTAAACCAACCTTTGGTGAGGCTGGCCGCAAATTGGCTGCCCCCCTCATGAGACCCCTGCAATATTTTGTCATCCCTGGCAGTGCCCTATATTCATCCTTAGGCGCTGCCAGCCCCTCCCGGCCAACATGGTTTTTTAGGCTGCCATCAGTTGATTTGTTATGCTGCATACTGAATTTTAAATGCTTTAAATGTATTTTACGTAATTTACTGCACATGATATTGTATTGTGAACCGCCTAGAGCCCTTCGGGGATAAGGCAGTCTATAAAATCCAAAAAATAAATAAATAAATCTATCTATATAAAAAGCTAACAGTGTTTTTGTTGATGATAGTATAACTCAGTAATTGCTGGGCCAATTCCTCTGAAAATTCCCAGCCACTATAGTCAGCCAGGTGAGAGTGTTTTTAGATGTTCACATACATGAAATTTCACACCTGGCCCCAGTAAAACACCTTTTTCCTGGTGCTCCATGGTGAAGGACATGCAGCTGCCTGTGTGTAACTGTCATCCTTAGAATGTTCGTGCAGCTTAGAATGTTCACTCAGATGGCCAAATATGAGCAGTGGAAACAGTACATAGGCAGTAACTCAAGTGGAAGTCAAACGCATACACACACATACAGATGAGGGAGAGGGAAGGGAGGGAGAAGGAGAGGGAGAATTGGCATGCAAGGGAAGAGAGAGGGGGAGGGAGAGGGAAAGGGACCTGGAGGAGGGGGAGGCATGCAAGGAAGAGAGAGGTGAGGGAGGGGAGACAGGAAGGGGTGGCATGCAAGGGAGGAGGAGGCAGGGGGGTTCAGCATCTTGATATGACCCACCCACCCTAGCAGAGTGGGAAAGGGAAGGGAAGGAGGGGGAGGGGTGGCATGCAAGGGAAGAGAAGTGAGCGAGGGAAGAGAGGGAGGGGCAACATGCAAGGGATGGGAGGGAGGGACCAGGCACCCTAGATTCCCTGAACACTGCGGTTACAGATTAGAAAATCAAACGCGTTACTCCGAGAGTAAGCTCGTTACAGCAATCATGACATACGCACGAATGGCTGCATCGCGCCCCTTAGAGGGTTTCCTCAGAAGCGACACCCATTGCCACCAACCAAACTTACTCCCAGGTAAAGGATCATGACCAGCCAGCCTAGATGTATGGGAGGGGTGCCTTTCCACCCCCCCTCCCCAGGAATGTGGGCACACACATCAATGACATCGCACAGTATCAGGCTGCGTGTTTGCATGAGCACGTACTGCTGGCCTCTGCAATTGATTTGCTGCTACTGTTCCTTTCCCATTTCGCCACAATAAGCCACAGCAACGCGTGGCCAGGCCCTGCTAGTAAATAAATAAAAACCTGGCTCTTTAGATCAGAGTCCACCGCTCTTATCCACTACACCACACTTTTCTTCCTGATTTATTTCATTTTACTATGAACTTCTAAAAGTATTATAAGTAATTTTGGATGGTATATTATCCACACCCTGTGGACAACTTATAAACATCAGCTTTTTAATGAGTCAGATGGGAAAAAATGCAGGCATTGCAAAAGGCACACCCTACAACACCATTCCTGGTCAGAGGCTAGGAAAATATCTCTAGGGGTTAAAAACAAAAACTATGAAGACAGAAAGGTAAATAAACATAGGATCAAAAGGCTTCACTCAATTGCATATATTGCATATCTTGTAGCCTAGATAAATATACAAGCAGCCCCCCCCCCCCACTGTTCATGCCAAACCATATTTTTGCATGAAAGTGTGCTAGGTCAGCAGGAGCTTTGCTCTTTCTCTGTTCAGTTAATCTCAAAATCTCTTCTTGCTTGAGTTTTTGGGTTGCAGATTACATAGGACTTTTGAAAAGCGTTATGCGTGCGGTTGGTTTGCTACTACTCCCAGAGACAGGATTCTGTCCTTTGTGTTGCACAACCCTGACATAGCTGAAGGTGCTTCTGTGGGGGGGAAATGGCTCCCCTGTCCACTCATTTCAGCACATTTGCTGAAGATACATGCTTGTGGTTACATCTACCATCTGTCTCTGTGTGCCCTTTGATTTTGCACTGGCACAGAATTAAGCTTCCTGAGAAACTCAGATACTGGCTCTTTTCAGACAAATCTTGTAAAACATTTTCAACCCTCCCCCCCCTTTTTTTTTGTTTGCACTCATCCCCCCGAAAAAATTCCGGGCTATCATTACCTGATTTTTCCATCTTTTTAAAGTTTAATGTTGAATTGATACTTCAGTGCTTCAGAGTCTTATGCTGCATTCCTTACTCTTTGTATAATCAATGCTTCAAAGATTGCATCCCCCCCCCCCCACACAAATAAAAGAACAAACAGCAAAATGCTGCAAATAAACAGGCAAGGGGGAACTGAGTGAACTCAGAAGGTGGCACCAAGGAGGAACTTCAGGAAAGCAAAGAAGTGTTGGAAACATAGTCAATAGACTGCACAGCAACTGAAGACATTTTCAGCCAGAGAATTGTTTAAAAAGAGGATTAATTTAAAATATTTTGAGGCTGGAAATAAAACGTTTTGGGTGGAAAAACAATGCAGAACTCCATGAAGGAAACATTTTATTTCCTGCCTCAAAACATCTTAAATGAATTGTGCAGCCCAGTATCTAGCTGTTATTTTCACAAAGATATGGGTGAACAGTGTGCCTACTGAACTCTCAAGACGTGTGCTTGGGGTAGAAGAAAATACAGAATACTGCCAATATGAGGTAGTGAAATTGGTTTCTTGTCAAACCAGACGACCCCCACCCCCCGTACAGCTTAAAAAAAGAGTCAGCCAAAAAATAACACTCTCTTATCCTTCTGAACCTAATATTAATGAGCAGAGATGTCAAAGAAATAACATTTTGAGGGAGTTAACTGAGATTGTTTAGTACTTGAAGTAACACTTCAGTTCAGTGACAAAATAAAGCTGGAAATATATTTGCTCCAGGGAAATTCAGAGTTCATAAATCTAAAACGCTTTCCTCTTCCCTACGTCCAGCATAATCTGCTGTCATTACAGAGTGTTTCACATTTCAGAAGGCAGCCAGAGTTAATGCAACATCACACATTAATCTAACACTAATGCAGAATTATAGGCTGCTATTCCCAACATTAGAAAGCCTTTGCAGGCAAGCACATTATTCACAGCACTTCAAACAGCATCTCCCACACTGTGGGGCCACAGGAGCAGCCAAGTCCAGCTCCTGAGTAGCTCCACAGAACACACCCTTGCTGTGACACCAGGCAGCAGTAATTTGTTTGAGTTGCCTTGAGTCAAGTGCATGCAAATACCTAACATAATATTTTAATGTCAGGGGGCTACTCAAGGAAATAGTATACTGGTTGAATAGCCTAAGAGGAAGGAATCTTAGGCTCAGCATGAAGGTTCCTTCTATTTGAGGAAGAGGAGAACATCCTGACATTTGAGTACTCCTTCTCCCACAATCCCTGGAGGCAGGATATTAGGTCATTTCCCCCAAGCCCTGAGGAGATGAGTATCTCCTCCAGTTCTGAGACGTCTGAGCTTTCAAAAGAAAACCAAAAAGTGTGTTGTCATTTGTTGCTGCCAACAGGACTTAACCTGAAGATTAATCAACTATGGGATGAGGCCAGAGGGCCAACCCCATTTCAGAGAAGAAACAATATTTAAAAATAGCAAAAACACAGGAAAAAAGTTTAAGACAATTATACCAAGACCAGGGATCTGCAACCTGCGGCTCTCCAGATGTTCATGGACTACAATTCCCATCAGCCCCTGACAGCATGGCCAATTGGTTTTTTACTGCAAATTAAGTGACTTTGCAGTCAGTGTTGTGAGTTTTTTGTGCCACTGCTCAGATTACAGAAGAAGAAAAGAACTCCATCAAACAGTAACAAACTTTAATACACAATGGGGCTAATATTACAGAATGGGAACGGCAGATCTGAAGAAAACCCTTTTTCCACTGCTTCTTACTCATATGGGCAGTGACCCACTTAAACAGTTACAAGATATCTTTTGACTAAGTGCTGAAGTACCTCTACAAGCTTCTAAGGAATACAGAGAATCTGGATGGAATAAAATCAGAAAAAGATTCTTTAAGGGGATAATGCAAAGACCGGGGCAGGAGAATTAGGCAAAATTCAAGCGCTGAAGACTACACAAAGCGTTCAGTATTAAATGCTAAGATATAGATAGTGAACTGTACGTGATTAAAACCATAAAATAAGCTTATGCTTGATAATAAAGTGTGTGATCATGAGATAACAAATATTTCTAGCACCACACACTGTGCAATGTGTTCCACTCAAGAAAGGGGAAAAACCCAGAGGAAAGAACTTGATTTAAGACACTTAGAAGCTGAATCTATAAGAAGCTATTATTTTCTATATGGATTTCCAAAAGGGAAGAAAAGCTGGGGAGATCTGGATCTCAGTAAATAACCCAAAAGGTAATCCAAAAGAAAGGAATGGAGGGGATCTTTTAGATATGGCTATCTGTTGGTTGGGGGGGGGGAATTTAAAATACATACTACTTGCAACTTTGGATCAAAGCACACCTCCCATGGAAACATAAAATATTTAGTAAGATTTCCACTCAAAGCCTACATGACTGAACTAGGTTTGATTGATTCCTGGCATATATTGCACCTGATGGACAGAGATTATACTTTTATTTCTTCTATTTCTAGTTAGACTATTTTCTTGTTTCAGCTTGTCTGATGCCCCGATTATTGCCTGGGATATGTTATTCTTATTTTGATCACGTCCCATATTACATTTTTAATTCTGAGTTAGATCAACTGGCTTATGGCATTTTAATGTTTCTCTTCTTAATGCTGAGACTTTTAAAAATCAGAGGATGGTTGAGTTATTAGAGTATTTTAATATTACTCAAGAAACAGCTAGTATTCAAGCTATTGAATAGGATGCTTGCAAAACTTTTATTAGATAGAGAATCCCTGTATATGCTTCTTTTAAGAAGTTATTTAAAGAAATGGGAAAAGTAATATTGAAAGATAAATTGAAATATTGTCAAGCCAACTTGTTAAATCTTCCACAACAGATTTTCACTGGGAATTGGAAAAGGTCAAATATAGATGAAATTGTACCGATCCAGGTGAGAAGCAGAGTGCACTGTGGCTTGTTGTTGCAAGTCATATTGAAAAAATGGTGAGACCCGGGTGGGGTACATCATATCATTTAAGATAGCAACAGAATAATTCCTTTGATCAAAGATGAAAAGAGTACAATACATACTGCCTCTACTGAAATAAATTTTACAGCTTCTTATGTTTTATTTTTAATGGAGCAGTAAAGGCAAGGAATGTTGAGGAAAAAACATTCAGAAACATTTTTCTCTCACCTTGATCTTTCAAAGTTAGATATTATTCAGCAACAGATTGTTGCCGAACCTTTGAACATGAATGAAATAGAAGCAGTGATAATGAACATGAATAATGGCAAATCTCCAGGACCAGATGGCTTTCCTTTTGAATGGTATAAAATCTTTTCAGATTTATTAATTCCCAGACTTAACAACTGTATAACAATATTTTTGAGTCTGTCTCACTGTCTCTGTCATCATATGATACCTGTATCACCATGATCCTCAAACCCGCTAAAGACTTTGCTCAAGGTACAAATTTTTATATCTATTTCTTTGATGAATGTAGATGCTATTAAGTGGTGTTCTTGCTAACAGACTTCAAAAGCTTGATACAATATTGGTACATGTAGACCGGCAACAATTTATATGAGGTAGGCAAGGCTCTGATAATTTTAGGATGGTCATTAATTTGGCTGCTTTAAATAGTACGAAATCTGATCAAGTTGCCACTCTCTGGCTCATTCCGCTTTTATTACAGAATAATACCACTTTCAAGCTTCTTTTTTTCGAGTGCTCTTTGAAGCTGTGTGAGACCAACTAAAATCCACTTGCAAACAATTGTGAAAGTGGTTTAGCATACTTATTATTTTAGGTAATGATGAAGGGGCCTCTGACTGGATGCTGAAAAAACTTTTTGACAAAATATACTGAAAATTTATTGACTAAATTTAATTTTCCTCACAATTTTTTGAAATGGATTAGAATATTTTTTTCTATTTCCCAGATCCAGGTGCTGACTAAAGGCATATTTTCTATGTCATTTCCTCTTGAGAGGGGAACTAATCACAGTTGCCCTTTTTTTTCGTCTTATTTGTTGTCTGTGACTGGAACCTCTGATTTGTACCATTAGACAAAGCAATGTTCATGACTGTATATAACTCTTTGAGTTTTAAAATTGTTCTTTATATAGATGTCTGTTCATTATGGAACCTCACTTTTCCACTCTTGCATTACTGAATATGATTAATACCTTTGGAGACTTACCTGTATATTCAGTTAACTGGTCAAAATCTGAGTTGATGTCACTGGGAGACAATGGTCCTTTCTGCACAACATAAATAAAACGTCTTGAAGATGTTGTAAAAAGAAATGTTTTGGCTTTTTTTGTCCATTTAGCATGGACAAATAAACCACTGGCAGGGAAAGCAGTTCTTTTTCCTACCTCCCCCCACCCCAGCTCTCACTTCCAGTTTCCACTGAGCAGCTCACACCCACCATTTTCTGCCCTCTTCAAGGCAGGTGAGAATCACAGGCAATTCGTGTCATCATAGATATCCCATTTAAAACAAAAAAGAGAAAAAAGGACATGTGCATGGGATTGCCAGGAAAAAATAACTTTATTAATGAACTTTATACACTGAAAAGACACGCAGATGAGCTGCAAGCAGAGGAAATCTATGGGTATATTCTGCAAATGGTAGCAGCAAAGAATCTCCTGAAGAGGGAAGAAAATGGCAGGTGTGAACTGCTCAGTGGAAACTGGAAGTAAGAGTGGGGGTGAGGGGAGACAGGAAGAATAAAACATATCCTTGTATTGTCGAAGGCTTTCACGGCCAAATTCAACTGGTTCTGGTGGGTTTTCTGGGCTGTGTGGCCGTGGTCTGGTGGATCTTGTTCCTAATGTTTCGCCTGCATCTGTGGCTGGCATCTTCAGAGGTGTATCACAGATTTTAAATATCTTCAAAAGTGAAAGCAGGTAGGAGGCTCAGAGAATGAATGATGAGTTTCTCTACTTGCAAAACCTTTCCCCTGAAGCGCTGAGCAATCCCAACAGAAAGCCAGAAAAAAATGCTCCAGATCTTGCTTGTATCTTTCTTTGATGTGACATAGCCCAGTGATGAGAGATGACCATCAGAGAGGAGACATGAATACTATTCAACATGATTTCAAGATATTATGATGAAATGTCACTGTGACATTTCCAAAAATAACAGGCTCAGTTTGATCAGATGGTTCCCCACAGTGATCGGGGGAGGGGGGAATGCTTGAGACAGAGCAGGAAAGACATTTTTTTTTTGAGATTTGAGATTAATATGAAATATTAGATGATGATGAAAGTACTCTACTCTTGCTGGTTATGACTTGGTTTAATTTTCGTAGGTGTCAACCATCAAATATCATGAAAAAGAATGGTAGAAATAGAATTGTGAGTAAGTAAGTTTAGTACAGTCATTGACCAGTCATCATATAAAAATAAAATTGGCAAGCATACACAATAGAAAATACAAAACTAAGTTAGAATCTAGACTGAATTAAAATAATCACTAATTTAAAATTAAAAAGTTCAAAATCCTTTTGCAGATACACTATGCAAACTTGGCCATATTAAGAGTTGTCCTCTCATTGGATCCAGTTGTTAAAATAAGAGATAATGGGTTGTTTTAAATCTCTACCCAGGTATTTACAGAGAACAGGGTCAATCAAGAGTTTGCATTCCTCAGTCTTCTTGTTACAGTCAAAGGTGTTCCAAGGTATCATAAGAGCCATTGTGGCATGTACATAAGCAAACTTCTTTTAAGATCTTATTTTGTTTGTCAAACCACAGCTTAGTAGGTAAAACACTGTGTCTCAACAACATAAAACTTCTCAACTTTGAAACATCCAAATGTCTAGTATTCAGTCAAGGTAGTGAGATCAAAGAGAAATTATTTAATTCTGTTGTTATCATGAGTTGTTTCGAAAATAGAATTGTATATTTTTAAGGGCACTGAAGGCAATGGGCTTAGAAGGGAGTAACTCTGTTTAGGATTGCACAGTAAGGGGTGCAGGGAGCTACAGAAATAAATCTAAGCACAAAGGGATCTAAACAACAATGTGGATGAGAGACCGCTGCAAGCATCATAGAAGAGACAAATAACAAATGCACATTTTTTGAAAACAAAAATCAGTATTGTTGCAGAGGAGAGTTTTGGCTCTAGTGTGGATTTCATTTTCTTCCCAAGTGTAGATGTGCCCTCCTGTACCACTGACAGACTTTTGAAAGTAAGAGATGAACCACTGTAATGTCTTATAATTTTGGTTTTGGCCATCAAGTTACCTTAAGTTTGTTATCAAATTACCTTACCTTGAAGGAATTACCTTAAAACCAGTAAGCAAAGTAACAAAGTGTCTCTTCTGGTGAAAGGGCTCTAGATGACAGGTTAACAACTATGATTTCTTCCAGCTTCTCCAAAAAAATTGGGTTGATTTAATTTTCTCTTGCTGGACCTATCAAGAAAATAATGGCTCCTACTATTTTTTAATCATAGCTGTCCTCAGATGTAGTAGCTAACTCCACTCGATCTGTAGTATCTCCCTCAGAAGAGCTAAGTTGTTCACCTAATCATATCATTTTTTAAAATAGTTTTTAAAAATTTTGATTCCATGCATAAACTTTATTGGCTTTATAATCTCTTGTAACTCTAGTAAATTTCTTTTGTTTTAATTCTTTTAGTTTATCCATAAGCTCTTTTAGTGAGACCTAATTCTTGAATCCTATTCTCAAATCTACTCGGCTGAGTCTGATTTTTTTAAACTGGATTCCATAAGATCTATCTCCTTCCCTATTTCCTCCTCAGTAGCTTTATCTGTCACTGCACTATTAAAGTAATTGATTAGTCAGAGAAATAGGATCATTGCTTTGATGGTGATAGCAGTCCTAGCTGTTTATGCAGCAAAGACTTAAATAATGCAGCCAGCAAACCTAACTCATGCTCACTGAAGCACCTTTTTCTGCTGCGTCTTGACCCAGTCTTGATCGGCTTTAAGGTAATACCTACAAATGGTTTATGCAATTCTGCTATTACGTGATTACTAAATGATGATATGAGATGTTTTACCTAAATTTGTACCCGTTTATATATACAAATACCGGTACTTACAATATTTGCAGCTTGCAAAGAATAATTCTTGTAGCTCCTTCAGGCTGGACAGCGATTCCTATTGCTCTGCTGGGGAAATGGGAGTTTCCCCCACGAAACAGAAGAGAAACATCTAGAAAACCTGTCCAATTATTTTTTCCATCTGAAGATGAGAGCTGTATTTGATCACCCCTGGATATGACCAGTTGTGAAATGCACATGTTTAGATTGTGAAGTCTTTGTAAGTTGTAGAATATTGTGTGGATCCTTTGGTGTATGATCAGTTTGTGTTTTGTTGGTGATTTGCAGACTTTGTGTACACTGATTTCTGTCTTTACACTTTATATATTTAGCAGTTACTGTCTTACATTTATTATACTTCATTTAGTATATGTCTTTATGCATCCTTCAGTACAGTATTTTCCCCTGTTGATAGACTTGATCAAATACAATGGGAATGCTCCCCTATACAAAAAAAAAGGGAACATTTCTGCACAAAGGAACTAGAAAATTAATATATGTGTGGCTGGCTGTAGGATTTCATATGTGCAAATCCAGGCAGATTTGGGGGATCAGAGCTGTACAAACTTTGCCAGATAATAGATGTGCAATAAGGTCAGATTAGATATGAAAACCAATGTCACTAATCTCTTTTAAAAAAATTATAATTTTATTGGGTTTTTTACAACTACAACAAAACTAACACAAAAAGGAAAAAATGTGATCCAGCCACCCTATTCTCCTTACAAAACAAAAGCTTATGCTGCATAAACTACATATAGCTAATTGACTTCCCATCCAGAGCCTATTGTCAGTCTTATCCATAACATTATTACATTGTTTATTTAACCACAAGCCCAACATAGGTTCCTCGTTTTTCCTAACTCTTTTCTAATATATCAACTTGCAATTTGAGGCAATTAAAAAACAAAAAGAAACAAAAACTTATCCTCCTAACCTAATTTTCCATAGCTAAAGATTTTTAATAGAAAACCAGCGTTGCTAATCTCAATGGGAAATTGGTACAGCCCATGAGATTCAAACAAGTGATTTGCCTCATGTCCAGATTAGTGTGTTTGTGGCTAGGATACATTTTTTAAAAAATAAAAATATTGGATTAGACTATCAGAAACTTTTTAATCAGCACAGCCCTTCACATGTTTTTACAGAGCTTAACTGCAGCCATATGTTATCCCTCGGTCTCAGTCCTTATGGATCTTTATCCTACTGCTAGCTAAGGCCCTTTCCGCATGGGCCATTTACAGCGCACTAACTAACACGAAGCTGCCATTTTCCCACCACGCTTCCCGAATGGCAGCAGCTGGAAGGCGTCATGTACGCCAACCCAACCCCCAGCATGGCCGTGCAGAAGCAGCCTAAGATTCAGTGGCAGCAGGTAACAGTTTGTGCTTTAAAAAGAGCTTGCTGAGCTAAAGATTAGCAGCATCTCTCCTCATACATTAGCATGGACTAGGCTGTTGCTCAAGGAGACATAGAAACTCTAAACTATCCTGATAATCCTCACCTGTTCTGTCAATTCTTTGCTTTTCAGTTCGGAGCCACACAATCCTCACAAGAGAACTGCCAACTGGGGATTTGCTAAAGAAATCTGTTTAAAGCAAGCATAAGTCATTGAAGCAAATCATGTTGACAGCCTCCAAGAAATTCCATTTGCTGAGCATGAATGACTCCCACCCATTGTAAAAAGAGATATAAGGATCAGAATGCCGTTACCCACAGCCTGTGTTACTTTTGGTTTATCTCCCAGCATGCCAATTTTTCTCCCCGATCAAGTTATAACAAAGATAACTGAGAAGTAAACTTGTTAAACCAATTAAAATTGACCCTAGAAAATGCCAATGGCTGACTTATATTAATTACTGAAGAATTTATGAATCAGTTTCTATCGTAGGTTTATTTCTTATTTTCCCTGGAAGCAAGTCCTTTCCATGAAGCTGGTTTCTTGTTTACCAACTTCTCATCCGAAATAGAAAGACACAGCAGACAAAAGTTGTGGGATCCAACACAGCAGGAGGAAATCATATGATCCAACCCAGTAACCACCCACAAAGGACTAAGATCACACTTTTCTTCACTCAAAGTGAACTCAACAGTTGGGTATGTGAACCTTATTTTTCTCTACCCTCCATTAGCTGAAACCTCATCCTGACAAGACAGAGGTTATCTGGGTTAACAGAGAGGCCAGGGACTTCAGATCTTTCTTATCTTGGAGAGGGTTATACTTTCCTTTAAAAGCCAGATTTGCAGCTTGGGAATACTACTTGACATAGTGGTTATCTTAGAAAACCGCTTTTGTGGCTCTAACTGCTTTTGCCCAGCTCTGGCTGGTGCATCAACTGTGTCCTTTCCTGGGTCAGTCAGATGTAGCCATAGTGATCTGTGCCTTAGTTACATTCAGAAGACACATCATTATGTTGCTGCCTCCAAGGAAGATGCTCGGATATTTGGGCAAAAAGTCTATGGTAGAAGCTAGATTTGCCAAATACCAGAGCGTTTCCTTCACCCTTCGGGATGTGATGACATCACCTCTAAAAGTGACATCATCACATTGGAACAAGGGATAGGCCTCATTATAAACCTGGAAAGACCCCTGGTGATCAGCTGGACAGCACTGGGAGAGGGTCTCCAAATTGGGGGATCCCCCATCCCTGGGAGGTGTCTAGCAACCCTATGTTTTATTGATATTGTAAGCTGCCTTGAGCTCTACAGGGGAGAAAGGCAGCATATACATTTATTTTAAATAAATGAAATGTTTTCCCTTCCACATCATGTCAGCAACTATTTAAACATATAGACTGCTCTGAGTCAGGAGCAGAGAATTATTAAATTAAAATGAGACCACAGGTAAGGCCTAGCATGACTGAGAGACTGACCCATGCTCTGCTAGATTTGGCATCATATCTACATTTATCCACACATGACAAGGCCTACTAGGCAACCCAGAAACCACCAGAATGGGATTTAACAGTTTTCCCCCAGAAATGTAGCTAGATTAAATGACAGTATCCACTAACCTGTGCTAATGGAAGCCAAGCCATGTTTAGATAACAGAATAAAGTATTGAAAGAAACTGTATTTCCCTCCTCAAATGTCAGATTAATCTGCCATATTTTTAAATGAATACATAAAAGCTTACTGTAATTCAGGGTGACTTTTTCACTTCCAGTTTAATCTTTACTCAGCAGCACAAGTTAAAAAAATGTGAAGCATTATGAAGCCAAAGTATACAGTATACCTGCACATATTCTGAGTTTCATATACGATGCATTTCAAATGTAAGTTTTTAGGCTTATACCTCTTGATAATTTCTGACATTAAACCAGCTTCTCTGCATTCATTCCATGCTTCCATAAACTTATATTCTTGCCTTTCACATTATTATTCCCTTTGGAAGAAGCAGCCAACAGATTGCATAGCTCCTTTCATCTCCCCCCACCCCCCCCTTCCGAATACTTTTATTCCTTCAGTGTTAAAAGCAATTTTCTGTCAGTAAGAATGCTAGAAGAGTTGATAATCTTAAAATGACTGTATTCTGTTTTCCTATAGAACACCCCTGAGAAATGGCTACTGTCAGGTTCTTCCTACATCTAAGCCTTACTGGAAAAAGTTCTCGATAGGTTTCTACTGTCCCAGATAGCTGTTTGGCTAAGCAGCTCACTGTTTTTGTTTGGGGGTGGGGTGGAAAAGGAGTCCATCTATACATGTGCATCCTAGGTTGAAAGCAAAACAGGGCTAATTTAGACTGGGTTCCTGGTTTTGAGAGCCAGTGTAGTGTTGTAATTAAGACTGGCAGATTCTAATATGGAGAAGTGGTTTCAATTCGTTACTCCTCCACATGAAGCTTGCTGGGCGACCTTGGACCAGTCAGAGTTCTCTCAGAACTCTCTCAGCCCATGCAGAGGCAGGCAATGGAAAGCCACCTCCAAACTCTCTTGCCTTAAAATCATTACGGGGTCGCCACGGCGGCTGTGACTTGACGGCACTTTCCACTATCATGTAGTTTAGGTCAGGTTGGTATGGACATGAGATTTCATTTCTGTCTGTTTTGCTGTTTAGTGGTAAAATGGGAGTATCTTTTTAAAAACTCTGTGATGTGCCTAATCCTAGTTTTTCATGTCTCACAGCCTCCACATCCAAGCCACATGAAAATGGCAAGTGGATGTATACTGATTTTATTGCAGACAAAAACACCAAATAGCGTGCTTCTTCCTTGTCATCCGCACATCAAAACCACCTCTCTAGATAATGGATCTTGCAGGATATGCCTGAGCTGCAGCTATTTTGCAACAATTACAAGCAACTCCATTTTGAGATTAAATGCATTGAATTAAGGAAGAAGATGGTGAAGTGGGAGAACAGTCACCTGCCAAGGATGGAGTAACCAGACAGTCCACAAGAGTGCCCTGTTGTTTCACCCATGGGAAGGTAGGCTTTATAATAGTCCTTTCCCACCACCCACAAAAGTGGGAGCAGCAATCTCCTGCTTTCCAAAATAGCAGAGGAATAAAATAATGAGGAATTAATGGAGCTCTGTGCTGAAATTAAAAGATATTTCTGGAGTGCTGTGTGGTTTCTGGGCTGTATGGCCATGTTCTAGCAGCCTTCTCTCCTGACGTTTCACCTGCATCTGTGGCTGGCATCTTCAGAGGATCTGAGAGGATTTCAGATCCTCTGAAGATGCCAGCCACAGATACAGGTGAAACGTCAGGAGAGCATGCTGCTAGAACACGGCCATACAGCCTGGAAACCACACAACACCCCAGTGATTCCAGCCGTGAAAGCCTTCGACAATACATTAAAAAGATATTTCATTTGTCTGAGAGCTAAGTGACATATGAGGGCTGGAATCTGTGATCAGATTCTCCAACATGTAATTCAGCTGTAAAAAACAAGTCCCTAGTGGGAGGAGGGGTGTGTGGTGGAACTGAGTTCATAAAAATAGGGGAAGAAGTATAGAACCCTTTAGAATAGCGGCAGGTGGGAGGGAGCTTTTAATTCCTCATACCTTCTGATGCTGGAATTACAGTCTCTCCCTTCCCAGTGCCCCCATCTACTTTTGGTAGCCCAGTAGCCCATTGAGGCTGGCGTCCATCACGGCTCCATCCTTGACTTTTCCTGCAGTTTGTCCCTGAGCTCTCAATAGCAGTCAAGTGCTCTGGATATTTGTTGGGGAAAGTGTAGATATTATTTCTACTTTTCTTAATATGGTGCTGCCATACAAATTAAAAACAAAATCAATCTTAATGGGATTGGGAACAAGTGGAAAATAACAACAACAACAGTAACAATAATACAATGGACATTGCAAAGAAATTCTGTGTCTACTGTGTCCTGGGCACTTGCTCTAAGGGTAGGTCTAGAGATAAAATAATTTAGATGCCCTTACTCAACTTTGTCCTTGAGCAGAAAAAAAATACACCTCAGGCAAAAGGAAAATGAGTTTAAGTAATGCCAGCAATGTTCACAAAATCCATTAAAAATAAGGCAGTTATTAACATAAAATCCTTGAAGGGGCGAAAGATGGTTAGGACAGCTGAACTAATTACCTTCCTGCAACATCCAAAGCGATTCTGTTTTTCCTATTCTCAAAGAGAAGTGGGAATAGTAGATTTTAAAAAATGCGTAGCATTGCACTGAACTCTACATTTACGTCAGTCTGCCTGGTTGTAAAGATTCACTGATCAAACAGAACTGCATGATGCACAAAAATGACAACCTACCCCCACCCCCCACCCCCGGTTTATCTTGAGCTGATGTGTGATATATTCTCAATATCCTTGAGATGAAATTTATTTATTCATAGGCTATCCTTTCCCTTATGGCTCAGGGGTGAGGACAGAGAAACAAAACTCTGACATTTCTCATCATCTGTTGTGTGTAATTATAGAATCATACCTGATTTAGGACCCTCCGGCCTCTCTTTCCCCAACTCCTTCCCCTTTCATCCTTTCTACAACTTTCTTGAAGTGAGGCAAATAATTTTCTTCTTTTCTTTTGTATCTGTGAAAGTCAGCTGTAACTCAAAAAAAGCTCATACTGGAATAAATATTGTTAGTCTTTAAGGTGCTGGTCTAACTATATTACTGGAACTATATTACTAACAGACTGAAAATGTTTTTGATCAAATCTAGGAGCCAGCAAGCAAAAAAAGAGCGGTGGAGTCCAGAATGCAGCAGAGACAGAAGAGATGCTGTTCCTTCTGTTGTAATGATCTCCTTCCACATCTGTTTTTCAACACTACCTGGAATTCACAGCAAGGAACCTTAGGGTTCTTCCTCCAACTAAGGCCCCTTCCGCACACACAAATAATGCGTTTTCAAACCACTTTCACAACTGTTTGCAAGTGGATTTTGCTATTCCGCACAGCTTCAAAGAGCACTGAAAGCAGTTTGAAAGTGCATTATTCTGCATGTGTGGAATGAGCCTAAGGAAATCAAAGGAGATAGCCATGTTTGGTGCATCAGCCATATACCAGAAAAGGAGAAACTCCCTGACTTAGGCCGTTTCTGCACGAAGGCGGAAACGGCCGGGTCGGTGTTTATGACGCCGACCCGACAACGCTAGGACCATCTGCATGGACGGTCCTGGGAACAGCCGGGCAGCCGGCGCCACGGAACGCCGGCGCCCGGCCGACCCGGCATAGACTCAGCTTCGGCGCCGTCTCCGAGGCCTGTTTCAGGGACGTATGCCCCTGGTTCTCCCGCCTGCTTCTGCTCCAGCTCCAGGCGCCAGGGCAGGTGTCCCGGTCCCCAGGCGTGTCCCCGGGCGACGCCACCGGCAGGCCGGGGACAAGGTGAGTGCCGGGTGGGGGAGGTGGCGTGAAGCCGCTGCCGTTCGCTCAGCAGCGGCTTCACTGCGGCGTTTCCCCAAAAAGAGCGCTGGGAAGCGCTCTGGGAAAACGCCGGCTTCAGGCCGGGTGGGCGGCGCGAGGGCGGCGCGGCTGCGTTGCAGCTGTGCCCCCTGTGCGAATGGCGGCCTGGAGACGGCGTTTTTACCGTCTCCAGGTCGCCATTCATTGCCCGTGCGGAAATGGCCTTACTGAAAAAAATCAAGCAGCAGGGCCTAGTATTAAGGTATTTGTTACAAGCTAGTGTGGTACAATGATTAGTGTCAAACTGGGGAGACCCAGGATTGAATATCCACTCTACTTGTTGGGTAACATTTAGCCAGTCACATATTCTCAGCCTAACCTTCCTCATAGGGTTGTTGTGAAGATCAAATAGAGGAAAAACTTTTGGGTCCACAGTGGGAAGAAAGTGGGGTATAAATAAAAAAAGTGTCCCTGGTTAATAACAACAAAAACAATGGAAATAAGAATACTGGCTACATAGGTAGCTTCTTACAGAATAATGGGTGACAGGTCCTTCTATTAGAAATGTTTCTACAATTGTACAGGAGGGAAAAACCAAAAAGGGAGAGGCAGAAACAACAAACTGAGAGAGGAAGAGACAACCGATAGCTTCTCAGTAAGTTCCACTGAAATCTTTTCTAGCCATATTGTAATCAAAATGAGAACAGAGTTTGAACTTCAAATCCCGCACATTTCCTTGGAAGTGCTTTAATGTAAATTGGATAATTAGATACATATGGGTAAAATAAACTGTGTGCATTGCCGTCTTCTAGAAGTATGAATGAAACTGTAGTTAAACACTCAAAGTAATTGTTTAAGTTATGAAACCCAATGCCCAATTGAAAATGTCTGCTTTTAAGCATCTGCTATGGTAGATACAAGAGCTATGTTCACTTTCTCCTGCATAGCTTTTCTCCTGATGTATTGTGCATAGTGCTGTGGATCACATTACTTAGCCGTGTCCAGAAAATAGGTAAGCTTCACCTTCTAAGGCTACATCCACATGTCACTAGATACTGAAGTAGCGCCGCAATGCAGTAGCCATCTGCAACTGGATTTTCCCATGTGGAGAAGTCACTCTAGCTACAAACTATTTCCAAGGCTCAGCAGCAGCACACCATCCAACAGTGCCTGAACGCGGCCTAGTGGGTTCTTCTGCAATAAATTAAGATTGCCAAATGCCACTCTTGAGTTCTCAGAAAAAAGTTTCCCTCTGTCCTGTTCCCCCATATTGGTACCCAAAGGGGAACTTGGTGACAAGACTGAGAAAAAACGTTATTTTTCACAGGGGGACCAGCTTGTGTGACTGCCGGTATGGTGCTGCAGTGATGAAGTTTTAACGTGGCAGACTTCCTCATAGTTTTCCTACCCAAGTCCCCCAACAACAGTCATTCCCTTTCTCCTGTGCCACTGGAGCGGTTTCAATTTTTTAATAAAATGGCAATTTCATATAATTGCATTGATTTACCTTTATAACAGTCTGCAAAGAGTTCTGTGTATTTCCTGTTTCATTTTTTTTAAATAAAGTCTCTTTATATCTCCCCAATGGAAAGCACTAGAAACTTAACTTGAACAAAAAGGAAGCTGAGAATTCACAGCAAATGTTACACTTATTGTTATACCAGTATATCAGTATAACATATGCAATTACCAGTTTTTTTAAATCCCCTTAGTGGTGGGGGAATGGCCAACAAAGTGGCAAGATGAGGGGAAATGGCTGCCATGTGGATGGAAAAATCCCAAACTTTCTCAACCACATGGCAGCCATTCTGCAATATGGCAGCCATCCCACCATAAGTTTTAAAAAAGAAAATAGTGGGCAGACCCAGGAGGGTGAATGAATGCACCACAATGCTGTAGGGAAGTGTGGGGGCAGGGAATCCAGCCTCCCAACAGCATTAAGCCCAGGTCAGACAGTCCACATGGAAATGGCCCCAGTGATGCCAAACAGATACCTTTCTGTCCCATCAAACTCCCAAAGCATCTATTACACAGTTTTCCCTTCGTCTCATCTTCTGCAGACTTTTGGTTGCCAGGTACCCAGCACTTAGGGCTGCCAGCCAGAAGGGGGAGCTATCAACACAACAGCATGAAGTCATTGGAAATGCTGCTCTAGAGCGGCATGACAACACTTCTGCGTTTGCTTCAGAAATGAGTCACACTGTCAATAAAATACTTTTCCCCCTGTTCATTTGCTGGCCTACTAAAAAGAGCCAGGGGTTGTAGGGTAGTTAACTTCCAGGTGGAACCTAGAGATCTTTTGATCTCCAGACAATCAAGATCAGTTTCCCTTGAGAAAATGACTGCTTTGGAGGATGGACTCTGTAGCATTATACTCTATTGAGGTCCCCATCCTCCTCCAACCCCACCCTCCCTAGGCATCACCCCCCAAACTTCCAGGTATTTCCCAATCCAGAGCTGCCTTGGAACTTCCTAATCCTCAGATGACCGGGAAATGCCTGAAGATTTCCAAGAGAGACAGGATGGGGAGAGGCCCAGGATTAAAGGAAGAGACAATGAGCAAGATAGGGACAAGGTTACATGAGGCTAGGGCCACCTGTTCTGCAAGAATGTCTGAATGCTGTCCATATAAAAATACGCAATATGCACTAAAAGCTGACATATCAAAGACAACAGGCTAAAATCCTGACATGCTAACTTGTTAGGTTGCAGGGGCATTTTCATAAATAAACACACAGAGGTCGAATCCCCACTTGAAATTTGCACGCAGATCCAAACCTGTTAGTTGTGAAACCATCTCCTCTTCATCGGAGTTTCTCCCTCCCCACCGCAGCAAGCACACAGCAGACACACCCGGTTGCAGAACTCTTAGCAATCCCCACTACCAGGCGAGCTCGCTTTGCTGGCCTCCCCTGATTGGCTGGCATGCCTTGATGGGGCAGGACCTTTTCCCACTGCGGAAACGAACATTGTCGGGGCATGATCAAAAAAACCCAACATATAAAAGTTTAATGTTTAACTCCAAACAGCTAATCGTTACCTGTGTAAACCATTAACGATTCAAAGTTACATGTTTGATTGTTTAACGTTTGCATCCCCTTCTGCTGGCCGATTGCAAAAGCAGAAATGAAACCAAGGAAAGGCTGCATGCGCATCGCAGCGCTGATTGGTTGCCTGAATTCCGCGTCACATTCCAGGGCAGGAAACAGGTCAGGGTTTCAACCTTCATCCCTCCCCTTGGGTCAGTTCTGAACCGTGTTAATGGGGTCTATGCCACTTGTAACCAGGTCCTGCCGGAACGTGGATGAACGGGGAGAACGAGCGCCAGAAACGGAATCTGCCACACAAGCAATGGGGAGGTCATCCCTCAAACCTGGTTAGTTTGTGTTCTGAAACCTGGCTAAGACGGTAGTGGGGATTTGACCACACATACTCCCAGAGCATCCCAAGCACAACCATCTACCAGAGTATAGAATGAACACATAAAGTGAAGAAATGTCTTGACCAAGCATGCTTTGTGCTGGCAAATGGGAAAATGTGCCTTTCTGAATTCACATATGTGAGGCTCAGGTATACAGTAAAGTCAGGAACGACAATGTATTTTAATAGGGCTCAACTTTCTTTTAAAGAATCTCATTTAAGGCATTGAGTATAAGATGTGCTGTACAAACACTGACCTCTCAGTATGCTTATTTTGTAAGCGCGGTTTCTTCAAAGACTTTCCCAGTCACTTATGCTGTGCCAACTTGTGTTTGCTAAAATATTTGCTTAGCACCTCTCAGTATTTCTCCCTTATCATCCCTATGCAGATCCTTTGTGCATATATTAAAAGCCTTCTGGGCACACCACAAGAAAGCTGGAATAGAAGCATTTACATTCAAGACCAAAGTTTTCAGTATTTTATTGCCTGCTTTCTGGGCATACTCCTATACTTCTAAGTCAAATCATCTAGACTTTCAATACACCTGAGCTCCTTGAATGAAGGACAGAGTAAAAATAGAATGGATTGTTATGACTGCAAGAAACTTGTAGTGTGGCATGGTAGTTAAGAGTTGTGGACTCTAATATGGAGAACTGGGTTAGATTCCCCATTCCTCCACATGCGTAGCTGACTCTAATCTGGTGAACTGGGCTTGCTTTCTTACTCTGTATGAAGCCTTCTGGGTGATCTTGGGCCAGTCAAGGTTCGCTCAGAACTCTCTCAGCCCCACCTACCCCACAAGGGCCCCTTCCACACATGCAGAATAATGCACTTTCAATCCACTTTCAATTCACTTTGTACCAGAATCTTACTGTGTAGAATAGCAAAATCCACTTGCAAACGATTGTGAAAGTGGATTGAAAGTGCATTATATTGCATGTGCGGAAGGGGCCAAGGTGTGTACTGTGGGGAGAGGAAGGAAAGGAGTTTGTATGCCGCTCTGAGACTCCTTAAAGGTAGAGAAAAGCAGGGTATAGAAAATCAACTGTTCTTAAAAACACAGGGCAACTCCTGTCAACAGATCTCATCAACAGAAGATATTAATTTATATACTTTATTGTTCTCCAGTGGGGACTAAACAGCTTTCACTGTTCTCCTCTCCTCCATTTTATCAACACAACAACCACCTTGTGGACTACGCCAGGCTGAGTGTGTGTGATTGGCCCAAGGTCACCCAGCAAGCATCTATGGCAAAGCAGAGATTTGTTTCTTAGCTATCTAAGAGCATTACTAGGATCTCTTGGAGCAGGAATGCAGATAGCTTACAGTTCTTTCTTTGGGTTGCCTTGGGATCCAATCTTAGCTTATGCACCATTTCTTTCCTTAGATTCTCTTGATATATTGATCCTCACAACTTCCCCCATTATTAAACAAACTGCAAGCTATGGTTTCATCAGAAGTGATGTCACTTGACTTGACAAATTGATCAGGTTGCCTGAACAGAAGCAAACTCTACTGGCATTTAGAAAAGCTGGCCAACTACCCAGGGAGGCTTGGAAACCTCCCAGAATTACCACCAATCTCCTGGCTAGAGAGATCAATTCCCCTGGAGAAAATACATGCTTTGAAGGGTGGACTCTGTGTCATTATCCCTTGCTGAAATCCCTCCCCTCCTCAAACCCCACATTCTCCTGGCTCCATCCCCAAATCTCCAGGAAATTCCCAACTCAGAATTCTCAACGTAAGACAAAAACAACTGGTCTGTTATGACCTTCATCAACCTTGCAAAGATCAATGGTTGGGAACAATTTTTTTGTGAAAGAAGAATGAAAAAAGGCTCTGGGGTAATTAATATGTCAGGAAATAGGTGTGCTTGTACTTCCTGGAAAGTTTACCAACCAGAGCTTCATCATTCTCAAATAACCCACAACAAACAGCATTTGTTACATATGCACCATCTTCTAGCGCCCTGCAGGCTGCTCGTGGCTAAAACCTTGATGAGAAAACAGAAATTATGAAACCTGTTCAAAAGGTACCTTTCGGGGGAAAGTATGCACTTGAGTGTGATTGAGGGAGACATTAATGGCTATTTCTGTCAAGACAAACTACAAAGATTATTCAGACGAAGATTTCTTAGTAGTAAGGTTGTTAACAGTTCATTAATTTGCTGAGTGGCTCTCAAAGGATTAAAGAAACAGGCAGGAGAAAACCTGACTGATAAAAATGGTGAAACGGCTCTCCTTGAAACTCAGAAAGCCTGCTACAAAACTATCAGTTTTTCATTGCAGAGGCTGCAATTCATAAGTTAGTCACGTTTTAAGAAGTATTTTTATCAATACGGTTGTGAGCGTGTTCATGTTCCTGGTGTCTCCAACTGTGTTGGTGCAATACCAATAGATTAGAGTTGAAGTGACTATGAAGTATTCTTTAAACACTTGCCTGGTTAAAGACAGAGGACACTATCACATGTAATGATCAGTAAAGCAGTACACTATATTGAAAGTTTCCTCACTACTCCTGTAACGTTCCCAATTCCACTATATATGAGGGACATGTTGGCAGTGTTGCCCAGGCAGCAAACTGAGGCTGGCTACAACTTCCCACTGAGACCTGAATCCAGGTTACAAAGATTCAGGCCATTTATGCATGCACTATTTATCCTGCAGTTATTTGCTTCACAGTAGGATTCCCCCCCACCCAGTTTTTTGTTTACATGGATTCTCCAGCTGCAAAAAGTCTCTAGCTGAGCTCACTGTCATTTTGCCTGCTTGCCACTTTCTTGTCCTTGTCATTTTCACACAAACCTCCATCTACTGCCTTTTTGGGGGGTGGGTGGGTCCATCTTTGGTCTACTGTTAATTCACTAGACCATGTAAATTTTATGACAATTTCAAGGGTCTGTCACTCCTGCAATGGACCCTCAACATGATTTTTTAAAAACCCAGCCATCCTTCTGAAGTGGTGGTTGGAAAAGCAGGAGAAAGTGCTGTTGTGTGAGTGGAGCCAGGAAGGAGCGAGAAAACCTGAAGACAGCTAAACACATGCTGATTCCGTTCACTTTCCCTGTGAAAAAAAAGGAAAGGTCACACCTTGAGAGCTTTCAGAAACTGTGGAGATTCTCTGATCTGAGAGCCCGGTGAGTTCTGAAGTGGGTGAACATGTATGCAACCAAGAATACAATCTGAAAGGAATGTATGCTCAATGTGAAGGAGACCTTAAGGGTGTAAACAGCATCAGGGAGACATTTGCCAAGGCTACGTCAACCAACTTTTCCCTATTCCATGCCCTCATTGCCTTTTACAACCAAAAAGATCTCTGCTCTGAGGCCTGCTCATAAGAGGCTAATCAGTGGCAGGTGGTGCCTTTCTTAATATGCCTTGGTGTTCCAATACCTTCTCTTTTAACCAGAGGAAATTGTGAAGTGCTGGAGATTTCAGCTGCCAAACCAAGATACATCGCTGTTAGGTTTCCTTCAGCTTACTGGCCACAGTAGTCACTGGCCTTAGCCTCTCTCATGCTGGCTCTTTGGTATGGCAAGTTGTTGGTTTGATGAATGGCTCCTGAAATGATTCCTTGCTTCATTTTCTATGGTCAGCCCACCCAGGAAACAAGGGCCATTCACAAATTCTACCTTCTCAAGCCCAGGGCTAGGACCATTTGAGTCTGTATAAGTGCATGCAAGCATTGTGCTAATATTTAGGAAAAAGAATAGGAGACATTTCTAAGCAGAGGCTGATCTTTATTGACTATAAAAGAGATAATTAAGTGGTTTGTCTTATAAAACCAATTTTAGAATCTGAGAATTGCTTGATGAGAATTGTTTAAAGCTGTTGAATATTTTATGCTGCTTTTGTGTTCTGGCTGAGTTTTCAATTGTTTACTAACCACTAATGATTTTAATGCAGTTTTATATTTTTATTTTAATGTTTTACTTTGCACTCAAGAAAGAACTCTGGCGAAGGGGCCTTAACACTCATAAAGCAATAAAATAAATTGCTAAGACAATAAAGGAGAGTCATGTTCATTCAAATTATAACTTTGTACCAACATAAGTTAATTTTGCACTTAAATGATTTGCTTATCCATTTGATTTGCTTATCTGTTTGAACCTCTGACCTCCCTTACTAATTATTATGGGTTAGCTACTAATTCTGTTGATTTATGATGGGATCCATCCTGTCCTTTCTACATTAACTCCTCCCTTTCCCCCTTATGTTAAGAATTTACACTTGAAGAACTCATAGTGCAATTCACACTATGCCTTGACTTCTCCACCCCCATGACATTTCCAAATGGGATTTTACGTATCTACACAATGAAATGAGCTGTGACTCACAAAAGCAAAAATGCAGGAGCAAAAAAAGCTCATATTGAAATCAATGTCATTGGTCCTTAAGGTGCCACTGGACTTTTGTTTCAAGAAAGGAGACATTCAAAATGCACTTCATGAACAGTACAATAAGCAGAAGAATCCCACTTTCAGCCAGGACTGATTAAGTCAACTCATGAACATTCCCAAAAGAAACAAAATGTGGAAGCAGGAGGAGTTGAGGACAGTCATGGTATGGGATGTGCTCCTGGAAGGCATCATCTAACTCTGGCTTAGGGGTCTGTAATTTACCCCCACAATGAGATCATTGTTGTTTTTCTCCCCCTTTACCCAGATTCTCTCAACCTGGTTCCCAGGATTTAAGTCATGGACCTGCTCACACGTGTAATCATCCCTGACATATAGTGCTTCTCCTTCGCCTTTCCCAGTTGATCTATTTCTTTGGAATAGGTTGTACCCAGTCGTGGGATTCAGCAGGTTCGCACCACTTTGGCAGAACCAGTTATTAAAATGGTGCTTGTAAACAACCGGTTGTTAAATTATTTAAATCCCACTACTTTTTATAAATTTAGCAAATTGTTGAAATTCTGGATAAATTCTAAGTATACGCCTGCTTGTCTCACTAAATCTTGGATGATGTACTTGCTTATTTTTTATCCAACTTACCTCACTAATCTAAGTTTTGGTCTAGTGAAATGTCCAGGTATGGTAAAAATTATAAACAGTTCCATTTGTATTTGTTTGCTTGTAATGATTTATTGGCATTTACAATGCTTTGTCAATGTATCTATATTGAAAAGGTTAGTTGTGATCTGTAATAACTTCACAAGGAAAAAACAAGATGTACTGCGGAATATTGTTAATTAACCTCCCTTATCACATGCATATGAACTGAATCTTTGGAGGGTAGGACTTCCTTTCCTCCACTGTTGAGTCAAATACAGACGTTGAGTCAGGGCTCGGCTATAGGGCTGATAGCATATTTTCCCTAGAAATAGGCTGTGCCAAAAGGATAGCATTGAGAGATCCCAGTGACTGCCAGCATCTCTCATGGGAGTGTTTCTCTAAGCACAAACACTAGGGCTGCTTTTATATTAGAATGAAGATGAAAAATGAAAGAACGGAGTCAAAATATCTGTTAAATTCAAATTAAGATTTTTTTCCTGAAAGATTTATTATTTAAAATATTTTTATAATTACCTTTCTCATGAGGATATCAAGATGCAAGCCAGGTAACAACAATATAAACACAATTTGATAAAATTTAACATTAAAATAATAGATATACAAATATATTAAAAGTCATACTAAAAACACCTTATGCCCCCACCAGTCAATGCTTGGGCTGCCCTCCCCCTCCCCCTCCCCCTCCTCACTCCTGGTAAAAGTTCTCTAGTATAACTCTGGCCATTTGCACATAGATCCCCCAAAATATTTGCAGAATGCTTGCAAAATGTTTTCTATCCCCTCATCTATCCCTGCATTTATCCCCTCTAAATGATTCCTGTTTGCCATTTTGTGGTAATTCCATTCTTTTTACATATCTGTAGATCTGATGCTATGAGTTGGTTTTTATAATCTACTTTTCTCTACCTTTAGATGCTCAAAGAGGCTTACAATTGCCTTCCCATCCCACCTACAAAACAGATATCTTGTGAGGTAGGTGAGCGTGAAAGAACGCCGACAGAAATCTGAAAGCCCAAGGTCACTCAGTAGGCTTCATGTGGACGATTGGGGAATCAAACCTCTTTCTTCAGATTAGAGTCCACTGCTCTTAGCCAACACTGTAAAGTGTTACAGAAATCTATTCTCAAGGCTACTGAAGCTTGGATCAGCATGACCAGATCAGACATCGACTAACAGGGAGCCAGCTTCCTAGCCAGATGCTGTCACAAACATCTGTTTCTGACAGGAGACACAGATCCATTGTGACTCCCAAGGTCTTAACAGAATGTTTCAGTAAAAACTGTGCAACATATATTGTAGAAAGAACACATACCTTGTAAATAGAGAATAACAAGGTCAGAGATGACTGAGGAGAGGGGAAATACTGACACACAGACAATTCTTATCAGCTTTCATCTCCCTGGCTGGATATTCCCTTAGCATCATGACGTTTTTAGTCAACTATGTCGAGGCATAATAAATAAGCCATTTCAATGTCATTTTACTCTTGCTTAATCCACCTACCCACATGGAGACATTCAGCTTAATTACAAATAACAGCTGCACATAAAGTCCACGGCACTGAGAAATGTTTCTAGCAAATGCAAATATGTATTTAATATTCTTATGTTCTGCTCTGATAAATACTAACTTGTTTACAGTTCATCTATTAAATCATTTTCTATCCTACCTGTCTTTAAAACAAAAATCAAGGCAGTTTACAAAAAAATGCAAGAACATTTCCAGTGTTAAGGGGAGAGGGTGAATTTAGTATTTACTGGCAAAGCGATTATATCTGTTTCTCAAGCCAGGAAACGAGACATCTGTGGCAGCCAACCAGGAACTTTAGTAGCAATATACTTTCAGGACATGCCAGGAATCAGGACTTTGTGATGGAAGGCTTCTAGTTCCATCCTTCACATGTCATAGCCAATCCCTGATTCCCCACTTGTGGGGTAGGGGGGAGTAGTCAACCAACTCTGAATAGTAGAAAGCTGTTCACATATCCGCTTAGAGCAGTGTTTCCCAACCTTTTCAACTTCACGGTACCCTTGACCTCACTCTTCATATCTCATGGCACCCCTGCCATCCCCCCACCTTCCCCTCCCAGTGCTCCTTCTTGCCACCCCTCCCCACCTTCCCCTCCCAGGGTGAAGGGAAGCACTGGGGGGGAGTGGCTGCTGACCTTGCGGCAGGCCTTGCCCCCTGGGCCAGCTCCATGTCCTTGCTGGCACCGGCGGGAGACACCACAAAATGAAGGGGGCTGGTAGCATTGCTGCGATGCCCCTGGGACATGCTCACGGCACCTCAGGGTACCACGGAACCCTGGTTGGGAATCACTGCCTTAGAATGAACTGACTGAACAAGTCCTGTGCCAGTACTGATCTCAATCAACCTGCTAAGATTTTTCTCACTTCTCCAATAATGAAGGCTATTCCCAAGTGTGGGAATGTTACTTTGAATGCCTGTACACAGCTGGCAGTAGTCCTAACCCACGCTGAGTGGATTGATTGCTTATTTGGTTACATCCTCTTTCTGTAATCTTTCCCTTTCCTACCTTTCTGTTGCTTGCAGCCTTTAACATAAATTCATTGGCCTTATAGATGTACACTTTATGCATCTGGCGAAGTGAGCTCTTCCTCACAAATGTTTATGCTGGAATAGTCTCTAAAGAAGGGGGTTTGAACTTTTCTGTGCCTCCTGGCCTCTTCAGAATTTGGAATTTGGAGAGGTAGGCGGTGCTCCTGGACAGCCAAATGTAACACCTCCCTCCTGACTTGCAGAAGGGGAAGAAAAAGAAATGAAGCAGGGAGGAAGGGAAAGAAGAAAAGGCAGTAGAAAACCTGAAGTGGGATGGTATTACAACCATGGTTGTTGAAGAAGGAGGAGGAGGAGGAGGAGGAGGAGAGGAGGAGGAGTTTGGATTTATATTCCCCTTTCTCTCCTGCAATGAGACTCAAGGTGACTTACAAGCTCCTTTCCCTTCCTCTCCCCACAACAGACATCTTGTGAGGTAGATGGGGCTGAGAGAGCTCTGAAGAACTGTGACTAGCCCAAGGTCACTGGCTGGCATGTGTTGGAGTGCACAAGTTAATCTGGTTCACCAGGTAAGCCATCACCGTTCAAGTGGCAGAGCGGGGAATCAAACCTGGTTGTCCAGAATAAAATGCACCTTCTCTTAACCACTACACCATGCTGGTTCTGTTTACCATGGTTAACAGTTATCTTCCTGACCCTCCTGTGGCTGTGACTATTCTGGCAGCTGAGGAAAACACCTTCATATGAATGAAAACAGTCAATAACAAGCTATGATCCCACCTATTTTCTGAAAATCTCAGTGGGTACTGGGAGAGATATTGGTGGTCACCAGAGTAGGCAACCTTACTCTGTGCCACTGGAGCACTGCTGATTTTTTCTACACTACAGTGTTATGCATGCAGACATCCATGTATTCATGGAGCAGATGTATAATGTTCTGATAAGTATCAAAGGTGAACAGTAGGGGAAGAAATCTACACTGCCAAAATGGACTAGGAACATGCACAGCTTGGACTGCTGATGCAGCAATTTAACTGATGGAATCTAGAAGTTTATGTCTTACTAAAGAATCATGCATTTGCGACTGGACTATTTTCTCTTTAAAAGGCAGTTTCAAATGCTCTTGATTGCCTTGCTGAAGTCCTTCAGAGCTTGACTCCTTGCAATTTAGCTATTTTTATTTCTTGACTTATAATTATCCTGTATTTTCCAGCTCTGTTGTGTAAGCAACCAGTCAAACTGATTTACAGCTGGTTGCCTCTCTAGTTTAGTGGCCTGACCAAAAAGATCCATTGTATGACATGAGGAATAATTCCTGTCCTCTCATTATAAAATAAATTTAGAACGCTCAGAAACTCTGTTAATTGACTTCCAATTTAACATTTATTGCACCACAATTTGATGCCAGTTAGCCTTTAGATTTTTTTTTAAAAAAAGCACCATGGAACGGAAAGTTTGGAGCAGATGTCATTTAGAAGGGCTTCATATTCTGTCAGTCTTTCTTCCAAATATTAGTTCACTGGCTCGTAGAAGTGCCACATTAGCCTTTTGGCAAATATAATCATTATCATATGAAAGAATTTTATTTTAAGTCCCTTCTAAATCTATTAGTAAATATTCATTATGCCGGGTGTTTGGAAACTGGTTAAAAAAAACACACCACGGTAAAGCTCACAGAATCCTACGGCTTGGAAACTGTACTGCTTCTATCCTGAAGAAATGTTCAAAAATGTGAGCAATGCAATTTCGTAAGGCTTACACACTCGCTGTGAAATTTTTTGCCTCAACAGCTGCTGCTTTGCAAGAGTCCATAGGCCCACAGAGGACCCTCTATTCCCCACCTTTCTCGGAATACTGGCGGAGAACTAAATATCGTATGCTGCAGCCAACAGGAAAGGAGTTTATTATGATGCTGAGCAAACAATTCTTAACAAATACATTATTCAGTAAATGAACCATATTTCCTGATGCAGATTTAAATTTCCAGCTATCTGACACTTCAGCTTGTTCACAGTCTTGAGGGTCAATAATTCATGCTCAGCTAAGTTTGGATTTGTAGCAGACAAAAGAGTTCCTCTCTGTTTCTGACTCCAGTGGAGGAGTTAACAAGGCAAACTTCAGGTCAGGTCAGTAGGATAGCTTATAGACCAGAGAGAATACTTCTGCTGGCTCAGAAGTGCATTAGCACACACAAGAAGCTGTCTCTGAAGCAAGCTAGGAAAGCTATCCAAAAAAAAGGAAGGAAAACTGCAGGTAATTCCAGAATGTGCAACAAATATACAATGATTTGAAAAAATAAATAGACTCTGGCCCAAAGGTCCCTCAAAATGCAGAGCTATTTCTTCTTGGACAGAGAATAACAGTAATAGAATTATATATCTGAGTATTGCTAGTTCAAATGTGTACATTTGTTCAGTTGAAGGCAATAGAAAAATCAACCCAACAATCCAAATACAAAAAGAAAGAACATCATACCTAAAGAGCAAAAATTATATTAAAATGAGCCAACCCTAGCCAAAGCATTCTCTACAGTGCAATCAAGGAAGGAAGGAAGGAAGGAAGGAAGGAAGGAAGGAAGGAAGGAAGGAAGGAAGGAAGGAAGGAAGGAAGGAAGGAAGGAAGGAAGATGGATAGTCTACCTACAACTATAAAGCCATGCTCCAAAGCCTTATCAATTCCACCTTCTAAAATGAGTCACCCAAAACAGAGCCTCCTTAATTTTATCTCAGAGAACAGAAAGGAAATTGTGTGAGAATGTCCCTCTGCAATGACCACAGCTTGTCAAATCCCAGATACCAGGTGACCATGGTGTTTAGAAATTTCATTTGGGGTCTAGTATTTTTTGTTGTCATTGTTAGAAAAGGTGGTTATACTGAAAGTTGAAATATTATTCTGGCTCTTAAATTTTTGTGCTGGCTTTTACAGTCAACAAAAAACCCTCCAAAACTGTGAAAGCCAGACTCAGACCATACATAGAACCTGTGACTTTTGTTTTCTTTAGCTGACCATTCCTGTGGATGCAACCTAAAGATCCATGCATGTCAGTGCTAAGATCCAGACACATCCAGAGAAACATGAAGCCTGTCTAGGACTTATACAAGGACACATTGTCCTGGTCCTGGTCTTAGGCTGCAGCCTTATGCCCTCTTACCAGAGGTGGGATCCAGCAGGTTCTCACAGGTTCCTGAGAGTAGGTTACTAATTATTTGTGTGTGCTGAGAGGGGGTTACTAATTGGTGATTTTGCCACGTGATTTTTGCCTTAGTTACGCCCCTCCTCTCAGCAGTAGCGCGCAGAATTTGAAGCAGTCTAGCAGGAGATGCACCGGCGTGCGTTCGTTTCCCGCCCAAGGACCGGCACAGCGGCTGCGTCCTTGCCACAGCCCCGCCCCTGGAATGCCCGGCCACGCCCCCGTCGTGCCCCACCCCGCCCCATTGGCGCTACACCACAGTTTGAATCCCACCACCATGGGAACCTGTTACTAAAATTTTTGGATCCCACCACTGCCTCTTACTTAGGAGGATGCCCCAGTCAAGACCACAAGGATGTTTGAGCAAGACCTTCCTGGGGTAGCTTGTGCATTCTACAACCCAAGCACAATGTTTGACAGCCCTATACATTTGTTTATGTGCATTTTGCAGACCACCCATATCAGCGTGTAATCAATTAAGAGTGCTTTCTCCTTCTCCCTACTCCACTCCCCCCCCTTTTTTTGCCTGTGGTATTTGCAAGGATCTGCAAACAGCTTATGGGTCAAAATGCAGGTGCTGGTATTTGCAGAAACAGTAGTGAAACACTGACTTCAGATATTTGCTCTCCAGAATGAAACAATGCAGATGCCTGGCTGGAATTTGTTGCCATCTAAGTGACCTAGAAACTATCTAGCAGCAAGGAACCAAAGCAAAGGAATGTCTCTAGCACACAGGCATGTGCTTCAACATTCTTTCCTCCCTCTCCAGCCAAACTCATTTACAACTCAGATGCTGTCAGCTCAGGGCTGGTGCGTTTGTCCAGGTGCAGACACTGAGCTGACATATTTCTATAGCGAGGTAAAACTGGAACAAAACTCAATTTATAACTTCTCAAGGCTATCCTTGTATATTCTATGTACAGGCAAACTAGGGTGTATTGGAACCTGTACTGATTGACAAAAACTTTTTTCTTTGAGTAGAAGACTCTTAAAATCTTATGTTGGGGGTTGACAGAAGAACCTCTGTATCTGTAGCTAAGTTTTTTTTTTTCTACAATGAAAATACAAGCCAAGCTAATATCCTGTTTTGACGGACCCCTTCACCCTCATAACTTTCTGAGGCAGGCTAAGTACATTTTGTCAGATTTCCCCACCTTTCTCAGTGACTGAACTCCTTGGCATGGTAGCGTGAGGTGATTTGAAACTCTTTTACTTAGCCCCATAACTCCCCAGAAGATGAAAGAAGCCTGTTATTTAAGTTATGGCTAACTCCCCAAGGAAGCCCAAAATGGCTTACAACATCATTCTCCTCTTCCTCATGTATCCTCACAGGCCTAGCCCATTTCACATGTCTCTGTGAGGCAGGCTAGGCTGAGAATGAGTGAATGGAACAAGGCTAGTCAGCAAGCCTTCATGGCAACGTAGGGATTCAAACCTGGGTCTCCCAACTAGATTACCAACTCTTAAACTGTAGTTTAAGGTGAATTTTCAGGCAGAGGAAAATAGGCAAAAGTGCAAAGAGTACTAACAGTGAATTAAAAGTCAACTTCTGCACTGCAGTGCAGCTCCCCTGAATATTATTATTATTTTTCAGCCATTCTATTCACCTTTCAGAAATGCTTTTCCCCCTACGGGATCAGGGAACCATTTTGGCTGTGCCCTTTCTGAAGGAACAGAGGACAAGGCATTCTAAGGGCATTTTTGGTTGCTCGGTACTTTGGGTGATGGTTGATCAATGGGTGAGGGGTTTGGGATATATAATAATAATAATAAGCCTTTATTTGGCATAACAATAATCATAACACAATAAAAAACCTGAGATAAAAGGTATACAAATACAAAGGTTTAAGATAAAAGGTATACAAATACAAAGGTTTAAGATAAAATATAAATTATTGATTGTGCATCACCTCCAGTAAAAATTGTGCAACCAATTCACAAGTTTCATTGTCAGAATTGTCCAGAAGAAAAGGAAGTCTACTTGATTCTTCCATTTCACTAGGTATCCTAGAAAGAATGTTGGAATATTTTGATCTGATATTAGCAGATTTAGGGCAGCAAAGCAGTTGATGTGCCAATGTTTCAATTTGTTGTTCACCACAAGAGCATACCCTTTCGCTCATGGGCCCGGCCGTCCTTCTGGTGGTCTCTGCATTTTAATTTCTGTTTCTCTGCCAGCAAAAATTCTATCAACCCCCTCCCACTTAATTCAAGCATTGCTGATTAATTGGGGCAAATCATCACTGATATTCATTAATACTGTGATATCGCCCCCTGGTGCTTAATAATAACGCTATCGTGATGACCCGATGGCAAAATTTATCCTCGCTTTGTTGAGGAGCTAGGAACTAAAATATCCTTCAACTGAAATTACTATGGATTGGGGATTTCAATGCAGAGAGTGGGTAATAATCTAACCTCATATTTGGAAGCGCGGAGAGGTTATGATGATAACTTGACATTATGTCTATTCACTCTTACTTCCATCAGAGCCGTCATTCTGAGGATACCCAGACCAATTACACTGCTAGGAATCTGATCTAGTCATTCGGCTTATCAAAACATAACATGTTATGGCTCTCAATGGTTTAAAATGCTATGACTGTTCTAATAATTTCACATTTGTTAGGTACGGCCTGGGGCACACTGTTATAGATTACTGTTTTATGTCACCAAAATTAAGACCTTCTGTCCAGTCTTTTAAGATAGGAGACCTTTCTACTAGGAGAGATCACCTCTCCACTTAACCTTGTTCTCCATCAGGAAGAGGGGTGGACGCGTTCCACTATGGGATACATCTAAAGAGTATTTACCTACACGCTTTTTCTGGACATCCCATTTGGCCCTTACCGCCAATGAGCTTTCACTAATTCTCAGCATCTAGGTAATCTCTTAGGGTGCTTTTTTTATAGGAGGCAGGTTCGGCCTTGTTGTGGCAATTCGGTAATTTTGAAACATTAATCAGAGTATATCACAGACTATCTTGTAAAGTCCGTTAAGCAGAAACCTCCATACAGCACTAGAGGTGCCCCCCTGGTTTGACAAAGAAGTGCCATGAATTAAACACAACTAATTGCAGTATCTTACCAACAATTCAAGAGACGATTTAGAAATCCTGGCCAATGTAACGCTGCAATCAGCTAGTTCAATATAAAACTACTCTTCTATTCTTTAATGAAAGAGAAACAAGGTTCAGTATCGAGAATCAGTGGGATAAAACATATCAAGCTGTAATCTCCAATGACTCAGACAGTTTTGGGCCTTGACAAACAGACTTTGACTCCAATAAAATGAGAGCGTTTTTCTTCCGCATTCTCTCCCTGAGTGTTTTTTGGATAGATCATTTTATGGAAGCTGTTCCAAAAGGAAGAGACCAGTAACATTTATCATCCATCTCCATCATTAGATGATTCCAAATGGCCTCCTGTTACAACTCAGGAAATCATGGATCTAATAACTGAATTGAAACCCGTGAAAGCCTCTGGCCCAGATATACTTTCCCCAAGAGATACTGAAGCTCCAAGCATATAGAGTGGGTGGGCAACTCCTTTGGCCAAGTTCTATTCACCCAAAATCAATGACTCAGGCCTCATTCCCTAAGCCTTATTGGCTATCTGCAGTCATTGTACCTATTTATAAAAGGTGATCCCTTCGGATCCCTGCCAACTTCACTACCAATTAGTTTGACATCAGTCATTGGGAAAATATATGCTAAGACTTACTTCTACTCCAAACTACAGGCCTGGACGATTCATCAGGAACATCATTGGCCCAGAGCAAATAGGGCTTCCACTGAGGGGGAAATCCACGTTAGACCATGCTGGCGCTTGCTATACGCCATTTGGTTAATAAATACTCCAAAAGTCCAAGAAGTTAAACTTTTGTATGCTGCCTTCATTGATTTGAAGGCAGCTTTTGACACAGTCTCTAAGAGAACGCTCTTTGGAATAAATTGGCTATACAAGGGAATAGACAATAAACTTCTTTTTCTAATCAGGCAACTTTATACCAACACAAACTGCAGAGTTAAGTGCTCATTGAAGGTCTCATGACTGATTCTATTTCTACCTTTTAAAGTTGTGTAGAGGCAAGGAGCTGTGTGTTAGCAATCTCAACCCTTTTCAATTCTATTTTTGAGTGACCTTCCATCAGGCCTTATTGGAAATTAATAACCATGCCCCTAAATTAGGCTCAAGGCATATTCCAATACTTCTATATGCTGATGATACTTTTCATCCTTCTATCTCGCTCAAAAGTTGGACTTGAGTCGGTCTGCTGAATAGATGTGGGCAGTACTGTACAGATAACGGACTAGCCATCAATTATCAAAGAGCACCAAGATTTTGATCTTTGCCAAACAATACAAAAAAAAAAAAACATAACTAAGGGCGCGTTAATAAAGTGCCAGTGGAGCAGGTTAACCAATACAAATATCTTGGAATTACATTTTTTCTTATAACCTTCTCCTGGTTACCCCACAAAAAAAGCTGCCATTGTACGGAGTGCTACCCATCAGTTATTCTGCCATTGCACTTCTTTATGGAAAGGAGCCACTCTTTGTCCCAGCAGCACTAAAAAAAATCTTTTAACTCTTAAGATAGGAAGCGCGGATTACTTTTATGGAGTACCTCCATCTGGCTCCAAGCAAGGATTAGCTGACTCCTTGAATACTGTCCAATCCAAATTTTTCCGTCAGAAAATTATGGGCTCTGCCAATAGGTGTGTACCGTGATGCGACCCTCTGTTTAGAACTGGGCCAAAAATTCACACCATTAGATTTTATAGGGCTTGGTTGAGAGCTTTTTTAAATTTTGGCTTACATGCATTTCTCTTGCAGATGATGAGCACTCGCTGATTCACCTACTTTTTGTCTGGATACTCAGGTATAATCCATGGTTCTCTCTGATCGAAGAAAGATTGAATCACTTGGTATATCTCTCACTGCCTTCGCTTTTTTTTCCCTTCATCTAGTTCAGAATCCTACAACTTGTTAAAACAAAAATTGTTGGAAAGCGAATGGATTAATTTATTTAGGGCTGCTATGAAAACTTGTTCACCCTTACATCTTTCAATACCCCTATATCAAAACAGGATGGCTCCCTATTTGTATTTTTTGACTAATCCAATGCAGAGAAGAGCCCTCACACTTGCTCGCTTCAATGTTTTCCCCTCCGCTTTATTGCGTGGTTTGGGATATGATTCTTTATGAAGCTCCACCCCTCTCAGTCAAGATCCCTTCCCCACCTCACTTCCCAGTTTTGGACTAGCTAGTTGCATTTAAGGGCCAGGGAGGATTTTTTAAAAGTTTCATCAGATTGGATGAGATGGGACTTTTTTTCCTAGGTACATACTTTATATATTTGGGTGATTTAAATTTTTTTTTAGGTCTAGTCATGGAACCGGTGAGGCCCTAATCAGGCTACCAGAGATAATCAGGGTATTTCTAAACTTGGTAGGAAATTTGGCAAACATGTAATGATGAAGGAATTCCATTAAAAGTAACTGTGGATCACGAAGTTCCTAGAGATATGGGGGCTTGAGGAAAGGAGAGATCTCAACTGCGTATAATGCCATAGTGTCCACCCTGGTAGGGTTGCCAGCCTCCAAGTGGTAGTTGGAGATCACCCACTATTATAGCTGGAGAAAATGGCCATTTTGGAAGGTGAACTCTATGGTTTTATGCCCTGTTGACATCCCCCCTCCAAACTTCCACTCTCTTCAGGTTCTACCACCAAAATCTCCAGATGTGATCCAAATAGGATAGGTGTCAACCCTATCTCCAAGGGAATTGATCTCTGTCATCTAGAGATCAGTTGTAATTCCAGGAGATCTCCAGACCCCACCTGGGAATTGGCAACCTTGTGGCCAGACATCCGGAGAGAGGGCTCCTGTAGTGCTGGGTAACATCAGTGAAACTCTAGCAAGGGGAGCAAGTGAGATTCAGCACTTCTGGACACATTGTGCCAATGATGAAAAGCAAAGATACATTAGTGTTAGCTGTGCTGAGCTTTGTCCCAGGATGTGGTTGCCCAGATATAGGCAATCTTTTATGGGTTCAGTTTTAGAATTAAAGCACAGTCACTGCCTGACAGGGTTGAAGAGAGATTAATTAGAATTCAATGCATTATTATAGATAGGTTTTTTCAGATCAGTTTAACCTAAACATTCTGGCTTGCATCTTCTTTCTGGAGCTTGGGCAATGCTTCTTTTTTCAACTTAATTAAGCTGCTATGTGCGTAACTGCCACGCAGCAAGAAAACGTGCAGGCTGCCTAAGAGCCCAACACATGAGCACTAAATCCCCCTACGTAGCAGCTATGAGATCAGAATCACATAGGAGTCAATGAGAATATGCCTCCGTTCAGAGGTGTTCTTCTGCCACATATGCATGTAGAATGCTGCCAGTAAGCACTTTGGCCTCTCCCAGCCATATACAGCTGATGATAAAAGAATATGTCACACAGGAGATTTTATCTGGGAATTCTACCAAATTTTGCAGCCCTGTCATTTCTGACGCAAAAATCCCCCGGATTTTGTAGCCCTGTCATATCTGACACAAAAATCCCTTATTGAACTTTTGCTCCCTTATGCAACTCCAACACGTCTTAATTTTTACACCATTTTCAGTTTCCTTGTGCCAACTCTTCCAGTTCAATTTATATATTATTAAATGTGATTTTTTGCATTGCTTTGGCATACAAATGGCATATAACATATACATAGCATATTACATATAAATGGTGCCAAAATGCCAAACAGAAAGAAACGAAGCAGGAACTCCAATAATGAAACTGGGGGGCAAGGAGGCTCACAACAACAACAACAACTTCCTACAAAAACAAAATGAAGCAAGAATAAAGCTTTTCTGCAAAGCCTTGGTTTTAGCACATGAGCACTGTTCTATGTCTACACTACCTCCTGCCCCCAACTGAAGACTATCTTAGCTGAACAAGTGTCTGCAGTGGACTGATCAGTTTTCCATGGGTTTCCTCTCTTAGGGAAGCATGTTGCTTCCAAAACGATGGTTTCTTAATTACAGTTGACTGCACACTGTGGTTTCATCATCGGTGTCTGGCAGCATGAAAAGAACCAGGACACAGCCTTCATAATGCAAAGTGTTCCCAGTTGCAAAGTTTTACAATCCTCTTTGACCCACGCTTCCTCAGGAAGGCCATGTTGCCACATAGCGTACAGTAAATCAAATTGAGAATATTGCTCCCACATACAATAAAACTTTTGTTTCCAGTAGAATACTGACTTGCATCATCGAATTTCCACCAGATGGTGTTGTCACTTGGAAAGCAGAGAGATAAGAGGACAGAAACAGCCATATCTAGCCCATTCATGCTTTGCCACTTCAAGTGACACTCCGTTCTCCAGCTTCAAACAAAACCCAGCAGGTTAACACAGCATGCAGTCATCTTCATGACAAGCAACTTCAAACCAATCTAAGGCCCACTGCACAAAACCCACAGAAGCGTCTGTTGGCAAGATATTGTCGAGAGAGAGGCTACAGAGGGGCCTTTGCCAAAAAATACACAAAGCACAGAACCCTGTGATCAATACCACAGTGGAGGTGGGGCTGTCCTGAAATCATTCATTGAAAATGCTGGGGGGAAGAATTAGGACTAATAAAAGGAAACACTTCTTCACGCAACGTGTGATTGGTGTTTGGAATATGCTGCCACAGGATGTAGTGATGGCCACTAACCTGAATAGCTTTAAAAGGGGCTTGGACAGATTTATGGAGGAAAAGTCGATCTATGGCAACCAATCTTGATCCTCCTTGATCTCAGATTGCAAAGGCCTTAGCAGACCTGGTGCTCAGGAGCAGCAGCAGCAGAAGGCCATTGCTTTCACATCCTGCACGCGAGCTCCCAAAGGCACCTGGTGGGCCACTGTGAGTAGCAGAGTGCTGGACTAGATGGACTCTGGTCTGATCCAGCAGGCTAGTTCTTATGTTCTTATGTTCATGGTCGTTAACTTGAGAGGCGAATATTCTCTGTGGCATAAAACCATTGAAAAGAATGGATTTAGATTAGAATAACACCATTTAGGTTTATGCAACTTGTTGACTTTAAGGAATTTAGATGGGTGTAACTGCTTAGTATGATACCAGGGAGCCTGTTGTGTGGGGTAGTGGTTAAGAGCAAGTGGACTCTGGTTCCCCTCCCCTATCTTCCACCAGAGCGGCGGAGTCTTATCTGGTGAACTGGATTTGTTTCCCCACTCCGATGCAGGAAGCCTCTGGGTGTCCTTAGGTTCTTTGGAACTTTCTCAGTCTCACCTAACTCACAAGGTGTCTGTTGGGGAGAGGAAGTTTGTAAGCTCCTTTGAGTCTCCTTACAGGAGAGAAAGGGGGAGGGTATAAATCCAAACTCTTCTTCTTCACTAGTGAGTCTAGCATCCAGTTAGGAAAAGTGTCAAGCTTTGACAACTCATACACAAGGCATGAAAGGGGGGATTCTCCATTTCCATTATTTCTGGGCACTGGTATTCAGAAGTGGACTGCCTCTTTATTGTTTGATTCCATTTACCTCATGACTTCTAACCTTTCTTGGGAATTCATCTAACCTCTTTAAAAATCCAGTGAAGCTCATAGCTACATCACTACACATTATGCTAGAAAGCTTCACGGGTTAATAATATGTTTTACTTCCTCTTATCCTCCCTTTAATCAATTCTAAACTTATTTCCTAGTCGGCTTCATTGCCTGGCTCTGGTATTTCCAAAAAGGGAGGGAAGTGCCAAACCATCAGCTCTTCCTAAGCCTCTATCAGGTCTAGTTCACCAGTCATTTGATCACATATACTCATGAAGTTGCTTCAGAGTCAGACCGTGGGTCTATCAAGACCACTATTGCCTACTCTGACTGGCAGGAGAATTAGGCAGAAGACATTACATCGTGATTCTTTTAATGGGAGATGGTAGGGATCAATTCTGGATCCTTCCATATGCAGAGGTGCTCTGCCACTGAGTCTGACCCCTTTTCTTTTTCTACACTAACAATTATCAACATTTCCATCTTTTCTTAATTATGCATTTATTTACATTATTTATAATTTGCCTTTCTCATGAGACATGGTGGATGTCATGAGCCAGCCCCTGGGTACTTACCAGGACACAGAGGATTCTGAGGCAGAACCTGAGGACACAGTGCAGCCAGAGTTGGCAGCTCCTGAGGAAGACCAGGCAGCAGAGCCAATGCTCAGCCCTTCCCTGCCTGATGACATACAGGTGGAGGAGCCTGCAGATCCTCCTAGGGAACCCAGTGATGAGCCAGCTGTGCATAACAGGCAGAAGCAGAGGCTGCTACTGCAGATGCAAAGAAGGAGTGCTTGTTTGGCAACAAGATATGGGAGATTAGAAATCTCTGCATCTGATGGATTAACTCCTTGCAGAATCCCAGCCCCTTGACCAAGGATGTCTAAATAAGCCTTGCTATGAGCTTGCTTCTGCCTGAGTGCAATAAGTCTGTTTCGTGTTGCATCCATGTGCCTGGTCTCCTGCTGATCTCTAGCCTGTTTACCTGATCTCTTGTGCTGAGACCTGTTGGACTGTGGCCGGACTATGCCTTACTAGCTGCCTGCCTCGACCTATTGGACTGTGACCTGGCTATGTTTGTGCTTGCCACTCGTTTGGCCCTGCTAGGTCAGACCTGGCCATGTCCTGCCTGCTGGCAGCACAGTGGATTACGCAGTGTACGCTAATACAGTCAATAGGACAAGAAATCTAATTAACAATGTAATTGAACTGGAATTTCAGAAATCTGAAATATGCTCCTTCCAAATCATTGATTACTTTCACCTTTGCCTGCCCCATAATGTAAAGTTGCTGACCTGTTCAATATTATTAGCACCAAACAACTGTCACAGATTCCAGTGTAGTGTAGCACCAGCGTAGCTAGTTAGCAATTAAAAAGATGCAACTTGGCTATTTCCACATAACACAAATAAAATGTTGTGCAAACATTATAAAAAGAACCATTCAGGCTTTTTTTGTCTACACAGCACAGAAAGAGAAAGCATTTCCAGTGACAATGATGCTTCCCTTTTCTGAGAGGTATCTTTGAAGTTATGGAGGTATGGAGACTTGAAATCTGTGTATGTTGCTGATTCTTATTTCATGTCTCCATAGCTTAGAAGACAACTCACAGGGGGGGGCGGGGGAAGGAAGAACAACATGTCTGTGTAAGTCTGTGTAATTGGCAGGCAATACTGAGTTTATTTGTATACTCAAATAACTGAAATGGCAAGCAACGGTGGTGCCAACTGAGGAAATGTCCACGGGAAACATTCAACAAATGGCGGACAGTACAGAGAATCCTGAAGTGGCAGAAAAAAGCAGGCACAAATGGTGGAAAAACTAAAGTAAGACCTTTAAATTCAGGCGGGAAAAATAAAAGGTTTCCTGTTCTCTACCCAGCAAACAGGAGACATTGTGAATCCAAGTCAAGCAAGGAGGGAACACACTACTGTATACACAGAACAGTATATGACAGCCTTGTCATCTCCCCAACAGATCAGTGGGAAAATGCACTCATGTAGGAAACAAGAGAGAGGGTCTTCAAGTCCCACTAACAGGAAAGGTGCAAATAAGGCTGTCTTTAGATAGCAGCAAGTCTACAATAAAGCAGGACTAGAACTCCAGAGTATTCCTCTAACCCAGGGGTAGGGAACCTGCGGCTCTCCAGATGTTCAGGAACTACAATTCCCATCAGCCCCTACCAGCATGGCCAATTGGCCATGCTGACAGAGGCTGATGGGAATTGAAGTTCCTGAACATCTGGAGAGCCGCAGGTTCCCTACCCCTGCTCTAACCACACTCCCAGCTGAGCACAGAAAATACTGGGGCTTTTGAATCCCTACATCCACCACCCCCAATATTGAAATAAGGCAGGAAAGGCTGTTGACTAGGAAATACTGTAGGAAAGACTGTAGGAAAAGATTGCAAAAAAGACTGTAGACTATAGGAAAGACGTAGGAAAAGACTGCAGGAAAGACTGTTGACTGTAGGAAAGACTATAGGAAAAGACTGCAGGAAAGACTGTTGACTGTAGGCTCTCACTGTTGACTGTAGGAAAGACTGTAGGAAAGACTGTAGACTGTAGGAAAGACTGTAGGAAAAGACTGCAGGAAAGACTGTAGATCCGGTAGCCCATAAGCTACCTGCAAGTCTGCTGCAGAACAACCCATGGAAGACCCAGGAACATATAAAGTCAAAATTATCTGCTCTAGATGTTGCTTAAAAAAAACACCTTCGTTTAATAGGGTTTTCTTTGCTTAACTGATCAGGCTTCATGTCTGGTGCTCTTCCTAGTCCATGAAGTGAAGGCTGAATAGTCTGTAGGTCCCTTCCAGCTTTTTAAATTCTATGACTTCATGTGCTGTTTTTAGGGCAGAACAAAAATTGTTATTGTGCTGGGGTGGAAGGGGAGTGTAACAAGATATTGTTCATTGCTTGGAAGTAGCTCTCATTAAATAAAGGGTTAGCAGCTCCTGCTGTAGCAAAAGGAAAAGCACTGTGAACCAACACAGGCTAAATACACATGAGGGTTTCAGGTCAAGCCTGCATAGGGCTGACTACCAGACAGCTATGGAAGGAGCCCAAGGCAAACCTGATCCATCAGATCTAGTCCTGTGGTGGGGCCAGCCATGCTGATGGATTGTCTCAGCTTCATATTGCCTTGCTAAAATCTTCCTGGGTATTCATTCCTATGCTGAATTCAGGAAGTTCATTCCCAGCACTTGCTAAACCAATGTTTGTTCTCACCTTTGGCTTTTTGAGCAAAGTACATTTTCTCCAGAGTTCCCATAATCAAAGGGAGCTTGTAGGCTCTCACTGCACCCAACAGCAGGGCAAAGAGCTCTAGCCCCATGCCATACCCCAGAGGTGGGATCCAACCAGTTCTCACCACTTCTCTAGAAGTGGTTACTAATTTTTTCTGAGTGCCGAGAAGGGGTTACTAAAGCAACTTCCCTGCCCAATAGGGACTGGGCGTGCGTGTGTGCGTCGTTGTCACTGTTTGAATCCCACCACCATCGGAACCTGTTATTAAAATTTTTGGATCCCACCACTGCCATACCCCCCCATTTGAGCTATGGGTGTCCTGGCTGGGGTTTATTTAGTGCTTATGAGAAGTGTGATGGCTGCAGACTTAGTTAACCCAAGCTGCACCAACACAGTGCATGGTGCAGTGGTTCTCAAGCTGTGGGTCGGGACCCCTTTGGGAGTCGAACAACCCTTTCACAGGGGTCACCTAAGACTCTCTGATCAGTGTTCTCCATCTGTAAAATGGATAAATGTTAGGGTTGGGGGTCACCACAACATGAGGAACTGTATTAAAGGGTCGTGGCATTAGGAAGGTTGAGAACCACTGGCATGGTGGAATACAGCATATATAGGAGATGCTCTATTTTTACTCCCGTTGAGTCTGTAGACATTTCCGCACGGCCACGCTGCAAGGGTGCGTCAGCGTAAATGACGCCAATGCACCCCCCCTGGGACCATTCGAATGGACGGTTCCGGTAGGGGCGGGGAAGACGGCGCAGCCTGCGTGGAGGCTGCACCATCCCCCGAATGCCTTACCGTCACTCCGACCTTCTGGCGCTTTGCCCAGGCCAGGGGACACGCCCCCTCCCCTGCACGACAGCTTTGGAGTCTCAGGGCAGGGGGCATGTCCCCTGGCCTGGGTGATGTGCCAGAAGGTCGGAGGGATGGTAAGGCACTCAGGAAAGGGGGGGAAATGGCGCCTCCCAGCTACTGCTGTTTGCATGGCAGCGTTTGGAAGCTGCTGTTTCCGAAAAACCTTGCTCAGGGAGCGAGGTTTGGAAGCAGCGGCTTCGCGCTGCTCGGGGGTTGTGAGGCCACGGCGGCCATACGAACCCCTCCCCAGGGGCGCTGTTTTTAGCATCCCTGGGGCGCTGTATTCCGCCCGTGCGGAAACAGCCTGTGTTTATACTTGAGGCAGAATTTTTGCTTGTATAATGTTATACCTAAGTTGAGGGCAAAATGGGCTGAGGAAATTAAGACACCAGCTGGACCTTTTATTGGCACTACTGAACTGGGACCATGTTACTGTTTGCGCTGGGTTCACACTGGCACAATGCTGGCAGAGTGCTAAGCCCACATCTCTCTGAGTTATACTGGCATGAGGTTTAATTGGCACTCTCAACACTTTACAGGGTGGCTTTCACCAGTTCCCCAAGCAGAAATATGACAGCTCTAGAATTACATAGCATTTGAGTTCTTCTGATTTATCAAACAATTTTTTTTCCAAGGGAGCACTCTGCATTAATCATAAACTCGCCAGCACTATCACAGTGTGGTTTTGTAGCTAGTATAACTGCAATTTTTGGTCAGGGAAATGGCTGCCAAGAGGTAATGCACATCTTCTACAGTGACATGGAAAATTAACCCCTAGCTAAACATTATCAACTGTGTTGCAGTTGTTGCTTACAAGGCATTCTGGTAGAATTTGATTTTGCAGACTGAAATTTATATAAATATATAAACCAACTGTGGTTTTCCCACCAACAGAGAGAGAGAGAGAGAGAGAGAGAGAGAGAGAGAGCATGTGCACATATTTCTGTCAGTCCTCCAATGCATTAGGGGTATTTCAACAACTGCAATCATTACTAATTAGCTTACAGTATATAAAAAACACAATAAAATCAAGTTAGCAATGTTGAAAAAATGGTATTGAAATCTATATATTTCTCCACAAATTTAAAGGACTCCACAGATTATACAATATTTCTACAGTTCATCAGCTCATATTCAGCAAATATTTCCTGTAATGTTTAAGCAGTAATCATAGTAGATAGAAGTAGTAGTAGGAGTAATTACACATCAACTCTGTGGCTGCAATTTGAAAAAGATGATGATGAAGATGAAGAAAAAGAATTTGGATTTATACCCCCCCCCCCTTTCTCTACTGCAAGGAGACTACAGGAGGCTTACAAACTCCTTTCCCTTCCAGTCTCCATGACAGACACCTTGTGAAGTAGGTGGGACTGGTGGTAGGTCCCTTTAATTTCTGGTTAAATGTTTATGCACATATCACTTTAAGAAAATTGTTCACTCTCTAATATATTGCCTGGAGGTACTTTATTTTTTTTCTGAGTTCATATTTTGTACTGTACCTCCCCCTGGTTTTTTGGCATCATGTGTAGGACAGGGAAACAGATCCAGTTCACCAGATAAGAGTCTGCCACTCATGTGGAGGAGTGGGGAACCAAATCCATTTCTTCAGTTTAGGCTCCACCTGCTCTTTACCACTATACCACACTGGCTCTCAATCTAAGAACTGATGATACAAACTAAGGACACTGTCCTGAGAGTTAGTCTCATTAGGCTAAAATAGGTCTTACGTCTGAGTACACCTGACTAGGCTGATCGTCTAATTGGAGCACAATTTATCTTTGTTGGCCAACAGGAACAGCTCGGACTTGAACAGCAGTTTTGGATAAGTGTCTGTCTATGGAGAAGGAAAACAGCCCTATCCACAGTATGACAGAAAAAGAAGTTTATTTATTGCAGTCATAGACCATCCATAAAACTTAGAATAAGCCAATACAAAACTCCAGTTATACAAAATAATTAGCGTTCTGAGATCTTCCACAGTGTGACTGCCTTCTCAAGAGAGCCCAGACAGAAAGACTGACAAGGCCCCAGAAAACTAGCTACATGTGGCCTTTCCCAAACAGTCCAACTGCTGATTTTAATTGCTGCATGTATTTACATTCCATACAATCTGCAACTATAACACAGTTCTCAGCTCCCCCAAATGTCCAGAAAAGGCACCCTGCATGCTCTCCTGGTCTGAGCAGTCTCTCTGCCTCTCAAGTCTTTATCTTCTATGTTTTTGTCAGTTTTAGTTATTTTTAGTTGATTTGTATTCATTGTCAGTCATTTCTTTGTGGCATTGGTTTATTAAGTGTTAATTGCTTGATTATATTCTGACCTGGGCAGATTGCCTCAGAGAAGCAGTGTATAAATATGAAATGAATAAAATAACAAGTACACGGGGATGGGAAATCTGTGTTCTCCTCCTCTAGCGTAAAGTAACAAAAATATGTAAGAACATAAGAACTAGCCTGCTGGATCAGACCAGAGTCCATCTAGTCCAGCACTCTGCTACTTGCAGTGGCCCACCAGATGCCTTTGGGAGCTCACATGCAGGATGTGAAAGCAATGCACTTTTCTTCACAGTGTGAATAATTATAACTTGTGCAATTTGCTAGACAGCCAAGGTAAAACTAGATTTTTATCAGGCAAGACAACCACAGAACATGTAGTATTTGACAGAGGTTTGTATAGCTTGCGGGCTCTTGTTAGTTATTTGAGAACTCCAACATCAGCCTTTCTCTGCTGAGCAAATTAAAGGTAAAATGAAAACAGGCACACTTTTCACATGATAACTACAATCTGTGAAAACTGCCATAATATCTAAATTGTACAAACTGGCTACCACAAAGCTTTCAACTTAGTTTCTTAATTAAAAAAAATCCTTCTGGAATGGACAGCAATCTTCGATATATCATTTCAGTAAAGCTAGACAACTTCCCCACATATATCAGTCCTGCAAAGCTGCTCTGCGTGAAGGAGGGGTGTATGTGTAGAAGTAGAAATAATGATGGCAGAATCCCAGAGAAACAGATACTTCTAGACTAGAGAATTTATTACATTTCCCTTCCTCAACAAACTCAGAGCAATGACATGTTTCTCCTGGTTTCCATTTGCCTCAAGAACCCTGGGGAGGGCAAAACTTCTGCTGTGCCCCTTCATACTGCTCCCAGTGGTGGATTTGGTCCCTCCCTTTAGATGGGGTCTATAATAGCCTTTGGACTGGGAGGACGGCAATGAACACACCTAGAAGTATGTCCCGCCTTTCCACATCACTTTGACTACAAAGGCAGGTGACCACCATTAAGGAGGAAGTACGAGAGTTACTGCTTGTTGGCTGGAAGAAACATGTACTGTGCACACCCCATAGAAAAGCAGGAGGTTATAAACTGAAGATCAAACTTTGTCCTGTTAAATACACTGAAATATGTTCCATGGAACCAGAGAAACTAAGAGAGGGATATTTCATGTAAAAGTATTGCCAGAGCTATGATATGTTGCCACTAAATTGCTGGCCGAAGGAACGCACAGTCAAATGCGCTATTTATTTTAACTGCCAGGAAAATATTTATGTCAGGAAGCGTATACAGAAACCAACCATTAATGCCAGCAGCCCCCTAAGAAAAAACAGGCAAAGAAGGCAGTTTGTCCAGTGCGGAGCAGACGAACAAGAGGAGGTTTATTTGGACTATCCAGCGAAGCCCTCCTATCCTGCCTCCCACTCTCATCCCTACCAAGGACAGACACCAGATAAAGAGCCAAAAATATTTCTGCTTTATTCTGATTGCTGCGGTACTCAGGACCAAGAAGCGATCGATGCGATTTTTAGCATGCCTCCAATTGCAGCAATTATTCTCAGCAAGGACAATTCTTTGTTAATAGTTGCTAGGGCAATTTGGAATTCCTGTAACCAGAGTGATTTAAAAAAATTATATGTATGTGGGAGAGAAATCAATGAAACAAGCATTTCCTTCCATGTGGCCGATATGTGATTTAAATGATTGTGGAATAAACTCTCATGGATCAGAATCCCCTTGTTCAAATGTATCTGATAAAATTAGCTCTCGTATAAACTTAGCTCTCAACAGTTCGTTCCACCGTGCAATAGACTCGTTACTCTTTAAGGAGCAGCAAGGTTCAGTTTGGATCGTTCTCAAATTTATAACTTTCATAAGAGCAGTCATGCCTGATCAGACCAATGTCCCATCAACTTCAACATCTTATCTCACACAAGGGACAACCAAGACTTCCTCGCATTGTCGCCCCTTCCCTAGGTCTGGTATTCAGACAGTTCCTACTGCATCTAAACATGAGCCCCTAGCAGTGGGACACAACACTGCCCTGCTGCCTCCAGGAGGCTAATCAGTACCATAGGGAGGCAAAAAACAAAACAAAACACACACCTTCTCCCTGCTGTCAAAAAGCCCTCCATTGGGCTCTATGGACTTATGCCACCTAAAAGGGTGGTGTGAACCCAAGCCCTTGGCGCTGGCATTTCGGCAGGCAATGGCTGGATGGAAGCTGGCTAATGTTGACTCCACTCCCAGGCATACACCACTACATCAGCGGAGGTGGCACAGGAGAGCCAACACAGCACTCTGTGCTGTGTCTGCCCACCATGGAGGCCCACAGCAGCTGCCCTTCGGCAGATTTGCACCTCCACCAGGGTAAGTGTTCCAGGGAGGGCAAATCCTCCAGTGATCCCAAGCTTCCTACATAGGGAGATCCCACTGCAGCCCAGCCCAGCCCCAGCCCCATCACCGCCATCACTTAGTCACTTAGCTTTGATGAAACCACCCTCCATAAATCCTTCTGATCCCCTGATTGCCCTCTTCTGATATTTTCCAGCACTGTAGCATCCTTCTTGAAATATGGCGACTAGAATGGTATGCAGTATTCCCAACACCATTTGTTTTCTATTTTTTTATTGTTCCATTTTTTTAATTGTTCACATTTACAATTCTATTGACTGTAGCTCTGGCTTGGGTGTGGACATCAAGGAGCAAATGAGTAGATTTATTTTCTACTGACTGTTTGCCATTCCTTAGGCTTGCTGTTAGCCCATTTTATCCTGCGCCATACCATATATATTTGTTAGCCTTAATATAACTCAGAAATATATCTCACATATACCTTGTATTTATAAATATCCCGGCTTGGATGCGTGATCTGAGATGTGGGGTGGAAGGGGTACATAACATCTCTTTCCTGGCCTTTCACCTCCTGTTCAGTAAATTGCTTAGCATTAGGGCTTTTCACCCCCGTTTCACCCTCCCTGCCTATAGAAGAAGCCTTGTTCACAGAAAAGTGTTTCCATGAGATCATCTCTGGGCCACTAATAAACCCCAAGCCATTATGATAAAATACAGGGATGTTCTATCCCTGCAAGCAAATTGGTTAGTGCTGGTGTCCAGTACATTTTCTAATGTTTCATAAAACGTTAGTAGTCACCTGTCACAGTACAGTAGTCATGAATCAAAACAAATTAGCCTTTTCAACTGTTTGATTCTTTACAATTTCCCATTATAGCCAGCACTGTAAAAACCACCCGTGGCATCATCTCCCCTTCCCCCTCAGTCCTAAGGGTGCTTCTTGAAATTCTCCTAGGGTAGATCAACTAATGCAAATTCACTCAGAGAGCAAAAGTGTCATATATTCAGGTGACCTAACTGATCTATTTATGATGTGGGTTTAATTGGAACTAGGGATCTTTTCAAGTGATATATAGTGTGAAGAAGATATCATCTTCGAGAAAGCATTATACCTCAGCTCGGACAATGGCAGTCTATTCACCGGCTGATCAAAAGCAACTGCAGCTCTCCAGACAGTTAGCTCAAAGGTGTTCTGTTAACCACCTTTCAGCTACTCTGGAAAAGCAATTTGCAGAAAGCCGCTCTTCAATTCCATTCATATCTGCTCAGAAGCGGATCGGTGAGTGTGCCCAGACTAGCACCTATGTAATCTGGCCGCCTTTCACTCAGAAGCAAGGCAATCCACGGGGCTTACTCTCCAAGTAAGCACGAAGCTGAAGCACTGTGCAAACTTACTTAGAAGTAACTGAGACTGACCGTTGATTAGACATGCATGCGAGTAAGCCCAACTGCACTTGCATCCATGTAAATATGTATAGAGTCAGGCTGCATGTATACGTTGACATTTAGGCACCATCTGTTGAAGCCACGGGTGAGCACAAGCTGACAGGAATTATGCTTCTTTGGAGAAATGTGCCTGCTCTACTGAGCAGGGCTTATTCCCAGGTACAGTACCCAGGAGCTCAGCTGAAAGAGACTAAACAAATTCCAGGTCTGTTGGAATAAATGGCACCTTTAGTAAGAAACAGGAAAGCCTGTGTGGGAAGCAGCTTTTCCTGAAGCTATGGGAGCAAATCATAAAAATGGGAAACGTCTGAGGCAAGCAGGTTAATAATAATAACAATACACCAGACATCACAGTGATCGAGGACAAGAAAGTGACCATCATTGAACTAGCAATACCTGATGACAGCAGGGGTGTTGAAAAAGAACATGAGAAGGTCACTAAAACCATGATTTGAAAATCGAGGCTCAGCGACAATGGAACAAAACAAACCGGCGGAGGTCGCCCCACTGTCCCAGTAGTAATCGGCAGCCTGGGCGCCATTCCGAAAACGTCAGGGTGGCACTTGAAACATCTCCAAATCCACAAAACCAACATCTGTCAGATTCAGAAAGCAGCCCTGCTGTGATCCACACGATGAATAGTACGCCTAGGCCTCTGGGTGAGGCACAAGTTGAAATGAAAGGCACACAACCAGTTATAGAACTGACAGCTGTGATATTAAGCATAATAATGTAGTGGTGATGGTTGTTGTTATGATTAATGAATTTTTGCCCTGCCTTATATTAAGGTTTCTAGGTGGCTCACAATACAACGAGAATAAGAAAACATACCATAAACATGAAAATAAAGCCCAACAAGAGAGAAAAAAAATACCGTGAACTTAAACCTAACACCCACTCCCCATCCCCCAGACCAGCAGCTGTAGAGGGGCTTCTAGTGAGGCTACCCAAACGCCCCGGTAAGGGGGAAAGTCTTCTCCATGTGTCTAACCCCATAAAGGTCAGGCGACCCTTCCAAAGCCTGGGAACAATCTTGGAGCAAGCCCTACCACGCAAGGCACCACCAGGAGTACCTCTGTTGAGTCCTAGGTGTCTTTGGGCAGGTACGTATTGTTCGATATCAGATTTTGAAACTGGGGGCTGGCAGAGATGAGACGCCATCCCCTTCAGGGGCTCTATCCAGGCTCCCATCAGAGAGAAGAGGCGCTTTGGAGGTCCTCGTTAGAGAACATTGGACCGGCGCGGCTCTGCAGCAGAGCGGGGCTCAGGAGGCGCCGGGCAGCCGCTCCCTTCGTTGGGTTTGACACCCGCGGGCTCCCCGGGGCGGCGGATGATTCGTCCGGCGGCGAAGGCGCGCGGCCCCTCCCGACTCTCCGGGATAGATCGACAGCAGGGCGCGGGGCACCTCCCCAGGGCTGCCGGCTGCGCGGGGCAGGCGGGCTCCAACACCAGCCCCGTGCCTGGCCTTCCTCCAGCTCCTTTGGCCCCGCGAGCCGGACCCGGGACGCCTCCTGCCCCGGGGGAGCCAACACTCTCGCGGGGTCGAGGGAACTTTGTGAGTTTTTTTGGGGGGGGGCAGCCAGAAAGACCCCCGCCCCGACCGTCTGAGGAGTGGCTGCTGCTTCAAGCGGACACTGGGGGGCCGTTGCGACTGTTTCCCTCCGCAGGGTTGCGGGCTGGGGGGCAAACACCTGGCCGAGGAACTGCAGGGCGGCTGGGGGGCGGTCTCCTTCCCAGACGGGGCTTACCTTTATGCGACAGGCGTAGCCGGGGCTGGCTGGTCTCGCCGGGGCTGCCCGCAGTCCATGCCAGGAGGTAGAGCGCAGCCCACGCGGCCGCCCGGAGGGGCGCCGCTGCCATGCCTCCGCCCGCCGTCCCGCTTTCTCCAGGCGCCGCCGAGCCCGCGATGCACGCCCGATGGCCGGCCGAGACGGGACCGGCGCGGCTTCGCAGCTGCGATGCACTGTGCCTGCCTCTGCCGCTGCAGGCAGGACCTGCGACTCAGCGCCACTCCCGCTGGCGAGGCGAGGCGGCGCGGGAGAGGAGAAGCCGCCCGCCCGGTCCGGTGCAGCCCCCGGCTCGCCCGCCTCCCTCTTTCCCTCCCGGGGCACCGGACTGGCAGGCGGCAGTGGTGGGAGGCGGCTGCCTTGGCCGGCTTACCCAGCCACGTGCCGGAGAGCTGTGCTCGCTCCGCCACCCAATGGGGAAAGTCAAGGCACCCTTCCAAGCCCGAGGCTGGCCTTCCCAGCGACAGGCAGGCAGGCAGGCAGCCGCTGATTCGTTTGCTTATAGCGTGGTTTTCCTCCAAAAAAAACCTAGCTAAAAGTATTTCACGGTTAAGGAAACCCGCAACTAGCATCTCACAGATAACAACCTTCTAATAAAGGGAACCCTGCTGGTTGGTCCAGTGTGTGACCCCGGCGCAGGCCGAGTTTCAGCCTCGCTCCAGTTCTTCCCCTTTTCACTGAGATCCGAATTGGTTTAGCAAAGAACTGTCCGGAACAACTAAAAGGCTTGTCAAAGTATTCCCGCCAAAGAAAAGCCTAACCGTGTAACTTATATTCTTGTAAATCTGTCAATAAACGTCCCATCTTTGTTTGAGTCTTAATTAGCCTCAAGGAGTCCTTTAAGAGTGCCCAATCCAGCCTGATAAGAGCTGCCAGTTTGGGAGGGGGAAGTAAAATGCCCTCACAGAGCTATCAATATTCCCTCAGAGGTGACAGTTAGAATCAGCTGGACAGGATCTCCAGAAGAGTTCTAGGCGTGTGCCCGATTGCTCTGCTCTGGACTCTGTTTATTTCTGTGCAAATAAGCATATGACTGGATTGACCGGTCAAAAAGAGCCTGGGGCAAGGAGAACTCTTTCTGACAGGGCAGTCCTATGTAGAAATACTCTAGTCCAGGGGTAGGGAACCTGCGGCTCGAGAGCCGCATGCGGCTCTTCTGCCCTTGCACTGTGGCTCCATGAGCCGAGCCGCCGGCCCCATCCTTGCCCGCCCTGCAGGCAGCAGGGCGGGCGCACCAACTGCCCACGGTCGGCTGGGCCACGCCACGGGCTTCCTCTCTCGCCTGCCCCGCTGGAGATGGGCGATGCTTTTCCCGGCGGCCGGGCGAGGCTTTGTTACCGGGTTTATCCTTGCCTGCCCTTCTGCAGGCAGCAGGCCGGGCGCATCCTTGTGCTTCTCAGAATGAGTGGAGTAAAAGGTTAAAAAAAACCCCTATATATATAGTGTTATCTTTATCTTAAATGTCAAAAATTATTTGCGGCTCCAAGTGTTTTCTTTTCCCATGGAAAATGGGTCCAAATGGCTCTTTGAGTGTTAAAGGTTCCCTACCCCTGCTCTAGTCTGAGCCCATTCACTTCAGTAGCCTTGCAGTACAACCCTGAGGCAGGCGGGGGGGGGGGGGGGCGGAATGGAGCAGCAAGATCCCTGTGTTGGCATAAATGCTAGTGTAAATGGCTCTTGGGCTGGCGTAAGGGGCATTTACACCAGTGCAGAGGCACTTATGCCTGTGCTGGGGAGCTGTGTGGTAATGTGATACCAGGGTGTCGGCTCTGCCATGGTGCTGGCACTTTCCCAGCACAGCACAGGGGATGTTCCTGAGGACAGCTTCCTGAGCCCTTTTGGCTTGGGATCAAGCGTGCCATTTTCTAATACAATCTTACAGCAGCATAGCTGCATAGGCCATTTTTACAGGGGAAGGGGCAGGGTCCCTTTGGGCTTGCTGTTTGTGGCACAAAGGCTCTTTGAAGGCAGTGCTGTGGTGCTGTCCCTGACTGTGGTGCAATCGCTCTCCTCAGGAATGCACTGCCTGATTGCAGCAACTATGCGCAGGAATGCTCTGTAAGGATCCTACTCCTTCCAGCAATATTCCATCAACAAAAGTTTCCTTTAAAAAAATCTTTGCAGATTGTGTACGTGCTTGTCTGCTCTTATGTTGGTTTATAGAAGGATACTATTTCTTAGGCAGATGACAAATATTACTACTGTACCATATACGCATACAATGCTTAGCAATGTATGTCAGCAGAAAAAAATCAGAAACTCGAGTTTCTGCTCCAAGAAGCAAAAAGAGTACATGGGAAAGAGTTCAAGTTTCAGTGTGTTGATGAAAGAAATCTGAAATGCTGTACAGTGGAACCTTGGTTTTCATCGATAATCCATCTGGAAAACCTCGGCGAAATCCAAAACCGACAAAAACCGAGGCAAACACTGGAAGGCAATGAAATTGCATGAGTTGCCGTTTGTTGTCGCAAAATTAGTGTGCGTGTGCTGATGAAAACTGATGAAAATCAAAGCAAATGACAAAAACTGAGACAAAATTTGGGGGGAAAGAATCGACGAAAACCAAAACCGATGAAAACCGATGACAACGAAAACAGAGGTTCCACTGTATTTTAAAATTAAGCCAAAGCCATGTAATATCTTTGAGTGATGCCAACTCAACTAAACCAAGATATTAAGCAAGATTTCAAATTCTTCAGAATTCTTCAGCAGTCTGAATGTTGAGAAGCAAATTGGAAGGGGTGGGGGGAGAAAGTATCTCCACCAATCTAATGGGGGAAGGTACAGAGATTTTCCGGGCAGTCCTAAGAATACTGACAAAGTCCAATTGAGCTCAATGCGACTTACTCGTAACTGTGCTTAGAACTGCAACCTTTATGTACTACATCTGGAGGGAAAGTATATAATGAGGGACACATACATTCTTGATTACAGAAGAACAACAACAAACTCTACACTCACATGTAATAGGGAATTCTTACACTTAAAGATCTTTTATACCGTAGCTCTTTCATGGCTGCTCTTCCCAGCCTCAATCTCCTTTTAGTTTATTGGTTTATTACTTGGTTGCTTTTGGTTGATGATGGAGACAAGAAACAGAATAATTTCAATTTCATTATAATCTACCTGAAAGCTCTGTATTTCTCTAGTAGTCATTACTTTTGTCTTCTTGATGTTCAGCTGTAATCCTGCTTTGGCACTTTCTGTTTTAACCTTTGTCAGTAGTAATTTCAAGTAGGGGTATGAAAAAAATGCAATATTTTTTTGACTTTGGATATCTCTCCCCCCCCCCCCCCACCTCATACTCCTGACATTCGTGAATACCAGCTATTGGTATGGTACTAGAATTTGGGTTTTTGGGGAAGGGATGCTGAATTGGGGCGGGGGGGGGGTTCATTAGTCCCTATGGGAAACTTTCTAGGTGGCTGGGGACATTTTAAAGATACCGTACTTGCACTAGAATAGCAGTGGAGCTGGTGGTGTCTGTTGTTACCCGAAGTGATGAGAAGTCTTTCACTTTTAGTGTGGAGAAATTAGCTGGAGCACACTCTTGGCTGTGCAAAAGGCCAGGCAATGCAAAATCTTGATTGCCTATGTGTACGTGAGTCAGCTTTTTTCAGAAGAAACTCGCAGGAGAGCGAATGAAGTTAACAATTTTTTATTAAGGGGATACACAAGGACACAATAAAAACAGCAGAACACACACAGAGTCCTATGGTAAAGACAGCTCTGAGAGGATAGGTCTGGAATAGATAAAGAATAAATGGGGAGGGACAATGAAAGTTATAGGCACCTGATCTCAGAGCAGAATAGTCCGATGAACAGAACTGAGCGACCCATGCTTAGTTCTGGGAGAAACAGTGTTTTGTGGAACAGCATCACAGACAATGCTGGAGATACTGAACATTGGCTATCAGGAGAGTGGACTTATAAGGAAAAAATGAATCTCTGGGTTATGCAGAGTGATCCTAAATCTCCCTAAAGGGATTTCCTGCCCTTCCAGGGAAGGATTGGAGACAGACATCAACCTAAATGGTTGGGTGTCGGTCTAATGGTTTGAGACATCAGTTTGATGTGTCCAGGCTCAGGAGTGTCTTCAAGGGTGAAGTTAGCTGAAAAGATTATAGCTGTGAAACAATCACAATGCAATGGAAGGGGGTCATTCAATGTATTAATTAGTGCTAAGAAACATTAGTTAGTACAACACTGGGCAGGTGTATGGTCCAGGGCTGGAGATGTGATCTCTCTCCAGGGCAAGGTATTTTGTGTATACATAATCCTGTCAGGAAGGGTGTGAGAGAGCATGATGCAAGTTGCTTTGGAGGGAGACAAGTCCAGACAAAGTTCTTTTTCTTTTATGGTATGCTGAGTCAATGGCCAAAACAGGCTCCCCTATTTTGGCACTGCTGCTGGGCATCCCAAGGGTTGGCTGAGGTGGTAGAGATGCCATTGTATTAAAAACAGGGTCCTTTGGTCACCACAGGTCATTCTGGCAACACTGTCCTTTAAATAATCCACAAATATCAATTATATTGAACCAAGGGATCCAATATGAAGGACCTTTGAACAAGGTGCCCCCAGTCATCCTCCACTATTTGCTATGGAGGGTGGGAACTCCCCCCCATCAATTGCCAAGCTGCTGCCAAAGCAAAAACCGTGCCTGCAAGCAGCAATTACTGATGGAATATTTCTCACAGAAGAACCAACAACAAGCCCAGCAGAACTACCTCAGACCCCAAAGTACACAATACTGTGAAACCTTGAAGGGGACCCAAAGCAACTCTGGCAAAGAAGGTGAGGGGGGACCCTTGAAACTGACAAACACATTAGAAATTGACACAAGCAGCCTGACATGCCCAGAGATACCCACTGAGATATAAAAACAAAGGGGGAAAAGAAAAAAAACAGTCCCCAGGAGCCTGCAAACTCTGGCTCCTGATCTTCCTGGTAAGTGCTGAATATTTTCACAATTTTCTGGGACCCTTTTTTTCAGTATCCTGAAAAATTCTCAGATACATTTGGGATGTTGAATATCCCCCCAAATATTAATAAAGCGGGGTTTTGGGGGGTATATTTTCAGCTTGGGTGTATCGGAATGCCCAGCTGCAGTTTCAGGTCTTCCCTGTTTTCTGCCAGTAATGTGGTATCATCTGCCTTTCTCAGATTGCTTCTGCAAATGTTCACTCGACCTTCATTTAAACCTAATTCAGTTTTCCTTATGACATATTCTGTGTAAAGAGATTGTGAGAAAAAACACATCCTTGTCTGATATTTTTGGCAACTGGAAGTCATTCTGGTTTTCATAACCTTTCTTAACAGCAGTCTCTTGTCAAGAGGACAGGTTGAGCATCAAAACCATCAGATATTGTGGCACACACATTTTTTCAGAAAATGAACTCTAGCTTTTCATGATTGACAGGCAAAAGTTTTTCTTAACTGGTGAAATATAAGCTGATTTTCTTCCAAAATTATCTTGTATGCTCCAGAATCAATTGTAAAATTTCCATATAATCTGTAATGCTTCTTCCTTTTCTGAATCCAGTTTGAGCATTAGGCATTTCTTGTTCCATATATGATAACAGCCTTTGTTGTAAGATTTTGAGCATCATTTTCCTTGTGTGAGAAATTAATGCAGTGGTCCAATAGTTGCTGGAGTTGCTGGAGTCTTTGATGTCTCCCTTTCTGAGAATTGGAATGACCGTTTCCTGTTTATGGGCCATTGTTTTGTTTTCCATATTTGTTGGCATGCCATCAGTAATATTTTGATGGACTCCATTTCTGTGGCTTAGTTAGTTCTATTGCTATTCCATCTACTCCTGGTGATTTGTTTGTCCCAGTTACTTTGAGTACGGGTTTCACTTAACTTTCTAAATTTGAAGATTCTTCAAAAGATTCTTCTAGGATGCAGTCTGTCATCCGTTTTTTCTCTTCTGTACAGTTCTTCAGTGTATTGTTCCCATCTTTATTTATTTCTGTTCAGTGAATCTATTTCCATGTTGATTTTTCAACATGCCTAACACTGCTTTATATTTCCCTTTGATTTCTTGTATCTTGTGGGACAGATCTTTTGTTCTTCCTTTGTTGTTGTTCTCTATTTCTTCAAACTAGTTGTTATAATAGTTATCTCTGTCTCTATGTGCCAGATGCTACAGCACTGCATTTTGACTTCTGTTTCTGTTTCTGTCACCTTTTACTTCTCATCTGTCTTTCGCAATTTTTAAAGTTTAATCAGTCATCGTCCATCAAGGGTTTTCACTTGTTTTGGCTGCAGGAATAGTTTCTGTGCATTCTTCCTTGATAATATTTCTGGTTTCAACCCGTAGTTCTTTCTGTTCACGTTCACTTGAACTAAGTGATGCTAATCTGTTGTTTGCATGGTCTTTAAACTCTTCAAGGATGATGTTTTGATTGTCTTTCAGCAATGTGAATGGTTCATAATTTTTCTTCAGCTTTATTCTGATTTTTGATATTAACAATTCACTGTCCATACCACAATCAGCTCCTGGTCTTGTTTTAGCAGAGAGAAAAGAGTTTCCGCATCTTCTGCTTCCAATTATGAGATATATTTGGTTTCTGTATTGGTCATCTGGTGATGCTAATGTATAAAATTGTCTGTTCAATTGCCTGAACCGTACATTCTCAATGATCAACTTGTTGTCTTTACAAAATTCTATGAGTAACTATCCTTTCTCATTTCATGCCTGTAGCCCAAATTTTCAGACAATATTTGATTCTGCTTTGTTTCTTGATTTTGTATTCTAGTCACCTGTGATTAGCAGCACATCTTGTTTAGGTGTGTGACCAATTCCTTCCTGGACACTTGCATAAAAGCATTCATTTTCTTCCTCTTCAGCATCCGTATTTGGGCCATAAACATGAATGATGGTTGTGCTGACTGGCATTCCATGAAGTCTGATTAATGTTATTTGATCAGACTTTGCCTTATAGCCAGTGGTGGGATCCAAAAATTTTAGTAACAGGTTCCCATGGTGGTGGGATTCAAACTGTGGCGTAATGCCAATGGGGCTGGGCTGGGCACGACGGGGGGCGTGGCCGCGGCATCTCTACCGGTAGGGCGGGCCCCTGGGCGGGGCTGTGGCATGGGACGCATACTGCTGCACCGGGTCCTTGGGTGGGAAACGCGACGCATCGCGAGAGCGCGGCAGGCTGCCACGCACGCCTGTGCACCTCCTGCTAGACTGCTTCAAGTTCTGTGCGCTACTGCTGAGAGGAAGGGTGTAGCTAAGGCAAAAATCACGTGGCAAAATCACCAATTAGTAACCCCCTCTCGGCACACACAAATAATTAGTAACCTACTCTCGGGAACCTGTGAGAACCTGCTGGATCCCACCTCTGCTTATAGCCCCTGACTGCTTGTGCTGCACCTTCCCTCGCTATTATAGCAACTCTCTTTCATCTGTGTTTGACATTTCCTGAGTCAAACACTTTCCTGAGTCAAACACACACTATAGTTACAGAAGGACCATGTATATATTTTAGTCATTGTTTGACTGAAAATGTTTCTGAAGTCCATTTTAATTCACTCACTCCCAGGATTGCAATGTTTAAACATTCCATTTCTTGTTTTACTATTTCAAGCTTACGTTGATCCATACTTCTCACATTCCATGTTCCTATTATATGCATCAAACAGCTTTGAACTTTCCTCTTGCATCCATTGACATCCAACAACTGAACTTCCTTTTGGCTTTAATCCAGCTGCCTCATTAAAACAGTGTCACTTGTGCTTGTCCTCTGCTGTTCCCCAGTCGCTGACTGAGTTGTACTTGACAAGGGGGTCCTGTTTTCCAGCACTGTATCTTTTTTTTTCATTTTGTATTTTCTCATCATAGAGTTTTTGAGGTATGAGATGATCAGAAGTTATTTACCACTGGCTGCTTCTGCACAGTACTAACCAGAGTTCGTTGACGTGGCCCTACTGTTAACTATGAAAAAATGTTCTGCTAGTGTCACCTTCCATTACTGCTGGCACCAAGTAGCTACCCTGTAAGGATTCCTCCACCCACCCCCCCAATACCATTGGAACTATCTATTTACTTCTGCTGATTTGGCAGTCAGTTCCTGAAGGGAGTGGATACATCTTGATCTGATGTCTCGACTGTGACCATTCCTCCTTGAATGACCTTGCTAGCCTCTTGACAGTATTGCTCTCAGCTTTGCTGACACACTCTTTAACACTTACCACATTAAAGTGTGCATCCAAGGGTGGGGGTCTGTGGTGGGGTTGATGGAAATCACCATTGTCTCTCCCTCAAACAGAAATGAAGCCACTGGAGGACCTACCATTATGTATTTTATCCCCAGTGGTCACATGCTAGGAGAGGGCTCCCCACTGGTTCTTTTTCCACATCATTTGAGCACATTTGCTTCTGTTGGGTGATCATTCTGCCAGAAGCAGGGTTGCTGATCATTGTTATTACTGTTGCATTTCACATCTGACATCAGCCACTAGGTGCCTATTTACTTGGTCAGTCTTTTAACGACTACTTTACAAGCTCAGTGGGTTGGATGTGTTCTTTTTTGTGACAATCCAGCAGCTTCATCTGCTAACAACAAAAATGTACGGCAAGACATCAAACCGCAAGAGAGTAATGCTTTAAAGGTTCACCATGTAAAGATGGAAAAAGAATGCTAGTCCCTCTTGTTTCAGCTGCTGCGTATGTCCTTAGGCAATTGACTGGCCTGAATGCTCACAACATTAGCAAGAATGAATACATTCTGTGCTATTTCCTGCCTTCACAGATAGCTATGTCCCAATCATTACTGCATAGAATTCAAGCAACAAAGGCTGTGATTATCATTCTAGTCTTGGAACTGAAGAATCAATCTTGGAATACCATTGTCAAAAATGCTGTGTATTTAAAAATGGAGATCAAATGCTATTTGCTGGACCAGCAGGTAGTCACAAATCTTGTGGAAGTAATTACATATCTGTCAATAGTACAACTGGATGGAGAGAGACAGCCATCTGTTTCTAGCTATTGTAACACCAAGTTCAACTTTTTGGTACTCGAATGGTCTGTTGAGTTCTATAGGTGACATATGAAGACCAACAGGGCAGAAGGAAGATAAACACCTGTGAAATGTGGCAGGACGTACAGGTACAGCTTAACCCTTCTAAAAATGTGAGGTTGCATTCTTTGGTTTCTTTTTCTATGTATCAAAAAAGATCATTCTCTTTACGTTTAAAAAAAAATTCATAGGCATGCCTGTCAGTTAAAAAAACATAGTTGTGATCTACAATATAACAGGTTAATCTGCTAAGAATCTGCAGTTAGCCAGTATACAAAGACAATGTCAGAAGGTGAGGGGGGAAACAGGCCTGTCAGCAAACATGTGTTTGCTGACAAACAACAAAGCAATGCAGGGTCTCTCAGAACACAATTCAGGGCTTGTGGAGTTAGGGCTGTCTGTCAGATTTGACCACATCACAGACCAATACATTTAAATGTGCTGTGAATCTCAGGGTTTGAAAGCCACATCTTCTTGGATGTTACCTAAGTATTTAGGTTTATTAATCAAAACAGATTCCTGTGCCTGAGACAGTTATGGGTAGGGTTACCAACCTCCAGGTGGGCCCTGATGGCCACTAACCTGGATAGCTTTAAAGGGGGCTTGGACAGATTTATGGAGGAGAAGTCGATCTATGGCTACCAATCTTGATCCTCTTTGAGATTGCAAATGCCTTAGCAGACCAGGTGCTCGGGAGCAGCAGCAGCAGCAGAAGGCCATTGCTTTCACATCCTGCTTCTGGTAGACCAGCAGAGCCTGAAAAACAAAAGATTAGTGTGGCTGGCAGAACTCTTGGGTGAGTGGTGGAAGGCAGGGAAGGTGCAACAAAACCTGTTTAGCAGTTTAGCTTCACAAGGAAAAGAAAAGTGGCAGGCAAAGTCACGTTTTGCCAGCATTCAGATACCGTGTGATTACTCTAATCTGTACTGTGATGGCTTTGGAAGGGGCAAAAAAAAAATGCACTAATGAAAGTCTATGGTGAAATGAAAATACAATCATTTTGCTGGCCTTGTGGCCATAATAAAATCATTCATTCAAAATGCAATCACTGTGAGACAGAATACAAGTGTGCAAATGGCCAATGTTTCTTTTACTAAAAAACCCAATAAAATGTATTTTTCCTTTTCCAGATATTTTAGGTTATATTTGCATGCATAATATCACAAATAAAAAATTCACTATATAATTCAAATTAAATATATTGTAACATCACATAGGAGATCTAAAATCCCCCTGTATTTTTTTCTTTTATTTCTGTGCTTATTTCTTTTCTCTGGCTAATTTAATATATAAAATAGACTCTTAGCCAAAGCCCGGCCTCTAACACTGTCTAAATTTGGTCATTCTGCAATGCATGTCCTCTGCCTCTGATCCACAGCCTTTTTAGGAAATAATTGGTCCTTCTAACTGACTATAGACTATTCCAACTGGCAGTTGTGCTCCAAAGCCTGGGGCAACCATCTTTCCCAATCATGTTACCTATAATTCTTTCAACTGGAAATTGCAACTGGAATTTGGGCCTTTCCCAAACTAAGCTCATGCTATAGCTCCTTGATTACGATGTCCTGCTTGACAGAGCTGCTGCTTTTTTATATTATTAAACATTATTTCCTTCATATATGTTTGCCTTTATCTGTCACCCAAAAAACCAGAACCTCTCCCTTTACCATAAGTTCCAGTGAATTTTTTTTGAAGGAACTGGTCAAACCACATTGGAGAGATGCAAGTTAATGTTAAGAACTAGTAAAGGCCTAACTAATTACTAGTTCTTGATGTCACAATAAGTTGGTTTATTTAAACTTTGGTTCCCAACTCAGGATGAGAAGTCTTAACAATATTATTTCTCTATGAAGTTGTGAGTTTTGCTTCTTGAAGCCTCATGGCAATAAGACAATTAGCGAGATCATAGTTTCAGAGAGTAGTCATCGAGTCCATTAGGAGAGAAGATTTACCCCCATGTTCCATCTTGCTAACACAAGGAATGTTGGGTAATTTGCTTGACTGGAGATTTCATCATCTGCAGAGTATGTAACCATAAATAGCATAATTAACCTGATTGGTTAAGGATTTCACTATTGCTTGGAGCAAATTGTTTGAGGTCTAAAGTGATTGGTGGGCCATAATCAGGCCAATGCTTGTCATTTGCTATAAAGAAGGAACTATTCAGTCTGCTTTTGTCAGTCCAACTGCAAACCATGTGGTTTCTTTTCATCCTGTTTTGACTTGCGGTTGCCTTGAACTACTGGTTGCTTTGAACTATTTTGCTTTGGGCCTTGCTGACTGGGAGAACCTAGACTTTGTATTTTGAACTAAGCCTGAAAGTAACACTGTTTATGCAGTTATTTAGATTTTATTATTTTAATATTTTACTGTTTCACCACTCTTAAATTGTACATTTCTGCAGATTATTGTACTAAAACCCTTAATTTATACCCAGTACAATTCTATCCAATTTTCTGGGGTTTTGGACTTCAAAACTTGAATCCAGTACCTGGCCTTCTGTTTGTGTGCTACCTGAGTAAGATGGTTTTGTGATTCACCCAACAAGCATTCTGCCTTCTAGGGTTAACCTTGGTCTTAGACCTGAGAAAGCTGGAGTCTTTGTCCTTTTAGTTTCTAGTCACAGGTAGATAAAAGCATAAGCATAAGCATTTTTTTATTGTCATTGTGCATGCACAACGAAATTTACAGCAGCATTCCTCGATGCACACAATTTCAGACTCACACATCATCCTCACTTTCCCTTCCTCCACCCATCCCTACACAGCCCCAAACACATCAATACGAAGCCGCAGAGTTTAGCATAGCCACAGCTCTGGAGTAGAAGCTGTCTCTAAGCCTCTTTATTGTCCCTAAGCTTTGAGGGCCCCTATATCGTCTCCGCGACATGGTAACAGTTCAAAGAGAGAGTGTGCTTGGATGAGACGGGGTCCCCTCGGGGGGGTATATTTTGGGCTTCTATTTGAAGGCTTTGGGGAATTATAGAGTTCCTTCCAAGGAGGGAGAGGGCAAGTCAATGAAATCGCTTTGTGCAGTAGTGATCACCCTTTGGAGCGCTTCTTTCCTATCTGCCACTGTGCAACTGGAGAACCACACTACCAGGATGCAGTGGAGGTTAAAGACACTTTCTCTCTTATAGCGCATGGCCTGCAAAAGGACACCAGAAGTTCTCCCATCCAGTTGTTGCTTCCTTAAAAGTCTCAGATAGTACAGTCTTTGCTGGGCTTTCTTAACCACCGCGACAGTCTGTACGCCCCAGGTCAAGTCCTCTTTAATCATAACGCCCAGAAATTTAAAACTGGCCACCCGCTCTACTTGATCTCCATTTATAGTCAAGGGCTGAATTTCTGAACTATTCCTTCTATAGTCCACTATAAGCTCCTTTGTCTTGCTGGTGTTAAGAGGGGACTGGTGGCAGTGTACCCTGGACAGTGAGGTTTTGTTTTCCATTATTAAGGGGGGTTGTTCTCTCTTAAGAAGCTTGAGGCCCTTTTGCCTTGTTTTACACCATCATTTCCAAAAAGTTCAGTTAAGGCCTTTTTGACAGTTAAATGTTTTATAATCCTTGGTTAAACAAATGGTTCAATATTTGATGTGCTTAAACCAAATCAACAGGAATGACCATGTTTGACTTTCCATAAGCCCTGCCCCTTGCAGTTTCTAGGAACTGAAGATAGCATACAAAGGGAGCTGACTTTTGAAAGTGTATTGTCATGGCCACAATCAGCTCTTGCTGTGACAATCCTCTGGAGATGCAGGCCACAGATGCGGATGAAACGTTCCGAGAAAACTAACAGACCATGGCCACGCAGCCCAGAAAACCCACAACACACAATTGACTTTTGAAAGTTTATACCCTGGAAACGCTTAAGCCGTTTAAGGTTTATATATATATAAATGACGCCAGTGGCTTGGCAATATACCAAGAAAAATGGCGACCTCAGTGTAATGATGCAATCTCAGGTACAGTTATAACGGACAGGCACGAAGTTAGCCAGCGCTTCAATACGCTTGCAGGAACCACAATCCAACATCGTTACCACAATTGATGGGTCAATATCAGTAGAGTTTTAACCACGGGTTTAGATTTATTCGCTAAACTGTATAGCGGGCAGTGTAATATCCGTGTTGGATTGGTTAGCCGTGAAAACTGAACTTCACGGTAAATCTTTTCATTAAAGGCACTTTCTGTATTCTGCTACCCACAGTGGTGAAGGGGAAGGAATATTGCACCACCAGCAAGGGTCAGGGCTTCAAATGCGCAATTGGGTTCTAAGATCAAATGGAAATAAGCCGTAGTATAGGGTTTTAATATGGTATACCCGGTAAAGGAAACCGTTTATTAGCCTGCTGCATCGAGTGACTATAATCGAGATCATACAATCTCTTTTGACGAATCAAAGCTTTAGCTCATTAGCATTCAGTATTAAAACCATCAAGGATAGACCCATTTCATGGTTTTAAGCGCCTCAACAAAAAGGACCACCACTAGGTTTTGGCTATGAAAGAAAGAGCACAGTAGGTAAAAAAACTTTTGTGACAGTTGTTAAAAACTTTCACAATGTATCCAGAATTGGAAGGTCATGCACCATGCTCTTGTATGGGTAGATGTTGACCACCTCAAAATGAACGCAGCACTTATGGGACTGAGAGTGAGCCAAGCGGCTATACTATAAGAAGCATGACTGAACTCTTTCCATATCGCGCTCATGCTTGTATCCCACAGTGGGATTCAAAATATGACGAATTGCATGAGTGATTTTGAGTAAATGCCTTAATGGCTGCGAATTTCAAATTAAGCGACGCTGAATGCGAAAATGGCTGACTAATGGCCTTTACAACTAAAGTTTTAGCGATTCAATGGCCAATTTCCTTTGAGTAAAGAGGAGTTATAAGTGAATGGAGACGAGCCATTTGGAAATAGACCTGTTCAAGCACAATTTCATTATTTATTGGCAACTAAATGGTCTCCAAGAACAAGCAAACAAATTATTTTTTGACTTTTACCGCAAAATTAAGCGTCGAGGTTATTATGAGCTACAATATTCAACACAGCGTGCCAGTAAAGCGTTTCAAAGCCAGCTTTATGGAGGTAACATAGTATCGGCATACCGAAACCAAGAACCTTGATATATGATTCCGAAAACGGAGCGATGAGAGATCCTCCATCAAAAAGAGGAGATCCTTAAAAGTTAAAGCAAGGGTTGGGGCCAAACACTGTTTGACTTTTATTAGGTAAGGTATATAAGGACTAAGTATACCATCAGGAGAGCATTTGACTTGACAGGTAGTGTGTCATGATGTAAAGGCATTACTAGTGTAAGTAGCCTTCTGTCAATTCCTAGATGTAAAGTTTTCTCCACAGTGAATCTCTGGAAAAGGTGGGAGTCAAATGCACCCCTTTAAAGTCAAAAGACCACAAGCAGGGGATGATTTGCTTCGCTGAAGGTGTATTTTGTGAGAGTCCTATAGGATCAAACAATGATCTAAAGTAGATTTCCCATGTTGAAATCCCTATTTGTTCTGGGCCAATGATTTTGTTTTCTGAAATCCATGAAAAGAGTTTTTTGTGCAAATATTTGGCATATACCTTTACCAGTGATGGACAATAAACTAATCGGACTGATGGTGGAAGGGAAAAATCTCCCTTTTGAGAGGAACAGGAATTATAATAGCATGTGGGTCCAATCTGATGAATTCAAAGAGCCTGTTTGATTAGCGGATGTAAAAGAGCTGCCAGATACCCGAGGGACCACCGATAAAGCAAGGTTGTAGCTCAACTGGGGGGGTAGGGATACCGGGTATGGCAGGTGCTTTAATTTAAAAGCACAATTTCACGCGCACTTCTTCTGCACAGACAGGGGGGGGGCCCTTTAAGTTTATATATATAAACCTTTAATGGCATAATTAAAACAGCAGCAATATACCAGAAAAAACATGCACCCCAGTGTAATGATACAATCTCCAGTACAGTTATAACCGCTTTTGCTGATGACAGAGCACAAAAGTTAGCCAGCCTAATACACTTGCAGAACCACAATCCAACATCGCTACTCACAATTGATAGATTAATCATTATCAATGGGGGGTTTTAACCACGGGTTTAGATATTTATTCCTACAAACTGTGTAACGTAAGCAGTAATATCAATGCGTTGGATTGGATTCTTCGTGAAGCCGAACTGCAGGGACAAAAATCTTTCATTAAAAGGCACTTTCTGTATTCTGCCCTGAGTGGTAGCTGAAGGGAGAATATTGCACCTGGTATGGTCAGGCTCACGCTAATTTGGGTTCTAAGATCAAATGGAACATTTGGCCAGTGGTATAGGGTTTTAATGGTATACCTGGCGCAAGGGAGAGCAGCGATAGCCTTGCTGTATCAGGTGACTATAACGAGACTAATATACATAATCTCTTTTGATAGTCAGCTTAGCTCATTGGCATTCATTAAAACGGCACATCCAAGGATAGACCCATTTCAGCGGATTTTCCCTCAACAAAAGGACCACCACCAGTTTTCTGGCTATGAAAGAAAGAGCCTTGGTAGGTAAAGCTTTGTGACAGCTGTTAAAGCACAATCGTATCCAGAATTGGAAGGTCATGCACCATGCTCTTAAGGGAGGATATAGTCACCCTCCAAACAGAATCGCGAGCATATGGGACTGAGGAGGTGTCGTGAGTATACTGGTAGAGAAAGCATGACTGAACTCTTTCCATATCAAGAGCTCCATGCTTGTATCCACAGTGGGATTCCGTATAGTAATTGCATGGTGATTTTAGCATTAAATGCCTTAATGGCTGCAGGTACAAATTCATGACCTTTGGTGCTTAAAAAATAGCAAGCAATGGCCTTGCAGCAACTAAGTTTGCTTGATTCAATGGCCAATTTCCTTTGGGTAACCCAAGAGTGAGTTATAATTAAATGGAGACCCAGGTATTTAAAATGTTTGACCTGTTCAAGCTGTTCAATATTTATTGGCCAACTAAATGGCCCCAAGAACAAGCAAAACCATTATTTTGTACTCTTGCAAAATTGCTGCCAGGTTATTGGCGACTACAATATTCAAATACAGCGCGGCCAGTAAGCGCTTGCCAGCTTTGTAATGAGAGTATGCAGCTGCCATCAGCATACAAAAGTAGTTGTATGGTCATATGATTTCAAAGTGAGGGCGGAAAGCGAGGAATCCTCCATCAAAAAAGGAAGCCAGATCACTTAAAAAAAAAGATTAAATAGGGTTGGGGCCAAACACTTCGTTTGACACCCCCCGTTAATTGGTACATATGACCAAGTATACCATCAGAGAGCATTTTGACTTGACAGGTAGTACTCGCGATGTAAGGCCATTAATAGTGTAAGTAGCCTTCTGTCAACTCCCTAGATTAGCAAGTTTTCCACAGTAGACTTCGGAGACAGAGTCAAATGCCCCTTTAAGTCCAAAAGGCCACAAACAGGATGATTTATTCGGTGTATTTCGTGACGAGAGTCCTAAGGATCAAACAATGATCTAAAGTAGACTTTCCATGTTGAAATCCTATTTGTTCTGGGCCAATGATTTTGTTTTCTGTAATCCATGAAGAGAGTTTATTGTGCAAATATTTGGCATATACCTTGCCAGTGATGAATAAACTAATCGATCTGGTAATTGAAGGGAGCAAAAATCTCCTTTTGAAGACAGGAATTATAACGCGATGTGGCCCAATCTGATGGTACAAGAGCTGTTTGATTAACGGATGTAAAGAGCTGCTAGTACCGGGACTGTTCAGTCAACAAAGTTCTTAAATAACTCTGGGGGGAACCCGTCGGGTCCTGGAGCCTTGTGGTCCTTTAATTTAAGCACAATTTCACGCACTTCTTCTGCACAGACAGGGGGGCCTTTAAGTTGCTACTGGACTCTAGTCTTGCTCCAGGAATTGAAACATATTAACAATTTTACAATAGAGCCGAAACATGCCCTACTCTTTCCTAGAATCTTTCAGGCTTCCAATTTCTGAAGTAGGCTTTTATTTGAGACCATCTTATGCTTTTGACCAAAAGTGGCTTAATTTCTATTTCGGGCAGACATTGGGATATTTGGTTAATATAGCAGAGTTTGCCTTGTTCTAGAAGCATGAAATTGAGTACCCTAAATAAATCTTCTAAGAAGTCTACTGCAAAAAGTAAAGTTTCCATTTATTTATGTAAATTTAGTTCATGTTCAGGTTGCAGTCAAAAAGAGAGAAATAAGCCTAATCTAAAGAGTGCTTTCTCTATTACAGGAGGCCCACTAAGCCAGGGTCATATGTACAGAAGTATGAGGGCATTGTTTCTGCCAGAGAGACCTGGAAAGACGTGTGACTCCGTGAAGGGCCATGTGGAAAATAGGGAAAAACAAAGCACACACAGGGAGAGGAGTGGTCAGATGGCATCCCCCAAGCACAGACAAAAAGAGAGACATCCCATTCAAGGTCCCCTTCCGCATGGAGGCGGAAGGGGTTGGGTCGGCGTGAACGAATGGCGCGCTTGCTGATTAGAAGCGACTCATCAGTCTCTGGGGAGTCTTCAGGCTGTCCCTGCCGAGCGCGCCAGGGGACACGCCGCGCCCTGCTCCCGGCGCAGAAATACCCCAGAGGTCGCAGGGCACGGGGGCGTCGTCCCCATGCCCCCCGGGCGACATGCCTGAGGGCCGCTGGACTGGTGAGTCAGCTCTGGGAAGGCTACGAAGCTCCAAGCCCGGCAAGCCGGTGTTTCCGAAAAACCACGCTGGGGAAGCGTGGTTTGGAAACACCTGCTTCGCGCCAGTCGGGAGGCGCGAGGGCGGCATGGCTACACAGCAGCTGCACCCCTGTGCAAATGGTGGCCTGGGGACGGCATTTTTACCGTCCCCAGGCAGCCATATTCCGCCTGTGCGGAAAGGGCCAAGGAGATAACACTGACACACTGCTCATTCCAGCAGACAGAATGTATACTGAAGGCTATCAGCCTTCTAAGTTGGTTGAAATGACTGAGCAAGATACCACTTCTGACATGAAACACAAGCTCTAACCTTTATCTCCTGCATGCACTGCAAATTTAAGAAGTTGTATGAAAAAATATGCTACCTTACATGTTCTGTCTCAAACATTGCAAAGCCTTTTCAAGTAGGAACTCTAAGGATGCCTTTTGGCATGACTTCTGTAATCCTCAACAAGGAAATCCTTATCTGTTGATGGTAAAGATCTAACAGTGCAGTCATAAGGGGGCTAGGTGAAAGGGCTCTGGACGTAGCATTAGGATTTTTTTTGGCTAATGTTTAATATTTCATATATTTGATGGTCTTTCTAGTAGCATTTATCAAGTTTATATTCTCTTTCACTGGTATTATCTGTTTCTCTTGAACTTTAAGTTATTTGGTCTGTTTAGTATGTGTTTCTTCCCCTTCTTTTTCCCTTTTGATATTGCCAGCTGGCAGCTGACATTCAGTGGGAGACTTGAGGATGCAGCCACATTGAAGGCACAAAATCATTTCCAGGGCAAACCCACAAATGTCATTATGCCACTCTAGGATTCAGCAGATACTCTTTGGTAAGATGTCAAATCATGAACATTCTGTTGAAACCTAGAGTGGTGTGATATCACTTCAGAGTTTACTCCAGAAATGATGTCATGCCATGAACTTGAGAGCCTTATTTTGGTCTTCTGCCAGCCTACCAAGCAGTAGGGGGGGAGGGTAATGGGGTCGGCAGGCAGTCTCCTGCTACTGTTCTCAGCCTTGGATAATCAGGGTGGATATTTAACGCTTTGAGAGCAAGTGCTTACTGTGCTGCTGTGTATCCATCTGGGGTAGGAGCTTCTCAGGAATTTGACTCTGGCAAGAGTAGTAATCTAGTTTGTGTGTATTACAAGAGCATTGAGGTTAGCAAGTAACACCCTTGCCAGGGGGACAGGTATTGTAGAAGTGGCTGTACATAGTGTGATAACAACAGAAAATGCATTTCATTAAAGACCAGTGGTAATGAGGCAGTCTCATGTACACTGATAAGGTATCTACTCTGATCTTAAATACCTCAATGAGTTGGAATTCTCTGAATTTTCAAAGCATGAAGAACTGAGCTGAAGCCCATTAATAGGAGCATGAGTTTGGAAGCTTTCAGGACCTCTTGCATCTGCAAAATCCCTAAAAGTATCTTGTATAAAGGAATACAAACAATCTGAATCTGACATGTTGGAGAACCAATGACTCCACTAAGGTAATTAGAACACTGTACATTGCCACCTTCATTTGGCAAATTAATGTGCCTTTGAGTTTGGCATACTTGCATCCATAGTGTAAAATCTTATTCATAGATCTTTTAATTTGTTGTTTTTCCTCTGAACTGGGAAGATGTGCATTAGAATTTTAATACTAGGCTTAGACCTTTTTAAACCATGACATGAAAGGTCAAAACAAATATCATCATCTGGTATGAGACAGTCAGTTAACGACTAAGCTAATGCATTTACTTAAACTATTTAAGCAGTATAGGGAGGAATCCTAAGCAGGCCTAGTCAGAAGTAAGTCCCATGTTATTCAGTGGGGCTTACTCTTAGAAAAGTGTCCTTGGGATTGAACTGACAGCCACACACTTTGCTTTGGAGGGCAGCCAGACATGCAGCAGGGCCTGTGATGGAGAACAGAATGGTCAGTCTTTCAAATACCGCAGACCTGGGTACTTCACTGGGAAGCTGGTCCTGACTGTCATCCTGGAAGCAACAGAACAATAGAAAAAGAGGATAATTCTTCTATGTTATTCATTACTAATGTGAAATCTTGTCCTTCCTTCCTTCCTTCCTTCCTTCCTTCCTTCCTTCCTTCCTTCCTTCCTTCCTTCCTTCCTTCCACCACTGTCTTCACACTGGTCTGGCCGTCAACTGTCTCATCGTCCATTGTTGGGTCGTCGTCGTCCGTCCGTCGTCGTCCGTCCGTCCTCCCCTCCCTCCACTCACCCTCCCACACACCATCTGTCTCCCCTCCCTCCCTTCCTTCCGCATTGTGAGGACCTTTGGCCAAGTACAATAAAGTTTTACTACTACTACTAAAGCAAGACTTCTGTCAAAATGTTTTTTTAAAGAAATGCCAGCCTCCAGGTGGGACCTGAGGATCCCCCAAAATTGCATCTTATCGCCAGACTACAGAAATCAGTTCCCTTAGAGAAAATAGATGATTTGGAGGGTGGACTCCATGGCATCATACCCCACTGAGGTTCCTGTCCTCCCCAGGCTCTGTTCCCAAATATCCAGGAGTTTTTCAACCTCGATCAGGTAACCTTATTCCCTATCTCTTGTCAAAGGGGAAGAGAAATGTAGCAACCCTCTTGTCTTGTCCTCTCATTGATTCTAAGTAGCTTAGTCCTTGGAAACATCAGCTGTCACTGGGTAGAAAAGAGGGGGAAAAAGCTAAACTTGTATGAATGTAGAGAAAATGGGAAGAGTGAGCTATGGCTATGAAAGAGGCACCCAAAATAGAATATACTTGTTTATGAACTAGCACTAATTATGGGACCAAATAACAGTGTTGGCAGCAATTCTGGATAGTTTCCAAAGGGAGACATTTGAAAACATCAGTTTTAGAACAGTCAGTAAATTTTCACATGAACCATCAAGAATTGTAATTCTTTCCCAGGCTGTACCAGAAACTTGAATTCCACCCTCCTTAAGTTTAAGTGCTCTGAACAATTTTTGATCTCATACGTAGCTGAGGATTCTCATCTACAGATGTTTTTCTTAAAAAGAATAAGATATTATGACCTTAGATTTTACAATGTTACTGGAATATATTATAAAATAATCATATCGCATTCTATGGCACATTCAATCATTGTTAAGCTTCGATACAAAATTGGCAGTGTGTTACTAACTGGAAGGATTGGTTCTCTCTATGTAATTTGGGAGGTAAAATTTCACAATTCATTAAGTCTTTTCTTCCACAAATGTAGTAATTTCCACAAATGCAGTAATCTTGATGTATGGTCAATGTAGGAAAAGGTTTGCCAATGTTGATGAAAATTTTATTTATATAAGACTCAAAGGAGCTCAAGGTGGTATACATGGTACTAACTTTTCGCATTTTATTCTCACAGCAAGCCTCTTGTAATGCAGGTTCGGCTGAGAAAAAATGACTGACCAAAGGACAAATCAGGGCTTTTCTGCATTTTGTTCCTGTTGGTCCTGGTCCCATACTATTTTGGTTTATCCCCTGATAATCACTTGCTCTCCTCCTACCCTCTTCAAGACAAGTAATTTCCATTTTTAAAAAAATCCCTAAAATATTAATATATCTATATATCTTTGTAGTGATAGTTTAAATAGGTTCTCTGACTTCAGTTTTATTTTTTTTTAAGTAAGTCTCTAAGCCCTGCCATCTAGAGGATATAGAAGACATATTTTCCAGAGTGACGAGGATAGAGACTTACCTTTTTAAAAAATGAAAGCTGAGAATTTAGAGAACCTGCTTAAACCATTATAACATCATTGTATTGATATACTGATGTCTTAGGACCTTTTTAAAAATAGGGGCAGTTGTGATGTCACCGATAAAAACAGAATCCTCCCTTGAAATCACTTTTTGTTGAAAGCATATGCAGAAAATTAACTGGCTTCACAACAGTGAAAATTCACTGGAGGGCAGACATGCTGAAGAACCATGCTCAAACTAGTACCAATGCTTGTTAATCAACTGCCAGAAAAATCAGAAGTTGAGTGTGCAGAAAAGATCCCAGGTATTTTCTGTTTGGAAATGCAAGGAAGAGAAATAGGCAGACGATGTGCTTAATCTCAAAGGGAAGGGAAGGGAAGGCTTTGCCCAGCTTCTGGGTGCTGGAAAGAGCTTTCATTTCCTGACTGGACATGTCGAGGAGGACAAGCACCAAATGCTTCGGGATTGGCAGCATGGAAGAAAATATAAAAGCAGGTTCACAAGCAATTTTGGTCTGCACCATGTCCCAGAATCTTTCTTGTGAAGTCTGCAAAGAAGCTTCTTTTCCAGCTAACAACTGCCAAGAGAGCCACGTACAGGTGCAAACCAGATCTTCAGAGTCTGTTTGTATTTGGGGATTTCTGTGGGGAGGGGTTAGGGGAGAGAAGGGACTTCTTAATGCCAGATACCTCATGTACTAACTGCAGCTTTCTCCCTGCACTGCCTCCCCTGTTTTATCTATTTATTTGCTAGTTTTGATATACCGCCCCATCCCCTAAGGTGAAGGCCAACCGACTCATGGACGGGCCCGGGACCACCAGCAAATTGGCCCCTGCCGAATGCAGGGACCAAACGGGGACATATGGAGACAGACGGTCCCGAAGATATGAAGGCCCCAGGCAGTGGAAGGCCTTAAAGGGTAAAACCAACACCTTAAAGACAATCTGGAATCCCAGCGGGAGCCAGTGCAGCCGGCACAGCACGGGCAATAGGTGGTCCCGTGATGAACTGCCCATGAGAAGCCTGGCCGCTGTTTTCTGGACCAGCTTCAACTTCCAGATCATCAACCGTAAGGGAAAGCCCAATGCAAGAGCAAAGTTACAATGTGGAGTCCTAGCCTCCGGGAGGTGATCGTCCCATGAATCACTGTGGCCAGGTCAGACTGGGAGAGGTAAGGGGCCAGCCAGCGTGCTTGGTGCAGGTGATAAAATGCCACTTGAGCTGTGCGGGCCACCTGGGTCTCCAGAGAGAACTGAATCCAGGCAGATCCCTAGGCTCCAGGTGGGGGGGGGGGGGGGCTAATGATAGAGAGGCCCTCTCCAGCAACGGTGGCCAAAGTCCCCACTCCCTTCCCCCCATGAATCACCTGAGAAGACCCTCCCTCCATCTTCCAGGATGCCGGGTTAAGTTTAACCCATTATTTGCTCAAATCCAACTAAAACTTCCTCCAAACAGTATTAATGCTGGAGAGCTGCAGGGGGTGGAAATAGGTCTCCCCTCCATCAACAGAATGAGCTGAGTGTCATCAGCATACTGGTGACACGTCAGTTTATCCCCTCCTCATGTTAAAACCCCTGCAGTGAACTTCCAAGAGCCACTGCAACACTCTCTTAGCCAAATTGGTGCACTATCTGATATAGGCAATCACAAACATAGTAGCTATCACAAACAAGAATTCACAAAGCTAAGCAACTTATCTATCAATGTATTGTCGAAGGCTTTCACTGCCAGAATCAACTAGGTTTTCTGAGGGCGGCAACTTGGTTTCATCCTTCCTGCCTACTACAGCTTGTAGCGTCCTCCTCCCACCCACTATAGTAACTTAACATCACTGGGGATTAAGTGTTACCGAGAGGAACAAAAGGGGTTGAAAATGAAAAGCCTTCTATAGGCATACCTTTGTTGGAGTCTCCTTAGTATGCAGTATACAGCTGTACTCCTTGAACCTTTGTTGCTCTAGGGCTATATAGATACATGACACAGAGCACAGAGAACAAGAAGCAGACTATCAGAGGGAAATAATCAGCTGTTGCCAGGCAGGTAAAACAGCAAGAAGTCGCAGCCCAGAGACAGTTAGTGAAAGGAGGGTGAATGATGAGAGAGATTTTGTTTTTTGAGGAACTCTCTGGCCAGGCTTCTCTCGTGAGCTGGGGAGTCCATGAAATGGTGCTGGGAAACAAGCAGGACGTTAAGCTAGGATGGCTACTTGGTTTGTCGAGACAAAGCCACCAGGGGAAGACTAGCTGGTTGGCTTAATCAAAATAACTGTATTTCTTGGTATCCAGCTCCTGATCCCATTGACAGGATCCTAAGAGGACCTAATCTTTATTTTGACTGACCTGAAGTCACAGCTGACTTATGATCCTGTAGGGGTTTCAAGGCAAGAGACAAGTTGAGGTGATTTGTCTTTGCCTGCCTCTTTGTAGCAACCCTGGACTTCCTTGATGGTCTCCCATCCAAGCATTAGACCCTGCTTAGCTTCTTAGGTCAAGATCGGCAAACATGGGCCATTCAGGTCAGGGCTCTAACTATCTACATCTTATATTGTCTCTGTATCCTTGCAAACAAATGCACAGTGAATTATGTGCTACAAACTTTCTCTTGGGCACGTAGGCCCTTTCTGCACGGGCCATGCGGGCGTCCCTGCACCGGCAGGAATTCTGCCGGTGCAGGGGTGGGGGCCGTTCGCATAGAAGCGTGCGAGCGGCCCCCGCAGAGGCCGGTGCAGGAGAGGCGGCTCCACACAGAGCCGCCTCTTCCCCGTCCCTCTCCCACTCACCTCGTCGCCTTGAGGACAGCGAGGGAGGGTCCCTCTCCCACTCACCACTCACCTTGAGGACAGCGAGGGAGGGTCTTCGGAGGCCAGCAGGGTGACTGTTTTGCCAAAAACCTCCCTCCAGGAGGGAGGTTTTTGGAGGCGGCCTGATGCCGCCCTGGGGGAGGGGGAGGGGAGCCAAGTCAGCGCTGCTGCGTTTTCGCAGCGCCGCCTGTGCGAACGGCTCCCTGGGGACGGCGTTTTTGCCGTCCCCAGGGCGCCGTTTATGGCCCATGCGGAAAGAGCCGTAGAGAGAAGATCTAAAATGGGACCCTGGTACCACAGGACAGTGGGTGGAAACCTTTTTTCCATTCTATTTTCTCAGCCAGAACATCTGAACTGTACCAGCAAATGACCTTTGCACAGTATAAGCATTTCAGCTGACAAAACTTTGCTTAACTGCTTCTTCTTGCTCTGTAGCAGTGTTTCTGTACCCTTGCAAATATAGTTGCATAGTGGTATAGCTGTACCAGCATGCAGGAGGAGGAAAGTTGTGATTGAAATGCCTCTTTAACAGCCTTCCATGTGAGGCCTGTGCCTCAAATTTAAAAAAATTAGTAAAGAGCAAGAGAACCAGGACTGTCAGTTGTACAACAAAGACTAAAGAATTGCTAGTCATAGTGCAATGAGACTTCCCTTGCTGGCTCAGAATAGTTTCAGTTGCCGAATTTTCCAAGCAATTCCTTGATTGAAGATTATACTTTTTCAAGGACAAATAGCCAATTGTGGAAGTTCCACACAACCACTTGCTCGTGGGAAATATAGCTAAGAAGTAATCCCATGTATAAATAAGTATTCTCCACCTCCAAGAGTGAATGCGAAATTACACTATTAAACAGCTGGGAAAAAAAAGATTTCTGCCATTCTGCTCAGTTAGAGACAGAGGCACTCTACTGTAGTACCTTCATAGGATTTTAGCAACACTAGTTCTAGCTGCAACTGGAACATTTTGCTTGTATGCTGAATGGACACTGGGGTACATTTTTCCCCCCTATTCTTGTGCAACAGAACTTGAACCATTTTCTGTCAACTGTTTCTTCAAAAATGCAGGGAAAAAGAATCCAAACTTCGGGACCTGCCATTTGACAGGCTCTCCTCAGCAGCCGGCTAACTCTCTGATGGAAGTATATCTTTTGTGGGTTTTTATCCCCTCAAGTCAGACTGAGATCAGATTCTGACCTTATTTCCTGGAGACTTGCCATAGGTTTTGAAGGGGATCCAGACACTGGATTGGGTGTGCCATGTCTCCTCCTTACTGCTTCCGAGTTGGCAAGAGATCTTAGTTTCATTAATCATGCTTGGGTTTTTGATTTATATTACAGGCTCCTTCCAGCACAAGATCATATTCCTACCCAGAGGGCAGCTCTGTCAATCAAACTTCACAAGCTGAAGAAAAGTAAAAAGGAACAGGAGAACTTTAACCATATAAACCAGCCTTAATTTCTGCAGCCTTGATACAATTTATAACCAAGATTTGGCACCTTCATGGAGGTGAATACCTCATGGAAAATTAAGTAAACTGGGACCTGCCAGCAAATTCCTAGAGTGGGAAAAATAGTTTTACAGATTTTAAAAGAAAACTTTGAAGACTTTAAACTGGGCTTAGATATGAATGGACTGCGTTTGTTTGAAACAAGAGGAGTTGTGTGTGTGGCCTAACCTCATGTCCCTCCCAAGCTTGGGTTGGGATCTTAATTCTGTGTATACACAAACACATACTTGGGTGATATTTGGGAAATATATGAATAAGAAGAGAGAGTTCAACATGTGGAGCTGGAGAGAGAGAGAGAGAGAGAGAGAGAGAGAGAGAGAGAGAGAGAGAGTAGAATGTGATAGTTTAAATAGGTTCTCTGACTTCAGTTTTATTTTTTTTTAAGTAAGTCTCTAAGCCCTGCCATCTAGAGGATATAGAAGACATATTTTCCAGAGTGAAGAGGATAGAGACTTACCTTTTTAAAAAATGAAAGCTGAGAATTTAGAGAACCTGCTTAAACCATTATAACATCATTGTATTGATATACTGATGTCTTAGGACCTTTTTAAAAATAGGGGCAGTTGTGATGTCACCGATAAAAACAGAATCCTCCCTTGAAATCACTTTTTGTTGAAAGGAAAATGAACTACAAACATGAAATGGCAGACATGCTGGAAGGCAGAACCATGCTCAAACTAGTACCAATGCTTGTTAATCAACTGCCAGAAAAATCAGAAGTTGAGTGTGCAGAAAAGATCCCAGGTATTTTCTGTTTGGAAATGCAAGGAAGAGAAATAGGTGACGCATGTGTTATTCAAGAAGGGAAGGGAAGGCTTTGCCCGTTCTGGGTGCTGAAGAGCTACTTCTGACTGGACAAGTCGAGAGGACAAGCAATGTTTGGGATTGGCAGCATGGAAGAAAATATAAAAGCAGGTTCACAAGCAATTTTGGTCTGCACCATGTCCCAGAATCTTTCTTGTGAAGTCTGCAAGGCTTCTTTCCAGTTAACAACTAAGCAAGAGAGCCAATGTACAGGTGCAAACCAGATCTTCAGAGTCTGTTTGTATTTGGGGATTTCTGTGGGGAGGGGTTAGGGGAGAGAAGGGACTTCTTAATGCCAGATACCTCATGTACTAACTGCAGCTTTCTCCCTGCACTGCCTCCCCTGTTTTATCTATTTATTTGCTAGTTTTGATATACCGCCCCATCCCCTAAGGTGAAGGCCAACCGACTCATGGACGGGCCCGGGACCTTAAAGACAACCTGGAATCCCAGCGGGAGCCAGTGCAGCCGGCACAGCACGGGCAATAGGTGGTCCCGTGATGAACTGCCCATGAGAAGCCTGGCCGCTGTTTTCTGGACCAGCTTCAACTTCCAGATCATCAACCGTAAGGGAAAGCCCATGTAGAGCAAGTTACAGTAGTCTAGCCTGGAGGTGACTGTCCCATGAATCACTGTGGCCAGGTCAGACTGGGAGAGGTAAGGGGCCAGCCAGCGTGCTTGGTGCAGGTGATAAAATGCCACTTGAGCTGGGTGGCCGCCTACTCTGCAGGAGAGAATCAGAACTGCGCAGATCCCTTTAGCTCCAGGGTGGGGCTACCAGATAGAGAGGCCCTCTCCAGCAACGGTGGCTGAAACCCCACTCCCTTCCCCCATGACCCACCCACAGGACCTCCATCTTCGATGGGTTAAGTTTTAACCTGCTTTGCCTCAACCAACCAGCAACCGCCTCCAAACAATGCTGGAGAGCTGCAGAGGGTGGAAGTCGGTCTCCCCTCCATCAACAGAATGAGCTGAGTGTCATCAGCATACTGGTGACACGTCAGTTTATCCCCTCCTCATGTTAAAACCCCTGCAGTGAACTCTGTCACTTGCAACAATTCTTCTGACAGCCTGGTATCTGATATAGGCAATCACAAATATAGTAGCTATCACAAACAAGAATTCACAAAGCTAAGCAACTTATCTATCAATGTATTGTCGAAGGCTTTCACTGCCAGAATCAACTAGGTTTTCTGAGCCAACTTGCCTATCCTTCCTGCCCTACAGCTAGGGAAGGTCCTCCTCCCCACCCACTATAGTAACTTAACATCAGATTAAGTGTTAATGAGAGGAACAAAAGGGGTTGAAAATGAAAAGCCTTCTAGGCATACCTTTGTTGGAGTCCTTAGTATGCAGCATACGCTGTACTCTGACCTTGTTGCTCTAGGCTATATAGATACATGACACAGAGCACAGAGACAAAGCAGACTATCAGGAAATAATCAGCTGTTGCCAGGCAGGTAAACAGCAAAGTCGCAGCCCAGAGACAGTTAGTGAAAGGAGGTGAATGATGAGAGAGATTTTGTTTTTGAGACTCTCTGGCCAGGTTTCCCTGTAGCTGGGGAGTCCATGAAATGGTGCTGGGAAACAAGCAGGATTAAGTTAGGATGGCCACTTGGTTTGTCAGACAAAGCCACCAGGGAGACTAGCTGTGCTTAATCAAATAACTGTATTTCTTGGTATCAGCTCCTGATCTGACAGATCCTAAGGACCTAACTTTATTTTGACCTGAAGTCACAGCTGACTTATGATCCTGTAGGGGTTTCAAGGCAAGAGACAAGTTGAGGTGATCTGTCTTTGCCTGCCTCTTTGTAGCAACCCTGGACTTCCTTGATGGTCTCCCATCCAAGCATTAGACCCTGCTTAGCTTCTTAGGTCAAGATCGGCAAACATGGGCCATTCAGGTCAGGGCTCTAACTATCTACATCTTATATTGTCTCTGTATCCTTGCAAACAAATGCACAGTGAATTATGTGCTACAAACTTTCTGGGCATCGAGGTTCTTTCTGCACGGGCTGAAGTTCCCTGCACTGGCAGGAATTCTGCCGGGTGCAGGGTGGGGCCGCCGATAGGCATGAAAGCTGCCCGCAGAGGTCGGCAGCAGGAGAGGTCGGGCAAGCCTCCACAGATTTCCCTCGCCCCTCCCACCTCACCTCGGCCGCCTTTGAGGACAGGGAGGGTCCCTCTCCACTCACCACTCACCTTGAGGAGGACAAAGGAGAGGGAGGGTCTCGGAGGCCAGCAGGGTGATTGTTTTAGCTAAAACTCTCCAGGAGGGAGGCTTTGAGGCGGCCTGACGCCCTGGGGGGAGGGGAGGGGAGCTAAGTCACGCTGTTGCTAAGAGCCGCTTAGCGACCGGCTTCCCCCTGGGACGCGCTTTTGCCGCCCCAGGGCTGCCATGGCCCAGCATGGTCAGAGAGAAGATCTAAAATGGGACCCTGGGTACAGCATGTAGAAACCTTTTCCATTCTACTTTTCAGCCAGAACATCTGAACTGCAAATTGGAAGCAAAATGACCTTTGCACAGTATAAGCATTTCAGCTGACAAAACTTTGCTTAACTGCTTCTTCTTGCTCTGTAGCAGTGTTTCTGTACCCTTGCAAATATAGTTGCATAGTGGTATAGCTGTACCAGCATGCAGGAGGAGGAAAGTTGTGATTGAAATGCCTCTTTAACAGCCTTCCATGTGAGGCCTGTGCCTCAAATTTAAAAAATTAGTAAAGAGCAAGAGAACCAGGACTGTCAGTTGTACAACAAAGACTAAAGAATTGCTAGTCATAGTGCAATGAGACTTCCCTTGCTGGCTCAGAATAGTTTCAGTTGCCGAATTTTCCAAGCAATTCCTTGATTGAAGATTATACTTTTTCAAGGACAAATAGCCAATTGTGGAAGTTCCACACAACCACTTGCCTCGTAAAATATAGCTAAGAAGTAATCCCGTAGAATAAGTATTCTCCACCTCCAAGAGTGAATGCGAAATTACACTATAAAACAGCTGGGAAAAAAAAGATTTCTGCCATTCTGCTCAGTTAGAGACAGAGGCACTCTACTGTAGTACCTTCATAGGATTTTAGCAACACTAGTTCTAGCTGCAACTGGAACATTTTGCTTGTATGCTGAATGGACACTGGGGTACATTTTCCCCCCCTATTCTTGTGCAACAGAACTTGAACCATTTTCTGTCAACTGTTTCTTCAAAAATGCAGGGAAAAGTCCAAACTGGGACCTGCATTGTGCTCTCCTCAGCAGCCGGCTAACTCTCTGATGGAAGTATATCTTTTGTGGGTTTTTATCCCCTCAAGTCAGACTGAGATCAGATTCTGACCTTATTTCTGAGACTTTTCACATAGGTTTGAAGGGATCCAGACACTGGATTGTGCCATGCCTCCTCCCAATAAGCTCCGAAAGGCAAGAGATCTTAGTTTCATTAATCATGCTTGGGTTTTTGATTTATATTACAGGCTCCTTCCAGCACAAGATCATATTCCTACCCAGAGGGCAGCTCTGTCAATCAAACTTCACAAGCTGAAGAAAAGTAAAAAGGAACAGGAGAACTCTAAACCATATAAACCAGCCTTAATTTCTGCAGCCTTGATACAATTTATAACCAAGATTTGGCACCTTCATGGAGGTGAATACCTCATGGAAAATTAAGTAAACTGGGACCTGCCAGCAAATTCCTAGAGTGGGAAAAATAGTTTTACAGATTTTAAAAGAAAACTTTGAAGACTTTAAACTGGGCTTAGATATGAATGGACTGTGTTTGTTTGAAACAAGAGGAGTTGTGTGTGTGGCCTAACCTCATGTCCCTCCCAAGCTTGGGTTGGGATCTTAATTCTGTGTATGGCCATCAAACACATTACTCTTGCGATATTTGGGAATATACAACAAGCAAAGAGAGAGTTCTCAGAGAGAGAGAGAGAGAGAGAGAGAGAGAGAGAGAGAGAGAGAGAGAGAAGAGGGTTGATACTTTGCCCAATCCTGAAGCATGAGTGTTAAAAGTCACAGTAGCTGGAAGCTTGGTCTTGAGCTAAAGCAGATCCTTTTATTCCCAAAATGTGAATGAACTCTTTTCTGTTAGTGGCGGAAATAAGGTTTCTCTCCCTCAAGTTAATTTGGGAAAAAATGTAAATTGAAGAAGAAGAATAGTTTGCGTTTATACTCTATTTTTCACTCCTGTAATGAGCTTGCAAACTCCTTCCCTTCCTCTCCATACAGCAAACACCTTGTGAGGTAGGTGGTGTTGAGAGTGTCCGAAAAGAACTGTGACTGACCCAAGGTTACCCAGCAGGCTTCATATGTAAGAGCAGGGAAACCAAATCAGTTTACCAGATAAGAGTCCACCACTCATACGGAGGAGTGGGGAATCAAATTTAGAGTGCACCGCTCTTAACCACTACACCGTGGGAGGAGATGAAGTTATTTTGGTTGAGCATTTGCTTGTTTCAGTGGGCATAGTATGCATTTTTCTAGCTTTTCCTTGAGTACATATGAATGTCATTTTCCCTCTAACTCTGGTTATTCATTTGGCATGGCTGTGAGGAAATCCTATGGAGCCCTGAGCCCTCACATGGGGATGTGGCAGTTTCTCTCAAAAACCTGCTTGTCTCATAATTAGACAGCATTTTGTTCCACTTGATTTCTAGCAAGATTCCCTGGTTTTATTCAATACTCTAGGGAATAACATTTGTACAGCAGGATATGTGTGTCTTACTAGTAAACATTCACATTACTAAAATACTCATCTTAAAATGGGTTTCTTCATATAATTCCTGGTTTCTTCAACCTTCATATAATTCCTGGTTTCTTCAACCTTTTCTTGCTGTGTCATAGAGGTTACTTTTATGACTCCAGCATCAAGTAACTTGTAGCTGAAGGTGTGAATTTACATCACAGATAAGCATTATATTTGATAGATGTGAAGTGACATGAAACTTCTAGAGGTCAGTCAATGTTTCTGCTGTTTGATGTTTCATTCACACCCTGAAATGGAATTCCAGAAAGCTATCAGCCTTTCCAAATGTCAGTTTTCTTATGGTTGGAAGTTAGAGGGCCAGCTGGCTCTCCGCTGGGGGTGACTGCTTCGAATCACTTACCGTTAACTCTTTCATGTTTTTACCAACTAAAATGACAGATGAGAAAAGAATAAAATAACAGAAATATATTCTTCTTGTAGAATAACTTTTGCCTCTCTCATGTTCATGGAAATGGATATAACTCTGGATGACTAGAATCACTCATCACCCAAGGTCAAATGTGGTGGATTATATATATATAATTATAGATATTATAGATATATATATCTAAGGTTTACCATGGGAGATGCCATGGAGAATGACATGTGTGTTGCATGTACTCCTTATCCCTCTCAGAAGGTCTAGGGCACTCACCACATGGACTACTGATGCCATCAAACTGATTGTCCATGTTTTTGCTGCACAACATTAGGAGTCATTAATAGGGGAGTGATGCCTCACAACGTAATGGTGATGATCCAGGCAGTTAGAAGACATATGCTTTTTACAATGCACATTCAGAAGAAGAAGAGTTGGTTTTTTATACCCTGCTTTTGTCTACCATAAGGAGTCTCAAAGCAGCTTACAACTGCTCCCCCCCCACACACACACACCAGGCACCATGTGAGGTAGGTGGGGCTGAGAAAGTTCTCAGAGAACTGTGACTAGTCAAGGTCGTATAGTAGAGTTCATAAGGAGGAGTGCGAATCAAACCTGGTTCTCCAGATTAGAGTCCACCATCCTTAACCATTACACCACTCTTCAGTGGCCTGCATAAAGATCTCTCCCTCTTGTCTGTGTGGACAGAAGAAATGAAGAAATGGCAGGGGGATTTGTCTGTGTTGGTCCTTGGATAATTCATTATAGTCCAGAAGATCACTTGGATTAAAAGAAAATGAAATGAAGCTAAAATAAGAACAGGTAGCTAGGACCTATAAATAATCAGTTATAAGGAGCTGACTCCACTTACTATACAGAAGGGGAAAAAACCTACTTGCTTTTACATAATCTTGTTATGGGATACCGGTATATTTATAGTGTCATTCCTTGGCTATTTTTTACCTTAAAAACCACCGGATGAAGTTTTTCTCCACCACCATCCGACAATTGCATTGATTCAGCATTTATAGCAGAAAGAAAAGATGACAGGAGAATGTTTAGAGGAGAAACATCAGATGCTTTCCCATAATGCAGTTCAGAAAGAGTCTGTAATTTCAGAAATCAATTTAAGACTGATTTTGCCTAGCCATAAAATACCAACATAAAATTTCTCTTGTTCTGAGTTTGACAACCATGTTTGACAACCAACATAAAATTTCTCTTGTTCTGAGTGTGACAACCATGTTTTCCAGATTCTACCTTCAGACTCATCACTGAGTCTGCCACCACTCTGTCTTTCCAACTATCCTCTGAAAGAAACCATGGGTTAAAATAATCATTTGCCAGGTTAACTAATCTCACCCTCTCTCCTTCCTTTGCTTAAAGCACTAATGCTCCTGGCCATGTCTAAATGATCTGCAGTTGCATCTAAACTGCTGTCAACCTGGAAGAGGAAAAAATTGAACATGCTATGACAGAAGGATTATTGACATAGTATGTAGGCCATTCCTCTTATAAAATATTGATCTTGGCTTTGTTTAATCATCCGTCATCACATGAGATATTACTGTTCTTATTCCATGTGCTAAAGCATAACATTCTAGCTTTATGGGCTAGAATGAGTCATAATGTGTGAGCAAGTGCTTGGCATGCAAGAAGAGTTTTTCACAGGCAAGCATCCACACCCACTTTTTGATCTTGGCATAATAGTTCAGCACATTTGTCAAGTTTCAGATAAATCAACCGCAGTAGTTAATCAACTCAGGGCACCTTCCATCAGCCCCTCAGGGGTGGTTATCTATCCACTACTTTAAAAACCATTACTATAGAAAAATAATGTGGCCAATTATTACCCATTCTCAACCTGCCTTTTCTGGGTAAAGTGCTTGAGATAGCAGTAGCAGGCGAACTCCAGGTCTTCTTGGATTTGCTCTAGGGCTAGGCCCTTTCAGTTCCGGCTCTAAGATGGACTATGAGTCAGAGACGGCTCTGCTGCCTTTACTTGACAGCATCCATTCAAGTATAGACAAAGACCATGCCTTTTTGTTGCTCTTATTGGACTTATCAGCAGCCTTCGATACCATCTTGTTCAGATGCTTGGAGGCAAAAGTAAGAATCAGAGAATGTGCCTTAAACTGGTTCAAATCATTCTCCACAGATCAAACTCAAAAGTTTCTATTGGAAACAGTTATTGTCAGTGTGGGACCTAACCTGTGGCGTTCCACAGGATGCAATCCTATCTCCCATGCTTTTCGATCTCTATATAGAACTCTTAGGACAAATCATCAGTAGCTTTGGTGATGGATGTCATCAGTATGCAAATGATATCCACTTGTATATATCTTTATCCAAGTTTCCTGGTGATGTGGTAGAGATCCTACATTTCTGCCTGGCAACTGTAGTAAAACGACTAAGAGCAAACAAACTGAAACTAAACACTGAAAAAAAAAACCCCAGAGGTAATGTTGATTGGGAAGGAGGAGATCTTGAAGGATGCTGTGCTCCCCACTTTTGTTGGAGTTCAGCTGACACTTGCTGACTCAGCCTTTGGATTATACAGGGCCCTGCTGTGTTTACCTTACTGAAACTAGGATCCTACAGTGTAATTTTGTATGACTTAATGTGTCATGTTAAGACTTATGCTTATGCTTTAGTTGTTTTTAGATTTTTGATTGGTTCTACAGTTCTAATCCCATGACATTGTTGATTGAATACCCCATCCTGTCAATTGTACTGACTCACTCTGAGTAATCTAGCTTGAGTCCAAGGAAGAAAGGCGTGCTACAAATGACATAAATAAAACTAAGAAAATAAACCCTAGTGATTATCTGAGTTACGACCTTTCCTTGGGCTGTGGGGCTTCCAAGACTGTCCGAGTTTGCTCTGGATACTTGCACAAGCCTTGTTCATCTATAATATGGTCACAGTATGATACTGACTCCTTTAAAAAGTCATATTTGCAAGGCTGGCTCTTAATCCATATTTTTTAAGTGTGTCAGTTTCATTTGCAACATTTTCAAATGTTATTTATTACTTCCAGCTGTCACAATACCATCCAAGTAGCACTGTGTTCTTGGGATACCTTGCCTATTGTCCCTTGTTGGATAGCTGCAGCTGATAAGTACCAACAGTAATCTGTAACATCACTAACGATCTTCTGTTTCCAGCTGCAAGTAGGCCTGTGACAAATCAATCTTGCTGAATCGTTTCACTCCGGATGGGGATTCAGTCTTTCTATCTGCAAAAGATTTTTCCTGTGCTGCTTGTGAAATAACAAGCCATTTATCCACTTGTGGCCTCCTTTCCCTTCAGATTAGATTCTTGGTTTTACAACTTTTTTTTCTCTTTTCAAAACTCACTGCGCTCTCTGATTAGAGAATCTCCTCAGTTTCTAAAGCCTGGTAAAGTGTGACCATCTCCCCAGTGGTGGGATTCAAATAATTTAACATTTAACATGGTTGTTTACAAGCACCAAATAATTTAACATGGTTGTTTACAAGCACCATTTTAACAACCGGTTCTGCCAAAGTGGTGCGAACCTGCTGAATCCCACCACTGCATCTCCCCCTTTGCAGGGAAAGTGAAGAAAATAAGCACAGGTTTTATTTTGGGGGGGGGGGATTTTCTCACTCACCCCTTCCCCTGTCCTCCCAACAGTTGTTCCTAAGGGCTTTCATTTTCAAAAAATTAAATACTTTGGGTCCAATGCTTGAGCAATAGACCCTTGAAATTAACATGAGATTTATAGTCTAGCAAAGAAACATTAGGCCACAGACACACCTTCAAAAATAAAAAGGCAACAGGCAATTGTGCAAGAAGGAGGCTGCACAGAAAGACCAGGAAAGTGGTGGGCAGGTAATATGGTGGCTTGACCACAGCAATGAAATTCCTGTTTAAACAAATACATGGGAAACCCTACTGTGAAGCAAACAACTACACAGGAAGCAATAAGTGCACAAAAGCCCAACAAGGCCCCTTCCGCACACGCAAAATAATGAGTTTTCAAACCACTTTCACATCTGTTTGCAAGTGGGTTTTGCCATTCTGCACAGCTTTAAAAAGCACTGAAAGCAGTTTGAAAGTGCATTATTCTGCATGTGCGGAATGAGCCAAAGTCTGCTGCTCCGATCTTCAATTCCTCTTGAGCATTTCCCAGCTACTCTTGAAGTCAAACCAAACAGCTGATAGTAAGATATTTCCTGGCTTCCTAGACTTTCACTGCCTGAGTTACTACTATCTGTGCACCTCCTCGAAATCTCAATGTCCTGTACATTTTAAAAAACCTGTTTCAAATAAGTAAACATATTCATTTTTCAGCTAACAGCTGTACGGAAATACAAACCTTTCTAATATAATCAGAGGTTTGGGACAAATATATTGCTGAATAATTTGCACTATTTTTTTTAAAAAAGACTTGCTTGCAGGCTTCTCTGGAACAGTCACAACTGTGCACAAGACTAAGCTTGCCCTCCTATAAGACTCCACTAGGCTGTTCCATGTTTATCTGGGGGAATCTCACTTCAAAACTGACTCAGTTAAGAGCTGAGGAATTGTTACTGCCAGACATGCAAGTTAACACAGCTGCAAAAAGGCACTCTTCCAGCTTAATTTAACCCAGAAGATATTCCGAAACCTTGTTTATTTTATTTATTTTTGCACTTATATCCTGCCAATCCCCTGGAAGCCTTGAGGCGGCTTACAAAATCACTATATAATAAAACATATAAAAACAGTACAAAAATACAAGTTTACAAAATATAAATGCTAAAACCCTGACTTAGCTAACATGCCCACATGGATCCATGCTATGGTTACCCTGAGGCTAGACTGTTGCAATGCACTCTATATGAATCTGCCGTTAAAGATAACTTAGAAACTCCAGTTAATACAAAATGCTGCAGCCCAGTTACTACTGGGTGCTAGGAGGAATGTTTGTGTCATAACCACTGTGCAGACACTTCTTCAGTTAATTGGTTCAGTTCAACATTATAGTTATTATTTACCAAGCCCAAAGTGGCCTTGAGCCCATATACTTGCAAGACTATTTGCATTCTTACGCACTATGGCTTTTCTGCTATGGCCCTTTCTGCGAGGCCTACGTTTTATGTGGAGCCTGGGGACAGCAAAGCGTTGTCCCCAGGGGAGCCACACAGTGGCTCCTGAAGCATGGCTGCGCCTCCAGCGCTCGCTCTCAGCGCCGCCCGACCCCGGGTCTGCGAAGCCAGCCATTCCCAACCTGCGGCTTCGGGGGCGAGGCGGGTTGTTCAAGCTTATGAACACGCCGGCTTGGGCCGCGCTATATCGACGACTGCCCATCTCGAAGCATTACCAGCGGCTTCCACCTTGCCCACCTTCATCACCGGCCTTCACTTACCTGGTCTCCTGGGACCCGCCGCACGTCGCCCGGGGCGCAGGGACCGCCATAGCCGGCGGCTGTGGCGCTGGAAGCCCGGAAGCGAGCCAGGTCTCAGACCTCGGTCTCGAACCACCAGCGTATCTGGAGAACTCAAGCCAGAATCGCTTCGAGGCGAAGAGATCCGACCGGGCGGCGGCACTCGTGGCCATGCGTCCCGGCTGTTTTGAAGCCATGCGTCCCGAGCTGTTTTGGAACCCACCATGAGCGGTCCCAGAAGATGAGTCGGCGCCAGAATGTACTGACAACCCCATGATCACAATATCGATACCGATGAAGCTTGACTATGATAGGTTCTTTCATCTACATTTTATTTTGTGATCTTTGGTCTTCTACAAGCTACTTTTGGTGACATGTTTACATGTTCCTTTCCTTCTTGTGCTGAGAATGGGGAATAGCTCTAGTGAATAGTTCTAGCTCTAGTGAAAAGCATGACTTTAGGCTTCAGTGACTTTAGTTTAAAGAAGAAAAGTAGTAAATTGTGTGTATGTTCCTAACACCTCTAATTTAAGAACTACTGGTTTATGAAGCTTGTGAAACAAAGCAGTGACTGCCAAGAGCAACCAACCTTGGCACTTAACAAACATATAAATTCTTGCTCGTGAGCCACCTGAGAAACATCTTGAATTATAAGGTATCTTTTGTATATAACTACCATAAATTCCTCGTTCCTGTTTTTCTATTACAAGCCACATTCATATGATATCTTATTAACCTGACTTTTACATTCCCCTCAAAGGAGACAAATAAAACAATTTTAAGTGTTACTTCAAAAAAGTCTCTCATGTGCCAAACATTGCTGACCTTTACATAAATGAAAGTGGATCAAATCCATCATAGAATTCAAGTTTAGCAATCTGGGGTTGTAATCTTCCCTTTAAGTTTTTTTTGTTTGAAGACTGCCATTCTTAGTCCAAGTAATTTCATTGCTGACCTGGAACAAAAATACCTGGATCTTCATTCATATTCATGTCTTATGAAGGGAGCTCTAACTCTTGAAAGTTTATACTGTGAGAACCTTGTGGGTTTCTAAGTGGCTACTGGACTAAAATTTAATTTTGCAATCAACATGGATACCCTCTGAAACTGTCTATTACTGACTCCCTTTATTTATCCCAATTAGCACCTGCCAGTAAATACACAGACAGATGGTAGTTGCAAAAAAGCTGTTTTTTGGCTTGGGCTTGTTCAAAATGGCAAAAAAATGTATCAAACACTGTGACTATTAATAGAAATAAAAGAAGCATCTCAAAAGGTTTCTGAAGATAATTAAACCTTATTTTCAGTAAACAATTCAGGCCTAACTTGGGCCAGTACTTTTTATTTGTTTTCTTCATTTACATTGCATCATTCTCTTCAATGGGAACACCAAATGGTTTACACCCTTCTCCTCTCCTCTACTTTTATTCTCACAACAACGTTGTGACATAGGTTAGCCTAAGCATGTATGTCTAGCCCAAGGTTACCCAGCAAACTTCCATGGCAGAGTGTGATTAGATTCTAGTCAGATTCTAGTCAGATACTGTAACAATTACACACGCACGCACGCACACACACATACACAGCCTTTTTAAGCCTATGTGGACACATTTAGAATTCTGACACACTTTGGTAGGCCCATCCACAAAATGGCTGCCACATGAGGTTCAGCCAACCACAAAAGATCAGGGAGAGTGGTCATGAATAACTCTTATAGTAACTCTTCAACATTTCAGGCAGAAGTTCTTTTATACCATGTCACCAGGATTATTGCCGAGTGATAAAGTGCAGGGGTGAAATAGCAATTAGGAAAAAACCCTGCTGGAACTGCAAGAACTAAAGAATAAGCATATACTGAAAAGGACCATTGAGGTAATCTCATCAGAAGTTTACCTTTTGGCTGTTTGAGGGAGCTGAATAAGGTAGGATCACTCATTGATCATGTTTTGTGTTGAAGTTCACAGCATTTCTACCAAGCAGCAGCCAGTTCTGTCCCACCTTTCTTCAACATATGTGTGTATGCATAACTGTATATTTCTGGTTTTCTACTTGAGGGTCAGGGTACCATAACTGGCTATCACATATAAACCATGGTTTATTGCAGCATCCTTCTGAGTTGTGAATTCAGGAACCCAAACAAAGACTGAAAATTGAAAAAGCATGTGCTTCATGAAGATAAATATTTCCCCACAATAAATGAAATAATATATTTAGTTCTCAATGTGGCCAAGTCTCTGGATACTTAAATCCAGAGATTGGGGCTATGAACAGAATTGTTAGATCTGTCTATAACTTGAGAAAAAACCCATATTGGCAGAAAAATCTATAACATTAAAAAAAACCCTTGTTGGTACATGGACATAAAAGAAGGAAGCAGGCAAGGTAAGGATATGTGTGTAGTCAAGAGGAGGGAAAGAGGAAATAGTGTGGGGAGGGGATGCAGTGGAAATTGAGGTGCTCCTCACAGATGGGTCTGGAGTTTTCTTTTCTGGTTGGAGTGCAGACAGGCACTCCTATTGTTTATTTATATTTTATCTAGCTTATTTATTTTATCTTTTTTTAGTTTCAGAAACTCTTTATTATAAACTTCAACAAACAATAACAAAAAATTATTGAATCCATGCTAATATTGTTCCATTACAACAGATACAGATTAGAAACAAATTAAAAACATTTTCTGCAGATAAAAAGACAGAGGCCCTTTCTGCACGGGCCATTTACAGCGGCCCAGGAAAGGCAAAAACACCGTCCCTGGGCAGCTGTTCGCACAGGCGGCGCTGCTGCGTTGCAGCAGCGCCGTCCTGTGCAGCCCTGAGCGGCGTGAAGGCGCCGCTTTCCACCTCCCTTCCCGAGGGAGGTTTTTGGAAAGTGCCGCCTTCCCATCGGTGCAGTGCGAACTGCACTGCGCCGAAGGATGCCGCACCCATCCCCCACTCACCTCTCGATCCTCCAGCATCCCGGTCTGGAGGGCTGCTGATTTCTGCGCTGCCCTCCAACATCTGGGAGGTCGGAGGGGGGGCAGCATGAAGTGAGGTCCCTGCAGCCCTCCAGACCAACACTGGAGGAACAGAAGTGAGTGGGGGGGGATGCAGAAAAGAGAGGCGACTCCGATGCAGAGCCACCTCTTCTGTGCTGACTCTCTGCAGAAGGGCTGCTCCTGCACCTGCGCTCCCGATGCGAACGAGCAATCTCCCTCTATCTCCACCGGCATAATTTCTGCCGGTGGAGAGGCGCCCTTTCTGCTGTGTGGAAAGGGCCAAAGACACATAACAAGACATAATTATTAACTTCCATCTGTACTCTCAGATGCGTGAGTCTGAGCTTGATACATTTTCCTGTGTTATATGAAAGTTTTCTTAAATCAAAACTTTAATACACAATTTACATATTGAGATTATTCATTTATATCATCCTAATATTATTTAATACATTTGCTCCTAACCTTATCCCTAGGAAAGGAAGAAAAATGGTCTTCACATTGTGATTCTCTAGGAACTTCCCCTAATCTCTGTGCTCTAAGACCCAGTCTAAACCATCACCCAGTAGTGACATCACAGTATCCCCAGTTTTCACCCTTCCTAAAAATCGTCACTCCATCCTCCCAGTATTTGCTAAGGCAATGTTGGTAACAAGGTCACTATTACCTCTTGAAGGTCTTAGGTCATGATCTTCACATCACCTACTACCGTGTTTCTCCGAAAATAAGACAGTGTCTTATATTAATTTTTGCTCCCAAAGATGCGCTATGTCTTAATTTCAGGGGATGTCTTATTTTTCCGTTCCACAGCTGCATGTGGTGTTCTGTTCGACGGGCATGCTTCTAAACAAAAACTTTGCTACATCTTACTTTCGGAGGATGTTTTATATTTAGCACTTCAGCAAAACCTCTACTACGTCTTATTTTCAGGGGATGTCTTATTTTCGGAGAAACAGGGTACCTGATCCCTCAGCACCCCAGCCCTTGTGGAGACAGAGTGGAACATGGACACTACCTTAATCATGCCAGCATTAAATTGTTTTGATATTTAATTCATGAAAAAGGACTAAGTCGTATTAAAGGAGCAGCAGTGGCGTAGTGGCTAAGAGCAGGTGCACTCTGATCTGGAGGAACCGGGTTTGATTCCCAGCTCTGCCACTTGAGTTGTGGAGGCTTATCTGGGGAATTCAGATTAGCCTGTGCACTCCCACACATGCCAGCTGGGTGACCTTGAGCTAGTCACAGCTTTTCGGAGCTCTCTCAGCCGCATCCACCTCACAGGGTGTTTGTTGTGAGGGAGGGAGGGCAAGGAGATTGTAAGCCTCTTTGAGTCTCCTATAGGAGAGAAAGGGGGGATATAAATCCAAACTCTTCTTCTTCTTCTAAATTTTTCCAGAGAGTTTTCTATCAGTAAGCAAGTCAGCTTGTCTAGTTCAACTATAGTCGAGACTTTTTCTATCAGTTCTTCTGTGGTGGGAATTGTTCATATTTTCCAGTTTTTTGCCAGAACAATCCTGTCTGTAGTCACCAAGGAGACAAACAGAATATTACGTTGTTTTGCCTTTTAATATTATTTATACCTAATAAGTATGATTCAAAAGTATTTTCAAATGTTACCTTCATTATTTTTTTGCATTACTTTGTGAATCAATTTTCAATAATTTTGCACTTTCCTTCATTGCCACCATTGGTGAAAGAAAATTCCTTCTTTCACGTTGCATTTCTAACACTTTGGTGAACATTTTTTATCTTAGACAATGTCATAGGAACAAGGTACCACCTATGAAAAATTTTGTAAAAATTCTCTTTAAGGTTCATACTTACTGTAAAGTTGTTAATATTTTCCATAGTTTAATCCATTCATCTAATTTAACATTTCTCCCAATGCAATTTTTCAAAAATTGTTTTATCTTCTCTGAAATTGTTTTATCTTCTCTGAAAAATTGTTTTATCTTCTCTGAAAATTTTTTTGTTGTCTTTCTTTATTATAAGAGGGAATATATCCTTTATCCCAATTTAAATTAAATGGAAGTGTCTCTCCTGTTTACAAAAAAGCAAGAAAGATTGCTGCTGAATACATTGGCATACTCCTACAAGATCAAATGTCTAAACTTTTTGAAAACTCTGGAAGAAAAATTAAAACTAAGGTTATGTAAGTTTGTACCTACAACTTCACCTCTTGGAGACTCTGGCCATTTCTGCACGACACAATTAATGGGTTACAATTGGTATCTTACAATCCGGGCCTGTTTTATCCTGGTTTCTCTCTTTGCATGGCTGCCCGTTTCTGTGAAAGGATCGAGTAAAACTGGGAGGAAATACTCCAGTTTGTTTTGCACGAGCCCAGGTCTTTTGTATTTACACCAATTTTGTATTTACACTAAATTTTTAAATGGTGTTATTTTAACTCGTCAGAAGTTGTAAAGTTGTAAAGGCTGTTATTACCTTGCTAAGTTAATCTTAAACAATTTATATGCCATTAAAGGTATTCAAAATCGAAATCGTTTTTACACCACAAGCGTATCCACACATACGCTATCAATCTTGATCCTCCTTGATCTGAGATTGCAAATGCCTAAGCAGACCAGGTGCTCAGGAGCAACAGCAGAAGAAGGCCATTGCTTTCACATCCTGCATATGAGCTCCCAAAGGCACCTGGTGGGCCACTGTGAGTAGCAGAGTGCTGGACTAGATGAACTGCGGTCTGATCCAGCAGGCTTGTTCTTATGTTCTTGTGTTCTTACGCAAACATCCCCAGTGTCCCACGTTCTATATGGCTGTTGTTTTTGGCTGCCAGTTTGAATGAAGTCTCTGCCCTGCCTTTTGAATTTGAATTGCTGATGCCCGCCTTTACACCTGCTGTGCGTTTTTAGATAGGACCATGTTTTGTGAGCTGGGAGGTTTTCTGTTGAACCTACTGGACATGGATCCAAATCCAGAGGTGACGCAGCTCCTGGGTGTGTTTGTGGAGCTGGTGGCACACCTCAGAATCTAAGCTGTACTTGGATGGGAGACCACCAAGGAAGACTTTGCAGGGGAAGGCAATGGCAAACTACCTCTATCTGGTTACTTGAACTACTTGAAAACTCTGTGGGACCACCACACAGAGTCGGCAGGGCTAAATATACAAAGGATGGATGTTTGCCCCAAACCTTTTCAGACCACAATATGGCAATATTCACATGAAAAAGAAATAATATTTAAGTGGACACTAAATGAGACATTACTGGAAAAAGTAGAGATTATTAAAAAGGGAAAACAGAAACTACAGGAATTTTTTGAACTAAACTTGAATAAAGGAACAGATTTAAATATAGTATGGGATGCCAGTAAAGCATTTATAAGGGAATTTTTAATACAACAGAATATACTAAGTAAAAAACTGGCACAACAGAAAATATTAAGTATATTGGACTTGACAGCGAAAAAGGAACAGGAACTTTAAAAAATAAAAGTAAGAAAGAAATTGTGCACAGTATTGAAATTTTGCAATGCTGACATTGAAAGAAATGGCATTCAATTTAAATTTTGCTAAACAGAAGACTTTTGAATAGGCTAACCAACCAAGGAAAATGTTAGCAGCAAAATTAAGAAAGTAAAAAAAAAGCAGATTTATCACAAAAATGCAATGGAAAGGTAACACTGTGTCAGATGAAAAAATTATTAAGAATGCTTTTTTTAAAATACTACTACAAATTGTTTGAAAGCAATATGTCAGGGAAGAATGATATTGAAGAGTATGTAAATAACAAAATTTGCTGCAACTGTCTCAAGTGCAGAAGACATAATGAATACTCGAATCTCAACAATGGAATTAGTAGAAGCTATACAGCAAGTAAAGTTGAATAAAATTCCAGGACCAGATGGATTGCCAGCATCTTATTACAAAGTGTTTGCAGATATATTAATGGAACCACTCCTGGCAATGATGAATTGATATTTTACAAAAAGGGAAGTTACCCGATATATGGAGAGAGGCTAATACAACTTTGATTCCCAAAGAAGAGCAAGATTTAACAGAAGTTAAGAACTATAGACCTATTTCTCTTTTGAATAATGACTACAAGTTGTTTGCAGTTATTTTGGCAAGACATTTAAAAGGTGTTTTAAGAATACATGCGGATCAGAGTGGGTTCTTGCCAAAAAGGCAACTGAGAGCCAATGTCAGATGACTTTGGGGTGTGGTGGAGCAGAACAGGAACCCAGGGACAAACAGGAGGCTGGGCAGGCATGGAAAATTGAGAACTCCAGGAATGCGGGCCATTTGGGCACGGCCGTTGGAAGGAATGCCTCCACGCCCGACAGAATTTCTACCAGCGTGGAAGTGAAGGCATAGCATGTCTAGCATGGGGACGGCCTCTGGAGAGGCCGACGAACTGACAGCAGGCTGACTCCGCATGGAACCGCCTCTTCCCCCTTCCCCGTCAGACTCACCTTGTCCTCGTCATTAAGCCTGCTGGCCGGTGAAGCCCCGCCCATGCACCCTCCAACCTGGGGGGTGGGAGGGACAAGCGTGGGTAGAACCCGGCGGCTCAGCAGAAAAGCGATGACAAGGACAATCCAGAGTCAGACGGGGAATGGAAACAGCGTGTTCCCGGCAGTGCTGTTTACACAGCGCCGCCCGGGAACACGCTGATGAAGAAAAAACAACCCTTTAAAGGGTTGTTTTCCAGGCCCGGCTTTACACAGCCCTGGGAAGTGGGAGTGGAGTCAAAGATGCAGGCGCTGCTGTTTGCCTTAGCGCCCTTTATCTGAAATAACTCCCTGGGGGCGGCGTGTTTCCCGTCCCCAGGGTGCCATTATTCTGAACATGAGCCTTAGATAACTCATTATGTAGCTCTTAACAATACGCTGTGATCTTCACCATCCGTAACAATTTAGTATCCAGACTTGGCCAATGTACTTCTCCTACTAATTTTGAGATAATAATAACACCAACCCAATTACTGATCTTTATGAGAACTAACTACTCAATTCCCTTCGTAGTGAGAACTGTCAATATATTCCTACTCTCTACATTCAATAAAATAGCCCATCCTCTTATCCCAGGACTGTTAAGCTTATATGGGAGGCTCTGGTGAAGTTCCTTATCAAAAGACTTGTGAAAGTTCAAGCATTCAGCGTCTTCTGTATTACCCTGATCCACATGTTTGCTAGCAGCATAACTGGGGCTTTGATTTAGCCAAGTACATTTTGGAAACTCTGGGTTATCATTGTTTAGAGCCAACTGCGTAGTGCAAGGTGAGTCATTACCGGTATGCCAATATAATAAAAGTTATAGGCCATGTGATAAAGAACCATTATGCAGTTGGGGTCTCTATTAATCGCTGTTGAAATAACGTACATGCTTATATGCCTCAATTCTAATAAGACACAGTGAGCAGACGATATGAAAGGTCTATTGTAGTTTTTCTGCCAAGTGGAAAACAGTAACTGTAAAACACTAATTAGAATGTTACCATAAGTTGCAAATTGGAGAATTCCAGCCAAAGCTACTTATAGAAACTAGTCGTTTGCCTTTGAGATCTGGTTTACATAAATTTCCCTTGCTGGCATGGAGTATATATTCCCTTAACACACTGAACACATGCATTTTCTACTTAAGTGCTTACATGTGAAGTGGGGGCACAAAATGGAATTCTATTACTAGCAGCAGCTGTGATGGATAAACTTAGGTCAGTCCTGCCAATTTAATAAGATATGAAAGAGCACTGAAAAGACATTACTTTTTCCCAGGAGTGCCTCAATGTATTGAACATTGCTAGAGAAAGATATTAGCAAAACTTCACTTCAATTTTAAGTATAGTATAACCCAGTGCAGTTCCCATCTATGGAATTTCCCTCCCTTTTAAAAAGGTTGTACATGGGGAAATGAGCACATTACTGTCTAACCTTCCAGAATGGCTAGTTTTTTCTTTGAGAAGGATGTATGATCACAATTTGAATGCAAAAGAGAAGGCGTTCTGAGGACTGTTTCTGGTAATGTTGCCAATGATTTGAAGGCACCAACCTGTTTATGGGGATGCCTACCATGTATAGTCTGTAAAGTGGAGTATGAAAAATCAAGCAAGGATGAAGGCTTTTAAAATACTGCTAATGTGACTTCTGTGCTCATTGCTGACATAATCTGAATCTAAGTCAGAAAAGTGGACTATTAATAACATAATTAATTTTTTAAAAAATATTAGAGTGCTTATGGAGGGAGAATTTGAGAATCAGTTTTTACTTAGAATCTATGGTATATCATAGAAGTGACCATTTTCTCTAAGGGAATTAATGTCTGTAACTTAGAGATCAGCTGTAATTCCAGGAGAACTCCAAGCTACACCTGGAGGTTAGCAACAGTATGTGACAATGATTACTGGCTGAGATGGATTTGAGATAGATAAAGAGGATTAATGAATCATAGAATCACAAAGTTGGAAGGGGCCATCTAGTCCAATCTGATGCTCAATGCAGGATCAGCTTAGAGTAGGCTTGTTGATTCGGTAAAGCCGAATCAGTAACAAACCCAAAAAATCCTTATCTGGCCTTTTATTTGGCCCCAAATAAAAGCCATGACAAAAAACCTGAGCGGAATACTTAGCAAATCTGGTAAGTCAAATCGCTATTTGGTGTATTGGGTTTTGGCCATTTACAGTTTAAGGTAAGTCTTCCATTGCAACTAGCTGCTTGGAGTCCCTTTAAATGAGCTTGATTTTTTTCAAACTGGAGAATCCCCCTGGAGAATCCCTCCTCCGCCTTACTTTTCTTTGCTTGGTGTCTGTTGAGCTTTCTGTTGGGGTCTCAGGGGCTGCTTAAAGTCCAGCAATGTTGCTGAAATTGGCTGCAGTCTTCTTCTCTCCTTCCCTGGCAACTGCTGCACTTTGCATGCTCTGTGTGTTGGTTTCCAGGGCAACACATGGGAAACCTCTTTGGAGATTCACTCTCAGCCAATGAGTGCCATGCATTTCTGCAGGGATCTAGGTAGCTAGGTCCTTGCAGAGTTTGTACCTTCAGTGACTGGTGGGGGAAGAAAGGTGACTATGGCCAATGAAATGTGAGCATAGCTCACTGCTCCTTGGCCAATCAGGGTAGGTTTTTATTCCCTGGAATATTTTCAACCTTCGAAATTTGGGGTGCCTGGTTTGCCCAAACAGTATAAATTACGGTGCCAGTCCATTCTGTTCCACACTGAGGCAGAGTGATAGTTCAAGAGATTTCCCTTTGACTTTTGAACTTGTCCTCCCTCTGTCTGGTCTTTGAAGAATCTGTCTTTGTGGGATACCACCAGCCCTTCACAGGAGGTCTGCCTGGAGAGGAAGGCATTGAAGGGTTTGACTGACCCAGTTTAATTTTTTTAAAATATATGACATCTAAAATTTTTATTGCTTTTTGTTTTACATCTAGTTGTACTTGGTAGGGGGGCGCTGAGGACTTAAGCCCAAAGGTCTTGGGCCTAGTGCCCAGGCTAAGCCTACACAGGCCAGGTTTGAGCTGTTTATTTAAAAGTTACCATAAAGGGCAAAAACCTGCTTCTTTTCCTTTGTTCTGTCCCTTCTGTAAAAATTATATAATTGACTGCTATTATGTGTGTTTGTTAAAAGTTTGGCATTTCTGATTGAAGATTGCTGCTGTTGTGATGCTAACTGGTTTGTGGGGAGGGTGAGTGGGACCTGGTTTTACCAACTCTGTGTTAGGAAATTCTTGGAGATTTGAGGACGCAGCCTGGGGAAAGGAAGAGCTCATCAGGTATGTGATGCCATGGATTCTAGACACAGCCATTTTCTCCAGGGGAACTGGTCTGGAAAGCTGTTGTCAAGGACGTAAATAGGGGGGGTTCTCGAGTTCAACCCCCCATTCATGCCTGAAGCTCCGCCCCCCTCGTTTGTTTGTATTTTGATATTTTAAAGTATTTTTTTGTTTTTGGCCTGCAGGGGGTGCAATTTTTAGGCTAGCAGCACCAAAATTTCAGGAATGTTTTGAGAGGGTCTCCCAATGATGCCACCCAGATTTTGTGAAGTTTGGCTTAGGGAGTCCAACATTATGGACTCCCAAAGGGAGTGCCTCATCCCCATTGTTTCCAATGGGAGCTAATAGAAGACGGGGGCTACACCTTTGAGGGTCCATAACTGTGACCCCCTGAACCAAACTTCACCAAACCTGGGTGGTATCATTAGGAGAGTCTCCTAAAGATACCCTGAAATTTTGGTGCTGCTATCTTAACAATTGTACCCCTGACAGCAGGCACTCCCCAAGTTTCCCCAGATTCTCCTTTTAAATCCACCCCCTTTAGTATGGATTTAAAGGGAGAATGTGAGGTTCCCAGTTAAAACAACATTGAAAGTGATGCAGTTCCAGGGTGGGGGATAATCCACCTCAAAACAGCATCACTTTCAATGTTGTTTTAACTGGGGACTCCAGATTCTCCCTTTAAGGTGGATTTAAAAGGAGAATTTGGGCTCTCTAGTTTAAACACCATTGAAAGTGATGCTGTTTGGGGGTGGATTCCAGCATCACAGTGGCGGCCCATGGTGGGGGGGGGGCACAAAACTCAGATTTTGCACGGGGCTCCATTTTTCCTAGCTACGCCTCTGCCCAGAAGGGAAGGCAGAAGGGGCTGCTGGCTGGAAGCCCAGCTGGAGGGGGGTGGGGGAGGGTGGGGCAGGGCAGTCTGCTGTCCCCAGTCTTAGAGAGCTGCTTTTATAAGCACTGAGGCTGGAGAGGGACTTGGGGAGGTGTGGCCATGCTCCCAGGGGTGGGTGGGGTCATGGCCCCGCCTCTGAACCCCCCCATAACAAATCTATACCTACATCCCTGGCTGTTGTTATTCCAGGAAATCACCAGACCCCACCTGGTGATTTTCACCTCCAATTAGGGGCCGAAGCTCCTAGGCCACCAGCAAGGCAGAGAAGGGTTGCCAGCCCCTGGCTGACAACCAGCAGGAGAGGGCATAGGGGAATATAGAGTTTTGCCTTAATCCTGGAGCATTGCGTGGTGACACACCACTTAAAAAAACAGCCCTTAGTGATCAGGGGAGAGCCCTAGAGTGCTTCCAAGCATCATGTCTGCTCCATCTCCTCTGCTTATTGGGGCAACCTGCTTTTGTGGCCACTGCTGTTCCTTTGTCACCATTTTACTCACATGGGGCTTTGGTGATTGAATGTAGACAAGCCTTTATTGGCATTCCAAAATACAATAAAACAATTGTCCATAAGAGACAGATTGGTGATTGCAAGAAAGGTTGCCCTCCCCTGCACTGTCTCCCAGAGCTCCCAGCTGCTGTAACCTTTCCTTGCACTACTTCTGTTTAGAAGACAATCACAGGAGCCGAAGTCCAGCCTGCCTCCCTCCCTGTGCAGCTGCCCGAGGCTCTAGCCTGTGGCTCTCCTCATTTAACAAACCCCATGAGGGGGGAGCATACAGTCAGCATTATGGTATATAATTTTAAACAATCATTTCTTATCTGGCAATTGGAAAGAAAACACAGGATTTTATTTTACAAACAGGTCTGTTTCCCCCTCCCTTCCTGCTCTATTTAGAGCCAAAGCAATATCACTATGAGGGAGGTATACTTGCTGCCAAGGAGAAGATAAGGTCAACAAGCAATGGAATTGCATCAAAAAGGAAACTTCTTGCCAGGGTAAACACTAAACTACTTGAAAACACATTACTGTAATAGCAAGCTGGCAAGGGATCTTCTAACCTCCACCCCTTCTAGTGATTCCTTTATTCGTATAGCACCAGCTCAAACAGGATTGAAAACAGAAACTAATTGAGAAGATGCTCAATCTAATTTCTAAACATCACTCCCTTGGAGAGGAGTAGCAACACTGGAAAGCATTCTTTAAATCTTTTCTGCGTCCTTGAAAGAGTTGCCCAGTCACCTCAGCTGCTGTTTTTAGTCTCTGAACAATAGCACCGTATAACATTAATAGATTTGTACATTGTACCAATATAACATTCCAGTTAGAGGATGGCTGTCTATTGAAGCCAAAATGTTAAAGAATCTTGTGACATCTTAAGGACTAGCAAATTTATTTGGGCATAAGACTTTTTTGGGTGTGCCACCTTCATTAGAATGGACAGAATGCATATAGATGCATGTATACATAAAGGTACAAACAAAAGAATGAAAGAGATTTTACAAAATAAAGCAAGACATTGCAGCAATTTGACATACGTATACATTATGTTATTTACACGCAAGGAACTACTACGGTATGCTGAATCAGCTTCAGTGTATCAGAAAAAGTGTTAATTCGGTGATTCCCAATGTGCCAGTGAGCATCATGGTGCCTACTGTTGTGTTTCTTCTTGCCCACTGACTCTTTTCCCAAAGCAACAATCCAATTATATCTTTCGTCTGATTAACTGGAGCAGGAGATGCATCGGAACAGCCCAGGAGATATCCCATTTGTGTCTGCAGGGAATATCTGCTCAGAAACAGCTCCTTGCTTGATAAAAGGATGCTTGGCTAGGAATCTTCTAACATTCTGATGGCCCTCACAACATTTTGAGATTGGACCCGACCCCCAAGACAGCCATTTTGTGATTGTTCTCATTTGGTAGTTGTTACCTTGTCATGGCCACTATCTGCTCTCAAAAGTGTGCCCACAAGCTCGATAAGGTTGGGGAACTCTGCTGTGCAATCTTAAGCAAGGTTGTCCCCTTCAAAATCAAATGGAATCAATACGCTTAGAAGAGTTTAAGTGCCCTGTGTATTTATTATTACAGTTTTCAAAATTCATGTTTTATATGCTTTTAATATGTATTTTAGTTTTGCTTTTAATTGTTTTTATGAAAGGTTTTTGTACTATTGGCTTTTACTGTTAGCTGCCTTGGGCGAAAAAGTGGCATGCAAATTTTGTACACAAATAAAATGTTAGAAGAAAACCTTTAGGATTTCCTAGTAAATTTATAAGATGCCTCTCCTACAATCTGCAGAAGTGTTTACAGTAAGAGGAAATGTTCATTCTGGCAGCAGTAACCAAATGGACCACTATTTTTTAATCTGTTTGCACTACTTTTCAGATCTTCCAAAAGAACTGCTTTAGGATCCCTTCTTAACTTCTTAACTACATCCAGTCATGTCATTAAGTCATTTGGATTTTTGTTTCTGGGCACCAAAAAGGCACTGGGAAACCCAAAGTTGCCCTTGTGCTGACACTGGCCCTATAGACCAGGGGAGGGAGAACAGAATAGAGAAGTGGAGAAGCATGGATATAGTCTACCAAAGGTCTTCAGTGTCAGCTTTATAGGAGCATAGGTACCAGATTGCTCTGGAGGGAAATGGAATCCCAAACATGATTGAGGCTTAATACTGCTTAATGCAGCCATCTGAGATGGGACCCTCATGGCCACCCCACAGTTAGTTTGACTGGCAAGGTCCCATGCACCGTCTCCCTGCCTCAGAAGGGCACTAATTATTCCTGCCAGGCGTTCTTATTAATCCCAGAAAAATTTCCACCCCCCTCCCTCATCGTTCAGCTTGCAGGGCTTGTAGGATACCAGCAGTGGTTGGGAGGGGGATACAACCTGGGAAGGCTGCCCTCTCCCTAGCAGGAATGTGCCTGTGAAACCACTGGATGACTTCCCACCAGGTGTTCCTGCATCCCATGATAAAGACAGATATGGTTAGTGATGAGCACATGTGAAAACGACAAAATGTGCTGGCTTCCCAGTTGCCCTTTGATGATCACAGAACCACATGCAGCTCCCAAGCTATGTTCTAAATGGTGCATTTCTCCTCCATCTCTGGCGTGGTACATCTTTCATCCTCTGGGTTATATGATGGATTTACCAGAGTCACTTATAAACTGAGCCCAGTTAAAGCCCCAAAAAGGCTGCAGACATTCCAGTGAATCTCTCCTGATCTGCCTTCAGGGCAAAACATGCTCTTTCCAGATTTGCTGCTCAGGTGCACTAAGCTATAATTCTTGTTTATTGGATGCTTTGACAAATGCAAGTAATTTAAATGGCCTTTAAAAAAGAGGAAAATAATTCCAAAGTAACTAAAACCACGAAGGAGTCGTATCGCTTATTTTTCCAGAAAACCCCCCACAACCTTCGGGTTTTATTATTTACCACTGAAAAGTCAAGGAAGAACTTTTCCGGTGATTGTCATTCATAGTTTGATTTTAATTAGCTGCTAAATGTGTTGCTTGACATTACTTGCTGCATTCCCACCAGATTGTTTTTTTGGGGGGTGTGCTTTTAAGTCATGGTGACCCTTGGGATTTTGAAGGCCAGATATGTTCAGAGGTAGTTTGCCATTGCCTCTTTCTGTGTAGTGACCCTGGTATTTTTTGGTGGTCTCCTATCCAAATCTTGACTAGGGCTAACCCTGCTTAGCTTCAAAGATTTGATGAGCTCAGCCAAGTCTGGGCTATCCCCCACAGGGCAGAGATTGCACTAGGGATTTCCATTAAAATGTGGGTTTTGTCTGTTTAACAGTAATTTTGTGTAGGTTGAAAATCACCTATTTCTGAAATTCCTTCAGCTGATGGGAGAGCATTACAGTGGGCCAGCATCACTGCTCTATGAGACCTGGGCAGGATTAATTGATGAAGATATTTAGCCCTCCTGCTTCCCGAGCAGGGGATACCCAGGGCGAGAGGGGAGCAACACCTTGTGGCCTTTTTAATTAGAGTTTGGTGCTCCTGATCCAGCAGCCTCCTTTTCAGGAGTTGAAATATTTCTTTGGATGAAAATATGGTCAAGGAATCCAGAGAGTAGCCCAGCTTAAGAATTTTGGATTTGATACGACCCCACCATTCAGACTGATGGAAAAGTTGTAGTGACTTATTAATCAGAGTGGTGGCTTCACAACTGAAACACAGACGTAACCAGAATTCAAAGGTGACAAGCCAGGCCCTTGTCTCCAGTAGATGTTGTCCAGTTTCAAAGCACAGAGCGGCGTATGAGGCAAATCTAGTGTAGGGCATACCCAGGGTTTTGGCAATGCTAGGAATCACGACAGCCCTGCTCAACTGAGTTAGACCAGGAGCCTATCCAAAGCGAGACTCCATACAAAAGCTGCTGGGATACCTTGGCATTAAACACTTTAATCACCGCAGGTACATATTGTTTGCCCTTGTTATTTTAAAAAAGTATGATGGCCGCAATGCTGGCCTCACAGTTCGTGATCACGTGGTCTCTATGGCTACCCAGCCGCCTCTATAATGAAGGTGCAGACTCAGATATTTGAAACATTTGACCTGTTCCAGCTGATGGCCTCCTAATAGCCATTGAGATGGCTTCCTGGATCTTGAGAACACTACGATCTTAGATTTTTGAAGATTTAGTGTTAGGCCATTGTTAAGACAATATTCATTACAGGCCACTAATAATCGCTTCAAACTAGAAATTGTTCATTGCTAATGGATGTGAGGTTCTTATATTTTGAGTTGGTAGGGTAAGTACTGTGAAGTTAGCAAGAGGGTCCCAAAGACAGGGTAAGTTTTGAGATGCACCTTACTTCAGAAGAGAACCTCTGTTTATTTCAGTTTCTTCCATCCACTCAAAGATCAAAGTGAAACTGCTTATAAAGTTGAATTCAGTTTTGATTACAAATATATATATATTGAACTGTGAGTCAAAAAGAGCCCCATAAAACCACTGATTCAAAAAAACTACTTTGATCTGTCAGTTTGGCTAAGGATCTCTTGACTAGAAGCTACCCCTAATCCCTTGTCAAGACTTACTATCTTATTTCTGTTCATTTTATAAACTTGTTCACACCTAAGTTTGACAGGCCCAAAGGGATATCGGCTCAGATCTGGATACTGAAAAGCAGACAAATTGAAATAAGGATTTGTGGGAGTCAGCAGTGTTGCTGAAGTGACAGTCTAGTGATGTGACCTTTGCAGTTGTTTGCTTAACCTACCAAAACTTCAAAGAAAGCAATAAGAAGGAAGGGTAGGCAAGGATTCTCAGCCACACTCGTCTATTTTTAAGGGATTGAAAAAGTCTTTGTTGCACATCAGTCTTTTAATCCTTATCATTTCCTAGTTTGGTCACATTCTCAAGAGGGACTGTCGCTTTAGCAATCGTAACAGATTGGAGTCACCTCTTAGTTTCTTTGTTGAGAACAGCATTTTTCAATTGAGCATAAAAATTAGATTTCTTGACATTTGGTTCTCCAGATTAAATCACAAATCTTAACTGTGTCAATAAAATTTACAGTGCAACTCAACAGACCACTTTAAAGAACAGAAGAAATATTGGGGAGAGAAGGCCTTCTCCAGAATACTCTACTAACATGGCTAATGCAAACAAGCCAAATACCATTTTCATTGGCAAACCTAGGCTGATTCCGCATGGGCGAAAAACAGTGGTGTGAAAACGGTGTGAAAATGGTATAAACTCTTTTACACCGTTTTAAACCCTTTTACACCATTTTCACACCATTTTCACACCACTGTTTTTGGCCAATGTGGAATGAGCCCATGTTAAATCAAAAGGGTCATGAAAGATTAAGGCCCGTTTTAGATTACCTTTCTAAACTGGATGCCATCTGTTGTTGGCCTGAATCTAAATAAAGCGTTACAGGGACAGGTATTTTATACAGCTCATTTCAGTCTGGCTGATTCCGCATGGGCCAAAAACAGCAGTGTGAAACCGGTGTGAAAATGGTGTAAAAGGGTTTAAAACAGTGTAAAAGGGTTTGTACTGTTTTCACACTGTTTTCACACTGCTGTTTTTGGCCCGTGCGGAATCAGCCTCTGTCTGTGAGCCATTTCTCTGACCACTTCAAACTATGCTAATCACTTCAGTGTCCCTATTTCTTCTGCACCTTTTCCCACTCCACATTCTTTTTCAGTTTTTAAAAACATTCTTAGGCTCCTTCTGCACATGCAGAATAATGCACTTTCAAACTGCTTTCAATGCTCTTTGAAGCTGTGCGGAATAGCAAAATCCACTTGCAAACAGTTGTGAAAACACATTATTCTGCATGTGCGGAAGGGGCCTTAGATTTGTGCCATAGACATATAATGCTCAGCCACTTCTCTTGCCACTACCTTACCCCAAAACAGAAGATTCAAGACTAGGCGGTAGTTGGCCAAGTCAGATGGATCCAGAGATGGTTTTTAAAGGAAGGGTCTCACAATTGCCTCTTTAAATAACCTGGAGAAAGAGTCCCGGGTGCCGCTGATGTTTTTGCACCACCAAATGCAGCCCCTTGAACTCATGCTTACTGGCTGCTCCATGAACAAATAATTTTGATCAGGAGGTCCCTCATTCACCCTCCCTTTTCTAACAGTCTGGGAGTTCACTGCTATCACCTGCTGCTATTTGGTACCATTCCTACTCTGACATCTCCCTGATATTGCCCAATTCTGCACCTGTGCAAGGGTCACAAAGAACTGGTGTGGCACCACCATGCCTCTGGCACCAACATATCCACAAACATGTCAGTGTATCTTTGCATTCCATCAGCGTGTCTTGGCACTACGTTAGTGCGGGGCGTAGTTGTTATCCTGAGCCTTTTAAAAAACAACACGGTAAGTCATTCCCACCTTTTCATCGCCTAACTTCAAAATATTCTCTGTGGAGAAAAACATTTTTTTTCTTTTGGAGGTCTGGGCTGAGTAAAATTGTCACCCATAGTTTCAAAAGTTTTTCTGTCTTTTAGCAGAAAACAGAAGGGAGGGATCAAATCAATTGCTCTTTTGTGCTGGTTCTATTGAAGCTGACAGAGCGCTCACCTCAAGTCTGCTGAAGGCAGCCATTGCCCTGTGTGGGACTGTAAGCCTGAGCAGAGGTAACAGGAACCCTTTAGAATTATTGTAATCTTCAAGTTAAAAAAACTCTGCCTTAAACTGACATCTGCTAAGACATGTACAGGTGGATGGACAGAGGAATCCCATGTTTTCACTTTCCTTTGGATCCTTTGCTCTTGCTATGTTGAGATTATGCATGAGGACATTTTCTTTTTAATGATTTTATAGTTTTTTTAAATATTGGCACAGGTTTTCTCTACCACATATATCTTTCAGTCATGCTGTTTTTAAAAACAGCACCAGTAAGAAGGGGAGCAGCACACAACTGGCTACTCCTTCAGTGGTGGGCAACTGCAGTAAGCTGTCCCTGTTGTAACCAGATGATGGGTTGTGGGAGACACAGGCACAAGGCAAGGCCTTAAAACAGCAACACAGGGAAGGAGAGCTGGGAGCCCTGGTCCTCTTGGCTGCTAGTTCCTCCAAAGGCCAGGTGATGATGGTAGTTAAACCAGGAGAGGGAAAGAAAAGCCCTTCCAGATTTTGGGAAGGCCACGTGGGGTGGTTCATGCTAGGCAGAGACCTTGGATGATGTGGCTTGCTACCTGGAAATGATTTGCCTGATGCTGTAGGATATCCCCCTCGGGTTCAGCAGCAGGGCTCACCTGGGTGAAGAAGGATGGGACTAAGGGCAGGACAAAGCTATCATAGCAAAATGGAGCAGAAGAGTCAGACCTTCAGGAATTTGGGTCCAATCCTTTTAAGAGCTTAGAAGGTGATGACCAGACCCTGGTAATTGATGGGTAACCAATGGAGTTTCTGTAGAATATGACATGCGTGTTCCACCTGGTGCTTGACAGTAACTGTGCTGTGGAATTCTGTACCAACTGGAGTTTCTAAGTTGTCTTTAATGCCAGACCCATGTAAAATGCACTGCAATAATCCAGCCTCAAAGTAACCATAACATGGATCCATGTGCAAAACCCTGCGATTAGCCAAGTCAATGTAGGAGGTCTTCTTCTGAGCTACGTGAAATTGAAAGAATGCCATTTTTGCAGATGCGCTAACTTGCATCTCCAGAAATAATTCCGGATCCTGTATAACCTGGCCAGTTTGCTGGGGGTAAAGTTTAGAAGATTGGGGAAGCCAATGGCAGACACCCCATAAACATAGTCGGCCTAACAAATGTTGTGATGTGGCATCATTCTATTGGTCAGTAATGACCCAGTGATTACACAGGGGGACTAGCTTTATTTTTACATATATTTCAGCATAACAAATCAACTACCACTAGATGGTTTGTATTGCAATTCAAACATGATTTAACTTTTCATATTGCACTGTGGACCCACAATTGATTGGATCATCAGTATGAACACAGCAGAGGTTTATATACTACTTCTTAGCATGGAATAGACACTGTGTAGACCAACCTCAGAAAGATGGAGCCTGAAACTGACTTTTGTTGAGCTCAAACTCAGGCCACGAGCAGAGTTTTTTACCTCAGTACTGCAGCTTCCCACTGTGCCTTGGGGTTCCTGTGCATTTCTAGAAATCCGTAATTTTGAAAATGTATAACCAGGGACTAGAGAATTTTTTTTTGCTGACATCATGGAACATCAGGGAAAGCACAGACATGCAAGGACTACGAAAGTAATTAATTCTGACAGACTGGCTTCCAAGCCATCTGTCGTGCTTCCTTCTCCGATACAACTTCTGAAAGTTGCTGCTTTCCTCCCTTGAGACAGCTTCTTCTGAAGCATTGCTAGAGGAATTGGCTGAACAGGCTCCTCAGAAGATTTGTTTAATGGGTGGTAGTCACTCGCCTCCAGGCTCAGCAGATATATATCTTTCCCTTGCAGTACCTTGAAAGCCTCTTTCCCCCATACTCGGTGCCCTTTTGAATTACTGACAAGGTGCTTAAGCTGTTCCCCTGAATTCAAAATGGGGTGGAGGAATTTTTCTCTCAGTAAGAACACTGAGAATGCTAAGTAGTTCTAGCACACAGGTGTCAAACTCGCGGCCCTCCAGATGTCATAGACTACAGCTCCCATCATCCCCTGCCAGCATGATGCTGGCAGGGGATGATGGGAACTGTAGTCCATGACATCTGGAGGGCCGCGAGTTTGACACCTATGTTCTAGCACATGCTAATGAGGGAGACCGCGCATGGAATTTTTTTCAGGAACAGTGATGACTCAACAACTGTGGTATGAAGCTTACTTAGCTAGCCTGCACTCGTGTGTAATTGCAGTCCAGGTCCAAGTTCAGGTGTCGAGTATAAGGACTGAACAGGGGCACTCAAATATTGGAGGTATAATGAAGAAAAAAAAAAGGCACAGGCCATGTCTGCACTTGTGGTCTCATTAGTCTTTATCATACATTCCCTTTGGGTCTGATTCTTGGTTATGCACTCATTTCCCCACTTTGGAAGTCACTGGGCACTCAGATCAGAGAACCCCTGCAATTTATGAAACATGTTGAAGTGCAACTTTTTTTTCCTCTTCACATGATGCTGGCAGGGGATGATGGGAACTGTAGTCCATAACATCTGGAGGGCCGCGAGTTTGACACCTATGTTCTAGCACATGCTAATGAGGGAGACCGCGCATGGAATTTTTTTCAGGAACAGGGATGACTCAACAACTGGTATAGGCTTACTTGGCTAGCCTGCACTCATTGACAACTGCAGTCCAGGTCCAAGTTCAGGTGTCCCAGTGGGACTGAACAGGGGCACTCATGTATTGGAGGTATAATGAAGAAAAAAGGCACAGGCCATTTATGCACTTGTGGTCTCATTAGTCTTTATCATACATTCCCTTTGGGTCTGATTCTTGGTTATGCACTCATTTCCCCACTTTGGAAGTCACTGGGCTCTCAGATCAGAGAACCCCTGCAATTTATGAAACATGTTGAAGTGCAACTTTTTTTTCCTCTTCACAGGGAAAGCAATGGAAATCACAGTGTATTAAGCTTTCTTTGGGTTTTCTTGCTCCTCCACACCTCCCCCACCCACACAAGAGCAGTAAACAAAAAACATGGTTTGCTACCTGGGGGCCAGGATGTGCTCTGGTATGCTCGCCCAGCTTCAAAGTTTTTCTTGGTTATGTGTTAAAATAAATTGGGCTGCGGCCGATTTCTTTTCCAACAAGTTTGTGTTAGTGTCTTTAATGGAATGAGTCTCCACACATCCCCATACAAAGCAAACAACCATGGGGTAAGTAGGGCATGCATAAATGGCCACACATAAAAAAGAGACTGTAAAAAAGATTCAGTGTGAAGAACAATGGTTCATGAATTTCAATCCTCATCTATCTAGATGGGTCAGTCATTTTATTATAATCAAAGACCAGAAAATTGTCTACAAATTCACACAAATTTGCAGTTCTCAGCATAAATTGAAAAACATGTAACATATAATAAAATCAGTGGCTATACCTAAATTATTCCACTTATTCATTCCAGTTACTTAACATTAAAATAAAACTCTCATGATAAAATTATACATACGTGCGTGGGCTTACCTACATGTTAAATTACAGCCCGTCTACACTCCCATTTATTCAATCTTAGATTCCTCATCTGTCTATGAAAATGAAGGACAAAATGAAGGGTCATCCTCTTTTGCTACTGCCTTCAACTTTGCCTGGCATTGTTGTCTTTTCCAGTCAGTCTTGTGAATTGGAATCTATTTTGAAAGTGATGGTTAGAAAACTCTAAAATGCTATTAGAACGGTGAGCAAAATAAGCTGACGCTTTTGCACAGGGCTGTTAGGCTTGTCAAAAATTAATATTCTGCAGTTTTACTATTTCTTGCATCTGCATGTTATTTCCACATGTATGTCATTTGTACTCCACATTTCTCAAAACACCTCACACTATTTTCATCTCCTTCATTTTATCCTCACAACAACCTTGTGAGGAAAGCTAGGCTGAGAGTGTTGTGACTGGTTCAAAAATCACTCAGCAAATTCCCTTGGCAGAGTAGGGATTCAAATCTGGACCTCCTGGACCCTAGAGTATAACTGCTTCACCACACTGGCTAACAGTGTACATTTTGACAGGAGCCTGTGCAAATTGTGGGCCTGCAGCCTGCCATTTTGGAATGAGAGTATCTTTCCCAGTTATTCTATTCCAAGAGTTTGGCTGTAGTGCCATCATCAAATTCCATTTAATTTCACAAGATATTTAAAATTACAGATCAAGACACCTGGCAAATGACTTCCTGACATATGCAATTCGATTCTGGTATCTATTAGATTGCTGTCCTAAGAAACAGGTTATGATGGTAGGGTTGACTCAACTTGCAGACACATTCTATGGATGACCACCCAATATGTTACAGAGCCAGAATCCTGTGCTTTAGGGTGAATTGCATGTCTTTGCATTTTTTCCGGTACGTGTCTAGACAAAAATACAAAAAGAAAGATGTGTCTTACAATGACTGTTGGTTTTAATGAGCAGGGTTCAAAGAAGGGAGAAAACCTGAAAGTCAGCTTGGGGGAAGAAATCAATGGAAAGGTAAAACCAGCAGCGATGTCCCAACTAGACAGGCTGGTAGTTTTCAAACTGTATTCGAGGGATCCTGCAGTGCTTCAGAGCCTAGCTAGGGCTACTTAGAGACAAGGCCAATGCTTGCAGACCAGACCCTCTGAAAGACACTTCTGACCATCTGCTTCATTTTGTGACTGATGTTCTCTAATGCATACATTCAATGATGTGGGACATTGGAAGGACACTGATAACATGCCCCAGATGCAGGGCTTCCTTGGCAGACCAAATCAGCTAGAAAGGATTCCCTGAAGGTAGAGCAAACTAGCATACAAACTAATAAATCTATGATAAAATGGACAAATCCCACATGACACGAGTATGAAATACTGGGCTTACTTTAAACCAGAGTGCAGGATAAAACACTACTATTATCTGCTAAAACAAGTTTCTAAGTAGCTTCTAACTTTGTTTACTTAGGGGCAGAGGGGTATCTGGGGGAAATGGTGCCCGGAGACAAATGGTCTCTGGGTGCCCCCCCAGATGCCGCCCCCCTCCTGGATCCCAGCTGGCAGCAGGCACTCCCTTCTACCCTCCCCTCCAGCGATGCCAGAAGCGACTGCTGTCCCTTGGCCTCCAAGAGCTGCTTTTATAAGCACTGAGGCCGGGGGCAGGGCTGGGGGGGTGGAGCCCCACCCCACCCTGCCCCTGGGCTGTGGCCACACCTCCCCAAGCCCCACCCCCAGACTCAGTGCTTATAAAAGCAAGTCTTGGAGGCCAGGGAATGGCAGTCACTTCTGGCCTCCCGGATTGGAGGGCAGAAGGGACTGCTGGCTGCCGGCTGGAAGCCATCAGCCAGGCAGGGACGGGAGCTGAACGCCCTCAGCCCTGCCCATGTCAATGATGACATAGGCGGGATTGAGGATGCCCAAAGATGATGAGTCAGCAGGACTTCCTGCCGCCTTGCCGTCTTCCTGGTCACGTGGGGGGGGGGCAATTTTGCGACCCCACATGACCAGATTAGTGGCGCCCGGGGACAGAGGGTACCCCTTGTCCTTAGACAAATACACCACTGCTTAGGGGAATAATCATGTTTCCTCATACCCCAAATGGGAGTGCATGTTGTGCTTGGCTGTGCTCTTTTTGGGAGGAGGGAGGACAAGGCATACCTGCGTTTGGGGACAGGTGCCCCCCATACACTTGACCAATGGGTGAGAGGCAGGGGAACTAAAGTCTGATGTAGCTTTCTGCCTGCTCTATGCTGTTCTGTCTGGTGAGGTTAGTTAAATATGGCTGGTGATAGGACAAGTGAAGTCATAACTAGTTTGGCAGGAATAGCGGGGGCTACTGTAATGGAGGTATTAGTGAGCATCGTGAAACATTTAATGTTGAAGAGAGTTTACTCAAGCCAGCTGTTATTGGTCAGAGGGGTTTGAAGAGGGAGCTGCCTTGGGACTGGGCATGATGATTGGCATCCACAATGAATGGGATCAGATTAATTCAGCCCTTTGATAAACTCTTCAACTCAGTTTTTTAAATTATCTAGCTCAAACCATAGTTTAGGTCTCATATGTAGTTAAAAGCAGGTGGACTCTAATCTGGAGAACTGGGTTTGATTCCCCACTCTTCCACATGAGTCGCAAAGTCTTATCTGATGAACCAGATTTGTTTCCCCACTCCTACACATGAAGCTTGCTGGGTGACCTTGGGCCAGTCATAGTTCTTCAGAACTCTCTCAACCCTACCTACCTCACAAGGTGTTTGTTGTGGGGAAAGGAAAAGAAAAGAGTTTGTAAGCCACCTTGAGTCTCCTTGCAGAAGAAAACGTGGGGTATAAATCCCAATTCTTCAAACTCTTCTGAAAAACCTGTGACTAATAGGGTGTGAGGAAGGTTTGCATTTTTTGATGTTGCTGGAACTACGTAGTAGTGCAGCTATTGTGGGATAGTAATTTTTGTGGCTTTATTCACAAAACTGACTCACAATGTTGTTTGTAAGTGGGACTCGTGTATTTTTGGACTGCAGAGTTTGAATTTTCATCTCGGGGATGTGCCAACCAGAATATTTTAAAAATTATTTTTGCAGTAGCTACACGAAAGGCTGGAACAGCACATGTTGCTTACAATAGCTTGGGAAAACTGGCGAGCATCCTGAGGCTTCTTGTGATGGTGAAAGGCTGTTCTTGCAACAGCCCATCATTCATTGTGTTTGTGTGTGTGTGGGGGGGGGGAAGGATTGCTCATGCTGGGATGGGAAATTCCTGGAGATTTGAGGGTGAAGCCTAAGGAGGGTTAAGGGTGGAAAAGAACAACAAAAACAACAACAAGAAGAAGAAGAACAACAAGAAGAAGAAGAGTTTGGATTTATATCCCCCTTTCTCTCCTGTAGGAGACTCAAAGGGGCGTACAATCTCCTTGCCCTTCCCCCCTCACAACAAACACCCTGTGAGGTGGGTGGGGCTGAGAGAGCTCAGAAGAACTGTGACAAGCCTAAGGTCACCCAGCTGGCATGTTGCCGGGTTCCTGAGATGGATCAGTGTCCTCAATGCTTCATGGCCAGTGAGTTCACTCAAATACGCCTTTGGGAGCTCACATGCAGGATGAAAGCAATGGCCTTCTGCTGCTGCTGCTCCTTGAGCACCTGGTCTGCTAAGGCCTTTACTGCAATCTGAGATCAAGGAGGATCAAGATTGTGTATGTAAGATCGCTTCTCCTCCATAAATGTCCAAGCCCTTTTTTAAAGCTATCCAGGTTAGTGGCCATCACCACCTCCTGTGGCAGCATATTCAAACACCAATCACATGTTATAGCGTGTGAAGAAGTGTTTCCTTTTATTAGTCCCTATTTCCCCCCCAGCATTTTTAATGAATGCCCTGGTTCTAGTATTGTGAGAAAGAGAGAAAAATTTCTCACAGCTCAAGTGGCAGAGCAAGGAATCAAACCCGGTCCCTCCAGATTAGAGTACACTTGCTCTTAAGCACTACGCCACTGCTGCTTCTGAAGGAGTTCAGCAAGGTATAATGCCAAAGAGCCCACCCTTCAAACCGGCCATTTTTTCTAGGGGAACTAATCTTTTTAGTTTGGAGATCCATTGTAATTCCAGGACATGCCTGGGCAAAGTGCACTGAAAGTGCATTGAAACACTTGGAGGTTGGCCGCCATTATGGTTCATTGGGCTGGAAGGGAATGCTCTTAGGCCCCTTCTGCACATGCAGAATAATTCACTTTCAATCAGTGGTGGGATCCAAAAATTTTAGTAACAGTTTCCCATGGTGGTGGGATTCAGAGCACAATGGCCAATGGGGCTGGAGTCTCTGCGGCATTCAGGCGTGGCGGGCATTCTTAGGCAGGGCTGTGGCAAGGGCCTTGGCAGCTGCGCTGGTCCTTAGGCAGGAAGCAGATACCCCGCGCGAAGGCATGAGCTGCCCGCAAGCGGTGCACCTCCTGCTGAATTGCTTCAAGTTCGTATAGGCTGCTGCTACAGAGGCGTAACTCAGGCAAAATCCGTGGCAAAATCACCCAATTAAGTAGCCTCTCGGCACACACAAATGGTGGCTAACCTACTCTCGGGAACCTGTGAGAACCTGCTGGATCCCACCTCTGCTTTCAATGCACTTTGCAGCTGTGCAGAAAAGCAAAATCCATTTGCAAACAATTGTGGAAGTGGATTGAAAGTGCATTATTCAGCATGTGCGAAAGGGACCTTAGAGCTGAGTGCCATCAGCCAACCCTTATTTATTGGTGCAGCACATTGGGGGAGTGGAATGAGGATTGACACATCTCAGCACAGTGCACGTGCAAATAAGGAAAACAAAGCCATCAATAACTTGCTGGCCATGTGTCAAATACCTGACCCGGTCTTGGAGATGGCAGCAACACTGAGCTGTGTGCTCTGAACCAGCACTCTGCACGACAAACTGTATTTCTAACATGTTATTAATGAAAGATTGTGAAAGAAAGAGTTAAAAATCATAACAATGAATAGAAATCAAAGGTGCTATTCAAGCACACGATAAAATAGCAGAACTGAAGTCTACTTACTAGAAAGAACTACTTGCAGGCAAAAAGGTTCTAGATATGTTCAGTAGGTCAAGGTTAATGAAGATGAGCACATTCTTTGAACAAACAATATGACCTTGGAGAAACGGCACACTCATTCCCAATTAGCAAACACCTGCATTTTATAACTACTGAGCTCATGAGAAAGAAAAAGGAGTTTTACAAAGTCTTACAGCAACAAAATGGATTTTCTCTTGAAACCATGTTTGGAGCCAGGGTAGAGTTGGCCAAATGATGCTAATAGTCCAGTCTGCCTTGCCTAGAACTGCTAAGCCCCTGGTTGGGTTGGGAGATTCCCGACTCCAAGTTTCCTTTACTCATGGCCACTCCAAGCAGGGATGGGGGTGGAAATTAAAGTAAATTAATAAAGTAAAAAACTCATCACCATCTTCCATTCAGTGACATCACTTCCAGAGTATACCTGGAAGTAACAATGGTAACTCTATGAATCACCAGAAACTCTTCTGCTAATTCTGTTACTTCTAGGTGTTCCCTGGAGGTGATGTCATCATGATGACCATACTGCTTCCTCACACCATGCCCCACTCTCCACCCTCTTACCAGGCTGTCAACCAGAGGTGGGATCCAGCAGGTTCTCACAGGTTCCCGAGAGTAGGTTACTAATTATTTGTGTGTGCCGAGAGGGGGTTACTAATTGGTGATTTTGCCACATGATTTTTGCCTCAGTTGCGCCCTCCTCTCAAAAGTAGCGTGCAGAACTTGAAGCAGTGTAGCAGGAGGTGCACCGGCGTGCATGGCAGCCTGTGCCTGCGTGCATTCGTTTCCCGCCCAAGGACTGGCGCAGTGGCTGTGTCCTTGCCACAGCCCCGCCCAGGAATGCCTTGCCCCCGGAATGCCCCGCTACGCCCCCGTTGTGTCCCGCCCAGCCCCATTGACGCTACGCCACAGTTTGAATCCCACCACCATGGGAACCTGTTACTAAAATTTTTGGATTCCACCACTGCTGTCAACCCTAGTCCCACCCTTAAATTATGCTAACAGAGTATGACATGCATGAGCTATTTGAGCAACCTAATTAAACCCAAGCACGATTGTCTTGTGTACTCATTTTGGGGAGGAGCATGATGCACATGTGAGATTGCCGACCCTGGGTTCTGAAATTCCCGGAGATTTGGGGGTGGTATATGAAGAAGCTGAAGTTTGGGGAGGGGAGGAACTTCAGTGTGGCGTAGTAGCATAGAGTCCATCCTCCACAGCAGCCATTTTCTCAGAGGGAACTGACCTCTGGGTTCTGCAGATAAGCTGTAATTCTGGGAGATCTCCTGGAGCCACCTCAAAGTTGGCAACCTGAGCACATACATCTATTTCAGTCTGCAGCATGGGTGAGCAGTCTCAATTGTTCCTACTTCCTTGCAACAAGGTATGAAAATGTCTTCATTCACTTGATTCAGTCCAGTGGCTTGCCAGAACTAACAATGGAATTGTTTGAAGCAGCAAGGGGACATTTGCATCTAATATCATGGAGGCTTTTATTTTTGGTGCATCAAGCTTTTCAGAAGGAGCCCCCTGGAGAGAGGCCTTGATGAAGTCTTGGCTACAGGATGAAGGAGGCCCCTTAACCCTTGCCCCCTGGCCCTGCTATGGCTTGCCGGAACAAAAGCACTCCATGCCAGGAGCAGGTTAAAGATATATGCACTTTTAAAGGCATATGATTTGAGGCGAGGCGTTGAATCACAGAGGTGGCTTTTATTGTAATTATCATAATTTAATTTTATTTCCTTGATTTTTATGGAGCTGGTAGATTTGCATTTATGTTGTAAATTATCTCAAGTGATTGGAGAGAAAGAATATTACTTAAATTAAAAGGAATCTGAGTATTGCCACAACCAGTACTATTTTCAGAGTGTCGCTTGTTGGTCTGTAGTAGAACAATAGCACCTTAGAGACTAACAAGAGTTTCAGGGTGTATGCTTTCGAGAATCAAAGGTCCCTTCATCAGACACAATAGAATAGAAGTGTCCTTTTCAGTGCAATCCTAAGGAGATAGAAGTTGCAGTACACAACAGGGGTGGCTCAGCCCATCCCCTCCTAAAAGGCTTGCTGCGCTGCAGCCCCCTAACAGTTGCTATTACCAGAGGGTTTAATTCCTCGTACATGTATACACTTATCATAGAACATCAGACAATAGGTAACCTGGCTCATAGGAGGAAGAGGCAAGATGGTGACGGCGTAGCAGCCCTCTGCAAGACTGTCTCAGCTTTAACTTTCTTTTAGTTTTAGTTTTCCTTATCAAATTTTATCAAACTCAATGGAACTCTTCTCCTAGACTGTTTATAGTCTATTTGTTGATTATTTTGTTTAATCTGTTCACAGAGAGTAAAAAGAGTCTAGTTGGGAGTGTCCATCGGTGGTTGCAAAGCGGGTTTGCCGTCTCCGATTACAGCTGAGTTTCCAATGAGCTCTGACCTTGCCTGCTTGATAAGGATTTTATATTCTACCATTCTGGTTTCTGAAGCTGTTTTTGAAGTGTGTTGCTAACAGAAATGAACCAAAGAAAACACACCATTCAGCAAGTGCCATGGCTCTTCCTACCCAGAAAGCATGTAAACCAACCAATATGGATCAATTTTGTGCTGACTCTCTTGCAGCAGAAGATGTCTGGAACATCCAAACATGTTTGCCATTCTAGATCCTGGCATAGATCCACCTGCTGCTTTACCCTCCACTTCCTCAACCCATACAGTTCCTTTCAGATTACCTGCTTGTAATGCTGACTTTGTTTTTTGCCCCGGCAAGATCTGGAATTCAGACTCACAGAACCATCAACTTTGCAATGCTACAGCACAAACAGGAACACCTGCTAATTCCTCAGTATTACTTGAATTGATTTCAAAGACCTTTGAATTGCTATCAATTAACTTTTCTAATTTGACTGGGAAAATTGATCACCTCAGCAAACTGTGCCAGCTCCAACATGCTGCCCCCCATTATATAAGGGAGGCAATGCTGCAAAATCCTTTGTCTGCTCTAATCTGCACTGACCAGAGGCCTTTACTCTTCAGAAATCTCAGGTGGCTATTTTCGTGGGGGACACTAGACTTACAATTCCATCAAGAGTTCAACTAGCAAACTATTGGAATGTAACTACAATAAGACCAAACTTATGTCCTATGAACTTCTCCCAGGCTACGACTATATAACAATGCTCTCCCTCACTCTTCCTTGTCTTGTGCACGGGGGAAGGGGTGAATGCCGAATGAGCAAATGTTTTCTGATATATACCAGGGACAGAAGACAGAACCCTCAGCTCTGGCTTCTCGGACCTGAGGTACTGACACGGTTCAATAAAAACTCTTGATATCTTATTAAGATATCTCAATTATTGACTGGAGTAACAGACCCTTACAGAGTCTGACGGCTGAAATGCACCAGGGCTCTATCATACACAATCAACTTGACTGTATACAGGGTTTTTGATAACATTATCACAGGCAGAATGTACTGTTTGGATATGTGTTGCATGGACACAGTGTAGTTATCACAGGTGATACTGAGTAATGCCTTTACCCAGGAGACTTCCTTAGGTGTCTTCCCAAGTGATCAGCATCCCACGAGAACACTCACACAGAGACCCACATCTTTAGTGGTAAATATACTGCATTACTTTTCAGGAGAACATTAGGTGGCTATATACCTAATGAAGAACCACAGGAAATATGTTTTACTCCTATGGACACCCCTCTTCCACCCCTGCTCTCCCAAACCATTGTGAATTTGTTTAATGAATACTTTGGATAAAATTTTATTTCACTGCCATCAGTTCTAGGGCCCAATATTCACAATGAGCAGCCATTGCTGCCTGTTTTCCCTTCACCGTTATTGCAGGGGGTTACCTGGTTATCCAGAAATATTCTGATGATCCTGAGCAAAATATTTGAATGGTTACCCATTTTGTAAAATGTAGACCAAAGAACCTGGGGACTATGGTAAACATGTACCTCTTTGTTCAGACATGTCTTTTGTATATCCCAGATGTTTCACTGTATACTCAATGGTGGCTCCTCCTTTGTGGGGGCAGCCAGGAAGGCACCCACATTTCTGGAAATCTAGAAAAATGGTACCTGTACTTTAAGCAGAACAGGGAACGTAATAGCTACTTGAAGTGTGATTTGCAGAGTGAAAAACCTGCACATGTCGTAACTGTATTTGCTGAGCTTGTCTTGTTTTAGCTCATTCTGGCAGTCTTCTAATTACCTTTTCTTGAACACAAAAAAAATATACAATGGAATATTTTGCTTTAATATGTAAAGCAGTGGCAATATGATTAAATCAATGTGGATGAGCAGATGTTTTCCCTCAGTGGAAAAACTGAGACATTTGAAGAATGAGAAAACCCAATTATTTAGTTTTTCATTTTTGCCATGTTGGCAGCTCTTTCTGAAACTATACTTAGCCCATGATTTCCCTAGATTTATAAACAATGTACTTTTCTTTCCAAAAGTGATTGACAATATAATTTGGACATGTCTCCATAAGCTGATGAACACCTTAAATTTTTTTTAAAAAGAATGCACAGATTGGAACTCGTTTCTGAATGGCTTGTGGTGGCTGCATAATATGACTATTCCAATGCTAACCCAGTTACAAGGGTTTTTTAAAAGGATATCTAAGGGATGGGCTCTGAACTAGGATTTAGCTTAACAAAATGGTGCCTGGGGCTTATCCCAGGAGCTATGCGTCTCCACAGCTGTGCCCCAGCCCTGGAGTGTGAGGTGAGGTGCAACTGAGCTTGCTGGTGAGCAGGGCTCACCCTACCCCCAATCACCACATGGAGATAGGAAGTGAGATCTTCCTAGCTTGCCCCACCCCTAATCCCCATGTGGAGATTAGGGATGGGGCAAGCCAACAGACCCATACTCCCTAGAGCAGGGGTCTGCAACCTGCGGCTCTCCAGATGTTCTTGGACTACAATTCCCATCAGCCCCTGCCAGCATAGCCAATTGGCTAGAGGCTTGAGCGGGGAGTCTGGAGAGGGTGGGTTTTGGGGAGAGGAGGGACCTCAAGGTGTATAATGCCCACCCTCCAAAGCAGCTACTTGAAGACTAGCAACCCCAATTGAGTGTCTTAAGTGGGCTCTGAGGGATATGCACCAGCAGTCCCAGGTAATTTAGTATGTGAGGTTTCATCTTCAGTAAAGAATTAATGGGCTGGATCCAAGCTAAATTTTCCTGTGCTAGATCTCCATGAAACACCGCCTCTTAGGGATGGAAGACCCAGAGCCAGGTCTGCTGTGAGAAGGACACCAGTGGAAAATGCAGGTTTGGTCTGGATTCCTATGAGGAAGGGGAGAATGGAGGCTGAACTCTTCCTCATCTAACAGCTATCTCACGTATCAGCTCCCTCCATTCCTGACGAATTTCCAACGGGCACTCAAAAGCCAGTTTCCTGAAGTCTTGTTCTGTGTTTACATGTTGGTTGTGATCTTCCAGTAGGTGTCCTAGGACCAAACGAGACATGACGATTTCCACAAATATAACCTATGAACTCTGATGTCATTGGAAAGGTGATTTTAAAATGCTGTGAGGGCCCAATCCTGACTGGGCTTTCAGCATGCCAGGCTGAGGCCCACTTGTCCCCCCCCAGTTGCCTTTTCAAGTACCAAAGTGACCACACATGCCTGTGGCTTGTTTGGTGTTAGAAATCTCATGGAAGGGACGAACAGGAGAGCCTCAGCTCATACACTGGGGACCCAATCAGGATTAGAGTTTCCAGCTCCAGCATGGGAGATACCTGGAGATTTTGGTGATGGAAAATCCATAGTCCTTCATTCTAGAATCATTAGACTTCATGAAGCATAATCCAGAAAACTGCATGAAGAGAAGACCAGAAAAAACTCTTCAGAGCAGTAGCTTTTGAGATCACAGGAAAGAACTTACATAAGAAAAGGATTAAGAAATTATTAAGCTTCATTGGTAAGAACAGAAGCATTGAAACGAAGCAGCGATAACGAAACTTGCTCAGAGCCCAAGATGCTTGTCTTCTCTTTGTGCAGTTTTCTGCATTTGGACTATGCTTCATGAAGATTAATGAAAACAAAGGACTAAATACTTAAAAATATTTTGACTGCTTTGTTGTTGTCACAGTATTATTGATTTTGATAGTAATGACACTGTGCTCTAAGACTGATTTTGGGGATGGAACCTGAGGAGGGTGGGGTTTGGGGAAGGGAGAGACTTCAGTTGGGGATAAAGTAAGGTGACCAGATGGTCACCTCAGAACCGACGGGCGGTAGGCTGGATGGTCGCGACGCGGAGCAAAGATGCATGTGCAGTTTGAACGCACTGCCTTCTGAGGTGTTGCTGTTTCCTGTGACAGAGGCTGCCGCACTGCCTTGCACCCCAGAAGGCAGTGCGGCAGCCTTCCAAAAATCGGGACAATTGAAATAACCCACGGGACGCGGGACAAATTGTTTGAAGGCGGGTCTGTCCCGCCAAAAGCGGGACGTCTGGTCAGCCTAGGATAAAGCCATATACAGCATATTCCAAAGTGGACTTTTTCTTCAGGCAAACATCTCCAGCCATCCCCTGGAGGTTGGTTACCCTAATCAGGACAGCCCCCTTGAGCATTTTTAAATCCTTTAAAAATGGCAGCTTCATCCTTGAGTCAGACTCATAGATGCCATCACGTTTAGTCTGGCCCTTAGTATTGTTCATCTGTGTCTTCCGGTTATACTTGAAGCTACCCACATCTCTTGTTTGCTGACTATTGCTCAGGACTAAAGGCATGATTGGAGCTCTAAGGCACAGGCCTGTTCCGCATGGGCCAGGGAAGCAGCTGCATACAGGCATATATGATGCCAGCGGAGCCCCAGGGCCATTTGCACGCTCCTGTGCGGACGGCTCTGGAGCTACTGCAGCCCGTGGAGGTGCCTTCATACAGAGGTGCCTCCGTTTTGTTTGCAAACTTACTTTCTCTTCCCTGCACAGCTCTGCAGGGATGAGGGGACATGTCTTCATGGCCATGGCAACACCTTGGGGGTTAGAGGACAGGAGGCATGTCCCCTTGTCTCTGCAGGGAAGAGAAGGTAAGTTTACAAACAAAATGGAGGTGCCTTAAAGTGGTGCCTCCGACCTGGTGCTGTTCACTCGGCACCAAGTGCAAAACATTGTTTTTGAAATGACTCGCTCATTGAGCAAGTTTCAAAAACAACGTTTCCCTGCCGGTTTGGGGAGGGGGGGGGAGCACGGCACTGCCTTGTTTTGGAGGCGGCAGCCATGCAAACAGCGCCCAGGAATGGTGTTTTTACCGTTCCTGGGGCAGTGTTTTTGGCCCATGTGGAACAGGCCACAGAGTGGTAAGCTACAGGACTGCAACCAAGGCTCTGCTCACAACCTGAGTTTGACCCCGATGGAAGTTGGTTTCAAGTGACTGGCTCAAAGTTGACTCCATCCTTCAGAGTAAAATGAGTATCCAGCTTGCTGGGGATAAAGTGTAGAGGACAGGGGAAGGCAAAGGCAAACCGCAAACTCAGTCTGTCTAGTAAACATTGTGACGGGCCATCACCCCATGAGTGAAAGGACTGAAGGGTGAGCTTCTCCCTATCCACCGTGCCTCAATGGATACTGCATAGTCTGAGTTCAGTTGGAGGAACATGCTCTTCCTTCATTCCTGCTGCTCCTTCTTGCAAGCGCCATCTGCTACAGCTTCCCAGTTATTTAGGCTAATGCATGGTCAAAACCTTGCATTTACTGAGATAATGTCTAGTTCAGTCTGTAGAACATGGACTTGCTGAAGTCTCTGATCATTTCCTCTTTCCCCTCTACAATTAAACAAGGGAGAAGAGCAGTTGATTGCTGCTAGCCATCTAACCTCGACTGGAATTCAGGAGCTTTGAAAATATTTCACCAGCCTTTTGGGTAAACACACCGGCTCATTCTTCAGTCTTTCTCCTTAGACTTGTTTACAACTGCTTGTTTTTGAGGAATTCTCTCTCCTCACCAGATTGGTTTGATTATTTTCTTTTTAGGTGGATGAGAACACTGAATATATTCTTCTCCAAGCAAAACATACACAAAAATGTAATTTTAAAAACTCCCTCTCTCCATATCTAGTTTTAAAAGAGCTTGGATTAAACAAACATTAGTGTAACAGAACTGGTTTCTCCTTCATTGCGGCTTTAAGAACAAGCTAGATTTTATTTCATACTTGTTTCCCTGAGCCAAACTGGATTTTATGCCCAGAGGTTGTGGCTGAGGGGCAGCTTTGGGTGAGGGCATTTGTTTCTCCTGCTGGTTTGAACTTAAAAGGATCAGCCTTCATAAAATCAAACAAAATGAAAAGATCATTGCATAAAGGATAATTGTAATAATTACTGCATTTTAAGGGGAGGGGAAGCCAAAGTCAAATCCCTTTCAAAGAGAAGAGAGGAGAAAGAATAGTTTGGATATACCTTGCTTTCCCCTCCTGTAAGGAGTCTAAAAGCAGCCTACAAACTCCTTCCCTTCCATCTTACAAACTCTTTCCTTGCCCCTCCCCATGTCTTATGAGGTAGGAGGGACTGAGAGAGTTCTGAAAGAACTATGACTGGCCCAAGATCACCTAGCAGGCTTCTTGTGAAGGAGTGGGGAAACAAACCCGGTTCATGAATTAGAGTCCACCACTCTTAACCACAACACCTTGCTGACTCTCCACACCAAGGAGATGAAATGAAAGACACCTCAATGGAGCAGAATGAAGAGAGCAACAAGCTCCGCCACTACTTGAAACCATTTAAAGAAAAAGAGTTTGGATTTATACCCGCATTTATCCCTTACAGGAGACTCAAAGGCGCTTACAATCTCCTTTCCCTTCCCCCTCCCACAACAAACACCCTATGAGGTGGGTGGGGCTGAGAGAGCTCCGAAGAGCTGTGGCTCGCTCACCGTCACCTAGCTGGCATGTGTTGGAGTACACAGGTTAATCTAGTTCCCCAGAGAAGCCTCCACAGTTTAAGTGGCAGAGTGGGAATCAAACCCGGTTCTCCAGATTAGAGTGCTGCACCTGCTCTTAACCACTATGCCACTGCTGATCCTTCTTCTCCATGCACACTTGGAGATATCTACCTGGGTAAGGAGTTCTGCTTTTGCAGGTTGCTGATTAGGTAGAGAATGATCCAGATGTGTAGATTTATCAACCTACAGAAGTTTTGTTCACTTTCAAGTGAGTATGCATATGTGGAAAAATGTGCCCCCATGCTGCTGTCCCCCCCCCCATATCCACATCATAAGGTTCTGTTAAGAGGAAAGGATATGACATATGGCTTCCTGTGCTGGTGCAGAAAGAGAATAGATATGTTTAAATTTTTTTTAAATTGTATATTTGAAAGCCAGGTAATATGGAAGCAGGGAAATGCAATGCATTTGAAAAAGTAACTGAAACCTGCCTTGATATTAAAGGTGAATTTTTAGATTATGAATCTCTTTGCCTCTAGACTACCAACAAAGCACACTCTGATGTTTAAAACAGCTGCCCCTGCCCAAGCTGGATGGCCTGTAACAGAGTTGACTGACAACCAGTAGGAGAATTGGAGAGGTGGGGACACGGCGAGGCAACCATCAGTGACATCACACTTCTCTAGGAATCACTAATGAGGATTAATCCTCCTAGAGTGGATTAACATCACTTCCAGGTTTTACCAGAAGGGATATCCTGTTGCTGACAGCAATTTAAAAAATTGCCCCATTGGTCATGGAAGTGCTGGCAGGCAAGACCCACTGGGGATCTGTTGCCTTAATTTTCCAAGTTGGAAGAGATTGCACCCAGCTAGGGTTGCCAGCCTTCAGGTGGTACCTGGAGATCTCTCTGCTAGAACAATTGCTCTCCTCACCATAAAGAACAGTTTCCTTGGAGAAAATGGCTGCTTTGGAGGTTGAACTCTATGGTATTATACCATGCTGAGGTCCCGCCCCTCCCCAAACCCCATCCCTCCATAGGATCCGCCTCCAAATTTTCAGATATTTCCTAACCTAGAGCTGTCAACCCCACACTTGAAGGTGATATTACTTCTCATTTTGTTCTTGAAGGAGGAGAAGGCATAGGTGAGAACAGAGACAGAGTAGTGCTCATGAGGCCAATTTAGAGGAGAAAGAGGATACTTAGGCCCTTTCCGCACGGGCCATTAACAGGGCCCTGGGGACGGCAAAAACGCCGTCCCCAGGGAGCTGTTCGCACAGGGAGCGCAGCTGCTGCCCAGCCGCGGTGCAAAGCCGCCGTTTTCCAACCTCGCTTCCCCAGCGAGGTTTATGGAAAACGGCGGCTTCGAGCTGCTGCCGTGCGAACAGCAGCGGCTCGAAGGTACCCTCCCTCCCCCTTTTAACTGTTGATTCTAGCTTGTCGCTGCGGCGTCCAAGCATCGCTGAGGAGCCTAGCAGGACATGCCTTCCCTGCCCCGCGATGCCGCAGGGCAGGGGGGGCATGTCCCCAGGCCTCGGCGACATGCTGTCGACGGCCGCGAAAGTAATCTAAAAGAGCCTTCTGGGACCGATTCGTGCGGCGTAACGGGTCCCAGGGGAGTTGGGTCTCGGTATCATGCACGCCAACCCAACCCCCCCAATCATGGCATACAAAGTGGAAAGCGGCCTAAGACTGTAAGAGATAGAGGGTTGCGGGCGAGAGGTTAGTTCTTGAAGAGAAGAGGAAAATTAAGATGTAAGTCCATAAAATAAAATAAGGAGGGGCAGAGAGAGAGAGAGAGAGAGAGAAACAACTTGAATTAGCATGTCCAAGGCAGGGAAGAAGAAAGGTCTACAGATGAAAACCAGATCACAGCAAGCCATGGGTGCTGGGTCTCCACCACCTTTCTAGGTGGATTGGAAAGCTGCTGATATTGTAGAAGGTTGTTCTTGGTTTTATAAATAGTGTTGATTTGAGGATTGATCAATTGTTGAAGTTTATTTACTGTTGCAAGTTATAGTAAACTGGTCTGTCCTTTGAGCTTGACCTCAAGTGCCATGTTCAGAGCCCATAAGAAAAGTAACAATAATATTTCTTAATGATGGCTGATAGCCTCTTAGTTTGAAAGTGAAGTTCCTGGTTCAAGGGTCAATGTCAGGACTGGAAGGGCTTCTTATAGGATTGCCTGGTTTCTTTAGCTGCAAGAATACTTCATGTGAAAAAATGGAAAACTTCAGGTATACCTGCTATAGAAGTATACTGAATGAAGGTTTTAGAGTTGGCTGAGATGGCCAAACTCACTCCCGTTAAAGAAAGGAGTTCAGTAAAATTTTGGACAACTGGAAATGATTGATGGATTACTTGGGCGAAACAAGAAAAGTAAAATGATGATTAGTGGTTTTGAAGATTAGTAGATTGTTATTTTAAGACTTAATAGAGAAAAGTATTTTAATTATCAGTAGAGGCAATTAAGATGGAATTTTAAGTATGTGGTTAAAGGGCAAGTGGTATTAATTTTTACTGTTCATACTTGATGTAGATGAAATTGGGAGTCCTTACATTAAGTGTACTTTTTCATAGTTTTTGTTCTTTTTCTTTTCTTTGCTTTTTGTAAGCATTTGAATACTGAGGGATTGCCTTCCTGCCACAACCTTTATGTAAATATTCTTTTTAAATGCCAGTGTTGCATGCATCATAATGTCACTTTGAGCTAAACCCCAGAACTGATGTCACATTGGGCCTTTCCCCACTCTCGTTGTTCCCTCTAGGTCAGCTAAGGCTGGGCTGCTCCTCAGCGCAAGAGGCATCCTGAAGCTACTGCTCGTCTCCTTACTCACTCCTCAAGACTCGCGCTGGGTTACCGTGCTTAAGAAGAGCGCCTGTGATGCTGCACGCTGGGTGGTGCGACAGCAGCAGCTTCGGGGCAGCTGCGCTGTCGCCGCCCCTCTCAGTGCGGAGTGCCGAGGGACCCCGCGCTATTCTTCTGGAGTAGCGCGGGGCTTAAGGTAAGTGGGGAAAGGCCCATTGTTTTACCATAGAGTTTCTGGCAATTCATAGAGTAGAATGATGTCATTTCTGGGTTTTCGCAGAAGTAACATTATGATTCAGGAAACACTGCGTACCTCCCTTATCCCCTCTGGTGCCAAGCATGGCCTGGGAACCTTAACTTCTAGGGGTGACAAGGAGAGGGGAGTGTTTGTCTGCTTAATAAACTTCTGTTCTGCTATCTGTTACTGGCAAGTGTTCAAGCCCCTCAATCCAGGGTGATCAGTTGCTCAGGTAAGGACACACAAGAAACCTTCAGTATGGCTCTGTGTAGGCACCTCTGTGTGTGACTGGAATCTCTACCAAAATTAGGCTTCTGATCCTGGGGAGAGAGAGTTCGCATACAGGACTTTTACAAAAATTGTGTTTATAGGAAATGTGTGATAACAGGGTAACCATGTACACAGGGGAAGCAGGGCAGAGCATGCTGGGCCAAATCTTTCCTAGTTGCTCTTGCTTCACATGGACACAGCACCCTTTGTATGTACAAACTGCTTTAATGTAAACTATCTTCTGAAGGGAATGTTGCTTTTTTCATTTTCCTTATCACAGGAATGGAGCACTCTGCCCGCAGAAGAAGGAGTCATGTTGGCAGAGAGAAAGCTAGTGCAGTTGGTAAAATGGGGGGCCCTCCCCAGAGCACAGCATCCCATATGTCCTCTAGGCTGTTACCGAAGTTTGTCAGCTTTCCAGTGGCACCTGGAGATCTCTTGGCATTACAACTGATGTCAAGAGATCAGTTCCCTCAAAGAAAATGCAGGGCAGACTCTATGGCATTATACCTTGCTGAGGTCCCTCCTCTCTCCAAACCCCGCATTCCTCAGACTTCACCCCCAAATCTTCACAAGCAACTCTACAGTTATAGACTTGTACCTACAAGGCTGTGAAAACATGGTTGACCTTTAAGGGGATGTATTATGTATCAGGGGCAGAGCTTAATATCCTAGTTCTTCCTCCCAAGTTATGCACATTCAGTCTCCAAGGATATGTTGGCTAAGAATGTACGAGTGTCTATAGGCCAGCGGTGCAGCTACCATGGGGCAGGTTGGGGACAAATGCCCCAGGAGGGCCCCCATTCCGTCACATGGGAGGTGGAAAATTGTCCTCGCATCCCTCCCCCTTCCCTCCTCGGCTGGGCCCTGCCCCACCAGACTGCTCCTTCAGCCGTTGGAGGCTGAAGGAATGACTTAGCAGGGCTGCCACAGGGTGCCCCTCAGCCCAGCCCCACCAGACCCAGCAGAGGCCACAGCCGTGCACCCTCGTCCCCACCCTGCCAGGCCTCGCCAGGATACCCAGGACCGCCATCGGTTCAGGTAAGTGGGGCGCGAGGGGGCATGCAGGGGGTGCCATTTTGCCCCAGGCACCATTTCCCCTGCTACGCCTCTGCTATAGGCCTCCACCTGCACTATTTCTAAATAAAGGCAAATATTACAAAAAATACCATAAATCTTCTGCTCTTTCTGAACCAGCTTGCTGGGCGGCCTTAGAGAAGCTATTCTCTCTTAGCCTTAGTCTCCCATCTGCAATGTGGGGATACTAATGCTGGCCTATCTTACAGGGCTGTTGTAAGAACTACTTATGATACTTTTTTGAAGACTGAAAATGTTATTTTGAACACTGAAAATGTCTGTGGAATCCGGGCAGCCCAATCTAAGGATGTGGGGCAAATCCCACTCTGGAGCTGATGTGTCCCTGCACTGGTGTGGGTGCCCACTCCACTGATGCAAGCAGCGAATGCTCTGGTGGAGGGGGAACTTACCCTGGGAACTTACCTGGGCACTTATATCACCCAGGCCTGCTGGTGCAAAACGCTGCACTGGCAGGGCTGTGGCAGGCTGGGTGGTGGGGCCATCCTTAGTCAGTCTCTGGCCAGCCAAGCAGCTGATGGAGATAGATCATAATTTTCATATCTCTATTCTCTCCTGTGGAGAATTTTTTGGGAGGTTACTTTTTGGGGGGTTACTTTTGGGGGGTTCTCAGCTATAGGAAAGCCCTTTGGAAGGGGTGCAGCAGTGGCACTGTCCCTGCCAGTCAGGGCTCTCTGGATGGGGCTGTTAGTGTAGCAAATACCATATTCTAAAAGCATATTGCGCAAATGCATTATCCAAACTTAATTTCTGCCTCAAAATGCAATAGCTTTGGGAACACAATATTTCACCGAGAGCCCCTGGCCTTGATAGGGATATAGATAGTCAAGGCTTAAAAACTATAGAAAAATTGAAGCCCCATAAGATTGTTGAAGTACTGCACTTCCCAAAAGTGCAAGTTCAAGATTTATACAGGACAATTAAACAATAATTCATAATGATTGCCTCACCCAAATTACACATCAACATTTTTTTCTAAGAATCCAACCCTCCAAAGACTCTTAAATATTATTCTGGATTTGTAAGCTTCTAACAAGCAACTGTGATGTAGGGGGCAGAGCCCTTTCTCTGGATGTTCATTTAACAAGGATGTGAAAACAAGAAGGGTAAAAGCTTAAGTTTCCCAAAGCAATTTAAGAAGGATTTAAGTCTAGCCAGGCAGAGATCTAAACATGTTTTTTTGAAGAGGTTTGTCATTTCTAGGATATCTGGGATTCATACTTCATCTTTGGTGATGCTCAGGAAATTGTTGCTTGTAAATCATTTTTAACTAAGGAGATGTTGGTTTCCTGCATTATTTTTTTTTTGCATAACAAAGTTGATAAAGAATATTGATAATGATTTGTATCCTAAAATCCTGACCTGAGTCCTGCTCACACAACGGAACTTTCCTGCCTTCTTCGTCGACGGCACTTTGCTCATGGAAATCATGGGATCTTGGGAAAGACATATTGCAGCGTGGGGGGCTGCAGCGAATGGAAAACAGCAGATACTGGAGTTCACCTCTTGGGCAAGCAGATGTGCCTCCAGCTCTTTGGATCTGAGCCAACATCTTTTATTTAACCCATTACCATGAGAACATTTGAGCAAGTATATTGTCTGCCATACCAGTAAAACGTATCAACACTTTCAAGCATAATGGCATAGCAGATACCATATTCTAAAAACATATTGTGCAAGTGCATTATCTAAACTTGTTTGGGATTATGGATGGAATTTTGGAAACATAGGTTTTTATATATGACAACAGCAGCAAAAATGATATCTGTGCAAAAATGGAGAACTCCAGCTCTTCCTACAATTGAAGAATGGTGGGTGGAGATATTAGAATTATGAGAAATGGCTAAGCTTAGTTTGTTGCTCAAAGAAGGGACTTTGAATAAATTATTGGATATTGGGAAAACTATGATAGATTATAACGTTAAAAAATAAAAAAATGAACTAGTGGTTTTGAAGCCTAATGTATTTCTAAAAAAAGGACTTACTAGAGAAAAGTGTGATGTTTAGCAATTTATCAGTAATGTTTTTAAGGATATAATTTAGATGTTGTTATTAAAGACCAAGAGGTATATATTTTTTGGAATTAATACTTGATGCAGACAAAATTAGAAGTCCATACGATAGATGAATGCACGTGTTTATGTTTGTAATATTTGAAACATGTTTATTGTTAAATGGCTTTTAGTATTTATTTAGTTTTAATGTTAATATTAATAATGGCATATTTTACAAATTAAATCCTCATTTTTGTGGCATCAGTTACACATGTGGACAAAGAGTAGCACTGATGGAGCTGCAATAACAAAGACTGGAAGCCTACTAGGATTGCTTTGTTGTGATTCCATCCCAGTTCTGGAGTCTTCTGTAGTGAATCACTCCTTCTGTCATGGTATATTACCAGCGTGGGCAGACCACGTACTAGCACAGTGATGTAGTAGCTTAGTTACAACCACAAATGTCAACATTTTAGTTTTACTTGGCCACACAGACGTTGATAGACTTACAGGCTGTTTCAATCGTTATGGAATTGCGTTCATTATGGTACATTAAATACAGGATAAACAATTTAGATATATTTATATAAATGTCAGCTTAGTAAGGATGCTCCATATACATCTAACTAAGTGGGTTATAGTCCAAATATTCTACAGAATAGGGATGTAGTGGTCTTTGGTATTTCACAGACTGTATGGTTAGGATGCTACTGTGTGTTAGTTCCAATATGGAATAAGGGATGAGATTCCTATAAGCTTTTGGAGTATCACAGGCTGATTATGCACAAGGTGTCTGCTGTGGCAAGGTTTCTTGTACGGACATATTTCCTCAAGCCCCGCTTTCATTTTCCATTCTTTCCCCAGCAAGCAACATCACTTCTAAAATGATTTTAATTTTCTTCACTACCAGAGCGGGACAGATTTGCCAGTGAGCACAGCTTTGCCTCAGACATCTTCCCTCTGCCCACAGCCAGCCTTCCTACTCCCTCCCACGGCTAGCCTTCCCACTCCCTCCCACTGCCATCCATGCCATCCTCCTCACCCCCCCCCCCTTCCATGTTGCTGGTTCCTTCAAGTCACAGAAAACAAGCTCACTCATACGGGCTTAGCCAAAACACACCAACCTCTGCATTCTCATACTGATATTTATTTATTTATTTATTTATTACTTGGGTTTATAAACCGCCCTCCCCCAAAGGGCTCAGGGCGGTGAACAACACAGATAGAGCACAACATCAAATACAATACAATAAATATGGATTAAAACAGCTCTAATAAAATAAACCCTACCCCAACTAAAATGCAGCATTAATTAATTCAGGATGGCGCCTGCTATCAATTCCCATAAACCCCCCAAAAAGGAAAGGGATGGTAGGATCTCCAAGGTGTTATAAAGGAGGGAGAGGAAAGGAGGGGCCCCTTATCAACGGCTGGTCTCCCCAAAGGCCGGGTGGAACAGCTTCGGTCTTGCGCAGGCCCTGTGGAACTCAGCAAGATCCCGCAGGGGCCGGACAGCTGATGGAAGCGCTTCCACCAGGCAGGAGCCAGGAGCTGTGAAGGCTCTGCCCGGGTGGAGGCCAGCCGCATCATCGAGGGGCTAGGGATCACCAGTAAGTTGGCCTCTGCCGAGCAGCAGAGACCTATTTGGAACATATGGGGTAAAGGCGGTCCCGCAGGTAACGAGGTCCCAGGTCGCCATAAGGCCTTAAAGGTTAACACCAACACCTTGAAAATGATTGAATTCGATTGGTAACCAGTGCAGACGGCGGTAGACACAGGGTAATATGTTCACCCATGGCACCTCCTGTGAGCATCTGAGCCGCTGCATTCTGGACCATCTTCAATCTCCGGATCAGGCGCCAAGGGAAGGCCAGCTGTAGAAGCGAGAGTTGCAATAGTCTAACCTGGAGGTGACCGTTGCATGGACCACAGTGGCCAGGTCAGCTTGGGAAAGGAAGGGGCCAGCCGTCCGGGCCTGATAGCGTAGATGGTAAAAGCCCAGCGACCCGGGTTATATGGGCCACCTGGGTCTCCATAGAAAGAGAGCGAATCCAGGTGGGACCCCAGGTCAGCGAACCGGTGGGCTGGTGCCAATATAGCCCCTCCCACACCGGGCGGCTGAAAATCCCAACCTCCCCTCCCGTCCCAGCCAGAGGATCTCCCTCTTTGCTGGATTCAGTTTCAGCCTGCTCTGTTTCAACCAACCAGCCCGCGCCACCAAACAATGTTGGAGAGCAGCAGAGGCGCGGCGTTCCCCACTCCATCGACAGAATGAGCTGGAGTGTCATCAGCATATTGGTGACCTGCGTCAGCCCAATAGCTGAGCACCAACTGAGCAAGGGGTTGCATATAGATGTTAAATAATAAGCGGGGACAGCAGCTCCCCTGAGGCACCCCACAATGAAGTGAGCACCTCCGGGATGCTTGGTCCCCACACCACTTGCTGGCATCCGTCCCGGAGGAACGCAGGCAATCCATTTAAGGACAGTGCCCCGCACTCGGAAGCGCCAGGAGGTGGGTCAAAAGGTCATGATCGCACCACATCAAATCTCGCGGTTAGATCTAACAAAACCAGCAGCTGATCCACCTTCGCCTATTGTAAGCTGAGCTTCGATCTGTGGCGGCGGCGCAGGAAGTCCCCTCCGTCCCATGCCCAGCACGGAAACGGACTGGAAGGGATCAAAAGCCGATGTGCCCCCCAGCAACACCCGAAGCTGCTCCAACACCCCTCTCTCAATTCCCTTCCCCAGAAACGAAAGATTCAGAAGCGGGCGTAATTGGCCAGATCTCCAGGATCTAACGCGATGGTCTTTTTAAAGGTGGGCGGACCACTGCCTCCTTCAACCCACCAGGAAAAAACTCCTTGCTCAAAGGGAGCTATTGATGATACTCAACAGGTGGGTCGTAACTCCACCTGGCACGCTTTTAACAAGCCAGGAGGGGCCGCGGATCCAGAGGACAAGTAGTAGATCTAACAGCAGCCAGGGCCCTGTCAACAGCGGCTTCCGAGAGCAGGGAGAACTGGGCCAAACAAGGGCCAGAAGGCGGCAAGGGAGCCGCCAGCTCACTTATTGTCTCTAAGGTGGCAGGTAGATCTTGGCGGAGCGACGCGACTTTGTCTGCGAAAAAGCTCATAAATGCCTCACAGCTAATAGCCAATTGACAATTTGTAGACCCCTCGGACAGTGAGGGTCAAGGACCGAATATCTGAAACAACAATTGTGCCGGGCGAGGGAGCTAGCAGACGCCTTGAGGAGGAAGAGAAGAAGACCCTCTTCCGGCTTCGCCGTGCAGCCATCTCATAGGCTTTCATAAGCGTCCTATAAGATGTTCGTGCTGCCTCGTCACGGGCTTTCCTCCACACTCTCCTAGTCGTCTAAGTTCCCTCTTCTTCATATGGCGAAATTCGGTATACCATGGAGCCAGTCAGCGAAGGGCGTAGGACGCCGAGTAATCCACCTCGATGGCGTCAGAGATCGGAGTTCCAGTCCTCCACTAGCTCATCGAGGGTGCCGGTGGGTTCAGAGTCCTGCAGGGCATTCAGGAAGCCATTAGGATCCATAAGTCTCCTCGCTGGCGGCAAAATACCACGCTTCGCCTAGACAGGGTGTTGTGGCACGTCCATCCGAACCTTCAGGGCATAATGGTCAGACCATGGCACTCTATCAATAGAGGATATGACCATATTAACCCCGACCCGAAGACCAAGTTCAATGTGTGTCCGGCCTCATGAGTGGGGCCAGAATTTACCAAGGAGAGGCCCAGTGCCGCCATGGATGACACCAGGTCCACAGCCACTGTACATGAGGCGGTGTCGACATGGACATTGAAGTCCCCCAAGACAATAAGCCTGGGGAACCGCAACGCCCAGTCCGCCACCACCTCCAGCAGCTGTGGTGTTATCTCCCGGGTGGGCGCTTAGGGCCGTGGGTACACCAGGAGAACAGCCAACCTCTCCTGGGCCAACCACTCCAGGCCTACACACTCTAGACCATCGATCTAGACCATCGAACCACTCTAGACCATCAAGATATCTATTTAATATCTATATCCATGGTGGCGAACCTTTGGCACTCCAGATGTTATAGACTACAATGCCCATCAGCCCCTGCCAGCATGGTCAATTGGCCATGCTGGCAGGGGCTGATGGGAATTGTAGTCCACAACATCTGGAGTGCCAAAGGTTCGCCACCACTGATCTATATCATAACAACAACAGAGAGTACTTGGAAATAACAAGCTTTTCTGTCCTCCTGTTGCTGCAGCAGCAGAAAATTGGGCGGGGTGGGGGAGATATTATCAGCTCTAAGATATGGGGGATATTATCAGCTCTAAGACATGGTCCCTCCTTCAGCAGCATCTGGTCCAGGGAACTGCTTTGCCTCTTTCATTTGTTTTACTTGGCCACACAGACATGTAACTTTTGTTTTTTTCTGGAAATGAAGTTATGCTGTCACAGACAGTAATTTTCTTTCTTCTACTGGCTGCGAGAGGACTGGGAGAGGACTGGGAAACAAGCCCCCCTGGGGGCAAGAGGTTTCCTGCTCCCTAGAAGGCAGCCTTGCTGATAGGAAAGTCCAGATCTTCCCAGTTCCATTTCCCCTACCCTGGTACCCTTTGGTGGCCATTCCCCACCTTCCACTGCAGATTTTTTGTTTTAATTAGGAATTGAGTATTGATATAATTTTATATTGCCATAATAACCTGTCTTTCTGGTTCCCTGGATTCCCAACTTTCCTGCTATTGTTGCAATTAAAGCTTATCTGTTTCTTTGAACCAATCTACATGTCTCTGTATAAATGGGAAACTGTTGGAATTTTCCAACAAAACCAAGGATATTTTCATTAGCTTTTTTTTGCAGAGGGAAGTTGCACATTCCAAATTAAGTGCTTCTTGATCACAGAGTTAATGTTTTTTCAAATTATTTTTGCCAGAGCTAATCTATTTCTCCATCAGAAAGGTGATGAGTTTAACTTCTGTTAGGTTTAATAATAACTTGAAATAATTACAAAGGAGAGAAGCCATTCATGCACTGATTAGAAAAACTGGATTGCAATTTAAATTTGTATTAAGAAATAGCGCTTGAATTGCTTTTGCAAGAAATGTGTAAACAAGTCTATGGATATTTTACCCTTTCTAAATAAGTTACCATTTTGTTCTAATGAAAAAGCATCTCTTTGAAATAGAGCAGTGGTGGTAAACCTATGGCACTCCAGACATTCATGGACCACAATTCTCATCAGCCCCTGCCAGCATGGCCAATTGGGAATTGTAGCGTAAAGGAATGTCTCTGCTTAGGGACACTGGAGAGCCATATCCAGAAATTTAGGATTAGTCATGTAGAACAGATAATGAGACATACAACCAGTGGTGGGATTCAAATAATTTAACAACTGGTTCCATTGGTGGGATTCAAATAATTTAACAGCTGATTGTTTACAAGCACCATTTTAACAACCGGTTCTGCAGAAGTGGTGCGAACCTGCTGAATCCCACCACTGCATACAACCCCTTTCTCCAACTAGAAACTGATTTACAATTCAGCAAGTTGAATTTGCTGCTATTAAAGATCTTTGATAATCCCATTCTAAGAGTTTGTCTTTTATCCATTTTTTAGCCTCTAGGTAAGATAACATTAATATTTCGTCCATAGATATACCTTCCCACTTTACATGAATTCAAATCTCCAGGACCACACAAACTACATTCCAGAGTATTAAATGAACTGGAAGACATAATCTCAGAACCACTTGCAATAATTTTTGAGAATTTTTGGAGAACAGAAGTCCCAGCAGACTGAAGGAGGGCTAATGTTGTTCCCATCTTCAAAAACAAAAAAAGAGGACCCAAACAATTACTGCCCAGTCAGCCTACCATCAATACCCAGAAAGATTCCAGAGCAGATCATTAAACAGACAAGTCTGCAAGCACTTAGAAGGGAATGCCATGGTCACTAAAAGTCAACAAGAGTTTCTCAAAAACAAGTTGTGCCAAAGTAATCTTCTCTCTCTCTCTCTCTCTCTCTCTCTCTCTCTCTCTCTCTCTCTCTCTCTCTCTCTCTCTCTCTCTCTCTTTAATAGAGGGCCTTTCCCCACTTCTCCTGCTGCTGCTTAAACGGCTGCTCTGGCTGGCAGATCCCTAGCAGCAGCGTCTGGGGTCATCCAAAGGCCTGTTTTCGCCCAGCACCAGGGATGCCGACGATTGAGTTGGCTTAAGAGCGGCAGCATCGGGCTGCTGCGTTGTTGCAGCTGGACGTGGGGGAATGTAGGGATCAGCCACTTGGCGGAGAGTGGGGGCTTAAGGTAAGTGGGGAAAGGGCCAGAGTGACAAGCTTGGTTGATGAAGGGAATGCTGTGGCTGTAGCGCCTTTTACAACGTTCTCCATAATATTCTTATAAGCAAGCTAGTACAGTGTGGGCTAGACAGTGCTGCTGTTAGATGGATTTGTAATTAGTTGACTGACCTAACGCAAAGGGTGCTCACCAATGGCTTATCTTCATCCTGGAGAAAAGCGACTAGTGGGATGCTGCAGCATACTGTCCTGGGCCGAGTGCTATTCAATATTTTTATCAATGCCTTGAATGATGGAATAAAGGGCATGCTAATCAGATTTGCAGATGACACCAAGTAGTAGCTAAATCCCTAGAGGACAGGGTCAGAATTCAAAATTACCTGGAATTCAAAAAGAATGTGGAGAAAATGGAGCAGGTGCAGAAGAGACTGATGAGGATGATCAGGGGCTTGGAGATCAACCCCTATGGCAGTGGTGGCGAACCTTTGGCACTCCAGATGTTATGGACTACAATTCCCATCAGCCCCTGCCAGCATGGCCAATTGGCCATGCTGGAAGGGGCTGATGGGGATTGTAGTCCATAACATCTGGAGTGCCAAAGGTTCGCCACCACGGCCCTATGGGGATTGGCTGAGGGATTTGGGAAAGTTCAGTCTGGAGAAGAGGGGGTTGAAGCAGGGCATGATTGCTCTGTTCAAATATTTGAAAAGCTGTCAGAGAAGGGCAGAAAGCTGTTGCTGTTGGCAGCAGAGGAGAGAACTAGCAATAATGGGTTCAGATTATCTGTTCTGGTCGATGACCGCAAATAAAATGATTTGGATTTGGTTCAGATTATGTGCAGACAGTGCCCCAGGAATGCCATTTTTACCATCCCTGGGGAGATGTTTTTGTCCTGAGTGGATTCTGCCAACGACGTGTCAGGGATGCTAGTCTAGACTGATCCTGCACTGAGCAGGGTGTTGCACTAAATGGCCTATGCAACCTCTTCCAACTCTATGATCCTATACATTTTATTTTGAAAATTAATTTCCAAAGGATTTGATCATAGACCTGCAGTTTAAAACGATCTCAGAGTATATTTTCATGGGTTGGTAATTCTAAAAGGTACGATGTGTCAGAAAATCTTTTTTTGTGCACAAATACTGGAGCTCCTCCAAGTAGCAACAGGCCATCTCAGCTCTGTATCAGTTGTGTCACTATCAAAGGCATGAGCAGACGCAGCTGAATTCCTGATCTTTTCCAGCATAGACTGGACATGCCAGACTCCAGAGTGGATTGACAGTTCTGGGAGTAGAATTGTTCTGTGACTGGAACGACAGATTCCAGAGTAGAATGATGGACCCTGGGAGTAGAAGAGATAATCTGAGCCTGAATTCCCCAGTGTGGTCTGGTGCTGACCTTATAACAATATGAGCATGCTAGCACTAATGTGTGGCAGTGTTCTGTTAGGGTATCTCCAAGATACACTGACACAAATTATAGAAGTCACCCTAAGGCTGTCCAGAACAATTTTTGGACTGTGCCCTTGTCTGCTTTATATACTTTTATTCTGTTTGCATATGATTTTATTCTGTTTTATTCTGTTTGCATATGATTTTACATACAGTTCTGAACTTTTATGGTTTCCAAAGGTTCAGAACAACAGAGGCAGACTAAAGGGGGAAAAAACCTACTGTGGAATATGTACATGTACATTTACATTTTTTTTAAAAAATGGCTGCTAGTTGAAGTTGTCAAAAGGAGGCAGTGAATAACCTCACCAGTAGAAATGCATACTGTTCTGGTAGAAGTGCAACACTGTTCTGAGACTGCATTAACAGGTCCAAGTGTATAATGATGGAATGGGTTTTGGATGAAGATAGACTGCTCTGGGACTGGAATGACAGCAGCCAATGTGGAATGGCAGCCCCTGAGAGTAGAAGTGTTTTGAACCTATAACGACAGATACCTTCCCCCCTCAGTGGAATTTTTGCCCCGTGAAAGAAACAAGTGTTCTGCACCTGTAAGCACAATCCTTAGAGTAAAAAGAAATACCTTACACTGATTTTAATCACTGGGGCCCGTCATTCCTCTCTGGGACATGCCATTCCGGGCCCAGAATAATTCTGCTACTCCCAGGGGATGTCATTCCACTCTGGCGGCTGTCAGTTCAGGACTAGAGCAGTCTATCTTCATCCAAAACCCATTCCATATTTTCATTACAATGTTTTTTTCTACTGTAATGTATTTCAGTGGAGCTCGTTCTAGCAAACTGTCTTTTCTGGCTCCTATTATTTCCAAGGGACCTTCATGCCCGTCCCATTGTTCCCAGTGGGCAATGCTGTCCTGCTATTTAATGCCTCTTCCAGCAATGCACCAGATTCTCCCAAGCGCACAGGAGCAAACACTGTGTGCCGACAGCAGCAAGGGGAAAGATGGGGGGAGGGGGCAATAACGGGGTAGAGGGTAGTTGGGAAGGAGGCAACCCCTTTCCCAGCTTCATCTGATTCCTCCAGATGTCCTTCACTCACAAAAGTGCCAACTTAATTCTCACCCTCCCCAACATGTCCTGGTGCTGTCCAGTTCTGACCCCTGTAGAACTGCGGGTATGCTGGCAGCAGTGTTAATGAGGTAGGGTGCCAGTGTTCTGTAGGATAGCTCCAATATATACTGGCACAAGCTCCAATATACACTGGCACAAGGCCATCCACCCTAAAGCTCTCCAGAACAGTCTTTGTATTGTGCCCTGGTCTGCTCGCTTTATATAGTGTTTTATGCTGTTTGAATAGGATTATATTTGCTGTTCTGAATTTTTATGGTGTCCAAAGGTTCAGAACAGAGGCAGATGGAAAAACAAAACAAAACACACTGTGGAGTGTGTACACACACATTTACATTTTTAAAAATGAATGTTAGCTGCAGTTGTCAAAAGGAGGCAGTGAATAACCTTGCCAGTAGAAGTGCATTGCATATGCTTTAATTTTGGGAGGTGGGGGTTAGGGAAGGAAAGATCTTTAGAGTGATCGAAGTGAACCACAATGGAACTATCTGGTTCTCGCAGCCAAAGTTAGCTGGAGAAGGACATGTAGAAGAGTTTGGATCCTGTAAGGAGTCCCAAGGTGGCTTACAAGTTCCATTCCCTTCCCCTCCCTAAAACAGACACCCTGTGAGGAAGGTGGGGCTGAGAGAGTTCTGAAGAACTGTGACTTGCCCAAGGTCACCCAGTAGAAATGTAGGGCTATGGAAACACATCTGGTTTACCAGATAAGCCTCTGCTACTCAGGTGGAGGAGTGGGGAATCACTCCAAATTAGAATCCACCTGCTCATAACCACTACACCATGCTAGTGTTGTGCCCACATCTTTTCTAACAGATTATGCTTAGAGCAAGGGAGACAGCAAAACTGTAGATACCGAAAGAAACTGGAACTGGAACACTTTAACCATTAGGAGACAGAAGCTCGTAACAACCCCTTGCAAGAAGCAACAGAAGTAAGAAATCTTTTGGGTTTCATGATGGAACGTACCAGAGCTCTGCAATTAATTCAGAATCCTGGGACCTACTGGAATGTTTTAGGGGGTCCCTTTCTTGCGTGCCATGCTTCTATTTGATTTGGCTAGATAATTTAATCTAGTGTGCTAGAGATTCCTCTTTGCAGCCCAGAGTCCCGCTGTCTTCTGAATTTGCTGAAGAGGTTATTGAGGGAGAGGGCCTGGCATCTAATAGCATCACATCCTTCACGTACTTTACTCTCAAAATCATTCATCCCCCCCCCCCCCCGCCACTTGCCACTCACCCTCAATCATGGCCCTTTGTTCAGCTGCCCAGCCCTCAATAGTTTCTATTGTAATTTCCTTTCCTTGGAGTCTTCTTCCAAACTCAGCCTTTTTTCAAATGCAGGCTGCCATATTTAATTATAAAGCCAATACAGTATTGGAAATCTTGGCTCAGGATCCATTTCCACAGTCATTTTTGAAAGAGGTCCGCTTGTCAGTGAATCTGAATGGACACCATGTGGCTATACACTGTGAAATGACACTACAGGAAGGGCATCTACAAAGCAACGGGACACGTAATTTCAGAATGGAAACTATAGAAGCCAGCTTTCAATACACCAAAGCATTTTCCTGACAGGCTGTCATACATTAGAGTGGCAAAGAAACATAACCTGGAATGGGACTGTGTAGTTTGGGCCAAGGCTGGTTTTTAATATAGGGGTCACCTGTGGGTTGCCGTAAGTCAGCTGCAACTTGATGGCACTTCACACGCACACGCACGCACGCACGCACGCACACACACACACACACACACACACACACACACACCCCTACCTCTGTAATAAACTTTAATTCCCACCTTCAATTATGCATCTGAGTGAATGGCTGCCTAGACAAGTGCATGGCTGCCATTCCTTCACACCTTCTTTCATGCAAAACCAATGTGCTACAGCAAGAAACACTTAGTATTGGGGGCTATAACAAGGTAGGACTTTTTTGTCTTCTCACAATGGGAAACAGGTGAAGGCAAATATGGCTTCATCCAGCAGTACTCACTCTGTTTATTTAAATTAGAATCAGACTGAAAAATTACTCTTTGATACAGGAGGAAAGAAAACCAACATGTGGATTACCGTACTGCTACTAGGCATTGGTACCCATTTGTCTGTTGTGGGAAGTACTTAATATATATGCTTCTCTAGACTTGCTGACTTTCACAGTCCCATTGAAATCAGTGAGGCTTGTTTTCAAGTGAATGTGTAGGACCAAGTTGGTGTTCTCCATGCAATTATCCCCCTGTTTTGTATAACTTTGCACCTAGGCAAAAATATGTGGTGTTCCTGTTGCCAGAGAAAAGGTAACATGTATAAATCACATAGATCCATGAGGACCAAATTAGGAGGGATGGTTCATAGCTCAGGGTCAGAAATGGTGCTTTCCATAACAAATGATTTTGGTTCAGTTTCTGTTAAACAGAAATCTACTGAAACTGGTGAACAGAAATGTCTAGAGCAGCAGGGGTCTGCAACCTGCGGCTCTCCAGATGTTCATGGACTACAATTCCCATCAGCCCCTGCCACCATGGCCAATTGGGAATTGTAGCGTAAAGAAATGTCTCTGCTTAGGGACACTGGAGAGCCACATCCAGAAAAAAAGAGATCAAATTGGGCTGCTAACAGACCAAAAGGGTTAATTTCGCACCAGAAATTCCTTATTTTCATCCCTGAATCCTTCTACAAAGAAATGAGATAAAGTGTTAAACATAGACAAGAAAGGAGATCGGCTTCTGTTTGGCGAGGCTGGATCTCCCTGTTCAAAAGAGAAAGGAGAGAGAAAGCTAAGGTGGGAATATGAATTTCAGGTGACCGTTGTGGGATATTTTTGGATGCTGATGGATAGTGGGCAAACTCCTGCAGGCAGGAAAATTAGTACAGCTAATATTGGGCTGGTGCATTCCTCATTTTGTGCTATGAGGCTTTTCCCCCTCTGTCAGGAAGCTTTCATCTGCAACTGCTTTACAACTTTTATCATGACATCCTGCTACATGTATTGGTCATGCATGAAACTGCACTACAATACACCAATTTGCCTATCTCTTTGGCGGGTGGGCAGCAGGCTGTAGGCAGTGGGCAGGCAGGTGAGTGTCAGTGAGCAAGCAAGCGAGGCTAAGGATCCCTCCTTTCTCCACTCCCTCCCTGCCTCCCCCAGCCTACCCACCCTTTCTCTTCTGAAGTCATGCGGTCAGCCGCCCACCTGCAGCTTTGGATGCTCGGCATTGGATCATGCCCAGAGGTGGGCAGGGCTGAGTGTTGTCTGTGCACAAATGGAAAGTGACTTCTCCCCCCAGCCCAGAAAACAGAATTCTTTAAGGAGGGCCCACTTTGCTTCCTTGACCCCCTTCCCTTATGGGTACGTGGCTCAACCCTGACCTGAGCAAAGCGGCTGATGGGTTTGGCAAGCCCTGGGTGGGAAGCTGTGAACAGGCAGGCACCAGGCACTCCTATGTTATAGTGGCCCCTGGGGCATTGGCCCCCTCTGTCTCCCCCCCCCAGGTGTACCACTGGAGGAAGAAGATGGTGGGGCAGCCCTGACTGAGGAATTGGGTGGATGGTGGGTCAGGATTGGCTCTGTTCAACCTCACCAATCATTGTCACTCCAGTCTGGAAGGTGAAGGAGTCAATTCTTGGAGACAGAGAGTGGGAAATAGTGTTAATGGATCATCTGAGGGAGGTATAAGGAACCTCCCAGCAGCATTCTTGAGAGTGGACTGATAAGATGGTGGGGCAGCCCTGACTGAGCCCTTCAGGAAAGGGGCGGTATATAAATTTGAAGATTTGAAGATAAATAAAGAGCAGCCACAGTTGCTGCTGTTTTGTTTTCTGCTCCTGCTGCTTCCCTCTTCAGGTTTGTTTCAGTCTGGCAAAGAGGTCTTCCTTGGCTCTTTTCCCACTGGCTGTAGAATCCTTGCAAAATATAAAATTGGAGGATGTTTGTTGTTATTGTTGAGTGCCGCATTCAGTTTTCGATCTCCCAAAATTAACCAGAGTAACCCTTGACTTCTTCCTACTCTTTTTTCCTTCCCACATGGTCCACCAGATCTCCTCTTTCATGGAGGTGATGAAGAGTAGGGAATGCCCTGTGTACAGAGCTGTAGCTAGACCAGAGTGCACCCGGTGCACACTCTGGCTTTTGTGCCCTCCCTGCGGTGCCCCCGCCCCCTGTGGTGCCCCCCGTGGCACCCCCCAAGGCACCCCACCCCACTTACTTTTAGGAAAGGAGCAGGCCAGAGAAGAAGGCCGGAAGCCTGCCTGCTTTGCCTGGGCCTGGTGGGAACTACATTTTCCACCAGGCCCAGGCAACGCAGGCAAGCTTCTGGCCTGCTCCGTTCCTAAAAGTAAGTGGGGTGGTGCGCCACAGGGGGGTATTGTGGGGGGGGCCACGAGGGGAGGGGAGGGGGATTTTTCTGCCCCCCACATGACTGGAAATGGTGCGCCCGGTGCATCGTGCCCCCTGTCCCCTGGTGGCTTCGCCACTGTCTGTGTAAGTGGCTGTTCTCTTCTTGGGATTGTGTCCTCCGGTGTTTATCCTAGCTCAGAGATAAAGGCTTAAAAGCTGAAGGTCTTGAACGTCCTTCCTGCAATTTCTGCACGAGGGTACATCATGTGGATTACAACATCCTGCTGTGAATCACTGTATCAGAAATGAAGTTTGTGAAGTCGATGTCGAAGCATCATGCAATCCTTACAAATCAACACCTGACAGAGCTAATTCACACAACCTTGACAATGTATCAGCCGAATTTTAAATGACTCACAGCAACGATGGAGATTCACAGTATTTCTACTAGCAGTAATAACCAGTTACAATCTCTAATTTACATATTTTTTTCTCCATGTTTTGACCAGATATTTATGGTCTTAGACAAAGAAGTACCCTTAGCAATACCCGTTTTTACCCCTTTTGCTTTTATTTTTGGCAGTCTCATTTCATGTTAAATAAAAAAATGCATGCCTGAATAACTGTCATTATGTAAGTGTGTTTCTTAATATTTATATAAAGGTTTGCAACAAAGTGTGCATGTAATGATAAAAACTTGTGTATAATATGTGTTCATGTCTTGTGGCTCTCAAACATCTGAAGTGTATTCGATGTGGTGCTTAAATTAAACAAGTTTGGCCTCCCCAGATCTAGCATTCTGTCAAGTTACTAAATAAGCTAGCACCTTTTTTCTAATATTGCTTTGCTATGAAACAGTGCCAGTGGAAATTTAGCACCCTGTAATTTAACAGAATTGCTCCTTGCATGTAAAATTTGCTGAGCATGTTGGGCCTTCTAATGCTTTCTGACAGAAGTTAAATTGTCAATTCAAATTAAATCACCGGGAAGAACAGAAAGCAAAATAAACAAACAACAAAACAAAATAACCCCCAATCCTCCCACATATTTGAGAAAATGGGTATAAAACAGAAAGAAAATGCCTACATTGGCTTTTGTGGGTTTTCCAGGTGACGTGGTCATGGTCTACTAGTTTTTCCTCCTAACATTTTGCCCACATCTATGGCTGGCATCTTCAGAGGAATGCCATGATAAGATGAGTTTCTCTCCATGGCACAGACAGTACATAAAATGTCTAGAGTTTCCATTAATCCTTTGTCTGTCAACTGGACCATTTTATGTGCCTCTGTATTAGCATAGAAGTTACTTCGTTCATGGATAGGGTCTTTCCATTCAATTGCCAGTAGGTCAGGCGACAATAAGAACAGATCTGGCCTTGCTCATTCCTTATGATATGCATATTCCTTATGATATACATTTTGATATTTGCATACATGCAGCAGCAATGTGGGATTCTCTTACAGGGGAGAGGCTCCGTGGCCAAGTGCAGTGTCTCTTTTACCACTTGGGAAAGAAACAGAATTGACTTGTGCTAGCTGTATTGAAGGAAGCAGGTACTTCAGAGCTATAGAAGGACTTGGATGATGACTCATCATGTTAAAAACTTAGAAGAAGGGTTTTTTTTGTGAGAAGCAAGTCAGTGACCCTTTAGAAAACTTCCTAAAGCTGTTCTTGCCATGGACTGGAATTTTGCAGATGAAATACAAACTTGCAGATGAAATACAAACCTTCGGGGATGGGGCGGTATATAAGTCCAATAAAATAATAATAAAAAATAAATAATAATATCATGTTGTCCCAGGCTGCAGTGACCTCACTTTGCATCTGTAGAGGGAAAGGCAGATGTCTTATTTACCCATCTGTCTTTAAAAACTTGCATTTGCCAACTTGGCAGTGGAGAGAAAAGCAATCCTGCCGAGATGTGTCCCACCACCATATATACAAAGAAGCCACATTTGAAAGGGATCCAGCTCATAAAAATAATGGAGTACAAGCTACATTGGACCTTTCTTTCTTTCTTTCTTTCTTTCTTTCTTTCTTTCTTTCTTTCTTTCTTTCTTTCTTTCTTTCTTTCTTTCTTTCTTTCTTTCTTTCTTTCTTTCTTTCTTTCTTTCTTTCTTTCTTTCAAAACCCCTGTTCTTAGACTGAGGTCGAACAATAAACCCATAAAACTTAAATAAGACCCATATGTAAAAAAAACCCCCTCCCTTCTACTCTTTTCTCCAGCTTCTAGAAACGAGCAACAAAATAAGTACGTTGCAGGCCAGAGTCCTTCAAGGCCGTTTTTGCATAATCAAAACATACCTGGGTGAACACAGAAAATATCCCTGTGCAGCCGGGAATTCCACACGGTTCCCGAAGCTGCACAGGGTCTGTCCCAGTGTTGCCCCACTATTTTTCCTTTGCCCCACAACTTTCAAAAATCGTTAGTTTGGCGGTTCTTTTAAAAGATCCCAGAGTGACCCCACTGCTGTGCAAAAACCCGGTATATTTTCCCCATTCCCGCTTGCCTTTGGAGCCAGCAATGTGTGGATCATGCAGAGGAAAGCAGGGGAGGGGGAGCTGTTCCCTCCTGCCTTTGGAGCCGGTGATGAATGGATCATGCAGGGAAAGTGGGGGGGGGGGGAGCCGTTTCCCTCTGTCTTTTGTCAACGGCGTAAATACAAAAGACCTGGGCCGTGCAGAACAAACTGGAGTATTACCTCCTGGTCCTGCCTCGGCTCCGGGATAAAATAGCCCTGGTATATATGATGCCAGGTCTACCCCGATGTAACTGTGCTGTGTGGAAACAGCCTAAGAGGAACTGACCCTTTTGCTCTAAAGTTGCTCAAGAAAACAAGGACCATTTATTAAAACGATGGTACAATCTATTTTAGCCTCAGTTGGAACATATAAGGGCCTTAGAAAAGGATATCTGCCAAGGAGTCCACTGATTGAAGGGGGAAGGGACATAGCCTGTCTGACAAAGGGATCTTTAGTAGATGACCCAACAAAACCATTGAAAAAAGGGAAATTCAATCTTGAGTGTGTAATCCATGCCATTTTAGTATTTTTTGGTTTTGTTGGATCTTAGGGCCCAGGGGATAAAAGCTCACTGAGCATGTGCAGTTGGTAAGCTTGCTTACTTATTACCAACTGCAAGAGCCCCACCCTCCTCAATTGATCTGGCCTGCAGCAGGAGAAGGAAGGCCTACAGCTTAATTGAGGGAATGACTTATTTTTTTACAGGCTCAAATTGAGGAAAGACCTGCAGCAGCTACATCAGATGCAGAAGGCCGGATGAGAGACAGAAGCCCTGCTTGATTAATAGTTTGGACTGTCTTGCTATTCTTCCATTATTGGACACTGTTAGTGGTTGCAACTGTTCTGAGGGTTGTTTTTTAAAAGCACTGAAGATTTTGTTCAATTGAGCTGTGCTGCATATATATATGTTCACTATATGTTCACTATTATTTATCCTTAATAGGACAGTAGAAAAGTTGTGTTAAAGATTAAAAGTTTGTTGATTTGTTCAAGCAATTTCATATTTGTTTGTTAAGCCACAGGGTGCTGTCATATATTATTTCCTAGATCTCCAATGGAGATTGATGTGGCCAAGGATAAGTAGGTTACAAGTGCATAAAGGTTTTATGTAACTTTAAACTAACCAGGGAGTCCAAAGATGAAGGAAAACTACACTTCGATAGAAGGCCCTGCACAAGTGGAGAACATGTCTCCCAAACATCAAAATGACTGTAACTCTTATTCTAGCATAGATCAATTTGGCCACATACTTTTTACACTGATCTACAGAAAAAGAGAAAAGGTCCCCCACTTTCAGATTTACAAGTGATAACTTGTTGCAGTAGAACAGGAACCCACAAGCTTTCTGAGCCTGTGAAAAAGTTTTAATTCTGACACAAGGTGGTGGATACAGCCACAAAATGGCTGTTGCAGGAGATGGAGCCAATCATAAAATGTCAGGGAGTAAGGTAACTGTAATAGTAACTCCTCAAAGCTCTGTTTAACAGGGTGCCTTCTAAAATGAACATTATTTTAAAAATATTTTCTTGTATACACACAGCTAGCTTTCAATCGCATGGGAGATCCTTGTGCTCTGGTGGGACCTGCCGTCAAATATACTTTTAAAATATCTGCACAGCCAATCAAAAGCCCTGTGTGGTAGAAGGAGCTTATATATTCTTCTTTTCGCTGCCACCAAAATATAAATTTATTTTTATAGCCCACTCTAACTGATTTTTTTTTCCAATGGTCACCACCCTGACTGGGGAACACAGACACACAGACAAAAAATAATAATAACTGGAACGGATTTTAAAGATGAACAAAAACTGAAAACTTTATTTGCTGGCTTAACAGAGGCTTCTCAGATAGTTTTAGAGGATTTAAGCGTGTTGGTTGCAGAGAAAGTTTGCTTAAGCTTAACGGTTGCTGAATAAAGACTGTTTCTTAAAGCTTAGCCATTACAGAGAAATATTGTTTGAACGCTTAATGGTTGCAGGCACTTTACTTCAGTTACACAATGGACACTCGCAGGTGTCCCTTCACTCCAGATTTTACTTCAGAACAAGATGTTTCTTAAAGATGTTTCTTTGGAGGTTTCACACTCCCTCATAAAAATCAAAACTCAGTCCTCTGTACCTTCCCACAAAAATAAAACACTCAATCTACGCCCTGTGGGATTCAGGCATACAGCCTCCCTCTCCCACACTCCCCAAAACTAGCTTTTCTGCCACAGGGACTACGCCTCCCAAGACTGATGTTCACTGTGCTGGAGGACAGACTTATAGACTGTTACAGAGGTTTCCCTCAAAAATAAAACAAAACACCTGAGGGCGGACACTCCTCCAAACTCAGGGTATTAGGGGACTCAATAGCCTCCTCAGCTATTATCCAGCCACACAGCAGTGAGAGAACTTGGTGGATTCACCTCACTCTGTCTCAAAAGTACCCAAGGGCACAAAAGCTCAGTCAGAGCCAAAAAGTCAAACGACTCAAAAAGCCAGAACCTTCAGCACTCTTGCTGACAGTATATATAGTATCTGCATATTTTCTCTGGCCAATCAGGGCTGGCCAGGGCTTAACTCTTTCAGGGGCGGGTCCACCCTGTAACATGAATGCAGGATAAGTACATTCGTCACACCCTGCTGAGCATAAGCCATATCTGGCTCCACCCACATGGTGGGCATCAGAACAGATGTCAGTGTGTCCCATGGTGGCATATTAGAGATCCTGCAGTAGAATGTGGTGGAAACGAAGAGGGAAACAGATTTTCTAATGCAGTTCTACGCGGAAGACTTATCATAAGCTCAAAATTAGCATGGAAGGGACCTGAGTGAACTAGAATATTGCTCTGCAATGTGCATTTTAAACAATGCTTACATGGATTTCTTGTTAACATGGGAAGAATTCAAGAATTGTCTCCCACTCACATACACGCTACCCTGCAATGTGACATGCTATAGTCCACTGTTCCCGCTCAACAATCCTGGCCGTCTTTTTCCTGCATGGGTAGACTAACCTTGACATCCCCCTTCCTTCTTTATTCTCCTCCCTCTCTTTTTTTTGGTGTGACCTCCATATCACTAAGTTAGTTCTGGGGAGCAAGGGAATTGTAGTTGTTATGAAAGGAGGGGGGAAAAACCTTTTCAGCTGTTGGAAGTGAAGGACTGTGCATTGTCTACTGCCTCTATATGTCAGAGGGGGATGATCAATAAGTCAGATAGCTAGAGGAGGTCAAGATACTGGGGACCTTTTCTCTACTGCTCTGACATTATCCCTTTGATCTGTTGCTGGCTACTCTCAGGGAACTTCCTTCCTTCCTGCTTTTCCTTCACTCTCCATCATCCTTGCAAATGTTCCTTCATCTTGAACCATGAGGGGAGAGACGTAGATAGCATTCCTCCCCATTCAGGTAGTTAGATTAGAATAGAAAGCTTCCCTTTCCACTTTTCCATCCAGAATGGAGTTCACTAATAATGCCTCCTCTCATTACTTAGTGTTGCAAATGTCTGTCACAACTAGTCATGAAAATGTTACCATCTTTTTGTATGTAAACAAGATATTGAGGTCACATTCTAATGAGCAGACTTATTGCTTAGCCACTGAAAGAACATCAGAACATCAGAACAAGCCAGCTGGATCAGACCAGAGTCCATCTAGTCCAGCTCTCTGCTACTCACAGTGGCCCACCAGATGCCTTTGGGAGCTTACATGCAGGATGTGAAAGCAATGGCCTTCTGCCTTCTTCATTGGCCAATGAAGTAGCTATTTGTTACATGTTTCTGAATGTACACCTGAATTTATAAAGTTAGTTTTGTAAGAAAATGGACAGGTTCCTAAATGATCCAACAGTAGTTAAGTTTCAAGCATCCAGTTGCAGCAAAGACCAAGCGTTTTTAGACAATTAATTTATTTTCCACAGTTAAGTACAGAAAATCACGACCTCAGCTTGTTTACCCCCAAACAAATTAAGAACTCTGACTATAGTTAGCTACAGATGGTATAATAGGCATTCTTGGTTTGAAAACTCTGTTTTGACAGAACTTTCTGTTTCCTTTGCAGAAAATTTATGGAGAAAAGAAGGTATTTGCAGATCCAGGTGTGAATAACTGGAAAAAAGTTAAAATGCACATTGCAGAGTTTATTTATTAATAGAGAACAGGACTACAGTTTATGCTATTCCAACATGATCTCACAGCATTGTTTTCATTGTATTGTCGAAGGCTTTCACCGTCGGAATCACTGGGGCTGTATGGCTGTGTTCTAGCAACATTCTCTCCTGGTGTTTTGCCTGCATCTATGGCTGGCATCTTCAGAGGATCTGATAGTAGGGAAGGAAAGCACCCCAGTGATTCCGGCCTCATTCAGGTTACTGGGTACTGAAATCCTTCTGTGGGCAGTGTGATCTCCCAGAATGGAGATGCAGAGGCAGATGTCAGGTGGCGCATTGGTAAGGCTGCAGCTGTTTTTCAGAGAATGAACAAGATCTAGTGCTCACCAACCATTGCCCTAAAGACCAAGCACCACCTATTTACCTCCACTGTAATCCCGACAGCCATTTATGGTAGCAAGGCCTGGAAGCCATCAACAAGTATTAACAACAGGCTTGACGACTTCCAACAGAAGTGCCTACGCTGAATCCTGAAGATCCGGTATTATGACCACTTCACTAACGAAGAGGTGCTCTGAAGAAGTGGCATGTGCAAACTGCATACCATCGTTGCACACAGAAGACTTGGTAGCCGTAGATCAACTTCTCCTCCATAAATCTGTCCAAGCCCCTTTTAAAGCTATCCAGGTTAGTGGCCATCACCACCTCCTGTGGCAACATATTCCAAACACCAATCACACATTGTGTGAAGAAGTGTTTCCTTTTATTAGTCCTAATTCTTCCCCCCAGCATTTTCAATGAATGCCCCCTGGTTCTAGTATTGTGAGAAAGAGAGAAAAAGTTCTCTCTGTCAACATTTTCTACCCCATGCATAATTTTATAGACTTCAATCATATCCCCCCTCAGCCGCCTCCTCTCCAAACTAAAGAGTCCCAAACGCTGCAGCCTCTCCTCACAAGGAAGGTGCTCCAATCCTTCAATCATCCTCGTTGCTCTTCTCTGCACTTTTTCTATCTCTTCGATATCCTTTTTGAGATGTGGCGACCAGAACTGAACACAGTACTCCAAGTGTGGTCGCATCACGGCTTTATATAAGGGCATGACAATCTTTGCAGTTTTATTATCAATTCCTTTCCTAATCATCCCCAGCATAGAGTTTTCCCTTTTTACAGCTGTCATGCATTGAGTTGACATTCCCATGGAACTATCAACTAAGATGCCCAAATCCCTTTCCTGGTCTGTGACTGATAGCACTGACCCTTGTAGCATGTATGTGAACTTTGGATTTTTTGTCCCTATGTGCATCACTTTGCATTTTGCTACATTGAACTGCATTTGCCATTTCTTAGCCCAATCACCTAATTTATCAAGGTCCACTTGGAGCTCTTCGTAATCCTTTGTGGTTCTCACCACCCTACATAATTTGGTATCATCTGCAAACTTGGCCACCACGCTACCCACCCCTACTTCCAGGTCATTTATGAATAAGTTAAAGAGCACTGTCCTTCTGTAGGAAAAAGGGGGAGAAAGCAGATGCCCCACAGTTCAGCACATTATTTTGTGACAGAATTGATGATATCTATCTAGACCAGTTCTCTGACATTCTGGCAATGTTCCTCCTACATGCCAGGCTCTGACAACAGCATGTGCTCCAGGACATTCATGGTTTTGTGTGTGCTGTCAAAAATGAGCACCTATGTGCCTCTGTGGATTGTGCACTGCACTTGGATGCATTCCATGTTTAGACATGGTGCTTGTGGAACAGGCTGTGATCATTTCACTACCCACTCAGTATGATGATCTGGTGCCACCCTCAGTCCCTCTGAGGAAGGGCAGGAGATAAACAAGATTCACCAAATGCTGTTTCTGATTGAAAATTTGATGCTTGTAAAGCTGCACTGCAGATGCACCCTCCCAACTGGGAGCAGGCAGTCTATGAAATGCCTCCTTGGTAAACAGCCATCCAACCAATAGTGGCTGACACAGGTGGATGCGGAGGAGCAGTTTTCCTCCGCTATATAATAGGGAGGGGGCACCCTGGACGTTTGCCTTTTGCTAATCCCAGACTGCTGCCTCTAGGTGTACCATCAGAACCTTTGGTCCCATGTAGGCCTTTCAGTTTTTGATGTTGGGCGTTTCCCCACTCAGCATGATCCCCCCCCTATGCCGCGTGCTGCTCTCAGTGCGCTTCATCCCTGGCACGCACCCGGGTGTCCCCACGAGCCCACGCGGGGTCATCAAAAGGCGCTCTTTGCAAGAGCGCCAGGGATGCCATGCGCTGAGGGGGCATGACAACGGCAGCGTCGGGGCGGCTGCGCTGTCGCCGACCCTCTTGTGGGGAGTGCCGGGGGACCCCGCGCTACTCTCCTCAAGTAGCGCGGGGCTTAAGGTAAGTGGGGAAAGGCCCGTTATTTATTTATTTATTTATTTATTTATTTATTTATTTATTTATTTATTTATTTCTTTCTTTCTTTCTTTCTAAAAATTTTTAACCGCCCACCCCCGAAGGGCTCTGGGCAGTGTACACCAGGCCAAACAATATTATACACAGTGGCCAAAAAAAACATTACACATCATAAAATAAATTAAGCTAAAAACAGTTTACAGAATTCATAAAACCTAGCAGCTTCAGAATCGCAGTAAATATGATAATGCAGACTCAGGAAGTGAGGTTCATATATTGGTTCAACTCTCTGGAACCTGACAGACTTAATTCAATAAACAGACTTGAACTGCTCAATGAAAAGTATTGGGCCCCTGTTCACACTGGTGAAAATGTGAGGCTTCCAGCATCCCTAATAACTCCTGTAGGTGTAAAGTTGACTTGACAGGGAATGTTCTTGCACTGACAGTTCAGGTACATTTTACATTTAGTACATAGTTAATTTCTGTGGTTTTCTAGTTGGGTAAATAGCCCTTTTCTTCAAATCCTCATGGATCCCAAGTGGTGAGTGGAATTATTACTCTTAATTCAGATATTCCTTATGACATCAGAACATCCCTTCCCATGACAGCACTAAACACCCATCCCATGACATCATCATATCCCTCCGAAGAGTCTCAGGCTTTGGGATGATGGCAAGTCCCCCCTTCCCCCATGTATGTACGCTAAGGTGATCAGATGGTCACCTTTGTGACCCGGGATGGGGGGGGAGGCAGCCTGACAGGGCGGCAAACGGCAAGCCCCAGAAGGCCGTGCGCTCCTGCGGCCGCGTGCGCGGGAGGCTGCCGCACTGCCTTGCGCCCCAGATAAAATAATCTGTGTGGCAGTGTGGCAGCCTCCCAAAAATCGGGACAATTTGAAGAACCTGCGGGACGCAGGACAAATTGTTTAAAGGTGGGACTGTCCCGCCAAAAGTGGGACGTCTGGTCAGCCTAATGTATGCCCATCCCCCATACACCTTTTGGCTATTGACTGTAGATTTGATAAGGCTGCTAAGATTCAGTTCTGGGATGGGTGTGGGGCTTCAGCTAGTAGGGCAGGGGAATATCTACAGAAAATGGTGCCAGGGCATGCACTGAAATTGCGATCACCCCCCCCCCCCCGGTCAGCAAAGCCTTTGTACTCAACTTGCTGCTATACCTACAAACCTCACCTAAGAGGCCTCCAAGCCTGGGGATGAGTTTTGGCAGCACCAGCCCAAGGCAGTGGGGAGACAAAGGCTGGGGGGGCACAGGAAGATGAAGGGGCAGGCAGCACAATGCTCCTCCAGTTCCTTGGTCCTGGGTTGGGGGGGAGGAGAGGGGCTGGTGGCCAACCCCGCACATGACAATCTGAAGTTGCACTTGGGGCATGAGCCCTTTCCCACCCCCGCCTTCTGCCTCTGCATTTGCAGGATGCGGAATTTCAAAAAGGAATGTGGAATTTGAAAGATGCTGAATTTTAAAAAGTTTTAAAAACACCATGTTAAATATAAGAAATATCCATATGGCATTGATAGAGATCTGAAAGCCTGGGGGGAAATCTGGCAGAAAAACTTTTTTCATTTTTATTGAGGATGCATTTTTTCTGATGCAAATCTTGGGATGTTCAGGGGAGCACTGAAAAAGACTCCAATATTTTTCTGTTGTAGAATGAGTAAAATGCCTCTTGAGAAGTTTTTCACACTCAAAACAGCATGAAAAAAAATCTGAGATTTATTTTTTCAATTTTTGCAGTGGGAAAAATTGGGAAATTTGGGGGAGCTCTGAAAGATAAGCTCCTATGAAATATTTTCTGCTTATGAGGGAGAAAACCAATTTCTTCCCGTGGATGCAAAATTTCTGGAAATGTTACATCTCTAGCCAGTAACCAGTGCTTTTTTTAAAAAAAATGACAGATATGAATTCCTTCTTCAGATATTTAATGTCGCCAAAATAAAACACAAACTTTCTTGACAAATTAATCGGTCTTGTCTGTTGAAAGCTTACACAGAAATGAAATGGTTAGGTCTTTAAGATGTCTCAAAAGTTTTTTTCTCATGAATAACAAAAACGTTTTCTGTTCTTTCTGTTTTTATTAATGACCACTAGATGGCAGTCATGTAATTCCTAAGGTTTTAACACCCCATCTTTTCTAGCTCTCTATGGAATGCATGCTAAGAGGTAGCAGGGAACCAAGGCATCTTCAAAATGACAGTAGAGGTTCTTGACATTCAGATGCACTTCACCTTGTAAAAAAATATCTGAAAGCCCCATAATGCCTGAATATAACCATTCTGCTGGACAACAACCAACCATGGAGCAGCCAGATACAAAAGTAGTCAATGATATAACCCTCCCCCGCCCCCCCTCCCCAGTGAACACAACAGAAAGGTCAAAAGCTGCAGGGCACCCACTCCTGTATGGAAGATAGTGGCAAACTGGCAAGGCCTAGTATACCTATACACTATGGGTGGAAGTTCAGGATCTGCTTGATCAAAGCTTGCTAACCAGGGCAGGTCCCAGAATTTGTAGGCTCTGGATGGAAGAGTATAATTAGCCCCCCCCCCCCACCACCTTGAGTCCCTATTGGGAAGAAAGACAGGTGCAAATGAAACAGAGGAAGCACTCAGAAGAACCTGAGAGATAGGTTAGAAAAAGCAAAATGACTACGGGTGACAATTCGGTAAAACTGAATCACAAAAAAACTCCAAAAAGACTTTCTTCAGGTTTCCATTTTACCGACAAACACAAGGGGATCTTGGAGCAGTCCCCCTCCCTTGCTGCGGTTTCCCAGGTCCACATGGACTTGGGAAACAGTGGCAGGGAAGAGGAGTACCGGAACATCCGGCATGAAATAGAAATGGTGTCATCACCTAGGTGCTATGGTTTAACCATAGACTTTTGAGAGAACCATAGCCTGCATAATTGCACTGACCCAAATAACATTTCAGCGGCGTGACACTGAATCATCCCCGTGTTTCCCAGCAAGTCAGTTTCCAACAATAGACAAGCAGATGATGCTGGAGGCTCTGCAGCAGAGCTCTGTATTTCCCCTACCTTGTGAGGGGGCACCCATTGCCCGGCATGGCCTGTGAGTGGGTCAGTTCCTTGAAGTAATCCTCCACATGCTGGGCAAAAGACAAGATGAAGTAAAGCCAGGGCTTTCTGCATTTGAGCAATACTCTATGCCATTTAGTGTCAAGAGTCCGGGGCTGACAATGAACTATGTCACACCTACATGGCGGTGGAATGTAGAGGCATTACTTTAAAGTTGGGTGTTATATGGCAGGGATCTCTTACTGCTCTCTGACACTCACAGAATGGTTAGCTAATGCTCCATTTTTCTTATTTAAAACAAGTTTATATGCAAAGGTGTAGCTGGGCCAAACTGCACCCGGTGCACAGTCTATATTTTTTGCCCCCCCCCCCCACGGCTCCCCACTTCTCCCCTTCCCACACTTACCTTCATTCCTTTCCTTTCCCCAGAACTTTTTCAGGCTGAAAAAAAGGCGTGTTCACAGTTCAGGCTGAAAAACGGCCTGATGGGAACTATACTTCCCAGGAGACCTTGTGAGCCCCAAGGTCTCCTGGAAACTGTAGTTCCTCAGGCCGTTTTTAGCCTGTACTGTGAACAGGCCTTTTTTTCTGCCTGAAAAAGTTCTAGGAAAAGGAAAGGAACTAAGGTAAGTGTGGGAAGGGGGGCGCCACGGGGGGCAGGGGAGGGGCCTGAGGGTGATTTTCCACCCCCAAGCTTGCACCCGGTGCACAACACACACCCTGTCCCCTTGTAGCTCTGCCACTGTTTATATGCACAGATATATGAAAGCTGCAGACAGTGGGAGATGGCAGCTTTTTTCAGAATCAACCGGTACATTGGCCCTCATCTTCTTCTTCTTTCTGCAGCTGTCTTTTGATAAACACAGAGCAGTGTGTTTCTCTGCGGGCTGCTGATATATGCCACAGTATAAATATATGGAGTGGGGAATCAGTTTGCTCAGGAGCCAAACCATAGAGGAGCTCCAGATTTTTGTGGGCTTCATAGTTCATGCTTAAAACAATTTTGTGATGTCTGAGATCTCAGAATGAGGAGCTGACATTTGTGCTTTCCTGAGTGCAAATCCAGTGGCTTGCCGGTCTTTACCTCCTGCCACTGTCTCAGCCCATAACATCTCCCACAGAAATACGCAGCTCCCTCAAGTTCAAACCAGCCTGCATGGAAAAGTCATATTTCTTCTCTGTTTGATCAAACATATTTCTCTAGCCCATAAAATATGTGCAATATAAGGAAAGTGTTGGCTAAAGCCCAGACCACAAGCCATTTCTCTCATGGAATAGGATATCTTTTACGCAGAGTAATCATCCCAGATATATGAAAGGTGAAGGGGCATTCTGATTATGCATATTTTTAAAAACAAGTCAATGATCTGGAGTATAAGATTTACTTAACTTACTGCAGTATGTGCATCCATATGCACACATCCCCATATTGCCTACAATTGATGAGTAGCACATGTGCATAAATCTAAGGAAAAATAAAATATAACATTCCCTGGCCATATCAGTATCAATAGAGCCCCCCCCCCTCCCCTCAGACATTTCATCGGCCACAAGACTCCATCTCCTCAGCTGCTGATCTTCCACTAAGGTTAGGGCGCACTTACTCCAAATAGGTTTAATTTATTTATTTTTAATTGAAAGGAACTGAAACACAATAGCATAGGCAACAGACGTCTGTCAGGGAACAGACTGCAAAATCTCCCTCCTCTGGCTGATTGTCCAATCAGAATCACCCCATCTCCTGCTCCACCCCATGGGAGAAAAGATACAGGAACCCTGTTAACCCCCCCCTCCCACCCCCCGCAATAGCTTGGGGCAATTTTGAGCTGACTGTGGATAGGGATGTTACTAATTTCGCTTTGAATTAGTGTAACTGTCAAAACTGAGCATGTGCTAAATCATTGCTAATCCAGACAAATCAGCAACCATTAACAAATCAGCAAACACCGAAGGGTATAGTTTTTTTAAAAATAGCTTTCAAGTGGCACCAGTATGGAATCAAAGCAAGGAAACAGATGCTGATATGGCTTGGGCCTTTAAAAATAACCATTATTTACACACAGCATGCAAATGTGCTTTGACTGCAATGTTCCCAAAGCAGATTGTATCAAACCAAGTTTGGGGAAGGCAGGGTAGAACCCAGAGAAGAATACCGTATGGGGATGCCGAAGAATAGCAAAACCGGCACATGGAAAAGCAACTGTAGTTCGTGACATCTGACCTGAACACTCCTCTTTTAAAAGGCTGTATGCCTCAAGAGCTCTGACATGCAAACTGAATCTGTCACAGTACCAAATGCTTGCCTCTGCAAGGGAAATAAATATCAAGGGAAGGGAAATAAATATCCTAACATCTGCAGATGTTCTAGGCCAAAACTCACACTGGGGTGATTGGAATCAGGCTGATAATAAAAGAGAAAGAGGTTTGTCCAGTGTGTGCTCCTCTGTATCAAGCAGTCGAGGCCAGGGTTGGGAAAGAAGTTCCCTCTCCCCACATTATACTAGACTGTTACTCAGAATCACTTCACACTTCATTTGCAACTCCCATCCCCTTTTGTTAGAACAGCTGTTTGCTGAAGTGATTCATTTCCAAACATGCAGCGACTATGTGGCAGACAGGAGCAGTCAACCAGTATGGGATCTTGAACATCAATTAATATGTGCCTGCCTGTCATGGATTATATACTTTTTGCCAGCAACACCCATTGAATGGAGGAATAGCTGAGGCAAACATGATTGCCATGTAAAGCATGGAGTGGTTCTTGGCACATCTTCATGTAGAGCTGCATTAGTGGGATGTGCAGAAGGCTTAACGTGCTCAAACCGGGAGGGAACAACATACGGGCGTGGGAATTAGATGAATGCTATAGCTGGTGTAGAACAATAAAACCCCATTTCCATATGCTACTGCAATAAATAGAACACAGCAAACAATACATCTATCAATAGGAGCACTAATAACTCAAATTATTGTAATAAAAGTCTTTCTCCAGGACCACGTAGGAGAATAAAGATGGAATCCTTCTGTTGTCAATTTTGTGACATTCGACCAGTTATTCTAAATATAATCAACATGGAGGCTAAATATAATCAACATGGAGGCTAAAAGCAAACACTTTGGGCTTAGTATATGGGGAGTTGAAAGAGAAGTGACAGAATTATGCCGGCAGTAATGCACTCCACACTTCCGTTAAGTTTACAGGGAACATTTTTGTGTAAACACTCAAGACAGCCAACTTCAAATATTTTAAAGAAATGTTTATTTAACAATGGAATACATGCTAGAAGAAATAATTTACAGCAGCAGTTTCATTACATCTCCCCCATCTGACTTGGAGCGATGTAAATACATCAGAGGAACTGTTTACTATCTGGTAAGGAATGTGCCTCGCTGGATCATACAGAGCAACCGCACCAGCATCTCAAACCATCTTTCCCTCACTTCCATGGCAAAACCTTTACATGGCATTCTGGTGAAAACTTGCAGATTGCTTGCGATGGAGAAATATTTACATCTCTTCTGGATAACGGGTGGACCGCAGAAATGAAGCTAGCAACCACACCATGGATCATGACTATATAACCATATCTTTGTTTGGCTTTTTAGACGAGCATCTGCATGCATTTAATTGGTTTGGGCTTTTTCTCAAAGTGGTCGTCGCTGCCCTTCATCAGATTCTGTGCTATCATTCTGCTATTGGCAATTTTTTTGCAACTGGATTTTCATATGCAGATAAGCCGCTCCGGTGGCAGACAATTGACAGAGGGCAACGGGAGCACAATATCTAATGATGTGTGGATGTGAATGCAGTCCAATGACCACAGTTCTCCACTCCAACCAATAGTGATTCATCTTCTCTGGACCCTTTCACATTAAAAGATGCATCCAGCTAATTGAATGGGATGCAGAGAAGTGTTCTGATGTGGGTGTGGTACAGGCTGGTCCAGTAATTGCAGAAACCTCCCCTGCCGGATTAGAACATGTGGCTTGTCTTGGGCCTTAAAAAATACATCTATATAATGGTGGATACAGCAGTTCATTATATCCAGACATTTAGTCCAGTTTTAGGAATCACTGTATGCAGTAAATCTTATAAATGCAGTAGAGTAAGGAAACTTTTTCTTCATCTTGAGAAGTTGCTTAAATGTTCAAAGGATTCCTAGTACAACCCACTCATTATGAAGCAGTTTCCAGTCCCCCTGACTGCAGCAGGAAAGATCAGCATCAAATGTGCGCTTCACTTTCTCGTTGTCACGAATGTGCTTTACAGGTTTTAATTTTTTTAAATCTTGGCCCAAATTGTGTAGCAGTAACAGAACACGAACCTAATAACTTAATTTTGCTACTCTGGTGTGTCTGTGTGAGTGAGGTGCAAAATTTTAAAAAGTGACTGTTTCCATGTATGAATTCACCGGTATAACTGCTATAAAACATCCCATCTGGCCAATATTTGACCCTCTGCATACAAAACACAACTTTGTTTATAGAGGTTTCGAGGCATATATACATGCCCCAGAACTGCTCCATCACAGCCAGTTGTGGAGATGCAGCAACTGGAAATGTTTGCAAAATCTAATTTCTGCTTCGATTGGAATCAGATCTGGACTGATGGTCTTTGTGGAGAAATAACTCTATCCAGTACCCAAGGAAGTATTTAAGAAGGGGGGCAGGTGTCCAATCCCACAACTCCTCTGGTAGAATGGCATTTCAATTGGTGGAAGACAGGGTGGTGATTTCTGTCAGTTCCTCCTCCCATTGCAGACTCTTATTCCCCCTCCTTGTCCTGAGGGCCCTCCTGCCCCAGGAATGATGGGGTGGGGATCTAAGGTGGCTGTAGCAGAAGGGGGAAGCAGGAGAGTCCCACTCAGCAAAGTCTGCAGATTATTGGATATTCATCAGTATGCTGTTGAAGTAACTCATACTCAAATATCATCAAGTATTTCAAACTCCATGTAAACAACTAATTTAAACCTCAGTGTAATTTGTGGACTTATGTACAATATCCCTTGGAAGATTAATATGCACTTAAATTTCTTGCATGTTGTCATATTTAACTGGTCAGTAGATTAACCAATTTAAGGACTAGTTCAGTAATTGGTAAAATGATGGCAGATTGAAATAGGTGGATAAAAGCATTCCTTTATTTTTAGGACATATTTGTTCTGGCATGTTAGTCTAACAGGGAATGGAAAATATTAAAATAGCCTTTGCTTTATGCTTCCTTCAACATCTCAAAAAGGCACTGAATATAATTTAGGTTATATGCACATTTATTTACATTCAGTAATTCTTTAAGTTATTGATAGCTGTGATTTAATGTCTTGATTAAGAACCTTGTGGGAATATTAACAAGATAGGGAGAAGGTAGATGAAATGAACCACTATTATTTTAAAAAATGAACTTTGCAATTTTGAGCAATAGAAGGAAAGAGTAACAAGAAGGGTTAAAAGTACTCGAAGGAAAAATCTGATGATCTATGAGAATTCTCTCATATATAGCATTTTCATATGTCATTATGCTGAGAATTACAAGAGTGGAATTACAGTACGGATAGTAAAAATATAATAAAAAAAGAAGTCCTGCCAAGTTCACAGATGCGAACATGTTAGGAGCATACGAGTGTGCAATTTCAGCACAGTGGAAATAAAGGAGAAATCCCTACTGACTGGAGTTGAGGCTTTTTTTTTTTGAAGCCAGGAAACTAAAAAAAGAAATCCAAGGAAGGGATGTGTCCTTAAAATAAGTCATAAGGGGATTGCAGAAGCATGCAAGCACAATGTCAGAAATAGGGGTAACACCTCTTCCCCCGCAGAACAGCCTATTGCTATCCTGGGGGATTATAAGATGATGTGAAGCCTTTTCGTATGTCAGAGAAAGCACACTTAGAATACAGTCCCTTTGTTTTCCAGAGAAGGGGCCTCTTAGTGGATAACTTTGCCCCTCCCCAGGAAAACTACAAGAGTTTTATGCTTGTTTTAGTCATGCCCGCTTCAGAATAATTAATACAATACATTTTGAAATGACTGCCATATGCAAGAAAATGTTACTAGTAACTGTTCTTCTTCAAGTGGGCATGGATGCATTCACGTGCACGGGCTTTGTGCCTGTGCAGAGGTTTGATTCAGAAACATCAAGAGCTAGCTTTTAGGAATGACAATCAGAGGTACAGCCCAGGGATAAGGAATTCCGCCTTCCTTCTAATAAAGTACATCACAGCAAGTCAAAAGCACCTGTCATAGACAGATCGTGTGAACACACAAATGACCACTCGAAGAATAGCAATTACAGCTTTTTACTTCTTTGTGGCCTCTGTGCTTTAGAGAGACAAGTGAAGACAAGCAAGCAGATATACATGGAAGTGGCCCCAAATGCATCTGAAGTAGAGCTGTGCCCTGCCAAAGGACACATCTTCTCTAGCTCTATTGATTGATTTGATTTCTAAGCCGCCCTTTGACATTTGGGCTCAGGGTGGTGTACAACATCCATCAAACAACAATAGACCAATATTAAAACATTCTCATTTATATTCAGTGCCAATTAAGTCATGGGCATAGTTCCTCATGAAGATGGAAGGAAGAGGGCAGATAGTTCCTCTAGAGAACTCAGGAAGAAGGATACTAAAGAAACAGCATAAACACTGGTAGAATGACCTCTGAGTATCTCTATTACAATTTGATTTGAGAAACAAGTTCACAGCAGAACATGATGGTGGATTGACTGAACCACTGGGGAAACATTCTTTGCCAAACATACTGTACTGAGGAAAAGCAGAATTAAGAGTTCCTACTGAGCTGGTTTAACACTAACTGCAAGTTGTATGCAGACGTATCTCTTTTGGGACATCTCAAAATGAGTTGGATGAAGAGTGGGCAAAGAGGAAAAAAAAACACTTCTTACATGATTTTGTCAAGGCTCTTCAGATATTTTGATTTGGCAGATGTGGAGCTGGTTCATCCCATGAATTTTTGGCCAACTGAAGAAGCACAAGAACCATAGGAAATGCTATTGCTTTAGTTCATGTCTAAAATTACCATGTGCATCAGTTTAAATGTCTTCTGATGGAGACAATGATGTTACATTACACACTAGGTCTGAAACCTCGTCTGAGCTGTTCACGCCTGAGGAATCATTTTTTCCTTCACATGGAGGGCTGAAGGGACTAGTTGGACCCTAGTGGATCTAATGTGACCCATTTTCATGTGGATTTCCCTTGGGCCCTTTCCGCACATGCGCAGGAACGCACCTCCACCTTGAATGAATTATGCCGGTGGAGGGCCCCAACCTTCCCCTCAGCCAGAGAGGTGGTTCCGTACGGAGCCGCCTCCGGTCAGCCCCTGCACTCACCGTCCCATCCAGTGTCGCTCTGGAGGGCTGCAGCGACCCGCTCATGCTGCCCTCCGACTCCAGGGGTCGGAGGGCAGCGTGGGCGGGGCTCTACAGCCCTCCAGAGCAACGCTGGATGGTATGGTGAGGGTAGGGGAGGGGGAAAGCAGCGTCTTCCCGCTGGTGCTATTTGCACCGCGCCGACAGGAAGACGGTGCTTTGCAAAAACCTCGCTCCCGGGCAGCCAGGACGGCACTGCTGCGATGCAGCAGCGCCTCCTGGGTGAACAGCAGCCCAGAGATAGCCATTTTTGCCATCCCTGGGGCACTGTATTTCGCCCGTGCAGAAAGGGCCTTGAAGTCAGCTCTGTATTGTTGAAACTGACATAGTGGCATAGGGGACCAAAGGTTATGTGTTCTCAATGGAGGTAGAGGGTGTTACAGGTGGCAAGTGAGAAATCATAGCAGACAAAGTCAAATGAATGTGTTTGTAATCTGAGTTCCAAGACCAAGGAGCATGCTGGTATTGAAAGGCCATGGAGGAATGAGGTGCATGAGGTCATGGAATACAGTATTTATGGCATTGTTGTTTGTGCTCCCAGTAATAGGCAGGCTACCATGGGGAATCCAGTCCAAAGGGATGGCAGAGATCCAGGCAATACTCATGCTACTGGGACTCTTGATGGATGGAGAGGAAAACTTGGAAGAGTCACAGTATTGTCAGTGGGATGAGATCCTATCCTAGAGAAATGCCTGTAGAGGTAGATTAGGGTAGATAGTTGTGCCAATGTTGGAGACTCTTCCAATTGCCCTTTGTGAAAGGATCAGACAAGCCCCACAACAGAAAGGTGTTGCAACAGGGTTCTCAGGAACAGGAGGATATTCACGCTAATCTGTACGATTAGTTCTAGTATTCTAGTTTCTAGATTCTGTATTATGGGCTCCAGTGGCATAGTGCCAAAGGGGCAGGGGGATGCATGACGTACCGGGCGCGCTGGTGCGGGGGCATGGCAAGGGTGTAATGGGGGCATTCCGGGGCGGCGCAGGGGTGCACGTGTGCCCTGGGTGCAGTTCCCCCTCGCTTCGACCTTGACGGGCTCCCAAAATATTTACCATCCATTTCATGAGTTAGGACGAAGGGTGGTAGATGTCAGCATGATGTAGTGGTTAAGAGTGGAGGACTCTACTCTAGAGAACCAGGTTTGATCCCCCAGTTCACCACATGAAGCCAGCTAGGTGACCTTGGACTAGGTACATTTCTATCAGAACTCTCTCAACCTCACCTACCTCACAAGGTTCCTGTTGTGTGTTGGGGGTGGGGAAGGAAGCTGCTTTGAGACTCCTTTGGGTGGAGAAAAGTGAAATATAAGACCAACCTTTCTCCTGTTCTCAAGGCAGTTATTATTGATTGTCCCAAAATTAGATAGCGAAATGGCAGTGTCAAAACTGAAGAGACATTGATGTCAAATGTCCAGCTGGAGGCTCAGAAACTGATAAAACTCAATCCCAGAGGGTAACTTGGAACATGGTGGACCAATTGCCTGCTTGGTGAATTTCAAGCAGTGGATTCAAGACTCAACTGAGTGCTGTTCTTCAAAGCATAGGAGATCCCAATTGTGGCCATCATTCATAGGCTGTTTCTCCCCTCCCCACCCCTGTATATGACTGTCACGACATCAGAGTGTCCAAGAACACAGAGTGAACAGAAAAAATAGAAAAATGGGAGACAAACAATAAATAATTATGAGCGCCCTCTTTGACTTGAACAGATTTGCCCTCAGAAATTGGAACGCCGAAGAAAAAATTCTGAAATGTTGTCTTTTTGGTGGATGAAGGAGGACTGTGAAGGAAGACACGGCTCTTGGCATTTACAGCAAATGCTGTGCCTGTGCACAGAGGACTTCTGCATCTAAAAGCTAGCTCTGGAAGTTTCTGAATCAAAGTTTTGCACAGGCACAAAGGCCATATGCGCAATACACAGACATTACAAAGTTGTAATATAATTATAAACTGGGAAACTGTGAAGAACAATTTGAGAATTTTCATCAGACTCCCCAAAATCTCCCCCACCCAAGCTCTTTAACAGGCTGGTTTCTCTTCTCCCTTTCTTTCCTTCTTCCTTTCTTTCCACTGCTCTCAACATTCTTCTGGAGCATATTTAGTCCTCATCATCCCATCCTCAGTTGGGTTTCATTCTCCACTCCCCGTTGATTAGTTTATCAAGTCGTAATTGTCTTCATACCTGGGGATTGTTCTGATTATACAGAGAACCCTGCCTTGTTTGATTTTGCATCTATGGGCATCTGCACTGAGGCCATCCAGTTTTTCAGTGAATTGCATTCCAAAAAAGTGAACATTGATCTGTTGACCTCCCTCTTATGTGTCATAGATGCAGACAACAGGATGTGCACACACTTGTGATAAACTCTTGTGCATTTTCAATGTAATGAACAAACTGGATACTCACTAAAGGTGTTCAGTGATCCATCCGACTGAATGCTGAGATGCTAGTAAGGCAGTTGATGGGGCACTGCAGGACAAGCCCATCTTCCTGGTTGAGGTTCCCACAGAGAGGCATGCTTGGACGTCCCAAGTACCCATCACCTGGTCAAGGAGTGTGATTAACGTTTCACTTACAATGTGTATAAGAATTAACTTCTAAGCGGGCACCCCAAAATGCCTACCCACTGCAGAGCTACCATCATGTTGCATAAAAAAGGACTCTTCCATACCCTCCAGTGGCCAAGCTCATCTACTTAGAAAAAGGGGGTTCAGTAGAAGTGCAATGACTCAGTTGGCTCTGTGTCCTTGTCCTTCGTAGAAGCATGATTTGAAGCACACAACATAAGAAAATTCTGGAAACAACAATTTGAGATGTACATCGCCTTTATGTATGGGCAACAATCTTCCTGTGGTGGTAACATTTGCTAATACCTCTACACAAAAACCCCGCCATGCCAGGAGAAGAAACTTCTCATCCATCAATGTAATAACCCACAGATATTTCATATAGATTCAACGTCCCTGAAACTTGTGCAGTAGCTACTGTTTTACCTGTGGGCGCTGAAATTTCTGTGTATGTTTTTGCTGTCCCTGTAACTTCTTGGACTGGGGTCAATGCTCAGCTAACGCAGTGGTTTTAGGAGTTTCCAATTCCAGAGAATACTTGCCACAGTGACTTGTACGTTCCAGAATCACTGTGCATCACACAGGATTCTGGGGGCATGTTCTTGATACAACTAACATAATAGCAATCAATCAGATTCCATAACCTACAGAGTTCCATTTTTTGTCATCCACCTAAGGTCATGAACAGAGAAAATATTTTAATGTTATTCACAGTCTTTGGAAATCAAAAGAAAATATACAGCTTAAATCAATTAAATTTCCCTCAGTTGTCAGAATTTCAGAATCTGTTTCTTTTTGTGTGGAAGTGTTACATGTTGAAGTATTTCATATCAAACTATTAGGGAAAAACAATGAAAGACATATATGGATAAGCTTTTGCCCGAATAGGTCATTTAGGTGGAAATTACCCATAATAGAGAATGCCTGCTAAGTAGAAGCTTGATTGGCTTACTTTTCATAATAATTTTCCCAAACAACAACAACAACATAAACCAAAGCTGAGCAACTGAAACTGTGTAATCTGCTTTTCCCTAAAAAAAAATTAAAACTAAAAATTAGAATAATAGAATATGATCAGACAAAAGGCCTATTCTATTTTTTTCTCTATTGAAAAGAGCTCTTTTGACTGTGTATTTCTGTGGTACATTTAAATTATAGCTTTAATAAAATATATCTTTAGGCAAAAGGTTAGGGAAGGAAGTCATCAGTAGTAGGTCAGAGCATTCCAATTCCTGTTGCTGTTGCTTCTGCTAACAAATGATTGACGGAGATCTGACTCTGATAGGCAATTGCATACAGTATTGATTTCATACTTCCAGTACATATATAAAAAAGAGAATGGGTAAACCAAACCAAACCAAAAAAGTACTTGTGCACAACCAAGTGGAAAGGTGTCCATCAGCTTTACAAGTCCATGCAGGTTCTAGGCAAGTTCAAGAAAAAGTAGAATTGCTGATGACAGTTATGTCTCTTTTTCTTATAATTCCTTTTCAAAATGGCAGCATGTCAGATGATATTTTTATTCCTCAGGACAACGGGAAATGCCCAGTCTCACTACAGAATCCACTAAACAATAAGTTAGTTCCAGAGTAAGTTTGTGTCCTTGAAACCCTAGGGATTGGTGGGACAGGTCCAATAGGAAGGTTTGAACTGGGTTCATTTTAAATCAGGTGGAAATTGTGTGAGCTTCCCAGCTCTTTGTAAACATCCACGCAAAAGCCATGGAAAAGTTCATATAAATTGCATTTCATTTCCAGTTACTCTGTCTATGCAAGTTTCAACTTGGAGGAAGTTCTTAGAGGTAATTGGAGATCAGACACTTCGTGGTGCTCTCTCAAATTCATGGGTCCTCCTGTTCCTACCTTTCTTGTTCTCCTGTAGATGCTTCCATTTGTTTGGATTCACTTGGGCATTGCTGGGCTTTTGCCGGCGCTGTTTGCGGTCCCTTCTCCACACCTGCTCACAGAACTCATCCATTGTGTTCAGATTGGGGTGGTTGATGAGTTGCATGAAGTCTCTGTACCAGACCTTCTGGCTCGGGGTCATGCCGTTGGAAACATCCTTGATCTTGGAACTGTCACCATCTTCCTCTTTATGAAGCAGCTCCTCAAGGTGTTCTGTGTCTATGATCTCCAAGGTCACTTTGAGAAGTGTTTGTATGAAGCCGTGCTCTACAGCATGACACAAATAAATGCCTGAATCTTTCCGCTGTAAGCTCCGTAGCAGAAGACCTTGGTCTGTCTTGATTAAACGGTCGTCTACTTTGATCTGTGTGGGAGAAAAAAGTTTCAGCACAAAGTAGCGTAGCAGGTAGAGATGAGCTTATATTGAGGAGTTCTGGATTCAAAACCTATTAAGTGTTGAAGCTCACTGAAAAAGTGACTTTCTGCCATCAAAATATTGGCAAATTGTGATGAAATACTGCCCTTTTGGGACCACACTGGCTCCTTGGGATGCCAGATCCCCCTCTCCACCACTGTGAACTCCAGAAGCAATCTTTGGGCGTTTTCCCACTTACTAGTAGCTGTGCGCTACTGTAGGCAAGTAGCGTGGGGGTCCCCCAGCACTCCCCACTACAGAGGCGGCGACAACGCAGCTGCCCCGACGCTGCCACTGTCGCACCCCCTCAGCGCGCGTCATTCCTGGCGCTCTTCCAAACGGCGCCTTTTGATGACCCCGCGCTCTGCGTGGTGGGGAAGCCCGGGAACGTGCCAGAAATGACGCGCGCTGAGAGCAGCGCACGGCATAGGGGGGTCGTGGCAAGTGGGGAAATGCCCTATATGTGCTGAACTACTGAGGAAGATCCAGGGAACAAGTCTGCTACTCCTCACCCTCTTGACCAAGTGGCCCTCCAACGACAATTATTAATCAGGGTATTAAAATCATATATCATTTTATAGATTATTTTATATGTTCTTTCATTGGGTCACAATATGAATAATTTTTGCAATAGTATCCATCTGGCTTTTTTGTTGTCAAGTCACAGCTGACTTATGGCAACCCCATAGGGTTTTAAAGGCAAGAGATGTTTAGAGGTGGTTTGCCATTGGCCACCTCCACATCATGACCCTAGTATTTCTTGGAGGTTTCCCATTCAAATACTAGCCTGGTCAGAGTTAAGCGTGTGTGACTGGTCCAAGGTAAACATCCACAAGCTCCCATGGCGTTATTGGGAATTTGAATCTGGGTTTCCCAGCTCCTAGTCCAACACCTTCACCACTACGCCATGCTGTCTCTCATTCACCTCGCTATACAGTAACAAATTCTGTCCATACTATGCCACAAGGTTTCTCAGCATAATCTACTCTTACCATTCTTAAAAAGCCCTTACTGATGGTGACCTCTGGAAACAAAATGCTACAAAAACTTTTGAAGGTAAACATAAAGTTAAAACCATCATTTGAGAAAAATATGCCCTTCACATCTTTAGTACATCCTACCATTTCTCCTAATGCCTCGCTTAGTGCTGGCCTTTTCCTTCTTTCTCCCCCACTCCCTTTTTTGTTGTCTCAGTTCAGTTGAAGCTGTCTAGACAGCCGGGGAAACATTATTTTGTTAAAAATGAGGTGACAAAAGAACCGTGCTAGATTCCTACTAATCCCCTTAAGCACCTGGGGAAATGAAATGCATAGCCTTCATACATAGGTAACTTCTGGAGTGAGGGGGCACATACCATTCCCCTTTTAACAATATCCATACAGTACAGACCAGAAATATTCTTTGTTTCCACGCAGATATAAAAAAGGCCTTTTAAGAACTACAGTTTTGCTGTTAGTAGGAATGATTGTGAAATCCAGTTCAGTTGGATTTTACAACTGAAATGGCTCCCCATTTCTTCAGATTGAACGTTGGATCAGATCCCATTCCAAGGGGCTTCTGATAACCACTTTGACCAAGTGTGAGGCAATTTCCATTCAATGAAGGAGGATTTGGTTTCCCTGATCTTAGTTCATATTGCCAGGCATATTTGTTAACGTGTACTAATTATTGGGATTGCTCCTTGCGGTTGGACTATCCATCTGGGGCTCTTTTGCAGTCCTCTTGTCCGATGTCACTCTCTAAGTAGAATGCTTTAAGGCCTGCTTATGCTAGAGTGGATCCCATTCCTCCTGGTTTCTGCAACTAGAGAACAATGGTGTATAATGGCAAAGAGATATCATTTTCACATGCCAAATTTATGCCCCAATCCATATCTAAAAATTGGGAAGATACCTCTTTTATGGAAGGCTAGGGCTGATGGGGGATTTTTTTATATTGGAGCAATGGATAGATTATGATGATGAGTTTTTATCATTTTCAGAGGCCCTTTCCGCACGGGCCATAAATGGTGAAAATGCAGCAGCGCCGACCTGGCTCCCCTCCCCCTCCCCCAGGGCGGCGTCAGGCCGCCTCCCAAAACCTCCCTCCTGGAGGGAGGTTTTTGGCATAACAGCGCATTCCTGGCGGTGTGGTGCGAACGGCACTGCCGGGAATGCGCTGTTTTTCCCGTCCCTCTCCCACTCACCTCGTCGCCTTCGTCGCCCTGCTGGCCTCCAAAGACCTTCCCTTGCTGTCCTCTGACCCCTGGAGGTCGGAGGGCAGCGTGGGCGGGTCTACAGAGGCCAGCAGGGCGACGAAGGCGACGAGGTGAGTGGGAGAGGGACGGGGAAGAGGCGTCCTGCACCGGCCTCTGCGGGAGCCGCTCACACGCTCTCGTACGAACGGCCCCCACCCCCTCCACCGGCAGAATTCCTGCCGGTGGGGAAGCGCCCGAAGGCCCATGTGGAAAGGGCCTCAGATGAGATCGAGATATGACTTGACCTCTTACACAGAATAGCAATAGTTATAATTGCACCATTTGTTGATATCTAAATATGACCCTGTGGAATTAAGTCTGTGAGGATGGGCCAAAGGCCTAAAAATTGTATTTGATATCAAGGAATATGGGGTTTGTAAGAACCAAAGATTTGTAAAATCAAAATGGGGTTTCTGTGTATAGAGACCAGCATGTCAGCAGTTACGCATTGATCATGCAGGCAGAGGAAATATAATATCTTTACAGTCTTGTCACTACGGGCCAAAGACGTGACAGAAGACATATAATTTATAGCCTTGTTTGTCAGAACTCGCTATATGGGATGCCTACGTGAAATAACATAGCAAAAAAAAATGTTAGAATACAAAGGAATTTGATTAGTTAATTGAAAATGTGTTTTTCCAAATTTTAAAGGAACACTGAAATGATAAGGAGAGATTTACTTGTATTCCACTATAATTCTATGTACTAGAATCACATAGTATATTTGTCAAAATCATTTGTAATCTTTTAAAAGAGAATCAAGGGTATGTGAAATCTTTCTACCCTGGAAAGGTATTTCTCTCTATGAGAACAAACTTAGGAATGGGAAAAACTGGTTATCTTTGAAAACCTGAAAGACATAATTCAGTTTATTGCAGCCCTTTGCATATGGGCAGGGAGAAACCCAGAAGAGGAAAATTCCAGGTTGTGTATGTGACAATGTTTTAGTCAGAGAAGCAATTTGATTCCAAGGCTGTCTTAAAGTGACACATAAGGGGGCAAGCAAGCCAATCGGATTTTAATGCTCATGCAGAAAACACGTGTATGGGGGAAATGATCTTATGGGTTATGTATGCAGGTACAATTATATGATGTATGTAGTCTTTGTATCTATAAAAATGAAGTTTTTGGCTGGTTAAGGTGTCTCTCTCTTGAGAGTACCCTGTGTATGCAATACCTGTTCTGCACAGTAAAAACCTATCTTCTATTTCAAAACTTTCTTTCTTTGGCAGTCTTTATAAAATCCCACTGTATTAGAATGTTCCCACTGTATTAGAATGTTCACTGATTTTTGAGGAAGCTTATATGCTTTCAAACTATCTGCCTAACTCTTGGAGACTAACTGATGGTCAACAAAAATGGACCCTCTGTGCCCTTACTATAGCTAAAAGACAATAGAAAATTAAAAGCCAACCTCCAATAAATCTCCAATAAATCAATGAACTGAGGACCTTAGAACTCTACCCATATTTGGATGCATGGCATATAGAACGAAATTGTATATGCACTTATTTTTAGATACTTGGAAACTATTTATAGAAATGACAGATTCGTCCCCACTGTTATATTTTTGTTTTGACTTTATGAATGTATATTTTTCCTTAATCTTATTTAGTTGCTGTACTTACCCATGTTCTTTTTAAAAACAAATGTTTAAAAGTGTGAGTCTTGGGCTCAGTCCAAGGGCCTAGTGATGGTTCTGTCAGTGCCTGCATCACTTGAGAACCCAAAAGCACCCACTTTGGGCTCAGAGATGCAATTCAGTCTCCACTGACAGTTGGTGCAGGTAACACCTACCAGTGAATCTGCACCTGGGTTTTAGTGCTTCAGACAGCTCCTCCATTAAAAAAAAGTCCACCTAGATATCAGGAAGCAGGGTGCAAGCTTAGCCTTTCCATTAACACACATGTTGTGTTCTGTTTGGAGGCAATTTTTTCCTCTGGATGATCGTTCCATCCAGAGATAGGTATTGTACCTCACTGAGGACTAGGTCTGAGACACTGAGTTGTGACTCTGTAAACCTGCAGTTCAAGTCTAAAAAGTCATGCTTGACCTTAAAGGTTGACAACATATGGAAGACATACCTCTTCCCTGCGGTCCTCATTTTGCTTTTGGAATTGCCAATAGACCAGAGCACGCTGAGATTTTGGACTGCACTCCAGGAAAGTACTACTGTTCTCTACTCCATAGATAATCTTCTCTTCAAGCCCATGTCCACTTGGATTATCTGCAAAGAATGAGGAAGGAAAAATAATATCACTTAAACATTACCAAAAGTCAGTGTTAATAATAAAGGAGGCAAACAGTCCGGTGGAAACCTCAGCAGAAGTCAGTATTTGCTTTTAGTAGAGAGCAACAAGTTTCCTCTCAGCATCCCTCACTCTTTTATCCTTTGTCCTACCCTCCTCTCACCTAGCTCCTGATATCTGCTGATACAACCCATGAACCTCAACCCAACTCTGGATTTTTACCACTTTGCAGATAAAGGTTCAAAGTGGATCTTAGCAAAAATTCTTTACATGAATATGTGGTTATTACTGGAAAAGTTCCCTAACCCAAAGTCTCATTGGTGCTGGGTCATGCCATCCTATAAATTGTAACTGATTTAAGGCTAACTTCGAATTTGATCTAACACTTCCCTGTGTGGTCTATTTTCTGACAGAAGCCATTTTAAAACTTATCTCCTCTGAAAGTCACCACTTTATGCATCCACAGTTCCCTGAAATATGTCCTCCTTAGGGGTTCTTGGCGACTAACATTAATATTCAACAGATATATGGCATAGGTATATACAGATGTGGGGTATAGATATGTGTAGTCAGCATGACTATATACAAATGTGTAGCATAGATGTATAGCAAAAAGATTCAAATGCCTGAGAAAAGGGTGTGTGAATTCCCTGATGCTCAGTCTAACATACGCTGCAGAAACCTTATAGATTCATTTAACTGCATAGATCTCTGAGCATCAGGAAAAACCCTCATTAGATTTTCCTTCATCCTCACTTCCCTAACTCCAAGCCTGGCTTCACTCATCAATATCACACTGCCCTAATCATTAACCCTTATACATAATATTAATGCCAGTGAGATTTTTCCTAAAAGATCAGAAGGCTTTATCCCATTTATATTCATTTTTAAAAATAATGAAATGTGAAATTCTCCTTTGGGCATAATTCTCTTCACCTGGCACTCTGCCTCTCTCGTTTTGGACAAGTCGACCAACCGCTTTTGGATTTCTGCCCAGACCCTTTCTGACAAATCATTAACCATCCCCTTCAGAAAGTATCTCATCCATGGTTGTTAAATTGATTCTAGCCCCAGCTAATTAGATAGCCAAAAATGTCTGGTTGAAGATCTTTTCCTCTTCTTTGCCCACCTTATTTTTATTAAAGGCTAAAGTTAACTGAAGGAATGCAACTTAAAACACATGTTTCATTATAATCCATGTCCAGGAACTTCTACCAATATTTTAAAAATGGACAGAAAGATTTCACATTGGCTTTTCAGGTTTCAAGTTGAAACCTGTAAAATGGTTTTACTTCTGTTTAAGCCTACAATCTAGCCTAATAAATAATGTTCACAATTGCTTATTCATTGGCTGATTATGCACAAGATGTCTGCTGCATGATGGGGGCAGCAAGATTTCTTGTATGGATGTATTTCCTCAAGCCCCACATTCACTTTCCATTCTCTCTGTGGCAAGAAAGACCACTTGTAGCATGACTTTAATTTGCTTCGCCGCCAGAGCAGGATAGATTTGCCAGTGAGCACGGCTTTGCCACAGACCTCTTCCCTCTGCCCACAGCCTGCCTGCCTGCCTAGCCTCACCCCTCCCATGCCCTCATGCCCCGCTCACCCCTTTCCCTTTTGCCAACTCCTTCCCGCTTCTTGTCCTACAAGATCATTTTCATTGCCTGTGACCTCCCTGCTCCTGGGTATCTTTAGATCTTTTTAATTTCTCATATTGATATATCAATATAAAAATAATAACACTAGTTGATCCCTCCAAACACCCAATTTACCCGTGCATTGTCCCCCATTGTCCATATTCCTCCTAATTGATTGACAAACTGCGACATCTCCAGCCCTCCTAGTTTTATACACAAGCAATCAGTGATTTAAAACCACACCAGGAAAAGACTGTTGGTCTTGACACTTGGCATTTACAGCACATTGGGAGAGGGATGATTGGAACCTGTGCCCACTATTACTCCCACAACACTTCCTGCCATAGACAACAATCAGTGATCAGGCAAAGTATGCAGATGCTGTATTTAAGACTTTCCTGTCAGTTAGCCGTTTTAATATAAATATTTCAATTTATTGATATGAAAAATTTAAAAATTAAATTAAATTAAAAAATACAGCACACATGCATGATAGAGAGCCTGTGAAAAACAAGCAAAGATCATGGAGATTGCCTTTCCCTGAACTCAAGCAAAAAACCAGTCAATGGGGAATACCTGCCCTGCTGCAAACAGGGCAAAGGGTCCAATTCAAAATAGTGCTGGACCGTCTTTTAGAAGCTACAGGGCAGACCATAGAGGTGCTCACTAACCCTTCCAGAGGTGTTGGTATAAAAACCAGCAAGTCTTCTTCTTCTTCTTAATTGTATTCTAAACAGTATTATTCTAAACAGTATTATTAATTAATTACCCCTTGGGCTCAGGGTAATTAGCCACTGGATTTGAAAAACTGAGATCTTGAAAGTGTTCAGTGAGTAGAGTTTGGGTGTGGTGCCAGAAGATTTAAACATGCCTCAAAAAAGCCTAATACTTTAACAGAAAGCTGTAAAATGCAAAGTGTCTCAAAGTACTCAAACGCATTTAGGTCCTACGGCACCCGCCGTTTGTCGTGGCAGCTGTTAACAACCAGAACTCTTGTTTTTGTGGAAACAATATTCAATTAATCATTTCCCCGTGTGAGCTGTATAATTTATGGAAACGTAACAAGGCTAATAAACCAGACTTTACAGATGGGTGAAAGAAATACAGTGAAACAAATTGCTTCCTTTCTGTAATAACATTGTTTTCAAGTTATCCATCAATTTGCTGGGAAGTTTGATTGCTTCTGGATTTATGTGGCTTCTAGTCCAGCACCACAAAGGAAGTTAGAGATCAGACTTCAAGACTTTATTTTAACTCTCAGCAAAAATGTTGTTTTGGATTGAAATGGTCAAGATACAATTATTGTTGGCAACAGCTCTGGAGGGGTTAGTGAGCGCCTTTGTGATCTGCCCTGTGGCTCCTAGAAGTCCAACACTATTCAGAGTTAGACATATTTCTTCCAATGGACTTAAGCATGACCATCAGCCCAACATGAACATAGGAAGCTGCTTTATTCTGAGTCAGAGGCCTTTTCTGCACAGCCAGCTAGCGGGGGTGCATGTGGGACCATTCGCACGGACAGTCCCGCTGGGTGCACCGCCCGTGGCACAGCCTTTGCACAGGCTGAGCTGCCCCCCAACGTCACTTACCTCCTGTCATCTGCCATCACGTTGTGGAGGCCAGGGGACAGGCCCCCCTGGCCAGAGCAACGATGCTAGAGTCAAAGGCCAGGAGGTGTGTCCCCTGGCCTACACAACGTGACAGAAGGTGACAGGAGGTAAGCGACGTTTGAGAGGGCTGGGGGGAAAATGCCAGCTTCCACCCAGTGCCGTTCGCTTGGCACCGAATGGAAGCCAGCGTTTGCAAAAACGCTCGCTCCCCAAGCAAGGTTTGAAAATACCATTTCAGGGGGGAGAGAGCGCCGCTGCATCGACTTGGCAGTGGCACCTGTGCAAAGACTCCCCTCCAAAACGGTGTTTTACCAGGCCGAAACGGTTGATTTCAGCCTGTGCGGAAGGGGCCAGAGTGTTGGTCCATCAAAGTGACTACTGTCTACTCTAGCAGAAGTTTTCTACTGTCTCAGATCTTCCACATCATCTGTGAGCTGATCCTTTCAACTGGAGATGTCGGGGACTAAAATTGGGACTTTCTGCATGCCAAGTGGATGCTCTACCATTGAGCTACGGCCCCTCTTCCTGGCATAACCATGCTATACTTTCATAGACTACACTGCCCACTTTATCAGCCTGGATACCATGAAAGAATATACTGCCTTAATATTATTAATTTATTTCATTTATATCCTGGATTTCTCTCTAGTGGGGACCCAAAGCATCCTATATCTTTGAATTTATCTCCTTAGAGGCCACAATCTGGTTAAACATAATAAAATTTTGGCTGCATATTCATTATCAAAGCTCTGACAACTCACTGACACAACTCACCTTGAGAGAACTCCATCACTCTAAATGGTGCACAACAGTTATAACAAAGATTGCGGAATTGGGCTATGATAGTGACTCTCTGAACATGCTAACCCTTACTGAGACATTTGCCCTCATCAAAGAGCGGCTACTAGCAATGGATTACCAACAACTGCAGAGCTTGGCCAATAAATCCTGCTCGCCAATGAACGTGGCAATTCCATTTGTGCAGGGAAACCAAGCCTACTATATTGCAGCGCTTACCAACCCTATATATAGGAGAGCCTACATGCTGGCTAGATTTAACATTATGCCATCCCCGCTCCATAGAGGAAGACTCAAGGGTCTACCAAACGATAAGAGGCTTTGCCCCTGCAGCCCAGGGCAGTTGGATTCCATTGCACACATTCTCCTCCGCTGCCCACTTTACCAGAAATCAAGATCCAGCTTATTATTACAAATCATTGACTCTATGAAAACCCTGAAAGAGCTTGATAAAGTAAATATGCTCTTAAACTGTAATGACCTTGACTGCTGTCTCGCAGTGGCAAAGTTTCTAGCTGAGGTTTGCGAACTGAACTTATGATCCAGTGTGAAGTTTTATCTAGTAATTTTAACTGTATTTATATTGTATGTTCTGTATGCCAATAAAGGCTTATTGTATTTGAATTTATTGTATTTGAATTTATCTCCTCCATTTTATCCTCATATCAACTCTGAAACATATTAGGGCTGAAATTGTGACACTGGCTCCAGGTCACCCAGAAAGGTTCCATGAAAGAGTGAGGATTCGAACCTGTGTCTCCCAGATCCTACTCCAACACCCTCATCACTGAACCATACATATATTCAGGAATGAACATATAAGTCATTTTATTTACAGTCAGCGACCAGTAGTACAAGATCAGGGTACATCAGTTTCAAGGTACCATTACCATAGTATATATATAGACAAAAGAGTATTAGAAGCACTATTCAAATGTTGCATAATCTATAATAAGAGTACTAAAAGCACTATACGAAATATTTCATAGTCTATGATATTACCAAGAAGGAATATTTGCAACACTATTATAATTATTATTGTACTTCTACACAGTCGGTGACTGTTTACCAAAAGGTCAACTCGCGAAAAAGCAAGTAGTAGATAAAATACATTTGATTATGACAAAAGATTAAAAAGTTAATATAACTACACTTGTAAAGTGCCTGTGCAGTCTTGCTAAAACCTATAGTGACATTACTAGAAAACTCCGGCCTCCGACCATATCTTCTAAGGATCACAATTTATTCAGTCTTTCCCTCCCTAAACTATTCAGCCGGCAGATGTCTCTTATTGTGTTTGCAGATTAAAGAACAAAAGAATGTTTTTGTTTTGCGAAATACAATTCATGGTGTATTTTTTCCTACATGCCTGAAATTTGAAAACTTTTAATAGAATTATTCCCATTTTCTTGTCAGGAGACGTGCACTGCTCAAAACCCCATGCAGCGCCACACAATCTGTTGTCACTTCTTGTTTGACTTCACAGGGCTTCTAAGTCATGTTGGCTGCATACAAAGCTGGCAAACTTCACTTGTAAAAACTTTCTTCCAACCAAAAGGAAGAAATATGTTTCTTGGGGCTGAATCAGTCAAGGGCTCATTTGACATCAAAATCCAAAGGATTTCTTGGCCCCTCCCCTGACTGGCACTTACGAATAAAATGTCAACTCCTTAATAGACCAGAGAGAAACAAAAACTGAGTGACTCAGACTCACTTCTCGCTGGTCAGCAACTTCTTGCACTACCACAGAAATGGGTTATTAATTCTCCTAAGAGTTTCTGATGTCATTTTTGTTGCATCAAAGCAAGTTGCAAGAAGGACTAAACACAACAGAGAACCCAACAGCTCCACAGCCAAAGCACGTAAAGGCCCAAACATTCCCTCCGTTTTAAGTTGAAATGCAAGAAGCTCTCAGAAGCCTCCAGAGAAGTATTCTGAAAAGCGCCCTCTTCCAATATAGCCCCTCTGGAAGGCATCCACAGTTGGGGCTTTCTTCCTATTTCCAGGCAGTCTGTTCCAAAATGTAGTGTACACACTGGAAAATCCTAGGGGGCAGCCTGCAATTGTCCTCACCTTGCTACAAAAGGAAATGGCAATGGCAAAAAGCTGGAAGAGTCAAAGCTGCCCCACAGAATCACACTGCCTAAATAAAGTTACTCATGTTGTCTGCTAACAAACCTATTTTGGGGGACAGATGGGAGAAAAAACACCTTTAGCCAGGGTCCTTGCTAGTAACAGACCCATAATAGCTGAGTAGAGTGTGTGTGAGAGAGATTTCAAGAGGGAGGGAGCTGCTGAGCAACCCCAGCCCCTTCTTCAGCTGCTTGTCTCTTAGCCAGATTTCAAGACCTGCAACCAGCTAGGCTAGGAGAAGGAGTGTGGTCCAGCGTGGTGCAGTGGTGAAGAGCAGTGAACTCTAATCTGGAGAACTGGATTGGTTTCCCACTCCTCCACATAATCAACAGACTCTTACCTGGTGAACTAGATTTGTTTCCCCGCTCCTACATTCCGGCTGAGTTTACTCCTGCAGTACAGCTGAGTGACCGTGGGCTATTCACAGTTTGTTCAGACACAAGGGCCCCTTCTGCACATGCAGAATAATGCACTTTCAATCCACTTTCACAATTGTTTGCAAGTGGATTTTGCCATTCCGCACAGCTGCAAAGTGCACTGAACGTGGATTGAAAGTGCATTATTGTGCATGTGCGGAAGGGACCAAGGTGTCTGCTGTGAGCAGATCAAAGGAAAGGAGTTTGTAAGGAGTTTGTTAGCCGCCTTAAGTCTCCTTACAGGGGAGAAAGGGAGGGTATAAATCTAAACTCTTCTTCTCTTCTTGGACATACATCCCCATGGCTCTTCTTGGACATACACCCCCATGACTCCTTGACCTCGACACCTACTTTATAGCACATAAAGACATAAATCTGCCATCCACTGAAAAACCCCTTGTGGCTGTCCTTCGCTTTTCTAGGAAGTCATTCTCTAGGAACCCACCACCCCACCCCACTGGTTGTAGTTTCTCCATGAAAAGGGAAGCGAATTCTGGGTGCACTGGAGTCTATTTTTTAACTAATTACATCTGCTACTCCCAAGTAAAACCACACTGCCCATCTGCACAGGGCACAAAGACATGATGGCTCCCAACTGGAACAAATTCAGGACAAGCAACAATTGTTTTGTGCAAGGAAAAAATATGAAGAAGAGCCCTTGCTTTCAGCATGACAGTTGGTGGCAGAATTTGTCTTCTGCTTTCCATATAACAGAATGCACAATGTTATTTGCAGTGTGTACTAGTCAACAATAAAACTTAGAAATGCTGCATTCTGAAGCATACTAACTTGGACATTAGATTCACTGGCTGGAGTAGGCTTTCTTTATGTGTGTGTATGTGTGTGTGTGTGTATCTGCTCGTGCGTGCGCATGCGTGCATGCACACACTGTTCTAACACAAATGGCAAAACACTGTTGGACAGCTGGTTGCAGTTCAGTCTGAATTGTGAGCCCATCATGGAGGGTGGAGGAAGAAGATGATGCATCTTCCTCAATTGCCTTTACCCTCTGGAACCTGGAGTGACCAGAGAGAGGGGAATTTTGACCCAGCAGCCCAGCCTATAGGAAAAGATCCTTGCTGAGACATCATTGCTTCCTGCAGACTAGGCATAAACGAGGACCAAAGCCAGGTATTTTGAGTGCTAGCAAACTAGTCATTCCTAAATTCTTCCAGCAGAGGGCAGTGCTGCATACAATTCTTCCAGATTTAAAGCTAATTTTCTCCTGTAGTTGCTTAATATCTGTGTGGTAAATTGATGAACTGGGAGGAAACAGCCTTATAAGCAATCCTATATTCAACCTGGATATTTTAAACAATAAACCCTAACCCTCCACCCAAAAGCAAGGTTAACAGAGATGAAACAGCGAGAGGGAGAGAGCCCATCTACCCCCTAACCTCTGAAGTGGACCAATGCAGTGCAGAAAACAGTTTAGGGGGATGTCTCACGTGTCCTTTTCATTGTTTGTATTCACCAGCTCACTATATGGTTTTTCATGCCCAGGGAGGCCAGAGGCTTTTGAGGTAACTGGATTTTGAGGTACTGCTTTTGAGGTAACTGGATCAACTCCATATAGGAGGCAAGTATTCAGTCCTTCAGTTCTGAGAATCCAGTGTGGATACGAGGCAAACCCAACACACATGGCTAAAAGCTGGAAAGCACCTGAAGTTGCCTCATACTGAATCAGACCCATTAAAGAATCCTCTGATTAGCAGTTCTGCTAGCTGAAGTCTTCTTTAAGCAGAGACGCTAGAAACGTTGCCCAACAAAGCACTGTTTCCATCAGGAGGGTTGTGATTTAGAAAGGAGGGTTGTCTGATTTGTCCTTAAGTGGGGTGACTTGTAAAGTTGCTCCCCCCATAATTCACAATGACTAGTGAGACTGAGAACCACTGACCCAGAATTTTGGATCCAAGCTTAATGTCTTGCTTACTCTTTGTTTATATGAATGCCATGAAGTTCTCAGAAAGTTTTATTACAATTTGGGTGCTGTGTGGTTTCCAGGCTGTATGGCCGTGTTCTAGCAGCATTCTCTCCTGATGTTTCACCTGCATCTGTGGCTGGCATCTTCAGATCCTCAGGAGAGAATGCTGCTAGAACACGGCCATACAGCCCGGAAACCACACAGCACCCAAGTGATTCTGGCCGGGAAAGCCTTCGACAACACATTTTATTACAATGTCGCAGTCAGACTCAAACTGCTTTCATGCCACCTGCTTTCTTGAGTGACTGTGCTGGGGCTGCTACACTCAGCCAGACTAAGGCCCCTTCCGCACATGCAGAATAATGCACCTTCAATCCACTTTCAATGCACTTTGCCGCTAGATTTTACTGTGCAGAATAGCAATACCCACATGCAAACAATTGTTGAAATGGATTGAAAGTGCATTATTCTGCATGTGCAGAAGAGGACTGGGCCTGTTGACCCTGTGGTGGATGCCAGTGGATCCGAAGTCTTGTCAGTGCACACTCCCTCCACTTGGTGGAATGGCCAACCAAGCAGGAGGGTCCCACCTTGCTGATTTTTCAGAGGTCATATAGTCTATATAGAGACTATATGGCCCCAGAGGTCATATAGAGACTATATGGCCCCAGCCTGGTGGAACGCTCTTCCACCAGCTATCCGGGCCCTGCGGGACCCCATGGAGTTCCGCAGGGCCTGTAAGACGGAGCTGTTCCACCGGGCTTTTGGAGGTACCAGCCGTTGATGGTGGCCCCCCCCCCCGGCCGTAAATCTCGGCCTATCATCTTGGGACTTACTGTCCTCCCTTCAGCAAGAGGGTTTGAAATTGGGATTGCGGTCGCCATTTTATAAATTAAGTTAACTATTGTATTTAGTCTCCTATTTTACCGCTGTTTTTAAAGGTTTTAATTGTTTTTAGCTGCATATGATGGTTACTGTGCTGTACACTGCCCAGAGCCCCTAGGGGATGGGGCGGTTTAAAAATCTAATTAATTAATTAATTAATTAATTAATTAATTAATTAATTAATTAATCAATCAATTAATTAATTAATTAATTAATTAATTAATAAATAAATAAATAAATAAATAAATAAATATAGGGCTGAATTATTTTGATGTGCATTTCTTGAAAGTAGGCTGCCAAGAACTTTTAGTCCCTCTAGGAATTTGGCCTTATTGTACTGATGTTGTATAAAAAATTCCTGTTTCTGAAAACACTTTAAATTATACTTTTGTATAATTTAAATTATAATTTTGTATGATGTTGTAACTTGCCCCCAAGTCCACATGACTCTCCTAGGGACCACATCTCCCCTATGCTGTGCCAGGAATATCGGATCACCTTCAAGGTGTTGGTTTTCACCTTGAAAGTCCTCCGCGGCCTGGGGCCCCTTATGAGATATCTCTCCCTGTATGTCCTGACTCGGCCTCTGCAATCTGCAGAGGCAAATTTACTGGTGGTCCCCGGACCCTCGTTGACACGACTGGCCTCTACCCAAGCCAGGGCCTTTACTGCCCTGGTCCCTGCCTGGTGGAACGCTCTCCCTCCAGCTATCAGGGCCCTGAGGAACCTTGGACAGTTCCGCAGGGCCTTCCATTAAGCTTTTTTTTGGGGGGGGCAGTCACTGATTGCCCATGCCATTTCCCCCACATACCACCATGTGCTGTGCCTGGTCCCCTCCCAGGGGGATAGGAGGTTTCTTTCGGGTTGCCATCTAATGTTAGTTTTTTTCTGTTTTGTTGAAGCTGCATTTAATTGAGTCTGTTTTAATGTTTAGATTGTGGTTTTAATTGTTTATTTTATCTTCTGTACACTGCCCCAGAGCCCTTTGGGGGTGGGTGGTGTAACAAAGCTGAATAAATAAATACATTTGAACAAGGCTGGTTAAAAGTGTCACAAATCAGTAATGTTGGGTACCGGCTGTTCTGAATGTCGAGATAGACTTTTATTGCTGAGAACCAGTCCAAATAAATTCAGTGATATGAAGTGGGTAAGAATTTAGCAAACATGGCTCTTAAGTGTTCAAAGAATTCAAAGCACTTCAATATGCATGATCCTTAGGTAATTTAACATACTTTATCCACACAGCAGAATTAGCCTCCCCAACTTGTACCAATTCAGATGGAAGGACTGTTTAAGTAAGGAAATGAATATCATTTAAACCACAGACCTGCATTTGTAACTCATGGGTAACTGGAATTAGTGTTGACTAACAGCACAAGAAGGGAGGGGAAGTGCATGAGCTTCAAGTTATAAACCCGCTTTAGGTATATTTGTTTTTAACTGCAGCTTGTGTTAGATTAATCTTCAAATAGTCTACTATGGGATTATTTCAAGGAATCAGAGATACAGCCGATTTTTATGCTCATTAATTTAGAAATGTGCATAAGATTGCAGCCAGTTAGCTTAGTGGCCTTACTTCTCAGGAAGCAGCAAAAATGGCTAAGGGCAGAGAGTTACAGTATTGGAAGTGCAAATTCAGTGCTGTGTTTTCCATGTCTGTGTTCAATCTTTTCCTTTGTGAGCCAGGAAAACAAATTCTGCAATAATCAACAAATTTACCATGATGCTGTAGATCCGAGCACTGTGTAAGAGGATCTCCATTCCGAATATCTTGCCGTCTCGTGCGCCTGAAAGGAACAAGTTACAAAACCAGATTAAGTTTCAGCGAGTTCATTTGTTGAATTTCTATCTAGACTTTTTCTTTTAAGTTAAAGAAGAGCTGCCTCTTTTCCCCTGGCCCTAACAACTGCATGACTCACTAACATTTTCCAGGTGAAGGAATAAGTGTTGAGAAAGTGCCTACCAGGTGCTGTGAGTTACAGAGGGGAAAAAAAAGATGATAGAAAAGCTGATTTAAAAGGTGGCCGTTCGAGGGATTTGCAAAGATGGGTGACCCCACAGCATACCAAAGTCACAAGATTGATTCTTTGCTGCGGAGAACAACATTACAAGCCATTAATATCTTTGTGCTTATAAGTCAATACTTCCCACCCACACAAGCATCTGCCTTGCTTGTTTCAGGGAAGAAACAGAGCAAACCCTCCAGGGATCATGACTCAATTAACAGTCTGATGTGCAGGCATTCCGATCAATGAGAGTTCATGGTAGCTCCAGTCATTTAGCACTCTCAAATATATAGGAGATCAGCCCGGCTAGTTTCTTTCAGTTAAATGATTTGAACAGATGGAATTCATGAGTATATTCAGAGTGCAACCTTAAGCAGGTATGCTCAGAATCCTGCTCCGGTTAATTAAATGGGGCTCGCTCCCAAGGAAAATGTCCTTGGGAGTGCATTACTAAACTCCAGTCTTATAAGAGCTTTATAGTTATTCTGCTCCCTCATGGCAGCCTGAACGCTTTGTGAGAATAATCACTCCATTAGGGGTAATTTTCAGAACTTTCCCCAAGCGACAGTTTCTAATTTCTGAGGGGAAAGGTATGACAAGATAAACTGAAATTGGTAACGTAAGCTTGCTTTCACAATGTTTATCTCAAGAGTCTGAAGGCAAGGGGTAGAACAAGGTTTACACTAATTTTTAATATTCTGTATTCTGTATAAATGCGCAACAAAACTACACACAAAATGGAGTAAATTATACACGCTGAACATTACGATTTAGTATGCCCACAGTCCTGTGAGGGGTTTGATTCCCTATCAAAGCGTCGTTATTGTCTGTAGCTTAAAGAACCCTTTCTGTCTTTGATAAGGTTTTGTGTCCTGTTTAAACATATGTTGCCGAAAAGGAAAGCATTTGAAATTGCCTGTCCTTGTTTCACTTGCTACTGCAGTATTCACTTTCTGTGCTTCCTTTGTATCAAAACAGCAGTTTCACAAAACCCCAATTCAACCCATAAAAAAGGGATGCTCTAGAGCAGAAGAAAAGAACAGCATAAACACAGGCGCTGTTAACAGGCTGAATGCTTTACTTGGAGAAGAAAAGGGACACCAAAGGAATGAGAAGCCGGGCGAGGGGAAAAGAGGATTAGGTGTCTGAACAATGAAGGCATTTCACATCCGAGCAAAAGTCAAGAGCCCAGAAGAATTGGGGAAGCTACACTGCCTCACAGACTGCAGCATTTGTGGTACTCAATGGTATTCCTCTGCAAAGCGTGGAGGCAGTTACATAAACACTGCCAAAGTTTCACAGATTTTCCCCATTTATAGAAGGACCATCCTTCAAAATGTAGCGGCTAGCGCAGGGGAAGAAAGAATCGTCAACAAAACTCGGGGGGAAATCTGAAATTTCTCAGGCTGGTATTGATGGCATTAGAAAATCTAGATCCCAGAGCAAGGCAACCCAAAGTCTCCTTTTCAAACCATAAGGAACAACGCGTGTCTTATTCTCTGTCCGTGTGAAGTACGGAGAGATTGAGGTTCTCTAAGAAATACCACCCTGAATCATTCTGTTTTTTCCTCTCCCCCCTAAAGGAAAACATACTGTCTCCTTGATATGTTAACTGCCTTAATAGGCTGCCCTGCTCCAAAACCTGGCACCCAGATCAGCTAATGCCATGTGAATCCATGTTGGAAGGGATCTGAAAATGGGAGTGCTTCCTTTGGGGTTCAGAAGGTTTCTGCGTGTGTGTACAAGACACACACACACACAAAGGAGAGTTCGATGTGAGCAATGAAGGAAGATCTTGCTTGCTGGTGTGGCTCTGGAAGTTATGCATGCAACAGCCAGCCTCCCTCTGAGGCTGGACGAGGTGTTCAAGGATTGTACATTAACTAGCCAGTAACCTGCCTTTCTTGTTCTTTTTATTTGGTTTAGCTGTACCTACATCTGTCTTGGAGTTAGCAGTGAGTTTATGCCTTGGGGTTAATAAAGTTGTTTAGTGAAGGAGCCTTGCACATTTTCTTGCCCATGGCCTTGGCAACTCGAGAGCGCTACTGTAAGATCCCCCTTGGGTGTTGATTCTCTGGTTGACACCAGGTGGGGGGTAATTTCACTAACTTGGAATGGTGGCACGCTACTGGAGGTAAGAGAAGGCCAGATTATACTTTTGCTCTCAGCTTCCTGACAGGGCTGTATGCCAGTAAGGGGAAATCTGTAGGAGAAAGCATTTGAGCCTTTGCATGGTGGCAGTAACAGGTGGACTTTTACTTGCAGGCAAGTAATATTATACCAAGAAGTGTTTATCTGCATATGAAGAAGAGTTTAGATTTCTACCCTGCTTTTCTCAGCCATAAGGTAATTTACAAACTACTCCCCTCCCTTTCTCCACAACAGACACTTTGTGAAGTAGGTAGGGATGAGAGAGTTATGAGGAAATGTAGGTCACCCACAGGCTTCATGTGAAGGAACAGGGAAGCAAAGCCAGTTCACCAGATAAGAATCCACAGCTCCTGCGGAGGAGTGGGGAATCAAACCCAGTTCCCCAGATGACAGTCCGCTTGCTCTTAACCATTCCACCACATTGGCTCCACCACACAGGACTGGACTGCGTTAATAGGCCAGCATGAATTAGGTTAGTGATCTTTGAATGACTGACCTTTCTAGATGTATTAAGAAAGGGCTCATTTGTCTGAACTGAGCCTGGGAATGGAACTGGGAGAGCAGAGGGGGATGACTGTGCCTGGCTGACCCCAAACAGCTAAACTAACAAGTTTTCCTTGACTCTAGAAACCCTGTTAGTAAAGCTGATTTTCAATTTAGGCTTTCTTTCCTCTGTTGTTCTTGCCCTTCATGTGAAGAAGCTACAGAAGAAGTCACTTTCAGTCCCCTAAGAATGGGTACGGCTCCTTCAGTTCTATAAACTCCATCTTCCTTGTGCCAGTTGAAGACCAACCCACACAGAAATTTATCATTTTGGCCCCTTCCACACATGCCGAATAATGCACTTTTAATCCACTTACAAACAATTGTGAAAGTGGACTGAAAGTGCATTATTCTGCATGTGTGGAAGGGGCCTTTGGTTCAATGTATAGTCCCTGGAATAGTGTATTTCAGTGGTGGGATCCAGCAGGTTCTCACAGGTTCCCGAGAGTAGGTTACTAATTATTTGCGTGTGCCAAGAGGGGGTTACTAGTTGGTGATTTTGCCACGTGATGTTTGCCTTAGTTACGCCACTCCTCTCAGCAGTAGCACGCAGAACTTGAAGCAGTCTAGCAGGAGGTGCACCGGCGTGCGTGGCAGCCTGTGCCTGCGTGCATTCGTTTCCCACCCAAGGACTGGCGCAGCGGCTGCGTCCTTGCCACAGCCCCGCCCCGGAATGCCTCGCCCCCGGAATGCCTGGCCGTGCCCCCGTCGTGCCCCGCCCAGCCCCATTGTTGCTACGCCACAGTTTGAATCCCACCACCATGGGAACCTGTTACTAAAATGTTTGGATCCCACCACTGGTGTATTTTATTTCCTTTGTCTCATGTGCATAGAACCTGACAACATGTCTAAAATATCTGCTCTGTTATTACTTGTGTTTTATTGAGTTGATGTCAACTCAACAACAACAACAACAACAAGGAGACCCCTCACCTCTTTGCCGCGGGGAAGTAGCGAGAGCAGGAGGAGCCGTCCCATGCGCAGTAGGGGTCCCGAGCGAGGCAGCACTCGGCACAGGCTTTCCCATACACGTCACAGCGGTGTAAGGGAAGCTGGGAAACACCGACAGCTGAGCCGATGTAGAGCTGTTGCTGTGGAGGAGGGGAAGGAAAGAAGAAACAGGGATTTGTCACACAGGCATCTAAAACAGGCAGCGAAAGAATAATGCCTTTCCTATGGTTGCACTCCTCCATTGGAATCCAGCCTCTGCATCCTGCTACGATGTCTACGAAAAGACACGTCTCCCTCTGACCTCTGCAGGGGCATATCAAATGGGCAATCTGCATTGACACAGCAGGAAACAAGAAAGTGGGTTGATTTGCTTTTTAGGCCCTGTAGGATAGGGCTGCCACCTCTGGGTTGGAAATCCTTGGAAACCTGACAGTGGAGACTGTGGGTGGGGTTTGAAGATGGGAGTAGGGGTTGGCCCCCCCCAAAAGCCCTGGTATTTTTTTCAATTATTAGACCTGGACATTTTTTTTAAAAAGCAGATGCTACATATTGACTTTTATTGTTTTTCCCCCCAAAATGTTTTGTGTTATTAAACCCAACCCCCAAAATATGTACCACCTGCTGCCTTGGAAACCCATGTGGACTTCAAAGGAAGGCAGAGAGTTGAGCTGCGGGCCTGGCCTGGCTGGGTCCCTGGTGGGCCTCTGCGAGTAGCAGAATGCTGGACTAGATGGACTCTGGTCTGATCCAGCAGGCTAGTTCTTACGTCCTTATGTTCTTATACTGCTGGCTCCACCTCCAAAATGCACGTGAACTTCAGAGGAGCATCCCATGGTTGAATGTTGGCCCTGGCCAGGCTGCAGGAAAGGGAGGGAAGGAGTCTTTTTCTTTTAAAGTGGTGGGCAAACAGGCCCAAAAATGCCGAGAAAATTCAGCATTTTTGGCTCCCTTTTATTGTTGTCCTTTCTGCCAACTGTTTAAATTGCCACCTATTTTTCAGTTTTATTTTCTGGTTTGGGTTCACCAAATGCTGACCCTCAAGGTGGGAGGGACCTCAGCAGGGTAAAATGCCACAGAATTCACTCTCCAAAGCATCACTGTTTCCCAGGGAAACTGGTCTCTATACTCTGGAGATCAGTTGTACTTCCAGGATATTTCAGGCCTACCAGGAGCGTGGCAATTCTACTGTTGGGACATCCCATCAGTGGATACAGGCTGGATATTCACACTGATTCTGATATGATATAGGACCAAGCCAGGACCAAGCAGACTCAGACGCCTTTTTAGCTATGGTGGAGCAAGTTGCTCTTTGCTGGGCCAGAGCCCTTCTGGAATCAAGGCGTCCACACAGAAGTGTTTGTAAATTCAGCCACAAGAGCCATTTCTGCAGCCATGTAATCAAATGGAAAACGATGGAAGACAAGACATTGGCTCAAAGTAACACTGTACACATGGCTTCTCCAATGGCTGCAGGCTTCTCTATTCTCTGAGGGCAGCTCTATCCAATCAAGGACCAAGTGGGGAAGGAACCAGTAAGCTGGGAATAATGTCTTTTGCTCTGTCTAGCTGAGGTACATGGCTCAAGGTCATCATATTCTTCTAGGCACATTTCCAGCTTAGCTGAATACAGGAACCAGAACATTCAAGACTTGAAAACAGCCCTGTTCTAGAATCAGGAATAAGAACTTCCTCGAACGGACTTTCAATACAGAGAAGTAATATTGCCAGTCTCATGACAGGACCTGGAGATCTTCCTGAATTACAACTGATCTCCAGGCTACAGCCAACTGTTCCCCTGGAGAAAATGGCTGCTTTGGAAGGTGGACTCTCGGTCATTATGTCGCACTGAGGTCTCTCTCTTCCTCAAATTCAGCTCTCCCTAGGTTCTATGCCTGAATGTTCAGGACTTTCCCAACCTGGAGCTGGCTACCCCACAGAGACTCAAAGTCAGAAGCTAGTTCTCCCAATCTCTCACAAATCCCATTCTCGCCTCTTCCCCATTTTCACCCAAGGCTGGGCTGATTCTTATAGATTTCATTTTGGATGAATAATTAGGCCTTTGTTAGCCGGAGAGAGAATGTTCATATCACAAATGTGTTTTCCCAAGTATCAGGGAAAATTGTGATTCCTGCTGAATATGTAGAGGCCTTTGAAGGAGAAGCTGGTCTTAAACATATGGACTCATTCTTGAATATAATCGGCAGCTTTCAGAAGAATGTTCTTGTAAAAATAAATGAAAAGGAGAACATTCTAGTATCATATGAACACACATGTATAACTGGACAGGTTTGAGGTGATAAAATACAATGTATTTGACATCAAATACATTTATTTTAAACAGTCTTCCAATATAGAGTGGGGTTCCCAGCTGGACATGGCAGAATTCTCAGTACAAAGTTGGACTTTCATTGTTCATTATCCTTTTAAAATTAAAAACCATGCCAATTGCACACGTGGTTTCCATCTTTTTTTTTAAAAAAATTCTTTTGTTTTTAAGTTATACCATACCAGTAGTAAAAGCCCGTTTTAAGAGGCAATAAAACGGGTTCTTGGAGTGGGGGAAGTGCCGGCTATGTTCCCAGCCCAACTTCTCTGCCCAAACCTTGCCACTTCTCCACCCCCCCACAACTCACCATTCACCACTTCTGTTGGATAGGTTTGCTACTGGCGTGAGTGTATGGGATTGGGGAGGGCCCAGTGGAAGAGTGGCTTTCTGTCCTTTCAGCCTGGCTAGGTTTTTCGGTGGGATAACAGTGCACGGGGGAATGGGAAGGGCTTTTGGCAGGACCTTTTGGACATTGGAGGCTTGGGGGGGGGTTCTGGGGAACCAGGAAGTGTTGGCAGGCTTGGTTAAGCAGCGGGCACCATGTGGCGCTGCCCCACCAACAGGGCTGGGCTTTTGGGGTGGTGGGAGGGGGGAGCCGGGAGGGTGTGGGCGGACCCTGCTAAGCAGCGAGCGCTAAGGCAAATTTACAAAACTGTCTTGTAAAAGTATCTTGTCTCAAATTATCCTTAAAGGCACAAAAGGTTCCAAAATATCTATCAAAAACTACCTCATGATTTAGCAGTACTTATTTGAATACAACATAATAACCTATTTGTCTATATAGCAACATGAATCCAACTAGGGAGTTCCAAAAACCTTGGGAAACACCTGGGGGGGTGGAGCCTGAGAATGCTGGGGTTTGGGGAAGGGTGGGAGTTCAATGTAATTCAAGGAGGTCTCAGCCATCACCCAGAGGTGGGCAAACCTAGGGATAGGTAAGCAAAGAAGCTATTATAGTTTCAGAGCTGCCAAATTTGGAGAAAGGAATCTCCCTGCCACACATGTGCACAGACTCTACAAAATCTAGCCAGAAAACCTCCTGGCATTTCCTGGCAGTATGACACCTTCAGATTTAGCAAGAGGAATACTTGGGTTCCATTTTCATCACTACTTAATCATAAATAAAGACTTTCTCAATTCTTTGTCGGTCAGGTATTTGTTAAGAAACTTCAAACATTTCTGGAAAAGGATGGGATGCAGCTGGCATAACTATCCATTCAGAGAACCAAATTAACAATTCTGAAATGTTGTGTCCCGTCAATGTTTAAATAGCTCACGGTTGTGCCTGCAGTACCTGCTTTGTGGAAATCTTCATGGCTGAAATAGCTGTGGGTTCCTGGAAGATGGAAAGAAAGAATTCAACCTCAGAGATGCATTCGGTCATTTCCTCAACAGAATGAGAACTAAGTTTCAGAGCGTAGCCCTGTGGGTCTGCAGTAGAACAGTCAGAGTCAAGTCCTATAGCACCTTAGTGACTGACAAGAGTTTCAAGATCCACCTTTCCCAGTGGTGGGTTCCAAAAATTTTAGTAACAGGTTCCCATGGTGGTGGGATTCAAACAGTGGTGTAGCGCCAATGGAGCTGGGTGGGGCATGATGGGGGTGTGGCCGGGCATCCCGGGGGTGGGGCATTGCTGGGCGGGGCTGTGGCAAGGACGCAGCCACTGCGCTGGTTCTTGGGCGGAAACGAATGCACGCAGGCGCAGGCTGCCATGCACACCGGTGCACCTCCTGCTAGACTGCTTCAAGTTCTGTGTGCTACTGCTGAGGAGCGGAGGAGGGGTGTAACTAAGGCAAAAATCACGTGGCAAAATCACCAATTAGTAACCCCCTCTTGGCACACACAAATAATTAGTAACCTACTCTCGGGAACCTGTGAGAACCTGCTGGATCCCACCTCTGACCTTTCCCCCTTTCGAGAGGGGGAAGCTGCAGATGGAGGATAGCACAAAGTCCTACTCCACAGATGTCAAACTTGCGCCCCTCTAGATGCTATGGACTACAGTTCCCATTATCCCAGCATGATACTGGCAGGGAATGATGGGAACTGTAGTCCATAACATCAGGAGGGCCGCGAGTTTGACACCTATGCCTACTGTAAGTGTGAAGAGTCTCGGTTTCCTTGTAGTTTCCTAAGATTGCTCCAGTTTCTGTCCAGGTATATTTACATAGTTCACACCATACTTTCACACACTTTATCTCCACTGACCCAATAGGGGGCAACTTACAGCTGCATGAAATCTAATCAAAAGGGCTGCCAACTCCAGGTTGGGAAATACCTGGAGATTTAGGCGGTGGAGCCTGAGGAAGGTAGGGTTTGGAGAGGGGCAGGACTCTAATGGGATATAATGCCAAATAATGCTAGATTCCAACTTCCAAAGTGGCCATTTATTCCAGGTGAACAGCTTTGTCACAAGGAGACCAACTGTCATCTCAGAAGAGCTCCAGTCACCACCTGGAAGTTGGCAACCCTACTAATAAAGCAGACTCCCTGCTTAGTAGTGGCAGATGTTAGTTATGGGCTACAGTGAAGTATTTGCTGTTTCGGGTGACTCATAAACCAGGTTAAAAAAAGCAGTAAGTTATCAAGGTAATACATCTGGAATGCCTTCAGTAGGGCTGGGATTCTAAATTTTTAAAAAAAATACACACAGTACTTGGCACACTGGAATTCAGGCTGTTGAACTGATTCTTTGGTGACAGAAAATTAGATCCATACACCCCAGGGCCAGATGAAAACTCAGAAGTGATGGATTACATGAAATTTCAGATCAGATTTCCATACGAAACCCCTTAAGCACTGAGCAACCCCCCCTTGAACTCCATTTGCACCTGCAACGAAAAGGCGGCCAACATATTTTAACACAGCTAATAAGGAACTCTGAGCTATGCCAACATTCTGACAGGTGTATTCCCTGGCACACGCAACAACATGTTCCCATGTGGTTAGAGAATGAAGGTGCGAAAGAAGCACCTCTAATGGCTTCTGGAAGATTTATTTATTTATTTATTTATTCTTTCAACTTTTATACCGCCCTATCCTTGAAGGGCTCTGGGCGGTGTACAATAGGTAATCACATATAAAGATAAAACAGCTAAAGCCATTAAAAGCAGCGGTAAAAATAAAGGCTAAGCATGATAACTAAGTATTATAAATAAGGTGGCGTCCGGCAACCCATTTTTTAAATCCTCTCCCAAGAGGGAGGAACGACAAATCCAAAGGTGGCAGAAGGCCCAGGTATAAAGGGCCAGGGGGGCCGGGGGCACCATCAACGGCTGGTTCCACCAAAGGCCCGGCGGAACAACTCCGTCTTACAGGCCCTGCGGAATTCAGTAAGGTCCCGCAGGGCCCGGACAGCAGATGGAAGAGCATTCCACCAGGCTGGGGCCAGAGCCGTAAAGGCCCTGGCCCGTATGGAGGCCAGCCATATCATCGAGGGGCAGGGGACCACTAGTAAGTTGGCCTCCACTGAACGAAGAGGCCGTACAGGGACTTCTCCTCATTTGCTTCCCTCCTCCTCCTGCTCATAAGCCAGTTTGTTGGCCCACTTTTGTATTCTTTTTTGTACGTTGGACCTTTGATAGGATCTCAGTTACGGCTCTAGATCTGAGTTACGGCTCTAGATCAGTGGTTCTCAACCTGGGGCATGCATACCTCCGGGGGTATGCGCTACAGCATTTGGGGATTGTGCAGAAAAAAATTACAGAATGGGCTTGCTAATTTGGGGATACAATTTTAGGGAAATAGGTGACCAAGGGGTACGTGAGTGAAAACGGTTGGGAACCACTGCTCTAGGTTATCGCAGCTCTAAGATATTTAACGTGCTTATCCATTCTACTCACATCTTTGTATTATTTATACCAAATCCCTCCACAGCACATTTGTCACATGAAACATTCATCCTTCTCACTATGAAACATCCAAACATTTACTCGTACCATACATAACAATTAACCAGTAATCCCATTAATGCATGACTAGAACATATGTAGCATATTCCCCTTTTAATTAGGGACCTTCACTGATATTATTGCTCCGGGCCTTCCTGCTTTTTTAATTATTTGCAATTTAATTATGATTTAAACTATTTTATTCCCACGATTTCCTCATCTTTTCCATACCACTTGAGCATGAAATCAGCCTGCCCTTGGCCTGAGCTGGCTCAAATGCTCACTTAATAAAAACAGTGTTTTAAAAAAAACAGTATGCAGCTTCGTGTCAAGAAAAAAAGGGGGGCAAGAAGGATCTGGCTGTAAATGCATCGGGCTGCCAGCCCAGCTCCAAGTTGCAGCAAGAACATTGCTGGGAAATGGGGGGCAGAGACTGACAAAATGGCATTGTGAACTGCTGTGATGTCACTTCCACCTACAAACTCAGAAATGGCATCACCACATCCTGGGACACCCTAGGATTTTGTGTAGGGATGCCAGCCTCCAAGTGGGACATGGGGAATCCCCCAGAACTACAGCTCATTTCCAGACTGCCGAGATCAGTTTCTTTGGAGAAACTGTTGTAGAGACTGGATTCTATGACACTGTACCCCAGAGGGGTCCCTGTCCTAACCAGACCCCACCCCCAAATCTGCAGGCATTTCTCAACCTGGATCTGTCAACACTTCCAGCACCCCTGCCTGTGGCCAGGGCAGATGTAGCATCCCTGATTTCAGCCAATCTCTATCATACAAATAACAGAGACTGGGGAAACCAGTGTGGCATGAGAGCCAGTGTGGAGTAGTGGTTAGAAGCAGTTGACTCTAATCTAATGAATTTCCTAGACAGTGAGAACAGTTTGCTAGTCTGCCTAAGGTAGTCTTGAAGGAGAGCTGAGGAGGCTAGAGTTAGGCTTTCTTCTACTGAGCGGAAGGTTAGGAGATCCAAGCTCCCTTCTAGATTCAGCGTTATGAGACTTGGAAATAAGGAATTCTATAAATAGCAGAATAGCGTGCTTACTTATATGACAAAGAGATCTAGTAATCACAATGGAACATGGAAAGTTAAAAATAATATACAGTTCACGTTGAGGAGTACTTGGACTGCCCTTCAAAGATTCTGAGACTTTCCCTGTATATAATATTTTCGTTTCTTTCGCTTGAGACAGTTCAAAGTCAGTATGCAATGCTGCGAGATGCTTATTTGTCATGTCACAAAAAATGTTCAAAATCAGTTAACAGTTTCCACTTCACCCCGGCCTTAATGACATTTGCATATATGTTGGATTAATGTTGTATATTTTTGTGAGGAAAAGACAGGCAGAAAAGTCTTTGGTTATGCAGATGGTTTAAACTGTAAATTGCAAACAGTGGTATCTATTGATTTTAACATTCCATGAACCATAAAGGATCACTGATACCATCTCTTGTCATCAACACACGATTGGTTCCAAACACTAGTAACCAAGACTTTGACTGACAAGCTCATTAGAAGGGCTCACTGGATTCTTCTACAATAAACTCTGTTTTCAGCTGCCTGGGGAAGAAAAAACAGATAACCTGAAATTTCAGCCAGACTTACCCGAAAGACTGTCATTTCTTCTAGTAAAACTTCCTCCAAATCATGCCAAGTTTCTTTAGGAATAGAAACAACTTTCAAAACAGTCCCCATATCTGAGAGAAAGAGAGATAGATTTTTTTTCCAGTTTTAGGTCAGCAGAAGGTTAAGATCCCCATTATATTTCAAAAAGAGGATTTTGCAGTAGAGGTTTCTTTAAACTTGATTCCATAAAATGTACATTTACCTCGTAAATGATCTAGAATGTTCTCAAAGGTTTCCTGAGTAGGATTAGGCTGAAACCTCATTTCAAAATAAATAACTAAACTGGCTAAATAATCCAGACCTGAACCATTTTTATTGTTAGCAACTGTATAATATTACTGATGAAATGTCATTTGCCACAAATGTATATGTAAATTGTGGAATGACCCCAAGCTTTGGCTCGGCCCAGTCAGGAAGCTTCTCCAAGTATTCTTGAAGGCGTTCACAGCTGCAACTCCGAGAGGAACACATCTCACCTTCACATGGCTCAGAAGATGCCAGCCATAGATACAGGTGAAACGTTAGGAGCAAAAACTACCAGACCCCTGGCCACAAATCTCAGAAAATCCACAACTGCCAAGCTTCTCTAAGGTTGTTCAGACAAGTTCAAGGACTGCATAGCTCTCTGTACTCCAAAATCTCTTTGAACTGTGGCATCATGTGGCCTAGCTCAGGGATTCTACAGTTCCCTGAAGAGTTAACAACCAATGTTTGGGAAAATCTGCCCACTTCCTGCCAGGATTCAGGACCTGAAAGAAAATAATTTAGAGAAGGCACCAAAAGGGATGGGCTTTGAAACCACGAAGAGAAAAGAAAAATGGAGACTCAGATCCAGCAAAGGGCCGTTGTGGGATTTGAGAGGCACATTTTTGAAAGCCGACGGCAGAGGTCTGATGTCAGCAGATGCGTCTCTGAACTGTAGATGTTGCTTTCAGGCGGAAGAGATTTACCCTTGAAAACTCTATCATCCACAATCATTTCAGGCTTCTGGAAATTCAATTATTCCTTGAACGGCTCAGTTTCCTTCAGTCATATAGCTGTCAGAGGCATAGGAGGAAGGGCCAATCAAAAATAGTGGCTGCCAACTTTCCTCTGCCTTCAACAACCAGATCCGCAGATGTTAAATGGTGACAACACATCTGTCTTTATCATGGCAAGCTTCCATTTGCTGTTGATAGACAAAACAGCAAACTTTTTCAAGCGAGGATTTTTCTTCCTTAACAGAGTGATCTAAGAATAAAGGAACAAACAACCCTGACTAATCAAAGCAGCTAGACGAAAGGAAGGAATGCCTGCTACAGCTTTAGCACCAATATGGCAATTATGGTCTGGAAGAAAATCTACCCAATTCATGAGTATCAAGATTGGAAGACTTTGATCTTCTGAAAACAAAGAAGGTGTGTCTGTGCATTGGAGCCTCATTGGTGTTCCTTTGAACTCTGTGTTTCAAGAGCCAAACAGGTTGGTGGGTGGAGTGGGAGCCCAGCAGGTCAACATGACACATCCTTCCATTCAGCCTTTAAATCCATTTTTGTTTCAGAGGTACCTGCCATGATTCAAAGTTTGCTGCACCATAAAGCCTTTCATGTCAAATGTGAAGCATGTTAATCACTGTGGCAACGCTGTGTAAGCCTCAGGCCCCCGAAGAGAAGCTTTACCTGAATTCTATATCAGTTTTTATGGGATAGCAATTTACACAAATGGAACCAGATTCAGCAAGCTGGCTTGCTTGAGAAGATAAAGTTACTGTTAATTCATGTTTAATGACAGATGGAGTCAGACTGTACTAAATGTTTTCTCCCACCAATCAAATTATCAGGGTAAATGGATGTGTTGAAATGTGGATTTTGGCCTGAGGGAGAAAGATTAAAAGGGACTTCTGATACAGGTAGTGGAAGAACAAAACACTGGCTTGCACAGTTTTTACAGACACAGAATTCTGAAGCCCAGAGAAGCAATGTATGTAACATCATGGTCCTTTCCAACAAGACCCTTGAACAAAATGTGAATTTAGGATCACCAGGTTCTCCCCAGCCTCTGGAAGTGGACTGCGGGGAAGGGCTGCCATATCCAGCTTGGAAAACTCCTGGAGATTTAGGGGTTGCACCCTGGGGAAGACAGGGATACATTTCCATACAGTCCATTCTCCAAAACATCCATTTCTCCAGGAGAACTGATCTCTATAGCCTGAAGATGAACTGTAATTCTGGGGGATCTCCAGGTTTGTAGAGTAGCCTCTCTGATTCTTCTTTTCTCTCAACAAATGAGAAACTAAGGCCCTTTCCGCACGGGCCAAATGAAGCGTCCCAGGGATGGCAAAAATGCCGTCCCTGGGAGAGCGTTTGCATGGTCGGAATTGCTGCATTGCAGCAGCACCACCCTGCCTTTCCCTGGGTGGTGTGAAGCCGTCCCTGACAACCTCGCTCATTGAGCTAGGTTTTCAAAAAACTGCATCTTCCTGGTGGTGCGGTGCAAACCGCAACGCAGGGAAGCAAAGTGCACCCCATCGCTCCCACTCACCTGCCTCTCCAGGTCCCTCTAGAGTGTTGGTGGCAAACCTTTGGCACTCCAGATGTTTTGGACTACAATTCCCATCAGCCCCTTCCAGCATGGCCAATAGGCCGTGCTGGCAGGGGCTGATGGGAATTGTAGTCCAACACATCTGGAGTGCCAAAGGTTCGCCACCACTGCTCTAGAGGACTGCAGGGACCCGCCCACACTGTCCTCCGACCTCCAGGGGTCGGAGAGCAGCATAGACGGGTCCCTGCAGCCCTCCAGAGTGACGCTGGAGAGGCAGGTGAGTGGGGAGCGACTGAGAGGCAGCTCCGTGCGGAGCCGCCTCTCCAGCTAGGGAGGGAGCCAGGACTGCTCGTGCGAGCAGTCCTCACACCTCCATCAGCATAAATTATGGCGGTGGAGAAGTGCTGCCGCCGCCATGAACAAAAGGCCCAAGAGGCAGTCCTCTGTTGAACATGTCTGATAGTTCTCAGTGTTAAATCCCAGTTTCCTCTGATCACTATCCCAAAATATGCTAGTGGATCTAGCTAGGACAGCAGTTTGGAAGGGTTCCAGCATATGCAGAGGTGCCCCTTGGAGGCTTTCAAGGCTCTGGAGTGGAAGAAGAATTTGGATTTATAAGCTGCTTTTCTGTATCTTTAATGAGTCTCAAAACAGCTTACAACTCTTTCCCTGAGAGAACTGTGATTAGCCCAAGGTCACCCAGCAGGCTTCATGTGTAGGAGCAGGGAAACAAATGCAGTTCATCAGATCAGAGTCTGCTGCTCATGTGGAGGAGTGGGGAATCAAACCTAGTTCTCCAAATTAGAGTCTAATTAGAGTCTGATTTCTGTGTATAACTGATAGTTTTAAATGTGATTTATTATTTGATTGTTTTCAGATGTGTTTATTATTTTATTATTAACAGCAAAGGAGGCTGGAAATGTCAATGCAATATAAATAAATACATCTTCCAGAAGGCCCTCCATATTAGTTTGCTGCTGAACAAATCAAAACAAAATTCTAAAGTCTCATGGGGAAAAACAGGGTTCCCCTTACCTGTAACTATTGTTAATCGAGTGGTCACCTCTGCAGTCATACATAGGCCACCACAGTGCATGTGCAGGCCTGCTGTGGAGAAAATTTTAATCTCAGATCTCTAGAGCAGCCATTCTCAACCAGGGTACCGTGGTACCCTGGGGTGCCGTGAGCATGTCCCAGGGGTACCGCGGCAACACTACCGCCCCCCCCTCATTTTGTGGTGTCTCCCACCGGCACCAGCAAGGACATGGAGCTGGCCCATGGGGCAGGGCCTGCCACAAGGTCAGCAGCCACCCCCACCCCCAGTGCTTCCCTTCACCCTGGGAGGGGAAGATGGGGTGTGTGGCAAGCAGGGGCAATGGGAGGGGAAGGTGGAGGGTGGCAGCAGGGGTACCGTGGGATATGAAGAGTGAGGTCAAGGGTACCCTGACCTCGAAAAGGTTGGTAAACACTGCTCTAGAGGGTGCTCTAGAGGGTGCTCCAGTATAAAAGGCAGGGGCAGAGTTCCCTTCCCTCAGTTCCTCACTTTTGCCTTTGGAGAAAATTAGCATTACACAATATATTTGTCAGAGCTCACAGCGAGCCAGAAGGGAGGGATGTTTTACAGGTCTTTTTAGGGGGAAGCTCTGAAGCACCTCTTCTGAGTAATGTTGGACTGTGGTTTGAACTCTTTTAGGCACTGTAGCTAGAGGCGGGGAGTTTGAAACAGGTCCATCTGAAATGATGATGATCAGAGTCATCTCTCTGGACTCAGTCGTGGAATGGCGCACAGAGGATTGTCAGAAGCAATGCCAGACAAGATTTTCTCCCATTAGAGTGGCTTGTAGGCATGACGCTCTGTCATGCCTCACTTTGGGAATAAATTGCCTACATATGGGGCACCTCGAGACAACATGTTTTTCACTGAGGCACAGTAAATAAAGTGTGCCATCATCTGCATGGGGGATTTTGCCTTTTGTGGCCATTTTTTTTTAAAAAAAGGCTTTTCACTCTGAAGTTTTCCTGACAATGAGTTCACTCTGCAAAAAGCAAAACAGATACAAAAGCTGCAATTCTTCTGCACAGAGCTCCAAAGGAACAAATCTCTCTTCACGGTGGCAGAGAAAGAACGGAGGGAAGAGCACTCCACCTCCTCTTGTTACAATAGAAAAAACAGGAAAGCTGCATGGAGCAGGGGGGGGGGGGAGAGCAGCCTCCGGAATATTTGACTTTCAAACTCTCTCAGTGGTAGTAGATCTACACAAGCGCACTAATCATATGCACAGTGATGACCTAACAGATTTATTTCGGTTAAGTTTTCATCCATGGGACTGTTATATCATCATACAGCTGCCAGTCTTAAAATGTCACGAGACCCTTTGTTGTTTGTGCATACAGAAAAAGTTATTTTGAGAAGAAGCAAAAAGGCCGTAACTTATTAAACTTACTTCACAGTAATCTGATTCTAGGAAGGCAAATAATACAGAACAATTGTCTCTCCTCACATCAGTAGGGTTGAAATGAGCCTATGGATGGCTGCTCTTCACACCCATACTTTATTTCAGATGAAAAATAAACATCCTCATGTTGGTTAGCAGAACAGAGAATGTTGGGAGGCTGGGACATGTTATAGAGTGACCTACTGTGGTCCTCAACATTCCTGCTAAGAAAGAAATAGGGTAAAAGCTCTTCACTGTGCCCCAGGGCTCCATATTTCACTGCACAACCATCACATGGGTCAGCCATATGCTGGGCTTTGGAATACATGCCTGCAAGACAAGCCATGGGGTCTGCTAGGCAAGGCACACATTAGAAGACTCTGAGTCAATTGTACAAAATAATGGCACATAAAGTCAAGACCACAGAATCTGCAAAAGGACAAGGCTGGCCAATTCCACTACCATCAGTGGAAATATGTGACAGAATCCTCTCCAATAATGAAAGCAAACAAATACTCGGCATCAAGGTGAAGAGATTATGACTGTCTTCCACTGTTGTGCAGGATTTATCTATCATATTTTTACTCCCCTTTTTCTTCTCACAGGGGGTTCAGAGTAGCATGCTTGGCTTTTCTTTCCCTACGCCACTGCCTACGCATAGCACCAAGCTATGTGCCTACGCAGTGGCATAGTGGCTAAGATCAGGTGCACTCTGATCTGGAGGAACCGGGTTTGATTCCCAGCTCTGCCGCTTAAGTTGTAGAGGCTTATCTGGGGAATTCAGAGTAGCCTGTGCACTCCCACACATGCCAGCTGGGTGACCTTGGGCTAGTCACAGTTTTTCAGAGCTCTCTCAGCCCCACCCACCTCACAGGGTGTTTGTTGTGAGGGGGGAAGGGCAAGGAGATTGTAAGCCCCTTTGAGTCTCCTACAGGAGAGAAAGGGGGGATATAAATCCAAACTCTTCTTCTTCTTCTGTTTTATCTTCACATCAACATTGCTGCCTCAACTATCGAGATAAAATAGCTGGCCCAAGGTAACCCAATGAGCATCATGTCTGAGGGGGATTTGAGCCCCTCTCCTAATCCGGATCTTTTATGACTATACCACACTTACTCAGGTAAGGACCTTGAGGCACCAGGGGGGATTTTCTTTGCAGCAATGTTTTTATAATAAAGCTGAAGATCGCAATGGACTTCTGCAGAGGACATTTCAATGGACAGAAGCAGCGTGAAGCAAATGGCCTCTTGCACCTAGCTCTAACATTCCAACCTGTTTCTGACATCAGCTGATCAAACCTTACCTGTTCCAATGAACATGACGTCATACTGGCCGTCCTCAGCATCCACCCGATCGACGACAATTTGTGTGAACTGGTAATCCACATCGGTTTTGATCATGACAGGGCGGTTATTGATGGGGAATACAGGGTTGTACATAGCTGGGTGGCTTCTTACAAATGTAATGACTTCATCGGGAAGGTCCTTAGTAGAGTCAAAGCCACCGAATGTTTTACTTGGACACTGGTGAAGGCAACAAGAGAATATTGTCAGTGCACTGGCTGCCCCTGCTGGCAAGATCATAATGGTGACATTCCCATATGCCTTCATTCCCAGCTGGATGTCTTTGCTGCCTATTCACTTTTGTTGACCACCTGGTGATCTGCCTCTTGGGCTCAGAGTCACCCCATGCCCCTGTCCGGCTGCTAAGGTCTGTGACAAGGCAACAGCCCTGCTCACAGACGTGCTTCACTTTCCGTCCACCCCTTCCTGGGGGCACTTTTTTTGGGTGTGTGTGTGTGCAATTTCAGTATTTGCCCTGGGCACCATTTTCTGTAGGCATGTCCCTGGGCTTACTGCAAAGGTCATCAGTGGATCTGCCAGTGCTGAGCACCAAGCTATGTGCAGTTTCCAAGTGGAAGCTTCAAACTCTTCATGCAATCCTGGCTGGCTTATGAGATCTCCCCTGGCCCCACATCCCTTCTGTCTATATTGCTGTGATCTGGTTAGTTCCTGGTTCAAATCTTAGCTCTACCAACATCTTGCTCAAGGCATAACTGTATCACCGTTACCTCCATAATAGCAACCACGTAAGGAGGGCAGACCAACGTTACATGAAATCCTTTCAGAACTTGAAAAATTAAGTGCCATGGGTATTGTATTTACATTTATCTTGAATAAAGAATGCCCGGTTATCACTTTCTATCTCCTCCTGAAAGGCCGAGTTGTAATTAAACAATCCGGATCTTGCAAGATATTCAATAGGGGCAAAAATCAATTGTCTTCGCCATCACCTTCATAAGACTATTAATCATTTATTAGAGAGGAATTTTTTTAAAAAAACCTTGCCAACAATTGCCTTGGCAATGCCTTCCACATGGCAGCAATACCATCCTATTGTAGCCAAGTTTTATTACATATTGGACTGGTTTTTTTTTCAGCCAACCATTTCATTCTGGTGCACTTCCTAGCAACAAAATCCTAGCATCCACTTTTATTAGCCAATGTCAAAGCCTGAGATAACTGCGGATCAAACACAATTAAAAACCAGGGGTCCCTTTTTTTTAATCAATGCCACATTCTAGCTGTTAAATAATACCAACAATTCACAACAGTTTTTGTAGCCTGTAGCAATTTTGTATTGTTTTTTTTTAAAAATCTCACATTTCCTATCTCCAAGGATGCCTTTATTTCCAGGTGGAATGCAATACTGATTGCTTGAATTCATTAGATAATGATTAATCACAAAATATATGTGAACTGCCTTGAACCAGAAAAGTAATTTATAAATGATGGGTATTGTGAAGCAGCTAGGATTCCTACACCAGAGCATATGTGAATAAACCATACCGCAAGGGACGTTGGAACAACCCCCCCCCCCCCCACTTCAAATTCTTGAGATTGGATGCATGTTGTAATTAAGGGCACTCAAGCATTTTCTGTTAAAATAACATTTTGTTTATATGTTGAGATCAGCACCATCAAACACTTGAAAAAAGGGTCAGAAGAAACACAAAACTGCTATCTTGCAATGCTGTGTACTAGCTGCAAATTTTCCCCAAACCACTGCCTGCCCTGAGGGGGGAAAATCAGTTTGCAAAACATATTGCCTCTTGAGTAAGCATGAACACTCCAAGCAAAATACATTTCTTTTCCTTTTCTGTGGGTTCAGTATTTCCAAAGGATACAGTAATATTTCTTAAGCTTTGTGGTTAAGAAAGCCACATCCTTAACATACTGGCTGAGCCCTCTTCCCAACTTAGCTTGGGAGTATGCATTTCCAAGCCTAGGAACTTGAAATGGAATGACCAAGGCTTTCTTAGATGTGGAGAAATGCATCTTGGGAAATAGTGCTCCCCTCCCCCCTTGCTTTCCTCCTCAGCCAGATGGCTGCACTGGGGAGCACATTTTTCAAGTGCTACACAGACTCAATTCTTGAGAATCCCCCCTGAAGTCATTTTGGATCTGGAAAATTGGTGTGTGGGCTGGAGAAACCCTCTTCCTACAGTGCTGTGGTGCAGATACAAATCAGGCTTGAAGAATTAGTTCCTTACATCTGCCCACATGGACAATTAGTTGGTTCCAGAAAACCCATATCCAACACAGTGAAAAGGTAATGACTAAATTGGTCCCACATTAGGTGTTTTTAGAAGGTGACCTGGGACACAGTAATCAAGTGACCAGTAGCTACTGAGCAAACCAACTGCCACTTAGGCTGTCCTCTGCACAGAAACAAAACAAGTATTCAACAGAATCAACAAAAAATGGGCCTATCAGCCAAGTTATGGGGGTGCCTCCGGAACTCTGGCATCACCCAATGGAACCTTGCTGGTGACCACGGCTAGCTCAGCCAAGTCATCAATGGCAAAAGGATCAGAAGAGGTAGAAGCAGAACCCTCCTCTGTCCTGGCTAGAACATTCCATGGTCATTAAAGAGAATTCCCTCCACTTTTTTTCTCAGACTGGTTCCTTTTAAGGGGATTGCCCTTCATTGGTCTCTGGATTGCCTGAGCCAGGAGCGAGCTTGCCTTGGAACCATGGGATTGGGTACTCTGCCTGTTTGTCTTTGCTTTGTCTCCCTCCTCCAAGCCCCACGAGCTGCTTTTCCTGAAACCCTCTTCCAAATCCCCCTTTCACCTGTGTGAGTGCAGCTGCATTAGCCTCCCTTATAGCTCTGCTGATGAAGGTGGAGTCTGGCTATGCTCTGCTTGGGCTTTCGCCCCACCCTCAATTTCCCAGCGTGGGAAGGAAGCCCTCTTTCCTGGCTCCTCAAGAGAAGCCCTCTCCTCTGGCTTCCCTTAATCTGTTGCCTTCCTCCTCCACCACCTAGTCCTGTGGCACCCCAATGAATTCTGGTCCTGTGTGCTTGGTCTGGTAAGTGAGGCCAAGAGCTCCAGGACCAGTAAGTTTGAATGTCAACCACCTTTTTGCACAGTCCACTATTTATGAATTAAAAGAACTAAGTGCTAAATCATTTTAATGAATTCATCCTTTATTATGTTATATTGATTTCTGACTTAGGATAAAAAGGGCAACCATAAATCTAGCATCTAATTCTTATCTGTCCATAGTCCAGTGTCTGTCATGCATGCTAGAACTAGTGCTAAATTCAATTGGGAGGATATGAAAGGGCGTTTGCTGTTCCCCAGTCAGAAGGTTAATTTTTTTCTGGCCCCCTTTCAAAACTTCAATGGAAATTTCAATAGGAAAAAGCAAACATTCAATCGGAATTTCCTTCTGATAGATCAGGGTCCACCCAAGTAAAGGCCGGTTGGTACTTCTTCGGCATCATCTAAACTTCTAGTGAGTCAGCACACTTACTGTTCCCGGCCTTGGGTATGGCACTCTTCCTTGGTAGGGAACCCATTGGTAGTTGGGTCCATCTCGGTGAGCATATGGACCCAGGAACACTCGCCTCACGTCAGTCATGCTGAACATGCACACTGCCGATCCTTTGAAGATGTTACTGGAAACATAAATGGTGGGTATGAGGGATGGAAGATGATTGTCTGCCCATTAGTTATCAATTGTGGCACCACATATAATTAGAAATACAGTTTTTGACATCCTTTATTTTTGCTGTAAAACACAAACTCTGCTAAAGGTCTATAATACATTCCAAAAGGAAAGATCTTTGAAGTTGGGATGATGTTGAACAATTCACTTGGGGAACATTGCATATTATTTACTTTCCCTTTCCTTTCAGTTCTCAAGATTTTGGTTTCTGAGTTCTTCCTTAAGCTTTGGTGACCCATTTTTGTCTTCTGTGCCATCCCAGGATGGAGCATAGGCTCATTCTGCACATGCAGAATAATGCACTTTCAAACTGCTTTCAGTGCTCTTTGAAGCTGTGCGGAATGGCAAAATCCACTTGCAAACAGTTGTGAAAGTGGTTTGAAAACACATTATTTTGCGTGTGCAGAAGGGGCCTTAGAGAAGATCGGTGACATGATCTGTTTGTAAGCCACGCAAGCAACAAACCTCTGAAAGAGCCTGGAGTTGCTCATATGGTTTGTAAATTATCTCATACAATCACAACACAGATCTATCTAGCCAAGGAAAAACGACGAAGAAGAACTCTGCTGCCAGCAGAAGCTTTTGGATGGAAATGAGAAGTCTAATTCAGGATGCCAAAGGCAATAAAAACTCCTCGAGCCCTAATGTATTGTAGAAATATATGCAGAAAAAAATTCTTTCCATCTGTGTGGCCACAGATGATCATCATCAACCCTGAAGGGTTGATGATGTACCTTGCTCATAAGGAAAGTCCAGTTCATTGACCTCTGGCATCTACTGGTTTCCAGGGGTTCAAAGGTTAAGAAAATACCTCCCTTTTAAAATGACCATCTTAACAAAGCAAGCTGTTTAACACAGCCAGTCGCCACAAATGCCCCTACAAGTAAAAAGATATATTCTGTACCTGGAAGTTGTAAATACTCCATAGACCACTGGATTTTTAGGGTCTTTTGAGTTCATTAGAAACACATCCTCTGTCAAAAGAAAGAAAGGAACAACAACAACAACAATCTAGTCAGTTTCATAAAGAGCACGCAGCTGGATGGAGGGTTATTTTGCCCTCCCCACTGATTTTGGCCACTTACGGAGCTCGTCAAAATGTGTATCAATGCCATTGAGACCTGGGACGGAACAAATGAGGCGGGCCTTGAGAAATGTTGTCCACTTGTTGACAAGACTTCTGTGGCCACCAAAGTCATTCTAGAAAAAGAAGATTGGAGGGTGGGAGGTTAGAAGAGAAGATGAAATCAGGTTAGGTGAATGAACTGTAAACCACTCCCCACCCCTCTTTCAGACTGCCCAGGAAAAGAGTCAGGGAATTGCTGTGGGGAGTCTGAAGTGACATCTACCGGAGGCAGAGCCATGTTACAGAGCTAGAGTTGTCATATGCATGCTGGGGGTGGGGGATCCGCCTCTAAGGGTGTTGCCAGCAGGTGGCTGAAGAAAAAATAGATAAAAAGCTGTCAGCGATGCCATAATGTTTCTTCTAGGAAAAACCCAGAAGTGATGTCACACCACTCTAGAAATCACTAGAAACTCTATAGTTGTAGTGCAATCAGATCAAAACTGTCAAACCTGCCAGCAACAGGAATGGAAGTTGAATCCACACAGTATGCCCCTCTCTGCTTATTTATGACTACCTCTGTCTCCTGCCAATTTCTGCCTGCCCTCTGAAAAGTCTCTGTCAGCCAGAGGTGGAGGAGACTGGATGGCAACATGAGAGAGTATAGCTGGCAAGAAATCCAAGTCTGTGACACAACTACAAATGGAATAGGCACAGACTCAGTGAAGCTAAATGGGCACTTCTGGTTGAAGATGGATTCAAAGAAACACAGAATTGTGTTTGGAAGGTACTTCAGGGGTCATCTAGTACATTCCCCTGAACAGTGCGTGAAATTCACAGCTGTTCCCCTCCCCTCCAGTGACCCCTGTTCTATACTCAGAGGAAAGCAAAAAACCTCCAAGATATCAGGGCCAATCTGACCTAGAGGAAAATTCCTTCCTGACCCCAACGTGGTGATTGGCATTGCTCTGGGCGTGTAAGAAAGGGCCACAAAAGCTAATCACTAGCTCATCTCTACCTGTCCCCCCCCCCCCACAATCTGCCTAAATTCATAGTGAGTCTTAGAATCAGTACTGTTGTCACATGGTCATCTAGCCTCTGCTTAAAAATCTCTAAAGGAGCCTCCCCCCAATGAAACTTGTATCATTGAGGAACCATTCTAATTGTCATGAAGTCCTTTCTAATCTGGTATAGCCAAAACTCTTACAATTTAATTTCAACCTATTGATTCTGGTCTGCACTTCTGGGGCCACAGAAAATAATTCTGCTCTATACTTTCTACAGTAGCCCTTCAAATACACATGTGTATACCTGATCTTCATAACATGTCTATTCTGCATATGACCTCTGCACCATTTGTTCCTTGCCTTCATTTGCATTGATGCCCTTCTTTTCTTCATTGACACCTGTCCTTCTACTGAGCTCCTGAAGACAGAGCTGGCAATAACCTTTGGAATAAGACCCAGGCAAACAAAAGCCCTTTCGGTTACATTAATTTAAGTAGAGGAGACAGAACACATATTTGATTTGTACCCACTGTTGCCCTTAGGCCTTGGACAGGATGATGCCTGCAGTAGGCTTCCCCTTCCACAGTGTGATGATCCTACTCCATCTTTGCTGCTGTCACTGCCAGCTTACATGAACTCATAAAGCTACCTTAAGCTGAATAAGGCTCTTGGTTTATCAAGGTTGGTATTGTCCACTCAGGCTGGCAGCAGCTGTCCAGAATCTCAGGCAGAAGTCTTCCATATCATCTATCATCCTTGCTAGGAACTGAATCTGGGGCACCTTGTATGCCAAGCAGATGGTCCATCACTGAGCCACAGGCTCACCTCATATTTTCTTGGGGCCTTGCTTTCTTTCCCCAGCCCAGCCCATATGTACATCATTCCCTTCCACACCTGATGTAGCAACAGCAACCTCCAAGGAAACCAATTCAAAGCACCATGAAAGAAATTGGATTGGACTCATTATAGCCAGGATTTTGTTATTCAAGGATTGGTTACTGGAACAAGGATGGAAAAGCAGTTAGTCAAAGAGAAGACTTGATAGTTGCTGCTACTTAGCCACAACCGGAGAACAAGAGAGTGGGTCAGCAGGGTGGAAGAGAGATTTGTCCTTTCTCCACCGCCTATGATATCACTGGACATGTAATGAAGTTGAAAATTCAAAAGTGAGCTAGTTCTAAAAAAAATCCACTCTTCTGATTTTTTTAGACAGAGAAATAACTCAGTTGGCTAAGCCCAAGTACAAATCAAAGTGAGTGGGATTTCACCATCACTCATTAATTCCCATCCAATCCATGCATTTTACCTTACAGATCTGCCCTATTCGGGAATGTGTGGCTTTCCCAGAATGTTCTCCATCGATTGCATTTTCACGGAAGAAAAAGTAGATCTTGTCATCTTCTGGGTTGTCACTTTCTGGGATCAGATGCGTGCTAATAAACCGTGGGTCTGAAAAAAATGCATTATAATGGGTGGATTAGAGCACAGGAAAGAAGTGAATTTCATATTGATTTTTGCCTCAACTATCGTAATTTTTGCCTCAACTATTGTAAGCAACGGCAACCACAAAGATGGCTGCAGAAATACAAACTGGATTCCAGTTTTCATGTGCATGAGTAGAGTAGCAATGACAGTGTTGGAGTGTTTGAAATGGGAGACCCTTCCAAATCCCTTTTTCTCCTATGAAACTTCTTGGCAGGGGTTATCTTCTACAGATGGCACACAGAGCAAAGATTGAGCTTTGTGCCCCCAACCCCCACAGAGTTGGGGGAGGCACACAGTTCAAGCCTGGGCTTAGTCAGACCTAGGTTTAAAATGCAGGCTCCACTGCTGGGTCCAGTCAGACTGAGCCAGCCTTGAACTGCAAGCTCTGCCCTGGCTGGGTTGAGTTTTATACTGCTGGCGCGTGGCTGCAAAGCAGCTGAACCCCCTGTGCGAATGGCTCCCTGGGGACAGTGTTTTTGCTGTCCCCAGGGCGCCATATTCCGCCCGTGCGGAAGGGGCCTTAGACTTTGAAGCTCCGCCTCTGAAGTCACGTGGAGCTGGTGCTGTTGAACTCAGGCCCAGCATTGAACTATGCTCAAACTCCACATGGAGTTCTGGACAGCTTGCCCCACCCTAGTTATGCCCTTACTCCCTGGTGAACTTGAACCTCTCTCTCAAACTAACTTACTCCTCAAGAGTTGTTGCTGTGAAGATAAAGAGGAAGGAAGATCAATGCTTGCCACACTGAACCCCTTGGAGGAATATATGAAATAAATAAAAAGATGCTAAACCAATAAATGATCTAAAGCCACCTTCTTTTGAAGAAGACCAGTGGTCTCTGAGATGATGGCAGCAGCCCCTCTTTCAAACAAACAACCTTCCCTTGCTACCTGAGTCAATTCTGTTTGTCTAGCCATGACTGGAAGTCACTCTTTAAGCAGTTTCCCAGCCTGACTGCTACCTGAGATCCTTTTAGCAAGAGATGCCAACAACTGAGCCAGAAACTCTGCCTTCCTGATGTCCCTTGACCTTGTGAGGGCATCAATAACCTCAATATTATCAATAAAGATCTTCAATGTTCCTTTGGAATTTTAGGGAAATTTCAAAACCATTTTCCCAATCTTGCACTGGTCTTGCACTATGCTTTTTTTATGATTTGTCAAATTATCGGCAACGAACAGCACAGCAGTCACATCTAAGACTCAAACAGAATGACAGTTTTGTTTGTTTTTGTCAAACCCTTCCCATGATTCCAGCCTTCCTCTATGGCCAAGGTATCCCAGGGCTAGTAGTCCTGAATTTAGAAACAATTTAGAATTTAGAAGCCCAGTAAAAGCAAGTACTTCTTTGCACAATGCACAATTAGAACTTCCAGAAGACATTACATGGTGATGGCATGAAATAATTTGATTGATTGTTAAGTCAGACTGATTAATGAAAGACTGATCTAACAACAGATAATAAGCAAAACAGACGAGATGCTGGAGACAAACACAAGGGAAGAGCTAACACCTTCCTGTGCTCTTCTAGCATCTTATTGGTATCTGCTGTTTGAAGCAGATTTTAGCCTAGATGGGTCTTTCTTGGTTTGATCCAGCAAGGCAGTTCATAACTTGTCTATATCACAGAGAGCAGCCAAGATCCAAAGAATGCCTTGTTTATAGTGGTAGTATGTGTTGATTTTTTATAGCTGTCACTATTGACTTCACAGGGCAGTCCAGTCATCTGAGATACATACAACGTGGCTGCAACTTCTCACTGCATTCCCACAACAACAGTTCCATTAAATAAACCCAATTTATAGTCTAGTCTTGTGAAATTAGAAACTGTAGGCCTTACATCAGGTTCACACAGTTACTTATGGCAAGAAATAACAGATTTAAAGAGTCGATAAAAAACTTGAACGTGATAAGAAAGGGACTATTTGAAATCTGGGGAAAAAATACATCTGCGACTCATCCCTGCAACTTCACCTCTGAAGTCTCTGGTAGAAGCACATTGTGACAATGAAACTTTGAAGAAAGATGACAATATAATATGCAAAAATATGATTAATAAGCAAGGGAAAATTAAATCATGGCAAACAATAATGACAGAGGGAAGAAAAATACAATGGCTGACATATTTTTAGATCTCATCTAGACTCAAAAGAAAACTAAGCTCACAGAGAGGAATACTATGGGATTTAACAGACTTTGAAAAAGAGATTATAACACAGAAGCAACATTTGATGGGCAGAATATATAAGATTTTACTGAAAATGGAAACAGAAACGGAACAAGTAAAAATATGCATGATAAAATGGATATAAAACTTGGAGGAAGAGATAACTTTCCAACAATGGGAATCATGGACTAAAAATATTAAATTTACTGCAAGTCAGATGATGAAGGAGAATTGGTATAAAATGTTTTTCAGATGGTATATTACTCCTGAAACAATTAAGAAGATGACAAAACAACATGATGGTATCTGCTGGAGATGTAATAAAGAGTTCGGAACCTATTTTCACATGTGGTGGACTTGTAAAAAAATCAAGAAGTTTGATAGAAATACATAAGACAATACAGCAGATAATTAAAATTAAATTCTCTCTCACTGCAAAAACAATGCTGTTGGGTATACTACCAGAATAGCTTCCTAAGAAATTGAATGAACAGTGTTGGTATTTACTAATCACTGCAAAAGTAGCAACTGCAACAAGTTGGAAATCAGAGAAAGGTCTCACAGTAGAATGTTGGGAAGACAGAGAATATGGCCAAATTAACCAATATTGTAAGTTGACGCTCAAAACACCAATTCGAGGAGAAATTGTGTCTTTATTTTACATATGAATCTGAATTAATTATGGCCGTTTCCGCACGGCCTCCCTGTCGCCTCCAAGCCGGCGAGAATTCCGCCGGCGTGGAGGCGAAGGCCGTTCGCATGCATCGGCATCGCGATCGAATGACCTCAGGAGAGGCCGGCAAACGGCAGGTGGCTCGCACGGACTTCTGCCTTAAAATTCCCACTTTACCTTGTCAGCCACGCCATTACCGTTAGTGCCTGCTTGGCGTGAGGCCAGCCCATGCTGCCCTCCAACCTCCAGGGGTCGGAGGAGGACGAAGCGCGGGCGTAGGGCTTCAACTGACCAGCAGGCTTAACAATTGTTACAGGGGACAAGGTGGAGTGGGATGGGGCAGGAGATAGTGGTTCTCCGGTGAAGGCTGTCTCGCATCACTGCGGGAAAAGACGCTTTCCCCAACAACAACCCTTTAAAGGGTTGTTGTTTAGGGCGGCCCTGACTAATGGCAGCTGCCCTGGGAGGGTGGGAGGAGCAGTTGGTCAGCGCTGCTGCGTAACGCGAGCAAGCGCCGCCTAGGTTGAACGGGCAACTGACCTGGGGCGGGCGCTTTTACTGCCCCCCCCCCCAGGTCAGTTTTTTCTTTTGGCCCATGCGGAAGGGGACCCTATGTAAAGAAACAAAATAACTACATATGATTGAAAATTAATAATGACTAAGATATAATAACTAGACTAGTAATAATGCTTGGAGCAAATAATTGACAAAGATTTTAAGACCTTAAGGTCTTTCTAGTGATCAGAAAATGTTATATTGAGATCCATTATGCAATATGTACTTAGTATACTGGTGGGTAGATATCTTTTATATTGTAGTGTCAACTATTTTCTGCTTCTTTCTTCTTTTTTGATTGTTTAGTATATGTTGAAAAATAATAAAAATTTATTTAAAAAGACAGTCCCATTAAATAGCAGGTTCCTCACTTCATTTTAGCAGTAGTCAACAAAAAGAAGAAGAGAAGAAGAGTTTGGATTTATATCCCCCCTTTCTCTCCTGCAGGAGACTCAAAGGGGCTTGATTTATCCTTGGTCTCTTCCCCCCCTCACAACAAACACCCTGTGAGAGGTAGGTGGGGGCTGAAGAGGAGGCTCCGAGAAGCTGTGGGGACTAGCCCAAGGTCAAAATATATATAGTGGAGCCAGAGAGACAGTATCTTGTTAAAAGGAAAGGAAAAGAACCATGTCTGGCTCTAGTGCTAAAATATACAAATCTATTTTAATGAAAATAATTCAAATGATTCACGCACTCAGAACAACAACTCCTTAATCAACAACATATACTATACACAAATAACCACACCAACAACAACAACACCAATGAATAACACATATACACACAGAGGATCCCAAATATAATAATATAATATATATATAATATAATATAATAATATAATAATATAATATTAAGTCTCTGTAATGGACTAATGACGCAGAAGGATACCAATGTCTGATGTCTTTAAAAACTTAACTTCTGTTGTTAGGTTTCATGTATATAAAGATGAACAGGATGTTGATAAAATCTTTGGCTGATGGTCAATGGAAAGTGGGAGTATTGACCCGGGGAAAGAACAATACTTTCGACAAATATGTCTTCTTCAGCCACTTTAGGCACAATCGTTCTATCATAATAATAATGGTAGAAAAGATGAAGTCTAAGTCCAACCTTGCTGCATGGACATTTAAGCTGTTTCACCCCCTTGTAAAAGCCATATATTTAAAATCAGGAACAAAAGTGTCCATGTCATCTCTTGGCTATCGTCAGCCATCGGTGCTTTGATCATTGTGTTTCTGTTCTCTGCAGCATTACTATGTGCAGCTGACACAGAAGGATTAGTATGGATTAGAAAAACACAATGATGAATGCACTTGGCCTGCACTCAACATGAAGCCCTGGAGTAGGGATGCCAGAAGTTTTTGACATTTATGACGACACTTCTCAAATGCAAAACAGAAAAAAATCTCCTCACCAGAAACCCAACAGAGGTGAGATCCTTTAGACTAGTGAAGGTTCTATTTTATAGCAGAAGGCCCCTTGGACAACAGGAAGGCACCTCTGCTGGCAGAATGGATCCATGTAAGATAGCCAGTCTCCAGGTGGTGTCTGGAGATCTGCTATTACAACAGATCTCCAGGTGACAGGGACCAGTTCACCTGGAGGAAATGGCTCCTTTGGAAGGTGGTCTCTTTTGCTTTTTACACCATTAAAACTCCTCCTATCCCCAAATCCACCTACTCTCCTTGACCAAGGCTGGGCTCAGGACAGCTAATATACATGTTTAAAACAATCATATCAGAATGTATAAACACCATTTATTACAAATTAAAACCTGCCAGTAAAAATACAGAATTTCACAGATGGGAATTAACCAAGAAACTGAACTATATACCAATCCCACTCTCACGCAAGCTTTAACTCTTATGGGTGAGAGAGGAGAGGGTAGAAAAATTGGGGCCAAGATACCACTATGTAGGACTGATATCAGTCACATGCCCAGTGGAAAAATTCAGTCCAGGTCATGTAGAATTTATTTACATCCTGTAGGGTCCTCGTGTCTGCTGGGAGTGAGCTCCACCAGACAGGAGCTAGGGTCAAAAAGCCCCTGGCTCTGGTGGAACTCAATCAGAGTTCCAGGGACCATGAGCAGATTGCTATCAGAGAATTGGAGGATCTTCTGTGGGCAATATAGAGCGGTGTGGTCCTGAAGATACAATGGTCCCAGATCGGTCCCAGATGTTAGTTCTGAAAATGTTAGTTCTGAAATCTTGAAAATGATCTGGAATTCAATGGGCAACCAGTGCAGCCGGTGGCTAATATGCATCCTCACCGGTGTCCCAGTGAGTACTCTTGAGGCCGCGTTCTGGACCAGTTGCAGTTTCCAGAGCAGTCCCAAGAGTAGATCAGCATAAAGTGAGTTACAGTAATCTAGCCTGAAGGGAACCATTGTATGGATCACTGACTTTAAATTCAGAGTGACCAGTTACCCTAAGAAAATAGCAGCTTTGGAGGTTGGCCTCTATAGTCTTTTAGCCCAATGAAGTCCCTCTCTTCCCCAAACCCTGCCCTCCCTGGGCTCCATCCCTGTACCTAGAGCTGGCAACCCAGTCTTCCCAAACAGCACTCTAACAATGGATTTGTTTAGATCTGGGTGGGAGGGAGAGACAAATACTTTAGGATTAAACAGCTGACAAACCTTTTCTCCAACAGTCTCCCCCATAATCTGCGCTGAAGTATGTTAACAATAACAAACTTCAAAAACCCATGACTAGTAAAAACATCACTTACTGCTTGATCAAAGAGGGATAAAAGCCACAGTGAGTAGAAGCAACTGTAGTGTTAACAACGCATAGGACCCTGCCTCTGATCTCTATGCCAAGCCTAAAAATAAAACTCGGTTAACAACATAAGAGAAGTATTATTTTTATCAAAGAAAATGAAGGCATCCTTTTAGTGCCAATTTCTCAGTTCCTTTAACAACAAGATTCTCCCTGCCCCCCCAAATCAATTAACACTTCCTGCTGACTCTCTAATTGGGGTGCCTTTCTTCCATTAACTGTTCTTGCAAAATTTTTCACTGGCAATAATTCTCAAAGGTATGTGATTGAGTGACACCTTCATTGAGCTCGCCTTCAGATTCACCAGCCTCTCTTTTCTTCATTAAGTAATGCAAACAGGTTTTGCTGGTCTCGGTATTTCAAGTTGAGATAATGCTGAAGGGATTTTTTTTAAAAAAGAATCCAACTCATTTTCTCCATTAAGAAGCATTTATTTTTAGTAACTGCATTGAAAACAGGACAACTTGCACGAGAAAATAAGACTGTGTTCCCAAACACATCTTTCAAGCTATTATATAAGGGATGACATAGAAATTCGGTGTTCTTGTTCAAAATCTTCTAATGATGCAAAAGTAGCAGTATTCAGAGATAACTCCCCCCCCTCCGAAATTCCAACAAGGTTTGTCAGAGAGAGAGCACAAGGCCATTTCCTCCCACAAAGCAAGCTGTGTGGGAAAAGGGCATGTTAAAAAGGTACTGGTGTATCTAGGACAGTGTATCATCCACTGGTGTATCACCCACTGGTGTATCTAGGACAGTGGTGGTGAACCTTTGGCACTCCAGATGTTATGGACTACAATTCCCATCAGCCCCTGCCAGCATGGCCATGCTGGCAGGGGCTGATGGGAATTGTAGTCCATAACATCTGGAGTGCTGTCTGCCAAATACTTCTATGGATCTAGAGGAGGCAGAGGGGTAATATTATTGACCCAGTTGCCTGGGTCGTGTGGGGGTGCATTTTGGCCCCCATCCCTCAACTGAAGATCCCCTTCACAGCCATTGTGGGATCCCAAGTCATTAATTTTGCACCTCAAATCAGCTCTAAAGAGGTGTATTGTCCAGGAGACTCACAAGCATCAAGACTTAACTAAAGGAGGCGTTACTCCCACTTCCAGAAACAGGAAGTGGTAAAAAAAACTAGAAGAGCACTGAAAGAAGTAGCAATTGTTCATGCTGAGTTTGTAGTCTCAAGATTCATACGAGCTGAGCATACTCCAGCATTGTTGTGCATGTGGTGAGAGAATGAAGTGTTTATGCTTGTCAGTTGAGAGCAGTCCTAACAGGCGATTGTGATCTGTGTGAATTTCAAAAGCAAAGCTAGTTGTGAAATAACTTTATTCCTGCAATCACAGCAAGTCTATCAATTTGAGTGTAATTCTTTTCAGTGGATGACACAGTTCTTAAATAACACGCAATTGGTGCTTCCATGCTGTCTACCAATTGGGGCTAAGACAATGCCAACTCCATGAGGGGAACCATCAGTGGTGAGGACCAGTAGTTTCTTCTCATCATCGTGTATAAGAACACTATCAGAAATAAATAATTTCTTAATGTTCTGAAATGGATCTTCATATTGGCTAGTCCAGATCCAATGAACTTCTTTTTTCAATAAGCAACACAAGGAGTCAGCTAAAGTTGCCTTTTGTGGAAGGAAGGAGTGATAAAAATTTAAGAGCCCTAGAAAGGCTTAAAGCTTCTACAGTCATACCTCGGTTTTCGACGACTTCCTGTAGTCACGGTTTTGATTTTCACTGTCAAGCCCGGCCGCTTTTCTGCCTCGGTTTTAGATTGAGTCAGCCTCAGTTTTGCTATTTTGCCAACAAAACTACAAAAGGCGACTTTTATGCGAATAAATTACACCTTTTGCATAAATTTACTTCATGCCGCCTTTTACAATGTAATGCATGCGCAGACAGCATAGTTTCGGTTTTCGCCGGTTTCGGTTTTGCTGATAGTCGCTGGACGGATTACTGGTTAAAACCAAGGTAACGCTGTACTTAGTTTTTTTTGGGTAGGGCATACTTGATTCCATGAGAGGTAGATACCTGAGGTAGATACCTAAAGTGAGGTAGATACCTGAGGCATCAAAGTGATAGCCCAAGAATGTAACATTAGACGTTCCTATTCCACATTTTTCTTTTTTTAATATGGAAACCTGATTTGTCAAAGCAATGTGGGACTTTGTGAAGTCTTTCAGCAAGTTCATCCTATGTTGGTCTCAAAATCTGGACACCATTGTAGTGTGGAATAACCACAGGAGTTCCAGACAGAAGGCTATTCATAAATTCTTGGAAAATTCCAGGGGCAAAAGATATTCCAAATAGGAGGTGCTTTATCTGAAATGCTTTTCAGTGTGTGAGGATTGTTTGGGTAGCTGCTACAGCATCATCAGCAATCAAGCTTTTTAAGGACTTTTCCACTGGCAACAACAGCAAGCTTGATTTACTATGGAACAGAACAGAGTTACACATTTGCATGAAGCCACTTAGGATGAAACCAAATTTTGATGGCCGTTCTTTTGCTTTCTCTACCTTATATTTTGATGGCCGTTCTTTTGCTTTCTCTACCTTATATTGCTTCATTAGTTTTAAGGAGATTACTAAAATATAAAAAGACTACACCACATTTGAACAGTTCTGAAAATCAATCAGAAGAGCATAACATTCTGCAACTGAAAGAGTGATAGATCTACTGTTGCCTTCTAATAAAAGAGTAATGTCTCTGCTGGATCTGCAGTTTGAAGGAAAGGAAAAAATTAAAAAGATTTCTAGCCTCTGTAAAATAGGTGCATTCAAAAGTCTTGTCATACAGAGTATGTACACTACCTACACTGCAGTCGTATACTCTGTCAGAATAGGGTATCTTAAGATACTTCCCTTGTAAGACTCCAGATGGTAAGGCAATTAGGTGTGCCAACATAAAGACACATCTGTGATGAGGAAAGTCAAATATGAACAGTAGTTAGGAAGCTGGCCAGATGGATACGGATAAATTGGGTAGAACAAACACATTGTGTAGAACAAACACATATTGTACTGTTGTAATAGTACCCAATTAAATGTTTCTAAATCGTGCTCATAGCTTCCTGTCCTATGGCAGAATTTAAGGGAGTCTAAAGAAGAATGTAGCTGATTTACTGTATAAGGACCTTACCTCCTTATCCAGCTGAGACTTCTCAGAAAACCAGATGCCCTATTTTTCTTTTGGACTTAGTTATTTCAATAGGCACCCCTTTTTAGAGCCTAACCACCAGGGGATCCAAAATTTGGGGATTCTCAGAAAGGCACCTGGGTTCAGCCATGACACTGGAGAATCCTAGGGATGACATAGAGTGTTGTTGGAATTAACACATTAAATTCAATCTGCCCCAGAACAAAAGACTTGAATGTTGATGATGTTACCCAGTGTTCACACACTATCTTGAGAGGTGTCAGCTCAGCTCAAGATTGGTGATTTAATCAAGGAGAGTACTCAAGTCATTAAGTTGTCCTCCACCCTTAATCGCATTAGTAATTTTTTTGCCTCTCCCAGGTCTTTGTGCCCATGCAGATCTGGCTCACAATAGTCTGATCAAGGTAATTTCTCAATTTTTACTGCTGAAGAATGACAGCAGGAAACCTGCCAGTAAGGTTCAAACTTCTTATCTTAACTTAATCCAAAATCAGGATGGGCTACAAAACCCACCAGGACCTCTGAGACCATCTGTCCATAAAAAAACGAACCTCAGGAAACTGTTCATTAGCTCTCCAGATGTCTGCTGGCTAGAACTCTAGTTTCTTCCCAGTTTAAACAACATTGAAAGTGATGCTATTTAGGGGTTGATTCTCCCCCACCCTGAAACAGCATCACTTTCAATGTTTAAACTGGGGACCTCAGATTCTTCCTTTAAATCCATGCCAAAGGGGGGGGATTTAAAAGGAAAATCTGTGGGAAATTTGGGGTAAATGCTGTCAAAGGGTGCAATTGTTAAGCTAAGGGCAGCAATCTCAAACTCTGCAGAGGGTATCTTTAGGGAAGGCTCTCCTAATGATATTACTCTAGATGAAGATTTCCAGTGAAGTTTGGTTCAAGGGGTCCAAAGTTATGGACCCTCAAAGTGTAGCCCCCATCTTCTATTAGCTCCCATTGGAAACAATGGGTGATTGGGGCACCCCATTTGGGAGTCCATAGCTTTGGACCCCCTGAACCAAACATCACCAAACCTAGGTGATAGCATCAGGACAGTCCCCCAAAACATCTCTAAAATTTTGGTGCTGCTAGCCTAAAAACTGCACCCCCTGCAGGCCAAAAATGGAAAATGGAAAACCCACTAAAATACCAAAGAAACCCACAAACGAACCCTGCATTATTGGTGCCTGCCTCAAGGGGGCACCCTGGGCAACTGCCCACTTTGCCCAATGGGCATTATGCCACTGACTTGCTATGCAAAGGTGTGGTTGAGTGCATTGTATTGTGGGTGGGGCCATTTACATTTGTAGTCGCATTTGCATTTCCTGCAGCAGCAGCATTGTACAGAATGCAAATTCTGTGTGTCTGGAGTGGAGTCTATTGTCCCATGAACTTAGCATGCCCCTTGGTCTTGATTCTCCGGAATTGTTTTACCCCAAGTACTGGTGCAGCCAATGGCTTTGTTTAATTCTCAGAGTCTCTTCTTTCTTGTTTGGAAGTTGTCTCTTGGTGTTTGTAGAATTTCATCATGGCCTCCTGCATGTGCAGTTCTGACAAGCAGTAACCTTCCAAATTGTCCAGAATTTCAGTGTTTTCAAGTAAAATGTTCTGTCCAGTTTTGTTTAGAACATGTTCTCCTACTGCAGATTTTTCAGGATGGTTAAGCCAACAGTGTCTTTTGTGCTCCTTAATATGAGTCTGAATGCTGTATTTTGTGGTTCCCATGAAGACCTTTCCAAATGACCCTTTTATTTAATCTAAGGGGAATTTAAACCCTGCAATGCATTTTTGTAACATTCTAGATTTCTCTACAAACACAAGGGGATATCCAAGTTTGTAGAAAAATCTGCTTGGGATAAGTGTGGCACTGTTCCACAGGCTTAGATACCTGCAGGTAAGGGACATGCATACTTGGGAAACAGAATGAAGTTAACAGAAAGAATAAATTCTTGGTTCTCCCCCCACCTCCAATTTCACTCTTAAAATGACAGGCTTTGGGATAAACTGTGTTTAATGTACATTTAGAGGCATAACCCAAATTCCTCGGTAAGGTAAACAGAGGAGGGAGGGTCTGTGTTTTTAAGATCAGACATTAAAATATTGCTTCATTGTGTGCTTTACCCTTCTTAGGAGCAACATTTTCTCCTTTGTCTGGAATATTGTCAATGGTAGCACTTTATATTCCAAAAAAGCCTGTTAAGAAAGACGATGGAGGGGAAAATAACGGCTGCACCATGATATAATTATCAGTTCCCCAGGTCTTTGTTCTTAAAGAAACAACAATAGTTTTGATTCTCTCTAATGACTAATTACATGACGAAAAGAAAATTAACACAAAGGTTCAGTGAAATTATACTGTAATTCTCCAAGTAAATTAGATTTCTCTCATGCAGAAACACTCCCACATCACAGTTGCTGGGAAGCATTGTTGAATTTTAGGGGAGCTAATTATCTCTACTAACCAAGATGATACAGGATAATGTAAAAATCCAAGAGTATCTTGAATTTCTATATGCTGACATGAAAGCTTATATGGATTTACACCCCAGTGGTGGGATTCAGGCCGCTCGCATCTCTACTTCAGCTAGAACCGGGTTGTTAAAATGAGTGCTATGTGGCACCTACCAGTTGTTAAATTATTTGAATCCCACCACTGGTTACACCTCAAAGATGCATGAAGGGTTATTATTCTGAGGATAGGCTTGCACCCAACACTTGGATCATACAATGATTATCTTGAGTGCAGGCCTGACCATCACAGATTAGTCACTGTGGTTAGAGAGTCCAAATCACTCAATGGCAATGAGGTCTTTTTTTCTCAACAGAAACAATCTTCATGTTTGCTTACACACATGTGTGAAACAGACCAAAAGGTATTATCCCTGCCATCTTTTGTCACCCAGGATAGACAATACCAGGAAGAATGGAGTTACTCAAAATTAGGGATGCCTGGAGATTTTCCAGAATTACATTTGATCTCCAGATGATAGAGATCTATTTCCCTAGATAAAATGGTGGATTTGAAACGGGGATTCTGTGGCATTATACTCCACTGATCTCCTTCCCCTCCCAAACTTGCCTTCTTAAAGATTCATCCCCAAATCTCATGGAATATCCCAACCTCGTGTGGCAAATAGGGGTAGGCAAACATTTTTCTTAGGCATTTTTGCGGGTTTGGACTTAATAGATCCAGACATTTTTGAAACACCCCCCCGCCTCCAAAAAAATCAACACTCTATATCAGCTTGGGTTTTTTCCCCAAACTTTTTCAGGTTATTAAACCCAAAAAATCTGCCTGCCTCTGAACTCTAGGTGGGTCTGAGAGGCAGCAGGTAGTACAATGCTGAACCCACAAGGCCTGCTGCCTACAAGATTTGCATGGAATTTGGAGGTGGTGCCTACAGCTCAACACTAGATCTGGCCAGTCCAAGCCCAGTGTTCAACTGTGGGCACTGCCTCCAAAGTCCAAATGGGGTTTGGAGATGGTGCACACAGTTCAACACTGGGCCTGGCCAAGAAACAGGTGAAAGAGAAATAGGGGAAGGAAGTGGAAGAGAGTTTTCTTTTCTTTTTTGTAAATGCAGTGGGCCAAAGCAGGCTGAAAAATGCTGGAAAAATTGTCATTTTTTCAGGATCCATTGTTTTGGCTGCCTTTTATTGCCACCTTTTATCAGGGACCCCCCCCCCCCCCAAATATAATACCAACAAGGTATCTTTTCATTTTTGGTGTGTTCAGCTTTATCTGACTACCCACCTGTGGGGGCAACCTTATGATCCATCTCCTATAGAAGAGACTCAGTCCAGTTCCACTCCTATGTTAACCTGCACAATTCACCTGCTTATCTCATTTCCATCCTCTAATGTACATTTCCCTTTTACGCATACACTACGTTGGGATAGCCACAAACTGGGGTCACATTGAATGTTTTTTTCCATGTATTATAATTGAATTTCACAGCTAGCATAGGCCAATGTGACACAAAATCTGTGAAAGGAAGATTAACTCCATGATGGCAGTGGAATTTGAAATAAGCACTGGTTGAATTATTATTATTTTTTACACTAACCTGTCATGCTACTGAACCAGCACCAAATTAATCTTGGCATAGAAACAACAGTTGGTAGAGCAAAGGACTAAAATATATATATTCTGCATTACTCCTTTTCGTATTCAGCGTTATTGCGTCTATTATGACAGCCCTGATTGGTATTCATGTGGACAGAGTGTGCACTTTCCAATTTAATTTAGCTTCTAAAAATCTGATGAATAGACACCAGGATTATTAGCTCACCACATCCGTTTAAATGTCTTAGCACTAATGCAACACCAAAACCACAGGTGAAAGGAACAACATGGTGAGGTTAGAATCAGGTTTTCCAGAGGGGAACTATACTTATCAGTTCTCGCCAGCATGGCCAATTGGCCATGCTGACGGGCTGATGGGAATTGTAGTTCCTGAACATCTGGAGAGTTTCCAGGTTCCCTACCCCTGCATAGTTTACATCTTTGATTGCAACATTGATTTGTGTTGTATTTCTCGGCTGTATGGTCATAGTTTCTAGTAGCATTTTCCGACGTTATTTCAGATTGTGGTTGGTATTCTTTTCAGATCTGATGTTGGGAAAGCAAGTGGAGTATATATACCTGTTGGAGTATACTCCACTTGCTTTCCCAACATCAGATCCTCTGAAGATGCCAGCCACAGATGCAGGCGAAACGTCAGGAGAGAATGCTGTTGGAACATGGCCATACAGCCCGGAAACCACACAGCACCCCAGTGATTCCAGCCGTGAAAGCCTTCGACAAAACATTAATTTCTTACTTGCCTCTGACAGTTCTCTCTAGTCTGCACTTGAAAGGTCAAGTCGGGTTTGCTGAATTTTGCCAACAGTTGGTTCCATTGCCTGCTTTGAAAAATAATCTACGCATTTGCTATCTCTAGCAACACAACAATCTTGAAAATAATCAGAATAAAAAAACTGAAAAATATTCTTGCAAAAACTGAGAAATATTTTTGCATTTGTGCAAAAAGCATGTGTGAATGTTACATTACCAGTGGGATATGAGGTGCAAACCAAAGGAATTATGTCTATTCTAATCCCCTTATATGTTTGAAAGGGAAGCATGTAAAAGGAATGGAGATAAGGCAAAGAAAGCAGAACCTCTTAAGGATACTTTCCCCTTAGCGTAGGTTGATGTCAAACCTGTTACCTTAAGTAGGTGAAATTATTTATCTCTTTCCCATGAAAAGCTTCAGCTACCCATTTCCATGCATTAGGTGTCCATGAAAGGGATAGGAATTTTTTCTCCAGGCCAACTGGCAACTTTCAGGAAGCGTTTCCACATCAGTCTGACTCTCCAGAAATATCCACATGTCTCAGAGAATTCACAGTCATATTTTTAGAGTGTACATGCTGATTTATGCAATGCACTAACTTGATTTACCAAGCCGCACCATTGGTACCGCAGTGTGGTTAGTAGTCTGTGTTCACCAATGTTTTCACTGCAGTTTTTTTTAAAAAAACCCTGTAACATTCTTTTTATTTTGTAAACTACTTTATGCAGTTAAATTAAAGAGCAAAGCATCTTCCTTTCTAGGCCACACATCAATAGAATGCCACCCAAACTAAGGTCATGGAAAGCACTGGAAACTGTGATGGAACAGGAGGGTATCTTGCCCCTGAAAGGAATATCAGTCACTCCAGAGGCATTCCTCCCATTGGGCAAAGTGGGCAGATGCCCAGGGCACCACCTTGTGGTGGGCGCCAAAAATGCAGGTTCGTTTGTGGGGTTTTTTCTATTTTCAGTGTTTTTTTCCATTTTTGGCCTGCAGGGGGCTCAGTTTTTAGGCTAGCAATACCAAAATTTCAGAGATGTTTCGGGAGACTCTCCTGATGATACCACCCAGTTTTGGTGAAATTTGGTTCAGGGGGTCCAAAGTTATGGACCCCCAAAGGGGGTGCCCCCATCTCCCATTGTTTCCAATGGGAGCTAATAATAGATGGGCTACCCTTTTGAGGATCCATAACTTTGGACCCCCCTGAACCAAACTTCACCAAATCTGGGTGGTATCATCGTGGAGTCTCATGAAGATACTCTGAAATTTTGGTGCTGCTATCTTAATAATTGCACCCCTGACAGCAGGCGCCCCCTAAATTTCCCCAGATTCTCCTTTTAAATCCACCCCCTTCCTGCCAATGCTTGTTTTCTTTCTTTCTTTTATTCTCCCAGTGCCTAATAAAGGTTGTTGTTGTTGTTATTGTTATTATTAAATCCACCCCCTTTGGCATGGATTTAAAGGGAGAATCTGAGGTCCCCAGTTTAAACATTGAAAGTGATGCTGTTTCAGGGTGGAGGAGAATCCTCCCCAAAACAGCATTACTTGCAATGTTGTTTAAACTGGGGACCCCAGATTCTCCCTTTAAGGTGGATTTAAAAGGAAAATCTGGGCTCCCTAGTTTAAACACCATTGAAAATGATGCTGTTTGGGGGTGGATTCCAGCATCACTAGGGAGCCCAGGACATTTTTTCCACCAGGACATTGGTGCCTGCAGGGGGTGCATTTTTAGACATATCAGCACCAGAATTTCATTGTATCATCAGGAGACTGTCCTTATGCTACCTACCAAGTATGGTGAGGTTTGGTTCAAGGAGTCCAAAGTTATGGACTCCCAAAGGGGGTGCCCCATCCGCCATTGTTTCCAATGGGAGCTAATAGGAGATGGGGTCTACAGTTTTGAGGGTCCATAACTTTGCCCCCCCTGAACCAAACTGCACCAAACCTGGGGGGTATCATCCGGGCAGTCTCCTGATGAGACCCTGAAAGTTGTGAGACTGTGACTTTAGAAATGTCCCCCCCCCCAGCCTGCCCCCCCCATTGACAGCAATGCAGAAAACTCAATGCAGAACAAAGATTCTTGGGCAAATTTCTGGGATGTTCCTGGAGGGGATGCATTTTTGGATGTATCAGCACCAAAATTTCAGGGTATCATGTGGAAACTCTCCTGATGGGACCCCCCCCAAGTTTGGTGCAGTTTGGTTTAGGGGGGGGGAACTTCGCGTGAAAGTTTCTCCAGCAACAGAACTCACAATTCCTCATCAAGTCTCACAGCATGGCCAATTGGCCATGCTGACAGAGGCTGATGGGAATTGTAGTTCCTGAACATCTGGAGAGCCGCAGGTTCCCTACCCCTGGTTTAGGGGGTCCAAAGTTATGGACCCTCAAAGGGGGTGCCCCATCCCCATCCCCCATTCTTTGCTAAGGTGAAGGGGGCTACCCAAGAATGGGACTGGGAATGAAATAATATTAATAAAATATAAATTTATATATGAAAGAAAATTACTGCAAGTGCCTATGGTATCTAACACCTTTAAAATTAAAATCATAGAGTGGAAAGAGACCACAAGGGCCATAAAGTCCAACCCCCTGCCAAGCAGGAATACACAGTCAAAGCACTCCTGACAAATGGTCATCCATCCTCTGTTTAAAAACCTCCAAATAATAAGATTCCACCACACTCCAAGGCAGTGAATTCCATTGTCCAACAGTCCTTTACTGTCAGGAAGTTTTCCTAATGTTGAGGTGGAATCTCTTTGCCTGCACTTTGAATCCATTACTCCTTGTCCTAGTCTCTGGAGTAGCAGAAAACAACCTTGCTCCCTCTTCAATGTGACATTCCTTCAAATATTTAAACAAGGCTATCATGTCATCCCTTAACCTTCTCTTTTCCAGACTAAACATAACTAGCTCCCTAAATCTCCCTCTCTCTAGTTTGGACATGGATTCCAGACCTTTTACCTTTTTGGTCACCCTCCTCTTGACCTGTTCCAGCTTGAATTTCAGTGCCCAAAACTGGACACAATATTCCAGGTGAGGTCTGACCAATGCAGAATAGAGAGGTACTGTTATGTCCCTCTATCTAGACACTATACTCCTATTGATGCAGCCCAGCATTGCATTGGCTTTCTTGGTAGTCACACAGCATCGCACTGCTGACTCATGTTCTGTTTGTGGTCTACTAAGACTTCCAGATACCTTTCAAATGTACTGTTGTCAATTCATGTGTCACCCATCCCATATCTGTGCATTTCATTTTTTTTGCCTAAGTGTAGTACATTTAGATCTGTTGAAATTCTTTTTGTTAAACATATACTTATTGAAATATACTTATTGTATAAGTTGAAATATACTTATTGTCTGAATGCAGTGAATTGTTGGTGTTGTAAAACAAAACGTGCAGATACGTTACATACACTTGGAATTTTATTGTAATTGTTCTTTCTGTAGGAACAGCATTTTTGTTAGCCAACCTGAGCTATGCTTTTCAGTGGGTGTGCGGGATATAAATATAAATTGAAATAAATAAAGTAAAATGGATGCTGATTAAAATATCTTATGGGAATGAACTGCCAATAATATTTAAGTATTTTATTACATTTTAAAATTTTTTATGTCATATCTTATTATAAAGAATTGGTGTCAGTGGCTGGAATGGGTGTGGTAGCAGTGTAGAAGTGAAAAACACCTCTGTTCTAGACTGGTTAAAATGAATTGTACATAAGAACATAAGAACAAGCCAGCTGGATCAGACCAAAGTCCATCTAGTCCAGCTCTCTGCTACTCGCAGTGGCCCACCAGGTGCCTTTGGGAGCTCACATGTAGGATGTGAACACAATGGCCTTCTGCGGCTGTTGCTCCCGATCACCTGGTCTGTTAAGGCATTTGCAATCTCAGATCAAGGAGGATCAAGATTGGTAGCCATAAATTGACTCTCTCCATAAATCTGTCCAAGCCCCTTTTAAAGCTATCCAGGTTAGTGGCCATCACCACCTCCTGTGGCAGCATATTCCAAACACCAATCACACGTTGCGTGAAGAAGTGTTTCCTTTTATTAGTTCTAATTCTTCCCCCCAGCATTTTCAATGTATGCCCCCTGGTTCTAGTATTGTGAGAGAGAAAAATTTCTCTCTGTCAACATTTTCTACCCCATGCATAATTTTGTAGACTTCAATCATATCCCCCCTCAGCCGCCTCCTCTCCAAACTAAAGAGTCCCAAACGCTGCAGCCTCTCCTCATAGGGAAGGTGCTCCAGTCCCTCAATCATCCTTGTTGCCCTTCTCTGCACTTTTTCTATCTCCTCAATATCCTTTTTGAGATGCGGCGACCAGAACTGGACACAGTACTCCAAGTGCGGTCGCACCACTGCTTTATATAAGGGCATGACAATCTTTGCAGTTTTATTATCAATTCCTTTTCTAATGATCCCCAGCATAGAATTTGCCTTTTTTACAGCTGCCGTGCATTGAGTTGACATTCCCATGGAACTAATCTAGCATTGTTAACCAAAGTCCTTCGTACAGAAGAGAAGGGAAGAAAAATCGTCAAATAGATTTGTCAAAAATCCAGTACTTTTACTGCACACTAGAATACAAAGTTTCTATCATCTGTAAAACAGCATTTTCTTGATACAAATAAAAGAGAAAAAAGAGATTAATCAAGGCTTAAAAATGTCTCCTAGAGGGAGAGAAGGAAATGGGTAGGTGTCTGAATAATCCTATTTAGTGGTCAGGTCAGAAGACATTAGTCACTTCTGAAATGTTGCACAAACAATTGAAAAAAACCCCATATTCCTAATTATTAACAGTTTTTACAGATAACATTTTTTTGGAGGGCGGTGCATTTACACTGTCAAGGTACAAATTATCACGCTTCAGAACCAAAAGGAGATAAAAACACACATTCTTAAAATTGTGTATTATTTTCAACCTTGGATTTTGTCCCCTTTTTGGGGGGCGGGGGATATTGTTGTCAAGTGGCAACCTTCTCTTTGCTACAGGAATCAACATAACATTACCAAATGAACTAGGTTTATTGACAAATGAGCTTTGTCAGTTTGTTGTAACAAAGAGTAAGAATTCATCAAGCAAGGCAAATCCAGCAAGAAGGATTACCACACAGAACACCCAAATACAACAAAAAGCTTCCTAATTATAACTGTGACAGCTAAATAAAAGCGACAAAGCCAGATCCAGCAAAATTAATGCATCTAGTAATTAAATTATAAACAAATAAAAAGCAAACGATCCATCAAAGGTACAGGTTTTATTATACAGTGAAAGACCAGCATACACGATTAAAATACCGCTTAAATTTTTTGACCACAATGATAAAATAGTTGTCAACGGGTAAAACAATAAAATGTAATTTACAAATATTAAAACCAAGTAAATTCTTAAAATATAATAATAATTTATTAAAATAGTCATTGACCAGCGTAAAATAAACAAGCATTTAATTTGTTTTTAAAAATCAATAAAATTTCCTTGCGTAAAAATACTTAATCCACCAATAACACATGGATTTTATATGCAGTCACACAAAACTGCGCAGTGTTTTTAATTGTGTTTGACAGCCAATCGGGGGGGGGGGGGGGTTTGATTTGTGGAGGCACCACAGGCTCATGCCAATGAATTTGCCCTCCATGGGGTGCTTACCCCACCAGAGGGGAAACACGGCAGTGGGGGGATGCAATGGGGGCTTGCTGGAGGCAGTCAGTGGTGTAGCACCCACGGGATGGGGGGCACAACATTCCAGGTGGAGCAGCAGCAGAGGCATGACCGGGCCATCGAGGAGGCACGGTGGGGTGTGACGGGGGCATTCCGGGGTGTTCTGGGGCCGGGGCAAATGACTCTACAGCAGAGGCACAAGGCACGCGTGCCCCAGGTGCAGTTTCCCCTCACCACCTCTGGAGGCAGTTATGCTGTGGCCCAGGGCCTGCACTTTCACCACCATTTCAGATGGCATAAGTCCATTAAGCCCTCTGATAGGCTTCCCATTGGCTAGGTGGGTTGGTTTTCTGCCTCCCAGACTGCTGGAAACCCCTCTGGAGGCAGTGGCTCTGCAGAGCAGCAACACTGTCCTTGGCTGCTTGTGGCAGTGGATTGAGCTGCCCACTGGCTATGCAGGTCTTTAACAAAACTGATAAGATATAGGTTTAATGGTTCCCATTGCAAAATGAATTGCCTACCTAATCGTTCGAATCTTTGCATCAGAATACATTTGGATTTCTACAAGAATATTGTTTTTTAAGTTCTCATATGACATAGTTTATGCTGCAAATCATGGGCTTTAAGATGGACTGAAAGTGTAGGATTATTTCCTTGAAAGGAAATCCCCTGACTTATCAATGGGATTTATCTCTGTGTAAACATGTGCTCTAAGGCTGCCATCCAGCACACAGCTCTGCATCATTACTGGGAAAACAACCCATGGAATCTCTACATAATCTTGCTTGTGACAGGATTGTTAGTCCATTTTAAATTTTCCTGCTGTTTGCTCAAATGTCTACTGTTAAACTAAAATCTGTTCTAACACTCTGCTTAGTGACAACTTTGAGCACTTTAATAAGAATAATTTAACCTGTTAACAGAGCCTTAGTCTCATCTATGCGCTATACGTCATGGGTCCAGGCATCAGAAATGCTTAGCACTAACTGGCTTTCTGCAGATTAAAATTCTGAATCCACCACCTTTGCAGCCCTGGTGCCCCAGTCACATCACACTTAACCTTTGCCATTGTGTCTCAAAGAAGAATTTGCTTCGCTCCATTCATGCCCTGCACTGTTTGGCAAAGCACACTTCAATGTCGTACTGCGCTTTTGTACTGAACATACTAATCTGATTGTTCTTCTACTCTACAAACTCTGGGTCAACAATCAAGCTGTTGCCAGATACTAATTAATTTGCAAACAGTCCAGATTTTCACAGGGGGAGAGCTATTGAGAGCTTTGTCAGCGGAGGCAATCACGTAGCAGTGACATGCTTTGCTTCGCCATTCATTTTTTCTGTGCCGTTCTCCTCACTGGTTTTCACTATACATGTGAACTCAAATTATGCAGCCAACAATACTTCTCTGAGTGCCCACCAGACTTTGAATATGGTGGCCCCAATGCAGCAAATTATTGACGGGGTCAATGCTAATTAAACTAATTGTCAGAGAAAAGGGAAGTACCAATATCCAAAGGACACTGGCAACATGCCGTGTTTTCTCCTGCTCAATTCATAATTCTGTCAAGTAGCACAATGGTAACCTTCCTTACAAAATAAAAGTTCTTTAAGAGAAAGGCCAGAGACTCTTGCCACTTATACAGCAGAGAAATAAATGCGCTGAAGACTTTGTCATGGCAAGGGCAGAGACAGTAGATGCCTGCATGTATAAAAAAGATGGGAATGGAAGGTTGGGAGAAGGATGGTTTATAGCTGAGAACAGCCAAATGAAGTCCTGCTTAGTGATTTTCATTAAAAAATGTTTTTGTTAAACTATGCTTTTGTACGATTTTGTTTTTTAAAAAAACAAGAACCAGTACCAAGCTCATGTTTACTCCATTGTTTCACTTTTCCTTGATTCTTATTTTTCAAAAATACTGATTTTTAACTCTGGATTGTGATTGGCTGTAGATAGATAGAGAAGGGGGGAATCAAACCCGGCTCCCCGGATTAGAATCCGCCTGTTCTTAACCGCTACACCACGCTGGCTCTCAGTGATTGGCTGTATATTCTGTTTTAAAATGTTGTGTATGTCCAGTTAAACGTGGCTGGCAGTGGGGGAGTAATCAACCATGAATGGGAAGTAGCTGCTATAAGAAAGCTCTGTTACAGGCTGTCAAAAAGGCACAGTTACCTTCCCCCAAATTCTGAAATTTATGAGGGCCCTTTCTTTCTTGTTTTTTTTACTTGCTCTGCTTTCACAAGATTACCAAGGACAACGTTGTCAGGGTACCATCTTGACTACGCTCTCACATTTAAAAAAAATTCTGACATGGAAAAGATGCTAACAACATTATAAAGAAAGCTGGATAGAACTCTATCCATCTAGAACAGGGGTAGGGAACCTTTAACACTCAAAGAGCCATTTGGACCCGTTTTCCATGGGAAAAGAAAACACTTGGAGCCGCAAATAATTTTTGACATTTAAAATAAAGATATATATTGGGTTTTTTTACCTTTTACTCTGCTCATTCTGAGAAGCGCATGGATGCGTCCGCCCTGCTGCCTGCAGGGCGGGCAAGGATGGGGCCAGCGGCTCGGCCTCGCCAGCCGCCAGGAAAGCACCCGCCCCGCTCCAACGGGGCAGGCGAGAGGGGAAGCCTGCGGCGCGGCCCAGCCAGCCGCGGGCAGTTGGTGCGCCCACCCTGCTGCCTGCAGGGCAGACAAGGATGGGACCAGCGGCTCGGCTCGTGGAGCTGCAGTGCAAGGCCAGAAGAGCCGCAGGTTCCCTACCCCTGATCTAGAACATTTTATTCTGTCCTTCCTTCAAGGGGTTCATGTGGCTGGCATATACGGCTCTTCCCCCCACCCCCATTTTACTCAAACAACAACACTGTGAGGGAGGTTGGACTAAGAATGTGTGTCTGACCAAAAGTAAGCTACCAACCTTCATGGCAGTGTGGATCTCCTAAATCCTAAACTGACATACTAGCCACTACACCACCCTGGACATTCCAAGTTAAGGTTAAAAATCCCACAACATTTTATTTCTTCAGCCTGGTTGATACATGGAAGGTTGATATATGGAAGCAAACAAGCATTTATTTGCTGAGAGAGCTTGCAAGAAAAGCTGCTTCTCTTCTTGCATCTCGACGGGTTAAATTTCACACTGAAGGTTGCTCCTAACTGCTTTATGTCCCGATTTTGTAAAATGTAGTTTCAAAGAGAACTACGGACTCTCCGACTGATCTGAAAAGGAGGACCATGGTGAGGATCTTCCCAGGCTGCACCAGTCTTTTGTCGAAGGCTGCCAAAGGCACAGGGCCAAGTGGCCAACTGGTGCTCTGCAGGCATACCCGAGAATGCTTTATGATGTGCCGGGTTTCCATGGTAGACAAATTAAGCTGGAAATCGGACCCACAGGGGTGGAACTTAAAAACAAAGAGTACAAGGGCAATTCACTGGCTCTTCGGTGGCAGGCAGGAAGGGTGTAGGTCATATATTCTAAGGAGTGCATGTGCATAGTTTATGGCAGCTTCCGGGATGGATGGCTCTGTGAGAACATCTTACCTTACCCTCCCTTCTTCACAATCCCAATTCCCTTAACCTGAGTTCAGGGCAAATTTAGGAAAAGCAGTTCTCACATTCAGTCTGGTAAGTGCCCTCCCCCAATACCATTTCAGCAGTGAGCCACAGGGACTGTGAATAATGACTGTGCTCTTCCTGTCTTTATCCTCCTAACTTAGCTGTCAGCGTGTGGTTCTGCTGCACAAAAGCAGCTTTTACATGCATGACTGAGCTCGACTTTGCTCCAGCCGAGTGATGCGCGGGATTCATCACTTTGACAGTAAGGTTACTCTAGACAATTCAATTTTCACAGGCTCATGGGGAGGGCTGGAAGCAGCCTGCCCTTTAGAATTTTAGCATCCTCTGAAGTCCATCTAACGTCAGAATACAAATATGACCTCAAAAGCAATCATTCTTGAAACATACTCGTAAAAGGAATGCACCAACTTTCCCGACCTCCACAAAGTAAGGCCTGCCAACTCTGAGCTGGGGAAATTCCTGGAGCTTTTGGGTGGAGTTTGGGGAAGGAATTCAGCCGGGACATGATGCTACAGGGTCTACCCTCTGAAGTTCCCTTTTTCTTCAGGAGATCTGATCTCTGTAATCTGAAGATCAGCTGTCATTCCATGAGATATTCAGGCTCCCCTTGGACGCGAGTACCCTTATTACCAAAGCCAAGCCTTTTCTCATGGGGCTAACACTGAGCAAGCTATAAATACAGCAGAGATTCATGGTTACTTGCATGAAACATGATGCCTCCATGGACCACAATCCACAATCTCTTATTTCTGGCATCTAATTAAAAGCATGGCCTGTGACACAGAGTGAAGGTTCCAGTATTGCAGTATTGCAGTCTGCTCATGACCGGAGTTCGATCCCAACAGAAGTCAGTTTAAGTAGCCAGCTCAAGATTGATTCAGTCTTTCATCCTTCTGAGGTTGGTAAAATGAGGACCCAGCATACTGAGATTAAACTTGACTGGGGAAAACAATGGCAAACCACCCCCCGTATACATAGTCTGTCTAATAAACATCGTGATGTGACATTACTTCATGGGTCAGTAATGATCCAGTGATTGCACAAGGGACTACCCCTTTACCTTATTTTTTAAAAAACTCCCTTTAAGTCCCAAAATGTAGAAGGATTTCTTTGTAGTTGTGGGCAATGATCAGTCTTACAATACTGAGCTTTAGCACTTCCAACGTTTGCTACTAGAGCTGTACCATGTGAATACCTACACAAGGAAAGCCTAAGTGTGTGAGCCAACATGGTGTAGTGGTTAAGAGTGGTGGACTCTAATCTGAAGAACCAGGTTTGATTTCCCATTCCTCTGCATGAGTGGTGGACTTTAATCTGGTGAACCAGAACTGTTTCCCCACTCCTTCATATGAAACCTTGGGGTAGTCACAGTTCTCTCAGAATTCTCTCAGCCCCACCTACCTCACAAGGTGGCTATTGTGGGAAGAGGAAGGGAAAGGAGTTTGTAAGCCACTTTGAGATTCCTTACAACTGAGAAAAGTAGTATAAATCCAAACTCTTCTTTTTCTCTTCTTAGCATCTTCCTTTTGCTTGGTGGCAATATTTTGTGTTTAAAACAACTTCATAGGCAAGTTTCAGCATTAGCATCAGCTCCTACCATTACACCACTATACAACACCACCAAGCATTATGGAAACCTTTCCTGAATGCTTAACTTCATCAGCTAGTCACAAAACACGTGGCTAGGTAAAAGGTGTGCATGACTTACCGTTAAGCCACCGGGAGTCATGCTGCTCTGTTCTGATTGGATGGTGGTGCCCCAGGGTACGAAAAATGGCAAAATCTCTGCCCATGAAGTCTGCCGCAGTTCCTGAATAGAGTTCCCCATCTGTAATATACAATGGGATTGCATCAAATAGTTCGTCAGTGAATGCATAAGAGAATACAACACAACCTTCCTGATGAACCTGTAAACTGAATTTACAGTCCCACTATGCCATGCAGTTAAGCACACGCTCCTGTGCATCATTACATGATGGAATTTCTTTTTAGAATCTGGTGTGTATTTTCAGTCTCCAAAGCAATGGTTTTTTTTTTTAACCAGGTGACTTTCCTTGTAAGGAAAGAGTACTGGAGACAAGACACATTGTTGATACCTGCTTGTTCTGAATGTGTAAATTGAAGACAATTGAACATCTGGATGGTCAGTGCTAATCTGAAAAGCAGCCTCATTCCCCCTTCCCCAGTAAACAGAAGGGCGGGTTAGCTTTTCCTCCATATATATGGATATTGGTCCATTATAAATGAAATGCTTACCTTGAAGCCCTTCATTGCACATTGGTCTTGTAGTGGGGTTGCCTTGCCTTTTTCTGTTTACACACGAGGAGGCAGTCCATAGCCTGCAGCGCAGTTTGTCTGCTGAACTCTGCCAGGCCTCTGCTTCTCCTGGTTCTCTACCCATCAACTCTACCCATCAACTTAGCCTTAAAGGGACAGATCTCATCACACCTGGTATTCTCAAGACTAGAGCTGATATCTCTCCCTCTCCCATCCCATCCCTTCCCCTCCACACACTCACTCATTCACTGTCTCTCTCCCCACTGTTGCTGCCACAAGAAAAGAAAAGAGGGTTGTTTTAAAATAGAGTCTTATTTGAAATAAAGTTTTTAAAAGCTCTCCTGATCTTCGGTAGTGTGGAAGTAGAGTAGGATGATGGGGCAGTGTTCCTTGAAAAAGCCAACTCTTTGTTATTATTATATTGATATGTCAATATGAGCATTTAGAGAAGAAGGGAGGAGCTGGCAAGATGTAAGATGTGGACAGCAGTGCAAGAGAGTGGGAAGGTTGGCCAGGGGTGGAGGGAAGATTTCCGGGGCAAAGCTGTGCTCACTGGTAAATCTGTTCTGGGGGTGAAACAAATTAGAAGACATACTAGAAGTGATGTCATTTACCATGAAGAGAATGGAAAGTCAAAGTGGGGCTCCAGAAAACAGGTCCACACAAGAAATCTTGCCACAATGGACATTGGCCCCCACCATACACCGGACACCTTGTGCATAATTGGCCAATGATCACTAAAATTACTTTGGTCCCTTTCAGACACACTCTTTAAACTTACATTCGCTTCTGAGGAGAAATGGATAATTAAAGGCTTCACATGCCTTTGTAAACAAACCTGGATCAAACCAGGTTTTGGAAAATCCAGATTAAGCCTTTAGTAACTGGGATGGGAGGGGGGGGGCAATGTTTATCCTCATGATATATGAAACTTAAAAAAAATCATCTTCAGAAGCCAAAGAGAGTTAAAAAGCCCATATGAAATGGAACAGCCCATAGCATTACCCATTTCAAGGATTTCCATCAGCTTAGGCAATCGGAAATGAAAGCGATGATCTAAAGTACTTCCTGACAATCAGAATACTACAGTGAGAGAGGGTGTAAGTCACAGGCTAAGCAGCTGGTTTTTGTGAAAAAGATCCCAGGTTCAGCGCCAAGTACTTTAGGAAGCAGGAACAGAGACAACTCTGCCTGAGACCAGTCAGAATACACAGAGTTGCACTCATGGGATCAATAGTTTGATGTAAGTTGCATGCTCAATGAATAGCTCATGTCATTGAATGAACAGCTCTGCCATGGAATCACAGCAAAACCAGTCTGAACCACTTCAGGGATCTCTGCTGCTATTACTTTGCCAGTGATTATAAATGACCTTTTGTACCACTCAGTACCACTAAGACAGCTCAAGGCAACAATCAAGTACCACTTCCACGTTCAAAGAATGCTGTGATAAAGAATCTGCAGCACATTAATAAAATCCACAAGATGAAAGTTTTAGCTGCAAAGACAGCATCTATGGTTTGAGTTTACTGACATAAATCCCAAGCTATTCACATAAACATGTAGCCACTCCGGACTGAAGGAGTAAGAAATGCATCTTCTGGAATCAATCCTTTTCCATATTTATGCTCACAGACGATCTTGCATTTGAAGGACATCATTCTCCACATTTTTAACCATCTTTTTTTTGTGAGATTCAGCCCAGTGCTGAGGCTCCACAATGCTCAATGGCTCTGTTTTCGTATATGAAGCTCCTACCTGTGCAAATACTTCTCCATGAATTTCAATGTCAGGGACAAAACTGTTCACATGCTTGGTGGCTGGTTAGTGCAGGAGCAGATTCTGGTGGAGAACTTCCAGAGTGAGTGCCAGAAGAGGCAGGCAGCTGCATGGCCCATGAACCAAAGACCAGCAAAGAGGAAGATGTAAGGAACAGGGCAGGATGGAACCTTGACTAGGAAACATGCAGGCAAACTACACTTCCAAGCACAATCAAGCAGCTGAGCAGCTTCTCTGGTCCAAGTGGATGATCAGAAGGAGGCTGGAGGATTTATGTGATGGAAACTGAGAAGGTGGTTGGTTCCCTACAGTCACCCAACTTCAGGGATCAAGGTTTTGAGTCTGAATACCTCCAGATGCCTTCTTTCCCCTGCTGTTTTGGTGTGCAGCAACTCTGTTCAGCTGCCACTTGGAGTCTCATTGCAAACAACCTGGAATGCACCTAACACTGAGGTGAATGGGCACATCAGATGTTCTGGCTCTGCATCAGGCATCCTTCAGAGCCTGGAATAAGATGCTTTGGCATTCACATTAGCAAGCACAGAATGCATTGTCACATTTCAGGCATCAGATCTTCAGTACAGGCCCCACAGAGATTACAATATGCCTTGGCTGGAGATGCCCTTATTAGTTCCAAGGCAGGCTCGCATGTTCCAAGCCCACTCTGGCAGGGAGAACAATGTCTGACCCTTCCATTTGGGCAAAAGTGGCTACTCTGTCTTGAAAGCATCCCTTTCTCCACTGGCCCTGCACGTATCCCCTGGGAAGGGAGAAAACTAGACTGTAGAAACATGGGAAATGAAAAGCCATAAGATCCCTTATGTCCAATGGGAGGTATAAACCAAATCAAGAAGAAGAGAACAGGAGATTCATTCCTGAATTATCATTTGTCTATCTCATCTGCCACACGCTCTTTGGAAAGGAGAGAGAATCACTTAATTATAGCCCTTCTTATGTACAGGGGTTGAGAAAATCCCTTTGATGTCTCTGTTAGCCTTTACTTAACCTCCCCATTTACTTGTCAGCCCCTCTCAAGAGACTCCGGAGGAATCATCATAAGTCACGGGAAAGACAAGAAGCCTGATAATATTTCGTAGCTGTCAGAAGAGGGGGGAATGGTCACCCAGGAAAAGGCATGCCAGGAGGCAAACTGAGCAAAAACCAAGAAGAAAATAGAACATGAAAGGAAATAGTGTTCTGAAAGGAGTGGAGTGATGTGTCTGTAGAGGTCATAACTGCAGGAACCAAAAGATGCCCCTACCCCATGAGACCCTAGCAAGTAAGCGCTGGGGGAGCCTGTAGTCCGGAAGACACAAGGCCACCCTACAATATTGCTTGACAAGTTCAGTGTTTCACTTGCCCTTGAGGGAACGAAAAAAACTAATATGGGTGAAAGTAATGGGACAACCCCCCCCAATGCCCTAGTAACCCTGGCAACTGAATCAATCCTGTGCTCATGTTCAAAGTTCTATTTGGGGCTTATTTTCAGGGTCACCTTGGAGAATTCCTTTAAGCAATTTCGCTTCCACAGTACAATTCAAGTGTTGCATAACTCTGGGCTGAGAGAATGTGGTTGATACTCAACATCACTTGGTCTGTATTGTTCAGTATGTATGAATGTATATCTCAGGTGATGTTTGAAAAAAGCTTGATTAACTTTAAGATCCTCCTCTTGGACTCTTATCTGATGAACAGGGTTTGTTTCACTGCTCCTACACATGAAGCTCAAGTAACCATTCTTTCAGAACTCTTTCAGCCTCACCCAGAGGTGTACCTTCAGGTTGAGGGTTGGGGTGGGAGGGGGCAATTTTCCCAGGTGCCATTTGCCTGGGTCATATGGGAGCGCATCTGGCCACCCACCCCTCCCTCCCTTCCCATCTTCAGGAAGGCAGTCAGAGATTCCTGCCATTTCCTGCTGTGGCCACCGCATCCACTACTGCTGCCACTCACCCTCCCCACCCATCGTCGTCTTCTTGCCTTCATCACCTCGTTCCACTTTTCCCTCCAGTCTCCTCTCCCCCTACTCCCAGGCTCATCTGTGCCCTCAAGTGTGCCCTCGCCTTGCCCCTTGGGGAGGTGTCTGATGACAAAGCACTGAAAAGTGTAGAAGAAATTAGCCTTTTTATTCTCTCTGCCTCCTGCATCTCAAGCAGCAGAGCTTCCCCGCCTAGTCCTGATTCAAGCTTGCAGACATTATGCACACCATTGCTTCTTGCCTTGCAGGCCATGGGCAGTAGTGGGAGGTGGAAGCAGCATTTCCGTGGTGGCTTGATGGAAACCAGGATTGACTGGGCACTGCTCCATGGTCAGAGTTCTCCTGGTTGGCTAATCCAGTGCTGTCCAAACAGCCTCTCCTTATCCTGCCATGTCCCCTGGGAGGGAGGTGCCGCAGGCCCTCTCTCCGCAGCCAGAGCTGGCCCAGGCTGGTCATGCCAGCAGGCAGCAGCTCCAGAGAGCTGTGGGCCTGGCGCGTGTGGACTCTCCCCAAAAGAGCGGATATAAAAGTTGGTTGGCTTGGCTAGAGCTGTGAAATAAGGGGAGGCAAGAGATTAAAGGGGGAATGTCATGGAGGGTCGCTCGTCTGAAAAAGTGGGAATTGCTGGAAAGGAAAAAAGGAGAAGCGGCTCTTCCCTCTGACAGGGAGCATGGTCTCCGTTGAGGGAACCTAACAAAAAAGTGGGGCAGTGGGTGCCTCAAGGGATAAGCTGAAAAGGAGAGGAGCCTGCAGGCTGAGTAGAGGAGGGTGTTGGGCTCAGGGCAGGAGGGGCACAATTCCAGTGCTTGCTCCAGGTGCCATTTTTTTGTAGGCCTCACCTACCTCACTGGCCTCACCTACCTCACAAGATATCTGTTGTGGGGAGAGGATGGGTAGGAGTTTGTAGGCAGCTTTGAGACTCCTTACAAGGATATAAATCCAAACTCTTCTATTCATGTGGAATTCTGACATGGCACTGTAGGTGCAGCAACAAAATGGCTGCCGCAGGAGACAAAAAAAGCCACAAAATGATAGCCACAGCTTAACTTCATAACCACGTGTGGATCGTTATGCTGCCAAAGCAACATTAAAAAAAAATCTGCATAGTCAATTAAATCTCCAATAATCATTCAGAAACCTTGCTGAGCAAAAGCCCTACCTGGCCCCAACTACTTCGTAAAAACACTCGGTAGGCACCAGAAAAGATGTTAGCGGGTGCCTATGTTCTGTTGCAAAAACAGCTATGTTGGTGTCACATGATTGTTTACTTGAACGTCTTGATCTTCCAAATGGATTTCAGTATTGTCTCTGTCTGAGGTAATTTTTCAGGTTGGATTGGAAAGTGGAAGCAGATATACTGATTGGCACATGGTAGTTTTTTTCAAAGAGCCCGTCAATAATGAAAGGCAGCTGAACGATCCTTTGAACTGCTCATATTACATCCACCACTGTAGCATCACAGTACTGGAATAAGCAGACCCAAATGTGAGAGGAATTTGAACTATTCAGTATCTAGCAAGCTGTTCAAGTCTAGAGGTTTGGGGCATTATTTATGTCCGTTAGACATGACTGACCCCCTCCTCTGAGCTCACTATTTATCTAGTAATGGTTTCTAGAAATTAAATAAAATGAACATCTCAGCCTTGTATGGCCTAGAAAAATGCTAACGCATCATCATGTATATTAATTATAAATTCCGTCCAAACCCAGACTACATTACACTTTTGGGTCACCCATGACTACTACTGATGCACAACAGTATCCTTGCCTGACATGGGATGCTATGTGGCCGCAGGTCCAACAATAACTCTTCTTTTCCATCCTTAATCTGTGACATGTATGAATGTTCAAAGCATGCCAAAAAATCACCTTCTGTTGACTTTTTTTCACTCTCTATTTCTAGTGGCCAACTTAGTCCTGCCAGCCTTATCCATTTTCTCCATCTAGGAACAAACAGTGAGCTTACTGATTCTTTTTCTGCTGTCCCCCATTTGCCTTCTATTCTGAATTGGCTCAGAGACAATGTAATATGAAAAAGTGATGGAATTGTATTGTGTGTGTTAGCTTCCTGGAGTGGTCCCACTATGATGGCCCTTAAGCACCAATGGAGTCAGATAGGTACCTGTATCCCAGAGGGCATGAGAAGGTCAAGGAGGCCAGAGAAGAGAGGTCAAGGAACCAGAGTGAATGACAAGATGGGTGATAAGACAGATGATGATGAAGAAGAGTTGGATTTATATTTCCCCTTTCTCTCCTGCAAGGAGACTCAAAGGGGCTTACAAACTCCTTTCCCTTCCCCGCTCACAACAAACACCCTGTGAGGTAGGTGGAGCTGAGAGAGCTCTGAAGAACTGTGACTAGCCCAAGGTCACCTAGCTGGCATGTGTTGGAGTGCACAAGCTAATCTAGATCACCAGATAAGTTTCCATAGCTCAAGTGGCAGAGTGGAGAATCAAATCCGGTTCTCCAGATTAGAGTGCACCTGCTCTTAACCACTACACCATGCTGGTGGACAAGAAATACCTACAGCTAGACAAGGGTGACCAATTCATGGGGTGTTTGTACAGGGAGAGGGAGTGACACTAGGATTCCAATGGGGCCATCATGAAAGAGGCTGGGGCACCCAACAAGAGGCAGGATCCAATCTCTGAGATGGGGACTTGAGGTGGTGTTGAAGAGCTGGGCAGTGTTAAACTGAATCAGAGGATAATGAACAGAAAAGCCCTTCCAGGACTAAGGGTAGCAAGTGCTGGGACAAAGACACCCAGGGAAGTAAGGCTAAGTCCTCAGCCTGGAGGATAACTCCTTGGCTTGGTAGATATAAAGCTCGGGGATGGTTTGTGGAGTGGAATGGTCATCAATAAAGCATGTTATTGCAAAGGTTTAAGTATGTCTTATCTTTGAAGGGACAAGATGGAATTGTGACTTCAGCTCAGCCTCCTTTGGATTGTATCCATAAAGGTGCCATGCCCTACCATCCCCACCCAAGCTCCAGTTAGAAAAAAATACCTCCCTCATACCTGCCCATCATACCGTTGAGATAGTTGTTCTGGCCCAGCAACAGCAGCAGCAGCAGCGTGTGTGTGTGTGTGTGTATAAAAGTTTCTTCACACTTATGGTGACCTAGTAGCAGTGTGTTTTATCCAAATGTGCATCTATTTGCATGCACTGAAGGATTTAAATTTCTTGGACAATGTTCCCTATTAGGGTTGGTGATTCAATAAACCCAAATTACGGGGGGGGGGGGGGGCACCCAAAATCCATATTCATAAAGTTTAGGAAATCCAAGATTTTCTGTTTAGGAAATCCAAGATTTTCTGTTTTTTCTGTTGAAAAAATCGCTTCCATCATCTTCTCTCTCCATTTGTATTCCAAAATAATAGTGCATGTTTCCAAGTTGTTTCACTTCCACTTTCTTGATTCAAATGCTGAACTATTTCAATACAGTCCCCTTTGCTTTCATAACATAAGATCAGATCATTCACCTAAGTCAGAATGTAAGTCCATCTATTGTCTCTATGCCTTCAGTACAGGCAAGGTTCTGCTTTCCCTAGTTCAAATCATTCTTTGATAAGCATCTGATGAAGTTTCTGATTCCAACATAATCCATAAATGCTCTTCTGCAGTTTGCTTATTGAGATACTTGCCCTTGTTTTGTTCAAATCTTGGTGGTTGTTCCATGTAGTCTTCTTCCTTTATTTCTCCGCGTGGAAATGCTGTCAACATCTTCCTTGCAGCTGTAATGCTCAAGAGCAGTCTCACAGAAGTACGTCTGATCACTGGTGAAAAGGTTTTATCATAGTCTTCTCCAAATTTTTGAGAGTATCTTTTTGCAACCAGTCTTGTTTTGTATCTTGCCACTTCCCCTTCTGCATCATGTTTGGTCTTGAAGACCCACTTGCATCCTACTGCCTTCTTTCCAGGTGGTAGTACCATAAATGTCCATGTTCTGTTTTGAGTTAGTATTTCAGTTTCTTCTGCCGCTTTCCTCCACCTCTCTGCTTCTCTGGCAGGCATCCTTGCAATGTCCTCCCATGCGGAGGGCTCTGGAACCATAGTGGGCTTTGCAAGACAAGCATTTCTCAAAGGTGGTAAATCCAAGTTTGTTCTGAGGGAATGTCTGAGGCTTGCAAACCTTCTGGTTGAGCAGGCTCTGAATGCTCCATGTGTGCTGTCCATGGTGCTGTTTATTCTCAGGTGCTTCAAGCATGCTGTCCATGACATTCAGATAGACTGCATCTGGCTGCTGCACTTGATTTTGCTCTACTGAGGTGAAATCACTGGAATCTGCTTTCTTTTACCTGCTGCATTACAAATCTTTAATTCACCAATCTTAGGGTTAAGAATTCTGTATCGTCTGCACCCCTGAGAATATCCTATGAAAATACAGTGGAACCTCAGTTTTTGTTGACTCTGGTTATCGTCAATTTCGGTTTTCATTGATTTTTTCCCATGAACATTTTGTCTGAGTTTTCGTTGGTTGCCTAGGATTTCGTCGGATTTCATGGCTTTCGTCGCCATGCCCACGTAACCTCGCTGCTAATTGACTATGGAAATTTCCTATGGAAATCATTGCCTCGGTTTTCATCGGTTTTGGATTTCACCGATTGTCTTTGGATGGATTGCCGACAAAAACTGAGGTTCCACTGTACCTTCTTCGGAACTGAAATCCATTTTTGAGTGTGTTTCCTTAGCAATATAAGCACATGCTTTTGATCCAAAAACTCTCAAATGGCTTACACTGAGCTTCTGCCCAAACCAAAGTTCCTAAGAAGTCTTATCAGCTCCCTCAGTTGATGGTCTGTTTTGTAAGTAAGTTGCTACATCCAACATTGACATCCAAAATTGGTCAATAAGAATTATTGGTGTTTATCTGTTTTCCCTACTCTATGTAAAATGCTACACAAAGCAAATCACTCTTTAAACCTAGGGTACTTCCCAAATGAAAAGTCGATGGAATGGGTAGCTGTCCACAGGGGGGGAAAATAGAAATTTATCTGGCAAACTTAAAATGCCCTAAAAGAGGTTTTATTGTCCTTTTTTTGCACTCTGGTCCATGCATTTTGGTCCTGTAGCAAAAATAATGGCTGTTAAGGGCTGCTTCACTGACGTACAAATTAACTTCTTGTTTTTCTCATTTGCTAGCTTTCCCTGGAACCAGAGTGACTTCACAATGTTGCCAACTTCAGGTTGGGAAATTCTCAGAAATTGGGGGTGGGGCCTGGGAAGGGCAGAGTTTAGGGAGGGAGTGCAGCATGGATGTGAAGCCACAGAGACCACTCTCAACAGCCACCATTTCCTCCTGGGAAATTGATCTCTGTTGTCTGGAGATCAGTGACAGTTTCAGAAGAACACTCGTGTCCCACATTGAGACTGGTGACCTGTTCAAGCAAAGCTACTCTTAATGTGAAAATTCTGAGTATCTCCAAGTAACAACACATTTCTCTGCATAACTACATCTCTTAGAACAGATGCATTCAGGGGAAGAAAGCTATACAAAGATGGTGAAAACCAGCCCTTCTTCATAGAAAAAAGTAAAATACTCCACAGTGGTTCTGCAGGACCATTTCTATTTGGGAAAAGGGTGAGACACAGAGACCTTGTGCTATCTCACCGTACAAATTAGGGTACTGTCTGTTTTTCTGGAAAAAAGACATATTTGGGAGCTCATTCACAGAACTCCGGCCTTGTGTCTAGTTTGGCCTACAGGAAGAGAGCAAAAACCCATTTCAGAGATGCTTCATTGAAGTCCGCACTCCCCTCATCTAATCAGTCACATTTCTAGTTATTTACTTTGCAACAGCCTGAGCATCTCAAGCCCTCCTTCAGATTCAGAGTTTACTGCTTATTATACCATTGCAATAATGAGAAAGCCCCAACTTGTACATCTTTCAACAGAGATTATGAGTAACTATTTGTTATGTAGGATTAAGCCTGTCTTAACTTGCAACGCTATAGAGTAAAACCATATTCCAACTCTTCTTTAAATGGTTTAAAATTAGGAAGCAAAACCTTGGACAGCTGTTCAGAATGGGAAGAAGCAGGTCACGGTAGATAATGTTCATTTTACCCAACACTACATACCTATTAAAAGAGACGCTGTCACCAATTTGGGGTCGTAGGGGCTTTTTCCTCGGCCGTTTTCAAAATGTGAATCTTCTAGTTTAAAAATATGGTCCTGATGGGGAAGAAGGAAGAGATGAATGATCTAACCAAGCAATCAGACTCCTGTCAAGAAATTATTAGTCAACTAAAGAAGAGCAACCAATTCACTACTCAGCTCACATCCATTAATAGGTCTATGTTTTCTCCCCACACTCTTAACTTAAGAATTCTGCAAATGTAGCTTGAAAGTCCAGAGCGGGTGTCTGAATTCCTCCATCATTCTTACCAGAAGCTAGTCTGCTACACTTGTTTTTATTTAAGCAAGTCTTTATTGGCATAGACTACAGTACAACAATAATAAAAACGGATTAAAAAGCATATACAAAACAGGAAATAAATGTTAGGTCGAAGGAAATCTACTGGCGTTTGGTAATTTCCAGGAGAAAGTCTGCCACTATCATACAGAGAGAAGGATCAGGGTTGTCCAACAAGTAGTGTAATCTAATTAAATCGGGGAGATGGGGTAAATGTAAAGGAGTAAGATTCACATACTTGGATCTGATTTCCTTGTATCTGAGACAGGCTACACTTGTTTGTTGTTTCGTTTATATGCTGCCCATCCCCATGGTGGGCTCAGGCTAGCTCATGGAACATCCTGTTAAAACCCAGTTGCATATTAATACTTTATAGTGCCTCAAAATTCCTCTCTAGCTAGGGAAAGAAAAAGAAATAATAAGACCAAAAGGGAAAGGAAAGAGGAATAGGGACAGGGAAGCCAGTGATGATGGATAGTGCAGTTGCTGCCCTCAACCTAGACCTGGTGGAATAGCTCCATCTTTCAGGCTTTGCAGAACTGAGATAAGTCTTGCAGGGCTCGGGTCTCATTTGACAGAGAATTCCACCTGGCTGTGTAATAGAAGGAGGGGGAACTGCAGTTGGAGCAAAAAGCCTGCATAGAAGTCACCTTTGCCTAAAAACAATATTACAAATCATAGGCTGATTCCGCATGTGCCAAAACAGCAGTGTGAAAATGGTGTAAAAGGGTTTTAAATGGTGCAAAAGGGTTTATACTGTTTTCACTCCGCTTTCACACCGCTGTTTTTGGCCCATGCGGAATCAGCCATACAGAGGGAAATAACTTTGCTTTGTTAATTTAGTCTGCTGCCTGGTGGAAGAATAGAAGTGAGGGAACAGAACCACTCAGACCAGCAGAATGCAAATCTAGAGCCAGAACTCGGGAGACTTTTAAAATTTTGAGGTGGGGGACACTTTCAAATGTCCCTGAGGTGCTCAGATGTAGCTGCATAGTTCCTTAAGGCCGAAGTCAGCCCCCTCCCCCCTCCCCAACCTGGTATGAAGTAGTGTTATCATAGTAACACCATTATCAAATTTGCTGATGACACAACGGTGGTGGGGCTCATCTCTGGAGGGGATGAGTCTGCCTATCGGAATGAAGTGGACCGACTGCTCTCATGGTGCAGGGAAAATAACCTGGTTCTTAACACTCAATAACAAGACAAAGGAGCTCATAGTGGACTATAGAAGGAATAGCTCAGAAATTCAGCCCTTTGACTATAAATGGAGATCAAGTGGAGCTGGGTGGCTAGTTTTAAATTCCTACAAGTTATGATTGAAGAGGATCAATCTGGGGAGTACAGATCATCATGGTGTAGGTTTAAGAAAGCCCAGCAAAGACTGTACTTTCTGAGACTTTTAAGGAAGCAACAACTAGATGGAAAACTTCTGGTGTCCTTTTACCGCTGTGCTATAGAGAGTGTCCTAACCTACTGCATCTCAAAGCGGTTCTCCAGCTGCACAGTGGCTAATAGGAAGGCGCTCCAAAGGGTGATCAATACTGCACAAAGCGATTATCGCCTGCCCTCTCCCCTCCTTGGAAGAAATCTATATAATGCCCGTCTAAATAAAGCCCAAAATATTCTTAAGGACCCGCCCCTATCCAGCACACTCTCTTTAACCGCTACCATCTGGCAGACGCATACAGGGCCCTCAGAATTAGGACAAAGAGGTTTAGAGACAGCTTCTACTCTAGAGCTGTGGCTATGCTAAACTCCGCTGCTTCATATTGATGTATTTGGGGCTATGTAGGGATGGGTGGAGGATGATGATGTATGAGTCTGAAATTGCATGAGTCTGAAATTGTATGAGTCTGAAATTGTGTGCATCGAGGAATGCTGCTGTAAATTTCGTTGTGCGTGCACAATGACAATAAAATGCTTATGCTTATGCTTATGCTTATGTGAGAAGGGCCTGACAAGCAGAGCAGAGCTTGTGGACCACGGTGCCTCAGCAATACATAGAATCAACTTTTCAAGTGCCTCGGTCTATTGTAATTTATTTGACCTGTCAAATTTCTCAGGATGAAATTTTAATTTTCTGAAATCGATATGACTAGGGACTCATTTTAAAGAACTGATATGCTTCTTCCATTTGATTCCAAGTTCCAGGTTGGCTGAACATCAGTGGAAAAATTCAAAACTGGCATCTGTGTCATATTATCCTTGACTGATGAGTATGGATGTCAGAAATGACACATCCCCGCCATTCCAGACATCAGCCATCGTCAAGAATATTGAACAACTGTCTGAGGACATCGAGGCTGGGGCTCTGTGTTCAGGGTAGCCATGCATAATTCATCACTTCTGTTGCTGTCAGGCTTACACGCGATGACCTCAGGAAAAACTAGTGCTATATTATGCGATGGGGGTCAATTCTTTCTAGGTAACTTATTAAGTGTGATTACATATGCAAGCAACAAAATACATGACCCTAAAAGCAATTCAATTGAATGTTTCCCTGGCTCTGAAACAAGGCAAATGGAGAGGGAATACAAATGAATAAAAAATGATATATTGCTATATCCAGGGTTCTGATTTATCTAGGACATGGTTCACCCATGCATGCTTAGCACGTGATGTTTGAAGCCTAAACCAGATGTGTCTTCGGAGCACCAAGCTCAGAGCTCCCAGCAATTTTAACCCAAGTTTATTTGGTTCTGGTGGGTTTTCCGGGCCTTCGACAATACAGGTTTATTTATTTGGGAAAGGTCTATGCTACCTCTCCAGGAAACCAGCAAAAATTAATTCTCATGTATGAGAGAGTCCTTTCTACACAGACTCAACAACAACACAAGCCTTTATTGGCATATAAAACAGGACAAAATTTTAAAACAAAACAAGGTTAAGAAATACAGTTAAAATTGCTAAAATTACTAATTTCCAGTATAAAATTTGCAACAGTTTCACAAAAGAGCACATCAGAGCTGTTCAGGAGATTGGGTATCTTATAACACTCATGCCACTGAGAACACTGCAAGAAAATGGAATTCATGTATTTCATGCGTATCTTATTGTATTTAGGGCATAGAAACAAAGAATGGTCAAGTGTTTCAACTGTAGTCCTATCACATGAGCAAACTCTTTTAGAATGTTCCATATTCTTAAATCTTCCCTCCAGCAGAGATGATGGCAGCACATTACATCTTGCAGTAGCCAAGGCTCTCCTCTGGGTGGGATTAATCAGCAGACGAAGATATGCTGCCATAATTCCACGCTCGCATGGGATTAATAATGTAGTAGGAGAACAGGTTGTCTTGGCAGCACGAGTCAAATTATGAAAATCAAGATCCAAGAGCCTATTCTTGACTAGTCTGAAGGCTTCCCACCTTTTGTGAGCATAAGGGATGATTCCAAGGGGAAACCAATAGCTTCAACCTTTCTAAAGATCAAAGTATACCATTCTGAAACAAAGTGATCTGATAACAGAGAGGGAATATGGATCCCACTAGAAAATGTATATGCAGCCAATATTTTATGGCCCTTATCCATGCCAAGGTTTCTAGAGTTGTTTGGCCCATCTCAATGCACAACGCAGCATAAGGCACACATCTAGGGAGCCCCATTAGTTTCCGAAGGAATTTGGAATATAATAAATTAAATGATTTATTTATTGCCGAAATCCAAATGGGGGGCTACACAGACTCTTTAAAACATTTTAAGGCAGGAAACAATTTTTTTTCTTCATGGAGCTCTGCATTGTTTTTACCCCCAAAACATCTTATCTGCAGCCTCAAAATGTTTTAACTGAATGCCCTTTTAAAACGATTCTTCACATTTTCAAAATGGCTTCATTTGCCTGTGCAGTCCCTTTAAGACATTTCCCAAGCCTCTCTGCCTTCCCTGCATGCCCTCATCAGCGCCATTTTCTCAGTTCAAAGAACTGCAACACCCCTCAGTGAAGCATAGAAGCAAGGTTGTCAAGCAAACAAGGGAGAAGAAAGGGAGAAATCACAAAATGGTGGCCAGCAGAGGGTGAATATAGGCATACATCACGATAAAATGTAAGGGGGAATCAAAAATGGAAAGGGCCAAGGTCTGATTTGAATAAGGACCGAGGGGTCAGGGACTTAAGGGGACAAATTTGAATGCTACTGGTGAGCTGAAGGTCTGATCTTGGATTTAAAGTGACACTCATTCTGGATAGGGTTGTACTCCCCTAAAGGAATAGGTCAATAGTCTGGGGGTGCTCTTGAACCCAGGCCTACTGCTGGATAAACAAATGGCAGCTTTGGCCACGAGTGTCTTTTTACCAGTGTCAACTGGTTAGCTGGCTGTAGTCTTTCCTGGGCAGAAAAGCTCTGACCACTGTGATGCATGTCCTAGTTACATTTAGATTAGATTACTGCAGTGCACTGCCCTCGCAGGGTCCATCTCACTCAAGTCTTGGTCTATCTGCATTGGCTCCCAATTGGTTTCCAGGCCCAACTGAAGGTTCTGGTCCTGATAGACTGCTTGCTGCCATACCTGACCATTATAGTCATCTTCTGAGACACCTCAAAGACAAATAACATTTAGTTCAATATGAGCTTTCATGAGTCACGATTCAATTCATCACATATCTGAGGAAGTATGCTGATGAAGACTGTTACACAGGACTCACAAAAGCTCATAAAGACTTATTTTTAAGATGCCACAGGAATTATACTTTCTTTTGATACAACACGCTAAACTGGCTAGCCCTTTGTAAACCTCCCAGGCTTAGGTGCCTGCGCCTTCTGAGGTAAGATGGGGGCAACCTGAGAGAAGGGCATGGGAGAAGAAGCTAACAGTGGAAGAGCTCAGTGGTAAAACATGGACTTTGCATGCAGAAGGCTTAGTCCCTGCTATCTCCCATTTAAGAGACTGTGTGTGGATACCAGAAACTAGACACCCACTACTAGATAGCACAGCACAGATCCAAGGTAGCTTCATATGTGGCAAAAATCTGGTGGCAAAGCTTGAGTTAGAAGAAGAAGAAGAAGAAGAAGAAGAAGAAGAAGAAGAAGAAGAAGAAGAAGAAGAAGAAGAAGAAGAAGAAGAAGAAGAGGAGGAGGAGGAGGAGGAGGAGGAGGAGGAGGAGGAGTTTGGATTTATATCCCCCCTTTCTCTCCTGTAGGAGACTCAAAGGGGCTTACAATCTCCTTGCCATTCCCCCCTCACAACAAACATCCTGTGAGGTAGGTAGGGCTGAGAGAGCTCCGAGAAGCTGTGACTAGCCAAGGTCACCCAGCTGGCATGTGTGGGAGTGTACAGGTTAATCTGAATTCCCCAGATAAGCCTCCACAGCTCAGGTGGCAGAGCAGAGAATCAAACCCGGTTCCTCCAGATTAGATACACAAGCTCTTAACCTCCTACGCCACTGCTGCTCCTCTCTGGAAGAGGCAACAGCCAGCTCAGTAGTCCCCATACCTGCCCGACCACCTTGCAATAGGGCAAAGGCTATCGTTTGATTGAGTCTGGGGTAGCTCAGGCAGAGGAGCACGCCCTGAAATGGCAGTGGCAGTAATCTGGTGCCCTACCCAGAGCATTTGCTCAGGGCTTCAGACTCACTATGGGCACTTTCTCATATGCAGAATAATGCACTTTCAATTCGCTTTCAATGCACTTTGCAGCTGGATTTTACTGTGCAAAATAGCAAAATCCACTTGCAAACAATTGTGAAAGTGGATTATAAGTGCATTATTCTGCATGTGTGAAAGTGCCCTATGACTGTCCCTGCCTATTTCTATTCTTTCTTGCGCTTAACATAAGCTGTGCAGGCAAAATTACAAAACGCTGGTGTTCAAAATAAACGGTGTAAATGTGTAATTTATTTTAAGCACCAAAATAAGAAATTTGACTTCCTGTGATACTTTTAGAACTATATTTTTATACAAGGAGCGGTGCTGGGAATGCAAAAGGTAAGGCTGTAAGAGTTGTCATTCTTTCCTTTGTGCTAATATAAAATAGCTTTTTCCTTCTGTGTTTTTAATAAAGAAAAATAACGTCTCCCTTACCTACTAATACATGGTGTTGTTGAAGAATAAACTTACCTATGAAAAGATTAATTCCATTGTGTGGTTGAAGACATATGTGCCCGTAGACATAATTATAATGTCTCTCTTTGACAAGTTACAATTACTTCACAGAGTATAGTTTTAAGGAAGCCTACAGTTCCCTCCTCCTTTTACCAATTCAAAAGCGACCAGAAATGTACTTTTCCCCGTCGGAGCAACACAAATGTTGCTTACACAGAAACACATGTATGTTAGTAGACCATGTAGACTGAGGGAAAAAAACCAATGTCCACATAAGGACAACTTCCTGAGTCAGACATCACTCAGATTTCCACTATATACAATGAAGATACATTTGGGGTGATGGATAGTTGATACTTCATCCCTTCCCAATACCCACTGAGGAAGCGCATCTCTAGACGAATACATCAAGGTCAGAAGGGTATCCATGCTGTCAATTGAGGAGCAGCATTGAAACCCAGGGCCTCAATTGTTTTAAGAGTTCTTCACTGGGGAACTCTAAGCACAAAAATATTTTCCATTTCTACCATCCTGTGAAGTTTTTGCCTTCCCTAGAAGTCCTGAAGGGGGTAGGAATTACATACTACTTGCAACATGGCCACCCTGTTAATCTCCAGAAAGGGAAAGCAAATAAAACTCCAGTTTATTGTCAAAGGTTTTTACGGATAGAATCAACTGGCTGAAGTGAGTTTTCCAGGCTGTGTGGCCCTGATCTGGTAGTTTTTTCTCCTAGCATCAGTTTCCTCTGCTGCCAGCGCTCGTCATTTTATGATGCTGCAGAGATTCTCCATGCCCACAGATGTTTGCTCGAGGTTTCCCTGGGGCGTTTGCTCTGCAGGCTCCACTGCTGGGCACCTTTTCAGTCTGAAAAATACATGGTTAAACTCAGCTCAGCCTGCTGATTCCAGCAATAAATAGCTTTTTCTTTTTAAAATTTTCCATGACCTGACTCTGAAGACACACAGACACAATATGGAAACAGGCATGGATTCTGAAATCATGTTCGTGTGTCTTTGAACACAGCTCATCAAAAATACTGCCGGAATCAACAGGATGAGCTGAGTACAACCATGTACTTTTCACGCTGAAAAGGCACCCAGCGGCAGAGCCTGCAGAGCAAACATCCTGGGGGAACCTTCAGCAAACAGCTGTGGGCACAGAGAAATCTTCAGCAAAAGGGTGCAGGCATGGAGAATCACTACAGCACCACAAAATGTCAGGCACGAGAGTCGTAAACTCGGGTGGGAGGAAATGGAGGGCAGGGGGAAAAACCCTTTCTCCTCTAACTCCTTTTTTGTCTCTGCTGTCCAGACAAAAAATGAAGACGCAGCTTTTTAAAAATGTGACCAGGACATCTTATTTGTGCTGTGCATAATCAGCCCATGTGTATTTCCCATCTGAGCCTGAATCCGATTGCTTCATGCAGTGGCAGAGTTCAGCCAGTACTTCTGGAGAGCCCCAGCAAGTGCAGAAGGGCTTCACCTCTATTCCACCTGAGTCCACCAGGTTGAAGCAGCTTGCCTGGTGGTGCAATAGCAGAGCTTCACATTTACTATATCCTCAAGACTTCCAGCAAGTTGGGTAGAAGGCAAACTTCAGAGCTAAATATTTGGGTGCAGAGCTGCTTTTGAGAAGGGAGGGAGCAAGGATGGCTGGGTGGGTGGGAATTTGGTGCTTGTAGGGTGGAGGAAGGTTGAACCATCAGGAAATGAAATATGTGTAATTCTTCTGCTCGGGTTTTGCAGAAGATGCCAAGTCCCATCTGTCCTTCAGTCATGTTCCAGCAAGTTATTTCCAGTAAATTAAGTAACTTTGTTTCTACCCCATCTTGCTTTCTAAGGGGCACCCAAAGCACCTTAAGAACATAAGAACTAGCCTGTTGGATCAGACCAGAGTCCATCTAGTCCAGCACTCTGCTACTCGCAGTGGCCCACCAGGTGCCTTTGGGAGCTCACATGCAGGATGTGAAAGCAATGACCTTCTGCTGCTGCTTCTCCTGAGCACCTGGTCTGCTAAGGCATTTGCAATCTGAGATCAAGGAGGATCTGAAAGGCAGGTTACAGTGAGAATGTGTGACAGACCCATGATCACCCAGCTAGACAGTCAGGGAACTCTGGGTGCGTGTGTGTTTTAATATACCCTTTACTTGTTTAAAGATCAAAGATGTATTTTTGAAAAAAAAAGAGAAGTTGATAAAAGTTGAAAATCTAATGAAAATATGTAATAAAATGCATGTCAATTGTATCATCCGACTGAACTAATTTATTGTATGCTGGTCTAGTAAAATCTGTTGAATAGAGATATGGCAAATTGTTGGAAATCTAGATCAATTCTAAGTATATTTACACGTTATTTTTTCACTGAATCTTGGATGACACACCTTTTTATTTGGAGTCAACTTATCTCAATGAACTCGTTTATTATATTCTGCTCTTGTAAAAACAAGGAGCAGTTTGTTTGTATTTGTTTATTTGTAATGTGTTATTGGAATTGGCACTGCTTTGCATAGCCATGTAAATGGATGGTTATGATCAGTAATTGGTTAATAAAGAAAAAAGATGTGACATAAAATATCATCATTAAACTTACTGTATCATGGGGGAAAGAATGGGATGGTTCATAATTTTTTATCATGTGTGTTGTATTTTTAATGAAACCATCTGGCAACCCTACAGGGAATTTTAACAGTTAATGTATCTAAACAAAAGAGATCATGCTCAGTTTGAAATGACCCCTGAATAATTCCACTGAGAGAAAAGGTCCAGGCTGTTTTCCCCCCCAGCAACAGCAAATTACACAACAAAAGATACAGGGGAACAACTCTGTATCCAGCTGTGTTCAGAAGTTCCAACTGCACTGAATAAGTATCTGAGAGAGGATAGCCTTTAGATATGGCCACCCACAGCACTTAAACACATTGTGGCTTTGGGAAAAGCAGAAACTTGAGCAGGAGCCTGCTAATTTGATGGCTACCAGCAGCCAATTAACTTCTTGCTGAATTTGTTCTCATTTTTTTGCTAACGGGGTCGATTCCCCACTTACCATCGACCATCCTTTGCTGCGCGCTACTCTCAGAGTGTGTCATTTCTGGCGCGCTCCCGAGCTTCCCCACAACCCCGCACTCTGTGCGTGGTCATCAAAAGGCGCTGTTTTGAGGAGCGCAAGGAATGACGCACGCTGAGGGGGTGCAAGATCGGCTCTGTTGTCGCCACCCCTGTAGTGGGGAGTGCCGCAGGAACCCACGCTACTTGGCGAGAGTAGCGAGCAGCAGATGGTAAGTGGGGAATCGACCAGGCACAGAAGCACAAATCCTGGGGTGTGAACCAAAGAACCCTTCCCCTTCAGCTCTTACTCTGAGGACTGCAACCTAAGGCTGGGTGGAAGACTACCTAGCAGAGAAGGAAGGAAGAGATGCTGGACACTCAGAAATCTTCCCCCGGGTTGTTTTTTTGTTGTATTTCTTTTTTGGTATTTCTTTCTCGTCCCCATTGGGGGGGAAAGCAGGCTGCAGACAGACAGACATAACTGGGAGAGAGCAATTCTAATTGGGTCGACTCGGAATCCTACTCAGGTTCATTCAATGGAGCTTACTCCTAGGAAAAGTGCTTGGAGGATGCTTCTCTTAGAATTCCAACTATCCTTAACAGAGACCAAGCCAGACTAATGTCCTTGCTATTACATACTTAAATCAGCTTCCAGATCCCCGCTAAACTATGTGTGGGTCAGTTGTAAGTTCTAGGTCTCAAGAAAAATACAGGGGAGTGTATGCACACAGTTGGTTTGACACATGCTAGAAGTCAGCATGGTGGGGCATGTCCCAAAATGATTGTGAGATCAGCATCACAGCCTTAACATCCTGAATTCCTGATTTTTTTAAAAAAATGCCACCAATCCAAACAATCCGTTTCTTTTACGGCACTAAATAATATAGATGTTACTTCTTTATTATTCCACATAAAGCAAAATACATGCCACACTCATCAGAGAAGGAAATCTACAAATTAGAAGAACATAGTAGCTATAACAGAGCACCTAGTACCACAAAATGTCAGCAAAATTACTGAAGAATCAACAATAAAAGCAGGGCTGCTGAGAACTCAGACATGAAAGCAATTACCAGTCTAATTCCCATTCATTTACATGTCTAGCTGCTGTGTGTAAACGACTGGGGAATGCACTGGCAAACCATGCTGTAAACATTACCTAGTAAACATTTTGATGTGACATCACACCATGGGTTAGTAATAACCTAGTTCTTGCACAGGGGACAACCTGTACTTTTAGATCCTGCATAAGAAGAAGAGTTTTTATTTATACCCCTCTTTTTCTCCTGTGAGGAGACTCAAGGTGGCTTACAAGCTCCTTTCCCTTTTTCTCCCCACAATAGACACCTTGTGAGGTTGGTGGGGCTGAGAGAGTTCCAAAGAACTGTGATTAGCCCAAGGTCACCCAGCAGGAATGTAGGAGTGCAGAGACTCATCTGGTTCACCAGATAAGTCTCTGCCACTCAGGTAGAGGAGTGGGGAATCAAACCCGGTTCTCCAGATTAGAATCCACCTGCTCTTAACCACTACACCACACTATTTTAAGGGGCTAGCAAGTTAATGGCATCCCATAATTTTAAAGAAAAGCAAGAATAATTAAAGAGAGGAACTCAGAAACATGCTTGAGGCAGCTCAGAGTTTAAACAGACAGCCATTTTTTAAAAAAGATTAAAAATGAGCTAGGGCACAGAAAGATGACATTAAACAAATTAGACAGTCCTCAGCCTAGAGAAAATTTAAAAGGGATTTTCAAAAATTAACCACTTCATTAAAAGTCTGGGCATCAAGTGTGGGCACTCAAGGGGGAGGCCATTCCACAAGCAAGGTGCTACCACTGAAAAAGCCCTGTGTGGTCACCACCTGTCCCATCTCTGAAGATGTGAGATACAGAGAACAGAGTTAAGAAGAATAGAAAGTCCAGGAAGAGGTAGTCCTTCAGTTACTCAGGCCCTAACCCCTAACCCATTTTCCCTAGCAATGGATGGGCAACATAAATGTGTATATTTTTACGTGATTAAACATTTACATTATTCATAAAATGCTTTTCTGCTACTGCACTGAAGGTGGTTTACAATCCAAAATAACCGGTTACAATATAATACCTCCTTACACAAAAAGTACACAAGACTAGAAGGGAAGAGGAAAACAAGTAAACTTGGGTACCGACATTTAAGAGAACGTAGTTAACAGTTACAAAATGACCAGGTGGAATAGCCAAAGTGGGAGATAGTTCTGGGAGTACAAGAGTTGCCAGCAGCGTGGGGCAGTTCTGCCTCACTTCTCACAGCAAAGAGTGGCCATGCCTCACATGCGGCCGCAATGCAGGAGGGGAGGCCCGGCAGAGAGGCTGTCTGCTCGGCCCCGGGTCAAAGGGCCAACGTTACGGCCCTTTCTGCGCATGCGCGCCTGCTCTGGCTGCCAGGAAGTCATCTTGCCCAGAGAAGGGCAAGATTGACGTGAATTGGGGTTGGCGTGCTCTCGCGAGGCACGAGAGCACATCGTTGTAATGGGGGCTGGGCCAGAGCTTATTTGAAGCCCTGCCTTGTGGACCGGCCCCATTCGGAGCCGAAGCAACACGTTTTTCCCGCCCACCCAATTCCTGCTATTTTAAATGTTTGAATGATGTTCTTGTCATAGCCACTGGCGGGTTGCACATGGGGGATGATCCGCTGGTAGGGGGAGCTGGGGGAGCTCCCCTGTTTAGCACACCTCATTAGGAGGTGGGGGTGTAGCAAGCTTTCGGTAGGAACGCCCTGCGTGGGGTTAAGAAGCTTGCGCCTCTAGCGTGAGTTGGATGGGGCCTCCAGTCATGGGCATTTCGCCGATCTGGTCTTTGTCTCACTCCAATCTTTCGCTTGGTTTATTCCTCCAGCAGCTCGGCTGAGGAATTGGTTTGCTCTGGGGGACAGCACTAATGCTGCCCAGATGCTTGGATCATCCCCCATGCTGCGCCATCTAGTTTATCCCATGCTTTCTGTGAATAAAGTTTTTTGGCTATGGCCAGTTTTCTTATCCACTTAAATTGTGTTGGTGTGTTATTTTGGAAAAGGTAGCTGAGCGGGAAGGGCCATACATCTACCTGCAATAGGAAGGTTGGAATTATTCTGGGAGCAGAGAACCAATTCCAAGCATTCACAATTCATCACTTCCAAGTTCTTATGAGTATATGGACCAACTTTAGTATGGAGTCTGACCATGTGGGAAGGATTATTTGTTCAGCAAGAGATACTTCAAGTTCTAGGACTACTGCCTGGAGAACAGAGGTATCCTCATAATTGCAATCCATGCTGCCAGATGGCACCAGGATGTCTGATAACTAGTTGATATCAAATCATACTATGGCCCACAGCCTTTGCAATCCTGAAGCCACTAAACTGTCAATGCTCTTAGCCAAAGCTCTCTGGCCCCACCTACGTTATATGCTTTTATCAGTTCTAAGCTGATTTCCTCCAGAGATTCCTGGGGAGTATTATTCTTCTGCATTAGATCCCGAGGCTGATTAGACAGATGATCTGAGGAGTTTAGATGCAGAAAATTCTGTGCACTAAATCTACAGCACTATAGTTTCCTTGGTTTCTTGAAAAAAGGGAGCAACTATTAAATCACTTTTGCATCTGTGGTGTATATAACAATATACCACCAACCGCATACATTTAATTTCTTTCGAAATCACTGCTGAAAACACTCTGCACTATACCTAGCAATTGTTTTAAAATCTAATCTATTGAAACAAATTTGAAGGATGAATGGGCATGGTGTAATGATTAGTTCTTGCTACACTAAGGTGACCAGATTTTTACGATTGAAAAGGCATGCGTTTCTGACGCTATCGCACACGCACATTGCCATTGCCGCATCAATTGGCACCAGATGAGCACACTGAAGCCGAGGCGGCGCTTCGGTCATAAAACAGGAATTCGCCCCAGAAGGCACTGCGGTAGCGCGGGAGATGCTCCCTCCTGCGCTGACGCACTGCCTTCTGGGGCGCTTCCGTGTTTCCTGATGGGGAGCACCGCCGCAAAAGGCAGTGTGCTCCTGCGACCGCGTGCGCGCTGCCGCAGGAGCACATTGTCTAATCAGGACAATGTCAAAGCCCGGTGGGACGCGGGACATTGCGCAAAAGCGTGAGTGTCCCGTGAAAATCGGGATGGCTGGTCACCTTATGCTACACTGTATTGTGCTTGAGTATTTTTACGTGAGAGAGTTTGTTTCTCTTCTGCTGTAACTGTGACAGACAGTGATGTCAGCACATGGATAATAAATAAGGCAAGAGGAGAAGAGTATTCAAATATAATCCACTCAAAAGCATGAGGTAAGGAGGGGCAGCTTTGCATAGGCTGCTCCATAAAAAGTTTTATGATGTTGTCTACTTATTCATGAATATGAAGCTGCTTAATGCCCCTGAGTCTACTGTGAGTGCTGGCACCTCTTCAGGCAGAGGCCTTTTTCAGTCTAGTGCAGGGGTAGGGGCGTTTCCTTCAGATAAATTCAGAATTATAATTCCTACTCGTGCCTCTGTCAGCATGGCCAATTGGCCATGCTGGTAGGGGCTGATGGGAATTGTAGTTCCTGAACATCTGGAGAGCTGCAGGTTCCCTACCCCTGGTTTAGTGATTAGCAGAAATGCTGAAAACAGGATTTGTAAAATCCTTCCTAAACTCTACACAGTTGCCCCCAATGATGTCACAATACAGCTGGTGCTGGAGATAGTAATTCCAAGTTAAGCTTCTTCATTCACCCACTCCTTTAACATCTTGGTCAATGTATAGGCTTCCAGGTCCCCCTGGCAACCAACTGGAGATGTTGGGAGGTGAGTACAGGGGGTGGCAATTTGCATCCATGCATGACGACATCACTTCCCTCCTGGCAACCAATGGGAGATGCTGCAAAGCAGGTACAGGGGGAGGCAACCTAAACCCGTGCAGAACAACATCACTTTCAACATGATATGGAAGAACTGGCATCACACTGGGGGGACACTGTAGCACATGTCCCCAAACTGTATGGTTTCCATAGAGTTTTGTGGAGAGCGATAGAGTGTTTCCCATTGCAACGTCAGAGCTACCACATAGTGCCAGATGTGACATCATCACATACAGACGAAAATAGCTCCCCCCCCTTTTGGCTGGCCTGCTTCCACCTGCCAAACAGCTGAGCATTGGTGAGCAGCACCAGGAATCCCTGGGAGTTTGCTTGCTGTTAATGGGCACCTGGGAACCCTGTCAATTTACCTAATGTCTTGCAATGTAACAACAGGCAAAGTTGGAACTAACAAACATGTTTGCAAGAAATTGTCAGGATACCGGACTGACTTTCCCCCCACTGCTTTCCATCAACCCCTCCTCCTCCACAGATTGCTTCCTCCCTATTCAATAGACAACTTACTTTCATGACTAATGATTCTCTAACCTCATGAAAGTTATATTTATAGAACCCAGGACAAATGTGAGGTAAACACGTAGCCTCTTTTATCATCTTGTTTACTAGTGGTAGTAAACATGTGGCCTCTTTTATTATCTAAGTTACTGACAATAGAAACATGCTATCTTGGGATTGTTAAAATTTTTCTTTGTTCTTAGAATGCAAAGAAATTCATTAATCGATGACCAGAGATTAATTTTGACAATAGCCAATGATTCAGACTGTTCGACTCCAAATGAACTGAGATTGCCTAAATTCAATGAAGGATGTCAAAAAAGTGGAGAAATGGATGTTTACTTTCAGACACATACCAAATCCACCCAGGATCAGAGGTGGGATCCAGCAGGTTCTCACAAGTTCCCGAGAGTAGGTTATTAATTATTTGTGTGTGCCGAGAGGAGGTTACTAATTGGTGATTTTGCCACATGATTTTTGCCTTAGTTACGCCCCTCCTCTCAGCAGTAGCACACGGAACTTGAAGCAATCTAGCAGGAAGTGCACCGGCGTGCGTGGCAGCCTGCGCTCATGGGCAGGTCTGCTTTCCTCTGCCCAAGGATCACATGGCATAGCTGCCGCCCCCTACCACAACCCCGCCCAGGAATGCCCCACCCCCGTCATGCCCGGCCATGCCCCCGTCATGCCCCGCCCAGCCCCATTGGTGCTACGGCACAGTTTGAATCCCACAACCATGGGAACCTGTTACTAAAATTTTTGGATCCCACCACTGCCCAGGATTGGAATTTCAACATTCACCACTGTAACATATGTGTAGCATGTTGACATTTTATTCACCAGAATTTAGACATCTACCATAACTTATTTGTAGATTGGTTGGCATTTTCCCTATTTTTGCATTTAATTTTGTTGTGTGAAAAACGATAGTGGTTATACCACACACATATATGTGCTTATTTTTAGATGATGGAAGTTCACAATTGTAACATTCACTTAAAAAAAATTATAATGCATTTTGCATCATCTCCAACCAAGGTCCTGTATAAAAACATTATTGGAAACACGACATGCCCATATTAATATTCAAGTATAGGCAGATCTGTAAATGAAATTCCAGTTGTGTTTTCTTTAAACTGCAAGCTGCCATTAATTTTGGTATCATGCAACATTGTCAGATTGTCTTTATAAGGAATTTAAAACAACTGGCAAATAATTCACTGTGTAATTTAAGGTCTCTTTGGGAAACCAAAAATTAATAGCATTTGTCACTTTTTAACTGTCAAGAGTGTAGTTTCCTATTCAGGAACGTCATGAGAAAAGGCCACCTGGACCCTCATTAATTTCCTTTTCAACTCATAGCTATTCAGTACTGTTTTATCAAACTCCTGCTACTTCCCTTGTAATCTTTACCAGTGTATAACTGGGGCTTGACACTTAAAAGGAAAGTACTGGGGCTCTGAATGCAGCTCTTCCTATATGAAAGTAATTCCCCTTGTAGTTACTTTGTAGCTGTTCAGCACATGCATAGAAGCATTCATTTTTTACTAATACATTGTTCCAGAACTATGCCCTGACACTAAAAACAAGTCCCAAGGATAAGCAGGGAAAGCCTGAAGGCTTTGGGTACCCTAGGCCCAATATACCGGGTGTGTGAGCTGCCCGATGCTTGGGTGGGTATCCAAGCTGCTGGCTAGCTAGCCAGTTTGGTGTGTGTACTCTGGTTGTTGGCCATGCAGCTGGCAGACCCCCATGTGCCAGGAGTTGCTGACCAGCCAGGTGACTTGAGTAGTGGCAGTGGGGCCCAGGCTGCTATGAGGCTGCCCACTTTTGCTGCTCCTGGAGCCCTGCCCTCTTCCTCCCTAGACTTGATAATGTTCTTACTATCTTCCACCTTTGACTGCCGTTACATGCCTTCCTCTATTCTCCCCCTTTGATTTACCTGCACAGTCTCTTTCTAGCTTCACGTTCATTTTTCCTTATGGCATGGGGGGGGGGTGGGGGGGGGGGGGGGTGGGGGGGGGGGGGGGTGGGGGGGGGGGGGGGTGGGGGGGGGGGGGGGTGGGGGGGGGGGGGGGTGGGGGGGGGGGGGGGTGGGGGGGGGGGGGGGTGGGGGGGGGGGGGGGTGGGGGGGGGGGGGGGTGGGGGGGGGGGGGGGTGGGGGGGGGGGGGGGTGGGGGGGGGGGGGGGTGGGGGGGGGGGGGGGTGGGGGGGGGGGGGGGTGGGGGGGGGGGGGGGTGGGGGGGGGGGGGGGTGGGGGGGGGGGGGGGTGGGGGGGGGGGGGGGTGGGGGGGGGGGGGGGTGGGGGGGGGGGGGGGTGGGGGGGGGGGGGGGTGGGGGGGGGGGGGGGTGGGGGGGGGGGGGGGTGGGGGGGGGGGGGGGTGGGGGGGGGGGGGGGTGGGGGGGGGGGGGGGTGGGGGGGGGGGGGGGTGGGGGGGGGGGGGGGTGGGGGGGGGGGGGGGTGGGGGGGGGGGGGGGTGGGGGGGGGGGGGGGTGGGGGGGGGGGGGGGTGGGGGGGGGGGGGGGTGGGGGGGGGGGGGGGTGGGGGGGGGGGGGGGTGGGGGGGGGGGGGGGTGGGGGGGGGGGGGGGTGGGGGGGGGGGGGGGTGGGGGGGGGGGGGGGTGGGGGGGGGGGGGGGTGGGGGGGGGGGGGGGTGGGGGGGGGGGGGGGTGGGGGGGGGGGGGGGTGGGGGGGGGGGGGGGTGGGGGGGGGGGGGGGTGGGGGGGGGGGGGGGTGGGGGGGGGGGGGGGTGGGGGGGGGGGGGGGTGGGGGGGGGGGGGGGTGGGGGGGGGGGGGGGTGGGGGGGGGGGGGGGTGGGGGGGGGGGGGGGTGGGGGGGGGGGGGGGTGGGGGGGGGGGGGGGTGGGGGGGGGGGGGGGTGGGGGGGGGGGGGGGTGGGGGGGGGGGGGGGTGGGGGGGGGGGGGGGTGGGGGGGGGGGGGGGTGGGGGGGGGGGGGGGTGGGGGGGGGGGGGGGTGGGGGGGGGGGGGGGTGGGGGGGGGGGGGGGTGGGGGGGGGGGGGGGTGGGGGGGGGGGGGGGTGGGGGGGGGGGGGGGTGGGGGGGGGGGGGGGTGGGGGGGGGGGGGGGTGGGGGGGGGGGGGGGTGGGGGGGGGGGGGGGTGGGGGGGGGGGGGGGTGGGGGGGGGGGGGGGTGGGGGGGGGGGGGGGTGGGGGGGGGGGGGGGTGGGGGGGGGGGGGGGTGGGGGGGGGGGGGGGTGGGGGGGGGGGGGGGTGGGGGGGGGGGGGGGTGGGGGGGGGGGGGGGTGGGGGGGGGGGGGGGTGGGGGGGGGGGGGGGTGGGGGGGGGGGGGGGTGGGGGGGGGGGGGGGTGGGGGGGGGGGGGGGTGGGGGGGGGGGGGGGTGGGGGGGGGGGGGGGTGGGGGGGGGGGGGGGTGGGGGGGGGGGGGGGTGGGGGGGGGGGGGGGTGGGGGGGGGGGGGGGTGGGGGGGGGGGGGGGTGGGGGGGGGGGGGGGTGGGGGGGGGGGGGGGTGGGGGGGGGGGGGGGTGGGGGGGGGGGGGGGTGGGGGGGGGGGGGGGTGGGGGGGGGGGGGGGTGGGGGGGGGGGGGGGTGGGGGGGGGGGGGGGTGGGGGGGGGGGGGGGTGGGGGGGGGGGGGGGTGGGGGGGGGGGGGGGTGGGGGGGGGGGGGGGTGGGGGGGGGGGGGGGTGGGGGGGGGGGGGGGTGGGGGGGGGGGGGGGTGGGGGGGGGGGGGGGTGGGGGGGGGGGGGGGTGGGGGGGGGGGGGGGTGGGGGGGGGGGGGGGTGGGGGGGGGGGGGGGTGGGGGGGGGGGGGGGTGGGGGGGGGGGGGGGTGGGGGGGGGGGGGGGTGGGGGGGGGGGGGGGTGGGGGGGGGGGGGGGTGGGGGGGGGGGGGGGTGGGGGGGGGGGGGGGTGGGGGGGGGGGGGGGTGGGGGGGGGGGGGGGTGGGGGGGGGGGGGGGTGGGGGGGGGGGGGGGTGGGGGGGGGGGGGGGTGGGGGGGGGGGGGGGTGGGGGGGGGGGGGGGTGGGGGGGGGGGGGGGTGGGGGGGGGGGGGGGTGGGGGGGGGGGGGGGTGGGGGGGGGGGGGGGTGGGGGGGGGGGGGGGTGGGGGGGGGGGGGGGTGGGGGGGGGGGGGGGTGGGGGGGGGGGGGGGTGGGGGGGGGGGGGGGTGGGGGGGGGGGGGGGTGGGGGGGGGGGGGGGTGGGGGGGGGGGGGGGTGGGGGGGGGGGGGGGTGGGGGGGGGGGGGGGTGGGGGGGGGGGGGGGTGGGGGGGGGGGGGGGTGGGGGGGGGGGGGGGTGGGGGGGGGGGGGGGTGGGGGGGGGGGGGGGTGGGGGGGGGGGGGGGTGGGGGGGGGGGGGGGTGGGGGGGGGGGGGGGTGGGGGGGGGGGGGGGTGGGGGGGGGGGGGGGTGGGGGGGGGGGGGGGTGGGGGGGGGGGGGGGTGGGGGGGGGGGGGGGTGGGGGGGGGGGGGGGTGGGGGGGGGGGGGGGTGGGGGGGGGGGGGGGTGGGGGGGGGGGGGGGTGGGGGGGGGGGGGGGTGGGGGGGGGGGGGGGTGGGGGGGGGGGGGGGTGGGGGGGGGGGGGGGTGGGGGGGGGGGGGGGTGGGGGGGGGGGGGGGTGGGGGGGGGGGGGGGTGGGGGGGGGGGGGGGTGGGGGGGGGGGGGGGTGGGGGGGGGGGGGGGTGGGGGGGGGGGGGGGTGGGGGGGGGGGGGGGTGGGGGGGGGGGGGGGTGGGGGGGGGGGGGGGTGGGGGGGGGGGGGGGTGGGGGGGGGGGGGGGTGGGGGGGGGGGGGGGTGGGGGGGGGGGGGGGTGGGGGGGGGGGGGGGTGGGGGGGGGGGGGGGTGGGGGGGGGGGGGGGTGGGGGGGGGGGGGGGTGGGGGGGGGGGGGGGTGGGGGGGGGGGGGGGTGGGGGGGGGGGGGGGTGGGGGGGGGGGGGGGTGGGGGGGGGGGGGGGTGGGGGGGGGGGGGGGTGGGGGGGGGGGGGGGTGGGGGGGGGGGGGGGTGGGGGGGGGGGGGGGTGGGGGGGGGGGGGGGTGGGGGGGGGGGGGGGTGGGGGGGGGGGGGGGTGGGGGGGGGGGGGGGTGGGGGGGGGGGGGGGTGGGGGGGGGGGGGGGTGGGGGGGGGGGGGGGTGGGGGGGGGGGGGGGTGGGGGGGGGGGGGGGTGGGGGGGGGGGGGGGTGGGGGGGGGGGGGGGTGGGGGGGGGGGGGGGTGGGGGGGGGGGGGGGTGGGGGGGGGGGGGGGTGGGGGGGGGGGGGGGTGGGGGGGGGGGGGGGTGGGGGGGGGGGGGGGTGGGGGGGGGGGGGGGTGGGGGGGGGGGGGGGTGGGGGGGGGGGGGGGTGGGGGGGGGGGGGGGTGGGGGGGGGGGGGGGTGGGGGGGGGGGGGGGTGGGGGGGGGGGGGGGTGGGGGGGGGGGGGGGTGGGGGGGGGGGGGGGTGGGGGGGGGGGGGGGTGGGGGGGGGGGGGGGTGGGGGGGGGGGGGGGTGGGGGGGGGGGGGGGTGGGGGGGGGGGGGGGTGGGGGGGGGGGGGGGTGGGGGGGGGGGGGGGTGGGGGGGGGGGGGGGTGGGGGGGGGGGGGGGTGGGGGGGGGGGGGGGTGGGGGGGGGGGGGGGTGGGGGGGGGGGGGGGTGGGGGGGGGGGGGGGTGGGGGGGGGGGGGGGTGGGGGGGGGGGGGGGTGGGGGGGGGGGGGGGTGGGGGGGGGGGGGGGTGGGGGGGGGGGGGGGTGGGGGGGGGGGGGGGTGGGGGGGGGGGGGGGTGGGGGGGGGGGGGGGTGGGGGGGGGGGGGGGTGGGGGGGGGGGGGGGTGGGGGGGGGGGGGGGTGGGGGGGGGGGGGGGTGGGGGGGGGGGGGGGTGGGGGGGGGGGGGGGTGGGGGGGGGGGGGGGTGGGGGGGGGGGGGGGTGGGGGGGGGGGGGGGTGGGGGGGGGGGGGGGTGGGGGGGGGGGGGGGTGGGGGGGGGGGGGGGTGGGGGGGGGGGGGGGTGGGGGGGGGGGGGGGTGGGGGGGGGGGGGGGTGGGGGGGGGGGGGGGTGGGGGGGGGGGGGGGTGGGGGGGGGGGGGGGTGGGGGGGGGGGGGGGTGGGGGGGGGGGGGGGTGGGGGGGGGGGGGGGTGGGGGGGGGGGGGGGTGGGGGGGGGGGGGGGTGGGGGGGGGGGGGGGTGGGGGGGGGGGGGGGTGGGGGGGGGGGGGGGTGGGGGGGGGGGGGGGTGGGGGGGGGGGGGGGTGGGGGGGGGGGGGGGTGGGGGGGGGGGGGGGTGGGGGGGGGGGGGGGTGGGGGGGGGGGGGGGTGGGGGGGGGGGGGGGTGGGGGGGGGGGGGGGTGGGGGGGGGGGGGGGTGGGGGGGGGGGGGGGTGGGGGGGGGGGGGGGTGGGGGGGGGGGGGGGTGGGGGGGGGGGGGGGTGGGGGGGGGGGGGGGTGGGGGGGGGGGGGGGTGGGGGGGGGGGGGGGTGGGGGGGGGGGGGGGTGGGGGGGGGGGGGGGTGGGGGGGGGGGGGGGTGGGGGGGGGGGGGGGTGGGGGGGGGGGGGGGTGGGGGGGGGGGGGGGTGGGGGGGGGGGGGGGTGGGGGGGGGGGGGGGTGGGGGGGGGGGGGGGTGGGGGGGGGGGGGGGTGGGGGGGGGGGGGGGTGGGGGGGGGGGGGGGTGGGGGGGGGGGGGGGTGGGGGGGGGGGGGGGTGGGGGGGGGGGGGGGTGGGGGGGGGGGGGGGTGGGGGGGGGGGGGGGTGGGGGGGGGGGGGGGTGGGGGGGGGGGGGGGTGGGGGGGGGGGGGGGTGGGGGGGGGGGGGGGTGGGGGGGGGGGGGGGTGGGGGGGGGGGGGGGTGGGGGGGGGGGGGGGTGGGGGGGGGGGGGGGTGGGGGGGGGGGGGGGTGGGGGGGGGGGGGGGTGGGGGGGGGGGGGGGTGGGGGGGGGGGGGGGTGGGGGGGGGGGGGGGTGGGGGGGGGGGGGGGTGGGGGGGGGGGGGGGTGGGGGGGGGGGGGGGTGGGGGGGGGGGGGGGTGGGGGGGGGGGGGGGTGGGGGGGGGGGGGGGTGGGGGGGGGGGGGGGTGGGGGGGGGGGGGGGTGGGGGGGGGGGGGGGTGGGGGGGGGGGGGGGTGGGGGGGGGGGGGGGTGGGGGGGGGGGGGGGTGGGGGGGGGGGGGGGTGGGGGGGGGGGGGGGTGGGGGGGGGGGGGGGTGGGGGGGGGGGGGGGTGGGGGGGGGGGGGGGTGGGGGGGGGGGGGGGTGGGGGGGGGGGGGGGTGGGGGGGGGGGGGGGTGGGGGGGGGGGGGGGTGGGGGGGGGGGGGGGTGGGGGGGGGGGGGGGTGGGGGGGGGGGGGGGTGGGGGGGGGGGGGGGTGGGGGGGGGGGGGGGTGGGGGGGGGGGGGGGTGGGGGGGGGGGGGGGTGGGGGGGGGGGGGGGTGGGGGGGGGGGGGGGTGGGGGGGGGGGGGGGTGGGGGGGGGGGGGGGTGGGGGGGGGGGGGGGTGGGGGGGGGGGGGGGTGGGGGGGGGGGGGGGTGGGGGGGGGGGGGGGTGGGGGGGGGGGGGGGTGGGGGGGGGGGGGGGTGGGGGGGGGGGGGGGTGGGGGGGGGGGGGGGTGGGGGGGGGGGGGGGTGGGGGGGGGGGGGGGTGGGGGGGGGGGGGGGTGGGGGGGGGGGGGGGTGGGGGGGGGGGGGGGTGGGGGGGGGGGGGGGTGGGGGGGGGGGGGGGTGGGGGGGGGGGGGGGTGGGGGGGGGGGGGGGTGGGGGGGGGGGGGGGTGGGGGGGGGGGGGGGTGGGGGGGGGGGGGGGTGGGGGGGGGGGGGGGTGGGGGGGGGGGGGGGTGGGGGGGGGGGGGGGTGGGGGGGGGGGGGGGTGGGGGGGGGGGGGGGTGGGGGGGGGGGGGGGTGGGGGGGGGGGGGGGTGGGGGGGGGGGGGGGTGGGGGGGGGGGGGGGTGGGGGGGGGGGGGGGTGGGGGGGGGGGGGGGTGGGGGGGGGGGGGGGTGGGGGGGGGGGGGGGTGGGGGGGGGGGGGGGTGGGGGGGGGGGGGGGTGGGGGGGGGGGGGGGTGGGGGGGGGGGGGGGTGGGGGGGGGGGGGGGTGGGGGGGGGGGGGGGTGGGGGGGGGGGGGGGTGGGGGGGGGGGGGGGTGGGGGGGGGGGGGGGTGGGGGGGGGGGGGGGTGGGGGGGGGGGGGGGTGGGGGGGGGGGGGGGTGGGGGGGGGGGGGGGTGGGGGGGGGGGGGGGTGGGGGGGGGGGGGGGTGGGGGGGGGGGGGGGTGGGGGGGGGGGGGGGTGGGGGGGGGGGGGGGTGGGGGGGGGGGGGGGTGGGGGGGGGGGGGGGTGGGGGGGGGGGGGGGTGGGGGGGGGGGGGGGTGGGGGGGGGGGGGGGTGGGGGGGGGGGGGGGTGGGGGGGGGGGGGGGTGGGGGGGGGGGGGGGTGGGGGGGGGGGGGGGTGGGGGGGGGGGGGGGTGGGGGGGGGGGGGGGTGGGGGGGGGGGGGGGTGGGGGGGGGGGGGGGTGGGGGGGGGGGGGGGTGGGGGGGGGGGGGGGTGGGGGGGGGGGGGGGTGGGGGGGGGGGGGGGTGGGGGGGGGGGGGGGTGGGGGGGGGGGGGGGTGGGGGGGGGGGGGGGTGGGGGGGGGGGGGGGTGGGGGGGGGGGGGGGTGGGGGGGGGGGGGGGTGGGGGGGGGGGGGGGTGGGGGGGGGGGGGGGTGGGGGGGGGGGGGGGTGGGGGGGGGGGGGGGTGGGGGGGGGGGGGGGTGGGGGGGGGGGGGGGTGGGGGGGGGGGGGGGTGGGGGGGGGGGGGGGTGGGGGGGGGGGGGGGTGGGGGGGGGGGGGGGTGGGGGGGGGGGGGGGTGGGGGGGGGGGGGGGTGGGGGGGGGGGGGGGTGGGGGGGGGGGGGGGTGGGGGGGGGGGGGGGTGGGGGGGGGGGGGGGTGGGGGGGGGGGGGGGTGGGGGGGGGGGGGGGTGGGGGGGGGGGGGGGTGGGGGGGGGGGGGGGTGGGGGGGGGGGGGGGTGGGGGGGGGGGGGGGTGGGGGGGGGGGGGGGTGGGGGGGGGGGGGGGTGGGGGGGGGGGGGGGTGGGGGGGGGGGGGGGTGGGGGGGGGGGGGGGTGGGGGGGGGGGGGGGTGGGGGGGGGGGGGGGTGGGGGGGGGGGGGGGTGGGGGGGGGGGGGGGTGGGGGGGGGGGGGGGTGGGGGGGGGGGGGGGTGGGGGGGGGGGGGGGTGGGGGGGGGGGGGGGTGGGGGGGGGGGGGGGTGGGGGGGGGGGGGGGTGGGGGGGGGGGGGGGTGGGGGGGGGGGGGGGTGGGGGGGGGGGGGGGTGGGGGGGGGGGGGGGTGGGGGGGGGGGGGGGTGGGGGGGGGGGGGGGTGGGGGGGGGGGGGGGTGGGGGGGGGGGGGGGTGGGGGGGGGGGGGGGTGGGGGGGGGGGGGGGTGGGGGGGGGGGGGGGTGGGGGGGGGGGGGGGTGGGGGGGGGGGGGGGTGGGGGGGGGGGGGGGTGGGGGGGGGGGGGGGTGGGGGGGGGGGGGGGTGGGGGGGGGGGGGGGTGGGGGGGGGGGGGGGTGGGGGGGGGGGGGGGTGGGGGGGGGGGGGGGTGGGGGGGGGGGGGGGTGGGGGGGGGGGGGGGTGGGGGGGGGGGGGGGTGGGGGGGGGGGGGGGTGGGGGGGGGGGGGGGTGGGGGGGGGGGGGGGTGGGGGGGGGGGGGGGTGGGGGGGGGGGGGGGTGGGGGGGGGGGGGGGTGGGGGGGGGGGGGGGTGGGGGGGGGGGGGGGTGGGGGGGGGGGGGGGTGGGGGGGGGGGGGGGTGGGGGGGGGGGGGGGTGGGGGGGGGGGGGGGTGGGGGGGGGGGGGGGTGGGGGGGGGGGGGGGTGGGGGGGGGGGGGGGTGGGGGGGGGGGGGGGTGGGGGGGGGGGGGGGTGGGGGGGGGGGGGGGTGGGGGGGGGGGGGGGTGGGGGGGGGGGGGGGTGGGGGGGGGGGGGGGTGGGGGGGGGGGGGGGTGGGGGGGGGGGGGGGTGGGGGGGGGGGGGGGTGGGGGGGGGGGGGGGTGGGGGGGGGGGGGGGTGGGGGGGGGGGGGGGTGGGGGGGGGGGGGGGTGGGGGGGGGGGGGGGTGGGGGGGGGGGGGGGTGGGGGGGGGGGGGGGTGGGGGGGGGGGGGGGTGGGGGGGGGGGGGGGTGGGGGGGGGGGGGGGTGGGGGGGGGGGGGGGTGGGGGGGGGGGGGGGTGGGGGGGGGGGGGGGTGGGGGGGGGGGGGGGTGGGGGGGGGGGGGGGTGGGGGGGGGGGGGGGTGGGGGGGGGGGGGGGTGGGGGGGGGGGGGGGTGGGGGGGGGGGGGGGTGGGGGGGGGGGGGGGTGGGGGGGGGGGGGGGTGGGGGGGGGGGGGGGTGGGGGGGGGGGGGGGTGGGGGGGGGGGGGGGTGGGGGGGGGGGGGGGTGGGGGGGGGGGGGGGTGGGGGGGGGGGGGGGTGGGGGGGGGGGGGGGTGGGGGGGGGGGGGGGTGGGGGGGGGGGGGGGTGGGGGGGGGGGGGGGTGGGGGGGGGGGGGGGTGGGGGGGGGGGGGGGTGGGGGGGGGGGGGGGTGGGGGGGGGGGGGGGTGGGGGGGGGGGGGGGTGGGGGGGGGGGGGGGTGGGGGGGGGGGGGGGTGGGGGGGGGGGGGGGTGGGGGGGGGGGGGGGTGGGGGGGGGGGGGGGTGGGGGGGGGGGGGGGTGGGGGGGGGGGGGGGTGGGGGGGGGGGGGGGTGGGGGGGGGGGGGGGTGGGGGGGGGGGGGGGTGGGGGGGGGGGGGGGTGGGGGGGGGGGGGGGTGGGGGGGGGGGGGGGTGGGGGGGGGGGGGGGTGGGGGGGGGGGGGGGTGGGGGGGGGGGGGGGTGGGGGGGGGGGGGGGTGGGGGGGGGGGGGGGTGGGGGGGGGGGGGGGTGGGGGGGGGGGGGGGTGGGGGGGGGGGGGGGTGGGGGGGGGGGGGGGTGGGGGGGGGGGGGGGTGGGGGGGGGGGGGGGTGGGGGGGGGGGGGGGTGGGGGGGGGGGGGGGTGGGGGGGGGGGGGGGTGGGGGGGGGGGGGGGTGGGGGGGGGGGGGGGTGGGGGGGGGGGGGGGTGGGGGGGGGGGGGGGTGGGGGGGGGGGGGGGTGGGGGGGGGGGGGGGTGGGGGGGGGGGGGGGTGGGGGGGGGGGGGGGTGGGGGGGGGGGGGGGTGGGGGGGGGGGGGGGTGGGGGGGGGGGGGGGTGGGGGGGGGGGGGGGTGGGGGGGGGGGGGGGTGGGGGGGGGGGGGGGTGGGGGGGGGGGGGGGTGGGGGGGGGGGGGGGTGGGGGGGGGGGGGGGTGGGGGGGGGGGGGGGTGGGGGGGGGGGGGGGTGGGGGGGGGGGGGGGTGGGGGGGGGGGGGGGTGGGGGGGGGGGGGGGTGGGGGGGGGGGGGGGTGGGGGGGGGGGGGGGTGGGGGGGGGGGGGGGTGGGGGGGGGGGGGGGTGGGGGGGGGGGGGGGTGGGGGGGGGGGGGGGTGGGGGGGGGGGGGGGTGGGGGGGGGGGGGGGTGGGGGGGGGGGGGGGTGGGGGGGGGGGGGGGTGGGGGGGGGGGGGGGTGGGGGGGGGGGGGGGTGGGGGGGGGGGGGGGTGGGGGGGGGGGGGGGTGGGGGGGGGGGGGGGTGGGGGGGGGGGGGGGTGGGGGGGGGGGGGGGTGGGGGGGGGGGGGGGTGGGGGGGGGGGGGGGTGGGGGGGGGGGGGGGTGGGGGGGGGGGGGGGTGGGGGGGGGGGGGGGTGGGGGGGGGGGGGGGTGGGGGGGGGGGGGGGTGGGGGGGGGGGGGGGTGGGGGGGGGGGGGGGTGGGGGGGGGGGGGGGTGGGGGGGGGGGGGGGTGGGGGGGGGGGGGGGTGGGGGGGGGGGGGGGTGGGGGGGGGGGGGGGTGGGGGGGGGGGGGGGTGGGGGGGGGGGGGGGTGGGGGGGGGGGGGGGTGGGGGGGGGGGGGGGTGGGGGGGGGGGGGGGTGGGGGGGGGGGGGGGTGGGGGGGGGGGGGGGTGGGGGGGGGGGGGGGTGGGGGGGGGGGGGGGTGGGGGGGGGGGGGGGTGGGGGGGGGGGGGGGTGGGGGGGGGGGGGGGTGGGGGGGGGGGGGGGTGGGGGGGGGGGGGGGTGGGGGGGGGGGGGGGTGGGGGGGGGGGGGGGTGGGGGGGGGGGGGGGTGGGGGGGGGGGGGGGTGGGGGGGGGGGGGGGTGGGGGGGGGGGGGGGTGGGGGGGGGGGGGGGTGGGGGGGGGGGGGGGTGGGGGGGGGGGGGGGTGGGGGGGGGGGGGGGTGGGGGGGGGGGGGGGTGGGGGGGGGGGGGGGTGGGGGGGGGGGGGGGTGGGGGGGGGGGGGGGTGGGGGGGGGGGGGGGTGGGGGGGGGGGGGGGTGGGGGGGGGGGGGGGTGGGGGGGGGGGGGGGTGGGGGGGGGGGGGGGTGGGGGGGGGGGGGGGTGGGGGGGGGGGGGGGTGGGGGGGGGGGGGGGTGGGGGGGGGGGGGGGTGGGGGGGGGGGGGGGTGGGGGGGGGGGGGGGTGGGGGGGGGGGGGGGTGGGGGGGGGGGGGGGTGGGGGGGGGGGGGGGTGGGGGGGGGGGGGGGTGGGGGGGGGGGGGGGTGGGGGGGGGGGGGGGTGGGGGGGGGGGGGGGTGGGGGGGGGGGGGGGTGGGGGGGGGGGGGGGTGGGGGGGGGGGGGGGTGGGGGGGGGGGGGGGTGGGGGGGGGGGGGGGTGGGGGGGGGGGGGGGTGGGGGGGGGGGGGGGTGGGGGGGGGGGGGGGTGGGGGGGGGGGGGGGTGGGGGGGGGGGGGGGTGGGGGGGGGGGGGGGTGGGGGGGGGGGGGGGTGGGGGGGGGGGGGGGTGGGGGGGGGGGGGGGTGGGGGGGGGGGGGGGTGGGGGGGGGGGGGGGTGGGGGGGGGGGGGGGTGGGGGGGGGGGGGGGTGGGGGGGGGGGGGGGTGGGGGGGGGGGGGGGTGGGGGGGGGGGGGGGTGGGGGGGGGGGGGGGTGGGGGGGGGGGGGGGTGGGGGGGGGGGGGGGTGGGGGGGGGGGGGGGTGGGGGGGGGGGGGGGTGGGGGGGGGGGGGGGTGGGGGGGGGGGGGGGTGGGGGGGGGGGGGGGTGGGGGGGGGGGGGGGTGGGGGGGGGGGGGGGTGGGGGGGGGGGGGGGTGGGGGGGGGGGGGGGTGGGGGGGGGGGGGGGTGGGGGGGGGGGGGGGTGGGGGGGGGGGGGGGTGGGGGGGGGGGGGGGTGGGGGGGGGGGGGGGTGGGGGGGGGGGGGGGTGGGGGGGGGGGGGGGTGGGGGGGGGGGGGGGTGGGGGGGGGGGGGGGTGGGGGGGGGGGGGGGTGGGGGGGGGGGGGGGTGGGGGGGGGGGGGGGTGGGGGGGGGGGGGGGTGGGGGGGGGGGGGGGTGGGGGGGGGGGGGGGTGGGGGGGGGGGGGGGTGGGGGGGGGGGGGGGTGGGGGGGGGGGGGGGTGGGGGGGGGGGGGGGTGGGGGGGGGGGGGGGTGGGGGGGGGGGGGGGTGGGGGGGGGGGGGGGTGGGGGGGGGGGGGGGTGGGGGGGGGGGGGGGTGGGGGGGGGGGGGGGTGGGGGGGGGGGGGGGTGGGGGGGGGGGGGGGTGGGGGGGGGGGGGGGTGGGGGGGGGGGGGGGTGGGGGGGGGGGGGGGTGGGGGGGGGGGGGGGTGGGGGGGGGGGGGGGTGGGGGGGGGGGGGGGTGGGGGGGGGGGGGGGTGGGGGGGGGGGGGGGTGGGGGGGGGGGGGGGTGGGGGGGGGGGGGGGTGGGGGGGGGGGGGGGTGGGGGGGGGGGGGGGTGGGGGGGGGGGGGGGTGGGGGGGGGGGGGGGTGGGGGGGGGGGGGGGTGGGGGGGGGGGGGGGTGGGGGGGGGGGGGGGTGGGGGGGGGGGGGGGTGGGGGGGGGGGGGGGTGGGGGGGGGGGGGGGTGGGGGGGGGGGGGGGTGGGGGGGGGGGGGGGTGGGGGGGGGGGGGGGTGGGGGGGGGGGGGGGTGGGGGGGGGGGGGGGTGGGGGGGGGGGGGGGTGGGGGGGGGGGGGGGTGGGGGGGGGGGGGGGTGGGGGGGGGGGGGGGTGGGGGGGGGGGGGGGTGGGGGGGGGGGGGGGTGGGGGGGGGGGGGGGTGGGGGGGGGGGGGGGTGGGGGGGGGGGGGGGTGGGGGGGGGGGGGGGTGGGGGGGGGGGGGGGTGGGGGGGGGGGGGGGTGGGGGGGGGGGGGGGTGGGGGGGGGGGGGGGTGGGGGGGGGGGGGGGTGGGGGGGGGGGGGGGTGGGGGGGGGGGGGGGTGGGGGGGGGGGGGGGTGGGGGGGGGGGGGGGTGGGGGGGGGGGGGGGTGGGGGGGGGGGGGGGTGGGGGGGGGGGGGGGTGGGGGGGGGGGGGGGTGGGGGGGGGGGGGGGTGGGGGGGGGGGGGGGTGGGGGGGGGGGGGGGTGGGGGGGGGGGGGGGTGGGGGGGGGGGGGGGTGGGGGGGGGGGGGGGTGGGGGGGGGGGGGGGTGGGGGGGGGGGGGGGTGGGGGGGGGGGGGGGTGGGGGGGGGGGGGGGTGGGGGGGGGGGGGGGTGGGGGGGGGGGGGGGTGGGGGGGGGGGGGGGTGGGGGGGGGGGGGGGTGGGGGGGGGGGGGGGTGGGGGGGGGGGGGGGTGGGGGGGGGGGGGGGTGGGGGGGGGGGGGGGTGGGGGGGGGGGGGGGTGGGGGGGGGGGGGGGTGGGGGGGGGGGGGGGTGGGGGGGGGGGGGGGTGGGGGGGGGGGGGGGTGGGGGGGGGGGGGGGTGGGGGGGGGGGGGGGTGGGGGGGGGGGGGGGTGGGGGGGGGGGGGGGTGGGGGGGGGGGGGGGTGGGGGGGGGGGGGGGTGGGGGGGGGGGGGGGTGGGGGGGGGGGGGGGTGGGGGGGGGGGGGGGTGGGGGGGGGGGGGGGTGGGGGGGGGGGGGGGTGGGGGGGGGGGGGGGTGGGGGGGGGGGGGGGTGGGGGGGGGGGGGGGTGGGGGGGGGGGGGGGTGGGGGGGGGGGGGGGTGGGGGGGGGGGGGGGTGGGGGGGGGGGGGGGTGGGGGGGGGGGGGGGTGGGGGGGGGGGGGGGTGGGGGGGGGGGGGGGTGGGGGGGGGGGGGGGTGGGGGGGGGGGGGGGTGGGGGGGGGGGGGGGTGGGGGGGGGGGGGGGTGGGGGGGGGGGGGGGTGGGGGGGGGGGGGGGTGGGGGGGGGGGGGGGTGGGGGGGGGGGGGGGTGGGGGGGGGGGGGGGTGGGGGGGGGGGGGGGTGGGGGGGGGGGGGGGTGGGGGGGGGGGGGGGTGGGGGGGGGGGGGGGTGGGGGGGGGGGGGGGTGGGGGGGGGGGGGGGTGGGGGGGGGGGGGGGTGGGGGGGGGGGGGGGTGGGGGGGGGGGGGGGTGGGGGGGGGGGGGGGTGGGGGGGGGGGGGGGTGGGGGGGGGGGGGGGTGGGGGGGGGGGGGGGTGGGGGGGGGGGGGGGTGGGGGGGGGGGGGGGTGGGGGGGGGGGGGGGTGGGGGGGGGGGGGGGTGGGGGGGGGGGGGGGTGGGGGGGGGGGGGGGTGGGGGGGGGGGGGGGTGGGGGGGGGGGGGGGTGGGGGGGGGGGGGGGTGGGGGGGGGGGGGGGTGGGGGGGGGGGGGGGTGGGGGGGGGGGGGGGTGGGGGGGGGGGGGGGTGGGGGGGGGGGGGGGTGGGGGGGGGGGGGGGTGGGGGGGGGGGGGGGTGGGGGGGGGGGGGGGTGGGGGGGGGGGGGGGTGGGGGGGGGGGGGGGTGGGGGGGGGGGGGGGTGGGGGGGGGGGGGGGTGGGGGGGGGGGGGGGTGGGGGGGGGGGGGGGTGGGGGGGGGGGGGGGTGGGGGGGGGGGGGGGTGGGGGGGGGGGGGGGTGGGGGGGGGGGGGGGTGGGGGGGGGGGGGGGTGGGGGGGGGGGGGGGTGGGGGGGGGGGGGGGTGGGGGGGGGGGGGGGTGGGGGGGGGGGGGGGTGGGGGGGGGGGGGGGTGGGGGGGGGGGGGGGTGGGGGGGGGGGGGGGTGGGGGGGGGGGGGGGTGGGGGGGGGGGGGGGTGGGGGGGGGGGGGGGTGGGGGGGGGGGGGGGTGGGGGGGGGGGGGGGTGGGGGGGGGGGGGGGTGGGGGGGGGGGGGGGTGGGGGGGGGGGGGGGTGGGGGGGGGGGGGGGTGGGGGGGGGGGGGGGTGGGGGGGGGGGGGGGTGGGGGGGGGGGGGGGTGGGGGGGGGGGGGGGTGGGGGGGGGGGGGGGTGGGGGGGGGGGGGGGTGGGGGGGGGGGGGGGTGGGGGGGGGGGGGGGTGGGGGGGGGGGGGGGTGGGGGGGGGGGGGGGTGGGGGGGGGGGGGGGTGGGGGGGGGGGGGGGTGGGGGGGGGGGGGGGTGGGGGGGGGGGGGGGTGGGGGGGGGGGGGGGTGGGGGGGGGGGGGGGTGGGGGGGGGGGGGGGTGGGGGGGGGGGGGGGTGGGGGGGGGGGGGGGTGGGGGGGGGGGGGGGTGGGGGGGGGGGGGGGTGGGGGGGGGGGGGGGTGGGGGGGGGGGGGGGTGGGGGGGGGGGGGGGTGGGGGGGGGGGGGGGTGGGGGGGGGGGGGGGTGGGGGGGGGGGGGGGTGGGGGGGGGGGGGGGTGGGGGGGGGGGGGGGTGGGGGGGGGGGGGGGTGGGGGGGGGGGGGGGTGGGGGGGGGGGGGGGTGGGGGGGGGGGGGGGTGGGGGGGGGGGGGGGTGGGGGGGGGGGGGGGTGGGGGGGGGGGGGGGTGGGGGGGGGGGGGGGTGGGGGGGGGGGGGGGTGGGGGGGGGGGGGGGTGGGGGGGGGGGGGGGTGGGGGGGGGGGGGGGTGGGGGGGGGGGGGGGTGGGGGGGGGGGGGGGTGGGGGGGGGGGGGGGTGGGGGGGGGGGGGGGTGGGGGGGGGGGGGGGTGGGGGGGGGGGGGGGTGGGGGGGGGGGGGGGTGGGGGGGGGGGGGGGTGGGGGGGGGGGGGGGTGGGGGGGGGGGGGGGTGGGGGGGGGGGGGGGTGGGGGGGGGGGGGGGTGGGGGGGGGGGGGGGTGGGGGGGGGGGGGGGTGGGGGGGGGGGGGGGTGGGGGGGGGGGGGGGTGGGGGGGGGGGGGGGTGGGGGGGGGGGGGGGTGGGGGGGGGGGGGGGTGGGGGGGGGGGGGACTTGAGGGAGAGTAGCTGTTCCTCCTTCCTCTCGACGGGCAGGGGCGGCTACAAAGAAGTCAGCCTCACCGCTACCGCTGGGCTCTTCCTCATTCTTTACCCGCCGTGAAGTCCTCGCTGCTACTGGAGGGGAGAGTAGCTGGGTTCCTCCTCCCTCCCCACGGCAGGCTGCCACAGCTGCCGGGCCCCGCCGCTGTCGCTGGCCTTCTTTTCCCACTTATCGTAAGCTCTGGCGCTTACTTGGAGGAGAGTAGCTGGGTTCCTCTTCCATCCCCAGGGTAGGGGCGGCCACAGCACAGCCGCCTCGCCGCTGCCGCTGGCCTTCCCCACTTGGCGCCAGTAAGCCCCGCGCTACTTCTTGAGGAGAGTAGCGCTGGGTTCCTCCTCCCTCCCCACGGCAGGGGCGGCCATTGAAGAAATCGCCCCACCGCTGCCGCTGTCGTAAGCAGCCAGACTTCTCAGCGCTGCATCCCAGGCTTCTTCTGAACGGCGCCTTATGACGACCCCGCACAGAGCGCGGGGTCGTGTGGACGCTTCGACGCTGGCGCCTGGGATGCCGCGCGCTGAGAGTGCAAGGCATAGGGGGGGGATGGAAGGGAGTAGGGAAAAGCCCACTGTCCACAGGTGCTTCTCCACTCCAGTGGAAGGCAGGACAGCACAGTAAGGCTGGAAGCAAAAAGTGCTGGGGGAAAAAGAAACAAAGCAGAGAATCCACATCCCTAAATGTTAGGGAAATGTGGGTAAAACAACAACACTTAACTGAAAAAAATCAACTACTTTAACTGAACAACTAACTAAAAAACTTTAATAAATTTATGTGTGAATTCCACCTGCCTCAGAGTTTCTGCACAGTGTCAAAAAACATGAAAGAAAAGCATGGATCCTCAAGGATCCGCATGGTTTTTTTCACTTGGTCACCCAAAATCACCACCACAACATGGCAATAAGTCCTTAGACACATGTCTGAACAAAGCAGGCTCACACATCCCATGCTTCATGGCCCAACAGTGCCCCAAAACATGAAAGAAAAGCATGGATCCTCAAGGATCCGGGTGATGGTTTTTTTTCACTTGGTCACCCAAAATCACCACCACATCATGGCACAAGTCCTAGACACATGTTCGCAAAGCAGTCACACATCCCACGCTTCATGGCCCAACAGTGCCCCAAAACATGGTTGAAAAAAAGCATGGATCCTCAAGGATCCTGCATGGTTTTTTTCACTTGGTCACCCAAAATCACCACCACATCATGGCACAAGTCCTTAGACACATGTCTGCAATAAAGCAGTCACACATCCCACGCTTCATGGCCCAACAGTGCCCCAAAAACATGATCAAAAAGAATGGATCCTCACCTGATCCTGTTTTGATTTTTTCTCTTGGTCAAATTCCAAAATCACACAAACATCACACAGTAGCACAAAAATCTGTTTAAAAAGCAAGGTTCCTCAAGGATCCTTTGGCCCCCCTCGAACCAAACTGCACTAAACCTTAGGGGGTATGATCATGAAAGTCTCCCAGATGATACCCCTGAAATTTTGGTGTCTCTAGCTTTAAAAAAATGTATTGTCGAAGGCTTTAACAAAATGGTTTCCATGCTTTTCATCCCTCCCCCCGACATTGGGTGATAATGGACCACCTGTTTGTGGGTCCATAACCTGGGTCTCCCTGAATCAAACTGCACCAAACATGGGGTGTATGATCAGAATAGCGTCTGGGAGACACCCTGAAAGTTTCCAGATGATATCTTTAAAAATGTGCCCTCTGCAGGCACCCCAGGAATTCCCCCATTGAAAGCACTTGAAAACATTCAATGCAAACCACAGAATCTCAGGTGTCCTTGGGTGCCTTTAGTGGGCGCATTTTTACAGAGCATCAGCATGAAAATTGTAGGGTATATTCAGAATACTGTTCACTGATGCACCCCAAGTTTGGTACAGTTTATTCAGGGGTCTATGTTATGGATCCTCAAAGATAGCCCCTATATTCCATTGGCTTCCATTGACAACAATGGAATATGTGGGCTATCTTTGAGGGTCCATAACTTGGGTCCCCCTGAACCAAACTGCACCAAACTTGGGGTGTATAGATCAGAATGAAACATTCTGAAGATACCCCTGAAATTTTCATGCCGATATCTTCAAAAAATGCGCCCCCTGCAGGTCACAAAACAGGGAAAACAGCAAAAAATAGTAAAATCCAACCCGAGAATCTCGGAAATTCGGGTGTATCCGAGCCTGGCAGGCTCAGATATGGGGGGATCCGACCCCATACATCCGAACTGGACCCGAATCCGAACCGGGGCCGAATTTTTTTCCCATTTACCAACCCTAGTTCCATCCTGTTGGTTGTATTGACTGAATAATTCACTTTGAGTTCCAGTGAGAAAGGTAGACTATAAATAATATAAATACATAAAACAACAGGGAATGGAAGAAAGGGGGTGGGCCCCTGTTGGAGAGGCTGGGAGATGGTCTCTTGTAGTCTATGGTGTTTTCCGCAAGGTTAAAATATCCTGGGATGGGGCAGTGACTTATCCCGGTTTGTGCAAGATTTTTGCACAGTTCCTGGCTCTAATTCAGGGGCACCCCGCGGCATTTCCCTTATCCTGGGGTTTTCAAAAATCGCCAAATTGGAGGTTCTTTTCACATATCCCGCACTGATCCCACTGCCGTGCACACACCATGGGAGCTGGGCCAATTTATTTTTCCCACCTTGCCACCTGCTCTCCCCACCCCTGTGCCCACCTCCCTGGTCTCCCCCTCTGATGTCACGGTCCTCTCCCCATGCACCTGGCGTCTTGATGCAAATACCCACAGTCATATTCTTCAAAACACGCAGACTGTTTCTTTGCTTTTACAACCTCACCTGCCTATGATCTTGGTGAGCTGCTGGTCATCCATCGCTGCCCCCTCCTCTCCTCCACCACCCCCGTTCCTCTCCATCTCAGCAAACAGTGAGCTTGGAATTGTCTTGTTGGAGGGGCAGGATAGCACCTTCCTCCTTTTCTTCTCTACCTCCTGCACTCAGATCAGTGGTGGCAGTGGGGTGGAGTGGGGAGCCAAGCCACAAGGGAAGAAGCCTAGGTGGATGACCAGGCGGCAGCAGCAGCAGCAGCAGCAGCAAAGGAGCACTTGGAGGGACCCCGCCGATAGTTGTAAACACAAATAAGCCAGGCTTGTGCAAAAGAAACTGGAGTATTTCATCCTAGTTTTAACTTGATTCCTGGACAGCCATGTGAAGAGAGAAACCGGGATAACATCAACCCAGTATGTATGATTCTGGGTGTACTCTGGTTTAATTATGCCATCCGGAAGACACCTAAAAGCCGCTTATGTAAAGGCGAGGGTTTTATACTTTCTTGCATTCTTACGCCTTAAAAAAGCAAAAGGCTGCAATCCTATTTTATCCCAATTTCCACCTCCTCTTCAGCATATTTTATTGATTTGACAGCTATTCAGAGCAATAAACCAACTTCTGCAGAGCCAATACTTAATTCCGTTAAACAAGCACGCTAGAAAGCCCTGATGGAAATCTTTTAGAAAGGAGCTCTCCAAGGGAATAAATAGCTTCAGTGACTTTTAATCACATGTATATCCAAACATGCATCATTACCCTGCAGTTTGACACTGAGTGCTTTAATGTAAGCATCGGTTGCAAGATAATATTAGTGTCTTTGTGCAACTGGTACCATGTAGTAGATTTCATTCACAGAGTGCACTGGTCTCTGTTGGTGAATGGTCAGCTAGTAAAAGGGTTTCAACTGGGAGTCCATCGCATGATTCTAGGGTGCAGGTAAAACACACATACATTTGAATAGGGAAGTGCTTCAATATGTGGAAAGCATAAATAGGAAGTAGGAAATTATCTACTGGGTTATGCAACAGCCAGAACTGAAAGCTTATTACAAGGTACATCATTGATTGTTTTCTGTTTTTTTCAATTGCTCTATGATTTGCACACTATCTTTCTTTTTCCACCTTACATTTACCCTCCACCAAATATATTTTACCACCGATATACCGGGTTTGATTTCACCCTCCCAAAGAAATGAAGACCTTTCTTTATATCCAGTAACTTGGAAGAATCTATAGGCAAAAATCAGTTATCATTAACACAGGGTTGCCAATATCTGGGGGCAGGGGGACGAGATCCCCCATAATTACAAATGATCTATATAATATAAACAAACTAAAAAACACTGTCTGTCTGCCTATGGATCTAAAACACTGTCTGTCTGCCTATGGATCTAAAAAAGGTAGACAATATGGCACTATATCCTATTGAGATCTCTCCCCTCCCTAAAGCCCATCATTAGGTCTCCAGGTATTTCCAAACCCAGAGTTGGCAAATTTACTTTCATATTTTTTCTGGTGCTAGACAAGATGACCCTTACACTCTCAATCTATCTGCCTTAAACTTAAACATCAAAGAAGGGCTGGTTAGGCACACATCTGATGGTGACACATGGAATGATATGCTGGGAGGGATGGTGGTCACTGATCTAAACCACAACAGGTAGAGCCAAGGGGTATCCAGCAGTGGGTGGACCTCAATCATACAAGTTTTTCACAGCAAAGATACAGGCATATACTTGACAACTGCCCTAGCAAACTAGAGGTCCCTTGTTTAGCTGGTCCAAACGTAACCAGGACATCTTCCACATACAAAGTAAGAATCACTGAATGAGAAAGAAGAGGAACCTGTGCCAGATTTACAGGGCACTTCTAAAACTTTGTGCATGTGTGCAAAACTCCCTGATTTGGCCAATACCAAAATTACAAAGCCATAAACTGACACTATATACTGTCAAAGGCCCACTTTCTTCCAGGAAACCAGCTTTCTAGTTAATTGTCAAATAATCAAGTTAAATCATAAATATCGGCAACTACCCCAGCATCATTTCGAAGAGTTTTATGTCGAGATTTTTTTTAAGTACCTAAAATTTCAATAAAGATAATTACAACAATACTGCATGGCATTATATGTGACAATAGACCTACCATAAACCTCTTTCAAATTATTCTCAAATATTTGGCATGTTATCAAAAATTAGCAGATGGATCATCCAATGTAATAGCAATGAATATCAAGTTAATTGTCCATTCTGCACAGCACAAATAAGACATCCTGAAGTCACAAAAAAGGTGTCTTGGGGAGGAACTCTGCACAGCTTTTTCTCAAATACATCCTCAGGACACCTTTATTTCAGCTCGAGCTGTCCTTTCCCCCCCCTAATCATTTGCAAGTTGTCTCCTCTGGCTGTGTGGAGTTCAGGAGCTGAGGAAAGGTCTTATTTTTCCTGCCCGACAATTAAAGGTCTTGCCAATTCCCTCTGCTGCTAGAGCCTGACATTTCGTGGTGCTGCAGAGATTCTCCCTGCCCACAGCTGTTTGTTGAAAGTTTCCCCAGGGTGCTTGCTCTGCAGGCTCCACTGCTGGGCACCTTTTCAGCCCAAAAAGTACATGGTTGTATGCAGCTCATCCTGCCAGTTCTGGCACTATATAGTTTCCCCTGTTTAAATATGAAAATTGGCATGGATTCTGAAATCATGTCTGTGTGTCTTTGAAGACATCTCATTAAAAAATTTTTAAAAGAAAAACTATATATTGTCAGAATTGGCAGTCTGAGCTGAGTACAGCCATGTACTTTTTGGGCTAAAAAGGCACCCAGGAGTGGAGCCTGCAGAGCAAATGCCCCAGGAAAACCTTCAGCAAACCACTGCACGCATGGAGAATCACTTGCAGCACCATAAAATGTCAGGTGCAATAACTTTAAACTTAGGTGGGAGAAAATGGCAGTGGGGGCAGGGGGGATCCTTTTTCTCCTTTGATGCCTTTTTTGGCTGTGCTGTCCGGACCAAAAAAACGAGGAAGCAGCTTTTTTAAAGACATCCAAAAAACATCTTATTTGTGCTGTGCCGAATGGATCAACGATTAAACAGAAAATGCACATGGAACCAAAAGCATGTTTCTCTGTGCATAGTAACTAATCAAGGCTAATGAGAAAAGGAACTTCACAAACACCACAGCTCATTATAACAGGTTTTTTTTAAAATAAGTTAAGGCACAGGAATCCATCAATGGTTTTTGTTTTGTTCAGAAACCGGCCCACAGTTGAACTCAGGAGCAAACCTCCCTGTGATGTCTGCATAACAATTCCTTTCGGCATCCTGGTGGAGATCCTCAAATTGCCCCAAACCCACTTCCAAATAAGTTTTTTTTTTAGAAATCACCATTCTTCAGCTTATTAACAGTCTCCAGTTAAACAATTACCTCAGATTTGTAGAGGTATCAGACCTAGTCTGCACTACTGGGAAAACTCTTCACTATCAAGCACACCTCAAAACCACCATTTCTTTACAAAAATTATTCCAAAAGGATTTCTGACAAGATATTTGTGAGGAGTTAACAAACAGAACAGGTGCTTCCTCTGCTTGCACAAATTACAACTTAAAAAAACACACCCTAGGATACTGAATATTAACATGGCTTTATGCCATTGTTCCAGTTTCCATACAGATCTCCTCAGTTATGAACCTCATAACCTTTCATATCTATTTTCTTTATCTTACTGTCCTAAATCAAAAATCACTTCATTCCATCCATTTCCAAGTTATTTCTGCAATTAAATCTGCCTGTGTACTGTATAACTGCCTTTTCATTAAAGAGGGGTTTCAACAGATGGTGGTGGGTGGCTTTTTTCCCTGCAGATCAAAGAGATTCACCAGGCTTCTCTCCAGTATTTTGAAGGTGTGTGGATGAAAGTTTGCATATGTCACAGAAGTACAAGACGGGTATAATGTTTTCAATTACTTTCTCTGCTCTGAAGAGATAGTGCTGAGTGTTCTGTCTACCAGAGTATTTCCCACTCTATAAGAGTAGGAAATACGCTCCCTAAAACTAATCCCATCTAAAGAAGATCCAAGAGCACCCCTCCTCCTTCCCCCAGGACCATACGCTGACTTCAAGACCTGGTGCAAAAAAACATTGTTTGGTCATGGTAGTGGAGGGCAGCTGCCCATATGGGGACGAGGCAGAAAACTCAGTTTTTGCACCAGGCTAGATTTTTCCTAGATACACCTCTGCATACTAGTCACACACTGCTTGCAGCCCACAACATGAATGAGCAGAGAAACAGATCAGCATAGGTTGGAGGGTTTCCCCCCCACATTCGAGATGATAGCCTTCAAAGGGGAGTTTATGCACTTACGGTCATCACTGATGGACTGCAGCATCAAGTGATGACATACATGTTTATATCAGCCCTTATGTACATAACTTTCAAATGTTGGTAACATTTCTAACAATACTCTTCAATGGGGCCAATAAACACATTTGGGCAAAAGCCACTGACTGATATGACAACCACTGATAAATGAGCACATGAAAATCAGCCCTGAGTCTTGGCCTAAGTAAAGCTGCTTGGATGACACCACTATGGGAAAGGCTAATGTATCTAAATGCTTTAAAAATATTTATGTTATCTCAGATAAAGGCATTTTGTTTCCTCTGTTGCTTTGTAGATTTTTTACTCTTGAAGTCCATTCACGAATAAACTCTACTGAGCAAGAGACGCAGCATCCTTTAATTGATGGATTTGGAACGTGCATAAAAGCAAACCATCACTTCCCATGCAATTTATAATTCTGAGTGCCCATGTTAGGAGATGTGCATTTCAAAATAGCATTTCAAAGCAGATGAATAGCATGCCATTCATTTCATGACACATAATTTATCTTGTCAAGCACATTGATGCTTTCATATTTCATTGCCAGAAACACTTCCAACCTATATGGCAGGACCACACTGTCTCACATGCTGCTATTTATTTAATCAACTTAGGCGTGCTACTTAATGTTGTTACAAACCAAACCAGAGAGATCTTTGTTCCATATCAGAAATTCCTGCAGGTAGTTTCATATTAAGATTTTGTATGCCTTTCTTCTTTTCTCTAATGTTTAATGGATTTCATGTTTTCACACTTGTAGAGGCTTATTCAAAAGTCCTACAGATAAACCTAAGACTTCAATGTAGTACTCACAGAAACCTTTTCTGGTGCTTGCCATGTCTTATTGTTTTTTCAGAAACTACACTCATTTTAAAAGGCACCGGGGTTAAACAGAGCTTCATCCTGAAATGTTGAAGAGTTAGTATTACTGTTATGCATGACCTCATTCTCCGACATATTGTAGTTGGCTCCACCTCTTAAGTCACCTACTCTGTAACTGACTTCACCTCCTGTGGCAATAACTGTAGCTGCACCCATCATCCTGTGTCAGAATTCCAAAGGTTGTGTCAGAATGTCAAATTCCTATATGGCCTCTTCCACCTGATTCTATGGCCCTGTGATGATGCCTTGCCCTACAGAGTGAAAAACATCCTTGAAGATGAAGGGGACTGTAGGACAAAGGTGATGATAGTGTCACATGGTTGGAAAATGAGTTCCGAGTCATGAACTGAAGAGGTGAAACAGGTGAACAGGGAAATACGCACACATTCTAATCTTTATCAGTAAATTTAACATTTGCTAGATAAAATGTTCAATGGCTATGGATATAATCCACCTTCAGTTATAGGATTTGGAAATCCCACTGCAGGAATAAATACACAATTTTCTACCCCTCCCATTAAAAGAAGTTTCTGAGGTGCTTACTTCGAAATTTCGTTTGCTAATTAAAGTCAGAGGAGACTGCTGTCCAGACACCCATATATTCCTAATATATTGTGCTTTTTTATTGAATTTTAATGATGTAAGCCACTTTGGGAGCAAGCTACGGCAAATAAGTGGGCAATAAATAAGAATGACATAGACAATCGTGAACCGCCAATTCAGATGACACCCTTGCCATTTTCCCCAGACACAGCAACTGTTCAAGGATGGAAGACGATGGGTTTGCTCAGTATAACACACTTTAGAAAGGAGGGCAGATCATAGATAAAAGGACTGAAGATTTTTTAAAATTGTATTTATGTTGATTTACACTTACCTCAGGATGTCCTCCAACGTCAACATATGTGCACACTGGATGGAAAGCTCCAGTTCCGCAGACATACAAGTGTGTTTGGTTATAAGTCTTAAGCACTTTGATGAAGTTGGCACATTCTTTCTACAGAGAGAAAGAAATTAAATTAGTGTAAATATTGTACTCATTCCCAGTCATGTTGTCTTCCAGACTGAACAGTCACAGTGATGTACTTCATCAAAGCAGCTTCCAATAAAAACATTTCATTTAAACATAATGTTTTATTGCATCACTGAATAAACAATAACACAATTAACGTAATCACAGGGATTTACTTAGTTGGCCCAACTCTGACACAGCAAGACCTCAATGAGGAGTTTACCTTGTGTTCCAGCTCTCACACAACCAATAGGGTCTATTTTGCGCCACCATCAGCAGGTCTCTAGAATACGGTGACCAGCCATCCCGATTTTCGCGGGACACTCATGCTTTTCATGTTAGAGAGTGGGTCGCTTGACGTCCCCTTGAGACTTTATGCCATTGTCCCCATTAGGGGACAATGGAGCCTCTGGCTGCAGCACTGCTGCTGCAGCTTTGTGTGGCGCTCCCCAGTCAGGAAACAGGGAAGTGCCCCAGAAGGCACTGCGGCAGCTGCCAGGGAGCTGCCACTCCCTAGCATAAAAGGGCGCCCAGTGTCTTGGCGGAGTCGCGCCCATGAGTGCGCGATGCACCTACGCTTTTTAATAAGAAAAATCTGGTCACTTTACTCTAGAAGCACTGCAATCTGATGGCCTACAAGACCTTCGGTTCAAATTCAGAATCTCTTCCTCATTAAGCTATCAAGGAGTTAATAACATTGGAAATCTCACTTGCGAGAGATATTTCCTCCTAACCATTTGCTCTAACATTTTGACTAGCATGATCAATGGTTACCAGTGCTTCCAAAGACCAAATAACTCCAATTGCAGAAAAAGGAAATGTTAACTTTAAGTGCGTTCCAGGGCAGGCGCCACCGCAGCAGGGGCGCAGGGCACGCAAATGCTCCAGGCGCAGTTCTCCCTTGCTCCATCCCTGCTGTGAAGCAGCAGCGGGGAACTGAACAGGACATTGCCTAGGAAGTTGGCCTCTTGGACTGCTAAGGAGTACCAGCACCACATGGAAACAAAAGAACAGCCAGTATGTCTCTTTAACACCAGAAATCAGAATTTGTGAACATTTGTGTTACACATTTTTTTAAAAAACCAAATACTACACTCTTTTCCTCCAAAAGATGACAGTAGAATTGTACGTTAGTCGGCTATTTCCTGGACTACTTTGTTCTAGAATTCTCTACTTGGGGCCTCATGCCTACCTAATTCTGTCCCCAAGGCACTAGAACCCAAGCAGAGCATTCTAGAACAAAGAAGGTCCAAGAAATGGTGCATTAAAATCAGTGGTGTACCGGGCTTAAATGGCATGACCACATCCCCACCCCACCCCCTTGCCTGGCTCCCCGCACCCCCCATTCCACTTATGGGAGCCAGCAGGGAGGCCAGGGAAGGGCAGGGCTTGGTGGCGGCTTGGATGGGCACTGTGGCAGCAGGCCGGCTCCTTAGCTGCCCTGCGCCACGGCACCTGCCTAGGCCGCCCACCTGCCGAGCCCCGCCCTTGGCCTTTCTGCAGGGCCTGGGGAGGGCAGGAGCCAGCCTGCAGAAACGCCGGGGGGGGGCTCACCGATGGGCACTTGGGGACATGGGATACCCCATGTTCCCGTTAGTGGTACACCACTGATTAATATATAATTCTACTGTCATCTTTTGGTGGAAAAGAGTATATCACATAACTTAGAATCTGCAAACATTACAACTGATTCAGCTGAACTGAGGGAGCGGCTGGAAAGGGTGTTTTTTTAAACCTTTCCTAAACTTCTGGGGAGCATTAACTGAGGTTGCTATGTGACAGGAGGAGAGAACCAGAAGAATAGGAGGAGTACTAGTTCGGATTTATATCTTGTCTTTCTGTCTTGCAAAGAGATTCAAAGGGACCTATAAACTCCTTCCCCTTCCTCACTCCACAGCAGGTGCCTTGTGAGGTAGGTGGTGCTGAGAGAGCTCAGAGAGAACTGTGACTACCCCAAGGTCACTCAGCAGGAATGTACAAGTGGAGAAGCAAATCTGGTTCACCAGATGAGAATCCTCTGCTTGTTTGGAGGAGTGGGGAATCAAACTCAGTTCTCCAGATTAGAGTCTACCTGCTCTTAACCACTATACCATGATGGACAGTGCTGGAGGGTGAATGGGTGCTTGTAGTCTGCTGGAGAGTGGTTTCTGTTTGTTTTTGTTTCTCTCTTTTGTTGCTGATTGGGGAGAGTCTAGCCCTACCCTCTGCTGTTGCTGTCGAGCCTAAGGCTCCTCCTCAACAGAGGTGGACACCTGCAATAACAGCAGCTAGCCCAAGGGTCAGGCCCGGAGACCATGTAAGAAGTGAAGAAGTTTTTTTATATTTGTTTATACTATCCGTAGCTCAGTAGTTTATCAGCTGCCTAGGGAGGTGGTGGGATCCCCCTCATTGGTAGTCTTCAAGCAGCATCTACATGAACATTTGCTGGAATGCTTTAGGCCAGTGATGGCGAACCTTTTCAAGACCGAGTGCCCAAATTGCAACCCAAAACCCACTTATTTATCGCAAAGGGCCAACACAGCAATTTGACTTGAATACTGAGGTTTTAGTTAAGAAAAAATAATTGACTCCAAGCTGTGCATTACTCGGGAGTAAGCTTGGTGGTAGTTGGTGGCTTTGCTTTGAAGCAACCGTGCAACTCTTCCAATGGGTGAATCACGACTCTAGGAGGGTTTACTCAGAAGCAAGCCCCATTGCCAACAACTGAGCTTACTCCCAGGTAAAGGATCTCACTTTAGTTCTTCACATGAAAATCAGTGGGGTTTAACAGCGCTTAACAGAGCTTAACACTGCTTCCCCAAAACTAGGTTTTAGGTTTAATGCTAATAATCGAGCCCAGTGGCCCAGGCCAACCTAGATGTGTGTGGGGAGAGGGGCAATCCCCCCCCACATGACGAATTCTATTTACATGTGCCTACAGAGGGGGCTCTGACTGCCACCTCTGGCACCCGTGCCATAGGTTTGCCACCACTGCTTTAGGCAGATCTTGAATTGAGCAGAACCTGATGGCTTATATGGATCCTTCTGACTCTAAGCCCAGCCCAAAGTTACATATAGCACACAGCTCTATCTTGTAATTTTTCCACAAATGGATTAGAAACATTTCTAAACACTTGCCTGGCCCTTCCATTCTAAATTAATGCTATAAGTGCAGTTCTACCTATTTTCTGTGACCACTCCGTGACAGGAGAAGAGGTGGACCTTTTTCTGAACTACATTATCTAGCTGTTGTAAGCACTCTAAAACAAATCTCTTGACCGAATTCTTCAGATGTCCCAACAGGATCAGAGAATAATAAACACCCTGTCATATTATAAATCAGTCCTACAACTGGGTGCCAGAAATTCTGTATCTGAAAACAATCCCAAAAGATTTATTTATGCATTTAAAATATTTATATTCTGCCTTAGTTTCTTGGACTTGTAATGGCTAGCAGGGTAACAAGCTGCAAGGACACAGACAATCAATAAAATTAGTACAATGCACTGAATTATTTATTTAACATTTTTAAAAATCACCTGGTATAGACTTCAGACCATTAATATGGTGTTAGGCACCACTTGAAGGAAAACTTTGTGCAAGTTTCATGAAGTTTTCCTTCAAATACATACGTACTGATTACTTTAGGAAAAAGTTACTTATATCCAAATTCAAATGTTCTCTGTAAAATTACCCTATTAAGATATTGGGGTGTGTGTGATATAGTATAATTCAATCTCATCAGATCTCAGAAACGAAGAAAGTTTGTATTTGAATGGGAGGCAACCAAGAAAGACTTTGCCGAGGAAGGCAATGCAAAACAACTATTCTATCTCACTTCCTGCTTTGAAAGCTCTATAGGGAAGCTGTACATTGGTGGTAACTTGATAGCACTTCACACATAGAAACACACACACACGAGATCTTTTTTCCCCTCACTTCATCACAAACCTATGAGGGGAATGATCCACATTGAGCAGCTATGGTTATATAACAGATATTTGCTTCTTAGAGGCAACATCCTTCATTACTCTATCAAACTTAGATCTTAAATCAGTGGAATTTCTTAACAATATGGAATATGGAAAATGTTTGACACTGCTGGAGATACTGGACAGTTGGGGTTATTAATTCTACAATTTCTCCAATTAAAAAAATGTGCCAACCCTTTAAAATTTCCTGAAGTTGTTAAACCAGCATATAAAGAGATATTGCCTATCCTAGGCTGTTTCCACATGGGCGAAATACAGCGTCCCAGGGACGCTAAAAACAGAATCCCTGGGGAGGGGTTCACACGGCCTGGGTCCATAAATTTTGACCCCCTGAACCAAACTTCACCAAACCTGTTGATATCATTAGGAGAGTCTCGTAAAGATACCCTGTAAGTTTGGTGCTGCTAGCTTAACAATTGCACCCCTGACAGCAGGCACCCCCCAAATTTCCCCAGATTTTCCTTTTAAATCCCCCTCCCTTTGGCATGGATTTAAAGAGAGAATCTGAGGTCCCCAGTTTAAACATTGAAAGTGATGCTGTTTCAGGGTGGGGGAGAATCAACCCCAAAATAGCATCACTTTCAATGTTGTTTAATCTGGGGACCCCAGATTCTCCCTTTAAGGTGGATTTAAAACGATGCTGTTTGGGGGTGGGTTCCAGCATCACTTGTTTAAACTAGGGAGCCCAGATTCTCCTTTTAAATCCACTTTAAAGGGAGAATCTGGGGTTCCCAGTTTAAATAACATTGAAAGGGATGCTGTTTCCCCAATTGGGGGGACTGGATACAACACCATAAAATGTTTTCATAGCAGTAATAAAACATTTTGAAAATATTTTCAAAACAAATTATTCATGCTGTGTGGCATGGCCTATTGCTGTGTTCAGATTTGTGAATTGGGGCATGTTCTATAATGTGATGGTGACTTTGAAACAACCTGTAAAAAATCATTGCTTGGTCATAATGGGGGAGGGCGGCTGCCTATGGGGGGGCGCCAAACTCCAGTTTGCTTAGATACGCCACTGGGCATAGGTACAAGGGGGATGGGGGGTGCGCGTTGCACTGGGCATGCGCCTGGGGGGCATCAAACTCAGGTTTTGCCCAGGGCTCCCATTTGCCTAGTTACGCCACTGGTGCCTAGACTCATGTAGCCCTGGGATATGCAAATCATATCCAGATTGTAAATCAGAAATCTGATTTTGACATCTGATCCCTTAGCCAGAACTGAATCCAGTTATTGTGATGTCCCCTTTTTACTTGCAAATCAGGAACAGAGCATCCCCCCCCCACCCCAGGTTCCTGCTGCTAAGTTTACACAGGAAAGACAGGCGTGTTCAAAACAACCTCCATTTATCAGCAAGATGATACAGGAATGGGAGCATCTATTTTCAAGGCAAGGGAGGCAGTCTACAACCAAAAAACAGAACTGAAGTGCAGGGACTCTAGCCCATGAAGCTAGACAAAAGCACACAAATATCAAAGGGGAGGCAGAATGTTCTCCTATAATACCACCACAATAAACATGCCACAGTTTCATCTTGCATTGAAGAAGAAGAAGAAGAAGAAGAAGAAGAAGAAGAAGAAGAAGAAGAAGAAGAAGAAGAAGAAGAAGAAGAAGAAGAAGAAGAAGAAGAAGAAGAAGAGAATTTTTAATATTCCACTTTTTTCTACCTTTAAAGGAGACTCAAAGCATGAGAAAGTTCTGAGAGAACTGTGACTAGTCCAAGGTCACCCAGCAGATTTCAAGTGCAGGAATGGGGAAACACACCAGATTAGAGTCCACACCAGATTAGAGTCCCAGATTAGTGTTCCCTGCTCTTAACCACTACACCACACTGTTTTTCCATTCCTACTTTCGCCCTTTCACTGAAAAGGGCAGGGGCTCAGCCCAGAGCTTTTTGGCTCCAAAACATGCTCTCTGCCAATCATATGTAACCACTCTTCCTTTAAATAGATCAAATATTGAGTGTTCAGTCTTCTCTGTGTTTTGCTGCCATTCCTAAAGGCTGAAATCCATAATAATTCCACAAAGGTGGAAAAAGTCATCCTTCCAGCAAAAAGATAATAGCATGATTTCTACACAGCTTCTTAAATAGTGACTAGCAATCCTCTTGCATTTCTGAAGTCCAGGAGCAGACAAGCAGCATTAAGGGGTATGTAAACCAATCATTCAGGCTAAATTCTTCCATCAATTACTTTAGATTTACACAGAGCCCCTCTATTAATGCCCACAGATTTTGTCCAGATTAAGACAAACACCGCCGGCACCACAGCAGGTTCCCCACCTGTTCTTTTAAATGTTTCTCTCATCTAGCACAGTACCTTTTAACTATGGGCTACAGAAATTAAAGAGCTAATGAAAATGTATTAAGGGCTACTATGACCAATAAACCCTCAACCGTGAACTGTATTTACCACTGAAAGTTTCCATTCTAGCTAAAATTTCTAAAATAGTTTCCCTAAACTTTACAGCTGTTTTAAAAGAGCCTTTAAACTCTGCTCTATTAGGTTCCTTCTTACATTACATGACTCAAAAAATGTAAACAAGAGGACATTAAACTGCAGTAAATGCCATCCAAATAATGGAAAAGATTTTACCACCAAGGAAAAGAGTTCGAAGTGAAGTTTGAGTCATTTTCTGTTTGATACAGTAAAATTTAATGGGCACGGTTCCACAAAAGGTAGTTGCCGCTGAGGACTAGACTTTACTCCCACTCCATGCATGTTCCTTAACTGAAATGGCCTTGGGTGCCATTTACCTTGTGAGGGTCTTAACCTCTCTGGGTTAGAACATGAGCTGTAAGTGGACCCCTCCCCATAAAGCTAGGAAAGCAACCAACTGAAGAGAAGTTAGGAGGAATATGTGCTCCTTGAAAAAAAATTGTATTACGGACCACCAAAAAACAACAACAGGAACAAATAAGGGGGTCCTTGGTCAAATCAAACCTGAACTGTCCCTACATGCTAAAATGAGGCTATCATACTGGGGGCATCCAGACATGGAGGGAGGCGTCCGGTCATGCAGAGGGGCATCCAAACACGCAGGGGGGTGCATCCGGACACGCAGTGGGGGTCCGGACATGCAGGGGGGCTGTCTGGAAACTCAGGGGGGTCCGGACACGCACAGGGGGTTCACGAACACAGAGGGAGGCCGTCCGGAAATGAATTGGAGCCGTCCGGTCATGCAGTGGGTGCATCCAGGCATGCAGTGGTGTCGTACGGACATGCAGGGGGGCCCGTCCGGACACACAGGGGGAGTGTCTGGACATGCAGGGTGTGTCCGGTAATGCAGGAAGGGTGTCCTGACTCCAAGGGGGATCCGGACACGCAGGGGGGCGTCTGGACACGCAGGGAGGCTGTCTGGAAATGCAGGGGAGCCATCCGAACATGCAGTGGGGGGGTGTCCGGAAATGCAGGGGGCGTGCGGACATGCAAAGGGGGCGTCCGGACACGCAGGGAGGCGTCCAGACATGCAGGGGGGCATCCGGAAGGCACAGGGCATCCGGACATGCAGGGGGGTGTCCGGATACGCAGCGGGGAGTACGAACACACATGGGGCGTCCGGACATGCTGGGGGACATCTGGACATTCAGGCGGCCATCTGGACACACAGGGGGCCGTCCGAACACGCAGAAGGGTGTGTCCACACAGGCAGGGGGCGCTCAGACATGGACGGAGGTGTCCGGTCACGCAGTGGGTGCATCCAGGCATGCAGTGGTGTCGTACGGACATTCAGGGGGGTGTCCGGTCATACAGGAGGGCCGTCTGGACATGTGGAGGCATCCGGATATGTAAGGGGGGTGTCCAGACACTCGAAGGCATCCGGACACACATGGGGGCATCCAGACACACAGGGAGGTCATCTGGAAATGCAGGGGAGCCGTCCGGAAATGCTGGGGGGGCGTCCGGACATGCAGGGGTCATCCGGACACGCAGGGGGGCGTCTGGACATTTAGGGAACGTCTGGACACACAGGAGGGCATCTGTACACGCGGGGGTGTCCGGACACGCAGGGTGCATCCAGACATGGAGGGAGGAGTCTGGTCACGCAGGGAGTGCATCCAGACACGCAGGGTGGGCGCCCGGACATGTAGGGGGCATCCGGATATGCAGGGGGCGTCCAGACACTAGGGGTGCATCCGGACACGCATGGGGGCATCCGGACACACAGGGAGGCCATCCGGAAAAGCAGGGGAGCCGTCCAGACATGCAGGAAGGGCGTCCTGATTCCAAGGGGGATCTGGACACGCAGGAGGGCCATCCGGACACGCAGGGGGGCGTCTGGACATGCAGGGAGGCTATCTGGAAATGCAGGGGAGCCATCCGGACATGCAGTGGGGGGTGTCTGGAAATGCAGTGGGTGTGCGGACACGCAAAGGGGGCATCCGGACACACAGGGAGGCGTCCAGACATGCAGGGGTGTCGTACGGACACCCAGGGGGGTGTCTGGTCACACAGGACCCAGGGGGGTCAGGACATTCAGGGGGTAATCTGGACATGTAGGGTGCATCCGGATATGTAGGGGGGTGTCCAGACACTCAAAGGTGTCCAGACACACATGGGGGCGTCCGGACATGCAGGGAGGCCATCTAGAAATGCAGGGTAGCCGTCCGGACATGCAGGGTGGGCGTCCGGACACACAGGGGTGTGTGCGGACAAGCAGGGGGACATCTGGTAACACGGGGGAGGGTCTGGACATGCACAGGGGGTTCACGAACACACAGGAAGGCCATCCGGAAATGCAGAAGAGTTGTCCAGACACACAGGGTGGGCGTCCGGACACGCAGGGGGGCATCCAGTAACGGGGGGATCCGGAAACGCAGGGGGGTCTGGAGACGCACAGGCGGCACCCGGACACACAAGGGGGCCATCCGGACGCGCAGGAGGGGCATCTGGACACGCAGGGGTATGTGTCCAGACATGTAGGTGGTGTCCAGACATGGAGGGAGGCGTCCGTTCATGCAGAGGGGCATCAGGATATGCAGGGGGTGCATCTGGACACTCAGAGGGGAGTCCGGTCATGCAGGGGGAGCGTCCAGACACTCGGGGCGTTCGGACACTCATGGGGGCATCCGGACAAGCAGGGAGGCCGTCCTCAAATGCATGGGAGCCGTCCAGACACGCTGGGGGGGCTTCCGGACACGCAGGGGGCATCTGGACACGCTGGAGGAGTGTCCGGTCATGCAGGGGGGCATCTGGACACGCAGGGCATGACCGGATACGCAGGGGGTATCTGGACATGTAGGGGGGCTGTCTGGACACGCAGGACATGCAGGGGTGCATCCGGACACGCAGTCCAGAGACTCAGGGGGCATCCAGACACGGAGGGAAACATCAGGTCCCGCAGGGGGGTGTCCCGACATGCTGGGAGGCTATCCGGAAATGCAGGGGAGCCAACTGGACACGCAGGGAGGGCGTTCGGAAATGCAGGGGAGCCATCCAGACACGCAGTGGGCGTGCGGACACGCAGGGGGCATCTGAAATTCTGGGGGTGTCCGGACATGCAGGGGCGTGTCTGGATACGCAGGGGGGAGTACGAACACACATGGGGACGTCCGGACATGCTGGGGGACATCTGGACATGCAGGGGGTACGTCTGGACAGTTGGAGAATCTATCACCGGTCCATTCAGAATGTTGCCATCAAATTCTATCAGTCAATTGCTCTGAAAGGTTCACACTGTACAGATATCACCAAGTTTCATGCTGGTCACACTGGCTGGCAGCATCAATCTCACCTTTCCTCCAGAGCACCATGGTTGCACTCATGAGGTAATGCATGCTCCCCCAAGATTGGGTGGAATACTATCTTGAAGATACAGATGCAACCTTCAGCCAATCTAGTCGGACGGTCGCAACCCAGATACATGTCTATGACTCCTATCTTACTATAGACGTTACATGAGAGAGTGTGTGTAACAACTTGTGTAGTCTCTGCACATCCCCTTGGTGTGTGTGTGTGTGTGTGTGTGTGTAACAACTTGTGTGTGTGTGTATGTGTGTAACAACTTGTGTAGACTCTGAATAGTCCCTGGAGAGTTACTTGGAGGGGAGGAGGAGGTATACTTGTTGCAACTAACTATCATATACACTGGTATTTGCTGTGTCAGTCTGAGAACATTTTGCTTCCTGGATTCCTGCAGCAAACCCTTGGACTCTTTTCTAGCACAGACTTGCTATGGAGCCAAGAACTTACAAGGGAACCCCAGACTTCTAAACAATTGCACATAGGGTCATTGGACTCTATGATACCATGTATATAGTTTTGTATGCCACATCTTTTGCTTTCTCAAAGCAATATGAATCACTCCCTTAAAGTATCTAATCCAACCTATGGATCAAAGCCGCTTAATGTCTGATCTATCCAAGTAATCAAGAGGACAATTTTTTCTTCAAGCCCAGGTAAATTCATCCAATGATTGTCCCAACTTAGAATGTCAAGTGTCACCTCTGAATCTTCCCACAAGATTTGGGCAGCAGTTACCTTCAAACTTCATTTCTTGGACTAATCCTGATCCTTGGAAAGTGGACCCTATGGAACTTTTCCCCATATAAGGACCAGTCCAAGTCAGCAAAAAGTGTGCCATCTTATCGAGGAGAAAGAGGGAGAAAGCTGCGAAGCTGTTGCAGCGGTATTCAGGTAGTAAAGGAACCTGGCAACCATTTTGCTGACTTGGACTTCTGCTACACAGATGCCTCACAATTCTCAGCTTCTCACACACCTTGGATCAGGTAATATCACCCATCTGAATTTCCGTCCCTACCTTTCCTTGCCTCATCCCTCATCTTTAGCCTACCCCCGTGGTGGCGAACCTTTGGAACTCCAGATGTTATGGACTACAATTCCTATCAGCCCCTGCCAGCATGGCCAATTGGCCATGCTGGCAGGGGCTGATGGGAATTGTAGTCCATAACATCTGGAATGCCAAAGGTTCGCCACCACTGGCCTACCCTAATAGTGAGTGTGTGTATTTGGGAGGGAGGAGGTGGCTTATTTCAGTCCATTGTGGTCTCTTGCAGTTCATTTGCAGTTTATAAGGGGCTCCAGGGATTGCAGTTTAGTTTACTTATAGTTTTATTTAGTTTACTTATACTTTAGTTTACTGATGTTTGACAGATTGCTAGTGAATAAAAACATTATTAGACCGAACCAGTTGATCTCTGCTATTTTCTTCCTTAGAATATCGCTCTGGAGAAAAGCTCTGTATATATAGACAAAAATCCCTTGTTTATCTTTCTAGAAACCCTTTAAAAGCTAATGCCCCCCCCCTCCCATTTTTCGGTCTGGGAGCTGCACGCTTTCTAATAAACAATACATTACACTTCAGGCAATGGTGAAAAAACTTATCACGCAGGATGGCCCATACTTCCAAGGAAGTACACATAAGACTGTAATCTTAGCCATGACTAACTATGACTATTGCTAGCATTGGTTCACAGTTCACCTGCTTTTTGACCCCTGTTAGATAAGCCTTTGCATGATCTTATCCCTACATGCAACAAAATCCTACCTTCCCATGCACCAGCTATGGCAGGTCTGTCTTTGACATGCCCAGATGTTCATGTACAGATGTTCATTGACATGCCCAGATGTTCATGTACAGATGTTCATTAACAGGCATATTCCCAACCCCATAGTATGCACAGGCAGCTCTCTTGAGGTGATAATCACAGCTTAGAGTACAAAATGCCCGAACGCTATAAATAAGGTTCTGCCCCTCTTTTGCCTCCCAGAGAGCATCTAGTGCCATTGTTCACTATGGTACTGGGAGATCTGAAGAGGACTGAGAGGCATATAGAGTGGCATCAGTAAAAACCTGGAAGCATCTGACACAACATGGACACATCCGAAGGCCTATGAGATGCCATTCAGGCAACAATTGGAGCCCATAGAAACAATCTGGATTGCTTTTGTACCTTCGTATGGAGACACTTGTTTTTTTAAAAAATTCCCTCAGCACATGTGTAGCTGCGCAGGAATGCGCAGGAACCTCTGCAGGAATGCTGACCGTCTCACAATCCGATTGGTTGGACCTGTGTAGCTACGCATGTGTAACAAACAACGGGGGGAGGGGGGGAGGAGGAAAAAAGGACCTCCCTGCAATGGCCGGGCAATAATGAATGTGTTGCTGTAGATTGGTCATACTTGCTGCCACAGGGAGAAAACTTGTTTGGGGGACTTTGTACACTGTCGGGCACTCAGAGATCTGCCCACAACATGTTGGGTGACCTGCACAGAATTGCAGGGCAGGGAGCTTCTCCCTGACAGTGGGTGGCATGGAACTTAAAGTGAACGGGTGGAAGAGAGGGAAATAAAGCACCTCCTGATTGTTGTGTCCGCGCAGGAGCACCTCCAAACTGGGATTGTACAAAAGTATCACTGATTTAGCAATTTTCAAAAATCCCAGGTCAAGGGGAATAAAATGGGCCAAACTCGTTTTGGGAATGGGACCTGTGAGAATTGCCTCCCCCCGCATTGGTTTATATAACATCCTACACGTGTAATATTTGGTACGTGCGGATTCCACCACAGAATCAGAGAGAGAGCAGTGTGACAGGATTTCGGAGTGAATAGACTGAGACTGTCAAAACTCTAGTCAGAGAGAGTTAAGGCTTCCGAGTGAAAAGACCCAGTGTTGAGAAAATTAGTCAGTGCATCAGAGGGTATATAGAAAAAGTCAGAGCCTCAATAAACTGTTAGAATAAATACAGAGAGTCTGAGAGAACTATGAGAGTGAGAAACTGTCAGAAAATGTCAGAGTAAAATTCATGTTGAGTGAAGTCCTCAAAGTATTTGTAGCCTCAGTTTGATTTTGTATCATTTTGTAAAATGTTTTGCTTGAAACCCTGAATTTACCTTTCAGTTATAAATAAAATCTTACTTTATTTAAATACATTGGAATCCCACCCTATTTCCCTTAGGATTAAGTAGGTCATCCACTTAGCTTTATAAACTCGTGCACACCAAAGGGAGATAAAGGGTTTGGCGGGGGATAGGGGGCTTGTCATTTGTATTCCTGGTGGCAGCTACCATATGGGGAAGAATTAAGGGGACAAATATTAGTTGGCACTAATTATTTATTTATTTATTAAAAAGAAAAAGAGTGGACATTGATTTTGGTGGCCGAGATTGGAAGGATCACTGCAAGGTACTTAGCTGGGATGCTTCTGCAAAGTTCTTCCCCAAATAAAATTTTTCAAATATGCTCCAGTTTGAAGAATAATAATTTGGATTTATATCCTACTTTATTCAACTGTCAGGAGTCTCAAAGTGGTATCAAGGGATGTGCTTTGACCTGATTTAAATAATTCCTTATGGATCAGACTCAGATGCTGTTGGGAAAACCATTAATGATTACGAAGTTGAATATCATCAACATGCTGATGATACTGTATATTTCTTTTTTCAATCCATCAGATGCTGCTGTAGTGGTCCTGAGCCAGGCTTGCTGCTGAGGTCAAATTACTGTGGAATAACAAGTTGAAATTGAATCCTGATTATATGTTAATTAGGAAGGCTGAGGTTTTGGATACTGTCCTTCCACAATTGGATGGAGCTCAGTTGATCTTTGCTGACAAAGTCAAGATCTATATGACCCAATCGCTGGAGAAACAAGATAAATCAGCTGTAGTTTTTTTCTTCCATTGATTTTTAGCTTGAAGATGGGACCCGACAGTGACTCAGCTCATCTAACCATATCAGGAACCTAGAGGCAAAACTACTGATAATACATTCTTACATGGGTGTGTCCTTAAAGATGACTTGGAAACTTTAGTTGGTACAGAACAGTGCAGTCTGGTTACTATTGGGAGCTAGATGGAGCATACATTTTAAATCTATTCTGCAGTTTCTCCACAGGTTGCCAATTAGTTTCTGGGATCAATTCAAGATGTAGGTTATTACCTACCAAGTCCTTCATGGATTTGAACTCCCAAGCTGGCAGGACTGCCGCACCCAACATGACATTTTAACTCATCCGAGCAAAGGGACCTGACAGTATCACTCTGCAAATGGGTAAGATCTGCAGCCACCTGTACTCACACATTTTTAATTGTGTCCCCCACTTGGTGGAATGGCCTACCCGAGGCAGTCAGGAAAGCTCCCACACTTCCGTTATTCTGCAGAATGTATACAATTGAATTATTCAAGAGAACATTTTTTATAATGGGAATGGGGTTGTAGTTTTTAATGTCTATGAAAAAGGTTGGGCAGTTTTATTGCATTGCTTATTGCATTTGGTATGCTGTTTCACTGTATTGTTTTTTCAATTTTATCAGCCAATTTTTCTTACTCTTATTATATGTATTAGCTCTCTATAAAGGATCCAGAGCCAAATTTCTTACTGGCATATTGACAGGTCTAAATTTTCATTCTGACCTTGAGAAATTGATGCTTCTTTTATCTGATATAGATCCATTTATTTCATACCAAGCTTCACTTTTTGCCCTAGGTGCTAGAAAATTATGATCCAAATATACCACTAAAAACTCCAAATAGATAATTATTTTTTAAAAAACTAACTGAATGCTGTTTACTGTGTGTTAGTGGGTTTTATTATATAATTTCTTTGGATATTTTATACAATGTATATGATTTGTATTTTATGTATTTAATTTTTATAATTATTTTGTTATATTTTGTATTTTATCTATTTGACTTATTGTGATGGCAAACAGCCCTATACAATACAATAGATTCTTTCTATCTAGTTCTATTGTATATATTACACTGTATTATTGCATTGTTCTTTAAAAGTTGTAATCCACCATGACTCTCAGTGGGAGAGGTGGACTATAAATGAAGTAACTAAAAAGACATACCTCAGAAAAAGAATTTGGACCGAAGTATTCACTCACAATCCAAGAGAGAGGCATCATCTTACCCCCTTCCAATGCACCTTTCAAGTCAAGACTGAGGAATAGATCATTCATTCCTGGTCACTGAAGCTTCCCAAAATTGATGCTCAAATACTCTCCCAGTTCTACCTCTGTATTGGCAACGCTTGACATGAAGGAACTCATAACTCCGAGATCTTTTAAACAGGGCAAGAATTTTTACTAGTAACTGTTAGATAGACAATTGTCATAGGATAGAAAGTACACACCATATGGTGATAAGGTATTGCAAAATATTTCTCCAAAATACTGATATTCTATGACAATGAACAAAATTACTTTTTGTATTGATTGTGGTAATCTTGCAGCACTCACAGCGGTCAATTTCAACATTAAAGCAGTAATCTTTAAAACAACATCCCAACTTAACATCTACTGGCACTCTGAAGACTAGCAGATTTATCCTGGCATAAGTCTCCATGGGTGAAAGCCTACTTAATTGTTGGCATTGTCTCTGGCCTCTAGACCATGAAAGCCAATAAATCTCTTAGTCTTTAAGATCATGCAAGAATGGCTGTTGATTCAGCATGCAGTTGGCAGAAAGCTCAGAAAAGACGAGAATGATGCACAGCCTTAACTTCCTGCACCCATTTGAAAGTTCCCATTTAGCTGGTATAGGTTGTTGGAGATTCTCACCTCCCACTATTCTATGGAAAAGTCCTATTTGCCTGGCAGTAGTTGCAGTTGGCTGTTGTCAACTGGAAAGAAGACATGTCAGTCAAAATGGTACTGGGTCTAGAAATGTGTTTATTGGTTGCTGAAAAGCCTGATGACATTAGAATTTGTTAAGTGATCATGCCAAATGGCATAGGAATGGACATGAGGTTTATTACAATTTAGCCAAGCCTGAAATATTCTGCCAATTTTCTTATGGTTCTCCCCCATTCTCCACAGAGAATGGGTATAAAAGTCTGAACTGTGAAATTTGGCACACAATATTATTCAGAATGCTGGTGATAAAGTCCACTCAATTTAAAACAAAGCAGTTCCTCCTTTCCTGGCTGTAGGCCTGGAATGACTTGACTGGTCTTAACAGAGTTGTTTAAATCTTGTGTAAGATGCTGGCAATCATAGCAAAGACAATTTTGACATTGATACAGGGAACTTAGTACTAAAGTGCCAGGCATAAATGGGGAAGGGAGACAATTCTGCATATCTGGAAGGAGGACCCCAGTAACACTAGGGGAAAATCACGCATTTCCACAGACTGCACCTCTGTCAAAGACCAAGGGTCCACAGCCAATTTTAAATCACCTAATAAACAAAGTTGCTTCAAACCATTAAGGTACAAAAAAACCAGGAAAAAAAGTATGAGTAACTCCAAAATACTTTTTTTTATAATCTCACTTGAATTTTTTTGCCCTTATCACTGTGGATATTAAGGAGGCCACAGAGGCAGAGATGGGATCCAGCAGGTTCTCACAGGTTCCCGAGAGTAGGTTACTAATTATTTGTGTGTGCCGAGAGGGGGTTACTAATTGGTGATTTTGCCACGTGATTTTTGCCTTAGTTACGCCCTTCCTCTCAGCAGTAGTGCGCAGAACTTGAAGCAGTCTAGCAGGAGGTGCACCGGCGTGCGTGGCAGCCTGAGCCTGCGTGCATCCGTTTCCCGCCCAAGGACCGGCGCAGCGGCTGCGTCCTTGCCACAGCCCCACCCAGGAATGCCCCGCCCCCATCGTGCCCCGCCCATTGGCACTACACCACAGTTTGAATCCCACCACCATGGGAACCTGTTACCAAATTTTTTGAATCCCACCACTGCACAGAGGGTATCCAGAAACTGCCTGGGAAAAGGATAAGTTAGACTATCCAGCTGTCTGCTGTTTCTGCCTAGGACCTCATCAGTGGGACTCTTACTTGATGCCTGAGCCTCTTTGCTGGACCAAGCCACCAAGTCAGCAGTTTTCTGCCCAGGCTCACATCATTAGCTCTCCTTGAGCTTCTTGGATTAAGCCTGGACTCCTGTGGGGAGGAGGACCATCACTGGCAGGGATGACATTGAAAGGGGGTTGCCACTTTGGGGGGACAAGAGGACCTCAGCTAGTGGTGGTGGAAGGACTAAAGATGGTTAGGGGAGTGGGACTGCTAGTCTTCATTAGTCTCCTTACTGGGGGAATAGCTGGTGGGTATGTAGCTGTGGAGGAGATTCCCATTCCCCACAACTTTAGCAGAGGGAGATATGATGGTGGGATGCAGACTGGCAATTCCAAGAGAAGGAGGCCTGGCTTCTGGTTGACCATACTTCCTTCAGATATGCTTCCCACATCAGGAATAATTCTGGAAGGACAGGTTGATCTGACATGTATTATGGAAACCTGGTTGAATCTCCCTAGCAGCACAAAATGGCGGGAACAACAAAATGAAACTGACTAGCTTCAGTCAGCTAGTAGAGGGAGAGGCAGGAAAAAGACACACTTTCCCTGGCAATGCTTTTTTGGTTCATACTGTGCAGACAGGAAAAAAAAACCCAGAATGGGTTTTTTAAATGTCTGCAAGATGTTTGATTTGTGCTGTGCAGAAAAGACCTTTCAGTATGATCTATAAGGGATTTCACTGAGAGAGAATAGCCTGAGTGAAATAGAACAAAAATGTCTACAAGGGAAAAACACAGGAGTCCAGGGCAAGAGGCTTTGGAAACAAAACACCTGAGATATACAACAGAGACTGTGCTTTGTTCTGCAGACTTTTCCTGGATGGTTATAAAAATAGAGTCCACCCATCTGTCAAAACACCTACTCTACGTATGAAAAAAAATCAAAGAACACTTAGGTGTTTGCATTATATTCTCTTTCCGGCAGAAGCCAGAGATTTTCATGTCTAGGTGTTAATGACTGAAAGAACAGTCCCTTTTGTATGAACAACAACACAGATCCTTCTAAACTGAAAAGGACACTTATCACACCTCGAACCAAATCTGCTGCTTTAAAGGTCATCAACTGATTTCCAAGGAAGAATAGAAAGTACAGAATACACAAGTGGATTGTGAAAGTCTAAGCACTATGGCAGAAACTCAGCAACCCTTCATTATTTGTGTGTTGCAGGATCCTATCATTTCAGACTACCGCTAGAGGAGATGAACACCATAATCTCCCTGCATAAGTAGAACTAGCATATTAGGAGGAAGTCTAAAACTGAGCCAATGATGAGATAATATACTGCATTCAGCTGTGGACAACAAATCACATCTTCAATCAGGCACTGCATTCAGGCATGAGAAGAGGGTGACCCATGAGAACTCATGGACCTCCCAGCCTCGGCTTTTCTCCCCACTTCTTCCCCTTTTGTTTATACCCTTGGGCCACTGCTTTGCACTCCTGTCACTGCTTCCCCCTCCAAACCCTCACATTACAACTCAACACCACCCTCCCTGTTGCCACTTAGGACTCTTTACTTTTTTTAAAAAAAAGTGCCTTGTGTATGAGGTTGCTAGGCAACCTCCACAATAATGCCAGCAATGGCCAAAAGAGACCCTGGGCCCTAACAAATCTCTCTCACCTCCAAAGGGCTTGTAAGATAAAGATGTTCTGCCAAGCCTATGGCGACAGCTTTCATCTAAAATGATCTTAATTGCTGGACTGAATTCTGAACTTTCCTCTTGCTCTCTTTTCCTTTACCTTCTCCCTCCAGACCCCCCTTTTTATCTTCAACCGGGCTGTGTACTTTTCTTTTATCTCCCCATACTGTTTATAATATTTAATCTAGATACAGTTTTAGACTTAGGGAGCTGATGTTGATTTAGGTGCCTTATTTTAAAATTATATTTTTAAATGTATGTTTTTATTATTATTTATTTGTAAATTGTTATGTAACTGGTTTTTATCTCCATGTTGTGTGCTGCTCTCAGCCCCATCTCGGTGGGAGGAGTGTAGGAAATGATGACATCAACAATAAGAACAAAAATTTGTGACCTCTGCATGCATTACATTTCAATTTTTTGCCTGTCCTAACTCCCTGGTTTCTACTTTTTTTTCCTGGCCTCATTGAAAGGATATACGGTATGATTCCCACTTTCAAGGCCATGTTCAGAATTGAATGTGTGATGGATTTTAGATGGGTTTTGGATGGGAATGACGGAATGTGTGATGGATTTTAGATGGGAAATAACAGCACTGATCAGCTAATGCCTACATTAGGAACAAATACCTAAGGCTAGGCCGATATCAAGGTATACATGAGCCCTCCAGGGGAGGGCGGTATATAAACCTAACCAATAAATAAATAAATAAATAAATAAATAAATAAATAAATAAATAAATAAATAAATAAATAAATAAGGTAATCAGGAAAGACAACATAAAAACCCCCTAAATAATTAATTAATTAGGCATGCATAAATTAGGTAAATGAATTAATAGATACAGTTGTGGATCTGAAGGTATACTGGTGCCAAACAGCATTGACAACACATCAGCGCAGCCTCAAAACCAATGGAAAAGTGGATAGCATCAGAGAGTCTAAACTTCTGCACTGGGGTAATGGTATAACCAGGACAACGCTGGCCTGACTCTAATTACAAAGATGCTCACATAGAATTCATGGAAAGTGAAAAAAAATGCCCCAACTGCCTCCTGCCATGCTCCAGGTAGTAGTAGTAGTAGTAGTAGTAGTAGTAGTAGTAGTAGTAGTAGTAGTAGTAGTAGTAAGTTTATTGTCTTGGCCATAGGCCTTCACAATCTCCTCATACACAACATCATAAAATGAAAACATACACAAAACCCCATGTATATCAACATAGCTAAAATAGACTAAATTAGTACTAATATAAATATCCCTATCAAATAAAACAACACAATATCATCACACCGCACTTAACCTGATTCTTCTTGCAGGATGAGCAAAAAGTGTTACTCAATTGGTAATGTATGGATCACCATCAGACAATAAACAAATCAATTTCCCAGTGTTATCAGTATCCTTGGCAATTGAAAGAAGTCCTTTAATATATTTGGTCCTTATGTTATCATAAAGAGGACACTCCAAAACATAGCGCAGAATGTCCTCATCTGCATCACTACCACAGATACATCTGTAGTTAGGTACCAGAACATAACATCGTGCACTACACACTGCCATTGGTATGGACTGGAATCTCAGGTTAGTAAATGCCATTCTAAAGAAAGCAGAACCACTGTTGGGATGGAGGGCAAAACATGCTAATGGCCAAACCTCCCCCAAGAGAAGGCTTTTCAATCTACAAATCTACAAAGGATGCCTTGATCAACTGACTCTATCCACATTTCTTTAGAGTTATGAGCTCCTTCCTGTAAACATAGGCATTTTACTAGTGTTTCACCACACATACAAAAGCTATAATGATTTATATAGTAATACTTCCCCCAAATTGTTCCTTCCGTTTCTAATAAATATTTCACCTTTGTTGGGATTCAGTTTATCTCACACAGTGGTACACGTCGTACTAGTTTGAGGTCAAGGTGTGGTCATAAAACACAGGTCAATATGAAAAGTGGTATTTCTTCTTGCACGCATTGCCTGCTAATAAAGCAGAATGTACAAGTCATTTTTGCCAACCCATTACATGCCTATATACCATGTATACTCCCAATCAAGCAGTGAGTGCCACTGCTTATATGTTCTGTAACGTTTGCCAGCTGCAAGTATTCCTGATAAAAAAAAGTTCTCCTCTTGAAAGAAGGAATGTTAGCATATGTTCAGGAAGTGTTTAAAAGGACTGGGCAATTGCTGGAAATGGGTGATGCAGTTGCTTAGCAATGTGTATACATTATCAATAAACACATTAGGGCAGCTCAACCTATGAAACTGAATGCCCTATCATACGAGTACAGTGTGTTTGAAGTTAACTTTGAATCTTGCTTTTTCTCGCCCTCCCATAGGAAGTATTAGGATGAAACACCTTCACTGAAGGAAGTCTACAATTTCCCTTCAAATTAAAATTCGGCACAAGATAACTTTTATGGATGCAGGGTTTGCCAAGTTGCTTTTTTAAACATGGCCGTGTCACCCTTAACAGGATCTGGAGGAATGGAAATCAGTTAATCAGTTGATCAGGAAGGGTCTGTTTAACTGAGACAGGAAGCAATAGGTGGATTTTGCTGCAACAGAGACCAAGTTGTTCTGCCAGCAAGTAGATAAAGAGGATCAACTTACCCTTCTTTCCGTGTGAATTCGCCATTCTTGAAAGAGAAAGTCCAGCACAATCTACAGTGCTCTTTTTTTTCTAGAATGAACAGACTAAGCTTCTAAGTATCTAAGCATAAAGAGTGGCTGAGATTTACCTTGGCCGCTATTGCTGCCTGGGGTGGGGCAGGGAGAGGGGCAGGCTCAGCGCTGGCATCCAGTCCACAGTGGGGCTGGGCTGCCCGGCTGCTGGTGCAAATGAGTGGCATGCCTGGAGGAGGCGGGGCTGCAGTCTTCTATGGGCAGGCCAGGCCAGCCCATTCCTCTTCTTGCCCGAGCACCGATGGCTTCTCCTGATGGAATTCTGGTTATGGTGATTGTTGTTGTTATTTGCATTTCATCTGTCATAGCCTGGCGGGTTGCGCATGGGGTCTGATCTGTTCAGGGGAGGAGGAGCCTGCGTGCCAATCCTCTCCATTTGATGGGGGCCTCCATAAGAGATCTTGCAGCGAGCCTGTGAACCACATGCCCAGGCAAGGAGTTCAGGAGAGCAGTTTCTCAACCAGACAGCGTTGCAGAACAAGTTTCTTTTTAAAAAAACTGATTAAAATCATCAGTACTTTACAAGCAAAAGGGGGAGGGTATGAAGGATAGCTTCACAGGCAAAAAGGGGAGGGTATGAAGAAACTCCAAACAGGTTCTATGTAGCACCACCAATAGGATGTTAAGCATAGATTTGTTCCCATTTAAATGGCATACATGAATGCAAAGGTTTCTTGGGCTTTAGCATTTTTCTTATAAATAGCAAAATATTCCATAGAAAGAAAAAAATCCAGCTTTTATCCTCAGTCTGTACAATATTCATAATTTATTCATAATCAGGCTTTAAAATAATTTATCCTAATATAAGAATCCTCTGCATAGCATGATGCTAATTTACAAAAAAACAAAAAAGTGTCATGGGGCACAACATTTGTCCTTTTCAAAGTTAGCCTGACTCTGCTGCAATCAGTTTCTTTGAGCAGTGCAAACATGCATTGTATGTAACGGAAGCTACAGCCTACAAAATGGGTAACCTCTATCTAGTCTGTTCAGATATTATTTTCTCTCAAAATGAGCTTAGAGTTGGGTAGCAAGCGTGTCCCTCACTTCCACCACAAGAAGAACAACTGAATCAAGAGATCCCACAGTAACTATAAGGACAGATTTCCCATGGTACTATTCAGTTCCTGCATTACTGAGATGAGAGAGCAGACCAGCTTGTCTAAATAGATGACCCTGTTTCTGATTGGTCCCTCTGGGATAGGGAGAAGGATAGAAGAACAGAATCTAAGGAGACCGTGTCTTCAGCAGTCACTGCAATTGTCTCTTCTGTTAACCATGGCATCGTCAGCTACAACAACATGCAGCATAAAACAGAACTAGAAGGATACACTAGAGGGTTCCTAGACTTTTTTGTGGCCCTTTGGGTAAAGCACAGAAGACTGACTCTTCCCTCCACATACATCTCCATTTCTCCCCAATAGGGTTGCCAATTCTGGGCTGGGAAATTTCTGGGGATATGAGGGAGGAACCTGAGGTGAGCAGGCTTTACAGAAGGGAGGGAGCTCAATAGGGTATAATGTGAATATACTATCCATATACACTCCAAAGCAGAGGCATATAGAGTATGGAGATCAGTTGTTATTCTTGACATCTCCATACTCCACCTGGAGATGCAAGACAGCTAGACTAGTGAGCAGTCAGTGGAGTGGAGGATGTTAGCTGAATTGAAGGTTAACTGAGCAAGCTGTCCCCAGAGAAATCTGCAGCACCTGGATTTGATATCATTTTGAAGAGCGTTACTTCTGTGAGGATAATCCCAGGCCAACTGGAAGGGTTCAGAATCGAGACCAGAGTATACTGGATTCTGGTTAGCCCAGAGTACAGTCTATGAACCAGCAGTGGATTCGCTGTTTGCTATTCAAGTTGCACTTCAAGAATTGTTTACTAATATTATCTGTATGTATTTCTGTGTATTAGAATGTAGACATATATTATTGTAAGTGGGGCGGGGGATCGAAAACGTTTTAGGGGATTTGTACGGAAAGAGCCTTGGACTGGGCTCCAAAGCAGAATTCTTCTAGGGGAGAGAAATGATAGCATTTCACCTTGTACCACCTCAAACACAATGTTTTCCAAATGAATAACTTCATGTGTTCAGTGCTTGGCATTCAAGGACAGAGGAAGTCATAACATGAAAACATACCAAGAGACCAGGATAAACTTTGCAACCAGGATAAATATTTGAATAATTCATTACAGCTGCTACACTTTTAATTTATGAAGTAAAATTTTGAAGTGTTTGTCACGATCTGGTAGGTAAAAAAGGAGGGTAGAAGACATGGGTCATCTGTGAGAAACAGGTCATACACAAAACGCCAGATCACACACACACGCATAATCCTCACTTGCTGACTTTAATATCAAATAGAAATGGGATATCAAAAATACATCTCCCTGGAAGAGCGATATCTTTTAACTGTCAGCACAATGCATAATGTGTTTCAACAGAGTCAATTTACACATTCATTTACAAGTCATCAAGTGCTAAATACATACAGATGTGTACAGTTTTGAGGGACACCAAAAGGTAAAGACTTGGATTCAGAACAATGAAGCCCCTCCGTTGTCCACAGAATGCCACAGGATGCCCTATTTCTTGACCTTTAGTCAAAATTGCCTACATGTTTTAAAAGTTTCCTCCAAATCCACAAATGGGAACTTCCCCCCACCCCCGAAACCAAAGCTGAAATGTTGGAGGGTGGTTTCCCGCAAACCTTTTAGAAATCCATATTTGTCCATCTATGGAACAGCTCTGGCATGTTAAGTGTCAAGACCTCTGAGTGTATCAGTTTCATGGAACTTGTGATTGACATCACAGGGGAAGGAATCGTTCAAACTCCAGCAGTGTGAAAATACAACATACCGCCCAACAGAGTTACAAAACAGACCTTGTGTCTCAGGTCATGTTTAAAGTCAGCAGTGGAGTTCACATCAGCTACGTATGGTCAATATACATTTCATAAGAGCCACGCAGCTGTTGCAGCTGGCCTATGACTAGGGAACAACGGTTTTCAACACAGAATTGGCTGTGCCTTGAGATAAATAATCACATAGTTTAAACTGAAAGCTGCTGTAACATAAAACCAGAGGCACTGGGCATTCATGAAGCACTGGGCAATCACAAAGATGAACGAGCTATATAAATATATTGATAAGAATATTCAAAGGCCTCTTTTTTCTCCTCCATCTCCTCCTGCTGAGAAATACTTCACTCTCTGAAAGATATACTTTATCATCTAGCTTTGATATGTTGTCAACTTTAGGAACAAATGCAAGCTGATGGCTGAAACACTTAAGGAAATGTAACCTATTTTTCCGCCCAAAAACCCTCAGAATGAACAGGTATTAATTTCTACTATTTTTAGGATGAACTGGAACAATGGGACTCAGTGCACTGCTGCTGCATTTTTACTGCTACAATTAAAATGTGATGAATTCCAGGAGTGTGTCTGAGAGAGCGAAGGCTGGTTAGGTGAAATATCACTCCTGTGCATAGCAGGGAGTAGGACAGGCACTCCTTACCTACCTGTCTAGCTGACTCTTCTGATGCCAGAAGACATCCATTACTGTATCATCTAATTTAATAAAGGTATACTCCCCACATGAGGTTGATATGCTATACTTAACAGAGGATTTGAATACATCCAAAGTCTTACAGGCACCAAACTGGGTGATAAGGCATCAGATGTCTGCTGGTGTTGGAAGGGGGGGCTGATATGCTTTCCTCTCCTCCTGCTCCAAGCAGTCATACAGGAGGAGACGGTCTGAACCCCACAGCTGCTCCCACACTTCGGAACAACATCCCTGAGGGCATTATAAGACTTTGGCGGAGGGGGAGTTTTAGAACCGAATGTTTATTAGACCATGTGGGTCTTCTTGAAACACTGGAAAAGTTCAAAACTTCTGATCCATTTTCCTGACACAATTGGTTTAAAAATGTTTGCTGGCTCTATGTGGGTTTTTTACGAGTTAGTTTTATTAGTGGGAGGGCCAAACGAGACATTATGGCATCCGTATTCCCACCCATGGACCCTACCAATATTTTACAGGTGAACATGGACCATTTTAAAATGTTGTGATGGCTCAATCCTGATCAGGCCAGCAGTGCAGTGGGACCTGGTGATCTTCTTCACTCCCACACCATTCCAGGAACTGAAACAGCTTTTGAAAAAGCAGGGAGGGAGGAACAAGAGCATCTTTTCCTGCCGGGATCCAGCAATTATTTTTTTTAAAAAAATGCATTGTAATAAAATCAAACATGATTGTTACTGTGAAGTTTACATATATCTGCTATTCATTCATTTTTCCAGTATCATTACATTCTAGTTCAATTTTTTAAGCCTCTAATAGTGCAGCATTTTTAAATGTCCTGAATTCACCTCAAAAATGGTGGCAACATTCCTGGGTCAGACCCATTGACACGGTTTGGCCCTGAGACAGATAACAAGCTAGATGATGCTGTTGTTATCAGCCTCAGGCCTCCTACCTCCTACCTACATTAGTCTTACAGAAGATGTTTTGATCTTGTATGCGACGAGTCGGTTCTTTGGCTTCCACACAAGTAAATCGTGCCTCTTTCTGTTTTAATTCTGACATAAATCAACTCACTAGTGAGGAGTTTAAAATATAAAGACAGCAAACTGTCCATTAGGGACTAAGATAAGTTTAGTGAACCTTTTTGAACTTATGACCTGATACAGCATTAGTATACAGACCAGCAACAGCTGCCATTATGAATATTTTAGTGAACTATTTCTAAATATGAAGCCTCGGGTAGATACACTTGGGGGCAAACTCCTCTTTCTTTTCTGCAATTGTAAGCACAGTGATTTCCCCTTTGGCCTATGCAGAATGTATTCATTTTCCTTGTGGTTAATAAGTGTTTCATGTCTCTTCTCCCCCCCCCCCCCCTCAGTCAATACTGTTACTATTTTCAGTCTGATTTCTATCCAACAGTTGGATTATACAGGAGGGGGAAAGAGCATGGATGAAGGGGAGCCCTTGCAAATGAATGTATGCATAAAATAACTGTTTTCTTTTTCTCTTCTTTTTTTTAAAAAGAAACATAATGGGAGGGGGGGATTAACATCACTTAGGAATCAATGTGTTCTTGTCAGGGAAGACCCGGGAGGCCTTCAAGGCAACTTCTTGACATTAATGAGGCTTGTTGCGTTCACAATGGTCTGTCTATTCAGTGCTCACTGCAAATTGAGGACCTCAGTCATTACAGAAATGAGGTCAAACTTGTAAGAGCCCTTAAATAAGGGGACAATTATGTACTCATTCCTTTACGTGTAAACCTACCCCCACATACAGGTTTACACAGGGAAAAAGAATAAGCTAACCATGACTAAAGCTGTCCTGAAGAATTCTTAAGGGGGAAACACCATGCTTTAAAATTTAAAAAGATGAACGTTCATGAAATATTGACTAGCTGTATAAAAGAAGGGGTGGGATGAAAAAAACTATAAATATTGTCACTTACCAGAATATCTTTTCCAGCCCACTTGCATTCATCCCTATGGGCAGGAGAGACGGGCCAGACAATCTAAAGAGGTAAAATAAACATTGCTTAAAGTCATTTTGTGCTTCAACGATTTGAAATTGTATACAACGCTCCTCGCCATTTGTATACAATGATCTCAACATTTCTGAGTAAAATGCTTTTTTGATTTTATGATAGAAGTCTTTTTGTTTTAATGACTGAAATAAAAACTCAAAGCTGTTTTATTTGTCTCTTTTAGGGTGAATGGAAAAGTCAGGGTAGCCAGAAAGTTTCAGAAAATAAACCTGGCTGATAAAACAAGAATGAGGAAACTTAGGATGTTTAAAAAACAAGTGATATTTTATAGATGTGGTTCAAAGGAGTGACAGGTGTTTATACTTTGTATAAGTTTTGAGACAGATTTCACTTGATAATCATTGCTTGATAATCATAAGCTTCTTGAAACTATAGTTCTCAAGTTGGTGGAGTTAGGAACAAATACACACTTTCCTCCAGTTTTCTTCCTTAAAACTGCTTAGGGATCACCCCCTTCTCTTCAGAGTTATTCTCTTTAGAACTGGTTAGGAATCACCCCCTTCATATAGGTGCTATTTTCCTTAGGGAAGGACTTTCAAATCGCTCCTCATTTCACACACAGGATCTTTCTTAATCCACAACAAACGTGTTTCTCATTCCAGCCTCCAGACTCAACTGTCAGCTTCAACAGTTAAAAACTCTCACATTTTAAAGGTCTCTTTCAGCTGCCAAATAGAATTCTCAAGTTGTCCCCCCAAACTCTTGTTCTGGGTCCAGGACAACTCTTAACTATGCATCTGTCCATCACTGATATAAAAATGGTCCAGAATGCAGTATGTCACAAGCGAAAACAAACAAACCAAGGGAGGGAACAGCTTTCCCCAGATTTGTACTATGGTACCCCATGAGCTCACAGACATGTCTTCAATGGATCTATTTCCTTCAGGGATAGGATGGGATATATATCCTAAATAAATAAATAAATAAGTAAGTAAATATCAACTGGAATGCTACCAAATGTTCAGGCAGCCCTCCAGACAAAGGGGATGCAACAGTGCTGGCCATTTTCTGTCCTGACTTGGAACACTTAGAGGTTATCAGGCCGGTCTCTCTGAACTAGGGTACTGGGTATGGCTACGTAGCTATTCTCTTTCAATGGCCAATGCATTTGTGCCAATCATTCTAAACAGATCTTCAATTTCACCTGAGATTATTTTCGTTCCGGGTCCTTCTGGAACATCTGTTTCATTTTTGACCGTAAAAGCCCAAAGACCCTCTTAGTGAATAATTTAGGTCTTTCAGAAAGCTTTTAGGCGTCACATCAAGAAGAAAATATGATCTCCAAAAAATGCCAGGATACGCTTCAGTTAGGAGCCACAGATAATGCAGTATGAATGGCTTCATGACTTTTTAAAAACTGTTTCATGATGAAACAGGAAATTTTATTGGGTAAAATATGGAACATTGTAATGAATTTAGGATAAATTTAATTAAACAATTCAAAGGTAGTTCTAATTTTTAAGTTCTGAAATCTGAATATCTATGACAAAGTTCTTGGATTCAGACTTTTGGCCTGAAAGTTTCATGAGCAAGAATGCTCTCAAAAGGCTTTTTTTCTGGTTTCAGAGATGCTGAGATGGTGAATGAACAAGCAAATCAGAGTGATGGAGAGATAATGCAATTGCCCTTCACTCTGGTCAGTAAGACAATTCACACATGCAAGAGGTCTCTGCATGAGTAGTCAACTGAATGCAGATTTCCAAATGCTCATTCAGGCTCCCCTATTGTGATTTGCCGCTGTGTGATGTGATTGTCACTAGCACTGAGGACATTAAAAGACTGGACTAGTTCATGGCGTGCAAGCCTATCAACAGCCAGGATCACCAAACAAGAAAAAAAGATGTAGTATTCAGAAGCAGAAAAGGGTTAGATGCTGAGGATTGCAAACCCCCTGTTTCTTTGGGCTGGTCCCCAGGAGGACAGAAAACCCTGTGGCTGTCCCAAGTCTCTGCTTGGTGATTCTACCTTTTTATCTTACTCCCAGGGCAGGTATCATAAAACAAAACAAAACTGGATAACAACCACTGCCACTATTGACTCCTGCTAGACAGATCTACTGTGGATCTGTGCTGCTATTTAGATGCTCCGTCTAGTTGCCATGCCTCCTGCTTTGGTCTATGATCTACTGCAACTTCACACAAGCCATGTTATCACAGTCCAGGGAAGACAAGCTTATCCATGCCCCCCCCGCCCCCCCCCCGGGTAGCTTGCACTTCAGATTGTAAAACTGAATGGGTGTGGTGGGGTTACAAAGATTAACCTTAGAACATTCAAAATACAAGGAAGAGGATACCTTTCAGCCAGTAGGCTATTCCCCTCTCTCTTTCTTGAGTTGCGACACACTAGCAAGGTGTGAGAGAGTAAAGCTACTGCTTCAGCCAGTCATTAGCATATGTTAGCATTAAAGTACTATGTATTTGAGATTGATGGCTCATCCATTGGCTTCCTCATTTTTGCCAACTATTCATTCATTCATTCATTCATTCATTCATTCATTCATTCATTCATGGGCCACCCTTCCCCTTGTGGACTCAGAACAGCTACCAACATATAAAACAATAAAATTGTATATTAAATAATAATTTAAAACATAGATGGTTTCTAAAACTCTAATATTAAATATTAAAAATTCCAAGACCTTTATGGATCTCATTTAATAGAGTAAAGAGCAACAAGAAGGAGGCGAGGGGGAGACCATTTTGATGGTAGGGAAAAAATGCAGCTTGTAACTGTGTTCTGACTTGTGGACAGAATGTAGCCCCACTAATATGGGCATGAATTTTAGAATGGAGGGCACTTCCTCACAAGGAACAGCAAGGAACAGCTCTTGCTTTCATCTCCTGCTTCTGGGCTTCCTGGGTGCATTTGGTTAACAGCTGCTGGAAAGGGATTCTGGCTTAATGGTCCAATTCTGAAGGGTTCTTATGCTCTTATTTCCATCAAAGGCTACAAGTTGTTGTACATATCTAGAAATGGTCTAGAATTGTGTGACTCAGCCCCAAAATCTCTCAATCTCAGAAAACATTTTTCTATCATAGTAGCACTTTAAAAAAATTCCAGATGTTTTCTGCGTTATACTATAAATCCCACAGAGAATCCAAATAAATAACAGTTTCCTTTATGCTTGTTCTAAAGAGAATAGAAAACACTCTGCTTCATTCTGATCCTTATCCTTAGAGAATACAAAGGAATACTCTTGTCTTCTTTCATAGTAAAAGTCCCAACATATTTATGACTGCCACTCATGGAAGTTAACAGGCCAAAAAGCAACATGAAGCAAGAAATAACCTCACCAAAACTGAAGTTAAGTTTCTTTTGTTCATAGAGTTTGTAATTAATTCTCTCCATCTTCCAGACACACACATATTGCAGTATTTGGTCCAAACAAAGTAAAATTGCTATATTTTAGCTGCATTTTAGGGTATATCACATGCTCATTAGGGAAAAAAAATGACAAATGACCTTTGAGTTTAAAAACACACACATGTGCACTGAAGAACATGGCTGAAACATACATCAGTTTCTAATTTAAGGCCGTCATTTCTAGCCAAACACATGTCTTGAGCAAAGTTCTCTTCCCAATCTGTCATCCCTCTATTTGTGTACCATCTATTATATTTTATGGACAGCAGTGCATGGAAGGAGCCAAGGTCAAGAAGGGAGAGATTGCTACAAGGGCTCTGAATCTTACCTGTCCATATCCTTCTCTTCTCAAACACCCTGAGTTTGTTTAGCAACTGAATATTAAAACTGTCCATTCAAACGTCAAGAGAAACTAACAGATGGCAGTTGCTATGGGGCCAAAAGCTTCCATGCAGAAGGAAGCTGGCACTGTTTCCACAGGGGGGAGTCTGCCCTTTCTATTAGCTAAGGCAAGATGGTAAACAAATATTATAGCCTCTATGTAGCAACAGCACCCCCCCCACACAGTTGCTTTCAGTACCCCGCCCATGTGGGGGTCACAACATGAGAACCAATCCTTATTGAGTCATTTGCTGATTATGCACAAAGCACGATGGGGGCAATATCTGCTGCAGCAAGATTTCTTGTATGGATGTTTTTCCTTCAGCCCCACTTTCACTTTGTAGTCTCCCTGCAGCAAGTGAGACCACTTGTAGCACCAGTTTAATTTTACTTCACCACCAGAGTGCGGAGATTTTCCAGTGAGCACAGTTTTGCCCCAGACATCTTCCCTCTGCCCACAGCCAGCCTGCCTAGTCCCACCCTTCCCACTCCTCACACTGCTGTTCATGCCCCCCCCCCGCCATGTTACCAGCTTCTTCCTTCTTCTCTAAACACAAATAAAATATTTTTATGCAGGAAATAAATGTTTCCTCCATGGAATTCAGCACTGAAAGATCAGTAAGGAGAGTGATTGTGGAGAGCGAAGTTTTGGGGGCTGAACAGAAGCAGAGGCAGGACAGGGAGAATGCAGCCCAAGTGATACTGAAGGAAAAGGAGGGAAAGTGAGCACCTAGGAGAGAGGGATGTAGATTTCTCTACCATGCGAGTCCTCATAGTCCCCAGCTTGTTGTCTCTAATCCACAAATCACTCCAGCTGAGATACTTACATATAAATAAGTATAGCTTAATTGAAACAAGAGACACTAAGCAGATTTAAGTGAATACATAAAGTCTTCTGTGCCTTTAGGGGCACATTACTGGCTCTTAATGGATTTTTTACCAGAAGTATCCAATTTTAGGTTAAATCCCCATTATTTTACGTTCCTGGCCATTGGAAGGAAAGAATTGTTTTTTTAGTATATCGGGTGATCCAAGCAAATATTTCACAGGGCACAAAGCTGTCACCAAAACTAAGAATATTAGATTTTCCTAGTGAAATTTCACTTCAGTTTATAAAAATTGTTTTTCACATTTCATGAAGCTGCCTTGAGCCAACATAATTATTTATAAATATTTTAATGAAAGAAAAATCACATATATCACCCAATAAGAAACTTCTAAATTTGCTTCACAATGCACTAATTCAGAAGCCAAATTACACGGGGCCAAAAACAGCAGCCCAGGGACAGAAAAACACCAGTCCCATGGCAGCTGTTTGCACAGGCAGCGCTGCTGCAACACAGCAGTGCCGTCCTGTGCGGCCCCGAGCGGCATGAAGGCACCGCTTTCCACCTCCCTTTCCGAGGGAGGTTTTTGGAAAGCGCTGCCTTTTCCATCGGCGTGGTGCAAAACGCACTGCGCCGAAGGCGCTGCTTTCCCGTCCCCCCCCCACTCACCTCATCCTCCAGCGTCGGTCTGGAGGGCTGCTGAGGCCCATCCAAGCTGTCCTCTGACCCCTGGAGGTTGGAGGGTAGCATGGGTGTGTCCCTGAAGCCCTTCAGACCGACACTGGAGGATGAGGTGAGTGGGGGGGATGGCCCCTTCCCCTCCACCGGCATAATTTCTGCCAGTGGAGAGGCGCCCTTTCTGCTGTGCAGAAAAGGCCTGAGAGAAGTCACTGTAGTTATTTAGGAATAAGGGAAATGCACTAGAAGGAGAGGAGGAGGAGTTTGGATTTATAACCTGCCTTTCTCTCCTGTAAGAAGTCTCAAAGTAGCTTACAAATTCTTTCCTTTCCTCTCCTCACAACAGACATCTTGTATGGTAGGTGGGACTGAGAAAGTTCAGAGAGAACTGTGACTAGCCCAAGGTCAACCAGTAGACTTCATATGGAGGAGTGGGGAATCAAACTTGTTTCTCCAGATGAGAGTTCACTGTTCTTAACCACTACACCACACTGGTTTGGAATAGACTCACAGGCTCTTATATCTATCATTGCTTGAGATGTTCCAGCCCTGGCAAAAATTAGATCCTGTCCAGGCCCACATCCTTCTCAAGTGTAGGTTGAATGGACCACCTGTGTCTAGGACAGGGGTAGGGAACCTGCGGCTCTCCAGATGTTCAGGAACTACAATTCCCATCAGCCTCTGTCAGCATGGCCAATTGGCCATGCTGGTAGGGGCTGATGGGAATTGTAGTTCCTGAACATCTGGAGAGCCGCAGGTTCCCTACCCCTGGTCTAGGATATGCCACTTAAGGCTGGACACTGGAACTCCAAGGAATTGAAGTTCTTCTGTATAAAAAATTCATTCACATAGAAAATTAGCTATCCAGGATGCTAGCCTAGGTTTTTTCTCCAAACACCAATTTTCTAAGTTTACAACAGTGAACACTCGTGGGAAGGAAGCCAAGGAGGTATCTTGTCCTGCCTGACCTAACCTATGGCCTGGAGTGGAACATCAAGACATGGCTGGACAACTTGAGGTCAACAGCTGAAGAAGTTGTCTGCTCTCCTCTAACTTGATGAAAAGTCAATTTGAAAATGTACTGTTGAAGGCTTTCATGACTGGAATCCACTGACTGTTGCAGGTTTTCTGGGCAGTTTTCTGGGTTTGGTAGTTTTTGCTCCCAACATTTGACCTCCTAACATTTTGCCTCTGAAGATGTCAGCCATAGATGGGGGCAAACTGTTAGGAGAAAAGACTCCCAGACCATAGCCACACAGCCCAGAAAACCCAGAACAGCCAGCCAATTTGAAAAGTTATGAAAGTTTTCACATTACCTTTTTATACTCCTTGATGTTGACTAGGTTGAAAGAAAATATGTGATCCTTTGCTCCAACGAAGAGTCGACTCCTCTCCTCATCCAAAAGAAACGTGTGGTAACTGGAGCTATTGGCCAGACCACTGAAAGTGACTAGATTGTTTGAGTCAAACATTTCTGTGGAATAAGAGACAAGAAGAACCTGGTTAATTTCATGAATTAAGTAGAGCACCATGGAATCATTTTAACAATTCTTTCACAGTGAGAAAAAAAATAGGGGGAAAAGTTCAAGGTACCATCGATGGTCGTCTGTAGCATCTGCACATGTTATGGTGCATTTTGCCACATCTGCACCCATTTAGAGTTCTAGGAAGCAAGGAAATTTAAAACTCCCCCGCCATGTGTGCTAATGGTACAGACTCTGTAGCAATATGCCCACCGGGGTGTTCAAAAGAACACAAGCTTTAAACTTGATTTGCAGAAGTTATGTTATAAATGTTCAAAAAAACCAGAATGAAAAGAGAGTACCACAGAAGAAACACTCAGGATTAAAAGATCCAAACAGCTTTGACTCTGACAGCATGAAAGCAGCCTTAAGAACAAGTGTTAATGGCTCTTTGGTATATCCTGTGAAGCATTCGTTCTTTGTGAGAAAAAGCCAGTGGGAGAGCACAAGAAACGAGATAAATAAAACACAGAGTAGTATATAATGATATTTCTTTAATGAGATATGAAAAAGAATAGTAAGAGTTGTCTGTACAGCATCCTTTGCAAGGAGGCTGTATTAGGGATGAGTCTCCAGGTGGAACCTGGGGATACCCCAGAATTACAGCTCAACTCCAGATTACATAGATCAGTTCCTCTGGAGAAAATGGATGCTTTGGAGGGTAGAGTATATGGCACTGTACCCCTGAGGTCCCTATCCTTCCTAGGCTCTGTCCCCAAATATCCAGGAGTTTCCCAGTCTGGATCTCATGACTTTCCCTCCGCATCCCCCGCCAGCACCCAGGGAGGTCTGGTAATCCTACCCTATATGCAGGACCAGCACCATGAATAATCATAGGAGAGCATCAATGGACCAACGAGAGTTGCTAGTGGGCCCACTGATAGTGGTGGCTTCTGCTGAACATGGGGAAGAAGGTCACCTCCAGGACCCAAATAGACTGCTCTGAGAGAGAAATGACAGCTGTCAGAGAAGAATGATGGTCCCCAGAAGTAGCAGAACTATTCTGGACATTGAATGAAGGGGGACCATAGAATGAAGGGTCCCAGAGTACAGGGATTGGTCTCTGGGAGTAGCAGAAGTACTCTGGGCCTGGAATGACAGCCACTATCATTCCAGTCTGTGCTCTTTCATTCCATGCCCAGAACACTTCTGCTACTCCCAGGGGCTATCATTCCACTCTGGAGTCTATCATTCCAGACCAGGAATTCAATATCTCCACCTATACCATTGATAATGAAAAGCTGACATAGGCGGTTTCCCTGCTCCCTGTTTGATGCGGGCTACTAACAGCAAGTAATCCGCAGTCCAGCGGCACTCCCCACAGCGGTGGCGGTGGCGGCAGCGCAGCCACCCCAATTCTTGAGCTCTTCAACCCCGCTAGCACACATCATTCCCACTTCTGTTTGCAAGAGCGTCTTTAGGAAAAACCCTCGTAGAGCGCAGGCTGCTGCTTCTAGTGACATGGACGCTACCGTCCAATCAGGCCACAGTGGGGCTCCAGCCAATCAGAAAAGAGACCCGCATTTCTGACGCTGCGGAAGACAGCGAAGCTTTTGGAAGGCACAAGCTGCGGTAGGGTGCACGAACTCGCGCTGAAAAGCAGTGGTTCAAGTGAGACCGGTTTGCCTTAGCTTTTTTTTTTTTAAGTGGGGAAACGGTTACAGAGGCCCCTTCCGTACAGCAACTGTATAATGGGTTGTAGTCAGGATAAAGGAACCCATTTTCCTGTTTTTGTGTTCACATGCAGTGATTAGAGCCCATGGAAACAATCTGAGTTACTGTTGCGCCTTTACATGGGGATGCATCTATTTTTTAAAAAATTACTTCCCACACATGAGTAGCTATGCAGGCCTGCACAAATGAACCACCACAGCCATGCCAATGTCCCATGATACGATCATCTGCACCTGTGTAGCTACGCAGATGCAAGCTGAAAATGTTTTTAAAAGGAAAAGGGAGGGGGGAAAGTGCCTCCTGCCTGGCTGTTAGCTCGCAAGTGGCTGCAACCCAGGATTTTTTAAAAGATTCACTTGTTTAGCATTTTTAAAAAACCTGGTTTGGGGAAAATAATACAGGGCAGACGCATTTTGGGGGTGGGATCTGTGAAAGTCCTCCCCCAAACGAGATTTTTAGCATCCTACACTCATGTTTATTGATGCCCCAGGTGTGCCCTGATGCGGGGAGCAGAGGTGGGATCCAACCAGTTCTCACCACTTCTCTAGAAGTGGTTACTAATTTTTTCTGAGTGCTGAGAAGGGGTTACTAACGCAACTTCCCTGCCCAATAGGGACTGGAGGTGCGTGCGTGCGTGCGGCGGCACCACTGTTTGAATCCCACCACCATCGGAACCTGTTATTAAAATTTTTGGATCCCACCACTGGTGGGGAGTGGTGGGGGAATGGCGGGGGCATGCCGGGGCATTCCAGGGGCATTCTGGGGCAGGGGTGGGCGGCGCTGCAGCAGAGGCACAGGGTGCACAAGTTCCCCACGCTCAGTTCCCCCTCGCTCTACCCCTGGCCTGTGCGGAAAGGATCAGAGCTGAGATGGCTCGGAGCTACTGAGTGAATTAAATTCAAAATTCATTTTTTAAATTTTAGTTCTAATAAATTTTGCAATTTTATATTGTTCTGTTTAATGTTTTTAATGAATCAGCACATCCCATGAGATCTAATTTTTACATTCAATATGTGAATAGTATGCCATGCAATTACATTCTCTTCCATGTTGTAACAAAACACTGTTCAGTAGTTTATCTACAGTGATTAGTGAGCACCACTTGTTAGACATGGACCTTTAAGGCTAGGTTTTAAACATTCATCACTCAGCCTTGATCTAGACTCGCTGTATAATCTTTGATCAAGTCACTATAGTTTTTCTAACTTCCCACTCAGGGTTTTTTTATTTGTTTATTTACTTCATTTATTCCTTGCCTTTCTTCCTAACAGAGACCCAAAATGGAAAAGAGGGGCTACTTATAGCTCTTGCCCAGAGCCTACAAAATCTTGAAGCCGGCCCGTATGAGAAAAAGGCTGAATCCAACTTTGCCAATTTAAGTGCTGCCTGGACTCCAAATCCAGCATGGAACTAGAAGACCTTCCGTATCAGACCATTCTTATTTTTATAAATCCCTATCATGTCTCCCTTTTGCCAACCTTTCTCTAGGCTGAAAAATCCCAGATGCTCCAGACTTTCTTAATCTTGGCTGCCCTCCTTTTTTACTTTTTCCAGTTCTGCAATATCCTTTTTGAGACACGGCAAACAGAATTGCACAAAGTATTCCAAATAAAGCTGCATCATATTTTTGTATAGGGTAATTGCAATATTGACTGTTTTATTTTTAATCTCCTTTGTAAATCATTTCTAGCACAGAGTTGGTCTGTTTCTCTACAGGTGCTGACTCTGGTGACATTTTCATGAAACCTACCACTACGTTTTCAAGATCTCTTCCAATCTCATCCCCAGCCAATTCAGAGCCCATCAGCAAATATTTAAAATTAAGGGTGGGGGGTTGTTCAACTATGCATGGAACAGGTAGCAGTTCTAAGAATTCTGGAGGTCCTGGCCTTTAGTCTTTTGCTTAGTAACCTACATTTCCTCTTCACAACCACACAACTATATTTCCTAATGTTATTGGTGCCAGTGTGCACTATTTTATTTTTATTTATTTATTCAATTTATATACCGCCCTCCCCGAAAGGGCTCAGGGTGGTTCAGATCAATGAATACATTAAAACAATAACTACCAAAGTCACTAAAACATTCCACCTGCACAGAAAATTAAAACATATTTCATTGATGGCATCAGAATTATCTGTTTTGTTTCCCTTCCCTCTCTTCCCTGCGCCCACAGGAGGTCAGATATTATTTATAGTGAATATCCGATGTTACCCCGGCTGGCCAAATGCCTGGCGGAACAGGTCCGTTTTGCAGGCCCTACGGAAACTCTGTATGACCACTAACTCTGCCCCTGTACTTACTATTAGTCTATCAAGACAGTGCATGATGTCCACAGCCATTACACCAGGTAGGTAAATCACCATGGGGTCAAAACACCCATCAGGAGCAGCAGTGGCGTAGGAGGTTAAGAGCTCGTGTATCTAATCTGGAGGAACCGGGTTTGATTCCCAGCTCTGCTGCCTGAGCTGTGGAGGCTTATCTGGGGAATTCAGATTAGCCTGTACACTCTCACATACGCCAGCTGGGTGACCTTGGGCTAGTCACAGCTTCTCGGAGCTCTCTCAGCCCCACCTACCTCACAGGGTGTTTGTTGTGAGGGGGGAAGGGCAAGGAGATTGTAAGCCCCTTTGAGTCTCCTGCAGGAGAGAAAGGGGGGATATAAATCCAAACTCTTCTTCTTCATCATCATCATAGACACCACTATCTGTAGTTCTAATGTTTGAATTCCCACTACCAAAAAACCCTTCCCCAACCACCCTACCCACATTCTAACTTCATAGCCACTTTGGTGTGCTGTCAACCATTTCAATATTCCTATTTAAAAAAAAATATTCAATCAGCACCTCCTGTCACATCCATGGGAAACGGAAGGGCACAATAACACAGGTTCAATTAATAAACTTGCATTAAACCATCCCACTTTCTTCTCTCAATGATTTGTTTCAGTGCATTAGCCAACACTGCTTTCCACCCTAGCTAGTCAAAACTTCCACAAGCACCAAGAGACAGCTGAAATGCTAAGAACCCATCTTTTTGTTCAAGCAAAGCTGGCTTTTAGAACAAAGGCAGTTTTACAAGATATGCTGATCACAAAAGGTTAGGAAAGACTAATGCCTTCACAAAGTCAGTGGAATTAATCCTTCTTGATGGAAAGCCCTTACTTTGAGGATGGAGGCATGCTGTGAACATGGGTTGTGCAAACAATTGCCACCTGTTTGTGCCATCATTGACTGTTTTCCTCCATTCTCTTCCTACTGATGTACCTCACATTGATACTAACTGTATTGTCACACTGGCTGCCACTTGACAAGGACTCTCTCTGGAATAATAGATCAAAGATCATTTTGCTGTTACCAAATTCAGTCTACCCACATTCCTGTAATTGTGAACTTTTCTTTATAAAGCTGTGACCATTGTCCAATGGCCCATGCAAACTTTAAAATACACCACACACAAAAAAGTCTACCAATTAAATTTTAGTTGCTTCATCTGGTTTTCAACTGAATGGCAAGTTTAAACAGATATATTACCGAACACACAATGTAGAAGCCTCTTAAAAAGAAAACTTTTTTGAAAGTTGCCATATATTGTTTGAAAGGACAGTTGTTTTCAGTGTTTTCTTTATATAAACTCCATATTAAACTATGTATTTCTCAGGCGAGATGTTTTTTAAGGTGAAGACACCAAAGTTGGTATGGATTTTGTTGGCTTTCTTGATATTTGAAAATTTTCCACTCGATTATACTGTACAGGGAATCTCTGCAGGGCTCTGGGGAGGGTTTTTTAATGTGAAGGCACTAAATTTGGTGCTTGGCTACTCCTTAGAAGAACTCATGAGGTTGGTAAAAATTGGACCAGGGGCCCAACTTTATAGGTCTCCCAAAAGGATGCCCCATACCCCAATTGTATCTAGCGAAGCAGAGAACCTTACGTGTGAGAACTGTTCATTTATTTGAAGAGAGCAACCTTCATAATCACTCTTGGCCTTCTCTCCATCAAATATGTCCCTCTCCTTAAAACTTTCCCACATAAGGTGAGTTTTCTGGATTCCCAATTATATTAATTGCCCATTTCAGAACTTGTTTTATTTTGTCTGAATCCTTCTTAAAAGTGGGGAACTTGGAACTGAATAGAACTGACTAGATTAGAACACTTGTTCATTAGCACTAAATTTAAAATTCACAATACTTTTGAGCTAATTTGTTTGATTTGAAAAAGACTGCTTCTGGCACTTACTTCTGGATTAGTTTTGTATTGATTGGCAAAGTTTAAGGCAGGAAAATATCACCAATGAATTTCCAAGAAGGGAAGAGACGGTTGGAGTTTTGCCATCTATTTTTTATAACCTATTTATTAATTTACTGTTTAACTGTTGGCGTTTTTATAGTTTTAATCCTAATGTCATATTTAAATGTTTTATTGTATTTTAATTGTAACCTGCCCTGAACCCTTTGGGATAGGGTGGGATAAAAATGCAATTTTTAATAAATAAATAAATAAATAAATAAATAAATAAATAAATAAATAAATAAATAAATAAATAAATAAATAAATAAATAAATCCTAGTATTTACCTACACAGTTAAAATGACTTACTGAGACTCGCATTTGGTTCCAGTATTCTGCCGTTTGCCTGCCCAGAACTATAGCTTTTTATTGTAATTGTCCATGTTGGAACTTGCGTAGTTCCATATTCATAAGCATCTGGTTCCAGGAATTCCACCAGCACCAGTACATTGCTTCTTTGTTGTTATATGTCTTCTAACATCTGTTAAAAGTTGAGTCAAGCAATATTATTGTCCAGTCACAGTGAGAATTTTTTCAACTGTATTTGATATTTTATCATTGAAAGTCCCTTTTTCAATTCCCCAGCTTTTGGTTTACTGACAGTGTGCCCACTGGGTCCTTCCCTATGACATTCAGATACTTAACCTCCACTGCAAATTGGGACAGATGTTAGGCTAAATGTAATTTCCCGATTCCCCCTGGAATCCTTTTTAAAAGGGTGCAGTGGCTGATTTTTGTGCAAGTTATATATACAGCTTAGCAGATTGAGAACTTTCAGGTGTATACCATCAGGACTTGAAGACTTATTAGTTTTTTATGTTCCCAATAGATCTAGGATTTCACCTTTTGTAACCTCAATTAGACTCAGCTCTTCAGACTTCATTTTGAAAATAGTGGCTTAAACCTGGATACAATGAACAAAAATGTAAAGAAGAATTCATTCAGCTTCTCGGTGGTCTCTCTATTATTCTGTAGCAATCATTTTAGTCCTGGGTTATCCAAAGATCCAACTGCTTCTACGGCTGATTTCTATTCTAGGTATATTTAAAGAATTTTTAATGGTTTGTCTTGATGCTTCTAGCAATTCGGTTCTCAAATTCTCTTTTTGCATGCCTAATTATTCATTTACACTTCTTTTGTCCAACCATGTGGTCTCCTCTGTTCACTCCACTGGGGCTGACCTTCCATATTTTAAAAGAAGACTTTTTAATGCCTACCTTGACTTGAGTCATTCTCCATGCAGGCAGCCTTTTAGACTTGGCAGTACTTTTCCTAATTTCAGTATTGCATTCTATCTGGGCTTCAATTAGTTTGAATCCAAATAGCTTCTAAGAATCCTTTAGGGATTTGACCCCTTTGAGTTTCCTGTCAGCTTCCTTCTAATTAATCCTCTCATTTTTATATAGTTCCCTCTTTTAAAATAATTTTTTTACTGCTTTGGACTTTAGGAATAACTGGCCATTGACTAAAATGCTGAACTTAATGATGCTACAGTCACTGCTCCTAATTGGTGTTGCATCAACATCATGTAGAAAGTCCTGCTTTCACTCAGAATCAAATCAGTGTCTCCTCTGATGCCAACAATTCTCATGCACAGTCATGTACCATATCTGGAAACCTTATTTCTATAGATTCCTAATAAGGGATCTAATAAACAAAACCTTTGTATTGCCGAAGGCTTTCACGGCCGGAATCACTAGGGTGCTGTGTGGTTTCTGGGATTGTATGGCTGTGTTCTAGCAGCATTCTCTCCTGATGCTTCGCCTGCATCTGTGGCTGAAGACGCCAGCCACAGATGCAAGTGAAACTTCAGGAGAGAATGCTGCTAGAACACGGCCATACAGCCCGGAAACCACACAGCACCCCAACAAAACCTTTATTAGGCATTAAATGGAATAAATATAACATGGGTTTAAAACCAGCTGCATTAAAAAAAAGATACAGAGCGAATACGAAATAGAAATTGGTATCACTAAAGGTAACATCTCATGTGCCTTAAACACTTGCAGTAAGAAAGTTGCAATGGTTTCAGTGTCCTTATGGTGGCCATAATTCAGCAATTTTACATCTTTAAATTATAAAAATTATTTTGCTTATAGTCAAGAGCAGGGATTAACATTGAATACTGAGGGCAGATAAAGAGAATATGTTTCAGGTATTTTCAAACAATAGGGACAAACTCTGTCATGAGTTGGAATATTCTGTAATTGACCATAAAACAAAGCAGAGGGGAGTACATTGCATCTGGCCCTTGTTATTACCCACCTGTGTTTGGGCTCTGTCAAAAAACACAAATATTTTGCCATCTGTCCTAATTTGGGCTGAATGCCAAGCCAAACAGGAGAACAGGTCTTCCTGGCTTGGCTTGTTAGAAATTGTTGTTCTTGATCAAAAAGCCTCCTTTTGATAGCATTCAGGATCTCATTCGGGGGAAGCATGAATCTAATATTCAATGTAATAGGGCTAGCATTGCAGATACCTAAAGCAAGGCACAAGTATTGAACCTGATGTTAAGCAGGATGGAATGAGGATGGGAAGTTCTTAGGCTGTGTTGGGTTCTTCTATAGATACCCAACTAGTTGCCATCTGAAGTTTTTTTAATTTATAGCTATATTTATATTTGCATTTATGTTACAATGGTTAAATAGTGTTTTGAATTCGATTTTATGATGATTGATGTAAGCCCTGCTGACCAGGACAAAGCGGGATAACAATGTTGAACAATAAAGGCCGCTTTCCAGACGGGCGGGTGGAGAAACGGCTGGGTTACGCGATTGCGCCACCGGACTGAAGATGCTGGGACCGTCCGCATGGACGGTCCCGGGAAGAGGTGGGACGCTGGCGCCGCGGAGCGCCGGTGCCCGGCCGACCCGGCATGTCCCTGGGCCTCCGGCGCTTCGCCGAGGCCTGGGGACATGTCCCTTTGGTCTCTGCACGCTTCTGCTCCAGCGGCGCAGGTTGGGGGTTGTCTCCAGGCTCCTCGGGCGACGCGCGGGAGGCCCAGGGACAAGGTAAGTGCCGGGCGGGGAGTATGGCGTGAAGTCATTGTCGTCATTTCGGCAGCAGCCTCACAGTGGGCGTATTCCTAAAAAGAGTGCTTCCCAGTGTTCTGGGAATACTGCTTCGATCCGTCATGGCACGCGAGGGCTGCTGCTGCGCTGCAGCTGCGCCCCCTGTGCGAATGGCGGCCTGGAGACGGCGTTTTTACCGTCTCCAGGCCGTCATTTTCTGCCCGTGAGAAAATGGCCAAAGATAAGAACATACTGTTGTTGAAATGAGATTTTCAGTCACTATCTGGTTTAGAATTAGGGTAGTGTCTTTAATCCTTACTTTTTACTGTATTTTTATCTGATGGAAGCCACCCTGTGCCTACTAGGGGAAGGATGGCATACAAACGTAACAACAATAATCTGAACATGATATCACAAAAGTAGAAATCCAGTGACATAAGGTAAAGATAACATATACAGCAGCCACTAATACATACTACATACATTTTTGCCACAAAGTCACAGATGACTTATGGTAACCCTGCAGCCAGAGTTTCAAGGCAAGAGACATCTGGAGGTGGTTTGTCATTGGCTGCCTCCATTTCACAGCCCTGGCATTCCCTAGAGGTCTCCCATTCAAATGCTAGTCAGGGACAGGGCTGAGAGTGTGTGATTGGCCCAAGGTCATCCAGCAAGCTTCCATGGTGCAAGTGTGAATTTAAACCTGGGTTTCCCAGGCCCTAGTCTGACACCTTAACCATTACACCAAACTGGCTCTCCAGTACATACATGCTGCATGCAGTAGGAAAATCCACAGACTTGTTCCTGTTATTGAAACATTGTCCTGAACCATTCTGTTATTATGTAATAATATTACATCTATAAAATGTCCTCCTGAACATAATTTGCAGAACATCAGAAGCATGAGGGCCTTCCGGATCTCTTCAGAGACTGCATGTGTGTGGGCAGTTTTTGAGCTTGCCCAGTTGCGGGACAGCACCCAAAAAAGACCCTGCTCAGATGAGTGAAGCTGTTCCGGTGCAGCAGATCAAGAGAAAGCTGGTCCTGAAGATATGAGGGCTCAAAGCCATGAAGGATTTGTATATGATAGCCAGTATATCCAGATATCACTCAGCTAAAAAATGTAGGGCCCCTTCCGCACACGCAAAATAATGCGTTTTCAAACCACTTTCACAACTGTTTGCAAGTGGATTTTGCCATTCCGCACAGCTTCAAAGAGTACTTGAAAGCAGTTTGAAAGTGCATTATTCTGCATGTGCGGAATGAGCCTAGGTATTCCTGATTATGTAGGTTTCAAATACTGGTTTGGTATTTGGATGGGGTTTTTTCCCCCAGGATTTCAACGTTATTTGGTTTCATTATTACCCATAGGGAATTTTTACAGGGTGCTGAAGGGGCTATTTATGACACCAGAATTGCAAGGGAACTGATTGAGCCTGCCCAATAAATAACTCTGCTGTTTCAAGTGAATTGGATCAAGATGTCCAATTCAATGGGCCCCTGTATAAGATGCCTCAGCTATCCTCCACTGTTTCTTGGAGGTGGGGTGGGGAGATTTCATGCTTTCTTCAGAGCAAGGGATAACCAAAGATATCAAAAATATTATAAAGCAAAGATACAAAAGCAAGCAAAACCACCACTGGTCAAAAGCTTCCCGATGCAAACAGAGCCAACATGCCCAACAGAATCAATGGAGAATGAGGGAATCCCTGCAGAAACATCAAACTATGTGGCAAACCTAAACAAACAGTGTCAAACTAGAGAACCCAAGCCTATGTCAAGCCAGAGAATATAAGCCAACCCGCTTTAGCAAGGGATGCATTTGCAAACCCAACAAATGTCAAATCAGAGAATCCAATTCAGACCAACTTGAGCAAAGAACACAATTTTGCAAGACAGGCAGAACTTATTATAAAGCAAATAATCTAGGGCTGTTTCCGCTGATCGTCAGCCGAGGCGCCTCCACGCCGGCAAGAATTCTGCCGGCGTGGAGGCGGAGGCCGTTCGCATGCAAGCATGCGGGCGGCCTCCGGAGAGGCCGGCAGGCGGCTCCGCATGGAGCCTCCTCTTCCCCCTTCCCCGTCCCACTCACCTGGGGGGGGGGTGTGTCTGAACAGCCCCCTGATGTTTCCGGACGGCCCCCTGCGTGTCCAGATTCTTCCCTGCATTTCCGGATGGCCCCCCTGCATGTCTGGATGGCCCCTGTGTGAGTTTGGATGGCCCCCCTGCGAGTCTGGATGCCTCCGTGCTTGTCTGGACTCCCCCTTGAGTGTCCAGACGCACCCCTGAGTGTACGGATGTGGGGGGGGGAATTTCAAAAACCAGAGTGTGTGGTTGATGAGGAGGATGAATGTAGGTCACAAGATCAGAAGTGTCCCAAGCAAAGCTGTTCCAAAGCAGGCCACTTAAGAGTATTGATAAAAAATAATGTGTTTAGTTTATACAAGCAAACAGAAAAGGAATAAATCAACAGGGAACATGAATTGAAGTAAATGCTGAGTCACTGTAGACATAATTATGTTCACTCCTGGGCATATGGGAACCACTTCTCCATTGAGAGGTTCCACAAAGCTGGGAAAAGCATATGAGTGGGGCAGTTAGGACAGCCAAAATGGGGTCCTTCCCAACTAGTCTGCCTTCTGCTGATGGTCAGGACCCACCCACAAGATTGTCACACTCACATGCAGTTTTCCAGCTATGTGTACCTACACCTTGTGGCTGTATTTTAAGGGCACCTCTGGCTCTCTATTAACTGTAGCTAAAGATTTGGAGAGAGTGAAGAGTGTGCAAACTGCCTTCCCTCTTTTCTGCCTATACTCAGGAATAATTTCTCACCACCCATCTTAACCATGGTGTATAATGGGCACATTGTCGCTGGGTTAATTCCCACTTGACCAGGATCTAACATTAACAATAAAATCAGCTTTCACACTATGCTTCAGTAAGAACATTATTTTTTAAACTGTGACTTACTTGTATCATCAGCAGAGTTTGGATTTATACCCTGCTTTTCTCAACCATAAAGGACTCACAAAGCAGCTTACAAATACTTTCCCTTCCTCTCCTCACAACAGACACCATGTGAGGTAAGTGGGGCTGAGAGAGTTCTGAGAGAACTGTGACACTCCCAAGGTCACCCAGCAAGCTTCATGTGGAAGAGTGAGGAAACAAATCCAGTTCACCAGATAAGAGTCCACAACTCATGTGGAGGAGTGGAGAATCAAACCCAGTTCTCCAGATTAGAGTGCATTTCTCTTAACCACTACACCACGCTTACTCTCTGGCTAGCATATACCTTATTACAGGCAAGGCGAGATAGCAAGAATTTGCTACTGAGGAGGAATAAGGAAGGGGTGGGGAAAAATATATTTAGTGAAGATAGAACAGCCTGAAATAGATGCTTGTGGGATTACTGTGTTAACTGCTCTGGCCTTGGATGATTTGCTAATTCACAAATGGAAATAACCATCTATGAGAAGGATGGGACTACGGACACGAAATCCACAAGACTAGAAGAATTAGTTTGTGTGTCACAGAATCACCACTAAGAGAGGGATGCTGCCTGGTTCCCCTTCATCTTGGCTTCCAACAACTCCTAAGCTTTTCACGAATAGGTTATGGCCACAGATATCTTGTAGATAAGAGGTGTATGGGTGTATACATAACAGCCTCCCATAAATCTACACCACTTTTTCTATGTGTAGATCTTCATTGAAAGTCTACTGAGGCCCGTGGAAACACTTTGCCCTGAATAAACATGCTTGTACCGAACCTGAAGCCTTCAATCTTTGTTTTAAAAACAATGTTTTTTCTGATGACTAAAAGTGAACAATATTAATTATATTGCTGTTATTACAGTAGGAAAAATAGGCTTTGGACTTGAGTCTGTTCATGCATGGAATTAACTAGACAGGATCCCACAAGTGACCTCAGGTTTTCTTTGGGTGGGTTATTTGTTTACTTTTTGGGTGGGTACTTTGTTTACTTGGGAACAACTGACCTCATCTCATGGACAGTATCAAAAACTGTCTTTTGAAACTCCCCTCAATTTCCTCCATGGAATGGGATGGGAGCTGTGGGGCATGGGGGCTGTCCTTAAAAAGGTTAAACTGCCTTCGTGGTTCTTTGATTCTGATGTTTCCTCACTGCCCCCAAAAACTCAATTGCTTAGAACTTCAGTGCTGATAACGATTGCTTGCTCTCTCTCTCTCTCTCTCTCTCTCCCCCTCCATGTAGAATGGTTCCAATCTGGCACAAATGTCCGCAAAACAGGAAGTTACAGGAATATTTATATTACAGCAAGGACCCAGACAAGGTCCATCTAACAACCTGAGAAGTGGTGAAGTAACAGTGACCATCAGAAGCCAACAGGAAAGTAAGGTTGATAGAAGAAGAATTTAGATTTATACCCCAACTTCCTCTCCTGTAAGGAGACTCAAAGGGACTTACAAACTCCTCTCCCTTTCTCTTCCCACAACAGACACCTTGCAGGTGGAGCTGAGAGAGTTCTGAGAGAACTGTGACTATCCCAAGGCCACCCAGCACCCTTCATGTGGAGGAGCGAGGAAACAAATCCAGTTTATCAGATAGGACTCCGCCACTCATGTGGAAGTGTGGGGGGATCAAATGCGCTTCTCCAGATTAGAGTCCACCTGCTCTTAACCACTGCACCACGCTGGTCCTCTCTGATAAGGATTTAAACTTTTATGAATCTTCTAAAAAATCAGCAACACTTCCCCTCCCCCCCATATTTTAATTGCACTTCGCTTACATAATCTTTTGAGTAACAACTACTTGATGAATGATACAAATTATTTTTTTGGCACAAAACCCCAGCGGCACACACATTAAAGGCAGTGGTCAGTAAAATAAGCTAAAAATGCTCACGTTCATTTCACACTTCATTTTAATTAAGAGTCATCCTCTCCCTGACAAAAACTTGCTCAGTGATCCATGGGTGATATCTGCATATTTGAAATAGCTTTTTGAAACTTCAGGGTTGGTCTAAGAGGCATGAAATGCCTTGTGGTGCCACCCTGGACAACTCACCGTGATGTTTGCGGCATATGAACCTGCTACTGAACAAACATTTCCCTGTTAATGCATTAAGCACTCTTAAAAGCGATTGCTATGCTTCTTTCATTGAGGAAATATTCACAGCAGGAGACATTAGAAGGGCAATTAATTATCCAAAGCTTTATGAGTCGTTCGTTATTCCCCCATGTCCTTCTGTAACTCGATATTTATGGCTACGTTGGCACCACAAGCATATATCCAGAACTCAAATTACCACCAGTCTGATCATCCAAGAACTTTCAGCTAGGCAAAATCCATGCGGTGGAGAGTAAGCAGCGTTGGGAACATGAGTAACAAGTATTTAGTTAGCATGTATACAGTGCACTGCTAGAGTTCCAAGTATTCACAGACATTCTTGGCGATTCACAAGCTTAGATTTAAGCTTGAACTCAAACACACAGTTAGACTTGGGTCATTAACATTCTTCTTGTGTTGCTAATTCACTTAGTTTGAATCCCAGAATAATTTGGCCTGGTGGAGTGAATAGCACTGGATTTGGACTATAGGGCTCAAAATACCTGGTCTACCATTAAACACACTGGAGGACCTTTCAAAAGTTGTTATCTCACTATAATCTACCCCACAGAGTTGTTTTGTAGCATAATAGGGAATGCCATGGTGTGTATCAACTTGAATTCCTGGGAAGGCCAGGGCACAAATGGGGTAAATCACACTTAGGCTGCACACTTAATTGGGTGCAAATCCCATTGAGACCAGGAAAGATATGCAGTGCTGTGCATTTTTCAGTGCCCAGTTTGATAGTAATGGAAACCACCTTACAGGTACTGACACAATGAACCGAAAGACATAGTGTTCTCAAGCAACACAGCTGCGCTGCCTTAATGCCACACTCTGCGCCCATCTCCATCAATGACATATTAAGCATGGGATGGATAATAGTAGTTCCTTCTGGGGAGAAGTGGTTAAATGAAAGCTTCCCTTAACTTTCAGGGAGTTAAAAATAGCCACTGCTATAATTAACCATTATTCATTTTAACACAGTGCTGTAAACGGCCAACTAACCCCCCCCCCCCAACTGTGGTCCTGTTTTAATAGAAACACAAAAGCAAATTGGATCACGAGCAATTAAATATCCATTTAGAGGAACTCGTAAATTGGAGCAGTTGCACCTTATGCTAGAAACCAAAAGGGAGTTAGCTCGGCTACGTTTTTATTAAGTATCTAGTAATCTTTACTAGGAACTAGAGAGAGTTGTTTACACGTACCCAGTGTGTGCCTGTTTTAGAACAGGTACATCCATTGCCCAATGACACCAGAATCCAGGGACGTTCTGACGGGTGCTTAATTTACCTAGCAAAGCAGTATTTTTAAAAAGTCTGCCTGGCTAGTTAACATGTTTTTTCTCCCATCCCTTACTTCGGAGTCGCTTAATGACATCAACTGAGTCACCCCCATGTAAACAGCTAAAAGCAGTTTAATTAGTATCGGAGCCTAGCAGGTTGGGGGAGAGAGGCTGGCTTTTAAACTCCTGCCAACAAAAACAGGAATCCTCCCTAGTATGGAAACAGATCTTTTAAAAGGAAAGATCCCCCCCCCCCCCCCCCTCAGTACAACATACGCTGCACAGACATGATACAGTCCGCAAAAGAGGCTGACATCTGTGACCACAAACACATGTTCGTTATTGTTCGTGCAGTGAAGAATCAGCTTTGGGACTGCTCCATGTCTTCAAGCAGAATACTCCAAAAGTTTTTTTCCCCCTCTCTCTCTCTCTCAAGGTGGGCTTTTCCCGTGCGCCACAAGCGCATCCTTTCCTGCTTTTCCCGTGCGCCACAAGCGCATCCTTTCTATCTACACTGCGTAGGCTTTGCGTGCTTTTAAAGTGCTGGCAGCAACCCAGAGTGGGTGTGCCCCGGAGTTGGAGCGGATGAGAGAGGCCAGGTTGCAGCCAGCGAACAGCCCGAGACTTTGGCCAGATGCTCCGCTGCCATTTCCGCACCTTTCGGCGCAACCCGCAAGTTCGCTCTCCCCGCCGATCGCAGCGCGCACGAAGGCGGCCAGGGCGACCCTTTGGGGCTCGGCGGGTCGCAAATTCGGAAAATGCCTCAATGGACTCTGCTGGCCGGTCACACACACGCCCCCTCCCAACCAGAGATGCAATTCTGTACATATTCATTTTTTTTTTTAAAATGCACAGTCCAGTCAGGTGTGGTGCTATGAATTATGGACAGATTTTTTAAAAAATTACAAAAATAACTCCAACTCAGATCGAAAGAATAGTTGCGGTCGGGTGCTGGTGAATGCTGGCGCGTCATCCAAAAGACTGCGGCGTGTCACCTTTGACACGTGTCATAGGTTCGCCATCACTGAACTTGGCTCATTCAGACAACCTCGCATGTCAGGCAGCAATACAGTTGCAGGGCGTCCAGCGCTATGTTCCCTTTCTGCACCACTCTTCTTCTTTCACCCGGAGCCCCTCTCTTTCTTTCCGCTCCCCAGGCTTCCCGGCAAACCCCCCCCTCCCCAAATCCCCTGCTTCTATTAGGCACCCGCCTGTCAGCCAGGCGTCGTTTGAATATTCATGACGACAGGATTAACCCTTTCGTGCTGTCAAAAGACCCAACCGCGAGGTCCCCAAGTATCCCAGGCACGGGCGCCCGATGTACGTGTGGAGGCACCCGCGGGCGCGCACGCGCAGTGCCCCCCAATAAATGAGGCTCGTCGAGCGCCCCCCACCCCCAACCCCCCAAGCCCAGAGCCCAGCCCGCCTTGGGGGGCCAGCGCGACCAACTCTTTCCTTTGTCTCTGCCGGCGAGCTCCCCCCCCCCCTCCCGTTCCCGCGGTCCCTCCTTACCTTTGTAGGGCAGCTTGAGGCGCGGCACGTTGCTCCTGCCCTGCGGCTGGCCGGCGGCTCTCTGGGCGGGCAGCAGGACCCCCAGCAGCAGCTGCACGGCGATCCGGCCCGGCCAGCCCATGCTGCGTCCCCGGCGCTGCAGTCCGCTGGCTCCCGGGTGCTCCCCGGCGGCGATCTACGAGCGGAGAGGCGAACAGGTGACGGCGGCGCTCAGTCCCCGCATGGAGCCCCGCAGCCGGCCCGCCGCGCTGGGCTCCGAGAAGCGCCGCCAGCGGGCAGGGCTGCCTGCCCCAGCAGCGCACATGGAGGGCGCCCAGCCGGGTTGCCTCGTGCCCTCCGCCGCCTGGCCGGCTCGGGGCTCCGGCAGCGCCCTCTCCGCTGGTCTCTCGCCTGCAACCCAGCAGCTCGGCACCGTTGCGGAGGGACCCAGCGGCGATCAATTTCCCCCTCCGAAGGCTGCCTCGCTCGCTCGCTCTCCGCCCGCCTCCTCCTTCTCGGGGCGGGGGGGGGGGGTTGGGGCTATCTGTTGGGGATCTTCTTTCAAAGGAGAAGAAGCAGCGGCGGCGGCGGCAGCCTCGAGTCCGTCCCCCGCTAGGAATCGCCGAGCACACCCAGCGCGGGATCCCTCTTTGACTGAGACACGGATTGCAAAGAAAGGGGGAGGGAAAAAAAATTGTTAGCGAGAGCCGCCCATCCCCAGAACTTTAGTCCGGGAGTTTCATTGAAAGCCTGGCTAGGAAGCCCTCCCACCCGCCAGCCTCCGAGGCAGCCAGAGGAATTCCTGGTGAAAAAGTCCATTTCGAGACACACCGCAGCATATACGTGGTGCGGAGAGGGGGGGGGGGGGATTTATACAAGCATAGATTCTCCGGAGATTCCCCCACTTTTCCCCCCTCCAGTTAAGAATACCCACACACTTCTCCTGCTTCTGGAAATGCTTTGGGAATATGAAATCCCACGATCAACTCCCTCCCCCACCATCTTTGTCTCAAAGGGGGAAAGGAAGACCCAAGACAGAGGAAACACACACACACACACACACACACACACACACACACACACACTGGGGCAGGCTTATAGGGTTGCCAACAAGATGGAGCCTGCAGGACTTCCAGCATTAGAACTGATCTCCAGACAACACAGATCAGCTCCTCCTGTAGAAAAGGGCAGTTTCTGAGGACAAACTCGATACATTGTAGGTGAAATCTTTACCCACAAGCAGAAAACCTCCAGGAATTTCCCAACCCAGAGTTGGCAGCCCTGTTTTGGGGTCACAATTTGGGGATGCCCCAAGGCCTCTTTGGCTGAGATGCCTGTGCTTCATTGACTATTCTGATGTCCTTACCCGTTTTTAAGCATTACAGATTCCCCACCCCCACCCCATATGACATTGTCTATATAGGTGTTTATTTAAAACAACAACAACCAGAATTATCCATTGGGGACAGCTGACAAGGGTCAGTGTAGCAGGACCACCATTTCTATATGAAAGGAGTCAGTACTGGGAGAGACTGAGATAAGAAGTGGATGTAATTTCTTAACCTCAGGAGGAAAGCTGGCTGGCTAGGTGGGTAACCTTCCAAATGTGACTATGAAAGCAAGAACCCACCTCAGACTGCGGAAGGGGGAAATGAAATATCATTGACCCTTGGGCCACTAGCACCTGACAGACTCTGCCAAAGTTAGCGAGTTGCAGTACCCCTTTCCAACCAGTGGAAGCAGTGGCGCTCAAGAGCAGAAAAGTCTGGTTGCCGGAATCCCCCCATTTGGGACAGCGAGGACTTGACAAGATTAGTGGCTATACACATCTGGTCTGGAGAAGAAAGCCTCATCCAGAAAAGCCCTTATAGAATTCTATCAGTGCCTTCCCAGATTCTCCATGTTATACATAGTATCATCAAATATACAAGAAGTCAACTTTCCAAACAAGCTTGTCCAAAAGCCTTTCCGGTTCTCCGTCCTTCCCCTCTACAGTATTTACGTTTCAAGCTGTTCCAGGATGAAACAATCTTCATACGTTTTAAGCTAGTTCAGGGGTCTGCAACCCGTGGCTCTGGAGCCACATGCGGCTCTTTCAGCCTTATACTGCGGCTCCACATGGCCTGGAAGTCAGAGGGTAGCGTGGGCATGTCCCTCCAGAGCAGCGCTGGAAGGAAAGGTGAGTGGAGGGGCCGAACCGGACGCGACTCCGTGCAGAGCTGCCTCTGTGGCTCAGTAGATCTTCAGGGCCGTGGAAAACAGGTCCAAATGGCTCTTTGGGTGGTGAAGTTTGCCGACCCCTGAGCTAGTTCAATGTGAGGGCACAGAGCCTCTATCAGTCACAAAGTTACTCAATGTAAGCAGGAACATCTATTGATTCGAAGCACATTTATGGTGCCTCATCTTGATTTCAAGGAGACTTGCAAATATTTTCAAAGCATAAAATCATCAAACAAACAATGCAGCTGCAAACAGCTAGCACACCAAGAGGCTCCAGATTCAGCTCCAAGAGTGGCCAACTTCATGCATAACAGCTGGGAGCACTGGATGAGAAGGGCCCATGTGTATCAGTTACATAACCAAGAATTTTGATAGAAGATGGGGGCTGATAATTCATATTTTGACATTGTCCCTCCTACAGTCATATGCATATACTAGTATTGTGGGATGAAGCAAAACTATTTCTAAAATATGCATTAGAGACATCACCTCAGATATATCATCCTAGAAATATCACTTAGTGTCTGGAAGTTAGTTATGTTGCATTGGATCACTATCATAAAGACCCTGCTCCAACCTTGTCATCTGGAGGGAATACAGGACCAAACTAGATATTACAGCATCCACAAGTCAGAACTATGGACGCTGCAACTGTTTTAAAGTTAAACTTGGTTCATTTGCAGACAGGTGGGACAAGAAGCTTTGCCCCCACTCCTCCCTTTCAAATGCTGTAACATTTACATAACATTTTCAAATTTAGGTGATTCCTTCCACTCTTGAAAATTGGGGTGGGGGGGGGAGACCACTGGAGCTCTTACTCTTACCATGCTGTCAGCCCAATCAGACCCTTCCAGCATTTTTACATGGGCCAAATTCAGCTCTGAAATGGTGACAACCACCATGGATCAGTCCTGTTGATGCTATAATGTGTAGTTTGGCCCCCAGAGTAGGATCCTCAATGAACAGAATGAGACACTGCAAAATTTTTATCATAAAAAAGGGAGATCCCTATATCTATCTTCGAATCAAAAGTTACTCTATTGGCAAACAGACATGCCCGCTAGCACCATGGAGGGGTTTCCCGAGCAACAACAACAAACTTGCAATTTATATTTGGCTTCCAAAGTTTCTCTACTAGTAGTTTTAACATGTTCCTAGATATGGATGATCTTTGATTTAGGGCAGTTAAGACAAATTAATTGCCTGATTAGGCAATTTATTACTTAATATCTTAAAATACAATAATATTTAGATTTTCAGAAGAACAGCAACACAGGATGGAGGCAGCAGGGCACATGGATTGCAAGGAACTGATCTAAAATAGCTGCACATCTATAGCCTTCATATTTTTTTCTTAACCAGCTTTTACTAGTTCAGTGAATGGTCCTTATGACTTGGGCTCGGCATTACACTGGTGCAATGACAAACAGTTGCTGTACAAAGATATGAAGTCAGACTATTGGTCCGCTGAGCTCACGGGGGTCTACTCTGGTTGGTAACACCCAGAACCTCTTTCCCAGCCTTGCTTTTAAAGAACAGATATCAGTGCTTGAACCCGCCACCATCTGGATGCAAAGCTGGTGCCCTGCCATTCAGCCAGGGTCTAAAACCAGACAACCTCAGGTCTTCCAAATTCAGCTTCGAGGCTTTTTTTTTTAAAACAAGCATTTCAATGCTTATCAGTAGAACAATAACTATCTAAAATCAAATCTCTACCCCAAACAGTTTCCATACCTGGCAAAGCTGTAAAGAAATCAAACTAGGGGAATGCAAGTGGGGAGAGGGAAGTCCATGAGAAATAGGGGAAGAAAAGAACATTGAGGAAATCACACACCTCAAAATCTCCCTCTTCTCTAAGCTCTCAGATAGATTTCTCCTACCCTTCAACTCATTCATCCATCCCAGAACATTCTCCAACAGTCATCAGGCCAATTTTTGAGAGTCCCTTCCCCCCAAAAAACCCCTCTTGCTAAATTTATAGTCATATTTTCCTGCATTCATCACGAATCCTGAATCCATAGAGACCACCTCTTTTTTGTAGATGCCCATCTCTGTCCTTAAACCATCTCAGCCATAGCAGAGCCAGCTATGCTAGAGTGAGGTTACCTGCCGAAATGTTAATGGAACCTTCTGTATAATAGGATTGTAAGTGAAAACCACCAAGTGAGGATGGACTTGGTACACTCAACAAATGCATCATTACACTGGAGCAACTTCATCACACTCAACTTTATGTGAAGTCATAGAGACTGCAGGTCTATAAGGTTAATTGATTTTACTTCTGGATTCCAAGCACAGTCCAGAGCCGCTTTCCGTGTTCAGGAAGGGATTTAAGCTTGTCCTAAAGCAAAACCTCAGCATTCTCCCCCTGCCACTTTCATAATGACACACCAAAGGAGATTCCCTTCCATGTTCAATGAGCCCTTCAGCTTGCTGAGTGCCATTCGCTAATCCCAGCCACATTTTATCTGACACACTCAGCAATTCCATTGATCTGTGCCATTGTTGAGAAAACAAGATCCAACATAATGTTAGTTTTGGTCATTCCCACATTTGTTATCCATGCACACTTTCATGCTCCGGGGGCAACGGATTAACACTCCAAAATGATGAGACGCCTGTCTGTTTTCCATGGATTACTTACTGAAGACATTCACTCAACAGAGGAACCTCTTGTCACAACGAGATTAACTAGAGAAGTGGCCCAATGAATGGCATTTTTGTGTCTGGGGCACAATGCAAACAATACAGAAACCATGACCTACAGTTCAGGCAAGATAGAAATGCATCGTTTTACGATGTTATTAGCCTACTGTGTGGAGGTAGCAACCCTGTGTAAAGTTGGCTTGCTTAAATTTAAAAAGGGAAATTTTAAAATAAGCAGTCTATCTACACAAGGAATTGCATCCTAACTAAAGCTGAGGGGAGCTTTAACTTTCTACTTTCAGGAAATCCTTTTCCATCTTAGTTTGCTATGGAATGCTTCTTGGTTGCGTGGCCACTGCATGTATAGAACTGGTCAGGCCTTTTGGCGGTCTGACATTTGGCTTTTGACCATAAGCAAATCTCTGCCCCACCCTCAATCCCTGTCAATGGCCCCTTCCGCACACGCAAAATAATACGTTTTCAAACCACTTTCACAACTGTTTGCAAGTGGATTTTGCCATTCCGCACAGCTTCAAAGAGCGCTGAAAGCAGTTTGAAATTGCATTATTCTGCATGTGCAGAATGAGCCAATGTTTCCAGGAGCAGGAGAAAATTGACAGGGGGGAATAGTGAAACAGATAAAAAGGTCATACCGGTTTGAGGGGTTCCTATAATATCCACACGTGATATCATACCCCCCAAACCTCTACCTTGAATTGATGTAACATCCGTTGCAACATTATAGGAATTTCCCCAGTCTCTACAGTCTTTAGCATAGATATTGGGGAAATTCCTAGCACAGAATATGTCTCATTCCCTAAAACTCTACCCTCCTAAGGAACTGTCCCCCAAATCTACCAGGACTTGCTTTTGCAGGTAGTGATAGCTGTACCTGTTGGCCATTGCTATCTCCCTGCATCAGCTGAGACAGTAACCTGGAATATCCAACATTCACTGTCGTTTGTGAACCACAGCATTTTCAATTACAAAGTCTTCAGGCCTGCTAGATGCTTGGATTGAGAGTGTTCTGGGAATTCTGTGCTTGGAACTGTAGGCCTGATTCTGATTGGAACAATGATATGCAGGGAAAGGGATTTAAGACTCACCCTCTTCCCTGCTATTTTCTCTACATGAAACAGCCCTTAGAAGCCAATATGTGCTTATGATTCTGCATAGTGTACATAAGGGCAAATAACTGGTCTTCAGAGCAGTTTCCAATTTGGAAAAAGCATGGGAGGATTTTTTTTTGTCCCCTCTTCTTATGCACTCCCCATGAATCACCCTTGAGCATGTCTGGTAATTAAGTTTGGAGTACAGAACTCCAGGCACACTCCTGTCTGAAAGTCCTCATGATGGCTACAAGAACTTTGTAACATGTAGAAGATCTATAAAATGGCAGGTGAGCTGCCTTTCTGGTAACTGTGTCCACCATTATTGTTCTTTTCATCGAGACCCTCCGATTAGCTTGTTGCTTCTTCAGAAGCATTTAAAAATCACAGGTCTCAAAAGTGTTGGAGGAATTCGACGTACATTATCACAGTAATTCAACAGCCCAGGAAAACAGGACAGTGATGATTCCTGAACTAAAAACAGGGCAGCTAAGACCGAGTTTATGGCTGGTTTGAAACTGATTTTCTGACTCGCAGCTCATCATCTTTCTTCCATTCCATTGGTTCAGTCAATGGAATTTAAACAGCCTAATTCTGTGCAGGATTGCAGCTATACATTTGATCCAACCCTTAACTGGAAGTAAATCACAATAACGCCTGAATTTATTCTCAAACATGCAGAGGGCTGTAGTTTTCCAGCACATGTACTTAGAAGCTGAATTTGATTCTGCTGGCTTTAATTTGCGTACTCCCAAGTAGGTGCACAGGTGCAGAATTGCAATTTTTGTACACATCCGACTAAAGGGATTTTTATTTTCCTTCATTGTACAGAGAAGCCCTGCATGTGAGTCCACAAATTACTAGCTCGTAAGAATTTTCACTGGATTGCTTACCTGTACAAATGTTCATGTTTGACACACTGATGCCCAGGAACAGAGGGACAGAGGCTTCCAAAAGCTGTTCTGTCTAGTCCCTTGTAGCATCATTAGAAGTTTTCTTAACTGCTCTTTACCCAACTTCTTCTCAAAATTCAACAATCCATTTCTTCCCCACTTTTTAGGAATTTGGAGTCAGTTTCTAATCAATTCTGCTCAGATTAAAGAGAAATTTGAAGAGGAGAAGGTCAGAAAAGGAGTTCTGCAAAATTTTAGAATTTCTTTGTGTAGGCAATGTCTTCCCAACCCTCCAATGCTTGGGGTGAAGCACCCGCCTGCAGCATGTAACATAATTCAGCTGCAAAGAATTAAGTTACAAAACTGTGTATTGATTCATTTTCAGAGAGAAATGAAATGAAAGAGAAATGAAAGAGAAGTCCCTCCGTAAAAAGAGGGGGGGGGGAAGAGGAATTAATGGCTGTATCTTTGAAAAAAATGAATTTTGGACAAAGAAATAACAATGCTACTCACCTGGAGACAAATATTATTTGTCACAGGCAACCAAAAAAGTGGGCTATTTACAAGTCTGATGCAAGCAGCTTTGAACTATACCTTGTGACAATGTTTTCCTTTAAAGTTCATTGGTCCTTCTTCTTAATCATGTTTTTGTTATGATGCTTTAAAAAGGAATGCATCTTTCCTCGGTTTTTTTCAACCCGAGTCTTAGTTTCCAAGGATACCAACTTTTAAAATATGAGTCTATAGACATCAGATGCAGCAAGATGTCTGGAGGTACCATATGGAAAGAGAGAGCCCAAAGAGATGGACTGGTCTTTTAAAAATAATTTAGACCACAGGGGGGCAGAAAGTTCTCTTTCTCCAACCCCACATCAGTAAAATACTTAAGGACATGCTAGGCATTTGTAGCATATTCAGAAAGATTCCTAATGGGCTTTTAAAACTATGGGCGAGGAGGGGCATCTAATGTGAAGTTTGATTAGATTAGACTAGTCACTCCCAATCACACTCATACATTTTTTCTAGATCAAAAGCCCCAACAGATAAGGATAATGTACTAGGTTACCAGCAACACAGGGCAATGAGCTGATAAGAAGCTGACATACAAACATACCTTTGCTTCTACAAGCATATTTAACAAGCAACAGATGAAATTCATCAACTCAAGCTCTGCCCCAAGTTATTTTAATCACACTGATGATGGACATCAGAAGGCATGTTGTAAAATCAATACTATAACAAAGAGGTGTTTTTTTATATTTAAAAAAAGCTCACCAGAGCTCATGGGAGAGCTGAAGAGCCAACACCAATCAGTCCCTGCTCCTCCCTTTCATTCAGAAAGGGTCTCTTTAGAGCACAGGCAACTTTCAGTAAGAACAAGTTGCTTACTGTGACAGATGTTATTTGTAGGAAAGTCATATGCTGTCACACCTATTGATTCTGTGCCTGAAAGGTTTGTTTGGGGTTTTTTGGCACTGGCCACAACTATCTCAGGGAGAAGACTCCCTGGAAGGCTGGGACCACTTCTTCCCACTCAGCTCTTCCCTGAAATAATGTTGTAGCCAAGCATCCACTTCTTGAAAGGAAGGAGCGTGCGTTGTCTGACTGCACTTGAAAAATATCAATTACAAAAAAATTGTATGTTTGATTTCATTGTCTGTATCTTATTTTTAATATTTTCTGTCCACTGTCTGTTGATATTTTATAAAAATGAGAAAATAAAACAACGTATTTTTTTAAGAAAGAATATCAATTACAGATAAACTATCTGTTCATCAGCTTCAGCTGCAGATTCCATAGGTTTTGTTACATACCTTCAAATCCCTAATGGTCTGGGACCTTTGTATCTTTGGGACCATCTCTCCTAATATATCCCTTTAAAAAGTTTTACGCTCCTCAGGAAACAACTTGCCAGTGGTTCCTGGCCCCAGAAATATCTGCATGTCCTCAGCCAGGGAAAGGACCTTTTTGGCTCAGGCCTTAACCTGGTGGAATTCTCTGTCTACTGAGGCTCATGCCCTATGGGACATAGCTCAGTTCCACAGGGCCTGTAAGACAGAGATGTTCCACCAGGCGTATGGTTGAGTAGCAATGGTTCATTAGATCAGCTGGCCTCCCTTCCCCTTTCCTCCCAACTTTTCCCCCCTCTTGGGTTATAATTGGCCATCTGTTAAATTTGTTATAAACCTACTCACTATTGGGAACGGCTGGTATATTTATAGTAGGTTAAGAAATCCACCTGGAAGGTGATGATGAGTGCTTAATGTTGGGAGGACCACACCTGGTGCGTGTGTTTCCCTTGAAAAGTAGCAGAGCGGCACGGAGGCTGAACACAGGGAAGCTTACCTGGGCACACACGCGTGGCTGAGCTTGCTAGAGAGAACTTCAGACACAAAAGAAAGTCAGAGTCATTTGTAGTTTCTAATCTAATGAAAAGAGTATTTATTAGTGAACTCCATTCTGGATAGAAAGGTAGAGAGATAGGTTCACTATCTAATCTAATCTAGCTGGATGGAGGCGGATGCATAGGAGACACATCCTCTCCCTAGGCATGGTGAAGGTAAGATGGAGAGGTTCGAGAAGAAGGCGGAAGCAAGGGAGGAAGTCCCTAAGAGTATCAGTCTACATCAAAGGGATAGAGTCAGCATGATAGAGTAAAGGTGACAAATTCCTAAGTCCCTATCTAGCCACTAGCCTCTGTAGTATGAGGCAGGAAACAGCATAAAGTCCTTTTCTTCCAACACTTAACACCCATTTCCAGTCATCTACAGGGAGTGTTTCACGTTTGTTTTCCTCCCTGAGAACAAGGTGGTCTTCACTTGTCAAAAGTGTAAGCTAATAAGGCTCTTAGAAAAGAAGGTTGGGAGCCTGGAGGAAAGGATTGCTAGTACCCTTTGTGAGATAAAGGAAGGAGAGGATTTCATTAACAGAAGCCCTGAAGCCCTGCATAAAGATACAGAGATTGGTCAAATGAATTAAGAACCAAAAAGGTTAAGACACTATAAATGTATGGAAAGAATATAAGTTAAAAGCACAAATCTAAACAATTAACATCAATTGGCCATGCTGGCAGGGGCTGATGGGAATCATATTCCATGAACATCTGGAGGGCCATATATACACCAGAGTTGAATATCCCTGATGTAGACCAGTGATGGCGAACCTTTTCAAGACCGAGTGCCCAAACTGCAAGCCAAAACCCAATTATTTATCGCAAAGTGCCAACATGGCAATTTAACCTGAATACTGAGGTTTTAGTATAGGAAAAACGGTTGGTTCCAAGGCACGTGTTACTCGGGAGTAAGCTTGGTAGTAGTCAGTGGCTTTGCTTTGAAGCAACTGTGCAACGCTTCGAATGGGTGAATCACGACTCTAGGAGGGTTTACTCAGAAGCAAGCCCCATTGCCACCGAGCTTACTCCCAGGTAAAGGATCTCGCTTTAGTTCTTCTCATGAAAATCAGTAGGGTTTAACAGCGCTTAACAGGGTTACCTACAGTGCTTCCCCAAAACTAGGTCTTAGGTTTAGTGCTAATAATCTCCCTGAAATAATTGCACTATTATCACATGACGAGCTCTGTGCACACGTGCCCACAGAGAGGGCTCTGAGTGCCACCTCTGGCACCCGTGCCATAGGTTCGCCACCACTGATGTAGACCATTAGTGAGTTGCCTGTCACCTCTGCTTGAGGGAGTTTACAAGATTATTCTCTTTCCGTGCCACATGGATATCTATAGGTGAGATTCATTTCTTTATATCTTTCTGCACAGATGACAAGCCAGAAGGGAAGGTGTGCTGAATCCTGTCTCACCTTGCTTGTTTATTTTATACATGCTGACTATTATCTGTTGCTATTTGGAGTACCTTGCCTCATAGGATAGGTAAGAAAGTTCTTCAGGACTTGTATACTGAGAGTAACCGCAATACATTTATATGATCACCTGGGATTATTTGCTGCCATTCTGCAACATTTTTTTAAAGGTTGCTGAAGAAGTACAGACCTACTGTGAAGGGATGTGTGGAGAAGAGCAATAAAACACACCAGGAAACAGTAGGAAAAAATAGTAGGAAAGGTAGATTTAGTTCATAATCTCTCCGCCAACAAGGAGAAATTCGAAACACTGATTCTGCTACTGAAGTCAAAAGAGAACTGAGCAGAAAAGCTCACTTCTCCAGGCTTGTACACACTAGCATATCTAGGACAGGTCAGGGGGGTCATTTGACCCAGGCACCCCCACCTTCCCTCCCTTTCATGCCCTGCCCCCAGCTGAACTCCACCAGCCACACAATCACACTCGCCACTGCCCTTGCAAAAAAAAAAAATCATCAGTGCAGTAGGTGAAGTACAGCAGATCGCAGCCCAGGTGCTGGTGGTATGGCAGCCCTTACCAGGGGGGCTTGTCCACCAGACCAGGCAAGGTGGGCGGCTCCCAGGAAAAAGCCATGACTGCCGCTGCCTGTCTTGTCCTCCTCCTCTCCCACCAGGTTCTGGTTGCCAATAATCGATAGCAACTCAGCTCTGCCCTTCATGGTCCTCCCAGCACGGTCCGACTCTGCGAGGTGTTTCCTGTAGGCTGCAGGGTGCAGAGATGGTGGGGTACCACTAGGGTCCACCTTGCTGGTCAGGAGCTCATCTGCGCCCCACCAAGGCATGGCCACTGGTGCGACAGGGGGCTACTTGTCCTTCTGCTGCTGGAGCCTGGGTTCCGCTTCATGGAGCATTTGAGGATCTTCTTCCAGCCATCCAGATGGAGGAAAATATTTTTTTGGGTTTTTTTATGTGGATGCAGAAGAGGGTAGTAGGGGGAGTTTGGGGGGCAGGGGATGTTCAGCCAGGGGTTGGGCACAGCACCTAGGGCTTGCCCCGGGCTCTGTTTGGTGGTGGTACACCACTGCTTGTATAGTTGCACTTGTCTTCTTGAGGTTAGAGGGAACTGGGCCTGAAACCACTTCAGCCTAGCCCTACAAGGTTTCTGGAGGGATGTTCTGCACAGATGCAGATCCATAACTGCACCCATACAGAGGCTATGAAGAACAATAAATGGATATGCTGCCTGGCATGTGACAAGTGTGCATAATTCATCTTAATTCTTTACAAAGAAAAGACGAATGATCACTATTTTTTGACCATCAAGTCTGAGTGATCCCTGGTGGCTTTTTCAAGGCAAGAGATGTTCAGAGGTGCTTTGCCATTGCCTGCCTCTGCATCATGACCCTGATATTTCTAAGAGGTCCCCCATCCAAATACTTGCCTGGGTCAGCACTGGGTAGCTTCTGAGATCTGATGAGATCAGGCTAACCTGGGCTATCCAGATCAGGACATGATCACTATTACTGACAGTATATTATAATTGTTCATCTATAGTTTGTAAACTCAGTGGCCCTCACGATTCAAAGTAGATGAGTATGGAGCGGGGGTTTCTGCAGTAAGAAATGGAGAATGAGCATTTCTTATATTTTGGGACCACCTCTCATCCACAGGCTAGTAAACCAGCACTGAGCACTGTTGGGCCCACATATGACTGCCAGAATCTGTACAGCCAGGGTAGTTTTCTTTCCCATGATCTTATTAATAATGGTGTGTAATCTCCTTGTGGAGACCCAGTATCATACAAGTGATGCCTTGTTCATGTGCCCCCTTGTAATTCCATTTATTTCCCTGGACATTCATACAGTGGCTACTGAATGTATGAACCGGGTCTAAGATACCATGGCATATCCATTAAAATGCAACCAGTGGAAGGGACTGTAGAATTCACAAATAATTTCATCTTCAGCTATGGATTTACAGATTGTGGTTGCAGTCTCTTTCTCTTGACATCAGTACAGTCTGAGGATAAAGGCTACCTCTGCAATGCCATGGCCAACTTCATGACACTTCACAGTAGGTGATCTTGTGAGCTTCTGCTGTAAGAAGTGAGATAAGGATGCTTCTTGTATCATAGGACCAACTATGAACATGAATCTGTAATCTCACTGCGGCTAGCAGACTACATGTGACCGGCTCAACACCATTCCAAGTCACCATGGAATCAAACTGTAAGATGAATGATGTGCGAAGTCCCATTTCGTTCTCTTAAGAGTCCACAGTTGTTTCTCCCCCCAAACAGATTTCCTAAATTTCCTAGAAACTGCTTTTGCAAGTTTGCTCGCCACCTGGAACATTTTTCACTAGTTCTGGATCCTGGGGAGAGTACCAAGAACTGCAAAAAGAAGATGCTAGATTCAGTTTGCTTAGCAGCCTGCAATTCAGGTGTTCTGTGGGTCCCAGAAAGGGGCTTTGTGCAAACTGAGAAATTTCACTAGTCTTGCCAAAGCCCTTTAATTTCTTTGAAACTCCTTACAAGCCTCATCCAAGCAGGACTGCTGAAACTTCAGGTATGCAAAGGTAGCCATGGTGGGGTGGGCTGGGGAGTCCAAGAATATCTGTCAGGGGGCCTTTCCCCACTTACCTTAAGCCCCACGCTACTTGAGGAGAGTAGCGCGGGGTCCCCCGGCACTCCCCACGAGAGGGGCGGCGACAGCGCAGCCGCCCCGATGCTGCTGCTGTCGCGCCCCCTCAGCGCGAGGCATCCCTGGTGCTCTTTCAAAGGGCGCCTTTTGATGAGCTCGCGCAGTCCCCATCATCGTGGGGACGCCCGGGCGCGCACCAGGGATGCCGCGCGCTGGGAATTGCGAGTAGCAACCCTCGGAAAAAGGTAAGTGGGGAAAGGGCCAGGGTTACCATTCTTTAGGTTCTTTAGGTTCTGCATTCAGACTCCTCTCTGAAAAAAAATATGTCCAGCGTATGTACAGATTCAAAGAACTCACTCAGAAAAGTAGCCAGAATGTACAAATAATATTGTTTTTCACAGTCCCCAAAGATAAACTTTGCTTGGGTATTGTGAGAAAATGTATAAACAGTTTTCCTCCCCTGCTCGTGTCTGCTTCATATGTGCAGTTGACTGCATGAAATATCTATAAAGATGGAATTCTCTGGGTATGCACCAAAGTTGTTTCTGGCTTCCAGTCAGAACTACCGGTAGCTGCCTCACCCTTGTGGTTTCTTTCAGTAACAAGCTTTATATCCACACAACAGAAAGCTCAAGTAAGCGTGATAGCAGCAGTCCTGGCTCCTGAAATACAACCATGTACAAAACAAGGCTTTGGCGGGTATACGAGTGTGTGTCCTGACTGCAAATGGAATACAGGGGTGAAAGATTTTAAACCCTCTTACAACTGCTTATGTTTCTCTTATCTAAGCACTAAACCGATTATTTATTTAGTTAGTTCATTTGTATCCCATCTTTCTCTAATGGGGAGCCAAAGCAGCTTAAATCCTTCTTTTCTCCATTTTATCCTTAGAATAATCCAGCGAAGTAAGTTAGGCTGAGCGTGTAGCCCAAAGTCACCCAGCAAGCTTCTATGGCAGAGTGGGAGATCCAAGTTTGACACTATAACCACTACTGGCTGCAGAAAATGCTCTCTAAGAGATGGAAACAGACAGTTTGTAGGAAGGTGGGAGTGTTTAGCATGTTCTGCCTATGTCCTTAAAATCAGACAGCACCCCTCTTTTCCGCTAATATCCACCTTAATACGATGATAGAGGGGCAGAGAGTTGGTTTTAAGGGATGGATATGCTGCTATTGTTTTGTGTTATTGCAACTGATGAACAGATCACAAGTCAAATCATTATAGAAAAGGAGGCTTTGGCTTAATGTTTCTCCAGTAGTACCTTTGATTTCGTAACTGGGAAGATTTTTTAAAGTCCACAATATGACAAAGGGGTCTGCTGTTGAAAATAACAAAGAATGATCACTCCAAGCCCTTGAAAGCACCTAACATAGCTCATTGGATACCCCTCTTGCCCAATGGGAAGAGGAGAGAGAATTATCAGGAGCAATCATGAACATATTATCTGTGAGGAGCATTCTAGCCTTTTAAAAAAGAAATTGGCTTGTCGCAGAAGCCTGGGGACACGCCCCCGCAGCCTGGAGTGACAGCTCTGGAGTCGCAGGCCAAGGGGGTGTGTCCCCTGGCCTCTGCGACAAGCCGGAAGCCAGGAGACAAGGTAGGCATTCGGGAAAGGGGGGGGGATGGCGCCTTCCAACTGCTGCCGTTCGCAGGGAGCGAGGTTCGGAAACAGTGGCTTTGCGCCACTCAGGGATTGCGAGGCCGCTGCTGCTGCAATGCGAACCCCTCCCCAGGAGCGCTGTTTTTAGTGTCCCTGGGGCGCTGTATTCCACTTGTGTGGAAACAGCCTGTTTTGAGTGCTTTTCCTAAAAGGCATTGAAGATTTTGTATAATTTTGTGCTACACACACATACACACAGACACACACAGCACAACTCAATTATACAAAATCTTCAGTGCCTTTTAGGAAAAGCACTCAAAACATATACACGTACACATACACATATATACATACACACACACACACACACACACACACACACACACACACACATATACATATATATGTTCACTATTATTTATCCCTAAATGATAGAAAGTTGGTGGGTTTAAATTAAAGGTTTGTTAATTTATTCTGGCAATTTCATATTTGTTTGTCAAGCCACAGGGTGCTCTCATTATATTATTTTTTTAATTTCCCCAGGTCTCCAATGGAGATTGATATGGCCAAGGATAAGTAGGTCATACGATGGCAACACTTTCCTGGGAGATTACCGGCTCAAAGTGAGCCCTTGGCAAGCCTTAGAACTTCACAAGTCAAAAGAGTGGCCCTTTCTTCACAGACATTCTGAAATTTTTTTGAGGTAGGCAATAGAATATTTCCTTCAATGAGTTTGGCATAGTTTTTATCCCAAAATGTTTCCAGCTTTAAAACATTTTAAATACATCCTCAAGAATAGCAATTCTCTTGCTGAAAGTTTTCAAAATGTTTTGACTTGCTGTGCAATCGCTTTAAGACATTTCCGACACCCTTCTGCAGTCCCCAGACTTCCTCCATTCTGTTTCATTTGTTTATTGTTGTTAAATTTATGAAACATCGATTACACAAGCTATGGCGAATCGCAGCATGAAGCACTGAAGCATCGAATCCACGCAAAATGTTAAAAATGGAAAAATCATAAAATGGCGGCAAGGAATCGTCTTGAGTGGGTGAGTGCGGACAAACGGGGACGGGATCAAAAAAAATGTGGTGACTTGTCTGGAAAAAGCCAGTATGTAGATTGCTTCAAAGCCTACAACTTTCCCCCAAAAGTTTTCTTTACTTTGACAGATGCTCAAGGAGGAGGAAATTAATTCCATTTCTCCTTCTCACCCACACATTGGTTTTAAGCCTCTGAAATGGCCAAGGTGCATTTGAGACGAGTTCTGAACCTCTAAGCCACATCTGCTGCGAGCATTGCTCTTTCCTGTTTGTTTGTTTTCCCTCCTTTAGCTCCAGAATGCCTCATTAGTATGTGTCAAAGATATTAAAGCTACAAAAATAATAATAACAGGCTGTCATCACTGAAGATATTTGCTACAGTCACCTTCTCAAGCCGGGGGAGGGGAGGGGGGAAGTTTCTTTTTTTAATGAGGCCTTTTTCTGATACTGAGAATTGGAAGCAGCGATTCCATTTAATCGTGTGTGTGGGTGCACAATGTTCTGCAGAAGATCAAAAGAGATAACGTGAAAAGTAGAAGTGAAAGAGTTGGTACATGTTGCTTCGAGGCCCAAAAATGCAAGCTATTTAATCAGAACAGAGGCGCTCGCTGAAGCAGGGAGTGGCAAGCAAACTGCAATCGTTCAAGAAAACGCAAAGCAAACTTTTCTTCATTTGATGTTTTCTTAGAGCCTGTAATAGGGTGAAAGCTTGCAGGGTGCCTGTGAGGTTTGGGCAATTTGAAAGAAGAAAAAACTCTGCCGCTTTGCAATGGCAAGCTCTTTCCCGTGCCTCGTTCTGAGACGTGCCGTTGGAATTAGAACACACTGCCCTCCTCCATTTTGGGGTTCCAGATATTTGAGACAGAGGCTAACAGAGGACAGTCCCCTTTCAAGAACGCAGCCTCAAAGCAATGCTTTTGAAGAACAGATGGATGAAGTTAGTCATAAAGCCAAAAAAAAAAGAACTGTAGAAACTTTGCCTCAGAATTATTCTGTGTCAAACAGAACAAAAACGACACCAGAACAAAGGTCATTATAAAGCCAGTTCATGGCAACAATATCGAGGAAACTGAGGATTCAAAGTAAAAAAATGATGGGCATTTTGATAAGGAAACTGAAAAATGGCTGTTGTGAGTTTTCTGGGCTGTGTGGCCATGGTCTGGTGGTTTTTGCTTGTAACTGTGCCAAGGAGAGAAACTGTAACTTACCTCTGAAGGTGCCAGTTATAGATTTGGGCAAAATGTTAAGAGCAAAAACTGCCAGACCACAGCCACACAGCCCAGAAACCCACAACAGTTAGTTGATTCTGGCCATGAGAGCCTTTGACTATACATTAAACTGAAAAATGCTTCCTTAGAATAGCAGAATGAGGCACAAGGGATCAAAGTTGGGAAGAGCAATACCCTCCCTCTGGGCTTAGCTGCTGAGTCTGTCTTCAGAACCCAGGCTGCCTTTTAATATTGGAGGATCTTCTGCATCCAAGATGGTTTTGCAAACCGTTTTCTTTTTTTTTATTCTCCTTCTTCTCATTTAATGTATACATCTATCCTGTAGTTATAGAATGTCAGAGTCGGTAACTGTTTCTGAAATCTTTTTCTGTTTTTCCTTTTAAATTGTTACTACCTCTCTCTACCTCTTTGCTGAGCATTTATCTTCACCTTTGAGTGAAATGGAATGAGCATACATTAAATGCGAGACAAGTCAGCCATTGTTTATACTCATCAGTACAGACTAGGCAACGAGGAGGGAAAAAAGAGGCATCCGTGGAATACAGATGAAGAGAGAAAAGTTCATTTACGTTCTAAACCTTAAAAGTTCATTTCCTTTCAACCTGCAACCTGGTCCTATTTGCATATGAAACGGCCTGAAAAGGGGTCAGACCGTTGGTCCCTCTTGCCCAGCATTGCCTAATTGGCAGTGTCTCTCCCGGCTCCCACCCAAAGCCTTTTCCCAACCCTGCTACTTGATCTATAAATGGAACATGACCTAAGATGTCATGTGTTTTGTACAAGGGGAAACTGAAAAGTGTCAGGAATACTGACCCACACAGAAGAGTGCTAATCTCCGTGGCGTTTGCTGCTTCCCACAGCTACCCCAGTGAAGACAAACAAGGAACTGAGAATTGAGGTGGGACGTTGGGTGAATGGATAGGAAGGGTGTTGACCCAGTGAACGCTCATTCTAATTCTGTGGTTAAAAAAAAGATGTGTCACTGCATTGATTTTCCACCCCCATCGGGGGCGCCCGGTGCACAGCGCACCCATCCCCTTATATCTCCACCACTGGGATTTGTATTTATTTGATAGGCCAAAAAAGGGGGTGGCAATTTTCCCCACAGCCAATATATCCTGGGATAAGGAGGTGAAACATCCTGGTTCGGCCATGACTTCCACATGGCTTCTGGGTCTAACTCAAACTCGCCCCGTGAGATTTTCTTTATCCCGCTTCTTTCAAAAAACAATAAATTGGCGGTTCTTTTTTTTAAAAAAATGCACCGGTCCCGCTCCCAGTTTATTTTTCCTGCCTCACTGCCTGCAGCCAATCAGAACAGTGGGAAAATGGGACAGTTCGTGCATGCGCAGCAATGTTGGCGAGGAAAATGAAACTAAACCAGGGGCTGTGCGTAATCACCTGGAGTTCTTCTTCCCAGCCTGAACGCGCTAACGGGCTGCCGTGCAGAGGGAGAAACCGAGTTGGAAACATCCCAGTATGTATGATTCCGATTTTTCCCCAGGATATTTTGCCTGTCCAGAAAACTCCCTTGTTTGACTCCTTTTGTAATAGAAATCTATGTTGTTAAATGTCCTTCGTGTGAGTATTTTACTTGACACGTATTCAAGATGTGTAATTGTATTGGTAGATGCAGTAGTAATCTTTGATTGAGATTCCAAGGTTGCTTGGTTTAGCTGCCATCAGAGGACTTGGAGAACGTGTTGAGATTTCAAAAGCAGTTTTTAAGTAGAAGGCGTTAATAGCTCCCCCCTTGCTGGTTTGGAGTATTTTTTTTTGACTAAAAAGGATAAAACTGCACAGTTTTCAAAAGGAGATGATCCACTTGCAAATCTAATTTGTTCTGGGCTTAAGGCCCTTTCCACACGGGCGCGAGTGGGGGTGAGTGTGTCGGCATAAACAATCACAACACACACCCCGGAACCATTTGCACGGACAGTCCCAGTAGGGGTGCAGGCGGTGGCGCAGCCTTCGCACAGGCTGTGCCGTCCCTGAATGCCGTACCTCTGTCTCCTGGCTTCCGGCGTGTCGCAGAGACCAGGGGACACCCCCCCGCAGGCTAGAGTGGCGGCTCTGGAATAGCAGGTCAGGGGGCGTGTCCTCTGGCCTCTGCGACGGGCTGGAAGCCAGGAGACTGAGGTACGGTGTTCGGGGAAGGTGGGGGAAAATGGCACCTTCTATCCGCTGCCATTCGCACAGCAGCAGTTGGAAGACGCCACTGTGGCGTTTTTGTGCCACTCAGGCGTTGCCAGCATGGCGCTGCTGTGTTGCAGCAGTGCCTGCTGTGTGAACGCCACCCCAGGGACGGCGTTTTTAGCGTCCCTGGGGTGCTGTATTCCACCGTACGGAAACAGCCTAAGATTCCTTTTGTTAGTATCCAATGATTCAGTCTTAAAACAAGATGCTTTGCATAAAGTTTACCAGGCACTGATAATAGACTGATTGGATGATAATTGGATGGTTGATTCATGTTCTCTTTTTTTAAAATGGGATTAATTATTGTGTTTTGCCAAACTGGGGGAAGGATTCCATTTTGATTTATTAGGGTAAAAAGATTGGTCAGTATTGGCGCCCAACAGTTTTTATAATATTTGAATAGGTCTGGAGGGATAGCATCTGGAACAGTATTGCCCAGGGAAGAAATGTCGGTATAGTCTCCAGCATTTGGAAATTCAGATAGATCGACCATTTAAAATGATTAAATAAAAAAAGAGCATAGGTCTGAAAGATTGTGGGCCAGTTCTGTGATTTTAGAGTCTTTAGAATTTCTCTTGACATAAAGGAATCCCAGAATCATCTCCAAACCAAGAGCCTCTTCTAGGACTTCATTATTAGATCCAACTCTAGCATTTAGATCTCCTGCCAGAATCAGTTTCACTTTGGAATGTTGACTTTTAAGAGAGTCCACAAATTTTATGAACTTAGGCCAAAGTTCATCTGTTACTTTAGCATCAGGTGATGGACGGACATTTATGAATATTTGTGAATATTATATCTTCAGATAGTAAATGAAACAGTAGGGCTTGAGCAATTGGAGGTCATGTACTTAATGGGGTGATTACTAATTCTAATGATGATTTTACCAATATACACACTCCAGCTTTTAATCTTCTTTTGTTTATTCTATACCCTGGAAGGGCATATGAGATATATCCGGGTATGGAAATATTTACATCAGTCTATGTTTCTTGAATCAGGATGATTTCATGAACAGAAATGAAATCAAGAAAATCTCTCTTTCCGATCTAACTTTTCCATCCAGCCACATTCCAAGATATCGTGCTTAAGGTATGCAGTTTTAGTCAATTGGGTGCAATAAGGTCTAATTGTCCTTGAGTATTCATAAATATACAACCATTTTCCTTCCAAGTGGTTTATTGCCCTGAAGTTACTTCTCTGCCAGGCAGTCAACATTTAAAACATTCTCATCTGTTAAAACTGTATAATGGTTAGCACTAAAGAGTGAGAAAAAGTCTGTTATTTTTAGGTGCTTAGATATGGAAGGGGTGGCATCTCCGGCGTCTTCAATATCTCTTGGCCGTTTCTTCTGTCCCATAATTAACTCATAGGTTTAAATTTAACACTGAAAATAAAAAGATGACTGCTTGGCTTTAATCTTTAAAACAGTGAAGACTGAAATAAGCAATAAAATAGTTTCTTACTGGGTTCTTATCAGAGCTTGACAAGAGGCAGCTGCTCCCATCAGATGCTATCAAATGCGGAATATATTGAGCAGTGAACTCAAGCGATTGTATGTAGATAATAAAGAGAAGAACAATACATCTGTGTTAGAAAACACAATCTCCTCTTCTGCAAATGACTGTCCACAAATACAGTGTCAACATGTGGAAAGTCAGAAGTATGGCTAGAAATAAAGAGGAAGGTTGTACACGTCCCCGGTCACCCTGGAAATGTTCTTGTCACTGACCTACTTTCAAAGAGTGTAAGGGGGGGGGGGGGTAGCTCACCTGCAAGAATGATCAGATTTCTGCACAGTACAGACCATGCAGGTCTGATGCCAAATTCGAAACAACAGTAACAGCATTCAGATAGGCCTGGTTTTGAATGGGATAGCACACGGGCAGCAGTTGCACACAGGAAGTCAGTCCCCCAGCTCTGCCTTTCTCCACATACCTCCAGAGGTGGGATCCCACCAGTTCTCACCACTTCTCTAGAAGTGGTTACTAATTTTTTTGAGTGCTGAGAAGGGGTTACTAAAGCAACCTCCCTGCCCAATAGGGACTGGAGGTGCGTGTTTGAATCCCACCACCATCGGAACCTGTTATTAAAATTTTTGGATCCCACCACTGCATACCTCCACTGTTACTACTGTGACACCCCTCACCCTTTAGAAGGCTCTCTGACCCCGCCTCCAGACACAGAAACACACACAATCAGTGGCCTTTTAATTTGTAGCTTTGAGACCTGCCTTCTCTTGAATGTGGAGCTGCTGTTTTATTATGGTCTTTTTGTGTTAATTGGATTTATTTGTTTCCTTTAAGTGAGTTTAAAAATGTTGCTAAGTCTGGGTAGGGAAATACTTAGAGGTTTTTGCGGGGTGGAGTCTGGGGAGGGCGGGGCTTGGGAAGTGGAAGGGAGGGGCCTCAGTAGGGTATAATTCCGTAGACCTCTCTCTTTTTTTTGAGTTCTGTGTTGAATGGATGCTTCAATGCTTCACAGCCTCATGATGCATTCTATAACCCTCATATACTCGAAACTTCAAAGATTGCCCCCCCCCAATAAAAGAACAAACACAGAAATGCTGAAAAAAACAGGCAAAGGGGAACTGAGTGAATTTAGAATATGGCAGCGAGGGTGAAGTTCAGGGAAGCAGAAAAGCATGGGGAACATACCGTATATACTCATGTATAAGTTGACCCGTGTATAAGTCGAGGCACCTAATTATACCACCAAAAACTGAGAAAACTTACTGGCTCATGTATAAGTCTAGGGTGGTAACTCCAAAGCAGGCAAGGGCAGGGAAGAGCCAGGGCGCCCGCTCCCTACCGGATCGCTCCCCCCCCCAGCCGCCTCCTGGATCCCCACAGCAGCCCCAGCCCTTGGCTACTCTGGCGTTTCCTTGCTTGCAAGCAAGGAAATGCCAGACAGAGCGGGGGCAGGGAAGAACCGGGGCCATCCATGATGCCGAGCACACACCTGTGGGGCGCCCAGCAGGCTCCTGCCCTCCTCCCCACCAGAGGAGCTTAAGCAATCTTTGGAGCATTGCCCTTTTAAGAAAGATAGACACAGGCTGCCCGGAGTGACAGCTTCCCTGAAACCGAGCCTGCAGAGCCTGCGGGGAAAGAAAAAAATGACTGAGTGAGTGAGGGGGGGATCGAACGGCAGTGGCAGGTGGGACAGCTGCGAGCAGAGCTCACTTTTTCAGCACAAAAAATGTGCTGAAAAAGTTGACTTATACGCGAGTATATACGGTAGTAAATAGACCACACAGCAACTGAAAATGTTTTTAAAATATTTCAACCAGAAAATAATTATAAAAGAGGTTTCATTTAAAATGTTTTGAGGCTGAAAACAAAACACTTGGGAGCAAAAACAATGCAGAACTCCATGGAGGAAATGTCTCAAATTTTTAAAAGTTTGTGTGGAAAGGGCCACCCACACAATGGCCACACAGGAGGCAGAGCCCAAGTGTACTAATAAAATGGAGTGTGAGAGAGACTAAACCAGTGCTGAGATAGCTGTAAAGATCTCAGCAGTGCTGATTCTCTTCACAGTCGTTTGGCCTTGACTGCATTCCTTGACTCGGGCGGCGGGCCAGAATCTGCGGCAACCACACTGTTAGAGGGCTTATCTCATAGAGCAAGATGAGGATTCCGTTCCCATGAGAATGGGGCTGGAGACACCGGGAGGGGGATGGGACAGGGGATGTTATAACCTGTAGTTTTAGCGGGAAGTCCCATTCCTGTCATGCCGTGTGTGTGAGCTTTCTAAGATGTCTGAATAAACGGTCTTTCAACCAAAAGCCTTTTAATTCCGCCTCGTTGGAATTCTAGAACAGTACTTACGTACCTCGTTGGAATTCTAGAACAGTACTATGCTGCCCAAACAGTGGACAATGTCAATTTAGTCTGCATAGCCAATAATCCAATCTCCAATGGACAATCACAGAACCATAGAGTTGGAACCATACAAGCTATCTAGTCCAACCCTTTGCTCAATGCAGGAGCAAACTAAAGAATCCCTGACAAGTCTTCATCCAGCTGCTGCTTAAAAACTGCCAGCGAGGGGGAGCTCGCCACCTCCCTAGGCAACTGTTTCTACTGCTGAACGATTCTTACAGTAAAAAAAAAGTATTCCTAATATCCAGCCACTATGTTTCTGCTTGTCGTTTAAACCCATTATTGCAAATCCTATCCTTTGCTACTAACAGGAACTGCTCCTTACAGGAACTAGTGGCTAGGAGCTTCACCTGATTTCCACCCACTTTCTAAAAATAATCGGGAGGCACCAGAGAAGTTGTGGGAGGCTCATTCCGCACACACAGAATAATGCACTTTCAAGCTGCTTTCAGGGCTCTTTGAAGCTGTGCGGAATGGCAAAAACAGTTGTGAAAGCAGCTTGAAAGTGCATTATTTTGCGTGTGCGGAATGAGCCGGAGAGTGCCATAGTGACCAAAGGGCCTATGTTGAGAACCTCTACACTTATCATTCCCAACATACTGAACTGAGGGACAGTATTTTTCCAAAGCCCTTTGAGATAATATCTGAACCAAAGCCTGCCATATTCACAGTTCGTTTAATTAGCTCATCCTGTTCCTCTTATGTGAGTCTGTAGTAAGTGGCCAACCAAACACCAGCTGTTGCTGAATGGAAAATCCTGGGACAGACATGTTGCTAGCACAGCATATTTGCTAAGGCTCCTGTTTTTCATTCTTTCTTTTCATGAAGGCAGTACATAAAAAGAGAACTGTTGTTGTTTTATAGAAACCGGTTGGCTTTTGCTGCTCCTTCCCTGCCTGACGTTATAATCCTTGCTTGTGACACAGTAAATGTTTCCATAGCTCCTACCGGTGAGTGCCAAAACCAGGGGATCAAAACTTGATCCACAAAATGCCACTTGCAGTGGTACCTCCCATAATATTGTATTGGTTTACAGTCTTGACAGGCTAATTTCAGCCAAGGAACATTAAATTTTCCCGCATACATGGGAGGAGCGCGCTTGGAATAATCCCTCAGAGAACCCCCTGTAGAATTTGAGGTTTATCATTCCTTCCCACTCCCCAAAAAGTCCATTATCTTGCTGGCACTTACTTTGGATATGCCAAATTATGCTTGATGCCGACAACACTGTCAGAAAAAGCTTCTCTTTTTTTTTCTGAAAGTGCTCCCTCCTGCTTGTGATGTTGTTGTACGTGTTGTACGTTTGGTCATTGACCATAAATAAAGACTTCACTACATGTCCCATAGCTCAGTGAAAAACAAATGATTTCCTGCAAAAGATCCCAAGTCCAGTCCTGATATCTCCAAGGGTTCCGGACTAAAAATTTCCATCACCACCTTCAGACCCCAAATTTTGCTACTAGTGAATAAGGGGAAGGTGTTGCTAGAAGGGGTAGAATAAGGGGAAGGTGCTGCTAGAAGGGGTAATTAGCAAAAATTGCTGATTTAGGTTAGTCCAGGGATCTGCAACCTGCTGCTCTCCAGATGTTCATGGATGACAATTCCCATCGGCCAATTGGCCATGCTGGCAGGGGCTGATGGGATTTGTCGTCCATGAACATCTGGAGAGCTGCAGGTTGCAGACCCCTGGTTTAATCCAACCTAGGATCGGCAGAGGGGCAACAACCACATTCCCTCCCAAGAAAAAGTCTGATCACCATTGCAATCAACAGTAAAGAGCCAATATTATATAACTTGCCCACCGAAACTTGCAGCGCGTCAAGCACCTAGTCAGTTGCATGCTGACTGGATATAGAGAAGAGAATTTTTCAAGCTACGTTGAACATTGCAATATTTTCAGGGACGCGGTGCTTCATTCAGAACAGAGCCAAACATTCTCTGGGTGTGAAGTGCTGTCAAGTTGCAGCCAACTTACGGTGACCCCAGAGGATTTTCAAGGCAAATGATAAAGCTGAGGTCATTCGCCATTGCCTTCTTCTGGAGTGTCTTCCTTGGAGGTTTCCCTTTCAAGTACCGATCCAGCTTAGCTTCTGAGATCTGACAAGGTCAGGCCATTCCACATCCCACCAGACATTCTAATATCTGTATAATGCCTTGGACGTTGACTTTCATAGGGCTCTAGCTTCTCATTCAGCTCCAAGGTCCAATGACCCATCCCCTGGACATTGCTTCTGTCATTGCCTCCTGCCTCTCTAATCCTGTTCTGCTTCTGATTATTTCCTCTTGTTTTCTCCCTTTCTACTGTGAAAAGCTTGAAAAAATTCTGAATATTCCAAACAGGATATGGAATAAGGATTGTGTAAATATATGCACACCATCTTCCAAAGGCAAAGTCTGGTTTTCCTTGGCATGGGAAGCTGGGAGGTTAGGGTGCAGCTGTAAGCCTAGAGCGGTGCCAAAGAAATTCTGATTAGACATCTGCCTCAAATATGCCAATTAGGGGCACTTCTAGTGGCATCCATGTGCAGGGATAGGGTAAAAATTTCCTTCTCCTTGATATGGTTGAACAGAACTGTAGTCAAATCATTTTTAATTACTAGAGTTTTAAACCACTGGGTGACCACAACCTCACAGATGCCACAGAGCTGTTATTCTTGGCCATCTCACTTCCTATCGAATACTTGTGTGAGCAGATCATTTGCTTAAATCCACGAGTGCTGTTTTAATTTTATTTATTTAGAACATTTATTGGTGACTTTACTTTCGTACAAAGTTCAAGGCAGCTTAGAGCATGGATAGAACTCATAAAATAAATTAGAAACACAAGAGCCAACATTCAAGATAATAATTCAGGGCTGCTGATAAGCGGAACCTAATGTAGTCCTAAATAAAACCATATTCAACTGCCTCTTAAAATCGAAAGTGCACCTCTCTGGGTTCTCTTGATTGTTCCATAATTATGGGGCTGCCGTTTAAAAGGATCTTCTCCATGGACTCACCAAATCAGCTTATTTAATTGTTGGGAAGGTCAGGAGGGCTTCTTCCCGGCATTTTAATTGCCTATTCCTTTGGCTTGGATATATATAAAATAAAAACTATCTCTCTCTCCAGACTGGGGCAGCCACCAGTTGGGGCAGGGAAGTCTCCATTCTCCATTCCTTCACCTTCTGGGAGTATAACAAGCAGAGGTGGGATCCAGTAGGTTCTCACAGGTTCCCGAGAGTAGGTTACTAATTATTTGTGTGTGCAGAGAGGGGGTTACTAATTGGTGATTTTGCCACGTGATTTTTGCCTTAGTTACGCCCCTCCTCTTAGCAGTAGCGCGCAGAACTTGAAGCAGTCTAGCAGGAGGTGCACAGGCATGCGTGGCAGCCTGCGCCTGCATGCATTAGTTTCCTGCCCAAGGACCGGTGCAGTGGCTGCATCCTTGCCACAGCCCCCGCCCAGGAATGCCCCGCCCCTAGAATGCCTGGCCATGCCCCCGTCATGCCCCGCCCAGCTCCATTGGTGCTACCCCACAGTTTGAATCCCACCACCATGGGAACCTGTTACTAAAATTTTTGGATCCCACCCCTGATAACAGGGCTGAGAAAAAGGGCTTCTTGTCACCAAACACTACCATTCTTGAAGCACCTCAGTCCTTCACAGGAAATAGGTGGGAAACATCTGGCAAACCTAGTCAGGGAGTGGTTTCTCTGACTTGGTGTGATATTGGACAGTGTGTGTGTACGTGGGGTGTGTGTGTGTGTGTCATCTCTTGCACCATGTTATAAGCTTTTGTGAGTTGTCTCACTTATAAGATAACCTTGAAAAAATTGTTGGTCTTTAAGGTGCTCAAACTCTTTAACTTGCTCAGACTCCAATTTTATTTATAAACAAAACATTTCTAAGCTCTGGATGTGAACTTAACATCTGTGTTGGCCCCTTGATAGCTTATTATTCACCGACCCATGCTCAATTCACAAGGTTCTTGATTTGAGCATGCAATTTTAAAAGTAAACTAGTCTAGATATAACTTCAGAATCCAGTCTTAGAAGAGTGAATGTCTTCAAAAGTGAAGTCTTCCAAGAGATCTTTTGGAAATACAGGTATAGTTTTCATATATCTTGCTTTTCCATCTATCTTGTATGATTTAACATTCAAGATAAGTAACTTTGCAAAATGTCTAATATATGATATTGTGGAAGGATGTCAAATTATGTCATATTAGAATTTTTTTAAAAAATAAACCTTCAAAACCAAAATGGCAGTAAAAGTAGAGCTACCGATTCTGTTTGCCATCCAATGTCAAACCGTGAAAAACCACCACAGATTTATTGGTCGCAAATTACTGGGAATGTGAAATGAATTAGACTGAGTAAAGGACCCTATCTTTATGGATTTCAGCACATTATTTGTGGAGACAGCATGAAAAAACACTGAGCCTGCTAGTAGCCTGTGGATGAAAAATGGGCTGGGGAGTTCACATCAATCTGTCTAATGCAACCTCCAACTCCTCCTCCTCCCCCACGGCTTGTTGGCCATAACAGAAATCCTCTTCCATGAAACTGTTAGGACTCAAAGGATTCCCCTAGTGTTACTAGCCTCCGACAGGGGTGGGGGGCAGACTATTCCTGGGAATTACCATAGATCTCTAGATTACAAAGATCAGTTCCTCTACAGAAAATGGCAGCTTTGGAGGGCAGAGTGTTTGGAATTCATATTCTGCTGAGCTCCATTCCCACCCTAAACTCTGTCCTCCTAGGGCCCACCCCGAAATCTCTTAAGAATTTCCCAAGCCAGAGTTGGCAACTCTAGAATGTGTACTTCAACATGTAGAAGGTGACCTCCACATTTGTGGAATTAATTAAGTAAACCATGGGTGGGGTGGGGGATCAGTGTGGATACACGTTACAGAGTCTTTCCATTCTGATCTATTTTAGCATTGCACCCCCTGCTCTTGGAACCAGTAACATGTATATTTGCTGTCATCCCATGCTTATTTGCACTCACATGCACCCACAGTTGCAAGAGGCAAGTACAGAATTAAATGAAAGTAAGAAATGCAATCACCATTTCAGCATGGTGGAAACAGTAATATATGAACCATTGTGGGTGGTATTCCCTCCTTCCTGGATCAATCTGGTGATGAATCCAGTGGCAATAATCCCCAGCCAGGAAACAGAATCGTGTAGCTTCTGACCCCATTTTTTTCAACTAAACTAGTGCTTCCAGTATCATGCAAGTATCAGCCTAACAGTAGGACAATCCTGGAATTGTGCAACAGCATGTTCACACTATCTTAAACATAGCACTCCCTTTGAGTGGTGTTGATGGTATCAATCAGATTGTTAAGGTATAAAGATTGTTTAGGTATAAAGAGAACAACTCAGCAGCGCCTGGCCGACTCAAAGGTCTGGTGGAAAAGTTCAGTCTTGCAGGCCCTGAGGAACTGTTCTAGGTCCTGCAGGGCCCTGATGGGTGGGGGTAGAGCATTCCACCAGGCGGGGGCCAGGGCAGTAAAAACCCTGGCCTGAGTCAAGTTCAGCTGAACTGAGAAGGGCCAGGAACCACCAACAAATTTGCCTCAGCAGAACGCAGAGGCCAGACAAGGGAATAGGGGGAAAGACGGTCCCTAAAGTATGAGGGTCCCAGGGTGTGATAGGCCTTAAAGGTCATCCCCAACATCTTGAAGGTGATCCGGTACTCTACTGGGAGCCAGTGCAGTCAGCATAGTGCAGGAGAGATGTGATCCTGGATAGAAGCAAATTATTTGCTTATAACTAGGGATGGACAGTAGAAAAAAGCAATTTTTCAATAATTTATATTTTAAATTGCCATCAGGGAGCAATGCAAATAAAAATGTTAAAACTAATCTCTATTCCCATACTGATACTGTAATAATATGTATATACAATTAAACTGGCTGGTCCCAGTGGTTGCAACGATATCCATGTGTGTGCTTATAGTCAGTAACTTTAGCTGCCAGAGTTCATATTCTCTAGGTGGTGAGACTAAGAGGGGATAGAGACATCTCAATTGTTATGCTCTTTAGTTAAGGATATTGGTTGCATTTCTGTCTGTAAGATACACATGTATGTGACAGAGGCCCTTATTGTGGGACCCTAGTTCACCTGAAGTTGAACTAGGTTTTTTTGTGGTGGTGCCCCCTTTTTCATTTTTTTTGGTTCCCCCCCCCCACCGTTTTTTCCTTGGTGCCCTAAGCACATTCTTATTGTGCAGAATGGTGAATCCAGGGCTGGTGAGAGGTCATGTTTATTTAGACATGTGGTGATCTTCCTCCCCATGTGGAGAAAATCCAACAGACCGTGAGAAGAGTTATTGGTAGTGCTGACTGGGGTCCCATCAGAGCACACTTATCTATATGGGTAATTTAGGATGCATTTTTAGGTAAATTTGCAAACTGCATCACCACCTTGCGTTAGCTTGTAAATTTACAGACTTTGGAATTGCTAAATTGTAAATCTGTGGAAATTGGAGTATTTAAATATTGTATACTGGTTTTATATTGTGTTATTATTATGTCGTTAATCACTCCGAGCCCATAAGGGGAGGGGTGGTATAGAAATCTCATAAATGAAATGAAATGTCTATTTGAAATCAGCTGGTTGGCAGAACCTGTTCTCTAGAAGGAAAGTGAGATGAAAATCACACCTAAACGGTCCTGAATAATGTTTACACTGTTCTAAAGTGTGGCATCAGGTGTGGCCTAAGAGAGAAACAGTTCTCAAAGATATAAGAGCAGAATTTTGAGAACAATTGTAATTATTTTAAGAGCCTGCTGTTTTTCATTGTTTTGAAATTAGATTGAGAAAATACACCAGGCAACTTTGCTTTCTGTTTTCTCCCACACAAGAGCCTGCAATAGCAGTTATCTCCAGTTAGCTGCAAAACAAGGCATGGGCCTTGTACTCATTTCCTTGCATAGGAAAAATAACTTTTAGAGACATGGATAATGACCTACTTATCTTCTGTTCGCTAAGATGACTTAGCCTTCATCTGCTTCTGCTTCTGAATGTTTTGCAAGTTTATTACTGATTAAAACTGCTTGGTTCTTGCAGTCTTCTCCAGAGCAGACAATCTGAGTGGGAATTGTCACCATTATCTACCAGTTTTCATGGTGTTTTTGAATATTTCCCTCCTTTCGCATATATTTTACTTTTAAATGTGTTACTTCACATCATCGCAGAGTCAAGTGTGAAAAAGTACGAGCGGAACTCTTCAAGAAACCTAAAATAAGAACTCCAAGAAGAATTAACTACTTTATTAATCCAAGCTCACACTTCACAACATGCCAGAAATAATGGCACTTGAATCAACAAGGCCCGTAATTGCGATAGGGGGCAGGGCATGTGGTGAACTCCGGGCAAGGAGCATGCATGACCCTGGGTGGCCAAATGGTGGAGCCTGACCATCCGGCAATGATGTGCATCACGGCCGGGGCAATGGTTGGAGCACGCTCCCTATATATTAGGCAGCACGGGGTTGTTTCAGTCTCTTTCGTGCCTTTAGCAAACTGATCCACCCTCCCTCCCTCTTCAGGGACTGGGTTTTCAATGGTGCTGCTACTCAGTCGCAGTCCTGGCGGCTTGGGTAGAGGAGCGCATCCTGGTGGGGAGGCCGAAATCACGCGCCGGACCTCCCTGCGGTTGGGGGCCTCCAACGGAGGCTTTGGGTGGTTTGGGCTCATGGAGCATGCCACGGAGGCCTCTGGAGGTGAGCCCGACACCCCAGCAGTTAGGGGGCCACAAGGGGGCAAACGCATGGCAGCCTGGTACCTCTCTGTCCTCCCCAATTGGATTGGGGCTGTTGCCGGTTCAGTTGGGATGCTGCCCGACTGTAAGATGTACTCCTCTTGCTCGCCCAGCTTCAGCATTAATAAAGGGCTGCAGCCCAATTTAATCCAGAACGTATCCTGTAGTTATTCACCTAGGAAAGATCTGCACATCTGCCTGCAAAATTCCTAACCAGTCAAGACCCAATGGAGCTCAGTAAGTTTCTTGTGTATCTTCTTGGATTGATTTTTACCATAGGGGCACCCCTTCTCCATACAGTTCTCTGAATGCTTTAGCTGAATGAGGCTGGAAACAGATGACAGCCCAGCCTTACCCCACAAACACACACAAAGTTGTTTGCTCATGAAATACGCACTAATGTTTTTGTCATTATTGTTATCGCTGGACAAACAGTGTTTGAAGGCAATGGAATACTTTCTTCTCTTGCAAGTGGTCATATTTAAAGTTCCTACTCACATAAGAAAACAAGTTTTAAACAGAATGAAGGAATGAGAAGATGAGCATTAAAAACATCAAATAAGAAAATACAAGAGAAATAAAGATATTGAGACTTACAGAAAACAGAAGAGATTTAGAAAAAAACTAAAGTTTTTGAAAGAGAAGACATTTGAACATGCCAATAAACCAGGCCGATATTTAACATGGTGGCTAAGGAAAGAAACTGTAACGGCCATTAAAGGGAATGGTATATCGGTACACTCTGAAAAGCTAATACAGCAACAGTTTAACTTCTATTTCTCTTTGGCTATATAAAAAACAAAATGTGGATGAAAAAGCATTAAGAGACTATTGCTCAAACACACATGAAACAATTCAACAATGTTTAATATATAATTAATGGGTTAGTAAAAATGCTTAGAAGTATATAAATGATAAAGATTTAAAAATCTTTTAAAGTCTCTCTAAAGCTGTTTCTGCACAGGCCAAAATCACCAGTGTCGGCCTGGTAAAAACACCATTTTGGGGGGAAAGTTTGCATGGCTGCCACCTCCAAATCGAAGCATCGCTGCCCCCCCCCCCGATGTTTTGCTCACCGAGCAAGGCTTTTTGAAAACAGCAACTTCCACCTGGTGCCGAGTTAATGGCACTGGGTATAAGGCACCATTTTTTTGGCCCTCTGCATTTGTTTTTAAAACTTACCTCCTCTTCCTGCGTTGCTCCATAAGGATGAGGGGACATGCCTCCTGCCCTCCAGCCCCTGGGGCATTGCCAGGGCCATGGGGGGTATCCCCTTGTCCTGACGGAGCAACATAGGAAGAGGGGGTAAGTTTTAAAAACAAAAGCAGCATGCCTTGTGTAGAGGTGCCACCACGAGGGTGTGGGAGCTCCGGGGCCGCCAGCACACAAGTGTGCAAATGACCCCAGGCTGCTGCCAGTGTCATGTACACTGGCATTCCAGTGCTCCCGGGGCCCGAAAATGGCCACTCAGAAAATGTTATATTGGAATCCTCTATGTAATATGTACTTAATATAATGAGGGGTAGATCTTTCTCTTTTTTGATGTAATTATGTCTGTTTTCTATTATTCTTTACTTGTTTTTTCCTCTTGTACGTTTAATAAGTGTTGAAAATAATAAAAAAATTCTAAAATAAAAAAACAAGTGTAACAAAGTGTTAGATCAGGGCCTTTTCTATGGCAGTCAGGCTGCAGAAGGAGGTACACTGTGCCCTTATCAAATTTGCCTTTTCTTGTTATTTAGGAAAGAAACAGAAGAGTTTCAGGGCACTTTTATAGGACTGAAGTACTGGGGCAGCTTCTTTGTCAGCATTAATATTTTCAGTGCATTTAAAAATCTGAAGATATTTATTAACTTTTACTATTTTACTCTTTTTACAAGCTTCTTAAGATCAGGAGAGCATATATATATACAGAGAGAGAGAGAGAGAGAGAGAGAATAAACAAATGAAAGATTATTTAGGGTTTTTTAAAACTATGAAGTAATGGCATGGGAGAACTGATGCCACGTTGTTTCCCATGGCAAGGGTGAGCTAACATCCATCTCTTACAGTCTGTTTGCATAATTTATCACTGAGACAGTTATCATTGTTTTATGTATCATCTGCCCACCAAGTTAAAATCACAGTTGTGTGTACTAAAAGCCATAGAAACTGGCGTGCCTTTTTGGCACAGAAGTCCAAATGGGCTGTATGTATTTGTATGAATGAAAGCAACAAGAATCAATTACTTTGTAAGTGACCATGACTATTTTATTTCCAGTTGGGTAATGGAGGGAAGCAGAGGGATGAGAACATGCAAAAACAGACCATAGGAGAGAGTCCCATGGAAGTAATGAAGACTCAAAAAAGTGATTTCTCTCACAAGAGGTGGCACCCAAAATGAGGAACTGGGAGGCCCTAGAAGGTAATGATATCAGTGGAGAGCTTCAACGTGATGACATACAAATGGTTTGATGAACTCATAAGTGATGGGGGGGGGGGGTTAAGAAAAGAAATTGCATGTCTTGAGAAGTGAAAATTGACTTTTCCCTCTCCTGAATAATTTCTACTGTAACCTTTCACAAGCAGTAAAAGGGGAATTTGTAAGTAAAAAATACGTTAAGTGAAAAAAAAGAATCAAAACATTTAAACTAAGTCACCTTGTAAGACTGTAAGTTTATCCAAATTAACAGCTTAGCAAATGTCATAGCAAAACAGCTGAAACTTGTAAAAACAACAATTTGAGACTTGGGGCCAAATGCAAGATTCACACACACCCTCTCCACTCACCTATCCCCAAAAGTACGCAGAATAACTCAAATTTAAATGTCAGCATAAAAGACCAAATATATTTTTGAAACAAAAAAGCCTGTAACAATGTCTCTTTTTAAGTTGCATTTGGCATTCCCTTAAATGGTCACTTCCTAAAAGATAGGAGATCCTCCAGAATTGATTCCAGGGCATCAGAAGGAACCTGAGCAGGAAGAATGCCATTTGGGGAGTCTGTTGAGTGTCCTTCATTCAAAACCAGATATGTTTTTCTAAGGAGTTCAATGCAGATCCAAATCATTGCTGCAGCTCACATGCACAGCTAGATTTATTGTGCAAAAGCACATTCAGTTAGGGCTCTGGGAAGGGATAAATTCCCCCATGTATCTAAAAATAATATTTCCAAATATGTTGGTGATTTGAAGCATTAACATGGAGTGCTTCCATTGGAATTGGAAAACCCCAGTTATTCAGAGAATCCCTAGTGACATTTGTCTAAAACTCGTGAAGCATGGCTCTCGACTTCTACCCGCACAAGCATGGGCATTTCCTGCTTCTTTCATGGGAGTAGTCTTCTCTACCACTCACTCCCTTTGTGAACCAATGTCAAATGAAGGACACGATGCCCTATCTCTACCATTGCAGATCATATTTATACAATGCATAAATCCATGTTGCAACTGTGCTTTTGCACATTTCTCAGGCCTCTTCCATACATGCAGCATAATCCACTGTCAATGCATTTTGCAGCTGGATTTTACTGTGTGGAATAGCAAAATCCACTTGCAAACAATTGTGAAAGTGGATTGAAAATGCATCATTCTGCATGTGTGGAAGGGGTCATAGTCTTTCAGGATACCAATCGAACCCTTCATCCCCACCAATGGGTTTACAAGATCCAATTTTGATTATGCTTCTCAGCCTTGTGCTTCTCAAACCCAGGAAGTTCCCTTTCTTTTGTGTCCTCTTTCCTCAAAGATGCACATTTGCAAAATTATTTGTGCATCCACTGCACACAAATGGTGTAAAAGTAGTGTAAAAGAACCAGAACCAAAGGAACACAAAAGGAAATGGGAGAGGGAAGCTTGGGCTGCATGCAGTGATTACATGCAGAAAGACAAACATGTTGGAGGAAGTCAAGGGTCAAGCACTTAAATGTCACTCAAGGCTGAAGAGGTGTCTCCAGGGAGCATGTAAAATCTTATAATCACAGGCTATCATTTGAGGTCACTGCACAAATACATTCGCTTTCCTTCGCTCTAACATTAATCAGCTGCTTCAAATTGTGTTGTGACTTCAATCTTGTACTTTACATTATGAAAAAATACAAAGTAGAAGAAGTAATAATATGATTTTGTCATGCTCCTATCTCTCTGTAACCTCAACTCTTGGAAGACTTCTCAACCAATTTTGTTTCAATATGAGTCATTTTTGTACAGCCTCCCTAAAACTCAGTAACTGGGGTAGATCACCATTGATAATACTCGCCAAAAATTCTCTAAAATTTCTAACCTGAAGAGCCTCCAAACTCAACAAAACAAGCTACAGTAGTAGTAAGTAATTGGTAAAAATGGTTGAAAAGTAGATCTAGCTCTTGATCTGACTTCATGAGCAAAACAGCCAGGATTGGAAAACACAGTGCCATTCTGATAATTAGTAATCATACTCATCACTAAACAGTATGAGGGAGCAATTATGAGAGACATCTCTCCCTCCCCACGTATTGGTTGACCAGGGCTACATTAATTTAGCTTTTGCCATTGGATCAACTAGGACCTGTATACACAACAACCCCCATTTACTCCTATGCTGGCTCAGGCACCCAAGGGTATATATTTGTTCACATTATTTATAGTCCTACTTTCTTACTGGGGCAGATTACATAGAATAAATCAAATACAATCTGTAGGATGAGACAGCTGATAAGCAGTGTGCTAGAAACCTTAACGCACAGTGATCTCTTTTGCTTTCCCTGCATAGGGAGAGAAAAAAAAATCACACTTTAACAGCTTTTGGAAACTGTGGGAATTCTCTGATCTGATGGCGCTGTGACTTTTGAAGAGGGAAAAATGTATGTATAATGGAGAATCAATCCCAAATGGAATGTATGCTCAATGCAAAGAGACCACAAGTTCAGACATGACCTTTGTCATCCTAGAGACATGAAGGGGTGGCTGTAGCATGTTAGGGTGAGGAAGGAATGACACTTTGTATGCACACAAAGGAATTCCTTTCATTATTATCTTCTTGACAATATTCCAGGTGCAAACTAAGGCAAGAGGATTCTTCTCTTTTCAGAGGGAAATGTATTCACCTACTGCACTGACACATCTGCGGGCCACCCATGCCTGGAAGAGGAACAATGAAGTGTGGGGGGAGGGGAAGTTTAAAATTGGCACTCCCCATCCCCTTTTCTGACAACTTTTTCAGAATGGAAAAAAGGTTTAAAGTGAGTGGGCAAGATGGAAACATATCTCTGATGAGTTTAACTGGCTGCTAGCAGCACCCAGAAGACGCAAGAAATGGTTGGACTGCTGTTGGGTCCAAAGCAACAACTCAACATCAGCCCAACTTGAATTTTAGGGGAGGGGATAGTGAATGGAAGACATTTTGAGCAATATGAAGAGTGCTCAGACCCATTTTGAGCTGCTTGTTTTCAAGGAGTTTTACATATTTTGATACACACAGTCAAACTTATTTCATTGACTTCATTCACATGTAATACCAAATATCACGACTTGACTCAGGTTTTGTGCTGCCTCCTTCTCTGCCACCTTCCCCAAGTTCTGGCAGGCTGTGATTTCCTCCTTCCTGTCTCATAGGCAAACTATCCCCCATTATTCCCTCCACGCTTGCCCTCCAAATCACAAGATTCTATCAGATAGGCAGATTCCCTCTGGTGCAGGTGACTTTCATTCCACATTTTACCCTCAGGTGAACAAAAAGCCTATCAGAGCACAGTGCAAGCTGGCTTCAGAGGTTCTGCCCAGGCTTCAGCAGAGCAAACACTCCATCTTTTAGGGCATTAGCCCTGTACCAATTGAGGCTGTCGTTTTCATCAACACTCAATTTGCAGTTTCAGTTGAGAGCATCCCCCAAGGTGCTGACTGAACAGTTAGAATGACCTACCCTTGGAAGAGAGAGACTGCCTGCTGTATCTGTGCAGGAGATAGGCTCATTCCGCACATGCAGAATAATGCACTTTCAAACTGCTTTCAGTGCTCTTTGAAGCTGAGCGGAATGGCAAAATCCACTTGCAAACAGTTGTGAAAGTGGTTTGAAAATGCATTATTTTGCTTGTGCGGAAGGGGCCTCAGTGATATGAGCTTACATTCTTAAGGGAAAATGACTAAACTGAAGCTGTCTTACTTTGGTCATATTATGAGAAGCAAGCAAAGCAAAGCCCTTATTGGCATAAATAGAACAACAACAACGACACATATAATGAGAAGACAAGTCATTGGAAAAGATAATAACGCTAGGAAAAGCTGAAGGCAGCAGGAAAAAAGGAAGATCCAATATGAGATGAATTGACTCTATAAGGAAGCCATGGCCCTTAGCTTGCATGACCTGAGCAAGGCTGTTAATGACAGAATGTTTGGGAGGACACTGATTCATCAGGTCACCGTGAGTTGGAAGCTGTTTGATTGCACTTAACACAGAGGCCCCTTTATGCAAGCAGCACATATCCCACAGCTGTCTGCTTCACTGTGGGTTTTCCCTGTGGGTTTTTGGTTTGAACAGGAGTCTTCTGCTACAAAGTGTCCCCATGCAGTCGCTGCCTCTGTTTATAAACTAGCAAAAGCAATAGGGAAAAGACGCGACTGCTGAGTCACTGGAGCAAAGGTTTCTCAAAAGGGGCTACTGCCCGCCTACCTTCTTTCACCCACCCCTACTCTCTGGAGCCTTTGAGAGCTGCCTGACAAGCAGCCTCCAGCTGGGGAGGTTGTCTGCTGTCCTTTTGCGTGTGTGCCATGGGTTTTACTATCATATCATTATTTTACTAGACCATAGGTGTCAAACTCGCGGCCCTCCAGATGTTATGAACTACAGTCCCCATCATCCCCTGCCAGCATCGTGCTGGCAGGGGATGATGGGAACTGCAGTCCATAACATCTGGAGGGCCACAAGTTTGACACCTGTGTACTAGACCATTTAACTGTTGTGTTAATTTTTAGGGTTGATTGCTCCTGTGACAGACCCACAACATTTTAAAAAAGGCTTTCTGAATGAATTTTTGACCCAAGAAGTGCTCACTGCGTGTGTGCCATGGGTTTTACTATCATATCATTATTTTACTAGACCATAGGTGTCAAACTCGCGGCCCTCCAGATGTTATGGACTACAGTTCCCATCATCCCCTGCCAGCATCGTGCTGGCAGGGGATGATGGGAAGGCTGTAGTCCATAACATCTGGAGGGCCACAAGTTTGACACCTGTGTACTAGACCATTTAATTTTTGTGTTAATTTTTAGGGTTGATTGCTCCTGTGACAGACCCACAACATTTTAAAAAAGGCTTTCTGAATGAATTTTTGACCCAAGAAATGTGAGTAACTTCTCTGGGGGAGGAGAAAGAAAACCAGAGAAGGGAGAGGAAAACTCGTGCTTTCAGAGGTTTCAGAAACCTTAGAGATTTTCTGATCCGAGGCATGGTGAGTTTGTAAATGTAAAGTGTGTGTGTTTCGGAGAATCCAACCTGAAGGGAATCTGTGCTCAATGTGAAGAAAACCACAAGTGTGTAAATGGACACACACACAACCCTTCAATCAGAAGTCATGTTCAGATTAGCAGCTCATAAAGAAACACAGAAGGATAGCTGCTCTGCGGCTGGAGAATCCTTAAACATTCATTTTCTTGACCATGAAATGGTCCTTTTCCAGTGAAGAACATCTCCCACCTGTAACCTGGACTGAAAGAATACTGCCAGAAGTATGTCAAATAACTACTCAGAGAGAATTTTTAAATGTAGTGCGGTGTAGCTAAAGCATCATTCTGGAATTCCACAAGTGCTAAGTCATACGGGGTAAAATAAAAATGTGTGTAGCAAGGAAACATTATTGGTATTGCCTCAGCAACTTTCCAAAACTTGAATGAACTGAGGTCAAGCATTTGCTTTTCAACTATGCTGGATATGCTCTCAAATGGTTGATTATGCTGAGCACATGGAAATCTTTGCATGCCCAAAAGCATTCAGTATATACATTCCTGGAATTCACAAGTGTTTTTCTTGATAACCCCTTTTAGAAAACTCCCAGAATTAGAACTATAAATTGAGAACTGATATTTACTATATAAAAGGGGGTGGGGGGAGAAAAGATGTCTACAGTAACATATGAGGTATCAACAATATGCTCCTTATGGCTTTGACATTTTGATATCTCAATGTATCTTATTCTGGGACAATGAAACAGTGAGCCTAATTCTTTTTCTTTGCTTTATCTAGTGGACATCTGATTTAAATTATATTGTGCCAAAACAACAGTAGTGTATTTGTCATGTTCAGAAGGGCCAAAATAATTTCCAAGCATTTGCTGCACCTGTGATGCATTTTCTGTTCATACCTCTGACACCCAGGGGTGGAGCGAGGGGAACTGCACCTAGGGCATGTGTGTGCCCTGTGCCCCTCCCTGCCCCCACCCCAGAACTCCCCCAGAACACCCCTGTCACGCCCCCACAGGGGTGCATACTTGGTGTGTCATGCCCCCCTGTCCCCTTGGCACTACGCTACTGCTGACACCAATATGAGTGATAAAAAAGCAACCTTCTCTTTAATGACACTGCAATTAGAAAAAGTGTGCAGAAAATAAAATTGGTAAATAATGCTGTGTCTGGAGTGGACTGCAGGGGATCATATCACTCCAGTCTTGGCCAATCTACACTGCATCCCAATTTACTTCTGGGCACATTTCAAGGTGATGTTATTGACCTTCAAGGCCCTATGTGGTTTAGGACCAACAAACCTGAATGTCCACCCACTCCCTTATTTATTTATTTATTTGTTTGATTTCTAAACTGCCCTCCCCCTAGGGGCTCAGGGCGGTGGACAACAATGATAAAACAACTTAAAAACATACCATAAAAACTGATTCGCAATAATAAGAATAAAAACCGGAACCATATCTTATCAGATGACGTCATCCTCCCCCCTCCCTACTTTTATGCCCACGGGAGGCCAGATGAAATGGCAGTGATGTTTTTAACCAGGCTGGCCAAATGCCTGGCGGAACATGTCCGTCTTACAGGCCCTGCGGAAACTCTACAGGTCCCGCAGGGCCCTGATCTCCCTTGGAAGCCTGTTCCACCAGGTAGGGGCCAGGGCTGTAAAAGCCCTGGCCCTTGTAGAGGCCAGCCTGATAGCTTTAGGGGCAGGGATCACCAGAAGGTCCTCCTCCAATGAACGGAGGGGCCTAGTGGGGCGATATGGGGAGAGGCAGTTTCGTAGGTATGCAGGTCCAAGGCCATGAATGGCTTTGAAGGTCAAGACCAACGCTTTAAACATGACCCAGAACTCGATCAGCAGCCAGTGCAGCTATAGGACCAGAGTAATCCGGTCCCTGCTCGATGCTCCCGTAAGAAGCCTGGCTGCCGCGTTCTGTATGAGTTTCAATTTCCGGATCAAGGTTAAAGGCAAGCCCACGTAGAGCGAGTTATAGTAGTCTAACCTAGAGGTGACCGTTGCATGAATCACAGTGGCTAGATCCCACAGTGGCTTATGACCCTTCTCAACCGTAATGGTCACATTTGGAGGCCTTGCCTTGGGTGACATTGCCTTCTGAGATTAGGTGGGTGAAAACTTGGGAGAGGGCATTCTTGGTCGTGTCATCAGAACTCTGGAATCTTCTCCCCAGAGAGATTCATCTGTGCCTTTCTGTGGCCATCTTCCCCCACTGGGGAGAAGTAATTTTTGTTTCATTTGGTGTTCTCTTAGCATTTCTTCCTTCCTGACCAATGTTTTGTTGTTTTTATGTTTTTGCATGTATTTTACCTCTGTTTTTAATTTTTATCATTTTATTATATTTTTAATTATTTTAATGATGATGGGAGTCATTTTAAAATGTTACTTTATTATGTGTACTTAAATCTGTTAGCTGCCTTGTCAGACTTTGTGAGGTTAGAAAGATGGTATATAACTTTTGTAAAATACATTTGTCTCTTCTGCTCAGCTGGAGAACACACAAGACATCTGTCAATGTGAGCAAGTCTGACCATACAGGAGTCAGCATTACACGGAAATGCTCATAGAGATGTTGAAACTATGTGGAAAAGAGTATGTTTACTTCATGCCAAAAAGCTTCTGAGGTTGTGGGTTCGAGTTGCAGCTGAAGGACCTTCTATTTACAAGGCAGTCTTGTTTCATTTTTCCCAATGACCTCTGGAAGTTTGACTGCGAATGGCATTATGGTTCATTCAGGCACTGCATGTTATGCCTTAGGATAGAAAAAGACTGTCCGTTCAGTCTGAAACATGATGTTATTTGAACCACAGGACTGATTCTTAACTATGTTTGAGTCCCAAACCAAGTTAGAGGGGAAAACAATGTATCCTTATTTCTGTCCTTGTTTCTATCCTTATTCTTATTTGTGCCCCATTCTTATTATATATTTTTAAACATATTAATTAGTTATCGATTGGATTTGGATTGTTTTATTAGGTCCTTTCCTCCTTGATTAATCACCAGTTGGTACATACGAAGATTGGAGCTCTGTAGATATTGTTTTATTGTAATTTTAATATTTATGAATTTTTGACTGTTTTAATACTTTTAAGTGTGAGCTGACCTGAGTTGACCCAAGTTGGGAGGGGACGGGATAAAAGTCTAATAAATAAATAAATTTAATGACACTTGAATTAATTATTCTCTCTCTCTTTCACCTACTTTCACTACATTCCCTTCTTTTTTTATATACTTGGGTGGTGGCCCTTGCTGAGTGTGTGTTTGTTTTGTGGCAATTGCCAACTTTGTTAACTTTGCTCAGGTGCCAAGAGAGAGAACATATCTCTCCTTATGATCTCTATTTTGAAATTATTACATTCCTCAATTTCTGGCTTTCCTGCCACAGGAAGATGAAGGAGACACAAGACAGATAACTATAGGCTTTAAGGAATGAGGTTGCACAGTCTCTCTTCCATATACTACCATTACAAAAATGTAACATGTAAAATATTAGCATAGCACAGCTGAAAATTTAGAAGCCTTCATAATAGCAAAAAGCAAGCCAGGAAAGAGGGAAGGGAGGTGATGTATGAAATTAGATGAACTGCAGTGAGAAAATTCAAACTCAACTTGGAACCCCTACTTGGTATAGAACACTATGGCCCAGCTAATGTTATGCACTACTCAGAATATGTATGGTACACTAATGCTGTAGTTACACCACTGTATTTTAAAGCGCTTTAACAAAGGTCCTTTATCTTTCATCTGAAGATTGTGATGAGATCTGTGCCTTTAAGAGGGAGTAGATGGGCGGAGTTAAGAGAACCAGGAAGAGAGGCTCACTGAGACTTCAGCAAACAACTGCAGGGCAGGCAGTGAATGGCTCCTCACATGTGAACATAGAAACACAAGGAGACCATACTACAACCCCACTGCACAGCTAAGAGCCCCAAGGTAACTGTTGTGTATAATGGGCCTTTGATTCCTAGAAAAACTTTCCTCCTAATTTGTTATGATGGAAGTAAGAACAATGGAAAACAAGGTCAGGCCATCCACATGTCTGAGAAGCAGAAAAGTTTTTTTTAATCCTCCACATAAAAGAAAAACATTTTAACAGACTAGAAAAACAGATGTCTTACATTATGCAGTTTTTGTTAAAGTATATATTTTAAAAACCTTGTAAAATAAATGTCCTTTAAAAAGAGTTTAGGGAGGAACAAAATAGGGTTCATAAAAAATCAAAGAGAACATTAATGTGATTGAAAATATACAGAATTGTCACCCCCAATCATGGTTAGTCTGTTAAACTGCCTTCTTTCAGTTAGAGTGCCAGAGTAGAGATCAGATAAGTCCACAGTTTCCTAACCACTGAACCATCAACTTCCTACCTCCACAAACAGATTACAGAAGAGAATCTTAAATCCACAAGGTAATGAGTGTAGCTAAAAGATCTCTGGGTTTCCCCACTCTTTTTGCAGCACTGCCCCTACTATATGGACAGTTTGAGTCCCAGTTGCTGAAATTAGTTTTAATTGGTAGGTGAGCCCTCAAAAAACCTTCAAAAAACTAAATCTTTGCACTCAGTATTTTCTGGTATTCCTCCAAATATAAGATTAGGTGTCCATGCTTCAGTTTGTACCTCCCCTGATGTAATCTAGCATCTCTCCTTGTTTTGAAGACCAATTTTACGATTTGCTGCTATAAGCACGTTCTGTTTCCCCCCCTCCGAATTTGTTGTATCCTTAGTTCCAAATCCTCCCGTTTCCCTTCTAAAACATTAATACTGTGGTTACAATCTTTAAATTTTTATTAGTTAAGTCTATATGATCTCTGTTAACAGATTTTCAATTTTTAAAAATCATATTCCTCTAATTTTTGTCCAATTGTAACTATCTTGATTTCTTTGAACTAACTGTTAATCTGTTTTAATGTTTTAATTAACAATTCTTCAACGGAATCAAACAATAATCGTTATTTTCTTTTTCATGTCTACCTTGCTCTTCCCTAAAGGGCCACACACACCCCTTTGAGGCAGATCAGCTGAACTTCAGTACTGGCACAGTGCTATGTGCCTTATAAACTATATCTGGGCCGAAATGGTATTTGTTTAAAATTGTACTTCCTGGGTTAATGTTATAAATGGTTTACTTACGGTTTACCTTTGTTTACTCAAATGAAGACATGAAGTTGCAGCAGGATTTATGTGGTTAACTGGTATTTCAAGGAAAGTGGAGAGTTGAGTCCCATATTTATTATCTTGATCTACAACATGCTTCTGAAACAAAGGGTGGAACAGGATTACTGACTAACCTTTGAAATTATTTTGAAAATTGTTAGAACATCGGGTTGAATCCAGACTAAACTGGCAATTTCCACTGATTCTCCCTAACTGCTGCAGACCCCCTTATGTCATTCCTCAGAGATTCATGTCCACCAGGATATGCATTATGTAGAGAACAGTGCACTACAGTGGGAAGGGGGAAGGCCGGAAAGTTTATTTCTGCCATTAGAAAATTTAGTCTGGATCTAACCCATTTTGCTGAGGCATTTCAGTGTAGAATTTTATCTGCAATATGCATCTCACCATGAGACAACACTGAATGCACCGAGGATTGTGGGAGTTATTCTTTTGTCAAGTTTCATATCATTGACATTGTTAGTTTCTTCTTTCCCCTGCTATGGAGAATCTGTACCTTGGCTTATGGTGGCTCTTGACATGGACACTAGTATGCAAACAGAAATTTCAGGCTGGCTGATTCTGGTGAAGGGAAGCAAGCACCAAAGAGTGTACATGAACCAACTTCTTCCATTGAAATGAATGAGACAACGTTTATATTTGAAAATCTTCATGAACTATGATAGTAGCATGAAAAATTGCTAGATTGGGTTGTTGGCTAATTGCTAAGAATCTGTGCTCCCAGTTCTAATATCTTAAAACCCACACACCCATGCAATGTATTTTAATGGTTAAGAAATAATACTTCTCAACTGTGATAAATTTGAAAGTCAAAATCAACAGTACCCAAAGTGATCCTTTCAGAACTAAGGAGGGGTGGGGCATAATTTCAATGTTGCATGGGATAATTGCTATTGTTTCATTCCTTTCTCCAAAAAACATAAAATGCAAATGGTTTATATTTTCCCAGGCTCCTAATTTCCCCATCTGTAATCCAACCAATTCATCTTCTGTGAAATCTAACCCTTTCTCTGCTTCATGTTTTATTCAGCATTTATTCTGAGGTGCTTAATTTGCCCCAATGGCCTGCAGAAGGGCTAAGAGTGCCCTGTGTAAGGAGAGATGCCTTGAAGGCTATTGTAGATGCCCTTTGATCTTGGTAATTTCACCAGAAGGAACTTTTTATTTCTGGGCCTAGTTACAGATCGCTCTTGCTGCTTTTATGGATTACACTAAATGTGAACAAAGACCTCTGAGAATTCCTCAGCACTTCAGTGTCTGCCATTTGCACAGCAGTTCTAAAGACTCTTTATAGTTTCCCAGCTAGCTGCAGTCATTTGTGTTATGAAATACAGGCATTAGACACAGCAGCTCCATCATGAGGCATAAGTGTTGCTTCTTTTCATATCCACATAAACACAACCTGCGTAGTTATGCAGGCATGCAGAGATGAACCCCCACAGCCATGCCGTGCATCTGTATAGCTATGCAAATGCAACCCACAATTTTAAAAAAGGAAAGGAAAAGGGGCCTGCCTGCAATGGGAAATGGCTGGTGGCTTTTCCCTGATCATGAAGGATGGGGTGAAAGGGAGGGAAATAAAGCGCCTCCTGCCTGGCTGTTCACTTGGGAGCAGCTCCAACCTGGGATTTTTTCAAAAGGATCACTTGTTTAGCTATTTCAAAAACCCAGCTAGGGAGCAGCAGTGACGTAGGAGGTTAAGAGCTCGTGTACCTAATCTGGAGGAACTGGGTTTGATTCCCCGCTCTGCCGCCTGAGCTGTGGAGGCTTAACTGGGGAATTCTGATTAGCCTGTGCACTCCCACACACGCCAGCTGGGTGACCTTGGGCTAGTCACAGCTTCTCGGAGCTCTCTCAGCCCCACCTACCTCACAGGGTGTTTGTTGTGAGGGGGGAAGGGCAAGGAGATTGTAAGCCCCTTTGAGTCTCCTACAGGAAGAGAAAGGGGGGATATAAATCCAAACTCTTCTTCTTCTTCTTCTTCTTAAATCGTTTTGGAGGTGGGACTTGTGTGAAGCATCCCCCCCCCCCCAAATGTGTTACATAGTGCCCTACACCCATGTTTGTTGGCTGGTGCAGAATTGGTCCCTGAAACTTCTGAGATCTCTTCAAAGGCTGCCCCTCATAAAGTACATTAGAGTCATTCAGTCCAGAGGTTATGGTAGTACAGGCAAGTATAGCTGGGTCAAGAGAGTATAAATAAAAGGCCAACTTCCGTAGATGAAAACATGTATACCCCACTTCCAGTTGAGGCCTACTGATTAACTAAAAATGACAGAGTTGCCACAGGTCCCCTCCGGAGTGGTATCTAATGCCCCATACATTCATTGCAGGTTGGAATGAAAGAGGGCATATTGATATATCCCTAGTGAACTTTTTCAGGGCAATACTTGTTGCATTATTGTGTTCTATTAAGCCACTTCAACCCTGCTGGCCTTCAAAACAATTTAAAATCCCTGGCAGTGAGCATGGGATTTTAGGTTCTCGGATTTCAGGTAGGTGATAATGATCTAACAGAAAGCGAATAAAGATACTGTGTTATTGGAGAAACATCAATAAGGGCTCGTCAGTCATATTCTTGCATATATTGCATCAGTTTCTCTGCTCTAGCAGTAGGGGAGCAACACTTTCTAGACAGTCCCACAACATCCCAGTTTGTCTAGCAATCTGAATTCTTAATAAAAGGATCATATGGTGATGCACCATGAGGGCTTGAAATTCATCCAAATAGCAAACCAACCAACCAACCACATAATTGCAACGACAGCGTGTTAGAACCGGTATTTCTGTTATCAACTGATCTTTGACATTCCACTCTGATTCTGGATCAAGCTTCTGTCATGTCAGTATCAAGGATCTAACTGGAATCTTTCCATCTTCATAAAAAGACTCTCAATAATTCATGTTGGGACATATTACAAAAACATCGTCATTGCTGCCGTGGTGTTGCAAGCTGTGACTTCAGGGGGTTGATATTGTTAGGGTTGTTTTTCAGTTTCACGCAAGGCCTGTAGGTCTGCTATTTGCTATTTGCAGAGCCCCAGTGCCATTCCAATGGAGAAGCTGCCACCACCCTACCATGAACATGCTCTAGCACACATCTTTCTGCATTTTCAACACCTCTAGTCTCCTGTTCCCTTTAGAAGGTTATTGACTCAGAAACGTGGCATCACTAGATAGCATAACACAGGGACATAATGAACCATTTGGTTTTAATCACTAATGTAATTAGATTCAGACAAAGCCTCTATGAGTCCCCCGTGACTTCAAGAAGTGCCTTCATATCCTGCTCACCTTGTGAAGCTGAAGCAGGTGAATGTTGGAGATAGCAACCCTACTACTATGACTGGAATATTTGCCAGTTTCCAATTTCTATGTCATTTCCAGAAAAGAATGGACACTCACACAAAAGATGAGTTCATACTAGGTAGATCCATCATCCGTAGCAGCTAAATAAAACCTCCAGGTTCAGAGGCAGTATAGCTTGAAATACCAGATGTTGGAAATAGATAGCAAGGGAAATCTGTTGCCTTCATGCTGTGCTTTTTGACTTTGCACAGTAAAGATGCCAATTTGGACTGAGCAATTCCTGGAGATTTTGCCAGTGAGGGGGAGCTCACCACCTCCTTAGGTGTCTGATTCCACCGCTGAACTTCTCTTTTAAAAAAAATCTAATATCTAGCTGCTGTTTTTCCACCTGTAATTTATACCCATTATTGTGAGCCCTCTCCTCTGCTTCCAATAGGAACAGCTCCCTGTCCTCCTCTAAGTAATAACCTTTCAGATCCTTAAAGAAAGCAACTATGTCCCGCCTAAACCTCCTCTTCTCCGGACTGAACATTCCCAAGTCCCTCAGCCTTTCCTCGTAGGGCTTGGTCTTCATGCTCTTGATAATCTTCATTGTTCTCCTCTGCACTGTCTCCTTTCTGTCCACATTCTTTTTGAAGTGAGGCCTTCAGGACTGCACACAATACTCCAGGTGAGGCCTGACCAATGAGCAGGACTATGACATCTTGTGATTTGGATGTTATGCCTCTGTTGATACACCCCAAAAACCCATTACCCTTTTTTGTTGCTGCCTCGCACTGGCTGACCATGTTTAGCTTATGGTCCACCTGTACCCTGATATCTTGTTCACACACACTGCTACCCAGAAGGGTATCCCCCATCCAGTATGTATGTTTCTCATTTTTGTTATCCAGGTGTAGAACTCCTTGCTGAATTTCATCTTGCTCCTTGTAGAACACATGCCCTTGCTGAATTTCATCTTGCTCACATCCACCCACTTAATCCACCTTGAGTTTCAGCCAGAGCGGCAGGCTAAAAATAAAATTAATGAAATAAAATGTCTTCCACTGACTGACTGCCACTGGAAAGAGGACTCTGCAATTCTTTACCTTTGTTCTGATCCAGCAGAGTTTTTAGTTTGTTTCCTTACTGGCTCACAATGTGTTGAGGAATTTACACGAAAGTTCTCTGGAGTGCAAAAAGCCAAAACAGAATGGCAATCCTGGACACGCTGTAGGCTTTGAAATATATGCAGCTTGGGAGGGTGGGGAGATGCGGTATTGTACAAATTCAGATTATTAATAGGGACATGTGGACTCACACATTTTATAAATAAAAGGCATGTTTTACAGAATGTGATCTCAAATATACATTTAGAACATTCCAGGAAGTATTTCGTTGAGGCTGTCATTATAGCAAATCCCTAAAGGAAGGGCACTTACAAATCAAAAGACGTAATGAAAATTACATGTTGTAAATATTGCTCAAGACAGGGAAACAATCAATTCCAGTAATGCTGCATCCCTATGATCCTTTGTGCTTTTATCCTGTAATGCCTGTATGTAGGGCTGCACATCAGCTTTGATAAGCCTTAATTCGCTGTGAATTCTGCCCAGAGTATGTGCAAATTGTTGATCATAGCCGGGCTTCATCCAAAGAGCTAAACCAATATGTTCTGCAAAGCATAGCACAAACAAGTTTGACTCATGGGACGAATGTTTTGCCAACTGCATTTAAAAACAAAAAAACCAAACAAACCCTAAAATAAGTCATATGAGCTGGGATGTATTGATAGTATTTTCCAAAGGAAAAACCTTCCAAGTTAATATTGACGGTACTGCCATCTGCACCGTACAGCACTTCCACCCGGAGGAGTCGTGAGGAATCCTTTTCGCTGTTCAAGATAGTTGATCTGGGACCTGACCACCAGCCCTTGGAAAATCTGATTCGTTTTCTAATGCTGCCAGTGGCTTAATGGGTGAATTCCCAAACTGGCATCTTTGTGTGCCTTTTGGCTCAAGATGTATTACTAGATATTTTGGCAGGAGTAGGAAAACAACATTTTGTTGGTGTTCTCAGACAGCCTGGTGTTTGTATTTTGACTCATGCTTCTCTACGATATTTTTTTTCTTCCACTCGTGTTCCTAATACTGACTTGTTTGGGGATAAAGGTGGGTCGACTATCCAATGCAGCAGTCCACATTTTTAAGTGTTACTGATTTAATTTCAGCACTAGAATTAAATTAGGGTTGCCAAACTGCAACTTGGAGAATGCATCTGTTTTTTTTAAATAGTCCCTGCAACAATGACAGAGAATGTATGCACAGCTTTTCCTGCTTCTTTCTCTCTAACACTGGTCACCCCCATGCACCTACATCAATTTTCGCAGTGATTCCAGGGACACTTGAATACTCTCCAGTTTGGCTCGTTGGCAGAGGGTAGATATGTAATACACTGTTTGGTTGGACCCAAATGATTCAGACATGTCTGATTGCAGAAAAAAGTACCTATGTTATTGCATACTGCTTTGCTGTGGACACCCCCACCCGCATCTAGTACCACTGCCTCCAACTGTTAAAGGGTATATTGCTGAAAGGGGGGGGGGAATACTTTTGACATTTTGAGATGAGACTTACTATTTAGGTTTCTCTGTATTCTTTCTGTAATTGATCATGATTGCTCACTTCTCTGAATTTGTGTCAATTCTCACGTGCAACAGCCAGTTGATTCTGGCCGTGAAAGCCTTCACCAATACAAAGGATTAATTGTTTGTATAAATTGGAGGCAGATAAAGAAAGGAAGAGAGTAATTGTTTACATATATTCCTGTAGAACAAGATTTTGGGGGAAAAGAGAACATTATCAAAAATCACACATTTTGAAGGGCAATCCTTGACAAGGAATCCATCTCAGTCAAGGATTCTCCATTGACAAACTCGACACATGAAAGTAGGAAACAAAATTTGCAGTTCAAACCTTAATTTAAAGTTGCTTTTACAAGATTGAGTTAAAAGGTCATGAGTAGTAGAGCAAGATTTTGAACAGTGTGGTGTGGTTAAGAGCAGGTGGATTCTAATCTGGAGAACTGGATTTGATTCCCTACTCCTCCACCTGAGTGGCAGAGGCTTATCTGGTGAACCAGATGTGTTTTCGCACTCCTACATTCCTGCTAGATGACCTTGGGCTAGCCATAGTTCTTTGGAACTGTTTTCACACCGTTTTCACACCGCTATTTTTGGCCCATGCAGAATCAGCCAAGGTGTCTGTTGTGGGGAGCAGAAGGGAAAGGAGCTTGTAAGCCACCTTGAGTCTCCTTACAGAAGAGAAAGGTGGGGTATAAATCCAAAACTCTTCTCTCTTCTTTTCCTCTCCATGCACATGATAATTCCATCATTCCAGCCCCAGATTTCAGCTCCATATAACTGTTGTGCCATGGCCTCATGTCATCATGGCATCAATCAAAAACAAAAAAACCCCACACTTGTGCAGTTGAATTTTCAGATAGCTCCAATTGTTCTTGCCACAAGGGACTTTGTAATCATCAAGTGTGCCTACCAGGAGAGGGGTTCACGGAAATGTCACCCCTGGGTACTTTCAATTGCTGCACCAATCAATTAAAATGCCATTAAAGGGCCATTGAAAATGTATAGGGCCTCTTCCCCCAAACCACCAACTTAACCTAAATCGTTATCTTTGCAAAAATTACTACATCTAGAGAACATGCGTCTCAAACCAAGGTAGGGAAGTGACAGAAGAACCATGTCACCTGCCAAGCAAAGGAGATAAAAAGGTCCCATCGCGACAACTGCTCAATGATATCATTAAGAAACAGGTTCAGAAGTAAACCCCTCTATCCATCAGCGTTATCACGGGCGGCAGCAGCTTTACCATGTGATGTGCCATTTACTAAGACTTCTCCTTTGTTTCCCCCCCAAAATGAATGGGACGCAGTTTGTTGCACCATATCGCCACTACGCAGATGCTGTACTTAAAAAGAAGACATCGCAGGTTTCCCCTCCATTGCATTCTCAGACCCCCCAAAGGGAAACAATAACACAGCTGGCACAAGGCACCACATACTGTTAATCACAAATTCTCTTTTATTTTGCTATTAATCAATGTCGTGTTATCACGCCAAAGATGCAAGGCTGCTAGTGTTTGCTTTCATAATGGGTGCACCATGCAGGATACTCCTTTTTCTTACTATTAAATGTTCCCCCTAAATGCTTTGAGGGGCTTTTGAGCTGTATGCAAACAACCCCCCCCCCTTTTTTTTAAAGAGGAAGATGGCCATGGGAACACAAGCATCTAACCTTTTAGCAGGTTAACTTGTAAGTGATAAATGAGGGTTGTATTTTTTTTAAGGAACAAACTATACATGTTTCTCTTTAAGCAGGTCTTGGCAGTCAACCAATTCTATCTTCAATGGGGGAGATGTAGAGAATTTGTAAAGGCACTGATTGCTCTGGGATGGGGCATTTCTTTCAATCTCAACAAAAGTCTTTCAATTCCAACAAAAGCTTGCTTTGAGTTACAAATTTTTTCCCCTATACTTGTTCGACTAAAGGAACGACACAGCAGATTTCCTGCCCTTCTTTCCCTCGGCTTCTTATAAGGAGATAAGTGGGGGATGCCAGAAAGCCAGATGCATGGAGCGGGACCCGCCCTTCCAGGAAACCAGCAGAGAAAACCCTTCCAAGGATTCGATCCCACTTACACAAGCCAAAGATTAGTGATGCATCTAAATGACAAAGGAGGGGATATAAATTCAAACTGCAGAACAAAGAAGAAATTTCACCCCAGACTATGAATTCTAGTTAAGGGTTTAAGCACAGGCTATCATTTTGCTGAGGCTGAGGTTAGCTCCGCTTGTACATTTCATTGCAGGGAAAAAACATACATTGTTGGCAGTCGCAGGTCAAACATATGTTAAGAACAGAGATTCTTCCAGTTGGGTTCTAGGGAGGGAGTTTTTCTTTCCTGAACCCAATCAAGAGTGATCACCCAGTTAATGTCAGCCGTTAGCAAAATCGAGCAGGAAGTTAGTAGTACGAATATACTCCCAGTCTTCAACAAAGCAGAGGGCAGGTTAGCTAAAAATCTTCTGCCTGACATGCTAGATTTATGTATGCCACCGAAGATGAACACTGGCATTTGATCAGCTGAGAGTATTCTGTAAGATGTCTCTGAAGACATGGAGCAGATTGGCCTGGCTGGAAAAAAATTTTATATCGGTCATATGTGATTTGTAGCATACCTCTGAAAAGAACAATTGTCTATACATAACAGTGGTCACTACATATTTTAAAACTGAGGATAACCTAGGACAGGGGTCTGCAACCTGCGGCTCTCCAGATGTTCATGGACTACAATTCCCATCAGCCCCTGCCAGCATGGCCAATTGATGGGATTTGTAGTCTATGAACATCTGGAGAGCCGCAGGTTGCAGACCCCTGACCTAAGAAGAAGAATAAAAGTTTGGATTTATACCCCCTTTATCTCCTGTAAGGAGACTCAAAGGGATTTCAAACTCCTTTCCCTTCCTGTCCCCTCAACAGACATCTTGTGAGTAGGTGGGGCTGAGAGAGGTCAATTCCGCACTTGTGTTATTGACCTAAGTTCAAGCTGCGTTCGACCTAAAGTGCTCCACACAACCACTGGGATTGACGATTCCAGTAAAGTGCGGAATCTCTGGTGCCAGGAGTCCCCCATTCAGCCAATCACAGCTGAGTGTTTCGGGCATGCGTACAGCTGGAGAACTGCCGCGGCAAAAATCGCGCCTAATTTTTTCCCCCTCTTCTTTCTTGTGTTCGAAGCGATGGCTGGTCGCACAAACGGCACACAATTTCTGCATGCCAATGTAAGTGGCCAATCAAAAAATGCCACCTTCGTCCCTCCATTCATGTGGTAGTTTTTTTTATAATGTATGTGGGGATAGATGGAACATGGCCGTAGAATAGTAGCCAATCGGAACGGAGTGGCTAAGAGGCACAGGATGATTCCGCCCTCCGAGCTTGGATCAAGCTGGTTGCAGTGGGGAACAACAATGGCTTCGACCTAGGTTAGTACCCTTCTCAGGGAACTGGGTCGAACCTCTTTTACTCGTGTGCGGAATCGCCCAGAGTTCTAAACAATCTGTGACTAGCCCAAGATCACCCAGCAGGCTTAGTGTGGAGAAGTAGGGAAACAAATCCAGCTCCCCAAATAAGAGTCTGTCGCTCATGTGGAGGAGTGGGGAATCAAACCCGATTTTCCAGATTACAGTCCACCTACTCTTAACCATTATACCACGTTGGTAAGAAGTAACCACTATATCACGTTGGCAGCCTGTTACTGCAGAAGAATAAGCCCTTGACCCTTTTTCCTTTGCTAGTTCACCCACTGCTTTTGAGATTTCAAACTTTCCTTGCTGTGTATCATAAGCTGAAAGCTGCTGATTGAGCAATACAAAGGCCATTTGAATCCCTCTGGAGAGGGTACATGGAGCAGGTTGCATCAGACGTCTCCCCTGTTGTGGGCTTTCTTATTATGGAGGTGGACAAGCCAGGGCAGGAAGGTTCCTACTGCTCAATAGCAGGTTGGAATGGCTTATTAAAGGGTAGAAAAGACTGAAGGGAGCCAAAATCGGAAAGAAGCAGAGAAGGGAGGTATAGACCTGAACAGCTTGAATGAGGTTACAAAAAACTAAGGGATTACGTTGATATTGTTACCAAAAAACTACCAAGCCACGGCCACGGCCAGATTAGAGCCCACCTGCTCTAAAAAAAAGAAATTGCTAAGATCCAGTGACTGTTTTGTGTTGCTTCCTGGCCTTAAAATGCTTTCACACTGTTTCAGGTTGGGAAAATGGTGCAGGGGGAAGCTTTCCCCTCTCCCTGTACGCACTATGGTCCTGATCTAACTGTGTACCACATATGTGGGAACTGAGGACAGCTCATACCTCATATGTAGTTTATCTACACAACATGGGACACCCAGACCCAACCTGTGTAATCTCTAATGTGTGAAAGTAGAGTTGCCAGTTCCGAGTTGTGACATACCTGGAGATTTTTGGGGATGGGGGGGGGGGGGGTTGGAGCCTGAGGAAGGCAGGGTTTGGGGAGGGGAGGGATTTCAATGGTACATAATGCCATCAAACCCACTTTCCAAAGTGGCCATGATCTCTGTCCCCTGGAGATCGGCTGTAATAGCAAGAGATCTCCAACCCCCACCCATAGGCTTGCGACGCTATGTGATGATTTGGAACTTAAGGAAAACCTTTGAAGGTATGTGACTTTATCATTAGGATCCCAAAAGAAGCCCAGCACAATTTTTTTTAGGCCAGTTACCATTTTCAGAAAAACGGCAGCCGTACATTTGCCAATCTGGTTCTGAGGCTGTTCTCTGCAAAGCCACTGATGCCTTTCTGGCTTTAACTGCATTTGGAATTACAACGGAGGATCTTTAAGTTGGTGGAAGTGTGCCATTGAAACAGTCCAACTCCCGAATTTCCCTCTCGTCAAAGGGGCTGTTCCGTTTTGACACTGTCTCTTGTTGCCAACTGCCAACATGAAGCAGAAATACCTCTTCTTCTGTCTGTTTTGTTTTGTTTGTAAATGTGAGCCAATCAGTACTAAGGCACGATACTGGAACTCCCCTGTCTGTGCCCTGCTAAAATTCTGATCCTGCACATGATTCCCAGGCACCATAAATCAACAGTCACCATAAGGCTTCTCCCCAGCTTCAACCAATTCTGCCTAGAAACCCCAAGCTGGCTCTCCCTCCCTCTGAAATTAAAATTTTCCCCATAGAAACCACCTGCTGAGAACTGGCACTAATTGTTAATGATGTTCTATTGATAATGATTTATTTTTTAAAGCTGCCGGCAGCAGTTGTAGCTGCACAGCATGGAGGCAACAGGGCGAGAAGCTGCAATGAATACGAAACACCAACTGGATCCATAGTGCAAAGGCTAACTGCGTCACATACTGGGGTGTCGGTTTCATGACAATAGGGGGAAAAATCACTACAAATTGGCTGCTGGAAAAATCAGGGCCCCCTTTCTTGCAGAGTGGGGGTGGGAGATGGATTGCAGAATGCTCCAATCCATTGCTGTCTCAAACTGCCTTTGTATTATATTGTATTGTACATGCAGTGCTTTTTTTTATTTAAGTGCCACTATTCATATATGAGGTCACTCTGATTTCTACCAATTCCCTTCTCAGGGCTTAGAAGAGCACCCAGAAAGGTGTCACTACTCAATACCATTAAAAGTACCACCATCACTGGAAGGAAGGAAGGAAGGAAGGAAGGAAGGAAGGAAGGAAGGAAGGAAGGAAGGAAGGAAGGAAGGAAGGAAGGAAGGAAGGAAGGAAAGGAAGGAAGGAAGGACGGACGGAAGGACGGAAGGACGGAAGGACGGAAGGACGGAAGGACGGAAGCATAACTAGCTGTGACTTAAAACGGGTTGCAAATTAGATGCAATGCACTAAAAGCTTTGTAATGCTTATAATGTAACAGAACTGACCTGCAAAACTGCTGAATGGCACAAAAAACAGCGCAATGTAGACAGGGAACAAGGCAATGAAACTTGACTCAGTTTAATCAACATTAAAAAAACAATATTCCCTATCATAAAAATGCCCTCCTGAACAATTCCAAAACTGCCCATCCAGCTGACTGCATTATGAATGACTGATATACAACCCAAGTTTGATAAAATCCTCACTCAGAGTCCGATTCTGAACTCAGTTATGTGCACATGATAACAGTAGATCTCTTGAAATCATAGAAACTAAATTTTTGAGAACCATTGTTCTCCAATGTGGCTCTATGTTTTGAGGCAGGCTTAATATTTTTTAAAGCCTGTTCCTGGTCACAGAGGATAAATTACTGGCTAAAGTTTGTTCTCTTTCCTGTGGGATTTGCTCCTTTGACACGAACATATGCCTTTCAGTCCAAATGGAAAAGCTCTTTTCAGATAAACTTTGGATATTCTCCCCATACTTTAATAGCCCTTGGATCCTCAAAAAGCCAGATGAATAATTAAGCAAAGGATTTGGGATATTAAATTACAACATTCGAGTCTTGTCACAGAATATTATTTCTTCAAGGACAAGAAATTTGTGCCCTCTGATTATTTGTCCAATCTACTAATTTCCAAATTTAGAGGCAGTTGTACTTTGGCCTGTTTCAATGTTCTACCCTCTGCACTTTTGGAAGGGAGATATTGTGGAGTATCATTCTAGCACATGCTCTTGTGAAAGTGGGGAAAATAAAAAATGTTCGGCATTATCATAATCCTATTATACTGCCCCTTTTACTGCAATCTTAGGCATAAGTTTATTATTCCTGTTCTTCAGGAAATTCCAGGTAGATCTGAGGTAGATCTGAGGAATTATATTGCCTTTTTCCTCTCAGATTGTGAGCCTTGGATCATGGATAAGATGACCAGATTTTGTACAGCTGCTATAACCTATTATTGTTCTGTATTAACTTCAAGGATAGAGTGTCTGATTCCATCCCTTCTTGCTAACTTACTTTGTGCAACCCAAGAAATGTGAAGCATATGTATGTAAGGTTGATCAGTGTCAATTAATTAATCAATCCTGAACCCCATCTTTGAAGGTTTAGGATGGCAACTCACCCTTATGTCAGAGTGTAACAAAGACTGTTACTGTAAGTGGGAGTTATGTTGGTGTATCTTAAGTTATGCCAGCATGATGAAATGCTGTCAGCTCACCAGTTTAACTTTGGAATGAGAACAGGATTGGGTGGTACCAGGGATGTGTAGTAGCTGCTATGGTATTCTGTCAACATCTAAAGCACAGGTGTCAAACTCACAGCCCTCCAGATGTTCATGAACTACAGTTCCCATCAGCCCTTGCCAGTATAGCCAATGCTCATGTTGCTAATGGGAATTGTAGTTCATGAACATCTGGAGGGCCACGAGTTTGACACCCCTGAGAAGCTCTCAAGCCCCAGTCATACTCCCAAAGGAACTTTAAACCCATTGGCCACTGTGTCTAGGAGACCAGAATTTGAGATACCAGGTTAAAATTCTCACTCTGGCCCCTACCGCACATGTAGAATAATGGACTTTCAATCCACTTTCAATGCTCTTTGCAGCTGTGCAGAATAGCAAAATCCACTTGCAAACAATTGTGAAAGTGGATTGAAAGCACATTATTCTGCATGTGCAGAAGAGGCCTCTGCTGTGGAAGCTAACTAGATGACTTTGAGACAGTTGTATATTCTCAGCCTAACCTACCTCACAGGATGGTTGTGGGCATGAAGTAGAGCGGAGGAGAGTGATGTAAGCTAGTATGGGTCTCCATTGAGAAAAAGGGTGGGGTATAAAATAAATAAATAAACATTTCCAAGATACCCCCCAGTGGATCAATTTTAATATCTGAAGACAAGTATTTACCAAACTGCATCCAAAACAAATCCCTTTTTTTGGCCACATATGAGGGAATTCTTTGATGGTGACACCTGTTTTATTTATTGATTGATGCAATTTCTATACCACCCTTCCCCTTTTTGACTCGGGCAGTTTCAATCTTATAAAACATGTCATAATAAAATACGATGTGAATATAATTTTTAAATTTAAAGTTTAAAACTTAAAATGTAACTCTAATCCAATCTAATCCAACTCTAATCCAATCTAACTCGATAACCCCATCACCCTGATAATATCTATGGTTAATTTTGGATGGAGGCAATAACAGGGTGAATATAATGGGAAATGGGTAGGGAAAAGGAAGGGAATGAAAAAAAGAGAGAGAGGAGGGAAGGAAGGAGAAAGGAAGGGGGGACAATTGCATGCACCAACCATCAAAAGACAAAGACAAAGCTTGTTGCTTTGGAGTTATTGTTTTTCCTCCATGCAGTTTTGCTTGGCAATTAGAGTATCATTGACAAAGATTTCTTTAATCAGATGACAGCCCTAAATCCCAAATGCCAAAACAACAGAGCTCCCTTGCTCAGCCAATACAGCCCAAGCTTTTGCTTCGTTGAGGATTATGATACTGAGCCCTCTCATTTTCAGCTTCTGTAACCCAATCAAACAAAAGAGGATTTGCCTTTCTGCAAACTTCCCCATGGCTTAGGCCAAACCAAATTGCTGGAACATTCTATAGAGGGGAAAAAAGGAACCTAAGAATCTTTAACTACCGGTACCTATTAGTTCCTAAATTTCTTTCCATAAAACAAAATACACACAACACGCATAAACATCCATTGATTCAAGAAGAAAGGAATCAAGAGTGATTGGAGAAATCCTAGCAGACAACTATCTGCTGACAGGTCTTCATGCCTTGAGAACCATTTCTAATTGTGCCCATTTTCTTTCAGCATCTGTAATCACTCTAAAATGCATTTCCAATTAGAGTTCTATTTTTTTTTCAGAGTTTGAAAATCCTTTTGACTTTGGCCATAAAAAGAAGAAACAAAACGAAACTGGTAACTGCGGTAACCCTTGCACATGTTGGAGTTATAGCAGAGTAAGATCAGGAGTGACAGAGATGGGCTGTACTTAACCAGTTATTTTGTTTGCATTGTCTTGTTTATTTTACTTATTTACATTATTTAAGACAATTTTGGGATCAGGAATAACTTTTTTTTTCTAAAAAGTCTCTCAAAATGCTACTTTCCATAGAGTAAAACAGAAGGAGGCGGCACGCAACTTATCGCGGCCGCCATTTGCCGCCAGGGGAGGGGGCGGCATCACGCTCCTCTGCCTCTTCTGGCCGGGGCGGGGGCGGGCCTGTCCTTCAGTGATGAGGCCAGCATGGCCTTGCTTGCCGATTGGCTGGGGGGTGACGTCAGGTCGCAGGGCCTTGGCGTCAGCCGCCCAGACCGCCCCTTCCCCTTTTAAGCAAGGGACAGGCCACGTGCGGCCCCTCTTTTGCCCCGCCACCGAGATCGTCAAACAAATCCTCTGAAGAATAAGGATGTGGAGGACTGCGCTTGAAATCTGAACAGTGGCAAAACTACAGATTACTTCGGAGATCTACAAATAACCTTCCACATCTTCACAAAAATAATGCAGCTGCAGAGAAGCTTCACCTCTGATTGGAAGAAGATGCAGTGAAGCTGGGAACATTTAACCCTTCTCCCTGTGATATTTTCCTAATCTAAATTTCACCCTAGTTGCTATTTAGTCTACAGGAGAATAAACACAGGCATCTCTATCTTGTCTGTATTTTGAACCAGAAAATCCAATTGCAGTTTGTGGTGGGGAACTAACTTTGAATGAGAAAATAACCAGGGGGAAGAGGTTAAACAACACTAGCATGTATACCTTTTTAGCTAACTACACCCCCTCTACTCTCTCTCTCTCTCTCTCTCTCTCTCTCTCTCTCTCTCTCTCATTTTAACATTCAAATCAATCTTGGGTTTATCAGCTCAACATGTTGTTTTTACCTTAAATCCCCTGGGGATAGGTTGGCACCCTAGGTGAACTGTGATGTTATTTATTTTGAATTTCCGAATATAGAGTTGGGACTAGGGTTGACTCCCAAGCAAGCATATGTAGGCCTGAGGCTTTGGAAAAAACATTGTAGAAAATTTGGGATTATGGAACATGTGTCTCCTTTCTCTCAAAGTTCTCACCAAGTTTGCATATCAAGATAGTTCAGCCGTGATAGTATCATCTGATGATGAAAGAAGGCACTGACTACCCGTCTGAAAAATTTCCCCTTATCCCATGGACATGTCTGAGGTTGAAGTGAGGGTTTCCTTTGGCAAGCAAAGGGCTGGCCTTTTACTGAACTAGCAACCCAACAGAATCTCAGAACCCAGGGAGGAGGGGAAAAGTTGGAACAAAAGAGAAATGCAAAACTGGGCACTTTATTGAAAACAAATGACAGCAATCTAGAGATCTGTTTCCATGTTTCACACCAAATGTCTCATCCAAACTGTCAAGAATGCCCTTGGAGTGACCTGGATGATCACAAGCAGAACAGAGGGATTCTCTATTGCCTAAGGGTTTTTTTGTGGGGAGGAGTCCCTGAACATTGAAATTGTTGTAAACAGCTCTCATTTAAAGTGCAAATGTTGCCACATAATGTCATTAAGGCTTTACTGAATTCCAGGGTCCTTTCTGTTAGGCAGAAAAGGAAGGTAGAGGGATGGAAGAGCACAATAAACTGTTTTGTGTGAAAAGAGACCACTTTGAACAAGAGAACAGAAAGGGAGTCTTTTCTGTTTTATAAACAAGAACTGACTGGGTGCTTATTGAAATCTGTCTGTCCGGGGGGGGGGGGGGGGGGAAGGGGCTCTTCCAAAGGTCCCTCTCATTTAATTAGCTAGTATTTCTGTAGACTGGGGTGGAGGGGAGCTGCACTAGACCTTTTTCAAGCAATTTGGGGGCACTGCTTAAATGTGCACATTTGTGAAAAAAAATGCTTTGTTTGGCCTCTTTGCATTACACATCAACCACAGGGGAATTGTGGCCAGTTTTTTCGTTCTTAGAACTGTTTTTGGCTTGTCTAAAATTATTAGAAAGCAACAGGGGTAAGATGTTGAGGGGTTTTGTTTTGGCTTTGCCAAAGAAGGCATCAAACCATCTTTCCCTGGTCAAGTGGAATGGCAGAATCCTCCATTCAACCCTTTCCCCCAAACCACTCAGAGCCCCTGAGGCGCAGGAACCACACCAGATCTGGAAACAGCTGAGCTTCCAGCACCCTTATTTGCAACATCTGGCAGAATTTTCCTGACATCTCGCATCGCCCAACACCCCTTCACCCTATGACCGTGGTGGCAAACCTTTGGCACTCCAGATGTTATGGACTACAATTCCATCAGCCCCTGCCAGCATGGCACTGCCCTATGATGTGCCATGGGGGAAAGGAAATACACCATGTTACAGTGCCAGGACAGGAGGCCCATTCTACTTGCTGAGTTGATCATAACAGAATTGGGGTTGCACAGAATGCCATGGTGGGGACTGACACAAATGCATATGCACATTTTTTTCATAGAAAACAGGATGTCAGAGACCTGTCCCCCTACTAGCCTTGTCTCCATCACCCAGTTTTCTTCATGAAGGAGTCACTGTTTTTCCAGCTGGGGGTGGGGGCTTCATGTGAGCCATACCTGCAGCACAATATGAAGCCCAGCTTCAGTAACTATCACCAGCCATTTTAGAGGGGATTGGGGATTGGAGCAGGCAGTGTCTGGTGTACAAAGAGGACCCCACAGACACGACAGGGAACAAAACTGTACCCCAATTATTCCATACAACATTGTTCAAATTGCTATTCACAATTCTATGCATGAAACATAGAGATGAATATATATGATTGGGTTGAATAAATTTTATCGTATACAGGAATTGTGAATAGCAGCGTGAACAACATTGTGTGAAAAAGTACATGACATTTGACTGGTCACTCTGAGGTATGGTTTTGTTTCCTTTCGGGTTTATTTGGTCTGCTGTGTGATTATACCTTCCCTTTGATGTTTGGGTCTCGGTGTACAAAGATGGCAGAGGAAGATGCTGCAGGGGGCAGCAAGAGGACAGTGAGGTAGGATAGTGAGTTCAACACCTTCTCTCGAGTGTTCGTCCTTGTCTACCTTCTCAGAGGTTCCTCAGATTCTCTCTCTCTCAGCTAGTGATGTAGCTAGGATTCTGTCTCTGTCTCTGTCTCTCCTCTTTACTATCAAGTAGGTTAGTTCCCGAATAAAGCTTGATTATTCTTTAATCAGCTTGTGCACCTCTGCTGTGTCAATTACTCTCCCAACAGTGGGAATAAGACATGTAGCTGTTTTCTGTGGCAGCTGCCACACATGTTAACTTTATTGGTTGCAATCATAGATAGCCAGGATTGATACTCAGAGAGAGCCATCTACATACAATACATACAATAAAATTTGAAAGCCATACATCAGGTTGATTTTGACACTTCACAGACAGCTGACAACTTTGGGTTGGGAAATTACTGGAGCTTGGGGAGGGCAGGGTTTGAGGAGGGGATAGGCCTCTGAGTGCTTCCTCCAAGGAAGTATTTTCTCCAGGGGGGACTGATCTGTAGCCTGGAGATCAGTTGTCCTTCCAGGAGATCTTCAGGCACTACCTTGAAGTTGTCAATCCAAAACAGCCCCGTTAACATTTAAACGTTGAACAATGAATGAAAAGAAGGATGAGGGATGAGCGATGACATGAGGGAAAACAACCAGTTGCTGTGTAACTTCTGCTTCATTTCCCTTGGGGAATGAGAATTAAAGGGTTAAGCCAAAGGGCTACATCAGCAAGAGAGGTTTGCGGAGGGATTTGAAGGGAGACCTTGAAACTGCCCCCCAAATCCCAATGATTTTAATGGATTATGGAGCCCTTTTTAGCGAGCAACACTGGAAGACAAACAGTCCAGATTACTTTCAGCTGTGCGGCAGCTTTCCTTGATAGGAATGCAGTTTAAACTGAGCTTAACCTGCCAGCTACTGTTTGTGGTAAATCGAACATTACTTTGATGGTCCTTTTCACAGGGGCAATGGGAATAAACCCTTTTCAAGCGGTAATCCTCTTTGCTTTGTCTGGTGGCTGAATGGCCCCAACTGAGCAGAGGGTGAACTCTCCTCTGGGCACAGCAGGGGCTGGGGGGCAAAATGACTTATGGTGGGCAATCGGTGGAAGAAATCTTTCAGTGCTTCAGAGTTCAGAAGCCCGAAGCTGAAAATGCTCTTTGGGCTGGTAAAATTTAGCCTATGATGCTTTGTTTGATCTCAGCTAGACTGTGCAGAGATGGGAAGGAATCTGTATCAAAATACTAGGCACCACTTCCCTGGAATGCCTACGGAGGATATTTCCTTTGGATGATTGGGTGGGAATCTCCAAGTAAGAGTTCCTGCATGAGTACGTAATGATTTAAATCCAGACAGGAAAATCCAGACAGTGTGCCTGTGCTGAAAATTGTTAAGTGTGCGTTTTATACTGACCTGCAAGGCCAACCGATTTGTCCTGACAAATCTGACGTTTGACAAACTGAAATTACAACCTGCTGTATGACACAGCAAAAAGCATCAAGCTATCCTCAAGTCTGACACGCACTGAAAAGGAACATAAAGGGCCGATTTGGGGCTCAAGTTCAAAGAGGCTTTGGTCACAGTGTCGGCCTTGAAGTCACAAGCAGCTAGATGTTTGCCTCACAAGGATGTTTCGATGGTATTTTTAAAAGAAAGACAGAAACAGACACAATTCTGAACTGGTACACCCATACAAGTTTTCCAGAATTATTCACTACAGAGTTTCTCCCCACCCCCACTGCCTCAAATTGACTGACCTCAGTGATGTGACTTTCAAAAGATAATTTGTCCCTGATGTTGCAGCATGAATAACTTGAGCACATGATGAAGAATGATGAATCTATAGCTACTGGAAAAAATGTCTACAAATAGAAAAGTGGCCTTTTGGCTTGTGGCCAGACTGCCTGATGAAACACCCTTTGGTGGCTTTAGTCTGTAGTAGACACTTCCCGCTCTCGGGCACTGAGATGCGTGTTAGGACAAATGGGATAGAAGGGGTTAAAGTCAAATGGTGGGTTGAGTAGATGGAGGATCAGAGACCATTAACAGATTTGTAGTGCACAGCAGAAACCACCACTGCGCATCAGCCTACAAACAGTGAAGGCCATATCCCTTTTCAAAACACCAACTGAAAGCACTAAGCTAATACAGTGGCAAATTAACCCCGCAAGATGCTATAGAGGTCAGTACTCAGAAATGGCTTCAGCAAGGCCAAATTCATTTTTAAAGTACAACTCCTTGACAGTATGCCATGTGAATCGGGAGATGTGTAAGTCTTTAATTTTTCCAGCAGCCCTAGACTTCTTGCCACCTCAATTTTACTCAATTCTTCAGAAACTCTCCCTGAAAACATTGATTCTGGTATGGGTATGTTCTCCATGTTTTCAGTTATGCTGTTGAATGGGGTTGTTAAGGAAGGACAGAGAAAATTGTGTCCTTCTTTGCTGGAAACCTCCATTAGACAAAGGGTTCCCTGAGAAGTACCCTGATAACTCACTTGAGACTATCTAGATTGGGGATGTCTACATGGACTCCTTCAAGCCTTTGCCACCTATTGTGTGAACAGCACCTTGATATTAAATTATAAGAAATCTAAAGTGCTAGTTTTCTCTAGAAAAACTTCACATGTGGAATATAAATGGCACAAAGATAGAACAAGTTCACTCCTTTAGATACTTAGGAAGTACATCATTCCATGTCCTGGATTATTCATATACAAGCAGCCATTAACACAACAAAAAGCAAAGTTTATGCAATCGCAAGATTTTTCTACACTCAAGGTGGCCAATTCTTTTCAGCTGCATTGAAGGTATTTCAATCAAAATTACTGCCTCAGTTACTGGGGAGCAAAAACTGCAGCCAAACTAGAGACTATACAATCATTGTTCATCCGCTGCCTATTGGGTCTCCCAAATTCAGTCTCATATTAAGTCCTCTGCTAGAAACAGGAGTCTATACGCTCTCTGGCTCGCAGTGTTCAAATTTTGGCTTTGTCTTCAATTTAGAGCCTCCCCGAGCAGCTTGACTCAGCTTCTGCTAAGTGACCTATCCAATTACTCTTGGCAAAATGCAATCCTTAGCCACATCCATAAAATAGGAATACCACTTGATCAACTTCTTCAGCTAGACGAGAGCCAAGCATTCCGGATCCTAAAACAACGAACTCTCGACATTGATGGGCAGCTTCTCCTTGCTGGTGCTCAGAGAACCTGCTCCCCCATGTTCGATGGCATTTCACCACCTCTGCCCGCCTCTATGCCTAAATACATCAACAATTTGATCACCCCTCATTTATGCAGATTCTTCATGATGGCACGATTGAATATTCTCTCAACTGCCCAAATGAGAGGAAGATATAACAACATGCCACAGGAAAACAGAGTATGGTCCTGAAGCAAAGGCCCTCCGGAATCAACTGAACACATTCTCCTTAAATGTGATAAATTTGACCTCCATCACCCTGTTTTCCTTGAAGCTATCAGGAAGGAAAAGGATTTAGCGAAATCAGACAGGCACTTGGTAGCGTCTCTCCTCAGTGATTCCCACCCACTCACCACAGAGATAGTTGCCAAATCCTTTACAAGATCTTGGGTCCTAGAGGGAATGTTATGTATTAGACTAACAAATTAGTTTTATCCTGTACATAGTTATCTTGTTTTATGCCATTAAAGGTTTTTGGAATTTGGAATTTAATTGGGGGTGTCAAACTTGTGGCCCAGGGGCTGGATTTGGACTCTTGAGAGGACTTATCAGGCCTGCGAGTCAGCTGAGGCAACCTTTCTTCACTCCTAATCTATCCAATCCAATCCAAAAACCTTTATTAGGCATAAAACCAGAAGTACCATACATTCCAAGTGCAAAAACAGGATCATTGTTACACATCACGTAGAACACGGATTAAAAATGTGGCAACTGCTTCAGCTTCAGACATTTCTACATGGGGACTGTTCAATAGCTTAGACATTTTTAGTTTGTCTGAGAAAAACATAAATTCTAGAGGTAGTAAAGCTCCCAGATCAGTGCTAATATCATTATACCTCGAATAGTAAAGCAGGATATGAGGAATTGAGTCCATAGTGTTGGGACAGTACCGACAACAACGCTCACTTCGTGGGATGTTAAGGAAACGACCTTGAAGATAGACAAAGGGGAATGAGTTGCACCTTGCTCTGGTCATGACCCATCTGCACTTATAGTTGACAAGCTGTTCTAAATATACAGCAGGGCTAGATTTCTGGGGTGTGATCCCAAAGTATAGAGGGGAACAAGAGCTTTGTGCAGCACTCAGGAGAGATTGGTATTCCTGGTCTTACAGTCTGGTCTTTAGATAATGGTAAATTTCCGTGCGGTAAGCATATGAAGAGACTCCCATGAGAAACCCAAGGAAAAGATTTTTTTTCAATATGAAGCCACCACTTCGAAAGCTGAAGCTCCCTCATTTCTAGCAGAGATAAGCTTTTTGGATCTGTGCAGAAGCACAGACGCAGCCAAAACTTAAATGTTACAGCCCATGCCCTAGTTTCTAATAGACGTTGCCCTGATTCCAAACAAAGCACACCATAAGGGACACAATGGGGGTTGCCAAATATCTTATATAGGAAGTTTGATTGGATGCGCTCCAGGTTCTTGTGCCAACCTTGGATCCAGACAGGGATACCATACAATAGGTATTGGACCACCTTGGCATCCAATCTAGCCTAGCAAGCCTGCTGTGGGCTCACCAGTTCAGGCACCCATTCCCTCTGTTCTTGCTCTGGCATGGGAAACCACCCCCTGTGCTGCAGTCCAGTCAGCCACCCCATCTGACTGCAGACTCACCAGTCCAGGCACCCACACCTCTGCTCTTGATTTGGTCTGGCAAGCCATCCCCTGTGCTGCAGGCAGTCACCCCCACCCCTGCTGTGGATTTGACAGCCAAGGCAGTGACCCCCACACCCCAGAACTGATCTAGGTTGATCCAGCTCTATTCCCCTATCCCAGCCTGACCAAATCACATTTATGTCCTATCTGGCCTGATAACAAACAAGTTTGACACTTCTGATCTAGACAGACCTGCTGAGAAGGTATCCTTCTAGCACAGTCATAGCAAAGTGACAGGGTGGGAACCCTAGAAAATACTTTATACTTAACTGTGTAGCACTGTATGATCTAGCACATAGGGAAGAGATTCAGAGAAATATCCCAGAGAAATAAATATCAAAGTGATGCCAAAAGAAGCATCAATTTAAGACGTTTTATTGTAGAAGAAAGGAGTAAAATGCTGGTGGGATTCAAAAATAGACAGAGCATGTCAGAGTTCCTTGAAGTAACAAGCTGTTGGGAAGCCCTTAAGCCCTAACCAACTTTCTGTGGATCCCAGTTTCTGCTGAAGTTAAGCAAAAATTCCAAATGTCCAGATATTTCAGTCAATGAAATTGGACCTGGCAGGATGGTCCAATGTGGAATTGAAATTAATGGATTATTCCATTAACGGACAGATTTATGGAGAAGAAGTCGATCTATGGCTACCAATCTTGATCCTCCTTGATCTGAGATTGCAAATGACTTAGCAGACCAGGTGCTTGGGAGCAGCAGCAGCAGCAGAAGGCTATTGCTTTTGCAGTCTGCATGTAAGCTCCCAAAGGCATCTGGTGGGCCACTGTGAGTAGCAGAGTGCTGGACTAGATGGACTCTGGTCTGATCCTCCAGGGTCTTTCTTATGTTCTTATTCTTGTATCAACCCTGGATTTTCAGGATCCCAGAAGCTTTATTAGTATTCTTGAGACTTAATATGGTTTTAAGGTTTCTGGAAAAGTGTGTGTGTGGGGGGGGGGGGGGGGTTAAGTGGGGGGGGGGCTAAAGGAGGTGAGGGTGCCAATGGAGCCTACTCCTGCCCCAGCACATTTCAAACAGTATGCAAGTGCTGCCCAATTGCTGGGTTATGCTGGTGTGTTTTCTTGCTTCCATAAGCATTTGACAGACTGGCCTTAGAAGTGTGTCATAAATGTAATTTTAATTGGAGCATAGTTAAATGGGGACCTCAGGAGAATCTCTTTCTGGCATGCACATATTTGAGAGCATGAATCTGAAAAGATGTCGTGCAGCAGAATTGCTTTTTTGTTCGTGTTGTTTTTCCCTGATCCCAGACCTCTGAGATTCCATCAGCAATCAAGAAATCAAGCATTGCTAGACCCTTCCTCCCCACACCTACATTTCCTGCCAAGATCTGTTCCCTGAATCTGAAAAGCTGGCTACCCTAAATAAAAAATTGTTGTTCTAAAAGTTGAATGATTACCATACATGCGTTTAAAAAATAAGTCTGACTTTCTTTTTCTTTTACAAAGACTCTCATGATGTTCTTTGAATCTGTAACTTTTCCATGTTTAATTGAACTGCAGTTCAGTTCTGCCAAATAGTTGTAAAATAACTATTTAATTGCTTACATTTCTACCCAGGAGATTTGTTAATTGAACAGTCTGCATACATTTTTGAGCTTTGGCCAATTACAACTTGACTTCAAGTTTTCTTTTGCTGGCTGGGAGGGCAAACTTGTTGGCGCAAGCCCGTGCCACCTCCTACAGCCATTCCGCCCCCGCCCCCCGTCTTTGGGGCTGCTTTGACTGTGTATTCCTGCAAGGCAGGGGGGTGGATTTGATGGACCTTACGGTCTATTCCAACTCTATGATTTTATCTGGATTGGACTGTTACTGGATCCCATGTCACAGTTGAAGATAAGATGAGTCCTGGATCTGGAAAACGCTGAAGCCTGCAAGTCAGGATGATGCTTTCAAAATCCTTTTATTAGGTTTTAGAAACAGACAATTCAAATTATTTCATTTAGGGGACAGAGATTACGAAGAGGAGGAGGAGAAGAAGAAGAAGAAGAAGAAGAAGAAGAAGAAGAAGAAGAAGAAGAAGAAGAAGAAGAAGAAGAAGAAGAAGAAAAAGAAAAAGAAAAAGAAAAAGAAGAAGAAGAAGAGTTTGAATTTATATCCCCCCTTTCTCTTCTATAAGGAGAGTCAAAGGGGCTTACAATCTCCTTGCCCTTCCCCCCTCACAACAAACACCCTGTGAGGTGGGTGCGGCTGAGAGAGCTCTGAAGAACTGTGACTAGCTCAAGGTCATTCAGCTGGGATGTAATGGAGTGCACAAGCTAATCTGGTTCACCACAGCTCAAGTGGCAGAGCAGGGAATCAAGTGTCCCCTTGACCTTGTCAACATTAATACATTGGAAAGTTCTTACTATACCCATAAAAAGGAGTTGTAATAAAACACCCCTTTGAAGAAACAATGGTAAAACCATTGTCTTATCCATTTCTTTCCCTCCCAACCATCTATGGTTTAATTATAAAAGGTATAATTGGAGGAGTAGATTCCCTTTAGAGACTGGACCATCACTTCAGACTTCCTTGGGAGTACCTGAAGCCTTAACTGAGCATGGACTAGACTGCTCAAGGTCACTAAAAGCCATTTTATTTCCATTTACTGCTAAGATGAACAGAGTTGGCTTAAAATACACTCCCCCTCCACACACATACAGCCATACACACACATTTGAACTTAGTGTCTCTAAAAATACAGGCCACTTCAGTGATGTCCACATAGGATGGAGCCTCAGTCAACAGAATCATCTCCTCTCTGATAAGCTACACTGATGGACCAGGAGGCATTCAAATACCTCTACATACACTCTTTTCATAAGCAATCAGTTGCAAAAAACTAGTCAGGATGACTTTTGAGGTTTGGGGTAAATCCAGAAGGAGCAACACCGCCAACTAGGACAGTGGTTCTCAACTCCAAGTGGCTTCCACTTTACCTCTTTATTCGGTAATCCACCCCTTTCACAAGGGTCGTCAAAGATTCTCTTCATCAGTGTTCTCCATCTGTAAAATGGATAAATGTTAGGGTTGGGGGTCACCACAACATGAGGAACTGTATTAAAGGGTCGCGGCATTAGGAAGGTTGAGAACCACTGAACTAGGAGGATGGCCAAATAGAGATTAAGCCAGCAAGGTGATGAAGCTCTGAAGTGATATAGTGAGACTTTCCATGACCAGCACAACCGACAAGACACTTACGGTGCCTCTGCTCTGCCCCTTTCAAATTGCACGACTGGGCTACGGCAGGTGGGATGCTGCCTCTTTTAAGGGGGCCCCTCGATAAGCGGAGCAACTGTTTCTGTGGAGGTGGTGAGCTGCGTTCCTGGGTCCTTCCTTTCAAGCCTGAACTTCTCTGTCTAGCTTGTCAACACTCCTCAGCTCAGGGTCGCAAGGGAGTCTGTTCCGTCTCCCTTATCGTGGGCATTCGTAGGTAGCACTTCATTTACTGCCGGAGATTTTTTTGAGCAGGGAGCCGTGGGCAATAACTCAGCCCTCAGAAGTGCAGGAGAGTGCATCTGCTGACTCCTCAGGGTCAGGTGCTGCTTGCTCGGCTGTGTCAGTTTCTTTCCAGACACCTCACTTTGCCTTCCAAAATGAACCTCTGATGATTGATGGACATTCCCATTAAAAACAACTCTTTTCCTCTGCCCAGGAGTTCAAAGAAAAGTGGAGGAAGGACCGAACCGCCAGACTTATTTATTGTATGTTAAGAAGCCCAACAGCCTACTGCTCAATATAATTAATGCAATTTTTAAAACAAGTTCATGTAATAGTTAGCTCGGGATTTTAAACCTTGTGTTTAGCCTTTGAACTCTTTACGTGTGCTACATAAATGTTAAACATTCCGATTGTCCCCATAGTTTTAAGCATTATTTTCCATGGTACAGAATTCTCAGTGCGCAGTCTATGGGGGATCTACAAGCATTTATCCCATAATGTAGCAGGATTCCTTGGTGGGTTTACCTCATTTCCCTCTCCGCATGGAGTGGTTGGAAGGATAAAATGGAGGAGAGAATGGCGTATACCACCCAGAGCTTGTTACATGAATGGACAGATTAAAATGCACTAAAGAAATAAGATACCATTTCTGTTTTTATTGCTGATCTATTCAAAACAAACCTGGATTCCTGAAACCTGTAGGGGAAGTAAAAATCCCATCCCCCTTCACACTGGCTCATGGGACTACCTGCCCTCCAATTCCTGCTTTCTTGCCTGCCAGGCAGTTTGTATCACTAATGCCTCCACAGCTCACACAGCAGCAGCTCCTTCCTTCCTCATCTGGTTCCATTGCCACCCCTTATTTGGGGTGGTTCCTGCCTAAACTGCTGACTTTTCTACACCTTCATGGTTCACATGGTGGTGGGATGTGTGGTTCCTTCTTGGCCTTCTTTCAGCTGACTGTCCAGCAACAATGGAGTGTGCCAGGCAGTGATGAGGCTGGGATGATGGAGGAGCATTGTCTGCACAGACATTGTTTCTTGATTTGGTGGGGATTTAAACCTTCCCCCCTTATTTTTCAGTGTTTGGGTGTTCTTTCTTTCTTTCTTTCTTTCTTTCTTTCTTTCTTTCTTTCTTTCTTTCTTTCTTTCTTTCTTTCTTTCTTTCTTTCTTTCTTGCTTTTACCTTGTTTTTGTAGAAAGATCTTCTTTCTCTCTACATGGCTCTGATCCATAAATTTAAGTATCTGCACATGGAGCCATGAAGAGAAATAGATAGATTGATATGTGTACATTTCTTTTAACAGCTCAAGAGGATCCACAACAGATTACATGTAGAAGGAAAAAATGCTCCTTCTTGGCATGTTCAGCATAGATCTGTTGCATCTGGGGCATCAACAAGTCCGAGTACCAATTAAACAAAGATTATGGGGCATTTTCTTCCAAACTGACAGAGCGCAGAGCCATTCTACTCTCATAGTGGGGAACAGAAATAAAAACTTTGCTCCACAAAGTTACCTGTATACTCTGAAATATCCAAACATTGCAGAGCATTTACCTTAACCTGATTCAGTGCCCTTCTACTAACTTTATTGGAAGGAAGGTATGCACGCATTCGTTATGATTTTCACCATTGTTCATGCTTTTCGGAAATGATGGAAACCACTGAATATATGCTATTATACTGTAGTATCTATCAAGAAATTCAAACTTGGTACATCTTTACAATTTTGTCTAAATACTCAGGTAGAGCAAACCACTTTTATATCTCCTTGCTGATAGCTCCAATGAAACTTCCTTTTAGGGAGCAAAATTCCGTGCTATGGCATGCATAATAAAGCAGAAAACTGTGGTTCAGTTTTAATAACCCTGTATTTTAAACACAGTATGTCACCTATATTGAATATTACTTAATACAATTATTTTAGACTATGAATCCTCTCTGTGTTTGTTCTCTGATCTTGAGTTGTAATAAAGATTGAGTTTGAGATTACACATAAAATTCATTAAAAATATGTGCACTGAAACATTAAAGTATCGAATAATAAATAAGCTTCATTAGTGTAACCCGTTTAAAAGCACCTAGTCTATAGCCAACCATATCTGGAATACCAGCACTCTAATTCCTGTCACTGAAAATGGCAGAGGAAAAAAATGCCCAAATTCTTTGCAAATAGCATCTGCTGAAGCTAGAAGGAGCCATGCTATAACACTCAGCCATCACCAACATAAATGACCTTCTTGCCAAAGAAAGCTCTTTAAGTGACTCCGATACCTGTTAATTTCTGATTAATGTCACATCCAAGCTGCTGGTCCACCAGGAGCATCCATGAATAATTATACCTAATGTGGGAACTCAATTACCCTTTTTTATTGAAGAAGTCTTTCCCCTGCTAACCTTCAACCCCACCAATGTCTCAAGGTCATTGGCTGTAGCATTCTGGATGGCTGACAGCAGAGGGATTGTATATGAATGTGAGAGTCAATGCTTTATTTATACGCGGATAAAACCAAAGGATTTTCTGTCCTTGGTGCAAAATATGTCTGAAAGCCATCCACATACCCTCATGAAATGGTGCATTATCCTTCACTAGTCACAGTGGAAATGCATGTTATTTGAGTCAGGAAAAAGGCATCAGGCGACCTTCAGATGCCTCAACAGTGGACTATGGCATGATAAGGTAGAGAATGAAAGGCAAAATGAAGATTAAAAGCTGATTCAGGCAGAGAGAGCTCAGCAGCTGCTGTTAACTCGGCACCATCTTTTTTTCCTCCTGCTATAATATAGAACCGGAAATGCATGTAATAAGAACACAGTTGTCCTGCAAACCATCCCAAGGAAATCTGAGATGTTTCATTCCTGGAGTCTTCCATGAACAATTAACTTCACATCTACCTCCTTCCCCAGCAATGAACAGCCCAACAGCCAATTGGATATAAGATCAGTTTTAAAGCCCAGGAAAGTTATGATGTGGAAAGTTCTGCCTGAAGACTGACTGGCAGGAAGGAAGGTCCTCAGTCACAAGTCCAGTACATGCATTTGCATTTGAAATAACAAAGCTACTGCAGTGTGACTATTTTCTGCCATTTTGATAGGCACATTTCTCCCAAATGTGACAAGGCCTAATCTACACAACAAGATGGTAGGACCCTGAGGTGTGCAGAGTGGAATGTACCATTGCAGAGGGGAGATATCACATATTAGAATGCCCTCCTATGCAAAAAAAAACCCCCAAACAAATAAATTCCTGCAAGACCAAAAATTCCATTGAGTCTTAGAAAGAATAAGTAAGAATTAAGTGAACTATAATTTCATAATTGTAACTAAGGAGCAAATGATAAATCTTTAACTGTATTTATATTTGTGTATACGTTCTTAACTCCTCCAGAAAAAAAACTACTGTTTGAAAAAGCTTATGTATATAAAAAAATGACTGCTAAAAGAAGTCAATCTCAGTGTTTAATAAAAGTATTAACACTTGTTTTGTGAACCACCTTAAATACATCTTGAATTACTAAATATCCCTTGTATATAACCATCATAAGCTCCTCAATCCAGTTATTCTGTTACAAGCCAAATTCATGTTATGATATTTTATTAAACTGACCTTTATATTACCCTCAAAAAGGCAAATAAAACCATTTTAAGTTGTACTTCAACAGATCCTCTTGTGTGCCAAAAATTTAGAACATCCATCATAGTGCATTTCATTATTTTTAAATCTCATCCCTGACAAAATGCATGAAGAAATGTAACTGCCGCCATCACTCGGGAAACCACAAAATGTAGGAAAGAGAATGTAATTTTTTTTTCAGGGTTTGCACAACTAACACAGTTATTACATCTGCTACACCTCAAATACTCTGAAGAATTACTCACCCATGAAATATGTTGTATCCTACTCACTTCAAGCGGCTTCCATGCATACCAAAACATATTACCTCAGCATAGCACTAATCATAGAAACAATGTGAGTTTTTGAAATTGGTGGGGGGTTCTCCATGGATCCTCAGCCTGTGATCCTGAAAAGAGTTGACACACTCATAAATGCAATGCCAATGAATATGTTGTTGAGTATGGAATCGAATCCAGAGACCACCTGAAGAGCTTGTTACGTGTAGTGAGTTTGTTATGCTTATGTTCTGCCACTCACTGAAACAGTTCACTGGAGTGGAGAATTTCTGACTAGAGAAATGGTGCATATTTGGAGGGGGAGATCTACAGGCTTATCTGCATATGCCATTTCTCTGTATTCTGTACTACTACTATAAATGAAGCAGTCATAAAGTAGCATATATTATCTAAGGCTCATTCCGCACATGCAGAATAATGCACTTTCAAACTGCTTTCAGTGCTCTTTAAAGATGTGCGGAATAGCAAAATCCACTTGCAAACAGTTGTGAAAGTGGTTTGAAAACGCATTATTTTGCGTGTGCGGAAGGGGCCTTTTTGTTCCATAGAAGAGTTACTTACGTATGTGTTGACGGACAATTTTCATTTTCAATATTTCTTAACAGTCCTAAAAACATTTCCTCTTTATGTCACAATATATTGAAGCCAGGTTGTCACAGACCTTTCTGTGCAAGTATCCAAGTATTGTCTTTCAAAATACTCCAGAGGTTTTATTTGCAACCATTAGGGCCCAAACATGCAAAGGTACTTGAAAATGCGACTTTAAAAAATTACAGAAGGGGAGAAACTAAGGAACCATCAAGTCCCTCTGCATCTTACACACATAAAGGTTTTATAAGTATGTCCATGAATTTGGTCAAAATCAAAAATCAAAATTTTTGTAGATTAATAACAAGTTCATGAATCTCATGCTTAATTGGAACAGCCCAAGGACTTGATTTTTTTTGTATTCTTCAAATATATAGTGCTGGCCACAACCATTCTTGCTTCATCTGGCATTAGTGCTGTTTCTATTCTCACATACCATGTGGAAGTTCCTGGGCAAACTCCTAAAAAGGATGTGAGAACTTTTATAAGACTCCTTCTTCACAGGCTCCACCTTTCCACCTATACTGAGGGCAGCTCCTCCAGGCCTCAGAAAGGGGCAGAGCCGGGGAGGAGGTTGCAGCACCTACACCTTTTTTCTTTCCTTGTACAGCTATCTCCCTTCCAGCAGGAAGTCCTTGTCTACACCTTTTTTCCTTGCTGTCCTGTCCTTGGAGCTTGCCTTAGGAAGGCCCCATACCTTTTTCCCCAGATCCAATCCTGGTCCTGCCCATCAGGCTGTTCTGGACAATCTGAAGCAATGGGTGGGGCATTCTCTCAGGCCTTCCTGGCTGCTGCATGCTTCTTAATCTCTCACCTCAACCGCTGGCTTCTCCCTTCACTCCAGTTGCCAGACCCATCTCTGCTCACTGTGGCCACCCCTGTGACGCCTTTCCACTTTCCCAGCAGCAGCGCAGGCCACAGTGCCCCCTTCAAATGATGAAAGTGCCCTGCCTGCCTCATGCTAGACACACCTCTGGAAAGCCAGGTGGGTGGCACATGCCAGCCAGTGGTTCCCAGACACCTCAGATAACATGGTAAAATAGGGCCTACAGGTCAGAGTGGGGACATTCCACCACAGATGGGACAAAAGATTTCAAATAAATAGAAGTTATGAAAAGCCATCTTGAAACCTTCCTGAAAAGCATCCTCTTAGAAAAGGATAAGTTAGCACTTCCACCCTCTGTTTTGAACACATGAGCAGGGTTACTGAATCTGAGTTGGAAAATTCCTGGAGATTTTTTTGGGTGAAACCTGGGAAAGGAGGGGTTTGGCAGGGGAAAGGCCCTCAGAAGGGTATAATGGATAGAGTCCACCTCCAAAGCAGCCATTTTCTCCTGGGGACTCATCTCTGACATCTGAAGATCAGCTGTATTTCCAGGCCCCACCTGGATGTTGGAAACTCTACACATGTGCAACTGCAGTCTAACAGACAGTTCTTTCTTTCTTTCTTTCTTTCTTTCTTTCTTTCTTTCTTTCTTTCTTTCTTTCTTTCTTTCTTTCTTTCTTTCTTTCTTTCACATAGTACAACATCTCTTAGTAAACTCTGGAGGGGAGATCAATTGAATGTGCAAGATATTGGAACCAGTAAGAGTTAACTTTCCAGCTAAATTCTTGCTTAAGTTTCAGACAGCAACTTACTATTGTTTCTGTTCAGAAGATATAAAAGAGATGTATAACTAGAAATGCGAGAGCCTATGCCACCATCTGGGAAATTTTGCAGGCATTACCTTTCAGCTTCCTTTTCTTTGCTCATAATTTTTGCCTGAAGAGAATAATTTGCTTTAAAATTTATTATGGATCAAAATTGATGGCCTCTCAGGGAAATATTATTTTTTCTGAGGTTCCCGTGTGTTTTGCCCAAATAATAACCTGCAAATGTGCTTTAAGGGAAACTAAGAAGAAGAAGAAGAAGAAGAAGAAGAAGAAGAGGAGGAGGAGGAGGAGGAGGAGGAGGAGTTTGGATTTATATCCCCCCTTTCTCTCCTGCAAGAGACTCAAAGGGGCTTACAATCTCCTTGCCCTTCCCCCCTCACAACAAACACCCTGTGAGGTGGGTGGGGCTGAGAGAGCTCAGAAGAGCTGTGCCTAGCCCAAGGTCACCCAGCTGGCGTGAGTGGGAGTGTACAGGCTAATCTGAATTCCCCAGATAAGCCTCCACAGCTCAGGCGGCAGAGCTGGGAATCAAACCCAGTTCCTCCAGATAAGATACATGAGCTCTTAACCTCCTACGCCACTGCGCTAACAGCCCCATCTAAAGGGGGGTGTTTGTGTGGCAAAAGGGCTTGAGGGATGGGTACAACCTTGTACTGGCACATTTGCCCTCCTCAGGACACTTGCCCCACTGGAGGATGCGGTGATGGCTGCCCCTCCCTCAGCACCACTGCTGCAAGCCCCTGACATCCAGGCTGTAGCAGAGCTAGTCTGGCATCCAGATCAGATGGCAGCATGGAGGGGTGGGTGGGCTGGGGCGTTTCTGGAGGCAGAGTTGACATTTTTTGGCTCCCATCCAGAGCTTAGGGCCAGGAGCACAATGCTCCAACCCTTGGACTTACGCCACCTTTTTGGTGGTGTAAGTCCTGTAAGCCCTATGGAGCCTTCCAGTGGTGGGTTTTTTTGGAGCTTTTTCTTGCTCCCTTCACTACTGGAAAGCCCTCTTGGAGGTGACAGGGTGGCGCCATATTGGCTCAGTTGACCTCAATTGAGCTCAGAAAGGATTGCCAGAGAAAATTGACATGGGAGAACTGTGTATCATTAAACAAGGGAAGGATTAAATTCTAGCTATCTTTTGAAATGTTAGAACAAAATACTGCGCAAAAGGTGCCAAGGAAGGAGTTAGGCTGAAGGGAGGGGGTAACAGGTAAATTGTCTAGACAAAGTACCATGCAGAATGTGTAAGGCTTTTGGAAATTGAGAAATGAATATCCCCAGAACATGCAGGTGGATGTGGGCAGGACGCAGGGGTACTCTTTGTCCCATTTGGGCCACTGATGTTCAGCAATGGAGGGGATCAGGGCAGTTGTGTACTGCCTATAGGGACATGTGTTACCCATATCCCCTGGCGCACACCTTTTGGTCATGTGGGTAGGCACCAGGCACCAGCTGGGTCCCCACGCCCAGCCTCTCCCACGGCACAGTGACCCGCCCGGCAGCTCCCCCTGTGCCAGGATGCCACTCACTGGTGCATGAGGCCAGATCCAACCGTGCAGTTGGGAGGCCTCTTCCCTGCAGGGGGGGCATGCCAGTGTGCAAAGCCGGGCCCAACCATGTGGCTGGGAGGCCTCTCCCCCCTGCAAAGAGGGGGCTCTGGGCTCCTGCCCTCCCCAGCCTCCCTGCTGACGGGGAGAGCAGGAGCCAGCCTGCCCCTGCGGTGCCCACCTAAGCCGCCTGCCAGAGCCACCACAGTATGTGGGGTGCAGGGAGGGGCAGGGGAGGGGCAGGGGAACTTGACCGGGTATTGCCCTGGGTACTGTTTTCCCCCGATACACCTCTAAATCGGGGTCTAGAGAAACTAGACCCCAGGGTCCAAATGTCAGTTTGGGGGCACAAGGGGTGTTCCCTGTCCCATTTGAACCACTGGTGTTTAGCAGTGAAGGGGACCGGAGTCTAGTGGAGCTAGATCCCAGAGTCCAACTGCAGGTTTGAGCTAAGAAAGTGAATTCTAGTATGTCTAGAAGCCACACAAGCTTATTGCTTATTAAAGACAATAGCAGGAAATAAGCTTCTGCAAAAATAGTACTCTTTGAAACTTTCCACTAGGTAGGTGTTGTGGTTTAACTAAGCACTGGCTACATTACAAAATAGGTCGATAATTATGTTAAGTTAGGTTAAGTTTAAGTTGCGCTGCCTTGGGAGCAACCCGGGGCAGGGTTCGTGTAAAGGATCCTGCATAAAAGAGAGCTCCCTGCATGCAGACCCTGCCTTCTGTGTCTTGAGTCCATTGATACAGGTGGACTTTATGCATGATCATGAATTTTCAAAAAATGCACTTTTTAAGACACTTGGGGTTTTTATTGGTGAAATGACACCCTGGGTTCTTCATATTATTCCCAGTCAATCCGGGTAACAGGGACACAGACCACTTTTTCTGACACAACGCTATGAAGGAGGTTGCCCACACTGAGGCCTTTTCTGCATGGGCCAATAAATGCTGGTGAAGGGCGGGTAAAACCTGCGTTGGGCGGGAACTTTGCACGTTTCCCATCCCTAGCACAGATCTGTGCTTTGCAGGATGGCAGGGACCCATAACGGCATGCACCTTCCTGTGAAGGTGCGTGCCCCATTCACATGGCTGGCCGTCCACGGTACAGCCAGCCATGTGAACGGCCCAGGCGAGGATGGGTTCATGTAACCCGCCTCTCACCCAGGTATATTGGCCAGCGTGGAAAGGGCCTGAGATATTCTTTAAGAAAAGAGAGTGTAAAAAGACACCCTTTGAATCTCTACCTCACCTGAAAAAACCTAAAAATATGCAACTGGAAGAATGCAGATTCTTCCTCTTTTTCTTCCCCGCACCCGTCTTCTGTCCTCTCTCTTTGGGTTCGTCTAAAATTTTAGATCTGTTTTTCAGGCCAGGACCTATGCTTTGTAGTCTACAAAGCACCATTGATATTGACTGTAAATAATTAGACTGTGTTTCAATGCGATTGTTTTTAAAGCGTGTTTTATGTAAAACTTATATTTAAGAATTTCTGTGGTGTATCAAAAAGCAGTACTACAGCATTGTTCTTAGCATTAAAAAATCTGTTCCCTGTCATGTGTCACATGCGCTCACCTATTAATTCTGGGTATGTTTAGTTGGTAAAACAAAGAAACAGGAGTCCAGCAGATGCTGGATGTTGTCCCTGAATGAATGTCTTAACTCATACTATGACCTTCAGGTAGTACTTTGACCTCTGTGTATCCCTTTCCAAAGACAATCAAACTGCTGTGTAAGAAATCAGCAGGATTTCAGATGCCTCGTTTGAGCATTTCTATCAGACCCGTTCTCTCGCCACGGAAAAAGAAATTCTCTCCAAATCAATATGGAAATATTTCCAAGATGATTCATGGAGTCCTTTTGACACGCTCCTTCAGGAATGAAAGCGATCAGGAAGTGCGGAAAAGCTGAATGGGCGTTTATTGGTTCACAGTGGGTGGGCTACACTCGCTGTGTTCATGTCTGTTACCCATCCAAATGGGGCTGCCAAAAGTTTTGATTGCCAGTTGAGAGGGGAAAGCAACTGCTGGCATTATGGAGCACAGAGGCTGGAGCACTCGGGTGCATAAGCTACACAGCTAGACTTCAGCCATTGTGGTGGTATTCATGCCAGACAGCTGTCCGACGGGTGCATGGGTCAAAGGAAATGAAGCAAAAGAGAGCACAGCATAATCAGTGCTGATTAAAAGGGCAGAGAAGGGAACTTCTTCCTACTCTATTCAGCAAAAGCTGAAGCCTTCCTGTCAGTCAAGCAGCTTTCCCTCCAGCAGAAGAGCCACTCGTGTTCTCCTTAGGCTGGAGGGAGGCACCTTTGTAGTGCAGAGCTGTCAGATACAACAAGCTAGGCTGGTTACTGCCTCTGGATTTTGTTTGCACTGATTACCCTTTCAAACAGAAGGCTGGAGAGGTCAGGGGAAAGCCTTCTACGGTCCCTTAGAGACTGGTATAAGAGGAAGGTGGAGCTGATTCTGATTATTATTCTACCTTCTGACTGCAGGTTCCCTTGCCTCATGGCACTTAGTCCTTGAGCCTCCCCCCCCCCCCCATTTCCCAGGATTAACTCTTTGGGATCTGCTGAAGTTCAGGAGAAGATGAAGAAGAGCTGCACCCACCTTCTGCTCAATTCACAGCAGATATTTAACATGGTCTCTAAATTGTCTGTATTTGCCACAAACCATTCCTAATGGATGAGCGTTTTTGATTAAAATGAGGTTTGCAAAACTTGAAGGACCCTCTGACAGATTTATAGAGGGCCATTCTCTGATTTGAGGAGGGAAGGGGACTTATTGGCTCTAGCACACAAGCATACAAATGGACACCGAATGCCCTTCAAGTCTTCCTTTCAACCTCTGTCTCTCCCCCTGATCACCTTATCACCTGAAAGGTAAAATATGTTTGAATTGCAGCTGTTCTTAATACACGCAACAAGATCCATTGTGGGGTTAAAATTCAGTTAGCCAGTCTTTTTTTTTTAAAGGGAAGTCTTATAGTCAGTTTTCCAAAATCTCCATCTTTAGAAGCAAAGCTACTGTGGTAAAGAAATTCAATATACTCAGAAGACAAGAGTTTCCAGCAAAGTACAATTGGGAGAGAGGGCTGGTGGCTCAGACGGGGATTCTGGCTGGAAGAATAAAGGTCACAAATTTGCAAACGCCCCCTTGTCATCTGCAAAGGCGGATATGGATATATATGTGGGCCTCTGTTTTTCTTCCCTGGGATGATCCAGGTGCGTGGCTGACGCAGAGACGACAGCTGCCATAAGGGATCCTCATTAAAATGCTGCATTATGGTCGCTGCCTCCCTGTAGCAAGATCCTTGCTTGCAGTGCCTTGCTGAGAAAGTTTTCTGATTTTAATTGGTACCCATCTCAAGCAGGACTCCGGAGGCAGCAAAGAAATGTCCTAAATAAATAGATAGCAACATCCATCCCATTGTCTCCTCTGTCACAGTTGCAGTTTAACCATTTCATCTTCTCAGATCCCTTCAGCATAAATCACAATTTAACTCTATAAACCTTGCTCTCATAGGAAGGAAAAAAATTCTTTCCCTAGAAACTTCCTTAAGTTACTTGCACTTTCAGATGAAACCTAACACTTCAGCTCTGACCACTTAGTACCTATTAAAGGTCCCATAGCATTTGCCTCATGAGGAGGGGTGTTAACACTTTAGCCTAAGCTGTTAATGAGGTTGTGCTTATCTAAATTCTCCATGAAGTTTCAAGTGGATAAGCCATTTTTAAACTTCCACTCTTATGGTATTCTTAAAGTATGTTGGTAACAAAGGGTAGCTTTGCATCCCAACATTCACATGTTAAATTTCACTCACTGCAGACATTTCGTTTGTTGTTATTCACTGTCAACTATTTTTTCAACCACTGCAGGGAAAGCATGTTATGTGATCCCTGTGCAAACATAAAATTGAAGCGCTCACAATAAAATATATCATCACACTATGACATCCCTATTAAGTTTGTACAATAGGCTATTCTAGGTTTGTACAATAGGTTATTCCCTGGCAACTGTTGGGGGAGTGTGGGGGGACTTACTGGAAGCAAACTTGACGCTAGCCCTCTGTCATTGGCAATACCTTGACATTACTTCTGGTGTGCACTGGAAGTGATATCAGATTGCTGGTGCCATTGGGACGCTCTGGTATTTGGGCAAAAATCTGGGGCAAAAATCTCCCCCGCTTCAGATCATTCAGACGCCCTCCTTCATTCAGAAGAAGCCACCTTTGCAAAAATACCAGTGTGTCCCAGCATTGCTGGCAATGTGATAATGACCCTTCTGGTGAGCATTGCTAGTGGTGTCAACATATTGCTGGCAACAGAAGCCTACGACTCTGTCATCAGCATCACCTCAACATTCCTTCTGGTATGTAACAGAAGTGACAGCACATTGTTGGTGCCATGGGGGCGCTCTGGTATTTGGGCAGAAATCTGGGGCAAAAATCTTCCCCACTTCAGATCACTCAGATGACCTCCTTCATTCAGAAGCCATCTCTGTGAGTGGATCCACCATCAGTTCTCTTTGGCTGGCAAGTGTCCACCTAAGCATACCCCCTAATGCTGGCTGTGTGCTTGATGGTAGATTTGACTTTTAAAATCCTTCTTCCCACCTAGCCTTGGACCTGCGTCTGTCTGGCTCAGGGGTAGGGAACCAATTGGCCATGCTGAAAGGGGCTGATGGGAATTGTAGTTCCTGAACATCTGGAGAGCCGCAGGTTCCCTACCCCTGGTTCTGGCTAATTCAAGGTGTTATCAGAGAGAGAGCAGATTTATGCAGCTGTCTTTCATCTTTTAGGTACAAAACTCATCTGGTCTTTGTGGATCATTTCATGTATACAGTTTCTTAATCAAGTCGCCATTATTGTTACAAATAATTCACAATCCATATTTAACAACAAGAGTTGCCCAAATATGCAAAATTGGGAGAATAAACTAATAGAATATTGTTACAATGGGAAAACCAACAAACTTTGTAAACAGAAAGTCAAAATCTGAGTTTGATGAGAAGTGGGAAGGATTTTTTTCAGTATGAGGCTGAATCAATAACATAAATATGTTAATAGTTAAGGTTATAATTTTTTGTTAAATTGAAATCATCTAAGAATAGAATGCTAGATGGAATGAAAGAAGATAGAAGGCTCTGTTTCAAAGTGGTATTATGTTTATATGTTAATTGGTTAGAACAGGGGTCGGCAAAGAGCCATTTGGACCTGTTTTTCATGGCCCCGAAGATCTATTGAGCTGGGTTCGGCTCATCCACTCACCTTTCCTTCCAGCACTGCTCTGGAGGGCTGGAGGGACACGCCCATGCTACCCTCCGACCTTCAGGCCACACGGAGCCGCAGTATAAGGCTGAAAGAGCCGCATGCAGCTCCAGAGCCGCGGGTTGCAGACCCCTGGGTCAGAATATTAAGTTCCAATGTTTAGTGATTAAGAGTGGCAGGACTCTAATCTAGAGAACTGGATTCCCCACACTTCCACATAAAGCCTACTGCATGATGTTGGGCCAGTCACAGTTCTTTCAGAATTCTCTCAGCCCACACAAAGGCAGGCAATGTCAAACGACCTCCGGACATCTCTTGCCTTGAAAACTCTATGGGATCACTACGAGTCAGTTGTGACATGGGGGCACTTTGTACAGAAATGTGAACTAGGTAGAACTTGAGCCAGAAATGTTCCATATCATACACTTGGGCTGATAATACACATTTTCTATCAACAGTAGACTGCTCTTTAGTTCAGTTTTTTTGTAAGTGGAGATTCGTTTTCTTGCATGTCTCCTCTGAGTTGTCGCCAATGGTAGCCTTTTTTCCAGCAGGAAACATCTAATCCAATTATGTTTATAATGTGTAATGCTTTAAACTGCTACTTCCGTTTCCTAGGGTCAGAAAAATTGGAGCTGGCGTCTCCCACAACAAACTCTCTCTCTCTCTCTCTCTCTCTCTCTCTCTCTCTCTCTCTCTCTCTCTGCTAACTGGAAGGAAGGAAATTGCACCTGACTTTTAATTGGTTGTGCAGTAATCACAAAGTATCATTTTGTTTATTAACATGATGTTGATAATAGATTGGAATCTCCAAAAGGGACCGTGAACTCTAAACACAGTCATTAGCAGATTAGACTGCTTAAATGGCATAAATAGTTGTGGTAGAAATAGGTGTATAGTTGAGTTCAGCTGTAAATTTCCCCCCACCTCCACTGCTCTACAAGCCAGCTTCAAGTTACAACAGTTTTAAAACAGGCAGGTGAACTCTCGAATCCCCAGGTAACGATCAACTTTAAATCATTCTGCTTCGCATTCTCCTTGCAGCCAGTTAATAACTGGTGTGGATTGCAGCCAATAAGACTGGCATCTGACCTGCATTGCATTTGAATCCAGCATTTTATATTTCAGGCTTTCAAATTGCTAAATGACAGCAAAAGAGAAATAAAAGGGACTTAAAGGGCAGCACAACCAGTAGGCAAGCTCTTTTCTTTAGTGCCAAACATAGGCACAGAAGTGAATTTCTAGTTTTTTCATTCTTCTCCACAATTTGCAGAACAAAATAAATAAAAGAAGATGATGATGATGATGACAATGACTTGGAGTTAAACCGTGCTTTTCTCCACTGTAAGCAGCTTACAAACTGCTTCCCTTCCTCTTCCTACAACAGGCACCTTGTGAGGTAGGTGGGACTGAGAGTCCTGAGAGAACTGTGACTAACCTAAGGTCACTCAGCAGGCTTAATGTTTAGGAGTGGGGAAACAAACCTGGTTCTCTAGAATAGAGCCCACCTGCTATTAGCCACTATACCATGCTGTGACATAATTATAGATTGTGTGGGTTAACACAAGGGGTTGGGCCTGATTAACTACTACATCAGTAGTACTTCAAGCAGTAATGCAAAGTATTTTGGGGCAGTGTGCTAAGGATATCTAAACCTGTTCTGGGTAGGTTTGTTAACATTCAAACCATGAAAAGCATCAGAAGGCGCCAATTTCTATACATTAAACCTCTATTAAAGGGACTGAACATTTTTTCCAGGCTGAGAGCAACCTTACATAAACCCTTCCTATATTTACAAGCCTAAAAAGTAAATAATCTTTTGTTTTTACGCGTGGCTGCATGCCCAATAATTAAAAGCCAATTATATCTCCCAAGTGTGCTTAGCTCGACACCATTGCTCACCTGGAGCTACCATTGTCTTCTAAGCTGTTTGGATTCTGTGTACAATGGTGGTGCTTTGATTTAGGCTTCATTCCCTTTGGATTATTTGCTACCTTGACCTTGTTGGTTGGCTCTTCAAAGAACTGGTTGCTGTTGGGCTATTATGCATACAAGGCTTACCCCAATGCTCTTTTCTGTGCAGTGGGGGTTTCTTGCGGTTTTCAGTGCTAATTGGGGATTTGCTCAATGCAAAGCTTCCGCAGCTGAGCCACCTGCCATTCCCTTACCTGTTGCTTGTCTTGCTGTCTTCTGCTTTTTTTCTTCAAAAAGGAACACTTCTTGAGGCACTCTGCTGATTGAGTGTGGGAGGAACTGCTATTAGGTGGGTGGGGAAAAGTTGGGGGAGGCAGGAGGGGTAAACAAAGCAGAAGCAGTCTGAGCACACCCAACAGATCTTTGCTTTTTCAGTGAAGACCGTAAATAAAGACTACTACTACTACAGAGAAGACAATGGAAAAATTGCACTTAAAGGGGTTTTAGAAGGCGCGGGGCTTCACTGATCTGCATTGCAGTAAGTTCCGGAGGGGGGAAAATGTGTGTGCAACCAAGGATTTACTGAATGGAATGTATGCTCACTGTGAGACAGACCAGAAATGCATAGTAATCTGTTGTCTTCTCTCTTCTTCTATTAGAAGGAAGTGTTTGGCTCCTTTGAGTAACTGGCTGTTTGGTGGGCTTGTACTAAGTGTTGCTATCAGGTGCTTGATGTTATGGTGACTGCTTAAAATTTGGCCAGATATTTGTTTTATGAGCTTTGTTTCTGTTTTCATTCTATCTGGATTTCAGCATTCGTGCCAAGCTTGTAGAAGCACCTCAACATTTAGTCACAATCCCTATAATATGGCATGTTCCACTTTCTAGATTTACCAGGGGAGCGGAGGGGGGGGGTGTTTTTAATTTGGATGTGGAATCTAAATTTGCCCAGTGAAATGAGTCAGCTCAATGGCATTATTAAAACTGCTAAAATTGGACATGATAAGAAAAGTTCAACTCTAAGATTCATCTTCTACATTTTTATATTAGTATGATCTTCTATCATTTGTCAAGTATTCTACAGAGACGTTGAAGTTATTTTATCCTCTCAGTTACTCTGTGAAACACTGAGAGATGATAGCTCGTCCAATTTTATGTTAATTAATCTTTCGAGGGCTTTCTCTGTCACCATCCTAAATTTTAAGCTAAAGAAAACATTCATTGCCATGCATTTCAAGTGTCTTTTTCTCCCTTACTGTTTTCTTCCTCCTGTAGCAATCTGAAGGAAGCAGAGTTCTGTAAAACTCAACAGATTACATAACATATTTTGAATCAAAGTTAGCTTTAACAAAGATGTGCTCTTGCTTGGATTTTACTGTTCATTACTAATGCCAATTTGTGAGTTGAAGGGAAGAGCTCCATGTCCATAATTCTTTTGTGGTCTGATCCATAAGCTAGTCGAAGTACAACTCTTGGATTTAAGTTGACATAGGCTTCAGCATAGTTGCTGGGAGGAAAGTATTACTGAACTGCGAGAAGCATTGTTCAAATGGGGCGTTGGACTCATCGATTTTCATGAAATGTGTGCCAGAAATTCATGTAGATCCATAGTTAAAACAGACCAAAGTCTGAAGCGGTTTGTACTGAAGTATTTATTTCTTAGAACAAAACTATTGAGCAGAGCTCTGTGGGAAGTAGCTGAAGAAAAGGAGGCACAAAGGCAGAAATTGTCCAGTCTTTACAGTGCTTTGCCATCACTGAAATTGTGCCTAGTGCATTACGGCACATTAGTTAGGCATTGATCTCCTCTGGTTTCTGAGGTTTCTTGCTGCACTGAACTACTTTCTGCTGAAAAATCCATGGTGCAGAAATTGCTACTTTTGAGCTAATCCATTTTCAAATTACTGTCCAATTGTGACCAGTGACCTCACCGCAAAATCAGTTTCTCTAACTGCACTCCTCAATAAGAAAAAAAATCAATATTTATTTCCATTTACTTTGTGCTTTTATTATAATCCCTTTGTGATGCTCTTGGTAGCCTTTCAGACCATTCTGGTTTGGGTGACAAACCTGAGAAACAAGAACAAATAGCTTTATTGTACCCCAGTTCTCATTGAAAGATAAAAAGAAGATCTAGCAATCAGTCTTATTTGCTTTGTTGTTATAACAGGAGGTGTCTGTAGTTTTGCAGTTGTGCAGTTTTGCAGTTGCAGTACCCAATTAGGTACCGGGCACATAATGCAACACCCTGAGAATTTCAGTTTCTTTTAAAATATTACCCTCATATTGTAGAGCTGAGATGAAATGAATAAACGTTCTCCCCACCCCTGCCCTGAAGATTATCAAGAGCACATGAAAGTTATTTCATGTGCAGAGTGAGGAAATACAACATATGAAAGGCTCTCCATCTTTTTCTTTTGTCTTACTGGGCACTTTTTATTTGCCATTGTTCTGAGTGCCCTTCCAGCAGGCTTCATGTGGAGGAGTTGGGGAAACAATGAAGTTCACCAGCAACTACTTTGCCGCTCTTAACCACTACACCAAACCGGCATTTCTCAACAGTTGTGCCATGTTAATAGCCATTAAGATTTAATCTGTTATGTTAATATTAAATGAGTGTAACCTGTTTGAAGCAATTGCACATTTGTTTACCAAGCCACCATGGCACTCTCAATGTACTGATTTTGATCCATTCCATGTAGCCAGAGTTGTGTTGGGTTAAACTGGCATTGCAGCATATCTGAATCTCTGCTCACTGTTGGTGTATTTGTAGCCCAGGTCCTAAGCAGGAGACACTCCAGACAAGGGCAGGGCAGGAAACTGAGATGGAACATCAGAGGCCATCTTGTCCCTGGGGTCAGGGCTGGAGGAGGCTCCTTAGGGAGCATTCTCAGGAGGACCCCCAGCCATATTCCAACCCAAGGGAGATCTGCTCGGCTTCTTCAGCACTGCCCCATCAGCCTTTCAGTCCAATCTTGGGAACGTGGCATGAAAAAGGTGGAGGGAGGAAGGGGGTAACCTCTTTGCCTTTAGGAGAGTTGATCTAAGGGTTAAATGGAAAGAGCCCACCATTCCTAGAGAAGTAGGGGATGGGGGGGACCAGGAAGTAGGGGATGGGGGGACCAGTAAAAGGGAAAGGCTCATTTGCTGGGAGAGGGGAAAGCGTTTGCTTCTGCTTTACCAAGGAGGACAGCAGCACATGGGGAAAGTGTTGCAGGCAGATCCTGAGAGGTTTCCTTCAAAGTACGTCAATGGAGCTTAAGCTTGTAGATCATGGAAGGGAGGAAGGCTGGGATCATCCTCAGCCACGGGTGTCATGGGGTTGCCAATTCCTGGCAGGCAAATTCCAGGATTCTCAGAAGCTTTGGGTTTGGGACCAGAGCAGGGGCCATGCTCACTGAGGAATATTACTGTTGAGTCCACCCTGGAGTGCAGCCCTTTTCTCCAGGGGGAACTGATCTCTGACACCTGGAGGTTCATTGTAATTTGGGGAGAATTTCAGGCCCCACCTGGAAGTTGACAACCCCATTAAAGGTGCCAATTTTTGTCCACCATCCAAGTGGAAATGGGGTGGGGTGGGGGTTGGGGGAGATTATTAGTGTCTTTCAGCACAAGAAAAGTGAAATGTGTGAAACTGGTGTTCCATTGCTGGTCATTTGAATTATGTACAAAAACAACAGGCTCTTTATTTTTGCTTTGATGGGTAAAAATGGGCACACAAGGAGGGAAATTCTTCTTGCATTAGAACCAGCCACTGCCCCTCCTAATTTGGTGACAGCTCCAGATTTGATTAGCATGCTTTCTATTCCATCATCCAAGTCATTGATAAAAAATATTGAATAGCACTGAGCCCAGGGCAGAACCCTGTGGAACCCCACTAATCACTTCTCTCCAGGATGAAGAATAGCCATTGGTGAGCAACCTTTGGGTTTGATCAGTTAACCAATTACAAATCCACCGACATGTTTTCAAAAAGGACAAGTGTCTGCGCAGTGTGAATCAGCTGCAGCTTCTGGACCTCTTTCGCAGGCAGGACCACAAACGGCATTACAGTGGTTAATCTGAATCTTGCAAGGGTGTATGCAACTGCTGCTAAATCTCTGAGGGAATGGGGAGTGAAGTGACAACCAAGAGGGTGTAGTGGATTTAAAAGAGAAATCATTATTCAAATGTGAAATACAGATCCCAAAGGTTTGATTCCCCACCACTCAGTGTTAATACCCTGATCTCCGTTTCCCAATAACAAGACATCGCGGACATCCCTAAGAAAATAGAGACAGTAGAGGTTTTGCTGAAGGTGTGCGAAATGCTCAGGCATCCCCCCAAAAGTAAAGACATAGCAAAGTCGTTTTTGTTTGAGCTTAGAGCACGTCATCAGAAACGCACTGCAGAAGACATCCTGAAAGTTTTGTTTGAGACGCATGCCCATCTTGACGTCAACAGAACACAGGAAAAATAAGACATCCCCTGAAAATAAGACATAGCACATCTTTGGGAGCAAAAATTAATATAAGACACTGTCTTATATTCGGGGAAACACGGTAGGAGAGCACTGGCTGTCTCTGTACTCATGGTGCTCTCTGGCTGTGGCATCTTCCTTCTTGTCCCTCTCCTGACCTGAAACTTGAGCTATTCTAGGAGAGCACTGGCTGTCTCTGTACTCATGGTGCTCTCTGGCTGTGGCATCTTCCTTCTTGTCCCTCTCCTGACCTGAAACTTGAGCTATTCTCACATGGCTCCACTTCGGGATTACACAGTTCTTCATGGATACATACGACAGTCCCATATTCAGCTGTTTAGAAGCCTCTCATTTCACTGGGTGAAACTTTGGGTTGGACTGAGTTGGACTTTGGGTTGGACTGAGGTTTTTTTTAGCTGTTTTGCTCAGACTTGACCAATTCCCCTTCTTACTATAACTATGACTTACGTCCATGCTGGTCTCATGATCTTCAATATGGCCTTTGGGGAGGGGGGCAAAGTGAAGGATCTCTCCTTCCTTTTCAATTGGATCTATCCAGTTATTACTACTACCTTATGCTTTTCAAGCACAACATTATTTGAGTGGGGCTATTAGGGACTACATTAGACAGTGAAGGAGTGAATGGTTGTGGGGCAGAATAGCTGGGACTTGAAAAACCAATTCAAAATTAAAATGAAGAAAAGAATCTACATCCACAATCCTATTTGAGACCAGTGTACAATGGTCACTAATTCCTCATGTTGGTGTATCTCAGGAATATACTGGCATAACTTGAGATATACTGGTGTGACATTGTTGCAGTGGCAACCCTGGCACTGGCACTTTGTACCCGAAAGTAGAACTGGGGCAGTACAAGGGGTGTTGAAAAGAAGAGGGACTTACAGTGCTATCTTAAGCAAAGTTATACCTTTTCCTGGTCCCATTGACTCCAGTGAACATTGAAAGGTGTCACTCTGATTAGGACTGTATTATCCATCAGCATTCTAAGGCTATTCCAGATCCCAATAATTGTGGCACATTGCAGGTACCAGAGGCGCATGCCTAGGCAAAACCTGCGCCCCCGGGCAAAACCTGAGTTGCGCCCCCCCCCCCCCCCATGTAAGCAGCCACCCTGCTGCCTCACCTGCTGATTGCTGAATAGCTGCTTAGGTGCTGGGCGGAGCTGCCACTCCCCTCGCTGGGTGGACCCCCAGACCGCCGCCCGGGCTCCTGGCGCTCGCCTCCTCCTCCTTCTTCTGACTCCTGGCTGGCAGGCGGCAGCTCCATTAGGTCGCATAGCGCCAAGTCCACGCCGCTGGCTTTCAGGAGGCTGGGCGGTGGAACTTAGCATGAAAGACAGCGGCCTCACGGTTCTCGAGCCACGCCCGCCATCCAAGGGCAGTCAGCAGGAGAGGCAAGAAACGCCTCTCAGAACCCGCTGCGTTCTCAGGCGTTGTAAGCCCTGAGTCGCCTTCGTGACCACAAGGCCGCTGCCTAATCGGCCCGCTCCCCTGAGTCCCGCCAATCTACCATTCACGGCTCCTCGCCCTGAGGCAGCCGTTGCTGCTACCCACCCGGGTCCTCCACATGTCATGCCGCTATGGGCGGCCGCTTGCCGTCCGGCTGGCCCGCCCGCCTTCCTGCTTCTCAAGGCCTGCACTCTGTGGCCTCCCCGCCTGAGCAGCAGCAGCACCACGCGCCCGCTAACCTCTGCCACAAGGAATCCCGGGCGCTGCCTCTGCCGGCTGGCCCGGCCCAGCCGCTTCCTCGGGGGTTGCTCTCCCTGCCTGCAGCTGCCTCGGCAGCGGCGGTCCAAGAACCGGCAAGGCCCAGCCGGGCGTCGCCGCTCGCTTCCACACGCCCGGCTCCTGGAGTCCCGCCAACGACCATTCCATGGCCCCCTGCCCCAGAGCAGTACCGCTGCTGCCACCCCCCGGGTCCTCACATGCCATGCCCGCCCGCCTGGGCGCCGCCTCTGCAGTCCCGGGCTGGCCGCTGCGCCCGCCTCTGCTCCAAGGCCTGCACTCTCAGGCCTCCCGCCCCCGAGCAGCAGCCGCGCCGCCGCTGCCAACCCTTCGCTTACCTGGAGACCCCCGCTGCCTCACGGCCGCCTGCTGCTTCGGTTGCTCCTCGCTGCGCATCTCGGCAGCGCTAGCGGTCCAAGAACCGCTGAGGCCTAGCCGGCGGGCCGCCGCTTCCCACGCCGCCCGCTCCCTGCCTCACCTTCTTGAGAGCTGCACAGCTGGGCGCAGCAGGAGCCGGAGGCAGCTGGGAAGCTGAAGGGCGGGCCTCGCGGTTCTCGGACCGCTGCCCAAAGGCCGCTGCCAGGAGGGCAACTCCCGGTGGAAGCAGGCACCGGGCCGCCGGGCAGAGGCGCACGCGAAAGGATTCCCAGGCGGAGGCTGGCGCGGCTGCTGCTGCTCGGGGCGGGAGGCCTGGAGTGCGCAGGCCTCGAGGAAGCAGGGCGGGCGGGCGGCCAGCCCCGGACGGCAGAGGCGGCCAAGGGCGGCATGATGTGGGGACCTCGGGTGACTAGCAAAACGGCTGCTCCAGCGGCTATGAGGGGCCGGAATGGTCGCTGGGCCGTACTCAGGGGACTGGAGTGATCCCGAATGGCGCCGCTATCTGGGTGAAGAGGGAGGCCAGCCGCATTGAGCAGAAGAGGGAAGATGGGGCGGGGTCAGGGCAGCCCGCGCCCGAACTGCAGAGGTGCTGAGCTCTCCCCGCCCTGGAGTTTGACTTCCGGGTTAGCCGGGTTGAAGCTTGTGGGTCGTTGGCAGTGCCGGGTCCAGAGTGGGCGTGGGCCGCTCGGACGCTTTGTCGCCCCACGCGTGACCTACAATTGCTACGCCCAAGGCAGCTGCCTCTTCTGCCCTATGGGAGGTCCGCCTCTGCCAGGTACTAATGTAAAGATTCACCACTAAAAGGATGGGGTAAATATAAATATCCTCAGTGAGTTTAGTGGGAGTGCTACCTAAGTCCCCCGCCTTAGCTTCACATGTCTAAGTGCCACCCATTTCTAGCTCCTCTGCTAGTGTCGTTGTCCTAGTACCACCAAGGTTATACCCACGTAGCATGGTGCTAAGGTCATGTTGAAACATCTCCAGTATATATATTGGAGATATATTAGGGCTTAATTGCATCCTAAACTGCTCCAGCCTTGGGACTGTGTCCTCAAATTGCCTGAACCCAAATGACATTGGGATGGATTCAGAAGGGATTCTTCTGTTCTTTGCTTAAAAGAAATACAAGGATGAAGGGGGAGATCATGAGAATGTTCAGGAAATAGGATAAGGCACAGTTTATTTTCTTTTCTGTTCGCTTGACAGGATCAGAATCCAGTTCAGATTCAAAAACATTTGGACCCCTACTGAAATAAATGACAAGTATATCAGGAACTGAAGAGCTCTTATGACCTTGGAAAAATTTTCATTTTCTCAAACATTACTTTCAGACATCCAAGTCCTTTGAAGTTATCTATAGAGTATTGTTTATAATATTTGGAGACAGCCTACACACTTTACCTAGTAAAGCAGCGGTTGGCCTTTGGTGAACTGTTTAGCTTTTTCAAAGCTAATTGAATTTAGTAATTAAAAAATGTAGGCTCAAGAGACTTTATTCATTTCTTTATTAACAACAAATGTTTGCCATTCCACCCCAGCAAGTAATTCAAGGCTATTTGCTGAGAGAATGTGAAACCAGTAGCTTCATTTTCTTCAGGCCTTAGCCTTGTGTGTTGATGATTGACTAGAGCTGGGTATGAACCATTGGAATTTCTTAAAAACATAACAAGAGTCCTGCTGGATCAGAGAACATAACAAGAGCCCTCCTGGATCAGACTGCCAGTCCATCTAGCCCAGTATCCTATATCCACAGGTGTGGCCAAATCAGCTGTCCTGGGGGGGGGGGTTAACAATAGGGCCCACAGAGGGCAAGGCCTTCCTCTGATATTGTCTCCTCACACTGAGTTTTAGAGTTTTGCACTGGAAGCAGAGGATTAGCTCTAAGGGAGCAGTGTGTCTGTGGGATGCACTGGGTGTGCGCCCCTGTAGGGGTGTGGCGAGTGTGTTCCCCGGGCGTTCCGTGGGTGGAAGACGTACCAGAACACCTGGCGCTTTCCCCCCTTGCTGTGCCTCTGACCAGTGGTGGGATCCAAAAATTTTAGTAACAGGTTCCCTTGGTGGTGGGATTCAAACTGTATGTAAGCGCCCAATCGGGCTGGAGTGGGGAGCCGCGACTGGAGGTGGAGGCCTACTGGTATCCGGGGCGGTGCCACGGCAAGCTCGGAGCCACTGTGCCGGTCCTTGGGCGGGAAACGAATGCATGCAGGCACAAGCTGCCAGGCACGCCGGTGCACCTCCTGCTAGACTGCTTCAAGTTCTGCGCACTACTGCTGAGAGGAGGAGCGTAACTCTAAAGGCAAAAAAAATCACATTGGCAAAAAATCACCAATTAGTAACCCCCTCTCGGCACACACAAATAATTAGTAACCTACTCTCGGGAACCTGTGAGAACCTGCTGGATCCCACTTCTGCCTCTGACTGGAAGTGATGTTGCATGTCAGCACTAGACTGAGGAGATAATTGTATCCTCCAGCCCCGGTTGGCCTTTCAAGTGGTGGCAGGGAACAGGGGGCCAAGGCAGGAATTCTTTCACTACAGCAAGAGATGTTACCCATGCTTCATTTGGTCACAGAGAGCTTGGGGAAGCAGCAGTATGCCACATACCAGGGTGGCAGAGAAGAGAAACAAAGGGCTGACCTATCTCTCCTGTCCATGACCACAAAGGTCAAAGCTGTTGGCCAACTGAAGTATCCACACTTTTGTGAAAAAGAGCCAAACGCTCTTTGTTCATTCACAACAAAAGAGTGGCTAATCTAAATCAAATTACCTTTTGGAACCCAACTGACATGGTTTTTCTGGTGGTGCCACAATGTCTGCAGCTGCATTCTGCTTTCAGTGTTTATTTCCCAGAGGTGGGAGTGGGAAGTGTAAATTTGTGGACCTTTGTGGAACTGTCAGGCATGCCAGCAAATCAGAACACTAGTATCATGTTGCTATAGTGGCATAGCGCACATGGAGCATGGCGGGGGCGTTCTGGGGTGGGGGCAGGCGGTGCTGCAACGAGTGCACAGCGTGCGCAGCCCCCAGGTGTAGTTTTCCCTCGTTCCACCCTTATGTTTCTAGCAAGTCCCTGATTTGGCAGTGGTCTCTGCAGTCACACTGCTGGCTCTGAGAGTTAGGGAAGTCTGTCATCCACTAGGACCAGGGGCACTGCTTCTGTGAGCTGTTTCCAACAACTGGACCTACCTTGCTTGCAGCCAATGGCTGGAGGGTGGGGAGGAATGAGATAGATGCTGAGCCCTAAATATAATTTGTGGTTGGGATCACAAGGGGAAGCCAAATAGCCACATGCCAGTGTTGCTGTGGCTGTCTGCCTGCTTTGTAGGTAGAGACTAAATGGGCTTCCATCTCTACCACAGTTGCAAATGGCATTTTCACGTAGCAGCAGGTGAGCCCTGGGTAGCTCAGCTAGGCATGGATCCATCCCTTTAAGTATAAAATGAGAGTGAAGGGGGATGCATTTCTTCCACAATGTTGGCAGAATAAATATGAACAAAGAAAAAGTCCACATCTGTGTTAGTTTTCCCCAGGCAAGCTGCCTGCTCCTTGCTGTAGGCTATGTTAATTTTGGGGTAGGCTGCTAGGGACAAGGGAAGTTGATGCATGACTGAATGCCCTTGCTATTTCTTTAAAGGTAGTCCTCCTGCCTCCAGAACTCCATCAAGATACGGTGGTGGGAAAGGAGAGGATGAATGAACACTCTATGCATCTGTGAGCTGGGAACACAAGAATGAAAGGAACACATGGCATTCCAATTTGGGAAGGTGGTTCCAGGTGGGAATTTAGTTCCGACTGAAACTAATGTTTGAGGGTGTGTATGTGTTTGTGTGTATTGGGGAGGGGGGCAGCTTTCAAAGAGATACAAATCTTGAAACAACGATATTAAAGAATCCAAACATCATTTTTAATGTACAAACTGAGTCCAGCCCAGCTAATATTTCTTCTGCATATATCTCTAATGGTACATACACAGTTATTTCAAGGACATGGAATTCAGTGAACACTGAGTTATGTGGGTATGATTGGCATGTTAATAACCCCATCAGTCTACTGAGGCAATGGTAATTGTTAGCCGGAATTCCCCTGAGTCCAGACTGCGCTCATTACAGACCAGTTTTTCCACATCTGGGAAAGACTTCATAGTACGGCAGCTTCTGAGCAGCTGGACCTCAATTCACCTTCGTTTGCACATATCAACACAATCCCCATTGGGATCTCTAAATATCTCTAAAACAGACCCAGTGTCCAACCAGGAAGGTCGACTCAAGATCCAAAAGGAGCAAAACTTCCATTAGGCAATGAAGCCTTTTTTCCTGTGGGATCGAGGGATGCAGGAGCCCACACAGAGAACAGGGGACACTTTACTTACACATCCGGCATCACAGCACAGACCTGTTTACTTGCACTGGTCAAGGAGCTTAGATACAAAAGCAGGCTGGCTTTCTCTGCCTCTTATCCTAATGCAGAAGATCCATGTGTGCTGCTTTTCTCACTTCTGCATTACGAGCAACATCTGTTGAAATTCCTTAATTTGCGCAGCTGTTGGACAGGAGCTCTGCCCTCCTTTGGTCTTCACCTGGCAAAACCATTATAGAATCATGACCTTCTGTATGTCTGGAAGTATTGCTCACTGCAAACAGAGAATCCCATGGTTGCAAAAGATGTATGCAACAATTGAAAATGCCAGAAGCCTTCTCCCATGGTGAAGGCCATACTTAGGAAACTCAAGACCATTCAGAGAACATAAGAACATAAGAACTAGCCTGCTGAATCAGACCAGAGTCCATCTAGTCCAGCACTCTGCTACTCGCAGTGGCCCACCAGGTGCCTTTGGGAGCTCACATGCAGGATGTGAAAGCAATGGCCTGCTGCTGCTGCTGCTCCTGAGCACCTAAGCTCCTAAGGCATTTGCAATCTGAGATCAAGGAGGATCAAGAGGTTTGTTCTTGAGGGAGCAAAGACAAAGATTGCATGACAGAACTCTTCTCCACTATCCTTAGACTAAGGACTGGCAGCTGGAAGCCCTGAAGCTAAGATAGATAATTGAGGGAAGTATAAGGGAAAAGCTGGCTGTGCTAATAGGACTTTTTGAAGTCCAAGGTAAAAAAATCCCCTCGTTCCTTCTATAAAACTAGCTGTCTAGGACCTTGACCGACTAGTGTTCTGGGTAGGTCAGAAGACTAAGGTCTAAGGTTCTATATCTCCACAACTCTGAGATATGGTTTCAGTGGAATAATGTACAATGGAATGAAGTATTCCGGGAAGTCACTGTTCCTTAAGTCCGTGATAATGTGGTATAGCTGTGTCCATTTGGTTGCACATGGGAAATTATTTGGCAGTGCAGGAAGGTCAAGATTCCTGTGTCTGTGTTCTGCATTTTGTTTACCTAATGGTCCTCATTGTGTTGTTTTTCAATTCCATACTGCCTGGCATCTACTCTTTAATCTCTCTTTTTTATCTTCCAGGTGTAGACTCAAAGGTCATGGCAACTAACCTGCCCGATGAAATCTTGGGGAAATGACTGAAACCTTTAATAAACTGGAAAGCATGTTCAGTCAGTGCACAGGAAATTTCCTTCATTAAAGTATGACTCGTTTTATTGGTACACGGAGGGCATTTTAGATGAGGAAAAATAGGGAGACTGTTGTTGAAAATATGAAAGCAGGTGGTGCGACGGAAGGGCTTTTGTTTGGAGCTGTTTAAAAAAGGATTATACCAGTTCATGGAGGACTGCTGTTTGCTATGACAACCAGATGTAGCTTCCTTATTCCAAAGCAGTACAGCTTGGGTTATGCAAGACAAAGAAAATATATACTTGCGTCTGTGAATTCCTCTGGAGGAACTGGCCTGGCCCAGACATGGTTAGTGACAGAAGGCAGGTAGGCCCTCAGTCTGACAAAGCTTGTATCTAGGCCTGTTTCACAGATGCTGAAGAATGAGGTGATAGAATGTCAAGGGGGTAGAGTGGAATGCACCACTTCAGGCTGCAGGTGATGGATTCCGGCTTGGAGTGGTCCTTTGCACTAAAAGCTCATGCCAATAGAAAACTAAAACAGCAGGGAGGAAGCTTCATGGCTTTCTCTGTGCTGGTTTTCTATTTGCAGAGATTCTTTTTTAAACAGAGAACTGTCCAAGATTAGGATCCTGCATCTATACAACCCATTCTGCCACCTCAGTATTCTCCTTCTCTATTTCCCACCTTGTTCTCCTTCAGGTGTAAATCAGGTATAAATCAGGCCTAAGTTCAAGCATGGTACCAGCAAGGATCTGGGTATTTGAGCCAGCAAGCTTATGACAGAATTCAGTAATATTTCTCTATTTTTTTCTTTTTTAAAAAACTCAGGGATTACCTAATAATGTTTGAGGTGACAGGTTGATCAAAGACAGTTGCCCCTTGCTGAGTGATACAGCAAAATGACCATAGTTAAGACAGGAGATGAGAGACTGCTCACTCCTTTGAAGGGTGTCAGGGTGCTGGGAAACTTAAACGGAAACTCCAAGAACTAATTCTCCTTTGGTTTCCACTCTGGGTCTTCTACAAAGCCATCCCTTTGTCTTTGGGGAGTACTAAAAAGAGGAAGGGTCCAAAACTGGCGTTCAGATATATCTGCTGCTTACAGATACCAATCCTGCTGTAACATACAGTGTTGCTAGGTCTTGCAGAGCAGCCCATGAAATACATTATAGAAGGATCTGTGTCATAAATCAGGCTTGAATATCAAGTCTGAGGTCTCAGAGGCTCATTCCGCACCTACAAAATAATGCACTTTCAAACTGCTTTCAGTGCTCTTTGAAGCTGTGCGGAATGGCAAAATCCACTTGCAAACAGTTGCTGCAGATGGTGAGACTTACTTGCACAATAAATACACCACGACGACAGGCTGGAAAAGGAATGGGCCGCAGCCCGTTTATTGAAATATCAAACATAACAGCAATAACTATATACAAAAGAGCTGGGCGGCAAACGGGTCGCACATCCCATCCCATCGTATGGGACTGGCGGGAAGGGAAGCCCCAGAGATAACACTCCTTGCTTCCACCCTCTTCCCGCCCATGCTGAGGAGACGGGCACCGCTAAGCCCAAGGCCGCACACACAGCCCGTCCCCTCCTGCCTTGCTTGCTGGGTGTCGGGCACCGCTAAGCCCATGGCGCCACCGCCCCACTCCAACCTCCCTGGGGTGTCGGCAGCTGCCCGGCCTGCCTGCCTGCCAGCCTGCCCGCACTACCCCCCCGCCCAACAGGGCACAAGCCTGGGAGCCCTAGCGGAAGGCTCGTTCTTCTCCCAGATGTCGCGACACCGTTGCAAACCCGCCAGGCTCGCGACAGTAAGGCCCTTAAAAGAAAACCCCCGCCAACCCAGTTACAGGGAGGGTGGGTGGGCCCGCTTTGCTGGAGCCCCAGCCGGGAAGGCTGGACCCGAGGCGCTCTATATATACCAGGTTCCTCTCCTCACAAAGCTGCTGGGAGCCAATCAATGCACCTGCCCTGCATGCAATTCTACCTGCAACCTCTTATTTTGCCAAGGCTTGCTCACCCCAGCAGCAATGGCTGCCCCTGGTTATTCAGGTGCATCTTATTTGTGAAAGTGGTTTGAAAACGCATTATTTTGCGTGTGCGGAAGGGGCCAGAGAGCACTGTGATTTGATAGTTATAATCTCCTATCGTCCAATTTTAATGTCCCCCACCCACCCCTTTTTTTGAGGTTATAGGTCAGCATAAAGAGGATGGGATATAAACATTATTAAAAGGAATCAAAATCCTGACCTATAATCTCAAAAAAAGGGGGGACTATATATCTATCTATATATCTATATATAGATATAGAGAGATAGAGAGATAGAGAGATAGAGATAGAGAGATATATAGCTTTAATATACCTTATAATTTTTACTTGTCCTATGTTATTCACCTTCTGCTGGTCTATGACTATAATAAATATTGATTTGATTTGATATATTGAAAATACACTCTCAGCCTGTGACTTTCAAAGAATTGATTGTTTGCAACCAAATAATTTAGTTTAAGTAACTGTGCAAAATATTCCTTAATTTTCAATAATTGGACTTAATAGGCAGGGAAAGATTCTCCAAGTGACCGATCTGCCTTTTGTCAATCCTAAAAGCAAAAAAGAAACAAAAAGACTATATTAATTATATTTCCAATTATCTTGCATTCCGCATTGGTTGATTAACAGGAAGGCATTTGCAATCACAGTTTGGGAAGTGGGAGCACAGGTTGTTTCAATAGACAGTGTGTGCTTCTGCCTGCACACGACAAGCAATTGGAAATCAGCCATCAGTGCTGCTCTGGTGGCTTTTGGTTAAGCTCAACTGAGGAAGCAAGGGGGCAGTCAAGGAGAATGGCAGCCCAGCACGTCATTTGCATAGAGATATCCCAAGGACAACATTTCACAGCAGTGATCCATTACATTGGCTTGTTTGGTGGGAGGAGAGGCTTGTTTAACTTTTTAAAGCTGCGCAGCAGATCAAAAATCAGACAGTGAAGCTCCCCCCCCCCCCCACTCCCCGCCATCTCCTTGGAAAGAAAACCTGCACCTGCTTTTCATGAAACTGTTAAAGGCAGCAGAGATTTTCCGTAAAGATATCACTCAGATGACGCAGAACAGATTAAGAGGATCAGTTGTTTCTGAATTTAAAGAAAAAGCCTTCTTTAAAGTATTATAGAACGGAAAGTTCTATTTAACTATATGCATAGTTATCATAATGTTATAGTTTACATGCTTATTGTATACCCCTCACATATAAATACATGGTTCCACATTAAGTATACCACTTTAACCTGATTAGATAGGATTCTTCAAACAGTGTAATACCTTTCTATATACATAAAAGTATATATTTGTTCTTTGATTTTTTAAAAATAATAATAGCTGAGAATGTAACTAAAATTAATCAGACTATTTAAGTGATTGATAATTGTTTTTCTTCAGTATACTAGCTAGTTAAAATGACCAAGAAACTTTTAAGTTTCTTGGTCATTTTAACTAGCTAGTATACTGAAGAAAAACAATTATCAATCACTTAAACAGTCAGATCAATTTTAGTTACATTCTCTATTAATGCAGATCCATGTTATTTTTACTAATTTTTATTCTTTTTCCTTCCCTGAATTCTTTATTGAAATTTTTTTTAAAATTACTAAAAGAATGATTGGTTGGGATCTCATGACTTCTTTCAATTCCTTGTTTTTAGGCAAGGATCACTGCTCCTCTGGAGAAAGGTTTCCTCACTTGGCAGAGGGGAGCTACGACAACTTCTACAAGTCGAATCCCTTTCAGTAAACCTTTCAGCAGAAGGAGCATTTCTCTATCAAAGGAGGACTTGTTGGAAGGGAAACATTAAATTCAACCTGGTACAAATGAATCATTGCACCCAATCCAATGATTTGAGAACATTATTTTGACTTGATCATTTATTCATTTTCTACTCTTGATACACAAGTTTCCTGAATTTAATGTATGCTACTTCTGGTGAAATGTAATTTTGCTTAAGAAAAGCAATCAAGCTTACATGGAGGAAAGGTAGTTATCTTGCACTGTGCCGCTCTTTACAATGAACTGGTCAAAGAACAAAAAAAAAATCTATAAAATCGCTTCTTGTGCCTTTATATCAAGTTTCTTGGCAGAGGAAGGGTTGCGTACCATCCATCAAGTTCCCAGTATTGAAATCAAAACAAAAGTATACCATTAACAATTACTCTTCCTCTGCCCCCCAAATAAGATCTTGATTTCCCAAGAAAGCATCTTCTACTTTGCTGGCCTTTGGCCGTATTAAACTATTAAACTATTTAAAAGCATCTTCTACTATTTATTGGGATTAACTCAGACATAGAAAAAACAGCAGTTTAAATTAACTTAATATAACTCGATTTTACCAACCAACTAGTTAAGACATGAAATAAATATATATTGATATATATCCCACAGATCTATTTGGTGTCCAGGAACATAGTGTGGAAGATTCATAATTGTGAATGGAGCACTGTCAATGCATGAGGAAGATAAAATAGGTCCCAGCTTTGCCCTTGGCTCTCAGTCTAGTTGTCATTTTAATTAATGGCCTGAATGAAAGCTGGGGGTGGGGGGTGGGGGGTGGGGGGGTGCCTCAAATAAGGAGAGAATGCCAAAACCAGAGGGATTGAATACATTTCTGAAATCAGCTAAGTGGTCTTAAATGAGCTTGATAATTGGGGGAACAGGACCGTGAAAACAGAGTGAATGTAAATGTCTGCAGGAAAGTAGAACTCGCGAAGCAGCATAGTGGGAAAAGTGCAGGAGGACCGATTGAATAACCAGGCCACTGTATGATAGCACAAGAAGGTATATTCACAAGAACCTCTGATGAAGTGGTGTGTAGCTCCTGAAAGTTGATATAACAACCAGTTTGATTGTTTTACCCTACATTTGTGTGTGTGTGTGTGTGTATCAACCTAGTGGATTTTGGTGCGATAGACCAGTCTTGCAACTGCTTTGACATGCAGGACTTTTCTGAAGGGTTTTCAAGACCTTTAAATTCTGTGAAAATACCCACTACTCTGGGATACAGGGTGGACAGGGTGGCTGCTTACTTCCAACAGATTTCCTTATACTTTTGTAAATAACTCAATGAGCCACCTGCGCTTTCAGTTCGTCCATATGAAAATAAGTGCCAGCATGGCCAATTGGCCATGTTGGCAGGGGCTGATGGGAGTTGTAGTCCATAACATCTGGAGTGCCAAAGGTTCACCACCACTGTACTAGGGGAACTAGTAGCAATGCCACATCTCTCTATACAAATAGGCAGGATATTGGGGAAAATACTCTGGGGAGATATAACCTCTAATTCCACATATACCCAGGAACAATCTGATAACAGCCATGTAGAATGTAATTGAAGGTATCCCATTGTCCCTTACTGGAGTTAGTTGGAGACATTGGTGCCATGCCATCCCCAAAGCAAAAAGTGTGCAAAACTAGAAGGCATTTGAGGAATATGTCATTGCAGGGCACTACCTGGAGTGTCCTGCTGTTGCTGCTCTCTCTGTCTCCCATGATATCCTCCTGCCAAAGAATGAAGGCATCAGTGAGAATTTAAGGATTGGGACATACAGAAAGGCTGTAACGTAGATAGTCCAGGCTAGCCTGACCTCATCAGATCTCAGAAGCTGAACAGGGTCAGTGCTGGCAAGTATTTGGATGGGACCTCCAAGAAATACCAGGGGTTGTGACACAGAGGCAGACCATGGCAAACCACCTTTGAATGTTTCTTGAAAACACCACTGTCAGATGTGACCTGACAGCAAAAAACAACAATATACAGCTGAGCAACTGCTCTGGAGTATGGAGTATGTGGATTGCAAACATGAACATATGCAGAGTGCATTTCTATCCGGCTGCACACACACTGTCAAATAACAAATCAAATACTGAAAGTCAGTCACAACAAAGCTACTTTACGTTAGAGTAAATCAGACCACTAATCTTTCTTGCCCAGCAGAGACTGTTTAAAGTTTCTCAGAGGCTGGGATTCAGTCTGGGTATTTGCACTCAAAACATGTCTGTAACAGAAGTATGATCCCTTTCCAGTCCAAGTATTAATTCTTCATTGCTAAATGCAGCCAAAATATAAACTACCATAAGCTGTCAACACTTCATTTACAATTTCCAAATAGCAAAATCCTCGGAAGTGCCAAATGCTCTCAGTATGAAATACTGAAATTCATTATCACCGTCTAATACCATCTGTGCTCTGACTTGGATAGCCTAGGCTAGCCCCATCTTGTCAGATCTTGGAAGCTGAGCAAGGTTACTATTTGGACAGGAGACTGCTAAGGACGTCCAGGGTCATGAGGTAGGCAATGGCAAACCATCTCTACATGTCTCTTGCGTTGTAAACTGCATGGGAGTGCCATAAATGACCTGTGGCCTGATAGCCAAAACAATCTGTATTTATTTGTTTGTTTAATATCCCACCCTCCCTGGCAAAAGCTCAGCTTAGGGCAGCTAACAGACATTATCAAACAACATCCATAAAACAATAACTTAAAAATCATAATTAAAATCATTCCATAAAAATTAATGATTGATCCATTTGCCCCCCTGATTTCCAATTCCCCTCACTCTTGCAGATCTTATTTGAACCAATGAAGGGGATGTAAGTTTGGGGCCAAACCAATTTCTCAAGATTCCCCAGGAATATTTCTGTTTTACACACTCGGCAAAATTGTTGCAGGTCTTACAGAGCTCTAATTTCTGCCGGCAGCAAATTCCACCTTGTAGGACCCAGGATCATAAAGGCCCTGGATCTGGTGGACACCAGCCATATATTCCTGGGGCTGGGAGCAGTGGTGGGATTCAGCCGGTTCGCACCACTTCGGCAGAACCAATGGTTAAAATGGTGCTTGTAAATAACCAGTTGTTAAATTATTTGAATCCCACCATCGGAACTGGTTGTTAAACTATTTGAATCCCACCACTGGCTGGGAGTCACCAGAGATCAGAGGATCACAAGGTCTTCCTTGGGCAATATGAGGAAAAGTGATCCAGAAGGTATGATGATCCCAGACTCCTCAAGGCTTTAAAGGACAATACCAAAACCTTGAAAATGATCTGAAATTCAATCAGTAACCAGGGCAGGTGGTAGAGGACAGCACTGGCGTTCCTGCCTAGGGACATGGGGTACCCCTTGTCCCCGGGCGCATCGATTGAGGTCATGTGGGGGGGCGCCAAAACATCCTCCTACACAGCTAGGGATTGAGCAAGCCCTAGAAAGCAGGCACTGAAGCAGCTGACTGCTCCCAGTGCCTGTCGTAGCCCCGCCCACTCTGTACGGTGGCCTGGAGTATCCAGGGGGTGGGGGAGAAGTCCCACCGGGCTCCCAGGAGCAGGACTGGGGAGCTCCGCCTCCCCTCCCTCTAACCCAGCATGCCTTATTCTCCTTAAATTAAGTGTGGCATTACTCAGAAGCCTTCTCCCCGGCAGCAGGCACAGGAAAAGGCAAGCTGAGCAGGGAGCCCAGAAGCAGCAGCAGAACTGAAGATGATGCTGACATTTGCTTGGTAAACCTTCAGATGGGGGGTGACTTGTGAGAGATTTACATGCTTAAAAGTTAATTCCCACTTGCACTGGCTTGGAGCTGTTTCTCAGGCTAGCAGCCTACCTCACAGGGTTGGTGTGAGGACACAATTAGGAAAGTGGTGGGGAGAGAGCCATGCCTGTTTTGCTGGGGGTAGGAGGTGATTTGTGAGAGATGATGCTGATGTTTGCTTGGTAAACCTTCAGATGGGGGGTGACTTGTGAGAGATTTACATGCTTAAAAGTTAATTCCCCCTTGCACTGGCTTGGAGCTCTTTCTGAGGCTAACAACCTACCTCATAGGGTTGGTGTGAGGACACAATTAGGAAAGAGAGTTGGTGGGGAGAAAGCCATGTATGTTTTGCTGGTGGTGGGAGGTGTTTTGTGAGCTGGTGCAAAAAATCATTGTTTGGTCGTTGTGGGGGAGGGTGGTCGTCCATACTGGGGGTAGGGGGGCACCAAACTCAGATTTTGTCCCCGGGCTCCAGTTTGCCTAGATTCGCCCCTGGAGGACAGGTCTTATGTGTTCTTTTGCTGGAGTCCTGGTGAGTACTCTAGCCACCACATTCTGCACCAATTGCAGTTTCCAGGGGAACCTCAAGGGCAGGACAGCATAGAGTGATCATATAGCTCATATACTATTAGAAGTCAGACACTGACTTCAAACATCAAAAATTTGCAGAATATTTGATACCCAAAAATGCAAAAAAAGGATTTCTAAAGAAATCCATGGGTGGTGGGGCACTCATTTTCTCTCTAGCCAGAAGCATTTGGCTAAGCATGATATCTGCAATGAATGGCTGAAGCACCAGCAACTTCCAAACTTACAGAGCCAGTATCAGGCTTGGCCAAAATGCTGGCCCATGGCATGTCATCAGGTAAGACTGCCGGACTGTAAATTCTGCTAATTGACTGTTCTGTTGTAAAGTGAGCCTGTTCCCTCTGCAGCCAGTTTGAGCCACAAACTGTAAATTTCCTTCTGAGAAGTGGTTCTCTGTCACTTCGTTAAAAGTGATAGATACTCGAGCAAAATTCATTTCCTCCCTGAAGCAGGAAGCTGAACATAACATGAACATAACATGAAGCAGGAAGCTGAACATAACATGCGAGTGAGTTGCATAACTTCATTGGGTGTGTATTACTCCATATGTAGCCATGATAAAATAGGAACTTGGGGGCGGAGGGGTAGGGAGAAACTTGGGGATGGCATTTTTCAGTTAAGGTAAACAAAAATAGGTCTGTTGTGATTTTCATATGGAATTACTACAATAAATTCTATTGTCCATCAGGAATCTGGAGTTATGTTGACATATCAGTGAAAAGGAACTCCACAGGGCTTTCAAACCAGCATTCTCTTAAATGTGTGTTTTATATATATATATAAACCTTTAATGGCATAATTAAAACAGCAGCAATATACCAGAAAAATGGCGACCTCAGTGTAATGATACAATCTCCAGTACAGTTATAACCGTTTGCTGATGACAGAGCACAAAAAGTTAGCCAGCGCTTCCAATACACTTGCAGAACCACAATCCAACATCGTTACCACAATTGATAGATTAATACTATCAATGGGGGGTTTTAACCACGGGTTTAGATATTTATTCCTGGCTAAACTGTGTAACGGGCAGTGTAATATCACGTGTTGGATTGATTCTTCGTAAGCTGAACTGCAGGGACAAAATCTTTCATTAAAAGTAAATGTGTGTTTACCATACCAGTATGCTTCTTTTTGGGTTGATATATATTTACTTTTTTAGTACAGCTTCTTTTTAATAAAGTCTTTATTAAATTCTTCAAAAGGAATAAATACATACATACAAACAAATAAGGCAAGCACACATTCAAAAAGCAAACAAAAAAAGACATCACACTCAATTAACATTATACAAATATTTTTACCTCCACCTTCACATTCATCTGAGAAATGACTATCTTAGGCCCCTTCCGCACATGCAGAATAATGCACTATCAATCCACTTTCACAATTGTTTGCAAATGGATTTTTGCTATTCCACACAGCTGCAAAGTGGATTGAAAGTGGATTGAAAGTGCATTATTTTGCATGTGTGGAAGGGACCTTACATTCTTTCTTTGTATCTAATATATATCATATGTATACAATACCATCCAAAAAGGGGAAAAAACCTTAATCAATAGCCACAGTTCATTCTAAAACTTAAACCCAGCTGAGAGTAAATCTGAGCCATACTGTTCTTTCATAAATTCTAACCAGGGAGACCATGTTCACTCACATTTTTCTAATGGGCTTTCTTTCAACATTTTAGTTACTTTAATTCAGCATACTGCCATATTTTTATTCGACCAATCCTTCTGAACTGGAATCTTTGACATTTTCCAGCTTTTAGCTAAAATAATTTTTGCTAATGTAAATCATAAAGAGTAACAAGGTATCATTCTTATTTATTACTTCAGTATCAAATATCACTTTTAATATTTTTTTTGAACTAACTTATAAAGTATTCGCCCATACTTCTGACATTTTTGTGTGGTGGCGCTGAATCCTACTGTGTCACACAATCCCCCCCCCCCCCGCAACTGTATATTTCTGAGATTATTTTTCCCCAGCTGGGAGAACTCCCTGTGCTCAAGTCTGGCTGGAAGGAGCACACACATGAACACACACGAGAAATTAGCTGGGGAAGAAGAACTGAGTATCCCAGTTCTTCCCTGCAAATGTCTCCCAGTTTGGCTACTGATCTTATATTCTTCTTTGAAAAACAATTGCAAAATTGAAAGCTTCCCCTGAAGAAGCCTCTTCAGCAAAACATGTAGGGAATGTCAACTGAGTAATAAAATGTTTTCTTACCTGTGTTACAGGATCGACCTTGGCCTTGTTTTTTTTATCTCCTGTGACTGGTCAGGCCCCTGTTTGTTTCTCCTTGCCCCAATTTAGAATGACATTTTCATCTACAAATAGTAGATGTTAAGGATAATCAAAGATTCAGCAGTTTTAGAACTCCTTGTTGTGTACAACAAGCAACTTTTAGCAGCTACAGCTTGTCGCGGCGGGGTGAGAACGCTGCTTCTCCTGCAACATCCGGGTATGGGAGGTTTAGTCTTTGCCTCTGGTTACGCTAATGAGCAGGAGAGTCAATCAACAAAGGATATCCTTTTTCAGGATAAAGATGATACCAGATCTGAGAATTCACCCGCCATTTCCTGGATTGTCTTTGTTCTAGAATGCTCTGTTTGGGTCCTGGTGCCTATCTAGTTCTGTCCCCAAGGCACTAGGACCCAAGCAGGGCATCTTAGAACGGTCCAGGACGGTCCAGGAAATGGCGGACGAATTCTCAAATCTGGTGTCATCTTTATCCTGAAAAAGGTATCACTTTGACTGTTACATTAGGTGCATCAGATCAGTTTTATGTGTGAATATTTTTTAAAACAACAAAGAAACTTTTCTTTTCTGCTAAGGGAGCTTTTCCTTAGATAAGCTTGTTCTAATTCCCCCTATTTGCATATTATCTGCACATGCATAAGCTCTTCCAAACTCCATGCAATCTGACTGCAGAGAAGATGCAGGGTGCAGATGCTGTCTGTGGCATCCCATGTGCAAACAAGCCCTGTATAAAATCTCCGTTCATCCATAAATCTCATGAAGTGACCTTGGGCCAGTCGCTGTCACTCACCCTAACTAACCTCACAAGGTTGTGAGGATGGGTGGGGGGGCTGCATATCTTGAGCTCCCTGGAGAAGGACAGGATAAGAAAGATAGCCCAGTATGCCCATTCCTTTGAACACATGGAGGGAGGTAGAGGGTCATGTTACAGTTGGCTCATGCTGGTTCACAGGAAGTCAACAGTGAACTGATTTTTCAGTGACTGGTTTGACTGTTCGTTGACCCATTTATGAAGGTTCAGCTTGTTGCTTCACTGTATTCCTTCCTGATCATGCAGTACAATACAAACTGGCTTTTCACGCATGAGTAGCTTGATTGAGTTCTACTAACCCTCACTCTGGCTGAGCATAAATGCTCTGCTCAGCAGGCAATTGTTTTCACAGAAATTAGATCAGCCACAAAATCATATAAATCAGTCCTCAATAAATGCCGTGTTTCAGCAAAATCTCACCCTTTGGTGTTTGTCTAAGTTGTCGGTAGTAATAGCAATGGCTACTGATCAGTTTGGACGGTTTGACTGGACGGTGTCTTTGCACGTGTGCAATTTTGCAATGGCCTGAAACAGACCTGCTCAGCAGGCATTCACAGTTGTTTGGCACAAACTGAACAGGCTGGGCAATTTACTGCCATTTGACCGACGCCTTCAAACATGGTATGTTCAACTGTGTCAAATATCTTCATGGCAAATTCGCAGCATTCCTAGTTGCTGTTTCCACTCCTGACTTCTAGTCTATGGAGTAAAATATCTGAACTGTACGCACACAAGCTTCTTTCTACATGATCTGGAAAATCAGGATTTCCAATCATGCGGAAAGACCTGTAGACATAAAGACTATATGCAGTTATCCACCTAAATGTTGGGTAGAAACTTTGTGTGCAATGGTGTACCCTGCTCTGTGCACTCAGTAATATACACAGAGCTAGGAAGCAGAATGCATGTAGGGATGTCAGGGTGGGGTCAATGGGCAGGGTCCCATTTCCCTTCCCTCACCAATGTTGATAGCTTCCTTTCTGTAGGGCTTATTCATACTCATGCTGGGTTGTTTGTGGAAACAGGATTGTGATGTCTGATCAGCACAGGACAGTATCTATCAGTTTCTGGAAATCCCTTGCAAAGTGATAGCCTTTCACAACCTTTACCCAGATAATAGAGACAGATATGTAGTTCAGCAGCCTGGTTCTATGTATGTTTGCTCAGAAGAAGAGAAGAGGAGGTGGAAGAAGAAGAGTAGGAGGACTTGGTTCTTCTACGCCGTTCTTCTCAATCTTCAAAGAGTCTCACAGCACCTTAGAATTGCCTTCCCTTCGAAACAACAGACAATTTGTGAGGTAGGTGAGGATGAGAGAGTTCTGAGAGCACTGTGACTGGCCTAGGTCACCCGTGAGGCTTTATGCATAGGGGTGGGCAACAAAGAAGAGCTCAGTCATATAAATGGAACTTACTCCCAAGTACATGCACATAGGAATATGGTTCAATTCTATGCATGTTTATTCAATGTAGCATCTTATCCTCAAAGGGGTACAGCATTTGTAATTAAGGCTGCTACATTGTGTGTAAATTAATAACTGAAACATATAAGATATGATCCATGCAAAGTCTAGCACTGTGAAGTACTGTTCATTTCAATGGGGAAGATATAAATATACACTTAATTCACATATTGAAATCCACAGCATGTAAAAGAACTGTAGTGTGGTGTCTTTATTTTCTTTCATTTTAAAGTACAAACAACTCGGCATCCCCTGGGATTCTCCTGGGTTTCCCTGTCATTACAAAAAGCAAAACAATCAGAATGCACTTTTGCGCCTTCCTGAAAATTATTATTTTTGAAATCACACTAAAATCCTCTAGCAGAGTTCCTGCCAAAATAAATGCTGGAATTCTCGCAGTAGTGGGACATTCGGGATAATAATAATGACTCAGTCAGTAGGCAGACTTGCTGAGTTAAAGCTCCTATGTCAAGGATATTTGAATGACTGTATCTGGATGGTATCTTCTAAAACCCCAACATAGGAATTGGACTTAAAGCAAAGGATATGGGTAATTTATCTCATAGGAGGCTTCTGTCCAAAGACATCCCTCTGGGAAGTGGAAAATAGATCAGGGATATTGATTTGATTGGGCCTACTGCAGTGAGTCATCACTGGCATGCAGTTGTAATTACTGTGGAGTTATTCTGTTTCTATTAGACAAAGCTCAGATTAGACATTAGTCACAGTTATAAAGTTAATACGGAGCCTCCTTTGGAATTCAGTTATCTGCCAGGTCCAATCTATGTAGAGAAACAATGCTTATACTGTAGAATCTATGGAACATATGGTAGACACCAAGAAGGAGAAAGCCGTGGCTACAGATCTGATATGGAAACAGTCAGTGTTCTCCTAAGTTTGTTAATTTACTAAATTAGATTACTTTTTTTCAGGAAAGCATGTATAATTACTGTTTGGTCTGCAATTATGCCACTGGTTCATATTGCTTGCAGAGGTGCAATCTAAAATCCCTCAACCATAACGCATCCCTCTCACAGCGCACCAGAAGTGGTTGTGTGCAGGTTTACAGGCAGTTAAAGTGGGCCAAGAAGAATTTTGCAGGAAAAGACATTTTGTGGTGACAACCATGAAGTTTTTGAAGTAAAAAAATAAGACTTTAATGTGCAGGCTTTTGTATGCAAGGTGTTTTGGGGTAGGGATGCAAAGGTTCCCCACACATGCATTTTGAGGCAGGGCAGCCTTGTTTATCTTATGAAGCAGGTAAGCCTATCTCTCAAGCGGGGCTCAAAAAGTTTCCTGCATCTACACAACTGGGATCTTTGCTGATTTCCACTTAATCTTATTATTTTGCCAACAGAAGAATACTTTCACACATTGTAAAGTCAGTGCCAAGGCAGTCTAACTTTAGTACAGCAGCAATAACTTTGCAAGAGTCCCATTTGCCCTTGAGTAACCTGCTCTCCTGAACTCATCCTTTTTAAACATTTATTATTTTTTTTACAAAACATAACAACATAGTAACAGAGAGCAGGAAAAAAAGAATTCAGTAAAAAGGATCATGTTGCAGATCCAGGAAAAATGCAGAAAGTCCATAAAAGAAAGAATCCAGAAAAAAATGAAAATAACAAGAATGGAGGGGTGAGAGAACGGGAAGGCAGCTTCTAAAACTCAAATGACTGACACACACATTACTGATCCTGGATTGTATCAGAGCCAGTGGATCAAAAAAAAGGACCCAAACCAGTTCACCTGTTCAATTAAAGATTTCCAAAAGTTTTTTGAGAGGCTAGGACCAGACCCTGTCTGCCTCATGCCATCCTTTCAGTAATGTGTGGCAGAGAGTTTCGAAGGGTCATCTGTTCAAAACGCCATTTTCTCCAGAAAAACTCTCTAAGGCCCCTTCCGCACATGCAAAATAATGCATTTTCAAACCACTTTCACAACTGTTTGCAAGTGGATTTTGCCATTCCGCACAGCTTTAAAGAGCACTGAAAGCAGTTTGAAAATGCATTATTCTGCTTGTGCGGAATGAGCCCAACTCATCCTTAAATCATTTTGGTCACTGGATCAGAACCATTTACAAAAAAAGAGCCACAATGCATAACTATCAAGGGTCAGTTTCAGACCTGAGCCAATTTCAGACCTGGGATTCAGGGGACAGCCTTACAGTAGCTGTGCTCATTTCTCTCTGGCCAGAGACAGAGGGTAGCAATCGACAAGAGATCCACTGCATGCCACAAGGGGTGATTATCTTGATAAATTAGGTGAGTGGGCTCAGAAATGGCAAATGCAGTTCAATGTAGCAAAATGTAAAGTGATGCACATAGGGGCAAAAAATCCAAACTTCACATACACGCTACAGGGGTCAGTGCTATCAGTCACAGACCAGGAAAGGGATTTAGGCGTCTTAGTTGATAGTTCCATGGGAATGTCAACTCAATGTATGTATGGCAGCTGTAAAAAAAGGCAAACTCTATGCTGGGGATCATTAGAAAAGGAATTGATAATAAAACTGCAAAGATTGTCATGCCCTTATATAAAGCAGTGGTGCGACCGCACTTGGAGTACTGTGTCCAGTTCTGGTCGCTGCATCTCAAAAAGGATATTGAGGAGATAGAAAAAGTGCAGAGAAGAGTAACAAGGATGATTGAGGGACTGGAGCACCTTCCCTATGAGGAGAGGCTGCAGCGTTTGGGACTCTTTAGTTTGAGAGGAGGCGGCTGAGGGGGGATATGATTGAAGTCTACAAAATTATGCATGGGGTAGAAAATGTTGGCAGAGAGAAATTTTTCTCTCTTTCTCACAATACTAGAACCAGGGGCATTCATTGAAAATGCTGGGGAAGAATTAGGACTAATAAAAGGAAACACTTCTTCACGCGAATGGTGATTGGTGTTTGGAATATGCTGCCACAGGAGGTGGTGATGGCCACTAACCTGGATAGCTTTAAAAGGGCCTTGGACAGATTTATGGAGGAGAAGTCGATTTCTGGCTACCAATCTTGATCCTCCTTGATCTGAGATTGCAAATGCCTTAACAGACCAGGTGATCGGGAGCAACAGCCACAGAAGGCCATTGCGTTCACATCCTGCATGTGAGCTCCCAAAGGCACCTGGTGGGCCACTGCAAGTAGCAGAGAGCTGGACTAGATGGACTTTGGTCTGATCCAGCTGGCTTGTTCTTATGTTCTTATGTTCTTATCTCACCGATACTGTTTAATGGTGAGATTTGGGTTAGTGTGCCACCAGTATGTTGATGACATCCAACTATATCTGTCGATGGACAGTCACCTAGATGTTGTCCCAGATAATTTGGCCAGTTGCTTGGGCCCAGTGGTGGAATGGCTGAAAGACAGTTGAATGGCATTAAATCCAGCTAAGATGAAGGTCCCGTGGCTGGGCCAGAAAGGACTGAGTGGGGAATGCTGGTTGCCAACCCTTGACAGCATGAGGACTTTTATGGAATGATAGTCCAATTCAGTATAAGGCAGCTTCATGTGTTCTTGACATCTCTGAAATATTCAGCATGTAAGCACACATCTGAAACATCAGTGCATGCTTCGAAAAGGTCACTGGACATCTCAGCACCTCTATGGGCTCTAATCTATGCCATGGCAATCCTGAAGGAGAGCCAACGGCCCCATTGGCTTCTGCTACATTTTAGCCTCTTGACACATGAAAAAGTGTGTTTCAAAAAATGTTCTGAATTTTCAAGGGGTTAGTTCTTATTAATGAGAGGTGTTCCATAGGTTGTATTTCAAGGAGGAAAGAGTTGTCTATGAAACTAAATAAGCATTTAAAGAGAGAAATGTGTACCTCCAGACATAATAACATATACATGTGTACCTCCAGACATAATAACATTGCATACAGGGAGCAACAGCACATCAGACACCTGAGACATATAGTAATTTCTTACAGACACTACTGGAAAGGCAGGAAAATTAATTCTCACATTGCTCAAATGTAGAAATTAGCCCAAGTGGCAAGTTTCAGGAAGAGGGCATATATTGATGTTTTGCATGCCTAAAGTCAGAAGTTCAGTCTGAAGTTTTAAAATATCTCAGGTAGCAGAGCTGGGCAAGAGCTAGGCCAGAGGCCTTGGAAAACCCTGTAAGCCATGTGAGAAACAATGACCAGAAGGACCATTTTTCTGCCTTACCATATTTCTGTATTGTTTTTCAACCAAAGTTTCAAGGAAGTTCACAATTTTAAAGCATCACATTAAAGTAAACCAATAGAAATAGGAAGCCCATAAAACTAATTTGACATTCTCCAAAGCCTTGTAAAACAATTCGCAAGTGTTATTCAGGCCAGAAGAGACTGCAGTCCCAGCCTCGGAGACCTTCTTTTATAGGCACTGTGGCCAGGGGGTGGGGCTTGGGAAGCAGGAAGGGGTGGGACTTCCTGCTCCCCAAGCCCCACCCCCAGCCTCAGTGTTTATTAAAGAAAGTCTCCAAGGCCGGGACTGCAGTCTCTTCTTGCCTGCCTGGAGGGGAGGTCAGAAGAGACTGCAGGCTGTTGGCTGGGAGCCCAGCCAGCAGGGGGGAAGGGAGGGGGGAGTCCAGGGTGGGGTTGAGGGTGCTTGGAGGCCTCGTCGTTTTTGCGTGCCTCAGATGGGGTCGAGGCATGCGAAAACGATGAGACAGCAGGACTTCCTGGTCACGTGGGGGCCGATTTTGCACTCACCACGTGACTAGAAGAGTGGCGCCCAGGGACAAGGGGTACCCCTTATCCCTAGGCAGATACGCCACTGCACCTGAGCTTATCAGACGTTTAGGAAACAAATGACAGAAGATCAGCAAGAAGTTTATAAAAGAGAAGAATCTCAAAGGCAATGTGATTGGAGCACTTTTCCAGAGTTGTGACATGGAGTGAATAGAGAAGGAATCCCAGGGCTGTTTGCGAAGCGAGGGCATTCTCTATGCAATTAACAAGCGGTCAGGATATTGAGAGTCAGTGATTACATTGTTGCTGGCCTTGGTTCTCAGCTACACGCTCCTCTATGCATCTTGCAAGGTCAGTTAAGCACTGGTGTTTTTAATGAAGCAGCCAAGTTTCTCTCTCACTTTAGGTTGCCAGCAAGCAACTCTGGACAAGGCTATTCTTCATTTTTAATTCCTTTGGGGCAGACTATTGCAAGGGTATGTAAAGGTTAGTATAATAACACACTGAAAGGCAATTTTCCCCAATTTATTTCTCTTAGGAGAGCTTCGAATTCTACCTTTTCCGATCTCACCTAAGTGGGTGACTTTGTTTTAATTACTGCACTGTCAGAAAGGCCTGGCTTTTCTCATCTAGACTTTTCACTCTGAGAAGCAGCATAACAGAATGTGATGCCATAATAAGATTAGTTGTCAGCCAAATAATAGTTGGCTGGTTTAACTTAATTGGGAAGGCAGTATAAGGCCACATCACATTTGTTGGTTACATACTATCGAGTCAGCCAGTTGGCATGCAACTTGGTGAAGAATGCAAACAAGCCTAATGCAAGGGGTCTTCAAGAGGCTGTAACTTTTACTCCTCGTAGAGAATGTGATAAGAATTGTGTTTATCTTTCATTTTTTAAAATAATTGTGCTTGTGAAGGAGTACACAGAGGAACCCTCCTTGTGCTACCTCAGCAGTGTGGGAGCCGCTGTGGAACAACTTCTTAATGTGATAATGTTGTGAAGACCTTTTGGAAGGGCAGGGGGAATCCAAAATGGGCCCATTCTACACAACACAAATAAAATGTTTTGAGGTCGGCAAATACATTTCCTGCAGGAGGTCTGCACAGCTTTCTGCTCAAAATGTTTGGGAAATTTTTTATTCCCCCCCCCCCCCAAGTGTTTTATTCTAAAAATGCTAAGCTAGCAACTTTTTTTCCTGACAACGTTTTTTTTCCACCCGATTTAGAAGGTCTCATGTTTGTTTTTGTTGCACCCAGCATTTTCTGCAACTTGAGATCCTCTGTTCTGTCTGCCATGCTTCCCATGGAGGTTTCCTCTGCTTGCAGTGCAGTTGCTCGCCATTTCAATGTTTAAAGTACATGAATAAAGTTAGTTTTGCCTGCCAATTCTGCACGTGCCATTTTTAAATGACCTCACAGTGGCAGAGGGTAGCAAGCCCACAGAGGCTTGCAATGATGAAGAGTGACTGTAAATGAAATCAAACATGTAACAATATCCAGAGTCATTTTTTTAATTGACACATGCACAAAATCAGCAGGCAAAACTAACTTTATTCATGTACTTTAAACCCTGAAATGCCAGGTGTCTGCGCTGCAAGCAGAGGAAACCTCCATGGGAAACACAGCAAATGGCAGACAGCACGGAAGCTCTCAAGTGGCAGAATATGGTGAGCAGGATGGAACAAAGGGGAAAAAAACCATTTGCAATAGCAATGTGTTAATGTTATGTGCTATGTAAACAAAAACAAAGAATAATCATCTACAGAACTGGGAGCCATTTGCAGCAAACATAAATCAGGGAACTATCTGCTCAGCTATAACGTTGTCACAACCTTAGGCAAGGCCTTCTCTTTCAGCTCCCCTCCCTCCCGCAGTATTGGAATAATAATGCTTTTGTATCTTATAGGTTGATAACAACATAAGGTATACAAAGTCCTTTGAGCACTCGAAGTATTACATAACTGTTAAAGACTATTATCTGGAGATTGCACAACGACTAATGAAAAATCTCAGTTTGATTGCTGAGAATGGGCTGCACGATCTCTTCTGGACAACAGCTGTGTGTGGTGGTGGTGGGGGGACAAGCACTGGCAGTGAAGGACGTGCAAAACAACAACATCATTTGCTGAAACTGAAAGTGAACTTAAGCCAGAGGAATTTAATTGCTTGAGTTGATAAGTTTGGAACTGGGACTCTCTAGAAAGGTTTCAAACGAGGCAGGAACATTTTACGATTTTTCCAAAGGCAGGGATCCAACCAAACAGCTGGGTTCCGAATGAAAAGAATGTTTATTCCGCCTACCGCTTTTAATGACTTTCCTGTATTTGTACAAATCAATGTCTGATGTCCTTTCACCAGCTCTGAAAACCTAAGAAAAGTGTTCTGCAGTCTGCCTATAGTTATCTTTTCATTCCAAGTTTCCCCCCTTTTGGGGCTAGAATGACTGGAAATAAATGCTTCATTCAACAACCAATGTTCTGCCGAGCATAACTGGCACTTCAGCCATGCAGGGAAACCAATACTTCATTCATCCCTTATTGTTTCAACATAAACATCCCCACCACAACCTGTCTTTTCTAACCTCAGGCCTGGAAAGAAGATCTACCTAAAGAGGCAATATAGGAGATGAGTAATGGGAACCAGGCTTTTAGACCATTCCTGGTGGTAGTTGAGTCTAGTTGTTATACAGAAACAAAGCCACTTGATTGTAATCTTATTAATCTCAGACTGGAAAACAAAGACGGGAGTCTGTGTGCATTTATACTCAACACATGGTGGGCCAATAGGATAATATAGCCCTTAGACATACCATGCAGAAATTCAGTTTCTTATTTTACAAAGAATGTCTTGCATTGCTTGTATGTAAAAAAAAAAATCAGTTTCCAGAAATATAAAATATAATCCAACAATTAAAATACCACAGATTCCAATACAGCACACTCTTCAAACTACAACACAACACTTATTATTCATGTTATGAAGGGTGCTTTTTTACATACAAGTCCATGAAAGAGCTACTTCTGTACTCGCGGGTAAAGAAGATTATATTATCTTTCGGGATTCAACGGCTAAAACATGATTTAGGAGCAATGGTCACACAGTTCTGGAATCTGACCAGAGAAGGGTCTGATTATTTCAAAGGGTAGGGACCACCCCTGAAAAGGTGGCCAGACTAATAGAGGTTAAATGAACCTCTCAAAAGAAAATGATCACCAAACTTAGGTACTTGCTGGACCTCAGTGGGTGGGTGTATCGGTATAGGGAGATTGACAAAATTATTTTGGCACAGTTTATACCAGATATATATGCAGTCATACATCAACTCTCATTTGAGCAATGGGAAGGGCTGTTTGGCTATAATCCTCTGTTTGGCTATAATCCTCCTTTTGCAGATTTTCAGTATCTACACACTAACCAACTTTGTTTGCAATTATGCTTTGTATCAGAGATGGGACAGGCCTACTGCTGCTTACCACCTGTGCTGTTTTGGCACACTGCCGTTATCTACAGCATAGTTGAACAAAATGCACTTTTGGATCATGATCCAAAGCATCTTAGGATGCCAACTAAGGGACCGACCAATCAAGAGGCTCCCCAGTGCTGGCCATGCCCCATCCCAAGGAACTCCCTAAACCAGGGGTCTGCAACCTGTGGCTCTCCAGATGTTGCAGACCCCTGCCCTAGACATTTCTAAATCCCATCTAGGACCCTCCACACTTCAGCAGTTTGGGCTGATGGAAATGGCATTGACTGACATTACTTCTGTCCACACATATCAAAGAATGTTACGGAGCTCTTCAACTTTGTAATGAAAAAAGAGTATAGAGAAATGGAGAACTCCCCCCCCCACCTGCCCCCGCAAAAAAGGATCTCCTCATCTGAGACTCCACCATATGGCTTTGGAATATGTTTTTTTTATTTATTCAAAGACAATAAAAACTAAAAGAGATAGAAAGCTCATGAATGTTGGACAAGTTTAATGTTGGACAAATGTTGGACGTCAGGTCAGGAAGACTATATATACATAGATCTAGCCAGTACAAAATGCACATATTCTCAATGTTTATATGATATAAATGTCTGGGGGGGGGGAATGCTAGTGAGGATGCTTTAAGATCAGAAAATGCAGCTGCTCAAATCCACAGGAGACAATGTGGAAAGAATTAAATTGGCTCTGAGCAGCAATGTACATGGCAGTCTGGTTAAACGGCAGTCTGGTTAAATTGGAAACTGTTACATGGAAATGGTTTCTTAAGGATTCACAAGGAGGTCATTGAGCAAGCCTCTCCTTTACAATAATTTGAACTGATTGTTTAAAGCATACATTTTAATCTTGCAAATGTGTTTGTTCTTAGAGTCAATTCCCTGTTTGTACAGGAACAGTGATTTGCTTCTATAAATTGTGTAGAAGCAGAAAACCTAACAGTTTTGCCCTTAGGAAGCTGCAAGATATGTTATTATGAAGTCTTCAAATGCAACATTTAGCACCTTCTCTTGAATTGCCTCTATGCTGCAGAACCTATGTGCAATTCATGCACTTAGATTTACCTGTTAAAGTATGTGACAATTCTATCATTATTTTATTCATTTGTTGGTATATTTGTCAATTTATTTATTTACTTCATTTATAGTTCAGCTTTCCCAGTGAGATGAAAAGTAAGTCATGCAGTTACAGCAATAGTATAGTACAAACAACAGAAAAATGCAAAATTGTAGAATATGCTAGAAAACTGTACAATGCACGGAATAAAGCAGGGTTACCAGAATGGAGAACAGTGCATTAAAAAAGGGTAAAATACACATCACAAACAATTCAATTAAAACTGCCTGAAATTTCACATACAATGTCCCTTTCTGCACAAACCTTTTAAACGTTTTGAGGCAGGAAATAAAATGTTTCCTTCATGGAGTTCCGCATTGTTCCCCCCCCGCCCTTACATTCTGAAAACATTTTATTTCCAGCCTCAAAGTATTTAAAACAACCGCATCCTGTTATAAACATGCTGTGCAAAATCCACTTTTATTAAAAAGTGATATGGTTCTTTAGTTTATCAGATTGTTAGTAGTGTTTGGAATTCTCTGTCCTTCAGCATGTCTTTCTCTATTGGCTTGTTTAAGAGAGAATGCTGTAAATGTGCTTCATCAAACCTCCTCTCACCTGTCAAGCTTGCTAGTCATGCTAAAGGGTTAGTGATGTATGTTGGTATTGTGGGGGACCGCATGCTGATTTATACACATATGGAGAAATGCATTGGGGTGGCAAATATTCAAAGATGGTAGCAATAATGTTGACAAGAGAATTAGGGGTAAATATTATAATTAAGCCAAAAATATACTTGTTAAATTATGCAGCTCTAATTCCACGGAAGCTCTGGGTAATTGCTCTGTGAACCATTTCTTCTGCTAGATTAACCTTTGCTAAGCTATAGAAGCAAAGGAAAATTATAAATGAGAAGGGAATTTGTGAGAAAAGTAAACTGCTTTTATTTCTGCGTTAAGCTTTAAGCACTCTATAGAACTGAAGATGATAATGAATTAGACTTAAATTGACGTCCTGTGTTAATTTGCATGGAATATTTATGCTCTCTTTTCCTTGATTATTATTGTCAATTGTGAATTGTTTATAATTCTTTGGTTGAAACATTTTCAATACGGCCTCACTTGTAATTTTTCCTATGTCTCAGCGCCATCCCCGAACTTTCTCCTCGGTGCCATTTTATCATGTCACTGAGCTCACCCCTCACTTATTGATTTTCATTATTTCTGTTTTTTTTATTTGGGGGGAGGCTTAATTCAGATTTGGGGGGAATTCAGATTAGCCTGTACACTCCAACACACACCAGCTGGGTGACCTTGGGCTAGTCACAGCTCTTCTGAGCTCTCTCAGCCCCACCCACCTCACAGGGTGTTTGTTGTGAGGGGGGAAGGGCAAGGAGATTGTCAGCCCCTTTGAGTCACCTGCAGGAGAGAAAGGGGGGATATAAATCCAAACTCTTCTTCTTCTTCTTCTTAATCTTCAACATATTGAATATACATTTAGAGAATTGCAGCACAAAGCTGTGAAGCAAGGAAGCATCGATTCCCCAACTAACTCAAAAAAAGAGGAAAAAACACATAATGGCGGCCATGAATCATTTCGAGGGGATGAGTCCGGACATACGTTGTGTGGTAAAGAGGAGGGTTGAAAATGTTTTACAAACATTTTAGGCGATTTGTGCAGAAAGGGTCAAAGTAACCTCAGAAACCAAAACCTTACCAAAATCTTCAGCTGCCTTAAGCACATGAGGAAGGGAGGGTTCAGCAGCTCCTTTCTGTGCACAGAGAAGAGCCCAGTCCTGCATGCTGCTCTTTTAAAATAAAAATCCTTGCTTTCATCAGGGCTGCCAATAGCCATGATGGGCCCCTGGACAAAGATTACAGGTCCCCCCCCCCTTATGACCCTGATACAAACTGGCCAATTATGCACAAGGTTTTTGCTGCATAGTGGAGGTAAATGTCTGCCATGGCAAGATTTTTAGTATGGCACCAATACAGTACAATAATAACCTGTAGAGTGTTTAAACATAATTAAGTCAAACTATTGGGGGGGGGGGGGTGGAGTTCTAACTTCTGATCCACATGTGTAACTACTAAGACAGACTAACAGCCCATTATCATGCATATAAAGGATGGCATTGGGAAAATATCCTTTTACAACTTTGATAGATCATGGGAACATATTTATTATTATTTTTATTATTTTTAATGTCACAGCTGCCAGTTCTTTAGCTGGTTGTTGGCTTTTCATTACAATTTGAGCCTCACCCAGAGACCCAGGAAGTTGTAATGTATCAGGGTAGCATTCATTGGATCTCAGCAGGACCACCTTCTGAATCTGACAGATGTCAATGTTGTCAATTTGAAGATATTTTAACTGCTGCCCTAGTGTTTTCGGAATGGCACCCAAGGTGGCAATTACCACTTGGAGAGCCTCAGCTGGTTTGTGCCATAGTCGCTGAATCTCAATTATCAAATCTTGGTATTAAGTGACCTTCTCATGTTTTTTTCAACAACTGTGCTGTCACCAGGTACCATTATGACCACTTTAGTCACTTTCTTGTCCTCGATCATTGTGATGTCCTGTGTATTATATGCCAATACTTTCTCCGTTTGGATTCAAAAGTCCTTCAAGATCTTGACCTTCTTATTTTCCATTACTTTTTCTGGACAATGTTCCCACCAGTTTTTAGTTGTCCTAATGTTGTAATTCTTGCATAAATTCCAGTGGATCATCTTGGTCACTGAGTTGTGCCTCTGTTCATACTCTGTCTGGGTGATCTTTTTGCAGCAGCTGAGTACATGATCTACAGTTTCAATGATGGTTAAATTTTGTTTAAATCACAGCTGCCAGTTCTTTAGCTGGTTGTTGGCCTTTCATTACAAGTTGAGCCTCACCTAGCGGCCTAGGACGTTGTAATGTATCGGTGTAATATTCTTGTGGATTATTATTATTATTATTATTATTATTATTATTATTATTATTATTATTATTATTATTATTATTAATGATAATAACAAAGGTTTGCTGCTATACTACTATTAAGGACATTCTCAGTTACCAAACAGATAAGAAGGAGATGAGACTGATAAATAAAGGGAGGGATTAGAAGGGGGCAGAAACAAATGATCATAACAGGAAGAGAGCAAAATGAAGGAGGAGAAAAGTTTGGAAAAGAGGAAGATAAATTAAGAAGACAGAACAATTGTTTTATTTTACTACACACACTAACAGGGCGGTTCCTGTGAAAGTTCTAAAAACACAGACAAATCTATGGAGTTAGGTGGAACAAAAGGAAGAAGAAAATCATGGACTGATGTTGAGAACAACCTCATTAGAAGGCTGCATCCTAACCATGACTGTAGAATTCATGAGCTGTGCTAGTTGATCTTACCTTGCTCCAATGCTGACTTTGTTGATGGGTTTAGCAGTATATAATAGGCAAAGGTTTGCCTCAGCTTGGTAGTAAACATGGTCAGAAAAGCATGGTGAGCAGTCAGAGTTACTGCTATTTGCTGAGCTCTTCCTTTCCTGTGCCCCTAGTGGTTGAGGTTCAGAACTGCATTAGAAGTAACAATTGAAACATTTATTGAATGCAGACTTTGGGGGCTTTCCAGCAGACTTGGGCCCCAGGAATTTTGTTCCCCCATTCATCCCCTGAAATCCTTTGCTGGCTTTCACAGGTATCTATATTCACACTCTGCCCTAAGGTAATGGGACTGAGAAGACAAATATGTAGGATGCTAAGAAGAACAGACTATCATTATTAGCAAGAGAATGAATGGCTTGACATGATACACAAAGTAGTGAAGCTGATGGCCTGAAGGTGACTTTTGGGGCAGCTTTTCTAAAAGATTTTGTGAGGGTGATTTAAGATCCGAAGAGGCCAAAAAGGAAGAGACGGGAGAGGAACTAAAGCCTAGCTAAATATGCTAGGAGGAAAGAAGAATGAGATGACAGATTTCAGGGGTGACAAAAAGAGCTAACAGGAATTGATGACAGCCAGAATCTGAGAGGAAAAACAAATAGAGGAGCAGTCTAAATGGGGAAAGGGTGGAAGCATGATATCCCAAAAGCTGTGGAGTGTAGAAAGAATGAGAGAAACTGAGAGAGGCATTTTTGTGGAACAGATTCCCCTCGCTGAAGAGACACTGCCCAAAGCAATTAGCGTTGTTTTTCTTGTCATAGGCATGAAAAGCAAAACATAGAACTTGTTTGCCTCACAATATTTCATTGTGCATACGTGTGTGTTGAAAGCTGGGTCTCGGAAGATGGAAGGGGCCTAACTTTTTTTTTTAACAAAGCCACTCAGCTGCCAGGATGGATTTATAGTGGATGTAAATGGGGGTTGGGGTTAGGAAATTTTTAAAAACGTTGGCAACTAGGAAATCAACAAGCCATTTCGCTAAGCATAATATTTAGAACTAATTTTTACAGGGAACAAAATGTTTTTGCTTTGGCAGTTTATGAAAACGAAGCCATTTCGTTCTGCTGGTTGTTAACTGGCACAGTTCACAGACATTTAGGTCATAATCTGGCAGATCAGTGTCTAGTGAAGCTACGAGGGAGAATGATATTTGCTGATTTGATCTCCAGGGGAGGGTGTGCAGGGAGAAGGATGGGATAAAAATGAAGTCAAGAGAAGGAATCCCAAGTATGCCACTGGAGGCGAGACCACAGCCCAACAATACGGAACTGGGCCCTGAAGGAAAAAAATAAACTCTGAACGGTTTCTCTTCACAAAAATAATTCCATTTGCTGAGCCCACTTCCAAATGGAGACTCACGGAGTTTGCCCATCTCTAATAAGTATTACTTGATTTGTCTCTGTAGATGACACAAGCACGCTTTCCCTGCCTTTTAAGGTCTTTTGACCACCAGTTGCCTCTCCGTCAGGGAGCAGAGTACCAGAAAGAGAGATAAACCCTGCACAAGGCTATAGGAGAACTGTTTTGCATCATTTGATCAGGAACACATTTTTGGAATCGGGTTGTTGGCCAGTCTTATGTCTCATCTGCCCTGAGGCACAATGCCAGATAAAAGGAAGCTTGGAGGAAATCCACACCATCTTCTCCTCCCCACTCAGAGAGAAGGGAGCAGGGCCAGATCTACAGCAAAGGTCAGGGGGTTATTCATGAATATGTTCTAGATTAATTTTGTTTTTTAAAATGTATTTTGAAACATGGTGATTTTTGCTGTCCTTCAAAATAACTATTTCAATGCTATGAAGACAGGCTGCCAAACTCAAAGCTGGTCTTGGAATTACAATGATCTCCAGACTGCATAGATCAGCTACCTGGAAGAAAATGGAGGGTAACTTTAGGGCACTATACCCCACAAAGGTTCTTCTCCTCCCTTCCCCCAAGTCCTGCCTTCCCCTGACTCCACCCCAGGAATTTCCCATCAAAGATTTGGCAACCCTAGCAGATCAGGAAATGTTTTTTCCTCCTTTTTTTCTTCTGTCATTTTGAAATTGCCTAATGGGCTTCATGGCCAAATCACATGTGATACAGGAGATCCAAGATCAGAAACTCATGTGCAGACAGATCATCACTATGGTTCTTAAACAATGGGATATTATCCTGGTGGCACTTTTAGCTAGGACATACCCTGTTTCCCCGAATATAAGACATCCCCTGAAAATAAGACGTAGTAGAGGTTTTGCTGAAGTGCGAAATATAAGGCATCCCCCGAAAGTAAGACGTAGCAAAGTTTTTGTTTGGAAGCATGCCCGATGAACAGAACACAGAAAAATAAGACATCCCCTGAAAATAAGACATAGCACATCTTTGGGAGCAAAAATTAATATAAGACACTGTCTTATATTCGGGGAAACACAGTAGGACTGAATTACTGTGGTAACCTAAGGGTTAATCTCCTGCTCTCCAGGATAGGGTACTACTCTCCAGATGGGTGCTGGAGATAATCCAGAATTCCTACTGATCTCCAGACTATATAACCTGCCTATTTGTATATTTATGTAAAACATTTATTCCACTTTTCCTAGGCCGTTTCCGCACGGCCCATAAACGACGGCCTGGGGGCGGTAAAAACGCCGCCCCCAGGCCGCCGTTCGCACAGGCGCCGCTGCTGCAACGCAACGCAGCAGCGGCGACCTGACTCCGCTTCCCTCCCCCCAGGGCGGCGTCAGGCCGCCCTAAACAACAACCCTTTAAAGGGTTGTTGTTGGGGAGGAAGCGTCTTCCCGGTGGCGCCACTGGGAAGACGCTGTTCTTCCGTGCTCGACCACGATGTCCGCCTGTTGGTTAAAGCCACCCTCGCCATTACCTGTCCTCCCACCTCCAGGTGCCGGAGGGCAGCGCGGGCGGGCTTAGACAGCCAGCAGGTGACGCCAGCGACATCGTGAGTCGGATCGGAGGAGCCGGGAAGAGGCAGCTCCGGCAAGGAGCCGCCTCTGGCGGCGGCCTCTGCTTGGTTTGCTTTCCGCCACTACTTCAGAACTCTTTGCCGGGCGTAGGTGCCGTAAGGAAACGCCCTAGAGAGAAAAAATGGCTAATTTGGAAGGTGGACTGCATGGCATTATAGCCTCACCGAGATCCCTCCCTCCCTAACCTCCCAGGTTTCATCCTCAAATCTCCAGGTATTTTTAAACTCAGAGTCACAACCTGTGATGACTGGGAGTAAGGTTAAAACATTATTAAACTTTGGTACCTAATACCAGAAGCCTGTGTCTGATTCTCTGTTCTAAATAACCTTTGAAGCTAGGTCCAGCTTAAAACAATTATATAAGCTTAATTATTCAAGACCCAGTTAGTTAGCCAAAGATTGAAAAGATCCTGAGCAATCGTCATCTTGCCTAATATAGCATGTACATGTGAAGAAGAAAGTGCTTTATATACCCTAATTTTTCTACCTTTAAGGAGTCTTCCTTCCACTCCCACAACAGATACCTTATGAAATAGGTAGGGCTGAGAGCGTTCTGAAAGAACTGTGACTAGCCCAAGGTCATCCAGCAGGCCTCATGTGGATGTGTGAGGAATCAAATCCTTTTGTCCACATTAAAAATCTGCCACTCTTAACCACAACACCATTGGTGCACACACCAGGTTGTGTGTGTGCATGAGAGTGAAAATCTCCTCTCCAGAACTGGTGGTATCCTTGCTACCTCAACAAATACATCTGTCAATCAATACATCAACCAGTTTGAAACTCAAAATGAAGTCAATATAAAATGACAAAGTAGGAGACTTTATTCTTGAAAATAGAAAAAAAACATAATAGGGATGTGTTCCTACCCACAAATATTGTTTTAACCTTGCAATCATCTCTGTTATTAATTAAAGCAATTAGTATGTAATAAACTGTTGCTATGATGTGCACCAAAATGATACTTTGGGAATGTATTTCAGGAATGCTTTTGGTAACAGCTCATCATAAGACTCCCTGCATTGAACCTTTTAGTCACAGTGGATAAAAAAGATGAGTTCTCTTGTGTGCTAGAAGCCAGTTAAATATCAGGAAGTAGAGAGTGGAATAAATGGAACCCAGACCATAAACAGTTTGGAACTTGGGATGAGCAGGGAAATGTCCAATATCTAGGTGTCTGGCACCAATTTATTTTGGACAGCAAGTGATTGTGAAGAACTTCAACAAGAGCTCTGCAGACTGGATGAATAATCAATTTGTATTTGTAAATTGATGAACCTTGTTGGGACAAAAGAAACCTCCAACTTCAAACATATACCGTTAGAACTACTGAACTAATTGATCTGGACTATTGATGACTGACCGAAAGAGATCTGGAGGTTGTGGTGTTTGATGAAAATGTCTGATGATCAGTTTATAGCAGCAGTAAAAGGGAAATTCTGTGCTAGGGATTATTAGGAAAGGGTTTGAAAGTAAATCTGACAGCACCATAATGTTCCTGTATACACTTCTGGTGCAACGCATTTTGAATAATACTATGTGGAGTTCTAGTCACTGTGTCTACAGGATAATATATAGGGTTATTTAATGGTGAGGTGTCTGGAGCACTTTCCATTTGGAGAAAAGGGTGAAGAGGAGGGCTTCTTTGTTCAGAGAAAATGTTAATATGGGGAGGGGGCATGACAGATGTTTATAAAAAATATACCTAGGTTTGGTAAAGTGGATATAGCTTTTTCCACATCTTCCATAATAGCAGCATTTGGGGACATCCAATGAAGCTCCACTGCAATAAATGTAGGACTCTGTTATAATGCAGAATTTGCTGTCATGGATATGCTGATGGCCACTAGTTTAAAAAAGGATTAGACAAATTTATAGAGGACAGGTTCATCAATAACTATGAGTAAACATCCACCATGTTCAGAAGGAGTAACTGGTGTGCATTTATGTGTGTGTCTGGGGGGGGGGGAGCAACAACAGGAGGGGTGGCATGCAAGGGAGGGGGAGGGGACCCAGCATCTGGACATGACACACCCACCCTAGCAAAGGGGGAGGGAGGGGTGGCATGCAAGGGAGGGGGAGGGATGGCGTGAGGGATGGCATGCAAGGGAGGGGAGAGCCTCCCAAGCTACAGAATGCTGAACTAGATGGGACCACTGGTTTGATTTCTAATTCGCTGCTTTTATCTTCTTATCTCCAGAAACTTTTGCTAACAGTAATTAAGCTGTTGCTGTAGCACAAGACAATAAGAACCACATCTGCCTTCATGTGGTGCATGAACTGCACAGTTACAGGGCTCAGTTGGATCATCCAACATACTCTGCTTTGCCAAACCGAAAAGTGTAAACTCCAAAGGTCTCTTTACTTATTCATGCTCTGAGACATTTCATTCCTAATTGCGTAATACATGCTCAGCAATTATTATAGGAATGGCCTCTGGCAATATTTTCACCTCACACAGACCACAGCCACATTAATTTGTAAAATATTCTGAGCTCCTAAGCATGCAGGTGAATAACGCACACAGTCTCTTTGTCAGGAAAGATTTTGTTCTTGTGGTTTCTGCTGACAGAGAGTAGGACCTGCTCCTCCTCACCTTCTATGGTGACCAAGAGAAATTAAGACAGAATCCCTCTGCCATTGTGTACCCCTGGTCCTAGCAATACATGTTTGCATCTTTATTACGCACAGTTGTGCAAGATCCTCTCAGCAGAAGCTGAAATCAAGGTTTAAAAGAACCTGGAGAATTCTGGATTGAATGACAGTTCACTATCCAAAAGTAATAAACGCGGCGCTTCATCTCACATTATAATACAAAGGAAAGGGACATCGATGCAGCTACTGATAGAGCTCAGTGCTGCACCAAAAATAAAAAGAGGCAAATGCCTTGCCCACAGCCTACAGATAGAGTTGTGTTACACTGATTGTCTTGTTGCCTTAACTCCAGTGCATCTGCATGTATTCTGTTTTCCCCGCCCCTGATCAACAATCCCAGCCCAACTGTGTTATTTTGAGCCCCATCCAAGGGGTGGGGAATCCACTGAGGTAGTGGTGCCTCCACTGTTTTGACTCTTCGCTATAGGTCACTGTCATAGCTAATACCACGCCTGGCATTAATACTGCTTCCACATGTTTTCTCTTCTGATTTACATACCATTTTGTATGCTTTTAGCATAATATTTATTGCTTAGTTTCACAGCAAATTACATCCCCATCACTAGTACACGGACTGGGTCCTACATCATTCGTTCAGTTAAAGAGCTACAGAACAATCCAATGTTTTGTTGATGTCTGCGTAATCATTTCCAGTAGTTGGCGGAACAGTTGTGACCCAGCACCCCGTTCGGCTGAGACAAACAGTCCACATCTGGATCTCAAGTGCAGCTTCCAGGTCAAAGATAAAAGAGACGCATCTCAGACATGGACAGATGCACAAAGATCTAGGTTGTCATCAGCCCTGTGGTTATGGGAAAGAATTAGTAGGGAAGTCTATGTTCCCAGTTCTTAATGAGCTCAAGGTTTCCTCAGTCTAGACATAAAGCAGAATTGGAGCCCCAAGGCAACGCTTCCCAACAAAGTGCATGGTTATAGGCCCAAATGGAATGTCTCATGTATTTTTCCCCCAGTTTTTCTTTTAACCTCAAACAGCTACAAGTGCAGTGACTGAAGGATGTGTCTCTATATGGCCCCTTCCACACAGGCTGACTCCTGTGGGAGCCCCTGACCATTCACACACACCTCGGGCAAGTGTCCTCATTGAAGTTAAATGAGACCACAGACGCACCTTCACATGGAGGTGTGTCCGCGGGTTCCTTTCCTCGCTGCCTCCTGCCTCGTCCCTGCTTGTGTTCCGCTGTTCTTTCCGTGGCTCTAAGTGAATGGGAGCCAGGAGAAAGTTGCACGATAATCGCCCACAGTGATTCATCTGTTTACAGCCGCCATTCACTTGGCTGGCGGCTGTGCTCCACTGTAAAACAAAAGAATTGCTCATTGAGAGATTCTCGCGATAACCCGGCCCGAGGGGTCAGCTGGCACGTGGGTTGAGGCTGTTTAGAGTCGCTTGCAGGGTGGGTCATACTCCAGCACCAGCTTCTTGCTTAAGTTATTTATTTGTTAACTTGATTTATAAACTTCATACCTACCGCATTTTTCTCAACAATGGGGAACCAAAGTGGGTAACTTCATTCTCCCCTTTCTATATTAGCCTCACAACAACCTGGTGAAGTAGATCAGGCTGATAGTGTGTGGCTGGCCCAAGGTCGCTATGGCAAAAGGAGAATTTCAACCTGCCAGCCCTAACTGATATGAATATGAGGGTCCTGTCACTACTCATTTATCAATCAAAAAAACTCACTAGCATGGGCAAAACTTTTGGGGTGTTAATAAATCCAGACATTTTCAAAGAAATTGAAAAGCATATCAGCTTTTCCAGGTTTTCCCAGAATTTCCAGATTATTGTCCGAACCCGTGAACAATACGCTTCTACCTCCAAACTCCATACAGGTCTGGCAAGCAACAGGAACACAGAGCTGCTTTGATTATGCTGCCCTGCATGGCAGGGGTTTGGGCTTGATGGTCCTTGTGGTCTCTTCCAACTCTATGATTCTATGAACTCACTGCCTGCTGCCTCCAAACCCACATAGAGGCAGCAGTGCAAAGTTGAATGCTGGGCCCAGCCAGACTGAGCTCAGGTTCAACCTAAAACAAAAAAGAAACAAAAAATCTTCTCCCCTCCCTCATGTACCTGTAGCCTAATTCTGGGCCTATGTTGAATTGTGTATGCTGTCTCTGAAGTCCATAGATGGTTACATGTTCACACCGTAGAATAGTCCAGGGCAACGCCTCTGTGCAGGTAAGCCGGAGAAACAACTTTTTTTTTGCCAAGGACACAGTTGAGTGTTTAACGCTTTGAAACAAAAGGTTTTATGTGCAGACTTGGGATGTGATTTGAATCCACTGAAGGTTCTAAGTGAATTTTTCTGTACAAAATTTTGACTGTTTAGTCCTACTTGGGAAAGGTATTTCATACAGGAAATAAACAGGAGGGCTTCCAAGAATGTTTAAAGAAAACAAGGGCAGTATCCACAAAATAATTGGGATGTCTTGTTGAAGTAAGAAGTAAGTTTTTTCTTTTATTTCATGGATTTTGTTCCTTCTGCTTGACTGGAACTCGCCCCCCCAAAGGAGGAGTAGGAGGCAGTGCAGAGAATTTTCTTTCTTTTTGTTTTTTGTTTCTTTTAAAAAAACACCCTTCCACCTCAGTTAATCCAGAAATACAGCCAGATTCACTCTTGTGATAATTGCTTAGCCTTTTATGGCCCAACCCAGATTGGGAAGGGGAGAGCCCTGCCAGTGCATTTGCCCCTCCGCCAGTGTAAGAGGCACCCACATCAATGGACAGAGCAACACGCTGGTGTTCATGCACCGCGACAGCTACGCGAGTGGCCAAACGTGGAAGTGGTGTTGCCAGGGAGCTACGCTGGCATCCAAGCAGACATTGGCACATTTGTACGAGTGTATATACACCATCAAGTCACTGTTGATTTATGGTGACCCCATAGGCTTTAACACAAGAAATGTTCAGAGATGGTTTGCCATGTTGGCTGCCTTTTGTGGTGGGTTGAGAGAGTTCTTGAGAGAACTGTGACTGGTCCAAGGTCACCAGTAGGTTTCATGTTGAGGAAATCTAGTTATCCAGATTAGAGTCCACCACTCTTAATCACCACACAATGCTATCTCTTGTTCAACATCATATTCACTACCTTACAAATTCTATGTAAGACAGGAAGTTAGTACCTCCATGCTAAATTTCTACTGCACCTTTACAGCAGGAAATGAAGAAACAGTTCTCCTAGAAGGAAACAACAGGTTGGGAGAATGGCTTCCATGGTATAATATGGACTTTGAGAAATTCGGCAGTCAACCCTGGTTGTAGAAAATGGATGGGCAACCTCCAAGGAATACCAGGGTAATGACTCAGGGCGTTTCCCCACTGCCCTGATCCCTCTATGTCAGCTGCTCCTCAGCGCATGGCATCCCATGCGCGCCCCAGTCCCCATGACCCCGCTCTGTGCAGGGTCATCAAAAGGCTGTTAAGAAGAGCCTGGGATGCCGCACACTGAGGGGGGTGGCTGCGCTTGTCACGTCTCCTGTCGGGAGTGCTCGGGACCCCGCACTCACGCCCTCGCAGCTGGGGCTTAAGGTAAGTGGGGAAAGGTCCACAGATGCAGATGATGGTGACCACCTCTGAACTTCTCGCTTTGAAAACCCTACAGATTCTCCATAGTAAGTAGCCAAGGCTCTTGAGGACACAGATAGACAGGAGAAACAAAGACCCACCCCAGGCTCCATCCCAAATTCTCCAGGAATTTCTCAAACCATAGCTGGCAACTGTAATTCCAATAGTAGTCAGACTACACTGAAGTACCACCCATTACTCAAACTACCATTGTCCAAGCATCTAGCAGCTTTGAAGTGTTATGTGTATCCCTGAAACACCTCCTAATTTTAAACCCCACCTGATTCATATATATTAAGTTGGGCCCCAACCAAGCACATTGTGTAATGGTGTTTAGAGGCAGAAGAACTTCTGAATGGATTGCTTTGAGCCATATTTTATGAAAACAATGTGTGGAAAGGGTTCTAATAGCTCCAGACAACAGTGCTTTTGAACAGCACTCCAAGCACCCTGAGACAGCAGGAATCATACTCAAAACCCAGTGCAACATTTCTAGATGAGACCAAAATGCTATAATGCGATGTATATATTTCACAATACACGAGAGAAAGGATGGCTAAGTTTTGTGTATTTCATCACTACCGGTTGGTTTGTCTAAATATTTACTACAAATGACACTTGATGCAACACACAGTTCCTTGACCGGCTTGAAATGATAGCGCTGTGCAGCCACTGATGTGGCAGGCCTTGCTCTAATCAAAGAAAACCCGGCCTGACATTAGATCCCCATCGTGTCGCTCTGGCTATTTTATAGTTGAACAGGTCTCCTAAGAAAATGATCTTTTCACAAACAGAACTCAGACGTTTCTGTTTGCATTTGTTTGATCTTCAACCAACAATCCAAACACATATCAGCTGAAAGAAAGCACACGCTCATGCAGCATGCATGTATGCAATCAGTTTAATGACACCATTACCCCTTGCTTGCCAGGCCTTGTTCATTCTGGGCTTTGGATTGTAAGGGAGGGGCTTACACCTGTGTGCAATATGAAACAGCCCATTTTAATCAATAACTCCAATACCATACACAAATCAATTGTTCCTAAGCCTGATTGCAGACATGCCATTACAGTCACTTTGAAAACACAGCAGTTTTGTGTTCCAACCAAACTGTTTCTTTTCTTCCCTTTTAAAAAAAAGGCTGTGGCTAGGACGAAGAATTAGGACAACCAGATATGCAAATGTTTTCCAAAACAGAACAAGGATCTTGTAAAGCTCAGCAACTTTGAGGAAGTTTGCTAGGTGACAGGTGGGCTTAAGGGCTTTCTGGGTTTGAATGCCTCTTCCAAAATGTATACTTGCTAACATAAACTTCTGTTGGTTTAGTCTGAGGGTGCTTGGATGTTGGTATTTGCAAGGTTCTGATCAGGAGCTGCCAAAGTCACTCCTGTGCGAATCTCACAGAGATGTATAATATTGAACTTTACATAATGGCCAGCCTGGCGGCTGCATATGTGCACACGCTATTTGGGGAGCCTATAGATTCAGGGGCCTTGAGGCATTTATCGTCAGCATTGGGTATATTATACCCAAATGAAGTCTACCAGGAAACTTGTAGAGCAAAACATTCATTAAAACCTATGGACCACACTAACCATAAAACCCATAAAACAAAGTACTGTACATGCATAGGGACAATGGACTTGGCAGTTCAAATCCACCGTGAGTGGGAGGTGGGCTACAGTTATTTTAATAGATATAGTTAAAAAATATTAGATACTGCCAATAACTCATGGAACACTTCTACCCCAGGTCTGGTAGCTACATGGTGGGACTGAAGTCACTTCCAGTGAAGTGTGGTCACCTCAATGCCTTCAGCCATGATGCAGGAGGCAGCCCAGTGCCTGCCTCAGCTGCTTACAGCTAGTCTCAACCAGCCTTTCCTTAGGGCTGCTTCTCTTAACTCCACCCATCACTGGTTCTCTTTAACTGCTTAACATTCTGTCCCCCCCTCCCCTCCCTCCCTCCCTCCCTTCTCCACTCTCTCTCTCTGGTCAGCCCACACAGCACAGGTGAGCAGGTTGCAGCCAGGCCAAAGTAACCCACTCTCCTGTTTTCCCGCTTGCATGCCTCCATGCAGGCAGTGACCAGAGCCTCGCGGAAACAATGCAGGTTTCGTTGTGGCTTTGCATGGAGGTGCAGGTTTTTCCTTTCCTACCTCCTGCTGCATAGCTACACCGCCACAAGGTGGGGACTTTAAAAACAGGAAGCATGGCTGAGGAAAGCGCCCCAGGGCAGCCGCTCGCCCTCACAGTGAAGCAAAATTAAATTTGTTCTAGAAACACTCTCTTGCTGCAGATAGAAGTGAAAGCAGAGCTTGAGGAAATGGTAGGTCTGTACCAGAAATCTTGGTGTGACAGAAATTTGCCCCCATCACATGGCAGTCATGTTGTGCATAATTGACCATGGGAAGAGGAAGGGAAGGAGTTTGTAAGCTGCTTTGAGACTCCTAACAAGACAGAAAAAGCCGGGTGTAAATCCAAACTCATTCTAATTTTTCACCTACATGTCAGTTTTGACATTATAGGAACCAGTTATTGACCACGGTTCATACGTCCAGTTTAATATCCTGTCTGATGCTCAATTTTTTTCCACCAAATAGTTTTCCACTTGCCACCCAGTGACAGAGGAATAAATTGCGGAAGGGAGGCAGTTGTCAAGTCAACCTCAATATTCTCCTAAGAACATTGGTCCCCCCAAGCCTGCAGAGGTTTCGCACTAATACACGTTGGACCATAAAAAAGCACTAGAGGATCCTGTGCTTGACATGGCACCATTAAGTTGAGAGCACATTGCAAGCATAGGTGTTGCAACCTGACCCTACCAAGACAATCGCGGCTGCTTTCACAGGGTTCACATCTGTAGTTTTCCACTAGACTGCACGGTCCAAATATCCTGGGTTGAGCAAGAGAAATACCCTGTTCTGAACAACAAGAATTTCACATGGTTCCAGGTCCTAAAGCAGGTTTTCCCCGCACATTTTCCTCCCGGTATTCAAAAAAATCACCAAAATTGTGATTCTTTTCCAAAATCTTCAGGCCGCTTCTCGCGACGACGCGGATGCCAGGTCGCATACTCGGATTTAATTCGACGACGCTTTGGACCGCTCGTGAACGGTCCCAGAAAGAGAGCTGGACGCCACAGATTGCCGCCTCGACTTCGACATGATACCCAGATAACGCCAGGCCTGAGGACATCACTCTCGCTCTGCTCCAGCGCTGCAGGCATGCGGTCCCCAGGCCTCGCGACGCAAGTCGGAGGCCCGGGACAAGGTAAGTGCAGGGAGGGAGTGGGGAGACAGCCGCTGCCGCTCGCGACAGCAGCGGCCTCCAGCCGTTTGCGCGCTTCCCAGCGACTCTGGAAACACCGCTCGGGCTCTGGGCAAGCGGCGCATATGCAGCAGCGCCTCAGGTAATGGCGCCCGGGGACGGCGTTTTGCCATCCCCAGGCCACTATTCACTGCGGCGGAACGGCCTCAGGGTGAGTCTCACTACCGCAAAACACCACAGGAGCAGAACTAGTTTATTTTTCTCGCCCAGTCACCTGATCTCCCCACCTCCTCCCTTTACCCCTGATCTCCTGATTGACGCTCATCCAAGCTGAAATTTAACAACAGCCAATCAGAATGTGGGACACTGGGCATGCTCAGATACTCTGCAATGTAAATACAGGAGTCCCAGGCTTGTGCGAAATAAATTGGAGTATTTCCTCCAGGTCTTCACCGGGCATTCCTTCAAAAAAACAAGCAACCATGCACATTGCGGGAGAAATCAGGGATAAACAGACCTGCTATAAGAAACCGATTGTAAATAGGCGATGCCTATACCGCTTTCCCGCGACGGTTAGGTGCCCCACTTATTGGTGAGTTCTGCCGGGCGTATATTACGCGACGCCGGGCGAAAGCAGGCTAAGGAGGCCGGGCAGATGCATGCCCGCACGGAGCTTCAGGTGCCGCCCCACCAGGTGCCGTTATGGCGCCGCAGTCTCGCCCACGCTGCCCTCCGGCCCCTGGAGGTCGGAGGACAGTGTATGGGCTGCGACGCCCGGGCAGGCTTAATTTGCAGGAGGACACCGTGGAGTGGGGCGGAGATGGGAGACAGCCGCCTCGCACTGCGTCAAGAGGGAATACGCCCTCCCTCAACAACAACCCTTTAAAGGGAAAGTTGTTGACGAAGGCTTGACGCTCTGGGGAGGGAAGAGGAGTCAGCGAACGGCATCCAGGCGTAGTCTGGGGGCTTTTGGCTTCCAGGTCGTCATAAATGGGCCGTGCGGAAGCGGCCAATGATTGCTAATCCTGAATGTAAGTTTCTTTAAAAAGTTGTGGAAAATTAGGAGTCTACAATCCATATAAAATGAGTTGCATATGCTCCTTACAAATAACTGAAGGTCAGCCTGTAATCCAGAGATTACAAAGGCATTTTCTGGAGAAATTTGCTAGGTCAGAATTGTGATACACAGGAACAGTGAGTGGGCATTTGGAGACTATGCTTTGGATGCTTTGGGTCTGCATTGGTGATCTCTTTGGAATTTCCATCAGGGTCTCTGAGAGTGCCCTGCAGAGAGAACAAGGCTGTAAATTAAGCAGTGCCCCTTCAAAGGCGGGACATCTGGCACTTCAATCTGCAGCAATGGGAGACCAGACCAATGTTCCTTACAAGTTATAAGGGTTTATAATCAATCCCTGCTAAAAAACAAACTCAGAGGCTTAAGATAATAATGGGACCTCAGCTGTTGATTCAAATTCTGCATAACTTTACTAGCATAACTAGTTCTTGTTTATGTACCTTCCTTGTCATCGAAATGGAAGTCCCTGTGAGGTATTCCTCCTATAGGGTGGGGAGAAAACATTTACATCCTAGGTCAGGGAAACAACTGAATCCAGTACTGTAGAACCCACCAGATTCATTACAGGCCATAACTGGCTTTTAAAGTTATGGCACTTTCAGTGAGAAAGATTTAGCACACGATCGACTTTCCTAAGAGCCAGAGTGGTGTAGTGTTTAAGAGCAGGTGCACTCTAATCTGGAGAACCAGGTTTGATTCCCTGCTCTGCCATTTGAGCTGTGGAGGCTTATCTGGTGAACTAGGTTAGCTTGTGCACTCCAACACATGCCAGCTGAGTGTCCTTGGGCTAGTCACAGTTCTTCAGAACTCTCTCAGCCCAACCTACCTCACAGAGTGTTTGTGGTGAGGGAGGAAGGGAAGGGAGTTTGTAAGCCCCTTTGAGTCTCCTTACAGGAGAGAAAGGGGGGATATAAATCCAACTCTTCTTCTTTTATAGCTATGGATGGGTCCCAACATTGCTTAATTTTGTCTGGACCATGATCTATGTTTTTTAAAGAGTTGATTTTTATCACATTTTGAGGAAAAAAATGTTTCCAGTAGCCAGTCTGCCATTGTGGGGTGTTTATAAAGAACTTGGGGGAAACCATTCACTTCTGTATTTGCCATTATTCAATGTGTGTCAGTGTGCCTAGTTCTGCCAAGTCACAATTGACTTATGGTGACCTCAGAAATGGGCTTTCAAGGCAAGTGAGAAGCAGAAGTGGTTTGCCATTGCCTTCCTTTGCAGAGCCTTCCTTGGTAGTCTCCCTTCTAAGTACCAACCCTGCTTCCAAGATCTGAAAAGATTGGGCTATAACCAATGCTGCCATCCCTCCCTCATCATTCAATACTCGAGTTACTTGAGATGTTAAACCCACCCCATCCTTTCTTTTATTAATGTATTAATATAATTCATTCTATTTGTTTTTTTTAACCCCATTTACTTACGTGAAGTCTAAAAACCCCATTTCGGATGCACTTCTCTCTTTTGCCCAGGAATTTCTCCATTTAAACTCTCAGTTTTTAATACTCCACTGTTGACTATCAACTGGATATTCATTACTTTTGGGGCTTTCCTCTGATTGAATTACGTGGTGCCATTTGGGCATGTCACACAAGCTAAAAATGTGGGTGGATAACCCAAACTGTTTAAAAATCCTAAGAATTTGTCTATGTCCTGAGGAACATTTTTGAAAGATGGTAGACTATCATGAGGGCCAGTATCGTTTAGTGACTTGAGTGTCAGACTTGAGGAAAATCAGGATCACTCCCCACTCTGCCATGGAAGTGTAACCCCCATGCTCAGAATGGGTTGACTCAGAAAGGGGTGGAGACTCAAAGCAGCAGAAGGCTGCAGAGCTCATGTAGTTTGGAGGAGAGAAGGCTACCAGACTCGGACCTTGATAAGTATAATAAGCCCTTAACACCTTGTTAAGGTAACTCCAATGTTGTTGGGAACTAGTGGGAAGGTAGTTGTTTATTTTTGCTATGTTGTAAATGTTGGAGTTTATTGTTTCAGGGGTTTTTTTTGTGTTTGTAATGGGTGAGATTTCTCCTGGAAACCTTCATCATGTTGAATCCTGTTCACCAAGCCCTTGGAGTTTTCAGGAGCCAACCCACTTGCAAGAAAAATTGGACTTGGCAATATCAGAAGACTGTAACTAGAAGGACTTGAAGTGAAACCTGAACAGGACCTTTAAGTGTGATGTAAATGTTGATGTTTGATGTTATATGTTAAGAAAGTAAACCATTTTGTTTGTTTAAAATTTGTTGTTGCAAACTCATTCCAAGTTCTGCCCCACAGAACCCACAGATAGAGGTTACAGAAGCATGCTGGGTGACCTTGGATCATGGTAATCTCCCTCTAGCCTTAACCTACCTCACAGTGTGGTTATGGGGATGAAACGGTGGAGAAGAGGATAATGGTTCTCCACTGGTCAGAAAGGCAGGGGATAAAAGAAGGAAATAATTTGAAGAGGAGTAGTAGTTTGGATTTACACCCCACTTTCTCTCCTGTAAGGAGACTTAAAGGGGATTTCAAACTCCTTTTCCTCCCAACAACAGACCCCTTGTGAGGTAGGTGGGGCTGAGAGAGTTCTGAACAAACTGTGACCATCCAAAGGTCACCCAGGAGGAATGCAGGAGTGGGGAAGATTCCCCAAAAGATTATGCTGCTCATTTGGAGGAGTGGGGAATCAAACCCAGTTCTCCAGATTAAAGCCCTTCTCTTAACCACAACACCACTGTGCTTAGCTGGCTCTCTGAATGAGGCTTACTCCCAGGAAAATGTTCTTAGGATTGCAGCCTAAGCTTCCATTTTAAATGGAATGGAAAAGAAATGCGCAATTGTCTTTCTGTAGTTAAAAACATAAATGCTAATGTAAATATCTTAACGATTCCTCAGGATGCAGGATAAATATCTCTCATGATTCTCACTTTACATCTAGAATGAAAGTTATTTCTGAGTTTCCTGCAATATTTTCATGGCTTGTTATGCCAGAAATGCATCTTTCCCCTTTCCATCTTCATAAGAGAATCATATTAGAAAAATTCAAGATGAAATCTTTTCCACCTCTTGCAAGTTTTGCATTCATTAGATAGCAAGCGAGGAAATGAAGCTTCTCCCACCTCCTTTTTATCACCTGAATAATGTAATCAGAGGTCATCATTCCAAAGTCATTAGTCTGGATTCAAAGGACCTTGTAAATAAGAAGTTTCAAAAGTAAGTTTTGCAAGCACGTCTTCCATACCTTGTGAAAGCAAAGGAGGGCATCTCAAATGCACCACAGTGGTTTCACGTTAGGCATGCTTCAAATACTTTTGTATTTCCGCAGTCAATATTTGCAAAATTGTCCTGAGAAATTTCACAGAAATTTTATCGAAATTTCTGCCTGACTTTTTGCCCAAGGCTAGGCTTGCTGAAAGTAACATATTTGAGCAGAGATTTTACAGCTCTGCTGGCTTTCCACTTGTTTCCAGACCTGCAACAGGGGTCGAGGCCAGGCTAGGGCCCCAATACTGAGCCTGAGCTGATCTTGTTATTTTTGTCAAGGAAAATTATCTATGTAGTATAGAGATCAGCAATAATTATGGGAGGTCTCCTCTGTGGCTAAGGCCGTTTCAAGACGGGCCATTTAGGGGGGTTAGCCGTTACATGATTTGTGCATCTGTCCCTCTCTGGGACCAAGCCGCATGAACGGTCCCAGAACCTACCAGGATGACGGCACTCACCCTGGCGCCACGCCCCGCCCGACCTGGCCTGCCCTATGCCCTCGGCACACCGCCACAAGCTGGGGACATGCCCTGACCCCCCGCGAACCGCCTGGAGTCGCAGGGCAGAGGGGGGGTATGCCGTCCCTGGCTTTGGCTGACACCGGAGGGCCGCGAGAGCAGGTAGGTTGGACTGACATGGGGAGAGAAGCATGCCGAGCCACCGCCGCTTGTGACCGCAGCAGTTAAGCCGGCTGCTTTTCCGTAAACCCTCAGCTGGGGAGAGAGGTAGAACGGCGGCTTCTGCACCACTCAGGCTACGCTGCTGCGGTTGCTGCGCTCTGTGCTTAATGGCTCTTGGGGACATATTTTACGTCCCAGGCCACCGTATTAGGCCCGTGCGGAAAGGGCCAAAGTCAGGACAGAATAAGGGGCCAGCTGCCTACTTTTTAAAAATAATGTATCTTTATTGGTTAAAACAAAGAATTCAAACAACCAAAGAAATTAATTACATACAATTACTAGAATCAAGAAAAGAAAGAAAAAGAATGAAAGAGAAAAGAGAAAGATGAAAGCGATAAAAGTGAAAAATGAAAGAGGAAAAGAAGAGTAGTTCCAAGGTTAAAGTTGATTTCGTCATCAATCTACATTTCTTTATATTAACATTTAAGAAGACTTCTCCTTCAATCTTAGTTTTTCTATTGTAGTTCTATACATCAATGTCTCTAGCTGTTTCTTTGATTTTTATTTCATCAGTTTGAACAGTTTGGCTCCTGTGTATTCCTCCTATTTCTAACTTTGTCTGTTTCCTTAAGTTATAATGATGATTATATCAGCTGCCTACTTTTTGAAGTTGGTATGAGGAGATCCCCGCTGTGTTGGTTATTTGGACCTCCATAGGTAGGAAGGACTCTAAAGTCACACTCAAGCTTTTAACACATGCAACTAGATGTAATGCTGCATTGCCAACTCTTGGTAGTTGGAAACGCTCCACTGGAGTGCCCTGACACAGCCACAGGATCTCTGTCTTTGATGGGTTTAGCCTTAATCTGCTCTTTTCCAACCAACCAGCCATGGCCTCCAAACAGTGGCCTTAAGCTCCCACGGGGACATCCGGGGCGCTTTGTCCTGGGCGCCACCAAAAGAAGTCACGTGGGGGGCGCAAAATAGCCAGACCACTTCCTCCTTGCCTGGCGCATCTCTAATCATCTCTGTCTCCTCCTGGGCTTTTTTTTTTAAGCCGAGAAAAGTCAATACCGCCCGAGGCAGAGATAATGAGGGCCAGGGGCCAGGCAAGGAGGAGGGGCTGGTCTGGCTATTTTGCTCCATGCCCAGAATGGAGGCTGCAGCGCCCTTCTGAGACTATATTTGCTTTTTTAAACGGAGAAAGGTCCCTTTCTCATCTTAAAAAAAAGAGCAAGCCCATAGCGCCGAGCTTAGAGGCTGCTGCGTCCCTCTCTCCCTCTCAGGAAGTCCCTCTGGGAGAGAAAAGGGCGCTGAAGCCTCTAAGCTCAGCACTCTCCTGCCACAGGAGCCGGGAGTGCCAAGGACCTCCTCTGCCCCACAGAGAAGAAGGCTCAGCTCCCTGCTCCATGGTGGTGGCCTGCTCGGTGCCACTTGCTCTCCTGCCGTGGGACCTCCTGCCCCAGCAGGGAAAACTGCCCCACTCCATGGGGCAGCCTCCACATTTTTTCACCCCCCATCCCTGTGCCACGGCCACCCCAAAGCACCATCGTAACTGGTGGATTAGGTAAGTGGTGGTGCACGTGGGGTGAAAAATCTCAGGCTGCCCTCGGCTAGCGGCTCAGCTTGCCTCTGCCTCCCAAAACACTGTGCCAGGAACAATCAGCTACGCCAGCTGGCCATCCATCAACAGAACAAGCTGAGTGTCAAGAGCATATTGGTGACAAGTCAGTCCAGAGCTCCAAACAAGCTGCTCCAGGGGCAGCATGTAGATGCTAAACAACACTGGGGAGAGGATAGCTCCTTGTGCACAACACAAACAAGTGGGTGCCTCTAGATGGGAGGAGTTTTATACTGTGAGCAAGAGTGGATTCATACCTTGTCTCTGCCAGCATGGCCAATTGGCCATGCTGGCAGGGGCTGATGGGAATTGTAGTCCATAACATCTGCAGTGCCAAAGGTTCGCCACCACTGCTCTAGGATGTTCCCCCCATGTCACCTGCTGTCCCCAGAAATGAGGTCAACCATTTTAATGTTGTACCTCAAATCCAAGAATCAGCAAGGTAGTAGGCCAAAAGGTTGTAATTGACCATGTCAAATGCTGCAGTGAGATCTAATAGCACCAGCAGTGCTGATCTGCCTCAGTCTAACTGCATCCAGAGCTCATCTGTAATGGTGACCAGCATGGTCTCTGTCCCATGGCCAGGACAAAAATCAGATTGGAAGGGGTCCAAAACTGATGGGTCCTCCATAAATACTTGTAGTTATTCTGCAACTGCCCTTTCAAATACCTTGCCCAGAAAAGATACGTTTCAGACTGGGCGGCAGTTAGATTCTTAGGATCTAATGATGGCTTCTTCAAGAGTGAACGTTCCTCTGCCTCTTTTAACCTCCTTGGGAAGACTCCCTATGATAGGGAGTAGGTGACAGTTTCAAACAGGGTGCCCATAGCACCTCACAGTGGGCCTTCATCAGTCACGAAGGACATGGGTACAGAGAGCAAGTGGTAGGTTTTACAGCTGCAAGCACTCTGTCAACATCAGATGAAGATTGCAGATCAAATTGGTCCAATACAGCACCAGAAGATGGCCAAGGGGCCTCCAGTTCTCTTACTGTTTCAGTCATCTGCATGAGGACATGGCAGAGCAACAAGACTTTATCTGCAAAGAAGCTTGCAAAAGCCTCACAGCCAACTGCCAATTCATTAATTTTAGATCCCATATCAAGGGATGTCAAGGATAGAATCACATTAAATAATTGTGCTAGGTGAGAGCTTGTGGACACAATGGAGGATGCAAAGAATCTCTTCTTCATCACCTGTACTGTCATTTCATAGGCTTTCATAAATGTCCTGTAAGATGTTCTTGAAGCTTCATCACAATTTTGCCACCAACCTTGCTCTAGCCATCTCAGCATCCTTTTCGTCAGCGTAAGTTCCTCAGTATACCAAGGGGCCAGGTTGGCAAGGGACAGAGAGGGTGTCAGGGAGTGATCCCCTTGATGGCTTCAAAGAGCCAGATATTCCAGTTCTCTACCAGCATATCAAAGGAACTTTTGATAGACTTTGAATCCCACAAGGCATTCTGGAAACCAATTGGATCCATAAGTCTCCCCGAGTGGGCATAAAAAACCTGTAACCTAGACAGGCAGGGGGGTGGTACTGATGTCCACTTGGCTCTTCAGAACAAAGTGGTCTGACTACAGCATCCTATCTATAGATGTCAAATCCCATCCACCCCCACCCCAAAGATCAAATCTAGCATGTGGTCTGCTTGATGGATGAGGTGCATCTCAATCAGAGAGAGACCCAGTACTGCCACGAATGACAACAGGTCTGCTGCCTGTGATGATGATGTGGTTGAATTTACCTGGGTGGTGAAATCACCCAAGACAAGAAGCCTGGGATGTCTCAAGACTCACTCAGAGATAACCTCAAGCAGTTTTGGCAGGTGAGTGGCAAACCAGCAGGACAGCCAAACTATTCACAGCATCTCAGACAGAGGTGGGATCCAGCAGGTTCTCACAGGTTCCCGAGAGTAGGTTGGCCCGCATTTGCCACGCGATTTTTGCCTTTACCACTTCCTCCTTCCCCAGCAGTAGCAGCAGAACTTGAAGCAGTCTAGCAGGAGGTGCACCGCTATGGCAGCCTCACCCGCGCAGCATTCGCTTCCTACCAAGGATCATGCAGTGGCTGCGTCCTTGCCACAGCCCCTCCCAGGAATGGCCCACCCCCGGAATGCCCGGCCACGCCCCAGTTGTGTCCCACCCAGTCCCATTGGCACTACACCACAGTTTGAATCCCACCACCATGGGAACGTGTTACTAAAATTTTTGGATCCTACCACTGATCTCACACCAGGCCCAGTAAAAACATTGGACTCTGAAACTTCCCAAAGTTGACTTGCTGGAACCTTTCTGTCATGCTGTTCTTCACATTGTACCCTCTCCCAAAAAGGCTAAATAGAAAATGAGCTTATACCCTTACTTCCCCGTATTTTGTCAAAGGGCTTTCTTCTTCATCCTGTTTACAAATAATGGCTAGTCACCGGACATTCTTCAAACCCAATGGGAACAGAACATAAATAATTTAGCCACTCTAAAGCAATACTCCCCATTTGCTGCACTTATAGTAAACACTCTGCTTCGCCCTGGCTTATTAAAATGGTCTTTTCATTGCTGGTTTTAGATGACATTTTTTATTGAGGAAGCAGAAAATATATCAAAGGAGAGTTCACTCCAGATGTATATGTGTTGGGTGGGGAGTAAGAAACCCCTGCCAGCTGTTCTTTTGGGTGCATGGGTTACATATTGCTGTTACTGTAACATTTTCCTTTTGGACAGAAAAATAGTTGAGGCAGGGAGAGGCTAAAACTTACTTAGTGATTCTGTGCAAATCAAAGTGTGTAGAGACAGGGCCTGAATCCAGCTGCTTCCTTGGCTACTGACCCATGGAGGTTCTGTCTATGCAGGAGAATTGGTGTGTGTGTGTATGCGTGTGTGTGTTTGCTTGCTTGCTATACGGAAAATGAAGGGCAAGGCTGTTGCCTGGTTTCTTCTCCCACCTGATCGCAATGGTAAAACAAAGCTGAAAGCAGTGGCAACACAAAACTGATCGCAGTGGTAATACAAAATTTAACATTAAAATAGTACAACATTTTTAAATCCATAGTTGACAACTTTAATAACAACAACCCAAACCTTCAGAATTATAATGTCTCTCCTCTCAACATACTCCGATTATCAATTTGTCAGGTGAAGAAGAGAAAGGGGAGAGGGCACATAATTAAGCTGTGCATGCTGGAAAGGTGGATACCCAAATAAATCCAGCAAGATGGATACTCAAATCTATCTTGTTACCCCAACGTAGATTCAGCCCAAAGTGTTGGCATTGTGGTGAAAAAAATGCAATTTATATTCATATATGGTTGGAATGTCCAGAGGTTAAACAATTGTGGAAACATGTTATATCATATATCGAAAAATATGTAAAAGTAAAAATAAGGATAAATATAGATCTATTATTTATAGGTATGATGGATTATGAAATAATTGAACAAAGAAGAATGTTATTTAAATTTATGATCAGGGCAGCCCATGCATTAATAGCATTGGGTTGGAAAGATAAAAGTATCTGGACTATACAGAAATGGATGGAATATATATGGGAACAAATACAATTAGAAATTTTTGAAATAATGACAAGAAACCAAATATGGCAAGAAAAACAAAAGGCCATGCTGTGGATTTGGACTGAACTCATAGATTGGTTAAATGAAGTTGGAATCACAGAAGGAAACTGGAAAAGAAGAACAGAAAGAATAAACCTGCTGCAGCACATTTGAAGAACAGAAGGAAGAAAATGGGGCTGGGGGTTGGGGGGGGAAAGGGGGTAAAAGGATATGGAGGATGTAATAAAATGTTGTAAAGCATAAACAAGAAATGATCCAAAATATCAATAAAAATATATTTTTAAAGGATTGTTGAAGGCTTTCACAGCCGAACTCAACTGGTTGTTGTGGGCTTTCCAGGCTGTGTGACCGTGGTCTGGTAGATCTTGTTCCTAACAATTCACCTGCATCTGTGGCTGGTATTTTCAGAGGTGTATCACATAGAAAAGTGTGTTACACACTGTGTCCAGTGAGAAGGGAATGTTTAGTGGGGTATATATTGTCCATGTCCCAGGGTGGGGTACCAATCAGTAAGTAAGTGTTTGGGTGGAACTTGCTCTGCAAGGGTGTGGTTGTCTGCATTGTATTGTGGGTGGGGTTTTCAGTCCATTTAAATTCATATTCGCATTTGCATTCCCTGCAGTAGCAACAGTATTAGTGAATGCAAATCCTGTATCTGGGTGGAGTTCATTGTCCATGAACTTACCATGCCCTTGGCCTTTGATTCTGGCATTTTTAAGTACTGGTAGCCAAGTTTTGTTAATTCTCATAGTCTCTTCCTTCTTGTTGAAGTTGTCTTGGTGTTTGTGGATAGCATTGCAAGTTTCATCCAAACACTTACTGATTGGTTCCCCACCCTGGGACATGGACAATATACAAACCACTAAACATTCCCTTCTCACTGGAAACGGCATGTAACACACTTTTCTCTGTGATATACTTCTGAAGATTCCAGCCACAGATGCGGGAGAAACATTAGGAACAAGATCTACCAGACCATGGCCACACAGCCCAGAAAGCCCACAACAACCAGTTGAGTCCGGCTGTGAAAGCCTTCAACAATCCTTTTCCCTTCCTCTTCTCACAACAGCCACCTTGTGGGGCTGAGAGAGTTCTTAGGGAACTGTGACTGGCCCAAGGTCACCCAGCAGGAATGTAGGAGTGTGGAAACAAATCCAATTCATTATATAAGAGTCTATATATATAACATATATAATATAAAACACACACACACACACACGTATACATACATACATATATATATATACACACACACACACACACACACACACACACGTATACATACATACATATATATATATACACACACACATATACACATATATACATACATACATACATACATACATACATACATACATACATACATACATATATATATATATATATATATATATATATATATATATATATATATATATATATATATATATATACACAAACACATATACACATATATACATACATACATATATATGTATGCATGTATGTATGTGTATACACACACACACACACACACACATATATATATACACACACATATGTATATACATATATATATAACATAAAAGTACTAACACTGGGGCTCAGTACTTCTGGGTCAGTCTATGGCTCAGTTGCACTGTGTCCTATCGGCTCCCCCCCCCCTTCTTGTTAAACTTTATTCACTTTCCTGCAGATTTCTTGCTTAAGCAAATCTTCGTAAAAGTTAGCAACCAAGATTCTGACCTTTCCCAACCCCTCGTTAAGACAAAGGTCTGCTCTTGCTAATTCCCCAACTCTAAAAGGGACAGACTATCAAAATTTCGAATAACGCCAACAATGCACCGGGTCTTGAAAAGGTCCATCAATGCCAGAAGTGACTTGTTTCTCCTTGACTGGAGTTACTTGATGAACACACAGTTAATTTGCCAGTGACTGAGTGTGACATTTTTCTTTCTTTTTGGTGACTTTTCTGAGGCAAAAACACAAGGTCACTCATCACCCTCTGTGGCCACTGGTGTGAACAAACAAGGGCCCTGATTTGTGAAGTAAATCTTCCACCATTCTTTGCTTTCCTCTCTTGTTGATGTCAGGGCTGGGACACAGATCTCTCCTACCTCATGTTAACAGGACCACACAGCTGGAACTGCACGACCCTTTGCTAGACGCCTGGAATTATTCCTGCCACTTCAAAAGAGAGGTGATAGCAGAAACAAGGTTTTGTTTCCCTGCATACACAGTATAATAGCTTGATCTCAGGAATGAAACAGGGATTCCTGACACCCGTTTGAGTGGACTGAACACCTGCTGCTAACAACAATACTGCATTGTACGGAGGAATTTATCTTCCTGACGATTCAGTTATTTTATATTTTTATTGAACAAATATGCAACAGACCTTTCTTTCGAAAATCTCAGAGTAGCAAATTCAAAGAATATTCTGTTTTGCACCGACAACCATCATGGAAAAGGAAACTGGGCTAAGAGACAATGACTTGCACAAATCACAGCAAATAATGTTTCATAGCTAAATCAGATTCGAATCCTGGTCTCTGCAGTCTAATATTCCATCCATCTCTGCTATCGGATATTACATAAAGCCTACTGTCTGTTAATGTGCCATAGACCAATGGAGCTGAACTCTGATCAAAAAATAAAGTGTTGAGCTCTTTTTATGATGAACTGATATTCAGTCATGCTGAGTATACTATTCTGAAGCTGGCAATTCCTGGGAGCATGAAGGGGCAGTTTCAGAAGTCACTTCCTGCTCACTTTACAAGAACTGATCATTTATTTCTGCTCTCTGCTTTCTGCCATTTAACAAGCTTTTAATCCCCAAGAGGACCTGCCCTTTTATGCTGTGATTGTTAAATTTAGGAGATTTTGGTGAGGTACCGTGACAAAATCCTTTTGAAAGTTCAAGTATGTGGTTTTACCAGATCACCCTTACCCATACACGTGCTAACTTGCTTAAAGAACTCCAAGATTTTGGTGGGGCAGGACTTCCCTTTGCAGAAGCCAAGCTGATATTTCCTCAGAAGACTGAGTTGTTTGATATTCTTAATGATTCTCCCTCCAACAACTGTTTCTACTAATTTACTTGGGAAAGATGTTAGCCTAATTGGCCTATAATTTCCTTGATCCTCTCTGGAGCCTTTCATGAAAATTGGATTGACATCTGCTATTTTCCAGTCATCTAGCACAGAGGCCAATTTGGGCAGCAAGTTACATATACTTGTTGGTAGATCAACAATTTTGCATTTGACTTCTTAATAACCCAGATGTATGCTGTTCGGATGTACAGACTTATTGGTTTTCAGTTTGTTCTAGCACTTCATCTCTCGTTCTAGCACTTCATCTCTTGTCACCCCAATTTGGCTCAATTCCTCAGACACCCTTCCCCCAAACAGTGGCTCTGGCATGGATATGGGGTCCATATTTTCCACAGTGAAAACAGATGCAAATAATTCATTCAGTTGATGTCATCTTCCCTATACAATCCAAAAATTCCTTATACAATCCAAAATTAATAATTAACTGGGAAATTTGGCAACTGCCCAAGTAATATTAAAATCCACCCCTCTCAAAGAAACCTCACATTAACCAGTTCATACCTAGTGTCTCAAATGAAAGGTTATGTCCATCTATCTTTGCCACATGAATTAGACCACAGCTGAATAGAGAATGTTGAAGGGTATCTATTGAAGAAAGAGCTGCTTTAAAGTCTTTAAAATCATGGAGAGACATTCCTAAAATCTGAATACCACTTTCAACCAATTTGTTCCACAAACTCTGATAAGAATCGGCTTGCATTATCTGCCTCTGGCCAACTTCAGAGGAAATTTTTTCTGATTTTTTTCAGAACCTCCTTTTCCCCCTCTTCTGCCTTTGAAATTCTTTTTGATCCAAAAAATAATTGGTTAGAAACTGACACCAAATTCCTATAAAGTGGAAAAAGGAACAGATGGATTCCAGGAAGAAACTGGGCAAAAAGCAGGGAGGAGTTCTGCTGTAATGGGAGATCTGGTTATTTTCCTTCTTCCCCACAGGTATTTTAAAGGCCAGTAGGGGGAAATGAGTGGAATGGGGGTAAATAACAGACAGTATGCCAGTGTAGCACTGGTACACAGTGTCACTTCCACTGAAAACCAGTAATGACATTATGATGTTGGGTATGACACTCTAGGATTCAACCTAGCTCAGTGATAGCGAACCTTTTCAAGACCGAGTGCCCAAATTCCAGCCCAAAACCCACTTATTTATTGCAAAGTACCAACACGGCAATTTTACCTGAATACTGAGGTTTTAGTTTAGAAAAAACAGTTGGCTCCGAGGCGTGCGTTACTCAGGAGTAAGCTTGGTGGTAGCCGGTGGCTTTGCTTTGAAGCAACTGTGCAACTCTTCCAACAGGTGAATCACGACTCTAGGAGGGTTTACTCAGAAGCAAGCCCCATTGCCAGCAACTGAGCTTACTCCCAGGTAAAGGATCATGCTTTGCATGAAAATCAGTGGGGTTTAACAGTGCTTAACAGGGTTACCTACACTGCTTCCCCAAAACTAGGTCTTAGGTTTAATGCTAATAATCGAGCCCAGCGGCCCAGGCCAGCCTAGATGTGGGGGGGGGGGTGACCCTGTTTGCACGTGCCCACAGAGAGGACTCTGAGTGCCACCTCTGGCATCCATGCAATAGGTTCACCACCACTAGCTCTATGGTTTAACCATAACATTTTGAGCAATTGATAGAATGTCCCTTCCCTTCACTATCATGATAAGACTTCTGGTTTTTGCTGGAAGTAACATTAGATGCCAGTGTCCCAGTTCCATCCCTCAAACAACCTCAGTTGGTAGCATCAAGTGTCTTTCCATGCAATGTTATGTCAACGAACAGGTGTACAAGCACATATTAGTAAAACCCTATGATAAAATGGTTTTGATATGTTTGTCACAATATGTATAATCTCACATCATGTTGCCTTTTTCAGTGTTTTATTAATGCACATGTGTGCAGCTGCAATGTAGAAAGGGAAAATATGTCAATGTACTGGTGGAATGGAAGGCTTTTAGATAAGATAAGATAAACTTTAATGTCATTGTGCATGCACAATGAAAATACAAACATCCCCCGATGCAAATTTCTGCAGTCCTCACCCCATCTTCCACAACCCCCTTCCAACTATCCCTACACAGCCACAGCCACGTCAACACAACACCATGGAGTACAGCATAACCACAGCTCTAGAATAGAAGCTGTCTCTGAGCCTAGTTGTCCTTGTTTTTATGATCCTATATCATCTGCCAGATGGTAATATTTCAAAAAAAGAGTATTCAGGGTGAGACGGGTCTTTCAGAATATTCTGAACTTTCTTTAGGCAGCGGGAATTATAGAGTTCTTTTCCAAAATGCATATGATCCAATTTCAGGATTAATTATTTTCGGTAGATCTGAAGTAAAGAGAAGTGGGATACGAGCATCAAAAAGCTGGAGATGCATTAAGACTTTATATTAAATACTTTAAGGAGTCTGACTGATGAATCTAATTAAAATAGCTTTAGGCCAGAGTACAAGAAACTGAAAACAAAACAACATATTGATTCTTTTGCAAGTAGAACCCGGAAAGATTGTTGTAAGAGAAGACAAATAATGAAACACAGCTCAAAAATGGATGTGAGCAAAGACTGATTATAGTCAAGCACTGGTATCTCTTTCATTGTTTCCTGCCGATGAGGGTACACAATATTTTTAAAAAACATTTCTTCCGTTCCCTTGATGCCCATTTTGGATCAGGGTTGGTTCCAGTTATACTCTGGCTCATTCCGCACATGCAGAACAATGCACTCTCAAACTGCTTTCAGTGCTCTTTGAAGCTGTGCGGAATGGCAAAACCCACTTGCAAACAGTTGTGAAAGTGGTTTGAAAATGCATTATTTTGCGTGTGTGGAAGGGGCCTCTGTCTCAGATAGAGATGTTAGTACAGTCAGTTGCAGTGCAGCAGTTGCTTTTGCATTAGAATATAGTCCCAAATGAATATGAGAATTTGAAGCTGAGAGGGTTCTGAGAGAACTGTGTCTGGCCCAAAGCCCCCTAGCAAGATTCCTGTGCAGGAACATGGAAACAAATCCAGTTTGCCCAAAAAGAGTCTACCACTCATGTGAAGAAGTGGGGAATCAGACCCGGTTCTCCAGATTAGAGTTTGCCACTCATGTGGAAGAGTGGGGAATCAAACTAATTTCTCTAGATTTGAGTCCACCATTCTTAATCACAACACCACATCCCCACCCCACACCCCAATACAAACAGTTCATTCTTATGTCATTTAACAATGTAATGGATTATCTACTCATAAATCATTGGTTTAAAACGTAACGATAAACATTAAGTGGTAGTCAAAGGATTTAACTAGAAGGCATACAGGAAATTCTATGATTAGATCTTCCCAACATTTTATTCTAAAATGACCAATGAAGCTTTGGGTGGATTTGTCTATATGTGTCCTTCTGGTAAACTGCATATCTGCCAAAGAGGAGTTGAAGGACATTCTAAGAGCCCTTTGAGGGTAGGTAGGTAGGTAGGTAGGTAGGTAGGTAGGTAGGTAGGTAGGTAGGTAGGTAGGTAGGTAGGTAGATAGATAGGTAGATAGGTAGATAGATAGATAGATAGATAGATAGATAGATAGATAGATAGATAGATAGATAGATAGATAGATAGATAGATAGATAGATAGATAGATAGATAGATAGATAGATAGATAGATAGATAGATAGATAGATAGGAAGAGAAGGGAGAAGACAGACTACCAAAGCATTGCATGATGCTATTTCTGAACAGTTCCACATCAGATTACAAGCAGGGTGAGCATATTTGCATGCTGCTTCATTTTAAAAAAACCTCCCTGCAGTTAGAAAAAGAGCATTCCAAGCATAGATTTTGGTTTAATCTTTCTCTCCAATGCACTAGATTTCTAAACACAGGACACTGCTTTATATTTGTTTTATTTTTTAAAGAAAAGGAACATTTAAGCTGAGCTGCTGTAGGAAGTAATGCCATGAGGGGAAAGGGGGGAAACAATTGCTCAATTCTTCTGCATATATAAACTGAGCAAACTGTCATCAGAGTGTCTTTGGGGGGACGGGGAAAGAGGCAATTTAACTGTCTTGACAATGATAGATGAGGCTTGGCAGTGTGCATGTGGCTGCTTAGCTTTGCTCGCCTTTGCCGTTCTTGTGCGTTAAAACTTGCGCATGTGTTTTCCATGCATGACTCTGCACCTCAAAATATCGCACACACTTGTATAAAGTACTTCTGGATAGGAAGATTGGTTGCAATTTACCCAGACTTAAAACTTGACTCATTCCAGATGATACTTTGCCCTAATTTTCTAATGCGTGGATTAATGTAAATGACTAAGTGCATGCAGATATGTTTTTCATCCCCGCTCTATATTAAAAGCAGCTTCGGATATATAAATCAGCTTTCCTAAAACAATGATATTGTGTACTGTTGAAAACTAAGACAGACTATACAAGGGGGAAACAGGAAACTGCATCTCATTTGCGTGTTGCGCGAGTCATGGAAGGACGTTCTTGGAGAAGAAACGACTTTAATAAATCAGATTATGATCTACTCCAAAGCAGCGAGTTCATAAAGCCCAGCCAAAGCCAGGTCTGGATAACTTTTTATGTATTTCGCTGGGGTAGAAGTCAGTTGATTCGCTCAGCATTTGTGACGATTGCAGGACTGCCCCGATGCTTCTCTCATTCCTTTCGCACAGTCTCTCCCCTGACCTCATTTCCCTGAATGTTCAGCCAGGAGAACAATGGCTGGGGGGGTGGGATAAGTAGGCTCTTCTGCCTCAGCTCTTCTATTACTCTAAGCAAGCAAGCATGCTTGCTCTGTAAGGAATTCCTGTCGTACTATTGATGAATTCCTGTCCACATATTTCCATCTCTAAACTTTTTCTTCTGTTTGAGTGACAGCGGCTGATCCCAATTTAGCCATCAGAAATGGTTCTCAAAAGCCTGGATGTGGATCCCTCTGAAGACCTCACACATAATTATTCACACCAACAGGGTGTGGTGGTGAATGAACTGAGCCATAAAGCAGGAAGTGCCTGGTTCAGATTTCATCTCAACTAGTGACTTTCTTTCACAGAGGGGATAACATTGGCCTACCTTATAGGTTTGTTGTAATTATAATTGAGACTAAGCACTCCCTCCTGTAAAATGCTTACATTTCTGCTCTGTTAGCACAGGACTTGTTCTTAAAGTGCTCAGCCACCACTTATTATTTGACTTAATTCGATGTTATGCTCAGTGGGCTGTGGTTCTCTAGAATGTGCCACTCTGCATGTTTCCCATGTTAACACTTGTGTTTATTTTAGGTGGCCATATATTTGCGTTGCTCTTTAATCACCTTCTAAGCAGAGAGAAAGCATGTTTTCTTATTTAGGAAGCTGAATGATGTAATATTGCATTTTGTCACTATGGAGACCTTTGCTCCCGTTAGTGTGGCTCTGGCGCTTGACTGTAACCCAGTATAATCTTGAAGGAATGTTTCCAGTCATAGACCTTTCACCTTGGCGTGATTTCATCCAGATACAATTTCCACCAACTTTACTGGTTTCGACAGAATAAAAGACAGGACCATCTGAATAAAATAAAATATCACCATTAAACTGGGGGCGGGGGAGTTTTGTAGCTTAAGGTATAAAGTAATGATATCCCCCCCCAAACAGCTGCTTTCAGTTGGATTTGAAGTTTGTAAAACCCCAGTGCGTTTGATATAAAGTAATAAAATGCAGGTTGCCTAACTTCCGCCTTCTGGGCCTTATACAATAAGCAAAATTCAGATATTTTACATGGCAACTGATGGCTGTTAAGAATTTTTACTGTATTTACATTAATCATTGTACCTGACAGATAAATGAGTCCACGGCTCTAAAAACTCCAGTCCTTCAGCAAAAACAAACAACCCCTGCCCTCTTCTAAAACCCACCTAACGCACAAGCCAAAGGAATAGAGCTTCCACAGTGACCTTGTAAACAGAAAATGATACGGGATGCTGAAAGAAAAAGTCAAGTCCTGTTCCTACTACAGAGTCCATCAATAATTTCAGACAAGCTGCCTGGTTATCCTGCTTGTTCAAGGATAATTTCCCACTTCCTCAGTCTGCATTGTCTTGCTCGCTAGTTGCTAGTGGTGCACCTTTCAAATGATATGTTATATGATCCTATGGAATATTTCAACTGCTGTTCTTACATTTGCAATAAAAGAAGAAGAAGAAGAAGAAGAAGAAGAAGAAGAAGAAGAAGAAGAAGAAGAAGAGGAGGAGGAGGAGGAGGAGGAGGAGGAGGAGGAGGAGTTTGGATTTATATCCCCCCTTTCCTCTCCTACAGGAGACTCTGGGCTTTACAATCTCCTTGCCCTTCCCTACAACAACAAACACCCTGTGAGGTTAGGTGGGGCTGAGAGAGTCTCCGGAGTAGCTGTGACTAGCCCAAGGTCACCCAGCTGGCGTGTGTGGGAGTGTACAGGCTAATCTGAATTCCCCAGATAAGCCTCCACAGCTCAGGCGGCAGAGCTGGGAATCAAACCCGGTTCCTCCAGATTAGATACACGAGCTGTTAACCTCCTACGCCACTGCTGTGTCCAACCCATATGAAGCTAAGCAAAAATTCTTTCGGTTCATGTTCATTTGAACTTATTAATGCAAATATGTTCTTCACATGGGTTTTAAACTGTTCAGGAATGCTGCCGAGATTGTATTTTGGCACTATTCTAACACCTTTCCTAGTGATTCCTAGCATGGAATTTGCCTTTTTCACTACTGTTGCATATGGAAACAACATTTTCATCAAACAGACCACTACAACCCCAAGTTTTCTGAGTACCATCCAATATAGACTCAATCAGAATATGTTTAAAAATGGACTTTTGTGTTCTAATGTACCCAATTATCCACTTTGAATCCACTTGCTATATTGTTGACCACCTGCTCAATTTAGAGGGATCCTCCAGTAGTTCTTCATAATCTGCTGCGGTTTTAACCATCCGTAGCCATTGGCAGCTCAGGCCATAAAAGGGATACCAATTTTCCCCGGAAATCGGGCAAGGTCCTCCTGTCCATCAGCATTCTCCTCCATCACTCTTCTGACAACATTTTCATTTGGTATGATCAACCTTTTTAGTCACATGCATGAATCCAGATTGAAATCATGCAACCATTGCTTGACGCTGGGCTCATATCTGTATGTATATGATAAGCATTATTGCCCTGACAGATAACAAAAAAGCAAGTTCCTCCCAGTTATCCTATATGGCTCTCCAGTGGTTGACCAAAGGTCGTCTGAGCTCCAGATTTGCATGTTATACATGAAAAGCCACTATCGGAATACAGCAATATAAAATATTCCTTGCGCATTAACACTACAGAGAAGTATGAAATACAGTGAAATGCTTTCATTCAGCATCCATTTATTCTTTCCACCACTGAGGAGATTTGTGGGCTTCCATGGGCAGCGGGAAAGCCCGTCTGTACAAATGAATATCTCATTCATCCCCAGGGAAGAAGATACTGGAACACGCCTACCAGGGCACAATAAGATGAGAAAAGAGTTTCAAATAGGCCATGAAGAATACCTTGTCCAATTGAAGCGACAGGGGGAATTTCATGAGGTTTCATGTAATTAGAGATGAAATTAGCACCCTGCTTCTATGATCGCCTCTATGACACTCAGTTTAACATCTCATCTGAAAGATGATACATCCTCGTGCAAGTACCTAACTTTTCATTATTGTTATCTATTACTCTGCTGGAGGAGATTTGTGCCCGATGATAGCTGGCACGTTATCTCCACTGCAACCATTCTTTGAGAACCAGCATATTCTGTTCTCAAGTTTTCTTTCTGTTTCCAGCACTAGGACCATATTTATTTATTTTATTTATTTAGAAATATTTCTACCTTGTCTCATACCAAAGTCTTTTGGCAGCTTACACAGGATTAAAAACAATAAAACATAAAAAACATCATAAATTATAACCATTAATACAAAACAATAAAAACAGCATAAAAGTTAACCCCAACTCCCAATTCCCCCTCACCCTCACCCCTCAGATCAGTAGCTGTAGAGGGGCTTCGAGGGAGGCTAGCCAAATGCCTGGACAAAGAGAAAAGTCATTGCCATGCACCTAAATCCTTAAAGGGTAGGCACCTGGCAAACCTTTGAGAGGAGTCTATTCCAAAGACAATTCCATAAACCATAACAAAACACAATGCAACTGCCAATGAATCCAACATGTGTCACAGCTGGCAGCACAGAAATAAGAAACCTTTTACAGCTTTATCAGGAATCCCAGTCGATGATGTATCATGTACATATCAAAGAGAGGCATGTTACCCAACATGTAATGGTGAGATAAAAAAGAATAGCAAAGAGGATTGTAGCGTTCCTGACAATGAGAAGTATACCTGCAACCGAGAAAGGAATAGAACTTCTCATCTGTGTTAAAAGCTCAGAACACTTCCCCATAAGCCCAGGGTCCTCCTACAAGCCCACACAATTTGCCTTTCAACAGCAGTGTCTTAATTAGCCAGGTGCACAGTCCCTAAGTTATTGGGCAGATGGAGATAGAGGTTATTTTTTCCTCAGTACAGGCAAGGAAGAGGATTTTTTTTCCAGCTAAAATGTCAAAATGTTAAATTATGGACAAGCAATTGAACAATCAACAGATCTCATATCAACAGTGAAAAGCATAAGCATTTTATTGTCATTGTGCATGCACAACGAAATTTACAGCAGCATTCCTCGATGCACACAATTTCAGACTCATTCCCCATCCTCACTTTCCCCTTCCTCCACCCATCCCTACACAGCCCAAACACATCAACACGAAGCCGTGGAGTTTAGCATAGCCACAGCTCTAGAGTAGAAGCTGTCTCTAAGCCTCTTTGTCCTAGTTTTGATAGACCTGTATTGTCTGCCGGATGGTAACAGTTCAGAAGACTGTTCAAAAGACAGAAGAGATTCGTGTAAGGTAGAAAGGAGTCCTTAAAAGGAGCAGAGAGTGAGATTTCAAAGGGGGTGAGAAGCAATCAAAACAGTCTTGATAATTGAAGCTGCCAGACGAGGTGCCCAAATGATTGTGTCAACTTATATGGGTCAAAGCTGACACTTAGAAGAAGGCATGGAGTTGTCCCTGTTGGCAACAGAGGATAGTACTTACCATAAAGGGTTTAAATTACAGGCAGAAAAGTACCAGCTGGATATCCGGGGTTTTTGTTTTTTTACAGTAAGAGTACTTTAGCAGTGGAATTGTTCACCTAAGGAGATGTGAGCTCCCTCACTGGCAGTCTTCAAGCAATGGTTGAATGAAGATTTATGAGAGAAGCTTTAGGCTCAACCTGCATTGAGCAGGGGGTTGGACTAGTTGGCTTGTGTGGCCCCTTCCAACTCTATGATTTTATGATTCTATGTAATAACTTGCCTTTGGCTTAGTTGGGTATCTTACTGTCCACTCAAAAGTTCTTCAGTATAGGCAGGAATCATTGCATCACCCCAACTGGCGTAATTCTGTGGATCAAGTTGCCGCTTCAATTTTTTTTTAAAGCCAACAATATTATCACTAAATCTTTTTTTGTGCAGAGTATATGTAACTGTAATAATTAAAGTACAATATTTACATTTGGAATTAATAAATGTGTACATTTATGGCACCACTATTTCATATTACAATAAAAAGAAAGTAAATTTAGTACATATTAAAAAATGGGAAGGGTAATGTTACGGTGGCTGGTTCGAACTTTGTTATTTGTAGCAAAGAATACTTAGCTGTTCTAGAACAAACCATCTCTTTAAAAGTTTTTTCTTACCTTGGTGTCTTCTGTTCTGCTTTGCTATATTTTTCACCTCCGCTGTTCCTTTCCTCCTCAGAGAACAATGAAGCATTAATGTTTCTGACCAGTTTCCCAGATCAAATGACTCAATAAAAAATCCTTTCCAACTGATTCCTTGACTGAAGTGTCTCTGTTACCTGATCCAATACTATTACACATATCAGGAACATTTCTGACTCATCATGTGTGTGCCTGTCATAATACAAGGGAACACAAAACTTTAACAGCTACCTGGGGATCATGTAAGGGAACACTCTGTGAAATTTTCCATAAGTGGCTTCTTAAGACACCATTAACCATGGCTAATGGGTTCAAGTGTGGCTTAAAATGATACTATTGCAAGAATCAAGAAATATGATGCAGAGAGGAAACCCATGATTAGGACTAAAACTGCTGAAAATGTTTCCAGGGTCACACAGGAAGCCTGGTACAAAGCAAATAACTACACTTGGGATACTTCAGTCACAATCCTGCATTGAAAGACAGGGTCAAGATCATCACTACAGTCCATAAACTGGGAGATATGAATCGGTTGCTGTGCCCACATTAGCTGCATGTGCAATGACTATTTAAGGCAACTGTGAAGTGTGTATGGAAACTAGAAAGGGAGGGAGACTTTTGTTCTGAATTGTCAATTTTAGACTGTATTGTTTCAGGGCTATGTTTACCTAGTGCAGAGTTCTCTTGGGACCCTCATCTTTGAAGCCAGTGCACGGAGGCCTCAGCTGGAGACTTCCTGGGCCGCCAACAAGAGGAACGAAATGGACTTTAGGGTTGGCAAGCTCTGAAAGAGGGAAAAGTTAATTGTTAAACTTTTAAAAGATCATGGTTCTGTTGTGTTACTATGTTGCCATATGATATGTCATTAAGTGAAAAGATTTCCTGTTCCTCTGCAAGGGCGTTGCGACTGCTTCATCCCCTGTGGCATTATTCCATTTCCCCCCTTTTTTAAAACCCCTTTTAAAAGGTTTTTTTCTGTGTTAACTGTTTCAACTGTTTCAATTCGTTTATTCAGTTTATTGACCTTGGACAGGTTGTTTCGAAGGTTTATTTTCTTTGGTCCAGCTGTCGCTGATAAGGTTTTATGACTGGCTAAGACATTAAGTGAAAAGTAAAAAAGAAAGATGTTTATACACTTTGAATTATTGCAAGATTCATTCCAAGTTCTGCCCCACAGAAACCACAAGCTGAGGTTTCATAAGTTCTCTCGAAAGTTCTTTGAACACTTTCAGGTGCATAACATGTGCCCCAGTGGGTCTGTACTCATCCAGTGTAGCCAGATGTCTCTCAGCAACCTCTCTGTTCAAGTCAACCAGCAGCCCAGATACTGTGCCTTGTTTACTACAATCTCTAGATGAGTCTATTCTTTCTGAGGTAAAATAGGCACTGAGGTAAAATAGGCACTGAGTGGCCCTTTCTGCACGGGCCATTTACGATGCCCTGGGGACGGCAAAAACGCCGTCCCCAGGGAGCCGTTTGCACAGGCGGAGCTGCGAAAACGCAGCAGCACCGACCTGGCTCCCCTCCCCCTTCCCCAGGGCGACGTCAGGCCGCCTCCAAAACCCTCCCTCCTGGAGGGAGGTTTTTGGAAAACAGCGCATTCCCGGCGGCGCGGTACAAATGGCACGGCCGGGAATGCACTGTTTTCCCCGTCCCTCTCCCACTTCACCTGCGTTAAGCCTTTGTCACCACTGTTGGCCTCCCTAAGACCCTCCCTCGCTGTCCTCCGACCCCTGGAGGTCAGAGGGCAGCGTGGGCAGGTCTTAGGAGGCCAGCAGGCACTTTTGAAATGGCGTGACGAGGTGAGTGGGAGAAAGGATCTTGAGAAAGCAGGCGACTCGCGTCACCCGGAGTCAGCCTCTCTCTTGCGCCAGCTTCCCTCACTGGGGGCCACTACGCTTGCGCTTCCCGTGCGGACGTGCTCCCCACCCTCCACCGGCAGAATTCCTGCCAGTGCAGGGGCGCCCAAATGGCTTGTGCGGAAAGGGCCAGTCTTTCTGCTGCCTCTCTTTTCACTATCAGAGGCTCACCAAGTAATTGGTCTAGTGCCTCTTTTACCTTGTGTTTGCTCCTCACAAATCTGAAGAAGCTTTTCTTGTTGTAGTGAGCCTCTCAGACCTGACTCAAGTCACTCTGCGCTTTGGCCTCTCTGATGGTTGACCAACAGTGATTAGTAACCCCCAGATACTTTTCTTTAGAAGAGTGTCTTTCCCTCCATTTACTTTTTCTTCCTTAGCTCATTATAGAGTTCTCTGTTCGTCTACATGAGCTTCTTGGATCCGCTACCACATTTCCACTTTGTTGGAATAGTGATGGTTTGAGTTTGCAAGAGCTCTTGTTTTAGGATATCCCACCATTCACTCGCCCCTTACAATCCTTTCAAAGTCAGATTATACGTATTTTTCCTTCTATAAGTAAATGCTGAAAATGATTGCAATCCTGTTTCTTGGCAAGACTGATTATTTTCCCAGGAAGGTCAATTTTCTAATAACTTATAGCCTATAATGAACTCTACTGTTCTTAATGCGTATTTCTAAACAAATCTGATTACAAGGCAATTCTACAGCAAATTGCTTTCACCAGCAGCAAAACAGAGTCAATCACTTTGCCATTTATATAACAACATCAGACTTGCTCGTGTTGCACTGTGAACGGATCAGAACCTGATTCTGAAGGTCAAACCAGACTTTGTGCAGGGAGATCATCAATGGAGCTCTCAGATTTTTCCCCCCTTCAAATATCAGGCATGCTGGAGCCCAATTCTAATCAGAATCATTTTGCAACTAGTCTATTTCATGTGCTGCTTTCCAGACCGAAAAGAGCCCTGAGGTGTCGCCATTTGCCCCATTAAGCAAGCACACAAGTGCCAAAACAGCAACTCCCCAGAGTTATTTCAGGTGAGTACTGGCAACGCCTTTGAAAACAGGAACTAATTAATTAGCATGAAAGCTTCAGAACAAAAGGCAAACTGTAAGGAGGAGCAAGGCCTTCGCTGAAGGGGAACTCATGTGTGTGTGTGGGGGGGGGGGTGTTTTTTGGGCCCCCCGGATACAGAACTTTATCGTGTGACATTCATCACTGAATCCAGCTTGCAGATGAATATGGCAGTAGAAGATCGAGCAGGTGGTAGCGTGGAAACTTCTGCAAAGCTGCTCATCACGGTTGGGTACAGCTTCCATATACGCATTTTTTTTTCTATTAGTGACTAAAGTAAGTGATGATTTGATTAACTGCAACTTAGCCTGATTGTCTAGTCTGTTCTCTCCAGAGTGTTTGGAGGGTTTTGGCATCTGTACACTTGGCAACATTCAGTATGGCCACTGGCCAGGTAGTGCTTGTTGGTGCATGCTCCTGCTCTACTAGCTTCTGAGAATTTTGTCAGTCCCAAATTACCAAGGGCAGGGCAAGCCTCATTGAAAATCAACCACATGTCAACTTTATGTGTTGTTCTCTGTGCTCCCACAGTTGGTGGTATTCATCAGAAAATGACATTACTCATGCTGGCACATGCTCAGAACTGACTGGATTGTACTTCAATTTCCAGGCAGAAGGGGAAGAAAGCACCAAGTTATCTATAGCTCCGCTTAAAATAGTCAAAGATATTGGGCTTGGGAGCCAGCAGCCCAATGGGTAATGCTGGAATAGTAAAGAAAAAACCCTCCATCCAACCAGGATTGAGTCAACCTCTGAAAATAGCTCTTCTGTACGTTATTTGGATAGACAAGAACATCCATGAGAAAGAAGAATGAAAATGTTCACACGCAAAACATCTGGAACTCAGTTTAGTTGTCTGTTGATTACATTTTTAACCCATTCTTCCTGGCTGCTCAGGGAAGCACACATGGGGCCTTTCCCCACTTACCTCTTTTTGGTTGCCAAAGGGCGTCTACCCTGCGTTTGTTGCACTCCGCAGCTTTTGAACACGGAGAAATTGTTCCCCACTTCATTTTGCTATTCACGAAATAAAGCGGGGTCAGAATTGCAGCGTTCCTTAAGAGTACACGTGCATATTCCTGCCGCGAGGCAATGCAGCGGCCAGTGGAGGGCGGGTTTCTATTTTGATTGGCTGGCACGTGTACACGTCATCGACACGCGGCAATCGCAGCCAGCGGAGGGCGGGTCTCTATTTTGATTGGCTGGCACGTGTACACGTCATCGACATGTGTACTTGTGTACACGTCATCAAAACGTTTCATTTTCCACCGCCTATGTTCCCCGCAACTTCCAGTTTTCACTTTAAAAGCCGTAAGCCCGCTGCACTCAAGCGGCACTCTGCCGTTAATGGCTGGTGCAAAGCTGTGGAGCTCGAGCAGTAAAAGCGATGTTGGAACGTCGCCCTGTGCACACGTCTCAACTTCCTTCAAAAATGGAGAAGCCTGTTGCCTGATTGGTCGGAAGGCTGCACGTCACAGAATCAACTTCGCGCAAACATGCCGAAGTTTCTCACCACCCCGCAGCAAGCACAGCGTTTTGAGAAAAGTTGCTGTTTTAAGAGGAGCTAATTTGGTGCGCACTAAGGAGGTGGGAGAGCAGCAGATTCGGGGTGGCTGCGCTGTGGCCGCTGGTGCGGTGGGGAGCACGGAGGATCCCTGGGTCTTTTCACAAGGTTACCCCGCAGCATATGGTGAGTGGGGAAAGGCCCATGCTGTTTTATCCACACAACCATCCAGTGAAGTATGTTATATCATGAGGGGGTAGACTCTACAGCTGGTTGGCCAGGAAGATAGGTGCTCCTAAAGAGAAGAAAAGTGCAACAGTCTGAAATATGGAGGGAATAAGATAACTTTCCTTCCTAAATGGCATCCCAAGATTTTGCACTATTGCTAATCAACGGTCTTATGAGCACCTATCTGAAACAAAATATACTTTGCTTCTAACCCAAGCTCTTCTCACCTGTGTATTACTAAATGTCAAGTCATTGATGCTCTCAGTTGCATCCTGCAACTTATAGGAAGGTTGCATGCTGACTGAGAATTGTAATAACCATCTTCCATATTTACAGTTTTAAGTAATTGTGCATGAATTTGGAAGTGCACCAAACCATAAACTAATGGGAAGAGAAAAAGTCTTCAAGTAGAAAGATGAAGATGTTATCACTAACTGAATCACTGGATTAGTTTCCTCCTATTTGCACTGCATTTAAAGCAGCACTGAGATATTGTCATCCACAATTATGGTGGTTTGAATAAACGTACATGAAGAGGACCGTTTTCTGCACAAAGCAGGCCTATTACATGGCACAGTCAATTTAGCTTAAGAATCATGAAATGCTGACCTAAGCTACTCACTACTTTGTGGGAGTATATTCAGTCTTTAAAATGTCTGGTTTGGATTTTGTTGCAATTTTCAGCATCTTTTACCAAAACGATTTCCCTTTCTCTTCTCCAGTCCCAAAAGCAATTTTACTGTAATTGTTAATTCACATCAATTACTGGGCTTTATTTGTTGCTTTCCTTACTTGTGCCAAGTGTTCAAAGAAATTTGCAGCAATATTTTCCTTTATTACCTTCAAATTAAAAAAACCTAAAACTAAAAAAAACTTTAACAAAGATATACGTAAACTAAACACAAAATATAACAACAGGCATGGAGGATTGATACATAGGTTTTTATAAAAGCTTTCCAAATATCTATAAATAAGTCCATGCACAATTGCCATCTGAGTTCCATTCAATCAAATATTGACAGAGTTCTAATATCCTCAATGCATTGATTTATGAGTGATGTTTCAAATGTTGTAATACAAATCTTTTAGCTGTAACAAGGGCAGGTAGGGTCCATTTTCATTGACCATCAGTTAGCCTCCAAGAGATAGGCAAATAGTTGAAAAGTACATCGATGTCTGGAAAAATCAGTTAACATCCTAATAGAAAATTGATGTAAAAGTTCCTCTATCAGTCCAAGCCTTCCATAAAAAAAAGATTTCCTAACAATTTTTGATCTGGATTGGTCCATAATGTTAATTTAGCAAGTAAAAAATTGGATCAAACTGATATTGTCTTGCCATTATACACCATTGTTCTTTAGTTGCAGAAACTGTAGGAGGAATGGGATCCACTCTAGCATAAGCAAATCCTAATGCATTCTACTTAGAGAGGGGCACCAGGCAAGAGGGCTGCAAAAGAGTCCAAGATAGTCCAACTGCAAGGAGTGATCCCAATAATTAGTACAAGTTGTTATGATGATGATGATTACTTTATACCCCACCCAATTTCTGGCCAAGTCGTGCTCATGGCAGCTTTCAGCTAGGATTCAAATACTACAGTATCAACACAAATCACATAAATTAATTCTAAAATCAACTTCTGCACAAAATTCTAAAATGGTTCCTATATAGATGGCAACCAATTAATAAATCTAGCCCTAAGTACGAGTCAAGCTCTCTCTCTCTGTGTTTCTTTGTTTATTGGGGGGAATCCTCTGCATGGTGGAGGGCAAATGCACCAGTTGGAAGGCCCTGGATGTTATTTATAATTTTTGATTTGGGAGGCCAGCTATTTCAATTGGGACATTGGAGGATCATGGAATGGCGTCAACAAAAAGCCTGGGTGCACATCTCTTACAGGCTTTGTGGGACTGATTAAGTGAACAAGTGTGTCTAATGAGAAGAATAGGGTGTTGTACAACAGAGTAGAAATGGTAGTCCATCTTGCCCAAAAGCGGCTGGCAGTCAGAATGACTGAACACTTTCAATTTTTACTAAACTAGTGATATTTACTCAATGTACAGTAAATTTCGTTCAAACTCCAATATCAAAACGTCTTACAGACTGATCCCATGCTCTGAGCGTTAAGCCTGGTAGTAGACATAGACAGCATATGTCATTCTACAGTAATAATACAGACAGTCCTTAATACAATATTGGAAACCCACAAGCTGGCCAGTTGCCAGTATGTTACTAGTTTCAAATGTATCTTCAGAGGCTCATGGTGTTTTCAAAAGGGACTCTAATGTCCTCAAAGAAAATAGCTTTCACCATTCAGCAGGGACAGCACTTCTCTTGCTCCATCTTTTTTTCTGTTTCACAATGTCCTACATTAAGTTAAAGAGTTTGCCTGATGATATAAAATAAGATCAGAGAAACTAAATCCACCTTCATTGAATGGAAGTTGCATCCATGGAAGTAAGGAGCCCACCATAAATTTCCAAACCAAAGTATTAATTGTGTAAATGTATCATCAAGGTATATAGGAAGGAAATGCACATAAATATAATCTACATTTAATTTTCACTTTGAGAAAATTTATCATACCCCATAGAAACAAGGTGAAAGTTGCCCATCTGTTCAAATCCAAACATATATCAGCAATTATAATTTATCATAATCATATGCGTAATATCTCTAGGATTCAGTATTCCAAGATAAGTAATGACAATTGGGAACCAGCAAAAATGTCCATAGGTCAATACACTGATATATTGTCTCCAACTTGGATTTTGTCCAGTTAATTGAATATTCAGACAAGTCTCTAAAGGTATTAAAATCATATTTATTATTGCAGAAATGGAAGAGTGATGTTTCAAAATACATAATAACAGATCAACTGTATAAAGAATAATTTTAAATTGCAAAGAGTTGTGTGCAAAGCAATGAATATTATTATTTTGTCCAAGCACAAGCCAGAGGTTCCAGATATAAATAAAAAATAATAGGAGAAAGAGGGCAGCCCTGTCTAGTATACCTCCCAAGAGGGAATAGAACAGAAAATATGCCATTAACCCTGGATCTGAAAGATGAATAAAGAATTCTAATCCACTTCAAAAATTCGTGACGAAAACCATATTTAGTCAATGTAAAGATAAATTTCCAGTATATGTCATCAAAAGGTTTTTCATTATCAAGTAAGAGAATGGCAACTTGATCCTATTATTTAAAGTGATCAGATCAGTGACCAGGTTATCAGAGCCATGCCTACCTCATATAAATCCTACCTGATCTACATGTACCAAAATTGTAACAACCTTTGGAAGTCAGTTAGCAAGAATGCCAGTTAACTTCTTCGTATCCATGTCCATCAAAGAAATAGGCCAAAAATTTGTACAGAGAATGTGGTGTTTGTCAGGTTAAGGGATCACAGTGATATAGGCATCATGAAACAATGCCAATGGGCCAGGCACAAAAACTTCATGATACGATTGATAAAGTTTTGTAATTAAGAAACATGCAACAGGCCACTGATCTGATCCTGGATGTTTGCCATTACTCATATTCATTATCGCTGCCTTTATTTCATCCATACATAAGGTTCAGCAAGAATCTGTAGCTGAATAATGTGTGAACATAGAAGACCAAGGTAAAAGAAAGTTATTTCTTTTCCGTTAGTTCTTTGCCTTTACTGTCCAATTCAGAATAACACAGAACTGTACATTTATTTCACTAGAGGCACTTCTCATCTTTGATCAAAGTAATATCATTCTTATTCTTTTGCTGTCTTCAACAAAATTCTAACATTTTACCTGGTTTCTCCTCACTTTCCCAGCCACTTCTGACTCATGGTGACCCTATTTAGTTCCTATTTAACTTTGTGCAGTTCTCAATAAAGATCTGGTATTGGAGACACAGCAAACTGGTTTAAAAGTTAGTTTTCAATGCAATCCCCTCTAGAGACAGTGTGACCCTGGTACTGGCATAAATTCCACTTGCGTAAGGGGCATTTATGCCAGTGCAGAGGCACTTATGCCAGCGTTGGGGAGCAGTGCTTTTCTGGCACAGGAGATGGGACCAAAGAGGTTGTCCCCAGGGGTGGGGGCAGCTCTTTGGCAACTTCATGAGTCCTTTTGGTCCAGGAATGCCCCCATTTGCTGGTGTAAACTTGGGTCTGCAAAAAAGGTAAGTGTAGCCCATGAAGCTGCATAGAGCAATTCCACGAGGGTTGGAGGAGCTTTCCTGTCAGCCTCCTGGTCATGATGCAGCGTGCCTCCTTGAATATGACAGGCTTGTGCTGTCCCCAGCCACAGTCATCTTTCAGTGACATTTCTTTCATTTCTCTAAGCTTCTTTTTATGAAAAGATTATGTAGTGATTCTTCCTGTAATAAAAGCTTTCCAAGCATCCCAGGAGCAGCAGTTGCGTAGTGGCAGGTGCATTCTAATCTGGAAAGACCGGGTTTGATTCCCAGCTCTGCCGCTTGAGCTGTAGAGGCTTATCTGGGGAATTCAGATTAGCCTGTGCACTCCCACGCATGCCAGCTGGGTGACCTTGGGCTAGTCACAGCTTGGGCTAGTCACTCTCTCAGCCCCACCCACCTCACAAGGTGTTTGTTGTGAGGGGGGAAGGACAAGGAGATTGTAAGCCCCTTTGAGTCTCCTACAGGAGAGAAAGGGGGGGGGATATAAATCCAAACTCTTCTTCTTCTCTTCTAATACTAACTGTTCCTTAATTAATATTAAAATATTCAGACCAAACACATACCAAGAGACCTTAGAATTAATCGAGAACCAGATCTATTTCAAAATGCAAATAAAACTAGTGTTCTATTTTAAATAAATGCTTTCTAAACCTTATGGTCCTCATTCTAGAGAGAACCAGTTAGCATATCAAAATTAAATGTACAGTTGAAAACAAAATAGCATGCATGTGGTAGTCTCAAACTGCTGACAACCTTGAACAAAAGCTTCATGGTCTTGATTATGAGCTGAAACAATTTAAAGAGGAATTACAAACTATTATGTGTAAAAAGTTTTTACATGACCAAATGGCCTGTGATGATAAAACGATCTATCTGTGGCTTCCAAAAACATCAAGACAATCTATGTGCCAAATTTTGTTTGCAGATTCTACAGGCACCTTTGGGAGATATTTCCAGGCTTACCAGCACTGACGATAGTAGTAGAGGAGAAGAGGACATGCATTAAAAGACACGAGCCAATTTTGTCTTGTTGGCTTGCTGGGGGGGGGGGGGGTGTATTTTTCAGGAGAAAACACGGCAATCATCCAGACCAAGACAGAGATTCTAGTTGTGAACTTACCAGATAGGATTTTATCAGAATATGAATTGCAAGTTTAAAATAAAGGGTTTGTTTTTTGTACCTACCCTTAGGTATGACCTTGTGGACATGAAGTCAGATATTTTTAAATCCATTAGAACTCTCAGACTGAAAGCATTGTTAAAGTCAATAAGCAGACAAGTCTTTATCTCTCCCCTTTTCAGTGATATCAAACTTTATGTCACCAGGCCTTTTGCAAGTCACTATCCAAGCTTTTGAAAACAAAATACTTCAGTACCTTCAACAATCTGAAAAGTACAACAAACCTATCCAGTCCAATTTGAATGAACATGCACTGAAAAAGAACATAGAATGCCAGTGTTCTATACTCTACCCCAAATCCATAAAAATAACCTTCCCCTTTCGAAAGACCTATAGTTTCAGGTAATGATTCAGTCTTTGAACCAATCTCCAAATATGTAGAACTTAGAACTTTTGTACCAACACTGCCATCATATATTAAGGATACAACTGGTTTTATTAACAAATATATTTGAAATATGTTTATGCCAATATTATCTTCTATTAACTTTAGATGTGGTCTCCTTGTACACAAACATTCCATGATTAGAAGCACTGTCAGTTAGGCCCTTTCCGCACGGGCCATAAACGGCGCCCTGGGGACGGCAAAAACGCCATCCCCAGGGAGCCGTTCGCACAGGCGGCACTGCGAAAATGCAGCAGCACCGACCTGGCTCCCCTCCCCCTCCCCCAGGGCGGCGTCAGGCCACCTAAAAAAACCTCCCTCCTGGAGGAAGGTTTTTGGAACAGCGCATTCCCGGCGGCGCGGTGCGAACGGCACCGCCGGGAATGCGCTGTTTTCCCCGTCCCTCTCCCACTCACCTCGTCACCTCTGTCGCCCTGCTGGCCTCTGTAGACCCTCCCTCGCTGTCCTCCAACCCCTGGAGGTCGGAGGGCAGCGTATGAAGCCCGGGGTCTACGGAGGCCAGCAGGGCGATGGAGGCGACGAGGTGAGTGGGAGAGGGACGGGGAAGAGGCGGCTCCACACGAAGCCGCCTCTCTTGCACCGGCCTCTTTGGGGGCTGCTCGCACGCTCTCATGAGAACAGCCCCAGCTTCCGCACCGGCAGAATTCCTGCTGGTGGGGGAGCGCCCTTTATGCATTCCGGAAAGGGTCTTACAGATAATATACTTATGAAGAGACAAGGTTGTTATAAACCTACATTTTTCCTGTGGCACTAGATGAATTAGCATTAAATAAGAATTATTTTAATTTCAGTTATTTGGGGATGCGGGAGAAGATTCATGCCATTGCCAGGGTCCCCTCTGTGGCACCAAAGATTGCTAATTTGTATGTAGGCAATTTTGAGGAACAGTTATATATTCAGAGAAAAATCCTTGTTGAAGATTTATATCTACATGGTGGAATTACATGGATGATATTTTATAATACAGAAAGGCAGTTGTACTCAGTTGTAAGACTTTCATAGATGACTTGACTTCCAAGATAATATCAAAGCTGAAATATATATTTCAATGGACATCATATCAATTTCCCAGATGTCATAATTAATAAAAAGGGCAATAGGCAGAGGTGGGATCCAATCAGTTCTCACCATTTCTCTAGAAGTGGTTACTAATTTTTCTGAGTGCAGAGAAGCAACCTCCCTGCCCAATAGGGACTGGAGGTGTGTGTGTGCGGCAGCACCACTATTTGAATCTCACCACCATCAGAACCTGTTATTAAAATTTTGGGATCCCACCACTGGCAATAGGATTTGGACAAGTATGCCACCACCCCACAGATAGAGTTTCCTTTTAAAGTTTTGATAGTTTTCAACCAGCTCATATAAAATAATTTACCTTACTGCCAGTTCTTGAGGGTTATGAGGAAATCTTCAAAAATGGATGATTATCAAAGGGAGGTGAGACCTTTCAAAAAAAAAATCTGTTCACCAGAGGTTATCTGGATCACATCTTACAAACAGCATATGAGAAGGCTACGGTTTGCAAAAGGAAAGAGTTATCAAATAACAGCAAAAACAAGTCGCTGACCAGTTGCTGAACAGTCACTGACCATGGAACATCAGGTCTTGACTGTTATCAGGACAGCTTTCTATCACCTTCTCCATGTTTAGCAATGAGCCCCCTACTTGTCTTGCTCAGACCTGACCACAGTGATCCATGCAACAGTCACTTTCAGGCTGGATTACTGTAATTCACTCTACATAGGGCTGCCCTTGAGACTACTCTGGAAGCTTCAATTGATACAGAATACAGCTGCAAGTGTCTTAACAAGGACCCCTTGGAGAGTTACTGTTTGACCTGTTTTCTGCCAACTGTTGGTTGCCAATATGCTTCTAGATCAGGTTCAAGGTGCTGGTGTTAACCCTTAAAGCCCTTAATCGTGTGGGACCCTCATACTTGTGGAGTGTCTCTCCTGCTATGTCATCCCAAGGATGCTTCACATTAGTTCCCAAAATTTGCTGAAGTCCCTGACCCAAGAGCAGTCTGAGTATGCTTGACCAGGGTCATTTTGGCTATGGCCTCTGCCTGGTGGAACTCTCTATCTAAGGATACTAAAGCCCTGCGGAATCCGGCCCAGTTCCACAGGGCCTGCAAGACTGAGATGTTCTACCAGGCACATGGTTAAAATGTCCCTTCAAAGCTCAGTCAAAGATGACATTCCTTCACTATCATAATGAAAAAATCTTGTTAAAAATGGATACTGAGTAGATTTTAAGTTTTCAGACTTTGGCCCTCATGGGTAAAATCTGATCTGGGACTTCTAACCTTGCTCAGCTAATCTGTCTCTAAAAATTGCTCCCTCATTCTCCACTCAATAATAAAACTCAATTGCTGTGGGAAGGTTCAGTACAAAGGAAATCTAGTCAGTATTTGTTTTATACATATTTTTGTATTTGTGTTGTCCAGCTTCATGCCCAATGTATAGATGATTTATCTTATTCTATATTCTGATTAATGTGTGTCCTTTCTTGTGCTTAATTAATCCTGTCTTTTAAAAAATAATATTTATTTCAATCATTTGTAATTTTTTATGGCGTGGTTCTTCTAGTAGTTGTATTTACTGTAAAATGTTGCTTTTATAGGTTCCTCTGATAAAGCTCATACAGCAAAATGCACATGTGTTTTATATGACAATGAAATTGTCACCTGTCACCTGGCATCTTTCTTCCTCTTTTGGTTTTTTGGCATATTAATTCATGTAATCCTATTTTTCCTTTCTCTTTTGGATCAGACGGAAGATGTATTATGATGCTCCTTGAGAACTGGTAATAGCACAACATACTTCTTCCTCATCTTCCTAGCTCTTTTAACAGTATATCTCCTCTGGGGACAATCTCTACTCACTGGAGCATTTCAGTAAATCCACAAATAATCAGCACTTTAGTATCACAGCATTTTTTGGAATACAGACTTTTTGGCATTCTGTGTGACCAGCATTTTTTTCAAATTACATTTCTAGATACGAGAAAACCTAACAATGGTGCCACATTACTTTACTTCTTGCATAAAGTTTCGGCAGTTTTCTTTATACAATCAGCTGAAGTCCTACACTGAACAGAGAAATCATCACAATGCAATTTCTTCATTACAATATTTCAGAACAAGAAGAACGTGGATTTATACCCCACTTTTCTTTCCTGTAAGGAGTCTCAAAGCAGCTTAACAAACTCCCTCCCTGCCTCTCCCCACAATAGATATAGGTGGGACTGGGAAAGTTCTGAGAGAACTGTGACTAGCCCAAGATCACCCAGCAGGCTTCATGTGTAGAAAAAAAAGATGAGGAAAAGGAAGAAGGGTTTGGATGTATACCCTGCCTTTCTCTCCTGTAAGGAGACTCAAGGCAGCTTACAAACTCCTTCCCTTCCTCTCCCCACAACACTCCCCTTGTGAGGTAGGTGGGGCTGAGAGAGTTTGCAGAGAACTGTGACTAGCCCAAGGTCATCCATCAGGCTCATGTGCAGGAGTGGGGAAACTAATCCAGTTCACCAGATAAGAGTCTGCTGCTCATGCAGAAGAGTGGGGAATCAAATTCGGTTCTCCAGATTAGAGCCCACCACTCTTAACCACTACACCATGCTGAAATTTATTTAACTGAAATTTATTCCATGCTTTGCTAAATGCTAAGATTTCCTTTGTCGTTAGCTAGATAATTCCTTCCAGAAAAGATTAGCCTTTGTCAGGGCATTTTGAAGCTCTAACAAATACAGTTAATATGAAAAACTGCTAGCTACAACCCAAACTTGCTATTGTAGATAGGTGAAAGGCAGTTCTATATAACGATTTTTACTGAATAGGCACACAAAATGTATTGAGTCCAAGTAATCACCAAGCCCTCAATTAAGGTTCAGTGATGGATTTTCGATATTATACAGCTATATGGAGCTAATCTTTATCAAAATTAACTGCAGTTATGATAGCAGCAGGAAAAATACTATATGCACAAAAATGGAAAACTCTATCTATACCTACAACTGAAGAATGGTGGGTGAAGGTATTAGAGTTGGCGGAGATGACCAAAATCACTTTGTTACTTAAAGAAAACAATTTAATTAAAATTTTGGACAACTGGAAACCCTTGATAGATTATTTGGATAAAACAGAAAAAACAAATAAATGATTAGTGGTATTGAAGGTTAGTGGATTGTTAAAATAAGTTCTAATAGAGAAAAGTGTAGTGTTTATCACAGTAACATTAAAGGTGCAATTTTCCAATTATGTAGTTACAGACCAAGTGGTGATTTTTTTTAGTGCTAAGACTTGGTGTAGACAAAATTGGGAGTCCTTATGGTAAACATACTCTTTTCTTGTGGTTTTTCTTTGTCTCTTTTGTGATGTAAAGTTGTTTAAACACTAATAAAAACTTTTAACACCCCCTCCTCAAAAGCTAACTGCAGTTTTGGAAGAGGCAATTTAAGTCATGGAAATGGCATGAAGAAAAGGATTACATCCCATTTCCTCCGGTGATCTTTCCATAATCTTCAATCAGCCCTAAGAGATTACTAATTAGTTTTTTTTTAATTGCAAGCAATCCTGATTAAAGATCTCTGGCATCATTTCTAACGTGACCCTGAATTGCCAAGATCATTATGCAATCTGTATGCAATCCTCCTTGTGTGTCTCTGTTGTGCCAGTGGCACTCCAAGAAAAGTAATTAAAAAGTTTTAAAACCCAGAGGTGTGCAAAAAACCCCAACAAAAACCAATGATATTCTTAACCCACCCCTCCCAGACCAACACAGTGCATCATCTGCTCAAAACCCATGGTAGGCACAAGACTACTATCTGCTGAGATACTGCAGGCATTGTGTGTTTTCATTCTGCCTACAGATGAGCAGAAGGAAGCAAATTGGGCATAGACCTCCTTCCTTTATTTAAAACTCATTTCACTGTTTGAGGGGAGGGGTTTCCCTCTTTGCATCTTCAGCAGTTGTTTGTGAAAGATAAAAGTATTCCTTGCTGCTTTTTATTAGGCAAGATTCACACTGATAATCAGAATCAATGAAGGTTGCTTGCCTTGAAGTCGTATAGTTAAATGAGGGGAGAAAAACACAGAATGGTGGAATTAGGGCAACCTACCTCTATCTCAGAAGTCTTGTGCCAGAAGAAGAACTTTTTCTGGTGACAGTGCACACAAGGAAACTGGGGATAAGGGCCAAAAGTAAAAGCCACTGCTACAGAAGAAGGACTGAGAGGGTAGAAGCTCACCCAGCACAAAAACACAGCTTGTAATGAGGCAGCAACAGCAAACCAACAACACACCAACCATATTTCCTGCAAATTTAACAATGTAGTTACACTAAAATTGGCCAGAGACTGTGCAGAAATACCAACTATTTCTGATCATTACTTTCCCCTTTCTCTTTCTCCCTCTTCCTCCACCCGTATAATTCATTTTTTATTCTGGCATTATAAGCTCCATCACTTCATTGGCCATGGACTCTGAGCAAATAAAATATTTTAATCAAGGGATCACTCCCTTCCCAAGTTTTATTTAAAATTTTTGTATTGAAATCTAAAGCCTGTGTAGAAGATTCCATGACTGGAGACAGATAAAAATACAATTGAACTATTTTTAAACATTATTTTACATTGCATTCAATTTCTTATCTACCAATTCCTAATTTTATAAGATTTACTGTCTGTAGGGACAGGACCATTCACGATTGTAAGATGTTAGGCCCTTTCCACACGGGCCATTAACGGCGGCTTGGGGACGGCAAAAACACCGTCCCCAGGCGCTTCGCGCTGCTTCAAGCACAGGGCGCGCGGCTACGCGTTGCAGCCGGCGCTGCCCTCAGCGCCCGGCCATACATCCCGTGCGTCGGGCGTTTTCCAGTGCACGGTATTATTCTTGTTGGGAACGCGCGGTGAAGCCGCCGCGGCTGGAAGCGCTGCGTGTGAGCGGCAGTGGCTGACACTTCCCCACAAACAATGCTTACTCTTTTGTCCCGGGCCTCCCGGCGTTAAGCAGCCGAACCTGGGGACACGCCCTACCCTCGCCCACTGGAGCAGATGCGCGAGGCCAGGGGGGAAATCCCCAGAGCTTCGCCGCTGACGCCGCCGGAGGCCGGGGACACGCCCGAGGTCGGTCGAGGCGGCGGCTCCATGGCGCGGCTGCCCGGCTCTTTCGAACCGTCCGTCGCGGGCGCGTCCTAGCATCGTCGGGTCAGCTGTCTGGTATCGCGACCTGGCGGCTTCGCGATGCGTCGCGGAGAAGCGGCCATAGTCCCGAGTCATAATTCCAGCATTAAATATAAATTTAGAGAATTTGCAAGTAGAATTTTACTCCTAGAGTGAAAAAGACAAGATCTGTGAACACTTAAGGCGTAAGAACAGAACGTTGCCTCCCTGATATAGATCCACATTTTTAAGTTGCTTGGAACCATGAGAAAATGTGCGGTACAAATATTTTATTAAATAAAATAAACATTCCCCACTCATCTAGAACTCTTCACAAGAATCCTGACAACAAAACAGTCCTAAATGAGCTACCAGAAACTGATCAGTTCTGTTCCCTAGTAATGCTTTTACCACCTTAATGAAGATCTGTCTTGAATGAAGTTTGATTTACTTGTGTAAATCAAGAGATAAAAGTTACAATGGCATTTCTGATATTCCCCACAAGCATTCTCCTTATATCACTTAATAAAAGGCAAATTAATTCCATCTAACTACCAACTCCCATTTCATTATGTTGCTTGCACCCTGACAAAACAAAAGTTACTCTTTTATTGAAAAAAAAGACAAATTATTTTTTATTTATAGCACTGGAGCTGCATTGAATTCCTTAACACCTGGAAAATACTTAAACAGGGAGGCAAAATTAACTCATAGAATCAATGCTTCCCATTTTCAATAGGCTCCAGCAACTTGAGGCTTTTTGATTAAATGCTAAGGAGCAGTTTATTACATTGGCTGAAGCTGGCTCTTTGTAGCCTTAATGTTTAATGGTCCTTTCAAATAGTTGTAACGTTTTCCCTATAATTTTCCCAGCAACGTAGAGGTGTCGGTTGGACCTGTTTATACTTAGCTCTTGACAGTTGTTAACAAATTACTTTTGCTCAAATAGAATATGTCTTTATAATCCAGAAAACGTACCAAGTATGCCTAGATATTGCTAAGAGTATATAATGAAACGGCTCATGGTACAACAATTACAGCTGTGTCAGCGCTTTCATTACAAACTCCATTTTTCAAGAGTTTATCACTCAGCCATAAAATCTTAGCCTGGATTCTGGCCCCCATATATATGAAAGCAAGTAGATGAGTAAAGTAGTTTTTATAAGTTTGGGGCTCTTGCTCTGCAGCTGGACAACGCTGGAAACAAATTCTAATATACAAATAATATTTGACATATTGCTGCAGGCATTCTCTGAAAGCAGGTCGCAATTTAAAACATCTGTGATGGTCGCATTTAAAGAAACAGTGTTTATCAGCATTTTAAGACTGGGTTGTATTTTCAGAAAGGTCCTGGCAAAACTGGTCGTGGCTGTGGCAGCCGAGAGAAGGATGAAGGTAACCTCCTTCTGTCTCATAAGTTTTGTACTAGAGGCGGAATTTGTTCTGGTGTTGGCACAGTCAAAGATTTTTTTTTGCAGGGTTTTGTGGAGAGACACCAAAAGGAAAAGCCACTGCTACAGAAGGACAACTGCGAGCGTAAAAGCCAGGGACAGCTCACCCTGCACGAAGGCTGTATTTGGAGAATGGCAGTCTCTACAAATGTAGTCTAGCTGGTCCAGAGAAGATAGAATTTCCTCTTCTCGTAAATTTAAAATTCTAGCATATTTCATGCCTGAATTTTGGCTTTAACTTGTTGCCACTCCCATGAATCTGGTTTTGGGAAAGTTGCTCCTCTGGTAGGATATAGATCAGAGTTGTGTTGCTGTCGTTCCTACTGCTACTTCTTAGTTAAATGTAACAAAAGGGGTTGGATGTTGTACTGAAGGGGTTGTTGCTCTGGCCAGAGGAACTTCCTAGCTATCTCAGCACTAATAGGTGTTATTGACACTCACCACCAAATAATTCTTCTCCATGGACACTAAAAAGAAATGCTTTCTGGTCCTACAAGACTCCAGTTAGGCTAACCAAGTCCATGTAGTCTAGCATCTTTTTTCCACAGAGGGGAACTGCATGTCTGGAAGATCAACAAAGCATCACACAGCATCACCCTATTGTTCCCTTCATCAACTGGCCTTTAGAGGTGCATTACCTTTAAACATGAAGATTTCATTTACCCAGCATGATTAGTAGCCACAGACTTATCCTTTATGAATTTATAAAATGGTCTTTCAAAGTCTTCTAACCCACTGGCTATGACTTTACCATAAGGTGGTGAATAATTCAGTGTGTGTCGTAATAGTTCCTTTGGCTTTTCTCATTCAAGTAAATTGACTATGTTAAAGAAGTAGGGGACATTTTTTATCCACTGTCTTCACACAGTGGATCACTTTAACTTTTTTCTAAATTGCCCCCTCCCAATGTCTTAGTCATTCCTTGTGGTGTAAGTGCCTGTATCCCTTACTATTGCACACTTTTCTGCACCTTTTCCAGCTCCATTATATCAATTTTTTAAGATATGGTTCAGACAGACTTGTTAGTAGTGTGAAATTATAGTGAAGAACCAAAACTTTCTAAACATCCCCAACATTTTACATTAGATCAATAACAGGGGTCTGCAACCTGCGGCTCTCCAGATGTTCATAGAATACAAATCCCATCAGCCCCTGCCAATTGACCATGCTGGCAGGGGCTGTTGGGATTTGTAGTCCATGAACATCTGGAGAGCCGCAGGTTGCAGACCCCTGATCTATAAGGTACAAATATGGTGGCCATGGAAAGGATTACTAAAGGAAAAAGAAGGCTACATGCAAACCTCAAGCGCAAGCCAAGCTTGGGAGGCCCAACTTGGGTGCCTTTTGTCATTCCAGTCTACCTATGATGCAGGCGACATGGAACAGTTCATGTGGCTATGCTAAAGGACCTCCCAAACCAATAAGCTGGAGCCTGGAGGTAGTGATGTGTGATCCTGTCAACATGGGAGTATCACAGGTTTAGCAAATTCCATACCTTAAAAGTAACTTTTACGTTGAGATAGATGGGGCAATTGTGTTGGGGAGGGTGTTACTTTGTATGTGGTTTGCTTTGGTCCTTTTGCAAGCTGCTCTTTTTGGAATTCCAATGATGAGGCAGATATGTATGAGTGTATAATGCCATCAAGTCACAGCCAGTTTATGGCAACCTTAGCACAGGCCTTTCAAGGCAAGTGAGAAGCAGAAGTGGCTTACCCTTGCCTTCCTAGGGATAGTTCCCATTGGTGGTCTCCCTTCCCAATACCAACCCTGCTCAGCTTCTGAGGTCCAAAAAGACTGAGTTATACCATACTACTGGTACCTTCCCTTCCATGGCAGCTATACAGGTTCAAATAAAGAAATAATTAAAGCAGCCATTTTAAAATTAGAACAAGCCATTTCAAATTTTTTCCTCATGAAGACTTTATCCCATAAGACATGCATTGCTTTATATTTGAACTCGCAGTGCCAACAGAACTGTTCCACTTCAGGCCAGTAGATAAAGAGTGCCGTTTTTTAAAAAAAGTTTGCAAGAAAGAAACCCAAGTTCCCCAGAAAGAGCTTCAAGCCCAGTCTGCTTCCTGAATTATCAATTTTCTACTTGTAGTATGTTTCTAATCATTTCGGAGTATTGGGAAACTGTTGGGAAAACTCCAAATCTTAACTGGAAATTACGCAGGATAAAAGAGAAAGATAACTTCTCTGACTGTATTTAATTACTCTTTCTTAATCCATCAATAAAATTTCCTATCAAGATGCAATAAAAATTCAGTCTTGTGAGGGAACAATACCAGTAGCTGAAGGGAGTTTCCATGCAGTGCAAATAATATGCCTGTTATTAAGTCTGATCCATGTGAGATGATTTATTTCTCTCAGATGTTGCTGATAGCAGGTGTGCCTAGCAAATCTCATGATTGCCTAGCAAATATACGAAGTCACAGGCTGACTATTTCTGATTCAGTCTGAATTTGATGGCACACTGTTGATGTGCTGATCCTCCCAGTATTGACACTTTATTTAGTGTACACACTTAATCTCCAACATTGTTCATACAAGGACACAGTGGTGGGATCCAGAAATTTTAGTAACAGGTTCCCATGGTGGTGGAATTCAAACTGTGGCATAGCGTCAATGGGGCTGGGCGGGGCATTCTGGGGACGTGGGCAGGTATTCTGGGGGCGTGGCTGGGCATTTTCGGGGGCCGGGCATTCCTGGGCGGGGCTGTGGCAACGACGCAGCCGCTGCACCGGTCCTTGGGCGGGAAACGAATGCACCTCCTGCTAGACTGCTTCAAGTTTTGCGCGCTACTGCTGAGAGGAGGGGCACAACTAAGGCAAAAATCACATGGCAAAATCACCAATTAGTAACCCCCTCTCGGCACACACAAATAATTAGTAACCTACTCTCGGGAACCTGTGAGAACCTGCTGGATCCCACCTCTGCAAGGACAGCTAAATTTCCCCTATGTCCCCAACCTTTTTAAGGGACAGCTGAAAGGTGATTGACATCAGAGAGACATCTGAAAAACATATCTGCTATTACAGGGCTTGTCCACACTGTGCTGGAGAGAAGATGCATAGGCATTCTTTGACATGTGAAAAACCATCTACAGCAGTCCTCTTGAGAAGGTGCAGGGTGGTAGCAAACCCCTCCACTCCACCCCCACCTTTACCAAAATAAACTTGAACTTGAAAGTTCAGAAAATATGTGGGGACTTAGTGCAAACCTAAAATAAAGTTCAAACATAGTTTAACAGTAATTCTGCAATTGTAAATGCAAAGTAAATACCCCTTTTAAAAGTGGCCTTAAACCAAGCATGAAAGACCAAGGAGTCAAAGTTGAAATTCCATACATCTGGTTTCAATGTGCTGCCTCTTGTTTCTTGGGCAAGTGACTTCTTTAACTATTTTATTTAAGGAAAAAAAACCCTCTCTGAAATAGCTTGCATTCAGGATTTTGAGGTATTCCAATTAGATTTGTAGAGAAGGCTTATTACAAACAAACAGCATCTTGAACCAAGTTAATGTTTTAAGAGCTCCAACTTCTCACACATCAAAACATGGCTGCTTCCAGTCACCCTTTCAGAGGTTTCTTGGGGTCTTTTATTATAACTAAATGCTCGCTTCATTAATTCTGGCAAGTCATAAAATTTATGAAAGAGAGGTGTAATTGGCTACAGAAACTCCTTGCGATCTCTGCCACGTTTTGGGTTTGGGAGACTCCATCATTTGAAGAACTTGGTCTGAGAGTGCTCAGCTGCAGCTAGCAACCAGCCCCTTTCTGCAAATGGGACCCCACTGGGGAATTGCTGTGCTGCTTCATCTCAGCAACGGCCTTCAGAGGATTCCCTCTACAAACAAACACCTTTAATAAATTGCCATGTTTTTTTTTAAAGGCAGATGTTGTACTTACTGTATAAGGTGGGTTTGGGCTGTAAGTGGAAAAGTCAGTTCTCTGTACCTCTTGATTGGTTCCCGGCTGTGTTCTTAATTTACCACGGCACTGTTGCTAGACAACCATTCATGACACAGTGGTGAATTTCAGCGTGAGAGGACAGTACTGTATGGACTCCCCCTCCTTGAGGTTCTACCATATCCATTACACCTGGGTGGATCTATCAAGTCTCATCTCTATTAGAAGGATATAACTCTGTAGTTTGAAAGAGGAGAGGGAAGAAAGAGGGAGAGAAAAGGCTTGCTGCTGTCACACTTGTTTCCTATTAGAGTGCCTTACGATGGATTGTGTAATTGTGCGCTGAGGTAGTCTGGCTGGCAGATGTGTGCAGCCCCAGTGGAGTGCACTAGATTCAAGGCAGATGGCTCATAGCAAGGCACAAACAAGACTGCGAAAAAGCCCGACGTGATTAAAACAGCAGGCCTTCTGTTTTATAGGGGGATTGCATTGATGTCCCTGGGAACTGCAGATACTAAGCCAAACCTGGAAGAAGATGTGGGAAGGAGAGGCAGTAAAAAGTAACAAATAATTGAAGAGTGGATGGCCAGCTTAGGCCGTCCTTGAATCTTCAGCATGATAATTGCTGTCAATAAACCTTTCCCCTCTATGGGCTTTTCTTGCAATATGTGCCTGCATTCTACACGCTGGATATTGCTGAAAAGTATCCATTCAACCTCAAATGGCATGCTACTGTAAAATGCAAGCCGAGAGGTATAGAACTGCCACGATAAGCTCTCTGCTTTAAAAAAAGTTTGCTGGCAGAATCAAATGTCATCAGCCATTACTTCTGCTGGAAGCCAAAATAGTAAACATTGAAGGGAACTCTTTCCAAAATACTGTACTGTGTTCAGTGCTTCATCACATTTCTAAATCTGGTTGCACCTGTTTGTGACATCACCACAGGCACTTTAGATACTGCTGGCTTTTTATTAAGCATTAGACTTATCCATACTTGTGTTTAACTTAAAACTTAAAAGCATTCTAATACTCAGCTCTGGTTCAAGTTAGAACGATACATTCCTGTAAAGAGAATGGAAACAGGGAAGTTATACAAAGAATGATTTTTTTCCCCATGTGTGAAGTATCGCAGCACTTACAACTCATCTAAAACCCATGTATATCTCTAGGCTAAGAAACACTGGGATCTGGGGTGAATACACTTCTGAAGAAAGGAATAACTGTACCTTTAAAGAATCAGGAGTGTCATTGTTCAGATAGAGCAACCAACAATCTTAATGTGGTTCTAGCTGCAACAGTTGAAGTGGCAAGTATAATTTTGTGCGAATGCTATTTAACAATATTGGTTATATTTAACTAGCAGTAAAACCCGCTGTACAAAAAATACAACAGGCTCTAGAAAACTGTTGGTAGGTTAGCAGTGGCGTAGGAGGTTAAGAGCTCATGTATCTAATCTGGAGGAACCGGGTTTGGTTCCCAGCTCTGCCACCTGAGCTGTGGAGGCTTATCTGGGGAATTCAGATTAGCCTGTACACTCCCACACATGCCAGCTGGGTGACCTTGGGCTAGTCAGGGGAGTAGGGAACCTGCGGCTCTCCAGATGTTCAGGAACTACAATTCCCATCCCAGCCTCTGTCAGCATGGCCAATTTGGCCAATATGCTGTGGTAAGAAAACTGATGGGGAGTGTAGTCCCTGAGCATCTGGAATATCGCAGGCTCCCCACCCCGAGCTAGTCTAGCTCTCGAGCTTCTTGAGACTCTCTCCAGCCCCACCTACCTCACAGGGTGTTTGTTGTGAGGGGGGAAGGGCAAGGAGATTGTAAGCCCCTTTGAGTCTCCTGCAGGAGAGAAAGGGGGGATATAAATCAAACTCTTCTTCTTCTTCTTCTTCTTCTTCTTCTTCTTCTTCTTCTTCTTCTTCTTCTTCTTCTTCTTCTTCTTCTTCTTCTTCTTCTTCTTCTTCTTCTTCTTCTTCTTCTTCTTCTTCTTCTTCTTCTTCTTCTTCTTCTTCTTCTGTGTTGCCCACCGAGGAGCCAACTTCTCCTATGTTTCCTCCCTGCTTTGCTCCCTGTCACCAGCTTCCTCCTTGTTCTACTTGTCTTCTCAGACACCTGCATCAGCATGCAAGGGTTAATGGCAACCACCAGAAGGGGCAACCCCCTCCTGCCATTCCTCCCCCCCTCAACAGACATGTTGCAACAAATGGTATTTGTAAAGTGCTTTGGTGGCTCAGATGTGTGATACAAACACTGGTGTTTCCAATGTTGCTGCTGTTGGTGAATAAAGAAGCCACAGGACACGTAGGAAGAGACCTCTTTGGCTAGCATTCTAAATTGCAGCCCTGTCTTGTTTTCCCCAGTGCCATATTGACAGGACTGGGGAAATGTCTCAATACCTGCAGGTATTTTTCAATACCTTTCTCTGCATTCCTTCCATTACTTTGCTAAAATTTATGGGGCAGGTGACCACAACAAACTCTGCGTTGCAGGTGAGGACATGCCATCAAATTATCCAAGAACATCAGATTTTCAGCACTACTTCTTGGAATGAGCAAGGTCAGGCTGAGAATTTATTGGTCTTCAGAGAAGAAAAATGCCTTTTGTCTTCATACCGCCCAAGGGAAAACTAACACCCTGTCCTGCCCCCATTTAGGGCTACCAGATGGTTTCAAGAAAAATATTGGACACACTTGATAAATTTATATACTTCCCCATGATATGTGAGGTTTAACAATGACACTCTCCATTACATCTTATTTTTCTTAATTAATTACAAATCATAAGCAACCATTTCAACATAGATTTATAAAACATTTCCAGAATATAATAAATATGTTCAGTGAGATAAGTTGACTATAGATATGCAGGTATGTCACCCAAGTTTCATCAGGAAAAGCTGATTATAAAATATTTACCATTTGTCCAGATTTTCAGTAATTTCCCATTATCTCTAACAGATGTTACTATATCAGGATATAATAATTTAGTTCAGTGATGTAAGTTGACTATAAAGAAGTAGGTATTTGAACCAAGAAGCAACATGAACACAGTCAGTCTTGACCAAAGGTGACAGGAGAAATGAACTTTACAATTTCTTAGCACTACAGAGAGAGAAGCAGTATTTCATAATGGTTAGAATGTTGCACTAGGGCTTTTGTGAGGATAAATTCAAGGAAGGGGGATTATGCATGTTGCTCTGAGCTCACTGGAGGAAGGGTAGGATGAAATGTAATGAATGATAAGAATACGTGTAATAAATAGTGGCAGGGAAGGAAATTTCTCTCGGTCTCTTATAATACAGAGAACTCTGTGTCCTCTGACGAAGCCTGCTGGCATATGGTCCAGGCAGAGCAAAGAAAAATAGTTCTTCAGGCACAGTTACCTCATGGAACTCTCTACTATATGATGCGGTGATAGGCATTAGCTTAATTTTTTTAAAGGACAAAGTTATGGAGGTAAGATCTAGTAGATGTCATCATTCCAAAGATTCTCCATATTTACAGGTGTGTATGCCTGCCTGTGCCCTTACCAGGGTTGAAGTTATTCTGCAGCCACTGCAGCTGCTGCTTCAGACTACTTGAACTTAGAGAAGGTGGCCCTGAGTTCAAACAGGGTGAAACAGGTGGTGCGGCAGCTGTGGAACCAACCTAGCAGAATGCTGTAAGACCCAAAGGTGGCATCCCACCCTTCAGCTTTCAGTGGCCATTGCTGAGACCATCTGGGAAGGGGAGGGAGCACCCAAGCATCCATCCATCCTGGAACCAACTCAAGTCTGGTCACTTTCTTGTGTCCTCTTCACCAATATTAATATAGTAAGTGAACTGGAGCCCCCTTGGTGATCTTCTCGTCTCATTTTAGAACAATACCGTCAACTCTCCCAGACCAATGTAGACAGGATCATGGCTGATGTAAAACCAACCACCTGCCCTCTTGATCCATACTTGCCCTGGATTTGATATGGCTGATCATGATCTTTTTGATCCACCACCTTGCCAAAACTGGGAGTAAAGAGTAGTCTTTCAGTGGCTAATCCAGAGGTGGGATCCAGCAGGTTCTCACAGGCTTCCAAGAGAAGGTTAGTAATTATTTGTGTGTGCCGAGAGGGGGTTACTAATTGGTGATTTTGCCACGTGTTTTTTGCCTTAGTTACGCCCCTCCTCTCAGCAGTAGCGCGCAGAACTTGAAGCAGTCTAGCAGGAGGTGCACCGGCATGCGTGGCAGCCTGTGCCTGCGTGCATTTGTTTCCCACCCAAGGACCGGCGCAGCGGCTGCGTCCTTGTCACAGCTCCGCCCAGGAATGCCCCGCCCCAGAATGCCCAGTCACGCCCCTGTCGTGCCCCGCCCAGCCCCATTGGCGCTACGCCACAGTTTGAACCCCACCACCATGGGAACCTGTTACTAAAAATTTTGGATCCCACCACTGGGCTAATCTCATATACAGGATCAGGGACAGAGTGTGTCACTAGGAGAGAGGGTCTTGACTAAATACCCTTTGGTATGTGGAGTCATAGAATCAAAGTTGGAAGGGGCAATACGGGTCATCTAGTCCAACCCCCTGCTGAATGCAACATCAACCAATAGCTTCCCTGACAAGAGTGTGTTCAGCTGCTGCCTGAAGACTGATGCAGCCTTAAAAGCAAATTTCCTAGTCTGAGTACCTTCCAATGAAATCTGATCTTCTTTCAAGTAGTTTAACAAAAAAACTTCTCATTGGAAGGTATTCAAACCAGAAAATTTGCCCAACATTATTTCTGCATATGATTTTGTATACGAGCTATTATTGTTATTCTGAACAATCAGTGTTTGATAACAATGTAGATTAATTTTTTCTCACTTAAGATGATAATTGAAACGTGGCATGCTTGTTTGAATCTCTAGCTGCAGAAGATTGTCCAGGTTGGTGAAAACCAAGGATGACTGTGAAGAGCTGCAGGAACATCTCCACAAATTGGGTGAGTGGGCGACAATGTGACAAATGAAGTTCATTGTCAGTAAGTGTAAAGTGATGCACATTGGGACAAAAACACCAACTTCGAGTATGAGCTAGTGAGGTGTGAATTTGCTGCGACTGAGAGGGGACAAGATCTTGGGATCAATTAAAGTGTCAACCCAGTGTGCTGCAGCAGTGAAAAAGGAAAACTGTATGTTAGGGATTTCTAGGAATGGGATTGAAAATAAAACAGCCAATACTATATTGGCCCACATCGTAATTTTTTTTTTGCATGATTATCCCATACTACCAACAGATTATCATTGTATTTCCATCTGCACATACTTTTTTCCTACTAGTTTTACATACTTTTTTCCTCCTGGTGGCATTTTCTAATTCTATTTCTAATTCTGATGGACAGAAGGTGACATTTCGTGCCGGAGGTTGCACTGAAATTTAAGTCAGGAAGTACAATACCTTTTGACAAGTCCTTTTCTGGATCAGGGGTCTAGTCTGGGTTAGATCTGGCAAATTACCCAGCAATAACAGGCAGCAGAACAGGAGCTGAAAGGTCGATTTACCGCTATGAAGAGCAGCCCTTGGAGCTCAGCTTCATCTCACAGGAATGACAGCATCTTTCCGAGCAGATATCTTTCCTAGTCCTTTAACTTGAAATATTTGAACTGAAAGTGTCAGGATTGAATGCATAGGATTAAATGAATATCCCTCACCATCCGTCAATTAGTTTCTGAATCCATTGTTGGTGCTCAGCTTTAAAGTCCTTCACAATCTGCCTGAGATTGGCATACCTGAAGAACCACCTTTCCCGGCATGTTCTGATGTGGCAGTTCTTCTCTTCCAAACCAAGTCTATTGGCACTTCCTCTTTTGATAAGGCACATTCTGATCCAGGCTGGGATGTGTGTGTGTGTGTGTGTGTGTGTGTGTGTGTGTGTGTGTGTGTGTGTGTGTGTGTGTGTGTGTGTGTGTCTGTGTGTGTGTGTGTGTGGGAGGGGCAGGGCAGGGCAGGGCAGCAGGGCTGCCTACCTCTAGGCGGGACCTGGAGTTCTTACAGAATTACAGCTCATAGAGGTCAGTTCCTGAGGAGAAGATGGCAGCTTCGGAAGGTGGGCTCTACAGCATCAAATCTCCATTGAGCTGCTTCCCAACCCAACCCCTAGACACTTGCTACCTGTAGAATACCTGTAAACTGAGAGGAAGGTTTCTAGTTCAAAACAAACTAAATCTTTAAAATCTTGGGAGGCTGTGAGTCCCCTCAAAGGGCTGTGTGCCCTTTCCAAACTCTGACCCAAAACTGTAGGTATTTTCCTACATGAAGTTGGCAACTCTACTTTGTAAAAGCTTTCCCATGCCTTCGGAAAAGGTCAAAAGAGGGTTCTATCCTCTTTGTCATTCAGCGAAGCTGTAAATCAGGCCTTTTCTGCACAGCAAATGTATAATGGGTTGCAGTAGGGATAAAGTAACCCTGTTTTTGCATTTGCATGCATCCATGCAGGCAGCGATTGGAGCACATGGAAACAATGCTGGGTTGCTGTTGCGCCTTCATATGGAGGTGCATCTATTTTTTTTATTTACGGTGCGATTCTCAAAAAACCCACTTTGGGGGAAATAACATGGGGCAAACTGACTTTAGGGGCGGGATCTGTGCTAAGTGCCCCCCCCCATGGATTTTTTTCCCATTCTAAACTTGTGTTTAATGGCCTATCCAGAGTGGCCCAGAGCTGTTCTGGAGAGCTTTGGGAGCAGCCTGGATTTGGGCAAAGGGAGAACATCTTATAGTGGAAGAATACAATGTTTGTAAATTTTTTTAAAAAAGTTTTATATCTGTTGTCTTAATTTGTGTTTTACCAAATTCTCAGAGCAGACTCTCACAAAGCCCAGGTCCTGAGATGCTCAGGAGAAAAGCAGGGATGCACAATATGCAAAAGGCATAAAAGTCTCCTGACAGATTTTTTTTTTTTGTCCTTAAAGAAAAGCAGCTGGAGGCTGCAAGTGTTGGGGAAGGGGCAGGGAGGGGGGGGGAGAGGAAACTTAACCCTTTCATTTCTGCCCAGTTTTTCATTCAAAATTAGCCACCTCCTCAACTTTTTATTCACTGGGGAAGAAAAAGGTACATCTTTTCCCTCATGGATAGAAAAGAGGCCTGTTTTACAGCCAGACAGATTTGCACATGCATAGCCAGTAGTGGACTGGGCTCTTTTTGCAACACGATACTTAACAAGCAGTGTAGCCATCTGAAAAGACTGATTCATTAGAGAATTTGCCAATGAAAACTAATGTGTTTTACAGCAGTTCTGGAAAGAGAACAGAAGAGGTATGAAGAAAAAAAAATTTTCATTTGCCTTTACTGCTGTCTCTTCATGGAGTCACACTGGGGAATTACATCACTGAGTAAAAATTCCAGAACAACCTTGAGTAAGTCTTCCTGGGGAGAATTGGCAACTTTTTTTTTTTTAAAAAAATGCTGCACTGATATTGTTATATTTTAGCCATACCAAAACCACAAAGGTCTTGCTGTGAATATGGAGTAGCAGGTATAAATTTGCCCTGTCTGTGCAAGTCTGTTTGATTATAGATATATATATAATGTACTGAGAGCCAGTGTGGTGTAGTGGTTAAGAGCACGTGGATTCTAATCTGGAGAACCCAGTTTGATTCCCCACTCCTCCAACTGAGTGGTAGAGGCTTATCTGGTGAACCAGATGTGTTTCCGCATTCCTACGTTCCTGCTGGGTGACCTTGGGCTAGTCACAGTTCTTTGGAACTCTCTCAGCCCCACCTACCTTACAAGGTGTCTGTTGTGGGAAGAGGAAAGGAAAGGAGTTTGTAAGCCACCTTGAGTCTCCTTACAGGAGAGAAAGGTGGGCTATAAATCCAAACTCTTCTTCTTCTCTTCTTATATGTGTGTTCCAGAAATTTGTTAGTTCTCTTACAGTGACCGAGATAGCCCAGGCTGGCCCAATCTTGTCAGATCTCAGAAGCTAAATAGGGTTGGGCCTGGTCAGCATTTGGATGGGAGTCCACCAAAAAGTAACAGGGTTGCTATGCAGAGGCAGACAATGGCAAACCACTTCTGGACATCTCTTGCCTTGAAATCCCTATGGAGTTGCCCTAAGTCAGCTGCAACTTAATGGTAAAGAAGAGAGAGTTCTTGCCAGTCAATGAACTTATTTAGGGTTGCCAACTCCAGTTTGAGGAATTCTAGGAGATTTGAGGAATGGAGCCCGGGAAGGCGGGGTTTGGGAAGGAGAGGGACCTAGCAGGAAATAATGCCACAGAATTCACCCTCCAAAGCAGCCATTTTCTCCACGAGAATTGAACATTGCAATGCTGGGAGATCTCCAACCTTCACTCGGAGATTAGCAACTCTATGAACTTTTGCCTCCAGCTCTCTAAATGCCCATTGTGGTACATTTATTTCTCTGACCAAGTGCACTAATAGTTTGGCACACTTAACTGGTACCTTGTAAACACCTCAGAACCATAAGTAATCCTACAGTTAGTTAGGGTTGTGGCTTTTTGGTAAAGCACCTGTTATATGTGTAGAAGGTCCCAGGTTTACTCCCTGGCATTTCCAGTTGAAAGAGTCTGACAATAAGTTCCCTTGCATAAGGAGGTGTGAAAAGGTTGTTTATTGACCCCGCTTAATCAATAGCTACCTAAATGATTACCAAGGTTTCTAGCCCATTTAATAATCACAAACTTAACCACCTCATCTTCTGTATCCCATTTCAATAACATCTTATACATTTTGGTAATCAGTTAATCATTGTTTGTTCGTACATTGTTTGTTCGTACCCCCCAACATTTTATTTGCAACTTCAAAACATTTTAAATGCATCCTCTTTTCTAGTGACTCTTTTGGCTGAAGCATTTTTTCAAAGGCTTCATTTGTGTGCTGCCCCTTTCAGACGCCATATTGTGAGTTCACTCTTTGCCTGCATGAGTTCACTCTTTGCTCTGTTTTTGGAGCATTTCAGAGTATTTTTGAGATTTGGGGGGGTTTAATCATCACAGCATCGACTACAGAAGACTCAGGCAACTGCAGCATGTGAAGCATGAAGCACGGATTATTCCATACACGAGGTAAAAACAGAAAAAGACAGAAAATGGCATCTAGAAATCATTTCAGGAAAGCAAGTGTGAACAAAAGGGGGGGATGAAAAATGTTTTACATACGTTTTAGGAGATTTGCGCATAAAGGGTCTTTGTAAATTGATTTCAATGCCATGAATTTAGAAATAGTGAAGAATGATATTGAAGCTGTGTGAAAATTCAGGTTAACCATTACTATTCTGCCATACAATTCACTGTTGTGTTTTGTATTGTCAAGACTCAGGGAGAAGTACTCTGGAATTGTTTGAATTACGGAGTTGACCCTAGTGAAATCCAGAAGCCCCATCCCCTAAATATTCTCAGGTGTATCCCTTTCCATTGGCCATGGATCCAGCAGGGTACTGAATAAATTATTCCTCTCACTGTGGGGTCATGCTGAGCTAGGTTTATAAAGACACACATAAAACCATCAGGAAAGTGCCTGGGAATCTTATGCCCTCTTCAATTCATACTACAGATTGTCCTGAAATAATGATCTTCCTGCTTTTGATTACTCACACTGAGATGAGACCAGGAAGTCTGTTTTCTCATGAGCACTTTGAGTTATTTTACAAAAACACACACACCTTCAATAATAACCTTCTTCCTCTTTGTTCTCATTCCACTTGTAAGACATAGTATTCGGACAAGGAAATACTCTCCATGATACAAACTGTGTGACCTCTGAAACAAATGCAAGTGATATAAGATTGACTTGTCATGATCAACTGTTCATTTATATGTGTCAAGCCCTCTTCAGACCATTTCAATGTTTTTACTCAATGGGAGATGAATAATGTTGGGCCTCTGCAGTAGCAGTGTTTTCTACAAGTTTTCCTGCATAAGTTGCTTCACGTACTACTGAATCATGAGCCAGTTGTGCCTTGATAAAGAAGTTAGAATCCCCATGAGTTAAATAGACACATTTTATTGTCAACAGAGATTGGGTCATATAAAGTCAATGGGCCAAGAAATCAGAAATAATAGAAGCTATGAAAGCACCTGAGACACATCTTTTTTTGTGGAAAAATATAAACTTTGAGAAATTGGAAGATGAGATGGGTGTTGGGGGAAAAACTATAATATCCATGAAGCAGCATGAGAATGCACATGCATGAATTGTTCCAGATCTGGACAGTTTATCTGCTTTTACCATTAATGAAGTCCGGCAGGCATGAGGGACACTGGGAGACACCTGACATATATAGCTCACTAACTGGGAATGTTTAAAGAATGTGTCAAACAGCAGCTTAAGAGGCGCTGGGAGACCCCTGACATATATAGCTCACTAATGGGGAATGCTTAAAGAATGTGTCAAACAGCAGGTTAAGAGGCAGTAGTAGAAGGAGGAAATGACAAGAAAGCATTATTAGACCACCAGTTCACAGCTGGCTTTCTTGCAGAAACACCTAAAAAAAATAAATACCAATGGACAGTTTGTAGAACATTTTATGGTGCTGATCATAATGGGCAGAAGGGTAAGAAATGAACTTTTGTGGGATCCAGCATCTCTGCCCAATGTTGGATTGACCCAACAAAGACTCACGTAGGAAGGGATGAAATACAGAATGAAATTTAGATATAAGGTGTGACTTTTCCCTTCTCTTCACTGAGAAAGCAAAGATCTTTCATGCGTGTTAAGCTCACTTTGACTTTGCTTACCCCTCCTGCTTTCCCCTGCCTTGCTTGGTCTCACCCATCCAGCAGTAGTTCTTCCAATTCTCAATTAAAGAGCAGCCCAAATGGGTTGGGTGGGGGGGTTCAGAGGGAAAAGAAGTGGCAGGCAAGGAAAATGGCGGCTGGGGAAGCTGGGGAAGCTTTGCAGTGGGAGAATCTCTAGTTTGAACTGAAAACCTCAGGAAAAACCTACTGTGGAGAAAAGAGTCAAGGGGTAAATGTTGCATGAGCAACAAAGAGCGTCAGAGAGGAGAGAATGCTAATAACTGCCAAGAATACTGACAAGACTAATTTGGACCTGAAAAATGGTTACTTTTTCCACAGATTCCCTTACCTTTTAATTTCTTTGCTAGAGCCTTTTTGAACTAGCAGACCTCAGACTGCCCCGTAGGCATTGGGAGGGAGGGGCACTATCAGCCAAACATCATTACATCATTTCTGGGGAAAACCTGGAAGTAATTTTGTGTTGCTCATTTTAACAGGAAATATTATTGTAAAAACAAAGATTTTCCAGTGAATTCTAGAGTGGTGTGACATCATTTTCAATTTTCCCTGGAAGTTGACTTAACACTGTAACGCCGACAGCAAGTTTTACATTTATTTTTCTTCCACAGGGTGACAGAGCAGCAGAACTAGGTAGACACTAGGACACAAATGGAGCATTCTAAAACAAAGATGGTCCAGCATGTGGCGAATGAAGTTTCAATTTTACTTTGATCTTTACATGGGAAATGATATAATAGGCTGCCATTTTCCTGTTGGGGGCAGGCCCCCAGGTCTCATTTCCTGTCACCACTCCTGCAGTTGGCAAAAGAAAAATCTTTACAAAATCACATTTGGAAAATGGTGTAATGTCAGTTCTGGGGGGGGTACTCTGAAGAGACTTCAGTCTGTCTAAAGAATTCTGCCAATTCTTAGAGAGGTGTCCTATTTCCTGGAAGTGACATCATACCAAAGCCACGCCCCTGCCCCCCTCCAGACTCATGCTGGCAAGTCTATTTAGTAAACATTTTGGCAGTGGCTATGGTTTGCGTAGAAACTGTTGAGAATTCTTTCAAACATCAGTGTCATCTCGATTGTGTATTTTTGAGGTGGGGATTTTTAGTCTTTCGCAGTTCGGAGTTCCAAAGGAACTATGTAACTTCATTCGCCACATGCTGGACCATCTTTGTTTTAGAATGCTCCATTTGTGAACAGGAGCCCCAGGACTGTTCACACACTTCCGTGTGGGTGGCCCCAGAGTGGCCACGGCCCGTGGAGGCACCTTTGTATGGAGGCGCCTCCATTTTGTTTTTCAACTTCACTTCCCTGCAGAGCTGTGAGGGGACACGCCCCCCCCCAATAGCCTTGGTAATGCCTCGGGGGGGTCAGAGGCCAGGAAGTGTGTCCCCTTGGAACTGCATGGGGTCGGGAAGGTAAGTTGAAAAACAAAACGGAGGCACCAAAAAGCAAAATGGCACTAGGTGCAAAACGGTGCTTGTGAAAAAACTCACCCATTAAGCAAGTTTCACAAAACCGTTTCCCCGCCAGTTTCTGGGGGGGAAAGCACAGTGCTGCCTCATTGCAGAGGCAGCAGCCGTGCGAACTGCTCCCTGGGAACAATGTTTTTACCCTTCCTGGGGCGCTGTTTTTGACCTGTGCAGAACAAGCCTAAGTTTATTAGAGACCAAAATAGGAGGTGACCAATATAAGTGAATAACAACAGCTACTTGCAGACAACTAGGACTGGGCCCTTTCTGCACAACTAAAATAAATCATTTTGAAGCAGGATATAAAACATTTCCTTTGAGGAGTTCCGCTAAAATCCAGGATGCATATAAGACGTTTTGGAACTTGAAATAAAACGTTTTGGGCTAAAAACCCAAAAAGTTTTATTTCAAGTCTGAAAACGTCTTATATGCATCCTGGATTTTAGCGATGCTTTTTGTGAAAACATTTTTAAAATGTTTTCACTTGTGTGCATGTCTTTTAAAAAATTTTCCCACACCTCTCTGCAGTCTCCAGACTTCCTCCTCGGCACCAGTTTCTGAGCTCGCTCCATCGTGTCACCTGTTCATTTTCAACAAGTTTTTTTAAAAAATGTTGGGGGGGGTGATAACTTTGAAGCTACAAAGACACGATCCAAGGAGAATTGCAGCACGAGGCTTTGAAGCATCGATGCTGTGAATCCACAGTGAAGTCAAAATAAAATGGAGGAATCACAAAATAAAGGCCAGGAAGTCTGACAAGGGAGTGAGTGCAGACAAATGGGGATTGAAAACATTTTTCTAATGTTTTGCAAATGTTTTCAGTGACTTGTGCGGAAATGACCCTGGAGCATACTGCTGCTAACTGCAGCTAGAACTGTCAGGCTGGAGAAAAGAAACAGAAAGTATCTCCTGAAGGTACATTACTTACAGAACTGTTCCATGCACCACATAATAAACAGCAACAGGAAATAATGTATAATGCATTCACATATGTTATTTAAAACACTTTTCAACCTTTTCCTCAACAGTTGGTGTTATGAAAAACAGAAAAGCAGATATAAATGCATAAAGTATCAGTTTCCCGAGGTGTGAAAACAGGCCATTTTAAATGTGCTTCTTGTAGGGTTTTGAGCCAGGCACGATGGTTGATTTATCATTGCTTTTCAACCTTGCTGCACTTTACAAAGTATGTGTGAGTTTTATCTAAATGATTCAAAAAGCAGAGAACTCATCCTCTACAAAACTCATCCTCTCTGTGAAATTGTTGTTCTATTTCCCTCAGTTTCCAACAGATATTTCATCTGACAAGCACATTTCAAATATGTCCTGAATTTCACTTCAGACCATCTAGTAGCAGCACCTCAGAGTACAGTGTTTAGCAGCTCTGTTCTGTAATCTACGGTTCACAAAGCAGCTCTGCTCTATAATCTAGGGTTCACAAAGTTTATGGCCCTTTCCGCACGGGCCATAAACAGCGCCCTGGGGATGGCAAAAATGCTGTGCCGCCGCGCTGCCCTTGCTCCCCCCCCCCGAGCGGTGCGAAGCTGCCGTTTTCCCACCTCACTTCCCCAGCGAGGTTTTAGGAAAATGGCGGCTTCCAGCTGCTGCCGTGCGAACGGCAGCGGCTGGAAGGCGCCATCCCTCCCCCTTTACCCATCGACTTACCTTCTCTGCAGCTGTCCGGTGCATCGTCGAGGCCTGGGGACATGGCCCCCCTGCCCTGCGACTCTGGAGCGGTCGCACAGGGCAGGGGGGCGTGTCCACTGGCCTTGGCGACGCGCCAGATGGCTGCAGAGAAGGTAAGTCGATCGGGCGATGGCGCAGTGCGGCGCCGTTGTCCCGGTAGTTTCTGTGACCTGGGTCGGCGTCATCGTGGCCGTGCAGAAACGGCCTATGTGAAAAAAACATTTTTTGTTTTGTTTTAAGTGACATATCTTCAAAACTATGTAGACATGATCCAGGAATCACAAGAATGCACAGATTTTCAGTCTCCATGGATTTGAACATATGATATAATTTTTTTAATAAAAGAACCATTTTCAATTAAAACGTTTTATTTTTCCATTCTACATGGACAAAAAGACAAGAAAACAATTATTTTAAAAACATTTCCCAAACACTTTAAATGCTTTGTGTGGAAATGGCCAGAGAGAGAGATATTGTTGGATTCTAGTTAAAGAGCCTTTCTAACTTTACATTCAAGCTTTTATCAAGTTCACTATATACCTGATTTTAATTCTGCACGGTTATGTTCTTTTTTAAAAAAATGAAATAAAATGGAATAAAAACTCTCATGCCAAACTTTGATTATGACCATTTGCCAACTTTCCTTCAAGAGCCTTGAGCAAGAGAGGAAAACTAAAGCAAATGTGGAGCCCATTTCAAACAGGAAGTTGCAAAGGGCCCAAAAGCTGTTTCTCATTGTTCAAACTCTCATTCTACAACAATTCTACATTTTCACAGTGGCATATTACATGTGTCATTTCATTTATGTCATGGTACCTTTCAAGGCATATTCAACTTATTTAGCAGGTCCAGATTTAGCTGGAAACATAATTTGAAAGCACAGGAAGTTCTTTAATACAAACATCCACCTCTCTAGCCATCCACATTTGTCTCCAGTTATTACTTGGGTCTTTGAACTGCTGCTGTCGTCTGACTCATTTCTGTTTCCATAGTCTTTGGGAAATGCTGTAGACCCAGCACGGTGTAGTGGTGAAGAACATTAGACTCTAATCTGGAGAACCAGGTTTGATTGCTCACTCCTCCACATGAAGAAGAAGAAGAAGAAGAAGAAGAAGAAGAAGAAGAAGAAGAAGAAGAAGAAGAAGAAGAAGAAGAAGAAGAAGAAGAAGAAGAAGAAGAAGAAGAAGAAGAAGAAGAAGAAGAAGAAGAGGAGGAGGAGGAGGAGTTTGGATTTATATCCCCCCTTTCTCTCCTGCAGGAGACTCAAAGGGGCTTACAATCTTCTTGCCCTTCCCCCCTCACAACAAACACCCTGTGAGGTAGGTGGGGCTGAGAGAGCTCCGAGAAGCTGTGACTAGCCCAAGGTCACCCAGCTGGCGTGTGTGGGAGTGTACAGGCTAATCTGAATTCCCCAGATAAGCCTCCACAGCTCAGGCGGCAGAGCTGGGAATCAAACCCAGTTCCTCCAGATTAGAAACATGAGCTCTTAACCTCCTACGCCACTGCTGCGTGTGGCGGACTCTATTCTGATGAACTGGATTTGTTTCCCCACTCCTCCACATAAAGCCAACGGGGTGACCTTAGGCTAGTCACAGTTCTCTCTAAACTCTCTCAGTCCCACCTACCTCACAAAGTGTCTGTTTTGGGGAGAGGAAGGGAAGGAGTTTGTAAGCCACTTGAAAACTCCTTATGGCTGAGAAAAGGGGGGCGTAAATCCAAACTCTTCTTCATTCCATGGTTTCACCTTTTGGACCCACTCCACACAGGCCATTAAACATGGTTTTAGAATGGGAAAAATCCATTTGGGGGGGCACTTGGCACAGATCACGCCCCTAAAGCAAGTCTGCCCCATGTTATTTTTCCCAAATCCGGTGTTTTTAGAATCACGCTATTTGCAAGTCTTTTGAAAAATCCCAGGTTGCAGCCACTTGCAAGTGAACGGCTGGGCAGGAGGTGCTTTATTTGGTTGCGCTTTCCCTTTAAAAAATGTTTGCCATTTACATCTGCGTAGCCCCACAGGTGCAGATGGTCGTATTGTGATATCATGAGATGTCAGCATGACTGGGGGGGGGGGGGGGTTCATTTGGGCATGCCTGTGTAGCTATGCATCAATGGGAGGTAAATTAAAAAAATAGATGTGCCTCTGTATGAAGGTCCAATAGCAACCTGCGTTGTTCTCGTGGGCTTCAATTACTGTCTGCACGGATGCATGTGAATGCAAAAACAGGAAAACAGATTACTTTATCCCCGGCTGCAACCCATTATACATTTGCTGTGCGGAAAAGGCCAAAGTTTGAGTGGAATGACATTATTTCCAAGCTTTTTCCCCAAATAGTGAAATCGCACCACCGTGCTGATGGTAATTTTTTACATAATTTTTGTCCTGCTGACTGACAGAACAGTGATGGGGAGGAGACCGCAAGTGGGAGGTCTGCTGCCATAGTTGGAGACTTGGTTACCCTAACTGAAGATATTTCTCTGCAAATTATGGCTCTTAATGCTTCATCTCCTGCTCATTTGTCTTGTGGCCTGTTTGCCAGTTATAATCATCACAGCTAATGCTCAAGAAACTGGTAGCAAATCGTTCTGTTTAAACAAGCCAAGTACACATCCACAGTGTCATTCTGCCTTCATAAGAACATAAGAACTAGCCTGCTGGATCAGACCACAGTCCATCTAGTCCAGCACTCTGCTACTCTCAGTGGCCCACCAGGTGCCTTTGGGAGCTCACATGCAGGAGGTGAAAGCAATGGCCTTCTGCTGCTGCTGCTCTTGGGCACCTGGTCTGCTAAGGCATTTGCATTCTGAGATCAAGAGGATCAAGATTGGTAGCCATAGATCGACTTCTCCTCCATAAATCTGTCCAAGCCCTTTTTAAAGCTATCCAGGTTAGTGGCCATCACCACCTCCTGTGGCAGCATATTCCAAACACCAATCACACGTTGTGTGAAGAAGTGTTTCCTTTTATTAGTCCTAATTCTTCTCCCCGGCATTTTCAATGAATGCCCCCTGGTTCCTGTATGTCCCCCCACCACCACCTGCCACTGCTACCCCAGGGATGCTGCCACTTCCTCAACTGGTTCCCCTGTCAATTTAAAGCTGAAATAATTCAGTCAGCCATTGTATTTCAGGGAGGAAAAAAATCATTGGCATAAATCTCAAGAGTTGAGGAAGGTTTTGACACATATCTGCAACTAACCAGAAAGTTGGGAAACTCAGTGTATTTGTTTTTAAAAGCCACGTAAACCTTTGTGGTGTTTAAAAACCACACGAGTCTCTGAAAAGCATGCAGATGTTTGTTACTACGTGGACAACCAAACAATTTACCCCTTGATAAATAGGCCCGTGTGCCCATTTTGGATTTTAAAAATATCTGCTGATTCTTCTCGCCTCCACTTCTTCTTGGACTCTACAGATGCTCTTATTGACAGACCAGGTTTTCGCTGCAATTGGTGACCGATTATGAAATATTCCTCCAAAGTAATACACCAAGGTCTGGCCCACTTAACCTCCAGGAAAGCAAACATAGGACTGGCTATTCCAATGAAAAGTAACACTTGGCAACAATAGCTGTACTGAGTTTTGAGCCAGGCTGGGTTTGTCCTTAATCAAGCAGCCCTTGAGAGGTTGTTTTGAGTTGACTTACACAGTTGGGGGCAGGGCGAGTTAATTACATAAGCAAATGCAGTTAATTCTTCAGATCAGTATAATAAAATCTTCCTTAAGCTTCATTCTAGGGTGACAGGGCAATGGCTATTTAATGAAACTGCACCTCAAAAGAAAAAAATAATCAGTGGTGAGACTGACAGTCTTCAAGCAGCAGCTGGACAAACACTTTAGACTGCTCCTAGGGGGTTGGACTAGATGGTCTGTATGGCCCCTTCCAACTCTATGGCCGTTTCCGCATGGCCACGCTGGGGATTGGGTTGGCGTACATGACGTACATGACGCCGACCCAACCCCCCCGGGACCGTTCCCACGCAGGCTGCGCCGTCCCCCAAATGCCTTACCGTGTCCTCTGGCCTCCGGTGCGTCGCACAGGCTAGGGGACACGCCCCCCTGCCTCTCTTGCTGACAGCTTCGGAGAGTGCGCCCGGGCAGGGGGAAACGTCTCCCCTAGCCTGGTCACAATGCGCCGGAGGCCAGAGGACATTATAAACGTTTGAAAGAGGAATGGCGCCTTCCAGCTTGAGCTTGCTGTTTCCCAAAACCACCAGCTCAGGGAGCGAGGTTGGCTAGCTCTTGACTTCGGCGCCCGGCTGGGGGGGGGGAGTGAGGGCGGCGCGGCTGCAATGCAGCTGTGCCCCCCATGCAAACAGCTCCCTAGGGACAGTGTTTTTGCTGTCCCTAGGGCGCTGTTATTGGCCTGTGTGGAAAGGGCCTATGTTTCTAAGGCTTTCCTTGTGTCTGCAGTCATGTGGCTTGATTGAGCATCAACTTGGTTGCAAAAGTTTTAAAAATCTGTCAAGCATTTTAGTCTCATAATACAATAATATTCCAATTCTGCTAGAAAATTATTCTCCAAAAAGAAAAGGCTGGCTTTTTCAGGAGCCAAGGACTAAGAGGCACTTCACGGTCATCCCTTTTATTTATGAGGGTGGTTTCTGCCACTGGAATCTGTTCTTTTTTTAACTTGTTCAACATTCAGGGAAGCCAAAGGAAAAATATGATTTCTAGAAGGTTACTTCGTACTTATAAAAGGTGCTCGCCAAAGCTCCAGTGATTCTGCTGTAACATTTTACTGCGCTGCAGCTACACATTGCCATTTGCAGTTATACGAACTATTGCAAATTTAAAAAGTGAAGAAATAGCATAAAATATATTACCGTGAGAGAAATCAGAGATGGGAAGGCACCTGAAGTTATAACATTCTTAATTTTAAGTTGTTTTAACTGCCATGAAAATGACAATTCACTGCAAAGTTTATTAAAAAAGTTTAAAAATTTATAATTTATAAAAATTGATTTAAAAATTGATTTTGGGCAAATGGGGAGGTGGGGAGGCTGGGCTCAGGTCTAAATAGGCCGCCCGGCCCCCACCTCCCCAGGTGATGTCAGGGTGCCAAATGTCACTTCCTGGCACCCGAGACCTACCGGGCCCCGCGTTGCTGGCAAGCTGAAGCCTCACAAGTCCAGAGGAGCTCACGAGGCAGGGGGGGAAGAGGCAGCACTATGGAGGCTGTCCCTTCCCCATCAGGAATGGCAGCCGCGGTAAGTCACAGCTGTTCTTTAGGAAGCAGAAGGTTCTAGGTTCAATCTCTAATGGAGGTTTTTTTTAAAAAGTAAAAAAATAGAATACCGGTAACACACTAAACAAAAATGTTCCTCACAATAAGCGTTCCATATGAATTAGAACAGAGGCCAACCTGAAAGGGCCAGATCAAACAAAACCAAAAGTGTAGGACTTCAGGTGCCTTTGTACCAATGTCCAATATTTGGGCAATGAGAAAATAGAGCTTGAGCTTCTAATGTAGAAAGAAGGTGATTTGGTAGGTATTACAGAGACTTGGTAGGATGACTCCCATGGCTGGAATGTAGTAGCGGATGGATGAGTTGTTCAAGTCAATTTCTAAGCCTTTCCATTGTAGATATAAGAGAAAAGGCTATCTTCTTTCCCTCTCTCTTTGCTCCTGCTGCCTCTGGAAGAGGCGTGACAAAAATAATGGTCCTAAATTTTGGAGACCTGGAAAAAACCTGGAAAAAAAATCTCAAACCTTTAGCAACATTTCCGAACAATCAGTACAACACAGACCTACCGGTACCCAAAATCCAGATCTGAAATTATTATGAGAATTTTTGAAGTGCGTAGCCTCAAATCTCCAGCATCACCACTTAAGAAAATCAGGTAGTAGACAATGTGAAAGACCTAAAACCCTGGAGACCTTGTGGCAGTTCAAGTAGACAGTACTGATCTTGATGCATCAATGGTCTGATTCAGCTTAATGAATTCATTGGTAGAGATGGTGACATGTTTGTACATAAAACAGTTCCTATTCTTGTGTGAGACTTCCATATGGAACTTTAATGCGGGATAAGAATTTGAATCCAGATTTTCCAGATTCCAGCCCAACAAACCACCCCATTTGACATTCTTTTATATAGAGAGTGATGCAGTCATTTGAAACAAACTTAAAGCATATGATACAGGTAAAATAGAGTTAAACACAGAAATCAATCAGCTGACTTCATTGACTCATTGAGTCATTTTGGTGTTTCCAGTCTTCACAGTCCAGGTGTATATGGTGCTTCATCCTTGCTGGTTCTCAAAAGTTCACGTAATCCACACGCTTAGCTTCTCATGCTTATCATGGGAGGTCCTATATCCTTAGAACAAAGAGACCTGATTTATTCCAGGGCATACTAGCACACCAACCAGGAAATCACTGTCTGGCTAAGGTCAAGAAAGAAAGTTATTCAATCTGGTTGAATGAGAATGAGCGATGGGAAGGACTGAGCCTAGTCTGTTTTTGTCAGAGCTGTATATGAAGTGCTTCAGTTCAGAGGAGGCTGAAAACAAAGGAAAAGTAAGATAACAGAAAGGTAAGATAACAACCATAACCAATAGTCTTTCTGCTTTGGTCCTTATCTTGATATTGTATTCATGTCAACAGAGTGACACTAGACACATATTGGTCATGCATCGAGATTGTCTACTATACATCTGTACAACACACCAAGTTTTTCCTTGCCTAGATACCTAAGACTTAAAGAAGATTGCCCACAGATGTTGCCAAGATAATACAGCCACCTTCCTCATTTCCTTTCCAGTCTGGTTTATAGGCTGAAGTGTAAATCAGACAGACAGGTAATGAATTTAGGCTTCAGAATAGTTTCCAGACTCCCTTTGATGAAAAAAAATCACATTGTCTGAGTATAACAACGTTTTTCTGAAAGCCACAAATTGATTGAAATGTTGGCGGTCACCATTGGGTGGCATGAAAAATGTCAACAAAAAATGAAGAGAGGAAGAGGGGTTAGAGATAGACCTGACTATTTCATGGTGAAGCCTACCTGATATGAAAAGAAGTAAGCAGGCAAAATTAACTGGGAGTCTAAGTGAGAGGGGACAGGATACAACGGCAACAATTCATCATTTAAAAAAATTATGAATCACTCCAATAATTAAAGATGAGGGGTAGATCAATGATCTTGATCTTGACATTGTTACAACTTTATATCTTTAATGATGGATACATTTTTGTATCAAGAAAATAGAAAGTCAGAAGAAAACTTGTGACCTTTGATGAGATACAAGGAAAAACTGTGCCATATCTAATTTCATGTAGATACAGGAGATTAGGGGCTCAAGACAGAGTTGATTCCTGTTTCTTTTGTATGGACCAGGGGACTGTGTACCAGTCCAGAGTTCCATTGAATTCACCAAAAATTTGAAAGCTTAACTATCAAAAAATCAGTGAGTAGATTTTTTATGAGTTAAAGAGAAGAAGAAGAAGAGTTTGGATGTATATCCCCCCTTTCTCTCCTGCAGGAGACTCAAAGGGGCTTACAATCTCCTTGCCCTTCCCCCCTCACAACAAACACCCTGTGAGGTAGGTGGGGCTGAGAGAGCTCCGAGAAGCTGTGACTAGCCCAAGGTCACCCACCTGGCATGTGTGGGAGTGAACAGGCTAATCTGAATTCCCCAGATAAGTCTCCACAGCTCAGGCGGCAGAGCTGGGAATCAAACATGGTTCCTCCAGACTAGATACACGAGCTCTTAACCTCCTACGCCACTGGGGTTTTTTTTAGGGGAGGGGGTTAGGAAATTGTTCAAAAATCATGCCTTTTTCTCCTATGATCCTATGTGGTGTTCATTATTTATACGGTCATCAACCAGAAATAGATACAAATACATAAAACAGAGTTCCCCAGTGTGGTGTCATGGTTAGAGTGCCGGACTGGGAGACTGAGGCTGGAATCTTCACTCTGCCAGCGAAGCTTGATGGGTAACCTTGGCCCACTGTCCCCCTCAGCCTGACCCATCTCACAAGGTTATTACGAAGATAAAATGGAAGACAGGGAAATTATGTAAGCTGCTTTGGGTCTCAAAGTACAAATAAAGATGTTGTTCTTTTGCTTCTTCAATCCCCTCCAACTTTTCCGGTTGCAATGTATGACGCTATTCCATGACCAGAAGTTAAAAAAAGACACTGCTGCCCATAAAGGCAGGCTAAGAAAGGTGCTGTGACTCACAAACCACATTGTGGGTGTTATTATATTCAGCAGCATTCAGGAAGATGAGTTCCACAGCACTACTAATGAAATGTGCAGATGATGCTCTGTTAAGAGGTGTTGCAGACAGCAGTGAAGACAGGAAAGTAGTCCCCCAAGACTCTGAAATGCACAAGATATAAGCTGGAAGGAGCCAAGGGCCACTTAAGGCTCAAACAGTGCATTTTGAGTCCCCCCAGGAATATGGCAAACAGATTTTTCATTGAAAAAAAATGAGAGGGAAAACTTGTAAAACCAATAACAGAACTGTAACAGCAGTGGCCAATAAAATACAAGCCATCAATGCATCAAATCACACTGGAAAACCACATGTATGACAAATATAGGAATCACATACAGAGGAATTGACATGGCATGTCAGGCTGATGATTCCTAAATGCTTTCTGAAGGCCTATAATGTAAGCCACTGGGCCCCAGTGCAGAAGTGTCATTCCCCCTTTGCCAAATCATGCACCTTGTAAGCAGAGGTGGGATCCAACCAGTTCTCACCACTTCTCTAGAAGTGGTTACTATTTTTTTCTGAGTGCCAAGAAGGGGTCACTAAAGCAACCTCCCTGCCCAATAGGGACTGGAGGTGCGTGTGTGCGGCGGCGCCATTGTTTGAATCCCACCACCATCGGAACCTGTTATTAAAATTTTGGAATCCCACCACTGCTTGTGAGCTTGTGTGCATGCCCTCTGCCTTCCCACTTCCAGCTCAAATGTGGATTTCCTCTTTCTGTTTTCTTATAAAATACCTCTTCAGTAGCCATTTGTGGGTAAAAAATCTTGTTTATCTCCTCTGGCCATGGGGGCGTGTCCAGTGGTGTGATTCAGCAGGTTCGCACCACTTCGGCAGAACCGGTTGTTAAATTACTTGAATCCCACCACCAGAACCGATTGTTAAATCATTTGAATTCCACCACTGGGCATGTTCCCTGGCCTCTGCAACATGACGAAGGCAACAGGAGGTAAGAGCCATTTGGGAGCGGCGCAGCCTGTGCGAAGGCTGGGCCGTCGACTGACCACCCAGTGGGACCGTCTATGCAAACGGTCCAGGGGGTGCATCAGCATAAACTATGCCGATGCACCCCCGCTCAGCTGGCCATGCGGAAATGGCCTAAGACAGTCTGCAACTCATTTATTTAACATTCTCTCAGAACTACAACTGATCTTTATACTATAGAAATCAGTACTAATGGAGAAAATGGCTGCTTTTGAGAGTGGAATCTAGGCCTTATATTCTGTTGGGATCCCTCTTCTTCTCAAACCCCTGCTCCCCAAGTTCTGCTTCCAAATATCCCCAACTTGGAGCTGGCAACTATAAATTTAAAGTGGCACTCCAGTGGGGAATCTTTGTGTATGAACAAGGTTTGTCTAAAGTTGTAGATATCCAAAACAGATATTAGAAGCTGTGAACAAAATATCGTCCATGAAACTGCATATTTCCAAATCCAGCACTAAATCCAAACATTCTTTGATAACACAATGTATTTCAGCCCCTAAATACATTTTAAGAACTATTTGTTCAATCTTACATTAAAAATATATTCATTTGATTATTTATACCCTACTTTTTCCCATTACAAATTCAAATTTAAAACATAATATGTAATAAAACTGTAATGACTCCTTCACCCTTTTAGATGGCTGTAGTCTCCAATCCATTAAAAACTTTGGCCAAAAAAAAGGGGGGGGGTCTTTCAGTGCCTCCTAAATGCTTCTAAATATGGCACCTTAGGAGCCCTTTCAATTGGGTCAGAGCTATGATGGAAAAAGTATGAGTGCAGGTTGATGCTAGGCAGGCTGTCTTAAGCAGGGAACCATTAATAGGCAGTAGCCCCCACCCCAATGATCTTAAGCTGCTCAGCAAATGCCAACTCTATTCTCTGAAGCACAAATAGATCCAGTCCCTCCAAAATATCAGCCTTCTCAACCAGCTGCAGCTTCTTCCTCCCGATAACATAAGGACAAGCAGCTACCTTATCGTTGGGTGAGTAGTGCATGCGTGAATGGCCCAGTCTCTATTTGGCTCATTCCACACATGCAGAATAATGCACTTTTAAACTGCTTTCAGTGCTCTTTGAAGCTGTGCGGAATGGCAAAATCCACTTGCAAACAGTTGTGAAAGTGGTTTGAAAACACATTATTTTGCGTGTGCGGAAGGGGCCTAAGTCTTGGGATCTGCATTTGATGCTGTGGAGTGGTCAAACAGGATCCAAATACAGCCCCAGCATCCACAAAGTTCATAAGATCCGAGATTTCCCCATGATGTCATATGAATAGCTGTCATTTTAAGTCAGAAACAATCTGGTATCAAAAGCAGTCAAAGGACTTTTTGATGGTAACTCTTCTGCATGGGCTTTGCTTCCTCCTTCTGGGGTTGAAAGCTGTAGCTAGGTTTGGATGATAGATGGCTGAATCATGGCCAAGGACAGCAACCTATTCATTTTGTATTGTGATAGATTTGTAAATGTGGGACAGTTGCACATTCTTGAGTTTTCTGGCTTACCAAGACTAATACAAAATGTTACTATAACCCAATATAACGCAAGCTTGGATTAACCAATAAATGACACCAATGAGTTTAGAATTAATGTAATTTTTGGCAAATAGCTCAAACATAAAGGGAAAGTATATATATTTCCTGGCATCTTCCATAATTTTCATTTCAGAAAAAGTTTTCAGAAAGAGGAAATACAATCCAGAGCCTTGAGTAATCCTGCAAATCAGCTTGCTGTGTTTTCCAGTAGTTACTGCAGTGTAGTCACCTTTCAGTCGTCACTTTTTCTTGCCTCTCAAAAGTTTCTGTCCTTGAGGTGTCAGATTAACACTCCTCTCAGAAGACAAATTGTTTGTGGGTACACTGGACATGTGAGAGCCATTAGATAGTGTGATCTACATTCTTGAAAAATGAAAAGTTCTAGGCAACATTACATTTTATAAATGCAAGATGTTTATTATTACAGCACCAGCAATAAATGTTTAGAAACTGGAGAGGGTTCACAATAGTTCTGACTAGGAACATATGACTATGGAGCCATTGAATTTTGGCATGCAATAAAAGGGTCTGGAAGCTATTATGCATTTAGCTCTCAATGAGCATTTAATTATATCAATAGAAGAACACAGTTTCTTTTGCGTGCTTTGTGATGAATGTCTTCATTTATTCATGTTACATTGAATGATAGATGAGCTCAAGCCAGATGTGGGAACTCATTTGCAATTTGTTTACATTAGTTTGGGGCGGTTCTTTTAAAAATTCATAGACACTACGGTTGACCATCATGGGAGTTAACTAACTTCCAAAGATCCCCCCCCCCCACTTTTCAATGTTTTCTTCTGCAAGGAAGTATCATAACAAAATGCAGCCTAGATCAAATGATGGTGTAGGTATCAACTCCTAGGACTAGGGGTGGACAAAAAAAAGTCAGTGTTTTTCAGGTTCAGGATTATTTAATTTTTGTTTACTATCATAGCTCTCAGTTCTTTAGCTGGTTGTTGACCTTTCATTACAATTCAAGCCCTACCCAGAGGCCTATAATGTTGTAATGTATCAGTGTAGTATTTGTGTGGATCCCAGCAGGGCTGCCTTTTGAATTTGACAGATGTTGATTTTGTCAGTGATGTTTTTGTCAGTTGTTGTTTTTATTGTCATTAATTTTAATGTCACAGCTGCCAGTTCTTTAGCTGGTTGCTGGCTTTTCGCTACAATATGAGCCTCACCCAGAGGCCTAGGAAGTTGTAATGTATTGGCATAGTATTCTGATAGTTTTTGGATCTTCTGTTCCAGTTGAATTTTCCACTTTAATTTTGACATTTGATTAATCTTGGGTTTAAGCATTCCAATGCCTAGTTCTCAAGTGACCACTACAGCTGTACTGTATATGAGCTGATTGGTTTGTTTGATGGAAGTTATTTCAGTTGTCATCAGTGCCTTGTTCACATCCCTCATTATGGGTGCCAGGTCTTTTTTGGGCACCATTTCAATGCTGGCAGCAGTTGTCTTTCTTCATTTGACTGTGTATACTTAATGATCTTTTCACTTAGTCCTTTTTTGTCTTTCAGCCAGCTCATCAGTTGTTTCCATGGTGACTTTCTCTGGTTGTTGCACTATTATTTCCTCTCCTTTGCTGGCATTTTCATCTGGCAATTCTACTATTACATCTCCTGATGTTTCTGGAGTATGTACTGTTCTTTCTCTGGTGTTACAATTGATTTCTTTTCACAATTTTTCTGAATGTCTTCCAATTCTATCTCTGTAAACACTTTATCCCATAGGATGAATTGCCTTGATCTGCCAGTCTTTGCTCAATGATATTTGATATTGTTGTGTCCACAGTTTATACATTCGCTTCAAGTATCCTACTACACAAAAGGTATGCATACACATGCGCAGTGTACCTTTCCTATTAATGTTAACCGCAGGAACTTTGAGGATTAGATCCCAAATATGATGCCCAGAACTATCAAGTTAGTAATGAAGCCCCACAAAAGCAGAAATCCACATTCATCCTAGTCTTGTAGGCAGTTCAAAGCATCAAGAGTCATATCTGAATATCCAGGTGAATTCCAAAAAAGCCCCACCCCAGTCTATATGAGTTTGGTTCATTGTCTTCTTGATAACATATGAAGCTTTGAATTGTTGTTTTGAGCATATTGTTCTTTCCCATTTTAGAGTGTGGCTTCAGGGAAGGATTACTAATATGAGAAGAAATTATATGGTCAAAGATGCTCTGAATTCTGTATTGATCGTAGCATGACTAATCATTGCTGGTAGCCCTTAGGAGAGAGTGGGTCAAATTCCTGTTGACTGGATCTTGCCCTTAGGTGATGGAATTCTGTGTTCATTTCAGCTCTACACTGGGCAGTGATTCATTTACTACTGGCTCTTGCACTGCTTAATATTTGAGCTCATTTCACTCTACTTCATGACCCTTTGTGCAGCCTCTGTACCACAGAAACTTCAGCAATAATAAATTTTCCACTTAACAACAGAATAAAAATAGTAAACAAACTCTTTTCCTTCTTCCTTTAGTCTTGGGATTCAGCATTTTCTCACAAGAACATTTTTTTTAAACCTTAAATTTCTGTAAAGAAAATGACAAACTTACTTTATTGCCTCAACAAGCACTCTCCCTCTCAACAGGGTACTGAAGCAGACTTATAAAATATTTTCTTCTGTTAATTTGTCTTAGCATTGTTGTGAAATCTTACTCAGATTGTGTTGAATTCTCCCATTATCAGAAATCAACTTCCTCTCAACCACTGGGTTTCAATAGAGGTAGTATGTAGCATGGTGCTTGATAATATCATAGTGCTTTCCCCCTTAACCTACCATATGTGTATGTGAGTGTGTGTGGTGGAAAGTGCTGTTGAGTTGCGGGTGACCTATGGTGACCCTGTGGGGTTTTCAAGGCAAGAGACATTCAGAGGTGGTTTGCCATTGCCTACCTCTGCATAGTGATCCTAACAGGGGTCTGCAACCTGCAGCTCTCCAGATGTTCATGGACTACAATTCCCATCAGCCCCTTTGGGCCATGGTGGCAGGGCCATGGTGGCAATTGGCCACGGTGGCACCATGGTTGCGCCATGGTGGCACCATGGTGGCAGGGGCTGATGGGAATTGTAGTCCATGAACATCTGGAGAGCTGCAGGTTGCAGACCCTGACCTAGACTTATTTGGCAGTCTCCCATCTAAATACTAATCAGGGTCAATCCTGCTGAGCTTCTGAGATCTCACAAGATCAAGCTAGGAAATTGTATTTTTGTTCCCCTCTCTCTCTTTATATTTATGTATATGTGTGTGTATGTGTGTGTGTGTGTGTGTGTGTGTGTGTGTGTGTGTATTATATGAAGTATCATTCCAAGATACCGCTTAGGTAAATCAGTCTGGAGGGCCTCACATTTCAATAATATTTCTCCTGTGCTAAGGGACTTTGTTATATTTGTAATATTAAAAATGCAGTGAAATTGTGATATTAAAAATGCAATAAAATTTGTGATATTAAAAATGCAATGAAATTGTTCCACAAACCCATGAAGGACACGAATGTCAATTAACTACTGAGCTAGTAAGTTTGACTTACCAATGTATGAATTACATTATCACATGGAAATTATTCAAATATTATTCGGTTGTTATATAACTAGAAAATTAAATTTGCATTCTTCTAGTATAAATGCACATTCCTGACAACTACTAAATTGCATCCCTCCTCCTGGATTTTGCAAGTATTTAAGAAGAGGCCTGCCAAAATGATAGGCAGCAACAATGAAAAGACAGTGAGCTACAGTACTCCACTGGAGCCGCTGGAGAAAGGGCCATGAATTAGAAAGCTGGATCCTCTTTAAGAGCAGACTGTATCTTGTTCTCTGACTGACCTTAGTCACTTGAATCATTGTGGAAATTGTTCCTGTCCATCGGAGACTTTTCAGTTATTAATTTCTATGGTATCTAAACTCCATTTTATTTTGTTTTAATTTTCATGGTATCTGGTACTGTTTCTCAAGCTTCCAGATTGTGGGGGAATACTAACAGCTACCTTTATATATGTGATATATGGTGTCTTACAGTAGAATCCTGAGGAGAACTACACAAGGTGGTAAACAAACTTAGAAGGGTGTAACCATGCTTAGAATTGATCCGCTAATTATTTTGCAAACCCTTGTTTGGCAGCCCAATCCAGAGCCACCAGAGTCCAAGGACGGCACCACTGTGGCACTGCCCTGCTGCCTCCAGAGAGCTTTCCAGTGGTGCAGGGAGAAAGACAAAGTAAAAAAAACCAACACTGGAAAGACCTCCATGGGGCTTAATGGACTTATGCCACCCAAAAGGGTGGGGTATGTCCTAGACCCAGGATGTTGTAACTAGCTGCAAACCCTGGTTGGATATCCTGTCCACCCCCGCCCCACCACCTGGCATCTGATTTGGACACCAGCACAGCTCTGTGTCAGCCCGGACCTCCGGGTTTGGCTGCCACAGAGATGAGGGTCAGCTGGAAGCTTGCACCTTTGCCCCCCCTGGTTCAAGTGCCCCTTGTGCCAGCGGAGAGAACAAATATGTTGGCACAGCCCCACACCACCTCTGCCAATGGATTCACTCACCCACCCTTACCCCAGATTGTACTGTTAGAGGATGGGGCTTCTTTTGTTCCAGGTACTATATCTAAGTGTTTTATCTAAGCACTATATCCTTCTTTTGTGCCAAGCACTATATCCACGCTGATCTGTTCACCATGATGCCATATGTAATAACTTTTCAATTTTGCTGCTTTTGTGGCAACCCTTGAATTTTGCTGCCTTTGAAGTCCAATCTTGCACGTGCTGTCAGGATCACAGCGCAGAATTACGATAAAATCCTGTTTTATTTCTGTTGTTTCTATCAAATCAAAAAAAGCAATTTGGATCTTGAACGTTACATTAGTCTTTACCATATCTTCTCTCTTAGACAACAAATACAACACTTGATTAAAAACGAGTTTTATCTCTCAGTTCTGAAACCGCTTGGAGATAATTTTTAAACAATATCATCCAGCATTTCATTCCAACTTGGGTAACTGTTTCAGTGTCGATTTTTTTTTGCTAAGAAATGAAAAGATAATGAACCTTAATTTTCATCTCTAATATAGTCCCCTAAGGACAATTGTGATAAAAAGCCATTATCTTCTTTGAAGATAGCTAGTGGGTAGATTAAAAATGACTGCAATTTGAAAGGCAAATCCTTAATCCCAATCGTACTTAATATTGTATGTGATCTTAATAATTATTTAAAATTAATAGTTGCCAACTAAGATATCTGGTAGTAGGACATAGGGGAATACATCCTTCTTTACTTCTTTGAGAAAATATACAAAATGTGTTACAATAGGGAAATACAAACCCATAGAGGAAAATGGTCACTTCTCTACAATCTTACATGTCAAACATAGGTAAGGGAGGAGAAGATGACCCTCAATATACTTACAGCGGCCCTGTTCTATAATACAAAAAGGTCTTAATTCTTGTCAGGCATTCTGTAGCAACACTTGAATTTCGCTGCCTTTGAAGTCCAGTCTTCCACCTGCTCTCAGGATCACAGCACAAAAATGCAATAAAATCCTGTTTTATTTCTGTTTCAGTAGCTGTTGTTCTTTTCCAGTATTTCTCATTTAACAGCCACTGTTTCAGAACTCTTACAAGGGGGTTATATTTTACTTCCCTATAGATATTTAAAGAAAGTTATATAAAAGCATAACATCGCACATTTTATATTTTATATTGCCTAATATTGCTGCTGCTGCCACACTTTGTTTCCAAGAACTGGCTATCAGAGTTATTGCTATTGTGGACAATATTCTTAGCAAATAAAATATGTTACAGCTTAACCGAGTGTTAACCAATAAAGCAGCAAAGGGGCCTGCTGAGATTAAGTAGCCCCTAATTGCTTGAATAGATTTTAATATTATCTTTCAGAATTGCTTAATACCATCACAATAATATCATATATGGAGAAAAATTTTGGTGGCTGCATGAATACGTTTTATCAAGTGCAGATGGGAACTATGTACACAGTACTTGATAGAGATCCCCCCCCCCGCTAAATGCAGTATTAAAGTGTGAAAAGTGTTCTCTAAACATCTGGGGTACATTGCAAAGTATCATGCAGGCCTACACATGCAGGGGTGGCTTATCCACTAAGCATAGGTATCAAACTCACGGCCCTCCAGATGTTATGGAATACAGTTCCCATCATCCCCTGCCAGCATCATGCTGGCAGGGGATGATGGGAACTATAAATTCCACATATGGAGGGCCATTAATTTGTTCTGTGCACTAAAGGCTCCCTGGGCAATCTTCTCTGAGTAGCGAAGGGGTATCTACCAGAGAGCTAGGGTTGTCAGACTCCAGATGAGGCCTAATCCACTGAAATATCTAGTGGCATTTGGGCAAAGAAAAATGGTTCTTTGATTATGGGGGATAGATGGTTCATGTTTTTAAGCAGGAAAAATCCCACCCCCTCTTAACACCTCATAGAGATCTCTAGCATCACTCTAGCATCACTTTAGCTAGATCAGGGTCTGCTACAGCCCAGTAAGCTGACAGAGAAGAAATTGGAACTAGACTTTTCAGAACTGTGTCAATCATACAGTTACCTTCTGCAGAACAGCACAACATTATTATGAGATTTGACAGAATAAAAAAGGTACTTTTAAGTACTCAGTCAGCTGAAGCAGAAAAGATGTCCCCCCCAAACATCTCTTAAAGTACTAAAGTACTAAATTTGAAGAAATAAGCTCCCAGTTTGTAATTTTTATGCAATGCAGCCTGCTAGGGGACAAGGGAAAACACGTTACTCGGGTAAGTAGAGTTTCCAGGGAAAGGTGTTTGGCCCACTTACTAAAGTCCTGAAAAAGAAGAAGCAAGCCCCTTTGGACAGCAGTACTTTTGCTCTTCCTGAGTAAAGGAAATCTTTTGACCTGAGATTCCCAAATCTAGGAGGGGGAACTGGGGAAGAAAATATATTCTAGAAAAGATTTCTTCTCAACCTATCAGTGTTTCTGAATTAGTAATTGGTTTGGCCACCACTCCACAAGTGTTTCTTTCTAAGTGCTCTTTTAGCTTGGTCGACTTATCACATCCCTTACCAGTTGACCTGCTCTCCTATCATTACAAATATCTCTTAAGTGTTCTCCAAAGTTAGTGAACTCACCACTACTACCACTAGACAGTTGACTACTGAACAATGAGAATGGGGCTCTGAGGTTACTTTCTTGGAGCCTTGTGGGTTGGAAGGGATCCAGAGGTTGTTGACTGGTTAAGAAAATTCTTTGGATCCAGAGGTTGTTGACCCGTTAAGAGGAAACTTGGGAGCCGTGTACTTTTTCTTTTTTTGGGTACAAGACAATTATGCTATTGTAGGGATGTGGGGGTGGGGGTGACGGGGATATCCCCAGGCTGGGCTGGCATGTTTATTGGCCAGCTCTTGATGCCAAGGTTCTAGAAATTGATTGCAAGTCATCCTTAGTTTTACAAGTTCTTCTCATTGTTAACAGTCTGCCCTTTGTACTTATTTCTATTTATATCCCTTCTGCTAAATCAAAACATACTCTGTTTTCTAATTGGGCAGAATGATACTGTCTATTTGAAGAACTGTTTACAAAATTTCCTAGAGTTATTTTTTCTCGAGAGGGGATTTTATTACTAAGGTAGGCTCCTTAGATGAGACTGCATTTGGTAAAATTCCAGATTTATCTGTTGACCTTGTTTTACTGGGTTGCTTCAAAAGACGGACTAGAGATCACAAGATTAACCAAGCTGGAATTCTATTATTCAGTTTGGCCTAATAATGCTAAATAGATGGATGGGCCTTAATTTCCTTGGAGAGTTTACCATAATTTCTACAAGGATATGTAGTATTATAGATCATTGTTTAGTTAACCCTAATGCCCTTCCTTTAATCATTGATTTTGGGGTTGGCAAGTTTCTGGGACGTGACCATTTATCTCTGATAGCCATGCTCTATTTACTTGGTCCCCTTTGTTTAGCAAAAGGTCCAATCAATCAGTTGGAAATTCAAGAGAGGGGCTTGACAACCATTCGCCATCCCCCCCCCCAAAAAAAAACTGTGAAAAAATTGACTCCTTTTGAGTCTATGAAGAATTTTGGGGAGTTGTGGTTTTCCATCTGTAAGGGGTAGGTTTTTAAAGGTGGAGACACCAAAACTGCAAGGTGGCTTTAGGAGACTCTCTTGATAAGATCACCTAATATTGGTGAAGTTTGGTTCTGGAGGTCCTGTGCTTATGAGTTGCCAAAAGGGTAGCTTCCATCTCCCATTTTTTCTAATGACAAATGGGGGCTACCCCTTAGGGGAACCATAGCACTGGACCTTCTGAACCAAACTTTATCAAACCTAGCTAGTCTTATCAGGAGAGTACCCCAAAGCCACTCAGCAAGTTTAGTCCATCTTGAAAAATGCGCCCCCTCCAAACACTCCCAGAAATTTCCCAGTGTCTCTTGTTATAACTGACTCAGCTCCATTGTAGCCAAAGGGGAATATCTGGGTGTGTAGTATTCAGGGAGTACATTTCTAAACATTTTAAAGTCTCCCTCCAGTGTTATTCCAGGCCTGCTGAATTGCAAGAGCATTGGGGTGTGTGTGTTAGATCTTGTGTACTGGGCTGACCTTAGACAAGCTGACATGCAAGATCTTTCTGATCTACCTCCCCAATGCTCTTCCTGTCTATTTGGCTGCAAGAGCATGGGAGGGGTGTAGGTCTTGCATGCCTGACATGCAAGATCTTTCAGATCTCTTCCTCTGTCCACAATGCTTTTCCAGCCCCTTTGGGCTGGAAGAATATATGAGGGAGGTAGATCTTGTATGCCAGGCTGATCTAGATCAGTCCGACATGCAGAATCTGTCTCTTCCTCCCTCCTCTGTTGGCTTCCAAGGGGCAGTAGCATAGTGCCCATCGGGTGGGGGGCATGATGCCCCAGGCGTGTGCCTGTGCGGGGGCATGGCTAGGACGTGGCAGAGGCATGGGGAAAGGGGCACATGCATGCCCTGGGCACAGTTCCCCCATGCTCTGCCCCTGCCAAGAGGAAGGAGAAAAAGCCGGAAAAGCCTAACATTGGCATTTTCTGGACAGACACAATTTCCCGGGGGGAAACTGGGATCATACATACCAGGATGTTTGTATCTTGGTTTCTCCCTCTGCACAGCAGCCCGTCAGTGCATTCAGGCCAGGAGAAAGAACTCCAGGTGATTATGCATGGCCCCAGTATAGTTTTATTTTTCTCCCCAACGTTGCCACAAATGTGCAGCTTGTCCCGTTTTTCTGATGTTCTAATTGGCTGTAGGTGGCAAGGTTGGAAAAATAAATTGGTCCATCTCCCGCAGTGTTTGCATGAGAGTGGGAGCAGCATGGTTTTTTGACAAAGAACCACCAATTTATCATTTTTTTGAAACCCTGGGATAAGGGAAATCTCATGGGGTGGGCCTGAATGAGACCCAGAAGCCATGTGGAAGCCATGGCCAAACCAGGATGTTTCATCTCCTCATCCCAGGATATATGGTCCGTGCGGAAAACCACATTGTTTGGCTTTTTTGGCTCCAAGTGTATTCAGCCTTTCAAATACAACTGGGGCTTTGGGTTGGTAAAATAAAAAGGTGATATGGCTTTTTTGGAGGGATTACTGTGATTTGAGTTTGCCAAATCACCAAGCCTAGTTGAGTATCTCATAATTTGTGACATATGAGACAACTCTGGACCAAAATTATTTTCAGAATCTAACTATACAATACACTTCTCCTGTGGGATCTGACACAGTTTCACAGGGCCTGTAAGATGGACTTGTTCCTCCAGGCCTGTGGTTGAGGCAGTAATGCTATTCTATCCAGTAGGCCTCCCTTTCTCCCTTCTCCCTTAGCCTTAAAATTGTCTTGTCTATTTCTCATTTTAAACTTTTATAAATGTTGTTTCTTTTTAATTGTGCTATCTGGATAAATTGCTTATCAATTGTATTGTTGTGTTTTTGCTGGAAGCTGCCTTGGTCCTGTAAGACGAAGGGCAACCTATAAATAGAATGAAACAAACAAACAAATACGTCACTAGGGTGAGTCAACATATAAGACTCAGGGTTTCCAACCACCTGGTGGGGCCTGGAATTCTTCTGGAATTTCAACTGATCTCCAGGATACAGAAATCAGTTTACTGGGGAAAGTGGCTTCTTTGAAAGATAGTTTATGAAATTAGATCCCTATTGAGTCTTTCCCCTCCCCAAACTGCCCCAAATCTCCAGAAAATTCCCAGTGTGGAGTTGGTGAGTAATTCTGTTTCTTCTGATTTTGTCATTGTCATTAGACTTGGTCAATACCCTATAAATTCAGAAAAAAATTGGATTCAGATTTATTCGAGTATAAAATTATCTTTATGCCCGAATAAGACAAATAACATATTTGGATATACCTAAATACCGAAAAATTCAGGTCAGACTGATTTTTGGGGGGTAATTTTGGTGTTTTTTCGCTTTTGGCCTTCAGGGGGCGCATTTTTAAATCCAGCAGCACCACAATTTCAGGGTATCATCCAGAGACTGTCCTAATGATACCATCCAAATTTGGTGAAGTTTGGTTCAGGGGTCCAAAAGTATGGACCCCCGAAGAGGTTGCCCCATCTCCCATTGTTTTGAATGGGAGCTAACAAGAGATGGGGCTACCCCTTTGAGGGTCCATAAACTTGGGCCCCCTGAACCAAACTTAACCAAACTCAGGTGGTATCATCATGATAGTCTCTGGATGTGACCCTGAAATTTTAATGCCAGTAGCTTTAAAAATGCATCCCTAACATGTACCCCAAGAAATTTGCCCAGATTCTCTGCTTTGCAGTGCCTTGACTCCATTGTAGCCAATGGGGAATTTATGAGTGTGTAAGTAGGCTGCACATTTTTGAAGATAGAAGCATTAGACTTTCAAGGTGGCTCCAGGAGGCCCTCCTGGTAATAGCATCCAGGCTTGGTGAACTTTGCTTCTGGGGTAGGAGGAATAGGTCGAGAGAGTTCTGAGGTAGGAGGAATAGGTTGAGAGAGTTCTGAGAGAACTCAGCCAGCAGGTTTCATGTGTAGGAGCAGGTAAACAAAATACGCCTTTTGAGGTCCCATAAAATTGAACCCCCAGAAGCAAAGTTCACCAAGCCTGGATGCTATTACCAGGAGGGCCTCCTGGAGCCATCTTGAAAGTGAGTGCCCTCATCCCTCATTGTTTCCAATGGGAGATAACAGGAGATAGGGACTACCCCTTTGAGGGTCCATAACCTTGGACCCCCTGAACCAAACATCACCAACCTAGGGTGGTATCAGCAAGACAATCTCCGGATGACATCCTGAAAGTTTGGTGCCACTAGCTTTAAAATGACCCTCCCTGAAGGCTGAAACATAAAAACACCAAAAAATACCAAAAAAGCCTGAATGCCTTGCATTCGGATTCGTTCAGATTCAGACAGGACATATTCGGCTGATTTTGGTCCGAATATGCTGAAACCAGGATTCGGTGCATCCGAATTTCCACACCTAGTCCTGATCCAGTCCACTTTCATTCACTTACTCTCAGGATTGCAATATTTAAATGTTCCATTCTTTTATTTTACATTTTTTATTTTCTCTTGATTCATGTTTCTCCTGTTCCATGTTTTTATTACATTCATTGAACACTTTAGACTTTCTTTTTGCATCCATTCACAACTACAATAACTGGGGAGTGAAGGTGACCTTTGGGTTATTATAGAGTTGCCAGCACTGCCTTGGAAAATATTGAAAGAGAAAACAGAGGATCCAGAACTTTGCAGGAGTGGGGCTGTTGTGACTGACAGGTGGGAGCTATGTTTTCACAGAATGTGTATAGTGAAAGCAGATTAGCCCAGCAGTAAACTGTAGGAGCAGGGAATGAGCCAGGGAGTCCACAAACAGTTTGTACTAGTTATCTGTGCTAGCACCGAAGCAGGTCTTGTGAATCTTGGTTCCTTGTGCTCTGATGCTCAGCCAGCTCTTGATGCATAGGCCTGGGGGGGGGGGGGATCTTGACCTTAAAACTCTGGAATTCCCTCATTCAACAAATTCTGTTGATTAAAATTGACTTCATTTTTTTCAAAAGGATGGAATGCAAAGATGAATTTTTAATATTTTAAAATTCAACCATTTTTCTGGCTTCATCAGATGTTCTATTTCCCTGCAATTGTGAGAAAACCAACAGTCCTGCTTTTATGCAAACCCCTTTTTGTTTTAGGAAAGATCTAATGTGGAAAAGGAGAATGCCAGTAAAAATTCAGGTAACTTTTCTTTCTCTAAGCCCCTAAATATCTAGGGCCTCTTCCATACAGGCAATAAACCTGGGCTGGGGACAGGGAAAAACCCATTGAGGTGAGACTTCACACAGCTCCCACCCCTAAAGCGAGGCTGCCCCGCATTTTCCCTCCAAATGGGTTATTGGAGAATCGTGCTATCCATGATTCTCTTGTTTTAATGCATGTGTGTTTGAATGCCCTAAGTCTGATCTCTGCTAATATACTACACCTATTCAGTCTTGCTGTCTGAAGTACAGTAATAGGGAGGGGCAGCGAATACTTGTACTATCCCTAGTGTGCAATAGCTTACAATTATGAAATCGCAATAGATGGTTCCCCTTCTAGCTTGTAGGAGTGAAGTGTGAGAGCGAAGTGAGTGAGAGTCCCAATTTTAGTAATATGTTCTGCAAAGCAAGCATGAAAGTGAGAGTGAAATCTATTCCCTTTAAAATTTAAAGGAGGGGGAATGCTAACAGATATTTGGCATGGTCACTCTCTCTCTCCCTCCCCTTTCCCTCTTCTCCTGCTGCCTTTGGGGGAAATGGAAGGATTGAAGAAATGGCCCCATAGTTTTGAGGGCTTTCCCCAAAAACCCTAGATCTTTCTAAAAGATTGTTTAGTCTTTACATGAAATTAAAATCAAATATAAAATCATTGCAATACATCTGCATCATTCGATTTTACATCTTAAATTCCAATCATAATTTTTAAGGCTTAATAAATTGTTTGTCCTTATCCATATAGTCCTCAAAAAATTATGTAAGTTCAGGCAGCCTGGAGGGGGGGCGGATTGTGTTGTGGGACTGGTGGAGGGTCATGCCAATGTGTTTGCCCCCTCTGCCAGCATAAGGGGCACTCACACAGCTAGAGGGAGCAAAAATGCTGGCATCCCATCACTCCCAGAGTTCTGTGGCAGACAAATTTGGAATTCCAGGCTACTGCGGAACTACCTTCGCATCTGAGCAGACGCCAGTGCCGGGTGGTGGTCTGGGATATCCCTGGTGGTAGAGCCAACTTTAATCAACTTCTACAGGTGTTCTAGTCCAGGAATGCTGGCCCCAGACCCTGCAGACTTACACTGCATGAAAGTGGCTAACTATGGTCAGGACATGTGAAGGACAAGTAAGGGAAGGGACTGAAATGGACACGTACTATTTTTGAGAGTTTGCTTGTTTCAATAACAGAACTTTCACTGGCAGTTTTGTCAATTTCTAGCTAGCAGGTGAATAGGAAGATGGAGCAAACAGGCAATAGTTAAGCAGGGTAGTTTCATGCATATCAAAACCTCATCACACCATCTGTAACCACAAGAGAAAGCCATCTGATGGTAAAGAGTCATAAAATTTCCACAAAGACTAACATAATTAGCAGTGGGCACTAAAAGCAGCGTGAAGCTAAGTGGTCCTTTTGATCTTCATCTCAAAGTGTGTTATTGAGATTCCACAGTGTTATGCAGGGAGTGCAAATGCTTCACAGATCACATACCTACAAACATCTGATGCTCCATGTAATTGCTTTCAGATCAGATATGTTTTCGGTTTGTTGCAGCCCCTAATGAATATAGCAGTCTTTACCCCAACAGGAAATCTGGATGGAGCATTTGAGGCCAGCTTTCGTTATATCTTGTGGCTCACACAGGTTTGCCTTTAGACACTTCATAAATCACAGGCTAACATCTTAGAGAGTTTGAGACGCAGCATTTTTGCCACACAGCTAAATTGAGGATGCAAAAGGAAGAAAACAATTGCAATATGTTCTTCTTCAATAGAAGAACCTGAATGTCTCTAGTGACAGAGTACAGCTTTTGCATTTTACACTTGGTTTGAAATGAAGACTCTGCATGTGTGTGTTTCTGAGTGTGTGCGGAGAGGGGCATTACAATTAGCAGCAATGAAAATCTCCATATGTTGTTCCAAAACCATCCAGTCATACTTCCACTCATTTCTTCTTCCATGTTTAAAATGGAAAAGTCACCACAAAGTGACTTTCTCAACTTTTCTGTGGTAACATGATCCTATGACACCCCCATTCCTGTGGTAGAATGAAAAAGCAGCAGTCCATATTGTTACGGTCTAATGAACTGGATTTGTACAGCATGGGAGCCCTCATTGTAAGCAAATGAAAACTGATCAGAAAGGTCAAAGAGTGGTCAACCAGAAATAATTCTATGAACAAGATCTTGTTCTTCAATATGAGGATAAGGCCCTAGCTGTATCAACTGTATTGGAAAGAACAGACTGTGTAATGTGGCTTAACGCAAGCCAGGACCATGGTGTCTCAGGGGTGGCCAGTAGAGGGTGGGTAAAGGGCTATAGTGTCCTCTGTGATCTTTCCTTTGTCCACTTTGCTGCTGTCCCTTTGTTTCCCAGAATGCTGCTCTCAGGGACTCCTTCTGTGGAGAAATTGCCATGTCACTTTAGATTTCTCTAATTTTTAGCTGCTCTGGCTAGACGTAAGAGCCCCAGCTGTAAATTATGTTGTTTCTGACTCTAATGACTTTGTTAAATTAGCACCTGTTAGCAACAATGATTTTGCCAAGCTGACTCAGCAAATCTCTGTGGAAGAATTATTGGTCCATTTACGTCAGCTGACCAATCATTTTCCATATAATTGCCTTTCAGTACTTTGTTTAGCATTCTCTCAATCTACCTTTTTTTCATTCTGTTTCTATTACCTGTTACTCTGTACTGCCTGAGCATATCTGTGTTTCCTGCCTGTTATCTTGGTTGTTTTGAAGTTTAAGCTCTGCCGGCTAGTTTGGATTGTAATACTTTCGTTTTTGCTCTTTGCTTGTTTTGCTCTATAGGCCATGCTACCATTGTTTTATTGTGGTATTTTAACCTTGATTATTCCCTCCCATTGTTTAGTTTATTGAGAAGGTGTGGCTCTCAATAAATCCCAAAAATATTTTATTTAAAGTTTCAGCCTCTGAGTTTTTGTTGAGCATTTCAAAATCCTGACCCACGTTATGAGAAGTGGCAGTCAGCCTCTTTCTCTACACCTTCCCTCCAGTCCTTTCCCTTCCCTCTCTTCCTCGGTTCACCATGAAGCTTTCTACAATATCTCTCCATTCTAGCTTAGCTAGCTAGAAATCTTTACTCTGCTTATGTAGTATGGAGTTCTCTTGCAAAAAAAGTTCTTTGCGAAGTAACAAGGGTACTTTTGAAGGATTTGTGTTCAAGAAGCTCTGTGAGGCAAGATAGCTTGGCAACATGTATACAATTTAGTTGCAAGAAAGAAAATGTCACAATATACAGTTTCTTATGTCCCTTTGGTCAATGGGGTCTTCCAATAGCAACAATGGTTCCCAGCTACTCCATGTTTCCAGTCAAGTCCTCTTCCCAGCTGCTTCGTCTTTCTTTTTGATACTTTTCAGCCTGGTTAAGCACAGCTTTCCAGTAAGAGTAACCTCAGGCAATCAAACTGAGCAAGGTGACCAGTTGTGAATTGGGAAATACTTGGAGATTTCAGGATGGAGCATGAGAAGGGTGTGGTTTGGGAAGGAGAGAAGAAGAAGAGTTTGGATATATACCCTGCCTTTCTCTCCTGTAAGGGGACTGAAAGGGGCCTGCAAACTCGTTTCCCTTCCTCTCCCCTCAACATACACCTTGTGAGGTAGGTGGAACTGAGAGAGTTCTGAAAGATCTGTGACTAACCCAAGGTCACCCAGAAGGTTCATTAGACAAGAGTCCACCACTCATGTGGAGGAGCAGTGAATCAAACCCAGCTCTTCAGAAGCTCTTAACCACTACACATGCTGGCTCTTCAGTGCAATATAATTCCATAGAGTCCACTTTACAGCACAGCCATTTTCTCCAGCTGAACAGATCTCTGTTGCCTAGAGATCGATTATAATAGCAGGAGATTTCCAGCCACAACCTAGAGGTTGGCAACCCTAAAGCTGAGTCATCCATCTTGGCTCTATCACTTGCACATGGCACTTCCTTGTTGGGAAGGCAAAAATCCAGGAGGAAGTAATCCTGCAGACACTTTGGTGATGGAACCTAGCTGCCAGTGTGCTCAAAGATAGAACAAGATCACCTGACAATCATCCCCTAAGCCTTCTGGTGGGTGGGACAGGGAAAGGGGGTCTGGTGGCTGGGCACTATACTTCTCTCTTGTCATGTACTCCTCTTTCAACTACAGAGGCTTGGCTTAAAATAGGCTGGTGGTCAACCATACTACAAGTTGTTACAGAAACTTGTGAGGATATGAGCTGCTTGGTACATCTGCCACTTTCAGCATGAAACAATTTTGCATAGTTGAATGTGTCCTTTACGAAAGGAACCAGCAGCTAAAATAAATATGGCAAATGAATTACCTTTCCTCACTAAAAAGGTCATATTTGAGGTTCATTGCTGGTGCAAATAGTGAAGCACACACTGCTGGTCCCCACCTGCTAAAGACTGAACAGACACAGTCTTCACTGCAGTTAATCCATTTTGCTTGCAATTAATCTGTTTACAGAAAGTTTTGACAGAAAGGTTGATGAGTTCTTGGGGGCTGGAACTGCTATGGAAAAGAACAACTGTACACTGGAATTATGGCTGAATTTAACCCATATGATCAGTGTGCAAAAAAATATCTCATTGAAGTCAATGACAAAACTCCCATTAACTTTAATTGAGCCCAATTGCACCACCGGGATTTGAGAAAGCAGCAGTCAGTTATATGGAAACAATTGCTACCCAACAAAATTGCCCAGATTCTATTTTGACTTAATGCAGATGGACTTGCAGCCTTTTTTCCCCCTGTGCCACAATGCTTTGTAAGTTTTTTGAAACAGTCATAAAGCAGAGTTCACTGTTCCAGAATCAAGCCTCACCCTCTTCAGCATCAGAGAAGAAAGCTATTTCATACCCAGACGTATCAGGAATTCATCCAACTAACTTAGGAATTATGCCAGAAACTTCCAGGGTATTATTTCATACTGGAGGGGGAAGGTTTCTGGCTGATAGAGTCTAGGGATGTTGGATGGCTGCTGCAGTGGGCCCAGCACGGACTGCAAATTCCTGTCTTGTAGAAACCTCAGCAGGACTTTCCTTTCAAGGAATCCAACCTTATAAAACCAACTGGAAACTCCTCAGGGACCATGGGACGCCATTTTTTCACTGTCATTTAAGAACCATGAATACATCTTCAGAGTCTGTTTTGTAACACTCTGTGGGTTTTGTGGTAGTGAACATTCTAGAGGTTTTTGAACATGCCTAATGGGGCTAGGCAGGGGAAAGGGGGTCTGTTTGAGAGCAACTGTCCAACCAATGGCAAACAGACGACCTTTCCTCTGCCCTTATAGGAGGAATAATCTGCAGCATCTGAAGTGATCATTCTCATGATACACCAGTTTGTTTCCTTTTCTTCCCCATTATTTTTATAAAATACTTTCATGATCCAACAAATACATCTCCTGGCAGTGCTGGAGAAAACTGATGAAAAGAAACCATTTATGTGATCAGTCGTCCCTTTCCTTTGATTGTCCCCTTTGTGCTTCACTAACCTGGTAGGTTTACCGCCGGGTATTTGTTGAAGCAATGGAATGATTTTGAAGCAAAGGGGGAAGGAGTGTCTTTGAACCTTGGATTCTTGATTTTCAAATGAACCTTCATGTCTCGTGAAGAGAGCTTTGATTATTGAAAGTTCACACCCTGAAAATCTCTCAGATGCTCCTGGACTCGAATCTAATTGTTCATTTTATATATCACCATACTGGGGTGTATTCCTTTCTGTTAGCCTCAGTTTGAATTAGCTTCCTATATTTCATTCATATATATGCTCTTTTTTTGGAGCTGGTTAAATTCTGAGACTCTGCCGCTTACTTCTTGGCACTTCCTTTCAAGTTAGAGGAACTCTTTTTTGAGTTCTATGTAGCTTCTGTCCCTGTAATATACTTTTCTTAACCAGCCCCCATACTGATTTCTCAGATTTTAATTTCCTATATTTTCCTCTGCTGGTTATTCTAACTAACTTGCTTTTCTGGGGGGAGGGCGGGTTTCAAACTAATCCTTTCAATACCACAAACCCGCTTTTGGTCTCTTGCCACCTTTCAGTCTGTCGGAGCGGATCATTTCTGGCCTGCTGTTACTCTGACTCAAATCATTCCGAACAGGAATGGGTGGTTTCTTTTTATGGTCCAAAGTGTTCTGCTCTAGCAAAATGAATCCCACTTAATTTTTTTAAAAAAAGCAATCCCTTGTGCTACGGTTTTAGTGAACCCACATGAGACTGGCACTAAAAGCAGTGGGGCAGGCATATGGACACAATTTAGGAGAAGAAATACAATCAAGATGGTATACTCACACCCTGTTAGCTTTTCACCAGCATGGATTCTTATTACAATATTTTGTCTCAAGTGCTATTTTCAGCAAATGTTGCTTTATGGCCGACAGGGCTATAACCACCCTTCCTCATCTACAGGCAGGGCTTCAAAGAAATGAATAGAAAACCTATGGGTTCTTCATAACTTCCAGAATATTATATAATATGTGCTGCCTGCCTGCTCAGGTTTGTGTTTGCATTTTGGAATCTGCACATTGCTAGTATCAGAAACATAAATCCTGGACAAGAGCAATCATCTCTAAGATTGATTTTTTTTTTACTTACTTACAATGAACTCCTTAAATAAATAATCCCTTAAATTATCCTTTACCTCTTTTAAACATCCTGTCTGCTCACGGACATGCTTCTTTAGTTGCTTATTTCATTTGCACCCCTCTTACACAATTCTCCTATCCTCCATTTTATGTTCATAAAAACCCTATGAGGTGGGGTGAGTTGAAAGAGTTAGTGACTGGCCCAAGGTCACTCTGAAAGTTTCAATGGCAGTGTGAGGGTTCAAACCTGGGTCTTCAGTTTCCAACTCAACATTTTAACCGCTACAGCAGGCTGACTCTTCTCTTGCATAGAATCTTAAGAGGAATTTGGACAATGATACTTATGATTTTGGAAAATCCATTGAGCCTATAGAACAGGGGTGGGCAACTATGGCCCTCCAGATGTTCATTGACTACAATTCCCATCAGCCCCTGCCAGCATGGCCAATTGGCTATTATGGCAGGGGCTGATGGGAATTGTAGTCCACGAACATCTGGAGGGCCATAGTTGCCCACCCCTGCTATAGAATCTTGGGTAGGACAGATGGGTGGAGTTTAGCATTAGCTGTGATACACTGCCTCATTGTGTCACTGGTATTATGGATGCTCCATTCTCTTGTCCAGACATCTGTGAAGATCACAGTCTCTTTGGAGAGCCTGGACTTGGCTCTACAGGCCCTAGAATCCTGAGTGGAAGTCTGAAATTGCATTCAGGAATGAGATTCTTAGAAGAAGGTGTACTGGATTTTTTTTCTGGCAAAGAAGCAACATGGGGCTGTTCACGCAGTGGTGGGATTCAAATAATTTAACAACTGGTTCCAGTGGCAGGATTCAAGTAATTTAACAACTGATTGTTTACAAGCACCATTTTAACAACTGGTTCTGCTGAAGTGGTGCTGCTGAATCCCACCACTGGGCTGGTGGCTTTGAGAAGATAGGTAGCCTGAAAGCACCCAGTTGACATGTGCAAACAAGCAAACCTTTCCCATCAAGACAGAGGGTATCTGAGAAACTTGTGCAAATGAAAGAGTGGATTAGGGTTGCCTGTAGGCTAGTTTTGATGTAACCCTTCCATGATTGGAAGGCAAATATAGGTGTAGTCTATACTGAAAAACAAAGAGTTTTAAACCTAGGTCTAATTAGTACATCACAGATATTTTGATAGACCTTAGGCCAGCACAGACTAGCAGATAGCTGATGTGAGTATGGGCTTACATTAATTTGCATATTTAGCAAAGGCCCCTTCCGCACACGCAAAATAATGCATTTTCAAACCACTTTCACAACTGTTTGCAAGTGGATTTTGCCATTCCGCACAGCTTCAAAGAGCACTGAAAGCAGTTTGAAAATGTGTTATTCTGCATGTGCAGAATGAGCCATAGGTGCATGAAGTATGCTTTTGTGATGAGTACCATAAGCAGCACTAGGCTAGCTAAAAGAACAAGAGGTAATGGCTTGAAAAGCACTGAAGGTAGTATTCTCTGCAAAACAAAGCTTGTTTTACAAGTTCTAGATCAGGAAAGTGATGAACGGAAAGAACAAACTTGCAAGTTGGAAGAGCTGAACTATCTTCCTTAAAAATTGCAATATCTAGGAAGAGCTGAGCAACCCTTCTTCAGAGAAAAAGGAACTGAGAAGAAGAAAGAGCAGCATTTGCCATAGCTGCACTCTTCAACAACAGTGCTGAAGTACCCAAGTATAGTGAATTTTGCCATAGACACAAACCTTCCCAAAGGAAAGAACCTTTGCTGCCTACTCCTTTACCTTCCAGTTCCTGGGAAAGGGTTGGTGCAGATGTGTATACATTGCAAGGTTGAAATTATTTGGTCATTAGTGATTATTTGTCTAGGTTTATAGAAATTGCTTCCATGACAGACATGTCCACTCCCACAATCATCACTTGTTTGAAAAAAAAACATATTTGCCAGATGGGGTTGTCCAGATGTGCTGATGACTGACAACGCACCCCAGTTTGCAGGAAGAGAGTTTGCAGAAACATACTCGTTTGAACACATCACCGCCAGTCTGCACTTCCCACAGTCAACCCTCTCGTGGACCCATTCCAGCTTGTCAATATCTTTCTTGAATTTCAGTACCCAGAGCTGAACACAGTATTTCAGGTGAGATTTGATCAATGCAGAACAGAGAGGCATTATTACATCCCTGAGTCTAGACACTATACTCCTACTGATGCAGCCCAGAATTGCATTAGCCCTTGGGGACTCAAGGTATTACATAGGTGCTACCAACTTTGCTCCTAATTTACATAAAATATTCTCAACTCCCAAAGACTTTGTGCAGGGCAGGGTAGGTCAAGGCAGGAAAGTAATGGTCCAGATGAGATGTGTGCTGCTTAGTGTAATGTGACTTTATTCTGCATGGAGGAATTTGTGCTACTCGGGATGAATAAAAGCAACCTTTCAGACATAAAGTGTCAGTACCTTTTCATCTTCTTCTCATCATTGGCTATATGTAGTGTTTAGCAAAAATGTATTGTCGAAGGCTTTCACAGAGGCAGCAGAGATGCTAGAGAGGCGCAGAACAGCACATGTGGGACTTGCTGGAGGCTACAGCAGGCTACAGCAGGCTGGCCCCTGCTCGAGGGGTTTTTTCAGGTTAAATTACCGTATTGGCACTTCGCGAGAAATAAGTGGGTTTTGGGTTGCAATTTGGGCACTTGGTCTCAAAAAGTTCGCCATCACTGACCTATTGCATTTTAATCTCACAGCAACCCTGTAGTGTAAGTTAGACTGAAAAATAATGATGGGCATAAGGCTATTACTGGGATTGGCACTGTAGGAGAGACTGATCATATGACAACTGAGTAGAAGTCTCTACAGCCACTGCTTAACTCAGTGGCCCTTTATGCACACAGCGCTTACTCCAAGGCTGTATGCTCCATGGTGGGGTCTTCCCGTAATCCTTAGCTTACATGTGAAGAAATGCCCTGCTAATCCCTCTGAGCCTATGGGCCAAAAACAGCAGTGTGAAAAACGGTGTGAAAACAGTATAAACCCTTTTACACCATTTTAAACCCTTTTACACCATTTTCACACCGTTTTCACACTGCTGTTTTTGGCCCATGTGGAATCAGCCTATGCCTCATTTTGCCTGCCCCATATTTCTGGGTTGTGTCTGCAACTTCCATTTTGGGAGTCATTGGTTTACTTGGTTTTCCCTGTGCGGGCAGGGGAAAAAGTCACACTTTACCTTTTTTTCGGAAACCACAAGAATTGTTTGATCTGTGGTGCAGTGAGTTTGGGAGGAAGGAAACAGGTACACAACCAAGAATCTGACCCAAAGGGAATGTTCATTCACTATGAGGCAGACCATGTGCACAAATGGCTAGTGAATCCCCCAAAAAGCTTTACTCAGTATTCTTTCCTTCCAGGTTGGTTCCAGACCTCCTGTACTTACCTCCCCCTCCTGTGAAATTTTGTCAGTGGTAAATGTAGCTTATTAGTTCTGCTTATTCCTTGTGCATTCCTACCTCCTTCTATGGCCCTCTACAGTCTCCTCAGCTTTTCTGGATTTGCAAGGTCTCCTGCTTTTTCCCAACAGGAACTTTAGTAGATTCTGAATTCAGTTGGCCTCTTAACCTGCCATTGTCATTTTGCCCTTTTGACCCAGACACTTCTCCTTTCTGTAGACTATTAGCCAATAATCCATGATTGAAGTGCCTAGTCAGGTAGGATCTATCCAAAGTATTATTATTCCTATTGGGGCAATTTCTCAATGGGATTTACTCTTAAAAGGCAGACTGAAGGCCAGTTGATGAGTGTTCGCCCAGGATCCTATTGATGTATTGCAGTGTGGCATAAAAGCATCAGTCCTGAAGAAGATTAAACCGTTGAGTCAATATAGGTTTGTTGATTATGTGTGCAGACATAACCCCTTTGGATAGAAGATAAATCTTAACGTTCTCATCTAAAGGTCTCCAACAAGGTCATAACTGTTTTTGTTGTAGTAGTTGCTGTTTTAAGACCTGCTAAATTGCTGCAATTGGACAAGAAAAACGAAAAAGGGAAATGAAAGAGAAGCGAAGGGGAATCTGTTAGCAGTTCTGGCAGCATGCGCAGCCTGCAGTCAGAATGCGCAGCCTGCAGTTGACAGCATCCACACTCTGAAGGGAGACACATGCATTCCTTTCATTCAATGCATGGAAAAATTAATGTTATGCACCAGGAAAGAAGGTTAATGTGAGAAGAAATGGAGAAAATTAAATTTTGCTCTTTTAGGTCACAATGTAGTTTTGCATACCAAAACCACTGAAATGGAATAGACATCCCATCACACTGAATGACACATTCTTTATTTCTTATTAGTCCAGGTTTGCTTAAATGATTGAATTACTTATGCACTACTATACTTATAAACAATAAGATTATGAGTGGGATGGGCAGGACTAGAGTCGTGTGAAAAGACAGCTAAAGGTTTAGAATTGGCTTCCTACAGACTTTGGGACAGAATTCGAATGTTTCTGTTGGAGAATCCTGTTGGGGAATGTACCACTGCAATTTCTGAGGTCAACCAAGAACATCCTCTTGTTCACAATGTATATACGCACAGTTAATTCCTGGGACACGCACAAAATTTCTCAGTTGCTGCTTCAGAGGTATGCAATTCTCTACAATGCATGAGGAAATCCCTTCTGGGATTTGGTCAATATGTAGGCCAGTGATATTCATTCTGTGGCTTGATGAAGAGGATACAGAAGATATCACTTCACATTTTATCAGTATTTGTCGTTTGGACAATCAATCATCCACTTACCCACAGCTAACACCTCAAACTGCAAGACTGCGCTGTGTTAAGTGGGGTCGTGTCAATATTTATTTATTTACATGTATTTCCCACCCTTTACCATGGTCTCAGGGCAGGTTACAAAAATAATCATACGAAGTCTCGTCCAAGAATGGTAAAGTCACAATAAAACCCCATCCTAAAAACCCTAAAAAAAATTCAAAAATCTCAAACATTGCATCCACTCACAAAAAGGGAGTGGTATATGGACACCTCACCCCCCTCCCAATTTTATCTATCAGCTATCTATCACCAGTGACAATTTCTGGCATGTTTTTAGGATTTTCTGACAAAGGAAAACAGTTCCAATAGTTATCCCACTCCATCTACTCATAACTGACCAGATTCAGTGGTTGGTGAGGGAATACCCTTGAGGTAGGAGAATATCATTTAAACCCAGTATACAGGCTGACCTCTCTCTCTCTCTCTCTCTCTCTCTCTCTCTCTCTCTCTCTCTCTCTCTCTCTCTCTCGGGCCCCTTCCGCACACGCAAAATAATGTGTTTTCAAACCACTTTCACAACTGTTTGCAAGCGGATTTTGCTATTCCGCACAGCTTCAAAGAGCACTGAAAGCAGCTTGAAAGTGCGTTATTCTGCATGTGCAGAATGAGCCAGAGAGAGAGAGAGAGAGAGAGAATGAGGCTTGTCATGTTTTGTAAAATGTCAGAAGAAAATGAGAAACACCATTGGTGAGGTACTGATCTTTGAGTCAGGGTGGATTTTCCCTCAGGCTGGTAGGGTAACACATGCAGATAAAGGGAGGGAAGCAGTGGTTTTGGTTATTTAGCTATGATAACCACTAAGTCCCTTGCAGAACCTATATTTTGAATCTTGCTTCTTCATTCCTTCATGCTGTATCAATGATGAATTCCAGCTTTGCCTCTTCTCCCATTCAGACTGATCAATTTGCACACAGCCACTTCCCAGAAACTATCAGGCAAGGTTGGGCCCTAGTAGACTTTGCCTTTGGACTTGTGGGCTTAGGTAGGTCAAACATGGCTCCCCAAACAACCCCTCCAGTCCTTTTGTAAGATTTGTTTATTAATCTAAGGGCAAAGCTTCAACTAGATTCTATTATAAGAAAGTGAGATCTGTTGCTGAATTCCTTTCAGTTTTTCTGTCAAAGGTCCCAGACAGCAAGATTTTTTTCAATGGGATTAAGAGCTATAAAATTGGATAAAAGGATGAAAAACAACATTCAGAGGGTGTGTCAACTATTCATAGGTTATCAACACAAACCATTTCTTTCTCTTTCATTGCTAATTGGTGTAATCCTCTTTTGCAGGTAATTTTTCACCCTGGAATGTTCATTGTGTCCCTTTTAGAAGCAAATGTCAGTATCTGTTACTATGATTAAGGAGAACAAGGCTAATTACTATGAGCAATATGATTCTCACAGACTGTTGCTGAGTTTGTAGGCCCAATAAATACAAACGTGGCCACATCATCATTGCTCTCCTAAGTCCTTGCAATGTCTGTAAAAAAATCTACATTTCACCTGTTGTAATAAGGGGATTGTTTGGTAATTTATTTCAGTAAGGAAAGTACCCGTGCAATTTATGCCCCAACTGTGAACAGGATGACCACAGTCCCAAGACCCATGAGTGCCCAGATTTAATGTTATTGTGGATTCTATGATCGTATCAGTTAATGATGAAAGAACCTTCAGGTTCGGGACTGCTTCATATACTTCATAATGTCAAAGTTCATTCACATGCACTCAGTTTGGTTTGAGATTTCAGGTCCCTTTTCCAGTCCTATTCTGCTACTTCTATTTTGAGAAAATTATCAGACAAATATATTTACCCGTATCCTACCTTGCTTGGTCTCAGGTACCTAAATAAGAGGCAGTTGGAAAAGACAGTCTGGTCAACATCAGTTCTCTGTGGCTGGTCTCCAAAGGTGGTCAGCTGGAAGAGTCCATTCTCCTCCCTTGCAATGATCTGATTGGAAGAGAGAAATGCCATTACTTGAGAAATCAGTACATATTGGGGGGGGGGAACAGAGAAGGTACCGAGCCACGTGGATGCACGCCAAGTGTGGCCCCCTTCCTGCTGGGGTGTCAGACTCGATCGCAGAGGCCTCCGCAACATGCGCTGTTGAGCCTGCCCCATCCCAAGCCTCTTATGGAGGCCCCCAACCGTGGGGAGATCCAGTGCACAGGCTCGTCCTCCCCACAAAGATTCATTCCTCTGCCCAAACTGCCCAAGGCTGCAATGAATTGAGCGGCAAGAAAGCCTTATCCAAATAAGGAGGGAGGGTGGGTCAGTTTTCTCCAGGCGTCGAAGAAGGCTAGAGAAACCGCATGCTGCCTAATATATAGGGAGCGTGCTCCTTCCCTTGCGCTCGTGCCGGGTAAGGCTCAGGTAAGGCTCAGTTGCCCGGCCGGCCACAAGGAACGCTTGCTCACTGCTCTGGAGCTCACCATGTGCCCTGCCCCCTGTCGCAATTATGGCCTAGTTTACTCTAGAGCCATTATTTATTGCAAGAACTTCAAAATCCTATCAGCATCACATGGGTACTATACATTAATTAGTTTTCAATAAGAAGAAAATATCTTTGGGCTAGTTGTTTCCATTATTTATCTTTGTTTCTCTTCCAACTGATTTATTTTCTTAATTAAATTCTGTTCCTCTTTAGTTTATTGTAATAAATAGACATATTTATAAAAGTGCCCTGAGCCCAGGGTTTAGCTATATTCCACATCAGTATTTTAAAAACACCTCTAGTGCTATTTAACTGGAGGAAAAAAATTGTAAGTAAATTATTGATGCAGTTAATAATCACAGAATTATACAATGTTAGTATTCAGTCTCAAAGCTTCTGAATGAAATTTCAAGTTAGAAAATTATAATTATGCTACATATTCATAATTAGACTGGCTTTGAATCTCCTTTATTCCCCTCCAGGCAAAGCAATCTCCCATTCACAATGTGTGTATACAGACAATGGATTTATCTCCTGTGTTCTGGAACAGTCCAGGAGCCTGGCGGAAGTGGTAGAGTCTGGGAGCCATTTTAGGGTCACCTCAGCAACAGTGTTATATGAAAGCCATTCTGATTCAGTGGTGGAAGATTATGGGAGCTGCCCAGGCCCAACTGTGGTATTAATAGTATCTGAGAGCCACTCTGGGCCTGACTATAGTGGCAGCACCACCGAGAGTGGCTTGAAGACCCTTTTCATCTCAATAAGTTACATTAGTTACCACACAAATACATGCATACATACATCAGTGGAAAATGAACTTAATTTTTAATGGGATTTTAATGTCCGAGTTGCTTTTCCACTAGCAGTAAGAAAACTCTAAGCCACTGTACATTTGGGCATTGTTTACTAAAATTGAGGTAACTATGTTGTTGATTCACTTGTCAGTGTATTCTATCCAAACAAGGGTAATGAGTATGATTTTTGCTGTAGAGACTTTACTGAAGGGTTTACACACACACACACACACACACACACACCCAAGGTTTACTTTCCTCTTCCTTTCAACCAGGAAAGGTCACTTCCACAAACTTTCCAATACTTGACAAACTCATCTTTAAACAATGAACACTCACTGAGATAACACCAACCAAAGATTCTGAGCTTCTGATGGAGTACTGACTTTTCAGGAAATCAATTGTGTTAGTCTTGAGGGTGCCTGTTTTATTTTGCTGCTACTGACTACCACAGCTCCCTATCTGAAATTACCATCCTAAGCCATTAGCCTAACCTAGAACTGGTCAACAATTCTGTTAGAAATATGCTAAAATTACTCTTTGGCTAAACATTCTGACAATCATCTACATGTGTTTCAAGTGGCTTGCTCTTCGTGGTTGTATGAAAGAAACCATTATAAACACCATTATTCAAGGACATCTGACCAGTCTGCATTCATAAGGCAGTGGCAAAATTGTAGGTTTGATCATTTGGTTGGGTTTTGTAGATGGGGCGGAGAGAATAGGACAGTGGTTTAGCCAAGAAAAAAACACCCCAAAAACTCTGCATCATCTCTACAGAGGTTTTGTTCAAAAGTATTACTCTTCAAAGGCAGATCTTCAACATGGATGAATTATTTCCATAATGAAGATGAATTCTCTATGTATAAATAAAGAATGGCCATAGATGTGTGCGAAATGTTAGGAGCAAAAACTACTAGACCATGGCCATACAAACCGTAAAACCCACATCAGCCAGCTGAAAAAATTATCTTTATCATTTGCACTTTTGTTGGACACGCCACAAGATCACAGTGGCTGTGGGTATCAACAAATCATATTCTGTAATTGCAGGGAGTGAGGGCTCTTATGATATATGAGACCTCTCTGTCTAAAGTACCTAAAAGGAATGGAAAGAAGCCCTTAACTGAAGGTGCAAACGCAGCTTGGAAGATGAGCTGGAAAGGTAGTTAACAGGGGGACAGAGCGTGCCATAAAAGTTCTTGTGAAATAGAAGGTGTTCTGTGGGTAAAGACAGAGAGTGGGACTCTGATGAAAGGAAACAATAAGGAGACATTTCAGAGAGCATAGTTTTAACTATTACTAGCTTACAATAAACACATGAGAAGCATAACTGTATACAAATAACCTGTTTCCAAGTAAGTTTCTCATGAGATCCAGTATTCACATGATAAGAACAGCTCAGAATCACTTCCCAAACCATACATTTGTCTGTGGCTCATTCCGCACATGCAGAATAATGCACTTTCAAACTGCTTTCAGTGCTCTTTGAAGCTGTGCGGAATGGCAAAATCTACGTGCAAACAGTTGTGAAAGTGGTTTAAAAATGCATTATTTTGCGTGTGCGGAAGGGGCCTGTGTTCATGTTTCCTGAAAATGTTCCTTATCTTCATTAAGAGATTTTACAGAAATCCATAGATTTTCCAGATCATTCTTCCTCTATATTTGCTCTTCTATTGAAGTCAAAGCTGTCAATTCTGCTGTGAAATAGCAGTGTTTGACAGACTGGATATCAGTGTCAAAATATGGAACTTGACCTGTGCTTTCAGTGGGAGGCTCACAATCAGATCACAGAGCTAATCTTTCAATGCTTGGTATTGTTTGGCAGCATTCGGAGGTAAAACCAGAGTAAGAAAACATACTGCTTATTCCTCCATGAATTCATTCACAAGGCTGAAGTGTTATACTACACAGTTTGGACAACTGTGCTTTGAGTATTTGCTTAACCTATTCTGCCAAGAATACTTTAAATTAATCTCTTCTAATGTAATATGTCTTCTTTTATTTTTTGCATCCTCTGATAGGTCATTATATTCTACCTTATAATGAAGAATGTGGAAACAGCAGGACGGGTGGGGAAATACAGCTCAAAAAGAAGCCAAAACAAACATTAACAATCCAAATTTGGTTTCCAGTTACTTTTCAGTAGCGTATCTACTCAGTACACAGAATAATTGCTTAGTAGGTTTACCAGTAACTGCTTTTAGATGGTTATAACTAAATTAAGTATGACCTTAGTGGTAGGGAAATGCTGTCTTCCAATCCCTTTAGCATTGTCAGCTGAACTATTTAACAGGAAAAACTGAAGTTGTTGTCACCTCCTAAGATTAAATGGCTACCGAAAATGGGATGGACAGGGCACCTATGTGGGGCAGAAGTAAGTAGTCCTGTCCAGGTTATAAAAAAAATCCACAGATTACTAATATAGTGCAGACACAGAAGCAAAAAACCAAAATGAGCCACAATGCGATTGGCTACAATTTTAAAAGTCATGTAGAAAACCCGTGAAAATAGTTGATGCACAGTACAGCAAACAAACATAAAAATGATACAATAAAATCCAAAGGGTAATAAAACTCTTCCAGAGATTAAACGTGTGATACTAGAAGTCCACACAAGACTGAAAGTCCACACAAGACTAAACAAGTTATCCAGAAATTATTCCGTTTCGTAGGACTGAAAGTCCTGCTTCACCAGTCAATCAGTAAAGGTGCTGTCTTGCCTGAAGCCATCACAGAGAATATTGCCTTGGTGAGCTTCAAATCTCAAGCCAACAACTGTAGTGCTGTTCATGGCTATGCTTGTTGCAGAACGGGACATGCTTTAAAGTTAATGTTTATCAATCTCTGGAAGAATTTTCTTACCCTTTGGATTTTGTTGTATTATTTCAGTGTTTACTAGCTGCACTTTGCATTAAATATTTTGATGTGATTTCTTCAGGTTTTTTTCATTACAACCAATAGTATAGTATTTCATTATGATCTTTTGACCAGGTTATGACCAAAATTTGCTCTGATCACAGATATCCCATGTAAATGTAGGAAAGTCATAACTTCTTGAAGCTAGACCAGTGGTTCTCAGCCAGGGGGTCACGACCCCTTTGGGGGTTGAACGACCCTTTCACAGGGGTCGCCTAAGACCATCGGAAAACGGTCTTTTTATATTTTATATATACCAATTTTATGGTTGGGGGTCACCACAACATGAGGAACTGTATCAAAGGGTCACAGCATTAGGAAGCTTGAGAACCACTGAGCTAGACTTTACTGACCAGTAGCGTCTCTATTGAAACTAGGATTCCATTTTAGTTTGCACTGCCTTAGCCATTTCCAATGAGAGAGAGAGAGAGAGTATGTGTATATCTATATCTATCTATCTATTTATCTATCATCATCTATCTATCTATCTATCATCTATCTAATCACACACCTTGTGAGGTAGGTGGTGATGAATTGTGGTTTTTCCCTGCTTCTCAGCTGTTGTATTCTAGAACAGATTTATATGCTGATTTCTACGTGGAGTAATTGAATGTTGCTGCTGGTTCTTAGTAGTTAAAATCGAAGGGTTATGATTCAGCGGCAGAGCATTTGCTTTGCATGTAGAAGATCCCAGGTTCATTCCCTCATGTCTCTAGTCAAAAGAATCATGTAGGAGGTGAAGTGAATAACTTCTGTCTAAGACCCTGTAAAGTTATTCTGCAATTTGACAAGAGTGATATCTTAGTAACAGTTAGAAATATCATTACTTTCTGGTAATCTTTTGCCTAAGCCATGGACTCCTGATCATATTGAGGCCATGGGAACTCCTAGAATTTTGAAGCTGGGGAGTGGGCTCCATTGCAGAATGACTGCCACAGGGGACAATAATTAGATGGCTGCCATGGTGTGCTGAGGCCAGGGGTGTAACGAGGCAGCCCTGGGCAAACTGTAGCCCTGGGCAAAACCTGAGTTGGATGCCCCCCCCCCCATGGGCAGCCACTCCACCACAACCCAAAATTTTTTTCACCAGGACATTTGTGCCTGCAGGGAGCGCATTTTTAGACATATCAGCACCAAAATGTCAGGGTATCATATGGAAACTATCCTAATGGGACCCCCCAAGTTTGGTGCAGTTTGGTTTAGGGGGTCCAAAGTTATGGACCCTCAAATGGGGTACCCCATCCCACATTCTTTGCTAAGGAGATGGGGGCTACCCTTTTGAGGGTCCATAACTTTGGCCCCCCTGAACCAAACTGCACCAAACCTTGGGGGTGCCATCATGACAGTCTCCAGATGATACCCTGAAAGCCTGAATGCTGTCCCATCCAAGAATGCTCTCCCTCTAAGAATGATACTAAATTTGCCCAAGAATCTTTGTTCTGCATTGAGTTTTCTGCATTGCTGTCAATGGGGGTTGCAGGCTGGGGGGCACATTTCTGAAGGCACAGTCTCAAAACTTTCAGGGTCTCATCAGGAGACTGCCCTAATGATACCCCCCAGGTTTGGTGCAGTTTGGTTCAGGGGGGCCAAAGTTATGAACCCTCAAAACTGTAGCCCCCATCTCCTATTAGCTCCCATTGGAAACAATGGGGGATAGAACTTGCCCAACTCCGGGAGTCCATAACTTTGGACTCCCTGAACCAAACCTCACCAAACTTGGGGGGTAGCATAAGGACAGTCTCCTGATGATACGCTGAAATTTTGGTGCCACTAGCCTAAAAACTGCGCCCCCTGCAGGCCAAAAATGGAAAACCACTAAAAATACCCAAAAACGAACCCAGCATTTTGATGCCCCCCACAAGGTGATGCCCTGGGCAGCTGCCCACCTTGCCCAATGGGCATTACGCCAGTGGCTGAGGCCAATCACAAAATGGTGAGAAGTTGCAATCCACGCATCCTCTGATGATGGAGACAGCTGTTTCCAAATGGGTGTTTCATGCAGACATAAAGGTGATGCCTTCTGGGTACTTCTGAAGCATATCCTGCTCCAGTGAGGAGGCGGAAAACCTTTGGGGAAGAGATGCTTTGAGAAAGAAGCAAATGGATACCAGGAGACCCATTGGGCACCACTTTGGGGATCACTGACCCCCAACTTTATACTTGTCATTTTTTTTACCACAACTATCTTAAAACTTGACTGCATATGAGTTCTCTTGGTGGTAGTCACAGAGTGTGAGTGAAGACTACTAGGATAGTCAAAATGCTTTCCCCTACTGTTTGCAAAACGTTTTTCTGTTGGTGATCTTTCAAGCACATACAGAGTGAAAAAAAATCCCTGTATCACAATGGTAAATGTTCCTTTAAGGAAGACACAAAATGATCCCCCCCCTTTCTCTCGATAATTTGCACACAAAAGTGAAGAGCCACGCTGTAGATTCCTCTCTGTGTCATCCTTTAAAGCAGTAAGTATTTTTGCTTCATCCCTCCAATCAGAAAAGGACAAACTCTAAAACAGAATGGAAGAGGTGACTGAGTTGGTTTGTTCTTGCTTATCTTCCTATTCAACTCTGTGTCGCTTGTAGCTTAAATCCACATCTTTCTGATAGGTTGTGAAACACGAACACATCTCATATTAAGTATGCACCAAAAGAGATCAAAAGGAATGTAATCAAGAATGTTGTGAGAAAAAAAATATAATCAACCAACCTCCATTTTTCCCCCCTTGGCAAAGAATGTGACTAAAATATATTTTCCAATACCACACAAGCAGCATTTTGAAATTTCGGAAGAATGGAATGTGAGTTGTCAGACAGTTTTGACATCTGCTTGGGCCCCCCAAATCTTCCCAGCCATTGAATGTTGTAATAAAATAAAATAGAAGCACTTCCACAAAGTCAGCCCATGCAGAGGCAAATATTAACCAAAGGTTGATTCATCCTTGGCAACTTTTCCTCTGGTAAATTGTCTTTTTTCAGCCTTGCTCAAACATGTGTGTTTAAAACCTAATAAACCTACAGCAGATACAAGAATTGCATGAATCATTAGCAGAGATTTAACTGTGAAAGAGAACTTGAGCCAGCTTTTCTACAAACTTCAGCTCAGGTCTTAGCTGTGCTGAGATTAGCTTGGTGTTTGCTCATCTAAATCTATTGGCAGCATTTTGATCCTACCCTGCTTCAAATTGCTGAGGGCAGCATACTTTCTTCTCCTCGCCCGCATTTATAATTGGAGCTCTATGTGACAGAGTCATAAGAACATAAGAACATAAGAACTAGCCTGCTGGATCAGACCAGAGTCCATCTAGTCCAGCTCTCTGCTACTCGCAGTGGCCCACCAGGTGCCTTTGGGAGCTCACATGCAGGAAGTGAAAGCAATGGCTTTCTGCTGCTGCTGCTCCAGAGCACCTGGTCTGCTAAGGCATTTGCAATCTGAGATCAAGGAGGATCAAGATTGGTAGCCATAGATCGATTTCTCCTCCATAAATCTGTCCCAGCCCTTTTTAAAGCTATCCAGGTTAGTGGCCATCACCACCTCCTGTGGCAGCAATCACACGTTGCGTGAAGAAGTGTTTCCTTTTATTAGTTCTAATTCTTCAGGTCCAGGTCATCCGAAGAGTTTCATGACAGATCTTCCCAATTTGACCTTACCAAATTGGTTCTTCATTACCTTGTGTACTTGCTAACTTAAGCAAGCTTCTAAATCGGGAATCTGATTGTAATGTTCCAGAAAAAAAATGTGTTGCCTATAGACTTATAAAATTCATTTTGGTCTGCAACCGCCACCTCCATTTAGTTGCACACTAACAATAGAAGAGACTATTACCTCCCCCCCCCCATGCTCCTAGCCCCCAATTCCATGCCCTGAAATCCCTTTAAGACATTCTACTGACCTTATTTAAATTTAATTTCCCTCAGAATTTCTGAACGCTCTTCAGAGCTACCTCAGATATGGTTTGGACAATTACAGTTAACAGAGACTAAGACACCTTTCTCTGGAGACATTTTGCTCATATTACTGCAATTCCCTGTTCATCATCAAAATTCATAGTGATATGTCAGCAAGGAAGGACATTCCAAATTTACCTTACATCTCAGTTTAGGGCAGCTCCAGCGGGAACCTGCTTCAGGCAGCTGGAAAGCAGCTGATTGCTTGGAAGGATCAAAGGGGATGCCAACTAAATTTCCCAGCCCACAAGTTTCAAGACTGAGGAGACTGGGGACAAGGACAACCTCATTATAAGTACTCTGCATTTGTACACATTTCTTGCCATTTAGGTTTGGAATTTAACATCATCATTCTGTGCATTCTGTGCATTCCTGTCGTACTACTGTGTGCATGGAAAATGCTGTCAAGTAATAGTTGACTTATGGCAACTCAGTAGGGTTTTTCCAGGCAAGAAACTAACAGAGCCATTGCCTTTCTCTGTACAGCAACCCTGGTATTCCTTGGTGGTCTCTCATCCAAGAACTAGCCAGGACTGACCCTGCTTAGCTTCTAGATCTGTTGAGATCAAGCTAGCCTGGGCCATTCAAGTCAGGGTGTCATATACAACTGTTCACTAATATATGTGATGCCAATGGGATGTTCTTTGTGTTCATAGCTTTCCCCTTAATATTTCTTAATGTACCTCCTTGTTTATATCAGCAGTGTCTCCATTATCTGGAAGGGTGAATATGCAATTCATACTATTACTGTTACTAATATCTGTAGTTCCAGTGGTATTCATGAGGCATTTGTTTGCCTGAATTTCCCCCTACTCATACAACTCACCCAGGCTAGAGGCTGATACAGGAAGATGGCCAAAAGTCTATGGTTCCTGGAAACTGCTGGGGGGGGCGGGGGGTGATTGTTGAAGCACATACTGAGTAGACCCTTAGATTCAGCACTGTTCTTCCTGGAGTTAAGATGTACAGGCAAATCCCAATGAACTCTGTTCCCTATTGGAGTTTTAGGGCAGAGCCTACTCAGTGACACATTTCAACTAAGATGATGGTACTCCTTTAAATACTAGAACTCCAATAACCCTTTCAGTTGAGTGACAGTTCTGTGAGCAACATATATAGATATTGTAATGTTCAGCATAGCAATACCAGGGGGTGGGGTTCTGCAGACATTGTCTTCATAATACCAAATTCTGAATGAGAACATAACAAATACTTTCGTATTAATTTGGGTTTCTAGTGTTGTGCATTACAGAATCCCCAAGCTGAAACCATACATGACAATTAGAGTTTCAGGTAATCACCGTGATTTTTGGGAACAGTTCCACATATCTGTGATTCTTAGGCATTACACACTTCTGAAAAATCCATGTGGTTTTTTGTGGCTGCATGCTTTCCATCATGAATGGCAGACATCTTTTCTCTCCACCCCACTCCCAAATTTCCCAGGCAGTGGTCCAGGGAAAGGCTCTTGACCAGTACAAGCCAAGCATAGGGGCTCAGCAGAGGTGCCATTCTAGGTTGTTCTTACTTCACTCCCTGCTTTGTGGGGGTGGAGCCATTTTTTTCCTCTGCAAGTAAAATGCATGAGAGCACATTGCTCAGGGGTCAGGAAGAATTGGAATACTTGGTCCAATTCACTTGAGTCTTGGATGGTCTTTAGTGGAGAGCTTGCATGCAGTTGTGGTTTCATTTAGTTAAAAACCAGCTGATCAAGCTTCCTTCTGAAGAAACCCCAGGGGCAATGATAGCAGAACTTCCCCTCTTCCTTCATGAAAGGAAACAAATAACAGAATACAGCAAGGAAGGATAGCCAACACAGGAATTTCAGCAGAAAGGTAAGTTTCCCCCCCCTACACAGACACTGTAATAATGGAGGCAGAGGTGGGATCCAGCAGGTTCTCACAGGTTCCCGAGAGTAGGTCACTAATTATTTGTGTGTGTGTGCCGAGGAGGGGTTGATTTACTAGTGGTATTGATTTTTGCCACGTGATTTTTGCCTTAGATTTAAAAGCCCTCCCCTCTCAGCAGTAAGCGCACTGAGAACTTGAAGCAGTCTAGCAGAAGGAGGTGCATGCGGCGATGCGTGGCAGCCTGCACCTCGCGTACATTAGATTTCCATGCCCAAGGACCCGGTACTTGGCAACTGTGTCGCTTATCACAGCCCCGCCCAGGAATGCCCCGCCCCAGGAATTCCCGGCCACGCCCCTGTCGTGCCCCGCCCAGCCCCATTGGCACTACGCCACAGTTTGAATCTCACCACCATGGGAACCTGTTACTAAAATTTTTGGATCCCACCACTGAATGGAGGGGTGTGCGTGTGTGAATGCAGAACTTCTTTGTTTGTTTAATGCTGTCACCGTATTCCCCCCAAGAAGAATCAGTTAAATATGCCTGTACCAAGAGACATCTATTTTAGGAATCTGTAAGAGAAAATCCCTTTATTCCCTGCTTGAAGATTTGGGAGTCTTTAGATTAGAGGGAGGACTATACTCCTATCCCCCCCAAAAATCAGCAATTACAATAACTTTGCCCAATCCCAGATCCAAAATAAAAAACATTTTTTTTCTTGGAGCATACCTCTCCTAATTTCTGATGTGACAAAATGACAGGCACTTGGGTGGAAAAGATTTAAGGTATCTTATCTCTTGACCCCGCCACTGGCAATTAACCCGAAGTCATATTAATATGACCAACCAATTAAAACAAGCATGGAAAATTACATAGAGCAACAGTAACAGATGTTGCATAATGCATTAAGCTCTGGGGGGGGGGAGTTAATCTCAAATGCATCACAATGGGCCCACTATGTAGTGAAAGTCAACCTCATACCAATATGAGGAAATGCCTGACAACACCCAATATCACAAGAAACCATTTTAATATTTTGGACAGGCAATGTAACTTTGCCTAAATTCCAATGGATTTGCAATAAATTCAAAAAGGCACTTCCCCATGTATTTCACTATATTTGGATCGTCTCCTCTAGCCAACATACGTGTGAAAGCGGAAGACGAAAACTGTTTCATGCAGATGTTTGTTTTAAGTTAAACTACATTCAAAAAATGGAAATAGACGCACAGAGCAAAAATTCCAGATAGGGTGACAATACAAAACATACTTTATAGCAACTATGATTGTTATATGTATGTGTAACTATTTTTATTACTATTTTTCCTGTCGCACTGCCCACCAGTCATCAGAAGTTTTTATTTTTAATAGTTACATTCCCAGCTCACACTTTTGGGCCAAGATTTCACTACTGCCATAATAATTATGCAGGCATCATTTGCAATCTGTTCGGCTCTGGTTTGAGCCGGCAGTACATATGAACCAAATTATGGAACAAGTTCCGTTCAGTCCCTCAGCGTTATTGGCTGTGAAGTTTAATGTTGCACGTTGGTTCCCTGTCAGTCCATTATTTTCTTCCCCTCCTTCCCTGCTGAGATTCTGAGGTTCACTTTGAACATCTTGCTTTAATAAGCAGAATCATTTCAGAAATCTGTGTTCTGATGGGCAGAGAAGGAAACACTTTAGGACCTGTCAGAGTGTTTCAAGCAGGAAGTGCTTTCCAGAGATGAGGCAAGAGAGAAAAAAAATAAGAGCAGCACTAATGTTTAAACTCTGGGGGATGATATTTGACAACATCATTCACCTGTCTCTGCTGGCTCTGAAAAAGGTGGGAGCAGCAGACTCCCCAGCTTTCCTGAAGTACAAGATGTCTGTTGCTAAACAGCCTAGTTCCGTGGTGGCGAATCTTTGGCACTCCAGATGTTATGGACTACAATTCCCATCAGCCCCTTCCAGCATGGTCAATTGGGAGGGAGGAATAATTCCCTATCATTGTGAAGGGCGGGGGGTAGAAATTGAATACATAAATAAATGAAAATTGAATGAATGAATGAATCAATCAATCAATCAGTCAATCAATCAATGAAAGGTTGTCATGGACCTTTTAAAAAATAGCACATGGAGCAACAACAGGATCAAAAGACTGCAGACGATGCTAGACATTACCCTCCCCCAAATGATTTCCGAAATCTCTTTTACTATTATTTTAAAAATGTATTTTGATTTCTTATTGTAGTATACAGGCAGCAAGATACTGTATATGTACTGCAAATAAAAAAGACAATTTCTCTATGCAGATTCAACTGTAATGTATAAAAAAGGCAACCGGCTGGTAGCCTAGGCAACCAAGTGGCTTATCTACCTAAGAAAGGGACCAAGATGGCAGAGGCAAGAGACCAAGACCCACAAGTGGCAGGGGTCCCTATATCAGAGATTAGCGGGTGGTGGGAAATATGTCTGTAAGAGTGGCAGCTGAGAAGGCAGTTAGAAGTGATGTGTCTCAAAAGCACACCAGTCTCCATGAGAACAATGCTGGGAGCACCAGTGGGGTACAGAAAGGCTTTCAGGACCACATGTCCCCAGTGCCACTCTTTATCTCCAGGGGACAAGGGGGTGAGAAGCTGTGCCAAGTAGGGTCCATGACTACTGCTTAGGGTAACTAGCCTCCAAGTGGGACCTGGGAATTTCATGGAATAACAACTGGTTTCCAGAAAAAAGAACTGTCTGCTTTGGATAGTGGACTGTATAGCATTTATCCTGCTCAGGTCCCTCCCCCGCCCCGAAACCCTGTGCTCCTTAGGCTTCCTTGCCCTAAGTCTTTGGGTTAGCAACCCTATTAGTGGCTGATTTCCCCTGGCTTCCTGTGCCACAGAACAGCAGTAATCATACTGGAAATCCAGAGATGGGCAGAGGCTTTGCCATTTTATCCCCCTCTTTCCACATTTGATTCTGCCACTTCACCTCCAAGAAATCAGTCAGGGGCCATGCCAAAACCATCTCTCCTGGACAGTTTTACTCTCTACGACAAGGGCAGAGGGAGGGGGAACTGTGCCCGGTGCACGTATGTGCCCGTGCCCTGCCACGCCCCCTTATGCCCCCATCTCACCCCAGAACGCCCCCGCCACGCCCCACAGAGGTGCACGCACAGTGCGTTGTGCACTTCCCCTCCACTCCCTTGGCACTACACCACTGCTCTACGATGATGATAGATAATCATAGTAAGCATTCTCATTTTGGAAGTATCTTCTGTAAGAAAGCTTGGCCCTATACAATAGGCAACACTGTTTAAGTATGTTACGGAATATCAAAAATCTTTCACAGATTTCAGCATACTCAATCTCTTTTCCTTTCTAAAATCATTCTGTATGAATTAGATTCTCTCCATGATCCAAAACATCTGGCAACATTCTCTCATGCTCTAATAAGGCAGAAAAAAAGTTATAATATGGACATCCAAAGCCATCCTTCTGATTTCAAGTGATGGCATTTTTGAATTTAGTTCTGCTGACCGGACAGGATGTAAGGAGAGAGAATTTATGAGAACAAGACAAGAACAACAGGGAACCGTCAAGAGCATCTAGAGGAACTGTGTATCTATATATCTCTATCTATATCCATAGTACTTTTACATAAATATTCAGTCTGATATAAGAAGTCATAAACTGGCCTTCACTGAAGACTCAGGTCAAGAGAAAAGAGTAACATCTGTTGCGCTAACAAAAATCTGGTAGTAATGTCAGTGGTCCTAAATGCTTCACGGTGCATGTTTAGCCTGGCCGCTCACCCTGCTTTTTGTAGGATAGTTCTATTCTGATCTGATCTCTTCCTTATCCTATATCATTGTTATCTATCTTGGGCTCTTGTAGAGGCTTCTTGTCTGGTGCCCCTCTGTAAGTGGAACACATTAAGATCTACTTATGCTAGAGTGAATCTCACTCCTTCTGGAATTTCTGCAGCTGCATGAAATCACGACAATATTAATTGGACCAATTTTCACATGCTAAATTGACATTATGGTCCAATCCAGACCTAAAAATTGGGAAGAAATCTTTTTCATGGAAGCCTTGGTCTGATAGGGAGATTATCACATGGGGCTGTGGTAATGAGTTTTTGTCGTTTTTTTTCTGAGCTGAAGTGACTTGTCAACTTCTGTTGGGTGGCAGTATTTTTTATTTTATTTTATTATTATTAGAAGAAGAGTTTGGATTTATACCCCACCTTTCTCTCCTGTAAGGAGACTCAAGGTGGCTTACAAGCTCCTTTCTCTTCCTCTCCCCACAACAAACACCTTGTGAGGTAGGTGGGGCTGAGAGAGTTTTGAAGAACTGTGACTAGCTCAAGGTCACCCAGCAGGAATGCAGGAGTGTGAAAACACATCTGGTTCACCAGATAAGCCTCCGCCACTCGGGGGAGGAGTAGGGAGTTAAACCCTGATTTCTAGATTAGAATCTACCTGCTCTGAACCACTACATCATGCTGGCAGCAGCAGTCTTGAACCAGAAATTCTAAGAGCTGTAGTCTGCTCTCTGTTGTACTTCAGCATCACAACCGCAGACAGAAACGGGGTAGTGTTGTAGCTACCATTTAAGCATCAGGAAAAGAAGAGTTCTTTCTGTCTCAACAGATCTGCTGATTCTGGATTGGCTCTTCAATTTACATAGGCTGAGCTACTTGCTACTCAGCTCAGCTACCAGTTTGTCTTCAGGTCACAGGCCAGTCCTGTAAAAGCCACCTCTGCAAATGTGTTAAGTTAAAAATACAATTAGTCTTTTTTATATTGTCTCGAGTGCATCACAGGCAGTGCATGGCCTATATTTAGATACCTCATTCACCTCCAGCTTCATTCACCTCTATCTGTCAGTCAAGTTACCACTGAGCCCAGGTTTTCATGCATAATTGATTTTGACTGTGGTTAACTCAGATTCCTAATGGCAAAGTGGGAGGAGAGCTTTGGGCTAACTTCCCCAAAGCAGCTGAGACATGGTACCTGGTTCCATTAAAAGTAAGAACACAGATTGTCAGGAAGTGTAAAACTTCAGAGCTGCCTGTACTGAAAATGACTTTCCCATCAAAACGAGCAGACTAAAATGTGTAACCAGTTATATTTGTAATTGCTTGGTAACATGCCCCCAGATGCTCTGCTAAGTGATGCATTCAAAATACTGCATTCTGAAGGCAGGATATCTGAGATGACTCATGGCTATCTTTCTTGCTTCTCACTTAACACAAATAGCATGCATAAGGTCTCCATCTGTTTTGGAAGTATCACCAGTTAATTTAAAAACAAAGAAATAAACGCTATCATTCATATGTTAGATGGGCCAGAAATCCAACTGTAGGGGGAAAAAGGAATATGCTTCTATTTGGGGTAATACGTTAGCTGCTTCCTACTGCTGGAAAGATAATTTATTAACCAGTAAGTTCAACAAAATGAGGCATTGTGAGCATTAGCTGCATGTCAAAGCTGATAGAGTTTTGGAACAGACCTCTAACTTGCATTAACTACCCTATGAGTGCTTTTGATATGTCTAATGAGGTATAAAACTGGGAACTAACAGGACGCAGAGAAGTGGAACAAAGATGTAGAATTTGACAAGGAAGCATAAAGGGTGGAGAACCAAAGCAGAACAGAGAAGAAAAAAGAATGTTCGTGCACTCTATCCCAGATACATGGACCACACAGCATTTTCATGATTCCATATCCTTCCCATTCGCCACACAATGGAATGGGGCAGTCACATAGAAACATAGGTGGGAGGTAGCGGGAGAGCACCTGAATATTGTGCAATCTGTCTTGAATCTCAGTGGAAAAGGTGAACAATCAAGTAATTAAAAAAATTAAGCAAAGTTCTGCAGTTACCCTTCAGAATCTAAAATCTCTGTTCAACCCATGGAGATTATGTTAACTGAGACATGAATGGGTTTCATCTCAATATCTAATTGTTAATATAGACCTGGCGTATGGATTTTTAAAAATCCTCACAATGGGACCACATACTTATAGGAGAGATTCGTATTAGGAAAATGGAGCAAGCACTAGATTTGCAGAAAAATCTGTTTTTTTCTTATTCCATTCATTTCTCAGACTGTGCGTATTTGCCCTTATCTGTCCCTCTCTGACCAAGCCTTGCAGTAAAAAAAATTCTCCTCTATGTTTAGATCTGGATTATGCATGACAGATTGCGGGGGGGGGGGGGGGGCTGCAAAAATGACCAGCCACATTCAACTACCAAGAACATTTAGCATAAAAGCTACCTTTCCAGACACTGCACACGTGTACACACACATGCATTTAAAGAAATGGACCTTTCATTCTATTCTGTTTTTCATTTTGGCTTATCAGATAGCCATATGTTTTGAGAAGTATCGACAATACATTCACATAATAGAGGTCAAGCCACATGTTGTGGCTGTATTTAATTGGAGTAGCATTGATTGGAATGCCTCAGGAAGATTCATTTAGGGAGTTATTCCCTGCAAATGGTCCTTAGGGAAGAAGTTGAACTGTTCCTCTCAATTATCAGAAGCAAGAAATATGCAACTCACAATGTCTTCAGCCATTCTGCATGATACCACCCCCTACAATTGATCTGCCTTCACAATGGAAGGAGAACACAAGGATGGCCCATTAGGTCCTGGTAATAAAATTGTTTCCAGATTTTAAAAAATTACAGCTGGAAATACCCTTAGATGGTCGGTGCTCTGGTGTATTATTGGAAAAAAACTGCTTTGAAGTTACACCAAGGTATCGTTTAACACAGGATGCATTCTCAAAACACAGAGGTGCACAAAGTTTATGGTGTGTAAAGTGAAGCAAGCAAAGACTCTTCCTTACCTTCCTCTGGCCTGTAAGGCTGGTCTATTGTTAGCCACAAACTGATTTAAAGCATAATAATCTGAAACACAGGAAGCCTTGGGAACTGGGGGTTGCAACAGAAGAGTTTGGGGGGTGCTATGCACACAACTTTATACCTGCTGATATTTCGAGGTGGAAGAACTCAGCCCCGTTGATAATTTTACTACAGTTATGTTGCTGTTTTATTTACTGGCTAAGGGGGATGCTAAGAAAATTCTTAATTCAAGTTGTAAAAAGGACTCGTGTAACTTGTCCTGGTCATATTACTAAAATAAAAAGATGTTTCCTCTACACAGCAAGGAATGACATCTGGCTGGTCACGGTTGGAAGCAAGATTACGGCCCAGATGATCAAACCTGGCAGGGCAACTCTGCTGTTACAGTAAATCTATAGATCTAGTGAATTTTTATTCCATTCTTCATCCAAGGAGCTCAAGAAAATGCACATGGTTCATTCTTACCAATTTTATTCCCACAACAACCCTGCAAAATAGGTTAGGCTAAGGGATGCTGCAAATTTAGCCACAAATTGTAATCAACAGTTGAAATTAACCACCATTGAAAGTATCCATTAGCAGGGGTGTAGTTTTTAAAAAATGACACCCCGGGCAAACGCTGGGTGCCGTTCCCCCGGCTGTGCCCTGGCTGGAGACGCTCCTTTCCTGGCCTTGTCTCCATCCCCAGCGTCTTGCCGGCTTTGGCACCTCTCGGATTGAGCTGAATTAACTGGATTTTAAAGGCACCAAAAAGGTTTTTATATGGGGACAGTGCAGGGGGGGAGGGTGGTGGCCAGCCCCCCTCTTGCCCCCCTCATTATGCCCCTGTCCATTAAACATCAGCTGATCTCCCAGTATGTTTGGATTGTTCCAAACAACCACGGGCACCTGAGCATGAGCATATACAGTCACTGTTTTTTCTACACTTTTTCTTATTTTTTCACCTCCCTTTTTTCCCCACTTGCATTTCTTTATTTTTGTTTCTCACTATAAAAAGGTAATAATGCAATGTGTTTAAATATGAAAATATGTTTATGAATTGGAGATATGTTGTATTATAAGTATATAAAATGTGTGTGTGTGTGTGTGTGTGTGTGTGTGTGTGTATTGGGCTAGATATATATATTTTAAAACATCATGAGCATAGATAGCTTTGAATGCCAGCTTTATAGAGGAGAGGTTCCCCAATGACTTTTAGCTATGAGCGCCAGGATGGTGTAGTGATTAAGAGCGGTTGATTCTAATCTGGAGAACTGGGTTTGATGCCCTTCTCATCCACATGAACAGTAGACTCTTGTCTGGTGAATCATGTTTGCTTCCCCAATCCTCCTGGGTGACCTTGGGCTAGTCACAGTTCTCTCAAAACTCTCTCAGAGCTGCCTACCTCAAAAAGTTTTTGTTGTTGGGAGAGGAAGGGAAGGAGTTTGTAAGCCACTTTGAAACTCCTTACAGGAGAGAAAGGGGTATATAAATCCAAACACTTCTCAATTAAAGAAACTTCCACAGGAATAGGCAGCAAACCTCTGACAGTCAGTGCTAGGAGGCAGAATCCAATCTGGGCCTTAGCCTCTATACCCTTTATGTTTTGCCCTCTAGGACAACTGTTGACCACTGTGTGAAATACCATGCTGGACTAGGTGGAATTCTGGTCCCATCAGATGGGATCTTCTTATCCTCTTATGGGAAGCAGATCATGAACCATATGACCCATTTGCATTTAGGCTGTTCTTTTGCAAGCTTTCAAAGACTCACAAATACTGGATATGAACAAATTTTACAGGGGAGCATAAAAATATTTGATGCATAAAGCAAAAGCTGGGTGGAACCAAAGGGTGAATAATATAGGGATGGTTTAAAAATCAAATGAAATCTGATTTTTTTTTTACCATATGCAACTTTCTGCTCTTTTGAACTTCACAGATCCCAGCTCATGTGATTTCAGATAAGCAGTATGATGTACTTGGCACAGTTTATATTTCCACCCAGATATACTGAGAGCTGATCCTCTCCTATTTCATTCCAAAACATTATTAACTGCAGAAAGCCTTGATTCCATTTCCAGTATGTGTAGTCTGCAAGAAAGTGCAGGTGGCAAGCTGCAGGTTGGGAAGATCTTGGAGATTTTTTTTGGGGGGGGGGGTGCAGCCTTTGAAAGTGTGGGGTTTATGGAGAGGAAAGACCTCAGCTGGGTATGATGCCATAGAGTCCACCTTAGGGTTGCCAGTCCTTGAGGTCACCATTGGTAAATGGGGGGGGGCGGGCGGTTTGAGTTGCCAGAGCCAGGTTGGGAAATTCCTAGAAATGTGGAGATGGAGCCTGAGGAGTACAGAGACCTCAGTGGGGTACAATGCCATATAATCCACCATTCAAAGCATCCATTTTCTCCAGGGGAACTGGCCACTGTACTCTGGAGATGAGCTGTAATTCCAAGGGATCCCTAGATCCCACTTAGATCCACCCTCCAAACCAGCCATTTTCTCCTGAGAAACTGATCTCCATCATCTGGAGATCAGTTATAATTCCAGGAGATCTCCAGGCACCATCTGAAGGCTGACAACCTTTTTGAGACGAAGGACATGAATGGTAATTGTTTGAAGTTGGGGCGGGCGAAGAATTATAATGATAAGGACAACTTACCCCACAAAGAAAGAAAGCATTCCTGGTTCTGGAAAGCAGGAGGGAGAGGATTTTTCCTCACCCCCTTCCATTTTCACTCTAGAGTTTCTGTTTAAACTTCAAAGATTTCAGTGTGTGTTTCAAGCTCTCTGAAGAGGAGAACTGAATTGTTAATGGGGCATATCCTTAGGAATCTGATTATGCCTTGTGATATATCCATTTTAGTGAGCAGTTCTGGATGCATATTATTTTAAGTTTTGATATCAAGAAATGCAAAGCACCATTTGCATCTTGAATACAATTTTGTTACATGACATTTAAGGCTACATGATACATGAACTGTGGAAGCTGTTTAACAGACTTTCAAGGAAAATGACTCTGCAAAGTCTACATGCTGTTGCTCCCAGCCTGTGGCAAAACAATCATTTGCACTGAACAGTTTTCACAAATCTGTCTTTCAATATGTGCTGTGATGCACCATAAAAGCAACACTTTCCAATACACACAAAAACACTGATTTTGTCATAAGGTAGGGTAGGGTCTGGGGCCCACCATGCCCATTTTCCACAGTAAGTGACCCTGTGTTGGAGAGAATGATGAACACATTGTCATTGTTTCAGCTGTATGTTTCCATCGTTGCAGATCATACACGAACATATGAAGTTGCCTTACACTGTGGCCCTTTCTGCAGAAACCTTTTAAAATATTTTGAGGCAGGAAAATAAAGCATTTCCTCCATGAGGTTCCACATTGTTTTTACCCCAAAACATTTTATTTCTAGCCTCAAAATGTTTTAAATGAATCCCCTTTTAAAAAGATTCTCTGACTGAAATGTTTTGAAAATGTCTTCAGTTGTTGTACGATCTGTTAACTATGGCCGTTTCCGCACGGACACGGTAGGGGTTGGGTTGGCGTACATGACGCCGACCCAACCCCTCTGGGACCGTTCGCATGAACGGTCCCAGAACCTACCGGGATGACGGTGCTGCGCTGCGCCGTCGTCCAGTCGACCTATCTGCTCTGCGGCCCTCCGGCACATCGCCGAGGCCAGGGGACATGCCCCCCTGCCCTGCGCGACCGCACCAGAGTCCCAGGGCAGAGGGGGCGTGTCCCCAGGCCTCAGCAATGCACCGGAGGGCCACAGAGCAGGTAGGTCGACCGGACATGGGGGAGGGAAGGCGCCTTCGAGCCGCAGAGCATGGGGGAGGGAAGGCGCCGGAGGGCCGCAGAGCAGGTAGGTCGACTGGACATGGGGGAGAGAAGCTGCCGTTTTCCGTAAACCTCGCTCGGGAAGTGAAGTAGGAAAATGGCGGCTTCACGCCGCTCGGGCGGCGCGGCTGCAAAGCAGCTGCGCCCCCTGTGCGAATGGCTCCCTGGGGATGGCGTTTTTGCCGTCCCCAGGGCGCCGTATTTGGCCTGTGCGGAAAGGGCCTTAGTTTCCCACATTTGTCTGCTTCCCTGAACATTCTCCTCAGAACCATTTTCTGAGCTCATTCAGTTCCCCTTTGCCTGTTTATTTGCAGCATTTCTATGTTTGTTCTTTTATATGGGGGGGGGGATTTTTGAAGCATCAAGTATACAAGGAATATAGAATTCAGCATGAGGCTGTGAAGCACTGAAGAATCGATTCAACACAGAACTAAAAAAAAGATGGGACGGGATCACAACATGGCAGCCAGGAATCATTTCAAGGGGATGAGTGCAGACATACATCATCGTGTGTATGTTGGGGGGGGGGGAGAGAGAGAGAGTCTGAAAATGTTTTAGAAACATTTTAGGTGATTTGTGCAGGAAGGGACTATATCAGACCATTGGTCCCTCAGAATTGTCTACATAGACTGGCAGCAGGGTCTCACATAGAAGTCTTACACCTACTGCCAGATCCTTTTAACTGGAAATCCCAAGAATTCATGCTGGAACCTTCAGCATGCCATTCTAGTGCTGAGCCACGACCCCACCCAAGGTCAAAGCAGATATATGACACAGTGAAGAACTCCAATGTATGATATTTGAATTCTAAGGACATTCTGAAGCCATGTCATCAGTTCAATAATGCACAAAATAATGGTTTTGACAAAGGCAGTGGGTAAAAATGAATGATAATTCTCATATTTGTTTGATAATATGATAATTCTCATATAATTCTCACATTATATTCTAATGTGAAAGCGTACAATTCAATAGCTGGACCTCAACTGACCACATTAACATCTTTTTCTGAAACAGAGTATAGAAGCTGATACAGAAAGTGACAAGGGCAGCTCTCGGTTGCACAATTGTTGGAGCTACCCTTGTCACTTCCAGTATCAATTTCCAGTGAGTAAACAAGACTGCTTGTCTTGTTTGTTTCCCTTCCATTACCATTCAGAGCAGTGATGGGCTATGGAATCCTGAGGCAGGGGAATGCCCACTCCTCTTGGCAGGCCCAGCTTGAACTGATATCCCTACACATCAAGAAAGTATTTTGGCCATTAATATACTGAACAAATGGCTCAGATGCTGATCAGTCTAGAAATCAATGACACCTGCACAAGGATTAGAAAGGAGGAAGAAGCTGTTGAGAAATGAGGTGGAGACACGCCTCCAACACTCTTACAGGCAGGATGGAACTGAGGCATTGTAGAAGATGACACACATGGCATGTCCTGTGGTAGCTAGGAACAATCAGCAGGGTCAAGTCGCTCTTGAACTGCTGGAACCAAGAGGGTGGGAAGTCGCCACGGGAATGAGTGATTTTTCCAGAGGTGGCAAGTTTTGAGTTTTTCCATTGCAGGAAAGGTGTGTCAGTACGTGTGTGGTGTGAGATGCTGCTTTGCACAATGACCTTGGTAGCATAGTATGATGACTTGGTAGTACAGCATGAAGACTAAGGCCGTTTCCGCACGGCCCCCCAGGAGCCCCCATGCCGGCAAGAATTCTGCCGGCGTGAGGAGCATGAGCTTACGATCGCCGCCCTTGCGCCAAAGGCGTCGCGTGCAGCCCTTCAGGGAGGCCCAGCCGGGGCTGACGACAGGCGGCTCGCGCGCGGAGACGCCTCTGCCACCTTCCCCGTCCCACTTTCACCTTGTCCCGATCATGCGGCCTGCTGGCCTCCTTGCGAAGCCTGCCCGACACACTGCCCTCTCCAGGCCTCCAGGGTCGGAGGACAGTGAGGAGGGCTTCGGAGGCCAACAGGCCACGACGGGACAAGGAAGTGAGTGGGATCCGAAGGGAAACAGCGTGTTCTTGGCGGTGCGCTTCGGCAGCACCCGGCGCCGCCGGAACTTACGCTGTTGCTTACAGGGAAAAAACAACCCTTTAAAGGTTGTTAAAGTTTTTAGGAGCGACTCTGACGCCGCCCTGGGAGGTGAGCCCGAAAGTCAGGTCGGCGCTGCTGGGCGCTTACAGCATAGCACCGGGCCTCGTCGCGAAATGGCTCCCTGGGAACTGCGTTTTTGCCGTCCCCAGGGCGCCATAAAAAGGCCGTGCGGAAACGGCCTAAGAGACTTTGAATAGCATCTCAGGTACACATTCACTCTGTAGCCTTAGAGAAGCCATTCACTTCTCAGTCTTAGGGTTGCCAACTCCAGGATAGGGAACAGCTGATGATTTTTAGGATGGAGGCTGAGGAGGACAAGGTTTGGAGAAGGAAGGGCCTTCAGTAGGGTATACTGCCATAGAGTTCACCTCTCAAAGCATCCATTTTCTTCTAGTGAACAGATCTCTGTCACCTGGAGATCAGTTGTAGTAGTGGGAGGTCCCCAGTCACCACTTAGAGATTGTCAACCACAGTCTTTGTCCTGTAGTGCAGATACATATGTGAGTGAAGGGCTCTGAATGCTCCAAAGAGCTACACCAGTGATAAATATTATTTCACATTCTGAATAGACACAACTCTTTCCCAAGCATTAACTTACTATGGCATACAGGAGAATGCTCAGTCATCTTCCAAAGAAGGGAGGAGATTTTAAAATGGGCATCCACATTCATTCTTTGCTACCTGAAAAGCAGGCCTGTGCTATACTACACAATAGAGGCTCATCTTGTGTTTAAGACACAACCATGACCTTCCTTTGCAAGCTATTCTTCCAGAGCTTTCCTGGAAACTGCTCCCAATGGGAGCCTGGCCCAAACAATGATTTGCAAGATTGCAAAGTAGGCATTTGTTTATAGCATATAAGCTTATAGAATATATACAGCAGTGTTTCAGGAGAGGAACTAGTGCAAAAATATTCTCCTTTGAGCTCGTTTGCTGTTTTGTTTCCCCTCAGTCTAACTTAACTGTTTTGTGCAAAAGAGGAGCAGAATCATAAAATAGGCTTATGTTTCTGCAGACTGGAAATGGCTTCCATACACATCTAGCTAGATCTACAGCCAAAATATGTAAAACTCTATATGTTGGGCTCTGATGAGATCTGGGCTCATTTCTGCAGCCAGAGACCGCCTTTGTTGTTCTGTGCCATCCAATCACTACTTTGCTGCTCATTTATAGAATTCATATATTTATTTTGCTTTCCCACTCCCTCCCCCATGTAGAGTCGATTCAGATCTGGTCCACAAACACATGGTGAAAAGACATTTTCAAGTAGGTTTCCTTTGACACTGAGATACTTTTAAAACTTTAAAGTCCCAACTAGTATGTGTGGAAAATCGCCTCTTCGGCTGACAACCATCTTCCATTCCCCATAACAAAGCCACTATTTGTGGGCTACCAACTCCGCACTCACCTCTTTCAGTGAGAAGCACTGCATTGTATAAATAAGTGGTTTGTCAAACGATCTCAGCAACATTGATCTGTGTAGGCAGTTTCTCTGATTTTGGAGCTCCTGACATTCACAGCGATGAAAAGCACGCAACTGGAATATGCATCGGTCTGGAGACGAGCTTTCTGTTTTGCATAGCATCAGATCAAAGCAATAAATCTTTTTAGTGGTACCTCTTATGCAAGCCCAATGTGCAAACTTTTGAGACAGGAAATAAGAGCTACCAATCCCTAGGGTATAAAGTTCCTCAGAGGATGAGTGAGAGGGTGCAGCGGGGTGGGGAAAAGGGGCAACAACCTACTATCTAAGCATACTTATCTAAGCATACTTGTACTGTTTCAATCATAGCTTCATTAATTAAGCTCAAAAGCAGACTGCCGCCACACAGGTGCAAGCAGAAGTGGAAAGGCCACCAACCAAGGTAACTTTCCCAGGGTGTGTAATTACAATACCACATGCATTAAATACTGTGACATGGTACACATGGAATCCAGCCCCTCCCTCCCTCCCTCCCTCCCTCCCCCAGGCAACCAAATCAAGGACAAAGATTCAGAACATGTTAGAAAGAACTCTGTGTCTCCTACTCTGAAGGAGAGAATAGCAGACCCCTGATGCACATTCCTCTAATTCAGTGGTTCTCAAACTTCCTAATGCCACGACCCTTTAATTCAGTTCCTCATGTTGTGGTGACCTCCAACCCAAACATTTATCCATTTTACAGATGGAGAACACTGATGCAGAGAGTCTTAGGCGACCCCTGTGAAAGGGTCGTTCGACTCCCAAAGGGGTCGTGACCCACATGTTGAGAACCACTGCTCTAAAGTGAGGTTTGGCCCACAGTTCTCAGTCCTTTTACTTAACACATTATCTAGTTTTCCTAGAATATTTGTGCCATTGTTGGAGAAATACTATAGGTCTTAAGAGGGTCATGGTTTCACAGGATTGGGATGGGAGAAGACACATTTCCTGCACCAGCATCATTTCTAAACATGCACTCCATTAATACAACTGAAATCAGCAGCATCTCCTAACATTAGTTCAGCTCACAATGGGAACCATTTGGAAGGGTTGAGGATGTTATAGGATGCATGGAGGAAGATTTGTGATAGGTGGGAAGACATAGTAGGCAAGCCAGTAGTGGTGTGCAACATAGAGGATTCAAGGCCATGTGCTGTGGGGAAGGTCAGGGAAGCCTGCCATTGAGCCTTAGATCAGGCAAGAGGCACTTGACCCAACACTGTGGCCCTTTCCCCACAATACAAAGAAAATGTTTTCAGGCAGGAAATGAAGCATTTTCTCCATGGAGTTCCACATGGTTTTTAGCCCAAAACAGTGTTATTTCTAGCCTGAACATGTTTTATTTGCATGCTGTTCCCTAGCTATTCTTTGTGAAAAGAATCACATTTCCCATGCCGCTCCAGTCCCTGGACTTCCTTATTGGTGCCATTTTCTCAGCTCACACCAGCTGTTTCCATCAGTTTGTGTGTGAGGGGTGGGGGGTGGGATTGTGTCTACATAGCTACATAGAAACAAGGAACAGCCACAAAATGGCAACCAGGAAGCGTTTTCAAGGGGATAAGTGCACACAAGTGCACACAAGTGGAGGAGGGAGTTGAGAACATTTGCTAAATGTTTTCAAAGGCTAGTGCAGAAAGGGCCTGTGTGTTACTCACTGACAAGGAACGTGGACCAGCAAAAGCGACTGAGCAATTCTCCAAAGTATGTGCTGAATGGGGCTTCCAGTGATTGGAGTGATTTAAAATTCTATGAATGCCTGCCATCCAGTGTTATACCCTATATCAAATAAATAAAACAAATACATGCTGTGTTAGGTCCTTTCCGCACGGGCCATAAACAGCGCCCTGGGGACAGCAAAAACGCCGTCCCCAGGAAGCTGTTCGCACGGGGGGCGCAGCTGCTGCGAAGCCGCTGTTTTCCGACCTTGCTTTCTGAGCGAGGTTTACGGAAAACGGCGGCTTCCAGCCGCTGCCGTGCAAACGGCAGCGGCTGGAAGGCGCCATCCCTCCCCCCTGTGAGCGGTCGACCTACTGTCTCTGCTGCCGTCCGGCGTGTCACCGAGGCCTGGGGACACGCCCCCCTGCCCTGCAATTCCGGAGCAGTCGCACAGGGCAGGGGGCGTGACCCCTGGCCTTGGCGATGTGCCGGATGGCCGCAGAGACGGTAGGTAGACCGGTCGACAGCGCTCTGCGGCGCTGTCTTCCCCACTGCAACCAGGACCATTTGTGCGAACGGTCCCGGGGGGGTTGGGTCGGCGTCATGTATGCCGACCCAACCCCCATCATGGTGGTGCGGAAATGGCCCTAGAAAATGCATTCTCATTGCTAAATGTGAAAAATTAGATGGTGGAGTGCTAGGTCCATGGAGTAGTTACCATAAGTAGTTAATATACATGTAAGCATATCAAGTAGTTAATATACATGTAAAACTGCCTCTTATGGATTTCTTTGATAAAGTAGTTCTTTCTGACTGTTCTTCCATATTTTAGCATGGACAGGTGAATGACATTAACAGTCACTGTTTTGGCCAAGCAAGTATTTTGGTCTTTTCTTATACCATTATTGTCAGGGGAACAGTGATGTGGGCAGTATCCCTTCTGCCAGTTCTTTTCATGTGGGCTTCAAGTTTCAGTGTTTCTGGAGTGTGTCAGGATGCAGACATCAATCAGTTCAAGAGGCTGGTGAATATGAAATGAGCCAAACCCTCAAGAGTCTGAGAATCCATGATCCTAACCCCCACATCAGAACTGAGGCACTTTTCTGCTGTAATTCCATAAAGCTTACCCAGATGGTAAAACAAGCAAGTAGTGCTCATCCTACAGGAAAAAGCAGACAGCCAACACTCAACCCCTATTCCGATGTCTGACTGGCCTTTTGCCCATTCTCTCTCTTTGATAGCAAGGATCCAAAATGAGCATCAAACATATCATTCAAGGAATCTAACTCCCTTGGCTTGTGTCATGAAGGAGCTTGTTTCTGTTACTGTCATCCTTCTTTCATTTCATCTGGCAGCAATTACTATAAATTCTACCACTTCCAATTTGGATAGGTATGTCTCACTCCAGTTGATGCAAATCTGAGAAGATGGACTGCTCTTCAAACCACTCAACTGTTATGTCACTAGACCACAGGATCAATGATGATCAAAAACAGTACCAGCCAAACCCGAATGAATTCAGTCCAAATTTGAAACGTTTCTAGTGATGAAAAGGGTGGGAAGGCGGCATGGTAAAGATTGATCCTGTCAGATCTTGGAAGCTAAGCAGGGTTGGTACTTAGATTGAAGACTCTGCAGAGAAAGGAAATGACAAACCATTTCTGCTTCATATTTGCCTTGAAACCCTTTTGCTGGCATTCCCAAAAGCCAGATGCAACTTGATGGCACTTATGTTGCATATGCACTGGTGAAAGGGAATTGCTCTCTTCCAGATTTATGAAAACCACCAGCACACAGTTACTGATTCTAGAAGACAATACCATTAACATGGGTGATAGTATTTTACTTATTTCATTTTTCTTACTAATTCCAAAAGGGACTGTTTCATTATTAGGTTGTTTCATATTGTTTTGTTTCAATACTGCTGTTCATTTTCATAATCCTATTTTCTTATTAGTCCCCACTGGTTTCATTGTGCCAAATTTAAGCAGATACAATTAAAAAAACCCTTGAAATGTACTCATATTTAACACCAATCTGTGATTTCGCTGAGGCTCACTGTGGGGAGGTAAACAGGGAAGGGAGGAGAAAGGGGAGAGGTGTACTGGCTTTTCCAAACGGCTCGGCTTGGAATGCTCCTCCTTCCTGTCCGGATGTGTTTTTGGGGATTCCGGCAGCAGGTGGGTTCACCTGGCATGTGCGCACATGCTGCTGCGAAGGTGGCCAAGCCATGTCCCCCGGCACGGCGGCCCCTCATTGGTCCGCTGCAGGTTTGGGGAAATGTGCCTTTTATTGGACTACGGTGTGACCTGTGAGCCCGGTGAAGATCCGAAAACATGCCTGCAATGGGAAACCACGCTGCGTCCAAATTTGGGGGCAATCCGTCCAGCCGTTTCCACGTTAGGGCATGAGTAACAAACTCACAGTTAGCTTTTAATATATATTGATTAAACTCAATGGGAGAATTAGTAGGAAAGGTTCCAACAGGGCATGCACTGGGAGAGAATGTGGTAAACTCCCACCTTAAATCCATGGGAATTGAAATAGATCACACTATGAGGTAATTAATCATTGATTTAAATAACTGATTTTTAAATTACTGATTTTTAAATAACTGATTTTTAAATTACATTTTAAACATTGTTCCAGCCATTGTTTTTTATTATTCTTGTATTGGTGGGACAAGATCCAGTGTGGTGTGGTAGGTAATATGGGCAAATTCTAATTGAACTGGGTTCAATTCCCCAGTCCTCCACATGAAGTTTCCCAATAGTTTCCTTATGCTGGGAAAATTTTCTTTCTATGATTCTCAGCTCCGCCAAACTCATGGATTCATGTAAAGACAGTCACCAGCTAATATTGCTGGAAATTTGGTATCTCTCTCTTGAAAACAGCCCTCATCCAGAGCCCCTCAAAGATACTCTCCCAATTGATATAACACTGAGCTATGTCAGAACTGGGAATCAGGAGAGAAAAATTTCCCAACATAAGGAAACTACAGGGAAATCTTTGCAGGATATGGTGGGAGGGCTTGAGGTACAGGCACCAGATATGCATCATAACTGCTGGTGACTCTCCTTACATGACCCTCAGGTTTGGTGAAGATTGAGTAAAGGGATCCAATTTTATGGGGCCCATTTTTTTCTCCATTGGAAACAATGGAAAATGGATGGAGGCACACTTGGGGGGCATATAATCGATCGATTGATTAGATTTGTATTCCGCCCTCCCCCAAAGGGCTCAACTCATAGACTTTATTCGAGCTCTAATTATTTTGAATCAATTTATCTCTTATGAGAGGCCTATTGATCTTAGATCTCAAAAATGACCCTTGTGTTGACTTTGTTCATCATCTTCAAAATTAATTCATCTTCAAAATTAATTCATCAGGAACTGTCAGCCCCCAGGAAATCTATCAACCATGATCAAGGCCCAAGCTAAAGGTCTTGTTTTACCTTCATTCATCTCTTGTCTCCAGAAGGTACAAACCCATTAAGTCAGGAGCTCCGAGCACAGTGTTCTTTTGTGTTTTATTAACAGTAGCTGCTCAGGCACGCATATTAGCTCAGAAAAACATTCATTTAGGTAAATGATTTTCTTAAAAAACAAAGAGCACAGGAGAAAGATTTACAAGTCTCCTCTTCTTTACTGCAGACATCCCTGCTACTGTTTTTATGAAGTATTACATCCCAACAGTAATAGGGATTTGATTTATTATATCTGCTGTAATTAGGTGAACATTCCAGGTTTACATAGGAGACCACTATTCTGGAACTGAACAAATGAGAGCTGAGGAGCCTTGATGAAGCTTACGGATCCAACTAGCTCAGTGCAGGCTCTCAGGCTAAAAAATCTCCAAGTCAGCAGTATGAGATCCTACAACCAGAACTGCTGGGATTGAACGTTTGTAGGCCCCTCTTTACAGAGCTACGGGGGGTATATTGTGTTTGGGTTTTCTTCCAGAGTTGGCTTTTAAAGTGGGTTATAACAATTCAGATACACCACCAAGTTGCAGTATAAGATATTAGAGATGAATGGATACACGGTGGTCCATTCCGCACAACACAAATAAAATGTTCTGAGGTTGGAATGTAAAGCATTTCCTGGAGGAATTCCACACAGCTTTTTGCGGAAAACATTTGGTAAACATTTTATTTTCCCTCAAAACATTTTATTTCAAAAAGGCTAAAAACAGGAGCTGCTGTTCCCCCTGAAATGTCTTCAAAATGTTCCCTGCTCACCATGCGGAGTGCAGGAAATGTTTTATTTGAAAGAGTTCTCTATTTTGTTTTTACTGTGCCTGCCATTTTGTGCCTCTTGCAATTCACCGTGCCACCCGCTATTTGCAGTTTTCCCCAAGGACATTTCCTCTGCTGGCATCACTGCTGAGCACCTTTTCAGTAAATAAAGTACATGAATCAACTCAGTGTTGACTGTCAAGTTTGGCAATGTGTCACTTTTTTTGTTTTCAGGGAGGCAGTTTTGAAGCTACATCAACATAGTTTCACAGCTGCCTCCCTGAATTTTTTTTTAAGTGAAAGCAACACGTTGCTGAAATTGGCAGACAACACTGAGTTAATTCATGTACTTTATTTACTAAAAAGGTGCCCAGCAGCAATCCCAGCAGAGGAAACGTCCATGCGGAACATACTGCAAATGGCGGGCAGCATGGAGAATCATACGTGGCAGAAAATGCCAGGAACAACAAAATGAAAATGACAGGCGGCAGATGAGGGGAAAGAACCGTTTTTGCCTAGAATGCTTTATTCTGCTGTGCTGTGTGGGGGGGAAAAGCCAAAGTGGTTCTTTTTAAAATGTTTCCCAAATGTTTTAAAGTTTTTGTGCAGAATGGACCACTATTTATTCTGACTCCTGGCAATAGATAATAGATGAGAAGGAGGGGTGCTGGAATGTCTAGGGAAGAGCCAAGGAAGTTTAATCACGTTTCTTCAAGACAGGGCTGCCGAGGGCCTGCAGGTAGTTCCAGTTCTCTCTGGCTCATTCTGCACATGCAGAATAATGCACTTTCAAACTGCTTCCAATGCTCTTTGAAGCTGTGCGGAATGGCAAAATCCACTTGCAAACAGTTGTGAAAGTGGTTTGAAAACGCATTATTTTGCGTGTGCGGAAGGGGCCTCTGAACCTTTTCAGCCCCACCTACCTCACAGGGTGTCTGCTGTAGGAAGGGGAAGAGAAAGCTCCTTTATGGCTTTTTAAAGGTGGAGAAAATCAGGGTATAAAACCAACTCTTCTAGTTCTCAGGAATACCACCAAGGGTGGATTGGCCATTTAACTTACAGGAAACTTTTACTGTGGCCCCGCAGAGCTGTCCCAGAGAGCTGTTGAAAGCCAAGAGTAAACAACGCCCAGTCCCACTAGCTCTGTATAATACTTCAGGGGGCCACTGAACCTGGCTTGCTCCTTGGCGTTTTGACTTGACAGTCCACACATGAATACCACTGTTATTTAATTTGTTTTGCTCTTCCTTAATGTTCTTTACATATGTCACCACAGAGAGATCTAATAATAATAATAATTCAGTATTATTAGTCTAAAACAGAGATATACAATATAAAATGTAAACATTTGCCAGATATTAGCCACAAGTGTACAACATCAAGAAAAGGAGATTGGGTAAGGGAAGACAGCAGGGCTCATATTCATTTAAAATACCTCATTAAATTGGCAAATTAATGTGAACATAGGAATGTCCTGAAACAGCCCTTAAAGAGGAAGGACTGTACTATATAATTATTGGGGGCTGGGGGGGGCATGCATTCTAAAGACAAGATTCTGTAAAAGAAAATAAACAGGACTGTGGGATAACAGAAAAAGGTTGACATTAAACAAATGAAGAGATCTTGGTAAAAGTTTGAGAGGAAATTGATGAGGGTGGCAAACAGAACCAACAAAGAGCAAGCTCTTAAAAACAACTGTAAGATGCTTTAGTCCCCTGTGGGGAGAAATTGATATAAATATGTAGTATCGAAATAAAAATTTAACTTAAAAAATAAAACAAATAAGGGCTGGCCAGGAAGTGTGGGGGGGAAAAGAGGAGAAACAATTATATTTATGTGCAAAAATAGTGACATGAGCTGCAATTAGAATAGTTACTGTGGGCATAAAGAAAGACTAATGTATGACCAACAAAAGAGTCATTTCAGAAACCAGGCCTATGTTTAAAAAGGAGAAAAAAAACAAGATTTTAGCAGTATCTTCAGTATAAAACGAAGTATAATAAAAGCCAACTGCAAATGCTGCTGGTTTGAAAAGGACTGGTTTTATAATTACAACAACAAAAAACTGCTTCAAAATAATACCTAAATTCCTTATATGTAAAGTAGGGAAACTACATGTAACTTAGAAATATTTTTAACAAGATGGGAAATGAAGCTTAAAATACATCTAGGATTAAAGTGATGAAAGGTCTCTTTCTCATCTATCAATTTAACCAGCTCTCAGGATCACAGCAGCTAACAGGTGGTCCCTCTTGACTTCATCTCTTTAAAACACACTCCTGGCCCAGGGAATGAAGACCTCAAGAAACTGGCACAGAGGGCTACATTTAGAACAGTGCTTGTAAGCGAAACCTGACTCCAGGCAGCAGTTGAGCAAAGCTAACTCTCTTCAACAACAGAAATTAAGATACTGCTCTAGAGATTGACTATACTAACCCAGTTGCACTGTTCAGCTTCAGAAGGGGACATAGATGCACTATTTTGTAGAAAGCCAACACATTGGGGCTTTGCTCACATAAAACAATATCTCCCCCCTCCTCTTTGGCAACACCCTCTAAAAGATCTAATCTGATGTTCTCATTAGACTTCCAAAATAAATAAAATCCCTGGAAAAAATCCATTTCACTTTTACAAGGCAGTTGCCTAAATTGTTTCTTTGGATGCAAAAGTTACTGTTAAAAAAGTAACAGCAATGAATTATGTGGCATCAAAAGTGTGACAGATTTATTGTGACATAAGCTTTCATGGACCAGTGCCCACTTCCGCCAGATGCATCATTCTCCACTGGCAAATATATAATAAATTGTCAGACTTTAATTTGTCACAGAATTCTTTGTTGTTTTTGCAACAGCAGACCGACATGATTACTCAACTGGAATTTGTTGTAATATAAATGCAGCCTCTGTGACTGCAAGTTATTCAGGATTTTATCACATGTAGGTTTTTTTGATTTTTTTTTTCAATTTGAACACTCTCCCACGCCCATTTTCACACTCAAATGCTAATATTAGTACTAATGCCTGTGGTCCAAATAGCAATAATTGCTGGATGAGACACTGGCTTCTATTTAAGCTGACATCTTAATAACTTGGCATATGCATTACATCTCTATTACACTGGAATCTAAATGGCACTTGATAGAGTATGCCTTTCATATTGCATTCAGCTGTCAGGAGAGAAGGAGGCTGGGGTGCTGACCAGGAGTCGTGTGCCTAATCTAAGAACAGCTTCCGTGCCTTTGCTGAAACTTACTCCCTGACACTCGGAGACATGCTGGCAAGCCTTATATTCACACCTTGTTGGGTAAGTCTTTATTTGTTCAGCTTAAAGAACATTCACCCAGCTTGTTAATTAACAAAATACTTTTACCGTGGTCCTTTGGCATCTGTTTTACGGCAGGCTGGCCTCGGACATGAAGAATGTCTATATGAAGACTGCATGCTAGTCTGTACATCAAAATATATTTTCACTACAGAAAAATAAGGTCTTTGGGAGGATCTCAATAAATCTGACTCCGCTTCCCTCCCCCCAGGGCGGCCTCAGGCCGCCCTAAACAACAACCCTTTAATACTAAGAGGTTATTTGTTAGAAGAAGCGATCTTCCACTGACGGCGGGGAATGCGAGCTCTTACGCCGAGCGAGCACGCTGTAATCTCCCTTCTAAGCCCCACTCATGATGTCCCTCGTCGCCGTCTGCTGCAGGTGTCGCCAGCCCGCCCCTGTCCTCCGACCTCCAGGGTCAGAAGGAACAGCGTCGAAGGCGAGGGCTTCGGCATAGCCCAGCAGAGGCGTTTCGCGAGTTTATCCGTGAGTGGAAGCGCCAGAAGGGAGAAGCTGGACTCCGATGCGGAGCCCTTCCCTGCCGATCTGTCGGCCTCTGCTTGGCCCGTTAAGCGTAACGCATCGCGAGCGAACTTCCTTCGCCCACGCCGCCAGAACTCTTGGCCGGCGTGAAGGCGGAAATGGAGGCACCGTGCGGAAATGCGGCCTAAAGAAGATTTCGATTTGAGCCTGGAGTTGGAGAAAGAGATTTCCAGGCAGGCATAAATTAGGAATCTTCTGTATGCTGAAGGAGTGGAAAGTGACTGTTCTGGACTTCTCATTTCTTTTCTTCCTGTCAGAGGCCCGCACGGAGGCGGAAGGGCTTGGGTCGGCGTTACTGACGCCGACCCGCTGGCAACACCGAGGACGCGTCGCATGGATGGTCCCAGAAAGAACGCGAGGAGAAGGCGAAGCAGCTGGTACCGCCGCCAATGGACTTACCTGCTCTCTCCGGCCACTCAAGCTGGCGTCTCGCCCCGGGTGCCTGGGGACACTTGCCTCCCTGCCCTGCTGCGCCTGCTAATACCAGCAGTCGCCAGAAACGCAGGGGGACGTGTCCCCAGGCCTTAGCGACGGCGCCAGCGGAGGGCCGGAGAGCAGGAAGTGGAGGGAAGGGAGTTTGGGGGAAGCACGCACTTGGAAGCGCTGCGTTACGCGGCAGCGGCTTCAAGGCGGCGTTTCCAAGAAAGTCGCTTCCCAGCGCCACTCTGGAAAATACCCGGCTTAGCACCTTTCGAGGCGAAGGGTGGTATGCGCCTGCTAGCTGCAGCTTCATAAGCTACTAATGCGAATGGCGGCCTGGGGACAGCATTTTTGCCATCCCCAGGCCGCCATATTCCGCCCGTGCGGAAAGGGCCAGAAGCTCAAGGCAGTATGGTTGTCCTCTTTATTTTATGCTCACAGCAGAGTTTTGAGCTAATCTAGGATGAGAGAGTTCTGGTCCGGGGTCATTAAGTGACCTTCATGGTTGAACCTAGCCCTTCCTGGTTCCTCCCTGAACATTTTACTACCTATTCCATACTACTCATACCAGCAGCTCCAGAGTTTATGTGAAGAGGCCTTGAAAGACAGGATGCTCTCAACAGAGACCTTTGCATTCATTGCAAGTGATGATGTGCTCAAGTGGTGACAGCTCTATAGACATTTGTCATTTGGGAAATGGCATTTCAAAAAATGAAGCACGCACATTCTAGGGTTTCCTGCCTCTTCCAGCTTTTATTACTCAGCATCATTATTTGAATCGCCTCCAATAGATGCTCTTTTAGGCTTCCTGTGATAATAATTTCTAGAACAACAAGAACAGTTGGAGGAGATTCCTGCAAACTTCCTCCTCTTTCATCTGCCTGGACACCTGCATCCTAAAGGAGCTCTCACCTTGTTTGTCATAGCAACTTGACAGCAAACTGCATTTGGATCAGCTATGAGGCAATTCCTGCTTTCCAAGAGAAAACAAAAGCAGGCCAAGCTTGAACAGTAGCATCACAAACCTCAAAGCCCATCATGACATTCCAAATACAAAGCCATGATAAACAAGCTTAATTATTTGAAGCGATGTAATGATGAAGAGGGAGCAAGCTTGTTTTCTGTTTGTCTAGACAGAGACTAGGACACAGAGTAATGGATTCAAACTGTGGGAAAAGAGATTCCACCAAAATATTAGGAAGAACTTCTTGATGGTAAGGGCTTTGGACAGTGGGATACACTGCCTCAAAGGGTGATGGAGTCTCCTTCTTTGGAAGTTTTAAAGCAGAGGCTGGATGGCCATCTGTCAGTACTTTAATTGTGTGTTCCTACATGGCAAGGGGTTGGACTGGATGGCCCCTGTGGTCTCTTCCAACTCTATGATTCTGGCCGTTTCCGCCTGCGGCCCGCGCTGGGACCCAGGTTGGAGTCGGCGTACATGGCAGCCCGGACCCCCCCCCTGAGACCGTCGCCTGTGAATGGTCCCGGTAACCAGCGGGGAAGGCAGCGGCGCCACTTGGGCGCCATCGATCCCGATTGACCACCACCCCTTCTCTTGCCTTGACGCGTCTCACGGTGCATTGCCAAGAGCCAGGGGACCGCCCCCTGCCCCTCTTCTTGGCGACCGCTCCATGGAGTCGCAGGGGCAGGGGCCAGGGCCTCTCCCCAGGCACCGGCGACTTGCAACGCGGACAGTCCCACAAAAGGTAGGATGATGGGAACAAGAGGAGAGGGATGGCGCCTTCCAGCTGCTGCCGTTCACACGGCAGCAGCTGGAAGCCGCCATTTTCCTAAAACCTCGCTTGGGGAGCAAGGTGGGAAAATGGCAGCTTCGCACCACTGGGGAGGAGCGAGGGCGGTGCGGCTGCGAAGCAGTGCGCCCCCCATGCGAACAGCTCCCTGGGGAAGGCATTTTTGCCATCCCCAGGGCACTGTATTTGGCCCGTGCGGAAAGGGCCTCTAACTCGAAAGGAAATATCAGAACATGGCCAAGTGTTTCCACACTGCAGTTCAATCTGAAGTGCTCCTGCAAATACAACTAATCTTCAGACTACAGAAATCCGTTCACCTGCAAATAATGGGTGCTTCAGAGGGTGAACTTTATGGAATTATACCGCACTGAGATCCCTTGCTTCCCCACACTCTGCCTTCTCCAGGATGCTCCTCCAAGCTTCAGGCATTTCCCAATCCAGAGCTGGCAACCCAGCCACAACCCCATCTTTATTTCTTTATCACTTGCCTTATGATCCAGTGGTGGCGAACCTTTGGCACTCCAGATGTTATGGACTACAATTCCCATCAGCCCCTGCCAGCATGGCCAACTGGCCAATTTGTTTTCTCAGGGCATCTTCACTATTAAAATAACAATTAAAATAACAATTCTATGTAATGTTTCACTAGGACATGTTGATAAGCAGGAGTAAACCATCATTTCACAGGTTGTAAAAAACCCTCCCCTCCTTCATTTTTGACATGTTTTGCTGAGTTAGCAATTTTTTTAAAAAACGGAATGGTGGAACCATCATCCCAGATGACCATAATCTAAGACTGATGAGTCAAGGGGAAAAAAGTACAAGACAGCTGGGTGGCATGAACCAATATTCCCCAAAAGGTCAAAATATAAATTTGGATATATGTGCAGACTGAGCAGTGGAGACAGAGAAGATGATGCACATTTTTCTGTGATGGCAGCCTTAAATTTGCCCCTAATACAGCCATATGTCTATGTAGAGAAACAGTCATTAGACAGACATAGTAAACGACCCCCCCCCCGCCAAGATGATCATCCATCATTCTCTAAATACTCAGAGAAATGCTGCTTTGCTTTGCTATTATGGTAGTTATGCATCAATGGACTGGGTGATATTGACCAAAAGGCCACTTGCCTGTGCTGAACATACACAAATATCAAGCTACACTTCAAAAACAGCTGAAACAGTAACAAAAAAGTGGCCCTCTGCTCAAATTTTTTGAAATTGTTTAAAAAATGTCCTCTTCCTTGCTGTAGCTGTTTCTCATCACCAATTCCTTTCTGCTTGGCTTGTCAGACTTGATGTACTCCCACTACCATTTAACCTACTTTTTCAGGGAACCATGCTCGAACTCAGCTCGATTCCAGTAAAGTGCGGAATCTCTGGTGCCAGGAGTCCCCCATTCAGCCAATCACAGCTGAGTGTTTCGGGCATGCGTACAGCTGGAGAACCACCGTGGCAAAAATCGCGCCTAATTTTTTTCCCCCTCTTCCTTCTTGCGTTCGAAGCAATGGCTGGTCGCACAAACGGTGCACAATTTCCGCATACCAATGTAAGCAGCCAATAAAAAAATGCCACCTTTGTCCCTTCATTCCTGTGGCAGTTTTTTTTTATAACGATAATGAGGGATAAGGCCAGGAACATGGCGGCTGTAGAACCCAGTAGCCAATTGGAACGGAGGCAATTTGGCCCGAAGAGGCACAGGATGATCCACGCCCTCTGAGCTGGGATCAAAGCTGGTTGCAGTGAGGGAACAACAATGAGAAGCTTCGACCTAGGTTAGTTACCCGCTTCTCTCTCAGAGAACTGGGTCAAACCCTATTAATGTACTGGTGTAGTAATGGAGATAGCGCCTTTCAGTCCCAGCCAACCTTTCCAGTTGCATTCCTTTAGGCTCTGCAGCCTTCACTGCTTCTTTCCCCTTTGCACCCTTTTCCTGATTTGCCATGTCTTCCACCACACGGCCTACCCATCCATCTTTTAAACTGCCAGGATAGTTGAACTCTCCCTGCATCCCTGACAGTAGAGGTCTTCCATTTCTGGTCTGATAGTGCTTTTTCCCCAGTTGGGCCACAGGAGGCTTCTAGCAGTTATGTGGGAATCATAGGGCCTGGTGGCTAGCCATATCTGTTACCACTATAGCTGCAGTATTTGAATCAAGTGTCCAAGAATCTTTTAAAATTATCATCATGACTTAAGTGTGTTTTAATCAGCAATTACAGCTGCCACTCTTTATTACATTCACTCACAAACATACACCTTCTTTCTACCTTCAGGTTGGATGGTTCACCTTGTCCAAGCTTCAATGCATACATAAGAGGGAATTCTGGTGTTATCTCTAAACAATGTGAGCTTATTTAGAGAGTGGTGTACCTAGGGGGGACAATGGGGACAGATGCCCCAGGTACCACTTGCAAGTGTCACATGGGGGACGCCTGCCACTTCCCTGTCGCTTGCCTGCTGCCTGCCCACCCACCACCTGCTGAAGAGGTAGGCAAGAGCTTGAGGTGGGCACCCTTTCCCTCTGCCCCACCCTGGGGGCACAATTTTGAGGGGAGGGCACAATTTCAGTACTTGCCCTGGGCACCATTTTAATAGGTATGCCACAGCATTTAGAAAACCTCAACCGACCATTCTAAGCCATTATGAGGAATGTTCAGCCACCATTAATAGAGGCAATACTATCACAGATCACAATAGAACACTTGAAATGAGCTCCTAAAAAAACAAACCAGGCAAGAGACCATGTCCCCAGGCTAGGAACAAACAAACAAACAAAGGCAATGAGGGTTCTCCGCACTCCCCAGAAGAAACAAAATTCAGACGAAAGATTACAAATCGTGAAGGAGTCCCCATAAAAGAGACAACTACATTTAGACTGAGTACAGGAGAAAGTACCTTCAAATATTGTTCAGTCCAACTAACAAGGAGGTCACTGTTAATTTATTCCCAGCAGCAGTCATGGTGACTTTATAGAAAATAGCAGCTACCTGCATCATAGAACACAGGTACAGACAGTTATAAAACAAAAGTCTGCAAACTGAGGAAAGTATAAAACATTTCAGGCCTGAAAATTCATAACTCTGACTTACGGGTTCCATAGAAGAGAGGTAATTCTCAAATTGAGAGAGAAACTGTAGTTGTCAGAGTTCGTTCGGGAGTTTTGGCAGAGGTGGGATCCAGCAGGTTCTCACAGGTTCCCGAGAGTAGGTTACTAATTATTTGTGTGTGCCGAGAGGGGGTTACTAATTGGTGATTTTGCCATGTGATTTTTGCCTTAGTTACGCCCCTCCTTTCAGCAGTAGTGCGCAGAACTTGAAGCAGTCTAGCAGGAGGTGCACCAGCGTGCGTGGCAGCCTGCACCTGCGTGCATTCGTTTCCCGCCCAAGGACCGGCGCAGCAGCTGCGTCCTTGCCACAGCCCCACCCAGGAATGCCCCGCCCTCGGAATGCCCGGCCACTTCCCGTCATGCCCCGCCCAGCCCCATTGGCGCTACGCCACAGTTTGAATCCCACCAGCATGGGAACCTGTTACTAAAAATTTTGGATCCCACCACTGAGTTTTGGTGTGTAATTGCAAACACTTCTAAATTATATATTAACTTTTCTAAAGATGTAGGAAAATAAGTATTAAAACATAGGTGAATAGCGGAGTGTAAAATCTGAGATTACAAATGAATAACAGTAAAGTGATAACTTTACCTCATTATGAACAATTAAAGATGGTGGGGGGGAATCCTTTATGTTTGTGATGGCTGAAAAATTGTTGAATACCCAATTTACAGTTTGTTTTTCATGCTTTTGCAGGAGATTCAATCCAAAACAAACACAAGTTATGCAAAGTTATGTGAGAGAGGAGGTAAAAGAAACCAGGACATGAAGTGTTTCCTCTTGAGGCATTACACCACTGATTTCATTTGGCACCATTTTCTGAAAAAGAGAAATGATGTTTATTGGAATGGAACCAACAGAGTCCAAAAGTTTCACCTGGCTTTGGAAATCATGAGACATTTTAAGTCCCATGCTTTCTTTGCTCTTTTGTTCATTATTTCAAAGACCAAGTAATTCATAATCAAACAAATCTGACCTTTTTACAAACTTTAGAAGTCAGACAAACCCTATGTAGAAGGGAGGCAATCTGCCAGAGTTTGCCCACATACAAGAAGTTTCTACAGCTGACTCTGTTCCCCATTTCTGTTCCATGGAAGAACTTCCACCGTATTTTCTAGAGCCTAACAACGAGAAGGAAGATGGTTCAGTCTCGCCATTTCCATTTGCAACTGGCCTGCGACACTCCCAGATCCCAACTCCCAGGGAGAAAGGTATAGTTCAACAAGATAAAGAAAAATGGAACAGCAAAAATCTTGATTAAATCTAGGAGGGAAGAAGCATACAATGGTATAATAACTTATGGCATAAAGCTAAATGAATGAAATAAGCTACATATTTGCAAGACCACATATGTATAGGAAAAGAGTTTTATATATATATTTGTGACAACTGAAGATCTTTTGTAAGATTCTGGTTTGGAACACTCAGTTGAAGCAATATTGAAAATATTAAAAAGTTTTGCATGCGGGTGCGCGTATATAATCTCCCTGGTTTCTTTTTCCTTTTTCATGTTTTCATTTAATTTAATGTAAGTGCTTTATAAAATCCTTATTACATGATATATGTTTCCAATATTTATATCTAAAACATCAATATACATTTTAATTTATTATAAAGAAAAGGACAGGAAACCATATATGTAAACAAATGAAAGCTATAAAGGGGATGAGGGCAGAAGAAACACAGGAACTGGGATTTTTAAAAAATACAAGGGAGTAGGCAAAATAAGCATAGTGTTTATGCTCATTTGTCTAGAGCTCATTAAAAGGTTATCTTGTGATATATAATTTTTAAATTATTTCAGATCTGGATCTTCTATATGTTAATTTTAATTAGAAATCTATATATATTAAAGGCAGTAGGTGAAACAACTATACTGAAGTTAAGCTCATGAAACCAATGAATAGGTGAGACTTAAGCACTTTTTGCAAAGATTATATAGGTGGGGATAGCCAAATCCCAAAAGCCTTGGTTCTGAATTGGGTTTTCCGGGCTGCAATAGCCATGGTCTTGTGGATCTCGTTCCTAACGTTTAAGCACCACCTCTAACGGCTGTAAAAGCTTCTTCAGAGGTCTGTTACAGACTTCCCTTTGTGATACACCTCTAGAGATGCGGTAGGTGCAGGTGAAACGTGAGGAGTAAAATCCTAGACCACAGCCATGAGCCTCGGAAAACCCACCAGAACCAGTTGAATCCGGCCGTGAAAGCCTTCAACAATACATCAAGTCTGAAAAGTTCCAGAGAATTCTTTTACAGCAGAAGCATTCTATTTGTATTAAGCTACATTTTTTTGTATAAGCCACATTAAGTCCTTGTGAAATGGTGTGGCAAAAGTATGGTCTAAATATAGGCACACATGCATAAATTAAGCAGGTAAAGCCCACACAAAGAATTCTTACCCTGGGGTAATCTTCCAAACCTTTACCACAAAGTAGATTCAGCTGTAACTATCAGTTCATCTGTTCTATTGCTGTCATGTTGTAAGAGCTTCAAGCAAGGAATCTTCCAGGAAACAAGATTGCTAGGTAAGGTGTGGAGCCTATCTAAGAAAAGAGTGCATAATGAACAACTAAGGCCTTAAGGGCCAAACTATCATTACCTTTAGGAAATTTGTGATTGGAACTCTTACATTTTCTTTTAACCTGAAAAAATAATCTGAAGGGGCACCTAACCTGGATTAGAGCAGTGGTCTGGGCAATTAGCATACTACAGATCCAGAGCTGGAATAACACCAATGTTGCTTTTTAATGTGCTCTAGACAAACCAACCTAAATACAGACTCCAGAGATAATTAGATTTTCCAGCAAAATTTCTTCACTCTGGGAAAAGAGACAAAAAGCCACACCTTTTCATGTTCATCTTTTCCTCACGTTAAACTTCGGGAAATTACCTCCCCCAACGCACACACTGGTTTAACTACACCTAACACAGTGGTAGGATTCAAATAGTTTAACAACTGGTTCCAGTGGTGGGATTCAAATAATTTATCGACTGGTTGTTTACAAGCACCATTTTAACAACCGGTTCTGTGAAGTGGTGTGAACCTGCAGAATCCCACCACTGACCTAACATCCACCCATCAGTACAACCCCACCCAAGAATTACCACCCCACAATTAGCAACTACTTTTGGCCCAGCTGAACCACATGACATGAGCTACTTCTGCAACCTTGCGGAGGAGATGCCTGCTACCATGGGAATTTGGTGGGGGGGGGGCCGAGGGGATTGAGCCTGAGTGCTGCTCTTGCCGGTCAAGTGGGCAGGGGGCACAGGCTCCTGGGTACTCCTCTTTCCAGGCAGCATGTTGAGGGCAGCTGGGCTGGGCAGGCTGCTGGCACATCTCTTCTTCCCCTGCCCTGGGGAGCTGCGTCACCATCGCTGCATCACCATTCTCCTCAGTATCTCTGGAGACTTGGCCAAGCAAGGAGTGGCTCCAGCTCCAAGCCTTGCATGGAAAGAGTTGCTCAGCCAAAGACCCACTTTACATCACGAGGAGTGATTTAGTGCTTTGCCAGAGGGGTGTCAGCCTTCATCCCCCTTTCTGTCTCTTCCCCTCTCCCCTCTTTCTCTCTCTCTCTCTTTCTCTCTGTTCAGTCTGAAAAAGAGAAGGTGGGGGTGGGGGATATGGTTGGTTTTTTTAAGTATTTGAAAGTCTGTCACTTACAGGAGGACAGGGAGCGGTTCCTGATGGCAGCAGAGGATAGGATTTGCAATAATGGGGTTAAATCACAAGCGAAGAGGTACTCCATGGATATTAGGAAAAAAATTATAATAAGAGTTATTAGCAGTGGAATCAGTTACCTGGGGAGGTGGTGAGCTTCCCCTCTATAGAAGTCTTTAGCAGCTGGACAACCACTTGTCTGGGGTGCTCCAGGCTGACCCTGCATTGAGCTGGAGGTTGGGCTAGATAATGTGTATGGTCCTTTTCAACTCCATGGTTCTATGATTCTAATTATACACATAATCTCTTAGAAGATTTTTAGGTGGAAGGCGCTATAGTGCAAAATTGATTGCTCCAGGTGCAATTTTAAAAACTGGCTGCAAGAAAGGCTGATTATGCACAACATGTCTGCTGCACAATGGGGGCAAATGTTTGTCACAGCAAGATTTCTTGTGCGCACATATTTTCTCAAACCCTGCTTTCACTTTCCGTTCTCTCTGTGGCAAGCAAGACCACTTCTAGCATGTCTTTAATTTCCTTTGCTGCCAGAGCAGGAAAATTTGCCAGTGAGCACAGCTTTGTCCCAGACATCTTCCCTTTACCCACAGTCAGCCTACTAACTTCACCCTGCCATCTATGCTTTCCTCCTTGCCCTCCTTTCATGTTGCCAGTTCCTTCCTCCTTCTCTAAATGCTTATATTGAGATATCGATGTAATAATAGCAGATAGGGCCTTTCCAAGGAATAGTATAAGCAGGGTCTCTTTTTGGCTCCACACCACCTCCCCTGCTAGATGTCCACCTTCCCTGATGATCAGGAGGGCTTTTAAAAACTTTATTTCATACCAGCCTTTCTTTTAAAACAAGTCTCTCTCTTCCCTGCTGTGGCAGTAGTGTCAGGAAGAGAAAAAGAGAGGGGGAGGGGAAGGGGAGGGGAGAGATCTGTGCCTTTAGGGCTGATTTGATGGGCAGAGTTAAGAGAACCAGAAACTGATACCCTTCCGAGTTCAGCAGAAAAACTGTGCTGCAGGCTGTGGGCTGCCTCCTTGCATGTAAACAGAAACATGAGGAGACCCCACTTCAAGCCCACTGCGCAGTGAAGAGCCCCGAGGTAAGCCTTCCATGCATAATGGGCCAGTGTTGAAATAGTACAGGTCAAATCAGTAGACCAAAGAATTATCAGAGATGTGAAGGCTATTCTGTGTTAATGAACACAAGTGCACTATTCCTGGACTTTGTATACTTTTTGGAGTAGTTGGAACTGCATAAACTATATAAAGTTATTAGAAGGTTATAAAACCAATTTGCCATTTCCCCAGCATTAGCATCACGTTAGGTACTTTGTATGCTTCTCATTTAAACAGTGGGAAAATTTAGCTTGAGTGAAAAGTAATGATCAAATTTCATTATTCAGATAAAGCCATAAAAGCAGGTACAGAGTATATACAATAGTTAATGGAGAGTGTGCATGTGTGGTAGTGTGGATGAGGATGCATGTCTACAGAGCTATTCTCTCTAGCAGCTGCTATGTAGCAGTTAAACTTCTCAGCCTTTCAGAGGTGGACAAAAGAAGCCAATCCGTCACATGACTTGATGAGATATGGTTCTTGTAGCCATGACCTGAATGACCTAGGGCAGCCCGATTTTGTCAGATCCTGAAAGCTAGGCAGGATTGGCTCAGGTTAGTTTTTCATTGGGAGACAACCAAAGTGCAGAACCTTTAGGCAGAGGAAGGCGGTGGCAAACCACCTCTGAATATCTCTTGCCTTGAAAACCCTACAGGGTCTCCATAAGTCAGCTAAGACTTGATAGCACTTTCAATTCTATACATGCATACTATATATGCATACCTATAAAACAAGAGAAGTGAGTAGTTATTAGTAAAATTCAAATGCAATCAAAGGAATTTACAGTAGCACCAACTGGCCATTTCTCTACTTTGGCTAAGCTAGGTAACACCTAGGCTGTTTCCGCACACACACGGAAACGCTCCTCCACCAGCATGAATTGTGCCAGTGGAGGCTCAAGGACTGCTCGTACAGCAGCGTGCGAGCAGCCCAGAATTTCACCCCAGACGGAGAGGGGCCCCGCATGGAGCTGCTCTCCGTTGGCCCCCTCCACCCACCGTCCTGTCCAGTGCTGCTCTGGAGGGCTGGAGGGGCACGCCCATGCTGCCTCTGACCCCTGGAGGAAAATCCATCTAATTCAGCTTCCTGGGCCAAAAAAATTTCTTTGGAAGTCTCAAATGGGGCACAATTGATCCTCATCAATGGCAACAAATATGGTGTCATATTGCCTCTGAACATGGAGTTTCTTTTCAACCATTGTGCCTATTAGAATAGAATAGAATAGAATAGAATAGAATAGAATAGAATAGAATAGAATCTTTATTGGCCAAGTGTGATTGGACACACAAGGAATTTGTCTCCGGTGCATATGCTCTCAGTGTACATAAAAGAAAATACATTTGTCAAGAATCATAGGCGTACATACTTAGCCATGCGGGATTTATCATATAGGTCTAATGTAAGCAAATCAACAGGAGCAATCAATAGTAATAAAAACATAAAATGTAAAAAAATCATAAAATAAAATGGGAAAATGTCAGCACAGGCTATAGTCATACAGTCATAATTGGGAGGAGATGGGTAATAGGAATGAGTAGAAGAAAAAAAAAGTAGTGCAGTAATTATATAATAAATATATAATAAATAGTTTGACATTATTGAGGGAATTATTTGTTTAATGAGTGAGGTGGCATTCGGGAAAAAAACTGTTTCTTATGTCTAGTTGTCTTGGTGTGCAGTGCTGCTCTGTAAGCCACCTTGTTTAGAGGTGGTAAGAGTTAGAAACAGTTTATGTCCAGGATGGCAAAGGGGTCCAGTAAATATTTTCACAGCCCTTTTTTTGACCCGTGCAGTATACAGGTCCCTCAATTTGGAAGGTGCGCAGGTTAGCAGCAATTGTTGTTTTTTCTGCAGTTCTGAGTTATTCCTCTGAAGTCTGTGTCGATCTTGTTGGGTTGCAAGGTAGAGACCAAACCACACAGTTATAGAGGTGCAGATGACAGACTCAACTGATTCCCTCTGTAGAACTGTATCAGCCCAGCAGTACTCCTTGGGCAGTTTGAGCTTCCTGAGTTGGCGCCCAGAAAGAAGACATTCTTTCGTTGTGCTTTTTTTTAATGACATTTTTTGATGATATTAGGTGTCCATTTTAGGTCATGAGATATGATGGAGCCTAGAAATTTAAAGGTCTCTACTGTTGGATACCTTTCGTGTTGTTGTCTAAGTATTGTGGGAGAGGAGGTGAAAGGGATGGGAGGAGGGTTTCCTTTCCCATGAAATCTACCTGCCACCATTTCTACGGGTTTTAGAGTTAATGTTCCAGTTCTAGATTGTTCTGAAAACATGGCACCACGAGGGCTAGATTGTTCAACCTCCACGTCTCTGTATGCTGCGGTACTTCATCGTTGTCTTCCAGATGAGACCAATCACTGTTGTTATCATCTGCAAATTTCCTGGTTAATATTTTAACAGATGGACGGCATTCGAGATGCAGTCATTTGGTGAAGTACAGAGTAAGAAGTGGTGAAAGTACACAGCCTTGGGGGGCCCCTGTGCTCATTTTACAGGTGTCTATTATCCCTTGACAGACCTACACCCCGTCAATCTTCCTAATATTTTTAAAGCCACCAAAACTAATGGGGAGGTGGAATTGTAAACTGAAAGAGAATACATCTAAAGGCACCCAAATGACTCTTCATCACAGCTACCTCCGTTGAAAATGAATAGCATGTAGTGTTAAGAAATTATACAACCCTTATAAATACATTTTTATGTGGTGGAATTATTACTTGACAGACTAAGAGGGTGGGGAATCTAGCTGGAAGTCCCTAGATAGACATGATCCCTTTCCCTCAATTCAGCAAAACTGTAGATTTAGTGTTTTTAAAAGGTTGGTACTCAGGTGCATATGCATGCCATTCTGTAACTCTAGTAAAATAGAATGCACCTAGAGATTACACATTTGGTCAAGACTGCATTCCATGCCGTTCTACAAGCAATACACCTCAAGCCTAAGATTGTCTTTATAAGGCTACCCAGAATAAAATGTTGCTCTGGCAAAAATGCTTCATAAAATTTTACTGCCAGTATAATTTATTATAGAAATAATCTACTGAGCGTTTGCACCAGGTCAGCTGGTAAAGAAAAGCGAGGCCTTATCAAAATCAGATTGAAAAGTACAAATTGAAAATCCCTAATGGTGATCTAAGCGCACTTCAAACATCCAGGCCATATGGACTGTGTTACAGCTCGGGAACAAGCCATAAACTTGAGAGAATGCACTGCAGAAGACTCTGCATATGATAGTGTTCTTGAGGAATAAGGGGACACTAATGTACATTTATATTTCTCTTGGATAACCATGTCTTACTGCTGAGGCCTGCTCCGAAAACATTTTACCTGCAGTTACATTCCTTATACCCTAAGTATATGGACAATTATCCCCTGCATTCCTGCTTTTAAAAGTATTACCTCTGCAGCTTACGACAAAGTGAACCACAGCAGAAAGATTTTCATTGTCACAATCAACACCTGGTCACTATGCAGCTGGGTAACATTCAGCCACAAGAGATGAGCCAGGCATGGCCCTAACCAAAGGTACTCTATTACTGATGTGCAATAAAGCTTTATAGACCATGTTGACTATCAAATAACTATGTTTTATGCAACCTGTAAACCAGAATGTGTATGTTGCAACTGTAAATCTTTGTGGGCTCTACAAGCACTGAGTGCATTGTTGATGGAGTCATTCATAGTTATAGCAGGCAGTGCATTGCCATCCACAGTTATGAAAGTTAAGTGCTGGCTGTTACTGAAAATGGATTTCTCCATCCCCCAAGATGGCTACAGTGGGCAGGAAGATAGCCTCATGTATGAACTGCAGGTAATGTGTTTGCTCTGTGTATGTTTGCTATTTCTCTCTATTATAATGCAAAGAAATAGCATCTGGGAAACTGCGTCTCTGTACAGTCACTTTCCCCCTCTCTCTGGCCCTTCTGCACAGCAAAAGTACAGCGGGCTGCAGTCGGGATAAAGCAATCTGCTGTCCAGTTGATGCGTTCACATGCCTCTGTGCAGGCAGCGGACGGAGCCCACAGAAGCAATGCCATCGCGCCTTTGCACAGCCCACAGAGCAATGTCATCGCGCCTTTGCACAAAAAGCCTACCTCCCACTGAAGCGTGGCTACAGAGGCATGCATGGCTGGACCCCCACAGCCATGCTAATGGATGTTATGACCCTGTGCACTTGCGTGGCTATGCAGATGCCAGGCAGGGAAGAAAAGAAAAACAGATCGCACAGCCGCATTACAAGCGCTTCTGCCCAGCTGTTCGCTCGGAAGCGGCTACAACACAGGCTATTTTAAAAGAATCGCGGAGAGTGTGATTCTTGAAAAACCCAGGTTGTGGGGAAAACATGGGGCAGACTCACATTAGGAGCAGGATCTATGGCTGTTTCCGCATGGCCCATAAACGACGGCCTGGGGGCGGTAAAAACGCCGCCCCCAGGCCGCCATTCGCACAGGCGCTGCTGCTGCAACGCAGCAGCGGCGACCTGACTCCTCTTCCCTCCCCCCAGGGTGACGTCAGGCCGCCCTAAACAACAACCCTTTAAAGGGTTGTTGTTGGGGAGGAAGCGTCTTCCCGGCGGCGCGGTGCGAACCGCGCCGCCGGGAAGACCTGTCTTCTCCGTCCGACTTACGATGTCCCCGCCGTTGCCTGCTGGCGTCGAAGCCCCGCCCACACTGTCCTCCGACCTCCAGGGGTCGGAGGGCAGCGTGGGCGGGCTGCTTCCAGACGGCCAGCAGGTGATACGAGGACATTGTGAGTCGGATCGGACGATGGAAGAGGCTGCTCCGCGCGGAGCCGCCTCTCCCTGCGCGGCCTCTGCGTGGCCTGCTCGCACGCTTGCGTGCGAGCAGGCTTCCGCCCCCACGCCGTCAGAACTCTTGCCGTGGGGGCGCGAGGTGGCCGTGCGGAAACGGCCTATGTGAAGTTCCCCCCCAAAACGGCTTTTATACCGTCATTAGCCTGCGTTTATTGGTCTATGTGGAAGGGGCCTCTCTGTACATAGCTCATATGGTTTCTACAATATAGTCATAGAGAAAAGATAATATATAAAGTGGCAATAAACAGAACTACCAGGAAACTGGATTAACTACTATTTTGACATTAAGGTCCCTTCCGCACACGCAAAATAATGAGTTTTCAAACCACTTTCACAACTGTTTGCAAGTGGATTTTGCTATTCCACACAGCTGTAAAGAGCACTGAAAGCGGCTTGAAAGTGCATTATTCTGCATGTACAGAATGAGCCCAAGTCACACGTGACTTATGGAAATCCTAGGGGAAGAGGTCAAGGCAAGGTACATTCAGAGGTGGTTTGCCATTGCCTGCCTCTGTGTCATGACCCTAGTATTCCTTGGAGGTCTCCCATTCAAATACTTGCCTGGGTCATCCCTGTTTGGCTTCTGCAATCTGACGAGATCAGGCTAGCCTGTGCTATCAAGATCTGGGCTGGATTAACTACTACTGAAACTGAAATTATTCTCTAATAGATATGAGTGGAAGATCAGAAAACCAATGGCTATCCTTTCCATCCACCTCTAAGCTTGTGTAGAGGATGTCATCAAAGTATGACATTTTTTCTTACAAATTCCCCCCTCCCATACACAGACGTGACATGACTCTGCCATCTGCAAATGTCTGATGAGGGCAAATTCCATTAGTTATGTCTAATGGCATTAGCTGCCGTCTCCCCGCCCCTGAGATAAAAAGCAAATGTTAAGTCCTAAGTGAGTCTCTTTCACAGCTGAGACGGGAAGTTGCGGAAATGTGATGATTAAGTGCCTGTATTATTTACACATCTGTCAAGGAGCTGGCATCAGAGGCGTTGCAACTTGTGCAAAAGAAATATCCATATTAATTAAAATTTAATTGTGCTGCGGATATTACAGGGTGATGGCAACTGGCTGCCATGACTGATATTGATGAGTAAACAATAAACATTGAAATAAAAGTGATAAAAATTCGCCCACCAAATATATATGTGTATATACGGAAATATTTTTTTTCTGTCATTGAGAGGAGGAATTGGGGAGTTAATGGAAGAGACATGAATAATATATGACAGAGGAACACAAGGCTAGAGAACCATATTCAAAGAGTGCTTATCACTAGCACCTCTTCAGTCTCAAAGGAGATTTTTGAGTGGGGTGGTGAACAACTCTGTCCTTGTCCCAGCAGGACTGTTCAACTATTTTATCAATGGCTTTTAAATCCTATTCACACATGTGAATACACACATGTACACACGTGATGTCTGTGTGCAGTGCACCCTTGATGTTTCTTTAGTCCATTGAATGATTCTCATGTTACCTTGGAGCTGAGCATGTGGTGGTCCCTGGTTTCATTTATAAAGTGAACATGTGTTGGCTCTTTCTCACAAAGTGTACACACACATACTTGTAGGTTGTATGAGCATTCACTATAATATGTGAACAGGATTTCAGAGGAAGTGGTAGTGGAGATCCATATCAAATGTACAGATATCAAAAAACTGGGGGTGGGGGGTGGGGGAAGGAACAGAAGATAACTTAGAAGACAGGAATAAAATTCAGAAGGTTGGAAAACTGGGCTAAAACTAACAAGAATTTCAACTGTGAAAATTGCAAAGTTCTGCTTTTATGTTGAAAGCATCAGCTGTACAGATATAGGATGGGAAGACCCAGTGGTGGGATTCAGCAGGTTCGCACCACTTCGGAAGAAACGGTTATTAAAATGGTGCTTGTAAACAACCAGTTATTAAATTATTTGAATCTCACCACCGGAAACGGTTGTTAAATTATTTGAATCCCACCACTGGGAAGACCGGGCTTGACAGTTGTACACGTGAAAAGAATCTATAACATCTCCAGTTAAAGGGATCAGATTATAGGTCGTATACAAGACCTCTGCCTGGGACACAGGTATGGTTGCCAGGTGGAGGAAACTTACTCCATGGCCTCCGGCATCCAAAATGCTATGACATAAGTTCTGACATCCACCAGAAGTTGTGTTGCCAATGACCGTGGGGACACTCTGGTATTTGGGCAAAATTCTGTGGTAGATGCCACTTTTACCATAGAGTTTTGTCCAAATATTTCAGTGTGCCTGAGGACGTTGGCAACACAATGACGTCGCTTCTTGTGTATGCCAGAAATCATTACTTTTAGGGAAAACAATTGCTGGAAATTCTGTGTTTTACCATGCAATTTTTAGATTCCTAGAGGATCCCGATGTCACTTCTGAGTTTTCCTCAAAAGTGGTGTAGTAGTACAGATAACACTCTGCTCCCCCTTATCCCTGCCTTCAACCTTCCCACTGTTTGCCAGCCACAGACTACATACAACATAATGCATTTAACCCAGTGGATAGGCCTGATGCCATGAAATTTTCCCAACTAGGTGTTTAGGCAGCCTATGTGGCCAAACAGTCCAGTTTATGGTCCTTTCATATGACCTCCACAAACACTGAACTTCTTCAGTCAGATGGACAGGCCAAAGCAAACAACATGCCAGATCACTAAACCTCAGCACCCACGTGAACTGCGAAGGGTGGTTGAAGAAAGCCGGCAGTTCCTGACACCAGCAGCAAAGAGTGTGAACATTCTGTCAGTCCAGATTCCTGCCCGTGATGCTGAATCATTGTGGAGATGATGATTATTCAATTATTCAATTTATTATTCAAGGGAAGACGTCGCCTAGTGCAAACCATTCAACTGCTTGCAATAAATCTTTTTACTATTTGAGGGCAAACAAGCATTTTTACCATTTGTTGCTCAGAATATTTCCTACTATTGCAATGTTTTATTTTCACCACATTAAAAAAACTCCTTTACCAGAATAAAGTGCCTCAAATAGCAGCAATACAGCAGGAAGCTGTTATTAGGCAGGAGCAAATTCAAAAATTGTATCTATAGTGGCACAAATTGCTTCTTATAGTTGCTTGGTTGGGGTGGAGGATTTAAATGTATGTAGACCCTACTTTTCCAATTTGGATGATGTTTTGTTTTTTTGAGGAGTGCCATTTCATGTTTCAGTAGGGGAAAGCAAAAAAGATTTCAATGAACAGCTGAAGATTCAACCAGGTTTCCCATACCTTATAAAAGTTCACTTTTTAACAGTTGAGGCTATAGTTCAAAAAAGTGGAGCTTTCCGTATGATCATCCCCCCCTTCATATTAGTCCTCTTCTGGTACACCAAAACATCATGCAATGTCTACGCCAGGGGTGTGCAACTCTGGTGCCCCAGATGTTCATGGATTACAATTCCATGGAATCATAGTCCATGAACATCTGGGGCACCAGAGTTGGACACCCCTGCTCAACACATCCAGAGGGGAACAAAATGATGCCCAATGGTTCATTCTTGAAATATTATACGTACAACTGAATGTCTACAGTGATCCCGAAATGTATATAAATGTGCATGCACAGGTTTTATACATGCAACACAGACTGGTGCAAAAAGCTAGAGGCCAGTCAATATGATTGCACACACACCCCTTTGAGCATGTCAAGTAATGCCCTTGAATGCCAAAAGGTGGCTAAATATGGTTGCATTGACATCAACAACAGGACAATCAGCTGCATTTTTCTGAAGCAAAGGTATAGTTCGTCATCTTGTTCCATGGTGCCAAAGAATCTGCAGTCAGAAACATGAAAGGCTACTCTGCTTTCTTCCTGAGACCCCCTAACATAAAGCTGATTTACTCATATCTCATTGGTTGCCTCTAATAGCCTCTGGGTTTTGTGGAGAAGTTCAGCTCCCACCAGTTGTGGTGCAAGGCTCCACACAGTCTTGCTAATAGGGGAAAGAGTTTGCACACATTTACATGTGTCCTGCCCCTGCGTGTCAGAGATGTTCTCAATAATAATAATATACATACTGGAGGATTGCCAATACCCAAGAGAAAAAAAAATGTCCTGTCCCTTTATTAGAGGCTTAATGAGATTTTATTTACCAGGTGATGTTAATTTATGTCTATAGTATGTAAAACTTCATAGGCCAATTTCCATATATTAAGCCTCTATTAAAGGAATAGAATGTTTTTTCTTGAGGCTGATGGCAACCCAGGTGGTCTAGTTGGCTACCAGACAGAAAAGGGATCTACAGGGATGTTTCTATCAGTACAAACTGCTCTGTCTGACCTCTGCAATCAAGGTGGCCTTTCAATTTAGTGACCAGGCAAAAGCTTCCTATTTCATTAGGTTTTCATTAATGTCATCAGATCTTTATTCTGTCTTGTTGGTTTTGATGATTGCCTTTGTATTGATTGTGCAAAACATTTTTTGGACCCTATTAATCTTGAATACCCAGGTGAATACTAATCCAGTATCTGAGGTGGCGTAGCCCTCTCCTGGGATTGTAGTGTCTAATTTCCATGCATTCCTTGGTTGCCTTTCTTCATGAAAAGGCACTCAATATCCAAGTGCACTTGTTAAATGATGCCCTGTTTTCATGTTCACTTAGGCCCTTTCCGCACGGGCGGAATATGGCGGCCTGGGGACGGCAAAAACACCGTCCCCAGGCCGCCATTACGCGATAGGCGGCTGCTTCAAGGCGCCACCCTCGCACCACCCAACCGGCGCCAAGCTGGTGTTTCCAAACCACGCTTCCCCAGCGTGGTTTTTTGGAAACGCCGGCTGGAAGCCGCTGCCGTGCGAATGGCAGCGGCTTCCAGGCACTTCCCCCCCATTCCCTCCCTTCACTTACCTGCTCTCCGGCCCTCCGGCGCGTCGCCGGGGCCTGGGGACACACCCCCCTGCTCTGCAACGCGGAAGCAGGCGCGCAGGGCAGGGGAGGCGTGTCCCCAGGCCCCGGAGACGTGCCGGAGGGCCGGAGAGCAGGTAAGTCGACCAGGCGACGGCGCTCCCGGTTCTTTTTGGGACCATCCATGCGGACAGTCCTGGCATCGTCGGGTCGGCGTCAGCAACGCCGACCCAAGCCCTTCCGCCTCCATGTGGAAAGGGCCTCTGAGAGGCTGTTTCTCATGCATGGCATAATTTGCACGCAGTATTTTCAAACAAAACTCTTAATAAAAACACACATAGAGCCTTGCAGGAGCATACCAAAAGTTTCCAACTGTGGGGCATGTTTCAATAAAGATTTCTAATTTGGATGCTTAGAAATAGAACTTTATAATATAATAATTATAATAATAATAATATAATATAGAACTTTATAATATTAGCTATCAAATTAGAAGGCAGGGACAAAGGGATGCATGTGAGAAATGTTGCAGACTAGGAAAGTTTCAACATTGTTCTCAACCTAATTCATTAATCATTCTAATTTGTGAGTAAAGTGCCATCAAGTCACAGCTAACTTATGGGGATCCAATAAGGTTTTTAAGACAACAGACTTTGAAGGTGATTTGCTATCAGCTGCCTCTGCATCTCCTGAGAGAGTTCTGAGATTTCAGGTAAAAACAGTTCTTTTAAAAAAGCACGCATGTGTGACTTCGGCCGCTTCTGCAGATGCAGAATAATGCACTTTCAATCTGTTTTCAATGCTCTTTGTAGCTGTGCGGAATAGCAAAATCTGCTTGCAAACTGTTGTGAAACTGGATTAAAAATGCATTATTCTGCATGTGCGGAAGAGGCCTTCGATGATATGAGGACTTGATCCCCAAAGCTTTGCCAGTTCTGACTTCGAAGCTACATAGCAGTGAATCCACAGCACACAAAATGTTTAAAAAGGAAAAATGGCATGTTCACTTAACCAGCAGGCAATAATGAATTTATTAATGAACAGCAGTGACAGAAGTCGTGGGCAGCTGTGATGCCAGATGAGAAAACGTCCATAGGAAACTTCCGAAAATGGTGGACAGCTGGAGAATCTGTGAAGCAGCAGAAAATGATGGACAGCCAGAGAAGTGAAAGCAGTAGAGTCAAAAAAGGTCATGGAACTTCAAATTCAGGCAGGAGAAATAAAACTTTGGGGGGGAAACTGTGTGGAACTCCTTGGAGGAAACACTTCATTTCCTTCCTTTTATTTTGGGTGTGCGGAAAGGACCATTGCTTTCCTATCCTTTATAACTGACATCTCTGAAAATTTCAAGAGCTACTCTCATTAGTGGTATATTGGGATTGTTATGATTCTTCATTCCAGGAGAGTGGACTCATTTTCTCACTTTGATTGGTGGCAGCCAGCTTGTTGAGCTCTTGCTAACTCTCTTGCCTGCCATGCAACCTGGACCAGTTTTAGTTAATGTATTGCTGTTGCCGGAGAGAATTACCTTCTCAGCTCTTCAAGGAATTACACCTCTGTTATTGCTTCTGGGCTAAATTCTCTTCTACCTGTGTTGGAATCCCTAGCTTCCTCCTCAAGCATCAATAGCAGGTATGATTGCATTGCCCTTGAAAAACATTGCTTGTTGGAATCATCAGCATGAAAACAATCTTATTGCTAATTTATTTTCATAACCGGAGGAGATTTGGTGTCTAATTCATATTCACAGACTACTGTTGCATCAGTTCTGTGATGCTTTCAACACGACTAAAATTATTTCTAACATGTTGGTGAGAAAAATATAATTGGAATGTATTATAAGATATTCATTAATAATTCATCTTTTGGCATATTATACAAATAGAGCTCTAAACTGTAGTTTATTATTGTGCCGTAATATATACTAGTAGGCAGTGAAATGGTCTAATGAAGCATTATCCAAAAATGTAAGTTTATCAGCTTCTTTTGCAGAGCTGGCCAGATGCTCTTTGACAGAGGTGGGGATGAAATTGCTCTGTAGTTAATAGCTTCACCAGGTGATTTCCCAGTGCCATATTTTTGCTTGGAGTTTTGCTAGATTTCAAGATACTGAACTGACCTGGTTTAAACATGATCTGGTGAGGCAAAAGAATTAGTGAGGCAGGAACTAAAATGTCTCCTTGATGGAGTTCGGCATAGTTTTTACCCCCCCACCCCCACCCGGTGTTTTATTTCCAGTCTCAAAATGTTTTAAATTCCCCTTTAAAGCAATTCTCTGGCTGAAACATTTTGAAAGTGTCTTCAGTTGCTGTGTGATCTACTGACTACATTAACTGACTGGACAATTTTGTTAAAGAGGAGGAGAAAAGAATTACCGGTATGTAAGCTGCTTCTGGGTCCCACTGGGGAGAAAGGCAGGGTTTAAATACAGTAAATAAAATATTTGTCAAAATGAATGATGTTCACAAAACAACTCGAATTGAGCATCCTCCGTATATCTGCACAGCAAGTGGCATAGGAGCAGCAGTGGCGTAGGAGGTTAAGAGCTCATGTATCTAATCTGGAGGAACCGGGTTTGATTCCCAGCTCTGCTGCTGCCTGAGCTGCGGAGGCTTATCTGGGGAATTCAGATTAGCCTGTGCACTCCCACACACACCAGTTGGGTAACCTTGGGCTAGTCACAGCTTCTTGGAGCTCTCTTAGCCCCACCTATCTCACAGGGTGTTTGTTGTGAGGGGGGAAGGACAAGGAGATTGTAAGCCCCTTTGAGTCTCCTGCAGGAGAGAAAGGGGGGATATAAATCCAAACTCTTCTTCTTCTTTTGATGATAAACATCAAAACTGTATGCTAATCTATAAAGGTAATATTGTCTCCCAAATGGGATGCTCTGATGCATGAGTATCCTTGACGTCCCATCCCATTCAAAAGGTATTGTTTGATTTCATTGGACTTCAAGCGGATCTTATAATTTCCCAAATATAATTACCTATTGGCTGTTTTTCCCCGGTAAAGATCTCAGTGTAGGGTTTCCCGCTTGGGGTAGGGAAAACCCTGGAGATTTGGAGGCAGAGGCTGGAGCGGGGGGTCACTTCCAAATTCGGAAACTCGTGGGCCGTTTCCGCACAGAGGCGGAAGCGGCTGGGTCGGCGCATTTTGCATGAACGGTCCCAGAAAGAGCTGGGATGACGGCGCCGCGGAGCGCCGTCACCCGGCCGACCCGGCACATCCCCGGCCCTCCAGCACGTCGCCAAGGCCTGGAGACACACCCCCCCGGCCCTGCGCGACTGCTCCAGCGTCGCCGGCAGGGGGGCATGTCCCCAGGCCTCGGCGATGCGCCGGAGGGCCGGGGACAAGGTAAGTGCAGGGAGGGAGTGGGGGGGAAGCACCTGGAAGCCGCTGCCGTTTCCACAACAAGTGCACTTCCAAGCGCACTGTGGAAACGCCGGCTTCAGGCCGGGCGGGCGGTGCGAGGGCGGCACGGCTGCGAAGCAGCTGCGCCCCCTGTGCGAATGGCGGCCTGGGGACTGCGTTTTTGCCATCCCCAGGCTGCCATTAAACGCCCGTGTGGAAACGGCCGTGGAGATTTGAGTGTGGAGCCTGGGAAGAACAGGGATCAAAGAACCCATGTAAATGGATCTCTGTAATCTGGAGATGAGCTATAATTCTGGGGACCTTCCAGTCCCACCTGGTGGCTGGCATCTGTAGGCCTCCTTCAAGCAAAACACATGCCCTCCCACTATACTCAAAAGCCATCCAGTTATTCTCTATATCCAGGTGAGTTGTTAGAACTATACTAGGAACTCCAATTCAGCACTAGATTCAGCAAGAATGAAGAGCCTCCTAATCTCAATGTCTGTAGCCCTTTTGGTATGACATACTTTGTGATCATTAAATGTAATATGGAAAACACCTTTCACTCTTCATGGCAGGCTTTTTCCATCTTCACTCTGCCCCATTGCCTGTGCATCTAGCTTGCCTATTATCCTGGCTTGGCTTGCTTTCAGAATTTGTTCCAAGGACCTCAGAATATGAGAATAAACCATTAGAATTAAAATAAATTATTTTGAGTTTTTGCAAAATGCGACACCATTACAAATCACTATAAATCAGATCCTTGAAAAACATGTGTTCTCCCTTCCCTGTTTTAGTACATTTCCTATTTCCCTGCTTTGGGTCTATTTAGGGGTGAACTATAAGTATTTTAAATAAATGAACACATGGGTACTTTTGTCTGCAAGTACTCATATGGCAAGGCAGCCACACCCATTGCATCAAAAGCCAAGAAATACAAAATAATATGGACCTTCTTCTTTTACCAAACACTTCAGAAACAAGTGAGTCTTTTGTGTCTGAGGCAGAGGAAAATTACAGATGATTTCAAAGTTTCCTTCACATCCTTGAAAGTAAATTGAAAATCCAGCTTTTGATTTTTTTTTTCCCTCAAGAGAATAAAACTTGCAAATCTCTTTATTTCTGTGGCATTTTCTTTTCCCGCACTGACTTTTTTCCTTAAAATGTATGCATTCTCAACATTATCTGTGGGTCAATGAATCAACATTATGCATATATACGATGCATGTATAAACACCATATCAACTGCATATCAAAACTATACGACAGGGTTTCACTACATAAACAAATCTCAAAACTCACAGCAAAAAGGGCGAGCTAAATCCACTGATAAAAAATATAAAACAATGTAAAAAGACATGTAATAAGAAACATTTGTTCATTTCCAAGGCACACTTTTTTATCCTTTCCCTTCTTGATGATTAAGCTGTGATATTATCTCTAGACCTGGGGAAAGCTCTCCAGTCCCTTCATCTGTTTTATATATTTCTTGTGTTCATTTCAGTGCTCCTCACCCCCTGCACTTTTTATGCATACTTTTTTGTATATTTTAAACGACCATTCAAGGCAACACGTTTAAAAATAAAATAAGCACAAAATAATATTCCTTTTCAGCACAAAAACCAAAGGCAAGTCGAGTTTTTAACCACAATAGTGGTGTGTCACACTGCATATTGAGGAGCTCTGGGCTTCCTTGTGATCTTGTCAGGTCCAAAAACGCCAGACAACCTTCCATGAAAGATAACTTGCCACTACTGTCAACCTTCTGTGCTTAACAGCCATGGGTAAGGTGGAGTGCTGCAGCCACAAGTGTGTGGTGGAGCAGTTGAAGTACTGGACTAAGATCTGGGAGACTTAGATTTGAACCCCTATTCCGCCAAGGAAGCTCTCTGGATCGGTCTTTGTGCCTTTCCTGCACAAATCACCTAAAACAACTGCAAAACGTTTTCAATTCCCCCCCCCCCCATTTAGAACAATGTTTGTTTGCACACACACCCTTGAAACAATTCATGGCTGCCATGCGGGGTTCTCCCCTTATTAAAGTTATTTGTAGCTTCAAAACTTCAATAATTGATGCTTCGGTACTTCAATTCTTCCCAGCTGTGATTCTCTGTAGCTATGTATAATCAATGCTTCAAAAATGTTATTCCCCCCTAGTTAAAAAAAATATACACAGGCAAGGGAGAACAGAGTGAGCTCAGGGACATGATTAAATGGCGCTGCAGAGAAAGTTCAGGAATGGCACAAAGGCATGGAAAATGGCAGCGGAAAAGATAAAACATAGTAAATATGATCACACAGCAAGGGAGAATGTCTTGAAAATGTTTCACACTAAAGAATCATTTTAAAAGAGGATTCATTTAAAACGTTTAGAGGCTGGAGATAAAATGTTTTCACAGCCAAAGGGGGCAAAACAATGTGAAACTCAATGGAGGAATCATTTTATTTCCTACCTCAAAATGTTCAAAAGGTTTGTGTGGAAAGGACCATTCTTAGCCTAATCTGCCTCACAAGGTTGTTACCGTGAGAGAGAAAAATGCATGTAAGCTGTTTGAGTCCCTGTGGGGGAGAAGACGGGGTACAAATTAATTAATGTAGGGATGTCACCTGCATGTGGGCAAACCCCTGTCAGTGCTCTCCATCCTTCATCACACTCAGTGGAAAAGTGAGGGGGATCAGTGCTGCATAAAGCTGTGACATCACATCCAGCTAGGAATTGTGAGATCATCACTTTGCTGGACACTCTAGGAATGTTCCCTGTTTCTATAGTTTCTAACTATTCTATTGTTTTTAACCATAGAGATCAGGAAAAGCACCAGAACATCCCCCCCTAAGGTCCCTTCCACACATGCAGAATAATGTACTTTCTTTCAATGCACTTTGCAGCTGGATTTTACTGTATGGAATAGCAAAATCCATTTGCAAACAATTGTGAAAGTGGATTGAAAGTGCATTATTCTGCATGTACGGAAAGGGCCCGAATGTTGTCACTTTCAGAAGGGTTGCCAGTCTCCAGGTGGGACCTGGAAATCCACAGAATTACAACAAATCTACAGAGATTAGTCCCCCTGAAGGAAATGGCTGCTTTGGAGGAGGAACTCCATAGATCCCACTGAGTTTAGAGAATTAACTCTATGACATGACATTCCACCAAGGTCCCTCCTAACACAAACCTGCCCTCCCAAGGCTCCACATCCAAAACGCCAGGAATTTTCCAACCCAGAGTTGGCAAACTTACTTCCAGGTTCCTAGCCAAGAGTGATGTCATAACACAACACAATTTGGCCACAATCTTCCCTCTCCCAAATGTTCCCATCGATATTGGGCCTGGGGCTGTCAACCCTAGGTGCATGTGCTGTTAGCCCCTCCCCCTTTTAGTTCAGGCTTACAATCAGGGAAGAGAAGTGGGACTGCCCAGTGCCCGGCATGACCTGTATGCGCATCTTAGAGCATGGCCCAGAATTGTCTGCAATCTCCAAGGAGTTCTTTGTCATAACTGCATGGGGAAGTATGGAAAGCATTTTCTAAAAACATGAACCACAAAAACCACGGCCGTGCAACTGCCAGTGTTAGGTATCAGGAATGACTGTCCCACCTCCTTTGGCCTGCCGGAGGCGTCCATGATTGCAAATTGTTTCTCCAGCAACCTTCAGCTGTATCTCAGGATTAAATCCTCCCATCAGTGTTCATTTTGACTTTAAATGTTTGTGGTTTTAAAATAAAACTTGGAGGATGAAGCCTGACAGTTTCTTACTATGCCTTGCACGGTATCCATTATTGGTGAAATTCCCCATTGTAATCAAAAGGAGCTGTGGTGGGAGCTGCCATGTGCAGAGATTTGACTAGATAAACCTTTAGTATTAAAATAAATTATTTTGGGGTTTTGCAAGATGAAACACCATTTCAAATCGCTATAAATCAGATCCTTTAGAATTGGAGAAACAGGCGAAGAGGAGAGCTTTTGTTTTCTTTCTGCCCCATTTTAGCACATATTTCTATTTCCTTGCTTTGGGCCCATTTAGAGGTGAATTATAAGTATTTTAAATAAATATATATTGAGGAGTGACACACTCAGGCGCCAGGACTCTTTCTACAACAAGGGGGGAGGCTTTCCTAGAGCTTATATATTTCTTGTTAGCTTGTGGAAATGATTTTATATTGTTTCATGCAAGTAAAAAGAAACTAGTTGGGATATCTTCATTTTAGAAGAAGGATGCCAATTTATGACCTATGGGTAAGGTGACCAGATGGTCACCTTTGTGAACCGGGGACGGTGGTAGTGGCTGCTTGCAGCGCCAGAATACCTTCGCCTTCTGGAAGCCCCGTTTCCCGCCAACGGGAGCGCCCCAGAAGGCCGTGCGCTCCTGCGGCTGCACGCACGGGAGGCTGTAGCACTGCCTTGCACCCCAGAAGGCAGTGCGGCAGCCTTTCAAAAACCGGGACACTTGAAAAAACCCGCGGGACGTGGGACAAATTGTTTTAAGGCGGGACTGTCCCGCCAAAAGTGGGACGTCTGGTCAGCCTACCTATGGGCAGATTTGAGCCATGGCTTTAGAAACTTTTAATTGCTCACAGGTATTTACATATATATTGTTGTAGAACCATCACTAATCTGCTTTAGGCTTGCTTTCCAGGGCTGTTTTGGCCTTTGAAAGAAGACTTACCAGTGCGTCCATGATTGCAGCCATCAGGTGACTTGATACCGATTGACTTGGATGACTTACCCAGGTCCAGCTGCTCACTACTGCTCGACAGCAGCCACCCCCATCCCCCCAAAAACCCCTAGCATGATATAGTGGTTAAAGTTTCAGAATAGGATTTGGGAGACCCCAGTTTGAATCCTCATACTGCCATGAAAGCTCACTGAATGACTTTGGGCCAGTTATGTATTTTCGGTCTAACTTATCTAATAGAGTTGTTGTGAGCATAAAATGGAGGAGAGGGAAATGATGTAAACTGCATTGGGTCCCCATTGTGGAGAAAGGCAGAGCATCAATGAAGTAAAGAAACAATAAGTATAGCTGAAGATGGATAGCAAATAAAAGAGAGGTTGGCTGACAGGCGGGAAGGAGAGAAGGAAGAAGGGAAAGATGAGGTTATTGGTTACCAAGAGAAGGAAAAGAGGACACAGTGTGGGAAAGGGGATACAGGGGAAAGTAAGGTGCCTCCTGCAAGTAAGGGTGCCTCACCAGACCACAAAGTAAGGGTTCCTCACCACACAACAGGGCCTGACCTGACAATGAGCACCACACAACTGGACCATATTTTTTCACAATTGAGAGTGCCCGAAAAAAGTTCAAAAGGAACAGCAATAGGCAAATGTTAATACATCATTTCAAATTTGGTTTCAGAGAAAGGACATCTTTAAAAATGCTCTAAATTATATTAAAACCTGGGCAGGAAAATAATGTGGCAAGCATGTCTAGGAGTCAACCCCACTGAAATGTGTAGAAAGTGTGTCTAGGGTTACATGCAGCAACTGTTGTAGCATATGGAATGAACCAATCACACTGCATAGAAGCTGTTGAAAATGGGCACCAAAATAAATTTTCCCCTATGAGGGGCATCTTTGGTCCCCCTTCTACATAATCAGCTTTTGATATCCTTATTTAATTGCATTTGTTGTGCATTTCCCCATTTCTTTTGGATGCCTAATTTATCCCTGTCTTATAAAAAAAAGCATACTAGGAGCTGCAAATCTGTATTTATTTATGCTATATATGAGCAACTATAAACAAATTTGTCCTCTGTAAGCTTACAGAAGCTTTTTATTTTAAAAGTAACTGAAATGCACATACGGTATGTTTAGAAACACCAATTGAATTGTGCACTAAAGTTGGGCAGATCACTATCCAACAGTGTTGCAGTCAGCATTTGGCAAGTGAAGCTGAATTCTTTCTACTGTTTGTTTCAGCGGTTGAGCCAAATATTCAGTGGATAGTAACCGACAGTCGCCCCCAAGAACAGCGCCTCAGAATGTCAGCACTAATATTGTCCCTTGAGTCATTTAGGAATATAACCCCCAGGCCAGTTAGACACATTTGTGCTCTATCTCCATCACTCCGGCAAACAGCCCCTCAGGAAAACACTGAAAATATTGATAAGACTCCATCTTGTAACAATTCTTTGGGTCTCTCGCCTGGGAAGGAACTTCCACATGCGAAAAGAATTCTCCTTATCACAGCACAAGCAACACATGGGCACTGTGTCACAATAATCATCCTTCCAACAACACATGGAAGCGGCACACGATGCCAAGTTTTTATTTTAATTGTAAAAAATGATTGAATCCCTTCCACTCCATCTCATATTCATTTGCCCTAGCAGCATGCATTCATGACTTCCTTGCCTAATGAAAATTAATTGCCAGCCCGCCTTGACAATTACATTGCGATCGATCAAGTTTAGAGGAGCTACAAGGGTCATTTGCTGCCATTCTAATGGAATCCATTAAATCTTCAGAAGATTATAATTTTTAACTGAGTTATTCCGGAAAGAATTTTCTTTAATTTAGCAGCTTTATAATTATTGGCAAAGCCAAAGACACCTGAATACCAATATTGGTAACCAAAATAACAATATTTGCAAACAATAAAGCCAAAAATATTCAGCTCCATTATAGCCTATGGAGAACTGGGGGGAGGGGGATCCAGAGGCATAGCTAGGTAAAATGGAGCCCAATGCAAAATCTGAGCTTTGCTTCTTCCCCCCCCCCCCATGTTCGTTTGTGTTTTTTGTATTTTTAGTGTTTTTTCAGTTTTTGGCCTGCAGGGGGCACAGTTTTTAGGCTAGCAGCATCAAAACTTCATGGTACCTTTAGGAGACTCTCCTGATGATACCAGCCAGGTTTGGTGAAGTTTGGTTCAGGGGGTCCAACGTTATGGACTCTCAAAACTGTAGCCCCCATCTCCTATTACCGTGGTGGCGAACCTTTGGCACTCCAGATGTTATGGACTACAATTCCCATCAGCCCCTTCCAGCATGGCCAATTGGCCATGCTGGAAGGGGCTGATGGGAATTGTAGTCCATAACATCTGGAGTGCCAAAGGTTCGCCACCACTGTCCTATTAGCTCCCATTGGAAACAATGTGGGATGGGGTGTCCCCTTTGGGAGTCCATAACTTTGGACCCCCCTGAACCAAACCTCACCTAACTTGGGTGGTATCATCAGGAGAGTCCCCAAAAAACTCCCTGGAGTTTTGGTGCTGCTAGCCTAAAAACTGCACCCCCTGTAGGCCAAAAACTGAAAAACACTAAAAAATACAAAAAACAAACCTGAATTTTTTGTGCCCCTCCCAGGTCCGTGCCCAGTGCAACATGCACCCCCTGGCCCCCTTGTAGCTCTGCCTCTGGGGGGAGTGTCCCTGGAGGGGTTTTTTGAGGTAAAGCCATTAACTTTGCAAGGTAGCTTTAGGTAACTTTCATGAGAAGAACTCCAAAGTGGTGAAATTTGAGCCATAAAATTGTACCCCTCACCCATTGAAAAATTTACCCTCACCCATTGAAAAAATTACCAAATTTGGAGGTTCCTCTCAGGGAAATTGTCAGTAGCTTTGTGGCAAATTTGGTGCCTCTGCCTTAAAAAATAGCCCCCTCAGAGCCCAAAAAAGATTCACCAAAGGTTAGGGGACCTTTAGGTGGGGGGTGGGGGGTGGGGAAACCTGGGGAAAAGCCCATACCAGTATGGGTATTTGGGAATATTTTAAAATCCTGAGAAAAAATGGGTCCAATATACCAGAAACTGAATTTTTCAGGTGGGTTTTATTCCGCATTCCTAGAAGTCTCCTTAGGGAGAACATTTCCAGTTTGGTACTGTGATTAAGAAGGTCCTTTTCTAAGCTGCCACCCACCTAATAACAGAAGGTGGGGGCACCCAAATCAGGGTCCCAGAAGATGTCTGTTGTGGTTGGGTACTTTTATTTATCACACGATTGCCAGCTGATGACTAGCAACTGCTGGAAGATGGGGGTAGGAACATGGAGGGGTATGGCATCATGCCTGATATCACCTAAATTCTGGGCAAAACTGAAAGTGATGTTACATAGTTCTAGGAATCATTAGAAACTCTATGGTAAAACTACAGTGTTTCCAGCAATTCCTTCATGCTCCAGATTCCTAGAGTGATGTAATGTCATTTTCCAGGATGTGATGTTACATTGCACATGATTCCACTGATTATTTAAATTTTTCTCTCTCTGACCGAATCAGCGGTGGTAAGAAGGGCAGGTTGCTTGTGGGAGTTTCCAGCCATGCCACAAGACCTAGAAACCCTATAACCAGATGATGAGTCCTTGATAATCCCTTTGCCCTCAAAAAAGAGGGAAATAAAAGTCACAATTGAAATAATAATTGTTTTGATATATGAAAGTATTAATATTCTTACTTCCTTTGTTTGTTTGCATATCTCCTGACCTGTGTGCTTCAGAATCTGCCTGAGACAGCTGACTATTTAAAAAATGATTTCAAGCACTATCTATCCAAATAAGTACATGAAAATTTCAGTAAAGTAAAACAACGGCAGTGACCAGCAGGATCTTAAACTCACTTAATATAAACATAACAAGGAAAGAATAGAACAAGTTAAATATAAGTCTAGGTGAAGTGAAGTGAAGTCTTTATTTACGGTCAATGACCAAATGTAAGGCCGTTTCCGCACGAAGGCGGAAACGGCCGGGTCGGCGTTTCCGACGCCGACCCGACGACGCTGGGACCATCCACACGGACGGTCCTGGGAACAGCCGGGCAGCCGGCGCTCCAGCGGCGCAGGGCAGGGGGGCGTGTCCCCAGGCCTCGGCGATGCGCCAGAGGCCCGGGGATAAGGTAAGTGCCGGGTGGGGGAGGCGCCGTGAAGCTGCTGCCGTTCGCTCGGCAGCGGCTTCACGGCGCCATTTCCCCAAAAAGAGCGCTGGGAAGCGCTCTGGGGAAACGCCGGCTTCAGGCCGAGGCTGGTATTGCGAGGATTAGCTGTCGTACGGCTGCATCACGCTCATGCGCGTCGCGAAATGGCCATGCCTGGAGACGGCGTTTTTACCGTCTCCAGGCCGCCATTTAATGCCCGTGCGGAAACGGCCCAAGTCTAGGTGAATAAGAGTAGTTTTGGCCTGGTGCTTAATAATGTAGGTTTTTAAGGTAGTAGTGGGGACACAACGGTCCTGTCTAGCTGCTGCTTGCCTCGCCTCTGGAACACCAGGAGTAGAGTTTGAAAAGAGGAGCTCAGTTCGCCAACTGGGCAGCACTAAAAGGTCCTTAGTTAAGTTACAATCAATTATGCAAAATGTCCAAAATTATAACATACAAAATGCAAAGTCTTTACAAATTGGTTGCCATAATAACTTTTATCTGAACCAGACAAGAGAAGGTGAGAAATCACATGAGAATGTCCTCTTGATATTGAAGGGAAAGGAACAGAACAAGTGAAAAGGAAAGTTGAATGTGAAGGGGGAAGAACAGAAAAGGGTGGGTGTTGGAGCTGCTAGGAGAAGAAACAGAAAAAATTGGATAGGCTGGTAGAAGGGAGAAAAAGGGGATGGGCTGCCAGGTGGAGGGAAAGCTGACACCAGCAAATCTACCCCGCTTTAGTGATGAAGAAAATCAAATCCATGGTATAAGCGGATTCTCCTGCCATGGAGAAAGGGGAAAGTGACAGCAGGGCTAGAGAAAATACATCCATACAAGTAATTTTGCCACAGTTGTGATTTGGCACCACCACGCAGCAAACACCTTGTGCGTAATAAGCCTGTGGATAAAGAGAAAACTAGGTTGGGAAGAGAAGCTGCAGGTATTTCTATAGGAAGGAAAAAGGAAAAGCAAGATGGAGAGAGGGAGTGGGGAAATGAGATTCTCCCCACAAATTTTCATGGGTCCCCCCCATTAATTCTGGAAGGGAACCAGCTGAACTCTTGTCTAGCTGCTGCTGTTGTTTTGCTTTTGTTTTTTAAATAGAGATGCACACTTTGACAAATGAAATAACAACAAAAATTCCTTTTATGTTGGTATTATAATATATCTGATAGTTCTAATTATCAGCAATTGGTAATCTCTGGACATCTGACGAAATTACTGTTGCACTTCTGGATGTCTATGCTGTGTGCTTCTCAGAGTCACAATTGGCAGAATATTTCCTACAGTTCCCACCATCACAATGCAGATAAAATATTACTGCCGAGTATTTGAGCTCCACTTTGTTTTTGTGTTTTTTTTATAACAGCCATCATTGCTTCAGAGTGTCTCTTGCTGAAATTTTAATCTGACAGTTATGCATTACAGGCTGTGGTGAATTTAATGGCAGACTTTACCATTCCCCAAAGCCTGTTAAATAGTTTAATGACTTACCAGAACCAAATATGACAAAGAGATATTAAGTAGATTCGCAGGTGCAATGGAGCCACATTGCTTGCTCAGTCATACCAGTTTAAATTTGAAGCAATGCTGCTGAAATCAATCAAGTTAGTGTGAAATTACCATATACTGTAAAATAAATCAGGTCAGATGCTGGCTTAGGGGTACAAAAGTTCCTAACTTTTAAAAACAAAAAACAAAAACATCCGCACAAACCAACTCCAGGCAGTTTGGAGTCCTGTCTCCTTTCAAGTACCTGAAATTTGACTATGTAGACTGAGTTCACAACCTATAACCTAACTTACAACGTGACCAGTGACCAATGAGTCCAAAATAACTGTGGAAAAGAATTTCCTCAGTACATTGTGCCTCACAATGAACAGCCTTATTCCAAGGAATCTTTAATTGAATTTTTTTTCCATTTCATTTCAATTTATATTTATACCCCACCCTCATGAGAGGGATTTTGTAAGTTGAATTGGTAGTTGTGCTTGACAAGTATAGTCTGGGCAGGAAAACAATCATGATTAGAAAATTGTGTTATAGACATCATTTACTAGAATGGACTGTGAAGATTTTTTCAAAAATATCTGAAGTTACAGAAGATAAACTAGCCACAGATACCAAATCCATGTTCAAAAACATACTTTTAGTGATGCATTTAAATCCGAAAACACAGTCTTTAGCTTCCTTAAAGGGAATATGAGGAATGGAACTAAACTCCAAACTAGAGTTGATGAATTGCAGAACATACAATCAAGAACACAGTGAAACATGAAAAAACAACAAAACACAGGTTTCTCCTCATGAGAAATGTCCAAAGCAGACAGTTGAGCGATGGCTTTGTTGTGTAATGTGCATAGCAAAAATTACAAGAAGTACTCATTACAAAATCACTAACATGGGCTTCAAAAGTGTTCCCATTCAAATGTGTGGCTGCATGGCTCCTGCAAATGCTTCTCTGTTCCATTGAAACACCACACCGTTCTGTGCCTCACGCTGTGTATCTGGTTCCATATCTTAGCTGATGGAGCGTAGAAGGATCCAGGATCACATCTTGCAGTGGGGTAAATAACACTCTCACGGAGGCTGCCAAACTACCTTTGTGGTGCCTACCCACTGGCATGCATGCTCTCTCCACTGGTGCAGGTGCCCTTTATGCTAGTAGCGTAGGTAAACATGCCAGCATAAGCCTTTGCTGCTCCCACAACCCATTTCACCCCTCCGCCATCTGGACTGGCTGTTAAATCAAGAAGACCTAAAACGTTAAACTTTCAAGAGATCAGGTCCATTGTGCAAACAGCCCCACTGCATTTCCTAACGTTCAAATCTGCAGTGTTAGCAAGTGTGACAATACTGATGCCTTTAAAAAAAAAATTAAGAACTACAACAGGTTATTAAATTGTTAATGGCTGCATTCTATTCTGGGGTTTGTGGTCGGTTGCTGTCTGGGCAGGATGTCAAATGAGATCAGCTTTAACAGTCTTTGACAAGCAGAAGGCTAGCTGCTGAACGAGTAACCTGCTCTGTAAAGAAAAAGCCATTGTCAACATTTAAAACGAGAAACAATTGCAGCTGCAATCACAAACATCCTTCCTAGGGAATAAGCAAGAGTCCTTTGACATATCTGCTGATTTGCAGTTTGTAAGCTATTCATGTTCATGTGCTTTCCCATGTGTGATTTTTCTTAGCATGTTTGAGTTAGGCATGAAAGTATTGTTGAAGGCTTTCGCAGTTGGACTCAACTGGCTGTTGCGGGTTTTCTGGGCTGTGTGGCCACGTCTGGTGATTTTTTTCTTCTAATGTTTTGCTCGCTGGCATCTTGAGAAGCATGTCACAGTATGGCCGTTTCCACACGGCCACGATGGGGGTTCCGCACGAACGGTCCCAGAAACCACCAGGAAGATGGCGCTGCGGAGCACCGTTGCCCGGTCAACCTGCCGTCTCTGCGGCCGTCTGGCACATCGCCAAGGCCTGGGGACACGCCCCCCTGCCCTGCGTGACTGCTCTGGAGTCACAGGGCAGGGGGGCGTGTACCCAGTCCTCGGCGATGTGCCAGACGGCCGCAGAGACAGTAGGTCGACCAGTCACAGGGGGGAGGGATGGCTCCTTTGAGCCGCTGCCATTCGCACGGCAGCGGCTGGAAGCCGCCGTTTTCCGTAAACCTCGCTGGGGAAGCGAGGTCGGAAAACGGCGGCTTCGTACCACTCGGGAGGTGCGAGGGCGGCACGGCTGCGCAGCAGCTGCGTCCCCCATGCGAACAGCTCCCTGGGGACAACATTTTTGCCATCCCCAGGGCGCTGTTTATGGCCCGTGCGGAAAGGGCCTATGATAGAGAGAATACACATCTTACTGTGACATGACTCATGTCACAGTAGAGACTTGAAGCCAAATAAAGAACCACACCTGTATTCTACTTTGACATCTATTCAATAGATACATTGTTCACAGATCCTGTTTATACCTTTAATGTTTATAAATCGCTAGCTATCAATACCAATATCAACAACTAAGAGCAGAATCACAACCATTTACTTACTTTCCAAGAATAATTGAGATAGTAGACTAGATACCAATTAAAAATGATTTTCTGAACTTAAATAGACAAGCACAACTCTACTGCCATCTGTTTAAAATCATCTATCATTTCTGGTCTTTCAGAAACCCTTGATACCCATGAAATGGAGAATACATGTCAGGCATTAAGAGGTCAGCAATCTACTGAGAACTGACATTAGGATCCAGACCCTTACTTTAACCAGCTTAAAGAGCATTCTAGATGTGAAGTGTGCTTTAGTCAAACAAAAAACCATTCACAACTGTGGCAGGTATCAACAAGAAAGACAAATGTTTGAATAGTTCTCCAAACTAGGAGTCCTCAATGACAAGGCGAAAAGATCCATCTGAGCCCATGAGCAAATAAATATGATTTATTTTTCAAAACTAACTGCCTGTGAAAAATCTGTTAATAAAAAATGCACCTGGGAAAATCAATAGGCATAACTTTAACATGGCATTACATCTTTCAGCATTTTTAAAATTTAAGGTGTTAAATACCTTAAATGGCATGCATGTTAACTTTTATTATTCCAGACACTGCCAGTAAATGTTTGTTCTGGTGCCTTAGGATTATTATTTTTTTAGCAAACCGGAGACACAATTTCTGTTGAACATCAGTTCAAAGGCCAAAGAGTCTTTGGTTATATTTCTAGCTAATAGTACGGTATGTTGGTGTAGGTCTCATAATAATGTTAAGGGGCTTTTGACATAATAATGTTAAGGGGCTTTTGACAAAGTAAAGGAGCCGAACAAAACTAAGACTTGAGCAGTTTAAAAAATCTAAGTTGTTGACTCAAATAAACTGTTTGGGCAGCCTATGTTATTATATACATGTGAAGGACTTTTTCTGACTCTACATCAACAGTAATTTAGGTAACTTATGGTGGGGACAAATGGTGACTTTACCACAAATGATACCAAGCATCTAGTCCCAATGTGTAGCAAAAACTTGGCCCCTTCCGCACATGCAAAATAATTCACTTTCAACCCACTTTCAATGCACTTTGCAGCTGGATTTTACTGTGCAGAATAGCAAAATCCATTTGCAAACAATTGTGGAAGTGGATTGAAAGTGCATTATTCTTCTTGTCAGGTTAATGTGGAGTGGAGTGTTTGATAATCTTTACTGAGGAGAACAGCAAAAAAATTTAACTCAAATGCAGGATTTGCTAAGAAGAACTAGGTAGAAGATGGTTTGTTGTGTCTGAGTGGTTTCTGTTCTGTTCTCACTATGAGCCCACCTACTGTGCTGCGTCCTCCAGGCAAAAGAAGATCCCGGTCCAAAGCTTCCTCTGTAATCCCTCAACACAAAGAACTATACAGTAAGAGAGCTTGATCATCCACATCATCTACATGAAATTGGTGACAGGAGAGAAGTAAATACAACTGAAGAGAAAGTTCTCTTATTGTAACCTTTGTGTCACAGTTCCCTAGAACTGCTGACCCATTTCCTTCAATTGTTGAGAGTATTGATTTCCCCCTCTCTATTCTGAAAAGGAAGACTGAAGAAGAAGCCTCAGAAGAATTAAGAATTCAACTGATCCATCCCCCAATCTTAGGCTGATTCTGCATGGGCCAAAAACAGCCGTGTGAAAATGGTGTGAAAATGGTTTTAAAGGGTTTAAAAATGGTGTAAAAGGGTTTATACTGTTTTCACACCATTTTCACACTGCTGTTTTTGGCCCGTGCGGAATCAGCCTTAATTTTGTCTCTTGCACAGAGGCTTGTAAATGGCCACTCACTGAGCCACATGTGGAACTGCACAGGGAAGATTTTGCAGACTGAAGATGAAGCATTTGATGCTCCATGAATGGCTAAAGATGTGTAGAAAGGTAAGCTGGCAATAAGTTTTTTGATTAGGCGCTTTTGTAGACTTACATCCAAGTTTATTGGGCCCAACTGAAATGCATTTTGTTATCCTACCATCAAACACACAAAACTGGAGATTTTATGCCAATATAGCTTGCTAACTCTTAGGCGCACTGGCGTAATGCCCATTGGGCAAGGTGGGCAGCTGCCCAGGGCATCACCTTGTGGGGGGCATCAAAATGCTGGGTTCGTTTTTGGGTATTTTAGTGGTTTTCCATTTTTGGCCTGCAGGGGGCGCAGTTTTTAGGCTAGCGGCACCAAAGTTTCAGTGTATCATCAGGAGACTGTCCTTATGCTACCCCCCAGGTTTGGTGAGGTTTGGTTCAGGAGTCCAAAGTTATGGACTCCCAAAGGGGGTGCCCCTATCCCCCATTGTTTCAAATGGGAGCTAATAGGAAATGGGGGCTACAGTTTTGAGGGTCCATAACTTTGGCCCCCCTGAACCAAACTGCACCAAACTTGGGGGTATCATTAGGGCAGTCTCCTGATGAGACCCGGAAAGTTTCGAGACTGTGCCTTCAGAAATGTGCCCCCCACAGCCTGCAACCCCCATTGACATCAATGCAGAAAACTCAACGAAGAACAAAGATTCTTGGGCAAATTTCTAGGATGTTCCTGTAGGGGGTGCATTTTTGGATGTATCGGCACCAAAATTTCAGGGTATCATCTGGAGATGATGGCACCCCCCAAGTTTGGTGCAGTTTGGTTCAGGGGGGCCAAAGTTATGGACCCTAGCAAAAAATGGGGGATGGGGCACCCCCTTTGAGGGTCCATAACTTTGGACCCCCTAAACCAAACTGCACCAAAATTTGAGGGTTCCATAAGGACAGTTTCCAGATGATACCCTGAAATTTTGGTGCCGATACATCCAATACCCCCTGCATTTATGCCAAAATCTTTTAGAGTTCTTCGTTGAGTTTTCTGTATTGCTGTCCATGGGGGTTGCAGGCAGGGGGGGACATTTCTGAAGGCACAGTCTCAAAACTTTCAGGGTCTCATCATGAGACTGCCCTGATGATACCCCCCAGGTTTGGTGCAGTTTGGTTCAGGGGGGCCAAAGTTATGGACCCTCAAAACTGTAGCGCCATCTCCTATTAGCTCCCATTTGAAACAATGGGGGATGGGGCACCCCCTTTGGGAGTCCATAACTTGGACTCCTTGAACCAAACCTCACCAAACTTGGGGAGTAGCATAAGGACAGTCTCCTGATGATATGCTGAAATTATGGTGCTGATATGTCTAAAAAGGCACCCTCTGCAGGCACCAATGTCCTGGTGCAAAAAAATTTTGGTCGTGGTGGAGTGGCCGCCCATGGGGGGGGGGCATCCAACTCAGGTTTTGCCCAGGGCTACAGTTTGCCCAGGGCTGCCTCGTTACGCCCCTGCTTAGGCGTTAACATTTGTGTACATCATGAACTATGTTGTCCCTTTCCATCTTTTTGCCATTCTACTGAACTGCCCAGAAAAATTGGAAACCATCTAAAATCTGAGGCCCCTTCCGCACAGGCAAAGTAATGCGTTTTCAAACCACTTTCACAACTGTTTGCAAGTGGATTTTGCTATTCCACACAGCTTCAAAGAGCACTGAAAGCAGTTTGAAAGTGCATTATTCTGCATGTGCGGAATGAGCCAAAGAGAACTGATCTTCCTCCTCCTTCTTGCATCCAAATCCAAGCACCATCCCTGCACAAACAAAAATAGGAAGTGGAGCTGGTGGGTGTCATTGCTATTCAAGCTGCTGTGTTTGTTGGGTTGCAGCATCCAGAGTAAGGTCACTTTTAAGTTGCAGCCTCTGAGAAATGTCTGTGTCTAGAATACCCATGACTAATTGATCTCTGATATTTTCACTTTTGCTAGCCTCAAAATCACTAACTTCTGCTTGTTCATACAGCCACCTTATATAAACTTCTGCAGATTTACCAGGTTTCTGTTTGGTGAAAACAAGCCATCTCATGGACAAGATTGCATTAAGACACAAAATATTCTTCACATTTTCCCAGGACTAGGACAAAGCTATTCTTATCTCCTTCTGCTGCAAAGACAAAGGAGTTGAAAATCTGTTCTGCTTGGGGGCCCATAACATAAATTAAGGAGCAGACTTGGATTCCCCCCCCCCCACCTCTTCATGCAATTTAGTAGCAGTTCTGTACACGAAGAAAGGCTGTTTCCAGACAGACCATCCAGCAGACTGACTGAAGTCAAAGGCTTCTAGTGGGGAAAACCATCCCATTTTCTACTGTATCAGTCCCCCCCTGCCCCCATCTCTCTCTCTCTCTCTCTCTCTCTCTCTCTCTCTCTCTCTCTCTCTAGCCTCAAAGAGAAAAACTGCAAAACCTTTGCAAAAAACACTCTGGAGACAGCTGGAGTTCAAACTTCTAATACTATGGCAGGATGACCATAGTGGTTTAAAACAGGTTCATTTACAGCTAACAATACAAACTATTAGAACAGCTAACAGAAGCTCACAGTCTGAACTCTTTCATGTTTTAGTTTCAACTGTTTTTCCCCAGGTCTCTTAACTCTGTCCATAAATTTAAATTCTTAAGGGCATATCATCACACCACCTGCTCATTTAAAAGTTCTCACCCACACAATCCTGGTATACATAGGTTACTGATTCTAGTTATCCCTATCCCTGCCCCCGCCCCCTCCCACTTGGTCTCTGTCTCCTGTTAACTTAAATGGAGACTGCCTATTCCTAGAAATGCTGGTCATTTTCCATCTCAGCTCTGCTTTCCCTGGATGTCCCTTTAAGATCAGTAACTATTTTTATTCTTTAATAACGAGTCATCAGGACCCAAGAGAATCCTGGTGCTATTCACTTGAATACTGATTAATTGCAAGTATGGGTGCAGATAAGATAAGTCATGGTCTGCTTGGAGTGCTGATTAAATCACCTTAGGGTGAAACAGTAGGGATTAGCTAGCCTTATTATCTAACCAGGCACACTTTAGGGGCTGGAGCAGGGATAGCTGCCAACTTCCTTCCTGCCCTGACTTGGAACTCAAGATGGATCCTGAAACTCTCTGAGGGGCACCCATTTTGTGAGGAGCAGTGTCTTGCTTTTCACCAGTCTTTGGCTCCTGTGTCTCCAGGGCACCTCGTAGCAGGAACAGAAGTGTGACTGCATGTAGTATATAACTTTGTTTTTTAGCAGCACACACAAACCAGATAGACTCAGCTGCATTGTGTGCCTTGAGCACTCTGCTAACCTAATATTCCTTCACTGTGTTGGTGTCAATTTCAATTTAAGCCCACCCCATAACTGATGCAATTGTTACTGGTGAAAAGTCTGTTGTCTCCTGCACAGCCTGGTATTTGGCAGCCATATCTGGTCAAGACCTCCTGGATTGCTTCAGCCCAACATTCATTACAGCCTCTTGCAGAAACTGTGAGAAGAGGCTGGTTTTAAAACCTGCCACAACCAGGTTGGAGTTTTTGGAAATACCTAAGTTAAAGGTTGAGGCCAATCTAGCTTGGCTGCTTTTGGAGCACAGAGAACCCACCTAAACAGAAGGCAGATGTGAAAGTTTGCTTGTAGACCTGCCCATAAAGTCAACATACTACATCACGAACATCAATTATGAGGTAAAGGGTGGAAAAGAAGCAGGCTTATTCTTAATGAAGTGTTAACCCACAAAACAGGGAGAAAATCTAATGGAAAACTTGCAGTTATATCAAGTCTTGGATAATGTTCACAAACACAGGACAGCAATTCTTGGACAACGTGTTTGGTCTTCCTTCAGGTTTTGTAAAACAAAATAGTATCTTGGTGGAAAGTATCCCGCTGGAAAGAAGAGAGGTTGCCTTGTTTCTTTAACACAACTTTTTTGAATGTATATAAATCACATTTTTCTCACATAGTATGTTTCGCGTGACGAAAAATAGCTTGGTTATTTTTAAAAATCTCATTCTCGGCTTGTTTTTAGAACAAGCCACAAAAGACTTAAACCATAATAATCTGGGGGTCTACAGCTACAGAGCATAGTTTTAGAATAAACACGGTTTTTCCTTTTACAACATCCCTTTCTCTCTGTAGCTTTCTAGTTTGGATGACTGATACATAAGTGAAATTATTTCTCCCATTACTTACACTAGAGAGGGTCGACCAAGAAGATCACTTGCAGAACAATTGATTTCACTGTCTCAAAGACATTTTTGTTTTGTAATATTGCCTTTGACAATGACTCAGTTTTTTTTTCTAAGGGTGACTTCTTTAGTGATATTGCTTTTACAAATCATGAAGGGTTCTCTGTCTATATAGCGTACATGGATGTGTTCCCAAAAAAGCACGTTAATGATAGCCCACAAGTAGGTGCTTTCATGGTTGAGTCAATGCATTTCTGATGTTTCCTAGAAGGATGTGACATCACGTCTATTTTTTTTCTACAGAAGTGACATTACACCACTGTTGATGGCTCCCATGCCTCCCCCAGTCTCCTGCTGGTTGACAGGCACAGCAGCAACTTAGACATATCACTTCTATACATGCTTTCTTACCACAACATTCACTCCCACAGGTCCTTTGGGTGATATTCTTTCTCACCCAGCCAGTCCGAACTTCTACATCCCTAATGTGGCATTATTTTTCAGCTTGACCAGACTTCTTCAGCAGTTAGAACGTTCAGCAGCTTGCAGGCAGAAAGCATTTAGGATTAAGGTTCATTTATAGAGCCTGGTGCTTTTAGGTACTTTGTGCATTTTTTGTTTGTTTATTGCTGTCAATTTACAGCCAATTTATGGTGACCCTGTAGGGTTTTTGAGGCAAGAGATGTTCAGAGGTGGTTTACCGTTACCTATCTGTGCAGCACAACCCTGGTACACCTTGGTGGTCTACCATCAAAATACTAACCATGGTTCATCCTTCTTCACTGTCAAGATTGGGTTAGCCTAGGTCAGTGGTGGCAAACCTTTGGCACTCCAGATGTTATGGACTACAATTCCCATCAGCCCCTGCCACCATGGCCAATTGGCCATGTAGTTCATAACATCTGGAGTGCCAAAGGTTTGCCACCACGGGCCTAGGTTATCTAGGCTACTATTAGCAGCAGCAACAGCAGCAGCATTATAGGAGCGTCTGTCACACATGGACAGAAGGACTTGGATTAATGGTTCCCCTTTTTCATTCAGTTCCTGCTAATCAAAATGCAACTAGGTTCTGGGAATTCCGTGGAGAGAGGACTGAAGTACTCAAATTCAAAATGAGATTCGCAGCATCTGAAAATCACATTAGCCCAAATCACACACATACAGATTACACACACATAAAAAGGCGATGGCTTCAGGAACCCTCTGCAAATAATTAGGCTTTGTATTTTGAATGGACACATGATGTGGTACCTAACGAATGCAGTCTACTCCAACAATATTTTTACATATGATCTTTGGCACTATTTTTTCCCAGAATCATACATATTCTCATGGTTGCTCTCCAAACTTGGTGATAATAGAAGATAGCTAATAATAGACTTCCTGATACTTTTACATTCAAATTCTATCTTAGGAGGCTTCCGGGGGCTTTTCCTGTTTTGCTGCAAAGGTCATCCTTTTTTCCCTGCACTTTTCCCTCCCCCTTTGAATAAAGTCCACAGAAACTATTCTGCTTGAGCAACCTAATGTCAAATTTTTCCATTATTTTTTTCAGAGCATCCCTTCCCCCAATAATGAATGGGATCCCTAGCCTCTAGAGTCATATTTAATTAAAAATGCAACAGCTCCTGCCTTGCTGACTTATAACAGTTCCCTCCATGGTTTATTATCCAGTTTATCAGAAACATGTAATTCATATAAATAGCATTATTAGAAACATACATTATGACATAAAGATGGGTACCCCTTCCCACTGGCAATGTTCCTTGGGCAGCTGCTTGTGGCTGGTTTACATTAGCTTAGATGTCTGCTTTTGTTGGCCTTCTCAGTCTTGGCAATAGCTAGCGAAGTTCAAGGTGAAACAGAAAAAGACAAAGCTGGTCCCTTTTAGGTTTTCCTTAGAACTTTGTTGGTGTGAGACTGTTTTGACTATTGTGCATCTATGGGACTGTGTGTGGAAAAGTGCTTGTAGCACCCTCTCGAGGCAGGTGAGCATCATCCCTCTGGTACATAGGACCTTAAAATCACAAGGGCAGTCAGTATTTTCTTAGGCAGTTCATTTCATTCACAAATCTCTGCACCTGAGGGTGTAGTTAACTTCACCCACTTTAGGGCCCTTCCGCACATGCAGAATAATGCACTTTCAATCCACTTTCACAATTGTTTGCAAGTGGATTTTGCTATTTCACACAATGAAATCCAGTTGCAAAGTACATTGAAAGTGGATTGAAAGTGCATTATTCTGCATGTGCAGAAGTGGGCTTAGAGTCACACTATTTTTGCATGGGAGAATAGTTGGGGCACTGCAACCCACCTCCTTCTTCCCCCCCTCTTCAGCATCACTCACGTGTTCCCTGTTGCCTCAAGCCCACCTCCTGTCATCTTCCCGCTCAGCTTCATGTACTGGGATGGCCAAGTACTGCACATCAAGGTCCTGGCTCCAGGATTTATCCTTGAGTATACAATCACACAGACCCATAGCCAGAAACTTTGTGTTCAGGTAGAAGGGAGTCCAAAACAGAAGTGTTCCATCATGAGACAATGCAGTGCAGGGGTGCTCATACTTACAAATGTTTTAAAAAAACTATTTCTAACCTGCATCTCCAAATTTACAAATAAAAATAAAAATAGTTAAAAAATTAAAAGTAATTCAACACAATAAAACCAAACAACACAATAAAACAATCTATCACTTGAAGCATTCTGCAAGATGATCAGTCCAGTAAAGTGGACTGAATGATTTGATTTGACAGCTGTAGCCTTCGAATTACCAATGTTATTGTTCATTATGTTTGTCCCCTTTATATAGATTTACAATGTTTACTCTCCTTTAGTGTTTATGTTTTTATTATATTTCCTTTATATTCCCATATACATATATTGCCCCCAACATTCTTTGACCAGAAGGTTTTGCTTTTATTTCGTCTAGATGCATATCTACTATATTTTACTATAATGCATATTGACTATATTTTACCTGTAATGAGTTTTATCCTTTATTTACCTTATGCTGGCCTGTTACCATAATAAATATTGACTGAGCATGGATTAATGTCTAGCAATCTAGTTTATATGTTAAAACCATAATTAATAAAAGCAGCATTCTAAAGAGAATTCCAGCATAAAATCTGCTGCTAAAAAGTATGGGCAGCAGAAAAAGGCGAGAAGGCCAGTATAATGGTAGTCAGGTAGGATGAAATTTTAGTTAAAGGTCTATCATACAAAACTGTCTTGGTCTGGCTCCTAAAAGCCAAGGGGAGCTTCCAGAATGAAGTAATAGTAATCATAATAGTTTTTGGTCTTTTTTAAAATTAAGATTCACAAATACAGAGGCCGTTTCCTCACGGGCGGAATATGGCGGCCTGGGGACGGCAAAAACGCCGTCCCCAGGCTGCCATTCGCACAGGGGGCGCAGCTGCATCGCAGCCGCGCCGCCCGACCGCCGCGAAGCTGGCGTTTCCCCAGAGCACTCGGGAGCGCTCTTGTTGGGGAAACGCCGCCTCGAAGCTGCTGCCGAGCGAGCGGCAGCGGCTTTGAGACGCCTCCCGCACCCTCCTCTCACCCGGCACTTACCTTGTCCCCGGGCCTCTGGCATGTCGCCAAGGCCTGGGGACACGCCCCCCCGCCCTGTGCCGCTAGAGCAGGCGCGTAGGACCAGGGAGGCATGTCCCCAGGCCTCGGCGACGTGCCAGAGGCCCGGGGACATGCCGGGACAGACGGGCGGGCGCCGGCGCTCCGCGGCACCGGCGTCCCGGCTCTTTGCAGGACCGTCCATGCGCCGTCCATGCACCGACCTAGCCGCTTCCGCCTCCGTGCAGAAACGGCCAGAGAAAGAAAATACCTGTCACGTTTTTACCTCACCTTTCCTTCAAGAAGCTAAAGGCATTTTACATGTTTTTTCAATTTCTGTTTTATCTTCACAGCAACCCTGTGAGGTAGGTCAGGCCGAAAGAGTTACTTTCTCAAGATCACACAGTGGACATCTTAGTGGAGTGATGCTTGGAAGCCAGATCTCCCCTGGCCTGAGGCAGCACATTGACCTCTACATCACACCTGCACTCTGTTTTCAGATACTCAGTGCTTTCAATTGCTGCCAACAAAATGTTATCAACATAATACAGGCACAATTTTAGGATGGCTGGGTGCTCTTGTCCTTTCTTTGACAGCCTCAGCAAACACATCTGGGAGCTGGAATCTCCTTTTGTTCCAGGTTTCATGGAGAGATTTTTGGATACTTCTCTCTCATAAATGCACTGTTATACATATACGAGTATACCATATGTTATAAATATACCAGTATACCAACTATTGCCAGCATCAGAGAAATTGCTTAAATTTTCACTATACATAACTGTTCTTTTCGCTGTGTGGGCACCATCCGTACTCACCAGGTAGAATCTTTTTAAAGCCAGTAAACAAATTTTCTCAACATAGATTAGCTTCCCCCTACCCCTTCTTAAATTCAATATTTCTCCTGCTTCCTTATTGCTTTAGAAGAGAAGGACTTTTGTAGATTCAAAATCATGGTTAAATGCAAATATCACCATCTGACAGATATGTTCATAATTTTTGAGAACAAGAGAATGACCACAGCAAACTCTATGCAATACACAAAATATTATCTGCCTTTACAGCCCTGTTGAACCGCAGCTCTTAAAACCAGAGAGCTGCTCTGTGTTTCTGGGCAAAAGAAATGGGGATGCGGTCTGATCTTGATCAAGAACAGATGCCGAATCATAATCTCATTTGAAGAACTGTTCAAAACGCTGCCTTTATTAAACTAATTTGAGAAAGATGAGGTTTGCTCCCGCCTTATCTGAGCTCTGTGATTTGTTTGTGTTCTTTCTCCCTTTATCTTATCTGAAGTGACACTTTGGTGAAGCCCCATAAAATGGAAGACAGTTTTAGTTGTGACTGCAGGAGGAGGTTGGGATAGCGTGCATGTTTGCCATTCATAACTCACAACAGACTGGTCAGTGATTCAGCCTTCCAAGTTAGGATAAGAAAGTTAATTTATGCCAGTTAAATCATAAAACTCTATCTAGCGATCATAAAATAATGCCTATTAGGAGCAGCAATAAAAACTGAAAAGAGAGCTATCTTTCAGCTTTGCCAAAACTCTTTTAGGGGAGCTGGCTATTAAAAGAAATTTTTGCAAATAAACAAAGAATATAACAAACTATCTTTGTATCTGCAATGTTGATAAATTTATACTAGAATGATTTGTACTTAAGTAGATATGGTTTATATATTTATAATTTAAAGCTAAGAGGAAGTCCAAACTCTTTTTTCTCCTCCGTTTTCTTTTACTTTCACTCTCCTTTATTGACCTTTTCTTTTCTCTTTCACTTACCTTCCGATCTTCTCTCCTAGTTCACACTCTTTCTCTCCTCCTCCCTACTACTCTCATATGCTCAATTTCTTTCTTATAGTCATGTATTTACGAAAATTTTCTTATGTCTCATAAACCTGATGGGTCAGTTACTCTCTACACGAACGATGATATTATATTTTTGTTGAAACGCTCTTAATATGTTTGAATAGCTTTTGGGATTGTAAAACATTAGCAATCTTTTCTGTAAGAGACATAGGGAGACAATTGTAAATCTTATTTTTATTGTATACATCTGTTTCTAATCTTTAATAAAATAAAATTAAAAAAAAAAAAAGAACAGGCAGGCAAAAAAGAAGCCGAGTGGCAGAAACCCTGCCGTTGTAATATTCGGACCATGTAATGTGTTCTTTTGCAAATAAACAGTCTAACCTTTATTAAACCTACTCCCATTCCAGTTTTCAGCTGTTACAAATGACAATCTTTGGCTGCCGTAATGCCCAACAATCTCTTTTTCTTCTTCCCCTTGCCCCCTCTTCTTAAAATACAGTCTGAAGAAGAGTTCAAGTGAAAGGCTGAAAAGACGACTTTGTGATTTTCAGCCATTCCCAGCAAAATGTATGGTTTGTTATCCTAAAAAAAATCTCTCTCCAAACAGTACAAGTCTTGGGACATTAACACATGTGATAGGAACAACACAAGTGAGTTGAAGAGCCTTTGGAGAGGAGGCGCTCTCTAAGCGAAGAGGACGTGGGGGCTCTGTACCAATGAAAACCAATATGCCTCCCTTCCTTTTCTTTTCTTAAGTGTGTTCACAGCTGCTAGGGGAAGGCGGGATTGTGTTGTGGAAACAGCACACACCCGCATTAGCGGATTTGCCCTCCCTAGGGTACTTACCCTGGTGGAAGAGCAGAAGCGACGGTGCCATTGGTGCAGCAGGGGCATGGCAGGGGCAGTCCTTGGGGGTGGAGTCATAGTCTCAACTTTCGGACTTACGCTGAGCTCAGTAGATAGCTCTCCAGCCATAGTGGGTCAGGTGGGTTTTTTTTTTTTTGCCTCCCTGTGCTGCTGGAAAGCCCTCTTGAAGGCGGCAGGGCAGTGCCATTGCAGTGCTGTGTCCCACTGCTGGGGCTCTAGATAGGGCTGCCTGTCAGATTGTTTAATTTTAATTGTTTTCCAGTTCTGTTTCCTATGCTATCCTACTGCATTGTCTATTGGAAGTCTTTGCTGTCTGATTGAATTGATTTTCGTATTTTGTAATCCATCTTGAGTCTCAGTGAGGAAGGTAGGCTATATAGATGACAACAAGTCTGAATTGTTCCTCAGTCTTGGTTTGGTCCCAATGGAATCCTTGTCTACAGTTGGGGGCTCAGGACATCTTTATGACATGTAGCACCTTTACTTTTAATGCCCTAAATATATTGAGGCCAGGGTACTTGAAAGTCTGTTTCCTCCTCTACTGTCCAGCATGCTAATTAAGATCATCTTCTCAAGTCCTCTCAATACCCCTGCTTGAGGGTAAGGCAGGTGGCAGCCAGAGACAGGGGTCTTTTACCATGGAAGAATAACCAGCTGATCTTAACCGATGAAGTAACCTAATTCCAAACTTCCCTGAATACTCTTTTTGGGATCCTATGAAAGAGAGAAAAGCTAACAGATCCAACGTAAAACTTTGTTTTCACTATCAGTCCAAGAATACCAAACTACCCCCCTTCCCAGTTTTTAGATCTGAATAGCCCCATAATGTTAATTGAACATGTGAAAATGGATCAGTGTTGTGCCATTGTACAACATGGCTGTCTAGTTGCAGGAATTATGGGAGGAATGGGATCTACTCTAGCATAAGTAAGCACCAATGCATTCCACTTAGAGAAGGGCACTAGATAAGAAACCTCCAAAACAGTCCAAGATGGATAGTCCAACTGCAGGAAGTGATCACAGTAATTAGTATGAGTTAACAAGTGTGCCGGATGATATACACTAAGGTCTGGACTATTTTGCAGTCCTATATGAGATGAGGCAGACCTGGCACTCAGCCCGGCCAAGCCTTGTGGAAGGTGAAGCAAACAGCAGCATCCACTCTGAGCACTGCACCAGGCAAGGTGATGCAGACAAAAGCAAGGCATATGGAAGCACCTGTCTTGGCCAAACCTTGTACAAGGTAAGGCAAGGTAGATGCTGGTGTCTGGCCTAGCCTGACCAAGCCCCTCATGAGATGAGTAGTACTCAGCCTGTCCGAACCCGACACAAAGCAAGGTGGACGATGGCACCAGGCCTATAGCAGCCTTATGGACTGATCTGACTATCTTAAACTCTGGGTTCTCAAATCCCTCATTCTTCTTTGATGCTTCTCATTTCCCAGACTCCCTAATTTGACTTGATTTACTGACATCAGAGTACTTTAATCATTGAAACCTCCAAGTGACAGTTGCCCTTTGGAAAGCAGATGTGCTTCATTCCTCTTTTAGATTTGTAACCTCAATGCTTTGTGTTTCATCCATGTTTTGTCTCTCTCCCCCAAACCTGATATATTTGCTTGAACTGTTTTGGACAGCTTTGACTTTTGACCTTCTTCAATGCCAACAGTATTCTGGGATTACTACCAAGAATCACTGCAAACAGAAGCTTTGTCCAGCTCAGATACAGAACCAGAAGACCTGGTAGAAATTACGTCAGCATTTTCCAAATGAACAGAAAGATTTCTTTACCATGCCTGAGACCTGAATTTTAGTTCTTTTGGCCTCTGAGCGTGTAAATGTTTCACATATGTCAGGCTTGAATCCATAAGTCCTTGCAAGCTCCCTCTTGTGTTTCCTAAAAAACAAGACCCACCAATTCCACTGATTTTCTTGTGACTATGTTTACATTTTGGATGATCAGGTTGGTGATCTGATGTGCAACAGAAAAGGAAGAGAAGGCCACATTGTGTATATGATCCAGATGATATCATGATAAATATTTCTAAATGGTTAGACCACCAAGTTGCTTGTCCCAGATCCAAATCTTAGATCAAGAGAGATTAAAAAAATAATAGACCCTTCAGGAGAAAAGGATGATAAGTTAATCCATGGCTATGCTATATGTCACCACTGACTCTCAGTTTACTAAAATATTACAGAAGCTTTTACTTTTGACATCAAGAAAAATTAGATTCTTTTATGCTGTCAGCTATAGACAGATTTATTCTTGAAGCTTGTGCACAGAAATTTACGCATGAATAGGCTTTTTGTTGCTATTATGATAATTTAAGTCTCAACAATATGTGTGTGTGTGTGTCTTTCACATAAGCTGTTTTTTTTCTCTTTACATTTCAATGGGGGAAAAAACATACCCGCACCTTCTAACACAGCATCCCATTCATTTTTATATTTTAAAAAATGCCAGATGGACATATCATGTTTTGCGTTTTGTCATTGTATCAGATCAGGGTTGATTAAAATGATAAAGACTAACAATAGCTTATATATTTTATCATCAGAACTACATTTTACTATTGAAGATATATTAGAAGTCAAAAACTTGTTAAAGTTGCCATGGAGTGATATCACAACAGACCTTCTGCTGGTAAGCAAGTCTGACTTTGCTGGTAACATTGCAAATCTGATAGTAGACAAAGTTTTGGACTTTTCCTGCAGTTGCTGTCTCTTAGCCTAATTGACCTCACTAAGCTCATATGTATCTCACATATCCTCCCCTGTCCACCACAAAAAAGAATGCAGAATACTACAGCTATAAATGAATAATCATGCCATTTAACCCAGAGGTGGAATTCGGCTGGTTCGGCCCAGTTTGGCTGAAACGGTTGTAAAAGCCCCCTTGCTCCCCCTACCCTGGGAGAGGGAGCAATGGGGCTTTTAGCAACTTCCAAGGAAGTGACTTCCGAGAACAATAAGTGCTTTGTTTGGTCTGAGCTTTCTGTCACACGTTGTCAGAAGGAGCGATTGCCAGCACAAAGGCAGACTGGGTCTGACTTTTGCCTCCTCTGATGCGCTGAGGACCTTAAATATAGCAAGTGAACTAGTCGGGGTCCACTTTAGACCCACTAGTTTTGATAAGATTCAAGATCAGCAAGTGGAACTAGCCGTTTGTCTTTCAAAACAGCCCCTCTGTTCTACATCCCCTCCCTTTTCCCATTTAGTGACATTTTCTCTGTGTGCCTCTTTTTTCATTTTTGTAACTCTTTATGGAAAATTAAAAAAAATACAAATATGAACAGTTCAAGTGACAGTTTACATAATCTCATGTTAATGTACATTTTGGGAAAAGTCAGAAGTGATTGCACATTGTTATACATATTAAACAATCACACAGGAAACTGGATAGCTGATACAAAAAGCCTTCCTAAAGTACAGGGAATAAACATTAATCCATCTCTTAATAGATTATGTTTCACCAATGGTGTGCATTATGATATTAAATGCCACATTTTGAAGTGAATGGTTTTAATATAATAACAAATTCACTCTGTGAAATATTGGAGCTGACAGATGGAAAGTCTTTAATTATGGCATTAACAAGACAATTCCTGTGCAGCCAAAACCTCACCTGTAGTGCACAGAATGGGACTCCTTATTTGTACTTAAGATTTTTTCAGAAAATTTCTTCCACAACACTCAAAAGACTCATTAACACACATATACCTTTTTCAACCTGAAGATGACAAAAGATTTGAGAATTCATCCATCATTTCCTGGAACATCTTTGTTCTAGAATGCTCTATTTGGGTCCTGAATCTGATGCCTACCTAGTTCTATCCCCAAGGCACTGGGACCCAAAGGTGGTGCCCTGGGCAACTGCCCACTTTGCCCAATGGGAGGAACGCCTCTGGTGTCTAGTGAGTAGGGATGTTTAGTGGAATATATATTGTCCATGTCCCAGGGTGAGAAACCAATCAGTAAGTGTTGGGGTGGAACTTGGTATGCAAAGGAGTGGTTGACTGCATTGTATTGCAGGTGTGTGGGGGGGGGGTTTCAGTCCAGGGAGTGATTCACATATGCATTCCCTGCAGCAGCAACAGTCTTAGGCCCTTTCCGCATGGGTGGAATACAGCACCCCAGGGACAGCAAAAACACTGCCCCTAGGGTGCTGTTCGCACAGGAGGCACTGCTGCATCGCAGCAGCACCGTCCTGGCCACCCAGAGCGGCGTGAAGCTGCCGCTTTAAACCTTGCTCATTGAGCAAGGTTTTTGTAAAGCAGTGTCTTCCTGCCGGCACAGTGCAGCCGCCGCTTTTTCCGTCGCCTCCACTGACCTTCCTGTCCAGTGTTGCTCTGGAGGGCTGCAGACCCCTGGAGGTCGGAGGGCAGCGTGGGCAGGTCCCTGCAGCCCTCCAGAGCAATGCTGGACAGGAAGGTCAGTGGAGATGACGGGAAAAGGAGCGGCATCCCGAGATGGGGCCAACTGAGAGGCGGCTCCACTCTCTGGCTGGGGGGAAAGTCCAGGCCGCTCACACGATAGTGTGCGACAGGTCCCCGAGCCTCCACCAGCACAATTCATGCCGGTGGAGCTGCATCAGCCATAGCGAATGCAAACCCTGTGTCTGGGTGGAGTCCGTTATTCATGAACCTAGCATGCCCTTGGCCTTTGATCCTGGTGTTTTTAATTGCTGGTAGACAAGTTTTGTTAATTCTCAACGTCTCTTTCCTCTTGTTGAAGTATTCTTGGTTGTTGTGGATTTCAATGGCCTCCCTGTGTAGTCTGACATAGTAACCTTCCTAGACTGAAAAACCTCACCCACAATACAATGCAGTCAACCACACCTTTGCATAGCAACTTCCACCCAAATACATACTGATTGGTTCCCCACCCTGGGACATGGACAATATATACCCCACTAAACACTTCCCTTCTCACTTGACACAGTGTGTAACAGACTTCTCTTTGTGATACACCTCTGAAGATGCCAACCACAGATGCAGGTGAAACATTAGGAACAAGATCTACCAGGCCACGGCCACACAGCCCAGAAAACCCACAACAACCAATTTATGAGATAGTTTACAATAGTAAAATAGTAAAACGTAATTTAACAAGATAAAAGCAGCAGTATATTCAAAGGTCCACTAGAAAATTATGGTTTTCAATACATTAAAATCTATATTATGTACCAATAATAATGCAGTTGAATACACTAAAACTCTTGTTGTATTTGCTACTGTGGACTAACACTGCTATCCATCTGGAGCTGTCTTCAGGGGGTTTGCTTTACAAAATGAGCCCCCTTTGTCCACCAGCCATTCTGAGTCATTAACCCGACAATGGCAGGGCAGCCAACATTATCAGCAACCCTACTGCAGACACTTGGTATAAGTCCCTGAGGGAGGACACCCAGCAGGGGACATCACAACATCTCAGACTTCAAAAGAAAGACAGACAGTACCAGAATGTTGGGGGGGGGGGGGACTAAAAAGAAGACCATGCAATGGAAAAGCCAGATTGGAAGGGAAAAAATCCAATAGAAACATGCCACCGTGCAAACCTTGGCAAGCAATCACACAATTTGGGTTGTGCTTCCTTTATATCACAGTAGAAAAAAACAGCTCAAAACCCTGTGACTCAAAGCAAGAAAATGAACCTGACCATTTCTATTGTAACTCGGGCTGGGGAAAACCAGGATCATACATACCAGGATGTTTCTATCTCGATTTCTCCCTCTGCACAGCAGCCCGGCAGCCCGTTCAGGCCAGGAGGAAGAATTTGCATAGCCCCCTGTAGAGAAATTGAGTCTACCATTTTAAATTTCTCTATTTTAGTAGCTTGTTTGGCTAAGTGTAGAGCCCCAGCTGTAGAGCATGTTCCTTTTAGTTAGGACTCAAATGATTAACACCTGTTAGCAACTTTTGATTTTTGCCAAGCTGACTCAGCTAATTATCAAGACAGAATGATTGGTTCATTTACATCAGCTGACAGACAATTTCTGTATAATTTGCCTTTCAGCATTTCATTAGTTTATCTCTCTCTTTCTATACCTCTTTATGCTTGCTGTTGCTCTGTTTGAAAACTCTCCCTGTTATCTATCTATGTTTTAGGTTGTTAGTCTCTGCTTGCATTTTTGTGTAACAAAGCTATGCTACCAGAAATTTTAAGTTATTGTTTTAACTTTTACTTTTGCGTTTTCAGTTTATTGAGCAGGTGCAGAACTCAATAAACATCTATATATATTTTTCCAAGAACCATTTCATTTTCAGTGATTTTTTGCATGCTTAATAACAAAATCCCAACCCACGTTACCTATGAAAGAGTGGCAGGAAGCCAGCTCTTCCGTTACACCCCCGGTTTAGTTTCATTTTCCTTGCCGATGTTGCCACGGATGCATGAACTGTCCCATTTTTCCGCCGTTCTGATTGGCTGCAGCCAATGAGGCGGGGAAAATAAACCAGTCCATCTCCCACAATGTTTGCATGGGTTCAGCACGGTTCTTTTTAAAGAACCCCCATTTAATTTGTTTTTTGAAAGGCATGGGATAAGGGAAATCTCATGGGGCAGGCCCAAGTTAGACCCAGAAGCCATGCGGAAATCATGGCCAAACCAGGATGATTCACTTCCTTATCCCAGAACATATCCTTATCCCAGGCCATTGTCACTTTCTCCCTGAACTAGAAGAAACAACTGGGAAAGATCTGGGAGGGTTCTGCTCCACTGATTGCATCTTGTTGGTATATCCCTCCCTTCAAACAGGTGAACGTGAAAATCAAAAGCATAAGGATGAAGGAAATAAAACCAAACTGCTTTGCAAATACAAATGGCTCTAACCCAACCTCTGGATTAACCTTCTTTCCCAAATATGCCATGGTCACAATATTCCTATCAAATAATGAAACAAGATTTTTTTTCTGGAAAATATTTGTTTGTATATACTAAAAACATGACTTGGTTGTAGACAACATTTTGGTATTATTACAGTATGTTTGAAAGAGTAAATACAAAGGGCATCCTTTAACATTGTGCATATAAGAGTATTCCCTTTGATAGACTAGCTGTTGCCAGATGTTTACTGACTGAGGCTCGATGGCGTAGAGCTCTTGCCCTCGCTAGATGCAACATCTTACCTTCTTCCCTTCAACAAGGATGATGTCTAGCGATGCCCCATAATGATAGAAAATGTTTATGCGATCTGGATTGTGTAGAATATGTATCCCATATGATGTTATATTGACCCTTTTACATGTTATCTAGGGAAAAGTATATAGCCCCCCTTTTATGGGAGCTTGAAGGTAGAAAACTGATGAACACAAGGTTGTTTTTATTTAAAACATTGATTGTTATGAGATTTTGGAAGCTGTGGCAAAAAAATTAACTGGTATTATTACTATGCGTTATAAATTGTGCTACTCATGATGGTTGTTATGTTTTATATGTGCCATTAAAGGCTTAAAAACATATAAGAGTGAACTTAGAATATTTAACAAAACACTTTCATTTTTTTCTGAGGAATTGCTTTGCTCTATCTCATGAAAACATCTATGGACTTAGCTATCCATTTCACAGTTGGACTTTCCACCTCATCCCTCTCCCCTCCCCCCCGCAGTCCTGTTCCATTCTTTTCCAGTTTGCACCAAAATACAGCCTTGGAGTCTGCAATGAAAAACAGAAGAGCAGCAAATCAGGAGAAAGGAGAGAAATACAACTTATGGAGAGCGATATTGAGCAGACAAATGGTGTTATGGAGAGTTGCCTGGTGGCCCTTGGCCACTGGCGGGGAGTGGGGGGGGGGTAGGGTTGCCAGATCCGGGTTGGGAAACTCTTAGGCCCCTTCCGCACATGCAGAATAATGCACCTTCAATGCACTTTGCAGCTGGATTTTACTGTGCAAAATAGCAAAATCCACTTGCAAATAATTGTGAAAGTGGATTGAAAGTGCATGATTCTGCATGTGTGGAAGGGGCTTATGTAATTTATTTTATTTATATATCAGATTTAATGTAGGGATGGTCTGGGAAGGAAAGGGACATCAGTGGGCTACAATGCTATAGAGTCCACCCTCCAAAGCAGCCATTTTCTCCATGGGAACCGACCTCTGTATATACATAATCTGTAATTCTGGGGGATCCCAGGTCCCATGTGAAGGCTGACATTTCTAGGTGTATGGCCATTTCTGCATGGGCCAAAAAAGCTGGTAAAAAGACGGTAAAAACAGCATTATAGGCGGGGAGTTTGCACAGCCGCTGCTGCAGAAACAACGTTGCAGCGATGCGGCAACACTCCAGCGGGCCCACAATGGTTTATTTGAAAATAGCTCACCGAGCATGTGTTTTCAACAGTGGTGCTCCGCAGTCAGTGTCGTGCAAGTGCCTGCCAGGAATCGGTGCCACAGAGCCCACCCCCCACAACGGTGGCCCACACTGGCCAATCCTGGCGCCGACTGCCCGTGACATCTACTCTGGGGAAAGAAGGACGCCATTTGCAAAGCACAGTCATGCAAAGCGCCAGGGTTCAGCTGATGTGCTACCTGTCTATCGAGTGCCTGCCCATGCAAATGCTCTGTTGCTGCAGCATTGCCAATAACACCGACGGCACAATGCTGTAATTGTCTGTGCAGAAATGGCCTAAGTGTTTCTGGGAGTATTAAACAGTCCTTCACTTAAATTGGCAGTCTCCTGCAAATGCTCTTCAATTTACAGTACAGCCTGTTGTTTGCTCAGTAATATATGGTTGAACCTTTATACTAGTTAATTTATTCCCAGACCACATCTCTTTGTACTTTTCAAATGCTGAATTCCTCTGTTTTTATATTTTTTGCTGTCTGGTCATTTGGCTGCAATCTTGTTTTGTTACATGTAACCTCTCTTCAGCAGTATGCAGTTTCCAAGCCCCGTAATGCAGCAAATATTATAAAGTGAGCTCTAATTAAAAAGGATTCTGTGCAAGAAGAAAAAAATTGTGTAGCTAGATTTCCTAAGGGCATCCACATTAATAAATGTCAGCTCTTTTCAAATTATTGTGGTGTGCTTTATTAGTAAAGACACCATCATTAACTGTGTACTGTATCTTGTTTTGGACAGAGCAAAGGCACTGAAGTGCAACATAAATTGCTTAAAAAATACTCAGCCGTTAACAGTCAGTTCAATATTCTGCTATCACCACTAGAGAATTTTAGAAAAGAACTTTTTCATCCAGTCTGTCCCCTGCCCGGAATAGACATTGTGGACATTGTACTTCCTTCTGCTTTTTTGAATGAGACACAAGATTCTGTGATGTGTCTTGTGGAAGGAGACAAATAGGGAAGAGCTATTTAAATCAATACCACTCCTGGTGACTGGTTTTTGGCTGTGGCAGTTGCACTAATATAGCCATTTGGCAGGAGTTAGTCACCATATGGACCAAACTGGATTTTTCCCCTAGCTTCCTTTCAATGACTTCAAAGGTGCCTTTTTTTCACCTGCCCAGACTTGCTTGAGTTCTGTCATTAAGCCTGTTAATGTCTCATGTTTTTTTTCTATGATCCAAAAGCAAGTCACAAATATAAACATGTATGTATTCATACAGATGTTTCAAAGGCCTTCCTATAAATCATCTTGTTATCCTTCCAACTGCCTTTAAAAATGCTGTTTATTACCCCCATGTTTATGCCCACTGGCGCCTCAAAGGCTGATGGGAGAAAAAAGGCAGAAGGGGGTGCAGATTTGCTTGAATCTTGCTTCTGAAAAACCAGGTGTTTTCCTGATGTGTGTGTGGGGGCGGGGCATGCTCTAAGTTTCTCCAAAACTCTGTTAACACTATTAAACCACAGAGTTTTGGGCAAATCCTAGAGTATAGCTTCAGTGTGATGACATCACCTGCCATAAATCAACAAAATAAGTAGTTTTACAGAATGGATGGTGGGAGTGGTCAGAGTTTTGAACAGATAACCAAACTGATGAAATAGGACAAATCGTTTAAGTGAAAATAATCTGATAATGGGGAAGGTTTATTTGTGTTGGGGTTTATTTGTGTTGTATATGTATGTTGTGAACCACCCTGAGCCCTCTGGGGGAGGGCAGTATGCAAGCCTAATAATAAATAAAATAAATAAATAAAGGTTATAGACTGACAAAACATTTTAGGAACAGCCAATGTTGCTATGTTGAGTGCTTATTTTTTAAAACATCTTTTCCTCAACCCAACCTGCAAATAAGCATTTTAATTTCCTTTAGGTTGGGGAGGGTTTTCTCAATCTATCTGAAAGCTGGAAAAGAAGATCTATTGATTACAGTCTAAAGGGGTGCCTTCAAGTCCGTGGCCACTGAAAAGACTAGGTGTAACACCAACATGAGGCAGCCATGGATATAGGTGGCGGCTTGTAGCTCCCATCCTTCCATACACCATGATATGCCATATCGCTATAGAAACAATGGGGTCCCCCTTTCTGAGAAGGAATGTGAAATTGCTTGGCTGACTTTCATCAAGACCTGTGTGATGTTATCACTTGCAGATGGAGCAAGGGAGCTAGGCTAATCCACTTATGTGGCAGGTATACAGTAGGTACTGTTAATCAGCAAACACCATGAAGCATCTGACATGATGGAATGTATGTCCATCACAAGCCTTGCAGCTGGGTGAGCTGTGAAGGAACACCCTTAGCGCTAATTAGCATCATTGGAACTAAGTAGAGCGCCACAGCACATCAGAGCAGAGGGATGAAGCTTGGCACATCTTGGGGTATAAGGTTGTACAGGGGATGATAAGAGAGGCTAGTAGGACTCGCCCAAAAGTTAGACAGATGGATCCCTGCTGCGGCTCACCCTCAAAGGCAAGAGCTTATTGCAACATAGATCAGCCTCTTAATGTAAATAATATTTAAATAAATGAACTAGTTGAACCTATACCCGGTTGTTTCATATTATCAAAACTTGGTTAGTTGCAAACTCTGCTAGCATCACTACTAGCCATTAAATGGCTCGTTTCTTACAACCAGAAAAGAACAATCTCATAGAGGCTTTTTCTGGACCACAAAAATAAAACATCTTGCAGACATTATAAAAAGAATTGTTTTTTGCTTTTTTTTGTCTACATAGTGCAGAAAAATATATGGTTCTTTTTCTCACCATTTGCTGCTGCTTCAGAGATCCTTCCTGCCACTCATCAAGGTTTCCCCTTCTGCTTGCTTTGCAGCTGCCTGCCATTCCAGTGTTTAAAGTACATAAATAAACTTAGTTTTTCCTGGTAATTCTGCAAATGTGTCATTTTTCCCCCCTTTTTCCCAATGAGATTTCTTCAAAGGTACGAAAATACAATATGAGAATCAGCTGCAATTCTCATATTGTGTCTTTGTAGGTTCAGAGACACCTCATTGAAAACAAAACAAAAATGGAAAAAACTACACATTCCGGAATCACCAGGAAAAACTAAGTTTATTCATGTACTTTAAATTCTGAAATGGCAGGTAACTGTGATGCAAACAGAGGAAACATCTGTGGAAAATCTCAGCAAATGGCAGGCAGCATGGAGGATCACCACAGCAGTAGAAAAGGGCAGGTGTGAGCAGCAGAGAAAACGAAAGTGAAAACTTTGAAATCAGGTGGGAGAAATAAGATGTTTCCTGAGTTCTGCACAGTAAGCAGGAAATGTTTTGAAGCCATCTTGGGGGAAGAGATAAATTTACCACTAGTTTACCATTTTCAAAATACAATGGGTGAAACTGAAATAAAAAATCCTGGATAAATCTTTGGTGGAAATCTGTGCAGAGTTCTTCCCCAAAACGCTTCTTTTTACGTCCTCAAGACGTTTTATTTGTGGTGTGCAGAAAAAGCCAGTGAAACTTTTTTGTAGCAGTTATCAGAATGGGAACATCAGTAAGAAGCAATAGCATTTGACACTGTAAAAGTTTTTTTCACACTGTAGAATGTAAAAATCCTAGCTAAAGTCTATTTGGCTGGTTCTTCTGGACTCAAGTTTATACAAGGTTCAATTAGAGAGGAAAAATGCACGCCACAATATAACCAGCTCCATAAATACTGTCTGAAGCATAAGGGCCCCTTTAAAAGGCCACATGCAAATCAGCAAGCACTTCTATTTTGGGACAGTGAAAATCTGAGATCAAAGAGGAACATTTTGCTTATTTCTCATTTAGTTGAGGAGAGGGTGCAGAAGGGGAGTGCATGTTATTTTCTAAGGGCCTGAAGGACTGCAGCAGTTCATCCTTGACTTCCTAACTCCAAATACTTTCCACAGCAAATGGTTTGCTGCTTGCTTCAGCTGCTTAAAAGAAGAAGTGCTATCACCCAGTTTCAGGTAACATCACAGCAACTAATAAGTTCTAAGGCCAGAGGGGAGCAGGAACAGGAAGCAGGAGGGCAACAAATACATTCAGAAATCAGGATGGAGTAAAACAAGTTCATGGATCACAGCTTTTATGGATCACAGCTGCTGGAACATTGGTACAGCAGAGTAGGAGTGACTCTTATAATCTAGGCGTGGATTCAATTCCCATCAGCCCCTTCCAGCATGGCCAATTGAAGGCTGATGGGAATTGAAGTCCATAACATCTGAGTGCCAAAGGTTCGCCACCACGTGGCATAAGGGCAGTGGTGGCGAACCTTTGGCACTCCAGATGTTATGGACTACAATTCCCATCAGCCCCTTCCAGCATGGCCAATTGGAAGGGGCTGATGGGAATTGAAGTCCATAACATCTGGAGTGCCAAAGGTTCGCCACCACGGGCATAGGGCAACAATCCAAGAATTGAGTGACTCACCTGTTGGCCAATGAAAATCTTTCCCATTCTGCTTGCCCAGGGTAACCTGGAATGGCAAGTCCTGTTATCCCACATAGGCACAAGCCTCTGCATAATTCCCTTGCCGCCTGTGAGTGGACCCAACCAACAGCCTCTGAGCTGAACATGCCACTGCATGCCACCTCCTAGATCCACCTTGAAAGTCTGGTGCCTCTATCTTCAAAAATGTGCAGCCTGCACAGAAATTCCACATTGGGTACAAGGGAGCCGCTGCAGAATACAGAATCTGCCAGACTTTTCAGCAACTTCAGTAGGGCTTGCTGTTAAACCTAGCTGGCTCTGTGCTGGAGATATGGGAAGGGCTCTGGAGTGGGGGGTTGTTCTGGGTAGGGGGTGTCTAATTTCCTGCAGGCCTGCTGGTGTGAAAAGAACCAGCCAACTTTGCTAAAGTTTGCTTGGGAGGAGGAAATGCTCTGGGCACCCAGTTGAAGGTGAACCTAATGCCCACAGAATGAGTGCCCAACCATCCAAACTTTAGCAAAGTTGGCTGGTTTCTTTCAGGAGATTCACACCAGCAGCCCTGCAGGAAATTAGATGCCCATACCCAGAACAATCCCCCCAGAGCCCTCCCCCCAAATCTCCAGCACAGAGCCAGCTGGGCATAACAGCAGGCTGCACATTTTTGAAGATAGAAGCACCAGAAGAACTCAGCCAGCAGGCTTCATGTGTAGGAGCAGAGAAACAAAATAAGCCTTTTGGGGGTTCATAAAATTGAACCCCCAGAAGCAAAGTTCACCAAGCCTGTATGCTATTACAAGGAGGGCCTATTGGAGCCACCTTGAAAGTCTGGTGCCTCTATCTTCAAAAATGTGCAACCTGCACAGAAAATCCCCATTGCGTACAATGGTGCCAAGGCACTGCAGAGCAGAGAATCTTGGGCAATTTCTTGGGGTGCCTGTCAGGGGCACATTTTAAAAGCTCGTGGCATCAAAATTGCAGGGTCTTATCCAGAGTCTGTCTTGATTATACCATCCAAGTTTGGTGAAGTTTGGTTCAGGGGAGTCTAAAGTCATGGACCCTCAAAAGGGTAGCCCCCATCTCCTGTTAGCTCCCATTGGAAACAATGGGGGATGGGAGCACCCACTTTTGGGGTGCTGCTAGCTTTAAAAATGTGTCCCCTGCAGGCCAAATGTGAAAAAATACCAAAAAATACCAAAAAAAATAGGACCCAACTTTTTCGAATTTACCCAAATATTTGGGTATATCCGAATATGTTATTTGTCTCATTCGGGCATACAGATAATTTTATGCTCTAATAAATCCAAATTTTACCGAATCTTGGGGTATTGACCAAGCCTAATAATTACCTGTTCTAGAAGTGGAGTGGTCCAATGAGCAGAATTCAACAACCTGCATTAATGTCCAAGAGAAAGATGGGATAGAAAGAGGAACTGGAAACAATATCTCTGGACCAGAATGTATTCCAGGAAATACTGAACACCTACTGCAGGGTGATCAGTCTAGTTATAAGGAGAATTGAGTCTGCTCTGTAATTTGACAGCAGTAACCTTTGGAGAATTGAGTCCTCAGGCTATGCTAAGAGATCTGATTTTCCCAGGACAAGGCAACTCATGTTCTCTAGAGGAGGACAAGAGGTGGACACTTAGGCTTAATGTTCTAAGCCCTGGGAGCATCCGAGGAAGATTAGATTTTAGGTGGAATTGATACAATTACAGTTTCAGGATACTGCCAGTGCAAATGGAGGTGGGTTTTTTTAAGGGTTAGTCACGAAACATAGAGTGTGTCTGGCAAATAGATGAAAAGAAGTTTGATAGGATTTGTTAACATGACCTTTGTTATTTCATGGAGGCAGATGCTCTGTGTTTGAGGTGGGAACTAGCTTTTCCCTGGCTGAGGGCTGTGTCATTTCCTGATTGCTTTAGGAAAGGTGACGTTGGCTATTTGCAAGTTAATGTTGGCAGGAGACTTGTCCAGGCAGATTCTTGTCCTTATTGGTATTATCCCTGAGCCAATGCAGGGATGGCATCCATCTTGGCAGTGCACTGCTAGCTTGCAAGATAGGCAGAGACACTGCTGTAAAAATAGGCCTCCCTTGCCCACCATGGGTCAGTCTGGTGCTTATAGCCTCTGAATTGAAATTTCTAGCCTCTGAATTGAAATTACAGACTCGGCACAATGGGATCGATGTCTATTATTCCATATAAACAGAATCTCTTGATGAATGCCGGCAGATAGCCTTTGCACAATTTAAACAGGTGTTTCAGTTACCATCTGAATTTTCAGAACACATTTTGACACCGAAAATGAGCATTTATCTGTGTCAGGGACTCTCAATTTTCTGTGCAGCCAAGGTAAACTAGGGTGAAAAACAATCATAAATAATAAAGCAAAAATTACAGAATAATAAACTGCCTCTATATAAGTAATAATTGCCTACATGTAGGAAGCATTTTTTTTATTTGCGCCAATCTTTAAGTCACCATGGATATTGATGACATCATTACAGTACTATTGAGTTTAATCTTGGTCAAAGTTGTAGCAGCAGCAAAACATTCATTTAAGAAAAGCAGTTTTGTTTAGAAGGTTTGTGGGAAAGGGCCCAAGAGTGTTTATAATGAAGTTTTTGAAAAGCTGGCAATTGCTTCTGCATTTACATCTTTCTCTTTGTAAAAATCTGTGTTGTTTTGAATGTTGAAAGGCAAAGTCAAGCAAAAGTCTGCCTTCTACACCCTTCCCCTGCTGAGATGAAGGAATTATATACTGATCCCTTTCTTCATGCAAAAGGTTAACCTTTGCCAAGTACATTATACAATAATTAAAAGCAGGCCCAGTTCCTTTATCAATCAAGATTTCAAAAGACATTATAGAGGACAGATGCTATTTCAAGCTCAGATGAAAGCTTCCCATTATCATGGTCACAATTTATGTATGCTAACATTCTATGAGCATAGCTTTTTAAGGAAAAAAATGGACATCTGAAAAAGGAGAACACGTTCCCTGCTTGCAATTAGTAGGTGAAAAGCCAGAAAAAAGAATTTCACCAGTGTATGCCACATTGAAAAGTGACTTTCCATACACGTGATAGGCCAAAATGGAATCGAGGCATCTCTAACCCACCCCCAAGAGGATAAAGAGAGACAGCTTTGAAAAATGATCATTATCTCCCTAAGGAAGGAGTCATTCTTAAAAGTTATGAAGAAATTGAATAATAAATAGGAAGCAGGATTCCGAAACGCAGATTTTGTTAACAAGCAACTGAGTTTGCATGACCTTTTTAATTTAAACCAAAAGCAAAGGAAAGACAAAGGCAAACCGTTGCAAAAATACAGCTCAATCAGTTACAGTGCTGTAAAAGTCAAAATAATAAATCAAGATGGGGACTCAAGGCGGTCAAGAAATAGCTGCCTCTGACTTGCCTCAGTTGCCAGCTTCCTCACTACACCACTCCAGCCTCTCTGCCCCATTTCTTCAACTACTTTGACTCCTTCCCCCCCCCACCACCACTATGCTGTTTCTCCTCTTCCTGCCTTTCCCTTCTACTTGCTTGCTGCCCTCTCCCCCACTGCCCCACCTCCACCAGTGTACAAGAAAAAGTAAGAAGCTGCCCTTCCATGTGGGTTCCAGGCCTTCCCATATTGTATTTTGGATTACTGAACTCCAACAGCCCACCCATATCTATGCCTATTGAATATTGCTATTCCTTTTTGGGAGAGTGGAGAAATTAGAGACTATTGCAGATTATCTTTCGGAATAGTTTTTTTTCTGCAAGTCTATGTATTCTCCCATGTTTGTATGGGTGTGCTCCAAGAAAAAAGTTGTAATGTTTTCATACCAAGGGTTTGTGGGTTCAGTACTTGCTTGTTTTTATGAAGGGCATTGCTGTTTGGGATTCAAACTGTGTGACTTTTCAGGTTACAGTACTTCAGGACCATTACTTTCAATGGGAAATTTACTGGAGGGTCTGGGGCAACTATTTATAAACATAATTGCACCAAATTTGCACAGAAAATAGTTCTCCTAATCTAAAGAACCCCCCCCCACCCACTCCTGAGTTTCAGGTGAATTGAACCAGCATTTTAAAAAAACTGTCTGCATTCATTACATTTTCCTACCCTTACAGTGACAGACTTTTAAAACCTTTCCACTGAAACCATTGTGTACACCATCCTTCCTTGTTGTGGTTTGTTCTTCATTTTTCTCACAAAGTGAGGAGGGACGGACATTTTCATGGCATCTGCCATCTGGAGTGACTTATTGCAACCAAATGATACCAACATTGCAGCACAGCTATTGCTGCCTGTTCACTAATGAACCCCTAAGTTACAAGTGAATTGGACCAACGGTTCCAGTTCCATGGGCCCTTGAACAAAGTGCCCCCAGCTATCCTACTTGCAAAAGGGAAAGGGAGGTTTGCCCCACAAAGGCAGGAGCAAGGAGAATGGCAGTTCCTCTTCAGCTTGTCTCCAAAGGTGATCAGCAGGGATCGCTCTGTCATCCTTGAAAGGGAGAAATGAAATTAGTAGAATCAGTAGAAAAATCAGTAGAATCAAAGAAAAACACAAGTGCACAAATACCCCAATTTAAATAAAAATGGATAGTTCAGGGGAGCAGGTACATAAATCTCAGGATTCTGAAGCAACCTTAATCTGCAATTCCCATGTATATCTTCAGCTCAGGAATTTCATAATGCCTAAATATTTAGTTGCAGAATGTTTTATCAGAACTACAGTTGATCCCATTGTACAGATTTTCCTATCCATTTTGGGGTTCATCCAAGGCTATGCAAGGATATTTAATGTATATTATATGCAAAGATATTCTGGACTTGAAACTTTCATTTAATTACCTGATCCTCATTTAACTATCTGATCTTGCTGTAAAGGCAGATGAATTAAATTTACTCTTTCTTTTTAAAAATTCAGTTCAGCTGCATGTTTCTATCCCTGATCTTTGATCATGGGGCAATCTGTCACATTGCTTCAGGGGCCATGAGGAAGTCACAATTATATTTATCTCATCCAGTTGGTGATACTTATCCAATTGGTGATCCCTGTTAATAATTAAGGGTCTGGTGAAAACAATGCTGATGTTTCTTACAGGAGTGAGGTTTGAGACTCTTGTTCTCCAAGGGGAGGGAGGGAGGGAGGGAGGGAGTGTGTGTGTGTGTGTGTGTGTGTGTGTGTGTGAGAGAGAGAGAGAGAGAGAGAGAGAGAGAGAGAGAGAGAGTTTAAATCTAGAATCAAATTAATAACAATTCAATTCAAAATCAATTATAAGGTTTCATAGGAGTGCCCACTACTACAAATTAGGTATAACTCGTGTTGACCTGAGGTTGCCAGACCTTAACTGGCAACCTCCAGGACACACTGGGAGACGGGACTGGAGATTTGCCCAGATAGCATCCTATGGTGCTTCCAACTGAAGAACTGAAAATGATATCTTTATCAGAATTTCTGGTAAAGCAGTGATGTCATTTCTGGTTCTGCATCTGGAACTAATGTGACTGTTGTAGGACAATATTTATCCCTCCCCCATTTCTGCCATGCCAGCCTACAGAACAACTGGGGACAGAGACTGAAGGCAGAAGTTGCCTGCCAAAACTGGTGAACTGGCAACTCTAGTCTGCCTTCTCACCTTGTTATCTGCAGTCATGACATCATTGCTGGAATTTCTTTGTTTTGAAGTGCATTCAATAGTGTACTCATAAAAAACAGTCTTCTCAAATCACTGACATACATTTTCCATCTTTAGAAAGGTGGTAATGATAGGAAGATCTTCAGTCCACATTTTGCTTTCCAAATCTGATCTAATTTATACAAGAGTCTTGTGCCTCCTTAAGCATAAAAGCTACATTGTAGCATGTTTTCCCATGAAAGCAATAGCCTTTAAAAGAGCTAAAGACACTCTGTTGTTTTGACCAAGTTGTTCTATGTTTAATTCATAGCAATATTCTTCTGTAAAAGACACTGTTTGGGGGAGGGGCTGTCATTTCACAAAAACATTTCAGATTGATTGTAGCTCTATCTAATGCAATATTAGGTGATAGACATCATGTACTGTCTATGTAGGGTCACATGCTGCCCTCTGTGGAATTCATATTTCATTGAGGGGGGGGGGGATACACAAGGACTCTCAAGAGAGAGAAAATCCCATTTTCTGTGCTACCCTGCCCTGTATTTCTCCCTTCTTCCTGTTTGGGCTCCCCTTCACCCTGTATAGAGCTCCTTCTCTGTGCCTTTTTGTCTAACTGTTCTCCAGTCCAGAGTATCTCAGTGTCATGGGAATGGTTTCTGGTTTTTCCTCTTCACCGGCTTGTCATGCCAGTACCACCATATTGTTTGCACGTCCTTCCGTTTTTATTATTATTATTATTATTATTATTATTATTATTATTATTATTATTATTATTATTATTATTATTATTATTGTTGTTGTTGTTGTTGTTGTTGTTGTTGTTGTTGTTGTTGTTGTTGTTAATGTTCTTAGTTTTATTATTTGATTTATATCCCGCTGTCTCGACAAGTGGGCTCAAAGCGGCTAAGAATAATGTAAATACAACCATATATTACACTGGGGTGCTGTGTGGTTTCCGGGCTGTATGGCTGTGTTTTAGCAGCCCGGAGAGAATGCTGCTAGAACATGGCCATACTGCCCAGAAACCACGCAGTACCCCAGTGATTCCGGCCGTGAAAGCCTTCGACAATACATATATTACACTCTTACAAAACCGAAAACATTTAAAATATCTGTTAAAACACATTTACATCATTCCATTAATAGGATGGGGCCTCGGGTGAAATGAACAGCAGGTCTTCTAAGTCTAATTAGACAGCTAGTAAAGCTAAATGTTTCTCCACAGTCTGCGCATCTGTATGCCCTCTCTCCAGTATGAGATCTTTCATATCGAAAAAGCATTGCATGAATTTTTAAAAAATGTTTTACCTCCCTCTCCAAGTCGGCATTACTTCTTATTTATTTATTTATTTCATTGTTACCCTGCCTTTCTCCCCAAAGTGGCTTACATTGTTCTCCTGTCCTTCATTTTATCCTTACTACAACCCTGGCAGGTAGGCTAGGTTTCTATGGTAGTGCAGGGATTCAAATCTAGTTCTCCCACATCCTAGTCCAACCATTTCACAACCATTGCCTACAGCTTTTGCTGTTTCCTGTTTTTATGAACATCTTTGATAGTGTCAAAAAGTACCCTTCATATTGTTGCCCCCCATTTGCCTGTTCTGGATACACTGACCTGAATCGAGTTGTATTTGCATGATTCCAGATTGGCAGTGATCATCCTGCAAGAAAGAAGGGCTCTTAGGAAATGAAATAGAGCAGCAGCAAAACCATTGCACTGAATCAGACTGACACGATGTTCCCCCAATTAAATCATTTTCCAGGAATGAATTCTAGTTGTCGTTCTGCACCACTTACCCCCCGCACAAAAAAATTGCCAGGTAATATCTAGCAGGGCATCTTTTAAAAGAAAACATCTGCTTTGTGCTGCAATGTTGTTTGGATTTAAAAGTCAAAAGCCCCAATATCTTACACACATACTCATCCACATATAGGATATCTCTGGATCTATATAATGATCTGGTTACTGGTATAAATGTTTAAGACATTGGTTATGATACATAAGAATGGAAGACTTTCCTTCTGAATTTTACTCAAGAAAACCACCAATGTGTGTGTTTGAATCTTTGATTTCCCATTTCTAGTTAAACATAAGCCATTTCCACACAAATCCCTGAAAACATTTGCAAAATGTTTTCAATGCCCGTTTGTTCACACTCATCCCCGTTGAAATGCTTTCTGGCTGCCACTTTGTGATTCTTCCGCTTTATTTTGACTTCACTGTAGATTTGTAGTTTTAATGCTTCAAAGCCTTGTGCTGCAAATCTCCTTGTAGCTTTGTAGCTTCAAAGATATCACTCCCGAAAATGTTTTTAAAAACCTGGCAAAAATAAACAGGCAACATGACCAAGAGAGCTGGGAAAATGGCACTGATGAGGAAGACCAGGCACTGCAGAGAGGCATGGGAAATGTTTTAAAGACAAACACACAAGTGAAAATGTTTTTAAAACATTTTCACAAAAAGAATCACTAAAATCCAGGATGCAGGGCCGTTTCCGCACGGCCTCCTTGCGCCCCCACGCCGCCAAGAGTGGGGGCGGTGTGGGGGCGCAAGCCCCTTCGCATGAACGGGCGAAGCGGGAAACGCCGGCAGAAGCGGCGAAGAAGCGGCTCACGCATGTGGGAGTCAGAACTGCCGCTTCCTCCCTTTACTGTAGCCGTGCCACTCACGGTGTCCTCGTTAGGTAAGCCCGCCATGCTGGGCGTCGCAGCCAGGTCCCATGCGGACAGTGCCCTGGGCCGCACCCAGCAGGTGGGAGGACTGGTAATGGTGAGTAATGGCCAGCCAACTGGCTGACTGGCTGTAATGATGAAGACGGACCGAACAGCGACAAGCCAGGAAGACACTTTCCTCCCCAACAACAACCCTTTAAAGGGTTGTTGTTTAGGGCGGCCTGAGGCCGCCCTGGGGGGAGGGAAGCGCATCCAGGTCGCCGCTGCTGCGTTGCAGCAGCGGCGCCTGTGCGAACGGCGGCCCGGGGGTGGCGTTTTTACCGCCCCCAGGCCATCGTTAATTGGCCGTGCGGAAACAGCCCATGTAAAACATTTTGAGGCTTCAAATGAAACGTTTTAGGCTAAAAACTATACAGAACTCCTCGGGGGAAACATTTTATTTGCTGCCTCAAAACATTTTATTTTGGTTTTGCGGAAAGGGCCAGATGAAGTCCACCTTTAACTCTTGCCTGTGGGCTCCATTCCCTGAAACCAGTTATTCACGAAATATCCTCTTTCAAATGGGGCAGTGCATTTCCACGGATAGCCCCCCTTGCCACCATTGGTTCTTTCAAATGTTCAAATGCATTTCAAATGGTTAAAACAACCTGTTCTCATTTGTGAAACAGAATCGTCTAAGCTTCTACCCATGAGCTTAACAATAAACCTTAACTTAAAAAACCTTTCAGGGCTCCTATTTCTTGATACACCAGCTTCCCCCATAAATCTACCTAGACAATCATGTAACCACAAACTTTGTAGAACAAATAGCTCCATATGACTCACTGAGGCACCCATTAACATAATGTCCAAGGTCCACATAACTTAGCAATTCTTGTTTGACAGCTCACCTCTTGTGAGGCATAGAAATGCCATTATCTTCATTTTCTACCAGGGTGAACAGTAAATGGTTTTGCTAAAGGTCATGTGAGAAGATTGCTTGCAAAGCACACATTTGGAAAATTTGTTCCCCCATATCCCCAGGCTGAAAACTTAGCTATTAGTTCTCTTCCTCTACTTGTCAGTTTACTCGACCGTGGGGATGAGTGAAACCTGTCCCTTTATTTCCACAGCTATTTCTGTCTTGCTGTACTCCAACAACACATTTGTAAAAATGGATATATGACCCTGCATTACCTTTATGCATATTATCCAAAAGGATTAATTTTGTGTGACATTTTCCATTCCAGTTGACATCCCTCTCAGTAAAATGCACATCTGAGCTTGGTTTTACATCTAATACATATCATTAACTTAACTGTGCATCATACCATTGACTTAACTGTGCACATAATATTTTGAAATCCACTGTCTGTTTGGTACAAATAGCTGCACAATAAATTATTACCTGTTTTTGCCTTAATGGTGAAAAGTACAGATACTCATGATTTTCCCCTGCTAGTATTTTAAACACCCCATGATGGCATTTAAGAACAGGCCTCACTTGTGTTTTTGCACACTAACACATCAGTGCCAGCCCCATTAGTGTTTCAATTATATAATTCAATTATATATATGATAACAACAGCTCCTGGCTGATTGCCATTCTCTGTGAACCTGCTAACTAGAGGGGGGAATTATACAGGCCTCCACCTCTAGAGACAATGTGGTCAAACAAAGAAGTGTTGAGATTAATCATAGCCAGGGTCTTTCACCTTCTCAAGAATATCTATCACTTCTCTCAAGTTCATTGAGATGAGTGACAACAAGCTTAATGTTTTGTAACAAGAGGCTAATTTTTCAAAAATTATATTTGGAGCACGAGGTCAAAACAGCCAAGTAGTGTCAATGAAAATGCCACAATGGTTACATCACATCCAGAGTGAGAAACATTACCACCTACAAACATTCCCAAGGTGGAGATAGAAGAACAAATGGCATAGATTTAGTACCAAGTTCGGGTTACCGAACACAACCATATGTCAGCAAATTGTCTATGGAGAAATGCATCATCGAGATTCACTAGCCAACCAACACAGAATTATCTGTTTCATATTTTTATACACATTTTACTAAGATATAATTTCCCGACAGCAAAATAGTCTCACTTAAATCTCAAAGATAAACCCCCTTTTAAAAGTCTTCAAAGAATGCATTTCCTCAGAATAGAATGTAATGACATAATTGCTTTTAATTGCTTGACGATTAGTATAGAAGTTATTGTTTACATTAAAAAGCAGGGAAATTTGTTTGCAGAGAAAAGGGGTGGCGATAAACTAAAAATCTATAAAAAATTCCAACTATGCAGAGGTAGAAAGAATTATTCTTTTCCCTTCACATACACAAAAAATTACCCAGAAATTACATTCAAAGATTGGGGTCAAACGTACACCAGCTGAGTTAATTTATAAAAGCTTCATTTGTCAGAAAAAGGGAGGGGGGACCCAAGAAACCAAGAAAGAGGAAAGAAAACTGTGTTGGAAAAATCCCAAAGCTTCTACAATAGCTTCAGGTGTAAACAACAGCTGCTAAAGCAAGCTAAAACACCTCTTCTATGACTCAGGAATGCAACTTAAATGGGAGATGGAATAAACACATTTTTAGATAATTTCAGGCTCACTTGAAGAGTCGGGTGTGAAATTTTTTAATGAAACCAAACTCTAATGGGTTTTCCTTGCCATTACTGATGTTCTCAGAGAGGTTCTCTGACAGCTGTTCCCTTTGCCTTTTGTGAACAGTCAATCAAGCCAAAGAATACCTTTAAAAGGGGCTAAATTTTTACTAATGGGATGGTGGCAGGAGAGCCTCAACTTAAGCATCAATTGGAAGAAGTTCTAAAGAAAACACTCACACATGACGCATCACAAAAAGTCTTCTTCTCAGTCATGCTGTAACTTGATTTTGGTTTTGGGCCTAGGTCCTTAGAGTCACCAATTATGAAATAATTACCTCCATGGAACACAGTCTCTCAGATCAAAGTCTAGAGTTTAGATTTAAGGCATGAAATGGTAAAACAACTATAAGCTACATATTCCTAAAACATCCTGCTTAATATGGTACCCAAGGCCCTACACTGCCCTGAGGCAGAGATATGTTGGTATAATGCCAGGAAAATGAGCACTGATAGCCTGTTCTGAAGTGTTCACTTCAATGCCAATGTAATGTTCCACTGTGTAAAAAGCTGGCATACATTTAATATTTACACTTTGCTAAAAAGTAGCCCGAAAGAGAAGGTGGCATGGTATAGTCTGATCTCATCAGATCTTGGAAGCTAAGCAGGGAAGGGAGACCACCAAGAAAGACTCTGCAGAAGAAGACAATCACAAACCACCTCTGCTTGCCTGGAAAGCTCTTGATGGGGTCACTATAGGTTGGCTGTGATTCAACAAGTCAGTAGATAGTTAGTTTAGTTTGGGATATCAATTAGTAAGAATTAATAAGTGCTGGTTATATTGTTGTTAATTAATTTAACTGTTGTAAACCTGTTGCGGTAGGTGTTAGCTAGATAACCTTAGCTGTGGTGAGCCCGAACCCACTTCTGTGGGGAGCTCTCACCAGGAAATTAGATAGGATAAGGGACGGTAGGGAAAATGGGGGAGCCACCCATGGGACTGGGGATCCCAGTGTTGATGGGACGGGGCAAATATGATGGTAGACGGTGGCCATATGAGAGAAGATGGGCGAGATGCAGACATGCTCGCCCACCTTCTGACCTCCGATCTATCCCGAGGAACGCAGGTGGTAGAATTCAGGGCCACTCTGCTTCGTCACTGGTGTTGATCAATGCCAGGTCCATAAATAACAAGACCACCATTCTCCAAGACTATCTTGGAGATCAACAGATGGACCTGGCTTGTATCACCGAAACCTGGGTGCGAGAAGGGGAGACCGTCGCCTTGGGCGAGGCCTCCCCACCAGGTTTCGCGTGCCTCCACCGGGGTCCACTGCAACACCTGGGGGCCGGGGGGGGGGGGGGTGGTGTGGCGATGTTCATCCAGAAACCATCCCCTTATAGGGCTGTTCCTGTCCCACGGAGATTGCAGGTCTGGAAGATGTGTCGGCCTGGAGTGGATGGCCTCGGAGAGGTTGGCCCGTCCTCTTGGTGTACCGGGTTGCCCTGGCGCATCGAGGGGCCGGTGCCTGCTGCGGCTACTGGAGGTGGTGGCTGACTGGGCGTTGCGGTTCCCCAGGCTTATTGTCTTGGGTGACTTCAACGTCCATGTCGACACCACCTCGTGTGTGGTGGCCGCGGACCTAGTGTCATCCATGGCGACGCTAGGCCTCTCCTTGGTAAGTTCTGGCCCCACTCATGAGGCTGGGCATACACTTGACTTGGTCTTTGGGTCGGGAATTGACATGGTCATATCCTCTATTGATAGAGTGCCATGGTCTGACCATTATGCCCTGAAGGTTCGGGTGGACATGCCACAGCATCCCTGTCTAGGCGACGGGCGGATTTATGCCCGCCCGCGGAGACTTATGGATCCTATTGGATTCCTGAATGCTCTGCGGGACCCTGAACCTACCAGCACCCTCGATGGGCAGGTGGAAGACTGGAATTCCCGTCTTTCTGATGCCATCGAGGTCATTGCTCCCCGGCGCCCTCTGCGCCCCCAGTCAAGGCTGGCTCCCTGGTATACTGAGGAGCTACACAGTATGAAGCGGGAGCTCAGACGGCTAGAGCGAGTGTGGAGGAAATCTCGTGACGAGGCTGCGCGAACATCTTATAGGACGTTTATGAAAGCCTATGAGATGGCGACAAAGGAGGCGAAAAGGGCTTTCTTCTCCTCCTCTCTTGCATCTGCTAGCTCTCGCCCAGCACAATTATTTCGTATTATTCGGTCACTCACCTCATTATCTGAGGGTTCTACAAATTGTCAATTGGCTATCAGCTGTGAGGCATTCATGAGCTTTTTTGCAGATAAAGTCACGTCGCTCCGCCAAGACCTTCCTTCCACCTTAGAGACAATAAGTGAACTGGAGGTTCCCTTGCCATCTTCGGGCCCTTGTCTGGCCCAGTTTTCCCTGCTCTCTGAAGCCGCTGTTGACAGGGTCCTGGCTGCTGTTAGACCTACTACCTGTCCTCTGGATCCGTGCCCCTCCTGGCTTATCAAAGCATGCCGGATGGACCTGTTGAATATTATCAATAGCTCCCTTGAGCAAGGAGTTTTTCCGGGTGGGTTGAAGGAGGCAGTGGTCCGCCCACTCTTGAAAAGACCATCGTTAGATCCTGGAGATCTGGCCAATTACCGCCCCATTTCGAATCTTTCGTTTCTGGGGAAGGTAGTTGAGAGAGTGGTGTTGGAGCAGCTTCAGGGCTTTCTGGAGGACACATCGGCCTTCGATCCCTTCCAGTCCGGCTTCCGTGCTGGGCATGGGACGGAGACTGTTCTCGTCGCCGTCACAGACACGCTCCGTATGCAACTAGACCGAGGCGGATCGGCGCTGCTGGTGTTATTAGATCTCACCACAGCATTTGATGTGGTCGACCACGACCTTTTGACCCACCGCCTGGCCGCTTCCGGGGTGCGAGGCACCGTCCTTCAGTGGATTGCCTCTTTTCTCCAGGACCGGACCCAGCAAGTGTGGTGCGGGGACCAAGCCTCCCGAAAGTGCCCACTTCAATGTGGTGTACCTCAGGGAGCGCTGTTGTCCCCGCTATTATTTAACATCTATATGCGACCCCTTGCTCAGTTGGTACGGAGCTTTGGGCTGACCTGTCACCAATATGCTGATGACACTCAGCTCATTATGCTGATGGAGGGGGGAGCGGTCGCCGCCCCTGTGGCTCTCCAGCATTGTTTGGAGGTGATTAAGCTGGTTGGTTGAAGCAGGGCAGGTTAAAGCTGAATCCATCGAAGACGGAGATCCTTTGGCTGGGTCGGGGGGGAGGGGTTGGGGATTTTCAGCTGCCGGTGTGGGAGGGGGCTACATTGGCACCGGCCTCCTCCGTCCGTAGCCTGGGGGTCCACCTGGATTTGTCTCTTTCAATGGAGACCCAGGTGGCCCATGTAACCCGGGTTGCGTTTTTCCATCTTCGCCAAGCCCGGCAGCTGACCCCCTTCCTCTCTCAAACGGATCTAGCTACTGTGATCCATGCAACGGTCACCTCCGGGCTAGACTATTGCAACTCGCTCTACGTGGGCCTTCCCTTGCGTCTGATCCGGAAATTAAAACTGGTCCAGAATACGGCAGCTCGTCTGCTCACAGGGGGTGCCGCCAGAGACCACATCTTACCTGTGCTGCGCCATCTGCATTGGCTACCAGTTGAATTCCGAATCATTTTCAAGGTGTTGGTATTGACCTTTAAGGCCTTGCGCGGCCTGGGACCTCCGTACCTGCGGGACCGTCTTGCCCCATATGTCCCAACTCGGCCTCTACGTTCAGCAGAGGCCAACCTACTGGTGATCCCTGGTCCCTCAATGATGCGGCTGGCCTCCACCCGGGCCAGAGCTTTTACAGCTCTGGCCCCTGCCTGGTGGAACGCTCTGTCTCCAGCTACGCGGGCCCTGCGGGATCTAAATGATTTCCGCAGGGCCTGCAAGACAGAGCTGTTCCATCGGGCCTTTGAGGGGTCCGGCCGCTGATGGTTCCCCCCCTCCTCCGCTTCTCCCTATAACATCTATAGACCTACCGCCCCTTTCTTCCCCCCTTTTCCTTCTAGGGGATTGATTAGAGAGATGCCATCGATATATTTGATGTCAGAATGCTGCTTTTAATGGGGCTGGGTTTTAATATATAGAGCTATTCCTAATGATTTTATAGTTTGATATTATTGATTTTATTGTGCTCTATTGTCTGTTGTTCGCCGCCCTGAGCCCTCCAGGGGAGGGCGGCTTATAAATATAATAAATAATAATAAATAATAATAATAATAACAACACTTTACACAAACACACACAAACGATAGCCCCCACATCAAAGGCATAAGGAGGGAGGGAATACACACAGTCCAGGAAATACACACAGTCCAGGTAAACATCTTCCCAGGTTGGTGTTCACTAGCCATCTAGTGATGGCTAGAGTTGCCAACCTCCAGGTGGCACCGGGAAATTTCTTGCTATTACAATTGATCTCCAAAGAAGTAAGATCAGGTCCCCTGGAGCAAATGGCTGCTTTGGAGGATGAACTCTGTGGCATTGCACCCTGCTGAATTTCCTCCCCTCCATAAACCCTGCCTTCCTCAGTCTCCACCCCAAAATCTTCAGATTCTTCCCAACCCAGAGCTGGCATCCCTAGCAATGCCAACAACCAACGCAACCTCCTTGCATTTTAGGCCTCAGCCTACTCAACTTCATTGTTGGGATGCCTAATCAAACGTCCATGGATCCTTCTTGCTTTGCAGAATTGCAGTCTGGATATGCACAGATCTGAATGGCGAACATGGTCAATCCAAACCATGCTAAAAAGGCTAAGTAACAACCCATCAAAACTACATGGCATCAATGGCTGTATCCACAGTGGGCAATATCACAGCTCTAGAGGGCTGAACTTGGACACTTGAACAGCTTGGACCCTACTGCTAGAACACTCTCAAACCATACTCCCTATGATGTGCAAAGTACCTGTGTAAATATACCATTACTACTGCTGAACACTACTCGGAATTGTCCCTGTGTTTCTGTTAGATTTTTCCAGGCAGTATTTCAACAGAGTGAGATGCAATTCTGGATTTCATTCACAGTGCTGAGCCTACAACACCACAACAGCTGCAGTGACCACAGCTGCTGTGTTGCATGGCTGCCAAATCTTTTGTTTTAGTCTGGCTTCTATACCACTGTGAACTGCATAATAGACAATTAACCAGCATAATAGTACCTATCACAAGCCTATGATGACAAGGGGCGATTCCGCACACGAGTAAAATAGGTTCAACCCAGTTCCCTGAGAAGGGTACTAACCTAGGTCGAAGCCATTGTTGTTCCCCACTGCAACCAGCTTGATCCCAGCTCAGAGGGTGGGATTATCTTGTGCCTCTTCGCCGCTTCGTTCCGATTGGCTACTGTTCTACGGCCATGTTCCGTCTATCCCCACACACGTTATAAAAAAACTGCCACAGGAATGGAGGGACGAAGGTGGCGTTTTTTGATTGGCCGCTTACATTGGTAAGTGGAAATTGTGCACCGTTTGTGCGACCAGCCATCGCTTCGAACGCAAGAAAGAAGAAGGGAAAAAATAGGCATGATTTTCACCGCAGCGGTTCTCCAGCTGTACGCATGCCCGAAACACTCAGCTGTGATTGGCTGAATGGGGGACTCCTGGCGCCAGAGATTCCGCACTTTACTGGAATCAAGCTGAGTTCGAGCATGGTTCCCTGAAAAAATAGTAGTTCCCAACTGGAGTTGGAAATTTGACCGTTACACGGGGCGAAGCTGGTACAAAACCACGTCGATCCCAGGGGTTGTGCAGAGCACTTAGGTCGAACGCAGCTCGAACTTAGGTCGATAACGCAAGTGCGGAATCGACCAAGGATAGCTTTTTCTGAGAACTTTTTGGACTAAGAAAGCTAGCAACCCCATTCATGTGTCTTGCTTTCAGAACTCCATTCTGATGCTGTTCAGTAAATGTAAGGATTGTTTCACAGCTATGGCCCTTTTGGACTGGGGTTTGGTAGATGTTGGTATTTGGCAAGTGCCAGTCACACAATCCAGTAATGAAGGAGTTAATGTTGTGCATGCTAATTAGTTAGTGAGGTCAGAAGTCAGTGACCAGGTAATTGACCCCTATTGGTCAAGCAGACCCGACATAAGATACATGCAGGTCTGCACGTAGGCAATAGGTATATATCCTTTGTTACTCTCTAGTAGCTTGTTGGCCATGTGATAGCCAAGCGGAAGCTAGCTAATGGAGTTAGCCAGAAGATATTTTCTTGTTTTGTATCCAAGTTTACCCTTCCTTCTTTTATAGTCAGTAAACTTTATTTACAGTAAGCAACTTCCTCTGCCTCTTTATTGTGCAAACTCTGCATTTATGAGAAGTGTGATATAATAATCACAACTGAGATTCACATCAGTTTGGTAGATGGTGATCAGTTGCCACCCCTGCTCATTTCTAGCAGTCTTTGGAATGGGCCTTAAGAGGTTGAGATTGTTTCCTGCTACCTGTAGCACAGAACTTTACCAATGGAGAAAGGCATGCTCCATTAGGTTTACCACCCCCACTGATCATTGCTGGGATAATATACCAGGCATGGAGTTCTTGAAAAGAACTAGGAATCTGGCCAGTGCTACCCAACCATTTTAAGCATACAAGACAGTCAGCCTGTGTTCAATGGGAGGGATTAAAAATGCATTCTGTTTGTTTTTAAAAAAAATTAAAAATGTAAATGTATAAAATGAGACTTGCTACTTAGATATCTCTGTGTGTCTTTGGGTAGCATGACTGTCCAACAGTGATTGGTGAGCTATCTGAATTAGTATCAATTTGTGCATGTACATTGTTCCACATGGGAACTTGTAATTTCTCTCCCCACTCTCTGCATCCATAATGGGTTTTTTTTACACTGCTAAAAGACTTGTGACTTGCGGCTTATCACAACTCACTATTCCTAGTATATATCATCAAACGTGAACGTGAAAGGAAAGACAACCAACCCTGATTCTAGTTATAGATCAGGGTTCCTGTTGTGTAAATTTAGGAGCTGGACTTTATGTTTTTTTTGGGTTCCCACTTCATCAGGAATATAATTTCTGGGAACTAAAAAGATGGGGGTGAAAAAAAGATGGAGATAAGCTGGATAGAGCTTGCTTTCCTCTAAAAATAGACTGCATATGTGTGTCCCCTTATTGAATCAGGATGGCTGAGTCCCTGGCCATTTCCCCCAAAACCAACCCTGGTGATATCCATCTAAGATTATCATTGTCAGTGATACATTTAGGGGGTAGCCGTCTTGGTCTGAAGCAGCAGAAAAAAGTTTGAGTCCAGTGTCACCTTTAAGAACGAAGTTTTATTTTTGGAATAAGCTTTCTTTTGCACACAGTGAGACACATGGTATTCCACACAGATTAGCAGTAGGTAAACTAATTAGTTCAATTTTTATTCAGAAATAGTGTCTCATTGTGGTATCAGGATTCTTTTTCCTTAAGGCTCCCAAGGAATTTCTCAGACAAGTACTATGTATATTTTAGTGCATAATTAATGTTACTGTGAGGTGAATCTACAACACATAGGCCCATGCTCTGACAACACCCAATAAAAGAAAATTTTCCTGGGAGTAAGCCCAGCTGAATAGATCTGCTTGGATTAATCTGTAGGAGTATTTGGGAATTTAATATGAGTCCTACATGAATCACGCAGTCAGTTTCAGCCACTATTTCATACAAAACTGTTTAACAATAGGGCAGGACCACCACATGCGCCCAAAATCAGTAGATTTGTTTTTTGTTTTTGCATGCTATATATACTCTCACTTATCTGGCATAAGATATCACATTCATAACACTTTATAAAAATTCTCAGTCATGGTATTATAAACAGCTTTGCCTATATTTGTTGTAAACAGCTGCTGCCATTCTTCTCTTGTCGTTCTTTTTCCATATGTTTAATGCCAGTTTTAAAGTTCCAATCCAGATCCCCTAGGCCCGTGGTGGCAAACCTTTGGCACTCCAGATGTTATGGACTACAATTCCCATCAGCCCCTGCCAGCATGACCAATTGGCCATGCTGGCAGGGGCTGATGGGAATTGTAGTCCATAACATCTGGAGTACCAAAGGTTTGCCACCACGGGCCTAGGCTGGTGGGATGCATTCTAAGCCCTGTATCCTGCAGTACTCCATTTGCCACCTGCAAACGAGGATATTTACTGTCTACCACCTCCAACGGGCTTCTCTGTGGTGCAGAAAGATAAAAAATGACATGAAACGCCCAGCTGGCTAAAATCCCCCATAGGGAATAATGGCTCGGTCAATGCACAGGGGTTGGGAAGGCAATGGAAGCTGACTGAAGTTGGCTCCACCTCCTGGAACATCCTTGAAATGTCCCTAGCTGTGCCAGGGCATCTTTCTGCACCTGTGGGCTGGAAAATGGTGGCAGCTTTCAGGGTTGGACACTGCAAAGCCACACAGCACCCATTCACCCACCCACATATATGACCCCTCCACTGGTGCATTTGCCCCTTGAACCAGCAGGGTGGGCATCTGCATCGGCCAGATTGGGCTGCCAGATAAATTAAAAAACACTGTCATAGCACTTATACTTTTGACAAGCGTCATATACTCGACACAACGTTTCTTTTTATGTAACAAATGTTCAGTGCAGATAGTACCACTCCCAAGGGTTGTTTCCATTTCATAGAGTTTCTATAATTTCTCAGATTCTGAAACCACTTTACATCATTATTTCTCTCAACTAAGTTCATTAAAGTCACACACTGAACGTCTAAAACATTTACAAATCCCGTACAATCTTTGCCTTTGCAGTTTGTCCAAAGAGAAGCAATTTCAAAATAAATTATCCCAAAGGACATTTTGTTGGACTAAAATGAGATTTCAGTCATCCTCAAGTTGCTGTTATATTGACAGTAGTTAAATATGGATATTCTAAACATTCTTTACAAAGTATTTTTGGATTCATTTGGTAACCAGTGAGTTAGACATACTGACCATTTTCTAAGTCTGAGCTTTGCGGGTTTTAATAGAAAGAGCTTCTTGTAATTCCCAGCAAATAAAAATGTGTTGTCCTACTCAGAGGTGTAGCAAGGGAAAAAAGCGCCTGGTGAACTGGCGTGTCCTCTGCCCCCATCCTGCCCCGGAATGCCCCCACCATGCCCCTGGAACGCCCTCGCCACACCCCCACAGGGAGTGTGGCACACCCCCCAGCCCTCTTGGAGCTATGCCTCTGGTCCTACTGCAATTATTAGACTAGCCATTAAGTCCACATTCAGTAGCACATAGTCACTCAATCAGGGTGTCCCAAGATTGTCTGCAACAAGTAAAACCTAAAATAAAATCTGAAATTTGACTCTCCAGAAAATGTATTTAGATCTTTCTGAACTGAGGCACATCTTCAATAAATATTTGAATATTTTGGATATATATGCACTGGAGGCACCAGTTGGCCATGACTTTGATAAAATTCTCCATTTGATGAAAGGTTGAAAAAAATATTAAGAACAAAAGTAAGTGTAACCTCAGCTTGTGGGTTCTGTGGGGCAGTACTTGGAAGGAGTTGCAAAGAACCAAATTTAAACAAAACAGTTTACTTTACTTAACAAATAACACTATTAAAACATTTAACATTTACACTTTGCAGTCCTGTTAAGTTTGCATTTTCAAGTCCTTATTTACAGTCTACTGATATTGCCAAGTCCAATTCTTCTTTGGTGGTGGTTGGTTTTGAAGACTTCTGAGGCTTGGTGATTGGCCTTCAAGATGATGAAGGTTCCCAGAAAACTCTCACCATTTACATACACAAAAACCCTGAAACAATAAATTCTAACATTTACAATATAGCAAAAAAAATAAACTCCCTTCCCACTAGTTCCCCACAACATTGCAGTTACCTTAAACAAGGTGTTAAGGGCTTAATAAAATCAATCAAGGTCCCAGCCTGGTAGTCTCGCTTCCTCCAACATCATGAGTTCTGCAGCATTCTACTTCATTTCAGACTCCACCCCTTTCTGGGTCATCCCATTCTGACACAGGGGTTACATAAGCTCTGCTGGATCAGACCAATTAGGATCCATTTAGTCCAGCAACCTGTTACACAGAACCGCCAAACCCCAGAGGGTCAATAAACATGGCATGGAGGTCATCAAGGCTTTCCCATGATGTTACTTACCTCTGAATATTACCTCTGAAGATACCTTTTAGTCAACATGAGTCCCATCCAAATGGGAGGCGCAAATCTGCCTGTGGGAGAGGCACATGGCCATGCCAACAGATTTGCCCTCCCTGGGACATCTCCCCAGTAGAGGGGTGAATCCAACAGCATGCAGCCAGCATGCAGCCACCGTGGCTCTCTCCAGTGCTGTATGTGGTGCCAGTGTCCCTGCGCCCCTGCCACCAGCATAGTGAGAGTGGACCAGGAGCGTGGCCACAAGAGGAGCCGACGTTGGTACTGTAGACTTAAGCCACCAAAAAGGTAGCATAAGTCTCTTTATATAAATGTATTTACATTTAAAATAGTAAGATTTTAAATGTACTGATGGATATACATCTGATTGAATTGCTCTGTAATACAAAGAATGTCATATGATAAATAAATACTCAGTATATATTTCTTGTATCCTAGTAATGTTTCATGTGATATATTGTTTATGTTTGTTGACCAGTGAATGTGACATGGTTGAAATAAATCTGGTCATGCATTTCTGAACTGTCTTGATGTTTTATGTATACAGAGATATTTTGTTGGTCATGTATTTCTTGGTATTTTATATAGACAAATATATTTTGAATTTTAGATGACAGACAGACAGACAGACAGACAATTTCTATTCAAATTCTTATTCCTTGGTTTTGATTTTTGTTTCAATTGCTCCTTTTTTGTTCAGTTAACTTAAAGAATATCAATGCCCCTTGTTCCTGGAGATACCTTAATTCTTCCTCATGGAGTCTGTGAATTGCACAATGGAAAAAATTATTCACAAAATAATGTAAGTTGTCAAGGCCCTGCTCTTGCAGACAAGCAGCAACTGTGCAGGTGCAAAACTCCCCAATGTAGTCCTTGATCTGAAAATTCATCAACAGCTTTGAGGTGATCTGGCAAAGGGGCTTGACTCACCTGCAAGGAAGGGGTTCAATCAAGGTAAGTTTGGCAATTGATCACACTCCTGATTTAAAAACTTCGCATCCTTGTCTTGTGTAGGGAGAATCCTTGGCATATGCTCAGCCAGCTCAAAGATCAGGACTGGTAGAAATCTGGCGTTCTAGGATATGTTAACCTGTAAACTCCCAAACTAACTTTGAATGACAAGTGATCTTTTAATTGCTAGGGTACAGATTAGCTGATCAGTATTGCTTTTCTGGCCTTAAAACCTATTATTCTCATCAAAACAATTTCCTCCATTAAAAGAAGAAAGCCTTATTGGTTGCCCAGTCTTTAAAGCATTGCACCAACCACATAAGTAGGCCAAGAGGAAATCAGTGGTGACCCCAGTTTGTGGGTGACCACTGCCCCAAGTGACTGCCATGTAACCCCACAAAATTATGAAGCATCGGGGAACGAAGAATGCCGAGTGCCATCAATGTGTACTGCGTGTACTGTTGTTTCCTTTGTTCATTTTGTTAGCAAAGCTGAGAAAGAGCAAATAAAATCCTCACTTCTGCATTAGTGGATTGAGCTGTCTTTTGTGAGAAAGAAGGGGGAGGATAGACAGCAGCTGTAAAGTTGGAAGGCTCCCCTCCAATTACGCCACACATTAAAGGAAATGCCAGAAAGAGGAGGTGGGCAATTCAAGAATAGAGATGTCAAGTCCACATCTCCAGCAGGCCAGGGCATTCCACCTAAGGACAAGGAAGGAAGTCCCAGGAGTCAGCCCTCCACCTATTACTTATGCTTCAAATTGCAGGTCTGGATTGTAAAGGAATTTTAAAAACCAGCAGACGGGGAGAGGTGGGAATTACAGTGACTGAACAAGCCCCAGCAACCCTCCAAACAGTCTTCCAAGCTATTTTTCAGTCTCGGAAAATTAAACCATTGTCCGCTGGACTCCAAATTCCATTTGGTCCATCTTATTTGGTACATATTCTTATGGTTAAAGAGAATAAAAACATAAAAACACCCTTACTGAGTCAGACCACGGGTCCATCTAGTCCAGGGGTAGGGAACCTTTAACACTCAAAGAGCCATTTGGACCCATTTTCCATGGGAAAAGAAAACACTTGGAGCCGCAAATAATTTTTGACATTTAAAATAAAGATAACACTGTATATATTGGGGTTTTTTTTACCTTTTACTCCGCTCATTCTGAGAAGTGCATGGATGCATCCGCCCTGCTGCCTGCAAGGTGGGCAAGGATGGGGCCAGCGGCTCGGCCTCACCGGCTGCCAGGAAAGTGCCCGCCCCGCTCCAAAGGGGCAGGCGAGAGGGAAGCTCACTTGAGTCTGGCCCAGCCAGCCGCTTGGGCAGTTAGATTGCACCCGGCCCTGCCACACTGCATGGCAGACAGGATGGGGCCAGTGGCTTGGCTCGTGGAGCCGCAGTGCAAGGGCAGAAGAGCCGCATGCGGCTCTCGAGCCGCAGGTTCCCTACCCCTGATCTAGTCTAGCATTCTGTCTCACAGTGGCCAACCAGTTCCAGAGTAGCGTGTTTGCATGGAGATCAAATATTCTGAGCGAGGTTTCTCCTGAACCATTTTTGCAATCACTTAGCTAGTGAATATGGCTGCGAAAGGTATTTCTGATCGTATTATTTTAGTGTTTGTACGTATGGACTCATTCACCGAGTATATCAGCATGTGATACTATCCCTTTAAAAATATCCCGTTAAAAATAGGGAAGTTCAACAAGAAGTCAGAGAGTTCTGCTGAGCCTTAATATTAGCACTACTAACATCATATGAAGTTCTAAATCTGAGATCACAGGTAAGTTAACAAGTCAAGTCTATATTCTATTTCAGTGTGCTTTTTCTGTGGAAATATTTATACCATCCATCAACACTCCTCTGTCCTCATTGGAGGCTCACGGACACCATTATAAGTGCCAAGAAAGTAATTAACATGAAGATATTCACAGCCTTGCGTGGATGTTTGTTTTAGAGGAAGGGAATGAGTGAAGCAGATATCAGTTCTTTAATGAATTGCCATTAGGAAATTGGCTGCCTAGGCAAAAAGTCAAAAATTGAAACAGGAACAAATTCAGCCATATCATGCAACAAATCTGGCCACTGCCATCTTTCCCACCATCAAACTTGAATTTTCTCGCTCCATTTCAATAGGGTTTTTTTTCTTTGTAAGAGTTGCTTTGGGTCCCCTTGGTGGTTTTTACAGTGTTGCTCACTGCTCAGTGCTTGGATTTGTTCTTCTGTGGATTCAGATTAGTTCTGTTGACCTTGCACTGCCCCAGTTGCACTAGGTTCTACTGGGTCATTTGTTCTGTTGGATTTGCAACACCCGCTCTCCAGCCCATTCCGTATGGGGCCAAAAACAGCGGCCCAGGGACAGAAAAACACCGGTCCCTGGGGAGCTGTTCGCACAGAGCGCCGTCCTGTGTGGCCCTGAGCGGCGTGAAGGCGCCGCTTTCCACCTCCCTGAAGGAGGTTTTTGGAAAGCACCACCTTCCCACTGTTCCAAAGACGCCTGTCCCCCCCCCACTCCCCTCATCCTCCAGTGTCGGTCTGGAGGGCTGCTGAAACCCACACATGCTGCCCTCTGACCCCTGGAGGTCAGAGGGAAGCATGGGCAGGTCCCTGCAGCCCTCCAGACTGATGCTGCAGGACGAGGTGAGTGGGGGGGGACAGAGAAGAGGCGGCTCCGTGCGGAACTGCCTCTTCTATGCCGGCCTCTGCGGGGGCTGCTTGCATGCTCCCGTGCAAACGGCCCCCTCCCCTCCAACAGCATAATTTCTGCCTGTGGAGAGGTGCCCTTTCTGCCATGCAGAAAGGGCCTCCCATTCCTCACTTGGATTCATTCTGTTGCAATCCTCCAATTTGACATTAGTCCCTGTTGAGTTTGCACTGCCAGAATGCTCCTGGGTTCTGCTTGGTGTTGTGTCCATTGCTATTCGTTCAGCTGGGCTTGCAAAAGTGTTCCCCAACTTGAGTTTTCTTTTAGAGATTCTCTGGTTAGACATTAATCCTGTTGAATTTGCATTGCCAAAGTGGAACTGGGTTCTGCTGGGTTGTGAACATTGCAGTTTGTTCTGTTAGGCTTGCAAAGTCCCCCCCCCCCCCATTAGTTTTCATTGCAGAGGTTTTTGGGGTTGACAATGGTTCTGTTGGGCTTGCATAGCCATAGTGGCACTGGTGTTCTGCTGGGCATTTATACATTGTCACTGGTTCTGGTGGGCTTGCAAAAGTGCCCCTACTTCAGTTTCTACTGCAGAGATTTTCTGGTTTTATTTTGGTTTTGGTTGGCTTAGCACATTAGCTTGCAGTTCTGCTGGGATAACTTGGTTCTTCAGTGGTTCTGGTGGGCTTGTTATCTTGATTCTTCCTTGGAAGAACATGAACTGACCAGTGATTGCTGCCTGCAGCAGCTATGGATACCCCTTCAACCTTCTATATCACCAAGGCAGGGAAACCACTCACTCTTCTTCCCCCTCCTTTTCCCTTCAGAGACTGAAGAGCTTTATAAATAAGGTAGTGTTTGTTTGAAAGCACTTTCCCTCAGCCCTGTTATCACACACCAGAAGGTGAAGGATGTCTGCTAACTTTTATTTTTCTTTTCTGCAGGCACTACCCTTCACAAAGGCACAAATGAAATAAATATACTGAGGCAGAGGTAAACTTTGATAGTAACACATATTTATTTAACAAGCAGAAGATGGTACAGGAAGGAATATTAATTTGGAGATGGATTTGGATGAGGCAAATAAAGCAAGATAAATATATTTACACTAATTACACAAGAGAGCTTGGCACAGGAACTTACGATTACTTGGTTCAAATTAGCTTAGATGTTAGATATGTTGTTTCATAAGATGGTACAGTTCCTTTAAGTTTACGGATGGTTCTGGCTAATGGATTTCCTTCACACTCAGGGTCTAACTCAGGCTGACACTTAACATTGTGCCCTCACAAGTCACACAGTTAGATAACCCTCAAAATAAACATAGTACAGTCTCTTCAGAGCAGGCATGTAGGTGATGTGTGGGTTCAAGGGGTTCAAACCCCTCCCAGTATACATGGAATAGTTAATATAATGGCCAGAGGTGTTTGGAGGAAAAACGGCACCTGGAGACAAGCCTTCTCTGGATGCCCCCTGTGCCTAGGGGTGAGGCTGGGGGCAGGCCACATGGGTGGCACTCCCCTCCCTCCCCCCTTCGCAGCCCAGCTTCTGCCCTCCCCAGAGCCTGAGGTGGGTGAGGCATGGAAGCTTGGGGGTGTGATCCCCATCCTTGGAGGCCCCCATGCCCCCCCATCCTTGAAGGCCGACTCCTGCCCTCCCCAGGGCCTGGGAAGGACAGGAGCAGGGGAGGCAGGGCACCGTGCCTTTGGGCTCTCTCAGCGCCACCCATGTTGCTCCCATGATGTGGGCGGGACTGAGGGAGCCCAAAGACCAGTGTTTGGGCTTCCTCAGCCCTGCCCATGTTGCTCAGTGACCAAACCCACCCCATTAAAATTCTATACCTAGTTCTTGCTTCGGAGGAAAATAAATAATCTCTCTCTCTCTCTCTCTCTCTCTCTCTCTCTCTCTCTCTCTCTCTCTCTCCCTTGCAATCTATCACACAGGCATGGATTTTGCCTGGAAGCAGCTTGGAGGGGTTTTTGTTTGTTTGTTTTTCCTCCATAGGAAGTAATGAAGAATGGCTGGGGGTACCCAGTTCAAGGGTCCATAGAACTGGTCCATTCAACTTCCCACCCATCTCCTGTTAGCTCCCATTGGAAATAATGGGGGCACCCCCTTTGGGGGTCCATAACTTTGTCCCCCTTGAACCAAAATTCTGAAATTTTGGTGCCGCCAGCTTTAAAAATGCACCCCTTGCAGGCCGAAATGCAAAAAACCAAAAAATACCCCAAAAGCCCAAATAACTTGCATTTGGATTCGCTCATATTCGGGGAGGACATATTCTGCCAATTTTTGTCCAAATATGCCTGAATTCGCCCAGATTTGGGCTGAATCTAGTATTTGTTTCATCAGAATCTCCAAGCCTAACCACCACCCCAAAAAATTCTCCATAGAGAATAATGAACAAAAAAAAGATTCCCAGAAAAAATCCTCAGTCCAAATACCATATCAATATTGGAACTTGGGAATACCGATATTTTTTTTTTTTGGGGGGGGGGGGGTGTTAAGTATACTTGAATCTAAAAAAATTGTTTTTCACTACACCCCTTGTCTATATTTTCATGAAGTCCTTATCTAAATGATCCAAACTGGATTAAATAATAACATAAGGATATGATTAACACCTGAATTTCATCCGTAAAAGTTCTTATTTAGTCTGTTGAGCACTTACTCATTTTTGAACTTACTGTGACTTCTTATCTCAGTGAGGTTTTCATATGCACAGCCCCTACATTCATAACATTTTCCCTCACTGCCTGAACTCCTCTTCTGTCCTTGCCCCCAGCTAGTGAACAGAGTATCTTTTTCCTATTTCTTGACACCGTATTTATTCTCACCTTCTGAGGCACAACACAGCATTTAGGCATGTGCACTAGACCAAGCCACACTTCTCACATTGCAAGTTTCACTGTCACAATGCATGGCATGTCATCCTAACACATGACTAGATCAGCAACACTCGTGCTGGAGAAAGCTTATCAAAGAATTTTATAGCCCCTGTAAAGCCTCCTAGGAAGACAAGAGACTCGTGCTGATGGATTAAATCAGGGTTTTAATTGATGCCACAGTAATTTAACTTATCTTTGCTGCCTGGTTCTTATCACTAGAGAGGGGGTGACCTAGCTAAACACCCCTCACCTTACTTATTGCCCACAACTTTTCCTGGTGGCATGAAAATCAGCGAACACCAGGTCAAAGTACTATGGATAATCACCCCTTCCCACTAGCAAACAGATGGAGGAAGAACTGATATACTCCTATGAAAAATGTAGTTCCTTTGAAGTCAAATTTGACCAGCCCATGATGCCTATCACTTCCTAATTGACTCAAATGACTGCAAGTTCTGGCTATAGTGCGATTTCCACAATAGGAGCAAAACTACCAGAACCCACCAACACAGCATGGAAAACCCGCAATAGCCAATTGATTCTGCTTGTGAAAGCTAGAATGCAGGAAGGGGTAATTTCACCTCCATCTCCTCCTCACTGCATCATCCCAAGTCACATATCTGTCCATCCATGAAACTTCCCAGGGCTTAGAAGGGGGGAAAGCAATGCAGTAAAAATCTACATATGCCAGTACTTTTCACTTATGGCTCTGATGGATCTGTTGGATCCCATCAAAAGTAAACAACTTGATCTTCTGTCCTGTTTCACATATTAGAAGACTATAGCAGTGTAGGGAACTCTGCTGACTTCACAAAACTGAAATGCACACCGACTTAAAATTCTTCTGCTTTATTTGACCATTCCAAAAGCACAGAGTACTGTTCATTCTCCTTCACTCACTGACTCTTGGTTTCGAGGAATGATGTCATGCTTCAAGTATCATATCTCACAATAACATTTTCCTAGAGAAAGCCTCAATCTCTTAAATCCAGTGTGCAAAAGTTGTCCAAACAGGCCTCTCTTTCTTCCCCCTCTTTTTAAAATTAAAGCCAGGAAATAAATTAAGTGTTTCTGATATATGAGGGCCCCTGTAAGTCCTAGAAACCTAAGCCTTTTGGGGGGAAAATATTTAACCAGACAAAATAGATTTCACATGAAGTAAACTTTCCTTTCTGATGATGACCTGGCTTGGACTTCCCATGCGAATATGTTATCTCTGTAGCATCTGAGAAACATTAATAACTTATACTGCCATGTGCACAGGAATTCTGAGCAATATTTTCTCACTCGGGTATACTGTACAGAAAACAGCCGAGGTATTACTGGATGCCCTCTGGCCAACTGTGAAGTGTAGTTAAATAGACACTGTTCGTCCTCTTCTTACCTGACTGGATGCTCCCCCCAAAGAGTGTTTCCCAAAAACACAATATAATAAATGGAGGAAGACACGGGTATGCAAAGTCAATCCAGGATCATGAGACCTTATGCATGTAAACTTTTATAAAAATACCCTCTCGAATACTATTCACCTGCACTGGAATCTGCTCACTTCCTTTCCGCCATCCTGACAAGTTAGAATAAGATCTGGTTTCCAAATGTTGTTATGGCAGAAATTATTTATAGTTTGCTCCTAAAGGTGTGCTGAAGCAACAGGTTTGGCATGGCAATTGAGGTCCCAAACTCATGTCACTCCTTTACTACAGTTGGAACAATACCATGCCAATGGCAGGGGTATGTTGGGAGAAGAATGGGACATAGTTTGCATTCTCAACCCAATGTTCTGTCCTTGAAATAATGTTAAGTCAGAAAAGAGAAGATGCAAGTCTAAATAATCACACTGAGTTGTCCAGCTGGCTTCTCCTCTGCCTAGATCAGTTCAGTTAAATCAGAGCTTGCTTAAGCAGTAGATAAAATCCAGCCAAGACAACATCTCCCAGACTGGAGTTCTTGTGGTAATTTGTCTCTTTTCTACTCACACTTTAAACACAGATGTGCAAGGGAATACCCAGAGAATCTCAGTTGGGTAGACAAGCACTGCTTAGTAGTTGGGAGCCAATGTGGTGTAGTGGTTAAGACCAGGTGGAGTCTAATCTGGAGAACCAGGTTTGATTCCCCACTCCTCCACGTGAGCAGTGGACTCTTATCTGGTGAACGGGATTCGTTTCCCCACTCCTACACATGAAGCCTTCTGGGTGGCCTTGGCCCAGTCACAGTTCTCTCTGAACTCACTCATCCCCACCTGCCTCACAAGGTGCATGTTGTGGGGAGGGGAAGGGAAGGAGTTTGTAAACCGCTTTTAGACTCCTTAAGGTGGAGAAAAGCACCATATAAACCCAAACTTTTCTTCTTTTAAGTGAAATGATAGGTCACTGGCCTAGCTCTCTGCAGACTTTGTACTGTTGATGCCAACAGTTATTCAAGAGACATAACAGGACTTTGTATGCATGGGCATAATGCATTATTTATTTATTTATTTATTGGTTCCACTTTTATACCGCCCTCCCCCGGAGGGCTCAGGGCGGTTCACAACATAAATACAAACATAGCATTATAGCATTATTTTATATATTGTGTCTTCTTTGATATTTACTGTGATCATTTTCTTCTGTTCACACCCACTTTGGATCCACCTTATGTTGGAGTCTTAAATAAATATAAAATATACACTTCTGAACTAACCTTCAACAAGTAGATTTAATTAGTCCACTTAATAAAATGACAGAAATGAGCACAAATAGACATTACAACAGAAATTAGACCCGATCCACATCATACCAATGTTGCATTTCATTCCATCTATCTTCTGCCTTGGTTGTGGACTTGAAGCTGGAGTGACTTCTTCACTGATGTCTAAAGATGTTGTGGCAAACTGGAAGTCTCCTCTCCCAACCCAGAAGGAATGCTTTCATGCTGTTCTCCTCCCTCTTTTACAAAAACAGAGAAGAAAAATTGGGAAAATAAACACGGCAACACCAAATAAAAGATAATTAGACATGAATAGAAAAGAGCAGCAATAAAATACATAAGAACTTGTGTTTGAACTTCAACAAACAGACAAGTATAGATATGCTTGATACACCATGCTTGAGTTTAGCAGATGAACTTCTGAAATTCTTTTGATCCCCTAAAGGGAAAGCATACTTAGGATGAGATTCTGTGGCTGCTATCCGAAGAACACTTTCCAGAGAGTAAGCCCCACTGAACACAATGGGAATTACTTCTGATTAAACTTGCTTAGCACTTCTTCCTATGAATAAAAAGATTTTATAAGCATCTTTCTATTTTCCTCAATGATACATTGGAATATAGTACAGTTTGCCTACTGCAGTTTGATGGGCTCAGGGTCACCCCACAAACTTCACTGGCACAATGGTAATTTGAACCTGGGTCTCCCAGAGTCCAAGAACTACACTACACCAAGAAGCCTGGGAAAATAGATGCTCTACATTATATGAGCAAGTAGTCAATACCTTGTAGTCACATCTTACCTTGGTAGACCATCCATATGAGTCGGGTTTCTCAGGGACTCCTCAAAGGGACATTGAGTCAGCACCAGTGCTGCCCCTGAGCCAGAACCCTAGATCCAGGAGGTTCTAGCATGGACCTGGCCACTCCAGACCCACTATGGTCTCCCAAAAGACCCCAGGAGCAGAGAAGGCAAAAGATGAGGGGTGAAACTTAGACCAGGCACAGGAGTGTGAACTTGGTGGCCCCAAGCCTCCCTTCTGCTGAGGGAATGCCAGGAGAAACCAATAGGACATTACAGGATCTGGGCCCCACTTCTCCTCATGTGGACAGGACATTAATGTGGGACCAACCTCACCTGTAAAGAAACACCCTCCATATCGTTGTAATGAGGCTAGAGCCAGTGTGGGATTTTCTTTAACTCTGTTCTGGAGCTTATCTGGTGACTGATTTGGCATCTTTGGGAACCTGGAATGACAACTGGTCTCCAAGCTACTAAGAACAATTCTCCCAGCAGAAAACAGATGTTTTGGAGAGAAGGTTTTGTGGCATTATACCCTGCTGAGGTCCCTCTTCTCACCAAATCCTCTATCCTGTGGCTCTGCCCCCCAAATCTCCAGGAATTTTTCATTGGGGTGTTGGCAATGCAGGGTTGTTACAAGAATAACATGGAGGCAAAGAGAACTGTGTGTGTTGCCTTGAGCTCTTTTGGAGAACGGGCAGGATACAAATGTGACCGAATAGCAGATATTTGCACATCAGGAGTAAATTGGTACTGCCAGCTGCAGCTGTGCTGCTGCCTTTGATATAGCCAAGAAGAGCTTTGCCCTCCCAAGTAATGGAAAATAGCTCTAGGCTCCCCCTATCCTGTTCAGATTTCTGGATCATAATGTAAGGTTTTTTTTCTTGCAAATCTGCAAGAAAATAAGAAGTGTTTTCTTAATTATGGGGTGGGGGACGGGCTAAGCTTGCAATTGGAAAGACTTCCATTTCCGTAAGGACAGGATCGTGAAAATAGTTCTGTTTGCCGGTATTTTGAAATAAGAGGCTTGAAGGTGATGCAAATATTTACAGTATCTGAATGATGCCCACACACAATGATCTCAAGCGTTTATGTCAGGAATCCAGAGCTGATCTCACACAGATGGCTTCTTTAAGATGTGCAAATCCATTCTAATACATAGGCTACGACAATTCACTTTCAAACTTATTCATGTGTTTATCTGGATAATTCAAACCTTGTCTTTGTACCTTCTAAACAAGGTGGCTGACAGTTATCACAATACAGACAGTAATCCCATCATAGATCAACAAATCAATAAAAACAGTTCAGATTAAGTGGACACAAGTGTTAATACAGCTAAACTTGAGCCCTTTGGCAGGGTGGCAGGGTGGTATGAATAAATGAATAAGCAAATGAATAAAAAAGTAGTCATTTGGTCCATAACAAAGCTTGTAGAAGAAACAGATTTTTTTTAAAAAAGCATTACCTTTCAAAAGGTTTTCCAGAATAAACTATGTCTTTAGTTTGATCTAGAACACCTGAAAATGGGTGGAACCTGTCTCGCCTCTTGGGAAAGTGAGTTCCATAAGTTGGGGGCAACTGATGGAAACGCCCTCCTGGGGGTCCATGGTCTGTCTGACCTAAATTTAGATAAACGAGGTCCTTATAGTAAAGGAGGATATAAAATACAGGAACGCTTGAAACTCATGGATCAAAAAGGATGCCAACTGGTCATTGATATATCCCATGATATTGGCTTCTTGCACTGTCACTTTAATTATAGTAAAGCCGCACCCACTGATCTCTGATTGGGTAATACAATGGATTCAGCCCATCAAATTATTTAGCCCCAAGTCAATGGCTTTAAAGCTTAACACTTTGATTCAGCTAATTGTAGAGCTAATGAACGATAGAATCAAAGTGTATTCCATTGTTTCCATCTCAATCCATTTCAGAATTACTCAAGCCCAAAGTTAGGTCTGCCAGATATGGAGGGGAAAAGTCCTGTTCCTTTAATAGAGGCTTATTAGACTTTCCTATCCATGTTTTGCTCCCTCTAGTGGTCACTTCAATTGTACTCACAAATAAGCCAGAATGTAGTGATGAAATATTGAAGTGACCACTAGAGGGAGAAAACCCATGCAGACAAGTGGAGGAAATTATGTAATATGGGCACACGTGCAAAGAAATAATATGTACAGAAAAGCCAGTTGTGTGGAAATGGGCAGTTGAGAAAATATGAACCCATGGCATGTAGAAAATAACATCACCTGGTAAACAACATCCCATTAATTCTATACGAACAGGAAAGTCCCCTCAGCAATAGTCATCTCTCCTTACTCACTGTCCCATTTCATGTTAACTTCACAGTGCTAATCCTTGCTAAATTCCCTTGACTTCTGTGTACTTCAGTTTAATCCAATTTATTTAATTAATTCTTATTGAAGGATGAATGCCACCCCACAGTAGGGGATCCAGTTCTTATACTAGTAGGCCAGCTTCCAGCACTACATGAAGATGCACTACTAGAAGGTGATGTATATTTTATGATGTAAAACGCTCTGAGCCTGCTACTGTGGGAACAGCAGGGTATAAATGAAGTTATTATTAATTATTATTATTGTTAATAATAATAATTAATAATGTAATAATAAAGTGCTTATCATAACCACAAGGTGCATGGGTTGGGTGGGGGAGTTGTGTATGTCTTCCTAGAGGAGGTATACAGGCTATCAAATGCATTTGTCCACAGGAGAACAAGTCTTTCTTCATACATTGTAATGAAAATGTGAATATAGGAAGTACAATTGATTCACTCCTCCTGATTGGAGGCTCCTTTTATGATGTATCAAAGAGTCCTGAAAACTACTGTCAGTCAGTCAGTCAGTCAGTCAGTCAGTCAAGTATTTATTGTTTGAGCCATTGGCTATAACAATACAGAGATATATGCAGTTAAAACATTTAAATGAAAACAACTTAGTTTTACATTAAAATATAAATTATTTGTATTCGCAATTTCTAAATTAAAATGCCCCATCAAATACTTTCCACGTCAGATGTTTTTGCAGCTTCTTCAGCTAGTCTAAGTTAACCTCCAGTACTTTGGAACATCCCAGTTCAGAAGCAGTAAGCTTTAAAATACTTTGCTTTCGTAATTTCCTACAGCCACCAGGGCTAAAGAGAGCCATCTTGTCAAGAAAACATAGAAATCAATATCAGATAGTAAGAGAAATCAGTTTTCTCATCATGGGACAAAAAAGCTTTGTCCTAGAGTAGTATTGGCTCCAAAAACCTTTTCCCTTATTTCTGAATATAAAGGACAGGAGAGTATATAATAGAAAGAGATCCTCAGAGCTCTTGTTTTCCACAGATACAAAAGCGCTGAGAAAATGGTATTCGTGTGTATCTACCACTAAGCACTGCTGAAGGCATTGATTGAAATCTAATAAAAGTATAAGCTATTCTTAGGTTTCTTGTTAGTGTAGTGGTCAGATATGTAGCTCTAATATGATCTCTTTTAAATAGTTTATACCATGGAGCAGTTTTTGCTGGACTATTAATTGTCTGTTTATTCTGGCATCTTCTCTGTACACCCAGTCTCGGAGTTCAGCATTGGATGTTGAAACTCTTAATAAATCATCTGGAATAGTATGCCAAGATCGAATTTTTTCGAAAAAGGTAGAGCAGTTTTTATTTTTTGTCATCAGGAAAGTAAAAGACTGATGACCAAAGGATTCCTTATTATCTGAGCTGTTTTTTTTTCCAGGCCGAAAACTACTGTAACCTGGCATGAGGCACCCAAGACAAAGAGCTGGGAAAGAACCATCCCCAATGGCTAGAGAGGCAGAGCAGAGTGGGCAGCATGGAGACAGGCAAGCAGGCATCATGGCCTAGAGGTTTTCAATAGGAAAGAGTTGATAGAGTTCCGAAGACTTTGGCTCTTGGGCAACACCTGGTCATCTGCCGTTCTTTCCTTAAGCCAGCAGTGCAAGAGAACTGCCGTACTATGTGATGTGAGCCTTCCCCTGGCTCCAAAATTACTGGCTATCTAATAGGTTGCCAACCCCTGACTGTCAAACCCCAGGAGCAATTGGGACTTCAAAAAGTGTGTGTGATGCTGTGGATGAATAACGCTTTAGCTTCTGTAATCTTTCCTTACTAAGGAATCCATAAGTGCTAAGCAGGACAGTCACATCTGCAGACATTTGTAGTAAAAGACTGCAACTTTCAAGAAGAACTGGAATGTGTATGAACTGATGAATTTAGGGTACTGCAATATGTACCCTGATTCGGAATAGCCTGATTCTTGTTTGTTTCAGTATATAGAAAGACTTGCTTTTGGCAGAGTTCCACAGAGAAATGCCTAGTGGGCATGAGCCCATTCTCTCACCGGCAAACAATAAAGCTTCATTTCTGGAACTTTTGATGGTCCACGGTTTAGCTTTTTGCTTAACAGTATGGGATGCAGAATTGAGGCCCTGGCCTCAGCAACTCTCTTGAAATCTACAGATCACCATGCAGATTTGGGGGATTCCTAGAGAGTCACGTAATGGAAATGACATCATGCAGTTGCACAACCCTGATTTTTTTCACCCCATTTTGTTCCTGCTGCTCCACAGAATGGCAGCTGGAGCAGGGACCTGGAAGACAGGAAGTTGCCAGCAACCTGGCAATCTGGCAGCTCTGCCATCTAAAACTGACTGTTAAAGTGAAATACTTGACAGACCTTGTCTTGATCTCTGCTTCACGGTGTAAATCTGTTGTTCATTTATCCTAAGTAACTAATCTTTGTATAATCATAAAGTTCCCTTTGTGTTAACCATCTTTTTTCCCCCACTTAATTTGGTCAGGAGCCCAGAAGGTATGTTTCTTATTTGTTTTAGCACTTGGATCATCTTCCCACGTGGCTGAGAAAAAATAATACTAACAGACCAAAGGCCTGGCAGATGCTTACACTTTCCTGACAAATTATTTATTTGAATTCCCAAACATTCCACTCTTATTACTTTCTTAAACCTGTATTTTAGAACTCCATTTATCAACATCATGGAGTTAATTTGTCAGCGCACTAATTTCAGGCAAGACTGCAAGTCATCTGTATGTCAACGGAGGAATGGGCAAGAAGATCCAGTTTGAGTCATGAATTCACAATGAGTCTAAAGCAGTGAGCTTTATAGGTGGTTTTTGAAAGTAGGTCTGGCCGTTTGCAACACTGACACAAATCCTTCACGAAACTTGGGTTTTCTGAACACTCAAGTCTAGGCGATCTAGAGCACAATCTCTTCAACCTCTTCTGGTCCTCTGGAGGGATTTTTAGCTCCTTTTTAAAACTGCACATTTCCAGTTGTAGTGTTATTGAAAAGCAAGTTACCAGTATGTACTGTATCTTACCTTCCCTGCAAGATGTACAAAGAAGTATTTCAGCCTCACCTCAGCCCCATGAAGTGTATTTGGTTGGAAGAGAATATCTGCTTGAGGTTAACTGGATGCTTTGCAGCTGAGTGGGGGGTCTGATCCCAGATCTCCTACAGCCAAATGCAACATTGGCTGCATCAGTGGTCTTCAAATGGTGTTGGAGGGAATCCTGGGATTTCTCACAAACTTACCAGCATTTCTCTGTGTGAAGTTCACTAGTACATGAACAAAATTTAAAAGATAGCTTGACTACAGTTGCTAGGACAAACACTCCCTTCCAATGGCATGCAGAGGTCTGCCATGTCTTTGTTAACTTCAAATCTACAACATCACAATATGAAAATTGGCTGCGAGTCTCATATTGTGACATTGTAGCTTTGAACATATCTCATTTAAAACAAAAAAGGAAAAAATTACATGTGCACAGGATCGGCAAGAAAAATTAACTTCATGAATGAACTTTATACACTGAAAGGATGCACAGATGAGCTGCAAGCAGAGGAAACTCCATGGGAATATTCTGCAAATGGTGGCAGCATGGAGCTTCCTGGAGAGGGCAGAAAATGGCAGGTGCGAGCGATGGAGAAATGGAAAGTGAAAGCTTTAAACTCAGGTGGGGAAAAATAAAATACTTTCTTCTGAACAGCTAAGAGAAAGTTTCTTGACTCCATCTTAGGGAAAAAGAATCACTAATTTAGTGTTTTCTGAAAAAGAACAAATTGAGCAGAAACAAAACGTCTTGAAGATGTCTTGGGGGAAAAAGCAGTGCACTTCCCATCGAGATTACCGTAGCGTCATTTCATGACTTCGCCAACTGTGAGGGGACCAGCGAGGCAGATCAGCGGGCATTCCGGCAGCGACGTAGCGCCGATGAGGCGCCGGCGAACGGCCGGGTCGCTTGAATCGACCCGCAGACGCCCATGCGCAATAACGGCTTGACAGCGGAAAGCGCAGCCACAGCTTCTGCGGCTTGTCGGGCCCGGCGTCGGCTGACCGGAAGCTGGCGCGCCGCGCTGAAACTGAGAGGATGCAACCCGGCGGCCGCCGCCGAGCGAAGCAGGCTGTTATAGCGAAGATTAGAGTTAAGGGGCTGAGTGAAAGCACGAAGCGTGGATAGAGGGCGGGAAGAAGAGAAAGGGAGAGAACAGAGAGGCGGTAAGGAGGAGAAGCGGAGGGAACACGAGAGAGGGAGAGGAGGAGAGGAGGAAAGGAGGAGGCTGGTCACAGGGGATTAGTGGAAGCAATAACTTCAAGCGAGGAGCGTCTATCGACGTGATGTAAACTAGCCTCAGACGAGGCGGGAGGAGGGCCCTCCTCGCACCTCCTCCTTAATGACCACCCTGTGTAGTTCGGCAGCTGGCGGCCGCGGGCCCCAAAGGCGGGGCCACTGGCGGTACACCACCTTTCGATTGGGGCGGCGGGGCCGGTTTGTCAGCCGCTGCGGCAGGGGCAGGAGCGCCACAGCTTCTGCCCAAAAAGCAGTTCTATCCCAAAGCAGAAAAGCAGTTCTATCCCAAAACACTTTTTTCCCCTGTCCTCAAGACATTTTATTTCTGCTGTGCAGAAAGAGTCCTAGCCACAGCTGCCACCGGCTCATCCAGTAGGAGGCCTAGGTCCAAGAGGACCTCCAAACTACATCCCTATTCCTTCAAGAGGAGTACAATCCCACCCAAAACACCTTAGGACCTGGGCCAGACTCTCTGCTCACTGATAGGCACCAAAACTGCCTTCAAGCAATGGATCAGGGCAGTGGTGGGATCCAAAAATTTTAATAACAGGCTCTGATGGTGGTGGGATTCAAACAGTGGCACCGCCGCACACACATGCCTCCAGTCCCTATTGGGCAGGGAGGTTGCTTTAGTAACCCCTCCTCGGCCCTCAGAAAAAATTAGTAACCACTTCTAGAGAAGTGGTGAGAACTGGTTGGATCCCACCTCTGGATCAGGGTCTCTTCAGCCTCCCTGGGATCACCTGGAAGCACAAGATAGACCCAAATATCATCTGCATATTGGTGGTAACTGCCTTCTGAACTAAATGTTCCCGTTCATGTTGATATATAGGGGAAGGCACCACAGACTGCCAAGGAACACAACAGCCAACCCAAACAAAGAAATTTCAAGGGGAGATTAGAAGAAGAAATGGCTGAACTTGAGTTCATTCACAAGTTCAGAACTATGGGCTCCCCAGGGCTGAATTCCTATCTCACTACAGATGCTAATTTTTTGCCCCCAAGCATTTTCCAACTGCTCTACCCAAGCTAATTACAACATGCATGGTACCTTTGTGTCCTTTGCAAGCATTCTTTACACGTCCCTCCCACCTCCTGACTAGAATAAAAGGACTCCAAAATCTTTATTTTTACTCATATCTGATGAGTAGAGCTTAAGAACATAAGAACATAAGAACAAGCCAGCTGGATCAAACCAGAGTCCATCTAGTCCAGTTCTCTGCTACTCGCAGTGGCCCACCAGGTGCCTTTGGGAGCTCACATGCAGGATGTGAAACCAATGGCCATCTGCGGCTGTTGCTCCCGAGCACCTGGTCTGTTAAGGCATTTGCAATCTCAGATCAAAGAGGATCAAGATTGGTAGCCATAAATTGACTTCTCCTCCATAAATCTGTCCAAGCCCCTTTTAAAGCTATCCAGGTTAGTGGCCATCACCACCTCCTGTGGCAGCATATTCCAAACACCAATCACACGTTGCGTGAAGAAGTGTTTCCTTTTATTAGTCCTAATTCTTCCCCCCAGCATTTTCAATGAATGCCCCCTGGTTCTAGTATTGTGAGAAAGAGAGAAAAATTTCTCTCTGCCAACATTTTCCACCCCATGCATAATTTAATAGACTTCAATCATATCCCCCCTCAGCTTTGACTTTTAAAAGCTTTTATTTTGAAATCCCTATTGGACTCTAATCCGTTTCACTGCAGAACAACCCAGCTACCCTCTGAAACTACTTTCATAAAATAAGGGATCAAAATTTCTTACAAGTTCACTCTTTTAGAATATGGAATTCTTTTTTTGAAAGACAACTTGGAATGGGTAAACAAATCTTCTTGTTTATCTTCCAACATGGAAGCACGATCAATGCCACTGGAAGCTTCAAATAAGCTTCCGACGCAGCTGACTTTTCATGTTGGCCTTGAAATCCAAACTAAAGTGACAGAATATCTGGAAGGTTCAGACAAAAGAATGTCAAAGGTTCAAGTCCTAATGGCCCTAGATAGCAAACGAGGTCCAGCAACTTGCTAGATTACTAGAGCAGAATGTTTCAAACAAGATGAATGGTTGCCAAACACACTAATTAGCTCTCCCATTTGAAGGTCTTTTTCGGAAGACATGAGTAACTGTTATCAACAAAAGAGGAGACTGAGCAAATGCCATCAAGACCACCCATCTGGGATTAGATTCAACATTATCTGGCAAACCATTTTGCTCAGATTCGCACAGCAAAAGCATGTTGACAAGTTTCACCGATTAACTATAATCATTCCTCCTCCAATGTAAACCATCCAGCTAAATAGAAATCTTTACGCAGAACTCTCGTTATTGTACTCTAAGACTCATCTAAAAGTACCATCTAGATCAGCTAGTTTTGGCACCAAGGCAAATGCAGGGGACCAATCATTCATTTCACAGGTGGGGAATACAATGCAATGAATTGGGGTCAGGGCTCAACTCTGTCCTCTACCCCTTTTGCTGATGCTACGGTTGGTGCTAGACCCAAGTTACACTTCCCCATCCCTGGGGAGATTCAGACCACTAACCGCGGTACTTCATACAGGGACTGTCCTCCCCATTTGCAACTGAAGGGTGGAATGCTTTCTGCTTGCCCAAGGGCCTCTAGTCCATTTCTCTTCCCTTGAAAAACAAGAACTAGCTCCACCTAGGGGCAACATTCCTCCAAGGATCTCATTTGGGAGGGGCTGAGTGGCTCCCTTTCCCAGGTCAGCCGTGGAGGGGACTAATGATGTCACAATGCCATCATTGTTGTGCATTGATTGGCGTATTACATATATGGCAGGTGTCTGAGCATGCTGCTCCCTGGTGTGTGGATGTTGATGGTGTCAGTATGGACTTCCATGCTATCAATCTGTTCTTCCTTTTAAAAAATACCTTTTCAGTGCTGGAAGAGCATTGGATACTGACTAGCTACATTAGTATCATGCCAGGATATGCAGCACTACACTACACTACACCAGCCTTTGGGCGGCACTGTCGGAAGCAGATCTGATGGTTTAGCATTCAAAAACTTTGGCAATATTAGGGTGGAAATTCCCATGTCCTTAGCAGCTTGGAGCAGCAGAGTGGTTCTTGCTGCAAATTCCTGGACATTTGATGGTAGAACCTGGGGAGGATGAGGATTAGGGAAGGGAGGGTATGTGGAAGGGAACTTTGGGGAATTAGCAGGTTATAACAGGATCTACATGTTGTTGTTTTTGAAGAGGAGCAAAAGTACAAAATGATGTCCCCATAAGAACATAAGAACTAGCCTGCTGGATCAGACCAGAGTCCATCTAGTCCAGCACTCTGCTACTCGCAGTGGCCCACCAGGTGCCTTTGGGAGCTCACGTGCAGGATGTGAAAGCAATGGCCTTCTGCTGCTGCTACTCCTGAGCACCTGGTCTGCTAAGGCATTTGCAATCTGAGATCAAGGAGGATCAAGATTGGTAGCCACAGATCGACTTCTCCTCCATAAATCTGCCCAAGCCCTTTTTAAAGCTATCCAGGTTAGTGGCCATCACCACCTCCTGTGGCAGCATATATTATTACATATTTATACATATGTAATCAATGTACAGAATCAACAATTCTTTTAAATGACAAAATAAATTGAATAAATCCAGAGGTAGGGGTTGGTGAAGCATGATTAGGAAGTGGCACAGACTCATGTCAACGCATTTGCCCACACTGTCGGTGTAGATGGAACCTACACCAGCAGGATGAACAAACAGGACAGCGGGCAGATGCCATGGAGCTGTTTTTCTTCACTTGAATGCCCATAGAATTGGGGGGGGGGGGGAACCACCCACCCAAACTTCACCAAACTTGATGATTCCAGAGCGGTTCTGTGGCAAATTTCGTGCCCCTACTGGAACAACACACCCACTAGAGCCCTCACCCCAAAAACCTCCAGCACAATGCAATAGAAACAAAACAATAAGCGCCCCCCCTCCTTCACATTCTCCCACTGTTTCAGTGGAGGGGGGGAAAGACATGTTTTCCTTCAGGAGAAAAACAGAGAATCGCATCCTCCCTTCCCTGTGCCTCCCACACCCCCACAGCTAACATCACAACAAAGCTACTCCAGAAAAACAACCATTCACCAGACAACCAACCACATGACAACTAACACAATGCAAATCCTAACAGAACCAAAGCAATAAACAGCACCACAATACCAAAACAGGGGGAATGTTTGCCAGTCTTGACTCCCACCAGAGAAAGAACCAAACCAAAACATCAAAACTCAGGCATAGTCCTGCACAACAACCATTACAGACTTCTAACCAAACCACATCAGGTACCCAAATGTGAGGGGTGCCAATGCCACTCCCTCTCAAGGCGGCAAGACAATCTGCCACGCATGCATATACTTGACCTGTAGCAGGAAGAAACTAATTCAACACCTGCTTCTCTAAAACCTTTGAGATTAAGTGCTCCATCCCAATTCAACACTGTGCCTTGGAAGGAGGGCCACAAACAGTTAGAGGGAGGGGGTTTCCACTGTGCACCCTGATCCTCCCCTCCCAGCAAGCTCACCACATTACAGCCTCACACAGGTTGCACCTTTGTTGCTGTGGTTGCTGGAAACAAGCCAACCACCAAACACTTTAAAAACACATGCTGAAATTCCTTTAACCTTTAAATATCAGCAACAAAAAAACCCACAGCTACGCACAGGAGGGACTTAAATTTTTAACAACAACAAGTTCTAACCAGGCCTGAAGTACTACGGTAGTCCTGGGCCCTCAGCCTCCGCCCTCCGAGCCACCAGTAAGCCCAAACAGTAGCTACAGCAATTAGCAACACAAAACACAGCAACACAAAGGAGGGACTGAAACTTTTAACAGAAGGATCCATCCACCCCTGAAGCCCTAGTCTATGCCTTGGGGCCTAGACCTCCCCACCCCAACCCCCAAACTGACAGGTCTGACAGTAATCAAATATTAAAAAATCTTAATGTATATAACTGGTATATCAAACATTGCAGTAATCAGAACAACAACAACACAGTTAAAGACAGTAAGGAACAAAATCCAACCAGGCCTGAAGTCCTAGGTTGGTCCCCTAACCCACTCCTCCTCCAACCCACCAGCAAGCCAAAACAAACATGACTATCAGTAATCAACTATATCAAAAAGTTAATTTTTAAAAAAATGTTAAACAAGTGTAGTCAAACCCTTCAAAGATTTCTCCATCCAGACAGACAGGAAGGAAGGAATCTGATGTGCAGCAGGCAGGAGATCCCAGGTGCTCCAGAGACCCCAAAGGGAGGATCAACTCAAGAACGAAGGGCAAATCTTGAACTCTTTCTCAGCCTCAATCTGGAACAGAATGGGCTGCACAGGAACCAGTACTGACATTTACACACTTTGGCCAGACCAATTTTTTTATGTATCTAAGAAATAAAACATGCTGTGATTGGTCAAACAGCAGTGCTGCACCTATTCCAAAAATCCACTGGCCACTGGAAGATTTCTTTCCCTTCCCCCTTTTCTCTGCAAAAGGTACTAACTTTACAAGGAGCTCAGAATCCTTGCAAATAAGCATGGCAGCCATTGCCTAACTCCAGCAAACTCCAGTGGGGATGCCTCCCTGGTGCCCTGGAAACCACACACAGGGCACGAAGAGGGCAGGGGACAATCCAGCTATGACCTTCAGCAATGCAGGATGAGGTGGGGGTCTTTAACCAGTCCTCCAGAGCCCATCAGTAAGCCCACCAGAGACCCAATTGAGGGACAGGGGAGGGGGTTGAAAGAGAGTCTCCATTAAAAAAACATAGCTTTTTTAAAAAGGGTTTTCTGAGGGCTACATGCAACACCTGTTTAACGTTTTGAATTCAGCCCCCACCCCACCCTCAAAAAAGCCTTCAGGTTTTTTGGGTGATTTGGGTTTACCAAATCACCAAACCTATGTTCAGGTGGCTGAGGATTCTCCAGGTTTTGCTGCCTTCCTGCACTGCCTGGAAGCCCTCTGGAGGTGGCCTGGCAGTCACACCGTGTCCGGCCGCCATGGCCTCTGGATTGGGCTGTGAGTGCCAGCATGGCCGGTTCATTTGTCTGCTTCAGAACTGCCATATCTAATCACTATTTCAGATTGCTTGCACTTTGAACGCTTCTTCGAGTCAAATGAGGCTTAAAATGTTTCTGCTTTAATGAAATAGACACAATATATTTTGAATCATTTACATAACTACTTTTGTTTCCTCAGTTGGATATTTACAACTACGTATTGTTCCCATTCATAATGCTTTAAAATTTATGAGATTTTATTACTCTTATTAGCGCCGGCATTACTGAGTATATTATTATATTTTCTAAAGCATCCATCTTCCAGCTGGCAGGGGAATCTGCATAAATTAAACTCTTCTTATGAAATAGTGTTAATTGATCCCTTCTATAATTCTGACCCAATCCTTCCTCCACGACACTTACAGCTGGCTGGGCTTTAAAATGGACCCGCTAAAATTTCAGTGCAGCAATTTGAGGTGAAGTGTCTCATCTCTTCTCTGAGAGAATTACAACTACTTCAAGCATGCATTTTCACTGGCATCTAATAAATACGCTATGGGAAAGTAAGGGAAAGCCTGCTGTAAGCCATTGCTGTTGTTTAAGTGTGCTATAAAAAGGATTCTAATAAGCAAGCGGTTCCACTTTGGTTGAATTCCCCCTGGGAGTTCTTCCTGTTCTTGGTAGCAGCCATTCCTAGGGAGAAACTCAAGAGCAATAAACATTTTCTCTGAAAGCTTTTGGAGGGCCAATTGTCTCTTGGAAAACGAGGGATCCACCACACACCACATGCCAAGTAATTTCCTTCTTCCTTTAGGGAGGATGCCCGTCTGTGACAGCAAATATAAAAGCAGTTTGAAGCAAGATTTCATGGACTTCAGTTCCCACTGGCTTGATGGGCATCAGATTTGATCACCCTTATAAAACATTCTATACTAAATAGCCCAGTTGCTATTTTTTTCAAATCCTTTTATTTCTGTGCGATTTAGAAAGAAGAAAGGCCTGGTTTTGTAGGAGACACAGCTTTCAAACAGGTTTCTTGCCATACCAAGAAAAGCCACTGTTTTCTCTTGCTGTTGTCCATGGTGTGTTTACTGTGGTCTGTGTATTGTGGTCTGCTGAAAAGAGAGACAGCCCAGTGTCTGAGCTGGTTATGCTTAAATTGTGAATGCAGAGGATTAGGGCCAGGAAACTGCAACCTCATTAGAGAAAAACAATCACATCAAAGCATTTTAAACTGTATTTGAGCCTGCTTTCCTTCGCTTCCTTTCCCAGTGAAAAATGTCATTTGCTGAAAGCAGCATTGATAGGGGATAGACGGGTTACTATCCACAGACAATAAATAGAGATCTTTTATGGAAACACCCATGAGATGCCTTCCTAACAGCTGGGCTCAGGGATTCCTCCACTGGGACACAGTTAAAAAAAATGGCATTCATTTTTTTTCTTAAGCATCGGAGGATGTTACATTATTTTACATTACATTATTTATTTTACATTTAAATGCTAATGTTTAGCTAGTTTTCGCTGCTTTTATAAGTTTTAGCCTATTTATGATGTTTTAAAATTGTATTTATTATCTGCTGTACACCGCCCAGAGCCCCTCGGGGATGGGGCGGTCTAGAAGCCCAAAGTATAAATAAAATAAATAAATAAATAAATAACACAATGGCATAGGTCAACAACAGTCACAATTGCAGGCTTTCCTTGGTTGCACATCCATTCAGCTTAATGCACCTAAACATTCAGAGAGGTGGACAAGGAGCCTGCAAGTCGGGGTGCAAATATCCAAAGAGTCAGGTTTTACTCAGAATGTGACTTCCTCAACAAACAAGAACTGAGCAAAGTAAGCCGACTATAGAAGTAAGATCTTCATGCTCTGGAATAGGAAAATTACTCGCCTAGAATATTGTGTTCATTACAACTATGCTCTGTACAACTTTCTGCTCACATGGATACATAGTTCATGGGTTCTCTCTTTGCTAACAACATAACAATGACTTCATCTTTTTTTTCCAGGGGAACAGTGGATGGTGGCATGAATTACATTTGTGCACCCTGCAAATTAAAGATTCTGTGTGTCCACCATGAAACAGCAAGTGATTGTTATTGCTACAAGTAGCTTAGAACATATCTTAAGCCAGCGCCCAAGTCTGCAACATATCTGAGGCTATGGAACCTTTCTGTACCAGTTTTTGGGAATGCAAATATGGCAAAATTGTGGTCCACAAACAGTACAAGTTTGGCAACTGTTACTGATGTTGGAGCCGCTGTGGAGTTGGCCTACAACATGCTTTTGACACTCCAAAGCAGACACAGAGGACAAGGCACCTCCATGGTGGAGACTTCCGTGGGATAGATGGTACAGTCTTGTAGCCACTCACAAAGGTTTTCTGAGTCTAAGATAAGGCGAGTTGAGATGGTGGCCTCAAGTGGTGAATTTTGGGAAGAGAGAAGATCTGCTGCTGCCTCCCCCATAGCTTTGTTGCACCATTGCCACCAGAGCTGTGATTGGCCTGGCCATGTGACATCTCCCATACCTGGCAGCCAGACCAGTTAATCCTCCTTTCCTTCATGTGTCCCAGGTAATCTCACATATCCCTATATGGGCCACTTCCACATGGGGATTGGGAAAGTCACCCCTGTTCTGGAAGAGGTAGTTTGTATTGTTCCCTTAAGAACTGTGTCAGAGAATGATATAAAAAAGTAATTTTCAAAGCCACTGATTTTTTAAAAAATCATACAATCATAGGAAATAGCAAAAGCCGAACCTTGGGGGGTACCTCTCCCAAGTACATTTATAGTCCCCTAGAAAAGGATGCACAATTGCAGAGGAAACATAGAATTTTACAGTGAAACTGAATTTTTAGTGTCTCTTCCAGCAACAGGCCTGCAACAGGCATGGAAACACTTCCTTATTATTGCAGTCACAGCCCATCCCACCCACCCTACATGACTTCAACATTCTAACATGTCTCCACTTTGGTTCATTTATGCTTCACAGCTCCACAAGTAAAGCTCCAACAAAATAAGCTCCAACAATATTTAGGCATTTATTTAATTACACCCTGCCAGTGGCGTATTTACCACTAATCTGGTAACATGGGGGGGGGGGCGCAAAATCGGCGCAAAATAGGAAGTCCTGCTGCCTCACTGTCTTCAGACACCCTTGGCCCCGCCCATGTCATCATCGACATAGGCAGGGCCAGGGGTGCCCTAGGACACCGCCCTCAGTCTTGTCCCCTCCTCCCAGCTCTCAGCCAGCAGCCTGCAGTTCCTTCTGCCCTCCCCTCTGGGGACAGCAGAAACAACTGCCATCCCCCATCCTCCATGAGTGACGGCGGGCACCCGGGACAATTTGTCTCCGGGTGCCATTTTACCTCAATACACCTCTGCACCCTACCTTTCTCCACAATGGGGACCAAAAGTGGTCCCTATTATATCGTTATTCTCTCTTCCATTTTTTCATCGCATCAACCCTGCAAGGTTAATTCTGCTTGTGTATAACTGGCCTAAGGTCACCCACTAAGCTTCCATGGCACAGCTGAGATTCAAACCTGGGTCCCGAGATCCTTATCCAGCATTTGAAGCACTCATGCAGACTTTGCAAAAACCCAGTTGCATCAAGTAGGCCACATGTTGCCCAAATCCCATGTGGAAACATTCACAGTTTCCCAGTCTCTTGCATCTCATGAGGATTCAGGATGCACCACTGAGGAATGAAGAGAAAAATATATGTTAGACATTCCAGGCAGTCAACGACAGCTAGTAAGATGGTACATGACTGAGAGGCAGCAAGACGGGGGGAGGGGGGGCTTTGTTGAGCCAACATGCAGATGCACATAAGTAAGTGGATAACAGTCAACATTATTAACAGGTTCTCCCCCCCCCCCCATAGCACACGTGTTAAGTGCTATGCAAAGCACTATCCACTGAATTACTGGAAACGGGCATTTATCTTTCCAGTGTTGCAATATAAGCCTTTTAACAATGATGAGAGCACATAGGTCCATTTCCATTGACCATCAATTAGTGTCCAGAAGGCAAGCAAATAGTTTAAAAGTACACAAGCATCCTCAAAGATCAATGAATGGCCATACAACATTTGTATGAGTAATTAATTCCACTCCCAAAAACTAAATAACTGGGCTGGCTGAAAACTTAGTCCTTTATTAAAGAGTTACTATGGTGTCCAATATAGCCTAAACATAATTTTTTTGTCGAGTGAATTGCGACTTAAGGTCAATAGGAACAACATATATAAAACTTAGGACCATATCCCATGGCTTTGACAAAAGAGGGTAACCCAGCTCCTTATTCCACTCATTCCTGAGACTTTGTATATCATATTTATTAACCAACCTCAAATATTTATAAACAAATATTGTAGGTTTCATTTTCGGCACTGATTCAGTGAGAATTTCCAAGAGTATGGGAAGTCAGGGAAACAGTTCTGCGGGACCATGTTTTTACGGCAACAGATGTTGCCGTTGTAAATACTGCTGTTCAACAGAGGTTGACATGTCACATCTAGATCTCAGTTGAGAAAATATTGATATTACTGTGACATTAGACACCATAATTCTCTAACTTCAGCAATTTCTGGAGGAACAGGATCTTTTTTAGCATGAATAGACGGCCAATGCATTCCATTTAAAGAGGGGCATCAGACAAGAAGCTTCCAAAATAGCCCGAGATGTATATTCGTGCTGGAAGGCACAATCCCAGTAATCAGTACAGGTACGCCTGATGATATAATCAGGAAAACCAAACCCTCCTTTATTAAATGGGAGTTGCATTCTCTTCAAATCCTGATTCCAGAGGTGGTAAGGAACCGCACACAAATTTCTAAAATAAGGTATTAATTTTATAAAATATCTACAAGGTAAATGAAAAGGAATTGCATGTAAAATTCAGAATTCAGATTAGCCTGTGCACTCCCACACATGCCAGCTGGGTGACCTTGGGCTAGTCACAGCTTTTTGGAGCTCTCTCAGCCCCACCTACCTCACAGGGTGTTTGTTGTGAGGGGGGAAGGGCAAGGAGATTGTAAGACCCTTTGAGTCTACTACAGGAGAGAAAGGGGGGATATAAATCCAAACTCTTCTTCTTCTTCTTCTTCTTCTTCTTCTTCTTCTTCTTCTTCTTCTTCTTCTTCTTCTTCTTCTTCTTCTAACAAAAACAAGAAGATACAATGTTCATTTTAAGTGTATTTACTTTACCTCATAAAGAAAGGCTTAAGATTGCCCGTCTGTCTAAATTCAAGGATATATCAGCCTCACTTTGTTAAAACTTGGCATGTGCTTAATACCTTTAGAAATATTTCAAGTAATGATATCTGGGAATCACTGAAAATATCCATCAGCAAATGTTATCTGTGATACATTGTCTTCACAGTGGCATCAACTCAGATTGTATCCATTTGATTGAACAACAAGACAAATCACCACAAGTATTAATTACTTTCATTAATACAGAAATGGAAGACTAAGGTTCCAAAATAAGCAATAAATGATAATCTGCATAAAGACTGATCTTAAATTCCAGAAAGTTTTTACAAAGCCATGAATATTATTATTGTGTCTGATATCACAAGCCAGAGGTTTGATGCATAAATCAAAAATCAGAGGACAACCTTGCCTAGTATCATTCTCAGGAGGGAATGACCCAGAAAAGATGTCATTAGTCAGGACCCCAAATTTAAGAGATGAATAAAGAATAAAGAATTGGGAGATGAATAAGAGTTCTAATCCATTTCAAACTTCTTGCGGAAAGCCAATTAGAGCACATATTGAGTGCATTTGCAAGCCTATGAGGTGGCAGCGAGGGTGAGGGCCTATGGGGACCTATGGAGGGCAGTGATTTGTCCCCTGGGATAGCTTATGGTTTCCCTCATAGGACAAATAGCATCTCTGGGGTGTTGGTTTTCATCAGGAAAAAAAAGAAGGTAAAGGAATAAACCACTCTTCTTCACCAAAATTGCTGCCCAAGGGTTTTTTTTTAAAAAAAAAAATAACTGTGGGGAAAACAATTGTGGATCTACAAGAGCCCCTTCAAATTTGTCCCTTAACCACCAAAGGGAAAGTTCCTTTATCTGAACTAATGTGAATTTAGCAGCTCTCGGTGTGATAAAATGGAGTCAGGAAACAAAGGAGCTCAGCTTCAAAGGAGAAGGTATAGAAAATAAAGTGTTGCTCTCACTAAAAGAATGCTTAAAAGGAAGGGGACGTCCTAGTAATTGCACCAGGAACCCATTCACCACGCCCCCCCCCCCCCATAAATCCATTCCACTGTACAAGAAGCTATAATTGAAATGTTTAACAATGACATTCTCAGATGTTTCTTCTGGAATTGTGTGTGCTTTGAACTGATGACTATGGGCTAAGTCGAACCTCACACCTTTTAGCCAGTGAAAGTTTACTAGGCAGGGAAAAGAACAGAAGGATGTTTCCTAAGCTATTTATCAAAACAGACACCTACACTTAAAGCAAATGGGAAGAGCTTCAAAACTACATGAAGTAATCAAACAGCCACATATCTTATTTGCTTTGCTGAACTTGTTGACAACTTAATTGTCCTTCTCTCTATGATATTTCAATCACAGGCCTTTGGAAAATTATGTTAAAAACAGATCTGTTCTTTTGCCTTTGGAAAGAAAAGGTGCATGGAGCTCTTTTTTTTTCCTCATGGCTAAGCCCACTGCTGGGATTATTGTGCCTTTCGATGAACATGGGTGTGAATCAGTATCCAAAAGAGCCATTATTTTCAATAGACAGCAGACCTAGCTCCCAGACACCAGGCCAGGTCTACTGACATTATTTTCTATTGGAGTAGATATAGACTCTAGAGCCAGATCTTTCCATAAAAAATAATTGTCCTTTAAAATTTAAAGGACAAATGTGTTCCCAAGTGAATATTTGGCTGGGGTGCTTCCTTTTGCTCCTTTCCCCCTTGCTCATTTGGGGGGGGGGGGAGAAAAGGCAAAAATAATGGTCCCAAAATTCCAGAATCCAAAATGGAATCACAAACTGGTAACAACACTTCTAAAAATGTGAGATAATGAAAAACGTGCCAATCCAAACATCTCAAAATGAAATGAATATGAAAAGTTTTTGAAGTGTTTGGTCTTAAGGCTAGTATTTGACTGCCAAGTAGATGTCATATAGAATACATATGAAGTCTTCCTCCAGAGTGGGGTTCTCAGATTGATTAGCATAGATGCAAGGGTTAAATTCTTCCATAGTTTTCTCAGTTAAAATCACCTCTCATCAGATATAAAGATGGCCACGTACCTTTCCTCCCTCACACAGCAATTTGTCCAGGAAAGATGGATACTGGTCCAGGACAAAATAATAGATAGCTGTGTGTCATCAGCATATTGATGATAATTCTGAACCTACACATATCTCATTTAAAGTTTTCACAAACATTGCAGAAAGCAGAGAATGCTGCAGAACTACAGAACGCTAGAGGATGAGTGGTAGGAAGCATACTCAGCCTCCACAACCACACTCCTCTACATGCAGCCACATAGAAAAAGAGCAATGCCAGTCAAAGTGCTTTATTCTTGGCTCATTCCACACATGCAAAATAATGCACTTTCAAACTGCTTTCAGTGCTCTTTGAAGCTGTGCAGAATAGCAAAATCCACTTGCAAACAGTTGTGAAAGTGGTTTGAAAACGCATTATTTTGTGTGTGCGGAAGGGGCCAAGCTTGTCTGAGGTTGCCAACTGTGACCGGAGAAAATCATGGCAATTCAAGGGTAGTGCCTGTGAAGGGGGGGAATAGAGGGAGATATTTCCACTGAAACTATGGTGGGGCATCCATGGTCATCATGGTGCGGGCCAACACTTTTCCTGGTGTTTTAAAACATTATGCCTGACATTTTGTGATTGACTCCTCCTCCTGTGGCAACCATTTTGTGGTTGTGCCCACTACCCTGTGCAGAAGGTGCCTGCAGGCTCAAAAACGATGAGAAACCTGATCATGGTGTACCATACCGTTTGCTCTCTGAAGCTGTTGGTTTCTCAAAAGGAACTGATGCAGTGCCCAGGGTCATTCCTTTACTGTATCTTGTACTGTACTATAACCCCTCTTACATGCAGAGAAATGATCAGTAGCAATCAGTTTTCTATCCTTGCATACTGACAGCAACCAGGTACTGCCTCTGCATGCCCTCCATGAGTACATTCTCTCTCTTATATACACTTGTTACCAGACAGACCCATATGGGTGGGGGAGGCCTGTTATACAGCAGTGTCTCTTCTTATCCTGCCAACCTTAGAGGTAGCTAGCATTACAGTGTCAAGATGGATGCCATCCTCTGTATTGGTTCAGTGATATCAATAAGGAATAAGATCCTGCCTGGGCAGGTTTCCTGCCAGCATTGGCCTACAAATAGCTGGCCACACCTCTCCTAGAGGAAAAGACAAAGCCTCCAGCCTAGGAAAATCCAGTTCCTACCTTGACAATGGCACACCTGTCTCAGTGAAATAAAGGGTATGCAGCTAGACAATGCACTAATGCAATCAACCTTCCTTTCAGCCATTCTTCAAACACTCATATTCAGTCGCTACATTTCCTCTAAGACTACCTTCATCTGCTTTGGCATTATTCCAAAGCTGTATCAGTTCCACCCTAAAATCTAATCATCTCTGGTTATTAAGCCAAGTGTTCACCTTTGTCCCCCTCGGGGGGACAAGTGGCACCTTTGTCCAGGAAGATGTAGCTCTTTTAACATTACTAGAGGGCCAGATTTTCCTATAAATAAGCTGCCCACCTTGCAGTCAATGCCCAGTTCATTCTGGACTAACCCTTTGGTTCAGTTGCACTGCATCAAATATCAATAAACTCCGTCACAAATTAGGCTCTATTTCTTATTCAGGTTATTTCATAGAAATCGATACTAATTTGCAATGGAGTTTATTGATATTTGATTGTGGACGTTGCATAATTTATGTTTACCTATCAGTTGCACTGCATTCCATCGGTTTTCATTCCATCTCCTTAGAGCTCTGTATGGGTGCTGAATTCTGCTTCTCCGGGCCCTTCCACATCTAGAGCCGACAGTGATACTGCTTTACAAAAGTGAGCCTGATTTTCATTTTACCTTCACTTGATTTTAGCTAGGCACATGTTACTTGGCTGATTTCAAATGATCTTTTGTGCATTATTTTTTCATTATTGCCTTATTTTTGGTGTTTAGTTTGTAAGCTCTTCTGGCATCTTTTGTACAAAGTAAAAATACCCATTTTTTAAATAAATCAAATACTTATTTCAAGATTGCTCCAGCAGCCGACTACTGTGTAAATCGCTGTGCCTTATTTTTCAGGAAAGATATTTAGGACAGCATTAGACATTCCACGTGCAGAGAACAGAAACAAATACTACAGTTAACTGATGTGCAGGTCTGGTTTTTCAGGTCTGGAATTTTCAGATGCCTAATATTTACTGATAGATTCAACCACCCCTGACCTTTAGCCATATAATCACATTGTCAACAGCTGCTTCTTTGCCCAATTTTTTTAAAGCAGAAACTCTGACAGTTGGGGGGCAGGGAGCCTATAATTCATGTCCTGACATGCCATGTGTTCCGTTGGAAATGGTGATCTAACGCAGTGACAGTTGAATCTAACCTTTGTAAACGTAAAATTCATAAAGGTTAAATGCTTGAATGAAACCCTCATGAGGAGAATTAACTCTGATGCTAGAGGATGATAGGAACAGCGTGGTGAAGTACAGTTGAAAGACACCCAGGATGGGTGACCTGCGGTTTGATGTGATTCAGCACAGAAGTGCAGATGACCTTTCAAGGTCTAATGGGTGTTTTTGTCAGAAGCTCCATTGAAGACAGGCCCACAAATTACTGTAATACAGAGCAGTTGGCAAAAGGAGCAGCAAAGATATCTTCTAAAGCTGGAGGGAGCTGAGCATTATGCATACCAGGACGTTCTTCTGTTAGCTGGCAGGCACCATCTGTTTCAGAAGGATGCCTGAGCGACATCAGCATGTCCTGTGTGGGAAAAGGGTGTCTTCAGAGGGAGGACTTTTGATGGGAGACAAATCTTCAGAGCTTTCCTTCCATTCCAATAACTCTTCATTTATTAAGAAATCTGTTAACCCATACCTTGGAATGTCATCCCAGTTACTCATCTGAATCCCAAGACCTGGTGAAAAGCATCATTTCTGGGGTGGATTTTGGACCATCAGTTTCTAATTGTCTTATTATGATGTTCAAAACAGATGAAAGTCAGAACGACTTTGTGTAAAGTGGGGGCTCTAAAAAGGAAACACATGGGGAAACTATTTCAGGCTCTGTTTCTCTTTGATTGGCAAAGTTAAGTGCTTGGCCATTCCACACAGCATGAAAGACACCCGGCATTGCCACTACTGATGCTGGAAGTGCAGCAAGGATTTTGCCTGCTGTAGGCCATAACTTTGCCAAACAGCACGCATGCCTGACCCGAGGGGAGCGTGGGAAACCAAAACGAGCGGTACAAGGAAAAGCAACAAGTTGAAGAGCATTACAGCTGTGTGGCATTTTGTTTTTCAGCACCACATATTTTCCTGGAGGGATATAGATGTGACAGTCAGTGAAAACACAAAGATTAAAGAGTGGGACATGAGAACTCACATGTTGCAGGCTAGGGGGTGGCTAAGAGTCTACCCACATATAGATGATGAGGGGACTCCTATGATGGGTTGGGGGTTAGATTGGAATGAAATCTGCGTGAACTTTAAGAAGCATTTTGCAACTGAGCAAGTAGGAAATGCTAGATAGGAAGTGGCCCAGTAAATGATAATGCACGTGTGGGGAATCGCTTGTGTGCATACGCAGGGTGGAGCAATTGGCTGGGAAGCATCTGCCATAATGGTGAATCTATATAATGTTCTTTGTTTCTCATCTGCAGGAAATTTTTAGTTGAGACGAATTTAACACCATCATAATGCACACTCTCAAAAATGAGTTTTAAAAATGATCGTTTGGAAAAAATGAGCAAATTGGAACCAGAACAACCAAAGAAGTAAGATTTTAGGTCAACCCAAAATTGGGAAAGGAAATGCAAACCTTGATCCTGTCAGAAAAAGAAATCCTCAGAAGCCTTGAGCAAGTGGCTATGACATTTCTGAAGGAAGAGTGGTATTTAAGCCCGTGATTAAATAAATAACAGTGCAATTCCAAGCAGAGTTTACACTCTTTGAAATCTGCCATAGAGATTAGGGAAATTCCTAGAGAATTGTTCAACACAGTGACATCACTTCCAGATTTCCATCCCATAACGTCAGGTTTCCCCTCCCATTTTCCTCCCTGTCACTCCATTGAGCAAGTGTAGGGGACAATCAGAGTTTAAGGTTACCACCTGCTAAGTGGTACCCTTACAGCAGGATTGTGTATGCAGTCTTACACATTCAAAAAAGAAACCATCTTTCCATTTTCAGCAGCTGAGGAACACTGAAGCACAGCCATAAATGCCTGGCCCAACACCAGTCAGTTCAGCCAACGCTCAGAATTCTTGGACAGTAGTGATAAGAAAAGAATCATATTAATTTGTTTAAACATATTTACATCCCACTTTTCTTCCAGTCGATGGGATTCAAAGCAACTTACATTTAATTAAGAAAAACAAGTTCACTTCAACAGAAGTACAGATGAAAGGAAGCACAGTCACAGCCTCACTTATGGGCCAGAAAAGCTCCTCTTTACATAGCCTCCAAAATCCATGCAAGGTTATGGCCTTCCTTGCATTCTTGGGAGGTGCTTGTAGGAACATACTGGCAATAGTGGTCCCACTTTGGTCATGATCAGTAGACCTATGGAAAAAAAAATACCAACAACATTACAGAGCCCTGCAGATGAACACATGAAACAGCCTGAGGCCACTGGACCATCAAAGTGGTACTGTCTTCTACTCTGATTTACATATCCTCTGTGTACGTTAAGTGCCACCAAGTCACTTCCAACTCATGGCAACCCTATGAATCAATGTCCTCCTAAATGTCCTATTGTTAACGGCCTTGCTCAGGTCTTGCAAACTGAGGATTGCTTCCTTTCTTGAGTCAATCCATCTGATCTTGGGTCTTCTTGTTTTCCTGCTGCCTTCGACCATTCCTCATATTATTGTCTTTTTCAGTGACTCTTGTCTTCTCATAATGTGACCAAAGTACAACGGCCTCAGTTTAGTCATTTTGACTTCTGCTTCCTCTGTTTTTGTCATACCCTGAACAAAACACTTTGTAATGTTCTGACTGAAAGTGTCCTAACCCAGTCCATTCTAGTTCACTCACTTCCAGGATTGAAATGTTTAAACATTCCTTTTTCATTTTACAATTTCAGGCATACCTTGATTCATGTTTCTCATGTTCCATGTTGCTATCATATGGGTTGAGCAGCTTTGGGCTTTCCTTTTGCACACATTCTTGTCAACTACTGATTATCCTGTCTGCTTTAGTTCAGTTGTATCATTAGGAATAGTGCTACTCATACTGGTCCTCCACTGTATACCATCTGACCTGGGAATGCCATCTTCCAGCACTATATATTTTCATTTTGGATTGTCTCATTATAGGGTTTTTAAGGTAAGGGTTGGTCAGAAGTGGTTTACCATGGCCTTCCTCTGTGCAGTACCAACCAGGGTTCACTGAAGAGGCGCTGCCATTGTCTACGGAAGATCCTCCAACAGTGTCACTTTCCACTACTACTGCTGCCCAGTAAGGATTCCTCTCATCATAGGTTCATCATGGATTGTCTCATCATAGGGTTTTTAAGGTAAGGGTTGGTCAGAAGTGGTTTACCATGGCTTTCCTCTGTGCAGTACCAACCAGGGTTCACTGAAGAGGCGCTGCCATTGTCTACGGAAGATCCTCCAACAGTGTCACTTTCCACTACTACTGCTGCCCTTTAAGGATTCCTCTGTCTTCATCACCATTGGAACTTTCTGTTCTCTTCTGCAGATGTGGCCATCGATCCCTGAAGGAGGTGGATACTTCTCAGTCTGGTGTCTCAGCTTTGGCCATTCCATTTTGATGGACTCTGCTAGGAGTTCAGCCTTTTGACAGAATCTAAACACCTCATGATATTGCTCCCAACTTCAGCATGTTAAGGTGTGCATCCAAAAGGACATTACACATCCCAATGACAGCTTATTCTTGTACAAATCAGAACACAAATTACAAAAGGCTCTAAAGCTTTCCTCGCAAATCTCCTAAAATGTTTATAAAATGTTTCCAATGCCCTCTTTTGTTTGCACTAACTTCCTTGAAATGATTTCCAGCTGCCATTACATGATTTCCCCCCTCTTTTTTTGGCATCCTGGGTTGAATCAGTGCTTCAATGCTTCGCAGCCTCATGCTGCGTTCTCTTCTCCTTGTATACCTAAAGCTTTGAAGGTTGGCCCCCCGAAATAAAACAAACAGAAAAATGCTGCAAATAAACAGGCGAGGGGGGAGCTGAGTAAGGTCAGAAAATGGAGTCAAGGAAGAAGTTCAGGGAAGCAGAAAAGCATAGGAAATGTATTCAGTAGATCACACAGCAACTGAAGATGTTTTCAAAACATTTCAGCCAGATAAACGTTTTAAAGGGGGATTCATTTAAAACATTTTGAGACTGGAAATAAAACGTTTTGGAGTAAAAGCAATGCAGAATTCCATGGAGGAAACATTTTATTTCTTGCCTCAAAATGTTTTAAATGAATTGTGCAAAAAAGCTCAGTGTTTGAATGTGACTTTTCATTCCAATTCACCAGTGATGCAGAAGGGCAATCTGGCTGATTCTTCCTTATGTAGCAAAATAGCCTTTCCCATCATGTACTTTGGCCCATTCCGCACAGGCCAAGAAACACAGGTGTAGGATGCTATATAACCCATTTGGGGAGGGGGGACTTTGGATAGGTCCCACCCCCAAAATGAGTCTGCCCCATTTTATTTCCCCCAACCCAGGTTTTTTGAAAATTTATTTATTTATTTATTTTATTAGATTTTTATACCGCCCCATCCCCGGAGGGCTCTGGGCGGTGTACAACATTTAAAAATAGTATAATTAATAACATTTAAAAGCAGCGATCCAAGTTTAGATATAGATTAAATTAAATTAAAATCCAAGATGTAAGGTGGCGTCCAGCATTTCAACAGTATAAAATCCCTCCCTCCCCACGATTGCTAAACAAGCTATCCTTTTGAAAAATCCTGGGTTGGAGCTGCTCCCCAGGGAATGGCCAGGCAGGAGGCTCTTTATTTCCCTCCCTTCCACCCCATCCTCCACATTCAGGGAGAAGCAGGTGCAGCCAGTCATATCATGGGGCATTGGTATGGCTGTGGGGGTTCATTTCTGCATGCCTGCGTAGCTGTGCATGTGTAGCAGGTAAATAAATAAAGCATTTTAGTGCGACTCGGATTGTTTCCATAGCCTCCAATTACTGCCCGCACAGAATGCATGTGAAGACAGGAACAAGAGTTCACGCCTGCAACCTGTTATGCATTTGTTCTGCACAAGGGGCCTAAGTTACCAAACAGGTTTTACTTTTAAGCAGCTTGATACAACAAAAGTTAGTTTGGACCATCCAAGTCTAATTATGACTGACATGTTCTCAGTCTGTGGCACTAACCTGTGGTTGCCTTTAAAGGTGCAAGAAGCAAGCACAGGCAACACAGTTTGTGAAAGGCAATAAATCATTAGTCTCAAATACAGCAGAGCCCATTTTATGAAATGCAACCATTGTTAAATTTAAGATCTTTAAGAACGATGGCTCTTGCTGAAATGTTTCCATCTAAATAGTGAAAATTCAACGTACTCATGAATATAAGGACTGATTTAAGTGGAAATAGAATTGTAGAAAACATAAAGTTCCATTCTAAGAACGTTTACCCTGAAGTAGAGTGAACAGAAGCAGTGAAATTTGTTTCATGTAACTACATGTAACTACACTGATATGGGTCGATCTTCAAGAATTTCTTTAATCGAGGCTATCCAGTAGATATTCTACATAGAGCGTGGCAAGGGATTTTCCAAATCAAATCTTACCACCCCAAACGGTTGCGGGACAACTTACCGTATAATGCCTTGATCAGAGCAAAACGGAACTGTACTGAAGGTAAAGAATTTAACCATGAAGCCGATCTGATCGTCAAGAATTTCTTTAATCGAGGCTATCCAGTAGGTATACTACACTGATATCTGCATCCTTGCTTATCATAATTTACCATAACACATGTGATAAATCCAACCTACTCTAAAACTGAGGAGGTGAATTTCCTAGCGGGGCATTGTATGCATCGAATATTCTAACTGGGCTGATACTTAGCTTCGCTCAGATTTTATTTGAAGAAAATTTGGAGTGGATCCTATCTCATGTGAACACAGCCAAGCTAATTGAGCAGAGCTGCCTCTTTTTTTACTCCTTTTTCTGCAGCTTGTTGTGCCACCCAAAACTGTGCCCCTGGCTCTGAGATCAGTGGTTCAGCCACTGGCTGCAGACAGGAACTCCATTAGAGAACTTCAGAAGGAAAATTTCTCCGCATTTGTCAGCAGATGGTTACCATATTGCACTTGAATATAATCAGACATGAATCCAGATAGTTGAAACAGTTTGCCTGCAAACTTTATATGCTTTTTTTTTTTTGTTTTGCAATAAAGGGTCTCTCATTGAAGATTAATTTCCATGGCTTGTAGAACAATATTTCAGGGACTTCTTTGAAAGCAGAACCCCGTGATCCAAACCACACTGTTGTTGTAAGGCTGCAAAGAAAGAAAGAACAAGTCTTTACCACAGTAAGCCTTTGGGCTAGGCACGAGTGTTCTGTTTCACTTTTCTGACAAAATCTGACAGAACAAGGGAAACCCACAGCCACTGCAACTACTGGTTTGAAGGAGAATAGCCAGTAACATGATATCCATCGGCTTGTCTGTTCAGTCCAATAACAATCTCAATTAGCATTCTGTGTCCTGAATAATAGCCATCCAGGTATTCCAGAAAGTTGGACATGATGGTGATTGATTGATTGATTTATAGTCCACCTTTCTCACAGTGACTCAAGGTGGATAGTACAGAGCGAGTCAATACAATGAACAACACTTTTTTTTACTTCAGATACAGGACCATTCGTAATGGATTTACTTGAGACCCAGCAAGGAATAGTGGTTAAGAGTGGTGGACTCTAATCTGGAGAACCAGGTTTGATTCCCCACTCCTCCACATGTACAGTAGACTCTTATCTGAGGAACCACATTTCTTCCTCCACTCTTACATTCCTGCTGGGTGACTGTGGGCTAGCCACAGTTCTGTTCCCCAAATTAGGCTACTGCTAGGTGGTGAGGTGACTCAACTGCCCAGCAAAGACAGCTCATTCTGTAGCACATACATCCCATTCCCCTGATTAGGCTGTTGCTAGGAGGTGAGGAAGGCTCATTTGTATTGTCGAAGGCTCAACTGCGTGGAAGAGATGGCTTGTTCTGCAGTGTGCAATCCCCACTCCCCCATTTGGCTGCTGCTAGGAGGCAGGGGAAGCTCAATTGCCCAGAAGAGATAGCTCATTCTGCAATGCACATGGCCTGTTTCCCCAATTAGGCTTCTGCTAAGAGGGGAGGAGGCTCAGTTGCCCAGAAGAGATGGCTCATTCTACAGTGCATGCACCCATTCCCCCAATTAGGCTGCTGCTAGGAGGTGAACAAAAGGGAGTAGGAAACCCTTGACCTCAGAGGGGAGGCATAGCCCTTAGCAAGATAGAAGCTGTGTCTGTTAGTTGGACAAGACTATAGCAAGCAAAGAGGAGGGGGAGCTAAAGGTTCCTGTGGAGATGCTCAAAGATGTCGAGTTCTGTGCACTGAGAGATATAGACCTCCAGGTAACTTTCCTTGGCCTCACTAATCTCTCTCCTTCTCCCAGCCTAGGCCCCCGCCACTCTTTCACCTGCAAGACGATCCAATTCCATGTCTTCCCCTCACCTTTCAAGGACTACACATTGACAATGGCTGTGGTACACTTTGGGCAAGCAAGATTTAAGGGGAGGGCTTGGGGTGCATTTTCAACACCCATAGGAGAAGAAGAGTTTTGAGGACTGGTGATAGTTAATTTTTTAGAATGACTGATGTGCTCCTCTTTCCTGCTCCTCCCCCCACACCTTGTGCTCTGCTGAGGCCCTGCAAGCCCTAGAGCAGCTTGGAGCTGAATGGGGAAGGGGGGAAGAGAATGCGTGCTTCTCATGCTCCCCCACGCTGCTTTAAAAATAAGAGCTGTGTTATAGCTTTCTGAAAGTCCACCAGTAGACCTGCCCCCTCATCTATAGACTTGGTCTTCACCCCCCAAAGTCTGATTTTACATGTTGGGGGAGGTGGAGGGCCAAAAATGGAGGATCTGTTTACATGCATTATGTGCCATCAAGTCACTTCTGACTTATGAATCAGTGACCTCCAAAATGTCTTCGCTGTAACAGTCTTGCTCAAATCATGCAAACTAAGGACCATGGCTTCCTTCTGGAGTCCATCCATCTCATGGTGGATCTTCTTTTGCTACTGTCTTCAGTGTTTTCTAATATTGGTCCATTCCACACAGCACAAATAAGTCACCCTGAGGACCTTAGAAAAGACATCTTGGAAAGGAATTCTGTACAGCTCCCCCACCCCCACCCCACCCCCAAGACAGCCTCAGGATGCCTTATTTCAGCTCAAAGCATCTTTTTTGAAAACATTTTGAAGTGCACCTTTGTTCCTCAAGGCGCCTGCAAGACGTCCCCTGACTGGCTGTGCAGAATGCAGAGCTCAGGAGGCATCTTATTTTTCCTGCCGAACCATTTTGCTCTTTGGTCACTTTCACCCTCTGCTTACACCCCGTAGTTTGTGTACAAGTGAAGGGATCCCCCCAGCCTCCGTTTGCAGAAGGTTGCCTCAGGACATTTGCTTTGAAGGCTCTGATCCAGGGCACCTTTTCAGTTAGAAAAAGTACATAGTTGTACTCAGCACTTCCTGCCAGTTCCAACAACATATATATTCTGGAGGAGCTATCTGCGAAGATACACAAACACACATAAGAGAATCTTAGAAGCTTGGAGGACTACCATTGAAAAGCATGGAGACCATGGAGGACAGGTCTACCGCCCATTGAGATGCATAATGATCAGATAAAGCTTTTTTTGAGTTGTACTTTATCAGGATGTAAAGGAACATGAGATGTGTTTGGTGTTTCCCATGTCAAAATTTATGTATACAGTATTTTTAAAAATGCTTGGGAAAAGTCTAGGCTAAAAACTTTCTCCTTAAGTTGAGTTTTTATGTGTGCAGAGAGTATGAGAGATTATTCAAACACTATACATTGATAAAATAATGTAAAAGTGTAATTATTCATTAACAGTTGATAGACATCAGCATAATTTACATACACACATTTAATGAAATATAACATATGGGGAGACATTTTGTACTTTTGCCCCCTTCAAAAATGTAGATCAAGCTCTGTTAATACTGGACCCCTTTAAACTCTTTTCCAATAGAATGAAATATTTCAGCTTAATTAGTGTCCCCGTCTGGGTAGGTTTGTGAACCACAGGGCAAAGCTGATGCAGATAGCCATTTGAAAACACCTTTCTAATTCCCGGTATTTATCTCTTTTTTCTCATTTCTATTTTAATGCTCTTTTGCCTTTAACAACTCTGGTATGCATAAATTCAGACGGTGAAGTTTTTCCTGACAGGGAGACCAAGATGGAAAGTGTCTCCTGCTGACATTTTTTGTCATGATGCTAAAGGCCATAGAGTAGGGCCAGTAAAAGTGTTGGCAACCCAAGCCTCTTGTGATGCAAAACCAACCTCTGTGACCTCTTCTTTTGTTACAGTCTGCAATTCTTCCACCTCTATCAGCCAGCCTCTGGTTAAAGCTGCTTGGGAGGATGGAGGCAGTACATGGACAGCCCCAGATGAGGGCAGGCTGCTGAGAATTTGTGATTGTACATAAGTGCTTCTGTGAACAAACACTGAGGCCCTTTCTGCATGGGCGGTTTATGGCGCCCTGGGGATGGCAAAAATGCCGTCCCCAGGGAGCCATTCACACAAGGGGCGCAGCTGCTGCGCAGCCACGCTGCCCTCGCGCCACCCAACGGGCGCGAAGCCTCCGTTTCCAAACCTCACTCGGCAAGCGAGGTCATTGGGAAACGCCAGCTTGGAGTCACCGGCCAAGCATACGGGCGATTCAAAGTCTCCCAAGGGCCCTCCAGCCAAGCCACCGGTAGGCCTGGGGACACGCCCCCTTTGCTCTGCAACCCTGGAGCAGTCGCGCAGGGCAGGGGGGCATGTCCCCTGCCCTCGGCGACGTGCCGGAGGGCCGCAGGACTGGTGAGCAACTCTGTGCCGTCATCTCGGCCGATTCTGGGACCGTCCATGCGGAAACGGCCTGAGCCAGCCAAGCAAAGCAGGCAAGACTAGAACAAACCACATATCCCCCCACCCACCCCTAACCCAGACAAGACTGAAATATCGCTTTGATAGTTATTCATTGATAAAATCACTAAAAAGTCCAATCAGGGACAGGGGGAAAATGCAAGAATGTACAAATGTAAAACATGTGCAATTCAATTTCAAATATGTCTAAATCAAACTTTTCACAATCTGTTATCGAACCACTATCCCAACACGATTACTGAACGTGCCTTGAGTATGCATGAGGACTGGGTTCTAGTCCTGCTTCCTGGTCCAGTTTTGCCACTGATAGATTTGTTCAGCTTCCCATTTCTGTTTCCCAAATCAATGCTTTCCTTCAGTGGCTTACTGTGGGGGTGACAGGAGTGGCTTCTGTGAATGCACATTTCTCTTTTTTAATTACAAAATCCAGTAATTTACAAACTACTAAAGAGATAATGTATTTACAAAAGAAGCATCTGCACAAGACAAGTTTACACTATAATATCCTGTGGCAAAACTATTTACAGAATGCTGGTTAAAACGTTGCTGTGATTACTGTAATTAATAAATGATTGCCATTGTTCAAGAAATACTTCTTGTATAGAGGGCTGATTCCATCTCACATATTTGCAGGCAGTTCATTTATTCACAAGCATCAGATTCCGTCCTTTCCTTTCCTTGACTGCTCCTGTGAATCCAGCAGAGCTTTCTTTTTTTCCAATATTCTACAATGCAACTTCTAGTAGAGATCAGCTCCAGAGTTCATATCGTATTGGATGCAGGCAAAAGGGATATTTTGGAGAGATATTTGATCTATTGTTAGATACGAAAAACTGCGTTGCTAGTGGCAAGAACTGTGATTACATTGCTTTTATTCAAGGAATTGGTGCAAGAGTAATGAGAAGTTAAACATGAACTTAAATTATGTTAGAACAGCATATAATACAATCTGTGCTAGTTGTGTGCACTTGGTGAAGCTAACCCCCCCACCCCCCAAAAAGAGGCTTTTAAAACTGTAGCTGGTAATCTCAATCCCAACAGAATCCAAAATTCGGCTTTTTCCTGGGATCATTTCAGGATTGCTAGTCATAGCAGTAGAAACTTCTTTTAAAAGGGGGTGGGGTGCCCTGCTTTGGCATATTTGCATCAAGTGTTTTAAAGTTTTAATCCCCTTCTTCTTCTCCATTATAGTCCATGCGAATCCTTCTGGGGCTTGTGGGGTGTGTGTGTGTGTGTGTGTTTTAAGACACAGGCACCAAATGTTCAACATAGCTTCTGGTGATACTCCTTACAAAAACTGGCAAGTTTGGTAAAGTTTGGGTCAGAAGGTTCAATTTTATGAGCCCCCCAAATAGCAGAAAAATGCCACAGCTCAGCCATCACTGGCGCTGGGCTTGCATCCATGTCCTGCCCCAGTTTGCAGAAGTGCTGGTCCTGGAATGGAGACAGAGCATCAGCAATGCTGTTATCGAAACTGGTACATGCTGAAGTTTAAACAATATGTTAAACTGCAAATACTGCAAAGCCAATACTCTAAGCAGCTGCATCACTCAAAAGTTTATTGAAGTTTGCCGTTTAGCTACCTGCACCACAGCAATGTTGCCATGCTAGAATATACAGAAACTAAAATGTTCTGTTTTATATGCCAATAAGGGCTTGTTGTTGTTGTTCTTGTTGTTGCACAGAAACCAAAAGCCTCCCTCGAAAGCTGATCAGCACATCCAAGAAGCTTCCCTGCAAGACAGCTAAGCTTCCACCACCCCCTTTCCCCCCCTATAATGTATGGCTGCAAAGGTATACCAGGTGACCATTGTGAAATGTTTTTATTGCAGTCAACATGCACTAAGTGCTTTACGATAAAGGTAAAGATTTACGGTCCCATGGAGTGAAGCCACATCACAATATTTACTAGATGGACTATGTTTTTGAGGTGGTTTGCTATTGCCTTCCCCAGTTGTCTACACTTTACCCCCAGCAAGTTGGGTCTTCGGTTTACCAATCTCGCAGGGTTGTGCCAGGATAAAAGAGGGAACAGAAAGCCTTGCACACTGCTGTTGAGAAGGAAGGGCATAAATTGAGCAGCTATATTATAAGAAAGTTACAACACCTTCCTAAGAGCCAGCATGGTGTACACACACACACACAAGCCTTTGTTGGCATACAAAACAGGACAATATTTTAAAGCAAAACAAGGTTAAGAAATACAGTTAAAATTACTAATTTCCAGTATAAAATTTGCAACAGTTTCACAAAAGAGCACATCAGAGCTGTTCAGGAGATTGGGTATCTTATAACACTCTTGCCGCTGAGAACATTGCAAGAAAATGGAATTCATGTATTTCATGCATATCTTATTGTATTTAGGGCATAGAAACAGAGAATGGTCAAGTGTTTCAACCGTAATCAGATCACATGAACAAACTCTTTTAGAACGTTCCATATTCTTGAATCTTCCCTCCAGCAGAGCTGATGGCAGCACATTACATCTTCTGCGAGTAGCCAAGGCTCTCCCTCTGGGTGGGATTAATCAGCAGACGAAGATATGCTGCCATAATTCCAGCCAGCATTGTGTAGTGCAGTGATGGCGAACCTTTTTGAGACCAAGTGCCCAAATTGCAACCCAAAACCCACTTATGTATTGCAAAGTGCCAACAGGGCGAATTTAACCTGAAGATACTGAGGTTTCAGTTTAGAAAAACGGGTTGGCGAAACCGAGGCATGCGTTACTCTGGAGTAAAGCTTGGTGGTAGTCGGTGGCTTTGCTTTGAAGCAAATCCGCCATGCGAAACTCTTCCAACAGGTGAATCACGACCCTAGGAAGGTTTACTCAGAAGCAAGCCCCATTGCCAGCAACCAAGCTTACTCCCAGGTAAAGGATCACGCTTAAGTTCTTCGCATGAAAATCAGTGGGGTTTAACAGCACTTAACAGGGTTACCTACACTGCCTCCCAAAACTAGGTCTTAGGTTTAATGCTAATAATGTCGAGGCCCAGTGCGGCCCAGAGCCAGCCCTAAAGGAATGGCGTGTTGGGGGGGGGGGGCAACTCTGTTTGCGAGTGCCCACAGAGAGGGCTCTGAGTGCCACCTCTGGCACCCGTGCCATAGGTTCGCCACCACTGGTGTAGTGGTTAAGAGTGGCAGACTCTAATCTGGAGAACAGGGTTTGATTCCCCACATGAGCAGTGGACTGTTATCTGGTGAACTGGATTTGTTTTCCGGCTCCTATGCATGAAGCCGGCCAGTTGGCCTTGGTCTAGTCACAGTTCTCTCCAAACTTTCTCAGCCCCACCTACCTCATAAGGTGCCTGTTGTGGGGTGAGGAAGGGAACGTGATTGTAAGCTGCTTTGAGACTCCTTGTGGTAGAGAAAAGCAGGGTGTAGAAACCAACTCTTCTTTGTCTTCTAAACGGAATTACACTGTTCTGAGTCCATCAAAGTCAGTTGGCTTGGAAGGGTGTTAGCTCTGTTCACAACACCACCTCATGTCTCTTTGGGATTTTGCATGTCCTGTCTCTGCCCCAAACACAGAGCCCGCAACTATGGAGCTGCCGACATTCAGCGTGGCTGACTTTATTATAGGGCCAAAATATCTGCAAGATTAGTCTGCGTGCCAAAATACACCCTCGGCTGCTGGCTGGAGGACACAATGGCATACCACAGGAATTTGTGACATATTAATTCTAGACATATGTTGATTGATTTATAAAAATGAATGTTAAATGATATCCCACTTCCTTACAAAAGAACTCCTATTCAGAATCAAATAAACCTCCCACAATCTCTTGATGCCAACTTAATAAAGAACAGGAAATTGTACTAACCCTGATTGTTTGAAATGCAGAACAAAACTTATTCTGGGAGTCTGCCTGAGGTCTACCACAATCTTAATGGATTCTCAGAGATCCCCAGTACTTTCACTGATACAGTTTTTCTTCTGAGCATAAATTTCTGGGATATATAAATAGAAACATCACTACTACTGTATAGAACCAATGTAAAGTCAGCATTGCCTTAGAAATGGGTTTTCACCAAACTGGGGTCATTAACCCCTCTACAATTTTGGATGTGATTTTTTTTTAAGAAAAAGAGTTTGGATTTATACCTCCCATTTCAGTAATGTAAGGAGATTCAAAAAGGCTTACAAACTCCTGTTCCTTCCTCTTTCCACGACAGACCCCTTGTGAGGTAGGCGGGGCTGCGAAAATTCAGAGAGAACTGTGACTAGTCCAAAGTCACCCAACAGGCTTCATATATGGGAGCAGGGAAACAAACCCAGTTCACCAGATAAGAGTCCGAGGCTCAGACAGTGGGGAATCAAACCCGGTTCTCGAGTTCAGATTTTACCTGCTCTTGACCACTACACCATGATGGCAATGCTGAAGGAGGGAGTGTATTGAAACAGAAAAAACAGATACTTCTAGTGTAGTTTATTGAATATAAAATGGCACAGGTTAACAATATGTGCCATTTACATTTTAATACCACTTTGGAGTCATTTAGAAGCCAGTACTGTATAGCAGTTAGAGCAGAGGTCATAAGAACATAAGAACTAGCCTGCTGGATCAGACCAGAGTCCATCTAGTCCAGCACTCTGCTACTCGCAGTGGCCCACCAGGTGCCTTTGGGAGCTCACGTGCAGGATGTGAAAGCAATGGCCTTCTGCTGCTGCTGCTCCTGAGCACCTGGTCTGCTAAGGTCCCCTAAATGGTGCTTGTGGGTACCATGGTACCTGGAGACATCCTTCCTGGCACACTCCAATCATCTTTTAGAAAATGGTGGGGCCATAAAAAAAAAATTTTTTTGCCCAGCAAGGATTTTGATTGGCTCTGGAGATTTGATTGGCTGTTCTCATTTTTTTTAAAGTTTTTCTTGGGTAGAAGCTACCACCATAGCTCAAGGTTCCTCACTGTGCAGTCATTTTGTGGCTGTGCTCACCAAGCTATGTCAGAACTCCAAAGGTGCCCTTTGGTACAACAAAGGTTTGGGAACTGTGAGACAGGCCCCTTCTGCCGGAATAAATGCACTTTCAATCCACTTTCACAATTGTTTGCAAGTGGATTTTGCTATTCCACATAGTAAAATCCACATGCAAAGCACATTGAAAGTGGACTGACAGTACATAATACTGCATGTGCAGAAGGGGCCTTAGAGTGTCAGCTTAGCAACTGGGAGATCTAGGTTCCAACTAGGTACTACTCTGTCATAGAAGCTTGCTGGGTGACCTTGGACCAGTCACACACTCCCAGCTTAGCCTAGCTCACGGGGTTGTCATAAAGATCAAATGAAAAAGAAGAGGACAATGTAAGCCACTTTGGGTGACCACTGGGGAGAAAAGTGAGGTATAAATGAAGTCAATCACCAAATGTCTAGGAAAGATCTGAAAGTTTCTTTAAATTCTTTAAATTGTTGACAAGGTTATTTCATGGCTGCATGACTCATCAACATTTATCTTCTTTTCTAACCCTTAACCAAGCAAAAACACATCGCACAACCTAATGCAGCTGTACAATTATTAATCAGAAAAATAAAGTCACGCATGAAAAGCAATGTCAAATATGTACTTTTTTTCAGAGCTGAGAGTCCACACCAGGGCTTTCCTTTATTTAATGAATGGCATACCAATTACACAGGTTCTCACAGATCCCCCCCCCCCCCCACAATGAGTTGAATGCATGAGAAACAACAAAAGTCTGTCGTTTTGGTATTCATCAAAGCTTTCTTCCATGTGAGGAAGTGGCTAATTTGTCATTTCACACTCAAAAAGGCGTGAAAAGCAACACAGAGTCGGGGACGGAGGGGGGCTGCCGAGCAGATCATCCCATGATATGTTAGCCTTGTTGGGTCTTGCCTCTGCTGTTTAGAAATGGCTCTGGAGAAGCCAACCTCAGACACAGCTGTCCACTCCTGAAGGATGCCACCATTTAGTAAAACAGCAGAAAAAGTAAAACTGGGGAACATTATTTAAAAAAATACTGTGGTGGATTCTGCATGGCCCAAAAACAGCAGTATGAAAACAGTGTGAAAATGGGGTTTACACTATTTTCACACCGCTGTTTTTGGCCCATGCGGCATCCGCCCGTAAGTCATAAAGCCGCCCACCTCTAACTTATGCATTATTTATACCTGGACTTTGTCTTTGTTTTCGTAAAAATATAACACATTAATTCCCACAATGCACTGCTGTCTCACAAACACACAAGACCTTTGCAACAGGAATGCACATCTGAATTAAAACGGACTTCCAGCATCACTAGGTAGTAACGTCCTTTCTCGGCAGACTTCCTTGAGTTGGCTTTGTCTTCAAGCAACAAATGTAAAATAGCAAAGGAGCTAAATCCATGGAGCCAACAGGAACTCTGGAAGGTGAGTGGATGTTCACAAAAATCCAGATAAGATTCACAAAAACTCAGTTGGTAGCTGTATAGTCCTTCCCACTCACCTCTTAGAAGATTCACGCTTTGGTCTCCTGATTGACTCAGCCTCCAAACTAGTTGTTAATGACATCCTAATGAATAAGACTCTAGGGGTTTTTTCCTATAAAACTATGATTGTGCTTGCTTTTTAGGAGTAAATGAGTGAATTTCAAACACAGGGCCTTATCCAGCCTAGACACACTACTCTTCAGATGAGAACACTGAGAGGATCTTCTGAGAGGATCTGATAACAATCCATGAATGGCATCTCATGCTTGGTGGTCTATCCTGAGACCCTTACTCAGTATCTGTAACTGACCAGGTTAAGTCTTTTGGCCTGGGAGGACCAGAAAAAGGCAATGCCTATCCATTGTGTTGTGCCCTTCAGGGTTCTGGGTTCATTTTCATGTCTTTTTGCAGGAGACTGCTCATTGGTCCAAGGGAGCATGAGTGAACCCTACATACAGACCCACCAGCATTGCAACGTCTGCATCAGGGATCAGTGTTGAGTGCATTTACACACAGACTAGATCGTGCTGGAGGCAGAGGGGGAGATGCATTGTCTGTCTGTGCCTCCATCAAACTATGGAGGGGATGCCTTGTTTTGCCTCTCTCTCATGGACTACCTTTTGCTTTTCTTCATAACTGATCCCCACTCTCTTTTATAAATCCACCCAGCCTGCCTTTAAATGCATCTGTAAGGTAGAACCTAGCAGTTGTTCAATAAGCCTCAGGAAAAGTAGTTTTACAGGGGAAAAAATAGAACAGCTATCTGATCTATGAGATAAATTAACTATTCAGAGCCCAATTTACAAATAAAGCAATCTCAGTTCAAAACTGCACACACAATAAAGCTTGTACAGGTCTTGAAGATATTTCTCATCTGCCAGTGTATTCTCCAGTGGGAGGCGGCGGTGTCTCATATACAATAAGGACTATGTGTAGCCTGGTCTCTGAGGAGCAATGTCAATAGGAAGAGTCGACATGAACCTAACAAAATATTTTCAATAGCAAAACTGTCCCTTCTTTAAATAAAATACACAAACTATGTAGACACAGGCCTGATGTGTTCGTAGACAATTTCGTGGTGTCTCCGATTCCGCTTCTTCTTTATCTCTTGGACGTGTTTCCACTTTGGGCCCCCTTTGTTTCGTGGCCGCTTCTTTTCCCGGTGCCACATCTGCTCACAGTACTCATCCAGGCTGAAGTTGGGGCTGCTGAGAAGTTGGATGTAATCCTTGTATCTCAGCCGTGACTCAGCTAGCAAGTCCCTCACTCGCCCCTCTTCATCTTCTGTTTTCAGAGTGGTTTCCATCTGTCCATTCTCAATGACATTTAAATTTAACTTGACGATAGTTTGGACAAATGTATGTTCCTGCGCTTTACAGTAATATGCTCCTGTGTCTTTCTTCTGCAAGCTGCGGATCAGCAATCCATATTCTGTCTTGATGATTCTTTCATCTGGCTTCAGCTGCAGAATAAAAAAAATATTGTAAAGCTCATGGGTAAATCTAAAAATGTGTATAATTACAGTGAATACTCCAGGTAGGAAAGAAAGTAGGTGGCCTAGGTATATGAATAATGAAGTATGGATCCTCTAAGAACTGGTTTGAAATTGATTGTGGGCATTTTACAGAAAACATCTGCAGCATCACATCTGGCTTGTCGCTTCACTTCAAAGTGCAAGGATAACCCAGCGAAGGATCCATTGGCCCAGGTGGACACTGTGCTGGCATCAGCTGAGATTGGGATTTTATTTAAATGTGAAACTAGAATTCCACACAGGTAAGTATTCCCTTACACACTCAGTGACATACTTAAATCAGAAACAAGAGACTGATCATTTAGAAAAAATGTTCTAGTATGGTTGCCATGATGACAAGTTTGATGCTGGTCACATGATTTTCAAAGAAGAGGAAAGTGAGCAAAATGTTTGCTGCTGCCTCAGAAGGCGAACAGAAGCATCACTGACCTCTTTGTTACTTCTTACCTACAGAATGTGGTGGAGAAACAGAGGTCAATCATTCCATTCCAACTACTAGCTTGGCTTGTATATGATCTGTGCTTGCACAAAGATACCCCACATGCCTCTGAATCTCATAGAAATGGATTTTGAGCCTGTTTACTCACATTCAAATTGTTACCTTGATCTCTTTCTTACTGTTCCAAGATTTCAGTGATTTACTGACTGCTGTTTTATTGTTTCGATTAAGTTTAAATAGTGATTTTTTAGAGCACTCTGTCTTAATGATTTTGCTGTATGCTGTTTGGGAACTCTTTCTTGGAGGGGCAGCATAAAATATTTAAATGCACATTTCACCCATAAGCAGGGATTGCAAAAGGCGGAAAACTTTTAACCATCCTGCTCACGAATGAGTGATTAATATTGCATGTTAAAAGGGTAAATAAGCAACAATCCACTGCCTTGAGTCAGGGTGCCAACACGGTTTGCACCTATCTTTACCTCCAGAAAACAGGATTTCAGGTCAAGTTTCATTGCCTCCTGCTCTCAACTCATTCCTCAAAAAGGCTTTGAACATGACCAGAATGGGAAGGAAACATAATGTGCGCTGGACTGTCTGTTGGTCTGCATTTAATCATCAGGCAAAGATATCCGAACCACCCTCTCTACCAGGGAGATGCAGAAGGGTCCATTTTACGAAAGTGAGAGAGATTTAGAGGAACAGGAAGACAGGAAGTAGGAGACAATTATTCTGTCCCTTCCATTTATTTTAGTATACCATCCTGTGCCCTTTACATCACCATGCCATCTGAAGCCACTCATCTACTATCAACACCCTGACAACTTTACTGCACAGAGAGCTGCCCCAGGGTGGTGATTTTCGAAATCAGTTTTTAAAAATGAACAAACCAATGAAAACATGCCATGGAAATATACTGTTCTTTTTTTCTTTCGCGTTGCGTCCAATCAAGATGAAAAAACAGTATTTTTTAAAGACAATTTTCACGCATTGTGCAATTGAGCAGGTTCTCTTCAAATCTGCTAATACCATGCTCTCAGAATTAACAAGAGGGAACTAAAACCAAATTTTTAAACTGGCATAGAGCAGCAATCACTTCCCAATGTGGCAGCTGGTATTTAATTTTCAGTCATTTCATGTTCATATGATAATTGTAGCATATGAGAAAAGTATCTGCACTTTTTAACTAAAAGGTAAGTACCGTATATACTCATGTATAAGTCGAATTTTTCAGCACATTTTTAATGCTGAAAAAGCTCCCCTCGACTTATATGCGGGTCATTAAAAAAAATTTTGTGTTTTTAATTTGCCGGCCAGCAGGGGGTGCAGTTTCTATGCTAGCGACACCAAAATTGCAGGGTACCCTCAGAAGACACTCCTGATGATACCAGCCAAGTTTGGTAAAGTTTGGTTCAGGGGGTCCAAGGTTATGGACCCCCAAAGGAGGTGCCCCCATCCCCCATTGTTTTCAATGGGAGCTATTAGTAGATGGGGCTATCCTTTTGAGGGTCCATAACTTTGGCCCCTCTGAACCAAACTTCAACAAACCTGGCTGATCTCATCAGGAGAGTCTCTTTATGATACCAGCCAGGATGGTGAAGCTTGGGTTGGGGGATCCAAAGTTATTGATCCCCAAAAGGGTGCCCTATCCCCCATTGTTTACAATGGAAGCTAATAGTAGATTTTCCATTTCTGATAATATCCCTCTTAAAATTTAAGTTGGGTTACATTTGGACATACAGATGTTGATGAGGAATCCAGTTTTGAAGGATTTTAACTCCTGTGTTTTAGCTTGGTTGCTGATTGAGCTAAGGTTTTTGTACTTTTAAAGTTACTGTTGAGACCATATTGTTCTTGTTGACCCTCTTTTCCACTTACAGAGCCAGTTTACTGTTTTTCTTTTAAATAAATATTCAAAAACATTTAACCTACTGATGCCTCAATTGATGTAATTTTATTGGTATCTATTTTTATTTTTGAAATTTACCAGCAGCTGCTGCATTTCCCACCCCCGACTTATACACGAGTCAATAAGTTTTCCCAGTTTTTTGTGGTAAAATTAAGTGCCTCGACTTATATGTAGGTCGATTTATACACGAGTATATACGGTAACTGCCAAAGAATGAGGGGAGAGACTTAAAAATATAACTTAATATAATAATATAAGAAGTTTAAACAAAGAAAAACCATTAAGGCCAGCAACTCTGATCCAGACTGCCTGGAACAAGCAGTAGTCATTCTTCTGGGAAAATGGCTCCCACTCAATGCATGTAAAAATGGCATTTGATGGGAATGTGTGAAGCCTCTATTATTATTTCCACATATTAATCTTACTCGGGGGGGGGGGGGGGGGAGTATAAATTTCACCACAGCAGGATTTTCAGAATACTATCTTACATGCTATTTAGGGTCCTAGAGAAAATGCCAGATTCTGGTTGATTAATGATCCTTCTTCAAATTGCAGTTTAGGGCCTTTTTGTTCTATGCAAATGGATTGTGTTTGCTATAAATTGGCACTGCCTCCTCCCTTCCTTCTCTGGACTTCCAACTGTTTTGAAGCCCGCTGCTATTGTTAAGCTGTTTCTCTTCAACAGCAATTACACCATTTTCACTCCTGGAAATGAAATTTCATCTTATCTCTGAAAGAATGGCTGTTCTAGAATTTCCCACCAACATAAAACACCTTTTAGACTATCCCGAACCGTTTTAAGTTGTAATTAATAGTCCTACCTGCAGATACCCTCGTTGGAACTGCGCTTTAAATTAAGGTGGCTTGTCAGCTTTTCCTGATATATTAATAACATGTTTCTCGTTAAGCACTCAGATGTCCTCATGCCCTTCCTGTCGCCATCTCCTTGCTCCAGTTAGTGAGACGGGGTTACGGCTTATCAACAGGCTATGTAACATTAAGATGGCTAAATTGCACTGGCCTCATTACATTGGCCCAAGGGCACCTATGCCGGTTTCAAATGTCTGTGCATTGGGATGTAAATTTCTCAGACTCACTATGTAGCTTGTTGGATTACTTGGTCATCGATTCAGTTACGCCCTGCTTGCTTTATAGGCAAGGATGCTTGTATTCGCCAGACTGAAATGTCAGGGATATGCAGCACCCACCATGACCTGTACTTGACGGAAAGCTTTGGAAATGAGAGATGTCTCACACAAGGCCTGTAATTACTGTCTATTAAACTGGGCGGCACATGCGTTCAGATTAAAAGATGTTCCTGAAACTAGTGGTTAGTTTGAAACTTAACTGAAGATCAAGATGGAGAGAGGACATTGTTAAAATATCCAGCAGTAAAGACCTGCAGCAGGAGGAAGATTGCCTCAGAATGGCAGCTATTGTAAAAGAAGCACCCAGAGTATCTGGAGGAGCAAACAGAATCTTGAGATGCTGGAAAGTGAAAGATGAAATGCTATACCAGGCAAAAGCAGATCAGCATGATGTAATGGTTAGAGGAGTGGACTATTCTACTTTATTGTATTCACAATTATTACCTGCCCCTTACTACAGTCTCAGGACTAGTTACAATAAAACTTGAGGATGGGGTATGAAGTCTGGAAAAGTGTGCATCGGGGAAGGCTTGTAATTTTGTTGTGCGTGCACAATGACAATACAAGCTTACTATTATGCAACATGTTTCTTGTGGGAGGTCATAGAGTTAGGTTAGTTGGTTGGTCTCCCTATGGGGGCAATAAGAATTAGACTGCTCATAGTTTTCTGGTAGTTTGGATAGGGTTTTGTAGTGTTAGGCCATCCCGGTTATGGAACCTAGGGAAGTCGCCATCTTTTGTTGTCTTGGCTATCAGGTTAATTAATTCTGAGACTTGTTAGTTGTAATGGTTAGGTTTTTATGTACTATGGATTGATATTTTTGGTAGTTGTTAGAATGTTGTGTTATTTGATGTTATGTTATTATTATGCTATGAAACGTAAGATGCTATTATACTGTTACAAATTGTTACTATGCTATTATGCTGATATGTGTTAGCTGTTAACCTGAGATGTTGGACCAGTGTTAGGATTTGTTGTAATTGACGTTGCTTTATGCCTACTGTATTAATATGCTGTTGTTATTTACTTTGTTGCACGCCACCCTGAGCCCTTTGGGGGAGGACAGTATATAAATTAAAAGTCAAATCAAATCAAGTCAAGACATTAAAATCATGACAGTAAAAACACAATAAAACACAATAAGAAACCCATTCTAAAAACCCCTTTCTAAAAACTCAATAAAATTCCATTTTAAAAAACACAATAAAAACCAATTTTAAAAATCCCCATTTTAAAAACAGTCTAAAATCTCCCACCAGGTGGTAGCTGGATAGATCCAAAGATGGTTCCTTTAAGCGTGATGATGCCACTGCCTCCTTTAACCTTCCCGGGAAAACTCCCTGCTGGAGGGAGAGATTGATTATTTCAAACAGGGAGCCTTCACCAGCCATGATGGGCATGGATCAAGGGGGCAGGTGGTAGGTTTCACAGCTGCAAGTATTCTGTCGACATCAGCTTGGGAGAGCAAACTAAGGTGGTCCAATAATTAATGTATCGAATGTTGCTGGGAGGTCACAGTGTAGTGCCAAGGCTTTATTTGCAAAAAAAGAGCTCGCAACAGCCTCACATCCAATAGCAGAATCACTAACATTTTTTACCCCCGAATTAGCTTCTGCGATTTGACAAGATTGGGCTATACCATGTTGCTTTCTCTCCCCCATTGTGCTACTTCAGTTTTAATATCATTCCCCATAAATTAGTTCAATTGTCAGAACGAACAGGTTATTTTATTATTAACAAGTGCTGTCAGCCCGCTTGGAGTTTTTCAGAGGTTGGTCCCTACTCTGAAGAGCTGACAATCTAAAATCTGTTATAGAGGAGACAGCGACAGCATGGGAGGAGAGGAGAGAATGTGTACTTGTTCCAGACACTCCTGTTTAGGTCTAATACAGTTCTGTCAAAAGTTTGCACAGGGGTTGGACGAACTTAAAGGGAAGACATTGTAAAGGCTTTCTGGGAAGCTGTTTTAGGCATAAAAGGCAGCAAGGGAGAAACTGCAGAGTCATTTGAAGGAGAAGAATAGATCCCAGCAGCTGATGGTGAGTTAGGCTTGGAGAAAGGGGCTGTCCTAAGACCACTTACTCATAACTAATAGCTCTCTGGCTTGGCTCACTTGCTGTGCCCTTTATCCCTACAGCAAGGCTCTAGTGGCACTAGACAGTCCCTTTGAAGGACAGACAGTGTCACTAGATGCCAACAGACAGAAGCCAGCATGGCAAGAAGCACAGAGTGCAGGAGAATCAAGCCTCCAACATGGATGCTTCATAGATCACAGCACCATCCTCACTTATACAGTCAGAATATTCACAGTATTCAAAAATGTAGCATCGTAGTTAAAGTTCTACTCTTTTTTAATGCGGGATGAAATAACACATGTGCCTTTCTAGAAAACTTCAGAAGGAAGATGTTCTACAGGCATGAAGACGACTACATTAAATGTATTCACGGTGGGGAGACTACACACTGTTTCTTTATGCAAAAACGTGTGGACAATTCCCTCGCCCCCTTGACAATACACAGAGCTCTGTCAGCTACCCTGTAAATGGAGGCCACAGCTGTTGGAGCGTGCCAGCCTACCAACTGGAGCAGTCAATTGTGAGAACCTCTAAAGCGTCCACTTCCCCCTCCCAGCTACACACGAAAGGATCCTATTGTAAGAGCCAGAAAGAGCAGGCCTCTCAGGATGAGAACTCCCTCACACACGGACACAAATGCCATCTTTGACAACTTTGGGTTGGGAAATCCTGGGAGGGGCAAGGGTTACAGAGGGACCTAACTGAGTGTTGGGGTTTTGCAAGCGTCTGTCACAACTCAGTCATAAAAGGGTTAACTGTTTGTATGTAAACAAATTTCTGAAGTCACTGTTTATGACCTGGTCCATTGATTGGCTATTGATCAGTCAGATAGGCATTGCTTAAATGTTAATGACACATACATCTTTGTTTCTTTGTTTGAGCAGACATGACACCACCACCACCACCACCACCACCACGAGCATGCGACAGCAGATAGGTACCAAGGTGTAACCAAATGCACAGTAATGTAGATGTGTAACAGGAAAGAAAGGATTTCTTATTTTATCTCCATGTAGCCTTCCCTTTATAGTTAGTAAACTCACATATAAAAAGCAACTCATACATATATCCAACACTGAGGCAGATTCCGCATGGGCCAAAAACAGTGGTGTGAAAACGGTGTGAAAATGGTGTAAACCCTTTTACCCTGTTTTAAAACATTTTACTCCATTTTCACACCACTGTTTTTGGCCCATGCGGAATCCGCCTAATGCCATAGAGTTCATGCAACAAAACTGGCACTTTTTCCAAGAGAACTGATCTCTGGTGTCTGGACAACTGAAGTTGTGATTGATTGATTGATTGATTGATTGATTGATTGATTGATTGATTGATTGATTGATTGATTGATTGATTGATTGATTGATTGATTGATTGATTGATTGACTGACTGACTGATTGACAATTTATTTGATTTAATACCCCACCCTCCTCAGACTATTCTGGGCTCAGGAGTGCTCAATAATTTTCTTTGTTAAGCAGTGCTCAATAATTTCCTTTGCTGGCTTGTCAGAATATTGACCAAGACTTTCACGTGGCTTTCACAATGCAACCCCAGCACAGACAATAATCTCAAGATGGGAAGTCCTATGTAATTTCTCCTTGTCGGGTTGCTCATATAATCTAGAGAGTTGTTGTTGTTATCATCCTAACCTCCCTGCCCTTAGTTATATTCTCCTCCCTATTTCCTCATCTATTTACTCTGTCATCAACATCCTGGTTTGAGTACAAATAGAACACATTAAATTGCACTTCTGCAACTCAGAAATGGAGAGACCCCGTAGCACAGTAAGGGAACTCTTGGACAGGAATGTGCAGCTTGTTGTGTGTGTGCACACTCCCCCTAATTGCACAAACTGCACAGCAAAAGGATTCCTGGTTTGGGAAGCCTTGATTCCAGTTCCAATGTGACGTTGCCTATCTATCTGTGGGGCTGAGAGAGTTCTGAGAGAACTGTGGCTGGCTCAGATTAGAGTCCATCTGCTGTTAGCCAGGACATCCTGCTCACTCTCATTCTGTGCAGTATGAAGAACCTTTTTTTTTTTTTTTTACCCAGCTGGAATGCATTGCACCAAGTATTCCCTTTTGAAACTGGGCTACAGTTAGCTTACAAGTATCATGCATCACAATGCAATCTAAATGCAAAGACCAACCCATTTAGATCCGCTGTAAAAGCTGGTGAGCCATTTTTTCAGTACTGAAAGGACAGAAATGCCTCCAGGCAGTGAAAAAAGCAACAGAAAATTCCAAAGTGCAAGGGAATCAGGCTAGGTCAGTCCCGCTTGTCGTTTCTTAATGGTGTGTTTAGAAAACTTCCATCACTACAAATAATGCATACCAGCTCCTTCACAGTTAAAAGCTTGCACCTGTCCTTGAGAAAAGTGGGGGCTTCAAAGCTTATTTTTCCTATTAATGAACAAGGGTGAAAGCACAAAAAAGGGTAAAGGTGAATTCACTCAGGGAAAAAAAATTGATGGCGTCTCTCTTTCTCTTTGAGGGAGAGCTGTATTGCTTCCATCTCTGAAATGATACAAAATGACCATCTATTCCTGAGCTGTAAATAGATAGCCACGTTGGGCCATTATCGACTTTAAAAATGACTATTACTTCTAAGCCTCTGCATTGCATTTCACATTGCACAGAGCACTTCACAAATTTTATCAGTACTCCTTGTAACAACCCTGAAAGGGACATCTCTACACTGTAGATTTGGTGCAGGGGGGAGGTCGACCGGGGGGGGGGGGTCAAGAGGAAGAGCAAGATAGCACAGGAGGCAGCAGGGCCAACCACAAAAATCTCAGGGAGTGAGATTAAGCATAATGCTAACAGTAACCCTTCAACATTTCAAGCAGGAGGTTAATTTAACAGGACGCCTTTTTCTCTGCATAGTCGATCAGATCTTCAATCAGAAGATGAGCAAGAGCCTCACCTGGCTGCACCCACTTTCTAAAAATGCTTGCGGGGACCAGGAAAGGTGCTGCCATGATGGTGCCCACTGATACCACATGGAGACCCCTGCCCTTATAAAAATGTCTTACACAAATTTGTGCTTTTTTATTTGTGTGTGTGTGTGTGTGTGTATGTGTACTAGCATATATGTACTAGCAACAGATCAGTTGCTTGTGCGTGTGCTTCTCCTGAGGAAGACTACAATGAAAACGTTCTTGAAAATGCGCGAGTCGTTTGGGAAGTATTTTCTATATGGAGAATGATCATCCTTAAGATATTGAAAAAATGAACTATTTTCGTTTTAGATTATTTGCAAAAATGTGCACGGAGATATCATATTAGATTTTGAAGATATGGATTACATATCTCAAAAATGAATTTTTGTTTTTGAAAAAATATTTATACTTGTGTTTCAAAAAACTGGATGTACAATAATTACTTGTGTTTCAAAAAACTGGATGTACAATCATTAGATTCAGTAACTGGACAATAAAAATAGTATATATAAATATATTTATTGAATACATTGATCCTCCGTCTTTCAGTGTGTGACGCGCAAATCTGTTGCTAGCACGCACACACACACACACACACACGCACACGCATATATGCTCCCCTTTGTTTCTTAATGGTACATGTGGGGGGGAAAACCCCTATTCTTCCTTTCAGGTTTACAGGGTAGCTTGCCTGGCTCTGATTCACTTCCTTTTGCCACACCATACCTATGGAACACATGCACTGTCATTTCCAGTATATGGCTTATTATATTCCCATTGGCATCACTCTTGTCCCAGGAGGTGGGAACCCATTTCATTTAACCAGAAAGTCAGAGTATTTCCTGGTCTCGACTCCTCCTGCATATGGGATGCAGCACAGAGGAATGAATAAACTGGGAGTGTGGGATGCTGGAAACTTCAGTCCATCAAAGCTTATATGTAAGAGATGTTACTGATATTAATTCAACTCTCCCTCTCTTGCGTCATTTCTACATCAAGCTAGTGACTAATCTAGAAATACACAGGAACAAACCCGCCCAACTGTGTGAGCAAGACTAAACTGAAAGTGCTCAGCATTGACACCTGACCCTTAAAAAAAAGCTTCAAGCTGCCAGGAGCTCTAGTCCTGCTGTCAGCAGAATGACCTGGTGACAACTCCAGTACCACCGGAGATCCTGTTCCCTCCCCACACCCTGTTCTTACTGGAAGTGGGATTCCAAAGCGTGACCTTAAAGGTGACGAACAGGAGGCATCCTGCTGTGACAACTGCCTGCTAACCTAATCTGGATTTTGCCCTCTCTTCACCTGAGGAAACTGTACTGCGTGTGACAATTCAACACCCCCACCCCTCCTCCATTTCACTACTAGTGTTTTAAAAAAAATCTGCTGAAAACATTTCAGCCATTACGACACTTGTATGGAAAACATTTTGGGTACAGCGTGACTCTCTCTAAGTGAAGCAACATCTGCGTCCTAAAATATTGTCACAAGGCAGAAAAAGCAAAGAGACGTGTCTCTTTAGAGTGGGGAGAGAGAGAGAGAGAGAGAGGGAGAGAGAGAGAGAGAGAGAGAGAGAGAGAGAGAGAGAGAGAGAGAAGGGGGGTTGCAGTATAAGCTAATGGGAAGTATGGCTGCAGCAGATATGGAACAGGTAAACAGCATGATGCACGATAACATTGATTCTCCCATTCCAGTGTAATCTTTTCTGTACTAGACCGTACAATTTCATATTGATCTACTTGATGCAGACCACTGCAACAGAATACATAGAACTACTACAGATGTACCATGGAGCAGAATGGAGCAAGAAACTTTTTGAAAGCTTTTTAAGTTATACACATACATCTGGTTTTATTTAAACCATTTATTTGTTTGTTTATGTAGCCCACTGTTATTCCTCCCTTCTTACAAGAAGCTCAGGGCAGCATAAAGGAATTCCTTCCTATTTTATAACTAAAAACACCTTGTTAGGTAAGGCATGGCAGTTACTGGCTGAAGGTTGCCCAGTGACCTTCAGGGCTGAATGTTTCGAAACCAGTATTTTGAATTCTGATGGTGTGGTTAGTTTAACTCTCCTGTTTTTCTATGACAACTTTTATTACAGTCCAAAGACTAATTTACAAAAGAATTAAATAAGAATAAAATTGCATTAACAAAAACGATAAATTGTTTTCATACAGTATGAAATCGAAATAAGCAATATAAAATATAAAACATTACATTAATAAGCTAAAACTATAAATGTATATCTTCATTATCTAATTCTTGATGCTTCAGATAGAAATTTTGCCACAGCTAAGGTTGACTTATTTTACCAAAATCAGTTCAGAGATATTTTACCAAAATATTTTTACCAGAGATATTTTACCAAAAGAAGTTCAGAACATAAAGATCTTTCGTTTATCCCAGGGGTAGGGAACCTGCGGCTCTCCAGATGTTTAGGAACTACAATTCCAATCAGCCCCTAACAGCATGGCCAATTGGCCATGCTGACAGAGGCTGATGGGAATTGTAGTTCCTGAACATTTGGAGAGTCGCAGGTTCCCTACCCCTGGTTTATCCAATGCAGTATCAATTTCACACGAGGCAGATTATACCGAGGACATTTAAGCAAGATGTGTAACACCATTTCAATATCATTATTAATACATGGACATAACCCGTATTCAAAGGGAATTCCCATCAGCTGACCATGCAACACGTCTGATTCCAGAACATTTAATCTTGCTCTGGAAAACAAGTTCCTATAGCGAGCAATAGTTGGATTATTTAAATAGCTTTGTAGCTTAAAATGGGTTGGGATATTCCAACCCAAATAATATTGTATTGTCGAAGGCTTTCACGGCCGGAATCACTTGGGTGCTGTGTGGTTTCCGGGCTGTATGGCCGTGTTCTAGCAGCATTCTCTCCTGACGTTTCGCCTGCATCTGTGGCTGGCATCTTCAGAGGAAGATGCCAATACAGATGCAGAAAATATCAGGAGAGAATGCTGCTAGAACACGGCCATACAGCCCGGAAACAACACAGCACCCAAATAATATTGAATGCTTGTAGTCGACCTGTGGTCAGGCATTAAAGCGAAGGGCGAAGACGCGGAGATAACATCTGGTGGAGATCGCCAGCAGCGGGAGCCCGGAGGTCCGTGTTCCTAGCGAGTCTCCCGTCTGCCGGTTCACAGCATGCCTTCATTGTTACTCTATCCGAGGCGTGTAGGAGGGAGGACCGGGGGGAGTTCGGGAAGAAACGGGAGGTCGGGGGGGGAATCATCATGCTTGATACATGATCTCATCTGGCTACGTTAGCGGAGAAAGGCGTACGCGTCACAGGCTAATCCTCACACAGAACAGGATCGTTGTCCCTGCGCCCGGTGATTGAAACCAGACAGTTCATGACCCGTGACTCATGGGGGGGATGAGGAGTGGGGAGTCACGTCGGCAACCGGCAAGGCATAAGAGTCCCGTTAGAAAATTACGCGTTCTACCGCGAGCACCTTTGGGTGCGGCAGTGCACTACTGCATCTCCTCCTTTTTTACATTTTAGAAAAGGGGGGGCGAAAATACTAAAGGGCGATTTAAAAGGACGCTTATCTCCTCCGCCGTTTGGTCAAATGACAAAGCTGCTTGTATAACATTAGAACAGCTGCGCGGGGTAAAAGAAGTTCGAGGGGTTTCTTTACGTTACAGAGCAATATTAGACACGCATTGAAGGCAGAGCAAGATCCGATGCTTGAGGGCTTTAAATTAGAAAAGCCAATGCAGAAGTGTACAGTAGCTCTCAACCGTCACTCCCGGCAGCCGAAGCTCCAGAGGGCTGACCACCAATAGGGCAAAACATCGCCCATCCAGATTAGATTACAGCTAGTACGGCTCACGCACTTTCATGTGATTCAACGGGTAATTATCAGAAAGATTAACATAACACCTATTATCTACGTTCTCACAACCTTGGTGGTCTTAACGAAGGCAACAGAGTAATCAATAGCGTGACACACTGCGATTGTCTGAGGTCGCTTGGCGAAGTTCCTGTAACAGGAGGCCAGAACTGCATCCAGAGCCCGGTGGAGGTAGAAGTTGATGGACTTAGCATGGGAGCACAGGACCAGCCGGCCAAGTAGTCTTAACATTGTAAGAAGCGAGTCGGGGGACTCCCCCACTAGGGAAGTTCGCGAGGGAGGCGAACTCAGCGAGGAGGAGGGCGACCAGCGTCGCTCCGACAGGAGGGTCGAAGAGCAGAAGCCCGGGCGGCGGCCCGGCGTCCGGGCTCCGGAGGTGGGCCAGCCTGAGAGTAGAGACTGATGGTGAGGCTGACTAGAGAGCAACAAAGAGTTCCCGGCAGAGAAGTCGGGGCGGGGATTACTAATTAAAGCGTTCTCTCCCCGCAGGTCCAGAACCAGCCCTGGGGAGCAGGATGTTTCCGAACATGGGGGGAATGTCCTCCGATGTTTGTGCCAGTTCCAACTGGCGGGCGATGGAATGGGCCCGGGTTGCGGTTCCAACAGCTGCTGCGCCGGTGATGCGAAGCGCCAGGTGTTAGAAGTGCGTGGTTAGCGGTGACAGTCTTGGTAGTGACAGCAAAGGGGAAAGCGCCAGCCCGGAGGGTTTGGACGAATGGCGGAGTCCCCGATGCGGCGCTTCATAGAGTTACCTGATGGATAGAAGGCATTCATGAAGGGGCTTAGCCCAGACTCCTTCTGCTAAGGAAGTCTCCAGGCTTGCAGGCAGGGAGCAGGCAGGAGCTTATGGGCTCCGACTCTAGGTACTGGCCCAGGCAGAAGGATGGGGAAGGCGTTGGCAGCGGCAGCAAACTGCTCCCAGATGTTGGTCGTGGTGGAGAGCTTCTGCCGTCAGGAATTTGCCACGGTCGCCATCGGCAGGAAGGCAGCAGAGCGAGCTGTAAAGGATGGTGGCCGCCGAGTTAAGCGGTGATGATCATAAAGAAGGCGGCACAGAAGGTTCTCGGGATTTATCTTTCGGGGAATAGTGAGATGCTTGCTGAAGCGCAGCGAACTCCTAGGAGGCCTTGGCTGGTGTTGGTAAAGCACTTGGCGATCTCTCCCAGGTCATTGGTCTTTTGGGCATTGGCGTGGCGTTCCTGTGTTAGAGATCGCTGGGGCGGGATCCCTCTAGGGATATCGTTTCCATCTCCGGGATGGGGTTTGGTTTCCTCCCTGGCGCCATTCCATGGGATTTGTGGCCTGTCATAGGCGGAGAATGTCCAGTCCCACAGGCCACCATGTAGGAAGAGAGGACTGAAACACCCCTTTTCCCAGGTTACGGGGGGGGGGGCAGGGTCCATATGAGCTCAGTTCTAAAAGCGGATGTGCGGAGAGATGCGGGATCCCGGAAGTTTGAGTGTTTAGAATTTAATATAAGAAGGAAGAAGGATTGTTTTGCGGCCTGTGAAGGTTGCTTTTAATGCAATCCTCTTTTGCAGCCTGTGAAGGTTGCTTTTAATGCAATCCTCCTGGGGGCCGCCTACTCCTCTTTCTTTAGTTGTTTGACAGGGAGGGCAGGAGGTAGGCGACCCTGGTGGGAATTGGCTTCAGAGCGTCATCAGGGTGCGTCAAGGCGAGGGTCGAGCTTCCGAGAGGAGAGGAACGAAGAAGCCCGAGTCCTGAGGGATTGTGGGTATGCATGCTTAATCAAGCAAGCACAAAGGGGGGCTTTGGAAGCTTACACCTTTTGGGGGGATGGGTTCGCATCCGGGGAAGTGAAGCAATCGGAGGCAATTAGAGTGATTCCTAAGCACACACAAAGGAAAGAGAGGAGGTTCTTTGCAAGTGAGTTGCACTTACGTGACCTTGGTGGCTAATGCAGGAAGCTGGATCGTGCTAAAATTTTTGACGGCCGAATTATCTTGAGGAATTGCAGTCCGCCGAGGAACACCGGCTCCTTAAGGGGAAGTTTATCTCGCCTGGCACTTTAATAACATGGTTTACTGATAAAGTTGCCAGGCGCTGGGCAGCATAACAAGCGGGTTTGGGGTATTAGGGAGACATAATGGCGGCAGCCCTTTTAAACTGGGGCCTGTCTCTGACGGTTGCTGCGGTATCAGAGAGGCGGGCCAGATTTTTTAATCAGGGAGGGCCAGTCAGCCAATTGGCCCTCCGCCTCTCTACTGAGTCGAAGAACAGAAAGAGAAAAGGAGGGGAGAGGAAACAGTTTCCTTACGGAGATAGAGAATAGAACGCTATGAAGTCACAGTTGCGGGAATCAATGCAGTCTGTGATGGCCTTACCCGTCCCAGACCAAAGTCGTTTTGACCCTGACTCCTTGAGAGTCCCTTCCCCAGAGATTGGCGGCGTGGATGTCACAAAGACGATGGGAAGCGGACTGCTTGAGCTGCCGCTAGAGCCCTGGGCATTGACAGTGACGCGGAAGCGGATGCTCCGTCTACGCGGTTTTGTCTCCACCCAGATGTCGCGGGCAAGCCTCCGATTGCGGCCACTGGTCCGGGAACCCGCTCGGCTGCTCTGATGGCGGTAACATCATGGCGCCGGTGTCCACCCAGGCCCTTGAACTTACATCCTTCTATGGCGAGCTCAGGTATGGGCGGGAAGCTCCCGATAGGCGTCTCCACCGCGGCTGGCGGTGGTGTAGGCTGCATGCCATATTGGCTGCGCACTGGGGCTCATGCTTAGCCTTTATTAAGGTCGAAGCAGCGGAGCTCTGCGCATGGCGCTAAAGAGAATCCAGCTGAGAGCGCAGCTGGCTCCGGCGAAGGCAACTCGCTGTGGGATGTTTGTCCAGACTTGGAGATGGATGGGTCCTTAGTGCGTGGAGTTCGATCACTCCGGGGACGATGAACAGTCCCTGTTCAAGCGGCAGAGGCGCTTTGGCAGCACCAGCTAATAGTCCCGGTTTAAAGGGATGGGCTCGTCGTTACTGGGTTGGGGGCGACAAGAACCTCGATATGGGGAACTTAAAGGAGATGGGCCCAGGAATTGCATGCGAGCGAGATACCACGAGAGGGGGGCGGTTTTGGCAGGGGCCTTGGTGTTTGGGTCTGCTCCTAATTACTCTCCTCCTTGGTCCCTGGAGCTGGGGAAACGCCCGGGAAGCGGGAGTTTCCCGTGAGCGAGTCGTTTCTCCAGTGGAAGCCTTTTTGGCAACGCGTTATTAGGCACCGGGTTTTGGGTAGGCCTTCTCCTCCTGGGGAGGACCCTCCTCCATCCGGGGTTGTAGGCCCCCACCGGGCTGCCTACACTCCCGCCCGGAAGAGTGTGTCGGATCTGCGCCCAGTTCAAAGCAGTCATCCTGAGACTGCCTCGCGCCCGATGGAGAGTGCTGCGGCGAAGGAGGCTAGCTTGGTTTCAGGGCGGAGGATCCGATGTCCTTCTGGCGGAAGCCTTAAGCATGTCGGCCAGTTCAGGATTTTTTTGCCCAGGCCCGTGATTGCCCTCGCGGCACTCCGTGGGGAGCGTTCTGCTCCTTTGCTTGGCGCATGAGGAGCTCGTTTTGGGCCTCCTCGGCTATCTACCTGCCTCTTAGGCGCTTCCTGGAGCCTGTTCGGCTTCGGCATAGAGGCTCTTAGGGCTTTTGCGGATGGAGGAGAAAACTCTGGGATTGGCTGGCGGCGTTGGGGACCTTAACAAATGCCTTATAGAACACTCAGAGGCGACCGTAAGGGTGGCCTCCTGAGAGCAGTGACATAATCTGATGATCGTTAGGGTTGGCGAAACGCATCGAAGCCCATAAAGCTCTGTGGCGGTGTAGAAATGCGCCAGAAGGTGGCTGCTCTGTTGAAGCTACTGCTGGTGGAACTCCACTTTTCCCAGACCACAAATTGTGCAGGGCTCCAGGAGCATCACGAGAAAGGTGGTCTTCCAGTCGTCTGGAAACCATTAGGTGGTTCCTTTGCGATGGCCTCCCGGCATGCCTCTCGCGTAGGGGCTAGTCACTCCCTCGATCCCGCGTGCTTCGCGAAGACTCGAGTAAAGAGGATGTTATAGCAAAGAGGCGGTGCTCGACAACCTTTCCGCCGAATGGCGCCACCCTCCCTTTCGAGTATCTGTGAAATTAGGACGGGGCTGACAATGCAAAAGAATCGGCATCGTCTTCCGTCAGGGTTTCTTTCTTCTGCAGATCCGTTGGCTAATCGTTCTGCGAGAGTTTCTGAAACCAGCGCCATTAATGGCTGGCGCTAGTCGGAGATGCAGTGGCTTCGGAGAAAATGAAAGGCGAACGACGCAGGGGGAGGGGGCGGCTGAGCGGGCGGGAGGAAGTTGAAATGGGTGAAGAACAAGGGGGCAGAAGGAGGACAAGAGGCGTCCCAATTTAGTAGGTAGAGAAAATTCCGGGAGTTGAAGTGAAGGTGAAAGATCGAAAGGAGGAAGTGACCTACAGCTAAAGGGGCCATTAGGTCATGCAGGCTGATGGCGACAAAACATTGTCTCCGCGTCAGTATGGCGACATCGGCGCGCGAGGCTCTGTGCGAAGAGTCGCCCGATGTTTTCCCAGTCCTTAAGATTCCAATGTCCCCCCTCTGGGTACCCATGGACACTGAGCTTCAATCTCCTCCTGAAAAAACCAATTTCGCGCAGCTCCAACTTCTCTTCACGGGGACCCTGCCGCATTTCGCTAATGCGGCTTTTCCAGTTCGATCCAGCGTGCTTGTCATAAGCCCTGCTTTTGCAAGCTCCATTACTCACCGGTGTTCCGATGCGGACGAGAGAGTGTCCTGGGGACCAGGCGATGATCTCTGGATGCGCCCGATCCGAGAGGACAGAAGCGATGCGAAAGCGGTGGTCCCACTGGATCGCGCCGATCCAGCGGACTTCGGTATCAGCGATGCCCTTCTGGCCAAAGCTGACGGTGAGCGGGCAAGGGTGGAGGTTCGAGGATTCGGGTTTACGGCACCAGCTTGTAGTCGACCGCACGCGGTCGAAGCGTACAAAGCGAGAGCGAGAAGAGCCCGGAGATAACATCTGGTGGAGATCGCCAGCAGCGGAGACCGGAGGTCCGTGTTTCCCGGCTTGAGTCTCCCGTCTGCCGGTTTTCCTGGCACCTTTTATTGTTACTCTACTTCGAGTGGCGTGTAGGAGGGGAGGACGGGGGAGTTCAGGGAGAAGCGAGGCCGGGAGGAGTCGAAGGTGGAGATCAATCATGTGATGCATGATCTCTCATCTGGCTACGTCTTGAGGAGAGGGCGTGCTGGCGTCTGAGCCTAATCCTCACCTGGGGGGCAGGATAAAACATTGTCCCTGCGCCCGGTGATTGAGGCAGACAGTTCATTACCCGTGACTCATTGGGGGGGGATGAGGAGTGGGGAGGTCGCGATCGACCGGCAAAGGCGCAGCGAGTCCGTTAAGCGTCCCAAGCGTTCTACCGCGGCGCTGCTGGGTGAAGCGGTGCACCTACTACAGTAATAGAGTAATATTAGTAACTAGCACATGACTTTAAATCTGCATATGAACCATCTTTAAATCTTGGGTAAACAGATTTTATGACCTAAATAGGATTTTAAAAATTGGGCAAGAGAGGCCATACTTAGTAACTTTCTTTTCTATTGTTTTTCGCCAATTGCTAGAGAAGACCGCCAATGCCATATATTTAAGGTGACCAGATTGTCACCTTTTAAAACCAGGACCAGGGTGGGCGGGCGCACGCACAGCCGCAGGAGCGCACTGCCTTTTGGGGCGCTCCCCGGTTTCCCGCCCTGTGAGGTGACGTCAATCCACTGGTGTAACTTGTTCTAATGAATGTCCTCTTTTTTTTATGAAGACACAGCCATTTTGGTATTTTTCTCTTTATTGTGGGGTTATTATTTCATCTTATTTACTGGAATTTGGGCATTGATAATTGGGTTAGAGTTTATAGAGGAACTTGCAAATTCAATAAGTTGCAACTCATCATGAGCATTGCCCTGTAGAGAGGTGTCTATATCTCCTACATGTTGGGCAACGGTTATAACCTGAGCTTCACTTATCAGAAAATTCTTGTGATTTCTCAGGTCCTCAAATTCTGTAGATGGTACTATGTCTGTCCATTCCAACTTTGGTTGTTCTGTTCTTAAAACGGAGGGAATATATAGATGGGATAATTCAGCCAGAATATATAGATGGGATAATTCAGCCAGTTCCTGCACCCATGTTTTCTCGTTATGAAATTTCCTGCTAGACTGAACTCAATTGGACCATCTATCTATTTCCATTTCTATGGTCAGGTTACAGCTTGGGTGTTGAGCTATTTGTATCGATATCAGATCATCCCAATTGTTTATACAGTCTGTTTTAATTGTGGTCTGCTTTTTTGATGTTGAAGACCTTTTAATCTTCATAAGTTCCTGCTTTAGCATTTCTAGTCTATAATTCCCTTTTGTCTTCTGCTGGTAGAGATAGAAAGGATTCTTTAAGGTTTTCCTCTAATATTTGGTTATCAGTAGTTTCCATTGGAGAACTCATATTATGAGTATCCAAGAATTTCTTCTGACCTGTAGAATCAGACATTCCTTTATTTTGCTCCAAGGGATTAATTTGAGATTTGACCGCTCAGGGGTCACAGGGCAGTGTGGGCGTGTCCTTCCAGCTGCCCGGAGCTGCAGAGGAAGGCAAGGCAAGTCCCTCGCAGATGCTGGAGGGGCCAAAAGCAGCGGCCTCAGTCTGGTGCGGTGTTTTAACTGTCCCTAGGGCGCTGTTTTCCACCCATGCGGAAACAGCCTCAGTCTTTATCCATTAGAACTTCAAAACGATTGGCAGTATTTACTTGAATAAAATCCATTATTTTTTATTGTTTAGCAAGGGACAGGGAGTTTTCTTCCAACTCCCTCAACATTTTTTACCACTCATAATTAAAAGTTACAGCCCCAAAGATTCCTCAATACTATCAAATAGTTAACTTATCAACTTGGGAACATAAACAATGACATAAAGAATGAAATTAATCAAGCCTTAGCAGAGCGCTTTTTGCCAGCTGCTTTCGAAGTTAATGGAGTTAGCGAAAGGAGCTTGCTTATATAAGTTCTGCCTGCTGCGCTGCCACCAATAATGTGCTGCCCTATATGGCCCACTCGTACTTAGTTTTTTCCCACCACGGTCACCACCCTGACTGGGGAACACAGACTACACTGAACAAATAAAAGACTGGAGAGGTTTTTATAGAATAAAACTTAGAACTTTTATTGTATGAAAACTTAACCTAAAGAGGCTTCTCGGGTAGAAGCTGGAAATTAATAATAAAAGCGTGTTTGGTTTGCAGAGAGTTCGCTTAAACCGCGGTTACAGAGTCAGTTTGTCTTAAGCTTAGCGGTTGCAGAGAAATATTTGTTTTAAACTGAGCAGTTTCAGGCACTTCACTTAAGGTTTGCTTTTCCTAAAGATGTTTTCTCCAAAAGATGTTGTATGGAGAATTCCGCACTCCCTCCTTAAAACGAAACCTCTCAGTCCGCTGTTTCCTCCCTCACAAAAATCAATCGACACTCAGTCTCTTAAGCCTGTGGAGATTTCAGACGCCACAGCCTCCCTCTCCCACAATCCTACAACTTGGCTTCTCTGCCACAGGATTTGGGCCTCCCAAGACTGATGTTAATGTGTAGGACAGGCTCTCTGACTGTTAGAGGTTTCCCTCACAGACAAAACAAAACAAAACACCTGAGGGCGGACACACGCCTCCAAACTCAAGAATTATTAGGGGACTCAAACAGCTACCTCGGCTATTGCTCCAGCCCCACAGCAGTAAACTTAGCTGATTCACCTCACTCTGTCTCCAAAAGAGTACCCGAGAGCACAGATGCTCACACAGAGGCAAACAGTCCAGGGACTCCAAAAAGAAGAACCCCTCAGCTCTAGCACTGACAGTTTATGTAGACTCTGCCTTTTTCCCTCTGGCCAATCAGGGCTGGCCAGGGCTTAACTCTTAAAGGGGCGGGTCCACCCTGTAACCTGAATGCAGGCTAAGTGTATTCGTCACAACAGGCATCCTCCATTAGACCATCAGACATTTCGAGCACATTCCCCCTCCTGTTTTTCTCTCCTGTAAGGAGTCTAAAAGCAGCTTACAAACCACTTCTTTTCCTCTCACCACAGCAGACACCTTGTGAGGGTCTTGGAGCTGAGAAATTCTGAGAAAACTGTGACTAGCCCAAGGATACCCAGGTTCACCAGACAAGCATCCCCTGCTTATGTAGAAGAGCATGGAATTCAATCTGCTTCTTCAGATTGGAGTCTACCACTTTTAACCACTACACTACGCTGGTGTCAGGATGCTCTTGCTGGGAGGGGGAAAATGTCTGGGAGTGCTTTTGCTTTTGCAGGTGCATTGCTATCGACAGTTCTGGCCTTGGAGTTCTGCGTCTGGGAAGGGCCTCCAGGCTGGACACTTCTGACTCTCTCTGTTCCCATGTGGGGGTGGGGATTATGCTATCCATATTATCAACTGCTTGGTGCCTTTTTCCCAGAACTGTCTTCTTGTCTCTCATATGTCTTCAATAAAATCTTTAAAAACCTACGAGAGTTTTATTGTCTGAGCGGGGGACTGACAGCTGGCATGGCTCTTAACCACTACACACTGGCCCAAATTCATACATGCCACTTAAAGGTGTCTTCCACTTATTCTTCCACTGTTTGTGCACACATGCATATTGTGCGCACACCTGCATATTGCAAGCCTATTTCAACCATGTTGGAACTTGACAATGTGCATGTGATTTCAGCAGCTTGTACTATTGGTTGAAATCTGCTATGCAAACTCATTTTACACTGAGTTGTGAACTGGTTGGATGCTGGGCAAAGCAGGATGCTAGGTTGGAGAGACCACTGTTCTGATGTCCTCGTGATGCTGGGTTTTTGTTTGTTTGCCTGAGTCTAGCTAGAAAAGTAAGAAAATAGGGGAGGCTGTGTGTGTCTCTCTGTGTGTTTCAGTTAACAGGGAATATGTTAAAAACCTTTATGTAAACCACTGGCTGTTGTATTGAGGGAGTTCTCAGAGTTTGGTAAGACAAGCTCAGGGTCTGCCCCCTCCCATCCTGAGACTCTGAAGCATTCTTTGGCTTTGTCTCCTATCCTGCAGAGCCTTAAAAATCACCCTTGGGGGTGTTTGCTTACCCGGGTTTGTGCTACATTTGCACCTGTGATTGGAGCTAAAAACAGACTGTCATTAGCAGCATGTTCTGAAAGACAGGAACCTCGTTTTACACTGTAAACTGATTTATACCTTTTCCAAGAAGGAAATGATATTTGATTCATACAGGGACATTTCAAGCCAACGCAAGACACTGGGGATGTGGCCCTTTTGTACTTAAAACCGCCTCCATTTTTTTTTCTGCCTTTCCCCAAGGAAGTCTTTGGAATTCTCAGCAGTCAGAGCCTGGTTTACTTAAGTATATATTTCATATGATGAAGGTAAAGTCTTCTAGGATGCAAATGACTTAAAAACAGCATGTGTATACTTAACCGTGAATGCCGCAAAGGTTACATAAAACATCTGAGGAAGACTGTTGGCGGCACATGGCAAACGATGGGGCCCACAATTCTCCTTCCACTCAATACTCAGAACATTACAGAAGATGAAGGAATGAAAATATTTGCTCATTCTAGACGGGGGTTGTGGGGGAGGTCTTTCATGTTGGTGTTAAAAGTTCTTATGAGGAGAGGCTGGCCTCAATAACTATGTCTTACCTCTTCTCTATGCTCTTCTCCCGAACGCTGAATAAACCACCTAATGGAAGCTTGTTGGGACTTTGGAATACACTCCAGGAACGTCGAATTAAACTCAATGCCAAAAATCACCTTTTCATCGACAACTTCATGACTGATGCCTGGAAAGAAAACATGGTGCAAAACATTAACCCTGCCCTGAGTCCATAAAGCAATGGGAAAACGTAAGCGATTGGGAACAGATGCTAGCATAGCGCATGGACTGTTAAAGAAAACAAAAGGCAACTCAGGCTTGGGAGATTGTGTTAAGGTTCCATCTGATGTAAGCCACTTGCACTGACACTATTTTCTGTAGCCACTTCCTTTCACTCAAGCTGGTGCTAAAATTGAAACTTGTTCTATATCCTTTCTTGCAAGAATTCTTTTGCATTCAGTAAAACTGGGGATGGCAACTGGGGAAAAATCATCGCAGTAGCTGTGCTGAAGTATCAGGTTGGTGGGCAGCTTCATAAAGTGGCCAGGTACTAGCCTAAACCTCTACTGCTTCCCACCAACACCAATATTCAAGGGGTTACTACCTCTGGTTACATCTATATTAGATTGCTGCAATGTGTTCTATGTGGGGCTGCCCTTTAGAATTGTTTGGAAACTTCTGTTGGTGCACAATGCCAATGCTGGGATGTGGGCCATAAGGATCATATCGCTCCACAACCTTAGACCATCCACACTGGCTCACAATTTGTTTCTGGGCAAAATTCAAAGTGTTGACCAGATTATTACTATGTTATGTCAACATAACAATGTTCAGTTGCCATTTTTTTTAAAAAAAAATCCCCCCTAATGACTGGGGGGAGGAAATAGCTACTTTGGCATAACAGCTGCCACGTGGCCAGAAAAAACGAAACTTTCAAACCCACACAACATCCATCTAGGCTTTGATGCAATCATTCCCAAACCTTTGAGGCAAGGGAGGTTTGAGAAACATCAGGGAAACCCTTGGAAGTACATAAATGTACCATGATGCTCTGGGAAAGCATGAAAAAATTGTTTCCCAATTGTACCAAATTCTGGGAAAATACCTTCTGTGAGAGTAACCCAGGTGACAACGGCAGGCTAAGAAGCTGAACTGGGCTATTTCTAAAAGAAAGCTAAGTGCTTCAACCTTTTGGGATCAATAGACAGAATTCATTTGGACTAATATAATATCATTACAGATGTCAGGGTACTCAAGGCATTGCTCTTTGAAGTGACGCAGATCAATATGAAGACTAAAGGGGGATTTGGCCCACTGAGATGAGGCCTGGAAACCAAAATTAAAAAGAGGAATTTAGCACTGGGAGGAGGGTGATAGCAGGGAATTTGGAGGACTGAAGTGAGCTTACAAGCTCTTCACAAAGAAGAGTTTTGAAGAGTTTGGATTTATCTCCTGCAGGAGACTCAAAGGGGCTCACAATCTCCTTGCCCTTCCCCCCTCACAACAAACACCCTGTGAGGTAGGTGGGACTGAGAGAGCTCCGAGAAGCTGTGACTAGCCCAAGGTCACCCAGCTGGCGTGGGTGGGAGTGTACAGGCTAATCTGAATTCCCCAGATAAGCCTCCACAGCTCAGGCAGCAGAGCTGGGAATCAAACCCGGTTCCTCCAGATTAGATACACGAGCTCTTAACCTCCTACGCCACTGCTGTGTGGAGGACACACAAAGGTATTCAAAATAGCTGTAGAGCTAGAAATAGGTTCTGAAGTTCATACTCCTTTGGCTCAAGGAATGCTTGATTTCAAAGTGATATAAGGAATGGATAACAGTGGCTGAATTTTTCTCTGGCTTGGAGGCTGGCACAACTACAAGCATACACCATCATTCATCAACCACTATGTAAAAATGGAACTTAAAAGTACATTCAAGATGGCCTCCTAATCAACTGCAGCTCAGTATCACATGGTGGTTCATTTTGTGTCAGTATCCATCAGTTCACACAGCTGGCTGCAACTGGTTCAGGCAAAGACAATGTGTGACAAATGAAACTAGTTTCCTGCTTTCACTCTTTTTTAGGGATTCTCCATTATCCTAAGGCAGGGGTGGGCAACTATGGCCCTCCAGATGTTCGTGGACTACAATTCCCATCAGCCCCTGCCAGCATGGCCAATTGGCTATTCTGGCAGGGGCTGATGGGAATTGTAGTCCACAAACATCTGGAGGGCCATAGTTGCCCACCCCTGTCCTAAGGGAAAGCTACAGCCTGTACAAACTTGGCTTTTGCTCTAGCCCACTCTGCATAATTTTAACATAGCACAATGCGAAGCAGGGCTCTATGAATATAATTGACGAAAAATTGGAAGCAGTTGGTTTCCTCAAATCAAACAAACTAAACGGGAGAATTGTTGTTCAGACTGTAGCCCTTCAAGAAAGAAAGAAAAAAATAATCCAAGCTGAACACTTCCTTTATATTCTGTTGTCAAGGATATTTCAGCTTAACCACAAGATTGTTGATAAAATATACTGCAAGTCAGTGGTGCCAGTCACCAGGAACCAAAGCCAGACAATTTGGCAAGCTTAGATCAGAGCACATGTTGTCTACAAGAAAGCCTAACACTATTCTTTTAAAGAAACAAATCAACGCTTATCAGTAAGATTTAAGATGCTATTACCATATACCCACAGAAGCAAGAGTTGAACAGATCCTTTTAGAAGACAGAGATGTAAAAACTTACTGTCTTCAACATCCCAGCACTGCGTGATTGGATCTCCATATTTGACATCTTGCCTCCTTGCCCGCCTAGAAAAGGAGAATCAAGAGCTGATCAGACTGTCTGAGGTCACATACCTGGCACTAAACTGGTTAGTACGTATTCCTTAGCCTTTCAGAACGTCAGTAAATGTTAAGTGAAACCAAAAATTTTTCACAAGAGACACACAGGTATTGAATGTGATTAAGATTTTTACTCTTTGCTTCTAATGCCACTTGAGGTCTTCTCTTGTAGGGATGCAGGCTGTAGGCAGCACTGTGAAGAGCGGTGGGCTGGGCTGCCAATTAGAACTGATTTTGATTATGCTGGGTCTGACTTTATTAATTTATAGTACTTGACATGTTTATTATGTTTTGTACTGTTCTACTAGGAGCCCCGTGGCACAGAGTGGTAAGCTGCAGTTCTGCAGTTAGAGCTCAGCTAAGAAGAAGAAGAAGAGTTTGGATTTATATCCCGCCCCCTTTCTCTCCTGCAGGAGACTCAAAGGGCCTTACAATCTCCTTGCCCTTCCCCCCTCACAACAGACACCCTGTGAGGTAGGTGGGGCTGAGAGAGCTCCGAGAAGCTGTGACTAGCCCAAGGTCACCCAGCTGGCGTGTGTGGGAATGCACAGGCTAATCTGAATTCCCCAGATAAGCCTCCTCAGCTCAGGCGGCAGAGCTGGAAATCAAACCCGGTTCCTCCAGATTAGATACATGAGCTCTTAACCTCCTACGCCACTGCTGCTACGCCACAATGTAAGTTCAATCCCAGTGGAAGTTGGTTTCAGGAGCCAGGTCAAGGTTGACCTTCCATCCTTCCGATTGGGCCTTCCAGCCTCCCGAGGTCAGTAAAAAGGTACCCAGCTTGATGGGGATAAGCACAAATGACTGGAAACGGCAATGACAAACCACTCCCTAAACACAGTCTGCCTAGTAAATGTCATGATGTGTCAGTAATGACTCAGTGCTTGCACGGAAAACTACTATACTTTTACCTTCACCTATGTATTTTAAGTACTAATTATTTACTATGTCATTACTATGTATTACTAAGTATTGCTTTCAGAATGAAAAAAATGGGAAGTACATTCATTTCCTAATGATAATGCCTGTTTCTATTACATCTATGCCTCTAGACTGCCAGCATCCAGGCATAGTTCACAGCCATGGGATTCTGGCAAATCTCCACAGCTGATACGAGCTTTAGGCTCCTCTTCCTATGTAGCCTCTTGTGCTGCTCTGGAAATTCATATCAAAATGCCATCACAGAAGGCTCATGCCACACACCTGTTGCCACATACCTGTTCAGAGGCCCTTTCCACTGCACTCCTCCACCAGCAGGAATTATGCCGGTGGAGGGGAGGGGGCCATTTGCATGGGAGCGTGCAAGCGGCCCCTGCAGAGGCCAGCACAAAAGAGGCGGCTCTGCATGGAGCCGCCTCTTCTGCATCCCCCCCTCACCTCGTCCTCCAGCGTCGGTCTGGAGGGCTGCAGGGATATGCCCATGCTGCCCTCCGACCTCCAGGGGTCGGAGGGCAGCGTGGGCGGGTCTCAGCAGCCCTCCAGACCAACGCTGAAGGACGAGGTGAGTGGGGGGGATAGGAAAGCAGCACCTTTGGTGCAGTGCGGTTTGCACCGCGCCGATGGGAAGGCGCCGCTTTCCAAAAACCTCCCTTGGGAAGGGAGGTGGAAAGTGGAGCCTTCACGCTGCTCGGGGCCACACAGGATGGCGCTGCTGCTGCCTGTGCGAACAGCTGCCCAGGGACTGGTGTTTTTCTGTCCCTGGGCCGCTGTTTTTGGCCCCGTGCAGAAAGGGCCTTAGAGAATGAGACAAACTAGGCAGGGATTTTTTTCTTTTTTTTACCTTTTAGAGGTTGGCATATATCTGGAGCAAGAATTTCCATCCCAAGCGCAGTATGGGTCCCTGGCAAGACAACAATCCGCACAAGCTTTGCCGTATGTGGAACATCTGTGCAGCGAGAGCTGAACAAGCCCATCTCTGGAACCAATGTACAGTTGTTGCTGGAAATCAAGCATGGCAAATTAATTAAAAAGTTTTCTGCAAGCAACTCTGGGCTGGTCTCAATTGCTCCTGAGCAATTATTTTTCATTTTTTTAAAAATTAGCATCAGCTATTATTGCAAAATGTCTATCCGACTTTGAATTTACATATCAACTACAATTTATGTTCCAACAGGTTGTTAAGGGATTTCCATTTGTCTAAATAACCTCAGTTCCAGCAATGCCCAAAACCTTCTGCGGCTATTCAGATTTTTTTTCCAGCACATCAAAAGGACAGTCAATTAACCAACTACCAGGTATGGCTAAAAATCTTAATACTGATTTATTTAAATGTATACTCTAGCCTGGCCCCAAAATTCAGGGTCCGTCCCATTGAAAACTAGATTGAAAAACATTTAAATGAACTTTAAAAACAAATACACGCACGCGCGTGCACACATATATACACACAGTGTCAATTAAATAGCACCACCACCTTATTTCTGCAATACAGTGAGACATGCTATGATTCAGAATTTTTATAAATCTCAGCTGAAAGGGACCTGCATAACCACCTCTCCTCTAATATAGTGAAGTTAGCTATCAAGTTAGTGGTGACATTCATTTAAAGTACATTGCATTTAAGAAGAAGGCTTTGATTTATACCCCACGTTTCTCTCCTGTAAGAAGACTCAAGGTTGCTTCCAAACTCCTTTCCCTTTCTCTACCCACAGCAGACCGCTTGTGAAGGATGTGGGGATGAGAGAGTTCTGAATAAACTGTGACTAGCCCAAGGTCATCCAGCAGGCTTTATATGTAGGAGTGCAAAACACCTCTGGTTCACCAGATAAGCCTCTGCCACTCAGGTGGAGGAGTGGGGAATCAAACCCAGTTCTCCAGATCAGATTCCATCTGCTCTTAACTACTATAGCAAGCTGGCTCTCTTAAAAACAGATCTGTGCCTGCTTTTCTGAAATATGACATGTTTTTAAACTCTTTTTAGTACAGACTAGGAATTATCTACTAAAAGGCAGGGCTCAAATGCAGATGAAATTAGCTGTCCTAATAAAATCAATGCATTTAGTTAAAAGAGTAATCCTAAACAGACCTATTTGATATGGGACTAGAAAGTAAGTCACATTTTATTCAATGGGACTTACTATACGTAACAGGTTTTTTTGGGGGTGGGGGGTGGGGGTTGGACTGCAGCCTTACACTGCAATCATAAAGAGGGAAAGGCGCATAAAGGCAGACTGACTCCTGTACCATTGTATCAGACAGATACACTGGCATGAGGGTCATTTATGCCGGAGCAGAGTCTCATTACTGCTGTAGCACTTTTGCGTGCCAACACAGCTACATGCCAGTTACATGTTGGTGCATCTGTGATCACTTTCCTGCACTGGCACAAAATGGTGTGGTTCAGGGGTCAGAAGTGACATTAGTTGGTTCTCTGAATCCTTTCACCCCTGGACCACCCTCTTCTTCTAGTGCAAAGTCATGCAGTCAAAAATGGCATTGCAGCCCATGAGGGTATTATTACCCCACACAAGGATGTATGTAAGTGGGGGGTTCCCGGGTTCAAACCCCCCCCCCCATTACATGTCCAAAGTTACACTCCCCATTTGTGGGTTTTTTTGTATTTTTAGTGTTTTTTCAGGTTTTGGCCTGTAGGGGGCACAGATTTTAGGCTAGCAGCACCAACATTTCAGAGATTGTTTGGGAGACTCTTCTGATGATACCACCCAGGTTTGGTGAGATTTGGTTCAGTGGGTCCAAAGTTATGGACTCCAAAGGGGGTGCCCCTATCCCACATTGTTTCCAATGGGAGATAACAGAAGATGTGGGCTACACCTTTGAGGGTCCATAACTTTGGACCCCCTGAACCAAACTTCAACAAACCTGGGTGGTATCATCAGGAGGGTCTTCTAACGATACCCTGAAAGTTTGGTGCTGCTAGCTTAACAATTGCACCCCTGACAGCAGGCACCCCCCAAATTTCCCCAGATTCCCCTTTTAAATCCTGCGGGGTGGGAGGGGCAGGGGAGTCTGCCGTCCCCAACCTTGGAGACCTGCTTTTATAAGCACTGAGGCCAGGGAGCAAGTCTTGGGGCATGGCCACAACCCCAGGGGCGGTGGGGGCGTGCCCCCACAAACCCACCCCGTAAAAAATCTATAGCTACATCACTGCCCCCACACCATTGTGGTCCTGCTCATATGGTTCCAAAATGCTCAGGATGCCAAATAAGGAAACAACCAATGGTAATGATCCACAGCTCTGGCTGAGTCCTCTTTCCAGGAACCAATGGTTGCCTTCCACTCTTTAAAAAACCCAGCCAGGATGCACCACACTTCAGAGGACAGGTCATGCAGAATGAGTTGCTGTCACCTTTTCATGGGAACCAAAATATGTTTTAAAACATTATTTACCCCTCAGCCATTTTTTCCTTTTTTCTAAATGGGAATGCATGTAGAATTACAATGAGATGTTGAGATAGGGAAGTAAATAGGACAGGAGCAGTTAGGAGATGCATGTCATGATTTTACCATCGGTACACATTTCATGTTACCCGTCAACAAAAATGTAAACCCACCACAAGCAATTATTAAGAGCTGACCATACAAGGTCATGCCTGAATCCTCCAGGCCTCAGTGGCAAAGCAAACAAACGGCAGATGCTAAAACTATTACTCAACCCTAATTCCACATTACCTGCTTTAGGGACATCTCCATTGTCAAGATGGGTGATGGATGCTGCAAAGGATAGAACAGATAAGCAACAGTGAAGATGCATACTCAATTTGGCTCAAATCCTACCAATGAGTGAAACTTATCTCTCCAGTGTGAGGCAGGAGGAATCGCTTGTCAGGGCTTCCCTAAATCTAAATGGAATATTTAGGAATTAATTTCACATGGCAGGCTAACCCACCCTCAAGCAGAAGGAAACAAGCTGTATTTGGGGGAGCAGGTGCATCAAGCTCAAAGTTTTGAAGTTGTCGTTCTGTAGCACATTCTTTTTAAAAATAAAATAATCTTTTTGAGTTTACAAGACAGCTTACAGACATAAAAAGAACAAACAACGTAAAAGGCTAAGGTATGAAAATAAAAGTTTAAAGTTAAAACAACAGCAGCCCCCCCCGCCCCCCAAACCCCTTTCATTTAAAATGAAAAGTCAAGTTGGAGAGAAACATTTTAGGCTGGCCCCCAAAATAATACAGCTGGGGCAAATCACTCCTTGTGAGGTGACACCCTAGAAAAAACCCTTTTCCTTTGTAGTCAACCTTGCTGCTGGAGAAGGAACACATGGGAGAAGGCCCAAACCATTTTGGGCTTTCAAAATAATAACTAGCATCGTGAATCTGTTTTCTCTTCAGCCAACCCTGGGCATGAAATTGGTTGCAATATTTAGAACCAACCAGAGCTTACAAAGTATTGTCGAAGTGTGTAATAGTGTGTAACAGACTTCCCTCTGTGATACACCTCTGAAGACGCCAGCCACAGATGCAGGCGAAACGTTCGGAACAAGATCCACCAGACCACGGCCACACAGCCCGGAAAACCCACCGGAACCAACAAAAGCTTACAAACATTTTCTGGGGTAGCCGCACTGGAATAATCCCGACTGAATGTGATCACAGTATGCATAAGTGAGGCCATGTCAGGCCTGCCCAGGGAAGGCTGCAGCCTGAGCACAATTCTGATCTGGGCAAAGCCACTTTGTGACACTGCACACCTGTTAATGCCACCCTCACTGTACATCTGTTAATGCCACCCTCATTGGGCTAGTCCAGTGATGGCGAACCTTTTCAAGACCGAGTGCCCAAATTGCAACCCAAAACCCATTTATTTATTGCAAAGTGCCGGCAATTTAACCTGAATACTGAGGTTTAAGTTTAGAAAAAGCGGTTGGCTCCGAGGCATGCGTTACTCGGGAGCAAGCTTGGTGGTAGTCGGTGGCTTTGCTTTGAAGCAGTCGTGCAACTCTTCCAACAGGTGAATCACAACCCTAGGAGGGTTTACTCAGAAGCAAGCCCCATTGCCAGCAACTGAGCTTACTCCCAGGTAAAGGATCGCACTTTAGTTCTTTGCATGAAAATCAGTGGGGTTTAACAGCGCTTAACAGGGTTACCTATACTGCTTCCCCAAAACTAGATCTTAGGTTTAAGGCTAATAATTGAGCCCAGCAGCCCAAGCCAGCCTGGATGTGTGGGCAGGGGGGGGGGGACTGTGCGTGCCCACAGAGAGGGCTCTGAGTGCCACCTCTGGCACCCGTGCCATAGGTTCGCCACCACTGGGCTAGTCAATACGTAGTCAATACATTTATTTACAGTTAACAACAAGTAAAACAATAATTCATAAAAGGCAAAATTCCAAATTGTCTACAAAGAAATAAGAAAATGATATAAAATTAAACTTATTTTGCCGTTCCTCTAAAAGAACTAAGAACCTACCTACCTGCTCTCCTATATTTATTTACTAAAACACAAAACTGGGCTACGTCACTGGAAACTCTTTGGTCCTTACCCAACAGCAAATAATTCAGTTTCCACTTATTATATTTTCCAGTCCATTCAGTCAAAATAGGCTAGGCTTCCTGGCAAGCTGGCCACATGTATCAAACAGTGGCCACATGAACACACAGAGCTGCCTTATTCTGAATCACACCATTGGGCTATCAAGTTCAGCACTGTCTTCTCAGACTGTATCAGATGGAGGCTTTCCCAGTGATAATACTTCATACAATCCATAGGAGGTTTTTCCTCCAATCAGATAGGAGGAATAAGACAAAGGAAGTGGTGCTGGAGACATACGCCTGACTCCATGAAGCTCTTAGACCACAAACCCTTCCTGTCTTGAAATGCCATGCATGTTTGCCTCTTGTACCCCAAGGCACCCAAATCACAGCATGGGCAACAAGAAGGAGGATATATACATGGGCAGGGTAATTCTGGCCAACTGGGCATGTGTTGTGCCCTGTGTCTATAGTCTCAAATGAAGAACTCAGGATTAATAATGGTCCATCTGATCTCTGCCAATCTCAGACCTCCCTCTTAGAGCCAACTGACTGACACAGCCACGTTTGTCATGAAAGCTATTTTGAAGAGAGGCAGGGGACAGATTTACACCAGTTTGTTGCTCAAGGAAAACAGTGCCAGTGATCTCCTTCCCATGAAACTCCATATCCTGTAAGAAAAAAGAAACCACCCACCACTTCATCACATAAATGGTGCATTGGATACAGAGCTATCTGCTTATGTAATTCTGGTGTGGCTACATAAGTGAACCGTAGTCACTTTCCCATTTTCGTTTTTTTTTCCTGTAGGGAAACAAAAACAGACTAGAGGCAAAATGTATAACGTGGAGGAACATCTGCTAAGTTAACAGCCCTGTTTGGTGTTAAATTCGATATGGTGCCTTGCCCTGTGATGTGATATTGCAAGAATGTGGCAAATTGGTACATGTTCAAAAATTCCTGATTATTTGGCAGCCCTTCGAGAGCTCTTGGTATTTTCAAAATGATAGTTGTAATTGGCGTCCATGACGGCTGAAAGAAGACATTGGAAGCCCTTAAATCAAGGAGTGTTCTCTCCCTATAGTTGAGATATCAAAAACACTTGGGGAGAATTACTTGGGACACACCTTTTTCACAGAGAACATTTCACCTGATTTCAAAGCCATTTGAACACTGTGGGGATTGCAATAGTCCAGTCTAAAGAGCAAGACCTTCTTGGAATTATGACCTACACAGCAAATGCATCAAGAAAATTTCATGACATTTTTGCTGTTTTACAATTATGTGAAGCTGCTGGGAGAGGCCATCTGGAAGTTTGGACTGTACCATCACCAATATGTGGATGATATCCAGCCCCACCTTTCTTTTATACCTAATTCCAAACATGCTGTTAATATCCTGAACCAGCAGTTGGAGCCAGCAATGTGCTGTTTGAGGGTGAACAAGCTGAAACTTAATCCTGACAACACAGGGATAGTAGACAGGTAAATCAGAGACTTCAGATCTCACCTGCCTTGGATGGAGTTATATTCCCCTGGCTTGAAATGCCAGGTTCCCAACTTGGGAGTACCACTCAATGCAGAGGTCACCTTAGAAAACCAGGTGACTGTGGTAGTTCAGAGTGCTTTTGCCCAGCTTCGTCTGGTGCATCAGATGTGTCTGTTCCTGGTTCAGCCAGATGCAGCCACAGTGATCCATGTCACAGTTACATCTAAACTGGTCTAGTGCAATGCACCCTACCTGGGGCGACACTTGAAGAATGTTTGGAAGTGGCAGCTAGCGCAGAGTGCTACAGCTAGACTGGTTGGGGCCAGCTATTAGGAGCATGTGACCCCAATATGACAGCAATTACACTGGCTACCGATCTACTCCTGAGCCCAGTTCAATGTGTTGTTCTTGACCTTTAAAGCCTCACATGGCTTGAGACTGGGGTATCTGAAGGACTATCTTCTCCCATATGCTCCTACCCAGGAATTAGGATCACAGGGAGAGGCCCTCCAGTTGGTCCATCAATCAGATAAGCTAATTTGGTGGGTACATGAGAAAGGGCCTTTTCAGTGGCAGCCCCGTCATAATGGAAACACCTCCTCAGGAAGGTGAGCCTTGCCCTCTCTCTTTCGAGCTTTAGGAGGCTGTAGTTTTATTTAGGACTGCATTGGATTAAATAACCTGCCATCCTAAATTATGATTTAAAATGTTGGGTTTTAGGTATTTTATGAATGCTGTCTTTTGTGTTTTAGCTACACCTTGAGTTCTGTAAGGAATAAAAGTGGCTAATGGATGTTTTAAGTAAATAAATAATAAATTGGTTGATAAGCCATCATAAATAACAGCATAGATCATGCACTGTTATTTGGAGTATGAAAAATCCATCTGACAAATGTTGCTAACCTTGCCAAAACTCCTCTGCTGTCCCAAGAAAAATATGAAGATGTTTTGCTATGTTGGAATCACCAGACGAGGAGGACTCAAAGCCATCACTCTTCCGTTATCTTAAATTGTGACCAATTAATGTGACCAAGATAGCCAAATCTTGTTGGCTCTTGGAAGCTAAGCAGGGTTGGCAATGACTATTATTTGGATGGGAGACCTCCAAGGAATAGCAGGGTTGGGATGTGGAGGCAGACAATGGCAAACCACCTTGAACCCTCCTTGCTTTGAAAACCTCACCTTAAGTCATTTGCACTTCGACGCCAAAGTGCGTTTTTTTTTAATTCTGCACTGGCTTTTGAACTTTACCTTAAATATCTGCAGCTCTTCCAGTATTACTTCCTCTAAGTCCCATTTCTCCTTAGTTATACTCAGAACCTTCAGGACAGTTCCAGTATCTGAAAAAAAGGAACACAGAAAACAAAACATTGTGTTTTAGCCCAAGGGCAATACTTAACTGATTATTTTATGCCAGTTCTTTGTCAGGAAACCCAAGCCTTACTTGGGAATAATATATACACAAAACTAATTCCATGTGCAACATGGTGATTCCAACTAAAAGACCAGTCATATGTTGCATTCCCCCATCTCTCTTTGCATGGTTCAGTCAGGCCTACTTAGGAGGTGAGACATTATCATTATCTGTAGCAATGTGCTCCTTTCCTACGTTATCACTTGTTGCTAATAATGTAAGGGCATAAGTCAGAATAAGCTAGTCAATGGGAGTTTGACTGAAGGAAATGAATGACTACAGTGAATATATAGCTAATATAGTATGCTATCATGTACTACCAGGTGTTTTGCCTGAATTTTTGGTGTATTGCCTATATGATGTCCTAAATCCAAGATGGCTGCCCCGTGGTCATTCATTTGCTGATGGGCCTGTTAGCTCAAATGTGTTGCATGCCCAATGTATATATCCAGGATGTGACAGGAAAGATACTGATAGTATTTAGGATATTATTTCTTCCTACTTATGCACATTGAAAGGAATGATAATATTGCCCAATATGATTATGAGGTTATGGGAAGAATGGCGAAGGGCTCTGGAGCTTCTGTATGCTCTAGTCAATGGTTCTTATAAAAGGACTGCAGGGACAGAAGTGTCCTTCGTGTGAATGACTGACTATGGAAGTGATGTAACTGACAGTGTTCAGGGCCACAGTCTCAGACTCTGTAATGCAAGACTTAATCAAAGGAAGTAGATGGGCTGAACCACTTGAGGACTGGGAAGGATGTGTTGGCAGAATCCTGACAAGCCTAGTCAAGAGTGCTTTCATCTTAAGATGTGAGAGATGGAAATGTGAGGACAAAGGTCAGTACTAAAGAGAGAAACTTGGATGCTATAAGAGGCCCCTTATTCTTTCCGAGGATTCCTCCATTAGCTGGCTGCTGTTAAATGAATGGAAGACACATTCAATGGGTATTTCTTTTTATTCCCTTTTAATATTATCAGCATCTAAGCCTTTTGAGACATTAAAACACAGACTCTTAGATATAGACATACAAAATCTCTGCTCTGCAGCCAGAAAAGCTTGTTCATTACTCAATTTTGGAATTTTCTTGAGGCAGGGGGTCCATAGCTTCATATTTTTTAAATTAACTTCCTTACAGTTACAATGGGATTTTATGCTGGCTAGATTTAATGTGCTTCCTACAGCTGTCCTCTCAGGAAGATTCCAGAAGGTCCTCTATCAAGAAAGTCTTTGTCCTTGCAATAACAGTTACATTGTATTGTCGAAGGCTTTCACGGCCGGAATCACTTGGGTGCTGTGTGGTTTCCGGGCTGTATGGCCATACAGCCCGGAAACCACACAGCACCCAAACAGTTACATTGATTCTATCTCCCATGTTCTCTTTGATTGTATTCTCTTCGCTAATGTATGTGATTTCTGTATCAGCCCTTTCCTTCATAAACTGAGAAGGCTCCTGCTGGAAAGCCTCCCTGCTGGAAAATGGGTATTATTATTTTTTGGTCTGACCAGAATCCTGGTCAGGAGCAGCAGTGGCGTAGGAGGTTAAGAGCTCGTGTATCTAATCTGGAGAAACTGGGTTTGATTCCCAGCTCTGCCACCTGAGCTGTGGAGGCTTATCTGGGGAATTCAGATTAGCCTGTACACTCCCACACATGCCAGCTGGGTGACCTTGGGCTAGTCACAGCTTCTCAAAGCTCTCTCAGCCCCACCTACCTCACAGGGTGTTTGTTGTGAGGGGGGAAGGGCAAGGAGATTGTAAGGCCCTTTGAGTCTCCTGCAGGAGAGAAAGGGGGGATATAAATCCAAACTCCTCCTGCTCCTGCTCCTCCTGCTCCTCCTGCTCCTCCTGCTCCTGCTCCTCCTCCTCCTCCTCCTCCTCCTCCTCCTTCTTCTTCTTCTTCTATGACCACCCTGGTTTCTAGATTTCCCCTTATAACCATGAGGATCTGACCCCCATAGGACAGGAAACTTCTATTAATTTGTGTGTGTGTCTCTCTCTCTCTCTCTCTCTCTCTCTCTCTCTCTCTCTCTCCCCCTTAGGCTACCTTGTTCCTTGACTGACTTGACTGCTTAGGCTACCTTGTTCCTTGACTGACTCAGTGGTTATAGGAGAAACTGGGGGAGCTGCATGGTGCCTTTAAAAATAATACAGTTATCAGGAATCCATGACATTTGATGTCAACAACCTAATGCTCAGACTATGGGAAAAAATCAAGATGAGCTTGAACTCTGAGGAGGGGGAGGTTACTTAACAGATAGGACAGAGACTTAACGGGAAGATTCTCATGATTGGAATGTGACCACGGAAGGATATAACACATTTAAAAAAGAACAGATGCCACTGATGGGGAAGGTGGGTAGCATTACATGTCTAAAATTGGTATACACACACAGAAATTCAGGAGAGTGAGCATGGTCATCCCATGGAGAGCATCTGGGTAAAATTAATGGCCTCAGTAATAGAAACAATATTGTGGTCAGAGTCTACTGCAGACCCAAGGAGAGAGTGTGGATTATCTCATAGGCTTGTTACAGGAGGACAGCTTATCACTGAACATTAGGAGAAATTTCTTAATGGGAGAGCAGTGTGACAACAGAATTAGTTATCTCAGATCTCCTGCTTTGTCAGGAATAGATTTTCATGTACCGGGCAGGGGATTGGATTGGATAGCCTATAAGGCCCCTTCCGACTCAATGATGCTTCCAAAGTGGAAAAATCCCATGGGGAGAAATTCTTATTCAGGAATTTGTGGTATTTCAACCCTGAAAATACTATACAAGATGTATATTCAAACCAACTGCGCTCAGGGTGAAACAAACTCTACCTGTTTGGCGCCACACTAGTCACAGATTCTTTGAAATAAAATCATTCTCTGCTTAGGCTACCCTTTTTCTCCCTCTGTAAAATGGGAAAAAAATAATTACAACCTTAACACACAGGGATATTACAGAGCTGGAAGCGAACAAACACAAAGCTTTATCCACGTCAAGCCTCAATGGAGAACAGGCTCTGGAATTTCTGCAGAAATAATGCTGAGAGAATCTTTTTCGACTCACGAGCAAGCAGGCTCTGCTTCCCTTGCATTCTGTGACCGGTAATCGCTACACAAACAATGGCAGCCCAGCAATGGCATCCCTGTTATTTCCCATGGATCCCTGTCTTCAATGGCTGCTTTCCAAGGTGACAGTGATTTAAACAACAACAAACACACACACTTTAAAACAAGGATCGAAAAGAGTGACTGACTGATTTTAGTTTCCTCCAAGAAGTTTAAAATGGACACAGAATGCATTCCTTTGACAAGACTGCCTGTTGGAACTACAGGCAACTGTGTTACTTGCAACTGCCTTGAACTAAAATTGGAAAGGCTCGATATACATTTTCAAAGAAATTAAATTTGTTTTTCATATTTAATCCCCACTCATTAAACATCAAGTACTACTCTTGAAGAAACAGGAATAAGGACTCAATAGAAATCTATGTCTTGGGAGCTTCCGTGTTTGGACAAGGGAGAGTATAAGCATCTATGGGACTAAACAGACTGCACTCAAAGAGCATCAGTTGTGGGAAAGAAGAGCAGGCTTACAGTTCGGTAGTGAGGTGAACACTCTGCATATGCTCAGAGGTTCTTGTCTTTGCTATTCATGAATTCTAAGCGACGGATGCACTGACTGACGTTAGACTAGTCCAATTTTGTGCTTTTGAGAACCTCTTTTAAGATACTTCTGGAATCCTCAGTGATCTAGAAAGCTGGTCTGCTCTAGTGGTTTCCGATGAATTAGGAAGACCCTGGTTTGAATCTCATACGTGCTGTGAACTCACAAGATGCCAGCCATGGAAAAGGCATTCTCTCACCCTCATGATTGGGGATAATGCTGACTTGATTTATAGCTCAGGATACTGAATAGAATTTCCTGTCATCTCAGGTGTTGCTGTTTGGGAGCAGAGTAGGGGATATGGTAGAGAAATGTGCCTTTCTGGGGGAGACAAAATACCTTGAAATAGCTCTGCTTGTCATCATACAAAACTCACATTTTTGAGATTTTAAAATCTGTTGCTGGGTGGGGGAGGGATTTCCACCACAATCCTGGCTACATGCTATTGGAGTTTCTGGTGTAATGTACCACAGAACAGTCCAGAGACTTGAAGGTGCCCTGAAGGGAAAGGACAGACTCGGTCTTTGAGTAAGTAACAAAGGTGGGCCAGAAAGTGATGTGGGATTCTCTGTTTCCCCATCCAAGATGTTAGGATAAGATACTACACTTCCAACCACTTCCACTTCCAATGAAAATTACCTCATAATTTATGTCATACTGACAAATGATCAGGGGATGAATTGCTGGAAGTGGCAGGAATAATAGTGGAAGAGACTCCTTCTAGGGACGGTAGGTGCAGAGTCAAGAGAGTTACAGAAACTTTCATATTTCAGAGGCATCAGAGAACAGGTGTCCTCCTTCTCTGTCCTCTTCCCTGATCCTCCAATTGACAGGCCATTTTCAAGGTATTTCAGAATTCAGTGTCCTTGCATCCTTTAATCAGCTCAGAGCATTTTAGAAGAAGGAATGGATTCTAGTGTCTTCATAATTATTCCTTTCATCGCAGCACAGATGGAGACACAGTTACAGACCGGAACCTGATCTAGCGGGAGTTGCTACTGAAGGTCAATGCTCCTTTTGCATCTGTGTTGATGGCTCTCTGAAGGACATGGTTGGTTCAAGAGATGTCTCCCATAGAATACTTTGTTCCTCTTTGCCTGTTTGGTGAAATGACCACAGGAATCAATATTGGGTGCTTCACCTAAGCACAAGGGACAAATATAGTGTCCACCAACAGTTGGGAGGCTGCTTCCACAGGTTATTAAAGAAGGGCTGTAGCACCGTGAGTGACTTTAGGGGGAAAGGGAAAATACCAATGGAAAAATGTGTTGGTGAGAAGAGAACCATGAGGAAAGCACTTGCTGCTCTTTGGACATGCAGAAAAGAAGGCACTGTCCTTTATCAGAGAGGAACTGAACACCCAACTCTGGCCCAGAGTGCAAGAGTTCTTACAACTGCATCTGAGGGCCAAACTAGATATGATGCCATTCTCATAGAAGAAGAAGAAGAAGAAGAAGAAGAAGAAGAAGAAGAAGAAGAAGAAGAAGAAGAAGAAGAAGACAGCCAGAAAGCTAAGATAGAAGCAAAGAGGCCAGAAGAAGAAGAAGAAGAAGCTAAAGAAGAAGGCCAGGCTAGAAGAAGAGGAGGAGGAGGAGGAGGAGGAGGAGGAGGAGGAGGAGGAGGAGGAGGAGGAGGAGGAGGAGGAGGAGGAGGAGGAGGAGGAGGAGGAGTTTGGATTTATATCCCGGTTTTCTCAACCGTAAGGAATCTCAAAGCAGTATACAAACTCCTTCCTTTCTTCTCCCCATAACAGGCACCTTGTGAGTAGGTAGGGGTGAGAGAGTTCTGAGGAACTGTGACTGGCCCAAGGTCATTCAGCAGGCTTTATGTGGAGGAGCAAGGAATCAAACCCACTTCTCTAGATTAGAGTTCACTGCAGCCATTTCAGCACTTCAGCACATTTGGGAGGGGAGGGGGAACAAAAGCACATCGCCTGCAGGTTTTCATGGCATTTTAAAATCATCTTAATTACGGCAAGAGTTCCGGGGAGCAGAGTGTTAACTCTGCTCACAATCTGTGTTTGGTCCTGACAGAAGTCGGTTTCAGGTAGCCGGCTCAAGGTTGAATTAGGTTTCCATCCTTCTGAAGTCGGTAAAATGAACAGTTTCAATCAACCGCTATCATCAGCTGCAGTAAGGCAGCTGTGGGTGTCTCTGTGGCTGTTGATGCCACTTAGACACATTCAAGACTTCAAGTGGGAGAATTGACTGAGAGAGGGTGACTCCCCCAAGGCCATTCCATCATCTTTGTAGGGACCAGAACTTTGGGACAAAGCCCAGTAACCTGGCTATACACCACACTGCTTTTCCAGCTGCCACAAACTAGTCTTCTAGTCCAACTTTCCACAGGGCAGATTACAAATTAAGAAAACTATCCTTCATCATGATCCCCTAAGTGGCACACATCTCAATAAGCCAGGTGCTGCTGTCAATATGTCATAGTTTCCTGAAATTCAGGACTGCCCCCTACTGGCTGCATTTTGCTTTATGGCCTGTACAACTCAGCTTTCATGTAGAGAAACACTGAATTAGTGCAGTTGCTTCATATATAGGTTTTAGTGCAGATAGAACACTTAACCAGGGTAGCCTGAGCCATATTTGGGTGCCTGATTAAGACAGACATACAGTGAATTCATGATTTAGTTTGCCAAGTGAAGCCCTGACTCTGGAGGGCATAAACAGAAAGTAGAAGTACCTGACTGACCCCCCTGGCAAGCTCAAAGGAGAGACAGAGGCAGGACAACTTGCTTAGCCGTGGTTTAACAGTGAACCATGTTTTCAGTCCATTTCCAACCATACATTCCGATCCTAATCCTCAGCCCCTGTAAAGCACAATGTCATTCTGAAATGCTGCATTGAGCAGATTTCAGAATTTACTCCACAGAGATAACTCTTATGCAGTAAAGATGGGTTAGTTCATTTTTGGAGAAGCCACAAGAATTGGTGGAAGTGTCCTGGTGTTCCCACTTCCCAACATCTGCCCTTCAACCTTTATTCAAGCTTCTTTCAGAGGTTCAAAAGCACTCCAAACATTACATTCCCGTGGAATAAGAGAACACCAGGATGTTCTTAGCTGCAGCCCCTTCATCTACCCAACACATGTGAAATTGTTTGTTTTCATTCCAAGACAATCAACTTAGCTGAAATGTCAAAATCCCCCCAAACAGGGCACACATCTCTCTACCCATCCACCTCCGGACCCTGGGACAAAAAGAATTTTGAGCTGGTGTGTTAAGTGCTGTCCCCTGAAAGAATTTTTCAGTCTCCACAGGATGTGAACAATTAACTTGTGTACACATCGACTGTTATCTGGACAAACAGGGACTAGGGCTCTTAATGTCTCCAAAGATATATGGACTTCTCTGACAAGATGGCAGAAATATCCACAGACACACAATGGGTTACATGCGCCCTTGCTCTTGAGCCTACCTGTGCCCAGGAACATGACATCATACTGGCCATCCTCAGCCAAGACCCGATCTACCACAATCTGAGTCAGCCGGTAGTCCACGTTGATTTGAGTAAACACAGGTGCTCCAGTCACTGGGTAGACTGATTTGTACATCACTGGATGCCGCCGTATGAAGCTAATGACATCATCTGGAAAATCTCTGGTCGATTTGATCAATGGATCATACGTTTTACTTGGACACTGAATGGAGGTGAGAAAAGAGAAACGTCAGTGCTTGCTCATCTGAAAACCAGCTTCTAAATAATTACCACTTAATAATCTGTACTGATAAAAAACCACCTTGAGACAATCAGGTTAAAAAAACCCTTTAATCTTCCTTTAAATAAGGAAGAGTGGGTAATCAGACTAGAAAAAAAAACATTATGGCCTAGAAACAGACTCTTCCTTAGGGCTGAAATACATGATACTACCTGACATGGGTCACTGTCAGACATACAACAAATATCTTACATAGGATTTTTTCAGCAAGGGGAAGGAGGAGCTTCTGGTTTTCCCTTACCCCACTTGCACCAGTGGTAATGGGGATGGAGGGGATTTTTGTCCCAGTTCTGGCTTCAAGTACCCTTCCTAGGGCACGCGGAACATAAGAACATAAGAACTAGCCTGCTGGAGAAGACCAGAGTCCATCTAGTCCAGCACTCTGCTACTCGCAGCCCCCCAGGTGCCTTTGGGAGCTCACATGAAGGGGGTGAAAGCAATGGCCTTCTGCTGCTGCTGCTGCTCCTGAGCACCTGGTCTGCTAAGGCATTTGCGATCTCAGATCAAGGAGGATCAAGATTGGTAGCCATAGATTTGACTTCTCCTCCAAAAATCTGTCCAAGCCGCTTTTAAAGCTATCCAGGTTAGTGGCCAGGTTAGTGGAGTAAGATAAATGGGGCAAAAAAGCCATCCTAAGCTGTTTCTGGTGACAAAAGTCATGTGGGAGAGAAACCAGAAGCTCCCTTTGCAGCAACATCAAGTGGACAAGAACTGTTTACAGTGAATTCCTGGATGTACATAGGGCTGCAAGCCCAGTGCTACGTACCTACAACCCAACAGGTATTGGGCATATCATGCATTTGAGCTCAGACTTGCCACTTTGCCTCTGTACATTGACACACAATTGTCGTACTTTTTAAAATGACATTTACTCTCTGTTTGAAAAATCTTTCCTGAAAGTCAAGATGAGGCTGGTACCCAGGACCCTTGCGACAAGAGGGTACCACTGTTCTCATATCACTTTCTACCACACGCAGACAAACTCTACCTCCTCAGTTTCACATATTCCTCCTTACAGATGCACAGCCTTGCAGTCACAACTGGCACCTATCCTTTGAAGTGAAAGATCTGAGAAAAGAGCTCTTGGGGCAAACTCCCAGTGGCCACCCTGGGAGTGACCAAGATTCTCGAGTACTTAAGGAATTTTATTCCTGCATTACAAGTGAAAAGCATTAACGGTGCAATCCTATGCATGCTTGATATGACATAAGTCTCACTTTATTCACTGCATCTTAATCCCATGAAAATATGTATATGATTGCTTTGTAAAATCAGGATAAGCTAGCAGCTCAGCTGCTCTAAATTCAGTGAAGCCTCAGTAACTGCTTTTCAACAGTTAATGGACAGTGCCCCCATGTGGCTATTACAGCTGATGTCATAATAACAGGTGAAGCTCCACATAGATACAGTGATTCGTTTTATACAGTTTCTTGATTTAACAAGAAATTTGTCAACTATAGAAGAAATCCTACAGAAAACACTGCCAATGTGCACAAAGTAATATAATTGGGGGGAGTCTTAAAAATCTAGGTGTCACAGGAAAGAATGTCCATTTGAATTAATTGTTCTTGTTTTGGCCTCAGACTCAAACAATACAACTTCATAACAAATGATATTAAGATGAGAATAAAGTGGATTTAGTTCTTTATTTGAGTCATGAAGCTTATTAAGTGATCTTGGGGCAATCCTCCACGCTGGCCTTGCCCACTTTACAGGGTTATTGCAAGCAAAATTAACAGGGTCACCTTGTTCACTTGAAGTTCCTTGACAGAAAGCGTGGGAAACAAGGCAAGGAATGAAAGAACATAATCGAGCAGCAGATGGATTAAACCAATACAAGACAGCCATCCCGTTTATATGGACAGTGAAATAACTCTTGATGGTCAAACCTTCTGTTTTCAAGTTTCTCCCTCACACCCATAACATTTAATACAACTTTCCCTATGACCTGATGTTGTATCCCCCCACCCCACCCCCACACACACACACACACATTGGAGTAGCGGCTATTGATGTTGCAAAGAGAAGAGGGAACCACCAGTCTAATGTTTTCGCAGATATACCTCTGCAGCTTTGAGCCAAGAGAGAGGCAGTGTGGCATAGTGGTTAAGAGCTGTAAACTCTAATCTGGAGAACCAGGTTTGATTCCCCACTCCTCCATATGTGCAGTGGACTTTAATCTGATGAACTGTATGTGTCTCCCCACTCCTACAAATGAAGCCTGCTGGGTGATCTTGAGCTAGTCACAGTTCTCTCAGAACTCTCTCTGACCCACCTACCTCACAAGGTGTCTGTTCTGGGGAAAGGAAGGGAAGATGATTGTATGCTGCTTGGAGACTCCTTAAAAGATAGAGAAAAGTGGAGTATAAATCCAACTTGGTGCTATATCCCTCTCTTGCAATGGAAGCAGCCACTATTGATCTTGAATGGAAAAAGTGGGAACCACCAGGTCTTTCAAGAGACTCTGCTTGCTTTAGACCACTGCATATTTCTTCTCTACTATGAAGAAACATGACAGTTTACCAAAGGACAGTTGGTGCAAGGGTAGCCAACTGACCAGGAACTCTTGTGCCTGTATCAGTGGTTTGATTTGCAAAAATCAGCAAGCAAAGCTTTTCACTTCATGGAGCTAAAAACTCTCTTGTGCTCATGAAGGCTTTCTGTGCTAATCAAGTTTCCAATCAAGTTGCTGTTACTGTGGAACACATTATTTGCATCTGAAGTAAGAGGATATCCCACCCCCCACTATCAGTTAATTTTCTTCATTAATAATTTGTCTTTCTCCTCAATGGGTACATATAGAAGTTTACAACATTTTCCTCCATATTCTCCTCAGATCAGCTCTGTGAGGAAGGTTGGGCTGAGTGTGTGTGTCTGGACCAAGGTCACCCAGCAAATCCTCTGAAGATGCCAGCCACAGATGCAGGCTAAACATCAGGAGAAAATACTACTGGAACATGGCCATACAACCCGGAAAACCCACATCATCCTAGTGATTCCGGCAGTGAAAACCTTCAACTATACATCACTCAGCAAACTTCCATGGAAGAGGGAAATTATTTGAATCTGAGCCTTCCAGATTTCAATCTGACACTCTTTAACTGTTACCCAACACTGTTCCTGACTTGCCACATAAAGCTGGTTCCTGCCCATCTTGGCATATCAGAACAGCAGATGATTGAATTAGGAAGTATAACATTCCTGTGCTATAAACTGGACAGCTTCATATGAAGCCAGGAAGGAAGGATGTATGAGATGAATGTCATCAAGTCATTATGCTCCACAGCCTTGGTAGGGGGAGAAAGCGCAAGGAGAAAGCCCGGCATTCAGGTTCTCCCTAACTCTTCAACATCCCATTAAGAATGCACAGTATAAAGACCACAACTGTATGTACTCTAGCCAGCGGATGACTTGCATCCCTTTCTGCAATCATTATCCTTTGGCAAGGACCACGGTGCTGAAAGCATTTATCTGTGGTCCCTGAGGCTTTAAATGGTTCCAGAATTTTAGAATTCATCTGCTCATACTAAGTAGATAATTCCCTTATTTCCTGCCAGGTAGAGCTATAACATAATTTGTGAAAGAAGAACATACCGTAGCTAACAAATGGACACTGTATAATTTCTTTAAGATGCTTTTTTTGGTTTGAAGTTAGCAAATTCCCTGTATGATACTAACCTTCTTGAATAGAAACATGCACATTCTTCCAATACCAAGTATGCCATTTGGCAGACACTTTTCCAGCTTGAATTTAGTCAGAGAGAGTTTTGGATAAACTACAGCACTTAAGATCTGGCATGCACCAGAAACATGATGTGGGCTGGATATTCAGCCAGGACCTGGGACAAATTTTTCCCATTGTTTGTGTATATTTCTAATAACCAGATGATGGCAAGAGATGCCAAAAGGCACTTAGGTAATTTCATGGCACAGGGCCACTTCTCTAAGTGCTGGCAAATTTTCAGCACATGAAGGGTCAACATCCTGTCTCTGACAGGTATATGGACAGGAGGTACATTCTATCAGTGGCTGCAAATACTTGTCTGTTTATGCTTACAGCCCACTCAATTAAGAGGAAGGTAGGTAACAGGTTCATTTTTTGAAACACCTCCAAAACAAAAACGAGCAGAGTTCAGGCTCATAAGATGGAGGCTATAAAAGATGGTGGGGCTGTAAGAGATTGTTTCATTTATTCATTTAGCCTTTATTTGGCATATAAGTAAGAGATTGTGCCTTCCTGTTGTGTCCACCTGGCAGATGTACTTCATCTTTAGTCCCATGGATGCCCAAAGCTGAGAGCAACATTGGCACACAAGACGCATATATGAGTGCCAATGTGAACTGATCCCAACTGCCTGGTCAGCTGGCTGGAAAATTAACTAGGTTGTTCAGACTTGTATGCCGAATAGGACACATTACCTTTCTTTAGACATTATACTCATTGGCATAGAAAGACAGGGCAGGTGCATCCAGTGAGTAGAGGTGGAGATGTTATGTATGTCCTTCTCCATCATGTACAAGCCCCAACCGTCAAGAATATAATCCAAAGTGACTTATAGGTGGATTCCGCATGGGCCAAAAAGAGCGGTGTGAAAATGGTGTAAAACAGTTTAAAATGGTATAAAAGGGTTTACTCCGTTTTCGCACCGCTGTTTTTTGTCCATGCGGAATCTGCCGTACTGACTACAACAGATCTTTGGCAGAACCCGCCTGAAAACCCAAAACAAGATGCAGAGTTTCTCGGAAGCCAGCCCCATGAAAATGAATAGAATGCCTACCAATAGACCCCATATTAGTGCAGACAGACTGAGGGGCTTAAGGAGCACAAATTTTTCATGGGTTCCTCAACTCTCAGTCTCCATCAATGTGTTCTTTTAAATTGTTTTCTCAGAGAAGATCCGCAAAACCCAGTAGAAGGCTATTCCATTTTATTCTGTTGAGATGTGATTTATACATTTAGCTGGAGGTGGTTCTGACATTGGTCAGTTCTGCCCAAACAAAATAAAATGTTTCAGGCTGCAAATAAACATTTCCTCCAAGGAGTTCCATGTGTTTTTTGCCCCTAAAATGTTTTATTTGCAATCTAAAAAAATTTATTTGCATCCTCTTCTTTAGTGATTCTTTAGTGGAAATGTTTTCACCACATTTTACTTGCTGTGTTTACCTCTTTAAAACACTTCTCATGCCTCCTCACAGTCCCCCGACTTTCTCCTTGATGCCAATTTGAGCTCACACCTGCTGTTTCACCTGTTTTCTTGTCGGTTCTTTTTTAAAATGTTGAATGGTTATTTCTTCAAAGGTTTGACCCCACATGCTGTGCCGAATCACAGCACGAAACATGGAATCATTGAAGCATTGAATCCACAAAGACATAAGAAAACAATGGAGAGAAAACAAAATGGCGGCCAGGGATCATTTCAGGAGAGTGAGAACAAATGGGGGGGTGGGATTGAAAATGTTTTGCAAATGCTTTATAAACATTTTCAATGACTTGTGCGGAACGGGCCATTGTGTGGTGTGCCTTACCCCTCAGAATGAGTGGGAAGGATTGCATGGACTGACTCGCCATGAAATTGGAGGAATCTGTTCATAGCGAACTTGCACAGTGGAAAGGAGAGGTCTTGTCCTTCCCTTTACCCTACCATGGAAGCATTCCCTACCTCAAGATGAATACCTCAAGGCAAATCAAGAGGCCCCAGTGTTGGAGTTTGCTCCAGCCTCAGCATGGTACCAAGGAGGTTATTGTTTCACAGCAAAATTATTGGAATGTTTGTTTCACAACAATCTTGGCTTAAAAAGTTAAAAACTTGTATTTTGGGAACATGCAGTATTATAGCAGATCCCTCTCAACAGCTTTCAGACCAAACCCCAGGAAAGCATAGTGATTGAACATGACTGGCCTGTTACGGTTGGCAAAGCCCAAGTTTCCACTGTCTATCACTTGACATTTACAAGCCAAGACAGAAGAAGGGAAAGAAATATGTGGTTTGTAAGTCTTGGCCAAGAGAACTCTGCCCTCTTGGTAAGCACCAGCTGTCAAAAACATTTTCCTCCAACCAGGGTGACAGAGCAAATTCTTGTGTTTCCTGTCCGAGTGACTTCTTTCACATGGTTGGGCTGAGGAAGTGAAAGCGATGGTGATGAACCCTCCATCTTTCCTCTCTGAGCAAGCTCCTGAGCTTGCAGCCTGGTGTGTGTCACCTCAATGGAAGTGAGACTGGAAATCTTCTCCCAGTCCCTCATGGGCTTTAGAGAGCATCATCAAATGCCAAAGACTGACCTCAGAGAAGTACAGGGAGGTGACTCTACTGGCAAGTCTTGCCTAGGACTGTGGAGATTAAGGGACTGATCATGGAAAGACTGAGTTGGCTGTAGAAAGAAGGGTGGGGGTGGCGGCGTCATATCCTTTGCCAGCAACTGGCTGAGGTGTCTGAATGTCACAGAGAAGCAGGACAGGAGGAAGGTTCTCCAGCTCAGCAGCTGAGATGCAAAAGAGGGGCAGGCAGGGAGAAACACCAGAAAGGAGGGCTGAAAAAGGAGTGCTTCTGCAGAAGAATTGAGACTGAAATGGGAAGGAAAACTGGGGGGAGGGGGAGGAGGGAGAGAATGGACAGAGAGATCCACCTTGGCAGGAGCTGCCGAGGTACAGTTCCTAGTAATTGAAAAACATCCATCAGAACTTTGGCAATAACTCCTGGCCACCATGTTGTCTCTGATGTAATGTTCAGCCTGGAGAAGAGGAGTTTGAGGGGGAATAAAATTGCTCTCCTTAAATACTTGGAGGGCTGACACCTGGAGTAGTAGTAGAGGGCTGACACCTGGAGTAGGCAAGGAGTAGTTCCTGTTGGCAGGAGAGGATAACACTCACAGGCTCATTCCGCACATGCAGAATAATGCACTTTCAAACTGCTTTCAGTGCTCTTTGAAGCTGTGTGGAATAGCAAAATCCACTTGCAAACAGTTGTGAAAGTGGTTTGAAAATGCATTATTTTGCATGTGCGGAAGGGGTCACAGTAATGGGTTAAATTATGGGCAGAAAGGTACGGGCTGGATATTAGGGAGAAAAATTATAGTTGTTCAGCAGTGGAATCAGATACCTAGGGAGGTGGCGAGCTTCCCTTCCCTGGAAGTCTTTAAACAGCAGCTGGATAATTACTGGATAAATCAGGAATGCTCTAGGCTGATTCTGCATTGAGCAGGTGGTTGGACTAGATGGCCTGTGTGGCCCCTCTCGACTCTGCAATTCTATGAACTGATGAGCTGGTCTTTGCAGACAGTGTAATGCACCCAGATAATGGAAAAAGTCATCCCTGAAGGACAGGAGGGCTTAGCTTCCAAGAGGGACAAGGCTGAGGTAGCTTGCACCATTGATGTCAGGGGGAAAAACAAATGTTCTCCCCAAGTGGTTCTGAATCATCTTCTGATTATGCCACATCTGTTTCCAATAGTCTCTAAATAATGCAAATAAACAATTGAGATTTCAAGCTACTATGTTCAGACATGCCCAGTGATGGACCCTAAAGAATGCTCTTCTTAGACTGTTTTTCTCAACAAATCTATGAATATTTCTTTCGAAGAAGAAGAAGAAGAAGAAGAAGAAGAAGAAGAAGAACAACAACAACAACAACAACAACAACAACAAGAACAAGAAGAAGAAGAAGAAGAAGAACAACAACAACAACAACAACAACAAGAAGAACAAGAAGAACAAGAAGAGTTAGATTTATATACCCCCTTTCTCTCCTGTAGGAGACTCAAAGGGGCTTACAAACTCCTTTCCTTTCCCCCCTCACAACAAACACTCTGTGAGGTAGGTGGGGCTGAGAGAGCGCCATAGAGCTCCATGTGACTGGCCCAAGGTCACCCAGCTGGCATGTGTTGGAGTGCACAGGCTAATCTGAATTCCCCAGATAAGCCTCCACAGCTCAAGTGGAAGAGATGGGAATCAAACCCAGTTCCTCCAGATTAGAGTACACCTGCTCTTAACCACTATGCCATAACTCTCAAAACAAGCAAGCGATAAATGTGCTCATAAACAGAAAGCTCCTAGGCATCCAAAGACACCCATAGACAAGGGTAACTGTTGTCTCTCTGCATGAGTTACTGCTCGCTCTTAACCACTACGCCACTGCTGAACTGCTGAAAAGGGAGATGAGATCTCCAAACTGTAATCTGCACAGAGCCTTCCTCTCCAATTCGTGTTATCTGGTTTTAAAAGGCACAAATGCTCCTAGTTAAGGCTAACCTTTTCTATAAGAAAGATAATCTGGGTTATGTTGGATGCAGCAGGTACAAAATTTCCCAGAACCAGTAGGTGCAATGAAGAAATCTCCTGGAATGTCTCAACTTACAAAGACAAACCCACTGACCTCCAAACATTTTATGGCTAATTGTGTTGTGATGGCATCAACTGGAGGCTGTCCAAAATCAGTGAACAGCAGTGCCTCCATGGGAGAGCCATAAGGATTGCCAGTTGCTTCCCTTGTAGGTCAATGTGATCAATGGGGCCGAAAACAATTATTCAAAATTATTTCATCACTCAAACGCACACATTCCCTAGCAACAGGAACTCCGCTTCTTGTTCATTTTTGGTTGGGCTGTGCAGGAGGAAAACTTTTCGTTTTGTGGAAATGCCTCATTTTACTGGACGAAGACCTCCAAATTGACATCATATTTGGCATCAAGCCAACAATGTTGTAGACTTTGTATTATCTGTCGTGGATTAGGCTTTTTGTTTTGTTTTGTTTTTAAATAGCACCACAGGGTCTCCCTTTTCTTTTACTCCCTGGTGTAGCTGGATGCCTCTGGACCACTGTGATTATGTGATCTCTCTCATGCCGGCATCACACACACTTGTCGGCCAGTGGCACTCACAGAGCGACATTCATGTGGATACCACCCGAGTGTACCATGTACTAAACAGCTAGTGAGCATGTCAACCTCAAAACAAGACGCATGCCTAGGCAGAAACAGTCCAAGATCTACTGGGGTCAGCTCATGAATCTCCTGGAAGAGTATGCATTCAGTATGCAAAAATGCCAGGTTTTTTCCTCAGGAGCTCCTGTGCTGGAAAAAATGCTCCTCTGCCAGGGAGCTGAAGCCAGAGAGGATACAGTGCTAAGCTGGAGGATTCAACCTCATGTATCCCTCCAAAACAGAGGTGGGATCCAGCAGGTTCTCACAGGTTCCCAAGAGTAGGTTACTAATTATTTGTGTGTGCCGAGAGGGGGTTACTAATTGGTGATGTTGCCACATGATTTTTGCCTTAGTTACACCCCTTCTCTCAGCAGTAGCGTGCAGAACTTGAAGCAGTCTAGCAGGAGGTGCACCGGCATGCATGGCAGCCTGCGCCTGTGTGCATTCGTTTCCCACCCAAGGACCGGCGCAGCGGCTGTGTCCTTGCCACAGCCCCTCCCAGGAATGCCACGCCCCTGGAATGCCCAGCCACGCCCCTGGAATGCCCCACCCAGCCTCATTGGCGCTACACCAGTTCGAATCCCACCACCATGGGAACCTGTTACTAAAATGTTTGGATCCCACCACTGCCTCCAAAACAACATACACCGCTCTACATTCCAACTGGCATCCTTTATCTCTACACTGCAGTATTAACTAATTAACTTCATATATACCCGTCTTTTCTCCGCAGTAAGACCCCAACAAGGTTTATAACATCCACCATTTTATCCTCCTTTGTTTTATCCTCAAAACAACCTTGGACGGAAAGTTAGGCTGAGTGTGTGACTGGCTGAAGGTCACCAAGTGAAGTGCCAGGGCAGAATGGAAATGTGAACCCAGGTCATACAGATCCTAGTCTACTTTAACCACTGCACCATACTGGCTCTTATATGCCTGGGTAAGAAAAAATTAGATGCAATTTACAAATCAATGGAGCCTGTCTAGAAACACCTTTGATTCATTCAGCATAGTTAAAAACGCAGCCCTTTCTTTAACAGAGTGGCTACAAGAGGGGATCTTCATTTTTCAGTATTGTCACACACATCCATTCCCTCCACTCCCCAACCTTCCCCTGCATAGGAAAAAAAGATGTTTGATGAGCAGGTTAAGCTGCAGGGACCAAGTATAATCATTCTGGATCTAGTTGAAATTTGTTTCTGAAAAAGCATTAGTAGTCCATCCCACGGTAACGGGCTTGCAGCCTGGGCTCGACTCTCCTCTGCAGGTCACCCACTTCCTTCCCCATCCACCAACACTTGGCCAGTTAAGCCAAACTGTTCTCCTTACCATGCCAGGCTTTTGCAGCAGAGAGAATTCCTCTATGAACACTACAGTTCGTGTATGTAAGCCCACACACACACACACCCCTGCATCCTGAAGTGATCTAATCCAGGAAAGCATTTACCACTCGATTCTGCTGAAAAAAAAAAATACTAACCTTGCCCAGTGATATTGCCTCATTTCTTGGCATCAGGAGATGCCTGAATGTGGGGAAAAAACAGGGTGTAGGCCACAGAAAGTGTCAGAGGAATGCAAGAAAGCTGAACTAGTGATAACTTTGCAGATTGGACACACAGAGCATAGGTTAAGCACACATCGAGAAGAGTCAGGAAGTAAACTGAGAAAGACTCTTTTTTTTTTTTTACTCAAAGCAAAACAATTTTGTAAAAGAGAGATGAATTCTCCTGGCTGATGTCTGATCCTGAACACAGCCAAATTGTTACTTCAGGTATACTGTGTTCCACAGAAATATGACAGGGTTGTTCCTCCACCACAGAACAAAGCATAACAGACCTTCTTTGTTGTATAATGCTCTGCCTGGGTCCTAGTGCCTACCTAGCCCTGTCCCCCCTCCCCCCCCACACACACACACATCCATTTGACTTTGGGCCTTTCCCCACTCACCATATGCTGCAGGCTAACCTCGTGAAAAGACCCGGGGATCCTCTGCGCTCCCCACCGCACCAGCGGCCACAGCGCAGCCGCCCCAAATCTGCTGCTCTCCCACCTCCTTAGCGAGCGCCAAATTAGCTCCTCTTAAAACAGCAACTTTTCTCAAAACGCCGAGCTTGCCACGGGGTGGTGGGGAACTTCGGCATGTTTGCGCGGCGTTGATTCTGTGACGTGCAGCCTTCCAACCATTCAGGCAACAGGCTTCTCCATTTTTAAAGGAAGTTGAGACGTGTGCACAGGGCGATGTTCCAACATCGCTTTTACTGCTCAAGCTCCACAGCTTTGCACCAGCAATTCACAGCAGAGTGCCACCAAGCGTGTGGGCTTGCTTTTAAAGAGAAAACTGGGTTGCAGGGAACATAGGTGATGGAAACTGAAATGTTTTGATGACGTGTACACGTGTTGATGATAGGCGGTACACGCGCCAAGCTAATCAAAAATCAGAGACTCGCGCTATGGTCAAGATTTGCCAGCCAGGTGGGACACGTGCTCTTGGGGAACGCTGCAATTCTGACCCCACTTTATTTCATGAATAGCAAAATGAAGTGGGGAACAATTTCTCCTTGCTCAAAAGCTGCGGAGTGCAACAAACGCAGGGTAGACGCCCCAAAAAATAATGGTTTTGACAAAAGCAATGCGTAAAAATGAATGATACTGTAATTGTCATATTCATCCGGGACTATATTCGAATGCGGATGCATATCATTTTTTGACCACTTCTGCTGACTGAACCATCATCTTTCTGCGGGACAGAGTATAGCATCTGGAATTGATAAGGACTTGGTTTGGTGTTTGCTCTGCACCCTTTGCTACATTTTCCTAAAACATGCCGTTATCATTTTCCTTTTTTAAAGCATGCATGCTATAGACAATCAAAAAAACCTGACAAAACAATTTTTAGGAATTACTCCCTTCCTAACAGTTATGTTAAATGGTTAGAATTGAATTGGTTTAGGTCTGTAAATAACTAGACAGCACAAAATATCAGATGATCCATGGAATTAAAAAAAAAAACCCCGTACTATTTAATCAGCAATGATTCATGCTGAAGAAAAACAATAGAGAATAGTTAATTGGGGTAACCAGGAGGTTTGTTTGTTTTGTTGAATAGTAAAATGTTTTTCTCAGGCCAATTACTGTTAAGAGATTAAAGAAAAGCCTAATTGGGGAAAACGAATAAACTTGTCATGGCCAATAAGCAAATCTGGAGGAATATGTAGGTTGTATGCAAATGTTTAATGTCTTATAGCCTCCACACAGGCAGATGGCACACAGGATAGTGGAAGAGATGTTTTCTCTGTGGTTCACAGCCACTGAAATAGAATGGGCATTTATTCTACCCGCTGGATAAAGAAAGTAGAAAGACTACGTTGGATTCCACACAACAGAAATATAATGTGCTGCAGAGGATTTTAAAGATCTGTTTTGGCATTTTGTGTTCCCACAGCACAAGCGTTGCCAGCCAAAGTGGATTTTTTCCCCCACCTGCTGCACCGAGCTCTTGTCAATTTCACAGTTGCCCCAGCCATGTTGTGTGCTGCTGCAGAGATTCTGCCAGTCTCCGCCACATGGTAAAGGTTTTCCACGGAGTTTTCCTCTGCTTGCAGCTTATCTGCATGCAATTTCACTGTAAAAAGTAGATGAATACAGTTTGTTCTGCCTTGCAATCCCATGCACATGCCATTTTTCTTTTTTTCTTTTTGCTTTGAGGGGGATGTCTGTGAAGCTACGGTGACACTAATATGCGCACATTGCAGCTTCTCTAATCGTGTCCCGATAGCTTAACAGATATCCCCCTCATAGCAAAATAAAAAAGGTAAAATGATACGTACATGGGATTAATAGGTGAAACAAACTGTATTCGTCTACCTTTTACAGTGAAATTGTGCACGGATGAGCTGCAAGCAGAGGAAACCTCCATGGGGAATTTTCACGAAGAATCTGCTGCAGCACACAAAATGGCAGATACAGGTGAATTAGAATCCCTGTGCAGATGTTAACAAAGCGTCAAAACATATGAAAGGATGCCACATTGGAAAGGGGTCTCAGCCAGCTCCTGCTCCAAATTGCAGAACCCTTTTTCCCAGGGCTCAGCCTGCTAGCAGGCTCCATTGATCTGTAAGCTTCGTAGCAGAGGTTTTTATTTCCACCCAACTCAGACTTATTTCATAACACCAGGGGGCAGCCAAGTGATGCTCATGGAGTGAGTTGTGAAAATGACTGACACCACAAAGTCAATTGCCGGGCAATGGAGGTAGGCACTGCTTTCTGCCATGAAGTGCCACAGGAAACAGTTTATCAACATTCCGGTGTCAAACTGGTCCCCTCCCCTCCCAGCACACACCTGAAGTGGCCCAGCTGACTTATGAGACAAAAGCAGCTGAGGCAGAACATAAAACCTCATGCTTTTGTGTGAAAGGAGGTTAAAATGCCTGAAGGAAGTAACCTGCACCTCTAGCTATCAACAGGGAAGAAATATTTCACGACACACCTGTTTGTTGTTCTGAATGCTCAGGAACTTTCAAAAAGGAGGAAGTTTTCATCCGGGTCCCATTAGTCACTGATTCTCCTGGACCCTCTACAAGCATTAACCTGCTTCTTTGACTCAGACAGGAGTGCTTCACTGACTCTGACTCAGACAGAAGTACGAACTGCCTTAAAGGAATCTAGTGGTACTCCACACTAAGAAGGCCCACTGGCTCAGTGGAAGAAATAAAAAAACACAGTGGCAACTTCTTGGGGATGCTAACTGCAGTCAGGTTCAGGTGATCAACAGATCCCACATCACCTCGCACAAGGTCTGCCAGCTTGTGATCTGGCAGGAAAGCTTGGTGATGCTGATTGTATGAACCATGATCTAACAGAGTGAGACCTAACAGAGGCAGCAAGTAGCAATTTGTGTAACTGCAGTCATTCAAAAATGGGCCTGCAGGGATCCTTACTGAGCAGTGAGACTACTGTTGCTAGCCTGTCAGGTAATCACACAGAGGCCATTCTGTGAGAAACAGACCACATGATTCTTGCCCCATCTCAAGAGCTGATTTTTACCTGTAAGGTCCTAAACTTGGGGGAAGTGGGGCTGAATAGCTGAAGGACTGGCTCCACATGTACATTTCAGCCTACTAGTTCTCAAGCCCTGCTCTGTGGGAGATAGCAACCAGTGACCAGGCTTTTCAATGAAGACACCTCCCCTGAGGACTGCCTTCTCCATGGAAGCTTTCTTAGTGACCGCTTTATTCTCTGTTAGGTGCCAGGCCAAAGAATTTCTTTTGAGCCAGGCTTTTTGAAGAGGGATTCCTCATCTCTGTTAGCACTTTTTTATGCTTTGTGCCTCAGGGTGCCAGTCTTATGATTTGTTTATGACCTAAGTGGCTTATTATTGATAAAGTTATGTTATTTTCTGTGAATCTATTGTACCATTTAGTTTGTGAGCCTCCTTGAACAACTCTTCTTCTTCTCCATTATCCATTTAGTCATGTCCGACTCTTGGATACTCTGTAAACCAGTCCCCTCCATGGTTCCCTGTTTGCCACAACTTCTTTCAATTGGTTGATGTTCATGCCCATGTCCCTCTTAATGGTTTCCAACCAATGAGTCATTGGCCCATCCTGCTTCCATTTACCACTGACCATTCCCATGTAAAACAAGTCTACATGTTTTAAATAAATAAAATAAAGCTCAACAGGGTAGGGATTAATGACAAGAGAGCTTCAATTTCTGTGACTCTTCAAGGTTGGAAAAAATGTCACTCTTTAACCTCTGTGTGTGTGAAGAGCTGGCAAACTGCTTCCAACTTATGGAGACCATATGGATTAATGACCTGCAAAATGTGCTATCATTGACAACCTTGTTCCGACCTTGCAAACTGACGGCTGTGGCTTCATCGCCTGAGTCAACCTCTAATCCACATCTGCCAGGGAAGCTTTCCCCCCCTTTCCTCTACATTTTGAACAAGTAATAAATTTATATGTGCACATGCAACTATCATCTTACACCATTGTAAAACATTCCAAAATGACTCTAGGAAACAGGGATCTGGAAGTACTGGATAGCGTTACAGACTTCGCCCTATAGGCACCCACGGCATCCAATGTATTGCTGTAGAAGTATCATATTGAAGACTTATATTCTTTTGGCTTTCATAGGGTATATCTTGAAGTCCTAAGCAATTTTTCAAAACAGAGATTATGGTGAGAAGGAAAAATAGTCATGGATATTGTAGGCAATGGTAGTTCTCCAATTTCTCTCCTAAGTCCCTGAGAAACCACCTACACTCAGCATCAGAATCTCTGAATGTCTGGAAGTTCTCTTTATGTTGAACCTAATTCTCCCCCCTACCCGAAATTCACATTCTTCTTATTGTTTTGTAAAAGAATGTCAACCACTATCTGCTTATGATATTCTGCGAAAAAAATGTACAGATAAGAGGTAAAGACGGTCACATGTAAGGAAACGCTCATAAAATGAGAAAGTGCACAAAAAATAAAGCCGTGTGTGAACTCACAATGTCATCGTGGACAAAATCAAAACATTGTTCTAATAAATGAGGTGTGGATGGCTCAGAGATCATCCCCACCTACTCATAGAAATTAGCCAGAAATCGGGAGAGCAGAAGAGGAGAGAGACAGCCAGGAAAAAGACAGCCAAACTCAATGTTATCTCAGAGCACCACGTCAAGCAGAGCAACAACATATGTTTTAAAAAGACAGATAATAATGCAAACTGTCGACATGCGGAAAGGACAAGTAGATAATTTAAAACGTCCAAGGAGGTATGTGTATGTGTGCGTGCGTGTGCGTGTGTATGTATATGATCATTATCTTAATTCTACCGGAAGAGTCAGCCAAATCTTTGCATACTTACATCCAGTGACTGGAGCTGTGAACTGGAAAAAGATCTTTCTACAAACCTGAACAATGCCCCAGGTTTGCAGAAAAATCTGAAATCTAAAACACACACAAACTGGGAAGGTATAAAAAACAAAACAAACATAATTAAAGGAGGCCTGTAGCTTTAAACAGTGGATTCCCTCAGTGGATGCTGCTAGACAACCACAGAATTCCAAGATGTGGTTCTGTCAGTAAAATCAAGGGGAGGGGGAAAGAGCTTTCCAGGCCTATTTTGGCCTTTGATGTAGGAATCACTGGGGTCTGACCTGACTACAGTTATCAGTTTCAGGTTGGGAAATTCATGAAGATTTTGTGGTGGAGTCTGAAGAGTGCAGAGTTTGGGGACAGGGGAGGCCTCAACCAAAAATAATGCCATATAGTCCATTCTCCAAAGAGGCCATTTTCTCCAGGGGGACAGATGTGTGTCATCTGGCATTCAGTTTTTAATTCCAAGAGATCTCCAGATCTCTCTCAGCTTGGCAACAACTTCTGGGTGCCTTGATACCACCTGACCTGCATAACTAGGCCCAGTTGCTTGCTACTCTTCAACAGCAGCAACCCTATGGAAGCCAGTGTGGTGTAATGGCTGGAACTTCACAGTAGGATCTGCAAGACCCAGGTTCAAATCCCCCATCTTGCTGTGAAAGTTCACTGGATGATTTTGGGTCACTCACATGCTTTCAGCCTCATCTATCTCACAGGATTGCTGCGCAGATAAAAAAAAGAGAAGAGCGGAATCATGTAAGCTGCTTTACTCCCTACAGTGGAGAAAGGTGAGGTATAATTGAAGTCAACCAATAATAAAGATAGCTGAACATGATAGGCAGGTAAAAAATATGTTGGTGAACAGCCAAGGAGATAATGAGGCAAGGAAAGAGGAGAGAATACAGCGGTTGCCAGTGGGAGGGAAAGTAGAATTAGCATGGGGATACAGAAGAAAATGAGGTGCCACCCCACCAGTCATCGAGGGGTTCTTAGCATGCAAGTAGACCTGGCCCAGCAGCCAGCACCACACAACTGGGCCACAGTTTTCCTAAACAGAGTATGCCGGGGAGAGGGAGAGTGAAAGTTTAACACAGAGGATCAGAAGAGGTAGATTGGTGGTTGGGTGGGAATGAGATGAAAGCAAGAAAAGGGATTTCAGAAAAGGAAAGCAGAAAAGAGTGGTGGTGAGGAATGAAAATGACTCCTGCAGGTCCTTACAAGTTCCCACTTTTGTGTGTGTGTGTGTGTGCATGTGCGCACACACCTCTTTTTCCAGGACCTTTTAAACTGTATATAATGTACACATATTATATACCCTGTTTCCCCGAATATAAGACATCCCCTGAAAATAAGACGTAGTAGAGGTTTTGCTGAAGTGTGAAATATAAGGCATCCCCCGAAAGTAAGACGTAGCAAAGTTTTTGTTTGGAAGCATGCCCGACGAACAGAACACAGAAAAATAAGACATCCCCTGAAAATAAGACATAGCGCATCTTTGGGAGCAAAAATTAATATAAGACACTGTCTTATTTTCGGGGAAACACGGTATAATTCAGACAAATACATAATATATGCACATATAATTCAGTCAAAATATTTCTTACTATTTATAGAAAAGATCAAACATGGAAAACAGAACACTCACTGTTCCAGGCCTGGGGTATGGAATTCTGCCTTCATATTGAACCCAGCGGTGATCCACACTCTCCTTATGGGCATAATGTCCATTGAAAGCGGCTCTGATATCAACCATGCTGTACATACAAACAGCAGAGCCTTTGAAAATGGAGCTGGAAGAAAACAAGCAGGAACTGAAGTTTGCTCAGCACAAGCCAGCTAGCACCACCACTGGTCTGAAAGGAGTGACTAAGGGCTGGAGTAGAATATGCACAATTGTCTCTCTGTTTTTCAATCTAAGTAGCAGCAGCCAGAGGCTACCAGATGAAACAGAAGAGGGGCAGTGGGAGAAGGTGCTTAATCTTCCTTATATTTATGTCTAAAAGATCTTCCCATCACACATGGGCCCTTTCCGCACGGGCCAAAAGTGGTGGAAATCATTGGGTGCTGAAACTCTGCTATCAGGAACTCTGGAAACTGAAAATTAGCAAAATTCTTCAGTGAAGAGACTAGCACTCGAACAGAAACTTTCCAGAAAGGTAGTTTTGTCACCATTAGTTCTTTTTCCCCATTCAATAGGACCTGCTGTAAGTATTCTGGAATGTTCTAAATGTAGATGAGGCAACAACCATACCCAATAGATGAGTCAATGTTGTCACTTGAACTTGTGTTCCAGAGGTGCCAATGTACGGAGTGGAAAGACTTCTTTGAATGTAGCAGATTTGAAAAGCACTGCTCTAAATTAGAATACATAAAATCTAAATTTGGAATTTTAAATCAGAGACAGCCCAAAGGCCAATAAGGGGTACACGGGTTGGTGGCCTCTCCTGTCAGAGGAGCCTATTGTCAAACCTAGTTGATCATCTATGGTTTAAACCTGCATCAAATGTTATTCTCCCTCCCCCCCCCCACCATACACACTTTAAAGGGGTTCATAAGCGGCTGGTACTTGGTAGATTTAAATTACCAGCTTGTAACCTCCAACAGTCTATTGAAAAAATATTTTTTATCTTGAAAAGGCAATGTGAGAGACAGTTTAAATTAGAGGATTGAGTGTTGTGACTGGACAGAGACACCCTAATTCAGAGCTCCAACTAACTTGGTGTTACATTGGCATCTTGGGCATTCATGCAGCACAACTTTAGCTTTCGAATAACCCTGTGACAACAGTCAAGTACAGGGAATGCTGCTTCTCCAGCTGGGGAACAGTTCTGATGTTTGATACTGATTGGTCCTCAGCGGGTGACATTAAACTATCAACTCTTAGTGGATAGTGCTGTTTTATAGGTACAATATGATTACGTACGAGTGCGCCATCAAATCACAGTGTACCTATAGTGACCCTGCATAGTTTTCAAGGCAAGAGATGTTCAGAGATGGTTTGCTACTGCCTGACTCTACATGGGCTGAAAGAGTTCTAAAAGAACTATGTCTGGCCCAAGGTCACCCAGCAAGCTTCATGTGGAAGAGCAGGGAATTGAACCCAGTTCTCTAGATTAGAATCTGCCATTCTTAAGCACTAGGCCAGGATGGTTCTCACATTATGATATGATCAACTGTAAACAAGAATCTAAGTTCTAGCAAATGGCACAATCTGGACAGGGTTTTTTTTAAAGGCAGTTCCTATTGACTTCACTTGGTTTGGATTAAAAGATCAAAGCCATACCTGGTAGTAGTGAAAACACCATAGACAACAGGATTCCTTTCATCTCTGGTAGGAAGTAAGAATATATCTTCTGCAATGGAGAATATGTTTTTTTAATTACATAAAACCTTAGAAACAAATGCAAACAAAATTCAGATTCATCAGTGTCCAAATGTGGCATGTGCTTCTGCTTATTACATTGTACAAAAACTGTATTGAACCATAAGGGAAAGGCAGTTAGTAAGTGCCTTCAATAAATAAAGAGCTAAAACAGATCAAGGCTCAGGAGTTAAGAGTTCAACAGCATGGAGGAAAACTAAAAATATCTCTGTAAAATCTGGACCATGTGATGATGCAGAGTTAGTCTAAACTTCAAATCATTCCTCCATTTTGAATCTGATAAGAGGGGATTGGGTAGGTGCTATGACAATCTCTGTTCCTGGGTTTTGCGCGCGCCCCCTCCCCAGTCACCACCACTCTAGCCCCATTTCACACAGCAGAAAAATGCACGGCAGAAAAATGCACTTTCAATCCACTTTCAATCCATATTTTACAGTGCAGAATAGCAAAATCCACTTCCTGAAACTGAAACAAAGAGCAGGGGCAGAGAAAGCTCAATAGTACTTACGAAGCTCATCAAAATGCGTGTCTGCACCTTCTGGGCAAGGGATTGAACACACCAGTCTTGTTTTCAGAAACGTCGTCCATTTATTTATCAGGCTACGCTGACCGCCCATATCATTCTAATGAAAAAGAAAGGAACAACTTCCATTAAGTGACAGGGCAACTTACCTGCACAATTTAGAACAGCTCTTTTCCTCTGGTTATTCTGGAAAACTGAAGAACCTGCAAAGAGCACCCATTTTCCTGAAATGCTGTCTTAATCATGAGCTGCCTGTAACAAATGTACCATCTGGAAAGAGCAGAAGCTGTTGACTACCAGCCTCTGGGCCTGCTGTTCATCTCACTGGCAAAAGACCTACACACAAAACAGCCAACACAAATAGGAACAACTCATCTGCTTGACAATGCACATGAAAGCTGAGAAGGAACCACACCACAGAGGTGGAACCATGTCATAAACCCAAGCCAGGAATTCACAGTTTGGTGGCCTGTGGTTAGTTTGGCTCACTATGCATAGCCAAGTCAGGTGGATCCAACAATCCTTTCTTTCTTGCAACTGAAGCTTTCTTGCAGCTGAAGTGGTTCCTCTCATCCTCCAACTTAAATGACTCTTCTTCCAACAGAAGAGTCACTTACATTGGAGGGAAGCTTCCTACTTGAGCCAAAAGTAAAGGTGGGATATAAATATTTCAATTTTTTTAATTGATTAATAAACTTTGCTCAGTGGAGTGGTAGGAGACACCTCAGTATATTCATCAAAACAGTATATTCATCGATTTTTGTTGTGACCCTCTACATTCTATTTGTACATTCTGTTGTAGGACTCTCAGCCTTCTGGACTGAAATTCATTTCTGAGGGTGTGGTCATTCTTCCAGCACAGAGAGAACACCAACAGGACCATTATCATGATTACAGTCTTGGCAGAACAAAGATGGTCCAGGACAAAGCAAAAAAATAAGCAACAAGAATGGACTTGGAGAAAGCAGAAAGGGAATGTTGTGCATAATCTGAAAGAGACATTCCAGGACTCAAACCCCACATTTTGCTGTAGGACGAGGATTCTATGGGAAATCACCTAATTCTGAAAAAAAAATCAAAACTTCATTCTCAGATGCAGAAGCAGATTATATTTTGCATGCAAAATACAAGCTCTAGTCAAGTGTTAAACTGTGACAACGGAGGCATATTTTAAAAGCTGCTTGCTAACTCACATATGGCAAGAATCCCTTCCTAGCAACCAAGAAGGACAGCCTGATTTCCCTTCCTATCTCCTTCCTATTTCTGAACAAAATTAACATAGGTCAGGATGGGCCAATGGACTGGTAGAAATACTGGTGACTAATAGCATTTTTAAATGTTTCCATGAACTGTAGCTCCCTAAGATTGAGTTCTTGCTAGTGGGGGAAGAAGGTAGAAAGAAATACTGATATAGATTCCTCCTTGAAGATCATGGACTTCCAGTCTTGCAAAGTACTGTGGGAAGGAACACCCGCAGCTGAAAGCAAAGGAATTTATTCAATTGTGCCACACATAAAGTTTTTGGAATCTATCATTGATGTTTGCCCTTCCCAGTGCAGCCCTCAGAACTATTCCCCCATCCTGAAAAGCCACTGAAGATCAGGGTTTCTCAGAAACAGCTTGGGATTGGCAGAGATTGCTCTGCTCAAGTCCAAACAGAGCAGAAGAGTAAAGGAGTGTAATCAAGATGTGCCAATTCCTATTTTTCTGTTGGAGCCCCCATGTTCCATTCTGTTCCAGATGGTCCCCTAACCTTCACTCCACAGGCAAAAGGTTTGGAGCCAATGATTTTGCAAGGGTAACGAAATGTTATGGCATATAAAATTAAAATAGTAGTACTATAGAGTTTAGCCAGTCTTGGTTTTACAAAGAACTAAATAACACAAAACAGTTAGTTCTGAAAAATGAATGTTTAACACACGAAGTCAAAAGTAAAGACCCCAACTGCTGACAAGGAAAAACTAAGGCTTATGATCAGAGGGGAAGTATCATCTTTAATGAAGGCAGTTAGTAATAGACCAATAATTAGAGCAGATATACAGAAACCTAGTATAGAGGCCAGAGGTCCTGATATAAAAACAGCATCCTTCCACCAAAAGGTCTCTTGGCTCATGGGCTGCCCTGTCCAAGAGCCAGGCACCATGATCACCTCCAGCCGCTGTCCCTGAAGAGACCTAAGTGACACTTTTTTGGTGGCTTAAGTCTGAACTGGTGGTCACCAGTGAATGGCTGAGAGGAAGCCAGCTAAAGTTGACTCCTCCCCCAGCCATACCCTTGGGCTGCCCCCGCTATGCTGGGGGCAGCATTAGGAGCACTGGGATGCTGGCACCAGTGCTGCATCCCAATGCTGGGGAGTGCCGGCGCTGCTGCACACTCGCAGTTTCACCCCTCCACCAGGGCAAGTGCCCCAGGGAAGGCAAATCCAGCACAGTCCGGCACTGCCTCCACCAGCAAATTCCCTCCCTCTTTGGATGGGGCTGCTAGGCAGACTTTTGCTGATGGTCTGAACTTTTTTCTTTATAGTAGTTTTGATTTGTTTATAGAGAATGGCTCTTTTCCTTTTAAAAAAAGATTTGCTACTGACACGCTTACAAAACCTGTTTCTGCCTGTTCAAGTTTCTGCAGCAGCCAGACTGACGATCCCCTCTGGAAATCTATCTCAAAGTTCTCAACACTGATAACTTCAGACCAAGTAACTTCTGCACACAGCATGGATCTTTTTTTATTTCCTCAGAACCCTGACTCATTTCTTCTGGGACATTTAAAGAAAACACGTCTGCATGAGACAGAAAAGAAGATAAATCAGTATCAAGAACATTCATTCCTATCAAGAACATGCATTCGTTCAGCATTTTTGTGCAGCAAAAAATGGCACATCGGAACAAAAGAAAGCCCTGCAGGATAAGAACAGAAGTCCATCCAAGTCTGGCTTCCCACTTCACATCCGTGGTTTCAATGTTAAGGGCACCAAGTGGACATTTCAAGCTAATTAAGGTTTCAACTATTATTTGTATATTCTATAGAACAGTATTTTAATTTATTGTATACCTGGTTGTTAGCCATTCTGAGTCTGACTTGTCAGGAAAGAGTGGGATAGAAATTGAATAAAATAGTTAGTTAGATCCTCCCATGCTAACTGGCATATCGGGCAGCAAGTGCTCTCCAGCATTTCTGGTCTTGGGCGAGTGTTTCAGCCTCTTCCCATGCAATATTCAGTGACTTCAGGTCTTGCTCGAATGTTCTCCTCCAAGGGTTTTGGGGACATCCTCGCTGTCATTTGGGCATCAAGAGTTATCCACCTTCTTCCCGTCTTTGGGACCCAACTGTTCTGCATGCAATGGACCAACTAATTGTTCTGGGAGGCCAATAGAAAGGCCAGAAGCTGTGAGACCATGCTCCCTCCCACTGCCAAGCTCCTCCCCCACTATTTATTTATTTATTTATACCTCCCTCTCCCCAGTCAGCTCCCGTCTCCTGACAATAGCCGTTTCCGCACGGCCGTCGATGCGCCTCCACGCCGGAAAGAATTCTGCCGGCGTGGAGGCGGAGGCCGTTCGCACGCACGCGTGCAGGCGGCCTCAGGAGAGGCCGGCAGACGGCAGGTGGCTCCGCATGGAGCCGCCTCTGCCCCCTTCCCTGTCCAACTCACCGTGTCCCCGTTGTCGGCCTGCTGGCCGTCAAAGCCCCGCCCACGCTGCCCTCCGACCTCCAGGGGTCAGAGGACAGCGTGGGCGGGGCTTCGACGGCCAGCAGGCCGACGACGGGGACACGGTGAGTCGGACGGGGAAGGGGAACAGCGTGTTCTTGGCGGTGCTGTTCACACTGCGCCGCCGGGAACACGCTGTTGCGGGAAAAACAACCCTTTAAAAGGTTGTTTTTCAGGGCGGCCTGACACCGCCCTGGGGGAGGGGGAGCGACGCCAGGTTGGTGCTGCTGCTTAGCAGCAGCGCCGCCTGTGCGAATGGCTCCCTGGGAACGGCGTTTTTACCGTTCCCAGGGCGTCATAAAAAGGCCGTGCGGAAACGGCCAAAGGGTTACAGAACCATGTGAGGAGTCAAGGGACTTTGTGCTCCTCATTGCTGGTCACACCATCCCCAGACTGGCAGGCTAAAGCTAGGCCTGTGCTCCTTCATGCAAGGTGAAGCTGGAAATTTTGTTGCTGCTAGCCTAAAAACTGCACCCCCTGCAGGCCAAAAACGGAAAACACTAAAAAATACAAAAAACCTGAAATTTTTGCTGCCCCCCAGGTGCGCCTGGTGCAACGTGTACCCCCCTGTCCCTTTGTAGCTACACCTCTGCTTAGGCAACATTTTAATTGCATTAGATAACTGCCCTGTCCAGATCTCTTTCCCTCTCAGTTTCTGTCATTACAGACTCCACCAACATATAAACTTAGAAGTTGTTTTGCTCCAATGTGTATCACCTTAAATTTATTTAAATTGAACTTCATTTGGCACGCTGCTGCCTATATTTACACAATTTGGAAAGATCCTCTTAGTTCTTGCCAGTTGTTCTTCATTTTCACCATCCTGAATAATTTGGCATCATTGGAATACCTGGCCACTTCACACCTCACTTTCAATGCCAGATCATTTATGAACAAACCAAGTGCCCCACCACCACTTACTTCCCTCCTTGGAGAGAATTATCCATCTCTGCTTCCTACTCTCTGCTTCTTATCACTTAACCAATGTTAATACAGTGGTCAATACATCCACTTATCCCAAGACAAAAAAAACTAACTCAGGAGCCTTTTAGGAATCCATGGCTATAATAATGTCTGCCAACTCACCCTTACCCATACAACTTCAGTCATGACATAGCCATTCTTGTCATTTCCGCATTAGACCCAAAGTGCAAAGTTTCTCACTTTATCATGGCTAAATTGCACTGCACAAGCCAGACGTCTCCACTACAACAGAATACAAAATGTGTACTTTGTAATTTATAAGAGCAGATGCCAGGAAAAATTACAAAGAACATCTTCAATGTGTGATTCTTAAATCTTACTGTAAGTAAAGATGACATACCAGGGGAAAAGAGAACAGCTGAAAGCATCTTTTTTTTGAACATCAATCAAACTTGAGGGTGCTGGGAGATGCAGATGAATTACATTTTTAAAATAGTAATTACACTGAACAGCTGCATAAATCACGCCCGGTAACAAGTGGAATTTGAAGAAGTTGCTTATTAATTAGCCTGCAGCAAGTTATTCATTCTGGCTGATGCGTCTGCATTCCTGGCAGGAGGAGAAGGAAAATAATTGGAGATCAAAGAAAAAAAGCTGGCAGGAGAAGAGTTCCTGGAACACTCCCCGCATAAGTAACTTTGCTGATAAGACTCCCCCAAATAAATAACTGATCCTCACCTCCCTTGCCCCAGCAACAAGCGGCTAAATTCACAGAACTGTTCTATGGTGATGGTTTTTTCTTGACTTTCTCACACCAGCAAGGTTATTTACTTGAAATGCTCCATTATATTTATGGCTCCCCAGTAACAGTGTTTCATCTCACTACATCCCTTATGATTACAATGAGTTCGAAGAAAACCAAAGATCCACCTCAACAAATTTCTCATTTGAATTGTGTGGCGGGGTAAATGTATTACAGAAAAGCTATTTAAAAAATAGCAACAAAAATCCATGAAGCTTCCATATACACAGATGTTTCTTGACCAAATAAGTGATAGGAACACTATGTAGAATAGAATAGAATAGAATCTTTATTGGCCAAGTGTGGTTGGACACACAAGGAATTTGTCTCCGGTGCATATGCTCTCAGTGTACATAAAAGAAAAATACATTTGTCAAGAATCATAAGGTACAACACTTAATGATTGTCATATAGGTCTAGTAAGCAATCAGGAAACAATCAATAGTAACGAAACCATAAAATGTAAAATCATAAAATAAAATGAATTAAAATGAAATGTCAGCACAGGCTATAGTCATACAGTCATAAGTGGGAGGAGATGGGTAATAAGAATGTCTGAGCAACTATTTGCCCAGGATTCATGAGGAAAGTAAAGTGTGAACTCAGATACATTATGGACTTTGTTATTCTATGGACTGTTTCACACAATCCCTAAAAATACAAGATCCCAGGTTAAAATGCACTTGGCTCATAGCACAGACTGCAAATGCTCTCAATAATATTTTTGAGCTGGCAGTTTTTGGTTCAGGCAGAAAACAATGGAATTCCAGCCATACTACCTAAACTCTAACAATAACGCAACTCAGAAAAAAATGTCTACCGTACTTGAATCTCTATACTTTGCCTTTCTATTTAAAAAGAAATATTCAAGGTGGTTTACGATATTAAAATCTATTCAAAACAGTTTGATGTTAAAAACTGACCAGAATCAGGAACTGAGTTCACTGAAAATGGTCTTCCAGAATATTTTTTAAACTCTGTCCCTCCCAGGCTATGCCCCCAAATCTCTAGGAATTTAGAGAGCACCAATTCATTGAAGCCCCTGGGAATATTTGTGGGTCTCAAGGAGTGGGGGTGTTAAGGTAGAGGCACTGAATTTGTAGCATAGCTGCTGGTGACTCTCCTTACAACATTTTGCGGGTAAACCATACAAAAATATTATTTGTTTGTTAAGTTCTATAATTTGCTTTATTTGCAGGCCCCCATCACTTCTCTGAACAAAGTTGGACCAATTGGCAAACTCAGCTCACAATTTTTGGGAAATCAAAGAAAAATACTGTTGTCACTTAAAAAACCCACAGTCTTCTGCTTATTATTTAATATGAAGTTTTGATCTCATATCTCAGAATTTTGATACTTGAGGACAATATTTTACAGCAATGATTGAAGAAATATTTAAACAATGCTGACTGAGAAAGCCTCTGGAAACAGCCTTTATTTGAGCTACATGTGGGGGATTCTTTATGCTCCTAGAGACTTCCTACTGTGTCATTAGAGCAGGAAATTTTCCCATATTAGATGCACAGAATTATGTAATTAGTTATGGAAAACCCGACTCCTGAGTTAGAAAATGTTTTCTCATCATATCTGGAAGTTTATTCCTTGAATTGTTTTTGGGGTTGTGCCAAGTTAGTAAGTCTAAGCACACAAGTGTCGGGAAATGCTGCCTGCATGAACAACAGCTAAATCAATAAATCAAAGGACAGAATGAGAATCGGACTAGATCCACCAAGTTCCTCCTTCACCAAACTGAATGGAATGAGGAAAAAAAACATTTCACAGAATGGTGATTACTGTTGCTTTAGCATTATATTAATTCTAGAAAAACTCTAATCTTCATGAATCATGAAGTGAGTAGAAGGAGGGAGGAGACTTATATTGCCAAGATCACTGGCAGGGTTCTCTCAATGGAAGGCAAGGCCATTAAATGCCAAAGAAGGAAGGGGCATATGACTCTCAGAGTGGTTCAAGCACAGCGCTCAACTTCTCTATATACATGAATGACAGCCATTAAGTCATAAAGGAAAGGAAGGAAGGAAGGAAGGAAGGAAGGAAGGAAGGAAGGAAGGAAGGAAGGAAGGAAGGAAGGAAGGAAGGAAGGAAGGAAGGAAGGAAGGAAGGAAGGAAGGAAGGAAGGAAGGAAGGAAGGAAGGGAGGGAGGGAGGGAGGGAGGGAGGGAGGGAGGGAGGGAGGGAGGGAGGGAGGGAGGGAAGGAAGGAAGGAAGGAAGGAAGGAAGGAAGGAAGGAAGGAAGGAAGGAAGGAAGGAAGGAAGGGAGCTTGAGGGCTTGAGGGCTTGAGGGCTGAGGGAAGCGAGGAGCTTGAGGGGCTTGAGCCGAAGGGGAGGAAAAGGGAAAGGAAAGGAGGGACAAACTTATAAGGTGAAGTCTAATGCTGCCCCCAGCAACATCTGCAACGAACCTGCTAATATATGTACAGTTTCACATATCTCCCTCGTCACACCAGAAAAAAAAAATAATGTTGGGGGAGGCTGACAGAATGATGCCGACTGTCTTCTATAGACAGGAGCTAAATAACTATACTACCTTAACAAAAAAAAGTTTTACTAAATAACATAGTTTTTCAGCTTCAAGGAAACGATTACATTCAGCACTTATTTAGTCACTTTTGAACACAAGAGGAAACAAGTGTATGTAAAATCTGAGCCAGCCACATCATAGCAGCATCCTAGCCACTATTGATAGATCCATCACACATTGCTGAATCTCAGTATTTTGTCACTCTAGGCAAGATAAATGATCCATCCTACCCAAAACTGTCTTATCGCGACTTTAACTGTATACTCTTTATATCTCTCTATATAAAAGATAAAACATATTGGTGATGACTCACTTTTTAAGCAACAGCACAAGTGCATGAACAGGGGGAGTTGGCTGTGCTGATGCGAGTGCCTTGCAAAACATAAAAGGGGCAGGGGCCACAGGGCTGGTGAGTGAAGAGGATGAGCCAGGAAGGCAGAGAAAGGTAAGGGGGAGCAGGGTGCAGAAGGATCCAGCAGGGTGGAGCCCAGGCCAGGAGGGAGGGAGGGAGGGAGGGAGGGAGGGAGGGAGGGAGGGAGGGAAGGAAGGAAGGAAGGAAGGAAGGAAGGAAGGAAGGAAGGAAGGAAGGAAGGAAGGAAGGAAGGAAGGAAGGAAGGAAGGAAGGAAGGAAGGAAGGAAGGAAGGAAGGAAGGAAGGAAGGAAGGAAGGAAGGAAGGAAGGAAGGAGAGAGAATGACGATGTCCTTCACCTCATGGAGGATGCAACAAAGACCAGGGTGCCTTCCTGAGCAGGCAAGGATAGCAGTTAATATTCTAGCATCTGCATTCATCAAAGTAATAGGCTGAACAATTGCAACCAAATATCATTTTTGTCATGCTCTGGAAACAGAGTAATATAAGCATTGTATAACGACAATGGCAGTGAAATAGACTTTTAAGTCTATTTGTTACCCAATTGATATAGTTCCAAACCTTAACAATCTAAAAAAGAATTTATACTATTCAGCAGGCAACCCGACTGGTCCTGGAGATTTGCCAGTACTCACATTCATTACAACTGCCTTAATTTCATCCAAACAAAAAAAAGTTCATAGAAAATCAATGTAAGATAAAAAATCTTTTCAAATCTTTTTCTGAGAATTCTTTGCCTTTACTGTACAAAAGGTGGTCCTATTCCTAATCATCCTCATAACTAATATCAAGGATGTTGATGTGGTGGGGGAAGTAACCCCACCTCAGGATGGGCCAGTACCACAACCCTCATAAACAAAACTCCTCTCTCTGCTACACCTTCTCCACACATGCTTCACTTTGATATTTTGGAGCCCCATTCCAATTTCACTTAACATCATATAAAAGCCAAACACACAAAATACTCAATAGCCCTGCCCAAAAAAGAAACCAAGACCAGACATCCATGCAACAGAAACATGCTAGAGGAACAAAGCCCAGCGGTAGTGGCATCGCAACAAAATACCAGGTGCAACCCAGAAATGCTGGGCGGGGGATGATTTTTCACTCCTGGGTGGGGTGATCCTCTAAAAAACTCACAAGTAAGGGAGTGTGCCACTGGGGGGCAGGCAGACAGTCAATCCGAAAGAAGGGGGCAGACAAAAGGCAACCCTCCCCCTGCCAGATAAAAGTGGAGAGAGCAAGTCTTAGTGGTTGAAGCAAAGGGTTACAACAGTGGTGGAATTCAGCAGGTACGTACCACTTCAGCAGAACCGGTTGTTAAAATGATGCTTGTGAACAACCAGTTGTTAAATTATTTGAATCCCACCACCCGAACCGGTTGTTAAATTATTTGAATCCCACCACTGGGTTATTATGTATTTCAGTCCAAGCCTCACGGTAGACATTCATATTTATTTTCTGTCTGTACCCTTTCTCCCCCTTGTCAAAGACCCAACACACTGGCAAGGTTGAAACACGATGTGAAGAGTGAGCGCATGCTGAGAGAAGCAAAACATGACTGCATGTAAGATATGCAGAAAGTAAAGCTCTGTTGGCTGTCGAGAAATAAAACATTTGTTATAAATCCTATGCAAACTCTCTCCCTCTCCCCCCTCCCTTTCCAAACAAGGAAATGTAGGAAAACAAGCTTGGTACATGTTTGTTTCACCTAGGAGGTGGAGGCGGGTAGGGAAAATACACATTTGAAAAGGGGAAACAATCTTTCCTTTGCACCAGCATGCTCCTGTTTTGCCCAAAAGGAACGGAAAAGCAAAAGGCCTTACTCCCAGCCAGTTATTGCAGAAAGTTTGTGGATTTTGCCTGCCACAATCATTGTAAGCATGAAATAGTGAATATTAAATCATTTGTACATATGCTGCCCAATTATGTGTAATAGTCCTGAGGATGTAGAGTGAATTGCAACTTTTCAACCGTTTTTTAAAAGTTGGCCATGAGGAAAAAATAGCTCATGGGAAGAATGATTCTAGCTCACAAGTTTCCTTTAATGTTAGTTTTCTCCTTGCAAAGACATAGTATGCACAGGAGGATTCAAAAATGCAGTAGTACTTTTCACTATAGATCTACCATCTTATTTTCTCTTATTTCTACACTAAACCCTGGAGTTACAAGTTTGATACAAAGACTATTTTCTTCCACATTTTCCCATAAACAGTTAATCAGATCAGGATTTCCCCAAATCATTTGTTTTGCAGTTCACCATCAATTTAATTTTCAAGTATCTTGTACTTTTATTTTTCAACTTGCTCAGACTGACAGCTGGTCCTATCACATCATTCGAAGATCAAAGCTTTAACGTTCTCAATTCTGTCTCACATTAAAAAAAGCATTAGTATCTTGTATTTGGAATAAATAATTTTGATCAGCCAGCAGATTTTGATTTCTATCCTACAAAAAGAATGCAATGCAGAATCACAGCAATTAATTAAAAAAACAGATTAAACAAAAGGAAAACCTAACAGATCTAAGCAGTCAATCACATATGAAAAACAATAATAAATAAGACTGGAAAAGGTTCATGGATTGTACGGTTGAAACAGCAGGCAGCTGATGCACTTGGAAGAACATCGGTTTAATATGGCCTTGGGGGTGAGCTTCAGCTACAGCCATTTAAGTGGTACTTTGGACCTATTGATGAGATCGTGCTAAGAACCAGTGTGGAATAGGTATACTTAAATACATGCCAGTTTGGACTGTGTCCTCTTCACTGACTATAAACAGAGTTCTGATTTATTGATGATCGGTTCAATAGTTCATTGATTTGATGGTGTTCAGCAAACCGCTTCATTGTATAGCTTCCTACCACACAGTACAGCACAACTGGCTTTTTGCTCGTGCATATTTTCATATAAGCCGATAGACTTTTACTAACCCCTCTTCCTGTCCTCCATCCCAGCTTTGTACCTGCCTGCTCAGCAGGTGTTTAACTTGGCAGATAAATCAACAATCACATAGATCAATCATAAATAAATGCTATACAATAAAATAGTAGGATTTTATTGTATAGCCTTCATGAAGTAGTCCTTCATGATGCCAATGGCTACTAATCTATTTGAATTGGCAGCTTACGTACATTTGTGCAAAAACCCAATGCAAAAGAGTTCTGCAGGTATTCATGGCTGTTGGGGCACAAAGGAAACAAACTGAATGCACTGATGTTAGACTATGGCTCCTTCCGCACATGCAGAATAATGCACTTTCAATCCACTTTCAAAGCACTTTGCAGCTGGATTTTACTGTGCGGCAGCTGCGCCATCCCCGGCCAACTCAGGCTTTGGATTGGGCTTCCTGTCTTTGCCACAACAGCCACTACCCAGAACAGACAATCCTTGGCTAGATGTCCAGTCATCTGACTTGGCATAAGACAATATGTGCTACGCACACAATCCATTTGGCCACACTACAGCATATTTGTTGACTTCATCAGGCACTCAAACACTCCGCTGAATTCAATGGGAGTTAAAAGTGCTTCACCCCTCTTAGCTGAACTGGCTACAACTCCTCATACAACAGGGTCAGAAAGATACTTAGAGCAAAAGTCCCCAGAAGCTGCTCAACCTAAATCCTGAGAGAGGTCCATTATTCAAGCGAAAATTTAAACATCTGGAGAGTCTGCAGAGTCTATTTCCTGCTTTGATTGTTTATGGGAAAGCAAACTTGGAAATGAGATCACACTGGTGACCATCTGCTTTCTATGCCATCTCTCAGTGGCCTTAATTGATATAAAACATTAATCCACCAGTCTGAAAGTCCATGAGACACTGTCTGTAAAAGCCTGTGGGAAAGGCTACGTTGAAAAGGTACTCATTTGCAAACCCACCCAAGTGTTATCTATCACAAGACTTTCTTCAAAGAATGGTTCTGGATCAGTGAGCAGAGAGCTAAAATAACTAAAAATTATGTTACCGTCTGCGTTTTCCTCCGAATGTCTGGGTAAGTGCACCAGGAAATAAAATAGCTTAAATACTGGTATGAACAAACAGACGGATAAGTGAGGTAATGTTCATTTTGAAAATGTGTGCCCCCTTCACACTGAAGAATAGCCTGATGGGGCATTTGGTATTAATGCTGCTGCTGTAGAATGGGCATTAAGGCTATTGTCTGGGCAGCTAAACTGGAGCCATAACAAACTACCTCAGCTGTACTTTTCTGTGGCCATGGCACAGCTTTTTTGTGGGGGCGGGGAGGGGGACTTGGTTTATCTAACCCAGATTTTAAGGCATGTTAAAGAGAAAGTGATTTGGAGTATATTTCCCTGCAAGATGCTGTCAGTCGGCTCCTTCCCTGAGGAGAAGCATCTCTTTTCCCATCCAGAACTTTGACTGCACCAACAGGCAAGCTGGAAACGGAAAGGTCAAGGCCCACCACAAAGATACCCAACCCAAGCCTCTCAGGTTGCAGTGGCTCAGCCTACCCCACATATGGTGTGACAAGCCCCCCCCCCCGCTTTTTTTCTTTGTAAGCCAGGAGAAATCCCAGTTTTCCCAGAGAAAAACCAGGCAGCACCCACAGCATCCCACCCACTGGCATCAAATGCAAGACACGCAGGTTCCCCTCTCTCTGGCCCTCTGTCTTCTCAGCTGCTGCCCCTAAAGGCATAGGATGGCTGGGGCTCCTTTTCTAAGCCACAGCAAGTGATTATGGTGGACTGGTCCAGCCTGGCTGCTGCTCTGGTGAAGGCGACAGGGGGCACAAAATGCAGGCCGCACAGGTGCCTCTCCCTGGCTCTCTGTCCCCATAGCTGCCACCACCCAGAGGAGCATAGGAGGGCCAGAACCTCCCCTCTTAGCCATAGTGGGCAGCCATGGTGGACGGCCCCAGCCTGCCTGCCTGCCTGCCTGCCTGCCTGTCTGCTGCTTTGGTGGCAGCAGGGGTAGCAGAGGGAGGGGGCAGAAGCAGCCAGTGAGCCCCCAGGGCAAGAACCCTGGCTTGCCCCAGAATGGTTATACCACTGACTAAGATTGCAGTGTAATGCAATATAGCATACTTTTTATGGTCCCATGTGAGCTTTTAATGCAGTGATCCCCAGAACAATGCCTTGACCACCATGGCACCTATTGATGTGTTTCCCAGTTTCCACTTATTCCTGATTCCTAGGGATAAAATCTCAAAGGCCATAAGTGGAACAGAAAATAAACAATGGAGCATCAGAACTCTCCCTACCAGCCAACTCACTAGTAAAGTGCTACAATAATTCCAGACAGTGGACTCACACACTTGGCTGTAGTCATAGATTGTTTATATTTTGGGGCTGGGATACTTCTCCCTCTGGCTCAGCAGAAAATAAATATGGGTCTTCCTTTGGAACTGAAAAGAAACAGTCAACAGCAAAAGTCAGTCCCAAGGAAGACACTTGACTTGAGATCTCTCAATATTTTGAGATTGGCCTCAACCCAACAAGGCTGGGATCCTTGCTTGAGCAATTTTCTAGGCCAGGGGTAGGGAACCTGCAGCTTTCCTGATGTTCAGGAACTACAATTCCCATCAGCCCCTACCAGCATGGCCAATTGGCCACGCTGACAGAGGCTGATGGGAATTGTAGTTCCTGAACATCTGGAGAGCCGCAGGTTCCCTACCCCTGCTCTAGGCCAACAGCTTTCCTGACTGCAATAAGGAACATGCCATTAAAAAAACCTCTGAGAAAAGACAGTTGTATGTTGACACTAGTGAGGGGACTAAATTCTTTCTGTTCATGAATTACTTCAGAAAGTTTGGAGGTAGTTTAATTCGTTGTTACCCCTCACTTCTCCCAACAGGAATTCAAAGTGGCTTATAGTCCCTTCTCCTCCATTTCATCCTCACAACTATCCAGTGAAGTTGAAGAAGTTGAAGAGTATGGATTTATACCCCAACTTTCTCTCTTGTAAGGAGACTCAAGGTGGCTTACACATTCCTTTCCCTTCTGCTCCCAACAACAGACACCTTGTGAGGTAGGTGGGGCTGAGAGAGTTCCAAAGAACTGCGACTAGCCCAAAGTCACCTGGCAGGCATGAAGGAGTGGGGAAACAAATCTTTCATCAGATAAAAGTCTGCCGCTCATGAGGAGGAGTGGGGAATCCAACCTGGTTCTCCAGATTAGAGTCCACCTGCTCTTAACCACTACAGCACACTGGCTAGGCAGAGAGAGTGTGGCTGGCCTAAAGTCACCAGTTAGCTTCCATGGCACCCGGGGAGACCTGAACCTTTCCCAGAAACTGATACAACATTCTTAACCACTACACGATACTGTCTGTCCTTGGCAACACTGTGTATCAGTGAAAAAACCTGCACGCATGAGAGACACGTTTCAACATTATTAGTTCAGTTTTATAGCATGAACTTGAGCAAATGTAACATGCTCTCTGAAAGTTAATGATTTTTCCTCAAACTGATGATAAATTTCCTTATGTTTTAATGTACCGTATAATCACTTAACAATAAAGCATTAATATTAAAAACACAATCATTATATATGGGGGATTTTTTCCGTTCCTTTGATCATCAGCCAGAGCAGTACGTTAAATTCCAACAAAAAGCCACCATTTGGCCTACTGATGTTTCAAGGAGAGCTGTGAACCCACTGGACAATGTTCACAACATGGACTCTATTAAATCTTAGGCAACAGATCACATTCAAAGTCTCCATACAGTCCAAGAGAAATAAAATCATGTATTCTCCCACCGTCCCGATAGCCATAAACGCTATTGTTGTTCTTATACTTCAGCACACCCCTACGCAGTGTGTTAATGATCTGTGAAGTGCAAATTTAAGAGTCAGCTTTTCTTTAAAAAAAAACCAAAGAGTCAGCTCCTGTTAAGGGAAAAAATGTGTCCCCTTTTAAAATAGCACTGAAGCCATACTGAGAATATGTATGCTCCTTTTGCTGAAATAGTTTATAATGAAGCTCAAGGAACGGATAAAAGGGAGTGAAATTTCAGAGCGATCAGTCCTGCCATTTGGAAAAGATGCTCCGCTGTGCTCAACAGGCACACACAGGAAAATGCCGGAATGCCTTTGATTGTTTAAAGAAATGAATAGGGAACTGTAAAGGTATCAAGATACCATTAAAGATCTCCAAGCATGTAATTGTGCTATGAGTGCTGTGCTCTTATGCTTTTATGTCAGAATCCTCTGATACCCTCTTTTGATCACACAGCCAATCCTGAGGACAAAGAAAATGGAACAAATTCATTCAGAAGCCCAGATGGAAATTAATTTTAAACAGGGGCCATATTCTGAACTAAACAACAGCTGAAAGTGCCAAACATGTTGATTGCCTCATTTGCTTGGGAGCCAAGCCCAGTTGGAGAGGAAAGAAAATCAAAGCCCTCTTCATCAGACTTGAGTAGGAATGGAGATCTCTGAGTTTATATCACAGTCAGAAGATGGGAAGGGTGAATACATAAAGCTGTCTATTCTCAATCAGACCACTAGTTCATCAAGGTCAGTGTTGTCAGATTGGCTGCAGCTCACCAGGAGGTCTGCTGGAGGTTCTTCACCTCACCTGCCACTTGATCAGTCTACCTGGAGAAGTCAGGGATTGAACCTGGGGCCACTCACCTGTCAAGCATGCACCTTGATTTAAGCAGAGGACAAATGCTTGGGGGAAGAATGATGATTACAATATGCAGTGTACCTTTGCACCTTTACCTGCATTCTTTGCAAACCCCTCCCATCTTCTGACCAGGAAATAAAGACTCAGAGATCTTTATTCCTACTTGTTTATGACGAAGGGAGCTTTGATTATTGAAAGCTTATACCCAGAAAATCTTGATAGTCTCTAAGGAGCTAGGAACCAAAGAGGTTGAGAAGTCCAATAGATACCTATTAAAATGCATTAAATATTCTTTTTTTTAATTGTACTTTAGCTATACAGAAAAATCTAAATAGAAAATACACATCCATATCTAAAAGCATGTAAAATATCACAAAATATATTACAAATAGCCACAAAGCCTAAACTATTAGCATCATATATAAAAATATCCCAGAATGAAGCACAAAAAGACCTGACGCATTTCGATCCCATTGGATCTTCTTCAGAAGTCAACACATAACACACACAGAACTCATATAAATCCATACAATCGTATTTACAGCCCTGAATGTTTTATATAGGTCAAAAAAACAAATGGTGTTCCAATAGGTATCTAAGTTATATATTAGGAATGTTCCTATTCACCAGGTAACTTTTCCAAAGCACACCTGGCCTGGACTGTAATGGAATCAATGATGTGTGGCCAAACATATATCAAAGTTGGTCTCTAAGGAGCCACCAGAGTCAAATTCAACTGTTCTACTGCAGGCCAAGTGTCTATCCCCTGAAACTATAAAAACAAAGGATTATACCAGAGTCTCCATCATTCCCCCCAAAATACAAAATGAGGTTAAGAGGCCTTTACATGCAAAAGAGAGTGTAAAACATTAGGCCAGGCCTGGCCTTATGAAAGTCGCTCAGCCCCGCCTCCCCAGTGATGTCAGGGCCCGCAGCGTCATTGACCTGCGCCCCGGGACTGCCGCGGTCTTGCAGTGAAGACGAATGAAAACCTCACGAGCTGTCTGGAGCTCACGAGGCCACAAAGAAGATGGAGGCTCCTGAAGGAGGCTATACCCTCCCCACCAGCAATGGCAGCCGCGGTAAGTCTCGGCCGCTCTTTTATTTTTAATGATAAAAAGCAGTTGAAGGTGGCCCGATTTTGACCAAGACTTCAGTACAGAGGATTGGGGAGGGGGGGGGGGCTTTCCAATAGTGTAATTTTACTAATAAAGACTAGGGTCATTTGAGCTGCTCAGAGACAAGTTCAACAAGTTGACAATTTAATTGTGAAAACGGCATGCAGGAAAACAAGATCATCCTAGGCTAGGGTTGTCAACCTTTCTGTGAGGTCAGAATTACAGCTGATCAGAGATAATCTCTTCTAGAGAAAATGACTATTTTGGAGGGTCGACTGAGTAACACTATACCCCATTGAAGTCCCTTTTTTCCACAAACCCCAGCCTATCTAGTCTCCTCCCTCAAATCGCTAAGAATTTTCCAATCCTGAGTCAGCCACGCTCATTAACCCCATTCTCCTGCAGTTGCTGTTCAGCTTTAAAACACAGAATTTCCCCGCCTCTGATTGGCTATTGTGTTGGAGCGGGAACACTACTCCATCCCTGACTGAAAATTCATGTTATTCTTATTCTCGTTTTAACGAACGAGCATAGCCATGCATAAACAATTTATGAAAATCATTGTACCGTTGCTTCCTATTTATGTTTCTTCATAGCCACAGCCCAGCGCGGCACAAAAAAAGACTGTGCGCACTCTGCGCACAGTTTCAGCGGTTTCAGCTCGTGATTGAAAAAAAGGTGTACTTCAATGCAGATTCCAAAAAAACGAACAATAAGGCAGGGGACGTGTGCCAGAACCAGAATGAAGCCGTGTTCGGCACTTAAGCTATGGGGAGTTCTTGCTTATACCGTGATTTTTGTGTGAGTATCATGCAATAAATTGACCGTGGGGAATCGCCTTATGAAGCTATACCAGAAGAATCAAATCAGATTGGGGCAGGCAACCCCGTGATTGTGTGTTACAGCCTGGCACCTCTTTCTTGACGTAGCAGGCTAGTTTTCCTCTTCAAGTAACTGAAAGGAGAACCTGAGGTATCAATGGTGCTGCTGAGACTCAGCTGGCTCCCAATGAGCCCGGCCAAGCACAACCTTGTGTTCCCCTTCCCCACTCTTCTGTTTGCTGGCACACCAGCATCTTTGTAGACTCTCTGCACTTTGGGGCACTTGGGCCAAAAAGATTGCCTACCCCGATTCAGAATGTATCATCAGAATCAAGAGCAGGAAACACAAGTGATGCTGTCAATTTCAAACAACACACATACAAGGAACCAGCACCGGACTGGGTTCTTGGCTTCCACTGACGAAAAAGGAGCAGGGATTTGTGTGTGCCTGTGTACGTCTGTATATATTTGCAATTTTTTAAAACCAAAAATGTCCATTTGCTTCTGAGCAAATTTTTTCTGACTTGCATTCAAAGTACCTAATCCTGCATGGGAAAAGAACATAGCACAAGAGCCAAGGCATGAGATGCGTTTCATCTGATATGAGTGGGAACATTCTTGTTTTCCCCAAGCTGAAAAAGTTATGCCAGCTACCGCAGATAAGCTGCTGATAAGTTCTGTTTCCTTGCAAGCCCAATATCAAAGATGCTATTTGTCATGACAAATTATGCACTGCAGCCTGATCGTGAACGCTGAAAGAACTTCCTCTCCATTTATAATACTATCCCCTTGGTGATATTCAGACAGAAAGTGATGTAATTCTAAATCAGCATTCAGACTTCTCTTTTTTTAAAAAAAAATACTATTCTTCATCACAGTAAGAAATGTTTTTTATAAAAAAGTTTCCTGAACATGATGAGGAGAAGTCCCAGATGCCATTCACAATGGTGAATGGGCTGAACCATTCAGTTCTCTCTCAAGGGAAGGCTCCACTCATTCTCAGACCAGCAAACTGTATTTCACCCACACAGTGGCTAATAATTACCCAGCCTGTTAGACTGAGGAGGCTTAGAATGAGTAGACATTGTTCTAAGTCTGAATGTCTCAGGGGCAGATAGACCCCAACCACTGGAGCTGAACGACATATCATGGGTTTTGAGAAGTTTCATGAAATCTAAGATGGTTCATGGGGCAGCTGGTGTCAATCTCCGGTGGGAAAGAAAAAAGTTCCTTGCAGGCTGACCTGTCAGGGCCAAACCAGACAATTTGACAGGAGATCCATCATTAAATCTTTGAAGAATCCTGGCATGTTTTTACCCAACAGGAGACTGGACAGTCTCCCAGATCAGAGAATAATTGGCACATACTAAAAAGATAAGAAAAAAATGACTGTTCTGAGCATTTGGAAAATGCCCAGATTGGGACTGTAAATACTTTGCGCGTGTATATCTTTCACGGCTTTGTCCCAGCTGTCTAACTTCCTCCTCCCTTCACTTCTATCTATCCCAAGCATTTAAGGCATTTTTCCCTGAGAAACCAATGTCTCACCCCAAAGGAAAAGAAAATATCAACTTATGTAACAGGCTGCCTCTCAGTTGGGAATGAGCAACTCACACCCAGAACCCTTTTAAAAACCTATATCTGGGGCAAGTGCTAAGGGAGTTTTATTTAATTTCATATCTTTGCAACTGCACGCCCACCAAAATGAAAATGCTCTAGATGTCAGACAGCAACCTAGGCAAGAAACTCTTCTCCCCCAAATCTCACTTTATGTCTTCTGGAAGCAGCAGATTTGCCCTTCCCAGGGCAATTACCCCAGTGGAGAGGTGATCCCATTGACATACAGCTGCCCTCACCCACTCACCCCAGTGCTGGAATGCAGAACTGGGTGTTGCAACAATGTCCCAGCACCCCCCATTACCACGGGGGGGGGGGGGGGGACTGTGCACAGGGCCAAGGCCCAGGGAGCTGCCATTAGTTGGCTCAGTCCCAGCCTTTGCCACTGTTACGCTAGCGGACCTAAGTCCATTGTGGCCCATCGAGACTTCTCAGCAGTAAGGAGGCTGTTGCACTTTGCAAGCCTCCCCAAGCCACCAGTAAACCCTGGGGGGGTGGGGGGAGCGGCTGGGCACCTGGCTCATGGGTGGGGCTGCCTGTCTTTTAGGCTTCTCAAACTGTAGATGGGTGTTTGACAAATTCCTCTTCTTCCTAGACTCATCAGTGCCTCTACCCTTTAATTTGCCATTCATAGTTATTTGATGGTCCATCTCTCAGTATCCCTTCAACTATTCTTCAGCTTGTCCACACTTCTCATAATGTGTCCTATCATCTATGACTGCTTCACCTATATATTTCGTATCTATCTTTGTCCCTTCCACTGCAGCTTTACCCCCCTTCCCTCCCCCCCAGATTGCACAGTAGAAGCTGTTGTTGTCAGCTGAGCAGACATTTATTATTATTGTTGTTGTCATTGTTATTATTGTTAATAATAATAATAATAATAATAATAATAATAATAATAATAATAATAATAATAATAATAATATGTTCAATTTAATAGACCGCTCTACCCCCGAAGGGCTCAGAGCGGTTTACATCAAATAAAATCACCAATAAAGAACAAATACAAACAATTCAGCTAAAACTCAATACAATCAGTAGCAAACATTAACCCACTCATGATTTAGTGGATGACGTCCGGTCCTACCCCTGGGAGGGGACTGCAAACCAATGACAAGCCAAGATGGTACAACAGGTGTCAAGGCGGGGTGGCAATTCCGCAGCCAGCTCCCCCGCCCCGCAAAGCCCGGTGGAACAGCTCAATTTTAGAGGCCCTGCGGAACTCACCAAATTGTGGAGATGAGCCCCTGAGCTTACAGTCTACAAGCAATACTGTTTTCCTGCAACTGCCATTCACTGTAAGTAGCTCTGTACTGTGTTTTGTTACATCTGTATAATACAGTTTTTTTGTTCTAGAACAGGGGTCTGCAACCTGCGGCTCTCCAGATGTTCATGGACTACAAATCCCATCAGCCCCAGCCAGCACGGCCAATTGGCCATGATGGCCGAGGCTGATTGGAATTGTAGTCCACAAACATCTGGAGAGCCGCAGGTTGCAGACCCCTGTTCTAGAACATACATTGTGTTTACAATGTATGCCTCCCGCCTTTAGTGTCATAAAGCAGAACATGCAATGCAGAAACATTGTTTGGAATACACAGATCTAGTCTGGGCACATTTTGGAGCTTAGGGGCATGCAGTGAGATTTTACAAATTTTAAATTCAACCAGTAGAGAGCACCAAGTTATGACATAAACTGCCTTTGAATGACTGCTTCATATGTGATGTGCTGCAATTCAAGAAACAACACCCCCCCCCCCCCGAAAAACTGTCTGGAATGCCATCACAGTAAACAAAACAGAGATGGTATGGGAAATTACGGGAGCATCAGAAGCCTACCAGCTGTTGAATGCAAGAAAAGTGTCCTCCATAAGCCTCAGAACTGTGCTAAATAAAACATGAAAGAAAGCATTTATCCAGGTAAACTAATGCAGGCAAGCTATGACCAAAGTAAGTTTTGAATGTGCATCAGGAAGCAGCTAGAAAGAGACAAGGCAAGTTTATTTGGGTTACTGGATACAAATTCACCACTCGGTGACTGGCAATTAAACTGGCTACTATTTAATTTCATTATCAACCATGAAAATATGTGGATTCCAAAACACCAGCTGCTTATCAAACCACCCAGTTAAGGGAATTCTAGACATTATTATAGAAAGCCTAGACAGTACTTGGAGGAAAGTTATTTCCTCCCTACAGCAATTAATATTTGTTGAAGAAACAAATTAGAACGTTAATTAAAAAACAAAACAAAATCTCTCACCTTACAGACTCTGCCAACTCGAGAAAGGATCACTTTGTCAGATGTGCTGCTGTCTTGAGAAACTTCTTGGAAAAAGAAATAGATTTTGTCATCATCTGGATTATAGGTGTCCGGGATAGGGAATATACCAATAAACTTGGCTCCTACAAGAGATGAAAATAACAAAAAAAAAAAAATACAAATGCTTCATGATGTTTAAACTGTCCAAGCTCCTAGACAGTTAGGATGCAGTGTTTCCTGACTTTTAGCCCTAGTATAACATAAAAAAAATGGTGGATTCCTCACAGGGCAAATATAACAGCTGTAGGATGCAATACAAAACACTGCAGGGAGTGTGTGTTTTACAGAAGCGTACCAGGGGCAAATGGCGCCCGGAGACAAATTGTCTCCAGGATGCCCCCCAGGCTCTGCCACCACCACCCTAGCTCCACCCCTGATGCCCCCAGGCTCCACCCCCACCGACCTCAACCCTGCCCATGTCACCATGGACATGGGCAAGGTCTAGGGTGCCCACCTCCACCCCCCAGACTCCCCCTGCTGGCTGGGTTCCCAGCCAGCAGCCTGCAGTCTCTTCTGAAGAGAGGTGGGAGTCCAGGGTGGGGTTGAGGGCGCTCAGATGGGGTCGAGGCACATAAAAATAATGAGACAGCAGGACTTCCTTGGTCACGTGCGGGGAGCCGATTTTGTGCCCCCCCCATGTGACTCTCCAGAAAGAGTGGTACCGAGGAGGACAAGGGCAAAATTCTTACGCATGTCCCTAGGCAGATAGGCCACTGGTGTTTTACGTAGGTCCCATCCCCAAAACGAGTCTGCCCCGTTTTATTTCTGTCAACCTGAGATTTTTGAAAATCGCTAAACCAGTGATCCTTTTGCAAAATCCCGGGTTGGAGCAGCTCCTGTGTGAATGGCCAAGCGGGAGGCTCTTTATTTAAGAACATAAGAACAAGCCAGCTGGATCAGACCAGAGTCCATCTAGTCCAGCACTCTGCTACTCGCAGTGGCTCACCAGGTGCCTTTGGGAGCTCACATGCAGGATGTGAAAGCAATGGCCTTCTGCTGCTGCTGCTCCCGAGCACCTGGTCTGCTAAGGCATTTGCAATCTCAGATCAAGGAGGATCAAGATTGGTAGCCATAAATCGACTTCTCCTCCATAAATCTGTCCAAGCCCCTTTTAAAGCTATTTCTCTCCCTTCTACTGCACCATTTACAATCATGGAGAATCCATGTGCCACAGCAGTGTGCTCACTATTGCCCCACTGTTGCAGGAAAGCCCCTTTTTCTTTTGCATGTTGCACATGCACAATTATGCAGGTGCAGCTGATCGTATTGTGGGACTATCGGCATGGCTGCGGGGGTTCATTTCTGTATGCCTGTGCAGCTATGCACGTATTGCAGGAAATTTTTTTTAAAAGAAGCATCTCCATGCGAAGGCACGAAAGCAACCTGGATTGTTTCTGTGGGCTCCAACTGCTGCCTGCATGGCCTGCATGTGAATGGGAAAAAGGAAAATGGGTTCCTTTATAACAACATTGTATGTTTGCTGTGCTGAAGCAACCATTGAGACTGTATGGATGTGTGTCCCCCATCCACTTCCCCTGAGTACATTCCTCCCCCGATCCACTTCGATGATAAAGTTAATGCCAAATGGGATCTGTTTATATTTCAAAATCTGAAAACAGATCCCTGTTCCCTGGTCTTCATGGAAACACGATTAACAGGAAAGAGTGTTATACTCGTACCAACCCAATGAATCAAACTCTATTCATTCCTTTAAAATTAAGCAGATTTCTTAGAAGACATGGCAGGAATGAATGGAAGGCAGTGATACCACTATTATAAATTGGGGTCCCAAAACTTTTTGAGCTTGTGGGCACCTTTGGAATTGTGAGATGTGGTAAGCACTACTCAAAAATGGCTGCCTCAGAAGGCGGAGCCAAACACAATGCCTTCTTTCTTACTTTGCAAACAAATAGCAAAAAAAACAAATAAAACAAATGGTGGAAAAGAGGGAGAAAGAAATTTGACTGAAAGAGAAACAAAGGAGAGCACAGTGTGGATGAAGGCAGAAAGAGAGGCAATTAGAAAAATGGAAGGCTGAAAAGGGGATTCTTCTCAGTTCTCCTGATTCTCTACTGGCTGTGATTACAGCCATGGCAAATCCTTTCATCTGAAACAGGGCAGCCAAGTAATAAACTCAGTTTTACAATGGCCTTGCCCACTTTCTGAATAGTTTGGCAGACACCAGAAGTAATACGGGGGCGGGGAAGGTCCTGGCATGTTGGAGAACCCTATCCAAACTGTCAAGATTATGGCTTGCTACCACAGGCAGAAACAATGCATTGAGCTATCAGACATACTATTTAGATCCAATTCCCTCCCCTTGTTTAGGAGAAAGCTGAAAGTTTGATGCACCCAAGTTTGTGTCACCCATGTCGTTAGTAACTAATGCATGTTGTGAAGAGAAAAGTTGTGCCTTTACCTTATACAGAAGCTCCCTATCCTGTTCAAACTGACCACTCTTCTTGCCCTTGAGAAATTCATTTTAACACTCAAAAAGGGTGATTTTGAAATGGATAATACCCATAAAACCCGCTCATGTCACTGCCTGGCAGTCAAAGACATTCAGAACTGCCTGCTCCCAGCAGAAGCTGAATTAGAAACAGGATTATGCAGGGACATAATTTTTTTTTCCCTCTCTCTCTGGCACAGGTTAGTTATTACTGTCACAGGTATCTGCTTTTCCCCTGTAATTTTCCATTTCATTTTCACTGGGTTCATCTAGACTTGAATGATCTCCTCTAACTGGGGAGAGCATTCTCCAGAGGTCTCCCCAAAGGCCTCTGAGCTGGGTTTTTAATGGGAGGTAACAGAGAACCTGAAACTTTCTGCACAGAAGGCCTGAAGGCCATAACCCCTCCCTCACAGAGAGAAGAGTTTAATTTATCTAAAACTTACCCGAAGTAAAATATCATTCATTCTTGCAAGTAATTCAATACTAATTGTACAATGATCTAAGTGCGTTCCATTTTTCATGCACTGCCAAAAGAATGACTGGTCTGCTTAATCTTGTGTGCATGCCTTTGTTGTCTTTATCAGTAATGTTACAATCAGCCATTCTTTAAAATATCAGAGTACACTGAAAGTAAAAACTGCTGGTTTGAACCATGTCCTAAGAGCAAAATGTTATCACATAAACTGTTTTGCTGAATCTTCAAGTTTAACAGAGTTATTCACAAATTATTAAAAAAAAAGTTTAATTCTTGAACTGTCAAATTTAATTCTTGAACAAGTTTAATTCTTGAATTGTGGCTAAAAACTAATGTACCGGGTCCAAGAGACATGGATTTAGGTAAACCTGCATTTAAATCCTCCAAGTCACCTACAGAGCTTGCTAAGTCAACTTGATCCAGTTACTATTTCTAACCTACCTTATAGAGATGCTGCGACGGGTAGAATGCCTCTAGTACATGACCCTAAGCTGCTTAAAAGAAAGGTGGCATATACATATAAAATAACAAATGTGATTTCTTAAATTATTTGTATATGTATATGCGACCTTTCCTTGTTTTGCTAAAAGCTTTTACAATGTTGTATTGTTTTGATAATTCAACAGCAGCAATTGACTTTTAAGATGAATCACTGGTTACTATTTACTGATGTAATTTAATAGCGTAAGTAACCTAACAGAATGTGTAATTAACCTAACGTTTCATTATTTTATCATTGTATAATTAATTAGTAGGCAAATAGAACTGATTTGAATACCTTATATTAATTGACTGTTGGTGAAGTCACCTTGACTTTTATGAAGATTGTATTTTGACAGTCTCTATGATAGAGACACAATTGTATAATTTCATTTACGTTAATTAATATTATGATGCAACTAATTTTATTATCTGTATTTTTCTTGAAATACACTTTACTTTTAAAATTAAAAGAGAGAGAGAGATGAAACCTGTCCTCTTTAGTCCTACAGATTTCCTATTTTTCTACAGTGATCTTGGATTCTTTCAGAAATGCCAGGCTGCCTTGGATAGCCCTGCTTTTTAGACACAGTGGGCACAAATCAGACATATCAAGCTGTTCATCGAAAAGCAAATGCTGTCTGTTTCTTCAGTTGGAGGTGCATCTGAATGCAGTAGGTTCAGAATAGTTGTACAACTACAATATCCACTTCAGGCATAAAACACAGCCAATTGCCGTAGTATTATTATTACCAGTTCTGACCCCCAGTTTTGAAGATACAGCAGTTGCTAGTGTGCATCTGCATGCTGTAAATGAACATACCAAATCTAGGATTCCCAGCTTCCAAGTAATTGCCTGCCAATTAACCAGGATGCTCGCTGACCCTCAGCTGGTGGGTGAACAGAAGCAGACCAGCGGCAGAGTGGGAACACTCGCCTGGAATGATGACAATACCTCCACTGAAGTGGAAGTGGCAGGTCCTGCTGAGGATGCTCTAATACTCATCCTCCCAAAAACTGTGTGGAAGCCACTCCCAGCCCTGCCACCACAATACTTCTGCTGGTTGCTGAGAGGGACCTGGCAACCCTACCCAAATCCATTCAACATTGTTAAGAGGGTCTTTGGAACAGACCTTGTATCTGCAGGTTATGAATTTGCATCTGAACATACACACAAAAACAATTGGCTCCTACTACCAGTGCTAATTTGTAGAGGAAAAATCCCAGAAATTACCCCTAACTGTGCATTCATATGCAAGTTTGGAAAAGTTTGGTTCTGGGGGTCCAGCGTTATGGATCCTCAAAGTAGTAGCCCAGCTCCCATTGGAAACAAAGGGGGATAGGGGCACCCATTTTGGGTGTCCATAGTTTTGGACCCCCTGAACCAAACTTCTCCAAACCTGGGTGGTATTAGCAAGACACTGTCTATGATACCACCCAGGTTTACTGAAGTCTGGTTCAGGAGCTCCAAAGTTATAGGCCCTCAAAAGGGTAGCCCCATCTACTATTAGCTCCCATTGGAAACAATGGGGGATGGGTGTACCCCCTTTGGGGGTCCATAGTTTTGGACCCCCTGAACAAAACTTCCCCAAACCTGGGTGGTACCATCAGGAGCGTCTCCTGGCATAGCCTGAAATTTTGGTACAGCTAGGTTAAAGATTGCACCCCCTACTGGCCAGAAACTAAAAACCACTAAAAAATACAAAGAAATATTAACAAACCCTAATTTTTCCGCCGCCCCCCCCCCCTCGGTAATTAATTGGTGGGTGCCCGGGACATCTGTCCCCACATGTCCCCGTGGCATCTATGCCCCTGTGTATGTGTGCCAGTTTATTATGAACACAGGATAGGCGTGAATGCAGAAGTCTTCTTTCCAGGAATTGCATATACCCATCTGAAAGACTAGAGAGTGTTGAAGCTTGGAACTCTAGCTGCAGATCTGTAAGGAAGGTACCACCTACAATTCTACGCACTGCAAATAATGCATGCTTCATCTCCTACCACTGAGCCAGTAATGTTCAGAGCTATCAGTCCTGATGTAATGGTGATCTTGCCAGGGGCCCAGAGAACGTGTTAAAGCAGTATCTTTGCCAAGGAAATCCGATGCCGTTCCAGAATAGAGATAGTCATCTGAAAGTAGAAAGAAAACATCAAGGCCTGCCATCAGCATTACGGCACACTGATTTATCTTCTTACTTTAGAAGTAATCCCAAAGGACCCATTAAAACATGACCCACTTTACATGCTGACATTAGTCACATTTAATTAATTTATTTCTGGGGGATGGGGATTTAAAAAAAATTAATTTCATGCAAATACACATACAAACATCGTAAAAATCAATTGGAAATACCAACACAGAACACCGTAATAACAAATAGTTGTAAATCACCTATTAAACAACCCCAGCTAAAGGAAACCTAAATCCAAACTATAAAATAACCTTTTCCATTCTCTGTACTGTATTTGACCATAAATTATCTAATTTGTGTCATTATTTTTCGAATGAAAAGTTAACTTTACCAAAATATAAATCTATTTTATTTTCTCTATTCAATTATGCAGGCTAGGAATGACTTTTTGATTCCAATTTTTAACAAAAATCAATCTTGCAGCAGCAATCATATGAAGAACCATAATTCTTTGGTCTGTGTGAGAAAGTTTGGTAAATAATTTAATAAAAGGAATTCCTGTGTAAATGGAATTTGTTTTCCCAAACCAGCTGATAGAATTTTCACTATTTGTGACCAAAATGATAAAGCATATGTACATTCCCACCATAAATGGAAAAAAACTTGCTTAGATATGCTGCAAAACCAACAACTATTTCAGTTTGTTTTGTTAATTTTTGCTAATCTTAGAGGGGAGAGATGCCACAAATCTACCATTTTCAATAGATTTTCGCTATACAAAAGGCAGTTTTACAAAAGATAAAATTGGTACCTCGTGTAAATATGAATTTACCAGAAAAAGAAATTCAAAGGAAAATCACATTTCATTTAGAAAATTGTGAGAATGGCTTTGTGTGATCAGACCACCACCCATCCAACTAACTCAATGCTCTGACTCTAGGCAAATCTCACAAGCAGGGAATATCTCTCTCTCTCTCTCTCTCTCTCTCTCTCTCTCTCTCTCACACACACACACACACACACACACACACACACACACACACACACACACAGAAAGCTTAAGGCCTGCATTGTGATGATCTTGAATAGGTATCCACAAACTGAGGCTAGATAGGTGACAACTCAAGAAAGGGCCTTCTTGATCTACGCATGTAAACTGTGGAATTCGCTCCTCAGGGAGATTCATCTACCCTCTTCTATCATTGCCTTCTACCAATGGATGAACACTTTTTTTATTTCTTTCGGTGTTCCTTTATTGACCCTTCTTCATGTATGTTTTAATTGATGGTTTATATATATGCATTGTTTTTAAAGTTGGTTTTTAAAATGGGTTTTTAAGAATTTGTTTGTTTGGAGGACTCTAACGGAGCAAAAAGGTGAAATCTGGTGTATCAAATAAAAGAAGTGCCCAATTGAAGCCCCTATTTCTTTACAAGCTGACAGAAAACTACTCCATTTCTCTTTTCAGAAGATGAAAATCCATCCCATAATGGGCAGGGTCTTGCCAGAATTGACAAATCTCAGTTAAATTTCTTGGCTTAATTCATAGCAACTCTATTCTTGGAAACAATTGACTCATGATGGCCAAATATAAACACAGAATTCAAGCCTCTTAGCAAGTTATAGGACTAAACATGGTGAATGGACCAAAAGCTAAAATGTATCTGGCCATTTGGAAAGAAACTCATCCCATCTCATATATTGTCACAACAAAGAACATTTCCCTACTGCCAGCTGCAGCCAGTGATGTGAAGTTGGAGTTGGAGAAATACAGAATATCTAGACTAGAGATTTCCAAAAATGTTTAAGCCAATCTAAAAACAAACAAAAAATAAACCATGCTATACATTTTGAGTATATTATTGTCTTTCATTTCACTTATTCCAAAAGGGGGAAAATGGTTTCTTTTAGTGTTCCCCCAAATTTCCTAATTTTTTTCATTGGGAAAACTGAGAAAGTTCTCAAAGCAGAATTGTGCCATTCAGAATGCATAGCATTAAAAAAGTTTTTAAAGTATTTCATTCATTTTAAAGGGAAAAAATTATGAGGGTTTTTTTCTCCCTCAAATGTTCCCATTTTTTCACTGATAAAATTGCAAAAAAAAATACTTGGGGAAAAATACCCCATCCTTGAATAAGTTGTAGTGGATATATAGCCAGGGGAAGCAAGGGGGCAGTGACTGGACTAAAAGTCTGACTGTCTAGTTTGCATTTGGATAATTATCTCTTTATAGTATTTCTTTCAATAAAACAATATGCTGCATTGCAGATATCCCAACCTATTTTGTTTGCATAGATTAGTTGTTCAAAGCAGTAGCTTTCAAGAGTATCTTTCAGACAGTCAGCCTCCTCTTCAGGGGCAGCACATTTTGACAGGTAATAATCATAACAAGGAGTGAATGCTGTACATAACGTCTGCTTGCTGCTTGGTGATTGATCTATCAGTAGGACTAAAAGAAACAGCCCATCTTGGTTTCAGCCTCTGATGACAAGGATCCTTCGGCACTTGGCTTGTTCTTTGATCTCCTGCACATCTGTTATTTCTTACTTGGCGAGTATAGACTGTGCAAAGGAGACAAACATCAAATCGTGGAGTATCTTAAAGAGTGGTATGTGTGGGCATACTGAATAAAGTCAGAGCAGCCTTCAAATTATCAAATGGGTCCCACTAATATTTGCATGTAATGTTTAATGTTGAATCACTGTGTTGCCATTCCTTTATAAAAGATAGGTTCAACCACATTCTTTCTCCGTTCAGTCCTACCCAACTGTTTCCTGGAACAGCCAGCGTTAGCTCAAAATCTGTGTGTGAACCAGCACTCAGAACCCTTTTAAGGGTCATTCATCTTGGCTTTATCAATGAACATCTCCTGCCATGTTCTTGGCACCTGTCAGACTCTTGTCCAAAAAACTGACTATTGAGCTGTGCTTGTGGAAGGACCTTGCATACGTGCACCACACAACCTCTCTTTCCAGGAGTCGGATTGATACCAAAGAATAGATGCATCTACACAGAGCCCTGATGACATGATTGCGACTGACATGGGGGTGCAGGAATTAAAATATTTCAGCTGCCCAAGTTGCTGAACATCACAACCAGTCTGGTCATGGAGCAGTTTATTTGGAAAGGGGATGGGGAGAAATCAGAAGGCCTGTCCGCTAGCAGCAGTGTTAGGGTCTGAGCTGCTATAAAACAGGCAGGCAGAAAGTTCTGTTTTGCCACTGAGGACAATGAGGACAAACACCACAAACTCTGCCAATTCAGAGGCTTTGTTCTGCCTGCCAGTCACTGGAGGAAGGTGAAATTGTATTCCATTTTTCCTACCCATCATTCAAGGAGATCAGGAGACATTCATAGTTCTTCTTCCCATTTTTCCCCCCATCCCAACCTTATGACTGGCCCAAGGTCACCAAGTGAGTTTCATGGTGGGTAGAGATTTGAACCCTGGACTGCACAGTCCTAACTGAAGACTCGTCATTTTGCACATCTTTCCACCCTTCTGGGCCTGAAAAAGAAGAAGAGTTTGGATTTATATCCCACCTTTCTCTCCTGTAAGGAGACTCAAGGTGACTTACAAGCTCATTTCCCTTCCTCTCCCCACAACAGACACCTTGGGAGGTAAGAGAGACTGAAAGAGTTTTGAAGAACTGTGACTAGCCCAAGATTACCCCGCAGGAATGTAGGAGTGCGGAAACACATCTGGTTCACCAGATAAGCCTCTACCACTCAGCTGGAGGAGTGGGGAATCAAACCCGGTTCTCCAGATTAGAATCCACCTGCTCTTAACCACTACACCACGCTGGCTCCTGAAGGAGGTTCTTCTTCTTCATATGCTTCTTCTTCTTCTTCTTCTTCTTCTTCTTCTTCTTCTTCTTCTTCTTCTTCTTCTTCTTCTTCTTCTTCATATGCTTATACATTCATAAGCTAGTGAGCTCTTTTAGTAATGATCCAGATCCAGACCCCACAAACCAAACCATAAAACAGCAGATTCAGCATTTGGACACTTTCCACATTAATCCAGCCATTGCAACACCCTCCCCTCCTGACTTTTCAAAGAATTACCACACACAGTAATAAATCATTGCCTTTATCTCACAGAATAAAAAAGAACAGGAGAATCTTGCCATGAATTCTTTATCAAATGCCCTATGGACATTCAAGAGAGTCAGAATAAACTCAGACAGACAACCCCAGTCGTTGTTCTAATAATATAAGAGTTGGACCTTGAGCAGGTCTAGTATTAGAAACCCTCAATCTCATTCTGAAATGAGATTGAGGTGCCAACTGAAAATTAGTTGTATTCTTTTTATAAACACGCTGGTCATTTCTGTACAGAAGAAATAAAACATCCTGCAGACTTTGAAAAAAGATTTGTTTTGGCTTTTTTGTGTTACCTCAGCATGGAGAAGACAAGCATTGCCAGCCAAAATGGATCCCCCCCCCCCCCCCCCCGCTGACTGACAGAAATCTGGTCAATTTCAGAGTTACGCCCACCATTTCGTGTGCTGCTGCAGAGTTTCTCTTTCCTCCGCCATTTGGTGAAGGTTTCCCACAGAGGTTTCCTCTGCTTGCAGCTCATCCGCATGCAATTTCTGTGTAAAAAAATAAGTAAATAAAGTTTGTTTTGTCTAGCAATCCTACTCACATGTCATTTTCTGTTTTTTTTTGTTTTGAGGGGGATGTCTGCAAAGCTACGACAACACTAATATATGTAAATTGCAGCTTCTCTTTAATTGTGACATCGCAGCTTCACACACACCCCTCAAAACAAAAAAAGGAAAAATGACATGTGCACTAGGCAAAACAAACTTTATTCATCTACATTTTACACAGTAATCACACAAGGATGAGCTGTGAGCACAGAAAACCTTCATGGGGGAACCTTTACGGAAAATCTACTGCAGCACACAAAATGACAGGTGCAAACAGCAAGAATGAAAGTAACAGATTTGGGCGGGAAAAATGAAGCATTTCCTGCCTGCTTTTGTTCTCTCAGCAGGCAGGAAACATCTTCAACATGGGTTGTGGGGGAAAGATCACTATTTTAGAACTTAAAAAAAAAACCCAGGTTGAGAGAAATAAAATGTTCTGAATATTCTGCTGTTGCCCATTCACAGCTCCAGTCACTATAAACAAGTATTCTCAGATTTGGCCAACATCACTTTTACTATACAGAATACAGAATACTGTGGGAAGCTGCAAAATACTAGCCTAAGTGGCCATTCCATTTCCCCCACCTTCAATTTTTCCACTCTATCCCCACTTCTCACAGTGTCTCTTTCTCCCCTCCATCCCCTTTCTCTCTCTCTCCCCCATGTCTGTCATGCCTTCTCTCTTTCAGCCCCCATCCTATCACTGTTTTTCTCTTTCTGACCCTCTACCCTATCATCTCTCTTGCTCTCTCTTTCTGCCCCCACTCCATCACATTGTCCTTCTCTCTTTCTGCCTCACTAGCACCCTCTCTTTTTGCCCCCAGCGATAACTCTTTCTTTTTCTCCTGCCCTCTACCCCATCACCCTCTTTCTCTCTTTCTGACCCTCAATCCCTTTACTCTCTTTTTGCCCCACCCCATCACCCTCTTTTTTCTGCCTCTCCATCACCCTCTCTTTTTGCCCACTCACCCATCACCCTTTCTTTCTCCCCCACTCTCTTTCTGTCCCCACCCTCTTTCTGTATCGCCAGCCCTCTCACTTTCTCTTTCTATATTAGCAGTTGTGGCTTGCCCAGTCACCTGGCCTCTTTGCTGCTGCAATAGCAGCTCACCTCCCCCCCCCTCCCCACATCCCATTACCTTTGCCAACCTGCTGGCTGCTCCCCTGACCTCTTTAGTGGCTCACCTGGACACCTCCTCACCAACAGCAATGCTGGCAGGCACACACTAGTTCCTAGCTATCCCCCCCCCCCACATTAACACTGAATGCTGACAAGGTGCAATGTGGTTCCTGATCAATTCCCCCACTAATGTACATCCTACTGGGCCCTCCACTGCTTCTCCCCACTTGTAGTCACTACCCTTCCCCCACTGCTGTTTCCCTTCCACTGCCATAACAATTGCTGAGGCCATTGCAATTCCCAACCATCCTTCACACACTCCTTCCACTGCATACACAGAAAACTCTTGGGGGGGTGTGGAAGGGGGGAGATTTCAACTCCCCATGAAACATTTTACAGTTTTCAGATTTTTCTGCAAACTTGGGGAGTTCTCCAAGTTTGGAGAAAAATTTCTCTTCTCTCCATGTGGGCTCAATCAGCAGATGTCACTAACTGCAGATGAGCCCACATGTGATCATTAGATACACAGATTATAAATCTATATTCTAATTTGGGTGCATACTTATTTTATACATAGTACATTGACATTGTACCTCCCATATTCTAGTTGGGGCAGTTGAGGCCAAGACAGAGGTTTGCAAATGACCACTGAGTGAGGTCAGGGCCCAGCAAAATTCCAAACCAGGGACTTCCCAATTAGCAGCTGTGAAAGATTACTCAATAAATGGTTAATTGAAAAGGTGAAGTTCAGACAGAACAGGAGCTCAATGAGTTAATCAGAGCTCCAACTGATTGGCCGGCTGAGCTGTAGTTAGCTTGAAGAACAGAGAGGGTGTGTGCTCGCCTGAGGGACCCAGATTGAGTCAGTCAAGAGAGGCAGTGAGAGCCAAAGACAGAGTGGGAACGGCAGTGTGCCAGAGTTCTCAAAGAAATCTCTCAAAAGCTGAGAGGAAAAGATCCTTATTTCATCAGAGGCTAGGTGGCCAGGTGTTGGTGAAAGACCTGAGGGAAACCAATTCATGGGGACAATCCTAAGGCCACACAAAGGGCTTGGAACAGTCTCTAAAGAGATCACACCTAGATATGGGACCAGAGAGTTCCTGAAGGTGTGTTAATATAATTGGCAGAGTCAAGAGAGGGTTTAGAGAAACCCCAGAGCTTGCTCTGTCCCAGCCCAGTGTGAAACCTTGAGGAGTAAAGGATGGGTGGTTTAGGATCTTGTTCATGACAGTGTAGGAAAGGTTTACCCTGAAGGAGATAACTGAGTGTATGAAAGTATATTTTAAACTGAAACAGCCTTTATGTGAAACAGCTAAAGAAAAGTACTAAGATCTGAGTGCAACATCTGAGTATTCTCTGCCTAAGAAAAAGAAAAGCGTAAAAGTAGCCCATTCTCTTACACAATGCATCTTAAAAGTTTTTAAATTAAGTGTTCCATACTGCAAAAGAACTGACATCTCACCTGCCATGACAGATGCAAAGGGCTGTTGGGGATCATAAGGACATTTCAGTCTTCCAGACTCCTTGCTGAGAGCATCCAGTCTGAATACCACATCCTATTTAAAAAGGAGATAGTCAGAAGTTTGGTGGAACAGCCCAGATACATCAGTATAAGACACAAAATGTACAGATATGTAATGGAGGTGGATTGAATAATGTCTTAAGGTATGCTTTGCAGTGTTCCGGAGATGTTTTATACCTTTCACATACAGACTTATTAATAAACAAATCAGCAAATTGGCTGGACTGGTGAGATTCCATTCAAGACAATTTTGCACTTCAGAAGTCAGCCCAGAGATAAAATCTCAGGCAAGCTGCACTGTAGTGCAGATGCTCAAGAGTGTGTGCAGATGCTCAGGAATGATTCCATGTCTTTCCAGCATGTGGTCCACCAGTAATCACATGATAGCAGCGTGAGAATTTGCCAACCTCTGTGCAGTCCATAGCTAAGGACAGATCAGATGGTATCTCTGTTATTTCCCACAGTTTTACAGAAGGACTGAACAATGCACACCTAAGCATGCCGAATCTGAACTTGTTCCCTTATTTGCTTGCCTGCTTCCTTCTCCAGTTAGGCAAAGTCAACAGAGCAAGCTTCAGAAATGAGAGAATCATCTGTTCTCCCTGCCCAGCAAGATGCAGCAGACTGGGTGGGAGGATGATAAGCTCAATCACCTGATTTTGTGCAGGGGTCCAAGGATGGGAAAGAAGGGGAGCATTGTCCCCTGGCACAGTCACCTACACCATTTAGGATTACAGCTCCTGTAGTAATCAGACACTGTGCTAATTGAGAAGGTGACAAAAGGAGCTGATAGAGAAGTCTAGGAGAGGAAAAGTGGGGTGGGGTGAAGTTATGGCCGCTCACCCACTACCCACCACATATCCAAGATCTCATTGCCTTCCATTCCCAGGCCAGGTCCTCTTCTGATGGGGCACCAATTGGAGGATGATCAATTTCCTGGCTAGGGAAAGGAAGCACCTGAACCAGCATCCCTGCGAGGGCACATGGCAGCTCAGAGGACTCTTGGATCACCTCTCTGGCCACTCAACCCCCACAGATCTTCTAAAAGATCTGGGTTAAAATGAGTGCTTTACACCATTAATCATTTCATAAAGTATTAATCACATTGTTCCCAGTGAAGGATATTCGCTGTATTAATCACATTGTTCCCAGTGAAGGATATTCACTGATGTAAGATATGCCCCACTCAAAATGTAAAAATATGAATTCTACATTACTGACATTGCATATAATATTGTCCTGCTGTTTGTATAGAGGGTTGTCTGATCATTTTTTACATGGTTGTAGACGGCATTTGCAAAGGAATGATAGATGCTGGGCAAAGTCAGAGCAATTCCTGGTCATGCACCATTGGGAATGTATTAAATTACCTCTTTGTGTGTTCCAAGTTCTATGTAGCCACAGACCGGGTGGAAAGCTCCCGTACCGCAGACATAAACATGGGTTCTGTTGTAAGACTGAAGGACTCTGATGAAGTTGGCACATTCTTTCTATTGAAGAAAGGAAGAAATTCATAATCACATATAAATGTGCAAAATATACTTGCAGAACACATTCAGCACCTAGACGAATACAACACTCAGTATCTAGGGAGATATGCAGCCTCCAAAAGAAATTGACCAGTACTGAAACCTCTTTGGGCTTCCCACGAAGGTCTTCAGATGTTTCAGTTGAGCAGGAAACTCCAAGTTTCATAGTGTGTATGTGAACATACATACAGTCACACATTAGTTATTGGCCACTCGTTGGCACTTTCCGTGCAAACCTTTTAAAACGTTTGGAGGCATGAAATAAAATGTTTCCTCCGTGGAGTTTGTTTTAACCCCAAAACATTTAATAACCTCAAAAGGTGTACGGTATGAAAATTAGAGTGTAGCTATGCTCGTCTGCAGTAGATCACCTAGATTCCAGTCCAGTAGCACCTTAGAGACCAAAAAGATTTGGGAGGTGTAAGCTTTCAAGAATCAAAGGTTTCTGTTGAAGGGAACTTTGACTCTTGAACACTCATACCCAGTGGTGGGATTTAGCAGGTTTGCACCACTTCGGCAGAACTGGTTGTTAAAATGGTGCTTGTAAACAACCAGTCGATAAATTATTTGAATCCCACCACCAGAACCAGTTGTTAAATTATTTGACTCCCACCACTGCTCATACCCCAAGAATTTTGTTGGTCACTAAAGTGCCACTTGACTTGAATCTATTACGGAAGTTGTTGTCTTTCAATTGTAATTGATGGGAGCATCAAAAAAAGTATACCAAACATATGAATTTTAATTTAAAATTTAAAAGTGTATTGTACTTACATGGGCATCCTTTCCAGCAAGCTTACATAAATCCACCTTGTCTGTGGCAGCAGGCCAAAAAATCTGTAATGCATTTGCAAGAGTTGTGTTAGATTCCAGAGATTTTATCACTTTATTTTATCCCACTGGATCACTCGTCTCCAAAACAGCCCAAACTATGACCACTCCTCCAGGCCTTCTCCAGCCATGTGTGCAAGAAGAGACTGTGGCAGACACACAGGAGTCCTCCCTTTCTGCAGCTTTCCTAGGAATATTTGGGTGTAACTGAAGCAGGAGCATAGCTCAACATACTTGCGTGCATATCTCACGTCTGATGCACCACTCACATAATCTGGGTTCAGGTTTCAAATCTGACTCCAAAATATACCCTGAGAACTGCCTCCAGTGACCTTTAGGGAAATCAGTGGCTGTAATATGTGACTCAAAAGTCAGTTTAAGGCAAGAAGATGGGCATGTTTACCTTTTGATTGAGAGGGGGAAAGCTCCATGAGTCTCTTTCAGAGTTGAAAGCAAAAAAGTTTTGAGGGCCTTCAGATCACTTGTGAGATGAACACTACACAGGCTAAGATGTGTGTGTTTTTCTTCCCCCTCAAGACTTTGAGGCACATGCAGGTTAAGACAAGCAACCAAATGCACCAAAATTGGTATCCCCATTCTGAGGTCCCCCTTACTCCCGTTAATATTTAGGATCACAATTCCCAGTCATGCCTTAACAGAGTTGTGCATTTCTCTTCCCCTGTTGGTCATGCAGACTGGCAGGCTTATTGGCCATGCAGACTGGCCATGCAGACTGGCAGGCCAATCCAGAGTTGGGCATTTCTCTTCCCCTATTGGCCATGCAGACTGGCAGGCCAATCCAGTAAATGGTTTCCACACTGCCATGCTGCCTCTAAAGGGGTTTTCAAATGGTGCAGAAAGGCCAAACAAACAAACCCAGGTGCCTGAGAAAACCCCAATGCTCAAAACGTCTTATGCCATACTTTCTTGTGGTATGAGTCAGCAGCCAGAGAGGGGGGTGTTCCTGGCCTGAACGCCCCCGCCCTACCCCCTGCTGTGCCAGCATGACCGCATGCTTCAGCAGAGCTGTGGAGTGGCAGGCTTTTTCAGAGTTGAGCACTGCAGAGCTGTGCAGCACTCACCCACCTGTGTGCTTGCCCTCTCTGCCGGCGAATTTGCTGATTATGCCGGTGGGGTGGACACCCATGTCAGTGTAAGCCCACATCACTTCCAAGATTCCATTCCCCACCTCCCGGATTGGGCTGAAAGTTTACCACACGTTTCACGACTCTGTGATTCTCCTAAAGTGTTGCTCTATCTTCAAACAAAAGTACTGACAATACAGCCTCGGTCCTGCCCATGAGAACTGCATCACATCCTAAGTCTCATAGATTCATGTGGGCTTTCTGTGTACCTCAGAAAGTGTATAGGTTTAAGGAAGTTCACCCAGGCTTTGACTTTGATTATTTTTCTTAGAATAAATCTATATTAAAGATCCAAAGGCCAACGTTTCCTTCTAGTTTTATGATTACTATAGCATGTATCTTTGATCTTAAAGCTATGATTGTATCTAATTTAGTAACTGGGGGGAAAAAAACCTGAAGTTTTGATATAAGTACATTAATATGTTTTCAATTAGCCAAGATGAAGAATCCACCATTGAGGTCATGTTTAAAAGAAAGCATATTACAGATTCAACATAATTTTAAACTGGAACCATTAATTTATTTCTGATTAAAGCAACATACTAGAAGAGCTGGTCATGAGGCCCTCTCTCAATAAAGAACAAAGGCATTTCTAAGAAAGCATATGAGACACATTTAGTAGGTGGTTCTGATATAGGGAATAAACTATTAACTTTTAAAAGGGGTGCAACATCTAGACTAGAAATCTATGGATGCTAACTGGAAAGAAAGGCTTACTATGCAACTTGCTTCTAAACAAAGTTAGATAGGACTGTCCAGTGTTAGGTCAATTAGAGCTAGTAGTAGATCTACCCTATGTGATGAATTAAAATCTTCTAATTAAAGATATTCTGATTTTTTTCAAAGTATAAGTACTTATTTAATAACTGTGGGTAGAGGTTTCTATCCTGAAAGGGCATTCCTCTTTCACACAGAAAGGAATGCCTCTTGTCTATGAAGCTCAAGGTCAGGTCTAGTGCCCCACCCTGTCTCAGGTGCAAGTTGCAGTGTCCCATTTATATCAGGATGCTGGTGCTCAAAGGAGCTGTCTGCAGCTTGTTGAGACATGATTTTGGTAGAACATTACAAGCCCTGTGGAGTAGAGTAGTAAGTTGAAGTACTGTAGTAAAAAGTTCTGCTCATGACCTGCGGTTCAATCCTGGCTCCAAGAAGCTGGCTCAAGGTTGACTCAGCCTTCCATCCTTCCATGGTTGGTAAAATAAGTATCCAGTGTAGACAACTGGGGAAGCCAATGGCAAACCACCCGTAAACATAGTCTGCCTAGTAAACATTGTGATGCGAAGTCACCCCAAGGGTCAGTAATGATCCAATGCTTGCACAGGAGACTACCTTTATCTTTACAGCAGAATAACCATGGAATATAGAATGGTAGTGCCCATGCTTTGCTGCCTGGCTTCTCCATAAGGTTGCCAGCCTCCAGGGCTCATGATGGTGCTTTCCCCCTTCAAAACTATCAGTTTTAACTCGATTTGCAAATATATGCAGTTTTGATCAGCTAACCCTCAAATTATGTATGAAGTAGACATAAAAAGGGTAAAGCCCTAAAATGTGAACATAATAGGAGCTAGAGTTGTGAACCACTAGGACCTAGTGGTTCACAACTCTAGCTCCTATTATATCTAGATAATACTAGGTGGTACCTGGAGAATCCTGCTATTACACTTGATCTCCAGACAACCAAGATCAATTCTCCAGGAGAAAATGGTTGCTTTGGATGGTGTACTGTATACAATTATAACCTGTCGAGGTTCCTCCCCTCCCCAAACTCCACCCTCCTCAGGCTCTTTGACCAAAATCTCCAGGTATTTCCCAGCCCAGAGCTGGCAACGTTAATAACATCAGAAAATATATTGATAGGACCAACTATAGGGAGAATTTCTATTTGTCATGTTTATCACAGTAGCTTTCAGAGTGATCGATAAGACAGAATTTGCCCCTGAGTAACAGAATTCAGGGGAAGACATATATGATGTCTAAGGATGAATAATATCCCACTGTGTTTCTTATAATAAAATTCCTGTCTCTGTTGACTTGGCCCAACTCCAGGATGTGCAGAATCTTCAGATGGAAGGACCTCAAGTACACATTAAACCCAAGGAAAAACACAACTTAAATGTAAGATTGTTTCATTACTGTGATTTATAGCCAAACCATGAAAAAGGCAGAATGGGGGTCACTCTTAACTTGTAAAGACCCTGTGTTTTCCAAAAGAAATAAAATGCAATTTCTCTTCTCACAGATGCTAGATGATAACTCTCACTGGGACAAAATAATTTTCCTCTAGAGAAAAAAATAGAAGGGGGGGGCTGTGCCCTACAAGTGCATGAGGCAAACACAGAAGCCCCAACACTGTGGCTGGGCCAAATTCACCTGGCCGGTTTTATTTGCAGTCTAAGGATCTGAAAAAGCTTCTCCCCAGTCAAAGAACTGATCAAAGTGGTATGAAACAAAAATGAACCAACATTTATTTAGAATAACATTTCAGATGAAACATTCTGTCCAATAAGACCAGAGCCCTGCAGGAAATTAGAAAGTTCTGCAGGGCCTGCAAGGCAGAGCTGTTCCACCAGGCATATGATTGCGGCAGCTATGATACACCTGGCCTCCCCCTTCCTTCCTTCCTTCCTTCCTTCCTTCCTTCCTTCCTTCCTTCCTTCCTTCCTTCCTTCCTTCCTTCCTTCCTTCCTTCCTTCCTTCCTTCCTTCCTTCCTTTTCTTCTCCTTCTCCTTTCTTTTTCTACCCTTTCTCCATCGTTTTTCCATCATTAGCCTTTGGTGGGGTGAAATGTTTGAAAATCTCCCATTTTGTGATTATCACTATTCCTATTAGATGTATTCATTGCTGTTGATTTCATTGTTAAGGCTTATATTGTTTAGATGTTTTATACTGTTGTTATGTTGTGAGTTGTCTTGAGCCCAAAAGGGGAGGGGAAGTCTAGAAATTTAAAGTATTATTATTTAATTTTGTTTGCTGTCACAGATGCCAGTTCTTTACCAGGCTGTTGCCTTTTCATTACTATTCGAACCCCACCTGGAGGCCCAGAATGCTTTAATGTGTCAGTGTTGTATTCGTGCAGATCCCAGCAGGGCAGCCTTTTGAATCTGACAGATGTTGGTTTGAAGGTGTTTCAAGTGCAGCCCTAGTATTTTCAGAATAGTATTCGGTGCAAATTACCACTGGACAACCTGAACTGGGTTGTGCCATAGTTGCTGAATCTTGATCTTCGAAGAATATTTAGTGGCCTTCTCATGTTCTTTTTCGCCGACCCTGCTGTCACCAGGTATTACTATGTCAATGATGGTCACTTTCTTGTCCTTGATCACGGTGATGTCCAGTGTGTTATGAGCCAACACTTTGTCCATTATGATTTGAAAGTCCCACAAGATCGTGACCTTCTTGTTTTCTGAGACTTTCTCTGGACAATGTTCCCACCAGTTTTTAGCCATTCTGATGTTATAATTTTTGCATAAATTCCAGTGAATCATCCTGGCCACTGAGTTGCGCCTCTGTTTGTACGCAGTCTGGGTGATCTTTTTGAGGCAGTTGAGTACACGATCTACAGTTTCATCGGTTTCCTTTCACAATCTTCACTTTTTTATTTTTTTATTCTGGCCTTGATCCTAATTATCCTTAGTGCTAGCACTTCAGAGCACAGAATCTGAGGAAATTTCTTTGGGTGACTGTCAGAGGTGCATTTTTAAATTAACTTGCACCAAAATTTTGGGGTCTCACCCGGAGACTGTCCTTATGATATCCCCCAAGTTTGGTGAAGTTTGGTTCAGGGAGGCCAACGTTATGGACTCTCAAAGGGGCAGACTCCATCTCCTGTTAGCTCCCACTGGAAACAATGTGGGATGGGGCATCATCCACTGTGGGGCTCTATAACTTTGGCTCCCCTGAACCAAACTTCACCAAACTCGGGGGTATCATAAAGACAGTCCCCAAATCATACCCTAACATTTCGGTGCTGCTAGCATGAAAAATGCACCCCCTGCAGGCCAGAATATGAAAAAGCACCAAAAATACAAAAAAAATTAAACTGACCCAAATTTTCCGACATACCCGAATAATCAGGTATATCCGAACATATTTTTGTCTTATTCGGGCATACAGAATATGTTATTTGTCTTATTCGGGCATACAGATAATTTTATGCCAGAATAAATCTGAATCCGAATTTTACCGAATTGTTAGGGTATTTACCAAGCCTATTATCCACTATGCCCTTGATCTTCTCCAGAAATTGGCCATATAATGCTCTGTTGTACCAGCTTTCAGTCCTCATTTTAATCACATTGTTTCTGTACTCCTGTTTGGTTTGCTGGGCCCAGGGTATTTATATGCTTCCTTTTAGTTGCACTTGATAAGCTGGCCATCAGGCATTTCTATGCCACAACTCTTAGTGATCTTGCCCCTCTTTATGGCCACAGTGGCACACTTTTCCAGGCCAAACTCCATCAAAATGTCTGTGCTGAATATTCAGACTGTGTTCACTAGTGTCTCAATTTCTGTGTCTAATTTCCTGTAGAGCATCAAATCATCCATGTACAGCATGTGAGATTTTTTCTGAGTCTTTGACCTTTTGATATTCCAGTTTTGTTTTCTTTTAAATCACTGTTAGTGAGATCATGGTGATGATAAACAGTAAGGGCAATAGTGAATCACCTTGGAAAATTGGTGTTGACTATTCCATGGTTTTCATTTCCGACTGTCAGTTCAGATCTTCATTGTCTCATCACTTTTTCAGTGAATGCTTGTATGTTTCAGCTGACACCAATTGTTTCCAAGCATTTCATGATCCAACTATGGGGCAGTGAATCAAATGTCTTCTTGTAATTGATCCAGACCATATGCAAATTTGTTTTTAGATTCTTGCAGTCCTCTATTATCATTTTGTCTATCAGGAGTTGATCTTTTGTACACCTGCTCCTCCTTTTTGTTCACTTTTTGCTCCATTTGCATGTTATTCCAAGTAGTCCATGATATTATACGCTATTATGCTGGTGAGCAGTTTGAACATCGAAGCTAAGCATGTTATTGGCCTGTAGTTCCCAGGTGTTGTCTCTTTGACCGGTTGTTGCTGTTGTTGTTATTTCAATATGAACTTTTGTGAATCACAGTCCACTTCATCAAATAGATATGTGCTGGGATTTAATGGAACAGGTTGGTGAATGATCAAGGCTAGATGTGAATTATACCATGGGTCTTTCAAGTGTAAGGAGCAAATTCGTTGATTTTTTTTTATTTTGCCTTGACAGACTAACATGGCCATGCGTGTAATCTGCATGATACCGTTAGGAAAGGGAGTTCAATTTTCATGCATTTTTCATGCACTATATTTATTCACTTGCAAAGATTAGCACATGCATATGGCATGTTAGATAGGTAGACTGCTACTTAAGCAATCCACTTCAGGGATTCCGTGATGATCTGTCATGATCTTTACAGTTCATTATATTTTGAATGTCTGAATTATGCTCACAGTACTCTTGATACTGTTATATTCTTGTTCTGTTTTGTTATATGGAACTATTTTGTTTTGCAATATAGCTGGTTTTTATCATTGTATGTTTAAACGACGTTTCTGGATTATTCATTATTTTGGGAAAGCAAAGAAACACAGCCTTAAAAGGAAAGTGAAAGTTCTTTCCCTGGGGAACAATAAATCTACATGCCACTCTAACAGCACACCATTTCCTGTCCCCAAACACAAGTTTCAAAACCAAGATGCTCCAAAGAGTGATAGCTTATGATCTATCATCCCCGTGTGCGCAAGTGGGAGACAAAAACAGCTTGTGTCAAAAAAGGTTCTTGGGAATGTGATCTATTTATCACTTTGGCCAGATGTAGCTGAAGCTCCAAGAACTCACAGTGTGTAAATGTTGGCAGCCTGTCAAAGTTTTGCAGCTCCTTGATAGCAAATCCATTAAGGCAGTCATGGGTGGATCGTCCGAGTAATTCCACAGTGATAACTGGAATAGTTTGCTATCCTTGCTTACCTTCCTGTATGAGAAGAGCTGTATCTAAAAGTGTCATATAAATATGCAACTAGCCATATTTCAACAGAAACATTTCAAATGTGCTTAGCCTTCCCCCGAACGCAATTCTTTAGGAATTCTCTTAACTAACCCTTCTTTATTCTATCATTGTGGTCATGTTATTAAATTGGGAGAGTAATTTTGTGGGGAAGCTGGAAACAAAATCAGCCACATTATGAGTGGATTCTAACCACCCCTGACACAAACCCATCTCTATTTTATATTTTGGTAATGATTGTTATATCAATAGCACACCAATAACTGCTCTGGTTTCTTCATTGAGTTGGTCGTCCCTTCCCATAGCAGCTGTTCAAGGTGACTAATCACCTCTGCACACACACTTATTTCCACTAGATTTATAATGATCACCATAATTCAGATTTATTTTAAAGGGGTTAAACAATAAAAACAGTAATTCAAGAGGCCAATTCCCCATGGGGCCATTGCATTCAAGCCTCAGCATCAAAGAGAAGTGTATTCAGCCCCCCTCCCCAAAACTGTTTATACTAGTATAATTTGCAGGAAGATATTTCATATTCTAAAAGTATAGCTTTGGTCCCTAATGGACATCTGTAGCAAAATGCATTTTGTCAGATGATTCTGAAAGCCAAGGAGCACAAAGGATAGGCTTCAGCTCCTGGAAGACCCCAACCTGCATGGTTTCCTGAGACAGAAGAAGGGCAAGAGCAGAGGAGGGTGGCACCCAGCCAATGCAAACCACAGACCATCTAAAAATAACACAGCGAAAACACCACATTCCAACACTTATTTGCTACTGGGGAGTACCTTGCAAGCGCAGACGTCTTTTAAGTGCATTTGATATACACAAAATCAGCAGGACTGGCCCATATGTTACATTCAGGGGTGCCACTACAAAGAGTAATTACAGAGAAAGAGTGACAGGCCACAAGGTCTGCTGAACCAATATTCAGTAAATCCACACTGAAGCACTTAAAACAAATAGGCTGGCTTTCAAAGGACCCCTCATCCCACTGAGATCCCAGTGAAGGTCCAATAGCCTGGAATAGCAGCATACTTTGCACTTAAAAGGCACTGCTCCAGATATTCATTTCTTGTGACAAGCCTATGAGAGAAGCTTATCAGAAAGAGGCAGATGCTGCTGAAAAGCTGTAAACAAAAAGTGTCCCGTATTTCGGTGAGTCACGAGTCGCAGCAAAGGGAAAGTGGAAATTTTAGTCAGAGGATGCACACAAGTGTTTGTTTACCAATTTTAAAATATGATGAGCACTGGGACAGCAGAAAAAAAGCTGATGGAAAAAAACTGATGTGCCTCTTGACAAAGTCCCATCAAGCATGGAGTGCTTTCTGAGGCATTACTAGCCTCACGGTACCTTTGCAGTGGGGTCTCCTGGCCTTTCCCTGTTTAAACATGAAGAGGAGCCACACTGACTGCTGTGCAGCCATGATCACACACACAGCTGCCCCCACTAAAAGGCAAGATGTTACCCTTTAAAGGTAACATTGATATTGCTTAAATCAACATATTGATATAGTTGAGACTGCTTTTCGTTGCTTTTGCATTTTTAGGGAAAAGCCAGCCATGGATCCCTTGGGGGGGGGATGGTCTCCCCCAGCCCTGGATTAACCATTAAGCAAAATAAGCATGTGCTTAGGGCAGCGGTGGCGAACCTTTGGCACTCCAGATGTTATGAACTACAATTCCCATCAGCCCCAGCCAGCATGGCCAATTGGCCGTGCTGGCTGGGGCTGATGGGAATTGTAGTTCATAACATCTGGAGTGCCAAAGGTTCGCCACCACGGGCTTAGGGCCTCAAGTAAAGAGGGTACATTACCCAGGCAAGTAGCACAGTGGTAAGTCTTTCCCATCCCCAGTAAAGGTCACATCTGGCTCACAGGATGAAAAATGTACTCCCACTTTCCACACACTAAGTACCTGCAAAAACTGAAGGTACAGATTTCATACAGGTTTCTACGTAAATTGAATTTTGAATTAATGGAAGTTGAGGCAAGTCTAATCAATTGCATCTCTATTTCCCTGCCCACTCTTGTAAATTAATGAGCTCAATGACTATCTGTAGAGTATGGATTGTCTCCATTAAGACAATCTGTGCTGGAGTTTTTATATCACCCATCTTCAACTTGTAGTGATGATAGAGTCTGTCACAGCTCCATCAAACTTTAAAGTCATTATTTGTTACAACTGATGAGAGATTAGAATTGGCTGAAGGGAAATGATGCTACACCAACTCCCTTTAATTTACATAATTTACACTTTACATAAAAGTAGTTGTACCACCAATTCAATCTTTAAGTTTCCACTCTAACTTGAGCAGCCCTGCATACTTGAATGGTTCTAATTATTTACCTGAGGGAAGCTACAAACAACTGCAGGAAAATTAGATGGGTTAATGAATGACTCAGATCCAAATTACAAGTTCAGTCTACCATCTGACAGCCACATGGACTTGCAGTGTGATACAGCTAATTTGAAAAGAACTGCAAGTCCCCAATTTGTACCATAGTACAGGGGGTAGAAGGATATTTTTCTGACCCTGTGGGGCTGCACATATTCATAAGAAGGATCCTGCTGGATCAGACCAGAAAGCCATCTAGTCTACCATCCTATCTCACATAGTGGCCAACCAGTTACTATGAAAGGCCAACAACAGACTCTTCAACTTTTCCTCATAGGAAGGATACAGCAACCCATAGTCATCTTGGTCATTCTCTTCTGCACATTTTCCAGCTCTGCAATGTCCTTTATGAGATGCAATAATCAGAATGGAACACCAGTATGTGAATGAACTTATCCATAGATCCATACACGGGCACTATAATATGGGCTGTTCTATTTTCCATTCCTTTCCTAATAATTTCCAGCACAGAGAACATACTCTCTTCCAGTGGAGCAAATAGTACCACCCTGGATCATAAAAATGGTGTGGGAGAAAGTAAGACCCTCTATTACCCCTGCAGACCTGGTATGAATTGGACCCCTGTGATATTTCTGAATTAAGTTACCATAGTGAACTCACAGCTACTTTCCTATTGCAAATCCCTTTGATGATCACATGGTAGACATAATATGAAGCTTATCCCACAATAAAAACATCCAGGATTGCTAGCTAGATTATACCTGCACACAATTTGCTGTCATGAATTCCAAGCTAGTTTTCAAAATTGTGACTATCTTGTATGGCTATAGTGAAGGATCAAACATGTTGGCCAAACTGAACCTGTTCTCAGGTCTTTAGGTGATAATATGATATCATATAGAGCTAGTTCTCATAACATTTGAAAAAGTAGGAAACATTTACTTATGCTCTGGCTTGAAGAAGGGAAGAAATTCAGTTGATTTTTAATCACAATGTTTTACTGATGCTGACAAACCAGGCTGAGTGAAAGGAATGCATGAAACACTCAAAGGTGAAATTAACTAACATTGTGATCCTAAACAGTGTTAACACCAGATCCTCTGAAGATGCCAGCCACAGATGCAGGCGAAACGTCAGGAGAGAATGCTGCTAGAACACGGCCATACGGCCTGGAAACCACACAGCACCCCAGTGTTAACACCCTTTTAAGCCCATTGAAATCAACGGGCATGCTAGAGTTTAATTTTGCGTAGAACTGCTCTGTAAATCCTTTTGCTCTTTACTCTTTGTTTTCTCTTCAGTCCATGAGGTAGGGATGTAAAGGAGTTGAAAACACAATTATCAGACAATCTGCACAAAAATATTGGAACTGACCTTTTTTACATTTTTGTTTACATCAACCAAGCTGAGCAGGAAAATGTGGTCTTTACTGCCGACCAGCAACCGACCCCTCTCCTCATCCAGCAGCAGAGTTCGAAAATCCAGTCCCTCCACTGAACCCAGGAATGGAACACAGCTGTTGGAAAGCAGCAAATCTGGCAGAGAAGGAAGAAAATCCTTATAATAAAAATGTATACCCATGGCTTACTGATTTCTACACATATATGCACCTTGCATGATCTTTGCAGGTAAGGATAACTGGTGCATACAATCTTTTTGTGCCAGAGGTTGGGGGAGAGGGAGTTAATCACAGTGCAGTTTTATGATGTTCAAGCACCTGGTTCCCTCCTCCTTCCTGTGTTGCAAGGGGATACTATATCTTTCTTACAATGAAAAGTGACAGCAGTTTGGATTTGGGTTTAGATTAAGACACAATGGGATGAATATGACAGATGTTTATCCAGTTATTTATGTACAGTATATAAACAATGCAGAAAGAGGGGGGGGAACCCTTCCCTGTCTATTACAACTTCAGGTCACTCAGTAAAAGTTGTTGGCTGTAGGTTATGGAAGTCTCTCATCACAGTGAGATTCACTGTCACGAGATATGGTGATATACAAATGAGCAAGGGGGTTGTCTGGTTCTTTGAACTATAACCAGCAAACCAGACCAGAAGACCTGTAGAGACTTTTATCTTTTACTGAGAAAATTAATTGTTTTATTACGAAAATAGAAAATACAAGATTGTAAAAGTTACCTCTATGAGTACTTTATGAATAAATGCTAAAAGTATCAAAGTTCCTAGCCTTGTTTAATCATATTATAGAAAGCAATAGTTTAAAAGAAAACCAGCTTTTTTTCTCACACACCTAGGAATCTCACACAGTCCTCTTCTGAGACTTCTATCCAGAGAAATCTGATCTGATTGTCACAGGCCCTTTCTGCACAAGCTCCTGAAAACATTTTGCAAATGTTTTCAAAACATTTTCGTAACCTTCCGTTTATCTGCACTCACCCCCTAGAAAATACTTCCTGGTCGCCATTTTGCGGTCATTCCAGATTTGTTTAACTTCTTAGGTTCATAGCTTTGAAGCTTCAAAGCCTCATGCTGTGATTCTATAGGGGTCGTGTCCACATAGCTACATAGACAGAAAAAAAGCCTGACATAAATACAGCAATGGCCAATGCAAACTCAGAAAATAGGACTGACGAGAAAGTCTAGGGACTGCAGAGAGGTGTGGGAAACATTTTAAAGAGCTCACACAGCAAATGAAGACATTTTCACAAGTAAAGAATTGTTAGGGAACAGTATGCAAATGAAATGCTTCTGGCTAAAAACATGCAGGTTTGGCTAAAAACCATGCTAAAAACCAAGTATGCAAAGAAAAAGGTTTTTTCCCTGCCTAAAAACCTTTTATTTGTGTTGTGTGGAAAGGGCCACAGCAGTGCACACTTACAGAGAAATATCTTTTTCTAAACGTGTTCTATCATCATCATGTGATTATTATCTAGACAAGTGACTGGTTCTTAACCAAATATGAGATAATCAACACAAGTGCAAATGATCCAGACTGCCAGTGCATGTGAGTTACATCTGATACAGCAAGATAAGAAGGCCGATCTTAGCCCTTAAGCTCTTTTAAAAAGCAATGAATCTATCATCTCTGAAATGGTTTCAATGAACTGTTCAAGATTAAAGAAACTTTGAGCAAACAGTTCATTGACAGCTGAAAAGCGCTGGAACTCTCGGTTGGCTTGCAAACTCAGGCCGTTTCCGCACAGCCCCCCAGGCGCCCCCATGCCGGCAAGAATTCTGCCGGTGTGGGGGCGGAGGCCGTTCGCACGGCAGCAGCTCCAAGCCGGCGTTTCCCAACAACCTCGCTTGCCAAGCGAGGTTGGGAAACGCCGGCTTTGCACCGGTCGGGCAGTGAGGCTGCGCAGCAGCTGCGCCCCCTGTGTGAATGGCTCCCTGGGGACGGCGTTTTTGCCATCCCCAGGGCACCATTAACCGCCCGTGTGGAAAGGGTCTATATAGTCAGTACCTTTGAATTGGAGATGCTTGACTGAACCTGGGACCTTTGGCAAGCCAAGCAGATCACTGAGCCACCCTTAACCCCCCAAACGACAGAGTCATAAGTGGTCTGGTTTCCTCCTTTCAATCTCAGACTCTTGTTTTGTGCTGCCCAGAGATTTCTTTACTTGTTTTAATGCAAAAGGTAGAGAAATGTAAGTATCACACACAAAGATAAAAGGGGCAAAGGCAAAATGAATGCAACAAGGTAACACACAATCAAGATCAATTTTGCTCTGAGGTATTTTGACACCATTTTCATTTGTACACTTTCCAAAATGTCCTTCTCAGTTATGGGAATCCCATCTGATTACATGCTCTGGTCATTAGGACAAACAGGAATAGCACACTGCTGGACTGCTTTCGCATGTAATATTTGCCCCAAGTTCAATGCTACTGGGAAATGGGTTTCCCAACACAAAAAAGGAAAAAATGGGAAAAAACAAAAATACATACACCAATACGCACCCCATATCCACAGTTACGTTGATACAAAATAGAAATAACAAATACAAAAACTACAAAAAAGAATAAACACACATCTGACAATATCTAAACACAACCTATTATAACTAACTAAACTAAACAGCAAACACCCTTATAGTGACTTCCAGCTATCTCACTGTTGATTTCTAATCTACTCTAGGTTCATGCATATATTTAAAATTAAACCATTTATCAAATGAACTCTGTATCATTACTAATATTCTGATTCATTCTGCTGTTTTCTTTTAGATCTCAAATCCTGCAATTAATTCTTCTACTACCATATGTTTTCAATAGATAGTTCATAAAAAGTTTCCAGTTTTCTATAAACTTCTCTGTGTTACTGCCAACTTTAATAAAAGTTGTAAATTTTGCCATTTCTGAATATTCTATGACTTTCAATATCTAGTCTTCCATTGCTAGTATTTTATTATCTTTCCATTTCAGTGCATGCAATTTCCTTCCTGCTGTAGACAGGTACATGAAAAGCATGTTTTGATTTAGGACATCATCTTCCAATAGTCCCAATTTAAAAACTTCAGGTTTTTCCACAATTATTTCCAAAATCTTTTTTATTTCTTTTAGTATCATGTCCCAAAAGGATTGGGGCTCTGTACACAACCACCACGTATGAAAAAAGGATCTCTCATGTTTTGGACATTTCCAACATCTATCATCAGGTGTGTTCATGTACCTCCTAGGGTTTCTGCAGCTGTTCTATGGTCTTTCTCAAACCAGCTTTGCTCCAAAACTTTGGAAAAGATCACATCAAAGCCTGGGTCACTGCTGTGCAGGTGGAAGAGTTCAGATTTTCTTGGTTCCATGCATTCAGCAGTAATTTGCTCTACCTTCTGCAGAATACCCTTTTTTAAAAAAAATCCAATGTAATGGCATTAAATTAATACAAAATAGGCATCAGGTGCTCCGAATTCCCAGGTTTTGATTTTTTAAAAGTCTCCAGGCCTTTCATTGCAGTGATATAGGGGAAGGAGGAAGCATATCTCTACAACAAAATGGGTTAGAGACTTCCTTTTATCCCAAATGGACCTTGGGAGCTCAGGGAATCTTGATGATTAAAAAAATAACCTTCCAGAGAAACCTTCGTATCATGACACTGCAAGACGGAGCTGTTCCACCGGGCTTTTGGGGAGTCCAGCCGCTGATGCCCCCCTCCTCCTTTTCATAACATCTGTGGACCCTGCTGTTCCCTCTCTCCCCTTCCCCTCCCCCCCCCCTTTTTGTTAGGGGATTTCTAGTAGGACGCCATCAGTATATTTGATTAGGATGCTGCATTTTAATGGGGTTGATTTTAACATATAGAGCCATATTTAATGATTATTTACTATTTTATCTGTGCTCTATCTATTTGTTTTGTTCACCGCCCTGAGCCCTTCGGGGGAGGGCGGTTTATAAATACAATTAATAATAATAATAATAATAATAATAATAATAATAATAATAATAATAATAATAATAATAATAATAATAATTCTACATGAAACCCTGTTGTTCTGCACTGTACTACATAAGACTGTCTGCATGAGGAAAACACCAAACACAGCCAGTTTCAAGGATGAGAAAACAAACACTGGTATCTAATTATAGCTCAATGGTCCTATTGAAAATAGAGACTACTTTGCCACATTCATCAGTCCTAACACTGTGCTTTCCCCACACAATTCATTTAAGACATTTTGAGGCAGGAAATAAAATGTGTCCTCCATGAAGTTCCACATTGTTCTTACCCCAAAGCATTTGATTTCTAGCCTCAAAATGTTTTAAATGAATTCCCTTTTAAAGTGATCCTCTGGCTGAAACATTTTGAAAACATCTTCAGTGGCTGTGCGATCTATTGACAATGTTTTCCACATTTCTCTGCTTCCCTGAACTTCCTCCTCAGCACATCTTCTGAGCTTGTTTATTTTTCTGTTTATTTGCAGCATTTATCTATGTGTTCTTTTATGGGGGGGGGGGGGGGAATCGTTGCAGCATCAAGTGTATGAGGAGTAAAGAATGTAGCATGACACTGTGAAGTACCGAAGCACCAATTCAACACAGAACTAAAAAGGGGGGATCAAAAATTGGCAGGCAGGAACCGTTTTGAAGGGGTGAGTGCAAACAAAAGGAGGGATTGAAAACATTTAACAAACGTTTTACAAATGTTTTTGGAGATTTGTGTGGAAAGGGTCAACTTGTCTCTCTTGATCAGAGCTGAATATATCTTATTCTTGTTCTTCTATTTTAAAAAAAACCTTTTTTAGTATTTGTATCCTGTCTTGCAAGGATTTTGATGCAGGGCTCTTAACGACTCAATTCTCCATATAGAGTCAAGATGGCCATAAACACAATTTTCCTGAGAGATAACCTGGAATACATGAAGAACAGGCATAGGTCCTCCTGAACATTTGCAGCTAGTCTCTTGTAATTGCATTAGATTCCAAACAAATTTTGGCTAAAAAGACAGCTACATAAATAAGAATTTAAAGGTATTATTATTACAGGAATATTGTCTAACTTTCTGTTTCTGGTGAAAAAGCCCAGTTTGCAAACATCACATAGCCAAGTCAAATAATTAGCTGTAAACACCATAAATTAAAACATATCCGATCTGAAATATTTATTATGACAAAGATGACCTCAGGCCATGGGCTTGCACAGGTTCCCTTGATCCTAAGCCGCTTATCTTTCTTGCCAGGATGCCAAGAAAAGAAAAGCCATCTTTGTTACCAAAAGTAATTTAAAATAGATCATTCCCCATTGTCTGAAATGGAAACTGTCCATATGAAAGGATTTGTTCTTGATTCTGGCACAGCGCACAAATATCCTCCAAGTCTTTCAGAGCACTATGAGTACCCAGCTTTTTGCATGCAAGGGCAGAACCAAAGGGAGCACCTGAGCATTCTACAGCACTGAGATATAGACCAAATCTACATATTTCTGAATTAATGAACGTGTATAGTTGCTTCCTCAGCAACTATACAAGCTCCTCTGCAGATCCAGAATCATGACTACCCACATTCCCAAGGCATGCAGGAAGGTTTCTTAAGTTTGGTATCAGTGTGGACAGATACCTTATGTATAAGGTGACCAGATGGTCACCTTTGTGAACCGGGAGGGGGTAGGCGCCCGCAGGAGCACACTGCCTTCTGGGGCGCTGCTGTTTCCCACCCTGTCACAGGACGGGAAACGGCAGCGCCCCAGAAGGCCGTGCTCCTGCGACCGCGCGCACGGGAGGCTGCCACACTGCCTTGCGCCCCAGAAGGCAGTGCGGCAGCCTCCCAAAAATCGGGACAATGGAACTAACCCGCGGGATGCGGGACAAATTGTGTGAAGGCAGGACTGTCCCGCCAAAAGCGGGACGTCTGGTCAGCCTACGTATGTATCAAGGCCTATATGCCAGTCCCAACTTTAAACTTTCAAAACCTGTACTTATGCAAGCTCCTACAACTACAGTGGAAGAGAAAAAGAGGGCTTGGTTCCCAAAGCTACACCATGACTTTTTCTGCATAGCACAAATAAAATGTCTTGCAAAAGTTATAAAAAGAACTGTTTGGCTTTTTTTTTGTCTGCATAGAATGGGAAACTGAAGAGTTCTGGCAACAACAGTTCTTTCAGTATTGTTGTTTTTTTAAATCTGCGAGGTATCTTCTAAGGTACAAAGGTATGAAGACTCAAAATCTGTGCATATTGCTGATTGTTGTATCGTGACTCTGTAACTCCAAAGATAGGTCCAGAAAATTTTTAAAAGGAAAAATGATATGTTTGTATAATCAGCAGGCAATACTGAGTTTATTCATGTAGTTAAATCACCGAAATAGTGGTCAGTCACGATGCCAGCTGAGGAAACATCACTGGAAAACATTCATCAAATAGTGGACAACATGTAGTATCCTGAGGCAGCAGAAAATGGGGGCCACAAGCAGCAGAGAAAACTAAAGTGAGAACTTTAAACTCGGGTGGGAAAATAAAATGTTTCCTGGTCTCCGCAAAGCAAGCAGGAAACATCTTGAAACCATATTGTGGAGAAATGTTGCTAGTTTAGCATTTAAAAAAAAACACTATCTTGGGCTGAAATAGACAATTTTCAAGATTTTGGAGGAGAAAGTCATGCAAAGTTCCCCCCTAAAACGTTTTTTCCTTCTATTCTAAAAATGTCTTATTTGTACTGTGCAGAAAAAGCCAGTGTAGTGTAAACTACAGCAGCCAGCCTGCATTCTGTTGGTACTGCCTGAAACTGTTAAAATGGTCGGGAAGGAGAATTTCTATTGGGGAAGAATTCAAAAGCATGCCTAACCCTAGTCTGAACAAAAATAAAATATGTTTCATTTATTTGGTGTGTGGGTTGAACAGTGTCCAAAATCAGTCACAGAAATTTAAGAGTTAAGGGGCTGCACTGAACACCCTAACCAGCTGCCAAGAGAAAAAAGGTCAACTCTTTATTTAGTATGTTCTTCCACAGTAAAGGAAGAGAACATCAGAAAAAAATACAATGAAGTAAACATAATAAAATTAAGACAATATAATTTTGTTAAACTCATCCTACTTGGTATGTGGGGGTCAACACAATGGACTTATGCATTTCTATCCATTATCTTTATGTATTACTATCTATGATCTTTTAAAAATTGTGTGTTTTAATTAATGTGTTTGTCTTTTGGAGGGTTGATTTTAATGGTTTTGAAATATGATTTTATCATGTATGTTTTAAATTGTTAGCAACCTTGGTGGTGGGAAGGCAGGATATGAATTTTGTACATAAATAAGTTCTTGCTTTCTGCTCTCCCCATTGGCACTTAAAGGGAAAATGCAAGTTTTATATAAATCCAGGTTGCTTAGTCTAAATCAGGGGTCCCCAAACTTTTTAAACAGGGAGCCAGTTCACTGTCCCTCAGACTGTTGGAGGGCCGGACTAAAAAAAACTATGAACAAATTCCTATGCACAAATGACTGTAAAATGTTTGATTTCACCTTTCAGCCTTTCTGTCATGGTCTATTTTTAGAACAGTGACCAAAGTACGTCAAGTACAGGGTGGGCTCCAAATATTGTTGGGGAGGCTGTGGAATACCTTCCCCTGTAAAAAAAAGCAGAACTTTCCCAATGAAGCATTCCATCTAACCCAGGATCAGGTATCTTCCTGGGTCCTTCCTCCCTAGCAGCCAGCGAGCGATTCGCCAGCCTGGCTGATGCCAATGGGAGTGAGGCGGAACAGAAAGCCTGAGAGCAACACATGGAGTAGCTGAGGAGGAAGGGCGGAGCAGGCGTTGCCACATGTAAGGTTTCCAACTCTGGGTCAGAAAATTCATGGAGATTTGGGGGTGCCATCACGTAATTGCAATCAACAGCCGTTGGGGCCGGTTCCTCCTCTCCCTCGAGCCCCCACTGCACATGAATGGAGCCATCGCCGCCATGCCTGGCGGGCCGGATAAATGCCTTCAGGGGGCCACATTTGGCCCCCGGGCCGTAGTTTGGGGACCCCTGGTCTAAATTATGTATAGGGCAGAAAGACATGAGTCAAGGGACAACAAAAATCAAATCTAAAAGTGTTACATTATTTTTAGAACTAATGTGCTGGTATAATTTTAGAAGACTATTCTGCAGGCATACTTTTTATCATTCTCTTTAGTTTTACTGGAACCTAAAGAGATGGCAAACCATATGCTTGCTCTCCTTTGTAATAATTCCGCTTCTAAAAACTAAGGTTTGACACAAGAACATGGTTGGCCCAACAGCAGGAGTTGGTGGCTAGCTAGTGAGAAGCAAACTAGGAGCAAATTAACAAGCTGCAAGTTGAACTGAATCAGCTCCAGAATAGTGGAATCAAGCAATGACAGAGGTAACCTAGAATCACCTGCAGCCAAATGACAAGCAGAAGCCAAAAGGCTGGAATTCTGCATCAGGATCAGGCCCTTTCCGCACGGTGGCAGCGGTGCTTCTCCACCGGCATAATTTATGCTGGCGGAGGTGTGGGGACTGCTCGCACGAGCAGTCCCAGCTCCCTCCCTAGCCGGAGAGGTGGCTCCACACGGAGCCGCATCTCGGTCGCCCTCCCCCACTCACCTACCTCTCCAGCATCGCTCTGGAGGGCTGCAGGGACCTGCCCACGCTGCCCTCCAACCCCTGGAGGTCAGAGGACAGCATGGGCGAGTCCCTGCAGTCCTCCAGAACGATGCTGGAGTGGCAAGTGAGTAGGAGCAACGGGGAAAGGGGCGGTTTTCCAGCAGTGTGGTTCGCAGCACGCCGACGGGAAGACGCCCCTTTTCAACAACCTCACTCGTGGAGTGTGGTTGGAAAATGGTATCTTCGTGCCACTGGGGGGGGAGCTGCTGCGATGCAGCGGCACCTCCTATGCAAACAGATCCCTAGGGACGGTGTTTCTACTGTCCCTAGGGCGCTGCTTTTGGTCCGTGCGGAAAGGGCCTTAGAGTGGATATTTCACAATGCAGAAGAAGATGGTCTTCCATGTGGTCAACCGTAGGGATGCCAGCTTCCATGTGATACTAGGGGATTCCCGGAATTACAGCTAATCTTCAGACTACAGAGATCAGTTCCCCTGGGGAAAATGGATGTGTTGGACGGCAGGCTCTATGGCATTGTACCCCTTTGAGGTCTCTCCCCTCTCCACGTCCCATTCCCAAATACCCAGGAGTTTCCCAACTTGGATCTGGCAACCCTGCCTCCCATCCTTTGTCGATGGCTGGGGGTGGGGGGAGTGGCAATCTTTATCCACTCTGATTCAGCTTCTAGACTTTTTGCACAGTTTTAATTTGTTTGTTTCTCATTATCAGTATCCATTTTGTTTTGTGATTATGCCAATAAAGGCTAATGTATGTATGTATGTATGTATGTATGTATGTATGTATGTATGTATGTATGTATGTATGTATGTATGTATGTATGTATGTATGTATGTATGTATGTATGTATGTATGTATGTATTATCAGTTCCTGTGCTTTTATCAAGTGTTGGCAGAACACAAAGGGAAATGTTGACTGTGATATCATCGCAGCTAGGTTTCTTGCCTTAGATCCCACCAGGGAGTCACACTGGGGAGATCCATATCAGTTGTACCCCTTCCATGGTAAGAAAGAGGTAGAGAGAAGCCAATCTGTATATGTCATACTCAGACCTTGTTGAATAGCTGCCTCACCTCGTCCTCTCTCCTGCTTCCATTCACTAGTAATGTCCTGCCTCCTCTCCTGTGATTTAAACAAATAAACTTGCAGAGTTACTGTACTTGTATCTGATACAAAAGAATTTCTTCATCCACTGCTCTTACCAACAAACATAGTTTTACCATTTTGAAAAGCAAATAAAAAAAGCTAGTAAGTTCGTCATTGTTTACATTGTTACAGAGTTTATATGGGAGAGTTCTCAAAGTTTATTTTTAGTTCAGCCACTGTGTAAACTTTGTGTAAACTCTGCTGTCACTAAGAGGCGACCCTGCAGGACTCAATGGAAGGCCGAGCAAACAATTGGCCCTAAAATACCACCTCCATATTTAAGTTCTAAAACTGGGACAGCTGTGGAAAGGAAACAAGATGAGTTCATCATTCCATTATGCTACACTTCCATCTCTCCCATTCACTCCATCTGTTTACAAATGCTTCTTTTCCAGCACATTTGCCAAAGTAATTGATGAACTTCCCTCCACATGCTTTACCTGGGCAGGAACCCCCAAGTTTTGCTCTGAACTTTGCTTTAAGGAACAATTGACTGCCAGGGCTGCACTTTGGGGGCATCTTATACAAGGATGGCGGGGAGGGGGGATACATTTTCACTTCCTGTGTGCATCTCTCTTCCCATGGTTTTAAGCTGGTGAGTTTCTAACCAGAGAATCCTATTCTCTATCTGAGCTGCCCTAGTCTCTATCTGAGCTGCTCAGATTCTCTTTCTGAGCTATCTGAGGGGGACGTTTTAAAAACATGCATATATCTTCATCTTACTTACAACCAAACCTGAAAACACCAAAGGATGTCACCTCTTTGGAAGAGACTGCCATTCTCAATAGGTACTGGCAAAAATGTCTCACCCAGGAAAATTGTTACTGAACTACAGTCCAATATGATTGGATGTTTTGGCCCACATGGGACACCCTCAATAGCTTCATCGGTCTCTGGAATTAGTCCAGTTTGGATTAGAAAGATTCATGGCTGCATATAGCATTTTGTGTAAATAAGTAAAGTTGCTGAAGAACTGGAAGACCTTACTTGGTGCCAACAGATTTACCAGTTTACCTGATCTAACTGCTGAATTGTTACTTGTCATTCCACCCATTAAGTCTTTCCTAACATTTGGATCAGTGTAAATTCATAGAGTACTAACAGAAGGAGTATCATACAGCCAGCCTCCATTGATGAGTCAAATTGAGTTGTTCAGTCTTTCAATGCCACCCTTTCTAGTTGGCCTAGTTCTTCTGGATACTTGAGTAGTACATAATAGAGAAGATAGGACTGACCAATGGTGTTGTGATCAGCCTGAAATCCACCTTTCTCTTTAAAATATTCAGCCTCCTCCAGTTGTGGATTAGAACACTTTGAGGCCCCAAGATATGTTAAAACACAGAGGTCCCATAGTAAGATTAGGGTTGCTAGTCCTGGCTTCAACAGCAACAGGAACATTTGGTGGGTGGAGACTGGAAAAACAATATCACCTAACAGCGTGACATCACTTCCAGCTCAAAACCCAAAAGAGATATCATCACACTGCATAATATTCCAGGATTTCCCTCTAAAAACCATAGAGATAGGAAACATTCCTATAGAATCATGGAATGCAGCAAGTCACTTCAAGATTCCTATCCTTGATGTCACGCATCATTTTCTCACACCGCTTCATGGAGTGCCAGCAGGGGACCAGGAACACTAGGAGGGGGTTCCCGGCAGGCATGTGGCAATCAAAAACAGGACTAAATTGCCATTTCAGGCAACTTTTAGCAAGTGTTTGTATTTCAGGGCCTCTCATAATTTGAGGCCCTAAGCAATAACTTACTCAGCTTGTTCACTAATTCACCTCTGGCTCCAACTGATCCACAAAAGAACGGACAATATGAGAAGATTGACTCGCCTGTAATTTTATATTTTCTACATCCTTCTTATATATATACAGCTCATAATGCTGGGTTCAGACCATTTAGGCACATGTTCTATATTATTAATAACAATAAACAGTTTGACCAGCATAAGAGGACACCATTGAGAATTAATTTGAACATACTAGGGGGGATGGGATGACACAATAGGTTCCAATGGAACTTAAACCACTCATCAAACAGCAAATTCATTTTAAGGCTTGCTGCTAAGCATCCCGGGGGCCAAAGTGGAATATTTTCAAATCAAATTGACAGTAATCTTATAAATCCTGTCAAGGTTGTAACTTTAACAACATTAAATAGATTGGCAGAGTATTTGCTCTACAGGTAAGATGGAATTAGTGCCTCGCTGATTTTTTTTTGTCTTTAGCTTCTCAGCATCAAAATTTTGATTCATTTCTTTCGAAATTAGCCAAATCCACTTACAGCTTTTGTCAAAATGTCACTTTCCATAGACTTTCCATTCTCAGGTTGAATCCTTTGTAGTGTGAAATGTTCAACAAGCTCTAAGACTTCATGCAATCCACCAATAGTAACCAAAACTATAAGAAGTAATGAAGAGCAAGTATGAATAAAATAAGGTTTTACTTTCTAGATGATTTTCCCAGAATATGTCATACTATCACCCTAGCCTAGAGCATTCCCCATATCTTTTCCTTAGTTTATACCTGCTGACCTTTATTTATTAATTTAGAAAACAAATAGGTTACCTGTCCAGAGACCTAGTCAAGGCAGCTAACAATATAAAAACAATTCAACAATGTACGGTGGAAAGCACCATTGTGTTGCAGCCAACTTATGGTGATCTCATAGGGTTTTCAAGAGATGTTTGGAGGTGCCTTGCCATTGCCTGCCTCTGGGAAGCAAACCTCATGGTCCCTCGTAGGTCCCTTCACCCTACTAACTAAATGTGACAGGCTCAGGTAGCCTCTTAAGTATACTGGGCAGGTTTTGCATCTTTTCTATGACTGCGTGGCTTTGATGGTAACATATGAGGTGTTTAAAGCTTATCTGCTCAGCCTTAGGTTCTCCAGAAAGGTGAAGGGAACCTGTTTTTATTATTATGGGAAATCCCCCTTTCTTAAAGCACCAGAGAACTGAGGCCAGTTCATCAAACAGAAGTAAAATTTATTAAACAAACTAGAAGGGATCAAGAGATACTTCAAATGATGGAAATGAAGCAAGAGACAATTCTATTCAAGTTTCAGTATTCGGCACAGGTACGGTTCATTAGCTTTATAAATTTCTTCAGTTTCTTAGATGTTATGAGAGGTTCTTTACTTTAAGATGGTTCAGTTAGATGTTACTGGCTAATGGACTTTGGGTTCTAACAGTTTGGTACCCGTTCACAATGTACACATACAACCTTGACACTGTTAGCTACCCACTTCATATAATTCTTCCTCCTGAGGTAATTTCAGCAGAACACTGATATGACAGACTGGGAATCCCCCTGTGTGTATAATTCTCATACTAACTGAACTGGGGATTCTTCTTCACCCAGAAGATATATTCCCTTCCCTTTCATTTAAGGTCACCTGTGGAAAGTCTCACTACTATTCCACCTTCAGCTTTGACCCCAAATAAAACTTCCAGTTCTCTTGTCTGTGTTTTTTCTTCTTTCAGCTCACACGGAACTCAGTATGTTTCCAGTTAGATCTACTTCCTGACTGATATTCCCTCAGAGTAGATATTTAACACACGAAGTCAAGGAACCTGATATTAACTTGCAGGAATCCAAATCAAAAAAACTCCCAGAACTTTCCCTCTCGGAGAGATACCTTCTCCCTCTCTGATGCCCCTTTCGCACGGGCCAATAAATGAAGGCCAACAATGGTATAAAACTGGGGGGGGGGGGGGACTTCACACGGATCCTGCTCCTAGCACAAGTCCACCCTGTGTTCCACACACACACACACACACACACACACACACACACACACACACAGGTTTTTCAAGAATCGCACTATCTGCAATTCTTTTGTTTTAACACGGCTTGCAGCACAATGACAACCTGCATTGCTTCCATGGGCTCCATTCGCTGCCTGCATGGAGGCTTTATGCCGACTTTATGCCAACTGCAACCCACTGTACTTTTGCTGTGTGGAAGGGGCCTTGGTCAGCACTTTCCTGTTCCTAGGAAGTTTTCCCCCACTCTCTTGTTATTGCATTTTGTTCCACTGATTGACTTGCACCTTTTAAACCTCTATTTTTCTATGCATCACATCTGCCAGTCCATTTTAAAAGTAGACTTCCATTTGAATCACACTTCATGTCCAAGATGCAGAACAATACAGGCATTACAAGACTTAGGAATGGATGGAAAAGTTTCAGTTTCCATAACTGTCATTGGAAAATTAACCCTTTGCTGCCCTCTTATTTCCTGGCTGGAATAAAGGCCACACTTCAGCTGCTAGTACTCTTCATGAGGTAGAATTTCTACTTGTAAGTACCTCCAGGATATTTATTTTAGTAGAAAAACAGCAGGGGAAGCATGAGTTACAGTTTTCTTCTTTCCCCACATTCCTCTCTCAAAATGCCATTTGCAGCATTTGCAAAAGTGGGGGAAAGTATTTTCAGATGAACACAGAAATAACTTAACATGAAGTCTGACGATTAGAGAAACCATTTTGAAACCCCTGGATTGTTTATGAGGCCACAGTTCAGGACTTATGCAAGTGATTCGGGCACTTTACAGAGTCAGCCTGTCATAGTGGCTAGTGTGGCAGACCTGGGCCCATCCTAATCTACTTCACAGAGTTGTTGTTGTTGTTATTGTATAGCAGATGAGAGAATAAAACAATTTGTTTTGACTCTCCCCTGTGAGGAAAGGCAGAGAATAATAAACAAACGAACAAATAAGGACCATTTCCTCAATGTAGTCATCAGAAATCCCTTGGAATGAGACGCAATGCAACAAGCTGTCAGAAGGAGCAGGGATCTCATTTTATTTGAGGAGTCTGATCTAACCAGTTTTCACAATCATCCCTAATTTTTCTTTCATATCATGAGGGACTTCTCTCAATTCCATACTGAGTCATACATGTTATGTTTATCCTTCACGCTTAAGTGTTTTAAATAACAAGCTCTGACTTAGCATGCAAGCATTATTGCTTTTTTAATGAAATTTACTGAGCTACAGCTCAGATGCCTGAAAATATTCATAGCCATTGCTGTATCTTTCTAGTCAGACCACGCTCAATGAAAACAAAAATGTTATTTAAAAATATGCTTCAGCCATAAATGTTTAAGACATGCAGCACCTGTTGATCACCTCAAAAAATGAGGAGACATCTGTTACTATTTTTCCTCTTAAGAGCAGAAATTGTCTACTAGCAGTACTTTACCAAAATATGAACAACAATGTAGAATTATTTGAACTGTTTACCTTTATAGGAGAGTTTAAGTCTCGGGACATTTTGTTTTGATGCTCCATGGACTGGAAAGAGCAGCATTCCGAAGAAGAATATTGCAGGGATATGCAGCATTTGGAAAAATCCGGCTTTGGTCTCTCCGGGCATTTTTTCTTGAATGGTTGCTGAAGAAAAACTGCTCCTTTCTTCAGATAATTCAGTAGAAATCTGCAAGGAAATTTTTTTTCAAAATGTCATCTTTTGCAAACTGAGCTTGTGAAAATGAACTGGAGGCATGCATTTTGGCAGAAGAGATTTTACAAGATAGCCGAAGGGAAGATGGAATACATCTGATTTTTGTGCAGGCAAGAATACAGTCCGGCATAGCTTGGCTTGTTTTACTGGAGAAAACTTTATCTTATCAACACACAGTGCACAGCAAGAGTGAATGCAGAAATCAACCCTTCATTTTTTAGCACTCCTCTGTAGGTATTGTCACTTACTTGAGAGTCCCATGAGCAATTCTGTATTTCTTACTTAAACTGTTAAAATCCATCCTTATTTTTTTTAAGTCAGTTCCTAAGGATGTTCCTGCATTTTCACAGACATGAACGTATTAAGCATCCTTCCGAACCTTGTGAGTTCAGCTCATGCCCTGGCTGTCAGTCATGAATCAGGGAGCCATCCAGCAAGCTGTTCAGATATATCAAAACACCCTGTGGGGTTGCGAGGTCATCCCTGGACATCAGTGGAAAATGGGAGGGTGGGGTTGCTGTTTTCTTGCATGATGTTAACGCTTTTTCACACAACCCCTTCCTCACCACCACCTCTCATTCTTAAAGGTGTCTTGATTTTTTTTCAAAAAAGTTAGTTTGAAATTTTTCAGTGGAGACTTACAACTGCTGTCATGACCTTCCAAGTGTTTCTTTTAATCACTTTATCACTAGATGCCTCTGACTGTGAAATGAATGAATAATGTGCTGTCAAGTCACAGTTGACTCATGGTGACCCCAGGATCATGGAGTTTTCAAGGTGAGAGATAAGTAGAGGTGGTTTATCATTGACTGCTTCTGCATAGCAACCCCAGTCTTCCTTGGTGGTCTTCCATCCAAGTACTAATTGTGGCCAACCCTGCTTAGCTTCCAAGCTCCCAGGCTAAACTGAGGTATGTGCAGATGCATAAGAACATAAGAATGAGCCTTGCTGGATCAGACCAGAGTCCATCTAGTCCAGCACTCTGCTACTCGCAGTGGCCCACCAGATGCCTTTGGGAGCTCACATGCAGGATGTGAAAGGATTGACCTTCTGCTGCTGCTGCTGCTCCTGAGCACCTGGTCTGCTAAGGCATTTGCAATCTGAGATCAAGGAGGATCAAGATTGGTAGTCATACATTGACTTCTCTTCCATAAATCTGTCCAAGCCCTTTTTAAAGCTATCCAAGTTAGTGCCATCACCACTTCCTGTGGCAGAATATTCCAAACACCAATCACGCGTTATGTGAAGAAATGTTTCCTTTTATTAGTCCTAATTCTTCCTCCCAGCATTTTCAATGTATGCCCCCTGGTTTTAGTATTGTGAGAAAGAAAGAAAAATGTCTCTCTGTCAACATTTTCTACCCCTTGCATAATTTTATAGATTTCAATCATATCCCACCTCTCCAAACTAAAGAGTCCCAAACGCTGCAGCCTCTCCTCATAAGGAAGGTGCTCCAATCCTTCAACCATTCTCATTGCCCTTCTCTGCACTTTTTCTATCTCTTTGATATCCTTTTTGAGATGTGGTGACCAGAACTGAACACAGTACTCCAAGTGCGGTCGCACCACGGCTTTATATAAGGGCATGACAATCTTTGCAGTTTTATTATCAATTCCTTTCCTAATTATCCCCAGCATAGAGTTTACCTTTTTCACAGCTGCCATGCATTGAGTTGACATTCCCATGGAACTATCAACTAAGACGCCCAAATCCCTTTCCTGGTCTGTGAGTGATAGCACTGACCCCTGTAATGTGTATCTCAAGTTTGGATTTTTTTGTCCCTATGTGCATCACTTTACATTTTGCTACATTGAACTGCATTTGCCATTTCTTAGCCCACTCACCTAATTTATCAAGGTCCACTTGGAGCTCTTCGCAATCCTTTGCAGTTTTCACCACCCTACATAATTTGGTATCATCCACAAACTTGGCCAACCCGTTACCCACCCCTACTTCCAGGTCATTTATGAATAGGTTAAAGAGCACTGGTCCCAAAATGGATCCCTGAGGGACACCACTCCCTACATCTCTCCATTGTGAGAACTTCCCATTTACACCCACTCTTTGCTTCCTGCTTCTCAACCAGTGTTTAATCCATAGAGGGACTTCCCCTCTTATTCCTTGATTGCTGAGTTTTCTCAATAGTCTCTGGTGAAGAACTTCATCAAAAGCCTTTTGGAAATCCAAGTAGACAATGTCCACTGGTTCCCCCTTATCCACATGGCTGTTTACACCCTCAAAGAACTTTAGTAAGTTTGTAAGGCAGGACTTGCCTCTGCAAAAGCCATGCTGATAAGGAAGAGTCTTGCTTTTCTACATGTTTTATAATTTTATCTTTAATGATAGATTCTATTAATTTACCAAGAACAGATGTCAAACTGACTGGCCTGTAATTTCCTGGGTCCCCCCTAGATCCTTTCTTAAAGATTGGTGTGACATTGGCCATCTTCCAGTCTTCAGGGATAAGTTGCGTATTAAAGTGCATATTAATGCAAAAAGCAGGCATCACACTCCGGTCAATATTGGCCATTTAAAGGACGTATCTGACCTATACAGGCACAATGAAATGAACAGTGCAACTATAGTACCTCAGTAATCCAGCTACAATTCAGTGGTATACATGCCTCAACCACCAATCAAGAACATTTCATTCGCAGACTGGGCAAAACAATCCTTGTAAATGAACCAGCTACTAAGCAGCCACAAAGCTGTTCAAGACAAACATAGACAGGAGCCATCAAAGCGATTCAATTAGAAGTCACCTTCTATGTAATTGAAAGAGATAGGAAAAATAAATGCATGACATGGTCATGCTCATGTTGGATCCACAGCATTTACAATACGTATTATATAGCTACAGATTCAGTAATTCTCAAACCACAAACTATGCAATACTTTGGTGGGGTTGCAAGCCATGTGTGAAATTCCAAGGAGACAGAGATCCTTCAGCAGGCAAAGCCAAAGATACTTCCTCTCAGCAGTCAAGATTTAGAGTTGCAGCCAAACTGCTCTGCTAACCAGACAACAGCAATCTACTGAAATCGCTGTGGAGTGGAAAAGCAAAAATCCAGCAGGGAGTCAAAGCCATGCACCCATCAGTTCAAAGTTGGGGATTTTTTACAGTTTGACCTTGCAACTGAGAGGCATTCAGTTACTCCATACTAAATGGGTTTATACTGGAATAATGTGGCATGGGATTATACTGTGTCTGAGGCGGAACTGACATTTTTCAGTGAAACAATGTGGATATGGAAATGCCCAGAAAGCACTAGCACACTGATACAAACAAATGGCTGTTCTAATTTAAGGAAATTTTATTAATCTGGAGTTCTATTATCCATATGTCCACATTAGCTTAAATTTACTATATTCCCCATATATTGACTGAAATCTCTACAAACATTCCCCGTAAATGTAACATTAAATATCTCTTCTATTTTTTTCAAATTACTGGTATTCTGGATGGGAATTAACACCCATCCAATCTTGAGGTATATGGCAGTTTAAGATACTGAACACTCTGTAAGGCTGTTTCCGCACGGCCACGCTGGGGGTTGGGTCAGAGTACATGAACAGTCCCAGTACCGCACGAACGGTCCCGGTACCGACAGGGAAGATGGCGCCGCGGAGCGCCGTCATCTGATCGACCTATCTTCTCTGCGACCGTCCGGCACATTGCCAAGGCCAGGGGACACGCCCCCCTTGCCCTGCACAACCGCTTCCAGCCTCAAAACATTTTAAAAGAATCCCCTTTTAAAGCAATTCTCTGGCTGAAGCATTTTGAAAACGCCTTCTGCTGTGTGATCTATTGACTATGTTTCTCACATTGCTCTGTTTCCCTCAACTTCCTCCTCAGTACCATTTTCTGAGCTCACTCAGTTTCCTCATGCCTGTTTATTTGCAGCATTTCTCTATTTGTTCTTTTATTGGGGGGGGGGGGGGATCGGATCTCCAAAGCATCTATTCTCTTCCCTTACTGGACATCTGCTATAACTTCAGCCATTTCCAAATAGGAACACAAGCAATCCTGTAGCCAAAGTCACCACTGAAATGAACTTCCCATTACTGTTGTAGCCTATTTAGAATCCACTCTTTACCTGAAGAGAACACAGAATCAGATTTAAATGTAATGCTGATAATTATGCTACTGAAGAATGCAACTGGATAAATATATTTACTCTCTAAACTCACCATTCAGGCTTGGTTTTTCAGACAACAATAATTTCAATGACCCTGAAGAGAATACAGCTATGTCCTTTTTCATCCTAGAAACTAAGGAATCATTTTAAGCCTTAAGTTTGGCCACAAAAGAAAAAAAAGGCTCATGCTTCAAAGTGACAACTCCTCCATGGATGGATTCTGAACATAGAAGAAGAAGAGTTTGGATTTATACCCTGAAATAAGAAGTCTCAAAGCAGCTTACAAACGTCTTCCCTTATTCTCCCCACAACAGACACCTGGTATGGGATATGTGGCTGAGAGAGCTTTGAGAGAACTGTGACTTGTCCAAGGTCACCCAGCAGGCTTCCTATGGAAGAGTGGGGAAACACACTTTGTTCATCAGATTAGAGTCTGTAGCTCATGTGGAAGAGTGGAGGATCAAACTCAGTTCTCCAGATTAGAGTCCACTGCTCTTAACCACTAGACCATGCTGGCTCTTATAGATTCAAAGCAGATGCACAACATTTAAACAGCAGGGACTTCAAATTCAGAACCTCAAAACATTCACTTCTACCATATTTCACAAATTATTACACTATTTAAAATCTTTGTTATTGATAGTACTGTTAACATATCCGATGCTTTACAGAATAAGGAAACTGCTCACATTGTACCTTAAAGGTAGAGTCAACACTAGAACTCATGTAAGGCCTGAAAGACTGAGCTAATAGCTGAACCAGAAACACCATCTCATCCTTGTCAATGAAGTAGCCAGTTGGCCTTACCCCAGTCACTCTCTTAAAACTGCCTCAGAAGGCAGTAGAAAAGATTGCAGAAATAATGTACATGAAATGCTCTGAACATGTGGAATGTGGTATATACATATTTTGACAATTCTATAGTGGGAGCAATTAGTGGGAAAGAAAGCATTGAAAGGCAAGGCAGAGTACAAAACCCAAGAGATGCACTACTCATGCACTGTGCAATTTAGGTCCAAACTACACATTATGAAGGGACATAAGAGCACTGTCAGGCCGCCAATCACCAATAATGTGTATGGCAGTGTGACCGAAGTGATGCCATATGCATTAGCGTTTCTCTAGTCCATCAAGTGCAGCAAATAAATCAAAGCAAGAGGCAAGGAAATGATGATGTAATGACATCATGTCACTGGATTCCCGCCCCCCAATCTGAGGATGACACTAGGGGTGACCACATGCCTCCCTGAGATCTGTAGTTTGGGCCTTTGTAAGGAAGAGGGGGTCATTTTTAAAGGAAATTCCATTCTTATTGCTATCACTAATTTAAAGGGGATGAGCAAGACAACTTTCAAAGCAGTGTGTGCAGAATATCAAGAGCAATTCACTGTGGCCAGTTAGTGTCCAGCGTGAAGATAATTTGGAAAATTATTGCAGCAGTTTGAAAAAGGGGTGAACAATTCCCTTTCAAGAACAATGAGTTTATAATGCACCATAGCAAAGAAGTCCATTAAGCAAAGTACTTAAAAAGCACTTACTAAGCTCAAGCGAAACTTGGATTGGTTTGATAGAAAATCATTAATCCCCAAGGCAAGAGCTCTGGGAAAGAAAGAGATATGTAATTTCTTAAACTGCAGTGAACCACATTTAGCAAGAGTCTGCAAATTGCTGGACTGTATACTGTATTCTGTGAAGGGGGATGAGGGAGGGTAACCTCGAGCTCATCCCAAATTAAGCCCACCTTAACTAAGCATTTATTGACTCTGGAGAGAGTTCTGAAACCAATTTGGAATAACAGAAGGTTAGTGCCATATTATGAACCACTTTGAGACAGACCCCCTCACCTTCTCAATTAACTGAGGGAGGTGAACTGCGGGAAGTTAACCACTTTCTGGCCAGGCTTGTCAGATTTCCCACCTTTTTCAGGGACTGAGCTGCTTCAGTTGGTAGCATGTGGTGAAATGAAGCACACTCAACCCTGTAACTCCCCAGAAGGTAAAAGGAGCCTGTTATTTTACTTTCTGGCAAACCCCTTTCTTAAGGTACACGTTAAAATTGAGGCAGGTTCAAATCAAACAGAGGCTGATTCCGCACGGGCCAAAAACAGCAGTGTGAAAACGGTGTGAAAACAGTATAAACCCTTTTACACTGTTTTAAACCCTTTTACACCATTTTCACATCGTTTTCACACTGCTGTTTTTGGCCCATGCGGAATCAGCCAGAATCAAAGTTTGTTAACAGAGAAGATGGGAACAGGAGATAACTTCGATGGAAGGGAGACAGGAGAAATATATACACAAGAGCTTTGGCATAATCGGTTTTTAACTTTAGGCGCTGGCACATGCTTATTAAGTTTGTTCAGTTGCAGTTTTAGGAACTTAGATGTTATTTCGATTGTTATTTCATAAGATGGTACTGGCTTAAATATTATACACACAGGGTCTGTGTTCTGCGGTTTGGCAATGGGGAGATCGCAAGGAAACCTGGATATTTTGGGTGACTATCCCAGGATTAATCGCCAGTGGGAAATCGCCCTTAAAGGAAACCAGCCAAGGTTTGTATGATGGGAAGAAGGTCAGCCAAACACTTTCCCCTTCTTGCTTGAATTCAGGCAGTGCCTGGCCACAGATGAACTGACTAGCAAGGTGTATTCCATAATCCAAAGATCAGTTATCCAGAAAAGAAACAGAAAGAGTCAAACAAGGCAGCAAGTGAAAAAAATCTATTTCAAAATTCATAGCATTAATAGCGATCAGAATTGTGGGGACGGACCAGAATGCCTATAAATTGTATTTGATCAAAGAAAGATTAAGTTGTATGAACCAAAGATCTGAAGAATAAAAATGGAGTCTCTGTATAGATACCAGCAAAGGACTGCATTTTTGCAGCAGGTCAAAAGGCATGTTAGAAGCTTGTCAGTGATTATGCAGGCAAGCAAAGATTAACATCTTTAAGATCTTGTCACTAAAGGCCAATGTGACAGCAGACATATGCATTTATAACTGTTTTGGGGTTAGAACTAGCTACATGAATGTGATTAGTTAAATTAAAAAGTGTTTTTCTTTTTATGTTAAATGAACACAGAAATGATAATGAGAGATTCACGTGTATTAGTATTTCACTATAATTCTATAAGTGTTGGAATCAATAATTGTATAATCTTTTAAAGGTAAAATCATTTTAAGAAGGGAAGTTTTATGATCCTAAAGAATGCTGCATACCTTAAGGACCTATCTCTCTGAAGGAGCAAACTTAGAAAACAGGTTTTTCTTGGAAACAAGAAAGACAGAGGGTAGTTTTATTGCTGCCCTTTGCATATGGGCAGACAGAGAGGGCCACAAGCTAACAGCATGCAGCGTTTGAATAACAGAAGGAATCAGACATGTAGAATAGAGGCTGTCTTAATGTGACAAGGAGACAGAACTATCCAATGGGATTTTAAGGTTCATGCTTATAGCACGTGAAAGAGGTATGGATCATGTACGTGGAACTTAAGGAGATGAACTGTGACGTATGTATCTTTGTATCTATAAAGACTAAGGTCCTTCCTATAGTGGGCATGTCTCTCTTTGGAGAGCACCCGGAGGGGTTCACATTCTGTAACTTTCTATATTCTGCTAAGTAAAAACTGTCTGTTTCTGATATCAGATGTCTTTTGCTTTTTTCCCCCTCACCTATCTTTCTCAAACAGCTGAGCAGGCCGGACTTGAGTTCTGGCCTCACAGAATGATAAATAATATTTGGATCCCATCATATTTGCACAAAACAGTGGTCACCAATCAGAACTGTGGCAAGCCCAGAGATACTTTTTCTGCCATCCAAGAATGTAGCAAATACACAGGATGTTAGAATCTAGTTGACAGATGTTTAGTTTGGAGAGTCGTTACAATACCTGCCTTAACAGAGATATCAGTGCACTTTTTCTACAGTGCTGCCCTCCATCCAGAGCCCCAAGAGGGCCTCAGAAACACTCCACACGTACCCTAATTCTTCTTCCACCTTCAGTGGAGTCATGGAGCCAGATGGCCTTGTCCCAGGAACAGCTGCCAGATCTCAGGCTGATGTAGGGAAGTCAGTTTACAAACTATTATGCCTTCCCCTTCCAAGGAAAGAGAAAGATGTAGGGGCTGTCAATATTACAAATGCTTGAGATTATAAAATCCTGTCAAGATTATAGACTCATGACTGTCCCCCCCCCCCCCATTCCCACATCATCATCTCTTCCTATATGATTGGGATGAGCCCTTCGGGGGTGGGCAGTATAGAAAATTAAATAATAAATGAAATAAATTTATTAACTCTTATCTAAAGCCAGCTTGGTGTGGTAGTTAAGAGCAATAGAATCTAAAGCCTGCTGGGTGATCCTGGACCAGTCTCAATTCTCTCAGAACTCTCTCAACCTCACTCACCTCACAAGGTGTCTATTGTAAGGAGGGGGAAAGAAGGCAATTGTAACTTCTAAGCCACTCTGAAACTCCTTCTGACAGAGAAAACTTGGGGCATAAAAACCAACTCTTCTGCTACTACAAAAAAAATCATAGCACAATAACTTTTTCTGGCCACAAAGGTACTAGGCAACCTTAGAGAAACTGATTTATTTTGTCTTCCTCGCCCATTTCTCAACGCTTACATATTTCTTTTAAAATTGCAGAGCCCTCTGCATTAGTACAGAGTTCTCTTTACGGCAAAAGAGCCCATAGCCAGAAGCAGATCAACATCCTCTGGAGCTAACCCTGCCATTTTTGGAAAACCTACAGAGATCAACAGTTCCAATAAATCAGTCCTTTAAAACAACAATCATTTGTCCTCTCAAAATTAAAAAAGTGATAGAACAGGAAGAGGAAGAAAAATACCCAAGAAACCCTGTACAAAATAGATTGTGACAAGATATATATCACATTTTTAAACTTCGCATTATTGAGCCAACACATATTGCAACTTACTGAAATACAGTAAACATTGCTAGGTTTTAGAGCAAAACCAAAACTATTCCATCTTTTGCAAACAGCACTGGAACACATGCCTCACTTTGAGGTATTTTTTTTCAGCCTGTCTTGCAAAATTATTTGTTTACTCATTTATAGGAACCTCACTTGCCCTCACTCTCCACTGACCTCAATGACATCACTCTACATCCAAAGCTGACAGGCTACGCAGCTGTTTAACATCATGAATGATCCTGAGTCTGGAGAATCATCCATATGACCCATAAGGAAAGTGAAAACAGCAACAGCTTTCACAAATTTACATAAGTTTGAAAGAAAAAAATGAGCCCACAAATTGGTTAGCTGTAGCCTATTTAGTGCTCTGCTGTTTTCTACCCTTGTCATTGTTAGCAGAGTCTCTGAAATCTGAGGAAAACAGAAGTCAGATCAGTATCTGTTGTATTGTTAGCTGTCCTTTAAGAGTTTGCCCAACACATGCTGAAGATCATAAACAGCGTAGGTGACTTGATAAATGCAAGAGATTGGACTTCCAGAGTTCACACACATGTCCACATCTAAAGCAGCATACAATGCCAGAAAAAAAACCCTATTAAAATTGGAGGGTGTCAAAGCCACAAGTTACTGAACAACCCACAGAGGATAGCATAATCCCTGCTCCTAGCCCAGGGATAATTTACAACAGAATGGAACAAACGTCACCACATCTATCTTCTGCAGCACCATACAACACAGTTTGTACAAATGAAGAAACCAACCCTACATCAGCTAAGCGGCACCACACTGTCTGCAATTCATAATTCATATGTGTATCAAAAGCAGCACACATCAATTAAGAACAGATGAATTTAATGAGAAGTTTATATTCATTTTGTCACCCGTGTACCAAAACCATCTATTATTTTCAAAGGAATTCCAGGACAACAGGATCTGGCTCTGCTTTTAGACACGTCTTACATTCTTCCTGCCCCAAGCCAGGAACATTGCAGTTCACACAAAAGGGCGCCCTGATCCAACCCAAGCTGCATGTAGTTATGAGCAATGAGTTTCTTGAGAAACTGCATTCACATGTTCACACTGACTGTTGAAATAATCATGCTGAAAGCAATTTATTGTCAATGGGCAATGGCCACATCTGTACACCCAGCCAAAACTTGCCAGTCCAATCCAAAGAGATGATGTGCACACAAAAGATGCTTCCACGTGTCAGGAACCTTTAATAACCAGATGTGAAAATACAGATCTGATGCAGAGAAATTCTGAATTGGGTTGCACAAGAACTCCAGGTTTGAATTTGCTTAAATATCCTACAAGAAAGGCATAGATCTGGTACAAAAGATAACATTTTTCACAGTTTTGGAGGTACATGTAGAGAAGTGAGCAGGAGGAATTTATTTTTATCACACTGCTTAAAATGAAAGTAAACAAATTATGACATTGACCTGGAAGAAACTGTTGAATCTGTTCCAGCATTTGCAGAAGACTTCAGCCATTTAAATGCATAGTCCTTAGCCTTCCCAGATGGACAGACCCATCCATCCAAATACAAGAACTTGCATTGTCCTTATAACAATTCTAAATTTGCAGAGATGTTTCTCAGAAGCAGAAGTCTAGAGTTGCCAGCTCTGACTTGGGGAACCCCTGGCGGAGGCATAGCTATATTGGGGAAGGGTGAGCGCCGTGCACTGGGTGTGTGCCGGTGGAGACAGAAAATGGCCCCCCAGCCCTGCCCCCTTTCCCTTTGCCCTGCCTCACCAGGCCAGGCCCTGCCCCTCCAGCCTGGCTCGTTTTCAGCCAGCAGAAAAGGTAAGTGGGGGCGGGGCAGGGATGATGCAACGGGGGCGGAGCACAGGCACCATTTTGCCCCAGGCACCATTTTCTCCCCCTATGCACCTGACCTCTGGAGATTTGGGGATAGTGCTACAGAGTTCACCCTCCAAAGCTGCCATTTTCTCCAGGGAAACTGATCTATAAAGTCTGGGCATCGCTTGCAACATTAGGAAAATTCCAGACTCCCACCTGGACATTCGCACCTCTAACCAGGACACTACTTGTCACTGAAGTGACATCTGATAGCAACTCGAGCACACGATATTGAGGTAGATATTTCCTTCCTTTTAGGTGTCAGAATTTGGAAAGCTTAACAGCTGTCTAAAAGTGGAGTGGAGCAGTTCAGAACATGACAGCTGCCACACATAAGGGTCCCAAGATACTTTCAACTGTGGCAGCTTCCCTTGGGAAGGCAGATAACAAGAGAAAAATTAGTTCATAAACTAAGCAACTGTAAAGAAGTCTTAGGACAACCAAAGTAAATATCCAGCATCATTAAGGAGAAGAACAATCTTTCAACAGCTGTCTCTGGTAACTTCAGAGAAGTCAATCCAATGAATTGAAAAAGGGAAATGTCATCATCAAATTACTGATCTTGTTTTTCCCCCATTAACACCCTTAAGCATTTATTGTTTTTATACTGTAATTGATTCACACTGCCAGTTTTATTGACTGCTATTTTAATCTGTATATTTTTGGTGAATAAATCTTTTTTAAAATGGAAGGAATTATTCAAATTATTCAAATTATTTATTGTTTTCTCCTTTTAATATTAGCTGATTTAAACTGGTTTTGGAGAGATGGGATGTAAATTCTCCCAACTAGTTATCTCAGTACCATTGCTGAAGATGCCCTGTTCCAAAGCTATTCACTCCTTCCCGGATCACAGGGGAACAAAGAGCACCTCCTGTCCAATTACCCACCACTGCTCTGGCACGTGGTGGGACAGGAAGTGTGTTGGGGCAAGAAACTTGTCCCAACATGCTTCCTGTTTGCAGCACACCGAGAGAGAAGGCACAAAATCTTGTCCCGATGCGCTTCCTTTTAGTGGAGCAGCAAGAAAGGAGGTGCGTTGGGGCAAGATATCTTAAAATCTCTTCACTTTTCCATAGATCCCCCACCCTCCAACAAAGAGTAATGTAGCTGGAAGAGCAATAGGACAGGCGGGCACTTTATTTATTTGCTTATATGTACTTTTTAACCTGCCCTACATCCAAAGGTCTCAGGGTGGATTACAAGATAAAAATAATAAAATATTCATAAAACTGAACACAATTACAATATACCTCATTATAAAACTTGTTTAACATCCATAAAACTTATTAAAACCTACCAAAATTGACAAAACTTATTAAAATTAATAAAAATCCATTTACAAAATTATTAAACTTTTTAAAACATTCATATTGCCAGAAGGGGGAAACCATCACTTCAGCCAAAGGCCAGAGAAAATAGGTGCATCTTTACTTGTTTTCTAGATGCAGATAAAGAAGATGCTTGATGCACCTCAGGGGGAGATAGTTCTACAGTCTCAAGGCCACCACTGAAAAAGCCCTACCTTGGGTCTCCACCTTTTTTACCACTGAAGGTAGTGGTACCACTAGAAGGGCTTCATCTGCTGATCTTAGGGCCGGAGTGGCGAACCTCTGGCACTCCAGATGTTATGGACTACAATTCCCACCAGCCCCTGCCAGAAACCCACTGTCTTAGGGCAAGGGCAGGTCGCTATCGGAGAAGGAGTTCCTTTAGATATATGGGGCCCAAACTGTTTAGAGCTTCATAAGTGAAAGATAATGCCTTGAATTGGGCGCAGTAGCAAATTGGCAGCTAGTGCAGTTCCTCTAAGTCTGGTGTGATGTGCATCCACCCAGCAGTACCCACCAGCAGTCTTGCTGCCGCCGCATTGTATTCTAGCTACAGCTTCCGAACTGTCTTCAAGGGCAACTTGATTTGATTCCCTACACCTCCACATGAGCACTGGACTCTGATCTGGTAGACTGGATTTGTTTCCTCACTCCTCCACATGTAACCTGTTGGATGGCCTTGGGCCAGTCCCAGTTCTTCAGAACTCTCTCAGCCCCATCTTGAGACTCCTTATAGGAGAGAAGGGCGGTATTTAAATCCAAACTCTTCTTCTCTTCTTCTATTACACCACTGCTTTGTCATTTGTTTCCAGGCACAATTCAAAGTTCTGGTTGATACTTTGAAAGCTTTTCACATCCTTTAGCCCACATTTCTAGTGAACCTCCTTTCTTTATACAATACCAGGCAACAACTAAGGGCACCAATTAAGGGCATCACTTGCTTGCTTGCTTTGCTTTCTTGCTTGCTTTGCTTTCTTGCTTGTTTGCCTTGCTTGCCTTGCCTGCCTGCCTGCCTGCCTGCCTGCCTGCCTGCTTGCTTTACCACCCTTCCCTGGAAAGCCCGGGCAGTTTACAACAATCAAGAAAACATGACAATGAATACTTTACCATCACATTTACAAAAAATTCATTCAATCTAAAATCTATCAGCAAGAATTCTCACAGGTTCTCATTCCCATTTAATTCATGGGTTCCATCTAGCACAGGGGTAGGGAACCTTTAACACTCAAAGAGCCATTTGGACCCATTTTCCATGGGAAAAGAAAACACTTGGAGCCACAAATAATTTTTGACATTTAAAATAAAGATAACACTGTATATATTGGGGGGTTTTTACCTTTTACTCTGCTCATTCTGAGAAGCGCATGGATGCGTCCGCCCTGCTGCCTGCAGGGCGAGCAAGGATGGGGCCAGCGGCTCGGCCTCGCCCACCGCCGGGAAAGCGCCCGCCCCGCTCCAATGGGGCAGGCGAGAGGGGAAGCCCGCGGGCAGTTGATGCTGGCTGCGGGCAGTTGGTGCACCTGCCCTGCAGGCAAGGATGGGGCCAGCGGCTCAGCTCATGGAGCCACAGTGCAAGGGCAGAAGAGCCGCATGCGGCTCTCGAGCCGCAGGTTCCCTACCCCTGATCTAGCATATTAACTTGATTTAGGTATTTCAGCTATGTTTTTAACTGCATATATTCAGGTTGCATAGGCTGCCCAGGGCATTGTGGAAAGGAGGGATATAAATATTTTGGATAAATAAATCATGCATAAGCTGCTTGGCAGATAGCAAGTAGTTCATGGAAAATTCCTTCCCACATAATTTGATACTGCTCACTATAACACCCCCTTGCTCTCATCTGGGAAGGAAGATGTGGAATTGCAAGATTAAAATTAATTAGATATTAGTAAGCCTACTTAAAAGGACACTGCCAATAATTCCAACCACTCAAACCACATTGTTATAGTTCTGTCCAACACTTTAAAAAAGTTATTGATGTAACTTATTCCACTAACCTGTAAGAAAGAGGAAATACAGGACCTATACAACATGGCTATTCAAGGCAAAGGACCAATTCTGGTGATGACCTACCGTGTTTCCCCGAAAATAAGACAGTGTCTTATATTATTTTTGCTCCCAAAGATGCGCTATGTCTTATTTTCAGGGGATGTCTTATTTTTCTGTGTTCTGTTCGTCGGGCATGCTTCGAAACAAAAACTTTGCTACGTCTTACTTTTGGGGGATGCCTTATATTTCGCGCTTCAGCAAAACCTCTACTACGTCTTATTTTCTGGGGATGTCTTATATTCGGGGAAACAGGGTATTAGTGATATTGAGATGGTTAGAATAAGTCTATGAGAAAACACAGATTTACTCATGTTATATAGAACTGCAACAAACACAACCTTTCCTTCAATTGTGATCTGTACGTTTGTTGGCAAAATGTTGCAGTTCTCACAAAAAGTGTTTTGATGTTCAGAATCAAAACTCCTCCACAAAACGGTATCTGGGGTCCTGACATCCACACCTAATTCTGGGGTCTTTGATATGTGTAAGGCACAATATATCCACAGGAACACAAATCTGCCAGTAGGGCAAGAACAAAAAGACATTCTTCCTCTTCAGCAAATGAAAAATAATTGCTTAGATGGGATTTATATGGCCTGATAGTTTTTATAGACTTGGTCTACTGAGATAACATTCATTACACAGTTTGTAACTTTTATACCCTCTCCTGCTCTTAATCAATTAGAAGCCCAACCACATCAAAGCCAAGTTTTTTTAAAAAATTCCCGAGAACTGGAAATGAGCTTACTCTAATTGTTCTCTCTGTACTGGGAGAGCAGGCAATGTCTTTCTGCACACTCTCTGGAACATCAAGGAAGGACTAACAAGGCAATTGAAACCCCTCTTGTTATCTCATCCAGAGCAAAGGAGATGATATAAAGCAGGAAACTGCCAGGTGGGGAGAAACAAATGTGTGCAGGCTTATCTTGCCTTTAAAAGATTTCTGGGGAGGGCAGCCTTCAAAATAAAGATGCAAACTCCAGGCACAGTCCTAAATGAAGCACTTGGAAGCCTCCCTGATTTCCGTTCAAAGCAATCGGCTTGTAAAAGTGCTTCAAAATTACTGGATTGTGCCCTTCAAAATGTACCAATGTAATGTCAGAAAACAGTGTCATGGAAATAATATGAGTGTGCTGACTAGTTGGGTTACATATCTGCTTTCTTCCAGGGCTCAAGTGGTTTTGCTTGATAGGATCGAGCAGAGAGAGAGAAAAACAAACCATGTTCTAGTCATGCTTCCTCCATTTGGAGCGAAGAGGGTGTTTGGATCTCCACCTCAGGTATGATGACCAACCTTCAGGTAGGGGATGGAGATTTCCCAGAATTACAAGTGATCTGCAAATGATTGAGATCAGTTCTCCTGGAGAAAATGTCTGCCCTGGAGAGGCACTATATCCACAGGTGGGATTCAGCTGTTTCAGACTGGTTCACTAGAACCAGTAGCTAAATTTGTGACTAGTTTGCTGAACCGGTAATCCCATCACTACTGAAAGTTAGAGATGTTCAAGGGGCACAGCGAAGGTAGGCAGCAGCCATGCCCATTATGGGCACCAGTGTCGTGACGCCGGCACACCGTCATGATGTCATCAGGAGGGGCGGTCAGGAGCCTTTATAAGGGTTCAACCCAGCCCTTGGCTTCACTCCTCCTCCGGAGCAGCATACTGATAAGTCACTGCCTCATCCCAGGATATTTGGACTGTGTGGATAACACCTATGACAGCTTTTCTTGGGATTCAGTTACCTGTAGAAATTATGGACTAGTGTATACATTTTGTATTCAGTTTCTTAAGCTTTGTATGTTGGGAGATGTTTAAGGCTGCAATAATATGCATGTCTGTCTAGAAATTAATCACTTTCAAATGAATAGGTTTCACTTCTGAATAAGGTCGATTCTGCATGGTCCAAATATTCTGGGTTAAGCAAGGGAAATATCCCAGTTTCATTCTAAAGCGGGTTTGTCTCGCAATATTTCCCTTATCCCAGATTTTTCAAAAACTGCTAAAATCACTATCTTTTCGAAAATCCCACATTGAATTCACTTCTGTGCAAACGCCACAGGAGCAAAAACTATTTATTTTCCCACCCTGCCACCTGATCTCCCCCGCCTCACATCATGTCAGTTTCATTTCTGCTGAGTTGCTGCTCGCCCTTTCCAAAACGTTCTCCAAGCAAGTTTTCCGCCCTTTGACAGTTCTTCTGGGAGCCAGGCAAGCAAGCCCATGTGGGAAAGCGTGAGCGCTCGCCCCATTCCAGCTTGCTCTCGCCAAGCACCACTCGCTAGCTGAGCCATGCCCCAGCCAGCCCAGTCCTGCAGCTCCGAGCTCACATTCCCAACAGATCCTGGGAGAGGCGGGGAAGCAATTCCAGGAGCCAGGCAAGCTAGCCTGTGCAGGAAAGCATGAGCACTCACCCTGTTCCTGTTCACTCTCTCCAAGCACCGCTCGCTAGCCGAGCAACTGCCCAGAGAGCCCAGCCCCACAGTTCTGGGCTCACATTCCCAGTGGGGTCGTGGGGGGGGGGGGAGGGGTGGGGAAGTGCCTGCTTGGCAGGATGCTATCACCCCGTGACAGCCCCCAAAATCACTCAAATGTTATTTGGTATATCGGAGGGGGGGGGGGTTCTTATGCACTCATGCAGTGGTTTCTTACATACCTTTAAATGTGGATGGGACACAGTGCTCTGCCCAGTATTGGCCAAAAGTTTTTACTTTGTATAGCACAATGTGCTTGCCATGTTGCTCACTGTACCAACTCCTTTCCAAAGTTAAACAAAAGGGGTGGGTGTCCTGCTTGGTTTTCTGCAGTTGCTGTGGATCCGCCAATTCGAGGGTGGGGGGAGCCAATCAGGATGCAGCACACTGAGGATGTTCGAGCATGCAGGCTGTATCTGTGTTGCAAAAACAAAAAAAGTTGGATTTGTGTGAAAAAAATCAGAGTATTTCCTCCTGGTCTTAATTCCTTCAGGGAAATGGGCACCCATGTGAAGGGAGAAACTGAGATAAAACAGACCCGGATTTTTAAATAGCAAATGTAACCCAGTATTATTATGTTTTGCAGAATCGACCTCAGTTAAGATTAGACTGAACACCTATTCACACTTCATTAACAATAACTTTACTAGAAATCAAAGAAACTCCACAGAAATCTGCCATCAGCTGACTATAAAGACTTTCCATTTCTACCAATAAGGCTTATGGGAGAGGGTTAAAATTTAACTACGAAGGTTTACAGGTTTGGGAGAAAGAATTTCCAGTGTTGGGAACTTCTCTCTGCATATTAATTGAATAGGTGCAAGCATCCACACAAACAGAACCCACCAGGGTTCGGAGGGCCTTGCCCCATCTTTCCTCTTCACCCAGCAAGATTTGCTTAGCTTTCAAAAGAGAATTTGAACAAATCCTGACAGGAGCAAGTAGGATAAAGATATGTTTTCTATGATCCTTCCCAATTTTGGAAGTGACAATTAACAGGACTTTTAAAGCAACTGCAGATAACCCAAGAATTAATATGCTTCATTTTCATTTAACCTTCCTGACCTTCATGAATTTCTCTCTCCCTGTTAAAGCTGTCTGTGCTAGCAGTCATGTCTACATCCTGTGGCAAAAAATTCCACACGTCAATTACCCTTTAAATGAAGAAATACTTCATTTTTTCTATCCTGTATCTATTGCTTTACTGGGTACCTCTGAATTAGTTATTGGAAAGGGAGAAAGGACATTCTCTGTCCTCTTTTTCCATCCCAGACATGATTTTTCAAAAAATAACAACAACCTCTATCACGATCCTCTTTAGTCACCCTTCTTGTAAACTGAAAAGCCCCAGACTCTTCGTCCTGACCTTCGTCCTGACCCCTTATTCTTCCTTATTGTCCTCTTATGTACTTCTTCCAGCTGTGCAAAATCTCTCTCTTTTTTTAGATATGACAGCCAAGATTGTACAGTTTTCAAAATGAAGTTGCACTATACAGGGTCATTACTATGTCGACCATTTTATTTCCAGTTTCTTTCCTGATAAGCCCCAGTAGGGAATTTGCCACATCAGAACCAATATTTTCATCAAGTTACTGCTACAACCTCAAGTTTTCTTTCCTTCTCAGCTACTGACCTTTTAGACCCCATTGCTACATATTTAGACAGGATATTTTCCCAAAATGTGAATCACTTATGCACGCTGAAATTGTATCATTGCGCTTTCTTCTTCCCATTTCTGTAAATCTTGTCAAATTTGCCTTTTATTATCTTTCTGCATACACAAATTAGCATTTTTAAACCAGAAGAACTGACAAAATGTTCACGTCAACACAGATTAATAATAAAAATGGGCCCATCTCGATAGTATTATTTACTAATGTCTTTGGGGAAATGCATTACATTACATGCTTTCCATAATGACCACTAGCCTCTTTTAATTATGGACTACAGTCTGGGGGAGGGGGAAGTTTATTTAGAGGAGATTTTCAGCATCCCGAAATGCAGCAACCTTTCAATCTGGATTAGCAAGGACCTGCATTCCTCCGTCTTCAGAGAGAATGCTTCAGGCATCCTGGAGTTCTTCCATCAACAGTTCATCACTTCATCAGGCTAGAATATCACTCTCAAGCACACACTCTGTCACAGTTCAGCTCTGTTTGACAAAGCCTCATTGGTAATGCTCATATCTGCCCCTCTGAGAGCCCAGAGCGGGTCTTGCTTCTCATTATTGCAAAGCCCTATTCATCACCAGTCCAAATTACTGACTAGAAACTGTTCAAAGTTTGCTCGCAGACAAAGCAAGGCACGTGGGCAGCATACCTTGAGAAAGGAGACAGCTCCCCACACCAAATAGTGGCCAAATCCCCTAGCTCAAAAAGAGAAATGCCATCTTTAGCAAAATGAGGGGGGAAAGGAGATAGCAGGCGGTTGTCCCTCAGATTGGGCTGTCTTGGATGGGCTATCATCTTTCTCTCTCAGAAGAAGAGTTTGGCTTTATACCCTGTTTTTCTTAACTGTAAAAAGTCTCAAAGCAGTTTACGAGACCCTTCCATTCCTCTCCCTATAACAGACACCTGGTGAGGTAGGTGGGGCTGAGAGAGTTCTGAGAGAACTGTGACAATCCCAAGGCCGCCCAGCAGGCTTCATGCGTAGGAGCAGCTAAACAAGACAAGTTCACCAGATAAGAGTCTACCACTCATGTGGGGGAGTGGGGAATCAAACCTGGTTTGCCAGATCAGAGTCTACTGTTCTTAACCACTATGCCCCACTAGCTCACAAGGGATAAGAACATCCTATGGCTCACTGGAAATAGAAATTCGATGAACTGCAAGCAGAGGAAATCTCCATGAGAGACAACCTAGGTTGGAGGAGGAGGAGGAGGAGGAGGAGGAGGAGGAGGAGGAGGAGGAGAAGTAGTAGTAGTAGTAGTAGTAGTAGTAGTAGTAGTAGTAGTAGTAGTAGTAGTAGTAGTAGTTTGGATTTATACCTCACTTTCTCAACCGTAAAGAGTCTCAAAGCAGCTTACGAACTCCTTCCCTTCCTCTCCTCACAACAGACATCTTGTGAGGTAGGTGAGGCTCCGAGAGTTCTGAAAGAACTAACAACCCCAAGGTCACCCAGAATGCTGCACGTGTAGGAGCAGGGAAACAAACCTGGTTCTTCAGATTAGAGTCCGCAGCTCATGTGGAGGAGCAGGGAACCAAGCCTGGTTCTCTAGATTAGAGTCCACTGCTCTTAACTACTACACCGCACAGGTTCTCTTGATCCCCCCCCCCCAAATTTGACCCATAAAATTGGTTTTTCGCTAGAAAAAAAATTTGCTTCTTTGGGCCTAGCAGGTAAGCAAAACCACACATGTATTTACAATCCCATTCCAACCATTTTTGGATGTTTGAGAAAACATTTTAGGTGTTCAGGAGAAAACGGCCAATCTCAGATTAGGAAATTCTTGGAAATTTGGGGGCAGCACCTGAGGAGGGAGGAATTTGGAATGGGGAGGGAGCTCAATGTAGCTGATGTGATACCATAGAGCTGGCCGTGCTAAGCAGACTGGAGAGCAGCTGAAATCCCTAGAGAATTCCATGCCTCGTAGGGAGACTGGTTACCTTGTTCAGGACAGCTGACGGCAACTTCTAAGCAAATTGAATTGGAAAAGAGAGCTGGCCAAGCCTCCTTGCCTCTTTCCACTACACTGGACACAAGAGACTTGAAAAAAACAGGTCCTTCAGCATAAACACTGGCCTCCATTTTTATTTGCCTTCCAAAACGTCATGGCAGCCCCAGATAGTGGTTTTATGGAAAGACTGCTTTTATTCTGAGGAGACTAGCATTATATTCAGAGACACCCTGCTTATTTACCTAAAAGATGACAGGAATTGAAATTTTTGTTGCACTTCTGGGTTGATAAATCTATTTTATAAAACATCACTACATATGAACACAAAGGACAAAAGAAATACATTACTGGATCACTCAAAACATTTCCTTTTCACAACGTGCTGTGATTAAAAGTGGTGCGTGACTTATACCTTTTCAAATCCAGGTTGTGATATTCCTAGAGATTTGGGGGTGTTAGAACTGGGGTAGGCAGGGTTTGGAGAGGGGAAGGACCTCAGAAGCACCCTAGAGCAGTGGTGGTGAACCTTTGGCACTCCAGATGTTATGGACTACAATTCCCATCAGCCCCTGCCAGCATGGCCAATTGGCAGGGGCTGATGGGAATTGTAGTCCATAACATCTGGAGTGCCAAAGGTTCACCACCACAGCCCTAGAGCCCACCCTCCAAAGCAGCCATTTTCTCCAGAGGATCTGATCTCTGTAGTCTGGAGATCAGTTATAATTTCGAGATCTTCTGGAGGTGGGCAACCCCAGTAGGCACCCGAGCACTTCCTGTCAGGGCTTATCTGTGCTGCTTGAAATAAAAATGACTCCACAAAATGTTCTGTATTCTTTTCCACGATCCAGGTTTTACCGCACAATTTTGAAGCCAGAAATGCAAAAATTTTGGAAGATTCTGAAACTACGGGAGAAAGTTCCTGTAGACTAGACTAAACTAGGAGGTGAGAATAGTCAGGAACTAGACAATACAATATACGGTCGGATGATATGTGCTGCACTCTCACAATGGGAAGCCCAAAACTGTCACCAGCTTTTGAAATTCTGTAAGCCACTGACCAACACATTAAGCCTCGCTGCAACTATATGGGTTAGAAACCTTCCTTTTTTAAATGAAGCTATTCTTTTCTTGTTTATTAAAGACCATGGTTTTTTAAAGGGAACTAAGGTTGTTTTCTCTGTAGCAAACGAAGTAATAAAAAAAAGTTATAAAAAAAGAAATGGAAAAGTTGTTTCCATGTCCTAATTTCACACATAAGTGCCCAGAATATCTGCAGGCTAACTTGTGATCGCTGAGAATACTGCAGTTTACCACAGTCAAATCTTTTTCTCATAATGGGAAGGAAGATTATAGGAATAGTTGACACATGTATGGAATACTGTTTTTGGCACGCACTGTAATGAATGTTCAGCTACTGGCAGAGAGAGAAAGAGACTCGTGCTTGCTGGCTTGAAAGACTGGCAACAATGTCAGTTGTGTATTATTCAGAGAAGTCAGTCCAATTACACCTCTGAGAATATTTGGGATACCTGCTTCAAATCAACGGGAAACATTTATTTGACTAGACAAAAACAGGCGTTGGCAAGGGCAGGGGGTGCAATAATACGGAAAAAATGGTTAGACTGTGCACCCTGGGAGGACACGGGAATGAGGTTTTAGCCATACTTCTTCGATACTCTCCAGTTTAGGCAGGGCCAGAGTGAGAAAGGCTACCGATCAAGAGAGCTCTATGAATTTCTTCAAATTAAGCTGTAATTTTTCCAAGGTAGAACAAACTTTGAAATGGGGGGGGGGGGGATTGAAAGGGAACAGCATAGAGTGTTTTTTTTTTAAAAAAAGCAGCCTTGAAAAATTTCTAATAGCCAATTGCTAATAGAAAAATTTCTAATAGAAAATAAAAAATTTCTAATGAAAAATTTCTAATAGCCAAATTATTAAATTTTGATAATGCAAAAGAAGAGCCAGTATCAAACTAGAACTTTCCAGACCGCTACACAGGAGCTTCAGTGGTATAGTGGTTAAGAGTAGGTGCATTCTAATCTGGAGGAACCGGGTTTGATTCCCAGCTCTGCCGCCTGAGCTGTGGAGGCTTTATCTGGGGAATTCAGATTAGCCTGTACACTCCCCACACATGCCAGCTGGGTGACCTTGGGCTAGTCACAGTTGTTTTTGGAGCCTCTGTAGCCCCACCCACCTCACAGGGCAGGGTGTTTGCTGTGAGGGGGGCGCAAGGTGCAAGAGATTGTAAGCCCCTTTGAGTCTCCTACAGGAGAGAAAGGGGGGATATAAATCCAAACTCTTCTTCTTCCCCCTCTTTTTGGTGAAAGGGAAGTCCATAGTTGAAGATGAGAGGGTGAGAATACCTGTTAAGCTCATGGTTTACTGATCCAACTTAACAAATCTTGAGACAACTTAAATGTAACAGTTTTATTGCTCATGAGCCCCATTTACTGCAAAAGCCTCATTCATCAGATGAAGAAAATGGATGTTTTGTTTTGCTTTTTAATTTATACATCTACTGCATGCCTCTACCTGGCTTCAGGGGCATGAGGGGGAAAGCATCATTTTGCAAACTGCTATTCAAAGAAATGTTTCACTGAACTAATCTTTTAACTTATCATTGTTTTCCAGGGTTTTTCGGGTTTTTTGCGCGAAGGGGTTTTCACTGAAAGGTAAAGCAATGTGACTCAAGAATGCTCAGAAAACAGGACTTACTCCACCTCTTTTTGCCAAACTATTAGATTTTTTTTCTCCCATAATTCAATATATACTGGATAAAATGCCTGCAACAAGTTCGGGATTTGTTGGACTAGTAAATAGACAAGACCTTGAAAAAACTGACACGACATCCCTGCAATGCCTGTCAAGAACAAAAAAAAAGTTATAATATTGATTGGAGTCAGAGAGTGTCTATTTTGTATTAAATCAGATGATGTGTGGGCATTTGAACTCATTCCTAAACATCAAACTAGTCTGCAAGCCAGCAATATAAAAATACTTACTCTGACCCTACCTTTGGGAACAATCCTGGCTGTATAACAGACAAGGAGTGGCTGTAAAACTCATCTTAACCATTTGGAGAGATATGGAAAACACTTTGCTATTGTTAAGCATGAATCCTGGACAGCCTCCAAAAACAAACCTGATAAAATCCTAGTCATCACGTCACAACAGATGTATTTACTCTCATTTTTATTAGTCACCTCTGAAATACTTCCTCCAGCTCTGTATGCAGAGATTCCTTTCCCAGCCCCAGTTTCTAGCTTCAAGAGCACTTGAACCAGCAACGATATTTGTGACTCTCCTTCTTCAAACAGAAAACAGTTATCCGTGCTAGAACAAAGCCACAGCATATCAGCTGCTTTTCAAGAGAGGTTATGTATTTTAGTATAAGTAGCAAAAGAAAAGGGATATCGACACCATGTAACTTACAAATGGTGCATGCATGTATTCCCCTTCATCAGGCATCTGGCAGTTTCAGAATCATTGGGGACGGAGGGATTTGCACATAATTAATTACTGAAGGAGCATTAAATTATTGTGGAAGACCTGGCTACTACATACATATTCCTATATAAAAATACCATAAATGCAGTTAAAGGAATTCCAGAGTTAACTAGCTCAAATAAATTATCCTCCTCCCCTAAGGTGATTGAGCCACATGAATTGATACAGAAGATGGGCTGTTTTGGATTGTGAAGGAACAGAATCACAAGCCTTTCCTTTTCCTTCAGGCTGGCCCCTGGGAAACCCTGCAGCTGCCAAAAGTCTGTACTTGGTGATGCCGCTCCTTCCCCTGATGCCCCAAGGCTGCCCAAAACAAACTGAATTAACAACCAGCCCTACCAGTGACTTGGAGTGTCTTTTGCTAAACAGAGTTGGGAGTCTAGCACTCTGTACCTGTGTCGCCATTCAGAGACTCTGCCCCTTTCCATACAAACCTTTTAAAGCATTTTGAGGCAAACATTTCCTCCACGGAGTTCAGCATTGTTTTTACCCCCAAACATGTCCTGATTTAACAGTATACTATCTAGTCATAGGTCAGAAGTGACTGGATAATACTTAACAGAACACACGTCTAGTCATTTAGTCCTTAGAAGTCTCTGTCCCTTTTAATGTGACATTCTAGAAGGGTGTGAGTTAGTAAATGGTAGTCTCACCATTAGCCAGGCTCTTTGGGATATGAATGCCCTAAAGGACTGGACACTTGAGCTTGACGGCTCATCCCTCACCCCCTTTCCTGCCAGTTTGGAATTTGCAGTTGGGTTTCCATACAGACTGTGCATTAATGATTGAAACGCTGGGATGCGTTCATTTGTGGAAGGCATTTCTCCAGACGGAGAACAGCCTACGCTGCATAATCCGGTCAATGTCTTTGTAAAGCTAATAAAACAATGAGCACAAAAATGAGAGTATTTCTATATTCTTAATGTTTTCCATGCTGCACCTGATATAACCATAAACAGAAATTACTAAAAACATACCTCCAACTAAGCCCGCCTCTGGCACATTACCCTTCCTTGCTTTCCTTGTACTACATTGATGAATGGATCCAGAAAAAGGAAGGAAATAATCAGACTCAAAAAGAAAGGTCCTGACCTCTTGATGCTGACTGGAGTGAGAACAGTTTAACTCCTCATCTAATGACCCCACCCCACCCCCTCGGGCCTGGATAGCCCATGCTGGTCCAATCTCACCAGATCTCAGAAGCTAAGTCGGATCAGTCCTGGATAGTGTTTGGATGAGAGACCGCCAGGGAATACCAGGATTATGTCACAGAGGCAGGCCACCTGGGAACATCTCTTCCCTTGAAAACTCTGCAAGTTGTGACTTTGACAGCAAAAAGGAAAAGCCCCCCGCCCCCTGCCCCCCACCCCCACCCCCAACAAATGTATCTAGCTAAGATTTAAAATGGATCAACGTATTTGCTCCCATGGCTATAGAAACAAGTTAACATTCCATTCTGATAACATCTGAATCTTACTTCATAAAAAGTATGTATCCATTTGGGCTATGATCCCAAGTACATTTCCTAGGAAGGAAGTTGTAACCATCCGTAATTGCTGAAAGTTAGAATACTTCTTTGCAATTAGATGCCATTGCAGAACAACATTACCATGGGTCAGTTTCAGCTACTTTCCACAACTCCAATTATGTTGGTTGGAACCAGCTGGCTTAATGTATTTTATGTTCCATGTGTGGGATCTGAACATTAAAAGTGTAAGGCTCAATGCGGTTATAGTGTGAGAGTGCTCAGCAACCCAGCTTACTGGGAGTTCTGTTAAAAGGACTATAAGCATTTTTATTTCTCTGAAAACCAGGCACATGGGAACCTAGTCTGTTTTCCCACAAAGCCACTATTTGCCCAGATGGGAAAACAGATGGGTATCAACATGGATACATGCATATTTGCATCCTGAGTTATGTTCAGAGTTGGGCTAAGCAAGATTACCAAGTTATAACAAGCACAAAAATATGACCACCCTCCAGCCCTACCCTAAAATTCAGACTTTATGCTCCATAGTGTAAATCAAGAGTGAAATAGGCTCCATAGTCCCCCACACACACATTTGGTCCCTGAACCTGTCTAACAGATCCATCAATTGGAAGTCTTCCTCATCCCTACAACTACAAATGACCTTTACTGGCATGTGTAAATATTTAAAACTTTATAAAACATTGGGATAGAGAATGCCTTTGCTAGAAACTTAGCCACATCTTTGGTTCTTCTTGGATTGTGATCATGGTCTTGTCCAGATTGTGAGTTTTAAGTGGATCAGTATTCAGATGGGGATCACCTAGACTTTTCTTAGGAGTTTTCATGCTGGTACAGTATAGCAAGATGTGTGCTATAGTTTCTTTTTGCTTGTCAGGGCAATGGCATAATCTGTCCTTTGATGGGATCTTCCTCTTCCCTTTTTGGTGATTTGAAGATTACTACAGCTTGAGTGCTAAGGACACTCAAGGCTAAGAACTTGGGAAACCTGGACATCCTACATGTCCCATGCTCACAGGATGCTACAAACCAGTATTCTATGCTCTAGGGAATCATGCACATGAACACATAAAGCTATTGTACACTGAGACCATTTGATCTAGCAAGTTCAGGACAGTCTATTCTTACGAGCAAGAGATCTCCAGGATCTCAAGCTGATGTCTCTTATATCATCTACAGTCTGATCCTATACTCAACATGTTAAAGATTGAACCCAGGTCCTTCTGCATGCCAAGCAGATATTCTACTACTGAGCCAAGTCCCCACCCTGAAGGATAGAGGCCTTACAAGAATTTTTCCCACTCCCACCATCACAAGCATGCCTATGATTTTTTAAAAAAAATTATGGTGAGGAGATACAGGAACACACTGAAGGAGGTTAACATTGCTATCCTAGGCACCCTGGAATAGGACTAACTTAAGGTAAGTACCAGTAAGCCTATTTAAAATTTACTTGCCTACATTCCACCATCTGAAACCTTCCACCAGTCTACAGAGTCTTCCTTCAACTCAAGTGACTCTTCTACTAGAGAAAGGCTTCAAACTTTGCTAGGGGAAATGGTAGGAATCATTCCTTTTAACTTAGTCCTTTAAATCAAACAGGAATTTAAATCCAGGTAGTCTTTTGGCCAAATAGTCCAGGTCGCAGGGGTCTGCAACCTGCGGCTCTCCAGATTTTCATGGACTACAATTGCCATCAGCCCCTGCCACCATGGCCAATGAACATCTGGAGAGCTGAAGTTGCAGACCCCGGTCCAGGGTGATCACAGACTGATAACCTTCTTACTCACAACCCTGCAGAGCTAATATACCTGTAGTGCAGCATATCATCAATTACTGCAGGGAAAATGTTTTTACTTACAATCAAACTATGAACACTTAAATTCTAAATAACTTAGTTAAATATACAACATTCTATATACAGCAACTTGAATTATATATATATTAGACAATTACACTTCTGCACAGGCGTTCCTCCCATTGGGCAAAGTGGGCAGTTGCCCAGGGCACTGCCTTGTGGGGGGCGCAAAAACTGCAGGTTCGTTTGTGGGATTTTTTTGTATTTTCAGTGTTTTTCCGTTTTTGGCCTGCAGAGGGCGCAGTTTTTAGGCTAGTAGCACCAACATTTCAGGGATTTTTTGGGACACTCTCCTAATGATATCATCCAGGTTTGGTGAGGTTTGGTTTAGGGAGTCCAAAGTTATGGACTCCCAAAGGGAGTGCCCCCTTCCTCCATTGTTTCCAATGGGAGCTCATAGGAGATGGGGGCTACACCTTTGAGGATCCATAACTCTAGAACTGTGAACCAAACTTCACCAAACATGGGTGGTATCATCAGTAGGGTCTCATGAAGATACTCTGAAATTTTGGTGCTGCTATCTTAATAATTGCACCCCCTGACAGCAGGCACCCCCTAAATTTCCCCCAGATTTTCCTTTAACCATCCCCTTCCTGCCAATGCTTGTTTCTTTCTTTATTCTCTCAATGCCTAATAAAAGTTATTATTATTATTAAATCCACCCCCTTTGGCATGGATTTAAAGGGAGAATCTGAGGTCCCCCAATTAAACATTGAAAGTGATGCTGTTTCCCCCAATTGGGGGGCCTGGATACAACACCATAAAATGTTTTCATAGCAGTAATAAACATTTTTGTTTTTTACTTGAAAAACAGCCAAAAAATATTTCTACTGTGTGGCATGGCCCATTGCTGTGTTCAGATTTGTGAGTTGGGGCATGTTCTATAATGTGATGGTGACTTTGAAATGACCTGGTGGAAAAAAATCATTGTTTGGTCACTGTGGGAGAGGGTGGCCACCCATGGGGCGGGACATCAAACTCAGGTTTTGCCCAGGGATCCAGTTTGCCTAGGTACACCACTGCACTTCTGTGACATAAGGGTAGGATTCAAAACTGGGGTGGAAAAAAGAGTGATTCACCACAGCTTTCCAAATGCCATTTTTACACCCTTCTATGTTCATTGAATTTAATGGTCTTAGAACTATGGGTGGCACTTAGAACCATGAGTGGCACTCCCTTAAAATGAGAGGTCCCAGAGTACACTTCATACTCTCCAGAGAATGTCCAGTCCTCAGTATTCTTGGCAGAGAGATATTTAGATCCTCCCAAAGACTAGACTTCTGCTGAGAGAAGAGATGGGAATTAAGACTGTCTGGACAGTCAGCCCTCTTATGCTCAGGAGGTTTGGCAAAGGAATCTGTAGAGTCCCTTTCCACAGAAAGAGACTCAAGGGAGTCTCTTTCCACAGCAAGAGGTCCTGGGGCTTAAACATGCATAGGAACTACCTCTATTCAATCTTTCAGCCCTAATTCCACATTTTACAGGAAGTGCTTCACTAAAGTTACTCACTGATGAGGAAAAGGTGTTCCGGACATGCTCAAAGGCAGACAGTTCTCATGCAGGCAAGTTCCAGCAAGATATCTTGCAACTGATGCATAAAAACAGATACTGGGCTAAGTGACATTGGCATTCAGTTTTCTGATCTGGCCCAGCCTACCCCGGAGGCAAATTCCCCATTGCAAGCTCAGAGGCAACCCAAAAATAACGTATTCTGTTCTGATTTGTTAGTGATAACATTAAAGAAGAGAGAAACAAATTAGAAAGTAAAGGGCCCAGGGATAAAAAGGGATGAGACAGAAGAGAATGCATTTGGTCAGCAAGGGGTTAAATCATTTGGCATCATCTCACAGCTTCCCCTCCGCCCATTCCCTCTCAGGCAACCCCCTTGAATATCTCCATAAGACCAAAAGAGGAGGAGGAGGAGGAGGAGGAGAAGAAGGAGGAGGAGGAGGAGGAGGAGGAGGAGGAGGAGGAGGAGGAGGAGGAGGAGGAGGAGGAGGAGGAGGAGGAGGAGGAGGAGGAAGAAGAAGAAGAAGAAGAAGAAGAAGAAGAAGAAGAAGAAGAAGAAGAAGAAGAAGAAGAAGAAGAAGAAGAAGAAGAAGAAGAAGAAGAAGAAGAAGAAGAAGAAGAAGAAACAACAGCTAAGAATTCAGAGGAGAACTACTGAAGATTTCCATGGCCCCCTTGGCTATGTGGCTGGCAGCCCGAATCAACTCTCAGGGCTGTGATGTTTGCTACTACTGAAGGCAAACATTAAATATCACTGCAGTTGGTAATTACAACAATAAGGCTAGAATCATAGAATTAAGTCCAACCCCCGGCCATGCGGGAACATGCAATCAAAACACTCCTGACATATGATCATCCAGCCTCTGTATAAAAACCTCCAGTGAAGGAGACTCCACCACTCTCCGAGGCAGTGAATTCCACTGTCAAACAGCCCTGACAGTCAGAAAGTTCTTCCTTGGTTGCCTCATCTGCTATAAACAGATGAGCCTGAAAGTGAACAATGGTGTCCACCTTAAGAAGAAGTTTCTGAATAACATGACCCCAGAAGCATCTCCATAATACCTTAGGTTGCCCTAACTCCTTCAGAAAGTCATGATGAGAGCACATGCTTATATATGTAAACTCACAAGGGCAGCTCTCTTTCTTTAAAATGTTAAGCCAGAAGTAACATTCAGGGATGTTTTGAGATATTCCATCGGATGTGTCTCAAAGGAAATGTTTTCAGTCCTTGCTCAGATGATAAAGCAAGCAGTAATGGAGAAAGGTTGGAATAGTTTCATTATCCAACTCAACACAAGGACAAGGAGACAGCACAAGGCGTCAGGGTGGGGGTGGGGGAGATAGTGAACTGCAAAAAATGAAAAAAGGCATGGGGGGAGATAAGTTGTAGGAAAAGCTAGCATGTCTCCATCAGAAACACATCCCTCCATCCACCCACCAAAAACAAAGTAGTATTGCAAAATTCCAGTTAAGAAAAATACTTTGCTGAACTTTGCATATTCCTTTAGTAACATGGTTTGCATCACTGTGCAGCGTTTTTGACAAGTCCATCTATGCAATCTTCCCTTCCTAAATTCTCATCTGTGTGCCACAAATGAGGCCAGCCTGAACTGCTTACTACAGAGACAGAGCTGCAACTCAAAGTCTGTGTATGGATTCTACAAAGTTCTGCCTCCCCCCACAAATATTCAGTATCTAAGTGGTTGCCTCAAAAGCATCAGCGGTCCAGCAATCTCAGTGCTACCCGTCTGACTGGCAGATGGTCTCCAAACTCATTCCTGGATATGAAGATACTTCAGCTGCCAGCTTTGCTCTTGAAGGGTATATGCCCTGCTGCAGGAGTCTCTCACATAAATGCAGAAGAAGGAAAGAGGGATTAGTGCCTACAGATCTGAATGTGTGCATCACAGTAACTTACTACCAGAGATTTAAGAAAAACACAACTTAAAAGCACCATAATCATTTATGGCCAAGATAATTTACAACCCACAGCATAGTGCAGCAATTGTATCCCAGCATCCAGATCCACCATCACAGATAGTGAACCATGTAGTAGGACAAAAATGTGTATACCCTGAAATTTCCAGCATTCCAACAGTTCTCCATTAATCTAGCAAACAGTGTAAGTGCCATACCAATCTGAATATACATCAGACAGAACACAGCCTAGGGTACAGGTTTCAAAAGCTAGAGATGCTGATATATAAAGGGGAAAGTATGTTCTAAAACCATTTAGCACCTGAGATCCTTCCAGGAAGCAAATCTGTAGGCCATTTAAGTCTGCAAAATAAGAGTCAGAAGAACATGATGTATCTGGAAGTTTGTCTTCTTAGAGGCAAAACAACGTTCACAGGACAAGGGTATGAATGCCTCCCCAGAACCGAGAAACTCAAGGATTTTTAAAAGGATGTTCTCTTGTAAGCCACAAACAATTTTATTATGATCCAAGATCAGCAACCACAAACAAAAACGATAAATGTCACAAATCAATCTTACAAAACACTGTCAATAAACTACTGATCTATATAAAATACAAATAAAATTATAAAATTATGACAGATGACCCACTTTCTTTTGCCTTATTCTGCATGCTGTAGTGCAAAGTTTGCTGCTTCCTTTCAACAGCACTGTTGGCAAGGAGAAGAGAAACATGAAAATGGTTTGTTCCGCCATGACATTTAGACAAAATTGGAGTAATATACCAAAAAAGGAATACTGTGATTACACCAGCAATGTAAGAGCACAGACTCAAAAGTTTCCACCATTCTCGGCTGGCATGGACATAAACATAGGGAATATGAGCATACTCCCCTTGCAACCGAGCTGATGGAAGGTCATTAAGCTGAGTTAAGGTAAATGTACTTTGATGAAGCATTGATTTTATCACCGTTCCCTGCTACCAAACCAGAAAGGTTCTGTGCTCTATCATTTTGAAGCGCAATATCCCATAATCTTTGTTCAACATCTACCCTTGCTCACTGATATCCAAGTTGTAGAAGAGCAGTTTTAGAGGAACCAAGGAGATCGAGTTTATCCTCCACTTTCTTCATTCACTTTGAATGATCATTATCAACACAAATTAGTGAAGTTAGACTAAGGTGACCAGATGGTCACCTTTGTGAACCGGGACGGGCGGGTAGGTGGGTGGCCGCGTGCGCGCATGCGCGTGCAGCCGCAGGAACGCACTGCCTTCTGGGGCGCTCCCGTTTCCTGCCCTATCACAGAAGGCGCGCTCGGGAGGCTGCCACACTGCCTTGTGCCCCAGAAGGCAGTGCGGCAGTCTTCCAAAAATCGGGACACTTGAAAAAACCTGTGGGACGTGGGACAAATTGTTTTAAGGCAGGACTGTCCCGCCAAAAGCGGGACGTCTGGTCAACCTAAGTTAGACCAGAAGGAAGAAATCTGAATTTGAGCCAGAAATGCAAAGTTGGAAGTCAAGTGTGTGTTTCTAATGAGACTGATTCTGCTTCTAGCTTAAGGCAGGCAGTGGATATATAGCCACACACTCCAAATAGAGATCTAAGGACTTTAGTCTGACATCAAATTTTTAGTATTCACTATACAAACTATACCTGTGCTCCATGCATACCAGTAAGTTGTAATACTACTTTACCCTGAAATACTTTCAAAGCATAGGGTATATAGAAGCGCCTTTTTGTGTTCTCTTTTAACTAAAAAAGTGTATGAAGAACGTGAAAAATCAAGACTTTCCTACAGTGCAGTAACTGCTGCTATCTTCCTTCTGCCCAGTTCCTCTTCCTCTGTGCTACAACCACACCCAATGCTTTGAAGAACACTGCAAGGAGGAGACTGAGATTGTGAGGGAAGTTCTTTCAATGTATATAAGCACCTCCAGAGAAGAGCAAGATAGACCACTAAGGGAACGTCAAACCAAGCATCTCACAATCAGAATCCTGCGTTTTGCACAATGTTTGGGAAACATCTCTCCAGCAGAGATCAAAATGATAACAACCCTCAAAAAGCTCTGAAGGACACAAAACAGGAGAGAGCATCACTGTAATGTCCAGAAACTAAAATGGGAAGCTGGGCAACAGAATAATCTGAATCACACGTTTTTTAGCCAGTTGGACCAATTAGACACAGCTTCCATTGAAGAGAGAGACCCCTTTACAAGACTTCCTTAACCTTATTTTCAAAAGACCCATTCCTACAGCTGCTCCCCACATGGACCTCACAGTAACAGGGGAGCTAATAAGTTTGGCCATTGGATTTCCATCTTTTCTTTAATCTAAAAAAGGGATGCCCATAAATAGATTCAGCAGATTTGCATTAAATACTGTTAACTACTTAGTGTGGGAAGTGGCTAAGGGGTAGAGCATCTGCTTGGCAAACAGAACATCCCAGTATCTCCAATTAAAATGATCCAGTAGTGAGAGATGTGAAGGATCTATGCCTGAGATAGAGGAGAGCCACTGCATGACATAGTAGAAAATATTGATGGACCAATGGTCTGGGTCATCATGGGCCAACAAACACAGGTTTAGAATGATTAAAATAAACATTTGGGGGGGGGGGACTTTGCACAGATCCTGCCCAGTGGTGGATTCAGCACCACTTCAGCAGAACCGGTTGTTAAAATGGTGCTTGTAAACAACCAGTTGTTAAATTATTTGAATCCCACCACCGGAACGGGTTGTTAAATTATTTGAATCCCATCACTGATCCTGCCCCTAAAATGAGTCTGCCGTTGTTATTTCCCCCAAACCATTTTTTTTTTAGAATTGTGCTGTTAGCGAGTCTTTTGAAAAGTCCCAGGTTGCAGCCGCTTGCAAGCAAACAGCCGAGGAGGCACTTTATTCGCCTCCGTTTTCCTTTTTTTTTTTTTAATTTCGCAAAGACGCAACAGCAACCTGGATTGTTTCAGTGAGCTCCAATCACAGTCTGCACGGATGCATGTGAATGCAAAAACTGGAAAACGGGTAACTTTATCCCAGCTGCCACGCGTTACACATTTGCTGGGCAAAAAGGGCTATATTTAGGGCGCAACTCTTTCCAATCAGGAGAGAAAATCAAATCAGCAACACATACAGAAAAGGCCTCTTTGCCCCCCAACACCCAACCCAAACACCATTAGAAAACAGATTAAATGACTGGCCAAGCTACTTGACCCCTGGTTGATGAGAACCTTGGAATATTTTCCTCCCAGTCTTCCTACAAGTGGCCCTTTGAGGGCAGGCGATTCTTTATCATCCACACTATAAAGATTTGCCTCATCCAGTGTACTTTAGAAAAAAATATTGTGTCATTTATTAGATATTTGGGAATCCTATTGTACCACATACATTATCAAGGAGAGTGGCAGTAGTACAATCATCTCCCATTCCTGTGCAGGGAGAGTGTCCAGGGACTGGGACTTCAGAGGTCAACATTGGATCTCTCGTATAATCCCTAAACTGATTTCAGCTTTCTAGAGAACGACTTGGGTCCCAGTGCCAACCTCCTGTCGACTGGTCTATTCCTCTACTCTTTTATCCCTCTCATTGTCCTCTTATTCTTACAATGGACAATGATTTACTGTGGTGGTGAACTCCATTCCCTCACAGTGTTTATACCCTTGAAATATATAACTATTTATGAGTCTCTCTCTGTTTTTTCCTCAGGCAAAACAATAAAAGTTCCAGTTTATCTTAATCCAGGGTCATAAATCTATCTTACAATTCACCCACCCCATTATTACTTCACCACTTTCAAAAGCTCCCTTGAAATCAGCAGACAGGGCCAACGGGTATCCAAATTGATACAAGCAGTAAGACCCAGTTTTTTTAAAAAAAAAAATGGTACATCAATAGGAACATTCCTGGCAGCTGATTCCTATAAAGTGGCTGACAATAAAACCATCTCCAGTTCACTTCACTTTCATTCTACAGTCAGAATGTCCAGAAGTTTAAATCTTCTTGGCCGACAGTGGGTTTTGTTATTGTGTTTTTGCAGGGGCCTGCTAATCTCTGGATGCAATTCACAGGTTAAATCTTCCCATCCAATACTGAAGATCTAAACTGAAACCATTAGAAGCTAACACTGAATGAAAAACAAACAAATGAATAAACTGCATACACATACACACTGTTGTATGAATAATTTGGAACTGAACATGTTTCATACACTGAAACTGCTGGTAGGGAACACATGGCTATTGCCCCGACTCTATCCATACTGAATACAGTCCTAAGGCCTGGAGGCGTATTTTCCTTCTCAGTTATCCAAAGAGTTGACATTCTCCGATAGGCTCGTTCTATCTAGTCCTGTAATTGACATGGCCTGACTTGTATCTGATATGCTAGAAGGCACAAAGCTCTTGGCTTTGCCAAGAGCCCCTAGGGGATTGGGCGGCATAAAAGTTTAAATAATAATAAAAAAATAAAAAAATAAGATCCTTGATCCCTGAAGATCTGTAGACAGCAGAAACAAATATGAAAGTTGTAGTAGATATAATCTCCACAAAAACATAGCAGTGATTTTCAGAAAGGAGGGAACAACATGGTCATAAATAAATCTATGAATATCATAATATGTAAGAACAACCGTAACAATAGGTAGGTTACTCTTTAAAAAGTAAAACGCTAGAAGGTGTTTGAGATTTCCTCTGAGACCAAGAGTTCCCGCTGTTTCCCAATCATTTGCTTCTGGCACTGATTGCTTTATACAAGAGACCCTGACCATCCAAAGTCAGGAAGTGCCCTGACATTTCTTTTATTCCCATCCTGATTCCTAACCTCCCACTGTTAAACTAGATGGCCCAGATAATGATACAGCACATTAAAGGCATAGTATTATCATTACAATAAAATTTCATGAAAATCAGAGAAAGGCCCATAAACTATTGTACCAGAAATGCCTGAGGAATAATATTCACTAAGACAAACCAATATGGTCAAGCCTATGACAGGGGATGGGCCAGAGAACAGGCCATGAATTCTCCTCTAACCATTATAAAACATAGGAACGGGCTGGGAATTATTGAGAAGGATCTAAATTTAGGAGAATGTCTCAGAGTCTGGAGTGATCCTAAATGGAGCTATTTTAACTTGCACGTCTTGGCATGTCTCCCCAAACTTCACTTTTTTGAGGAAAGTTATGGGAGTGGTTTCCGGGCTCCATTACGGTTTTAAGGCCTCCACATGCCCCAGGATTTATTTGGACGATGTCTGGCAAAATAACCAGGTCTTCTGAATTGTTTCTGAGGGTGAAGGGGCACCCATCTCTTCTAAGAACATTTCAAAAGCATGTATTTTTCTGACATTGGTGTAAGTGTCCACAAGATGTCAATATTCACATGTGAATACTGGAAACCAAGAGAAATGCTGGAAACACTTCCAGTCTCAGAGATTAGACCAATGGAAGTTCATAATGCTGTTAAATGTTGGAGCAAGGGGAACACGTGTTTCTGTTTCTGAAAATTCACATAAGACTCCAAACATTCACCTGCAGTGCTGAGTGCAGTCAGGACATGGGGGACAAAGGGTAGGGATGTTGCCTCTAAGATGGGACAGGAAGGAAACAAGGGTTGCCCCTCTTTGAGGGAACAAGCATTTCTAACCTCCTAAACCTCTGGCTGAGCTCAATAGTCAAGAGGAGCACAACAGATACCTTCTCTTGTTTTCAGACATGCAGGCATACTTGATCAACTCTACTGTATCTGAGAAAAGGCATAGCTGAACATTCCTTTTGAATTATTTAGGTGTAGCTACTTAATTCCTCCAAGATCAAAGACTGGAAAAATTCAGTTTCCACACATCTAAGAAGCTGTAAAATGGCAATAATTGAAACTTGAAGATGAATAATTATAGGAGCTATGAAGTATACTGTTTTACCTTGTGATAAGATCATAAAACATTCTAATAACTCAATTTGCAATGAAGATCTACCCAGTGAAAGTGAAATTCAGCATTTTGTAGGAAGAGGAATGCCATCAACTTAGCTTTCGTCAGAAACCAAAGGAAAAGGATACTTTCAGTGTGATTCAAATACCTCTCCTCCATGCAAAAAAGTTATTTATGCTAGCTTAACAGCTCACAAGACTAAGTATGACACCAGGTAGTTGATCACTACCAGATTCGTGCACCTACGCACACTGCACTCCTAATGCAAAACAGCATGCACATTCTGATAAGCATATATATAGCTCCCTCATGAATGGGTTTCCTCGTTTTCTTGACTAGATGACATGCATTTACATTCATTTATATCCCACTTTTCTTCCCAATTTGGAATCAAAATGGCTTTTAGCATGCCTCATACTTGCATGTGCACACTGTGTGTGAATCCCAGAGTCCCCATGTGGTTGTTTAGCCAAAGATGTTGAATTTTCCCCTTCACCTTTATACAGTTTTCAGCTGTTCCACCCCAGGGATGTCTCGGATACCCAGAAAGTTTCCAAACAACTCTATGAATGCCTGCATTTTCCTCCCTTCAAAAAAAGAAGGAAAAACAGCTGCTTTCCCCTCACTCCTTGCCTATGCAGCAGCAGAAGAACAACAACAACTTGGATTTATATCCCACCTTTCTTTCCTGTAAGGAGACTCAAGGTGGCTTACAAGCTCATTTCGCTTCCTCTTCCCCCAACAGGCACCTTTGACTCTTCCGCACATGCAGAATAATACCCTTTCACAATTTCACAATAATGCCCTTTCACAATAATGCCCTTTCACAATTGTTTGCAAGTGGATTTTGCTATTCTGCACAGTAAAATCCATCTGCAAAGTGCATTGAAAGTGAATTGAAAGTGCATTATTCTGCATGTGTGAAAGGGGCCCTTGTGAGGTAGGTGAGGCTGAGAGAGTTCTCAGAGAACTGTGACTAGCCCAAGGTCACCCAGCAGGAATGTAGGAGTGCGGAAACATGTCTGGTTCACCAGATAAGCCTCTGCCACTCAGGTGGAGGAGTGGGGAATCCAACCCGGTTCTCCAGATTAGAATCCACCTGCTCTTCACTACACCACACTGGCACTGTTTGGTTCATCTATCATGACAAAAGTTCAACCCTATAGATTATCTACATGCCTCCCATCTTCACAGCAGTTAAGAGAATGGTCACATATACAATATAATCACCAAGTGATGAGACATGAAACAGCCTACATGCACAAGTCAACCAGTGAACAACTGGCGTTAAAACTGAATAAAACACATTCCCTTTTCAGCATCATCCCAATGCGTTCACATACTAGCCAACAGAATTTCCATTTATCAGCAGGAGTTTGTTGTAATGACTGCGGAATGTTCAGCCGGTATAGTGCAAAACCATATTGCTTATGTGCCTCTCTCAGCAAGAGCTTAAATGAGCGCAGCTTCATCGATTTGATACGGCCTATGAGTGTTACAGAATTATCAAGACACTCTAAATCTAAAAACCGAACCAGGCACTTGCATATTCTAGGAAATTCAACCATTTACCGTCTCCTGGATATAGCACAACGTCCACCCCATCCCATGCGCCAGTATATCACATTACACTTTTGGTAAAGGCTCTCCTTCCTTAAAAGCCTATTCACAGATTTACCAAACAGCTTGGGAGAAATCGGCATGTCATTCTAAAGATCTGAGTCTTATGCAAGATCTCCCATCCACTTCTGCCTATTTGCAGGTCAGCTCTGATGGTTCAAGAGAAGCTCACTGCAGTCTCTCTGTTAGAAGATCAGCAGTGGTGAGCAACAAAGACAACCTTTGCAGAAAGAGAACTTGTCTTCTACTATCACACAACCCCCTCCAAGCAAAGCCTCAGGGCAGGCCATTTGAGTGGGTGTGTCTGCCCAAAAGGCACACTCTCAGTTCAGAGTTCCAGAATGACATGAAGATCTTTGAAAATACATGCCGGAATCTTCTGCAACACTGCTAAGAGAAGTATTGATTGATTTCCTGGGGGTGGAAAGAATTAACCACTGGGCTAGAACATCAAGAGTTACGCAATGGAAAAAGTATTAGAAAAGCCGGTGTCAGGCACTCAGAATGTTCCGAATGGAACTATAGTATTCCATCAGCAAAATACCGTTGTACAGCTCTTGCTGCACTATATTAGGGGTGCTGATTCGGCAAACCTGACAAAAACCTTTAGTGAATAGAATAGAATAGAATAGAATAGAATAGAATAGAATAGAATAGAATAGAATAGAATCTTTATTGGCCAAGTGTGATTGGACACACAAGGAATTTGTCTCCGGTGCATATGCTCTCAGTGTACATAAAAGAAAATACAGTGCAGCATTCAGTTCTCCTTCCTGCCTCTGCTTTCCAGGTCCTTTAGGGAGGTGGGTGGGGGGCTAGACCCGAATGTTGTGCTTGGTTCAACCGGGTGCAGCATTCAGTTCTTCCAGCCATCGCTGCTTCCCAAGTCCTCCAGGGCTTGGGAAACAGCACAAGGGAGGTTGGGAGAGAATTGAATGCTGTGCTTGATTCAGCTGGGTCCATGTGGAGTTAAGAAACCATGGTGGGGAGAACTGAAATTTTTTAGGTTCAATTTTTTAAACCACCACCACCCGCTGCCAAAAAAAAATAGATAAAAAAGCCAAATAAATATGGTGGGTATCAGCTTTCTAAGTAGAGAAATATATATATATATATATATTTAATACTGGGGTGTATTTCTGGATGAAGCAACATTTGAACTACAGAGCTAGGGAGCAATTTAAGCAATCCATTATGAAGCAGTCTGAAGCATACTTTCCTGGGAGTAAGCCCCATTGAGTAATGTGAGACCTAATTTTGAGTAGATCTACTATGAATTGCTCCATGAAATCCACTGATTTCAGTGAAGCAGGACAGACACGCCTCACTCCATAGGAGACCCAGAATGGTTCAGTGGTTAAGTGGTTGTTGTGGACCTCGATTTCTGTGGCCTTGGACAGTAACTCCAAGTACATTTCATAATATACACAGTCTTTTGGTTACTGATGCTTACTTCAAGGAAAACACATTTAGGATTAGTCTTCATACCCTACTGGTTTTGAATGGGAATCCAGCCAGCATGGTATAGTGGTTAAGAGCAGTGGAGTCTAATCTGGTGAACTGGATTTCCCCACTCCTACACATAAAATCTGCTGGGTGACTTTGGGCTAGTCACAGTTCTCTCAGAACTCTCTCAGTCCCACCTACCTTTCAAGGTGCCCGTTGTGGGGAGAGGAAGGGAGTTTGTAAGCCGCTTTGAGACTCTTTAAAGGTAGAGAAAAGCAGGGTATAAAAACCAGCTCTTCTTCTTCTGAATTGAATTCACTACACCTTTCACAGATCTAAGTGACAAAATGTTTATCTTCCATCATGCACAGAGGCTTTGCCTGCACACTTGAAAAATTATATCAATAAAGACCTCACGGTCACAGGTCTTTATGTTAAAAACAAACTAATAAGCAAAGCACTGGATTCAAGCCAAGAAGCAAATGTATAACCGTCCTCAAATCTGGGCTACTTTTAGTGCTTTCAGCAATCATCCCCATTTGCCTTGTGCTGATGCCAAAGCCAATTGGGAACCAACAAGCAGGAAGGCCAGGTTCAGAATGCTCATCACTGTAATAGCCACCAAAATGACATCCATAGCAACAAATGATTGTGGATACCATCCCACCAGGGGGCAGAACAGTATTGAACAATTACTTGGAGAGGACTGGATTCAAATTTCAACTCTGCCACACAGTCCCCTGGTTTATTGCCAAAACCTAATCTAAGTCACAAGTGTGGGGGAAGAACCACAACGCCATTTGGGTAGGGCAGAATAAAAATTTACACACAGAAGAAATATCTGTGGGATTTCAACAGAAGGAAGAGGCATTTGGTAATACAGACTAGTTTTATGGGGAGGGGGAGGCTTTGTCAGGTATGGAGCGAGGGGAAACTGTGCCCAAGGGACGCACGTACCCTGCACCCCCGCTGTGTTGCCGCCCACCCCCACCCCACCCCAGAACTCCCCTGCCACTGCTCCACCCAGAGCATCACTACCTCCGCCGTCCCGTTTGCACCACACCACGGTCTTTGTCCAATCCTTTTGCTGTTTACTAGATTTGCCAAGCCCAGACCTGGAAGGCCCAGGCGAGTCGGATCTCAGAAGCTAAGCAGGGTCAGCCCTGGTTGGTATTTGGATGGCAGAATACCAGGGTGGCCATGCAGAGGAAAGCAATGCCAAACCTTGCTTCTGTCTCTTGCTTTGGAAACCCCATAAAAGGGGTCACCATAAGTCAGCTGCAACTTAACAACACTGTACACACACGCATAGATTTGCCAAAAGAAAAATTTAACATGAAACATCTGAAGAGTTTCAAAGCAGCTCCCAGGCCCTTTCCACACATACCTTTTAAAATGTTTCCAGGCCAGAAATGGAGCATTTCCGTTGTGGAGTTCCACAGGGTTCTTCCCCCTGCCCTTTTGGTTTCAGAAATGTTTCCTTTCCACCTGAAACCCCTTTTATAACTATTCTTTCATTCGAGTCATCTTCTCTTGCAGTGCGATCATTCTTAAAATGTTCTACTTTTCCTGCTGCCATTGTCCACACCTCTGTGCCCTAACTCAGCTCTCCCTCAGCACCAGTGGTGGGATCCAAAAATTTAAGTAACAGGTCCCCATGGTGGTGGGATTCAAACTGTGGAATAGCACCAATGGGGCTGGGCGGGGCATGTCAGGGGTGTGGCTGGGCATTCCGGGGGCGGGGCATTCCTGGGCGGGGCTGTGGCAAGGACACAGCCACTGCACCGGTCCTTGGGCAGGAAACGAATGCACGCAGGCGCAGGCTGCCACGCACGACGGTGCACCTCCTGCTAGACTGCTTCAAGTTCTGCACGCTACTGCTGAGAGGAGGGGCGTAACTAAGGCAAAAATCACGTGGCAAAATCACCAATTAGTAACCCCCTCTCAGCACACACAAATAATTAGTAACCTACTCTCAGGAACCTGTGAGAACCTGCTGGATCCCACCTCTGCTCAGCACCATTTTTTTCCCATTCCTGAGCACGGATAAATTTACTTGCAAATAACCTCGTGATTACACAAAGTAATGATTTTTTTCCTGCAGTTTCTCTGTGCCATCGCCCAATTTCCCCCTCGGCACCATTTTATCGTATCCAAGAGCTCACTCCCTCACTTTTTTATTTTCCTCATTCTGTGTGTTTTTTGTTGAATCTATGAAGCATCGATTAAGCACAGCTACGAAGAATTTAAGCAAAGGCCTTATGAGACATCACTTCTACAAACACCCCGCCCCCCAAAAAAAGAGTAATAACCCCTCATGGTGGCCATGAAACGTTTGGAGAGGGTGAGTGAGGACAAACATTGTGGTAAAGTGGGGGAGGGAATCAAAAACGTTCTGCAAACATTTTAGGTGACGTGTGCAGAAAGGCCACAATCTGAACCTGCCTGAGCACACACACACTGCGCCATGCAGCTTGTAAGCAACAAATAAACAGTAAGGATGATTCCAACGGAAAACCAAGAGAGTGTTATAAAAAGGGGAAATGAGGAAAGGGAAAGATAGAAGAGGAAGTTGAAAGGGTGTGCTCCAGAGCTATTTTAAGCACTGGCTTTGTTACGTTTGCAGCATGTGAAGTCCAGACAAAGTTGTCAGCTTTCACTGAAGCATGTCTGAGGTGCGGCCCTATTAAGGATAAAAATAACTCAGATGTGCAGCTAAAGGTTACATCACACAAATTCAGCTCTTCATGTTCCCACTGCCTTGTGGGCATCTGTATTCTAAAGCTTGTTTTATGTGGTTCATCCACCGCACCGGCAACCCTATGAAATCTGGGAAGTAAATGAATAACACATTGACAGTATGTTGAGTGTTTCCATTTAATACCACCTCCTCCTGCATTTGTGAAGATTAAGGAGATAATAGGTCTAAAACCTGGCTGTGGATGTAGATAGCACACCTTTTGAACAGTGGCCTTATTATCTGTCTGGTGTCTCCAAGCAGACAATTTTAGGTGGTGCCATTCCAGCAGAGAGGTGTCTCATAATAAAGAACATAAGAACATAAGAACATAAGAACAAGCCAGCTGGATCAGACCAGAGTCCATCTAGTCCAGCTCTCTGCTACTCGCAGTGGCCCACCAGGTGCCTTTGGGAGTTCACATGTAGGATGTGAAAGCAATGGCCTTCTGCGGCTGTTGCTCCCGAGCACCTGGACTGTTAAGGCATTTGCAATCTCAGATCAAAGAGGATCAAGATTGGTAGCCATAAATTGACTTCTCCTCCATAAATCTGTCCAAGCCCCTTTTAAAGCTATCCAGGTTAGTGGCCATCACCACCTCCTGTGGCAGCATATTCCAAACACCAATCACACGTTGCGTGAAGAAGTGTTTCCTTTTATTAGTTCTAATTCTTCCCCCCAGCATTTTCAATGGATGCCCCCTGGTTCTAGTATTGTGAGAAAGAGAGAAAAATTTCTCTCTGTCAACATTTTCTACCCCATGCATAATTTTATAGACTTCAATCATATCCCCCCTCAGACGTCTCCTCTCCAAACTAAAGAGTCCCAAACGCTGCAGCCTTTCCTCATAAGGAAGGTGCTCCAGTCCCTCAATCATCCTCGTTGCCCTTCTCTGCACTTTTTCTATCTCTTCAATATCCTTTTTGAGATGTGGTGACCAGAACTGAACACAGTACTCCAAGTGTGGTCGCACCACGGCTTTATATAAGGGCATGACAATCTTTGCAGTTTTATTATCAATTCCTTTCCTGATTATCCCCAGCATAGAGTTTGCCTTTTTCACAGCTGCCATACATTGAGTTGACATTCCCATGGAACAGGCAAAGATGGAAGGAGATTACAATTTGTTGTTTAAAACAGTCTCCAAAAGCTTTGAAAGACTGGAGAAAACATTTACTCTCCTGAAGAAGGATCTTCAGATCTATGTTGCTAGCAAGGTCTAGATGAAAGAAAAGAAGAGGTGCATTATAATAGATAATGAAGAAGAGTTTGAATTTATTGAAGAGTTTGGATTTATGCCTTGCCTTTCTCTCCTGTACGGAATCTCAAAGCAGCTTACAAACTCCTTCCCTTCTTCTCCCCACAACAGACACCATGGGAGATAGGTAGGGCTGAGAGAGTTCTGAGAGAACTGTGACTAGCCTAAGGTCACCCAGCAGGCTTCATGTGTAGGAGCAGGGAACCAAATCCAGTTCAGCAGATAAGAGTCTACCGCTCATGCAGAGGAGTGAGGAATAAAATCCAGTTGCCCAGATCAGAGTTAACCTCTTAACCACAACACCATACTGGCTGGATTCCCATGCAAAAACAGTAGGACATGAAGATTGTAGTCCTAAATGTGTTTTCCTTGAAGTGAGCATCAATAACCAAAAGACCCTGTATATTATGAAATGTGCTTAGAGTTACTGTCCAAGGCCACAGAAATCAGGGTCCACAACAACAACACCGAGAGTAAAAGGATCTGTCATTCCCCATTCACAGAGAAACAACACTCACCAAGGAATTTAGGAGATGAACCTGTCTCCAATGGAGCACAAAAGCCATTGGCTATTAAATGAAACTCAGAAATATTTAATTCACAGGGACTCTCAAATACAACTTCTACTGGAACCGAAGCCTTTGGAGTTACACAGAACTCAGAGCCAGGATTAATTCTGTGTAACACAGATTTGCATATTGCACTGTGAACTTTAATTTGCCCTGTGAATGTGGTTCCAATAGCCAGCTCGCTGATCCACACAAACACGAAAATATGAATGTTTGCTTGACAAAAGCAGCCAGGCACCCTGATGTGGGGAGCAAACAAAAATGTCTGTATTGGATATAAAATTCAGTAATCATGGAACTAGATACAACACTGATGGGAGGTTTTTTAGAAGTGATTTAACACAAAATATAAAGAGTTACAGAAAAAGAAATCCTGACTTGAAACTACCATTCTAGACAATCTTGATTATGTAAATGCTGCCTGTGGGCTGCTAGAGGCACCACAGCCTCACTGCTGGCTCTCATTGCTGGCTCTGGGTGGACACCCCCACCTTGGGCAACAAAGGAAGACCCCCATCTTGACTAGTCTTCATCCAGGCCTGTAAGTTTGAACTTTGAAAGAGAGCCTTTGGGAGCCACCTGATGGCTTTACAGTCTGTTAGAGCTTTGGGGCAGGGGTCCATATTATTTATTAGGCTTGCTGGCTGGTTTAAATATTTCATGTTCATTGCCTTTTGTGGTTTGAGGCTCTGTTTGTATTACCCACCTTGTGTCCCAAAGGCCTGGGAGAAGGCAAGTGCATAAATGTTTAAAACAAATACCATCTAAATGGCTGGACCACACAGGTGTGGCAAGGTTAACGGCAATTCTCATTTTTCAAATGTAAATCTGGAGATGGAATGTAGCTAAAGGCTTGCACGTGATACCCAGAGCCAATCTTCCACCTCAAGTTAAAACACATTAAATGTTAAGTGTCACATTCATTTCCATGAAAAGCATCTCCGGAGTGGGGTCTGCTCACTTTGAGCTGAATATCTAAGGAAAGGCAATTGCCAGGAAGATTTGTGGTCTCCGTCAGAAGACCCATACATAGCCCCCAGATGCTAAGAAAAGGTATTCACCCTTGTATCCAAATCTTTCCCTTTCCACTTCATTTATACATTAATTCTTGCACATTCATTCTGTGCACTGAGACCACAGGTGATGTAAGGATAAAAGTGCCAAATTAGGGTCCTAGGAGACTCAGATACAAGTAACCCCTTTTCCACGAAGCTTTCTGGCTGATCTGGTGCCAGTCACTCTCTTTCAGGTCTAGCCTACCTTACAAGATTGTTGTAGGGCCAAAATGAGAAGGAGAGCCACAGGCTCATCCTAAACTGCCTAGAGGAAGAGACAGGTAAATCATATACTTAAAAATCAGAATGTTAATGTTAGTTCTGCTGTATCTAAATCTAACAGGTTGTTATGTGGAATTGATATCAATATTATAGGGAGACCTGATACTAAAAGAGAACATCAACAAAGAAATTACTTCGTCATTCTTGCCCTCACACAAAAGGTTTTTAAATCTTATCTCATTATTCCTTTTTGCCTTTCAATTTCGACATATTCCTCAGCCCCATTTTTTCTTTGAGGAGGGCTAAAGGCTTTTTTAAAATTTGGAGATGCAGAGTTGACCGTGACTTTAATCTTTTACCTCTCTCTTCCCAAAGCATCTTCCTTCCAATTTGAGATCTCTGGTTGGCTTCTCCTCCCACTGCAAGGAAGAGAAGGGAACCAGGGTGGTATAGTGGTCAGAATGATAGACTAAGATCTGAGCGATTCACGGTTCAAATCCCCAGGGAAGGTTGCTGGGTGACCTGGGGCCAGTCACAATCACACACTCCCAGCCTAACCCACCTGATTAAGGAAGTAAAATGAAGTAAAATAAGTGAATGAAATAAGTCCAGCTATGACTGCAGCCCATACATGAGTGGGATTATTACTCAGAAAGTCAATGGATCTTACTTCCAGGGAAACACGTCCCAGAATGACCAAAGTCACCAGCAGTGCATTCAGAGTAAAGCTTAAGAAAACCCACAGACATCGCAGAAGGGACGACGGCGGGGAGCTCTGTGGAGTCTGGATGCCAACAGACCACAAACTATTCTGTTTTCACAAAAGGCACTGCAGGATTCACTGCCACAAGATGCTCAGAGCGACCTCAGAGGGTTTCAGAAAGGATTGAGGCAAATTCAAGAAAGCACTTTTTTGTGGGGGGGGGGGGAGCAGTGATGAAGAAGGCAGGTGGCATTCTTGGGGGCTGCCAGAGGGCTGAAAACAAGCTGAGGGGGCCAGTACCACTCTGCCACATTTTCTTTTACGCTTCTGTCAATTTGATCCCAACATTACCAGCCTTCCTTCACGTTCTTCTTTTTTACTTGCTATAATATTTATCAACCGGGGGTGGGGGTGGGGGTGGAGGGGGGGGGAGGCAATCCCACCCTTTGCAAATCCCGGCAAGAAACATCCCAAAAAAGCACCAGCTCTCCTACCTGATTTCAACCTGCCGCCGAGGAGAAGGCTGCCGCTGCGACGCGTCCCTTCGAAACCAGAGGCGCAAATGGTACTTTTCGCGGTGCGCGCAGGCGGGGCTTTGGATGTCCTGCCAGGCGACGGGGCGATCCTCTCGCCTCAGCGGCGGAGGCAAAAGGCGAAGACGGAGGAGAGGAGACGCGAACCCGTCTGCGGACCGAACCCAGCCCAGTCCCCGGGAGAACTTCCTGCCGAAGCCGCGGGCTGCAAGAGCCCCGGGGAAGATTCCCCGACGGACGACGCCTCTGCCCCCTCTCGGGCTGGGGGACGGCTCCTCGCTACAGGGCGCCTCGCAGCGGGGCCGCCTCTTCCCGCAGCGCCCGGGCCCGTCGCGGTTCACCTTCTGCCGCCCGCAGCCCAGCCCGTCGCCTGCCTTCTCTCGGGCGAGTGCGCAGAGCGGGGAGCGGCGCTCCGCTTTGCATAACTTGGCAACGGGCGGCCAGCGCTGCAAAGACCCCACTTGCTCGCCGGCGCTGGTTGCTGGCTGGCTGGACCCACCGACGGCCCCGCAGCCGCGCCTCCCGGTCAGCCCAGCGTCTCTCCCCGGGCAGGCTGCCCAGCTCCGCCGGAATTCCCTCCGGCGGCTCCCGCGACGACTCGCGTCCTCCAGTCCCGCCACGTGTCTGGACGGCGACGGGCTCGCTGCCCGCTCCAGCAGCCGTCGAGGGCAGCCGCAGCCCGGCTCCTGAGCAGTGGAGACTCTCTCACGGCTCCCCGCCCCCAATTCATTAGGGGGACTCAAGAAACGTGTATGGGAAGCAGGGGGTGTTCGGAAAAGAGGGGGGTATCAGCTTTCTCCCTGACGGATGGGCTGATGGGAGTTTTTTTGACACCCAAAGCCAGGGTCTTCCATCCCCAAATGTGGCCAGCATGGCAGTTAAGCCTCAACCCCCACCACCACCACCGCCCCCCAAAGATGCCAGTCTTCTCCCCAAGGACTGGTAATCTGGTGAGGCCCTGCAGTGCATCAGCCTTCTCCTTATTGTGCCAAGCAGTTGCCTGGGTCGCTTGGCCAGAGAACCACCTCTCTGGTTGGCAGCCACATGTGCCTCTTGCTGTGGCATGAATGTGGTGGCACCAGGAGCACTTTTCACACATTCACTGAGGAATCCTTGCATACTGCAAAGGATTCTGGGCTCACCTTTTAGTCCTAGGTTGCCCCAAGCCATTGAAGTAGAGGTTGTCAACACTTGGTTTGATCATGGAGTCTGAGGAGAACAAGATTTGGGTCAAGGAGGAGCCACATCAGGATATAATGTCATAGAGCAGAGATCTCCAACCTGTGGCCCTCCAGATGTTCATGGACTACAATTCCCATCAGCCCTTGCCAACATGGTAGTGAGACAGCAGTTTAACTCTGTATCTAGGAGAGAAGAGAGTGCTCAATTGTTAGGCCTGTCTTTGGCAATGATCTGACCATGTAACATTTAGTCTGACTCTAGGGAAAGGGCAGGCTGGTATGGGTGGAATCCTGTGTGTTAGAGAGTGCCCAGCCTAGTACATACAAGTCTGTTTGTGCCCGAAAGCATTTTAGAAAAATCTAACTACTCTCTAAAGTCAGAACCAGATTAAAAATTTTGTGCCTCAGCCAGGTATCTATTTTGTCTACCAGGAGACCTTTTCAGTTGGTTTGTTCCTTTATGACCAACCTGTAAATAAACAAATCTTCTTATTTGTATATATATTAATTCAGCCTCAGTGATCTCAATAATCTTCTTGTGTACCCCAAAACTTCCTTCATGGCGGCATATCCAAAGCCTATACAGTCACTATCTGAAGAACATCTGGCAACTGAAGGGGGAGGTTTATAGTTCAAAACAAATATATATCCTAAAAATTTTAGGAAGCTGCATGTGTCTCTCCAGTAGGGGGGAAAAAGGCTTATCACACCAGGTCTCCAGAGTACTATTTGGCCCTTCCGCACACTTTCAATCCACTTTCATAATTGTTTGCAAGTGGATTTTGCTATTCTGCACAGTAAAATCCAGCTGCAAAGTGCATTGAAAGTGGATTGAAGATGCATTATTCTGCATGTGCGGAAGGGGCCTTGTTTGAGAACCTTTCTTATAAGCAGTCTCATCAGCGGGATGCGTGCAATGCCCAGTCAGATACCTTGCCTGTGAGAATTCATCCTTTCTGCTAGCTCCCTTCTATATATGCAAAAAACAAAAAAAGACTCCGTTTTTCCAGGAAGCAGGAGAAATGTCTTTTCTTCAAATATTCAAAAGCAAAATCCATGTAATACCATTTATTAAGACCAACCACAATCACACTGTACGAGCTTTTGAATTCTTCAGAATTCCTCACTGAGCTTCTGGAGAATTGAAAAGTTTGGTCTTAATAAAAGACAGGACTTAGCTTAGACTAACACAGCAACTAGTATTTTCCTCGCCAACTAATAGCCTTGCACAGCACAGAAGCATGCAAATGAGGCAGCCTCTTGGCCTAAATGGGGAGAGCGGGACCCTCATTTTAATCCTCTAAGCCTGGTTCTTCCACCAATCATTTTGGTGGCAAAGAAAAGGCTACCTCCTTCTCTGAAAAAGCTTGGGGTGTTACAAAAAGCATCCCACCAGTTTATCTTTTTTGACCCTCTACACTTCAGGGATATAGGGAAGCAGCCAGACTTTTCCATATGGATACACTCTGATTCCAGCATAATTTTTATTGTCAACAATCCTGTGTATTATTAAGTCCTCATATGATAATTTCCAACTAAATACTTACTTCCATTGTATCTTCTATTTGTTAGGTTTTCACTTGAGCACGAGACTTAAATGCTCACTGGATATCAGGAAAAAGGCTTTCTACTTTTATAATTCTGCTTTCAGCATGGTTTATGATAAATCACTGCTGATAACCTTTTTTGGCATTGCTTTCCAAAGAGCAATCCAAGTATTGTTTACTGGATGTCTTATGCTGTCCAATTTTGTTCATTAATATCATGTAATCAGCTCTGATTCTCAGCAAGAAAGGCAGACTATAAATAATGTACATAAAAATAAAATAACTGTAGCCATAAGCTACAAATCACACTCTTGGAAGCCCCCTGCAGGACATGTGGTGTGGTATCGAGTGTCCAACTATAGTCTACGTTCAAATCCTCTTTCTGGAAGCTTTCAGAGAGACCTTGTGTCAGCCACTCCCTCTCAGCCCAGCCCACATAACAGGGTTGTTGTGCGAATAAAAGAGAGAGTACAGTATAAACCATTTTGGATCCCAATTGTAGAGAAAGGTGGGGTGGGATCCAAAAATTTTAGTGGTGGGATCCAAAAATTTTAGTAACAGGTTCCCATGGTGGTGGGATTCAAACTGTGGCGTAGCGCCAATTGGGCTGGGCGGGGCACAACAGAGGCGTGGCCGGGCATTCTGGGGGCGGGGAATTCCTGGGCGGGGCTGTGGCAAGGACGCAGCCGCTGCGCCGGTCCTTGGGTGGGAAACGAATGCACGCAGGCGCAGGCTGCCACGCACGCCGATGCACCTCCTGCTAGACTGCTTCAAGTTCTGCGCACTACTGCTGAGAGGAGGGCGTAACTAAGGCAAAAATCACGTGGCAAAATCACCAATTAGTAACCTCCTCTCGGCACACACAAATAATTAGTAACCTACTCTCGAGAACCTGCGAGAACCTGCTGGATCCCACCTCTGGGTGCAAATGAAAACAGTAGATAGCCATGTGATTGATAGCAGCAGTGTTCATAGGTCTCGTGTAGACATGTCCATTTTTGCAATTAGCACCTTGCACAGTTTTTGCCAGGTCATCAGCAGTTCTGCCTCCTCCCCCAGATAGGCCAAGAGTTAGAAAGACAGAATCTGAAACTCCCAATTTTCATGGCATAACAGGCATCATCACAGGTACAAAAAAACACAACTTTGTAGATTGCAGCAACTTGAATGTTCCAGCTACGCAATGCTCTTGAATGGTCAGGTCACACATATAACGGCCAGTCATCAAGTGATGAGAAATGAAATAGCCCACATGCACGTGTGGACCAATGAGAAAATGAAAATGAAAACAACACATTTCCATTTCAATCTCATCCCAATACATTCACATATTGGCCAACAGAAGTTCCATTTATCAGCAGGACTTTGTTGTAATGACTTAGGAATGCTCAGCCAGTGCAGCAGAAAACCATATTGCTTATGTGCCTCTCTCAGCTGGAGCTGAAATTTTTGGAGCTTCACTGATTTGGTATGGTCTATGTGTGTTACTCATCATAGCAGCATATCAAGACGCTCAACAGGCACTTACGTATACTAGGAATTTCAACCATTTCCCAACTCCTGGATGATACACAAAGTCCACTCCACCCCATGTAGCAGTATACCACCCAGACATGACAATTTTGGTACAAAATGTGTGATTCTTGCAATCAGCATGAATCTTTGTGGTATCCTATGACAACAGAGGCCTCATTCGAGAAGCTGTGCCTCAGTAGCTGAGCATCTGCTTTGCACGCAGAAGGGCCAAGGTTCAGTTTCCAGCATCTTCAAAGCCCCTTCCGCACACGCAAAATAATGCGTTTTCAAACCACTTTCACAATTGTTTGCAAGTGGATTTTGCTATTCCGCACAGCTTTAAAGAGCACTGAAAGCAGTTTGAAAGTGCATTATTCTGCATGTGCGGAATGAGCCCAAGTGAAATTATCAGGTAGTGGGTGTTGTGGAAGACCTTTACCAGAGAGTTGCTGCCAATCAGAGCACACTAGCTTGATCTTGACAGGTCCAGAGCTATGTTTACCTTGTCTCCAACCAATCACTCAAAATATGGGATATGCAGGTCCGGAATCCATGTTGTTCAGTGCAGTGGAACTCTGTGCCTCATGGCGAGTCACATTCACAATTCCCAACAATCCAAAGAGCCATATGGCTACTATAAACCCTGTGTACCACTCCACCAGACACACCCATACAAGATACAGGTATTGATATTACAGGTGCACAACTTCTTTAGTTATCAGAATAATTCTGACCACATACAGAATGTGCACAGTCCCACCTGCCTCACAAGGTTCTGTTGTGGGGATGGGAAGGTAATAGTAAGCTGCTTTTGAGAATCTTTAAAGGTAGGAAAAAATGGGAAATAAAAGCCAATTCTTCTTCTAATAACCTGCCACTGGTCAGTTCTTCTACCTCCCCCCCATCGCTGACCTGCCATCACTGCTTGGCACTCAGCTGTTTTCCAAGGCAGTCATGTCACGTTAGGGAGCTCTAAGACTCAGCCATCCTGTGGTCACAGCAGTTGAGCCCAGCATGCAGCAGTGGCGTAGTGGTTAAGAGCAGGTGCATTCTAATCTGGAGGAACCGGGTTTGATTCCCTGCTCTGCTGTTTGAGCTGTGGAGGCTTATCTGGGGGATTCAGATTAGCCTGTGCACTCCCACACATGCCAGCTGGGTGACCTTGGGCTAGTCACAGCTTTTCGGAGCTCTCTCAGCCCCACCCACCTCACAGGGTATTTGTTGTGAGGGGGGAAGGGCAAGGAGATTGTAAGCCCCTTTGAGTCTCCTACAGGAGAGAAAGGGGGGATATAAATCCAAACTCTTCTTCTTCTTCATGCTTGATTGCTGAATAGCACAGTATTCCTAGATCAGTGGTTCTCAACCTTCCTAATGCCACGACCCTTTAATACAGATCTTCACGTCGTGGTGACCCCCAACCCTAACATTTATCCATTTTACAGATGGAGAACACTGATGCAGAGAGTCTTAGGCGACTCCTGTGAAAGGGTTGTTCGACCCCCCCAAAGGGGTTGCGACCCACAGGTTGAGAACCGCTGCCCTAGATGCATAGAATTCATTTTGTAATGGAAGTAATATCACTTTACTCTGAATAGCTCATGCATTAGAACTCAGCCGATGAAAAATAAAATATCTCAGAGCAGGGTGCAAATGTCTGTGCCTCTGTCATTTAAACTAGTGGACAGCTGGGTGGTATTGCTTTTTAAAACTAATATTGTTGTCTTTTAAGAAATGTTTTTGAATTTAAGTTTTTTATTGATTAACTATATTTTCCTTTTATTTCTCTAAATATTTTATAGCAAGTTTATAATTTTAGCACTTTATTGAATTCCTTCCATTTTATTATTCTAGTTTGTTTTATTCAAAGGTGTTGGTCTGTGACTGTAATTAATGCTAATAATGCTAATGCTTTAGAACTCTGTTTTTAGCTGCTGTTCACAAATGAAGAATCATTTATGAAAAAAATGTATTATAACATCTCAAATCCAGAAAAGCATCAAGTTTTAAGGGTGAGTCTCTGGGAGGGAATAAGATGCAGATCAGCTACCTCCCACAAATGTATCAACAGCCAACTTCCACCAGCCTCCTCTTCAGATTTTCCTATGCACAGACGGGAGGCCAGCTGCTATCTCCACAAGCCAGAATTGATCCTGCAGCCTCTAAGTGCCAATCTCTAAAAGTGTAGAATAATCCTGGATCACTTCTACATTGTTCAGTTCTAACGTTCGTAGTGGCATAATGGTTGGCCCGTTCTGAAACAGATCCTACCACTGAGAGTCTATGAGGTAAGGATGGCATAAGAAAACAGCAAAAGTGACTGAGCAAAGCAAGGTCTTTGATTTAACTTGCCCCTGGGCTCATTCAGTGATGACCGAGATGCAGAACTAAAACACCGTGGCCACACTGAAGCTGCAAAACTAAATTCCAGGTTCAAGCCCAGCTCAATCCCCACTCCTCCTGCCCACACAAGGCCATTCATTTGTAGCCATATGCAACACACAACACATAGGAAGCATAAAAAGGAAAGAAAGCCAACTTTTCCTGCGGAGGCTAATTTCTCACAAGCAAAGAGCTCAGGAATCGCTTGCCAGCCCAGATTAGCAGCAACACAAAGAGAACTCAGGAAAAAAAGAGCATTTTATTGTCCTTATTACAGTTGTTCTATACTAGTAACACCCCACCCTAAGGAATCAGATTGAGGGGTCCAGCAAGGGAGTTATTTATAGCGTGTGTGTGTGTGTGTGTGTGTGTGTGTGTGTGTGTGTGTGTGTGTGTGTGTGTGTGTGTGTGTGTGTGTGTGTGTGTGTGTGAGAGAGAGAGAGAGAGAGAGAGAGAGAGAGAGGGAGAGGGAGGGAGGGAGGGAGGGAGGGAGGGAGGGAGGGAGGGAGGGAGGGAGGGAGGGAGAGGGAGGGAGGGGGAGGGATGGATGGATGGATGGATGGATGGATGGATAGGGATGGATGGATAGGGATGGATGGATGGATGGATGGATGGATGGATGGATGGATGGATGGATGGATGGATGGATGGATGGATGGATGGATGGATGGATGGATGGATGGATGGATGGATGGATGGATGTTCTTCTTGAAGGCCTGACTTTCAAGGACTGGTTTCAGCCAATTTCAAACACCTCCAGGTTTTGAAGTGGACATTGCCCTTGCAAAAGAAAATAATCCTTCTAACAAAAGATAGATTTTATGATGGAAAAATGGAATGAGAATTCTTTTTTTTATAGTCCTGATATTTCCAAGAACAAACTTTATCTCCATGGAAAGAGCCAGATAAAATCATCCTGCTTCTACCAAAGTACAAGGTGCAAAAATAACACTGATTTTAAGTGCTAGAGTGTTGCTAACTCCTGAGAGTAGCAGTTGTGGCATTAAGAACTGTTACAAGCAGCAGTAAGTAATTATTATACTACATGGAAATTATTTCAAGGAACAAGATTCTCTGATCTTACACCAAACAGAGAAACTTAAGTTCCAATCATTATGCAGTGAGCTGAAAAGGATGTTCAAAGGTATTTGGCTGACCACTCATTGGTAAATACATGTTCCTCAGTTCCAAAAGGCCCCTGAGGTCCTCATTCCCTGGATACCCCCATTTTTTGACATGGCTTATTCCCCCTTTTCTGTACATAAGTAACCCTGTTACCCTAGCCTCTCAGTTGGTCTTTAGCTTCTCTGCTTCAAGGACCTGATTCAGAGGCCCCTTCCGCACACGCAAAATAATGCGTTTTCAAACCACTTTCACAATTGTTTGCAAGTGGATTTTGCTATTCCACTCAGCTTTAAAGAGCACTGAAAGCAGTTTGAAAGTGCATTATTCTGCATGTGTGGAATGAGCCAGAATTTCCTTACTATACCTGGTCGGTTTCATCTCCCAACGCTCCTTCATCACCTTTGAGGACAACCCCCTCCCTTCTCCCCAGAAGCAGGTGGAGAAGTTGCTCTTTCTCTTTTTTTAGTTTTATTCCCCGTTAAGTAGGCAGTTTTTCTAGGGAAAGGTTTGTTTTGTGCAACATTTACTGCATTTCCCCCCTTTATTTAACCTGCTTTTTCTATAGTCCATACATTGGCCGTTTCCGCACGGGCGATGAATGGCGAACTGGAGACAGTAAAAACGCCGTCTCCAGGCCGCCATTCGCACGGGGGGCGCAGCTACAACGCAGCCACGCCGCCCTCACGCCGCCCACCCGGCCTGAAGCCGGCGTTTCCCCAGAGCGCTTCCCAGCGCTCTTTTTGGGGAAACGCCGCAGTGAAGCCGCTGCCGAGCGAACGGCAGCGGCTTCGTGCCGCCTCCCCCACCCGGCACTCACCTTGTCCCCAGGCCTCCGGCGCATCGCCGATGCCTGGGGACACGCCCCCCTGCCCTGCGCCACTGGAGCCGTGGCGCCGGCTGCCCGGCTGTTCCCAGGACCGTCCATGCGGACGGTCCCAGCGTCGTCAGGTAGGCGTCATAAACGCCGACCCAGCCGTTTCCGCCTTCGTGCGGAAACGGCCATTGATTTGGGGTTTTTTTCCTGTTTATAAAATAAACCCTTTGTTTAAGGGTCTTTTTCCTTTCATTTTTTCCAAAGGGGTAGTCTGGATCTGGATCTTGGTATGCACAGGCTAGATCCCAAGTATGGTAATGTACCCCAAAATACACATTTTTAAAACATGTTAGCAAGGGGATGCCTTAGAGCATTACAGCCCTGACATGTGTAGACCAATTTGGGTAACAGTTCCCAATTAGACTTGAAATTCAAATACCCAAGCCACAATTTAGTTCTAAAAGAGCAGCCAATTCTGCATAACTAGTACAATTTCACACAGTCTTTCTTCAAATGAGTCAACAGTAGAATGCATGGACTGTATCTTCAAAATAGCTCCATGTGGTAGGTTAGACTGAGACAGCAAGTAGCTCAAGATTACCCTACAGACTGCATGACTGAGGAGATCTAAGCTCAAATCTCAAGCTGACCATTATACTGTAAGCCACAGGTGTCAAACTCGCAGCCCTCCAGATGTTATGGACTACAGTTCCCATCATCCCCTTCCAGCATGATGCACAGCGGGATGATAGAACTATAGTCAATTACATCTATGCTATAAGCAATGCTGACTGAGTGCTGGACTGTTTAGGAGAGTCCAAAGCAGCCCAGCACTCAGTCAGCAATGCTGAGAAGAGTGTGGGGGCAGGAGAGGAATGGAACTTTTCCAGAGGTGGCTGCATTCAGGAGACCCTTTAAACAATCCCTACATGCAGCCCCTTTCCCTGCCTTAGAGAGGGGGGTTGGTTATAGCTGTTGTGTTCTGTGCTGGCTAAAGGTCCACCTACCCACCCTTTTTCCGGGAATTGGCTGCATGTGGGGATTGTTTAAATGATCCTCGAATGCCGCCGAATCCCAAATGTCAACAAGCTGGTCCAAATACTTTTATTCTGATCGGCTCCTATTTGTGGGTTTTGTGGCTAGGGCCGTGTATGGCCTGGAGCCATGCCTGAATAAACTGATTAGGGCATGGCCTTAATTGGAGCCAATTTCCAAAATATACTAGCAGGCATAAAACAATTTAATTCACACAACATTAAAACAGAACCATCCATTTTAGATAAGACTACCAACGCTGGGCCTCTTTTAATTTATTTCAGAGTCCTTCTGAAGAAGAAAAGTTTGGCATATAGTTCAGAAAGGGTATGGGGCCAACCTCTCTTCTTGAGGGAGGGAATTTCATAGCCTGTGGCAGTGGCCCTTTCCCCACTCACTGTTTGCTGCGCGCTACTCTTGCCGAGGGGAGGCGGGTCCAGCACTGCACTCCCACTGCAGAGTGGCTAGCACCCAGCCCGACCTGCTGCTCTTAAGCCCCTCAAGCCTTGGGTCATTCTAGCTTCTCAAAGCGGTAGCACGGTGACAGCGTGGGGGCGGGGAGCAGTGGGAAACCAGGAACACGACCCTGGCGCTAAAAGGTCCTGGACCAGGCAAGCGGGCGTCATTTTACAAGAGGTGGGAAATGGCCAGGCTTTCTTGGAGGAGCCCTCTAGGAGTTCAGCTTAAGATGATTTCCTTAAAATGATTTCCTGCCATGCATCAATCCCAGTCTGAATCCCAGGTAGGCTGTTATGGGTCGAGGCCATCCATTTGATACACACCATTTAGGGCTTAAAGGTCAAAGGCAACACCTTGAATTGAGCTTGGAAATAAACCTTGGAGTGGTTCTGACCTGGTATGATCATTACAGCGCATCTTAGCATAGACCCTTGAAGCCTCAAGTTGCACTGTTGTTTTTGCACTATCTTGAAGGACAGCCCCACAAACAGTGAGTTTAGTCTGACTATGTGACTGGCCTAGAAGCTGGCTGCCTCCAGGGACAGCTACAGCTGGGAAACTAATCTTTGCTGGTAAAAGGGCTTCTGGGCAGTTTCCAGCTCTGCCCAAAGACACTGCAGAATGTAAAAGCTGCAGACCTGAAATTCTGGGCGGAGAATTATCCATCTAGTAAAGGTTTTATTCCCTACATGAAACTTTCCCCCCTTGTCTGGATAATGTTCCATTTTCTGTCTGATCCTCATCCATTACTTCACTGTTCCCAGTCATCTATTCAACACATCACCCCAGATTCAGAGGCCAAGGGGAGGCAGAGCTGTGTATCATCATGTGATGATGTGTATCATCAGCGTACCAATGGAAAATGGGTTCAGATCTCCAGAAGATCTCATCCGTCAGTTTCCAGCAGCATGAACACAGAATTGATCTTTGCCATGTCCCAAATGCCAGTGGTCAAGGAGCCAGAAGTTTAACTCTCACCTTCTCATGTCCATCCAGCCAGGTGAATCAGAAGAGGGCCTGTGGTGGATGATATCAAATCCAAAGACAGATCCAAGACCCACTTCCTCCCCCTACCACACTGAGCAGCCAGCACAGATCAACTCAGACTGTGATTGGAGTAGTTTTTCTGCTGTAACCTGGTCTGAATCCGGATTAAAAACACACTCATAAACAAACACATGGAGCTGCCCCATACCTAATCAGACCAGCGGTCCATCAAGGTCAACATTGATTTCTCGCTCTGGCAGTGGTTTTCCATGGTCTTTCCCATCTCCTACCTGGTCAACTGCAGATGCCAGGGATTGAACCTGGGACCTTCTGGGCAGTGGTGGGCTCCAACTAATTTAACTGGTTGTTTACAAGCACCATCTTAACAACTGGTTCTGCCAAAGTGGTGCGAACCTGCTGAATCCCACCACTGCTTCTGGGTCCCAAGCAGAAGCTCTGCCATTAAACCACAGCCCCTCTTCCCACAATGCACTCAGTCTCATCCAAGAATGGTGAGATCTATTCAGCTACCACTCTTCATGAGACCTTCTCCAAAAACAATAGCACAATGCGGCAGGGATCGCACGTTCATGGCATTTTAAAAAATGACAATGGGCTTCTTGTTGCAGCCACAAGGACCCTATCATGTATAGTTTGGCCCTTAACTGGGGCTGTAGGGGGAGGGGTTATGGCTATTCTTTCCTCCTGTGCGTACTCCAACCTCCAAAAAGGGCCTGGAGATCTCCTGAAATGAAAACTAGTTCCCTGGAGTCACTGCAGAGGATTGGCAAAGTTCCCCTGGAAAGAGTGCACCTGCTTTGGAAGGTGGGCTCTAGGGGGGTATCCAATCCTGTAGAATTGGATTCCAGCCCAGCCCCTTGAGAGAGGCTTATCCAGAGACCTGCAAGTCCAGGCTAAGACCAAGCCCCCCCCCACTTGCTTTGAAATCCACCAATACAGAGCCCACGCATGGGCTCTCACCAGTCCAGGGCTGCCCCTCTCCCCCCAAGATCACAGTCTGAGGCTGGCAAGGCTGCTGTGGGCTATAACAGTCACCTCAACCCTCAAGTGCTATTTTGAGCTGACAAGGTTTCTGCAGGATTGTAGCTCCCCCAGTGTTGTTCTGGGCTGGTGAGTCCACTGTGGACATTTATGTCATATCTAGCCCTTGTAATGAATTTGACACCCCTGGTCTATGGCTTTAGGTGCCTTTTAAGTTTCTTCCCTAAACCCTGTCCTCGGAGGCTCTGTCCCAAAATCTCCACAAACTCCAGCTCAGAGTTAGCAATCTGCTCCCCCCCCCGCCGCCCCGTGAAATAAACCACTGAGGGAAGGCACTTTTGTTTGAATGAACAGCACGGGTGGAGGCTAAACACTCCCTTTTTCTGTTGAAATCAAATGGGTACCTTCCCCACAGCTGCTTTGAAAACAACACCAACTAAGAGATCCAGTCATAGATCTTCCACATTGTTCTGCCCTTAGATGCAATATGAGCCCATGAGGGAGGCAGCTCCCGTAGGAATTTTTACCTCTTAAAGAGGAGCAGAGGCAAAGACAAAATACAATTCCTGAAACGTTTAATGCTAAAACATATCAGTGCCATTCAACCAAGCACCATAAAGCGCTCGGCATTTTACTAAGTTTTTCTTGTACTCAAATGCCGAACTGTCGGTTCTGTTTTTCTTTACCATCAAAAGCCTCCTGCGTACTCCAGGGTATAATGTTTTAAGAATTAAAATATGTAAGTGAAGCTAAGTCAAATAAACACCTCAGCAACAGCAAGAATGGGGATAAAAAGCTCTTTGTAGCTTTCTGATAGGTGTCTGTCCTCTTTTTTATTATTTATTTTTTCATGATTTTTCATTTTCACCTCTCACCCTGCTTCGTAGTAAAGGTACTTATAACATCATCACTTTTCAAGGAAAATATCTGCTAAATGAAACCACATGTCCTAACAACTTCAGTGCTGCTTTAGGCAGGTTGGTACACAGGTGTGGTAAAAAGCTGCAATCAGTCTTCGACTTGAGGCATTTTGCAACATTCTTTTTTCTCCCCGTAAATTTAAAATTAATGGACACTGGATCAGCCAGAATTTTCTCCCTATTTTTATTATTCCAAAAACAATGTAATGCAAAATTGATCAGGAGGGTATTTTTAATCAAGGTAACAGGGTTATGTTATGTTGCAAAAAGACAATTTATTAAAGGAAACAGGACTGTGGGTTACATTGCTGGGTATATTTTTATTATTATTTACAATTTTTTTAAACCCCATCTTATGCAAAGTTCTCAAGATGGCTCACAATAAAATCAGAATAATTCAGTAAACTAGTAAAATATGTCATAAATACCAGAATAAAACATGACAATAAAGACATCAAAAATAAAACCCCAAACTCACATACTAGTCCTTTGAGGATTAGTATGGGGAAGGGGAAGGGAGGGAGAAGGACCCATCATCTGGTCATGGCCCACCCATCCTGGGTGGGAGGGTTAGAGAAGGCAAGGATGGGGGGTCTCTTTTGTATCGATCATACATTTTCTTCAGGTTTGATTCTTGGTTACTCACACATTTTGCCCTCTCTGGCAGTCACCCTGCCTTCAGATCAGAGAATCCCCATGGTTTCTGAAATCTATTTAAGTGTAACTTTTTTTCACAGGGAAAGTGAAGGGGTAATGTGTGTCTTAGTTTCTTCAGGTTTTCTCACTTGTCCCAGAAAGCCTTTTTTCTGCCCTTGGCACGAGTAGTTCCTGCACCACTCTTCAGGCCACTATTTCAAGAGGATCAGAGGAGCGTCTCTTTTTTTAATGCTGAATGCCTACAGCAGAAGCAATAGACCTTATAAAACCCTATGAAATTTACCTTGGGGTAGACAAAAAAAATTGGATTTTTTTCAGGTTTGGGTTTATTATACCTAGAAATTTTTGAAAAACCCAATTTTGTATTTTTTTTCTGAATATTTGAGTTATAAAACCCAAACCTGAAAAACATGCCTGCCTCTGGACTCCATGTGAGCAGCAGGTAGCACAGAATTGAACCCGCACCTCCTGCTGCTTCCAAGAACCACTTGGACTTCTGAAGTAGATGCAAAATCCAGACCCAGCCAGTCTTTAACTGTAGGCTCAGCCTGGCCAGTTTTAAACTGAAGGCTCCACCCCATAGAATTGTAGAATCATAGAGCTGGAAGAGACCACAAGAGCCATTGAGTCCAACCTCTGCCATGCAGCAAGATACAATCAAAACACTCCTGACAGATGGCCATCCAGCCTCTGTTTAAAAACCTCTAAAGAAGGAGACTGTGGCCCTTTCCTCACTTACACCCTTAGCCGGAGGGGTTATACGCGCAAGAATTCCCAGTGCGCGCGTTACAATTCCTGGCGCTTGCGGCCCCACACCATTTGAAAAGGTGCCAGAATTACACGCAGCGCTGGTGGAGAGAGGCAACATCGGGGCTTCTGTGTTCTCGCCCGCCCTAAAGTGGGGAGTGCAGCTGGACCTCAGGGCTACTTTAGGGAGAGTAAGCGTGGGGCTTGAAGGTAAGTGGGGAAAGGGCCTGTATCACCCTCTGAGGCAGCGCATTCCACTATTGAACAGCCCTTACCACCAGAAAGTTCTTCCTAATGTTTAGGTGAAATCTATTTTCCTGTACCTTGAACCCATTACTCTTCATCCTAGTCTCTGTTGGCTTGGTCCAGCTTTATACTGTTGGCTCTGCCTCCAAAATGCACATGACCTTTGGAATCCACAGATGAATGCTGAACCCAGCCAGGCTGCAGGTAAGTGAGGGAGAGGGAGAGCAGAAGGGTTTTTTTTAAGGCTGCGGGCAGTTTCCATTTTTTCAGCAGTTTTCAGGATCCCATTTTTCAGCTCCCTTTTATTGCTGCCTTTTTAAGATGAAAAAAACCTTAAAAATACTGACAAGGTATTGGGGGAGTTCAGGTTTACCAAATGCCCACTTGTAATTGATGTGACCTTGCATTTCTTCAGTATACCAAAGATGGCCAAAAAAGGGGGGGCAGGCAACTTCCCCAAATGGAGGTTGCAGAAGCAACAGGGAAGTGGTAGGCTGGCAAAATGGTGGCTTGGCTTGGCTCAAAAGACCTCCAACCACTCCGCACCTAATTTTTAGCTCTCTTTAAAAGACAGCTTCCAAGTTGTTCAGAGGGAGAATCGGTGGGACTTCACAGCGCAAACAAGAAAACTGCAGGAAAACCCCACTGAAATGCAAACATCCACAAGATCAGTGTGGCACACATGAATGGCCCTAGACCCGTGGTGGCGAACCTTTGGCACTCCAGATGTTATGGACTACAATTCCCATCAGCCCCAGCCAGCATGGCCAATTGGCCATGCTGGCCGGGGCTGATGGGAATTGTAGTCCATAACATCTGGAGTGCCAAAGGTTCGCCACCACTGCGGGCCTAGACACATTGGAAGCAGAGCAACAATCTCTTCTGGCTTTGGTGGTACTATTGTAGGCAAAAACAACCTTTCCTCTGTTCAACTGTGCACTGCTGGTGAAAGAAGTTATGAGGGGTGGGGGCTGAGAGACCGGGCATATTAGGTCCTTCATTCAGCCCCACATCATTTCCAGAAAACAGCAAACCACTTATCCAAATTTCTGATTGTTCAGATAGTCTCATGTTCTCCGCAGCTATGAAAATCAAATAAAGATGTACAAGAAGATGTTGTTCCAACAATTTTTAAAAGTGCTTTTAAATATCCTTACTATTTTACCATTTGAGATGTTTAGGGCTATATGTTGCTTTCTGGATCTGTTGCATGAGAAGAAGGGATATTTTTTAATCAACAAGTAAAAAATTCATCCTCTGTAATGTAATTATGATGCGGCCTATGTAATATGATTTTGATAATCATCTCCTCTAATTTACACAATGTTTCCAGTTGACTTACTTATTTTATGGATTCACTTGGAATATGTCTATGTTGCCTCTCCAGAGAACCTGCCCAAAGTGGCTTACAAAATGAAACATAAAACATCATAAAGTACACCATTCAAAACACAGCACAGCATAAAACAACATAAATCCTGAAGCAGTTTAAAATGGATATAAAACATTTTCAGGCTAAAAACATACTATGAAGTAATGGTGCTTTTCACATACACTGCTTACCACGATTTTCCCAGTGGTCAAACCTTGTGTCTGGAAATCATTTTCTGTGAAATCATTCCACACACCTCCTTTCCCCATGTTGTTCTGGTCCCCCTGCCCCTCCAGTTGTATTTATTCCCCACACTACTGCTGAAAATGTATTATTCCTGGTAGAAGAAGAGAAGAAGAGTTTGGATTTAGATCCCCCGCTTTCTCTCCTGTAGGAGACTCAAAGGGGCTTACAATCTACTTTCTCTTCCCCCCTCACAACAAACATCCTGTGAGGTGCACAGGCTAATCTTGGCTGTTTCCGCACAGCCAAAAAACAGCGCCCTAGGGACGATAAAAACACCATCCCTGGAATGGTGTTTGCACAGTTGGTGCTGCTGCATCGCAGCGTGAGGGCACCGCTTTTGGCCCCTCTGGTGTTCCCATTCGCCTATCTCTCCTCCATCCACAGCTCTGAACAGCTGGAGAGACACACCCATGCTACCCTCCAACCCCTGGAGTTTGGAGGGCAGCATGGGCTTGTCCTTCCAGCCGTCCAGAGCTGCGCAGGGAGGAGAGGTAGGTAAACAAGACGATGCACAGGCAGCTCCGCGGGTTGCAGCAGCCTCGGCGCTGCCCGCACAAGACCATGTGAACGGTCTCATGCGTCCACCAGCATTAATTATGCCGGTGGACAGCCATTTCTGCCACTGTGCCGAAATGGACCTGGTTCACCAAATAAGCCTCCACAGCTCAAGTGGCAGAGCAGAGAATCAAACTCAGTACCCCAGATTAGAGAGCACCTGCTCTTAACCACTACACCACGCTGGTAGTGGTGGGATGTCATCCATGATGCAGAAGAACAACAACCCTGTCCCTTTTTTACAGGTGTTCTAGCATTACTATGCAATTACATTTTGAAATGACAATTCAAAAATGTCTCAGCTTCCATTTCTATTGCTGAGAACCACTAACCCAAAATGGAAGCCAAAACAACTCCTGCAGCAGATGCCATTACCTAAAGGAACAGAAACAGCCCACCCCAACCCCACAAACAGCCTCATTTTTGGGCCAGATTTGATATGCAGTAATGCACAACTGGTAATACAGCAGTTCCCAAGTAGATACAGGGATTATGCCTAGTACTCTTTTCAATTGCCCCAATGCCTCAGTATTCTACCACTGATGCAATCACCCCCAGCTTTAAAGTTGCTCTCTGTCCTAACATTACATTGGTAGTTCAATGTGAAATTGACAAAGCTAATCCACTCAACCTGGTTTCTTTGTATCTCCTCCTTAATGTTAAGTCTCTAATTCAAAATGGCAGAGTTTTTTAAAAAAAATTCCATTTGAAATGGAATAGGAGGAGGAGAAAATGGCTGAAGGGAGGTTAAGCAGCTAAGTGGAAAGTAGATAATGGTCAGGAGTTTGGTTGGGTGGGCAACTAAAGATCATTTCAAGATGATCTCACGCTCAAGGGTGGATAGCTTAGAAACAGATTTTTTTTAAAAAAAAACTGAGGTTAAAGCACTCAACAAAACAATGACCGAAAAATGATTGTTTCCAAAACAATACAAACATTTCCAAAACCAAACATAGAAAAGAATGCGTGGAATGCAAAGAAAAAAAATTGGTGGCAAGATACATTGTAAATGACTCATGCAGAAAAGGCTAATGTTTAAAAGATTAACCGGTTTAAAAGCCAAAGAAACAGATGTTTTGGCTTGGCACTTAAATTAGGGTTTCTAGGCAAGCCAGGCCTGGCCTGGCAACTAGTGGGAAACCAGAGGGGTCATGGGGGGCACCACTGGTGACAGTGTGATATCACTTCCGGGAGAAAGAAGTGGCATCATATCTCTCTAGAATCACCAGAAACAATATGATGAAACCATAGCATCCTATAACCACAGATTCCAGTAATTCCTAGACAGGACTACCATCATTTCTGGGTTTTTCCCGGAACTGATGTCACACAATTGCCTTCTAGCAATTTTTTAAAGATTATTTTTCAACCAGCAGCTGCAGTAACAGGACACAGGAGCTGAGAAAGAGGATCCCCTGCCCCTAATGGCTTGCCTAACAAAAGGTAGTATAGGCACAAGGTGAACCTCAGAAGGAGGGGCAATCCTCTGGCAAGGGGACATCACTAAAAAAAAGCTGTGGCTCTGATCACCACACACATTGCGGCCCATCAGAAGGTTTGGTGTAATCGTGCTGATCTTCTGGATAAGGTTTCCTTCCGTGAAGCCTTCCAAATTCATTCAGCAAATAGCTTGTTCACCCTGAGCAATACACTTATTTATTTCATTTAAAACATTTCTATCTTGTCTTTCTATCAAATCTGGGTGTTCAAGGTGCAGTAAGAAAACATTTTATTACAACAAGTTCTTTGAGGATTAAAAAGAAGCTCATCCAGAAGCCAAGGACATCAAAAGCATGGGAACAAAAGCCAAGGCAAACATTTGAGGCCAGCAGAAATGTTTTTCCTTAGGACGGCTTAATTAACAGCACAGGCGCCTGACAAACAGGGAATTGTTCCAGTGTGGGGGTGCCACCGTCTGGTCCAATTTCGTTCATGAGGTTTTAATCCCTGTTCTTGTTTTCGTATTCATTTAATCATAATCTTAATGGGTTTTTCCTTTGTTTTGTACACTACTTTGGGATATGTGATTGGAAACTTCCCAAAAAGACATGCAACTAAATAAACTTTCCAGACACATGGACTGCCTAAATACATGGTCATACATATGTCCCAGGTTTAATCTCCAATATCTCTACTCAAGGATCATGTTTTGTCCTCAATACTAGGCATCAAAATAAGAAGGCAGCATAGTTTCGAACAGAACAGTTTCATAATTTAGTTCTTTGTCTGGATCTTGACAACATCCTCCTTTCTCCCTGTTTCAGCCCACACCAGTCCTGGACAGGACTAGGGCAGTCTGAAACACTGACCAGGAATAAAGGAACAGAGTTGTCAAAACACCACATTCCTTTTTTCCCCCTAGACATGTAACTGTACCCATAAATACAAATGCAGAAGCTTGAAACATCCTAACACCTATAACATGTGTAACAACCATAATAACTTTACACTTGCATTCACAGATTTTTTTTAAAAAAAAGAGGGAACAAACTACACAAATGAAAAAAAATGGAAGTAACTGTGCAGATAGAGTCTAGGCCCCAGATATATCTCAGTTTATGGGACATAGTCCTGCAAATAATTTCGATTAAGCTGATGTTCTTTGTCAGTAATGCCGAATTCCTGTTCCTAGAGCTGATGGTGTTTCTGGATTGTGTAAAATATGCACAATTATAATCACCACAATCCTATCTGGCAGATGGAGTACTATGAAGTGGTTTCATGTGAGACATATTTCTTCTGGCTTTCCGTCTGTAATTATTGTGCCATTTACATGTATGATAGAAGGGCAGTGAAAGTTGGTTTTAAGGCTGGATATTCTTTACAATATCCCTATCTTCCACTTGGGCAGGTACTATTCTGGCTCTCATATTGTTTCATTGCAAGCTTTGCCTTCTTAACACATAGGATGCATCTTTTCAGGCCATATCTACTAGAGGCAATGTTATCTGTACCTGTCTCACATAAAAAGAGCCTTGCTGGATCAGACAAATGGTCCATCTAGTCCAGCATCCTGCCTCACACAGTTCCTCTGGAGGTCCAACAAGAAGACTTAAAGCCAGGGCTTTCCCTTGATATGGTGTTTACTGTCTCTGAACATGGAGGTTCCCTTTAACCACCATGGCTAGTAGCCACTGATAGATCTATCCCCCATGAATTTTTCTAATCACTTTTTTCAATTTTTCTATACTTGTGGATATATCTACATCCTCTGACAGAGAATTCCACATTTTAATCACTTGCTATGCAGACAGTTCATCATTTAGTCCTTCCTGAATATACTGCTCATCAGATTAATTGGATGCCCCTGAGTTCCAGCATTTTGGGAGAGGGAGGAAAGGCTCTCATTGGCAACTCTCTCCACCACACTGGGAAGATCACATGTGGTGTGATCTATACTGACCTCGACCAATGGTGATAGAGGAAGTGTAATATTGCAGAACATGTCTGTGGAATTGCTGCTTAGCATAGAGTGCAAGATTTTGCTATTTGTTCAGTTTACTAGTAAACTATTTGTTTACTATTTGTCCAGGAAACCATAGTTTGTCCCTTAAAACTTTGGTTTTATTTACTGCTTAGTGACCTTCATGAGCCAGATCCGCAGCAGGGTTCCATAGAGAATGTCAGGCAACTACCCACTTATCTCAGAGAAAGAGATTATTTTCAGTTATAGTAACTTCACTCCTAATATTAGCAAAAGGAAGGAAGATTTCTTGGGCCACAGAGGTCAAATATTGTAGAGTATTTAGAAGATTGTCCCATCAGCCATTAGGGATAGTCTTGACAGTCATCTAGAATCATGAGTCAACATGCACAGCAGTCTCTATATCCTGAGGAGAAAGAGTTTTAAGGACAGCATCTGAAAGAAGAAAGTTGGCATGTGCTCCATGATTGTTGATGTGTCCTGAAAAATAGTCCACTGGATTGCCTTTAGCAGGTTGATAAATGACTCTGTAATCATTTCCTTGCAATATGAGCATCCATCATTCAATGATAACTGTTGGTTGAAAAGACAAATAGTTCTTAATTACTGTTTTCACAACAAAAGTCAAAAACAGTGAATCAACGCACACTAAAAGGAAAGCCTAAGGATTAGTACCGAAATTACAACAGCTGCCAGAAATTTAGCCACACACAAAGTTATGTGTTTGTCTTTGTCTCTTAATAACAGAATCCAGACAATTATAACAGAGTTCAAATGCACCTTCCAAGAAAAGATTGCTTGAAACACAACTCCTAAATGAAAAGACAAATTGTTAAACATGGGTTGGAGTATTTTTGTAAAACTGACAGTGGAGGGGCACATGGTCTACTGTTTCCATGAGCCCAGATCCATAGGGGCATTTTCTTTCCTCAAAAGGAGTCTTCCTGTATAGCCTTCCAGGACAGCAGAGGGGAAGGCTGGCCCGAAACCAGTGTAAAGGCTCTCCATTGTGTAGGCATTTCCAGATTTGTTAAGTATGCCATGGGAGAGACTGAATACCCATTAGCTTCACTGGCAATAAAGGTTGGAAACCTGGCTAGTTGGTGGTCTATATCTGCCCTATACTGTTTAATTGCTTCTTTGGCCTGCTCATAGCCCATGCTGAATAAAAGTTGTGGAGAAAAAACCCTGATTTAAAATTTTGGTTACCACTGCCTGCTTCCATTTAAATTGAAAATCATAATTCGGAGCCAATGGGGCAAGGCCAAGTGGGTAAAAAAATAGTCTAAGCAAGTAATTGTATAGCCACCTATGCTCTAGCCTCCACTCTCGTGAGGCCTGTTTCTAAATGCAAGGTAGCATTAGAAGCACATTTTGGCATTTGAAGGGCTGATCTTAAGAATTTAGATTGTACCAGTTCCAATGGTGCAAGATTTCAAAAGGGGTCTAACTGGGCACCATATAGGAGTTGTGCAATTTAAAAATTGTGAGAGCATAAGATATATCTTTAAGATATTTCAGGATGGTGGTTGAGACCCTCTGTACATTCTCAGCAACATAGTCCCCCTGGGTTTTTCTACCAGAGGGGGTGGAGAATTACCCCCAGATATTTGAAGCAGGGAACCTGTTCAATCTTATGTCCATCGATGCTCCATGAGTGAGACTTGGGCCTTTTGGCAAATGCCTTAGTTTTGGTTTTCTGGTAATTAATTTCTAATTTTTCCTCTTTACAATACAATACTAGAACTTTCAGTGCTCTTTCAAGGCCAATAGGCATTCTTGAAAGGATTATGGTATCGTCCACTTAGAGCGAGACTGAAATGTGTCTTCCAGCAAGGTTTGAGTGTTAAAAATGTATGTTATGAAGATGACCAACCATATCTTTAATATAAAAGTTAAATAAGAGTGGGGCCAATATGCAACCTTGTTTAACACCTTTCCCAGTTTCAACAGCATTGGAAAGATACCACTGAGGGCTGCACTGAACTTTGAGTGAGGTCCCTTCATGTAGCTTATGTATTAGGTAGAACAAGGGCCGGTTGAGTGAAGAAGCCTCTGATTCTCTCAACTCAGATTGAGGTATAGAGTCAAAAGCTGATTTAACGTCTCTAAAGGCAGCATAAGAACATAAGAACAAGCCAGCTGGATCAGACCAAAGTCCATCTAGTCCAGCTCTCTGCTACTCGCAATGGCCCACCAGGTGCCTTGGGGAGCTCACATGTAGGATGTGAACGCAATGGCCTTCTGCGGCTGTTGCTCCCAATCACCTGGTCTGTTGAGGCATTTGCAATCTCAGATCAAGGAGGATCAAGATTGGTAGCCATAAATCGACTTCTCCTCCACAAATCTGTCCAAGCCCCTTTTAAAGCTAAAAAACGGAAATGTGCTGCAGGAGGACTATTTTTCAATTAAATGTTGGAGTACTAGGCATTGGTCAGTGGTAGACTAGCCTTCTCTAAAGCCAGCTTGCTCTTCTGCAAGTATGTTTTCTTGTACTAGCCAGACCTGGAGTCTCCACTGTAAAAGCCTTACCCATAGTTTACTGTGATAAGAAGGCTAATTAGTCTACAGTTAGCAGGATCATCCTTCTTTCCTTTTTTGTACATTGGAACAACGATTGTGAGACTCATTCATTGGGGATGCACCCATGGATATCAATACAGGTAAAAAGTGAGGAAGAATGGGGGCCCAAAAGTCCAAGTTATTTTTAATGCTGGAATTAAGTCTTCCTCTGGTGCCTTGTCCAGTTTTAGTTGGGCCTACATTGGTAAGTTTTCTATATTTTGGCTAGGATATCAATTTTCATCAGAAGTATCCATATAAAGTTACTGAAAGTATGTTTCCCAAATACGGTAGTTTAGTATAGGTAGTCCATTGATTTGGGAGCATGAAATAATACACCAGAATAAGGCTGAGACATTTGGAATTGGCTGCCTGAATGAGTTGTGACCAGTTGTTTTTCATAGCTTCTTTTTTCTTACATGCTAGCAGCTGTTTATAAAGTCTTTTCTGCTGTAAGAGATCCAGAGCAGCAGTTGGAAAGTTGTTGGATACATACGCTTGATATGTGATGGCAAATTTGTGAAGGCAATTTATGTGTGTCAGGAAGCATTCAGCCATGCTAAGGAAGAAGTGGAGAAACCCAAACAAAGGCTCATTCCGCACATGCAGAATAATGCACTTTCAAACTGCTTTCAGTGCTCTTTGAAGCTGTGCGGAATGGCAAAATCCACTTGCAAACAATTGTGAAAGTGGTGTGAAAACGCATTATTTTGCGTGTGCGGAAGGGGTCAAAGATTTTAGCACCTTCAGGAGAACTATGCCTTGTCCACCATTCAGGCAAGGCCTCAACTTCTCTTCTGTCTCTCAACTGTGCTCCACTGTCATGTATTTTGACCCACATAATATTGTGTCGATAGGGTATTTTTCACTAGTGGTGCCTGGGCAAATTCTCACTATGGCTTGAATATCTGTTCATTGTAGGTTGCCAGCATCCATGTGGAGGCCTGGAGATCTTCTGGAATTACAATTCATCCTCATAGCCTGCTGAGGTTCCTCCGTTTCCCAAACACCATCCTTCCCTATGTCCACCTCAAATCTCCAGAAATTTCTCACCCAGGAGCTGGAAATTCTAGGTGGTTGATATAGTCAAAATTACATTACAAAAAATGTATTTATGTTTTATTTATGTTTTATTTGTCCTAACTATAGCAGTGTCCATATACATAAATATCCAACACGACCCCCTTGTTTGAAAGAAACTGAATGAGTGCCACTTTCTTATTTAGAATATTTACATCCCACCCCATCAAAATGGCTCAGGGAAACTTAAAAAGAAACTTTATTGCCCCCAAAATAACTATCAATAATTCAATATAAAACAGACCTAGGTACAGCTATGGCAAATGTATCATGTGATTCATTGGAACATTATACACTTGTTTATAGCAGCGTTTGCTTCCTGTGTGAACTAGTGAAAGGACCTGTATGACCATAAGAAGACTTATGCTGGATCAGACCAAAGTTCCACCTAGTTCAGCATCCTGTCTTCCATAGTGGCCACCCAAAAGGCTCACTGTGAGGGTAGGGAAGCCAGGTAGTCTCCTCCTGCTGCTGCTGCACCCACCTTCCTGGCATCAAGATGAATGTTGCTTTTCAACATGGAACTCCTATTCTGACATGGTGATTAATAGAGTTTGGATCAGGGGCATAGGGGGAGAAAATGGTGCCCGGAGCAAAATGGTGCCTGGGCACTGCCCTCTCCCCCATGGTCCTGACCCATAGACCCCTGTGGCCCTGGCCCCGCCCCCCACTTACCTTTTTCTGCTGGCTGAAAACTGTTTTCTGCTGGCTGAAAATGGGTCAGGATGGTGGGGAAGGGCCAGGCCTGGTGAGGCAAGGCAGGGCGAGAGGGAAGGGGGTGGGAGCAATTTTCCGCTTCCACTGGCCCATGCCCGATGCATGGCGCACCCCCGCCCCATTATAGCAATGCCTCTGGTTTGGATTTATACAGCACTTTCTCTCCTGTAGGAGGACTCAAAGTGGCTTACAAACTCCTTTCCCTTTCTATCCCCACAACAGACACCTTGGCCCTTTCCGCACAGGCCAATAACAGTGCCCTGGGGACGGCAAAAACACTCACTGTGAGGGTAGGGAAGCCTCCTCACAGTGAGTGAATGTGCAGTGGCTGGAAGGCAGCGGATGGAAGGCGCCATTCCCCCTCCCCTTTCCCAAACGCCTTACCGTGTCCTCCGGCCTCCAGAGCGTCACACAGGCCAGGGGATATGCCCCCCCCTGACCTGCGACTTCCGAGCTGTCGTGCAGGGCAGGGGGGCGTGTCCCCTGGCCTGTGCGATGCACCGGAGGCCAGAGGACACGGTAAGGCGTTTGGGGATGGCACAGCCTGCGCGGAGGCTGTGTGGTCTTCCCCACCGCAACCGGGACCGTTCATGCGAACGGTCCCGGGGGGTTGGGTCAATGTCATGTACGCCGACCCAACCCCCAGCGTGGCCATGCGGAAACGGCCCTTGTGAGGTAGGTGGGACTGAGAGAGTTCTGAAGAACTGTGATTAGCCCAAGGTCACCCAGCAGGTTTAAGAGTAGGAAAACAAATCCAGTTCACCAAATAAGACTCTCCCACTCATGTAGAGGAGTGGATAATCAAACCCAATTCTCTAAATTAGAGTCCACTGCTCTTAACCATTACATTTTGTTATTGTAATGGCAAGAATACTGAACATATTAATGTGGATTTTAAATTATTGTGTAGTTCTGATTTTCTTTGATTTTAAATCAGTAACCGAACAATGTCACTTCTTTAAGTGAAATTGTATTAATTTCCCTGCATTGTGGCAAAACTCAAACAGTAAAATCTCTTCTCCTCACCAAGTTTTATGAATGATGCATTTATAGCTTCATTGTCAAGGAAGCTATGTGTAGGGATGAGCCAGCTTAACCCAGCAGAGCCTCAGACAGAGCGCAGGAATGCCTGTGCCATCTGTTGCCCTCTGGGCAAGTGAGCTCACCTGTCACAAGACCTCCATGACTCACAGGTCACAAGATGCCTGAGTCATGGGTCACAAGATGCCCCAGACAAAGGGTCACAAGACCCAGGTGTGGAATTGACCCAGACAGAGACGTTTCTTCCTGCACGTACACTGCCCCCGCAGGCCATGAGCTGTACAATATTCTCCCGCTCTCCCGCCCCCCTTTGAAACCCTAATAAAAGGTGCCAGGGACCAGCACACAGCAGAGTTGCCAGATCCACGGATCACGCTTCCTGCCACTGACTCACTCTACCGGATGATATCGCTGCATCTCGCCTCTTCCTCGCGACCCTCGCGGGCCGACTTCACTATGAGGTCTAACATTACCTGAAACCAGTAAGTTGCTTGGTTTATAATACAAGTACAAATATCTTTACTGGCATAAAAGTAAAATAGACATGTAGACAGAAAAATGTAGGATAAAATGGTAATAGTTATGATTAAAATTGATGTTATAAAAAGATAAAATTAGTGATTACATTATAATTTATACAAGTCAAATTAAAATTTTAATATTTAATAAGTTGATATTATTATTTAAAATTTAATAATCACATTTTTCATTTTAAAAATGTGTCAGAAATACTGAGCAACAGAGTGTGTAAGTTGTGGATCTCTATCAGACAGAAAGAGAACAAGTTGTTTCTTTTTGCTTTGAGTTGGGTTGGCCTGGGCCACTGGGGCAATAAGTTTCTCCCATAAGTTTCTATAAAGCTGACAGTCAAAGAATATGTAGGAGATAGAGTCTGGCATTTCTCCCCCGCATGCACAAAGTCGCATGGAGTATGGCACGCGGAAGAATCACCTAGAAAGGATGGATGATGGGAAGGAGTTCAGCCTGGCCATCATAAAGGCACTTCTGTGCGTGGGTGATTCTAGATCAGAAAGATAAGTTAAAAAGGAATTGGAAATGTACTGAATGCCCAAAAACTGTGGGGCACAAATTCTTGGGTTGTGTGGAAATAATGTTGTGATTTCGTGGTCTCGAATTCCTTAGTAAACTTGATTGATCAGCCTGAAGCAAGAGGTCAAAGTCAATTCCAATGGATCTAATCATATGAAGAATTTTCCTATACCAGTTGGACAGGTAACAATCTTCCAATGTTGATGAGAGAAGACTCGTCGAGTGGGAACTAAAGAGCACATTCAGCCAATATTTGATAGTAATTGTTCAGACTCTCATTTTGACAAAAGGTTGTTTAATTTCTGCACATATTGTATAGTAATTGACACATCTAGGCATTCCTGTAATCTGTCCAAGAAAGTGGGCTTTATAATACAGAACTGAGAACAGCACACATTTTGCTGAGCATGATCAGGGCAGATGGAGCTGCACCAACAGGTACACTTCTTTTCAAAAAGGTTAAATTCTCACAATTGGGATGGAGGGTTTAACTGAATCTGGCCTGCCCTCCTTCCCCTCCTGAATGGGCAATTTCAGCTTTTTAAAAATAATGGTCAGTCATGCACATGTAACCTAGTTGTTGGAGGAAACTGTCCTCAGAGCATCTGTTTGCATGCATCATTTCCCATCCATCTATGGATGCTTCATGCGGCTCCTGACTAGATCAGATCATGAGAATCTCATCTTAGATACTGAGCCAGAATGCTATTCATCAGCTTCTTTTTTTAAAAGCTGTTCAAAACACTGAAATCTATTTCTTCTGGCAACTTTATTGTAGAGTTATCTCTCCAAATAAAAGGTTCTGCCCACTCGGCATTTGAAGTTTTGGAAAATCCAGCAAATTTATAGTGCAGGTGCAGGTTATCAAAGCATGCTGTTCTCTCATTGCAAGCCAAAGAGGCAAACATATTTATATAGTTTGTCAAACCAGTTATATGTCCCGACTGTAAATTATATGGTCCCTAGTTACTTGTTTGCCTTTTGAAGTCTAGCTTTCAGGACAACATTTTTAAAAAACCCAAACCACAGTTTGGCATTTCAATTGCTTCTGGAAAGAGTCAAGTCAACATTGCAGCAGACATACACAGCCAAAAGGGCAGCATATTTCCTATGGAACAGCCCTGGAGTATCAATTAGGAAGGGTCTTTGAACACAATTCTCAAAGGAGGGGCAGGTACTGAGATTACCTACCTTTTCCTCAGGATTTATAGCAATCCACTGGGTAGACTTATTATTTCCATTATATTAACTAATATTGTTACCCAAATGCTTGGGTCTTCCCTTTTTAGTGTGCAGGAATTAGCAAAGGACACATCTGGTTTAACAAGAGATTGGGCAAGCTCAGAATCTTGGTTGCCAGAGTTTATAGAGAGTTGCTTCTGCAAGAAATTCACCAGAGAGTGAAACAAAGTTAATAGTTTCATCAAAAGTTATAAAACCTGCCATAGATGGTATTTGACTCCCGCTATGCTGGAGATGTAGAAAGAGCATGAGTACGCACTTTCATATTTGGTGGAGTTGCCCTAGGATTAAAAAATTCTGGAGGCAAGTACATAGAAAAGCCAAAAAAATTCTAGGAGAGAAATTTAAAATGCACCCAGAAAGCTACCTACTTGTTATCTTTCAAGATAATCCAGCTGTGAATAACATCAATTTATTCTTGTATCTTTCTATGGCAGCTAGAATTCAGATTGCAAAAAAATAGAAAAACCAAAAAGTCCCAAGCTGTAGCAAATGGATAGAAACATTAATAGAATATAAGGACATAGACAGACTTTCTACTTACTTGAAGGACTTACCACCATCACGATATGAAGCTACATGGAAGACTTTCAATCAATACCTGGAAAGAAGATGGAAACAAACAAATAAATGAGAAATAAAAACAAAAACAAAAATGTTAATTTAGTTTACTACCTAATAACTGAGTTCTGTAAAACTATACAACAGATCTTTCTTTTTTTTTATTTGACTAAATTATTGAATTGATATACATGCTGTGTAGGAATGTAATAAGTTATGTATTGCTGAATTCTTTTTTTAGTTGTTTGTTTTAATTTTATTAACTGTTTTAATTAAGTAACATAAGTTTACCACACTTTGGTTCGAGGCATAGATTGAATAGACTTTAAGTAAACTTTGGAATGAATAATTGAAGTAACATAATTTTATTTTGGATTATGCTACGTAAGACACTTAGGTTAAAGTTTTAAGGTCAATATGAGATGAAGACCAGTAATTAAGAAATGCTTTATGAATACTAGTGAAATTGTAGCTCCTGAGTGACAACAAGGAAGTTCATTCAATTGAGTTTGTATTATTGAACTATAGTACTAGTATATGGTCTTAATGATGCTTTTGTATGTATGTGTGTTTTATATGTAAATATTAATAAAAATTATTCCAAAAAAAGTTATAAAACCTACAAGCACACAATATCAAAGCACAAAACACACACATAATCCTGGGATATTTAGAGGGTTGAGTAGAAAGGTTTGGAAAAGCAAAGGTATTTGGGATTTTTAGGGCTGATACTTTTCCAGATCCTGAAGAAGCTTTGGGTCCAGGAAGCAGAGTCCAGTGACCCACCCTGGACACCAAGGAAACAGGGTAGAAAGCAGATGGCATACAGTGCAACTGAACCGAAGGTTAGCTCAGAAGTATTGGGAGTAAGTGCTGGGCAAGGGAGTAATTTATAAAGAATGATGGGCCCTCACGCTATGCAAAGAGACCCTTAATCTCCCAAGGCAAAGCAAAGCCTTGCCTTTCCAAGAGAAAACAAGAGGGGAACATTAACTTTAGTGCTGGATAGTTAGGTAATGGTTTTAGCACTTGGCATGATGAGCTAAGTTTGGAAGTGCCCAAAGGTAGGAAAGGAGCTGACTTAATCACAGCTGTAAAACAATGGCAGTGCAAATAAGGAGAAGGCAATGCAAATCTGGAGAACCGGGTTTCATTTCCTACTCCTCCACATGAGAAATGGGTTCTTACATGGTGAACCAGATTTGTTTCCCCACTTCTATATTCCTGTTGGGTGACCTTAGCTACAGTTCTTCAGAACTCTCTCAGCCCCATCTTCTTTACAAGGCACCTGTTGTGGAGAGAGGAAGGGAAAAGAGTTTGTAAGCCACTTTGAGTTTCCTTACAGGAGAGAAAGCGGGTATAAACCCAAACTCTTCTTCTGATTGGCAGGGATCCAAGCCCAGACTTGGGAGTATTTCACCAAAAGAAAGTATATAACAAGTGTATAACAAGTATATAACAAAAGAAAGTATATAACGGGATGATGTCAACTCCGCCATAAGAACATCTGGCCTCCCGTGGGTACATAAAGAGGGGAGGGAGGGGTTGAAGCCATCGGTAGTCTTGGTATTTTATGTATTTTTATGTAAATTTATATATTATGATGATGTTTTAAACTGTTTTATTATTGATGGACACCGCCCTGAGCCTTTGGGGAGGGTGGTATATAAATATAATTAATAAATAAATAAGTTGGGAAGAGGGATAGAGAAAACTCCCTTATGCAAACCCCCCCAAGACTATTCCAGAAGTAATTCTTAGAAAGGTTCACATGATAGAAAAATATTCACATCACTAATTTCATGACTCTGCATTAGATGATGACAGCTGAAAATTAAGTTCTTCATTTGTTTACAAGAATGTGAAACATTTTTTATTGTTCCTTTACATGCTGGGCAAAAGGAGTACATACACTTACAAATCTCCATCTGCCATGAACAACTCTAATTTACAACTTTGGCAAGTCATAGGCATAGAATGCATGTCACTCCAGCCATTTCGGATGTCAAACATGTGCTTGGCTGAAGAGAGCTGGCCATGAACATGCCCATCTGGACTGTATTCTTCTCTTAGGCTTTTTATATACATTCAGAAAGTTATAAACATACGTAAACTCTGTTTTATGTTATGGCATATTCCAACGTCTATGCTGAACAATGCACAATCTTTACCCAAGTGATAACATTGGTTTACTTGAGAAATCATAAATATTCATCATTCCACACTGCAAACAATCATTACCCTTTGAAGAATCTCAATATTTGGAATAGATGGTCTTGTTTAAAAAGTACAGCAACTCTGACTCAAAAGTAATTTGTTTTGGAATATGAATCCATTCATGTTTAACAGTGCGGTCTGAGAAAGAGGCAGGATTGAGTAGGCGGGATTGCGTGGGTCCTAAGGGCAAGATCCTGTACCTGTGCTAGGCCAAATAAAGGTAAATTATAAACATGTTCCAGACAGGAATACACTTTCAGATCTGAGGTATTGAAATCTCCACCCTCAGGACAAACAAGCCATAGAGACTCAAGTAAGAAATTCCACTTATTTAGGGGCCTTTGGAATTTTTCAGACAATTTATCTGAGAAGAAGAAGAAGAGTTTGGATTTATATCCCCCCTTTCTCTCCTGCAGGAGACTCAAAGGGGCTTACACTCTAACCAGTGGTTAGAGTGTAACTATAGGATCTGGGACACCCTGGTTAGAATCTTCATTCTGCCATAGATGCTTACAAATGCCATAGATGTTTACATAGATGTGACTGTGAGCCAATTACACACTCTCAGTCTAACCTCATAGCTTTGTGAGAAGAGGAAGAGGAGGAGGAGGAGGAGGATATCCCCCTTTCTCTCCTATAGGGGACTCAAAGGGGCTAACAATCTCCTTGCCCTTCCCCCTCCCAACAAACCCCCTTTGAGGTGGGTGGGGCTCAGAGAGCTCCGAGAAGCTGCAACTAGCCCAAGGTCACCCAGCTGGAGTGTGTGGGAGGGCACAGGCTAATCTGAATTCCCCAGATAAGCCTCCACAGCTCAGGCAGCAGAGCGGAGAATCAAACCCGGTTCCTCCAGATTAGATACACGAGCTCTTAACCTCCTACGCCACTGCTGCTTCCCAATATTCTTCAAATTTCATTTTGGATGAAAATTTGGTGACAACTTTATCCTGTACCAGAACTTTAGTGCTTCACTTTTTTGAATGGAATAGTTGTCTGAAATCACCCAGATGCCAACACAACAGAAGTCTACCAATCCATAGAAATCCCTTCCAAACCAGCATTTCTCTACAGCTGTTACTGAATTTTGTGTAAACCAAAATTAAAAGTGAATCAGGAGTTCCAAATCCAAAGTCTAGATATACTTTACATTATACTTATGTGCTCTATCATATTTTACCTACAACGAAACTCAAAACTTATATATTGTGTCCTGTCCAGGCAAAACATACACAGGAATTTTGAGGGAAGAGCAAGAATCAGTCTGTATATGTATCATACAGATCAGTTGCTACATCTTCCCAAACTAGCGTGGAAAAAATGGTAATCATGGAAGTATACGTCGTAGGTCATGTAATAGCCTATTCAGTGAGAACATCCACACTAACAGATGGTTACACATCCAGGTATCAAGTGAAACTCCTTGCCAGCCCTACTACATGAGATCCTTTCGAGTGGAACTCTAAGGGACTGAACCCAGTTCTGGAGGTAGAGGGAAAGTCACAAGGAGCAGGACTTTTCAGTGGTGGCACCCATCCTTTGGAACTCCGCCTCTAGGCAGGTCCATCTTATCTGCTGGCACTCAAACTCTTGGCCAAAACATGCCACAGCATGTGGAGGTTTATGCAACACTATGACTTATCTATTTTAGTTTTAAATGATTTTAACATTGTTTTCTTACTCCAGAATTCTATCTCACTGAGGTTCTGCTGCATCATCAGGAGTAATACATTTTATTAGGTTGGCCCTGGACTTTCTACATAGAAAGCATGTCCTCTGCCACCAAGCTATAGCCAGGAATGCTCAGAATGTTGACATGAATAACTTATGCTGTTGACTCCCCTCTCCAGCTTCCTCAGACTCCTCTGCTTACATGCAAGGCAAGTTCCTGGAGAGATATTTTAATTTCATCTTAAGCACTGTGCTGAACCGTTTTCTGACTGTGCAGGGACTGCTTATACTGCAAGGCAATGGGCAGGTCATGCTTTGAGAATAAGTAACATTCTCTGTTGCAGCTTGCTGCCATAGTTGTGCTTGCCCATCGCACAAAATAAATAGGCATCGTTATCGAAGAAGTGGAATCATTCACAGGTTATTACCAATTTGGGCCTGCAGTTAACAGCACTTATTTTAAAGTAATTCCAAGAACTGATCACAAGATTAGTCCCTGAGGTTCATGTGCCGATCCCAAGAAATGTTGTTGTCATAAGTCTCAAGTCAAAACTCTCAAATGCATTTGTTAAGCCAGGGATCCCCAACCTTTTTTAACCTATGGGCACCTTTGTAATACTAACACAAAACAACTGTTCCAGGTGCTGAACACTACCACAAAATGGCTGTCCCAGGAGGTGGAGCCAACAACAAAATGTCTGCAAGTGAGATTATGCAGAACTCTAATACTAATGCTGCTCATTTCAGGTAGAAATTCTGTTAAATAGGATGCCTGTTTAAATGAACATATTTAAAAACATTTTTGGCTTATACCTCCCTTACCTTTGGACATGCAGTGAATATCCTTACACTGTGGTACCAAAGCAATTGTTTTAAAAAGTCTGTGCAGCCAACAGATTTCCAATTGCCAATCAAAAACCCAACTGTGCAAAAGCCCCAGGAAAGGTGTTGGCTGCACAGTGTTGGGTTTTGCCTCACAAAGAAGCAACTAACTGTTTAAAAGGGGTAAAAAGTAAATGTCTATTAGGAAATACCTTTAGGACAGTAAAGAGGAAAAGATAGTAAAGAAGAGAAGAGAGCAAGCGTGGTATAATGCTTAAGAGCAGTGGACTCTAATCTGGAGGACCGGGTTTGATTTCCCACTCCTCCACATGAGCAGCTGAGGTTTATCTGGTGAGTCAGATGTGTTTCCACCAGTCACGTAGCACCAACGGGGTGGGGGGTTGCCATTGAGGTCACGTGGGGCGTGGAAAATCATGGGGCATGGAAAAAACCCTATCTAGATGAAAAGAGCAGCCAGCTGGAAAAAAAACACCTTAGTTCCTCTCTCCTGCAGCCTGGTGGGATCTACACTTACCAGGATACCTTGGGGCTCGCAAGGCCTCCTGGGAAGTGTAGTTCCCACCAGGCTGCAAGAGAGAAGAACTAAAGGGCAGAAGAGAGAAATTAAGGGACAGGAGAGAAAAACTAAGGTAAGTGGGGGGCGGGCACCACAGAGAGTGCGGGGGTGGGGCCAGGCACCATTTTGCCCCTTAAGCCACTGGTTTCCGTACTGTTACATTCCTGCTGCATGATTTTGGGCTAGTCACAGTTCTTAGGAACTCTTCCAGCCCCACCTACCTCACAAGGTGTCTGTTGGGGGAAGAGGAAGAGAAAGGAGCTTGTAAGCCACCTTGAGTCTTCTTACAGGAGAGAAAGGTGGGGTATAAATCCAAACTCTTCTTCTTCATCTTGCTAGCTAGTAAGAGTCTCTGCAACTAACTTCTGAGAAGAAGCAGAATATTAACCTGAGAGTATCAGTCTAAGGACAGATAAGAGGTGACAGAAAAGGATGGAGGGGTCACTAACCTTACAGCCCTATCTAGCTGACCATTTTCCCACCACCTGCTGAGCCTTCTCAGTTCCTTTGCACATTAGACATTGCTGCATTCAACACCAAGGTACCCATGGGGCACCTACAGGCACTGGTTAGGGACACTTTTATAGCTACATGTCTTTTAATGTCCACTGGTGCCAGCAGCAACAGACAAGTGGAGGGAATGGAGATGCTGCTATGGGGAAATAGACTGTAATTACACAGACACATCTGAACTGGACTAGTGAACAGCTGGCTCATTGGTTGCAACTCGCATGCCAGATGCCAGCTGAACTGTTGGCCAATTAAGCTCCGCTGGCAATAGGCCTTTAGTTGTTAAGTATTAGTTTTGATCTCTGAGTAATGCCCGTTTCTGAGTCCCACCCACTCCCCAATACTTTATAAAATGTACACTTCCATTTTATGCTGAATTGCTAGCAGAGTTGGCAAGCGATTGCTTTTCTGTTTGATAAAAATGCAGCACATTAACTCAGAATGAATTGAATCACTGTTGGGGAGTTTGCTATTTTAAACTTGTGGATTACTTTGCATTTACACCAAGAGATAGCTTTGGAAAACTATCCTTCATTATTGTTAACACAAGTTATTAAAAATCTTGGAAACAGACTTTTTAAATGGTTCAAGTAATCTTGTATTATTGTACTCTTTAAATCACCCTGATCCAATCTTTTTGCGCAGCCAACTGATTCCTTGCCTTATTCATTAAAACTCTTTTTTAAAATCTGTGCAATGTAAACAGGACAATTTCTTGGCTAACTAATGGTAAAAGAGCCAAGTTAATTCCAAGCCTGGAGGGAAAATGGACCTTGATGCAGCAAATTCTATAGTAAGAGGTGATGATTTCCACTTCCTTCTAAGAAATTATTTTCAAGTAATTGAACACATTCAAAGGAGGATAGGTCCATCAGTGGTTACTAGTAGGCTTGGAGATTCGGGTGCAACAAAAACCGGATTCGGCCAGAATCTGGGCAAATTCAGGCATATTCGGACCAAAATTGGCCGAATATGTCCTGCCCGAATAAGAACGAATCTGAATGCAAGGTATTCAAGCTTTTTTGGTGTTTTTGTGTTTTTTCACAAAAAAACACCCTGCAGGAGGTGCATTTTTAAAGCGAGCGATACCAATCTTTCAGGGTATCATCCAGAGACTGTCCTAAAGATACCACCCGAGTTTGGTGAAGTTTGGTTCAGAGGAGGCAAAGTTATGGACCACCAAAAGGGGTGCTCCCATCCCCCATTGTTTCCAATGGGAGCTAACAGGAGATGGGGGCTGGCTGAGTTCTCCCAGAACTCTCTCAACGCACTCCCTACCATTGTCCCCAGAAGCAAAGTTCACCAAGTCTGGATGCGATTACCAGGAGGGCCTCCTGGAGCCACCTTGAAAGTCTGGTGCTCTATCTTCAAAAATGTGCAACCTGCTTACACACTCAGAAATACCCCATTGGCTACAATGGAGCCAAGGCACTGCAAAGCAGAGAATCTTGTGCAATTTCTTGGGATGTCTGTTAGAGGTGCATTTTTAAAGCTAGTGACACCTAAATTTCAGAGTATCCTCCAGAGACTTTACTGGTGATACCATCCAAGTTTGGTGAGGTTAGGTTCGGGGGGGGGGGTAAAGTTATGGATCCGCAAAAGGGTAGCCCCCATCTCCTGTTAGCTCCCATTGGCTCCTGTTAGCTCCATAACTTTAGCCCCTTGAACCAAACTTGGGTGGTATCATCAGGAAAGTCTCCAAATGAGACCCAATAAATTTGCCCAGATTCTCTGCTTTGCAGTGCCTTAACTCCATTGTAGCCAATGGGGAATTTCTGAGGGTGGAAGCAGGCTGCACATTTTTGAAGATAGAGGCACCAGAATTTCAAGGAGGCCCTCCTGGTAATAGCATCCAGGCTTGGTGAACTTTTGTGGGCCCCCAAAAGGCTTATTTTGGCAACACCTTGCAGGTCAAAACGCGAAAAAGCACCAAAAATATGTTATTTGTCTTATTCAGGCAGACAGATAATTTCATGCACAAATAAATCCAAATCTGAATGTTTACCGAATTTCTGGGTATTGACCAAGCCTAGTTAATAGTCAACACAGCTGGAATGGGATATGTACAGTGGCAGTACATGGGTGTCCAAGGATTCAATTCCCTTCTTGTGAGTTGACAGAGGATTATTCTTAAACAACTGGCCAGATTTAGAAGGATAATTCTTTTACTATTATGAACTCAAAAGGCTTCTACTATTAGAAGTGAAGTAGATCCATTCTAGTTGATTAAACTGCTGATTTTCACAGGATACACCATTTTTTGGTCATTCTGAAATGTAGCAATGGTACCTTCATGGTATCAAATACAGTGGCACCCACAAACTATGTAACAGGACCCATTATTAACAATGCAAATAATTTGAGTAAATGAAAAAAGGGAGGCAAGGGACAACATAATCCTAAGATCAGCAACTAACTGGAGTCACGTGGAGTAAGGTGAATCATAACTCACTGGTGCCATCTTAGTGTAAGTCAAGAGTTTGATGGAACATTCACAGTGTAGTCCCAACCATCTGCTGGGCTACAACATGACCAAGAACTGGGGGAATTGGTATGCATCTAACCACTTGGTTGTAAATTTGGCAATCTCCAGGTGAGGTCCGGAAACCTCCCAGAATTACCACTGATCTCCAGATTATATAGATCAGTTCCCTTGGAACATTGGTCAATGCCCAACATAATATTTAGAGGAAATCTGGAAATGACATCACCATACCGGAGGGAGTCAGCGTGAATCTTAGCTCCTTTCTGCACATGCAGAATAATACAATTTCAATACACTTTCAATACGCTTTGCAGCTGGATTTTACTGTGCAGAATAGCAAAATCCACTTGCAAACAATTGTGAAAGTGGATTGAAAGTGCATTATTCTGCATGTGCAGAAAGGGTCTTAGAGTGCCACCCCAATGCAGCAGTGTCACATTTAGATTCATGCCAGAACTGATACTACAACTGGATTCTTTCCAGAAGTGACACTGGCAGAGCACCAGTCCCCTCATTTTGTTCCTACTTCTTCAGGGAAGCTTCCACCAAAGTGGAAAACCTGCACCTTTAGTGACAGCAAGTTGCTACCTTGGACATTCTGAATTAGGCGGAAAGGTAGCATAAGAAGGTTTTAAAATAAAATTAATTAATTAAATTATATTCCTTCATAGCCAAAGCGTTTCTCCTTTTAAGAAAAGATAAAAAACAAACGATAATTCCTCAATACATTTTCAAAATATTTTCCATGTTGTATGGTTTTTCTCCTTCTCATTTCCATTTGCAGCCTGTGAAGTTAAGCTGCCTTCTTGGGAAAGAATGCAAAACTATCTCTCATTTCTTTCGCTGTTTCCAAAACATTTGCTTCCAAAGCATTTTCTTATCTTGAGTGTTTACCAGTAAGCACTACCTTCTTAGATTCTGTTTCAATTCAGTGCTGCTAGCCTCAGGAGGTATGGAATTAGAGCTTTGTTCATGACCAAACAGGAACCAAATTAAATCTTTTAGCATCTGGTAATTGTAGCGTTATATTAAAAACTACCAAATTCTATCAGATAAGAACTGATTTTTTTAAATTCCACATGTGAATATTTATCCAGTAGGGAGATCTAATGTTGCATTTTCTGGTTCAGAATACAAATCCAGCAACCTGCACAGATGCCTTGAGCCTTTTCTTTTATCAGATGAGATAAATATGTTTTCTTGCAAGCTAAAACAGTGGTCAGGTAATGTTTCAGCTATTAAATGTGGAGTTGCGTGGCACAGAATAACTGCCAAACAACTAACTTGTCACAACTGCCAAGTTAAATCCCTCATTGCAGGTTTCTAACAGTCAACCTTGGCAAAGGGCTTATCATATTTGCATAGTGCACTTTGCCAGAATCCATCAGTTCCCCAAGCCTCTAGGGAAACCTCTTCAGAAGAGAAGGCAGATTTCCTGCAGATGCTAAAATACCGTTGGAGAACACAGCACCCCCAGAATGTACAGAAAACCCACCACACTAGAATTCTAAATCCAGAGACCTGAGATGCAGCCTTACTTCTATGCCTGGGCTTCCATGGTCTACTAGACCCCATGATGAAATCCCTTGAACCCTAGTAACAGGAATGATGGTGAGTCCAGAGAGAATGAACAATAATACTAGTAGCTAAGACATATCAAATTTATAAACAAAGTGCAGAGTACATGGCTGCAGCAGGGCAACAGATCAAAAATTATTTACATCATTACAGCAATTTATTAAAATACATTTGTACCAATCTGCAAAATGGTAAGCAATGAAAGATGGACAAGGTTTTTTCCACTTTGGGCCTCCCCTTTCCTGGCAGTCCACTTTTTAATAATCTACTAGGGTATTTTTCAAACTTTATTGTAAGTGCAGCTGTTAGGCAGATGAACTGAGTCCCACCTGAACCCAGCTTGTTATTTCAACATTTTCAGTAAACTGTAATTGTGTTGCGGTGCTGTGTGGTTTCCGGGCTGTGTGGCCATGTCCTAGCAGCATTCTCTCCTGAACACGGCCATACAGCCCGGAAACCACACAGGACCCCAGTGATTCCGGCCGTGAAAGCCTTCGACAATACATTGTAATTGTGTTGCCGCACTGATTTTTTGTTAGTTGTAAACTATTGGATTAGACCAGTTTAGCTTTTGTTACTGGTTTTATGTCATATGATTATCATGTTGCTAATCACCCTGAGCCCGAAAGGGGAGGGGAGGTCTAGAAATCATCATCATCTTCAAATCAACATTGGTCAGATTCAGAAGGCAGCCCTGCTGGGATCCGCACGAATACTATGCTGACATCCTAGGCCTCCGGGTGAGGCTTGAATGGTAATGAAAGGCCAGCAATTAGCTAAAGCACTGGCAGCTGTGATATTAAACAAAATTAAATAATAATCATGATGTAGCACCAGCCCTCCAGAATTCAAAAGCCCTTCTTCATAATAATGACTTATCAGATACTGTAAATCTTCATAATCCTTTCTGTGAAGGAGAACCACCAGGCAGTAACCAATTAAATCTGTAATTCTTCTTCAGGATAGGATGGGCTGCCTGCTCTATTCCTGCTTCAATGTTGTCTTCCTCAGATTTAATCCTTGCATATCCAAGATAAACTACATCTGCAAATTTTCAACAGTCTTTTATCTTTGAAAGAAATTAAGGTACTGGCATTCACAACATCAGAGGAATCCACAGAGTTACTACTTACTATAGAATCCAGGTACCATTCCTGTATAACTAATGATCTTCAGTGAACTCTGACATCTTGCAGTAAACCGGAGTGATAGTTAAATACATTTTTAAACAGTAATTTGTTTGGTCTGATCCAAAGACCAGGATAGTGAAGCATTTCTCAAATGCAGGAGGGTTAAAGCTGCCACGTAATGAACTACTGATTACCTGGGATGAAACTGCCCAGAGGTGGGATCCAACCAGTTCTCACCACTTCTCTAGAAGTGGTTACTAATTTTTTCTGAGTGCCAAGAAGGGGTTACTAAAGCAACCTCCCTGCCCAATAGGGACTGGAGGTGCGTGTGTGCAGTGGCACCACTGTTTGAATCCCACCACCATCAGAACCTGTTATTAAAATTTTTGGATCCCACCACGGAAACTGCCCATCTTTTACTGTGAATAATAGATCAGTCTTTCTGTATAATATTGGTAACACAGATGACCTATCCATGAAGTCTTTCTCTCATAAATTTCCAGGGACAAATTCCCTTTTACATAGTGCTGCATTCTACTGTATTAAAAGAATGTGCCACAGGGGAGAAATCTCTTGGGATTTATAGCCTGAATGTGGGTGGTGATAATAAATACTTAGATCAAAAGAGTAGAGGCAAACAAACAGACATTTGTTCTCACCCTTCACCAGTAATTATATGAAACATAACTTCTGAAACTTAACAGGATGTGGGCGCTTTGCTGCCAGGCTCTGTTGCTGGCACTGGACAAAGCAAGTGGCAGGCCTGAGCCACAGCCTGAGCTGGAATCAAGGACTACGTAATTAAGGGCAAGAAACTAGCACCAAGCCAGCAGCTGAAGCCTGGCTATGAATCAGGAACCAACCCATCCAAGATACTGTGGTTACAGTCAGGAACAAGGAAAGACACTGCAGGAGATGTGATGCTGACCTTCTGGAATAGCCCCTGTGAAGGGTACACAGAAAGCATTTCTTGTTCAAGCACAACAGATAATCCAAATCCCAATGCATTTTGGGCTGTACAACTGTACTTCTTAAGGAGGAGGAGGAGGAGGAGGAGGAGGAGGAGGAGGAGGAGGAGGAGGAGGAGGAGGAGGAGGAGGAGGAAGAAGAAGAAGAAGAAGAAGAAGAAGAAGAAGAAGAAGAAGAAGAAGAAGAAGAAGAAGAAGAAGAAGAAGAAGAAGAAGAAGAAGAAGAAGAGGAGGAGGAGGAGGAGGAGGAGGAGGAGGAGGAGGAGGAGGAGGAGGAGGAGGAGGAGGAAGAAGGAGAACTTGGATTTATATCCCCCCTTTCTCTCCTGCAGGAGACTCAAAGGGGCTTACAATCTCCTTGCCCTTCCCCCATCACAACAAACACCCTGTGAGGTAGGTGGTGCTGAGAGAGCTCCGAGAAGCTGTGACTAGCCCAAGGTCACCCAGCTGGCATGTGTGGGAGTGTACAGGCTAATCTGAATTCCCCAGATAAGCCTCCACAGCTCAGGTGGCAGAGCTGGGAATCAAACCCAGTTCCTCCAGATTAGATACATGAGCTCTTAACCACCTACGCCACTGCTGTAGCTGTATATTGAGGAAGAGCCTTAAAAGTTTCACACAGAATGGAGTCTGGATCACACTAGCTCTGAAATCAGGATCTTCTATATCTTTTAAAAGTTAAAAACAACTGGAACTGGGTGGGGGGATAAATCCCACCAGAAAAGCCATGTTTTAGGGGCAGTTTATAAATCTTTTCCTCCTTGCAATTTTCTCAGATCCAAAAGTCAGGTCCAATTTACGTTGAAATATAACAATGTCCTCTGTACAAAAAAAGAAAAAAGAAGGTCCTCCAGAGGGCAGCAAGCATTATCTAGATAGGACTATAGAGGGTATATTCTCTTTAAAAGGGCTTCTCCATGTCCGTTTCTGCATGGTCAAAAAAACAGAGCCCTGGGGACGGAAAAAACACCGTCCTTGGTGTGCTGTCCTCACCCCCTCCAAGCAGCACAAAGACGCTGCTTTCAAACCTCGCTCGGGGGGCGAGGTTTTTGGAATACGCCGGCTTCCACCCATTGCCAAGTGAACGGCAGCAGGGGAAGCCAGCGTATTCCCTGTGCCGCTCCCAAACAGCTTCTTATCTTGTTCTGGCTTCCATCACTCTGAGGAGGCCAGGGGACATGCCTCCTGGCCTCCATCGCTGCAGCCATCGTTCTGGACATGGGGGGGGGGGGTGTCCCCTGGCCTCCTCAAAGCAACGGAAGCCAGGAAAAGGTAAGAAGTCATTTGGGGGGCTACGCCGTTGTGTGGTGCCTGCTCTGCCAGCTGCGCAGCCCATGGGACCATTCATGCGAACAGCCCCAGGGCTTGCATCAACATGAATCATGCTTATGCAGCCCTGCAAATCTGGTTGTGCGGAAACAGCCCTAGTCTTTCTAAAGAATGTGACTCTTAGGCTTTTCTTCTAACCATCTAGAGCACTCTCAGGCTGTTTCTACATGGCCAGCTGAGCTGGGGTTCATCGGCATAGTTTATGCCGATGCATGCCCCGGGACCATTTGCATAGACGGTCCCGCTGGCTGCGCAGCTGGCGACGCAGCCTTCGCACAAGCTGTGCCGCTCCCAAACGGCTCTTACCTTCTGCTGCCTTCCATCGCATTGTGGAGGCCAGGGGACACACCCCCGTGGCCAGAGCGACGGCTCTGGGGTCGGAGGCCAGGAGGCATGTCCCCTCATCTCCACAAAGTGACAAAAGGCAGCAGAAGGTAAGAGCCATTTAAGAGGGCCGTGGGAAAAACCTCGTTCCCCAAGCGAGGTTCAAAAATGCCATTTCAGGGGGGAGAGAGCACTGCTGCATCGATTTGGCAGCAGCGCCTGTGTGAAGGCTCCCCCCCAAAATGTGTTTTACCAGGCTGAAATCATTGATTTCGGCCTGTGTGGAAACAGTCTGAGCTAGTAAGGCAGCCAGGTTTATCTCTTCTCCTTCCTATCCAGTATGTTAGTTCCTACATAAAGCTTTCTTTACTCTCTTACTCTGTTCAGGGTCCTAACTACTGCATAGGCACTCTGCCAACAGGGCTCTGGACCCCGAAGACATGAAGCCAACAGATTAACAAGATAAAACTAGCTAGAAACTATTTATGTGCCAGCAACAGCAGCGTAAAAGATTGAGCAAAAGAGTAAAGATAGTGACCTCCTGGAATAAAACATGGCCATTGAATAGAAGGCTTGTGGATGATAGTTACCAGGTCTGGAGAGAAAGAATTAAGACTCTTTTGATCAAGAAGGACCTTTTGGATATCACACAAGACCAGCAGAAAAAGGACATGCACAGTTTTGGGGCTGATAAAACAGTGAGGCTTGCTCTGACTGTTCCAGCTCTAACTGATCAATGCAGACAGATAAAGAGGTGTGGGAGAAATCGCAGAGACTGCATGTGGAATCCACTTTAAAACGTCAAATATTCATCCAGAAGCACTTTTTTTCAGTTTCAAAATGAAAGAGAATGATGACTTCAGAAATCATTGGGATGAAAAGCTGAATTTGGATCAACCACTAAGAGCTGCACGAAAGGAAACTCCAAACCAGGATATAATTGTTCCAATCTTGATAAGGCAGCGAGAAAGCTTTGAAAATATGATTCATGCAATATAATGCAAAGACTACCTCTCTCTCTGAAAGGGGTTATCCATCAGCTTGAAAAAAAGGCAAGCATGTGTAACCTCAGCTTGTGGGTTCTGTGGGGCAGAACTTGGAAGGAGTTTGCAACAACTAAACTTTAAACAAAATGGTTTAATTTCTTTAACATATGACCATTATCAAACATTAACATTTAACTTAGCACTCCAAGATCCTGTTCAAGTTTCATTCCAAATCCTTCTACAGTCTGATAATGCCAAGTCCATTCTTCCTGCTGGTGGTTGGCTCATGAAGACTCCAGAGGCTTAATGAACTGGATTCAATATGTTGAAGGTTCCCAGAAAAACTCTCACCATTTACATACACAAAACCCCCGAAACAATAAATTCTAACATTTACAATATAGCAAAAATAAACAACTCCCTTCCCACTAGTTCCCAACAACATTGCAGTTACCTTAAACAAGGTGTTAAGGGCTTATAAAAATCAATCAAGGTCCCAGTCTGGTAGCCTTGCTTCCTCCAACCTCATGAGTTCTGCAGCCTTCTGCTTCTTTTCAGACTCCACCCCTTTCCGCATCATCCCATTCTTAGCATAGGGGTTACACATGCAGAAATAGTAAGAAAATGAAATTAGACCCAGCAGCTCTGAATACAAAGAAAAGCTAACCTGCTATTCTTGTGGCAAAACCATGCCCTATTACACCAAGATGCATGAGCAATTCAAAAACAAAAACCTTTCAAAAAGAAACAAACAAAAAAAGTTTTGTTTAAGAAAAGAAAAACCTAATGAAAAAAAGGAGGAGGAGAATTGGTTTTTATACCCCACTTTTCTCTACCCTTAAAGAGTCTCAAAATAGCTTTCAATCATCTTTCCTTCCTCTCCCCCCAACAGGCACCTTATGAGGTAGCTGGGGCTGAGAAACTTCTGAGTGAAATGTGGATAGCCCAAGGTCACTCAACAGTCTTGATGTGGAGGAATGGGGAAACAAATCCAGTTCCCCAGATAATAGTCTGTTGTCTGAACCACCATACCATACTGGCTCTCACACTGGATTTCACAGCTGCCAGATCTTTAGCTGGTTGTTGGCCTTCATTACAATTCGAGCCTCACCCAGAGGCCTAGGAAGTTGTAATGTATCGGCGTAGTATTCGTGCGGATCCCAGCAGGGCTGCCTGTTGTTGTTGTTGTTGTTGTTGTTGTTGTTGTTGTTGTTGTTGTTGTTGTTGTTGTTGTTGATTTCACAGCTGCCAGATCTTTAGATGGTTGTTGGCCTTCATTACAATTATTGTTGTTGTTGTTGTTGTTGTTGTAGATTTCACAGCTGCCAGATCTTTAGCTGGTTGTTGGCCTTTCATTACAATTTGAGCCTCACCCAGAGGCCTAGGAAGTTGTAATGTATCAGCGTAGTATTCATGCGGATCCCAGCAGGGCTGCCTTCGGAATTTGACAGATGTTAATTTTGTCAATTCGAAGATGTTTCAAGTGCTGCCCTAGTGTTTTTGGGATGGTGCCCAGCATGCCGATTACCACTGGGACGACCTCAGCTGGTTTGTGCCATAGATACTGAAGCTCAATTTTCAAATCATGGTATCTAGTGACCTTCTCATGTTCTTTTTCAATGATCCTTTATTATTATTATTATTATTATTATTATTATTATTATTATTATTATTATATTAATTTCAATTTATTAGCCGCCCTTCCCCGGCGCACATATTTGTAATGACAGCATCAATTGGTGCACATATTTGTAATCACAGAAATGTCTTTGAAATTAGAATGGAAGAAAATGGAAAGGAAAACTGTATTTAGCAGACATAAAAATCCTCTGTTCTGAAGGCTTTGGGTTCTGGTGGATTGCAAGCTGCCAGATGGTGCAATCAGAGAAGTCCTTATCACAACTGCATATAGAAAATGATCTTATTTCTGTAAGAGCAATCAGGAAGAAAGAAATTAGAGTACATTTTGATGGAGAGAGATGTTTCATTAGAGACAAGACAGATTTCATTGCAAAAGCTGGCATGAATCAAGAACTGTACAGACTTGAATGTCACAAAGAGAAAGTAGATTTTACAAGGCAACATAATCACAAGAACTTCATCAAAATATGGCAAAGACGCCTAGGACATGGGGGGGAAGGGATGAATAAGTCAACTTGGAAAGAAGAGCTAGCAAAAGGTTTGCAAATAACTAAATTTGGTGTTGTGGGAGATTGTGAGTTCTACATCAAAACACCATGCTTTAATAAGCAAAGCACTAGCCAAACAAAGGTTCTGGGTAAAATGATGAAGGGCCTGAGAACACAGATTGTAATGTTCTCACTTCTCCCCGTTGAAGAGAGAAAAGAATACTGAAAATACACAACTGGCTATGTGAATGGTATATTGTCAGGAAAGTTTTGGTTTATTGGGCCATGAGATGAAACAATTCTGCTGGGAGATGGTTTGCTCCTCACAAGGTAGGAAAACATATGTTGGGCAAGAGCCTTGTAAAACTGGTAAGGAGGACTTTAAACCAAATCCTGTGATGGAGAGAGACCAAAATCCAAAAACTAGTATTATGCCAATTACTGAAGACATAAACACTAAAAATGTGCAGGGAGGGCAAATATTCAGGGATCCATTAATTTACAAGTAAGAACAGAAATGAAGCACTCAGGAGACATGAATTGTGGCTTCTAATGCCTCTACACTAATGCACAGGCTATGGGGAACAAACAGCAGAAACATGAAGTCTTCATACAGGAAGAGTTAGTCTAATTTAGTAGGTATTACCAAAACATGGTGGGATGAGACTTACAATTGGAATATTAGAATTGATGTGTATACCTTGTTTAAAAAGAAAAGATCAATAAGGAAGGGGGAGAGTAGAATTATAAGTCAAGGATGTAAATACTCGTGTGGAAATACACGAATCTCAGCATGGAGGTTCAGATGAAAGTCTTTGGGTATAAATAAATGCAGTAAGAAATAATAGTGATATCTTGGTGGGGGTCTGTTACAGACCATGAAGCCAGGCATAAGACTTAGATGAGATACTCTTAAACTAGATTTTGCCTATTTCCTTCTAACCTCACCTGCCTACGGTCAGACTCCTGCCAGGAGGCTGGCAACCACTAACCTGGGTACAACACACAGCTGGGGGGGGGGGGCTCTACCTTTATCTGCGCTTGGCTTGGCCTACTGGCGCATTCCTTTCCCTCCATTGCTAAGCAATGTGATAACGGTCCTTTTCTCTCAAGACATAACCTTCCCACTTTCCCACTGCCTGGCACAGCTGGGAGGGGGTGAGCTGACCCTATATCTTCTTTGGCTCTTCCTGCATTTTTCATCTCTGGCTATGAACAGTTTGGTACCCTGCTTTGCTGAGACTTATCAATAAAGACTACTATTACCAATATCAGAGTCTCGTTAATGTCCACAGACAGGCAACCTTACAGGGTGGCACTACAAACTTAAGTAGCAGAGTGGAAGGAGAGGAAGCATCAAATTTGGGCAGGATGAATTAAAATACTTCCTGCCTACTTTGTTCACACAGGGCAAGCAGGAGACATTTTCAACCTGGCATGGAGAAAAAAGATCACTTGTTTAGCCATTTTCAAAAAACCTGGAATGACAAAAAAAAAACCTACCTGAAAAAAAAGTGGGGGGAAGAGCTGTGCAAACCCCCCCACACACACACAAAATGCTTTTTATAATGTTCTCAAGATGTTAACATTGTGCTGTGCAGAAAATACCAGTGTTTGTATTAAAAGCCTGCACAAGAAGAAAAGAAAAATGATCCAGGATGGATCTATCTATATTTCCGCACAGCCAGAGGAAGCGGCTTCCCACCGGCATAAATGAAGCCGGTGGAGCATCGGAACCGTTTGCATGGTCCCATGCAGGCAGTCCTGACACCGCCGCTGCCCACAGGGACGGCTCCGCACTGAGCCACCCAAGGTGTCTGCAAGGGACTTACCTTGCCTTCCTCTGCAGCTCCGGGCAGCTGGAAGACACGCCCACGCTGCCCTCTGACCCTCAGGGTTCACAGGGCAGCGTGGGCATGTCTTTCCAGACGCCCGGAGTTGCAGAGGAAGGCAAGGTAAGTCCCTTGCAGATACTGGAGGGGCCAAAAGCGGTCGCCTCACGCCACTGTGGTTTGCATCGTGCCTGAGGGAAGACACCACTTTTTAAAAACCTTGCTTGGGCAGGCCCAGCAAACAGGCCCCAGGGATGGTGTTTTAACTGTCCCTCGAGCACTGTTTTCCGTCCATGCAGAAACAGCCCTAGATAAGTCATATTCATTGTATATGCACAGGGATGCAAAAGATACAGAATCCTCAATCTCCTCCCCCCTGCAAAAACCCAGAAATTGTCAGGATCTCTAATGTGGTCTACATTATGAAAGACAGAAACCAAACAACATAAAAAAGCAGATGCCAGACATTCTATGCCAAAAGAGAAAAATGTAATACAGAAAATAAAAACGGTAGAATTAGATTCAATAGATGACACATATGGTACACCAGAACAGACTAAACAAAAGGAAAATGAGCTAAGTGTCAGGGGTTCCACTCAATCAAACAAAGGAATATCAGCAAGAACATAAAAGCTATACCTAAACCTTTCACGTGGGCAGGTATAGCAAAGATGCTTGCAAAAGATGTAGAAAAATGGAGAAAAGCTGCAGAAGAATAAAAAACAAACATGGATCCTTATTGTACCATCATGGTAAAAGGATCTTCTGGATCTTCAAAAACAAGTATGATACAGAAAGGGAAACACAATGGTACAAAGACAGATTAGTTGCTAAAGGAAACTCAAAGATATTGAGAAGACTACTACAACAAAATCAGTGGTAAGACATACTTCAGTAAGAACATTCTTGAGCATAGCAGCAAAAATGTACACTAATCTAGAAGCAAAGATGGCTTTCTTATATGGATAAAAGAGCAACCATGACTTACTGTGGCCGCCATTGCTGTTGGGGAAGGGACAGCCTCCTGAGTGACTGCTGCCTTCCCTCGTGGCCTCGTGAGCTCCCAATGGCTCATGAGGTTTCGGACTTTAGGGCGCCGAGCTGTGACGCTGGGCACCCTTTCGTCATTGGGGAGGTGGGCCTGGGCAGCCTATTTAAGGCTGGGCCCAGCCTACAACCTCCCCATTTTGCCGGAGCACGCTCGTTTCCCACCCACCTCGCCCTGTTTTTTAGCTTTTGTTAATGCGTGTCTGTTTTGTTATAGGGTTGGCAGTTTGCGCATGCGGGACTGATCTTTAGCTTGGGGTCATCAGGCGAAATACCCGCTTAATTGGAACCTCCTTATGAGGTTTGGGGTGGAGCAAGCCAAGGGGTAACCTGCCCAGACGTGGGCTTCTATGGCTTGTGTCCCTGGCAGCAAAGAGTCTTCAGGAAGTGGCAACCGCCCATCTGGAATCTCACTGTTGCTCCAGCGTGTGGTAATTTTTCATCAGCAGGCGTGCTGTAGAAAAATTTAGGTGTCTGGGGGACAGCATCAGGCTGCCCAGTACACAGATCAGACCCCCATGCTGCGCCTTATGCTTTGTTTACCTTGAACCAATTTCTGTTAATAAAATGGCTATGGCCAACTTTTCCCACACAAAAAGCATGTTGTTCTCTCATTTATTCCTGGTATGGCTAGGAGGGCTTTAGTTACTTCCCTCGAGCAGCAATTAAAGAGATTCACACAGAACAGCCTCCAGGATTAGAACACTCCAAGAACAAGCTACTCCTGTGCAACCTTAAGCATCTGTGGGGCTTCAAGAGCCTACAATGAAAAACTAAATCAAATTCTTATCAAGGACAGATTCAAACAAGCCAGGGTATAACCCTGCCTATTCTCAAGGAGCAGAAACAGAAAGCGGACTGACATTCTCACTTCTGTGGAAAATATGATCTTATGCTGCAAAGATGAGAAAGACTGTGATGAAATAGTTCAAAACTTGAATCAAGAAGTTGAAGTGAAAACAGTTTGGAAAAATTAATTATTGCCTTGAAATACAAATAGAGCAAAGGGAAGAAACAAAAAATCCTAGAATTTTTTGACTGCATGAATGTGCAATTACTCCTATGGAAACAAACTACCTGAAATAGCAAGGGAGCAATGAGCCTACGCTGAACAACAATTTGGAAGACTTTTGCGCGTAAGTACTATAACACAGCCTCACATCTCAATGGCTGTGGGCATGCTATGCAGAAAAACTGAATCACCAAACAAAAAATGACCGGGATGCAATCAAGAGGCTGCCAAATAGCTCAATGCAACTTCACACCTGAAATTAAAATTACCTGTAAGCAACAATCCCAGACTTATGGGATGCATAGATGTGGACTGGGCAGTAGACACTAAAAAAGTCCACCATCAGATACTTATTCTTCTAAGATGGAGGAGCGGTCATCTAAATCAGCAAGAAAATGTAGCTATATCCTCATATTGCAATGAATTAGCAGAATAAATAATAGGGCAGAGAGGTGAGTGAGTTATTTTGTAGAACTTTACTAGATAACAGATGATTTTACACTAAATATAGGAACAGCAAATTCTATCTATGCAAGTGCTCAGTCTGAGGCCATTTCCGCATGGGCCAAAAAAGCCGGTAAAAGGACTGTAAAAACAGTGTTATAGGCAGGGAGTTTGCATGGCCAGGAGAATTTTAACTGCCTCTACAGAAGTCTTTCAGGTTCTTAACCCTGAATTCTACACAAAGTAAAGAATACAACAAAAGTTCTTAAACTTGCAAGGGCAGCCCCAAGTGAAGTGTTTTAAAGTATTCCAATCTTGAGGTTACCAGAGTGTGGACTGCTGTAGCTAGATCATCTCTGTCCAGAAGGGGCCATAGTTGGTGAATCATCCAGAACTGTGAATAGATACTCCTGGCCACAACCTCCTCCTGAGTTTCAAGTATCATAGCAGAGTCCAGGAGTGCCCTCAAATTTCACACCTATCCCTTCCAGGGCAAGTACTCACAATACATATTTTAGTACTTGGAATGGAAATTATTAGGGAGAATTAAAGCAAGGCATTTGTCTTCAAATGAGACAAGATCATCTTTCCATGTCTTCTTGCGCCATGGTTGGGTGTGTGTCTTTTTCGCCCTTGCACAAAAGATGTTCCACTTTTGTCTATGACAATGCTCACAGAAGGATAAGACAAATTGGTTCAATATCTCTGCAAGAAATCTTTCTGTTTACCCAGCTCTGCAGCTGGATTGAATGAAGTACAGAGACATTTAATACTCCCAATTTAAACCCAGAATTGTGTGTGTGTGTGTGTGTGTGTGTTATATTGTGCTTTGTTTGCTGTGAAGGAAAGAATTGCATACACCCTGCCATTATATATATTCCAAGCAAATAGGAAATGGCGTTGGATGACTTTCCTACTCAGCTTGGCTGCGCTGCTGGAAGAGATTTTGCACTGCTGGAATACTAGTGTAGGAGACTTATTTTAAGCATTCATTTATACTGACTTGCCTTCACATGATTTATTATGCAAACCTACACAGCCATGTTTCACAGCTACATTCCATCTCACTTCACAGCAAGCTTTCTGGCATCTGAATAGCTACAACAGTGGTTTCTAAACTGTGTTCTGGGGAACCCTGGGGTTTCCTGGCAACTCATCAAGGTTTCTCAGTATGAAAAATTAGAGCTGATTGACAAATTTGGGCCCCATATACCAGTAACCTTCTGCGAGAAGAGTAGCAGTCATATTCTAGGGTGCATTCTCAAGTAATGTGGAGCAACAGTGAGGTCACTTCCAGGTGTGGTCTGGAAGTTCTCCCAGAATCTCCAAAACACAGAGATCTGTCCATGGGAGGAATTCGCTACTATGGATTTTATAGTATCAAATCCCTGCTGAGCTCCCCACCTTCCCAAAACTCTGCCCTCTGGAGGCTCCACCCCCAAATCTGTAGCATTTTCCTGATCCTAAGTTGACAACCCTACCAACAATCCTCCCATGTTAACCAAGTTAGTATCCAAAAATGTGGCTTTCAGTCCTCTGCAAAACACGGAAATTCCATTGGGTACAAATGAGTCTTGTCCCTGGAGTCAGAAATTTTGAAAACTCATAAGCAAGAGTAAACCCTTCATCAGAATGCACACCTATGGAGCAACAATACGATCTAAACTTAAGCAGACTGTGAAATACAAGGATAGCATCCTAGGATGACAATCCTTGAGCTGCATACCCAGGCATGTTTCCAGCACTAGAAGTAGAAGAGGAGTTTGGATTTACACCAGTGGTGGGATCCAAAAATTTTAGTAACAGGTTCCCATGGTGGTGGGATTCAAACAGTGGCGTAGTGCCAATGGGACTGGGTGGGGCACGACGGGGGTGGGGGCGGGCATTCCGGGGATGGGGCATTAATAATTTCTCTGTTACTGTAAAAAAAACTCTTACTGTAAAAAAAGTTCCTAATGTCCAGCTGGTATCTTTCTGTCCATAATTTAAACTCATTATAGCAAGTCCTATCGTCTACTGCCAACAGAAACAACTACTTCTCCTCTAGTTGACTGTCTGTCAAATACTTCATACTTTCAAATACTTAATTTTGATTCTAGAAATCAAAAGAAGGGTACTTTCCTTAAACAAGGAACTTTACCATATTTCTAAAACATGTTTTTAAAACAGTCCAACAGGGAGAATTATCCCGTTTTCTACCTTCGCTAACCAGCCACATAGGAAACAACAGGACTTCATGATTTTTGGAGCTAATGGAATTTCTAATGGAAAAGAAGACCCAATTAGTAACCCCCTCTCGGCACACACAAATAATTAGTAACCCACTCTCGGGAACTGGTGAGAACCTGCTGGATCCCACCTCTGATTTACACCCTGCCTTTCTCTCCTGTAAGGAGTCTCAAGGCAGCTTACAAACTCCTTTCCCTTCCTCTCCCCACAACAGACATCTTGTGAGGTAGGTGTGGCTGAGAGAGTTCAGTACAAACTGGGACCAGCCCAAGGTCACCCAACAGGAATGTAGGTGTGGGGGAGCAAATCTGATTCATCAGATTAGAGTTCGCTGCTCATATGGAGGAGTGGGGAATCAAACCCAGTTCTCCAGATTAGAGTCCACCTACTCTTAACCACTATACCACACTGGCTCACTAATGACATTGCACCAGCATATACAGTCACTCATATGCAACATTCCTTCACCCAGGCACTGCTCAGATCCACTCCTATTGATCTTCCATAATTCTACAGCATCAGATGTTCTGACACAATTCACAACTCACAGCTGGGCCTGGCCTAAGGCACCAGTGCGCCAGGCCTCTCCTGCAGCATGCCAGGCCTCTCCCCCACCGGTGCTCCCAGCCTCTCCCCCACCGGCGCTCCCAGCCTCTCCTGTAGCACACAAGGCCTGTCCCCTGCTGATGGATCGCGCCGGCATGCGAGGCCAGGGGATTGTGCTGGTGCAAGAGGCCTTCTGGCCATGCCACTCAGCTCAGCCTTGGGCGCTGGTGAGCAGCACCCCGACATGGGTGTGGGAGCCACCAGGTGTCAGCCAGGTCACCACACCATGGGAGAGGCTGGGTGCGGGGACTCAGCCAGCACCTGGCACCACTCCCACGTGACTGAAAGGTGTGCGCCCAGGGACATGTCATGCCATGTCCCTATATAGGTGGTATGCCACTGCCAAGCAGTAGAACAGTGGTTCTCAAGCCGTGGTCGGGACCCCTCTGGGGGTCGAACGACCCTTTCACGGGGGTCGCCTAAGACTCTCTGCATCAGTGTTCTCCATCTGTAAAATGGATAAATGTTAGGGTTGGGGGTCACCACAACATGAGGAACTGTATTGAAGGGTCAAGGCATTAGGAAGGTTGAGAACCACTGCAGTAGAAGAACCCCTCAGAGCCCTGTATTAATTGGATATTGTTGCATGCTGTCTTATTGCTGCCTCAGGGGACTCATATGTAAACATGAAGTTAGTTAGCAAAAATAATCATTCTCCTCTTGAGATTTCTGCTGCAGCCATGGTTTTCAGACATAAGAGAGCTTAGTAGTTGCCTAGGTTCCAGTTGGCTATAGCACAAAAAAAGCACCGATTATTTTAGTCACATAACTCATTTGATCAAAGGCCTGTGCCAGGTTGGGATGCTACTCTGCAGTGATCAGAACAGGGGGAAGCAATTCTTGAAGGAATGTGTACAGAAGAACCCCACATGTCCCTGCCTATGTGTCTGCCCTGGTTAAGCAAATGTATCTCTGCAGAGTAGTGCTGAGAAAAGCTGGAATTGCTTCGAGAAGTATTTACACAACTGGAACCATTCCATCCTCACTCAAGTGCAGCCTATGTCCACCAACACTTCCCCAACACTCTATCTCCAAAAACAACAAGATGAAGCAAACACCTTGAGGAGTCAGAAACACAGTCAGAGCCGCATGGGTCTAAATCAATCCAAACTAACTTGAATGCTAGCACTGTTGCCTCTCCTCACCATTCAATGCATCTCAGGGTATCTGGAAGAAAGTGGCTATCAACACCACAGACAACCCTTCTCTAGAAGATACAATAATCAAACATAGATTGCAGCACAGAGAAGGTACGCAACCTTTTACCAAAGACTGGCACAGTTGAAGACATAGAAACCAATTCCAGATGTGGGTATCATCTTGCTAACAGATCCATAATTTCTCAAAGTCCTAGAGGGGGTCTCCTACGTGGACACTGGGGGGAACGTGCACATTCTGTACACAACTGTATTAATTGAGTTGTTTGGTTGTACTAGAAATAGATCATAACATAAGCAGTTCTACCACCATGTTAAGACAATATGTCAAACATATAAGGCAGATAATGTATATAATGTGAAACATTATCCAAATTTGAAGTAAGAAATAACCTCCATTAAATGCATCCATTTATTTGTGCACTGGAGCCAGTTCAGCCTGGGCTTTAGCATTAGCAAGAACAGAACTGAAACATTTTCTCCATTCAGAGCATAGATACACTTATCAAGAGTCTGATGCAGGAAATCCTTTAGCAAGTGTTTACTGGTTTGATAATGCTGCAAGATTATCTTGATCTCAAATCCTTGAACGCTGGAAATTCTGTGTTAGATGGTCTTTGAGCTCCCCACCCCCTGCCTCCCCACAATTTCTTTAAATTAATTACCATGGGCATGGAACCCAATTTAGTTGGAACTGTGGCATGAAGGTGTGTGTAGGGCAGGGATCTGCAACATGGTTTACAAACAGTTTACTGGATTTGTAGCCAGATGCACACTGGCCCAGCAGAACAGAGATTTTCAGAACGGTTCCAAGGTGGGCTGCCAAGCACAATAAAACCAGAACACAACAAAATTAATGATCCTCCACAAATTGTATCTTAGGTCTGTATGGCACTGCCCACAAACTTCCTTTTTGAAATGAAAAGAGTGAAAACGAAATGATTTTAACCAAGGTCAGTGCTCCAGAGAGCCCCGCTCTTGTCTATTAATAGTCACTTTTTTGCTAAAATGAGGTTTACTGAAATGCATCTTTCTGAGCATTGTTGTTATCTCTAGCAACTTCCCCTCTCCCAATTCCTTTCGCCAGCTCTTCTGAATCTTTGGTAGATTACGCACACCATATGTATAATGGATCGCAGTCATTAGTGAATGAATGGAAGGACGGAAAAGAAAGCATCTCCTGCCTGTTTTATTTATTTATTTTAAAATGTATATCCCGCCCTTCCCAACAGGGCTCAGGGCGGCGAACAACATGAGCAGATAAAACAGTGCAATAAAACAATATAACATTCAGCCGCAGCAATTAAAACTTACGACAATAAAAGCAATAGAATAACAGATGGCGATAAAACCCTTAAAAGACACCCATCGGAGATCACGATGTACCAATCAGGCCGGCTGGCAAGATCTAAAAGCCTGGCGGAAGAGCTCAGTCTTACAGGCCCTGTGGAACTCCCCAATGTCCCACAGGGCCCTGATCTCAGACGGGAGCTCATTCCACCAGGTGGGGGCCAGGGCCGAGAAAGACCTGGTCCTAGTGGTAGCCAGCTGGACCTGTCTAGGGCCGGGGACCTCCAGCAGATTCCCCCCCCCCGATGATCGGAGGGGTCTAGAGGGGCAATATGGGGAGAGACGGTCCCGTAGGTATGTCGGTCCAAGACCGCTCACAGCCTTAAATGTCAACACAAGCACCTTAAACCTAATCCGGAACTCGATCGGCAGCCAATGGAGTTGGTACAGGACCAGAGTAATCCAATCTCCACTATGTGCTCCCGGAAAGGAGCTTGGCTGCCGCATTTTGCATGAGTTTTAATTTCTGGGTCAGAGCCAAAGGAAGGCCAGCGTTCAGCGAGTTACAATAGTCTGTTCTACCTGTTGTGTTCACACAGGAGCACCTCCTATCTGGGAATGGGCAAAAGTATCACTGGTTTAGCAATTTTCGAAATTCCCAGGTTGAGGGGAATAAAATGGGCCAAATTTGTTTTGGGAACAGGACCTGTCCCCCTCCCCCCCCCCCAAAAAAAAAGCAGTTTATATAACATCCTAAATCCATTATATTTGACCTGGGATCCTCCTTCATGAGTTCTGTAAAGTGCCTGATAGCTGCAGAGCTGGGGTTGGCTTGGGGCAGTCCTAGTTAAAATGTCTTCCAAGCTATGAAGCTCACTGTTGATCTGGGCAAAATCTCTCTGTCAGCCTGAACTAACAGTTTTCCTGCAAAGCACAAATGAGTTAAAGATCTCTCACTCTTTCCCTCACTCATTCTTCCATTGCTGGAGTGAGGATATAGCTAAATGGTCAATGTGGTTTTTCTCATTACTTCCTGCTGTAGCTACTTGTAATAAAATGTAGCTAAGCTGTGCTTCTCTTTTCAGAATATGGACTAGCGAATGGCATTTCTGGCATAATACTGCACAAGGGGGAAGCTTCCCAGAACTTTCCAGGCCTTAAAGGGGAGAGGAAAGAGAAATAACCGTGAAATTCCATGAAAGCTTGATTGCAGGAGAAACAGGCAAAAATGGACGGACATCTATGTGTTCCCTCAGGAGGCTTGCCAGTTCTCCTATTTCAGCAGTAGATGTCCTGCCTGCTGCTGACTCTTTTTGTCATGGTTCAGTTGGGCAGCAGGAGAAAAAAAATATTGGGGAAACTACCTGGAATTGGCATCATTGCATCTGGGAACTCTCTAACATTCACTTAAAATTCTGTGGTGTTTTGGTGAATACTAGAGCATCACCCCAGGCTGACAACCCTATCCTCAAGCAAAGCCAATATGCATCTGCTCAAAAGCTACATCATGGGTACTATTGATGTATGGTAAAATGAAGTGGCAGTGAAAGATTTGCCAGGTCTCCTGATGCTCATTCTGTCAGATGCAGATTGGGTGGAGCCTGACAAACCCTGTTCAGGATAAAGATGACAGGAGATTTGTGAATTCATCTGCCATTTCCTGGACCGTCATTGTTCTAGAATGCTCTGCTTGGGTCCTAGTGTCTACCTAGTTCTGTCTCTAAGGCACTAGACCCAAGTGGAGCATTCTAGAACAAAGACGGTCGAGGAAATGGCAGATGAATTCACAAATCTCCTGTCATCTTTATCCTGAACAGGGTATAGCTAAAGTGTGGAGCCCAGAAAATCAGTATCAAACACACTGGGATACTAACTAAAAAAATTTTAAAAAATGGGAGACCAGATTTACATTAAAAAAAAGGGAGGCAAAAGTTTTAAAAACAGAACTTCCTTATATTTTTATATAAATATATATATTTGTCACTATATAATCAATGGTTGTAATATATATATATATATATATATATATATATATATATATATATATATATATATATATATATATATATATATATATATATATATATATATAATCAACAGCTCTTTTTAATGATGGATTACATTGTGATGGCTTCTATGAATTGTTAATGAATAATTACAGTTTTATGTAGTTACATTACATTATCTTATCCGTTCTAGAAGTCCTGCCGGGAGTCAAGGGAGTTCATAGCCAGACACATTTATCAGATGTTAGGAAGACAGACTTTAATAAACTCTGAAGTGTGATGAGAGTCAATTTATGGCAAGATTGCTGGAAGGGAGAGGAGCAAGTTAATGGTGGAATATCCTAACACAAGAACTCTTGTAAGCTCAAGCCATCAGTATTCCAGTAAGATGAAAATGTGATAGAGAATGTGGTAAAGAATTCACTATGATGGAGGAAATTTAAACTCCTATTTTAAATTTAAATTTCAGTAGCCTTTACTGGCATTATAATATATCCACCTGCCAACTGATCTGTGCATTAGCTAAAAAGGTAGCAACTGAGCTGGTGATATCTACATCACAATCTGTTAAAAGTAACTGGGTAAGTTCTCTTTTGGTTCTGCATGTGATGGTATCTGTTAAAGTTATAATCAGAGGTGTAGCTGGGCCATATTGTGCCCAGTGCACACTCTGCGTTTTCCGCCCCCCCCCCTCCACACTTTCCAGCCTGAAAGTGCAGGCTGGAAAAAGTGGCCTGTTCACTTGAGGCTGAAAATGTCCTGGGGGAAACTACACTCCCCAGGAGACCTTGGGATGGATGGGGGCGATTTTCCAGGGGCCCCCAGGCATGCGCTTGATGCAATGCAAACACACACGCGTCTCCTGGTAGCTCCACCTCTGGGTAAAATCACCTGATGACGAGGTCCATTGTGGAGAGAGCAGTTCAGGAGAATATGGTCTATTACAAGGGTCGGGAACCCGCGGCTCGCGAGCCGCAAACGGCTCTTTCCTGCTTGTCGTGCGGCTCCTGGCATGGCCCCTTCCTCCCCTCTCTGGGGCCTTTCCACAGCAATGTCCCTCTCTCTCTTGTCTCTCTCTCCTCCTCTCTCCTAGTCACCTCCGCTTCCTTCCTCTTTCCACTCCCTCCACTTTCCTCAGCTTCTTCCCTTCCTCCTCGGAGCCTCGCTCGGCCGCCTCCCACTCCCCTTAAATCCTGCCCCAGCTTCTGGGGCGTTTCTCCCCTCATCCTCCTGCAACGATGAGGCCAGGCTTGAGAGTTGTTGCCAGCCAAGTGGACTCGCTCGGCAGGCCTGCCTCAAGAGCACTCAAGCCCGGTTGTCCCTCAGGCCGGGTGCTGGGCAGCTTGCCGGGCTGCCGGGCGCTAAGTGGCAGACCGAGGCCTGCCGGGCGCTCGGCAGCTCGCTCAAGTCTGAGGAGCCTCTCACTCAGCATGGTGGGACAGAGCGCGCAGCCAGGCATCCAGGCCTGGAACCGGCGCCTGCTTTTTTCTCTCCCTCCCCTCAGGGTAGAATCCTGGAGAAAAAAAGCAGCTACCGGCTCAGGTAGTGGATGCTGGCTGCATCGGCTTCTCCCCATTCATGCAGGAGCATGGCGTGGAGGCTCCTCCCCAGACTCTGACGGGGTGGGCTGGGCGCGCCGACATCGCAGCTGCGCGCACCAGCAGCAGCAGCTGGCCTCCCTCGTCTGGCCACGCAGCCTCGGGCGGCGGCGGTAGTGGTGCCCAGCTAATCCCGGCCTTCCAGGGACAACTGGGCCGAGCGCTGCGGGGACATTGAGTCTGTATTGAAAATCACGTAATCCACTCCAGGCTAAAGAGAAACACAGTGGAACTCTTTAAAAAAAACCTCAGCAGGCCCCTCTTATTGGCTTAAATAGTCCTCATTTCACAAATCAAATCTTTGTATTTAGATATCATGAATAAACCAGTAGAGTTTGTTCAAGTTTCCTGAATCGGATCTCTAAAAATCCTCCAGTTTCCTCCCTCCTTACTTTGCATGCTAATGCAATGATAGGGCTTTTCTTGTTTTAGGAAATCTCTTTGTTCTAATCCACAGTTTTTAATTACATCTGCATTTTGGGCACTTTAACACTCTCGCCCAGGTACCAGGCCCTGGATTTTGTAGTGGCATCGCTTCACCTTCAAGACAAGTGCAGTCATGTTTTTACTCAGCTAAAAACCGCATTTCTACTTGCTTAATTCTTTACTAATGTTTACTTTCATCATGGTTCTTATTGCCCCTACCTAAAATGCAGTAAAAAATCTGAAGTGGTTCTCAAGCTAATCTGGCAGGCCATAATTTTCTTTATATTTTTAATATCATGCTCTCCCATTAATTATATCCACAAGATAGGTCAACAACATTTTAAAATCCACGATTTTACATATCCCGCCTCATTAAGTCTGGGGAGGAGTTACTCACCTCTGAGCCGGGCAGGCTGCTTTTCCTCAGGATCTCTACCCTGAGGGGAGGGAGAAAGCAGCCTCGGGTTCAGGCCGGATGCTGGCTGCACGCTCCCCCCCCCCATTCATGCGGGAGCGTGGGTGTCCGGGTGCCAAATGGAGGCTCCTCCCCAGACTTGATGGGGCGGACGCCAGGCGCCGGCGCAGTTGCGGACGCCCCAACGCTTCCCAGCAGCAGCTGCAGGCCTCAAGGTCTGGCCACGCAGCCTCGGTGCCCCTCGGCGGCAGGCGGGTAAAGGTGCCTCCAGCCCCGCCTGAGGGACAACGGGCTGAGCGCAGTGCCAGGGGTAGGGCCGCCGAGCGAAGTCACGCGGCGGGCAACAACTCTCTCGCCCGCCCCTCGTTGCAGGATGAGGGGAGAAACGCCCTAGAAGGCACTGGGGCAGGATTTAAGGGGGGTGGGGTGGCCGAACGAGGCTCCGAGGAGAAGGAAGAAGCTGGGGAAAGTGGAGGGTGGAGAGAGAGACGAGAGAGAGAGAGAGAGAGAGAGAGAGAGAGAAGAGAGAGAGGGATAGATCTGTGGAAAAGCCCCAGAGAGGGGAGGAACAGCAGGGTAGGGGGTTGAATGTAGTAGAGATGGGGGGGGAGCTGAAAAGATAACTGAAAGCTGGGTAGAAATATTAGAGACAGAACAAGGGGGAAAGGGAGTGAAACGTAGGAATGGGAAAAAGGTCAGCAATCAGGGGTTTGAAGCGGACCCTGACTAGAAGGCAGAAGTTGAGTGGAAAGGAGGTGAGAGTTGCCCCTTTATACAAAAGCGTCAAGGGCTACGTAAAAACCCAAATACTCAGTGTTTTCTTCATTTTAAATGCCAAAAAGTATTTGCGGCTCCATGAGTTTTCTTTTCCGTGGAAAATGGGTCCAAATGGCTCTTTGAGTGTTAAAGGTTCCCTACCCCTGGTCTATTATGTCTGGTACATCATCATAAGTGTGTAGTCAATCTTGAAGTGGGATAAACTGGAATGTGATTACCAATGAGAGAAAAGAAATTAATTTAATTTAAACTCCAACAAAGAGGCCCCACTACCCAAATGAAGTGTCACCCATGAGGACATAAAAACTTGTAAAATAACTTGCCTCGCATTCTCCTAAGAGATTAGAAGAAGAAAATGCTTTCAGCCTACAAAGCCAGTTTCCAACTTCAGCCCTCATTCATGCCCCATAAGACAAAGGATACGCTAACAGGAATTTCATCAAAAGTTCCTGCCAAAATACTAAGCTCATCTAGTTTTTTATTAACCCCTTCAAAGACCACCTTTATTTACATTTGGCATTATCCCTAAATTATTAAATCAGTTTCACCCTAAAAGGCTAACTATCTCTGGGCACTCCCTGGCTTAGAACATTAAGCCAAGTGCCAAACCATTAAGTTTAACTATCCACCACTTAACTTAAGTGTCCAACATTTCTCCCTATAACTAGCCCCCTTGACCAGCCTCAGTGTACAGTATTTCCCTGGCCATCTCTCTGTCTGGATAATACTGTTCCCACTGTGTTCCCTTTCTTCTTCTACCGGACCTCAGTGCAGGTTGCTGAATTCTGCTCGTCAGACCAATCCTCTTCTAGATCAGGTAATTATCACCTTTATTCCCCACTCCAAATCCCTTGCTTTTCCAAACATTTTCCCAACACTATCTATATCCTAGGAGTGTGTGAATTTTCCGCTGCTTTGATTTGTGTGCATGTACATTTATTATTTTTGACCATTTAATAAAAATTGTTAAACTTTTACACTTGGTTCCTGCATAAACTTTGGTGACAAAGATCTCGAGTTTAACCTGATTCTCTCTATGCTAGGTCTGCCCTTGTTAATTCTCCCACTCAAAAAAGGGGCAGGCCCTACTTTTTTGGGTAACAGGTCTCAGGTAGCCAAAGACTCTTCTCTGCCTGAGACCCTGCAGAGCTACTGCCAATGAGCAATATGGAACTAGATTAGGTTTTCCAGGTAGGCCCTAGAAATCTCTCAGAATTATAATTGATCTCCTGATTACAGAAATCAGCTCTCCTGGAGAAAATGACTGATTTGGAGGGTGGACTGTAGGGATGAGCCGCTGACCCAGCAGCACCGTAAGTAGAGCGCCGGGATGCCGGCGCTCCTACGATCTTCTGGTCGCACCGCTCCCCCGCCCCTCACCCCCCCGATGAGTCACGGGTCATGAACTGCCTGGCTCACAACCACCAGGTGTCCCATACAGAGGGACAATGGGCCCTTGCCCTCGGGCCAGGATTAGACCCAGACGCTGATGCTTCCTCCCGCACATACCAGCCAGGTGAGATCATGCATCACATGATGATCTCTCGGTCTCCCACTCTCCCGCTCTCCCGGTTTCCCCCCGGACCGCCCTTCTACACGCCCCCATGAAAACCCTAATAAAAGGTGCCAGGTGCTAGCACGCGAGAGAGTCGTCAGAACCACGGGCTCCCGCGATCCTGTTGCTGGCACTCTCCACCAGATGATATCTCCGCGTCTCGTCTCGTTCTTATGCTGACTCCGCGGGCACGACTACAGTGGACTCTATGGCTTTATACCTCACTGAGGTCTCTCCTTCCCCAAACCCCATCCTCTTCAGGCTCCATCCCCAAATATCTAGGAATTTCCCAACCAGGAGTTGGCAACTCTAAACTAGATCATTTGGGGTATGACAGCTTCATATGTTCCCAGGTTCTGCAGTTGAGTATGTGCACCAGTGGGTGGGCCAGGAGGCATGGGGAGAGGGATGAATATTAACATTAACATGATTTTCCCTAGGGCTCCAAACCCTAGTTTTACCATTGTTGACTTTGGGAGGTCTCTATGGATTTGGATCAGGAAGGGAGCAAAAGTTAAAACCTCTTAATGAGAAAATTTAGAAATTGCTCCCTCCAGAAACCCTAAGGGGGGAAAAAAGCAAACTTCAGGCCAAACTATGAGAAAACTGCCAACACCCCTCTCCTTTTCTAAGAAGTTCTTGGGGGGCAAGAAGAGGCCCAACCTAGTTCCTGACTAGAAGCTAGATTGTCAGTGTTCCTGCTTCTCTATTTTGGACTTCTTATTGTTGTCTGTGTAGTAAACAACCAAGTCCTTGTTTCTTACATCACTACTAATGACTATCCAAATGGGATCCTGCGGAAAGTTATTTTCTGATACCCATGCCAAATAAAGACATGGACATGGTAAGCAATAACATAATCTCTCTGGGTGTTCCAATTGAAGAGCATTTGGCCTTCCTTCATTACAGAAGGAAGATCTGTGGTTAGCACTTGGAAGGAAGATAGCCGGGAGGTGAAAAAAGCTATAGACGTGCAGTTTCTTTGCCAACCTCAGCTGGAAAAAATACTTTCAGAAAGGAATGGTGTCGTCCATTAGAGAAAGGGGATACACAAAACATCAGTCCTTTGGAATTATTGTTAATATTCTGAATAACTCCATCTTGATTTTGATTAAAAGATAGTCTTTTCTGCTGAGTCTGAAACATGAATTAAAAAAATTATGTTTGAAAACTGGCTAATTTTTTTTAATATGTAGAGCTGTGAACAACATATAAATTGGCACCGAAATTACTTTCTTGCTGCTGTTTATTCAGTTATTAGAAAACAGAACCATATTTATAATGAACTAGCGGGGCCCGGCCACGCATTGCTGTGGCAATTGTCCTTCTCATCACAGTCTGCAATCCACACAGATGTCCATGCAGGTCCAATGATCCACAACATAGCTTTTTGGGGTGGTCAAATGGAATCCCTCTTTCTCTTTTCAATTCACATTGTTATATCGTGGTGTCTTGTTTTTTTAGTATAAGGTAACCTTTTCCATTCCACAACGGAACTGTCCAGAGTGCGAATCCTGCTGTCCATGAGGCTGGTTGACACGCACAGTCCTGGCTTGGGTAAGGCAGAACTGGGGCAAGGAGGCTATCCCAGTCAGGTAGCAGAGGCAGGGTGATGAGGCGCTCAGATCGAGGCCAGCTCCCTGGGTTCTTAAAGGGCCATGTACAAAAGAAGCAGAGCCAGTAGTGTTGGTTCACCCCCACCCCGCGGATTTTCTTAGAAGTAAAAGGCAAACTCCAGCTCACTTTTAGTAAAAGAGAGCTGTGGCGAATATGGGTGAGGAAGTGGGTAAGTGGTGGTTGGATGTGAGGGAGGGCAGAGTGAGGTATGTGAGGAGGAGCTGGATGTGTATGAAAGTATGTGTGTTATGTGGTAGCAGTGCGTAAGGCACAGAGAGTGAAAGTTACCTGTGTGGGGGGGGACCCCACCTGGTGTCTCACACAGCAAAGTGTGTATGTGTTTCACTTCCACTTGTATTACCTAACAGTGTTACCTATTTACTGTTTTCAATGCTCATCTCTGCCCATCTGCGCAAACATTCTAAGCCCTCATACCAAGCCCTCAGGCCACAGGCAGACAGGCTGCACAAACATTCTAAGGGTGACATTAAACACAAACAGCTTCATGGCCTGGTGCGCCAGGAAAAAGATGTTTTACCTGGCTCAGGTATGGACTTTCGACTATTTGAAGATCCGATTACCTGCCTGCAACAAGGAGGGACATCATGTAAAAATTTGGGGGCAATCCGTCCAGCCGTTTCGGTGTTAGGGAGTGACTAACAAAGTCACTGTTTGCTTTTTATATATATAGATGGCAGTCCTAAAATTGTCACAGCTTACCACGGAGATTTACAAGTAAGACTCTGGAGATGACAGAGCAGGGAAAGCTGATTGTGGACCCAGTGTCCAAAAGGCAAGAAACAGGCAGGCAAAACCTACCATGCAGGTTAGAACCAGACAACACCTTGTTGGAGTAAAATGGCCACAACTCATTGGTTACAGTTGGATGCAGCAAGGGGCATTGGATGCTGGCATCAGCTGACCCATCTGCCTGCAGATGAAAGTCCACACAATGAGGAGCAGCAGTGGCCTAGTGGCTAAAAGCAGTGGCCAAGAGCAGGTGCACTCTGATCTGGAGGAACCGGGTTTGATTCTCCGCAATGCCGCCTGAGCTGTGGAGGCTTATCTGGGGAATTCAGATTAGCCTGTACACTCCCACACATGCCAGCTGGGTGACCTTGGGCTAGTCACAGCTTCTCGGAGCTCTCTCAGTCCCACCCACTTCTCAGGGTGTTTGTTGTGAGAGGGGAAGGGCAAGGAGATTGTAAGCCCCTTTGAGTCTCCTACAGGAGAGAAAGGGGGGGATATAAATCCAAACTCTTCTTCTTCTTCTTCTTCTTCTTCTTCTTCTTCTTCTTCTTCTTCTTCTTCTTCTTCTTCTTCTTCTTCTTCTTCTTCTTCTTCTTCTTCTTCTTCTTCACACCTCTCCAGTCCTCCTGCTGGGGAACACATTGGGATACCAGGATGCAGGATTCTACATGGGTGTCGGCCATTGCATGCTTCTTTCTGCCACTTGAAATTGAAGTGCCTCAACAGTCCCCAAGCTGGGCATATCCCCTGCAAGTTCTCACTACAAAATCCCTTAAGGGGCTCATCAAATATGGGGGAAATTAACACTCAGGCTATATTTCCCCCAAATGGATCTGTTCCCATGCTGATACTGCCACAAGGGGGGGCAAGGACCCACCTAGCTCCTGCCAGAGCTCCTACGGATGCAACCAAGCCCTGTGCAGTCAAGCCTGAGAGGTAGACCCTGTCAAGATAAAACAGGGCCCTCTGTCAGAAAAAGACAGTTGAGTGGCAGACCAGGCAACCCAATTTTACACTTCTTGCACTGGCTGCATCTGTATTTCCAAGTTCATTTCAAGATGCTGACCTTTACAGCCCATCGCTACTTGGGAACCACATGCCTAAAGGTTTGTTCCTTTCTATATGAACCCATGCTGAGGCTTTGGATGTTGCAGCAGTAGTGCCTCCTGCAGTAGTTTTCTCCTGGACAGTATACAGACAGTAGGATTGCCAGTTCTGGCTTAGCAAGTGCCTGGAAGGTGGGGTGGATCCTGCAGAGGGCAGAGTTTGTAGAGGGGAGGACTTCAGCACTCATGTGACAGCACATAGTGTCTGCCTTCTGAAGTTTCCATTTTATCTGAGGAAAATAATCTCTTGTCATCTGGAGTTCCTTCCTAGCCTGGCTCCAAAGGCCATTTTATAGCTAATAACTTAATTAAACACGTAAAACATAGGCTGCCTACATACATCGACAAGGCTACCTACATACATCGACCCAAAGAGTACGGCTACAAATGTAATCACTCCTATTATCTGCCTGAATGACTCATACGTCCTTACTCAGAGACACTAAACCTTGGTCCTCTCTTAAGTGGTGGAAAGTGGTATCTGGGCTGTACTTGTTCAGACTGGAGTTGAGTTCACATCATTGTAAGCTCCTGTATGCAAAATAATTCCTATAGGGAGAAAACAAAATGTTGTGGAGAAGGGTAGAGCAGTCCGTGTATGAAGGGTATTAGTTGACACTGGAAAAAATTAAACATGTGAGCCTTGATATGAATTAGTTCAGCCCAGACAGGTTCACCAGGTCGGTGAGAACTAGGATGTAAGTCTCTGAACTCTGGTCACTGAAGTCAGACAAGGAGGCAAGCTGTTAAACAGGGTTAACTTGATAACAGGTTTGTTGCAGACTTCCTACTTTTGAAGGCCCAAGAAGAAATACTCGGCAGGGTGCAAATAAAAGCTGGCTGTTCCCTCAGTTTGACCTTTATTGTCCACCCACCCATCCCCAAGCAAAGTAATTAGATCAAATCCTAAACTGGCAATGGTTTGGTAATTTGCAAGGATATCAAATGCACATTTTGAATGGTGTTTTAAGAACTCCTTAAAAGGTTTCTTGTCATTCCGTATCAAACCATGTAAAATAGTTGCAATGAAACTCAACCCTTAGTGGGGGAGATGATTGTGTGCATGTTAATACTAGAGAAGAAAAAAGGAAGACAGAGCATCAGTAGTCCTCTTTTCTGCAGGGGACAACAGCCAGAATGTTCTTAAAACAGGAGAAAATGGAAAACTTCCAGAAGTCCCTCTGGTATTTTATGCAGAATACACACACAGAGAGACACACACACCCTGCCCAGTAGGAAAAAAAACAGATTCTGGGACTTAATGTTTCAATTTGGCACAGGTCCTCACCAAGTTTGAGCATAAAGATGAAAAACATCCTTCCAGAAGCTGTTTACTGAGGGGTAGTTTATTGAAGCAAATGCTGTAAATATCTGGGTTGCACCATTAATAAACCACCACCAAGCTTTCAGTAATACCCAAATATTAGAAGGCAGCATTAAGACTTCAGTTCCAACCAACCTTGATGCAATGATGCAATGAGCCCCCCCGCCCCCGGGATCAAACCAGGAAATCAAAGAAGTAGAATAAGAATGCAGAGTGAGGGCTACAGGTACCCAGCCAAGGGTTCCAGGCCTACGAGCTCTAGGCAGCCAATAATGCAAAAGGGCAATCCAAAAGTGAACAGTAGAAGGAACAAATGATGTGATCCAAAATGGGTTCTTCACAGCAGTCTAAACACAGGCAGTTTGCAATCAGCCAAAGTACAGCATACCAGAGCATGCTATGATTAATCACATTTCTGGATCAGATTTTGGATCAAGTTACAGGGCAAGCAGCTTGACTATGAAACACAAGATTCTCTTTCCCAACTTGTGGTGAGGAAGAGAGTGAGTTAAGCATGACTTCTGATTGGCTGAAAGAACTGAGGGGACAGGTCAGGAACCTGGGGGATATTTTCAAATGAGGGCATGGGGAAAAGGTTTGTTTGGGGTAGTCTTCAACAGATGGATTGATTGACTTAAAAAGTTCTAGCCCTGTATACTGATTCTTATGAAGTAATGTCGGAGTTTTTAATAAAAAGTATTTTTAAAAAAAATTCTAGCCCATTTTTCTTCCCAAGGACATGAAATAGCTTACAATTTAAAAAAAAAAAACAGAAACGTATAGACAACCAAACTGAAGCTTATGAACTAGAACTAACATCAAGCTGAAAATAGAAGTGATGGTCATAGACCAAATTGGTTGATCTAATTACATTTTAAAATACGTTTTTACAATCCAGCCTTGCAGCAGCACTGAAAAGTAATCAAAGTAATGGCCTTCCTTGCATGTCTATTTAACAACATCTCTGCCATCACTCACACACACACACACACACAATTCCTAGCTTTGGCAACAAAATCCAAACCTGCCTCCTTAGTTGGCAGAGTGTAACTCTTGCTGGGAGACAAATATATAGAGAAGAGGCAGTCTTAAGGGTATGAAGGTCCAGGTAATGCAGAGCTTTAAAGTATGAACTAACAGCTTGCATTGTACTCAAAAACAGGTAGCTTATGGAATGATCTCAAAATAGGTCAAATGTGCAATTTTTGAATGTTTTAAACAAGTGATTTATCCACAGCAGTTTGCACCTACTGAATTCTCTGAGCAGTCTTCAAAGGGCTCCCCATGTTCAATACACTACAACAGTCTAGTCTTGAGGTTACTGTGACATGGATCATTGTGGCTAGATAAGGAAGGACATGAAATTCTTAGTAAACAGATTCCTCGGGAAAACATAGTATGTTTGACTGCTGTGATCACACATGAGCCTTAGATCATCTCACTTCACCACTGACCTAACGATACCACTGTCAAAAGGCAGTACCTATGGTGGTTGAGTTTCACTTCTTTCTTTCTTACAAGCCACTTTTGCATCCATGCAATCAGCGAGATCAGTTCTCACCCAGGGTCACAGATGGTTGAATCAAATAATGTAGCAATATGGGGAATACTATGACTTTCATAAGACTGTGCAAAAATGTGCCATATGCATGAAATAACCTTAGTGATTTCATGAATTTAAACGAACAGCAAATGGTATGACAGTTTTTAAAAGACAGTGTCAGTATATTATCACTGGCAGGGTGATTGCTTACTGTACTGTATTGTTGAATATGTGAGATGTATCCTAGCAAACATGCTTCAGCTGCTTATATGTGGCCAAACTACTTGGCTAAAAAACCCCAGATCATAGCTAACGAACAGAACATGAGCTGAACTGGCAGATGTTTGATGGTCTTTAATCCAGGTTAGCTGAGTTCAAGTATGCTTTTAATTCACAACCCAAATGCAAATGAAAAAGAAGCATTCTTGGCTACTTTACTAAGGTTGTTTCTGCACGGTCCAAATATCCCTGGTTGAACGAGGAAATTATCCCTGTTTGGTCAAGAAGTTTGCACAGTTCCCAGTCCTAAAGTGAGTTTGTCCCTCATATTTCCCTCATCCCAGGATTTGCAAAAATTGCCAGTCTGGCAATTATTTTCAAAAATCACGCATTGAACTACCTTGCAAGCACAATGGGAGCAGAACCAATTTATTTTTCCCGCCCAGCCACCTGACCTCCCCACCCCGCTGCCTGCCTCCCTGATCTCTGCACCTGATGTCATGTCAGTTTTCAACTCTGCTGAGTTGCTGACCATTGCAGCCCACCCTTCCCAAAACTTTCCCCCAAGCATGTTTTCTGCTCACGGTATTGACCAGATGCCATTTTGTCTGGGTTAATAAGGAATGGAGTCCCAAAATGTCCCTGTTTTCTTTTCTGTACATGTATTGTTGCTCGGAGTGCATAGGTAGGGAGATGTGCACTTTGGACTGAATGTTAGTGGGCATATTACCGGGGGGGGGGGGTGCCTTATTTTCCACATAAATATGAGAACATGAGTGGGAATGTGATATGATGCTGTGCCCCATTGTTTTTTGCAGCCGCTTGCCATGTTGAGGCCTGCACTGGGCCCTATCCAGAACTGGGAAAAGGGGGGGTCATTTTCCCCCACTGCTGCCCCCAAAACAACAGCCAATCAGAACATGGGACACTGGGAATGTTTGCGCCTGTGTGGATACACTTGCAGTGTCAATACAAAAGACCCAGGCTCATGCGAAACAAACTGGAGTGTTTCCTCCTCGTCTTCACTTGATTCCTTCACAGAAAAGGGCAGCCATACGAAGGGAGAAACTGGGATAAAATAGACTCGGGTTGTAAAATACCAATTGTAACCCAGTATAATTGTGCCATGCAAAAACAACCTAACTTGCTTTTGCAGTAGAAATACCTCAAACCGCCCCTCCCCCCATTGCAAGTCCAGCGAGAGACTTTCTTTCCCGGGCTCCAGCTGGCTTGCTTCCCTCCCTTCCCGCCCCCCTTGGATGGGCAAACTGGAAACTCCAAGCCAGAAGAGCCGAGAGATCACTTGGGATCCCTTTGTGCCTCCGCGGCTGCTGCAGTCACCCCTGGAGGGACCAGACGGGTGGTCTCCATCGCTGCCCAACTTTTGGGGGCGGGGTGGGGGCACCTGCGCTGCTGCTCCAGCCCAGGGCCACTGCTGCTCCCAGCCATGACTTTACGATTGTCTGCGGCGACTGGATACTGCCAGGCGGGCATTTAACACCAGTCACCTAGCAACAGCCAATCCGCGCCCGTGCTCTCCATTACAGTCTCTCTCTCTATGTCTGTCCCTCGTCCGCAGTTCCGCTGCCACCCCCTCCTCCTTCCCTTGCTTCCCCAGGCAGTGGAGACGCCTCTCATATAACTCGTGCTGAAAAGGGAGGGGGAATAGCAAAACAAAACAATTTTTTTTAAAAAAAAAGAAGAAAAGGAAAAGAAAGAGAGGGAAGAGAGACAGCAGGAGATATAGGGTGTAAGTCTGTGGTCGGGAACATTATCCTTCCTCCCCAGCAGGGTTATCAGCCCCCCACCCCCCGCCACCGCCTTTGTACCCTCCTAGCTTACGGAATCAGTTTCTAAAATCTAGGATTTTTACCTTTTTTTCTCTTTTTTTCTTTTTTGTATACAATAAAGTTATTTGTGTCTACAGTTCCTCCCTCTCTCTCTTATTTTCTTTCTTAATATTTTGGGGTACCCCTACTGAGATCCAGCCTCGTGTGCAGAGACTACAAGATCTGGAACCCTTTTAAAGCTAATTTCCCCTTCTCTGGGTCCAGTTTAAGTAACAGTGGTGAACTATATATGTGCCATACTTGGTACACAATTCAGAAATAAACATGAGAAAATGGAGAATGGCTAATGTATTTCCACTCTGGAAATGAGATTAGGTCATTCAGAATTCCAAAAATGAAGCCACAAAGATTGTAGGATGGTTCACTGCAAATTTTCAAAAGCCAAAGGCAACTTCATATTAGAATTAACCAGCCTATTACAAACCAGTGAGCATGTTTTCATCAGGGATCAGAGAACTCTTCAAAGGCTGGATGTTTAGTGCAAAATGCAAAAATAGGGGAGGACAAGAAAAAGCATTTCTAGACGTGGTATTTCCCCAAATAGTTTGTGACTGCAGGTAACCACATAGATCCAAGAAGAAATCCAAAAAGAACAATTGTGTAGTGCCTTATGTTATAATAAACAGAAATATCACAAAACATTGAGTAAGTTTTCAAGTTCTCCAGAATGCTTCACCAGACTAAATGTTATGTTGTTTTTGGGCACATTATTGAATTGTAATAAGCGAGCAATTCAGATTATCAGGAGCAATTCAGATTATCAGGAAATTTCCACACATCCTTTTTAGTATTCAGTTGTAATCGTCCTGTGAAAACAGATAGGGCGGACCTCCTAATGATGGGATTTCACTGAAACAAATGGATGATGATGACATTTACCTAAGTACATAAATATTGCCATGCCAGAAGCTTAGTGGGAAGGTCTCCCCCCAAAAAAATCACCATCTGGCAACCATGGCAACATCCCCCACCAGTTTGAAATGCTGTGGACATCTGTTGAGGTAGAGTGTGGAGAGTGCATGTGATGGATGAACTCACAGAAAAGCAAAGCAGATCAGGAAACTGCCCATGGAGATAAGGGAGAGGAAGACTTCAAGGATTCTGTTTCAGTAGATTAAGGGACTTGGTGAAAGTTGATGAGCAAGGGTCAAAAACCTGGTGAAGGGCATCAGTCAGATAAGGAGGTAATTCCAAGTTTCCATTTCATCATTTCAGTGCCTGTTGAAGTGGATGTTAAAAATACCATGACTCTATTTCAAAATGATAGCACAACTGACATTTGTCTTGGTATTGTAGAGGACTTTTCAATAATATATTTTTAATTGAATTGAATTTTTAAATTGTTGATAACTGTGTTGCATTGCTTTTATTGGTTGAATATTTTTATATTTTGAAAAAAATTAACTCTTATTTATTGTATTTTGATTGTTTTGTATTTGTTATAAACCCCCCAGAGAGCTTTGGCTAAGGGTGGTTTGGAAGTGAGGAGGAGGAGGAGGAGGAGGAGGAGGAGGAGGAGGAGGAGGAGGAGGAGGAGAAGAAGAGGAAGAGGAAGAGGAAGAGGAAGAGGAAGAGGAAGAGGAAGAGGAAGAGGAAGAAGGAGGAGGAGGAGGAGGAGGAGGAGGAGGAGGAGGAGGAGGAGGAGGAGGAGAAACATGCACTGGCCGATTATGTGAATGAAAGTCAAGAACAGGCACTGATTGAAGTGAAGAACAGGAATTTACTGAAAGTCTAACAAACCAAACAGCAATACAGAAAAAAATATGATTAAAATGAAGACTGAAAGCTGGCCTCAACAAAGCACTGCACAGCCAGTTTCTGAAGAAGATCAAGGACAAGGTGGACAATGAAAAGATCTGGATGTAGTTAACAACTGGAACTCTGAAAAAGGAAACTGAATCACTAATTTTAGCTGCTCAAGAGCAGGCCATTAGGACAAACAAGACCAAGGCCAGAATGAAATCCTCAGATGATGCAAAGTGAAGATTGTTATCATAACATTACTCCTTCCTATGCTGTGAAGGTCTGCTTATGCTTTGAGCCCTACAGAATTTATTTATGAGGCAATTCCTTCCTAAGCTAGCATGGTTTCTTTCTTTTGGAGAGAAAATACTAGTGGTAGAGAATCTGCAGTGCTGGCTTCTACCATGTGATCTGGGTCATCTGGTGTTCCTTTTGCTGCAAGAGAGGGAACAGGAGGAAGTAATTCCTGACCCATATCTAATAATAACAGCAGTTGGGTTCCAGCAGTGATTTGAGTGAGTGTCAGGGTCAAGGAAGAATTGGCCACACTTTGACATCTTGAAAGATGGAGCCTGAAGTGCATCAATGAGGACAGGCTGCCTTGCTAATCAAGCAAAGACAGAAGACCCAGCCTTTATTCTATACCAGGCTTGGTCAATCAAAATTATCTTTATGCCTACTAACCCTTAATGTAGTACAGATCATTTCAGTTTGGAGCTGCTGTTGGATTCCACATTGCTTATGGACTGTAGTTTGCAATAGCCTCTATTCACTTTAATTGATATGTCAGTTGTAAAAGGTTGTCTGTTTTGAAAAAAATGATGATCTTTCCAGAGTTCTCCATCTGTCAGTAACATCTCAGCTGCACTGAATTAGTGCACTGAAGACAGTGAGCTAGATTTGAAGAGTTTCAAGAGCCTTCAATCAGTCCAGAATACACTGCTCCAGTTGCTAACTGGTGCTTTGTACAATTAGTACATTTCTTCGTGGCTTCACTGGCAGCGTTTTGGAGGAGCATTCAAAGAGTTGGTGTTGACTTTCAGCCTACTAAATAGACTGGAACCCGAGTGAAAGACAGTCTTCTCGCATACAAACTTGCCCATCAGTTAAGTTCCTGTTTGGATCCCGTTCTCCACGTGCTTCTGATTTTGTCAGTTAGGCAGGTTTCTACTAGAGAGAGAACCTCCTCTGTCATCTAAAGAAAGTCAGTCGGTCTACGGGGGAATTAATACTTTTTCTCTGCAACCCCTTGGTCCTCCTTATTTCCTAATTGTATGTAAGTCAAGACTCCATTTAAGTGGTCTGTTTAAACATTTACTGATGTGTTTAGCTGTTATGATTCAATAACATTTTATGGATTTTTTAAAAAACCTTAAGAGTCATCTTGAATGTGCAGGGGCTAGAAAGGCAGCATATAAATCATTGAAACTAAAGAACACAAATCAATAGAACAAGTCAAAATCAGTTAAAAAAGAATGTCAGTTAATCGTGTGCCACCTTCATTGGGTCTTATTTGGTCACATTGGTTTGAATAGGGATTAGAATCTGCATCATGGGTGGTCTCTCTATTAAAGCTATTGTTGACTCTTCAATTTTTTAATTCCAAGGATAAGTTTTATTATGTGTGCATGGTTCATTTCTCTGAACAAAGGTAATTTCCAAGTACAAGTAGAATTTGGCCACCTATTTCTTGACATCATGTCCTATTTTTGTGTGATTTATTAGGCCTGAGCATCTAAATCTGGTTTTCTTTAAAAGCCAACAAAGTACAAGACCAGTATTTCTCAAAATATACTGCCAAACTCATACATTTGGATTCACTTAACAAGTCACAATATTTAAAGGAAAAACATTTTGATCCTTTTAGTCAGTCATAATTCCTAAAGTAAATGAACTGTAGGCTTAAATTGGTGTACACACCTCTTGCATACAGTGTAACATTATTTAGTTTTACAACTATTCCAGTAGACTACTGCATAGATCTAAATAGTGCAACTTGGTGTGGCAGAGTATACTGACAAAATCTAGGCACCTTCTTTCCTACTGTCTGTCTAAAGCAGACACAGTCCCCGACATAGGTCCTTTCGGCACAACACAAATAAAGTATTGAGGTCAGAAAATAAAACATTTCCTGGAGGAGTTCCATACAGTATTTCCCCAAAAATGTTCTGCAAATCATCACTTCCAGCCACAAAACATTTTATTTGAATTGTTTAAACTAGCAATCTTTTTTCCTAAAACATTTTTTAAAGTTTGCTGCTTGCTGTGTGAAGATCAAGAAAAGTTTTATTTCTCCCACCCAATTTTGAAGCTCTCACTTTCATTTCTCTGCCACCCACCATTTTAAGCGTTCCTATTCGAATGTCCCAGACATTAAAAGAAAAGGTTAAAGTATAAGGATACGATTTTGGTAAGCTGTTTACAATTGCCGGAATACTACAGAATACCTCACCTGCTGAATAATAATGATTTGCTATTCTGTGAGACTATTGCAAATTTTCTTTTAGAGATACTGAAAGTGTAATAGCCTTTTTAAAAAAAATTGTACATATACCATATATTTTTGTAGCTTTTGTGTGCTGTGGGCTTTGTTTTTACCTTTAAGTGCCAATAAAGGTTTGTTGTTGTTGTAATAAATCAATAAAATGCATGCTCTTCTCCAAAAGAAGACAATGACTCTTTCCACATAAATCCCCTAAAACGTTTATAAAATGTTTTCAGCCCCACCCCCTTTTTGGTCTGCATGCATGCCCTGGAAATGATTCCTGGCTGCCATTATGTGACCCCCACCCTCCATTTTTTTTAGTTCTGTGTTGAATCGATGCTTCAATGCTTCACAGCTTCATGCTGCATTCTATACTCCTCGTATACCCGATGCTTCAAAGATTGCCTCGCTAAAAACAAGAAAAGAAAAGAAAAGCGGCAAATAAGCAGAGGAGGAGGAACTGAGTGTGCTCAGAAAATGGCACTGAGGGGGCAATTCAGGGAAGCAGAGAAGTATGGGAAACATAGTCAATTCGATTGCACAGGAACTGAAGACATTTTTCAAAAGGTTTCAGCCACAGAAACATTTTAAAGGGAATTCATTTAAAACATTTTGAGGTTGGAAATAAAAACATTTTGAGGTAAAAACAAACTTTCCATGGAGGAAACATTTTATTTCCTGCCTGAAAAATTGTGCGGAAAGGGTCAGTAATATGCAAATATCAAAATGATTTCTCAAACAAGGAAGAAAATGAACTGCTTCCACCATTTAGATTGGTACCAGCACTTACAGATTTAACATCTGCTTCATGGCACACTATGCTATGCACAAGGGCTGTTATTTTCGCATGCAGCACTTCAGCTACCCTAATACAGAAGCCTTCCTCATAGAGGCTCACTGTTAGAATGTGCATTAAGTATATTACTAATGTCTCACATAAGAGCCACAAGAAGCCCATTGTGTAAAACTCTTTCATAATGATGCGTTTTAACCAGAGCAAAGAGAAGCACCCTGTTAAATTCAAATGGTTTCCACATGGATAGCAATTAGCAGAACCACAAGCGATTATAACTTCATGTGTTCTCCGGAAGATACTGTTTCTCTGCTAACCTACACAATGTTTCATTCTTGAAAGAGAGAAGTCAAAACTACTGAGTTACTTAATAGTCACAGGAAAAGAAAAAGAGGTATTACAAAATTCCAAACATTTAAGTAACCTCCGTAATGGGTCACTTGCCAGCTCACTGCTCACATATCAGACTTCTCCATGCTCCTGTTAAAATGAACGTGGGTCATTTTTCTAAGCTCTAACTGGCCCTTTGTGTTTGTCTCTGCAACAGAGTATAGGAACGGCAAAGAAAGAAGTACCCAATTGCTCCAGGGAGCCATAAATTACTACAGTGTATTAAAAAGAAAGAAAAAGAAACCATAGCTAAAGCTCTTACAATCCATCTCCAAGAGTTTTCTTCCATTACTAAGTAATGGAATGATGGATCAAATGACCATCCGTAGCTATCAAAACCTCCTTGTTTCCCCTCCTGATTGTCCCTCTAAACCTGCCCCCACAGCATTTCTATTTATGCATCCAACTTGGTCACATTTGGTTTGCATGAAAAACAAATGACTTTTCGTACGCTATTTTCTTGCAAAAGAATACGGCAAGGCCTAGCTTAGGCCCATTCTGCATGGGCCATTTAAAGCGGGCCATAGCTGCTTTCTAACCCATTTTGCACAGTTCCCACCTCTAAAACAAGTCAGGACCGTGGTTTAGCAGCCAAGCTGGGTATTACAAAAACCACTGAAAACGTGATTATTTTTATAAAACCCAGCAGCAAGCCAGCGCTGTGCAAAGGGTCTGGCAGGAGGCGGGTTCAGTAAGCTCGCCTCCACCAATGGTGGCCTCACCAGCGGCAGCCATGCTGGAAAGGGAGAACCCACTTGGCAGCCATTGGGTCAGCTGCCCTGTGGATAAGCTGCTGGGTGGCCCCCTTTCTTTCTTTTCTTTTTTTTACATGTCGTCCCAGCATTGCTACACAAGGGTGCTTCTTTTCATGAGCGGTGGACTGCAACTGAGTTGGCAGCATGGAGTGAGGGCTCCTGGAGAGGACTCTCGGCTACTGGATGGCCCGAATGTCCAGGCTGGATAGGGGCTCTGGGCCCGGGAGGCGGTGTCTGATCTGGTTCTGGCAGCGCCCACCTGTCAACCCCTCCCCCCAGCCACTAGGGAGGTCTCCGGGTCTGGGAGGATTGTCTTGCGGGGAGTGACCAGGAAGTTTGAAAGACCTTGGATGGTGCTTGGGACTTGGGAGGTGTCTTTGGGGAGATATATTGGTTCGGGAAGGAGCCTGGTCATTGTGGTAAGACCCTAGGGCTGTGGTGGTGAACCTTTGGCACTCCAGATGTTATGGACTACAATTCCCATCAGCCCCTGCCCAATTCCCAATTGGCCATGCTGGCAGGGGCTGATGGGAATTGTAGTCCATAACATCTGGAGTGCAAAAGGTTTGCCACCACTGCCCTAGGGAGTCCCTGTCCCATGCATGACCTTTACCAAGGCAGGTGATGGAAGGGCGCCAGAGCATGGGGTTGCCTGGAGGAGCTAAGGATACTTCTGAATTCTCTCTGGAGGGGAAGTCTTCTTAAAGCACAGTGTTCTAATCTGACTGGATCCAATGTAAGGATTTAGGGGAGACTGTTAGAATCAAAGTGATAAAGAAATAAAGGGTTGTTTTGGAAATACAAGTCTGAGTACCTATGAGTGGGCTGAGGGGTAACAATCAAAGACTGAGGAGGAGAAAGAGGCAATGGTCAATACAGGCGACAACAAGAACACAAACTAGAACTATTATTGAGGGAGGCAGAGAGAAAGGGCCACGTTGTTGCAATGTTAAGAGAAACAATATTCTTCCTTTCTGCATTTTATCTCATTTTTCTCAAAATGGTCTACAAAGAAACACAGAAGTATAATATAAACAAACAACAATTCACAGTATATTTCACAGTACAAATTTACTCCAGTTCCTGGGCCAGTCCTGAATCCATTACCCTGTTTATTCTTTACACTGCATGGACTAAGGGGCCAAGAACCAAGAACTCTTTGGCTTGTGCATCTGGTCACCCTGAAGTCTCAGCACCTGCAAACAAAAAGGGAAATTGAAGCTCAGCCTACATCTGGACCACTTAGCAGATTCCACTCACCAATATGACTTAGCTTGGCAACAGATTCTGCCTGTGGGCAGAAGCAGTGGTGGCATTAAAATAATTTAACAACCGGTTCTAGTGGTGAGATTCAGATAATTTATTTAACAACTGGTTGTTTACAAGCACCATTTTAATAACTGATTCTTCCAAAGTGGTGTGAACCTGCTGAATCCCCACCATTGGGCAGAAGAGAAGAGTCAAAGGCAATGCCAGATCTTTATGCCTGTTCTCCATGGTAGATGGTGAGGTTCCTGATGGATACAGAAAGACATAAGCCCCTCCCGCACACGCAAAATAATGCGTTTTCAAACCACTTTCACAACTGTTTGCAAGTGGATTTTGCCATTCCGCACAGCTTCAAAGAGCATTGAAAGCAGTTTGAAAGTGCATTATTCTGCATGTGTGGAATGAGCCATAGGGAGAAAAGATCTTAAGAAGAAAGATGACACTTCAGTCTCTTCTGTTGTTTGTTCTGAATAACTGGCATTCAGGAGCCATTTTGCTTATGCAGAAGCAATACAGTCATAAATCACTGTAGTTCTATATTGTGAGTTGAACATTACAGATATGTTCTGCTGATAGAGGCTCCTACTGATAGAGGAAGCTCCTTATGCCAAGGAAATTAACATCATTTAGCAGAAAGTATCCACAGGATCAAACCCCATGTTTTTGTTTCCTAGCCGACCCGTATCTCCCCTCCCCCCATGTTGCTGGTTTAAAATAAACCCTAAACTTTCTTTATGTCTGGAGAATTTATCATAAAGTGATACTGTGTTGCCTTGTGCCAAATCCTGGTCTCTCCTGATTATTGTAAACCCAAACTATTTTCAAGTCTGCATGATGAGGGGCAAAAAAAATTCCGTCTTGGTGCTGGGTTTATCTGGGGAGCAAGAACTGGTAATTAGATATGACTAAACATCTGCAATAAAAATGTTTATGTGCCAGTTTTCATTAGAATTGTTTTTAAGCATTATTTATATTACACGCCAACTTCTTCATTAAAAAGGACTCTTGCCATGGATTGGGGAGAATGTGTGATTGTGGATTAGAAGAAAAATTAAAATCTAAAAACCAGTGGGATTTCTGGAGAGATATATTTGAAGTGATATATACTGCCTCAACGCATACTTTTCAGTGAATATATGAAAACTTGTATATTAATTTGGGCTACATTCAATATTCTCCAATTGTGAGTTTCAGGCAAAAAATAGTGTTTGGGTGTGTGTGAAATATTTTCTGAAATACTTGCTGAAGATAGTCATCTTTTCCACTCTGTGCCATAGCGACTCCTGGCTATTGCTGTGATGCTTCATCCCACCCCATCCAGTTAATGCTTCTTTCTTCCTTCTGCGATTAGTTGAGAGGAACAGTGGCATGGTATAGCTTGATCTTGGCACGTCTCAGAAACTAACCAGAGTTGGCACTTGGATGAAGAAAATCAAAAAAGACTGAAGAGGAAGGCAATTCCAAACCACCTCTCCTCCTCACTCGTCTTGAAAGCCCCTTGCTGGGGTCATCACAAGTCGTCTACAGCTTGATGGCACTCAACACAAAAATTAATTAAATTATTGTTTCCAGCCAGTTGGAGAATGGATGATGCCACAATGCCACAATACTACGTAACAAATTTGAGTCTGATTATATCACTGTATTTATATGATATTCACTATACTGTTCACTTCCTGCCTGTACATGTATACACCTGATTGTAGAAAGAGACATGTGTTTACAAATGTAACTGGGGACCATTACCTGTATAAATGTGCAGTTCACATGTTCAGCTGCACATGTCTTGAATATAATGTGTGAATTACTCAAACCACGTACATACTGCATACAGGTTGTGCATGTATTTATTTTAACCAGTGATGCAATGTTTAGAGTGCTGGGCTACTCCTGGGGAGACCCAGATTTAAAACCTTGCTTGCCCACCAATGGGGTCTTTTAGCCAATGTTAAAATGGAGGAAGGGAGAATGACATATGCTACCTTAAACTCTTTGGAGGAAGGGTGAGTTTAAAAATTAGTCAATTAGGGAGCAAGAACAAGGGTGATCAGTGTAAACGAGTAGGTAAGAATTCTTTTTCCTGATCTGGATGGCCTGGGCTAGCCCAATTACATCAGATCTCACAAGTTTGGCAGGGATTGCCCTGGTTAGTATTTAGATGGGGGAACTACCAAGGAGGCTCATGGTTGGTACACAGAGGCCCCTTCCACACATGCAGAATAATGCATTTTCAATCCACTTTGCAGGTGGATTTTACTGTGCAAAATAGCAAAATCCACTTACCAACAATTGTGAAAGTGAACTGAAAGTGCAATATTCTGCATGTGTGGAAGGGGCCAGAAGGAAACAAAACTCCAAGAGCCAACTGTGACCAAGTTTTTTTAGAGGACTGAAATCTCAACAGCAAAGGAACTACTTCGGGATATTGTCAAAAATTATTAAAACTGTGAGAAACTCGAGCAGAAATCAGTTTTGCACCCATTTCATAATTTATGGCATTTGTTAACCTATTTTTCATTCCATAAGCAAGGCAGGCACACCACTGAGCCTGACCTGAGATGAAAAGAAGAGAAGAATGAGGATTGAGGGAAATCGAGAAAGCTCAGTGTTTGTAAAATTGTATGGACTTCTGCCAGCTGGGAATGTGGCTTCACCCTGAGTTGATCCATATGACATAGGATTCATTTTAAGGGAAAGAAATGTGAATCCTGCATATGGGCAGAAACTTCTTAGATGACACGAATGCTTGATTATACATGGTTATGGTATGGGAAATGATCCCATAACCATTCCCACAAGGAGGCATCTTTGCTGAAAGCCTCCTAAAACTCAGGGTGAGTTTTTTTATTTCTGACTGCTTATGACATCAGCTCACAAAAATCCCAGGCAAAAAAACCGGCAATAGGAGACACTGGTGAGGTTCTCAAGAATTGCCATCAAAAATTGAATTTAACGTGAGAAAATTACTCATTTGCACACCAGCCGAGCACCTTGCTGATTTGTTCCCAGTTCAGATCAGATGACATGCTGATGAGCTGTGCACCTGCGCAGTCTGTGACATTCATCCTGGGCAGATGCCCAAGTAGCCACATTTTCAGGCTTTTTGGTTTCATAGGCACGGGCAGCTTGCTCTGTAGGAAATAAGCTCAATTTGTAACATAGGCTGCAGTCAGCCAAGGGAGTCAGCTATAGGAGTCATTATGATATAGGACAAGAGTCAAGATGTTGCCTATGGGATGCTGGGTCTACCTTCTCAGCAAAACAACTACAATTCCCACAATACAATGTGGTCTACAGGTTAAAGAGTTGGACTAGGATCCCCACTCTGCCATAGCAGCTTGCTGGGTGACCCTGGGCCAATCATACACTCTCAGCCTAACTGTGCAATCCAAAGCAGGGGGCAAAGCAGCATTAGAAGCAGCAGAGGTGTTCTGCTGGCGCCCTGCAAAGCAGCATGAACCCCAACATCAAGGGACTTACTCTAGCGGTGAGCCACTGGGGCACAGGATCTAGGAAGTGTTTCTCAACTCCATTCATTCATTCATTCGATTTATACCCCGCCCTCCCCTGAAGGGCTCAGGGCGGCTTAACAACAGACAAATCAAACAGCAGACAGCATCGATCATAACATACCAAAAGTAAACAATATTTCAAGACATAATAGCTGATAGCAAATAGCAATAACATCTTAACAACAAGAAGCGGCACAGTAAACATCTCTGACAATTTGCTAATCATTCCTGAGTCGCAGGAGACTGCACTGGCTTTCCAGGGGGCATTCTTGGGGGAAAGTCCCAAAGGACTTTCAGCCTGGGAACACTATCTACACTGGCAGCCAACTTATACCACCAAAAAGTGTGGCGTAAGTAAGTTTTTTTTATTCCCAACACAAAACATGCTGGCAAAATTGTCCAGATCATGACATTTAACCTGTCTTTGCCATTAATGAACACTGAGTAAGGGACACTTCATAGCGGCAAGTGTGTCAATATGATACGTATGAAAGTATAGCTGTGAAATGTCCAACTTTGATGTACTTTAGTTGCAAATAGCAGATGGAGGGAAGCTGCAAAGCAATATGAAAAGGCAGATGTGCAGCTGGTTTTTCTTTTCTGCAAGACTGAACACAAGCAGACATTTTACTCTGATTCTATGATAGGAATGCCAACCTCCAGGTGGTGACTGGAGATCTCCCACTGTTAGGACTGATCTCCAGGTGACAGAAATCAGTTCACCTAGAGCAGGGGTCAGCAACCTTTACCACCCAAAGAGACAAAGAGCCATTTGGACCTGTTTTCCACGGCCCCGAAGATCTACCGAGCTCCGTGCGGCCCCTCCACTCACCTTTCCTGGAGGGACATGCCCATGCTACCCTCCGACCTCCAGGCCACGTGGAGCCGCAGTATAAGGCTGAAAGAGCCCCATGCGGCTCCAGAGCCACGGGTTGCAGACCCCTGACCTAGAGAAAGTGGTTGCTTTAGAAAGTAGACTTTATATCATTATGTTCCACAAGTCCCTCCCTTGCAACATGGTGTAGTGGTTAAGAGCAGGAGGACTCTAGTCTGGAGAGCCAGATTTGCTTCCCCACTCCTCCACATGAAGTCTTGAGCTGGTCACAGTTCTCTCAGAACTCTCTCAGCCCCACCTATCTCACAAAGTGTCTGTTGTGGGGAAAGGTAGAGAAGGAATTGGTAAGTCGCTTTGAGACTCCTTATGGTTAAGAAAAGCAGGATAGAAACTAAACTCTGCTTCTGCTTTCCCAAACTCTGCCCTCCTCAGGCTCCTCCTCCCCGCCCCCCAAAAATTATTCCAGTATTTCCTTTTTTTAAAATAAACTTTATTGAAAATTTAAAAGAAGTTACAAAATTAAAAAATAGAGATATAAGGGTAGAGAGTCCAAGAAATATTGCTATACAGATTTAGTCTTATTTTATACATTTTCTCTCTGTATAAACTTCATTTTCATTAACCTTATGGTCAATTTTTAATACAGAACAAAAGTCATCATACAGTACAAACCGAATGGAGAGAAAATATATACGTTTTAAATATTTATCGAACAGGTAGTGTTATTAGAGAGAGAGAGAAAGTGGGGGGAGGAAGGAAGAAGAAGAGGGGGTACGAAAGGAGGAAAGAGGGGGGAAAGGAAAACAAAAAAACTTATATCAACTTCTCCTTCAACAATAGATCTATGATCTATTAGTGTTTCAGTTACTATAAATTATGAAGCTAACTTTAATTATCATTTTCTCTTGGATGTCAATAATTATCATCCTTATCATTCGTCTAAAGAAAGAAAAAGAACTCAACCTCCTTAACCTATATACATTTGTCTATTATCCTGTACTCTTGTTGAGGTTCTAATATAACCATTTGTAATTATATATCATTCCAGAGAAATATTGATATTGTACATTATGCTTATTTTCTACAAAGTTTTCTTTGATGGTGATTGATCCTAATAGTCCACAGGGATATTAGTGACTTCTGACTTCTTTGTAATATAATCTGTCGAAGGCTGCCAGTTTTCGATGTATGTTTCCACAGGCAGGAGCTTTATCTGGTGCGCTTGTTTATCCATCTTGTAAAGGTATTCCAGTATTTTCCATCCAGAGCAGGTAACCCAGAACTGGATCATTTGTGCTGTTTTATACTTTTTATATAGCTTTTTAATGTTTGTTAAACTTTTAATTATTTAATTTTTTCTGAATTTTATCATGTTTTACTTTGTGAGACACCTCCAGGAGGCAGCATAGAAATTTTTGATACAAGTAAATGATGGATTGTATGTAGGGCTGCCCCTAAATACAGTTTAGAAACGAACTGGACTGACCTGTCTGCTCTCATTTATTAAATGGTGTAAATTATTTTACTTATATTTTATATTCCCTGAAAGAAGCAGATTGGCCTCAGGGCTTGATTTTGGGGATTGGTTTTTATTTATGAAGCCCTCATAACATGTATCTGAAGAACTGCCTCTCCTGATACTTAGTCATATACATCTATGTTACACTCACAATCTTTTCTAGCAACTAAGGGGATTCATCATCATCCAGTCCCAGAACATGTTTTGTAATTGTTCTTATGCTTTCAAACAGGTTCCCATTAGAAGAAAGGGAGGGGTGGCAATACTCTGTTGCTGAGTCCCGGCATTTTTTTGGAAGAGCTTTTCAAATTCCTGAGAGAAAATCAGCTCAAAGTTGTATATGAAAACCAACACTTTTTATTGTAAATAAAAATAAAATAGGCATGTGAAAATCCCTCCTCGTTGTCTGTTTTTGGAGGATCAGAAAAATATGCAAGAGCTCTGTTGAGGGTCTGTCAATATTTTTTTTATTTGGTTGGGTTATTGTGACTGCTCATTGTCTGTCTTGATGGATTGACTTTTAGCCATTAAAGGCAAAATATGAGAACAGAAAAGTTAAATTAATTCCAAAAGCTCCCATCCAGTGATTTCCAATAAACTGGCTGAAAATTTCTCTAGTAATATTAAAACCAGTCACTTTCCCAGAAAACTTGCTTATTTTGAAACCATTTTTTCCTGGGGTTTGTGGAGGGGGGGGGGTTACAAAATCTACACAAGGAGATGTACCTGTGCATCTTCAGGAGGGGTTTTCAGGAGTAGCAACCACTTGGGATAGCAGGCTTGCTACATATTCATCAACAAGTTGCCCCTGCAACCCCCATCTCTCATTCCCAAGTTGGTCTAAGCTAAGGCAAGCAATGGTTGAAGTAGGAAGGATTCCAGTCACAAATGAGGTTTAAATAGCTGTAGATGGAAGCTGCCCACCTGTTCAGTTTGTTTGGCTGTGAAGCCTTTTCCTGCAAGCCAAAACATAACTGTATTAACCCAGGCTTTCAGGTACTGATGCCATCATTTACACTTTCAGTATTCACACGGACACTGATACCCAGTTTTCTCATTTGAACTTGTGTTTGTATATGTTGGCTGTCATTTGTTCTTTTTTAAATACACATATCACTATGGCACAGAGTGCAAAGTGCCTTTAATCATTGGAGCCCTAGGGCAGTGGTAGCAGTGCTTCAGCAAAAAAAACCTTAATGAGCCTCTAGTTTAAGGTGACCAGCCGTCCCGCTTTTGGCGGGACACTCACGTTTTTCCGCAATGTGTCCCGCGTCCCGCGGGGTTTTAAAACTGTCCCGATTAGAGTCAGCCATTCTTGAGGTGGTGGTTAATCAGGCTCTTCTCTTGCTTTTTCTCTTTGTTGGCCTCTTTTGAGGAGTCCTGTGGATCTAGTGTTCAGGTTCTGGGGGTGATCCTGACAGTATTTGGGGCTTCTTCAGCACCTGTAGCTTCTTCAGAGTAGGGTTGCCAAGTCTAGCTTGGGAAATTCCTGGAGGTTTGGGTGTGAAGCCTAGAAGGGTGAAGTTTGGGAAAGGACATCAACGGGGTAAAATGCCGTAGAATTCACCTTCCAAAGCAGTCATTTTCTCCAGAAAAACTGATATCTGCAGTGTGAAGATCAGTTGTAATTTGGGGTGATCTCCAAACCCCACCTCAAGGCTGGAAGCTCTACTTCAAAGGATAGGCCAATCCTCAGGAGATCTTGCTCTCCCTCCATCCCTCCATCCCCCCCCCCAAAAAAAGAAGTCTGTTTGCAAATTGCTGCCGACATTTAGTGCCAAATGGGACTGTGAATGGCAATTGGCTCTGTGGATGCTACAATTGAAATGTCATCCAAATTTAGCTGGCTGCAGGCATTTTTTTGTCAAATGCTGCACTCATCAGTTTCCAGGCCTGGAAAATATCATGAGGAAGGGTGGAACTGCAAACTGTCTGTATTTTTCTTAAGGGTGTTAGAAACTGAATATCAGCTGCTGTTAGGCTTTGGTGAAAAAGAAAAAGTCCGTTCTCTTTCCAGTTAACACTTGCTTTACATTCAGTCTGGCTTCTGATTGATGTGTAACTAATTGTTCCTTTCTCCTTTAAATTCTGAAAAGTCAAGCAACACCTCCCTCCTCAAATGGGTAGGTCATTCTCCTCCTTCCATCAGTGAAAAGGTGTTAATAGCTATCATTCATGTGAGTGAATTATAATTCAGCCTTCTTAGCTTTTCCAAGTTTAAGGGAGGTGTCAGTTTGATGAGAGACATCCACAGCAAAGCTGTGAGATTGGTTTCTGCAGCTGTAACTGTGTTGTTTTTTTGCTTTTTGTTTTTTTGGCTGTCAAGTCACAGCTGACTGGTTGTTGTGGGTTTTCCTGGCTATGCATCTGTGGTTTGGTAATTTTTGCTCTTAATAGTTCACTCGCATCTAGGGCAGGCATCTTCAGAGACATGTCCCAGCGAGATGTGTTCCTCTGCATGGCACAGTGCAGACTGATGTTTGGTGGGATATCTGTTTTGTCTATCTCACAGGGGGGATGAGGCACATTTTCATGATTCTGGGTGGTGTTCATTTACAGTTGCATTTATTGTTGCATTTGCAATCACAACTGCATTTGCTATCACATAAGTCACAGCTGACTTATGGGCTGTCATAACAAGAGGTGTTCAAAGATGGTTTGCCACTGCCTGCCACTGCATCATGCCCCTGGTATTCTGTGAAAATCTCCCAATCCAAATACTAGTCAGGCTTCTGAGATATGTGATACATTTGTGTCACTGCAGTTTGATGTGTAGTTCCTAATAAGAGAGAGAACAGCCTCCAGGCACATTATGTGATGACAACCAAGCATATAACCCAATGGGGACTCCATAAAGCTATGTATGCAACTGTGCCTCAAAGGGAGGATGATACAAACACATCATCTTAAAAATTGTCTGGTATTGTCTTTACACATCACAGTGGTTACCGATCCCTCTTACTCTTGGAAGGTATTCAGGTACAGCCTGCAATCTGTGTCTTCCTACAAGCCTAATTAGGAATGTAAATTTATTTGTTATTTTTAAATGACGACAATGAACAATGGCCTTTTCTTTACTGTTATCACTGAAATGAGTGACAAAATAAGAACAGGGAATAGCATTAGGAAAAGGATGTTAAACTTCACCAATTCCTGGTATCTCTTCAGTTAGAGCAAACGGGATAGAAGGGAGATGGTGAGTCAGCAAATAGTAAAAGTGACAGTGATACTTTCCAGTCAACAGGACTACAGGTCTTTGATCTGCTTTCTCCTCAGTAACTGTGAGGGTGTATGGGAGCAATTGCAGTTAAGCAGAAGAAAAGATTTGGATTTATACTCCACCTTTCTCTCCTGTAAAGAGTCTCAAGGCAGTTTACAAACTCCTGTTCCCTTTCTCTCCCCACAACAGACACCTTGTGAGGTCGGTTGGCCTGAGAGAATTTCGAAGAACTGTGACTGGGCACCCAGCAGGCATCATGTGCAGGAGCAGGGAAATAAATCCAGTTCACCAGATAAGAGTCTACCGCTCATGGATAGGAACAGGAAATCAAACCCTGTTTTCCAGATTAGAGTTCACCTGCTCTTAACCAGTACACCATGCTGGTTCTCAGACTCTGGAGCCAAACTCATAGGTGTTACTCATACATGACAAATGTGTCCACAGTCCTTTTGTCTGTGCCTTTGTGTATGTTTCTCACTGCAGTACACTTGCACTTTGAGTGTAAGCCACCAGCCCTCTTCTTCTAGGGTTTATTTTCTTACCAATCCCTTGTGCTCATTGTTGGAACAGCAGTGGCGTATCTACCTAGGGACAAGGGGTACCCCTTGTCCCCGGGCGCCACTCTTCTGGTCACCTGGGGGCGCAAAATCACCCCCCCCCATGTGACTAGGAAGTCCTGCTGCCTCGACCCCGTCCGTGTCAGTCGAGGCACGCATGCAAAAATGACGAGGCAGCAGGACTTCTTGCTGCCTCCAAGCATCCTCAACCCCACCCTGGACTCCCCCCTTTCTTCCCCCCCCCCACCGACTGGGCTGCCAGCCGGCAGCCTGTAGTTTCTTCTGACCTCCCTCCGGGCAGGCCAGAAGAGACTGCAGTCCTTGCCTCGGAGACCTGCTTTTATAAGCACTGAGGCTGGGGGTGGGACTTGGGGAGCAGGAAGGGAAGTGGGCACCCTAGACCTTGCCCATGTCCATGGTGACATGGGTGGGGTCGAGGGCAGTGGGGGTGGAGCCTGGGGGAATCAGGGGGCAGAGCCAGGGTGGTGGTGGGGCAGAGCCTGGGGGCATCCTGGAGACAATTTGTCTCCGGGCGCCATTTACCCCCTGTATGCCTCGGTGGAACAGTCCAAGCCTTTGGGCCTTCATATGGCTTTTCTCAGGCTGCTAGATGCCTTGCAGTACCCATGTGCCTGCCCTGCAAGTAAGAAGAGCAATTACCTATAAAATGAGGAGGCTTTCTTTTATCTACCCAAAATGAAACAACATTTGCCTGGATGAGGGCACAGTCCTGTAAAATCTCAACCAGGTTGGTTGGAGGCAAAGAACAGCTGTATTGGGAGGGCAGCAGCTGAGTAAATGAGCTACATTTTAAAGCAGAACCTGGTTTGCATTTTTTCCCCTCACTGTATAGGTCTGTTTATAGTGGATTCAGTTTGTTTCGATGCATGATCAGCTCAAAAAGTATTAATAAAAACAATAAAAACTACCACGTACAATACCAAGACCAACAAAATAAGACTTATATGTGCCAACATTTCAAAATTCTCCCACACATTTCACAACAGCGGGGGTTAGTTATTTGAAGACTCAGCCATCTGCATTCATATTGCATGTGCTGTTATACAAAATTTTGTTACATTATGGCCATTTCTGCACAGCACAAATGAAATGTTTTGCAGACATTTTAAAAAGAAAAGTTTTGGCTTTTTTTTTTTGCCTCCATAGCATGGACCAAAAAAGCAATGCCAGGAAAAGCAATTCTTTTCCCCACCTCCCTCTCCCACCAGTTTTCGCTTCCGTTTTCGCCACAACTTGCACCCGCCATTCTCTGCGACTTGTTATTCGTGCCGCCCACCATGTGGTGAAGGTTTCCCTCAGAGGTTTCCTCTGCTTGCAGCATATCCGCCCACCATTTCAGTGTAAAAAGTAAATGAATAAAGTTAGTTTTGATTGCCAATTCAGTGCTCATTCAATTCAGTTTTGATTGTCAATTCAGTGCTCATTCAAGAATCAGCAATTGGCGCCTATTTTGAGTCATTCTTCTCTCTATCTCTCTATGACTTTCCAGATGTTCAGGAACTACATTATCAGTTCTCTGCCAGCATGGCCAATTGGCCATGCTGACAGAGGCTGATGGGAATTGTAGTTCCTGAACATCTGGAGAGCCGCAGGTTCCCTACCCCTGCTCTATGAAAAATCCATCACTCTCCTAAGCTCCACTGCTTAGTATCCAAGTGGGATTTTCTACAGAGAAAAACAACCGAGCCACCCATGTGTTTATTCAGCATCACTGTTTTTGTGAAGCCTTGTGATGCCTTGAGGACTTAGGACAGATTCTCTTTTTAATCTGATCCTCCTGTCCCTCAGAGTAGCTTAACCTCTTGCAGAAAATAAGGCTAAGTGTTGGTAATTGTCACAGCAAGCATCCATAGGCTGGAAGCCCTATAGATATGCATAGATGGCAAAATGCCAGAAAACAACTCGTTTTTCTCTATAGTTCAGCCATGCTATAAAGGGCCAATTTATATCAATATCTACTATCTCATAAAATATATCCCTGGTGATGGCCTACATATCTTGGCTGCTGCCAAAAGCTTAGAACTCTGCTTCTCTGCTAAATGGTGAAATATCAAGCTCTGGTCTGTAGCTGAGCAAGATGCTCTAAAACTCACCTGTTTCTCCATTAGTCCTGGTCCATCCAGTCACACAGTTTCCAATATAAATGTGTAAAATTAAGCTTGCTAACTGTACTAAGAAGACTAATTGGGCAGTAGTTTGAAGGGTTTGTCCTTTCTTCTTTTTTGTATATTGGAACAATAACAGCCAGGCCTCAATCACAAGGGAGCTGGTCTGGCTTTAGTTGGGTTATTAGTCTTTTAATTGAGCTAGCATTACTCAATCTGTGCTGCTGAAATTGGGCCATTGGACTGTTTTTGGTGATAAGACATTCAAAGCCAAGCAAGGGTTTTGACCTGAATTTTTTGGATGTCAGAGAAGTACAAGAAAGAAGACTTTTTGATAATAGTTCTGACCACCCAAGAATTAAATGTAAGATTGCTGCCATCTTGGCTGTGCTAGCTGCAGTCACATCATTACAGAGTTGAAGTGCTTTATCTGAGCTAAATAGTCTTGGCATTGCTGGTCTATTTTTTCAGTCCATACAATTCTTCTGACGCTTGAGGCAGAATCTAAATCAACATTGCATTTCTCTGATGTATAACCTAATTGATTCTGAATATTCCCTTTCCTAGGTATGGCTGGGAGACTGACTATGATAGACCCATCAACAAGGACACAATCAGCCCCATCCACAGCTTTGGGTAGCTGGGGATGCCCCGCTGCTTTCCAGCAGTACGGAGAAGCAGAAAATAAAAATAAACCTCCCCATCACTGGAAAGCCTTCCATAGGGCTACATGGACTTACACCACCCAAAGGGTGCCATAAATTGAATCCCCAGGCCATAGCAGAGTTCCCTGATAAACTGAGGTGGAAGCTAACTAAAGCCCCTGGGAATATATTCTGAACATGCCCGCTGTGCTGAGCACCCAGCTCCATGTCCAGGCATTCCAGGGGGCCACCACAGCCATCTGCCAACATCTTTGCCCATCTACTGAGGTAAGTGCCCCAAGGAGGGCAAATGCCCCTGTGCAGCCCCACACAACTTCCCCATGCTGTTTCCCCCTCCTTTTGAATGAGGTTGTTAGTCTCTTGTAGACAAATAATCTCATGCTGAATTAGAAAAAGACTGAAGGAGGCATCTGCTGTCTTAGATAGCCAGTCCACAGTGTTCCTTGTTAGGAATTTAATCGTCCTTTGGGACATTCATCTAAAAGATTCTCAGAAGGATCTTTCATTAATGGTTGATTTAAAACGTCTTCCATAACAGCAGTTCACAAACTTTCCACCTAGAGAGCAGATGGCTCCTTGTTTGGGTGGATATCGGAGACTGGGAGGGACTGTTGTTACATAACCATCTCATGGTGCACTGTATTGCCACAGGGAGCAATTCTGACTGTAATTATTTTGCAGCGGTGTGCCCAGCAATTTTATTCAGATTTGGATTACAAGATTACACAAGAAGAATATATATTGCTCACATGGCTCCCAAGGAAATAAGGAGAAATTTTGTCTAAGGTTCAATTATTCTGGCTAGAATTCATGTGTTCTTTTCAAAGGTTCTCTTGAGCATTTTGCTGCTGTTAATGCTGTCATTGTTATATAATTTACCTAAAGAGCAATAGAAACTGCATATTTCTAGTCAACCAGACCATGTTAAATGATGCCTCCATATCTGTGAACTTCAGACAAGACGGCAACAACAGCAACTACGTAGGAATCTGGCATCAATAATGTTTCCTTGTTAGAGACATTGAAAGAACCAAGCCGCAAGGTCCTTATCTTTTTGCCCATGCTAATTATCTGAAAAAACATTAAACTGCTGACTTTTGGAAGCTGTTCCTTCCAAATATTTTTACTGATGTCCTGTGGAAAGATCCAAATAGTTCCTACAAGCGAGGAGAGCAGCCTGTACTTGACTTGCACCAAACATATCATATATCTTGATGAATCTGTAATTAAATTCCTTGACCTGGAAACTGTTGTTTTACTGGAAGAAAGGGATTATGCAAGCCCTGCAGCTGCCCCTTATAAACCTCAGCATCATGACAAGTCTAGCCTCATGCAAGATAGGCAGTGGTGGGATCCAAAAATTTTAGTAACAGGTTCCCATGGTGGTGGGATTCAAACAGTAGCATAGCACCAATGGGGCTGGATGGGGCATGACGGGGGCACGGCCAGGCATTCCAGGGGGTGGGGCATTAATAATTTCTCTGTTACTGTAAAAAACTCTTACTGTTAAAAAAAGTTCCTAATTTCCAGTTGGTATCTTTTTGTCCATAATTTAAACTCTTTATAGCAAGTCCTATCGTCTACTGCCAACAGAAACAACTACTTCTCCTCTAATTGACTGCCTGTCAAATACTTAATACTTTCAAATACTTAATTTTGTTTCTAGAAATCAAAAGAAGGATACTTCCCTTAAACAAGGAAACTTTACCATATTACTAAAACATGTTTTTAAAACAGCCCAACAGGGAGAATTATCCCATTTTCTACCTTCGCTAACCAGCCACATAGGAAACAACAGGACTTTATTATTTTTGGACCTAATGGAATTTTTAACGGAAAAGCAGACCCAATTAGTAACCCCCTCTCGGCACACACAAATAATTAGTAGCCCACTCTCAGGAACTGGTGAGAACCTGCTGGATCCCACCTCTGAAGATAGGCATTAAAACTAAAACATCAAATATAATATGCAAAACTTCCTATTCCACTGGGTAACAACAGACAAGCAAGAATATATTGCTGGAACAGACCAAAATCTATCTACTAATTTGTTTTCAAAGGATGTGGAATGGTATCATCTAGCCCAGTTTTGTCAGATCTTGGAAACTGAGCTGGGTTGGCCAGTGCTTGGATGGGAGACCACCAAGGAAGATTTTGCAGAGACAGGCAGTGGCAAAAGACCTCTACTTAATCACTTGCCTTAAAAACCTAACGGGATTAGTGTAAGTCAGCTGTGATTTGATGACACTATATATGCACACAGTCTATTTGCAAAAAGGGCCACATAGATATCTCCGGGTATTCCCATACAAGAAATGCCCTTCCCCTGTCATCACCAGTTTGAAAAGTAGAAGGAAACCTTTAACCTTTCAGAGTCTCTTCCCCAACACTGGACTAAAGGGGAATCTTAGGGTCTCAATACAGGAGATGTGAAGCACAAATTGGGTTAAAAGTGGCACAGGATGAATGGGAGGGAAGTTTGGAGCATCTCCTGCCATCACACTGTGTTCCACAAGCGACCTCCTCACCACTATCACCACTATTTCAAAGGTGATTCCCAGCAGATGTGAAATGCAACTCAGGTTGTGGAATCCCCAATCCAATTCATGTTTCGCATCTCATCTAATAAACCCCCTACCATTTTCAAGCAAACTATAAAGTTGGTTCATGACCCCGCCTAAAATCAAGCATTTTCTTCTAGTGAAATTAGTGGGACATAAATGTATTACACTTTGACTGGATCACATCCTTTGTTTTTATGTCTATTTTCTATATATTCTTAAGGAGCAATATTTCAGATATTACTCCTCAACAGATTGAAATCAATGGGTACTTTTACACTTTAAAGCATATCTATAGGGAAAAAAATAATTTTAGAACACCCAAAAAGCATAGGAATTGATGTATCTTTCCCAAATATAATTAATAAAATCCATTTTCACACAAACTCTCCTATCTCTGATCTCTCCTCTCCCCCCACCCCCCAAATCAGTTGGAACAAGGAGGTTTACCTCCAAATTTGGCCCAGTCTATTTTTCCGTTTCCAGCATGCTGCAGTGTATGTTTTGGTGGCCAGAAACAAACTCACAATTAATGTTTAAGTCTACAGTGTTTGTTGTCAGGTAGCATAAGAAAATAGTTGACCATTGTCAGTCAAGATCAGCATTGTCTATTCAGACCAGCAGCGGATCTTCAGGGTTTCAGGCAGTGGTGGGATCCAAAAATATTAGGAACAGGTTCCCATGGTGGTGGGATTCAAACAGTGGCATAGCGCCAATGGGGCTGGGCGGGACACGACGGGGGCGTAACCAGGTAATCGGGAGCAACAGCCGCAGAAGGCCATTGCGTTCACATCCTACATGTGAGCTCCCCAAGGCACCTGGTGGGCCACTGCGAGTAGCAGAGAGCTGGACTAGATGGACTTTGGTCTGATCCAGCTGGCTTGTTCTTATGTTCTTATGTTCTTATGTTCATTCCGGGGGCAGGGCATTGCTGGGCAGGGCTGTGGCAAGGACGCAGCCGCTGTGCCGGTCCTTGGGCGGGAAACAAATGCACGCAGGCGCAGGCTGCCACACGCCGGTGCACCTCCTGCTAGACTGCTTCAAGTTCTGTGCACTACTGCTGAGGAGCGGAGGAGGGGCGTAACTAAGGCAAAAATCACGTGGCAAAATCACCAATTAGTAACCCCCTCTCGGCACACACAAATAATTAGTAACCTACTCTCAGGAACCTGTGAGAACCTGCTGGATCCCACCTCTGGTTTCAGGTGCAGGTCTTTTGTATCACCAGCCTTTTAATCCTTTTAGCTGGAGACGTTAAGAATTGAAACTGGGACCTTCTGCATGCACAGTAGATGTTCTACCAGAGCCTTCTCCCAAAATAGTCCGTTCACTGTTAATTTGGTAGTCTTCCACTTTGCCACAGGACCCATGGACCCATGAAGCTGCATTATATTAAATCAGACCATGGGTCAATCAAGGTTAGCATTGTCTGCTTATGCTGGCAGCAGCTGTCCAAGTCTTGGACAGAGGTCTTTCACATCACCTCCTACCTGATCTTTTAAACTGGAGATGACAGGGACTGAACTGTTGGAATGAGCAGCTTCTCCATGCCTGGACACTGGGGGGGTGCCATGTCTCTCTCTAAGTATGTTGCTGCCTCTCTTGCCTGCCCTCCTTGTCTGGGCCAGGAGACCGCCCACCGACTTCCTTTCTTCTCCATGCTGCAGTCACATTTCTCCTGTCCTTTGTTCTGAGCGCATGGACAATAGTTCTCTGCCTCTGTGGACCTTTTCCACAGAGGCAACTCATACTTCCATGCATGTGATGGTGGTTTAGAGTGCCCACTTGTCCTAGGGAAAGTAATTCCTTAGGCTAGGGTTTCTTTCTATCTACCTCTTACCTGAAACAAAGCTGTGAACTGAAGATACTTGAATAAATGTAAGTTCTTCCTTTTACATTTATTTCTTGGGAAGAGTTTCTATTATTGCACTCACACACAGGGCTGCGCTGATCCATAATTAACTAAGTCCAACATGAACTTAGGCCCCTTCCACACAGGCAAAATAGTGCGTTTTCAAACCACTTTCACAACTGTTTGCAAGAGGATTTTGCTATTCTGCACTGCTTCAAAGAGCACTGAAAGCAGTTTGAAAGTGCATTATTCTGCATGTGCGGAATGAGCCTTAGTGGCAGATGATCTGCCACTAAGCCACAGCTCTGATAACACATCTTTTGGTTTCCTGGCTGGGACATACCAGTGCTGGGAAAACATCAGGACTGGGATGGCTGGTGCTTTTTAAACAGACAAGAACAATGGAAGAAGCAGAAGTATATCTCTGGTCAGTTTTCCCCCATGTGATCTTGTATGTTTTCAGAAGTTTAAAATCTCACCAAGACTTACATTGTTTCAGGTCTGTTAATTTGCAGTTATGCAAACACACACTCACACACAAAACCCCCAGCCCCAGTGTTTGTTTGTTTTGCTAAGTTTTAATGCCTAAATTAGATACTTTCCAAATAAACTCTGTAGTAATAAATGGACTCAAAAGGAGCCTGTGGCTCTTTACCTTTGGTTTATGATGAAGGAACAGAGTTCTAACAGAGCCAACAGATTTACAGGTCTATTCCACACAGCCTGAATAAGACATCCTGAATAAGACACTTAAAAAGGCACTCTGGGAAGGCACTCCACACAGCTTTCTTCCCAAGATGTCTTCAGGAAGCTTCCCAAAGGAAAATAAAATGGCAGGCGCAACTTTATGAAAAGGCAGGTCTCACCTTTATTATTGATTTCCACACAATCATCACAGGACCAAAAGTGTAGACAGTTTACAAGGGATCCTACTGCTTTAAGAATTTCTAGACCGTCCTGCACTTAATGTAAACCACAACTAGTTAAATTTGCACCACAGTGCAGTTAACATACACAATTCTTTACAAAAGCACAGATCCATGCCTCAAGGAAACTGCCATTTAAAGTTTAATGGTGGAGAGGTAAATAAACAAATGGAATGGAACTCCAGAAACACTAATGGAAAACACTTGACAACTAAGCATGACAAAGAGCATGGCTGACATCCCTACCTGTTGCTTTAGCTACAACGCACAATTCGAAATTAGTGCTGCAGCTGTTCTTCAGCATCAGGCTGTTCCTTGTAGATGTTTCCCCTTCACAGCCTGTTTTCTGTAACAACACAGAGCAACTCTTTGGCCATGTAGCATTTGTCACCAAATAGCCTCAACTGCAGCAGTTTGGACTTGCAATTTGCTTATTTTATTCATTATTTCTCTCTGAGTGGGACCCAAAGCAGCTTTCTGCATTGTTCTCCTCTTTTTCATTGTAACATCACAACAGCCACAACCTTGTGGGTTAGGCTGAGAGAGTGTGTGATGGGTCCAGGGTCACCTGGCAGTCTTTCATGTCACAGTGGGGATTTGAACCCAATCATCCCAGGTCCTGGACCAAGCCCAGCACTCTAACCATTATGTCACACCAGCTTTGCCTATTATCCCCACCCTCCTCTGGTGTTGCAAATGGTTGGGAACAAATTTTGCATGCACCAAGGCTCTCCTCACTGTGCCAGCCCCAAGCAATTGTTTGGGCAGTTTGCCCATCTTTGGTTTTGACTCAGCATGGGTGTATTTCCAGATCTGAACGACTCAGCTCCTTTTTAACTCTTGTGTTTTGTACTTACCTAGCAGTAGAATTTTTGAACGCTAATTTTATAATATTATAAAAGAGACCATTCATCTGAAGTGTTGAGATTTTCAGTTTTGGTTAAGTTTAATTACCCTATTTTTTCCTATTAAGAGTAGTCATCTGGGTAAGCACCGGTCATTGCTGACCCATGGGGTGATGTCACATCACAATGTTTTCTAGGTGGACTATGTTTACAGACTGCCTTCTCCAGTCATCTGCACTTTACCCCCATGCAGTAAAGTGACCTCGGTATGACCTCGGTAGGATGGTAATCTGAATCAACCTTAAGATGGCTACTTGAAACCAACTTCTGTTGGGATCGAATTTAGGTTGAGGAAAGAGCCTGGACTGCAGTACTGCAGCTTACCATTCTGCACCATAAACCTTTGTATTTTCTTTTTTTCAGAGGCTGTTTCCGCACGGCCATGCTCAGGGGGTGCATTGGTGTATATGATCCCGATTCATGATTCATGCGAACGGTCCCGGTAGGGGCGGGGAAGACGGCGTAATACAATTGGTATTGGTAATACAAGCAATTTGTTGCAGAAAGATCACTATAGTGTCACTGATGAGAAGGCTTAAGTTTTGAGTGTAGGAAAATGAAGACTAGACTTGGAGATTCGGATGCACCGAATCCTGGATTCAGCCCAAATCTTGGCACATTCAAGCACATTCGGGCCAAAATCGGCCAAATATGTCCTGCCCAAATCTGAACGCATCCAAATGCAAGGCATTCTGGCTTTTGGGGGGGTATTTTTTGGTGTTTTTTCACGGTTTGGCCTGCAGGGGGTGCATTTTTAAAGCTACTGGCATTAAAATTCCAGGGTCTCATCCAGAAACTGTCATGATGATACCAACTGAGTTTGGTTAAGTTTGGTTCAGGGGGCCCAAGGTTAGCTCCCATTGGAAACAATGGGGAAGGGGGCACCCACTTTGGGGGTCCATAACGTTGGACCCCCTGAACCAAATGTCACCAAACTTGGGTGGTATCATCAGGACAGTCTCCTGATGATACCCTGAAATTGTGGTGGCTCTGGCTTTACAAATGCACCCCCTGCAGGCCGAAATGCAAAAAAACACAAAAATACCCCCAAAATCAGACAGACCCGAATTTTTTGAGTATATCCAAAAACGTTATTTGTCTTATTCGGTCATACAGATAATTTTATGCCCGAATAAATCCGAATCTTATTGAATTTCTAGGGTAATTATCAAGACTAGCACTGAAAGAAGGAAAACTGTTGAAAGAAACAATGACCAGGTAAGGGAACAGGAAAACAACACAAGTATTCAGCCCTGGAAGGATATTTTAATTTTTAAAATCAGTATATTTGGCTATATTCACATTCAACCCACTGGTTCCAATAGACTGGAGGAACAGAATAGACAGAATGAAGAGAAGAAATGTACAGAGGAAGAACACAAGATATTTAGCCTTATTTACAGCATCTTTAGAGCTTCAAACTCCCTTTTTCATAACATCTGTAAAATCTATCTGAAAAGAACTGTGTTCAAGGAAGGGGAGGAAATAGCATTTTGAGTTTCAGGGTTGTTGTTGTTTTAAATTTACCTCTATGGATTTATACTTTGGTGCAACAAATATAATTTATTTGCCCAAGCTTTTTTTAAGGATGGCTATCTGACATGCTTTTTTTACACTTGGCATAAAAACTCTTCATACACTTTTCTAGTATCAAAATGGGCTTTATATGTTTCCTTGCTGCTATCTTTGTAATTACCCATGATGTGTTATCTATTACATATGTCTTTCTTACTGTTTCTGGCAGAAACATGTTTATTATTTAATGCAGGGTTTATTACATTTCTTGTAATTTTAGCTGATTCTATGCATTTTAGTGACTGGTGTATAAAAAGATAAACAATCTTCTCCACTGGAATGAATGTTATTAACAAGTATCACTGGACTTCTGTTTTGTTAACCCCGTGGAAGGCAGGCTTGTTAACAAAACTAGATTAACAAGGCTACTCCATGGAATCTCCATGTAAGTGCTAAAGTGGCTTTGCGGAATCCATTGCTTTGTGCATTGAGAGTCTTCAATCTACAGGGCAGAGGCAGCCAGGGATGGCGTTGCTGCCACACCACCTCTAGAGACCTTCCACACAACACAGAGATGCAGCAACAAGAGAAATAAAAAAGACAGTCACCTGGAAAACCCTCCATAGGGCTTTATACCACCTTTTCTGATGGTAGAAGTACAAAGCCATGGCAGTGGCGTTCCCAGCTTGAAAGCCTAGGTAGAAGCTAATTAAAGTTGGCTCCACCCCCAGGAACATCCCAGCCTGCCCCCTGCCCCCACACCAGCATCCATTCACATACTAGTGTTGCTCTGCAGCTGTGTGTACTTCCTGGTTTTGCTGCCATGGAGCTGTGAGGCACTCAGATGCTGGTGTCTTTGCCCTCTTTGCCAGTGGGGTGCCCCTTACACCAGGGGAGGGGGCAAACACATTCGTGCCAGTCCCACAACACATCCCCCCCCAAAATGTGGATTGTGCTTCCAGTATTATGTTTGCAGTCTCTATTTATCAACAAATAGTTTGATAAGTGGGAATGAAGGTCATGTAGGAAGAGTTAATCTATTTAAGAATATCACTTCACCACAAGATTCACAGGGAAAATAACACAGCAAGAACAGGAATCCACCCATTGTAGTCTAAGAAAATGAACACCATTTGGAATGCTAGGAAAATCTACAGTTTATGGAATATTTATGCTGCTTGAGATATTCAGAAAAAAATGTGTGCCTGAGATATTAAGTATAGAACAGGGAACAAAACATTTCCTCACTTGTCGTATAGTTCTCATTTTACAATATTAAGGAACCAGAATGACTTTCAACATCGGTGCTCAGTGTCTCAGGGTTTTCCCCAGTTTGTCTTGGAAGCAATCTATTGCAGACTGTTTTGTGGCCTTCAGGGGCACATAAAATCAAGAACCATTGATCATAATCCTTTTTCATCCATTCAGTGGTACCCATAGAACATCTACATGGCTCTAAACAAATCTATCCAATGTCCTCCTGTGTTTATGTGCTTCCCTACAGCCTCTCACAGCACAAAGGGCAGATGCAGGTCAAGCAGATGTGCCCCCATGGCAAAAAAAGAATCCATTTTGTGTACCTCTTTCTCCTTACTGAATCATTTGTGGGGGACAGAAAAACCATAAGTCAGAGCAATGCCTCCTGCCCTCCAGGCAGAGGTCAGGATTTCATAGGATGCTCCTCAAAAGAGCCTGGGAACCTTGCAGTCAGGCATATGGGGTGCCCCCAAGCCAGGCAGGGGGGTCATACATTTATTGGCTTCCCAAATAAAGACTCCAGCATTTTTTAGACTTTGACTGAAGGACAATTTCAGCCTATGACAAGACAGCTACAGAGTCCCTACTAAGTCACTTTGACTGTTCAGTCAGAAATCGTTGTACAGATAATGATACTGCACTAGGCATAAAGAGTGGACTTTTGTAATCACAAAGAGATATAGCCAAGGTGAGGAACTTCCACTAGTAATACAATAAAATCTAAAGTTTGATCTTTCTTTCAAATGTACATTCATTATCAGCCTAGTTCTTTCCACTAACAGCAATGCCTATATAGAAGCTTCTACCTTAGCTCTAATACTTGAGAGTGGGCAATCAAGACAGCCAGCCTATGGGTCCCCAACACCACCCACCTCTTTTAGCTCAGGAAGGGAGACTGTTTGGTAGCAGGGGTTGGACACTAACAGAATCCCAATCAACCTCAACATTAGGTATACTGGCTCAAAACTGGAAGTGCCCTGGATGGGTAATCATGCTAGGGAGATAGAATCCTTATGGACTAAGGCAACATCACCTTCCCACCCACCAGACCCAAGTTGATGTACCACAAAGGACCCCAGGGGGCACAATTGGGAGAGATTAATTCCATACCCATGCACTGACACAGACACACACACAACCAATTCTTAAATATATATGCCAAGTCAACCCTCTCATCCAGAATTAAATCCTGCATGGCTGCTGTTTTTTTTTCCTGTGACTGACCTGACGCTCTTGTCTTTTCATTGCCTACAGCCCCTCAGTAAACCGAGCTCTAACAACTGAGCAGCAGGATTTTATAGCCTAATGGGCTGTTGATGTTACCAACAACACTTCAGCTGGAAGAAGAGCTAGAAGGGGCAACAGAATACAGTTGTCAACTATTGTTTCCCTTTACCTGGCACCATCTCTCATCCCATTCTATCCCCAGGCTACAGAGATCAGCTTCAGAGGATAGAAGCTATGGCATTATACACTACTAGCGGGCCCGGCCATGCGTTGCTGTGGCTGAGTCTGGTGAAGTGGAAAAGAAAGAAAAGGGGAAGCGAACAGTTCGAACATGTGTCATTTCACAATGATTGCAAGGGAGGGGAGGGGCAAGGGGCCCCTCGCTCCCCTCCCTCTCTCCCGTTCCCTTGCATGGCAACCCAGCCGGTCCCTCCCTAACGTTCCCCTTCCTCTGCTAGGGTGGGTGGGCCATGTGCAGGTGACTGGTCCTGTCCCTTTCACTCCCTTCCCTTGCAGGTAAATTATCTAGCGTAAAACATGCTGAGAGGCATGAGCTACGTTGTGTTCAAATTTCAGAGCGTTTGGTCCAGCAAACACACGGACCCTCCCTCACCTTCCCCTTCCTCCGCTAGGGTGGGTGGGCCATGTGCAGATGGCTCGCCCCATCCCTTTCACTCCAGATGGCAGTGGTTTTCAAGGAAGGCATGGTTGTTTCCCTTGTATCAGATGGCACTATTGCGGAACAGAACTGTGGTTCCAACTGTCACATGTGTGGCATGTACACAATAACTGGCACAGTTGTGACATATACACAATAGGAGGTGTGGAAACAGTGTGGAAACAGTGTGGAAACCTGGTCGCATGCAAATGCGACGTTGTGTGAAAATTTCAAAGCAATCGGTCCAGTAGTTTGGGAGATTACCTGTCAGCAGAAAAACGCACTGATAGATTTTTATATATATAGATTGGGCAACAAGGGTTGTATTCAGTCTTTAACTGTCTTCTTTTTTAAAAAAAATCTGATAACTTGAATCTGAACTTGAATAACTTGAATAACTGAACTTGAATAACTTGAAGCTAGAGATCAGAGGAACATACACCACCCTAACGTGCTTTCAAATACCACCGTCCCAGAATGATGGGGCTCTCTTTTATAAAGCTGCTCAACATATGGAGCTTGCGATTGTGCAGTATTAATTGCCAATAGCGTAACTGTTTACAATTTCTTAGGTTTAATTGAATACTAATGATGATAATATTTATGGCCATATAATTTTGCGTTCCAGAAACTAATTGCTCAAGGAATTCTTAGAAGAGCTTGGTGTCTTGTGCATTGTAAACAAACTCAAGCTTTAAAATGGGGTTTTCTTTGTTTTTTACCATCTCTTCCTAGAATTTACCTTTTAATGCCTATTTGGAAAAGCAATAAAATGGACAGTTATTTCAAAATAAGACAACTCAGCCATGACTAATTCTCAGAAAAAGGGAAATAGGAAGGGTTAGGAGTCTACAATATTCACACATGGAAAATACCACAACGCCTTCTTCTGCAAAATTAGAACTAAGGCAGGTCTTAAACTTGTGGTAATCAACTTGTCTATAATTTCATCAAAGTTAATAAATGGTGCATGGCTTTAAGTAGGTCAAACAGTTGGAAACAATGAAAATGTATACATGTTACAAAGAGAAAGAAATTGCAAAACTATCTCTTTTCTTCAGGAAATGTATATGGGAAATCTTAGTAGAAAGGGACCAACAGCACAACAAACCGAACTTGTATCAAGTTGGAAATGTGGGTTCGGAAGTCTAGGATATATTTTCATACAATGTGTCCTTACAGAAGGAAAACGGGTTGCACACACCACTGCAAGAGTGAGATATATGAGATGATGTCATTGTGTAACGTTATGAGCGATGGTCTCTGTTCTGGAGAGCTGGGTTTGATTCCTCATTCCTCCACATACGCGGTGGACTCTAATCTAGTGAATCAGGTTTGTTTACTCACTCCTACACATGACGCCTTCTGGGGTGACCTTGAGCTAGTCACAGTTCTCTCAGAACTCTCTCAGCCCCATCTACCTCCCAAGGTGTCTGTTGTGGGGAGAGGAAGGGAAGGAATTTGTAAGCTGCTTTGAGACTACTTCTTTCTTCACTTTTTAAAAAATGTACATATTGCAAGTGTGACAGAACAGCCCCATTGCCCTGCAAGCCATGTTCCATACTGCACCAGTGACTATCCAAGGTTCTTGTACTGTGTACAAACACACTTCGCTTGTCTTCTACAGAATACTACATACTCTGCAGAATACGAAATACGCTGCTACATTGTCTGATCAGCCACATTCTTTAAGTACATAAAATATTTACATTTACATTCCACAGTGAGTAACTTAGTGTGAGGTGCCTCCTTCATTTCAGCTGCCTAGCTTGCTTTTTATAAGAAAAGCAGGCAAACTGTCTGGATCAGCAATAATTTAGGCATGTGAATTCTTCGCAATGCTTTGCCATACTATCTTATCCCCCAATGGCTTTCTGCTAAAAAGCAAAAAATACCAGTTAAGAAGTAGGGCATTTTCCCATTAGGGTTGAGCTAGATATAACAGTACATGCCTATATACAATTGTTCCAAGAGTAACATTATATAAATTACATGGTTGGTGAAAATTGTTTGGGAAGCAAGTAGCATTCTATAGCCTGTTCTCGTCAGATCTCAGAAGCAAACTTGGAAGGGAGACTCCCATGGAAGATTCTGCAGAGGAAGGCAGTGGTAAACCACCTCAGCTTTTCACTTGCCTTGAAAGCACCTTGCTGGGTTTGCCAGAAGAAGAGGAGGAGGAGGAAGAGTTTGGATTTCATGCTCAGAGGCAGTATACCACTGAATACCACAAGAACAAGCAACAGGGGAAGGCTGTTACATGAATTATCCATGGGCACCTGGCTAGCTGCATAGAGTATGGAGTAGATTACCCTAGGGCCTGATCCTGCAAGATGTGCCCTAGGCACAGGAGGCATTTTCTCTCATTACACATACATTTTCTTCCCAGACTCCCTTTAGTTAATTCCTCCCAAAACATTCATCTGTTTGTCCAATACTATCCATTCACATCTTCTTTCATTCCCCACTCTGCTTCTCACCTGTCTCACCTTTATCCCTCTCACTACTCAAAAAAGACATCATTTTCCACTTCTATAGGGATGCCAGTTCACCACCTGGCACCCCCAGAAGGATTTGTGGGGGCTGGGACTAATGCACTACTGCCATTTCTTACAAAACCTGAAAGTCATATAATGACAGTGGGGCAGATTGGTGCTCTAGTACAGAAATCCCCAACATGGAACCTATGGGTGACATAGCACCCAGTGGCCCCTTTTCCGGCATCCACCAAGTGTTTTTAGGACATCAGTAGGGCCAGGAAAGGCTTTTGCCCAGAAATGCCTCTGATTGACTATTGGAGATTTGACTGGCTGTGCAGATGTCTTTAAAATGTTGCTTTGGCAACTGTTGCCACCACAGCACAAGGATTTACATTGTGTTGCTGAAGTTAGACCATGGCAATCATTTTGTGACTGGCTCCACCTCCTGCAGCAGCCATTTTGTGGCACCATTTTATCTCTGGTGCCCTTCATGTCAGAATCCAAGATGCCAGATGTGCTCACAGGCTCAAAAAGATTGGCAACCCCTGTTCTGGGATTTCCTAAAAGTTAAACCATCGAGTTTCTGACAACTTCTAGAGCATGCCTGTCATGCCTCCACAGAGGCTTTTGCTATTTCCCCATTAAGCTTTAGTTTCCCCACAGTTAGCATGGTTTTAGTTTATTGTTATGTCTTCTATGGAAGGGTATTTTAGTTAGCCCCTGCCCCTTTAAGACATTTCCCAATAGGCAGTTTCCTTTCTTTACCCAGCAATCCCCTATTTTAGTTCTCAGTCAGTCACAGTGAGGTGTCAAGGGGAGTTGGAGATCGGAATATTTGTGATGTCCATATTATTATATGGTGGTCCTTACAGCACAAGTTAAGTTTAACAGTAATTAGATCTAGACAAAGACTGAAAGAACTGAAATGAAGCAAGACACAGTGGACTTTTTTGAAAGCAACCAAGAGAAGACACAGTCTACACAGCTTCAAACCTGCTCAAGACAAGCAAGTACTCTGACTTAGATAGACCCAAGGGAGGAGCTAGGGTCTTGTTTCTCTCAAGTAATAAACCCATTGTAAGAACTGTTGAACCTGGCTTGTGTCTCACCCATTCTGTCCTAGCCAAGTACAGGACACCTCAAACAGATTTACTTGGGGGGCAGAGCAAAGCCCATCATGACCTCATTTCCACTTTTTGCCATAAAGAACACTGCTTGCTGGCACTATGCCAGCACATCTACCCTACCTGCTTAGGGCAACATGGAGCCCTAGACTCTGCAGAAGGAAATCACCCTGGGTTCCTCTCTGCACTTGTGGAATTGGGTTTTTTCCTCTTTAAAGGTGTACTTATTTTATCTATTCATAATGAGCACTACTTTAATATCAGTTCCAGTGTGTGAATTTTGTATCAATTTTCTACATGCACATTTTAAAATACATTTGTTGTGGATAATTGTGGTTTTTCAATAAAAGGTTTATTTGAACGTGACTTTTGGCTTGTGGATATATTTCAGAAACTTTCTTTAGTTCGGTTCAGTCTGCTAGAGGTGATATGCAACTTGTCTCAACTTGTCAAAACAGAGAGCCTTATTTTACCATCCACTGCTGGACACTACAGACATTTTTAACGCACGAAGTTTATTGTTTAACATTTGAGTAATGTTTTTGTGTTCAGGTCAACTAAAAAACAGTCCAAAAATAAAACCAAGAATCAAAACACAAGAGAAATACATCATAACTGTCACTCTTGACAATGGAGTGGAAACATAACCAACTTGCCAACTCCAAAGCAAAAACTCTCTCCAAGGGCAAAGGTTTAAAAGCAGAAAAGATAGTGGATGTTTGAAGGCTAGTGAGTTCCAAAAAGCTGGTGCAATTACCCAGAACACCTTGCTCCAAACACTCCACCAAGCTCACCTCTGGAAAGGAGACTGATCTCTGCTGATCTTAGAGAAGAAATTTGTTGGAGACTTCGTGTCTAGGACTGAGACACATTGCAGGCAAACATGTATTTTCACTCATACACCTGTCCACACATCTGGTTTCAGAGAGCTTTTTCTGCTGAACCCCAAACAGAATCACAAGCAAAAGAAAATAGTGGGCACAAGTTGTAGCAAAAATCAAAAAAAGCTTTAAAAGTGGACAGGAAAAATAAGATATTTCCTGCTCTCTGACATAGCAAGCAGGAAATGTCTTGACCAGAGGTGGGATCCAACCAGTTCTCACCACTTCTCTAGAAGTGGTTACTAATTTGTTCTGAGTGCCGAGAAGGGGTTACTGAAGCAACCTCCCTGCCCAATAGGGACTGGAGGTGCGTGTGTGCGGCGGCGCCACTGTTTGAATCCCACCACCATCGGAACCTGTTATTAACATTTTTTGGATCCCACCACTGGTCTTGACCCCGTCTTGGGGGGGGGGGGGAGATTGCTAGTTTAGCACTTTCACAAAAACCTGGGTTGAGCAGAAATAAAACTGAAGATATCTTAGAAAAAAAGCTGTCCTGAAGACATCTTAGAGAAAAAGCTGTGCAGAGTTCCACCCCAAAATGATTCTTTTAACATCCTTAAGACATTTTATTTGTACTGTGCAGAAACTGCAGTGTAACAGTCCTGCTCTGGCCCGCAGGCACTATTCCACCATGTCTTCCAAGGTTCTCCCAACACCTGAAGAAGCTTCTCTCTCTCTCTCTCTCTCTCTCTCTCTCTCTCTCTCATTCTCTCCCCCCCTCCCCCGGCCCTCTGCACAGCAAATGTATAACAGCTTGCAGTTGGGACAAAGTAACCCATTTTCCCATTCACATGCATCCATGCAGGCAGTGATTGGAGCCCACGGAAACAATCCACATTGCTGTCGCACCTTCACATGGAGACGCGTCTATTTTTTAAAATTTACTTTCCACCCATGTGTAGCTACGCAGGCATGCACAAATGAACCCCCACAGCCATGCTGATGTCTCAAGATACAACCTTCTGCACCTGCATAGCTATGCAGATGTAAGTCATGAAATTTTTTTAAAAGGAAAATGGAGGTGACTAAAGTGCCTCCTTCCCGGCCGTTCACTTGCGAGTGGCTGCAACCCAGGACTTTTGAAGACTCCCTAATAGTGCAATTTTCAGAAAACCCGATTTGGAGAAAATAACATGGGGCAGACTCATTTTAGAAGCAGGATCTGTGCAAAGTTCCCCTCCAAAATGTTTCTTTTTTACTGTCCTACACCCCTGTTTATTGGCCCATGCAGAGGGGAGCCTCTCTTTCTTTCTCTTTCTCTGTTTACCTGTTGCCACCACCTGGCCTTTGTAGGAATTGCCCACTTGGAAAGTTGGAACTCCCAACTTCTCTTCCAAGTTCTGAGGTCTTGTCTCAGTGGGCCCTTCCCCACTCACCTTATACCGCGCGTTTATCCACTGAAGTACCGCGGGGTCCCGCGGCGCTCCCCACTACTTGAGCGACGACTACACAGCCGCCCCGACGCAGCCGCTCTCTCGGCCCTTTGGCGCGCGGCATTTCTGCCCCTCTTCGGAACTGAGTTTTTCAAAGAACCCCGCGCAGAGCGCGGGCTTGTGGGGAAGCCTGGGTGGTCACTCCGGGGTTGCGGACTTCCCGCCACTCGGAGTGACGTGGACCCTTTGGTCCAATCAGGCAAAGGCGAGGCGTGCGTGCTGCGTGCGCATCGGTTTCTTCCCCCATTTCTTTCCCATTTTCTTTACGGGTGAGCGGCGCCTGCTCACGGGCTCGAGTGCACGCTGCCATTTGCATCGTTTGCATCGTTACTCGTTTCTTCCTTTATTCACGGGCTTTATTCACGGGCATCATAACTCGTTTCTTCCTTTATTCACGGGCTCGAGTGCACGCTGCCATTTGCATCGTTACTCGTTTCTTCCTTTGTTCACGGGCTTGAGTGCACGCGGCCATTTGCATAGTTTATACGTGTCTTCATTTATTCAGGGAGACCAGCGCCCAGGCCACCCCCTCCCCTACCAAACAGTGGACCCCCCCCGCACGTATCCAGCCAAGAAGGCTGCCTTTCGCCCGCCCTGCCCCCGGCTGCTCTGGAGGGCGTTTGGCCTGCTCGACAGCGGCGGCGGCTTCTGCAGCCCGCCTTCCCTCCATGGCAGAGCTGAGAGTTCCCCAGCTCTGCCATGGCAGGAAAGAGGCTGCAGAAGCCGCCGCTGCCCCTCGGGCGGGCCAAACGCCCCCCAGAGCAGCCGGGGACAGGGCAGGGAGACCAGCGCCCAGGTCACCCCCCCCCCCCCGCCCAGGTCGCCCCCCCCCCCCACGAATGATCGCAGCCATGAAGGCTGCTTTGTACCTGCCCTGCCCCGGGCTGCTCTGGGGGGCGTTTGGTCTGCTCGATGGGCGGCGGCGGCTTCTGCAGCCTCTTTCCCACCATGGCATGGAGGGAAGGCGAGCTAGAGAAGCCGCCGCCGTTGAGCAGGCCAAACGCCCTCCAGAGCAGCCGGGGACAGGGCAGGGAGACCGGCGCCCAGGCCACCCCCTCCCTTTCTCCCTAACGACAGACGGACACCCGCCGGCCGCCGCTTTTTTCTTGGCAAAAGCCAAGTAGAAGCGATTAGTAGTTACAAATAGTTACAAATGTGCATTGTGACATCTGTACATTTTCCCCTTCCCGTTGAAACGAGCTGTTCGACCCCCCAAACTAACAGACCAATCGGAGATCAGACCTGTCCTGCCCATCAGCCGCACGCGGACTAATCAAATTGGAGACCCGCCCTGACCCGCCCTGACCATCGACGATTGGCGCGCAGTCGTGGGGAAATGTAAACATCCTGACGTCGCACCAGGTGCGCGCCTTTCAGAGAGTGAGCCGACGGAGCCTCTGAAGTGGGGAACACGACTGCGCGCTCAAAAACTCCAGCGTTTTTCGGATTCGGTGCGCCTGCACGTTATTCTATAAAGTGGGGAAGGGCCCAGTGTCTCCCACTATCCAGTATCATGGGGACAGCTTACTTGTGCACCACTGGGGGAGTAGCCATTGCCAAGTGACTCCCCCTCCTCTTCCTCCTGGCACTTCTTTTAAAGTACAGTGTCTAAAACTGTGGAGGTCAATGTGTACCAGAGTGCAGCTACCAGTATCAAAAGGTATCAAGTATTTATTAAAAAGAAAATGTTTACAAGCACACTCTCAGCACAGCACAAGTTTGAGCAAGGGATTTTTAAAAAGAGTAAAATAAAATTCCTCTATCCCTCCCTCTATACATGTCCTAGCCAGTGCCAGATTTACTTATAGGCTTGGCAGGTGAAAGCCTAGTGCCTCAAAATCTAGGGGGCCTCCAGCCAAGGTGTATAACGTTTTTGACACTCCTAGGCCTTTCTTACACATGCTGTCATAACACACTGTTGTCTTCAAACAGCCTTTCAGTCAATTTCAATCACTACGGTATTTAACAATAAAGTCATGCCATTTCGAGGGGGAATTGTGAATTACGGAATTTTAAACACTCGGCTTTCCTCGGTTTTGTTTGAAACACTCTTCCATTTTCCTCTAGTCATGAGGGTGGACAATTGGGAGGGGCCTCACAAGTGGAATAGCCTAGGGCCTCATCTAAATCCAGAACTGGTCATAGCAGATGTTAAATAAAAGGCAGGCTCCTTAGCTTAGAAAGTTACAGATGATCTGCAGGGCTGTGCTGGCTCAGGTGTGGAGGCCAGCACATGCCAAAGACTGCCTCCTACAAACCTCATGCGATAGTTCTGTCTGCTTTGATGGAATCAGCACAAAAAGATCCCTCTTGGGCCTTTTCGGCACAGTGCACTTACCCCATTTCTAAGGTGTTTTTGATTCCATCATTTACGGGTCAGCTTCAGATGTTTCTGGAAGATACCAAAGTGTTGGATTCCTTCCAGTCTGGCTTCCTTCCAGGTCATGGGACTGAGACGGTTCTGGTCACTGTTGTGGACAAGCTCCAATATCAGTTAGACAGGTGGTTCAGGGCTGCTGGTGCTGTTAGATCTCACCACAGCGTTCAACATAGTAGATCATGATCTTTTGGTCCACTGCCTCGCCAAGGATCTTGGGTACGGGGGATAGCCTTGCGCTGGATGAACTTGTTTCTCAATGACCAGAGACAGCGGGTGATGTCGGGAAAGGAGAGTTCCAGGCGATATCCTATTGAATGTGGTGTCGATCCTTTCCCTGATGCTTTTTAACATCTACATGTACCCCCTGGCCAAGCTGGTCCAGAGCGTTCTGCTGTGGTGTCATCAGTATGCCAATGACACCCAGCTAGTCCTTTCAATGGTGGGCCGGCCAGACTTGGCCCCTGAAGATCTCCAGCGGTGTTTGGAAGCTGTGGCTGGTTGGTTAAGAACTAGCAGGTTGAAACTGAATCCATCAAAGACAGAGGTCCTGTGGGTAGGTCACAGGGAGATGCCAGCCAACTTTAGTCTGCCTGTGCTGGACAGCGAGGCCTTACATCTAGCCTCGTTGGTGACCTGTCTGGGGGTGATCCTGGACTTGGGGGTTTCCCTAGAAGCCCAAGTTGCCAAAACAGTCCAGACTGCATTTTACCATCTTTGCCAGGCAAAGCAGTTGGTTTTGTATCTCTCCCATTCTGATCTGGCCACGGTGATCCATGCAACAGTCATCTTCAGGTTAGATTACTGTAACTGGCCTGCCCTTGAATCTAATCTGGAAGCTAAAGCTTGTCCAACATGCAGCTGCGAGGCTCCTGGCAGGGGCCTCAAGTAGGGACCATATAACACCTGTCCTTTTCCACCTCCACCGGCTGCCTGTTGAGAACAGGGCTATTTTCAAGGTATTGGTTTTGACCTTTAAAGCCCTGAGTGGTCTTGGACCGGCATACCCTAGGGATAGCCTCTCCCTAGTAGGCCCCTCTGCTCCTACACTCAGAGGGGAACCTCCTGGCAATCCCTGGCCCCATACCCAGGTGGCCTTGACGAGGGCCAGGGCCTTTTCAGCCCTGGTCCCTACTTGGTGGAATATGCTCCCAATTGAGATCAGGGCCCTGCATTAGTTTTCGCAGGGCCTGTAAAACGGAGCTGTTCTTCCAGGCTTTCCCTGATGGCCAGCCGGGTTAACATCTGTTTAACATCTTATTGGCCTCCTGAGGGGGAGGGGGGAGAGGGACACATTTGTTAAGTGTAAGTCACCATCTGAGAGTAAAACAGCAAGGTGAGCAGAGCAACCACCAGAGGTGAGGTTAGGTGACTGCCAGGGGCATGGATAGCGGCCTGCTGTTTTCACAAAAAAAAATGTTTCAAATATGTTTGCTCTGTGAGGGAAGCTAGCTTGGAAACATTTCAGCCATCGCTGTAAAAGTGTTTTCAGAAACAACGAAGAAACAGCTGCTTGAAAACGTTTCCAGAACCTGATGGGGGGCGGGGGGGGGAACTAGCATGAAACTCCATGGAGGAAACTTTTTATTATCACTGTGGAAATTTTGTACATGTGGAAAAGGCCTTCCTTGCTCCCAAGAGTTTTATCATGTTTCGAACTCCTCACATTAACCAGGTCAGATCAGTTCAAAAAAGATGTTCCATGAAATTTCCAGGAGATTCTTTTTGAAATTTTTTTAGCATTAAATTCCTCCAGATCTCTATTCCCAGCTTGTTATCAGCTGTCTGGCTGCAGGTGTAAGGAGCTAGACCATCCCATTGCCTCTAGCCAGACCTATTAGCGTTTCTAAAAAATAAGGCACAGGTGGGGCTAGAAAGAAACTGAATTGACCCTCCCCTTCCCTGTGGCCTGTTCTCAGCCAAGAGAGAACAACATTTAAAAATGCAAGATGAAGGTTTTGTTTGGTTCAAGACTTCAAAGAAAAATGCATTTCTTCACAGAAACCAAGGAGGATTTGATACCAATGAAGTTGTGCTATGGAAACCCCTTGGAAATTGTGCAGTTATCCAGAGTCAGAGGTTTGCATGAATTGTTTTTGTCTTTTTGCCTTGTAAGAGCCCTTGGAATTTTTGCTGGCAATGATTAAGCTGATGAGTATTCCATTTGGAGGATGACAATGAGACAGGGCATAGAAGAGACCTGGATACTGCAGTGGAAAATGTACTCTGGGTTTTTAATTGTCTCTCTAGCAACCAAACTTAATTAGAAGGAGATTTGCAGCCATGGATGGGAACCATGTGAGCTATGGGCCTATTTATGTCAGGCAGCTCCCTTGGGGAATCAGCCACTTGGACTCACTGACCTACCCAGGAAGATGCTACTTGATGTTAGCTTTGCCATGGTGGTACTTCTCAACAGGAAGGTGCAATCTATGGTTGCCAGCTCTAGATAAGGAAATTCCTGGAAATTTAGAGTTGGAGAGGGACCCTCAGCAGGGTGTAATGCCATAGAGTCCACCTTCCAAAGCAGCCATTTGCTCTACTGGAAATAATCCCTGTAGTCTGGCGATCAGTTCCAATTCCAGTAGGTCTACAGGCTACACCTGAAGGTCAGCATCCCTACTTTCATGGGCCAAATTTGACTGGATGGTGGTACAACTGGATGGTGGTACAACAGAGCCCTACGGGGATGGGGCGGTATAATAAATCGAAATAAATAAATAAATAAATAAACTACAATAGTATTGCAATGTAGGCCATGCTGCTTTTTTTTTTCAAGAGCATGAGCAGCTTACCAAACCTTTCCTCCATATGTGTACTTTTCCATTCCCCAGGATGCTTCTCCCCAATTTTCTCCTAGCAGGGCTCCAAAACTAGAAATAACAACACTGGAGGGTGGGGAAGCCCCCTCTCCTGGGTTTGATGACAAATTGGCTTGCTTTGGATTATAGCACTTTGTTCCAACTGCCATGACATTCCATTTGGCCAAGAGTCCTGCAGGAATCCACAGCCCTATGAGACTGTCATTTCCAGCCATTCTCAGGTAGGGCTGCCCTCCCTACTTCCTCAGAAATGCTTTCCGGTCACTTGGGCAATTGTAACTACCAGTAGGAGAAGCCATTCTCACCACTTCTTGCTAGCTACAAGCCACTCCCCCTTGCCGCCGCCTCTTAACATTTCAATAGAATGTACATGTGGAGATGTTCTTCGGAGGGTTTATAGGGCTGTGCTTCAATATCAAGCATTCCATCCTGCTAAGGTATAGTACAGAACACAGGCCACTTCTGCACAGGACAAATAAAAGGGCTTGCAGGCATTTTAAAAAGAACCACTTGGGCTTTTTTTTTTGCATAGCGTGGACAAAAAAAGAGTTGCCAGGGAAGGGGGTTCTTTTTTCCGGCCTACACACACACTTATATTTTTGCTGTAGCTTGCATCCGCCATTTTCTCCCACTTATTTGTGCCACCCGCCATTTGGTGAAGGTTTCTCTCAGAGGTTTCCTCTGCTTGCAGCTCATCCACCCGCGATTTCTGTGTAAAAAGTAGGTGAATAAAGTTAGTTTTGACTGCCTATCCGGTGCATGTATCGTTTTTGTTTGTTTGTCTAGGGGGAGGTGCCTTCAAAGCTATGACTCAAAATATGCTCAAACTGCCAATTCTCATATTGGGTCATTGGCGCTTTAAAGACACCTTTAAAGACACGCTCAGGGCCTTAAAGGTCAAAACCAATACCTTGAAAATAACCCTGTACTCAACAGGCAGCCAGTTGAGGTCAGTGATTCTCCATGATATTGAATGTTACCATTTAGCAAAAAGAACATTATTATGAGAAATACTATTATGGGGGGATATGAGAACTAGCAACAACAGTGAGGGGGTAATAGGATATAAATCCAGTTACTTCTCAGACACCAAACACCAAATCTGGCCTGAAGCAATAGCGATCAATGGTCAGCACGGTTCTCATCTCCTTTCTCAACAAAGCCAGCTTCTACTACATCTCTTTTATTTCTGCATTGATGGAAAGGGTTGTCATCTTATAATGGACTACTGTTACCCTGTCTTTATTACAGAGGTCTGTTTGGCCTTTGACTTTGACCATTTATGCTCTTCTCAAGTGCTTTCCTTCTATGGATCAGTTTTCTCCAAGCTGCCAAAATTATCTGGAAAACTCCTTTGTCTATCATTTTGAAGGCAGGGGGGAAAGGGGAATTTGGAGGGAGAGCAGAATGAGAAGTCGGATCTGCCTTGTAAGATTGATCTTTCATGCAAGCAAAAAATCACCAAGTACTTTGCCCTCTGCAATTTCAATCTGTAATGTAACCAAGAGACAAAGGAAGCTTCTAGCTGCTCTAAATCTTTCAACCTAATCCCCTTGAAAGATCTCTTCATTATGAAAATATTGGGGTTGGGAGGAGAGGTTGAAATAGAGCCCTTGGCTGATTCCGCATGGGCCAAAAAAAGCGGTGTGAAAACGGTGTGAAAACAGTTTAAACCCTTTTACACTGTTTTAAACCCTTTTACACCATTTTCACACCGTTTTCACACTGCTGTTTTTGACCCATGCGGAATCAGCCCTAGAAAAAACATATGGAGAGAAAGTACTCGCTGCAATGGAAAAACTGCAAGTGGACTTCAGTCAGCTGGTTTGGAGACTCTCATATTAAATAATTCTCTGCATGTAGAAAGCTACCCTGTCAGGAAGAAGATCACAGTAGAACCCATAGTAATTCTCCAGCTGATTTTCATAGGAGAGTTAAAGCCCCATCCAAAGCCTGAGGCGGCCGCAGTCACTGCTACTACCACGCTGCCCTGCCGCCTCCAGAGGGCTTTCCAGAGGGCTTTCCACAGGGAAAGTTCCAAAGGACTTTCCGCAAGGAGGCGGGGAAAACTTTAAAAAGACCCATCACTGGAAAGCCCTCCATAGGGCTAAATGGAGTTATGCCACCCTTTCGGGTCAAGGGCTCAAGTGCCGCTCTCCCAGCCCTAAACCCTGGGTGGAAGTCAACTAACATTGTCTTCACCCCTGGGAACACCCCAACCCACCTTTCCCTTTGAGCTGGTGTTCAATCAGATTGCCAGAGTTGCTAGGCTGTGGCCCCAAATTCCAAGTGTCACCACTGCAGAGTAGTGGGGCAACCAGACGCCAGCACATTTGCTCTCTGCACCAGTAGAGCTATCCCGTACACAGCAGAGGGAGAAAATATGCTGGTCCTAGGCTACACTACTCCCCCAAGCTCTTTCACACAAACACACACACCACCCTGGGTGGGGCCATTAAGCTCTTACTGTTTCCTTTTCAGGACAACTGAGTGTTCAAAGTACTTAGCTTCAGATGGGTTGTGTCTCTTATTATGCCCCTTTTAATACTTTATAAAATATAATTTTCTAGACTCTTTGTGTAATCCTATGTTAATTTATTTATTTCAAATAATTTCACTGATTTCAATAGGCTTAGACTGAAAGTATTGAACGGTATATATTATGGCATGGTAATTTGAATCTTGTGGTATTATGGCAAAATCTTTCATGAGCCAGAGCCACTCAAATCAATCCATCAAACAAACAAATAAATGTTAGATATAACAGGGATGTTATCAATGTTAGATTTTTTAAAAATATATTAAAATGTCTAACTAGAAAGCTACAATAGTTCTATTAGGCTTTAAAGTGCTATGGGACTCTGGCTCAAGTCTTACAGATATGGTAAAACTGGGTCTGGACAACTTTCAGATTCAAAAAGAAACAACAAATAGAACCAGTGGTTAGAGTGTAACTGTAGGATAAGAAGAGGAGGAGGAGGAGGAGGGGTTGGATTTATATCCCCCCTTTCTCTCCTATAGGAGATTCAAGGGGCTTACAATCTCTTTGCCCTTCCCCCCTCCCAACAAACACCCTTTGAGGTGGGTGGGGCTCAGAGAGCTCCAAAAAGCTGTGACTAGCCCAAGGTCACCCAGCTGGTGTGTGTGGGAGTGTACAGGCTAATCTGAATTCCCCAGATAAGCCTCCACAACTCAAGCGGCAGAGCTGGGAATCAAACCCGGTTCCTCCAGATCAGAGTGCACCTGCTCTTAACCTCCTATGCCACTGCTGCTCCCCAAAAGAAGTAAGCTTTTGGTCTCCTGCGGGCAGGGAAGTGGGATATAAATAAAGTTCATAAATAAACCCTTCTGCACAGAGAAAATTATATATCAGGGAGAAGAAATCAAACTTACGTTGTCCCCTGGCATGCCAGTTATCTACGCACACTATATCTGCACAGATGGTGGTTCTGTGTTATGTTCCCCCAAGGCTGCGGCATGGAGGGAGAGGGGGGGCAACCTGAAAGAGATGTTGAGAGACCAACTTGAATCAGCAGCTCTGGCAAAACATGTGCAACACTTAAATATACATTTACTTCTATTACTTGTCCCAATGAGACCATAATATTCAGTGGCTGTGCCTTCCAGAATGGAGATCAGTATTGTGAGATCAGCATTGTGAAATACCATAACATTGACAGTGTCTAGAAGCGTAATGACATTATTCTGCAACAGCCAAAATAACCAGGAGTCTTTTAAAAATAGTGAGACTTTTAAAAATAGCATACTTATAATGGCATAAACTTTCTTGAGCCAGAACCCATCTTGAGAAATATACAAAGTGTTACATTCAGCAGGCAGAGAGATTTATACCCAGATACCCAGAGTTACAAAATTCGGAAGGGTGGTAGTGTTTGTGTGAAGGTGTTAAAAAGAGAAGGTATCTGACAAAGTGGCTCTGGCTCATGAAAATTTTTGCCAAAATGCCGCAGGACTTAGATTATTGTAATACTGATTTCAACCAAAAATACTATGGAAGAGAAAATAAACCATTATTTCTGCCTGTACCAACTCCCTTGTTTAGGGATTGAAGCAAAGAAAATAGCTTATTCACTCAGCAAAAATACATGGTCAACCACACCAATTAATGATCAAAAACAGGCTGAGAGCAAATCTGTAACTTGTGCAGCCAGCACAAGTAAAAGAAAAGTTCTTAACTAGTCTCTGTTTCTTGCAGCCACAAAACCTATACACTGTTCTTGTCCTTCCAGGTCAATGTTGGAAAGCCTTTCCTTTATCAGGATATTTTTCAGGAGCTTACTGGTAGTTTGCTGTGCACTCATCTCGCTTTTATGGCCAAATACTGAAATGCATTGTTAAGATGAACTCACTTAATTCTTGCTCACCTAGTTTCTCCCTGAAATCTGATTCTTTTCATCTTTTTAGGAATGTGGAATTTGTTTCTAATCAATTCCATTCTGATCAAAGAGAAATTCAAATATAGGAGGACTACAGAGGGGGGTTCTGCAATAGTTTCAGAATTTCACTGTGTATATTCTCAGAGGCAAGCAATGTCTTCCCAACCTTTCTATCCTCTTGCTAAATCACCATTGTGCAGAGGCGTAACTATAATACAATCTTGCCACATATAATACAATCTTGCCACAAAGACTGGTGACCAAACTTGTGGATCTTGGACTCTCACATTCAATCTGTTTGTGGATTAGGGACTTCTTGTCTGGACGTTCCCAGAGGGTTAGACTGAGAAATCGGGTTTCCTCAGTTCTTACTCTAAATATGGGAACGCCACAGGGCTGTGTGTTGAGTCCTTTATTGTTCACCCTTTATACATATGATTGTACTCCTGTCTATCATAGTAACACCATTATCAAATTTGCCGATGGCACAGTGGTGGTGGGGCTCATCTCTGGAGGGGATGAGTCTGCCTATCGGAGTGAGGTGGACGGACTGCTCTCATGGTGCAGGGAAAATAACCTGGTTCTTAATACTAACAAGACAAAGGAGCTTATAGTGGACTATAGAAGGAATAGCTCAGGAATTCAGCCCTTGACTATAAATGGAGATCAAGTAGAGCAGGTGGCTAGTTTTAAATTTCTGGGTGTTATGATTAAAGAGGACTTGACCTGGGGTGTACAGACTGCCGCGGTAGTTAAGAAGGCCCAGCAGAGACTGTACTATCTGAGACTGTTAAGGAAACAACAACTGAATGGAAAACTCCTGGTGTCCTTTTACCGCTGTGCTATAGAGGGTGTCTTAACCTACTGCATCTGTGTATGGTTCTCCAGTTGCACAGTGGCAGATAGGAAGGCGCTCCAAAGGGTGATCACTACTGCACAAAGGATTATCGGCTGCCCTCTCTCCTCCTTGGAAGAACTCTATAATTCCCGAAGCCTAAAAAAAGCCCAAAATATTCTGAGGGACCCGTCTCATCCAGCACACTCTCTTTTTGAACTGTTACCATCTGGCAGACAATACAGGTCTATCAAAACTAGAACAAAGAGGCTTAGAGACAGCTTCTACTCTAGAGCTGTGGCTATGCTAAACTCCGCGGCTTCGTGTTGATGTGTGTGGGGCTGTGTAGGGATGGGTGGAGGAAGGGGGAAGTGAGGATGATGTATGAGTCTGAAATTGTGTGCATCGAGGAATGCTGCTGTAAATTTCATTGTGCGTGCACAATGACAATAAATGCTTATGCTTATGCTTATAAGGGGACAGGGGGTACGCTGTGCACCAGGTGCACACCAGTGGGGGCAGAAAATCTTTCCCCCTCACCTCACCTCGCCAGGCCTGGCCTGGGCTGGCCTGGCCTGGCCTGGCCCCACCCCATCCCACCAGCCTGGCCTGTTTTCAGCCAGCAGAAGGCTGTTTTCAGCTGGTAGAGAAAGGTAAGTTGGGGGTGGGGCAGGGGGCAGCACCATGGGGGGCGGGGCTGCAGGGGGGAGGCACCCGGGATCCATTTTGCCCCAGGGTGCCATTTTCTCCCCCTACCATAGTGTGGTGTGCTATACAAAACAGCTGCAAGAGCATTGATTTCTCCCCCTCCCACACTCACACAGAAAAAGAGAAATGCCTCTTTTAAAAGAGAGAAAAGAGAATATGATGAATCCATGGCTACATCCAAAAGAGCACATTTTGGAAAAAGAAATATCCTTCCCCATAACAATGCTAGCTGAAATAATGCATCATACTTAAATACTTTCACTTTGTCATAACAAACAGTTGTAGCATTTTATTTTGAAGGATGAATGTTCTTATATTATATTGAACAAACATTTAGATAAGTTAAAAATGTTCCTTACAAACAGTACATTTTTTCTTTTCTCCAAATGGCTCCTAGGGGCGCACATTATAGCTTTAAACATTCTGTTTCCTGGGAAGAACAGTAAATTGCCAACTGAATGAGACGTACAGGATATTTGTGAAAAAATACATTTAGCATAAAATGTATGTGTGAGACCATATAAATGATGACTAGATATCCCATTTTAGCCTCCAAGCTGGTTTTTAAAGGGGACTAAGGCCGGGTTTTCCCTTTCTACAAAATCTACCTTTCAAAAGGGCCCTATTAACACAAACACAAGAAAGTCAGTGAGATGTAAGGTTTCCTGTTTGGAATGTGAAAACCTTGGTTCAAATCCCTAACTCATTGAAGAAGTTTCTCAGGTGACCTTTGGGGAGGAACTCTCTCATCTTAACCTACCTCATAGGGTTACTGTGAGGAGAAAACAGAGAGGAGAACCATGTATGCAATACTGAGCTTCTTGGACAGAAGAGAAGTATAATAACAATGCCTTTATGCCTTAGTCTTATTTTTATTCCATTTATAACTGGAGTAAATTCCAAATCCATTAATTTGGTCCATTATGTATTTCAAAGAATGACAGAAGGTAACAGAGTATATTGTCACCAAAAGAACAACTAAATATTTGGGAATACATGTAGAAACACAAGATGATAATCTTTATAAAGATGATAATCTTTATAAAGATGATAATATTTATATATAATCCTTCTATAAGAGAATTATTGAAAAGTCAAGCATAAATGAAGATATACAGGGGAAAGCTGAAAAAATGTGGCTAGGAAGAATATGAAAATGAATATTTTACCAAGATTGATCTTCTTTTTTCAAATATTACCAATTCACATTGATAAAACTATTTTAAGAACTTGGCAGAGGACTATAACAAAGTGAGGGCTGGAGTGGAGGAGGATGGAACAGAGTGGCTTAGGATGGTGGGAGGGTTGAAAGGGCAGGCTTGGAATGGCAGATTGGGAGAGGATGGAATGGGAGGCTTCAGGTGCGGGAGATCAGAAAGGTGAGGGTTCTGGTAGGGCAGGGTGGCAAGGTGAGGCATGGGGGAGGTTGAAAGGTAAGGCTTAGAGTAGTGGGGTGGAAGGGGTGGCTAGGGGTGGAGGATGGTTGTAGGAGAGCATGAGGTTGGTAGGGTTAGCACTGCAGGTTAGTGTTGGGTGGGGCAGGGTGGCAACGTGAGGGTTGGGGTCGGGGAGGGTTGAAAGGTAAGGCTTTGGGTGGTGGGAGGGTTGGAAGGTGTAGCTAGGGTGGAGGGTTGGTAGGTGAGTATGAAGGTGGGGAGGGTTGACAGGTTAGTATTGGGGTGGGGGAGTGGCAAGGTGAGGGTTGGGGTGGGAGGGTTGGCAAGGTGAGGATTGGGGTGGGGAGGATTGGAAGGTATTAGGGGTGGGGAGGGTGGAAAGATTAGGATTGGGTGGGGGAGGGTGGAAAGTGGCTGGGAGGTTGGCAGGTGAGTATGAGGGTTGGGAGGGTTGGGAGTTAGGATGGGGGAGGGAGGCAAAGTGAAGGTAGGGGTGGGGGAAGGTTAGAAAATGAGGCTTAGGTAGGGCGAGGGTTTGTAGGGCCCAGGCTTCCTCACGGGGGTTGGGGGAGGCAGAGAAGGGCCTGCAAGCTTGCTGAGTGTGGGAGGAGGCCGGGAGATTTTGTGGGGGGTGGGGAAAGGCAGGGAGGGCTTGCCTGGTAGGGCACAGCGGGAGGGAGGGAGGGATCCGGCGAGGGGCCAGTTGGGTGCACCTGCTGGCAGGTGGAGCCTGCCTGGAAGGCGGCATGGAGGGCTCACAGGGCGGCGGCGTGGACAGATGCAATGTTTGCTGGGCTGCCAGGGCCCTGGAGCACCTCGTGAACGGCTGGCCACTTCCTGCTCCTTGGCTCCAGCGCCTGCTTAGTGTGCGCTCCCACCACCTTGGGCAGCACGAAAACTCAGATTTTGCCCCGGGCTCCATTTTCCCCAGCTGGCCTGGGCCCTGCCCCTGGCTTTTGCATTTCTCGCTCTCTCAGGTTAAGAAGAGGCAAGTTTGGTAAGCACCACATTATCTTTTTTTAACTTTAATGAGATTTATTACAAAATTGAATTTAAAATCAAATGGTTTTCCCAAAGTATAACAGAAAATACTATTGACTAATATATAAACAGAAAAAAAGAGTAACATGAGAGAACAGAAATTAAATATATGTATATCCCCAGGTGCCACTGGAGGTTGGCAACCCCAGCTATTAATTTAATTAATTTAATTATTTGAATCCCACCACTGCTCTATACCCACCATACTCCAGGGATCTCTGCAAAGTAGGGTGTTGGAATCTCCTTTTTAAAACATGAACACTTTTGATAGGCAGAAAGGAAGGAAATCTGGTCACTCCCAAATTCTCAGCCAGCCCCTTCCACAGCTCACCTGGGAAGAGTCCCCAAAGGAAATCCCATGACCTTCCCTGGCAAAGAGGAACAATACATCTAAGATAAAATGGAGGTATGTTTTGTTTTGTTTTGTTGCAAGGCAAGCAATGAAAAAAGACTCAACAGAACTTTTCCAAGAGGCATCCTTTTCTCCTCCCCAAGAGCTCAATGGGGAAAAGCACTGCTGCAAGAAACAGGAGTTACTGGCTTAAGTACCACCAGGGTAGAGTTAAGGAAAATTCCGCCACTTGGGCTGTTTCCGGATGGCACAATCATACCTGGTTACAACCAGTTTCTAACAATCCAGGTCTGTTTTATTCTGGTTTCTCCCTTCCCGTTTTGTGAAGGAATCCAGTGAAGACCAGGAGGAAATATTCCAATTTCATTTGCACAAACCCGGGACATCTGTATTTACATTGCAAGCATACCTGAGCATGCCGGTGTCCCATATTCTGATTGGCTGTTGTTTTTGAGTGGCAGCTTGAATGAATGTCAGGTGGGGAGATCAGGCAGCTGTGGGGGGAAATAAACTGTTTCTGCTCCCGTGGTGTTTGGACGGTAGCGGGCTCACCTCAGGATTTTGGAAAAGAATCTCCAATTTGGCAATTTTTGAATACTCCAGAAGGTGGGAAATATCGTGACTGGGAACCATGCAAACTTTAGGACTGGGAACCATGCAAACTTCTTGCACGAAACAGGGTATTTCTCTTGCTCAACCCAGGGGATTTGGACCATGCAGAAACAGCCTTGGATATATCCAAAAGATCTCAGAAATGGATGAAGCCCAGAACTTTGTAATGAACCTTAGCTTTTTAATGCATGTCTTCAAACTAACTCTAGTTGTGTGGTCCCCTCTGGAATCTCCTTCTTTAAAGGGGTACCTGTGATCCCAGATGCTGGAAATGCACAACAGGTCCTGCTTGCAAATGTGCCAAGCCATCTCTGGTGCCCGCTTCACAAAACAGAATTTTGGACCTCGATTATCTCCATCAAGACAACTATTAGGCTCAAACAATTGTAGAAGCAGACCCGAGAGCACAGTTTCACACTGGTGTTTAGGTACAACAAATACGCCATCTTGTGCTACTCGGAGGAAATATTTAGATGTGTTTCTGGAAATTAACAGAAGGGCCAATAAAGAAAAGTACCCTTACTGTTTATATCCTAAGGGTCCCCTTCTACAATTCATTCTTCCCTAGTCATAATCAACTATCTAATATCAAAGTGGACTGATGAGTCCACCCAGCTTGTGAGCCACAAATATCTGTTTTGCTGTGAGGACAGCAATATGATTCCTCCCTCCCTCCGCTCATGTTAAGGAAAGTACAGACATTTTTAATTTAATTTGAAAGGGACAATAGTTCACATTCTTCTCTGACCATAAGAATAGCGCCTGTGGATGACTTCTCTCTTATCAGTAGGGTTGCTTCCTTCCGTTGGCTTTTTAAATATAGGCTGCCCAGAACTCGAGAGCTGGACCACTTACAATTTATTGTCAACAAACTAAAACCAGTCCAAAGAATGTGAACCTTTAATTATAGCATTTTGGGCTTAGACAGAGAGGAAGAGGCATGACAGAGATAGAGAAGACTGTCTCCAAGGAGGCTTTACTAAAAACTGACTCCCATGGCATGAGATATACAGGAAGGACGGCATTGTGCTTAAAGTAATATTATGTTCTTAGTACTAATGGATGCTCTTGTATTTATCCTGCACCACTTTCAAGTAATGATAGGGTTGAACAAATAGATATTTTCAGATTGTGAGTTATTTTTGAATATTAGTTTCATAGCTGGATGATTCTCAAAAGGAGCAAATCCAAATTTGAATAAGGGCACTCTTCAAGTATTTGCAGCCTCCAACATTAAAATCTGTAACTCCTAATGTATTGCCCTAGGCATCTTTTTTCACATAAGTCTGTGGCTGATGTCATTGAATCATTGTTGTAACTGGTGCTCAGATAATTTGACACTGCTACGTATCTTCGGGACCGCATCACCCCACATGTCCCAATACGGCCTCTTCATTCAGCAGAGGCCAATTTACTGGTGGTCCCTGGCCCCTCGATGATACGGCTGGCCTCCACGCGGGCCAGGGCCTTTACAGCCCTGGCCCCAGCCTGGTGGAACGCTCTTCCACCAGCTGTCCGCAAGGGACCTTACAAGAAATTCTGCAGGAGCCTGTAAGATCTGAGGAGCTCGTTCCGCCGGGCCTTTGGAGGTAACAGCCATTGATGGTGCCCCCCCCTCCCGTGGCCTTTACATCTGTGCCTTTGCCATCTTGGGATTTGCTGCCCTTCCCTCTCTGAAAAGAGGGTGAAATTAGGTATTGTCTTGGACGCTTAATCTTACCAAATTATTAATTTTAATTATTTTTTTAGGTCCTTTTTTATCTTACTACTGCTGCTTTTAAAGGTTTTAACTGTTTTTATCTGTATACAATGGTTATCGTGTTGTACACCACCCAGAGCCCCTAGGGGATGGGGCGGTCTAAAAATCTGAAAAATAAATAAATAAATAAATAAAGCAGAACTAGACCCTTCAAAGTCCACTGACTTCAATGGGCCTGAAAGGGTGAAATTTTGTTTAGAACTGCAGTATAGGTCTGGGGATGCTTCTTTGGACATTTTATTTCAGCCAGCATTGAAGTATGAGCCTGCAGCTCTGTAGCCAAGAGGTTGGGGGGAGGCATTTCACACTGGGATTTTGAGAGCAGTGAATGTGTGCTCCATGGGAGGAATAAGACCATATTCAGATGGACACATATCTAGAATAGACGAGCTGCAGCACCAGGCAGAAATAAATTGGCTTTTCCTGCCCAATATTCAAGATGTCCTTTTACCTTTAAACTGGCCTTTCATTTTCTATGGACCTATAGGTTTAAAAACAATTCTAGTGCAACATTAGGGAGGATAATACCTAATACTGCAAGAGGAGCAGAGCAGAAAGCAAGGTGAATGCCCCTGCAAATGCTTTCCCTCTCACTTTGCAAAAAAGGACAAATATTTGGACTATACACAAAAGAACTAAAGGGTAATGATAAAACTCACCAATAATTTATCAGTGTCAAGCCATGAAGAGAAAGGAGAACGTTAATCACCATTATCCATCAACTAAAAGACAAACCATGAAAATTTTAGATCAGTTACTTTTAGATCTGTCAAGGAAGACAGAAAGACACATGTAAGAACAATCTTGTGAGACAAAACTTAAGTACTGGATGCTGTCCTTACTAAAGTAAAAGGACGCAATGATGAAATTAACATCTGATCAATGTCTTAGGACCCTAATCACAAGGAACACATCAAAGAGGGGTCATTAAGGAAGAAAAAATAAGTATTCAATGCACCAAGTTCTTTCTAACATATTGGAGAAGAGATTACATTATTACTAAGTCATGCATTTGAAACTGAGATCTTCTTAAAAGCAACAAGAAATGCACGTAAAAATCCTATATCATATCATAAGAGGAAAAGACACTGTGACAATTATAATTATTGATGATTCTGTGAAGTTGGTCAGTTGACTGGTGGGCTAATAGAGTTACAAATGACATAATTAAAAGCTAACTTGAACCATGTTGACCCTAATTTGGCCTAGTTCAAACTGGAGCTTGAGCACTTAATTGGACTTAATTAAGCTCTGTTCCAAAGACCTAGGGACAACCATGCTCAAGGTATGCCGTGCTCCTAAATTCCACTCAATTGAAACGTGTGGTAAAGATTAATTCCCATGAATTCTATGTAACACTTCAATTAGTCATAGGTGGAAGTAGAGCAAAATTATGTGCATTTTACTGTTCTGCTTTGTATTTTAATTTTAAACACTTATATCTTGGTGGAATGTTCTTTCTAGTGAGATCAAGACCCTGTGGGATTTAATGCAGGACTTGTAAGATAGAGTTGTTCCACCAGGCATATTGTTGAGACAGCAACGATTTACCATCTGAACCCCACTCTCACCAATTCCTCCTCAGCCCACCCCACAGATTACATCTCCACTTTCCGATCCTCTGTCCCTCTGATTAGCATTGTTTTAACCATCATGTTAGCACCACCAGGATTTGTTTAGAATTTATATAGTTTCAATTGTTGATTTTATGGCATTTATTGTGCTTATTATCTGTATTTTACTTTACTTTTATTAATGTTTATGGTTGGATACTGTCCTGAGGGGAGGGGTATTATAAAAACCTAATAAAATAAAATAAATCCCACAACATTTTAAAAACAATTCATGTAACAGCTACACAGTGTTAATCGGCAGACAGCAAATAAATCTGATTGCAAGAAAAGCATTTAAACTGGAAAATAAACAAAAGAAGCCAAATTAGAATCCAATAATCACAACAATTGAGGAGGTTTAGAAAGAAGGAAAACTAAATGAAATCAATTTTCCTAAAGGCCTTGAGGGAATAAATTGCTCTATGTCTGGTACTGAAAATGCGACAAACATAGTGCCAATGAGTATTCAAAGGTGGAGTTGAGATTTCACAGTGGAAAAGGCTCTGATCTTATAGCCCAAGCCACCCAACTTGTTAAAAACTATGAGGAGAAACAGGACCTCCAATGATGTTTTCTGCCGGAACAAGGTCAATACCGCTTCGAAGTGGGGAAGCATCGAAACGACACCTCATCCGTTCAACCAATCACGAGCCGCTTTTGTGGCATGCGCAGAACGGGAGAGTCGTGGCGGGCAGAAAGCACATGTAACTGTAAACTGTAAACTGCAAAAAACTTGTTTAAAAAAAGAAGCGCCTCCCGCTTTCCACGCCGTAACACAAGCCCCAATCACGATTGAGGAGCGAAACAGGCACCAAGATGATCCCGCCCACTTAGCTCGATTCCAGGGGGCCAACTCAGTTGCTGTGGGGACAGCCTGGAATCGACCTTAGCTCCCTTCTGTAGTGGGGAAAGCCTCTTAGTGATCACTTGTTATGTGGGGATTGGATTCCAGTACTTCATAAATATCTCTGCACTTGTGTGGTTTGCTCTTGTGTCAGCTTTCCGCATTTTTGTGTATTTTTTTCATTTCACTCTGTCATATGAGTAAATAGTAACATTGAAATACTTCAGATACAAATGAACAACATTGCAGTGCTTTTCTGGGTGGGCTTAATGAGATGCATGAGACAAAGTATCCCGTCTGCAACCAAGCTCTTCTTATCAATAAAAAAAAGGTTCATGCTAAAAATAAATTGAAAACATAGTTTCGATATGCGTGCCTGATTACGAGTATGAATTGCTTGCAGAGAAAAAGTAACGCCCAATGAATAGTCCTGGAGATGTGCCAATTTCAAAATTAATTAGAAATTCTTATGGAAGATCAAAGGCCAGTAAAGTGGAATGAGGAACAGAACCAATCCATTAAAGCAGAACAACATAGATCCAGTTCAATCCATTCATCTCTTACTCTTACTCACCAATATGTTTTTGCAAATTTGTGGTTCAAGGATGACTATTTTATGCCTGAAATATGTCATTTTGTGTACAAATTCAAGAGCCTTAAATTAAAACCTTTTGATGAATCACTTACTTGAAATTAATTTTCAATGGTTTACAAAATATACGCATAGTTTATAAATATACACAAATATAAACTCATGTCATTACACAGAAATCTTTGACAGGCACATTATTATTTCTTTCTTTAAAACAGATCACACTCCTTTTAGGCACTGTGAATGAATCCCACAGCAAAACAACATCTAGTGACAATGCTGAAAAGAAATCATACAAAATCTGATTTCACACTGTTATTAAAACATCTCTTGTGCTAGTACTTGTGCGTGCTTAAAGTGTTGGCAATGGAAGTATGAAAAGAACACTCCCTCTGTGTAAGAATCTCTTATTTAGACTCACAGTTTCATTGGGCCTCACTGACTTGATACCTAAATTGTCCTTCTGCTTGCTATAATGATAGGCTATTCCACAAAGCTCAAATTTGAGCAAGCCCAGAGCACCAAGTGACAATTTCCTGCTGTGCTTCTGACACCGAGTCCACAAAGGCCTTTCCAGAGACAAAGGAGCTGTCTACGTTTCCCCTTGATAATACGAAATGAACTCTTCCACTCTGGATGTCCAGCCGCTGATTCTGTTCAAATACTGATATGCATGGCCAGAGGTTAATTAGCACACAAAGGTTCAGCATTAGGAACTAGATGCTTTAGGAGAGCCAGAATGCAACTTTGTTTCCTGTTGTGTTCCCTTGTTGTATGAATGTATTTATTTTATTTGTTTAAAATGGTGTAACTGAAGCAACTCACAACGTTTTAAACTCACAATAACTGATTAAAATCTTAAAACCTCAGCCTCTAAAAACAGTCCCAGCCCAGTCCATGTCACACTAAAAGAAAGGTCCTCTTTTAGGGATACTACATATGGCAAGCAGGTTTGGCAGGAAAATGTACTGCCCCCATCTCAGAGACCTACTTGGAAAGAGGCATCACCACAGAACAACCCCGTGGTTGGGGTTTCTTAGATTTTAGCAACACACTAACCACTAAATCACAGTGCTGAAAAGAAAAGGATTTGGATTTATACCCTGTTTTTCTCAACCATAAGGAGTCTCAAAGCAGCTTACAAACTCCTTCCTTTCCTCTCCCCACAACAGACATCTTGTAAGTTAAGTGGGGCTGGGAGAGTTCTGAGAGAACTGTGACCAGGCCAAGGTCACCCAGAAGGCTTCCTGTGGAGGACTGGGGAATCAAACCTGGATCTCCGGATTAGAATTCACTGTTCTTAACCATTATGCCATGCTGGCAGGAGAGAGATCCCACTTGGAAATGCAAAGATTTGGGCTAAAAGGATTCTGCCTGCTCTCAGAGGTCCATCATTCTGTTCTTAACCAGTATACCTTACTGGCTCTGAGTGGTGGGTGAGTTCTCCCCCTAGACTTCACTGCTTTCCAGGGCCCAGACCTCTAACTATTATGGGATGATCAGAAGTTTAGCTATTCCAGGGACCATATAAAAGCCTTTTGTATCCCAGCTAATAAGCACATAGTTCTAATTAAAAGCTTTATTTAAACATAATCTATGTTAAACTATGAAGGAATCAAAGATGCACAACTCTCACTGGCATATATCAAAACTATTCAAAATAAATGAACATAAATGGCATTCCTAGTTTGCCTAAATTTAATGAATCAAATTTTGACATCTCCTATCCAACAAATGGCAAGACCCTAGAGAACCTTATAGTGTTGCCATAAGTTGTGATGTGATGTGAATCAAACTGATGGAGGTTGAGTGAGTCATATGATGTGAGTCAAACTGATGGAGGTTGAGCAGTTCCTAACAACAATACACCTCAGGCTAAAAGGCAAAAAAAAATGAAACATCTTCAAAGGCACACCAAGGACATAATAAAACTGGAATGGTAAATTGGGAAAAAACCCAACTGTAGGGAATCTAAGGCCGTTTCCGCACGGCCGCCATGCGCCCCCACGCCGCCAAGAGTTCTGCCGGCGTGCAGGAGCCTGTTCGCATCGCCAGCCGCAGCGGTGAAAGCAGGCCAAGCAGAGGTGCCCCCGCGAGGAGAGGCGGCTGCTTCATCACGAGATACGCCTTGCCTTCTGGAGCCTGCCGATGCCACGGTTCACGATGTCGGAGGACCGTCGCCGGCCTGAAAGCTGGGAGCCGCATGGCTGCACCTGACCCATACGCTGCCCCTCCGACCCCTGGAGCGTATCGAGAGATGAAACAGCGCTTCCTCATGGCCGTGCAGGTTAGCACGACGGAGACATCGTGAGTGGGGCGCTGAGAAGGGAGATATAGCTCTTCCGGGCGGCGCTGTTCGCGCCCGCCGGAAGGCGCTTCTAACAACAACCCTTCGTATGGAAAGGGTTGTTGTTTTCTGGCTGACTGACGCAGCCACAGAGAAAGGAAGCAAGTCGGAGTAATGCCGCTGCTGCATTGCAGCAGCGCTCGTGCTAACGGCGACAGCCTGGGGCTACGGCGTGCTTTTACCGCCCCAGGCCATCGCTTTGCTTTGAACCGTCGAAACGTATGGAAACGGGCATTTCAAGCTGTTTAGAAGAATAAGAATATCTTAACTTAACACTTTGAAGAACATACACTCGGTGCCAAATGAGCCTTTGTAAGGAGGACATTCTATAATAGGTCTTAGTGAGAAGGCCCTCTTTCTGGTGTTTAACCACTTTATTGTGGGGGCACACAAAGAGGGCTTCTGAAGAATAAGAAAATAAGAAAAGCATGCTGGATCACATCAAAGTCCCATCTAGCCCAGCATTCTGTTCACATAGTGCCCAATGAGATAACTACCTCAAGGAAACCTACAAGCAGGAAGGCTACAACAGCCTGTGCTCTCCAGTGACTGATTTAAGGAAGCATAATACCTCTGGCACTGCAGGGAGAATATATCCATCATGATTAGTAGCCATCTGACACGGAGAGTGACTTATAAGTCAAGATAATGATGATGATGATGTTTTGGGGTACCATTCTGAAAACACCAGAGCTGCACTTTAAAACACCTTCAAATTGACAAAATCAGCATCTGTCAGATTCAAAAGGCAGCCCTGCAGACATCCGCATGAATAATATATTGATGCATTACAGTGTCCTAGGCCTCTGGGTGAGGTTCGAGTTGTAATGAAAGGCCAACAACCAGGTAAAGAACTGGCAGCCATGATATAAAACAAAATTAAATGACAACATCAACAATAATAATAGCAGCCCAATCCGCCATGTATTTGTCCACTCCTCTTTTAAAGTTTTCCAAGATGGTGGCCATGACCATATCCCATGGCAGCAAGTTCCACAAATTAGCTATATACTGTGTGAAAAAAATACTTCATTTTGTCTGTCCTAACACTCTTACATTTCAGCTTGGATTCTAGTATTATGTGAGAAGGAGAAACATTTTCCCTATTTTTATGCTATGCATAATTTTAATAACCACTTTCATATCCTTCTTTCCTTACCTTTCTTCGCAGTTAAATAGCCCTAAGTGTTTTAACTGATCCTCATAGGGCAGCTGTTCTTGCCCCCTAATTATTTTGGTTGCTCTTTTCTTCACCTACAATATCCTAGTTCAGGTGCTGTGACCAGAACTATACACCATATTCCAAGTTCTGTCTCACCATAAATTTGTATAAGGGCAGTTTTATTATTATCTAATTATGGCCAGCATGGAATTTGCCTTTTTCATAGCAGCCACACACTGAGTCTATATTTTAATCGAACTATCCATTAATTTTCTCGGTCTGTTGCTGCCAGCTCAGGTCCCGTCAGCATATATCGCGAAGTTTAACGTTATTTTTTCTCAATATACCGTACAGAGCTCCTTCAGGGATGAGTGATTATAACAACAAATATAAATAAAATAAATAAATAAATAAAATATGCATCACTTTACACTTACTCAGATTGAATCTCATTTGCCATTTCAGTGCTCATTGTTTTTGGAGCTCTTCACAGCCCATATTTGTCCTAATCACTCTAAATAATTTGGAGTCATTTACAAACTTCGCCATCTCACTACTCACCCCTACCTTCAAGTCATTTATAAACATGTTGAAAAGCACTGGACCCAATACAGATCTTCATGGGATCCCACTATTCAGATGACCTCTGTCAGCAGGCAGGTACACATGGAAGAAGGTGATCATTTTGGTATCTTGGTTTTAGGTTGCATAGTGCAGGGTTTTCAGTCAGCATCTGCAAACCTTCAGCCAGTATAGTTTTTTCAGAAGTGGCAAAACGTGTTCCAAAAATACACTTGCAAGCACAATGTGACTAGATGAGTTTTTTGTTTAGGCAAACTCACATAGAACACCCTGAGGTAGTTCACCATGGATGTGTATTCAAAGCATGAATAATGTGGCTAAATCTTGCCTCTCAAAGTAGCATTGCAGCCATGTGGCTTTAATTGTGACTGCCCTAATTTTTCACATTTCTTGGACAGAGAAAATGGCTGAAGAATGAGAAAGAAACTATAGTGCCTCGCCTGGCAATGTGCCTTGCCCAGGTGCTCAGAAGCACCCAAGACCATTGTCTGACACAAGGGATTTCTGTAAGGGTCAGATCAGATACAGGCATTCTTCAGTGAATGGGAAGCTTATGGAAATGCTGCTCCAGCATGCAGCCGCCTTTCAGGAAGAGGATGGAATGTTGGAGGGAATCACAGGAAAGGAGAGTTGAGTTCTGCCTCAAATAAAGAGCAGTGGTTGAGGAAAAATAGCAGACAGTGAAGGGATGCTCTGCCTGGTAGTGGTAAAATTCTATCTCTGGGAACTTAATTGTCTAGATGAAATCTGAAAATGTGTCAACCATTGTACTTTGCTTCCCTCTGTTGTTATTGTTTGCCACAATTTAATTTCCCCTTGTTTGTTAATCATTTCTTTGTATATTATATTACCATTCTTCAACGTTTCAATATCGTAGTGCGCCTCTATCGGAGATTTTAGAGGTGACATTGCAGGGCTGAGTCTTGAAAATGTTTTATTCCATATTTTGAATCATCCTTTTCTTATTAACCTAAGCACCTTGATAAGTTCCCAAAAGAGTCAAGTCCTAGGAACTCCAATATTAATGGGGGGTGGGGGGGAAACCTGGTACGTATAGCCAAGTAAAGTGTAGGTAAAGGATTCGTGTTCCAAGAATGAAGGGAATTTATTATAAAGCAACAGTTAGAAATGTAAATGCCATTTTAAAAGAAAACACAGAAATCTGAACTAGCTAATGCCAGATATTAATCTAGACATGATTCTAATCAGAGGTGGGATCCAACCAGTTCTCACCACTTCTCTAGAAGTGGTTACTAACTTTTTCTGAGTGCCAAGAAGGGGTTACAAAAGCAACCTCCCTGCCCAATAGGACTGGAGGTGCGTGTGTGCGGTGGCGCCACTGTTTGAATCCCACCACCATCGGAACCTGTTATTAAAATTTTTGGTTCCCACCACTGATTCTAATCATGTTTGTCATAGATCAGTCATATATATTTCTCCGATTTGGAGAAGTACAAAGTTTGGTGGTGCTGGGTGAATTCTCAAAAGCATATGAGTTGAAACACTATCTCATTCCTCCAGGGTTAGGTATTTTGGGGGCCCTACTCTCAGGCACACAAACCGCTACCCCTCACACACACACTTCTGACCCCTGCACTTCTTTTGCTTACTCCAAGCAGGGATGAGACTTCTGAGTCTGTTTGCTCATACTGAGTGAAATGATTTGGAATTTTGGTTGAAGCGCTTCTGGCCAACTGTTCAAGTGGCTTCTTACCAATGCTCAATAAATGTGGAAGCTGGAGTTAAGGTCTGCTCAGGGAAAAGGAATTTACCACTTTCCCTTCATACTTTGTTATACGTTTAACATTCTAAACTCAAGAGTTGGTTGGAAAAATCAAACAAACATAATATTTCTGTCTGTGTTTATATGTGGTTTTCTTTCTTAGGCCATTTGGTTATTCAGATCTATAAAACAAGGGAAACCCTGGCTTATTTTGCAGCTTTATGTTGCCAGAGAGGCAAGTTCTTCACACTGGTGCTAGTAAGAGGAAACAATGACCCTTACTCCTCAGCAGTCCCTTTCCTCCCTCTTTAATGACAAATTCCAGAGGGGCAGACAAGGCCCATTCTCTGCACCAGTGGCAGCTTTGGCTTTGGGGCAGTGTAACAAGCAGAATACTGCCTGGAGAGAGCTGAGCAATTTTTTTCCAATGGTTGCTCCTGTCTCATTCTTAACTCCCATTGGGAACTGGTCCAACTGGCTTTGGACTCCTCAGTGTTTATCTTCTGACTGTCCTGGGAGATGATCCACCAAGCAACCCTCATAATATAGAATAGTGGTTAAGTGCCGTGGATTCTAATCTGAAGAACTGGATTTGAATCCCCACTCCTCCACATAAAGCCTAGCAGATGACTTTGGGCTAGTTCCTCTCAGAACTCTCAGTCTTACCTACTTCACAAGGTGTTTGTTGTGAAGGGGATGGGAAGGGGATTGTAAGATGCTTATGGCAGAGAAAAAGCAGGGTATAAAAACCAGCTCTCCTCCTCCTCCCCCTCCTCAAAAGTGCTCCCCTACTCAATTCTTTGTGCGTTATGTGTACAACGACTAAAGCTGAACTCAAGAATTAATCAAAGAGCTGTCATTCCCAAGAGGAATATTTCTGAACCTGGTCCCCATGCCGATTAAAAAACCCAGAGAATGGGGAAAGATAGGGGATGTTTCTACAAGTTAATAGGGGAAAGACCTAGATCTTGTAATGTTACTTTATGAGATCCCAGCTGTCATTTGGAGCAAGTATGGTAGGCATGCAGGAGTGGAGAAATGGGACCTGCTTCCGATGCCCCTGCTTTTATCACCCTGCTTGTATCTGGCAGGCAAAGGCAGCAGACCTGCAAGTTGTCATAAAGCAGCAGAAGGGGAGCACCATTCCACACACCACTGTGAAGGTGGCAGTTCTGCAGACAAGTGGGAGAAGGATTCCCCAGCTTGTTACATCTAATACTGAACCAGACTCTACAAAATGGATATTTATTCTCCCAGATTAGGGCCACGAGCACAGAACACAGATCTTTCTTCTCTTCCAATTTAAAAACCAGGTTTTCTGAAACATCTAAAATATTACAAAAATAAATGGATGAGTTAACCCTCACCAAAATAATAGAAGTTGTGTCTGTAGCTTTAAAAAAAATGAGTGTCTTCTAAATCTCAGTGACCACCGTGGGAGATGCTAGGCACCGCAGCAATGTTGTCAGCCAGCCATCAAGCCTTGGCTTCTGTCAGAAAGATGCAGGAAATTGGAGTTGAGAACTCCTTGGCCTTTCAGTCTACCTATGCCCCTTTTCCCACTGCCCTAGAAGGTGAACTCACTGGGACCAGACTTGGTAGCAATCACCCAGCAACTCACTACTGCACAATTTGCATGACTCACCCAGGTCCAGCAGTGACCACCTGGAAACTCACAACTGTGCAAGAGGTGCATCTCTTCCAATATGAACTACAATTTGCCAGTTGAGCTTCTCTGGTAGGGTTCCCTAATAATTAGGGTGTTCAACTCCAGCTTGAGAAACTCCTGGAGATTTGGGGGTGGTGCCTATGGAGAGTTGAGTTGGGCAGGGGGGAGTGAATGGGGGTTGCCTCTCCTTGACATTGGTAACTCAACAAATAGTTCCTTCTCTCTCAATGTTTACAACAGAATTTTCTGTTGCTGTCCTGCTGTTATGGAACAGTCTCTCAGAGGGGTGAGGCAGGTATTTACCCTTTGGGCATTCTGGCAAAGCTACAGACATAATTATTTAAAACAGCTTCTAATGTGTTTCCCAAGCCCTTTTTTTTTGTGCCTATCCAGCTATTTTGGGGAGTAAGTAATTATTCATATCAATTTTGCATTAGAATACGGCCTGTGGCCTGTCTCTTGGAGGCTAACTGATGAAAAAAATGGATTCTCTGGCCCCTTCCGCACACGCAAAATAATGCATTTTCAAACCACTTTCACAACTGTTTGCAAGTGGATTTTGCCATTCATACAGCTTCAAAGAGCACTGAAAGCAGTTTGAAAGTGCATTATTCTGCATGTGCGGAATGAGCCTCTGTGCCCTTACTGTTGCTAAAAAAGCCCATGCTACAATTTATATTACAACACTGGAGAGATAAATGTCCACCTCCCATAATCCAATCAATTGAGGAATTTACAACCATATCAACTTTTGACCATATGGCGTGTGGACGATAATTGCGTGTGGACACATTTTTAGATATTTGTAAACTTTTAATAGATGCTTACGTGTAGACATAACCACCACCATTGTTGTTTTATTTTCTGTTTATTTTCTGCTTGGTCCTTTAATCATATTAAATTATTTAAATAATTAATTTAAAATCATTATTTTTAATTAAAGGGAAAAAAATTTCAAGGCAACTTAAATGTATTCAGGCTTAACTTCTGCAACTGTTTAAGTGTTTTTAAATTACCTGTTCTTAACTATGTATTATAATTAATTTTAATATTAACATGTTAGGATATTGAAGAGATATAGAAAAAGTGCAGAGAAGGGCAACGAGGATGATTGAGGGATTGGAGCACCTTCCTTATGAGGAGAGGGTGCAGCATTTGGGATTCTTTAGTTTGGAGAGGAAGGCGATCTGAGGGGGATATGATTGGGGGGGTCTATAAAAATTATGCGGGATAGAAAATGTTGACAGAGAGAAATTTTTCTCTCTTTCTCCCTGTCTAGAACCAGGGGGCATCTCATTGAAAACGCTGGGGAAGAATTCATACAGCACTCAATGGAAACATTTTCAATTTCAACGCATAGCAATTGGGTGTTTGGAATATGCTGCCACAGGAGGCAGTGATGACTACTAACCTGGAAAACTTTAAAGGGGCTTGGACAGCAATTTATGAGGAAGAAGTCTATGGCTACATAACAATCTTGATCCTCCTTGATCTGAGACTGCAAATGCCTTAGCAGACCATGTGCTTGGGAGCAGCAGGAACAGCAGAAGGCCATTACTTTCACATCCTGCCTGTGAGCTCCCAAAGTAGGGTGACCATCCGTCCCGCTTCTCGCGGGACACTCACGCTTTTGCGTGAGGTGTCCCTGGCTCCGCTGACTGGCGGGCGGTTAGAATGTCCCAGCATCCTCTTTGACGCGCCTCGCGACCCGCCGCACAGGATACTACCTACTGCCTTTTTTAGCATGGCTGCGCTCGGGCAGGAGACGAGGCGCCCAGAAGAGCATACCTCATGCGGCGCAGTGCGCTAAAGGGGCTTTCCTGTTCCGGCCTGAGACAATGTGGCTTGGCGATGCACCGGCTTCTGAAATTCGCGGTTTGCCGCCCTGTCAGCCAGAGTGACAACCGCTGAGCCCAAGCAACAGTGCTGATGCGTTACGCCGCCTGTAGCAAAACGCTGAGCCCCAGAAGCCGGGCGCTGGCAGCGAAGCGCTATCGGGCTACAGGTTTACAGTCGGTTACGCCCTAACAGGGCTGCAAACCACGAGTTCCAAAACGCAATCCAGGGCAGCCTGCAGCGGCTAAGTCGCCGGCTTCAAGGGCTTTAGTTTTATGAGGGCAGAACAGCGCTGTTCCAGAAGCGAGCAGAAACCGTCGTTATAGCGACGCCAACAGCGCCACGGGCTTTGCCTGGCGCTTCCGCCGTACTCTGTCAAGGCGACAAACGGCGAGCCCCAGTGAAGCCCGTGGTAAGTTGATGCGGTGTGCGCGCTACATTATGTCAACCACGCTCCCCCCGTCCCAGGTGAGGAAGGTGACTATCTGGTCACCTTATCCCAAAGGCATCTGGAGTAGATGGATTCTGGTTTGATCCAGAAGGCTCTTTCTTATGTTCTTATGTTAGTGTTCATTTACTGTTGTCACCCTCCTTGAGTCCCATTTGTGGTATACAAATAAATAAAAGTAAATAAATAAAAATGCAAATAAATAAATAAAAATAAATAAATAAAAAGTAACCCCATCAGGATAATTTGTTTGCTTTAGTTTTCAGCGTAGGTTCTATGTGCCAAGAATATTGTCCTGCAGTGCAACAAATCCTGAGACCTATCTCTTTTATATTTACAAAAGTCTTAAGGAAAGGTAGGTGGGTGGGTGGGTTGGAAACTAGGTGACTCTATGATAAGGCACACAGAGATAAATAAATAGAGAAGCTCATTTCATATTGTCAACTTTTTTTTCTTTTCTCAATTAAAGGCAGTGGCAACAGACAGGGTAGGGGGAAGGCAGTTGATGCAAAGCAGTAGAGAATGAAGCATAACAGTCATCTTTTTTCTGCCACCAAATACATTTGAGTGGTTTGGATGAAACTGAATAGTGCAGTGAGCATTCAGCACCAATAATGGGAGCCTGTGAGCAGACCCATTGAACAGGTAGGCGATTAAGCACCTTTGCTTGCAATTAATTAATGTATATTTAACGTTAGAGGATTTTTAAAAGGTCAAATAATATCTTGGGAAACAGCTGATTTTCCCCCACGAATTCATGTTATGCAGTTTAAGAATCAGCTCAGGAGAAGGTGGTTAAAACTGGACTTTTTCCATGGTGACAACATACTTTGACTGGCCCATTTGCTAGCTGTGTTAGACTATCACACTAAAACAATAACAAGAAGATCTGATGAGATCAGGACAGCCTGGGCCTTCCAGTTCAGGGCATAATTCTAAGAAGGTACAATTTTCATTTTACCAGATGGCCCCATTTAGAGGAAAAGGTAGCTATACCTCTTCCATGACATTTAATTCAGTCTCAGTGACACAGTTGTAAAAGCAGATCACCTGTGGTATTATCATAAACTGGTAAAATGCATTTTGCCAGTTGCTCCCCATAAGGAAAAGTTTGAATGAATAATTTAGTTTGAAACCTTTTTTTTTTTTTTTTGGCAAACCATGTCTTTCAATTAGCTTTTGGTTGGTCATGCGGATCATTGAAAAACAGCCTGTAGAGACCACACGATTTTATATATTTAAATGTTTCATTCCAGCTACCCATGTTTTGTTTTCATTAAGATGGTAAAATTACCTCATCTTAAAAAAGAAAATCACAGTGTTCCAGTAAAACAAAGCAACATTTTATGGTTGGCTAAAATGTAAACCATTCTGTAGACATTATATTCAATATGTTCGCACTAAAGGATTTCATATATTAATGGTGCAGTAATGCAGCATGTACATTTATATCGAATGAGGTGACCAATGACAGTCAATTTGGCAAATGAATCGAGTGCAATCTCAGTTGCATAGCCCCCAAAACAAACACGTTGGACTTCTTTTGGCAAAATACATACAGAAGTGATTCTAGAACTGTTTCTTTATAGGCATGTTAATAAACACAGTTTCCTTTCTGGGAACAAAAGGTAAGTGAGCTACAAAAGAAGCCCAGAAATCAGATGGTGCCATTTTTTTTTTTGAAACCTCAGTCTGTAAACTGTATTATCAAAAATATCCCATTAGTTTCCTCTTAGAAAAGAAAACTGCTTCAGGGGAACATTTTAAAGTACTCTAGAGAGATAAAGCCAGAGGTGGGATCCAGCAGGTTCTCACCAGTTCCCGAGAGTGGGTTACTAATTATTTGTGTGTGCCGAGAGGGGGTTACTAATTGGGTCCGCTTTTCCATCTCCACGCCCTCACCTCCCCGAGAGGCACACTGCCTTTGAACGTGAAGGTTCCATATAGCAATTGCGACTAATAATGTAACTCCCTGAACTGGGTTAATCCCTTTCAGGTACTGCAATTCATTGATTCTCAGCCTTTCGTACCTTTTATCTCACCAGTCTCTATCAAAGAACCTGTGTGTTTCACCATTGCTGTGTTCAGATTTGTGAGTTGGGGCATTTTCTATAATGTGATGATGATTTAGAAATGACTTGGTGCAAAAAAATTGGGGGGGGGTCATGGTGGGGTGACTGCCCATGGGGGGGCATCCAACTCAAGTTTTGCCCAGGGCTCAGGTTTGCCTAGGTACGCCTCTGCCCCCATTGCTGAGCGGGGCTGGAGAGGGAACCTGTTACTAAAATTTTTGGATCCCACCACTGGATAAAGCCCCCTCTTGGCAACCTGGTGACCCTTCTTCCTAACCTGGAGAACATTTACCTCACCAGAATGAAAAAACATATTCTTAAGGAAGATACAATTATTTACCCCCAACAGGGACGAATCTAGGCAAACTGGAGCCCGGGGACAAAATCTGAGTTTGGTGCCCCCCCACCCCCACCCCAGGTATGGACGACCACCCTCCCCCACAACGACCAAACAATGATTTTTTTGCACCAGCTCACAAAACACCTCCCACCACCAGCAAAACATACATGGCTTTCTCCCCACCAACTCTCTTTCCTAATTGTGTCCTCACACCAACCCTGTGAGGTAGGCTGCTAGCCTGAGAAACAGCTCCAAACCCGTGCAAGGGGAATTAACCTTTAAGCCTGGAAATCTCTCACAAGTCACCCCCCATCTGAAGGTTTACCAAACAAACGTCAGCAGCATCTTCAGTTCTGCTGCTGCTTCCGGGCTCCCTGCTGGCCTTTTTCCACGCCTGCCAGCGCCCGGCTGCTGGGGAGAAGGCTTCTGAGTAATGCCACACTTAATTTAAGGCGAATAAGGCATGCTGGGTTAGAGGGAGGGGAGGCGGAGCTCCCCAGTCCTGCTCCTGGGAGCCCAGTGGGACTTCTTCCCCGCCCCCTGGACACTCCAGGCCACCATACAGAGTGGGCGGGGCTAAGACAGGCACTGGGAGCAGTCAGCTGCTTCATGCCTGCTTTCTAGGGCTTGCTCAATCCCTCGCTGTGTAGGAGGATGTTTTGGCGCCCCCCCACGTGACCTCAATCGATGCGCCCGGGGACAAGGGGTACCCCACGTCCCTAGGCAGGAACGCCAGTGACCCCCAAGATACCAATTACTGATTTTTCATATTTCTCTTCAAAATTCATGGAAGTTTGTTAGTTTTCTGATGTCATAGGTTCAAAATATACAAATTGTAGAACTTTTTTTTGACCCACAAGGGTGTTAGAGAAGGCCTCATAACCCAGAAGCTGTTCTCCAGCAAAGTACCACAAATGACTTCATAAAGCATCCATTTTCCTAGCCAAAAAGTACAATGGACTGTCAGGCTCCTGGAGGACCACTATGCCAGAACTGGTGGTATGCATCCATCACAACAATGTGAGCCACAGACTGCATAAACCTGTGCTGGGGAAAGGAAAATGAATATAGAACACTGCCATTTTATACAGCACTCCACTGGCTCCAGTTTTTAGATTCTTATGTGGGTTTTTGCAGACACAGATTATATTTTATTTGTCTTGACTTTTTTATGTACACATGATGCATTCTCAAATTCCTAAGCTCCAAGCATTCTTTCAGCTTTGAATAAGTCTACTAGCAAATATGTAAAGCCATGACCTATAGAGTACAGTCGATCAGCAAAAACAAAGTTCTGACATTAAAGGCTCATTACTGAAAGCACGGAAGATAGCACTCCCATTCATCACTGAAAGATATTTGTTTCTTAATATTATGTAAGACATTTTAACTTGCAGCTCACCAGATAAATATTTGGCCTTCGAGCTGCAGTTCTGAATCTCAACAAGAAACTGCTGATATGAAAACAGAGCACGATTCAAAAGCTCTGCCTGCAAGGATAGATACTTGGAGGCACCATAAACCTTAGCCACAGGCAAAAGAAAGAAATATTAGCAAAGAAGAAACGTCTCAGATTCCTTACTGGCAGGGGGTGGGAAAGCAATAATCCCCTGTACCATAGTACTTTGTATAAACACCCTATTTAATTAATCAGCCACTAGAATTGCTTCATTCAAAGATCAGAAGTGTAGAAAACTGCTTGAAAGATTGTCAGGGTTTCTTGGTGTTTCAGAGGCAACGTGCTGTGTAGTGAATCAAAAAAGAGATTTCTTGATTTGTCCTGCCATTACCTAGATCTATCAAGCCACTTAATATCTAACAGAAAGAAGCCAAGGATACGACTGATGAATTTAAACAGACTTACTTTTAACTCCAACATGGAACCCATTGTGTAAGAAATAAAAGCTTCAATCAGACTTCTTAGGAAAACATGGCTGAATTCAACTAACTAGGATTAGTGTTCTTGTCCAAATGCTTAGTTAGCCTCCATCAGACAAAGATCTGCAACCATGTTATGATGTTTGTTTAAGGAGACTGTTACTTAAGTGTGGTTTTTTATGATGCATGAATGTGGACATTCGATTTTAGCCTTGGCAGATTCTTCCGTACACACTTTCCTAGCTACAGAGACTCTACTGAACCATATTTCTTCAAAACTGAAGCTTCTTGTACCTTTCACTACTTCTATCTTGACTTCTAACCACACCTTGATCCCTAGTCAGGCAACATCTGAATTATGGTCTTCCTGGCACCAGCATTATCTCCCCACCCTGCAAAGGACCCCAACTACCAACCTGCAACTTCTTTCCTTTCAAGTAAAGGGGAAATAAATCCAGTTCATCAGATAAGAGTCTGCCACCCGGTTGGAGGAGCGGGGAGTCAAGCCTTGTTCTCCAGATTATAATCCACCACTCTTAACCACTACACTTTTGCATCAATAGTTCAAGAATAGCCCCATATTCAAGGTTCCCTGTTGTCTGATCATGGAGACAGGTTGTTATGTCTCTGTTGTTATATTTCTGCTTCTGGGCATCCCTATCGAGGAAGAGGGGAAGGAAGTAGAGAAGGAGGAGGAGTTTGGATTTATACCCCACCTTTCTCTCCTGCAAGGAGACTCAAGGTGGCTTTCAAATTCCCTCTCCCCACAACCTTGTGAGGTAGGTGGGGCTGAGAGAATTCTGAGAGTACTGTGACTAGTCCAAGGTCACCAAACAGGAATGTAGGAAGGGGAAAGTAAATTTGGTTCACCAGATAAGAGTTTGTCACTCCAGTGGAGGAGTGGGGAATCAAACTCCATATTCCAGATTAGACTCTTCCTGCTCTTAACCACTACGCTATGCTGGCTCTTACCATTGACTTCATGGCAGTAAGCCATCTTTTGCCCCTCCTCTCAGTCTGCTGCCTTTGATAATATAATTTGAGTGGGGAAGCCACAAGCAATAGAAATGATATTGCAGGACAAGAAGTGGGAAGTAGTCAGTAACAGGGAGGAGAGCAAGGGGAAAGCATGCAAGGCAACGTGAGAGAGTGGGGTGTAAGGCTAGATGAGCTGGCTGCGGGCAGAGGGAAGAGGTCCAGGGAAAAGCTGTGCCCACTTGCAACTCTGTCCCATTCAGGAAGCAAAACAAAATTAAAATCGTGCTATAAGTGGATTTGCTTGCCGAGGAGAGAGTGGGAAGTGAAAGTAGGGCTAGAGAAATTATGTCTGTACAAGAAATCTTGCTGCAGTGGACATTTGCCTCCACCATGCAGTGAACACCTTGTGCATAATCAGCCAGTATTTTTCTGCAAAAGTGCCTTTGACTTAAGATTTACTAGCAAAACTATATTTTAATCTATGTATTTAGAATACATCTTTGCAGCCTCTCCAGAACAATGCCGTCTGAAGCCACTTAGAAGCCGCTTAAAACCACATCAAAAACAAAATGAAAGAAGAAAATCAGAAAAAAGAAAAGAACTAACAGCAGTACAAAGTTATAAACAGCTCGAGTTAGCAGTGATTAAAAACAGCAAAACAGCCAAGAGCAAAGTAATACACCAAAGTTAACCAAGATTAGCAGAAGACTATAATTTTGTCTTCCCACAAGGAGAAGCAAGACCACCTTCAACATGCAAGCGGTCAAATCTAGAAAGAACCCATGGGAAATCTTGAAAATACTTTTCTGATGCTACAGAAAGGTTAAGGGTCAAATCGTGTGGGGAGGATAGTAAATTTATTTCTATTGACAATCATAAACTGAGATTTGAAAAGACATATTTTGAACACAGGTCCAACTCTATTCAAAATGGCTTTTGCTGATTTTATAGCCCATGAATGTGAGAATCATTATTGGTCATTTCAGTGTTGTGTACATGTTAACTGACTGATTTGTGTCACCAATAGGCCAAAAAACCTAATTTGTTTTGGTTTTGAAGAATGTTTGGATCTATGTGATGCTCCTAACATCCCAGACAACTTCAGTCATCTTGCAAAAAGCACAGGGTATTTGCCCTGAGTGGTTCTCATGAACACCCAGTTCTGTTCAGAGGAAACCTGATGTTTTTCTCCAGTATACATTGTCCCAAGGTCTGGAAACAACCACCCCCCAACCACCAATGGTTTACCTCATAATGTCACACACACACACACACACACACACACACACACACACACACACACACACACCAGACAACATATGAAAAGTTTCATCCAACCAAACACGTTAGCACTTTTCTTCATTACCTCAGGGTAATTGATTTGCATGAATAGAGCAATCCGGCCTTGGGATCGGGCGCCATATATTATTGCTGCTGCTGTGTTTTATGGTTATAAATTTGTAAATTGTTTTAAATTACCTTTGTTTTTATGTGTACAATGCTTTTTTTAGCCCGCTGTGTTTAATGTTATTATGTATTGTTGTTGCAGGCCTGCTGTACACCGCCCAGAGCCCTTCGGGGATGGGCGGTTTAAAATCTAATATATAAATAAATAAATAAAATAAAAATTTTGAACTAAAAAATCACAGATTTCAGCCATGTCTGAGTTTCAGAAATTTCTAGGACTGAGGCCTGTAAACAAATGTATTACTCAGCTTGCAAAAGTAGACCACTTGGACTAAATGATAGAAAGTAATGACTCAGTCTTGAATTGGGTGTAAACACAAATAGGTTTTCCTCTAAGGGGCAAGCAAATATCACACAAAAATCTAATTCCAGAATCTGTATTAAGGATAAGAGAGGCTATGAACAACCTAACTGTACCTAATCCTTTGTTAACACTAGCATAAACACAGTTGCGCAGGAAACTTCATGACAAGATGGAAATTGGGAAAATCATTTGACCTCACATTCCAGTGTGCTCAAGAACACGGTCCAAGTTTAACCAGCTAGCTACCCTTTGACTGAAGTGGGTGCCGTTTTCTGGCTAGCAGCAACCACAGAAACAAAGAAGCCAAGACTAGATTCACATTTACTTTCCTTGTAATTAAGCATCTGCAAAACTCTGAAATGGTTAGGCATTTTTGGTGGCATCTATATTTATGGAATATATTTATCGCTGCCAGTAATGCGCAAAGCACAACCCATGAATAGAGAGCTGCCTTGCCTCTCAGACCATGCACCCCCCAGTTTTTCCTCTAAGTAGATCAAAGCAGGTTCTGTAGGATCCCCAGACCTACTTGATTTCAGAAGCAGAACGACATCATCTTTCTCTGATCTGCTTAGAAAAGATCTAAAATTGGGAGCCAGGAAGATTTTCTAAGGGCTTTTGTCAAGATATTCAGAGAGCCAGCATGGTGTAGTGGTTAAGAGTGAAGAACTGGATTATATTCCCCTCTCCTCCATATGAAGCCAATGACTGACCTTGAGCTAGTCACAGTTCTCTCTGAACTCTCCCAGTCCCACATACCTCACAAGGTGTTTGTTGTAAGGGAGTGAGGGAAGGTAAGCCACTTTGAGACTCTTTACAGTAAAGAAAAGTGGGGTATCAAACACAAATATTCTCTTCTCTCCTGTGCTTAACTTAGAAACATCAGGATCCTATCTTACCTGTAAACAGGAGCATCTGACTTGGAAAACCCTCTGCATATGAGTGGCTGCTAGTTGTGAGGAGTCAGAGATAAGGGAAAGCACAGCCTGCCCAAGGAGGACAGGAAGAATCCCACATGTCTATCATTTCACAAAAAATTCAAAACCATAATGCTCAATACGACATTAAGAAAAAGAGACTGGAACTGTCTAGAAGGCCACTTCTATAATGCAAGAGGATTATAGTCGATGGCAATGATTACTGTAGGTGTCACTGCCTCTTACTACATTGTCTTGTACCTCTGTATTATTTCTAGAGCAAGATTTGAGTCCAGCAGCTCCTTAATGGCCCACAAGATTTCAGGTATTAGCTTCTGAGAATCAAAGTTTCTTTTATTTGTTTGTTTGCTTGTTTTATTTAATTTCTATCCCACCCTTCAAATGCATCCCAGGGCGGGTTACAACCATCTAAAACTGCTTCCCATCTTCATTCATTCATTCATTCATTCATGTCTATTCATTTGGCATTTTATGGTTAAAGCTTATAAACTGCAGTTGAAGAATTTCAGGTAGATGTATTACAACAACAACAAATAACAATCAAATAATATAATGGCACAAATGGTACCAATACAATTTAAAACATAACATTTAAATCATTTAAATCATTAAAGAAAATATCAAAATAGCAGACAGATGGCGGCGTCTAATGATGAACTCCTTTAAAACATTACAATAAAAACAGCATCATACACAGATAAAAATTCCTAAAAACATACCTAATACTAAAAACATCCCTAAAAACATACCTTAAAACAAAAGCATACCTGAAACGAAAAATACATACCTAAAAACATACCTAAAACATATCCACCATCTCCCTAACCCCAGGGGCAGGTGGAGGTCAAGTTCCGAAAAAGCCCAGCAGACTGGGGGTAGATGGCATCAATCATTTGAATACCTGAGCAAAGATGACGGTCTTAACCAGGTGCCAAAAGATATATAGTGTCAGCACCTGTTGGACTTCTAGTGGGAGGGCATTCCATAAACTGGGGGATAATACAGAGAAAACCCTCCGTGCAGCCCCCACCCCCCTCACCTCAGAGGGGGAAGGGACTGCCAACAGCCCTCTTCCCCTGTGACCTCAGCACCCAGGCCTTCTTCGCTACCGCCACTAGGCCTGATAATGAATGAGCTCTTCCTTGTGTTTGGTCTGATTCGCACAGAGATTTCCTCTTCTTGTCCTCTAACCATCACCCTTCCCATGTCATTGCCCTCAGCTCCCCAGTATGCCATGGGGACCTCTGGGCTCTGTGGGCTGGGTGAGGGCACCTCGGAGCAATCGTGTCTACATCCCTTTGCATCTTGCCATTCCACAGTGAGACTAAGCAGGAGCCCCAGACATGTCAGCCAGGAAATCCATTGGATTTCATTTTGCTCAGAGGGCAGACCATTACAATGGGTCCTTCACCCCCTTTGTCAAGATACTGATTCTCAAAAGTTTATACCCTGTAAATCTTGTTAATCTTATGGTGCAATTGGTAATTTTGGGGGAGGGGTGTTGCTTGCCATCCCAGAACATCGGCATTGATTTCTGTGATGCCTGCCACCTCTGAGATCTACACAGAGGCAACAGAATTCAAAGCACTTACTTTGCACAGTTGCAAAATTTAATGCTGATACTTTGGTTGAAATATCATTTTGCTGCACCCCCAACCTGTAGAGTGAAATTCTACAGTCCGGAGTGCTTCATGAGTAGATCCATCCAAAGCAGTCTATTGAGATCATGCAATATCCTTTCTTAGCGGAAGAGCTGCCACTAGATTTCACCCAAAGTGAAATTTTAAGGGACTGTGAAGTTTCTTCTGAAGGCGAAACATTTATCAGATTTTGAGATGACAATTTAATTTGAGATGTTGATTTAATTAGACTGGCAGCCAAATTTCTCAGTTTGTTTCCATGGAAAGTTTAGAGTTAACTGTTGGAGATACTATTGGAGGAATTCAGCCTCTCCCATACAAGTCTATTAGGAAATAGCTCTGTAAAATGAAGAAAAGATGGTGACTTGCCACCTCTAAGAGCCACAGAGACAATAGGACAGAAGTTGTGAGGCTACCACAATAGTCCTGGGAAGTTGGTGGGTGGTCTGTTCATTTATGTCATATGGCAGCGAGAGAGAGCGAATCTTGGGCCTTCTTCTGTAGACTCAAAATTTAATCCAATAAATTTATAGGAGTGGAGTGGAGTCTTGAGTCATTCAAATCTGTGGGAGTGTTAACGTTAATTTCAGTGGGGTGAGATTGCACCCCAATGTGGGACTGTACTTTTTAAAAAACACATGCTTGCCAATCCTTCAACTCAAACAGGCCCAATGAGTGTTGTAAACATGACTTAAAGCATATGGAAGTCCAGCAGAATGGTATGAGCATGTGGTCTGTAACTGCTACAGCATGTTTATATTGGTGAATTAACGTTAGAAAGCCAAACTAGCAAACCATTCCTGCATTTCATATTCCCTTGGCACACATTTCCCTCCACTGCAACTGCCTGTCAGAAGACTAAAGCAAATAGTGAAATGTGGACAATCTCTGTAGTTAAGCAATCTCTACTGCTATGCTTAACCGATATAAAACCTGAGAATCTGAAACTATAAAACACCTGATAATCTGAAACTCTGTAACACTCAGGAATCTGAAACTATGCAAAATGCATATCAATTTATGTAAAGCACAGGGCTCTCAAAGTAAAATGCAGGAATCCACAAAAAAGTGAACTCAACACAAACCAACTTTTTTAAAGCAACAATAACCCTTGAAAGGGGGAAAGAAAGAAAAAGTAAAAATCAACTTGGGAGTCTGCAAACACTGGTGCCTGCTGCTCCCACTTAATCCAATTTTTTCCAGAATTTTGGGGACCCATTTTTTATTTCCCAAAGAGTATATTTGGAGGGGGGTTTCTGGGGGGGGGGAAGAGATATCCCAAATATATCCTAGATATATCCAAAAATACCAAAGGTTTTTTTTATTTTTAAGAACACTTTATCACCCCAAGACATATTATAACTTGGCTTTGACCAGTGAATATAGTTTTAGTGTATTTTTCCACAGGCATTCCAAGTAAACCACAGCCTGGATAGCCAGACTTTCAAATGTGGTTAGATTTCCTCTCTCAACCTTTATTGGCATACAAATAAAAAAGCAATACAATCAATAAGACTTTAATAGATATCAGTAAAAACATACTACATAGCATATTAGATATTAGATAAATACTAAAACACAGTATATAACATAAAATTCAGTTGCTACATTAATTTAGATTTAACTTTTAAATTTTCTTCTAAAAATCTAGAGAGTGTACTAGTTTCAGAATCTCCATCGTTCAACTAGCATTGGATCACATATTCTTTATGGACAGAATCTCTAAGCTGTAAAGTAGTTACCACCAATAATTATCTTCTTTTGCTGGCTTTTTATATTTTCAGTGAGTGGACAATGAGTGGACTTCATTACAAGGTTCTTCTTCCCAGAGGATGTACTGTAATATAAGAAGAGTTTGGATTTATACCCTTCTGTTCTCAACCTTAACGAGTCTCAAAGCAGCTTACAACCTTTCTTCTCCCCACAACAGACACCTTGTGAGGTAGGTGGGCCTAAGAGAGTTTGGAGAGAGTTGTGACTAGCCCAGGGTCACCCAACAGGAGGAGTGGGGAAACAAATCTGGTTCACCAGATTAGACTATGCCACTCAAGGAAGAGGAGTGGGAAATCAAACCCAGTTCTCCAAATTAGAGTCCACTGTTGTTAACTACTACACCACACTGGCTCTCACCAGTAACACTATTAAGCTACAGTCCTGCCTGTGTTTTATAGAGGATGCCAACAAGATCAGGCTGCCACATCATGACCTGAAAAATCTGCTCTTCCCCACCCATTTATGTTTTTAAATTGTGTCTCATCCAGCCTAATGAGGAGTCCTGCTGAGTTTGACAATTTGCACAGTGTTTTGTGCCAATTCGGTTGGTCCTAATAAAAAGATATTATGGGGCATTGTTCCTGTTTTGAGACATATCCACACATGTTTCCATTTTTTTTGTTCCAGTCTTCAAACACAATTTGTGGGAGACCCTCTGTTGCAATCAGATCAGGAAACTGGGCACATAAATGGTGGTTTGGTGGTTACATCCCTCGGGGTTGGGCGGTTGGCCTCCCCCAAGTCTAGAGTTTGGAAATAATTTCCAAAAGGATAAGAGATGAAAGTCGTGGATCTATAGAGTTCCTTCCAACTTCACCACATTGATGGTTCTTAATTCCCTACGGTTCTTAAGTCTCTATGTGTTGGGTCTTTCTTCTTGCATAAGACCAATGTGAACACCAATGCCTGAAGATGTCAGAATTCGGTTTTGGAGTCCTATTGGGTCTTTCTCTTTTATGAAGGAACATTGCTCTGAGCCAGGAATCTTGGGAGGCACACACATGTATTTGTGCATTTCAGCCTCCATTTAATGTAGATTCAACTGTCAGCCAACTGCCATTCAGTTTGGTTTCTGCATGTGTCGGAATAAGCTTGTGGTATAACAGAAGTATCTTTCCAACAGCTGAAATGTTCCAAGTTGGTTATGCTGGGTGCCAAAGAAAGAACAACAAATGTGAGACTTCCCACAAATCTTATAAAAGAGTTATAATCCTGGCACTTAGAAAATGTCACAGCCCACATGTCAGAAAGCTCTCTGTTGAAAAGCACATTTTAATATGTTGCATTATAGTATCATGGGTTATGAATATAAATTTGGAACAAAATAATCATCTACAGAGGAAGAGAATCAACATACCAATAAGCTGGTATTGTTTTCTGTGAGGAAAATTAGATTAAAAGATTGGAAAGGGGGTTTAACTTTGAGGTAGATGATATATGCATAAAATACAAAGTATGCACTCTACTTTTTTGTCAACGCTATCCATTTCCTTGAGTTTGATGGGCATCTGTTTATCCTGCTTTTTTAGTTCAAACAGCAATAACACTATTACTCATAAGGCCTCTTTGTGCCTTGTCTTCTGAGCCATTTATCATTAACAACAACTGTGGATACAGACTTGTTCTGCTGAACCAGAACACACGTCCTGAAAAGCTGAAAGGACCTCAGGTACTTCCTCATTCCTTGGATGCTAAATACTGTTATTACTTGCCAGGTTCCAGTCTATGGCTGTCACACCAAGGTCAAGCTTGTATGGTGCACTTTCCTCTAGCCCAGGGGTCTGCAACCTGCGGCTCGCCAGAAGTTCATGGACTACAATTCCTATCAGCCCCTGCCAGCATGGCCAATTGGACTACAATTCCCATCAGCCCCTGCCAGAATGGCCATGATGGAATTTGTAGTCTATGAACATCTGGAGAGCCGCAGGTTGCCGACCCCTGCTCTAGCCTTAGATAAAGGGGGTAGGTTTTAACCCTATTCCTCTTCCCTTCCCTCCTCTCTTCCAATTCCCTTTTGTGCTGGGAATCAGAACTGGCATATCCTTCTTGGCTTCCTCTTTTGAGCATTTTAAAGGCTGGATGCAAACCAGTGGCCTCCCTCTACCCAGAAGCCATGCAGAGATTTGGCCAATCATAAAAGAGCCAGCCACTATCCATCAGCACAAACACAGACAATCGTGGGAGAAGGTACAGAAATCAGGTAACATACAAAAAAAAATACACCTCAAAATCCAAATGTAATACTAATACTAAGGAAGCTTATACTACTTTACATGTATTAATCACTTCAAACAATGATGCCAAATGTTGCAAGAATAAATTCTTACAAACAAAAATGTTTCCTATTACTCTATGTAATATAAAATTCAATTAAGTAAATCCCACTGTAGTGAGAAAAATACAAAACACTACCGGTAAATACTTACAAACTAACCAGTTAATAGAACAGAGGAAACTTCCTCCACGAATGATGTAAAGTCTTACAAAATAGGACAATCCTTAGAATACTGTGCTATAAACTGGTTAGTTTGTATGCATTCAGTGTTTTCCTTGCTACAGTGGGATTTATTGTTAACAATGTTCGATAACATTTGGAATTATTGTTTGAAGTGATTAATACATGTAAAAAATAACATAAGCTTTCTTATTATTACTATCAATCGTATTCAGCCCAAATTAGGACAGATGACAAAATATTTATATTTTTTGACAGAGCCCAAACATAGGTGGATAACAATAAGGGCCAGATGTAATGCACTCCCCATTACTCTGTTCTATGGTCAACTACAGAATATTCCAACTCATGATAGAATTTGTCCCCCCTGTCCAAAAACGCCTGAAACTCTCGTACATATCCTTTTTATCTGCCTCCAATACTCAAGATGCACCATTCTGGCCCTTGAGTCTGACTCTAAGCTGAAGAACTTTTACAATTTAAAGATGGTTCAATTGTTGGATTATGGCCATCATGAGGACGTTGAAAGCACTGCAATTTTCTTATTGCAAGTGCTTAAGATACATTACCTTCGTGATATCAATTTTTACTTCGTGTTTGCTTTTTCGTGCTCAAAGCATCTGATTTAAAACTCATACCAAATTTACTCTATTTAATGCCCAATAAAAGTTTTGCTGTTGTTACTGTTATTATTATCAATCAGCAAGCAATATGTGGCTGATTTGAGTATCTGTCCATGGACTCACTAGGCCTGATGGACATCAGATTTAGTGCCAGAGAGTACCAAGGAAAAGGGGAGCACATTGAGTCACCCCCAATATCACTGTGTGCAGTTAATATTTAGTGGCATTTTTCAGTTCATGAGCTATGTAAGTTATGGCTTTCCTTATGATAAGCTCAAGGGACAAGGTAGAAAAAGAACCTTTATTGTATGGTCAACAGACTTTTAAAACAAATGACAAAGTAGGAGATGTTCTCATTTGTACATTTTGTATGTAACAAGCTACAAGTTCCCTACTCATAAGTTTTATTGTAATTTATGCAGTTAAAATTAACCAAGTTAATTAATTACCTTAGTCCTACATCAAACACTGCTAACAAGGGTTACAGGAAGCCAAACTTATCTAAAGAAAATTCCCAAAACAAAAGCTATGTGATACCTTTCATTAAGACCAATCAAAATGACCCAAAATAGTGTGCAAGTTTTCCAGAAGTTATCATCATGCTGGATGTAAAACAATAACAACAAAACAACGCACACACACACTCAAGGAACAGGGGAGCTATTTCAGGCCATGTTCTTGAGATCTTTCTCTCCTTACTGTTTAAACAGCCCTGCAGACTCAATACGCATTGGAAGAAGTCAGTATTAAGGGCTTTTGAATAATACACAGGTAAGGGCAGGGTGCTAGTGTGCTCATACTTTAGTTGTCTATTAACACCATGAGTATTTGGAGAAAAACAAAAGAAATGCTGGTTCTCTATTGTCCCTAATAATGTTAAATGGCCAGCTTCATGTCCATCAACAAGAGTGACAGACAATGACAGCAACTTGGCTTCTACTCTTAGAGCAGACTAAAGCCAAATTCAACATATAGAAGACCACAGTTCTCCGATTCTGTTTTCAGTGAGTCAGAATCATTCAGACTTTCAACATGGCACACAGAAGGGAACTGTATATACTACAAAAAAATCAAGCTCTGATCAATAGCTATACTACCCTTTTGTTCAACAAACTAAGCATTCAGAGAGAGAGAGATTTCTGAAAACAGCAGCAGTTTTTCGAATGGACCTTTGTCCTGCTTTTTAAAAAAACCTATGAATAGCTTTACCAGCATGTGTGGTGGAAGAATGTCCTTATATGTTCTGAGCTGTACATTAAACTCTAAGCAGAGGTAAGCACAGAACTTAACCAACTGCATCCTCAAGCCAATCCAGATGACCATATTTCAACATGCCCTGTTATAATATTGTATATGCTTCAAAATATATTTCAATGCAACTGTGCTTTCCCTGCTTTTTCGTCTTCATCTTCATCACCACTATGTAAGTTTCAACTTAAAGGCCTCTTCTGCATGGCAAATAGGTAACAGGGTTACAGTCGGGATAAAGTAACCCGTTTTCCTGTTTTTGCCTTCATATGCATCCGTGCAGGCAACAATTGGTTTGTTGTCACACCTTTGCATGGAGATGCGTCTCTTTTTTTAATTTACTTCCCACCAATGCATAGCTATGCATGCATGGAAAAATGAACCTCCACAGCCATGCTGATGTCTCAAGAAAGGACCATCTGCACCCGTGTAGCTACACAGATGTAAGCCGTGAAATTTTTTAAAAAGGAAAACGGAGGTGAATAAAGTGCCTCCTGCCCAGCCGTTTGCTTGCAAGTGGCTGTAACCCAGGATTTTTTTAAAGACTCTCTAGTATCGCAATTCTCAAAAAACCCTGTAAAAATTATGTGGCACAGCTCATACTTTAGTTGTATGAGTTATAAAAGTTCGGGGGGGGGGAACATGGGGGGATTGGGGATCTGTGCGGGAAAAAAACCCCTCAAAAAACCCAGGTTTTTTACCATCCTACGCCCTTGTTTATTGACACATTCACAAAACTAGATCCATCTGCTCCCAACTCCTTGCATACCTTTAAAGGCCAACATTTCGTGCCAGTATCACCCTATGGCAGGCAAGGTTTTTCCCTCTTCTTTCTGTCACTCCCTCCAACATGCTCTAGGCAGCCCTTTCAGAGGCTTCCAGAGGCTGGTCCCTTACCTGTTGCAGGGCCTGTTGCAATGGATGACAGGATGACTGAAGTAGTTTTAAACACAGGTTTATTTACAGCTAACAAAGGCCAAATCCCCACTGAGAATTAAAGATGGATACACCAGGATTCAAAAGAAACAGAACCTTTTCATCGAGGTTTCTCCCTTCCCACTGCAGCATGTTTCTAGTGAAGACATCTTTGTCTATCACGGATTCAAACAATGTGACAATCCCCACACACACGCGATCGACTTGGTGGGTCTGTTCTGATTGGCTGTGGTGTTGGGTTGGGGCGGGAACTTCTTTTGTCGCAAAAATACATGGTAACATGAGCATGTAAGCGCGTACGCACAATATCCCCACCTATGCAGCTTTCTTCTGATTGGCTATTGTGTTGTGGTGGGAACTGTACTGCTCAATTTCGTTACCGCGTAGTTTCGGCATTTAAAAAAAATTGTGTGGCCGCGTTGGCACAGAATGCACTGAATGCAGTTTTGCAACCTCCAGCTCCCTCATTCCCTCATGCCCACAGTTTAACGTTAGCCTCAGCTGGCATGAAACAAAAAAAAGGCTGCGCATACATTGCACACAGCCCGCCGCACTCTGATTGGCTGGAAGGCCTCTACGTCACTGTCTACAGTGGGAAATTTGAATCCACATTAGACCCCCGAACCTCCCCACTGATCTGGATTGAACATGTGTTTTTTAAAAGATGCACTTCCATTCAGGTTCTTTTAAAAAACGTGATAAGGGGGAGAGTGAGCGCCAGAACCAGGATGAATCTATGTTTGGTGTTCAGCTATGGGGAGTTCGTGAAACATGGATATTTCACGTGAGTATCACGTGATCAATCGGCAGTGGGGATTCCACCAAAAGGAACTATAAATGGTTAACAGCAAACAAGAAGCTCTCAGTCTTAACTGAGGAATATGACTCATTTCCAACTGTTTTTTTCTGGTTTCTTAATTCCACCCATCAATTCAAACACTTAAAGGCACACATCACCACATATTTCCCTTTTGAATATATAATAACGTGCAAAGTTATTTAAACAACAATATAAACATTACTATAAATATTTACAAATTATTTCCTAATTTGAAGTGATGAGTAGACTATCATATACCCCAATAGCACCTGGGGGTTATAGGTGAGCTAAATGTCAAACTCTGAGATGAAAATTGTTGGATTTCGATTTCAAACAGTCTTTGTTTTAAACATTTAAAAATGTGACACTCGTCCATGTTAATGAAAAAGTCCAATGAGAAGCCCATATGTGCATGTTAAGTACCTCCAAGTCACTTCTGTCTCATGGCAACCCTATGAATCAATGTGAGGACATTATTTTGGCCTTCCCACTAATTTTCACTGGAGTACGTTTCAAATAACTATTTCAGCTGAATTATAGTCTATGTTCCTGTGCTCAAAGGTGACTCACCAGTGAATCTGCATAGAATTGCAGTCCTATGGTCCTTTCCCCAAAGCTGAGTAACAATGCATTGTTTTCATGCATACATCATATATCAGTATGGGAAGTCCAAACAGCAGTACCAGTGTTGATATCAAGATAACATGTTCCTCATGCTGTTGTCCAAGAAACTACACAACTCCTTATGTGACCGTTTCTGAAGACTGCCAACCCCTTCACCCATGTTAATGCACAAGGTAAGTATCAACTAGTTCATTTAATCATGTTTGACAATTACTTTCTTGCTCATGCAGAATCTAATGACTTAACCGCTAAGATACCCAGACATGAAGCAGATGTAAACTGTATATGTTTGAAAAAAAATATTTTACTAGTACGCTTGTCATAGAAACCACATTGGCTATTATAGGCAAAAATGTGATTAAATACCTAAAGGAATACAACTTCATAAAAAAGATTTCCACAAAGAGGTTGCTGAGGCTATAACAGAAACAGAACTGACTTGAGTCAAGCCGAGTGGAGAACATCTTTTGAACAGCTTGATTGTTTGGTAAGGAGCATAGATGACCTGTTGGTGCTCCCAGCTGGATAGAAGATGTTTCTTGAATGAACAATGGTGGTTACTGGCCAAAATCACTCCTTCTGGTCAGGTGGGAGTTGGAATTTAAATGCCAAAAGATAAATGAATGTGTTCTGGAGCTGGCTGGGCTGTGGTGATGGCAGGCTCCAGGGGCATGCTGTTACTTTTGAGAGAGCTGAATCCACTCTTAAAGATCAGCACTGTCTAGTTCATGCTCAGGGGATGTTTTTATAAATAAACAGGCATCACAGAACACCACATACCTCCTTCCCAGATGTATGAACAGACTGGCATTATCCTATCCTGTTTTGCTTTCCCTCCCTGTGATAGAGTAGAAGAAGGAATGTTAATCTCTCCTTTGGAAAAGCCTGAGGATAAAAAGGACCTCTCCTCTCCCTTCCCCCTTCCCATATTCTCCTCACAGTTTCAGTGAATATATCATTGCAAGAAAGTGTCCCTGAATGTTTAACATGTCTCAGAAAGTTGTTGTGAGAATAAAATGGAGGAGGGAACATGATGCACATAGCCCTGCGCACCTCAGAAGAAAGGCAGGATCAAAATGTGACAGATAAAGAAACTACCACTCTATCCAAAGCTCAGATGAACATGAACAACTGTACCTGATGACAGAAACTCATTGGGTCCTAGTGTCAGGTAAGTAAATAGGTTTAAGGAATTCTGCAGCTGAATCACACGACCAAACAGGCTCTTCTTATTAAAGCTGTTTACCTTGCTTTTGGTTCAGATGAAACATGAAGAAAGGATTGTGTCGAATCTGTTAACTAAAGACAGAAAAGTAAGGATTGTAGGTGGTTCTTCCAATATCTTTCTCCCTAGCTGGGATGATAGTAACGTAAGAAAAAAACAGTTCCACCTGAATTTCAACAATGTAAATGCATTCACTACTTCTTGCTTCTGGACATTAGAGAACATTCTTTCACTCAGGGACTCAATGTGGATTACACAGTGTAATCTGATAACTGGCCATTGAATGAGACATTTTTGCGCCCACCACAAGGTGGCGCGCAGGGCACTTGTCCCCGGATGTCCCCATGGTAGCTACACGTGTTGCGCCACCTGCATGAGACCGTGTGAATGGTCTTGTGCCTCCACCAGCATTAATTATGCTGGTGGACAGCTGCTTCTGCTGCCGTGCAGAAACAGACTAACTAATCATAGCATACAGAACATGGATATAATGAAGAAAAATGGTGTTGCATCAGTAGAAAATGATGACATGACAGCAGGGTAATACACGCAGCAAGCTGGTCACATTTCCTGTATATTACGGTATAATCAACAGTTCCTTTCTCTTTGAAAAGCACCTTCCTGAGTTATTCTGCTACCTTTACAAAAAAACAGAAAGAGCAACTGAGAGATCTCTGCTCATGAATCTTTTTTCAAAGCTATAAAAGGTTGTCTTTTGGCAGCAAATCTTGCAAGTAATTTATGAGGTGAAGAAGTCTACAAGTATGTTTCCTGATTTACCTTACTTTTAATTTTGTTGGGTGACCTTGAGTAACAGTATTAGGACTGAGGGGAAGAATCCTCAGCAAATTTTCCCTAATTGAGATCCATTAAGATAGCAACCACCTGCTAACCATCTATGGAAGCCCCACGAGGCTTTGATAAACTTGTTTTTTAAAAGAAAAATATTATATTCCACTGTCCTCCCTGACTGGGGGCCTTTCCCCACTCTCCAGGATCCCCCCTATGCCGCGCTCTGCTCTCAGCGCGCGGCATCCCTGGTGCGCGTCCGGGCATCCCCACGACCCCGTGCTCTGCGCGGGGTCATCAAAAGGTGCCCTTTACAAGAGCACCAGGGATGCCGCATGCTGAGGGGGCACAACAGCGGCAGCGTTGGGGGTGGCTGCACTGTTGCTGCCCCTGTCATGGGGAGTGACGGGGGACCCCGTGCTACTTGAGGAGAGTAGCGCGGGGCTTAAGGTAAGTGGGGAAAGGCCCAACAAGCTTTTTATGGGTTTTCTTCCTTCCTCTTAGTGCTCAAAACAACAACCTTGTGAGGGTAGGTTATGTTGTGTTGGGTTTCAAGCAACTTTATTGAACTACAGAAGCAGTTTTATTGAACTATAGAACAATTCAACTATAGAACAGCTACAGCTTACAGAAGCTCAACATCTAAACTCTAACAGGCCTCGGTTCCAACTACTTTTTCCAGGTCTCTTAACTCTGCCCATTAAGTCAAACATTTAAAGGTACCACAGGTTAAGCTGTGAGACTGTGATAGGCCTAAAGTCAGCCAGCAAGCTACCATTGCAGAGCCTGGTCATCCCAGGTCCTAGTCCCAGGTCCATCAAGTAGAAGAACATGGAATTGTGCCTGAGCAAATGACATTCAAATGCCTTGGGCTCACTTTGATAGCCTCATCAGGGCTATATGCTATATATCTTACTTAGGCCCTGACTTGGACAACCCCAGGCCAGCTTAAACTCATTAGATCTCAGAAGTTAAGCAGGGTCAGTCCTGGTTAGTATTTGGATGGGCAACCTCAAAAGAATACCAGAGGTGTGACATGGAGACATGCAATGGGAAACCACCTATGAATGTCTCTTACCTTGAAAACCCTATGGAATTGGCATAACTGTGACGATGGTGCACATGCATACGCACACACGCACACACACACACACACACACACACACACAGCTTAGTTAGATTGTTGTGGACAGTTCTTTCCTTCTGACAAAATGGCGGCCATTGGCTGAATTATTATTTTTAGCAAATCCTGTGAAGCTTTTTAGAAAGTCAGATTCTCTTGCCAAGAAGTGCTTTGAAATAGAACTGTACTGTCAATCACAGCCTTATGGTTTTGCAGATATATATGCATACCACATTGGGAACTAGCTGAGTTATAATGTCAAAGACTGAAGAATTCAAACATGCCTGTTGGCAGCATCTAGCATACACCTGGGAATAGTGCACACTGTGGAAGTTGTTCCACAGCATGCTTTAGATTGACAAGGAAGCCCCAAGCAGCAGACAGCCAAACACAATGAATGTTTTGTTCAGCACTTGCTTAAACCAATGCAGCACTTTAAACCAGCAGAAAAAAAACCCTTGCCCTAATGCAAAGATGATGAAGGAGACATTGACTTCTAGACTCCATCACATCACTAGGTAGCAACCGTGTGAGAACGAAGAGGGTAAATGATGAAAAGCCAAACCCAGAGTTGGTGACTATTATGTTAGCAAAGATAGAGAGAGGGAGAGAGAAAATATTCCACATGAACGGGACAATTTGGAGAAAGGGGATAGTTGGGGATATAATACCACCATTTCAGTTGCTTGCTACAGACTACCCCCAACTGAGCGATAACTTACAGGATGGTCAATGAGTCTGAACAATAATCACATCCTTCAGATCATCCAATGCCAGAGGAAATGAGGCAGCCCTGGACTCTCTTCTCTGCTCACTTAATGATCATTGATACTCTGGGCTCATATCAGCTGATTCTCAAGACACAGATCCTCCTTTTTCAATTTCTTCTGTTGACAACAGTAGACAAGGAAGGGGCAGACAACAAGATGGGGAAACAATGGGTAGGATAAGCCTCAGCAGCCTGGCTTCCAATTTGGTCAGAAAGTTTAAAGGCTAAATCCCAGTGGGCTGATGTCCTGCCCAACCTGCTTGGTGATATGTTTCTGGAAGTTCTAATATATTCTTTTCCTCATAGGAATTTTCCACCTATGTGCAACACATTCATCAAATTACAGAAAACCCTGCCTGTGTCCCCAAATCCAAATTGCTCCTGTTGACACCACCAATTTCATCAGTTGTTCGCCATTATCTACCGTTCTCCTTGCATTTCTCTTCCTTGGTTGGGAAAGATCAAAGATAATACCAGCTTTGCCCCAATTCCCTTCAGCTGACTTCCAAAAACTTCATAATCAGCCTTAATACCTGTGATGGTATTCATGGCCACGTCATTCTTTCCCATGTTGACCATCACAAATGGGTAATGATCTGTTGGTTTGATCAGTTTTGGCATTCAATCCTTCCTCTCCAGTTTGTAAGTTCTTAAATAAAGCTTTCTTTACTCTTTTAATCAATTAAGTGTCCTAACTGCTACATTGGGATTCTGTCCTCTTCCAACTTTTGGTAAGATATATTCCCTGTGATATATTCCCTATGATGTATTCCCTTCAGGCAGTTTTCTTGCTGTCTTAAGAAGATTTTTGGACAGACTGGGTGGGATCAGAGCATGAATAAATAGACTTGCGTAACCCATGCCATTTTAATATTTTTTTTAACGTTTTAGTCTTTAGGGTCTAGGGAACAAGAGCTGATTGATCATGTGCAGTCGGTAAATTTGCTCATATATTACCAAATGCAAGAACCCCACCCCACTCACTCGGTCCTGCAGCAGGAGGGGGAAGGCCCAGAGCTTAACTGAGAGAATTGATGGGCGTTTCCCTACTCAGCATGATCCCCCCCATGCCGCGCACTGCTCTCAGCGCGCGGCATCCCTGGCCGCGCCCGGGCATCTCTGCGCGGGGTCATCAAAAGGCGCCCTTTGCAAGAGCGCCAGGGATGCCGCGCGCTGAGGGGGTGCGACGGCGACAGCATCAGGACGGCTGCGCTGTTGCCTCCCCTCTCGTGGGGAGTGCCAGGGGCCCCAGCGCTACTCTCCTCAGGGCTTAAGATAAGTGGGGAAAGGCCCGATGACTTCCCTTACAGGCCCAAGCTGAAGAAAGACCTGCAGCAGCCATAACCACCACAGAAGAACAGATGGGGAAGAAGAACCCCTGCACTTCTAATTAATATTTTGGACTCCCCCACCCCATACACACAGACACCATTCTTTTATTACTGAGCACTGTTGGTATCTGTTATTGTTCTGAGTGCCTTTCCTGGAGGGCATTGAAGATGCTGTTTATCTGAGTTGTGCTATATTCATAGCCACTACGATTTAGTTTTAATTGTTGTAAAGTTGTATTTCTATTATATGTTTGTTACTCTGTTGAAGCAATTTCATATTTGTTTAGTAAGCCACAAGGTGCTGTCATTTTCTTAATTTTAAATTTCCTGCAAAGTCTCCGATAGAGATTTATGTAGCCAGGGATCTGATAGGTTACACTTACATAGCTTCTGAATGAAAGCTCATAGTTGGTGAACACACTGAATTTGGTTAAAGGTGCTGGATGCTCCTGATAATGAATGGGTATACCTCAAAATACATCCATTATCATCTTCTTCCTGGCATATCACATGGCTAAATCTTGTATCTGCCCTGTGCAATTTATGTGACAACCAATCTTGGGAATCAAGAAATGCTTTTTTTAATTCCATGATCCACTGTTGAAACCTACAGAAAACAGTGGAAAGATTTCTGTTATTATGAACGGGCTCTGGAAATATAGCTGACTGTTGCCCTTGAAGTTGGACCCAACATTTGCGTCAGCTAAAAAATCCGTTCAACAGCTACAATGGAAAAAAAAACAAAATCTATCCAGTATGTAGCTAATCCTGTATGAAATAAAAAGAATGCTTTCTGGTGCAATTTGGGTTTGCATTTCATGCTACTCTACCTCTCGCAAGCAAACGCTGAACAGTGGAGAGAATAAGTAAGTCTTTGAATAGATGTCTGGCAAGGCTGCACAAGGCAGCAGAAATGGAAAAAAGTAAATACTTCCAATTGAATTTTGTCTATCAAAATATACAAGAGGCACTGAGGTTGCACGGGGCTTGTTTTAACTAGTCTTCACAGTTTCTTAAAATAAACCTTTGGCTAGCCAGCAAATTCTGCTTTTGAGAAATGGGTAGGTGGCCTGTGAAACTTCACCTGGTGATACTTTAATCCCATTTGCCAAAGTAAATTACTACCTAGCATACCAGTCCATTAACTGCGGGCATTTTGTAAGGATTAGTTTAGGTAATGTTTGACAACTATATAAATCTTTGAAAACTATATAAATGTCCCCTCTCGTTATTATTGCTAGTATAATACACTCATTCTAATTAAATGCATGTAAGGAGAAGGTATGCATATTACCAAATCTCATGGGTAGTATAGCACACCTCTTCTTTTGCAATATACTCTCTGTGGGATCCCAGTTAAAGCCACATCACTCACAGTCTGCAGGTGGAAGGAAGGTTTCCCTGTCACTTGAATGGCATCCCCAAGAACCCACTTGATATTTTCCATAGGTATTAATGACAGCTTTCATAAAAGAAAGGAAAAGGGGTAGAGACAAGGACCACAATGAGAAAAGGATAGACTTGCTTCCTGTGCTGTTCCATTGAGGTCTCTGCCTCTCCATGTACATAGCCTAATGCTTAGAACATAAGAACAGACCAAAAGAACTATCTTGTCCAGCTTTCTGCTCACAACCAGCTACCTCTAAGAAAACATCAAGCAGGAAGACTGCAGCAATAGCATCATCAGCTGCTCCCCAGCAACTGATTTAAGGAGGCATACTGCCTCTGGTACTGAGATTAGTACATATACATCATGATTAGTAGCCACTTAAAGCCCAGTCCTCCATGAATTTGTCCACTCTCCTTATAAAACCTTCAGTTAACTATATGCTGGGTGAAGAAATACTTCCTTTTGTCTGTACTGAATCTCCCACCCGTCAGCTTTGGTAGTAGACTAGAATTAAGAGAAAGGGAGAATTTTTTTCTCCCTGCCCATCTACCCCATGTTATCCTTGTTTTTAATAATTGCTATCGTACCCCTCCTTACTCAACTTTTTCTAAGCTAAACAGCCCAAAGCATTTTAACTGATCCTCTTAGGGCAGCTGCTCTAGATCCCTAATCATTCTGTTTTTTTTTCTTCACCTTTTCAAGCTCTACAATATCCTTTTTCAGGTGCAGTAACCAGAACAGTCGACAATATTCCAAGTGTGGTCTCACCATAGATATGCATAAGGGTAGTATGATAGTAGCTGTTTTATTTTCTATTCCTGTTCTAACCCACAGCAGTTGCATGCAAGGATTGACATTTTCATTGGGCTATCCACTACCACCCCAAGGTCCCTTTCTTGGTCTTTGCTGCCATCTCAGATTGCAACAGCATATATGTGAAATTGGGATTATTTAAAATGCATCACTTTACAATTGCTCACATTGGATCTCGTATGCTATTTTAATGCCAATTCCCTCAGGTCAAAGAGATGCTTTTAGAGCTTTTCACAACTTGGCAAAAGAGAATGGACTCCAAAGCTTGTACAAGTTTGCACATTCTATATATTCTTCCTAAAAGAGTCAGCAGCCTCCATCTGCTGACACCTATTCTGATATCCCTTTACTGCCCCTATCTCTGATGTTGGCAGTCAGATCCAGGGATTACAAAATGTAAAGCATTCTTGTATCTCTAAGAGCACTGTTAATGAACCTCAAGTCTTCTTATTTATTATTGTTTATTTAGCACAGATACATTCTGTATTGTCATGAACCTTGCACTGTAGGAAAACTAGTTTTTTTAAAAAAAAAATTCTGTATAATTTTTACCTCTCCTTCTTAGGTTCCATGTTTCCTCAGGAGGGGTTAATTTCCCAGGGGTCACTGTCTCAAGACAAGCATAGCTGTTCCTCAGGGAATCATTTTGGGTGTCATTTCTTGATCATCCTTGGAGTTCAGTGTAGGAACCAGTTTTAATTATACCCCAAAGGGATATGCCTATGATGACCTTTCTGCCCCTATATTAAAAACCATTTGGGGAAATAACCCCTTGTAAACCAAACCACATTTCCAATGTTACATTCTTCCACCTCAGTTATAATGAAGTCCAATAGGGCTGAAGAGGAACATTCGTGCCAAACCACTTCGGGACTTTTAAAGTATATTAGAGTCATAGGAGTGTTTCTTTACTTAATCATACATTTGGTTGGAAAAGCAAAAACCGAAGCTCCTAAACATTTAAATCTAACTGCTGATTTTGGGGGGGGGGGGGCATGGTACCTATTTTTACTCCATTGAAAGATTATAGGGACACTGTTGCTTTGAGTTTAGCAGTGGATATTTCAAGGAGAAAAATGGAGTTGTGATTTGGCATGATAGATTTTGTTTTGTTCTGAACATAGGATTGTCAACCTTCAAGCAGGGCCTAGAAATGTCCTGAAATTACAACTGATCACTATTTATTTATATTTATTTATTTATTTATTTATACTTTGAGCTTCTATACCGCCCCGTCCCCGAAGGGCTCTGGACTACAATGATCAGTTCCCCTGGAAGAAATGACAGCTTTAAAGGGTGGACTCTATGGTATACCCTGCTGAGAAGTCACTTCTTCCAAAACTCTGCATCCCCCACCCCCCCGGCTCCACCCCTGAAATCGTCATGAGTTTCCCAACCCAAAATTGGCAACCCTACTAGCATGAATGTTACATTGCTTGAATAGTCATTATTTGACTCCTTCCTCTCTAGGGGTCAGGTGCCCCCAGATCACTAGCATGGGAGGGGTAGAGTTACAAGCTTGAAGTGTCTGGGAGGTCAGGAACCTCAGTGGGCTACAATGCCAGGGGAATTTATCGTTGTAGTTTGCAGATTAGCTGTAATTCTCTCCATGTTCCACCTGGAAGCTAGCATCTGTACACATTAAAGATCTTCTTTCCTGATTTCAATACACACCACAGTTTGTATTTTTGGAGACATAAAGACTTTTATCTCAGGTCTGCCAACTCCAGTTTTGGAAATTCCTGGAGATTTAGCAATGGGTTGTGTAGTCTGGAGATCAGCTGTAATTCTGTGAGGTCTCCAGGCCCTACATGGAGGTTGGCAGCATTATTTGTAACCAATTCCTGATGAGTTCTTGATTGAGCAGGAAAAGGTAAAGGTGATAACAGATGTTACTAAAAGAAGATGGACTCCGTTTTTGAAGGGAGGACCAGAACTCAACACTGTCATTAAAGCCTAAATTTTTTTTAAATCTGCAGCTTTGATGTGTTAATCCTTTGAAATGAATGGAAGCCCTGTGTCTACATTTTCTAGGGGTTTCAAACCCCTTTTAGCTGAAAAGCATATGGCTTTTTAATGCAACACTCCACAGTTCTGATAACGGAAAAAGGAATATCATGCATACTCCTAAATGGAAAGAACAATAAATATAACGTTATAAATATAACATTATAATAATGTGATGTTAAAATTTAGGACAAATTGAACAACCAGGCTGCACTTAACATGCAGATGTTCTTTTTATTGGCTGGAAGTTTAAATAAAAGCAACATTTTGAATTTTAAGAAAGTAGACTGACCTCTGTTGAAATATACAGACAGCCTGGTAAACAAGAGCACATGGATCTTATTTTTGAACACCCCGCTGTAGAAAAATACATATATCGAGAGCACATGCTTGCTGCTGCGATCACTTTCCATTTCAAATAGCATATAAAGTTGGAAGTCTTTCCATAATTTTAACAGTTTTGTATATAACACAGGAAGGCTCAGAATGGTGGTTGTTCTTCACATTTGTTTTTATAAGCACCTGAAGCTGGAGGGAGTCATATCACATTTTAATATGCACCATCTCAGACCATGCTGGTTTCATTTAAAAATAAATTGACAAGATTTTTAATAAAGGAAATAAAGCCCCAAACCAAAAAAAAAGTAAACCATGAGACTGTATGGCAAACAATATAACCACAAAACCTAGTTGTGAAAGAGGCAGCTATAATAGGTAAAAATGGAAAAACAAATTTTTCCTTTCCTACAAAGAAACAATTTGCTTTACCCATTAACTCACTGCTACAACATTATTTTATGTTGGCTGTTCTTTCTGAAGTTCTATGGAAGAAGTTCTTGATATTTGTATTTCCACTCTTCAGTGTGTTTCAAGGCAGCTTATGGAATAAGTATAAGAGGACAAGTGTTGTATTTTCTAAAAGAATTCAGTCTTGCTATAAGCTTGAGGCTCAGAAGTAATGTATCAAGTTCAAAATAATTACCATATATATCGTGTATAAGTCGACCCGTGTATAAGTCGAGGCACCTAATTTTACCACCAAAAACTGGGAAAACTTATTGACTCATGCATAAGTCTAGGGTGGTATCTCCAAAGCAGGCGGGGGCAGGGAAGAGCCAGGGCACCCGCTCCCCACCGGATCGCTCCACCCCACCTCCTGGATCCCTGCAGCAGTCCCAGCCCTTGGCTGCTCTGGCGTTTCCTTGCTTGCAAGCAAGGAAACCCAAAAAGCAGATGACTGCTCTGTCTGGCAGACTGCTCTGTCTGGCAGAGCATGCCAGAGCAGGTGGGGGCAGGGAAGAGCTGGGCCACCCATGATGCCAGGCGCACGCCTGTGGGGTGCCCAGCAGGCTCCTGCCCACTGCCCCACCACTGCCGCCCACCACTGCCCCGCCGCCACGACCCGTCGTCCCCCTCACTCACTCACCCACTCATCTTTTCCTTTCCCCGCAGGCTCTGAGGCTTGGCTTTAGGGAAGCTGCCGCTTGGGCACAGTGTCTCTATGATTTTCTTAAAAGGGCAATGCTCCAAAGATTGCTTAAACTAGAACTGATCTCTGTAGACTGTGGGTCACATATTTTGATGTGTGTTTAGAATTCTAACAATCTATCACTTTATCCCAAAGATTATTTATTACTGAACCCTCAAGGGGAGGGGGCAGCGAGCTAGACAGGCAAATATCTCTGAGGGGGAAAAGAGCAGGAAATTATGCAAGTGGGTGAAGGGGAAAATGGGCACAGGAATAAACTGCCTAAACATTTAGCATAAGTTTTTCTTAAAGAAAACAATTCAGTCGGTTGGAATGTTATCATCATAACTTGTGAAAAGAAATTTATGAACTAGAACTTAAGAGGTCACATGGCACCTCTCACTCACACACACACAAAGATCTTCAGCACCAAAAAGTTCAGATTAATTCATACAAGGAAGAGCAAATAAAACATCAGAATGAAAGCCCTTCTATCTGCTCAGTAGCATAACTGGCTGCTCTTCCTATACCTCTCTTACAAAGCATCAGTTATTGTAAGACACAATCATTACAGAATAAATAATGACAAGGGGTGATGATGGGAACTTGCCTAAATAATCACAGCAAAGCAGAAGCCCTTAAAAGAAATGATCCATTTCAAGAGTTCCTTTTTAAATTTATTTGGGGGGGGGGGGGTCAGAAAAGAAATTCATCCTTTCGGAATTTATCATCCTAGAAATAACAGTAGGCTGGACTGATTTTATGTTTTTTAAAATTCCACTTCCCTTCAAGCATTCATAATTTTCTAAATGTAAAAACAGATTTCTATACCCCAGCTATTTACTTCCCTTTCCAGGAAATCCAGTGTTATTTTGCTTGGCACTTTGTATTTGAGTTGAAAAAGTAGTATAAGTTCTAGCAAGGCAAATAACAGGTAAAGTGAAATGGGTTTGCAAAGATTTCTTCATGCAACCGATAATTAATTGGGGGTATTTACTGTCACAATAAGTCGCATTACTGTATTTACCACTATTCTGCACAGCTTTTGACAAAGGATAGGAAAAAACCATGAAGGGGGGATGCATCTAATCACGGATCTTTTGATAGCTGAAGGGAACCTCCACACACTTCAGCAGGTAGTGTATTTCAATGGGATTATGTATGGTAGAAGGGCTCATAGGAAGGCTGGAAAAGACCATGAGGCATGGGCAGGAAGAGGTTGAAAGCAAGAGGTAGCGTTGCTGAAGGGTAGAGCCCTCCAAGCATGCTCTGCCCAGAGCCCTCCAAAACGTGGAACCAACTCTGAACTTGGATCATTTACTTCCAGATGGTGGTTGGAGATTTCTCAGAATGACAGCTGATCTTCATAAACATAAGCATTTATTGTCATTGTGCATGCACAACGAAAATTTACAGCAGCATTCCTCAATGCGCACAATTTCAGACTCATACCCCATCCTCACTTTCCCCTTCCTCCACCCATCCCTACACAGCCCCAAACACATCAACACGAAGCCGCGGAGTTTAGCATAGCCACAGCTCTAGAGTAGAAGCTGTCTCTAAGCCTCTTTGTCCTAGTTTTGATAGACCTGTATTGTCTGCCAGATGGTAACAGTTCAAAAAGAGAGTGTGCTGGATGAGACGGGTCTCTCAGAATATTTTGGGCTTTCTTTAGGCTTCGGGAATTATAGAGTTCTTCCAAGGAGGGGAGAGGGCAGCCGATAATCCTCTGTGCAGTAGTGATCACCCTTTGGAGCACCTTCCTATCTGCCACTGTGCAACTGGAGAACCATACACAGATGCAGTGGGTTAAGACACTCTCTATAGCACAGCGGTAAAAGGACACCAGGAGTTTTCCATTCAGTTGTTATTTCCTTAACAGTCTCAGATAGTACAGTCTTTGCTGGGCCTTCTTAACCACCGTGGCAGTCTGTACGCCCCAGGTCAAGTCCTCTTTAATCAGACTACAGATATCTGTTCCAGTGGAGGAAATGGCCGCTTTGGAGGGTGAACTCTATGACGTTATGCCCCCCGGAAGTCCCACCCCAAATCCCACTGCCCTCAGGTTTCACTCGCTAATCTAGAAACCAAAAAGTTGAGAGAATATTTCATAAGTGTACAAAATATGGCCCTGTGCAATAAAAAGTATAATATATATGTTTAATGTGTTTTTTCCTTTTGTCTCAACCTTTTGGCTACTGGTTTGCATCACAGGTTGGGTTTCATTTCCTTCCGCTTGCTGGCCCACCCCCTAATCTCCAGGAATTTCTCAGTCTAAAGTTGGCAACCCCAAACATTGATCTCCAGATAACACAGAAGAGTTTCCCTGGAGGAAATGGCAGCTTTGGAGGGTGCACTCAGTGCCATCACATCTCTGCTGAGGCCCTTCCCTTTGCCAGGCTCTGCTTTCCCCAAACTCCCAAATCTATAGGAATTTCCCTGCAAGGAAACCTTACCCTGGACAAAAGCATCAGCCATTAATAATCAGCATTGGCAATGGGACTGGAGTTTCCTTATCTTTCCCAGAGCTGGCTAGCTTTCTCCCACCCTTCCACTCCAGTCACAACCTTCCTTATGCATATGCTAAATGTCTTTATGTACCTGATATGCACATGTGCATGTAGGGCCTGTATGACCAGCCAGCTTTCACTCAGATACCCATCCCAGTCTAACACATTAGAACACACACACAAAGCCTCTCTCTGTTTTTACATGGTGCTAGAAGAACTCATCCTAAATCAGTGGTGGCGAACCTATGGCACGGGTGCCAGAAGTGGCACTCTCTGAGTCCTCTCTGTGGGCACACACAAACACACACACACACACACATCTAGGCTGGCCTGAGTCGCTGGGCTCGATTATTAGCATTAAACCTAAGACCTAGTTTTGGGGAAGCAGTGTAGGTAATCCTGTTAAGTGCTGTTAAACCCCACTGATTTTCATGCGAAGAACTAAAGCACGATCCTTTACCTGGGAGTAAGCTCGATTGCTGGCAATGGGGCTTGCTTCTGAGTAAACCCTCCTAGGGTCGTGATTCACCCGTTGGAAGAGTTGCACGGTTCCTTCAAAGCAAAGCCACCGGCCATCACCAAGCTTACTCCCAAGTAATGCACGCCTCGGAGCCAACCGTTTTTTCTAAACTAAAACCTCAGTATTCAGGTTAAATTGCCGTGTTGGCACTTTGCGATAAATAAGTGGGTTTGGGGTTGCAGTTTGGGCACTCGGTCTTGAAAAGGTTCGCCATCACTGTCCTAAATTGAGGAGCTGGCTACAGTGGCGATCTTTCTCAGTTGCCTGGATTCCAAGTCCAGGGTAACCCCCTGGAACTAATTAGTGCAGCCCCCAGGGACAGTGTCGGTGGATGAAAGTTACCAGCAGAAAGAGAATCTTTTGGATAAAATTATCTTGTACCCACCACCTTGTATAAGGTAACTGAAAACTATGCATGCAAGTTTATAAGTTTAATTTAGTACTGCTGGTTGGGTAGGTTGGGTTGCCAACTCCTAGTCAGAAAATACCTCCTCTTCCCCACTCCTGGCATCCCCTCTTTCCTTAAATCTTCTGGCTCTGTCCTCAAACTGGAGTTAGCAAAGCTGGATATGAAAAAAACTGGTCAATCTCTTGCCACAAATACTTTTCAACATAGAAAGGTCTCCCTATCACAGCAGACAATGTGTTTTATTAAGTGATGTGCCACAGATTTGTAAACATTCCTAGTAACCAATAACAACTAGAGGATAAAAAGATGTGAGAATACATATGCAACTAACATTCAGTCCAATTTTGATAAAGTAGGAAAATCTGATCAATACAGTGGTGTATTGAAATCATCATCATATTGTATTAGGACTGAATTGGGCTTGGCTAAACAGCAAGTACCTGCGTTTATATAACTGTTTCAAGGAAAATGGCCTATAACTAAAGACAGTCTCATAACTCATCCAGCTACAGAGTCCTACAATGTGTTTCAAGTTAGAAAGTTCATGCATAAAAAAGAATTCAGTAGGGAGAACTTACGTTCGTGCAGCTTGCACACTGAAACACAAGTACAGCATATTCTTTATAGCTGGTGCAGAAGTTCAGGTGTGGGTCAGGAAACCAGCAACCTGTTGGTTGAATATTCCACGTACTTTGAGAACAGATTTTTAGCTCCGAGAAGCTGTACCTTCTTTTTGCATCCAGTGCAGAGGTTCTTATTATTCAACCTGTTGGTGAGTGTTTGGGTCTGAAATTACAGAAATATCACATCCATTTAATCACATATGAGAAAAATTTCCAGTTATCACACATTTTGTCCTGTTGCAATGTTTTGGCCCCGGGGATGGTTGCACTGTCTCTGGACAGTGGGACTGGTGGGGGGCATTCCCCCTTGGGAACTGGTAGGGTAGTTTTGGGTGACGTGGGGGCATGAAGTAGAGTATATTTGGAGGGCACTTTGTTGCTTATGCTTTAGTTGTGGCAATAGAAGTCTAAATGCTTATCCTGATGCTGTTTCGTAATAAGGAAATCATTTGAATGAGAGTCTCGTTATTGAACAGTCCAGGGGCACAACAGCTGGGCCCGATCACTCATGTGACTGAAGCTGTGAACTTCAGGGAAGGGGCAGACATTCTGCCACCCAGCTGGCGAGCTCCTGTCTTCCCAGCCAGTGGGACAGGCTGTGTGTCAGCACTGAACAGTCCATCAGCTCCAGCGCAAGCCTCTCTGACCTGCTCCAAATTGTACCTAAGAACTCCATTGGCTCATCTCTCTCTCCAGTAGCCCAACCCACCTCCATGCTGCCTAGCAGGAAGCCACGTTCGATACAGTGATGGGAACAGTGAGCCCAGACAGCTCAACAGGCAGATGGAACAGAGAAAACACTGCCCCCATTGTGACAAAGATGGGGCCCACAGCCCCCCGAGCCCCAGGGCCTCAGCAGAAACACAGGTCCCTTGCTCCAGGTGGGGAGCTGTAGGACTGTAGTAACACAGGACTGTAGTAACACAGAGAGGGATGGGGGAAAGAGGCAGCTGCAACCTGCCTGATACCCCTGATACCCCTGGGAGAAGCCAAGCGAAAGCTGAAGGGAAGACAAGAGAAGCCAGAGAGGGGAAGGAGGGTTCTGATTCACAGGGTGGTAGCTGCAGACTTGGGAGAAGGGCACAACCACAGGCAAAAAGTGTGAGAGGCTGGATGGGATGGAAAGAGGAAAGCAGGAAGGGGTGGGACTGCCTTTTGAGGGCCAACACAACAAGGGATTGAGGATTAAAGGAGAGCAAAGTGTTCAGCCAGAGAGGAGGAGACAATCACAAGAACGCAAGAGAGAGAAGCCAGGAGGAAGCCTAGAGCCCCTCACTGAGGTGGACTCTCCTCCAGGAGGAGAGAGTGGAGTACAGGGGTCTCCAGCCAAGACAGCCAAAGCTGACATAAGCAAACGTCATATTACACTACAACATAATGCAAAGACATTTACTGTAGTTTTGATATTTTGTTTGCTTCGGTTGTGTAGTATTTTTATAAATGGTGTAAAGTTGGCATAATAAACTTTGTTTTCTACTGTGATAATTTACTAGGCACCAGGCGAACCATTCGCAAGCATGACTGGCGACCGGCAGTCGGCAATTGGACAAAGCAGAACTCCATCTTTTAAATCCGCCATGTCATTTTATTCTAGGTGGTGATGAAATAATCATCATCAAATTATATTTATGAATTGTGTAGTGCTGAATTCTTGTGACCCCTTTTTACTTATTTGGGTTTAACAGGACTCAGTTGGGTAGCAAACTAAAGGATTCTAAAGGCTCCAGACTGACATATTATAAAGGATGTTCCATAAATCTAATTTACAGAGGGAAGGTGGCATGGTGTAGCAGGGTCTCATCAGATCTCGGAAGCTAAGCAGGGTCAGTACTTTGAAGAGGGACCACCAAGACCACCACTCTGCAGAGGAAGGCAAGGTCAAATCATCTCTGCTCAATTGCTTGCCTTAAAAGCTCCTTGCTGGGGTGGCCATAAGTTGCCTGCAATCTGATGACACTTTACATGCACCCAAATTTAATTTACAGAGGTGCCCCAAACTCTTGACCCAAAATGAAAGTCCATAACTTCTATCACCACTCCACTATTGACTTTTCTGAGGCATTATTGAAGGATACATTTCAGTCTCATTTCATTTTGCTTTTTTTTATTAAGCATAGACCAGTGGTCTTGGACCGTATAAATAATATAAATATAGAGACAGAGAGCTGTAGAAGTTTTCAGTGTTATTTTTGTTTTTCATATAGTCTGCATCTGATAAGCCACACCCAGCAGGAGACTGAAATCAGAAAAGGAACCTTCCCAGAAGGACAGAGCCCAGATGGATTTTCCCAACTTATTCAGTATATATATATATGTGCTATAATGTGCTAATCTAATAAACATAATTTGATTTTAAAAGTAAGGAATAACTTTCTAAGCAACACCAAAAACCTAAAGAGCTGTGCTAGGAAGTTCAAAGAGTACAGGTGGTATTTACTAGGAGCGTAGTAGTTTTTGTTTTATCTTTCTTTAGTAGTAGCAAGTGTCACATTCCAACTGGTTAGTAAGCCTGCAATCCATACACTATTAGCAGAAATGACTCCTCAGTGGTCTCTTCTGCTATAAGGGCTTCAGTTAGCTTTTATTATTACACTGGGGATGAGTATGTCCTGGTGGCAATTTGGGTGTTTAATGCAAGAATATCTGCTCAACTGTTACATGCAGATAGTATAGATTACACCTTTTATTCTTTCTTTGTAGTATTCTGGGTGCCTCAAAATGCATGGCTGGTGTGGTATACTGTGCTGAAGTAAAACAGCTATTGGAGATGCTGGGCTGACTAAGAGCTTTTAAGTTAAAGATCTAGAGATCTGATTTGCTGCTGGGACTTATAAATTGAGTTAAGAGTGACAGTTTTAAATCTGAGTGAACAGGCTACTAAAAATAAACTGCTCTGCCTCAATGTTACCATTGAAATATTAAACACACTAAGCAGGGAGTTCTTATAGTGCCTAATCAAAAGGCATTTGAAAGAGCTAGATTATAACAGTAGTATTTTAAGACATGTAGGATTTGTTCATGTGTTGCTATTGGAACATAGCTCCCTTCTTAAGATGCCAGAGTATTTTCAGACTTTGATTGTACTGAGATACCAAAAACCCATCTGAATGGCTTTCCTTAAGTAATTATGACAGGAAGATACTTTGGTATATCATTCTCTGATAGATTATGTCCTGTGGATTAGAAAAAATTGATAGTAGTAAGAGTTTCAGAGAAAGAGTTTTGGATTTATATCCCCCCTTTCTCTCCTGTAGGAGACTCAAAGGGGTTTACAATCTCCTTGCCCTTCCCCCCTCACAACAAACACCCTGTGAGGTAGGTGGGGCTGAGAGAGCTCCGAGAAGCTGTGACTAGCCCAAGGTCACCCAGCTGGCGTGTGTGGGAGTGTACAGGCTAATCTGAATTCCCCAGATAAGCCTCCACAGCTCAAGCGGCAGAGCGGAGAATCAAACCCGGTTCCTCCAGATTAGATACACAAGCTCTTAACGTCCTACGCCACTGCTGCTCCTTGTTCTTCTTGACCATGTTCTTCTTGAATGTCCTTGTCTTTTAGAGGCTGTAAAGAGCTGATATTTCCTTTAATTTGAAAGAATATTGTTTCTGTGAAAGTCAATATTTTGCAGGTGCTAAGTGATGATGAACAATGAATATCTTTGCAGGTCACAAAATATTTGATAATAGTGATAGCTGTTCTAATTCCTAAACCCCATTAGCACTTCAGTTGTTTCCTGAAGTTAGTACTTCAGTTGTTTCCTGTTCATGATGTTGGTTGAGTGAACAGTAACACAAGTAGTAGTAGTAGTAGTAGTAGTAGTAGTAGTAGTAGTAGTAGTAGTAGTAGTAGTAGTAGTAGTAGTAAACAGTCTTCTGATTTAAAAAACAGGACTAGAGTGTCCAACTTAAGAGCAGCACTTCACATGTTTTGCTATTCAACAATACTTCCAGTAAGATGAATGGAATAATAATGGCTGTCCTGTGTGTGGAGTTAATTCCATGCTCCTATGAAGGATCCTCACACAGAGATATGCTCTTGGTAATGGTTCTGGTGGGATTTCCAGGCTGTGGTGGCCGTGGTCTGGTGGATCTTGTTCCTAACATTTCACCTGCATCTGTGGCTGGCATCTTCAGAGGTGTATCACAGAGGGAAGTCTGTTACACACTGTGTCCAGAGAGAAGGAAATGTTTGGGGTATATATTGTCCATGTCCCAGGGTGGAACTTGTAAGCATGCACCAGCCACATGTACTACTAAATACCTCCAATGGCATAGATGTAAAATCAATTGAAATGCTATTCATTTGGAATTGTGGACAAATCATCAGTGCTATGACATGGATTGTACCTATAAGAAAATGCATACTATGTGCCTCACTGGAAATTGCTATAAAAACAATTTCCAACAAGTTTTAAGTGTAAGGCCTTTTCCACATGAGTTGTTTACAATATATCTTGCCATCAAATACTACATTTTTTCTAATTTAGCATGTTTTTCCTCCATTTGATTCCAGAAACGTTTTTCATCATTTTTCCTCCATTGTTTTCCTGAGCACTTTTACTTTTTAAAAAATTCATTTCTGAGCCAGTTTCCCTTAAGCATGTGATCATGTTGAAATGGTCTTTCTTTCTTCGTCCCATCAAACACCTGGCCCTTATCCACACCCCTGTGTAGTCATCCAACCTCCCTTCAGCCATTTTCTTCTCCCCCTCATCCTCTGTTTTTGAAACACATGTTTCATATTTTTCCTCTTAGTCATATCACATGGGTTGTGTAATTTTAGGGCACAGACACAAGCAGATTGGTTGAATTAGCTTTGACTATTTCATCTCGAATTAGCAGTGTAACTTTAAGGTGAAGATACACAGTGGCCACAGTTAGGATTGAGTGAATTTGACAAGGGAAGTTGCTTTTGCAGGAGGAAATTGACAAGGAACTGCTACAGTAAGCATTGTGCATTTCTGCAGCTGTAATGTGGCCAAAAATGCATTGGGGAGGCTATATGTTTCTGTTTCTTCAAATAATGGTGCCTGCTCCAGTAGTTGTCGTTGGGTTTTTGTTTTGTTTTTGCTTCCATGTTGTGAGGATACTTCTCAATGTTAGGAATGGAGGCTGAGACATTTTTTGAATTGCCGTTTCAATGTAACTGTGCAATAATGCTAAAGCACCCCTGCAAAAGAAAAAAGGGGGAGGGCTTTCTTTGGCATCATGGATGTCATCCTATCACCATTAGGAACAATATTTTTTCATCAGTAGCATGTGGAATAAATGCAACTGAAGACACTAGGGGGGAAACAACAGTGGGAATGGAAGCATGGGGAGTGATTTCACACAGAACGTTTCCAAGATGCAAGGTTTGACTACTGGGAAAATATATGGTAAGCTGTGCATGCGGAAAAGGCCTTAGTCACATCTAAAGATGTACACCGTTGCATTTACAAACATGATCGTTTCCATATGCTTGATAGAAACATGTGTTGCTATTTTAAAACACATTTATGGGAACTTAAGATGATCTAACAGTAATAATAAATAGGATGAGGCTGGTTAATGTCACAGTCTGGATTCTACATCTTCTGCTCCATAGGCCAGAGATTCCCAGTGGCATCCCTTACTTAAAGCAGCTACCACTCCCTACAAAAAATATTTTCTTGTAGCGTGAAAAACAAAAACTATTATCTTTACCAAATGGAAAAAGATTTTAAGAACACAGAAACTGTCACGGTCATGCAGGATCCAACCAGTCATCCATTTAACATATAACCAGTGATGCAAGACTTAAAGGGAAGAAAATAGGGAAGAAAATGGAAGAAGAGCCTTGTATTCTTGGGTCTCTGAAGCCACAGTCCAGTCTAGATGTGTGTCACTTTTTCTATGAACCTTTTGGCAGAAATGGGCGTTTCCCCACTCACCCTGATCCCCCCTATGCCGCACGCTGCTCTCAGCGCGCGGCATCCCTGGCGTGCGCCCGGGCGTCCCCTTCAAAAGGCGCCATTTTCTCCAGCACCAGGGATGCCACGTGCTGAGGGGGCGCGGCAGCGGCAGCTTCGGGGCGGCTGCGCTGTCGCTGCCCCTGTCGTGGGGAGTGCCCCAGGACCCCACGCTACTCTCCTCAAGTAGCGCGGGGCTTAAGGTAAGTGGGGAAAGGCCCAATGACAAATGCCTCTCTTCTTTTGTTTTGGGGGATTACGTTGAAAGGGTTTGCTAAGCAAAGAAATATAATAGTATTGTGAATCAATGCTTCTCTTTTCTATCCATCTACAAGAAAGTAACATACTATTGAATCATGAGCAAAGGCAACCTTTTCTGAAAAATACTTCTACTAATCTGAAACAAGCAAACAAACAAATCCTGCAACAATGTGAGAATGCTTAATGGGGGAAGAAAAATTGGAGGGGATGTGAAAAGTCAGATTTGTCATCCAGAGACATACGGCAGGCAGGCCAAGTCTTCAGATGATGTTGTCTACCTGCCCTAACTTTACAAAGTGATCCTAATCTCTGGATGCTGAAATCCAACTAGCCCAACCTCTCTCTTCCCATTCTATCCCATTTCCTTCTTTCCTGCTGCTGCCTTAAAGAGGAAACAAGAAAACTGGAGAACAGGGTAACTCAAACTACCCCAGAAAATATTTCCAGAGTGGCCCAGTGCATGCTTTTGATCATGTTAAAAGTTCAGGTTTTTAGTAGGGTCCAAAACTAATTTCTAACCTCAGACTTCACATGTGCCAGATGAAGTTGAAAAGTCAAGTGTACAGTTATGAGATGAGTGACCACAGCTTCCCCCTTTTTACTGGAATTTGCACACACAGCACCAAATTTGGTCCCTCGTCCATGGCAACGAGACTCTTTCATGGGAGTCTTGTTTAATTCAGTTCAAGCCTGCTACCCTACACAAGAGTCTCAATCAGTATATTCCTGAGATCTGTGTAATGTATGCATATATCATGCACATCCTGCCATAAATGAAGAAGTATTCCCTGCAGTGCAGGTTTATGTCCCCTGGTATTTTATTTTAGACTGTGCAAAAGGTGGGGAGGTGGGATTCATTCATGCTGTACACTAGGCAGACCATGGGGAATCAAAGATGAAGAATCACTAGCTGTGAACTGTACAACATTTGCCCTGACTGGTTCAGTTTGGGACAACATCAGCTTCAGTCCAGTTGGGCTGTAGAGCTCAGTTTTACTTATATTAATTTTATGGGGGTTTTTTTTACTTTTACAGTACTTCATTTCTATTCCACCTTTCTCTGCAAAGGAGAGAAGCTAATAGCCCAAATGGGACTGAAAGCAACTTATATCATGCTCCTCTCCTCTATTTTTTTCACAACATCCCTGTGAGGTAGATTAGGTTGAGAGTATGTGACTGGCCCAAGATCATTCCATGGCAGAGAGGCGAATCAAACCTGGACCCTAGTTCATTGCTTGAGCCACTGTACTACACTGGCTCCCATAGATTAGGCTCATTCCGCACATGCAGAATAATGCACTTTCAAACTGCTTTCAGTGCTGTGCGGAATAGCAAAATCCACTTGCAAACAGTTGTGAAAGTGGTTTGAAAATGCATTATTTTGCATGTGCGGAAGGGGCCTAAGAGTCAGAAAGTCAGACATTTAGCTGGAATCCAGCAGCACCACAGCATGTGTTGGGGAAGGGGGAATGCTACAGTCGAACCTGTATGCCAATTGTCGAACCTGAGAGGAATGCTACAGTCGAACCTGATGCCAATTGTTGAACCTGAGAGGAAGCTCAGCTCAGTCCTGTCTCCACATATGTTAGAAGATGAAAGTGGCAGAATTTCATTGGAAATAGCAACATTTTTGGCGGAGGTATTTAGACTGAAAAACCAGAGAGCCTCAGATGTCGATACTTAGTGTAAATTGTTTTATTTTAATAGTTTGACTCCTGTGTATTATTATTATTATTATTTTAGTTGCTGTTTGGCTGTTCAACTGGTATTGTATTTTCCAATTTGTACATGGTTATTTTTTACTGGTTTGGGTCAATAGACTGTAATAAACAGTAACAGCATTGTTAAACACTATTTTCTCCCTCTCATATGCAATTCCTTGCAAGACCTCTACTTGTATTTATAAAAACAGAATTGGATATTGTTGGCATCAACCAATGAAGTGGGATTATAATTCATGAGCCCTTGTTGCATTTCATTAAAAGTTCCTGGGTGGCAAAAATTGGGAGTTTACACTGTTTTAATGCTGATAATGTGAATGGAAAATGCTTATTAGCTGTTCATAATTTCCACCCTCTTAGCACTTCAGGGTTCTGATGTTTTATTGCTTAATGTATGCAGCTACTAATTGTGACAATGCCCCAAATATACATGGCCATTGCAGTGAATGGCAGCTCAACAGAACTGGGGTTCCAACCACATTTACCTCACCAATGCATGTTTTCAAGAAGACTCTTGGCCAAAATATATATTTTTGTAGGACCAGCTCTTGAGCAATAAGGAAGCTGTTCTCTGGAAACAGTTTAAATTTTTGCATATGTTTGGCATCTATTCCTTATTACCTTTCTCTGTCCTCTGCACTTATCACTGCAAAGGATCTAGGAACATAGCGTGAAAGCAGCTCAAACGTATTTCAACTTTCTAACTGTGGATTTTGGAAGAAAAGTACATCAATAACTCTCAGATTAGGTTTAAGTATCTCATTTATGGATGGTTTTAGGGTGGAAAATTTTATTTGAAGCTAAACAAGAATACATTTCTTGCAAGGGACTGGAATCATTGCAATGGAGTGGCACTGGAATCCACTGGAGTCAGTGCCATTTTGTGATGTTACCCTGTTCAAATGTTCTGTTCTTCTGAGCAGTGTGACTCTTGCTAAAAATGCATCCCAGATGGGATTGGGGGGGAGCTCACCAAGACTGTTTTAAATCCATTTCTCATATGAATCTGTCAGATTACATAAGAAGTATCCACACCAGAAGAATGCTATATGTAGAATGCATCTTAGGCCATTTCCGCACAAAGGCGGAAACGGCCGGGTCGGCGTTTATGACGCTGACCCGACGACGCTGGGACCGTCCGCATGGACGGTCCTGGGAACAGCCGGGCAGCCAGCGCCATGGAGCGCTGGCGCCCGGCCGACCCGGCATGTCCCCGGGCCTCAGGCGCGTCGCCGAGGCCTGGGGACACGCCCCCCTGGCCCTGCTCACCTGCTCCAGCGGCGCAGGCCAGGGGGGCGTGTCCCCAGGCCTCGGCAACACGCCGGAGGCCCGGGGATAAAGGTAAGTGCCGGGTGGGGAAGGCGGCGTGAAGCCGCTGCCGTTCGCTCGGCAGCGGCTTCACGGCGGCGTTTCCCCAAAAAGAGCGCTGGGAAGCGCTCTGGGGAAACGCCGGCTTCAGGCCGGGAGGGCGGCGCGAGGGCGGCGCGGCTGCATTGCAGCTGCACCCCCCGTGCGAATGGCGGCCTGGAGACGGCGTTTTTACCGTCTCCAGGTCGCCATTCATTGCCCGTGCGGAAACGGCCTTAGAGAAATTTCATCACTAGAATAGTAAGACATGTTGGAAGTAGGAAAAGACCGAATTGTTTTTACTTGCATTTAGCTGCCAACATAGTCAAGAGTTAACGCAAACATTTTCATTTGAGCTTTTAAAAACTTCTAACACTACTTTAAACTGCCTGGCAAACGGACAAACTTGACTTTTTTAGAACTGAACATGTGAGGCCACCTTGTACTGAATCAGAGCATTGGTGTATCAAGGTCAATATTGTCTACTCAGACTGGCAGTGAATCTCCAGAGTCTAATACAAAGGACTTTCACATCATCTACTACTTGAGTCTTTTAACTGGAAATGCTAGGGATGAAAACTGGTGCCTTCTTGTGAGAGGGTTTGTGTCTGTCAGCAAAGCTGAGAGCAATAACCTAAGGAGCTTAGACTTCAGTCAAGAGGCTAAACTCCTAGCAGAGTCACTCAAGGTAAAATGGTCACAGCTGAGACACCAAACTAACAAGTATCCACCTCCTTCAGGAATCAACAGCCACCTCAGCAGATGAGAAGAAGAAAAAGAGTTTGTATTTATATCACACCTTTCTCTCCTGTGAGGAGACTCAAGATGGCTTAAAAACTCTTTTCCCCTCCTCTCCTAAAACAGACATCTTGTCACGTACACGGGGCTGAGAGAGTTCTGAGAGAAATGTGACTAGCCCAAAGTCACCCAACAGACTTCATGTGGAAGAGCTGGGAAACAAATCCAGTTCACCAGTTAAGAGTCCACTGCTCATGCACGGACTGGGGAATCAAACCTAGTTCTCCAGATTAGAGTCCACTGCTCTTAACCACCACACCACACTGGCTCTCCAGAATGGACAATGAACTGGGTGAAAAGATATCCTGCTCATTTCCATTCATGCTACCCCATGGAAGAGGTGCATAGTCAGTTCAAACAGAAGAGGGGTGCCTTCTCAAAGAGGCAGGTTTCATGGTCATCTCGAGTGTCTCAGGAGCAGACATTCCCATATTGTTGTTTTTAAATTCAACATGGCCTGTTGATACCTTTTTGGTTCTCTGCTTTCATCACAAATAATTAATTCACAATTCTTGGCTTTAAAGGTAAATCAAATCTTGCCAAATGACAAATAAATCACTAATAGATAATAATAAGCAATCAAATAATAAAAAGGTGCCTTTACACAATTTTTAAACAAAAGGCTGTCATTCCTTGTCAGTTCCAAATTTACAATGTAATGTTGTCTTACTGATCCTGATTGGAATCTGTCAGAATACATCCTGCTACAACTATCAGGATGGGCCTTTTTTATCAGGAGAGCCAGTGTTTGAGAAAAGGTACACACCTTTTCCACGACAGTTGAGCTTTGTTTTCGTGTTTTGTTTTGGGGGGGAGCGGGATAGAACATGTGAGTTGCATCAGAAGAGGAGAGATTTGCGTGCACTTCATCTGTTTGACTTGGCTACTTGCAAACTGTATTCATTTTCAGGGGCAGTTTCCATCTGAGCACCAGATGTTGAGCTGAAAAAGAAAGGATTGGCCTCACCTTCATAACCTGTGCGTGAACCTCCAAAGGCATTTGCCTGGCCACTATTTGAAACAGAACGCTGGACCTTTAGACCAATCCAGCAAGCCCATTCATATTTTTTTCCAGTCTTAGCTGATTTGTCATCTGCTACAGATCAATGCTGTGATGAGCTGCTCTTGGTGAGGCAAATGTTGCCTACCAGACCACTATAATCTATGCATGCCCATGTGGCTCCTTTTGGATTGATCTCAGTCATGATTCTTGCTTTCATAATCCCAAGTTTACGTGAGTGAGCTTTAATTGTTTCTTCATGTAAGGAAGTGGCTTTCCCCGCAAGTTCAACACAGTTCAGGGTGTGCTTTGTTTAGATCCAAATCATCACTCCGTTGCTTCATCTTTGCTGCTTGCTCCAATACAAGAAAATGTTCTGAATGTTCCAGTTTTGCACTAATTTGTTGTCATCCTAGCTGCAGTCCCCACACATCACCAAATGGCTTAAACCTGAAGAAGAATGAGTGAGTTGCTGAAGCAATAACTCCCCGTTATTGGTTGCTGATATTTTCCACCAAACTGAATGAAATATGAACATAAGAACATAAGAACATAAGAACTAGCCTGCTGGATCAGACCAGAGTCCATCTAGTCCAGCATTCTGCTACTCGCAGTGGCCCACCAGGTGCCTTTGGGAGCTCACCTTTGCCTTTGCCTTTGGGACTATTTCAACCCACCTTTTACACATTTTTGTACAATTAAGTTTATAATCAGCAGTTTATAATCAACTGTTCAAACATTAGTAAAATAAAGAATATGAGAGAAATTTAGCTAATGATGTAGCAGGTCAAAAACACACAACTGAACACCTGGAGAAATATTAAATTCTCCCCCACAGGGCGTTTTCTACTGAAACAATCCCAATGGCTTGATGAATAAGCCATATTTCATCACACTTACTTCCTACATTCTTCTGTCCAACTTTCCATATTTATTTTATTGCCCAAGCATTTTACAGTTAGCAGCTGGCTTAGTCTGCAGCTTCTCTCATGATTTATGGAGATTTGCAGGTACCTTTATCTCCACTGCCAAGGATGCTGGCACAAGCATAGTTTAAGTCCCTTGTGGTTGAACCTGCACATACAACACAGTCCAGTCAATCTAGCTCAGAGATTAAGTGCCTTTGTGGCGGATGACTTTGCGGTGATAGAAGGAAAATGAGCCAATAGGCTAGAGAACTCACGTTCAATAACTGCAGGACCTGAGATGATATCATTGAATGTCGGAAATATTTTTTGAAGACTGAGTGGACTTGTATGTCAAAAGTGTTCTGATGCTGGGGAAATTATTTCCCTAGTTGTTTCCTCCAATAAAAAAGTTTTTGTTTGGATACTTTCCCAGCTTGATGTTAGTAGACTATCTACAAGAGACTGTGCTTCATAAATAACTGCTATCTGGCAGATCTAACAGCACATGTGAGCATTATCCTGATTTTACTTTAATAGGTTGGGTGGGTTAGCAGCAGATGTTCTCAGATTAGAGTTCAGCGTTCCTATGTCTCTTTTAAATCCCTATTCTCCAGTGAGTCATTGGCATGTACAGCCTCTTTATTCCTGAGGTTAACAAGACCCTCTTAAGTACATACCAATCCAGAATCTCCAGTTTTCTCTTTGACTGATGTGAGGACGGAAGGAGATGCCTCTCAGTGAAATAGGCCAGCTGCTCTGCCCATCTCAGTACTTACAACCTGAACTAACACTGGGCCTTTTGTTGTGATATAAGGTCAACGAAGGCAACAAATAGGAACGACTCAACCTTTGAAACAAAAGTGACAGAATCTGGCTTGAAACCACTGAACTAAAAGCCTACAAAACACATCAAAGTATTTGCCACAATAGATCAAAGCATTTGCAACAAAGTAAGTCTTTATAAATAAATGATAAAATGGTGGGAGACATTCAGAACAGTTCCAGGTTCTAACTATTTTAATGAGTAAATAAGATTATAGAGACACAAGAAAAGGTTGCAAGTTAAGAAGAAGCCTTGGTAATAAGATGTTGAGAAGGCTCTGTCGTGGGGATCCATGTTGATGCAGATATTCAAGTCCCTCAAAAAAGATTGCTTTTACTCAGAGGTGGGATCCAGCAGGTTCTCACAGGTTCCCAAGAGTAGGTTACTAATTATTTGTGTGTGCCGAAAGGGGGTTACTAATTGGTGATTTTGCCACGTGATTTTTGCCTTAGTTACGTCCCTCCTCTCAGCAGTAGCGCGCAGAACTTGAATCCCACCACCATGGGAACCTGTTACTAAAATTTTTGGATCCCATCACTGCTTTTACTATCAAAGCAATAGATTTAAGAGGGTTGTTTGGACAGCACTGCCCTTTCTCCAGTGAAGTGCTCCCTTTCATATAATGAATGTAATATCTCGCCAGACACATTTTGCTACCGGCATCTTGAAGGAAAAATTCAAGTCTACCAACAAGAAGCAGGATTCTGACTTTACCCCCAGTGGTATCAACATTACTATAACTTCTCAAGTCACTCAGCAACCCAAATTCCGCCAGTCATAAGCAGCATTCTGTTGCCAATGTCCTTTGATTACCGTAAACGATCACAATAATAGATGTAAAGACAAAAAGTTGCATGAAAGTAACACCCCAGGCTTTTCAACAGTGATTCCCTGTGCATTTGTCAGGAGTAAAACTTCCCCAAATGTGCATTCTGTTTCAAGCATACTTCTTGGAGACACAATGGCTGGAGAGTGGGGTCAGGAGCCTTGTAGAACTCAGAACCAGCAGTGCTGTTTTTAAACAAAGTACATTAAAGCTAATGTCCCTCAGAAGATTAACAGGCCTTCGCGTCTTACTTTCTGTTGCTACTTATCTTTCTTTGGGGGAGGTGACTCGGCATGCCTAGAAATTTGGGCAGGGGGGTACTACATTGTGCTAACTATGTATATGTGTTATCTTCTTAATGGGCTGCCTCTTTGAATCTGGGAGCTTCCCTCTGGCTCCTCCTCTCATCCTGTATCCTTTGTTCTATACCGCTGTCCTCAGGGCTCTCCTAGTAGCCAGATTCATCTAGATATCTCTCCTGCAGGCCCAGAGTTCACTTACTCCCATATACATGTGCAAGATCAGCTGCCCATTTGTGATAGGGAATAGCATTCTTTAGATTAGGCTTCTCTCCTTTTCACTGCAACATGACAGTGAACTGAATCTCCTTGAATCAATGTAAATTGTATCTTTTGCAATATACTGCCTGGGAGTTTATTGACCGCATGCAATACCACACTTCTATGATTTAGCGACTCTGCCAAATACCTAATACTGCTTGTCTTTTGGATAAAGATGAGTGGTATGGCTAGACAATGTTTTGAAGGAGCTCCGCAGCAGGAGTGGGACTTTGTATGTCCATTAGTTAGGTCTCCATCTTGGAAGTATCCCACAACTCTTAAAATAAGACCCAATGACAAGAAGGTTTCCAAAATTATGCCAACATGATTTGGCACCAATAGTAAAGGCCCATCTAAAATAATATGCAGGTGGCACACTGGCATGGGAAAACTGGGTTCAGTTCTCCATCCCAGACTCTTCTCCCATCACTACAGGACAAAGCTTAATGGTGTAAATGTTCAGACCCTTCCCTAGGATTATTTCTCCTCCATTCAAATAACAAACCCTCCTCTTTCTCCCTGGACCCTCCTCCTCTCTTTGGAATTTCTCTAACTGCCTTGAGACTGCTGGACTTGGCAATGTATAAAACTTTCCACTCTGATTTTTTAATCTGGCTATTCTTTTTTTCTGATTGTGGTTGACTTGGTCCCCAAACATCTCTTTTTACCCTCCTCCATTCTGAGGCTGAATATACACCCTGTGCTGAAGGGAGATTCTCTTTGGGCAGATTCTGTTACACACACACACACACACACACACACACACACACACACACACACACACCAACACTCACTACATAGCAGATCTGATCATCTCTGCTGTTTGTGAGAGTGGGCAAAGAGAGACCTTTTCTCCTGCTTTGCAAAGAAGACAAAAGAAATGGCTTGGCGTTATTCTTTGCTTTAGACTTTTTGGCTGCACCCCACTTCTCCTGCTCTGCTTTCACCCACCCCAATAATCGGGAGGGCTTATTTTAAAAAAATCAACTTTAAGCAGTTGTACAGTATTAGATCTATTAAAATAATGATAACTCTAATAAAGGAATATCAAAATACCCTAATATCAAAATACCCTGGAAAAGGGAGGACTGAGAACAACAAGCCTCTCAGTCCTCCCACAGCAGCAACAGTAGGAGCTACAGCCAGAGGAGTGAGGGAGACTGGTACTTGGTCTGGCCAATATCTATTGTCACCTTTCCTTCTTCCTTTCTGGGGAAAGAGCTGGTAGGTACGGCAAGTCATGGGGAAGCCCCAAAGCGGAGCAAGCTGTCACAGTGCTAGTGATGCCTGCAAAATGGACCTGTGTCTCTCAGAGATAAATCTCAATCCGCATCCTTCCACGTATCCCCTTTCTCTGGGGACATGGTACAATCAGAATGACCTCAATGATAGATTCTTACTTTGAACAAGTCTGAGGGAGGTCACATCTACCATAACTGAGATGACTTTTACTAGGGATCATCAGGTTTGTTTGTTGTTCCTTATCCTTTAATGTTCATGTGATTCCCTAAAGGGTCTGGTTGTTTACCACTCAGTAATCTCCCAATTCAATATTTTACATTGTTTTTTCAATCTGTATACATTTCCTGCCTTTTCTTTGATCATCTTTACATGTTTGATGAAGATATTGTCAAGAAAGATAAGTATTGTCTCCCTCACAATCAGCTATCAATATCAGCTAATTCAGATAACTTCCCAAGGTATTATCCACGTCTATGTTCTGTCAAGCACAGACCAAACGTCCTTTCCCCTGAGAATCAGCATTAGTGAAGGAATGCTTGCATGTACCCCTAATTTCCAGGTAACAAAGAAGCAAAAACAATAGGATGCCATCCAGCAAGTGTTGTATAACATCACTTAATATAGAGCTGGAAAATAATGTCAAAAATAAAAACTAATGCTCCCTTATAATAGCTGAAAAGCAGCTCCAAATTTTAGACAATAATGCATTATACATTACTAGATCACTTGATATAATTGACTTTTGTTAAACAAAGCATACATACTGGTGCCCTTTGCTTCCTCTGCAAGTCCATGCTCATTTTTTTCATACTCATATTTTGGTCTTTTTTTTTACTTACTATGGACAGAGCTTCCAAGATCTGAACCATCCAAAAAAGTAATTAATAGATATCAATCTGTTTTGAAGTCCAGTTGTTTGAACACCTTTTCAACACCATGATTTGCATAATCAGTAAAAAGAACCCCTCCAACATTACATCACATCATAATAAACACACCACGAGAAGCTTCTGGCAAGTCTTTCTCCTCAAATCTCGGAGGAATTGCGCTAATCAAAACCATCCTCTCCATCTGCACACTATTTCCTTTCTTCAGTTCCTCTAATAATTATTCCTATCTTCCTGAAGTTACAAATAAACTGTGCAATGATCCATAGTGCTATTTTTTTGGCTTTGGAGTAGTCATCACACATCTTGTAAAGTAAGGGTCATCCTAATGTTCAGTCTGGCTGAGGAAATGGAATTTGTGATCCCACAATGCTTCAGAACACCCAAAAATCTGATTAGGTATCCAGCAGGTTTGTTTCTCTGGGCATATTTCTACCTAACAAGCATTTTTACGAAAACATAAAATGTTAATCAAAAACATGCAAAATTTAACTGATACCTCAACAATTCTTCTAAGCTCCCTCAAATTTCCACAGGTGTTTCTATTTTAGGACCCTCATAATTTTTATTTCATTTTATTTCAGGTATAATCCAAAAGCAAATTGTGGGGTAAAGGGAGGGTATGTGGATGGGTGATATTCCGGAAGTTTGTTTTATGATGTTTTTATGATTGTTTTATATGAGAAGCAATTTGATGTTGGTTTTTTCTGTTCAATTTTGTATTCTGCTACTTTGTTTTATGGTGTTTTCATGTGCTTTTTATATGATGTGGAGCTGGTTAATGTTGTTTTTGCTGTAGTTTGCAATTTTGTAAGCCACCCTGAGACCTCCATATTGGGTGGGGTATAAGTTATAAATGTGTCACAAGGAGTTTATTTGGGAGTGACAATACAGGCTTAACTGCATTGCAAGACAAAAGAAAGCAATGGCAAATGCCAACAGTGCAGTGGGAAAGTGAAAATTTATTGATACTACTAACAAACCCAGATATACTAACAAACCCAGTATTCTATCAATAACTTTTTACTTTCCCACTGCACTGTTGGCATTTATCTTTGCCTTCTTTCATCTCCATAACTGATGCAACCCTCTTGTTTTGCTGTTAATTTGATTGCAGAAGTCAAGCTCGCTTATTATATTACATTTAACAGTATATTTATGAGTGCAAACCATTATGTTCCATTTGGAATTGTTGAATAAACCCTGCCCCCACCCCACTCCTGCACTATTTTAAAAGAATAACACTGTATGATGGGTGGGGGGTCTGTTTTGAGAATTGAAGGGAACTCCAAAAGCAATCTGTTACATAGCAAGGAACTTTTGTCCTTTGCAGATATTGAAATAAAAGTGCAGAGGATCACATCTGCATCATACCAGTTTACCCCCCCCCCCCCTATAATGCTCCCAACTCATCCAATATCTGTAGATTAGGTAATGTTAGGCAACTGGGCCCAGAGCAATGATGCCACGGTTGTTATGTAGCCCCAGGGAATTTTTGCCAGGATTATTAGGTTCTTGATCCAAAAGAGGGGAGTGGGGGTTGACTAGATGGCCTGTATGACCTCTTCCAACTCTATGATTCTGTAATTATATGAGTGAGTTAGATTTTCATGTCTAACTGTATCCATGTGAAAAAAAAATCCAGTGTCTCTGATCAGTATTGAGCCTTCTTTGGGAAGAAGATGGTTGTAGAGGATATTTTACCAGGGTTTATTTCTTTCTCTTTTAGATACATCTCAGTGCTTTGTTATTTGTTAGTTGTTCCATTAAGAATCACCACAAGGTTACAGAAATCTGTAGATCTGTTGTGTGATTGGTTCCTTTTTTTCCCTTCCCTCAACCATTATTTCTGAAATTGAAAACCAGAGTGGTAATAATGCCCCTGTAGACATCTTCCAAATTTAATTATTACACAATGTGGGGTAATTTTATAGAAGAAGTTAATAACCAGTTCAGTAGTTAAAATATCTAAGTAAATTCAGTTAGAACACAGGACAGAAGGTTTCAGCTCAACTGACAAAGTATTCAGGTCTCTGAAAAATTTTATCAGTCCTTGCTTAGTACCTTCTCATTTCACTGAAGGTAAAGCCAGAAAAATGTTTTAGGTTATGGAAATTGTTTATCGTTTTCTATTCTCTGTTTGACAGTTTTCCTGCTAATACTAAGTGCTGCAGGGCAGAGGCGTAGCTACAATAGGGACATCAAGGGACAAATGTCCCGGGCGCCCATCATTGGGGGCGCAGAAAAATTTGGGCTCATTTCTAATTTTTTTGGTATTGTTGGTGTTTTTACTTTGTCAGTCAGCAGGGGCGCAGTTTTTAGGCTAGCTTAGTGGCACCAAAATTTCAGGCTATCGTCAGGTGACACTTCTGATGATACCAGCCATGTTTAGTTGAAGTTTGGTTCAGGGGGTCCAAAGTTATGAGCGTCCAAAGGGGGTGCCCCTATCCTCCATTGTTTCCAATGGGAGCTAATAGTAGATGGGGCTACCATTTTGAGGGTCCATAACTTTGATCCCTTTGAATCAAACTTCACTAAACCTAGGTGGTATCATCAGGAGAGTCTCCTGCTGCTCATAGGTCCCATCAGCTGTTATATATCCCTGGACATACCCCTGCTTGTCCCTGGGTTGTGATGAATGCTGGGCTAGTCCCCTGGGTCAGCCAGCCTTGACTGGTTCTATTTGTTCTGCCTGTCATGGCCCAGCTATCATAACATAACATCTGGAAGAGATGCTTTGGCACAGTTGCTTGGGTTACTGATGCAGCTGTGATCTTGAAAACTCAGCTACAAACTAATTTTCCTGCTGGCCACTCACTAACCAGGTCTTTCATGAGCAAACTAGCAGTGCCCCAGTTAAACATTGCACTGCCTGTTACGTTTTAATTATGTGAGAACTGGACAAGAGAAAAGCACTTTTGATTTGAATTGGAACCAACAAAAGCTTTTCACATATGAAAATCTTTAGATGGTTCACCTCAAAGTGGAATTTGGAGTGCATTTGAAATGAGACATCTGATGAAATGTCATGGAAAGACAAAGACATTTCTATAAATTGGCTGCCGTTTCTTCAGCAGGAAGATATTCCATGCTTGACCCCTGTGTGATGTCACCAGACTGCATCAAATATGGAATTCAGGCCCCACATGAGGTGAATCCTTTTCAAAATGAATTACCTGAGTAATTCTGAGGGGCACCAAAGTAATTTCTCAACTTCTAGAGAACATGAATGACTCACTTTGGAAGTCGTTAGGATAAAAATGAGTTCGATACATTCTGCCAAGTACTTAGTGAAGTTTCAGGATGGTTTATATGTATTTGCCAAATTCCCTGAAGGTCCTAATTTATGAGTCTGCCTGGATGAAGGAGAATCAAGGACTGTAAATGTGTCAGGGTGTACTCTGAGGTAAAATCCTTGATAAAAAGGGAGGGTATCATCAAAGGGAGGTGTGACCTTTTTTGGTCATGCTCTGTCAAGAACACTGTGACAGGAAGTAAGGTTTAATTTAAAGTCAGCCTCTAGTACAGAACTATGCAACTGAAATATATTATGAAATAGTTGGAAAATATTGCATTTCTGCTCCCAACAGACAGCCCTGTTAAGTTAGAACAATTAAGCACTTTAACAGGGAAAAAAATCTTCTAAGTCAATCTTTCCCCTCCCCTAAACAGAAATATACTTGCAGTGGAAAGTGTGCTTGGCTGAGGTAACAAACAGGGTATCTTTATGTTTCAATTCAGTTCTGCTCATGGTTTAGTTAATTGGAGACTCCATTCCCTAAGGAAGTACATGTAATTTCCATCAGATTTTCTCAGTTCCTCCTTGGCTTAACCCAGTGTTTCCTCCAGATTACATGGTAACTGCTGTGCTGATCCAATGTGACTCCAGATTTCCAGTCTGATGTCTCATTTTACCATCAATAACCTATTTTTCGTTGTATGCTGTTCATGGTCACTTTCACGGCTCTCTCCTAACTAGGCATGCTAAGAACTTTGCCACAAACAGGCTCACCAGCTGAACATACCTGGGCTGCAGGCTCTTGACTGAATCACCTCAGCGGGCCCTGGCAAAGTTTATCTCAGGCACAGTGCCACAATGAGCATTTGCACTAGAAGAGAAAAAGAAGAGTTTGGATGTATATCCTGATTTTCTCAACTGTAAGAAGTCTCAAAGCAGCTTACAAACTCCTTCCCACACTTTCCTCACAACAGACACCTCATGAGGTAGGTTGGGCTGAAAGAGTTCTAAGAAAACTGTGGCTGGCTGGCCCAAGGTCACCCAGCAGGCTTCCTGTGTAGGAGCAGAGAAACATATCCAGTTCAACAGATAGGAATCTGCCACTCAAGTGGAGGAGTGGAGAATCAAACCCAGTTCTCCAGATTAAAGACCACTGGTCTTAACCACTACACCACATTGGCTCTCACTTGTGGCTACTTTTGCCCAGCTCAAGAACTGAATCATCTCATTTAAAAGAGAAGGGTTGTGGTCATTTGAGTCATGAAACTGACCAACTGGTGCAGATCAATAATCACTTGCGGTTTGTGCCTTCTCTGTGCTTACATAGTTGGACAAACTTTTAAAATGCCTTGTATTGGTTTGACTGCATCGCCTGTCGTTGGCACCTGTACAGCCAGTGGTTTCCATTTGAGATCTGGTTGCAAGAACTGATGAGAAGATTAGCTGGGCTCATAGGCACTCTGAAGGCATCCAGAGACACTAAGTAGTAATTCTCAATTTTAAAATCTCTGTTTTTAAATTTTTACTATGTACCTTTTTAAAAATGGGGGCAGTGGCAACAGCAGATGAGTTGGGGTGCTATGGCATAAAAGAAGTCCAACTGAGTGGGGGCGGGGGGAGAGACATAATCAGGCACATTTGAATTTGTTTGCATTTGGCTTCCTGTTTGGAACTGGCAGGTGGGACAGTTGCCAAACCAGTGAGTATATGAGCTTAATTACTTGTACTCAATGCTCTTGAAAATTAAAGTAAGCTTTCCAAGATCTGAGTTTATTGCCAAAAACCAAGCTCTGCACCTTGGCCTGGCTCTCCTGCAAATTTGTCAAAGCTTCACCTGGTTGGCCACTGTATGGAAGAGGATGTTGGATGAGACAGACCACTATGATGATGAGACAGACCACTGGGTTCTTCTTATGTTCCTTTTGGTGCCAGCCAGTCAGTTGAGTTTGTGCTGCCATTATGAAACACTTGAAAACATTACCGATTACTCAAAAGGATGAAGTTTTCCATTTCTGCAAAGAAAATTATTCTGAATTGAAATAAAGTCTCACATAAGCATACAAACAGGAGAAGCTTTCTGGGATGGCATAAACACTGGGGAAAATCATTGGGTATCAGTAAGCTAAGAGAAGCCAGAGGCAAGAAAAGATAAGAAAGGGTGCAGTGATCTGGGAAAAAAAAGAAGAATCAGAGGGAAGAGAAGGCTGGGGGATAAGTGCTTGGTGTCTGAGGAACAAACAGGGCTAATGAGAGAAGGGCCACTGAAAACCCCCAGAGGTGTTCCTCCCATTGGGCAAAGTGGGCAGTTGCCCAGGGCGCCCCCTTGTGGTGGGCACCAAAAATGCAGGTTCGTTTGTGGGATTTTTTGTATTTTCAGTATTTTTCCATTTGTGGCCTGCAGGGGGCGCGGTTTTTAGGCTAGTAGCACCAAAATTTCAGGGATTTTTCAGGAGACTCTCCTGATTATATCACCCAGGTTTGGTGAGGTTTGGTTTAGGGAGTCCAAAGTTATGGACTCCCAAAGGGAGTGCCCCAGCCCCCATTGGAGATGGGGGCTACAACTTTGAGGGTCCATAACTTTGGACCCTCAGAACCAAACTTCACCAAACCTGGGTGGTATCATCAATAGGGTCTCACTAAGATACTCTGAAATTTTGGTGCTGCTCTCTTAATAATTGCACCCCTGACAGCAGGCACCTCCTAAATTTCTCCGGATTCTCCTTTTAAATCCATCCCCTTCCTGTCTGGGGGTCAGCATTCCTGGGCTGGAACACTAGTGGAAGCTGTCTGATATCAACTCCATCCCTGGGAATGCCCTGGCCCAGCATCCCCATACCAGCCTCCACTCAGGACTCCAGCACAACTCCATAGCACCCCAGACTTCTGGGATTCAGCACTGTGGAACGGGGGGGGCGACCACTAGCACTGTGGAACGGGGGGGGGGGCGACCACTAGCATGTTTGTTTCCTGCACCAGCAGGGCTGCCCCTTACATGGTGGGAAGGGGGGAAACGCATCAGTGCAGCCCTCCAACATTCCCTATGCAGCCCCCCCTCCCCCAGCATCTGGATTAGGCTGCTTGCGTCCTACTTTATTTATAAACATCCGCAAGTTCAGCTTGCATGGAGGTGTATCAGAACTTCTTAATTTTTAGTTTGCTAAACTGGAATTGTCTAGATTATACGTTAAAAACTCAATATGATATTATTGGAATGTACTGATTAGCCCTCAGCCATGGCAAGCCATATAACATTTTAGTTTTCTTATTTCTATTTTTTATGGGCAAGGTAATTAGAAGTGAGGCCAGGGACTTAAATGTTATATTGCTTGCCATGCTCAGTGACTTAACTGCTGTAAGGGAGGCAAGACTGTATCTTACTCCACTTTTGGATTTTCAGATGTAATCAGGCGAACAGTTACGAGTTTGCAGAACCATAACATGTTCTGGATCTTGTTAAAGTTAACAAACAAAACACATTAGTCACAATAACTAACAGGTCCCATGGAAAGAAATAGGATTCAATCACAGATATTGGCACTTACTCCTGGCGGAGTTCCAGTTGCAAAAATGGTGGGCTTAAACCCTCCTAAACCCCGACACTTGATGTGAAAGATCAAAGAACAGACAAGCAAGGCTCCCCTTTCAAAAGAGGCCACTGTTCTCCTCTTATTTTCTATTTCATGTGGTGGGCATGGGAGCGTAGCCAGAAAAGGGCTATTTTTCACTCAGCTCTGTAAAGCCCTTGCCGTCAAAGTAGATAAGGCTAGGCCTTCTCTCACCTTGGAGGTTTCTGACCAAATCAAAGCCCTTTGCAGTCTTCTGTGACAGGTTTTCCCTCCAGGCTTTGACGCTTCAGTAGAGGAGGCCATGCTTTGATGTGTTTTGGAAAGCTCTGCTCCTGGTTTTGCTGAAAACAGCCATGTGGGGTTAGTGAGTATGTTGAGTGAATGCACTTCATTGAGGCAGGCAGAGTTATAGAGCCATTTCAGCAGAGCACAAGCACTCTTTCTGCCTTTCTACTAAAATATGACCATTCCGTGTATTTCATAGGAAGGGCTGTTGTAACAAAGCAGAATATTAGCAGGCAGCAGGCAGACCATATGATGTGGCCAGAAAGGAACCAACTAAGCCAGGAGAGTGGGGTGTTGAAAGTTAAATGTTACGACTTTGTAGTAAAACCTGGTAGTCTGAGTTTCAAACGGTGTCATGACCCAGTCTGTAGAGGTCTTGCTTGTCCACACTGTTAGAACGTTCTCTCTCAGAAAGCTGTGGATGTTCTTAGGAAAAAGAGGGAAAGATCTCCTCCTAAGTAAGTGTTTATTATTTGCACAGAACAGGAAAGAAAGCTACAAGTGAGATGGTTATTCTGATACAATGTCAGTGGTGGGAATGGGTTTATAAAATGGGAAAATACCAAATTCCAGTAAATACTGGAACTGCCAGATGGTACAGGCCTATTCCAAAGAACTTTGGCCCAAGCTTCAAAAACATTCTAGATGTTCTGAAATTAACACAAAAAGAGCTGAAACTTCAGCATTGGCCCTTCAGGGCAGTGTTTCTTATAGATAAGGCACATTTTTTGTTCTTATAGATAAGGCACATTTCTTGTTCTGCATTAAAACGTGAGACATGTTTCACTATGACCTCCTCAAAGGCTTATGATGAAAACTTATTTTCCCCCACAAGTGGCCAAGCCCTGTGAAGCTTGTGCCACCTGAGAAGACAGAGGTAAGATAGAATCATAGAGTTGGAAGAGACCCCAAGGGCCATCAAGTCCAACCCCCTGCAATGCAGGAACACATAATCAAAGGTAAGTGTAGAGGGATGGTCCATGCAGGGAAACTGTGGGTATTCTCATCTGAAAATTGTAATTCTGGTGCATGTTTTTATTAGAGATTATTAGCTTATCCCATCACAGTTGATGCAAAATCATGGCAGAATTAACCACCTCATGAGTAGGCTCATTGCAACAAGGCAAGACCAGGACAATCATACAGTGACACGGTGGTCAGCCTCTTCTGTGGTTTAACAGGAGATATTCATTGTGCACTCTGCAATGCATCAGCCAGGGTATCTCTCTAGGACCGAGGTCCCTAATCTGGTTGAACCAGTGGGCAGTTTAGAAAATTTAAGAACAGCTTCTAGTAAGAACTTTTGGACAAGACAAAGCTGTGGAGCACTTGGACCCAACGAGTGCTCCTTGCAGACATACAGCTGATGCTTCCAGAGTTCTTCTGAAGCACAGCCTCCAGCAATGATGTGGAGGCAAGTTGGGAAAGTCTATTTGCTCTGGGGAAGAAGCAAGTGGACACTAGCAAACCCACTTGTGCCCACTGCCCCAGGATTCAGGCAGATGTCTTTCATATCACTTATGGCAGGATGTGTTTAACTGGAAATTCCACATATTGAAACTGGGAACTTCTGCACACAAAGCAGATGCTATATCTCTGAGCCCTGGCTCCTTCACTTTCATGTTCCCTCCCTAGCCTAATCAATGCTCTGCAGCCCAAATAGGCAGTGGGGAAAATCTGAAGAAAAGTGTTTACTGGTTCTTAAACTGTAGGTGGAAATTCCAACCTTGGTGAAATAGCTGCACCATTCTAAGGGAAAGCCAAAAGAAAAATCTTAAGGGTGATCATAATTTCCTCACACCTAGGAAAGCAAAAGGAACTGGTGGAAACAAGTTCAGGTGAACTGAATAGTTCTCAGCTGTCATGGTTAGAGGCAATAGACCTCTATAGGGGCCAATACATTGAACTAGGGGTCTTCAAACTATGGCTCTCCAGATGTTCATGAACTACAATTCCCATCAGCCCTCCCACTTGGCCATGCTGGCAGGGGCTGTTGGGAATTGTAGTCCATGAACATCTGGAGAGCCATAGTTTGAAGACCCCTACATGATTGAACAAAGCAGCCATTGATTCTTGTCTCCTTGACAGCTTCTAGCGAGATCTTCTGAACAACTATTGAAAATGGAATATTGATGTAAGATCTGATGTAGGAATGCCATTTTAAGTTCTCTTGAAGTTCAAACTTCCCCCAGTTTCTATGAAATGACACTTTTACTTGAGAAATCTTTGCTGAAAGAAAAAGCTCCTTTTCCATGAATACTATGAGGTATTTTGAAAGTAGGTACAGAATGAAGCATGCTGATCAGGAAGCTGCTAAGCCAGTGATGGCGAACCTTTTTGAGTGAGTGCCCAAACTGCAACCCAAAACCCACTTATTTATCGCAAAGTGCCAACACGGCAATTTAACCTGAATTCTGAGGTTTTAGTTTAGAAAAAATAGTTGGCTCTGAGGTGTGCATTACCCGGGAGTAAGCTTGGTGGTAGTTGTTGGCTTTGCTTTGAAGCAACCATGCAACTCTTCCAACAGGTGAATCACGACCCTAGGAGGGTTTACTCAGAAGCAAGCCACATTGCCAGCAGCCGAGCTTACTCCCAGGTAAAGGATCGTACTTCAGTTCTTCGCATGAAAATCAGTGGGGTTTAACAGCACTTAACAGGGTTACCTATACTGCTTCCCCAAAACTAGGTCTTAGGTTTAATGCTAATAATCAAGCCCAGCGGCCCAGGCCAAGCTAGATGTGTGGGGGGGGAGGCGATTTCCCCCCCACATGATGAACTCTGTGCATGCCCACAGAGCAGGCTCTGAGTGTCACCTCTGGCACCTGTGCCATAGGTTCGCCATCACTGTGCTAAGCTATTACAAGTTCCAAGTGGGGGGGGGGTCAGAAATTTCAAAGATTCTTTTTATAGGTTATAGTTTTCTTCATAAAGGAGCAAGACGGGGCCGAGTCTGAACAAATCATTTCTGAATTGTTTTAGCTTTGCAGATGAGGTCATTTGGAATCCATCTTTCCTTAAAAGTCAAACTGATGTCATTGGAGAAACACATCAAGGCGGGCGGCGTCCACGAGTTCACCAGTGTCACTTCGATCAATTAACAAGACTCTCAAAATTTATGAGGTACTTCAGTGCTATGACAACTGCAAAGAAAAACTACCTTTCTTCCCAAACGCAAATGTGCTTTTCTCTCCTTACTGTTGGAGAAGACAACACAGCCACAAGTCACACATTTCCTCAAGAGTTCTTAATTTTATTTCAGATTTAGTACAGCCCACATTCTGCAGTCATCTCTGCAAAGGAGACTAATTTGACTTCAGCCAAATTTCTGTCTCACTAGCATTTCAGGGACGGGCCAGGCCCTTATTCTCCCCAGCCCACAGAAAAAGGCAATGCTCAGAGGAATCACTCAACCCTACCCAATACACACAAACACACTGCAGCCTTATCAGGGGTCAACAAAAGCTTATCCGCCTCAGTGTCTTTCTGTCACTTGCCTCCCCAACATGCCAGGAAGGATGGAACTCTGTCAATACCAGCCATTCTCCAAAGCCCAACCCACCCTATGAATGCATGACCTCAGCCTCCCTCAACTGCTAACCTTATGGAAGATCTCCCCCACCTCAGGTGGCTAACTCCAGACTGGGAAATTCCTGAAAACTTGGGGGTGGAGTCTAAGCACTGAGGGGTTTGAGGAGGGGTGGGACCTCAGTGAGTATAATGCCATAAACTCCGCCCTACCAAGCAGCTATTTTCTCTGGGAAACTGATCACTACAGTTGGAAATCATGTGTCGTCCTGGGAGCTCTCCAGGTCCCACCTGATCAAGGTTTGCAGTTTCTTCCACTCCAGGAACCTGGTCTTCCCAAGTCAAACTGGCCAGGGGCTGGAAACCCCTGATCATGATACCTCCACCTAATGCCAAAGAATGGTTTTGGCCCGTTGGGCTAAAAGCTGCATATGACAGCAAGGAAGAAAAAACGCCAGCATGTGTACTATGCTTGACTACAAGGATGCACAGTCAGACTGCAAATGGCAAACAGCAACATCCTTGGGCATCAACCGAACGTTTGACTTTTTTGAACATTTGACATTAGATCACAGAATCTTTGTGCGTGCCCATTTGTATACTGCTTCCCTCAACCCCGGTTCCCCATGGTCATATTTGATACACAGGTCGAAAAAGAAAAAGAAAAAGAAAGAACAAGATGTTATTAAAGTAGGATGCTGAGGAACAGGGAGTAAAATCTGTGATGGTAAAATAGGCTAAAAATGTGGGAAGAAGCATACAAATGGAACAATGGGAAAGAGTATGGAATAAAAGATTTGACATTTACAGCTTGTTGTAACTTGAAAGAAAATTATTATAAGATGATGTATAAATGATATTTAACACCAAAAAATGTCTAAAATGTATAAAGGAATATCAAACAAATGCTGGAAATGAAAAACAACAGGATGGTTCTTTTTTCATATGTGGCGGACATGTAAACAGGCAAAATTGTTTTGGGATATGATTTTAAAAGAAATGCAAAAAAAATTGAAAATAACAATTAAAAAAAACCTGAGGCATTTCTGTTGGGGTTGATACGTGAAATTATTCCTGATCAATATAAAATACTTTTATGTATATGACAACTGCAGCAAGGATTTTATATACGTACAAATGGAGGGACAACAAAATTCCAACCAAACAAGACTGGATCTCGAACGTCACAGAGTATGCAGAGATGTCAAGGCTGACGACAATTATAAGAGACAAGAATACAGACAGTTTTCTGAAAGACTGGAAATCCTTTGCAGACTACTTATTGAAAACATATACAAACAGAGGAACAATGGCAGGATTTGAGACTTAAATGAAAACAGCGTATTGGATTAAGACAACTTAGTGTTTCTGTAGGTGTTTTTTTCTTTTCTTTTCTTTTCTTTTCATTTAGTATTATTATTATAGGGGAGAGGGGATCGGGATCTTTTCTTTGTCTTTCTATGTATGTGCTATTTAGATGTGTAAAATAAATAAAAATTCTCATTAAAAAAAGAAAAATAAGACATTTGATTCTGCTGGGTTGGAGTGAAGGTGGGGATGAAGTCAGCTGGTCTCTCTTTCTGTTCAGTCCTGGCCATTTTACCTGGCGGACCGACCCCCTAAGCCAATTTACCTTTCTAATCGCATTGACTCCAAGGATGCAAATGTGCTTAAGATGCCTCTACAGTGTTCATTCATAGGAGCATTTGAGCAGATTGCAAGCACTTTGCACATACATAACACCTTGTCATGGCAGACCTCTTCTCTCATGTACCTCAACATACCCAGGAGAATAACATGACGTTCAAACATTTTTTGAAAACAGTAATTTTCCATGGTGGTCTTGATTCTGCTGGTTGGTGAAACTATAGAATGCCAGCATGTCCCCCCCCCCTTTCATACTCAGCAATCTTAAATGTAAGGGGGCCACTTATGCTAGCCAAGATGAACCGAATGTAATGTGCTGGTGCTCAGCAGAATGCAGGCACACTCAGTTAAAGAGTTTCTACAGAAGCAAAGAAGAAATGCTTCAGTCCGTTCGCAAAAGTTGTAAAGGGCTTTAAACTTTTAAAAAATAAACCTTCGAACTTCCCTTGCACTTCTGGCTTCTGCTGGGCTATTGGGTTGGTTCTGCTGGGCTAGCGCAGGTGCTCTCACACCGTTTCCACGCTAGAGATTCTGTGGTTTCACAGTGGTTCTGTTGGTCTTGTACTGCCTGAGTAGGCCTCAGTTATGTTGGGCACCGACATGTTGGATTTGGTTTGAATGGGCTAGTGTGGCCCCTGCTTGATTTTTTTGTGCTGTGATTCTCATTTGACATTGGTTCTGCTAATCTTTGCCACTTTGGCTTGTGGCTGTGCTGTATGTCTGGGTTCCAGTTTGGTTCTGTTGGGTTTGTTTTGGTTCTTGGGGAGGGAGGCATTGACCTGTGGTTGTTCAGAGGTATTGACCTGTGTTTTCTCACAGACTGTTTTCCCTCCATTGGAAACATTAGTGGGAGGGGGGGGTTATAAAATTTATATGCTCTTATTGAAGCTTATGGGGAATCTTTCTTGGGCCCTGAGAGACTGTGATTTAAGTTAGAGCACAGGTGTCAAACTCATGCCCCTCCAGATGTTATGGACTACTGTAGTCCATAACATCTGGAGGGCCATGAGTTTGACACCTATGAGTTAGAGGGATTTGTAGTATAGCTGCTGGTTAGTCTCTTTAGATGATTTCTGAGTTTGGTAAAGATTGGGTCAGGAGATCCCATTTTATTGGCTTCAATTTTTTTCTCCTTTGGGAACTCAATCCAATATTTGCCAGACTCAAGAATTCTTCTAAGGAGAGTCATCAGTGGCTATGCTAAAAATTTGGTGCCCCTATCTTAACAAAAAACAAAACAAAACAGCTCCTCCCCAGAGCCCCGGACAGATCTTCCATCTATAATGGATTAGGTGAGTTAAAGGCTCCCATTGAAACCTACAGGAAATCCCAAAAATCTAAAAATAGTTGAAGGTGTTTTTTTTCGAAATTGGCATTTTTAGCTGCTGTTAAAGGGCATCTTTTCACACACACACACACACACCCAAGATGGAAGAATAAATTTTGGGCTTGTTCCAGTTTGGTACATCCAAATCCACACTCCTACAAGCCAGTGTCAACCAAGCATTACAACTTAGCACAGAAAATTGCATTCACACCATTTGGCAAGCCAACCCAAGTGAAATACCAAAAATAAATCATGTGCCATTGCGGCCGGATGCCCTTTGCACGGAGTTAGAGTGGTGGGTGAGGGCCTCTAGTGGCCAAACTGGAAAGGGCAACTTGACACACCAGAACAGGCAGGAGAAGAGTGAGCATCTGAAGGCTTTAAAAGCCGACAAGAGGACAACAGCAGCAGGCAGCCAAGAAGATGTGGGGAGTGAACCTGAGCAAGTGGGCACGGTGATAGCCTGTGGAAGGGGTACCAGAGGCACAAAGGTGCTGAGGGTCTGACTCACCTAGAACAAGGGGAAACAAGCAACACCCAGAAGGAGCCTTGGTAGCTTTGGGACTCTTGAGGTAACAGTCGAGGTGAGCTCCAAGAGGAACCACAGAGAAAAAAGACCACACCAAACACACAGCGTAGAAGGGGCTGGTGGTGTGAGAAGGAGAACCAGGAAGGAAGAACAAATTGTATGTTTAGCAACCAGGGAGTAAGACTCATTTACATCTACATAGGGATTATGGACAATTTGTAAAGGAGGCAAAGGGGAACTGGGGAACACTCTATCTGTAAGGTGAAAGTGCAGAGTGCAAGCATATGTATGGGGGCTTAAGGTTATATGGAAGTGGCTGAGGAGTATTAAGATGGGGTGAGCTCTGCTGTGTCCGCAAGGGCTCCCCTGGTCTGACGCCACATGGAACATCACAGCCGTTTTCTCTGAGAGATCCATCCTGACTTAAAGCCAAAGAAAAGAAATCCAAGTCATTTGCTGTGATACAAAGCAGTCTCCATGTGTCACTGATTCCCCACCCCGGTGCAAAAATGCAGAAGGAGCTCCTCCAATCCTGGCATCTGAAGAAGGGAACTGTACTGGAGGCTTCGGTTATTCCCTCTGAGCTCATTAAAGCCAGCTCCAAAACATCTAAGAAAAATTAAAAAGAGGTGTCCTCTTCTTCCCCCTTCCAAAAAGAAAGCCTGGAAGGGGAGAGCTGATGAGGAATGGGGTGTAGGAAAGGTCTGCAGAGTTACATAAACGTTACCTAAGTTAATTAGTTTGCACACCTTTGAAAGCCTGTCTCCTTTAGCATTCTTGTATTGGTGCCACGATTCCTGCCTTGAGGCTGAGGCTTTTCTTAGATTTTATGCAGAGAGTTGTTGTTTTTCTCTGTCTTGTGAGGCTGTGAGATTAAGCAGAGGACCGGTATATAAATTGCCCCAACTACCCTTTATATTTAAAGCTTACTCCATATGGGAAAATTGAATATTAACACTTTCCTGACTGTTGCTTCACTGTTCCAGACCCTTCCCCACCCACTACCCACCACCCACCACCCAATCAGCTTTTCTCATGGGTTTTCAAATTACTGCCCTGGAAAACTCACATTTGAACATTTACAGATAGAGGGAACCCAAGAGAGAAGGTGACTGGGACTAGGAAAATAGTAGGGAAAGGAAAGGCCTAAGAACCAACCACATGCAGAGGTGGGATCCAGCAGGTTCTCACAGGTTCCCGAGAGTAGGTTACTAATTATTTGTGTGTGCCGAGAGGGGGTTACTAATTGGTGATTTTGCCACATGATTTTTGCCTTAGTTACGCCCCTCCTCTCAGAACTTGAAGCAGTCTAGCAGGAGGTGCACCAGCGTGCGAGGCAGCCTGTGCCTGCGTGCATTCGTTTCCCGCCCAAGGACCAGTGCAGCGGCTGCGTCCTTGCCACAGTCCCGCCCCAGGAATGCCCAGCCACGCCCCCTGAATGCCCTGCCCAGCCCCATTGGCGCTACGCCACAGTTTGAATCCCACCACCATGGGAACATGTTACTAAAATTTTTGGATCCCACCACTGACCACATGGCCTCTTCATTTTGTATTAACACCTGTTTTGATTGCTGTTTAACGTGAAGGATGTTGGGCTATAAGTGTGTATGGCCCATTCCACACAAACCAAATAAAAAGTTTTGAGGAAGGAAATAAACTGTTTCTTCCATGGAGTTCCACATGGTTTTTAGCCCAAAACGTTTTATTTCTACCCTGAAAACGTTTTATTTGCATACTGTTCTGAAGCAATTCTTTTTTAAAAAACTGTTTGCTGGAAGTGATTCTTTTGTGGAAGCATTTTCACTTGCTATGTGGCGCTCTTTAAAACGTTACCCAAGCAGCTTCGCAGTCCCCAGACTTCCTCCTTGGCACAATTTTGTGAGGTCACACCGGCCATCTCAAGCTGTATTTACATCAAGTTTTTTTTAATTTGGGGGGGATCATGTCTATGCAGCTTCGTGGACACGAGCCCTAGAGAATCCTGGCACAAGACTATGAAGTCTCATAGCTTTAAATCTAAGAAGTTTTTTAAAAAAACGGGATGACCACAAAATGGCTGCCAGGAACATTTTCAAGGGGGTGAGTGTGGACAAATGGAGGGTTTTGAAAACATTTTCTGGGGCTTGTGCGGAAAAGGCCTATGTGTGTGCATATTCCAGAATGGTAGCCATGTTAATTAGTTGCAGCACATAGACTCCAGTGTACAAAGTTCATTACAGTCACTTTTTGGGATAGGCTTTCAAATTTTTGTCAAAGAAGCGGCTTGGTGAATTGGTCTGCAATCATTTCTTCTGTAAGACAACAGTGTAACTGAACAAGCCCCTCTTCTCCCAGGTTTCTTACTATGTGATACTTTTGAATCGTTCCACGGCCCATAAAACAGATGACAAAAGCTGAAACTGGCCAAATCAAACAATTAGAAGGTGTGGGAAAATAAAAAAAAAATGCCCGGGAAAATTAAAATGCCTTGATGCGGCACCTAAATATTAAGACTGGGGCCAAAAGTAGTATGAGTCACTTCCTTTAGCCTTGGATGCCACCTTGGAATCCTTGGAATCCCACATAAAGAAAGGAAATGCCCGTGTGGCATGGGTTCTGTGGAAACAGTATCTCATATGCTGTTGAATTGTCCTTTTTATGAGATAGGTAGGAAGAAGCACATAATCCCCTTCCTGCATGGAAGTGAAGGCATTACAGATAAACAGAAGGTTATATATCTTTTAAACAGCCACAACTACGAGCTGTTGGAAGCGGTGGCTAAATTTTTAAATGGTGTTATTTTAACTCGTCAGAAGTTGTAAAGGCTGTTATTACCTTGCAATGTTAATCTTAAACTATTTATATGCCATTAAAGATATTCGAAATCGAATCGAATCATTGGTATGAGTCAATATACAAATGAACCAAATCAATTTATTGCACAAAACATAACACCAATATTTTAATAAGTAAACACATCAAAAACAGGAAGCAAATGTGCACATAAAATAAGATAACATGCAAGATTAAGTAAAACAAAAAGCATATTTTGGCACAAAGTCTTTGAATTGGCCAGCTTAAGAGAGTAGGCATATTCCCCATAGCTGTAGTAAATTTTTGGATAAGAAATTTTTACATAAGAGATGTTTGGATAACTTTATTATTTGGAAACCTCTGCTGAGTCTGTGATATCATTTAAGGACTATATTAATTACATTACAGATCTATTAAATTTAAGTTAAAGTTTGATAACATCAACATTTTGTGCAGGGGATGTTGAAGAAAGAAGGGTAGGTATACATGCCAATTCCTATTTAAAAAATCCAGTGTCAAGTTTTTTTTGGCTGGGGATGGTTTTCACCCTTATCATCTAAAGAAAAATCTTCCTTTTTCTCAGTTATTGAGAAGGAACTGTAGCCAAGATGCAGATTAGTACAGGAAAGCTAGCATCTTGATTGGAACCATTTAAAGTTAAAAGATACTCCTGTTCTTGAGTTTGTTCACAAATTAGCCTGGGGCTATCCAGGTCAGGAACTGTGGGAATTTGATCAAAAGAGATACTTATTAGCAGAGATGCGGAAGCAGCCTCCAGTAAGAAAAGAGAGAGCCAGAGATACTTTGAGTTGGTTTATTTAAACATTTTTGCTAGTTTAAAAGGGAGGGTTATATGAAATAAAACAAATAAATGCTGTAGTGCTGTGTTACATATTTACAGTACTAACTGTACACTTAAGACTACATCTTGCTCTATTCTCGTTCTATTTCTCTCTGTCCATATGCTCTTCTCTATTTTCCTGAAATAAAGAAAACAACCTTTATAACTTCTGATGTCCTCACTGGACAGAAAGGGAAATACTGGACTGTCCAGCAGTGGTGTATCTGCCTAGGGACAAGGGGTACCCCTTGTCCCTGGGCACCACTCTTCTGGTCACATGGGGGGCGCAAAATTGGCCCCCCCACGTGACCAGGAAGTTGTGCTGTCTCGTTGTTTTCGCGTGCCTCGACCCCAGCAGGACTTCCTGCTGCCTCCAAGTGCCCTCAACCCCACCCTGAACTCCCCCCACTCTTCAGAAGAGACTGCAGGCTGCCAGCTGGGAACCCAGCCAGCAGGGGGAGTCTGGGGGGGAGGTGGGCACCCTAGACCTTGCCCATGTCCATGGTGACATGGGCAGGGTTGAGGGCAGTGGGGGTGGAGCCTGGGGCAGGCGCCATTTGCCCCTGGTATGCTTCTGCTGTCCAGTTAAAAACTGAATACCTTGCAACCCTTGATAATTGTGTGACCAAAGGACATTGTACCGTTGTCTCAGGAGAATGCACTGAGGGTCCAGCATTCTTTGTCCTACTTCTCTCAAGGACGCATACTTTTCGTTACACATAAAGTAATTTTTGAATGAGCCAGCAGCCTTCCCCCTCACAAGTTATTCATATTTTGGCTTTCAAAATAATGACCGGAACTCCTGATTGGAATTTTCCTCCATCAAAGTCTTCCAAGGATTTGTATTAACGGGAGCCAACAGTATCTTACTGAAATGCAATCTTTTCTGACAGCGTAATTTTGGTTTTCCAGTGCATAGAAGATCACAAAAATTATGCTGCCGTTGCAGTAGTTTCCACTAAAAAAAAATCATTTACAAGTATGACAAGATTGTACCCACCTCTCCCTCATTTATTGGCCAAGGTCTGCTTAACCATGTATTTGTTCTATGCCCAAACTCAACAATGTCTGGATTATCCTCAGACCTTCAGATATTGGAATTGTTTTTTAAAAAAATAAAGCATCCATTATGTGGTTAACTTGGGCTTTTCAATGGAATCCATGTCAATTATAGTCACATCCAATACAGTGAAACAAAAACCTTTTACATCTTTAGAAAAGTATGTTTCTTTTTTAGTAGCCCCATCACCATAATAAAGAAACTGTACTTGATTGAGGACACATTACTAAACAGCAACTAAGCCTCACATAAGGCAAAGATCAGATGTACTAGAACAGGGGCCAGAAATGGCAACACCAGGGATGTGCCAAAGGAGAAACGAATTGCCAACTACAGCTCAGGAAGTAGTCAGGGCTGCAGTAGCAAGTGGAAGAAAAGAATCAAGGTATTGAATAATTCTTTTATTGTCATTTCTTGATCCCAATGCATTTTAGGAAAAAATATTCTAAATGCAGAGGCAGATCTAAGGGGGACAGAGGTGAAGGTGAAGAAAATCCAAAAAATACTGACAAGATATTTTTCAGGTTTTTTTCTGGTTCAGGTTTACTGGACACCTATCCCTTATCCCTGCAATCTTGACGGCTTTTACCATAGGGATGGGGAAAATTTCTAGAGTGTTGCCAATTGGTCTGGTCTGTTCCTTTAAACATTGGGGGAATTAGCTGGCGACTGGTGAGAGGTGGTTAGGAGATCTACACCTATGTATACAGAGGTCCATCCCCTAAGAGATCCACTTGAAACTGGGGTTGAAAGGAAACAAATTTGATTAAAAGATTAAAAACAATAAAATACACACAAGCACACAGAATTAAGCTGTCTGAGAAATCAAGGGTTGAACAATAGCAGAAGTAGGTTAGAGAACTGGAAGGGCAATATTTACAATTCCGGAAGTGAAGAGGTCCGAGGAAAGAGAGAGAAATAGCCAGTGCTCCTTGCATGTTGAGCTCAAGGAGGAGAGCTGTGAATTTGGGGGAAATGATCATGGGGGAAATTGACCCTCTGGCAGTGATAAGAGATCTTCCTGGGACAATGCAAGATCTTCCTGGGACAATGCAAACTTCCATTCACAAGCACAGACAAGGCTGTTGGAAATGATTTGATGAGATTAAACCTGGGAGAGCTCAAGACTAGATGAGTTTCGGGCAGGGACATTCCAAGACTTGATGAGCTTGGACAGTTGTGATAATATTAAAATAAAACAACTCTGGAAGCTTGACAACCCTTAATAGCTGGATAGGAGGTCTCTGAGATTCAGTTAATGTTAGGAAAAAGAGTGCCAGGCAATACAGGAGATTCCCTGATGAGATCAGGGTGTGGATATTTACAAATTCATTATAGGATTGCAGCCAGGGGTGTAATCCCAAGGCTAGTTTGTTAATCAGATCTGAGTGGCTGTGCCCTCAGGAGGGGCACTGAAGCTCTGCTTTCTTAGTTCGGGAGCAGGGGAATGATGTCATATGTCAGGCATACCCTCTTGATATCAAACCCTTGAATAAAGATTGGTATCCATCTTATTCTTGCTCTGTTCCGTAGTGCTGGGCTGTACATGATATCAGGATTATGACTGGTAGGAAACTATAGCTCAGTGGTTCTCAACCTGGGGGTCGGGACCCCTTCGGGGGTCAAACGACCCTTTCACAAGGGTCGCCTAAGACGCTCTGCATCAGTGTTCTCCATCTGTAAAATGGATAAATGTTAGGGTTGGGGGTCACCACAACATGAGGAACTGTATTAAAGGGTCACGGCATTAGGAAGGTTGAGAACCACTGCTATAGCTGATCCCGGCAAAAATGCCGCCGCCGCCACTATCCAGCCTGATGATAAGTTTGCCTGGTATTACTACCACCTGTTTTTTTCTCCTGTTCCTCAAACATTCAAGGGCAAGGGATTGGGGCTGGGGAGAAGGGTGCACGCCCATCACCAGAGGGCAAATAGAAAGCCAAATGTACATTAACGCTTTGATTTTAAATATTTTTGCTGGTATATGTTATCTACTTATGCGGCACTCAACCTCAAAACCTGCAAAAATCCAGTCTGAATGGCCTTAGGAGGAAGCCAGCTGTCATTCCTCTTTCAATCTCCATCTGCCCTCTGGCCTTTACTGTCTTCACAGGTGACAATCAGTTTCTAATACAATCTATAGCATACCATGTAGAGTCTATATCCGTGGTGGCGAACCTTTGGCACTCCAGATGTTATGGACTACAATTCCCATCAGCCCCTGCTAGCATGGCCAATTAGCGCAGGAAGGGAGTATAATCCATAACTTTATCTGGAGTATAAGAACCGCCTGTCTATATGGAATACCATAAAAGCGATATAAATCCTAGAACAACCACCCACTGTAGCTACTCTATAACTTCTGTTTCTCCCCCCACCCTCCCATTTTCTATGCTGTCTTTTTTTCCAGATTAGAGGAGCTAATCTCTATGGTATTGAGATCAATTGTAATTCCAGGAGAATTCCAGGAATCCTAAAGTTGGTAACCCTACCTGGGACTAGAACTAAGAACCTGAGGACCTATCTGCTACTCCCATGTGGTGAACCATTGAACTTGCAGCCGGAGTATTTCCTGGGTTATGAAGTATCCTTGTTGAATGGTATGATCCCACTGACTTCAAGCACACTATTGGCTCCCCCTGAGCTGGGCTGACTCTCAACATTTCTGGTATACACAGGGACCTTGCTTAAGTAACAACAGAATGTACTACATATAACTGCTGGCATGTGATTCTTGGTACTGAGATCTTGCTCGATGCCTGTTGAAACCCCGCATCAGTTCTTTCCCACCTTTACTATTTGCTATATGTTTGAGTGGAGATATTGGGAACTGACTATGAAAATTTAGGCATGCCAAGTCTGTGCTATACCATTAAACTCTGTTCCTTCCATTTACATGGAGAGTTGTATTTTAACAGCAGGCGTTGCCATTAAGGGGATTTGACTCATGTGGGTTATCATGGTTATTGCATCTTGATCATATATTGGTGTCTTCGCTTAGACATCAGTTCTCCTCATTTCTCTACGTTTTTGGTCTAGCCTTACGTTTGTCACAAAATAATCTTTGCATGAATTATCTGCAATTAAACATGGTAATAATAAATTAGAATGTCAAGCACCATGCTTCTTCTAAAATAATGGATCCAAAGCTACCTTGATAGTCTTGTCAAAAAATTCCTTTTCCATGTAAACATAGGGACTGTATTATATCAAAATGACATCCACTACTCTCAGCGGAATTTAAACAGAGAAATAGAAATGAGACAGTCTGAATCAAAAGAAGAATTAACACATCTGGATGTGATGGTCAGTCAGAGCACTTTGCTGGTTACACTGGGAACCAGACATGCTCAATAATTCACACAAGTCATATTCTCAGCTGAACAAAGTTGAAAAGTTGAGTTTACAGTTAACAGGGTGAGTGGGCACAACTTCCCCCTTGCTCAGGTCCTTCACCTGGCACCAAGCTTGGCTCGTGCTGTAATAAGAATCTCTCAGGGGAAGCTTATATTCCCCAGGCCAAAATTTTGTCTCCTAATTTTTTTTTCTTAACAACTGAGATGCTTGCTCAGTGCACATGCAGCAGAGGGAATGAAAATATTTTGCTGGGCATAAGAACAACAATTTGTAATTAAAGCCCATGGAAACCAATGGTCCTGAAAATTATAAAGCAACAACAAACACTGTGCAATATGGCTGATCTGTTTACAAGACCCAGTGTTCATTCCAGGCATTTTTAATGGTCTTTGATGGAAGTAAATGCCAAGGAATTCATCACACGGTTCAATGAAGGTTAACATTAAACAACATTTGACAACTTAAACTAAAACCCAAGACAAACCCAAGCTGAGGGCACTCTATTTCTTGTTCATTCTTAAGTTTTGTGGCCCTTATTTGTGACATTCTCTCTATCAGATAAACTATTCCTTTCCTTGTAGAATAATGTAGACTAGCCACAGATAGGACATACATTCTGGAGTCACTGCTAGACTCCTGCATGCATTTCCAAGAAGCTAGAATAAGGATCAGTAACTGGAAGCCCTAAACAAAGTTTCCATCCCATCTGATCGCTTTTAAATTTTCCAATAAGAGGAAGCAAGGGTCATGGCTAGCAGGCAAACTAAGCATTTAGATAAATGAATTCATCCTCAGCCTAGCATTATCAAAATTGTGGCCTTCACAAAACAAAGTTGTCGGCCACATGTGGCAAATATTCAAACTGCCATGCATTATAGTCTCCACCGAGGAATAGAGCCAAAAGTCAGGGGCAGCCCTAATGAATATAGGCCTAATCTTAAAGATATGACCTGGTTTATAAAGATTAAATAAGACCCCTCCTACTTTGGCTTGCATAGGGGGGGTGATTGGGGGAAACCGAAACTTATGCCAGTGAGCCTGGTCATCCTCACTGTTTCCCCAGTCTTCACTAGGTGTCTGCAGGATTCCTGGGCAGACTTGGCCAATATGGCCCTGACTCAGACCAAGTGGAATCCTCAAATGATCGAAACCAAGGTCCTTGCAGATTTATGTCATTTCCTAAAGGGCCTGTAAAGACAAGAGAATTATTCTGTCGGGCATATAGTTGAAAGGGGCATGAATGGAGGGACATAATAGGTGTTAACTTGGCTGGCCTTCCCTCTCCCTCACTGCTTCCTTCGCGTTTGGAGAGGCTGGTAAGTTGTTCCACCCTCAATTAAGTTTTTAGCGCCTTCTGTATTTTGTTATTAAATTATCTATTTAATATTATTTTTATTATTATTTACCATATACCTCGGCATTATAAGCGAGATTTTTCTATTTAGGCTGAAATTGCAACTTATCTGGCGGGTCACTTCCCCCTCATGCAGAGCCACAAGTACGACTTTACTTATGAGTGGTGAAACCTCGTCCCCTCTCTTCAACTCCACCTTTGCTTTTGGGCTCCAAAGTTTAAGGTGTTGTTTCAGGAAGCTGCGGCTTTCTTTCTTTGGCTCTAAATCTACAGAGAAAACCATAGACAGGCTGCCTCTCGAGGCAGCTTCCCTGTCAGTTTTAGAGCTTAAAAGGAAACCCGAGACGTGCCTCAAGGTAACTGGGCTAGAAACTTAAGCGACCTTCCTGAAACTAACGCCTGCACCTGAAATAAAGCGTGAGATAGTGAAAGGAAAACGCATTCTCTGCTTCGGTGCTGTGTGGTTTCCGGGCTGTATGGCCGTGCTGTAGCAGCATTCTCTCCTGACGTTTCGCCTGCATCTGTGGCTGGCATCTTCAGAAAGCCTTCGACAATACATTATCTGCTTCGTTTTCTCCTGCTTTCAGCCACTTTCCCTCTCCCCAGACTCGTGCGCACCGCCTCGCTCCTCCTTAAAAAGCCTCCCAAAGGCTTCTGGGGTGCTCCTTTCTTCCAGCTGGGGCTCCTTTGCAGGCTCAGCTCCCTGCCTCCTTATGGATCTTTCCCACCCTCGGCTTATACGTGAGTCAATAAAATTTCCCAGTTTTTTGAGGTAGAATTGGGTGCCTGGGCTTATATGAGGGTTGGCTTATACGCGAGTATATACAGTATATGGTATTTCAAGAAATTATGTTGCATAAGTATGTGGTGAACTGTTCCGAGACTGCTTCAGCGGGAGAGAAAAGGGAATTAAATCGCAGCACCCCAGGTGGACCAACCAAGAGTGGGATTCTGTTTGCTGTGGCCACTGCACTTGTTAAGACTGACATTCTATAGGATGCTGTAAAATAAAGTTACGAGGCTGCTAGGGCTGCCAATTTCAGATTGGGAAAATCCTGGAGATTTGGAGATAGAGCCTGGGGAAGGTGGATCTTGGGGAGGGGAAGATCAGGAAGAACAACCACAGGAGGTTATCATGGCTGGAATAAACTTAGACCGTTTCCGCACAGCCAAAAAACAGCGCTCTAGGGATGGAAAAAACACCGTTCCTGGGGTGCCATCCTCACCTCCCCCCCCCCCAAGCTGTGCAAAGACACTGCTTTCAAACCTTGCTCAGGGGATGAGGTTTTTGAAATACGCCAGCTTCCAACCTTTGCCAAGCGAACGGCAGCAGGTAGAAGCCGGAATATTCCCTGTGCCGCTCCCAAATGGCTTCTTACTTTCTCCTGGCTTCCATCGCTCTGAAGAGGCCAGGAGACACGCCTCCTGCCTCCCTCACTGCAGCCTTTGGTCTGGCCATGGGGGTATGTCCCCTGGCCTCCTCAGAGCGATGGACACCAGGAGAAGGTAAGAAGCCATTTGGGGGGCTGCGTAGCTGTGCGGAGCCTGCTCCGCCAGCTGAGCAGCCCGTGGGGCTGTTCGTGCAAATGGCCCCAGGGCTTGCATTGGCATGAATCATGCCGATGCAGCCCCGCAAATCTGACTGTGTGGAAACAGCCTTACTGTTTTGGATTTTCTGGGGCTTTGTGACTGTTGTCTGTTAGTTTTAGCTCCTAAAGTTTCATCCGCATCTGCAGATGGCATCATCAGAGATAAGATGTGTTTCTCTCCATGGTACAGTGTGTAGAGTGTTTTGTGTAGTTGGATGTGTGTTTTCATTTTAATTTGTTTGTTTTCACCAAATACTCAAGTACACAAAATACCCTACACTGTGCCATGGAGAGAAACACATCTTACTATGATATGCCTCTGAAAATGCCAGCCATGGAATGTCACCAGACCACAACCACACCACCCAGAAAGCCACAACAGTCAATTAGTCATGGAGTTCTCCCTCCAAGGCTGCCCTTTCTTCCAGATGAATGGATCTCTGCAGGCTGGAGACCAGCTGTCATTCTAGGAGATCTCCTGGCCCTGATTGAAGGTTGTCAACTTTTCTAAACCAGTAGAAATAAGTGTCATTCCCCATCCTTTGTTCTGCTTCAATCCACTGCTGAGTTCTTGTTGCAGAAACAAGGACCAGAACAGACGCGATGAAGCATGATCTGTTTTGCTCTATGTACGTGTGGTGAACATCCAGAGCCAGCCCCACCCTGCTGAAGTATCCTTGTGTCTTAGAAAGCTTAAAATGGTTAGAGGGGGGAAGGAAAGCACAAAAGCAGTCCCTTGGCTTTCTTCCATCTGCTCTCATTTTATTTGTGAAGCAGTTATATAGAATATTGAAAGCTTGTGGAACCCCTTTTGCCAAGCTAAATTGCTTAAATAGTTGAAGTGAAATTGACACGCTTATTTTGAATAACAATAGTAAGGGACACTCTTGAGCCAGAGTCGTTCCTAAATGTTTCTGCTTTTAAGAAAATCCCGAATGCAGCTCATATTCTTATAAAGCTGTTTTTACTGACTCAGTCCACCACCATCAAACTTTTGGCCAATTAGGATGCGGTTTAGAATAGTGATCGTTTATTTCATAACCATGCTATGAAACCAATATAATTACAGCACTGTTTAAAATAATGATTGGGAAAGACTTAAAATCAAGGGTTTTAATGCAGCCGCTGTTTTATGCAACTGCTGTTGGGTCCAGGACTCTTGCTTAGTTTCACAACCAAATTATTTGAATATACAAATGCATATTTTTAATGCAGAAGATTCCGCAGGCTTTAGTTGGATTGCTAGATGGCTTGAAATGTTGCAGTTGATGGCAAGTCTAAGGCTATAAATGAATGATGCTTCATTTCTCTTCCTATCCAAGGCTCATTCCGCACATGCAGAATAATGCACTTTCAAACTGCTTTCAGTGCTCTTTGAAGCTGTGCGGAATGGCAAAAACCACTTGCAAACAGTTGTGAAAGTGGTTTGAAAACGCATTATTTTGCGTGTAAAGGCAACTCTTTGATAGAGCAATTTTGCTCATCACCTCTTTCATTAATTGAAATCAGGATCCTCTTTTCCACCCTTACTGACAGAAGCCTGTCCTCTCATAGGCCCTTTCTGCACAAACCTTTTAAAATGTTTCCAGGCAGGAAATAAAACAACAGCAACAGAGAATCTACAAATATCCCCCCAAAAAAGGAAAAAATCCTCACAACAGCCATGAAACATTTGAAGGGGATGAGTGTGATCAAATAGGAGGAATCAAAAATGTTCTGCAAAGATTTTAGGTGACAGCTTAGAATATTCCCTGAAATAGAGAAATAGCCTGTTAAAAAAATTAAGGTGGGGCTCTGCATGTTTTAGATGACATATTTATTACTGGAGAATGACAAAGTCTGTTCCAATGAAGTGAAGCAAAGTTTAATATGCTACAAATAAAACTAACCCACAGGGCACATCACACTTTTTGGTACAGTTTGTTTCTGCTTCTCTCTTCAGCAGCCTCGGGCAAAGATGTTTTCCTGCACAGTTGTAACTAAAAGAATGCCCTCTGATTTTAAACAGTCTGTTACAAAATGAATGAATACAGCATACTGCACATGTGGTGCTAGAACAATACTATAATGTCTTTTGTTTCATTTGTAAAAAGTTTGAGTGTATATAACATTTTAAATCCCGTGAACCATGTCTGGTCCTTTCTGCCAAGCAATTGCACCTGGTTCACATCCATCTTCAAGGATGCAGGGGACAGACCCATCTTTTGTATAGGAAATTAAGCTATATTTCTTGGCTTAATAAAACACCTTTCAATAGATTGTCCAAAGCAGTTTTCCAACCAGAGATTTTGTACAAACAATAACTTGTTAAAATCAAGTTATGCACAGAGATGTCTTGGGTTTAATTTGAAATATACCTCAACACGTTGGGGGCATGGAATTAATTCTCAGGCTTAAAGAAGGGGAAACTTAATTAACTATGATTTTACCCTCTCCTTGGCTCTGTTTTTTAAAAAAAGCTTCATGAAATGAACAGGATAATATAAACCGCAGGAATAAAAAATGGAGGGGAAATGTAAAAAGCAGGTTTAAAAAATGTATACCACCAGTAAAATTCTTTTCATCCATTTCACAATAGAAACCAGAAGGGTTAATAAAAAAATTACTAAAAAGTTTCATATTATTTGGGAACATTAAAAATGTGCATTTAGCATAAACCGGTCAGATGAATATGAACATCACAAGCAAAGCTGTTTGATCACTTGCATGCAAAAATAATTAATCATCAGCACAACCATAATGAATGACATATCCCTGGTAATTCATTTCAGTTGCTCCACATTCTTCAAATGGGATAAAATGTACTATTGAAGCCATTTGAGATGCTAACCTGACACCATTCGCACCAGTCTATGGATTTCCTGAGGTCAGAAATACAATACTCATCATTAAAAGATCTAAAGCAACTGTGATAACAACAGAATGAAAGACATTTCTTTTTTTCATCTGTCCATTCCATTAGGGATAAACTAGCTCTAAAATGACAGTGAATTATGCAGTCAATTTTAATGGGTGGTTGAAGAATCCATATACATGGATGACTAGGAAAGGCAGAACCATTGTGCATTGTCATACTGAGGGATTTGCGAGGGATAATATAGGATTTACTTTTGAGTAGACCCATTTAGGATTGCTCCCTCGAGCCCAAGTCTGAGTTGGAAGTAGGTCTCTTGGTTTACAATCTACCACAAATTGTGCTTAAGCCTCAGAGCCACGAGTGCAGACCACCAGTGGGGGGTGGAGCACAGGGCACCACTTCCTGAGGGGGCTTCAGCCCCTCCAGCTCCAAGCTCTCCCTTGGAGAAACTTTTCACCTGCAGCCTGCCCAGAGCCAAGTCAGGCAAGCCTGGAGCGTCACAACCAATGTAAGGCGCATTTTTTACAAGTGCAATCAGACTACAAAATGTACAGTTCCAGGGGGTATAGATTCCAATGTACATTTATACAATTCAAAAATTTAAGCTTATGTTAGCTTGACTATAGCAAAGTTCTGCACTAGTATTTTCATGTTCCCAATTCTGAGGATTTTCTCCTTTCCTCCATTTTATCCTCACAACAATCTTATAAAGTAGATTAGGTTGAGAGGGGGGGGGGGGCATTTTCTATACATATGCCCAAGTCTACTGCCAACCAGAAAAGCTCCCTGCCCTCCTCTAACTATTTAAACCCTACAATCATATCCTTTCCTCATATCCTCTTTCCAGACTGAAAATTGCAAGTCCCTCGGCCTTTCATTCTGGGGCTTGATCTCCAGACTCCTGATCAATCTTGTCAGTCTCCTTTGTACCTGCTCCATTCAGTCCACATCCTTTTTGAAGTAAGGCCTCCTAGGACCTAGAGTCTAGTCAACAGGGCTCCAGTTCACTCATTAGTACATCTTGGGGAACCCTGTCAAAAGCTTTGTTGAAATGCAGGTAAACAACATTGACAACATGATCCAGTGAGCTTGTCCCTCAATCAAAGAAGGAAGCAAGGTTGGTCAGGCAAAACCTGTTGGGGACAAATCCATGCTAGTTCCCCCAGATCACCAAGTTGTCCTTCAAATACTTACAGGTTGTCCCCTTTAAAATCAGTGCCAATATCTTCAGTGGGACAGAAGTTACTTTGGCTGGCCTATAGTTTCCTATATCATCCACTTTCCTTTTTTGAAGATTGGGATAACATTTGCATCATCCAAGAGGTCTTGAAGATGATGAACAAATGCTCTGGAAGCTCTCTGGAAAGTTCTTTGAGCACTCTCGGGTGCAAACCATCTGGCCTGGGAGGTTTGTAGTCAATCAGTGCAGCCAAGCATCTCTCAGAACCTCTTAGTCAGTATCAGCCAGCCACCCTGAGACCATGCCTTGCCTACTACCAGCTCTAGACGAGCCTGCTCACTTCTTCAGGGGAAAAAACTGAGGCATAATAGACACTGAACCTTTTTGCCTTTAACCCCACAGTAGATCTATTTCCTGTTTTACTTTGCACTTGCTCCTCTCATATCTGAAGAAGCTTTTCTTGTGGTAGCAAATCTCCCTGGCCAGCCTCAACTCACTCTTTCTTAGAGGTATGGCCTTCCCTCTATTTCTTGAACATTTCCTTTTTCTTCTTAGCTCATCATGGAATTCTCTGTTAATCCACATTGGCTTATTGGATCCCCTACCATGTGTCCATCCTGTTGGAATACTGACGGCCTGAGGTTGAAAGGGCTCTTGTTTTAGGAGAGCCCACCCTTCACTTTCACCTTTCCCTTCCAAGCATTCTTGCCCATAAAATGTCTCTCAGCATGCCTTTGAGTTCATTAAAATCTGCCCTACTAAAATCTACACATCTGGCTATGGATTTCCTTGGTTCCCCACAACAAAAGGAATTATAGGAGGACATGGTCACTTCCCCCTAATTACCCCACCACCTTCACCCCATCTAGCAATTCCTGCCTCATAGCTCCTGCCACCATTTGAAAAAGGAAGTTGTGGGTCAGGCAGGTCAGGAAGTCATGTGACTCTGGATGCTTAGTTTTCACTCAGCAATCATCAGCGAAGTTGAAGTCACTCATAATTGTTGCTTGGACACACTGGTCATGTTGCTTGGACACACTGGCACACTGCTCAATGAGGGCAGCATCCACCTCCTCGCTCTCATCAGGCGGTCTGTAGCAGACTCCAGCCACAATACTATTTGTCCTTTCTTCCCTTATCCTCATCCAGATACTTTCCACAGGACTGTTGCCTCCGTCTCCAGAATTTCCTGACAAGCATATCCTCTCCTCACATACAGCACCACTCCACCTCCTTTTTCACCTTTTTGGTTTTTCTTGAACAACTCATATCCACCCACTACTACCTTACAGTTATGGGATTCATCTCACCAAAACTCTGGCACCTGAAGCCCGGTATCTTCAGCTCCATTTGATTTGGCCTTCCCAGATATGCCTCTGCTGCTTGCTCGCCTTCATTGAAATCTCTATTTGGTCTTCTCCTTCTCTTGCGTTAGTTTAAAGCCCGCCTGATGGATCTCCTCCAGTTTCTGCAAAACACGTTCTTCTCCTACCTAGATAGGTAAAATCCATCATGTGCTAGTTTGTCTGCCAGAAAACCAAGCCCATGATCCCAGAATCTAAATTGCTCCTTCCAGCACCATCAACACAACCAGCGGTTCACCTCCATTATCTTCTGTTCCCATTGCATTCCTTTTCCTCAGATGTGAAAGATCAAAGAAAACACCACTTGTATCAACATTCCCTTCAACTTCCTCCTGAGAGCTTCATAGTCCGCCTTGATGCTTGTGATGGTGTTCACAGTCATGTTGTTCATGAACCATCATAAATGGGTAATGATCAATTTTGGCATCTCATCTGCAATCTCTTTATTCTTTGTCATGGCAAGTAACTCACCCCTTGGATAAGATGGTCAGGCCTGGACACATGATGATCTGTACCCCTTCGCAGAGAGTCACCAATGACCAAAACTTTTCTTTTCCTTCAAGTGCATTTCTTAATAAGCCCATGCCTCCTCTATCTTGTCCTTGTAGTTCTTGCCCTTGTAGTTTGCCAGAGTTTCCATCTCCACCTCCACCTCAAAGCCCTGGAATCAATTATTGAGCCCCATCTTTCTCAATGCCTTCCAGTTGGTGTTGTAGTACTTATTAGGGAAATTTAACTACTATGTTGTCCCTTTGACAGGTCTCCCTATGCCTATGTAGGGCCTCATGGTTTCTGCTGAAGAAATCCTCTTCTTTCTTGATCTCATGAAGGGTAGCAATCCTTCCCTCCAGGCTCCCCCCATAGTGAAAGATCTGACAGCCTTGTTAACTCAGTTGTGGCAAAGTATTGTATTTTATATGCTATAAACTTGCCTGAGTGTTTTTCCATTGGGCACATAAAGATGTGTCTTTGGCTTGCCATGTGTGGGTGATAATACAAGCAGTTCTTGGGTTTAGCTGACTTGACATCAATCTCATATTTTTAATAGATGTAAAGGATCGTTACTTTTCTCATCTTCAGTGCTTCACTGGGCAGCTGTGCATGGCTAACCACCCTAAGTGTTTTCCATTGGGCACATAAAGATAAACGCTTGACATTTCCTCATAGCTTGTTGGTTGTGGTGGATTTTCCGGGCTGTGTGGCCGTGGTCTGGTGGATCTTGTTCCTAACGTTTCACCCGCATCTGTGGCTGGCATTTTCAGAGGTGTATCTCAGGTGTATCACAGAGGTGTATCACAGTGTGTAACAGACTTCCCTCTGTGATACTCCTCTGAAGATGCCAGCCACAGTTGCAGGCGAAACGTTAGGACCAAGATCCACCAGACCACAGCCACACAGCCCAGAAAACCCACCACAACCAGTTGAATCCAGCCATGAAAGCCTTCAACAATTCATAGCTGGATGGATGGATGGATGGATGGATGGATGGATGGATGGATGGATGGATGGTGGGTGGGAGGGGGGGGGGGGGGGTGGGGGGGGGGGGGGGGGGGGGGGGGGGGGGGGGGGGGGGGGGGGGGGTGGGGGGGGGGGGGTGTGGGGGGGGGGGGGAGTGGGTGGGGGGAGGGGGTGGGGGTGGGGGGGGGTGGTGGGGGGGGGGGGTGGGGGGGGGGAGAGGTGGGGGTGGGCGGGGGGGCGTAGTTGTGGGGGGGGGGGGGGCGGGGGGGGGGGAGGGGGGGGGGGGGGGGGGGGTGGGGGGGGGGGGGGGTGGGGGGGGGGGGGGGTGGGGGGGGGGGGGGGTGGGGGGGGGGGGGGGTGGGGGGGGGGGGGGGTGGGGGGGGGGGGGGGTGGGGGGGGGGGGGGGTGGGGGGGGGGGGGGGTGGGGGGGGGGGGGGGTGGGGGGGGGGGGGGGTGGGGGGGGGGGGGGGTGGGGGGGGGGGGGGGTGGGGGGGGGGGGGGGTGGGGGGGGGGGGGGGTGGGGGGGGGGGGGGGTGGGGGGGGGGGGGGGTGGGGGGGGGGGGGGGTGGGGGGGGGGGGGGGTGGGGGGGGGGGGGGGTGGGGGGGGGGGGGGGTGGGGGGGGGGGGGGGTGGGGGGGGGGGGGGGTGGGGGGGGGGGGGGGTGGGGGGGGGGGGGGGTGGGGGGGGGGGGGGGTGGGGGGGGGGGGGGGTGGGGGGGGGGGGGGGTGGGGGGGGGGGGGGGTGGGGGGGGGGGGGGGTGGGGGGGGGGGGGGGTGGGGGGGGGGGGGGGTGGGGGGGGGGGGGGGTGGGGGGGGGGGGGGGTGGGGGGGGGGGGGGGTGGGGGGGGGGGGGGGTGGGGGGGGGGGGGGGTGGGGGGGGGGGGGGGTGGGGGGGGGGGGGGGTGGGGGGGGGGGGGGGTGGGGGGGGGGGGGGGTGGGGGGGGGGGGGGGTGGGGGGGGGGGGGGGTGGGGGGGGGGGGGGGTGGGGGGGGGGGGGGGTGGGGGGGGGGGGGGGTGGGGGGGGGGGGGGGTGGGGGGGGGGGGGGGTGGGGGGGGGGGGGGGTGGGGGGGGGGGGGGGTGGGGGGGGGGGGGGGTGGGGGGGGGGGGGGGTGGGGGGGGGGGGGGGTGGGGGGGGGGGGGGGTGGGGGGGGGGGGGGGTGGGGGGGGGGGGGGGTGGGGGGGGGGGGGGGTGGGGGGGGGGGGGGGTGGGGGGGGGGGGGGGTGGGGGGGGGGGGGGGTGGGGGGGGGGGGGGGTGGGGGGGGGGGGGGGTGGGGGGGGGGGGGGGTGGGGGGGGGGGGGGGTGGGGGGGGGGGGGGGTGGGGGGGGGGGGGGGTGGGGGGGGGGGGGGGTGGGGGGGGGGGGGGGTGGGGGGGGGGGGGGGTGGGGGGGGGGGGGGGTGGGGGGGGGGGGGGGTGGGGGGGGGGGGGGGTGGGGGGGGGGGGGGGTGGGGGGGGGGGGGGGTGGGGGGGGGGGGGGGTGGGGGGGGGGGGGGGTGGGGGGGGGGGGGGGTGGGGGGGGGGGGGGGTGGGGGGGGGGGGGGGTGGGGGGGGGGGGGGGTGGGGGGGGGGGGGGGTGGGGGGGGGGGGGGGTGGGGGGGGGGGGGGGTGGGGGGGGGGGGGGGTGGGGGGGGGGGGGGGTGGGGGGGGGGGGGGGTGGGGGGGGGGGGGGGTGGGGGGGGGGGGGGGTGGGGGGGGGGGGGGGTGGGGGGGGGGGGGGGTGGGGGGGGGGGGGGGTGGGGGGGGGGGGGGGTGGGGGGGGGGGGGGGTGGGGGGGGGGGGGGGTGGGGGGGGGGGGGGGTGGGGGGGGGGGGGGGTGGGGGGGGGGGGGGGTGGGGGGGGGGGGGGGTGGGGGGGGGGGGGGGTGGGGGGGGGGGGGGGTGGGGGGGGGGGGGGGTGGGGGGGGGGGGGGGTGGGGGGGGGGGGGGGTGGGGGGGGGGGGGGGTGGGGGGGGGGGGGGGTGGGGGGGGGGGGGGGTGGGGGGGGGGGGGGGTGGGGGGGGGGGGGGGTGGGGGGGGGGGGGGGTGGGGGGGGGGGGGGGTGGGGGGGGGGGGGGGTGGGGGGGGGGGGGGGTGGGGGGGGGGGGGGGTGGGGGGGGGGGGGGGTGGGGGGGGGGGGGGGTGGGGGGGGGGGGGGGTGGGGGGGGGGGGGGGTGGGGGGGGGGGGGGGTGGGGGGGGGGGGGGGTGGGGGGGGGGGGGGGTGGGGGGGGGGGGGGGTGGGGGGGGGGGGGGGTGGGGGGGGGGGGGGGTGGGGGGGGGGGGGGGTGGGGGGGGGGGGGGGTGGGGGGGGGGGGGGGTGGGGGGGGGGGGGGGTGGGGGGGGGGGGGGGTGGGGGGGGGGGGGGGTGGGGGGGGGGGGGGGTGGGGGGGGGGGGGGGTGGGGGGGGGGGGGGGTGGGGGGGGGGGGGGGTGGGGGGGGGGGGGGGTGGGGGGGGGGGGGGGTGGGGGGGGGGGGGGGTGGGGGGGGGGGGGGGTGGGGGGGGGGGGGGGTGGGGGGGGGGGGGGGTGGGGGGGGGGGGGGGTGGGGGGGGGGGGGGGTGGGGGGGGGGGGGGGTGGGGGGGGGGGGGGGTGGGGGGGGGGGGGGGTGGGGGGGGGGGGGGGTGGGGGGGGGGGGGGGTGGGGGGGGGGGGGGGTGGGGGGGGGGGGGGGTGGGGGGGGGGGGGGGTGGGGGGGGGGGGGGGTGGGGGGGGGGGGGGGTGGGGGGGGGGGGGGGTGGGGGGGGGGGGGGGTGGGGGGGGGGGGGGGTGGGGGGGGGGGGGGGTGGGGGGGGGGGGGGGTGGGGGGGGGGGGGGGTGGGGGGGGGGGGGGGTGGGGGGGGGGGGGGGTGGGGGGGGGGGGGGGTGGGGGGGGGGGGGGGTGGGGGGGGGGGGGGGTGGGGGGGGGGGGGGGTGGGGGGGGGGGGGGGTGGGGGGGGGGGGGGGTGGGGGGGGGGGGGGGTGGGGGGGGGGGGGGGTGGGGGGGGGGGGGGGTGGGGGGGGGGGGGGGTGGGGGGGGGGGGGGGTGGGGGGGGGGGGGGGTGGGGGGGGGGGGGGGTGGGGGGGGGGGGGGGTGGGGGGGGGGGGGGGTGATGCACTCAAGGTTACTTCACCATCAACACTATTGAATCCTTTACACTCTGCCTCCCCTAAAGAAGACCCCTTCCCCCCAGGTTTGTGCGGAAAGGCGCGGTGGAAAGCAGCAATAAGGGTGGGGGCTTCAATGTTTTCGGAATAGACCCATTGATTATACCCAGAGGAATATCCCACCCAAGAAACTAAATATTGCAAGCGTTTGCGATTAAAGCGAGAGTCCAGGATAGCGTCAATTTCGTAGTGCTTGTGGCCATCAATAATAGTCGGTGGGGGCCTCTCCGGCGGGTCGTGCCAGGCATCGGAAGCGGGAGCCTCCTTGAGCAAGCTGGAATGGAAGACAGGATGGATGTTACTAAGAGAGTTAGGCAAATCTAAGCGGGCAGTGACATCATTAATCACTTTAGTAATTTGAAAGGGTCCCACAAATCTCTTGCCAAGTTTAGAAAATTTATGCACGTCTCTGAGGTTTTTTGTAGATAAATACACCCAGGAGCCCACACGCAGAGGGAAATCCGAGCGGTGTTTATCCGCTTGCAGTTTTTGGGAGTCCTTTGCTTGTTGTAAGGCGGTCTGGACCGACTTCCATCCCTCAGCTAGGGATGAAATCCATTGTTGAAATTCTGGGGGGTCCAAGGCCGCTGCGGGTAGTTGTGGCAACGGCGGGAAGGAGCGACCAGACACAATTTCAAAGGGGGTTTTCTTTGTACTACTATGAACCGCATTGTTGTAGGCGTACTCCGCAAACGGAATAAGCTCGCACCAATTGTCTTGGTGGTAGTTGATGTAACAACGTAAATACTGCTCTAAGGTTCTGTTCGTTCTCTCCGTCTCGCCGTCACTTTGAACGTGGTAGGGGGCGGCGACGGCCGGGGCGGCCCCCAACAACCCCAAAAACGCTTTCCAGAACTTGGAGATGAACTGGGGGCCGCGGTCTGAGACCACCTTAACGGGGGCGGAATGGAGACGGTAAACATGTTGAATGAACAGCCGTGCCAACTTAGGAGCGGAGGGGATGGAAGCACATGGAATAAAATGGGCTTGCTTAGAGAATAAGTCTACCACCACCCATAAAACCGTGTTGCCATGACTTTCGGGCAAATCTGTAATGAAATCCATGGAGATGACTTCCCAAGGCCGGGAAGCTACCGGGAGAGGTTGCAATAGTCCATGGGGCTTTCCCGGGATGGTTTTGGCTTCTGCACAAACCGAGCAGCCTTTAATGTATGCCTCAATGTCTTTGCGCATTGCGCGCCACCAGAACTGCCGGCGGGCCAAGTGTAGAGTTTTCAAAAAGCCAAAATGCCCAGCCGAACGGGCATCGTGGCAAGCTTCAAGAACCTGCTTGCTTCAAGCTTCAAGAACCTGCTTGGCAAGCTTCAAGAACCTGCTTGCGGAGGGGGGGAGGCACGTACCAACATTCCCCCCTCCGCCAAACTCCATTCTCCAAACGCAATTGGGAGTCCCCTTCGGCCGCTGGAGGCTCGTGCAGCCCCGCCTCCTCCAATTCCCGCAGGAAAGGAGAGACGAGACTGGGAATGGGGGGCGGAGGAGAAGTGGATGTTTGAGATCGAGTGACAGCCAACCCCAACTGGGAGGGGGAAAGAACAGTGCGTGGAATGTCTCGTAAGGCAGCTCCACCCCCCTCCCCGGGTAGGCGCGAGAGCGCGTCAGCCAGTTTGTTGGTTTTCCCAGGGAAAAAATGGACTGTAAAAGAGAAACGAGAAAAGAAGTCGGCCCAACGAAGTTGTTTTGCGGACATCTTGAGGGGGGTGGAAAGAGCTGCCAGGTTTTTATGATCCGACCAAACTTGAAAGGGATGTTTAGCCCCCTCCAGCCAGTGGCGCCAAGTGGAGAGTGCTGCTTTGATGGCCGCAGTCTCCTTGTCACCCACAGTCCAGTTGAGCTCGGCACCAGAGAATTTTTTTGACAAATAAGCACACGGAACCAGTCTACCATCTTTATTTTTCTGCAACAGGGCTGCCCCAAGTGCTTTGTCCGAGGCGTCCACGTGAACCACAAACGGGAGATCCGGGTCAGGGTGCTTTAGGATAGGTTCGGTGGTAAACGCAGATTTTAGTAGTTCAAAGGCTGTTTGACATTTTTCAGACCAGAAAAGGGGGGCCCCGGGTTTGGCGGACAGTGGATCCTTACCCTTAGTGCGTAAGAGGTCTGTGAGAGGGAGAGTCAGTTCAGCAAATTGGGGTATAAAATCACGATAGAAATTAGCAAAACCAAGAAACGACTGGAGTTCTTTGCGGTTGGTGGGGGCAGGCCATTGGAGGACTGCGTCAATTTTAGCAGGATCCATTTTTAAGCCCTCGGGCGAGATCCGGTAACCCAAATAGTCAATGGAGGTCTGATGAAAACAGCATTTGGAGAGTTTGGCAAAGAGAGAGTTGTCAAGCAAGCGTTTCAGCACCTCTCGAACCAATATTTCATGCTCTTCTATTGTTTGCGAGTAAATTAAAACGTCATCTAAGTATACAACAACTCCCTTGTACAGTAAATCATGGAGAACTTCATTAATAAGAGCCATGAAAGCCCCGGGGGCCCCACTTAACCCGAATGGCATTATTAAGTATTCAAACTGTCCAAACTTTGTGTTAAACGCAGTCAGGTGTTCATATCCTTCAGCAATCCTGACTCTGTAGTAAGCTTCTCTCAAGTCCAATTTAGTAAAAATGCGTCCTTTGCCGAGTGCATCTAGAAGGTCCTTGATCAAAGGCAAAGGATATTTATTGGACAGGGAAACCGCATTGAGACCTCGATAATCTGTGCAAAGCCTTAAAGACCCATCTTTCTTTTTGACAAACAAAACGGGAGCAGCGTGTGTGTGTTTGGTAGCCCGCCGTATAAAACCGCGAGCGAGGTTCTTGTCTAAGAAGGCACGAAGTTCCTTCTCCTCATTGGGACTCATGCGGTAGATTCTACCCTTGGGTAGTTGCGCCCCTGGTTGTATGACAATTTTACAGTCAGTGTCTCTGTGGGGTGGCAACTGATCACATTCCTGCTCCTGAAAAACTCTGGCTAGATCTTGATATGCAGGTGGGATGCCAATAGAATCGGGAGCAATCACTGAGGAAGCCAGAGAGGGGTGTGTGTCAGGAGACGTTGGGTTTTCTTCCCAATTCATGTGTTCACCGCAGGGAGGGTCAGTGAATTCTAGGATCCTGTCTTTCCAAATGAATTTTGGTTCATGTAACAACAACCAAGGCATGCCCAAAACTATGGAGTGTTTGGCCACTGGCGCCAAAATGAAACTAATTTTCTCCCAATGGTCGGCGCAACGGAGGAGAACCGGCTGTGTTTTGAACTGGGCCGGTCCTTCGTTTCCGAGGGGGCTGCCGTCCATTTGGGTGAATGGTATGGGCTTAGCCAGTGGAATTCGGTCCAGACCCAGCTCCTCTGCCACCTGGGGCCGCATTAAGCAGTGGGAGCAGCCGGAATCCACAAGGGCCGAGGCTATAATGCGAGTGTGTTTAGCGGGGTTGGCCAGAAATGCTTGAACAGTAATGGGAGCGCTGCCTTCACTCACCGCGTCAGGAGTCGGGCCCATGTCCATGGGGGCTGAAGAAAGGCAAACAGCTGCTTCCCCCTCCTCTGGGTCGCCTTCGGTCACCGCTTTGGATGAGCCAGTGGGAGGCGGCCCTGACCTGCGTGGTGGTTTGGCAGACGGAGTGCGCGGAGCTGGGGTCGTTGGTTTTTGCTTCTTGGGACAGTTGGCGGCTAGATGACCAGGCCCTCCGCAGTAAAGACACAACCCAAGTCGGCGGCGGCGGTCGGAGGTGGTTTCGGTAGGAGCGGCTGGGCTTGACTTGGTGGACACAGTAGTGGTTTTAGGGCGTGGGCGGCCTCCTTGACGAGCGTATTCCAAGCGAGACGCCACTTGAGACCCCAACTGGATCCAATCCGCAATGGTACGAGGAACTCGAATTAGAAACACCGTTTCACGTAGCTTGCTGTCCACAGCATCCGAGAAGTATTCGCATTTCATGCGTTCAGGCCACTCAGGAGGAAGTCGAGCAGCCGCCGCACGAAATTCACGGACAAATTCTGCAAACGGGCGGTTGCCTTGCTGGATGGTTTTGATGGTGCGGATAGCTTCATTCTCGGCGCCCGGATCTTGAAAGCGCGCTCTTAAAGCTTGGAGGAATGCGGGCACTGTGCGAGAGTCCTCATCCTGTAAATCCAAAACAGTCACGAACCAGTCGGCTGCTGCCCCATCCAGGACTGAGCCGATGTCCCGTATTTTTTCGCGTTCAGACCGGTATAGATCATCATAGTCTTCCAAGTGGGCATTGAGTTGTAAGATGAAGTAGGGAAGTTTGGAAGCGGTCCCATCAAAACGGGCTGGTATCGGGGGCCGATAGTAGCCCCGTTCGACGGCTCTTGGTGCCTGCTGAGGAGGTGGTTGCGCGGGTTGAGCGGGTTGGGCAGGCAGCTGTTGTACGGGGGGAGCCGGAATCGGGGGCGCTGGCGGTGCCGCTGGCGTTTGGGTGGCAGGACCCAGGTACGTGGCCCCCCTGGCGCCGGCATGATCAGTAACAGCATAGACTCCAACTTGGGGCTTCCCGGTCTGCTGCCTCCTTAGCTCCCTTTCCAACGCAGCCAGATCCCTCTCCTTGCGAGCCAATGCATCCTGGTGCGCATGCAAAGCAGCCTTTTCTCGTTCCAATTTAGCCAGTTCGTCCCGTTTAAGGGCTTCAGTGAGCTCACTTTGCGTGCGCAGAGCCTGAACGCTTTCGCGTTGCCGTTGTAAATCCAGTCTGGACTGTTCCAGGACTTTATCATGGACTGATCGATTCTGGGCATATTGTCGTTGGAGCGCGTCTTTGGCACGGTCCAACTCGAGCTGGACTTCTTTGCGCTGCTGTTCCCGGTCCCTCTGCAGGTTTTCGCGCTCTTGCTGCAACTGTGCCCGCTCCTCCTCCCATAACTGGCGTTCACGGTTCCATGCCGCTTGGGCTTCTCGCAGTCGTCCCACTTCCTCATCCCAGTCCTCCCTCGATGGGAGAGGAAACCGGTCTGGCTGGGAACGCAGGCTTTCTTCGGACTCCTCGTCGTCTGGAAGCGAGGCATCGGAGACACCGTAGCCACCGCAGCCACCGGTGGCTCCCCGAGGCACCTCAGGTGCGGTTGCTGGCCCAGGATCAGGGGGGTCCGATTGGGAAGCGGTACGGATACCCCTCCCAATTCCAGGTTTAGTCCCGGTGTCCTTTGGACGGGCCCCAGTGCTGTGCCACGGTGGTTCTTTGGGAGCATCACCAAAATACGAGTCCAGGAATCGTTCAATGGACTCCTGGGTTGCCGCATGAAAGGTGGTCAAGCCCGTCTCCTCCATGACAGGTTGCATCTGAGGTTTGTAATCCACATGAAAACGGGTAGAGATCCGATCCACAGGCGCTCGATCCATAGACAGCGCCCCAAACGACTCAAGGTCGTCGTCACGTCCCTCGTTCCAACGGAGTAAAGGAAGACTCGTGCTGATACGAGGACGGGAAAGAGCCACCAGCGAGGCCCGTTCTCCTGCTGGTTCCTCCAGATCCAGAAGGGAAAGGTCGGAGCCCTCTTTGGGGGCTACCGCACCTTCCGCAGTAAAATTCAACCTCTCCATCGCAAGACAAGAGGTCCACTACACAGGAGTATAGATGAATTAAGATTCCTGCCACAATGTAAGGAATTCCATAGACGCAGAAATAAAAGGCTCTGGGAGTAAAAGTCCATTTATTAAGACATCTTAGAAAGCTCAAGTACACGCAGTGGCAGGAATGACACTTCCCGCCAGAAGCACAGGTTATAATACCAGTCACCCCATCCCCCCTTCCTGCTTCCCATGGGAACAGAGGCTTCATCTCCCGCGCAGAGATAAAGTCTCCGCCGAAGCATCTGGCCCATCGCCCGGGCTGTGGAATGCACTCAAGGTTACTTCACCATCAACACTATTGAATCCTTTACACAAACCCTGCTATATCATATGGCTCAGAATATTTTAAAACATAGCAGAGTCTTGGACGAGAGGCCTTTGAAAAGAACTTTTAAATTATAGGGCAGACAAAAGAAAGTATGAGTCAGCAGCAGACGAGGTCCCTGGCCTTTCCACCATATGGCTTGGATGTGACGCACTCGATCTGCACAGTGTGACGCAGCAGCAGGAAAAATCTCCAGGCTTGGAAGGGAGCCAGAACTGCAACCCAGTCAGAAGCATCTCAAGGACACTGTTTAAAAACCACACATTGACTTCCAGAACTATCGTTCCATTGAAGCAGCAACAAAGAAAGATGTGGCTGTTATTGTTTGCTAGAGCAACTCTCCATATGCCATATTAGTAACAAACAGCATTTTCAAAGAGACAGCCATGTCAGTCTGTTGCTGTAATGTGCTATCTTTGCACTATAGCAAAACTTAACAACTGGAATATCCAGTGTGCCCAGTGATTGCGGTGGCACAACAGTGCAACATCCAATGAAGTGGATGAAGCCATGTTAAAGAGCATCTATGAACTCAAGGGGGCTTTCTTTGGAGTGATCAACATGGGGTCAGCAGTACAAAGATGGCTTTCTGTGGTTAATGTTTCCAGTTATGGAACACTCCTGCAAGCCACTCCAAAACAAGAAACTTGGAAATTAGTCTTACTGATTGTCAGACAGGGGAAATCGCTCCCAGATTCTTGGATACCCTTGGCTGATTTGTATACCCTGTTCTGAATACTTTTCCAAGGAGCAATTATTTGTTTGTCTCATGACCAAAAAAAAGGTGAAAACGGTCCTACTTGGGTAGCCCAATCCACACCCGAAGCAACCAGGGACAGTGCCGCTGCAGTTCTGCTACATCACCTCCAGAGGGCTTTCCAGAAATATGTGGTGGGACAAAAAGGTAAAAAACACCACCAGAAACTCCTCTATAGGGCCAGAGCCAAGTGGGAATGCCCCCAGCTGCACTGGCCTCCATGTTAAGTCAGCACAGCTCTGGAACCTCTGTGGTGCCCACTGTCAAAGATTCCCCATTCAGATAATAATTCACTTGATTGGTTCAAGGCTTTTATTGAAGACATGTCAGGAACATCATGACGCCCACCCGCCTCCATTTGTCCTCCAGGAAGGCAAACACATCAGCACAAGCTTGCTCAGACTCCAGGAGCCGTTCAGCACCACCACCACCACTAAATCTGAACCGGGCTGTAACCATCCCTCATGAGTTCACACATCATGCACCTTTGGATCCGAATAAGGATTACTGCTCTGCTTTTTCATTGCAAGTGCCCCAGAATATAGTCTGCATTCCTCTTTCATGCACCAACTTGGGGAATGTCTACATGTTCAGAACAGCGACTATCAGGATATGGATTGCTTTCTGATTACCATTCATCCCCCTTCTTAAGCGTCTGACATTTACCAACAAGCACTCATACCCCAAATATGTCATCTACACCACAAAATGTCTGGCACCACAAAATGTTTGGATTTCCAGAAGGCTTCTCGAGAAGCATCACTTATTTTAATGATACTGCTCCAGATAAAGTGGTTTGTGGATTAAAGCCTTTGCATTAATAACACCATCCTTCATAGCATAAGGATCAAGGACTGTGCATGGATTGTGGATCTTTCCCACCTTCTTCTCCCCCACTTACCCCCAATCAATGTCTGAACCTAGGAAAGCTGGGCAAACTCTGGGACTCGAGGTCATGCAAGGTCTCTCCCATTTCAATTACATGATGACCTCAAAGATCCCCAAAGATTTCTTATGAAATGAGCAAAATGTTTATTTAGGTAAGAAATAGGTGCTGTCTTCCAGCAGATGCCCATGAGACAAGTTTGTACATTCATTCCCACCAAGCCTAAGGACAGCATCAGTAGGTCAGAAATCATTCATGAGAAACATCCGGGAGGCTAAGATTACATAAGAGACCAGCTGTCTCTCTTCCACATTCAGGTAGTTCTTGCAACTCACAAAAATGCAGCACAGCCCACACGTCAGCATTTTTTAAAATGCACGGATAAATTCTCTCCTGTAGCAGTCAACGGATAAAAGACATTCAATCCAAAAGAGTGAAAGGATAACAGACGTTCACCCAAAAAGAGCCTGGAGAATAAACAGCAACGCTTTAATCTGTCCAGTTCGTCTTGTAACTGATCGTGATCTTCCTAAAGGAACAAAAAACTGTCTGGGCATACATATTGTGAAAGCATGTTATTTGTGTTCTCTTCAAAACCTCCCTCTCTAAACCCTCTCGTATTCTTCTCTACCACTCCACCTAATTGCAAAAGCAATACAATTTTACCAGGAATGTCTACCTGCTTGCAGTTAGAATTGCTTAGACTGTGCAATATAATCAGCAGGTACATGAGCATGGAATTCAACACCTATCCATAGCCCAGCTTTTCTTTCAGCACATTCAGGACTTGAAGACCGCTGCGCTGATATCTAATTCAACCTCATCTCAGTGAGATGGCTTAAAGTGGAGTTATTGCAATATATACAAAGCTTAGATTTTTAAATGCCATGCATCCAAATCTGTTGGCTGCAAAAGGCTAAGGCAGGGAGTCTGCAACCTATGCTCCTAGAGCCAAATGTAGCTAAGTGCTGAACCAAATATGGCTGTATTAGAAAAGAAAATGAAATCTTTAAGGACTGTTGAACAAGTAGGTTGGATGGTTAAATAACCGTGTTATGAAGGGAATGACAGGCAAAGATTCTTATAGAACTAATGGGCTTCTTAGTGATGCTTTAGACTAGAGCAGCGATTCCCAACCAGGGTTCTGTGGTACCCTGGGGTGCCGTGAGCATGTCCCAGGGGTACCGTGGCAACGCTACCAGCCCACCCCCATCACTTTTGCTGTGTCTCCTGCTGACACCAGCAAGGATATGGAGCTGGCCCAGGAGGCAGGGCCTGCCGCAAGGTCAGCAGCCACTTCCCACCCACCCCCACCCCCGTGCTTCCCTTCACCCTGGGAAGGTGGGGGGTGGCAAGCAGGGGAACTGGGAGGGGAAGGAGGGGGGAAGATGGCAGGGGTACCGTGAGATATGAAGAGTGAGGTCAAGGGCACTGTGACATCGAAAAGGTTGGAAAACACTGCTTTAGAGAAAGAACAATGATAGAGGTTAACTGCTACCAGCAGTCCAAGAGTGCAACATGTGCATATTTATGTTAGTGCGCTAAAACAACTGTGCAGGATGCTTCTGTGTATATTGATTACTTATTGTGAGACCTCATGGTGCCACTTTTAATAAAGGGTGTGAAACAACCAGTGTTTGGGCTGCAGAATAGATTATGACTCAACATAGCTATTATCAATAATGCTAATATTTTCACTTATTCCGCTAGCTCTTACACTAGCTCATTGTGGATCACTCGCTCTGAATTTTGATGACATTGGGCTCTTGAATTATGAAAGGCTGCAGACCGACAAGCTAAGGGCACAACCCCTTAGTGCTTCTGTCCAAAGCTACATGAAATTAATGGGGATCAAGCAAGACCATGGTACGGCATATGAATGGCTCCCATTCATTCCAACGGCCCCTGGACAGGAGCAGTACATCACCAATTGTGTACCAAAACACTACCCTGTGGAAACCAAATGGCAAACAAAAAAAATTCACCATCTACATCCAAAGTGCTATAAAAATGTTTTCAAGCTCCCATTAGCTGGCAGCAGGGGTGAGAAGTTAGCCCTCATTACATTACATTGGAAGTCACTTGCTTTCCTGCGACCAGGAAAAGATTCTCAACATGAGAAGCGATGCTATTTCTGTGGGCCAAACCCTGTGCATTCAGGCCAGTAAGAAAGCCCAATTGTTGCAAGTTAAGGACTCTACAAGAGGCCAAGAAAAGACTTATAATACAATCATTGGCGAAGGAGTTTCTTCAGAGTCCAAATCAATGAAATGACCAGAAGAGCAGGAGGGGCAGTTCAGATTGCCTCTGTTCTTGGGGCAGTTCCAGAGCACATTTGACCCAGCTGATAAATGGTTTCATACGTATGAGGGCAAAATTAAGGCAGGCTTATTGGATCCAGTCACCCATGACTGAGAAAGAGAAAGCAGGCGAGAAATTATAACCAGCAGCGTGGGGAAACAAAATACTAATCTTGAGTTGGAGCTAGTGGGAAAATCTCTGGCGGCAACCAAGTCTTGATGACAGCGGTCAACATCTGGTAAGACATCTGTCCTGACACCAGCTGTTTCAGCTTGACCTTGTGATGATATGTGAGCCAGTCCATATGAGTTGTCCTTCTTATCAACCAATTTCCTTCTTTACAGATAAAACTGGGTTTTAGAAGCAAGGGGGGTTGAATGGCTGTTTAACTAAACAGGGAAGCTGTCAGTGAGCCATGGATGCCCAGGACCAAATTAAATGGAGCAGCCTCTGCAGTACCAGCAATGCCACATAGTCCAGTCTGTTAAACCTCAGGAGTCAGCCCAGGCAGTGGAGGGTGGACCACGTGAAGCTGTGGCACCATAAGGGCCGCTTTGCTCAGTTTGCTCCGGGGCTCATTGAATGCCCCAATCTGGTAATTTAGAAGGGGCTACAGCAGGATACAGAAAACTAATGTGCATCAGCGTTACACAAGCCAAACTGGGACGCTTTCAGGTCCTGAAGAAACATGACACTGTTACATGATCAGACTCGAGATGGCAGAAAACTGCCCAAGGCCAGACAGGGACAGCCCTGTCTCTTTCTTCTTTCTCTCCAAGGGGCAGCCTGGAGACCCATTTCTCCCCAGATTCCTGATGCGGAGCGTTTCATAGAAGACCTGGTGCCAGGGGTCATTCATGGAACTGGGCCCATGTCCCCACAAAGGCCATAAAAGAAGACGCCATGACCCACCCACCCTTGACTGAAGAGGCTCAGACTTGGAAGCCAGAGGTGCCCCATCCCCTCCTGCCCCATCTACGGCAAGGCTCTCCCAGCAGCAGCAGCCGTCCCGTGCAGGCTCCTCTTGAAAGGCGATTCCGGCGGCTCCGGCCCCCCAGCTCGCCCACGGTGCATCCGGCAGGCCGCCCAGGGCACGCAGCCGCCCAGCGCCGAGGCCAGCAGGGCCGGCGGCCGCGCCTTCTTGTAGCGCCGCAGGGTCTTCTTGAGCCGCTGCCCGTGCGCGCCCAGGTAGAGCTCGGCCTGCGCCACGCCGCCGCCCAGGCGCCCCAGGCTCTCGGCGCGGTGCGCCATGCGCAGCTCGGCCTCGACGAAGACGCGGTGCAGCTGGTGCACGCGAGTCTCCAGCTCCGACACCAGCCGGCGCCGCCCTTCGGCCTCCAGAAGCTTCCGCCGCGCCTCGGCCAGCTCCAGAGCCGCCCGCACGGCTGCGGGCAACGACGACGCCGAGGCGCCCCGCACCTCCAGCTCCCGGCCAGCCGCGGCCGCCCCCTCCTCTGGCTTGGCCACCCCCGAGCTCAGGGAGCGACGCGGCTTCATGGCTTCGCCGCCAGGGGCCGCTGCGCCCTCGCCGGGCATCGGAGGCGTGCGCCTTGGAGACGCCGAGCTCACCTCTGCCCTTTGGAGATGGGGTGCCAGGGGCGCGCGGGGCAGCGCCCCTCTCCTTTCCAAACGGGCACCTCCCAGCGCCGGGTGCCCTTGGGGGGCGTGCCTGGGGTCGGTGCCCTTGGCCCGCTGAGACCTCTGAGACCAGGACAGGACGAGCGATGCTCTGCCGCGGCACCCTCGAAGGCGCCGGTCCACGCTGGCTCAGTTCTGGCAGAGGCGCCGGCGGCTCTGAGCGCTCTTATAACGGGAGGGGAGGGGGATGTGCGGCCGGGCGCTGAGAGATGCTTCCGTGAGCCAGTCAGAGAAGCCGCGGGAGCATCACGCAGCCCGACCATTCCCGCCCGCGGCCCTCCCCGCTCCGTCCCAGGCTCAGCATTTCTCCCGAGCCCAATCTGTCCTCTTTGCGGGCTCTTAGCTGGCCTTTGCGCACGCCCACTGGGAAGCTCTTCGCTGCTGCTAGTCCAACCTATCCTTTTAACAGTAGTTTCTTTTCCTTCTTTCTTTTTTATGGAAAATTAACGCGGACCACCTGCCAGAGGAGATTGTGAGGTACGCCGATTATTTCCCCAGGACAGTGGCATGCAGGAAAGACCTCCACCCCTCGACTCCCATTTTTCACACAGACGTAGTAGTGCCTTTCTGAGGGCGGGCTAGGTGCTGTACAGAGCCTGACCTACTTTAGCGGGAATACGAGGGATTATGGGGGGTAGGAAATCGAGAGAGGGCATTCCTTGAGTATTCCTGACTACATTAGATGTGTGTGCTGTGGCTGTACTGGCTCCCCACCCACTACAGGAGTAGCAGTGGCATAGTGGTTAAGAGCAGGGAATCAAAACCGGGTTTGATTCCCTGCTCTGCCATTTAAGCTCAGGAAGTTTATCTGGGGAACTAGATTAGCCTGTGCACTCCAACACAGGCCAGCTGGGTGACCTTGGGCAAGTCACAGCTCTTCAGACCTCTCTCAGCCCCACCCACCTCACAGGGTGTTTGTTGTGGGGGGGGAAGGAGATTATAAGCCCCTTCGAGTCTCCTTACAGGAAAGAAAGGGGGGTATAAATCCAAATTATTATTATTATTATTATTATTATTATTATTATTATTATTATTCACCAAGATTAGCAACTGAGCAAGAGAGGCCACATTTCCAAGAAATAACGTACTGCAATTAATCAATGCCCTTCCATCTTAGTGTTGCCCGTTCATTAAATAGGCATAAACTATTTTTGAATTGATAGTAGTACAATTTAGGGCTTAAGTCCATTTCTCTTAAGCCCATTTGGACAACTTGGTTGTATTACAGTCTCCTCTGCTTGGGCATGTTTCTTGGAATGTTTCTGGGGCTGTCCTTTTTTTTACCTTTTAGTCTTTTTTCTTTTGCTAAGCTCTGAAGACTTGTATGTGCAAGTTGTCCAAAGAGACAGTGTGCTGTCCCACACACTGCTCTCTCTGCATTATGAGCTCATAGAAAGCTGCTTTTGACTAACACCTTTTATCTATCAAGATCTGGATTGTCTGCTCTGATTGGCAGCAGTTGTTCAGGGTTTCAGGAAAAGGTGCTCCCATCACCCCCTACCTGATCCTTTTAACTGGAGATGCCGGGAACTGAACCTGGGGTCTTCTGCATTCAAAGCAGAGACTCTGCCGTTGAGCCGTGGTCTCTTCCCTCAAAGGAGTTCAACCAAAGACTTCTTCAACCCTTAATGCTAGTCAGTGAATACTGGTCAGTTAAGCAGTTCCAGGTATTTCTGACTGCTGGCCGCCTCTTTTTCTGCATATTGCAAAACAAAGGTGTCTCCTTGCAGAAAAGACTGCAGCAACAAGCTTCAGGGAGTTTCATCCCCAAGCTGCCACTTGATCAGTCTCTGTTGTCACCATTCTGAAAAGGCAGAGGAAGAGAGAAGGAAACCTTGGAAACTTTCTCAGGGGAAGGTTTCTATAGAGATCCAGGCAGGTGCAAAGTTAAAAATGCCAGCCTCCCAAGGCAGCTGTTGAGAAAGGAGATATTGGTAGCTGCCCAAACACAGTGTGTATCTTTGCACAATTTCAATCACCTGGGAGTCCTGGAATCCTGCTCTGAAGCCCCTTTGAAAACAGAGGGACTGACTTCTGAGTAAACGTGGTTAGGATCATGCTGCAAAATATGCTGCCCACGTTCATGAATCACAAAGCACCCAACCTGCTGCTGCAGTCAATTAATGCAGTAGTCCTCAGCACATTGACACAGGAGTAAAGCATCTTTCGGTTACATGTAACATTAAAAGGAAGAACAGACAATGCTTAAATTATTTTATTTCTTTTAAATATCTGCTCCTAAAGGATTCTTTTGCAAACATCATAATAGGATTGTGGGGGAGGTCTCTCATTTAGCTACCTTGAGCCAAGAAGAAAGGCAGGGTACAGATTTTTAATTAACAAATAAAAATATGGAGCACTGTTGTGAGGCTGCAAAGAGAGGTGGATTGTGGAGCTACATTGATCCCTTCTTATAGCACGAAAGCTGGCTCAACCTGCTCAGGTTTTTGCTGTTTAAATCCACAGCAATAATTGTGTGCTTAAACTGTTGAGATTTTCATCCTCCCACATGCAAACACCTTGAGAAAATCACCTAATGTTTCTCTAGATTCTCCAAATGTCTCTGGTTATAGTGCTGTCCTACAAAACAGCCCATCTTGTTGAGATGCTTGTTCATGCTGTGAAATACAGCATCCTTCCACTAGATGCTCCACCTGATCCTGTAATGTGTCTGCCAATAGCTTGGTTACATAAGGCTTTATTAATAAGACAGAAAGTGGGATGGGTTGGCAGGAGATCAGAGGCCCACTCAGAACAAGAGAGAGATGTTTGTGTGGCAGGCAAATGTCACCAGATGCTGCAGACGCTAGCTAAGTGGGACGCGTTGTTGGCTACCCTGCTCCCAGTCCCAGATGTATTTTTTTAAATCCTCTGGCAAAAGGAAAATACACTCCCCTTTTGTTTTTAAATTATACCCATCTGCATCATAGCAAGCCCCATGTTAGAAGAGGCATTTTTTCTTTTGTGTGAGAATGGAAGAATGCCCCTTCTAAGCTGAGTCCTGCTTCATGGCAGCCTGGACTTAGAAGAGGCATTCACTCTAAGTTCAGAACAAGAGAGAATGCCTCTTCTCAGATGTCATCTGTGCTTTTTCTCAAGATTTGCAAAAAGCCAAACTACACATTATGTTTTTAGTGGGTCTGCTCGCTGGACTTCATTCACTTTCCCTGTAGCCACACGACAATTGCAAGGAATTGCTTTTTAAAGGATTGCAGGGTCTAACTGGGCTTGGCACTGTTGCATGGGGGCCAGAAAGGGTTCTGTTTTCCTGAACTGACGTGGTCACAGTGAGGCATTTAGCCTATAGGAAGGCTTTATATGTTGTATTTCAGTCTAGGAAACCTGGAACAAACACTAATAGCCCCACCCAAGGAGCTGGATGCACCACAGCTGTGCCGGACCACCACTCCCATGGAGGGTTCCCCATAGTACAGGGAGGCTTGAAATGCAAAAAAAACCCCATCTCCCTGCCATTGGGAAGCCCCCATTAGGCTGAATGACATGATCCTAAGCCTGGGATTCTGGTGCAATGGGGGCAGTGGCTGGTAGGGAGCCAGCATCAGCGCCTCCCCTGGCCATGCCCCTGGAGTGCCCCTCCTATGGTGGGAGGTGCTGGTGCCACATCTGGCACTTCATCCCACTGCCAGGGAGGGCTGCAGTGGCTGCACACCAGCAAATTCAACCCTCCATTGGGGCAAGTACCCAGGGAAGGCAAATCTGCCGGAGCAGCCCTGCACCTCTCCCACTGGCTGATTTCCCACCCTCCTTTGCACGGGACTATTTAACATTACAAACACAACAGCCAATTAAAAACACAATTTTAAAAAATCTGATGCCTTATTTTAACGGGGATGGCTTTATAAGCCCTCAAAAGGTTATAACTGATTAATGGAATGAGATGGAAACAAATAATGTGTTGGGTAAGGAGTGTGTCAGCTTTAAAATCACATGCCACTTTCTCAGGCTGTTTTAAAGATAATTGTTAAAAGGGTGGAAGAAGTGTTTTTGTGAAAGTGTGCGCTGTTTAGCCCCTTTATTTTATGTTACAGCTGCATGCTTTCAGAAGGAGGCAAGCCATTTGTTCAACAACAGCAAAAATTGTTGTATCCCCAGGTTAAAGCTGTAAATTCACCATATCTGTACTGCAGTCACAAAGGCACATTCACTTAATAGGCCAACCTGAAGTTCTTTAATCACTTAAAATTAATAGTGTCGAGTAGGGGTTTTTTAAATCCATTTTGTGAATTTTCTGATGGCTTTTTCTAAGTTAAGAAGAAATTTTCTAGGCTTAATTTACTTGGTCTGGCCCTTCTGGATTTTGCAGTGCTCCTGCATCCTAACTGGACTGCCATGGCTATTGGTCTTGACAGCTAAATGGAACCTCCATGGTCAGAGACAGTATACCTCTGATTATCAGTTGCTGGAGATCAGCAAGGGGGGGTTGGGTTCTGTGACCTGCTTGGGAACTTTCTGGAGTATCTGGCTGGCCACTGCAGCAGGTCCACCTTCATAGTAGTTCAATGGTACAACACAGCATACCTTCTCTCTGCTGTGCACTGAACTAGTTGTGTTCAGCCTCATCAGAACCCCCAGGGACACTGGATCCATGCTTTTCTTCCACTTTTCCACATTCAAAGCTTATATTATGCACATTCAGTCAAGTAGAATCCATTTGGGGGGGGGGGGCAAGCAAAAAGGCACAATCATTGTGAGTGTTGCAAATTTAACATCCATCCCCTTCTCCCCACTGTCATTGCTTGCAGTTGTAAGAATTCAATTCTAAAAGTTTTCCTTTCAGAGTCTCAACTACGCCTTGTTGTCAAATTGTTAAAAGCTTGTCAAGCTGAAACAATGTCCGGAGACTTGCAAAAGGAGAACAAAGCAGAGTTTTCACATCCAGTGACGCAGGTATAGATTTTTTATGGGGTGGGTTCGGGGGCTGGGGCTCAGGGAGCAGGGCCATGCCCCCACCCACCCCTGGGGGCCGCTCAAGCAAGCCATACATGTAATGGGGGTGCACCCCCCTTACCTACATCCTTGTCACATCTTAGAGATTTACACCTATGGCAGAAGGAATTTTTTCTCCCTGATTTAAGACAAAAGATTCTTAAACGAAAGACTCTCCCAGAGTAATAGTGTATGTCACTCTCCTCCATTTTATTTTATTCTCACAACATCCCTGTGAGGTAGGTTGGGCTGAGAGTGTAGGACTGGCACAAGGTCACCCAGTTAGAGTTGGGATTTGAACCGTGGTCTCCTAGATTCTAGTTCAACACTAACCACTGATGTAGCATGGGAATTTTAGGACACCTTCAAATGTGTAACAAGGACCTATGGAATAACCTCTTCATAGGCTATAAATTCGGTGCCATGTTGAGGCTGAATTTTCCAAACTATGCTGTAATTTTTATAGGAAGAATAGAACAGGTGATTGCAGGTGGCCTTGAAGAATAAGGTGAATTTGAATACAACGTGAATATGTTATGAGTCTTAGGGGAACAGGTTTGACCCACCTAGAAAACAGCACAAACCAACAGTGATCAAATAGCGCCCAAAGGCAATTATTTTCCCCCTCATGGATATGAGTCCAACCCCTATCATAAGCTGTTTCCAGAAGCCAGTTCGCCTCAGGGGAGCAAACAGCAAAGCCATCTGTTAACCTTCAGTGTTTGCCAGAGACAGTTGCATAAACCACCTAAAAGAAGAGAGGCCGCCAAGCTGCAAGGCAGTTGCAGGGGCGGGGCGGAGGAGGACAGAGGTGAGAGAGATAGAAGTGGAATAGGAAAAAACAGACCTACAGAACCTGAAATACCTGCTTGCTCATAACAAGTGCCACCCTGTGGTAGTTGCTTCCATGTACTCTCGCTACAATACCTCAAGAGACGTTAGTGTACTGATACTTTGTATGCTGAAAAAGAGAGATAAAGCACTTTGTAGATTAATGAGTCAACAGGGGTAGCTGTTAGTTGGACCAAAATATAGCAGAAGTCCAGGGGCATCTTCAGGGCCAACAAAATTTATTCCAGGCTCAGCTTTCATGAATCAGAGCTCCCTTCATCAGATGTAGGTTGAATGGTTTTTATTTATCTTTGTTATTTACTTCATTTATACTCCCTTTTCCCCCTAAGGGGATCCAATGAAACTGTCAACAATCTTCCCTTCTCCTTTTTTATCCTCACAACAGCCCTGTGAGGTAAATTAAGCTGAGAGTGTGTGACTGGCTCAGGTCACCCAGCATGCATCCATGGCAGTGTGGGGATTTGAACTTGTTTATCACATATAGTCTGGCACTCTAACTACAACACTGCTCTGCTCCATCGGCTCAGCTGAGTAAATCTAACAAAGGTCCTTTCCCCACTTACCTTAAGCCCCGCGCTACTCTCCTCAAGTAGCGTGGGGTCCAGCTGCACTCCCCACTTCAGGGGCGGCGAGAACACAGCCGCCCCGACGCTGCCTCTCTCGCGCCCCCTCAGCGCGCGTAATTCCTGGCGCCTTTTGAAATGGCGCCTTTTGATGACCCCGCGCAGAATCCGGGGTCGTGGGGAAGCCGGGGCGCGCCAGGAATTGCACGCACTGGGAATTGCGCGCAGCAACCCTCGGACAAAGGTAAGTGGGGAAAGGGCCAAAGTGAGCTCTGACTCATGAAAGATTATGCTGCTGTTAGTCTTTAGGTTGTTAGCCTTTAGGTTATTTATTTATTTTACTCCAATTTTTGTCCACCTTTCTTGTTGAAATTCAAGGCAGATTACACAACACAGAGATTAATTACAAACAGTCCAATCCAGGGATGACTGACGGGTGGGGACAGCACCATTCCAGCCCTCTCCAAAAAGCTTTCCCGCAGTGCAGGAAGCCCAAAGAAGTTTTTTTTTAATCCGTGAATCTCCCATGGGCAGAATAGAGATACGCCATTAAAATCGTGGCGTATCTCCGCTGGCACACAGAGCCCAGCTGGGCAGAGGAGGCCAGCTAAGGTCAGCCATGCCAGTGCAATGTTTTGCACGGGTGGACCTGTCTGACAATGGCACCTTCTGGGTCAGGCGCCACAGAGCTGCACGGCACCTAGCCGCCCAGCTAAGTGGGCCCTTCACCAGTGCATTTGCCCCTTGCACCAGCAGAATGGTGGTGCAAGTTCTCAGCACCAGTTCTCAGCAAAAAACACCCATGGTGGCATAGGGGTGCTCTGGCTCCAGAGGGACATTCATACACCCCTAGATTGGGCTGCCCATATAGAACCCAGTTCAATCAAACAGGAAGACATCCAATAAACAATTCAATAGGATTAGGATTACAGCCCTGTAAAACAATAGAAACAAATTGGTTTTTTGGCTTAAATTTAATTTATCCTGGTTGATTGTGGTTTTGTAAATATTTTAGGCTTTACAGTCAATTTGTTTTACTCTGGGTTTTGGTTCATAATTAGGCCTTCCAGCACACATCTGTTTAACCAAGACAATAGAATGAAATGGATAAAACCTTTCCCACAAGGTGTCTTTTTTTTAAAATGCAAAGCTGCTTTCCACCCTCGCATCTCACTGGAAAGGTGAATTGATGTTTATTTTGAATAAAATCCCATCTTCCAAAACATCACACTGGTGAAATATCTTTGCTTTGTGTCAGGCAGAGGGTTTTCATCAGCCTTCTGGTGTGCTTTATTTCTTGCTTTCAATTCCCTCCTGAGGCACGGCATTTAGAACTGATTTCTGTGTGGCTGCTGGGTACTATTCTGCAGTCTTCTTCAGTCATTCATAAGCATTAACTCTCCCCGCGCCACTGGCTGCAGTGTGTTTTGGATGCTTTTCTGATGCATATCACTGGCACCACATTCAAAGAGTGTCCATCAAAGGTTAGCACAATTTTTTTTAAAGTATGTGGTGCTTGGTAAGTGTTCTAAGCACCAGTTCTCAGCAAAAACAAACCAGGAGGCTTGTGGTGGGAGTCCTCAGTTTTCATCTCTGCAGTGTTTACTGTTGGAAGTGAAGGACTGTACACTGTTTCCTGCCTCAAACACAGAGGGAATTTTACCAGTAAGATAGGATGTGAAAACAGTGTGAAAATGGTGTAAAAGGGTTTAAAACGGTGTAAAAGGGTTTATACTGTTTTCACACCGCTGTTTTTGGCCCGTGCGGAATCAGCCATAGATAGCTAGAAAGGGTCAAGACACTGACATCTTTTCTCTATCATGCTGATACTAACCCTTTGATGTGTATACTGATACTCTTAGGGGACTTCCTTCCTTCCTGTTTCTTCCTCCTCTCCACACTTTTCTTCCCATACCTCTCCATCTTGCACCATATGTGCAGAGGGATGCCATCTGCATCCATCCCCCTCTAGTTAGATAGATTCAGATAGAGAACCTATCCACTTTTCTATCCTGAATGGAATTCACTAATAAACACTCTTTTTATTAGTTTGGAAACTAAGAATGGCTCCAACTTTTCTTTATGCCAATGAATAAAATGCATGCTTGGGGATGCTTCACTGTGCTTTGCCACTGGTCACTCTGCTTGTAATGCTAAGGTATCTCTCCCAGAGAGATAACCAACATTTACAACAATCCTATAAGGTAGGTCTGTAATAGCACCCCAAGGGAGAGAGTGGGGAGGAACAGTGATTTCCCTAAGAACCTTTTGTGCTTCCCTGGCAGAGATTTGGGTTGTAGCTAGTCTCTCGACTATGCTATATTGACAGTGCAATTCTAAGCAGAAGTTGATCCTTCTGGGTCCATTGAAGTCAAAGAACTTAGAAGTGTGTGCCTGTACTTAAGACTGCACTGTAAAATTATCTGTAAATTATGTAATCTTGTAGAGTGGTGGACATATTTAACAGCCATAGTGCATGAGAAGCAGAAGGGTTGTATCCAAAATCATCTGCACTGAGTACATGTACATTTTCTTCCATGTAGCAAATAGGAGCTGGTGTAACAAATGAAATGAGAACCCAGAAACTCTGGTTCAAATCTTGCTGCTTCCATAAGCCCACTAGGGTGTCTTTGGGCAAGCTACCTTCTCTCCATCTTGACTCACATCTGCAGTATTGGGATAAGACTATTCACCTGCCTTACAAAAGAGTTGTAAGTCATACAACAAAAATTGTCACAATGCCCTTTCAAAATAGGAAATGCTATAACAGTGGTGGCAAACGTATGGCACGGGTGCCAGAGGTGGCACTCAGAGCCCTTTCTGTGGGCACACGTGAACAGAGTTCGTCATGTGGAGGGGTGGGAAATCACACACACCCCACATATATATCTAGGCTGGCCTGGGCATGATTCTTTACCTGGGAGTAAGCTCAGTTGCTGGCAATGGGGCTTGCTTCTGAGTAAACCCTCCTAGGGTCGTGATTCACCCATTCGAAGTGTTGCACAGTTGCTTCACCAAGCTTACTCCCGAGTAATGTGTGCCTCGGAGCCAACCGTTTTTTCTAAACTAAAACCTCAGTATTCAAGTTAAATTGCCATGTTGGCACTTTGCCATAAATAAGTGGGTTTTGGGTTGCAATTTGGGCACTCAGTGTCAAAAAGGTTCGCCATCACTGTGCTATAAAATGCTGGGGGGGTGGGGGGGTTGAAAAATTGTTAGATAGTAACTGAGAGGCATTTGTATCGTGGAAACAGTGTGGAGGAAACGGGATCAGGTCCCATGGTCCTAATGCAAATAGCCTCGCCCAACTTAGCTGCGAGAGATCCCAAACATCCATTGCCCGTAGTACCTTATATACTCGCGTATAAGTCTACTTTTTCAGCACATTTTTTCTGCGGAAAAAAGCCCCCCTCGACTTATATGCAAGTGAATGGCTGAGCTGGCAGGCCTGCAAAAAAGACTTGCGTTGGGGCAGCGGCTGTCATCACCACGCAAGCATCTTCACTGTGGAATGATCAGCTATCCGTGTTGAAGGAGAACCTGTAGGGACTTCTTAAAGGGGAAATCTTGTTGAGCATCTTCCCTATGAAACTCTGAAGAGATACTGTCTGTGAGAGTTATACATTCCACTTCAGAACTTTTAAAGTTATTGTTGATACCATACTGTTTTTCTTTGAAATAAATATTCAAAAACATTTTTCATTGGTATCTATTTTTATTTTTGAAATTTACCAGTAGCTGCTGCATTTCCCACCCTAGACTTATACATGAGTCAATAAGTTTTCCCAGTTTTTTGGTTAAAATTTTTTTGGTAAAATTAGGTGCCTCGACTTATATTCGGGTCGACTTATAGGCGAGTATATACGGTATATACATTTGGAAAGTGGAGTTACTCCCCCTAGTGGGGAGTGTCCACCCATAGCCCTTTGGAGGATAGGATACTTCTTTGAACTAGAGAGAGGAAATAGGGATTTGTTTTCCTCCAGCACCAAGGGAAAACCCCAGATTTTCATGAGTCATTCTCAGTAGGCCTGTGCACATGTTACAATGAATACATATACTACATGCTGTAGTCGACCCACGCGGTCAGCGTAAGAACGAGACGAGACGCGGAGATAACATCTGGTGGAGATCGGCAGCAGCGGGAGACCGGAGGTCCGTGTTCCTAGCGAATCTCCCGTCTTGGGGGGGGGACGCAGGTCCGCTACATGCGCTAACGTTTCTACTACGGCAACGGCACTGCCGGGTTGGCAGTGCACTACTACAACATGCATACACCTATTAGTATGAAAGAACCAATGCACATTTTCCTTTTACAAAGGAAAATGGGGATCAATCCTTGGATAAATGTGGACTTTCAATAGCACCTTCAGTTGGATGAATTAAATATAACATGAGAATCACTTAATGCATGCATAAGAAAAATCACGTGTACTCTTCACAGATTGTACTGATTTCACTGTTAACTTATGATAAGGCCTTGAATGAGCATGGGATCATGTGGAAGTGCATTCCCCTTTGATCCGAGGACTCATGACCCACCAAGCTCAAGCATGTGCATCAGTCACATATGACAATCTGCAACGTGCTCAGCAAATGCCTTCACCCAAGTTTTGTAGTTCAGTGGCTTCTCCTGCTGCCACAGTTCTTTTAATTTCCCCCAGTCTCTTCTTTCATGAGGTTTCTGCTTCCCAGTTTAATTAGTAGTCTTGCCGCTGTGGTTTTCCTGAATTGGTCTTTGATCAGTCCATCCTCTGCAGAGAAAGGCTTTAGTATCTCTTGGTAGCTACAAATAAATTGCTCCTCTATGTTTTTATCATGATTGCATTTCTGTAATTACAATAGTGGAAAGTTGTGTGTTTTTGAAGTGCAGTTGGTTTAGCTGCAAAAAGTAATTACGCTAATCCCTTCCACAGTGACCTAGCAGGAGACAATAAATTGAAGAAGCTTCTGGAGACATAGATGAAAATTTTAAAAGACAGTACTCTTGGGAATGTTCAAGAGCATCATGGTGAGCTGATTGGTATTGCAACTGTGTGTCTAAGGGCACTTTCTCACATGCAGAATAATGCACTTTCAATCCACTTTCGCAATTGTTTGCAAGTGGATTTTTCTATTTTGCACAGTAAACCCAGCTGCAAAGTGCATTGAAAGTGGATTGAAAGTGCACTATTCTGCATGTGCGACAATGCCCTAAATTTTAAAAATGGTATTAAGTCTGAAAAAAAACCCAAATAAACAGCATAGAAAATATAAGAATGTAATGGGTCAGCATTGATCCTAATATGGATTATCTGCAATGAATGGATGGATTAATGATTTATAGCCATTCCAGATTGAAAGACTAGTAAGGAAGCAACCTGAATCCACCGGGAAAGTGTCCTGGCCCCCGTAACATTACACCAGCCTACTGAATTCTGAGGCAGCCTTTTCCCAAAAGGTGTGTTTGTATGAGCGAGAATTTGGATAAGAACCAAAAAAAAGGAGCAAACGAGAAATTTAAAAAAATACCTAATTTTCTTCCATGTGCTGTCCATATGCAATGAACTTCATTCTGTGTCATGTTCTGTGATTCCACACCATTTTCGGCCCACAAATTGGGATTTTGGAGCAAGGAAAATTATGCCATTATTTTATTCCAAGTGTTCAAAGCCTACCAAGGTAAACAGAGGCACAAGGAGAAATTATCATAACTGGGTAACAGCTGGGTGGTTGCTAAATCAGGGGACACAAAAAGCAGATTAAATGTGCTCTTGCTAAAAGCCAAGGTACAAGCTGTCCAAAATAAATCTGGATTGACACTGACCTAAAAATCCACATGGTCCCAACAATCAACAGAAGTAGCAACCAGCTTTATATAGCCAGGGCTATTTGTTTCATGAGTTTGGTACTTTTGTTATCTCACCCATCTTCCAAGGTATTCAGGATAGTTTAAATTGTTTTCTGCTCCTCCATATGACCTCACAACAGCGACAACAACCCTGTGAGATAGATTAGTTTGAAAGACAGCATGACTGTCCCAAGGTCACCCAAATATCCCCCTCTGCTATGTAGTGTACTGGATAACCTTGGGCTAGTCACTACCTCAGTGGGTTGTGTGGATAAATCAAGGTGATAAATGTCAGTCAGTTTGAGTTGTAGAAGGGAGAGTGGGATAAAAATGATAATTAAAATATGAAGCAAGGCTGTGACAGGACAAGTAAAACACACAAGTGTGGAGCCCACAAATAGATGTAACTATAACTACAAAGAAGCTCAGACATTTTTCTGGGGAAAAGATTGTATGTGGAGAATGTTCTGACAGGGGGTGGGGGGGAGGTGCCAATGAATCATCCCAGAATTTGAAAAATGAAAATAGCTGAAGTGGTACTGAATAGCTCAGATTTGCTATGTGTGGGCTTTATTGTCACAATCTTGCCTTGGGTCATTCATGTGGTCCTTTGCGGTATGTTGTAAGGGCTGCCAGCATGCGTAAAAGTTTTAGCATTTCCTCTTCATTTGACAGAATCTAGAGATCTTAATTTCCGGTATATATATTCTGAAGAGGTGGGATCCGGTAGGTTCTTAAGTAGGTCTCTTGTGAGTATTTTACTTAAATTAAATTTGTACAAAAGGGGGGCCATTTACTAATTTTGGGTGGATTTCCGCGCGGGCTGGTGGATTTTTGGCCTGAAGGGCACCCCTCCTCTCGGCAGAAGCGTGCAGAACTTGAAGCAGTCTAGCAGGAGGTGCACTGCTGCTCGTTTCCTGTCTATGGATCTCCACATGAAACGGCTGCGTCCTTGCCACAGCCCTGCCCAAGAATGCCCTGCCCCCGGAATGACCGGCCACGCCCCTGTCATGCCCACCCAGCTCCATTGGCACTATGCCACAGTTTGAATCCCATCACCATGGGAACCTGTTACTAAAATTTTTGGATCCCACCACTGCATGTTTCCTCTTCATTGACACCACTCCAAGATGTAAAAACCAGCCTTTCAAGTAGCCAGCACCTTAGGGCACCCTGGCAAGGCTGCCTCTGACCAAGTACAAAGGGCAAAGTTTCCAATTACTGTAGCTCTATCTGTGTATGCATGGCCTTAGCATGCAAGAGCAGTCTTCATCACATGGGTGGGATTTCAGACACAGTCTACTTTCTTAAACAGGAAAGAAGCTTTATTACTAATGATTAAACTAGAGCACATGCATGGCAAATACCTATCTCCAGCTCCTTCTCAGAAGAGGAGGAGATGGAGGAAGCTGGCCCCAGCCCTCAGATGCTGCAGGAAGACCTACTGGACAAGAAAGTGACTTCATCAGGTGCACAGGGAGAGTCTTGGTCTAAAGCCAGTGCTCAGTACTCCCAGTCCTACAACCCAGCACCTGAAGTAGAAGACCTGCAGCCACCAGCCTTACCCTCAGGTTGCCAGAGCCCTTGGAATGCCAGAGAATATCAGCCTCCAGAGAGGCATTGGACTAGCACTGTGACACGTGGCTGATACCTCAGCACTAGTCAACCTCTGCCTGTAAGCTTCAGTCACCAGAGGATGAGGGCCAATTGTTCTGTAGGCTGCTCAGCTATTGGGAATGCATCAGTCCCTGGATGACTCAGCAGGTTGATGAGTTACCCCAGTGGTGGGATCCAAAAATTTTAGTAACAGGTTCCCATGGTGGTGGGATTGAAACTGTGGCGCAGAGCCAATGGGGCTGGGCGGGGCATGACGGGGGCATGGCCGGGCATTCCGGGGGCGGGGCATTCCTGGGCGGGGCTGTGGCAAGGACGTGGCCACTGCGCCAGTTCTTGGGCGGGAAACGAATGCACGCAGGCGCAGGCTGCCATGCATGCCAGTGTACCTCCTGCTAGACTGCTTCAAGTTCTGCGCGCTACTGCTGAGAGGAGGGGCGTAACTAAGACAAAAATCACGTGGCAAAATCACCAATTAGTAACCCCCTCTCGGCACACACAAATAATTAGTAACCTACTCTCAGGAATCTGTGAGAACCTGCTGGATCCCACCTCTGAGTTACCCCCATATCAGTACGGAGATCTGGCTTTTTAATTTTTTCAAAAAATGGCCCTATTAAACCCAAATCTGAAAAATACCAGAAAAAAATTGGTTCCTATGCTGAACTCAAATTCCTGTTCCCTCTGACTCTCCCCTCTTGGACAAATAAATATTTGCCATGGTTTCAGAGTCCCAATCTTAACATTGATTCCTCAGTCTCTTTTCAAGATCAGTTCCTTGATTGTGAAATACACTTAACCATGGCATAGCCATGTTCCAAGGACACCCACAAGAAACAACAGAAGGCCCTTTGGAAGCAAAAGGTCTGTTTCTGTCAGGATCTCCTCCTTCTCTTCACATTATCGCTCACTGCTGCGCATTGACTCAGCTCTACAGAACCTCCATTGGCATGACAGATGCTCTGCACAGTCAGGGCCCATTGTAACTGCTCTGCCGTTTTTAGCTTGGCGTAAGCACATGCTGTGTCAGCATCAATTGTTCCTGACCAAATCCATCTCCGGGCAAGCCAGGTGACCCAGAGAATGTGAACATTTTCAAGCAGGGTGAACTGATGGATTTACCTCAGGCTGAAAGCGGAAGCTGCTTGTTCCTGATTCATTTACTGTGATGTGTGAAAAGACTCCAGTGTGCAGATAAATGGAAACTGTCCCAAAGTACCAGTGAATGCATGTACAATCTGTACAGTGTACACCTGATTATTCTTTATACATGTGTTTAGTAATTCGCATGTGACATTCAATGTACATACAGCTGAATGTGTGATTTAAACTTCACAACTATCTGGGTACCAGCCCCTGGTTTAATTAATAAAGTCAGTATGCATTGGGTCTTATAAACAGGTGAATGCTTGTACGTGCAGGCTATATGTGTGTTCACTAGAACGTGAAAAGGGCTTCGCCACACTAGCAAATCAGAGGAGCTCATGGATCAGTTTTTTAATAAATGCAATTTGCATTTTGTTCAGATTTACCATATTCTCTACAAATTGAGCTCACACACACACACACACACACACACACACACACACACACTAGCAGTAAAGCCAGTTGTATGAACAAATACAACAGGCTCTAGAAAACGGTTGGTGGGTTAATAGTGCCCGCCAATGGGGCTGACTTCTCCTGCCTTTCCTCCCATCTTGGCTCTGCATTTTCAAAACCGTACACTCCCTAGGCCAGGGATACTTGAGTATGTTTGGTTAATGTAGCAGAGCTTTTCCCAGTCTGAGGAGTGTGATATTGAGTACAGTAAATCAATCTTTTCAGGAAGTAAATTGTAAAAAGGAAAACATATTTATTCAAGTAGATTCTGTTCACATTCAAGTTCCAGTTGACAGAAAGATAGAAATCTAATCAAAAGAGTGCATTTCCCTAACACAAGTGGTCAGCTATTCTGGTGTCACATGAGTATATGTATGAGATATTTGTTTCTACAGGGCAGATGTGCAGAAATGTCTACCTCCATTGAAGTCCATGTGGGGAAAAAAGAACAATGGCTACTGAGAGGACGAGGAGGGATCAGAGGGCAGCTCCCAGATTCAGACAAAGAGAGGAACATCCCATTCAAGAGACAACTTATTCACTTAGTGTGATTTAGAACACGCGTGCACGCACACACCCCACCAATGTCCAGGCAGAACTGGGTGTCCCATGATCTCACAGACTCAGGAGCCCAGAATACAGAAAATCTCTGTCTTGTCTGGATTCAGACTCAGTTTGTTAGTCCTCATCCAGCCCATGACTGATTCTAGGGTTTCCAGAGGAGGCGACTTATTCTTCCTCCAGATGATACAGGGATTGCAATTCCTACTTAGCTCCTGCCAGTGGGCCATGCTGGCAGGGGCTGATGGGAATTGTAGTCCATAACATCTGGAGTGCCAAAGGTTCGCTAGGCAGTAGTCCACACACGGAGCGCTTCTTCTTACTCTGATGAAATGGAGAGATACAGACGAGTGTCATCTGCATATTGATGACACTTGACTCTAAATTCCCTGATTACCTCAGTGGCTTCATGTAGATGTTGAACAGCATAGGGAACAGAACTCAGCCTTGGGGAAACCCACAAAGGAGCCCCCAGGACGGCAAGCATGAGTCCCCCAATGCTATCTACTGGAACTAACCCTGAAGGTAGGAGGAGAACCACTGTAACACAGTGCCCCCAGTCCAGCAAAATACCATGGTCTTTCATATCAAAAACCACTGAGAGATTAAGGAAAATCATCAGGGTAGCGTTCCCCATCTCTCTCCCAATAGAGGTCACCCATTAGGGATTTTTCCATGCCATAACCACACCTGAAGCTCGATTGGCATGGGTCCAGAAAATCAGTTTCTTCCAAGTAAACCTGCAGTCGAGCCACCACCACTGTCTCCAATACCTTGCACACAAACGTTGACTACCGGATGATAATTGCCCAGCACCATAGGGTCAATGAGGACCCCTTCAAACAGGGGTAAACCATTACCTCTTTTAGAAGTGATGGCACTACGTCCTCTATCAAAATGACATTTATCACCTCCTTGAACACACTGGGCCAGCCCCAGCCCCACCTCCCTGGCTAGCAGTTATCACGGATGATTGTCAAGGATACAGGTGAAAAATATTCTGGATCTGGCTCATGGACATCAAATGGCAGGGAATTTGACCTTTCCAATGAATGGACCTCTCTCTGTTTTGCAATACTGTTATTAGATAGGGAAAATAAAGGTTGCCTGTGGTGACCAGATGGTTGAATACTCAGAAGCAGCACTCCTAATCTCACATGGGTTTGTCCAGAGGTGGGGTGGGACTAGAATTCTCCAGGAATAACAAATTATTTCCAGACCATATTGGTAGCCCTCTGGAGGAAATTGCTAAATCAGCAGATAGATGCCATGGCATCCCTCCTGAATTCCCTCCCTAAAATTCACCCTCCAGGCTCTGTGCCCAAATCTCCAGAAACATGCCAAGCCAAAACTGATAGCCCTAACCACATTCCTCCCGCTATGGGGGCTAGCTGCCTTTTCCCCTTGTCCCTGAATGGTTTTTCCCCTGGCTTCCTACATTCACAAAACCTTCCAATCTGGATTGTCCCATTTATATTGCTCCCACCCACCTGAGATGAGTCACTACCATTCAGAAGAGGCGTGACTCACACATATTGCAGCAGAATGCTAGAACAAATTAATCCAAATGCCCTTCAGGACTGATCTGCAGCCAGTTATACCTAGCACATCCAGCGGTTGTTTGCACGGGCCACTGGTTTACTGCTGAATAACTACCTGGTGTAGCTGTGTAACTCCAGCAGGGTACATGAAGTTGCTTTTTACTGAGTTGGTCCTTTGGGCCACATATAGAAATGCACTAGCCTCACATGGGCTATTCCAAATGCTGTCAACAGATCCTTTAAAAACTGGGTTGGACCCGAGATCCTCTGTATCCAAAGCTTATGCTTCAATACAGAAAAATCTGTAGTTTAATATCCTACAGCTACTGAATAACTTGCAGTCAGTAGTCTGAACAATTTCCAGTAATTGTTCAAGTCTACCATTTGCACAGCTCTTGAACAGAGAGTTTATAGTGAACTTGTTATTTTCAAAGAAAGTCAAGTAAATGCTTTTTTAAAAAATCGACAATCTTTGATGTACATGTTGGAAGAGCTCTGCAGGAACTATGGTCACTAATTTGCACAGCCTGCCACCTAGTGGATGCACATTTCCAATTTTGTATCATTTTCTTAGATGTTTTGTGTGCTAGAGTTTAAGTGCAAGATCTGGACGCTCTTGTTACTTATTTGTTGTATTTATACCACACTTATTTTGTATTTATACCTCACTTTCCCCCACCACCACCAGTGGAAACCCAAATTGTTCTCACCTCCACTTTATCCTCACAACTACCCTGTGAGGTAGGTCAGGCTAAAAGGGTGACGGGCTCAAGAGCACCCCTACTTGCCAGGCAGAGGAGCAAAAAAGATGTAGTGATCCAAGAGCATTCTCAACAAAGATAGCATGACATTAAGAAGAAGAGAAGAAGAGTTTGGATTTATATCCCCCTTTCTCTCCTGTAGGAGACTCAAAGGGGCTTACAATCTCCTTGCCCTTCCCCCCTCACAACAAACACTCTGTGAGGTGGGTGGGGCTGAGAGAGCTCTGAAAAGCTGTGACTAGCCCAAGGTCACCCAGCTGGCATGTATGGGAGTGTACAGGCTAATCTGAATTCCCCAAATTCCCCAAAGCCTCCACAGCTCAGGCGGCAGAGTGGAGAATCAAACCCGGTTCCTCCAGATTAGATACACGAGCTCTTAACCTCCTACGCCACTGCTGCTCTAAGGTATTGTTGTCAATACCTTAGAACAGTGGTTTCTAATCTTTTTTCACTCACATACCCCTTGGCAACCTATTTCCATAAAACTGTAGCCCAATACTAGCAAGCCCATGATATAATTTTTTCTTGCACCCCCAAACACTCTGGCATGTGACGTACCCTGGGGATAAGCAAACTGGGAATCACTGCCCTAGGGATAAAGTGTCCTGTCCCTTTAAGAGATTTGGCAGCCTGGAAACATGTCATGAAAAATTTCCTCTAGGTTGCTGGAAGTATTAATTTAAAAAAAACAGATTTGGAATTAGATTAAATACTAATATTATGGTAACATTACTCCTGTGTGTATAAAATACCATCAAGTCACTGATGACTTACAGCAACCCAATGAATTAACTATCTCTCAAATGTCCTGTTGTTGACAGCCTTTCTCAGGTTTTGTAAACTGAGGCCCATGGTTTCCTTTACTGAGTCAATTCATCTCATATTGGGTCTTCCTCTTTTCCCACTGCCTTCAACTTTTCCAAGTGTTATTGTCTTTTCTAACGAGTCTTGTCTTCTCATTATGTGATGAAACTATAAAAGCCTCAGTTTAGTTATTTTATGTTGTAGGGAAGAGATCAGGCTTCATTCGATCTAGAACACACTGATGTGTCTTTTGGGGATCCACGATATCCGTGAACCTCTCCTACAACAACACCACATTTCAAAGGAATCAACTTTCTTTATTGTCCAACTTTCACACCCATGCGTAGTAATAGAGGTTGGGGAATACTATGGCATGAATTAACTTGATCTTTGGTCACCAGTGTTCTAGCTCCTTCATGGCTGACCTTCCCAGTCTCAATCTCCTCCTGAATTCTTGGCTGAAATCTCCCTTTTGGTTGATGATGAAGCCAACAAACAGAACATCTTTAACAAATTCAGTCTCTTCATCATTAACCTAAAAAGTTGTGTAATTCCCCAGTAGTCATTGTTGTTATTGTCTTGATGTTCAATTGTTAAGATAGAAGCACCAAACTTTCAGGGTATCTTTAGGTATATGATACCTAAATGATACCACCCATGTTTGGTGAAGTTATGGACCCTCAAAGGGGGATGGGGGCACCCCCTTTGGGAATCCATAGCTTTGGACTCCCTGGACCAAACTTCACAAAACCTGGGTGGTATCAGTAAGAGACTCTCCTGATAGTTCATCCCAGGTTTGGTGAAGTTTGGTTCAGGATGTCCAAAGTTATGGACCCTCAAAGATGTAACCTTCATCTTCTATTAGCTCCCATTGGAAACAATGGAGGATGGGGGCACCTCCTTTGGGAGTCCATAATTTTGGACCCCCTGAACCAAACCTCGCCAAACCCAGGTAATATCATCAGGAGAGTCCCCCAAACAATTCCTGAAAGTTTGGTGCTGCTAGCCCAAACAATGCGCCCCCTGCAGGCCAAAAACCGAAAAAGCACAAAAATGTTTTAAAAACCCACAAACGGAGGAGCGGAGCTTCGAACATGAAGGGGGGGGTTGTTCAAACCCGAGAACCCCCCCCCCCTTTACCTACGTCCATGACTGTAGCTTTTCATGATACACGCATTCTAGCTTTGCTATAAACACCAACTGATTTACTACTACTACTACCAGTAATAATCGTTGTCATCATCATCATTCCCTTATTAAAAGTCCATGTAGGCTGTTTGGAGGAAGGACTGAACAATAACGCAGTTCATACATAAGAGAATGACAATAACGTCCACTTTCCTAGTTTCGTTGCATTTGTTCCGAAGTTAACTCCAGCAAAAAGAGGGGGGAAAACTGGCGAGGGTGGAACCGACGCCTGGGGAAAAAAGGGCGGTTCGTAGAAATATATTAACTTCACAAGGGTGAAGCAACGCCTCTTTCTTTCCGAAGAAGCGTGTCCCGAGAGGCGACCCGTAGCGTCACGTGATCTCACCTGGGCTCAGGTGAGGGAGGGGCCCCGGACGCCGTTCACCTGGCTGGGCAGGTAATGCCAAGGCGGGGTCGGGGGGTCCATTTTCGGATGACGCGGTGACCGGACCCCGTGAGGCGTGGTGGAAGAGATTATTGCCCCCCAGCCCAGGGTTTCCCCCCCTATTTTGCTCAATTCTTTCCGTCTCCCTTAAAAGGGTTTAGGCCCCGCCCAGCTGTTCGTGGTGACCCCCCGTTTCCCCCCCTTCCTTTTTTGGGCTTGTTCCTTATGCTCGAGTTATATGCCCTGTTTCTTTCTTTCTCTTCCCTTCCTGGACTCAGTTTTTGGGAGTGGGACCTTAAAAGCGACTGGCTTTGTGTTGGGACTACTGAAGCTGTGGCATTGCTGTTCCCCCTAAAGAAGGACTGCAGGTAATCTGATTTTGCTGTTTTTTAACGGAAATGTCCCTTCCTCCCAAGTTCTACACATGCCTCCTTGGAGGTCCTGTTGCTCTTCTTCAGGCCTTGCTTCTAATGACGTCTGAGTAGGTCCTTCATGTTTGGTAGGATCTTGGAAAATTTATACTGCTGCCCCAGAAGTAGGTTTTAATCGCTGCTACGTATGCATCCCCTCTGGTCCCATGCTTTTTGATTTGGATGAGAGAAATACCTATTGATTCTTGTAGTGTTTACTCCTGAACATGATTAGTCAAAATTGCAGCTTCAGGGTACCCCTTAAGCAATATCTTTGTATTTGAAAGCTCTGCTCCATCATCTGTCCTGAAACATGTGTGTTTTAACACCAGTATCCTGTAGTCTCTGCCACTTTTCAGATCTACCCAATCCACATTTCTCCGTGGACACTTGCACTTACAGAGATACATGTTTTGTTTTGTTTTTCTACACTGGGGAAACCAGCTGGAGGAAATAGCAACATATTGCAGGGATGATTCAAAGCTCAAAATCTGTACGTTGCAGCTTCTAAGCCATGTTCTGGTTCTCTGAAGATATCCTAGAATACTAGCGTTTTCCTTAAAGAGGCAGAAGTGAAATTGCATCTCATTAATGAATTACTGCAAAATAACTCCCACACTTTAATTTCTACCTTTGTAGTCATTATAGCTGCTCTACTCATAGGCTTACACTGAAGAAAAGAATCTGCCTATTATCATGCTGGACTTTGTGGAAGATATGTTGATTAACGAGGAGATGATCTGCTAACATGTTTAGCATAAATCCTGTATTACATTGCTTGGACAGACCCTTATGCGTTCCTCCAGTTCTGTACTGGTTCTCTTGTTGACAAAGGCATAGTTGCCAAAATAACGTAGCAGTGATGTCTCTTTACAAGCAGTTGTTGCCAGTTAGTTGTAAGCTTCAGCTTTGGAGTAAAAAATGGTTTACACTCAATATTGAAGCAGACTTCTGTTGGCTGTAAGAATGGTTGACTGGGTAATACTGGGAATTACTGGACAGTACTGGGAATTACCTGGCCAGATGCGGGGGCTGGGAATCACCACTTGAGAATTTTTTAAATGTCACATAGGAGAGCTGGTTTGAGCTGAGTGATTTCAGACATGCATACAAACTGGATCTAGGAGTGAAATCTTGTTTGTTCAGTTTTATTGATCAGACTCATTGCCTGATTTGGTATGCTGGCTGTTGTTGTTTATTTCATTTCCTGTCTGCTTCTCTTGTTGAGACTCAAGGTGGATTTCACAGCATAATCCAATATAGTATGAAACATGCAATCGTGTAGGACTAAGATCTCAAAACACAGAAACAATTTTATATATGTGTGTGTTTGTGTGAGTAGATATATATATATCCTTCAAACATATATATACACACACACATATACATATACATATATACACATACATATATATATATACACACACACACATATATATACACATATATACATACATATATACATACGTACAAACACACACATATATATACATACATATACATGCATGCATGCATACATACACACACACACACACACACACACACACACACACACACACACACACACACACACATATCTCCTTCATACATAATTGATTAAGGGATAGAATGTACAACGATGAATCCCCAGCCAATTGGCATACAGGACTGCACACCCATTGGTGGGCAACATTCCATCCCGTCCCCACCTGCCTTCCGCTGACCCTGGAGCCGCCTCCCACTCCTCCCTGGAGCCACCTCCCACTCCAAACAACAAACCAGCACATTGGGGCAGCAGATGTTTGCGGCCCACTTCCCTGCTGAGCCCACCCCAAGCCTTACCATAGCACCCTCCCCCACCCCAAAAAGCAACCCCGTCCAGCACATCAGCACATTACCCCTCCCCCCTTCCCAAACAACAACAGAATGTACCTGACAATGATGACAGTCGCCAGCCTCAAGTAAGCAGCCGGGATAGGGTGGAGGCTGGTCTGGAGCTGCTCTTCTGGGAGGAAAGGGTCCCTTGCCCTCCATTCTTCCCTCCATGTCTGGAACCCATTTTATTTTAATTTAAAATGGGCTTTAGTGCTTGCAATAAAAATGGAATTAACAGAAGTAGAAAGCTGTGCAAAAAAGCAAGGTAACATACTGACAATAAACAACGTATATATGCTCACTTTTAAAAAGTGCCTTCCATACTTCAGCTGTTCCCTCAAGGCCCCTAATATTTGAGTCTAACTTTTTAATCTGCATTTTATTTCTCCTACGAAGCTCTACATTCTCATAATCCCTTTGCATTCTTCCAGATGTTCTCCTGTCTATATTTAATCATTGGGATACCGGAGTGCTCTTCTGAACTGCCCTTATGCAGCCATATCCCATAAACTAACTTTTCCAAGCAGTTCCCACTTTGCAGCTGTTTATACAGTATTACATGTTAAATTCTTATGCACTTTGCAACACACTTGTATGATTGGTGATGCTTCCTGTTTATGCATTTTATAATTTGGATCCACCAGTCAAGGCAACCAACTACCTATTACACTACAAAATTAAACAAATATAAATAGAAAATGATAGGTAAGCGGTAAACACTAATGTTATGTAGTCAGCCGAATGCTGTTCTGGACTGCATGGTGTCCACTAACTTGGGCCAGAATTCCTGAAAGGTTGCCTTCTCCTATTTGATCTGCATTGACAACTGAGTTGTAATTTCTCAGCTGCCCTCATAAGTTAACTGGGTGGCACCTTGGGGCAAAGCCTTTTCTATGGCCTCCCATTTATGAAATGTTTTCTTCCCCAGACAGGTTCATTTTATTTACTCGTGTGGTTTCAATATGGTCAGTATTTCTGTCCCTCAGAAGTGCTGTATCCGTCAAGACCCTTAATGGCTTGGTACAATAATTTTCCCTGTTCTTTAACTTGTCTTTATGTATGGCATGTTTTAAATTGCTGAGACAGCCAAAAGGGGTTAAGTAAACTAACTTTAAAATATATACAAACAAAAAACTTCAAAGTGAGTTACAGTCATGCATTAAGTACATTAAAATAATGACCAATCAGCCATACACACCATAAAAATTGCTCTACTAGACTTAAATTCCTTTACCAGTATGACAGATACGCTAATTCATACAGGGCAAGTCACCAAATGACACACAATCTGTTGGTCAAAGACTATGATAAAACAACAAAACACCAAAGGTGTTTTGGCTACTACCTTCCTCAAATGGTACAATATGTAGTGTCAAGTTAAAAGATTCTGATCAATACAAGAGACCGTTATATATATGAACAAACCTACTCATATATCAGAAGGTCTCTTCATGTTTAGTAGATACAGTAGATTTGCAATTGGAAGTAAACATTCTTACAGTCTGAATAAGCATGTGACCTAGAAGAAGAGTTGGGTTTTTAACCCTGCTTTTCCCTACCTTTAAGGAGTCACAACATAGCTTACAATCATGTTCTCTTCCTCTCTCCACAAGAGACACCTTGTGAAGTAGGTGGGGCTGAGAGAGTTCTGAGAGAACTGTGACTAACCTAAGGTCACCCCACAAGCTTTATATGTAGGTTTACCTGGTTTATCAGATTAGAGTCCACTACTCATGTAGGGGAGCGGGGTCTCAAACCCAGTTCTCCAGATTGAGTCTTTTAACCACTTTAACCACTTTTAACCACTACCATGCTGGCTCTAAATGTTGTAATTCCAAATTTCATCAAAATCAGTGAAAATAAGGAACCAGTCAGAAAATCACATATTAATTAATATATCTGTATATTTTCTTCCAATGAAGTATCTGGTAGGGGATTGCCTGGTTTTATGGCATTTATATTATTGTGATGGTGTACGGCTTACAATAAACTTCACTGCTACTACTATCTAGTAGGAACAAACCCCAAGTCTCCTTGAAGATAAGTCAAGAAATGGGATAAAAATGCTTGAAATTAACAGTATCCTAAATTAGCCTGGCAAACTGGTCGTAAGATCTTCTCTTGGTAGGAAATGTGGCAGATGGTACCATGCTTAACCAAACCCTGCCTGGCACAAAGGTGGAAGACTTCGAATCGGTGTTTTTGTTCCCAAATGGAACTGGTTTTCAAATCTTGACTTCATATGTGAAGCATCAGAGGATTTTTTTTTAACTGGAGATATCAAGGCCTAGAGATATCAAGGCTACACAAGCATAGGGAATTCTGACCAACAGTGTTTTACCAGGAGTTCAGGCTGCATGGTCTCCAGTCTGTCTTTCAAAGCCTGAGTGTGGACCAGCTACATTGAACAAGGGTAGAAGATTGAGCTGATGCCGAGGGCCACAAAGGTGTTAATCCCATGTTAACCCATGTCCAATCCCCCATTTGTAATAACTTTGCTCCTTGTTGTGGTTGTTGTTTTCTCTTCTCCCACTGCCCTTCCCATGTGCTGCTTCATTATGGATGAGCCTTCCACATAATTAATCCAGATTATAGGCAGAACTTCAGTGTTCTGTGGCTGCTTATCCGTCCCCTGAATAGCAAACACAAAAACATTTTGAAAACACATCAGAACGAAGTATGTAATGTAAGAAAATATATTTGCAAAAATTATACAGGTTGTGTATAATATTTCCTTGCAATGGAATTTGGACTGCCTCGGTACACAATGTTCAGGTATTTATTTCCTTAATTTTATTTGCCTTCAAGTGACAGCTGATTTATGACAGTCCCGTAGGGTTATCAAGGCAAGAAATGTTTAGAGGTGGTTTGCTATTGCCTGCTTCCGTGTCACGCTCCTGGCATTCCTTGAAGGTCCCCCGTCCGAATACTAGCCAGGGTTGGGGCTGAAAGTGTGTGACTGACCCAAGGTTACCCAGCAAGCTTCCCTGGAGTGAGCGGGGATTTGAATCTGGGTCTCCCAGATCCACCTTAACCACTACACCACACTGGCTTTCTTTGTTTATACTAATACCCACCTTTATCCCAGCGTAAGACCAGGAGTGACCCTTCGTTTCCCTTTTCATCCTAAACAATAGGTTAAGCTCAGTGGTAGGATTCAAAAATTTTAGTAACTGGTTCCCATGGTGGTGGGATTCAAACAGTGGCGTAGCACCAATGGGGCTGGGTGGGGCACGACATGGCCGTGACCGGGCATTCCGGGGGCGGGGCATTGCTGGGCGGGGCTGTGGCAAAGACGCAGCTGCTGCGCCGGTCCTTGGGCGGGAAACGAATGCACGCAGGCGCAGGCTGCCACGCACGCTGGTGCACCTCCTGCTAGACTGCTTCAAGTTCTGCGCGCTACTTCTGAGGAGTGGAGGAGGGGCGTAACTAAGGCAAAAATCACATGGCAAAATCACCAATTAGTAACCCCCTCTCGGCACACACAAATAATTAGTAACCTACTCTCGGGAACCTGTGAGAACCTGCTGGATCCCACCTCTGGTTAAGCTGCAAGGATACAACTGGCCCAGAGACACCTGGTAAGGTTCCAAGGCAGAGGGAGAATTCAAGTCAAACACTCAGATCCTGGTCCTACACTCTCGCTACTGTACCACACTGGCTCTCTGAATGGCTTGTTTTGCATTTTTCATACAGCTTGTATGTAAGGTTTTCTTGCAATGCAGTTTGGACTACCTCAGTACCGAATGTTTAGATATGCAATTTCCCAGTGGAAAGGGTCGGAAAATACAGCTTGTTGCTGGTAAATAAGGACAGTTGGAACATCTGCCACATGTTAGAAGAGTTTTTTCTCTTCTTTTTCTCTTCCTTTTCTCTGTCACCTTTACACACAACCCTTGACATGTGGACCAGGCTGTAGAATAGCAGGTCACCTGCAGTTGCTTATCCACCCAAGGGATGGAGGCAAGACAGTGGTACTGGGGTTCACATTACTTCTTGTATGTTTGGTCAGGTACAACTTCTGCCTCTGGCCCCTGAAGAAATGAGCTGTGACTCACGAAAGTTCACACCTTGCCAGAAAGTTTGTTGGTCTTTTAAGGTGCTGCTAAACTGTTGTGCTTTTCTAGCGTCCCCTTTGTTTGCTTTGTCATGCAGACATCTTTGTGGGTAGATGTTGCAGGCCTGTTGACATTTGGGCTAAAAATGTTGCCTACCCCTGTCCTGCAGAAAAGAGTGTATTCTTCTTTTATAGAAAATGAATTTGAATGGAAAGAGAAACCCTCCAGGAAATGACCTCTGGAGGAACAAAAATAACTGTTCCATGAGGCAGCCATCTTTGGCAGCAGACTGTGTGTCGTTAAAGGTGGCTGATCGGGAATGGTAAATCTGGTCCAGGGGTTATGAGATACTAGGATGTTTCCTTGCAAAAAAAACTGCTCATGGGTGTCTGTGTCATCTATTTCTCTGAGGCTTGCATAAGAAACATTTTAGTGGGACAGAGACTACTGGTTTTGTTTTTTGTTTTGTTTTTGTTGTTTGCTTTAGGCAAAGAATGTCAGTGTGTGTGTTTGTGTGCATGGAAGAACACTGACTGGTTTTTCCCCCCTGTGGTTTACAAAAGCAAATTTTGGATTTGTGAGTGGAGCAGTGGGCTCCCCCCCTAACTTTTCAGTGAGCCCCAATGTGATTTCCTTTCTGCCTCCAGGCATTAAGGAACATATCTTTTTTACTGGTTGTTGTGGGTTTTCCGGGCTGTGGTCTGGTAGATCTTGTTCCTAACGTTTTGCCTGCATCTGTGGCTGGCATCTTCAGAGGTGTATCACAGAGAGAAGTCTGTTACACGCTGTGTCCAGTTCCAAATTCTTGACTTCACAGTTACAAAGCCACATGGGACACACAATGCATTATGTTAAAGACTCAGCCCACTTCAAAGAAAAAATTAGCAATCTCCATCTCAACCCAAGCGACAGACTTATCAGCTTCAGTGTTGTCTCACTATTCACCTAAGTTCCAGTGAAAGACACACTCTCACTCATCGACCAGATTTTTCCAAATGACACTGGACACAGTGTGTAACAGACTTCTCTCTGTGATACACCTCTGAAGAGGCCAGCCACAGATGCAGGCGAAATGTTAGGATTCGGAACAAGATCTACCAGACCACGGCCACACAGCCTGGAAAACCCACAACAACCAGTTGAATCTGGCCGTGAAAGCCTTCAACAATACCTTTTTTTACCTTACTGGAGCAATGCTTGCATCTTTTTAAAAATGAAACTAGCAGGCTATCTTTCAGGCAAATCTTCCTAAATTTATGTACTTGAGGACAGAGTTTTTCCAAAAGAAGGCCTGAAAAGGTAGGCTGGATGCTTTTACAATTTTGATGCTAACAAAAAAAAATCCCAACTTAAATCTATTTATGTTGTGTATACCTCACCTTTATCCCCAATGCAGCTTACATCATTTTCCTGTGGTCCATTTTATCTTTGCAACAACCCTGTTCAATAGGCTGGCGAAGGCCGAGATGCAAGTTTCCACAGTAGACTGGGGATTCAAACCTAGGTCTCTTGGATGCTAGTCTGACACTCTAACCACTAAAAGCCTGCCTCTTGAAGGTCTTTAAGGGGGATATGTTTCATTTCTCCGTTCCTGTGGTTGCTGTCCACTTAGCATCTGAGGCTGCCCATACCTACTGTATCTGTGACATTCTTATTGCTGATGCTGACTTCTTATGATAACCTGATCACCTGGGATAGGGTTGGGTTGCTTTGGCTCTAGAACCTGGAAAACAAAGTGTAGTGTTTCCTCTTGACTACATACAGTTATTTTTTGTCAGAGTGACTGGGTTAATCGGCTGCAAAATCACAAAAAAAAGTGGGGAGTTATATTAAAGTGTTATATTAAAAATGGAGCACAGTTTGCTACAAGTACTGGCGCATGAGTAAAAATGACCAATTTTTACTCATGCGCCAGTAGGAGCCAAATAGGAGGCCAATTCCCCTTCTCTTTGCATATGTTTTTATAGAAGATGCTTCCTGAATAGAAGGGGACATGTTCAGAATAGAGCGCTTCCATCCCATTCCACATATCAGGAAAACTTAGAATTTCCGAATAAAATTGATTCAGGACAGGCAAAAGAAAGTGCTTCCTGATACCCACCACATTTTGCAGCAGCAAATTCCATATTGTGTGAATAGTCACAAGCCAAACTCCTTTGAAAGTTATTAAGCGTGAGCATTGGAGCGAGTAGAAATTAGGGTTGCCAACTCTGGGCTGGGAAATTCCTGGAGATTTTGGGATGGAGCCTGGGGAAGGTGGAGTTTGGTAAGGGGGGGATTTTTAGCATTGCCACCCTGCAAAGCTTCCATTTCCTCCAGGGGCACTTGTATCTGTAGTCTGGGGATCAGTTGGATTCCTGAGGAACTCCAGGGCTGACCTGTAGATTGGCAAGTGGGTACAGAGATGCCATTTTCAAATCTTCCCTCTTGCTTGTAGTCATGCATTGCCCTCCTTGTCCAGTTTACAATGTGGCCACTTTTCTTTGAAATGGGCCTGTAAAGAAAAGCTGGGTGGCCTCTGACACCCCCCTTAAGCTGATGGGTTATACATTTCTCCTCATAGGAGCTTAGTATCCTGTTGGTAATGCATTGCCAGGATCAAACAAGATGACATTCTTTCTAGGTGAGTATATATGTTTACATTGTAAGCCTGTCGGGCCTGATTCTGTTTGAAGCTGTGATGGGTGGGAATTTAAGCCTTCCTCCACATGCCACTTTTCCAACCTAAGACTGGCCCAGGGAGCTGCTATTTGCCCTGTTATAGCAAACATATCTCTATTGTGCAGCATCATCTAATAGGACCATCATTTGCATCTTTGATGGTGGGATCTTCCCATTTCTGTAGCTCCAAATGAATTGCTAACAGAAAAACTGCCCAATAGTAAGGGGTTGGGTTCCACCCCCCTCCCACTATTTTCTGCTTTAAATGTGGCATTTGCATGTTCTTTACCTCATGTCTAACAATGCCTTGGAATTCCTTGCTCACAGGTATAAGACTCACTATTCCTTTATTATTATTTCTTTGCAAGGACAGGATCTTCTCAAATGGATATGATGGATCCTTAGAACCTAGTTTCATCCCAGAGGAGGCAAGGCTAAAGGTAAATGATTTGAAACAGAAGAATACATCTGGAAGTAGCAACCCAGAGTAGTTTAGTTAATCCTAGAAAGAAAATGGTGTTCACAATAATTCTTGCCCCTTGGCCTAAATCTAGTTCTGCATTCTAAGCCTAGACTAGTTGAATCTTGATAATCAGTTGTGCCTTGATCACAGTGGTCGAAGGCTTCAGTAGGCTGGGCCCCAAAAAATGTTCTGCACGTACACAAGGGCTTTCTTGGCCTCATGCCCACAGATTTTTATGAAAATACTCTGATGCATTTTGGAAGTCTTCAATAGCTATTTTATAGATTTCAATCACTATTTTATAGATTCAATAGCTATTTTATAGATTCAATAGCTATTTTATAAGGCTTTGCTTTGAAGCTAGTGGGATGGTTTGCTTTTTTAAGCTGCCTCTCCACTTCTCCTCTCTATAGTGTTAATCCAAGAATCCCCAACCTTTTTGAGCCTGTGGGCACATTTGGAATTTTCACACAGCATGGTGAGTGCCGCAGCAAAATGGCTACCATGGGAGGTGGAGCCTGGCACAAAATAATTGCCACAGTTTAACTTCAGTAACACAGTGAAGATCCATGCGCTATGGTGGAAGCTGCTGCCAAAGCAACCTTTTAAAAAAATGCACAGCCAATCAGAAGCCTTGCTAGGCAAAAGCCTTGCCAGGCCCCACCCACTTCCTAAAAACACTTAGAAGGCACCAGAAAAGATGTCAGTGGGTGCCAGGGCACCTTTGAGCACCTTGCTGAAGACCCCCATATTAACCATACTCATGTCCGCCTACTCTTGTTTTAGGTCCCTGTACCTCTCTAATCCTCAGACTATCCTCTGTTTGACTTTCACACAGTTCCCATAGGGCAGCAGAAAGGACACTGAGGGGGAGAGAGCTTAGACTGTAGGGAAAATTGATCAAGGAAGAGGATGCTGGATGTTTGATCTTTCTTTTCTGGTGGAAGTTGTTGGTCAAGCTTCCTGAGTTTGATGTGGAATCTTTCCTGTCAACAGGGAATCTGAAGGGCGGCAAGTCATGCTTGGCAGAAGAACCGGGTATCCTCACAGCCCAGCCTACATCTACCAACCCCCTCAAGATGGTGTGCCCCAAAGGTTCGAGTCGCCGACAACCAATGACATCAGTCTTGAGGTGTTCTGTGGCTCCACGCCGGAGTACAAGCAGAATCGCAGGCCAGTACGGGACAGGCGAGCTTACAAGGCAGATCCCAGTGACTCAAATGGGAGAGAAGGAGAAAATGCCAGTTTTATCTCCAGCGCTGCAGAGGCTTCCCCACCCCCTTGTTGCCCCAATCTATCTCGGGCCTGGAGCACTTACAGAACCATTTTCTGCTATATTGTGACTTGTGGGAGCTGCTTTAAGGACTGCCGAGCCAGCATTCCATACCCTTACAACGAGAATTTGATGGATGATGGAAAGCCCCGGGAGACCAATGGGTGTTTGCCAAACAGTCCTGCCAATAGTAACCCTGCTGAAAAGAACGGGAGCCAAACCAAAAAGAGCACCGTGAAGAGCAGCTTCAGCTACCCCGACGTAAAACTGAAAGGGATCCCAGTCTTCCCAAACCGGAGCCCTGGCTCCCGCGCAGACTCGGATTCCTGTTACAAGGAGCCTCTGCCAGATAAGACCTCCAATAACAGCATAGAGAAGCAACCTCTGCCCAGCAGCCATCGAAGCTCAGAGGAATATTATTCCTTCCATGAGTCAGATTTTGAATTCAGCGAGCTGAGCTCAATGTCCAGCCGGGAGATTGATGTCCTCATCTTTAGGAAACTGACGGAGCTGTTCAGTGTCCATCAGATCGACGAGCTAGCCAAATGCACTTCAGACACCGTCTTCCTGGAGAAAACCAACAAGATCTCTGACCTCATCAACAGCATCACTCAGGACTACCACCTCGATGAACAGGATGCTGAATGCAGGCTGGTCCGGGGGATCATACGCATCAGCACGCGCAAGAGCAGGGTCCGGCCCCGTATTTCAGTCCCCACCCTCCCAAGCCCGGAGGAGACCACAATGCGCTGCAATCCACCTGATAGCGGCAACGAGACAATGGTGGCGTCAGTGCTCTCAAGTGAAGAAGGTATATGTGGAGCAAAAAGGGGGAGCCAAAATGACTGGGTGGTAGGGAGAACCTTTCCTCCAAAGAAATCTAAAAGGTCTGGGTCTTGTTATTTAAGGGGAGTTGTAATAAAGGGTTATCAAAGAGGTGCTGTAAAAGGGCTTTATCTCTCTTTGATAATGCTAAAACTCTGCAGAATGCTCGGTTTTTTAAAAAAAAAACATTCTGAGGTTTTTTTATCAAATCAGAGAAAAGAAAATACTTTGCATAGTGTGTAATTTAACACCTGACATTCATCAGTCCAAGTTGTGGTAGCCGCTAGCTTAGTTTTGTTTAAAAAAATCAGACCAATGAATGAATGAATAACCCTAATAGAACTTAGAGGACAGTCAACAAAAGTACAAATGTGAGGCCAAGAGAATGAAGGACTATGCTTTATTTTATTTATATTCCACGTTTCCTTGTGCTACAATCTGCTTACAAATTACAATTAACAAGAGGAACATTCCTCCGCAAGTATCGGGCATGACTCCTGAATAGTGGTGTAGCTCTGAATATCTGTTCCTGGGGACAAACAGTAAGGGTGGCCTGTTGCCTTCAATCCCGTGCTTGTGGATTACCTAGGAGCATCTGGCCAGCTGTTGTGGGAGGGGAACATAATGGTCCTTGAGGAACCTTTCCTCCAATGTAGCAGGGTTGTTCTTTAATTCTTATTAGATGGGTGGAAGAGGGATCCAAATAGTATGTGTCCTTCCCATCCCAGTTGAGGCAAAGTGTGCAGGCAAGATTGAGGGAGCTGTCTCCTTTCAAGAAACTTGTCTTTTCACAAGACTGTCTCACTTGCCTCCTTCATGTGCGGGAAAGAACCTTGCAAGTGCTTGAAAATAGGATTGTCTTGGTTCATCCAAGAAATCACAAGACTTGAACTGACAGGGAAGCCACCTTTTCTCTGCCCCACAAACTTCAGTGCTTGGTTACTGCAAGCCTAAATTAAATCCTAACCCCTAAAATAGATTGTCATAACCATCACAATTTAAAGCCAACAAAATCCAGCTCCTTCTCCCATGAGATCCTTGCAGTTTTATATCCCATTAAAAAGCCCTGGCAAGTTAAGTGACTTTGCAGCACCTCCTAAACATTTCTGAAGGGTGTTCCCCATTCACCTCCTCAGCTAGACAGTTTTGCAAGGTGGGAGGCAGCCTATTGGCAGACTGCCAGTTGGTGGCATCCTGTGAAGACCATAGTTGGTGCACAAGAGTATATGACAAGTTGAAACAAGGCCAGAGGAGAGTGGCCAAAATGCTAAAAGGTCTGCATTCCGTGCCCTATGAGGAGTGGCTTAGGGAGCTAGGTATGTTTAGCCTGGAAAAGAAAAGATGATAGCCATGTTTAAATATTTGAAGGGATGTTATGTTGAAAGATAGAGCAAGCTTGTTTTCTTCTGCTCCAGAGGCTAGGCCAAGAGTAATGGACTCAAGGTATAGGAAAAGAGATTCCACTTAAACATTAGGAGAAACCTCCTGACAGTAAGGACTGTCCGGCAGTGGAATACACTGTCTCAGAGTGTGGTAGAGTCTCCTTCTTTGGAGGTTTTTAAAACAGAGGCTTGATGGTCATCTATCAGATGTGCTTTGATTGTATATTCTGCATGGCTGGGGGTTGGACTTGTTGGTCCTTGTGGTCTCTTCCAATTCTATGACAGGGGACTGTCCTTTAGATGTGCAGTCCATAGGCTGTAAAAGTTATAACCAACACTGTGAATCGGATGTGGAAACAAACTAGCAGCTGGTGTAGTTGCTTTAAGATAGGTAAGGTTGGGTGGTCCTCGACAATAATGGGCTACTGCATTCAGAACCAGCTTAAGCTTCTGGGTTGTCTTCAAAGTCAAGAACAAAGAACCAAAGGTCTGAAATTGTTAATGATTACAAAAATTCAAGTGTGTATCATAATATAGCCATAAGTCAAAATGGCAACAGTTAGAAGCAGTGTCAAAAGATGTACCAACCAAATATAACAAATAACAATTTCAATAGAGATATTGTGTACAATTTCAATATGGCAGTTCTGTAAAACAGTTTACAAGCTGGAGAAGAGCATACAACCGGGAAGGATGAAGGCCAAGTTCCTGTTCCAGTATGTGAATCTTCGTCAATCATAAACACCCTTGCACTGGTTAATTTGGAAGTCAGAAAATCAAAAACAATTTTATAACATGTAGCACTTGTTGCCCAATATGCTACTTAGCATGGGAGGATCTAACTAATTAACTGACTAGTGTAATATAACTTTAAAAGACAATTATTATGGCTCCTACCCAAAGGGGGTCTGTCTGTGTAGCTGTTTTAACACTGGTAAGATTGGGTGGTCCTTGACAATAACGGGCTACTACGTTCTGAACCAGCATAAGCGTTTGGATTGTCTTCAAGGTCAGCCCAGTGTAGAGCACAATACAGTAGTCCGGTGGTGAGGTTACAGAAGTAAGGATCAACATGGTCAGATCTGTTGAGTCTAAGGAAAGTAAGAGTTTATGAACCAGGTTCCAGAGATAAAAGGCATTATTGACCACTAAAGCAGCTTTCTTTTCAAACAGGGTTGAATCCATGATCCACCCCAACCTCTTAACTTGCTCTGCAAAGGGTAGCTGTGCTCCAGGTGATCTAATCCCTCTAAAAGATCCCACATCATCATTGCAGAAAAGCAAATGGATTTTGTACTGCTAGGCCTCCTTTATTGTTGAACACTTTAGCAATGTGGGCTTCAAGCCTTTTATGGCAGCTGGAAGGATTTACTAGGTTTTTTTAAAAGGTATCAGACTAAGCAATGGCCTGTCTGTAGCAAATTTGTAGCAAAGTACCTGCTTTGCATACGAAAGGTTCTAGTTTAAATACCTAGTACACAGGTGTCTAACTCACGGCCCTCCAGATGTTATGGACTACAGTTCCCATCATATGCTGGCAGGGGATGATGGGAACTGTAGTCCATAACATCTGGAGGGCCGTGAGTTTGACACCTATGACCTAGTAGAACCAGTGAAACAGACTGCATGACTATGCTGAGCTGTTGGAGCATTGGATTAGGATTTGGGAGACCTATACTCACTGGAAACTCACTGGGTGACCTTGGGTTATTCACCCAACTCAGCCTAGCCTACCTCACAGGTTTGTTGTGATGCTAAAATAGGGCATGGAGAGCCAAATAGGCCTCCCCAACCTCCTTAAAGGAAGGACAGTATAAAAACATGCTAGACAGCAGCTTAGTGGGAAATATGTGCCCTAAAACCTTTAGTAGGAACTCTGGATGGAAAGTGGTCCTTCAAGAAGATCTGTCATTTTGCCTTCCCCCCACCCACCCACCCACACACTTAAAGTATTATATTTCTAAGAATCTCTTGTCCATTAGCAGAACAGCAGAAGAGAAATAATTAAATTTAGAAACGATGTCAGCAGTCAAAAAAACCACAATTATCCTACCCCCATATGTTTAAGACATCAGTGAGCAGGTAAATGGATTCATAAAACATGTATCCGATGAGTTTGATTTGCTAGTGAGGTTTGTAAAAGGGATATGAACAAAATAAGTTTTTCTTGCTGTTGGTCACCCTCTGCTGTCTAAAAGCAGCACAGAGTTACTAAACCCCAGGTCTGGCTTGCAGATATCCCAGAATTACAACTGATATCCAGTCAACAACCATCAGTTCTCTTGGAGAAAATGGCTGCTTTGGAGACTGAACTCTATATCATTAGACCACTCTTCCTAGGCTCCACACATGCACACATCACCCCCCCCCCCAAAAAAAAATCTTTAGTGATTTCCCATTTTGGAATTGGTGACCCTAAGGCAGGGGCACAAAGTTGGGTATTCAACTTGTAGATCATTTCCTAGTGTAGAAATCTCAGTGGACCTAGACCACCAACCACAATGTAGTGGTGTTAAGGTGATCAGCTGGGATTTGGATGATCCAGATTTGAATCCTTGCTTTGCTATGCCGGTTTGCCAAGTGATGCCGGCCAGTTCAGCCTAACTTAATTCACAAGGGTGCCTCTGAGGATGCAACAGGGGAGGGCAAAGTTCCTTATTTTTTTTAGCACCTTGGGGAACAAAAAGGAGAATAACAATGTGATTTATAGAATTAAGATGAAGATTAAATAAAGTGCTGTACAGTAGAAATCGAAGATCTGTGAGCTCCACCACAATATTGTATATCTTTGAAAGCCAAGCAAACAGACACACTCAGCAGGGACACAGTTTCTATGGTAGAAGCCTAGCAAATTAGATCTTGAAGCCAAAAAAATCAATAGGTAAATGATCCTTCAAACCAGACCCTTGGGTCATTTTCCTGAAGCATGCTTTTTAATGGCGAACTTAGTGGCTGGTCTTCGGTTTGAACTCTAGAGAACTGGGAATCTCACTAGGTATATCTAACATTTTTCTCAGGTTCCCATTTTAAAAACAACGTGAAATCTCATGATAAAATAAAAATGTGCATTTATTTAAGATATTATTCTTCTCTCAACCAAGCACTTCTTAGAGAGCAGTGTACAAATATAAATCCAGACTTCAAAGGGAACAGTAATATATAAATCCATAACATAATCTGGCAGTGAGGGAGTAAGCAAGGAAATAAAATTAGGTTTAGCACATTGCATAAAGTATAAATAGAGTGGGGGGAGAGGAGTTATGTTATGACAGATCTAGATCCATCAGGAAGTTAAATCCTTATACCTTTAAAAACCCTCACAAATATATACAAGATACGTGCAAGGACCAAATCCAGGTAAAATTAGTCTTTAAATTGTTTCTGATCTTTTTGCCTATTTGGCACACAGGCCAAAGATTGCAAAGGGCTTAGAAGTGTAAAGATCTGTGGTATGAAATCTTTTCTTATTCCCCAGCCCAAGCAAGACAGAGAAAATACTAACCATGGTTTCAGCTAGTTGTTCTATTGAAAATGTAGGGGGGAAATTCCATCAGTGGCTCACAACATAAGAAAGCATTGACTGCACATTAATGAACATAGCTTGAAATCTTCCAGAGTTCCCACACGTACATACTGTACCTTGAGTCTCTCCCTGCTTTATCATCCTGGAGTTTTTGAAGCATCTGCTTCAGCTAGTTTTACACCCTTCATTCAGATAGGTTATGCTGCATACTGACTTGATGCCTGGGTCTCCTTCCTTGGTGGATATGGGCAGACCTCTTCTTCCAGACTGTCATGTTGCCATCTGAACACATGATGGTCTTTGCCACTAACACTCTGACAAAGTAAGAAGATATAACTTGTCCAGCTAGCTAAATGAGTTCAATTCATCTGGATACCATCAGACAATCTATATCCACTTGGAGGTGAGCGGTCATCACAAACCAGAGAGAAAGAGAGTAGTCTGGATTTATAATCTGTGCTTCTTTTATATATGTCTCAGCAAGGAAAGCTTGCGGAAGCCCTTGGGTGCTGTCTTGCGCCACAGCAATCCATGCATAAGTATTCCTTTCCTAGACAACTTACTAGACAAGGAAAATAGCCTCTGGAAAGCATTATTTTAAGCAGCTGGATCCAGTAACTGAGGACTAGGAAGTCCAGAGAACTTTGCGCTGAAGCCCTCAGCTTGGTCATTTACTTGCTGCCCACATTTCTGTAGCTCATCCTCTGTTTTCCATCTGCAAAATGGGAAGTAAGCATTATTCTTAGAATAGTTGTGGTCATGAATGTGGGGGGAGTGAGTTCCATGAAAGGTGGGAGATCTTGACCTCTTTAAATGACCTTCAGCTGTATTGTTGATCTGTGTCTTGGATCCTGTTGAATACTGCTGACAGAACGTGATTTCTCTGCCTCCTCTCCCCCCTTCCCCCCTGCAACTCGAAATGTTTCCTAAAATGTTGTCCTTGGGGGATAGGGGACTCCCCCCCCCCCCAAGCAGTCTGAGGGAAAAGTTGGAGGATTTCAGGGGGAAACAGGTAGAAATCACATATCTTGTGCACACATATTTGCTTGATGAGATTCAACACATTATATCTGTCTCTCCACTTGAGCAGCAGAGGCTTTTCTGGTGAACCAGATATGCTTCTGCACTCCTACATTTCTGCTCCGTGACCTTGGTCTAGTCACAGTTCTTTGGAACTCTCTCAGCCCCATCTACCTCACGAGGTGTCTGTTGTGGGGAGAGGAAGGGAAAGGAGCTTGTAAGCCAACTTGAGTCTTCTTACAGGACAAAAAAGTGGGATATAAATCCAAATTCTTCTTCTTTCATGTAGCATACGCATTTCTCTTTCGCCACCTTGTTCTTGCAGCAATCTTGTGAGGTTAGTTAGTTTGACGGGCTCAGGGTCACTTGGTGTACTTCACAGCTGAATGGGGATGTGAACCTGAGTCTTCCAGGCCCTTGTCTGGGATTCCAACCACTATACTATGTTGGCCTAAAGTCCTGGACACATAAGAGTTGGTATAGCTGTGACATGTTACTTACAAGCAAATCAGACTTGGCCACCAAATGTGTGTCACCAACATGAGGTGCAGCCAACCTGTGCCCATGAAAATGTAATGTGTGAAGCATCCCCAAGTATACATCTCTTCAAATCTTTTTATTGTCTGCCTTCCAGATATGTCTGTTCAGATTTCTCAAGAAACCACAGCAGATGTGAAAGCCAGGGTCATGAGGCATGAGATGTACAGCACACCAGGTAACGACGCATTAATCTTTTGGTCTCTTTCCTTTTATTTGTTAAGAAAAATGTCTGCTGAAATCCTGAATGCCCCCTTCTGCCCCTCCAAGATATATAGATTATTCCCTGAAGGGCCATATGGTCCCTGTTTTAATTAGACCAGTAATAAATATTTTATCATAGATGGGCTGGTTGTCCATTCTGTTCATTTTTACTTAAGTTTTGGATTGGAATAATAAAATATCCAACAATTTATAGACTTTACAGAATAGGACTTTTCTACTTCCTTCTGCAATCCACTGAGCTTCCCTCCTTACAGACCCCAAAGTTTGTTGAAAATATGTCAGGAGTCCAGGCTTATGAGCCCCCAAATGTAGAAAAAATGCAGGCTCATAAAAATGGACCTCCTGAGCCAATTTCTGTCTTGAAAAACAGTCCTTCCATTGACATAACATTGAACTATGTCAGAACTGGGAATCAAGGAGATACATTTTTCCCATCAAAAGAAAACTATTGGGAAATCTTTGCAGGGCTCTTGAGGGGGTGGGGTTGCAGCATAGCTGCTAATGACTCTCTTCACAAGAACTCCCAAGGTTGGTAGAGTTTGGTCAGCGGGGTCCAAATGGATGGGGCCCCATTTTAGCCTCCCCTAGAAACAATACTGAATGGATGGGGCACACTCTTTGGGCCCTATAAAATTGGACCCCCGACCCAATATTCCAAAATGTGGGGTTCTTCTAAGGATAGTCACCTGAATATTGCTGCAAATTTGATTCCTCTACCTCAAAACACAGCCTCCTCAGACCCTTGCAAAGTTTCCCTTAGGGCCGTGGTGGCGAACCTTTGGCACTCCAGATGTTATGGACTACAATTCCCATCAGCCCCTGCCAGCATGGCCAATTGGCCATGCTGGCAGGAGGCTGTCATAATTGTAGTCTCTATCTATCTGGAGTGCAAAATTCTCTACTACTATAGAGTATAAAATGGACCTGTTCCTTATGGTAATATGTCAGTCTCTTCAAAGCTGCATTTTTAAAATCCTTTGCCATTGATGGTGATAGAAAAGTGCAGGATTGGAGGGACAACTTCGGAGACAGTTGAGAACAATCATTTTTAAACAGTTTTTCTGTGGTGTGTTCCCAGGTGTCCCTAGAGAATGGTTTAATTAATTTTAAGGACGTTTGGCTACTTGTCTTTAACTCCCTTCTGTTTCACTTGGATTTGTAATACCTTCCCTCCCTGATCAGTTTTCTAGCTAGGAAAGCTGCCAAAGTTGATGACATACACAAGGTTTCATAATGTATTCTTTTTCTGCTAGCCGCAGAGAGAGGCAAAGAGCTAAGCAAGGTACTGAAGCTCTGACCACTAACCCTCCTCCTCCATACTCTGCTGCCTTCGGAGATCTCACTAGGCATTGCCTGTGTGCTTCCATGCTTTGTTTGCACAATCTGAAGGTCTAGAAACTTGCTCTTGGCTTTTTTAATTCTGAGACTGCTGAATTCTGGGCACAAAGTTGGTTTCTTCTCCAGCTGGATAGGCACCTAGAGGCTCTAAAAGAGGGCATGGCTGTGACTGTTGATCCTGACACACACCAGCCAGAATAGAATGAGAATCTCTGGCTTTAGCGGCTCTTGTTTTGAAAAGATGGGCTGTAGTCCTCACAATTGTAGACTTTTGAGAGGGCTACAGTGTTTGTGTTGGATAATAAATGGATGTCTCAAAACTGTACCCCTCCTGACAGGTAATTTTTCCTCCCATCTCACCTTGAAAAGATGCCAATGTTTGCCTCCTTCATTTGGGTTTTTTCCAATGAGGACTCCAGTTTTAGAGCTCAAGTGACTATCACAAGGCCTGCCTGCCTTCCTGCCTTAAGCACACTTAACTATAATGATTTTAATGAGCCTCTAGTTTAGCTGGTAGTGAAGCTACATTCTCTCAGCTTGATGCAAGAATGTCTGGGTGCAGTTCTTTGGTCTTATGCGGGATCTCAGATAAGTTATAAACAGGGCTGTGTGCTTTCTGCGGCCCCACAATTGCATTGAAAGAGACAGGATTTTTTTCTAGCCATAATTGATGTGGTGGAATTTTAAGAGGATGGAATAAGATATCTGCCCTTGAGGTGGGAGTTCAGGAGCATCTTTGAATGCATAAGGTGCTGCGTTCAGTCCCAGTACCTACCAGTTAAAAGGTCTTGCATAGTGGGCGCTGAGATGCCCAGTACCTTTGAGAGGCTACTTCCCATTGGAAGAGACAGTACAAATCTAAACAGATCTGTGATTTGACTTAGTAAAAGCAACTTGGTATGATTATGTAAAACTGAGGAAATTAGACAAAGTAGATGCACATCAAAAATCATAATTCAGTTTCCAAAGTTGTCAATCTGCCCAGGATTTGAGTTCTTGGGCGCATTTCATGTAAAGCCCTGGTTATACTATAGTAGTCCAGCTTGGCTTAAAGTATAAACTTTTCCTGGCTTTTATTGTGCGTCCTGTATTCACATTATTCAATATTTGTTCTCTCTCTCTCTATCTCTCCAAGGGTCTCCATTGAGCAGAGGGTCCTCTTTTCAGGACACAGAGACGGATTCTTCAGGGGCTCCTCTACTTAAATGTATTGCTGGGAGAATGGACATTGGAAGCATGCATACAGCCAGGCCCAGTGCCTTGCCTGCCACGAGCTCTCCGTTTTGTAAATGACTTGTATACTGCCACTTTATTTTGTTTGTATTTGATCTTAAAAGCCCATTTACCTCTTAAGAGAGCCTTGCATGCGGGTGGTGGAGATGTACCATAGAAGCAATATGACAGGAAGAGGAATCTGGCAGTTGGCTGTGCCTTCTGAGTAATGCCCTGATCCTGTTGCAGCTTTCCAAGTTCAATTCTGCTTTAAACGTGCCTTCAGATGACCAGCTGGTTACTTTCTGGATCATTTTCTCTGCTCTTTCAGAAGTAGACTGTATTGGAACAATGGGTTTTTCTGCACAGGTCCAATTGTTCAAAGGTGTGTTTCTTTTTAAGAGCTGAAGACCCATGTTGTGGGACCTCCATGCAGCTTGTAATGGCCAGCTTGATGATGGTTGGTGACTGATGATTTGTATCCATGTTTCTTTGGACACTGCTTGCCAAGGGTGCTTTACCTGTGCATTGGGATGGACTGCATTTAGAGAGCAAGTAGTGGCAAGTTAGACTTCAAGCCACATCTAAGCTTTGGCCTCTTTCCATGAAGCTGCTAACTGAAAGAACCCAAAATCAAGGTTTGTCTTCATGGAACCCTTTGGCCCCTTTGTATGACTACAATTCCCAGGATTCCTTCACCAGAAGCCATGATGATTAAGGTAGCTGGAAATTAGTTAAAAAGTATAGCACAGGTATGCTAGAAAAACTCCTGAATTATGGAGATCAAATACACCTCTTTAGAGCTGTCTCAGAATTTTGTGACTTCTACTTTAAGGCCAAATCAGGTGAGATGCTGGTGAGCTCCTGGACAGAGTTTTCAAGCATTTGTTGTTCTTTCTTTGATGTCTTCTTGTCTTTCCTTGTTCTTTCTTTGTTGTCTGTCATATGTGGATCCCCATTTGGATTGAGACTGGGAGGAGAAGGCATGTTTTCCCGTGCTCATTTCCTTTCCTGAACTGGTACCTGTGGATGTTCTGCTACAAGTTTGCTCCATAGGAGCAAATAACAGCCCTCTGAACTGTTTCAGGTTGGGGAAACTGTGTGAGTGAGGGAGCTTAACTTTTCCTTCATGACAGGCTCTTAATCCAAATTGGGGTCCTACAAGCCTGCTGTTAGTTTTGTTCTTAAGTTTGGGATCTGTACATAAGGATCTGTACATAAGGAGCAGCAGTGGTGTAGTGGCTAAGAGCAGTGGCTAAGAGCAGGTGCACTCTGATCTGGAGGAACCGGGTTTGATTCCCAGCTCTGCCACTTGAGTTGTGGAGGCTTATCTGAGGAATTCAGATTAGCCTGTGCATTCCAGCACATGCCAGCTGGGTGACCTTGCGCTAGTCCAGGGGTAGGGAACCTGCGGCTCTCCAGATGTTCAGGAACTACAATTCCCATCAGCCCCTACCAGCATGGCCAATTGGCCATGCTGACAGAGGCTGATGGGAATTGTAGTTCCTGAACATCTGGAGAGCCGCAGGTTCCCTACCCCTGCGCTAGTCACAGCTTTTCGGAGCACTCTCAGCCCCACCCACCTCACAGGGTGTTTGTTGTGAGGGGGGAAGGGCAAGGAGATTGTAAGCCCCTTTGAGTCTCCTACAGGAGAGAAAGGGGGGATATAAATCCAAACTCTTCTATTAGTATGGGGGGGGGGGGGTTCCTGAGTTTAAGCTGTAAAATGTTGCGATAAAATCCAAAGCTCTGCAAAATGACCCACCTCAATTGCAATTACTTGTCTTAAATTTTTTGCAGCTGCACAGAAGAGCTCTGTATGGAGCAGTCTACTAATAAATCTGATTTCTCACAACACTGCCTGAGTGTTAGAATTGTCCAGGATGAAACATGTCCATCATGCATGGTAGAACCTGAACTCAGGCCTTCAGGTGTGCCCCTCTCGACCTTCCTCTTGCTTTGCTTTGAGCCATGTTTCTTAATGAGGTCCTCTATATGTGGGGTGTCTTTAGAATGCAGCTCTACATATTATGTAAGGAGAGACTAAAATCACCACTGCAGTCCCCACTCCACCACTGACTCTGCTCACCTCTCCATCTGGTCCCCACGAGGATAGAAGCAACCTTTCAAGGGAGGTCTATCTGGAAGAGCACATTTTCTTTAAAAAATTAAGTAAAAGCTTGCAGTAGTTGATGTGGGGTGGAAAGGCAACAGTATTGTCAGGATGCATCCCTTATAAGAAGGCTCAGTTTTTTAGGGGTTACACCAAACAGAAGTCCTGTGACACCTTGAAGGTTAACATTCATTCCATCATAAGCTTTTGCAAGTCAGAGCTCTTGTCAACAGATGCCAGAATTGGTTATTTGCTGAGCTAGCATTGCTTAGAAGAAATCTTATAACGGTCAAAAACAGATACATTCCATTTGGGGTTTTCTTGTTTCATGGGACATTGGCCTCCTTACAGAGCGATGTGTAGCAAGATTAAAGATTCTGTAGATAACTGCAGCTTATCAAACATCCAACATTATTGCTACAGATTTTTTTTAAAAGCGCTCTAAATAAAAGTGTGCCATCACGTCACAATCGACTCATAGGCCCACTCTGCATGGGCCGATAAACACGGGTTTAGAACGGGAAAAAAACCTTTTTGAGGGGGCACTTCACACAGATCTTACCCCTAAAACAAGACTGGCTCGTGTTATTTCCCCCAAACCAATTTTTTTGAGAATCGTGCTGTTCACAAGTCTTTTAAAAAATCCCAGGTTGCAGCCACTTGCAAGAGAACGGCCGGGCTGGAGGTGCTTTATTCAGCTGTGCTTTCCTTTTGAAAAAATGTTCACGGCTTACATCTGCGTAGCCACGCAGGTGCAAATGGTCATATTGTGGTATCGTGAGACGTCAGCATGGCTGTGGGGGTTCATTTATGCATGCCTGCGAAGCTACACATTGGTGGGAGGTAAAAAAAATAGATGCACCTCTGTGTGAAGGCACAACAGCAATCCATATTGTTTCCGTGGATTCCAATTGCAGCCTGCAGGGATGCATGTGAATGCGAAAACAGGAAAGCGGGTTACTTTATCCCGACTACAACCCGCTATACATTTGCTGTGCGGAGTGGGCCAAAAAGATTCAAGGACTAAAGGGTTTTCAAGGCAAGAAAATATGGTTTGTCATTTCATGCCTCGGTGTAGCAGCCTTGGACTTCCTTGGTGGTCTCCCATCACCAGGGCCACTATTCTGTCTAGAAAAAGGCATTTCTACTGAATTCCTATCTGTTATGCCACTTTCAGGGCTAGGGGAGAGCTGTCTTTGACTTTATTATCAGGACAGAGTGAGCAGTAAAATACAGCTGTATCAGAAGCTGTTGCCAATGTATAGAAGGGACTAGCTAAAATTCTCAGTGCCCTCCATTTGTCTCCTTTCCCATGTGATTTGTAGACCCTTTCTGCAGGGCTGGAGTCCCCATTAAGGATCATTGCAGGGATGCCACCCAAGAGCCAGGTACATCATACCCTGGTCAACCCCGGTATTAAATTCACTTTAACTTATATCATACAGAACTTAATATTAAGCTTCTGTAAGTTGCTTGTGACTATGTACTTGCCTCCTAGCATGCTTACAAGGGGCACCGCTGGCAATAAAAACAGTGCCTGCAATCCAGAGCTTCACCCGCTATTTCAGGGGATATGGGAAGAAAAAGAACAAGTGGTATTCTTACTGTTCGTCCCCTCCCCCATGTGTATAACAGACCAAACACAGGAGAGGTAGCGCATCTATGCGCAGTTGCTATTGCTCAGCCCCTTTTAATTCATTCAGTTGACAGTCTGACGTTCTCTTGTCTCGTCAATTTCTGACTCACTGCGGTATTCAATCTCTCCCCTCCCCCCTTCAATTGTCACTCAACTGAAAATGTTGGGCACAATGATGGAGCTTTGATTCGGAACTGATTTGGAAATCTTCTCGTCTCGTGGGCAACTTTTTCTTGCATCAGAACCTTAATATGTCAACAGGTACTATTTGGAAACACAGGATGGGGTGAGGGGAGACTTACTGAGCCCTGAATCACTTTGACTCCTATGGTACCTTGACAAATAGCTAGATGCCTTTTAGGATTCCACCTTTTGGGGAAAAACATACAACTTTCTTTCCCATATACCAAAGAGTGAATGAATTTATAATAGCAGGTAAAACAGGGTAAAGATTCTGCCTTCTAAATATTGGCATGACTATCTGCTAAAGGTTTTTCTCTGGTTCCACTTTGAAATAAAAAAGGTATTTGATACCTTTCTTAAATGTTGTTGTAAAAAGCCAGTGGTTCCCAATTTTGTTGAGTATGGGGGTCTCATTTTTTCCCCATCAAAAAAGTTCATAGAGCATTCCCACTTAATAGTAATTGTACTCTTATGATCTGTTTAAGAAAATGTAGAATGGTAAGAAGACCCAAACAACAGTGCTTTGTGCATTTATGGATTTGCAGACCCCTTGCAATCAATTGAGGCTCCCAAGTTGGGAACCACTTCCCTAGGCCTTAGGCTCAGCTTGAACACTGAGCCTGCCCCAAAGCTCTTAAACTGAACTAAGTTTATTTTCAGGAGATGTTGGTTCTGCCAAGTGCTGATTGGCTGGCTCTTTTTTTGGGCAACCAGGAAGCCATTTGATGGCAGTACTAGGTGGTTTTTAGGACCTTAGGCTGACAGGAGGTCCCTTAAGAGCTCCTTGCCCATCTTTATGCATAAAAAAAACCCTGGAAGAGAAAATGAGTGTGGCTTTTATGCTTCTTTTTGGCAACTGCAAGCACATTGGGGCTTTGGCTCAGCAAGAGAGTATCTATTTTATGTGTAGAAGGTCCTAGCTTCAATCCCGAGCACTACCAGTTACAAGGATCAGGTAATTGCGTGATCCAAAAGACCTCCACCTGAGATGCAAGAGAGCCACTCTCTGAGTAGTCATTACTGATCTTCATGGGCCAATTATCTGATTCCGTGTAAAGCAGATCCATGTGATCAAGGGAATTGAAGTCAACACTTTCTGGGTGACTGACCCATTTTGTGGTGGGTGGAGAAAGGTACAGTCTCTCTGATTAGTGGTGGGACCCTTGCTGGACTGTGTGCTTCAGTTGATGTCCCACTAGGTTGGCCCTTAAGCCATTGCCCAGCCCAAAGCAATACTTGAAGATCAACAAGGGACTTCCTTTCAGGTTAAGGGATGTGCCTATGAAGGACTTTCTGTAATCTCAGAATAGTGGCTAGAAGGTGTAGTCCATTTGGCCAGTCAACACTGAATTGGTTCACCTGGGGAAAACACCTGGGGAGTGCCTGACCACTCATTGTTCTAATCTAAGAGGTAACAGACAGAAAGCATGGCAAGAGATAACCGTGTTTTCAAGGGAAGATCCTGTGGTTCAGTCTGGATGTGTTTCAAAACTGGCAGGATCTTGAGTGGTGTTTCACAAAAGGGATTGCTTCAGGGGAGAGGGGAGAGCTCAAAGGTTAGAATTCACTGGACTTGAAGGACCAGTTTTCCCTTTTCTCATATTGCTGGAGGGAAGGGAAATAACTTGTTAGAGGAAGAAAAATGGATTCACCCCCTCCAACAGAAAGGCAACCAGCCAACAGTAGCATATTCCCTTTATTGGGGATAACCAAAAGCCTCAAAGAAGCATGCTAGAACTTTCCCCAAAAACTGAATGCTAAAGAAAAAAGAGATGTGTGGTGTTCCTAGCAAATGATATGATATGAGAGTTAGCATGGTGTAGTGGTTAAGAGCAAGTGGACTCTAATCTGGAGAACTGGGTTTAATTCCCCACTCCTCCACATGACAAGGCTGGGTGACAAGGTGTTCATTGTGGGTAGAAGAAGGGAAGGAGTTTGGAAGCTGCCTTGAGTTTCCTTATGGTTGAAAAAAGTGGGGTATAAATTGACATTCTTCCTCTCTTCTAGAAATACCTTCTACAATCTGATCATCTTATAATTGCCATTCACAATGCTCTTTGCAAGGCAAGTGAAGTTTAAAAAAAACCACAGGCTTGCTGCAACATGCACTGAGACAAAGAGAAGCAACATCCCCTCCCATCTTTGATTATACAATATATAAATAAATAAAACAAGCAGCTGTTTGGATCTGGCTTCAAGCTACTAGCAAGCTAACTTTCAGGACTAATATTATTTGCGGCTCGGAAAGCAGCATTACATAATTGGGGTAAGAAAAATACTGCAGGTATTCCTAATGTCTCTTAGAGGCAGCCCGCACTGGGCTGGTAAAAGGCAACTTAAAATCTCCTTCCCTGCAAGACCTTCTGAATGGCTGGAAGGCTTGGGGGCTACTGAAATGTAGCTAGTCATTGTCTGTGTGGAAGTTTCTGTGGGAACCTGATATAGATGTCCTAGGGAGAAGAGTAAAAGAAAAAGGAACAAAGATTAGGGTGGGCTGGCACCTTGACAAGTTTAGATAAAACTCCAAAAGGCTCCAACCAAATAAGTAGCAGAGGACTTCAAATGATTCCTGTCAGAACATACCAAATTCAGTTCAATAAACAAACATCTGTCTGCATCAGGCCCCTTACTGGATATAATATTTGCATCTCCTTTACACATGGTGCCCAATGTACCAATCCAGAAAACAATTGTGTTCCATTTTTTATCAATTTCCGTCTGAGTTCAGAGTTCTTTTTGTTCTAAGCAAACACAATACTCTTGGTCTAGAGGTGTGCTTGCATGTGCTAAATTCCAGAGGGTTGGCTGTTTTTTTTTTCAAAAACAACAAAGTGGCATCTTAAAAGACTAACAGATTTATTGTTCCATAAATGTTTGTGCTTTAGTGCCTACTTGGTCAGATACATGATAGTAACCTCAAGGGTTTATAAATATATATCATGACTTTGGAAAAAAGAAGGTGGGGAGTGTTTTTCTTTCCAAAGCGACGCTAAATCTAACAAAACAAAATATTAACAAAACTAGATCTGATCTGGAGAGTTCATAATCCAGTCAGAGCAGATATGAGTCATTGGCAGGGCATGATGCTAGTGTGCAATGTACATAAAGAGGGACAGTTGCTTTTCTGTAATGAACAAGTCTTTCCCAGTCCTTGCTGAGGCTGAATTGGATCCTTCCAGAAGGATCTAAGAGAGATTAATTTGCAAACAAATTCCAACTGGGGAGCTTCACATTGAGGTTTCCATCTTTAAAGTTTTTAAAATTATTTTTGAAAGCTATTTGTGTTTCAAAATCAAAATTCAAAACATACGCAAAGGCAGAAATTCACCAAATTATAAAGTACTTATTTCATAGAGACTTCCAGTTTCTTCTACACTGAATGTTAGCCCTTACACCATATACTTTCAGCACTTAGCCATTAAGCATCAAAATGAAATTAAAGCTTTAGCATTGTTATTAATTAAAAGTGTAACTTTTTAATGTTGGAACTTAATTTAACAATCCTCTGCTGCGTTTTCTCTGCTAAAGAGAAGTTTCAGTTCTTTTATCAGATGGTAGTACCTGCTGCTCCCTTTTTTGTGTCTCCTTGAGTTATGCACGGTATCTTACAAAGGAGCTTTGCAATACAGATACTTTTGAATCCGTGAATAGATTGATCCATCTGTTATCTCTGCTTTCCTCTAATTTCGCAAGAGCCATGCAGTGAAAAGAGGGGGCGGGCAGGAACTGCCTGCTGATACCATCTAGATAACAATGTCTTTTCCAGTTTGGCTCTGTCCAAATAAAACTTTTATGGCACCTACTGTGCTAAGCAAGTACAGTCAAGAATAAACATACCAACAGATCCAGAGTACCCCTGAGCAGGTTTATTACGCAGAGCATTTCAAGTGTTGTTCCAAGAGCTTTGCATATCTTATCTTTTTGCTGAGCCTCTCAACAGTCAATATGCTGGGAGGGCATCTGGCTTGGGGATGTGGGACGTGCATGAAAATATACGATGGGGGGTAGCAAGAGAGCATTTCCCGGCTCCTTTGAGCCTCTGTCAGCATTGCACAGACCTCTGGCAATCAACAACAACAACCACCTTTATTTGGCATTTAAAATAGGTTCTAGAGCATTGCCAATCCTCTGGCAATCTTGCATTCTTGCTGGGAATTGACAGGCTCAAATCTGTGGCTGGCAGCAGCCTGATTGTTAGTCTGGGCCTAACAATTGGTCTATATATGCTGACCCTGAACATAATTGGTCTATATATGCTGGCCCTCCACTATTATCCCCAGGACTGCCAACCTCCAGGTGGGACATGGAGATCTCCTGGAACTACAGCTGATACCTAGACTGCATAAACCAGTTCCCCTGGAGAAAATGGCTAATTTGGAAGATGTCCCCTAGGCTCAAAACCCCAAATTTCCAGGAATTTCCCAATCTGGAGTTGGCAACCCGAATGGTCCCCAAATTCCAGATGAACGGCTGGAAGAATAATAGGTTGTCTAGGTAATCAAAACATTAAAACTGATGGCCTAGAACGGTGATAGCGAACCTTTTCGAGACCGAGTGCCCAAACTGCGACCCAAAACCCACTTATTTATCGCAAAGTGCCAACACGGCAATTTAACCTGAAAACTAAGGTTTTAGTTTAGAAAAACGGTTGGCTCCGAGGCGTGCGTTACTAAGAAGTAAGCTTGGTAGTCGGTGGCTTTGCTTTGAAGCAACCGTGCAACTCTTCCAATGGGTGAATCACAACCCTAGGAGGGTTTACTCAGAAGCAAGCCCCATTGCCAGCAACCAAGCTTATTCCCAGGTAAAGGATCGTGTTCTAGTTCTTTGCATGAAAATCAGTGGGGTTTAACAATGCTTAACAGAGGCCGTTTCCGCATGAATGCGGAAGCAGCCGGGTCGGCGTACTCGACGCCGACCCGACGATGCTAGGACCGTCCGCATGGACGGTCCTAGAAAGAGCCGGGCAGCCGGCGCTGCGGAGCGCCGGCACCCGGCCGACCCGGCATGTCCCCGGGCCTCCGGCGCGTCGCCGAGGCCTGGGGACATGCCCCCCTGGCCCTGCACGCCTGCTCCAGCGGCGCAGGGCAGGGGGGCGTGTCCCCAGGCCTCGGCAACGCACCGGAGGCCTGGGGACAAGGTAAGTACAGTGGGGGGGGGAAGCACCGGGAAGCCGCTGCCGTTCAAACGGCAGCGGCTTCCAGCCAGCGTTTCCTCAACAAGTGCGCTTCAAAGCGCCCTGGGAAAACGCCGGCATCGGGACGGGCAGCCGGCGTGAGGGCGGCGTGGCTGTGACGCAGCTGCACCCCCTGTGCAAACAGCGGCCTGGGGACGGCATTTTTGCCGTCCCCAAGCCGCCATTTATGGCCCGTGCGGAAAGGGCCAGAGTTACCTACACTGCTTCCCCAAAACTAGGTCTTAGGTTTAATGCTAATAATTGAGCCCAGCTGCCCAGGCCAGCCTAGATGTGTGAGGGGGAAACTCTGTTTGTGCGTGCCCACAGAGAGGGATCTGAGTGCCACCTCTGGCACCTGTGCCTTTGCTTCGCCACCACTGGCCTAGAAGCAGTGCAGTTACCTAATCCCAGTGTCACTAGCTTAATCATATCCATGCTCCATAGCAACCCAGGCAATAGACTTGCATAGCGGTCATTCCCAAAGCAAGTAAGGAACCTATAAATTGTTTTTCACATTGGCCTCAGTGGTGGGATTCAAATAATTTAACAACTGGCTGATTACAAGCACCATTTTAACAACTGGTTCTGCCGAAGTGGTGCGAACCTGCTGAATCCAACCACTGATTGGCCTGTATCCCTGCTTAACCAGGCTATAAATATTCATATCCCTGCAGGCTAGCAGAACGAATCTTTTCATTATAGAAATCATAAAACTGTATGGCTTTTATACCATAATTAGGGGAAATCTCAGGCAACATCAGGACTTCTTTTAAACATCAGCCAGTACTGCAAGATCAAATCCATTCAATTTGCTATACTTTCACTTGATTCTGAGAAATTCATTGACCACTTGGAAAAACCCTTTCTATCAGAGAGGTTGAAAAGTAAGGACTTTGGACAGAGGTTCCTCCAGCAGCCCAAGGGCATGAGTGAAATTTGTTGATTTTCAATCAGGAAACTTCCTGATTCTCTGGGGAATTCATGAATGGGGACAGCAATTAGACACATCCGTAATATTTGTTTTAAGCATAAAAATAAATGATCAAAAACCCACCATAAAATTAGGCTTATCATTGATAACCCCCATATTTTGTATCTCCTCCAAAGAAATATGTGTTTCTTGTGTTCAAGAAGAGTTAGACAAACACAACAGAATCTCTGGATTCAAAATAAATTATGACATCTGAAATTTATACCCATCACTATATTCCATATTAGTGAGAATATGTGCAAAAATGCCATACAAAAGATAGGCCATATAAAAGATTCAAAGATTTTTGGCTAGAGTTGTTTATTATTACCAAAGAAATCTCAGGGGATCAAATATTACTGGACCCAGTGGCGTAGCACCAATGGGGACATCCGGGCCGGATTGTCCCAGGTGCACACACGACAGGACACGTGGGGGTGCAAAAACACATGGGCAGGGAAACCCTCTCTGTCCGAGGGAGCAGGCTCCATTGGGCAGAGGGGGAATGGCGGTAGCACCCTGCTCGGTGCCGCCAGCTCTCGTGCCGCGGAAGCCGCCAGCATCGAGCAGGGAACCCCCTCTGCCCCAGGGAAAAGGCAGCTGCCTTCTCCCTGGGGCAGAGGGGGAATGGCAGAGGCACCCTGCTCGGTGCCGCTGGTTCTCGCGCCGCTGGAGCCGCCAGCGCTGAGCAGGGAACCCCTCTGCCCCAGGGAAAAGGCAGCTGCCTTCTCCCTGGGGCAGAGAGGGAATGGTGGAGGTGCCCTGCTTGGTGCTGCTGGCTGTCGCACCACGGGAGCCGGCAGTGCCGAGCAGGGCACCGGCGAACCGGCCAAAAAAAGCTTGCTGCACCCGGGTTAAGTGGAGGGGCGTTGGGGAGGGAAGGGGTGGCCCGGGGGCTATCCAGGCTTTCCTGCCCATGCCCCCCTAGCCCCTGCTGCGATGGGGGTTTTCTGGCCGGTTTGCCACCATTTTCCCTTGCTCGTTTGGACTGGAGAGTTTCTTGGAATATGCTTCTGTCCTTTAGCGTAGAAGAAATTGGCAACTGCAGATACTCATGTAAGTTGATAGACAATAGATTCAGGACAGACAAAAGGAAATATTTCTTAATGAGTCATTAAATTAGTGATGGTTGTGAGCATGGATAGCTTTAAAAGGGGGTGGGCTGATTAATGGAAGAGAGGTCTTTCAAAGCCATGGTAACTAAAGAGGCAGCAAACGTCAGCATATCAATGTTAGCAGGCAACTTCAGGGGAAGGCCCTCCAGAGGAATATATTGACCAGTGTGTGAAATAGGAAGCTGGTGTGATGCCACTGGTCTGATCCTGCAGGTCTCTTTTCATCAACCATCTGTCCTGATACAGTTGAAAGTACCCAAACAATTCAAGTCCTCTCTTTCCTTTCCAGAGGTTTTCATCAGACCTGGTAATTGATTTGATTCTTAATGAGAAATCTTGCACGGCTCAATAGAAATAGAGCTATAGAATGCTCATTGCCCTTCTTTGCCTGAAGATGGTAGCACTGACTTGATGAATTGGCAGAATCATTTCAGTTAGCTACCACTAGAGGGACGGCAGTGGCATTATTTCAGAAAAGACAATTCAGTGCAAAAGGGAGGGGGGAGGGGGGAGGGGGGAGGGGGGCAAGAGACAAGTCGCTGAGATGTTTAAATATTGGACCAGTAAAGATTTTGCAACCAGCACATTACTTTATCGGTGCAAAGCTTTTTCTTGAAATAATATCTCTACACAGGATGTGCTCTGCAGAGGTGGGGGGGGGGGGTAGTTCCTAAAAAGGGTAGGATTTGGGCAGGAGAGGCAGCTATTACGGATATGTCACTAGGCTAGGACTTCCATTTCTCCTAGACTGGTTTTAATACTTGTATTTTATTATTTTGCGGAATGTTTGGAGTGTTATTTTATTGATTTTAAATTTCTAATGGAACTACAGAACGGGGGGGCGGGAGGAGACGATTCTGTGTCACGCTGTCGGTATTTGGCTGGGGCAGTTTGCAGCACGGAGCGGTGAGGGAAAGACTACAGAAGGGGGGGTGATTCTGTGAAACACTTCCTGTCTATGTGGAACAGGGCACAATATTAGGCGTTACATTTCTGGGTACCGTGTGGTGGAGGGAAGACTACGGAACGGGGGAATAATTCTGGGTGCGCTTCCGGTATTGGAGGCATGCGGACCTCATTAGCGGTAGCGTGGCAGAAAGACTACAAAACGGGGGCGATGATTCAAGAGAATACTTCCGGCTCATGTAGTATTCGCTGTGACACTTCAAAACAGGGCCAGGGAATGCTGCCATCTAGTGGCCCAATAAATAATGTTCAATTGAGGTGAGCCTGATAGCGGAAGCGGAGCCATTTATAGAGACACGCCCACAACCTCCACTTCTGGTGTTTAGCAGCGGGACTACAGAAGAGGGGCAAGAGTTTCATGTGACATTTCTTGTCCCCGGGGCTGGGAGACCTCATCGGTTGCGTCACTTCCGGGCTTTGATAGCGGAGAAAAACATTGGGGCAGAGGTTCTAAATTCCTGCGGTCGGGGACAGATCGTGATTGCAGGCACCCCAATATTGCCGGTACTCAAGCGACCGTGCGGGGCAGCCGGCCAGTTCCCCCCTCTGGCTGCTTTATTTCCCCCTTTCCTTCAGCTGGACATTTTGGTTTGTTCCTCTCTGCCTTGAGTCCCAGCAACAGAGCGGCATCCTCCACTTTGGAGAGTCTGATGTTCGATTTATGCTCCATTATTCTTAATTTCAAACTTCTGGTCGTCATTCCGACGTAATTCATCTTACATCTGCACTGGATAAGATATACACATTTGGCAGTCTGACAATTTGAAAATTGTTTCAAATGCCATATGTATTCCTTATTGGGATCAACAAACACTTTAGTGTTTTGTGATAGAGTACATACCGTGCAGTGTCCACATTTATAATGTCCTAAGGTGAGAGGAATATATCTTATAGTTGATCTGTAGTCTGATTTAATTAATTTCTGTTTCAGATTCTCTGTTTTTCTATACCCTATCTTGGGCATGACTTCACAGCCTGGTATTTCTGACACTAGATCAATATGATATTCTTAATTCCCTGTGCTCTCATCACAAACCCATCTGAGTGGGCAGACCTAAACAGGACATGTGTTACATATAACGCGGGACAGGTGGGGCAGAGATAAAGATCCCCCCCCCCCCCCGCTTAATTGCCTTTTCCACTTCAAAGCAACTTTTGATATCTCATCCCAGTCCTCGGATACTTTGCCCTGCCCAATTTTTGGCATGGCCGGAGTCTCCCCCCCCTTAAAAATGCCCACCCCCAGGCAGCGGTGCATTGTGCATCCCCCGTCCCCTTGGACTTACGCCTCTGCCCAAATCTATTTATTGTTAATTTTTATTTTGCTGATGTTGGGGGGGGGGGTGAGTGGTGGCTTCATTGGGATTTTTGCATACAAGTACCATAGATAAAGTAGTATCAGAGGAAGAGGGGAGGCGGGTTATGAAAGGAGAAGGATTCCTAGCAGCTCTGGATAGTTCTCTTGGTTTCATCCCCAGTAAGACAAAATAGAAATCTGGTTCACCCTAACAAAACAGCTTTCATGAGTCAGAGCTCACTTCATCAGGTGCATAAAATGTACCTCAATTAGGTGGGTCCATATATAGGAAAGGCTGTGAACAGCAGAAAGTGGAGTGTGAGGTTAGGTAAACAAATTTTTATAAAGACAGCCAGGTTCATTTCTAAAATTTGGCTATATAACATTCCTCCAGCCTTTCTGTTGCTCACATCCATCAGATGAGAATCCTGGCTCAGGCAAACTTGTGCTGGCATAGGTTTCATCACTTCTAAAATGCCACTAGAGTTCTGTTTAGCTGCTGGAGACTAACATGACCATTCCTATTCAGTAGCTTTAAAATGGCTTTAAAATGTTGAGCTATCATAAGTTTAAGTCTCCAAAATGATCGCTCAACATTTTAAAGCCATTGCATAGGGATGCCCATAAGTGGCCCAGAAACACAGTAAGATACAGCAGATGAGATTACCTTGACCTAGCCTACCTCACAAGATAGTTGTGAAGTTGAAAGGGCTACATATAAGCCTAGAAAGAAGGAAAGAGCTAACTGGGGGGAATATCCCTCCTTTGAACAGAGGCTAACTGGATAGGTGACCTTTTGATCTCATTGCAGGAACTGTCATCACTTGGTGAATAACGGCCCATTAAACCTAATAAAGGTACATTATTTCCGGGGTGCTGGCAACAGCGCGCCCCAAGCGACATTTTTTTAAACTTCTCATTATACTAGCACTTTTAAAAAAAATCCAGACTGTTCTGGAAGTTCCCATCATTCCGGATCGTAGTAACCACGGCAACTGACGCCGGAGGCGGGGAATACCGGACCTCAACGGATTCTCACGATTTCTTCTTCAAATTTGATTGGAAGAGGCCGTTGCCAATCAGCAAGAGAAGACTCGTGATTGGCCACAGGCATCTTTTTCCGGCGGAGTCGCAGTTCATGTTCCGGTGTCAGTACTGACGGTGCGTGTTAGCAACCGAAAAGGCGGGTAGGCCTAGGCGGTGCTTCCTGCGGTGAGGAAGGGAACGGGAAAAGCCTCACGCGGAGCCGGCAACGATGGGGGCCAGCGGGGAGGATGCGGCTGACAGCGAGGAGCGCTTCGACGGCATGTTGTTAGCGATGGCCCAGCAGCACCAGGGTGGCGTGCGGGAGGTAAGATGGAGGGCTGAAGGAAGGCACACACACGCACACCCGGCCTTCTTTCTGCCCTTTTAGGTTATCTCTAGGGCCTGCCCAGCGGTGGAACATCTGTTTTGCGTGCTGAAGGTCCCAGGTTTGGTCCCTTCGACCTCCAATGAAAAGGGGTAGGAAGGAAGTGAAGACTCTTATCCAGAAAACTTGGACCGCCACTGACAGTCGGAGAAGATGGTGCTGATTTTGATGGGACAAGAGTCATATGAATATAAGGGTCTCTTTGGTCAGACCAGTGGTTTTTTCATCGCAGGGTCCTGTCGGACAGTGGCCATGTAGTTTCCCTGGAGGGTCAAACTGACAGTGTAGATCAGGGGTGTCCAACTCTGGCCTTCCAGTTGTTCGTGGGCATTGATACCCATCAGCCCCTGGCCATGCTGCCAGAGGCTGATGGGAATTGTAGTCCATGAACATATGGAGGGCCAGAGTTGGCCACTCCTAGAATAGAGACTGAGGTCCTCTTTTATTTTGTACATATAGACAACATATACAGAAAAAGCCCAAATCTGATCTCCCCTCCTCCAATATAATAATAAAAAATACACCCCACCCCTGCACATATATATGTGGTGACTTCCAGCTACCTCATTATGGATCCGAAAGCAAATCTAGTTTCATCTTTGTGGTCGATATCTGCATTTTTTTCACTTTTAATCTTTCTTGTAAAATTACTTTAGTCCAATACACTGTTCATTTAAATCTGGAAGCCTGCCGTTATTTCTCTATTCATATTTTTTTCAGTAGATAGTCTGCAAAGAGTTTCCAAATCCTTAAGGAAATTGCCCATGTTTTTGTCTCATATAAATGCCTTCAGCCTCACCATCTCTGCATATTCTGTGACTTTTAAAATCCAGTCTTGTTTTGTTGAAATTTTATTGACCCTCCAGTTGTATGCATATAAAATCCTTGCTGCAGTTGTTATGTGCATTAAAAGTGTTCTGTATTGATCTAGAATATCCTTCCCCATCAGGCCCAACAAGAATGTCTCAGTTTTTTTTCTCAATTGTTATTTTCATACTCTTTTGCATTTCCTTTACAATCATATTCCAAAACAATTTTGCCCTTAGCTCTCTTTTTTCTACGCTGTAGTGTCCCAGACTCTTCAGCTTTTCCTCATGGGAAAAGTGCCCGACTTCCTAAATACTTTGATTGCCCTACTTTGTATTTTTTCTGCAGTATCCTTTTTGAGATTCAGTAACGAGAACTGCCAACCATTTGCCAATCATAGCTTTATACAAGGGCATTACATTATTTACATTTATTTTCAGATCCTTTTCTAATAATTTCTAGCATGGAGTTTGCCTTTTTTTATCACCACTGCACACTGTGTTGACAGTTTCATCGTTGACAGTTTCATTATGCTTTCCACTACAACTCTTTTAAGTCTTAGCATATATTTAAAATTAGAACTGTTTGTTCCAGTATGCATGACCTTATACATAACCATGTTGTATTCCTCTTGCCATGTTATTGCCCACTCATCCAATTTAAGAAGATCCTTCAATTTTTCATTATCTGCCTTGGTTTTAACCATCCTGAATAATCTGGCATTATCTACACACTTGACTACTTGACTATCAGCCCCAATTCCAAATCCCTTATGAAAAAATTAAATAGCACCAATCCTTGTGGGACTCCCATTGCTCATTTTCCACTGTTAGAAATGTCTATTTATTCCTGGTCTCTGGTGCCTGTTATTTAACCAACTTATAATCTTTAATATGATCTATATTCTTATCCCACGATTGCTGTACTTACTCGGGAATCTTTGGTGAGATACTTCGGTCTAAAGCCTTTTGGAAATCCAAATACCGGTATCATGTCTGCCCTATTTACATCTGTGTTACCCCATCCAAACTTCATAAGGTTGGTGAGGGAGGGACTCTCTTTGTTTAACTGTACAAAGTGGAAATTCATCAACCTACTGGTCAGATATTCACTGATGCAGCTGTAACAACAGTGTGGTGTAGTGTAAGTCCCATTGGTCATGTTTTATGTGCCATGCTCAGTGTCTGGCATTGCTAGACAAAGTGTTCTGGGAAAAGGTGCTGGTGGGGGGAGAGGGGACTGAGCCCAAGACCCTGGAGGATCACTGCCAGGTAGAGGAGGCGGTACTGAGTTACCAACCCAGTTGTGATATCAACACTCTGTTTGCCTTTTTGAATTTCTGATGCTTTCTTGTTTTGGGAAGATGGATGTTGAACCAAAGCTGCAAAGAGAACACAGGAGGCATCGTCTTGATCCTATTAGACAAAGATTCCTGGACTAAATGGACTAAGCCTGGTGGCAGGCTTTTATGGTCTGTAGCCATTCATTTCATCCATGTTGGCACATCTAAACATCTTTTAACCTAGTTTGACTCGAGTTGAAAGCAGTGATGGTCTGGACCTTGTGGGGGACCCTCCCGCAATAGGCACTAGGCACACTGTTGCTTAGCATCACCTATTGTACTGTTTTAATTTAATTTTAATCTATGTATTTAGTGTATTTTAAATTGTGGTTACCCGTCCTGAGCCCTGCTATACAGGGGGAGTGCAGACTATAAATTTAAGTATAAAATAAAAAATAAATCAATACCAAATTTGAAGAACATGGTAGTTGTCCACCCATTCAGCATCGGTTTAGTTGTCATGCCAGAATGTGATCTGGCTTTTCTCAACACAGCTTGTGATTTGTAAGCTCCAATTCAGATAGCTGCTCATTTCATGCTCTGGTCTGGATAGCAAGCACAAGTCATCATTCACCAGATTAAATATAGTGGCCAGTTATTGTTTGTCCTAAATGTGGAATTTCTAGTTGACCTGCAGCATACAGACATGGTTGTGGGGAGGGCACAGTCATGTGACACCAAGCCATGACATGTGAACTAATATATAAACACAGTCTTGGATTTGGGGATTAGATTTAAAGAAGTAATGGTTTATACTGTTACATTTTTGTTAGGAGTAAGCAGAGTATTCCTGTTCAATGTTCCCTGCCTTTTCAAGGCTACACATTTTTCTTGCCTTTACTCATTATCTTTCCACCTCCATATCCTAAGGTATAGTTCAGTAGCTAGTGGTATTCTGTTGATATAATTGGAGTGGCATTGGGAAAAGAGGTCAGTGAGTAAGTTAAAACTTGTTATTCATTGTCAAATCCATTATTGGTGGAGATGATTGGAGAAATATAACTCCTAATTTGTTTACTTTGTTTATACCCTACCTTTTTGCCACAAATGGGGACCCAAAGTGGTTTACATCTTTGTCCCTTTCTCCAGAGGTGTGTCTGCACTCCTACATTCTTGCTGGGTGACCTTGGGCTAGTCACAGTTCTTCGGAACTCTCTCAGCCCCACTTATCTCACAAGGTGTTTGTTGTGGGAAGAGGAAGGGAAAGGAGCTTATAAGTTCTCCTTACAGGAGAAAAAAGTGGGGTATAAATCCAGACTCTTCTTCTTCTTCTATTTTACTTTCACAAAAACCTTGTGAGCTGGGTTAGTTAAGTGTGTGTGACTAGCCCAGCAATTTCCCATAGCAAATTGGTTTCCAACCAGGGTCTCCAAGATCCTAGTCTGACATTCTGATTACTACACCACACTACTGCATTAGAGATGTCCTTGTACCTTTGCTCTCTGAATGCTGTAAGCAATCATGAGTGGGATAATTACTTTGTTCTAGCACATTTCCTTCTGGAACATTTAACTATGGCTGTTTCTGCAAAGCCCAATAACAGTGCCCCAGGGACAGTAAAAACACCATCCCTGGGCCACTGTTCACACAGCCGGCACTGCTGCATCTCAGCAGCACCATGCTCATGCCGGCCAAGCAGCACGAAAATGTCACTTTTGAACCTCGCTCAACAAGCGAGGTTTTCCAAAAGCAGTGTCTTCCACCCACTGCCGTTTGCACGGCAGCGGGTAGAAGGCAACATCCCCTCCTCCCGCCCTCCCCAAGTGGCTCTTACCTTCTCCTGGCTTCCGTCGCATTGTGGAGGCCAGGGGACACACCTCCAACTCCAGAGCCGTCGCTCTGGCCACAGGGGCGTGTACCCTGGCCTCTACAACATGGCTGAAGCCATGAGAAGGTAAGAGCCGTTTGGGGACGGCGCAGCCTGTGCAAAGGCTGCGCCATCGGCTGCGTACCCAGTGGGACCGCCCATGCAAATAGTTCCGGGGTGCATCGGCATAAACCCCCACTCAGCTGGCCGTGCAGAAACGGCCTTAAAGACAAAGTTCTGGGGTAAAAGGACTATTACTCTGAGCAGTACTGCAGTTGTGATATCAACACTTTATTTGCCTTTTTGGACTTCTAATGCTTGTTATGGAGAGATGAATGTTAAACGAAAGCTGCGAAGGCTACCAGAGGACTCTGGTACAGGCTGGGGAGGGTGTGTGTGGATTGGATTCTTGAGGAGTAATCTGTGCATAGGTGTAGCCTGAAACAAGTATCTCTGACCTCTTAAGAATACCTTGTCTCTCTTCTGTGCAGCTTGTGAATACCTTCTTCAGCTTCTTGAGACGCAAAACTGATTTCTTCGTTGGAGGAGAAGATAATGCTGCAGAGAAGGTATCAGATCTGTTACGACTTGTCTTGTGGAGGGACAATTACCTCTCTGTGTCAGTGAGAGCTGTTTCACATAGTGTCATTTTTATATCTCACATATACCCTTTAGTTACCCTTGGCTGGTATATAGGAATGGCATCGTGTCCTGTTCTTGGAAACACTAGAGGCCAAACTGGTCAAAGTCTGACCTTGTCTGACCATGTTTATTTCTCTGACACCTTATTGCTTTGACCAAAGGCTAGTTTTGCTTGCCAGATGTACTGATTTTATTGTGACAGGTGAGTAGAGAGTCATAATTCTCTGCTTGCTTTGTTTGTTCACTTTTGAAAAAGCACTAAGTCCACTTCTACAGCTATAGCATTGTCCCTGATAACAAAATTTGGTCAAACCTCAACATTGTTGGCAGACGTGAAAATATTCATTCAGTACATAATCTGATGCCAATTGGGGGGGGGGGGGGCCATTCATCTTTAAACGTACAAGTTCTTATTAATCTGGCAGTTGATTAAGTAGGTCTAAGAAATCAATTTTTTCTGTAAATTTTCAGGGACTCAATGGATAACATCTGTCCTTTTCTCTTTTTAAAAAAAGTCTGAGGCAGCAAACATAGCCATGTTGTTGTTTCTACGGCTGGCACAGGTTGCCAACATGTCACTGTCCAAAGGGCGCATGAGATCACAGGTTACCAAATTTCAGCCATCTGTTCATAGCCTTTCACTGAAGGTCACCAAGCAGTGAGAACCCTTGAAATATGGCCAGTTATGGGGACAGGTGACTGCGTCACCTCTTGCAGCAAGCATGCTAGAGTCCAAGCCCTCGGTCCTTTTGTTCTGGAATCCAGACAAAAGTAGCAACGTTCATTCTGAGTCTGGAGAAAGGGTCATGGGAAATACATTCCCATAATTCCTTCTTTTCTCCTCTCTGCGGACCCAAAGTGGCTTCCAATATCATACGCCCGTCCTCCATTTTATCCTCCCAGCAGCCACCCTTCGAGGTAGGCCAGGCTAGACAGAGTCACTGGCCCAGAGCCACCTACCAGAGTGGGGATTTGAACTTGGATCTCCCAGATCTTAGTCCGACACTAACCTCAAGTATTGTTTGAAAATATATTTCCAGGATTTTGGTGTCTTGGCATCCTGGGGAATATTTTTTTTTTTTGGGGGGGGGGGGGTTTCCACATATTGTAGACACTCACTTAAAGTGGGCATTGTTGACTTTGCATTATTCTTCTCATACCCTTGTCCTGTTATGGATAATATCTTGTGAAGTGCTGGAACTTGGAGTCAACCTATTTTTTCCAAAAAAATTATTTCCTCCCACTTTCATCAGATTTTGGGGTAAGGCGCGGTACTGATTCCGTGGAAGAAGCCCCCTTCCGTTGTTGCTGCTGTTTAGGCACTAGAGGAATGTAAAACATAGAGAATACTAAAATCTTAGAACCTTCATGGTTGAAAAGTTGGGTGCAGATACAGTGGAACCTCGGTTTTAGTTGGTAATCCATCCGAAAAGAATCGATGAAAACCTAAACCAATGAAAACAGAGGCAAACTTTTCCATAGGAATCAATGTAAATCCAATTAATCCGTTCTAGGCACTCCAAAAAACATACCAAAAACACATTTTTGGTGAATAAACATAGTGTTTTATGCTGAAAACACTAACAAGCAATAACACTAGGACCAGCGTCAGAGCCAGTGGACCAATGTCGCACCAGAAAGCTGTCCAAAGAGGTCTGTTTCTAACGCCTCTTTAAGATTTGTCTGAAATGGGGAAGACATTGTCATTAAACAAGTTGCAGACATGGCCTGCAACAGCTTTGTCCGGGTGATTTTTCTCCACAAACCCCTGCACTGCAAATCGATGAAACCCGAGGCAAATATTTCACTGAAAAAAATCGATGAAAACCGAAACCGATGAAAACCGAGGTTCAACTGTATCACCACTCTACCGGATTCTTTCTCTCCCCCAGTTAATCACAGAGACATTCAGTCGCCACAACAAGCTGGCTCAGAAAGCACAGAAAGAGAAGGCGGCTCGCCAAGAGGCAGAGCAGCGGGAGAAAGCAGAGCGGGCTGCTAAGCTTGCCAAAGAAGCAAAGAAGGCAGAAGATGCTGCTGATGCTGAGCCGAGGATTAAGGAGCTCACTGATGAGGAGGCAGAAAGGCTGCAACTAGAAATTGATCAGGTAGACATCCAGTTCATTGTACAAGGGTGGTGTGTTTGTGGACTGCTCATTGTAGCAGCAAAATGAGTATGTTTGTTTGGGATTAGTTTGGATTTATTAGTAATAGGAGGTTTACGATTTGATGAACCTGCAGTCTTCAAATCTCCCCACACACAAATCAAATGTTGTCTCGAAGTAGCTAATTTGCTTAACTCAACTGTGTTCTGATCTAAGCAAATGAGCAGTTTTGAGACAGTTTGTCTACAGTTTAATTTGACATTTTTCTTCCTTTCTGGCTACAGTTTGCAAAAATCTAGAAATTCTCCACCTTCTTGGATGCTATTAGGCAGTGGCGTACCTAGGCAAACTGCAGCCCTGGGCAAAACCTGAGTTTGATGCCCCCCCCCCCCCCCACCCATGGGTTGTCACCCTCCTCCACCGTGACCAAACAATGATTTTTTTCCATTAGGTCGTTTCAAAGTCACCATCACATTATAGAACATGCCCCAACGCACAAATCTGAACACAGCAATGGACCATGCCCACAGCAGAAATATTTTTTGAAAACATTTTCAAAATGCTTTCAAAATGTTTCATTACTGCTATGAAAACATGTTATGGTGTTGTATCCAGTCCCCCCAATTGGGGGAAACAGCATCACTTTCAATGTTATTTAACCTGGGGACCCCAGATTCTCCCTTTAAGGTGGATTTAAAAGGAGAATCTGGGCTCCCTCGTTTAAACAAGTGATGCTGTAATCCACCCCCAAACAGCATAATTTTCAATGGTGTTTAAACTAGGGAGCCCAGATTCTCCTTTTAAATCCTCAGAGGGAGTTTAAATCCTCAAAGGGAGAATCTAGGGTCCCCAGTTTAAACAACATTGAAAGTGATGCTATTTTGGGGTGGATTCTCCCCCACCCTGAAACAGCATCACTTTCAATGTTTAAACTGGGGACCTCAGATTCTCCAAAGGGGGGGGGTTAAAGGGAAATCTGGGGGGTGCCTGCTGTCAGGGGTGCAATTGTTAAGCTAGCAGCACCAAACTTTCAGGGTATATTTAAGAGACTCTCCTAATGATACCACCCAGGTTTGGTGAAGTTTGGTTCAGGGGGTCCAAAGTTATGGACCCTCAAAGGTGTAGCCCCATCTCCTATTAGCTCCCATTGGAAACAATGGGGATGGGGGCACCCCCTTTGGGAGTCCATAACTTTGGACTCCTTGAACCAAACCTCACCAAACCTGGGTGATAGCATCAGGAGAGTCTCCAAAAACATCCCTGAAATTTTGGTGCTGCTAGCCTAAAAACTGCACCCCTTGCAGGCCAAAAACGGAAAAAACACTAAAAATACAAATGAACCTGTATTTTTGGCGTCCACCACAAGGAGGCAACCTGTGCAACTGTCCACTTTGCCCAATGGGAGGAATGCCTCTATTTTATTCCTAGGTGTTTGCTGCATTGCATTTAATATGGTGAGAAGGATACCCCTATTTCTGCTGTTAGTCAATAACATTTTAACACTTGTTTATGAATCTCAGCTAAAACCCTGAATACTTTGGGGGTATCTTTCCAAACAGAAAAAAGAGAATAAAGAAAATGAGTCCAAGGCAGTCACTACAGAATCATCTGATCATCCAATGGAATCTTCAGGGTCCACCAAACAGGTATTGTGTTCTCTGAGTTTTGTGCAACTGTGAGCAGATGTTTTTGATGGGTTCAGGTCTGTGCGAAAACACACAATAGACTAACTAGAAGTCTTGCACAGAGACGTTGGTACAGCTGGGCACCATGTAACACTATTCTGAGATCTGAGTACTCAAAAACTGGTTTCTTCAGCAGGATTCTCTATAAGGACTTTGAACTTGGTGAATGCAGAACCACCAAGTGTATAAACAATATGGCAGGCATAGTAATCCCGCATGAATTTAGTAAATCATATTAAAAAGATGGAAGTACTAGCGTTGGTGTAGTGCAGTGTAGTGGTGTTGGTCTGGGAGGACTGGGTTCAAATTCATACTCTGAATCTACTTCACAGGGTGGCTGCAAACATTCTTTTTAAAGGCAGGGAAGAACCACATATGCCATTATCAGCTCCCTGAAATATAACTGGGGTAAAGGTGCAATCTTCATCGTCACTGAAATCTTGAAAATATTTTTGCGTATGCTTTATGTCTGATTAGGAGACAGATGAAGAGGAGGAAGATGAGAAGGACAAAGGCAAACTGAAGCCAAACTCTGGGAATGGGGCAGATCTTCCACACTGTAGGTGGACACAAACCCTCTCTGAAGTGGATGTAAGTGTGGTCTTTGAGCAGAGGGTCTGTGGCTTGACTTGATTAATGTGGAGTAGGTTGTGTCATTTGCTTCTTCAATGATATACTTATTCACAGGAAGAAGCATCCCTGTCTGTCTATTAAAAAGGCCAAATGGTGCTCGGAGGCCTTTATATTGTTGTTAATCTCCCTTTACCTCGTGTAATGGCTTCAGTGCAAAGTGCAGCATGGAGATCAGAAACTGATCCCTGGACCACACAAACATCACTGTAACAAACATGATTTTCATGTTCTTTTTTCAACAGAGGAATCTGGTGATGCTTGAAGTCTCTCTTAGGGATCTAGTACTCATGTCCCTAATTGCGCAAACTCTCAACTGCTAATTCCAGAATCTACAACTAAGTGCATTTTATCTCTCAATGATTACACTGTCCAAATTCTGCTGATAATGCTGGCTGCAGAATTCGTCCCATCTTCTAATGTAATTTGGATTTACAGAAGAGGCAGTTGGTGGCCCACATAGGTGCCCAGTTGGGGCTGTGGAGGGAGCTGGTAGGGTGAATCTGAGGAAGTTCTGTGGCACCGTTTTTTAAAATGAGAACGCTTCCCTTTCTGGCTGTTTGAGAATTCAGAGAACCTTGCAAGGTGTCTTCTGTCTAGCAATTGGTCAGGCTGAGGCTTCATTTACTTTAATAATGTAATAGCTCAGTGTCTGGGCCAGCATGGAGCAGTGGTTAGACTGCTAGGTGAGGAGCTGGGAGATCCAGGCTCAAATCCTCACCTTCTATGAAAGCTTGCTGACCTTGAGCCAGCTGCACACTCTCGGACGAATCTATTTCACAAGAGAAAATGGAGGAGAAGAGAATATTGTAATTCCCTTTGGATCCCCCACTGCAGAGAAAGGTGCAGAAAGCTTATCAAATTGTCACAGCCATCTGTTAGCTGACAGCGTGTTCCAGTGAAGCTGGAAAAATTAAGACATATTCACAGCCGTTTCTTAAACTTATTTACTCAGAAGTAAGTCCCGGTATATTCAGTAGAGCTTACTCCCAAGCATATAAGGAATGCAGTCCACAGGAAAAGCTGTGAACCCCCAGAATGTAATGGGGAAGGGGGGGTGAGCCATCAAATTTAAGAACTTTGATGTTCATGATTTTTTTTTCTTAAAGTAAGTTGGAGTTTATCCATCGAAGTTGGGAACTTGCTATTTTAAAATCAAAACTTACATAAAGAATGGAGTCAAGTTTCACAGTAAAGTTATGCTCCCTTTTGTTTGGAAAGCACAAGAAGTTGCTACAGCAGGGATGCCAGGCTACTGACCCCAGAATATGCAAGGACTGCAAGGAAATACTTTATTGGTTGGGATAAATAAGGTATATTGTGGTCATGCTTTGTCAATCCTGGTTTAATATAGTTCCATGGTGGCGAACCTATGGCACTCCAGATGTTCATGGACTACAATTCCCATCAGCCCGTGCCAGCATGGCCAATTGGGTTGATGGGAATTGTAGTCCATGAACATCTGGAGTGCCATAGGTTCACCACCACTGAAATAGTTGAATCTGTAATGTTCACATTCTGCTGCAGTACACATTGTCTGTGGCCAGAAGGGAAAATGCCTGACTTTTCTGTGAAACCTCTCCCTTCTCCCATCTTGCTTCTGTTATCTAGCTGGCCATCCCATTCAAAGTGAACTTCAGGCTGAAGGGAAAGGATGTGATCGTGGACATCCAGCGACGGCATCTGAGGGTGGGGTTGAAAGGCCACCCCCCCATGATTGATGGAGACTTGTGCAATGAGGTGAAGGTGGAGGAGAGTTCTTGGCTGATTGAGGATGGGAAAATAGTCACCGTTCACTTGGAGAAGGTAAAAAGAAGGACTTCAGTTACAGTTTCAAATTCTCAGCTGTGCTGGTTTGCTTTCCATCTGCAGTCCTGCAGAGGTGTAGCTAGGAAAAAGGGGTCCCGGGGCAAAACATGGGTTCCACCACCATATGGGCGGCTGCCCTCCCCCACCGGTGAACGGGATTTGTTTCCCCACTCCTTCACATGAAGCCTGTTGGGTACCATGAGCTTATCACAGTTCTCTCTGAACTCTCTCAGCCCCACCTGCCTCACAAGGTGGGTCTGTTGTGGAAGAAATGAGTTTGTAAGCCACCTTGAGTCTCCTTACAGGAGAAAAAAGTGGCAGTGGTGGGGAGGTATAAATCCAAACTCTTCTCCTTCTCTTCCACCCCATTCTCATGGGCTGCTGAAGGGATCAAATTTTAATTTGGGGGGCGGGGATGTTAATGTTACCAGGAGGCAGAAAGTCTTTAAGTTGGGTGGTGGTAGGTCTAAGATGGAGGCAGTGTGTGTATGTCAGGGAGGTTGAGTGGCTCTTCCCCTCTCCTTCCCCCCTGGCTCCCTTTGCTGAATGCTGGGGGAGGGTCCCCTGCCTAAACTGTCAGGCAGGTCTCCAGGGGGTGGGGGTGCTGGTGAACCACCTGAAGGACCCTCTCCTCTCCCACCCACCACCTGGCAGTGGCTCACCTGGGCTTGAGCAGGATGTTCTTGCTGGCACGGCCAGCAGGTGAGCTCTTGCTCTTTTCCATGGCCATCAGATAACTCATGTCAGCCAGGACCGCCTCCAAATCGGCCATCTTGACCCCGCCAGCTGTGGGGGGCCCCAACAGCACCCTGCCTTGCAAGGACCACCCAGACACCCCCCCTAGCCTCATCCCATCTCAGCACCCGCATCCGACAGAGAGCCTGGCAGCAGGTTGTTAGGGGGGGATGCGGCTAGTCCAGGGGGGCCAGGACCCCCTCGCAGTACTCCCTGGAGGCGCACCATCTCCCGTTGCCACAGCACCCTCCTCCCCCCAGTCTCAGTGCTCCTCTGCTGGGCAGGACCAGGTGACCACGGGGGGCACCCCAACCTCCCCAGGGAGCGAGGAGGGGCAGCTGGGGTTGCCTTTGACACGGGGGAAGGAGGAGGGGTGTGGGGGTGATTTTCCACCCCCCATGTGATCAAAAAGGCGGCCGCCCAGAGACATATGACCCATATGTCTCCGAGGGCCCTACGCCCCTGCAGTCCTGAGTAATTTTTTAGACTGGTGTTGAGTAAGTCATCCTAAGCAGAATTAGTCCCAGGTAAGTCCATGAAGTCAGTAGACTTAGAAAAGCACATCTCTGCTTAGGACGGCACTGTGAGTGTCTCAGTCAGAATAGATTACCATGTTGTGACCATCCACCCCAGTTGGACGTTATCTTTGTTCTCTAGTAAACCTGAAATATTAAATCCTTAAAGATATGTCCCCTGTCTGAGGAAATTGCTTTAGTTGTGAAATACTTTGTACCCACAGTCTTTGTTCTTTTTTAGATCAACAAGATGGAATGGTGGAACAAGTTAGTCCAAACAGACCCAGAGATCAACACCAAGAAGATTAACCCAGAGAATTCCAAAGTAAGCATTTATTCTGTCAGAATTGGAGGGAAGGGTGAGGACTGGCCGTTTGGCCATTTCTCAGTTGTGTGATCTTCCTCTAAATGTTTCCAATCGTTTGGAGTCAAATTGCCCAGGGGCTTGTATGGAAGAGGTTCAGGGATGTTCAGAGATGCCTTAATTGGGGGGAGCGGCATATAGAGAGCACGAAGCTGGTGGAGACAACCGTGTTGTTCCCAAAAGGAGCTTCACCCAGGAGGACCCTCTAGATTTGCACCTTCTTATGGTACCTCTTTGAATTATAAAGCTGTCAGACCTGGATGGCGAGACTCGTAGTATGGTGGAGAAAATGATGTACGACCAACGGCAGAAATCAATGGGGCTCCCAACATCCGATGAGCAGAAGAAGCAGGACATTCTGAAAAAGTGAGTAGGGTCCATTCATAGCTCTTGGGGCATGCAAAGGAAAGGAATGGTTGAGCACAGAATGAAGGGGGAAGCTTTGTTTTTCATATGGAAACGAGTGCATGCTGAGCATACACCCATATCTGGTTGGCCGGCAAACCCAGGAAACCATTATTGCAAAAATGGCTGATCTGTGAGAATCAGCTCAGTTCCTAAGTCTAAGGCACAGGAGGGGACTTGTGGGCCTGGTGGTGCCATCTCTGCTTGAACTGTGATGTGAAATGTTTAACTGTAATCTCCACGTGCCTACAAGCAAGATAACCTTCCCTTCCCCTGTGCCAGGACTGCTAGACAGTCATGATTTTTATGATTTTATTGCCCTGTTTGGCAAAAGTATGCCTGGAAGCTTCTGTGAGTAATCCTCTGCTAAGGCTACACAAGGTCACAGCTCTTGGGGTTGGAAAAGAGGGGAATTGGAGAGCTCGCAGCTTTCTTTTGGGCATCCCTGAACACTTCCAGCCATCGACAGCAGTGGGGGGAAATCTGGAAGGGAGGAAGTGCTCATCCAGCATCAGCCTTCTCTTTCAAACAGGTTTACAGCCCTGTTCTGATGCTGGCAAGCCCCACTTCTGTTATCTCTAATGATTCATTTGAACTAAAGATACCCAGAGGAAATGCATCGTGAGTTGCTGATAAGTTGAGATCTTGCACTATACTGGGGTAAACACCATCTCATAAGCAGGATCTCTTCCTCCCAAGATTCCCTTTGTCAGAAATCATAAGGAGGTTGGTTTCAGTCAATAATGTTAACTCTAAAAACTCTATTTCTTTGGCTACCCCCATCCATTCTGGACACAGCTCTTCAGATCCCAGAAGGAAAGAGCCTTCATTATCTAGTTAACCATTTAGTAAGGATGACCTCTCTTTTATGCAAGGTTACGTGTTAAATATACTTTTATTTTTATTTTTGCTTAGCATTGTACAAAATAGAAATGGTCTAAATTTACCACAATACTGTCTGAGGAAATAAAACAAAAGTTAATAACAGTTTTTTCAACAGTACTGGGGCCTGCTTATAGGAATGGCAGGAATGGATTTATATTTTGAGGTTACCCAAGCCACAATCCAGTTTTGTGCAGAGTTACTCTAGATTTAAGGCCGTTGATTGGTAGAGCAACTTGGCATAGGATTATACTGTCAAAATTACAACTAGCTGTGGTACTGACTGGCCAGTGAAGTGTCAGCTTGTGACTCAATGATCTTGGAGAACTCTGTCTCTCTCTTAACACAGTTCAGCTGCCTCTATCCTGCTGAACTACTTCAGGATATGTAGTTAGATACTCACTGAGCAACACCCACGTCTTTGTCCTATAAAACGGCAAATATGGAGTTGGATCCAGCCAGCTTTTTCAAGTTTCCCTCTTACTACATCCCCAGGCTCCCATGCAAGTTCTCCTGATCCTCAGCTTTGCCTTTGGGAGGGGGTTTACTGGAGACCCCTCCTTCTTTTTCACCAGCAGAACTGATTGGATCCAAAGTATATAGTGACACAGAATTGTCATGAAGAATGCTGTTAATCATGTCACTATGTGAACCTGCTTTATAATATTTAATGTGAGAATTCCATATCCCTTATGGAAAGAAAGTGGGCTTAGGTTGTCCCATAACATTAATGAACAGTATTCTAGATATAATCTTGGTAACGTGGGAGAGAAAAATCAAAGTGAATCTACCAATTCTGAGTTTGTTTAGCAGTTATCTCCAAAGCTCTCCTGGTCAACATCCCGTTTACAGTACAAAAATAAATGATTCCTGTATAGACCAGAGTTCTGCGCCTAATGAGACAGGTGCTACGTGTCTGATCGGGAGCTAATAGTTCCCAAGGGCGTATTTGATTAACAGTTACTATGAGGATTTTTATACTGATATTACTAAGGAGATAATTGATTGGCAGCTGTGATCTCTGCACAGCCCCACTGATAGTAAGGAGACCTGCGACCTACAGAACACAAAGGTGCCTTGTACCACCTCAGAGTATTGTTCTGTCAAGAGCAAGGTTGTTGAGGGCAGCAGCTCTCCTAGGTTTCAGGTCAAAGTCTTCCACAAAACCTACTTTCTTATCAGCACAGAAAAGTGGGGAATTGAACTTAAAGACCTTCTTCGTTCAAGAAAACAAACCTTCATATGTTGGGCAACTGAAGGAAGCCCGGAGAAGGAGTTGTTCTTTACAATGGTTTGGATAGCCTTTAAGGTTGGTGTGATTTGTTATTTAAAAAATAGAGACGAGAATTTTATTGAGTCCCAGGGTTAGATTTGCCCATTCTGTAAATGGAAAACTGGCTAGAGGTGGCTGGAGGCTAGTCCATTGCTCTCAGCCTCCACTCACTCTTGCTGGGAGTTTTAGTAAGAGTAAATTAGAACATTGTAAGCCGTTTTGGGCCCCCCACTGGGGAGAAAGGTGGGGTGTCTTTTGTCTTCCTGATCACTGCTCTTCCAGTCACTGACCTGGCAGCTGGAGATGGTCAGCAGCATAATAAAATCAGGGCCATCTTGCTGTAAGTGTTTCCCAGTGTGTTCAGTGCCGCTTGGTACAGGCCAAAACTGAGATAAGGCAACATTGAAGTCTAAATCCATTTTTTTTCATCCTGGCAAAAGCGCTGTTTAAAGCTTTCTTGAGGGGGGGGGGGCACGGCTGCCTGGCTGGTGTGGTGCTTCTTGAAATTTTCCCTGCTCAGCTCTTCACCAGTGTGAAGTCTTTTCCCTCCCGGTGTGGTTGGCATTCCGCCTCTACTAGGAGCTCCGGGGCACTTCACATGGTCTTCTCATGCATGCACTCTTATTCTAACCTCATAACCCTGCGAGGTAGGTTAGGTTGGAAGACAATTTTTGGTAGGTGGCAGACTGGGGATGTGAATGCTGGATTTCTCTGTCCTCGTGGAACACTTCTACTATAATACCACACTTGCTGGGCGCAATACTTGCGAGATTTCTGTGGCATTGCCCATGCTGACTATCTTTTCCGGCTTCTTGTTTCAAAGAATGCGCTTCCTCTTGTTTTGCCAGATTCCTTGGAACAGCATCAGGAGTAGTTTTTTATAAAAGCAAAATTCAACTGATGATCCCCTTTCTCTCCTTACTCCCCCACCCTTTTTTGTAAGAAAAAATATATAAAACCCAAGCAGGACAGGAAGTGCAATTTGGGTCACAGTTAACACTCTCATCGTCTCCGAGTCAACTTCCTGTGCAAAAATAAATTAAATAAAATCTATTCTGCCTAACAGCACAGCACGTTGCCTAGGTGTCAGGTTTTACACAGCAGGACCCGATTTGGGAATAAAATACGACGAAGCTTACTTTACTGGGGGGGCTACAACTCTTTGAGGTTGCGCGCGAAAAGAGATTTCCGCGCTTTGGTTTCTGGCCGCCATGTTGGTTTCCTGAGGACATCAGGCAGGTGTTTCATCACTTTGGGAAACCTCTTGGTCATCCTGTACTCTCTCCACCCTGCCCTTAAGTTAAGTGCGTGGGTCCCCTTTGGACACCCCATTGTCAGTTCTTCCTGTAATCCAGTTCTGAACCAAACAGCCCCTCCAGAACGCTAGCTTAATACAGCACCACTGAGAGCAGTTTCAGGCGGACATCCTGATAAAGGAACCCACTTGTGATAAGTACCCTGTAACATCCAAAGAAAGACTGAGCAGGAGTGATGGGTGTGCCTCCCCCTACGCAAATTCTCATTTGGTCATTATAGCAAAAGTAGGAGCAGGCCCCTTATCTGCTCATCAGCATTTTCTGTAGCCTTCAGAGCCCCTCTCTTGTTGCAAGCACCTGCGCTTGGACGCAAAAGGAAGCGTTCCCTGCAAACATGTTTCAAGCTCAGGATAGAGTATGAGTAAACTGTTTAGGCTGGAGAGGAAGTCGCATCTGAATCGGGTATACTGAGACATTTATTGCAAACGGTCCTATCTCTGAGCTTTTTTGGCAAGGCTCTCGGTTGCCAAATGATGCCTGTCCTCTGCTGATTCTTTTAGAGATGTTGGCACTAGTATGAGCTCAAATGACTTCCTTACCTTCTGTTACAAAGCCAGTGGTGGTGTGGCCTTACAAAAATCAGATTTAGAACTAGGGTGAAGTCTGTTAAATAAGTGATCGGTTGGGGAGGTTAGCTCACTCTCTGTATCCTTGCTTAAAATACATTTGATCCCAGCTCAGAGATCTTACTTTAAAGTGGGAAAAGTTTCTCCCTATGTCAGTGAGAATGCAGTGGATTGCAGGCAGCTCTCTGGTTTGCTGGAGACCAGCGAATCACCTGGCTAGAATGGTTCGGTGTACATTCTTCTGTACATGTTGGCCATGCCAAGCAAGAAGCTTTGTCTGTTCCCTCCTTTGGGTGATTATTGCTGAAAAGGCAGCTTGTAATCTGCATGTACAATAAAAAGAGATGTTTTCATGGGCCGATCTGGTATTGCTTGTCTGTGATGCAAATTGTCGTGGTGGCCAGAAATACTTCACAAGAGGTGGCTGGGATTTAACTAAATAAACTCTGTACCTTTACTCTGTTTTTAAGGTGTGTTGCCTGCTGTTTTTACTCCTGTGATGAAACAGCAGTCCCAAGAAGAGCATGAAGGGTTCAGTGTCTGATCCCTGTCTTTGGTGAAGCCTGTCTTAAAGTTTAAGAGTGAATCCATACAAAACTTAGTAACTGGTGGTTTTCAGTACACTGCAAGCTCTGCATCTTCTCACATGCATCTGAGGTCTCTCCCTCTCGAAGTTGTGGCCATTCCTTACACTCTAGCATGTGTAGTCGAGGGGGCCGGGTCCCGCCAGGCTCGGTTCTAGAGCGGGTGGCGGGAGATCAAGATCGAGTTTTTATTCGAGTTAGAGTTTAATGTGTGAGGCTATTTTGCAGACTGCGTGTAGTTGAAGGTGAAAGATCGAAAGGAGGGCGGCCTACAGCAAGGGAGCCATAGGTCTGCAGGCTGATGGCGACATAACATTGTCTCCACGTCAGTAGCAGTGACATCAGTAGCAGAGGCTCTTTCACCAATGCGAAGAGTCAGCGGTGTTTTCCCAGTCCTTAAGATTCAATGTCCCCCCTTCTGGGTTACCATGGACATTGAGCTTCAATCTCCTCAACCAATTTGCGCAGCTCCCCTCTCTTTATATGGAGACCCTGCATTTAGCTACTTGCTTTGGATTCGTTAGCGTGCTTGTCATAAGCCCTGCTTTTGCAAGCTCCCATACTCACCGGTGTTCCGTCGGACGAGAGGAGAGTGTCCCTAGGGCCGGAGAGTCTCTGGATCTGCGCCCGATCCAGAGGACGAAGCGTACCGAAGCGGTGGTCCCTGGATGCGCCGATCCAGCCCGGACTTGATTACCCATGACCCTTTCAGAAGGCGGCGGTGAGCAGGGTGGAGGATTCGAGGATTCCGGGTTTCGGCACCAGCTTGTAGTCGACCCACGTGGTCAAGCGCCAAGAGCGAGAGCGAGAGGCAGCGAGATAACATCTCAGTGGAGAATGATAAGCTTCAGCGAAGCGGGGTAGCGTGAGGTCCGTGTTCCTAGCCGAGTCTCCGGCGTGCTGTTCCTGGCACCTTTTATTGTGATCCTATCGGGAAGTGAAGGAGGAGCGGGGGAGTTCAGGGAGGAGGCGGAGAGGTCGAGGAGATCATCATGCTTGATGCATGATCTCCACCCTGGCCTTTCATCGGTGATCACGAGGAGGGGCGTAAAGCGTCTGAGCCTAATCCTCACCTGGGGGGCAAGACCATTGTCCCTGCGCCCAGTGATTCGTGAGCTCGGACAGTTCATGACCCGTGACTCATAGGGGAATGAGGAGTGGGGGTGCGATGCGACCAGAAGGCCGTAGGAGCGTAGGTGTTCCAGCGCTCGACCACGGTGCTGCTGGGTCAGCGGTGCACTACTACAAGCATGCTTGTGTGAACTGTGCTTCTTTGTCATTCTGTGACTCTTTGAACATGTTCAGTTTTCCACTCACCTTTGCTAGCTAACACCCAAGAAAAAGTCCTCCTGTTTGCAGGTGTTGCAACACTCATCTTTGCAAATCTGATCATCCCGGTTGCTGTTTCTTCACTTGCAATTGGTGGTGAGGTGCCTCCAGGCATCTGAGTTTTCTCAGTGGTTCACTTCCAAACTATTTTTATTGGAAAGCCACAGGTCTCCTTCCACCTTAAGATAAAGGGCCTGAAGTGCCTCATTCCTAAGATGTCTTGGCAACCGAGCAGGCCCATCCCAATAGGCAGCACAGGTACCTGCTTGGACTGGCAGAATTCCAGGGACTCTAATCTCATCAACAAAACCCTGCAGGAAAACTCAGTTCCCTGGTTTTGCCTATGAACTGGGTCAGGTGTGTTTGAACTGGTCCAAGTAATCTGCCTCCCACTGATTTGCAGCAATTATCAAAGCCTATCAGGACTCTAGTTGCATCTTCAGGATTAAAATGACCTTTGGCAGACTAGAGTCTCCTACATCGTGTGCAAACAAGGTAATATTGAACTTGGGGATGTGAAAAGTTTCATCTGCTCTTTGCCACCTACCAAACCTCTGTACAAAGGAAGAACAGGCCAAGCCTTTGTTTCAGGTAAACCCTAGTGCCATAGTTCTCTTTCTGCAGCTCAGGGGAGCCACATCTACAATAACCATCAACCTATTTACTTCCATCCTTGGCACATGAGGCTGCACTGCAGAGCTGTTTGCAACTTACCTGTTCTTCTGAAAGTGAATGGTTCAAGTGAATGGTTCAAGAAGAGAATGACTCACCCACACAAGCTGCACTACAGAGGAGCTGTATTCCCTTTTCTGGAATATGGAGTAGGTGCCATGGGGAGCAGAGCTCAGAAGCACCCCAAGTATCTCCCAAGCCACTGAACAACAGTGAGATTTATGCAATTTATGGAACTACCTAACTGCAGCCTATTTTTCTGTTGCACTTGTGCAATGTGAAACTCCCTTCCCTTTCATACACTTGCATATAGGGAACAGGGGGAAAAAGCTGTAATCCAGAAAGCCACTGAGAAGGAAATAATAACCCTGGTCTTTATATAATTGCAAGGGAAGGGCCATGGCCCAGTGGCAGAACCTCCGCTTTGCCTGTTAAAAGCCCCAGATTCAATCCTTGGCATCTCCAGTTTAAAAAAGGATCAGATCAGAGGTGATGCAAAAGATGTGCACTTGAGAACCCTGGAGAGCCACCACCAGTCAGAGTAGACAATATTGACTGATAAACCAATATTCTGACCTGGTATGTGGCTTTCTATGTTCTGGGGTCAGCACGGTGCTGGCAAGGGTACAGCTTTCCTTTCACGCAGTCCAGCAAAATCCATCTGCCGCTTACAGGTGACCTTCCCTTCAAGGAGTTCTGGGCAGCATGGGCCGGTCCCCCATTCTGTGCTCACAACAACCCTGTGAAATGAGCCAGACTCAGAGAGACCAACTGCCCTGGGTTCAGTCAGTAAGTGCCTGACTGAGAAAGGGTTTCGGCTCACGGTTTTCTCCATCCGCTGCACCACGCCAACTAGGTGCCATTTAACTGCCTCCCAGCTGCGCCACCCTTTCATTATCAGCAAATAGCAACCGTCTGCATTAGACAAACAATTTGCTGATAACTTGACTTCCAGTTTGCTCTTTCCAAGGCTAGAGTTTTATGAGCTGTTTTGCCACCGGGCTGCCACCGCTGAGTTTATGCGTGACCTTGTTGGCAGTGACCCCGGACGTCTTCTGAAAGCTGATAACGTGCCCGAAGCCTTGGTGCCATGGTACGGCCTGGGGTAATGACTTTGTTGATACTGATGAGGGCAATCCAGAGTGGGCAGGTGGCCAAGCCCTCAGGTCTCCTGGCCCCAGCTGGCACCTTCATTGAGAAAACCTTTCTCAGGGTCATGTGGGGCCCAGTCAATGGGTTCAAGGCTGAATTGTTTTTCAATGAGCTGCGGCTGGTTGCAGGGAGGTCAAGGCTGCCGATGGGAGGTGGGGGTGGCACATTCACCCAGAGGAGCCTTATAAGGCAGAGCTCAGCCAAAAGGGGCAGTGAAGCAAACAGTGCCGGAAAGCGTGCACTAGTTCCAGATGTGAGCAAAGCATTTGCCCTCCAAGCAACTGCCTAACTGCTCCGTCGCAGACATGGAGTATGAACAATGCCGATGCCTCGAGAGCCAAAATGCCATTCTCTACACTCTCCTGAGCCGAGACCAGCGAGAGAGCTGCAGTCCTTTACAGCAGCGCTGCCTATGCCAGAAACGCCGCACCGTCTGCCTCCAGATGCCACAAGTCACCTGCCAAGCCGCTTTGGATGTCTTAGTGAAGACGGTCAGCTTTGTGAAGAATCTCCCTTCCTTCCAGCTGCTCCCGTGGGAAGATCAGCTGCTGCTCCTGGATGGCTGCTGGGCTCCCCTTTTCCTCCTCGGCCTGGTGCAAGAGATGGTGACCTTTGAAGTCATTGAGACCCCGGCTCCCAGCATGCTCAAGAGGATCCTTCTTGATGGCAAATGCAAAAGGCAGGAGCTGCAGAGAGCTCAGCCCACCCTGGCCAGCGTTCAGCGACTCCAGTGTAGCTTAAATGAATTCTGGAACCTGGACCTCAGCCCAAAGGAGTATGCCTACTTGAAAGGGGCGATGCTTTTCAATCCCGGTAAGTCCCAGATCTTCCTAGAAAACAAGTTTTTTGCGAGTAGGATTAGGGGAGGGGGCGAAGCATAGCCTTGGAAGGGGAAAATGGGCATGTGATTTTGCAAGAAATTGCAACCCCCATCAAAAGCCTTCAAAATGTTGCATTGCGCCTCTGCCTTCCTTGGATGGTGACGGACAATCCCAGGTTAACTGTTCAGATTCAGTTTCCTGCACACAAGAAGCCTTCTTATACTGAACCACATCCAAAGAAGACCAGTGCTCTATCAAAGGCAGTACTGGCTGGCAGCAGCTCGCCAGTGTCTTGGATATGAGGCTTTCTGATCGCCTACTACCTGATCTTTTTAAATTAAAGATTCCAGGAATTGAACCTGGGACCCTCTGCAGATCAAGTAGTTGCTCCACCACTGAGCCACAATCCCTTGGTTTCTTGTGGAGGGAGAGTTCTGGAGGCTTGTGGTTTGGTTAGAATATCCCCCTATACAAATAAGCAGATACTGAGCAGGTGTGCAGAAACAACACACAGCAGAGGGCATCAGTTTCAAAGCAAGTGCAGCATCCCTTTGGCTTCAGCTCCCATGGGCTGCAAAGACACAGAGCTGCTGTTCTTTCTTGAGGAACATTAATACATTCCAAGTGTTTTTGAGCCATACCCCACATTTAGATTGGCCGAGTAGATGTCGTGATCTGCAGTTTCCCTTCCCCGCTCACACCCTGTGAGGTGGGTGGGGCTGAGAGAGCTCCGAGAAGCTGTGACTAGCCCAAGGTCACCCAGCTGGCGTGTGTGGGAGTGCACAGGGTAATCTAGTTCCCCAGACAAGCCTCCACAGCTCAAGCAGCAGAGCTGGGAATCAAACCCGGTTCTTCCAGATCAGAGTGCACCTGCTCTTAGCCACTGCTCTTACCCACTACGCCACTGCTGCTCCTATGATATGCTTATGAACAACCTTGTAAAATGTGGGCTAGACAATGTTAGGTGGATTTGTAATTGGTTGACTGATTGAACCCAAAGGATGCTCACCAATGGTTCTTCTTCATCTTGGAGAGAAGTGACTAGTTGGGTGCCACAGGGTTTTGTCCTGGGTCCAGTGCTATTCAATATTTTTGTAAATGCCTTTGATGATGCAATAGAGGGCATGCTAATCAGATCAGCAGATGACACCCAATTAGAAGGGGTAACTAATACCCCTGAGGACAGGATCAGAATTCAAATGGCTAGGACAGGTTAGAGAGTTGGGCCAAAACTTACAAAATGAATTTCAATAGATGTGTTACACATAGGCAGAAAATATTAAATGCACAGATATAAGATGGGGGATACTCGGCTTGATAACAGTACACGTGAAAGGGATCTGGGAGTCTTAGTAGACCACAAACTGAACATGAGGCAGGAGTGTGATGTGGCTGATAAGAAAGCCAATGCAATGCAATTCAGTAGGAGCATAGTATATAGGTCAAGAGAAGTAATAGTACAACTTTATTCTGTGTTGGTCAGACCTCACCTAGAATACTGTGTCCAGTTCTGGGCACTTATATGCAGGAAGGATATTGACAAGCTGGAATGGGTCCAGAGGAGGGAGACCAAACTGGTAAAAGGCCTGGAATCGATGCCCTATGAGGAGAGACTTAGGGAGCTGGTAGGTTTCATCTGAAGAAGAGACGGTCAAGGAGTAACATCCCATCCAAACCATGTTCTGCCAGCAATGTTAGCTTTCAAATTTGAGAGAGAGAAGAAAACGTGGACTGCACAAATGTTCTTCCCCTTAAAGGCCATGCCCCCCCCCCCCTCCAAAGTGAGGAAGATATCCTGTATCATCACAGAATTACCCTCGCTGGGAAGAAATCCAGTCCACTCAGAGCCACATGAGTTGAGTGCAGCTACAGTTGGCTGGTAAGGTCTGGGACATGTTCACGAAGAAACATAGTATTGAATGAGTATGATAGGTCCTGGCACAGGGTAGACAGCTTGTCTGACTCAAGGTCACCTGACTCAAGCCACATCTCTTCATACTGCTCACGGAGGACAGTCCAGTCCTCCAGTGGTAGCCTCCTTTTGGTGGTCCCTTGCCCCAAGGACATTCCGTTGGCCTCAACCAGAACCAGGGCTTTTTTGGCCCTGGCTCCAGCCTAGTGGAACACATTGTCAGCTGCCCCTGTGAGACCTAAGACAGTTCTGCAGGACTTGTAAGACAAAGATGTTTCACCAGGTCTTTGGTTGAGGCCACCCTTGAGTCTGTTTAAAACAGTGGTTCTCAACCTGGGGGTCGGGACCCCTTTGGGGGTCGAACGACCCTTTCACAGGGGTCGCCTAAGACTCTCTGCATCAGTGTTCTCCATCTGTAAAATGGATAAATGTTAGGGTTGGGGATCACCACAACATGAGGAGCTGTATTTAAAGGGTCGCAGCATTAGGAAGGTTGAGAACCACTGGTTTAAAACAATGATAGCCAGTCTCCCTCACCCTGTGAGCTTTCAAACTGCACCCTTCTTCCCCCTCCTGACATATAGGGACTGGGGTGGGATAGCTTTTGGCTAGATTTTTCTTAAATAGTGCACCATTACAGTGTTAGGAGTTAGGAGCAGCAGTGGTGTAGGAGGTTAAGAGCTCGTGTGTCTAATCTGGAGGAACCGGGTTTGATTCCCAGCTCTGCCGCCTGGGGAATTCAGATTAGCCTGTGCACTCCCACACACACCAGCTGGGTGACCTTGGGCTAGTCACAGCTTCTCAGAGCTCTCTCAGCCCCACCCACATCACAGGGTGTTTGTTGTGAGGGGGGAAGGGCAAGGAGATTGTAAGCCCCTTTGAGTCTCCTGCAGGAGAGAAAGGGGGGATATAAATCCAAACTCTTCTTCTTCTTCTTCTTCTTCTTCTTCTTAGATTTTAAATGTCAATTCAGTTTTAACTTACTGACTGTGTTTTAGTCTATTGTAAGCCACCCTGAGCCCAGCCCCAGCTGAGAATAGACAGGTTATAGAGCCAATAAAATAGAATTATGTGTATGGCTTGAGAAGCCATAGAAGTAGCCAGATTGTACAGAAATTACAAGATTTAATGCTATTTATTTAGGGTGTAGTAGCAGGTCAGGAAAGAAAACACTCACAGCAGGAAATCTTGGTGCCTGCCTGGATTTGGGGCCAACTTAACTGAAAACTGCACATTTACTTACATAGATTTTTAAAAGGGTTGTTTATTTATTTATACCTTACATTTTTCTCCAATGGCCTGAGTGCGATGACTCACCACATCATTTTTCCCTCTTCCAGTTTATTCTCACACCCACCAGGCTGTGAGGCAGGTTAAGGTGAGAGTATATGTGACTGGCCCAAGGCCAGTGAGCTTCCACAGCAGGGTTGGGATTCAAATCCAGTCCTCCCAAATCATAGTCTACACTCTAATTACCATGTATTCATCTAATTCATTCATTACTTTGTAATGTACATATTTTAAAAAATTCGCTTAAATGTGTACCTAATACATATAATGTATGGATTGGGCAACTGATGATTATCTGTGTCAGCACGGAGATGTGGGTAACGTGTCAGACTCGGATCTGGGAGTCTCAAGTTTGAATCCCTGTCCATCCATGGAAGCTCCCCGAGTGACTTTGGGCCAATCACTCTCTCAGCCTAGCCCTCTAGCCCATTTCACAGTTATTGTTTTGAAAATAAAATTGAGAGAAAAATGTTCTGAGGTATCTTTAAGAAAAAGACCAGCAGCCATCTTTGGATGTCTTTTTAAAAAAAGGATTAGTACCACACCAAGGAGGGCTGGTTTTAATTAACAAAACTATGCAGGGGTGGAAGGTTAAACCCCTTCCAACACAATCTGGATCCAAATCGGAGCTGCACAGAGTTACAATATCCAAACACACCTTCCTCAGAATGGCAACCTAGATAAACCCTTTTGGTTGTCGAAGGAACCATGTTCACCACAACCTAAGCAGGCCTCTTGCAGATCCAACTTAAGTCTATGCAGTGGTGCTTACTCCCAAAGAAGGTGTTCCATTAGGAAAAACTGAGTACATCTGAATGCATGTTGCAGCGTGCCTGTTTCCACTATCCAAGGGTTTGAATGATTTGAAACATTAGTTGAGTCCTTGATTTAGCTGGACTTCTTCTCTCGCTTCTCCCAGATGCACCTGGTCTCAAGGCCTCTGCTTACATTGAGAGCCTCCAGCGTGAAGCCCAGAGAGCACTCCAAGAAGTTCTGGTCGTTTTCCATCCGGAGGACAAAGGCCGCTTCGCTCGGGTCCTGCTGATAGCTTCTACCCTGAAGTCCATCCCTCCTTCTCTCATTACTGACCTGTTCTTCCAGCCAGTGATTGGCAACACAGACATTCTGAAGCTGCTTACAGAAATGCTGGTGATGAAATAGGTCCATTGGCCACAACACCTTAAATAAGATTGACTTTGGGGCTTCCCACAACACACTGGGCCTTCTGCTTCACGCCCAGAGGCTGTGCAATTTGGAAATGGGATGGGACTGTAGATCTTAATCAAAACTGCCTTGTAGAAGTCCACAAGGCATCTATCAACCTAGGTCTGTGCTCCTACTGTGTTGCTATACTGAAGTATTTAGGACGGGCAATAACTGCTGGCAGTGTCCTGACAATTGCAAGCTGACTTGGAATTCTGTGTCAATGTCTGCCAGCAAGTCACCATCATAGGTTGTGAACTGTGGGCAGCATACAAAGCTATCCCTGTTGCAGGCAAATTGGCAGGGCAAACTGCCAGGGCACATCTTCATTGCAAATATCTGTCCCTTTGTATTACTGTTTACCTGCCGTAGCTCCTTTCTCCTTCAGAGAGAATCCTGACAATTGTAGTTTGGTAAGGCTGTTGAACAGACCTCTTTCACCCCTCTTCACAGAACCACAGTTGCCAGAATTCTCCAGTGAAAGCGGTTCTCATTTTACCAGCTTGACTCTGTGGTTTCGATACATCTTCTACTCTCTCACACTTGTGGAAGTTTCAATCACAAAATGGTCTTCTGGTCTTCAAAAACTTGTTCACTGTCAAAGTCAGTGGAACAAAACTGCTCATTCTGAGATGTGCTACTCCTGCTAATTGGATCTCAGAAAGCTAACCCATCATGAAAGAGGTACTCCCACCAGGACTATTTTGTTGGGCTTACTGAAACAAAAAAGTGCTCATAAGCACCTCGAGAACACCCTTCCCACCCTTCCCCATACACCCATCATTCCAGGAAAAAATCTAGGTTCTGAACATGCCAAGGGCTAGCCAACGCATCTCTCTTACTGAAACAAAGTTCCAAGGCTGCACGAAGATGTCACAAGAAATAAATCCAGAACTTCTGTGAGCTGATTTATGAAAAGACATTATAAACTGCTAGGAAAGGAAACCTTGACTGATTTGATCTGATCTTCGCTACAGAAAAGCATACTCTTACATGGGTCTGTTTTCTTCAACTCCAATGTAAACACGTGTGTTGCCCAGTGGGAGTACTTTCCCCCCTCCCTAGTCAAGAGTGTTGTTGTTCACTGAACAATTCTTTCTTTACACTGACTTCTGATGTCAATATTTTGTGAGTACTTTTCTGTAATTTGTATGTAGCGATAAAATGTGCTGTAAGTTATTTTTTAAAAACAAATAAAATGTTTTACAATTTGGAAAATGACTCATGGCATTATATATATACATACATATATATATATATACACATATACACACACACACACACACATATATATACACACATACACACATATATATACATTTCTAAAGGCCAGTTAGCAACCCTAGATAGCACCTCATAGAAATGTTGTCCCCAATTATTCATTTATTATTATTAATTTTGTTTACTATCACAGCTGCCAGTTCTGTAGCTGGTTGTTGGCCTTTCCTTACAATTCAAGCATCACCCAAAGGTCTAGGACATTGTAATGTAACAGCGTAGTATTGTCGAAGGCTTTAACAGCGTAGTATTCGTATAGATCCCATCATGGCTGCTTTCTGAATCTGACAGATGTTGTTTTTGTCAATTTGAAGGAGTTTTCAGTGCCACCCTAGTGTTTTTGGCATGGCTCCTAGGGTACCAATTACTACTGGGACCACGTCGGTTGGCTTGTGCCATGGTAGCTGAATCTCAATTTTCAAGTCGTGGTATTTAGCAACCTTCTCATGTTCTTTTTCAACGACCCTACTGTCACCAGGTATTGTTATGTCAATGATGGTCACTTTCTTGTCCTTGATCACTGTGATGTCTGGTGTATTATGTGCCTGCACTTTGTCCGTTTGGATTTATATTACTACACCTATCTCGCCTTTCCCAAACAAGGTCAGACTCAAAATGGCTACAAACCAATAAATACAATTTAATAAATACACTAATAGCATAACATTAAAATTATTTCCAAATGATACATTGAAAATTCAAGCAGCATCCCTGCTAACAGTGGGAGAACAACAAAGAACAAGAGGGAGGAAAGAAGAGGAATGGGAAAGGGAGGGAAGACAAGGAAAGGGAAAGGAGAGAGGAGAAGAGCAAGGCAGGGAGGCCAGAAAGGGTGGAATCAATGCTTGCTGTCCTCTGCCATAGGCCTGGTGGATGATATCAGCCTTAAGATCCTGTGAACTTAGCCAAATCCTGCTCAAGGAGGTCACTTAACATTTAAACTAAGGACACTCTGTACATGCTTGGAGGTCGTTTTCACTTCACAGACTCCCAGATTCAATGACATGCTTTGTTCTCCTTTGTCAAATTATATGCAGAAATTAAACAACTGCAGCATATCTCCAGCCTAAAGCATGCTGCACCTATTCACTTTCTGCCTGCCATGCAACTGCTAAACAATAAAATTTAAATGCCAATTCTAAAATAGAAGGAGTTAACTGACTGTCCTATCCAATCCCTAGCATGTGCTCAAACCGAGCCTTAAAAAGGGACACAATCACACACTGCACCCCTTCTGAATCCCAACTGAAAGTGGCAATAGGCATGAGCCACAATGGAACTAGAAGGGCCCATGGAACAAACTACTGGTAAATCTGCAATCATCAACCACGTTTTCCATGAGTGCTCTCATCTCTGGAATCTCTCATCTCTGGAATCTCTATGGTTTAAACAAATCCCTACAATATTTTTTAAAATTTGATTTTCATAATTAAACCCAGCCCGCCCCATAAGGGCTCATTTAGATGTGTAGCACAGGCATGCCTCTTTTAGATTGGAAGTGTGAACAATTTTCATTTACAAAAACAAGTACAAAGTCCATGCAATAATACCAAATTAGCACAACCCCCCTGTGCACACTTTCACACCTACCAGGACTCTTCATCAGGCGTGAAGTTACAAGACTTAAAAAGATAGGAGGAAATCAAATCTCTTAAGTCTACCTTTTGTCTGTCACTATGGATAGGAACTAAATCGTGTAAAACTTTTCCACCTAGGCAAAAAATAGGGTTTTTTTCCACAAAAATAGGTGGAATCTGGAATTCTCCAGGCACTGAACGGGTTCTCCAAACTACAGTCCCCTAGAGAAAATGGTACCTTTGTAGGTTAGGCTCATATCTCCACTCCCTCAAACTCAGCCCTTTCCAGGCACTGCTCTCAGATCGCCCGGAATTCTCAATTGTGCTGGACTTGGCAGCACAAACTATTACACTATTTTGTTTCTCTTTATGGATTTTCTGTGGGCCTCAGGTTGTCAGCTCCAGGTAGGAAAATTCCTATAGCTATCAGGGGACCGGCACCTGGGGAAAGGAGCGAGCTAAGCGGGGGTGCGGATGTCGTAGATTCTGCCCTCCAAAGCTACCATTTCTTAAACTGACCGCTATCGTCTGAAGATAAATTGTAATTACGGGGGAATCCGGACCCCACCTGGAGGTTGGCACCCTTCCACCGGGGGGCAATACGGCTATTTATATTCTTTTTCCCACGGCTAGAAGGCGTTGTTGGACCCCCTTGGGTCACTCTCGGCTTCTTTCCTCTCTATGGTTAGAACGCGTAAGAGAAGGCTGCGTGACGCTTTAAGAACGCTCTCCCACCCACGCTTCCGACTTTCAGGGACTCACGTGACCAGTCTTCCAGGAGTTGCAAGATGGCGGCGCCCAGTTCTTCTGCCTCCCTCGAAACCGCGGGCCGGTATTGCCTGGTGAGCCGCATTCCGGCCCGGCTTCGCTCCGCCGATCTCCGAGCTTACTTCAGCCAGGCCGTGGAGGCCGGCGCCTTCCTCCGCTTCCATTACCGGCATCGGCCCGAGCGCGGAGAAGGGCTAAGCCCCGGGCCGACTTGCTGCTGCCTAGTGACGACGCAGCCCGGTTGGGCCTGCCGTTTTGTCCGCATGTATTCGGGGAAGCGCTGGATCGACGCCCAGGGGGAGACGCTGCCCGGCCGCTGCCTCATTCGGAGGGTTCGTGTTTCCCTGGACGAAGGTATCGGTAGGGCAGATGGGGAATAAGAGACACTCTGGGAGAGTTTCGTTTTCCTGTATTAGTGTATCCTGCTTCTCTCTCAGTGACGACCTTCTAAAGGCGGTTCTAAGTCTCACAGTGACGACCTTCTAAAGGCGGTTGGTCTTATTGTACCAAGGTAACCAGCATGGCAAGCATAGTGAGAATTTGAGCCTGGGTCTCCCAGTTCCTGATGTGATGCTCTTCCGTGCACAGTGCTGGCTTTCTTACACTACAGAATTATTTTGTTGGAATCCAGATGGGAATGATTGCGGTAGTTTAATGATAGCATGTTATTTAGTGCTATATGGATGCCAAGTTCATCATGTGTCTTAATAGTATGCCCTGCGTGGTTACAGACAATTACTGGCATGCTTCTTCTACATGGGAGTAGGTTGACTCAGGTTTGAAGTGTGTGTATACTTGGACAGAGGCGATCATCCCTATTTTAGTCTTCTGTGGCAGATCTGATAATTTATATGAATTCTTTGAGAAGGGAGGTGTATGCCTGTTAATTTTCCTAGACCCTCTTAATGCCTTTCAATTGACCTGATTTCAGATTTTCACTCAGCTATGATAACCATTGGGTAAGGCACTAATCATACTTGGGTTGCTTACAGCCATGTTGTCCATAAGGGGGGGGGGGGGGGGAACCAAAAGCAAAGAACACAATCCACCTAACATATTTTGTTCAGACTAACGTAATAACACAGAACTGTTGTAAATTTTTGCCCACCAGAAGTTGTATTTTATCTTGGTCTAAATATCATGATGTTCTGAAACAAAGCTAATTTTCCTTTCTTTGTTACGTTCGTAGCATCTGGTTTGCTGAAAAGTTATGGGGAACATAAAAGTTTGTACACTTGCTATGTCTTGTTGGGTTGGCCACAATGAAAGGTATTACAATAAAAGGTGAATCACATGCTATCTCCATAGAACCATGGAATGCACGTAGTCCTTCCAATCTCTTTTATCCACTTTATAAAATATAAAACACTATTTAGTGACATTGTGAAAGCTACCATGGGATATACATAGTCCTTCCAATCCCTTTTATCCGCTTTATAAAATATAAAACACTATTTAGTAACATTGTGAAAACTACCTAGGAACTTGAAGTGTGTGAAAGCACTTCCGTGATGTGATAAATTACTAAACTAGGCTTGGAAGTTATTTTGGAAAATGATCCTTTTTTATTTTGTCACCTTGTTAGTCATCCAGTTGTATATTTCTTTATAGATGTCAGCTCATTCCCGTATAAAACCAAAAAGGAGCTCCACAAGAAAGCCTCAAGTGAAAATTTTACTGAGGATGATTTAAAACAGCTGCCTGAGTTGAACCCTCCTGCATTTATGCCCTTTGGGAATGTGGGCACCCCTGTGGGTGTCTTTTTAGAACTTATCAAAGCTTGTCGCATGCCTACTCGTGCCATCAGGAAGCTGCAGTTGCAGTTCCCCAAGACTGGATCCTCTCGCAGGTATGGGAATGTGCCATTTATGTATGAGGAAACTGAAACTGTTGTCCAGGAGGAGCGGGTTTACACAGCAACTGGGGAGGAGATAACAGAAGGTGACCCCCTGCTACAAGTAGGAAGCACAACTGTAAAAGATGACAGGGAAGACAGAGACTGGGAAGATCTGGAGAAGGAACCAGGAGAAGACAACAGTCATTCGGATGAAGTAAGTAGTTTCTCTTCCTCGCAGCAGTTCAGGTAGAGGCCTTTCTTGTCACCTGGTCCTTTCAACTAGAAATGCTAAGACGTGAACCTGGGACTTTCTGTGTCCAATCAGGTAGTCTATTACTGAGCCAGGTCCCCACTTCCACAAGTCTTCTTTAATCACTCAGCTTCATTCTCCCATCCCAGCTGACTAAATGGCTTCTGAAGGCCTCTAGCAGCTTTTCACACAGCCTGCCAGATTACTGACTTGAGGACACACATCAATCTATCATCTATTAGAGAACCAGCACAATTAAAGTGTTGGACTAGGATCTGAGTGACCCCCACTTGTATGATGGAAGCTTCCTGCGTAAATTTGGGCCAGTCACGTACTCTCAGCCTAACTTACCTCACAGGAATATTGTCAGGAGGAATGGAGAATTGTGTGGGTTTATTTGGAACCCATTTGGGTAAAAGTATAGGATATAAATGAAGTAAATAAGAGGACATCTTCCTATTTCCCCTCACCCCCATCCAAGGAGTTTACATGGTTCTCCCCCTTTATTTCTCACAACAGCTCTGTGAGGAAGGTTAAGATAAAAGAGTGTGATTATAACACCTAGGAAGGGTCCAAGAATGCCTGAACCAGAAGAATTTTTTTTTAAAGCACAGGATTTTTCTAATCCTGTTTGAAAGCAATTTTTGGTTGCATGATAAGGGAAATCCAATTGGAAATACTTTGTATACTCTGAAAGGATGATTGTGGAAGAAGTAGTTCACAAAATCAACATCTGCTCCTGACCATCCCATGTGCAGAAATTTGCTAGGATTAGGGCAGTGGCATAGCGCCCACAGGGCAGAAGGCGCAATGCCCTGGGAGGAGCCGTGGAGGGGGCGATGCAGGGTGGGCGCTGCCGCTGCAGGGGCGCAGGGCAAGCGTGTGCCCCAGGCGCAGTTTCCCCTCGCTCCGCCTCTGGGTGAGGGGTTGTGTCTTAGCAGTCAGCTTGTTCCAGTGGTTTTTCCAGAATCAAAACAGTCAGAGTGGAATTAAATAATGGCGGGGGGAGTGATTAGAACAAACCTTTCTGTCATTCATCTGTTTCTGACCTCCCAATCTTGCAGGACAATGATAGATGTGAAGAGTGGGAACGGCACGAGGCTTTGCATGAAGACGTCACCAGCCAGGAGCGCACAAAGGAGCGTCTGTACGAGGAGGAAATCGAACTGAAGTGGGAGAAGGGCGGCTCCGGGCTTGTCTTCTACACAGATGCACAATTCTGGCATGAAGAAGAGGAAGGAGGTGTGATGTTGAGGGAGACATTCTAACTTAGATTCTTGCATGGAGATCCTGTTTCACTTTTGCCCTGTCTCTGGGAACTTCATGTGGCTTGAAGGGCAGACTTATTAATGATGTACAAAAATTCCAAAATAGATCTATGCCATTAGAATCTGTCTGCTTCCTTTCTTCCATATTTTTGTTTGTTTGACCTCTCTTCAGCACACTCCTCCCCTTTCCTTCTGTTGGCTACTGCCAGTCCTTTCTGTGGATTTCCTGCTGTCATTTCTTTGTCCAGATGCCATAAAGATTTACAAGATGGCATTGATAAGGGGAAGCTCTTTCCCTTGTTTGTTTTATATAAGATTTTTCTCCCAGTTTTCCAAGAAGCTCAGGGCAACATGCATGGCACCCCTCCCCCAGTTTTATCCTGGCAGCAGCTGTGTGTGGCTAGGCTAAGTGAGTAATCATAGCAGAGGCCTCCTGGTCATGTTTCCTGGTCATGTTTCAGCATACTGGATCAATACACTGGCTCTTTCTGTCTGCCTCTGCTTCAGAACCTGCAAAAGGTTATCTAAAGCAGCTACTTGCAGCTTCAGAGAGGTAAAGCAACATCCTATCCTTTACTTAGCCTACTGCCTATATAGGTGGACTTCTTCTTGTACCCAGCATAGATGAGGGCATATACATTTACGTAACAATGGTGATGAAGACTGTCACCAAAAGGAACAGAAATAAGGATCCATAGAGATCTTTGGGATTATGTGCGGTGCTGAGAAAATGGGCAGGGAGAATTTGTTTCTCCCTCTCCTATAATACTACAACTTGGGGGCAAGAGGTAGCCCTGTGAAACCAATTGGCAGTAGATTGAAAGAAGCTTTGCTTCAAACAACCGGCCATTGACTTGTGGAAGTCACTGCCACAAAATGCAGTGAGGGCTACTGACTGAGATTATTTAAAGACTGGCTGTGCAGATGTATGGAGGCCAGATCCATCATTGGTTGTTGTCACCATATCCAAATGGTACCTCTGGTTTTACAAGCAAATGGAGACCCAGATAAGGGCTATTGCCAGTGGGCCCTTCTTATGGGCTAGCCTGTGGCATTTGGCCACTGATGGGAAGAGTGGGGATTTGGGTCTCTGAGATCCTAGCCCAACACTTGAACAACTGCACCATACTGGTTTGATGCTTCACTACCTAGCATTGGCCACAGCTGTGTAAGACTACCTTCCCGTTCATAAGACTTCTGCCACGCCTATGCTTAAGGGCAGCAACAGCCTATGCTTGAGGGTCAAACAGATCTGGCTTCCCTCTCTACCCCTCTTCCCTCTCTTAAGTTAGAAATTGGTTAAGGCACCATTGGTTGTACTGTATAGGAAACTGCATTGGTTTTATTGTTGATATTGTTGTAAGCTGTCCTGAGCTCATCGGGGAAGGACAGTTTGTAAATCAAACTTTAAATAAATATATAAGATTAACATTTTGGGGCGGGGACGATGATTCCTGTAGTCAGTGCTTGTGCAGAATTCACACAGCCATGAGTGGGTGAGGACTTGACTCAACCTTGATGCAAACTGGAACATGCAAATGCTTGACCCTTCACTTCTCTTTGTGCAGATTTTGATGAGCAGACTGCAGACGACTGGGACGTGGACATGAGCGTCTACTATGAGAAAGGTACTCGAGCCGTCAGTTTACTGCCACAGAAGAGAGGGTAGACCAGCGGTCATCTGATGGAGAAGCTTCAGCCAACAGCTTCATTTGCCCTCCTGGCAAGGTTGCAGCTCTAAACATCTTGAACTGCTGTTCTACCATCTTCACTGGCTTCCAGCGGCCTTCCAGGCACCATTCAAGCTGTCATATGTATTAGTATGGGATTTTTAATCACCCTGCTTTTTTTAATGACTAGTTTCTCAAACGTTTGGTATGCATTTATTTATGACTTCTGTAGTTCACTTTTCTCTAAACAGGATCCAGGTGGATTAAAAAGATATTTAAAACCATTAATTAACTATGGAACTAGTATATAATAATATGGGAACAACAAGTAATAAAACATCTGTGAAATGACATTAAAAACAGCCAGCTGACAAAAGTGTCCTCTTAAAGAGTTCTGTCCATATATATTGCATGGATGGAGATCACTGAGGGGGCTCTGCTAGAGTCCTTCCATCAAATCTCTTAAATGCTGAACTAATTCTTCCAGCATGCCCTGTCTTGCAATTCCATTCTGACTTCCCACAATTCAAAAAGCTAAGGGTGGAACAATTCCCTATAACCTTCCCTTTTGATACTTTGTCTTATGCTCAGCAGATGTTGTTGGAGATCTTTTATGGACAAATATTAAGGACTTTCAGTGCACATGTCCTTTTGCCAGCTGTCGGCCCTCCCCTTTCTATCTCCATGCCACTTGTGGTTTCTGATATTAAGTGATGTAGAATTTCTTTTCTTTCTAGATGGTGACAAGGATGCTCGGGATTTGGTTCAGATGCGGTTTGAACAGAGACTCCGGGATGGTTTGGAAGATGGTTCCGTTCTGGGACAGCAAATTGGAACCTTTGAAAAATATACCAAGGTAAGAACAAGAGATTGGATGTGTTTTGATGTCACTAGCAAAAGAAAACTAGCAGTCTTGGAGGAACTTTTTAAAAATTTAAAATGTTAGAAAGTCACAGTCAAAAGGATGCGGGTGGTCTGGTTTGAATATGTGTTTGTAATGTAAAGAGGAGGTCAGCGTCCTATTTCGTTCTCAAATAATTACCATCACAGCCTTAATCTTGTTCCCATCCTTAGTGAAGAACTTGGTTCCTGTTCAGTTGATAATTGGCTTACATTGAGAGGTTTCTCTCCCTGCTCCACCCCCAGGGTATTGGCAGGAAAGTGCTAGAGCGGCAAGGCTGGACTGAAGGCCTCGGCTTGGGTAGCAGCAATTCAGGGATGGCTGAAGCACTCGACAATGAAGGCCAGAATCCCAAATGCAAGAGAGGCTTGGGGTAAGTATAGCTGGATCCTGTCTCTCTGTGAGCTACAGCATGAAAATAGAGAACCAGCATGCAGTAGTGGCTAGAGCAGGGGTCTGCAACCTGCGTCTCTCCAGATATTCATGGACTACAAATCTCATCAGCCAATTGGCCATGCTGACAGGGGATGATGGGAATTGTAGTCCATGAACATCTGGAAAGCCACAGGTTGCAGATTCCTGGACTAGAGTGTCTGCGAGACCTGGATTCAGATCCCTCAAGGAAGCTCGCTGCATAAAATTCAGCCCTTGACTATAAATGGAGATCAAGTGGGAGCTGGTAGTTGGCTGTAGAAATCTTTAAGCATTCCTGGGTGCAGATTTAAAGAGGATTTGACCTGGGGAGTACAGAACTACCAAGCGGTTGGTTAAGAAAGCCCAGCAAAGACTGTACTTTCTGAGACCCAAAGGAAGCAACAACTAGATGGAAAACTTCTGGTCCCTTTTACGTGCTATAGAGATGTCCCGCAACCTACTGCATCTGTTTATGGTTCTCCAGTTGCACAGTGGCGAATAGGAAGGCGCTCCAAAGGGTGATCAATACTGCACAAAGCATTATCGGCTGCCCTCTCCCCTCCTTGGAAGAAATCTATAATGCCCGAAGTCTAAATAAAGCCCAAAATATTCTAAGGGACCCGTCTCATCCAGCACACTCTCTTTTTAAACTGCTACCATCTGGCAGACGATACAGGGCCCTCAGAACTAGGACAAGAGGCTTAGAGACAGCTTCTACTCTAGAGCTGTGGCTATGCTAAACTCCGCTGCTTCATATTGATGTATTTGGGGCTATGTAGGGATGGGTGGAGGATGATGATGTATGAGTCTGAAATTGCATGAGTCTGAAATTGTATGAGTCTGAAATTGTGTGCATCGAGGAATGCTGCTGTAAATTTCGTTGTGCGTGCACAATGACAATAAAATGCTTATGCTTATGCTTATGCTTATAACTCTCTTAGCCTGCCTTACCTGACAGGGGGTAGTTGTGGGGATAAAATTGAAGACAGTGCTGATGAAAGATGCTTTGGGCCTTCCATTGGGGAGAAAAGCGGGGTATAAAATGTGTCAGAGCTAGATAACTATGTTAAATGTTTCTGAGTTCAGTAGCACTTTAGACACAAAGAGTTTTGAGCTTTCGAGTGCCAGAGTTCCCTTTACCACAGACTGACATCTGACAGAGGGAGCTCTGACCCTAGAAAACTTATACTCAGAAAATCTTGTTGGTGTCTAAAGTGCTGCTGGACTTAAATGTACTGCAGACCAACCAAGCTACCCTCTTGAAACAGAAATGTTTAAATCTCCCTAACTAAGGAAAATGTCAGGAGAGTGCTGCAAAATTTAGCTGTTATTTTTTCACAAGTAGGAGTCCAACCATGTGCATTGTATTGGTTTGTGGTTCCATATGTCAGCAGTGGCATAAGCCATGCGTTGGAAGGTGTTAATGGTTGCCAGTTGACTAAGGCTCCTTCCGCACATGCAGAATAATGCACTTTCAAACTGCTTTCAGTGCTCTTTGAAGCTGTGTGGAATAGCAAAATCCACTTGCAAACAGTTGTGAAAGTGGTTTGAAAACATATTATTCTGCGTGTGCGGAAGGGGCCTATACGTATGTGACCCAGATTGACTTACTCAGAACCTCACCATCCTTCACTGAAGCCTTCAATGTAATGTTCAGCATCAACTAGGTGAATCAACACGCAAATACAATTGTTGGCTGGTTTCACCTACAGCTGAACCTTTGCAAAATTTGGAGTCTTCCTAACCAGTGTGATGGGTGGGCAAGGGGGTGGAGTGGAAGATACTGGCACATGGATATTTAAAAGAGCCACATTGAACATCAGAGAAGAGACAGGAAGCCATCTGGGGTTTAGAAGCTTCCCCTAATTCAGCTGCGCCCCAAGCAACCCTTGCTTAGGCCATTCATCCACAGAGCTCTAGTACTGTGATATTTATTTGTGGAGCCCCAAGGATTAAATATGCAAAACCGGTTTCTGAGTCAGGAATGTATGACATCTCTCTTTTCCTGTCAAATTTGATTAGTGAGTGAAATGGCAATGGACAAACAGTCTCGAAGTGATGCCACTCTGTGTTTGTTTATTTTATTTTATTAAATTTAATATCCCACCCTCGGCAGGGCTCAGGGCAGCTGACAGCCATAATTTAATAACACTTATCAAAAATAATTAGCATAACTAAACTTTAAAACACTATTAACCATATCAGTGATGAATAATGAGTTTCCAGGTGACCCCCACATAGCCTAAAAAACGTTTAATCCCTGTCCCATTTACATAACTAATCCTTAATTACTAGCAAATGGATGCAGGGGAGGGGTCCACTCGGTGGCCAATAAGATGGAACGGACTCATGGCTGCCTCAGTCAAAGACCTGGCAGAACACCTCTGTCTTACAGGCCCTGCAGAACTAGTTAAAGTCCCATAGGGCCCTGGTGACAGCTGGGAGGGAGTTCCACCAGGCTGGGGCCAGGGCTGAGAAGGGTTAGGATTAGTTTGAAGACTTTGTTCTCCTTCCTTCACTTTTCCTTAGGTACCACGGCGAGAAACTCCAGACTTTCATCAAGCCCAAGAGACTTTGCAGGGACCACCAAGTTCTCATATCCACCATTTATGATGACCCCCATCCTGTGGACACAGGAGAGCAGTTGCTTCGGCGCTCACAGCCAACAAGCATGAAGTATCGGCAAGAGGTGGCATTCATCCACAGTGTGCATCACAGCTCCAGTTCCTCATGAGAAGCACAGCAGCCTTCCAACAAGGACTGGGGATTTGGGGTCTTTCTCTTTTTAATTAAGTTTTTTTAAAAGAAAACAGCAGATATGGTCCTGTCAAACCCTGGGAATTACTGGGCCATTGTTTATTAAAAACAATCCAATTTTTAACGCATCTGTTTCACAGGATCCTTCTTTCCCTCTTTTCTTATAAGTTCTTTTTGAGAAGAGTGGTAGGTTCCATATTCTTGGATTCGTCAGTTCCAGAGTCTCGTTAGGCATATTTGTGCGGCAATCACTGAAGATGTAATGGGTTGTATATCTTCAATCACAACATCATTCTTAAAGAATTCTAACAGGAGCCCCTTCAGTTTCAGGATTGTTTTGTACTGAATGAAGCAGTTCAGCATTAACTCTAAACTTAGCTTTGGCAAAGGAATATCCTCTGTAATCCTTGCTACTTGCAAAGGCGCTCTTGTTCTCAGCAAGAAATATGAGGTGGGGCAATATGTATAAATGGAAGGTGTTATGGAAGGAGTGGGGGTAACAGTGTCTTTGTTCCTTGGAAACCCCTTTAGACCAAAGGTTTCCTAGAAAACACTCTGGCAATCAGCCGCCACCATTCAGGGACCTCTTAACAACATCTAGACTAACCTGCTGAGAAGGTATTCTTCTAGTTCTGTACTAGAGAAATAATGAAGTGACAGGGTAGAAACTCTACAGAACACCTTATAACCAGCTATGTAGAACTCACATGATCTAGCACAGCGGTTCTCAACCTGTGCATCACGACCCCTTTCACAGGGGTCGCCTAAGACTCTCTGTATCAGTGTTCTCCATCTGTAAAATGGATAAATGTTAGTGTTAGGGGTCACCACAACATGAGGAACTGTATGAAACGGTCACGGCATTAGGAAGGTTGAGAACCACTGATCTAGCATGAGTTGAAGAGATTAAGAGAAATATCTTAGAGAAGGACATTATACTTCGCAGAGCCAAAACAAATTATTTATAAAAAGATCAGTTATAGAAGAGAAAAGAAGGAAATAGGTAATTGGGTTCAAAATACAGGGTAAACAAACAACATACACCACAAAGATTTTCAAATAAAAAGTGATAAATGGAACAAAGTCAGCAAAGAACACATTACCTAGGCTGTAATTACTTTCTCAGGGCATGTACAAGATGCTGAAAGAGTCCTTAATTTCAACACAGCCTCCTGTGGACTCCAGTTTCCATAGAAGACAAGGGAAAGGGCCTAAAGGTATAGTTAATGTATCTAATCCAGCCTCCTTTCTAAGAATGATGAGCTGATTTATTGAATCCTAGGCAAAGCCCATTCTTTGATATCAAAGGATGTAGGGGTGAGCCCGCGAACCCGGCAGAACCGTAGAAGGAGCGCTAGGCGTGCCGGCTACGGCCTTCCGGGCGCACACGCTCCCCCAACCCCCGCTCCCCCATGAGTCACGGGTCGTGAACTGCCTGACTCGCGGTCACCAGGTGTCCCACACAAAGGGACACAAAGGCTCCTGCCCTCAGGTGAAGATTAGGCTCAGACATGGATGCTTCCTCCCGCACGTAGCAGCCCGATGAGATCATGCATCACATGATGATCTCCCGCTCTCCTGATCTCCCGACCTCCCGTTCTCCCGCCTGTCCGACCCCTTTTACACGCCCCCATTGAAACCCTAATAAAAGGTGTGAGGGGCGAGCGCATGGCAGAGTTGCCAGGATCACAGGATCCCGCACTTCCTGCTTGCTGGCTCTCTCCACCAGATGAAATCTCCGCGTGTCATCTCTTCCCTGGGACCTCGTGGGTACGACTACAAGCGGTTACTGTTACCAATTGGAGATTTGCAAAATAATAGTCCCACCTCCATCTAGCATCTGGTAATGGCTCTGAACTTCCACAACAAATAGAAGACTTGGCCCAACCAGATTGTCCTTTGAACGGAATTAACTCTGACAGGATGGTCCAGTGAGGAATGGAAATGAATTGGTTGTTCTGATGTACTCCTTATAAAGGAAAGTGTAGTGAAGGAATTCTGGCATATAAATACCCTATGAAGTGCAAATGTGGTTTTAAGCAAAGTTAAGGTTCTCCACAGTTTCTAAATAAGGTTAAATCCATGTACAGAAGCTGGGGGTAGGTGGGAGAGCAAACCTACATGGGGCTGAGCGTATTCAGACAGAACTGTGACTAGCCCAAGGTCACCCAGCAGGCTTCATATGTAGGAGCAGGGAAACAAATCCAGTTCACAAGATAAAGAGTCTGTGGCTCATGTGGAGGAGTGGGGAATCATACCTGCTTTTCCACATAAGAGTCCACCACTTCTAACCACTACGCCACACTGCCTCTCTTGGCTGTTTTGGTGGTTGGAGTTCATGGCATTATACCTTGCTGAGATCCCTCCCCCAAGCTGCAGGAATTCCCAGACCAGGAGCTGCCAAGCCTAGGAGCCACTCGTTTTTTCTCCTATTAATCAAATTCAGCACAATTCCCACACCTATTCCCACAATTCCCACATGGGACTCGGCAATACTTGTAATGTCTGGTGTGTTGTGGGTTTTCCAAGTTGTATGGCTGTGTTCCAGTAGCATTTTCTCCAGACGTTTCACCTTCATCTGTGGCTGGCATCTAGAGAATCTGATGATAGTAATATATATATATATTTATATATATACACACACATACACACACACCCCTGTGGAATGTCCAGGGTGGGAGAAAGAATTATTTGCATTGGTTCACAAATGTAATGGTTACAATTAGCAAGTGTGATTTGCACGTGTTGAATGGGATCCATCCATTTTAGCATATGTAAGTAATGTCCTCCCTCAGCCGCCAAGGGGCGAGCAAGAACAAAATAAGCTCCACCGCTTCCACTTGTGTCCTGTAGAGGGCGATCTCTGCGCAGGTTATTCCCGGGGTCGAAGAGCGCTTGGGATCCTTGTAGCTTCGGCCCACGTTTCCTTACGGACGAGGATGCTGGTTGCACGTTGTGTCTCGCCGCAGGCATCCCAAAGGCTACACCGATATCACTCTGCACCTATGCAGACTCAATGCCAGCAGTAGTAGCTTTTCCATTTTCCCCGAAGCACAGCCTATGTAGACTTTTTTGTCCTCTTTTTCTGTGTTGCATCTGCTTGGGAGGTGAGTTGCATTTGCTCCGGTTTCTGCTCGTCGCCTCCCTGCCCTTGTGTGTTTTTTATTTGTTCCCCCGTCCATTTAATGGCAACATAACGCCTTTCTCTTAAGCATGGTTGTGTGCATTCAGCTGTGTGGGGTGAGTTTATGATGTACCTTGCATAGGGTCCCTACACACAACTGCAAAGGCCCGGGGAGTTCCCACAAGCAGCACCTGCAGGAGATGCTCTGTTTGTTTCCTTCTTCCTTTCCCAAAAATCCTTGAGCGTCAGAAATTGCACAAGGAAATTCCGAAGAAATTGGAAATCTCTCTGCCATAATCAAGCATCACAGCAATAGAGATTATAGTTATGTTATTGTTTGTTAAATATATATTCTGCTACTTTGATAACCTCCAAATATTGTTCTCAGGTGGTCAGGAGCCAAGAAAGGAGGACGCGAAAATGGGTGAACTGTGAAACATTTGGGCTTTGACTGCTACGTAATGGTGAGAAACAACCATGGTATTGTAGCCTGTTTTCAAGGATGAAAGTTGTTGGAAAATCTGAACAAATGAATTTATAATATAAATGTGTTCTACTTAGCTATAAAATTATTATTATTATTATTATTATTATTATTATTATTATTATTATTATTATTATTTGTTTGACTTTTATACCGCCCACCCCCGGAGGTGGTATAAAAGTCAATGAAGCTCGTGTTTTAAGTTGGAGAAGTATGAAGTAGTATGGAGCAGGTGGCTTTTTAAAAAGCTGTGTACGTTTATGAGCAAATCCCACTACCCAAAAAATTGGTGACTGCTGCAGTGCTGCTTCAAATGGAGTTTCAGGGCCATTGCCGTGCTAAGCAGAATCATTTTAAGTCCATTGAAGTTGGCTTAGGGCTGCAATGTTAATATCTCAGTTAACAAGCAGGGAGGAACAGAAGAAGAGTTTGGATTTATACCCTGCTTTTCTCTCCTGTGAGGAGTCTCAAAACAGCTCACTAATAACATACCGGGCCTAAATGGGACCCGGGGACATGACTGGCTCCCTGCCCCCTGCTCCCTGCCCCCCCCTCCCCTCCGGCCTGGCTCCTCGCACCCTATTTATGGGATCCAGCAGGGAGGCCAGGGGAGGGCGTGGCTCAGACGTGGTTTGGACGGACGCCACAGCAGCAGGCCGGTCCTGGGCTCCCCAGCCTCCCTTGGGGGGGCAGGAGACAGCCTACCCCCCCAAGGGACAACCAACTCAGCCAGCGAGCAGCGCCCCAGCACGGGGGGAGCCACCAGGCGCCAGTCGGGTTGTCGTGCCACAGGAGAGGCTGGGTCCCTGTGCCCAGCACCCCCGCCCCCACATGACAAAACGGCATGCACCCGGGACATGGGATACCCCATATCTCCATGGGCGGTACACTCCTGAAGCTCACAACTCCTTCTCTTCCTCTCTCCACAGCAGACACCATGTGAGGTAGGTGGAACAGAGAGAATTCTGAGAGAACTGTGACTGTCCCATGGTCACCCAGCGGGCTTCATGTGTAGGAGAGGGGAAACAAATCCAGCTCACCAGATAAAGAGTCCACCGCTCGTGTGGAAGAGTGGGCAATGAAACCCGGTTCTTCACATGTTGCTTTTAGTCACTACACCAACTGGATTATTTAGCTGTGTTGTAACTTGTGGCATCATATATGTATTGATTTCTAACATACGTCTTATTTATCAATGTGGGCAACTTTATACATTAAGTGTTGTGTATAGGTATACTAGGTTTTGAACGGGTTTCTTAATATATAGAGTAAATGCAGCTGCACTCTAGTCTAGGCCATCAGAACTGGCTGCGTTACCTGAAGCAATGTGGATTTTCTGGAAAAACATGAATTGGGATTTTCTGGAAAAACTACCAATGCTCTAAAAAGAGTGCGATTTGTTGCAGCACTTTTATTTGAACTTATAGTTAGTAAACAACATTTAAAAACATTAATGTCTGTTATATCTTAATAGCAACAAATACTTAAACTGAAATAGGCAAAAATACAAGGAGTGTTTTAAACAAATTCAAAGCTTGATGTTTTAAATGGGAATCATACCTGTAAAAAAATAGACAACATAGTCTGTATTTCTGTTTTATTATTTAAATTTTAGGGGAAAACCCTGAAGGCCCTGAAACCTATTGACATACTAATTTCAGCACACCCACAACATGCTGTAGGCATGGTTGTCCACTCATCCATTTTAACATTTTTTTCAGGATGTCTCTGGGATATCTCTGCACATTCATTACTTGTTCCATATCAGATTGGAGATTTCCATCATATGAAAGGAAACATACACATAGGAATTTGAGCTTTGGTTTTGATTTCATCTGCACATTCAATCCAGTGAAATCATAACTTGATTTTTAAAACTGGGGTTGTGATATGAATTTTGTGGTTTCGCTTCCCTCCCAGTCCCTGGTTTATAAATCAATAAAGCATCCATGTACTCTCGCATAATTTCTAGGAATAATCACCTGGAGAAAACTAATTGGAACTTGGAAGCTACCAAACTTGATTAATACTGTCTCGGCAGCGGCATCCATTCATTGTCATTAATTTTATGAAACAATCTTCAGAGATGGAAAAAAAATTCACCTTGCATCTCTGAGCTAGCTGTGTTTGTCTCTGAGCAGTGTGTGAAATGAGCCTCATGAATAAATGTTGTCCTTTGTGTTGCCCTTTTATAGGAGGAGAAAGAAACGCTTGTCATGTCAAAAAGCCGCAAGCAGTCTTTAGTGGCCTTTGGGCAGGCAGTGATTGGGCCTCCTGGCTCAGGGAAAACAACGTACTGTCTTGGCATGCAGGAATTCCTTTCTGCGATTGGGCGCAAGGTAGCTGTGGTGAATCTGGATCCAGCCAATGAAGGGATTCCCTACAAGTGTGCTGTGGATATATCTGAGCTGATCACCTTGACCGATGTAATGGAGAACTTGAAACTGGGCCCCAATGGTGGCTTAATCTATTGCATGGAGTATCTTGAAGCTAATTTTGACTGGCTGCAAGAAAAACTGTCTCAGTTTAGGGGGCATTACTTCCTGTTTGACTGCCCAGGGCAGGTGGAACTTTGCACCCACCACAGCTCACTGAGAAACATCTTTGCCCAGCTTGACAAGTGGAACTTCAGGGTATGTTTGGGGGTGAGATTAAAATAAATTGAGCTGTTAACGCTTTTCAGGGTAGAGGGAGAAGGAAGCTAACATTTCTGGAGGTCTAGCCACAAGCTACAATTGATTTCAGTGCACCATGCCATTTGTAGTATGGTATCATTTCAAACTGCAAGCCATGTATATAAAGTGGTTCAGGGAACATCAACCATTCCATTGTATATCCTTAGTTTTTTAGGCTTGTGTTAGCTAGTGAAAATTGCCACCAATTGCCGTGGCGAGATGCTTCTGTGCCACAGCATTTGCAAATAGTACTGTGCTGTGAACATTTATGTGTGAGCCTTTGGTTTTCTGTCTTCCATCTTTCCTCTCTGAGGATAAGCTTGCTTTGTGAATCTTCTGAACCTGTCCAGATTCAACCTCAGTTGACTTGACTGTATCCAGTATCATCTGATAATTTAAATACTGGATGAATATTTGGCATATAAGATCAAAACCAGCGTGATTTGTTAGTATCAGACTAGTGTTCACATCTCTGCTTCTCCAAAGAGCTTAGTGGGAGACTTTTGGCCCATCACACTCTCCACAGGTTTGAATGGGTAGAGGGGAAAACCATGGAAACCCAAGGCATTTATATATATCAAGACAGAAAGGTGCTGAGGAACAACACGGAACCTTTCTGCTAAGAATGAGCCAAAATCACTCAGGCGGGACCAGGCGCTGCAAACAGGCCATCAACTGCTGGAGAGTTGTATCAAAAGATGAGCTTATAAGTTCATCAGAACGCTTCTATCTAGTTCAGTGTCGCCTCCAGAGTAGGCCGGCAGACAGGGGGTCCAGAAAACTACTAGCCATGATGAGTAAAGGGCACCTACACATTCAGTGGCACTAAACCTCTTGGCACCAGGGCTGGGAGACAACATTTGTGTGTGGGTGGGGGGGGGGGGGGTTCAGCCTCTGTGCCCTATTTTGTGAGCCTCCATGACAACTGGTTGGCCACTGGGTGAGAGAGACTGTTGGACTAAATGGACCACTGGTCTGATCCAGAAAAGCTCTGTTTGTGTATTTGTAATGTCCTGGTGTGTCAGCATAGCAACTGCATAATCAACTTTCACACAAATGGGAAAGTAGGAAAACAGATGTGGGAAACAGGCATCCAGATTTGATTTGAATTATTTAAATCTGTGATCTTGAGATCTGCTGGCATCTTGCCCGCCTTTAAAATTGCAATGACAGCCCCAGATGTTAAATGTCCTAGCTTCTCCCACCTGGCTTTCTTTGGCTAGGATTGGCAGGGCACACCCTGGGGCAGAGGAAGGCCTTGCTTACCTTCAAGTATGAGTTCTCTTTTGCTCCAGTGTGTAATAAATAAGCACAGATTCTTTTTCTTCCTTTGCTATGGACATAACCAAAAAATCCCCTTTTATTGTTTTTAACTTCTCTCGCAAGTCTGAGTTCATTGTGAGCTGTAGTTTTTCTGACTTTCTCCCTACATGTCTGGGCTATTTGTTTGAATTCCTCTTTAGTAATTTCCGCCCTTTCCCATGTCTTGTACATGTCCCTTTTATATCTTAGCTCACTTGAGAGTTCTTTAGACATCCATCCTGGTTTCTTTAGACACTTCCCATTTTTTTCTCCTCATTGGAACTGTTTGAAATTCCAACCTGTAGTTGGCTGAGACAGGCAATATACCTAGCTGGAAGCAATTGGAAAGAACCATGTGGATCAGCCAGCCACTGTCAGAGAGGCTGTGGGTACTTATTTATTTGTTTATTTATGCTGAGGAGGAGTGAAAAACAGGAGACCACTACTCTGAACACCTCAATCTGCAGTAGGCAGAATGAGACAAAGTTGCACTAAGTTATTTGACGCTATACCATCCTGATATATTTTGGTTTGCTTGAAAGCATCCTAGCTAGAGGTTTAGTAAAGGCAGTTGTTTATAATTGTGTGTGTATGTGCCTCCCTTGTTGTTCTGGGGCAGGGGTCTGCAACCTGCGGCTCTCCAGATGTTCAGACTACAAATCCCATCAGCCCCTGCCAGCATGGACAATTGGCCATGCTGGCAAAGGCTGATGGGAATTGTAGTCCATAAACATCTGGAGAGCCGCAGGTTGCAGATCCCTGTTCTGGGGTAACCAGATAGACAGCGCCAAACTGGAAAGCTTTAATTCTCTCTTTTTTCCCCCTCCCTGCCCTATTTCTTGTTTGTTTTTAATCATTTCAGCTGGCTGCCGTTCACTTGGTGGATTCTCATTACTGCACAGACCCTGCCAAGTTCATCTCTGTTCTCTGCACTTCCCTCTCCACCATGCTACACGTGGCACTGCCCCATGTGAATGTCCTCTCCAAAATGGACCTGATTGAACAGTATGGAAAACTGGGTGAGAGTTGATGGTGGGAGATGGTTGAATGGCTCCACAGCAGGTGGATGTATCTTCTTAACTAAAGTGGCTTTGAGAGGGCAGATTTTGTTCATAATGTCTGGCTAATCTAGTTCTCCGGCCTGCAGAAGGTCATAGCTCAGGAGTGAGGCATACCTTTTGGATTCATACAGTTGCAAGTTCAGGCCTTGACACCCCCGTTTAAAGGCTCTTGCAATCGCAGGTGCTTGGCCAGACTCAGCCTGGGATGGACAGAGTGGCTGCCAGTCACAGAAGACAGCCCTGGATAGCTGGCCCGTTAGTCATGTTTCGGAAATGTCTTGAGAATCTTTAAAGGAGGCCAAATTGTGCAAAAGTCATGAATTCCTGAGCCAAATTGAAAGAGGATGATCTCAGCTCCGCAGAACTAGGGAGCCATCATTAACCCCAGCTACTGCCGTTTGTGAATGGTCTATGCATTCGTCATAATTACAGTTGACATTTTACAGAATCATGTCTAGCCCTGGCTTTCTCACATTAGGTGTCCCTTTTTTGACCCTACTGTTTATAGCCTTTTTTTCTCTGCCCCATGTGTCTTTGTCAATTAAGGATCTACCTTCAGGCATCTGTGTAAGTGGGCTGTGATTCATGAAAGCTTATGCAGGAAGAAAAAAGTGTTAGTCTTTAAGATGCCACAAGCCTCCTGTTTGTCATTTTGATGGGAGACTGCTTGCTCATGTCATAGAATTGACTATTCCTTCACCCCCAGCCTTTTTAATGCCTTATACCAAGTGAAAAATGAGAGCCAGCAGAGTGTTTCTCATGCTGGGAACCAAAAGGTTGAGCTAGCATAATCCATAAAATAGTGGTTTCATTATTATGTGCACAAATTAATAAAAAGGTTAAAAACCAAAGCCTCATATTAAAACAACTTGAACATGTCATTTTATTTGTTAGCCATAGGCCATACAAACAGCATCAGCAATTACACACATGACTTACATAAAAGATTAAAACCAGTAGCTATATAGCACAGGACAAAATTAAAATCATAACAACATTCGAACAGCATCTTATGATTATGTCTATACACTAACACAATTGCTCTCCTTCCTTCTGAACTTAATCGATAAGAACATAAAAGAGGCCACTTCCTGGTGATTTCTGTGAAAATATCAGCCATAAGATAACATAATATATTTTCCTCACTATCTTTCAATTTCTCTAATATGTTTGTAAGATATTTATTTCTGATATGGAGGTATAGAGAACAATATAATACATGATGTACAGTATCCTCTGTCTGTCCAGAACAACAAACAAATATGTTGATCGATTGGCTTATTTATGTATCTTTCACACACACATACATTTTAAACAATACTTTTGGGTAGCAATAAACCACTGTGATCAAAGACCTTCTATGTGGCCTCAGAACATATATATACACACAAAGATAACAATACAGTTATTTTTCAAGCCTGAGCAGATTGCATGTTAAATTTGGAGGTATAAGACAAACAGCAAATAAGATGATGTTTAAGTTAACTGGGTCACTTAAATATAGATGAAATCTGCAACCTTTGCCCTCAAACATCTAAGAAAGAATGCAGATTTAATCCTGTAAGTTTAACAAAAGTAAATAACAAATAAACCCTAAAGATATTTCTTTTTTCCATCCACCTGCTGTGCAGCCTTCAATCTAGATTATTACACAGAGGTTCTGGATCTTTCCTATCTGTTGGACCACCTGGCTTCGGATCCATTCTTCAAGAACTACCATCGACTGAACCAAAAGCTTGTGGAAGTGGTTGAAGATTACAGCTTGGTCTCCTTTGTTCCCCTTAATGTGCAGGTAACCAAGTCCATTTTGGGAACACACTTCTGTCCTACTTCAGAAGCCGCTGAGGGTTTTGTTTGTTGACAAGTAGCCAATTCACTGCCCACACCGATGAGCAGCTGGATGGCACATTGGCGCAATTACACAGCTTTGTGTGTGTGTCTCTCTGCCCAGGACAAGGAGAGCATGCAGCGTGTGATGCAGGTGGTAGACAAAGCCAATGGTTACTCTTTCGGCAACTCGGAGCAAAGAAGCCTCCAAGCTCTGATGTCTGCAGCAGTGGGAGCCGAGTTCCACTTTACTTCGTATCCTTCTCATTGTCCTTTCCTCCCATTGCTCAGAAGCTGGATTGTTTTAATGCAGTGGTTCTCAACCTGGGGGTCGGGACCCCTTTGGGGGTCAAACGACCCTTTCACAGGGGTCGCCTAAGACTCTCTGCATCAGTGTTCTCCATCTGTAAAATGGATAAATGCTAGGGTTGGGGGTCACCACAACGTGAGGAACTGTATTAAAGGGTCGCGGCATTAGGAAGGTTGAGAACCACTGTTTTAATGTGTCTAGGGAATTAACAGGCACAGAGGGTTGGAGAAACCTCCTCGGACAAAACTGCACTGCTGTTTTGAGGAACCATTTATACTGGAAGTGGCAGAGGCTGGGCAAGGGCATAAGCCCAGGTGTGGAACACCTGTTTCACATGCAGAAGTTCCAGGTTCGATCCCTGGCTTCTCTAATGAGATTGTGCTGGGTTTCAATTCAGTTTAATCACCTTTATTAGGCATAGGTTAAAATTATAAAATAGGGGTAGCCAAAATAAAATCAAGATCGAAATGACTGGAGTTTTGAGAATGTCAGAACTAAAGGCTTCGCCACAACTTCAGTCCTTTTAGAACAGCGATCATTGAGGAGTAACTGGATCTTATTGGAGAGAGCAAAATTTAAATTAATATGGGGCTCGATGACTTGTTTACGTAAATCAGTGTGGTGGGCACAATGCAGCAAAATGTGTTCCGTCGTTTCAGTCAGAGTTGAGTAGCAGGAGCAAGTCCTTTCATTTGACGGAATGCGGAGATATCTTCCCAGAGTTATCACTGTGTGGAGAGTATTAAAACGGGCCTGCATGAAAACACGTCTTAAGGTTGGGGATGTGAGGTTGAGGAAATAGTCTGGTAAAGATCTGTGAAATGACTGTGGGATCCCATAGGTCCGTGGTGGCGAACCTTTGGCCAATTGGCCATGCTGGCAGGGGCTGATGGGAATTGTAGTCCATAACATCTGGAGTGCCAAAGGTTCGCCACCACTGCATAGGTCCATGGTGAACAGGGTCTGTTGGTGTGAGATGACAAGGTTTGTTTTCGATGTCTAGTATTCTTTGTTTTATTGTATGGAGGATTTGAGTCTCACCTTGACTTGTAAGAGTCCAAGGAAAAGCCGAGAATCTTACTGGTGCTGTTAATATTGTACTCTATCAATGGTGATAATATTGTACTCTTGAATAGCAATGCAAGAAAGAATACTGAATCCATTACCTCTCTAGTGCAGAGTGCTTTTTTAATGCATATCTTGCAATGTTCTCAGTGGCATGAGTGTTATAAGATACCCAATCTCCTGAACAGCTCTGATGTGCTCTTTTGTGAAACTGTTGCGAATTTTATACTGCAAATTAGTAGTTTTAACTGCATTTCTTAACCTTGTTTTGTTTTTAAATTCTGTCCTGTTTTATATGCCAATAAAGGCTTGTGGTGTTGTTGCATATCAGCTGTGCTTGCTGCATTTTCCTTAATTCCCAAATAACCAGCACTCTGGCAGTCCAGGAGAAGTATATTGAACCACAGGAGAGCACTGTAAAGCAGGAAGACATGGATACTTAGCAACATACTTACAGCTGGTAGTAGGCCACCAAGGAAGGATAACTCAGCCAGGTGATATCGTACTTTGCAAGAGCGGGAGTAATTGCAGCCTTGTCCTCAGTGGGCAGAAGTCTACCTGTCACCAACACGTCGGCCTTTTAGGCTCCTTCCTGACAAGAGCCACAACTTTTAGATGTTTCAAGTGCAATCAGGAGTCTTTGCAAACAAGAGCATCCTCTCAGGACGATGCTAGTAGCTGACCAAAGAACGGGAGACAGTATGGTGAGTGTTTGTGAGGCCCAGAGGTCAGCCAGAGTGGGATGTAGCCCTGATCAGATCTCCCAGTAAGACGAAAGGAACTGGGATTTTTTATCAGAGGCAACCCAAGTGATATCTCTGCGGTTGAGTAGTGTGGAGATCTGAAAGAGTCAGCCACTCCTCTCTCGCTGCCAAAAATGCCCCATCTTCTTTAGGCCTTGTGAAGCACTTGACAGCACAGAGGAGAGCAAATTCCACCCCCAACTCTACACAGCATTGTCTGTGCCTTTTTATTTGTATGAAAAAGCTGTGTTGACTACTAAATAAAGGAATTTCCATGCTCTCTGCTCCTAACTAGTGTGTCTACCTACATGGCCAGTCTTGTAATATTGGGGCTGCCACCGTGCTTTTTAAGAGAAGAGAATTTCTGGTGCACATTTTTCTTGCACTTGTAGTGCTGGGGTGTTACCACGTTCTGTGCGGCTATTAAAGTTCCAGACCCCTGATGCTAAACATTGGCCTTTTTGTAGAGTGGGATTCTCTATAGTCAGCTTCCTTTTTTCCTTTTCTGATCTCCCCTCTTCTTCCCCTGCTCTGTTATTTCTTGCACAAAACATTGAAAAACTGACAATGGAAGGCGGCTCATGGTAGAGGCAGCCAACTTTCCTTGCAGCAACTGAACATAAGCATTCAGCTTTTCGGGTTCCTGCAATTGACATGTCAGGGGCTCTTCAGCCTGTATCTGTATGTGGCTGGCCGGAGATGCATGTTGCCCTGATGTGACATGACTAGCAGTCTCTCATTGGAGGGATGCGCTTATGGTGGCATGCAGATGCTACTTTGTAGGCCTGTTGTGAGGTGCAACTGCCAACTGCATCATCTTGCTAGAGAGGGAGGAGAATCATGCGATGCTTCTACCCTTGTTCAGAAATCTGGGGGGACAGGGGAGGCCGAAAACCCTTCCTGTTGTGCCTTTTGGGTGACAGCCCCTCTGAGAGCGTACAGAGTGCTCAGTTAATAAAGAAGCAGAATTACTTCAGCTGCTTGGAGTTGCTAATTCAGCCTTTCATTGACTTTTGCTGGCAGGAAAAGCTTGGTGCCCCACCTAAATGTTCTTAATTGTGGATACAATTTGCACTACTTTCCTGTTACTTTGGTTGGGTGGGGCGCAGAGGAATCTTTGATGCTGCAGGCATACAGGACAATTCCCCAAAAAGGCAAGGGGGGTGATGGGGAGCAGCTGGGATCATTTTTTCCAAGCTTCGCTGCCAGGAGCGTCTGACTCAGAGACGTGGCAGTGGGACACCACTCTCTCCTTGAAGGGCTGCCCTGCTGTACCTTTTCTGCTCAGGATTCCTTTGGATGCCTCGTAGGACTGCTGTTGGCGCAAGAAAGAAGTACAGGCGAAGATCACACGAAGCTGCTTGTGGACAAAGGCTGCTAGGGCCCCTCTGCATTTGGGAGGGGGCATTGATTCGTGGTTGCCATTAAAAAGAAAAAGAAAAACCCACTCTTACAGAATATCCTGCATGTTGCTTGAAAAAGAATAATCCAGATGCTGATGAGATCGATTTAAAGCATTTCCTAACACAACAGCCTGCTTGAACTGACACTTTTAGAGATTTTCACACCAGAAATAGAAGGAAAAAGGACCATAGAGATCAAAATCTGCTGGTTGCTGTTTCATAGGCTGCTGAAATGTTGTTTTGGTATGCATTGTTTGCCAGCTTGCAGATATTAATGCGATTAGTTTGGTATAAAGGTTAGGATGCTGGGAACCCCAGGTTCAAATCACTACCAAGCTTGTGTTTGAGCCCAACTCCATATACCCACAAGTGGCAGGTCTTCCATTTGTGGAGTATGGTTTTCCTACCTCTGCCCACCCCATGGCAGTTCCAAATGCCCCTGAACTGCTATTCAGGGAGTGCAGGGGAACCCCTGAAATGAGACAGGAAAAGTGCACTTCTCAAGTGCAACCCCAGAACCACTACTTGGGATCTAGGCCTTTTAGTAAGCTTTGACCAAATCCTACACCCTCAGCCTAATCTGTTGTGCTGGCTTGTGGTATGGATAAAAGGGGAGAGACCCAAGCATGCTAATTAATAAGGCTGTTCAGCCTAGCATTACTTTAAGCACTTCCACAGCAGGCGTGGATGTGCCTCCCAGCACTTTCAGTAGCCGTCTGGAAATGAAACCCTCTGTGGGAGCCAGAGAATCCACAAGGCAAGCTAGAAGTTGCATCCAATCCATCTCAACCTATTTGGAGTCCGTCACTGAATAGGGAAATGCATGAATGAATACATGAAAATTTTATTTATACCCCACCCTTCCCTGATGAACCAGGCTCAGGGTGGCTTGCATGAGAAAGGATGCAATTATATATAATATAGAAGTGAAATTAGATTTAAAACCTAGACTACATTAAAATCACTAAAATCACAACGTAATTACATATCGGATTTAAAATTAATTGTATACATGTTTACCCCACCCTTCTCCCTGAAGGATGTCATGGGAGCCAGAAACCTTTCCTTTATTAACTACACGTTTGTTTGACCAGAGGTCTTGAGCCGTACCATAGAGCCAGAAACCTGACCGCACAGGGGCCAGAGAGGCTTTTCGTGAGCTTAGGAGCCTCATGTGGGAATGGCAGCGATCAGCTCCAAGCTTCCTACGACTGCTGTCTTGGCAGTTTATGAGCTTGGCGCACCGTTCCATGTGCGGCTCGTTGACTTTAATATCATCTTGGTTTCCTCATCCATGCCTTTCATCTCTCCTCACCTGCAAGCGAGCAGGCTGTTCTCACACCTGCATCCCTCAGAAGCTGCTGTGGTTTCTGCACTCTTTAAACATGAGGTGGGGCTAGGCAGCCGGGGCTCCTTTGCTCCATTCGCTCTTTGGACCTGTTGCTGAGTTCATGGCTGAAAGCAGCGTGAAACAAGGGGGGCCAGGCTGGACTTCCTCAAAATCCCACGCCTAATACAAAGGCAGCTAGTTGGGTGCCCTTGGGCCAGTTCTACCTCAGAGGGCGGGTGTAACAATATAGGAGGGGAGACGCATGAGCCCACTTGAAAGACAGTTTGGGATAAAAAATGACAGAAAAGAAACGGCCCTCCATACAACATGCAAGCAAAAAAAGAAGGGGAAAAGGAAAAGTGTGGTCTTGAAACTTGCTTGCAAAATTGGATATCTGGAAGCTGAGTAATTCTAAACGTCATATCAGCTATTGTTCCTCATCTGTCTTCCCCAGTCCTTTAAAGGCGCCTTGCATTGCCATTCCTTTAACATGCTTTTTTCTTTGCCAAAGAAACTTTCGTTTTAGGGTGATACTTCCATCTGCTGGCAGTTGAAGACATAGCCATACAATGTGCCTCACTGCAGTTTAGTGCTGTTCAGTTAAATCTTCCACACTGCATGTCTTCATACGATCCATGCAGTTCTCTCTGGAGGGCACATAAATGGCAACGAGGCTTAACTGGATGTTCCAAAAGTGCAAAGAGAAAGAAAGACCTCAGCCTTATAACTGGGATGAGTATATTGCAAAGTATGGGGAGGAAAGCTATTGTATCCTTAAGGACCGCACCAAATTGCTGCGTTAGTGCAAGAGGTTTTACCAGCCTTGTAACTGGGCAGCTCTGTTTCCAATTAAACTCTGTTTCCATTGGAGGTAATTGAAGTAACTTGGCCATGGTGGAACACTAGGTGGTTATGAGGCCGGAATCTTCCCAAGGCTTCAGCCCGCTCTTGAGCTGTACACTCACCACCTTCCTCCACTTCATGGAAACATTTTCTCAGGCACAGCATCACTCTGCTAGTTTGGTTGCACCAGCTTTCGTTCCGCCTCCTCCACCTGACCCAGCCAAGCTGGTCTCTTGGTGCAAACAGCTGTGTTAGCAAAGTTGCCGGTTCTTTGCTGGCCTGTGTGATGAAGTGCCCCATTCCTCCACCCTATATAAACTGCTTAGTAACGGCTTTGTGTGTGTGTGAGGCAAGCCCAAGGCCTTCCAAGTACATCCCTGGAGAAGCCGTTAGACCGGCTTTGCAGCTAGACTTGCACTCCCCATGGCGATTGTAGCCTTCCAGCCCGCTGTGTCTTGCAAAACTGGGCAAGTCCCTACCAATCTACTCCCTGGTAGCTCTGATGAGATTTTTGTTCTCAGCCTAACAGGTCCATTTACAGAGTCCAGGGACCAGAACAGACCCTGTGCTTCCCATGATGTAAGACTGGGCCAGGCCTGGTTTGCATGTTTTAGCTACATATAATTTACATATTATGAACTGCTTCTATCAATGGCGATTTCACCTGGCGGCGTCAGAGGAAGAGGCCTTCTCTACCAGCTGCGATTGGGTTGCAAACCCTGGGAAGGCGCAGTCATGCAAGGAGTAGGACCCACCCAGTGGTAGTGCCAAGGCCCACCCACCCAATTTGGGGGCAAAACCTATATGCTCAGGGGAGGGTGGAGAGTCAGAGGGTGGGGCCCGGTGAAAATACGAATTTACAAAAAGTGCAGTTTTCTTTTGCTGTCTGCTGACCACTGAGAAGAGGGAAATGGAAGCAGAAAATGCTGCCAAAGACCGCTGGAATGTTTAGAGAAACTGTTTCTGAGTCACCAAAGCCTGGGCTGAAAAACGCACGTTAAATAGGCGGCAAGCTGCCTGGCACCACAACAGCCTGAAAGGTGCAGCGCAGCCAATTCCTTTCTCTTTAAAACATAATAAACAGCTAATACGGGCCTGCTCCCTCCATTATACTGGAAAAGACCCCTTATTGGGCATCGAGTCAGACTTGGGCGAGGGGAGGGTTCCTGGACTTGCAAGAAGGAAGCTGGCTGGTTGGCAGCCCCAGGATGGGACCACCTGCGATTTGGCTCCTTTCCACCCGGAACTGTGGCCGTGCCATCCGATAATTAATTTGTCTTGGTTTCAACTGCTAACTGTCTTGACTGACTGGAGATTGAAGTATTTAAATATGTATGAAGGAATTAATTAATTCACGTAGTTTGCTCTGACTGGCAGTAGCTGTCTGAGAACAATCTTTCCCAGCCCTGAGATCCATTTGACTAATGAGGCCAAGGATTCTGGGCTTCTCATTGCTAACTTCACACACCCAGCGGGCTGGCACTTTATGACCCTCTCCTGACCCACACTTTTTTGCAAAGTTGTCCCTGCCCTCCATCCCGCAGGATCCAGAGGTTACAAGGCCCAAGTTACAATGTTCAAGACAGAAGCGTACCGTGAGGGACTCAGTGAGCTGTGGCATATTCAGGTGTGTTCCACAGTACTTTTCTGCCATTGCCTGGCCATGCTTTCTCTATTTTAGAGAATAAAGGGATACAAATCAAGACCTTACAATGGGACAGTCAGTGGTAATTGAGAAGCATTTCCATTTACTCGGACATTCTATATCAGACTTCAATCCAGCCTTACTTTAACAAAACAGTATCTAAAGGAGCCTAAAACATGAAGCTGATGAGTTAGAACTCATTTTAAGTGACACCAGCATTGTCCCCACAGATAAAATATCCTGGGATAGACCCGGGACCATATATCCTAGAGTGTTTTTATCCCGGTTTCTCCCTTCGCACGGCTGCCCGTCAGTGTATTCAGACCGGGAGGAAAAACTCCAGGGAATTACGCACGAGCCCCCGGTTTATTTTCATTTTCCACATGAACGTTTATGTTTACGTACATTTACGTCGTTTACGTAGATTCCATTTTTCCAACGTTTTGATTGGCTGCAGCTAAGGGGCAGGGAGAGCAGGCGATGAAGCTAGAAAAATAAACCGGCCCGTCTCCTGCTGTGTTTGCATGCGAGCAGTGGGGGCTTTTCCAAAAGAACCACCAATTTCATCGTTTTTTGAAACCCACGGGATAAGGGAAATCTCACGGGGTGACCTCGAGTTAGGCCCGGAAGCCATGCGGAAGCCACGTCCGAACCAGGATGTTTCTCCTCCTTACCCTAGGATATTTTGTCCATGGGGAAAACACCACTGTTTCAAACTATGCTTTCTCCCTCGAGAAAGTTCTTGCCTTTGTGTAAACACTGATCCTGTTTCCTAATTCTTTCCTAATTCCTAATGTTCTAATTCCTCATTCATTGCCTGTTTAGTCATCACAGGTTATCTGATATATTATTATATTGGTATATGACTGGATTTGTCTTTCACTGGCTCTCTGCATAGAAAAGTGACATGCTTGTCTCGTGTGTTTGCTGGGATTGCTGTCTTCATTTTGGAAAAAAAAAATCACACACACACCCTACCTTTTTCTGCACCTGCCAATAGAAAGTGCATCTAACCAATGTGGTCTCTCATTGATTAAAGTATGTACTCCACTTACTAGTCTTTACCATGCCACAAGAGTCTCCAGTATTTTGTTACAACAGACCAACAGAGCTGCTCTTCTGTAATCTCCAAAGTGTGGTTTGTCTCTTCAATTTACTGGGAAAATTCCTGGTGGGTTTCAACCCTGGAGGGCATTTAGTGACCAAGAGCAACTGAAGGTGAAAATGGATGCTGGACCTTTGCCCCATCCCAGGTGGTGACAATGGGTGTAGGGTCACAAACTGGTGGCAGCAAAGGATAGGCCTATACCTACTCTGCTCACTCCTGAGCCATTTTAGCCGCCCAGTCCACCCTTGAAATCTGCTAGAAAGAAATGAGACAATCCTCGCTAGATGGAGATGTTTAAAAGCACTCCTGACGTCCACTCCAACCTCAAAGGCTTTTTAGAAAGATGGAGGCGTGGTGGGATTAATTGGAAAAAAGGAACAAAGAGTTAACTGGTGGCTCTGAAGTCCCAGTGACAATTACAGGGAAGAGACTAGGTGGAGCTGAGCCCAGGGTGTTGCGAACAGGGCAAACAGGTTTGGGTTTACGCAGAGCAGCCTCCCACAGCATTACCTCAGACAGAAGTTTGGGACGGGGCGGCGGGATAGAAGGCAACTGCTCCCATGAAAGTTGCCGCGAATACCAATAATCTGTGATTACATCATTGAGAAGGATGGCAGCTGAGTTGTCCTTCCTTCCAATATGGGTGGAACTGTCTCCTGGATTGCCAGCCAAAGAAGAAACCATTGGCACTCCTTGGCTAAATGCAGCAACCTCTGGGGCCCCAGGCCAGATTCCTTCAGGACATCCATCACACCATCTGAACTCAGCCCAAATAACATAAGGAAGTCAACTAGTTGCCTTGCCTAGCCCTCTGGGGATAGCCAACCCCCAGTAATGTATCCTCCTAGTCTGTGCCTGGATAGGAGAGCTCAAGTTTTGCTATAAGAAGAACCCTGCAGTTGACAGAGTGTAACAAAGGGCCCTTTCGCATATTACCAAGATCATGGGGTACATATATGTGTACATGCCTGTGTGTTTACATGCCAATGTTCCATCTACCAAGATCAATTTTTATTAACAGTATGCACTGGGCAGGATCCTGCAGAATGTACACAGAGAGAGCAATCCTACTCAGGTCTATTCAGTTGGATTTACTCCCAGGACAGTGTTCCCAGACTTCACAGATAATGTACAAATCAGAGAATGTGGTTCCACCATGGTACGGGAGGAAAACATATTTTGTCTAATCCTTCCCATAACTTGGAAGGGAGACTGGCTAAGAATCTGGTGGGAACTGTTCTGAGTCAGTGGGAGGAAAGGTAAATACCTACCAAAGAAAGAAAGCCACCAGGAAAAAGTCCCCCAGACAGTCCATTTGATCTGGGACCACCAAGTTTTGCAAGACATACAGGGAAACATGGTTGATAGCCATGTACATGATGGGATGGGGAGAGGCGAACACACCTGCAGCATCACAGAAAGTTCTGGGCAAAATTGTGGTGGGTGTTAGAGCTGGATGTGTGTGTGTGTGTGAGGCCAGGCTGAGATGCCACTTCTTGGCTAAAGAGCCCTTCAGGATCACACCAGTGGTCCATCTGGTCCATCATCCTGTCTCACATAGAAGCCAACCCATTGCCTTGGAGGGTGAACAAAGAGGAAAGACAATAAACTTTATTCTGATTTCAGTTCCAATGGGTATCCAAAGCAGTTCACATCCTCCTCCTCCCTGCCACATTTACCCTCACAACAAACCTATGAGTTAGGGTAGGTTGAGAGTGTGTGACCAGCTCAAGATCACCCAGTAAGATTCCATGGTCACGCAGGAATTTTAATCTGGATCTCCCAGATCCTAGCCTGACACTAATCACAACATTACACTAGCTGCTCAATAGAAAGGACAATCAGCACCTTGCCTCAGGAGACCCCGCACCGCTTCCCACCCCCAGCACAAAGGACGTTCCTCTACAGTTGAATTTGGGGCTTTCCATCCACTGGCTGGAACATCAGTGGTAATACCTGTTTCCCACATAGACTGTTTTCTGGGTAATGTGGCTCTGGATACCCACCCTACCTTATTTTCAGACTAGTGCTGATGCTCACTACAAGACCTCTGTAGTGGACACCTGGAGGGATCAAAAAGGTGCTTATGTCTCCCTCGCTGGAGACAGTCTTGGCTTTCAAGATGCAGCTTTTTGAACAGCAGGGAAAATGCTCTCACCTCTTCCAGCCAGCGAAGGTGTGGTTGTCAGGACAACTGGCAGTAGAATCCCAGAGGTATTTCCTTATGTGTAGTTAATTGTAGTTATGTGTAGTTAACCTACAAGCTGTGTTTTGTCATAACACACTTGCAACAGCCCTCTGAAGCAGCCACAAATGTATGAAGCTGCCTTATTGCCAAGGCCATGGAGCCACATAACCCAATTCAAAGGGCTGGTTCACAAATTCCTGCTTCTATTACCACCATTCTCAGAAGGGGCAACTAAGGACTGGGCTTGCCCTGTTGTGATGCTCTGGTTATGGTCTACCTCATCGCTGGCGCCAAGGAAAAGCTTTCCTGTCCCCCCAGATTTTTGTAAACTGTTGATGGGAGAGCGCGGTGTGCATGTGGAGAGGATGGCTCTGGATTTGAAGGATGGTCTCATTTTTCAAAGGATGTGTGAAGCCATCTGTTTGGTTCTAGTAGTTTGGAAAGTGCTTAAAAGGTTAAGTGTTTTTATGACAACTTTGTTTTAAAGGAGGTGGCAGATTCAGGGAGGAGAGGCCATCGATGGCTATTAGCGATTAGTTAGTGATGACTAACAAGAACCTCCATGGCAAGAAGCAGTCAACCTCTGAACATCAATGCTCGGGGACAACATTGGGGAGGGTTTTGACCTCGATGGTCTGTCTATAATCCCTTTGGTGCAACTGATGACCTATTGTGAGAAACAGATCTAGCAGGATACTTATATTCTTACGTTTTATAATTGATTGCTTGTTATTTGTGTTTTATTATAGCTAATTTTATTACATGTTTATGAGTTATTACTGGAAATTGTGATGATGATATTGTTCTGGCTGGCTTGCCATCAGATATGGGCTGTAATTTTTATGCTGCTTGTTAATCTGTTTTATTTCTGTTGGCTATTAACTGTTAACCATCTTTGTCTATGGGTAAATGTGGTATATAAATACATATTTAAGGAATTAAATCCACATTGTCTAGCCTGACCAGCAACAGCCCTCCGATAGAGATCTTTCCCAGCCAGCCCTGTTAACCAATATCCCTTTAAACTATAAACACAACAACAACAACCTTGGATGGTACTTGAACCATCTACATATTGATAAAATCTCCACCTATCAATTACAAAAGGCTATATTGCTTGGATCCGCACATATACTATGCCAAGACATTACAACATCTTAGGTCCTTGGGAAGAACCCAACGCATATAAAGGCTAATAGCAACTGAAGATCTGAGGGTCATGATTTCATACAATAATAACAGCAGCAATAACAATCATAACTAATAAAGCAGGTATTCTGGGCTATTTATTCCAAAATTCCACAACTATAGAGCTGACCTTTTATGAGACAACTCACTTGATCTGACCCAGCCCTATTCATAAAGCTGCCCCCGATGCATGACCCAGTTCTTGGCCCTCACTGTCACCCTGATACGGGCAAGCAGGTAGGAATGTACTTGTGGGAGGCATTGCTGCTTCCAGCTGTTTTGCTGAGTTGGGCAAATTAGTAATCATCCCATCAAGGGCCTTATAAATCTCACCCAAGTACTGCTGACTGTTAGGTATGTATGAGGATGAAGGACAGGGCATGGGGCAGTTCTGGAAAATGCCTGGCATGGGTCGCTGCAGAATGGGCTTGTCTCTGGCACAAATATGCCCTCTCCTCCAGGCCTCCACCTCATTAAATGGGGCACCACTCCCCAAAAATACATCAAGGGAATGACAAAGGATGAATGGACGATGACAGGGCTCATCCTGATCCGTATCTATCAGCCTCACCCTAAATAGTCTCCTTCACTGGTACCCACATCAGGGGAAGTGTTTTTTGGAACTCAGCTGTGCCTCAACCACATCAAAACACCTGCTGTCAGAACTCCCACTGGGTTCATATTCTGGAAGTAGGGTAAAAAGTATCTGAGGGCAGCAAAAGGCTGTAAGACAGAGGACAGGGGGGAGGAGGGGGAACCACACCTGTCACCTTTGGAAGACATATGGGATGAAAGTGAAATAAGTACACGCATCCATGTGTCTTAAAAGTAGGTCTCACAGGCATCCACACAATTGGTGCAATCAAACTTTTGTTGTACAACTGGGGGGGGGGAGGGGAGTAATTTTAAGTAGCCAAGTGGTCAGCAAACCCCCTCTTCCTTCTTCCCTGCTTCTACTCAAAGTCAGAGTCTCTAAAGCAGCGATTCCCAACCAGGGTTCCATGGTACCCTGGGGTGCCGTGAGCATGTCCCAGGGGTGCCACAGCAATACTACCGGCCCCCCTCACTTTTGCGGTGTCTCCCACTGGCACTAACAAAGCGTTTCCAGGGGGCAGGGCCTGCCACAAGGTCAGCAGCCACTTCCCTCCCACCCACCCCCACCCCCGTACTTCCCTTCACCCTGGGAGGGGAAGGTGGGAGGGGGGGGTAAGCAGGGGAACTGGGAGGGGAAGGTTGGGGGAGGATGGCAGGGATACCGTGAGATATGAAGAGTGAGGTCAAGGGTACCGTGACATTGAAAAGGTTGGAAAACACTGCTCTAAAGGTTGGTATTTGTTACATAGGAAAGATCTTTACTAATTGCATATGTACCAAGATCAAACAGACACCAATGCTATGGACTGTAGCTCAGTGACCCAGGGCCATAGTTCAGTGGCAGATCATTTGCTTGGCATACATGGAGTCCCAGGTTCAATTCCTGACATCTCCAGATAACAGGACCAAGCAGCAAGTGATGTGACAGACCTTCCCTTGGGACTCTGGAGAGTTGCTTACTTTGCTGAGCTTGATAGGTCAAAAATCTGACTCAGCGGAGGGCTGCTTTGTCTAGGAAGGGGCCTCATCTTATGGAACTGCATTTCCTAGAGTCTGCTGAGAAGAAGAAATGACTTTTAAGCTATTTTAAGTCTGTAGTGTAGCTACACCCATTAAGGAGGGCAGGCTTTGACATTCTGAGAGATGGAAATGCCCAGCTTGCATTCAGACATGCCTAGATATGCAAAATCATCGCATTTGTCATTTCCATTTGAATACCTTGATCACAGAACATAAACTCTTTCAGGCTCAAACTGCAGGCAACGGAGTTTCATAACTGGAAGTGTGAAGTCATGGGGTGGGGCAGAACTGGAACACAGGGCAGTTTAATTCTTCCCCATATACTGTTTCCCCAACTGAAAATAGGGGAAGGAAGCTGAGATGCTTGAAGCCCTAATATAGCACTAGTCTTTTTTCTTAGTGGTACTTTAAAAAAAACCCGGAAGTTTTTCAGCTGGGGAACCAATGCAGGAAAAACTTCACATCCGTGCTGGGGGTCCAGCCCCAAATTGCCACCCTACACAGATGCCCGGCTAGGCATTTCCAAGTCAGATAATAATTGGAGTTCCCCTCACAGAATTCTGACATGAAGCTGCATTAGCTGCATCCTCAGCAAAACAAAGATCAGGTTTTTAACATTAAAAAAGTTAAGAGCCAATGGAACATAATAAGTCGAAGAAGCAGACTAGTTGTATGGTGAAGTCGGCCCACGAGGGTCGCAAGGAAGAGGCGAGACGCAGCGATATCATCCAGTGGAGAGAGCCAGTGGCAGGAAGCGTGATCCGTGGATCTGGCAACTCTGCCGTGGTCTGGTCTTTGGCACCTTTTATTAGGGTTTCAATGGAGGCGTATCGGGAGGTGGGAGAGCGGGAGGAATATACGTGATAGTACACTTGACATCTCATGGGGTTGCTCTACGTGCGGCGGGAGGAAACGATTCGCTGCCTGGAGCTTCAAGTAATCCATACTTGGGGGCAAGCGCTCCTTTGTCCCTTTGCCTGGGACACCTGGTGACCGTGAGTCAGGTAGTTCATGACCTGTGACTCACGGGGGCCTGGGGGGTAGGTGAGAGTGTGCGCCCAGAAGGACACAGATGGCACAGGCATTCCTGCGCTCTTTCTGAGGCTCTGCTGGGTTCGTGGGGCTCATCCCTACAGTATGGATAAAGCCCCTCTCCCCTAATATTTTTTCTTTAAAAGATTTAATTACTTGATTTCTTTATTTCATTTATACCTCTCTCTTTTTCTCCTCCCATATTCAGGGCAAGGGAAGAGGGTGGGCTTATGAGAAGGAAGGGGATGTTTGATTATCAGTGTTGTGTGTGTATATATATGTGTGTGTGTGTTTTTTATAGATATTTCTCCAAGGAACACATACCTTTCTGTGTTTTATCTTTAACCCCAAACTGGTAAGTCATGGGCTAAGAGAGTTTCAAGACTGAATGGCTAAGAGAGTTTCAAGACTGAATGGAGATTTGAGCCCAGATCTAAGCCCTTTGCCAAGTTGACAGAAACACACAATAGATTCCCCCTCCCACCCCAAAAAATCACTAGCAATTTGTTTTCCACTAGGATTGTACGTAACACGTGTTGACCTAGGTATCTGGTGCAAAATCTTGTCTTGCACTTTGAGAAAGAACCTGGCCTTCGTGTCGTGAGTGATGAGCTTGAAATCGTGCAGGTGCGCTCGCTTTGAAGTCAAAGACTTCTTATAGTCATTCAAAACGTTTTTAATACATTCGTCTCTTAAATTTTGCAGTCCCCATGATTAGTGAAGGCAAATTCCAGGAAGCAGCAGCAAGGAACTGGCACTAGGCCATCCAGGGACCTGACAGGGCGTGGGGATCTCAGGAGCGTCTTACTAAGCTCAGCATTAATGCCTGCTCCTTGCAGAGAGGCTCTGCGGTCTGCTAGCACGCCCACGGCCACACCTGCCTTGCAGAGAGCTCCTTCCAAGCAAAATGCTTAGGAGCACCTGGAATGCAGAATGGAATTTTTCCAGGCAGGCATGAGATCACCTCATCAGGGCATTCTTCTGAGCCCAGGAGAGTAGCATTAATTCCTTTGGAACACACGTGGATCTGTAGTGAGACTTTGCTACTCTTGGTTAGAGTGTGGAAGAGCCAAGTTTGCAGCTGGACACATACCTAAGGGCTGTCAGAGCTGGCAAAACTGAATGTCACACAGGTTTGCTGAGGCAATCTGTTTTAAAAAATGTTATATCCCTTTAATAGAGCATTATTGTGCAGAAAGCATTTCATAGCACTGAGATTCAACCTGATCGCCTGTTGATTTCTGTATCAGTTACGGAGCCCACATGGCTCAGACACACCATATGTTCCTAATGCTCCTGTCTTCTACCACTGTAGCACTTCAAGCAGCAGCACATCCAAGTACCAGTGGCTGCTTACTCTTTTTCTTTCTAACTGGCCTTGGCCCAATCATTTAGCAGGAGTTCAATTCCTGAAATCCCCAGTTACAGGATCTTAGCCAACAGGGGTTGGGAAAGATCTTTCACACCCTGAGATCCAGGAGTCTGCTGCTAATCAGAGCAGACAATAATAAGCTACATCAGAGATCGATCGCCAACATGTGCCATCACACCCCCAAATATATTTCCTACAGCCCACTTCCGTTCCCCCCAAAGCTTCTGTTCCCCAAGTCAAAGGGCAAGTCCAGGCTTTCTTCTACCTCACTGGAACAGGAGGAGCTTCAGAAGTCCCCAAAAGGAATCACTATGTCTGCAGAGAGCACATATTCAGGAACACTGTCCCTGCTTGTGTCTGACAAAAGGAACTCTAATGCTTAAAAGTTTATACCCTGAAACTCTGGACAGTCTCTAAGGTGTCATTGGACTTATAGCTAACTTATATCTAACATGAGGATATATATCTATATCTAACTTATATCTAAAATGAGGATAGTTAGCTGGATTGGGCTTGTGGCCTCTATTTCATGGTGGTGTCCACTGCTATCTCAGAAAACGATGTTAGTATGGTGAGTTAAGGTGCAGGGGATGGGAAAATGATATGCTTCCGCATTAGAATATAGTCCTGAACGAATATGAGAATTATCATTCATTTTTACATGCTGCCTTTGTCCAAACCATTGTTTTGTGCATTATTGAACATGGTACTTTGATACAAGAGCAATTTATTTTTTACTTTCAAACTGATTGGGGGGGAAGCAGGACTAGGTAGCCACTAGGACTCAAGTGAAGCATTCTACAACAAAGCAGGTCCGGCATGTTGAGTTCAGTATATGACCCTACTAACATCTTTTTCTGAGACAGTTTTCAAAACTAAAACTGCCTCTGTGAAAGGGACAGGTGGAAACTATGCCAGGATTTTAGAGTAGATCTCCCCTTTAGCCCACAGGAGAGGAAAGGGGGGAACAGAATGGAAGCTGCAACAATACCAAAACAAAGAACAAAATAGCGGGGAAGAAATGCAGTAAGAAGCATCTCCAATAACTGCAGGAGGGAAAATGACCAGAGCAAAGGCAGGCAATACCATCCCACCCACCTACCTGATTTGCTTGCAGCTGCCTGGGCCTCCTTTCCACCTCCTGGCACACCTTAGTCCTGTTTTGCTGGCTTAGACAAGTTCGTAGCCCTAGGAGGCATGACTCGCTTCTGCTTCAATTATTGGTCAAGTTGAAACTAGTGAGAAACCCCGGTACGGTTGAGATTGCTGAGCTACACCCAATTTTAGGGAGAAATTAAATGGGAAGGGGGCCAGTTCAGGAATGGTTCTGCTTCCCCATTCCCAGAGGAACACAGAAAAGGGCGTGTGGTTTGGAATATTCCGAATTCTTTGATGTAGGCTTCCTGTGGATTGGAGATGATACAATTTTTGCTTGGAATGGCATTAATTTCTGGCATGCCCTTTTGCATCTTCAAGTCCATCAGAGCTAAGCACATTCCCAGGGCGGCCAGCTCCTTTCCTGGCACAGGTTCTTGTGCTTTTGACACCTTGTGTAGCTGGAAGACATTAATCAAGCACAGCTTTTTCCCCATTGCTCACTGCACTTTGAAGAATTCCTTCCTATCCTGCAGCTCTTCAAGGCACCAGAGGTGACCAACATAGGTGTTAAAACTGTCAAGTGCAAGAAATCTTAAGTTGATTAATCACAGATGCTCAATTGATTAATCAGCTAACCAAATATTGAGAAATTAAAATCCATTTTCGCACTTGAGACCCACAGTCTTTGTGCATTTCCCCTGGTGGCTTCTCCCCACTAGGTATTCTCAGCAGTTCTGCTTCTGTACATGGAGGCTCAATTGCAAACCGAAATATTCTGCTTCTGCACAAGGAAGTTCCATTGTTAATTATAATGGATAATAAAGATCACTCTCATCAAAAGCTCCCAGCAACAGCCAACCAAGAATGAGACGGAGCTGCCTTCTCAGCATACCAGGCACAAAGAAAATGGGAGAAGGGGGTTGCCATTTGTTCATCAGCTTATAAAAGTACTCAATGGCAAGTAGGAGGAAAAGAGTGAATTGTTAACTAGCTTCAAACACACTCTGTACATCTGGCTTATTTTGTTTTATTCCCCTGTTTGAGTGTACTAGCAAGCAGCTACTTTCTTTTTTAATTAACAGCAACCCGCCACACAGAGCGCAGTCCTATGGAGACAAGCAGTAGGGAAATGCTTCAATTTCTCAATTTCTTCATTTCAGGCAGTTGCCAAGGGCAGGAAGAGAACTGGGAATCCCAGTCTCAGATTGTTGCCTTTGGATGCTTTGACAAACTTTGCTCCTGTTTGAGAGCCAAGGTGGAGCAAAGCCTCCGTTTGGAAGCAGCCCCAGTTAAGCAGAGGGAGAGCAGCTAACTGTGGTTTATTTATTGGGTTTCTGCCCCGCCCTTTTCTGATGAATTGGGCTCCGGGCAGCTTCAAACAAAACCCGAAACAATTTATATGCTCTATACATTTAAAATCCCAATTGGAACAACTCAATGGCACCTTAAACAATAAGGGGGACCAATCAAAGGGGGAAGGATGTCACAGGAAGACAACTAAAATAATAATAAGGGAAAGGGGAGGAAGGCGGCCAGCCGGATGAAATCATCACTGTCCTCAACCATAGACCTGATGGAATTTCTCTGTCTTGCAGGCCAGTGGAATTGAATCAGGTCCCACAGGTCCTGGGTATCACTTGAAAGAGAGTTCCACCAAGTTGGGCCAGTGCTGAAAAGGCTCTGGCCCTTGTCAAGAACAGCCAGATATCTGCCTTTGCAAGTAGCTGAAGTTAGTTTTGAACTGCATGAGAGATGGGAAAGGAAAGGAGTGTCACCAGTTAAATGGGATGACCCAAGGCTCAGGGTCTCCCAGTCTCTGTGAGTGGCTTGAGGTCAAGAGATGGTGGTTCTCAGCCTGTGATCCACAGTTGAATGACGCTGAATGACACTGAATAACAGAGGCCTACTGTATTGGGTTGTAGTGACAGGGATGACGAAAGGAAGGATGAGTTAGCAGTTGGTTGGTGCTTTCCCCAGGTCAACACTCTTAAGACAGTTCCTTTAGACCCTCTGCCAGCATAGGTCAGTTCAGAGATCAGTTTTTATGAACGTTACCTGTGGAAGGTATCAACACCTTCCAGAAACCCAGCTGCGATTTCCCTGAGTACATTAATGCTCGATTGATACAAATTAAATACTATCTGTATTGGTCCACTTGAATCAGCAACTATACCCTTGTGAAGAAACTTTCTCTGCTTGCCTTCCCTGGACACTTAAGCTCATGCAATGAGCAAGTGAATTCTGTATCTCTTAATGTCCACAAGTGGGGCTGGAATCAACTGCTCTAACCACTGCCTAGCCTATGACTGTTGGACATTTATAAGATAGCTTCTAGAAGCACAGACCACTTGGCATGCTTGTTTTGGTGTCAGAAATTCAGGGACTGCCTCAGGCAGTGGGTGTTCGAGACTGAAAAGGGTAGCTTGAAGGGGAGATGAACAGATCTGGGCTACAGAGCATGGGATGTTTCCATGTGGATAGCACTGTTCCAATTTGTTCTCAACAAACTTGCACAGGAGAATCCTTCAAAAGAAAGCCAAGAAGGTGTAGTAGTTAGAATGTCAAGCAAGGATGAGGGTAACTGGGGTTCAAGTTGATCTCATCCATGAAACTTGGGGTGGGGTGGGGTGGGGGGAAGACCTTAGGCCATCTCTGTTAGGACACTGGGCCAGTCACTCTCTCTCAATTTCTCTCACAGGATAACTGTGATAATAAATCAAGGGAGGGTGAGGCATGCATGCTTCTCTGAGCTTCTAGGGTGGGAAGGAAATGTCAGAAGCACAGAGCCTCCTTGTGCTATAAAACCTCTGGGTCCCACGCAATAGTAGGGACAGTTGTTTGAAAAGATTTAAAGAACTAGTGACACTGAACAGAATCTTTTATCTATCTTTTAAACTGGCATAAATCTATTAATTTAACTGTTCTGAAACAACTGTCAGTATGTAAAAATGGGCGTGTCTTGACTCTTTCTTAGCCTCGGTTTGGTTTCAGTCCTTCTTTTATACAGGCTTTTTTGTTTTTCTTGCTTCCTAGTTTATCTGCACAACAACCCTGTGCTGTAGGATAGCCTGACTGGCAGAGAATTATGATAACCCAGTAATGAAAAAAATAACAATAGTGGGCTTCCAGCAGTCTTTGGTTCACTCCTGGGTAGTCCACACCAAAAAGGAAGGAAGGAGACTATCCAAAAACTCACAGATGTCTTCAAAGTTTCTATTAACAGCTGATAAAGCAAACTCGCAATGCAAACTGCCAGCAACTGCAGTGGAATATTTATAGCATGCTCACCAGTAGCATGTTTGGCTCTTCGACACAGATACAAACAGCTCTGTTGGCCACCAACTTGCAGCCACCAACTTGGACACATGTGGTGGCCATGAGGCAAGAGAAGGCGATGACTTGCCAAGAACAGGCAATCCAGAAAAGCGGGACATGATGAAATTTAAAAAAAAAGAATCACTGAAAAGCCAGTGACAGAGATGCAGCTGTAGACATTGGAGGAGCACCTGGTGTGAGGATGCTATCTTCCCAACTGCAGCTCTGCAATTTGCAAGTAGCAATCCTGATCTCCTCCGCCCAATGATAAGCTTTACCTGCTGACTTAGAAGCCTTTGAAGGGGTTAGGACACAATGAAAAAGTGGTCCTCAGTGCACAGTTTGGTTCAAAGACTTTTCCAAGAAGAGAAGTGGAAAGCCTTGCCTTGGGACGTCTGTGCAGCAAACCTAAACACACCACACACACATGATCTCGCAGGTCTGGAGGGGGGCAGTCCTATTTGCAGTGTGGTAGAAGAAACCGGGAGTTTGGATTTATGCTCCACCTTTCTCTCCTATAAGGAGTCTCAAAGCAGCTTACAAACTCCTTCCCTGCCTTTCCCCACAACAGACACCTTTTGAAGTAGGTAGGGCTGAGAGAGTTCTGAAAGAACTGTGACTAGCCCAAGGTCACCAGCAGGCTTCATGTAGAGGAGTCCACCTGCTCATAACCACTACACCATGCTACCGTTTTGGATAGCACTTAGAATTCATAAGCAGCTGAACAAGGGAGGAGTAAGGCAGGGAAACTGTGCTGAGTTCCATCCAGGGTGCCTTGCAATGTGACTGAAGCCCTCTTGTGATAAAGGATGCAACCTGCATTCTCATCAGCCCCTCCCATGCCCTAAAACACTGGATGGGGAATGTTAAGGCAATACCTCTGAGAAGGACAACAGTGGTGAGAAAATGCCCCTGAAACTGCAGTGCAAATATCTCTCTACTAGCAGGTTCACCAGAGAACCCGAGAGTACTCTTTTATGTTGTAAAAACATGGCGTATAATCTGTAGGGAAAATAAATGTGCATCCTGGAAATGAAGGGCCACTGCACAGGAGCGAGAGAGTGTTCTGACTCCTGGCCATTTCAGGGAGGACAGCATAGGAAAGCTTCCAGCAGATTGTATGCAAGACTCGCAAGAGGGTGTGGTTAGTGGGTGCGACTTTAATGATTCTGTAGATTCCTGGTCCTAAGAGGCAGGGAGGAGGTTGGAATTCTGTGCAACCAGAAAAGCCTGCAAGCGTAGCACTTTTTAGGATCCAGAACATTCAGCGATCCTCCCCTAGAAGCCCAACATGCACACTTCACTTTATGCTGCTCTATTTGGAATTTGGGGGAGGGGGGTGGTGGGAAAAGACCATTTTCATGTAGCAGTAAAGAGGCCAGGTGCTCATGGGGATGATGCTGCCCTGCTGCTCCCACCTGCCCAGCCTGTTAGCATGAGGTACCTTGGACCATGCGGTAGACATTCACACCGGGGTGTCTCTTTGTAAGAGCAGTATCCCAGTTGCAGGAGAATCTCTTGGAGAAAGCCAGTGCGTGGGCTCCGTCTGTATGGTCCAGGCTTCTTGGGCAGCATGGTGGAAAGACCGGCACGAGGGCAGCTCCCTCCCCACTGTGAAAATATCAGAATTGCTGTGCCAACAGGAAGAGTTCTGACAGCTTCCAGCCCAGGCCACGCCCTTTCCAGTTTCGCCTTTATCAGAAACTGCCAGCATGGTTTCAAGGAGGTTAAGACAAGCGTGGAGAGCCGCGAATCACTTTCTGCTTCTTAAAAAAATGAAAACCTCAAGAGGCTGGGAAAGTCTCTTGCTAATCTACCAGGACATTTCCTGTAAGTTAAAAAAGTTGTTTTGTGATGGGATAAGAGGAAATGGAGTTCCTTAAAACTCTTTTTTCCCCAAAAACCCTGGGGTCCCCTTTTGAAAAGAATGATTTGCAAAAAAAGGTCATGAGCATTTTTGGGGCACTTCTTAGAGGCTCCTACAAGGAGAAAGCTGCTACTGAAAGGCTGTTTCCCCACTAATACTTAGCTTCTACTTATAGCGCACAGTCACATAAGAGGAACGGGTTTGTACTGGTCGGTTCTCACCCTTATGGGGCAGCAGGCTGGTCCAATAGGCCGGGCTGGTGCCCCACACGAACAGATCAGATTCTCTTGGACAAGACACCCAAATCTTCTGCGGCATGATGGAGGTTCTCTGGCAGAGAATTTAAAGGGGAAGGATCGGATCCCATCAGCTTTTCCAATCAATCTCGCCTCGTTTCCATCCTTGTCACAGACCCTGTTTTGCACGGCTTTGGCCCTTGGCACCCCACAGTCCCCAGCATGGTCACAACAATGGTCAAAAGAATCCCCACCTTTCTCTTTTGCCTCTGAGATTGCAGCCCTAAGATTCCTGTAGCTAGATGGTCAGAAAGCCACTGAGCTATGTAGCAGATCAGTCGTATCTTCTCTGCCTGCTCAGCAAGAGAGAAGCACTGGAGACACAGAGAAAAAGGAGCACACTTTCTTTTTCTGAGTAAGCAGGATCTTTCCTTTTCCACCCAAATCATTTACATTCCAGTCGTTGACAGATTCTCCCCAAAGACCTGCAGCGGCTCCACCCTCCCCTCTGCCTTTCCCAGAGAAGGCCAAACCACGTTTTCAGGTTGTGCTGCTTTTCACTTTGGGCGTCACCTTTCCCCCTGAAGCTCTCAGGAGCACCTCCGATTTCAGAGGAGCTGAAAAGCCGCCTTGCGTGCATCGACCTGCTTTCTGCAGCCTTTGCTGAGACTTGTGAGATTTAGGATTTTCCTCTCCCCATCCTACAAAGCTGCCTGACAGCAGGAGCTGCCAGATGCACCCTGTCCCAGCGTTTACCACCCCTAGTGCCCTGAAGAACTGGAGACCAAAACTACAAAAAAAGGCAGGCGTGAAAGTGAACTTTTATTGGGGAAAAAAACGGTAGCAAATCACCACGAACCACAAGAGGCCCTCTTGAGATTGCTATTCTCAACCCGCTCTGAAGAGCCCCCCCAAAGGCCCACCACCTCTGTTTCCTTATGACAGGATGTCCCAAGTAAGAACCCTCCCCCTGCAGAATAAGACACTGAAAGAAACAAAGGATGGCTCTCGCTTAGCTCTGCCCAGACGCTATTTGAGACCCAAACAAGATTTACATTTCCTGTCGTTTTATTTTTTTCTCTCCATAAAATTAAATACTCAAAAGGAAGTGCAGTCCTCCGCGGCAGGTCAGGAAGACTTTTGTGTTAAGCACGTGTTGATACTAGAAACAAGAAATTAAACTAAGCTAGGAGTGTCCAGTTGCAGCAGAGTTCACGTACCAGGAACAACCAGGGACAGGGAAGCCTCCCCAAAGCTGCCTCATGAGGAGTGTGGTAAGGCAAGTCCTTGAGTCCCCTGCCAATTAATCAGTCCCCTTGTGTTGGTGGAATCAGGTTGGAGCTTCCAGGAACTGGAGCTGCCTCCTTCTAGAAACAGGATGGGTTTGGAAAAGAAAAAAAAAGAGGGGCGGACGGGGAGTTACCATCATTCGGTGGTCTGCAAAGTTCAGTTTCTGGGATCTTCACCGGCTTCTCCCCCTTCTTCTCCTGCACATTCCGCCGTCCATAACGTGAGGTTGTCCCTGAGAAGCTGCATGATGAGGGTGCTGTCTTTGTAGGAGTCTTCGCTGAGCGTGTGCAGGTCCCCCATGGCCTCGTCGAAGGTGGACTTGGCCAGCTTGATTGCCTCCTCCGGGGCGTTGGCGATCTCATAGTGGAAAACGGAGAAGTTGAGGGCGAGACCCAAGCGGATGGGGTTGGTGGGCTGCATCTCCTTCTTGCTGATGTCCATGGCCTCTTGGTATGCTTTCCGGGCATTGTCAATTATCTGCTTGCGGTCATCCCCAGTGGCCACCTCAGCCAGATAGCGGAAATAGTCACCTTTCATCTTCAGGTAGAACACCTTGCTCTCTGGGTCACTCGCTTTCTTTATGAGGTGCTTGTCGAGGAGACCTAGCACGACATTGCAGACGTTCTTCAGTTCACTTTCGATCTTCTCCCGGTACTCATTGACCAGCTGAGCTTTGTCATCTCCTTCCTCAGTCTTGTGCTCAATGCTGGAAATGACCCTCCAGGCAGACCTCTGACAGCCAACCACGTTCTTGTAGGCAACGGAGAGGAGGTTGCGTTCCTCGTTGGAGAGCTCAGCTCCATCCTCCACCACCGCTTTCATAAAGTCAGCCATGTCCTCATAACGCTCAGCCTGTTCGGCCAGCTTGGCTTTCTGCACTTGGTGGTTCCTTGCCATTTTGGAGGTCCGCAAAAGGGAGAGGTGATGGGGCAAGGAGGCTGGCTATGAGAGGATTCAGGCAGCTGCTCCAAGAGCTGTCAGAGTCTCTGCTGAGTTCAGCTCTTGGGATCGGCTTTTGGCTTGGCGTCTCAGCCTGGAGCAAGAACAAGGCGTGGCGAAGAAGCTCTCAGTGAACCCTCCCTCCCAACTTCCTTTCATTCAGCCTCTCCTTAAAAGGAAAGTTGTAATGATTCACCTTGGAGCAAGAGAGTGAACTGAAAGCTTACCTGGTAAGGATGCACTAACACAGCCTGCTTGGAGACATCTTGGGCAAGAGGTCATCACCAGCCCTAGCACAGGCTTCAATAGAAAAGATGGACCACAGTGGAGAAGCTCCAGCTTCCCTCCAGGGGGCAGTATACATACACCTGTCCTGTACCACTATTGATCCAACTCTTATTGTTGGGATTCTTTACCCTGCACTTCCTTCAAGTCCAGCTTATCTCCTCAAACCCTTTGAAATCTATCTCCCTTTCTAATCATAAAGCCAATCCTGATTGTCTGGACCATATTAGAAGAAGAGTTTGGATTTATACCTTGCCTTTCTCTCAAAGAGGCTTACAAGCTCCTTTCCCTTCCTCTCCCCACAACAGACACCTTGTGAGGTAGGTGGGGCTGAGAGAGTTCAGAGAGAACTGTGACTAGACCAAGGCCACCCAGCCGACTTCATGCATAGCAGCGGGAAAACAAATCCAGTTTGCCAGATAACAGTCCACTGCTCATATGGAGGAGTGGGGAATCAGAGTCCACCGCTCTTCACCGCTACACTATGCTGGCTCTACTTTGGGCTACCAGTGGGCATGTGTGATGTTTGAATAATGTTCAGTTGTGGTGGGGGATTTTTTTTTTACACATAGTAATAAACTATCCCCCTAGCCAAATTTTTCGGATCTCAGAAGCTTAATAGGATAGGTGGGTCCCAGTTAGTACTTAGATGGGAGACTGCCGAGGACATCTAGGGTTGCCAGTCAGAGTCAGGCAATGGCAAACCACCTCTGATTATCTCTTGCCCTGAAAACCCTACAGCAGCACTATAAGTCAGCAAATTTATAAACAGCAAACATATAAACAAACAAACCATAAAGGCCAGGATGAAGAGTTCTGCTTGGTTTACTCCTAGTTACTTGGAGCTCTTGTACTACCTTGGCCAGTGAAGGCTATCTAAATAAATAGGAAGAATCTGATGTCCTGAGCTTAACTTCCACCATCTCCAAACATCTCAGGCTGTGAAGCTGGGAAAGACTTTGGGAAGAGTTTCTGTGTTAGAGAACAGGCAGCAGTGAGCAAGCTGGGCAGACCAGCCATTCAATTCAGCATAGGACCCAGAGTCAAATACCTGTCACCTCTGCTACTCAAAAAAGAGTATGCATCTGACTTGCAAAAGATTACCTTTCTGTTGGACAGCTCCAGTAGTGATGCAAACGATGCAGTCACCAAATTTTTGGATTTGTACATAAAACAGCGCTTTAGGAGCAAATCCTGAACATCAGCCTTCCCTACCTGTACATTTATTTTAGCTTCCCTCTACTTGGTTAAGTGGATCTGTGTATATAATGTTGTTATGCCAATAAAGGTTCCTTGTTGTTGTTGAATTCAGCATAAAGCAGCTTCCAAGATCTATTGCAAAACGTTAGGAAAATAATTCTATCTTCAATGCAGCATGGAGCAAATACCCGCAATAAGGCTGCCTTCACGTAAGACCACCGGCAGCAGCAGAAATCCCAGAGAATTATGAAAGGTTTATTATCAAGCCCTACCTGCCTCTATCTGAGCTGCACTACCAGGTGAACTGAGAATCCCATTCCATCTGGAGCCACCTTTCTTGAACTGTTCTAGTGTATTGCAAGCTCCCTTGGGGAAGCACAGGGCATAGATGTCTTTCTGATTTAAAATACATAGAACTCATGTAGGCTTAGGTCACATGTCTACCTGAACTCTTAATTCTGCTTGCCCCCTCCCTCAGCATCAAAATAATTGCCGCAGAGGGGCCTAACAAACCTTCTCTCTGTGTGCTCGTCTACTCGTGGCAATAATTTGCTTCAGCCTATGCACAGTCACAATGAAGTTTCACTCTCAGAATGAAACTTGTTTCCACTTGCTAAGAGATGATTCCGTCCTTCTGACACTGCCAAAAAAGAAACCACACGAAAAGGCTTTATGACACATTCCTTGTGCTGCTTTGTGGACCATGGTGATGCATCCCAGGTTAGCACAAGGGGAGGGGACGGGTGGGGCTGATAACTCAGCTGCTTCAGTTTGTGAGTGAATTGCTCCACGGGATGACTCACTAATCTTTCTTTCTTAGTGTGGGCAAAATTCTTTAGTCGCTTCTCATTCCGGTGATACACAGCTGGATTCGGAACCTTTCTTCTCAGCCCAAGAAGACTGGGTGGGATGAGCAAGGAGGGGACGCTGGAAGAAAGAAGGCGTTAACGGCGGAGCACGCCCAGACCTTCCCAGAAATTCCAGCTTCGAACACAGATAGCCATCTTCTGTATTCTCAGGGGCTTCACCTTCTCTAGACCATAGGTGTCAAACTCGCAGCCCTCCAGATGTTATGGACTACAGTTCCCATGATGCTGGCAGGGGATTATGGGAACTGTAGTCCATAACATCTGGAGGGCCACGAGTTTGACACCTGTGCTTTAGACTCTGATCCAGAGGCCAGAGATGTATGTTGCCAGACAAGCTTCTCTGTCAACGGGGACCCCCAAACTTAGGCTCCTCTGCATGGGCATTCTTCATGCTGCTTCAATTTCTCTTCACGATTTCTGCATGCATGTTTGTGCCTTTAGTTTTCACTTTATTTGTTTTATTGATGTTTCCCCTGAGACGTTTACCTCAATTTCTTTTCCTGGAAGCCAGTTTTGAGTCCCCCCCCCCCCCCCCGCACAGTGTTTCATTCAGTTTTCTTTGTCCTGACCACTCCCACCCACCTCCAATCCGCTTTCTGGATGACTGGATTGTCGTCATTATCAAACCACGCCCACTTGCTCCCCCCCTCTCCAGCCTGAAGAGGTGTGCTTTCAATTTTGATTTAAAAAAACAACACAACAGCCCTTACATCAATATAAGCAGGCACAAACACACACACACACACAGAGTTTCGGTCTAGCAGGTTCTCTGAATTCCCTACTTTCATTTAGAACAAAAAATAAGTCTCTGCCTTTTTTTCCTTATATCTCTGCAAGAAAAGTGGTTGGGGACTCGTTTTTAAAAAAAGGAAAACTGGTAATTCAGAGAACCTGATAAACCTATCAGTACAATGGTGTATCGATATAACGATAGCTTGTGCCATTTAAAAAAAATTCAGAAGCCTTGGGGTGAGTGTGGGCACGGTGCGGGATGGCTACTTCCAGTGCCGGGGGAAAGTGGCGTCGTTTGAAAGGGGCTGAGCGCTTCATATATACTTCATAAATAGATAGGATGCAGAACTGACCTCTTTTTAGGCTTCCCCCTGCAAAGACCAGCAGGCCTTAACCTTCCGTGGTAGCCAGCTGCAGCCCACTGCCATGGGAATGGTACCCGTTCCCTCCAACAGCTTTGTGTATGTCAGTGGAGGCCTCCTTTCCTCTTCATCCCTGAGCATTTGTTCACTTTCAGTTTTTTAATTGGGCCGTGATCTCAATATATCAATATAAGAATGCACAAAAAATAAAAAGGGGGAGGTGGTCTTGTGACACCACCACTGATGACAGAAAGCCAATTGGCCATGCTGGCGGGGGCTGATGGGAATTGTAGTCATGAATATCTGGAGAGCCGCAGGTTGCAGACCCCTGGTGTAAGGCATGTGTGAAAGAAAATAAACAGACTCCCCAACTGTGAAAATGCAGGGGGACGGCAGACATGCAGAAGGGCTGTGCCCAAAGAGCTGATTCCAATGTCTGTGGACTGACTGCAGAGAAAATCAGAAGTAAGGGGAGTGAGCAGAAAAGCCCCTTGTCAGACTGCAACCACTAATGGAACATTGTGAAGAGGTAGTGGGTATCACAATAAAACAGCTGCCACGGGAAGTCATAACCAATCCCAAAATATCTGCCAAGAGAGCAGAGACTGATGATGAAATTTTGGGACATGATGAGCCAAGCTTCCTCCTATGATGGAGGCAAATGAGTGTTCCTCGTAGGTGCAAAAGGGATGCATTCCCATGTGGAGGGAAACCAAGGTTAGCAATCTAATTTGGGGAAGAAGTGGGCTTCCAGCAACATACAAGCAGGAGCCATGATACCCAGGGGCATTATGTGGGATTTATCAGATTTTTATCCCATCCTTCTTCCAAGTTCAAAGCAGTATTCCCTCATACGTGGTTTTATCCCCCTACTGCACAGGCGTCAAACTCGCAGCCTTCTAGATGTTCATGAACTACAACTCCCATCAGCCCTTGCCAGTATAGCCAATGCTCATGTTGGGAGTGACTGATGGGAACTGTAGTTCATGAAATCTGGAGGGCCGCAAGTTTGAAACCCCTGCCCTACTATAGTCTCACAACAACCTTGCTAAGCAAGCTAGGTTTAGGCAGAGGACTATTTGGCTTATGGACACTAGGCGAACTGCATGGCAGAGCAAGAATTTCAATCCAGGTTTCCATTGTAATCAACAATCCCATTCTCAAGCACAGCGTTGAAGACAGATTTATACATTGTGTGTATATCTCCTTATCAAGCTTTAGACGATTAGCATTCTGATGTGGAATGTCATCCTTAAAACTTGACACCATTTTCCACAGGAGTGAAACTATGGGAAAACTTATTTACTTTCACTTGATCCCAGATTGGTCAGGCCCCACCTGGCACCTCAGGGGACAGCTTGGGCGTTCCAGGGTTATAACATGTGCATGCGCGCACATGCACGCACACACACACACACACACACACAAACAGACATTTCTCCTGAAGGATGTGGTTCTGCTTCAGGGATGGGGCATTTTCCCCAGCAGCAAAACTGCAACCTATTAATTCTTTCCCCAGCTATGAGAACTGCTGTGAGTTGGAATGGGGTGTGAACAGTGGTTCTGTGGCTTGTCACAGGCACCTCTTATGTCTTCATTGTCTCACTGTCCATAGAACTGAGTGTTTTTTTTAAAGGAGACACAGAAATTAAACAAGCTGGAATATGGCCAGTAACAGTAATCCATCACACATGTTTTCATCAATGAAAAAAACTGAATTAATCTGCATTCATTTCCCAATGAACAAATCACAACTGTGCTTTAAAAAGCACCTTTTTCACAATGGTTCAACTGTGTGTATCTGCTTTTTAAAAGGTATTCCTCTTGTAAAGATGGGATATTCCTCCTAATGCATTACAAAGCATACAAGTTGAGTCTGGGTCCTAACCTTGTTTCAGGTCTTAGCACAATTTTCAATTCCGGCATGTACATCGAGCAAGTTGGATTCAGGACCATGATGCACTGAGAGAAAGGGCTTCCATTTTCTCTACACCATTTTCCTAACCTGGAACAGTCCTGGGGAACTTGATCAGGGAAAGTGAGTTTTCCCCAAATAGCACCTCCCTGGGACTGTTTCAGACTGGGGAAATGGCATTGGGGGTCTTAGGATTTGGGCATCTTAGTTGATAGTTCCATGGGAATGTAAACTCAATGCATGGCAGCTGTGAAAAAGGCAAACTCTATGCTGGGGATAATTAGGAAAGGAATTGAGAATAAAACTGCAAAGATTGTCATGCCCTCATATAAAGCCATGGTGCGACCGCACTTGGAGTACTGTGTTCAGTTCTGGTCGCCACATCTCAAAAAGGATATCGAGGAGATAGAAAAATGGCAACGAGGATAATTGAGGGACTAGAGCGCCTTCCTTATGAGGAAAAGCTGCAGCGTTTGGGACTCTTTAGTTTGGAGAGGAGACGTCTGAGGGGGGATAGGATTGAAGTCTATAAAATTATGCATGGGGTAGAAAATGTTGACAGGGAGAAATTTTTCTCTCTTTCTCACAATACTAGAACCAGGGGGCATTCATTGAAAATGCTGGGGGGAAGAATTAGGACTAATAAAAGGAAACACTTCTTCACGCAACGTGTGATTGGTGTTTGGAATATGCTGCCACAGGAGGTGGTGGATGGCCACTTCAACCTGGATAGCAGCTTTAAAAGGGGCTTGGACAGATTTTATGGAGGAGAAGTCGATTTATGGCTACCAATCTCGCATCCTCTTTGATCTGGAGATTGCAAATGCCTGTAACACAGTCCAGGATTAGCTTTCAAAGGGGAGCAACAGCCGCAGAAGGCCATTGCTTTCACATCCTGCAGGTGAGCTCCCAAAGGCACCTGGTGGGCCACTGCGAGTAGCAGAGAGCTGGACTAGATGGACTCTGGTCTGATCCAGCTGGCTTGTTCTTATGTTCTTATGGGGTGGAGGGGGAGGCTGAAGATCCTTCTCCATGCGCACTCTGGTCCTGATCCTAATTGGACACTGCCTGTTCAGGAATTGAGGCACAACCACCATTCATGTGTGACTGTGTTACCTCCTTTGATGCAGTATGAGAGACCCCCACTCAATCTGTATACTCTGTAGTGTGTGAGGAATGGCACATGCAGGGCTATGGGCAGTGTTTGTCAGAACCGGTACTTAAGTTGGTTTGTTTTTTTGTAAATCAGTGCATCTTTCATGGATCAAAAGCTTTTAGTCAACCAATCAAGATGCAGATTGCCGCAGCCTACGTTAGAAATCAATGGCAGAATGAAGCCTAATTATAAGGGATTAAGTTCTCCAAATTCCAATGGGGATTTTCAGTTGTGCTTGCCATGTAGATTTGTAGATTCAATCCCTGGCATCCCGTTTAAAAAGAACCTTTTCAAACCCAAGAAACTCTCTCCCTCCGATTAAACATGCATTTCTGCTGATCATCAAGCTTTTCAGCAAAGCCTTTAAAAAAATCCTATCTGCTTCTCCATTGTTACCTGTCTGTCTCCTAAACCATCCAAAAGACTTACAGGTGATCTAATACAATTGTTCCCTTATCCTGGTTTTGTCTAGCTCATGGTGAGACAGAGGGCAGCTTCATTTGTTCATATGCCAACGCTGGATCCCTGCCAAAGTTGTTTGCAGGGGCTTCCAAAACTAAGAGCACAAAAAGCTACCAGCTAGGTGTAGCTTGCATATTATATGTCACTATTACTCTGCTGATTTAGTGAAACATCTCTCCGGACCTTCCAGAGTCAAATTCTGTGCTAGGAAAACCGAATAGGAAAAGCCAGGGAAAGCTGAATGTATATGAATCATGCAATGCTAAAAGTTGCTTCTGCAGTAGGTTGACAACTAGTTGACAACTAGTCATATGATGAAATTGAATGACACAAGGCACTGATAACTGGATCGCTTAATCAGCCTCCCTTCCGAGATTGCTCCAGACATTACCTCACCCACTTTCCTGTCTGTCTGAGCCATGAGGGCTAGAAACATTTAAAACTCAAATCCAAATGGAAGTCAAGATGCTGATTGCTGCAGCTGAGATCAAACTGAATGCATGTGCAATATACATGCAGACACTCCCCTGCCAAACCTTCAGTATTTTTACCATATTTATACCCGCCTTCTCTCATGTCTCAAGGCAACTTACAATTCCTCAATTAAAACCATGCACAATGCAATTAAACCTCATTCCCCCCCAGCCCATCCCAGAAAACACCCAAAGCGTAAATTTTGTTAAAAGGCTTCATCAATAAAATTGCCTTACAGGGCTTCCCAAAAGCAATTTCTGAAGTCAGTACTTGCACGACTCAGACAGACCACCCCACTAGCTGGGAGCTACTATAGAGAAAGAACATGCTCTAGAGCAGGGGTAGCCAACCTGTGGTGCTCCAGATGTTCATGGACTACAATTTCCAATTGGCCATGCTGGCAGGGGTTGATGGGAATTGTAGTCCATGAACATCTGGAGAACCATAGGTTGGCCATCCCTACTCTAGTGGATGGCAAGCAGGCCCTTTTAAGAAGGTAGTAATCAGAAAGCAGCCGTAAGTACCCCGGATGTATGAGATGAGACAATCCCTCCCGAACTAGGGCTCACGTGTTTTCAATTTTTTGTTTCTCTTGGAGACTGCTAACTTAAAACTGTTAACTGAAAAATCAAATCAAAATAATTCCTTGGTACACAGCCACCAGCTAGGTTTTATGTTTGGATCCTGAGCACCGTCTTCAAATTCCTGTAAGTTCTCAAGGGAGTGTCTTATATCTGAGCAGAGAATCACAGTACACTTAATTATATGCTTGAGCTGTGTCTTTTCATGACAAACACATCTCTTGTGACCCCACCACCAAGAAACATCCACAGGCCACACAAGGAGTCCTGTGCTGGGTCAGTTCTGTTAGTCCAATATTCTTTTCCCGAAAGTGACATGGCAGACGGCTCTTTGTTCATAATTTGTGAACCCCCCCACCCCCACCCCACACAAAAACTCCTGGTATGCTGACTTTGAACATGGAAGTTACATCTATCACAGACAACAATTTTAGGGAATAAATGCATAGGTATTTTTAATTCCAGTGGGACGGCAGTGTGGCAGACTATTAAAGAGGGTAGCAATGACTCAAAGACTAACACAATTTGTTGTAGCATTAGATTTTGTGAGTTGGAGCTCCCTATTTATTTTATTTACTTCATTTCTACTCCATTTTTTGCTCCAATTGGGATGTCATAAAAAGCATTTTGGGGAAGAAGTTCACACCTCTCTCACTCCCAAAATGTTTTCAGGTCTTTTTATTTCTCCCAACCCGTTTTTTTTTTCCAAAAGTCGCTAAACTGGTGATCTTTTCTCCTGAAGATGAGTTAAAGGCGTTTCCTGTTCGCCCTGTGCAAACAGAGCAGGCAGGAAATGTCTTATTTCTCCAGCCTCCTCTCCCCAGCTCTTACTACCACTTTCGCTGCAGTTGCACCTGCTATTTTGGGTGCTGCAGCAGAGATTCTCCCTGAAAGTTTCTTCCGGAGGTTTGCTCTGCTTACAGCTCACCTGATGGCCATTTCACTGTAAAAAGTGGATGACTAAAGTTTGTTTTGCCTAGTAATCTCATGCATGTGTCATTTTTCCTTTTTTGTTGTTGTTTTGAGGGAGCAGTCTGTGAAGCTACGACAACACGATTAGAGAAGCTGCAATATGTGCATGGTTGTGTCATTGTAGCTTTGCAGATAGCTCCCTCAAAACAAAAACAGGAAAAACGACACATGTGTGGGACTGCCAGGCAAAACAACTTTATTCATCTACTTTTTACAGTGAAATGGCCATCAGATGAGCTGAAAGCAGAGGAGACCTCCGTGGGAAGCCTTCAGAGAATCTTTGGTGCAGCACACAAAATGGCGGGCACAACTATGAAACTGACAAGAGTTCCGTCGGGTAGCAGATGGGAAAAAATAACTGTTTTGGCTGGCAACGCTTTTGGCTGGCTGTTTGTGGCTGCCTGTGAGAACCAGAAAAGCCAAAATGGATCTTTTGAAAACGTCTGCAGGACATTTTATTTCTGCTGTGCGGAAAAAGGCCACAAATATTGAATGTTTTACTTGGGTTTCTAATGAAGTAACATTCTCCCTGCCTTCTCTTTTATGTTGTTATTCTACTGTTGTTGTGTTAGCAGTACTTTGAAATTATCTTCCATTTTATTTCCATCTTTATTTTCTCTGTTGAATGCTGCTTAGTTTTTTTAAAAAAAAAAACCTTTTAAAGGTTATAACTTGTATAAAGTAAAACAAATTGACAAAGGGGGTGAGGAAAGGTTTCTTATTTACATAAATGGTAATTGCTCCCATCCTGCCTACCCCTCCCAGTTGTCTTTCCACAATCACACTCTGAACTGCAAGCAATATTTTTCAGCTTATGAAGCACCTCGTCCTATTGCTGTTTAAATAATCCTGCTGCTGTTTGATAATGAGGGAAGGCTTACATTCCCATTCAGCAAGGCAAGCTAGAATGCAAAGCAGCTGGGTGGAGACTTAATACCTGCATTCCAAAAAAAAAAAGTTATATTTAATTGTTATTCCAATAGCAGTGCAAAGGCCCTGATTCCTACTTATCCAAAATATTCCACGGTAGCATTCACTTGGCACTCAGATATATCCAAAATGATACATCAGTGTTACCTGTCGCAGCACGAGAGCAAAGCAGGTTTGGGTTTTTAGGCCTCGTTTGTTCTGATGTGACCTGGTTCCCCCTGGCTAGCCTGATCTCACCAGATCTCACAAGCTAAGATGGGTCAGCCCTGATTAGTACTTGGATGCGAGACCACCTAGGAAGCCCAGGGTTGCTGCGCAGAGGAAGGCAATGACAAACCACCTCTGTTAGTCTCTTGCCTCGAAAATGCCACTGGGTTGCCAAAACTGGCTGCAACATGACAGCCCTTGACACACACACACACACACACACACACATAGATGTAGCCAAGTTTCCTGTTTCAGGGCAACCTTTCCACATTCAACTAGTGTGATGAGGAACTTCCGCCAACTGAACAAGGGCCTTATCGTAGCCCCACTTGAACCAACTGTCACTTACAACACAGGCACCCCGTGCTCTCCAGCTGGTGCACAACGGAAAGAACCATCATGGTGGAATGATGCCTTTCACAAAATCCTCTTTGCTATTCCTATCTTGGATAAGCTTCTGCTGCAAAATTTGAAGATCAGTGTTCAAATACTGGTTGTAGCCCAGGTGGATGCTGGGTGTGTTTAGCAAGCTTCCAGGGGTAATAAGTACATTCTTCTCGGATACTATGTGTGTTGGTTTATGTTTATCTGGCTTTCCGCTTGGCGTCAGGCTCTCTCTGCATGCATGTGAAGAGGAATGGAAGACTATTGAGGCAAGGCCAAGCCAGCAGGGAATGTGGCTCTAACACATCATGCTACATTCCTCTAAAGCTCAACTTGCGTTTGTCACCCCAGCTCTCTCATTTTGCAGTCCAGTCCTGGGGAGAGTCTTATACTGGTTTCTGCCCTGTCATGTGACTCTGAAGGGGCATGACTTCCTCTCAGATGTTTGCAGCTCAGTAGTTGTCAAGTCTGAAAAGGATGAAGATCATGGAGTTAAGAATTCCCCAGCACCACAGCAATCCTTTCCGAAATCTCAGGTGCTGTCTGCCAAAGCAAGTCAAGAACCAGAAGTCTCAAGGACACATATCTGTGCCTTCAAGGTGGGCTACAAAGTCACACGGTACAGTAGGGTGTTGTGGGTTTTCCAGGTTGTATGGCCGTGTTTCAGTAGCATTTTCTCCTGACATTTCGCTTGCATCTGTGGCTGGCATCTTGAAGATTCTTGAAGATGCCAGCCACAGATGCAGGTGATACATCAGGAGAAAATGCTACTGGAACACGGCCATACAACCCAGAAAACCCAACACTCCCTAGTGAGTCTGGCTATGAAAGTCTTCAACAATTTACATGGTACACTATGCAGGATCATACTGTGCGTACACCCCCTTATATATTACATGATACCCTCAATGTTACATTCTAACTGGGGAAGGAAGAGTCACACGTACAGCTGAGTACACAGAAACCAAACAAACATGGAGTAGGATAGGATAAATTTTATTGTTACAAAAGTGAAAGGCATTAATGGATTTCAAACCTTACCAAACGACACTCAAGGAGGCCAGTGGGATCTGGTTTGGTTTTATGTGTAAAGCCTTCTGGCAACTTTCTTGTCATCTGTTCTGCTCCTTAGCCCTCTCCATGAAACATTATTTTCAGTTGGAACAGAAAGGGCAGAGTTCTGAATAGGATCCATTAGATATGTTCTACAAAATAGCATTTTGAGGGAATTGGGGGAAATCTAAAGCAGTCCTATAAACAGATCTTTTTAGCAGTTTAAATGCTGAAAAAGACAAACTTCTAACATACACAAAACCCCAGAGAGTGTGCATCTTCCCTCATAATATAGTCAGTAAAAGCAGCTTGTGTATATTTTTTTAAAGCCAGCATCTTGGCAAAAATCTTGCTTTGCAGGCTGCTGCTGCACACTGATTTGATCTGGCTCCAGCATCCTAGGGCAGGGTGTGGCAACACTATTAAATGTGGCAGGGTTACATACACTGTGCTTTTTTAAAAAAATTAACAGTCTACACATTTGCACCAAGAGAAACTACATTCTGCAAACCAGAATCATGTAAATTGGGCCTATTTCACAATTTATTTTACATAATTTTGCCAGGACATAATACTGCAGGACAATAATGTTGGATCTGGAAAGGGATCACTGGAAATTTAAGTCTGCCAACCTTTCTAGCTTCTCAGTTTCCATTAAGTATTGTGCAAAGTCTTCAGACCTAGAAGGACTAGAAACTTCTCTTTAAAAGAAATGAAAGCTGGCATTTTTGGGAAGTTGCATTTCCCACCCATTACCGCATTCTATATTTCTTCCTTCCTGTGTTCCTACAGAAGTGTGGTGAGCAAACCCATATATAGGCCTGGAAATTAGTTCCCATTCCTAGTTCATCACATGGTACTTAAAACAGATACCAACTTCGACCTAGTGCACAAAGTGGGAACAGCACTGGTGTAAATGCTGCCCTAACAGTGCCCGCTCTGCCATGCCCACAGACACACTGAATCTTGACAACACAAGCGGACAGGATAGGGAAGAGAACAGAAGAAAGAGACAGTCCTAGACTAGCATAGATAACTAAAAACATCTCCTAAGAGCTTCAGAGCTTTGAGACATCTTTGCTGCAGAGTAAGGCTAGATACAACAATTCTCTCCCCGGCCTTGATGTGCTTAGATGCTGGAATCCATTTTCCCAGATCCAGGAGCCGACAAGAAACTCCTGTTATTGCACTCACAGCAGGTGGTTTGTATGGCTTTAAGCTTCAAACCCTACAGGAGGCAGAAGCCTCTCCACTCCAAGCACTGAGGGTTTGAAACAGCTTTTTTCCCTTGTGCATGGTGGCATCTCTCCACCCTCGTTGTGGAAAGGGGAAGAGATGGAGCAATAGAAAAACGAGATAGCCCTGGAGGATAGAGGCACAGGCGGTGGCAATGGCTGTATTTTTCAGAGATTAGCCAGGGCCTCTTGGGATCGCCTTGGGTTTTGCCACGAGGCGCAGAGGGTCCTCAAAAGCTCTTTAGTGCCCTGGACACACTGGATTTTCAAGCAATGGAGGGTGTCGGGATAAAAAAAAAGGAAGAAGAGAAAAGAGGATTAGTTAAGGAGACACCACAGACAGAAAGCAGATGGCAGGTGGAGAACCTGCAGGCAAGCTAGAAAGGAGGAAGTCAGTCTGCAAATCAAGGTAAATCTGGAACAAGTGTTATTCTGACAAGAATCATTCATTATGAAGGCTGTGATGACGTGAAATGTCAGGGGAAAGGGGAAGTGCCAGGTACATCAGAACACCACAGAGAAATTCAAACCAAACCTATCATCTCCTTCCATAACAAATTACTCAACTGTGAGAAACAGTATTAGAAAACTTTCCACTGTCAAGATAGTTGTACTGGACCAAAATACAAAGCTACTGATTACTTCTCCAGTGTATTAATTGTCTTGCATGGCCTACTGTGCAAAATGTATGGAGCAAGGTTTTTTGGACAGAAGGGCGGGAATGGCCCCACAAGGAAGGAGATGCTGGGGAAATAATCAATTGCCTGAAAGTTACAGACATAAACTAGATATGTCAGTCCCTGTATTGCTACCAATTGCTTTCCAAACCCATTAATCCCAATTCGCTTAGCTTTAGCTCTGTTGGTTTCTGCTCCAAGAACAGAAATTGAAAGAGGTTTAATTTGGATCTTCTACCAAGGATGGGGAGTATGTGGGGAAGACCCTGCAAACCATCTGAGGAGTGGCTGAATAACATCTGGCTGAGTTCGTTCCTCCTCTGTTACAGAAACCTAATCCCTGGACATGCCCACAGACACAAGCTAAAAGGCAAAGATCTCTAATCCTTCGTTGTAGCCTGGCAAAATTAAGTCTCACGAAGATCTGTTAGCAGAGGCTGGGAGGAGGGGGCTGGGAGAGGAAAAGACCTACTGTACATCTGGCCTCCCTCCCTGCTACTCCTGCTTGTTGCTGCTTCTCTTCTTGTTGCTGTGCCTTAGTGGTAGAGTATCCACTTGAAATGCAGACGGTCCCAAGTTCAATCCCCAGCATCTCCAGTTAAAGGATCTGGTAGGAGGTGAGGATGGAAGACCTCTGCTGGAGAACCTGGAGAGCTGCTGCCAGTCTGAGCAGACAATATTGACTCTGCTGGATCAAGGGTCTGACTCAGTATACGGCAGCTTCACGTGTTCGTGTGCTATTTGTTTTTTCTTATTTCTGCTTTTTGTACCATAGGCCACCTTTAGGTTCCCAATGGGGAGAAAAGCAGGATATAAACAGACAAGTAATTGGTGGTAGCAACGCAGGACAAAGAGATCCCTCTGTTCAGATATACAGCAGGCACAGCCAACTTCCAGCCATGTCGATCTGTACCACTGAGAATAGGTTTTAAGATGGTACCTTCAAACAACACTGTAAGGTAGGCTGTGAGCACTTTTTGAACTCAGAACTCTGGAGACAGCAATGGTCAGTTATCTCTTCCTCATCGTCGTTTTGATCAGTGGTGGGATCCAAAAATTTTAGTAACAGGTTCCCATGGTGGTGGGATTCAAGCCGTGGCGTAGCACCAATGGGGCTGGGCGGGGCACGATGGGGGTGTGGCCGGGCATTCCTGGGTGGGGCTGTGGCAAAGACGCAGCCGCTGCGTCGGTCCTTGGGTGGGAAATGAATGCATGCAGGCACAGGCTGCCACACACGCCGGTGGTAGCTAGACTGCTTCAAGTTCTGCGCGCTATTGCTGAGAGGAGGGGCGTAACTAAGACAAAAATCACGTGGCAAAATCACCAATTAGTAACCTCCTCTCGGCACACACAAATAATTAGTAACCTACTCTCGGTAACCTGTGAGAACCTGCTGGATCCCACCTCTGGTTTTGATATATCGCAGGTCAGTATAAGAAATGAAATGGGGATTTTGGGGAGTTTGGCAGAGGCCGCAGACAGCACGTGAAGGCCAATCGACCACACAGGAAAAGTTTACAAACTCAGAAATGCAAAAAAATGTGTGTATACTGTTGTATAACATCAACATTTTATCTTTTAATATCACAAATCTACACAATTTCTTTTAAAATTTTAAAATAATTTTTAAAATGCTGGCTTATTCTCTGGTACAAAGGAAAGGCCGAAAAATGTTATGCAGATTTCCAGATTGCAGGGTGGGGTGTGTGCCGTGGCCCTAACCCCAGTGATATGGAAAGGATAACTACAGATTTAGCTGCCTCCTGGCTCTTATGAAACCTGCCTCAGACTAAACTTTTTTTTCACCCCGGCAATGAATACAGAGAGTCCAACCAAGCATTTACCCTGGCCCAGCTTAGCCCTGCCCAGCTCCTTCAGCCAGTGAGGAAGTTCTAATTGTGGTTTATGCAAATCTTCATGAGCAAGAATCACCCTTGCTGTCCTATGCAGATTTCCCTCCTCCCCTTCAGTCACTCATGTTAGGAACAAGGACCAATAAAGGCAAGCTGAAATGAACAGCAAATTGTTAAAGACACACACATTCCACTAAGAGATGGAAGGAGAAGAGCTGCAGAAGTGGATATGGCAGCATGCATTTCCCCTATCAAGACGCACATATAAGCCAGTCCAAAGGAAAAGCACTGTGACTGTTTGAGGTAGCAACCCCATCATGTCCTCCTGGAGGCAAGAAGCAATTCCAATCACAAAAATGCTAATATGCAACATGGTTCCCTGGGGAGGACAGCATTGGGCTGCCCAGTGTTGCTCCTTCCAGAACATTAAGATTTTTAGTCCACCTCGAGGCAGATAACAGTCAGAACCCAGTCAATCTCCTCTTATTCCTCTCTTTGCAATAGTTCCTATCTCTTCTGGCTTTTGTCCATGCAAATTCCATGATCACCAGCATAGCCTTTTGCATGGTCAAAGGGGACCCCTTTTTCACAAATGGAAAAACTGCCTAAGACTAATCCAAACTCTCATTAATCACATAACAGCACAGATAGTCCCAACTTCTAAAAATGAAACTAAGCCTCCATAATACAGACCTTTCAAACTTTGGTTCTAAAACATGGCTGCAATGTGGGAGGGAACAAAATGGACAGTACTGACTGTGGTTACATTTCTATGGTTTATAATGCCAATAAAGGCTTCTGTCTGTCACTTCTATGGTTATAACTATGGCTATATCACTATGCTATTGGTGCGGGGAAGGTTTGGCATCTCCTGTGGTGGATGGGGTTGCACTTCTAAGGGAGCAGGTTTAAAGCTTATCCGCTGAAGTTGGGCCTCCTGTTGACAGCAGTGGCCAGGGGTGTCTTTCAGTAGCTTCAGTAGGGGAGCTAGTTGCCAGGGGGTTGGGGAGAAGACCTTGCCACTCTGGTGTATGCTCTAGTAATATCTAGATTACTGCAATACACTCTTTGTGAGGTCACCCTTGAAGACAGTCTCAAAGTTATAGATGGTACAGGATGCTGTGGCCAGAATGTTGAATGGAGTGGGTTGTACAGTCACTCCAGTCTTGTTGTAACTGGCTTCCCATTTGTCTTGGGACCAAATTCAAGGTGCTGGTATTCATCTTTAAAGCTGTATCTGGCTTGAAGACAGCATAAGAACTGCCTTCTCCTACATCAGGGGTAGGGAACCTGCGGCTCTCCAGATGTTCAGGAACTACAATTCCCATCAGCCGCTGCCAGCATGGCCAATAGGCCATGCTGACAGAGGCTGATGGGAATTGTAGTTCCTGAACATCTGGAGAGCCGCAGGTTCCCTACCCCTGTCCTACATGAACCTCCTCGTTCACTCGGATTAATTTCAAAGGCCCTCCTTCAGGTGTCCCTGACATCTGAAGCTAAATGGGTGCAAATCTGAAAAACGGCCTTCTTGGTCTCGGCCCAAAAACTATGAAACTTCCTGCCCAGGGAGGTTTACCTGTCTCCATCTTCTGCCTTCAGGTGTGTGTTTTTGTTTTGTTCAGCATATTCCCTATAACTGTTACTGGCCCTCCTCCCTGCTTTTGCTGTTATGTGTGTTTCTATATTTTTATTGAACTATTTTATATAAACTTTACTTCAAATGCTGTTTAATGTTTTATCATTTGAAGTTCACTATCTTGGGAACCCTGTTTAAAAAGAGATTTGTACAGGAAAAGAGATTTGTCCTAAACATTAGGAAGAACTTCCTGACAGTAAGGGCTGTTCAACAGTGGAATACACTGCCTCAGAGGCGGATTCCGCATGGGCCAAAAGCAGCAGTGTGAAAACAGTGTAAAAACGGAGAAAAATGGTTTAAAACTATGTAAAAGGGTTTAGAAGAAGAACAAGAAGAGTTTGGATTTATATCCCCCCTTTCTCTCCTGTAGGAAACTCAAAGGGGCTTACAATCTCCTTGCACTTCCCCCCTCACAACAAACACCCTGTGAGGTAGGTGGGGCTGAGTGAGCTCTGAGAAGCTGTGACTAGCCCAAGGTCACCCAGCTGGCGTGTGGGGGAGTGTACATGCTAATCTGAATTCCCCAGATAAGCCTCCACAGCTCAGGCGGCAGAGCGGAGAATCAAACCTGGTTCCTCCAGATTAGATACACGAGCTCTTAACCGCCTATGCCACTGCTGCTCCTATCATCACTGCAAATGTTTACACCATTTTCACACCGCAGTTTTTGGCCCATGCCCAAAAAAGTCTCTTTCTTTGGAGGTTTTTCAACAGAGGCTGGATGGCCATCTGTCAGGAGTGCTTTGATTGTGTGTTCCTTCATAGCAGGGGGGTGGGACTTGATGGCCCTTGTGGCCTCTTCTAACTCTATGTGATTCTATGATTCGGGTGGAAAGGTGGCACAGAAATGTTTTAAATAAAATAAATAAAAGTAAGAACATAAGAACAAGCCAGCTGGATCAGACCAAAGTCCATCTAGTCCAGCTCTCTGCTACTCGCAGTGGCCCACCAGGTGCCTTTGGGAACTCACATGTAGGATGTGAACACAATGGCCTTCTGCGGCTGTTGCTCCTGATCACCTGGTCTGTTAAGGCATTTGCAATCTCAGATCAAGGAGGATCAAGATTGGTAGCCATAAATCGACTTCTCCTCCATAAATCTGTCCAAGCCCCTTTTAAAGCTATCCAGGTTAGTGGGGCCATCCACCACCTCCTGTGGCAGCATATTCCAAAACACCAATCACACGCTAAGTTAGCGTGAAGAAGTGTTTCCTTTTATTAGTCCTAATTCTTCCCCCCAGCATTTTCAATGAATGCCCCCTGGTTCTATAGTATTGTGAGAAAAGAGAGAAAAAATTTCTCTGCTGTCAACATTTTCTACCCCATGCATAATTTTGTAGACTTCAATCATATCCCCCCTCAGCCGCCTCCTCTCCAAACTAAAGAGTCCCAAACACTGCAGCCTCTCCCTCATAGGGAAGGTGCTCCAGTCCCTCAATCAACCTTGTTGCCCTTCTCTGCACTTTTTCTATCTCCTCAATATCCTTTTTGAGATGCAGCGACCAGAACTGGACACAGTACTCCAAGTGTGGTCGCATCTACTAACTGCTTTGTATATATAGGGCATGACAGAAATCTTTTGCAGTTTTATTCTCAATTCCTTTCCTAATTATCCCCAGCATAGAGTTTGCCTCCCTTTTCACAGCTGCCATGCATTGAGTTGACATTCCCATGGAACTATCAACTAAGACGCTTAAATCCCTTTCCTGGTCTGTGACTGATAGCACTGACCCCTGTGAAAAGCGTGTATGTGAAGTTTGGATTTTTTGCCCTCTATGTTGTGCATCACTCTTTACATTTTGCTACATTGAACTGCATTTTGCCATTTCTGAGCCCACTCACCTAATTCTATCAAGGTCCGCTTGGAGCTCTTTGCAATCCTTTTGTGGTTCTCACCACCCTACATAATTTGGTATCATCTGCAAACTTGGCCACCACGCTACTCCACCACCCTCCTACTTCCAGGTCATCATTTATGTGGGGCAAAGGCGGTTATTTCAGCATTCTAACACAGAAGTATAGCTTTTTTAACAAAGTATTCTTGAACATTACTTACCATCAACAGCATACTTACATAGATGAGTAAAAGGGGCTTTGTTTTTGGCAAAATGGAGATGGCAACAAAGTAAGCACAGGAGTGGGAGTGTTGTCAGCTACAGAATAGCTGTAAGACAGTATATTAGGACCACAGTGGTCTTGGATATAGGGTAGCCTACACATCAGTAGGGATCTCATCTTGAGAGCCAGTGTGTGGTGCAGTGTCTAAAGGCCAAGTTGTTGTGAATGGTTTGTAATGTCAGCCTGAGACACACCAAACTGACTCAGGGTGACCTCAGAGGCAAGCTTCTCCCTCTGCCAGTCGCTCTGCCCCCCCCCCTAAGCTCCAAAAAAACAGAGACAATACTGGCCTCTAGAAGTTGCTAGGAAAAGATTATCAGGGGAGAATGTGAAGAACTTTTTTAGGAATTCTACAGCACTATGTACAAGCTATCTTCTAATAATGTGTTTGGTATGTCTTTTATGCACCACTGTGGACTGAGAGGCATACAGCAGTATTTTTTTCAAGATGACGATAGTTCACCACTTCCTTCCCAAATTCTTGGTAGGGCACCTTCTACTGAGATTTTAACTTACACACAAAACCATTCAACTGCAGCTTTGCACCTGACATTTCCTCATCTCTACCCAAGTGTTCTTGTTGTGTCAACTGTTTATAACTCAGTTTTCACAGTTGGAGAGATCGATCGGCCCTGTTCCTCTTTATGCTGGCTGGGATGGCACTTTGACGAGGTGCTCCCGCTTATCAGCCCTCCAAAGTCATAAAGAAGTGGACAGACCTGTCCAAGAAAACTGTTATGCTGCTTCCCCACCTTTCGACCTCGTGACCAGACTAACATTCAAACTTCAATGTGTAATGGCCGGAAAAAATCAGAAGAGGTGAGCTGGGATGAACATTGCAACGAAGTGCTACCACTACATTGAAAACAGTGCCACAGGTGGAATGGTTGTAGTATAACAGAGAGTTTTTTTTTCACCTAAGTAAAGATACTGGAAGGTTCTACAAATATCTTCTCTGCTCTGCGAACCCATGTGAGAAAAATGCTTCCTCCCCGGGCTCCAGCTCAGGCTGGACCCTCAAGGCAACCAGCAGCCTCCCTGTCACAAATTGAGACCAGTCACAAGATCAGTGAGATGGTTGGTTAGGCACACAACTTAATGACAACAGTCACACAGAGACTGGGAGGAGGGTGAGCAGATCCCAGGCTTGAATCAACTATGTGGTGGTGAGAATGTGAGATGATTCACTGGATGAGGGGTGAGGAAGAAAAGAGCTGCAGTTCTTACCAGCTAACCCTCAGAGAGCAGTGCTAACCCATCCTGTGGGGGGAGGGGCTATCCCATCAGGCTGTGCAAGATATGGCAAAGTCCTTGGCAGGTGACATCCTCCTGGAGAAGACACCAGGAGATTATACTCTGTGGCAGCCTTCTGGGCAGAGGGGAAGCAGAATCAAGAGGGGAAAGGGGGGGCTCTCCACCATCGCTCAAAGGCATTTATAATCGGGTAGGGGAGATGCACCAGCTTTAAAAGTTATGGCCATTTTAAAACTCTTGACTTGTAAAACCACTTAAGTTAAGAGGAGCACGGGCATCTCTCATTGATGGATGTTCCTGCAAGCCCAAGAGCAAGATCTAAATAGCGAGAACTGGGTAACAGTCTGAACAGAGAGATATTTCTCCTCCAACTGCCTAACCCCAGAGCTCCCACTTTCACAAAAAAAAATAACTTCAAACGCTTAAAACTGGCATAAAGAAAACGCTTAAACATAAAACCCAAAACAATTGGCTTTTAAAAATAAACATCTTTATTACAAAGTAAAAGCAACAAAAAAGCTGGGTTAAGAATATCTCCTGTCACAAATGTAACACTGGTACAGTCTTCCAGATACTGCCTCAAATTTCCTTTCCCAATCAAGCTTATGAACAATTCGATTAGTGTGTTGGAGGATGGCCTAAGTTTCACTTTCTCCCCTAGTAAGCTTACAGAAGTCTAAAACCCTAGGGAATAAGAAGGTGATCTTGAATACCAGAATTACTAGAAAACAAATACCAAGAGGAAGTCTGGGTCGCCTACCCCTCCTTCCTGCTCCTGGAAAACTGGAATTGGAGAGGGTGATAAGACTATTGTTGTCCCCCCACCCAATCGAAACTGAGAATCTGTTGTCTGAAAGTAAAGCTGTAATCTTTTCAGCAGGTGGTTCCAATGGTCAGCTGAGACTTCATTGACCTTCAACCAACTGGGCAAAACCATTTTTTATGGCAATTGAGGGCACATGGTGGGATGCCAAAATTGAGTCACAGCTGCTAGCACAGAAAGACTGTGGTGACTTCCTTCCTATAGCTTCTTCTGCAACTTGCAGGGGAAAGTGTGAACCCATCACTGAGGAATGTCCTGACTCCACCGCATAGTTTTGGAACTAACTTCTAAAAGGCAATGGTGAATACAAGCACCTGCCCCTCATGTGCTGGGGCTGCCTTTGCAACAGTGCTCCATGGGTTAGAGCAGGGATGTCCAACTTCGTGAGTCCATGAACATCTGGGGCACCAGAGTTGGACACTCTTGAGTTAGAGAGAGCTACCTAGGACACCCACAGAAAGCCTGCATGAGTGTATATGAGGGGTCTGTGCAGTGTCAGTTTAGAGATGCTATCAAAAATCTTTTGCTCACACATATTTCAGGGCAGATCTAAATTTTAGAAAGAAGGGATGGCCTATTCTGCTTTCTCCAGGCTTCAGTGTTCACAATCTTGACTTGCCAGGCGAAGCAGACAATGGAGCCGGAAACGCAGCTAGGAAAGATTAACACAAATTTTCAAAACCAAATGAAAGTATGATCATGGAAATGGCAAGGCAGTTGTGGAGCCTGAAGAAGCAAATCTAGCTCAGGGGTCAGAGGGTTAGACATGACACAGATTTCAGTAGCACTCCTTCCACTGACATCACTCGCTGTTCCACAGGTTAGCTGATGGATCACTAAGATGGAGTGCAAGACTAAAACAGTAAACCTCCACTTTTCCAAAACAGAAGCAGGCAGGGTACTGTGGTGACTTCCTTTTAACAGGACTGGAAAACCAGCTGCTCATCACTCTATGGCTGACCCATGAGGAATGAACATCAGCATGGCGCGATCCAGTGGCGATTGTTGCCCTGGTTTCACTCCCCGTGGTCAGCTAAGGGGTGCAAAATCGGGTCCCCAAGTGACCAGGAAAAACAGCAGTGGGGGCGGAGTCGAAGCTCACTTGACCCCGCCCATGTCGAAGACACATGGGCGGGGTCAGAAGGCACTCAAAGACTCCACGAGGTAGCATCTTCCTGGCTCCTCGGGCCACTCAGCTCTCCCCCCCCTGCCCCCCCCAGCTGGGCTCTCCCAGCCAGCAGCCAGCAGTCCCTTCTGCTCTGCTCCTCTAAGCGAGGCCAGAACAGACTGCAGTTCCCGCCTTGGAGAGGTGCTTTTACGCAAGCACTGAGGGCTGGGGGGTGGGGCTTCGGGAGGTGTGGGCCATGCCCCTGAGCCAGCCCCCCAGGCCTTAGTGCTTATAAAAGCACCTCCAGGCCAGGGACTTTGCAGGCTGTTGTGGCATGCCTGGAGGAGCCCAGCCGACGGGGGCAGGGGGGGGGCAGGGGATGAGGCACAGATCGTGGGGGGGTGGGGACGGGCGACAGCAAGGGGAAGATCTTCGCGCGCCGTGGGAGACAAATTGTCTCCGAGCTTCATTTACCCCTGGTACTCTCTGGTGTGATTGAGAGAGCAGGATTTGGCAGCATGCTTAGGATAACTGATGACTTTCCTCGAAGGCGGAGCTACTGATACATCACATAGCCAAGAAGAGCAGGGCCAAATAGTAAGAAGGAAAAGCAGCCTCCCAAGCGATATGACTTCCAATCACCAAGATTTTGTTCTTCTTTTTTATGTCACCCACTAACTTGGACATACCTTGACTTCTCTGGAATGAGAATGGCATACTCACGCCTGTCTAATCTGTCCCAGTAAGACTGGAGATCCCATTCTGCTTGCTTACAACTATGCAGTTTCGCTTTGCAGCTACCAGGGATACAGTAAAATGGGCCTTCTCCAAACTTTCCCTAGCCTTATCTTTTCTTGTGGGATGCCAAAAGGTCAGCAAATGCTGGCTTACTCATCTTTGTGCATGCAATTAATTGGATACAATAAATTCAATGCTGTGTATTTTTTAAAAAAAAAAATACCTTAAGAAATCTGTAACCACAGGTTTATCTACAGCAAAGTATTTTTAAAAATCCTTAGAAAAAAATTTACAAAATATGTGCAAAAAACACCCAGCAGCTTTTAATTGACACATTTCAGAGTGGCTTCTTAACTACCATCCAATATACATATGGAGGCTCACACTAAATATGGGATGGGATGCACAGTAAAGAGATGTCTCAGTGCTAAGAAACACAATCCCCTGCCTCCTTTGGGCAATATACTAAGAACCCAAACTAAAGCTCCACTTTCTCTAGAGAGAATAAATTCATTTTTTGTACAGCCTATATGGGCCGCCAAGGGGGTATTCTCGATTCTTTCCTCAAACAAACCGCCTGGTCAACAGTCCTCCCACTCCCTATAAAAAATGTGGTTTCTTTTGCTAACCGTGATGCACAAGGGAATGATCTCCCATCTCCAATCATGGAAGTTAAGAACTGTAAATTGCAACCCTTCATTTTCTTCTAACTATTAACCAAAGAATCCCACTGGGTTGTGTTCCCTCTGTTGCCAGAGGCCTGATTCAGGGAAACAAACAAAGCCTACTCTTACACCAACGCGATCTGCAGCAGACCCACTCGTCCACACATGATCATTCTTAGGGAATCCTCTACTTTCTTTGCGAGATTTCTTCCCACCCACTAGCAGGAACAGGAGGTGGCCAGCCAGACTTGCTGCTAGGGCAGGAGTGCCACATCCTACACAGAGCCTCACGCTTTTTTACCCAGCTTCTGAACAAGCACCGAAAATCTTTGCAGTGCTTGCTCAACGGGACTGCAGGGAAGACTAACTCTTAAGACATCCCCCCCTAGAAGAGACATGCATCATTAAAAAACCCTGAAGTTCAGTTCAGGAGGTGGCACTGCTTACTCCCCTTCACCCAACCCTCCCCCATAATGAAGCTTCATATGCAAGTAGCTATGTCCCACTCCAATCAGTCTGTGCAGGCAGTCCAACTTGGGTTACTGGAACAGGCTTTCCAAGAGAATGGGACAGCTCTCAGGAAGCTGAGATTCGCCCCAGCACATGGCTGTCTGTTCAGAAATGCAGAATGAACCCCCACTTTCCTGTAGAAGTGGCAGTCTATTTAGAGGCTTAATCCAGGGGGCAGTCCACAATGTCCAGGTAAGTCCCCCCCTGTATTAAAAAAACCTCCAAACCAAACTACAAATCTCTCTCTCTCTCTCTCTCTCTCTCTCTGTGGAACTCAGAAAATGGTGTAAATGGGAGAGAGGCACCGCTGGAGTGTAGGCATAGGCACAGGACTATGTGGGCACCACACTGCTATGGGATGGATCATACCATGCTGGCATCGGATTTTTGTTCCAAAGGAAGGGGATTTCTCGCCTCTTAGGGAGGGACGAGGTCTCAGCATCTGCCTGCGATAAACCCCTCTTCTGTCTATTAAACTAGCAGAGGGGGGAAAGAGATACAGAAAGGGAGAGGGAATCAGACTGGTAATTAACAAGCAAAGGAGCAGGTAAGGCAACAACAGACACTGCTTTTTTTACCCTGGTTGACAGATGAGGAGCATTATTAGCTGACAAACACACACTTGGGGGAATTCTTTTGTTCTGCAGACATTAATTAAAAGGTGAGTTAATGTGGAATGAACCTGATATTAGCTGGGGTGGGCTTTCTGCAGCCTGTCCAGCTGTGGTCTGGTAGTTTTAGCTCCTATGTTTCTCTCCTCATGGGCGACATACCTCTGAAGATGCCAGCTACATAGATGTGGAAATATGTTAGGAACTGAAACTACCAGACTATGGGCCATACAGCCCAGAAAGCCCTCAGCCACTTGATTCTGGTCATGAAAGCCTTCAACAATACATAAAACTCATATTAATGTTTTCGAGAGCTTTTGGCTCAGTGGGTAGAGCCTTCGTTTGAAGGAAGTTCCAAATTCAACCCCAGCATCTCCCACTTCAAAGGATCAGGCAGCAGATGAAGACTTGTGACCCTGGTAGCTGCCACCACTGTCAGAGTATACTAGGCTGGACTTTGACAGACCAAGGGTCACAGAAAGCAGCATCATGGGATTCAAGACAAGTGCTGTGGCAACAGCCTTACTGGCAGGTGAACTTCTCCATCCATCACCTCACCGGGGATGACATTCTAGTTCCTAACAGCAGTCCCTCTAATCCTTTCCCAGTGCTGGTGGAATGTTACAGACAGTGGGCAGCAGAACTGAGCTGCACTGGGAGAGCTCTCCCCATTAGACGCCCCTTTATCTGTGCAGCACCAATACGGTAGCCACACAAGCATACGGGAACCACGGACCAATGAGGCTTACGGGCTCCCCCCAGCTAAATGTGGCTCAGTTGTCATTTCGGTGGTAATACAGCAACTGGTCCAAATTCTTATCAGATAATGCTAGCATATTCCCCGCCACCAGATTCAGTCACAGGACTACACACTAGCTTGCCCTTGACACAGCCTTCAGAAATAAGTGCTCCCTGACAAGGTGGCTCAAACTCTATTCAGACAAACATTTTAGCTGGCATTCTTGCAATGACTGTAATGAGCTTTTCTGTACCTAGAAAATTACAGCTAAAACGGACTTCTGAGTAAACTTGTGAAGAACTCAGCGGCCTGCCACAAAAGATCAGATGGACTACCCCTGCCAACGAGCTTTTCTGCAGGTATGCTTTCAGAGATCATCCCATACAATGCCAAAGTGTCTCATGCTGGCATGCGAAGCCCTAATTTTGTCCAAGCCTGCAACCTCTAGGGCCATGTGGAATATGAAGGGTTTATAATTTAAGGCAGCGAAGATAGTTCAAACTTAGATCTGAAAACTTAAGAAATCTATATACAAAACAGACATGCAGGATTCTCTGGAAATGTTACCGATGCGGAATCATGTCAATGCCCCTAATAGGCATCCAGCACTTCAGACTACTGTTGAAACCTAATCAAAGTCGGCCAGTTTCCAAGTCCAGCTCTGCTATACTATGCAGAGCTGAATGTTGGCTTCAGGCTGTAGATGTTTCTTGCCGTTAAGAAGGACAGATGTTGCTTAGTGTATTTTTTAATGGGATGGGGTCAAAAGGATTTGGATTTTTGTTTTTTACTGTAGGCCTCAACCAATCTTATGTCACTTCTGCATTTTTCAAGATTTCATTTTTTTTTTGTTACGGTCCCCCACCCGTAAGCTTAGTTCTATTCCCACTCTCTTCCCACTGCTCTTGCCTTTACAGATCCTGGGCTATCAATGTGTTTTCCAGCATCTCCAAATCAGGGAAGAGGAAGCCAACACTGGTCTTAAGCCACAAGGGCACTTTGTACATCTAACACTCACTTTTAGGAGCATGTGCCCTTGGTCTGAATGATGGGTCTACTACCTACGAGAGCACTTTTCTTTTGCTCGTTCTTCATCAAAAGTAGCATGGAACAACTCCAGGAGGCAACTGTTGCAGAAGAGAGGCAAAATCCACCTCCATGGTACTTGTGAACTAGGCAGATTTTGTTAGCAATGTCTTTTTCAGCTTCTGAAATAATTGTCCTGCACATGAGGACAGGCCTTGCCTTTGAAGCAGCTTTCCCTATCAGGAGAGTGGAAAACAGCTGCTAGTGAGTGTCAAACATGATTCAAAATTATATTCTGAGTATCCAGCTGTAAAGTTCATTCAGATGACCTTACCTGGGATAGAATGGTCCACAGAGCACTGCAAAGCAGTTGGTGAGGACGCTTTTATGGCTGTAGGGATTGGCAAATTCAGAGCCTCCTTTATTTGACCATGCCCCTTTGAGCTACAATCCAAAAAGAAAGAACCTGGTTAGGAAAGGCCATGGGAGGGAGAAGTCAATGAGAATCCTTTGCTACATTGGCTAAGGTGAGTGTTCTGGAATTACCTCTGACATATTTACATAACTCTGGCTTACAAGGACCTAATAATCATGACAGTGCACAGCAATTCAACAATGGAAGACTTTCTACAGCAGGGAAAAACTGTCCTCAGAATACAAAGCAGCCTTGCTTGCAAGAGGCTCAGCTGTTTCTGAGCCAATGACAGGGTTGGAAGCAACTGCTTCTTTTTGCGATACAAACATCTTCCTTCCCCTTCCTCTAACACACACCTCTCCTGAATAATCTTCCCTGATCCCAACACAATCATATCCTCCTCACCCAAAAGGATCCCATTATGTCACATGGCTTGTTTTTCATTGATCCTCGGTGCCCAGATTCAACAGGATATTACCCCTCAGTGCCCAGATTCAACATATTTAGATTTGTATAGCTATGAACTATTACTGAATGTAAGGCCCACTCAAGAAACAGTGATGAGAGTCTTTAATATCTGTTGAGGCAGATTCATACATTCATTTGGGCAAGCTTCAGAATTCAATATTAGGAAAAAACCTGGAAGCAACTGTGAATTAAATGGTCCTGTAAGCCTTCTTTACCATGAAACTGCCCAGAAGAACAGCAGTCACCTCACTATATAACTTCCACCTAAAGTAAGAACATTTCCCTGTTTCCAACCCCCTTCTGTAGTTACTGACCATGGCTTAGCTACTAACTACTGTAGTTATTTTAGCTCTTAGATTTTAGCATGTTTTTAATGTTTTAATATATTGAGTTTTATTGTTCATTGTTTTAGTCTCCTGACTTTAAACTGCTTCGAATGCTTTCAACAGAAAAGTCACTAACAGCACAATCCAGGTTGGGGGGTGGGGGAGGAGACAGTACACCACTTGGCCAGAGACGGTGCTGCAAAGGTAGCACTGCACCACCTCAAATGGAGCTCTGGGCAGCATAGCAAGCAATGGGGAGTGGGGGGGGGAACCTGCTGCTGCCCGTATTACCTTTATAGGAAATAATGATTTAGGCCACATGTTGGCTTGAGCACCGAGAGAAATTATCAATAAATTTTGGATTAGAGTAAAGCTGAATAGAGCCTGACATACAAGATCATGGCCGCTCTCCCTCCTCGCTCTGCTGTCCAAAACTCTTTCCCAGGCTTCGACGAGGTGAAGGGTGGGGCTTATCATGCATGGTGGGCTGCTCAAGCATGCAAGATTGTGAGCTGCTCTCCCCTGCTGGCAAGCTTGGACTGGCAGCGGAGGTGGGTATGGAGGGGCAAAGCTGCATGGTGTGGGACTGCTCAGCCTGGCATGCCAGATGGTGGCTGCTCCCACCCCACCTTCCTCTGTTGTTGAAGCCCTTTGCAGGATCAGACCCGCTTTCTCCCTGCTCTCACCCACCTCCTCGGCCTCTCCCAAGACCAGGAGGGATTGGGGAAGATGAAGATGATAAGGGGAGATCTGAGGTGTTGTGCTGCTGGGCTTAGCCCAGCTCATCATTCAGATCTCTCTTTCTCCCTCACCCCACCCAAAAGCCGATGTGCTGAGATCCATGTTTGGTTTTGGCTGAGCTTCCAGGTATTCGGTTCTGCCGAATTAAAACCCAATTAAAACCTGTGAAGAGTTTTTTTTCAGGTTTTTTCAGATTCCAGATTTCCACCTAATCACCAAGCCTAGCCATGTGTTACAGTGGCGTAAGTTATTGGCCTGCATTGGGGGGTGTTCCTCGGGCCGGAAACCAGGTGAAGGAACAACCAAGATCCAGCTCTGCCCTGAGAAGCAGCTGCTGCCCTGCTCCCAACTGTGCTGGAGTCCACCTTTAGTCTGGTGCAGCTCTGTAGTGGCAGGCTCTTCTGGGTCGGATCACCACACAGCTTCACACTGCCTGCCTGCCTCTATGTTTGTTTCCCCAACTGGGCATTAGCTTTACTCACTTACACTCGGTGGAATGGCAAATGTGCAAAGTGGCTCCCATGTCGGTAGCTTCTGCCCCTCCACTCCCTCCCACCCACCCAATTGGGCATTGAAATTCATATATAAAAGCACAAACAAGACTTCACAAGATCTGAAAGGGAGGTTTTACTCTTGTAAAAGTCACTTGAGTAAAATCATGCTCAACGTTCAGAAGAATGGTGAGAGATGCATTAATTGCTTTTAAAATCTGTGAAATTGCCCCCCAGATAGCACATGGCAGCAATCTTTTAAATGAGTAGAAATACTTTTGATGCAAGCACTTGCAAAAAAAAATTTTAAAAAACTGTGAGGGTGGCACCCCTCTTCTTTTTTTTCCCCTTACAAGGTGAGAGAATGGTGCAATACTGAGGGAGACATGTAAACACAAAATAAATACTTTGTTTCCTTTTTGACCTGCTTATTCATGTATGCAGATTCAGGCTGATTTACTAACTAGAAATTGTGCAATTTAATCAACTAAGTTTTCTTTAATCAGGTGGCACTTACTTGCTGGAAAACATTTGTGGCTAGGAGTCACCAACTGGAGGTGTAGGAATGTTTTGGTTATAGATGCATTGTAATTTGTTTTGTAAAAAAAGCACTGCCAAATCTAACCATCCATTTCACTGCAGAAGCAGGTCTTTTCCTCTGTTCCATACATGTGGCAGCCTAAGAATACCCATTCCATCCAGAAATCAAATCCAATTCCCTACATTGCTACAGCAGTGTACTCTTTTATTTATTTATTTATTTATTGGTTCCATCTTTTATACGCCGCCCTCCCCTTCAAAGGGGCTCAGGGCGGCTTACATCACACAAAAGCGGATAACAGGATAAAATACTAAAAATTCCCATAACAAAAAAAAAAAGTTAAAAGCAAGCGTTCCTAATTCATACTCAGGTTAAAACAGATGCATGCGTTCAGCCATTAACTCCTCAGCTCCCTTAAGAGGGGAACAGCTTGGATCTTAGTTGTTAATGGGCACTAAAGTAATTTGTTTAAAGCTTACTGGAAATGGACCTATGGACCTATGGGAAGTAGAGGCAAAAATCCATACTCCCACATCTTCATTTGGTTTAGTCAAGGGTTTGAAGGCAACTAAGTGAGTGTGAAAACCCTGAGAGAGAGCCAAAAATAGACCAGGACTGAGAAAAAAGCAGATCACCAGTTCCAACACGGTGAGAGGAGAGTCAAGGAAAAAACATAGGTGTGTGTAATCAGTGGAAATTAATTTTTTCCTGTGTCCCCAAGAGACAAAGTTTCCCCCTTCCTTAGTCTTCCATGCCAGACATAACCAGTTAACTGGAATAAAGACATATTCTACCAAGGGTTAATGTCTAGGGTCTCCAATTAAAATGATGCTGGGATGGCGGGCTGAAGACAATCTTAGTTAGACTCGGCCATTTTTGAGAACAGGTAAGTCTGAGGATGCTCAGCAAATGGGCGGTGTATGCCTCCCATGCAGAGCAATTCTTTATTAGTCTAAGCCTTGAGGCAGGTTGAAGTTTTTATCAAAGGAAAGGAGCCTCTCAAAAAAAATAACCTGCATGACCCAGGGAGCAAAGGTCTTCTACAGACCCTGCAAGGACATGCCATCTACCTCCTGTGTCTGAACAGCTATAAGAGCTTGACTGTTTCCTTCCTTGGGAACACACAGTCAAAGTGGTTTTAATACCCACTATTCTCAACATTTATGTAGTCTCAAAGCAGCTTATAATCACCTCTTTCCCCTCCCCACAATAGATGCCCTAGGAGGTAGGGAGAGCTGAGAAGAGTTGTGAGAGAACTGAGACTAACACAAGGTCATCCAGCAGGCTTCATGTGGAGGAGCCGGAAAACTGCCTTGTTCTCCAAATTAGAGTCCTCTGCTTTTGACCACTACACCACACCGTCTCTCACAGGAGCACTTTCAAATCTATTAGCTATTTTTCAGAAAAAAATGGGGGTTGTCAGGAGAAATAAAAGAGATGACAAAAGATACTGAAAGGATATCTGGCTGGTGTTGCCTTCAATGTAGTGATAAAGTCACTTTCCTGGGAGCCTGCAAAGCAAAGAACAAAATAAACTGAAGGAGACTTTTGTTCCTCTCTCCAGCTAGGCAAAATGGCAATGTTAAGGCAGCACTGATGATACAGTGACAACACAAGCACCCAGGATCCTTTCTCATACCCAGGAATTCAAGAGGACAGAAATAAAGACAAATTTTGCACTAACCTCAGCCAATTTGCCCCCCATTGTTGTTAACAGCCCTTCAGACACCTATCTCTTCTTTCCAGGTTTTCAAAATTTCCAGATGCAAAATGGTTTTCAAAGACACTGCCATTTTTTTTTTGCAATGTGCTTCATCCAGATTCCTCACTGGAGATCTTTTGAACAGAAAGTTTTCCCTTGGTGAAACAATTCACTACTCTACACGTGCAAGGTAAAGATGGGTGATGACATCAGGCAAAGATGAACGCTTCGTCAGGAAGGAGAGAGAGAGGATGAAGGCATAGAAGAATCGATAGTCAAGGCGCCTCACTCCAGAAAGTGCCACCCACCCAAGGGCTAAGTGGGTGATCAAACCGCTCTGGGAAAAATAAAAGCAAACAAATGATAGTGTAAAAAAGTGGCTTATGTGCTACATCAGTCAAAACAGAGTTCTCAGGGTCTCGGAAGAGCAGATGCCAATCTTAGAATGAGAGCCTTCTTTCTAATAATACACAGAGTAAAAAAAAAAGAAAAATAAAAGGCAGAGGGAGATGCCAGCCATTTTAATTCTTCTGATTTGGTCTGAAAGCAATGGGTGCCTCTTGGGCCCTCCTCCCGTAATGGTCATATCAGTTTGGGGGGAAAGTATATATTTGGATTAGATTAATGGCCCTCTCAGGAAGACCTCCTTGGAGTATCTGGCTAATGGTCACAATTTTGAGATGCAACACTGAATGTGATGTGGCAACCTCTCCCCTCCCCCACATTCCTATCTCTAATTTTTTCCAGCTAAGCAACAAGAACATCTGGTTGTCCTGGGACGCGAATGACTTCCAAAGAGATGGTAAACGTGTTAAGTCTGCTGTGGCAAACAAAACAGAAGTTCAGTGATACCTTTAAAGACTAAGACATTACTCTTTACTTCAACGCTTGAACTTTTATAGGAGTCACACTAAGCCACAGTGCACATGACAGAGGCCCACTCCAACTTTGCAACAGTCTGGAAAAGGTGCTAAGTTGTAGGAGTGGGGAGAGATGACAGAATAAATTTGGTCAAGTAAATCAACCTTTCAACTGGTCTGCCCAGGAAAACCGACCAAAATGAATTTTCTTTTGACACCTCAGGGCCAACGTTTCCTGCAAAACATTCCAAGATGTGTTTCAGGAAGTCATAAAAAGAGATGCAACCGACGTGCAATTTAGCTATAAAAGGCGGCTGTGGTGGAAGGATCATGACTGCAGCAATGGAAATAGAAAAGTTCCCTCCTCTCCACCTGTCAAGCTCCCCAGATCAGAAATGTTCCCTAACCAAGTTGCTTTTAAGCTCTGGAAGGAAAAGAGGGATGGAGAATTTTTAATGGAAAATCCCCCAGAAAAGGGAAGCGATAACCCCCTTTCCAATGCCAGGGCTTCATTCTCAGATTCCCTCCTCTCCCATCAGTGCTGCTTCTAAGGGTTACCTTCTGATATCACACATTCCCAATCACAGAACTCCAACACTGTGTTTCATTTTAATCCTAATACAGATCCCAAGCTTAACAACTTCATAATTTTTGCAATTTCTTCTTTCTTTTTGTCACTCGCAATACATTTTCATCATTCTTGAATTGCCCTGTGTTCCAAAGAAAAAAGCTATCCAACAAATTCAATTAAGAGCTCATGTTACAGAAATACCATCGCCATGAGTACAAGGTCTTTTTGCACCCACCCCTTCCCTCAGCTTCCTTTGGACTGCAAACAGATAAAAAGATGGCACTTCATTTAACTTTGGGAAATTCTGGAGACTAGAATTAGATGACATGAAGATCCCTTCCCATTACAAGAAATGTTTTGAAAGAAAGCCTCAGGGAGGGGATGAAGGGCTACGCAGTAGCTTTTCTTCCACATCCCGCCTTTTAAATCTTTCGCTGGAGACTGCACTGTTAGCAAAAAAAAAAGACCCACTTTTGGCAATCCAGATACACATTCTCCTTTTGTTGGCCAAGGAAAAAACAACATTGTAAGAAGAGACTGCAGGGTTCCACGTGATCCACCTATTATCTTGCCCCTTCCTGCAAGCAGTACAGGGTGACAGACAGGGTTTCTCAGGATCATTTTTTCCTCACAACCACCCAAGAGGTAGGTTAAGCCTGAGAGAGAATGACTGGCTCAAGGATACCTCTGAGATTCATGGCTGAGTGGGGTTTGAATTCAAGCCTTCCCAATCCTAATCCAACATCCTAGCCATGACACCGCGCTGGTCCTAAACTACAGAAAACAGAAGAGTAACAACAGCAGGAGGGACTACCTGAACACAACCAGCCCAATTAAGAGCCCATTGTAACTAGGGCATAAGCATTTGATGCAGTGTAATTACCACTTTTCTCCAAGAAACACAATGAGGGCCGGAAACCAGGTTTACACTAAAAGGGGAACAGAGCCATCAACCTTCCTGATCAAAATCAAAAATCACTCCCAGTGAAGATGTACGCTTGGGAGAGAGAGATGACTGCTTCCCCCCTCAGCAAAGAGGCAGCATAGCACCAACAAACTAGTGGTGAAGTCAGACTAGGATCTCAGGTTTGGAATCCCCACTCTGCCAAGGAAGAAGGAGAGTGGGAGAATGTGTCTATCAGGGCTGAGGATTCCCAGCAAGTTTCAAGATAGAGTTAAGATTTGAAAATGGATCTAATTTATTACGATATTTTATTAAATTTATATCTGGCCTTTTCCCAACCAAAGCCGGGCTCAGGGCAGCTGTCAGTGCCTCGCCTGACAGTCAAACTCATCTAGGACTCTAAGCGAAGAAAGGAAGGGAATGAAACAAGCCTGTAGCTCAAATACATCTTAACTGTTTAAGCAATTAAGCCTGTAGCACATAGATGTCTTAATAGTTTATGCAAGAAGGACAAGAAGATGTCTGGAGGAGACATGAGACATTCTTTAAGGATCTGAAGCACCAATCAGTTCTTGTCGGCTTTCTAACCCTTCAGCTGGAAGTCAAAATGCTTCCCTGTCACATTAAAGCTAAAACCTGTTATGCTGCTCTCTTGAAGTGATTCTTTTAAGTATTCTGTGCCTTCTACCTTTTATGTATCCTTCACTCTGGGAGCAATATTATAATCATGCCAATCCAGGCAGCCACAGACAAGGAATAGCAGCCTGAAGGTCCTCCATCACATCCATTACCCACTGGAACACCTTTGACAGGGTGCCAGCCCTGCCCTGAACATGGCAATTCTGTGCCAAGTCAGTATATTAACAACATTGTGTGCAATCCATCATCTGGAGTTAGTTCTTGGGTCAATTACTATATTTGCACTCTGCAAATTGCAGGACTACATATGCAACTCTGTTGACCTAGAAAGGGAAAATTGGTATTGAATTCTTGGATTCTTGAAGGTTTACACACTAGAAGTACTTCTTTTCACAGACTCCAACATCCTGCATTAATATCTCAAAAAAGCAAGCAAGAAGCATCCCAAATCCAGGAATCTATTTCAAGAAGCTGATGTCTCTCCAAGGCTCCCACTTCCAAAGCAATGTATTTTGGCTAGGATTTTATAGCTAAGGCATATTCCATCTCAGTACCCTCACAAAAGAAAGCTACACCATTACAAAAATCTCAGGAATGGAGGGAACTTGCTACTTTCCTCCTATATTTTCCACCACTACCATAGGTCTTTGCCTCACACCTAGGAACACCACCCGTGGCCACTTGTTGCACCCTGCACAAACCTGTTCAGCTACTCTGCCCCCACACACATGTCTACCCAATTCATCCCTAAATCAACGCTCTTCAGTCGGGCATTGTTCCTACACCCGCTAACATTCTGGATGATGAAACCCATATTATACACACTGAGCAATTCCACATACACACACACACACAAAATGCATTTGATTTCAGAGGGAAGATGACATTCATTGATTCATCCACAGCCTCATGGAAACTTAAAGACTAACAAACCTTGGTTCTACTAAGACTAAGCCTCCTCCAATTTGAAAAAAAGGAGGACAATTGGGGTGACAAAACAGGAAGGCAACCGATTCTGGGCAACAAATAGGCAACGATGAAACAGACAAACTAGGAGACTGATTGCTCAGATAATGTAGTTCAAGCACCTGCCCTGTCCTAGTCTGGGTTTCAAACTGCACCAAACAACACTTCCCATACAGCATGGGTGTTGAACTGGCCTGAAGGGATTAGCAGTTCTATCATCCCCTGCCAGCATGATGCTGGCAGGGGATGATGGGAACTGTAGTCCATAACATCTGGAGGGGCGCGAGTTCGACACCTATGTGTTAAAGTATTCTATTTCAGAAGTGTTATTTATTTCATTTATAACTCACCTTTCTGGCTAATATGGATCCAAAGCAGCTTACGTCATTCTCTGCTCCTCCACCCTGTGCGGTAGGTTAGGCTGAGAATGCGAGACTGGCCTAATGTCACCCAACAAGGAGTCCAAGGCAGGATGAGGATTCACACTAAGGACTCCCAGATCCTGGTGAAATATTCTAACCGCACCACACTGGCTCTGCAGTGTGCAGTGGTTAGTGTTTCAGAATAGGACTGGGAAAGACAGGATCCAATCAACATTCTTCTGTTAAGTTCACTGCATGACTTCAGGACAGTCATTCTCTCGCAGCCTGATCCACTTCACATAATTGTTTTAAGGATAAAATGAGAATAGGAGAACTGTGTAACACCCTGATTTCTTTGAAGGGGAAGGGGGGGGGGGATAAAAGTATTATATTTGACAGAAAGCTTGGATTAAAACAGCTAGGAAGGGATTAAAACGTAGTAGATATCCAAACAAACAAGTCAATAAAAGGCAGCAAATTCCAAATAATACACTAGGGCTTCAGTATAAGCAGAGATCCACTGAAAAGCACAACAAACACAGCTCTTCTCGGGAGTATCACAACCTGATCAGCAGAAGCCCAGAACTAAAGAGATGTATACACAATAGAATAACTATTTATAGTTCAAGTCCCTTCACAAATGTTAAGACAATAATCCTCACAACTGCACTGTAAGATGGGCCAGTTTTTGTATGCGGAGGGCTAAGTAAAGCTTATCTAAGGCCACCTAGTGAACTTTGTGGCCTAAAGATCTGAATCAGTGGCCTTTCAGATCAGAGTTCATTTTCTCTTGGCCACCAATCTTTTCTCCACCCCCTTTCAGCACCCAGAGGTCTGAATTTATATGAACAAACACAGAAGAAAAGCCAGTAAACACTGATATGGTTGGCAGCAACCCTCCTGAGGCTGTAGCGGCTGGAAAAAGAGCCACGCAACCAAGGGAAGTGCTATGACTTACATCAGGGGTGGCCAACCTATGACACTTCAGATGTTCATGGACTACAATTCCCAATTGGCCATGCTGGCAGGGGGTGATGGGAATTGTAGTCCATGAACATCTGGAGTGCCATAGGTTGGCCACTCCTGATTTACATTATGCATATCCATGTGAGCACAAGCCCAGGTAAGGGTGGGAACATTCAGCAAGGGAAAAAAACATGTTAAGGAGTTCTTAGTTTCTATTATTAAGGCACTCATTTCATTGTACTTCTTTCAAGCAACCTGCCTTGCACCCAAGCTCTCTTGCACTCACACATTCCCTCAGTCTAACCTACCTCACAAGACTGTTGTGAGGATAATACTGAAAGAAGGGGAAAAGATGATAAAAGCCACCTTGGTTACCCATTGGGAAAAAAACCCAGGGTACAAATATCTAAACAACCCAAAATCAGGGATGACCTATAGTGACTGCTTAAAGTGATGAAGTCCAAGAAACTCTGCCTTCAACTCAGCATGTACATCAAGAGGCCTTACACTGAATTTTCAAAATTAAAATAAAGGTGTAGCACAGTGGTTCTGAACCTGTGGGTCGGGACCCCTTTGGGGGTCGAACGACCCTTTCACAGGGTCACCTAAGACTCTCTGCATCAGTGTTCTCCATCTGTAAAATGGATAAATGTTAGGGTTGGGGGTGACCACAACATGAAGAACTGTATTAAAGGGTCACAGCATTAGAAAGGTTGAGAACCACTGGTGTAGCAGAACCAAGTCAGTTATCAAAATGAAACTAATACACCAATGCTACCGGCAGAAATAAATTTAAAGGGCCAATTTTAACAAAATGCTGAAAAATTATATAAGATCAAATGTGTACGGATACAAATAAAATACAAAACCACATTGAACGGAACCAACTGTCCCACGTAAACAGCAAACTACATGCAAACAAACAAGAAACAAGTGTCAATACAATATATTGGAAGAATCACTCTGAAAGGAACTGCAAGGGCAAGCATTAATGTGTCACTATGAAGTGGCCAAGCCTTAGTGAAATGCATGATTAAGATCTTTGGACAGTACTTTAGGACTCAGTTCTTTTCTAAGTGATTCATCCAATATATTGTATTGACAACTGCTTGTTGTTTGTTTACATACAGTTTGCTGTTTACATTGGGCAGTTGATTCTGTTGAATGTGGTTTTGTATTTTGTTTGTATCCATACACATTTTCACCTTATATTTTTCAGCACTTTATTAAAAGTGGCATTTTAACTTAATTTCTGCCAGTAGCATTGGTGTAGTAGGTTTTGTTTTGTTAACTGAAGTCTTACACTGAGTCAGATTATTGGTCTATCGCAGTTGGTTCTGTCTACACTGAGTTGCAGTGGCTCCCCAAAGGTCTCAGGACCTTACACCCGGATTCTACCTGACTCGGTTAACAGGAGATGCCAGGGATTGAACCTGGGACTTTCAGAACACAAACCAAATGCTCTGCCACTAAGCCACAGCTGACCCTCAGGGTAGTGGAAAGTTTTTTTACAGAGCAAATTGTACAATGCTGATGGGCCATAGGAAATCTCACCTTGAACTTACCTACACAGTTGTCACAGACACTGCAATGAGAGGTTCTGGGAGGCCGGAACATTTTGCAAGTGTAGCAGTATTTCAATTTCACCATGTATTTGTTTATAACAACTTCCATGGTGCGGGCAGGTGGCCGATAAGTGGAGGTGCCCAGGTTATCTGCAAAAGCAAAAATCCATTTAGTTTCTTCTCTCAGTTGAGTCCCAGGACCAGACAAAACTTGGCAACCTTCTTGCTAAGTTCTTGTAAGACATGCAGTAAGTTCTTGTAAGACGTGCAGTATTCTCTGTCCCCCGACAGAGAATACTGCACGTCATTTGGACTGGAGATGCAAAACCCAGGAAAAAAGGGGGCGGGGACAGAATGGGGAAGACCTATAAAATATTTTCTCTTTGGAATGATGGAAAAGCTTTTCAAGATGAGGTTTTACTCAACACATGCAGCATGTTTTTTATGTAAAATAATCTACAAAATTAAGTAGGATTATCACTATGCATACTATACATTTTAGGGACATTTACTGTTTAGAGCTGAACAATTCCATCAATAATTAACATGCTATAATGGATTTGGTCATAATGCATTATAAAAGAATTCAGTTTTCCCTGATTATACAGTCCGATACCCAAACATGCTGATAGTTCTGTTTTGACTGCAGGAGACTGCTCATGTCTGAAGAATACACTCACTTCTGTCTACTACAAAATTTATTTTCCAGTTGGGTCCAGAAGTAAATAGGAAATCAGTGTAAGTACATTGGAATAAGCCAATGTGCGATTCTGTTCTTACACCTAACTCAACTGCACCTGGATAGCCTGTATTTTATTTTGTTCCTTACCCTTTCAACCCTATTCTAAGCAAGCTTCCTCATTGTCCTGTAAGTGGCAGTCCCATTCCTTTCAATCTGTAACTGACAACTACATGTAGAAGATGCTGCTTTAGACTTTGATATGAATATTAATAGCAGTAAACTCTATTTATGCCAGAAAACTGTTCAAATCCCCTGCAAACTCCAGATAATGCATTTGAAAAATTAAGAACAGTAGCAGTTGTAAATGATGAAAAGGGTTTTGACTCTCAGAGACTCAGGACCTGAGAATCGTGTTGGTCTGTAAGATGTTACTGGACTCAAATCTAGACCTTAAGAATAGCAGGTACATGGAACTTCAGCCACAAAGCAGGGGAAAGAGAAAGAGGCTACACACACACTCAGAAGCAAGATTCCACTGAATCCAATGCACACTCCAAGTAAGGATGTCAAGTCTTGGACTGGCACTTGAGATTCCTCAGCAACTGAAACTGAACCATGCTAATTTTCAAATAAATCAGACTTTCATCTCCCATATATCTGGTTCATTGGATCCACAATCTTTAACTTGCATTGTTATTCAAATTTCTAACAAAATTCATCCAAGACATTAACAGAAACTACAAGTACAAGTACAAAAGCAGATTCTTGGTCTCCCCGAAAGCACTTCTTGTGCAACAGCCTAGTAAGTCTGTGTGGAAAAGTTACTATCCCAGAAAAATGCCAGCTGGTTTATGTATACTGGTCTCAGAACCAAACTTTTTTTTTTATTTTATTTATTTATTAAACTTTTATACCGCCCCATCCTCTAGGGGCTTCATAAAGTTTCTCTACCTGATCACCTCAAAACGGTTTTCAGACATTATAAGCAAACACACAGCAATTATTTGCAATCAAAGGCCATACTGTAAAACATGATGTCTGGGCCACCTCCACACTGTGATCAGAATAAAGAGAGAGAATGCTCTGCTGTCTCAGAGACTAGGACACAGAGTAATGGATTCAAGGTGCAGGACAAGAGATTCCACCGAAACATTAGGAAGAACTTTCTGACTGTCAGGGCTGTTTGACAGTGGAAAGTGGTAGACTCTCCTTCTTCTCCAGGGAAACTATCATCTTGAGATCAGTTGTAGTTCCAGATCTCCAAGGAATTAAAAGTCAATACTTCCAAGGCAGGAAGAGTTCAGACCTCATTGGACTCCACATTGTAGAACTGGAAGGATTACGGCAATATGTGAATGCACACACTTCCACTGCTTTTATAAATTAATATTTCTTTTCTCCCTTGATAATTCTGCAGCTAGTCGCTCCTCACTGAGCTGCAACTACAAAGCTAAGAGAGTGACACATGCTTTAGTGGCAAAAGTCACAAGAAAACATGAGCTTTGCGGCATGGTAGCGGAAGTGGAACTGACAACGATATCTAGTTGAGTCATCTGAGAAGCTGGTCATGTTACCTGTGACAGGTTAGTTTTTAAAAAGGAAGCTAGGTGCTTTGAAGAAAGCACACTGAAGGCTGATATTCATCACTTTTAAGATCCTCAGGTCCTAACGCGCTGCTTCGCTCCCTAACATAGAAAAGTGGACCACAGGCCCCCTAGGCCAAAGGAACATTACTATAACATTGCTACTCTTTCAGAGCTTCACAGTGGGGAACACACCTTGTGCCAAACAAAAGATCAGCACTCCCTGTCACAAAGTTGCTGTGGTTTTGGACATCTTTTAACCTTCCCCTTCTGCTCTAGCATGGAGCACTCAGGCTCTGACACACAGGAAACAGGGTGAGAGGCAGCAAAAGCAACTTCAAGAGGATAAAGCTGCTGCTCAGTGCCAAAACAGTTTCCACCAGAGAGCTTACAATATCAGAGGTCTTCTAACAGCCCAATCCAGAGCCCAAAGACAGTACTGCTTCCACACCACCACAACACTTCGAAAAGGACTTCAGGCAGCACAGGAAGAAGACGAAGAAGAGTTTGGATTTATATCCCCCCCTTCTCTCCTGTAGGAGACTCAAAGGGGCTTACAATCTCCTTGCCCTTCCCCCCTCACAACAAACACCCTGTGAGGTAGGTGGGGCTAAGAGAGCTCCGAGAAGCTGTGACTAGCCCAAGTTCACCCAGCTGACGTGTGTGGGAGTGCACAGGCTAATCTGAATTCCCCAGATAAGCCCCCACAGCTCAGGCGGCAGAGCAAGGAATCAAACCCAGTTCCTCCAGATTAGATACACGAGCTCTTAACCTCCTACACCACTGCTGCAAAAAAAAACAAAAAAAAAACCCCTGACCGCCTGAAAAAACCCATTGCTTATAACAACTTATGTCACACTTTCATGTGGCATAAATCTGCGGTCGGGGGTGGGGGTGGGGGGTTTCCTGGGCTGAAAGTCCAGTGGAAGCCAACTAAAGAAATAAGGATGCAAATGAGGATTCAGAATACCATCGGATAGCTATTGCATTTGACAAAACATACACATATTATCATAAGCACAGATCATGAGGACTAGAGCCTCACCAATCCATTTCTCCAGGTCCGCAGCTTCACTGGGGGTGGCTCTGGGCAGGATACCAGGGTCCCTGAAGCTGGTTTGCAGTAAACAGCTGATGACAAAAAAGAACAGGATGCCAGCAATGACAGGAATGGCCAGGGTCAGCTTATGAGCCAGGAAGGGGCAGCTGAAAAGAAAACAACACATGTTAATAAGGTCTCTGTTCACTGCAAAAGATCGTCATCTAGCGGCTAGTTTCTCCTTGGTGACCCCTTTGTGAAGGTTCCCTCCTTCTCATGTTCTGCAGATCTTTAAAGAGAATGTGATGAATATATTTGGACAGCAGTTGCAGCTACCCTATGCAAACAATCATTTGTAGCCTAACTTTGTAAATTGATTGGATCCTGTTGGGCTGTCCCTGGTGACATCTCCTTCTCCACCAGTGCAAGCTAACAGCAAAGGAAGGAAAAGGCAGCAGTTTTTCCCAGCTTCCTCTCCTCAGCACTGCCCCCCAAAATGGACTGCATTTTACTCAAGAACCTTCATACAGCATTTTAAGAGAAGCAACAAATTGCTGGGGAAGAAAGGAGAAGAGAGACAGTTCTGTACCACCAGCTCCTTTCACAAACTTCTCAACAGGATTCAATCTGTGGCGTATTTCTTGGTAAATCTTTCCTTGCCTCTATTGTGATATTATTTCTTTTTACGTTCTCCAAAGATTTTTGTGATCTACAAGCTGGATATAAGTTTGCTTCCCCCCTCAAGATCCTCTAAGCTTTAAGTGAATCCTTCTCAGAATACCCATCCCACAATACAATTTTTAAAGGTACCTCAGTTACATAGCAGATGAGCTAATAATATTTTGTCTAATATTGCAGCAGATGTGACTGCTACCATGATAATAAATTTACTAAGAGTGTACACACTTTGTTTTTAACATAAAGAGTGCTGTACATTCTTTATCTGATTTCTACCAAGGATAATCTTGTAAAGTAAGCCCTGATTCTGTTCTACAGAGAGTGGGAAATAACATGTGCTGCCTCTTCAGAGACCAACTCAAGGCAGGTCCCACACTCAAACAGTGCTATAAAGACAACAGTGTAAAAACAAGCCATCAAAAGCTAGGATATAAAAACAGCATAAAACACTGAGCAGCCTAAATCCATATTCACAAGCCAGTCCTAAGTCTAGAAGCAGACCATAAAAACAGCTTTTAAAACATGGACTCTTACATCTAAAAGTATTGGTCAGAAGAAACTTTTTGACCTGGTGCTTAAAGAAAAGTAGAACAGGTGCTAAGTGAACCTCGAAGAGGACGGCACCCCAAAAGTGAGGAGATACCAACACTGAAGAAGCCACAACTCTGATTGCAGCTCACCTCCTGTCTGCAGAGGGGAGCACAGCTTGAGAAGAGCATTTTAACTTGTAGACTGGACAATACAGGAAAAGGTGGTTCCTTTGCTCTTCCTTCTCCCCCACCTCCATACCTCCCCAGACAAAGGCTAGGCAGTGATGATATGGCCATGGTGAAACCTTATCTATTGTTCTGGACTGCAACGGTTCACAATTACTTGGCACTTAATATATCTATTAGAGAAAGTTTAACTTTGCACAGCACTTCCACTTGCTGCCGAAACAGCAGCAACTCAAGGATGAAATCTTCAGCAAAATAGCCTCCCACCCCACTCCCCCAAACAACCATTCAAAGTCACAGTCTCTAAAGTGTACAGGAGGATCACGCAAAATAAGGAAGCAACATCAAAATCGGAACATTTTTAAAAGAACAGGAGCTCCATCGAAATCCAGAGTTAGCAACTGTTTTTAAATCCTAAAAGTTTTTATGTTTTTAAATCCTAAAAGTTTTTATGTTTTTAAATCCTAAAAGTTTTATATGTTCCCATGACAGCCACATTTGGGATACAGGGAAACTTAATTGTGGAGAGCCTGTTGCTGGGTCTCGATAGTTGTCGGGGTAACCATGGAATTCTTTTTGAAAGGAGAAGGGGGCGAGCAGCTGATCTGAGTCTAGAAGTGGGAGTGAGCTGTGTGTCGTGATGGAAATTAATACTATTTCTGTCCTGTTCTTTTAAGGAGAGAACAAGCTCATGAGGGGTGGATTTATTCAGCAGAAAGTTACTGGGCTGTAGAAGAGACAGGGACTAAGTGGATGCTCATGCAGCTTACGGCAAAAATACCAAAAAGATTTGTCAACTGACCAGAAAAAAGTGGCCTTAGGCACTCTTGTCCTTTTAAGCAGCTGTTTAATCTATAGAAATCACCAGATAGAAGCTATTCACAGCATGGAGATGAGTGTTATCAGCTGCCAGTATCATATTATTAGAGGAATAACTACAAAGGATGGTTGAAAGAGTAGCAAACCAGAGCACTGACCAGGGGAAATTCAGAACAGCTTTCCTCCCTCTTGAAATGTTTAGGGACACTAGAAGCGTAAGTGTTAACCATATTTACTTGAAAATACGACCTATTGGTTTTAATGAAACTTACTTTCAAATAGTTTTGTCCATTCTTGTTTATATAAAGGGGCTCAGGGCTGTTTTATTTATTAAATCCTGCCACTCCCTTATGGCTCAAGCTAGTTTGTGAAGACCCCTAAACTCACTGCCTCAGATCCAGAATATATAGTTCAAACAGACAAATCGAGGTTGCTGAGATTGTTGCTTTTGAATCTCAGCATAATAATTGGGGAGAAAGAGAAAGTTGAACAACCCCAAGCCACACTACAAGATACCACACCACACAAGCACCTTCATTGCTTTGTGTTCTCCAGTCTGTGCAACCAGGAAGAAGGATGCAGAGGTTCCTCCCTGCACATCCAAACCACCAGGAACTGTGAAACAAAGGGCAGAGAGGAGGTGGCTAAAACTGTTCCGAGAGTACCATATGTCCTTCACCACTGCAGAAGCCTGTCTGCTTGGTCCCTTTCCCTCAGACTGGAGCAGCAGAGGACAGAGTCCCAATTATTCCAGAAAGGAAGAACTCGATCTCGCATCAACATTTGATCTACCTCTCGTGGAAGAGATTCCAGAGCCAGTTTAAGGGGGTGATGACAAGTCACCAGAAACAAAATATTTTTTTTAGAATACAGTGTTCAGATTGAAAGGATTTATGAGGTGCATTGTGCAAACAATGAAGATTACAAGCAACCAGAGTGGTACAGCTGGTTGCACAAGCAGATACTACAGGCCCACCACAGGAAGAAGATGACAGCATGTACTATGCAGATCAACAGGAAGGTGCAGTGACGGGGGGGCGGGGGGGGGGTCAGAACTGCTCCTGACAACAGGGGAGACACAAATGCCACAACAGTCACTGCCTACCATTCAGATTGCTTAAACATGCAATGTGTCACCTCAGTCATAGATCTCTGGTAATGCAGATGCAACCTATCACTTTGCTTTCCAGGTTAAAGCGGTCCTGCTCACAGCACAGGAAACTGCTATCAGGAACTGCAAGCACTGAATCCAAGGGTCTCGATCCTACAAGCCCAAGATTAAATAACGACCAAAGATAAGACAAGCTGGACATGCGAGTGAGCTAACAGCTGTTTACATTAGGAAAATGCCAAACATTGACCCCTCCTTCCCATTCTGCAAAAGGATTTTACTATTAAAAGCACCAGTAATCACAAAGACTCCAACACACACATGCAAGCTGACCGTAAACTTCCGGATGTCTGCACACAAGAGGATTAAAAGAATCTGATGCATCTCCCAAGCTCAGCTGGAAAAGCAGACCAGATCAACCTCAATGTTGTCTCTAGTGCTGTTCCTGGACTTTCCTTTGAGGAGGGACATGCAGTAAGCCTTTGATATTCATCCCTTAAAATTCTTACTCCACATCATCCTTCTCAGTTCCCTTCCTGGGAGGTGCTAATCTCAGCTGGCAGCTGCAGCCCCACTGGTCAGAGTATGCATACAACAAAGGATGCAAAATTTAACTGGGACTTTCTGTCTTTCTGAAAAAAAGCTTTCCATGATGATTGCAAAGGATCAGCTGTGTTAGGCTATCGTATATCATGCCAAAATAAAACACTGGACTTCTGAAATTATTTTTCTGGGAAAAGATCAGACGCCTGGTTGATTGTCAATGCATCTAGTATAGAATGCTTACAATTAGTCTTAGATGTCTGCTAGACAGAAACAGCCTCATCATAGGGCAACCATATGAAGACTGAAGGAAATGCCTGGCATGTGGCCACTGTCTGGTCCTTCTGATGCTGCCAAACAATTCTAGCAGTTCAGTCATACAGTAGAGGCTAATGCACACCATGAGCTGGCACATCACACATTACTTGCAATGTGGCACAAGAGGTTTCAAGTGTTAACACTGTTCAGAGTGCTGAAACAGGCCATGATACCACGTGGATCTTCAAACTTTCAAGTAATGTATGAGCACATGCCCAGAAGGAAGGGCATGAGATATGAGAAGTCTCATATCTAGCAAGGAACACACAGAGGCGCCCTTTGGTCACCAAGCTAGATGCATCATTTCCAGGGTGCTATAGATATGAAAGATTTGGAGATACTCACAAGTTGGCAATTTAAACTTAGCTGTTTGAATACTTGCATCATTGGCTGAGGTCATCGAAACCACCAACTTCTCGATAAGATGCAAGTCAGCTTTCTCCAACTCACATCATCTCAGTCCATTATTAGTTCACATAGGAGGAAGAGGAAGTATTTCACCAACCCCTTTCCTTCCATTTTCTGCAAAAGAGCCCTCTCTTCTTCCTACCCCCCAGAACCCCAAAAGCCTTGAGTAGGGTATACATAAATTGCAGGGCTCTTCTGTCATGAGGTTTGAGGAATTTGTGAACCTTAAGAAATGGATGAAGTTCTCATGTCCAGAAAGCAAGGGCCCCTAAGGATGGCTGGATCCCATCTCCAAGGTGAAATGCTAGGGCTCCTGTAGCCCAAAGACTATTTAGTTGGATGCCTTAGGGAGAAACAGACTCAATGATGGCCAAAGTCTTAAACTTCCCTTGAGGGGTGGCTAATAAAGGACAAACTGAAGAGAGGAAGTTGAGAAAGAGGATACAGGACAGAAGGTGAAACTATGGGCTTACTTTTCCTGAAAATGGGCCCCTAAGTCTGGGCAGTGAGACGCTGAATGAGGCTGAACTTTCGAACAGTCCAATTTTGAAAGGAGAGGAAATAAGAGAGAAAGGTGAGCCCTGGCAAACAGCTGAATCAAGGGTCACAAGCAGCCCCCTCTCATGTTGGTTAGTCCTCAGCACAGTCTATTCAGAGGTATACTACCTCTGAACATGGAGGTTCCCATACAGCTGAGCAACTACAATCATAAGCATTTGCCCCTTTCCCCACACTTCAAATAAACGGAGTTGAGAGACTAGAGTTGCATCACCAAGACAAAATATTAAGGAGCCACAGGCATTCCTGGGGGGGGGGGGGGGGACCTGATATTTCCTTTCTTTTCAGAGGGTAAAAACCTCTTCACCATATTGTGTCTCTTCTGTTTGATCTTTCTAGCAGTTTTGAAACTTCCATACTGCACTACTGTTTTTTTTTCAAACTTGTGAATTGCTTTTCTTCTGCTATATATTGCCAAGAAGAGTAGTTTTTAAATCATAATTAAAGCAAAAGTTCATTTGTATTTTGTTACTTAAGACAAGCAAAGTCCTATTTCACTGTGCCTTTTCCTGTCTAATCCAAACCTGACCATTCTGAAACTGACACTGCACTCCTGTTTTATTTATTCTTTGTGGTTCTGCATGCTTGTCTCCTTGTTATTAAATTGATGCTTCAGTTATTGTTGTATTATTTACACATCAATGTCCATAGCAGTTTGCAGAACACAGGAATGCAAGTTCCTACTTCTCAAAAAAATGTAAACAAAAGAGACAATAGAGATGGGAGGCAAGGATAACCAAGGGCAGGATGCATATCAGCTATACCTAAAATTGAAGACACACCTGCACTGTAAAACTCAAGAGTTTTAAACCCACACACACAGCATCAATCAATCAATCTAGAAACCCACATGAACTCATGAAGCTGCCTTATATCATGTCAGACCCTTGGTTTATTAAGATCATCCTTGACTACTCTGACCTCCAAGGGTCTCAGGTGCAGACATTTCACATCATGCACTACCTGATCCTTTTAAACTAGCAATGCCGGGGACTGAATGAGAGACCCTCTCTGCATGCAAAGCAAATGCTCTACTACTGAGCCATGGCTCCTCCCCCATAAAAATTAGGGAAATCCAGGTAGTATCCCAGATTCCCATCTCCTCCATCTTCTCCCAGCAACCTTGTAAGGCAGGTTGAGAGAGAATGGCAGAACCAAGGTTCACGGTAAAGTCAGAATCTGAACCCAACACTCTCCATTATCTCATTGCAACATTCTTACACAGTGGTAAGCACAACAGGTTTAATTAAGCAAGGGAGAAAAGCCCAGTCCTCCACATGGCAATTCATGCTTCTCCACCTATTTGATCCAGAACCCGAACATTTTGGGAGCTTGTCACTATTTTTATTCTGCGGCATTGCGTTCTTACACATTTGCTATGATAAACGCACTAATTATGTTATTATAACCCTTACTAACAATTTTATATTTCAATAATACCCCATAGCAATTAGTACTGACATTTCTGTGCCTATTTTATTCTATTTTCTTACAATCAGGCCAACTTTTAATGATTATGTTGTTATTTGTACAGCATCACCAGTACCCACGGCGTTCTGAAGACTTGTGAGAATCACTAAGGTTAAGGAGGATACAAACACTGATGACACAGTCGGACTATAGAAAGACATAACAAGCTTATTGTCGGATTAGGCACTAAATAAATAAACGCCCCTGCTCGCTATGACGCTCCCCGGGTGACCTGTGGCGGGCCACGTTCTCGCACAGCCTCGCCTACCTCACAGGGCTGTTGTAATGAGAAAATAAGAGACGAATGTTGTAAGCCGCCTTGGGGATGGAAGCTGGGGATAAGTATGGAAATACAATTTTAAAAATGAAGGCGAGAGAAGCCCACCCTCCGCGGCTCACTCACTCGAAGGCGAAGAAGAAGCCGCTGGTGACCACGATGAGGCCGAGCGTGAGAAGGAAGACGCCGCTGTGCCGCGCCAGCATGAGGCGGCCGCCGCAATAGAAGCGGTTGCGCCCGGGGAAGACCTCCCATTTGCGGCGTTGGCGGCCGGCGGTGGTCGGGGTGGGGGCGGCGGCGTTGGCGGCCCCCACGGAGACCGTCCCCGAGGGCTCCGCCGAGGAGGAAGAAGGCGGCGCTGCCGGGGTGCCTGGCGGGATCTGCCGGTACTCGCAGTCCTTCATGGCGATGATGGCGGCGGCCCTCCCGCAGACCCCACCGGAGCGGCACCGCCAGGACCGCCCGGCAGGCGAGAAGGCGGGCAGCAGGCCGGGCTGCGTCGCCCCGCCCCGGCCCACCGGTGGAGGCAGCCAACGGGAACCGGCGCCACCCGGCCCCCTCGCCCTCCGCTGCTGCCGCCGCCGCGGACGCCTGAGGCCTCCCGCCGCAGCGCCACCTCAGCATCGCAGGCCGCGGGTCCCCATTGCAGCTGCTCCCGCCAAATTCTCCTGGGAGAAAAAGTGGGGACCAGACACGTTTCCCGTTTCCCTCCCGCGAACGTCCAAGAAGAGGCTGCCCGACAGAACCCGACACTTTCCTTCCTCACAAAGGGTTAGGTTAGGGCAGTGATGGCGGACCTTTTCGAGACTGAGTGCCCAAACTGCAACCCAAAACCCACTTATTTATCGCAAAGGGCCAATATAGCAATTTAACCTGAATACTGAGGTTCTAGTTTATAAAAAACGGTTGGCTCTGAGGTGCGCGGTCCTCAGGAGTAAGCTTGGTGAAGCAACCATGCAACTCTTCGAATGGGTGAATCATGACCATAGGAGGGTTTACTCAGAAGCAAGCCCCATTGCCAGCAACTGAGCTTACTCCCAGGTAAAGGATTGTGCCCAGGCCAGCCTAGGAGCAGCAGTGGCGTAGTGGTTAAGAGCGGGTGCATTCTAATCTGGAGGAACCGGGTTTGATTCCCCGCTCCTCCGCCTGAGCTGTGGAGGCTTATCTGGGGAATTCAGATTAACCTGTGCACCCCCACACACGCCAGCTGGGTGACCTTGGGCTAGTCACAGCTTCTCAGAGCTCTGTCAGCCCCACCTACATCACAAGGTGTTTGTTGTGAGGGGGGAAGGGCAAGGAGATTGTAAGCCCCTTTGAGTCTCCTACAGGAGAGAAAGGGGGGATATAAATCCAAATTCGTCATCTTCTAGGCGTGTGTGTGTGGGGGGGGTGATTTTCCACCCTGCCCACATGATGAACTGTGGGCGTGCATGCCCACAGAGAAGGCTCTGAGTGCCACCTCTGGCACCCATGCCATAGGTTCGCCACCACTGGGTTAGGGGATGAAGGGGAAGCTTGGATGAGGAGGGAAAGAGCCCATTCATTATGCTGCCCCCTCTGAACTGAGGAAAGGTGGGCACGCAGGGTTTCAGGCAGTTCTCATACTTGGGTCACATCATGGGACGACGAGACACCCTGGAAAAGATAACAATGCTAGGGAAAGCTGAAGGCAATCGGGAAAGAGGAAGGCCCAACATGGATGGACTGATTCAATCGAGGAAGCCAAAGCCTTCAGCCTGCAAGACCTGAACAATGCTGTCAATGATAGGACGTTTTGGAGGGCATTAATTAATAAGTAGATCAACTGTAATAGCAGATCTCAGGTGCCACCTGGAGATGGGAAGACTAATTCCAGGAGGTTATTCGTGGTTAGATCAATTGTAATACCGAGTTTCCCTGAAAATAAGACAGGATCTTATATTAATTTTTCTCCAAAAAATACATTAGGGCTTATTTTCAGGGGACGTCTTATTTTTTTCCCCATGATTTTGTTCCCCCACCACCATGTGACCAGATCAGCTGTGCAGGGGAATCTGTAACTAGGACTTATTTTTGGAGTAGGGCGTCTATTTCAAGCCCCCTCCAAAAATCCCGAAAAATCATGCTAGGGCTTATTTTCGGGGAAACGGTAGCAATGGCAAGACAAACTCCAGGTGGCACCTGGAGATTGGCAGGGCTAACTTGGAACCATCTTCACTACACATAATAACACACACATACATCATTTGCAAACGTAGATACTCTTATCTAGTACAGTTTTTTAAAATCCCACCCTTCCTCTGAGCTTGGGGAGCCATGCCTCACTCTGTCTTCCATTTCTCACAATACTAGAACCAGGGGGCATTCATTGAAAATGCTGGGGGGAAGAATTAGGACTAATAAAAGGAAACACTTCTTCACGCAACGTGTGATTGGTGTTTGGAATATGCTGCCACAGGAGGTGGTGATGGCCACTAACCAGGATAGCTTTAAAAAGGGCTTGGACAGATTTATGGAGGAGAAGTCAATCTATGGCTACCAATCTTGATCCTCCTTGATCTCAGATTGCAAATGCCTTAGCAGACCAGGTGCTCAGGAGCAGCAGCAGCAGCAGAAGGCCATTGCTTTCACCTCCTGCATGTGAGCTCCCAAAGGCACCTGGTGGGCCACTGCGAGTAGCAGAATGCTGGACTAGATGGACTCTGGTCTGATCCAACAGGCTAGTTCTTGTGTTCTTATGTTCTTATGTTCATTCTAGTAATAACCCTGGGAGAAAGGTGAGGTTTAAGACTGGGAGAGACTGGATCAAGTTTAATCATATGTGGGGATTTATAATAATTATTATTAATCATCATCCTCATTTGTAGTCCATTTTTCTCACAGGACCCAAGGCAGGTAAAAAGTATGCTAAAAACACTTTTCAATCAATCAGTATGCAGATGACAAAATATGACAACAGCAGGCAATCATTAAAATGGTTACAATCAATTTTCGCCCAATCTTTAGATAGTTTAACTCACAGACTGGTGCCACAATCAGAAAATACATTTTTTCTACAAACCTGAAAAGTGCCTCAGCTTTCCAGGAAAATCTGAATTAAACAAAAATTATTGGCGTTTTTAAAGCCCAATAGAAGCAGCACCTGTAGCTTTAAGAAACAAATGCCCTCAGTGGCTGTTGCTAGGCAAAGACATCATTTTTTGCCAGCATTCCAGGCTTGGTTTCTATCAGAAAAAAGGCAAGGTACAGGGCCATTCCAAGGCTGTTTTGGAAGGAGGACCCACAGTGATCAGTCAACCAGTAACCTCAGGGCAGATTGATCCTATGCAAATTTGCAGGACTCACCCAAGCATGGCTGCTTGCTACTGTTCAACAGCAGTCACTGCACGATTCTCAGTACAGTGTAGTAGTTAGAGCTTCAGACTAGGATCTGGGAGATCCAGGTTCAGATCCCTCCTGTGCCATGGAAGTTGGCTAGGTGACCTCAGACCAGGCAAGCATACTCAGCCTCACCTACCTCACAGGGTTGTTGTGAGGATAAAATGGACAGGAGAGGAATGATGTAAGCTGCTGTTGATCCCTATTGTGGAGAAAGGTGGAGTAACAAACTATAAATAGTAAATATAACTGAAGATTAGGGTTGTGTAATAGGCATGTTGGGTGGAAAAGAGAAAGCAGGCCAGCAAAATTGGGGTTGCCAGGAAGAGGGAAAGAGAAAATAGTGTGGGAAAGGGATACAGGGGAAAATTAGGAGCACTCCACAGGTCCTAGTCCCCCCCTCTCCACAGAATAACTGGGCATGGACCAATGGCTGGGACTGCACAACTCAGACAGACTTTTCCCAGGGAGAGGGTGCCAGGGAAAAGGAAGGAGGGAAAGCTGGAGTCAGGTGGGCAAATAAAACTAGGTTGGCTGGTGAGTGGGAAGGAGAGAGGGGGAATCTGTAGGGGCATTCAGGGAAGGGGAAGAGGAAACAGTAAGGGAGAAGAAAATGAAATGTCCCATCAAGTAGTTGCAAATTCCCCACTTGTTTTAACCTAACAGCAAATGTTCCTAGTAAAACAAAATGATGCAATTGGGCTGGGAAAGGAGAGAATAAAACAGAATGCATGCAAATATACCTCATGAATGCAACAGGACAGTGTAGGAAAGTCTTTATCCCTAAGAAAATCTCCTTTATTACATTGCAGCTTTGTTCATTCTACAAGGAAGCCTTCCTGAACAATTCTGTTTTGCAAAATAATAGACACATGAGGACTTTCTAATAGCTATCCCAGATCCATCTCTCCACCCAATACACACCCTGATTCTATTGCAGTGATTCATAATAGAGGGACAATTACAAACAATGTGTGTGGAAGGGTACTCAGGCTTTGGGCAGTCCTACTTCCTCCCTTGACTGGAGAATGGTTCAGGCTAACCTGATCTCAGAAGCTAAGTCCTGGTTAGTATTTGGATGGGAGACCAATTCTAGGATCACTCCACACAGCCAAGCAATGTGGGAACCAATATATGCTTTGAAAATCCACAGGGTCACTTTCCACCAGAAAAGCCCCCTTGCAATAGCTTCTGACAGCTAAAGGAAAAGTTATTTTATTCTGTCATGCCTTAGACAGCTCTCTGTATTTTTGTCCAGTTCTGACACCCAGTACAGATGTTATTTATTGGAGGTACTTGCTGCTTGAATGTTTATATTTTGTAATCCAGGGGTCCCCAGCCCTTTCAAGCCTGGGGACACTTTTGGAATCCTGACGTAGTGTGGTAGGCACAGTCACAAAATGGCTGCCAGAAAATGGCTGCCTCAAGAGGTCAGCCAGCCACAAAATGGCTGCCAAAGATTATCTTCAGTCACTCAGTGAAGATCCTTGTTCTGTGGTGGCAGCTGCTGCCAAAGCAACATTTTAAAAAATGTTAATCAGATGTTAATCACAGCTAATCAAACATCCAAATGTAATTCGGAAGCTTTGCTGGACAGAAGTCTCAACCAGGCCCAGCAACTCTCTACAAACCCTTGGTGGATGCCAGAAAATGTATTGGTAAGCACCTCGACATTGGGGACCTCACTGTAATCCATCTTAAATCTCAGTTAGAAAGACAGGACAAACATGAAGGAAATAAATACTAGCCACCCTGTCCTGGAAATAAACCCCTGGGTTCCTCTTCAAGACCTTTTTGAAAAATGGCACTCAACTCAATAAACAGGAATCCAACCATTGAAGAAGCTGACTGATGGGCATCAGGTACAAACTTTTGCGAATCAGATCTCACTTTCTTCCAAGGCTTTTAACTTATGCTGAAGTCTTTAACTTAGACTTGTTCATTATTGTGCAACAAAAATTGCTGCCCTTCTGGAATTATAATCTGGCAACAGGGTCATACTGAATGCAAGCCTAGAATATTTGTTCTATATATATCATAAATATACCTACATAAATAATAGTTGCCTTGTCTAGAGTGCTTTTCTGACTTTTATTTGCAGCTGGGTGGGGGGCTTTCTTCAGTGTGGACTAAAGGTTAAGAAACAACTCTAACATATTCATTTAAGTATTTCTGTCTTGCTTCTCCACTAGAGACTCATACACTTACAGAAATAAAAATAAAATGTACACAAAGAGAAAGAATGTATATATAACTCTTAACTTCTGGGCTGGTCTTGGATTCACTTGGCTGGCTCATTCAGGGCCACGGGCTGAAAGCCAAGAGTCCCTTGGATTGTGCCTCTAAACACGCACTAATCTAAATAGGTTATCAGAGTGGAAACTGAGCCCAGATCTCAATCAGGTAGAGGTAGCAAGCATATTCCCAGGAACTCCACTTTCCAGTCTGCCTCTACAGTACTGCTGCTACCGGTAGATACAGAAAAGAAAAGGCAACCTGATCCACTCAATTGTCAATCAGGAGACCAGAACTGCACCTTCCCACTTCAAGTAAGAATTGTACCTTTCAACTGTGTGATGAACAATCTCTAGTTCCGCCCTCCAGGAATTCCAACAAATCCTTGCCTATAGGGCACAAAGGCAGCATCAGCTAATGAAAGGCTATGGAACCTCTGGGAGGGAGAGATTAAGTGAAGGGAAAGGCTGTCATTGCCTTGGATAGGGCTTGGGAAAGCTGCAAAGGGAGAAAAAAACTACTAGATTCGTTAGGCTTTGCTCAGTGAAGGAAAATAACTCAGACGTCCATAGGATAGGTCCATAGGGCTCAAGAGCCAATAGAGAGGCTAGAACAGAGCAAGAACAGGTAATCCATGCCACCTGAAGAGAAATAACAGATTAGGGACTTGTGAGGGAAATACCCCAAGAGTTAGGCTACATATTTCGATAGGCTGAGATTCTTGGGTATAAGAAGTTCCAAATGAAATAATTTGTTCCTTTTTCTGACAGAAACACCCTATCTATTCAGTAAAGCTGTACCTGCACAAAATTGTAACTGCTTTACCAAAGAGTTCTGCTATCCCTTACTGTTAATAACCAGTAACCAATAACATATTCCTTTCCTAATCCACCAAATCACTAAAACCAGCCTTTCTAAAGACGAGACAAACTTTATTTTGTGTGTTGTGAAAGGAAGATGTTGGTGTGAATCACTCCAGGAGGATGGAAGTAGCAAAAATCAGATCCCTATTCCACATCCCCAGGCTTCCTCTGCAATAGCAGCAAGTATTCCAGCTCAGTTATTTGTTAATATTGCCTAACTGATCACTTGCAACCCATGCCATTACAAAAACCAATTAGTTCACAGCACTGGAAAGTGTAGTGGGGTAAGTGGGGAGCTGAGAAAGCACTTGGTCATCACTATCAGTTAGATAAACTGCCAGGAACTTGATTTCCACTGCAAACCATCCATTGATTGGCGGTTACAAAATACTCCCATTTTAGCATTCATATAGCACTTGCAGTGTTTCAGAGGCTTCATATATCTTTGAGAAGGGCAGAAGGTGAGATCCAAAAGCTGCTGAGACATTGAATTCCTTCATTTTTAACAAATTCTTGTCCTAAACAATGTCGTATTAGCAAAGTGGTAAAGGGGGAGAGTTTCATGTAGTATTCCAAGAAAACCCATTTATTTATAGGCTTCCGTTCTCTCATGTGCTTTTAAAATATTTATGTTAAGCCATTCAGGGATTAAGTGGCAATGATACAGTGACAGAGTTCTAATGTATAAATCAATATGAAAGGAGGGAGGATTCTGTGTGCAAAAGGTACCAATTTTAATTGCTGGCATCTCTAGGAATGCAGGTAGCAGGACTGAAGATTGCACCTTGGTTGGAGAGTCTGAAAAACTGTTGCCCATTAGAACAAGGTGGCCCAAGTTTGTATAAATAGCTGGGAAGTCTACTTAAGTCTTAAGACAATGTCTGAAACAGATTCTATGTGACAACTAAATTGAGCATAGGGCAGGCCCTAATCTATCCTTCAGGACAATCTGCAAGAGTTGTTACTGTGTGAAACTGAATTGTAAAGTATGGATATGCAAATAAATAATATGATGGGGTATTCTACCAATCTGCATGGAGGATGCCTTAGCAAATGGGCCCACTTAAGTACAACTGAGAAAAGATCATTCGTTGCTTAAACGATAACGCTTGCTTACTAAACAGAGTGCTTAATGGATTCAGGTCAGTGGTGTATCTGCCCAGGGACAAGCGGTATCCCCTGTCCCTGGGCGCAACTAATCTGGTCACATGGGGGGGCACGCAAAATCAGCCTCCTCCTATGACCAGATGCCTTCACGAAGAAGATGAGGCAGCAGGAAGTCCTGCTCTCGTCGCCTTTGGGCTCCCTCATCCCCACCCACGCCATGTGAGCAACAACATGGGTGTGGCAGAGGGAGCCCAAAAATGATGAGGTAGCTGTGGCGTCCTGCCCCCCAGACGGCTTCTGCCCTTCCCAGGCCCTGGGGAGGGCAGGAGAGGGCCTCCAGGGACCCAAGGGCGGGGCACTGCCCCTTTAGTCCCCTTCCCCCCTTCAGGCCCCCTGCAGCCTGGCCTCTACAGAGCAGAAGCCATTGCCAGCCTCTGGAGATGTGCTTTTAAAAGCATGGCGGCATGGCCCCACCCCCAAGCCTTCATGCTTTTAAAAGCACGTCTCCAGAGGCTGCCAGTGGCTTCTGCTCTTCCCAGGCTATGGGAAGGGCAGAAGCCAGGTTGCAGGGAGCTGGGGGGGTGCTCAGGGGGCCCTACCCCGCCCCCAGGCACATGGGGTGGCACCCAGAGAAGGCTTGTCTCTAGGCATCATTTCCCTCCCATATGTCTCTGATTCAGATAATAAATTAGAAAACAACTTGAATTGCTAAACATAGGTAATAAGTTAAAATAAAACTGGACTGGCTGAATCAGATTAAAATACAATTACATGAACTGGGTTGAGATTAATGAAGGCAACATTATTCAAACTCTGCCCCCCAATATAAAACAAAAGGTTTATTTGCGGACTATACTACATAAACCTATCACCTGGCCCTTCTTCCAGATATTGTAAAGTATTGTTTTACCATGGAATGTTACCAAACAATTGTCTTGAGTTTAACTTAAGGGAAGCAACTATCTATTTATGCTTTGCCCTCATAAAAAGGACTACTTTAGATCAAGTGGAACAAAGCATTCATTACCCCTTCAAAGAAAAAATGTTCACACCCAGTCTGAAAACAGATCTGAGGAAACCAGTACAGAATTCTTGCCGTACAGAAGGCAATAGAAGTGGCTGGCTTCATTAGCAAAATTGTTAAAAGATATGGTCAAAATAGTGTCAAATGGTTTTGACTTCTGAATTATACTCACTCAAAGACAGTCCACATGAACAGGCTCTCGGGATGTGTGACAAAAAGGAAAGCTGGTATGTGGAAATTATTTCCTTGCATTGGTGACAATGAAGATCTCTATGTGCTCTGTGCATACCCACTCTGCATATCTTGTAACATTCCAGGTAGTGACCCCATAGGTAGGCAGATCTTACCATCCCTACAAGTATTATTTTCTAGGGTCAAATATTTCCCATCGCAGTCCACAGATATTCAGCATTCATATACAAGAGACACTCTGAGACATCACAGGTGTGGGAATTAACTCTGTTTTGGAGCACCTTCCTTATGAGGAGAGGCTGCAGCATTTGGGACTCCTTAGTTTGGAGAGAAGACGTCTGAGGGGGGATGTGATTGAAGTCTATAAAATTATGCATGGGGTAGAAAATGTTGACAGAGAGAAATTTTTCTCTCTTTCTCACAATACTAGAACCAGGGGGCATACATTGAAAATGCTGGGGGGAAGAATTAGGACTAATAAAACACTTCTTCACGCAACGTGTGATTGGTGTTTGGAATATGCTGCCACAGGAGGTGGCCACTAACCTGGATAGCTTTAAAAGGGGCTTGGACAGCTTTATGGAGGAGAAGTCGATTTATGGCTACCAATCTTGATCCTCTTTGATCTGAGATTGCAAATGCCTTAGCAGACCAGGTGCTCAGGAGCAGCAGCCACAGAAGGCCATTGCTTTCACATCCTGCATGTGAGCTCCCAAAGGCACCTGGTGGGCCACTGCGAGTAGCAGAGAGCTGGACTAGATGGACTCTGGTCTAATCCAGCTGGCTTGTTCTTTTGTTCAGTTCCATCTTGAGTTCTGTTCCTTGGTCACACCAGAGTGCGACTGGTGTTGGAAATCGGCTTGCTGTACATATTAGACCAACCAGCACATATTAGACCAAGCACAACCAACTCAGAAAAGATTTTACTAGGCTCTTCTGTAGTCATCTATGGCTGGTTTCACACAGGCGGTACAAAAAAAGTCACTGGAGCTATGGTAGGGTTAGGGTTATGGTAGCTCCAGTGAACACAGTGTAGGAACTAGCAGGGTTGGTGCTTGCATGTCTGGTTCCTGGGCTGCTGGCTCCTGTGGTTGCCCCAACTCTCTTTTCCCCTCCATCACATTAGCACAGAGCTGCCAACAATCTCCCTCAGAGTCTCCTCACTGCCCGGGAACCCCTCTTCTCAGCTGACCCACAGTGTTCAAATCACCATGGCTCAGTTGTAAAACAAAAATGTTTAAAGGGCTGAAAGGGAGGAAGGAAACATGGAACTTAATTGAACTCCACTCCCTAGACTGGCTGCAGGCAGAGCTACCGCACCCAAGTTCCATCTGTAGCCGCCCTGTACTTCCCTGTTTGGATTGATCTGGTTAAAAAAGAAAGCACCATGAGGTCCAAGAGTTGTGCTTGGAATGAGAAAACTGTCATGTGGTGGCTTCTCAAGAATGTGGGGCCAGGCTGCCCTCCAGGCAAGGAAGCAACTTTTTTTTTACACATAACATTTTTCTGTACCATTTTTTGTATTTAGCAAAAGCTATCATTCAAGAACTTTCCCACAAGGTTGCCAACATATGTATGTGTGTGTGTAAAATTCCGTCATGTTACAGTTGACCCCATAAAGTTTACAAGGCAAGCGAAGTTCACAGGTGATTGGCCACTGCCTACCTGCGGAGGCCCAAGGTCACCCAGCAGGCTTCATGTGTAGGAATGGGAACCAAAGAACAGTACACTTCTCCTATCTGGGATGGCCATCCTCTTCCACCGAGTGCACAGCTTTGGAAGGGATGCACATGGAATAGTGAGGGAGATGGAGGACACCCACCTAGCCAGCCAGAATCAGCCCTGGCTATCAACAGGGTGACAGATGTTGCAGCTGGATCGCCCTCACATCCAAGGTGGAAACCAAGCCCAATTCTCCATATTAGAGTCCACAGCTCTTAACTGATAGACCACACTGGTAACATATAGTGGTGATTAAGTACGCCCAATCTGTATCTACTTGTTTTAATGCAACATGGAAGATCAATGCTTTCTAAAACACATCGCTCAGCTCCAAACTAAAAGATGTACACTGTGACAATCATTTTGTCCTCCCAAAGAAGCTAGCTGGCAGATCAAGTGCTCATGTCCAAGGAAAGAAGTTACAGTGAAGAACCAGACCTAGCAACCAGTAAGAAAGAGCGTATATCAGAATCCACTGGGTAAGAACAGTGCTCTGCCTCCAGTTCCTCAGTAGTCTTAGCACAGGGTTTTCATTTTGGTTCCAGGCAGAAAAAGAGTTTTCCATGCAGGGCTCATCCAAATGGGCCGCAGCATCCAATGTAGATGGATCCCTGTTTTGCAACAAAGGTTCATGAGTATAAAGCAGATGGGCAGAGAACCAGTACAGGACTGGAGAGGAAGAGCCCAAAAATCTTGTGAGAACCTGTTTTAAAGAAGAAAAAGAAAGTGACTACTACTCACTCGTTTGTGAGCCCAAGAACCTTCAAATAATTCCAAGATCCCTTAGAGAAAAAAAGCCTTACCTAATTTTCAGTTAAGAATAATGGAAATGAACCTCACAGACAACACAGCATAATTTTCTGAGAAGTAAGGATGGGGTGGGCTGCAGAATTTGAGGTTCAGTATGCTCCTTTAGTTTTCAGTATGTATAATCATGTAATTATATAGTACATTTCTACACCCTTCCTTTCCTCCAAGTAATTCAGGATAGTATATACAGCTCCTGGACATTTTGTCGTTGGCTCTGCCTCTTGTGGCAGCTATGTTGCGATTGCACCCACAACCCTTTATCAGAATTTCAGAGCTGCTTGCAAGCCCAAAATGACTGGGGATCCCTGCTCTGCCCACTATACTATGACAGCCATCAATACCGCTTTATGGGGCTACAGACATGAAGCTGCAAGTAAATAAACTGATGCATATTATTGTTGTTCTGCAGAGCTCTGTCCTGTCTCTACTCCCTGTATTGAAATTTAACATGAGATCTTTGGATCCAGGGCTTTATGTAACATTAAAGTACACTCTGACAGTTCTTTATGACCAATAAACAGATTTGCTCTTCAGCAGGTTCCTGTTAATATAGGAGATACCTGTTAATGTAAAAGATCAGTCACTAAAAATAAAAACGTAATCTCGGCATGAAACAAGCACACAAATCAAAGAGGTATGCTTCTTAGCAAAGCAAGAGCGGCTGGCAGATCCCTGCTACGTGCAAAGAGGATGATAAACCTACTTTTGTCTCTGCATAGCCTGTGAAGCAGCTGTTGGGAGCTGTGTTCACAATTTGCAACCGCTTAAGACTACCTAGCCCATCTGGCTTTGCATTAGGTAGATTCTGTCCTTATGATCAGCAACCATCAAGCCACCACATTTACACTTCATGATGAGACCTTTAAGAAGATGCCACCTCTTACCTGTATGTGAATGCAAAAGGTGCCAAACATCAACAGAGCCATGGCATGGACGATATAAACAAATACTCCAGGAGAGCAAAACCCAGCAGGAGGTTTTGAGGGAGATTCTGCCGTTGTTCTTCCAGTCTCTCTCCTTGCCAGACCAACCGTTAGGCAGTACCAGGGATTTGCAGCAACATAGGACCAGGCCGCCCAACATCCCAGCACAATAGTTGGTGCAGCTAGTAGGAAATTGGGAATTTGTTTGGCCTCATAATACTTGAGAAAGCCCACATTCCAGTAAGCATCCTGAATGTAGGCATAAACCATAGGATAATCCCAAGAGCACCATGATGGTTTTGCGCCATTCAAAAAGGCCAAGTGGTACCCCAAATCCACAGCTAGCTGCAGCAGCGGTCTTGGCACAACATATTCAGAGCCAATGTTGCCACTGCAGAACCAGAAGTAAGCATAGAACTGAAATAAAGCAAAAGGAAGGAGAACGGAGGCACACATTAAGGCCAGACACACTATTAGAGTTGGAAGTTGACCTAAGATCAACAGCAGTGCAACTCCACTCCCTGCCTGAAGCCGAGAGACAAAGCATTTTGCCTGGGCATAAACGAGGAACCCAGCATTGATCACCCCGTTGGAACGCACACCGCTGGCCAGTGAAAAGAGGAGGGTGCTGGTCCACAAGCGCCCTTTCTCTAGCTGCCACATGGCACCAAATGCCAGGAGGGCGAACATGCTCTCTGAATAAGCAGCTGCCATGAAAACATTGGCAGGAGTGATGCAGAAGAGGATGGCCGACAGGAAGGCCTGCCTGCGGCACCGCAGGACAACACAGCCCAACTCGTATAGGACCCACGAAGCCAGGACAGAGAACAGGGTGTTCAACAGAGCCGCAGAAAGGAGCAGCCGGCTTCGGATGCATAGAAAACCCTGGAGAGGCCACAGGACTGTCCTCGCAGCTGCACGTAGACTCAAGGGAAACAGGGGGAAGAAGGCACAGTTATGCTCGTATATGTAGCCGTGCTCGGCTATGAAGAGGAAGTGCTCTGCGTCCCAACGTGACAGGCCACCCAACAGCCATTCCACGAGCTGGTCACAGAACCCAGGCTCAGACATACGGGGTGGGCGGAAGGCATCTGCAGCATGGTCTGGGATCAGAATGTTGAAGAAGGCCTGGGAGGGAGAAGAGAAAACGGTAGTTTAAAAATATACTTCATTCCCGTCCTGTTCATTTAAACAGCATGGACTAATGTTCCTCCTGGTGGGTGATGTGAAGTTGGCGTGTAACTGTTACATACAACAGTTAGCAATGCCTTATTTTTATATCTCAACAGCAATGCCTTATTATATCTCAACAGAGACCCAAAGCAAAGAACCTGCCCACTCTCACATTTTACCTTCAAAAAAACCACCTGAAAGGTAGGTTAGGCTAAGGCAGGGGTAGGGAACCTGCGGCTCTCCAGATGTTCAGGAACTACAATTCCCATCAGCCTCTGTCAGCATGGCCAATTGGCCATGCTGGTAGGGGCTGATGGGAATTGTAGTTCCTGAACATCTGGAGAGCCGCAGGTTCCCTACCCCTGGGCTAAGGGAAGGTCCAGAGTGACCCAAACCCATCTATCATTAATAGAAAAACCTGGTAAAAGCTGTGATTTTCAATTCCCCAGGAGATCATCTGCCAAACAGAAATCATTTAACTTGTTGAGTGGTCCTAAGACTCACAACGTCCTTCTAGGAGGTTTTCTGTTGTGCAATCTCAAAGATCATGTGCTGGCACTGGAATAGAAGGGAGAGAGAGCCCTTGCATTACTCAAACTTAAATCCAACAAAGGCAGCATAACAAAAATATAACTTCAGTGACTGACTCGTTTAGTTGGCTGAAGGATATGGCACCGGTGGAACAGCAGCAGCTGTTCAGCCTGAATGATGAGGATTGCAAGAAGTTTTCATTTGCCCTGTCGATTGGAGGCATTTAGGCACAATGCCCCAGATAAAGTCCTGCTTATCTACCCAACAGCCTTTCAAGGACTCCCCCTGACAACTACAGCTGCTATTAGGAAGCTGCTCGCAGAGCCAAGCCATTTTAAAACTGCACTCCTTGCCTGTCTGAGGATGGCCTTGTGATCTGCAATAGCCCCAGCGTTCAGCTGCCTGCAGCCGACTCTGATCCCTGATCTCAGCCTTGTTCTTACTCTCTTCTCCTTCCCATCCATCTCTTACTTCACTGTAATTGGAGACAAGCCCTACAGCACTACCCTAAGAATGCTTTCCTGGGAGTAAGTCCCACTGAATAGACCCAAGCAGGATTCTAAGCAGACTGGCTTAGGATAGCTTTCTTAGTTAGCCTTACATCAGGTATGCAGCCTATGACTCAGTACAGAACAAAATACAGCACTTTAAAAAAAAAGGAAACACAGATTTTTAAGTTAAGGAGAGAGGGGGAATGCTACAATACCAAATATATGAAGGGAACAGAAGGCAAATATTTTTCTACAGAAGTGAAGGGCTTCTTAGAAAAATTCTGTAGAAAGGGAAATGATAATGGTGAACAGTTGACAGGAATCCAACAGCAAACCTTGCACAGATGTACACAAGAACACAATTTGAACAAGAACACAATATTACAGACAACATTTTGAAAACTTTCATCAGTATCTGACAAAGCTTATATCCTAAAAAATTGTAATGGTCTTCAAGGAGTTTTGGACTCAAATTTTATTTTACTACTATATCTTTTTCAACATAAAGATGACACTAGATTTGAGAATTCATCTGCCATTTCCTGGACCAATTTTGTTCCAGAATGCTCTGCTTGGATCCTGGTGCCTAGCTAGTTCTGTCCCTAAGGCATTCTAGAGCAAAGACAGCCAGGAACTGTTGGATTAATTCTAGATCTGGTGTCATCTTTATGTTGAAAAAGGTATACAGACTAACATGGCAGTCAGAAAATAAATATATGCCAGTGCATTAATTCATGTGTTAAGTATCAGGAAATGCTAAATGGTATACTTTGTTAAACAAAAGAGCTGTTTTATGCTGAGTGTTTATTGATCTCTTACTTTTGTTTATTGATCTCTTACTTAATTTTTAAGTGTTTTGGCTCTTTAGTCATAAAAGGTTGCTGACCCTGGCTTATCTACACCTTACCTCAGTTTCCTCATATCCAACTGCCATAAATTCCTGACAAGCAATTCCAAGTCTCTTTCCTTTCCCTTACTAGCCTAAAGACCCAGTTTGAGCCCTAGACAACAGAAATGCTCTAAAACCAAGTTGCCATCATAAATTTCACACCATTAATAATGTTGGCCAGTTGGTCATCTTGTAACCATTATGAGTAAGAAAACAGGAGAAAAATGAAGGAGAAGAAAACACCATAAGTCGTTTTAGGTCCACACTGGAGGTATAAACTAAGTAAATAAAATTAAATATGCATTTTAATAAAATAAATAATAAGATATATGTATTTTAGGGTTCCTTCAAATTTATAAGCTTGTGGGCATTTTTGGTATTTTGAGAAAAGGTACCATCACAAAATGGCTGCCACTGGGGGCAATACAAAATGGCAGCAGGTTCCAAGTCAAACATCTTCCTACGATGGAGGTAGCTGTTTCCAAATGCGTGCTCTCTGCAGACAGAAAGGTGATGTCCCTGAACTCTTCTGAAGCAACTCCTGCACCAAATAGGTGGAAGAAAGCCAGGACTGGTCCTTTAACATTAGGGAGGAGAAAGTTTGGGGCAAACAAACAGGCAAGCCCCAGGAAATATACTAGCGGGCCCCACAGTAAGAATCACTGGCTTGAAGACAGAAGGATGTGGGGAGAAGGGGAAATGGCTGGACAGGGAATTTGTACAAGGCTCACTAAGCTCAGCTTCCTGGACACCAAGAAGTTTTACAGGTCACTATATAAATCAGTGTTTCACCCATATCCAATAGCTGAGGCACACTTTCTTCCAAACTGACTGGAGGTACAAATTAAGACTAGAGGCACCCAGGTGGTTTATTTTGAGGGTATGTGAGAGTAAAGAATTGCCAGCCCTCAAAGGATTGGACCCCCAGTGTTTCTGCATGAGTCCACGTTCTGATTGGAGAGAAGTGAGCTCTAGATCTATACGTCTGGCTTCACCCTGACATTAATCTGGGTCACAAACACTTGCCTGAAGCACCAGCGTTCCAGCTCTACAAAGCACTGCAAAGCGAACCACCTCTCGACGATGAGCATCTCCTCCATTTGTTACCTGCATTTTGATAACAAATGACCATCAAGTAGGTCACTGATGTCTTTCAGGCAGCGAAGCCCATTCACAGAAGCTGAGACCTGAAGCAGAACAAAAGGGTAATGAACAAACACCGCTAAATCTTGCATGTCACTTTTTTAAAAGTTAGAAATTCTTAACAAGGCCTACCCCTCTCTCTGGTGTAAATGAACACACTTATAACAGAAAATCTCAAACTAGCCAACCAGTTCATTTTTGCTGACAGCAGTGTCAGATGGGTAGCCCTGTTTCTCTTTATCAACAGATTAAAGCAGGAAGCCAAAGGCACCTCAAAGACTAACAAAATTTCATCTCCCATCAGCTTTTGTGAATCAGAGCTATTTCTCCAGATGCATGAGGTATAGATCTATCAGGCCAATTTATATGCACAACAGGAAACTTACCTCTGTAACGTTTCCTCACGACCTCTACACATTTCCCATACAGTCGATTAACCTCCGCCTTCTTCTCAGTTTCAGATGGCAGCTTTGCCTGTAAATTGACAGAGCAATTTGGGAGAAGACAGACTCTCAGATATAATAGGACATCATCACAGAAGAGCAGTCATATTCCCTCCCGTCCCACCATCTCTTTTCAATACTCAAAAATGCCTTTGCTACCACGCTGCAGAGTAGGTTGGGTAATCCAGTGAATTACTTAAGTGTACAAGGAATTGAACCCAGTTTTCCACATCTGAGCTGATCAACAGTCAACAACAACAACACAAAGAAAAAGAAGTGGCTGGTTTCTCCCACCAAAGCCAAAAGACAGCCCAAATGTCAGCTTCTGGGCATGACTGAAGCCTTGGAATTGGCATTCTCAGAACAAGAGAATGTAACAGAAAGAGACCACAGGGAGGGGCAGAATGGTCAAGCAGAGCCTTCCAGGCTGGCTAAAATATTGCAGAAAAAGCTTTGAAGAGCCTTTTTCCTCACACACACAAGGATGTTGGAAGTAGTATTTTAATCTATCAAGTAATGCTGTATTATATAACTATAGAATGGAAATGTTCTTAAAGTTTTGGCAAAACTCTTTTGTAACAAGGCTGAATCTAGACATCAGTGGCTTCTACACTCCAAACTGTGCTAACAACCCCTTCTGTCCTTTGACCAGACAAACTCTCCTTTGGCTAAGAAAGAAAAGGTTAAAATACTGTTATCAGATACCAATAAAAATCTAACGTATTCTGTTGCCAAGTTTGCCTGGATATCAAGTAAAATCAGGAAGGCCCGACAGAGCACTACTGGCTCTGCCAGCTAATCCTTATTATTAATTATTAGACTGATCTTCCACTCATTATCTTGAGCTGATGTTCTGAGTTCCTGAGGCCTATTATCTGCATTTTGTTAACTGTTTTAATCTGTATATTTGTAATATCTGTAAATTTTATGATTTTAATCCTTTTGGATCTTGCTGGTCAATGACCGTAAATAAACTATGATGATGGTGCTAACAACCATCATTTGCAACTGGATTCCAATGTGTCCCCCCGGGAAAATCCAGGAGCAAATTGTTGCTCCTGAGTAAGCAACAGCCAATGGCATATGGATGCAGCGCCTAGTTTCTAAACAAAGCGAGTGGAGCCAAGGTGGTAAGTTGTAGAGCAGAGAAGACCCATACCTGTGTGGATTGTCTGCAGTTGGAAGGATATATATACAATCAGAGGCCTGGTCAATGTCTGGATAAACATCTCTGAAGAACATTATGCCTTAAGTGGGAGGCAGACAGAATATATATGCAAGAAAGTAAACAAATGCGTGACTCGTACAAATGCTGCAGAGGGATAGTTTTCCAAAGAGAAAACCGTACAGAAGTGACACAAACGCAGAAATACAATGCATGATCTAATCAGGTGAAGTCATTAAGTCTACTGATTAGTGGCGAATCCAGGCATATCCGCCCTCGATAGACAGACTGTCTTGGCATAAAAGCCACAGTCAGGACAATTGCTCTTTTGCAGCAAGATAGCCACCCATAGCAGTTCTTATTCAAGCAGCATGGTCCTCGGCTTATCATCATATATAATTAAAAAGTGGGTGGCCCCCGCCAATCACACCAGCAACAAAATCAGACCACCCACAGACATGGTAAGCATTTCTATATATCCTTGGGGACTCCCCCAAGTATGCAGAAAAACAGAACTTCTGCTAACCCAAGGGTAAAGAAAGAAAGGCTTGGTGATAACCTAACAAGCTCCTAACAAGCTCCTAACCTAACAGAATTGCTAAGAGCAGTTGAGAGGCAGGAAATGGAGCAGCTGGCCTACCCAGCAGCCTAAGCACTTACGGAGATGTGGATGGGGGGAAGAAATTTCCAACCCCACCCCCCACCCCGGTTCCTTGAGGGAGGCTTCTAGCTTTTATATGGATGTCAGCCAAAAACATTTGATTCTGGTAGAGAAACAGAACAATAGAATACTATTTAGATTTTTTAAAAAAAGATTCAAGGGCAAGAGAGCAATTAGGGTGCCCATCCCACTAGGGTTCCTCTGCACACCTTTTTACTTTCTCTGGAAAAAGCAAACAGCTGCCATTCACTTTTATGGGAGGAAACAGTATAAAGTTTCCATCTATTTTCTGTGCAGAACAACAGGACATGGTGTTCCTTTACTTCACTTATACCCTGCTTTTCTCCTGAACGGGTCACCATCCAAAACAACTTAAATTGTTCTCTCCTCCTCCACTATATCTTCACAATAACCCTATGAGGTAGACTAGGCTAGAGTGACTGGCCCAAGGTATCCTAGTGAGCTTCCACAGCAGAGAGGGGTTTGAATCTGGATCTCCCAGATCCTGTTCTGATATTCTAACCACTACACGATTGCACAGTAAAGAGGGTTACAGAACCCTAACCCTAAAACAACAGGGAGAGGGGGCCCCGGCATCTGGACATGGCCCACCCACCCTAGCAGGGAGGGGGGCGGGAAGGAATGCGAGGGAAGGGGAGTGAGGGAGGGGTGGCATGAAAGGGAGGAGGGGGAGAAGGTCTGGCATCTGGACATGGGGATTGAGCAGAGAAAGGGGGAGGGAAGGGAGGGGTGGCATGCAAGGGAGGGGAGGGAGAGGTTGCACAGTAAAGAGGTTATAGAAAAGACAAAGTGTTGAGGGATTCTGATTATCGGTTAAAAGAGGGAAGGAAGGAGAGTGGAGGATAAATCAGACTACCCAATTCTCCAAGAGCTTAGAGAATCCTGGAGGGGAGATTTCAGTGGCTGGCCCCCCCCCCCCCCCCCCATTAATCAGAAGTCCCTAGCTTGCAAACTTTAATTCTACAGCCAGTGGAGGAGAGGATAAAACCTGGGAGAGAGCAAAAGAGTGTGCGTTGAGTGTGTGAAAGAAAGTACACATGTGACAGCATGCACATGCCCCAGCACAGGAAGCCAAAACAGCCAGAGCTGTCCCCGCTGACAACAAAGCACACCCTTTCTCAGGAGGAAGTTAAAGCCGTCCAGAAATGGCAGCCGACCATGGTGTCAGCTTAAAAAAGCCCACAACCTAGCAGGCCTGCTTTTGCACAAAAAGTACAACTAAGTATGCCTGCAGAGTGATCGTGTCAAAAGAGGCAGAAAACCTTCTTAGGTCTAAAATAACATAAAAACCTGGTACAAATCTAAAACCTAGCAACAATTCAAATTTCTAGCCAGCTAGCTGGTTTCAAACATGAACGATTCCTGTTTTCTCAATCCCCATTTTTTCCCTACCTGCTGTTAACAATTGCATGCGAGTTTATAAGCCAAATGACAGGTTTGATTTTTTTCCCCCTGACAATTTGAAATAAAAATAGGAAATGGTTTTCATGCTCTGCGTTGCGGATTGGTTGCCGCCAGAGGGCAGCAGGCACCCACTGTGTTAATTCTTCCCCACGCCTTCTACTGCTGTGGTCATCACATTATGAGCACGTTGTTGGATTCTTAGATAAAATCCAAAGCAATGTACACACAGGATTCAGCTGTAAAGCAATGATTTAGACACCTCTCCATGTATTGATGGCTTTCCTGAGAATAAGACAGGATCACTGCTGAGTAAAAAAAAAGAAAACCTTTTCAGAAACACCTCTGCTACAATTTGAACCATTAATACTTCCACCCTCTGATACTTCCTACCACATTCCTTTCGATTTGGAGAAATGAAGAGAAATGCAACTTGTTTTATCTCTATTTCCAGCCACGTTCATTTCCTGAACCTTTACAGTCCTTTTGTGACACAGTCTCTACAGAGAGGGTTATTTGCTTAAAAGCATTTTCCATTCAAATACATACACATTATGTTTAGATGGATATAATCCTACTAGTTTTAGGCTACGGATTACTTTAGCTTTCTTTCTTTAAAAAAAACTGTACTGAGATTTAATTTCTCTGCAATTTGGAAGAGACTTTTCCCTGCTCAAGGCTTTCAGATTGGGCCCAAGCCTCACAACTGTTGTACATTCAGAGCAATGAGCTGTGGTCCATTTTGGTTAGGTGGAAAATGCTGATGTGCTTGTTGCAATAGGCTGAATAGCATTCTGCTGTTTTGACCATTTCCAGGAACCACTGAGGTTGCCTGAAAGGGAAGAAAGGGAGGCTACAACATAAAACCAACAAACAAAATTAGGCCCAAAATGTATTTATTTTCATTGGTGTTTTTACAGTTTACCTTTCTCACTGCAACTCAAGGCAGAATACACAGATTCGAATATAATCAGTGAAACGGGCATTCAGTAATATTACATTAATCATGCCAAATTCATTCATAAAAATATCCTGGGCTCCAAGTGCTGCCATTCTGAACAGCAAGACTCATTCTCCATGTTCTTGCACTGTTTTTTTCCTGTTTTGCCATGACTTTTCTGTAGTTACTAAGAACATATTCCATCCTATCCAGCCATAATAGATTATAGGGGACGACAGATATTTATTTTGGCTTATTTTTCTTTTCTGTGGCCAAATCCTACAGCTGGTTGTGGGGGGCAGAAAATAAAGAAGTGTTTCCCTTGCTTTGGAACCACGGAAAAATCATATATATTAGTTCCAAGGCACACTTTTCAAACCTCAGTGTTGTGCGTGTACTGCCCCCACTACATCAAAGTATTCATTTTTAGTAGGAAGAATCTGTTTATAAATGACTGATCTCCAGGTTTATGATCAAGATTTATTACCAAAATTGCATTATTTTGATACTACATCAGCCATATTACCAAAGTGGCTCTTTTTTGTTTATCTTGTGTTTTTCATTTCCAACATGTGTTACAATTTATTTACTTCCATGTAAAAGGCAAATCCCTTTATTCTCATTTTGCAGATAGGGATCTGAGCAGAAGGACTTACCAGATGTACTACCAAAGACTGCAGCACTTGGGGGGTTTAATTCATAAAATGTATGTACTTTTTATCTCTGACTTATGACCCTTCTGGTCCCATACCAAAGCCTGAAATTTCAAAACAGGAGGCTTTTATGTATTAAAGCTAAACGCTGAAAGAATTAAATCTTCAAATACAAAATGGAAATAGGGTTAGGCAGGACAGCCAAAAAAGAAACAAAATTCCTCCTCCCACACACCATTATTTCAGACTGCTGAATTCTTGCTGCACTGTGTATCAATTTCAAGCTTCTAGTTCTCATTATTAGAACCATTCCCTTACTATACCTATACCATTTTCTTTTGATTCCTCTAATATTATCTTATATCTGGAGCACACATATGCTCATCTGCCATCATTCTCAACTGTACCTCATGTATTTGCAGTTTCTCCTATGAAGAGCCCAGTGTGAAGCACCTCCTCCTTATCAGGTGACTTCCCTGCACCATTCCCTTGACCTTATTACTGAAAACTACAGACCTTCAGCAAGGCTTCTTCTAAACCAAAAGATTCCTTTTACCTACTACATATTTTAAGGGTGATGAAGGTGGTTTGATAGTGCGACCACTGGGCTACAGTAGTGTAAAACTGAAGATCAACACACCACCTTGGCTGAAAAGTTAAGCAAATTCATTATCCTAGTGCTCATCTTGTTGTCATTTATGTCCACAAAACCAGCTGTGATGCTGAGTTCACAACGTGAAAGAGGAACTCACTGTAACCACTCTTAGAATATCTGTCACTCTAACAGAATCCTCATACTATCTACACGTGTAACCCTGATTAATCCTCCATCCCTGTTTTAGACAACAACAGACTAGAAGATTTGCTGCACATAAATAATTTCTCTTTTGTATGTCTTCAAGCACAATGCTGGCACTGACAAATGTGAAACAAAAGTAGTAAAAATATGAGTGTGAGCTGATATGGTTAAGGAACATAAAATAGGAAACCCTCTCCTTTTTTAGACTAGTATCCTAGTGGAAGGTGCTGATTACAAACTCCTGTCTCTCTATTACACTTGATTCAGTTATGCAATTGCTGCCTATGCAAAATGGTGAAGAAAGCAGAAAAAACAAGACTAGGCAAAAGCATACGAAGTGAGAAAATTGTCATTATGGAAACTATATATATTAGGGAGCTCAGGGGTGAAGTCCAGATGGGAGGTTTACTTAGAAAGATAAAAATTGATCAGAAGAAAAACAAGCTACTGAGGCTGAGAGAACCAGAGGGTAGCAATGCCAGAAGCAAATCTATGAGGATCAATTTTCACCTTGTGTAGTGTAAAATCTATTGCATTTATACTGGTGATGGATGTCATAGAATATCCACAAATAGTCAGGGAATGTGATGAACCTACTACACCATAGAGTCACATCAGGTTGTGTTTCCTGGCACTAGACCACAGCATGTGCTCCCTTCATGGTGGCAATCTATCATACACGTGGTAATAACAAAAACTGTGAAAAGTGAAACAATTACAAAGCTATGACAGATCCAAAATTGAGCCAGCATATTGTCAACGGACTCTCAAGCAGGATGCCTGCTTCCCTGTGTTGTGTACTCCTATGTGTATTTACTTCTATGTCACATACCACTGAAGTCAGTCAACTAGATTACAAGAATGAACGATTACAGCCAGCACTCTAGTTAGCTAGGGTTCAAGAAGCCTTTCTGGTCTGAGAACAGGATACGTGGTTAAGGACCAAGACAGAAAGCATACCGCAAAAAAGTCAGTATGAGGGGAACAATAGTCCTACTTTGTGCACAGAAGACTCCAAGTTTAATCCCTCATTCTGCCAAGGAAGAAAGGCAACACATCTGCCTTAGATCTTGGAGATAATAATATAGAACAGCTGCCTTACACTGAGTCAGGTTGCTGGTCTGCCAAGGTCTATTTGACTGATAGCAGTTCTGTAGGATCTCAGAATGAAGTCTTTCATATCATCTCCTACCTGATGCTGTTAAGTGGCAATGCTGAAGATGGAACCCTGGATGTTCTGCATGTAAAACAGATGTTCTCACAATGAGCTGAACCCCGTCATATTAAGCTTTATATTGCATCAGACCACTGGCTCGTGCAGTTCAACTCTGTTTAGTGTGGCTAGCAGGAGTTATTCAAGATTTCAAGCAGGAAGTTTTTCCTAACACCTGAAACCCTTTCAAGATGCTGGTGACTGAATCAGAGCAGTTCCACAAAGCAGTGAGGAATGAGACCAGATAAATAGAACCAAGTGGTAGCTGAGCATATTCTTTCACAAAGAAAAGTTCCAAACCCAAATTTCTACTCTTTTCAATTACAAATCATTGAGAAAGACCATTCTTTGCCTAGGACCTCAAAAAGTCACTAGATTAGGCAGTATCAACATACTAGTTCAGTATAAGGCTGTTGCAGCCTATATCTATAACCCAGGTACATGGGAGTAAAATTATGCATACTGAGAGTATGAAGATACAATTGAATAAAGCCAGCTTCATGCATGCCAGGAGCAGAAGGAAATTATTTTAAAAATGCATACTTCTAGAACTCAGCAAGACACTGTAAGCATCAGCAGGGCCTAGGGGCAACTTAGTGGATTCGGAGCTGGCAGACACGGGTTGAAATCTCCACTCTGCTATTGAGCTTACTGTGTGAGGCAGTCACGCTCTCTCAGCCTGATCTACACCGCAGGGTTGTTGGGAGGGTAAAATGGAGGATGGGAAGGAGAAATTATGAACGCTCCCTTATGAGAAGTGGGAGAAAAATGTACTAAACAAATGTATCGAGGTCTAAGGGAGCAGAGAGGGGTCGACTTAGAGCAACCCGGAGAACGATACCCTGGAGATATACGCTTATGGGATAAGTCCATGGAAAATGGTCCCGGGGCCGCCCCCTTTCCCTCCAAGGCCCGCAGCGCCGGGGCTCTGGTTTCTACTCCACCCCCCACCTGAACACTCAGCGAACGGACGCCGTTGCACCTCCATCCCATACGGTTCCTGCCACTTCCGTTCAAGGGTCAATTAGCGCATGCGCAGAGTAGACCCATTTCCTGTTTGAGAACTAAGGAAATCATAGAGCGAAGGGGGAGGAGAGATCGGTTTCCCGTACAGCCTGACTTCCGGTTATCAATCGTTTTAAGACTTGGAGAAACCTTTCTGGGAAAGGCCTCATACTTTTTCATTGGAAAATTACAGTAGATAAACCAGTAATTTGATGCTGGAAATATCAATACCATTATTCGATCATTAAATATTATGAAACAATATCACATTTAATTTAATAATAACATACCTGTATCAGTAACATTAACATTAAGGCAAACCTAGGAAAGAAGCCACGTGAGACCAGGGCGGAGGGGGCGGAACCATCTTTATTAAGGACAGAGAAAGGCTTCAGTGCCAGGTATTGCCTACTTCCGCCCAACCCCCGGGCGGGGCTACCTTGGGAGCAAAACGCTTCTTTTCACCCTTCCGTTAATCTTTTAACTCGCCCTTTCCTTTGCCGGGAGACGCCGCCTAAAAAACCTTGTAAAATAGGAATATGAACATTTCCAAGCAATGCACAAAATAAATAATTTGGCAAAGGACGCCGTAGGGTCACTCGAGAGAAACAAGGAATTTGAAAAATAAAGCTGCACACAATCAGTTGATAGGAAAAATAAAAAGGCACATCATTGTGGTGAGGTGCTTAGGATGTTGCAAGGCAATCCTGAACAGGGTTATATCCTTTGGGACCCCGTTAAAGTAAATGGGCCTAGAAAGACACATCTGTTTAAGATTCCATTATTGATCAGAGATCCACGTTCAAATGTGCCCTCTGCTGTAAATCTTACTGGCTGACCTTCAGGGAGTCCTATACACATTACAGCAAAAGATAATTATGGGTGCCATCCAGAACTCCCTCAGAATGTGATTGGAACAGAAAACACTGTACTGATCCAGATATAAACATTCCGTTTTGTAATCTTGAAGAATGGTAGGTGTCAACTTTGTATCCATCTAGTCCAGCATCCTGTCTCATACGGGGCCAACCAGTTCCTCTGGTGGGCCAACAACAGGGCACACAGGCCAAAGCCTTCCCCTTCCTGGCACTGGTATCCAGATGTTTACTGTCTCTGAATGTAGACATTCACTTTCATCACCATGATTAGTAGTCACTAATAGACCCATCCTCCATTAGTCTGTTTAATACCCTTTTAAAACTGTCTGTGCCTGTGGCCATCACTACATCCTCTGGCAGTGAATCCACCATTTTAATCACTGTGTAAATAAATATTTCCTTTCATCTTTCCTGAATCTACTGCCCATTAGTTTAATTGGATGCTCTCAAGTGGGAGGATTTCTCTGTCCACTCTCTATATCCTATACATAACTTTATAAACACTCCCCAGTCATCCCTTTTTTATACAGAAAAGTCCCAGACTCTTCCTTTCTTCATACAAAAGGTGCTCTGACCCCTTCGTCATATTGGTTGTGCTCTTCTGTACTTAACCAGTTCCACAACATCCTTGAGATGTGGTGACCAGAATTGTACACAATACACCAAATGAAGCTACACCATAAACCTATAGAAGGACTTTATAAAATTGGCTTTTTTATTTTCAATCCCTTTCCTAATAATCTCCAGTGAAGTTTGCCTTTTTCACTGCTGTGGCAGATTGGATTGACACTTTTATTGCTACGACCTCTAGCAAGTTCAGATTAGGCAATTGGCTCCCTACTTGTCTCACCCTGACCTAGCCATGATGATCCATATAATTGTTACCTCCAGACTAGACTACTGTAATCCACTTTACACAGGGCTGCCCTTGAGACTGCTCCAGAAACTCCAGCTGGTTCAGAAAGCAGCTGCATGGGTCCTCACTGGGACATTATGGGGATTTAATCGGTGCACTGTAAATTGCACTGGCTCCAGGTGACCATATCAGGTTCAAGGTTTGGGTTTAACCTTCAAAGCCCTACACAGTCTGGGACCTTTGTAATTGTGGGACCACTTCTCCCAGTAACCCAAAGAGCATTACACTCAGCAAATAACAACATAGTGGTGGTCCCTGTCCCGAAAAACGTTTGGGATGTTGGCTGCCTCCAACAGAACTAGAGTCTTTTTGGCTGTGGCCCCGGCCTGGTGGAATGCACTTTCAAATGAGATGAAGACTTTGCAGGATCTGTATCAGTTCTGCAGGGCATGCAATACTGAGTTGTTCTACCAGGCTTATGGTTAAGAGAAGCAACAGTACTCCATCTTGGCTGGCCCCTCCCCCTCTTTTTGTTCCCTTTTCTTTCCTTTTTCTCCCACTGTTGGGGTTTATATATCCATGATTTATGGTGCCAGAAATAGCAATTGTGTTTTAAATATTTATTTTAAAATTGTAAATCATACACATTTGTTTTATTGTTGTATTTGCATATGGAATGTTATAAGCTGTTCTGAGCCCATCTGGATGGCAATGGGTGGCCTATAAATTCAATAAATAACAATATAATAAAAGTGGGGATTTTTGTTCTAGGGTGCATCACCATACACTTACCATCAATCATTTGCCACACAGTTGCCCAGTCACCCAATTTGTGGAGATCTTCCTGGAACTCTCCACAGTTATCCGGAATAAGTTTGTATTAGCTGCAAACTTGGCCACTACCCTGCTCACCCCTAGTTCCAGATAATTTATAAACAGAAGGAAAACAGAAGTAGTCCCAATATCAACCCTTGAGGGGCCCCATCATGAGAACTGTCCATTTATTCCCACTCTTTGCTTCCTGTTGTTTAACCAAGTTTTAATCCATAAGGGGACTTGTTCTCTTATTCCATGACTCAAGAGTTTACTCAGGAGTCTTTGGTGAGGTACCTTGCCAAAAGCCTTTTGGAAGTCTAAGAAGACAATGCATACCAGATTGTAATTATTTACATGTTTGTTCACTTTTTCAAAGAACTCAAAAGAGCTGGTGCAGCAGAACATCTCTTCACAAAAGCCATGCTGATTATCCTTCCGCATGCTTTGTTCCTCTACATGCCTGATAATTCTATCTTCAACTGCATTATCTAGTAATTTGCCTCAGACAGACATTGATAAACCTCCCGATTTTAAAAGGAAATATTTTTTCTTTTTAATGGTTTCCTTGACTTGAGAATGCAGGTATTCTTTGGAACTTGGCAGTACCTTTCCTAACCTGCGAAACACATTCTTTGGCTTCAACAAGTGAGGTTTTAAATAGTTTACAAACATGTTTCCCTTTCAGTTTTCTTTCAACTGTTCCTCTCATTTTAAGCTCCCTGTTTTGAAACCAAATGTTGCTGTTTTGGCCTTTAGGGATAATTTTCTATTGAAGTGAATGCTGAATGTAATAGCATTGTGGTCACTGTTCCCAATTGTTGCAACAAGACCTACATCTCTGACCAGGTCTACTTGAGTCCTCCTGAAAATGAAGTCCAATATCACTTCCCCTCTAGCTGGGTCTGTGGCCAGCTGTGTGAATGTGACGGTAGTTGAGATCATCAATATAACAGCATTATCTGCTTGGCAGCCCAATCCAGAGCCCCTGGCGGTGGGATGCCACCTGCAAGAGGGTTTCTCATGGTGTGGGGAGGCAAAAAACAAACCAACACAGCCTCTCCACCAGCAAAAAGCCTTCCATTGGACTCTAAGGCTCTAAGCCCCTGAAGTCAACTAATATCGGCTCCACCCCCAGCCACGCCTCCAGTGCCTCAGAGAGAGCAAATCCGGGGGCACAGCCATGGGCTGATTCAGCCTCCCCCCCTTTGGATTGAACCATTAGTCATATCTGTTATTTTCTTCTGTCTTTCAAAATCAGCCTCAAGGGTTTGATCAGGTGAGCAATTGTATACCCCACTTTCAAGTAACCCTTAGGGCCCAATATCCCCACCCTCATCACTTCTGACAGGAAGTTCATTCTTCTAATATTTAAACACTTTTTTATACAATGCAACACATCTCCCAATACATTCCTCCCTGTCCTGCCTTTAGAGCTAATACCCAAGGATGACAGTATCCCATTGATTTCCGCTATTCCACCATGTTCTGTTTTACCCTTTACAAGAAACCCTTCCTCAGATGACAGACCAGTATCTTCTCATACCAGGGATATCTCTGGGTGGGTTGGGCTTTTGGTAATAGATTATTTGATTTTTAGGAATATAGAAAGTGGGGATTGTAAACAGGCATTCTGAAAGCATGGTGACCTGCCTACCTGGTGTGAAGGTTGTCTATACTCTGTTTCAGAAAAAGATGTTCGTACGGTCAGTTGAGCAGCAGCAGTTGATAAAATTGTATACTTCTGCATTAGATTATAGTTCCAAACAAATATGAGAATTATCATTCATTTTTATGTGCTGCCTTGGTCAAAACCATTATTTGTGCATTATTGAACATGGTACTTTGATACAAGAACATTTATAGTTTATTGAATGATTGGGGGGGGGGGGAGCAGGGCTAGGTACACACTAGGACCCAGACGGAGCATTTGACAACAAAGGTCTGGCATGTTGAGTTTTGTGGCGGAGTAATATACAACCCTACTAATATCTTTTTCTGAGACAGATGATAGAGAGGTTGATAAATAGTGCTAAGGAAGAGTCAGCAGTCATGCTGGCCACCACTGGAAAATGTAGTTATGTAGCCCTGGAGAAAAAAATGTAGGTTAGTAGGCAGAAAGTTAAAGACCAGAACCTCAAAGGTAGAATTGTCAGAACTGCTACCAGTTCCACTGGTCAGGCATAATCAGGGGTTTCAATGTGTTGGAGGAGAATTATGCTGTGACCTTTCTGTGACTAGGGCCCCTTCCGCACATGCAAAATAATGCGTATTCAAACCACTTTAACAACTGTTTGCAAGTGGATTTTGCCATTCCGCACAGCTTCAAACAGCATTGAAAGCAGTTTGAAAGTGCATTATTCTGCATGTGCGGAATGAGCCATGATCTGCTTCCTGCTTTTATGTTTATTGGGTAATCTTGGGCTAATCATTCCTTACCTAATCAACTTTGCAGGGTTGCTGTACAATAGAATGGAGAACCATATACGCTACTCGGAGTTCCTCGAAGGGAGGGCAGGATGAAAATGGAGGGATGGGGATGTGTGACTTTCCCCCCTACATGGAGATCATCCATGCAGGGATAACATGACCAGTATCATGCTCAGATTCTGAGCTGTCATGCTAAAACGCCACTTGTCGCAGGCTCTGCACACAATGCCAGCATGGTGTAATGTTGTACTAGGATCTGGGAAACCCATCTTTGAATCCCTAGTCTGTCTTGGGCCAAAGGTTACTCTCTGAATGACCTTTGGCCCATCACACGCTCTCAGTCCAACCTTGCAGTGAGGGTGAAATGCAGGAGGGAAGGACAATACTGTAAGCCACTTTCAGTGCCCCATTAGGATGAAAAACAGAACATAAAGATCTAGATACAGCAGCCATGCTTAAATGAGATGCTGGTTTTACGTGTCATGCAGGTTAAATAGCAAAAGACTGTTGTAAAGAGCGAGGAATAAATATAGATAAATAAAATACTTAAGTCAGGCTTCAGTCCATTTTGTGAAGCTGGCTCGTGATGCATGCCATTCACCAAGGGTTCACTTCTCACGGTATTCATATTCTAGCGTAAAATGTTTTAACTGTCCTAAGAGAGGAACCAAACCGTTCTCTTTCAGTTCCAAGTCTTGAAGGAGTCATAGCTCAGTAGCGGAAAACGCATTTTGCATGCAGGTCCCAGTTTCCTTTTCTGGCTTCTCTAGTTTTAAAAAAATCTGGCAGCAAGTGCTGGGGAAGGACCTTTCTCTGCTTGAGAACTTGGGGAAGCTGCAGCCAGCAGTGGAGCCAACATTCTGTCATGGGGTAAAGCATCTTCATATGCTGAAACCCAATACATAGTCCTCTGCCACTCCTAGTAGCATGTTTATACACAAAATGAAGCAACACAGAGAGGAAACCGGTAACAAACCAGTTCAGGCAGCAACAAAATAAATGCTTCCCCCTTAGTCCAAAGAAATTGGCTTTACAGAATATTACTGAGACTGAATGTCAAGAAGCAGTCTATCTGAGGTCCAATTTCCAGTCTTCCAAGTATTTTTTTAAAAGGAAAAATAATTCTACATACAGACCAGGGTCAGATTTCAGCAAGCAGAGGTTCAAACTTAAGGCTGACCAAACATTCTGCAGCATCAAGAGGGTAAAAAGGCCCACCTGGATACAAACCATAAAATTAATCTTCCCACAACTATGTCCACTCAGAGCCCTTCGATCAACTTTTCAATTTAAATAAAATTCGAGGGAAATTGAATGAAACAGTTTATTACTTGAACACAACCTAGAGATTAGTGCAGAACTTGAATTTATGTATTTCATTGGAACCCCAGCAGGGACCAAAAACAGTATTCTCCTGTCCTCCAACACTGTAAGGTAGGTTTGGCTGAGAGTGAGTGATTGGCCCCAAGTTTACCCAGCAAGCTTCCATGGCACAGGTGGGGATTCAAACTTGGGTCTTCCAGATACTTGTCCAGTGCCCCGGCAAGACTTGGGCTCAAAGTCCCTGCCCCACTGTGAACCTCACTGGACCCCTTGACATCAGTCTGACTTACTCATTTTAACCCAGTGGTGGCGAACCTATGGCATGGGTGCCAGAGGTGGCACTCAGAGCCCTCTCTGTGGGCATGCGCAAACAGAGGTCCCCCCCCCCCCCAATCTAGGCTGGCCTGGGCTGCTGGTCTTGGTTATTAGCATTAAACGTAAGACCTAGTTTTGGGGAAGCAGTGTAGGTAACTCCGTTAAGCGCTGTTAAACCCCACTGATTTTCATGCAAATAACTAAAGTGCAATCCTTTACCTGGGAGTAAGCTCGGTTGCTGGCAATGGGGCTTCCTTCTGAGTAAACCCTCCTAGGTTCGTGATTCACCCGTTGGGAGAGTTGCACAGTTGCTTCAAAGCAAAGCCACCGATTACCACCAAGCTTACTCCTGAGTAACACACACCTCGGAGCCAACCGTTTTTTCTAAACTAAAAGCTCAGTATTCCAGTTAAATTGCCATGTTGGCACTTTGCGATAAATAAGTGGGTTTTGGGTTGCAATTTGGACACTCTGTCTCGAAAGGTTCGCCATCACTGTTTTAACCTATTTCACAGGGCTATTGGGAGAAAATGGTGGTGATGGAGTGGCAGAATGGAACCCTACAGACACTGCCTTGAGCCAACTGAAAGAAAGGTAGGATAAAGATGTGAGACATAGAAGATGGGTTCAGCTAGCCAGTTGCAGCAACCTTCCATTCTTCCATCTTCAAAAGTAGCAATTTCTTAGCAACGGGACTAATTTTTGGCACCAAGGTCCAGCTTCATACTCAAGCTCATTTTACGGAGCTGGAAGCAGCTTTGATAGAATCCAAACTGGGTTTTTTTTTCATTTCATCAAACAGCATTTGCGAGCAACATTCAAGTTTCCCTGGGAGGACTTTTTCAACATTTAAAAAGGGAGACTGCCTCCTTTGTGGCCAATAGTCAGCAGAACTACGCTTTGCACACTAACACTACATTCAGGCATTATTGCACACCTCTCAGGGACTGAAGCAAATATAACTGGTTGCTAGGACTGTGGGTGGAATGCCCTGGAAAGAATGCTGATTTGGAAAGCCTTCTAACACCACATTTGTTGTGACATCCTGGTGACTGGGCAAATCAAGTTTGTTGCCATTCTACAAACTGGGTTTTGTTGAGAATTCCAGTGGGGAGAGCACTTCCAGTGTGGCTAGGTATATTCACTGACATCACAGCAATTTGGAAATTTCATTAAGGCTTTCATCACCAGAAAACTTACAATTACACTCCAGATATGAGGGAGGGGTTCATGCTAATCACAAACACCTTACCTCTGCCTAAAAAGTTGTCACAGAATTCACGTGGGGAAAAAATTACTTAAGTGGTGAATACCCAGGAGTCAATGTGGTATCACAAAAAGGATCTTGCAGATTTGAGCCTCTGACAACCCTACCTGGGTGGGTGGGTGTGAGATAGTGAATCTGCTGATGGAGGTGGTACGGGGTTGTGCCAGTGGATTTACCATCCCCGGGGTACTTAACCTGGCAGAGGGGCAAATCTGTTGCAGATTTGCCACTGGGGGCTTCCACATTGGCATTCCTGTGCCCTGGCAACCTCTGCCAGCTTTCTGGGGGCGTTGCCAGGGATGAAGTCAACATTATTCAGCTACCAACCGGCCTTTGCCTGCCGGAATGCTGGTGCCAGGGGCTCGGACTTATGCCATCATTTTGGATGGCATAAGCCCAATGGAAGGGCTTTTCGGCAGGGGGGAGGCTTTTTTTTGGTTCTCTGCCTTCCCACACTGCCAGGAGGTCCTCTTGGAGGTGGTGGGGCAACCCCAAAATGGCATTGCATCCTGCCACTGTGGGCTCTGGATTGGGTTGCCCTTGTCTTTAAACTACCATACAGGGTTGTTACTAATGGCAGAGCTAATTAAGCTCTTGGAAGCAAAGGCAGGACAGAAATCGGTTACAAAAAACCAGGCCAAAGTTCTCTTTTTTATGGAATGAGAAAGCTATTGAAGTTTTCACCTATACCAAACTGTGTCACAAACCCTTTTTTGCCTTCAAAGGGTAATCCTCTACCCCTTTGGTAATGCTGTATCTTCCATGTCTGAAGACAAAAAAAGCCAGAGGGCAAATCTAACTTGGTGACACTTCTTGAAGAGGACTTCCTTTAAAAGGAATAGAGAATCTATACTACTTGTCTGTTTCTTGCTGCCTTACTGAAGAAATGCAGATTTCACCCTGCACTAGGAGTCCAAATAAGCCCACCAGGGGTCTGCAACCTGCGGCTCTCCAGATGTTCATGGACAACAATCCCATCAGCCCCTGCCAGCATGACCAATTGGCCATGCTAGCGGGGGCTGATTGGAATTGTAGTCCATGAACATCTGGAGAGCTGCAGGTTGCAGACCCCTGAAGCCTAGCTTACACACAGTAAGTAAGACCATCCAGCTCATTTTACACACCAGTGCATATTTTTGACACAAGAACTGAAGTCAGTATAGGTGGGTAAATATATTTTTACTCTCAAAATAAATAGAAAAGGAAGCTCTGTGTTAGGGAAAGAATAGGTATCTCTTCCCTTCCCCTCCTCCAGAGGTCTTCATTAAGCCATTGTTGCTTCTCAAGCCTAGTTCACAAGTACATAATTTCTCTTTGCTTCATGGCTTACATCTGAATGTATACTGCCAATCAGAGAGAAAATCCAGGATGTAGGAGAGATGTGTATTGTTAAGCTTTCAAAGCTGCAAACAATGCTGGACGTTGATCATTGATGCTGCAGGATTTGACAATAACAGAGGTGGAGGATGACAGGGATTAATAATTGTTAGATTGAAGAAAATCAAGAATTCAGATAAGTCACTTCAGAGGAAGTGGAATCCTTTTATGGTGAGATTTTGGACAGATACATGGATTTGGAAATGAAGTAACAGATGCAGAAAGAAATCCAGCTTTTTATAAAGACGGGAATTGAAAATCCTGTGTTCAACGTATGTTAATTGTGGATTGTTGTGTTGTAATTATTAACCATTCTTAATTAAAGCAGGGGAAAACACACTGAAATGAAGCAATAAACATTTTATCTCTGGCAGTGGCTCATTCACACATGCAAATCACTGCTATGCCCCAGTCACTGAGCAAGCAGACATGCGCCTCAAGCCTTTTTAGAAATATTTCCCTCTAGCTGGTAGTCTTGCCAGCAGAATATTGATTAGATTTTTTAAAAAGACTCCTCTACTCCCAACTTTTGACAGATAAGCCCCATTCATTTAAAGCAGCATTCAAGTAGCACAAAGTGTTTTTATGGTACTCGTTGATAGTAACTTAAAGTAGATCATTGCCATTTTCCTGTTTGGCTAAAGAAACTGACTTCTTTATACAAAGCTGCAAAGCTGCAGAAGGGCTAAAGAATATAAGGGAGGACACTACTGAATACCCTAAATACACTTTATATAGAAAAACTTAATTCCTTTCTAAAAATTGGAAGGCTTTCAGGAACAAAACTAATGTAGATATTAACACCAGACAAGAGACTTTAGCCCACAGGATTGGAGGCAGGAGTGTAAAGCAAAACTGGATCAAATATTTTCCAAAACCAAGATAAATACTTCTCTAATATTCAAAACAATTTGATTTTTTTAAAAGGAAAAACAATGCATTATGCCCTTTGAAACAGGGTCCTCTCTTCCTTCAAAGGCTGTTTTACTGCTCATTGCCAAGTTTCTTTTTATATTTGTCACCCTGCATTACATGATACATCAGAGAATAGCAGAAACCTGACAAATAATGCAAAAGTCACTAGCAAGCTAGCTGCAGCCCTTCCAAATGAAAACCCTCACAAACATCTTACCAAGATTTAATGTACATTTATTCTTAACACGTGGAACATATAGTATAAAGATTTCATACTGAATAAATGATATTCATTAAGCCAAAAAAAGGAAAAAGGGAGGAATTTACATCAAGTTTTTTTAGCTACATCGTCTGAAATACAAATATGCAGAATTCATCACTGAAAAAATCTCAATTGTGTTTCTTCATCAGGAACTTCAACTGAACCTAGAACTTTTTCACACCTCGATTAGAAAGAAAAAAAACAAAAAGGAAAAAAAAATAAAACTATAAGTTGATTGGCTGCAGAGACAGCAATGACTTTATACACAGAGACCTGTACAGCATATCCTCCAAAGAGAGAGAGAGAGAGAGACAGAGAGAGAGAGACAGAGAGAAATGTCTGGCAAGAGATTAAATAATTGGTGTCTCGTTTCCGCAGGTCATCAACTCGTTTTTTTTTTTAACTCGTCATACTATAAAGGGGAGGGGGTGCAGGGAGAAGGGGAACAGAACTGCAAGGAGTTTGAGGGCATGTGCAATGTACAACGTCATATATATATACACACGTGGCAGCGATTCGGCTGCAGCTAAAGGTTAAAACCAGTTCTAAAGAGGTGATCTCAGGGTTATTCATACAATCAAGGAGGAAGAGAGAAAAAGAGGTCAGGGTGTTGTAGGTTCACACATGATAACTTTGGGGGAAAAGCCTTTTTTTTCTCCTCAACAATTAAACTAAAAACATTTTTAAAAACTACAGCTTGCTGCTGATCCAGCTTTTTCTTCTTCAATGTGAGACATTATTACAGTATGTTTACAGTTTAAGGTGTACAGTACATGAAGTTCTACACTCTACTGCACAGGCCTCCATTTGGACAAGGCCTGTTGAACTGGTAGCTTCTTGGTTCCTGCAAAGATTGTGAATGTACAACGATAAACCACACAAGAGTTCAGCAGTCACTTTTTTTTTTGTCCTTCAGAGTTTACCATTAAAAACTGTTATGAAAGTAGCGCCTGTTAATGCGATAAACAGGACAAAGTTGGTTTTTTTCCCCAAACTCACTGTAAACAACAGTAACTTTGGTTAAAATAAAAAAGTCTTTTTTTTTTAAATGTAGGCAGGGCTTTGTCTCCTTGAACAGGGGCTTAGGACAGATCTGAAGGGGAGGGGGGACATCTTTTCCCCAAGGTAGAAGCAGGACAGCGCAGGGCAGACAGTGGATTCTGAGGTGGTTTTGCATAAATAAAGGGGCAACAATCAGTTTTCTAAAGTCCTCCACTCACACACACACACACAGGGGGGTAATAGGCATCCCACGGCTGTCATGACTGGCCAATTAAAAACAGTACGTCACAAATAACTTGTGAGACCAATGAGTTCATCAAGGGTGACACGGAGATGTCCAAGAGCCGTGACTCATATAACGTGAACTCGGAGTGGTTCTCGTCCACTTTGGCCAGGGCGAGCAGCGCTCGGGCTGCCCGGCGCATCATGTCCATGCTCGTTGGCTCAAAGGGAGGGTTTTGCATGTGCATCAAACTGGCCTGGCTCTGCTGGAACTGAGTAGCTGCCAGGCTGTCCTCCAAAAAGCCTAACAAGTTGCCAATGCTGCCCTTCTGCACGGCAATGGCTCTAGCTGCCAAGCTGTCACCCTGCGCCAAGTTGGCCAGCAGTACCACAGCCATCTCTCGGCAAACCGGGTTCTTTCTGTCACTGAGGAAACGCACCATGGTGCCGTAGAGTTTTTCCAAGCGACTGAAGGGTGGTGTTGCTAGGATCAAATCCACGTTGTTGTCCTGGATGCTGAGTTTGCTGAGAGTTTCTAAAACTAGTCTCTGAGGTGAGAGGACAGCATTGGGACCGAGGGTTGGAAAAGGATCTTGGGCTTCCGCAGAAGGACACACGGCCCAGTGGAGGAGTCCATCCAAGACAGGCAAACAGATGCTCTCTGGGTACGGCGAGAGGTCCAGCTGCCCAGAGATGTTGGCCAGCGTGACCAGTGTATTCTCGCGCAGGATCTCCAAGCAGTCCCACCACCACTCCACTTTGTTGCAGCTCACTCCTTGGTCTTGCTCCTCTTCCTTCTCGTAGGTCAGTGGTGCCTGTTTGCGTTCGGGATGCTTATGGTGCAGAAGGATCAGTTTCCCCAGGATCAGCAGCAAACCAGGATGTTTGGACATCTCAAAGTCATTACCTGGCACAAATGATAAACTCCTGATGATATTAGACACGCAGATGCAGCGTTTAGACAGCGAGTCCTGCCAGTCTAGAAGAGTACACAAAGGGGTCTCATCCTTACTGTGAGGCTCATCCTCCAGTATTTTTATGTTTCGGTGGCTTTGAGCAGGACTGATGCCGAATGGAAATTTACTGCTCTCCTTGGTCACCTCCACATTCCTGACCTCCTCCTCTGCCAACGCACCCGGCCGTGCCGAAAGCATGTCATCCATGGTCGCTGTTATCCTTTTCTCTGGAGGACCATCAGACGGAATGGGCCCTCCTTCCTGGGCGACGGGGTTGCTCTCAGCTACTAATCGTTTCCGTGGAACAGAGTTGCAGGAAGCTCGTTTGTGAGCCAGTGGCAGCTCCATTTTGCTCTCAAAGTGGGTTTGAATGTGTTCAGTGGTGTCTCCCCCACCAATCCGCCAATGCAGCAGCCCGCTCTCAAACTCCTGTACCCGGCCGAGTTTGTCTGAATAATCTACCACAAATGGGTCATTCTTCTGCACTATCTTGACTGGAAGCTTGTCAAACTTACTGACCAGTTTTTCCTCGGTGTTTTCTAAGGGCGCTACAGCTTTATTTGTGAAGGCAGCCTCTTCCTCCCCTTCCTCTTCTTCCTCCTCTTCCTCTTCTTTCGCACAGTTTGGGCTCTGGGGGTCGTCTTTCTCCCCCTCTTCAGGAGAGGGACTTGAAGACTTGCAGACCTTTTCAGGATCCAATAATGTTCTTTGCCCTGGATCTCCCACCTCATATTCTTTCAGAATTCCAAAGATTTCAATCAGGCAACGCCGGAAATATTCCACCAAAAGCTCCAACAATCCAGGCAGCTGCAAGATTTAAGCGGAGAAAAGATACATGTGAAAGAGCAGGTAGGAGAGAAAAATAGTTCAATACAGGCAAGAATGCGTAAGTGTAGGTGGGCAGAATTTCTAAAAAGGAGCAGAGTTTCTACAAAGGACTATTCTGTCACTATTATCGACTTCTAAGAATACTACCTATCTGTATTACATATAAAAGCTATCGCAGGATCAGTTAATACATTTTCCAATCAAGGTAAAAATCCAGTACTTTTTATTCTATAACCAATACAATACTAAAGAATACAACTATTTAACGTTTGACACAACTCTCTCAGTAGCTAGAATGAGAATGAGAAATGGACTGGAAAGGGGTCTTGGCTCCACAGCCCATCCTCTGCAGATTCATTCCCTGGCCTCTCCACTAAAAGGAACTTGGGCAGTAGGGCTGGGAAGGACCCCTGAATATCCCAGAGAACCATTAGTGGTTGCATGGACAATACTCTTATGTTCTTATGTTCTTACTCGGCTAGAGTGATCAATGTTCCCACAGTACAAGGTAGCTTTAACAAACATTAAAACGGAACACATAAAAGAAAATGCACTTGCAAGACAGTTTAGTGAGAGCCTCCTTGTCAAAAACCAGTTTAAAGGAAATAAAAATATTTAGAAGGGGGGGAAAAAGCAATTCACCATTCTGTGGTCCCCCACTCCCTGCGCAGTTAGTAAGAAACTGCAGATAATCTACTACAGAAAATTGCCATACAGATAGGACAGCTGTGCTGTGACTACCTAGATTTTTCACACACAATGTATGTGTGTGAATGGAAAGCCACAGTGATAGTGGGCCCAGGGCTGCATTATATTCACCACTTAAAAATCTATACCCCAAAAAGCTCAATTGTTTATCTTATATAACACAAGTTTTGCTTATTTTGCATGATTTATTTTGTTTTTCCTAGTCATGCAAAGAGGTAAAGAGCCAGGTATTACTATTAACCTCAACCCCCCCCCCCCAATCTTCTCACAGAATAAAGACCACAAACTCATTCTCTTTAAAACGGTCTCATGACACTGAATTCTATACTGTGCAGAACACATGTGGGTCCTAGACAGAACAGTATTGTTCTGTATCTTAATAATACTGCTTATAGCTTAGCTTCCCAAGCCCATTTTCTTGCTTCTGAGACCTTTTCCCTTAGTCCTTTTCCCAGAAGCTATTCACTCACCTGGCTGAGGTTAAAGGTCATGATGCTGTTATCATCATAAAGTAGGATGTTGATGGTATCTAAGGCCCACGTGCTTTCAGCCAATAACCCAGATTTCAGAGACATCATCACTCGCCAGGCTTCTGGCGTTCCTGCCGCAAACAGAAAAGACATTTGATTCTCATCAGCTCCCACAATATTAACACAACTAGCTCCTTAGTTCTTCTTTCTAAATTCAAAAAGAAGCAGGAACCGTCCAGCAAGAATATGGAGGACTATGCATGCCTGCAGTAATTCCAGCCCATAAGGAAATCTCCACTGTGCTCTCAGTTGGTCTTACAAGTTTTCCATAGGAGAAATTCCCTGTAGATCTAAATAGACAGTTTTAGGCTAAAAGAATCTTATAAACCGGTGGTAAAAGATTGAATCCTAATTAAAAGCCTAGGTGAACAGAAATATTTTGGCCTGGAACCTAAAAGGGAACAAATAATTCAGGTGCCAGGTAAGCGTGATCGGGAAAAAAACATTCCATGAGCAATGTCCCCCTACAGAAAAAGCCCTGTCCTTAGATGCCACCCACTGAATATATGAAAGGACTTGTGAGGCAGATCTTAACTGGCAAGGTTGGACAAAAATGGGAGGAGGGGTCCACTTACTGAATCATACCTAGTATATGCAAACAACCTTAGTATACTTTCAGATCATCATAAACGATCAATTTTCAAAACTGTCAAAATGTGTCTGTGAGCTCTTTCTCTTGGTGTAATGCTTCAGGGAGACACCAACAGGATGACACTACCCTGCCAGTAACACAAGAGAAAAGCAAGAGCGTAGAAATTACCAATATCTTTTGTGGTCAGGCGCCGCCTTTGCTTCAGCACAGGTTGCGTGGCTTCCACAGATCCGGGTGGGAATGTGATGTCCCGTCGTATCATAGGAGGTTGTACGGCTGCTGGTGTTATATGTGAGGCAGGGACTGGTGGCCCTGCCTTTTGCATTTTCATTCCCGAGTGCAGAAATGGAGATTTACTAGGAGAGGTGCGGTTTTCCACCGGCCTGGAAAGAGGTGCTGGACTAGATACCTGAGGAATGTGATTCTGCATGCTAGGTGGGGTCTGATAGTTTGGCTGCGGCGGCCTTGTCATGGGGGGCACAGGGGCGGAGGGACCATAAGGAGGCTGACGGTTCCCATGAGAAGGCCACGGTCCCTCGTGATTGACCCTCTGATCCGGGTGTAGCATTTCGTCTGTTCGATTCACTCCGTGATATGCAGGCCCTTGTGGCGCAGAGCCTGGACTCTGCCGGTTAGGATAGCCGTAGCTCATCTCGTTACGCCCTTGCCACATGCTGCCCTGCTGAGGGCCCTCTGGAGTGGACTGAACAGGACCACCCATCATCTGAGGCGGTATACTCTGTTGTGTGCTGGAACCCGGGGGAGCAGAGACCCTATCTCGGCCAAACTGGAATGGGAACTGGTTCTGTGGCCCACCGGGTCGGCGGTCAGTGGCAGAGTATGTATTTCCAAACTGGTTAAACATTTCCTGCTGCGGGGAAGGCTGAGCAGTTGGTTGCTGGCTCGGTTGCTGGGTTTGTGCCGGAGGCAGCTGCTGGGGGACTTGACCCTGTCCTGTGCTATACGATACACTGTACATCTCCCCTTCGTGTCGTTTGGCTGGGGGGCCATAGTTGCCATCCATCGGCCGTTTGTAATTCTGGAAGAGGAAAAAAAAGTCAGCCATTTGTAAGCAGCTTTCTTTTCAGGATAAAGGCAGGCAGCAATTGCTTTTACAAAGCCTACGTACTTCAAGAATTTCCTGCCACCCTTCAAAAAAAGAGTTCTGTTATGTACTATGAAGCTTTGGCGTGGGTACCCCCTTCAAACCAAATAAATGATCGGCAGTATTTTCCTCTACATATGTATACTATATGTTTAAGGGTCAGGCAGGAGTCTTCCATATAATGCCTGTGGGTGCTATGGTGCCCTTTTCTGGTGCCCCTCAAGTGTTTTAGAATGTGTGTGGGGCTGGGTAGGGCTTTTGCCCAGCAAGTCTTCTTACTGGGTGTGTAGATGATTTTAAATGTTGCTTGGCAGCAGCTACCACCACAGCACAAGGATCTACCACTGGTTACTGAAATTAAGCTGTGGTAATAATTTTGTGGCTGGCTTTGCTTACTGTGGCGGCCATTTTGTTGCTGAGCCCATCACGCTGTGTTAAAATTCCAGGCTCAAAAAGGGTTGGGGACCCCCTGCTCTAGAGGCAGACATGGTTTCCTTCACATATCAGAAAGGTTACTGTGCAAAGCATTGTCTTAGGATTCAGACTGGAAGCTGGATCCAAGTTTGGGTGATTGAACCATCATGCAGTGAATTATGCTTGTGTTCAAAGATCTTGGTTGGTATGATCACAGAAATGAAAAACCAGGACAACAGGCACGTGACTGGGACACTTCCTACAGAGCACTAACATCCTTTGGATTAAGTGGGAAGCTATGATGGCGGAATAAGGTCATAAACAAGAAAGATCCCTCTAGTTCTATGGGTGTTTATCAAACTTTTGCCCTTCAAATATCCTGCTATAATTAATTCTTAACACAAAGACTGGGGGTAACAAAAATATTGGATCTTTGCATATTGACCAGGTTTTGCAGCTGTAAAGTAAGCTAACATCCAATAATATGTAATGATATTTTATTCCTTTCATGGCAGAAGTAAAAAATGGAATATCACCAAGACAGAGAGAGAACATTCTATACAAAATGACATCATGTTGGCTGTCTAGAGCAGTAATCCTCAAATTGTGCGTCAGGACTCAGAAGTGGTTTATGATTTTCTGATAGGTTGGTCATATGGCTCAGAAAAAGGAGGCAGGTTAGGGGAACTTAATGGCAAACTTTCCTTTGCAAAATGTACTGCCTATGGTCCAGAAACACTAGAAATACTAAACATTTAAAAATTAAAATATAAACTTGTTGAGTATTAACTGATGCTAAATTCCAGGTTTTTATGTGGCGGAGGAGGAAAGGAGTTTACTTTGCAAGTGGGATCTGAAAATTAATGAAAAGTGGTTCTGCTCAAAATGACTTGAGAACTAATGTATGTACAAGGCAGTAAATCACTAGCGGGGGGGGGGGTCATCTACATGAACATCACTGTACTAAGATTTTCCTTTTTGCAGCTACATTAATAACGGGAAATATTTCAGAACATTAGCTTCCTCCTCAAATAACACAAAAACTTCTATCTAGCATGAAATGTGTTTTGTTCCTCCAGCAAAACCCAGTCAAGTCAGTCAAAACCTGATTAAGCTTAGAGTTCTACAGGTTTGGAATGCTCATATAAGTTTTCTTCTGCAAGATTCAGACGTGAACTGGAAGATTTCAAAAGGCCCCACCACATCCACAAAATCCACCAGACCCCTCCCTTACAATTTTCACCATACTCTCCACTACTTCAAAAACGTTTGAAGCTCACCTGCTGTTGCGGTTGATACAGGGTGGTTTGTTGAGTTGGGAAGGGGCTGCCAGAGGATGTACCTTGAGTGGGAAATTGATTGCTATAGGAATCATGTCTGCAGAAAGATCAAATTATTACTTTGCTGCCCGGATGCACAGAGTACCATAACATTCATCTGTGAGTACTGATGATGTAACTGACATTACTGGAGGGAGGAAGCCAAATTTGCACTTACCGCTGCTGCTGCTGCTGTGGATAGCGGCTGGGAGAATACATCCCTGAATCAGGAGTGGAAGGCATGATGTTGGGCTGGGGCGTTCCACTGCCTAAGTTGGCTTCAGGTCCAATTCCTGCTTCAGTTCTATAGAAAGAGGAACGTACTTAAAGGTACCATCTTGAAACAGACCCTTTATCAAATAGAAAGTCCTTTTTTTCAAAGGCTTTCACGACCAGAATCACTAGGATATTGCGGGTTGTATGGCCATGTTCCAATAGTATTTTCTCCTGATGTTTCGCCTGCAGATTTTGATGTTCTTCAACAGCAGCAGTGGCGTAGTGGTTAAGAGCAGGTGCACTCTAATCTGGAGAACTGGGTTTGATTCCCTGCTCTGCCACTTGAGCTGTGGAGGCTTATCTGGGGAACTAGATTGACCTGTGCACTCCAACACACGCCAGCTGGTTGACCTTGGGCTAGTAACAGCTCTTCGGAGCTCTTTCAGCCCCACTCATCTCACAGGGTGTTTGTTGTGGGGCAGGGGGTGGAGGGAAAGGAGATTGTGAGCCCCTTTGAGTCTCCTTACAGGAAAGAAAGGGGGGTATAAATCCAAACTCTTCTTCTTCTTTAAACTTATTTCCTAATTCTAATTGTCGACAAATCTAGGCTAGGTTTGTACAAGATTCCTGTATGCTGGGGATAAAGGCCAGATTCCAACCTTTCTGTTTTAGCCTCCAGTCACATTCCCTTTCAGTTGTCTGTTTACCCAGACCAGACATCCTGACACCACCCTGTTCCTCAAACCACCCCAATTCCAGCACACACACATCACATACAAACTGACATTTCAGAATTAAGCAGAATTAACCTTTATGCCTGAACTTGAAATTGCGTGGGTTCAGCAGAATGGGATCAGGCAGGCATAAGGACTCACCTCACTCTCTCATATGGGCTATAAGGATAATGTTGCCTCTGCCCCATAGCCATGTTACTAATCCCTGGACCTGCAGCACGATTATAAGGATCGCCCATACCAGTGTTAGGGCCCTGCCCTGAGGACATAAAGGGATCACTTCCTGAAAGCGGAGAAAAGAAAAATGATCAGAACAGAAAAACTGTATCTCAACAGGAACGATACGTTCTCAACTTTTGGAGGAGGTGAATAAATAATACAACTCCACTGCTTTACAGTAACCAACTTGAACTTTATACATAGCTGCTGCTTTCATACGGCTAGTGAACCAAGCGTTAACAGCTGTATGCAAAAAATTGCAAAAGCTATCATCACCTTTTCTCATACTGCCATATGGATCCTTATTTGGCTCGTAGGACATGCGGCCCATCATGTCGGAAGTATTCATGCTGGGCTGGTACCCTGGATTCGGAGTCATGGAGTTCCTTTTCTGGAAAGTGGGGTCACTGCCATCAGGAAAGGCGTCCTGAAGTCCTACTGAGTTACTCCTGATTCAACAAAGGGAAGGAAAAGTATTTTAGCCAAAATATCCCACATCAACGCATTCCCTAACAGACCTGTGCGAGGCTGTGGTTGGACACAGCAACTGTTTTGGCCAGTAGCAGAAAAGGAAACGTGCCATACCTGATGCCTGGCAAAGGGGGCATTTGACTGTGTGGGGTTGATGCAGGAGTTGGGGGCTTCAGGTCTCCTCCTTCTGCCATAGAGCTACTGGTGGACTGAGGTGTTTGTGGACCCTGCATGGAACCTGAACCCGCTGCAGGGAGAAAAGAAACGTCAGAAGCTCCACAGTAAGTAGAATAATGTAAAGGACCTCAATACTGCTAACTCAGATACAACAGGGACCCAATAACTCCTATTACAATTCTACAACTCTCTACAGTGAATGTATTACAAAGGCCCAGGCACTTTAGAATTAACAAGATGTTTTCAATCTGCCAGAATAGTCTCTAGGCTACCCTGCCTGTATTTGATGACATCCCTTGACGTTCCCAAGTGTCATTGGAAAGGCACTATGTTATGCACACACTGATGAGACTTAGGGAGAAGCAACATGCTGAGCAGTACCTTTCAGAGGCACAGATGATGCCCTATTGTGGTCCCTCCTCTATGCAAGGTAAGGAAGGGTAATTGGACACAAGAGTTTCAGGGGGGTAGCTGTGTCAATCTGTAATCGTAGAACAAAAATGCAAGCCTAGGAGCACCTTTAAGACTAACCAAAAAAATTCCAAGGGGTATAAGTTTTAAAAGCACACTTCATCTGATCCTGATGCACCGTCTGACAAAAAGAGCGTGACTTGGCAAAGCATAAACCCTGGAAAATTTTGTCAGTCTTTAAGGCACTACTAGACTCAAATTCTGAATAGAAGGTAACACTGTGGCACCTCTCATCAGTGGGACTCTGTAGTTCCACTTTAAATACAACCTTCCCTCTCCCCTGGAAATGCACTCCCCTAATAGAGCAACTCTTTTAGACTGTGAAGTCTTTGGGAGGTCTCTGCTGAAAAGTACCACAGGCCAAGTGGAGAGTCAGTGGTTCTTGTCAGCCTCGGTGCCATCTCTCAGGTTTGCACATACCCTCCGAGTGAGAAAGAGCTAAGCTCTTAATTAAGGTTTCCATTAGTTACCAGTGTCGGCAACAGATATCCCTGTCGCGTCAGCCTTGCAAGTTGATGAGTCATTTTAGCTATTCATTAAAATCCTCTAGAGGTCACCTACAGGTCATGTTTGTTTACGCCCCACCTTCCTGGCACCCTCTCCCTCAGCTCGCTGCTCCCTCCCAGTCTGGGGACATCTCCGGAGAAGGAAGGGCAGAGGCAGGCCCAGCAGGGCGCTTCATTCATAACCCCTCCCCCACACCCTTTCCCCCATTCATTAGCCTTTCAGCTCCATTCCGTTCCCCTGGGAATCCAGCAAGCCAAAGTCTGTGCTGCATTCTAATACACTGACATCAGCAGGAAGAGGTTTTGAGACATTCCCTGCCAGCGCTGCCATTTGTTGTGCATCCCCACCCCCTGCCGGCCCTCCCCACTCACAAATTTACAAACTGCTGGAGGGGTGCCAATTCCATGCAGTGTGAATTCAAGCTTAACTGGCTGCACTTCCCAGGGCACATGTTGCAATTCATTTATAACCACGAGTGCGAAAAAGCTGGTGGGGAGAGGAAGCTCATGCCAGTAGCTGTCCAAGAGACATCAGCTAACCCACAAGCGTATATACTAGTACTATAAAGGAGAGTAAGCTGGCAGAATCGAGGCTTTGCAAATAGAGATTTTACATGCACAGCAAGATGCTTTTGGTGGCTGGCTCTACTTTGAAGCCCTTGGTCTATTCTGCGAGCAAGACTTTCCCACCATGTATTTCCTTCAGAATGTGTTCCAAGTCCAGCACACAAGCCTTACCCCATGCAAGCTATGCTCTGTACTATGCTCTGTACATAGAGAAGAAACCTGTTTCTGGCCATTTACCAGGCACAGAACCTATAAAGAGCAGCCATCTGTACCCACATATATTAGCCTATGATGTACAAAGCCTAAAACTGCCCCTTGTAGAGGAATGTTTAGCGGTCATCATTATTGTCTCTTTCGCAAAAGAGGCGAGAGATCTTGTACATTTTGATCCTTCGTTCTGAAAGCCACCACAATATATGACAGACCAAACCACTAAGCTCAAATCCTCACCGTTTCAGTCTTTCAATCATAGGCCACAAACTGTGCTACCAGGTGCAAAGGAAGCATACCACTACTCCCAAATAGTGACAAACTCTTTGAAGTCCCATCCAATGCATTCAATAAGAGTTTGTAAGCACCAATGTTCAGTCAGAAACACATCAGGATTTCAGTTGGATGTCCAACTTTTGAGGCCTCTTCCAAAAGGGCATGGACAGTGGAAGTTGGCTAACTGATGGATTCTGTCAGATGCCACCCTCCTCTCACAAGTGACCCCTGAGTGGTTTTTTTTCTCATGCCATTTTTTTTCTGCATGGTGCTGTTGCCAAAAGCAATATTTGATGCAGTCCTTCACACCATTTAGCAGTTGCCTTATCGCAAGTCTTCAATGCTTTGCCAATTCATGACTGCAACAGCAAAGACAGCCCAGTTGCTCAACTCTCTTTGCAGATCTGAAACTCAGAGTTAGGGCAGCTGGGTCAGTGAAAAACAGAGACTGACTCCTCAAGAGGAAGATACACAGGATTGCAAAAAAAGTGCGACCACCACCCAAGGGCTAGCTTTTCCTCAGGCAATACAGAAAGTAGCAGGATTTCAAAAGACTTAGGACGTTTACTGGCACAAGCATTAACGAACACTATCTGGAACTGCAAAAACTAAAGAATTGCTGCAATAAAGCATTTTTGGTCTAACAGAAGTGCCAGTTTTTCTTCAAAAAGAGCATTTAATCACAAAAACAGTTAGGGGACAATCCGCCAAAAGCACAAATGTGCTTGGAGCTTTTCCTGCATCGAGACCCAGACTGCTAAAGCACATGCATAATATATAGGAGTACTTGTCCAACAGGTGAGGACACTTTTGATTCTCCTTCCCAGAAGCACAGCTATGGTCTGCACCATCTAGGGCAGTGGTGGCGAACCTATGGCACTCCAGATGATCATGGACTACAATTTCCATCAGCCCCTGCCAGCATGGCCAATTGACCATGCTGGCAGGGGCTGATGGGAATTGTAGTCCATGATCATCTGGAGTGCCATAGGTCTGCCACCACAGATCTAGGGTAAGAGCACCCCACTAACTGCAATTAACAGTGCCCTCTTTTGATAGATACAAGGGGCACAGCAAAGCAAGTACACAGGTACCTGGGGACACCAAACAAGGAACAAGGCTTTACCTTTGCTACATATTTTGCTCATCTGCTGAACAACATACTATGATGACAACACAGGTCTGCAAAAAGGCAACACTTGCAGTACCCAGCTCCGATGTAAGGACAACACACTATGGGTCCATTCAGACATGGGGCTAGGTCACAGTTTAACTCAAAGTTGCCACAACAAGCAGAAGCTGTGTTTGCGTCATGATCCTGCCCCTTCCTCTCCCTTCTTGCACAAAGTGAAAAAAACAAACAAGCAAACCTCCCTTGCCGGTGACATCTGAATGCAGGTGCCTGGATTGGGATTCTAAAGTAGGATTGAATTCTAGCTTGGAATCCAAGGTTGTGGGGAGTCAACAACCCCCGGATCATCCAGGCACCTGCATTTGGGAATCATGGGAAACTGGGAGTTTCTTCCTCTGCTCCGGAGAAGAAGAGCAATGGGAGTCCATGCATAGAAATCAGTCATGTTTGTACTTGGGATAGCAAACTGGACTTTAACTCTGGCTTACAATGACTACTGAACGCGGTACCGCGACATAAGGAATGCCTTACAGAGGTCAAAAGCAGTTCTGTTATGTCCTGATATCGTCACAAGACACAATTTTGGTTCAAACAAAAAAGCCACATACATCGGCATCAAAGCCACCACAAATGCCATTATTCTAGACCACTACTGGCCTTAAAAAAAAAAAAAGTAGTCAGCTCAAAGGCAGATGCCAGAAACTGACCACAGAAAGAAAAACCAGCAAAATACCTTGCCATCCTGGTTCATATATAAATGCCTACTTGTCAGCTTAGCATGTTATTTTCTCTCTCTAAAAGTACTGCTTTATCAGGAGCAGGTAGAGGCTGCCTCTAGTTCTTATACATTTGTTTCCAGGACATAAAAAGGGATTACACAGGGACACTTTCGAACTATCTAAGGCTGATACAATATCCTACTTTATGGCAGACATACAGAGTTTTCTTGACCAGTGGTGGTCAATTCAAAGGGACTGCATGGTCTATTAGACACTAACATAACAGAGGGCAGGCTGACTACACACTAGGCTTCAAAAGCCAAACTCTACTCACCTGGAGATGGAGGCTGTATTTTGGGCTGTGACTTCTTTGAATCAGTAGAAAAGATGTCTGGAGGAGGGTCTTCGCCTCGCTCAATCTTGCACTCAAAGGCATAGAGACACTGGATGTACTGCTTCTTCAGAGAGCTAGCTGCACTACTAGAGGTGCCCACATTCAAATTGGTAGCCAACTCGCGCCATTTCTTGTTTTTGTTCACCTGCACAAAGCCAGAAAGGCCAGCTTTTAAATCCAAGTCACGTCTCCCTTTACCAAAAGGTGCTACAGTGAAAGCACTTCCCAACGAGGGTTTTGGTTAATGAAGGAAGCACAGAGATTTTACTCCAACAAGATAATCCTTGGAGGTTGTCCATCCAAATTCTAACCAGAGCCAACTCTACTTAGCTTCTGAGATTTGATGAGATTAGGCCAGCCTGGGGCTATCCAGGTCAGGCCCAGGCTGGATGAAGGTATAGAAATAAACGGCACAAACCACATTACAAACAGCAATGGCCCTCTTCAACTTAAGAAACTTTTAATGACCAGGAAAACATGAATTGAGGTATGGAAACATTCATCAGATTCTAGTTCAGAATCTACATGTAGTTGTGTACCCTCCTAAGAGCGTCCCAGAAAAAGGCTACTAGCCATATGAATAGATACATCCCTCATTTAAGTCTGATCACTTACTTGAGTTAGTCCTCCAATTTCTTTCACTGAGACATAGAGCCGATACAGGTCTAGCGGTTTCCGGCCCACAGCTGGAAGATTGGTCATGCCCATTGCTTTCTCTTCCGTGAAGGACAAATAGCGATCTACCCACATCTTCCTCTCTGGCTCACCACCCAGCTCGTATAGCTTAGTAATCTTCTCATTTGTGGTAGTGGAGGAGCTGGATTTCTGTAACAGAGGGAAAGGGTGCTAGATAATCACACAGCAATGAAAGTGTTCACACATAACTTCTGAATGGCCATCCTGCCAGGATCGTCTCACGAGGCAGAGAAAAAAAATTTGAGAAAATTAAAAGCTTTGATCATCCTACACTGCATTACACAGCGGCTTCGGTTCAAAGATACTGTGGAAAAATGGCAGTGACCAGAAAATGTTATATTGGGATCTATAATGCAATATGTACTTAATATAATGGTGGGCAGGTATCTTTTTATGTTGTAGTCTCAACTATTTTCTACTATTCTTTTTTTCTGATTGCTTAATATACTATGAAAAATAATTTTAAAAAGAAAACGAAGAAAAATGGGAGGACATCTTAACCTTTATGAGTACCAGTTATACCCTCATTGCAAACAGAGTTATGTTCACACTTACACCTCTCAATGTATAATCTTGGTTTAAGCAACTTTTTTGGAAATAGAAATAAAAATCTACCTCAGAAAATATGTTTGAGCTACTTAGCTTTCCAGATTGTAGCAAACTGCTGCACCCGAAGGGGGCTGAACCCTGAAAGGTAGGCATCATCACACTGCACAGGATGCTTTTGCCCTGTGCAGAGAATTCACCAATCACATGGAGTGAGGCCAACATGCCCAAGCCTGCTTTCCACCCCATGTGATCAGTTAACACAAGTTCGGAATGGGGGTATCGATAACACCTCAACTCTCACTCAGGTCCAGGTCTTCAGACCTCCTACCTTTCAAAAGAGTTGATCGACCCTTGTGATATTATCCCTCTTAGGTACCTTAGTTAATACCACCAAAGTCCATACTGAGGTATTTTCAACTATCGTTAGATGAATGACTCCAAAACTCGGCATACAGTAGGACGATTCGGCTTGCATTCGGGCCGAATTCAAGCCACATGAGTGCAAGCTGAATCCGAATCCATTTGAATGCCTGAATCCGAATTGCGATTCGGGCATTCAAATGGATTCGGGGGTGTTTAAAGGGAACCTTGCTCTCTTCAATCACCCCCCCCCCCATCCATGCGGAAGGGGGTGGATTTAAAGGGAGCTCTGGGCTCCCTTTATGTGGAAATTGTTGCTGTTTAGAATTGGCAGTCGTTCAGGCCAGGGATCTTTAAATAAGCGTTTCTCTCCCTTCAGAATGGCATGGGGGCATTTGTTCAGGTCAGGATCTTTAAAGATCCCTGGTCTGAACTAATGCCCCCATGCCATGCCAAAGGGAGAGAAACGCTTGTTGCCAAGCCCCATGCATGCCAAAAGGAGAGAAGGGAAGAGAAACACTGGTTGGTTGGTTGGATGGATGGATGGATGGATGGATGGATGGATGGATGGATGGATGGATGGATGGATGGATGGATGGATGGATGGATGGATGGATAGATAGATAGATAGATAGATAGATAGATAGATAGATAGATAGATAGATAGATAGATAGATAGATAAATAAATGCTGGCTGGAGGAAGGAAGGGAGAGAGAGAATCTGGGGACAGAAATGATGGCTGGAAGAGAGAGAATCTGGTGGAATTCTGGGGGTGCCTGTCATGGACATATTTTATAAGCTAGCAGCACCAACATTTCAGGGTATCTTCAGGAGACACTCCAAATTATACCACTGAGATGATGCCCTCATCCCTCATTGTTTCCATCGGGAGTTAATAGGAGATGGGGGCTACCCCTTTTGAGGGTCCATAACTTTGGATTCCCTGAATCAAATTTCCCCAAACCTGGGTGGTATCATCAGGAGAGTCTCCAGAAGATACCCTGAAAGTTTGGTGCCGCTAGCTTAAACTGTGTCCCCTACAGGCCAAAAAAGGAAAAAACCTTAACAATGCCAAAAAATGCTACCGAACCCGAATTTTCAGGGATTCAGCTGATTCGGCTATACCAATAATTTTACAGCCAAATCAAGCTGAATCCGAATTTTCCTGAATTTTTCAATATTGCTCAAATATACATATCTATAAAACCTGCCCTGAAACTGAAAAAAGACCACAGCAACGAAATCACTCAGAGTAATAAAGCTTCGCCCTGATGGGATAAGACAGGTCCATTTGATCCAGGGGTGTACCGCCCATGGGGACATGTCCCTAGGCACACACCATTTTGTCAGGTGAGGGGGTGCTGGGTGCTGGCCAGGTCCCTGAGCCTGGCCTCTCCCAAGGTGCAGTGACCCTGCCGGTGGCTGGTGGTTCCCTCCGTGCCAGGGTGCCGCTCACCGGCTGAGCTGTTTGCTGTGGCCACAGGCCAGCTCCCGCCCCCCCTAAGGGAGGCCGGGGAGGGCAGGAGCTGGCCTGCTGCTGCAGCATCTGCCTGGGCCACCAAGCTCCGCTTCCCAGTCTTCCCGCAGGCTTGCTTTTCAACTATTGTTAGATGAATGACTGCCGAGCCTGCCCCCCTTTCCTCTCTGCAGGCCGGCTTCTGCCCTCCTCAGGCCCTGGCGAGGATAGGAGCTGGCCTGCAGGGAGGCTGGGGGGAGCTCAGCGGTGGGTAGCCCAGGTGGGTGCTGCGGCCTGCTCTTGCAGTTCCCATCCAAGCCTCCTCTGAGCAGCCCCATCTGCCTGCTAGCTCCCACAAGTGGGGCATGGGGGGGGGCGCTCAGGGAGCCGGTCATGCCCCTGGGCACCATTTAGGACCGGCACACCACTGATTTGATCCACATCTGAAATATTCAGTCTTCCTGGTGGATTCTGCACTTTGAACAGACTCTCCTAGGTAAGGGGAAATGCCTATTTTGTTTTGAAGTCATCATCTTCTAAACAACAGCCCAGTTGCCTGAATGTGTGCTTCAAAGACAAGTGTAGTCATAACAGGCACAAGGCCTTTCCCCACATCAGTCTCCTTTTATTAATTCACAATTCTTTCGCACTTGGAGTTGCAGCAGTTTTCAGGCAGAAGGCTTCAGACATGCCAGGCAATCAAAGTCCAAGGCCAGTTTTCAGTCTAAAGGGATCACGCTTATTTGAAAGAGGGATGAAAAACAATCCCTGTCTAGCCTAGTGAAAAACTCAGGAGAGATCAATGAAACCATCTTGCTTAGCTTTGCTAGTATTTTGCTTCGAGGAAGTTTGAAGGACAGAGGGAAGAAATCTTTGAAACAGGATTTCTGTAACAGAAGGAAGGAGGTACCTTGTTGTGCAGAGCAGCAGCCCTGAATTTTAGAGATAGTATAACATTTCATTAAAATCACCCTACTGTTCTACCTTTTTGTCCCTGAAACACACACTGGAACCTTATAAGCTTTCTGACATGATGATTACATACCATCTACTGACCTACTGGACCCTGCTGACTATATTTTGAGACCAGATCCCATAAGAACGGGTTTGGATCCATGAACTCTCCATGTGTGGAATATTTGCTTTTGGAAAGACCAAGTTCATTACCATTAGGTTTCCTTTTTGAAGTAGGAGTCAGTTTCTCTCTGAGAACAATAGTCACTAAAAAAAATTACATCTCCTGCTTGAGAAAAGCAGAAGAATGTCTTAGCATGGGTTCCTCACTTCAGATTAACTGCATCATTTGCAATCAGTGCAATCTTATTTTAGAAGTCTTCTGCTGCAGGACAGTAAGGAATAGACCCTGCATGCTTCTCACGAGGAAAATGCAGGAGTCCTTGAATTGTTTTCTGCCATTAAAGTATTTAACCACATAGGACACTTTAGTCTTCAGAAGATGCAGCCCCAATTTCTACCAATTTTCCACTCTCCCACGGCAGACCCCAAGTTTGTCCTTTATACTACTGCAACGGACTCAGTGGGTTGCAGAATAGTATAGCAGGAAATCCAAGCTTTGCAAGAGAGATTCATGGATCACTGGTTACAGACCGTTTTATTTAATAAAACCTTAGCTACATTCTAGCTGCGACCGAACCCAAAGTTGTATCCAACAAGCTGTAAACACTGACAGATGAAATGGAAATAGAAATCACTGCTGCTGGTCACTGAAGTAAGACTTCTAAACTGGCACCGTAGCAGATCTTCAGGTTTTCTCCCCTAATATTCTTGGACAAGTCAAGCCAGCCAAGCAAGCGAATGAACAATTCCTGATGCTGACTTAAGCAGCTAAGTTGCTGCTATTGTCAAACACCGAGGCAATCAAATCTCCAAGAGTCGATGCTTTACAGATGTCAGAAAAAACTGAAGTAATGTGTAATTCCCTTATCAAATTAACACTCGAGAGTTGCTAACAGTCCTTGGGAAAAAATAAGTCTCTACTCAGGAACAGTGAAATGAAGCCAGAGGACTGAAAAGTTTGTCAGCCAGGTGTAGCACACCATGCACCCATACCATGGGATTCAGTACAGCAAGCTCTGTGCAGGATCAGATCATTTTGGGCTGGCAAAGGTATATTTTTAAGACTGTGCATGGGCACATGCTCCCTGCCCTATCCTAAGCAAATGCCTTGATCCAACCTTTAACAGCAGGTAAGCATTACAGTGTAATCAAAATATAAATCTACAACATTAACGCTAACCAGGAATCTCAAGCAATCAGGATAAAAAGCAATCCATGTCCATAAGAGATCCTTCACTAATCCTATGTTTGCTCTGTGATGCAACATTGTAACTCAGGATGGAATAGAATTTTGTGGCAAATAAGGAATGTCCTAAAAGGGATCGAAGGACAATCTCTTGATAAGTCATAAGAACGAGCAAGTTGCCAGTGTTTTGCCTGTATGGCATGGCATGGCATGCCAGCACAGATGCCAAAAAGATTTTTAATTTTAATTTTTTAGAAAAGGTCAGAGACTTAAGAAAGAAGCAAACCCTGCAAGTGGGGTCCTGGCTAGAGCAGGCAGGGAACAGACCTGCCTTCAACCAGATCTAGAAGCCTTTTTCATAAGCCCTGCCAGTAAGGAAGTAGTGTAAGCCTCTCATTGAGACCAATCACCACATGGAGAAAACTGAAATTCAACCCTAAAATATGCATTAAGTCCTTTGCGCTCACAACGATTTAAGATTCTGGCACTACTGTCTGTCATTCGGACGCTCCTGGGTTTAATTCTAAAGAGAAAGACTTAAGCTGACTTCCATTACTGCAAAGGCAGTAAGTTAGAGGTAACATGTACTTCACTTTTCCATACGTAAGAATCTGAAATGAATGCTTAAGACACTTCATTGTTGTAGAGTTCAGCTATGCTCTGAGGTTGCTCAAACAAGCAAGCCATCTGGGAACTGTGCAAAATTGCCAGAACAGCTCTTCAAAAGGCCGTTTCAATGGGGAAGGAAGAGTAGAGAGAAAGAAAGAAGGGGGAAATACTCACTTATTGCATAACCCAACCACATAAACAGATAATATGTTGACAAACGGGAAGTCCCAACCAACAGGCTAGGCGCCTGGCCGCACCAGCCTGCTGCTCCCAAGGAGGCTTCCCAGGAGGTATGAAATGCAAAAAAGCTCCCCCCGCCCCCGGAAGACCCCATTGGACTTAAGTCCGAAACCCCGGCTGCTGGCACAATGGGATCAATGGCCAGGAGGAAGATGACTAATGCCGACTCCTCCCCCGCCACACCCCCAGACCACAACCACTATGCAAGCAGCGGAGGGGGTGTAAAGATGCTGGCACCGCATCCCACTGCCAGGGAAGGCTGCAGGGACCCCCAGCCAGTAGATTCACCCCTCTGCCAGGGCAAGTGCCCCAAGCCGGCAAATCCACTGACATAGCCCAGTGTCACTCCCACCGGTGGATTTACCCCCTCTCCTTTGGAGGGCTCTGTAAGGCTAACAATAATAATACTTGATCATCAATATATTGTCGAAGGCATGAGAATTGCTTCCCCCCATTTTTTTCCTTTTACCTTTGACTTGGATTCAGATTTTGGTGTCCCATCTGATTTATTGTTCATTTTGGCTGCAGGTGTGAGCTTGACATCCCCAAGTCCCATCATCTCAGGACTCGCAGCCATCCCTTGAAGAATCAAAATTATAGTCATCATTAGCATGTTTACCAATGCACTGTTATACAAACCAAGCCTCTTGGTGGAGGGCTGGCTGGACTTACCTGCAGAATTGTTGGCCATGTTTCCACCCATTGAATAAGGTGGGCCCTGCGGATTGAGCATGCCAGCCATACTGTTGATTCCTTGGCCATATGGAGGTCCAGTGCCCATCATTCCACCTTGGCTTATATTGGGGTAACCAGATGGCCTAAGAACAACAAGATATATTAGCAATATAAAAAAATGCAGCTCTGTATACTGCTGTTGTTGTGAGTCTGGACAACTGCTAAAGCAACTCTGGGGCTTTTTCCACCTGGATACACATTTTTTTCTGGTTATAACTCTCTGCAGATACTGCTTAAGATTGGAGGTCTTAAGCTAATATTAAGCTATTAGATTAATATTAAGCTAATAGCTTAATATTATTATTAAGCTCCAAAGCTAATATTACTTATTGTACTTCTGACCTTGTGTCCTATTACATGGGAGTTGGGAAAAGTCAGACCTATTGCAGAAAGCCACAACTTCTCCACACTTATCAGAACTCAAACCTCAACAGTCCCCTACAATCTGTCTCACCCAAAAATCAAAGTAACATTTTAACTTCAGTCGCCACATGCTGGATCATCTTTGTTATATAATGCATTCTAAAACAAAGACAGTCCAGCATGTGGCGAATGAAGCTACAATTTTATTTTGATCTTTTGGCAAGACAGAGTGTAGCCTCTCTCTCTTTTTCTGCAAGTCTCCTTATTCTGTGTAAACAGCTTGTTCAGTATTATGCATTTATTAATTAAACCATTTATAACCTTGCCTTTGTAGGTCAAGGCAGCTTACAATTCCAAATTTTAAAAACATATGAAGTACAATAAAAATGGCAGTAACTCATCCAATGCCTGTAGCCCACATCCTATTAACAGTCCTAGCAAATAAAATGACTGTATTGCACTCCCTAAAAACTGTAAGATGGCACTCTCCGAACCTCCAAACAGCCCATTCCACAGGGTTGGATCTACAATCTTAAAGCACAGGCTCTGGTAGATGCCAGATAGGCCACCTTAAATGGAGGAAATAGCCTATAAGGGGGAAAGCTAAAATAATAATTGGCACATGGAGATATATGGACAAGATTTTTTTTTTTACAATCTGGGGGCCCTAGGTCATGAAGAGCTTTAATAGTTACAACCTTCGTGTGAACTTAGAAACAAACTGGCAACCACCTGTTTAAAAACAGGTGAGATGTCTTCTCATCAGCTACCCCTTGACAGCAGTAGTAGTAGGGCTGTTACATTCTGAGCCACTGCAGTCTTCAAGATCAGTCTGACACAGTGTGGGTTAAATAGTCCAGAATAAACTGTATTAGTCGGTACTACTGAAAACAGACCTCCCTTCTCACTTTGCAGGAGACAACCAAAGCAGTGTTTATTTCATTGCCTCTTCCAGATAAAAGTTGGGTTGGAATAGAGAGACTGATCTCTCAAAAAAAAAATTACGAGGGCAGAGAGTAGACAACAACATCCAACAAACCTCTTCTAATAAATGAACCAAAAGCTCTCCAAATGGCAGGTGCTAAGAATTATTAAGAAAGATACCCTGAGAAGTCAACTGACAGGAGGGCCAACACTTCCTCCATTTGCCTTGTTGCACACTACCTAGGACTGCTGTTTGCAACTGCACTTGCCCTCATGACAATGGGAAGTGCTGAAGGCTCGCCAGCCACAACATCTGAAACATTTTGACACGTTTGGATCTTAAAGGCCTTCTTTCTATTCTCTTTTTCGTACCCTAGACGATAATGAGGCCTACTAACCCTTGCATGTTTTCCTTGTTTTGAATAGGGAGGGCTGGCAAAGTTTTATTCAGAACTTTGGGAAGTTTGGTATGACATACTTCAAGAACCACAACAGGCAAGTTCTGTTTCAGTCGGGAAAAAACTGATAATGTAGAAACTATATACCAAACAAGCCCCCCAGTTGCTTACCTATTCTGGATTGAGTTGGTGGCAGCAGCATGCATAGCAGCGGCAGCAGCTTGTTGTGCTTTCGGGTTCATGCCACCTGGAGGAGGACACATTCCAGTCCCTACCTGGGGAGGCATATTTGCCATGTTGGGTCCATAGGGCCTGTTCCCCATAGCAGCGTGGCTTATTCTTCCTGGAGGAAGCCCAGGATAGGGAGGGACACCAGTCTGACCATGGATCTGGCTTCCTGCTCCCATTGGGTTTAGGCTTCCCCCCATTCCTGGGTTGGGATAATTTGCATTGGGCATAGCATTGTAGTTTGGCTGCCTGGGATAGCCACCTACGGGGAAAAAGTGGCAAGGTATTAGCAAGACAGAAAGATGTTATGCTTTAAAAGTTCAGCCTTTGTGTTAAGAAACACAGATAAGGAAGAACATCTGATTGCCCCTTGGCATAAAAGTCATAACATTAATATCTATGTATTGTCGAAGGCTTTCACGGCCGGAATCACTGGGGTGCTGTGTGGTTTCCAGGCTGTATGGCCGTGTTCTAGCAGCATTCTCTCCTGACGTTTTGCCTGCATCTGTGGCTGGATCCTTTGAAGATGCCAGCCACAAATGCAGGCGAAACGTCAGGAGAGAATGCTGCTAGAACATGGCCATACAGCCCGGAAACCACACAGCACCCCATTAATATCTATGCTAGCCCATTCTCACTTCAACTTGGATATGGGATATCTTGCCACAAAACAGTACCAAATATTATGCTGCATCATCTCATTATGACTGAGCAGACTATTACTGTTCTCAGAAACTGTTCTGACTCACAAAGCTTTACCAGTATGGAAGACCATAGCCAATAACTGAAGTTCTTACCACAGTGGCTAGGTAAGCGAGGTAAGAGATCAAACCTCAAAACTACTGATCACAAAAGGCATACAACACTCTGCAGGGCACAGAAACCGCCACTTAACTGTCTCTGGTTCCTAAATTTTCAAAAAGAGCTTCCTCAAAACAATTTAAAAGCTTGGTCATATATTTTATTTTGAATTAAGCCCAGGTTCATCAGTTCTCAGGTTCAGAAAATGTGTATGCCTTGCCTCCTTCCCTTTGTTCAAACCTCACATATGGGCAAAAATAGGAAAGCGTACAACTTCCAGATCAGGAAACAAACTTTTCACATTCCTGGGCATGCAGATGCTTTCTCCCCAACTACTGGGCAAGATATGCTTGCTCACACAAGTTAATAACAGAAGATTAATACCCTCACCTTGTGGCCCGTATTGACCTCCCTGAGGTCCATAACTGCCCATGGAATTTTGTTGATAAGGCGCCATCCCGGCATGCATTTGTCCTCCAGAAGACTGACGTGGCGATAAGGCGGACCCAGGCTGAGGGGAATTATACGGGGGCATCTGTGGATTCCTCTGTATGTAACCTAAGAATCATCATTTCAAACGGGACTGTTATAAAAGTCGTACAGAAGTGAGCTCCGTATTTAAAAACCAAATGTACATACATACACACAGAGCACTCCAAAAGCATTAATTTCTATACAAACTTCTCACTGATGTTCTCATTAAAAACTTTCAACACGACTGCTTTAATGACAATTCTAATATGGTCATTTTCTTCTCACATTAAAAAAACCACACAGACTGTATTTTCACTGCTGCTGTAAGAATTATTTTATGCTCAGCACCATATGCCAGCATCCAGTGAACCCAGGGGCAAGAAAAAAATACTGAATAGCGCCCTCTCAATAACCTTCCCATGCTCAGAAAGAAAACGAGATTCTTCCATATTGTTCAAAGGAAGTTTTAAAGGAACTCTCTGAAATTTAGTGCTCAACATAAAGGTGCGCCCTCTGATACATTTCATGCACTCTATCCATATAAAACCCTTTGCCTAATACCCAATTGGCAAGCAACAGCAACAGCTTGGGCTCGACTTCCAGATTTTGCTCTGGTGCTAAAACAGTAAAAGGTAACTTCCGAGTTCCCGACTTCCCTCTTAGCAGCTGTCTGAGAGAGTTCACTTTACACAAACAAGTATCTTCTAGAAGACAACTACAATCTGTTATGTAGTTTAACTTGGATAAAGGTGGAAGATGTTCCCACGTAATAGTTCTTTCACCCCCTCCCTCCACCCAGAACATAAGAAATGTGTGTTTTCAAAGAGCAGATTTGGTATTAAGGATGGCCCTAATTTCCTATTTGGTGTTTTACACACATATCAATTGTTTTATATGGAACAGAGCTCTACAAGTCCAATGCCCAACTTTCATTTTAAAATATATATATATATTTAAGAAGTCATACCAAATGGCATAACCTTCATGGCACACACACCTCTATCTGGGGCTATGGTTGACTGGTTCATGGAAGGATGTAAGATGCTATCCGACTGGCCGCTGGGTGGTCGAGAGGGCATCTGGGTGCCTGCATCACAAGAAAGAAACAAGTCTGCTATAAGAACACACTTTCCACATAAATAGTTCTATACCCCACTATCACCTCTGTGCTAGAAAAGCTCAAAGGGAAGACTCTGCAGGAAAATTATATAAGGCAAACACTCTAATTTGGATTTATAGTCTGCTTTACCCTAAGGCTGAGGACAAGGAACAAGGTTCTCCTGGAGGTCGAGGTCATCTTGCAAGGGTGCTTCCTCACCCCTCTTCCAGAGAGGCAGGAAAAGGTTTTGTGTCACTTCCTGTTTGGTGACCGGACTCCATTTCTCCAGTATTTTTCCTGCCTCTTAGGGAAAGCATGTTTTTTTTGGGACTCCTTACTTTTCTTCTAATTTTTTAAATCTCTTTGGAGTTACAGATTTTGTTTGTCTCTCCCCGTTTGTCTCACTGCCTGTCTGTGCGTAGCAGAGAGGCAGAGTAGGGGAAGGAATTCAGCTTCTAGCCTACCAAGAAAAGGCCTCTTCACAGTGAGTATCCAATGGTCCATTTTACAGGCCTGAATAGCATACTGCAGAGATAACTTGTTACCGTTCCCCTTTACAAAAGCAAATCACAGGGTGACAAGGGTGAAAGGCACTGGGCAGTATCTTATCACCTGTGTGAGGGCATACAATTTTTCCATGTTTTGCTGGAACACTTGAGACTGTCAGAGTGGCATAGTGATTAGAGTTGGACTAGGAGACCCAGATTCAAATCCCCATTATGCCATAGAAACTTGCTGGGTGGCCTGCTACACATTTTCAGCTTAACCTACTCCACAAGGATGTTATGAGAATAAAATGGGAGAAGCGAATCATGTAAGCTGCTGTCTCTCGACACTCCTGCATCCCCTAACCTACCCAGTTGTTCCTCCATGTGTTAGAAAAAGCCACAGCAAAGGAGAGAAGCACGGAAGGATTAACTGAACCTTACACACACACAGTGGTAAGATGCTACCAACTAACATGTCCAAGACCACCCAAGAAGTAAAAAGAGGGTTTGAAACCCTCTGAATGACGCACCGTCCCATTATTCCCAACTCCCTGAGAGAAGTTTCAAGTAAGGACAGCAAAAGCCACATAAGAGATCTTTTAAAAGAACTTTTAACCTGGCACTGCAGCAGGAGAGAGTGGGCCAGAACGTGACTGCGCGACACTAGCAGGAGATCCAACAGGCGATGGCGAAGGTCCTCTGATGCCTGGCAAATGAGGAGAGGTATGCGGAGAGAAAGGAGACTGAGCTGGGTTGCTCTGCTCTCCCTGACTACTGGAAATCCCTGATGTGCTGACGCCAGGACTCAGTGCTCCTTCTGTACCCATGGGCAGATCATCTATCGAGCCAGAGAGATCCTACAGAACACACAGAGCAGGAGGAGAAGGTAAAAAGGAGATCACTATTCAAGTGTACTCACTGAGTTTAACATATTCTCATTTTTAAAAAAACAATGTTGCACTTACCTGTAACTGTTGTTCCTCGAGTGGTCTTCTGTGCAGGCGCGGGACTGTGCAGGCATGCTGCGGAGAAGGACTTTCTAAAGCTTTCTAGAAGATACATTGTAGAAGGAGTGCTCCCCATCACATGTTCCCCTGTCTCACACTGGTGGTTTCTGCCCAAATGAACATGTGATGGAGGCAGGGAGACAGCTTATCCCTCAGTTCTCCCTTTGCTGCCATGGAGAGGCCATGAGGTGTGAAGCAAGTTAGCCGGTAGCAGGGAAAGGAGGGAGGGGTGCAGACCTGCACAGAAGGCCACTCGATGAACAATAGTTACAGGTAAATGCAACACTGTTTTCATCATCATCATCATGGTCTCTGTGCAGTCCCGCATGGCAGATTAGCAAGCTCACTTAACAAGAGGTGGGCAACAGCTGATTAGAAAAAGAGTGACTGAAGTACAGCTTTTCTCCCAGCTGTCTCATTCCTGAAATCCACATCAATGGAATAGTGTTTGACAAAGGTTGAGGGGGTGGCCCAGGTTGCGGCTCTGCAGATGTCCTTGCGGAACACCTTCAGAAGGAATGCTGTGGAAGATGCCTTGGGCGAGTGAGCGTTCAGAAGAGCCAGGCATTCTGCCTGTGCCTCAGTTTATGCCAGTCTTATAGCTGAGACCATTCCATCTGGATAACGTCTGGGAAGATGGTGCCTTTCCCTTTTTGGGACAACTGCAGCAAATTAACAAACTGTGTTTCTTCCTAAAGTGATTTGTACAATTCAAATAAAAAAGAAGAGCTCTTCAAATGTCTAGTGAATGGAATGTTTGTTCTGCCAATGAAGTCAAGGATGGGAAGAACACTGGTAGAGTGATGTCTTGGACTAGGTGTAAGTGGAAGACTACCACACTGGGGTGTAAGACTTGTCTGCATGAAACTTAAAGAAAGGAAGGTCAGAGATCAAGGCTCGTATCCCCCCCACCCTGCAGCCTGATATAAAAGCTACCAAAAAGCCAGTCTTGAATGACAATAAAGACACTTCAGAAATGGTCATAGGTTCAAAAGGTTTCTACATAAGTCCTGTCAACACTAATGATAAACTCCACTGGGGTACAGGAGGCGTTACTGGTGAGTACAGATTGAGGAGCCTCTTCAGAAACTTCTTTGATTGGGATGTCAAGAACACAGATAAAACCACTTATACTATTATGACATGCAGAGACTGCAGCTAGGTGAACCCTGAAGGATGAGATTGCCAGACCAATGTTTTTGAGTGACAAAAGGTAGTCAAAATCTGAAATAAGGGACATAACTCTGGATCGAAGCCATTCTGAATTGCCCAATTAGAAAACTTCCTCCACTTAGCAACATAAGATTTTTGTGATGCCAGTTTGCGAGACACAATCAAAACCTTTGATACTCTGTTCTAACTTGTGAACCTCTCTAATGGCGCCTTTACTCTGAAGCTCTGAGGCTTCCTGACATAACAAAAGTGTAGAGGGTGACAAAGCATCCAGTAAATATGTGAAACAATTTAAAGTGTAAATAATATTCAACATTTATTATACTCAATACCCATTGATCCTGGGTAATAATGGTGCAAGCATGGCTAAAACAAGTCAATCTGTTTAAAAAACTGACGTCCAAATCTAGTCCCCGTTGTTGATCACAGGGTGATTGTGATGGCAACTTTCCTCTATGCCTATTGATACACTTTCCCTGTTGTTGGTTATAAACAGACCTCAATTGCTGATGATGATAATGTGCATTCTGGTACACAGACACCTGGTGCTTATGCAATATGCCCTATAAGTGTCCCAGTAAATATCTTCATTTAAAAGGAGCAGTCAAAGCTGGGATAATATCCAACGATTTAGCTGTGATTTTTGTTTTTACAGATTCTGTCTGCTCACTGAAAATATCTTTTCCCCTAAAATGAGAGATCTTCCAACTTGGTTCTAGTATCTGGAATAAGGGCAGAAGATCTAAGCCAGGAATGTCTTCTCAAGACAATACTAGAACCCATAGACCTACTGCAGCAGTCAGTACTACGACTAGCAGCATTAAGTTGCTATTTTCCTCACTTTTGGCTCTCAGTGAGGATAACCTTGGCTAGAGGCTGCTTTTCCTCTGGAAGGCTGTTTGTGTACTGTGCAGTCTTGTTCCAGAGGAACACTTGATAATGTCCCATTATTGCAGTGAATTTGGACACTTTTAGGGCCAAAGTTCTTGATGAATAGATCTTTCTGCCTATCATGCCCAATTTTCATCCTTCTTTGTCCATGGCGGAAGAATGTATGCTCCCTTTGTGTCTGAACGGGAAGGCCTCAGAGGCAAGTGAGTTTGCCTGTGGATGATGAAACAAGTATTCACAGACACCATCTTTGATCTTGTGGAGATGTTCAATATTCTGATCTGATGCTTGTATTGGAGGCTTGGCCCATGTTGTTTGAACAATGTTACACATGTCCTGAATTAGGGTCAGGTTACTGGACCTCTATCTGGAACACAAAGGATATCCATTATAGGATCAGCAAGTTTGGTGTCAGCAATATTCCTGGTTCAATGCCTTTGCCATCCTTGTAATTTGCTCTGAATGCAATTACAAATGCAAATTTCAAAGGGGAAATTGTTGCCACATTCCCTACTACATCTTCTGGGGGTGGAAGTGAAGTGGTCTCAGATACACTTTCAGATTCCTGTTCAAAAGTATCTTCCAACTCTGACAGATGATCAGTGTGTTGGGATGATGTTGTTTGTGTCTTTGACTGCTGCTTACAGCGTTTTGTTGAAGTCTGTGGGACATATGGGACAAACCACAGTAGGATATCCCCTCATCTCCATTGCATGGGAACATTTGTGGGGCTTGGACCCAGAACCACTGCAGAAGGTAGCCTGTAAAAAATACACCTGACAACTTTTCTTGTGACTCTGATGTATGCCTGGATGGCGCTGAAGGCATTGAAACCCCCAAAATTTCATTGTCTGAAGAGTGTGTCAATCTTGAGCGCCTCCCAATGACTGAAAGTATTCTACAGTAAGGGGGACAATCTAGGTGCCCTACTAGTAAACATGACTCTAAGGGAAGAGAGGCCATCCAGCTTTGAGGTGACAAAAACTGGCATGATGTATAAAATGCTTGCTGATTTCTGAGTGGAGATCTTTCTTGACAGCTAGGTGATGAACGAGATTAACCTCTTTTATGGTGCAGAGATAGAGATGTGTAGATCCTAACAGCTGACAGTCATTTTGGAAGCAACAGGGTCTGTTGGTGTCGATATAATGGAGACTGCTGTCCTTGAGGGGAAAGTCTCTTTTGGTATCGAATCAATGGAGACCCTCAGTATTGAGGCAATGAAGAGAAGGAGTCTGTTGACATTAAGGCGATTGACTCCTTTGGCACCAAGGGGATGGAAGATAGATCTCCAAGGAGAAGCTGAAGACGTATGTTTTACCTTTTTATTTGCCTTCTTAGACAGGGACTCAGATGCATCAAAACTGTAGTTTTGGCGGTGAGGGCAGAGAAAACTGATGGGAGTTTTTCCCTCCCTGTTTCTCAGTTGGCTTTCGTGCCTTTGGTTGAGAGTTTGTAGCCTTTAAGGCATTTTCCCACAGAGCCACCTTTAAACACACAGCCCTCTCATTCCAGGCTTTTGGCATCAGTGATTCACAGGCACTACATGCTCCCAAGTTATGTGTATCTTCCCCAAGCGAAACAGACATGAGTCATGACCATCATTCTGCATCATCTTTGTACCACATTCGGCACATTTTTAAAAACAAAACCATGTTTAGCGGACACACACCAAAAAACTCCAATGCCTGAGGTAAAAAACTAAGAAAGCTTCGGAAAATGTTCCTCTCCTCACAGCAGCAAAGAGAGAATTGAAGGATGCGTACTTTCCCCACTCCATCACACTCCTTTGGATGGGAAACATGCAAGGTGTGTGTGTGTGTGGGGGGGACTTATTCATAAATCTTCTAGAAAGCTTTGAAACGTACTTCTTTGCAGCAAGTCTGTGCAGAGACCATGATGATAAATATTTATTTACTTACTTCAATATTTGAGAGAAGGCGGATTTCAGATGTTTTGGTGTTAATGTATTTTTTGCCAGTATGCATGAATATGCAACTGCTTAAGTCCAACTGTTTACATTTGGTAGGCTGAAAATTTTTATTCATTGTTCCTCAAGGATTTTGCAAGTAGCAGTCACTAGAATAGCCACAGCAAACTGCCAGGTACAAGTCACCACTATTTTTTCCCCTGGTCATGTTTACAAGAACTCTAAATATTCCAGTCATCTTTGAAACTTTTATGGAGGACACAGTTAGCTGGCAAGAAACACTGCACCAAATAACCTGGTGGTCCAATTCCCATGATCAATTTTTAATAACAAATAAAAAAAATTAAAATCCTAAAAGAACATTATCTATAGTGACTTGCACCTAGAAATATTCTTCTTATAACCAGAAGTAACAAAAAAAAATTAAAGTCCTAGATTAACTGCAACTCAGTCTTGTAATTAGGGACTAAGAAACTGCTTAAGATAAACTCAAGGAACCCCTCAAGGTTTAAAACAGCCTTACTTTAGCAAAATTTACTCTACACCACAGAGCAAACAAATCTATTTCTTCGTTCTCATCTTTGTGAATTTGGCTGATCTTTTTAGTCAATCACTTCTGTCTTTTTTTTTTCCAGTGAAAGAGCTCAGATACTTTCACTGGAAAAAAATGATTACACACCGATTTTTACCGTGTCAACATGACATCCCATCCCCCAGTTCTTATACTAAGTTCTTTCATGAGTGCCCCTCTATTACACAAAACCAGTATTACTCCCTAAGATGAAAGCCATGCTTCCAATTTCCTCTTGATCCTGCTGGAGCCATTTTGTAAAGCATGCAAAGGTGACTCCATTTGCTTTTCCATTCTATACAGTGTCTCTGCCGTGATGGGCCAACCAGAATGGCACACCATGTTCCAAATAGGCTTCAATGCAACCAGTTCAAAAAATACCACCACAGCACAATGCATTTACAATAACCGAGGCTGCCCTGCCAGAACACTGCAGCAAAGAGGACAAGTTCACAAAACATCATGCAGCCAGAGAAAGCTTCTCGTATATACCCTAACTCTATTATACATAATTTGTTAGAAGATCCTGTTTTGCTGATGCTTTAGCAGATGGAGCCTGGCTAGAGGACAACTGAAAAGCACTTAGATGTTACATGGAAGTCATCAACTGCAAAGGAACATAACATAATATTGTCCATTCATTCCAAAATACAAAAGCAAATATCGTCACTGATCATACACAGTAGTAAGAAAATTGATCTTGTTAGTGGTGAAATTTTAAAAACGCTTTTTTGGGACGAAGCTCTGTTGAACAGACCAACGATTCTGGGTAGATCTGCTTAGGATTTTATAAATTTCCCAAACCCTACATCATCAGTTGTCACCAAGAAACGCTCTCCAGTGCAACTCACTTAGGAAATAATGGGTGCAATACAGATCGCTGTTGTCGCTGAAAGTTGGTTGTAGGCTGACCACTTCCTTCAAGGATATCAACGTTAGTTTCCCCAAAGAAAACATTTGCAATGAAAGATGCTTTTGAAAATCCTATAAACAGAACTATTACAAGATCCTATGATCTTTTTGAGGAGAACATGTGTGTTAGAAAACAATATTCTCAGTGTAAACTAACTATAAACCCTCTTTCACTAAAAACTAGGCCTGAGGCAATGTCCAGCATAGCTCTCACTGCTCTGTAACACTGACATCCAGGAATATTTGCCTGAATGAATCTATTTGACACTTTACTGTATTTCTCCATAGTATAAGCCTCATGGAAAAGGCCCATTGGGCACTTACTGTGAAGTGTCCTTATCAGGGGGACATCTTGCTGAGTGACTCCCACCATCTAATCAGGGAAGCAGGAAATGATTTTCTTGCTTCTTTCTCCCTGCGGGAGTCATCCTTGCCTCCGTTTCTGATCCTACTTTCTGTGACTCCGTAAGCAGTTCAATTAACTCTGTAACTACATCAATATCAATAACTTTTAATAACTGTAAAATTAGGTCTTGTAACTATAATCAGGGCAGTCATGAAAAGGAAGAATGAAAGATAACGAGAACGGTTACAGATCATAAGTATGATGATGACAATAGGAGGGTCAAGATGTCCCCCTATCCCAGTGGTGGCGAACCTTTGGCACTCCAGATGTTATGGACTACAATCCCATCAGCCCCTGCCAGCATGGCCAACTGACCATGCTGGAAGGGGCTGATGGGAATTGTAGTCCATAACATCTGGAGTGCCAAAGGTTCGCCACCACGGCCCTATCCTCTGATGAGAAGGACCCTTCATGGTATGTGCCCAATGGGCTGTTCTCATCTGAGGCAGAGGACATCTTCTCAGCGAGTTGGATGCAGGAGAGTCGGTGACAGAGACCTCCCCCCCTCCCCCACAGCAAAGAAGGCAAGGCTCACCACAGCGGCAAGGACAGGTACAAGCTGGTGGTAGGACTATGTTACTACATCGGATAGCCAGGAGCCGAATGGCAGAGAATTGGTGGCAGAGGTTTCCCCACAGTGGCAGACTAAGACTACTAATAAGAGCAGACATGGATCCTGCTGATGTGACTTATGCTGCCAGTGGGCAAGAACTGGATTTGAGCCTTTGCACTGATTACCATCGTGACTCCCAGCAGACCAGCAGCAATGGACTAAACAATGGGGGTTGGTGGCAGAAACCCCCAGTAAACTGGTCGAGGGAAACATTGGCCTTATTCGTTTCTGGGCTTTTGCACCATTGCTCTTTTTGCCGTTGCTTAACGTAGTTAGTTAGGAGTGTGGGCTATTAGGAGCAGTTTGCTCCTTTTGTATTTTGTTAGCTAGTTAGTTTTCCCCTATAAATGTATACGGTTAGGGAATGTAGTTAGCTTTTTCCTCTTAGTTGTCAGGAATGTAAGTCAGACGGACGTAGACACCCCTTTGGAGTAACTAGGTAGTGCGATCAGGTTGTTTTGTGCAGCAGTTATAGTTTACTGTAGACTAGTCTTAGTATTTATTAAGGCTGTAGCTTTTGTTTTATTGCTAATGTTATAGAGTTACGTATTACTGTTAATGTTATGGAGTTATGTATTGATAATGTTAATGTTATGTAGTATGTATTGATACGCTGGAAACGTATGTTGTGAATGTACTGATATATTGCTATTTGGTATTGTTTATGTATTGATATTTTGATATGCTGATGACTGCAAATTCTTATGTATTGTTATTACTATACTGTTAATATATTGTTTTGATGTTAATGTATCTAATAGTCTGGATTTAGTATGATGTATGTTGATGTGTATTAACGTAGTGCTGCTGTTATTGCTATTAATACATTGTCAGGTTTGTAGTCGCCATCTGAAATTTGACTTTATTTCAGTTTTATGTATTTATTAGTTATAATGTATTTTATTTACTTATGTTGTTAGCCGCCTTGAGCCCTTTGGGGATAGGGTGGGGTACAAATTAAAACTGAAATGAAATCTTGCTGGGACCTCCCCGGTCAGTATCCTTAAGAGGGTGGGTCACTGTCTCAAGTCTCCAGTAATGCCTGGAAAACCCTTCTGCCAAATGCAGAATCTCAGGGCTGGTAGGTATGAATCGTATAGAATCGTGTCAATGAGGAAATGGGAGGACCAAGTGGCAGCTTTGAACACTTCTTCAACTGAAGTCTGTCTTTTAAAGGTTTCATTAGCAGCTGTACCTCTGAGAGAGTGTGCCGTGATCCTTTGAGGGGTTCTTTCCCCATAGATGTGTAGGCCTCTGCTATGCAGGCTATTATTGTTTTGCCAATGGTAGGTTTGGATATTTTTGGACCCAGATTGGGAGGTGACACAGACATGAAGATCACTTCTGACTTCCTTATGGTTTCAATTCTACTGATGAAACATATTTGACAAGGAAATATATATGCTCCTGCAGGACTGGTGTAGTGGAAACACTCGCTTATTTAATTTTACCTCTGTTATTGAGATCCTTCGGCCAGCTTGGACACCCTGATGATTTGGGGGTAAACTATTTGCTTGCTGATAAGGATGACACAGTTTTGAACTGTGCTTATAAAATGCGGCAGGTTTTGATTGACAAATCTACTAGCAAAAGGGTATAACCTGTCATGATTTAGTTGATGCTGACTGCAAACCTACAGGGGAAGCCACAGGGGTGGAGAGCTTAAGAAACAGCTCTGTGAAGTCTGATCATTTAAAATATTATCTCCTAAGACTAATGGATGAAAGAAGGGAGGGCAAAACAATGTGCTGATGAAATCTCTCATTTTAAACGGTTTGGGCCACTTTTTTGCAACCTGAATGAACTTTACCATCAGGACTGCAGAGTCACCTGAGGTTTTATGGAGCGTAAGCGACAGATGCCTTCTGGGCCATTCTGGAGGGCACAAAAATGGCACAAGAAGTCGAATTTTTTTTAAAAAAACAACAAATTAAAGTGTTTCGGCCTTATGGCTAAGATCAAGTGTAATAAAAAGTGTATGTTGCACTGGAAGTGCCTGCAGGATTAAAAACAAACTGCCAAAGGATCAAACCAACAGGGCAGTTTAAGGGTCTCTTTCTTCCTTTTCAAACAGAGAAAAAACCTGAACTTTACAACTTCAGCCAAACAGAGCTCCCTCTTCCCTCAGAGCAGCCAATCATGGCATAAGAAGACAGGAGGTGCAAATCAACAGCAGTAACTCTGCCAGCATGAACACAGCATCTTGGGCTAGAGAATTTCCTCACGCGTTTCCAATGTGTTCTTATGCATTTTATTGCTCATCTGCCATGCAGATTAAAAAAAAATGGAGGAATTCCAAGTATTTCACACAGAAATCTCACACTCCAGGCTGGCTGCAACCCCAAAGCCTTCATTTCTTCACTTGAAATACTGCCCAGTGTTATTTTGGGATGTGACCTGATAGCGGAAGCCCACAGGGACTCCGAAACTATAACTGTTCCAGCTGCGATTGGTTGCCCAATCCAGCCTTGTGCCAGCAAGAGTTTGTTCATGCTGCTGGTGAAAAGGGAATCGGCTGCTAACACCACCTTTTCACACCACAACAAAACCATGCTTGAAATCAAACAGCTTCCAAAAGGGAGGGGGAAACAAGGCTGCCTCCGAGACAAAACTGGAAATCAAAATGTAAGCACAGGAAAAGGAAGCTGAAGTCATTTGTATTCGAATACACTACCAAACACACACACACACACCACACACCCGGTTTTTTAATAAATGTAACCAAAATCTTTCAGACCACAGCGTCTATTCTACATTAAAAGTTATCACATTCAGTTAAAATTATTAGATGAATGCAATGTTTTAGAACTTAAGGCTGTGTCGTAGCCCAAGCTTGCTCTCGTATTAGGGAGACCACAATGAACCCAGATGCAAAACTGGGGGGAGAGGGGTGTTGTGCCTCTATCTTTGGGTTCACAATGACTAATTCTTATATTAGAAAGAGGTGAGTGCACAAAGGGCCTCCAGATAGTCCACCAGAATTGACTTCAAATGGGCACCAAAGTTGGCATTTTAAATGCCAGTTAAGATTGGAAGAGGCAGAAGAGGCATTTATCCATTTTTATCTCTTTATTTATTAACAGCCTTGTTAGCTACTGCTTGCAAAAGTGTGGATTCCAGGTGGGGGCTCAGTTTGCTCCAGAATTTCTCACCATCCACAGCCCAGCTCTGCTTCCTCTGCTGTAAATGGCGAGACTGCTTTGGGCTAACCACGGGTGGGGGAACGCATCATTGCTGGCAGTACCACGAGACCATTGCAATAACAACAGGTCTCTTGGTGAAGGCTCACTGGAATGGGGGGGGGGGGTTCCCATCTGGTGCCGCCAGAGGGAGCCTAATGCAGGTAGGGCAAACCAACAGTGCTGTCTCCAAGGCGCAGAGGCGTGCTCCAGGTCTAGAAAGCATGACTCAGAACCCAGCTGAAGCGCAACAGATCCTGCCAGTCAAGCCATAATACCATGTGGCTCCCATAGCTCAGTTAACAGCTGCACCTGCAACCAGGAGCTGCAAGTCTGGGGAACCTTGGTATCATCACTGCCTTTGACAGCGTGGGGAGTTCTGGATAGGGCAGAAGCTGCTGGAGGCTGATGACAGTTCCTCACCTTGGAGCTGTAGAGCCATGTTCAACAGCTGCACAATGATCATCCTCTGAGTGATCTTCTTTTTTTGAAAACAGAGAACAATTTCCAAACTAGATCATGCAAATACACCTAAGAAATTCAACTTGGCACCTATGTTCAAGGAGACATGCAAACTTAGAAATTAACAGTGACTCAGTCCATCAGCTCTCCATTGATGCAATCCTGAACAGAGCTACACACTTCCTATGAATACCTGATTGGGACTGTGTTGTGTGTAGTGGTGGACTCTAATCTGCAGAATAGAGTTTGATTCCCCATCCTCTACATGAGAGGCAGGCGCTTATGTGTTGAACTGGATTTGTTTTCCCACTCCTACACATGAAGCCTGCTGGGTGACCTTGGGACTAATCATGGTTCTCTCAGAACTCTCTTGGCCCAACCTACCTTTCAAGGTATCTGTTGTGGGGAGAATAAGGGAAGGAGTATGTAAGCCACTTTGAGACTCCTTACAGGAGAGAAAGGAGGGATATAATTCCAAACTCTATTCTTCTTCTTCCAGTATTTTCCTCCTCTGTGCTCCAACCTGTACCTCTGCAGCTCCCACCACAAAAGCCCCCAGTCCCCACTACGCTCTCCACCTCTTTGCAAACAATCTTTGGAGTTTGTTGTTTATTATTTTAACATACAGCACTGACAACCTCAGCTTCCAAGTGTGCCTCTGCCAACTCCACTCTCAGCAAGAACCAAGCATAAACAGAGCTGTACTTTTAGATTCCTTCTTTAAAATGAACTCACAGCTTCTTCGTTAAGTTAAAAAAAAACGGCCCCTAGGATCTTTACAGAGTTAAGACTGCACAGATGACACTCTCTTGTAGTGGCAATTTCTCCACCACTGTACACACATGCACTTATCGTTTTCTTTTTAAATGTGTGCAAACAACAGAAGGATCTCAAGTAAAGATTCTGCATCTAGGTCTCTCCACTGACAGAGAAAAACTCTGCTTCTCTCTCCCTTCCAACGGGAGTTTAAGCCTCTCCACAGTATATCTGTGCTTCAGGACTGTAAACCTGGAACAGACAGAGGGTTTACTTGCTGGAAAAGAAAGCTAAAACTTCTTCCAGTCAGTTTAGACAAAACTGGCAGAAACTGCTTGCTGTATCTGCAGTGCAGGGAAGACGGGCTTGGGAAGGAGGCTCTGGAGGAGGAGGAGCCTGGCTTGTGTCACATGAGGAATTTAACTCTAATTGCAAAAAAACCCCATCTCAGCAAGTTAATGGGGGAGGGGGAGAGAGAAAGGGGCTCTCTTCCACTGTCGTGGTGAAACCGAATACAGAAAGAGGGAAGAGCTGCTGGTTTTACCACACTCCTTCAACTAGAAACCTTGGGGGGAAAAAACAACAGAGAGGGGGAAAGCAAGCTCTGGGTACTGCAGCAGCCATTGATTTCTCAACAGAGGTCGATACTCCACTCCCACAGAACTGCTCAGTAGGCACGTTAATCACATCCCCGGCTTCTGTTCAACGTCGGTCCACCTTTCCTTTCCCCACCCCCCTTCCAGTTCCTTTTAAAGAAATGCCTGATGGAAAAGAAAAAACCCCTCAAAGAACCAATGGTGAAAAGAAGGCAGTTGTGCTGTGTGTCTTCCTTGTATTCCTTTTAAAGGGGGGATGCAAAAAGCTTGGAGTTGGGAGAAGCAAGGAGGGGAAAAAAGAACCATGATTCATGTCCTCATCAAAATGTCGCTGAGAGAAAAAGCCACACAAGGCAAGAGAGCTAGCATTCTCCTCCTCCTCCTCCTCCATGGGGAAAGCTGGATATGGATCTTTCCTGCAAGCAACCACCCTCCAAACGCTACTTGCTGGTTAACCCTTCAAGGGGACTCTGCATTTTAAACTGCAAAATGTCAGTAACTGGAGAGACCTGAACAGAACGTAGCAATTCTAAGGACTGGACTGTTCTACCAACAGCACCACTTAAGCAAGCTGGCCGGCCTTCTGTGACCTACCGACAAAGCCTCAAGTCCGAGTCACTCCTGCCTTGCCGCTGGGCTGGGAGAAGCACTGCCACCACCAATCAGAGAAGGAAGAAAGGAGGCCTGCCTCAATCTGGGCAAACCACCTCAACTTCTGGCTGCCCCATACCAAGATGAACAGGAAGCATCTATGAAGGGCATATGAAAAGGAACATAGCTAGCCCCATTGCACTGAGTTTCTCTGCCCCTCCCCCCGCTACCAAACACCAGCATGTTTGGGGCTGGGAAAGGACACATGGCATCTACCTGGCAGCCTTTACCTGCACTGCCTACTTCCTGTCAGCCACGTGCCAAAATAACCAGGAAACCTTCCAACAAAGGGACAACTGAGGCACAGTTCCCTACTGCCATGTATGCATCATCTCCTCCCCCTCCCCCACACCCTCCCCCAGGCGCCACTGTTTCACATGCAGGGATGTTCACTGCACATTTGACGTTGGTCAATATTAACACATCTGTGTAGTAACCCAAAGGCACCTGTAGTAACCCAAAGGCACCTGTGAGCTCCCAAAGGCACCTGGTGGGCCACTGCGAGTAGCAGAGAGCTGGACTAGATGGACTTTGGTCTGATCCAGCTGGCTTGTTCTTATGTTCTTATGTTCTTAACTGCATTCTAGAGTATCCCGTTCTTGTCTCCATCTTCCGCACTTCCAATCACACAGAGAAAGCAGCACATTCAGATCCCCTCACTCACCTCATTCTACCCCAATCCATTCAACACCACAGACTACACTCTGGATCTCATATCAGTGTGGTTTGTCACTGCCCCAATGCATGCTAAATGTGAGGGAGGCCATGTTTTGAGTTGCAAGGAACTTAGGAGGAATTCAGGGCAAGAAGTAGCATAACTCGGGAACAATTAAAAGGAAAGCTATTAAATAAATGATCTTCTGCCCGATTTTTTTTGCTGCAACTTTTCTATTTTAAAAATGCAATTCTCACTAGCATGGTCAAAGCAATGGTGTTTTTTTTTCAAAGTTGCTTAAACAAAGCAACGGGATGCCAGACTAGTGCCTCCATCTTCCTTTCATGAACTGCAAAATATACTGTCTATAACAGATAAGACATTGACAGTCTGCATTTGCTGCGCAATATAATGAAAATACTGACTGTGGACAGTAGGTAGATGTGTGGAGGCAGAATGTGGCACAGGATTTAGCCCTTTGGGTTGAAGGACTAAACCACAATTGTACATTTCCCTCCCAAGGCAATGCTACAGTTGTTCCCCAAATTCAGCAATATGCAACACACAGCCCCATCTTTAGAATCCAGGATCACTATGAAAGAATTTTCAGGGGAACAAAAGTGGTAATGCCTACTCCAACACTTCATGGGAGAACAGCGGAGGATTCAATGACTCTGCCCTACTCAGTAGACAGTAGTACCTCCTAGAAACACAAAACATGACAAGTGCGCACTGATCTCAATGGGAGGTGAAGTTGAGACAGTTCCAACCCCCAAATTTTCCACCATGCATTTAAGAACTATACAGAGTACATTAATCCCTCCTGTGAGTATTTGCTATACATATTTATTCACTCAATTGGTTCTAACGCCCCACCCCTCCCTCCCTATGCATGCTTGTAGTGGTTTCCAACATGACTCCTCAAATACAGTGAATAAAATAATCATACAGAACAGCAGATTGTATGGGAATCAATCTTAAACTTCTTAAACTTAAATCTTAAACTTCAAAAAAGAAAAGAGACAGGGAAGCTAATGAAGAATGGATACCGTTGCTGTTCTCGCTGTATGTCTGGTGGGACAGCTCTGTCTTACAGACCCTGTAGAACTGTGTAAGATCCAACAGGATTTGGCCTCATTGGAGAGAGCATTGCCTCAGGTAAGGGTCAGAGCAAACCAGGTTCTGAGTCAAGCTTCATATTCTTTAGGACAGGGACCACCAGAAAATTATTTGCCAAGAAAATTGTTTCCAGCATTTTGCACCAGCTGGAACTCTCTTTGGGGGAGTACTGGATGAGGAAGTCTCACAGATATGACAGTCCCAGACCATTATGGGCTTTGAAGGTTGCCACCATAAACATGAACCTGATTTGGTACTCCACCCTAGCCAATGCTGTTTATGGTGCCCAAGATGGATGTGGGCTCTCTGTGGCATCCCAATTAGGACCTAGGCAGCTGCATTTTGCACCAGCTGGAAGTTTCTGCAACACTTTCAAGGGCAGTTCTCATAAGAGTGAGTTACAGAGGCCTAGCCTTGAGGTGACTGTTGTGTGCATCACTGTGGCTAGGTCAGCGTGGGACAGGTAGGGTGCCAGTTATCTGACCTGGCATAGATTTAAAAAGCAGTTTAGCCATGTTTGCGATTTGGGCCTTCATCGAAACAGAGGCATCCAGTATCAAGCTCAGACTACTGTTGGAGAGCTTAGGCGTCATTTGCAGTCCATCAAGAGCCAGGAATTGGCATCCCAACCCTGCCCCTCCCTAGCCCAACCACAGGACGGCCAACTTACTGGATTTAATTTCAACTGGCTCTGTTTCCTCCATCTCACCACAGACTCCAAACAACAGGCCAACATATCTTGGGTAGCACAATAGATACAGCTGAATATCATCAGAATACTGGTGACAGCCCTGTCCAAATCTCTGGACCAACTGTACAAGAGTGCATATAGATGTTAATTAACATTGGACAAAGGATTCCTCCCTGAGGCACTCCACACACCAATTAATGGCATGCTGACGTTCCCTCCCCCAATGCTACTCTCTGTCCCCAACTCTTGAGAAAAGAGACCAGCTATTGTAAGGCTGCCCCCCATATACAAGTGGTGGCAAGAAGGTGAGCCAAAAGCTCCTGATCGACTGTCAAATGCTACTGTGAGATCAAGAAATAACAGTAGTGCTGACCTGTCTTGATCCAGTTACCTCTATAGATCATCCATGAATGCAACCAAAGTTGTCTCCATTTTGTGCTCAGGTCAGAAACCAGATCGGAATGGGTCCAACACCAACTTGTCCTCCGGGAATACCTGAAGCTGCTCAGCCACTGCTCTCTCAACTACCTTATCCAGAAATGGCAAATGAAGAACTGGGTGGTAGTTGGCTAAATCCACAGGTCCAACGATGTTTCTTTTTCAAGAGCGAACATACCACAACCTCTTTCATACCTCTGCCCAAAAGACCCCTGAACTCAGGGACAGATTGTAATGCTTGAACATGGCCAGGATGCCTCCAGTTTATGAACTGTATCAATATTGGCAGGAAGGTCCTAGCTTGCAAATACCTCACAGTAAAATGGCCATATTCCTACAATTTGTTGATCCATTTGTGAGGGTAATCAACCCTGAACAATTGTGCCGGGCGAGAACTTTGAGGATGCAATGATGGCCGAATAGAAATCCTTTTTAACGGCCTTCATCGCCACCTCATAAGATCTCATAAATGTCTTATAAAACGTTAGGACAATCCTGATCCTTCTCTCTGTATGATAGTGGCAGACTTTCTCCTGGAAATTACTAAATGCCAGTAGATTTCCCACCACTTAACATTTATTTCCTGTACTGTATGTTTTTTTAATCAGTTTTTTACTATTGTTGTACTGTTGTCTATGTCAATAAAGGCTTGCTTGCTTATAAAATGTTCTTGTCCCACCATCACAAGATTTCTGCCAAGATCACTGTAGTCATCTCAGTTCCCACTTCTTCCTCCATAGCTCCGGGGTATACCAGGGAGCTAGTTTGGAACGAGGACGTTGGGGTGCAATCTCAATGATGGTGTCAGCAAGGCTGATTGTTCTATCAGCTCACCTAACAAGTCGCTGTGAGACACTGGATCCTGCAGAGCATTCTGAAAACCTATTGGATTCATAAGTCTCCATGAGCAAGCATAAACCCTATACATGTGATACAGTGATTACACAAAGCTTTTGCGCTCTTTTGACCCCAATTTGTTTTCCAATCTAGCTCATCACTAAGAGAACAGTTAATGGACCCTCCATCTTAGGCCAAGAAGAAAAGTGGGGTATACTGCCACAGTGTGGCAAGATATTGCCACATTAAAATTGCAATTTTAGCGTGCAGCTAACAGAGAAATGTTCTAGTGCAACTGCATTATTAAAATCATTACTTTGCCAGGACACAGATATTAGGGACTCGATACACTTGGGGGGGAGGGAATCCAGGTGGTCGATTAAGAGACATGGATCTTACTGAAATCTTAAATTTGCTGCAGGATATAGCAGGTACCACTGTCTCTTGTTCTTCAAGCCTTGCTGGTTGTTGGCATTAACTGGCCTAGATTTTAAGTGCAATTTCTTCTTATCCAGCAGAAGAACTGACCCTTCAATAGTTCTTATAAAGAACTCTTATCAAACTTTGGAGAAGACTGTTTGAACACAAATCGTAGAAAAGTCATGCCAAACCTGTTCTAATACATCAGAGTGTAACTGAGTGCCAACTATGTGGCTGTGATAAAACCACACATCATATCCTTCTGCCCCAGTCAACTGTCATTCAGGGGAAATGTTAAATAATAAAAAGATTTGCTTCAGTCAAACTTATTTATTAAATATGAAGAATTCTTGGTGGCCTGCTAGTGCAGAGACAGTTGAACCATTTTTTTACCATTATCAATTTAAGTTTTTCTGTAAGGAGCAATGCCATCTTCACTGAAACTGGCAGCTGCACATCTCTTAATACAGAAAAATCCCCAGCAGATTTATCCAACAGAAACCGTTTTAGACCTTTCTTAACTTTTGGTATCTGGGCAAAGGTGAGGCAGCTCCAAGGATCCTCAGAAGAAACGCATTTTCTCAACTCAATCGAGGTTCAGGGCGAGGAATCTGAATACAGCTGGTCTTGGAGACTCGAGGAGATGATTTTCAAATGAAGCGGTCCAGCTAGTTCTGGAAATGTCTGTGGTGCAGATTCTCTAATCAAACAGCTTCGAAGTAATGGGGAAATCTGAAGGCACTGCTCTTTGGTAATTCCATTTCTGTTTACACAACCTTGCCAATCAGCAGTAACAGACAACTGCTGTATCCTGTAGGATAACTTCCATTATAAAAAGCAGCTATCTTGTGCCCAATATTTCTTAACATTCAAATGCTGATCCTGTGGGAAATGATCCACTTATTTAGGAATACAGCATCAATAGGCTAATGACAACCAACTCCACAGTTCACTTACAGTAGCTTCTACAAGAAGTTACTGGTTCTTTTTATCAAGGACCCAAAATATATTAGGGAATAAAGGAGTGCTAACAAGACAAAACTGACAAGATTCAACTGCTCCGTTTGGAATATTAGCAAACATCATGGTCATGTAGCAGGTTACATTCCCACTAGAAAACAGAATGGATGAAGACTCTGGTTCCTCATTGATCTTGCTTTGCTTCTTGGTTCACAGGAGGCAGTGGAGACCTAGAAGTACACCCTCTTTTATGGTTGCACAGGGCCCTCTGCTTAGATGAGGATCTTGCTACTATTATGTACTTACAGGATTGAATCCAGGCTAAAGATCCATCAGCAGAATAAAACTTTCTTGCCTCTTCTCTCTCCTCTCCCCCCTGCCCAATGATTTCTAAGAAATGTTGCCTCTGGACAATAGGGGACCTTGAAGAACAAAAGTGAGAAAGGAGCTCTTCAGCAGGAAGGAGGCCTGCAGGAAACTATCAATTTAGTCTGGATTCAACCTGTAACTTCTGAAGCAGATGACTAACACGTTTTACATTAGGCTATCCTTAAAGGTAGCTTGGAAGCTTCTCCTAGCGCAGAATGCTACAGGTAAGTCATGTAGCTAGGAATATAGACAGATCATCATATCAAGAGGGATGCAATGCACTAGTCGACCAGCTTTTAAGCCCAGCAGCTATTCAAGTACATAGGGCAAAGGCCATTAACAGTCTTAAATTGCCATCTTGTCCACTATGTACCTCCCTATCAATAACATCTACACAGACCAGGTTTCATTCCTCACTTTTTACACTGGACAGAATTGAGAACACGAGGCCATCTCTGGCAGGTGGCCCCACATCTGTGCAACTCTCCTTTTCTACATCTGTGCAACTTTCCTTTTATCAAAGGTAAATCTCTTTTTAACTGAGTTGGTTGGGTTTCATAGAGTTAACATGTTTTGTGGGTTTTTTTTACAATGATGTACTTTAGAGTTGCCAATCTCCAGGTGTGGGCCAGAGAATTTCAACTGATCTTCCAATTAGAGAGATTAGTTCCCTCCTGGAGAAAAATGGCAGATCTGGAGGGCAATTCTATGAGTTCCCTCCGCTTCTCAAACTCCATTCCCCTGACACTTTGCCCACCAAATTCGTATGAATTTGCAAACTAAAAATTGGCAACTCTCATGCACACCCATTTTAAGCATGTGTATTTTGTAGTAGTGTTTGGATTTCAACTACTTTGCTGGAAAGACAACACGTTTTGTAAATCAATAATGGGTGGAGACTCCGCCGGAGAGTGAGGAGTTCATCTTTTTTTAAAAAGTGGCAACTGGCTGAAAGTTATCTTAGAACCTTTGCTTCCAAAACCTCTTTATGGTTTTATCCTATTTTCCAGTAAATTATTTTTAGGAAATGCAAATGCCATAGGGCTGACCAGATCTCCCAAAGTCACAGATCTGAAAATCTTGCATATACACTGTTCATCTCAATGGGACAGGCTAGTTCAAAAGCAGAAGCTATATACCCAAGACAGTTTTAATGTAACTATAGTAACCAGCCTATTGCCTACATGGAGACCTGCCAAGCTAATTATTAGTCACAGAGGTCAGTAGTGGCTGGACAAATCATTTAACAAAGAGGTCATCTGCTTATTTCCAGCCCCTTCTTCCACCTAAAGAGCCACTCTTCAACACAAGTGGTTTCAAAACTTGGTTAAGCAGAATGATCACATTCAAACCACTTTTTATTATTTTACCTGTTTTGGGGGTATCCTCTGTTCTGGATATATTTCCTCTGAATGAGGAAACAAAACCAGGAAATTCCATCAGTGCTGATGGACATGTTTTTGCAGAAGATTTTTTAAAATCTACAAAAAATTACTTTGAATGATTTTTAGCAAAGGAACAGGCATTTCTAAGTCTGAACTCTGCCCAAACAATATCCTTGCTCCTTCAGGGCATGGCTTTCTGACAATGACCTGCATTCCACAGGAATAGGTTTCAGACACAGGGTACATCTTTGACTACAAGTGCCCCATGCTGCACTTTGGGGTTAGTCACCACGTGTGTTCCTTCCCCTTCCTATTTTTTTCCTACCAACTTTTCCTACTTTGAGTTCATAGAGCTTCTGAGGAATGGAAGGTGCCTTCAAGAAATCGAATGGGACTTACCCCTATTTAGAAGGGTGGAAACTCAGAGAACAGCATCCGTCCAAGATCTAGATCAACTTAGAGAACTTACCAGAAAGCAAACTGATTTAGGTGGTGGATCAAACAGCTCTGGAACTCTTGAAGAAAATGGCACTGTTAGTCCAGTCATCAGCAACTTTTAAGTATAAAACTGAACCTATTTTCCCTGTTTTTCAGAGGATACATTTAACCATAGAGATGTGCCACTCTACCTCCCCAGGTGATAGTCAATGGCAGTTTTCAACTGAATACTGGAAGTTCAGGTTTTGTGCAGTGCTGGTCATTTCATAAGTAGTAGTGAAGGTTTTCCCAGGCCCCATCCCACCTGTTCAGCCAGCCTCTAACTACGAGCTATTAACCGATAAGGAAGTTTCTTTCTGTCTCTGGCACAAAGTCCTGTGCACTCAAAGGGATGATAATTATTAGAACCTGGGTCAAGTCAGTGTCTTTTTTAATTATAACCCTACTGTCAGTTACCCCTTGATACCTGAAGCTACAGAGCAAGTATTGAACTTAAAAATTGCTTTTAAAATATAGCTGATGTAGGTCTCATTGAATTTTTTGAGAGCAATATAGGACGGAGGCCTCTCAGGGCCATCTGCAGCTTGCTGCACCTTTGAAAGGGGACTACCAGTTATGTAGTACGTTTCATTGAGGCCTTGGGGATCCATGAAATTTTAAAAATTAAACTGGGATGCCCCATGTTACTAAACCATCACTGTCAAATTTTGCTATTTAAAGTGTCTCATAAGTAATCTGAGGTTCTTCAGCATCCATTACTACTAACTAACCTTCTCATGGTTCCCTAGAAAAGAGAAATATGGCCACCATTATTTCCCAGCCCCCACAATGCACAGTTCTGGGGATGGAATGTGTTTTAGGGCACACTGTCATGTAATATCACAGAAAAGTCCAAGTAAAATAAGAATGCACCACAAAAAAGCTACTCTGCTGCAGCATGTAAAAAAACTCTGTGGCAAAATGCAAAAGGCAAATCAATGTAGAAAATGGTTCAATGCGCACTAATATTTTTACTGACTCAGAAAACTGAACAGGATACACTGCTAATTTATCACAAGGCTCCATACCAACCCACGCCCGTGATGTGGCTCAAAGTGCATGAGATGGTTAACAAAGTTAACTGCTCACATATTGCAAAACATCTATGGTTGTGTTGTGTGTGCACACAGCAGAAGGAAAACAAGCAAGACCATTTATTTAAAGACTTAAGGGCTGGGTCTCAATCGAATGTAGTATGTATCCTCCAGAAAATATCTAGGACTGCTGCTATATGACTGGGCAGGGAAGTACCACCCCATCATATACCCCCTCCCATGGGGGATATTTAACAGGAACTGCAATTTGTGCATGTGCAGTGGCTCTCAAAGGGCAGTACCAACATCACTGAAATTAAACTTGCCCCCCTCTCTTCTTACTAAGGATCCATATAAAACGGAAGATTTCACAGAATATCTTTCCTAAACTCAAAGCCTTGTGCATCCGAATGTTACTTAATAGTGCCACCAGACAAATGCTACTTGGATATGAGACCAACACTGGCTCTGCACACACAAGGCCCCCACACAGGATCTACCCCTCAATTGTGAGGTGCCCAGACAGACCAAATTGTAGTTAATCGACATGCGGGTTTTCTGTATGAGATGGACAGCAGTCTCATGAATATTCATAATCTGAAAAAAAAGACAACTATAGCTGTGAGCAAACTTACAGAACTAAGATCAGCACAGACCATTCAGGAGGTCTCAGTGGATTACCAGGGTAGATCTCAATGATTTACTTTCCAATTCAAACCACAAAAATGAATCCCGGGTCTCAAAAATCTGATTCCACACATGCCATGTACTTTAACAAGGGTAATCTTTAGCTAATTGCGTTCATTGGAGGGCATCAAACAGTAGGTCATGGATTTAGTTTTAAATTAAGCTCCCCCCCCCCCTTCGAATCTTAAATTCAGATAAAACTTGACTCTGACACAAAAAACCTCAATACAGCAGGCACTTTAACCATTTTAAATTACTTCATTTTTTTCAGTGCAGAAAAATGAGAGATTTGTATTCAAGATGCTTTTCGCAGCATATTCCATTCCCCAAGTTCGGCTACTCTTATGCTCCTCAATCCACAGACATAAAGCACTGACTTGACTTATTTATATAGGCCAACCAACAAATGCCATTTTGGCTCTGGCAATTCAGTTGGTTACACACGATTAAGAAATTACCATGTCTGGGAATCCAAGATCAGATCTGGGAATCCTCTGGCAATTTCCTCATTAAATACTGGCCTGCCTCACTCACTGGAGCTGGGCTCAAGACAGAACAAGAGACAAAACAACAGCACCATTTGGAGAACACGTGCCTCTTGTTTAATCTGCTCCTTTCCAAGTCGCAGCTGTCTTCATGTTGCAGTTAATTTTCTAACTGAAATTGTTCCTAAGAAAACAAAAGCTCCCATCAGGGGAATCTGTAACATATACAGGCAGGAAGCAGTGCTGAGCCACCAATGACTAGAATAGAAACAGGAAATGGGCCCTGGATCGAGCATAGAGCGATCTGCTGCAAACACAGCCTCCCTGCACGAAGCAGAGGGACAGCAAACTGCATCAGCGGCTCAGAGAAGCATGATTTATAAGGCGGGCGCTGATTGGCTGCCCCTTTGGAGAGAATTGAGCACACGGCATTCTCCGCTGCTCGGAACAGCCATGACTGACACAGCAATGGGGGGTGGGGAATTTCCTTCTGAGTACCAGGTTAGACTTGCTGTATTTCAGAACTAGGAGATAGGGGAGTGCCACATGGTCAAATAGCAGACTGTACCAAAAAGAAGAAGAAGAAGAGTTTAGATTTATATCCCCCCTTTCTCTCCTGCAGGAGGCTCAAAGGGGCTTACAATCTCCTTGCCCTTTCCCCCTAGCAGATCATAACTAGAAATCTCAGCACCAGAGCAACTCAGAAGCTGGCTAGTGTTATTCAACTCGTTCCAATGTAAAAGGCAGTTTTAAAAATATTCAGAAAGGATTTGGGCTCCAGAGAAACAAAAAATGAAAAAAAATGGACAGCCACGTGCACAGCAAAAATAAAAATGTGTGTCCTCTCATACAAATGAGTGGACTCATTCAACATACAGGCTTTATGGGAGCCTTCCTGCCAGAACAATTTGGGACGCAGTGATCCTTCAAATGCCATATGGATCTCTGGCACAGTCCAGTCTGACAATTTACAGCAATGCTTAGACAAGTTATAATTAGTAGGCAAATTTTCCTTTCCCATGAATTTACAAATTGGTAGGATCACTTCCATGCCATGAATAGAACGCAGAAAGACTAAGGGAACCCAAATACAGCAGGAAACTCCATAAAAAGGGACAAAATACATCAGCTTAGAACAATCTGATCAAATGTTGTTAACCCAATTCTACCTCTTCATATTATTGTATGTATCTGGTTTTAAACCGTGTGGTCCTACAATAAAAGCCAAAAACACCATCTACGTAATACCTCTATTAGGACCAAGTCAAATGACACAAACTTATGCAGGCTTTCAAGATCATCATGCCAGATGTTGCCAAATAAGTTTTGTGATTTTCCATCTTTTAAAACATCTGGCCTAATGAGTTCTGGGGAACCCGAAAGCTTAAAAACTATAACATGTCATTAGGCTGGTCCTAACAAAGGTATTACATGGATGTCGTTCTTGTATATTCAAGAAAGACCCATTACAGGAGTTCGGATGCATGCCAGTCCTCCACCTCTTTGTTTTTCAACTTCTGAAGATTTTTATAGCTTATCTTCTTGCGGGTTTTCTTCTTCCCTGCCCACCTCAAAGAATTTCTGCTCAAGGCGGGTACTTTGAACATCCTACGTGTTTCAGAGCATGAAATCTCTTTACATGCCTTTCCCCAATCAGCCTTTAAGAAAACCCTGGCCCACAGCAAGTATTTTTGAGCTGAATAGTATAAAAAATGGAATGCTTTGGGGACGAACCGATTTTCCCTGAGTCTTTAAGCAATGACTACAGTTTGTCACCATTAAATATTTAGTACCAATCCGCTGGGGTGACGGTCTGTGGACAGGAACTTTAATGGAGTCAATGTTCACTCAGGCATGGCAGTCTGTGGGTGCCAAGTATAGTCAAGTCTGGGTGCACTGTTTATCTCTTTGCTTGGACCTGTAACACTGTTAATAGAAATAACTTGTGAAATCGCAGGTGGTGAACCACTAATATGTATGGCTAAGCCTGTTCAGTATCGGTATGACTGTGTTCCTGCATAAAGGGGAAGATAAGTAGCCCTGACCCCAACCTCGTGGAATGCTCTGTCCAGTGAGACCAGGGGCCTGATGCAATTCCATTGGGGATGTAAGACAGAGAGGTTCCACTAGTCATATGGCTGAGGCAACTATGGTTGTGTATCATCTAAAAATGCCTCTCTCACCCTTACCCCTCCTTCTTGTGGTTCTGTTCTCCATTTGGTTGGGATGTTACTTAGTTATGAATTTTTAGTATAGTTAAGATTAGACGTTTTAGCCACCATCTGTGTTTTTAAATGCTATTTAATGTATGTTTTTATTATTGTTACATGTTGGAAGAGGCATACAAGCCAAATAAATAAGCAGCCTGCTTGCTCCCCACACAAATGCATGGAAGGTGTGGAATGTAGTATTGGGCGAAAGAATCAGTTTGAGACCTTACAGTTCCACTTAATTAGTTTAAACATGTTGCCTTTATGGCAAGAGAGACAAACTTGAAAGCACTGTTTAATTTCAAACAATCTGATGACCCCAATGGCCTTGGACAATATAAATTATACTAATACCACCCTATAATTCCACCCTCATGCTGAAGCCGCTGCAGACAAAAATTCTGCCACAGCCAGCATTATACCAAAATCAGTGCCAGCTAGAAAATGCCCAGGAACTAGAAGCACCACAAACAATCAGTGGCTGAATCCAGATCTCTCTTTCAAAGGGGTCCCCAGCATATTATGAAAGAAGACATGGGCCAACATTTCAATTATACCAGATCCACAAGGATACCGTCTGTCAAAATAAGCTATTCACTGGAATCTACCTAGCAAAACAGCGGAGGCAGATGTATTTAACCTAGCCAAAAGAAAAGCCCTCTGATTTTTAGAAATGGTTAATTGAAAAAAGTAAGATGCAAGTGTAGAAGGTAGCACAATAACAAATAATAATAATAATGTACAGACCACGCCATAAACCCTAGCAAGGAACCCAAAACCACCTAAGCGATGCATTGAAACATTTGACCAATGAGAACAAAAGTACCTGAGAACTTCCGTGCCCTGATATTTTCCTTCCCTGTGTCTAACAGAAGCAGAATTATACAAGCAAGCAACATTATGCAAATATGCTAGCTTCTTAGTTTCTACAGGCCACAAACCTGTGTATTGGCAATGTTTAAAAGAAAACAATGTGGCGAGTAAAGAAATTACTCTGATGTCTTGGCAGGATACACAGCAAGTCTAATTGGCTGGTTACAGCACCCAATAAGCAAGATGGCTACTCAAAATCTTCACAAGTAGCCTTTGCAATCTTGAGGTGCAGGATTCCAGGGTGTAGGCTGCACAACATATTCCACAAGAGATAAGCTAAGATACTGACTAGAAATTACCACATCCCTCTCATGAATGGGGAGCAGACGCATACCACCTAGAACTATGGTTGGGGCCACAATGTGGTATGAAACAGAGATAGGGAACAAACTCTTCAAACAGCGACATGCCATTCTTTCATAAAAGCAGGTTCTACACTGAGGTTGTTATAATATATCATTTCACTAATCGATGATGTCCAATATCTCTAGAGAGTTGACAGTTAGCTCACAGTACAAAGGCAGCATGGGCCTGTGGGCTGGAGAAGGTGTAAGCAATACCGAACATGGTCCTGTGTAGGAACTGGAGCTTTGCTGCTAAGGGAAGTGTCTGGACAGGACGTTGAGATCAGTAGAGGGGTTGCAGAGCTGTTGGGTGCTCAAATGAGTGAATGGTCCGCATTCCTACAATTGAAGTTATTTTACCATTGTCATCATATTGGTGCATGAGCAATGGCTGAATACAAGACAAGTAGCTTATGTTGGCACAATGGTAGCCATATAAAAACTGATCAAGTGGACAGGGTTTTCTTAAGGGCACATTTAGATCTCAGTTAAGTGATGACTCCAGCACACTAAAAGAACACCCTAGCTATTCCATTGGCAAATGATCTCACAAAGTGTTGTGTATCTCTCAGCAATGTTGTGGATTTCAGCTGTCAGAACAGTGTTTAGTTTCCAGGTTGGAAATCTATGACACCCCAGTTTGTCGCTTAAGGCTGTTCCTTTAAGAAACCTGATCAAGTGAGGGTGCTAACAGGTTGGCCACCCATCACACAATGGAACAACTTTGGATATGGTGGCAAGTTGTCTATGCAGACAACCTTAAGCTGGCCTGGATTCTGTCCTGCAAGAAACACAGAATGTTAACCACTTCCAGATTCAAGGGGTTTACCAATTTTCTCTGGTACCACTGGATGAATACCTTCCAGGTAACATTATAAATTGTATTTGTTGACTGTTTCCTGGATGCTAAGATCATTTCAGCAACCACTTTAGAGTACCCCTATCCTGGAGAAAATGTTCCTTTCAATCTGCATGTGACAAGCTGCCACTATTCCAGTCTGGATGGGCCCTGCTGCATAAGATCAGGACAGCCTGGCAGCTTGAGAGGCGGTCCTGTTGCCATCTCCTGTAGCATGGAGAACCAGGGTCTCCTGAGCCAAAAGGGAACAACTATCACTATGTCCACTTGCTGCTCTCTGACCTTTACAGGAGCTTTGGAAGAAATGGAATAGGATAAAAGGCATACAATAGCCACTTGGGCCAATTTGTCATCAGAGCATCTGTGGCCTCTACCACTAGGTGGAAGAACCAGGAGAAAATCACGGTGACTGGTGGTTGGAGTGGGATGCGAAAAGGTCCACTGAGGGAAATCCCAACTGTCTGCAGTTCAGCTGGAACACCTCTTTATTTAGGCTCCACTCTCCATCTTGCAGTCGGTCATCAACTGAGCCAGCTGGCCTAGGTGTTCGATATTCCACCAACGTGCTCTGCTCTGCTGGATAACAGGTGCTTCTCCACCCAGATGAGCAGTTTGGGCCCCTGATAAGCAAATCATCCAAGTAGAGATGGATGTGAATTCCCTTATACCTGAGGATGGTGATGATGCTGATAAAGAGTTTGGGGAAAACCCTTGAGGCTGTGCAAACGCGAATGGCAGGGCCCGGAAATGATAATTGTTTTCTGCTATGTAAAACCTAAGGAACCTTCTGTGGCCTTGGAACATCAGGACATGTAGACACGCCTCGGTGAGATCTACTGAGGGGTCATGTACTCTCCTGGGAGCAGATATCTCAGGTCCAGTATTGCCCGCCAGTCCCTATTGCGTTTGGGAATGGTAAAGACCAGGGAGCATACCCCTTGGCTTAGTTGTTAAACAGGCACTGGCTCTATTATATAGATGGAGATTATATGTTCTACAATCTGAGACATTCTCCTATGTTAGGAACTGTTGGATGAAAGGGGACATTTTAACATGCATCTGATGGGGTGAGGTTGAACTCTGTCATGTAACCTCTTGTCACAATGTCCAGTACCCATGAGCCTACACTGGACTGGCACCAAGTCCCCTTGAACAGCATCAGTCTTCCCCTCACTGGTACCAGGAAGAGGTCATGCCTTATTGTATTTTCGTTTGCAATCAGCTGGGTCGACTTTAGGTGATAACTTCCAGTTGAATGAGCCTTTCTTGCAGGACTGACATGGGGCATTCCAGTTCAGCTTTCTGAAGTCCTGTCAGAAGCAGGGCAGCATGTGTTGTGTGTGAAAGGAATGTCCAAGGACTGGATGCCTATCATCCAGTGCTGTGGGAATCACTTTGGTCTTGCTGTTCATTTCTACCAAATGCAGTTCAGAGCCTCAGTGAAGAACTTATCTCCTTGAAAGGGGAGGCTGTTACAAAAGTTTTTGATTGGAAGTCCGCAGGCCATACTCAGGACCAGTGAAAGTTGCCTGGTAGCAGCTGCTGAGGTCATAGCCCTCACCAAGAACATGATGGCATCTAAAGTGGTGTCCACTGAAAAGGAGACCGCCTTAAGGATCCCGGAAACCCCTTTATGTAAGCATGTTGTTGTTGTTATTTATTAGATTTAGTAGACTGCCCTGCCCCTGGAGGGCTCAGGGCAGTGTACAATAAAACCAACAACAAACAATGGTACAACATAATAAAAACCCAGCGACCACCTCCAAACAATGCTGTAGAGCTGCTGGGGCAGTGGCTGCCCCCCCACCCCATCAACAGAATGAGCTGAGTGTCATCTGCATATTGATGACAAATCAGCCCAAAACTGCACCAGCTGAGCAAGGGGCTGCAAATAGATGCTAAATAACAGCTGGAACAGCAAGGCAATTAAGCAGGCACCTCTGGGAATCCTGATCCCCACGCAACACTTGCTGACTCCTGTCCCAGAGAAACGAGGCAATCCACTGAAGGACAGTGCCCCATACCCTGAAGACAGCCAGGCGGTGGGTCAAAAGGTTGTGGTTGACCACATCAAACGCTACGGTAAGGTCTAGTAATACCAGCAGCACTGATCCACCTTGGTCAAGCTGCATATGGAGTGTATCTGTGACAGCAACGAGGATGGTCTCTGTCCCATGCCCAGCACGGAAGTCGGACTGGAAGGGATCGAGAGTCGATGTGTCCTCCAGAAAGCCTTGAAGCTGCTCCAACACCACTCTCTCAATTACCTTCCCCAGAAATGAAAGATTTGAAACAGGGCGGTAATTGGCAAGATAACTGGGATCTAAAGATGGTCTTTTTAAGAGTGGGCGGACCACCACCTCCTTGAACCCCCCTGGAAACACTCCTTGCTCAAGGGAGCAATTGATGATATTCAACATGTGGGGTCGCAACTCCTCCCAGCACGCTTTAATTAGCCAGGAGGGGCACGGATCCAGAGGACAGGTTCTGTTGGGCTTAGATAACAGCTGAATGTATCAATGCTTTTCTCTCTCACTGAAGGAGGACAGGAATCGTAATGAGGGCTTGGGGCACTTGGAACAAAGCCCTTCTCATTTAGCAGGGCTAACATGTCCTTCCCCATAGAGGCTTGGAAAGCCTTGAGCATGGCCACAAACCTCCATCAGGGCCAGAGTCGGAATGGTTACCAGCTCCACAAGAAGCATCTTCTTCACTGCATTCAGGCTTCTGGTGCAGAAGGTTCCCTGCTCTGTTGTTGATGTGTCCCACAGGGCTATGTGAGACTGCTCCACTTGTGTCCTGCAGGAACGTCCGATGTGGCAGACAAGATCAAGGCAGCCCACTCTTGGGTTGTGCCCGCACCACTCTTCCATGGAAGAAATAGGTGTTCCAGTTTCCTCCTCAGAAAGGAATCCGTCTGCCAAATGGCTCTTCTCTATTGCAAAAAAGGCTCTGTTGCTAGAGCTGTCTGTCGCCATCAAGAGCTCCGAAAGAGAGCCACACATGGTTCCAGGGAGAACTCTTCAAAGAGTAATAATAGGAGAGAAGGAGAAATAGACTCTAGGAATAGTAGTATAAGAAATTTAGCAAGGTTTTAAAGAGAAAGATAGATGAAGAGTTAAGATGGGCAACTGATCTACTGCTCCTCTCTCTGAGAAGGAGGCATGGGTGAGTCCCACAGGAAACAGGAAGTTGGAGAATTAATACTGCCTCCCCAGCTAAGTGATGGGAATCACTTAGAAAATGTTCTCCAGCTCAGGGAAGAATTGTCTATTTAGTCTGGATCCAACCAGGAGTTTTTAGATTACAACAACAGCAAAAGGTAACTGTTGACTATTAGGATACAGTGATACTTTAAACAGCATTTGTGACAGTGTCCACAGCCAACTTATTCAACGGACCTTTTAACATTTGGGGGTACAGAGAAAACATGGGGGAAACAGGTGAGAGCACATGTTTTGGGGCAATCTGGGGCATCAAATTAACAGAAAAACAATTCAAAAGGTACATAATGGACATTAATCTCAATGAATCAGAATTTGGATGAGGGCTGGAATGGCATTAACAGGCCAACTACTAGAATATTATTTTACATTTGTCTCTCATAAAGCCAAAAATGCTCTTTTCACTGCTGCACCAGTCAACTAGTTGAAGAATTTTTTCTGCTTTCCCAACATTACACACATTCACCTTTCAGAAGTCTGACATAGAACCATACTAAGATTTGGGGGGACGGGACGGGACTGGACTACAGTTTATTAACATTTCCAGGAATTTTAGTACAACCACAATTGGCTGCTGTTTTTCTGTCTTTTACAATTTTCAATATCGACTGAAATGAATGGATTTTGAAGCATAATGGGATAATCATAGTTCTTCATTTCACATGTTTTTAGAGAATCAGGTAGGCAAGTTGGTCTTGAAATAAACTGCTGAGGGCTGAAGCTGTTTCTAGGGTCACAAGGTGAGAACCAAATTACTGCTCGTTCTCAAATTCTGCTCATATACATTTGCATAGCACTGTTGTAAATAACTGAAGTTGCTTAAAATTTCATTTGTTTCCAAACCGTGCCTTGCCATGGTTCTGCGTAATGAGCATTAGCCCTCCTCTTGGTGCCTTTTCCATTATGAACACCTAAAACATAATACTGCCCTTCCAAGATCTATTTTTCTTTCCCTCAGTCCCCCAGTCTCTCTTTATTATTCCATGACTTGCATTTTCACACAGTTGGATTTCTAGACTATAACTGATGCCAATTGATGCCCACCTTTGAGTACCACATCAGCAGTAGACCCTCTCAGCTTTGCTTCCCACTTGTACTTATCCTGCCACTGCAACCAAAGTGGCTCTGGAAACAGCAGCCACACAAACCCACAGATGTTAACAGAAGCTGTTTGGTTACCTGATTATCTGACTCAGTTTGGACTATGTGTGGTTCCTCGTTCTTCGATATTTCTGCCATCATGTGCTTAAAACTGGTAGTGGAACTCAAGCATAAAATATTTTAACACCAGGTGCATAAGAACTTGCTGAACTTTGGGTAAACAACTAAGAATGGTGGGCAGAATCACAGTCCGTAATGAGTGCTGATGGCCACCCCTACGCCCAACTCCTCACCACAGTTGAGAACTGTATTAGCAACATAGTTTGTTAGTCACTTCACTATATCATCTCTAACTGAGCTATGAATCAGACATTCTCAAGTCTGCTCTGAGCTTACCAGGTGTTTTCAGTGATGTATTCTCTTAGCCTCAACTATGTGACTTCAATATAGGGCTGACTGTACATCCTTATGGGACTAATGTAAGATTTATAACAGAATTAACTGAGCATTTATATAATTCCAAGGTGCATCTATTATTTGTTAAGGATTGTCTAAAACAGGAATTCCAGATGGGTAGCCACACTGGCCTGTAGCAACAAAAAACAAAAACAAAACAGGAGCATAGTAGCACCTTGCAAAGTACTAAGTGAATTTATTCCAGCATACTTTTTCAAAGCTTGTTTCAGATGAGGTGACTAATAAACACTGGAATAAATTGTTAGTCTCCGAAGTGCCACTGGTCTCCCGTTTTGACAAAAATTGCAGACAGGGAACAACGGGCCTCAGAAAGAATAACCTAGTATCTGAAGAAGCTGGTTTCAAGACCTACTGAAACATGAATCATATTTCACCTTGACTGCACACAACACTGGTGCCTATACAATGTTTAACCAAAGTGAATATCTGGAAGAATAAAATTCACACACACTCCCCCTTCGAGTTCCATAATCCGCTTCCAGCAATCTAACCACAGTTAAGGAAATCAGGACTGTTAAATGTACATAGGTCTTAACAACAAATGCATTCTTAAGCTCAACAGGACTAATGTGAAACAGTTCAGAATCCAACAGGTCAATGATGGTAACTACGCTATTGTAGTAACACTAAAAGACCGTCAAGCTCATGATGTCATAACTTTTTGGAAACTGCATTTGTGAAATCAGAGCCCTGCCACGGTACATCCTGAGCTGGTTCCTTCAGTGTCCGGAAAAGCATTCCACGTGTGCCATTCTGTATTACAGTAATGAAGTGCCAGTAGTCAGCTATGGAAATATGAGAACTAGTAAAGATAGTTTACACTGCCATGCCAAAAGCTCTAAAGAACATCCTGGCTGCCAAGTTATACGACAGCAACCCCAAACAACTACTATTCCAGCTTGTGCATCTGATAAATTAAAATTGTTCATGCCAAATGAGGAAGAAAGTTCCTCATTCCTTGTGTGATCAACGTTTCCATCAGGTTTTCAAGGTGTGGGAAAATCATTTCTACTTAGTGAATATCAGGGCTCTAGTTTAATTGCGTCCAACATTTTACTATCATTACACCTAATAGTGAGACCCGGCCCTTGTAAAGGTAACAAAAGGGTGCTGGATGGAGAGGTCACACAGGTTTCTTCATATCTAGTGAAACCTCTCAGGGACACAGAAGAATAAAAATTTCCCCCCATGATTCTCACATATGAGGAAGTGCCTAAATAAGAGGACTTGTCAGAATAGCACATGCACTGGACTTGGAGCAAAATTCGAAGCCAATGCCTCACCATAAGATAGAGGTTGTGGGGCAAACCAATATGGCTACTTGCAGAGTTCCCACAGTACATGAGAGTTCAGCTGAAAACGGTCCACTGGTAGACTTACCCTGAGGGGGCCTTCTCCTGGCGGGCGACGAGGGCATCCTGATTGGGTGATTCCCAACTCATTCTCAGGGAGGCAGGACGAAGTTTGATGTCACTTCCTGTAGATGGGTTGGGCACACCCCTTTGGCCCCAGTATTGGAGTAACGTAGTAGTAGAGAGAGAGAGAAAACTGTACAACACGTGAATATAACAGGAAGCAACAACCATAACATAGGGTAACAATGAAGGAACTGACACTAACGGTGTCTAACGTGCACAACATAGAGTCTAATTGACTTATCTGTGTATTCCTAACTAGAAGGGTTGATTGACCCAAGTTTGGGGACTAACTAGTCCAGATGCTCTGTTAGATTAGGTAACGGTGTGTTGAGTCCTATGTGGAATTGGTGAATATTTTGGGAGGGCCAGGATGCCCTCGTCGCCCGCCAGGAGAAGGCCCCCTCAGGGTAAGTCTACCAGTGGACCGTTCTCCTGGGGGCGAGGCTCGGGCATCCTGATTGGGACCTCCCCGAGCAGTGTCCCTATAGGGTGGGATTATTCACCAAAAATATGCTCTAGGACTCTTTGACCAAAGACGGCCTCGTTGTCAGCTAGTGACTGTAGCCTGTAGTGTTTAATGAATGTTGTGATGGAGGACCAAGTAGCTGCTTTACATATGTCCTCCACTGGTATGAGCCGTCTAAGTGCTGCATTAGCTGCAGCGCTTCTCGTGGAATGTGCTGTGATTCCTGGAGGTATGGGTATGTTTACCGATCTGTATGCTTCTACAATGCAAGATCTGATTGCTGTGCTGATAGCAGCGTGTGACATTTGTGCTCCCAGGTTAGGTGCGGACACATTAATTAGAAGCGATTCTGTCTTTCTGATATGTTCCGTGCGAATGATGTAAGCTTTTAGAGCCCTCCTAACATCTAAGGTGTGCCACAGAATTTCCTTGGGGTGTTTTGGTGAAGGGAAGAAAGTGGGGAGCACGATTTCTTGTTTTAGATGGAATGGAGAGCCAACTTTTGGTATGAATGTTGGGTCTAGGCGCATCACCACCTTGTTTTTGTGGAACACACACAGTTGAGAGTTTATCGATAGGGCTCTTAGTTCGGAAATTCTTCTGGCAGAGGTGATGGCGATTAAGAAAATTAGTTTCATGCGGAGCCATTTGACGTGAACCGATTGGATTGGTTCGAAGGGGGGTTTGGTGAGTGCATTCAGGACTAAGTTCAGTTTCCATGACGGAAAGCGGTGAAGTACTGGTGGCTGTTTTTGACGAACTCCTTTTAGGAAGCGCACTATGTCCGGATGTTTTGAGGCTGGTACCCCTTGTAAGCGGCCCCAGACCGTCGCTAAGGCGGATATCTGTCTCTTGAGTGTTGCGCTTCTGAGGCCCCTCTCGAAGCCCCCCTGAAGGAATGCTAGAACCTGGGCTACCTGGGGGGATACCGGGTCTGTATTGTTGGACTTGGCCCATCTCACGAATGTTTTCCATGAAGAGTCATAGATGCGTAGGGTGGAGGGGCGACGTGAGGCCACTATGGTGTCTATTACTTTTTTGGAGTAACCTTTCTTTTTTAAGGCTGCGCGTTCAAGTACCATGCGGTTAAGCGAAACCAGCTGGGATCTGGGTGATAGATCGGGCCCTGAGACAGCATGTTTGGAGGTGCTGGGAGCAGAAAGGGCGGTTGGCTGGAGAGTTGCAGAATGGAAGAAAACCATGGTCGTCTCGGCCACCAAGGAGCCACTAGTATGACCTCTGCCTTCTCCCTCCAGATTTTCCTCAGGAGTTTGGGGATGATGGGAAAGGGAGGGAAGGCATAAAGAAGAGTCTGAGGCCAAGGAGAGGTCAATGCGTCTGTTGCCGCTGCCAGGTGATGGTAATATCTGGTGAAGAATGTTGGCAGTTGGTGGTTCTTTTCTGAGGAGAAGAGATCGACCTCTGGAGTTCCGAATCGTTGGATGATCAGTTGGAAGATTGAAGGGTGCAGCATCCACTCCGCTTCCATGACCGTCTGTCTGCTTAGCCAGTCGGCCTCGACATTTAGGTTCCCCTTGATGTGTTCTGCGGAGAGGGAGCTGAGGTTGGATTCTGCCCAGTTGAGGATGTGGAGGGACTCCTGGTAGAGACGACGGGATCGAGACCCTCCCTGATTGTTGATGTGGGCTTTGGTCACCACATTGTCCGTTCTCAGTAAGACGTGTCGTCCCCGGATGAGGGGGCGGAAGTGAAGGAGAGCCAGGCGTGCTGCCCTCATCTCTAGAAGGTTGATAGGGAGTTTGGACTGAGTGGGAGTCCACATGCCCTGGGCGATGTTGTCTTGGAGGTGTGCTCCCCAACCTCTGAGGCTGGCATCGGTGAAGATTTGTATTCTGTCTCCGTGTAGGTAGACCTTGCCCGTTAGAAGGTTCTTGAGGTGTGACCACCACCTTAGGCTGCGTCGGAGGTCTGGAGGAATCGATAGCATTTTGTTGGCCTTCTGCATGATGAGGCCTTGGTAAGGTCGCAGGAACTTCTGAAGGGTTCTGGCGTGGAGACGGCCCCATTGCAACATATCTATGATCGATATGAAGAGTCCCATCAGTTTGGCTAATTGAAGAAGAGAAACTGTTTTGGCTGAAAGGATGGCCATTGTCAGACGCTGGATCTTGAGGGCCTTGGCGTGAGGGATGAAGAGAGTGTTCAGACGTGTGTCTATTACTGCTCCGAGGTGTTCCATGCGTGTAGAGGGAACGGTGGAACTTTTCTGCAAGTTTACTAAGAAACCATGCGCATTGAGACAGTCGATGACCTTGTACAGGTCCGCCTCGGCTCTTTCCTGGGACTCTGATCGGATTAAGATGTCGTCCAGGTAAGGGTGGACGTGGATGGTTTGTTCCCGGAGGCTCATGATGGGAGCGAGGAGGACTTTTGTGAACACACGGGGCGAGGTGGCGAGCCCGAAGGGGAGAGCTTTGTATTGGAAGTGTTGTTTTCCTACTGCGAATCTCAGAAAGGATCGGTGCCGTGGATTTATGGGGATGTGGAGGTACGCTTCGGTGAGATCCAGAGAGGTGAGGAAGTCCCCCGGTCGGAGGTTCTCTACCGTGGATCTCAGGGTCTCCATTTTGAAACGTCGCAAGCGAATGTGTCTGTTTACGTACCGAAGGTTTAAGATGGCTCGCCAGTCCCCGTTCCTCTTTGGCACGGTAAAGAAATGGGAGTATATTCCTGATCCACGCTCCGAAGCCGGCACTGGCTCTATGGCCTGGATTTTGAGGAGGTGTTGGATGGCCCGCTGTGTTCTGAGTCTCTTTTGTTGATTGCGGTGCACCGGGAAGGCTTGAAAGCGAGGTTCTGGGATGTAGGAGAACTCTATTAGGTAGCCGGTGGAGACCACCTCTGAGGTCCAGCGGTCGACGTGATTTCCCGCCCATATGTGTTGGAAGTGCTGCAGACGGGCGCCGACCGGGAGATCGTGATAGTCACGGTTTGGTGGATCGATCTGGTTGGAAAGGTTTTCCGCCCCTACCCTGTCTGTAGTTGGAGGTACGAAAGGAAGAGTTATTACTGTTGTAATTATTGTTGTTTCGTCTACGGAAAGTGTTGGAGGAAGTCCATCTTTTTCCATCCCTAGGGGCTCTAGCAAGTGTTCTTTGTGAACGGAACGTGGTGTATGGTTTAAAGGATGAACCCTGTTCAGGCCTGACGTACCTAGGCATGGACTTCTTATTCCCTTTAGATTCGACCAGGACGGCATCTAGCTCTGGGCCAAATAAGCGTGCCCCATGATAGTCATAGGTGGACACGACCTGTTTAGATTGGAAATCTGCTTGCCATGCACGGAGCCAGGCTTGCCTTCTGACAACTACTCCTAGGGCAAGGGCTCTAGAGACTAACAGGAGGGCGTCAAAGGTAGAATCTGCCCAGTATGAGACAGCCATTAACATCCTTTCCATGCCCTCTCTGATGCCTCTATGTTCAGCGGGAATTATCTCCAGAATGCGGCGTGCCCAAACGATGGCGGCCCTGCCCATGGTGGCTGAGGAAGCTAAGACTCTGGTGGAAAGGGCTAATCTGTCATGTAACCTTTTAAGGGTGACGTCTCCCTTTCGGTCGAAGGCGTCTTTTAAGGTGCCTTGACCGTCCTTGGTAACTAGGCCCCCTGATTGTAGGGCCACTACAGGGGCGTCAACTAGAGGAGTTTGAATCATGGCTTGGACATGGTCCGGCAGCACATACATTTTCTTCAGTAGTGAGGGATAGCTTTTGTTGATATCTAAATGGGTCCACTCCCTCTTGATTTTTCTCTCAAAGTACTCGGGGAGAGGAAGAGCACGAGGGGTTTCCTCTATTTGAGGAAAGATTTCTTTTCTCCCTTTGGGAACGCCTTTAACGGGCTTTTTGGGTCCGGAAGAAGTGGATGGTTCTTCTGCATCTGGGGTATCGTGGAGTTCCAAAGCCGAGATGGCTTTCGCCATCATAAGTGCCAGATTTTCCTGTTTAAAGAATCTTTGGCACTGCTCATTGGGTTCTACACTGGTATCCTCTCCCTCAGAGAAATGATCAGAAGAATCTGCTATTTCTCCATCACTACTACTCTCTTCTGGTAGGTTAAGGGGGTCCCTGTATGACGTGGAGGAAATGGGACTGTTGGATCTAGAGTCAGAACTGGACCTATTACGTCTCCTATGTCTATCTCTGTGGTGAGATCTGTGACGTTCCCTGCGTTTGGATTTCTTTTTCTTGTCACGCAGAGACATTTCCTGTCTAATGTGTTTGTTAAAGGCTTTCATTAGCGCTGCAGGGGAAGAATTGGCCCAAGCATTCATATCAAAAAGAGATGGGGTGGTAGAGGATCCCCCTCCCCTCTCATCCCGATCTTGCCTGTGGGAAGCGGCTGGGCCCTCCGTTAGACCGTCGGTATCAGCATTCAGGCTGTGAGCGTCTTCCTCGTTGCCTGAGCCTTCCCCACCTCCCCTCTCCGCAGAAGAGCCGGAACGCTCTCTGCCCTGGTCGTTGGTGCGTGGGGCCAGCGGGGGGGGCGGGATGGGAGCTGCGCCATCCTCGTCCCGAGAGACGGTGGTGCTCCTTGGGGAAGGCGGAGGATCAGCGTTCTCCCGGCGGCGCGAGCGCTTTGCGGGAGCCGCATCTGCGCTGTGCGCTCTTTTTGCCGCATGCGCACTTTCGTTCTGTTTCGCGGCTTTTTTCCGCGCCTCTTTTGCGGCCGTTTTGGTTGCCGCATTTTTCTTCCCCTTTGTGGTGTTGGCAGGGCTACAAGTGGTGCGGGTGAGATCCGCGCGTGTTGGCCCCGCGCGGGTGGAGGCTCGTGTGCCCTCCGCCGCGGACTTGGCAAAGGTGTCCGGTGGGGGGGGGAGAAGGAGCGCATAGAAGCCATTGTGAAGAGGGCCCAGTTAAATTGCTCCTTTTTAAGGGAGAGGCTGTGGGCTAACAAACAAGGAAAAGAGACTTACAATAGGAAGACACAAGGAAGAAACGAAGTTTTGTAGGAGAAATCCTAGTTGGGCTTGGAGAGGCTCCAAGACCTGACCTCCCTGTCCTGAGGCAGGAACAATACTGGGGCCAAAGGGGTGTGCCCAACCCATCTACAGGAAGTGACATCAAACTTCGTCCTGCCTCCCTGAGAATGAGTTGGGAATCACCCAATCAGGATGCCCGAGCCTCGCCCCCAGGAGAACTGGCAAACAGCAAAGGCCTCCAAGACAGTTCAACTCTCTTGCCTACGTATAAGGCAATAGCCAAGTTATAGGGCGCTGCTGAAACAATCAGGGGAATCAGATAAGAGGAAGATGGAATGAGGAGGTGGACTGAGGATATGAAGAGGAAGAGATGCAATGTGCAGTATTCAACCAAAGCATGGAGGAAGGGAAAGCTCTGAAGAAAGAGAACGTTACGATGGAGGGAAGAAGAGATAGGGGCTGTTGTTAAGGGATGAGGACAATTGGAGGAATGGTGAAGTCATCCCACAGAGAGATCAGGAGGCAGAATTAAAGGAGAAAAAACATCACTGAGGGGAATAAAAAAGGAACTAAAAAACAGAATGGTCCATTGGATACTCACCATGAAGAGCCCTTCTCCGGGTAGACTAGGAGTGGGTATTTCCATATCCTTCTGTTAGGAAGGCAGGAACTAAATTCTTGGGCTCCACCTCCTCCTGTCCTGGGCTCCACCTCCATTTTATCCCCAGTAATCAACTGACAAAGCAGTAACTAGTGAAAATGACAACTATGGAACAGGAAGCTGAAGAATTTAGTTCCTGCCTCCCTAACAGAAGGATATGGAAACACCCACTCAAGATGGCCGCCGCCTCCAGGAGAAAATGGTTGTTTTAATGTCTTCCCCATCAGCTCCGTAACAGACTTCCCACAGTGCAGTTTTCAAATAAAACTGAAATTAAGGAACTCATAAGGTCCAATCTAAAAATCCTCCCTCTTTACTTATACTATTAACACCATATCAGAACAGTCTAGCTGTCCTACAACATGGACTGCCGATAGTAAACAAACTATATAATCACAATCAGGAGTCAGCAACTAGGGGCAAAACCTGGAGCAGGTTCAACCCCTTGCAAAGGCCTAGGTGTCAACAATGGGCAGGAAACCTCTCACAGGCACCAAACGCATTTAAAGTAATTGTGGAGAAGGGAAAAGAGCACAAGCTACAAGAAGCAAGTGACATTTTCCAGGGATGTTCACAAGGCACAAAATGGTTTGGCAGGGAAAACAGTTGAAAACATTCCTATGATACAAAGAAAGCTAAGGTGTGACATGGGGCGAGAACAGTAGATTTGATTTAAATCAAACTGATTTAAATCAAACCGTGATTCAAGTCACTAGTCAGTAAGACCAGATTTATATCATAGTCTTCTACATTAACACATATTCTTGCTGATGTAATTTTAATACAGTGTAACCTCAGTTTTCATTGCCTTCGGTTTTCATCGGTTCCAGTTTTCATCGATTTTTTCAGTGAAAAATTTGTCTTGGTTTTCATCAAATTACTGTTCTCAGCATTAAACACTATGTTTATTCACCAAAAAATGTGGTTTTGGTATGTTTTTTGGGAGTGCCTAGAACGGATTAATTGGATTTACGTTGATTCCTACAGAAAAGTTTGCCTCGGTTTTCACTGGTTTCGGTTTTCATCGATTCTTTTTGGATGGATTACCAACGAAAACTGAGGTTCCACTGTATTTAATGTTTTAATATCTATAACCAGATGAAGGGTTCATTTTTAGAATAATAACTTTTCTGAGTGGTTTTACAGTTACACCAAAAATTACTAAATTGGTTATGCTATTGTAAATACATACATGATTACGAAATTATTGCAATGTGAACTATCTTCAGTTTTATTCACGCCACTAGGCCTTCCTTTGTTGCAGCATTTGCATTTTGTATGCAAGCCTAACTTACCCATAGGTAAAGGAATTTCATTAAAATATTCCCAAACTGGGTCTTTTTTACAGCCTGCTGCCATAATAGATTTTCTCTCCAGGAAGAGAATAATATGATAAACAGAGAGCACTACACACACAGATCCCAAAACTTGTGGAGTGTTCTGCTCAAGAGGTTTGTTTCATTTTTACTGCTTTCCCCTCCCTCCTCACACTTAGCACCTGGTGCAGATCTACTCCACTCCAAACAATCTTTGATTCATTGAACTTCTTGAAACTTAGTACTTAAGAGGTAAGGAATTGATTCTGTGCACAGATTTGCAAAGGAACAATGGGATTAAGGTCTTTTTTCTCAACTCTGTATGTTTATTTTATAACATTTTTACTGTGAAGAAGAGGCATGTTACCTCTGCAGACACAAATTCAATTTTCAGAACTGCACAACCAAACACCTGCGATAATATCTTCTAAGACAGAAAAACTGCCCAAAATAATCTCACAGAATCCTCTAGAAGAGCATGGCATTCATTTACCAAAAAAATTGAACATTGCATGAATATACAGTCTTGTGCTACATAAACTAATCCTTATTTTATGATTAATAATCTTATGACAATGTATCTTAAATAGAACATTTTAGACTATATTTTATTTATTTATTTATTTATTTATTTATTTATTAGGTTTGTATACCGCCCAATCCCCAAAGGGCTCTGGGCGGTGAACAACACAAGATTCAGTATTTAGATACATTTTTCCTCAAATACTGTATATACTCGTGTATAAGTCGACCCACATATAAGTCGAGGCACCTAATTTTACCACAAAAAACTGGGAAAACTTATTGACTCGCGTATTAGTCGAGGGTGGGAAATGCAGCAGCTGCTGGTAAATTTCAAAAATAAAAATAGATGCCAATAAAATTACATCAATTGAGGCATCAGTAGGTTAAATGTTTTTGAATATTTATTTCAAAGAAAAACAGTAAACTGGCTCTGTAAGTGGAAAAGCGGGTCAACAAGAACAATATGGTATCAACAATAACTTTAAAAGTACAAAAAACCTTAGCTCAATCAGCAACCAAGCTAAAACACAAGAGTTAAAATCCTTCAAAACTGGATTCCTCATCATCATCTGTATGTCCAAATGTAACCCAACTTAGATTTAAAGAGGGATATTATCAGAAATGGAAAATCTACTATTAGCTTCCATTGTAAACAATGGGGGATGGGGTATCCCCCTTGGGGGTCAATAACTTTGGATCCCCTGACCCAAACTTCACCAAACCTGGCTGGTATCATGCAGAGACTCTCCTGATGAGACCAGCCAGGTTTGGTGAAGTTTGGTTCAGAAGGTCCAACGTTATGGACCCTCAAAAGGGTAGCCCCATCTACTAATAGCTCCCATTGAAAACAATGGGGAATGGGGAACCTCCTTTGGGGGTCCATAACTTTGGACCCTCTGAACCAAACTTTACCAAACTTGGCTGGTATCATCAGGAGTGTCTTCTGAGGGTACCCTGAAATTTTGGTGCCGCTAGCATAAAAACTGCGCCCCCTGCTGGCTGGCAAAGTAATCACACAATTTTTTTAATGACCCGCATATAAGTCGAGGAGAGCTTTTTCAGCATTAAAAATGTGCTGAAAAATTCGACTTATACATGAGTATATACAGTAGCATTTTATATTAAAAACAGATTTTTTAAAAAAACTTGATTTTTAACATTTTTTAAAAAATTATTGATTTTTATCACCTCCAGGGGTGTGGGGCATGGCTTAGGTAGAGCATTTGTTTTGCATGCAGAAGCGCCAGATCCAGTTCCTCGCATCTCCAGCTTAAAATGGATCAGGGAGGAGACAATGAGAAAGACCTGGAGAAGCCACTGTCAGTCAAAGTAGATCTCATGCAACCCAAAGGCCAGCAATGAAAAACAAACAAGGGTGGGTCCTCCTAAACACTTCTGAAAGATGCTTTGTAGTGGGAGGGGACTTTTAGTTCAGTGACAACATCTAAGAGTGTTGCTTTTCATGCCCTTATGGATCTCGAACACGAGTCACTGATCAGGCTTTTCAATAGCAATGCTCCTATGGGCTAGTGGCAAGAAGCAACCTTTTGTGGGTTAGAAAAGAAGGAAAGGAAGGTCGGCAGCAACATCTACGGGCTAGAAACTTTTTCATGACTTATTTGCAAGACCAGGCCTGAATGTTTCATTATAGGGACCCCGTCAAAAATTACAGGTCAACACTGACCCGCCATTCCTGCTATCAGATAACTGTTTCATTATGAATTCCACCACCTTAAAATCAAAGGCCATCTTAATTAAGTACCTTTTTTGCCGGTTCCATTCATAGCTGTAACATGGAATTAAATTTACTTCTTATAAGCTGACATGGGATGGGGGAAGAGATACTGATTTCACCTGCAGACTAAAACCAAACTAGAAGTTGAGTTCCAGAATTGAACCCCCTGAGGGTTCCCCATGATGTGCTTTTATAATGAAGCAGAAATTTCCATCCAGATGCCCAGAGCTCAAAGTACTTGGGTGAGTGCAGAACAGTACTTGTGTGTGCACAAAACAGCCATAGGATGTGAACCTGCCTATGACAAAGTAATTCTTGGCTAACCTGTGTTTATGATCTTCAATGGCTGATAAAACCCACTCAAAACTGGTAACAGAGCAGTACTGATTCCTTATTTGGATTAAAAGCTAAAAGATGGAGGAAGATGGCAGAAGGGCAGACACTCAAAAAACTAAAAGTGGATCTCATATGGCACTTGGGGGACTGTGTCATCTTTGAGGTGTGGGGTGTGGCTCAGGAGGACAGCACCAGCTTCGAAGCAGAAGGTCCCAGGTTTAATTCTGGGAATGTTGTTTGTGGAATTTTTCAAAAAAGACATCAGGTAGCAGGTCACGTGAAAGACCATCCAGGAACCTGAAGAACCACTACCTGTCGGAGCGGACAGTACTAACCTTGAAAACCCAATAGCACAAGACAGCTTCATGTGCTTTAGTAGAGGTTTAAGGACTGAGGAGAAGCACAAAAGTACTTTTGCAAAAGAAAAAAGATGAAACATGTTGTTCCTGACAGATAACAACATTTTGGAGTATTCCAACATTTCCATCTCTCTGAATCTCAGTTACCCAGATGGAGACAATTTTTTAAAAAGTTGATCTATCATGACCAACAAGAATTTTTTTGGGTTATTCACTTACTTGGTTCACTCCCACTATAAAAAGAGCAACTAATTCTGAAAACTGACTTAAAATATTCAGTGAAAGTTATCGATGGAAGATGGCATTAGCTACTGAACACAGTTGCAAGCCCCTAACACAGACTGGAACCTGAGCAATTTCTTCAGTTTGTTATAAAAAAAGTCTAGGGAAGTCCAGAAAATACAATATGATATGAATGAAGGCACACCTCAAATAACGGAAAACTTTCTGCAGTAAAAAGGTTAAGAGAGTGTAGGCTGAAGCTGATGTCACAGGTAACCATTGCACAATTAAACCTTTTTGATTTGCCCCGCTGCAATCCCTCAAGTAAAGGCCTGCTACATTTTGTATAGCCCAACATCACTAGGTTTAAATACTGACCAGCTGCTCCTCTTCAGAAATCTTCCATTTAAAAAGTGAGGGTTATACCTTAAGTAGCCCATTTTTTTAAATTATTGTTATTATTTCGCATTTTACTCATGCAGCTGAAGTTTTGGGAGAAGCACCACTCAGAGCTGCTTAAGCAGTCACAAGTGGAAACAACCCATTTTAGGTGAGCGGCTCAAACTCCCCCTTCGAGCTTGCAGGGGGCAGTCTCTCAAGGAGTCTTGGCACTGGGCCAAGGCACTACAAAACTTTCCCAAACACATTACAAAAAGGCTGTCAAGGCTATTCCTTTCAGGAACAGCTCAGAACTATACATATAAAATCATTAACATATTAATTATTCCCCTCATGAGACACACGAGAGATAGAAGTGGCCATACAGAGGCAAATGTGCATGTGATCCACAGATTCATTGGCTACCGCATACTGACGGGCCACCAATAATGGATGACCGCCATGAAGATCCCCACAGCTTCCACAGCTAAAATTGATATTAAGGAGAATATTAGCAAATATCTGCAAAGCGAAAAACAAAAATAGCCAGAAAACATTCAGGACTCAGATGAAACCACATAATATGTGTTTTCATGCCTCCAGATAATAAGGCCAGTATGTATAAATCAACAGACTTTGAAATGTATATACTATAGCCTGAGTGGGATGTCATTGACATTACAGAATATGCAGGGCTGTGTTTCCAAAGACTTCCCATCATTTTTCAACCCACTCACTCTTTTCCAGTGGAAGCCCAAAATACGATTGGCCTAGAAATATACATGAATGCCCCTCCTTATTTTCTTCCAAAACACCAGGGCGTCCAGTTAGCACCCCCACAGTGTCTCCAATCTTTGATCCCAAGCCATTCTTAAAACTAGGCTGCTTGACTTACCGGCAAGCTAGATGGTCTTGACTGAAGATTCAAAGTTACGTCTTCTTGCCCTTTACTGGAAGCCATTGAGGCAGCAGATGATGTTTGGGACCCAAATGAGTCTTGTGAGATCTCCTGAAATACAAAAGACTAGGCCACTGAAACCAGGAGTCAGCTTATAAAATTTTAATCCCAGTTTGTAACATAGCCCACAACAGCCATGTTCCTCTCAACCTCTTCAGCTGATGGATGTAGTTTCAGTGATATCATCACTACTATTCACGTTGTGCATATAGAGCTGGGGTTCTTAATTTGCGGGGTAAGTCTCCACAAGGGAGGTACAGACAGCCACCAGGGGAGGTGTGAATTGCCTCTTAACTATACATTTGTAATGTGTATTTTACATACACAAAATTTATTTCCACACAACTGTTTCATTGATTCTGCTTGTGTTCACGAGCATGCATTTTTTAATCCAGAACTTAAATTTTAGGCTCTGGATGAAAAAAAGTTTGCATTTTTGGGACCTAAAAATCACCCTGCCTAAAGTTTAAGCCAGATTCATGAGAGGTGTGGGTCTTAAGATCGTTCCCAAGAGACATGTGACAGCAAAAAGTTTTAAGAACCACTGGTATGCAGAAATTACATCCTATGTCAGCAGCCTTCTTATAAATACTTCCAGGATTTCTCTGACATCCATTTCCTGTGTTTGCTAAAACTGGAACCTTCCAAACGACTCCAGCAAGAGCGCTCAGCCACAAAAAGCCAAACTTTCATGTTCTGAGGGGGTCATAGAACGAGACAGAACAATCAGAAGATTCAAAGTTCAAACTTTTGGCCACAAAAAGCCAAACTTTCATGTTCTGAGGGGGTCATAGAACGAAACAGAACAATCAGAAGAACTACAAAACAATCTGTGTAGTGAAAGCAACTGCTCAAAGAGAAAACTGAGGAAAAATGGTATAAGGCTTTTATTTATTTATTACATTTGTATGCCACCCTTCCCCATGCAGACTCAGGGAGGCTGCCAACAAATGATTAAATACAATAAAATTTCAGATTAAATGAACAACTACTCTACCACTAAAAACCAGATGGTGACTAAAATCTCATGATTAAGAAGATGTTCTTGTTTATAAAAGGAGGGAAGGAGAGGTAGGCTATTGATAGTAAACCACTGCAGTCTCAACTATAGGACTGGTGGAACAGCCCCATCTTACAGGCTCGCAGAACTGCATCAAATCCCATGGGGTCCAGGTCCTGCCAAACAGGCTAGGGCCAGAGCCAAAAACGCCCTGGCTCTGGCTGAGGTCAGCTGGATATTGTTTGGGCCAGGAATCTCCAGTACATTGTTATTCGCTGAACGCAGACCTCTTTGGGGAACATACGCACCAAACCCTTGAACCTAATTCTGTACTCCACCCAGAGCCAATGCAGCTGGTGGATCACTGGTTGAATGTGGATTTGCCAAGGGATCCTGGTAAGGACCTGTGCTGCAACATTTTGAACCAGCTGGAGTTTCCGGAGTAGGCCCAAGGGTAGCCCTGTGTAGGACGAGTAGTCCAATCTAGAGGTAACTGTGGCAAGGGCCCCTATGACCAGGTTGGTCCAGGACAGGCAGGATGCCAATGGTGTCACCTGACAAAAACTATAAAAAGGCCAGATGAGCATGTGTGACTTGAGCCTCCATTGTTAAGGAAGTATCAAGAAACACAACAAGACTCTTGACAACCACTCCATGTATCATGAGTCGGCTTCATAAGGTGAAGAGCCCCTATCAAACAGACACATAAAGATTCCACATACTATTAAGGATAAATTGGGGGTGGGGGGTGAGAGATGCCAGGAGTAAGAATGACAATAATTCAAAGCAAAATGATGAAATTCTGTTCCATCGGGGCATGGGGGTGGGTAGGAATCCTTACCAAGTGTTCTGGGAATAGTTATCGAGGTATTGATGAGGAATTTATAATAACCATGTTCTGTTAGTTGACCCAAATTTCCTACAAGGCCATATTCCAATTTGGTCTTCGGGCCTTTATTTTTATGTTTCTTTAAAGAAGTTAACATTTGAGGGGATGGGGGAAGAATTCTCCCATTATCCCTCCTCTAAGAAGCTTAGAGAACTCCTCTAAGTTCTCGTTCTGATCCATCCGTGTGTGTATAATCCATAGTCATACATAAGTCTGGCCAACTTCTGCAGCAAAGCAGAACACGAATCCTTTAAGGAAAGGACTCCCATGTATTTCTCTCTCTCTCTCATACATCCCTGTGGTTTTTGCAATCCCAGATGGGCTGCAAACTAAGGTGCTTTGTTTTTTCTTCTGCAGTGCAACTATACGTGATTACAAGCTGTATTTGACTTTGCAGGATACAACTAAGTAAGCCTGATCTACGTGGAATGCGACAGCTAGAAGTAGTAAGAGCCTTGCCATTCTTTTTAAAGACTTGATGGTCACCTGCCCCCTCGCATTAACCTCATTTCAGCACTGAGGGAGGGAGGGAGAGCAAGAGAGAGAGAACAAACACACATTTAAGGCAGCCATGGCTCAAGAAAATCAGGTTGCATGACTGCTGCTTTTCTAAAAACAAAAGGAGAATTTCACTCCCATGCTTGCCCATCAGAGGATAGGTGAGCACAAGATAGAAGTCCTACCTGTGGTGGTGGGAAGCGCTGCTGAGAATACGCCGATTGCTGCTGTGACTGAGACTGAGGATAAGATGCCGTTTGTTGAGAAAGCGCCGAGGTAACAGACTGCTGAGTTTGCTGCTGCTGCTGCTGCTGCTGTTGCTGCTGCTGCTGCTGCTGCTGGTAAGGTGACTGAGACTGCTGCTGCGAATAGGCAGGCTGACTCTGTGGATGCTGCTGGGCAGAAGATTGCTGCTGAGGATACGGAGATGGCGACTGTTGATGGGGTGGCTGAGATGGCTGCTGGGAGTATGGGGGCTGGGAGGACTGGAGCTGCGGAGGCTGAGACTGAGTTTGTTGCTGCTGATAAGAAGGCTGAGGGTGAGGGGTCTGAGATGGGGACTGCTGAGCGTATGAAGGCTGCTGCTGGGGATGAGGACTCTGCTGGTTGTAATAGGGAGTCTGGGTCGGTTGCCCATATCCGCTAGGGCCCTGCTGTCCGTAAGGAGGAATCTACACAAGGGAGGAGAAGAGGAGGGGCATCAAAACTACAGATTCGAAAGGCACTGAACAAAGACCTAGAGCTCAGGAACAAAATGACAAGACATCTGAGAAGCCAAAGGCACTTAGGTGGTTTACTGCATGCCCGTCCTATCAAAACAACTACAACCAAATCAGTGCTAATGGAATGACCATAAGAAGAAGAGAAGAGAAGAGTTTTGGATTTATATCCCCCCTTTCTCTCCTGCAGGAGACTCAAAGGGGCTTACAATCTCCTTGCCCTTCCCTCCTCACAACAAACACCCTGTGAGGTGGGTGGGGCTGAGAGAGCTCCGAAAAACTGTGACTAGCCCAAGGTCACCCAGCTGGCGTGTGTGGGAGTGTACAGGCTCATCTGAATTCCCCAAATAAACCTCCACAGCTCAGGCGGCAGAGCTGGGAATCAAACCCGGTTCCTCCAGATTAGATACATGAGCTCTTAACCTCCTACACCATTGCTGCTCCTTACGATACAATTTTTGGTTCTATATTGACACCATGTCCCAATACAGGGACTTTACACATCTTTGACCATCACTTTAAGGATTTGATCACCTATTTCCTGTTACCTCACCCAAACAGTAACTTCTCAGTTTGCCAGCATGGGGCACAGATCTTTAAGAGAATCCTGGGTTATAATCAATGGCAGTTTCAGGGATCGAAAAACTTGCTCCTATTTACCTGCTGTGCATAAGAGACAGTGCCCATCGCACTCTGCGTCCTGCTCTGTATCGCCATTGGGTATCTCTGAGGAGTCTGTGGCCCATATGGCTGCCCTGGATATCCATGACTTTGTTGTTGCCCTGACTGAGGTCCCTGCTGCTGTGTATATGGGTTGTTTCCTCCGTAAGGCTGAGGTCTCATCTTCCCCATCTGATCCATTGGGCTGGAGGGCTAGAAAAGAAAGGTACAATAAGTGTTAGAAGATCATTCAGTTGCATACCAAACTGCCCAAGTTAAAAAAAAAAATCTCCCTTGCTCCTCAAATCAATCTTTATTATGGTTATATACCAGCATAAGGTAAACAAAGTAAATAAGACACAATTAAAAGAATAAACTATATTAAAACTGTATATATATATATCTAAAAGAATCCACACAAAAAGGTATGGGAACATAAGGGAGACTGGATAAAGAGAATAAATATTAAAAGGAAACAAGGTGTAAGGGAACAATAAAATAGGCAGAAAAAGACTCATCCACAACAGCAAAAGGTGAAAGTTGTAGTGAAGAACTTTCTCCACTACAAAAACCTGCTAGCCAATCAAAAAAGACTGTGCTATAAAAGGACCAAATTTAAAAGGCCAGTTCTTTGGAACCCAAAATAGAAAGCCATGTCTCAATACCTGAAAACTTGGGATTATAAGCATTATTTCTAATTAAGTAAATAAATGTTCCTTGATTTTCAGCATTTGAAAATCCAAGAACTTCTAAGGCCCTGAAAGTAACTGCAGCCCAAAAAGAACAGACGGTGATTAAAAAATAACAAAACTATTAAAATGCTTTTCTTAGACAGACCCATATCAAATTATTCTATATAAATGAAGTGTCTCACTTTTCTCATCTTCGCAAACTTACAACTGGTACAAGTCAATTCTCAAATAACTGCATACAGAAATCCTAGGGGTGTTATGTTTGGCAAAGCCGAACCAAAAAATGGCAATAAATTAAAAGAAGTTGAAAAGTGGATCCCAGTGTTTTCTTTGCATTTTTCAGGCTGCTTTGGCCCCACTGCCAATTAATATATATTTAAAGACTGGGTGGGGAGTGTCCCATTAAGCCTCCATTACAGGGACATATGCTGTTTCCCCCTCCAGGTAGTTAGCAACCCTAGTGTCCAACAGCTTCCTAGTGGGGAAAGGGAAGTCACACAACTATAAACTAGTACATGGAAACAAGTGCGAAATGCATAATTTCAGATCATTTACAGAACCTGAACATTTCCAGGGATTGACCAAAATACCATTATTTATAAAATGCCAGCAAGTTATTTATTCCCACAAAAGCTCAACCTAACTGGTCAACAAAGCATGCCAGCAGCTCTGAATAATTTTGAGGGGTGTGTGTGCTACAACTAATCTATTAATATAGCAATAAGATGCCATCCTCCATTTTTCCATTGCATCCCATCATCCTCAGAATTAAACCATCCTATTCTCACAAGTTCAAAATCACAACTAAGTCTGAACTCTACATTTATCAGTAAGCGCTGGTGTGAGGAACTGCTGCCAAAAAGCAGAATGTATCTACTGCAGATATTCGACAAGAGACAGAAGCTGTTATTGGGGAGGGAAAAGTGATACTGGCTCATTTGCAAGAACACTTCAGGAGAAATAAGGAAATACCCGGTCCTGACTGCAAAGCGCTACAGCTTCTTCTCTGGACTGACACAGGGGAAATCCTTTCAAAAGGAAACCACAGGAGTAGATTACCATGATTACACTTCAAAAGCAAAAGGCCTTCACAGACACTCATAACAGAAGAAAGCAGTGCTCCATGCTCATTGAAACCCTGACCCCCTGCTTACAACTCACCCACATTCATAGAAAGTGGAAGCAAATCACAGTGCTGCCAATTCTACAAACCCAATCGGAACAAAGTGGAAGTCCATGTCGGGCCAATCTTCAAGATCAAAGTTAACCAAGTGGCACTAAATGTCTCCCTCCCAGTCACTCAGTGATCTCATCTGTCCCAGTAGGTCAAAGCTTGCACCTGGGTTTCATCAATAGCAACAGTAATGAGTTCCATAGGAGACAACAGGGTGTTTTATTACTGAGGCTGTACTGAAGACACTAATCTCTATACAATGCCAATTCACATGTAGACATGAGAAGCGGTGCTATCCCGACCATGGGCAGCACTTCTCAGACAAATGAGCAGCAAACTGAGCAAGGCTGGAGGCACAATTGCTCCCGTTTGGCCTTTAAAGAATATGGACTGTCAAAAGGAACATGAACACCACCATGTAATCCTTCAGGCCAATCAGCATGACCATCAAGCACACTAAAGAAACCTCTGGAAATCTGGTCTTAAATCAATCAAGGTGTTTATTCCATGCTTGGCATCAGTGCTATGACATGCAAGATTTTGGGGGTGGAGCATGGTCATTCACCTAAATATATTAATGTGTGTGTGTGTGTGTACATATCTGTGTCTGTCTGTCTGTCTGTATATATAATCCATCTTAAATATGGATTAGAAGCAGCAAATTAAGAGGAAAAATCTAGTACCCAAGTGTTGTGCAGGTCAGTTTTCAGACCCAGAAAAACATGCAACCTTCAAGTAAAAAAGCACTCAACCACCACCCCCACAATTTAAATATCATAAAGGAGACATGTGTGCATTTTAGCTATTAAATTACCTCCCCCCCAAAATGGGCAGTATTGATAGAGAAGCTCTAGGGGAGCCTCCAACACCATTTTTTTCTGAAGCCTGCTACAACAGACCAAAAGAATAATAGCAAACAGAAGAGAATATGAAGCATTTAATGCTGCCTCGGGTTATGTTAGACTCTATGCTTAACTGTGGAGGGAGGCAGAACACGGATTCCGAAGCATCTGAAAATGGCAGGGCAATTTAAGTTAAAACCAGAATCAGGTCCCTTCATTATATAGCAAACAAAAGCCTTCCTCACCTTGAATCTAGATTTTATTCCTGCCCAGTTTTTGTCATCTGATTTATAATAAAATTTTAAAGAATTTCAAAAGAACCTCGCTGGCTCTTTAACGGAGAGAAGCCCTAATTGATTCCCACAGTAATTAACCTGCATTTTACCTCAGAGTGTGCTAGTTAAGGAAGTCAGTGCAGCTATTTATAACTCATCTCAAATTGAGGGCAGACTGCCTAAAATCTAACACATCCCAGCTGTACTCCTGTTTGAACTGGGGCCAAGGGAATTTTTTAAAGCAATCTTGGCACTGAATGAATGACACCAACACTATGAGAGCACGAGTGGTTGTGTTGCAGTGACGTAGCAGTGGAGGTGGAATGGGAAGGGGGGCAGCGCACTGTAATCCCTCCCTGGCATGCGCTCAGTTCATAGGCCCCAACCCTACAGCCCCAGTACAGTAAAGCCAGGAACCACCCACTGAGAGCTGAACACAGGAAATATCTTTTCCTCCAAACGCCTTGAAGCACATGGCTAATCTGCATAAAAAGCAAAGCCACTCCACCCCTACCGGGAAGGTTAGTGAATGTAATCTCTGACCAGGAGGGCTGGCTACCTGCAAAGACTTGGACCAGCGCCTGATAACCCAGAAAGCCGAGAGAACAGATGGGTAAGGACCCCAGCAGCAAACCACAAAAAAAAAGAGCACCCATGTGACTCTCCACATGGCCTTGAAAGCTGAAAACTATTGTTTGGAGGCTGGGCTGCTGTACAAAGGCAGCAAAGGCCGCTTCCCATGCAATTCAGGGGAGGAGAAGCAGCAGCTGTTAGGACAGCTTCTTTACTATCGGGCCCTGCCAGTGCTCACACTTAGTCAAGAGGAGCGAGCCCACTGAACCCCTGGGACCCAAAAGCCACCAAACAGATGAAAGCTCTCACCAACGAATACGACCCCAGAAAAACACCCTACAGATTTAATGCACCTTGGCAAATGCGCAGATGTAGCCTCCATCAACTCCCCACAGCTGAACCCAGATGGGATCAGAGACAAATGGAAGGGAGAAATTAGATTTCTATTCAAAAGGGAGCGGTCATCTTCCCCACTCTGCACAAAGCACTACATTATTTGAGCTCCCCTCCCACAAAATTTTAGATTCACTCTGCCAGACTATAAATATTGATAACAAGGATGGATTTCATTCCTAGAACTGCTACCTACTTGCTTTTAACAGAAGGGGCTTCAAGGGTTTCATCTTAAAAGCTAAAACAATAAATATTTTTGTGGAAGACTATAATTGGAGCAAACAGAATAAACAAAAACATCATTTTGACTAGCTCCAACAAACAAGGCTGTATTACTTTGAATTCAGCCTCTTGTAGCTTACAGAAGGGACAACTCACTCAGCCAAAAGGAACAACAAACAAACAAAATGTGCCACCCCAATCTCTCATTCCAGACTCCTAAAGTAGGAGCATTTTAATTTAGCTGTTAGAACTCAGTACATGCTAACACACACACAAGAAGGAGAAAAGAAGCTATCTTCAAAATAATGGAACAAAACACACACACACAAATTTCACTCCTACTTGTCCCTATACCATTGTTTAGGGAACATGCCTTTAGCCCCTTCATTCGCTGCCAATTCCTGGAGATGGATCCAGATTAAATTGGCAATTTCCATTCTTTCCCTTGCTGCTACAAACAATCCTCATGCCATTCCTCAGGGTCCCCTGTCCCCCCCAGACGCTGCATTTCTTGAAATGCTGCAATGGGAGGCAGAAAAGTTTGACTCCACATTTTGAGGAAAGATAGTCCAGATCCAACCCATAATATCCACCCTAACAGAAGATAATCTTCTAGGGATACAACTTACCCAAGTAACAGCTGCCAGGAAAAAGTTTTAACGGAACTCATCACTTTTCTTTCCACTACATTACTTGGGAGAAACTGTCTTTATTTCCACCCTGCCTTTCTCCCAAATAGGGATCCCAAGCAGCTTATTCTTCACACCTCCATTTCACTCGCACAACCACCTTGTGGGTTAGGTGAGGCTGAGCGTGTGACTAGGCTCAGGGTCACCCAGAGAGCTTCCATGGCATGGTGAGGATCTCCCAGATCCTAGCACAGGATCTAACCACTAGCAGTGGCATAGGAGGTTAAGAGCTCGTGTATCTAATCTGAAGGAACCAGGTTTGATTCCCAGCTCTGCCACCTGAGCTGTGGAGGCTTATCTGGGGAATTCAGATTAGCCTGTACACTCCCACACACGCCAGCTGGGTGACCTTGGGCTAGTCACAGCTTCTCAGAGCTCTCTCAGCCCCACCTACCTCACAGGGTGTTTGTTGTGAGGGGGGAAGGGCAAGGAGATTGTAAACCCCTTTGAGTCTCCTGCAGGAGAGAAAGGGGGGATATAAATCCAAACTCTTCTTCTTCTTCTTCTAGACACACTGGGTAAAATACTCCACAACTTGCAGAAATATACAGGGAACAATACTATTAGCACTGTGATGGCATTAATGGTCCACATATTACAAGCACAAAGTTCAGCTCTCTCCAAGGGTCGTCTGTATCAAACCATTTTACTTGATTGGCATTGGTATGACCAGATCATGTTCATGGCTGGACACCAACATTGGAGCCCTTCTAACTCATCGCTTGATTCTGCTTTAACCAGACACATTCCAGAAACACTCTCAGCAAGCAGTCTATAGCACACAAGTGCAGGGTTTTTTTAAAAAAACAAAAACAAAAAAACAAATGTTCTTCACCCTGAATCAAACACTACTTTAGAAGCTTCCCAGGTTCACAGCTGTCTTGCTGAGCACAGAAGGAACTGCTTGTATGAACTGAATAACCAGGCCCCCTGCTGTGTTGCGAGCCCACCAACTGGCGCTCTGAATCATGACAAGCAAAAACCTTTGAATATACTTCATTAGGGCCATTTTTATCTGGGTAGTTATTCACAAGAGAAGAGGAAGCTCTACCCCTCTTGCGCATTTCAAAAGCCTTCCCAGTCATGGCACCTAGTTACACATGTGCAAGCATGGCAAGCAGAAAGGCAGGGAAGTTCCCAGTACCTCTTGTTTAAACCATGATGCACAAACATACAACACTAAATCCTATGTCGAGTTACTCCAGTCTAAGCCCACAGAAATAAATGGGCTTAGATTGGAGTAACTCTCTGTGGGATTGCACTATATGTTCAGCAATGGCAGAGCTATAAGGCAGTGCGCCACACACTGGGAGTGCACCAGTGGGTCATGTGGGGGGCAGAAAATCCCCCCTCCCCCCTAGTTTAAAGCAGCCTGGTGGGAACTACACTTCCTGGTGTAGAAAAAGCAGAATGGTGGGAACTACACTTCCTAGGAGACCTTGTGAGCCCCGTTGAGGCTTGCGAGGTCCCCTGGGAAGTGTAGTTCCCACCATTCTGCTTTTTTTACACCAGGAAGTGTAGTTCCCACCAGACTGCTTTAAACTAAGGTCAGGGTGGGAGGGGCCTGGCACCATTTTGCCCCAGGTGTCATTTCCCCCCCGCCCCCCATGACTCTGATGTTCAGCAACTGCACTATAAGTTCAGCCCGCACCACAAAATTGGCTAAAGCTAGACATTTGATTCAGGGTGAGGCAACCATGACAAAACCAACCAATAAATCTTTCATATGCTCTCATGTAGATACGGAAAGCAATCACCAAAAAGGCTGGGTAGAGATTACAGGGGATCTCTGTGGCTGCTTTTTACACCAGGAAATTGCCATGACCTCTCCCACTGGTTTACCTATTTAGCCTTTACCTCCTACCAGAATGAAAAGTATTTATAATCAAACACAAGAGGCTGGATCTAAAGGATCCAATGAGGGATGGAGTCTCTCACTGGCACAAGCAGCACCTTGTGTCGAGGTTAGGCTCCGGAGCTATGCCAGAGAAAAGTACACAAAGCTATTACAACACCCCTGAAGTCCTCAACCAGGTTTTGCAGGCTCCCGAGATGTTGCAAATACCGAACCAAGGATCTCTATAAAGTACTATACTGTCCACAGCTTAATATTAAAGAAATATTATTTGTACAAAACAAACTGGTTCAATCTGTATAAGAATAAAAGAATTGTTCTAAATACAAAGTACTCCCTTTCCAGTTTTTTGATACACCTAAACCATTCCTTTTTTCTGCACAGGAAAATATGGATACCTTTTTCATACGGTAAAGGAAAGATGGATATCTTTTCCAAGGTGACAATCTCCACTGATGGGTTTTGTTAAGTAAGAAAATATTATGTGTTCTGTTTTTAAATGGCTACCGAACTGTCACCTGGTTTTTTTAAAGTGGTGCTTATTAATCTGACTAAACCCCCTGTGCAGAAAGACACTTCTCTTCATGGCTAATATAAGCTCCTAAAGAAAGATCACAACAAATGCCTCAGTCTGGTGGTAAACTATTACAGAAGTCAGTATCAAAAGGAACCCCACACTAGTGCATTTGACTGAACAAATTGTTCTTCTCCAGTGGCAGGATAATGTTATCCCAGGTACCACAACAGTTGCAACTGCTGCTCGACTACAGTTAACGCCCTGGGATGAGAGGTCCACAACGATTTTGTTATTGCCACCAAAATGCAAGTGTCCATAAAGAACGACCATCATGAGGAACTAGGTCCAGCTTACCTCCTACCCAGTCCAGGGGGACTTTTCACAGAACATGCAGATTTCTTTGACACTTTCTTCTTCTCCAGCTGATGACTTACAATTAACAAGTCTGGGACAATTGTCTAAACACCCAGAAGAAAAGAGACTGCCTTGCCATCAGCCACAATTGACTTCCAACCAGATGTTGAGAGGAAATTCAACACAAGATGACAGTAGTGTAAATAACTCTTGCTGCCTCAGCAAAGTAAGCCATAAACTTAGCAGTTCAGTGGAACCTCACGTTTTTCTAGTTCACTCATCTCAAACTCAAAATTCTGACAGTTTCTAATCATGGTTGTGCAAACAATAGATCCACAAACATTCCAGAACTTCAATGAACCCTCAGGTACCAAAATAAGTCCTTCAAGTCCCTTGGGTCACAAAAGGAGATAAGGCTGCTGATCATAAAACTGAAATTACCAAAAGGAAATGGAGGGCTTATAGTACAGTATTCTTTAAAAGGGTACCAAAAGGGAATCAATTATTCAGAAAGGCAGTCACAGATAGGTTACAACACAAGAAGGTGGAGTGTATGGAATGCGATCCAAAGACAGAAGATCCACAACAGAGAGGAAAGTCAATCAGTTCCTAGAGAAGATGACTGTTTCAGTGTCAGTTGGTAAAGAGACAATCCAAAACTGGTGGTCAGAAAGACAATGCAAAACAGAGTTGTTGTCAGAGAATGGATCCTGAAGAAGGAAAGTGGAAATGTTTCTGACAGACCAAATATACCAAGTACAGAGAAAGAATCTATGCGAGAAATAGCAGAAAAACAGGGGAAAAAAATGGAGCTAGCAGGGTTTGGTCAATGCAAACGTCCTTACCATAATAATCTGCATGGTAGGTATAGGAGGAGAGAGGCCCTTGAAAGAGCAGTGAGTCAACAGAGGAGCTGCTATAGGGAAACTTTAACTGGAGTCACCTTTGCTACTGGCTGCTTTTAATTTATCTACCTTAGAAGGGGAGGACAGTAAACAAATTAACTGTTTTATAGGTGAAGCCAACCTAGGAGGGAAATTCAGAAAACTACTGGTTGGGAGAAAGGGGGGGGGGGGAGCCATGATGTTAAGTCACGGAGCAATACTAGAACAATAGGGAATGGTGCTTCCATGTACGGTACGGAGCAAGAGTCTAGCCTACCTGGTAGCTCAGAGGCAATAACTGCTACTAGTTTTTCTCCATCCTGTAGTAATAACTGTTCTCCCTTCTTTATATTCTAATGTTTTAAGCAGCACTTAAAAATCATGTATCCAGCTGAGTATCTGTTGGTGTCAAGTGGGCCCTGACTAGTCAACAAGGTCATGTGATCCATACAAGCCTATGCCTACAATTTGCATGTTACCTGGACACTAGTGGCAACTCACAATTGGTCTATGATGCTCAGGTTGCCATCCAGATCAGGCCAAATCAGGACAGGTCAACAGCCCTTGAAGAAGGACAGCATGCACAACCCAGTATATGCTAGTCTTGGAAAGCCCCACACAAAGGACTAGAAAGGCTTAGGAAATTTTTCTCTGTATACTTTTGAAATGGTACAATATAGCAGGCACTCTCCTGTGCCTAGTTGTTCATGCCAGCTATCTACATACCAGTTCAGATAGACTGCATATAAAAGCAAAGTTAGCAATGTGAGGAGTTGTTCAACAAGTTAGAGAGGAAAACAAGCAAAAAGAAAGGTAGATAGATCCTGGCTGTAGATTAGCAGATACAGAAATTCATATTATGCCAGTGCCAGAGGGAGAGGAGGAACAACCGATGTAACAAAACCTTTAAATGATTTCAGAACAAGTATAGCAAGAAGCCATCACACTATCAGGCATGGCCAATTTTACTTTTACAGGATTGGAAAGTCTTGAAGGACAACTCTCACACTGATTTGCAGTCATAGTAAATGTTTCAACATTTCAACCGAATAGCATGCATTGTCAGATGAAGGCAAATTCTTCTGGTCGAGGTTGTGCCAGACAGCTTTTGCCATAATTTTGTGGCTATAACCTGTAACATTTAAGCATTTCACTTCTGTTAATTCAGTATTCCTTGCCAAAGCTACCACAAGATAGGATGATTTCCCATATTACAGATGAGGAGGAGATGAACAACAGTGAGTTTCAGTTCAGTGGTTTAAATTTGCAATGCTGCAAATCTAAACCAGGGCTGCTAATTCACAACTTTCTCAATGGCCACCATTAACAGGTCCAATGTGGATATTAATCTGATATACGATACTTTAATATGCAACGTTGTTTTAGAATTTACCTATCGTAATCTTTCATTGTGATGTTCTGAGGGTTTTTATTTGTGTTTGTTGTGGCTTACTGAATCTTCATACTGAATGGACAGGTTAGAAAATCACATTTAGACTATTTTACCGAGATTAAGGGAAAGACATATGGATTCAAATCCCTGTTCTAGATAGTGTTCCATGTCCACGGATGTATATATCCTACCAGGCATCTGACCACTTCCCCAGCTACTGCAAGATACCAGACCCCTTAATTTTGTTCCTGAAGGTCAGTGGACCATCAGGAACAAATACATTGTGCAAAAATGAGGGTCTGCAGTGAATCTAGTGGAACGTGATGCCCTAGTCTTCTGCAAATGCTGGTCCATGGGAGGAACTGCAAGGTTGGGCATATACCATTGTTCTTTCTCAAGGACCATATGAAAAATGAAAGTTTGGCTATTTCTCTTTCAGTTTATATCTTACCATGTTTTTTAAAAAATATTTCAGGACAAGTCATATGCGACAGAGCAGCTTACACAAAATTATGGAAGCATGTTTTTTAAATCAAATTGTCTCTTGCTACTCTAGCAATGTAACAAAGAACTGGATTGGACACAGCCAAAAACTTGAATCCTTATCCACTCCACAGAGCTCAGATAGTGCACTACAGGAGCTTCAAGTTTAGATACATCTGTCAACTAAAGTTGTCTTTTAATTCAAATGTGATCTAAGCACCTAAGTACTCAAATACATTAACAGAATTAGCACAACAAAACTCGATGTTTGCCGTGACAAATGGATATTTCCTGGCCCTGTTAGAGGAGGTGTGATCTCAGTGTCTTACTACGACATGGCTAGACTGATATCATCTTTGGGGAGAATAAAATATCTCATCAAAATCACTCCAGTTTCCCTGCAGCAGAGCTTGAGAGTTTAGATCACCACCAATTTGCTGACCAGCTCAGAAGGGATAAGAATCCAGATCAGGGCTTCAGTTATAATATCATCTGGGTGGTCCTGCATGAGACCCACTTGCTGACTTTTTAGAAATGGTCCCCATAGTAGACTGATTGGGAAGAGATACTGGTCAAATTGGCACATGCTACAATTGACAACACTTTAACCCAGTGAAAACAAGACACGAAAAGTCTGTGGAGTTAGAAACCACCATTTAGCCAACAGAAATATCTGCCATATCAACCATTTCAGAAGCCCCATCATCAGCAAATTACTGGTTAAGTTTCTGTTCTAGAAAAAGTCAGGTCTTTTAAACAGGCCACTGTTGAACTTGGTATTCACGTTTAATAATTTACATCCAGTTAATAAACACCCGTTTTCCATTTAAAGCTATTCAGAGTACAAAGTCTCATAGCCATTTGGACGAAAATCCAACATTCATTCATGAAAAAGTATGGAGATATAAACACTGCAGAGTGAATGGCTGGGGCTTTTCACAATGCAACTGTGGCAAGTGAAGAAAGAAGAGAGCTACTCAAACAGCAGCTTCATGTGTGTTTATAACCCCGTGGCTCTGTGCATTTCAGACACTAAAATTTCAGCCTGCTGTTACATGGACTGACCAGCAGTGGTGTGGGGCAAACATTTTTCTACGGTATTTTCCAATGCTCTATTTTTCCACTGAAAATTTTCCACCATGTGCACATAACTATGGTCTGTTTCTTTGTATTTGTCAGGGCTAATGTGTGCCAAATCATAGTAGAACAGTGGTTCTCAACCTGTGGGTCGCGACCCCTTTGGGGGTTGAATGACCTTTTCAAAGGGGTCGCCTAAGACCATCGGAAAATGGTCTTTTTATATTTTATATATACCAATTTTATGGTTGGGGGTCGACCCTTTCACAGGGGTCGCCTAAGACTCCCTGCATCAATGCTCTCCACCTGTAAAATGGATAAATGTTAGGGTTGGGGGTCACCACAACATGAGGAACTGTATTAAAGGGTCGTGGCATTAGGAAGGTTGAGAACCACTGTATTAGAAAGTCTAAATATGGGATATGAAGAATGGAAAAATCCCAGTTCTTATACACAGACCAGTCTTATACACAGTGTACCTGCCTTCTTTTGATAACACTAATTGTTATTAACAGGATTTAAATTAGAAAGGTCTCCAAAACATTTCCCAACTCAAGACTGTTGACCAGGAAGCTTTTAACATCGCTGCTGACCAGGAAGCTTTTAACATGGCTCTGCAGAACCTCCTCAGAATAGGATGTCTACAAAAACAAAAGCCCACACCAAAGACTAAACACATTAAATAAACCCCTGTGCTTTGTACAGCTTTTTATGCTTGACTGCAAGATATCCTTCTCCCATTTGATCAGGCACAAGGAAATCTTTGCTTTTTCAGGTCAGGTATTATAAATATGTCACATTTTGTACTAGTATTGTTTGGATACTGGGGTCAGACACCCAGATTTAGCTCTTAGCCCCAGGCTCGGGGTGTCTGGCCCCAGTACACAACCAACAGTATTACAAGATGTGCCACACTTATAATACCTGACCTGTCCAGGCTATTTCAGTCTCTCCCAAGATATTTTACCAAACCTATGATCTCCTTTTTGCATTTCATATACCCAGCCTTGGCTCTGCAAATTTCCCCACTCATAAATATTTAGGATAGTTCCTATCCAGATTGCATGAACCTTGATTCCCCTTGCTGGAATCATGGCTCAGTGGCACAGCATCTGTTTTGAATACAGAAGGTCCAAGTTCAGTCCTCAGCAGCTCTATCTACAAAGATTAAGCAGTGAAGTGATGTGAAAGACCTCTCTACTTGAGGCCATGGAGAGCGGCTGCCAGTCAGAGCACGTAATCGTGTACCTGGTAGGCTTGACTCAGTAGAAAGCTTCATGTGCTTGAGTAAGCAGATTTTTGTTCCGTCTGTATGTGTGAAGAAATTCAACAGAAATCCATATTTTGCAATAAAAATACATGTTGTGTAATTTCCAAATTGCCAACATAGCCTAGCAAATAATGAAGAAAACGCTTAAGGAATATATCCTTAAGTTGTGCTATTGTTTTATTTTGGCTCAGGAAAGTGTAATTACCAAGGCAGTACAACTCTGCTTAATTGTACAATCAGTGTTATTCAGCAGTATTTAGAAATTAATATGCATGTTTTTTTTAGGAAGTAAATCTGAAAATGGGAAACTCATTACAAATCAGTTTTCTCTCTTGACAATTTAAGTCATTTGGCTCCAGAGCCATGTCATCTGGACAGGGAAGTTACAAGGGTTAGACCTCAGACTGCTTTCACTGTGTGGAAAGTTTGAAGCACTTTCTATATTTTCCAAGCTAGTCTTGTAGCCCTACAGAATGTACTCTCACCTTTCACTGTTCATTCCTTCCACTCCATGTACCTCTTAAGGGAGTCAATTTCAAAGCATCTTCAAAGAGGCAATCAATACAAAGTAAAGATTTGAGACCCTTGAGCCAAGAGGAAAGGCAGGATATAAAAGTTTAGATAAATAAATGTAATAGGCAAGACCCAGAACGGTATAGTGGCTAATGTCAGATTACGAGCTGAGAACTCCGGCTTCAAATCCCCACTATGCCATGCAAAGCTCACTGAGTAGCCTTGAGTTAGTCACACGCTCTCAATCTCACGTGGTTGATGTGAAGATAAAACAGAAGAGGAGAAAACTACTTGGGTATCAATTTGGGAGAAAAGTGGAGTATAAATAAAATAAATAATATAATATCGTTTCCCCAAAAATAAGCCCTATCCTGAAAATAAGCCCTAGCATGATTTTTCGGGATTTTTGAAGGATGCTTGAAATATAAGCCCTACTCCAAAAATAAGCCCTAGATACAGATTTCCCAGCGCAGCTGATCTGATCACATGGTGGGCACAAAATAATGGGGGGAAAATAAGATATCCTGAAAATAAGCCCGAACGCATCTTTTGGAGCAAAAATTAATATAAGACCCTGCCTTATTTTCGGGGAAACACCCACAATCATCATGCAGCAATACAGTTGAATACCCAAAGCGAGAAGAAATAAGTTGAAGCACGTCATTTGGTAAACACCTATGCAAGGGAGCATTTATGCTCAATATCAACAGGCATCAACCAAGTTTCAGCATGCAAATGCTAACACGAGTAAGCCTTGAGTCCAGGTGCACCTTCCTCCCTTTTACCTACTTCAACTCCCTCCTGGCACCTGCCACTATCCAAAACTCATTGCATGTCTGTTCTTCCCAATCTTGGTTTGGAGGCAAATCATACCTTGCCTGATTTGGACATAAAACTATGGACTAGCAAGGAAGGAGAGAAGGCACACGAAACTTGTTCATGTAATTACAAATCATAGTTGGCACTATAGCTGAACTGACCCAAAGGCAGCAGATTCCATCTTAGTATAGAATTGGAGTTTTATAAGTCACAAGCAAAAAATGTTTTTGACTTAATAAAGCTTAACGACCATTTCAGTTCTTCAGAAACAATAATGTTATCCAGTACTGAAGATCAGTAACTAACCTGAGTCAGGTAATTTGCTAAACTTTTAAATAAGAGTAGTCTAATGCTTAAGAGAAATCCAAGGAACTTGGATTAATTTCCAATAAGTTTTATCACTGCGTTGACGCAGGTTCCTTGTGTGAGAAACAGGGTACTGCCTCACATGGATATGAGAAGATTAAATAAGAAGTTCAGTGAGGTCATTTGGAGAGGCACATTTATATATTGTTATGCTGTAGCTTTTATATTTCTAGAAAAGTCGGGAGCACTCAATTCTTCTAGAAGCAAAGCTTTTCACCAAAGTAACATTGCTAAACTGCTGAGCAATGCCAAGACCTGCAAGTTCTGGACTCCAGGTGCACAGAGAAATACGAGCCCCTCCCCAAACCATACCTAATTATATCACATGGGCAGATCACTACACTGTTCTGTAACAAGCAATGCATTAATCCCAAGAGAAGCAGTTCTTCCTGTTCCAGTCTTGTTGGTGCTTATTCTTCCCTCAGCTTGCCTCACAAGGCAAGTTTGGGCACTATTTCTTTAAGCACACAGCAAACAAAGACAGAAACAACTGCTGCATTAGAGAGGTGGAATGACCTTGTAAATTCAGGTACAGAGAGACTAGAAACCAAAGACTTTGGTTCCTGTTCTTAGCTATTGTACATATTCAAACCATGTCACTAAACCTTGGGGTTTCCAGTTTCCATTTAAGAAGTATACCAGGTGATTTTTTTAATAAAAAAAACACGTAATCCAAAATGAACCTCGCAGACGAGAACCATAAGCTAACCAATTCAGTGACTGAACTTTATCTGATAGAATTTATACACTTTTTCAACTTTGCATCTGGTTCAACACCATGGAAGGAAAACTGGGAAGAAGATCAGCAGGTACACCTGCCAAAAATATCTAGGGTCCCCTTAGTGCTGTCCAGGACCCATGAATAAAACAAGGAATTTTAAAGGTCCCTTTCTTGCTTGCCACATGTACCTGTTGCAGGATGCCAGCCCATATAATTGAATTATACAAGCAAAAGCTGGCTACTACTGTGTTTCTCCGAAAATAAGACAGTGTCTTATATTAATTTTTGCTCCCAAAGATGCGCTATGTCTTATTTTCAGGGGATGTCTTATTTTTCCGCTCCACAGCTGCATGCTCTGCTGTTCTGTTCGACGGGCATGCTTCCAAACAAAAACTTCGCTACGTCTTACTTTTGGAGGATGTTTTATATTTAGCACTTCAGCAAAACCTGTACTAAGTCTTATTCTCAGGGGATGTCTTATTTTCGGAGAAACAGGGTATGTTACTTAAATGCAGAACTGCTAACTGTTGTTCTACCAGTAACAATGTATACAGATGGGCTGGTGAGTTTAATTCTTAGGTCAATAAGTTTTCTGTCTACATCAGTGGTTCTCAACCTTCCTAATCCGCAACCCTTTAATACAGTTCCTCATGTTGTGGTGACCCCCAACCATAAAATTGGTATATATAAAATATAAAAAGACCTTTTAAAAGGGGTCACGACCCACAGGTTGAGAACCGCTGATCTACATAAACTTCATGTTTTATCAGAAGCTACCATTTACAATACAGATTTTATCTTCCTGTCCTCACCAATGTTATCTACTCCACCTTTGTCATTTTCACAGCCATACTATCTAGCACACACAGACACAAGCACACTTGAAGCTTCCTTCTAAAGGAGCACATGAACACAACCCACCCACATCAGTTCACATATCCTTCCTCATATAGAAGCAAATGCAACTTTCTCTTTCCCACCTTTTTTTTTCATTAGATCGGGCCCAAGGGCAAGACAGCACACACCTCAGTTCAGAAAACAGAATTTCTATGTATCATGAAGCACACCCAATCACCTCAACACAGAATCCCAAGGCCACACCCATAACACATCAATGATGGGAAATGAAGCAGGACAGCGGGTGGGAAGTTTCTGATTACTACACCTTGCCATAATGTTGAGCACACTTTTTTCATTTATCTTTAAAATGGGTCCTTTTTCTATGAAAGTCACTACATGATGCTTTCGTGGCCATTAGCATAGAACAGCTGTAAAGGAGTGGGTTTACCCTGCTCAGGGGTCTGCAACCTGCGGCTCTCCAGATGTTCATGGACTACAATTCCCATCAGCCCCTGCCAGCAAGGACAATTGGGGCTGATGGAATTTGTAGTCCATGAACATCTGGAGAGCCGCAGGTTGCAGACCCCTGACCCTGCTCATCAGGGTCTTGAACAGGGGGGAATCTATGCTCTCGAGCCGCGATGCTCTTCTGCCCTTGCACCGCGGCTCCACCTAACCGGCTGCCAGCCCTTATCTTGCCTTCGCCCCCTGCGGGCAGCAGGGCAGCGACTAATTGCCCGCGTCGGGTTGGCCATGCCTGCTTCTCTGTCTTCCTGTTCGAAAGCCGGGCGTGGAAGTTTTCCCGGCGCTGGCGAAGTCGCAGCCACCAGCTACATCTTCGTTCTGCAGGCAGCAGGGCGGGACGATCCATGCTTCAGAATGAGCCGAGTAAAAGGTAAAAAACCCCTAATATATACAGTGTTATCTTTATTTTAAATGTCAAAAATTATTTGCGGCTCCAAGTGTTTTCTTTTCCCATGGAAAACTGGTCCAAATGGCTCTTTGAGTGTTAAAGGTTCCCTACCCCTGGTCTTGAACAATAGCTCACCTCAAGTTACCACCAGACATGGGGATAAATCATATGGAATCCTTGAGAAATTGCAGCCTGTGAGGCTGATAATGTGAAGGTAGATGGGACTATAGATTCACCACAGCATGGCAATTACTCCCCCTGAACACTGAAGTCAAATAGTAACCCTAAACAGTTATTCCTCTCTATTTTGAGACATAAGTCCAATGACATTTCTTTTGCATAGCACAACAATTCCAAGTGGAGGAAAGGGAGTCACAATGGTAATGCTCTCAAGGGAAGGGGTATCTGTCTTGCAAATAATTTCACAATTTTTACTAGCCCATCTGCTCACAAGTAAAAGGCAAAGTCAGTTTTGCATGTCAATAACAGGAGGAGTGGCACAAAAGTGAATTCATTCTCATCCAATATATAAGGAATTCCCTACCTATTTTCACAAAAAATTCTTATGGTTCAACAACTATTTACAAGCTGGTTTTGTTACAAGCATCTTAAAAATTGTTTGCTATTTGTTTCAACAGAAGAAGAAAAAGAGTTTGGATTTATACCCCACCTTTCTCTCCTGTAAGGAGACTTAAAGTGGCTTACAAGATCCTTTCCCTTCCTCTCCCTACAACACTTGTGAGGTAGGTGGGGCTGAGAGTTTTCCGAAGAACTGGGACTGCCCCAAGGTCACCCAGCAGGAATGTAGGAGTGAAGAAACACATTTGGTTCACCAGATAAGCCTCTGCCACTCAGGTGGAGGAGTGGGGAATCAAATCCAATTCGCCAGATTAGAATCCACCTGCTCTTAATCCACTGCACCACAGGAAAATTTGCTCATGGCATCCCCACCTGATAGTATGCCTACAAGGAAAATATGATGTCCAAGAATAGATGCAAGGTTTCCCAACCATAGCTAGCAATCCTTCCACTTGCACAAGAATTCCTCTCCTCCTTCATATTTACCATGCCAGCCATGGTGTACACAGCACAGAGTTTGCACTAGTGTTAAGTCTAGCCATGGCTCAAGACAGAATTTAAAGTGGACTCTGGTGAAAGATAATTGTGTATAGTACGCACAAAACTGCAGGATTAGCCGTGGTTATCTTTAAAAGGGAATCATGGTTGGAACATCAATAACGTTATGCCTGCATTAGTCTTTGACTATTGAACAAACAGTCTTTTGCCCAGCATTCAGAAGTACAGCATTGCTAAGATTAGTATCCTTTAATAAAAGTAGTATGAGTTTTAGGAGCAAGGGGCAGAAAACTCATACCTTGGGTTTTCACTGATTACCATGCCCACAGAAAACAGATCTCTAAACCTCTCATTTTAGACATATGTCTCCTCAACTTGAGGATTGTGTGATAAAACTACAGCTTTCCTTCTAAAGTCAGTCTAATTGGAAAAGGAATGACTTTAAACATTTCAAAAGGCTTTCCTCCTTTTATCCACTGCATATAAAACCTTCTGGTGCCAGGGAGATCTCCTCCTCCTACAGGGCACAATTTGTGAAAGAACCTGTGGTGACCCTTCCATCCACGGCCACCAAACATGATGCCACTCTTTTTTTCTTTATAAATAAATATATAACAACTGACAACTAATATTTGTTTCCCCTTACTTCTTCCCCAGATGGTAGCTGTTACCAGGAATATAAATTCCAAAACAAAAACCCTTTATCTCCTTTTGGTAGTGTATACAAACTTACAAGGCAAATGGGATGGCTTATGTGGTCCTAAGGAAAATAGGGTGGGATTCCGCTGTTTCTTCAAACAAAGTAAGATTTTATTTATAACTGATAGATAACATCAAGGTTTTAAGCAAAATATTTACAAAATAAAATAAAACTGAGGCAACAAATACTATGAGGACTTCTCTTATAAATTGACTCTGACACTTTCTGACAGCTTCTCTTTTTCATAGTTCTCTTACTCTCCGACTTTATTTTGTCTAACAATTTATTGAGGCTCTGACTTTCTCTACGTACCTTTTGCCTTTCTAACTTTCTCACAAAGCTTTGACATTCTCCAACTTCTCACACAGAGGCCCTACCACATTCTGCCAGGCTCACACAGAGTTTAACTCTCTCTGACTAGAGTTTTGACTCTCTCAATCTTTTCACTCTGAAACTCAGTCACCTTCTGCCGCCACAGCACAGCCCTCCCACAGGCAGACTCTAGAATCAGCCAATCATATCGCTCTTTCATTCCCCCTCACCCCACTTGCTCTCTCGAACTCAGCTCTCAGCTTAAAGTCACACACACGCTCTCAAATCATTACAGAACCACTTCAGTATAACAGTGAACATTACACATTAAAAGAGGGGTGGGATGAACTGATAGTGATTGGTTCAGAAATTGGCAAGAGGTTAAATAACGGTTCATGAAGTAACAGTTCCAATGACTCCCCAGGACATAACTCAATTAAAACTCTTGGGAGATCGTAAGTATAAAAACAACTGTACATAAAAAGCAAAAAAAAAAAAAAAGGTGCTACAGACATCCCTGTGGAAAATTCAGCATCTCTAAGCTAGTAAGTGAGAATTGTGCCTTTAAAAACAGAATGCTTTAATTCAGGGTGAGCAACATGGCACCTCTGAACATTTACTTTATATCTCACCTTTCATCCCAATGGGGACCAAAAGGGCTTACATCATTCTACTCTCCTCCATTTTATCCTCACAACAACCCTGTGAGGTCGGTCAGGCTGAGAATGTGACTATCCCAAGGTCTCCCTGCAAGTTTCTGTAGCACAAGTAGAAATTCAAACCTAGTCCAACACTTTAACCACTACATCACACAGATTTACAAAAATATCAAGAAGCCAGCCGGCGGAATAAATAAAACACAAGAATGCCTGATTCTCATAGCTGCCAAGACATATCTGTGATTTGTTTCTTGAACAGAATGGAAGATTGTTAAGTGATAGGAGGAGAAAATGTGCTAAAAATGTGCTATTGTAGGATTTTGCACACATCAAGCTCAGCATTCCACATATTCAATAACGTGGCATGCAAGATACGTACAGGTATCTGTACATTACACTACACATTTGAGTTTGTGTCTCCACTTTGGCTCTAGATACCAAACTGATCTGTTCATAGCTCCTGTCACTTATCCCAGGCTGGATAACAAGCTGTGTTTTCAAAAAGATAACATATTCATTACCAACTACAGACCGACACTTAATAGTTACTCCCGAGTCAAAGTAATTTCCTTTACAAATGTTACTCTGGCAAGCTTACTTTATTTATTAGATATTTAATTAATTCCAGGTTCGTAGGTTTCCAGATCTCCAGCCTGTGGATAATTTCAGCAGCCCTGCCAGCATGGCCAACTGGCCATGCTGGCAGGGGCTGATGGGAATTGTAGTCCATGAACATCTGGAGAGCCGCAGGTTGCAGACCCCTGAACCAACCCTTCCCCAAATGACTAGATTTTCTGTTTTATCCTCAACACCATCTGTGAGGTAAGTTAGCCTAAGAAAGACAGACATGGTCATCCCAAGAATGCTTTTCTTGGGGAGTAAGAATAAACCTGAACAGGATTCTGAGTAGATGGGCTTAGAATTGCTCTCCTGGTGATGGGCATAGGATTGCTCTCCTTCACTACAGAGAACAGTTGCCAGGCCACTGCTGAGGGATCATTCACTCCAGGACCCCTCTTCTGGTACTAATCAGCTGGTCAGCGGAGGACTTACCTGCAGCAAAAGGAGACCAAGGCCTGCACCAGCAATAAAACAACAATGTTGCTTTCGACACATATCAGAAGCATTATAATCATGTTGCCAGCAACACAAGGACACCTAAGTATTTGGCTCAAAAATCTATGGTAAAAATTATTTCTACCATAGAATGCTCAAAAAAGCCGGTCATTTGGGCAAGAGAATCCTCATGTTGCTGGTGCATGACACAAACGATGTCACCACACCACCACCAGCCTTTGCTCCTGGAAGGCCCTTCCCATCCCCACTGATTGTCAAACGCTACCTGCAGAGGAAGATTTTCAACGTTGAGTCTCACTGGTCAAACTACCCACTATTACACTGGTTCTTTAATAACTTTTTTTTGAAAAATCAGGATATAAGACCAGGCATCCAAAAACGTAGTTCTACTACACGGACGTTTTCAGATAATTTTTCTGACTCAGATATCTATCTTCATTAGCAATAAAAACCTAACTGAGGCCCCTTCCGCACATGCAGAATAATGCACTTTCAATCCACTTTGCAGCTGGGTGTTGCTGTGCAAAATAGCAAAATTCACTTGAAAACAATTGTGAAAGTGGATTGAAAGTGCATTAATCTGCATGTGCAGAAGGGGCCCTAGAAACACACGTACACACAAGTGTATACATCTTGATGTACTATTCCAAGGAACAGCCTCTGAGGCACAGAAAGGACCTGGTGTGGCTTTCAGAATATTAGAGATATTTTGTCCTGCATACACTTCCCAAGTAGACATCAATGGGGCCTACTACATGGGGAACTGGAGGGAGAGGATTCCTTGAAGAACTTAAGGTCAAAATGCACAGGGCAATCAGCAGTCTCATACACAGACGGTTAGTTAGATAAAATTTTCATCTGACACTATGTGAACAAGTCATGTGCACACTCCCCCTCGACTGGTGGTACAAAGTGCTGTCAAGTTGCAGCCCACTTAAGGCAACCCCATTTGGTTTTCAAGGAAAGAGACGAAGGGAGGTGGTTTGTCATTGCCTGCCCTGCATAACAACCCTGGTGATCATCCAAGTCCTAACCACAGCAGATCCTGTTCTGTTTCCAAGATCTGATGAGATCAGGCTAGCCTGGGCAATCCACTTCAACCTCGCCCCCCAAAGACTTACTTCTAATTCAGTACACAGTATACATTGCCATTACTAGCTATCATTTGTGCTTTCCTTCAAATCATCTTCAAATCCAAGAGTGTATGGGAAGCACAAACCAGAATTTGCCAATTTAACACTGTAGTTTGCTGCTGTGCTTATCAGGAAATAACTTGTTCTCAGCATTCAATAGGAAGGACAAGAGGAAGGTATGCTCACCTAGTACCAAACCATGGTTTGGCACCTCCATGAGAACTAGAACGTTACTTCAGTTTGAGAACCTCAACTCTACAGTATAGCTTATTTGTATAATGCTGGGAATGGGGAATACTACAGCCAGCACATATCCCAAACCCAAAATCAAAGTAAGGAATTAGGGAAACTATTAATATTTTACGACACAGTTCCTGATTCCAAGGTGTCTCAGCTGATTGGCAGAACAGAAACAAACAGCACCAATTTAGCTTGAAAACTATGTTTTTAATATCTCCATGCTTCAGCTACTTGTTCAGTTAAGTCTCAAATCTCTTTGTTAACATGTCAGGGTGACTTAATTTTTAAAAAATCACAAGAACACAACTACATTAAAGTTCACCAAAAGAGGAATACTTAAGCAAGACTCAGATGGTTAAATAAAAATCCAATCACCCATTTGAGAAGATCAATTTGCCTTCTTCCACACAGTAAAAAAATTAAAATAAAAGAGGTTTTATCCAGGAACTGTAACATTTACCAATCAACAATAGAAAACCTTTTCCACTTTCTCCAGAAGTCCCACAGAGTCTACGTTAACCACTCAGAATTGATCAGGAGCTCTCTAGATTTCCCCTCCATGTTTCAAGACAGAAAATCTGTTGTTTTTACTCACTTTGATGTTTCCAGGTCAGGAGTGTCATATTATGCGAAACAATCTATCCTAGCAGCAGACAGATACAGAACCATGCAGAGCCATAGGAATGCAAGATTTCTAAGACAACCATTCCGAAAAGGTTTTTAAATTTTTATTTTAATGCTTACAGGTTATATTTTCAGAGTTCTCCTGGCTGCTTTTAAGTACATTGTAACCTTATTCCTGAGATGCTGAGAGATAACAGAAATCATGAAGTATTGCAGTAATTTCTACACACATGTGAGACCCATCTCTGCCTTGCTGAAAAGTGGGTTTTTTTCAAATTACAAAGGTAAAACTACAGAGTCTTCTGGATCAGATGTAGCAGTGGGCGTGGAATGATACATTATAAATAATACATTTTATTTGTACTGTTTTGTGCCTGTATGCCGCCACCCCAAAATACACACAAACTCTTGCCTTGAAAACCTTTCAGAGTCACCATAAGTGAACTGCAACTAAATGGCACTTTGTACCACCAAGACATAAAGAACTCACCCTTAATTCCACACAGAACCAATACAAGCTTTAAAAATGATGCTTGAGGGACTTGTCCCAATCCCTTCCCAACCTCACTCAAAGAGGCCAATTCATACATTGATAAGTAATTTACCTGCACAACAGTCATCTTTATGCCCTGAAACTCATTTCCCAAAATTCCAGATGTTCATGCATTACTCCTCAAGGTTCCAATCAATTCTAATCATGAACTGGATGCAAGTGCTACAGAGGAACCACAATGTATCTGATGTGCTATAAAATATCCAACATAAACCTGAAATATCTGATACTTGTTCAGAACTCCCACTTGGCAGTGAAATTCACCAGCTGACTTTGGGCCTAAATCTACCTCAGAGGGCTGTTGTATGGATACAAGGGGATGGGGGCAGCCATGCTTGTCACCCTCAACTCCCTGGAAGGAGAAATAAAATGAAGAATAAGTGATGCATAGTTTATTCCTTGACAATATAGAAGGCTGTGTCACACATTTGCTTTTAGGAGTAAAACTATTTTCTGTGTTCTTATAAAAATCTAAAGTGTAATTGTAAACTCTGCATTTATTATCCAAGTACACTTGCAGCAGCTCCCCTGTCCAGGACACGCTAAGTGGCAAATCTGGCTTTGCTGATCCACAATGCGCGAAATAACTGAAAAGCTCAATCGCCCAACTAATACCCAGGCTGAGTTAAGATGTTCAGTGCGATTTTGAAATCCTGCTTTAGTACAGTTAAGTTTAAGCCCAGCTGCAAAATATATGATATTGGAAATTCAAAAGCTTATACAGGGGGCATAAAAGAGTGAGGGATCTGAAGCTATCATTAAGTGATATCACCAAGTGAATCAAACTTTATTTTAAGTGTGAGGCTTTAATTACACAAGTCACAGCATAACATCCTATCACCAGTCCAACATCAAACCTAAAAGCTCCAAGAGCCCATCAGGTGAACAGGGACATCACAGGTGACCATCATTTCAGTAAACCCACTGAACAAATAGAGCCAATAAACAACTTAATACATGTAGGTTCCTTATTGAAGAAACAAAAAAAAACAAAAAATCCCACAGCCATTTTCTGAAATGAATCAGAACACTTAAGATGCTGCTGAATGTGTTAATATTTCCAGCATATGAACACCAACTATTTTCAGGCTCTCAATTCCTGATCCCAAATCGATACAACAGCCATCCAAACCCCTATATTAAAAATGAAAATTCAAGTCTTCCTCCTTGTCAAGAACACCATAAAATGAGCTGCTTAGATCAGAATGGTTTGAAGGTGGCACAAATGTTGCACTTATTTGATTCTGCAACTAGCTAGTAAGATGACTTCTGAAATGGATGAAGTCCTGAATCACACAGATGCATCTGTATGGACCCACTGACTCCCTGGGAAAATCACATAACGGGAAAAAAACAAGAAACAAATTTGTTATTTCAGCCTCACAGAATCTATTCCAGGATGTATAAGGCTCAATAAGCCAAAGAGAGAGAGAAAAACAGAACAGTCGAAACAAAATGCCATCGCCTTCCTCTTTGTTTCAGGCACAGTACAATGAGGGCAGCCTGTCTGTGGATCTGTTTCTGCTGAGCCTCCTCAAGGTCACAGCCAATTTCAGCTGTAGAATTTTTAAAAAGCAAAAAAAGTGGCAGTGATGCTCTAGGTTATGGCTGGTAGAAAAAGCAGAGTGTAAAAGTTTATGAGCTCATCAGAATTGTTGTACCATTACATCAGAGGCAATTATAAATGGCCAAGAGCAGGAGATGGGGAGCCAATCAGATCACAGATAGGATGTCAACCTAAGACCAACTGTCTCCTGGCTTTGACAGAAGGATTTTACCTCCATAATTCAAATCCCAAACCAAAGCAATCTGCACTTACTACTCCAATCGCTGAACTGTTTACCAGCACTTCCCAGCAAAAGCTCAAGGCACCAGGGCTGGTGGAGAAAGACCACCTTAGAAAATGGCTACAGCTCGCCTGGGCAAGGGGGGAAGATGTCAACGAGGGTCACTCGCCCTCTCCTTAGCCCCTGGAAGCACCATGGGGACATGGCTGCGACCCACACAGAGAGGAGCAAAGCTCGAAAAGGGGGGGAAGGAAAGAGTGGGGCTCACCAGAGCTGGAGACAGCAGCAATCTCGCCTAAGCACACCCTCTTTCCTCCCTCCCCCAGCCCAGCAACATGGAGCTATTTTTGCTGCCTCGACCCAAGTGGCAGGCCTGGCCCCCCACCCCTCTCCAGAACCCCCTTCGACGACCCTGGCGAAGAAGGAACACGGGGAAGCAGAGGAAAGGAGAAGGGCACCTCTCCGAACAGGCTCACACAAAAGGCTGGGCAGGGAGGAAGGGAAGGCAGAGAGGCAGCCATTTTAGAGAAAGACAAGAGAGAAACGAGAGGGAGAGACAATGGCAGGTCCCCAGCAATGGGGGCCTAGGGAAAAGCAACCCGGGCAGGAAAGCCTGGCCACGCAGGGGGGGAACCCTCGCCCACCACCCCCGCCCCGGCCGCCCCCGTATCTTTTTTTTTGGGGGGGGGGACACACGTGTATCCTTACCTGCTGGCTCCTGGAGAGTGGCTGCCCCCCTCCAGCGCCGCCGCCGCTGCTGCCCGGGCTCATGGGCGCCAGGTGGCTCCTTTGTTGGCCTCCTCCTGCTCCGGCGGCCCCCCAGCCCTGCCCGGCGGTGGCGCCGCCGTACTGCGAGGCTAAGTCCGCGGCCGCCGCCGGGGCCTTGTTGGCGGCTCCCCCGGCGCCGTCTTGGGGCCCGGTGCCGTAGTCGGTCCCGGGGTAGGCTTGGTAGCCGCGGGCCGAGCTCGGGGAGGTCAGCAGTTGGTTGAGCGTGGGGGTCGAGGTGGGCTGCGGGGTGGCGCCTCCGCCCGGTCCTCCTCCGGCCGCCGGCCCCAGGGCCCCGAAGCGCTGCTGCTGCTGGAAAGCGGCCGAGGGAGGCTTAGGCCCGGCTTGCGCGGGGCCCTGCGCGCTCCCCCGAGGCGAGCTGAGGGCGTAGGCCTGAGGGGGAGGCGGATAGGCACTGCGCCCGGCCGCCGGGTAGTAGGAGTTATACTGGTGGTTGGCGAAGCTGTGCTCCGTCGCGGGGCCGCCGTGGGAGTTCTGCGGAGGAGCCCCGGTGGGCCCCGGGTACGCCTGATCCAGCCCCCCGCTCTGCAGCGCTGCCATGCCAGGGCTTTGTTGTCCGCCATGTTGGTGGAAGGCGACGGCCGCCGCAGCCTGGGCGCCTCGGCCGTACCCGAAGCCGTACGCCGGCGGAGCCAAGGCGACCGGGTGAGGAGCGGGAAGGGGCGGCTGGGGCGGCTGCTGCTGCTGCTGCTGAGGCGGCTGCTGCTGAGGCTGAGGCGTGCCCACCCCGTCGCTGCTGTTGCTCCCGCTGCCGGGCGGCTCCGGCAGGTTATTGTTCAGCGAAGAGGCGCCGCCGCCGCCGCCGCCGCCGCCACCAGGCCTGGGGTTCCCGTTGGGGCTCTTCAGGTCGGCCTCGGCCCCTGCGCCCCCGCCATTGCTCTCGGCCCCGTCCTGCAGCTCTTTGCCCGGGGGACCGTCGCTCTCCGACGACGGCGGCTGCTGTTGCTGCTGCTGCTTCTCCGCCGCCGCCTCGCCCCCGGCCTCCTCCGACGAGCAATCCCGCGGCGGCTCGGCTTTCTTCAGGTCCGACGGGGCCGGGGCGCCCAGGCTAGTGGCGGCCGCGGCGGGGGCCACCTGAGCAGCCATGATCCCCCCTCCCCACCCGGCCAGCCCCCTCCTCCTTCCTCCGCCTCGCCCGATCGACTCCCCGCCTGGCCGGCCGGCCGGCACAAGGCCTCACCGCTCGCCGCCGCCTCCTCCTCCTCTGGGCGTTCTCTCCCCGGCTCAGGCGGCGGCCTCCTGGCTGCAACGGCGGCTCATTCCTCCCGCGGCCACCGGGCCGAAGAAGCGGGCGGGCGGAGAGGGGCGCGGAAAGCGAGCTGGGACGGCCGCGCGCGGGGCCTGGCCCCACTCTTTCGCCTGCCTCTCTCGCTCAGTTGCAGCCGGCGAAGAAAGGGGGGAGGAGGAGGAGGAAAGGGGGAGGGGGGCAGGACGGGGCTCTCCCGGGGTGGGAGAGGAAGGAAAGGGAGAGAGAGAAGGGGGAGGGGGCGCGGCGGGCGGGCGGGCGGCGGAGCAGCGGACGGGGGCCCCCCTGCCGTCCTCCGAGTCGAGACTCGAGCACGGGGAGCCGGGCGGCGGCGGCGGGGCTCGCGACTCTGGTCCGCCGAGCGCTGCTCACTCCGACACGAGGCTCAGCACTGCCATTTTACCCAGCGCCGCGGCAAACTCCCAAACCCGGACTGGAATCCGGGCTCGGATTGGAAGCCCTTCTCCTGCTTCCCTTCCTCCCTCTCTCATAAAAGGAGGAGCTGCCAGGCCCCTTTGGAAGCTTTCAAAACTGAAGCGACTGAGAGAGGGAGAGGACGCTCGCAAAACCCGACGTGGAGCCTTCGTGGAGGCGCGGCGCTGGCCTCCTCAACTTCTCTCGAAAGCCACAAAAGGAAGCTTCTTTTGCTGATAAACTGGGGAGGGGGGCAACCCAAATGCTGCTGGGAAAGACCACAAGGTTTGGACTCCCCCAACTAGCCACGCTTGGCTCTTTGGTTCAGGACACAAAAGGAGCGCTGATTCCCAGGAAGGACCAAAACTGGCATCCTTGATAAAATAGAAATCGAGCACCACCTTGAAGGCTGACAAATTTTTTCCCGCTCAAGTCAGAGCTCATTTCCTTAGATGCATTTAGTGATTAATGCACTACTAGAATCATGTTTTATTTTGCTGCTACAAACTAATGCAGTTAGCCACCTAGAAATATGCTTTTAACAATGCAGAATTACTCCAGTGTAAGGCATAAGACACTAAACTAGATGACCCAGGCTAGCCTGTCTGGCCACATCTCAGAAGCTAAGCAGGATTGGCCTGTTTAATATCTGGACTGGAGACCACCAAGGATGACCAGGTTCCTAGCACAAAGGCAGGCAATGGCAAACCACCTCTGTTCATCTCTTGACTTGAAAACCCTACGGGGTCATGGTAAGTCAGCTGTGACTTGACAACACTTTCCATCACCAAGACTTAAGAACTGCCCAGAGCTGGATTTAAACAGACCAAGATTCCAAGTGAATTACCAAAGCATTACCAAAAAATGAGTTCAAAATTAGTTCATTTTTTTTTATTTAGAAGTCCCTCATAATCTGTAGTTTACTTATTGTTGAAGGCTTTCACAACCAGAATCACTAGAGTGTGGTAGGGTTTCTAGGCTGTTTGGCCATGTTCCAGTAGCATTTTCCCTTGATGTTTTGCCTGCATCTGTGGCTGGCATCTTCAGAGAATCTTAGTTTACTTAATGTATTGTCGAAGGCTTTCACGGCCAGATCCAACTGGTTCTGGTGGGTTTTCCAGGCTTTGTGGCCATGGTCTGGTGGATTTTGTTCCTAACGTTTCGCCTGCATCTGTGATACACCTCTGAAGATGCCAGCCACAGATGCAGGCGAAACGTTAGGAACAAAATCCACCAGACCATGGCCACAAAGCCTGGAAAACCCACCAGAACCAGTTAGTTTACTTAGTTTGTACATAAATCCACATTTGGAGATACCCTGCTGGGTATAACCAGTGGCTCCTCTAGTCCAGTATCCTGTTTCACACAGTGGTCAGCCAGTTGCCCTGAGGGTCAACCAGCAGAGCATAGAGTCCAAATCCTCTCTATTGCTCTCTCCTAGCACTGCTTCATCCAGAGTCGAAGAAATCAGGATGCAGAGCCACTACTGCACTGCCCCATAGCCTCCAGAGGGTTTTGGTCAGTGCGGGGAGATGGGAACAACAACAAACCTTCCTGGCTGGCCGAAAACTCTTAATGGGGCTGAATGGACTGATGCCACCTTTTGGGTGACATGAATCCAGGGCACCGACTGTGGCACTTGCAGCCCCAAAGCCCAGGAACCACGCCCCAACAATTCCTACCTCAGGAACACCCCAGCCTGCCCTACCCCAACATGGCATCTAATTGGACACCAGCCGCTCTTGCAGGTCAGGTGTCACAGAAATCCATGGCATCCAACTGCCCACCCCTCCGGCACATTTGCCAAAGAGCCATTTGCTCCCTCTCCCCCACTTTGTATGGGGCTGTTGCTGTCTTAGCACATGGAGGAACATTGGTTTCAGTAGGCTTGGAATGCAGTAATTGCACAGGATTGCATTGATAAGCTTCCAAAAAAGAAGCATACAACAGAGTGCATAAAGACCAAAGATGATTCTTATGCACCACAGATTATCTTTATGCACCAAAAGGCTATTTTATTAACACTGGATGTAGGTCACTTGGGTTTTGGAATTGAATAATGCAACTATATTCAAATGTTTCTTAAAGTAGGTGTAATTTAAGTGGTGTAATTTTCACACCAGAACAGAGTATAACGGAGCTCTTCAATCTTAGAGCCAGCAAACATCTTTGGAATTCTGACATGGCATGGTGAGCACAGCCACAAAATGGCTGCTGTATAAAGCATAGCCAGCCCCAAAATGGTTGCCATAGCTTACCTCCAGTCACAAAGTGAAGATCCTTGCGCTGTGGTGGCAGCTACTACAAAGCAATATTTTTTAAAACCTGCAGTCAATCTAACCTCCAGTGCCCATCAGAAACCTTGCTGGGCAAAAGCCATTCTGACCCATCCTACTTTCTAAAAATGCTTGGTGGGTACCATGGTGCCCACAGGCACTACACTGGGGATCAGAGGCATATCTAGGGAAAATGTAGCCTGGTGCAAAATTTGAGTGTGACCGCCCATGGGTGACCGCCCTCCCCCACCATGACCAAACAACTTTTTTTGCACCAGGTCATCTCAAAGTCACCATCACAGTAAGTCAGTGTATGGACCCCAGGGGATAGAAGGAGGGATGTGGGGTGATCTTCCGCCCCACACATGACTAAATGGCTGCAGCCCAGGGACATTTGACCCCATATGTCCCCCTGGACAGTACGCCCCTGCTGGGGATCCCTGGAATAGATCACACTTATGGTTGTACTATAAGGCGGCATTACAAAACATGGATGATCACACTTGCCTAAATATTCCACTAGCCAGGACCCATTTGTGTCAAGGGTCAAATGTAACAATCCAAGAAGTAAATTAAATCCTCTTGTTAAAACTGTTCAGGACTGAAGTGGATTCTCATGTGCAGCTCTCTGTGTTACAGATGGATACTAGAATCCCCTGCAGTGGTACCAGTGAATTCCCAGCTGCAGGACTCAGATGAGCTTTTAGTATCCTTTCTGAATGGTTTGGATTGAAGGCTAGAACTGGACCTTGCACTGTTCACAAGGTCTTAATAGACACCTAACGGTGCCTCAATTTTAATTTGTCTGGTGGTCCCATCCCACCACTGGCTCAGTTTAAATTATGATCAACCAAGACCTCCATCCAATCCCACACAGTCCTTCCAAGGTAAAGGAATAAACAAAATGAGCAAAAGAAGATCACAAAATAGGAAGGTATGGCTTCAGTGCAAGAAGGGATACCCTTTGCTTCAAGATCTTTGGTCACAGGAATGGAACAATAAAGGAAAGAAAGGAAGGGATAATGTCTCATGGAGGGGTTGCTTTTAAATGCTTTCATTAGAACCACCATCACCCCATGCTTAACTGATAGGAAAGCACTCACCCTCTTAAGAGGAGACATGTTAAAACAAAATTTAAAAGGTCACCAGCTTGGGAGGAGGAGAAGTTGTGTTGCTTGTCATCTCTGAAGTCACGAGACTTACCTGGGACATTTTCTCCACACTTGCACAACCACATTCCGCTGGTATTGCAATAGGTTTGCTCGCTTGAAGGAGAGGGCATGCAAGGATCACAGTTCCACAGCAACAAAGGACAGCAGGGAGTGCTGAAGTTTCCCTGCCTTGCATGCAATTTCTCTGCCTTGCATGCAAAAAGTGGTACTTGGATACCCACAAATCTATAATTATTGTACAATAAAATTATTGAGTTGGGAAAGCCCTTGCCAGTGGAACACCATCAGCATAACCTTACTGTGAACAAATAACATCCACCACATCAAAATAATCTGGAAAACGTTTGGCACTGCAGTAGATAAATCTGTGCCCAGTAACTGTCCCATTCACTAGTGTATTTTGGTGCAATCCTATACTGGTCAATTCAATGGGGAAAGTGTCCCCCAGGAAAGTGTCCTTAGGACTATACCACTTGAAGCTTTCTGAATTATGCCAAACCCATGTTAAAAACTAATTGGCATTAATAATGAGAACCTTCACAGCTATTTGGAGTCCTCCCATTGGCTTCACGGTCCCAAAAACACCAGAAAACATTTTGCTTCAGTAGTTGCAAATCTCCTGATCCAAGCTCAATTTGTTCTCCATTTTACATAGCTGGTCTTACATGTCCTTCTCCAAAAATTGTAAGATGCAACCATAAAAGGGTAAACTATAACAAACACTCCTGGTTTTTGAGCAGGATGGCTATTTCACTTCCTATCAAAGCCAGGATGGACACCTTAATGGCCAGAGTGCCATCCCAAACCTCAATGTGTACCTAAGAAGATGGTGGTGTGTGCTGGCAAACAAAATGGGAAAGAGGGATTGACTTCGTTAGACTCATTGGGAGCAAGTCAGACCTTGACCACCTAGCTGGTGGCTGCAAATGTCCAGGAAATAACAAGGGGGCGGGGCATAAGCTGTACTAACTGCTTCTCCCAAGCGACTGGCCTTAGCAGCACTGTTAATGTCTACCTAAGATCTGGGAGACTCAGATTCAAATCTTCAATCTGACATAAATGCTCACTGGGTGCCCTTGGGCCTGGCAGACTCAGTCTCACCTCATGGGGTGGTTGTAAAGATAAAACGGGGAAGAGAACAATGTAAGAAGAAGAAGAAGAGTTTTGATTTATATCCCCCCTTTCTCTCCTGTAGGAGACTCAAAGGGCTTGCCCTTCCCCCCTCACAACAAACATCCTGTGAGGTAGGTGGGGCTGAGAGAGTTCTGAAGAAGTGTGACTAGCCCAAGATCACCCAGCTGGTATGTGTTGGAGTGCACAGGCTAATCTGAATTCCCCAGATAAGCCTCCTCAACTCAAGCGGTACAGCGGGAAATCAAACTCGGTTCCTTCAGCTTAGAATGCACCTGCTCTTAACCACTACGCCACTGCTGCTCCTTTGGGTATTAAATGAATGGTCAGCAATTGGCCAGAGAACCTACCCTGCATGCCAAATAAAATGGTATCACATACATCCCATGGGCTTATTACTCATGAGCTAGCTGTCTAGCTAACTATGGCTGTAGGTGTGCACTTCCAGTCTCTCTAGTAGGATCCATGCACACATGTATCTCTCGCCATCCCAGACACACATACAAACACCCCAGGTCTTCAAGTCTCCTTTATGAGTATTCAAGTCAACCTAACTCATAGAAGGACTAGATGTTACAATATTCAGAAATCCTTACAGATGCATAATCCAATAATGTGATACAGCTTGTGACCATTTTGAGGATCAAGTAGCTATAGACAATGTAGTTTTGTGCAAGAATGAAAAACAACAGCTCCCGGCTTCCAAAATAGGTGGAAGAACAGCACACACTCAACATTTGCTTATGCCAGCAATCTTTTGAGTTTAACAAGAAATTGTAAAATTGTTACAAATTGTAAAATTAATTATTTGAAAATATATTCACCCCCTCCCCAGTTGCCCTTACTAGCTCCTTCAGCTCTAGGAAGCAACTTATAATCAATAAAGTACAATAAAAATCAGAAAGCAATCTTGAAGGAAAAATGTAAAAATTATCTTGGAATCAATTTCTCTTTAAACGGTGAGACAGAATCCTCATCAAAACAGAAGTCCGGTATTCCCTTAGCCTGCATTACTCGGACCTTTGGGCTGCAAAATCCAAAGTGGGTTAAGAAAGACAAAACCATACTCTTCAAGGGTCTTTCTACTATTTTAACCAACATAAAACTTAAAATAATCAACATCCAAAAAAACACAGAATTTCATAGCTAGGCCGTAGTATAGATATAAGCAACCCAAAGCATTCATGCAGCATACCAGACCATTTTTCTTGATGCTTCACCAAAAGCCCACACATGAGGTGAGCCCTTAGATGCATAGGAAACAGTCCTGGGGCTCAGCATGTTTTCAGTGCATCACAGCAATTACAGGCCTTGATTCCCCCACTCTTAAGTTGGTCAGCACACTATATTTGCACAAGTAGACATTCTGTATTTTGTGGCTTTTAGGCAAAAAAATGTCACCTACACATTTTAAACCTTCCAAGATACAAGAGTTCTGCTTTGGTATTCAGTGTCTACCATTACTCAGTTAAATTTCATATTGATTTAAATTATTGCCTTTATTAAACCAGTTTGGCCTGAGCTTGTCAGGGCTTGGGAGCAAAAACAGGGTTGGCCATGGTTAGTACTTGGATGGGAGACTGCAAAGGCAGACTATGGTTGCCACGCAGAAGAATAGCAATAGCAAACCTCCTCTGCTCATATCTTGCCTGGAATGTAGAAGGGTCACCATGAGTCAGGTGCAACTTGACAGCAGGTTCTTCTCCTTCTCTAGTATTCAGGAAACACTATAGGCTATGAAAGAACTCCATGTGTGTGTTAGTTATTGGGCATTTCATTGACAGGGAAATTTCTTGGTGGGTCACTGCTTTGGAGAGACACCATAAGGCAAGAGGGGTCAAGCACTACTAACTGTGCCATTACTACAAGTGGGGTCAAGCACTACTAATGGTGTCAGTGCTGCTGGGGCCAGTTAATTTGGACCCTTCAATGCCACCACTGACTGGAGTCACCCTCATCTAACACCAGCCATTTTGCAGGCAGTACCAATGGGTGGGAGCGGGTGGGCTCAAGTCCCAGCTTCAGTCCCCAGTATCTCCACTTAAGAGGACCATGAAGTAGGTCAGTGGCGTAGCTGCCACGAGGACATCTGGGGACAATTGTCCCAGGCAGCCCCCATGGAATCACATAGGGGGGTCTGGAAAATCACCCCCACACTTTTGGCCTGACTGGGCCTGGGTGCGATGTGCGTGAGTGTGTGCGCTGTCCAGGCAGGCCTTGAACCAGCCAGCCTGGTAGGCGTGCTCTGGCTGCTGCTCAAGGGGCGGGCCAAGGCAGAAGGGGTGGTTCCTTCCTTCCCCCCCTCCCGACCCCCCAAACCATGCCGCGACAACCCCCTCTGGCTCAGCCCACCCCTTGGCAGCAGCTGAGCTGGCCTATGAGCCAGCCGCGGAGCAGGCAGGCACTGTTCAGGCAGGCCTCTTGGCAGTGGCAAAGTCACCAGGGGGCGGGGGATGCGCGACACACTGGGCGCACCATTTTTAGTCACGTGGGGGGGTGAAAAAATCCCCCTCACCTCACCTCCACGCCCCCCCCCATGGTGCCCCCCCCACGGCACCCTACCCCACTTACTTTTAGGAATGGAGCAGGCCAAAAGCCTGCCTGTGCTGCCTGGGCCTGGTGGGAACTACATTTCCCAAGGGCTCCTGGGAAATGTAGCTCCCACCAGGCCCAGGCAACGCAGGCAGGCTTCCGGCCTTCTTCTCCGGCCTGCTCCTTTCCTAAAAGTGAGGGGGGGGGTGCGGGGGGGGGGGGTCGCAAAAGCCAGAGTGTGCACCGGGCGCTCTCTGGTCTAGCAACACCTCTGCCTCTTGGCCAACAGCCGGCTCGGCTATTGCCCAAAGGGTGGGCCGAGACCTGCCTGGGCAACGCCTGGCTGCTCCTTGCTGCAGCTGCCCCCTCTGGTTCTGCCCACCCCTCAGGCAGCAGCCGAGCCAGTCGATGAGCCATACACGGCACAGAGCAGCCAGGCGCTGCCCGGGTAGTCCTCTTGCACCATGGCTGGCTCGGCTGGTGCTCGAGGGGCAGTCCAAGGCTTGCCCGGGTGGCACCTGGCTGCTCCACACCACAGCCTCCCCCTCTGGCTCAGCCTGCTTCACGGGCAGCAGCTGAGCCAGCAGTGGCATGAGAGGTGCGCGGAGCAGCCAGGCACCGCCCAGGCAGTCCTCTTGCACTGCGGCCAGTTTGGTGCTGGTGCTCAAGGGGCGGACCACAGCTTGCCCGGGTGGCACCTGGTTGCTCTGTGCTGCAGCCACCCCCCCTGGTTCAGCCCACTCCTCGGGCAGCAACCAAGCCGGCTGCAGCACCAGAGGTGCGCAAAGCAGCTAGGCGCCACCCGGGCAGTCCTTTCACGCCGCGGCTACCCCCTCTGCCCGTCCCAGCCCTGCAAAGCCCCCCCAGCTAAGGTAAGTAGGGTGCAGGGGGGACGTGAGGGGGTGGGGGCCCATGATGTGGCGGAAAACTTGGGAGTCCTCCCCAGGCTCCATTTTACCTAGATACGCCACTGCAGTAGGTGATATGAAAAAATTCTGCCTGAGACCCTGGGGAGTCACTGCCAGTCAGAGTAGACAACATTGTCATTGATGAACCAAGGGCAGCTTCAGGCAGCTTCAGGGATTCACTGAGTATTAAAACCATATGATCCATTTTACCTTTGCTGCCCACCCCTGCATATCATCTTTTTGCACTCCTCACAACACTTTCAGATACATCATTATACCCATACTGCAGATGATTGAGCCTAAGAGACGGAGTGGTTTACCAACAACCACCCAGCAATTTCATGGCAGATCCAAATTCCTGAGACTTTAAGATTTAGCAGCCTAGTTCCGTGGTGGCAAACCTTTGGCACTCCAGATGTTATGGACTACAATTCCCATCAGCCCCTTCCAATTGGCCATGCTGGCACTGGCTGATGGGAATTGTAGCCCATAACATCTGGAGTGCCAAAGGTTCGCCACCACTGGCCTAGTTGCTTTACCACTGGTAAAGTGCACCAGTTCTTAGCATGTAAATGCTGACAACCCCAGCTAATTTATCTGAATCTCAGATTTTAAAGGTTCAGAACACTAAATGCCAGAATACTAAATGAACACAGAAGCGCAGAAGCCGTGAATGACAACAGTAATCTAAATGGGTTTGTCAGCATCCATTTGCATTTGTGTGAAGGGGAAGCTGCAAATGTGTATGTATGTACACATCTACTTGGGGGAGTGTTTCCAAATCTGAATTAGTTAGCATGTGCATGTGACTTTCAAAATATTGAACATGTAGTTAAAATTGTATTTGTTACCAATTATATCTGACCACTCAATCAGTGTATGTTTAAGTCAATCCAAACATACCTACTAAAATAATAATATGAACATCTAGAAACCAGGAACCAAATAAAGAACTCAAGATACAAATAGCGCCAACCCAACCTACTGAAATGCCTGGTGAAAAATATGCCCCACCCCCAAAAGGCTCAATTTGCTTCCTTGGCCATAGAAGGGGTAACAAGAGTAGGGAGAAAATGACATTTGGTGCCATAACAGAAAAGGTCAAAGCAAGAGATACACCTGGCTTATCGAATAAGTTCCACTGTTTGGGCTCAATATGCTCAGTGTAATCTGGGCTCCTGACCCAACACTTTGGAATGCCATTCACAACCAGCATAAGAGAAGACTGGTAGATCAGACCAGTTCAGCATCCTCTTTCACTCAGTGGCCTACCAGCTGCCCTACAGACCAACAACAGGACACAGAGGCCCAGGCCTTCCCCAATGTTGCCTCTTAGTGCTGGTATTCTGAGGCTCACTGCTCCAGATGAGGAGATTAGCTTGAAGCATTTTAAGTAGTAGCCACTGATGGACCATGAACCTTGATAAATCTGACCGGAAAATCTGCAACACCATCAGGCCAACACATCCTCCAGAGTCTTCTCAAGGAGCCTCATAGAGAGGGGGAGGTATTAATAGCTCTCTAGATCTTCCTCCTCTTTTTCTACTGCCTTCCCCTTTAGCCAGTTAGCTGGAAGGACTAGCATTACTTCTCAGTCCCTGGTATGCCCACTTCTTCCTTCTGCCATGCAGAGTTGTCCCTCTGCTCCTGAGTTGACTAACAGGAGCTACTGCCAGTCAGGTATGACTGGGTCAGACTGGCCTCTAGATGTTGGCCAGTAGTGGTGGGGTTGAATTCTGCTGTATGTGGACCATACAGGCAGACTGATCCTCTCCTTCTCTTCTGATGAACACACAGGTACAGGAGTAATCCCCACCTGCTCTCAAGCCATTCATGCCTGTGGCAATCCATCTCTACATGCAGTGAATTCCCCAGTTGTTGAACCTACAATCCATCATCTTCAGCAGGTGCTACTGAGTATGCTGCAAGGATTATATCTAGATATAGACCTTGTCTATAGTTGTCGACTGTGGTTTGGGAAACTCCTGGAGACATGGCAAGGGCACTTGAGATATGATGCCCTAGAGGACCCCCCCCCCCCCCAGACGTCATTTCATCTGGGGGTAGATGCTCTCCTACTCATGGCTCCCCTTGGTCGCCTTTGTTTCTAAAGTGGAAAGACCCATATTCCTCAGCCTTTCCCAGGAAACGTGATGCAACCGCTTAAACCAGCCCAGCACGTCAAGAAAGAAAAAGTTTGGCTGCCAGGCGCTTGTGAACATGCAATCTGACTATCACCACCACCCTTCAGGGATAAGAAAATAGAGTATTTCGAAATATAACAAACATGAGTTTAAGGGTGGGCATAGGAAGCCACACGGAGCTCAGAGGAGGAGATCTCTGTGGCTTTTCTGAACATGAGCAGACCGACTGCTAGCTAAAGCGATCTGTTCTCTCTCTCTCTCCTGTTTTCTGGCCCTGGAGCACATGGCCTCCCACAGCCGTGCCAGCTCTGACTCGCTTTGCTTCCTCAAGGTTTGAGCAACTTCAAGTCTCCCCGATGGCAGTACAAGCCACGGCCGCTGGGCTGGCTGCTCTCGGAGCAGAGTTGCCTGGAAAAGTGGTCCTGCCAGCAGCCCAAGGCAGCATCGGGAAAACCTGGTCTAGATTAGAGTGCTGGAGGGGGAGGGCGGAATAGGCTTTCGCTCCTCAAACTGGTTTTGCCAAGTGCGCGATGGCAAACGTGGACTGAATCGTTGACATGGAAACGGGATCGGGACACGCACATTCTCTCTCTCTCTCTCTCTCTCTCCCGCACATGCAGTGCGCATACACACATCCCTTATCATTATCCCTTGCCTCTAAGCAGTTTGCAAACGCGGCATGGAGTTCTCTTTCTTTCGAAATCAGAGAGAGAGCAACATTTGCAGCAAGGCATTGCTTCCCAAGGTTGAAAGCAAGAACAGAGCGCGCGGAGGTGGGAGGAAAAGAAAGACAAATGCACATTCTGAACACAAGCGAGCGTTCCTGCGCTTAACTCAGGCGCACAAGCACCCTGAGATACCACAGGACCAAGAACAGGAGAGCCATCTATTATTTATAATTAATAGAGCGCATTGCAAAACGTGGCGTGGACTCAAGGGTTGGGGCGGGCTGGGGGCACTTCCAGGGTTGGGGTTTTTGTGTTTTTTTTTAACGCTGAAATATAAATTATGAAAGGACTGGCCGTATGTCGAGCATCTGACTATTCTCTTTGAACATTCCTCCTATTTACTGGCCAAAGATTGTATCTAGATATTTGTATCCTCAACTTATGGGTTTCGTGTGTTATTTGCCTTCTATGTGGCATGTTCCTTTTATAAGGTTGGCAGAGGTCAAAATGATCCCCGAAGAGCATGGAATGTTTTTGAGCAACTCCAGAGGGCAAAAGCAAAGCAGTCAAAGCTTGTTGCTAAACCTTTTTTGCATGAACGGCCAAGATCCATTATCTTCCCCCCCCCCCCCCCCCCTTCCCGCACTGACACAATAGTAGAGTGAGAAATCGTTACAGTGAAAACTGATGTGGAGTTTTGAGCATAAGGCGAAAGGTAACTATCCATTTGCTGAGCGCAAGGCTTTGCAACGTTCAAAGCGTGGCATGGATTTTTCCCACATCTGACTCGTGTGCTGTTTGGCTAAAGTGATCGACAGGCTTTTGGCGAAACGGAGCAAAGGAAGACTTAAAAAAAATAATACTAAATAGACCATTTGCTTCCAGCTATGATTTCGCTATGAGTTCCAAAACTTTAGAGCTGCATATATTCAAAGACAAGAAAGGGGACACCAGTCTGAGTCAAGGAAAACCATTATTTTTATCAGTCCTAGCCACTCATAGTAAACTATGAAATGGATATTGTAGAGACAACTGGAATGGAGCCTGGCACACATTGAGTTTCTGTAATATAATTCCCGACCTGTAGGGGCTCGAAAGAGGAGTGCAAACTGAAGGAGCTAGGAAAGTAAGACATGCGGCTGGCCAAGTGTAGGAGTCATTTCTGTTATTGTCATAGCCTTTAAGAGTCTTGTTCTGTGACCTCTAGACGCTTCTGATGTTAATACTTTAGAATAATAGATGTAAAAAAAGCATGAGCAGTATTTCAACATCTGGACATAATGAACTACTGGAATGAGAAGAAAGGGCAATTCTGTCTTATTGTACAGGATGGCAAGTTGGGTTAGAACTGTAAACATGGAGACCCAGTTAAGATATGCTGAATATCCCAAATTTTAAATAGCATCCATATTGTTCTCCAATTAAAGAGGGTTTTTTTCATCCTTACACAGAGGGTCACAAATTCAACACAATACAACCCACCAGAGGCGTAGCAGGGGAAAATGGCACCTGGGGCAAAATGGTGACCCCCACGCCCCACTTACCTGACCCGTCGGCAGTCCTGGGCAGCATGGCAGAGCCTGGTGGGGCCGAAGGGTGCCTAGCTGCGGCCTCCGCTGGGCTGGGCTGGGCAGGGCTGAGGGGTGCTTGGCTGTGGCCTCCACTGGGCCTGGCGCGGCGGGGCAGGGCCAAGGGGTGCCCTGTGGTGGCCCCACTAGGCCATTCCTTCAGCCTCCGCAGGCTGAAGGAGCAGCCTGGCGGAGCTGGGGCCGGCTGAGGGGGGAAGGGGGTGGGGGGTGATTTTCCACCCCATGTGACTGAATGGGGCCCCACCCTGGACATTTGTCCCTACCCTTCCCATGGTAGCCACGCCACTGCAACCCATAGCTCTTAGGGTTCTTTCACACTTGCCAAATAATGCACTTTCAATCCACCTTGCAGCTGAATTTTACTATGTGAAATGGCAAAATCCACTTGCAAATAACCATTACAGTGCATTGAAAGTGCATTATTCAGTATGCATGAAAGTGCTTGCTACAGATGCCTGTAACAACCCCGTCTGAAGGGCACAGGGTGGCTCATGGCACCATCTCTTGGAAGGGTTGTGAGTGACTGAGAGGAAGAGGCCAGCACTTTCCAGCCTCCCTTTTCTACTTTCCATCTCCAGGGTCGACAGGGTACATCTGGCACCAGCACCACTTTGGTTTGACTAGAGCAGGGGTAGGGAACCTGCGGCTCTCCAGATGTTCAGGAACTACAATTCCCATCAGCCCCTACCAGCATGGCCAATTGGCCATGCTGACAGAGGCTGATGGGAATTGTAGTTCCTGAACATCTGGAGAGCCGCAGGTTCCCTACCCCTGGACTAGAGGAAGGCACTTTGCAATTCCTATTTCCCACTTAGCAAACTGGGCCCAGGTTCTCATGGCTGTCTCCAAATAGGTCACGTCAAGTAGCCTATATTATAATTATTTATTACATTTCATATACTGCCCAACCCTTGAAGGGCTCTGCAGCTTGAACAGCCACAGATGAGACAACCAGTAGCAGTAAAGTGGTTAAGAATGTTGGCTCTGGGAAACCCAGGTTCAAATCTCTTCTCAGTATGGGTGCTTGCTGGGTGACCTGGGCCCATAATTCTTAGCTTAATCTATTTTACAGGGTGAGGGAAAAATGGAGAAAAGTGGGATATAAATAAAATAACATAAAACCCCACTCTTTGGGTACTTCCTTCATTGAACAGACTTGGGCTGGCAGGATTTCGCTGAGAGAAGCTCAACAATATGTGGAGAGTCATAGGGACAGTACAAAAGGATTCTAAACTCCTGTATATGAGTGTTGCTATTTTGTATATACATAGGTCTTAAGATGGTTAGAGACCGAGGTGTGTTGGGTCAGGGTTTCACACCCAAGAATACACAGTGACAATAGAAGAGTCAAAACTACAGGTAATCCTAATGCAACTAGCCAACATTGCCTTAATGTAGCTATAACTACCATTATATTGGTATTATCATTCACATTTCCTTGCCCCACACAAGAAGATGGGAAATCATAGCCACCACCTGGCTTCCAATTCAAGTAATAGCCAACAGGAAATCAAAGAGTTTCTCAACAACTACCATCAGGATTTCCATAGCAGTGGAATTCTTCCTGATTGGCTCACATACTCCAGAGGGCAAAACTCTTGTGATTCCATGGATAATAATATCACAGCATAGTTTAGGACTTTACTGGAACAGAGGCAAGGCCTTATCTAGGCCCTGTTAGTCAGTAATCAACTATAGCCAGCAAATAACGTAACACGTGAAATGTGAAAAATTAAACTAAAGTGAAGGCTTTCTGCTTAAGGGATCATGTTATAAAACCTACACAATACAGCAAGGGAACATCACCAAATTCAAAGCTCCTCACAATATAACCTAATAAGAGTTGCCAACTTCCAGATGGGCTTGGATACCTCCTAGAATTACAGCTGATTTTCAGACCACAGAGAACAGTTCCCTAGGAGAAAATGGCAGATTCAGAGGACAAACTGTTTGGTGTGCCATAGATTCTAGGTGAAACCCTTGCCTTAATGTCCCCTCCACAGGTACCACCTCCAAATCTCCAGACATTTGCTAGGTCAGAGGTAGCAACTCTAGCTTACCTCAGAGATATCACATTTGCATCTACAGAGGGTGCCCATTTGAACACAGCTGTCTCCATCATAAGGGAATGCTTGGCTTGGAACTTTTTACCTTTCGTGGCCCCCCCCCCCCCCCGTATTTTGACTGGCTCAATTCTAGTAGTAGCCATTTTGTGATTGGCTCTTTTTCAAGGCAGCCAATTTGTGGTTACATCTACTTTGCTGTCACAAAATGTCAAAAGGTTCCAGAGGCTAGGTAAGGTTGGGAACACCTACATTTGAAGTTAAAAGTTCTCTAAGTTTAGTTGCCACTTGAGATACACTTCAGTGCACATTTCAACACACAAATCCCCACCTTAAGTCAGCTATAATAGCAGAGACTTGTGACACCTTAAAGATCAGCTAAATGTGGCAATCTGTCAGTCTGAGCCTGCTGTGCCAGGTTCATGAAGACCTACATTGGCAGTGTTTATCCCTGTAACCATCAGTATATCATCTAGCAGCAAATTCCTCATTTGAAACACTAGTTGTATAAAGAAATATATCTCTTTGTCCATCCTGTATTTAGTACCCATCAACTTCATTAGATGCCTGCTACTCCGTGAGATTACTTTGCAGAGCACAGTGGACTTGGCATGTGTGACAGAACTGGGTGAGGGAGGGCAAAACAGTAGCCATGAAAGAGCAAACTCCACCCCACCCAGGTTTTTCGATCCTCCACCAATCAAGGACAAGTGACCAGGGGAGGAGGGTTGGCATTACTCATTCATGAGTCTTTCTCTTCAGGGCACTCTCCACCCCAAAGATCCCAGGTGTTGATTGTGTTGGCCTCATGTGGGGTACTGAAGAGAGTTTGGCTATCTAGCTGGAGTACAGACCGCCCAACATACCTGTCGATATCCTACCGAACCTGTTGGATGTGGTGACTGGATGGACCTTATAGTTCCCCAAACTAATGGTTCTGCATAATGGTCCACATCAACAGCACTGTCTACGTTCAGGCTACAGATCTGGTGTCTTCCATGGCAACACTAGGACTCTCGCAATTTGTGTCAAGTCCTACACATTAAGCAAGCCATACCCTGGATTTGAACTTTGGCGTGGAGATACCTGGGCCTGGATTCTGAGGGTCATGGTCAGACTATTGTGCCATAGGCCACTCTGAGTGTTTCAACTTCTCCCTTTATAGGCGTTGAGTGAATTTATGTTCACTTCCGGAGACTGATAGAGCCTATTGTTTTCCAAAACACTGTGTGGTATTTGATGCGTCCAAGCAACTCACTGGATGAGCAATGCCAGCTCTCAGAAGCAACTGATGAGATCACGCCAGTGGTGGGATGCAAATGATTTAACAACCAGTTCCAGTAGTGGGATTCAAATAATTTAACAACTGGTTGCTTACAAGCACCATTTTAACAACCAGTTCTGCCAAAGTGGTGCAAACCTGCTGAATCCCACCACTGGATCATGTCCCAATGTCCTCTCCCCACCCTGACTCCAGACTAGTTCCCTGGTATACCTTGGCGCTATGGAGGAAGAAGTGGGAGCTGAGACAACTAGAGCAAGTTTTGCAGAAAATTCACAACAAGGCTGAAATAACATCTTACAGGATGGTTATGAAAGCCTATCAGATGGCAGTGAAGGCCATTAAGAAGGCTTTCTATGCAACCTCCATTGCATCTGCAAGCTCACGCACGGCACAATTGTTTCAGATAACGAGGTCTTCAAATACCCTCACTGAGAAGACTCAAAATAGTAGTAATTTGGCTATCAGTTGCAAGCATTTGTAAGGTTCTTTGCAGATGCAGAATTGTTGTTTCCCCATGACCTTCCAGCCAATCTTGATACAATCAAGTAACTGGAGACCATCTCCCTAGCTGATGTTGACAGGATCCTGGCAGTTGTGAAGAATACCTACCACTTGCCCCTTGGACCCATGTAAGTCATGGCTGGTGAAAGCCAGTGCGGGCAGCGGGCAGGCTCACCTCAGAGACAAATCTGTCCCTGGATTCAGGGGTTCTTTCTGGGGAAACTGAAGAGGTAGTGGTATGCCTGATCTTGGGGGGGGGGGGAGATTAGTGCATCCTCTGGACTTCAACAACTACCACCTAGTTTCGCATTTGCCGTTCCTGCATGAGGTAGTTGAGAGAGCAGCAGCAGAGCAGCTCCAGGCAGTTCTGGATTACTAATTTGCATTGCATATATTTCAGTCCAGTTTTCCAACCTGGTCATGGGATGAAGATGGCCTTAGTCACTCTCACAGACAATCTCCAAAGAAAGCTGGACCAAGGCAGGTCAGAACTCCAGGTGCTCCTTGATCTAACAGCAGCATTTGACCTGGTCAGGTATGATGATATTTTGACCCACCATCTTTCTGATGCTAGTATAAGGGAACATGCCCTCATTTCACCACTTAGTCAGTGTGGGTTTCTCAAGAAGCAGTCCTCTCCCCAATGCTATTTAACACCTTTATGTGCCCTCTGGCCCAGCTAGTCTGGATGTTCGGGCTGATTTGTCACCAACATACTGATAACACCCGGCTGTATCTGATGATCAACAGCCAGCCAAGTGCTGCCCCACTATCATGAGCCAGCCCCTGGGCACTGAGGACTCTGATGTAGAGTTTGAAGACACTGCATTCAGAGCTGGCTCCTTGTGAGGAAATGCAGGCAGCAGAGCCAGTTCCAAGCCCTACCTTGCAAGCTCAGGCAGAGCCTGATGCCATGTAGCTGGGAGAGCCTTCAGGAATCTCAGAAGGGCCAGGCAATGAACCAGCTGCTCAAAGGAGGCAAAGACAGATGTTATAGCTGCAGAGTGAAAGGATAAGTACTTGCAATTCTGCAAGGTATGGTAGAAGGCTCTGTCAGATGGAAGTTATTTACATCTGGTAAGGATTGAGCTCTTGTAGAATCTCAGCCTTATTAGACAGGACTTTCTAAATAAACCCTACCTTGGCTCTGCCTGTGTGCAACGAGTGTACTGCCTGGTACGCTCCACATACCTGGTCTCCCTCTGACCTCTGGCTCTCACCCTGTCTGTGCCTTGAGTTTGGACTGCCTTGACCACACCTTTGCCTGCTGCCTGCCCTGACCCTGAAGTACCTGGACCATACCTTTGTTTGTTGCCTGCCTTGACTGGTTACAACTACACCTTTGCTGACTGCCTGCCCTGACTCTGGACTGACTTCGCCTTACGTTCTGCCTGCCTTAACTCTAGCTTGTCCAGCCACGCTCTAGTTTCTGGCTGCCTCCAGCACACCCAGACAATTTGGCCAGTTGTTGGTAGGCCATAATGAAATGGATGAAGCAGAGCTGGTTGATGTTAAGTCCAACAAAGATGACGGTCCTGTGGCTAGGCTGGGGAGATGCCGGAATGTGGGGCCAGTTCCCAGCTTTTGACTGATACCTAAGCCATTTTGACTGATACCGAAGCTGTCAAAAGTCTGGGTATGATCCTGGTTGCCTCCTTTTCTGTGGAGGCCCTGTTTTTAAAAAAAGGCCCCAGGCCGGCATTTTTCCACCACCCCAGGTTAGGCAACTGGTGCCCTACGTGTCTCATCACAACCTAGCTACAGTGATCTCTGGAATAGCAACCTCCAGATTGAATCTGTTAAAGGGTTAACAGTATGACTATCTTTCTCCAGGTAGCAATGGGGAAATAACTCAGCTTGGCAGTATTCTGGGAAGAGCAACTCAGCTTGGCAGAGCTTTTGGAAAAGAAACAACTTAGCTTGGCAATGCGAGAGAAGGCTAGGCGGGAATCTTTGAGACTATGTGTACAGGGAAATTGGCAAGGAGCATTCCACAGAGTAACACAGGGAGTCCAAATCAAGTTTTAAATGTTTATATAAATTTGGTTTCAAGCACACATACATATGAAGGCACATACACACAAGTTCCTAGAGATATAAAAAGGTGAGAAAAATAGGTTTGGATGATAGAGAGGAAGCTGGGAAGGCAGCAGGGTGATATGTTACCTAATGGTTCCAATGCAGCAAACAAAGTAGAAGGCAGAGACTCTATGCCAGTACAGAGATCCTGTAGAAGGGTGATATCGTGTCTCACACCAACTTGACCAAGGGAGGTTCAGGTTAGAAATGAGCAATGAGCTTAAGGTGAGCAGGGCTTTTATAGGGTGGATCGCTAGTTTGTCTGGAAAAGAGACCCTTTGCATTAGGTTTCATTTCTTGCAGCTGTGCTGGGTTGCAGGGCTGAGCTAATTAGCATCTCCATCTATTGTCCTAAACCCAGGGGATTGGTAGCCAATTTTTTCCTTGATTACATTAGCAACACCTTGAATAGTTGGTCGGCAGAGTGAGTCACTGGCTATTGTAATTTAGCTGAGGCAGCGAGATTACATCAGGGATGGGAGCACTTTAGGAAGTTTTAGGAACAGCTGAAGGAAAGGAAGGTTGCAGCATCTCAATTCAAGGGATAGTTCACATTTACAACTCTATTGACTACAGCTCTGGCTTGGGTGTGGACATCAAGGAGCAAATGAGTAGATTTATTTTCTACTGACTGCTATTTCTTAGGCTTGCTGTTAGCCCGTTTTATCCTGCGCCATACCATACATATATGTTAGCATTAAAACATCAGAAATATGTCTCACATATACATTCTATCCATAAATCCCCCGGCTTGGATGCGTGTTTTAAGATGAAGGGTGGAAGGGGTACATAACAGATTACTGTAACTCCCTCTTTGCAGGGCTGCCCTTAGGTCTGATTCAGAAGCACCCGCTGGTACAAAATGCAGCTGCACATGTCCTTCCGAGGACCCACATTTGACCTGTGCTCTATCAGCTCCACAGGCTCAGGTGGAGTACTGAATCAGGTTCAAGGTTTTATTACTAAAATCTAAGGCAATATGTTGGGGTTCTCAACCTTGTAGTTACACTGAGGAGGTTTGCTTCCTACCATTTCTAAAAGCGGCCCTACCAATCTGCACTTGGGGCAGGGGATAAGAGTCAGCATAATGACACAAATTGGCACACCACAATGCTCACCCCCAATTCTTACTACATCAGGGTTGCCAATCCTAGGTGGGATCTGAACTTCTCCCTGAATTACAATTAATGTCCAGATAACAGAGATCAGTTCCCCTGGAGAAAATGGCTGCTTTGGATGCTGGCAGGGGATGATGGGAACTGTAGTCCATAACGTATGAAGGACCGCGAGTTTGACACCTGCGCTCTAGAAACACTACCCTCCAAATCTCCAGAATTTCTCAACCTGGAGTTGACAACTCTATTAATATCTGATTTGGACATCAGCAGAGTAGCTCGTTTGGTTTCATTTTTTAAAATTAGTTTGAAACTCTGGGTATAAAAAGATCCATTTGGAAAGCAGAGGAGAGGAAAATTAGGAAAACGGCCAGCCCACACCACATACTGTGCACTCATAAACACTGCTGATTATCTTTCACCACACACACACTTATTGGTTGCATGGTTATATATCACGACTGCCAACCTCCACATGTTATCTGGACTTCTCTAGGGATTACAAGTGATCTCCAAGTGACAGAGAGATCAGGTTCACCAGGAGAAAACAGCAGCTCTGGGAGGTGGGGTTCATGGCAATGTAGCTCATTGAAGACCCTTCCAAGCCCTGCCATCCTCAAGTCAAGTTCAACCCCCAAAATCTCCAGTTATCTCCCAAACCAAAGTTGGCAACTCTGTTATATATGTGCATGCGGTTAAATGGCACACCCTCGGAAAGACAATAGTTGCTGACAGTGACATCTGATATCTATGAAGGAGAACTATTAATTTGTAAAAGGAGAAATGCTATAGCTGAAGCTTGTTTGAAATCTAGACCATGTGGTTTAGGAATTCTGTTTTCTCATCCCAAATCTATACAGAAATACAAAACCAGTCTGCATGTGCTCAGGAACATGTCACATTAGCTAGAACTGATCTGGGAGTTTTACTACCTCTAGAATTTATATTTTTCTCAGACAAATTGAAAATGTCTAAGCTATTGAACAGCCCTAATGTAGAAATTTCTGAAGCAGTTGCCACATTTTAAATCCGTGTTCTACATGATGTGTAACAATGGGCCTTTCCCCACTTCAAAACTGAAAGTGGAGGGGACCCCTGCTCCGTGTTCAGCATGCGGTTTCAAAAAGGTGTACTTCCGACCAGGATCCGAAATGACGTGCGCTGAGGGGTGGGAGGAGCAGCAGAATCGGGGTGACTGCGTTGTCGCTGCGTTGTCACTGCTGGTGTAGTGGGGAGTGCTGCAGGACCCGGGGTATTTTTCCGTGAGGAGCGGGCATCTAATGGTGGGTGGGGAATCGACCAATGATCCTGTTATTGTACTTGGAATGTATGGTACTTCTGGTTTTATGCCTAATAAAGGTTTTTGGATTGGATTGGATATCACATTAGCAAGTCTAAAAGCACAAGCAGAATTATTTCAACCAAATCTTGTTTTTATTATTCTTGTATGAGTAGGAGTTTAAAACTGGTTTTCCTCATCCAGTCTAGCTATTATATTGCACTGACTTTATCACATTGTTGCACTTGAATATCATCATAGTTGAGCAGGAGAGACCTTTCAGAAAATGCATACATTCACCTTGCACCTCAAGTCTTCAAGAAATGAGCCCTGCAACTGAAAACAAATTTCTAAGTCTGAGATCTTCGTGAATTCTACAGGGGAATTCCCAGTGAATTCTTCCCAGTGTTTTATGAAATTTTCATGGAACAACATCTTGAAAAAAATGTCAAGCTGATTTGTCTTCACTGTACCAATGGCAACAGTCAGACATCACAATAAATTGCAGTTCACCAAGAATGGCTTAATTCACCTCTGAATGACGGCTGCCCAATAAACTATGATTTGGTGGTGGGTATTAAACTGTCATTGTAAACCATGGTTTGTATCTGGGTTGATTACTGTGGTTGGAACTAACTGTAGATTGCCATGAAAGAGTATGCTAATTGTGTAGATTTTATACCATGAAAAGGAAGTATCATATATGGTGAGGGCTCCATTGAAGCCATAAGTAGGGTTTTGAAAATAGATAAATAAACCAGCAGTAAGAAGTATAAGAAAGTGGAATGCTTTGTCATGCAATTTAAAACCTGAGGGAATTTTTCTACATTTTACATCCAAGACTACAATGCTGGATGAAAAGTTACAATGTCATCATATACAATTTTAGATTCTAGAGATATTTACTGTGAAAATCCATCCCCACCTAAGTGAGGAGCTGTACTCTTTATAGCTTTTAGGTTTATTATTCACACTTAAAACATGTAGCATTCTTTTGCTAAAGAATAACAGTGCATAGAATTTTTAAAAAATCTATAACCTTACCACAATATGCCAAATACCAAATAGCCATTCATCAATATAGCTAAGCTAAACTATGTTAAAAGAGTTTTTCAAGAATCACATTAAGAGCTTATCCAGACGACCAGGTCCAAATGAATGAAAAATCTGTGTTCTGTCATTAAAACACTTTGACATTAAAACATTCAAACTGGGTACCCAGCTTTTTCAGCTAACAAATAAAAAGAGCTTACATCCTGGATTGAAAGTTTTACTGTCATAGGGTGGGAGGGAATATAGATGGGAAGTCTGAAGGTCCAAGATGTGAACATTGGAAGGATTTTCTCTTGACTTAGTCTGCTGAGCAGTTTCCACTTTCATGTAAGTGCCCTATTTGCAAGGTCAGCATGCTGCTTTTTGATCACAGCATGATATAGGTGAGGTGTATGGGTACATGAAAGTAAGTCTCTTGTAGATCAAGTGATGCCATGAAGTCCCCTGGTTGTAGAGCCTCCAATATTGTGCAGAGGGACTCCACCTGGAAGTGCTTCAACTTGATGCATTGATTGATGTAACGCAGGTTGAGAATCGCTCTCCAATCCCCGTTCATTTTTGGAACGGTGAAAAAGTACGAATACACACCGTATGATTTCTCTTGTTCAGGGACTGGTTCTATGGCCTTGATCTGTTGGAGATGTTGGATCACTGCTTGGTTTCTGAGATGCTTCTTGAAGTTGAGATTGAGGGGGGAGGGGAAGAATCTCTGTGGTGGGAGGGGAAATTCTACTGTGTACCTGGTGGAGATAACTTCTCTTGTCCAAGAGTCCACATGGTCGCTCTTCCAACGATCCTGAAAGAAGTACAGGCAACCTCCCACCGATATGTAAGAGTAGTCATGGGGCTTGGTTTTGGTCAGGCTTGTTGAACTTGTCACATTTTCCCTGTTGACCCCTGGGACGAAAGGAGTTATGCCCCCAAAAGGAGGTCTGTGGCCTCCAGTTGGACCTCGGGATAATTCTGTGGACCCTGGGAAGGGCGTGGTGTGAACAAAAGGTCATTCTAGGGAAGAAGGAGGGGTGTTCCACTCTTACAAACTGTGGCATGGATTTCTTTTTGTCTTTTGATTCTACCAGGACCTGATCCAATTCTTTTCCAATGAGCATATCTCCTTGAAAGGAATAACCTGACACTAGGACCCTGGAATGGGAGTTGGTCTGCCATGCACATAGCCAACTGTTTCATCTGTCCACAACTGCAGCAGCCATGGTCCTGGCTGTTAGAAGTAGGGCATCGAGATTGGAATCTGCTAGGAAGGAGACAGTGGTCAGCACCCTTTCTACACCTTCCCTAACTCCCTGTTCCTCAGGGGAGAGCATATCCAGGATGTGTTTCAGCCATACTATCCCTGCATGTGTCACGGTGGCAGAAGGAGCTAGTGCCTTCATGGATGTGACGAGCCACTCATGTGCTCTTCTAAGGGCCACATCCGACTGTTTATTTATCAGATCTTTAATTGCGTCATCGCCATCCATATTTACCAGTCCTCCCCATTGTAGGCCTGCAACTGGGGCATCCACGAGTGTCACCTGCAACATGCTGTGGACATATTCAGGGAATGCATATACTTTTTTGATGCAGGATGGTAGCCCCCTGCTGGCCCCTGGACGTTGCCACTCTTTCCTTATTTTTTGTTCAAAATATTCTGGTAGAGGGAAGTAATGTGGCTGAGATTCCATGCACGGAAAATAGCTCTTACTCCCTTTTGGACAATCTTTAATAGGTTTGGCAGAGGAATGAGAGGTGGATGGGTCCTCAGCCCCCTCTTCCTCCTGCAACTCTAATGCAGCAATGGTCTTAGAAATGAGTTAGGGTAACTCCTCTAGCCTGAAAAAGCGTGCAAACTGTTCAGACATATCTGAGATGGGTTCATCTGTGTCTGAAAAGTGCTCAGATCCCTTGTGATCATCCCCTCCCCCCACTGCTGGATTCCTCCTCTCCTGGGAAAGCAAGGGGATCAGAAGTATATCCCTTGTGTGAGCTATGCTGGTGTGGTGGAAGGACATGGGGGGAGCAAGTTGTAGTATAGGCGCCTGCTCTAATGGAGCTCCCTGGCTGCTGCTGATTGCAAGAGGAAATTTCTTCCCTGACTGTTTGCCTAAGAAACTTGGCAAAGTCTAAGGGTGAAAGACTCAGCCAGTTAAAAGGGGCAGTTGGATCTGCAGCTGAAAGCCCTTCCCGCTCCAATTCCCCCACCCCCTCCTCCACAAATCGCTCTTGCCTTCAATCGGTGTCTGTTTGTTGTATAGGAGCCAAGGAGCAATGGGGAATAACCAATGGCCCAGCCTGTGCCATGCTCTGGGAGCATGGATGCTTGTGAGGGGCCGGTGGGCGATTTGTCTTCTCCAGGCATCTCTTTTTGTGTGGTTGATCCATCCCTCTGCTAGCCACTATCACGGGTGCTTGGGGACCTCCGGCGTCCAAAACCGGTCCACTTTCTGGGAGAACCTGACAGTATCCGTCCTGAATTGCAAGCCTCCTTGCTGAGGCTGCTCTGGAGGACTCTGCCATTGAACGGCCGTATTGCCTCTGAGGTGAAAAACCTCTGTCTGCCATGTTGGGGGGGGAGGTGTGTGAGGAAAGTGAGATAAAGCCAAAAAAAGGAGCTCTGGAGCCCAACAACCCCCCCAAAACATACACAAAAATAGAAGTGCCTATATCTGGAACAAAGACAAACAAAGGTAGGCAAATGGACAGACAAAGACAACTAAGCTAAGCGGAGCTAAACGTTGGAGATGCTGTCCCTATCAAGGCAGGAACAATACTGAGTTCTAGCCAGAGCCAGGACAGGAAGTTTGAAAGAAGGTGGAGTTCCTGCCTCCCTATCTGAAGGATTAGGAAGACCCATGCAAGATGGCCTCCGCCTCCAGGAGAACATATCTGCTTCAGAAGGTAGACCCTATTGAATTATACCACACTGAAGTTCTTACTCTCTACAAGCTCCCCCTCCTCCTCAGGCTCCACCCCAAAAATCTCCAGGTATTTCTCAACCCAGAGCTGGCAATTCTATTCAGTTCCCACTTGGAAACTGGTAACCCTAATAGATGTATGTATGCATGTCATCATGTCAGAGCTGACTTATAGCAATGCCACAAAGTTTCCAAGGTAAGAGGTGCAGAGATGGTTTGCCATTGCCTGCTACATCACATCCCTGGTATTCTTTGGAGGTCGGCCATACAAAAATTAACCAAGAAGGATTTAACAGCTTCTAATTGCAGTGTTTGTTATTACATTGGGGGGTGGAGGTGGGAATCCTTTGATGCCATCTTCATTACTTTGCTCTGTGACGTTTATTGAAATGTTACTGTGGCAAAGTACTACAAAAATGATGTTGCTATATATTATGGGGAAACCCATAAAGGATGATGAAATAGGAACTTTTCCTTTCTGCTACTGTTTTATCAATACCTTTTGTTTTGCAGCTGATCAATTAATTGTGTAACAAAAACCTTTGAAGTGTCTTCTTTAAATCTTCCTCTTATGCTCAGGTAGTCCATCTGTCAAAGCCCACTTAAACAAGAAGCCCCAATGTATTATATTGGACTTATTCCCAACTCAGACTCAATATGAGTGCATCCAAAATAGGACAGGACAATGGTTGTTTAATATCCTTCTTATTTTGTTTTTGCATTGATTTTAAAATTATTTTAAAGGACCTTTTAAAATTGTAAGCCAAAGGCTATGGGGAGATAGGATACAGTTATCCTAAATAAAATAAAACAAACAAAAAAGGATTTTTTACCCATGAGGCTTACAGCGTAATCCTAAACAGAGTTAAACTTTCTACATCCATCAATGTCAACAGGTTTACAAATGTGTAACTGTTTAGTATTGCACTCGCATTCCAGTTTACCATGTAAATGTATAGGAGATGAACATTCCAGTTTCAAAATTGTTCTCTTCACCTTTTCATTTTGCATTACCACCGTTCACACATGACGCCAACAGTACAAGAAGGGCCCAATATGACACTTTAGCATCACACATGAAAATGCCCAGACACACCATCAGACTCCCCCCCCCCTCCCCACGGTGAGGGACAGCTAGCTCAACAAACTCATTTCCTCAACAAACATTAAACATCTCAGTCTCGATACCATTTCATTACACTGTAACATGTTGCATATTTTATTTTTGAGCTTAACGTGTTCTAGACTTCAGGCATGCAAACATAGACTGAATTTTCCGCTTAGAAGCTTTAAAAAACAGAGCCCAGATGCTGATGGTCAGGATTAAGGTTACACCAAACACATTCTACAGTGCCATTTTCCAAACAAAATGAGGCAGTCTGAAAATATGGACAAGGAGCTTACAGGAATGGACTTCTATGAAGTTCTATTTTATTGCACCGTCCAAAAAGCACCTCTGCTAGGAAGTGCGTGCCATTGAACACAGCAGGATTTATTTGTCAATAAACATGCACTGACAGTAGCACTGTAGGAGAAAAAAACTTGGTTTCAAGGGAAGGTCCAGTCATGGGTGTAGTACAAATGTAACAGTGTTATAGTTGTGTCTCTTACCTCTTCCTCTCATTTCCGTAGAGTCCTGCGTGAATTTAAAACAAAATTATAATTCTGCCACACTTTCAGTTTTAAAGCTCCCTGCCCTGGGAGACAAGAAGGTGTGTTATAAAACTCACAGTGTATATACCGGCCTGAAGAGGTTGAAATTCAGCACATGTGCAACTTTAAACCAAGAGGGGGGGGGGGGGGGGAGGATACTGAGAAGACTTAATTTTTTTAAAAATTCCAAAACATTTTTGCTGAGATAACATAAATGTGCGTGCATGTAGGGGCAGGGAGATTTGTAGAGGAATATAGGCAGATAGCATAGCGCTGCCAAGAGGCCAAGAGAAAAAATGCCCTTTCTCTTTAGTGAAGGCTTAATATGTCAAAAGGGGCAGCTGAATCTTATCAGGACATAGAAGTTAACAACAGCAGCAACAACAACAAAAGATCATATTAAGCGTGAATTAAAGGGACAAGGCATTTTTCTTCAGACCTGCTAGCAACCACAGGAACAGAAGATATTATTTATACTGGTCAACTTCAAGAAATAGACATGATAAAAAGTGATTGGGACGGGGGGGGGGGGGGTTAAGTAAATAAATATATCTGTTCCAGCAAAGACTCCCCAGAATCTGCCCTGTCTCCATTGACTGGGCTCACTTCTATTTCCATCCAGCAAAAGACCAAATAGAGTACGGGGAATTTTCACTACAGAACCAGTAACAGAAGGGGAATGTTTAAACGCTTCTCTCTGCTGAAAAATACTCCACATTCAAATGTTCCCTGCCCACGTGATACGATTTTTCCTTCTGTACAACTCTGAAATGTATAGAGCTCATTCATCAATATTAGCCTTACCATTAAGTAAATGGAGGTAATTGCAACAGTTTGGGTATCTTTAAAGGGTGGCATCTTCTGTCTGCACCTTTATTCCATGCTCTATGCAATGTGATGATTTGGGGTTATAAAACTGATTTGGGGTATGTTAAACTGATGACATTTCGCCTGCATGACTGCAGAAATGCCAACCAGATACAGTTGGAGAGGCTGTTTGGATTTTCCACCACCTAAGAAACTAAAAGCCTTGATGAGCAGAGATTAGTCCAAATAGAAATGTTAATTATTTCTAATCTAATATCTACTGAAAATGATTTTTGCCCTTACGGCTTGATTCATTCTCTGAAATTTATTGCAACATTTTCAGTTGCAAACAAGCAGGTAAGCAAAAGAGAGAGAGCATAGTTTTGCTGTGATGATGCTACTTAAAACACTAGTGTGTTTTGTTTTTTTTTACTAAATCTATGGTCAAAATATTTTCCCTTTCAGAGGCATTATGTTTGAACATTTATAGCTCTGTGGTAGCAGAAGTGCCTCGCTATGTCAGAATTTCCCTTACAGAGGAAAATATTTATATCATGTCGGTAAAACGGGGAATATATTAAAATAGTGTGCATTATTAGTTGATTGCCATATGGAAAAACTTTAATATGCAATTTATTCGAGGGGGGGTTGTGACACATTATCCCTCTGATCTCATCTTTAAGCTTCAGGATTGTCCATCTATGGTTTTACTGCAGACCAGAACTGAGTTGAACTTGATTTAGTCAACAGCTGACATGCAGCGTTCACACTCTAACCATCTGGGTATTGACATTGTCTTTGGTTATATCTGCTTGGTATAAGAGCTTACTTAAAGTGTAGCACGGTGTAAAAGTGTATGGCTTTGGAAATACTAACCTGGCTTCACATTTTCTCCAGCTATTGGAACAGGGGCATTTCAGCCACCTGATGCATAGAATTAGTATAAAAGCAATGGACAGTGCTCCTCTTACCAACCCTAAAATCATTCCTGTATCATTTTCCCCAACATATTTATTTACTCCATTTACAACCTGCCTTTTTATGGAAGTAGCAATGTCTAATGTGCAAAGGAACTGAGAAAAAAGACCCAGCAGGGGATGGGCCAGTGGTTAGCTAGAGAGGGCTGTAAGGTTAGTGACCTTTCTGTGTATGCCAATAAAGGCTTGTGTGTGTGTGTAGTGACCCCTGTCCTTTTATGTCACCTCCTGGCTGTCCCTAGACCTATTCTCTTAGGGCTAACACAGTGGAACCTCCGTTTTCATTGCCTTCGGTTTTCATTGCCTTCGGTTTTCATCGATTTTTTCAGTGAAAAATTTGTCTCGGTTTTCATCGATTTGCAGTAAGAAGCAGGGGTTTGTGGAGAAAAATCACCCGGACAAAGCTGTTGCAGGCTGTGTCTGCAACTTGTTTAATGACAATGTCTTGCCCCATTTCAGACAAATCTTAAAGAGGTGTCAGAAACAGACATCTTTTGACAGCTTTGTCGTGCGATATTGGTCCACTGGCTCTGAAGCTGGTCCTAATGTTATTGTTTGTTACTGTTTTCAGCATTAAACACTATGTTTATTCATGTTTTTTGGAGTACCTAGAACGGATTAATTGGATTTACATTGATTCCTATGGAAAAGTTTGCCTTTGTTTTCATTGGTTTCGGTTTTCATCGATTCTTTTCGGACGGATTACCAACGAAAACCGAGGTTCCACTATATTCTGCTTCTTCTTGGAAGTTAGAGAAAGAGAGACTCTTCCTAGCTGGCAAGGCAGCAGCATGCTATATTCCCACCCTTTCCTATCCTAAATGTAATCCCACAATAAACAAATATATTTTACCTTGTTAATGAGTGTGTTAGCACTTCCCTGTGCAGTAAAATGCCAACAGCTTTCTCACTGAGACTCAAGGCAGATCACAAAATTAAAACAATAGCAACAACATACTACAGTGCAGTAAAAACACAGCCACAGACAATGCCATGAAAGCTGTATAAGTCATACCAACAATGTAGGACAGTGATGGCGAACCTTTTTGAGACCGAGTGCCCAAATTGCAACCCAAACCCCACTTATTTATCGCAAAGTGCAAACCAGGCAATTTAACCTGAATGTTGAGGTTTTAGTTTAGAAAAAACCAGTTGGCTCCCTTTTCCTCTGCCCCACCCGCTCGAGCAGGGACCACCCTACTCTAGCCTCCAGCAAGTCCTGGGCGCACCGCTCTGTGCCTCTCTAGCATCTCTGCCTCCTCTGCACCCCCCGCCCCTCAGGCAGCAGCCACCCAGAGCACAGGCACCAGGCCTACCAGCCAAGTCCTCTCTGCTCACCGCCCAGAAAGCGCACTTTATCAATGCTCAGAGGCGCAGGGCCAGCCTAAGATGTGTTAATGGGTGAGTGATTTTTGCTTCATTGAGCCGATGAACTCTGTGTGCGCGTGCCCACAGAGAGGGCTCAGAGTGCCACCTCTGGCACCCGTGCCACAGGTTTGCCATCACTGATGTAGGACTACAAAACTGAAGAGCAATACTTACAGGATAACATCTACAGTAAGCAAAGGTACCTAAAGTTTCATAAATGGCAACAACCTGATTCTCTTTATTTAAAAAATGCACTCCTGAACAATTTAGGAGTGTGAGAGCCTTTCCTAACCTCTTCAGGTGGGTTACTTCACCAAGTGGAGAACATTGTGGTACGGGCAACTGTTGAGCTTGCCTGATTGCAGGGTGGCACCTTTAAAAGGTCTTGCGTGGACAACCCAAGCATAAGAGGAGAAATGGTCTCCAGATATGTGGATCCTCCTTTAAGGTCATGAAGGGCTTTACGGGTAATAACCAGCATTCTAACTTGAACGCAGGATATAATGGGTGAACTCACTGTCTGACTAATTCACAAATTAACTGACTAGTTAAAAAAACATGGGCCCAGTGTATCCTTGACTCTCCAGTTATCTTTCAGCTGGCCCAGATTATGTAAAAGATGCCCTGTTTTTCATTTTTAAAAGAAGAGAGCTTCATTTTACACATTCATGACATTTTGGTGCAATTGTGCTACTTTAGTGTTCTATAAGTTCTGAAACACTGAAACTATTATTATCTAAAACAGGGGTCAATTCCCCATGGGCGATTAATTGTGTGATACTCACATGACAAATCACGCTTTTAATCAAGTGCCAAATGCGGCTTCATCAAGGTTCTGGCGCGCGTTCCCCCCCCTCATCATACTTTTTTCGGAACCTGCATTGAAGTGCACCTTTTAGCCAATCAAGCGCTGAAGTCGGTTCAGTGTGGAGAAATAGGGGACAGACACATCTTATTGTTCCTGCCCTTGGAGCCTTCCAGCCAATCAGAGTGCAGTGGGCTGTGCACCAAGTGTGCTCAGCCTTTTTTTTTTGCTGGGTGCTGGGCGTGGCTACGTAGCAACAAAATAACATTGCTACGAGACAATGATTTGTAAAAAATTGTTCATATGTGCCTACATAGCAGTGTAAAAACGAAAATAAGAATATGAATTTTCAATCAGGGGAGGAGTAATGTTCCCGCTCCGACCCAATAGCCAATCAAATTCCACCAACACAACACCACCACCACCCACCCCAACACAATGCGACAGCCAATCAGGACGAGGAAGAACACACCCACTGATCAGATTGCATGTTTGTGGGGAGTGTTACATTGCTTGAATCCTTGATAGACATCAAGGTCTTCAGTGGAGTGGGGAGGGAGAATGTGTGATGAAAAGGTACTGTTTCTTTTGAAACCTGGATGTATCCGCCTTTAATTTCTCAGTGGGGATTCGCCCAGGGATTGGCAGCCTTTAAGACTTTTGTACTTGTGTCTAGGTTAGAGGATTTCAGACCACATATATATTGTAGGGTTGTCAACAGGACTGGAGAAAAAATGTCCTGTACTTTTAACAGAGGCTTAACATGTGGAAATGGGCAGCTGATATGAAGATAAACAACTTTATCTGGTAAATAACATGCGATTAAGCCTCTATTAAAAGGGATGCAACCTATTTTTACAGGCCAGTTGGCAGCCTTACTGATATAGCTTTTTCAAACTCCTGAAGCGCTGGGGTATGACAAGCTACACCCACCAAAATGACCTCTTCTGCACAACTGCTAAAATGTGAAAAGACTGGCTACCATTGATCTATGAGGATGAGAAAGGACATGGTTCAGTGGTAGAGCACATGCTTCACAAGCAGAAGAAGCCAAGAATTGAGGGCTCAGTCAAGGGAAATGCAAACTGCAAGCTCATGGAGTTTCAATTTATCACAGCGTGTGTACAGGGACGGGAGATTGGGTTTAGCCTTTCAACCTTTAGGTGGTTTTGCTATTCAAAACTGCGCTGTCTAGTATGTTGTGAGCATTTTAAAGGACAAACGTGTTTTTAAAGGATAAGGTTTTTCTTCTTTAAAGTGCTAACAACCAACTAAGCTCAGCAAGTATTGGGAAAGATCTTTATTTGTCTGAGATCTTGGAGAGCTGCAGTCAGAGTAGACAGCACAGAGCTAGTTGGACCACTGCTTCCATAATTAGCTTTTTATACGTTGCTTTAAAGCTACTGTGGCAACATCTCTCCTCTTTCTCCTTCCAGGCAAAGGAGAAGTCACCTGCGTGCATCTTAACTGTGGATGGGAAAGCACCAGCACTAGCACCATTTTCTCTCCTCCTTCTTCTTCCCCACGTACACCCTTGCTCTGGACAAGAAAGGTGTGTATTATGGGCTCTTTCCACCTGCATCAAAGCTGTTGCTTGCCTTTCCCAAGAAAAACAAAAACTGTCTATTTTTTAAACATTGACTTCTATGGAGAATTTTCTCTTCTAAATGCATTGACTTTTATGGACTTAGGAGAGTATATGTCTGTGCAGTGATGGCGAACCTATGGCACAGGTGCAAGAGATGGCGCTCGGAGCCCTCTCTGTGGGCACGCGCAAACAGAGTTCATCATGTGTGGGGGTGGAAAATTACCCCCCCACACACAAACATCTAGGTTGGCCTGGGTCACTGAGCACAACGTGCGCGCACTGCGGTGAGCAGGGAGGACTCGGCTGGCGGGCCTGGTTCCGGTGCTCTGGGTGGCTGCTGCCGGGGGGGAGGGGGGGGCACAGAGGAGGCAGAGATGCTAGAGAGGCACAGAGCGGTGCGCGTGGGACTTGCTGGAGGCTAGAGCAGGCTGGCCCCTACTCGAGTGGGTGTGGTGGAGGAAGAGGGAGCCAACCGTTTTTTACTAAAGTAAAACCTCAGCATTCCGGTTAAATTGCCAGGTTGGCACTTTGCGATAAATAAGTGGAGTTTGAGTTGCAATTTGGGCACTCAGTCTCAAAAAGGTTCACCATCACTGGCCTAGTGCCTAGTTCTGCATTACAAATTACTTTGGGATGACTTAGAATGTTTGACTGGTCCAAGGTAATCCAGCAAGCTTAAGTGGCACAGTAGGGATTAAAATTTGGGTTTCCTAGACCCTAGTCTAGTGCTCCAACCACTATACTTACAGGCCCTCATGAATGTGCATGTATGAATGAGATCAGCTGACTACGGCAATCAGCATGCACAAGATCAGACAACTATGATAAATTATAGAATTATGTCAACATAGGTTGCATATGTACAAAACATTCAGACCTGAAAAGAAACCTAGGAGCTTTGTAGCTTCAAACAGAAAATCCACAGACCCTGGAATTTGGAATCCTGATTTCAGAAGACATAATTATTGTTGGCATGTGGCTTCTAAACTCTATCTGAACTCTCTAATTATTAATATCTGATTTATATCTATCATGGAATTTCACAACAATTGGCCAAGCAATTCCAACAATCACACAGTTCACTTCTCCTTAACACACTATGGCATTGTCCAGTTAATATAAACATATTCAACTATAACGCAGTGAAATTTTTTTGCACAGTCAAGGTGAATCTCCTTTAAGAGGCCAAAAAGCTGCCAAACGCAGCGTAATTACTTAGTTTGAAGCGATTCCTATTTTAATGGTTTTAGCTGCCAAAGAGAATGCCCTTCTTCAATAAGTAACAGACACGGTAATGGAGGAACTGATTAAGCTCAATTATTCGAATTGCTGCGATTCAAATTAATTCATCCCATAACAAATCATTAATAAAAAAGTAACATAAAAAAAGAAACACTTCCAACGTATAAGCGCATCTCTCCCTGTAAAATCCAAGCAGGTCACAAGAGTGTAAAGAAGCAGAAAATACACAGAGTGGGTAGTACGCCTGACCTAGCCCTAGAATAGAAGCCTGCTCAGCAAATTCCCTGTGTCAGACTGTACTTGGAGAACAGTGATCCCTCCTCTAGAAAAATCTTAGCTTTGGCAGTTACTGCAGCAGTTTCAGAAACCCAAGAATTTTTCAGGCAATAACAGCACATACTCAGTGTACTATTATGCATGGTGGTTTTTCTTCTCCTTATATACAGAATGGTTTTACTCTGAATATCCACATGCTTTTCTTTCCATAAGCTGCCATGGAGAAAGTGGGCCTATAATTATTCTGCAATAAGATTCAGTGTGGTACTGAGTAGTAGACTAGGACCCAGGTTTGATTTCCTTCTCCTACCATGGAAGCTCACTGGTCCATCACAAACAGTCAGCCTGGCCTGCTTCATTGTGCTGTTGTTGTGAGAATGGAAGGGGAGAACAATGTTCTAAGCCACTTTGAGTCCCAGCGAGTGATAAAACCAGGATATGAATAAAGAAATAGAAACTGCATATTCTTCGTGGTTCCTTTTGACCCCCAAATCTACTCTATTAAAAGCCCTGTTTAGGCTAGTTCTTTTACTGTCCCAGGAATCATCAATGACCATCAAAGGGAAGGAAAGTGGTTCAAGAATTAAAACAATGGTGAAATCAACCAGTCCCTGCCATATAGAGTTGCTAACCTCCAGATGACACCTGGAGATATCCTGTTATTTCCATTGGTCTCCAGACAACCAAAATCAGTTCCCCTGAGAAAACAGCTGCTTTGGAAGGTTAACCCTATGGCGTAATAACCTGCTGAGGTCCTTCCCCTGTTAAACTGATAAAGAGTAGTAGATATACCCAGTGATGACTCCATCTATGCAAGATTTCCTTCTGTACAATGAACTGCCTTTCGCATAGACCAGTGATGGCGCACCTATGACATGGGTGCCAGAGGTGGCCCTCTCTGTGGGCACATGCACACAGAGTTTGCTATATGGGGGGCGGAAAATCACCCCCCACCCCACACACACATCTAGGCTGGTCTGGGCCACTGAGCATGACGTGCGCGCACTGGGGTGAGAAGAGAGGACTTGGCTGGTGGGCCTGGCGCCTGTGCTCTGGGTGGCTGCTGCCGGGGGGGGGGGGGGCAGAGGAGGCAGAGATGCTAGAGAGGCACAGAGCGGTGTGCGCAGGACTTGCTGGAGGCTAGAGCAGGCTGACCCCTGCTCGAGCGAGTGGGGCAGAGGAAGAGGGAGCCAACCGGTTTTTTCTAAACTAAAACCTCAGCATTCCGGTTAAATTGCCGGGTTGGCACATTGCGATAAATAAGTGGGGTTTGGGTTGCAATTTGGGCACTCGGTCTCAAAAAGGTTCGCCATCACTGACAAAGACAGATAAAACCCTTGTCCACTTTTCTACATAAATTCTCTAAGCATTAAACAAGAAACCTACATTTCATTACAGTCACAATCCTTAAGCTAAACACCCTGTTGACTGCCAGTTTATTTTATGTATTCCTCTCTAAACAACTGGCATAGTGTTTTGCGGAGCTTCCAAGTGTAATACAAGTACAACCTCTTTAGACAACTTTTGTTATACAGAGATTCCTATAGAATCTATTAGTATAAATATCAACTAACTGGTTCCATGCATTCACTTCCAATCAAAATCACCTTTTTAAAATTGCCTTGGGGCTGATCCAGATGATCAGTGAACATGAAGCAAAAGTGTATTTTAAACCTTTACATAATTGTTTCACAAGTCAGTCCAAAATCAGTAGTGGATATCAATTCATGTATGACCCATTTAGTGTGCCAGCAGTGGAAGATGGCATATTACTGTTTACTCCTGAGGTGCCCCAGGGGCAGTGGAACATCATAACTGATTTCCATAGGCACAAAGATGCCATAATCACCTCTTTATTGAGTTTAGAAAATTCCACAAGACTTTTCTGGGAGCGCTAATCCCTTTACCTGCCCATTTCCACCCCTTCAAAATCTCAGAGGGTTGAGCTTAAGGCATTCCTATGAGGCCTGTCTCATTTTTGTAGCCTTATCTTGCCCCAGGCCCCAACCCCTTCTTTAGGTTCCTCTTCCTTTCTTCTTTGCACCTTCTCAGCCTAGTATGCTTTCCTCAACTACCACCTCTTCTGACATGTCTTTATCTCTGAGCTCTGTCCATGCTAACCAAGTCCAGTACCACCTCTTCCTTCTTGAAGACTTGTTCCTCTCTTAACACTTCCTTACCTTGCTATGTCTCCCATAAGAACATAAGAACAAGCCTGCTGGATCAGACCAGAGTCCATCTAGTCCAGCTCTCTGCTACTCGCAGTGGCCCACCAGGTGCCTTTGGGAGCTCACATGCAGGATGTGAAAGCAAGGGCCTGCTGCTGCTGCTGCTCCTGAGCACCTGGTCTGCTAAGGCATTTGCAATCTCAGATCAAGGAGGATCAAGATTGGTAGCCATAGATCGACTTCTCCTCCAAAAATCTGTTCAAGCCCTTTTTAAAGCTATCCAGGTTAGTGGCCATCACCACCTCCTGTGGCAGCATATTTCAAACACCAATCACACGTTGTGTGAAAAATTCTTTCTGTCAACATTTTCTACTCCATGCATAATTTCATAGACTTCAATCATATCCCCCCTCAGATGTCTTCTCTCCAAACTAAAGAGTCCCAAACACTGCAGCCTCTCCTCATAAGGAAGGTGCTGCACTCCCTCAATCATCCTCATTGCCCTTCTCTGCACTTTTTCTATCACTTCAATATCCTTTTTGAGATGCGGCAACCCAAACTGAACACAGTACTCCAAGTGCAGTCACACCACTGCTTTATATAAGGGCATGACAATCTTTCAGTTTTATTAATTCCTTTCCTAATTATCCCCAGCATAGAGTTTGCCTTTTTCATAGCTGTCATGCATTGAGTCGACATTCCCATGGAACTATCAACTAAGATGCCTAAATCTTTTTCCTGATCTGTGACTGATAGCACTGACTTCTGTAGCGTGTCTGTGAAGTTTGGATTTTGTCCCCCCTATGTGCATCACTTTATGTTTTGCTACATTGAACTGCATTTGCCATTTCTTAGCCCACTCACCTAATTTATCAAGGTCCGCTTGGAGCTCTTCGCAATCCTTTGTGGTTCTCACCACCCTACATAATTTGGTATCATCTGCAAACTTGGCCACCACGCTACCCACCCCTACCTCCCAGCTGGATTTGCACAGGGCTAGGCAGAGGCCATTGTTGTCTCACAAGCAAACCTCCTACCCTTGCTGCTATGTTTAGCTGCTGCCTGGTATAAGGGAGAGTGTCCTGCAAGTGGTACCCTTCGCCATTGCTCCTGCTTAGACCATCAGACTGATACTGCTTTTCAAAAGGTGCTCCACCGTGTCCTGGAGCAGCTGATGCCTTGAACTCAGTAAATGAAGTCTGGCCTCTGCTGCTGCCTCTCTGCCACAAGCCCTTTTAATAAAGTCAGGATAGTTTTGTTTGAGAGCTGCCGAGGCAAAATGTACTGCCTTCAAAACACAAAATTAAAAGGGTCCATTAAATCAGTGATTTTCAACCTTTTGGAAGCTGGGACTTACTTATAATTATAGGAGGCAGCATGGGACCCATTGAACTTCAACGATGTGGCAGGAAGGCACGTAAGCTGTGTCATGTGGCAGGAAGAGCCAGAGACTCCTGCTCTCTATTCATATACACTGTTGTCAGCTACTTACAATATATATATGCAGACCACTGCATTAAACATTCAGTCATCACAGAGAATGTTATCAACTGCCTAATATCTGTCACCTTACAAGAAAAGCCAGAAGAGTGATGATAACTGTTGTTCAAACGCATATAAATATTGTCCTCACAACCTTTTGATACTTTTAATGAGGAAACACATACACACATAATGTTAACATTTCTTATTTTTTCTGTTATACTGTCCTTATATTTTGTCCTCACTGCTATTTTTTCTTGATTCCCACATGCTGGGGTCAGTCTTCCTCTAAACTGTTCATAACAATTGGAACATATGCATCATTTACATTTTCCGGTGCCCTGCTACTTTTATATATTTTGCTGTTCTTCATTTATTCACTCTTTATAATGTATTCCATCTCTTCCTGCTCTTCTAAAATTTTTACCTCATACACTTTGTTACTTCCTCAGCAAGGCTTCCATCAAGGAAACAAAGGGTTCACAGTGATGCTAAGATCTCTCACAAATTTACATTTCTCTTTGACTCCCAAGTTCTGTAATCTCCTTTAAGTTCAGATATATTCTGTTTTTCTAGTTCTCCAGTGATTCCTCACATCCTTTTAGTTTAGTAGGGAGGAAAGGAAAAAGGGTTGCCAAAATTAAATGATAGGAACAAGGTCAGACATTTAGAATATGGAGCACAGCAGGTCTTGATAGACCCAGACAGCCATTGGACAACAGGGCAGCTGCCCCAGGCCCCAAACTGCGAGGGAACCCAACCACCCTTGCTGCTTCCCCCAAAGGAGGAGAGGAATAATTAGAAGAGCAGACTCTTGCTGTTGCTTGCACCCACCATGCCTGGGGCTTGGACAGCTGCTTTCAGCAGCTGTCATGGCTGTGACCCACATCACATGGGGCAAGGCCCACCAATTGCTAAGCCCCAATGGACAGTCAACAGTGGATGGCAGTGGTTCAGGGGCCCAGATTCACTAAGGCCACAGGCCCTACACACAAGTCACAAAATTCCTTACGGATCTGCTAAAAACCTGTGATATATATCCCTCATGTTGACAACCCTTTGTTAAGGAATGTTCCTTGGTATGGATAGCTCCACAAATAGTATTGCCAAACAGCTGCTTGGTAAAGCAGCCTCTGGGGTAAAAATCTTGTTGGCCAAATTATGTATAAAATATAAGACATATATGTGTCAGATGATTCTGATCTTCCATAAATAGAGAATAAGAAATCCCTTTGTTTTGTGAACAGTTATCACAGAACGATGAGTCAAAATATCTGGACAACAAATGGAGATAATAGATTTAGGGCATGAGCTAGAATCCCAAAACACATAGCAAAGACCAGATGAAGTGTGATATACCTGCACAATTCTGCATTTACATTAGAACTGCCAGTGTATTTCTAACTCTAATATCAAAGCCATACGTCCACGGCAGAATCAATAAGCAATTGGAAAAGGCTTGCTTCACTATAGATCTGACAAAAGTATATTAGAAAACTGTTCACTGTTGCACCAGGGGCAATTTCTACCCTTTGGCATCCTTTTATTTTGAACTATGTGCTTAATTTTTTACCGTACAGCTTATATAGCCTTTTGGAAGGTAAATGAGCAGATGCCAGAATTATTACACCACAAATATACAGTTATACATCCTGAACAGACATCGCCAGATCTTTTTAAAAAAATGGCTAAGGTCATGGGGGAAGACAAGAGTTGATAGCCAATGCAAAAGGTATGCTAGCATATGAACCACACTTCCAATATTATATGGGATTGCTTCTTCACAGCCTCCAAGAAAGATAGATAATCACATTCAGATAAGTAGTAAGTTGGAGGAGGGAGGGGAGGAATACAATGCATCATAGAAAAACTCTTGGAGAAACAGTCTGATCTGCAGAACATGTGGGTTAATAGCTTGAAGACTTGATCACAATGTTGCTACAAGTGTGTGGCTCCAACTTCTATAAGGTGCACAATTGCAAGTTGACTGTAATGTGTATTGTCCTGTAACTGTCACTGTAGAATAGTTAAACAGGAGGAATACAGACACACAAACATAAAGAAGTGCCCTACTGGGTCTGACCAATAGTCCATCTTGCACAATATCCTGTTTCACGCAATAGCCAATCGGCTGCACTGAAGTGCGAACAAAGAGCGTGGAGGCTACTGGTCATTTTGTGGCAATTAATTTTTTTACTCATTAAGTAAAGTAGTCCTTCTTTTTCTCTATGCGGAACTTGTAACCCATCAGCTTCAGCCGGTGCTTGCAACCACTAAATTCTAGTATTATTATGAGACAGGAAGAAACAATGATAACAATGCTACAAAGTTTAGAATGGAAAATTACTCCAGAAGTCCAATACAACCACCTTTTATTTTAAAAGAGGAAATCTAAACAATAATGGGATTAGTCAAAAGGAAGCTGAAAGAGAGAGCAAACGGGATAAAGTCTCTTCATAGTGCTTGAACATTATTTCAATCCACAGTAAAAGCAGCTCAGGTAAGATGTACAACTCAGATTAGGAAAGAGGATGCCAGTGTGGTTTATGCAGAGCCAGCGTGGGATAGTGGTTAAGATTGGGTGAACTGTAATCTGGAGAATCGGGTTTGATTCCTTTACTCCTTCACTAGATGTTTCCCCACTCCTACACTCCCTGTGGGTGACCTTGGGCTAGTCACAGTTTGTTCAGAACTCTCTCAGCCCTACCTACCCCACAAGGTATCTGTTGTGGGGAGAGGAAGGGAAAGGAGTGTGTAGGCCACTGTGAGTCTCCAGAGAGAAAGGCAAGGCATAAATCCAAACTCTTCTTCTTCAACAGAAAAAGTCAAGGAAGTCGTATGAAAGTCTCTTGTAGAAATCATTTGTTTTGCCCAAATGAAGTGAACAAGGAGCATAGGTCCACACAGAGCAAATCTAAGTTGTCAGTAAGGCAATCAATAGGAGGGACATATTGCTAAACCCATTAAGAATGTTTTACAAAGTTCTTCAATTCATTAGGAGGAAACCAGCCCAGGAGGCAGTGAAACCCTTTGACAACTACGGGGTGAAGGGATTGTTACTATGGGCATAAATAATGCATATGGAAGGTGCACCAGTGACAGACTCAGGCATGAAATGCATCACTTAAAACAAACTCAACTTCATGGGCAAGGGACAGTTGGGAAGCCCAATTGTCTCAGTTGCAGCTGTACTTTTATTAAAATAATTAAATATATCGAGATAGGGTCTGACCAGATGGTGTCTGTAACGCATACAGACATTTAGACACATTCAGGCAGTAGAATGTTGAAATCCCAAAGGGTGAACTCCACATGACTGGCTAGAGAGAACTGAAGCATGTTCTTAGCCAGAGCACTGAGAGTTCTGGGGGGAGAAATGTATTGAACCCCAGAGGGAATGGGTACTCTGTTGTTGCTCTGTTCTCTGGACGCTGAAGGCCAGTACTAAGTGAGCTGAGCTACTTTGATTGCCAGGAAGCACAGAATTAAGTTAGGGAATCTGTGCCAAGGTCCTGGAGTTAATCATAACACTGATTAATCATACTGGTGGCTTGGTTGATTTTCTCTGAGGAGTACCCACCTAGATATGGGGCAGTGAAGCTCCTGAAGGTGGTTTAGTTTATTCCTTAAATAAAGGAATGGGTTTCCTGGAGGAAAGCTGCAAGACCTTCTCTGATAAGCACCATGTGAGATAGACAATCTAGAGGAGAAACTATCTTAGAGTTAGTGTTTGAAGAAATGTGTACATTATACTTACCTGAGGGTAGAAATTAAGGTTTTATTAGCACATTAACTCGAGAGCCAAACAGAAAACTAAACACCTTTCCTGGTGGGTCATTAGTTTGTGGAGAATTTAAGTGACTGTAACAACTTGATAGTGACCTGTGTGAACCTTGTATCAATTGCACAGACAAAAGGAAGCACTTCACTCAAAGAATAATTATCCAGTTGAATTAACAGCCACAAAATAGTCGCTGATTTAGTCAGCTTTAAAAGGGGATTAGTCAAATTAATAGAGTAGGAGGTCCATCAATAGTTACTACCTAAAATTATTAAGACTTGCAAGTTTAGAGGCAGTAATCCTCTGATTACCAGAGTTCTGGGCAAGGTTTTGTTTTGTCTGTAAGCCTTCCAGGATCCCCTAGTGAGCCACTGTAGGAAACCAAGTAGATGGACTGATTGATCACCTTTAATGGGGATAATCAGGAAAGGAATTGATAATAAAACTGCAAAGATTGTCATGCCCTTATATAAAGCCGTGGTGCGACCACACTTGGAGTACTGTGTTCAGTTCTGGTCACCACATCTCAAAAAGGATATTGAAGAGATAGAAAAAGTGCAGAGAAGGGCAACGAGGATGATTGAGGGACTGGAGCACCTTCCTTATGAGGAAAGGCTGCAGCGTTTGGGACTCTTTAGTTTGGAAAGGAGACGTCTGAGGGGGGGGATATGATTGAAGTCTATAAAATTATGCATTGGGTAGAAAATGTTGACAGAGAGAAATTTTTCTTTCTCACAATACTAGAACCAGGGGGCATTCATTGAAAATGCTGGGGGGAAGAATTAGAACTAATAAAAAGAAACACTTCTTCCACGCTAGCGATGTGATTGGTGTTTGAGCCAATAATGTGCACTGCCACAGAGGAGGTGGTGATGGCCACTAGCACCTGGATAGCTTTAAAGGGGGCTTGGACAGATTTATGGAGGAGAAGTCAATTTATGGCTACCAATCTTGATCCTCTTTGATCTTGAGATTGCAAATGCCTTAACAGTCCAGGGTGCTCGGGGAGCAACTTAGCCGCGAGAAGGCCACATTGCTTTCACATCCCACTATGTGAACTCCAAAGAGGCACCTGGTCCTGGAGCCCACTCGGCGCGAGTAGCAGAGAGCTGGACTAGATGGACTCTGGTCTGATCCAACTGGCTTGTTCTTATGTTCTTATGTTCTTAATGGCTTCTTTCTTCATTTGCTCCACTTTTTCAGTGTTTCTCTGTTCCTTTGGTTTCAACCATCATCTTTGCAGACTCTGATGATAATCTGCTTTATCTCCAAGTTTCTGTTGACGATGTTGTCTTTGTCTCCAGGTTATTTCTATGAGCACATGAAACTGTTTTATACTGAATCAGAGCACTGGTTCATCACAGTCAGTATTGGCTACTCAGACTGGCAGTGGTTTACCAGTCTTCCATACCACCTGGCTGTTACCATATTTTTTAACTGGAGATGCTAGGGACTGAAACTGCACACTGAGCCTTTATTATTGAGCCATAGTCCTCCTGATTTCACTTGAAACGCTTGTGTGTGTGGAAAGGACCATTTAGTCAAGAGTTGACTTATGGCAACCCAAGTAGTACCAACTCAAAGCATGAAACTAACAGATAGTTTGCCATTGCCTTCCTCTGAATAGTTACCCTGATATTCTTTGGTGGTCTCCTATCCAAGTACTAGCTAAGACCAACCTTGCTTAGCTTCTCAGATCTGACAAGCCTGGACCATCCAGATCAAGGCCCTGGATTACTCTCCATTAATTTAAGCTGGAGAAAACTCCATTTTTAGGCTGTTTCTGCATGGGCCCAAAAAAAGCCGGGAAAAGGACAGTAAAAACAGCATTATAGGCGGAGACTTCACATGGTTGTCGCCGCAGAAACGATGCTGCAGCGATGTGGCAATGCTCCAGCGGGCCCACAACGGTTCATTCGAAAATCGCTCACTGAGCATATCTTTTCAATAACGGTGCTCCGCAGTCAGCGTCGTGCAAAGCGCCTGCCAGGAATTGGTGCCACAGAGCCCGCCCCCCACAATGGTGGCACACACTGGCCAATCCTGACGCCAAACACTCGTGACGTCTACCCTGGGGAAAAAAGAACACCGTTTGCAAAGCCCCGCTGTGCTACCTGTCTACGGAGCGCCCGCCCATGTGAATGCTCCATTGCTGCAGCATTGCCAATAACACCGATGAACAACGCTATAATTGGCTGTGCAGAAATGGCCTCAGTCTCTCTCTCCAGTTTCTCTAATTCAATAACTTTAATTTCTAATATTCTACCAAGTATACAACTTCAATTTGATTTTTGATTCACCCTTTACACACAATGAATTTATGATGCTTCGTTTCATCTGTTGATCAATCTAGAAACAGACTTTTCTCAACTATTTAGTAGATTAAAGTTATTTAGCAGACTAAAGTTTTCTCACATAAGGCTACTGTAATGCTGTTCCTCTGGGTCTGGATGAATTAATTTCTATTCTCTATGACAAAGCTTGCCTTGTTTTTTTGATCATCATTTTAACCAGGTTTCACCCTGTTATTCTACGCATTTTAATTTTTTAAACTTCTGTTTCAAACTTGGTCTTACTTTTAAATCTTTTGATCTTACCTCTACTTATCTTCTGTTCTTTCAATCTCCATGTCATTTTCTTAGTTCGTCCTCCTTAAATGCTAGTTTAGCTTTGTATGTTTTCTTTGCTCTGTTTCCTGACTATATTCCTTCATTATTGCTGTTCATTATTTCTAGAATTAATAGCCTTTTGATATTAATCTGACTTCTTCCCTGGCTATAACAGCTCTCCTCTCTATCCAATGATAATGATAGCATTTGACCCATTTTGAATATTACTATTGAGATAAAGGAAGTTCCCTGTGCAAGCACCAAGTCATTACCGAGCAATGGGGCCACATCACATCACAACATTGGTCCATTCCAAACAACCAAAATAAAACATTTTCAGGCAGGAAATAAAACATTTTCTCCAAGGAGTTCTGCAATGTTTTGAAACCAATGTTCAAACCAAAACATTTTATTTCCAACTTGAAAATGTTTTAAATGCATGCTGGATTTTAACAATTCTTTTTCTGAAAAAGTTTTGAAAACATTTTTACTTGTACAATCTCTTTAAGACATTTCCCATGCCCCTTTGCAGTTCCTCCTCAGTGGCATTTTCTGAGCTGGCTCTGTCTGCTCATCGGTTTATTTTCATTTTTTTAAACGTTGGGTGATGCATTCATAGTTACAAAGACACGACCTTTGAAGAATTGCACCACAAGGCTTTGAAACCTCAACAGTCAGATCCATTGAACTTAATTTTTTTTAACAAACTGGAACAAGCAGAAAATGGCAGCCAGTATTCGTTTTGAGGGGGTGAATGCTAACAAATTAAGGGAGGGGAAATTGAAAATGATCTGCAAATGTTTTCACAATATTTGCAGGGACTTGTGCCGAATGGGCAATTTATTCAGCAGACTTTGTTTATGGGTGGTTTGCCATAGCCTTCCCCAGTCATTTACCCATCAGCCCCAGCAAGCTGGGTACACTTCAGAAGGATGGAAGATTGAGTCAGCCTTGACCCAGCTACCTAAGACTGACTTCAGTTAATGAGCAGAACTTCAGCTGCAAAACTGGAGCTTACCATTCTGTGCCACAGGGCTGCTGTAATATTATTACAATTATTACTATTACAATAATTATGTCACCATAATACTCTTCCGAATGTTGATGGAATCTCTCCACTCAAAAACAGAAAAGAACACCCTTTCTTTCAGAAAGGCTTATGAAAATATTGACTAATTAAAACTCACTGCTAGGGTCAAAGTGATGAGACCTAGCAGGGAAAAATAAAAACTAGAAGCAGAGGTGGCATTACAGTTATCAGCGTGTTATTTTAACCAACCTGGGGGGAAAAATATAGGCTGCAGTTTATATGCACACTTACCGTACTTATTACAGGTTATCTATTTATTTGCAACGTTTGGAGGCCGCCTTTCTGCCTTTACAAAGGCAACCAAGGGGCTAAAAATTTAACAGACGCCTAATAAAACCACATTGTAAAACCATTAAAATCAGCCCTCTTGCATCACACATTAAAACAGTTAAAACAGAGTAAAAATACAAAACAAAAACAGCAACAAAAACGTAGGTGAGGAAGGAGAGATCACAGCCTGGAAAGCCCACAACAACCAGTTGAGTCTGGCCATGAAAGCCTTCGACAATACACTGTTACCACTTTTCATAATTCCAGAGAGTCAGACAATAGCTGCCTCACAGCAGCTGGGCAGCCACTCCCCAGCATGGGGCCCCAAACAGTTGCCCCAATTGCCCACTCCTATGGGTCCCACCCTACATATGTCATTATTCCATATGATCTCCTGAATTATGAAATAATTTCTATTTTATGTCTGAAATGATAATGATAATAGTCTGGAGTTTAGATCATAGCAAACTATATCCTTTCATTTTTGTGCCCTGAACAAAAGTGGGATCAGGTTGCACATTTTAATTTAAAGTATGAATAACTTCTGCAGTTATCTGTTCTCCTCAATGGTTCATTGTAAGGAAGACATGCAATTTATTATACATAGAAGTGCAATCAAGTCACAACTTGATGAGAAGCAGGATTGCTACTTCCTTCCTCTACAGCAGTGACTCTCAACCTTCCTAATGCCGTGACCCTTTAATACAGTTCCTCATGGTGTGGTGACCCCCAACCCTAAAATTTATCCATTTTACAGATGGAGAACATTGATGCAGAGAGTCTTAGGCGACCCCTGTGAAAGGGTCGTTCAACCCCCAAAGGGGTCCCGACCCCCAGGTTGAGAACCACTGCTCTACAGGACCTTCCTGGGTGGTTTCCCATCCAAGTACTGACCCGGCTTAGTTTCCTGATGGGATTGGGCTAATCTCGCTTCCTACAACTGATTAAACATTCCTACATTTTGGTTTTATTTTCAAATGGCAAAAGTGAGATAGTAGAGTCTAGTAAATGGAACTACTATCTATAACTCCAAGTATTAAGCTATGATGTACAAAGATACACTATCAGGTTCCAACGGATAATCAACATTCTGTAACAAAATACTAATTGTGATATAATAGAATTAAAATCTTGATATTAAATTGATATACGCAAGATTTTAAAATAGTAATTCTATGTTTGTTGAATAATGCACTGAATGGTGATGTATTGCAATTCCAACACTAGTTTAGTAAACATCTAATGTAGTCTTTTCTTTTCTTTTCTCCTAATTAAACAATTAGGAAAATTTGTATTTTCGATCAGAAATTATTTTACCTAGAAACTGAACATGCCTGACTAGAAAGACAGCATATTAGTATTTAAATTTTGAGTCTGAAATTACCCAAAACTGTTCAAATTTGCCCCAAACAGTTTTCAGCACGTACAAAAATAACTAAATAAATAATTAAAAACAGGAAAAAAATTGTTAAGTAGCAATTATATGCTGTGGAGAAAGAGCAAAATAATGGTCACAAAGGAATTCATTGACTAAGGGACAGAAGAACTCTTAGCAAATAGCCATAGAATAAATAACATGCTGAGCAATTCTAAGCTGCAGGACGTCCTTTGGCTAAGTAAGGTTGCCAAATCCAATTTCTTTAAAACTGGCATAGAAGGGAGAATTTTATCGCATATAGATTTAAATGTCACATTGTAAATCTGTCTGCACAGGACTGCCCTTGAAGACAACTCAAAAACATCAGTTAGCACAAAATACTGAGGTTCTGTTACCATCAGAGTATTTTCTGAGTTTCCAAGGTCAATTCAAGGTCATATGAAGTCTCTCATGGTCTAGGACACACATATTTGCATGACCATTTCTCCCAAAACATTCCACTACGACACTTTTGCTCATCTGAGCAAAGCCTTCTGAAAGTTCAACTTTGCAAATGGGTGGAAACAATAGCTGCCCATATGTCAGAGTTATCTGTTGGGGCTCCCATCTGATGGAATGGACTAGTGAATGAGGCCAAAATGGCTCCTGTGCTGCTGCTCCACAGAATAGAAGAATAAGAATAAGAGTTTGGATTTATATCCCCCCTTTCTCTCCTGCAGGAGACTCAAAGGGGCTTACAATCTCCTTGCCCTTCCCCCCTCACAACAAACACTCTGTGAGGTAGGTGGGGCTGAGAGAGCTCCGAGAAGCTGTGACTAGCCCAAGGTCACCCAGCTGGGAGTGTACAGGCTAATCTGAATTCCCCAGATAAGCCTCCACAGCTCAGGTGGCAGATCGATCGATCGATCGATCGATCGATCGATCAATCTGATTTAACATACCACCCCATGCCCAAAGGGCTCTGGGTGGTGTACAACCAATAAAACAATCACATTAAATCATGATCAATAAAACAATGTTTTCAAATACCAGTTAAATGCAATTAACAACCAGCTCCAACCTCCATCTTAAAATCAGATGATGACATAAACAATGGACTCATCGGGTGGGCGGCATAATATGGACAAGGATGATTGAGGGACTGGAGCACCTTCCCTATGAGGAGAGGCTGCAGCGTTTGGGACTCTTTAGTTTGGAGAGGAGGCGGCTGAGGGGGGATATGATTGAAGTCTACAAAATTATGCATGGGGTAGAGAATGTTGACAGAGAGAAATTTTTCTCTCTTTCTCACAATACTAGAACCAGGGGGCATTCATTGTAGAAAATGCTGGGGGGGGAAGGAATTAGGACTAATAAAAGGAAACACTTCTTCACATGGCTAATCGCAGGGCTGATTGGTGTTTGGAATATGCTGCCACAGGAGGTGGTGATGGCCACTAACCTGGATAGCTTTAAAAGGGGCTTGGACAGATTTATGGAGGAGAAGTCCATTTATGGCTACCAATCTTGATCCTCTTTGATCTGAGATTGCAAATGCCTTAGCAGACCAGGTGCTCGGGAGCAGCAGCAGCAGCAGCAGAAGGCCATTGCTTTCACATCCTACATGTGAGCTCCCAAAGGCACCTGGTGGGCCACTGCGAGTAGCAGAGAGCTGGACTAGATGGACTTTGGTCTGCTCCAGCTGGCTTGTTCTTATGTTCTTATGTTCTTATGGACAAGCCCCCAAGGTGGAATATGAGGTGCAGGGGATGGCACCTTCAACGGCCGACCTCCCCAAAGACCTGGCAGAACAACTCCGTTTTGCAAGCCCTGCGGAACTGTTCTAGGGCCCACAGGGCCCGGATGGCTTGGGGGAGAGTGTTCCACCAGTTTGGGGCCAGAGCACTAAAGGCCCTGGTCCGGGAAGAGGCCAGCCGTACCATGGAGGGGCCTGGGACCACCAGAAAATTGGCCTCTGCCGAATACAGAGGTTGAATAGGGACATATAGACAGACAGTCCCTAAGATCACTGGCGTAATGCCCATTGGGCAAGGTGGGCAGCTGCCCAGGGCATCACCTTGTGGGGGGGCATCAAAATGCTGGGTTCATTTTTGGGTATTTTAGTGGTTTTCCATTTTTGGCCTGCAGGGGGCGCAGGTTTTAGGCTAGCGCAGGGGTAGGGAACCTGCGGCTCTCCAGATGTTCAGGAACTACAATTCCCATTAGCCTCTGTCAGCATGGCCAATTGGCCATGCTGGTAGGGGCTGATGGGAATTGTAGTTCCTGAACATCTGGAGAGCCGCGAGGTTCCTTGGAATCCCTGCTGGGCTAGCTGTGAGACCAAAATGTCAGGGGTCTCATCAGAGACTGTCCTCATGCTATCCCCCCCAGGTTTATTTGAGGTTTGGTTCAGGGAGTCCAAAGTTATGGACTCCCAAAGGGGGTGCCCCTATCCCCCATTGTTTCCAATGGGAGCTAATAGGAGATGTGGGCTACAGTTTTGAGGGTCCATAACTTTGGCCCCCCTGAACCAAACTGCACCAAACCTGGGGGTATCATTAGGCATAGGGGCGATCAACATTGATGAGACCCTGAAAGCTTTGAGACTGTGCTCTCAGAATGTGTTCCCATTAGCTTCAGTAATCCTTCATTGATTGAAGTATCGTAGAATCTCATCGAAGAACAAAGATTTTAAGCAGAATTTCTAGGATGTCTTGCAGGGGGTGTATTTTTGAGGCTGGATGTATAGGCACCAAAATTTCCAGGGTATCATCTGGAGATGATAAGGCATCTCTGTTTGGGTGCAGTTTACTAGGGGCCCAGGGCTCAAAATTGCTGGACCCTCAAAGGTAGCCCCCATCTCGCTTAGCAAGCGTTGAATGGGGATGGGGCACCCCTCGAGGGTCCAGCATAACTCTTTGGACCCCTAAACCAAACTGCACTGAAACGTTGGGGGGGCACCTATAAGGAACAGTTTCCAGATGATACCCACCGGAAATTTTGGTGCCAATATCACCGTGAATGCGCCCTGCCCCGCAGGAACATCCCAGAAATTTGCCCAAGAATCTTTGTTCTTCATTGAGTTTTCTGTATTGCTGTCCATGGGGGTTGCTGGCTGGGGGTGGGGGGGGCGACATTTCTGAAGGCACAGTCTCAAAACTTTCAGGGTCTCATCAGGAGACTTGCCCCTGATGATGCCCCCCAGGTTTGGTAGCAGTTTGAAATTCAGGGGGGCCAAAGTTATGGACCCTCAAAACTGTAGCCCCCATCTCCTATTAGCTCCCATTTGAAACAATGGGGGATGGGGCACCCCCTTTGGGAGTCCATAACTTTGGACTCCTTGAACCAAACCTCATCAAACTTGGGGAGTAGCATAAGGACAGTCTCCTGATGATATGCTGAAATATTGGTGTGCTGATAAATGTCTAAAAAAGGCATTCCTCTTGCAGGCAACTTCAATGTCCTTGGTGCAAAAAATTTGGTCGTGGTGGAGTGGCCGCCCATGGGGGGGCATCCAACTCAGGTTTTGCCCAGGGCTACAGTTTTCCCAGGGCTGCCTCGTTACGCCCCTGCCTAAGATATGAAGGCCCCAAGCCGCAGAGTGACTTAAAGGTTAAAACCAACACCTTAAAGACGATTCGGAATTCTAGCGGAAGCCAAAACAGGCAGTGCAGCACGGGCAAGATATGATCTTGTGATGAACTACCCATATTAAGTCATGCTGTCGCATTCTGGATCAACTTCAACTTCTGGATCAAGCCTACCAAGGAAGGCCTGCCAGAAAGCGTGGAGAGTTTTAGCTGTAATAGACTAACCTGAGGTGAATTCATCGCGATGTGATCACTGTAGCCAAGGTCAGTCCTGAGAGAGTGCAGGCCAGCCAACATGCTTGATGCAGATAGAAAAATGCCACCTGAGCCATGTGGGTAACCTGCGTCTCCATGGAGAGAACCGAATCCAGACAAACCCCCAGGCTCCAGACTGAGGGAGCTAAAGATAGAGAAGTCGGTGATCCTCGCAACGGGGAGCGCCCTGAAGGGGATTGAATCATGAATGAACATTGCCACTCCATGCCCCCCCCCCCCGACCCTGGGTTCAAGGATTAGGACACCAAGGAAACCCAGGGGCTTCCTCTCACATTGGCCACTGTTTCCTGCTGCATCTAGGTTCTTGGTGATGCATGCCAGGTCCATATTCTGCTCCCTGAGATAATCTCAGAGAGTCCTGATCTTATTATTAATGGACCTGGCATTTATCAACATCAAGGACAAAGCAGGGTTTTTCTCCCTGAACCCACCACTTCCATTTCTTGGGATAGGTCAGAGGGAGGATGAGCCATACCACTTCTCAACCCGCCTCTACCACATGGCCTTTGCCTACCATCACGGTAGAAATATAAAATAGTTGTTTCAGTTGTCCAAGAGGACATTCGTAGGAAGAGACTTTTTAAGTAGTTTTAATGCTTGTGGAGAAAATCCTAGGTAGTTTGATTGTATTTGTTAGGGTTTTTTGTATTGCTTTTATCATGTTTTTTAAAATGTTTTCAATTTGCCTTGATACTCTGAAAAAAGGTATAATACAAACATATCAAGTAAGTGAATAAAGTGCTACTAATGACAAGGAGAAGCTACACTTGTTTCCATGAGGCACAACCAGAGCCAGTGTGTGTGTGTGTGTGGGAGGGTAGTGTATCACACTAGGAGCGTAGAGATGCAGGTTCAAATCTCCACGTCTAAATGGAAGCACTCAAGACCTTAGCCCAGTCATTCTCTCTCAGTCTAACCCACTTTTCTGGATGATTAGGAGGACAAAATATAATAGTCTGGAAGTTTGCAAACTATATTTTCATATAAGTTTTAAAAATAAAATTGGTCTTTTAAAAATACATTAAGGAGTTATTTACAGAATACTTTAATATAAAGATCCTATAGTTTAATATAAAGATCCTTGACTGATTTAGGCCCATTTCACAGAACACAAAATGCTTTGAGGTCGACAAATAAAATGTTTCCTGCAGGATGTCCACACAGCTTTCTGCTCAATATATTTGGGAACTATTTTATTTTTCCTCCAAACTTTTTATTCTGAAAACACTAAACTAGCAACTTTTTTCCTGATTATGTTTTTAGAACTGTTTCCTGGTCACTGTGCAGAGTGCAAGAAATGTTTTATTTTTCCCATGTGTCATCATGGATGAAACCAGGTCCACAACTCCTGCACATGAGGTAGAGTCCACATGGACATTTAAGTCCCCCAACACAACAAGTCTGGGGAACCGCAATGCCCAATCAGCCACCACCTCCAGGAGCTGTGGCAGACTGTCTGCCAGAGCACTAGGTGACCGGTACCACCAGCATGACAGTCAACTTCTCCCCAGCCTCCCATGCTAAGCTGGCACACTCCAATCCGGTGATCCTTGCAACAGGGAGCGCCCTGAAGGGGATTGAATCATGAATGAACATTGCCACTCCATGCCCCGACCCTGGGTTCGTGATTGGTGGACACACGCGAAACCCAGGGGCGAGGTTTCGCACAAGGCGACTGTTTCCCCCTCGCATACCCAGGTCTTGGTGATGCATGCCAGGTCCATATTCTGCTCCCTGAGATAATCTCGGAGAGTCCTGATCTTATTATTAATGGACCTGGCATTTTTCAACACCAAGAAGCGGTGTTCAATGCTAAATGCGGCTCTCAGCTCCTCTATGGAGCACCTATTTGGATCGGAGCTATAAACAAAAATATAAACACAGCCCAGTCCCGTTTCTTCCACAAAATTATGGGCTTACCAAATTGTGCTTCATATGCAGCCCTATGTTTAGAACTCGGGCAAATATCATATGCCACGATGGCCTGGCTGAGAACTGTCAGATACTGGCTACGTATCCACTATTTGCAGGATCACTCCAGTTTGTTACACCTCATGCTTCTTCCGACTATGCAAATTCTGGGTGGTTGAAACTAGCTGAGGGAAAATCAACACTCTTGGCTTTTCATTAGAGTGCGCAGTCCCTCTTTCCCTATCAGAAGCATATAGCTGCTTGAAAACTAAGTTATTAGAACAAGAGTATCGATATGATAACAGCCATGCAGGGAAAACGCTCCCCCCCCCTGACCCCAAGCTTATTCCAATTGAACAAGGACACATGGCCATTATTTACAGTGGATCACCAACCCTAAATTAAGAAGAGCTTTAACACTGGCCAGATTCAATCTAATGCCTTCTATGCTGCTCTATGGCAGATATCAACAAATTGATAAACAGAGGAGGCTATGTCCATGCACATAATGGGTCAGGTGGAGACACTCCATCATACCCTCTTCATTGTGTAAGGTTTGCTAATATCAGAATGTCACAATCTGCACTTATCCCATTTCTGTATAACAATCTAACTGATGCTCTTAAGGTACCTATGCTTTTGAACAACATGGATCCCACAGTGTGTGAGAATGTAGCAAAAATTTCTCACAAACAATAATAATAGACGTAAGTCTAGATGAATACCAACCAATGTCTATGTATTATGACCACATATAGCCAGCAGTAATTTTGCTAGCTTCTGTCAGTATCCGATGACGTTTAAGTGAGTTAACTTAGCTGAAGGAATGTCCTATAGTTACAGAAGGACCATGTATATATTTTAGTATTTAGTATTTTAGTACCAGTGTCTATAATTGTGAGCAATAATGGGCAAATTTTGTATGCTGATTTTGTATGTTTATTTTATGCCAATAAAGGCTTGTGACTGAAAACACCAAGAAGCTCCCACTTTCATTTTTGTTGTACCTGCCATTTTCTGCCGCTTGAGATCCTTTGTGCTGTCTACCATTTGCTGTGTTTCCCATGGAGGTTTGAAGACATCTCATTGGAATAAAAAAAAGGAAAAATGACACAGGGGCACAATTGGCAGGCAAAACTAACTTTATCCATGTACTTTAAACACTGAAATGCTGTAAACAGCCCTGAGCCCTAATTGCTGGGTCAAAGGCGGGATAAAAATCAAAACAAACAATCAATTTCAAAGTATCTCACAATCATTAAGTAACAATCACCTAAAGGGAAAACAATTATTTTGGGAAACATTGATTGAAAAATACTCTAAAATGCTTATTCATAGAAGTAGCACCCAGCTTTCCAGAGTCCTTATGCTCATGCATAACACTAGTATTGTTAGTGCCTTTATTAAATGAATAATCAAGCACCAAAATTTGTTGTTGGTGAGCCGGCATCAGTATGGCAAGAACAGTGGTGCTCACTTTGGAGATCACAGAGAGCCACATTTGCAGCCAAATCAGTCAAAAAAGTCACACTTTCTTTTGTCATTGGCATGAGGCCTGAACCTCAAGAAGGCTCATGATCTGCCTGTTCCTCCCTCAGTGGCTGTTACAATGTGGGGGCCACCTGCCAACCAGAAGCTCCGCCAGGTAAGGTCTGTGCCCACTTTACTGAAACATAGGGCAGCTATCAAGTTGGGGAAAGGTGCTCAAAAGCCACTGAGTAAATATTACTGGATTGGAAGACATATTATTTTCTGCTTTGTGTAAGTGCTCCCAACTACTCTGAAGATTACAGTACTACGACCGCACTTGGAGTACTGTGTTCAGTTCTGGTCGCCACATCTCAAAAAGGATATTGAAGCAGATAGAAAAAGCAGAGAAGGGCAACGAGGATGATTGAAGAAGTCCTGGAGCACTTTCCTTATGAGGGAGTAGTAGCTGCAGCCGCTTGGGGACTCCTTTAGCTTGGGAGGGAGATGTCTGAGGGGGGGGATATGCATTGAAGTCCATAAAATTCATGCATGGGGTAGAAAATGTTGACAGAGAGAATTTTTCTGTCTTTCTCACAATACTAGAACCAGGGGGCATACATTGAAAATGCTGGGGGGAAGAATTAGTACTAATAAAAGGAAACACTTCTTCACGCAACGTGTGATTGGTGTTTGGAATATGCTGCCACAGGAGGTGGTGATGGCCACTAACCTGGATAGCTTTAAAAGGGGCTTGGACAGATTTATGGAAAAGTCCATTTATGGCTACCAATCTTGATCCTCCTTGATCTGAGATTGCAAATGCCTTAACAGTCCACGTGCTCGGGAGCAACAGCCACAGAAGGCCATTGCTTTCACATCCTGCATGTGAGCTCCCAAAGGCACCTGGTGGGCCACTGCGAGTAGCAGAGAGCTGGACTAGATGGACTCTGGTCTGATCCAGCTGGCTTGTTCTTATGTTCTTACATGCAGATAGTAACAGAGCATGGGTCATTGATGCAATAATCCCTTATTTTTTTACTGATCTTTTAACAAAAGAATCCAGTGGCTCCCAGGAGGATCAGCTCCTCTAAATCCTTTGCTTACCAAGGAAGTCCAGGGTTGCTAGGTACAGGCAGGCCCAGCAAATGGAAAACCACCTCTTACCTTGAAAATCCTATGAGGTCATCATAAATCTGCAACTTGACCCCATTTTTCACCATCAGACATTTACATTGGTGTAGACCTCTGGATTGCCTATTTGCACACATCAGCTAGACATAGCGAAGCATTGCATGGTGGTTAAAATGTTGGACTTGGATCTAGGTGACCAAGCTTTGGGTCCTCAAGGAAGCTTGTATGATTCTAGGCCAGACACACACTCTCTGCCTAACCTACTTCACTGGACTGTTGTGAGGATAAAGCGGAGAGGAGAATTATGTAAGCTGCTTTGGGTCCCTTTATGGAGAAATATGGGATATAAATGAAGTAAACAAAATAATTTAAAAACGTAAAGCAATTTCTGTGGAGATATGAAGGTCCTTGATGATGTCTTAGCACAGTGAGAAAGGTCTGTTCAACATGTAATTATTTTTACCCCTCCATGACAATTAACCTTTTTGAGGAACAGCCAAAAATGACATATTATAGGTACATATGTTAGAGTTACCAGCTTTTTAATTGGTTTCTCTAGTTATCTCCTTAATATCAGTTTGATCTGCAGCAACTATCAAGTGATGAGAGCTGGCATGGTACACTGGTTAGAGTGTCCAGCTTGGGTGCGGGAGACCCAGATTCAAATCTCCACTCTGCTATGGAAAATAGCTGGATGACCCCGAGCCAGTTACACTCTCAGCCTAGCTTCCCTCTCAGGTTTGTTATGAGGTTAAAAGGAGAGAATGATGTAAGCTGGTTTGGGTCTCCACAGGGGAGAAAGGCAGGTGGGGCATAAATTATGTAACTAGATAAATGGTACTTATCTGCATATCATGGAAATCTGTTAAAGAGACATGACATAGGCATGTATCACATACTCATGCCACTGATGGCACTTCCTTATTGTCTTTCATAAGAACATAAGAAGAACATAAGAACATAAGAACAAGCCAGCTGGATCAGACCAAAGTCCATCTAGTCCAGCTCTCTGCTACTCGCAGTGGCCCACCAGGTGCCTTTGGGAGCTCACATGTAGGATGTGAAAGCAATGGCCTTCTGCGGCTGTTGCTCCCGATCACCTGGTCTGTTAAGGCATTTGCAATCTCAGATCAAAGAGGATCAAGATTGGTAGCCATAAATCGACTCTCCTCCATAAATCTGTCCAAGCCCCTTTTAAAGCTATCCAGGTTAGTGGCCATCACCACCTCCTGTGGCAGCATATCCAAACACCAATCACACGTTGCGTGAAGAAGTGTTTCCTTTTATTAGTCCTAATTCTTCCCCCCAGCATTTTCAATGAATGCCCCTGGTTCTAGTAGTTGTGAGAAAGAGAGAAAAATTTCTCTCTGTCAACATTTTCTACCCCATGCATAATTTTATAGACTTCAATCATATCCCCCCTTAGTCAGCCTCCTCTCCAAACTATTAAAAGAGTCCCAAACGCTGCAGCCTCTCCTCATAGGAAGAAGGTGCTCCAGTCCCTCAATCATCCCTTAAGGTTCTCTGCCCTTCTCTCTCATGCACTTTTTCTATCTCCTCAATATCCTTTTGAGATGCGCTTTACCAGAACTGACACAGTGTATCTGGCATGGCGGCTTCCATCTCACTGCTTTATATAAGGGGCATGCACAAAATCTTTGCAGTTTTATTATCAATTCCTTTCCTAATGATCCCCAGCATAGAGTTTGCCTTTTTCACAGCTGCCATGCATTGAGTTGACATTCCCATGGAACTATCAACTAAGACGCCTAAATCCCTTTCCTGGTCTGTGACTGATAGCACTGACCCCTGTAGCGTGTATGTGAAGTTTGGATTTTTTGCCAAAAAAATGGTTTCATTTTTTTTGCCAAAAAAATGGTTTCATAGGGGCTGTGCATTTCAAAACAAATATAATGACTCTCGGAGGAAATGCATTAGTATATTTCTTGATCACCATTTAAAAATTCATTTTTATTGGAAATATTTATCAGTAAGAAATAAAAAAGTTGTTAATTCACTACATATTTTGTTTGTATGCTGTGAAACTCTGACGTGATACAGGAATCTTTTTTTGTTTCGCAACACTGAGTCCAGTTTGGTAATGTGATGGAGGGGAGCAAAACTGGTTAAACATTCTCTCTAGCTACACATGCATAACCCTGAGAGCATTTAATTAACTTATACATGATTTTAATCAGAGTGAGAATATCCTTTTATGCTTTAAGATAGATGATGAGAGACACAGACGTTGCACCAGTTGGGAATACTGACCACAATGCTATTAAAGTTCAGCTTTTACATCAATGGAAAGTTACCCCTAAAGTCCAGAACTGCAACATTTTATTTCAAAAGAGAAAACTTCACAAAATGTAGGGAAATATTTAAAAGGGAAATACAAGAAAGTCAGATCCATGGAAGGTGCCTGCATGGGTTCTGCAAAGGGAAGTCCTGCCTCACCAACCTTTTAGAGTTCTTTTAAAAAGTGAATAACCATGTAGATAATGGTAACCTGATAGACATTACATACTTGGAGTTCTCAAAAGGCTTTTGACAAGTTACCTTGCTAAAAACTCCTGAGTCATGCGATAAGAGGATGGTTCTCTTCTGAATAAAAAAAATTGGTCAAATGACAGGAAGTAGAGAGTAGGAATAAATGGACAGTTTGAATATTTGGACAGTGCTCACAATGGAGGGAAATAAACAGTGAAGTCCCACAAAGATTGGTATGGGGCCAATACTATGTAATTTGTTCATAAAGGATCTGAAACTTGGAGTAAGCAGTAGAGTGGCCAAGATGATTCAGGATAGCGAAAACAAAGGATGAGTTTGAAGACCTCCAGGAGGATCTCTGAACATTGGGTGAGTGGGAAACAATGATGCAATGAAGTTGAATGTTGGTAAGATAATGCAAGTTGGAACAAACAATCCCAACTTCAAATATCCTGAATGAAACTGAGAGAATCAGATCTTTGGGTCATAGGACCCAAAGTGTCGTCAGTGCATTGCAGCAACGAGAAATGCAAACTCTGTGTTGGGGATTATTAGAAATGGGGGTGAAAATAAAACAGCCAGTATGGTAATATCCCTGTATAGAAGTGTAAAGAAGGGAAGGCAAGATGGTATAGCTCAGTCTTATCAGATCTCAGAAGCAAGCCAGGTCAGTATTTGGAAGGGAGACCACCAAGGAAGACTCTACTGAGGAAAGCAATGGCAAACTACCTCTGTTTCTCACTTGCCTTGAAAGTTCCTTGCTGGGGTTGCCATATGTGGACTGCACTTTACATACACACATAGAGCAATGGAGTGGCCTTATTTGGAATACTATGTGTAGTTCTGATCACCTCTCAAAAAGGACATCACAAAACTGGATAATAAAGCACAGAAACCAAGAGAATTAGGGAACTGGAGAATTAGGGTAACCAAGAGAATTAGAGGACTGGAGGACCTTTTCTATGAGGAAAGGCTGAAAAGTCTGGGACTTCTCAGTTTAGAAAAGAGATGACCAGGGGGAGACAGGATAGAAGTTTATAAAATAATATGTGCCCCTAAGAGACTGCCTCTCTCAATATGTCCCCGGGAGAGAACTGCACTCAGCAGGTAACTATCTATTGGTGATCCCAGGCCTGAAAACTATCCAACTGTCCTCAGCCAGCGCCAGAGAATTCTCAGCTCTGGTACCAACCTGGTGGAACGCTCTGTCTAATGAGAACAGGGCCCTGCGGGGTATATCTCAATTATGTAGGGCCTGTAAGACAGAGATGTTTCACTAGACCTAAGGTTGAGGGCAGCAATGGTGTTCATCTTGGCTGGCCTCCTCTATTTCTTTTTTGTTCTTTTTTCCTCATCTATATACATAAAAAGCAAACCGTGAGTTTGTTCCTGATGGTCTAGCACAGGAACTGCTGGGTCAATTCCTCTGAAAATCCCCAGCCACTGTAGTCAGCCAGGTGAGAGTGTTTTAAGATGTTCACATACCTGAAATTTCACACCTGGCCCAGGTAAAACTCCTTTTTCCTGGCACTCCATGGTGAAGGACATGCAGCTGGCTGTGTAACTGTCATCCTTAGAATGTTCGTGCCCTTAGAATGTTTGCTCAGATGGCCAGATATAAGCAGTGGAAGTGAAACTCATACACACATTGCCGTGTGAGACGTCAGGTGGGGTTCCCCCCCTCACATGCAGGTACCTTTCACTCTCTGTGCCTCACCCACTGCTACCACACAACACACCTACTCTCATACACATTTAGCTCATCCTCACACTCCTCACTCTGCCCTCCCTCACATCCAACCACCACTTAACTACTTCCTCACCCATATTCCACACCCATATTGAACAAGCTTGAAAGTAAAAGACAGCTGGAGGGAGGGAGAGGGAAGGGATGGAGGGGGAGGCATGCAAGGGAAGAGAAGTGAGGGAGGGGAGAGAGGGAGGGTGGCATGCATTTCACTACAATAACCCACAGCAACGTGTGGCCGGGTACCACTAGGGGATGGGGCGGTATAAAAATGTAAACAATAAATAAATAAATAAATAAAAATATTATAATTGTTTTTTAGCTAGCTCCCTCCCTCATTGGGTTATTATAAGGGGAGGGTGCCATAAGGTTAGATGTGATACAATTATTTTACTATATGTTTGTATATGTATAGTTTTATTATATGATGTGAACCACACTGAGCCCATCTTGATGGGGTAGGGGGGTCTACAAATTCAATACATAATAATAAACCACACTGGCTTTCATGGGGTGGCTGCTGTTGAATAGTAGCAAGCAGCCAGGTCTAGTTAAGTCATGCAAGTCTAGTGGCATGAAGTCACTCAGAGGTTGCTGCCAGGCCTTGGATTGCCAACCTCCAGGTGGAACCAGGAGATCTTCCAGAATTGCAACTGGACTCCAGACAGCAGATATCTGCCCCCCCTGGAGAAATGACTGCTTTGGAGGGTGAACTATACGGCATTATATTGGTCTAAGGTCTCACACCTCCCCAACCCCTGGTCTCCTCAGATTCTACCACAAAATCTTTAGGAATTTCCCAGCCTGGAGCTGGCAACCCTAGTCAGACCTGGCCTCAATGAGTCCTCTCTCAAATGCCAAAATAGGCGGGAAAAGGACCCTGCCCCTCCTCCTGCTTTTCAGTCACAACCCCAGCCTGGAATACTGTGGTTGCCAGCCATTGAGGGAATTCATTGCTTAAAGCTACAGGCTCTCCTATAATCATTTTGGGGTTTTTTTAACTCCCACCCCTTTTTAGATTTTACATTTTCCTGCAAGCCTGGAGCCCTTTTCAGATTTATGGAAAGATCTGCTTTGGCCATTCAGAGCTCCAGTTACAGGATTTAAGTATCCTCAGATATGGCTGACTTCACTGTTAGAATATAGATGATGATGCATGAGGTGGAGAGAGTTGACAAACAGATATTTTTCTTCCTTTCCTAAAATGCTAGTATTTAGGGGCATCCAATGTCGCTTGTAGGTGGTAGATAGATTCACAGTGGACAAAAAATATCTTTACACTATGAGTGATTAAAATATGGAATTTTCTGCCAGAAGATATAGCCATAGACTTAAGAGAGGCTTAAAGGGGAATTAGATAGATTCGTGGAGGATAGATCTACCAGTGGCTACTCACCATGGTGGTTAAAGGAGGAACCTCCATATTCAGAGTCAGTAAACCTTAGAATACCAGCACTGGGAGGCAACATCAGGGAAGGCCTCAGCCTCTATTCCCTGTTGTTGGACTGCCAGGGGAACTGCTTGAGACAGATTGGTGAAGAAGATGGACCACTGGTCAGATCGGGGGCGGGGGGGTGCTCTTTTTGTTATGTTCTTGGAGAGGTGGGGAGAGATAATTAAACTGTAAAAAGCATGCATGGAGGCATGAAAAGCCATCCACTATTCCTAAAATAACAGAAAGGGTTAAACAAATTATTTATCTAGAAAAAATGCAAGCAATAACTACAATGATCACTTTTTAAAACAAAGGGCAGTAACTGACAATCTGAGGAACTTATACATACAAGAGCCTATTTATCAAAAATAATACAAGGGGAATACTAGTTTTCTGTAAAGCCGAATAGTTGGGTGTGTGTGTGTGTGTGGAGTCGGTGTGAGGTAATCGGACATATCTTTTTAAAAAGCTGACCATGGGGTTTGTGTTCACTCAGAGTTGTTCATCTAGACCTCTGCTATCAGAAAGAAAGAATGAAAAATACACAGTGAAATAAACTGAGGGAAAAAACCACCAGAGCTTATTGTATTGCCCCTTTCAGGGTTAATGGGAAGGGATGAAGTTATGGGAGCCTTGATGGGGGATGGGGACAGTGGAGGGGGTGGGGAGAAGTGAAGCAAGGCCTGAGAAAATCTCATCAGTACTCGACTCTGTTCAGCAGCGGGAATGGAGAATGTAGAGCTTTTAGTAGCTAGGAAGGGGGATGAGAAAAACCTAGCAAGAATAAGCTTACTTAGGTTTTTTGCCCTCTTTCTCGAGGTTAATAGGAACGCTGGGTAACTGAGAGGTAGAAATTGAATCTGCAGAAAACAAGTCTTTAGAATGATAGCTGTTTTTTGCCCCTGTCTCTCAGATAGCTTAATTGGAGGATGTGAAGCTCTGGTAGAGATCCAGAGTTAGGATTTGTAGAGTGTAGCGCAAAGTACAGTGTGCACAACCAGATTCTGAATTTTCCTTGTCAGGAAAGAGACTCAAGACATCATTCCGTGTGGGTGGAGAATAACATACCCAGTAGAAAGAGGTAGTGGAAAAAATAGTTCCTCTGGAAAGGTAAAACATTTTAAACCCCCTGATTGCTTTGATAAGAAAGGCCATAGTCCTCCAAACTGTGAGATATTAGTAGTAGTTCTGACATATAGAATTGTATTTCTACATAACCGTATTCTTCAGATAAGGCAAAAACAGACTCTTTGAATTTGAATGGAGAGCAGGAAAAAACATGGGCTCAGAATTTCTCTTCTGCAGAAATTAATAAACACAAATATACCTTATGAAGGAGCTGTTAGTCTTCCCTATTATGAAAAATACATATAGAAAATGTGAATATATTAATGGTAATTATTTTACAGTATGGGCCCACAGCATGGTCCCTGTGAACGCCCTGACACCCCCTATACCTTTCCTGGCTTCCACCAAGGGTTTTAGAAAGTGGGAGACCCAGTTGGGGGTTTTGTCCAGCAAGATTTCTGATTGGGAGTGCAGATTTTTAGAAACATTTATTTGGCATTGGCTGCCATCACAGCACAAAGATCTTCCCTGTATGACTGAAGATAAACTACAGCAGCCATTTTGTGGCTGGCTCTGCCTCCTACTGCAGCCACTCTAAGGAGCCCACAGGTTCAAAAAGGTTCAAGACGCAGTTTGGCTACTTAGAGACTAAATCCACTCATCCCAAAGGACCCAAGGTATCGCTGGACGAGAGAGATTTCCCCCATTATATACTAACCACTTTCTTCCAAGCTAAGACACCAGCAACGAGCTCTTTAACACCAAGTGTGCTCAGCACACAGACTTGGCAGGGTCTTCCCTTTATTATACAACTCAGTGTATATACCTTTGATGCTCACGGGAGCAAGGAATACGACAATAGCAGTAAACTTTTTAAGGGTGCCTAAAGGAAAGGGTATTGTGGAAGACTCTGTTGTGGTGCTTGGCATCCTTCTATCTTTGCCTCCAGTTGTGTGGGAGCCAATCAATGGGCAGAGGCAACCTTCCCAGCCCATCTGCCTGGATTCAACTGAAAATTCTGTTGCTATCAAAATATATATTTGCTGCTTTGGGTTCTACCATTTTTGCCTCCCAAAGTATCTACTCGCATTTCCTCTGAAATTAACTTTTCCAACCTACATTGGTACATCACAATCATCATCCATGATTGTCCTATCAAATCAAACTCATCAAGTAAATTAGTGTCTGGATCGGGACGATTTATACTCTGCTACCTACTTCTGATGTGAGCTCTGACCCATGGAAGTTTAAATTTTGTTAGTCTTTAAGGGGCCGCTGGACTCCTGGCTTATTGCGGATCTCTCCGTTTCATCCCAGACCAGGTCTCAGCCCCAGAGTACATGTTACTAAATTCTCTTTTATATCTGTGTTCCAGATATGTGCTGTAGGGTGTTGAATGTTAAAAATTAAAGCACACGTTATGGAAATTGTGACATAAAACAGGAGTCCAACAATAACTTCACTTCCGGAGCCATCACAAGTCCAGTTATGGCCTTCTGAAATCTACTGCAAGGTTGCATTCCTGAAGAGGGAGACCCACTGAACTCAAGGCTTTTACTCCTGAACGTAGCATTCTTAGGATTACTGACAGAGACTTCCTAAAGTTATGAGCCTCAAAAGATTTGTAGGACAATTTCATGAGGCGAGATATTTAACAGATTATGGGCAGCTCTTACATATATGTATTTGAATAGCTGTGGGTGATTCTACAGGGTCATTTTCCCCATTAAAAACACAAATCCCTCTCTTATGAATTGGTGGGGAGTGCATATGCCCCTGCAAGGGCTAACTGTAGTTATGCACATTGTTTTGTTCCAGTTGGATTAGCTTGTGGCAGCAAAGTAAAACAGGAGTTCAGTGGCCCTGTAAAGAAAAATACTTGTCAGTCTTTCTGGGGCCACTGGACTCCTGCAGGAATCCATATATATTCATTCCTGTGCAAATGGCAGGGAGTGCATATTTCTGTGTGGGGCTTGTAGCAGCAAATAGGAGTTCAGGGGCCCTTTAAAGAAAAATACTTGACAGTCTTTCTGGGGCCACTGGACTCCTACACGTATCCATATGTATTAATGCGTATGCAAATATGAGTGTAAACCAGGGCAGAGATCGGAGGCATTAACCCCATGACTGGAAAAGGAGGCTCCTGTGTGTGTGTGTTTCAGCATTTGAAGCTGGGCTCCACATAAACTAGAAGACATTAAAACTAGGGGGAGCGCCGCCTTTTAACTCAGAGCAAAGAAGGACAGGCGAGAAGCTCGCTGCCTCGGCTGAGCTTGGCGCCTCCGTACCTCAGTGAGAAGCGCCCCCGGCTAGGGAGTGGGATGGGGGCGGGAAGGGAGAAGAAAAACAGGCGGCGGCTCCTCGCTCCGAACCGCGTTTTCCCGCTCGCTCCCCTCCCCTCTCGCTCAACGAGCTCTTCGGGCTCTCTCACACCCTTCGCTTTGCCTCTGTATGCCGCCGCTACAGCCGGAACTCCTTCCTTCACCTCACACAGACTCCCAATTAAAAAATAAAAGCCGGCTAAAGCTCCCCCTTCCTTTTTCAGTGGCTTCTCGTTTCGTTTTTATTCTGCTAACGGTGCGGGAGAGAGAAATAGGAAGTAATAAAGACGACTTTGGGGGCACTATTTGACGTGGTTGCCACAGTCCCGGCGGAGGGATATTCCTAAGTTTGGAGAGGGCGGCTGAGCGATACCAGGTGTCTGCTCGACGCATTCCTGAAACCCCTTGTATTTTTCAGGGAGTGGGTGGGGCAGCCGATGGGGGGAGGGGGTCTGCCCTGCTCTGTGAGGGGAGTGGGTGGGTAGTCCGTCAGGTAGAGACAAGAACCAGCCTAGAGAACAAGAAGAGAGTGCACAACTAGAACTGGGGGAGGGGGAACACGCGCATATGTGGGACACAGGTGGCCTCAAAACCTTTGGCGCTTCTTTCCCCACCCCTCATACAAAAATGGACTCCAGTTTGCAGAACTAGGGCCACGGTGTCCCGCAACACGTTTTGCTAAAGCACCTCGAACTGACGAAGGAGGGAGCGGTTCCATCAGAAAAAAATGATACCCCCGCAAAGAAAACTGAACGTCTTGTAGATCTTCGGGGGTGGGAGGGTCGTAAACCTCCAAAGCAATAAAGCCCCTCCATTGGTCTCAAAAGAAGAAACTTCGCATCTGTTCCCACACGCACAAAAGGGGCAAAAATGGAGGCTAGTTTGCAGAAAAGGGATCACAGTAACCATTACTTTTTAAAGGAGTCCGGGGTACCCCCCCAAAAAAAGGCCCCCCGTTTTGAGAGAGGAAAACCCCATTAAAAAGGGATTAAAGCCCTCCTTCCTCTAAAAACTACGGGCATGGTGTAAAGCGTGTAAATCTCTCTCTAGTGAGGGGGAGTCCTGAAACCACAAGGTTAAATAAAGCCCCCCCCCCCCCCAAGAACAGACCACAAAATTTAACAATCTAACTTTTCCATACTAAAGAGGACAACTTTAGAGAAGACTAGAGCTTGGCCAGCAGGATAGGAGTTAATGTCACGACCCCCTTTCACAAAATTTAACAATCTAACTTTTCCATACTAAAGAGGACAACTTTAGAGAAGACTAGAGCTTGGCCAGCAGGATAGGAGTTAATGTCACGACCCCCCCCCCCCCCCCCCAAAAAACCCCTCCGGGAAGCCACCCTCCTCCCCCACAGTAGGTCCTTCAAATTTGGCTGAGTCCAGAAGAGGAGGCCAATTCTTCCTCTCCACCCCTTTTATTTCCCCTTGATTTTCTCCTAGGAGAGAGCTCCCCCCCCCCCCCTTCCCTCAGTCTCCTTTCAGAGACCTTCAATTTATCCCATCAGCAAAGCTGCATGTCAGCTGGGAGGCTGGGGGGTGGAGAAAGAAAGAGAACAGGCTCCATAGCAAGCTGCAGCAGCGCAGAGGGTTAATGGCAGAGCCGCGTTGGAGAATGGGGGGAGGGGAGGCAGGGTTTGTAAATGGAAACATTGGTATATAAGCATTTAGCACAATCAAGAGAGAAAAAGGCCCAACTGCAGAGAGGAGAACAAAAATACTCCCTTTGCTGCCCTCTGGTGCCGATTCCTGCACATTGCTCTTAGCAAAAGAGGACACACACACAGACTCTCTCTTTCTCCCTTCCCAACTTGCTTGTGAAATTAGCAAGGTTACACTCCCGGACTGCAGTCAGAATTTTGTCAGATTCAGATAACTGTTAATACCATCATGTCATGTTCTATTTCTTAGGCAAAACGCACCAGGCCTGATCATAAGAACAGTTGAAGTTCAGAAGGAAAAAGGTGTGTGCATGCTTCAGAAGATAGGATTGTTAGGGTGGGGAGTGTTTGCAACTGGGCAGGGGGCTGCTGGGAAAGCAGAACAGCCAAGGTTAACCAGTGGTTAATTTTACTAGTAGAAAAATACTTCATGGAAAATGGCTGCCACCAGGAAAATGCATTTTGCGTCTGATTGGCTGTAGATAGGGCTGAACGTTTGCTATGAAACATTTGCTATGGCGTTTAAGTTGTAGAAACTGGTAGGAGGCCCACACACTAGCAGCCTCTCCCAGATCAACTCACGCTGGTTTCCCAAAGTACTACACCACATAAAGGTGAGTGCATAGCCTCCCCTTACTGAGGTGTTGCTGAGTCTAGTCACATCCTGCTGCTGAAGACCAAACATTAAAGCAGACAAAAACTCCCCCCAAACAAGAACACAAACCTCTTTAATTGCAAAAACAGACAGCTAAATTTACAGTACTAATTCTTATCCTTGGCTCAAGGCAGTATGGTATACTGCTTACACAAAGGTTCAGCTCTCCACTCTGTTACAGCATTTGCTGAGCGATTTTGGATCAGTCACATTTTGTCAGCATAACCTACTTCACAGGGCTATTGTGAACACAGAATAGAAGACAGGGGATATACTTGGAATATTTCTATGCCATGTCTCCAAAGAAGGAGGCTTACAAATTAAAACATGATAAAAACATACAACAGCTAAAAACCAACCACAAAAAAATCTAGCATTAAATACAAAGCCAGAGCACCAAACATTTATGATCTTAAAACTAGTCTATATTAGTTCTCAGGCCTGATGCAGACTACAAAAACAATTTTAAAAGACTGGTATAAACCACCCTGAACTTGAAGGAAGAGTGGATTCACATATACACTAAAAAAAACCCCAGACACAAGCATCAAAAAGAAGGACAAGCAGCAGGGATACTCTAAGGTGAATCCATTTTATGCTTGATAGTGTCAAGAGAGACAATATTGTAAAAAAGATGCTCCAATTATCTCCAGTACTACTAATAAATACAAGGATTGCCACTTTGATATGTGATTCTAATCAAGATTAATCTTGGGAAAAGTCCAAGAAAATCTGGAGCATCCCCTGGCAACAGTTCATACCTTGCACTTTGAGAAGTGTTGATTAAACCATTTCCCAAATCATCTGTTCCCTCCCCTTTGAGTTGTTCTTGCAGCTGGAGCAAGGAGAATACAATCAGTCCCAAACGTTTCCCTCCCTCCCAACCAGTGGATTATCAATATTCTTCTGTTTGTTCCAGTGTTAGGGAATTGTGACCTTAAGCTAAAACTGGTGTCAGAAGGGTTCTATTCAATTGTGCTCTAGCACATTTACTGCTTAGCACCTGAAGAATGGGCTCTATTCTACAGAACATGGTTTTGAAATAGACTGTTGTTAACCTTTAAAGTGCCACAAGACTCCTGTTTATTTTAGCATACTGCTGAGGCCAAGTACATTAATGGTACAAAGCAGCAGCAGAGATTGTGTATTCTGGATCTAGTTGCTTGCTTACAAGTTGTGAAGTTGTATCAGATAATGGTATGCATTTGGATACAATACTGTCTAATAATTATATAACAATACCATCCTAAATAGAGCTACAGTCTTCTAAGCCCATTAGCTTTAGTGGACTTTGAAAGGTATCACTTGGCTTAGGATGGCATTATAAGCAGCTTACTTACAGCACATTAGCCCAATGGTCCATCTGGCTAACTGCTGTCTATGTTGACTAGAAGCAGGTCTCAGTTGTCTGAGGCAAAGATCTCTCTCCAACCTGTGATTTTAAATAATTTAAATAGAAGATGCCAGAGGTTAGACTAAGAATTTATTACTTACTATTTTGTTACTATTTTATTCATTTGTATCCTACCTTTCTCCGCAATAGGGAATCAAAGGTTTTGTTTAATGTTTTATTATTTTTGTTTACTTCAATTATATCCCATCCTTCTCCATAATGGGGACCCAAAGCAGCTTACATTGTTCTCCTTTCCTCCATTTTATCTGTACAACAACTGTGTGAGATAGGTTAGTCCAAGAGTGTGTGACTGGCCCAAGGACACCCAGCCAAATTTTATGGCATGAGTGGGGATTCAAACCCATGTCTGACACTCTTATCCACTGTACTACACTTGCTGTCCCATATATATAGATATAAACAATTATATACATGCCTCTTTTACCAACCTTGTAGTGGGGCTGAGTCTCAGTGATCCAGAGTACACTTTGCATTCCCAGGTTCATTCCCCAGAATCACCTGTTAAAATGGTCAAGTAATGTCTGATGTGAAAAACCTGAGACTCTGGAAAGCTACAGCTAGTGAGAGTAGACCATATTGCTACTGACAGAGCCAAGGGTTTACTGCACATTAGGTGTTCATATTTAGTTATGAACGAGATCTGACAGCTTCAATAGTATGTACTAAATCTTTATATATGCATATGAGAATGGTTAAAATACTTATTTAATAGGAAATGGAAATTTGGCATATCACAGTAACTTTTTACCTCTCTTTGCCAGCATTTCAAATAAGTTTCTTTAAGAAGTTTAAAGGAGAGGGGCCTACAATGTCAAGAAAGGACAGAAATCTTAAAGCAGGGCATTCTACACATATGGGCAGTTATATGTTTTAACAATTATTAGTTTTAGGAATAGAAAGATTGTATTGTCGAAGGCTTTCATGGCCGGAATCACTTGTTAAAGCTGATGTTGAGCTGAGTTAAGGCCATCTTCAGGGCAAGCATTCTTCCTGACGTTGGCTTCAGATCTGTGGCTGGCATCTTCAGAGATCCCTCTGCAGATGCCAGCCACACAGATGCAGGCTAAATCACAGGAGAGAATGTTGCTAGAACACTCTGCCATACAGCTCCCGGAAACCACACAGCACCCAAATAGAAAGATTGCCTATGGAAGCCAAAACAATAGCTATGTTTGTAGAAGGCAAACTGTATTTTTTAGCATTATATATATTTACAAAAATTATTTTAACTTAATTTGCCATTCTCTTTTCCTAACTTACTTAAAACCATAATTATTTTTATTTTATATATAATGAGAGAAAATCTCTTAAGAGCCTTTGAATTTGGAAGATTCATCATGGTATATGATATTTCATATAAGGCACTCTACAAACACATTGTGTAGTGATATTTAATGAATCTATTCAATTTAGTGGGTTGCAAATGTAGCTAATGTCTCACACACAAGATGTGGGGGTCTTTTGTAGTGGGTATATATTTTAATGTTTCCATGAGTCTGAGAGATGAGGAAAAAGAAAAATCAAGTGCCCTTGTAATTGCAGGGTACATTTTTCTCTCTGCTATCCTCTTCATGCTTTAATCGTTTTGACATCAGCCTGTACAGAAGTAATTTAAAATTAATATGATTGGCGTTGGTGGCTAGCATGGCCCAACACAGAGCTCCGCCTCCTGCATGGGATGGCTCAAGTCAAGCTTGCAATTGGCTACTAAGCTGACACAAGACCTACCAAAAACACAGCAAACAATTAATTTGCTAATTTCGTTCTCTCTTTAATTTGAAACCAGAAAATTGTCAGCCATCAGGTCACAAGAAGAGCTGTCTAATCTTGTGGTTCTTTAACTAACGCAGCACGGGGAACTCTGTAAAGCAGAAGAACAGACATTACAAAAGGAAGGTGAATGATCATGTTTTTATTAACCGGAGTTTGCTTCTTAAAAATTAAGACCTGAAACTTTGTAAGAGCCTTCTTTAGGAGGGAGAAGGGGTGTACCTTGAGATGTTCTTCCAAGGAGAGGGAAGACCATAAGCAGCCAACAGGCAGCCTTTTAACAACAGGTATTAGGGAATGTTTCTACGTTTCAATTCCCCAGCAATACAATGATGAGGAGGGGCAGAAATGTCTGGTCTAATGTACTGACACAAACCCTGAGGAGCTACCATGTATCAGGGTATTGTGGTTATATAGTGATTCTGATCTGAGAGAACTGGTTTGATAACTCCAGTCATCCACAGAAAAAAACTCTTCCAGGTGACTCCTTCCTTGGCAAGTCACCGCTCTCTCAGAATCCTCTTCCTAGACTCCACACACAGCTTCCCTGTTGTAGGGAGTGGAAGGAATTGTAATTGTGAGCCACTTTGAGACTCCTTAAAGTAGAGAAAGGGGGTGTATGAAAACCAGCTGTTCTTTTTACTGGGATTATTAGCAATCAGTCTTAATTTTGAGGCAATAATGTATACATTTGGAATGCCACAATGCATTTCTCGTTCTCTCCAACACTGGGAAAGGCATGATAACTTTTCTAACTTGAGCCATGTGACCGCGGGGAGGGGGGTTGTTGCCACTGAGTCACAGCCAACTTATGGCAACCCTGTAGGGCAGTGGTGGTGAACCTATGGCATCGGGTTGTGAGGTGGCACTTCCCCAGAGCCCCTCTCCTCGTGGCACAATGCTAGCACAGAGTTTGTCATGTGGGGAGGTTTATTTTGCAGTAAAACCCCTCCTAGGGTCAGTGGATTCACCCATTCAAGCTGCTAACGGCTGTTTCCAAAGCAAAGCCAAATTTCGACTATCACCAAGCTTACTCCCCGGAAAGTAACACGTGCCTTGAAGCCAACTGTTTTCCCTAAACTAAAACCTCAGTATTCAGGTTAAATTGCTGTGTTGGCACTTTGTGATAAATAAGTGGGTTTTGAGTTGCAGTTTGGGCACTTGATCTCGAAAAGGTTCGCCATCACTGCTGTAGGGTTTTTAAGACAAGAGACATTCAGAGACAAGTTAGGTGGTTTGCCATTGCCTGCTGTTGTGTAGCAACCCAGGTCTTCCTTGGTCGTCTCCCATCCAAATACCAACCAGGGCCAACTCTGCTTATCTTCTGAGATCTAAAAAGACGGAGCCTATTCAGGCCATGGCTTGGAAGGTCCTAAAATAGGAAGCATGATTAAAAGAAAAATTTAATCACAAGACTGACAATAAAGGTGTGTAGCTAATTCTGGAATGCACTCAGACATGTCAAAAACCATAGAGTTGTTCTATTTATCCAGTGAAGGATGCTATTTCCTTCTATTAAATGTGCCTAAAAATCTTTAGCCAACAATTTACATGGTTATCTCTGAAATTTAGCATTCTCCTTTTCCCTATGTTTTGGTTTAATGATCCTTTATTCTGTTGTTTTGAACTCCCAACTCTCCCTTGCCTTCACACAGCAGACATTTCCCCTTGTCCTGAGAGTATGCATTATGACCTTCTGCCTATTCTGTTCTACCTATAATGTTGATTGTGAAAACATTTACAGTACATGCAGTTGATGCAGCCATGAACAACTTTATGAACAGGCATCTATCCCAGCTGGCAATTCCATGTTCCTTTTTCTTCTAGGCCAGTGAGGGTGAACCTATGACACATGTGTCAAAGGTGATACACCACATTTTGGATGACACACAAGCATTTGCCAACAACCTACAAAAACTATCTTCCTCCCCTGTTTGAGTCATTTTTGTATCTTTCTGATGTTTCTTTACATAATCATAGCATCCCACTTGATTGGACTGTATTCTTTTTAAATAAAGGAATATGTAAATAATTGTTTTTTTGTTCAAGGAGGCTGGGGATAACACATCAGCAGAGCCAAGTTAGGCATTTTCTGAACTGTTGACTTGCCAAGCCCAGAATGTTCACCATCACTATTCTAGGCCTTACTTCTTGGGAATTCTTTTCTTTTATTCTGAGATGCGTCTCTTGATTTAGGATATTGCTCCCCTCCCAAATTAAATTATGATCCTAAACATACTCAACAACAGCAGCATACTCAATAGCTATACTGATTTATTTGACACAAATCTCAAGGTCTTTCAACTTATTTGATAAGTGCCTCTATTGTAGGTTGCCATTTGGCCTGTATTGACACTGCATGCTGTCTGTAGTTTGAATTTCTCTGTCACCTAGTCTTTTTTTATTGTTGTTCATCTTGATCCTACTTTTCCTCCTTAGCAGATGGTTCTTTGCACTGTTCTGTTTCATGGTCAGCCGTCCACCATCTGCCATTCTATGTAAGGATTATTTTCTGTATAAGTTACATCTCTTTTAGTTTCTTATTTGCTGTCATGAAATTACACTAATTTGAGTGCAGCAAGTATAGCAAGATAGCTGGCAAAAACATTACTGAGGAACTGTTGTGCTGTGTCATTTGGATACCAGGCAAAGCATCAGCTGGCTCATAAATTTGTGGTTTGTACTTTGGTGGCTTGCCATCTGGATGCAGTCTACATCATTGTTAAAGAAACTCGTCTCTGAGTTGTTTCTTGACCTTTCACATTTTGCTTTTAAAAGTTTGGTTTGAGCTTGTGACCTAGTGAAATTCCTAGTGGAAGCATGAGCAGGTTCTCTGGGAGCTTAATGATCTTGCAGTCGCAGAGAGTGAGATAAAGATGGGAGTTAGACACAGTTGCTGGTTAGATAATTGGGGCCAGGAGGCTTAAAGGCCAAGAGAGCCTGGAATTTCATCTAGGCCCTCCGTTCCATTAGCACAGGGACCTCCAGGTGAGGAAAGGTGACTAAATAGTCCCTACATGCTGCTGCAGAGGACATGGTCCCATACTAGCAACACACCTGATTGGCCAGGTTACATGCTTAGCAAATGTACATAACCCCAGTTTAATGCTGAGCTCGCATATGTTATAGGTAACTGGTTCAGAGCGTGACCCCTTAGATATCTCCAGGATAGCATGGATAATACCTCTCGCCAGCATGCCAGCATGGCTAATTGGCCATGCTGGCAGGTGGGGCTGATGGGAATTGTAGTCCACGAAACATCTGAAAGCCAAAGGTTTTTGCCTACACCACTGTGCTATGTTCTTCTTGTGCAGAGCCAGATCAATGAAGTAATGATTAAACCCTGACCTCAGGCTCCCAGGATGTATGGAATGCAAGAAAGCAGGTTAAGTAAGGTTGAAGGTGTAGCAGAGAAAATTTTAATAGGGCTCTAGGACTAGATTAAACTCTGGCAATCGGGTCTCAAGGCTTTAGTGTGTTGGAAATGGGGACTAATGCAAGTTAAATGCACATCACCTTGGTCTTGTATGTCATGAGTAAGCAGAATGGCGATCCCACAGTAGTATCCACATTTCCACTCTGATTGAGGTTACTTTTCTTTGGGCTGCAAGATCTAGCATCCCATGTCTTTAAGGGTGTGGAGTTCCCAGAGCTATCCAGCTTTGAAGGTTCTTTGTGTTCTGCTAAGTGATCATGGTTGCCCCAAGGTGGAAAACAGCTGACTCTCGAATCAGGAACAAAAAAGGTTATCTTTTCAACCTAAACAGTGATCCTCTAATAGCTTACATTTGGAAACTTTTTTTTTTAATCTTACAAGTGCTTCGCAACAGAATCTTAAAGCAGTTGGGATTTATAAATTAGTTCTGTAGAAAGGTGGGTCATTGGGGAAAGAGAGAGAGATAATCTAACTCAGTGCAGCATTGTAACACTAGGGCTACAAACCTCAGTTGTGAAATCACCTGGAGATTTGGAGGTGGGAGCCTGGGAGAGAGGTGAAGTTTAGGGAGGGAGGGGACCCCAGTAGTAATCTAATACAGTGCAGTCCATCTCTCCAAAGTGTTTCAGCCACCTCTCCCAAGAGAAGTTGAAGAAATGTTTTAAATAAAATAAATGAATTTGTGGTCTGAGACTCAGTTATAATTCCAGGAGATCCTCTACCACCTTTGGGAAGTTGGCAACCCCATGTACCACAAAACTCTAATTCTACAGGGAGACAGGCCTCCCCACCTCCAGCTTGATGGGAGGCACAGAAAGGAAGCAGGTGTCGGGACTAAGAAAGAAATGGTGAACCAAGCAGTACCACATGATTCTTTATTCCATTAGCTTCCTGGAGGTATTTTAAAAAGTTCCTGTGGAAAATTTGGATATTGCAGGCCATACATGTTTAACTGGGAAGTTGCAAAAATGGTGTATTGCACTTCCCAAGCAGCTTGCAATCTTAGTGTTTTATCAGAGGTGTGTCCATGCCATCTCCAAAGCCTATCACGTCAGGAATGCAGTTGCCATTCCCTTGGAATAAATCAGTGTAGCTAAACTGTCCACTGCCAGTAAATCCATAGGGTAACAACGCTTGGTATATCAACAACAAGACCAGGAAATATCCTGTCAATTTTGCATAGGCAATGAAGATAATAATTCCCTTTACTAGTTTGTATCAGTAACTGAGTGTTTATTATATCTCCTTCATTTTACTCAGTGCTTTGCAAATAGGTCAGCAAACACTATACCTTTAAAATTAGAAAACCACCACCTAATCTTTGTGTGAAACCCCTTTGGTTTGAAGATATTCTTTGCCTGTAAATGGCAGGAAAGCAAGCCTCCTTTAACCCCAACCTGGGAAACATAGAACCAATTTTTCCTCTTTTTTTAACTTTTACTTTCCAATCTATTGCCTGTCTCCATCTCTTCCCAAAATATAATCTTTACTCACTCTAAATGTGGAATAATCACAGGGTAGTAGATCATTGTAATTGACCCCATCTGATAATTAGTGATGGCCACTCCTCTCAGCCTAGGAGTAGAGCTGCTATTTGACTCAAAGTGCATGTAACCTGAAAACAGCATTTAATAGGGAAATATCGAAATGGCTGTACTTCTGAGCAAACAATATTCCAGTGACCCCCCCCTTTAGCACTGTTCCTGTAATCCAGAAGCACAGCAACATCACCAGGCTGTTCCCACCATAGCTACACAGAATTGGGAGACAATCTTCAATTTTTTTTTCCTTGGGTAATGTTAGAGTCTGACCTGGATACCCTCTGTATTAGCCTCTGATCTTCTCAGATCTCAGAAGCTAAGCAGGGTCCAGAACTCTGCTAGTAGTATGTGGATGGACAACCTCCAAGGGACATTAGGGCTCATGGGATACATGGAGGCAGGCAATGGCAAACCACTTTCCTGAATGTTTGCCTTGTCGAAACCTCTACAACAGGTAGAAACATTATAGTTTCTCCTCAGATAGCTCATGGTCTCAATTCCCATCAGTCCCTCCCCAACATGCGATTGGCTGTACCTGGCAAGGGCTTGATGGGAATTGTAGTTCAAGAACATCTGAGGGCTTTCATGAGTTTGGACACCTTGTGCCCTACAAGGTCACCATAAACTAGTCTGTGACTTGACGGCACAAAAAAAATAGAGCATTTCTAGCCTCTGTAAGTCTAGGGAATTCAAGCTACTGGCAAATACTACACAAATTTGGTAGGACAAAGACAGCAATTCTATGCATCCCTTGTTCCTGCAGTTGGTCAGGAGCCATTATGTTGCTTCAGAAATGGCTCCTCCCTTCCAGCAATCATGAATTCCTAAGAGCCCAGGAATAAACTTGAGTGAATGTGCCCCAAGCCTGAATCAGGCTCCAATATCTCGTAGCATGTGTATACTTTCTACAAGTTTCTTTTCTCTTGAGGGAAATCTATTATTAAGGAGTTTGAAGCTATTTTATTACCTCCTCTCCCTCATAAGGGCCCCTAGCCTGCAAATGACCTGAACTCCTGATTCCCTTCTTTACTTCTAGAGCAAACTTTACTAGACACTTGGCATGAAAAAAAAAATGTCTCTTACCTATGACCTGAATATTTTTTTTGCCCTTTTCCTCATTTTTATAACATTACTCTCCTTGGCCCTGATAAACAGTTCTCGGGGAACCTAAAAGCTTGTGAACCTGTTATATGCGTCACAGAGTCCTAACTGAGGTGCGTGAGCTAACAGATAGTGCCTCCTGGACTTTTAAGTTTTTATATTACTCCTGTATCTAAAAATGCCTTTGATTTGCAAATAGCATAACCCACCTCCATTTCCACATTAACATTTTTCCATCTGGTGTCCCTTCTATCATTACATATATCCCCACCAGCTGAGATGGGTTTCATGACTGGCACCTTCCAAATCGAAACTAACACCATCCAATGGGAGGAAATAATTCTTGGTCATATCTCTGTGACATCTACTGCACCCAATCTGGTATGAAATTAGATTCAAGAGTCAAGAAGAAGCTTCTTGCAGACCCCCCAGTGCTGTGCATCAAAAGATCTCGGTGGTTCATTCTGCAAATCACCGTTCAAAAAATATCCTTTGGGGCTCACCTAAGTAGCAAAAAAATACATTTTTGGAGAAAGGGAGGGCATAGCACCATTTTATCCAGATTTTCTACCCAGTTTATATTGTAAAGGATTCTAATGTAGTGTTGGATGGTGAGGTAACCCCTTGAGTGCATCTCCACGCCCGGGCGATGGAGCCAGATGGCATCATGGCGGAGACTTTTATTCCTTTATGCTGAGATTTTGAAGCCTGTTCCCATGGGAAGCAGGAAGGGGGGATGGGGTGACTGGTATTATAACCTGCAAGTTTCCTCTGGCGGAAGTGTCATTCACTGCGTGTACTTTGAGCTTTCTAAGATGTCTTAATAAATGGACTTTTACTCCCAAAAGCCTTTATTTCTGCTGCCTATGGAATTCCTTACATTGTGGCAGGAAACTTCCAATCTATCTTATCTATATTCCTTGGTGCAGTGGACCTCTTTGTCTCTAAGTGCATGGAGAGGTTGGAATTTTACCGCGGAAGGTGCGCGGTAGCTCCCAAAGAGGGTCTCCACCTTCCCCTTCTGGATCTGGAGGAACCAGCAGGAGAACGGGCCTCGGCTTGGTGGCTCTTTCCTCACCTCGTATCAAAGCACACGAAGTCTCTCCTTTTTTTTACTCCGCTAACGTGAGTGGGGATTTGCGGACGACGCACCATGGGGACTCTCCATGAGTCGCTTAGGGGGCGCTTTGTCTATGGATCGAGCGCCTGTGGATCGGATTCCTACCCGCTTTCATGTGGATTACAAACCTCCCCAGATGCAACGCCTGTCATGGAGGAGACGGGCTTGACCACCTTTCATAAGCGGGCAACCCAGGAATCCATTGAACGATTCCCTTGGACTCAAAGATTTTGCGTGATGCTCCTGCAAAGAACCACCATGGCACAGCACTGGGGCCCTCGGGCCCAAAGGACACCTCCCGGGACTAAACCTGGAATTGGGAGGGGTATCCGTATTTCAGCTTCCCCAATCGGACTCCCCTAATCCTCGGCCAGCCAATCAGCGACCTGAGGTGCTCTCCCTGGGAGCCACTCAGTGGCTGGCATGGGCGGCCACGGGTGTCTCCGACATCTCGCCTCCAGACGGCACGAAGAGTCCTAAGAAAGTTCCTGCTCCTCTCCTAGCCGGACCGCTTTCCTCTCCCATCGTGAGGGAGGACTGGGATGAGGAAGTGGGACGACTCGCGAGGCCCGCCACGGCTTTGGAACCGCGGAACGCCAGCTATGGGAGGGAGGAACGGGCACAGTTGGGCAACAAGAGCGCGAAACCTCCGCAGAGGGACTGGGAACAGTAACGCAAAGAAGTCCAGCTCGAAGTTGGACTCGCGCTAAAGACGCTACTTCCTAACCTAGCCAATACTATGCTCCTTGGTGAATCCGTCAGGGGTCCCATGGATAAAGTCCTGGAACAGTCCAGCAGACTGGATTTACAACGGCAACGCCGAAAGCTGCTCAGGCTCTGGCGCGACGCAGTGAGTCTCAGGCCGGACAGCTCCCTTTAAACCGGGACCTAACTGGCTAAATTCGGGAACGAAAAGCTGCTTTGTACGCCATTCAGGATGCATTGACTCGCAAGGAGAGGATCTGGATCTACGCGCTTGGAGAGGGGAACGTCCAAGGAGGCAGCAGACTGGGAAGCCCCAAGTTGGAGTCTTCCGCGTTGCTACTGGATCATGCCGGTGCCAGGGGGGGCCTAACGCATCGGGTCCTGCCAAGCACCTAAAACGCCAGCGCAATCAGCCTAGCGCCTGATCTTCAGCTCCCCCCCTGCACACAACAGCGCTTGCCTGCCCAGCCTGCTCAACCCGCTAGAATCCACCCTCCCCCAGCAGGCAACAAGAGCCGGTGCCGAATCGGGCTACTATACGCCTCCGGATACTCAGCCCGTTTTTTGATGGGACCCGCTTCCAAACTTCCTACTTCATCTTGCAAACCCTAATGCCCACTTGGAAGACTATGCGATGATCTATACCGGTCTGAACGCTGGTGGAATAAGTGGACATCAAGGCTCAGTCCTGGATGGGCAGCAGCAATGACTGGTTCCGTGTGGACTGTTTTGGATTTGCAGGATGAGGACTTCAGCACAGTGCCCGTGATTCTCCTCCCAAGCTTCTAAGAGCTGCGGCTTTCAGGATTCCAGGCGCCGAATGAAGCTTATCCGCATCTATCAAAACCATCCAGCAAGTGCAAACTGCTCGCTTGCCTGGTAGAATTTGTCCAAGGAATTCTGCGGGCGGGCGGTCGCTCGACTTCCTCCTGAGTAGCTCTGAACGCGATGAAATGCTAATACTTCAGATGCTGTGGACAACAAACCACGGAAACGCAGTGTTTTTAATTCGGGTTCCTCGTACTCATTGCGGATTGGATCCAGTTAGGTCTCAAGTGCGGGCGCCCTCGCTGGATATCACGCTTTCACAAGGAGGTGCCGCCCCACGCCTAAAACCACTACTGTGGGTCCACCTAAATCTGCTTCCCAGCCCGCTTCCTACCGTAAACCATCTCTGAACGCTGTCACGACTTTTGGGTTGTGGGTTCCTTTACTGCGTGAGGGCCAGGCCTGCTCATCTAGCCGCTAACCAACCTAAGAAGCAAAACCAACTCGCCTAGCTCAAGGCACTCCGCCTGCCAAACCACTCACGCAGGTCGGGGTCAGCCTCCCACTGGCTCGGCCCAAAGCGGTGACCGCATGTTGCCACCCAGAGGAGGGGGGGGAAGCAGCTGTTTGCCTTCTTCTTTCAGCCCCCCCCCCCCCCCCCCCATGGACTGAATGGGCCCCACTCCTGACGCTGGGTGGAGTGAAGGCAGCCCCATTACCACTGTTCAAGCATTCTGGCACAACCCCGGGCTTAAACACACTCTGCATTTTCCCATGTAGCCCTCGCCCCAGGGATTCCTGCCGCTCCCACTGCTTAATGCGACCCAGGTGGCAGAGGAGCTAGGTCTGGACCGACTCTTGGCTAAGCCTCCAGGAGTACCATTTCACCCAAATGGACGCAGCAGCCCCTCGGGAAACTGTTCTAAGGACCGCCCAGTAGTCATTAAACACATAGCCGGGTTCCTCCTCCCTCACAAGTACCACCATTGGGAGAAAATTAGTTTCATTTTGATGCCCAGTGGCTGTAAACACTCCAGTATAGTTTTGGGCATGCTCACTTGGTTATTGTTGAACATGAACCAAAATTACAGCCTTGGAAAGAAAAGGATCCTAGAATTCACTGGACCCTCCCTCAAGTGTGAACACATGGAATTGGGAAGAAAATCCCAACCAGCCTCCTGACACATCCCCCCCTCATGGCCAATTGGCCATGCTGGCAGGGGCTGATGGGAATTGTAGTCCACAACATCTGGAGTGCCAAAGGTTTGCCACCACTGTGCTATGTTCTTCTTGTGCAGAGCCAGATCAATGAAGTATGATTAAACCCTGACTCAGGCTCCCCAGGATGTATGAATGCAAGAAAGCAGGTTAAGTAAGGTTAGTGTAGCAGAGAAAATTTAATAGGGCTCTAGGACTAGATTAAACTCTGGCTCGGGGTCTGGTTAGTGTGTTGGAATGGGGACTAATGCAAGTTAATGCACATACCTGGTCTTGTATGTCATGAGTAAGCAGAATGCGCATCCCACAGTATATCCACATTTCACTCTGATTGGAGGTTACTTTTTCTTTGGCTGCAAGATCTAGCATCCCATGTCTTTATGGGTGGAGTTCCCGTAGCCATCCAGCTTGAAGGTTCTCAGTGTTCTGCGATCATGGTTGCCCCAAGGGGTGGAAAACAGCTGACTTCGAATAGAACAAAAAGGTTACTTTTCAACCAACAGTATCCCCTAATAGCTTCTTGGAAACTTTTTTTTTTAATTTACAAGCCAACAGAATTCAGCAGTTGGGATTATAATTAGTTTGTAGAAAGGTGGGTCATTGGGGGAAAGAGAGAGGATAACCAACTCAGTGCAGTATTGTAACACTAGGGTTGCTAAACCTCAGTTGTGAAATACCTGGAGATTTGAGTGTGGAGCCTGGGAGAGAGGTGTTTAGGGAGGGGAGGGACCTCAGTAGGGTCTAATGCTGTGCAGTCCATCTTCCAAAGCAGCCAATTTCTCCAAGAGAAGTTGAAGAAATGTTTTAAATAAATAAATGAATTTGTGGTCTGGAGATCAGTTATAATTCCAGGAGATCCTCTACCTCACCTGGAAGTTGGCAACCCTATGTACCACAAAAACTCTAATTTACAGGGAGACAGGCCTCCCTACCTCCAGCTTGATGAGGCACAGAAAAGGAAGCAGGTGTCGGGACTAAGAAAGAAATGGTGAACCAAGCAGTACCACATGATTCTTTATTCATTAGCTTTATATTTTAGAAAGTTCCTGTGGAAAATTTATATTGCAGGCCATATGTTTAACAAAGTTGTAAAAATGGTGATTCTCCCAAGCAGCTTGCACTAGTGTTTATCAGAGGTGTGTCCATGCCATCTCCAAAGCCTAATACGGTCAGAATGCAGTTGCATTCCTTGAATAAATCAGTGTGCTAAACTGAATCCGCTTTCAATAAAACTAGGCAACAACGCTGGTATATCAACAAGACCAGGAAATATCCTGTCAATTTTAATAGGCAATGAAGATAATAATTCCCTTTTACTAGTTTGTATCGTACTGAGTGTTTATTATATCTCCTTCATTTACTGTGCTTTGCAAATAGGTCAGCAAACACTATACCTTTAAATTAGAAAAACCACCACCAATCTTTGTGAAACTTCTTTGGCTTGGAAGATATTCTTGCCTGTAAATGGCAGGAAAGCAAGCCTCCTTTAACCCCAACCTGGAACATAGAACTAATTTTTTCCTCTTTTTAACTTTACTTCAACTATTGCCTGTCTCCATCTCTTCCCAAAATATAATCTTACCACTTAAATGTGAATAATCACAGGGTAGTAGATCATTGTAATTGACCCTATCTGATAATTAGTGATGGCCACCTCTCAGCCTAGAGCAGAGCTGCTATTTGATCAAAGTATGTAACCCAAAACACATTTAATAGGAAATAATGAAATGGGCTGTACTTCTGAGCAAACAATATTCCAGTACTCTTTAGCACTGTTCCTGTAATCCAGAAGCACAGCAACATCAGGCTGTTCCCAATTATTAGTACAGAATTGGGAGACAATCTTCAATTTTTTTTCCTTGGGTAATGTTAGAGCCTGACCTGGATACCCCCAGGCTAGCCTGATCTTTTCAGATCTCAGAAGCTAAGCAGGGTCCAACTTGGTTAGTATGTGGATGGACAACCTCCAAGGGACATTAGGGTCATGATATGGAGGCAGGCAATGGCAAACCACTTCTGAATGTTTCTTGCCTTGAAACCCCTACAACAGGGGTGTCACTCACAGCCCTCCAGATGTTCATGAACTACAATTCCCATCAGTCCCTCCCAACATGCGCATTGGCTGTACTGGCAAGGGCTGATGGGAATTGTAGTTCAAGAACATCTGGAGGGCCATGAGTTTGACACCTGTGCCCTACAAGGTCACCATAAACTAGCTGTGACTTGACGGCACAAAAAAATAGAGCATTTCTGCTCTGTAAGCCTAGGAATTCAAGCGCCGGCAAATATCACACAAATTTGGTAGACAAAGACAGCACCTATGCATCCCTGTTCCTGCAGTTGGTCAGAGCCATTATGTTGCTTCAGAATGGCTCCTCCTTCAGCAATCATGAATTCCTAAGAGCCCAGGAATAAACTTGAGTGAATGTGCCCAAGCGCTCTGAATCAGGCCCAATATCTCTCAGCATGTATAATTTCTCACAAGTTTTTCTTGAGGGAAACTATTATTATGGAGTTTAGTTATTTTATTACCTCTCCCTTTCATAGCCCCTAGCCTGCAATGACCTGAATCCTGATTCTTCTTTACTTGTGAGCAAACTTACCAGACACTGGCATGAAAAAAAATGTCTTTACCATGACCTGAATATTTTTTTTGCCCTTTTCCTATTTTATAACATTTGGCCTGATAAACAGTTCTCGGGGAACCTAAAAGCTTGCATCCTGTTATATGTCATTGGGAGTCCTAACTGAGGTGTGACACAGATAGTGCTCTTGACTTTTAAGTTTTTATATTACCTGTATCTAAAATGCCTTTGATTTGCAAATAGCATAACCACCTCCATTTTAACATTTTTTCCATCTGGTGTCCTTCATCATTACATATATCCCCACCAGCTGGAGATGGGTTTCATGACTGGCACCTTCCAATGAAACTAACACCATCCAATGGGAGGAAACAATTTTGGTCATTCTGTGACATCTACTGAAGGCATCTATGAAATGATTCAAGAGTCAAGAAGAAGCCACAGACCCCCAGTGCTGTGCATCAAAGATCTCGTGTTCATTTCAAATCACTGTTCAAAATATCCTTTGGGGTCACCATAGCAAAAATACATTTTTTGGAGAAAGGAGGTAAGGCTACACCATTTATCCAGATTTTCTACCCAGTTTATATAGACCTAAACTGTCCTGAATGTTGGCAGAATCTTTCTGATTTGGTAAAAGCTATTGCTTCAGAACACAATCTGCACAGAAGCAGCTAGGAAGAATGTACCAGTCCTATTCTAAATAAAAGCCAAGGAGATCAGGGCTTGCTGCTGGGTGTGAAACAAGGAACAGTTTTCTGCTAGAATGAAGACAACTTACCTGCCACACAAGTTCGACAACATTTAGCAAGCCACACTCTTGTCTTATGCTATGGTTTGCCAAGGTGCATATTAACACACTATTGCTATGTGCACAGGGAGCCCTCAGGGTGAAACACCTTTGGAGGAGAGGTTGGTTTTAGTTTCAAAGTGTTCAGCAGTACTCAGAAATACAAGCTGCTCAATCCAGCAATATTTCAGACACCAACCCCTGCAGTCAGAGTTTCCTAGACACAACCGAAAAATCCTCAGTTATTTTACATACCTGAAGTATATCTTTCACTGGCCCATTCAAGGTATTCCCAGGGTGAATTATTGTGCATATCTATTGACTGCACAAGAAGCAAGGGTCAAGACAGGACACCAAACAGCCACCAAAGGACCTGAGCATTTCCCCGCAACTCTTCTTTGCAATAAAAAAGCAAAATAAAAAACAAACAAAAGCACGCACAACAAAGAGTACAATTGCAAGCATACCTACTCGGAGGTAAGTCCCTTGTGGCTTGCTCCCAAGAAAGTGCCCTTAAGATTACAACTCAAATTAAAAAAACGAAAAGAGGACTCCTGTATTTTTTATACCATTGCAACCAGCTAAATGTTGACAAGTATGGTTTCCTAGACCCACAGCATCCACATCTCAAGTTGTTTTGCCTTGTCAACCACCAGTTGGAAACACAGGAGACTTGTGTGGTGAAGAGAGTGGCAATATAACAGTACCCAGAGTAGGTTGACTAGGATGACCTTAGGACAAGCGAGCAGGTAATAAGACCGCAAAGAAACACTTGGTTAGGCTACGAAAATATTCAGTAGAATGGATTGGGTGTGTTCGTGTAATTTGCTTAGGATAAACAATCTGCTTCAGACATACCATCTACACACACAGAGGATCCCCAGATGTAAAAAGAGCCCATTACCTAATCAGACTCTTTACCAAAATATCTGGGACTAGATCAGTCAGTACCTTTAAGAGGAGCTGCTGAGCAGGACATTTGCTGAAGGTAAAATGAAGATCCAGCAGAAGGGAGGATTTGGGGGTAGGCGGTAGTGTAAAACTGAGATAAAATTACAAGTCTTCTGAAGAACTGCATAGACCTTGACATCTTTAATTGTATAAACCCTCTCTAGGTTCCTCTTTGACATTTAGTATTTTTAGAAACTGAATCTGTAAATGACGACCTTGTAATTCTGGAAGGAAAGCTGTGTTAAATCTATTGTAACAAAGTAGAACAGAAGTCCGGGGGCACCATAAAGACTAAGTTATTTCAGCTTGAGCTTTCCTGAGTCAAAGCTCACTCCTTAGCATATGAAGATGTGATCTCTGACTTATGAAAGCTCATGAAGGAATAAATGTTGCACTTAAAGTGCCATTGGACTTCTGGACATTAAAACTATCTCACTGTATCCCACTGGAACTGTGTAGAATTAATTGAAAACATACAATTTAAAATAATATCCATGCAAGTTAGGACATTTTGGCCTGGAAACAAGTAAAACATGGCTTTGTTAACCTGCCACTTTATAGAATATTTCATAGAATTATAGAGTTGGAAGAGACCCCAAGGGCCATCAAGCAACCTCCTGCAATGCAGGAACACACAATCAAAGCAGTCCAGTTTCTGTTTAAAAGCCTCCAAAGGAGACTCCACCACACTCCAAGGTAGTGCATTTCACTGTCGAACAGCCCTTACTGTCAAGAAGTTTTTCCTGATATTTAGCTGGAATCTCTTTTCCTTCACCTTGAACCCATTACTCCTGGTCCTAGTCTCTGGAGCAGCAGAAAACAAGCTTGCTCCCTCACCAACATAACATCCCTTCAAATATCTAAACATGCCTATCATGTCACCTCTTAACCTTGCTGACTCATGTTCATTTTGTGGCCCCAGATCCCTTTTGCATGTAGTGTTGTCAAGACAGGTATCACCTATCCTATATCTGTGCATTTCATTTTTTCTGTCTAAGTATAGCATCTTACATTTATCTCTGTTGAAATTCATTTTTTTTGTTTTGGCCCAGCTCTCTAATCTGTCCAGGTCATTTTTAATTCTGACTCTGTCCTCTGGGGTATTAGGTACCCCTCCTATTTTGGTGTCATCTGCAAATTTGATTAGCATGTCTTCTATTCCATCATTAAACAATTTAAACATTTCAAACAATTTAAAATCCTGTTAGTTTCCAGGAAGGTAATTGGTTATGGTAAAGTAAATTCTGCCCCTCTTCCCGCCCCCCAACAATTGTTTAAATTGCTCATGTTGGGGTGGGAGAAGGAATTTTTAGGCTCTTTGGGGCCTGGAAATGGTATCTGAAATGAATTAATTGTTGCCGCTACCCTCAGGATTTTTATTGTTATTGATGTTGTAGTTTTAATGTTTTTAGTATTTATGCTTGCTATATTTTATATGAAATTTTGTATAATTATGTTTGTTAGCTGTCCTGAGCCCAGCTTTGGCTGGGAAAGGGTGGGATAGCAAGCCTAATAAAATGAAAATTAAAAAAATTAATGAGCAGTGTTTTAATTTGTAGAACCAGATTGAATTCCCTACTACTCCATATGAAGCCTGCACGTGAGCTGGGTGACACTGGGCCAATTACAGATCAGCTAAGGACTCTTAGCCCACACAGAGTCAGGCAATAGCAACCAACCTCTGAATGTCTCTTGCCTTGAAAACCCTATGGGGTCACCATTAAGTCAGCTGCGACTTGATGGTGTGTGAACATACACACAGAGTAATGAGTAAGTAAAGAGTGGCTAAAACTTTCATAAAAGTCTGCCATGCATACACACCCAAATCTATTTCTCCTCAGTACCAAAGAGATCAATTTAAAAAAATTATTTAAACTGTGATTCATAAGGAGTTCTTGAGATGTTGCTTTATTAATATTTCCATTAAAATTTTTATTTTCACATCCTGTCATTCTATAATGTTGAACTGACCTTCTGCTTCCCTTACAGTTGCTATACTGCAGAAATGCTAAAATTGACTGTGACAGATGTTTGTAAACATTCTGTGACATCAGAGAAGGGCCAATCAGTTGCTACAGGCATCGGAAGGGTGAATATATCTACTGGTAATTTCTCACAATGTGCATTTTGTAGGACCAGTTGCTGATATGCTGCCCCACAATAAGAATCATTCCACTTGATTTTGGATCAGATTTTCCCACTGTACATACAACATATGAATTTGCTTTGTATTATATCAGAACACTTGCCCCTACTTTGACTAGTATCAGCTTTCCAAGGTCCTAGTCACAAGATCTTTCTCAATAACTGCTATACAAGGGCTTTCAGACAGAGCTATCAGGGACAGAAACTAAGACCCTTCCATTCTACCTATCTATGTTAGAGAACATGCAACCAACCAAATTTGTGAGCCAGTCCTATCCTGAAAAGGAATTGCAGCAGGAGAAGAAGAGTTGGATTTATCTCTCCCCTGTCTCTCCTGTAAGGAGACTCTAAGGGGCTTACAAACTCCTTTCCCTTCCCCCTGCCCACAACCAACACCCTGTGAGGTGGGTGGGGATGAGAGAGCTCTGAAGAACTGTGACTAGACCAAGGTCACCCAGCTGGCATGTGTTGCAGTGCACAAGCTAATCTGGTTCATCAGATAAGCCTCCAAGCTCAAGTGGCAAGTGGGGAATCAAACACGGTTCTCCAGATTAGAGTGCACCTGCTCTTAACCACTATACCACGCTGGCATCTTCATGTGTCCAGTGATAAATAGCCAGATAGGGATACCTAAGCTGTAGCCATCGAGAGGCCAGAACATGGTGGGAATTGAATGTTTTTGACTAAATACCAGACATTTTTCTGCCATTCCAGTGGTGAAACCAAAAGGTTGCTTAAAAAAAAGCACACAGTAAATATACCATTTTTGCCAGCAGGATGTCACATGATATGGCTGCTGTAATGCCTAGTTTAACCTGTGATAGGAAAGATTTGAGATACACTCAGCTTTGAACTGTAGCTTTGTGCAGGTGCTTAAAAAAGACTCAGATATATTCTCTTAACACATTACAATTACTGGTTGCTCAGAGAAAGTGTCTTCAGACTATGCAGAAGACCAACAAACCTGAAATACAAGAAATTACATTTCAGATTAAGTGCAGTGGAGAAGGAACCACACAGCACTACAAGCACAGTCAGGGCTAAAAGGCCAATCAGTAAAAACTTCAGCCGCATGGTATGTTTTATTTGATAGTTCAGACAGAAACCCTGAGTTAAGAGCCAAAGAATCAGTTAATTTTTTTTTAAAAAGCCAGGTTGTTGGGGGGTTTTTGCATCATGAAGTTCTGGATTTGTGTTATTTGACAGTTTTAAAAACTAAATGATTCCCCCCTCCCGCAACATACACATTTAGACAACATGATGTTTTCACTGTATGAAAATACATTTTCTTCCAAGCCCATTGTGTAGAGACTGCTTTAAAACATTGATTCAAAGATACTGGGCGGAGGGAGAAGAGGAGCAATCCCGAATCTGCAGGTCTGGGTTGGTGAGAGTGATGTTCAAAAGATGGTTGGTGAAACAAGTGAAGAAGATGACTGGACAGGGTCATTCAAGATACTGTCAGAAATGAGCCACAAAGTTTGGAGGAGAGTGAAATTTGAAGAACTTGTCACTACAAAAACCTATACATGATTGCGGGTGGGGGAGCCAGTACAAACAAAAGAAATCTTGAAAGCTTCAGTTGACCACATAAGGAGGGGGGGGGGGGCAAATTAGTTGCCTTTGCTGTACCAGATTTGGCTCTAAAGAGGAATCCACTTTTCTAAGGTCTGGCCTTTCGCAGGTCGGGGAAGATCTGCTGTATCAGTGTTGTTAAAAACACAGATGGTTGCGTATTCCGATTCTCATATACATATACACAAACTCTGAGTCTTCCCTGTACACTTAAGAGCGTAGTCCATGAGGAAAGCAACAGCTAGTCTGTCTGAAGGCACATAGCCTTGATGTGCATCTGAGATCATGCCTCAAAACAGGACTTCTCATGGAGGTTATGGTTTTGACTCCCCTGGGAAGCTTGTGCAAGGAAGTTTGTGCAGAGTTGAGCACGGGCAGGCAAAGGGCATCCCGCATTACAGTGTGGTAGATGGGAGCTTCTTCACCCTCCTCTGTGCTAGGAAGGATGACTCAATGGGCTTCAGCTGGGGGCCTGGCTTGGAGTTGTTCAACGCAGAATACGTGGCAACCATAGCACCCTAGGTTGGGGGGAGAGAAGAGACATAAGACATAGCTTCAGTCACTTTCATATACATAGCAAGATAACCCCGGCAAATACCCAGAAGCAATGAACACATGAAGCTGCCTGATACCAAGTCAGATCACTGGCTTACCAAGGTCACTCTTATCTATTCTGGTTGGCTAAAGTTCTGCAGGAAAGAGGACTTCCACAACACTGACTAACTAATCCTTTCAACCAGTGATACTGGTATTGAACCTGCGACCTTTTGCATGCAAAACAGATGCTTGGCCACCGAACCACAGCGATAAGTTGCTGCAGAACAATTGAAGTGTGGCAAGCGCCCCTTCACACTTCACTTTTTAAGGGTAACTCACGAATGTGACTAATGGGTGTTTTATGGACATTTGTATTCAAATAGGTATGCTCTCCAGGAAGCCAGAATTGACTGACCTCCTCTCAGTGAGGCAGTGGGGCCCCTGAACTGGGGTCCAATGGCAGCATCTTTTAAATCAGCTGTTTCCTTGCCTGAGAAAGAAGTGATTGAGTCCTATCATCTCTTCAACTTGAACTTGCCCCATTCCGTCTGCACTGCAGACCCTGTTCTATACTATTTAAGGCCACCCGGGTCCTACAATCCCCCATTTTTTTACTGCAGAAGTAGCCCTTCCTCCTGGCTTCAGCAGTTGAGAAGTTGGTAAGATCCAAACCCACAATTTGGGAGCTTTTAGTCTTGCTGTTGGGAGTGTTTTGAAAGACTGCCCAGGAACTTTAGGTAGTCCAGAATGCAGCAGCTAGCCAAAAGGTCTTTCAGTTGTACCTATTAGGGAACTGGACCGGTCTCAAATTGATATAGTAACTTTCAGAGGCATGAATGATCTGGGATCAAGTTACTTAAAAGAATGCAATACCTTGTACTCCCTCAACATGCCCTGAGATCAACAGGTCCTTCATGATTACGGGTGGTAATACCAGTGGGGTAGTGGTAGGAGTCTGTTGCAGCAAAATCAAACAGAAAGTCTGGTGGTGCCTTAAAGATGAGCAAAATTTGTTCCATCCAAGGCTTCCATGAGTTAGAACTCACTTCAACAGATGCATGATGTTTGGACTCACGAAAACGAATGATGGGATAAAGTTTCCCAGGCTTTAAGCTGATGCTGGACTCCTGTCGGATTATGAATAACAAAATCTCATGTGGACTTCATGGTGGCTCTCTCTACTCTTTTGTGATTCCCTGTCCAAGGAGTCACGCTTGATCCTTTCAGCGTTTTGAGACAGCTAGACGATATTCAAAACTATTGTTTGCTAGAGTTCTGGAGACAAACCTGAAAGGTTATGCTTTAAAAAATTTTTTTGCTACCAAAATATTATTTGACTCTCTTCTCTTCCTTTTATACAAAGGAGAGTAGGGCAGCTACATACATAAAAGAAATAATATCTTGCTATCCTGCAGTATGTTTTTGGGAAAGATTCTTGCTGAACAAGTCACACACTGAGCACTTAGGAGGAGGAGCTGATCTTTCAATAGCCAATATAGCAAATACTGAAGAATGGGGGTAGAACCTCCCTTTCCCACCCCAAAGTGTGCACCTTTACAAGTTGTACATCTTGGTGACTCAGCTGGCTCTGGGGCAACCTGTCCTTTTGGGTTATCCATGAGTGCTGGAGGACTTGTTTTGCAGTCAAGCGCTGATGAGGATCAACGTGGAGCATCTTGGATACCAAGTCCTGTAGTAAACCAGAGAACAGAACAGCCCTTTTCATATTGGTGGCCCCGGGTAATCTAAATCAAGCTGCTTGGCTCATTTGTTTGAGACCAGCTCCGATAGAACTCTGATTGCTGTCTGTAGTTGGAGGCCACCAGGTGTCTTTGGCAAAACTGTAGAATCTGAAATAATTGAACTGACCTTTTCTCCCCTCCAGAGATTAACTGCAACTTTCAAAAGGTACCTAAGACTTTGCCTGTGCTTAGGAAATATGTTTGTTCTTAATTCCCCCTTCCCCCCCTTCCAATTGATTTACAGTTTCTTTGTGCATCACCTCAAAAACCAAGTTATGGTAGAAAGCCCACAAAAATTATTAGTAATCTTCGGGAAAGACTCTTCCCTGTCTCCAAGATCGCACTCTGCCACAACAGAAAGTGAAGAGAGCCTTCCTGTGGCATGGCCTTTGCTATTCCCCTCCAAAAAGCCACCCAATATTTCAAAGAATAAGGCTGCTCCTTATTTCAAATGTTTATATGCCTGCCTTTTCCCTGAGCATCTCTGACTGGTTTCGTACACAGCCTGGTATGCAGTAAAAGATTTATATGAAGAAATCAGGAAGCTGTATCAATCTGCTAGAAGAACTATTATGCAAAATCAACCAGTTGTATTTTGAGCTAGCACTCTATAAAGCACACTCACTATTCACGAGAAAGGCATTTTCTTCTTCCCATCTCTTACTAAAAGGGTTTTTTTCTCCCCTATCAGAAGATTCATGACTTCACCTGCCATGGTGTGGACAATGGCTGGACTGCTCCTATTCTACACCAAATCAAAATCCAAGTTCTGTCCAGAACTATTACAAAAGTCTATAATCAGCCTAAAAGGCAGATCCATTTAGCCCAGCCTAGCTTGCATAAAATGTGTGAGGGGAAACAAAAGTGACAAGATGATCATGTGAAGAACTTGGATTTTGGAGGTGGGTAAAATGTGGAGAACAAGAGCCAGAGGGCTTATAGAGATGAAGAAGAGCAGCAGATGCCTTTCTGGGAACAGGCTCCACAGCCCTGCAAACAATAATCAGCCATATTTATATCCATAGGACTGTGAATGTAGGAACAATAGAAAAGCCAGCATCCACAAGAATCCAAGCTCAGTGCTACAGACTAAATGCTGCAAAAGAAATCTGCACAGAACTGAAGGATAGGAAGAGATCTATACACAAAGGCAGCAAACATGGGCAACTGCCCAGCAGTTAAGGCTCTTGCCTTTGGAAACCGAAGGATGTGCGAAGCTCTCCTTGCTAATTCCCATGGGCCAAAGTTGAAATAAGCGAATCAACTCTGAAGCCGAGCATTCTGTTACTAAACCTTACCTTTGCAGTGACAGATACAGTGTCCCAGTTTCCTCCTTTGAGGGAAAACTTTCCCCCACCTATCCGAGTGAGGATCTCTTCTGGAGTATCACTAGGCCCATTTGCAAAGGGAGTGTACCTGCAAGGAAGAAGAGGGGGAAAATCCTGCAAACGCTGTAATAAAAGTCAACCAGAGGGAAAGGGAGGAGGGAAAGCACAGGTAAGAGGGAGGCAGGAACCCATAGGGAAGGAACTGGGGGCACTTCCTTCTCCTCCTACCAGGGCTGAAGAGACCTATTGAACTCCTTACTTTTTCACACATTAAAAAACTGGGACTCTAAAGTAACACCCAGACTCTTTACTTGACAATTGATTATTCACAAAAATTATCCCCATGCAATAAGTCAGGCTGTCCTATTTAAGGTTGCCAGAACCAGTGGGAGAAGGTGGGGAGCAGCCAGGGAGTGGGGAGAATGATGTGCTGATGGTGCAACATCACTTCCAGCAAATACCAGGAAGTGCTGCTGATGGGATACTCTAGGATTCAGATACAACCACTCGTCCTACTACAGTAATCTTGATATAGTCTACTCTAATGGGCTTCTAGACTTAGAACCACCCACCTTAATCCCCCAAACACCACCCCAAGTTTCTGAGCATTTAACAGGATGCCACATGGCACCAGGGTCACATGACAGGAAGAAGAATAATCTGAGTTATGGCCTGGCTGGTATGAAAGTCAGGGCTGTGTGCTGCGAACTAAGATCTGGAAACATAAGTTGCACCTCAGGAGATGTAACCATGGTGAGCAAGTAAGCAATCACTAGCAGATTCGAAAGACCTTCTCCCACTCCCTACAAAAGCTTTCTCTCTCCACACTCAGGACAACATGCCCCCCGCCCCCCGCCCCCCCCCCAGTCGTTCAATGATTCTCATCTATAGCTGCAGCACAGAGTCCATCCATGTGAATGACCAGGTTCAGGGAATGAGGACTCCGTGCTGCAAGCAGAACACTGAAGGGGAGGCTGGGCCAGGCTGGGAGAGAAGAAATGAGATAAATGTTTTCCCATCATGTCTAACTTGACATGGTGGTGGGAGTCATGAATGTCACCCTCCCTTGCTCATAAGCAATAAAGAAAAGTGCCAATTCTGGGTCTTCTATCTCTTATTCAAAAGAAAAAAAAACCAGTCCATGGAACAGTCCAAGAAAAAAAACCCCAGTCCATGCTGGCCATGGGACATCCTAGAGACAAGCATATGTTCCCTTCTTCTATGGAAGGCGACATTAGGGCAGTCATGCATTTGCCCTGCAGGGCTTTGTTATTTCTTGAGAGCAAGTCTCAATATAGCTGGCCGAATTCCCAACAGTTTTCGCAAAATAATGGGAGATTTTGGCAGCAGTGCCTGCAGAGGATGTGATATCACTTACAGGTGATGCTCTGGGTTACCTCCCCTATGATCTTCCACAGACATTATAGGAAATTCCTAGAGCATCACTATGTGGAAGCCATTTTCTCACCCACCTTAATTCCTCTAGGGCAATGAGTTGAGGTAGGTTATTCCCCACCCTGGGCAGGTAAATGGAAGAGGCATAGTAGCCAGAGGCAGCCTGCCAGTGTATGATGTGCTTTTGCTTCAGAAGTCAGGCCAGCATCAGTAAGGGCCTGGAATGGAGACTGCTAGGCACCAGCTCTTCTGAGGAAGAGCAGGTATGTGCAATTAATAAACCTCAGAAGCACCAAAAAGAGGAAGAAAAGTTTGGATTTATACCCCACTTTTCTCTCCTGTAAGGAGCCTCAAGGCAGCTTGCAAACTCCTTCCCTTTCTATCCCCACAAAAGACACCCTGTGACGTAGGTGAGGCTGAGAGAGTCCTGAGAGAACTGTGTCTAGCCCAAGGTCACCCAGCAGTCTTCATGTGAAAGAGTGGGGAAACAAATCCAGTTCACCAGATAAGAGTCCACAGTTCATGTGGAGGAGTGGGGAATTAAACCCAGTTTTCCAGATTAGAGTCTGCCACTCTTGACCACTACACCACACTGGCTCTGAAGGCATGCCCTTGCCTTTTTCGGCTGGCCAGGAATTCCTGGGATACAATGTCTTTTCCCCACTCAAGCTTTTCTCTCCTACTGGGGGTGGGTGTGGGTGTCTCTTTTATTCACAAGGTTGCCAACCTCCAGGTGATAGCTGGAGATCTCCCGCTATTACAACTGATCAAAGTTCAGTTCACCTGGTGAAAATGACTGTTTTGGAAAGTGCACTCCATGACATTATACCCCATTCAAATCCTGCCCTTCCCCATATCTTCCACCCATAAAATCTCTAGGTGTTTTCCAACTTGGAGTTGGCAACCCTAATTAGTCAGTACTCATAGCTAGGCCAACCAAAAATTTGTGGCATCCAGCAAACCTTTGCTAAAGTGCCTTGAGAATCCACTGCTGCTCACCCCCTCAGTTCCCACTTCCTCCCAGCATCAGGAGGCCCCACATTCTTCCTTCAAATTTTGCCGTTCCCCAAGCAACAGCAGAACATGAGCCAACCTCCACCTGGAAGGCAGAAAGTCTCTTACGCTACATGTAGAAATATGCTGCCACCTAGTGGCAAGGCTAGTTATAAAACAGCCTCCCCCCACCCAAAACTGCTAGATTAAGCAACTACGGGTACCTGTGCTATATGGGTAGAAGGCTAGGTCAGTTCAGCAGGGAAACATTTACAGCCGATTAAAAATGGCTTTATGAGTCAAAAAAAGGATGCAGTTCTTACCCTGCCAGCATTGTGTAAAGGAGAATCCCTAAGCTCCAAATATCACAGGCCTCATCATAACCTTGACGTTTCAAAACCTACATTAAAGAAAGAAAGAAGGTGTGCATGGGGCATGCGTGTGTGTGAAAGAGACATCAGTACCATCACTGTGAAAAACAGGATAAGATTTAATGCAGGTGGGGAAAAGGTTTAGTGTGTAAGCTTCCTTGGCTCGTAAAAAGGCCAACACCAGCAACAAGCTTTTTTGCTTGCATGTCTCTCAGAGGATGCTTGCAAGATCAAATGGTAAAATCATGGCCTGGGAAGAAAATCTGTTTCATACTGCTCTACCTTTTTAAAATTTTGTGACATCAGCCCAATAAAGAATACTGATGAGCTCAAAAAACTGCACAGTGTTCTGTACCAATTTGGTCAGTCCTAATTAATTAATTAATTAATTAATTAGTTAGTTAGTTAGTTGGATTTATTATACCGCCCTATCCCCTAAGGGCTCTGGGCGGTGTACAGTTTAAACAAATAAATCCATATACCCCAATAAAATTATATTATGTTTCAGTTAAAACACATTAAAACATCTAGTACCTCCAACACACAAACTTAGTCAACAGTAGCAGCAATATCAGTAGCCCAGAACAGTTCTGTTAGAACAGTTCCGCAGGGCCTGCAAGATGGAGTTGTTTCATTGGGCTTTTGGTGAGGCTGGCCGGTGAGGTGCCATCCCTACATACTTTTACACCTGGAAATTACATTCGGATTCGACAGTTGAATCCAAATGTAATTCCAGGTGTAAAAGTATGTAGGGATGGCACCTCACCGGCTGGCCTCACCAAAAGCCCGACGGAACAACTCCGTCTTGCAGGCCCTGTGGAACTGTTCTAAGTTCCGTAGGGCCCTGATGGTCAGGGGGAGGTTGTTCCACCAGGTAGGGGCCAGGGCACTAAAGGCCCTGGCCTGGGTAGAGGCCAGCCGGATCATAGAGGTGCCCGGGACCACCAGCAGATTAGCCTCTGCTGAGCGCAGAGGTCGACTAGGGACATATGGGGGACAGACAGTCCCTAAGGTATGTAGGCCCCAGGCCGTGAAGAGCCTTAAAGGTTATAATCAACACCTTAAAGATGATCCGGAATTCTAGCGGGAGCCAACGCAGTTGGCGCAGTACAGGCGAGATATGGTCCCACGGGAGACTGCCTGTGAGGAGCTGGGCCGCCGCATTTTGAACCAACTTCAATTTTCGGATCATCCGCAAGGGAAGGCCCGCGTAGAGCGAGTTGCCATAGTCCAGCCTGGAGATGACCGTCCCATGGATCACTGTGGCCAGGTCAGACTGGGAAAGGTAGGGGGCCAGCCAACGCACTTGACGCAGATGATAGAACGCTGTTTGGGCCGTGCGGGTAACCTGAGACTCCATGGAAAGAACAGAGTCCAGGCAAACCTCCAGACTCCGAACGGAGGGGGCTAACGATAAAGGAATGACATGTGTTTTGTTTCAGCTGATTTTTTGCAATTTGCACCAAGACAAAACAGTTAGACTCACAAAAGTTTAATCCCACATAAGCTTCTGTCAGTCAGAGTTCTTTTCACAGACATATGAAGTGGACATCCACAGCAGAAATATTGTAACAAAAGCATTTCGGTTAACGGATGTACATGCCTTGATGATGTGTGTTCTGAGACCAACAAGATTTTCAGGTCATAAGTTTCAGAGAGTCAGTGCTAATTCGTCAGATACCTGACGCATCTGATGAAGTGAACTCTGATTCTTAAAAGCTTATTCCTTGAAAACTGGGTTGGTCTCTGTGGTGCTACAGGACTCAAATGACCTATTCTACTGTAGACCAAGATGGCTGCTTTCTGGAACTACTTTACAGAACAATTCACTTCATAGGTACATGTACGTATGGCTCCATCCAGTTTTGGCCTCAAATGCTTCCAGCTCTGACAGAGAACATATCTGGTCACCATAACTGCCTGCAGAGGCCACAAGTCCAGACAGTTCATGCTTGTCATAAAGCAACCAGCTGTATAAGTCACATAACTGTCCACAAGAAAATCTATTTAACAGAATCCTGTCATCGTAATCTGTATTAGATAGTCTCAGCATGACCTGAAATTTTTGGAAACCTAAAACAATTCAGCAGCACTGAAAGATCAACTCTAGTCAGTTTCCATGAATCAAAACATGAGGTCAACTGGTTTCCTAACCTTTCAGCAAATGACACAAAGTTTGGTGTAACTGATTGGCAAATATACTATTTCTTAGAGAAAGGGGAAGCAAGTTCCTGCAGAGGCAGGAATAAAGAAAGTAAAGCACTGCAAATGTTTGGAACACCCAGTTCATCGAGAACGTCTTTAACTTCTGAGCACTTCACTTCACACTGAAAACGGATTATTTGAATGTCATCCTCTCCCCGCCCTCCTGCAGTTGAAATGAGCAAGTAAAACTGTGTTCTTCTCAAATATAAGACCTGGAATCTCTACTTCCTTGTAGCTCAGGATCTTGTAAAGTCACCTGGAACTACTTTGTTTCAGAGCAGAGAATGAGATGGGTACAGTCCAGTAACGCCCAGAAGCAACTGAGGGCGCAGGCTTTACATTAGTCCTGGGCTGCTTTTCAAAAACAGAAAGAAGTGTAGTCCAATGGACAGCATTTAATTTGCCCCTGGGATCAATAATCCCATCTTATCTTCGAACCAAGTCACTCAAAACGGCACTTCCCAATTTGTAAAATTGAGAAGTTTTGGAACACCCAAAGTCTCCCTATCCTAAACCACATTTTGGATATAAAACAAATATCATAATCAACCTGAACTGAAATAGATGCAGATTTTAGGAGAATGCTACTGCAGCACAGAGTGAATCTGCCTAACCCAGAGGAACATCACCGTTGCTCCTCTGCCTTTGTCACCAGGAGATGCTTCAGTGTTTAGTTTAAAACTATTTTTAAGTACGAGCAAAATTTAAAAAGAATCCCACAAGTTTCAAGAAAGAAAGCGAGCCAAAGTGCATTTAGGAAAAACTTGGTGGGGAGAAGCCAGGTAAATCTAGCCCTGCATCACCGAAGCAGCCACAATGACAAGCTTTGCTGTAAAGGCACTTGACGGCATCCACACCTTTAAATGGACACAAGGAGTAAAAGTTCATGCTCTATGGAAATGCAGCAATGTGTACACAAGTGACTTTGTGGGCTCAACAGCCACCTACCTCTGGAGCTACAAAGTTGGCCGTGTAGCAGGGAGTCATGAGAAGCCCGTTGTCTGCCCTTAGCTGTTTGGCAAACCCAAAGTCACAAATGCGGATACATTCTGGGTTGCCCGACTCATCCACATAGAGGATGTTGCTGGGCTTCAAGTCTCTGTGGACGACCTGTGGAGGCAACAGGTCAAAATCATGTATCGTCATACCTACCTTGTAGCGTATATCAAACATTCAGCTACTTCTGCAGTACAGCACGAACTCATCAGTCTACAGCATAACTGCTCCTCACCAAAATGAATGCAGTGAACTAGCCACATATCAGCAACCATTTAATAAGTTCTAAGGAATCTAGATGCCCCAAGCTAGCCTGATCTTCAGAAGCTAAGCAGGGTTGGCCCTCTTTAGTACCTGGATGGGTGACCACCAAGGGTTGTTACTCTCAATGCTGTTACACAGAGGAAGTCAATGGAAAGTCACCTATGTTAGTCACTTGCCTTGAAAACCCTACTTATTTTGGTTATATACAGCCTCATAGATCATGAAAGTTAACGAAACTATAAACAGGTATAACAATCTTAAAGCAAATAAAACATAAGCATCTATGCTAGTGTATTTGTACACACACACATATATACAGGACACTCTGTGTTATACAGTAATATAACTGCAAGAGAACAGCTTCTCAAATTTGTATTAAGTGTCACAAAAGGTCTTACCGGTCTCACAGATTTAAACTGGAAGAAAATGCCTGTTAATGCCTTGTCAAGTGCAATTGTTAGCAATTTCTAACTTGTTAACTGTTTACAGCATAAAAAAATAAGTTGCACGTGCTTTTTGTTAGTGCCATTTACAATTGATTTGTATTGGGCGTCTGTTCAACTGGTGCTGCACTTGATGTAAATTTGAATTTGTGTATTTATAATGCTATATGCTGCATATTTGTGAATACAGATGTTTTCTGATGCTTAATACAAATTTGAGAAACTGTTCTCTTGCGATCATATTATTGTATAAAACAGAGCATCCTATGTATGAGAGTGTGTGTATACATATATATGTGTCTGTGTGTCTGTACACACAGACACACTAATTTAAGCTTAGATGTTTATTGCTTTAAAGTTGTTATATCTATTTATAGTTTCATTAACTTTGATTACCTATGAGGTTGTATATGACCAAAATAATCACAAACCATTTGATGTTAAGTTGTTTATTGCACTTATAGGGAACAGAATGATTGTGTGCACAGACTTTTTAATATGTTGCATCTCTGAACAACAGAAGACAGATATTTATATTGTTATTATCGCCAACCCATGCATGGTTTATGTTGTTGTGGTATAACCAGAAAGCTGGGCATCCACAAATTGCGCATGACTCCATGAAAAGTGATGAAAGGGGTTATGAACTTGGGGTTATCCTTGGAGGACACATTTTACAAGCACATCGGCTGCTTCTGAAGCAGGGATCTCTTCCATGTGCTTTAGGAATAGAAGCTATAGCCTGGCCAACTTTTCTGTGGTTTCCCTGATATTTTAGATATATCAGTACAAGTTAAGATAACGTAAACAAATGTAATTTGAACATAGCCGTAGAAATTGCTTTTTGTATAAAAATCCTTCATAGGACCAACTGACATAATGGGACATTATGTAGAACGGATGGTGTAGTTAAATGTACACAATAGGTCAGTGATGGCGAACCTATGGCACGGGTGCCAGAGGTGGCACTCGGAGCCCTCTCTGTGGGCACGTGCACACACATCCAGGCTGGCCTGGGCCACTGAGCACAACGTGTGCGCACCGCGGTGAGCAGGGAGGACTCGGATGGCGGGCCTGGTGCCTGTGCTCCAGGTGGCTGCTGCCTGAGGGGAGGGGGCACAGAGGAGGCAGAAATGCTACAGAGAGGCACAGAGCGGTGCGTGTGGAACTTGCTGGAGACTAAAGCAGGCTGACCCCTGTACGAGTGGGTAGGGTGGAGGAAGAGGGAGCCAACCGTTTTTTTTTCTAAACTAAAACCTCAGCATTCAGGTTAAATTGCGGGTTGGCACTTTGCGATAAATAAGTGGGTTTTGGGTTGCAATTTGGGCACTCAGTCTCAAAAAGGTTCACCATCACTGCAATAGGTTAACAAATTGAAGTTATGGACTTTCCCAAAAGGGGAAAGCATTTTGACAAAGGTATATAGCTGAAATTGAGATTCTTTTTATTTTTGGTTATGTATTGTAATTTTTAATTTTTTTGTTGGAAATAAACTTCTTTTTAAACATTAAAAAAAGAGCCACATTTTCACAGCAGTGTTTTCATCCTCCACCACCACATGACTGGAAATCGGCGTGGCCTACTTTAATTGATCAGTATGTTTCTCTCCCCAGGTAATTAGTCTGGTGGCTTCATAAAAACCAAAAAGGACCAAGATACCAGCATGGAACAGTTTTTACAGGAAAGAGGAGTCACACAGGACCACCTGAAGTCTGAACTGAATATCCAAACCATCTGGGTTGGATCCCAACGACAACTGACATGACTTTCCCCTTTTTGCTGCAGCCTCCCCACTTCCAAGAAGTCCGAAAGCGGAGTGGGAATTGGCACCCCCTCCCAGTGGAAGTCATTACCTGGGCTCTCTCTAACTTTTCTCACCTTTTAACTGGAATGAAAAGGAGAACTTGCAGGTCTGACATGCTTCTTTTCGTCCTATACTCACCCCTTGGGAGTGCAGATACTCCACAGTCTTGCAAATTGTGTGCAGGACAGAGCTGGCCTCCCTCTCCGAGAAATATTTCTGCTTGAGGATCCTGTCCAGCAGCTCCCCTCCTCTCATGAGCTCGGTCACCAGGTAGACATGCTTGCCGTCATCGTACACCTGCCAAAGGGGTTGCAAACTTTTAAAGAAACTCTTTATACTGAAATGACTTACAAGCCGCTTAGACACTGCTCTTGCATATGTTCTACTAAAGGGCAAATGGCTATTCCATGCATTGACAGAACTGCTACACACAGACAGGAACCCAACCCAACTGGGAAGTCCCTTTCTCCACTGGCACTCAGTGGGACCAAGATACAGGGCAAGGGGTGGAGGGCTGAATCATTCTAGGGTGGCTGCTGAGTGCCTCTCCCGCCTCCTGCATTGCCCCATTGCAAGTTGCACAGTTTCACAGCTGCATCAAAAGTATAAAACTGGACCTCAAGTGGACAGGACTACATGCAAGAAATCAATAGCAGGGAAGCTGATCTGCCTTTGGTACTGTGAAGAAGAGAGGGGCCACCCTTTAACTGGTCAACACATTAATATTCAGTAAACTGCAGATGGAATTCTACCCCACCAGCAAACAGTGTTCTAGAAAGGCCCAGCCCATCACCAGAGTATGCATTGAGGGGGTCTATTAATCCTTGTAACTACTACACTCACATCCTTCAAAGTGATGATGTTTGGATGCTGTCCGTACCGTAGGAGTATCTCAATTTCTTCGGAAGGGTCTCGCTTACTCTTGTCAATGACCTGCAAGTAGGAGATTGCTTACTATAAAGAACCTTAATAAAGAAAACTCCAAGGGAACAGAAAAAAATCTAACAAAATCTACTCCTGCACCAGTATCTGCAAATCAGAGCTCACTTCCTCAGATGCAATGGAGCGAATGTCCATGAGACTGGTAAATTGATACCAAAGGCTGTAAACAAATGCAGGGGCAGATGTGGAGAAGAGGTTACATTTACATAGCCCTGGAGTGTTTAAAACACTTCTCATACACTCAATTTCAAATCATCCCACAAGATAGGCTACTATTATCCTCATACAGCAGATGGAAACTGAGGCAGAGGAGGAGAAGAGGAGGAGTTTGGATTTATATCCCCCCTTTCTCTCCTGTAAAGAGACTCAAAGGGGCTTACAATCTCCGTTCTCTCCCCCCCATCCCCACAACAAACATCCTGTGAGGTGGGTGGGGCTGAGAGCACTCCAAAGCACTGTGACTAGCCCAAGGTCACCCAGCTGGCATGTGTTGGAGTACATAAGCTAATCTGGTTTACCAGATAAGCCTCCACAGCTCAAGTGGCAGAGCGGGGAATCAAACCCGGTTCTCCAGATTAGAGTGCACCAGCTCTTAACTACTACACATGCTGGCTTCCAAATCCACCCAATGATGGAAGAGATTTGACTGGTGCTCCGGCTTCTATGTTGCATCAAGTCTAAGGTCCTGCAGGGTAAAAGGAATGGTGGCAGAGTTGGCGGAACTCCAAGCAAGATCTTAGCCAACTGACACCAAGCCCTGAACACTAAATGCTAACCTTCCTCCACCTCAGCGGATGCTATTTTGAAATCATGAAATGTTTCAAGAATGGATATGAAAAAAATAAAGGGCACTGACCTTCACAGCATATTCTGTGTCCGTTGCCTTGTGAATGCAGCGTTGGCACACAGAGTAAGAGCCCACGCCGATTGCCTCCTTCACCACATAGCCATCGCTGAACTGGAGATTCTTGCCGTGCAGTTGCTACAATTCAGGATAACGCAAAGAGAAAAGGCCAAGAAGCATTTGCCACACTGCCCCCTTAACATTTTCCAGCAGATTTAAAATACACAAGCCACCACAGGAACGTTACTCATTCAAGATCATGCCATTGTGTGGCATATACAAGAGTTTTTTTAAAGGTAAGACGATAAGAAGCATTTATTGTCATCATGCATGCACAACGAAATTTACAAGCATTCCCCGATGCACGCTATTTCAGACCTCACATCCTATCCTCACATTCCCCTTCCTCCAACCATCACTACACAGCCCCAACCACATCAACACAAAATCATGGAGTTCAGCATAGCCACAGCTCTAGAATAGAAGCTATTTCTAAGCCTATTTGGCCTTGTTTTTATAATCCTATATTGCCTGCCAGATGGTAACATTTCAAAAAGAAAGTATGCCGGCTCATGAGACGGGTCCTTCAGAATATTCTGAACTCTCTTTAGGCAGCGGGAATGATAAAGTTCTCCCAAAGAGGGGAGAGGGCAGCCAAAAATCCTCTGGTCAGTAGTGACTGCCCTTTGGAGCGCCTTCCTATTTGCCACTGTGCAAACTGGCGAACCATGCAGAGATGCAGAATGTTAAGACACTCTCTATAGCTGTGGTGCCGAACCTTTGACACTTCAGATGTTATGGACTACAATTCCCATCAGCCCCAGCATGGCCAATTGGCCATGCTAGCAGGGGCTGATGGGAATTGTAGTCCATAACATCTGGAGTGCCAAAGGTTCAGCACTACTGCTCTATAGCACAGCGGTAGAAGGTCACCAGCAGTTTTTCGTGCAATTGTTGTTTTCTTTAAAGTCTCAGATAAAGTAGACACACAGACAGACCTGCAATCTGCATCTAACCTCCTGTCAAAAACACTCCAATGAGTTCAGCTCTCAAGCAAGTTTCAGACAGCTGGAGGATCCCTGGACTCATATGAGCCCCCATTAAAGTAAAACACAGCATTCAAAATACAGATTCTAATTTTCCAGTTCACAGGCAGGGGAACCTGATCACAGCAGCAGTATCAGTGCCTTCAAAAAGGCTCTTGGTCCCTAAGCTTTTGCACCGACATACTTCGAGAGTGAAAAGATAAAACTGCAAGAAAATGGTCAGAATCTCCATAAGTAAGGGGCCACAGCTATGTGGTAGAGGATCTACTTTGCAACCACAGATCCCAGGTTCAATCCCTGGCATCTCCAGTTAAAAGGAAATGGTGGTAGGTGATATGAATGACCGCTACCCAACACTATAGACCAGTGGTGGCGAACCTATGGCACGCGTGCCAGAGGTGGCACTCAGAGCCCTTTCTGTGGGCACGCGCACACAGAGTTCATCATGTAGGGGGAGCGGAAAATCACCCCCCCACACACACATCTAGGCTGGCCTTGCTTCTGAGTAAACCCTCCCAGGGTCGTGATTCACCCATTCGAAGTGTTGCACGGTTGCTTCACCACACTTACTCCCGAGTAATGCGTGCCTTGGAGCAAACTTTTTTTTAAAAAACTAAAACTTCAGTATTCCGGTTAAATTGCCATGTTGGCACTTTGCGATAATTAAGTGGGTTTTGGCTTGCAATTTGGGCACTCGGTGTCGAAAAGGTTTGCCATCACTGCTATAGACAGTCTCTGCCAGTCTGACTGGGCAATACTGACCTCGATGGATCCATGGCCAGATTCAGTAGGAAGCAGCTTCATGTGACAACTTTGCAGAATGTGAATATTGACTTCAGCAAAATGCAGGCAGATTTGCAAGAATGTCCACAGGGTCAGTTTCTGTGGCTTTCTTTCTACATTTTTACAGTTCTGGGCTACCCTTCCCCAAGTTCAACTATGTTGTTCACAGGAGTGGGTATAATCAATGGCAGTACTAACGCCAGATGGCTAGACTCATACAAAACTTGTGTGTGGGTATGTGTTTGTGCATGCTGCCAAATCACAGCTGACCTATGGCAACCCCATAGGATTTTCAACTGCTGCTGCCTGCCTCCGTGTGGGCCGAGAGAGTTCTGGGAGAACTCTGACTGGCCCAAGGTTACCCAACAGGCTTCATGCCAAGAAGTAGGGAACTGAACCTGGTTCTCCAGGTCAGAGTCTGCCGCTGTTAATCACTACACCATGCTAGCTCTTATCAAAATCTTAAAAGAAAATCCTGGCTCTCCATGCACAGGAGGAAATTCCATTTCAAGACAGCAGAAGAGTACTAAATAGCACCCTCCAACAACCACTATAAAATGCAGAAAATCAACGGCCAGCACTTCTTTTGCAGTATACAGAGTCCCAAGGGAAGTTTGCAAGACCAAGGAGCTTGTTGTGACAGCTGCTTTTTGAGGAACATGGGCCTGTTTCATTAAATAGTATATAACCCACTTTACATATTTGACAATGTTGAAGGGAATCTACTCTGCATCCCACAAATGTGAAAAACCTGCTTCTATCTATGAACCTTCTAACCCAATATGCTTGTATCACAAGACTTCATTTTCCCTACGAATTACAGGCAGGGGGTACCTAGAAGATAGAAAAAATGGACTCAAGGGATAAAACCTTACTTTTAATGTTGTACAGAATACTTACTAGTTCATCACTCTGTTCAGCACACCTGCTTTGGGAATTTGCAAAGAGAGGGTTGGATCCTGACAATCATTTCCTCTGAGCGAGGTGGCAATTCTTGCCACTTCCTCCTTCCCACAGAAGACTTCTGCTTTGCCCCAGTGCTGTTCCTGTGGAAATCCTCAGGAGCAGCATTCTGGGAAGATCAGCGGGACTGGGAGAAAGGGACATTACCTTCTGCTAATGTAAGGCACTTTTTATTAGCAGAGATTACCATGGGGATCTAACCATACAGCTGTGGAGCCGGCACAACAGCTCTGGTGTCTATTTCAAATGCATCCCTTTCTTACCTGCACCACGGAATGTAGAGGCACCGGTGGGGATTTGACCTTTTCATCCTCTATCAACCCAGAAGCCACAAAACTGAATCCGCGAAAGAGCAGATGGGCCCCCGCACTAGGTGGGATCCCAGGAGAATCTGGAATGGGGAGAAAAAGAACATCCATCAGAACAAAATGACCAATTCTCTTCCCAAATGCAGTTCTAGAAGACAGAAAAAAAATTGGACAACAGGGATCATTGCTCTCAGATGGCATCTGGGACTGGTAATGTTTGAAGAAGAATAAAAGATTTGGGGTCCCACACATGGTACTGCTTTCACTGGGCAGTTCCATTTCAAACTGCAAGCTGGGAGCTGAACAAACAAATGCTCCTCCCATTATCCAGAACTCCTGACATATTAATTTTGTGAGAAGGCTGTGTCAGAACTCTTCTCCATTACAGGAAATTCTAATACAGGAGAGCAGATGGAGAAGTTTCCAGTTTGGCAACTGGGCATTAAGTGTAATGGAGAACTGAGCCACCAAACCGAAAACCAACCACAATTTCCATTCTCCAGAGCAAGGATATCACACCCAGAGTCCTATGACAAAGGAAAGGGCTGACTTTGGGTTTAGACGAATTGGGTGCCCAGACTTTGGGGTTCAGCTTGTCTCTTATGACTGAAATTGCCTTTAAAGACAATTTGCAGAGGCTCAAAAAAACCCTCAAACCAACCTTTAGGTGTGCGAGATGTGAACTCTTTGTCAAAATAAAAGGTGTCATCTGGTTGGCCCACCGCAGGCTTGAAAGGTGGTTTGATTTCCCGCCTATACAGCTTCTGCAGAGAAAAGGAGGGACAGCAGATGTATCCATTTTAATCAACGAGGAAATCCAAAGTGGATATTATACCATTGTTTTGCTATAGCAATCACTGGCAAGTGGAATTTCCGAGTGTGGACAAGCTTGCCCACTTGCAGATGATCATTATAGTGCAGATAGCACAGTACTTAACTATGTCTGGATGCAGCCCAAAAATGTGGAAAAGCCTGCCCAAGGAAATCTCCTGGTTATCCACAAACCATGCAAAAATGAATGATTCAAGATGGCTTTTTTGTGCAGGTTAAGTGTTGCATTACGTACAATGGTTTTACAAACTAGCTGGGATTGTGATCTATATTGCGGAGTATAGCCTATGGTAAGCAGCGTCTTATTATGTATTTCTGTACTGATTAATGTGTCATGTGATTACTTATGCTATGTTTCAGTTACTTCTGGTGGTTCCAGACTTCCAAAAACTTAATCATTGGTTACTAAATGTCCCATTTTGTTGACTATACTGGTTTACTATGTGTAATCTGCCTGGAGTCTCTGAGAGAAAGGCAGGAGATAAACATTTATTTATTTACATGGGTGCTGAAATCCTTACCAGATGTATTTGATTGGGACTGCCTTATTTCCTTTTTATATTAGGTCAGCTTTGTCAGAAGGGTCACAGTTGAGATTTTTAAAAAAATATCAATCCATTATTGAGGTGGATTCCTTGGGGCAACAGTGCACATCTTTGCTACAGTCTCAGTTGTAACCGGCTCTACGTCATTAGATCCAATATGATCCTTCAAAACTCCTAAGAGAAGAAACCTAGGTTCCCTTTGTAACTCAAATCTGTTATGCCATTGATAACTGTGCTTATTAGCGAAAGGGTCCAGTTAACAAGCATCGTATAAAAACAGACATTACATGGCCACATTCGTAGCTCAACTGTCTGCATTACCCAAGTCATGCGTCTTGACGGAGCTATGCCTTCAAGGTATTGTAAAGGCCCTAATCACCTCGGCTGAAGTTTGGATGAGCTTTTGCATATAAACATAAATTGAATTCTTATCAATGTTTCCCCGAATTGCTGGTTATTTGATATGGAAACTGAGGCTATGCCTATCCTATGGCCAGCCTCTGACGTTAATGTTCAGATCTTCCAGGGCTAAATGGCTAAGCAAACTCAAAGGCCGATACTCACATTCCAGTCAATGGTGGAATAAAATGGGTGACGCTTGATCTCTTCCACGCCATCAGGACCCGAGCCTGCAAATATAAGCATGCAATTCTAGAACAGATATAAATACACAATAGGTTGCTCAGGGCTGCATCTTCTGTACAGAGACACACAAATGAAACACAGCAAATTCTGGAAGTGCTGAATTCAGCATGTGGAAAATCCTAGCTCTCATTTTAAAAAGCAGATGCATGAAAAGACTTCTAGTCTTTATGGATCATGGCACGGGTCTGCTGCATCTCATTTCTGCCAGCCAGATGTTTCTGGGAAGCTTCACAAGCGGGGCATGAAGGCAACAGGCCACCATCAGCAGCCAGTACTCAAAGGCTCTTTAAGGATGGCAGCATGGGTCTGCCGCCTCTGAACGTCAAAGTTCCATTAGATCGCTGTCAAGTTCACTAGACAAAGCCTGTCAAATGTGGATATGTAAATAGATTTAATTTGCATATACTTTTTGCCTGCTGTTACTTTAAAAGGGCGGGGTGGGGAGGCTGGGACATTCTCTGCCACTGAGCCAAGTCCAGACACCAGCCAACCCCAAATCTACTTGGCTTCAGCGAAGCAGCTGCACAACATCTCTTCAGATTGTGCTCAGGGACCTTTAACTACATGCTGAAGCCTGAACTGCTGGTGTTCTTGTGCACGCCCCCCTCCCACCCCAATTTCCTGGGTGTTGCCAGCATTAAATATCACTTCCGTCAGAGCTCCATCACACAGGGAAGCCTTGCAGAAAACCTCCAACTCCACAGCTGCGACAGTATCAGTGATGCGATGCCTGGATGCAAAGACTCAAGGGCATCGTACCTAACCTGTTGGCTGGGTTCCTCTTGAAAAGTGCTCGCAGGAGGCTCTGCGCTTCAGAACTCAGAAACTGGGGCATGCCCAGCTTTGCTCTAGAAGGGAAAAAAAAGTTGTGAGGGAGGAAGATACAAGCAAGGCAGCATACTATTTCCACCTTCCTCGCACCCAGCCTTGTCACAGTGAACTGCCAAAGAAAGTATGCCATGTGGCGCTTAAACAGCACAAAACTAGGCCTGTTATATCCGCAAAGGACTTAGAACTGCAGGCTGGCACCAGCTGATCTATGCTGTTAACAGTAGTGCTTTTTCTTGGCGTATGGTAGAGGCCCTCTGCTTGCTGACTGGATGCTGAACTCTTTGGCAGCCATGCCCCAGAAGGCCTGGGGCCTGATCCCACAACACTGCTGTGATCAACTTTCTACAGGGTCAGAACCCCCCCCCCCCTTCCCGTCTCCAGAAGAACAAAGCAGTTTATCATTCAATTCAAAAATGGGTAGATTCAGGACAACACCCCCTTCCCCCCTCCCCCAACATGGTCATGCTACCCGTGTCCCCCCAACTGCCTACCCTGGTTGAATAAGAACATAGGGAAACCACGTATGAGGTTTGGATGAAGTTTTGTCTCTTCACCTCCCATGTCCTTGTTCAAAGGGGGGGGGGGGCTCGCTTGCAAACCTAGCAGCTAATCAGCAACTAACAAGGTATCCTGAGCAGAGTTGGACCCTTTTAGCCCCATCAACTACACTGACTTAGAAGGGTGTAAGTCTGGTTAGGATGGCATTGTGAAACAAGGGACACACTCCAAGTTGCTTCGTTGCTGGGCAGGGGTTCTTACTTGAGAATGAGCGTCATCGTTTCCTTACGGTCCTTCCCTTGGAACGGCAGCGACCCCGTCAACATCTCAAACTGGGAACAGCAAACAAGACGTCAAGGGCCTATTTCTAGGACAGTAGCAGCAGAATGTATTTCATTTACTCTCCTCCTTCCTTGCTGAGACTCAAGGCAGATAACAGAATATTTTTTAAAAGTTATGAACAAGTGTATGGTATGCACAACACTGTTCTAAAATTGAATTACAGAGAACAATGCAATATTCTATTCTGGTTAAGTGGCAATTAGCTTCATAGAGGAAAATAAATTTACTCAATTGTGCTGTCAACCACCTTGAGGTTTCTGTTGGGTCAAAAGACAGTATGTAATAGCCCGAAGGCCCTGATCTGGCTGGCCCAGGCTAACCTCATCTCATCAGATCTCAAAAGCTAAGCAGGGTTGATTCTGGTTAGTACTTGGATGGGAGACCACCAAGGAATACCAGGATTACCATGAAGAAGGAGGCAATGGCAAACTACCTCAGTTAGGCTCTTGCCTTGAAAACCCAACTGGGTTGTTGTAGGTCAGCTGAAACTTGACGGCACTTTACACAAACACTCAGCCTCCAAGTTTTAACACAATACTAAATAAAACTGACTGGCCACGTCACAAGCCTGGCGAAACCTTTGGTCAAGCTGTGTGAAAAGTTTGATCAAGAAAATATCTGTAAGTAGTCAGAAACAGATGCTGAAAAGTTATACAGCAAAATGCATAGTTCCAGGGGAATCATAAAGAGGAACACGCACAGAAGTTGCTTGCTGTACTGCTGTGTTCTAGAGAGTAATCTTGCTGAAATAAAGAAGTGCCATTTTGCTAACCTCTCCAAAACCGTGATATTCGAAGAGTCCCCCCAAAATCCTCCAAAGGGACTCTAGCAGGATTTAGCCAAAAAGGGACAGTATCTGTTGTTTGTACCAGGGTATAAAAAGGAAAAATAACTGTTTTTAGCTCTCACTGATGCTCTTTGAGTGACAGCGCTCCGCTCCTAATGGCCATTCCCGTCAATAAAGATTTTCTCTCTTCAGATTCTGAGGCCACATTATTCCACTCTGTTTTTTTTCCTACCACCACAATTATCAGCCAGCAAAGCCAAGCTGCAAATCACAATTTGACATGGATTTGCAAACTGTCATTTGAAACGACAGCAAACCAAAGACAGTTATTGTTCTATTAGGTAGCAAATATTGGCATGCTGGACAGTTAGAGAAAAAAAAACTAGGTAAGCAGCACAGAGACATCAGTACGTTTTGGAAGCTCAAATTACTGGCTGTTTTCTGAAGTTCTGAAGTTTTCTGAAGTCAATGCCTGATTCAAATCATATGCAGTCTATTCTCAAAGACCATGTTAGGTGAGTAGCTTTGTTAGTCTGAAGTAGTAAGAAATTTTTTGAATCTAGTAGCACATTAAATACTAACAAAATTTTCCAGGGTACAAGCTCTGAGTCAAAGCTTCCTTCGCCAGGTACAACCATTTGAGGTTTTTTTTTTGGTATGGAAGAATATGAATATTGGCACATTTTTCAGAGTCCACCTAGCTAATCACTGCCCATTTAGGTTGGTCTCCAAAGAATCCCAGCTTGAAACGAGAATGGCTACATATTGCAGAACGAGCAAGTTTGATCAGCTCATCTATGACAGCCAATCATGGGCTTTGCCAGCTGTCAAGAACTATGAATTTTCAGTTTCAGTTGCTGAAGGCCATTTAACTATGTTAGGAAAACTTCAAAGCAGGTGCCTTTGAAAAACTGAAAGAAACATCATAATTGGCAGCTGAACGAAGGAAAGCTCTCACTTGCTGTGGGAAAACCTACCCAGCTTCATGTTCGCCGTTCCTTATTACAATAGCTGACCAAGGTTTCAATCTTTGCCTCATCTATTCAACTTTTTCTCATTGATATAACTTTTAGACAATAAGAGCCTAATCTTAACCTCCTTACCAGGAAATAGTCTACACAAATGTAGGAGTCTCAACCAGTGGTCTTCTCTCCTTAATACAGAAGCCGAACAATCCCAAGTAAAACTTTCAACCCAGCGTGATCCTGTGTGTCGACTTGTCTAAACAGCAGATTCCTTTCTTCAGCCATTACTGTGAGATGGATTAAAATCACCCTGTACAACCACTCACTGGCTGCTACACATATTCACATGCTTTCAGTCACCACAACTTGCATTCCATTGTCTCTAGCAGTGAACATGGGGCCCGTCAATGTTCTTCCTGGTGTCCACATGTCTTCCGCCCCAAAGCAAAGAGCCAATCCCAGCTCTTGTCAACTTCCTGGGAGCAGAAGGAACTTCAGAAGAGCCCTCAAAGGTCTTAACGACCTGCCCATTTGGAAACGGCTGTCACCTGTGTAGCAGGATGCTTGGCTTGCATCCTCCACACATTGTGCGACTGGCCTGCCATTTTTTAATTTTGTGGTAGTGCCCACCACCTAATCTCAAAATTCAATAATGCCCTATAGGCTCAACAATGTCAGGAATTCCTGGTACAATGGAAAGCCCTAAGTTGCAAGCACATTAGTTCCAGGTTCTTAGAAAGGGGCTCACCCCTGAAAAAGTCATGAGAAAACTCTTTAAGCAATAAAGACCCTATGAAAAGAATCAGCCAGCCCAGAATGGTCCATAGGAACAGGACAGGCCCAGAAGAGAAAGTGCTAAGATACAAAGTGTTGCCTACAATTTCCAGCTCCCTGTGGAAATTTGCTAGGTGCCAACCCTTCATGAATTTCAGGGTCTGGTTTTATATGATGGATGTTTTTACTGTTGTTTTTAATTTTGTAAGTAACCCTAAGACCTCCGTAAAGAGTGGGGTATAAATTCCAAAAATAATAAACAAAAGAAAACATCTCTGATGTCAGTGATCTACATTTAGTCACCCCGAGAGATTATTCTTGCTGCAGGGTCCTCGTTTACATACCTTAACAGCAGGTCTTAGAAGAGAAATGTGCAGGCTTTGCACCTGCAACAAACCCAGACTAATTCCGTCCCGACAGCTACTCAGGCAGCACAATTACAGGATCTAAAAGCATCAGGGTCCTTCCCTTGCTTAGCTGCTGCAGGGCATCACCTGTCCACAGAGCCCTTCTGCCATCTGTCTGCACATCAGTCTCAGTGCAATGAACACAGACACAACAGTGTGCCTTGCAATGCTAACCAGTCCAGTCTTAATCCTCTGAAGTCAGTTGACTTACACGGGCCCAGGTCTCCACAGAGTTGCACTGCTAAAGTGGCAAAACCCAAAAGCCCATAGGAAGACAGTTCAGCTCCCCACGACTCTCTGCTGCCAACCTGAGAACTGTCACACTGCAGAGGGAAATTCTGGCATGAAACTGCTGCTGAACAAAATTGAATCTGCTGACTTTACTTTAATCAGTTAGACTTTAATCAGGACTGCATGGGTTTTTCCCCCCCTGACTGCTGGTTTAGAATTAGCATCGTATCATCCAGGACTGTTGCTGTAAATAGGTCACTCTGTTCCTATCTTGCGTATATTTGGGTCTGCCACAGAAGTATGCCAGATTTACTGGACCTCTCACATTTCATTGTCAGCTGGGCTCACGATGGGCAATAATATGCACCATGTTTCATGCATCTGATGAAATGGAGTCATGATTTTTCATATGTGAATCCCATGATAGAATATGCTAAATAAAATCTGAAAGTCTTCAAGCTGTCAGAGAACTTCCACATTCTGTATTCAGCAAGACTATGATCCTTCTAAACTGGCCTACTCCTACCCTCCCTACTCCCTTTCTGTTGCTTGAAGTGGAAATCTATCTGCTACTGTGTTTTCCCAAAAATAAGACAGGATCTCATATTAATTATGGATGTACACTTTGTGCATCTGATGAAGTGACTCACGAAAGCTGATACTGGAATAAATTTTGTTCAGTATTTAGTGTTACGGGACCTATGTTTTCTAACGGTACAGATGGGACATTGACTGAATTGACCACAAGATGGCAGCACTGATTCAGCTAACACCCATCCTTTCCAACATTTGAAGACAGTTTTCACCAAAAGCAGAGTTTTGGCACACACTATTGACTAACCATACCATCAAGACCCCATATGACCACCAGTCAGCACTCTGGGTGTGGCCCTGACGATTCACCACTTCTGGTGCCATGTACTCCACCGTCCCACAGAAAGAATAGGCCTTCTTCTCGCGGTCTATGGCTTCTTTGCTCAAACCAAAATCTACAAGTGGGATATGGGGTTGAAGGGGCAGGATAGAACAGAATGAGAGGACAAATTGTAACAATAACTACACAAGAAGACAGAGGGAAATCGCTGCAGGAGCATAATGTGTAGGAGACACCATACCTGTGAGTTTGATGTGCCCTTCATCATCTAGGAGGATGCTATGAGGAAGAGATAGGAAATGTGAATGCACAAAAGTCTCTAGGACAAATGCTAACAGATTAGGGTGGCCAAACTCTGGACTGAGAGCCAAAGTTCAAGTGTCTTCCTCAGGCTTCAGCATCACAAATTAAACTTTAGTTTTGCTCAATCAAATCCCAGTTTGTTGTGACATCTAAATGCAGAAAGTCCAACAAACTGTGAGCTGTTGGTGGGAATCAATTTGGGATTTTTCAAACGAAGGTTTGAGGCAGGTCTGTTAACCACCAGTGGTGTTAATTTTGGTTTGCAGTGATGTCCAAATGACAATGCAACACACAGATTTCCACTATTCTGGCATCCACAATTCAGGAAGAACAAGATTTTTTTGGAACCACCTGATAGCCAAGACCGTGCTTCCACCCCAGGAGCAAAACACACATTTCAGCCCCTCTTTGAGTGGTGCATCCAAGTTTGCAAACACCCCTAAGTCACACAGTGGAATCCTGAAAATTCTTCATACTTCTCAGGCTTAAGGTCTCTGTAGACGATGCCGAGGCGATGCAAATGACCGAGGCCCAGGGCCAGCTCTGCAAGGTAGAACTTCACGTCTTCTTCCGTGAACATTACCTGGGAGGAAAAGAGACATGAGCAGGGGGGTGAGGGTAGGGGGTGTCACACAACCCTGAAAGCAAGAGCAAAGGAGTTTTTGCAAGGGCTGGCTTCATCCTAAGCATCTGCAACTGTGCTGAACAAGGACTCTGATAACCCATATGGCAGTCCGTATTTCAAGACTCACTGCTCAATTTTGTTTGATAAAGCAAGTTTCTAGACCTCATCGATGGGCAAGTGACATGAAAATAAGATCTGGCACGGTTGGCTCAAGAGGCAGACTAAACGTTTCAGCAGACCCTTTGCCACGGTTGGTGGTTTGTGCACGCACGGAGATCTTTGAAGCAAAACCATTACTCTGGATCAGCTGATAAGACACATCTGCATAATTTATCCTGACTGCAGAACCAAACACTGAGGCACGACTTGGTGTGAAAATGTTCAGTACATCCAGCATCAAGAACTGCTCCCCGGTACAAAGTTAAAGATTCACTCCTTTATTTATATGCTCAGGCTGTGTACTCCCCCACCCCACTATAAGCACATTCTATAATCTAGTACATAAATCAGTTTTAAAAGCACACTCAAAATTGCTAAGTGGCAGCAGGAAGAGCAGATTTGGAATCCTGGGTAGGAGAATTTCGTGCACTGCCAATCCCACCAACATCACACACCTCCTCATTAGCAGTGCAGTTTCCTCTTACCCCATTGAGGCCTCTTCTTCCCACACTTTCTACTCCCCCCCACCAGTCACTCAGCTATATTGCTCAACCAGTTATACTGAAATAGCACAGAGAAGAATGACCAGGTCCCTGTTTTACAGTCATTTTGCTCTGCTTGACAAAAGGAGAAAGCTGGCAAAGTTTATTAGCTATATGTAATTCCTGTAATACGCTGTGGGCAGGGCCAGAGTGAGGGGGAACTGTGCCCTGGGCATGCATGCGCCCTGCACCCCTGCCACGCCCCCGCCCTGAAATGCCCCTGCATTGGTGCGTGCCCAGTGCGTCGTGCACCCCCACTGCCTTGGCACTACGCCACTGACTGTGGGAGTCAATTTTGGCTGAAAAGTAGGGTTAACACAACACAAAATGGCTGCCACAGGAGGTGGATGAAAGCACAAAATGGCTGCCATGGAAGGTGGGCGCAACCACACAGGGGAAGGCCTAAGTGCAGGTGAGAAGGGGGATAATTTTTAAAAATACACTGTGAAAGAGGTATGACAGAATAACACTAAACACTGCAGTGGAAGCTATCACTGAAACAATGTTATTCCAATCTGCCTAGCCAATTGGATCTTCAGTGGCCAGTCAGATGTGCCCTACGTAGCCACATCCACTTTCTTTAAAAAAGATGCTGGTAGGTGCCATGGTGTCCAAAGGCACTCGTTTGGGGACCTCTGTCACCTTCTATCCCATCTCTTTTGTCTCTCCTCCCCAACACTTACTTTGTCCCCACAGAGCTGCCAGAACTGCAGCAGCTCCTGGCCTCCTGTTACCTAAAGAGCAATACTATTGGGATCACCGTGTCTCTTGGCATCCTCAGAGACCCAGAGAGAATTTTTGCTGCTGGCAGTTCAAAAGGTAAGAGCATTGGAATGTTGTGTGGTTTCTGGGCTGTATGGCCATGTTCTGGTAGCATTTTCTCCTGACATTTCGCCTGCATCTGTGGCTAGAATCTTCAGAGGATCCTCTGAACATGCCAGCCACATATGCAGGTGAAACGTCACGAGAAAATACTACTAGAACATGGCAGTACAGCCCGGAAACCACACAACATTCCAGTGATTCCGGCCATGAAAGCCTTTGACGAAAGGTAAGAGCGTTGTCTGCACATACACAAACACTATTTTTTTAAAATCTGGAGAATATAATGCCCCTGCCCACTTATTATCAAGATGTTTGCCCCCCATTTTGTTAATTTACCACACTACTTTTCCTACGTCCTCGGGTACTGTGAGATATAATACTGCAATTTTGTGGAGCAGTTTACTCTAGAAAGGTAGCATAATAGTTCTGTAAATGATAAAATGACTCACTTCTTTGGAAAGGCGCATGAAGAGGTCTCCCCCTCGGAGGAAGTCAAGAATGAGGTAGAGTTTCCCCTCCGTTTGGAATGCTGGAAGGCAAGACACAGAGGAATTCTCATCATCCATTTTTCCGGATAGAAGGATGCAGCCAGCCAAGCCTGCATGACTTTGAAGTTTTTAAAGGAATAATGCAAGTGCATATATTATGTTGTTTGGCCAGCTCCCCCTACCTTACAACCCAAGTGCTAGCAAGCACTTCCTACCACTATAAACAAGATCTTGTTTGAACTATGGACCAGATCCTACAAGGAAGCCCTGATTGATATTAGATGAGGGAATTGCTTAACTGGAATGGGGAGTGGGTGAGAATAAAAAGCAGACGTTTCAGTGAAATAGCACATATTTTTTGCAACCAGCTCATTTTTTAAAGTTGTGGTTACCAGGGAACTAGCACTATGTCTGCACAGGACAACTAAGTGCAACTTTTATCTGTGAATCTGGGACTTGGCGGAGCAAATCCAGGTACGTTAGATACATGTGAAACACATGTCCAGTAAATCAGACTGCTAGTCCATCTAGCTTCACAGAGAGTCTGCTCTGCCTGACGGCAGCTCTCCAGTATCTTCAGGATAGAAGCAGTCATCACCACATTCAGCCAGATGGGTCTGGATGCCACAAACTAGTGGGCTCTGGGGGAACCAACCAAATTCAGATACGATAGCTTAGAACCCTTTTGCGATTTGCACGCAGACTTGGCATGGTTATGATCTTCTCCCCCAACTCACCATAGTGAAGTTTCACTATGAAGGGATGGTTGACTTCCACTAGGATATCCCTTTCCATTTTTGTCCTTGCTCGATCACGCACTGTCAACAGAGAAGCACAACTGAAACAGACTCTGGTTCCAACAGGAAGTAAGCATAAAGTCAAGGCGGCTTTTGCCATCACAGCAAGCCTGCATTTCAGGAATCTGCGGTTGTGTGTGTGGGGCAAAGGGGGGAGGATTTGATGGACACTGTTCCCTTCCCAAAAAGCAGGGCGGCCATCTATGCTGGGTGCAGGATTCATTGAAATGCATCTCCCGCAGAAGTCTTTACATCTATTTGGACCCCCTGTAGCATCCTGGGCCTCACCTTTCAGCGTGGCTTTCTTCAAGACCTTCATGGCATAGAGGTGGCTGTTATCTGGTGGAGTGATTTTTCTTACCAGGAAAACCTGCACAGAGAACAGCCAGAAAGACAGAAACACTTAGCAGAAGAGCAACGTTGCACTTACCTGTAACTGTTGTTTGTAGAGAGGTCTTCTGGGTAGACCCACGGGCGCAGGCCAGCTGAAGAAGAGATTGATCAGCTTCTGAGAAGAACTTGCTAGAAGCTCTCCCGAGCATTCTCCTCCTCCCCTTGGATAGGAGGGAGGAATTTTTTACGCCCAAATGTCACCTGACCCAGGGGGTGGAGGGAATGCTCCCCTCGGCTCCCCCTGGAGCACTGCCAAAACCATAGAACTCACCCCCAAGGACAGATCTCAGCGGGGCAGGTGGGAGGGTATGTGTGCCTGCACAGAAGACCCCTCTACAAACAACAGTTACAGGTTAGGCCAATGTTGTTCTTCCTATTTGTGGTCTTTAGTGCTGTCCCACATGGGAGAACAGCAAGCTAGCAACAGTCAGAGGAGGGTGATAGCAAACATGCGACAGAGAAAAAGGAGCCAAGAGGCAGGTAAAAAACTATAGGCTCAACAGAACAGAAATTGCAGCGCTGCCTTCCCAACAGTTGCATCACAACTGGAGTTCACATCAACAGCGTAGAGCTTCACGAAGGTGGAGGTGGGAGTCCATGTTGCTGCCCTGCAGATGTCCATAAGTTTGATGCAGCAGGTGACGCCTGGGTACGTGTGGAGTGTGCTCTAACGCTAATGGTACAATCAACCTGTGCCAGCTCATATAACTTTAAAAGGGTCCTACAAACACAATGAGATAACGTCTGGACTGAGACACCCCTACTTTTATGACAGCCAGAATACGCAATAAAAAGGTTGTCATCCTGTTGAAAGTGGCATGTTCCATCTAAATAAAAGAGTAAAGCTCCCCAGAGATAAAGAGTGTGTCATGCATGGTCAGACTCCGAAGAGGGGCTAGGGAAATAAGTGGGTAGCACAGTATCTTGGTTCAAATGAAATGGGGAGACTACTTTTGGTAAGTGCCTTAAACTCGGATGCAGGACCACCCTAGTGTAGTGAAATTTCAGAAAGGGAGGCTCACTCAGCAGTGCAGAGAGGTTGCTCACCCTTCTGGCTGAGGTCACCGCTACCAAATATGCTGTTTTGCAGGAGAGGAATGACAGTTCGCAGGAAGTCAAACGCTCAGTTTGCTCATGAGCTTGGCTAACACCAGGGACAAACTCCATTACTGAACAACTGATACACATGACCAATGTGCTTAATCTCTGTACAGTCTCATGATGAGGCTTCTACTGACCCTATTGTTGATGTTTTACACCATTCCTCTAAGAGTCCAGCAGCTCTACCCATGACAAAGGCTTTCATGGATACTGCTTTCAAAAACTGGGATAAGCCTAATGAGGTATCGAGTTCTTCCAAAAAGTTGGAGAACCTATACGGAGTACAGCAGTCATAAGAACATAAGAACAAGACTGCTGGATCAGACCAGAGTCCATCTAGTCCAGCACTCTGCTACTCGCAGTGACCCACCAGGTGCCTTTGGGAGCTCACATGCAGGATGTGAAAGCAATGGCCTTCAGCTGCTGCTGCTCCCGAGCACCTGGTCTGCTAAGGAGTTTGCAACCTCAGATCAAGGATGATCAAGATTGGTAGCCATAGATCGACTTCTCCTCCATAAATCTGTCCAAGCCCTTTCTAAAGCTACCCAGGTTAGCGGCCATCACCACCTCCTGTGACAGCATATTCCAAACACCAATCACACGTTGCGTGAAAAAATGTTTCCTTTTATTAGCCCTAATTCTTTCCCCCAGCATTTTCAATGAATGCCCCCTGGTTCTAGTATTGTGAGAAAGAGAGAAAAATTTCTCTCTGTCAACATTTTCTACCTCATGCATAATTTTATAGACTTCAATCATATCCCCCCTCAGACGTCCCCTCTCCAAACTAAAGAGTCCCAAATGCTGCACCCTCTCCTCATAAGGAAGGTGCTCCAATCCCTCAATCATCCTCATTACCCTTCTCTGCACAGAGACAACAGCCAACACTGGTGACAAGGTCTGTGAGTGGCACTGTACTTGCTGACCACTCAGAGATACCAAGGAAGAAGGCGACTGTGATCTGCTCTAACATATCCAAGAAGTCTCAGATACCCTCTCTACTGGCTTTGAACATTTCTTGCCCTTGCCTTTTCCAAGAGGAAGGCGGATTCCGCACGGGCGGGGAGCAGCATAAATGATCCTGGTGGAGCCCCAGGGCAGTTCGCATGCTGAGGTGCCAGCGGCCCCAGAGCAGCTGCAGCCCATGGAGGTGGCTCTCCTTTCCCCACACTCACTTTCTCTCCCAACAGAGCTCGGCAGCGATGGGGAGGCATGCCCATGCTGCCCTCCGACCCCAAGGGGTCATTGGGTGGGGCAGGGAAACCGTGAATGGAATGGTGTTTTAACCATTCCAGGGACACTGTATCGCCCATGCGGAATCCGCTCAATGCTCAAGCCTTGGAAGCAGAGGGGGGCCCTGCCGATGTCACCAGAATGGCGGACACAAACTGGGCCTTCGTCTTAGAATTGGAACCATCTGGGGCTAGAACTTACTTGGAGAGTGCTGCTTTTAGGCATGAAGCCCTCATGTAAGCCCAGGAGGGAGCAGGCTTTCCATGATGAGGGAACATGTCCCTCACTGAGACACTGTAAACACTCCCTGTAGGCATCATTCTTTGTCATCTTCGCCCCACACTTGTACATTTTTTTGAACAGTGCTCCATTCTCCATTTCATCAGCTGAAAAAAACTTTTTTTCTCAGAAGCCAACACACACATTCTCCTCACACAGCAGCAAAAAGAGAACTGAGAGGAGGGTTCTCTTCGCCCCCTGGGTCAGATGATGTTTGGGTGGGAAAAATCCCCCCTCCTATCTGGAAGGGAGGGGAGAGAACGCTTGGGAGAGCTTCTAGCAAATTCTTCTTGGATGCCTGTCAATCTCTTCCACGGCTGGCCTGCGCAGATCCATGTGGGTCTGCACAGAAGGCCATGAAGAGGAATTTTAGTGTGAGTGTGTGTGAGTGTGTGTGAGTGTGTGTGTGAGTGTGTGAGTTTGTGTGTGTTAGAGCGAGAGAGAGAGTGAGAGAGTGAGAGAGCGAGAGAGAGAGAGAGAGAACATTTCATTGTCCCTTGATGTCTTCAGTTCAAGAACAGCGTAATTTTGGCCGTTACCTCCAACACTAGAATTTTTACAAAAGTCATGTGTTAAGGCCCAAAGATGAAAACAAGACTAGTCTATAACCACAATTAAAGTTAACAATTGCTAGTCTATGACCACAATTAAAGTTAAATTAAAAGAACAAGGCCCAGATGGGCTCCAGCAGCCCAGTCTTCTTCCATCTGATCCTGAGCACAGCAAAGCAGAACACATGGAAGAGGTTCAGGTATTTCACTTCCGCTTTGAGTGTCCTGAAAGGCACTTTGGTTGGTACAGATTGCGAATGTCTGTCCCCCACTGGGAGACAGATGGCCAGGGGCATGCTATACCCGCCTTCATACTACCTCCTCTGGAATTCGAAGCACAAATTTAAGTTGATCGTGCCTATCTATTAAAAAAAATAACCCTCCCACTAACTTCACCAAACTGCATCATGCGCAAATGAAGGCTCACCATGATCTGGCCTTCCTTGTGCCATTTTCCTGCTCAATACCATCATTTTTCAGACTGGGGGAGAAGATGCTAGGTTGGCTGAGCCCCCATAATTGCTATTTGTGATGGTCTGCCAGCGGAGAATGGGCAGTGCAAAGTCCAAGCTGCAAGGACAGATGGTTTCTCTGAGGGAGCTTCTCCTTTCAGAATTCGCCAGAGTTTGCAGGCTTGGTGATGCCACCATCTCAGCATATGATGGCCGCATGATGCTTGCACATCAACACCCACCTGTGCCAAACCCATTTGCGGCCCACTCACTGCCGCAAGCAAAATCTGGTTTCAGCACTGGTTAGGAAACTGTCTCAATCACTTCCTGGTGCATACCGAAAAGGCCTGTTCTGCACCTGATGCCAAGTGTGATGTTCTACTGTTATCTTCTGTGTTTCTCTTGGAGCTGCTGCTCAATATTATTTATTTAGATGTTAATGCTATGCTTTTCGCCCCAATGGGGACCCAATACTTACACTATTCTCCAATTAAGCCTCCCCTTGTGAAGTAGATGAGGCTGAGAGAGAGCAACGGGCCCACGATCACCTCCTAGTCAGTTTCCATGGCAGAGAGGGAATTCTGAAGCTGGTGTCCCAGATCCTATCCCCCTACACCAGGGGTAGGGAACCTGCGGCTCTCCAGATGTTCAGGAACTACAATTCCCATCAGCCCCTACCAGCATGGCCAATTGGCCATGCTGACAGAGGCTGATGGGAATTGTAGTTCCTGAACATCTGGAGAGCCGCAGGTTCCCTACCCCTGCCCTACACCAACACTGGCTCATTTGAAGATTTTGCAACTATTAGAATTTTAGTAGCCTGCTTTTCACCAAAACAGAGGATCCGAAGCTGGGTCGAGGACCCCATGAGTATAATCCAAAAGAGGGACACGATACCCAGGTGCAGGTTTGAATCCCCACCCTGCTGTGGAACCTTGCTAAGTAACTCTCAGGCAGTCACATTTGCAGCCTAACCCACCTCACAGGACTGTTGTAAGAGAAAAACAGGAGTGGAGTATAATGTAAGATGCTTTGGGGCAAGGTACAAATGTAGCAAATGAAACAAAAAAGATAGCTGGGGTGAGAATGGGGTTTTTCCCCCCAAAACTTTTCTGAATGCGCAAAGAATGTTTTGGATTCCTCACTTCCAATTACTAAGAGACTTTTCAAAAAGTCTCCAGAATAGGTTGGCTGGAAAGTATACCACACAGCCACCCACAGCCTTGATAAATCCTGCATCTCTTAGCTTCATGTGGGGAAAAAGACCCCCACATACACATGGAGGATGAATGCTCTCCATATGCTGCACGTGTCGGCTAATGAGGATCCACTCTATTCTCTCCAGTATCAGAGGAGCGTGCCTATTACATTAGGTGTTGTGGAACAATAGGAGGATAACGCTGCTGCAGTCATCTTGTTTGTGAGCTTTCTGGAGGGACCTGGTTGGCCACTGTATGAATAGACTGCTAAACTTGATGGGCCTCAGTTTGATCCAGCATGTGCTTCTGAGTAAATCCTCCTAGGGTTGCGATTCACCCATTCAAAGCTTGCACGGTTGCTTCACCAAGCTTACTCCCAAGTAACGTGCGCCTTGGAGCCAACCATTTTTTCTAACCTAAAACCTCAGTTATTCAGGTTAAATTGCCGTGTTGGCACTTTGCGATAAATAAGTGGGTTTTGGGTTGCAATTTGGGCACTCGGTCTCAAAAAGGTTCGCCATCACTGTGCTAGAATAAGGGCTTGTTTATCTTTAAGATACAATGGACTCCTGTTGGGTTTTGCTGCAGCATACTAACATGTTAACCAGTGGTGAGAGTCAAATAATTTAACAACCGGTTCCGGTGGTGAGGTTCAAATAATTTAACAACTGGTTGTTTACAAGCACCATTTTGACAACCGGTTCTGCCGAAGTGGTGCGAACCTGCTGAATCCCACCACTGATGTTAACCCTCTGGAACTGTTATGCAGACAGAAATAAAGACAGGGCTCTGGTGCATTCTTCAGCTGCCATGCAAGTCCGGCCCTGCAATGGAAGTTATGGGATTGCAAGCCAACACTGGCTCAGCTGCAAATCTTGCCTCTGTGCCTGAGCCTATTTTATTTGGTTTTTTGTTGTCTTAAAATCCTTCTAAAATAGACACAAACAGTCTCTGCACACTGAATGGAGATTATCAGTGTCAAGAAACAGGGTGCCCTCTCCAACCCTTGCCACACACAGCTGCCAGCCTTTCAGAACTCAACCAGGAAAGAAAGCAGCCAGCGTTATGCAGTGGGAAAAGTGCTGTGCAAGGATCTGAGAGACCTAGGTTTGAATCCCCATTCAGACATGCAGGCTCACCAGGTGACCTTGGCTACTGTCAGTATGATCTATCTCTCTGGGTTGTTGTCAGGATGAACGGAGGAGGGAGAATGATGCTGTAAACAGCTTCTGAAGTGTCACTGAATCTGGGGGGAGGGGGATTGTTATCTCTGGCTACTCCGTGTGGCTGAATTCCTATATCATGGGAGAGAAGAGATAGTCTTGAACAGTCATTTACAAGTCATGTTTTGCGCAAGAAGGAGAGAGGGAGAGATCATTTACGAGTCTGGCACAAGCCCAGTTCCTGCACACTGTTTTTTAACCAAGCTAAAATTTGGACCAAACGCAGCCAAACTTCAATGAACAGCTGCTTGTAGAGACCAGAGCTGTTACGCGTTAGTGGCAACAGGAAGGAAGTTGGTATATATTTTCTCTGCTTGCAGCTTAACAGGGAAAGCACCATGTGGACAAAGGAATTTGCATGTGAGGGAGGGGAGAAGGAATGCAGAAGAACATTAATGTCATGTGGGAGGTTGAAACTCCTACCCAAAAAGAGGCAGAGAAGTGTGATGCTGCTGAAATAAAACAGCAAGTTTTACTATAACAACAAGCAGAGATCCTCCTCTCTACAGAGATTCACATCTTAAGTTATCACCAAGAGACCCAACTTATTTACCACACTGTTAAACAAGAACAACTCATCCCACCTATACAATGCACTACATCCTCAGCACCCATTTTTAACTGAGCCACAACACCTGCAGCTTTGATACACAGGTAATGTCAGCACAGCATCCACCTGAGCTACAGCTCGCTGGCATGCAGTTGTTATTCATGCCCAAACAGAATGCTAGTCCCATATGAAACTACCTGGGCCAATTTAAGTTCTTTTCATTTAAAGAGTGCCAAAGAGCTCTGCTGAAGGTTACATTTGTCATGGCAATTCTGCAACATCACAGCACCCCAACAGAAAGTTCTCCCTTCTCCTTATCTACAAGTTCTTACCATGGGAGTTTAGTCATGTAGCAAAACACAGTCCTGGCTTGGTTGGAGAACAGTCATAAAGGCTGCCACTGGTACAGGAGTCTATCTGACTTGGTTACCACCAATTAGAGATGACTTGGAGGTTTTAGATGGGGTGGATCTGAGAGCAAGAACTAGAAGCACTAGAACAACGTCACTCCCTTTAGTTTCCAATTTCATTTGGCCCACTCAACCATCTCCAGTTCAGATCTCTTTGCTGGGTGCCTTTTTTGGCGGCAGCAGCAGCAAAAAAAAAAAAAGGCAACGTGATAGGTGAATGGCAGCATTCAGCGTGATAACTGAAGGGCTATTGTGGGAACTAACTGGGATTGCAGACTGCTCATTCTAGTTTAAAAGGTATGTTCTTGGACAAGTCTGAAGGTTTCTTTGATTGCTCTGAGCTGCTGAACAACACAGTAATCCTGGCAAAGAAGGAAAAGGTACAAGGATACATTTTAGCTCCTTCTCTGTGCAACAGCCTTCAGAAATGGCATCACCAGGCCTCTGAGAGCTCCATCTCCTGCTCAGATGAAAACCATGAATCTGCTGTAGAGCGAATCAAGGTCATTTACTCATACTGGCAGCTGCCTCCAAGGTCTCAAGAAGAAGTCCTTCAGGTCAACTACTACCACTGGCATAGCTAGGGAGTGCAGGGGGGATGGAGCTCCAGGTGCCACTTCCTGGGGGCCAATTGTAGGGCTGCGCCCTCCCTCGCAACTGCGCCCCAGTCCAAATTTCCCATGGGGGGGTCAGGGCACAGGTGAAGCTGAGGTGTGTGCAGGACCCAGGTTGAGGCCAGGGCGCCGTTTTAGGAAGCTATGCCCCTGACCACTCCTTGATCCTTTTTAACTGGAGGAGCTAAGGATTGAACTTGGGACCTTCTGCATGCCAAGCAGATCCTCTGCCTAGCCATAGCCCCTCCCAAACAATCTGAACTGTCAAGCCAGAGGAAGGGCTCGTTCCTCCTATGACAAAGGCTCTGAGATCCATCCCCCCCCATGATGCTGAGATGCCTCAACTTCTGTACAGAAAACTATGTTGCTTAATTACAAGCAAAGATTTACCTTTTCTTCAAGATGACAGTTGCCACTTAATAAATGAATGCAACATGGCCGACTTAATTAATAATGAATGCAACATAGCTGACTGTACAGAGGGTTTTATGTTTCCTTGGATATGGGAAAATTAGGAATCCTAGTTCCTCTAAAGTTAATACTAGACAAGTCATCCTCCCAGATCCCTTTTGTTGGCTCAATGGTGGATAAACCTCATCTGCATGAACTCACTTTGCCAAAAGAACCTTGCCCCAGGACTTTAAGAAGCTCAAACTGTGATGGGTCAGCTTTCTCGGATCCCTCCTTCACGAGGTATGTGATGGTAATTTCTTGGACGGAGCCTTCATTCTGGAAGTTAAGAAAACCACAGGGTTAGCAGATCTTCAGAATAAACAGAAGGGTGGATTGGTTCTTTAGTCCACTGTATGGTTCTGAGTTCTTGGAAAGCAGGTTCATACTCTTGCTGGCTTGAATCACTCCTGAGATCTCAGTACCATGACCAAGCTCACAGAAGTTATCAGGCATAATTAGAGCATTGCTTGTAATATATGCTAGTCAGGTGAGCAAACAGATGGGAGGTTATCAGATTGCCTGCACCTTCCTAGAAATGCATACAGTAATCATATGCAAAACAGCTATGAAAAAGCCAAAGTTCTCAAGCCTCTGCATCTCCAAGTCATACTTTTTCCTGACCTGAAATGATGGGGGATGCTATCTGGCCCATTGGGAAAACTCACAGGGTTCCCATAATACTTTTTCCCCCAATGGACCATCTGTTATCCCCCAACTGTTTCAGGACACGTCTTTTCTCCATGTGCATCAAGGTCAAAATGTAAATGTACTGGGGAAAACCTGAGAGTTACATTTGACCTTTAGACAGAGAGGGACCTCAAGAGAGCCTACCTGTGTACTCTGTAACATGTGAATTCTTCAGAGACTAGAGCCCTGGGGTCAGGGCAACACAGAAATACCAAGTTAAATACTGCCAGAAGAAAACATTTGCTTGGCAGAATCAGTCAAAGAAAAGAAAATGAAAATAAAAAAGACAAGAGAAAAGAGATGAGAAAAGACAAAAGAGAAAGGAAAAGAAGAAAAGAGGAAAAAAGACGAGAAGAGACAAAGGAGAAAAAGAAAAAAGAAAAACGAGAACAGAAGATAAAAGAAAAGAAGAAAGAGGAAAGAGAGGAAAGAAGAGGAAAGAAGAAGGGAACGGATCTCCAGTTGATGATGCTCCCAACTTTAATTTCACACAAAGCTATAAAAAGTGACAAGTCACACTGAACCAAATCAGGAGAGGCCTCGGAAAGGCTGTCAAAAAGAAGCAGCATCTTTTTTTACCAAGCAGACTAGCCGCAGCCTGGAATGGAAAGGGTTTGCCCTGTGCTATGAAAGCTCATCAGTTCATACATGCATGTACACCCCTTGATTTCTGTTCATCTCCATGACTAACTGCTGAATTGTGTTAAGAGAAAAAATTAGCAAGGAGGGTGTACCTAGCTTGCACCACTTTCCTGAAAAGGTGTTTTAATACTGTTTTTCCAAAGTGATTAAAGCAGGCGGACCCCCATCTCAAAGCTTAAATCAGCAAAACTGCCAATAAAAAAGTTAATACATCAGCCAAATCTGTAAGATTTTCATGCTCAAAGCCCAGTTTTTCCAGGGTTGTCTATTTACTACTGTGGTTGTAGAGCCAGCAGATTTGTTGTGCCATACTTCACACTGGAATTTAAGACTATCCTGAAATCCATGTACACAGAAAGCTAGCAGAATAATTCTAGTTTAGCTTTCTACCTGACATGCTAGCTCAGTGGTTTCCAATCTTTTTTTCAAGGAAGGCAGCTTCTGAGTAATGGAAAAATACCATTAGGTATTTCCTCCAGGATGTTGCCAAGTTTTGTTAGGATCTACTAAAAACAAGGACTAGGAGAAGCATCATCATCATCACAGGAAAAAAATCCCATGAAATACAACATTAAAAGAAGCCTAGAACCTTTCTGCAGTCTTTTCTTGGGTCTTCAAGGATATCCACTATTTGCTCTGCAGCAGCCAGCTCAAAAGCTACCTGCCCAAGGCCCTTGTGCTATATGCTGCCTTAAGATGCTTGTGAGTCCTCCAGAATTCTCCATTAGGCTGAATGTTTAGAAAAAAAGAAAGTGTCTCGAGCCACAAACTTAAATTCTTGCCCAGCAAGTATTCTATGAGCAAGCACGCAGATTTGAAGTGGCATCAGGTATTCTGGATTTTAAGCATTTGAGAAAATTGTATGCTTTCATATTAGAAAGAGTCCCGGACAAATATGAGAATTAGCATTCGTTTTACACATTGCCTTTGTCAAAATCCTTATTTTTTGCATTACTGAACATGGTACTGATACTTGAGCACTATTGTTTATTGAACGACTATCAAACAGATGGAGGAGAAGGGTTAGGTAGGCACTAGGACCCAGTTGAAGTATTCTACAACAAAGAAGGTCTGGAATGTTGAATTCTGTGGCAGAGGAACATACAATTTACTAGCATCTTTTTATGAGACAGGGCATATCGGCAACCTTTTCACACAATGGAACAGTTTTCCAGGGAATTTCTTTGGCTAGAGAAACTCTGCCTCTGTTAAGCTGCACTGTCTTTAAAAAGATGTTTAAATTCTGTGGTGGTTCTGCCCCGAGACAAATAATCAACACACACAATCCTTCAAGTTTCAGAATCTGGCCAAGCTCCAGTTTATGCCAAATCGAGCTCTCCCTCCCAACCCCAGGACCCAGGCCAGCAGGAAGCTTTTATTCACCTTTGGGGCCCTACGAAGATGATGTACTCCTCCAACACCATAAACCCTCCCCACCCCCCCAACAGAAGCAGTATGTTTTGCTCTCTACTTTTCAGTGGTTTTTTGGCTGGTGGCAACTACTAGGAATGTTCACACCTCCGAAAATTACCCACCACTGCCATGGTAAACACCCTTGTTTGTTGCACGACAACGCTGATGCAGCTGGCACACCAACCACACACAGGCCTGCTGGCCCATCTGCTCAGCTTGGCTAACAGTGCTGCCGAAAACAGGAATCTGCCTCTTCGCAGCCTCCCCCTTGCTGCAAGGAAAGATTGAGGAGATGCCAAGGTTTGGAACCAGCATGGCTCAAAGGGCATTACTTTGTTAAAACTGGAGACTAAACAAAGAACTCAGAACAACTCATCTCAAGAGTGGCAGGCACAGGCGGCAATGCTGTCTTTCTCGGGCTCTAGTCCTTCAATCTAAGGCATGTCAAAAATTTGCCAACAATTTCACTTGTGGGAGTAAAAATGGCTTTTGAGAGCTGTATCCTAGGAAGCAGCTGTGCACTAAGTCAGACCACTGGCCAACGTCACCAAGCAGAGCTCCTTCTCAAACTTTCCTACCAGAAATCCTTTTTGCTGGAAAGGTCAGGGGTTGAATGCAGGGTCTTCCCTACCAGCCTTAGCAGCTCATCTCTTTGGACTTTTCATGAAGTGTCCAATCCATTTGGAAATGGAGAATGAACAGAGGGCCCGAGGATTTGAAAGCTGGCATCCACTTCGACCAAAAGTCCAACATAAATAAGACTACTTAGTGCAGCTGAAAATATCCCTCTCTCCTCCACTGCATTCTCTTGTCTAGTCTGACCAGCAAGGGCTCTCAAGGGTCTCAAGTAAAAGTCCTTCACATTACCTAATGGATCCATTTAGAAGAAGGCTTGGTTTTCATAGCCCACTTTTCTCAAACATAAGGAGTCTCAAAGCAGCTTGCAAACTCCTTCCCTTCCTCTTCCCACAACAGACAGAGAGAGAGTTCAGAAGAACTGTGACTCATGTAGAGGAGAGCTGGAAACAAATCAAGTTCTTCAGATTAGAGTCCACTGTTCTTAACCACTACACCAGTCTGGCTCTCTTTTAGCAGGTGATTGCAAGGACTGAACCTAGAATCTTCTGCATGCAAAGCAGATGCTGTCCTGTTGGACCACAGTCCTTTTCTAAATACATGACAGAGCATTTCTTAGAGATTGGCAGTGTAGCTGAAAGATAATTTCTTTCGCAGAAGCCCTCAAAGCACTGCCAGCTGCATTAAAAGAGGCAAGGTAAAGGTGAAGTACTGACCGGATCGGTGCTGTTGATAGTGTTCGAGGAAAGGGAAGGCAGGCTGTAAGGTTCTGAGCGCCGCTTGCTGTGCAGCCACAGTGCCAGAAAGGCAAACAGGCGAGGAAGCCGGGGTTCCTTAACCATGGCCATCATCCCATCGCCACCAGAGTGGCACATTGCCAGACACCAGAGCCCTGCGAAGTCCCCTATGGGAACATGGCCTGATAGGGGTGCTGTGTCAATTGAAGCACCTTCTGCTTCACAAAATATACAGGTGGTGTGAAGGCTCAGCTAACGGAAGTGTGGAGGCAGCTGAGCCTTCAAAGCAAAACAGGTTAAAAAACAGAGCTTCCTGCTCTGTCGAGAACCAAAACCCTTGTGGTTTATTCCTCTCTTTTTTATAATACTGTATTAATTTTCTACAATACAGCTCAAAAAACAGAAAAGAAAATAGTTTTAAAATTCGTTACCTTCTAACCTTTAATTTCAAAACGGCAGTAAGTATTTAATAAGCAGTTACTTATGTCTGAATCAACAACAAATTAATATTTTTACTATTCTTCTTCTATAATCAATTCAGCCTCAAATAAAAAATACGATTCCCATTTCTCATCAAACTCTTGTTTTGACCATCTGTTTAACAAGATTTGTTAATTTGCCCATTGTAGCATATTCTCTATCTTCCCAAAGTTCTGTGTTAAGATCTCTTTCAGTTTTCCAACAGGCTGGAACTATTATTACTTTGCAGCTGTTATTAAGTGCCAATTAAGCTTCTTTGGAAGATTTTCAGGAAAAATGCCTAATGTAACAGTTTTAGCAGTAAAAAGAAATTTTTGTAAAAGTATTTTTTTGCATTTTTATACGTACTTCCGTCTAATACTTCTTGATTTTTTTACACGTCCACCACATGTGAAAGAAAGACCCAACCTCTTCTTGACATCTCCAACAAAGACCATCACTATGTTTACCCATCTTCATAATAACTTTGGGAATTATATACCATCTATAAAACTATTTACACCAATTCTCTTTTAACATGGCTTAGTCATCTCCGTATTAGTTTGCCCAGCTTCATGATTTTCTGTTCAGAGCACTCCCCTCTTGTTTTCTGGCAGGGGGCTAGTTTACTTGAATTTTGTATCACTTCTGTAAAAGGCCCTAGCAGAGCTGATGTGGTGCAGTAAACAGAAAACCAGGAAACCTGAGCTGTGTCACAGAACTCAGTGAGTTTCAACTAATCATGATGTGAGCCGTTTGATGCCATGATCCAATCTGGGTTTCTGGTCCCCACCTGGCCTGAAACATTCCAAATTTCCTTGGGCCTGTCACTCTCTCTCAGTCTAACGTACCTCAGAGTTAAAAATGGATGAAAAGAACCTCCTGCAAGATACCTTCTCCTGTAGGGTCCAGACCCTCTCCCCCAGCCATGTTCTGTGCCCCTATCCGCAGAACTGAGGCAGGTGGCAAAAAGAAACAGGGCTGTTTCAGAGGTGACATCTTGACTTTAAAACATCTCATCCTTGCAGTTCTCTGGGTGCCTATTATACTGTCTTTTAGGTGGTAGGCCGAAGAAAGGCAGCCAATGGACACAGGTGTTTTCCAAACTAGACGAAAAGTACATTCTCAATCCTGAAATCTTAGAATTAAGACTGGAGGGTGTTGAGGCTAGGTTGCCCCAGCTTTCCAAAGTTTCCAGGTAAGAATGCTTGGCAGCGTGCACTAGAATTCCTACAGTTTAGAGAACTGCCTAACCTATTATTAAGATCACCTTCCCAAAGTCTTAATTCACTGTCTCCCCCCACCCCACCCCACCCCACCCAAACCCCACTTCCAACCACAATAAAGCCATCATTTTTAACTTTCCTTATCTCCCAAATAGACAGCACTTAACCCAGTGGTGGCGAACCTATGGTACGGGTGCCAGAGGTGGCACTCAGAGCCCTCTCTGTGGGCACGCGTGCACAGAGTTCGTCATGTGATAATAGTGCAATTATTTCAGGGAGATTATTCGCACTAAACCTAAGACCTAGTTTTGGGGAAGCAGTGTAGGTAACCCTGTTAAGCACACACACACACACACAAGCCTTTATTGGCATATAAAACAGGACAAAATTTTAAAACAAAACAAGGTTAAGAAATACAGTTAAAATTACTAATTTACAGTATAAAATTTGCCACAGTTTCACAAAAGAGTACATCAGAGCTGTTCAGGAGATTGGGTATCTTATAACACTCATGCCACTGAGAACATTGCAAGAAAATGGAATTCATGAACCCTGTTAAGCGCTGTTAAACCCTACTGATATCTATGGAAAGAACTAAAGTGTGATCCTTTACCTGGGAGTAAGCTCGGTTGCTGACAATGGGGCTTGCTTCTGAGTAAACCCTCCTAGGGTCGTGATTCACCCGTTTGAAGCTTTGCACAGTTGCTTCAAAGCAAAGCCACCGACTACCACCAAGCTTACTCCCGACTAACGCGCACCTTAGAGCCAACCGCTTTTTCTATACTAAAACCTCAGTATTCAGGTTAAATTGCCGCGTTGGCACTTTGCGATAAATAAGTGGGTTTTGGGTTTGCAGTTTGGGCACTCGGTCTCGAAAAGGTTCGCCATCACTGACTTAACCTTTCTAGTTTGGGGGAGGAATCATCAGCAATCCCCCCTTTCTTTAGCTTTTCCTCAAGAGGCACTGTTCCCTTGGGAATTGCGAGTCAAAAACGTCCATACTTTTAAAAAGTTAGTCTTTAAGGTGCCACTGGACTATGGTTTTATTTTGTGACAGACTAATATGATTCTGCTTTTGTAATCATTCTGCAAGAAGGATCTCCAACAAGTAGCTCATGAGCCATCAGAAGTTCACCAGCTGCTGGACAGTAGCTCATGCATTCCCTAGATTAGAAGACCCAGGAAAAGATCTGCTCTAGGCTCTGTTCTGGTTCAAAAAGTCTTCTTTTGTCCTATTTTTCCTCTGTGCTGCTTAACTGGTAGCTTCATTTCAGGTGCTCTTGCAAGCCCACATTCTTTTTCTAAGACAGAACAAAACTTGGCAATCTGGCTAGAAGGGTATCTCGGGATTTAAACACACAGCCACCACTTAGAATCAACTCTCATTAAAGCAAAGGTTGAGGTCTTCCTGTTCTGTGCCTTTTTATCATCTTAAAAGAGATATCAAGAGCAACAACCTGCTAATTTCCTCCTTGAACTGTGGAGCCCAGAACTGCACAAAGAAACAACCAACACAGCAAAACAAAAATACCAACCACAGAAAACCACAACCAGTACTTCAACGTGCTTAGTAAGTAGGGTATTCTGGAACACTGAAAGCCTTCACAGCTGGTACTCAAAAGGGATTTCGAAAGCCAATCAGGGACCTTCAACGACTGGTGGCAGATCACACTCTGGCTCACTTTATTTTTTGACAAAGTGACTCTTGAAATGCCAGTGAGCATCACCTCATGTTTACTTTTAGAAGATGATCAATCTCATCCACTGTTGGAAGAACTATGCCAGCTCAGAACGTACTGGCCTGCACATCCATAAAGCAACCAGGCTGCATAACCAGGCTGCATAACCAGGCTGCACAACCAGGCTGCTAAACATCCAACACCTTCTTCCAACCTTCTGTCCTAATATACTTTCCCCCAATTCTATGCCTGGATTCAAAAGGTGTTCGCAACAGAAGGATAGAAGGACATAACACAAGAATGAGACGCTGCTGTCATGATTAGGGGCAGATGGGGGACAGGTGAACCAACAGAGAATTGTTCCCACATAAGTGTCCTGTAATGTTGAGATTCTTACCTTATCTGAAGAGCTCACATCTCTCTCGATCCAAGTGGGATCCTGTTTTGCCTGCAAAAACAAAACAAAAAAAATCGTCAGAGCAATTTACCTGTGATGCCTAAGCATTTTCTTCCAGCACCTATCCAAAGCAAACACAGTGTTTAGGTCCAGTGAGACCACTATCAAAATTCATCACACAACTTTCATTAGCCAAAGCCCCTTTATTAGATGCATGAATAGCCACACGTGAGTACAAACGGGACAGAACAAATTAGGTCTCGGGAGATCTGAGTTTAAATGTGCACAACTGTGATGCTCGCTGATAGCGAATTACTGGTCCAAAGAATCTCAGACAACCTCTTTCCTCGTTTTGTGAGGATAACACGGAGCAAGGGAAAACCACGCATGGCCCCCTGAGCTCCTTGAGGAAGGACACTAACGTGAATATCATGGGTGGGGTTGAAAGAAAAGATCACTGCTGCTTGTTACGGCAAGGGTGGAGAATCAGGATGTGTGGCATTTGCTTAAACTGGGTTCACAGCCCCATTAGCTCCATGTGGATGACTGGCCACTGTGTCTTACCTTAGCCTCCCTCACAGAGTTACACAGAGCAAACTCCTTGGTGGAAAGGAGGGGGAATAAACATTTGCAGCCCTCCCCCACAGTGCTGCTGCAGAGCATAATGCAAATTCTAGGGGTCTTCAGCATCTGATGTTTGGCAAAGAATCCCTTAGGTTAGAATTATCCTCCCCCTGCAAGATGTTCTAATCACAATATAGCAGAAAGAGATCTGTCTGGAAAGGGCATTCTGACCTGTGTTCCGTCAGGCCTATGATCGAGGACAGCGACGGCATTTATCCATTTCTCCCTCTCCCCCTTTTTTCCTTCTCTCTTTCCTCCCATCTTTACTGGATTTTATATTTTACATTATTTAGGGTGCCATGATTGAACACTGTGGTTGTATTTTATTGTGCAATATTTTAAATTATTGTATTGAGGAATAATTATGTAAACTGCTCCGAGCCCCGGGGGGGGGGGGGGAGCAGCCTAATAATCCAAAGGGTGGGGCGGGAGGGGAGTAGAGAAGTCTAATAATCCAAAGGGTAGGGTGGGGGTAGAGCAGCCTATTAATCCAAAAGGTGGGAGGGAACAGCCTAATCATCCAATAAATACATCAGTACTTACAGAGATCACTTCAGTTTCCCTGGTAACGCCTTCCCCACATTATTTCATCTTTTTCTCCCTCCTGGAAGCCCCCCGTCCCCCATGTCCTTGCCCCTTTGAGCTGCCTCCTGCTCTCTTTCCCACTCACCAAATGACCTCTTTTTTATTTGCCCCCTCTTCATTTTCAGCTTTGACTTTCATTTCTACCCCCCTTTTCTCCCCAGTGGGGACTCAAAGGGGCCTGCATCATTTCCTTCTGTCTGCCGTCTTATCCTCACAACAACTCTGTGAGGTAGATCATGAAAAGTCTGACTAAATTGCAAAGTTCATGCAGTAGCAAACTTGTCTTGCTTAGATTAATTTCGCCATGCCCACTTCTGGAACCGACCCAGTTGTACAAGCTGTGCTGGAAGTTGCCCCTGGGCCAAGAAGACTGAAGAGGTACCAAATCATTTAGCAGCTACTGCAAGTGCCGAGTGATTGGACCAGTCACACATTATCAGCCTAACCTACCTCCCAAGGTTGTTGTGAAGATAAAATGGAGGAGACAAGAATGATGGAAGCCTCCTCGGGGGGCCCTTTGGGGAGGAAAGCAGTATATGAATTAACTAAATAGATAATATTCATCTTTAAAGGTACAGCCACTGCTTATATTTTTTGGGATTGTTACCCCTCCCTCTCGATTCTTTTGTTTTATTTTAGATTTCAGAATTTTCTGCAGATCTGGGGCTCCTTCTCAGAAAGATCTGTTCATGGCTCCATTCTCTGCATATAAGTACCAACAGATGAAGGGGTCATGAGAAATATATTGATGATGCTATTCCTTTCCTTGCCAAATACTTCTTGGAAGCCTAAGCCCTGAAAACAGAAAGGATTATAATACAAGAGATAATTTAAATGTGCTTAGTTTCATCTGGCTGCAGGTTTCAAAAAATCAAGGAATTATATCTAGCTAGATACGGCACTGTAGTCTATCTTTTTAACACCTACTCCTAATGTTTTGTTTTTTGCTAAGGGCACACGATATCGTCACTGCAACTTTCCTATTCCCTTTGTTTAGTCAAACTCTGCTTTTCTCACTCCATTTTATCCAAACAACCCAATGAGATAGGTTAGATGGAGATTGTGGCTGGCCCAAAATTACCCAGCAAGCTTCCATGACAGAGTAGGGATTAGAATCCAGGTCTTTCCCTAATTCTTTATCCACTAGTCCCCTTGCCTCCACTGCTATCTCATTTCCATTTCGTTTCAGAGACCCGGTCGTGCCTCAAATGCATTTACTTATTTAAAATATTTCCATGTCTCCACTCCACTAAGTTGGTGATATTCAGTAGCTCTTTGACATGCCATCAGTGGCTTAAGTTCCATTCCCCACTGTCCCATGTTCCAGGAAACTGGGCCAAGCCATCGTCCAGTAGGGCTTGTGGCTGCCAGATGGTTCAGACCTGGAAACAGCCACTGCCAGAAGGACTGAAGGAGGGGCAAGCTGACAGTTCCCCTGAAGTGTAGACCTCATGCCAGGGATGGAAGTAAAGAGCCAATCCTCTCCAACAGCCCTCCCCCCCTGTGTGCTGCTTTGATCACAGCTATAATTATGTATATTATATTAATAGTTATATTATTATGTGTATGTTTGGTGTGGTGGTGCACACGGCATGCCATAGTCATGTGGCTGTTTTGGTTTATTGCAATTGTGGCTCTGAGCTGCATAGCGAGTACCATGGCATTAAACCAGGTCTGAGATAGAGCACCATGCCAGCAGAACACTGGCCCAGACATACAGAGGACGACAATGAAAACTCAGAAACTCATATGAATTTAAGCTGCTATATACAATGGCTGGTCTACTCCCTCCCTCCATTCAGAGAGAACTGGCAAGAAAAGCTAAATTATGAGTGATTTACGTCCAGTGTTCTCTTGTGCCACAGAGACAGCCATTGATTCTGGCAACTTCTCCTCCAAGCAAAAAAGACAGATAAGCCATTACTGGCCGGCTTCCTACAAAGTCAGCTTTGCCTCCAGACCAAACCTATCTTAAGCCTCTGGAGCACATCTTTTGAAAAGCCTTTGCAGAGTTATATAAATTAACGACTTGTACGATTAGAGGACTATGTATAAGGACTATATACGAATAAACTACTGAGACTGTATAATGATTCCTTAAGCCTTAAAAACTATCACTGGAAGTTAGGATGCTGTGAAGATCGAATGATATAGACGTACGCAAGCTTCACAATAATTATTATGTTTGATTTTAATTTCATGTTACAAACAAAATTTTAAAAAAAGAAACCAAGCCCATTAAACAGATGGAGGGGAATTAAAATAATGATATGCACCAATGTTTTCTCCCCTGCTTGCAACCAACCAAATGGAAATATTTGACAGTGAAGATCAGTCTGGGAAGAACATTGCTAGTTGCCCAAGAGCACTTGTGGGCCAACACTAACTGGTATATATATCACTTCCAGCACCGAGTTGGAAATTCAGGTGCAGAGTTTCCTAAAACCCATCAGAATCCTGCCACAAAATCCTGCTATTGGTAAAGCATAGAATCATGCAGCCAAGACTAGGGGCAGCAACCTGCACACTGTCCAGCCAATGGGAGGAGATTTCTGATTTTGCCACCTGTCAAGAAGTCGTGTCTATTTTGCTTTAAAACTTGAAGCCATTTTTTAACGTGGGCCTCTATGATACCTCAGAGGTTAATTTAGCCTCTGCAGCAGTGGCATAGTGGCTAAGAGCAGGTGCACTCCTATCTGGAGGAACTGGGTTTCATTCCCAGCTCTGCCACTTGAGTTGTGGAGACTTATCTAGGAAATTCAGATTAGCCTGTGCACTCCCACACATGCCAGCTGGATGACCTTGGGCTAGCCCAGGGGTAGGGAACCTGCGGCTCTCCAGATGTTCAGGAACTACAATTCCCATCAGCCTCTGTCAGCATGGCCAATTGGCCATGCTGACAGAGGCTGATGGGAATTGTAGTTCCTGAACATCTGGAGAGCCGCAGGTTCCCTACCCCTGGGCTAGCCACAGCTTCTCGGAGCTCTCAGCCCCACCTACCTCACAGGGTGTTTGTTGTGAGGGGGGAAGGGCAAGGAGATTGCAAGCCCCTTTGAGCCTCCTATAGGAGAGAAAGGGGGGATATAAATCCAAACTCTTCTTCTTCTTCTTTACAGCTGTCTATGCTTAGCACTTGCAGCTGGTATTTGTAAAAAGGGAATGGCCTTCACAGCTTTTGGGCTGGTATGACCTTGACAACAATAAATTCTCCTAATTAGCTATGATTCCTAACTGATGGAGTCATCTCTTGGTTTGAGAACAAAGAGATAATTGAGTTCTGGTGCAGTCCGGTTGATTTGGACCATGATTGGCTTTTGAGTAATCACTAGATGCGGGAGCCATCTCTTTATAATTGTAGCTGATGTTAACCATTCATTATTCATTCTGATCGTGATTCTGATCCTTTTCTGAAACACTGAACTTTTTGCTTGACTTCACTTTAATGGATCTTTCAAGAACTCTGCTTGCTCTGTGGAACTAAGGCTATGCTAATACGCTACCTGGATGATAAGAACTGGACAATCATTGGTATATTGTGTTATTTTTATTAATAGGTTGCACCTTATGCTACTGTTTTATTGCTTTTTATGGCCCTTCATTGCTTTTTTCCTCTTTCTTTTTAAAAAATAAACCTTCAATTAATTTTTTTAAGCGGTACGTGTGTCGGTTTAAAAAAAAAAAGAACTCACACAGGAGCCAGGCAGGGAGCCTAGATCCTTGACACCAGCCAAACCAACCAATATTACTGCAGAAAGGACTAAGTTGGAGAGCAGAAGGTAACGGCCCCAGGAAAATGCATTGGCACATTGGTAATTGTTAGAGATTGACAGCATTTCTCAGAGGCAGAAAACCTATTCTCAAAGAAGGTTCAAACTGGAACTGTCTGCTCATATTACTTACACGTCCCAACACCTCCCCCCCTTTATCTCTCAAGTGGTTTTGGAAACAGGAAGTTCATTTGTATTTGAAATGGAGAAACTGCCTTCTTTTCAGTTCTGCTTGAACTGCAAAGGAAAGGTGGGGGGGGGGGGGCGGCGGGTTTGGCATGTTGTGGGCAGCAGAGTAAGAAGTGATTCTTAGAGTGACTGGAAATGCCAAGTTAGGGGAACTACTGAAGAGGGGGCAACTTTTTATTGGAGGAAATGAAGTTTACACCGATGCACCTTCTCGTAGGAAGACCAGACACATGCACACTTTAAACAGGAGACTGGCACTTTAACAACTGACACAATTGTTATTCCAGCATAAACCTTTGTGGACTGGAGCCCACTTCATCAGCTCTCTGCTCCCGAAATTTCATGGCCTTCTGTTCCACTACATGCACTGGACAAGCAGGTTCTTGTTCACAAATGCTTACGCTGGAATAAACCCTTCTTAGTCTTTCAAGTGTCCTTCAACATCATGGCCTAGCTCGAGGTGGGTGGAGTAACTGCTTATCATCCAAGAGACTCACTTCTACCTCCTTGCCCTTTAAAGTCTTTCTCAAGCTGCCAGCGCACACAGGAAAACCCACAAAGCCTCACCGCTCTAAATATTTCTCAAGCAAATCTTGATTGTAGCCTTTGCCAGCATGCACAGGAAGTGAGCAGGAAAAAGAGGTCACCAAGGAGCGGTCACCCTCCTGCTGCCCTGAAAAACTAGCTCCAAGGCAGGAAAAAAACAACAGAGCAATCCAGTAAGGGGGGGGGGGGGCCTTTGCCAGCCCAGAAGAACACCAGCCAAGGGAAGGTTTTGGGGGGTGGGGGAGTTAAAATTTAAAGCCCAATCATCGCCATCCTTGCAAATGGGCGTGATTTTTTTTTTTAGAATTAAAAAAAATTCTCCATGCCCTTCCATGTGCCATGGGCCCCTTCTGCACATGCAAAATAATGCATTTTCAAAACTGTTTGCAAGTGGATTTTGCTATTTTGCTATTCTGCACAGCTTCAAAGAGCACTGAAAGCAGTTTGAAAGTGCATTATTCTGCATGTGCGGAATGAGCCATGGAAAAGCTGAAAAAAGCCAAAACGTTTTTTGGTTTTTAGGCTTCATTCAGATAGCCACCCCCCCCCCCCCCCAGCCCCCGATATCAGTATAGCACAACATAAAGGGCATATACATCCAGACAGCTGTCAAAAGAAGCTGGGCAACTTGGCTGCCCCTTGCTTGGGCCAAAAGAACTTTCAACAGGAGCCCTCTCCACACAGATGCATCAGCTCCTCTGCCCTCTGGCTGCAGCAGTGCTCTTAGCTGCCTCAATACTACTGTTATTCCCAGTCCCCACAAACATGATGACTGTATTTCTGCTCTCATGACTAGACTGATAAACACGAAGCAGACCCTCAGATTAGAAACACTGGCACATAGTTCACCTCTCCTCATAACTCTGGGAAGTTATGTGGCCCCATCTCAGCCACTGGATAGTTTGGAAGCAGTCCCAATTCCAGAATGCCCCCTATCCCATCAACCAAGAGGTCCTTACCTGACACCCCCCTCTAGTGAATGCCAGAGGGGCAACCATGTTACAAATCTTGCCAAAGTCAAGCCAAGCTAACCAAACTGTTAAACTTGCCTTGGTGCGGAAGAGAAGCCTCATCATCTCCACAGCTTTGAGGGAGTTTGTTCTCCTACGGCCCATCAATTACCCTCCCTTGAGCATGGACATCACAAAAGTGAGAGGCCCAAGTAGTAACCGTCTGGGCCTATTTTGGAAATTTCAGCAAAAGGAAATGGTGATTTCACCACAGACAAGCCACAACAATGATGACAGCACACAGCCAGCAAGTGAAATCAGATACGTAGTAATAGGACGCATGAACTCTTGCAAAGAAAATTCAAATTCAAATACAAATACAAAACCTTTAATGGCATATAAAGAGTGGTAAGCAAAGAAAATTCTAACAAAGGTTGTTCTATTTTGAACAATGCTAGCAAAAATCTATGGCTGAATTTGCAAATAATTCATTTAGGCTTGAGCAGGACTACTTATGGCTACATGGTGTTGTGATACCCCAACCCCAAATGTATATCCTGAAGATGACCTTACAATGTAGCTATATTGTTCAGCAGTCATTCCAATGGCAATTGGCTAAGATCGCTCAACAGAACTTCCATGTACAGAGAGAGCAAGCAACATTCTAAAGTGGAAAATGCCCAGGTTGACTTTTCTGTGCAATGTATTCCATTTCATAAAATTAACAATCAAGTACAGATGCCATTGCTAAATTCTGAAATAGTAAGACAAACAGTTTCAAAGCAGCAGTTACCACCTTGATTCTAGAGATGCCTCCTTTAGAACTTGGTGACCATTGTAACATATTGACAGAGGAGCAGGTGGGAGCAGGTGGGGCTTGTTTCAGCTACTTGCTTCAAAACACATTTCAAACCTTTGAAGCCCTGAACAGTCTGCAGTCAGGATGCTTAAGGGAATGCTAATTCCCATATCAACTGGCTCACTAGTCAAGATCTCTTGAGTAGGCTTCCTCTGTGTGCCTCCACCTTCTGAAGGAGGATGTGCAATTGATGGGACAGGACAGGGCTTTTTCTATGGTGTCACTTCACCTCTGGAATTTCCTCCCCACAGCTATTCACCTGGAGCCCAGCACATTATTTTAGACATTGAAAGCTTCCATTTACTTCTTGCAGCTTTTGTTGAGTGGGGAACAGTGGATGGGAAACAGGTTTGACTATATACACGCCTTTCCTTGTAGCCTTCCCACAGTTATCCACACATGACTAAAGTGGCATATCAGACAGGTGTACTGAAGGAATGTCACTCTATTCAGTGAAATACAGCTGATTTTCAGTTCTGATCTCGACAGAAGTCAGTTTCAGGTAGCTGGCTCAAAGTTGACTCAGCCTTCCATCCTTCCACGGTTTGCTGGTGTAAAATGTAGACAACTGGGGGATGCAATGGCAAGCTATCCCATAAACAAAGTCTGCCTAGTAAACATCCGTGATATGACCCCATGGGTCACTAATGATCCAGTACTTGCACAGGGAACTACCTTTATCTAGAGCAGGGGTCTGCAACCTGTGGCTCTCCAGATGTTCATGGACTACAATTCCCATCAGCCCCTGCTGGCAGGGTCTGAAGGGAATTGTAGTCCATGAACATCTGGAGAGCCACAGGTTGCAGACCCCTGATCTAGAGAGACACAAAATTGCCCTTTTAAAGAGTTTGTGTGGATTGAGTGTTTTCATCCAGCCCATTCTCTTTCCCAGTTGCTTCATTTCTCTCCAATGCAATTTATTTGCAAACATGTGCATAAATTTTACTACCTGAATTTGGGCTTTTTTAAGGCTATGAGAGACTAGCACTATTTTATGCTAAGCACCAAAAAAAAATCCCATAGAAAGAAACTCAAGCTTCCAAATTAAGTCCAGCATTCACAAAACCCAGTAACATTCTTTATTACCACTTTAGTGTTTCACAGCCAATGACTTGTACGCTACAGATTTATTCTGCTGGCATTGGTGCTTCAAATAGAAGAAACATCATGCACAAAGGTAAGACTCATTTTCATCAAGAAAAGTGCCTTCACTGACAGATCTGAGGGATCCAATCTAGCTCACTTTTTCCTGAACGCCTTGCACCAAATTTTGGTCAGTCCAGTAAGATTCATAGCGGGCAAAGGGGATTTACGCTGACTGCATTCCAGAACAGCAAGTGAAGCCTCAACCTTGATTCATGGGAAGAACTACACTTGACTCCTTTGGCACCAAGTCAAGCTTCTCTCTCTACACACAGCGCAAGTTCCCAGGTGAACAAAGCAGTTATTTGTGTCTCAGTATCTCATTACCAGGAAGATGGAAGTGAACGCAGGAAGGAAACCTTTTTCCGGAAGGTGCGAAGTCTGAGAGGCTGCAAATAGCCTGTTGCTAAAGATGATACCGGCAAGCAGAAGCCCCATAATCATGAGGCTTTAAAGTGAAGATGGAATGGGGAAGGGTATCATGTAAGTTGGAGCAAGGGCAGGATAAAAATGTACTAGACCTAACCATGTGCATAGCTGTCCTGAAGGGCCATGCAAGTCCATGACCAAATATGAAGGAGTAGTTCTATCAAGTGTATTAAACAGTCCTAGTCTCAATTATAAGTTTCATAGCAAATACTAAGGAACTCATCATTTTTTACCGGATACTTTGCCACCCACTGCACTAGCAGAGGAAATAAAGCAAACTGGAACCAACAACAAAACTAAGATATTCTTAGATCTCCCCCATACAAAACATTCAGCGTTTGCAGAGAAGGGCTTGATGAAGTCCCCCATCAGCAGAAGGGAACAGAAAAAGCAGGGTTTAAAAACCACAGGATACAAAGTACCTTCAGCAGAAATGAAAATACCCTTTACTAAAACCACAGGCTTGCTTTTCCTGTTCATTTTTAAAGATCAGGGTCATGTCACTAAGAACAAGTGTTTTTAGTCTGCAACTACCGGTAATTGGAAAGAGAGATGCACTTCTAGACACATCGATAGTCACTTATGAGCACAGAGTGCAAAAGAAATCCCAACCATTTGTTTATCCAGATATCTCAGAAATGAATAAAACTATATTTACTTAGGGGAAAAATATGCCACCTCTCCAGAGCTCTGTTTAACTCAGCTCACAATAAAAAATATAGTAAAATTCAACCACCACCAATATTAAAAAAACAAGTCATGGAAATAGTACAAGGAATTTAGTGGCCTAAAATGATATTTACGAAACAGTCCTCAGGCTACAAGCAGGCTACAAAAATAGCCCTTCCAAAAGAAGGAACCGGTCAATTAAAAAGACTGGGTGAAAAGAAGTTAGGACCCAGCATCCAGCTAGTTCCTCCCTCTTGGGGAGAGGATTTTGAATATTATTATTATTATTATTATTATTATTATTATTATTATTATTATTATTATTATTATTATTATTATTATTTATTTATTTATTTATTTATTTATTTATTTAATTTGTATACCGCCCAATCCCCGAAGGGCTCCGAGCGGTGAACAACATTCACTACAACATCAACAGGAGCGGTCGTACAAATATAATAATAATAATAATAATAAAAGTCCTCATGCTGTCAAGGGTTGGCGGGACGCCATTTATATTTATTATTGTATTTTTATTGTATTTTATTGTATTGTATTTATAGGATTTAGCTTTTGCTGTTTTATCACTGTTTTTAAAGATTTGGCCATTTTATGTTGTATTATGTTTATTGTTGTGCACCGCCCAGAGCCCCTCGGGGATAGGGAGGTATAAAAATCTAATTAATCATCATCATCATCATCATCATCATCATCATCATCATCATCATCATCATCATCATCATCGTTTCAAAGAGGAGGGCATTCCAAAGGCATGGTGCTACCAATGAAAAAACTTTCTCTGTTTGTCCCCCACTTCACCTCCACTAGTGGCGGCGCAAAGACCAGGGCATGGGAAACAGATCTTAAGTGAAACATTACAGGAGGAGGTAGATCTTCAAGTACTCCAGCCTCAAGATGTTTAAGGCCTGAAAGGTAAGAATCAGCACTCTGAAATGTAGCTGTGGCTTATATTCCCTGGGAGGAGGGAAATCTTACAGGCAGTATTACAGCCGTGGAGGTTTAAATATTCATGTTAAATTTTCTTGGCCCAGCTAACATCTTGATCAGCTACCCACCCAAATAAACTCATCATGAGGAGACTTATTTTGTTCACAAAATGCTTCAGCTGAAGGAAGCAGAAATTTTGAGCAAGTTGTACTAACTGCACAATCCTCAAGGGGGCATGAAGACTCTGCACACTTGGGAACATGGCTGTTGTTTTTTAAAGAAGTGGAACCGTTTCTAATTAAGAATCCAATGTGTCAACCATTGCTTTAAAAAGCCATAAACACTTGAGAGTCAGAAGCACAGGAGCCAGAGCCCCAAGAGAAAACTGGAGCCGTCCAACACTTCATAAGGAACATAAGACCAGGCATAAATTAAGCCAACCATATGCCAAGGCAACTTTACCAGGAGATTACATTTAAGTTCCACTTTTCCCTCCAGTGGGGACCCAAAGCAACTCACATTGCTCTTCCCTACATCCCCACATTCCCCACCCCTATCCCAAAAATCTGTAAGATAGGTAGCCAGAGTGACTGGCTCACAGCCTCCTAGAAAGATTCCGCGGCAGAAAGGGGATCCAAACATAGTCAGTCACTGGCCACTACACCTTGCTAGATGGCTTTCTCACAGGGTTAAGAGGAGACATTAGAATATTGACATTTGATCAGCTACTAGATTTTTATGTTTTCAACAGGCAACTGCCCAGTTCTCACTTATTTCACTAAAAAGCGAGAACCTCTGGAGACTACAAAGCCCTCAGAATCCAAACCTGAAATCTTTTCTTACTTTTTTTCCTTAAAGAAAATAAGCCCCACCTGAAATTCCGAAGAATTCTAAAGTATTTGGATGAATTTGCTCTTAATTTTGTGCCATTCTTTTTCCTGATCAATGAAATATATCTCACAGCTTTTAGGTTTTCTTAAAAAAATTCTGTGAACCAACGTGACTATCTGGAATTTATAAAAATCTTGGACGAAGGGAGAAGAGCAGGATGAATTTGACCCATCGTAGTCATAACTGACAGATAAGTTATCCTGTGTAAGCAAACAGCCCAAGACATTGTTTATGTTCAAGGAAGGAAATCCAGATTGCAGTTAAACTATAGCAAGAGGAATAAATTACTATTTACAGCCCTCCTGAGACTCCCAGTTCTGCAGCAAACACCCAAACAAAAGGAAGTGATGGAAAAGCCAGGACAAACAGAGGCAGCAAAGGTATAAAGTAACAGGCTGATGAAATTAACAAGTAGCTGGGTCTGGATGGCATACACCTGCTGACCTAGGCAGCTGAAATGCAACAGGGATACAATCTTTTGCATGGTTTTGCTAAAGCAAGTTAGCAGCCTAGTTCTGCTGCTTTGATATAAATGAAGTTAATAACAGGCAATAAGATCACTGAGGAACAGGGCAATTTAAAATCACAGAAAGGGTACATGAGAGTTGCACTCCCCTTCTTCAGGAACCACCCTTTTTTCGCTAATTAGCATGCATCTTGTTTAGTTCAGCCCCAAATCCCTTTAACAATTTTTATGTGAAATCCTTTTTAACAATTTATACATAACACCACGGATCTGACAAAAATATACATCACAAATCTGCCTCCTTATCACCCAACTGGAAAGTAGTCAACATAGTGCTGATTTTTTAAACATTGGGTTTATTTTTTAAAAGGGGGAAAGAAGAAAAAGAACCTGAAATTACCGGCTATTTTACCTTGAACAGGCATTAAGTTGGCACAAAACAAGAATTTGGAAATATACAGAAGGAAAGCCTTACTGAAGAAGGATCAGCAGAACTTCTGCAAAAGGGAAGTCTTGCTTCTCCAACTGTTGAAGGTTCGAAAAACATTTGGATTTGGCAGGCATTATATACTTGGCCTTCCAAGCAGTTTTTGACAAAGTCTGTCATCAACGGCTCCTGACTGAACCTAGCTACTATGAGGCAGTGGTTAAGAGCAGGTGGATTCTAATCTGGAGAACTGGGTTTGATTCCCCACTCCTCCACCTGAATGGCAGAGGCTTATCTGGTGAACCAGATGTGTTTCCACACTCCTACATTCCTGCTGGCTGACCTTGGGCCAGTCACAGTTCTTCGGAACTCTCTCAGCCCCATCTCCCTCCCAAGGTGGGAAGAGGAGGGGAAAGGAGCTTGTAAGCCACCTTGAGTCTCCTTACAGGACAGAAAGGTGGGGCATAAATCCAAACTCTTCTTAATGGAATAAGACAACACATCCTTGCTTGCATTGGTAACTGATTATATGAGAAACAGAGACTTGAAGTTCTTGCAGAAGTTTCCACCATACGGACCAATGATATTTAGCTTATTCTTGTCAATCAGACCAATTATTCTTAACCTTTAATTTACTACTATCTACCAAAAGTACACAGAATCATTAGATGACATCTCCCCCCACCCCCACCCCAAAAGGACATCAGACCAGGCAACCTTTTAATCTAAAAAGATAAACGAATCTCAGGCAAATGTTCAAGGCCATCAACCAATTCCTTAATGTTAAGCTTTATTTTTGTTTGCTGAATGCCATTTTAATGACTTGGGGTGAAATTCAGGATTTGGGGATTTTGATCATCATCATGGCACAGACTGCTGTTTCGTAGAAACCAGTACAAGCCAGGGGAAAGGTAAAATCCCAGATGCTACCAAGGTTTGTAAATCATATTCTGGAAGGGGAGTATGGCCCCCAATACAAATTCTCCTGGCTAGACCCAGGAGAAAACAGTGATGCAGTTCAGTTTCAAGACAGAGGATTCAGGATGGTAAAGTCCAAAGTGGCTGAGAAGAGCTGCAAAAGGCTTCTTCCAAATTGGAAAAAACAGATGGCATAGAAAGTACTGTTTAGTGTAAGCAACCGTAAAGTGATGAACGCTGAAGCCAGAAATTTCAATCTCTCTCTATACCAGGAGTAGGGAACCTGCGGCTCTCCAGATGTTCAGGAACTACAATTCCCATCAGCCCACCAATTGGCCATGCTGACAGAGGCTGATGGGAATTGTAGTTCCTGAACATCTGGAGAGCCGCAGGTTCCCTACCCCTGCTCTACACAAATGCACAAATGATCTGGCAGTGACTGACCAGGAAGGTTTTGGAGAAGGAGGTTCATGGCTACAGAGAAATCTAATTCATGGAGAAGGAAGCAGGAAAGAGATTAATTATTCCACACATAATTATTAGAGAAGAGATTGAACATAAGACAATCAGTACTGTAATACCCCTGCTTATGACCTGTGGTATGGCTACATCTGGAGTAGAGTGCTTATCTCTGGCCACCCCACATCAAAAGGAAAATGCTGAGATAGGAAAGTTACAGAAAATTGCAACCAAGATTATGAAGAGGCTACAGCAGTTTCACAAAATTATGCAAGCATCAAATAAAATGCAGAGAGAGTTTTCCCCCTGCCTTTTAATTTTAGAGCTCAGGGTCATCTAATGAGTCAATGTGCAGCAGAGTACACATTTCTTCAGAGATTTAACTTACAGAAGTCACTGCCACTACTAGCTCAGATGGTTTTAAAGGAGAATTATACAAATTCGTAGAGGACACTGGTCCATCAGTGGTTATTATTACAATGACTTAAATAGAGCCTCCATATCCAGAGTACTGTACTTCTGAGCAATAGCTGACTCTTGACCCTTTCACGTCTGGTTTTAGGCCAGGTTACAGGGTAGAGACTGCTCTGGTAAAATCAATACTGGCTTGGTTTTTTTTTTTAAAGCCCTCCAGCAGCAGGAGAGAATGGCAAGAAAAATGGCACTGGTCTGGGTGGAATCTGCAAAAAAAAAAGAATTGTCCATGTTCCCTTTCTCTCAGCCTGCCATCTCATCCCATTCTCAGCCTGCCATCCCAGTGATGTTTCAGGAGAGAGTGTAACAAACCAAAGAGAATCCAGAAGGTGAGCAGCGTTGGATGGATACTTCAAAAACAAACCCTGCTCCAGTCTGGTCACCAAAGCAAAGCATGGAGTGTTCCTGGAAGCAACCTTAAGCACTGCTTAAGGAAACCTGAAAAAAACACAACATTTTCCAGTAACCCACAGACTGGACCAGCACAGCACACTCAGATGGGACTTGCCTGTGAAATCAGCTCAGAGGGTTCAGCTGGTACAGAACTTCATGCCTGATTTTTGTCTAGTGTTGGCATCATTCAGTACACCAACTGCTCTGGATACCAATTTGTTTTCATGTTCTGTTAAGGGTGCTGGGGTTAGCCTTTAATGTCCATCCCAACCTAGGAGCCACATACACCCTAAGTGTGCTGGCGGCAGGTGTAAGCTAAGGTGCGGTCAGACAGTCCAGAGTAAAGGCAGGCAGCAAGCAAAGGCGTGGTCAGATAGTCCAAAGTCAAGGCAGGTGGCAAGCACAGGTCTAGTCAGTTGGTTCAGAGTCAGGAACAGGCAGGAGGTCAGGCGGGCAGGCTGAGAGCCAAAGTTCAGAGGAAGACCTGGTATGTGAAGATTACCAGGAAGTACACTTGTCACACCCAGGCCAAGTAAATGCCAAGCTGGGGCTTAAGTAGGAGACTTCTGCAAATGGGGCCAGGCTCCTAAAGAGACCTGGTCCTCTTTGGGTGCAGATGTCTCTGACTCACAGAGCCTTCTGCCATGCCAAGCAGCAATATGGGCATCACTGTACCGGCAGCCTCTTTCTTCATTTCCTTCATGCAGCTGGCTCGTTACTCTGCTCATCTGAGGCTCCTGATGGCTCTCCCAGCTGAATGGCATCAAGCTTTGCCTCAACTGGCAGGGAAGGGCTTGGAGCTGGCTCTGTTGCCAGCATCTCCTTGCAAGGAGTCAGTTCTGGATCCACAGTGTCGTCAGAATCCTCATTGCACAGGGACAAGCTTGTGACACAAAGAGCCATCTCTCTCCGCATGAAACCTGCACACCAATGGAGTCTCCATCCTAAATAAGAACATCAGAAGTGTCTGGCCATATTAGACCAAGGACAATTTAGCTCAATTTTTGCAAGAAGCCCAGCAAGTACAAGGTGGCCCACTGGGATATGGCCAGAGGTCTACAAGTGGATGGAAGTGTACTATCTTACTACTCATGTGACTCATCCACATTTCCTAAAACAGATACTTTAGAACATGACTGCAGTGTGGCTGCTATACATCACCCAGAACATCCAAAGTAAATGGAGCAGACTTGGTGCCTTTACGGCTGCCGTGGGAATCCCTGGCTGCCACATGTAACTGCAACCCTCCCACCCACTCACAACAATCGATTCCTGATAGTACACTAAAAAAAGATACAGCCAAACACAATTCTAGCCTTTATTACTGAGCAGACTTAACCATGTTGCCCATTTGCCTGAAGATCAGAGTCCGACCATTATTATGCAAATTTGGATTTCAAATGCTCCAAGAATCCTTATAAAGCTGAGAGAAGGGCAACAAACCATTTTAGCTTGTGCTCAGTTGTGATCAAACACAAACTATCTACTCAATTTTTTAAAGTGTGTTCTACTATTTGATAACCATGTGGATGCTTTTTAATCAGCTGTTATATTTTACAACAACACTGTAACATCTATAAAACAGAAATGTGAACAATATTTAGTCGGGAAAAATGTCAGAGATGCTACTGGAACACACTGAAGCCACACACACAGCTTCCTCCAAAATGCCATCCATTGTGTCTAACAATTGAAGGCAGAATGAATTTCAGTCTAATTTCCGTAACAGGAATAGAACCCACCATTATACCTCAAGCCACCATTCTAGGAGGAGAGATTGAAAGCGCCTTTTGATTGAGAAGGTGAAAATGAATGGGAGGCATAATACATGTTAATAAAAGAAATGTGGTTGTGCACCTCAGATAAATTTCTCTCTTAGGTCGATTCCCCACTTGAAATTTAATATAGGTTAAACCAAGTTTAAAAATGAACTGCACCTTTTCGTTATGGTTTCAACCTCCCCACTGCAGATTTATTCTGAAAAGACATGTAGGTCTACATCGGGTTCCGGAAAAGCGGCACTCCCCACAGCAAACTGACCTCCGTTTTTTGTCTCTCCTGATTGGCTGCTGTGCCCTGCCTGGGCGGGTCCCTTCTTTCCCACAAAAAAAGTGATCACGTCATGACATGATCACGTTATGACATTAGACGTGTGAACACGTCCACCCCCGCATTTTGATTGGTTATCGTTTTCTCATGTTCTCTTCTCGCGAGACCTAATGACTTCTTTTCTTCTTGCAATTTTGCAACTTTTAAAAAGTTTTCCTTTGTGTCTGGGGAAAGGGTGCACCTCTCTGCCTAGGCAGCGTCCAGCAGTAGGCAGCTTGCTCAGAGGGCGACTCTTGTGCAGCTGCAGCTCTAAGGTGAAAACAAAACTAGGAAATCTTGCGCGTGCATCGCTAAGTCCAAGCGATCGCTGATTGGTCGATGGCATTTGCGTCACTCAAGTGCGGAAAATTAGTGAAGATTAGTCCCCCGTCCCTCCCCTCGAGACTGGAAAGAACCATGGCAAAACAAAAAGTTGTACTTCCAAGCAGGTACAGCAAAAACACGGAATAAGGGGGGAGACGAACACCAGAACTGGGAGGAAACCCCCTTTGTTGCTCAAGCAGTGGGGACGCAAGCCAGAAACTTCGTTTTTTCACGTGAGTACCACACAATTAATTATTAGTGGGGAATCAATCTTGATCCTCCTTGATCTCAGATTGCAAATGCCTTAGCAGACCAGGTGCTCAGGAGCAGAAGGACATCGCTTTCACATCCTGCATGTGAGCTCCCAAAGGCACCTGGTGGGCCTCTGCGAGTAGCAGAGTGCTGGACTAGATGGACTCTGGTCTGATCCAGCATGCTAGTTCTTATGTTCTTAATCGCCCTTACTCTAACATGAGAACTTGGGGCATCCTGTGAAATGTGTACAGAAATGACCCCCTACCCAGTGGTGGGATTCAAACAATTTAACAACCAGTTTTGGTGCTGGGATTCAAATAATTTAATAACTGGTTGTTTACAAGCACCATTTTAACAACCGGTTCTGCTGAAGTGGTGCGAATCTGCTGAATCCCACCGCTGCCCCTGCCCCATGTAGCCACAATTCTAAGTACTGAACTGCACATAGTGTTCAAACCTGTATGTGTATTCTTGGTTTGGGTTTTTTAAAAATAACAGCAGTTGTGTAAAACTCTAACCTAGATTGGAATTTTACGTGCAGAGGGACTCATTCTTCTGTGGCCCATTTTATTTATTAAACTCACACCACTCAAACTGGAATATTTTATTAGATAACTTCACCTACAAAAGGTAAAAAAATTATTAGCACCTTGTGAGATGGAATCATGGTCAACAGATCACCTAAAAGCTTGTCGTACATGGAAAGCAACCACTGGTTACTCACTGTGAAGAGTCCTCCTCCTCTGAGTGACAGAGGACATCTTGGAGGAATCACCTATAAGGTGTCCTCTGCTCAGAGGGAGAAAAACAGAAAGCTGAATTCGGTAGCTTTCTCATGTAGCAAAGGAATTCTTGGGCTCTTTAGTTTTGTAATTCTAGAATCCAGGCTCATCAATTAAAGAATCCAGGAAGGGACCAAAAATGTCTGTACCTCTCTAACCAAGAACTGCCTCATGCTTCCTGAAGCTCTGAACACTCCAAGAAGAAATTCAAGGTCATGATCTGAAGTAGCCAAGTAATCACCAATGAAAAAGTCACAGACCATTCAACATTTGAAGGGAAGTCGCCATGAATTTTAAAGCTAGCCTAGAGTTTAGCTAGATTTTTTTTCCTGGCCTCACCTAATGGCAGCATCTATATTTGGGATCAAAATACGTGAAAAGGTTCTAGGTTCAATAGTTCTCATCAGTCTCTTCTACATCAGTTACCTACAAAAAATACAGTACTGTCTTCTCTGAAGTTGGAAGAAAAAGGCTCCTTTCAAAAAATAATAGCCTCTATATAAGAAAGCGAATTGGCATCACTGAAGATATACAAATAAACATTACTGTTAACTGACACTTTGGTTAATTAATCCTTGAAGTTTATGCAGCCCAAATACTGGGCGTTGCAAGTTGTTCAACAGCAAGTGGCACACCCAACAAGAAGAGTTTGGATTTATGCCCCCCCTCCCCCCGGGTAAGGAGACTCAAAGGGGTTTATAAACTCCTTTCCCTTCCTCTCCACTTGTGAGGCAGGTGGGGCTGAGAGAGTTCGGACCAAACTGTGACTAGCCCAAGGAATGTAGGAGTGGGGAAACAAAACTGGTTCACCAGGTAAGAGTTCGCCACTCAGGTAGAAGAATGGAGAATCAAACCCAGTTCTCCAGAATCCACCTGCTCTAAACCACTATACCACAAGGCCTAACACTTAAGTCATAAATATTACATAGGAGCACAATGCATGATTGTTTCAGTGCACTGACGTAAACCTGAACATGGTTCAACACTAGGATTCCTGGCAACTGTTCATCTCGCATAATTTCTGTAAAGAATCTCTAAGAAGGCTTTTAGTGCCAGAAAAATCATTGCTTGCCATTCAATTCATGTGCTGGTTATTCCAGCATTCCGATCTACCTCTCTAACAGACCTAATAAACACTAAGCAAGAGTATTGTTCCATTTCAGTATACAGCATCTAACTAGCATTTACCTTCTGGCACACCCCACTCGCACTTCTCAGCTCCACAAAAATGCTTTCTCTTCCAAACGCATTTGGCTAGGGCTATATCAATACCTTCTCAATGGTGGCTCCTGTTCTATGGAACAGACTGTCACAGGAGGCATGGATGGCTCTTGCTAGTACCTGTCCACATAGGGCCTATGGCTATGGCAGTGGTGGTGAACCTTTGGCACTCCAGATGTTATGGACTACAATTCCCATCAGCCCCTGCCAGCATGGTCAATTGACCATGCTGGCAGGGGCTGATGGGAATTGTAGTCCATAACATTTGGAGTGCCAAAGGTTCGCCACCACAAGGCTATGGTATACCTTTTCCCGAGAGGTTTTCCTGATTGGGACCTATTTTGACTGGTCCATAAGAGATGTGTGTGCTGCTGGGCTTTTACTAGTATGCCAATTAGGAGTGCCCATTTAAATGGGCAGGTTGTGGATTGCGTTGTGCAAGATCTCCATTTTATATCTTCGCTGACTTTTTGAACACTATAAACAGCCTCAAGCAGTGGAAAGGCAGCTTTTAAATACACATATTTTCTGAAATTTCAGAAATAATGACGACAGCCCTGGAAAGCAGGTTAGCATCACCCATGGGAAGAATCTAATGAACTCTTGGAGGAGAAACACACTAGAAATTGACCCAAATCAGAGGTCTTTTAGTAATACCTTTTAGTATGACCAGCCAAAAATAACACAACGTAGTATACAAAGTTCCATGTCCATCAGAACTCTTCATCAGGATGGACATTAAAAAAAATAGAAGGGGAGGAAGTTGTCAGGCCAGAGTATTTCCTAGTGTAAGTTAACTCTTTGGGGTATGACATTGCTCATATCACAATGGCAAATTAGAATGCTTCAGTGTAATAGCAGCTGAAATATTTCTGCTTTAATAGCAATCTGTAATAGGTGTTGCTTTGATTACCTCTTTTACATGAGCCCTCTCCATGCAAAAGATCAACTTGATGTTTAGCCGCTACCTGTCCTAGGCAGAGAATTCCCAGGAACAGCCAAATTCGCTGTTGTCTAGATCTATCAATATCACCTTTGGCTAGTGACAACACAAAGGGGCACAGCTTCACTCCCACTGAGTTAAGACACAATTGGATGATATAATTTGATGCTCCCAACCATGTCAACATATGCAGCTGTCTTGTCCAGAGTCAGACCATCAACTTGAAATTGTCTAACTGGTAGCAACTTTTCAAGAGACAGGTCTGCTGTAGCACACAAAAATAATTTAACTGGATATGCTGAGGATAAAACTAGGGTCTTTGAGAGGCAGCATGATACCGTGGTTAAGAGCAGGTAGACTCTAATCTGGAGAACTCTGTTTGGTTCACACTCCACCACATGCCGGCCAACTGTTATTTAGTGAACTGGATTTGTTTACCTGCTCCTCCGGATGAAACCTGGTGGGAGACCTTGGGCTGGACACAGTTCTCTCCGAACTCTCTCAGCCCCACCTACCTCACAAAGTGCCTGTTTTGGGGAGAGGAAGGCATGTGTAAGCCCCTTTGAGTCTCCTTACAGGAGAGAAAGGGGGGTATAAATCCAAACTCCTTCTATTCTTCTTTATGCATGCAAACCACTGAACCACTATGGGCCCTACCAGCAGAATGCACACATACAAACAAACCTCTCAGACTGCCTCATTTGGAGTTAAATTCTAGCACTATCAAGAATGACAGAAGCTTGCCAGCCACTTAGCTGGACAGTTCACGTATCACCACCTCAAACTTTTAACTGGGCAGTCAAGAACTGAAGCAGGAGCCTTCCATATACTCTGCCACTGGGGTTTCCCAGATCCTAGTCTTAAGACTCAAACACAGGTATCCCCAGTGTGGCACCTGTAGGTGCCATGGCACCCACCCAACACCTTTCCTGGGCCCACCAAATATTTAGAGAAAGTGGGTGAGGCCAGGTGGGACCACCACAGCATGAGCATCTTCACTATATAACATTCAGCAACACTGCCCCCCCCCCCAATGGTTGCCTGGCACTTTCTGGTAACCCAAGCAACCTGTTATTCAGGAGAGCTAAGAAACAGGACATAGTGTCAACAGCCATCCCCCAATGCCTCTTCGCACTGATGTTCAGAGGCTTAGTGCCTTTGGTCCAGGACCAGGTGCTCAGGAGCAGCAGCAGCAGAAGGCCATTGCTTTCACATCCTGCATGTGAGCTCCCAAAGGCACCTGGTGGGCCTCTGCGAGTAGCAGAGTGCTGGACTAGATGGACTCTGGTCTGATCCAGCAGGCTATTTCTTGTGTTCTTAACCTGTCTCACAAAGCTGTTGTGAGTGGGTGATAAGCATGAATGGATGAGTCTCCAAACACAAAAGGTGGAATCCTGACAGTATTCCCCATCCTTCACTGCATCAATGTTGAAGCCTCTCTTGGAACATCCAGGAGTTATTTGGGAGGACCAGTTTAAAAGCAAGAAACACAGCGCCTCTTTGTTCTTGAACATTTCCAGCCGGTTAGGGAGCTTTTTGGACACCAGCTACCTGGGGGCAACTTTTTATTTCAAATCCGTCTTACAAAAGAAAGTGAGACATGAAGTTTGGAGCTCTTTCAAGACAGCTGCAAGCCAGGCTAGTTACGCAATTTAGGTCTTTCCACCATCAAAGCAAAGGTATTGAGGAATGCAATGCTCTGAAAGTAGAACTCCCCTGAATAATTCATTGGGGCCTACATATATTCATTTTAATAGCACTGAAGAGGCTGCCATTAGCCAAGGCCTGTTCTTGACGTGGGGGAGCCAGAGTTCTGGGAGAAAGAGGTACACAACAAGGCTAAAGAGGAACAGCTGCTTTGTTATATACCCACTGTTTTAAAGCACGGTGCATATTTAGTATTTTTTAAAATCTTGGCTAGATGCCATCTTTTAAAACAGAAGCTACCTTTCGCTGTTCATTTTTTCACATCCACCTATATGCTGGGAAGGAGGCTGATTATCCTGACTCAAGGAGCTCAGGGCCCAGGAAAGAGCTTGAATCAAATTTCTAAGATGTTCCTTCAAGGTCATTTGACTGTCTTAGACTATGGAGAACTCACATTACTTACTCTTGCTTGTTTACTATGTAGCTGCGTCAACCATGGCTACTTCCTCTTAGAGGCTGGCATCCAAACCAGAACATGCTTTCTTGGAGGATCCACACAACTGTCTCCTAATCTTATTTTGGGTTATTCCCCACTTCAATGCAAACTGCCCAAGCCTGGTTTGATACAATGTCTTTGAAAAGATGACAGTGAAAACTGTTTGTGGATTCCACATGGACAGGAAGGTGAATAATATCTGAAGACCCAAACTGATGCCCCTTTTCTTGCCTCAGCATGCTGTCTCCAGGCATGCCAACAGAGGCTTTTTGTGAAATAATTGCTAGATTGCTGCAGTGCGACATCATAATAACCTATTATAATTACTACAATATGATTGTAGTATTATAGATTATGATAATGTTTACATATTGCCCTAATCTACTAGCTCACTCCCTTGATACCCTGGCTTGTATTTTATTTCAAATGTCTCTAGCCCTTTTTGTTCCAGCTATACCAATTTTGCTAGGATACTGGCCCATAACCTTCCCAGCCTTCACCATGTCACAGAAAAGGTTTTGGAACAAAACCACAACAAGCATCTGGCTTGTTTCTTTTCAAATCCTTTTTGTTTCGGGGCAGCCAAGAAGATAATATCCATGCACATGGGATCAGGTTGCTGGGATATCCTTGCCCTTCGCAAATCCACCAAGATTTGTGTTTCAGTTACAACTTCAGAAGGGACCCTCTTTCCCATTGAAAGGAAATAACAAGAGAAGCAACTGTCAGATATGGACTAAAAAGAGACTTCTCTGAGAATAAAATCACATACAGAAGAAAGGCAGCCATCAAGTGGTAGAAAATTTTCGAGGGGGCTTCAAGGGCAGCAGAGGCAAGCAGAAAGATCTGACCCAGGGGACCAATCCACCAGGGAATCCTCTCATTTGTTACAATATGCCCTGCACAAAAACTCCCAAATCCACTAAGAGTAGTGTCACAAACAATGCCTGTGCTTTTCTGCTGCTTTTTGGCCCTGCTGTTTTAAGGGAGGTATCTGCTGAACGAGGAAATTCTGTGATAGCTTTTGTGGAGCAGAGCCCACTTGATGCCACAGTAAGACTTTAAGGAACCATAAGAAACCACTTGTGCGGTAAGAGATCCCTCACACTCTGGAACGTAACAGAACTTCCGACCATCTCAGTATCTGTTCTTCTGCCTAGTTCCCTGGCTGCCATGATTTGGAAGGGAGTGAGTTACCCAGTTCTCTTCCAACAGGACCACTGAACAAGAGTCTCAATCCACAGATCTTTTCTCATTTCTGCCTTTCTCCCTTCGCAGAACTTTCTCTCAGCTGCTTTCAATTTTCCATTCCTTCTGCAGCATGCTCAGCGATCACAGGCTTTTCAGGGAGCTTTCTTTCTTTTGGTTAATGGGCAAAATAAAACAAAATTCTTCTGCAGGTGCTCTGGAGCTCCCCAGGTATAGCAACTCCTTACCTTTTCAGTGAACAACTAGTCAGCATACTATGGTAGATGCTGGACACACAAATTGGGGCAGCAGGTGTTCTGAACCATGAGTTTATTCCCCGAACATTTCTCTAGTTAGGAAAGGAATGAGATACATCCAATCCAGAGATTACAGAGTAGCTGCCAGTTATTAACCTAATGTTCTTAGTATCAATTCTCTACACCACTCCCACTCCCATTGGATGTTAAAGGTATTCATGACTGGGCTTATACATTCTGTTCTGAATGTTTCCTTCGCCCCTGCCCCCACACCACTGAAAATCTGGCCCCCAAAACCTGAAATGCTCCCACTTTCCTCCACTGTTAGCCCTGTCCAGCTTGGACCTTTGACTCTTCTCTTAAATTTGTACTTGTGTTATGAAGAAGACACAACGTTCATTTAACTGGTTATTAATACAAACGCTTCACCACACAAAACCATACTATCCTCAGATAGTACTGACCAAGATAATGCTGACCAAGATCACAAGTCCATTGGTGGCTGGAGAGAGGGAGACGAAAGAATCCAGAACTCAATGGGGCATTTTTAAAAATTAGGACCAAATAAAACACTACAAAACAATGAGTTGGATCACTACTTAGCGATTCTTGGTCTCGTACCAGTTTTAAATGTTTTTTAAAGGTACTCATGGCTAATCTGCAGGATTTAAGCAGTGTTGGCTATCATCCCAGAAACTGGCCAGACAAATCTCAGGTGATGGTGTTGCTCCGCTCCCAGAAGGTCAGCAAAACATCTCTGGTTAAAGGCTGCCTAACCTACCTCACAGGGTTGTTAGGAGCACAAAATGGAGAAGAGAATGATGCAAGCAGTTTTGGGTCTCCACTGGGCAGAAGGGCAGTGTACAAATGAAGTAAATAAAATATCTAAATAAGGTAAAAGTATCCTTCGGCTCTTCATGTATGATTTATGTGTGGGGGTGTATGTATGTACGTTGAGACGAAGAGACGCATCTTCGGCATTCTAGACCAGTGATCGCAAATGGGGCATGCGGGTCCAGATGGACTTCTCTATAACCATGAGCAGCATCTGGGGTTTTAGGCAGTCCCTTCTTCCCACCGGCAATAGCTTGTAACAACCAGCAGAGAGAAGCTGGGTTATACTGCTTTCCGCACCTCGGGATAATACCTCACAGATTTCTTCCCAGATATTTAAACAAAAAGCGGCACTCAGCAAATTGGAATCAAACTTAACATTAAAAAGCTGGCTGATGGCCCTTGGGCACAAAGACTTTAGCAAGTGTGTGCCCAAGTTCTTTGTCACACACATATATCAACAGACCTACATAAATGGCCTCATAGTGAGTGATGTTTTAAGATCCCTTTTTTTTGTAACTTGTGGCTTGACAGCAGATTAAGAGCTACTGTTCTAGATTCCAGTATGCTCCTTGCAGAAGTTAAAAGCAACAAATTCAATTTCATTTCTTCCCAGCCCTGCCAAAAAGAGAGACTAGGAGTCTCTGCCAGCACAGTCAGGCACCCAGCAGGAAGAGATGAGAGAAACAGTCTTACCTTGGATGGTGTCCCTTTCTTTTCCTCCAGAGCAGCTTGACCGTTCTGCAAAGCAAAAAGTGGCTCAGTTACTAGTAGCCAGCAGTGGATGCCAAGTGCCAACTCTTCCTAGGTATCTTACTCTTCAGTGACCCCTCCCAAAAAACCTACTGAATTCCTCCTCAGTCGCTCAAGCCCTTCTTCAAAAGCTGGATGCTCTATCTCGCCTGGCAACACGATGCCTTTGCAAAGGCGGGGCAACCAGCACTGTACACGGAGTTCTGAAGGCAGATAGATGTTCCTCAGGTTTACACAACGCAGGCATTCTGGAACACACTGGTGTGCCATGACAGGACCATGTGCTGTACTGAAATATCCAGAGAACCCTCAGGACACTCACGGAAAGGAGGTCACCCACTGCATCTCTCCATGTGTCCCTGCCCTAAGGTTAGGCCCTTTCCGAACAGGAAGCACCGCCCCATAACAGTGACCGTGCAGAAACTCAAGGGGAGGGAGGGCTCCTCCAAGAGCAGGTAATTCAAACAAGGTTTTTGGAGCAACACAAGCAGACCAGCATTATGATCCCTGCATTTGTAACTTGACAATTCCATTTTTAATTTCCTAAGTTACCAGACCAAATCATTTCCTTTTAGCTGGGCTTTTATCAGAAGGGTTATCACACTTTTTTGTTACTCTCTCACCCAGCTACAGAGAGAATGCTGCTAGAACACAGCCATACAGCCCGGAAACCACACAGCACCCCAGTTTTTTTATGGCTTGACATAATAAATGGCTTGTTCTTGGGTGAAAGTTTTATCTCTTAGTTATACTGTTTAATAATATTTTAATCCTTAGGGGCTATAAGGCTTTGATTATATATACATTTTGTGTTTGTGATTTTATTATTTGGGGTGGAGGAATGGGTCAGCAGCAGAGGATCCAGAAGGTCCCAGGCTCAAGCAATTCCCATTCCAAACTAAATTGAAAGCCATCATTTTTGTGTATTCAGGCAAGCCCACGTCCCAGGCTTACTCATGTTCACTTGAAGAAATGCTACTTATTCCTTCTCAAGCACAGAGAGGGAATGAGCTAACAGAAAGACTAGTTCCAACTTTCTATACACAGAGACATCAGTCAAGTCAATTGACTGGCAGCACAATCCAAAAGTGGTGCCAAATCCCCCTCTGGAGGTAGGCTTACACCAGTAAATTTGCCCTCTCCAGGGCAAATACGCTGGTGGAGGGGCAAACCCACCAGAACCCAACCACAACACAGCAGCATCCTGGGATGCCAGGGCACCCAGCTCCCCGTCAGCATGCCCGCGCTGCCCAGAGGTATGCTGAAGTCCCACGGGGTGGGGCTGACATTTGTTGGCCACTGGAGCCCTCTTGACCCCCATATGCCCTTGGGACTGCCAGCAGAGACGTGCGGTGATTTTTGCATCGCATCTCTATTTCCCCCTGTGGGGTTGTCTCAGATAAGATTTTTAAAAACCTTTTGGGGCTTCCTGCTCTGCAGGAAAACCCTTTGGAGTGGGTGGAGTAGTGCTCAAGGGGCACTGTCCCCGCCAGCTCTGAACTGAGATGTAAACCTTCTTGGGTCTTTTTTTTGTCTCAAGACAATTCTCCCTCCAATGTTTTCCTGGATATTCTTGGGGCGACATGATCACAGCAACCACATCGAAGCAGTCATTCTGATGTTTTACAGAAAATATGTAAACATAGTGGTATGGAGAAAGATCTGCTCTGTGTAGAGGCAGACAGTGTGAAAGTGATCTAATACATTGTTATGAATAGAAAGTTTTTGCAAGTGGGATATGATTCTATGTTTTGTTATTTATTGTAGAACTTCTTTGGTCCAACAAGGCGTCAAGATAAAGTCTTAAATTGGTGACTGATTTAGCCTAAAGCAGTGATGGCGAACCTTTTCGAGACCGAGTGCCCAAACTGCAAACCCAAAACCCACTTATTTATCGCAAAGTGCCAACGCGGCAATTTAACCTGAATACTGAGGTTTTAGTATAGAAAAAGCGGTTGGCTCTAAGGTGCGCGTTAGTCGGGAGTAAGCTTGGTGGTAGTCGGTGGCTTTGCTTTGAAGCAACTGTGCAACGCTTCGAACGGGTGAATCACGACCCTAGGAGGGTTTACTCAGAAGCAAGCCCCATTGTCAGCAACCGAGCTTACTCCCAGGTAAAGGATCACACTTTAGTTCTTTCCATAAATATCAGTAGGGTTTAACAGCGCTTAACAGGGTTCATGAATTCCATTTTCTTGCAATGTTCTCAGTGGCATGAGTGTTATAAGATACCCAATCTCCTGAACAGCTCTGATGTACTCTTTTGTGAAACTGTGGCAAATTTTATACTGTAAATTAGTAATTTTAACTGTATTTCTTAACCTTGTTTTGTTTTAAAATTTTGTCCTGTTTTATATGCCAATAAAGGCTTGTGTGCGTGTGTGTGCTTAACAGGGTTACCTACACTGCTTCCCCAAAACTAGGTCTTAGGTTTAGTGCGAATAATCTCCCTGAAATAATTGCACTATTATCACATGACGAACTCTGTGCACGCGTGCCCACAGAGAGGGCTCTGAGTGCCACCTCTGGCACCCGTACCATAGGTTCGCCACCACTGGCCTAAATCAACAAATATTTTAAAACTATGCATTTGAACATGTACTTCATTAGAACACAGGTTTAGATTTCACTGAAATTGGAAGAATGCACTTTGTGTCAAGGACGAGATTGAATCATTTAGAACAACAGTGTGTACTTTGTTTAGATTAAAATTAAAATCGAGACTGTAAGGCATGGTTTGTGTCAAGAAAAAGTTTTGTTTGTTTCAGAAATTATTCACTACTTTCGTACTGCTAGCCAGTTCGACATAGTCAATGGTGGATTATTTTTGCCCGCTCTGGTGGCACAGAGAGAACAAAGGACTGCATTTAAAAGGACAGTAGAGCACTTCCCCTCATTCTCTCACCTCTCTGCTAGTGCCAGAAATTGTTCAAGCAAATTGGAGATCTAGTCCTGACAGCGGGCTACAAAGAGCTCCAAGGTCTTTACAGACCTCAGCTTGTGGGGGGCATTTTGTGCCACTCTCTATATCACCCAGGACCGTATTCAGAGCTGCACACTACAGTTATCCCATTCGCATCAAGACTGTCCCCACTGCAATTCTGATATACTGCAGGTCAGCATAAAAAATTAAACGGACATTTTTCGGGGAGTTTTGTGGAAGTCACAGACGAAGGCCAGCAGATGACACAGAAAAAGTTTAGAAACTCAGACATGCCTAAAATATATATACAGTGTTGTATAATATCAACATATTTTATCTGTTAATACCATAAATATACACGATTTCTTTTAAAAAGTGAAAATAAAAGAAACATTAAAAAATCAGATTCTCTGGTACGAAGGGAGAGCCCAAAAACTTTATGCAGATTTCCAGATAGTGGGGAGTGCTGCACACCTAACCCCAGCAATGTGGAAGGGATAACTCTAGTTGTAGAAACACACTGTTGTAACACCAAATGGTGTGGATTCCACTACAACTGTAAAGTTTTTCTTCCGGCTGGTTTGAAGGAAAGAGTTAACTAAAGCATTTCATCATGACTCAGCAAGCCTGGCGGGTGTGCCATAGGTAGGGAGAATGAAGCAGAAGCTGCAGAAAGACCTTGGCGAGAGTTTTATCAGCTGGATTCTCGCCATGCTTGGCAGGTACAAAGTCAAGCCAAGGAGAGAACAGATCTTGCCCAAGGGAGTGAGCGTTTTTCAAGCCATGGACTTCAGCACTTGAGTCCAGCACGCCAGCGACAGACCCTCTAAAGCTGGTCCAATTTCACTTAGCATTTCTTGCCTGGATTCTAACAGTGGGTCAAGGAAGGCAAAACCCAGAGCGCCCTCCCTGCTGCCCAGACAATTCCCTCTTTAGCAGGGTGTGCCTTGCTGTATAGACAAATGCGAGGCATGAAGTACCCAGGCAGAGGGAACAGAAAAACTAATTTGTCAAATGCTGTTAACAGATGAAGCTGGAAAACAATTATGTTCCCAGAGCACATTACAGTTACACAGGTCACAATTTCCAGGACAAGAAGCTGACTAGACTTACATGAGATTTCTACCACTACTTTAATACCCGATCACTTTCCGGTCAGATTCAACCCCCTCCAAAAGCACTTCACTACTGTGAAGCTTCAAGGAGTCATCAACATCCCACCCCAGGGAGGACCTTATAAACTCTCTCCTCAACACTGATTGGCTCCTGCTTTTCCCTCCATCTTCAAAGGCTTGAGGTGAGGGGGACAAGGGGGCAGTATTATGTACACAATTGTGCCACTGCCAGGGAAACTGAAAGTGACATCATTTCACTCTAGAAATTGCTGGAAACACTATGATAAAACCATAACTATTCCAGCAATTCCTAGAGCTACGTGACAGCATTTCTGGGGGAAACTCAGAAGTGACATCCTGCCGCACCAGCATTTAAAATCCTCCTGCTGCTGCACTATAGACTTGTCCATCCCTCCACCACTCTCAGGCATGTGATTACAACAAGCAGGCTAGGACCTGGAAGATCCATGTTCCAAGTCCTATTGTGTCAGGAAACTTTGTAAGGGGTAGGGTTACCAAGTTCCCACCAGGGGCGGAGGATTCCTTGCTTTCAGGGCTCTTATTGCCCACCAGCACTCTGGCAGGACTTTTTTACTTATCATTAGGTGACAGCGTGACATCACTTCAGATTTCCCCCAGAAGTGATGTCATGTACTGCCCCCTTTCCCTGTTGCCCCATTCCCACTTCTTACCAGGCTATTCCAAGAAACCCAATTGAGGGACTATGAGCCACCAATCACTGTTTCAGTCAAAATCAGGGGTCTTCAAACTATGGCCCTCCAGATGTTCATAGACTACAATTCCCATGAGCCCTACCACTTGGCCATGCTGGCAGGGGCTGATGGGAATTGTAGTCCATGAACATCTGGAGGGCCATAGTTTGAATACCCCTGGTCTAAATTATATCACAGGGTTGTTGAGAGGATAGGCAGTCCACCATTAGTGGACATGCTCGCCTCATCTCTCATTCATTTCATTGATGCCTATTATAGGAGATTTCCCCAGTGTCTTGTTCCCTGTGGACCAGATCTGTCCTCCACTTGGCTCCACCAAAGGATCTAGGTAAAAGTCTTCCACATCACCAGCCACCTGATCTTTTAACTGGAAATGCCAGGGAGTGGACCTACCTGCATACAAAATACATGCTCTGCCACTGAACCACAGCTCAAGGGGTTCATCTAGTGGGAAACACTACCATTTGTGGAATGGTTCCACAAAATCCCAGCACTATCATTTTTTTATTATTGTGCTTCTTCCTTCTCACCTGTCTAGGGATTGGAGGGGCAGGCAAATGGGCAATTCTTCATGGCACTTTTGTCCTGCTTTCCTATATACCGTGATGAAAGGCCTGTGTCTCCTCCATGTTTGGCTTCACGGCTTGCCGTGGCTTTCGTGGTCCAGTTCTGCCAATCACTTTGTATCTGCAGAGGATTTTGTGGCATTAAACGGATTTAAGGAGCAGGTTGTTTCCAGATAAACATCATCCCAAAGGCAGCCTTAGGCAGGTTGTTATATAACTATCAAAGCCAAGTTCGGTAACTGGAAATGATTACTGAATGGGGAACGAGTACTGCAGACAGACATGCAATCTGTAGGTACACCCAGGGGGTTATGGCGGGCATATTTGTGTGCTCCTCGAGCTCTGAATTACTGTGCATAACTTGTAGCTGAAGCAAACCCTGAAAGGTAATGCTTCAATTCTCCTACCTCCCTGCTTTTAAGGCTGCCTTCTTAAAGGTGATTCTGAACATACAATAGATGTCCAGACTGTCTCCAGAATGATGCTTCTTTCTCCAGGGACTTGTTTTAATTGTCATTTCTGTCATCTGTCTCAACAGAGCCCAGGAAAATGTGGTTTTATTCCACTGGGGGTGCTGAGATACTTCTGTCTAACCTGGGGGATCCCAGAACCCAGATAGCTCAGGAACTCACAATTCCCATCAAGTTCTCTGTCAGCATGGCCAATTGGCCATGCTGGTAGGGGCTGATGGGAATTGTAGTTCCTGAACATCTGGAGAGCCGCAGGTTCCCTACCCCTGGTCTAACCATTCAGTTCCCCCCACCCCACCTCCCTGCCTCATTGTAAGCAATAAATACATGATTTGCCTAGGCTTGCAAAGAGATAAATTTTTGTCCTGCTAGTCACCCTCTTTCCGGTAACCCTGGCTATTCTTGCTTATTCCCAAGACTCTTCTGTCCATTTTTTTTAAAATTCCTGGTCAGACTGTAATGTAATGTAAAATTCTTGGTCTTCTGTAATGGTCAGACTGGGACACACAATTCTTGCCATCCTCTTCTCCATTATATCCTCACCACAACCCTGTAAGGTAGGTCAGGCAGAGAGTGATGAAGAAAGGTTCAGTGAGCTAAGGATGTATGTGGATTTGAACAGCCATGGTCTAACCCAGTGTTTACCAACCTTTTCGATGTCACGGTACCCTTGACCTCACTCTTCATATCTCACAGTACCCCTGCCATCCCCCCCACCTTCCCCTCCCAGTGCACCTGCTTGCATAACTCCCCACCTTCCCCTCCCAGGGTGAAGGGAAGAATGGGGGGGGCAGGAAATGGCTGCTGACCTTGTGGCAGGCCCTGCCCCGAGCCAGCTCCATGTCCTTGCTGGCGCCGGCAGGAGACACCACAAAAGTGAGGGGGGGTTAGCATTGCCACGGTACCCCTGGGACATGCTCAGGGTACCACAGAACACTGGTTGAAAATCACTGGTCTAACCCATAGGTGTCAAACTTGCGGCTCTCCAGATGTTATGGACTACAGTTCCCATCATGCTGGCAGGGGATGATGGGAACTGTAGTTCATAACATCTGGAGGGTGCAAGTTTGATACCTGTGGTCTAACCATTATACAACACTGCTGGATCCAGACGAGACATCTTGTATGACCATGAATATTTCACAGCACTCTAGATGTACTGTAGAGTCACATTCTGCTTGCCACGCTTCCCTGCTGTGATGCCAGGGCCAGGGGCCACCTTTGCCTGGTTTAAATAACATTATGGGTTGCTGATGGACAAAAGAGAGGGAGTTTCTCTTGCTTGTGTTGCATTGGGACATACGGGGGCTGCACAGTACTACTCTGTCACTTGCATTATGCACCACTGGTGTATGTTAAATTAGAGTGCCATTTGGATTTTCTTCTGTGGACAACAAGATGTCTTGATCTATCCTTGAGCATGTGAGCAGCCCCAGTGCCTGGGTTGCTATCCTTCAGGTGAGGCTTCCTGGTCTCCCAGAATTACAACTCAAATCCACACAACAGGGATCAGTTCCCCTGGAGAAAATAGATGCTTTAGGAGGTGGACTCTACGGCATCAAGGGCAGTTTTCACAGTTGAGGGTCGCAAGCAGTCAGCTGCTACAGGGATCACTTCTGGGGCCAGTACAATTTCATTTGTTCATAAATGGTTTGGAACTAAGAGTGAGCAGTATAGTGGCAAGAATAATCCAGGATGATAAAAAGGATTGAGCATGACCACTAATGATGGACCACATGGCATGTCGAGACCACGATGGGCAGCCCCTACAGACCTCCATGGGAGCAGTCAGATATTTCAGTGAACTGGGGTTTGTAGACTGCTTTGATCCAATGCTAATAGTGGGCTTCAAGGACATCACAAGCAACAATTTGAATAATTTGCTGCCCCTCACAGCTGGCTGGATGCAGAGATGGCCAGGAAGGGAGGATGCCTACCCGACTTGATGATAGAAGAGAGACACACAAGCAGCAGACATATGAGAGGGGGCTGCCCAAACCAGGAAGGCTTCTTAAAGTTTTGCGCTGAGTCCTTTTACAGGCTGTTGGCAAAGTTTCCTGGCTTTGGAAAGAAACCAAATCCTTAATTAAAACAAGACAAAAAAAATCCTTTGTAACCTCAAACATTGCTTATTGGTCATCAGTGGCCTTTAAGTGGGAGTTAAAAGCTTGTCAGTGTGAGCTAACAAATTCACCTGAGCAACCCCCCCCCCATAAATAAACAAAAACAAACAAACAAACGAACAAATGGAGGGAATTAGTCATACTTTGCTTAAAAGAAACAAATAGGAGCCAGTTTTCTTATTATCCAAATTTCCACTTCACTTAGTATTGAACCAACTTGTCTGAATAGGCCACGTACCAGTGAAGAGATGGAAGAACTATTTAAAAAAGAGTATGAGGGTTGCACATTCCACGAAAAGCAAATTAAATTCTAGATTGAAATAATGCTGAGGTTCGCTCTAATTCTTTACATTAGCTATACTGCAGACATATTAGCATAACAATCATGTGTCAGCCTTATTTGAACATTGCTTGCGGTTCAGGAACAAAACTCATTCCATTTCTTTCTTTATCAATACATAAATCAAATCTCTGGACAGAGCAGAATTCAAATTAAGAAGACAATGAGACACTGGGAAACACACATGGCTCAAATCCTTTCTTCCTAAAAATAACTCAGGATTTCCTTGCAGAAAATTAGTCTTGCTTATGTACACCTCTTTGAATTTCTTAGAAAACAGTCCTGTATTTGAATACTCTCCCTAGGACGTTGCCACGGGCTGACTCCTGCTGCTACTAGCGCAAAAACCCACATGCCTGCACAGCAATTAACATTCAAGTTGGAATTAATTACTGCTGGCAATTCTAGTACATTATTCTGAATGTACAAAAAGCAGCTGCCTGCTCATTTCCAGGCTCAATTCAAAGCACTGGTTTCTGCAGCCAAAGCCCAAAATGGTGTGAGACCAGCATATGCCTAGAATGGCCTACTTCAGTACAAGCCTCCCTAAATTTTAAGGTGGTCACCCAAAGCCGGCTGTGGATGCCCTTGCCTTCAAAACACCTACAAAGCTGGCAACAAGCAGAGGGTGAGGCATTCTGTTGTGGTCCTTCACCTGTGGAACGTTCACCTCCTAATTCCTCACTTGGTGCCAACTCTGTCCTTTTCCTGGAGCCAACTCAAAACTCACTTATTTACAGAGGCTTTTATCAAGCTGCTAGTTTTGAATCTGATTTACCTCTGCCATTTTAAACTCAGAATTCAAGCATCTCACCTCAACTGACCTTTCCGTTGCTGTTTTCAGATAAATGGACAACATTAAAAGTTGGTCTATGACCATGTATGGTGGTGGAAAGTGCTGTCAAGTCACAGATGACTTAAGGTGACCCCACAGGGTTTTCATGGCAAGAGACATTCGGAAGTGGTTTGTCATTATCTGCCCTTGCGCAGGCTGAAAGAGCTATCATTTGAAACAACAGCACAGGGTTTCATTGACTCTACATGCTCCCTTGCCTAACAGAAAGCCAGATTAGCAGCTTTGCCCCAAAATACATGAAGGGTGATATAATATAAAAATGTGGAATAGTTTTAGCATGCAACTGTAGTGCCATCGCAGAAGAACCCTTCAAGTAGGGAATGGTGCTGTCAGGGGTACCCAACCTTTATGAGCCTGTGGGAAACTTTGGCATTTTAATACAGCATGGTGGGCGCAGTAGCATCTGCAGGAGGCAAAGCCAGCCACAAAATGATCACCACATCTTAACTTCCATAAAAGAGTACAAATCCTTGGGAAGTGATGCAGCTGCTTCAAAGCAACGTTTCATACAATCTGCACAACTAATCACATCTCCAAGAATCAACCAGAAGCCCTACTGGGCAAAAAATACTACCTGGCCCACCCACTTCCTAAAAACACTTGCCAAGAACCAAAAAGGTCTCTGCAGATGCCATGGCACCACTGGACATCACTGTGGGAACCCCAGGCTTAAAGTAAATTGGCAGCCAGGATAACTTCCTCCGGGACTTCAGAATTCCTCATCAGGGAGTATCAGGTGCAAGCACTGGAGCCCAACTCCAATTGGCCGCTATGTGATGCTTACCCAGAAGGCTGCACCTAAGCAGGTTATAAAATAAGAAGAGGAAACAGTAGCAAGTGAACTGAAGACCTCGAACTTTGTTTTGTTTTCTTGTCTGCAATTCAAGCATACTAGTGTTGCCAGAGTCTTGTGCAGTTGAGTTTCCTTTGACCACCCAACTCTATTAGAAAAAACCCTTGCCTCAGGGGGGGGAAACAGTCTCTGGTACAACTGCTAGCAAAGGGATTTTTTATTTTTGCTATACCAGCATGATGTGGCTGCTCTTCTTCTCTTCCAAGTAGCTCACGTGGGCGTCAACCATATAGAATTAGGAGCTGCTACCTTTGAAGGCAAAGGGCAAAGGAACGCACGCCCCAAGGGTGAACAGTCTCAAAAATTAAATCACTGACACTTGCATAACTTATGAAATGCAGACACCTTTCTGGAACTCAACTGCAATCACAACATCTCTGCCCTATGACTCAGACACTGAAGATTTGAAAAGCCCATCTTTTCATTTTCATGGCAAGGATCCAGGGCAATTTATATAACTGACATTCCTGACTAGGATTGCCCTCTCTAATCCCCCCTCCCCCAAACACACAATTCCAATGCCTGGAAGTAGACACAAAACAGGCAGAAATTCAAAAACGTCAAGATTTCCTAGTACCGATAGGGCAGCACTGCTTGCTCGTTTTTCTCTGCCAAGCAACAGGTAAGGGGCACAGAAGCTTTGCCAGAAACAGGGACAGCATCCTGTGGCAAGTGCCATAAGAGTTATGACAACTTTGGAGACCCATCCATGAACTAAGGTATCTGCCTACCACACACTGGTCAGCAAACAAGGCAATGCCAGTGTGGAAAGAATTAAGTGGCAAACTTGCCAGTCAACACACAACATGGAAGAATGAGCTATCTCCACAAAACAGTTTGGGTTCAACTTAGGCAGACACAAAGAAAATATTTCCCCATAGTTCATTTGCAGAGATGATTACTACTACCTGTAGGAATTGTTAGAAGCACAAATGGACTTTGAAGATTGAACAAATTCACGGGTGATTCTTATAAGGAATGAATTCCTTAAAAGAATCATCTGTGAATTTGTTCAGTCTTCAAAGTCCATTTGTGCTTGAGGCAATTCCTACAGGTAGTAGCAATCATCATCAAAAAGGTAACCTCTACATTTAGAGGTAGCAAACCTTGAAAAATACTACTACTACTACTAGAAAGCAAACTGTTGATCCTCCTGGATAGCTGCTTGGCCACTATGTAAAACAGGAGGCTGGACAAAATTGGCCACTGGTCTCATCAGCAAGGCTCTTTAGGAAGAAGAGGTCTATCCATGCATGTTAGCCATGAAAGGTCAAATAGAGGTTCCATGACTGAGGACATTATACGCTTGATGGCTGGACATGGAAGGTATGGACATTAGGTTCATAGATGCTTCCCAAGGTATCTGGCTGGTTGTAGTAATATAAGGACCAATATCGTAACCAGGGAAGGAGATTCTTAAATATAATATTCACTATCAGTTTCTAGAATTGGTGCAATACTAATAGAACTTCAAAGGGAAATAACTTCTCCAATCAATAAGACTGTTTATCAACATTGTAAGAATCACTGCTGTTATACCAGCCATGCCTTGGGTCAGGGGCATTTAGAAGGATACCAGCCACTAACAACGATCTTTTTTCTATTCTCAGAATCCTGTGCTCAGATACTAGAATACACCCATCAGGTTTCTGTCAGCATGGCCAATTGGCCATGCTGGTAGGGGCTGATGGGAATTGTAGTTCCTGAACATCTGGAGAGCCGCAGGTTCCCTACCCCTGCTCTATCCGATCAAATGCACATGCCTTGGGTATTAAATTTTTGTTGACTGGCATCTTGCCTCTGAACAAAGTCTCATTTTCTTTGCATTTCTTTGCGTGTGGGGTACCACCACACTCTACCATCTGGTCTACACACCCTGTGTATAATCTGGGGCATTACTACTCATCATTGGAACCAGAAGTGGAATCTAACAGAGCTGTCACCCAAAGTAAAGTCACTTCCTGAAAAGTGACAGACTAGAGCAGCTGTTTGTGAAATGATTAGATTTATGTGAGTCACTGAATTCTCTACGGGTCAGATTTTATATATTTAATATCAAAGCTGGAAGGGACCACCAGGGTCATCTTCTAGTCCAATTTCCTGGCAGTGCAGGGTCACCTCCAGATTAGATTACTGTAACTCTCTCTATGCATGGCTACCCTTGAGGTTGTTCCAGGAATTTCAGCAGGTCCAAAATGCAACAGTGAAGGTTCTTACAGGAGTTTCTTTAAGATCACATATTCAGGCTGTACTTCTCCAGGTGAACTGGTTACCAGTTGAACACCGGATCAAATTTAAGATTTTGGTCTTAATTGTTAAAGCCCTTAATGAGCTGGGATTGTCATAACTGCGGGACAGTCTCCCTCAGTACAACCCTCAGAAGGCATTACGTTCTATGGGAAGTAATCTGCTAGTGGTCCTTGCTCCTAAAAATGTGTGGCTGTTTTCAACCAGAGCGAGAGCCTTTTTGACTCTGTCCCTAGCTGACCAGACTCCTGCAGGATTTAGTTCAGTTCCCCCGGACTTACAAGATAGAGAATTTCCACCACGTTTTTTGGTTGAGGAAATAACTGTTTAACTGACCTCCCCAGTTCTTCCCTTCATTACTTTTTTGATACTTGTTATAATATCTAGTTGGGTGAGTTGAGTTTAATTTTGTCTTGTGTAAATCCAACCAATAATAGGTGCATGGGAATCTGAAACTTGAACCAATACACTGGTTTTTGGTCATGAGCACAGAAAATTCTATCATGGTTGGGAGGAAGGGAAATAATTATTTCATGTCTTGAGGGTGGGTGGGGTTTTTATCGTCATCTGTTACTGTTGCTATATAGTTCCCTTCGGGACAGGGCAGTTTAAAAATCTAAAATATGAATAAATAAATATCTAACAGATAGGATTTTATTGAGATATATATATCTTTGTACAGTAGATTGATATTGTTAGCTGCCCTGAGCCCATCTTTAGACAGGAAACGGTGGAATAGAAGCCCAATAAAATAGATAAATAAAACTATAATATCTCCGACAAGTCAGTGTCTAATCAATACTTTAAAGCACAGGTGTCAAACTCGTGGCCCTCCAGATGTTATGGACTACAGTTCCCATCATCCCCTGCCAGCATGATGCTGGTAGGGGATGATGGGAACTGTAGTCCATAACATCTGGAGGGCCGCGGGTTTGACATCTATGCTTTAAAACATACAATGACAAAAAAAAAATCCACCACCTCATAAGGGAGACCATTAAAGGGTCAAACACACTTCACTGTCAGGAAGTTCTTTCTCAAATTTAGATGAAACTGCATTGACATTGCCTGTCTCTGCATGGCAACCCTGGTATTCCTTGGTGGACTCCCATCTAAATACTAACCAGAGCTGACCCTGCTCATCTATGGCAGTGGTGGCGAACCTATGGCACGAGTGCCAGAGGTGGCACTCAGAGCCCTCTCTGTGGGCACACGCAAACAGATTTCATCATGGGGGGGAGAATTCCCCCCCCCCCCACATCTAGGCTGGCCTGGGCCACTGGGCTCGATTATTAGCATTGAACCTAAGACCTAGTTTTGGGGAAGCAGTGTAAGTAACCCTGTTAAGTGCTGTTAAACCCCACTGATTCTCATGCAAAGAACTAAAGCGCGATCCTTTACTTGGGAGTAAGCTTGGTTGCTGGCAGTGGGACTTGCTTCTGAGTAAACCCTCCTAGGGTCGTGATTCACCCGTTCAAAGAGTTGCATGGTTGCTTCAAAGCAAAGATAACGACTACCACCAAGCTTACTCCTGAGTAACGCACACCTCAGAGCCAACCGTTTTTTCTAAACTAAAATCTCAGTATTCAGGTTAAATTGGCACTTTGCGATAAATAAGTGGGTTTTGGGTTGCAATTTGGGCACTCGGTCTCAAAAAGGTTAGCCATCACTGTTCTATGGTGACAGGATTGGGCTAGCCTGGGCTATTCAGATCAGGAACCTCAATGCTACACTTCTACTAATGCTGCTTAAAATCTCATTAGCCTTTTTTATTGCTGCATCATTCTGCTGGCACATATTACGCTTATGGGTCACTAGAACTTCCAAATCCTTCTTCCAGCCACATTTCACCCTTTCAATATTTATATAACAATATCCTTACCTCCATGTGAAACACTTTACACTTGTCACTTCATTTTATTTGTTGCAATCCTCCATCTCATCCAAATTCAGTGTTATCCTATTCACATCCTCCAAAGTATTAACTACGCCACCCAGGTTAATATAATCTGCAAACTTGATGAGCATATTCCCAACTCTCTTATCTAGGCCATTAATAATTATGCGAATCATCACCAGGGACAGAAATAGAACCCTGAGGCATGATAATTATCAACTCACTCCAGGTTGATTTAGAACCATGAACTATTACCCTTTGAGTACAATCTACCAACCAGGCCTTAATCCCCCTAACAGTAATCCATCATTCACCAATTTCTCAACAGGATCATCATGGGGGACCATCTTAGAAGCTTTCCTAAAATCCAAATACACATCCACAGCATTCCCACATTATACCAGATTCATAACTCTGTTTTTTTTTAAGAGATCAGATTGGACCATGACCTATTCCTGAGAAAACTGTGCTGAGATTTAACCTGTTCACAGGCCCCTAAATAATCCATCCCAAAATCATTCTTGGAATCAGTGTCAAACTAAATGGCTGATAATTTCCTGGGCCATCTTTTCTCCCCCATTCTTAAAAATACACACATGCCACATTAGCCTTTTCTCGATCCCTTGGTACTTCCTCTGTCCTCCAAAATTTTTCAAAAATAAAAGAGAGGAGTTAGAGATGATATCCACCACCTCCATGCACCAAAGGTTCCATTCCTTCAGTCTCGTTTTTAAGATCTTCCCTATTAATAAGAATGAAGCCTAAAATAGCTGAATCCCAGATGAGGAATCTTTGCCAAGAGCCATGGTGGTGGTGGTACTCAATCCACCCAGTTTCTGTCTACCTACCATGAACTTTATGTCTCTCACCTCAGGGCTCTCCTCTTTCTTAGCAAAGGCTGTTGCAACATCACTGTGTTATCCAGAAGACTCCAACCCTAATGAACCTTCTAGGCCAAGCACTCTCTGATAACAAACACAGCAGCTTCCAACTGGGTGCTTCCTGCAGATTCAAATGCAAGGCCTCCAAAGTATCTCCTAATCCAGTCAATTGGACAAAATCCTCTTGACTTTGGGGAAGAAGCAAAGGCCACCAGGAAATACACTGGTGAGCAGTATGGCACTCATGGAAACCACTGCGTTAAACTGTTAGGCCAGGGCAACTTTGGCTAAGGTTCTGCCATGAAGCTTACTGGGTGACTAGTCACTCATACGGTCAGCTTAATCCATTTTAGAGGGTGATTGAATGGTTCATTTTATCCTTCCATGTCACATCAATACCTTTGGAATAAGGCCAGCACAAACGTTTAAGGCAGTGGTGGCGAACCTATGGCATGGGTGATGGCACTCAGAGCCATCTCTGTGGACACAGGCAAACAGAGTGCCACCCCTCCCACATCTTGGCTGGCCTGGGTCAATTATTAGCATTAAACCTAAGACCTAGATTTGGGGAAGCAGTGTAGGTAACCCTGTTAAGCGCTGTTAAACCCCACTGATTCTCATGCGAAGAACTAAGCATGATCCTTTACCTGGGAGTAACCTCGGTTGCTGGCAATGGGGCTTGCTTCTGAATAAACCCTCCTAGGGTCATGGTTCACCCATTGGAAGAGTTGCACGGTTGCTTCAAAGCAAAGCCACCGACTACCACAAAGCTTACTCCTGAGTAACCCACGCCTCGAAGCCAACAGTTTTTTATAAACTAAAACTTCAGTATTTAGGTTAAATTGCCATGTTGGCACTTTGCGATAAAGTGGGTTTTAGGTTGCAATTTGGGCACTTGATCTTGAAAAGGTTCACTATCACTGGTTTAAGGAGTCTCTTTTATCTCACACACATACACACCTTTCTAGCACCACATGGTTGGTGTACCATGGTTTCAAATTCCATTGGCCCTTATGCAGAGTCTCTGGTGTACTGAAAATGCATGATGAAGTTCAAAAGCTTTGCATGTATAGTCCCAAAGGGTCTTACAAAAGGGAGACTATAAATTGAAAAATATTGTGGCACAGCAAAGGCTTCCTTGTTTACTCCAGAGGAGGACTGCTTTCTAAAGATGCTTGCGCTTTAGGCATTCCTTGAAATACAGCTAGTGGTAGGTAAAGACAGGAGCAGCAGTGGCGTAGGAGGTTAAGAGCTCGTGTATCTAATCTGGAGGTACGGGGTTTGATTCCCAGCTCTGCTGCCTGAGCTGTGGAGGCTTATCTGGGGAATTCAGCCTGTACACTCCCACATACGCCAGCTGGGTGACCTTGGGCTAGTCACAGCTTCTCGGAGCTCTCTCAGCCCCACCTACCTCACAGGGTGTTTGTTGTAAGGGGGGAAGGGCAAGGAGATTGTAAGCCCCTTTGAGTCTCCTGCAGGAGAGAAAGGGGGGATATAAATCCAAACTCTTCTTCTTCTTACATCTGAAAACAGGGAGGCATCACTTTTGCAAAATATAAATGCAGCCTGGAAGGTGTATTACATACAGCTACTAAATAGTTACACACCTGGAGTGAGTTAAGAATCATCTCATAGACATTCAGCATTTTACTTACTAAATCCTCTTATCAATGCTTGGTGTCCACTTATCAGAAGAAAATGTCCAGTTCCCCAACTTTGGCCTTCCCAGAAATGCCACACTGCTTCCACTGAAAAGCAGCAGGCTGCCTACAGCTTAAGCCTTCCAAGCAAGTCTTTGAAGGAAAGTCCCTAAACAAATCAAAAGTTCCAAAAAGCCAACTATAGACCCAGGTATGCAGCTCAATGAATGCATCTGGAGAATTCACAGCCAGAGAAGAAAAGCTTGAGCCAGTCTGGAAGGAGGGAAAGTGCACAGATGCGAGCTTTGAGCTCTGATTATTTGCATGCCACATCTTGTCAGTGAACTAAAAACAAAGAAAGGCGTTTGGATTCAGGCGAGCAACCGCAACCTTCACACGCAAACACATACCTCCCTACAGAATCTACGGTTGGTTGGTTGACACACCCACAACTCTTGCTAGAAGTCTTGGTAGCAGCGATGATGCACATCACATGCCACCACCTCCGAACTGAAGTTCTTTTCAACCAAGTAGAATCCTGCATCTGGCGGCAAGAGGAAGGGATAAAAGCTTACCTAGTCCCCAGGATAGTCCTCCAAGGCCACACCCTCCTCATCCCAAATGACCCTCCCCATGTGCCTATATCATCCTCAGAGATCTTGATGAAAATATACAGATACTAAAGTGTGGGAGGCAGCGACATCTGACAGGGGCTTTTTGGTGGTGGCTCCTAGTCTGTGGAACAACTTCTCTAAGGATGCTCATATGGCTTCATTATTAGTTTTTAAGAAGCTGTATCATCTGGACCAGTGGTGGGATTCAAATAATTTAACAACCGGTTCCGGTGGTGGGATTCAAATAATTTACCAACTGGTTGTTTATAAGCACCATTTTAACAACCGGTTCTGCCGAAGTGGTCCAAACCTGTTGAATCCCACCACTGATCTGGACTCAGGGCTTACTTAAGAATAAACTGCAAATGGCTTTAGTTTAAATGCTATACACCTTTGCATTAGACTGTTTTTGCTTTTGGTAGTTCTTAGTGTCCTGACTTTATTGCTGAGAGGACTTGGATAGTCTAAAAGGCATATGAATCAGCCATCCCCTGAAACTCAATTGACTGAGAAAGCAAAACCCAATTTTATTTGAATTTTGTGATTGTGAGATAAAGTTGCAAAACTTTAACCAACCCAATAAAAGGAATACTGTTTCCAACACTTTCATAAGCAGTGCAAGGAGGTTAACAGGACAAATCATTTTCCCAAGCAGGGTGCTACCTGACACTGTAAAGCTCCCCCTCCCAAATTAGTTTAGACAGCATGAAGGGAATGAATACAAAACCTATAAACAAGAGAAGGCTAATTAAGTAACTGGAGCAAAGATCTGAAGTAGGAGATGACAGATTAACAGGGAAACAAAAGAATGCCACTTTCTTTTGCAAATAGACAGCCAGGTCTCTGCACACCACAGCCCTGCAGAGAGGAGGTTTTTCCCCACGAGTCCACTTGACTTGAAGCAGTCAAGGTCAGTCTTGTCTCCTCTGACTGGCAGTTGCTCTGCATGGTTTCAGGCAGAGGTCTTTCACATTACCTGACCCTTTTAAGTGGAGAAACCAGAAATTAAACCCAAGATCTTTGCCATGCAAAGCAGATGATCTTCCACTAAGTATTGCCCCCTCATTCTTTCCTACAAACTGAAAAAGCCACCATGGGGGGGGGGGGCATCATTTTGTAGACAAGCTAGGAAAAGTGTCAGGCATATGGAGTACCCCAACATGCTATCTTATGCTGGCAATGAGTACAATTCAGGCCAAGATTAAATTTCAGTTTTGCTGATTTTATCTCTTGGCTCCTAGTGATGCGGAAAGGGTTAGGAATATGATTGCTTGAAGATGCACAGACTGGTGGGGTTTCATTTTTCAAGAACACCCTTCCTGGCACAAAATAATTCCTGCATTACAGAAGGTTAGCGACGTAGAAAGGTTTAACAGAGCCCTTTTCCAAATGCGCTCATGTTCTACATACAGTAAGGAAAAATTCCAAAAGATAAACACCCACCATCTAGAGTGCAAAGTCCAGGATTCTACCATCTCCTGCTGTGGAACGGTTCCTGTAGGAGGGCAACCTTTTTACCTACCCTGCTAATTCCACACCTGTTATCTGCCACAGCACAAATTCACAACCATTTGCGCTTCGCATAGCCCAGCTCATACCAGGCAGGCTGCCAAAGTTTTAAACTTGACTCAACTGGGAACACAGCTACTGTTCCTGTCATGTGATGTTGAAAACAAACGCCATTATTTGAGCGGCAAGGAATTTAAGAGTCCAGTTTCAGAGTTGTAGGAATGCCTGTTCTTCACACCGCCAGGCTTTTGGAATATTACACCGTATCAGGAACCCTGCTCTACAGCATAGCAGGCTGAAAGTTAATCTGGCCCACAATTCAGGGCTCCTCTAGTTAAGAATATACATGGCAATCTGGATTTCAGGCTTCAAATGATCTGGAGGGATTGAATTCCATCCTTACGAGAACACAGCAGCACACTTTTCAAAGAAAAGAATCTGACAAAAACCCCGAGGGATAAGGGACTTAGAGACTATCCCCCCCTCCCATAATATGAGGGGGATGCTTAACCACTCCTTTGGTTACTGCACTAAGCCCAGAAGCCATTAAGAATGAATAATAATATACACAAAGAAAAGTTGTAACGCCATTAAGCAGATCAATGGCTGCTCCTTCCAGGGTATCTCTGCCTGCAGTGCAGTACAAGCAATTCCATCTAAAATGCAAACTAAAGGGGATGCAAACACACTGTGTGAAAGGCAGCAGAGAACATGAACAGGAGTTCAATGCGGCATCAATGAAATTTATTCCAGCATTGGCTTCTGCGACTCAGAACTCACTTCATGTGAACTGGTGTGTACATTCCCATAATCAGTCTATACCTTTGGGAAGGGATGAGGCTAAAAACATCTGTTTGGCCTACAGAAGGCTCCAGGTTCAATCTCTGATATTTCCAGAGAAAAGGGTCAAGTAGTAGGTGACATGGAAGATTTCCACCTGGGTTTCAGGTAGATGTGGTCCCAGGTAACGCTGATTTGATACAAGAACGGTCTGATTCAGAGCAAGGAAGCTTCACACGCCCATGTGACATTATGAACACTTCATGCACCTGACAAAGTGAGATCTGACTTGAGAAAGCATATGCTGGAACAAGTTTTATCCATCTCTTAAAATGGCACTGGACTTTTTTATTTTGCTGCCATGTGCTAACGTAGGCCACTCTTCAAGAATTATGGGTTCAGAATATAGGAAGACTCATCTAGATCTCATCCCCTGCAATAACAGCAACTTCCGTCATACAAAAATCAGTACGGAAAAAGTCACATCAAAGAACAAGCCTGCAATTCACACATTAGCACTCTGATTCTAAACAAACATGGAAATATATGAAGCAGCCTTCTATTGAATCAGATCCAGCATTGTGTAGTGCAGGGGTCTGCAACCTGTGGCTCTCCAGATGTTTGGCCAATTGGCCATGCTGGCAGGGGCTGATGGGAATTGTAGTCCATGGACATCTGGAGAGCCACAGGTTGCAGACCCCTGGTGTAGTGGTTAAGAGCAGGTGGACTCAAATCTGGAGAACTGGTTTTGATCCTCCACATGAATGAAAGACTCTGACGTGATGAACTAGATTTGTTTCCCCACTCCTACATTCCTGCTGGGTGACCTTTGGCTGGTCACAGTTCTTCAAAACTCTCAGTCCTTCAGAACTCTGTTGTGGGCAGAGGAAGGGAAATGAGTTTGTAAGTCCTTCTGAGTCTCTTTACAGGAGAGAAAAAGGGGTATAAATCCCAACTCTTCATCATCTTTTCATTTTTCAAAGCCAGTATTCTCTACTCAAGACTAGAAGTAGATTTCTGGAGTCTCAGGCTGAGGTCTTTCCCTTAATCCCTTGAACGAGAGATGCCAGGGATTGCATTTGGGGTCATGTGCAGGCAAAGCAAACACTCTGCCACTGAGCCACAGCCCCCTCCTAAAGAATGCATGACTATGGATATGTACCCATTAACATCACACATGCCAACAAAAAGTTCAATTCAAGGTGTGCTGAACTTCATAAGCCAAACAATAAGCAGTTGGACCTCCTGCTCAGGGGCGCCATGAAGACATGGGGTCCAAGTCCAGCAATTTGCTCCTCACAAAATGGTTGCCTCTGAGGGTTTTGGGATCCATCTTGTGTGCTAGGTGAGACCATGAAGGCAGTTGGCTGCTGAACTTTTCCCCAACGTTAAGGTGTGCCTCACTGGACAATGAGGCTAACTAATCCCACTGTGTTACCTAAGGTGATTTAATCAGCACTATGAGCAGACCATTACTTACTTTATCTGCACCCATCGCAGCAAACAATCAGTATTCAATAGTCTAGGCCAGTGGTTCTCAAGCTGGGGGTCGAGACCCCTTTGGGGGTCGAACGACCCTTTCACAGGGGTCGCCTAAAACGTTCTGCATCAGTGTCCTCCATCTGTAAAATGGATAAATGTTAGGGTTGGGGGTCACCACAACATGAGGGACTGTATTAAAGAGTCACGGCATTAGGAAGGTTGAGAACCACTGGTCTAGGCATTCTCATATGTCCTGACCACTCATCAAACCTTCCCTGTCTTTCTGTTGGAACCCCAGGAAAGCAATCAGTTCTTTGTCTCTGGGTTTCCTACCTCATGTCACCTCAGGACCCACTCTGGGGTATAAATATTGGTCCTCTGGGCATTCATTCTCTCTGTGTGTGTGTGTGTGTGTGTGTGTGTGTGTGTGTGTGTGTGTGTGTGTGTGTGTGTTCCAGATCCATATGTGACCCCCCCCCCCCAACTTGCACATGGGCTATTTCCTTTGCTCTTGGAAAGGCTGGTTGTTTTCATCTTCAGCACTGCTTTCCCTGGACATCCCTTCAAGACTGGTGACTATGACCTATCCCTGAAATGTTCTCCAACACCCTTCCTCTCCTCTCAGTCAGCCCTTGTGTGCATATGTCAATTGCTTAGAACATAGTTCTTGTCTGAATATTTTTTATTCTTTAACAAAACCACATTTTTCTTGTATGCCTGCTCATTTGAGAGTTTTCCTCCAGGATTATCCTGGTGGACGTAGGTTATTGATCCTGGTTGTTCCCCTCTCTATCTCCAGGCAATTCTCCCAACCAAAGTGGAGATGGCCTACTAAGGGTAATAAAACTAGCTTCCGCTTCTTGCCACCTGGCTATCCATCCCCTCCCATCAAACAGCTCTAGACACCTGGATTAACAGACACCGGAACACTACCCAAAAGGCACCACATGGCACTCAGGAATCAGAACAGGCTGCACAGTCGGCACTTCTGACAACCTCCAGTACTGACAGCGTGATACAGTGGGTAGTTTCACAGTACGACCTTGAAGACCCACATTCAAACCCAACTCTGCCATGGAAGGTTGCGGGTAATCACACAATCTCAGCCCACCTGTCTTACAGCACTGGAGAATGATGCAAGCTACGTTGAGGCCCCCACAGGGAGAGGAGGGGAGAAATCTGGGATATAAATTAAGTAAATAAAGTGGTTCAGCAGATACAGAACTGAACTGGTCAGTTCGAGAACAGGTTCCTTTCGTTCCTTCATTCATACCCCACTTATATCCCTTATTGGGACTCAAAATGACGCTCCCCTTCAACATTTAATCCTCGTAACATTCCTTTTAGGTAGGTAAGGTTGAGAATGTAACTGGCCTTAAGTCTCCCAGCAAGCTTCCACGGCACAGCAGGGATTCAAACCACAGGAGGATCCTAGTCAGACACTCTAACCTCCACTGGTTCTAGCATTCACTCAACCACTGAACTCCTCAAGAGATCTTTAGCCAGTTGCTACCTCACTCAAAGCCAGGCTTGGAGGTTTGTTGCACGGACAAAATGAAGCAGATGAGATGGAGTACGGCACAAGCTTGATCTCCTTAAAGAAAAAAGGTAGGGCAAACACACCCTCTGATAAAATATAAAGCACAAGATAATATGGGTGCTAGTCAAAGGCAGCTGAACAAAACTGTGAGAGGCAGAAGTCCAAGTTCATAGACAGTTCAAGCACTGGGGTCAACAACTCTGAATACAGGAAAGACTGCATTTTCAAAAATAGTCTAAGCACTTCCAACTGCACTGAGAGTCATCCCATACTACTGCAGCCAAAAATCAAAGGCAGCTGAACCCATAAGGACCCTCAAGCCACCTGAAAGGCCAGCAAATGGATTGAAACATATAAACAGATATGGCCCCCAGCTCCTCATGCATTAACCAGTCAACTTGCCTTTAAGATGCCACACAATGCATGTCTGGCTCAAGTCTGCATGTCAAAACTGCTCTTAAAAGAAACATTCCATTTCAAAATGAAAAGCATCCCACATCTCCCCAATGGCTTTTAAGCCCTTCAAGTGTGCTGCAGAAATGCTGAGAAGGGCACCAATCCTAAAGAAGTCTACTCAGAAGTAAGTCCCGTTTTATTCAACGGGTCTTCCTGCCAGGAAAGCCTGCTTAGGATTTCAGCTCAGGTGTCCCAGCACGGTCCCCTCTTCAGCCTCACCTGAGCGCCCACCTGCTCTTAGGGTCCTTCCTGGCTTCCGCACTAGGTGCGGGAAGCTTGAAGGAACCGAGCCAGGAGTCCATTCCGCACCAGAACCGCAGCCTCCGGGGCAGCAGGACTTCCCCCAAACCGCGAGATTACTTGGCACTTTGCTTAACAGCTGAAGCCGACTCCTGGGCACGTAGCAGCACGAACGGCCAGGAAAAGCCATCCTGCCTCCCCCCCACCCCGAACTGCTGAAGGGGAGGGGGCGCATACCGTAAAGCGAAGGGCATCGGCGTAGTGCAGAACGCCGCATATCGATCGGATCAAACAGGAGGTTCCGATTACTTTAAAGAGCAGGGGGGAAGCTCTCTCCTCCGTCCTCCCCCTCTTCCGCCACCCCGACGGTTCCCTGTTAATAGCTTCCAGGAGAAGGAAGCGGTTACTTTCGGTGTGCCAAAGGCAACTCCCCCCGCCCCCGAAACCCAATCCGTGTAGAGGCGTCGGGGGGGGGGGGAGAGAAATGGCACGAATCCCATTAAGCGACTGAGTATTAGTACAGAAAGGGAGAGAAAGAGGTTGGCTCCTACTACCTCCTGCCCCGACAACACAGACCGACCCGTTTTTGTTTTTTGCAGTGCCCCGAGCAGGTTTCGAACCTGGCACCGAAGAAAAACCGCGCGGGCAAGCAATTACGCACAGGCCAGGTTTGCCAAAGTCAACGTCGGACCCGTTCCGCTTTCCCGATTCCCAGTCGAGCCCTACGGAGAGCCGGTCCCCTCTGACGCGCCCCCCGCCTCCGACCCATGCTGAGCTCGCTCCTCTCCAACCCCCAGGGTCGCGGCTCACCTCGCCGTCCAACTCCATGTCCACCAGCTCCATATCGGGCCAAGGCTCGGCTCCCAGCTGGGCGAGCGGCATCGCGGCTGCTGCTGCTGCTTCCGAGCCCCAGAAAGGCCGCCACGAGTCCTGCCGCGCACGCGAGCAAGCCCGCCGCCTGGCCCAGCTCTGCCAAGGGAGCTCGCAGGAGCGCCGAGACTTTATACGCCGCTGGTTTCCCCAGCGCTGAGCGCAGAGCTGCCCGCCAAGGAGGAGCCGAGCGCCAGCCCCCGCGGCCCCATTGGCTGCTCGGCCTGGCGGGGAAGGGCCGGGCGGCTCCGCCCAGGCCAGGCTGGGGTCTGGCTGCAGTCGGTGGCGGCTTGGCGCGGAGGGAGGCAGGGAGGGAGGGTCCTTAGCGTGGCGCAGGCAGGTAGCTGGCTGGGCGGTCGTTGCGCCCCGCTGCGCCCCGGCAGGCTCCTCCTCCGCCAGCCCAGCCGCTCCTTTTAATTCCGGATTAAGCGAGCAAGGCAGAATCCTGCTTCTGGGTCTGCCTGCGGTCCCTGGAAAGCGATTTACAGCCCCAGGCTATCTAGCCGTCGTCGATTCGGAAGCCGGCCCCACTCAGTTCGCGGGGGAGCCTAATATATAAAGGGAAAACCCTGCGGGGTCGCCATAAATCAGCTGCGATTGGAGGACCCGCGCACACAACTTATATCGAAAATGTATTTAAGACAATATAAAATATTAATTTCTGTAAAAATGTATCCAATCTCTTGGGTGTTTTGATTCATCCAGTCATTTGCCTCTTTTAAGACAGTCCTCAGCCAAAGCTGTTCTGCAGCTCAAAGCCCAACGGGTGTAGACTGGAGTAACTCTGCATAGTGCTGCCCTGTTAAACGTTTGATCCCAAAGCGAGGATGGGGAGGAATCCATATCCCCCCACTCCTTAAACAATAGCCATTTAGGGATCTGTCAACCCCCTTTTTCAATATGCACACCAGCCCTTCTAGGGGAAAGAAAAGCACTCTGCACATACTCAAAAGAATTCTTATTCCTGAATATTTCAGAGCTGCCCCAGCATACAGAATCCTGAGTCATCCTTTTGGCTTAAGTACATGGCTGCCAAAAAAAACCTCAGTGCAGCATGGTACAGTGAATCCGTAAGACCCAAGTTTGAATCCCCACCTCGCTATTGTGTACTGGGAGACATTATAAATAAACCCCCTTTTTCCAGGTCTCAGCAGTTTGGGGCCAAGCTGTTGCTTCCCAAAGATGAAGGAAAGTCATTTTGCATACGCTCAGAGACACTCTTTGGCCACTCATTTCAAGATTGAAATGCAGCACTCAGAATCAATTCTGGGACCGAGGCCAGCTTTAGATCTGATCCTGGCAGGTAAGTACTTATCAATATGACATTGCCCATGCCCGTTCGAATTAGGGTAAACAATAGCCCAGCAGGCTAGACTTCTATGTAGCACCTTAATGTTGCATGCATAACACTAAAGACCCAGTTTAAGCATAAAGATCAGGCGCACAGAAGGATAGTTAAGTTCTTCTGGGCTGTCATGGTTGACATTTGTATGACATCTTTGTGTGAACATGCTGGCATCGTGGGAGGGCAGTGGAGCAGTGTTGTCAGAGGTCTACAGCAGCTTTTAAAAAGAGCCGAAATGTTATGATGTAGAGCAAGGGATCAACAAGAGCCAGCCTAAGAAAGCCCATGGGCATAACTAAAAATATATTTCTTCACATTACCAATAATTGATTTGTTGCTTCATAAGCCATAATTTTTCTGCAGCTGAAACACTGGTTATTGCCAGGTCTTTATTAGGAGAGAAGTACACCAGGGGTCTCACAATAAGTCATAAACAGGGCGGCCCAGACTAGCCTGATCTTGTAAGATCTCAGAGGCTAAGCAGAGTTGGTCCTGGATAGTATTTGGATGGGAGATCACCAAGAAATTCCACAGTTTTATGCAGAGGTAGGCAATGGCAAACGGCCTTAGTCTCTTGCCTTGAAAACTCTACTGGCTTGCCATAAGTCAGCTGTGACTTGACAGCAATTTATGCATGCACCCCACACAATTATTTTAGTGCACTAGCATAAAACTGCACATGATTTGTACTTTGCTTCTAGGTAGCTGGCTCTATAATTTCTCTTTCTGCAAAGGATCTCTCATAACCCTTAGTTTTATTTTAAAACTTTGTTCTACCTTTACATCCTAGTTATTCTAGCATCCCACATACCCGTCCACATACCTTATTTTAAAATTTAAATTTTCCTTGTTAAAGAACCATATTTGTTTTCACACTGAGTCACATTGGGTTCTTCAGGCACAGGTGCAGTCTCCTGGTGTGAACGCCACTGCAAAAAAACCAAACATCCAGTTTTACATAAAAGTAGGACAGCGATCCTTCAGACTTTTGAAGGGGTATAGCTTTCTCCTGACTCTTGGTTTAGATATAGCATAAACTACGTTTGAGGGTGAGGCATTTATAATCTATCCACTGGCCCTGTACCTGTCAAGTTTTCTTCTGAACCTCTGAGGACTAGAAGCATGACAGGTTTTTCTAGAGGCTGTTGTGGATGACCCATCTTTAGTCATGACAACTTGCCCAAAGCATAATGAAATCTGACAGTCCATCCCTGTCTTTGGGCAACAAGTAATCTCAGAATCCAGGGAATCAACCAATATATTTTAACTCCCATGTGTTCCCTAGGAGACAAAGCTGAAACCTGCAAGCTCTTCAAAAGCCAGATTCTGACCATATTTCAAGAAGCTTAAGGTCTATCTTACAAGGTCAGATTTTTATCACCACTCAACCATACTGCATACCCCTTCATTTGGCCACTTAACAGCTGGAAAATCTTTGCCCCAGAGGTCAAGACTGCCCACTGTAAACAGAAGAAGTGTGTTCAAAATAAAACAGGTTTCCTTTGGATTTACTAAAAAGTCAGCTGGCAGGTGGTACGCTAATCAGCCGAAGCTAAGGAGCTAATTGTCAAGGTCACAGTGGGAAGTTAATGGCTATTGTCCACAGGGTTCGTGCATGAAATATGGCTGAACACGCCTGAACATCGCATAGAAGAGCAGTGGGAATCTCTGCTGTTTCATCCACCCCCTCAATACTAGAGTGATTCTCTCAAGCATTTATCTCAAGGAAGCTGTCATATTGACAAGCTACCTGGCAATGATAACATGGCATTAAAATCACAGTCTCATCTTAACTTTGGGAAGCCAAAAATAGAATCGTACTGCACTATTCTGGCAGATCTGGGAGACTCAGATTTGAATCCACACTCTGCCATGGAAGCTCACAAGACCATAGGCCAGCCACCCCCTCAGCCTAACCTACCTCAAGGGATTGTTGTGAGGCTACACTGAAGGAGGAAAGGACAATTAATTCATTAAATTTCTAGATCATCTCCCCCCTCTCAGGCTCGGGGCAGTTTCCAACATTGAATATCAACAAAATAATTATAACATCTAAGAGGCAGTTAAAAACTATTAAAACTGTACATCTGTCTACAAACCAAGACAGCAAATTATCCTTATCATTAAGCCCAGCTAGATCTTAAAGTAAGACAAATTAAACAAACAAGTTATCTGGATGAATGGTGATGGAGGGAGGGAGGAGACCAGGATGGTAACCATAGCTGCCTCAGCCATATGCCTGGTGGAACAGCTCTGCCTTACAGTCCCTGCGGAATTGAATTAAATCCCACAGGGTCCTGATCTTATTGGGCAAAGCATTCCATCAAGCTGGGGCCAGAACTGGTAAGAGAATGTTAACCCAGCATGAATGGCAGGTGGTATCCCACAAGGGTAACCCTCTCACCATTATTATTTAACATCAATATGCACCCTCTCTCAGAGTTGATCTGGAGGTTCAGACTAAGGTGTCATCAAGTATGACATGATACCCAGTTATATCTGCAGATGGGTGGTCATCTGGATGCTGTCCCATTTGCACTGGCCAACTATCTAGAGGCCATGATGGAATGGATGGAATTAAACCCAGAAAGACAGAGGTCCTGAGGCTGAGCCGAAAGGGCCAGGGGAGGGGGGGCTTTAAATGTGGGAACTGTGTGGCTTGCCTGTGGCTTTAGAAGTAGAAGCGTTTGGATTTATATCCCCCCTTTCTCTCCTGTAAGAAGACTCAAAGGGGCTTACAATCTCATTTCCCTTCCCCCACCCTCAAAACAAACACCTTGGGCTGAGAGAGCTCAGAAGAACTGTGACTAGCCCAAGGTCACCCAGCTGGCATGTGTTGGAATGTGTTTAGAATGTAAGGAAGTTTCCTTCCCAGGACTGAACTTTACCAATGTTAACTGATGTTTACAATTGTAATACCAAAAACCTGGTGTATTATACAAAATGTACTTGCAATAACCTTTATATCGGTCAAACATCTAGAAAGTTGAAAATTAGGGTTTTAGAACACGCATCACGTAATCACAGCCAGAATCAAGATGTCCCTCTAGTAGTACATTTCCTTTGGAAGCATCATTCCCCAGAGTCCCTTCATTTTGGAATGCTGGTGACATTAGATGACAGTGAGGTCCTCTGAATATCCAACAAAGGCAGCAAAGAATGGAAAGTTACAACATCTTTCACTTGGAAACTTTGGAGTCAACCAGTTTTCACCAGACCTTGGACTAAACCATGTACCTGTGAATCGTTGATGAATCACACCTGAGCTATTCTGCACACTCCTACTGCCCCCCCAACACAATAAATATCCTGTGGATCCTCTGCTGACCAAGGACTTTATGCAGCAGCTAGAGACTCAGCACCTGACGATGGTCCGACTGGGTAACAGTTGTTTTGATTTGCCTTGGTTTTGTTTTTTATTTCTTTCCATTTGAGAACTTTGCTTACGTTTAATATGCATTCCACTAATTTTGATATTAGTCCCCGGAATGGTTACTGGGACATTTTCAAGTATCTGTATTCTGATGAAACTCATGCTGCTAGCCTGATTTTCATTTATTAACTGTGCACTGGTGTCTTATTCAATGGATTGTACATTATTTACTTTTCAGATACCTGAGCCTTTGAAGTACCTACGAGGTCAGATTTTTAACTGGATGCCCAATTAGCTCAGCTCAGTGTTTTCATTTGATTTATGTAAAATTGTATTTGAACTCCTTTTGGATTTTCTGTAGCATTTCTGATGCTAAATTGATACTTGTCATGCTATCACAGTATATAGAGAGTGCTTATATTCATATCGGAGAAGCTATAGTATTTGATTCTTGGATGATTTACTAGGTACATGATGCCCTTACGTGAAACAAGTAGAATAAGCGATACAGCTTATACTGTCAGCCTTTTTTTGGTGTAAATTATTTTTCTTTTGCATCGGGGGGGGGGGGGGGGCTGCCAGTTGCTGTCTCTTGACAGAGTGCAACTAGTTAATGCATCATCCGTCAAGAGTCTTGGCATACACCTAGATATCTCCTTAACAATGGAGGCCCAGGTGAATAATGGCACACATGTGGCATTTTTCCATCTTTGCCAAGAAAGATAGCTGGTTCCCTACCTGTCCCAAGCCAACATGGCCACAGTAATCCACACAATGGTCACCTCTAGATTATTGCCACCCACTGTAATACTGCAATGTTGCAAGCTGCTTTGAGGCCCCACTGGGAAGAAAATAAGGGTATTAATAATTTGTTTTTAACTGTTCAAGATCCATCAAGCAAAAATGCACACTAGATAATACACATGCTTATAAATAGTGACAACTGGTCACCTACAGTGACTGGTAAGAATCACTTCAGGCAACCAACAGTGGAAGATTTTATACACTAGAAAGGAGTTTATTCTTTTATTTTGATGGTAAAACCTTATGCAGTCAGTTAGCAAATCCTTAAAGACTTGGAAGTCAGACCTATTTACTTGAGGTTAAAATCTTGTTTCCGAGTACAAAGGACTTGTATGAAAATGTCAGTGCCAGCCAGCTGGATAAAAGACATATGAGTAAGCAGATGCAATTGTCAAAATTTCATGTAATAAAAGGATGTCATACAAAGAACTGCTGTAGAGTTTGTCTTTTGCTTTTCATACAGCAGGCCATAATGAATGAGCTGCAATAAACCACCACAGGAAGATGATGGCTACGCACAGATGTGTCTGTTCCTTTGATATGAACTGAAAAGAGACAGTGGCACTCAGGAGACATTAACAAATGCAAAAATCTCAAGTGCCATCGGCTGCTGCCTCTGGCACAAAGAAACAAAATTTCAGCACAGTCCAATTGCAACAACAGTAACAAAATGATAACACAAGAGCCAAGGGCCAATTTGTATAAATCAGAATGTTTGGCAGTGCATGAAAAGAACTGTTACAAAAATATTGTGAAACTTGCAGCAAGAGCTTCAGCAAGGATGGCATTCATTCCTCCTTTTGCACTCTTAGCTAATCCTGTCTTCCTTTCTGCACTGCTGTCTTATTCACTGACAAGTTCTAGCAGAAGCCAATGTGTTATAGCCGTTACAGTGTGGAATTACGATCTGGGAGAGCTTAGTTCAAATCTTCACACTTTGCCAGCATAGTTACTGGGTGCCTTCGGATCAGCCACTCTCTCTGTCAGCCTAATCGACTTCACAGGATGGCTGTGAAGATACAATAGGTTATGAAGAGACTACCCAGAAGGTGGGATAAAAACATACTGAACAGTTTTTGCTATCAAGCTCATGAAATATCTCTGGCTGCATTTATATGTCACTGCTGTCCTTAGAATCACTGACAGTCTCTCTCAGTGCCAGCCTCCAGATGGTCGCCATCTTAATTGTGTGGGGGCAGGTGCACCTGAAACCAATTAGAGACCACTCTGCACCAATTGGCCATATTGCACTAAGAAATGCTCAATAACATAAAACTTTGTGTAAATACTTAAACGTATTCATTCCAAAAATAAATGTAGGTAAAAACTAAAAAACAATATACAACCATCAGGTAATAATCATCCTAGGGGTGTAAACATGCACACATTAAGATTCTCTATTATGAATACTACAAATGAAAGAGCTCAAACAAAATTCAAACAGAATGTACAAATGTTTTGTTTCTAAATAACGAACACCAACTGGCTCAAACTAATAAAGGTATCAATATTTAGTGACCAATGTCACTAACTTTCAGGCTGATCTACCGCCGGTATGGATAGATTTTGTTTAGTCTTCTTAATGACCCAGTTACACAGATAGAATTCTTACTGCTAACACTAAGTTCTCTATTCGAGAGTCTCCGGATAATATGTCAGAAAGGCTTTCAGCTCCCCAGAACAGCATTTGGCAGCGTTCCTCTCTCGCCCAGCTTACATTTTCAAAGGAGAGTTCATGAAACATCCCATGCTGCATTTATATGTCACTGTTGTCCTTATAATAATTGACTCCAGCATTGGAAAACTGCATCAGACAAATGCTATGGCTGCGGCTGATCAGTACAAAAGCACAGCACCCACTAGCATATCAGATTCAAAATAAAGGAGAGAATGGATTGGTTCCTCCAGTAGTGATAATTTATCTTCCAGAGGGGCTGAGTTGACAAGATAGCATTGAAACAGTTAAAAAAAATCAGACCCACTGAGACTTTCCAACAAGCTGGTTTCCGAAGGGAGCGATATGGTCCCCTTGTTGGCAGTCCTGAGGGAATGGATGGGGAGAAGGGAAGAGAAATTAAAAACAAGAGCTCATCAATTGTCTTTTGTCTTCTGAAGTAACTGGCAAAGCTTGAAGGCAGTTGTACAGTTCACCAGAAGACATAAAGGTTTCTAGCTTCCTGCCTTGTTCAGCAGCACTAAATTCACTTTAAACAGTCAAAACTGCTTTTCCATTGTCATCTTCAATTTAAAAATTCAGTCTGTTGACACTTTCAGCAAGAAGCTTTTAGTGACTGGAATCCGCTCACGACTGGTTTCCAATTTGCATCCTCTTCTTAACACTTCACGACTGGAAATAGGTGCACTTTCTCAGCTGATGAATCAAAAGGGCTGTGTACACTGGTGGAATTAATGATGCTCCTATGTTGAGTTTTCAAAATGCTGCCTTCACAGGATCCAGTTCTCTGTACTTTACATGTGGAATGCCTCAGTGTTGTATATAGTTTGCAGTACAGCCCTAAACAGTGTTTAGGTGTTGGTGTTGATCTTCAAAGCTCTAATGGTCTGGGCTCATTGCATCTGCAGGATCGCCTCTTCCAGCATGTCCCTTGATGGATGCTGCAATCAGCAAATAATAACCTACTGGTGGTCCCTGGCCCAAAAGATGTCCAGTTAGTCTTGACCAGGGTCATGGCATTCTTGGCCCTGGCTCCTACCTGGAACTCTCTGTGAGATCCAGACCCTGCAGGACTTGTACCACCTGAATGGCCTCTCTCTTCTCTATCATTGATATTAGAAGAGTTATTTTAATAAAAACCAATTTTATGCAACACCTGCATTTTTAATTGTTGTTTTCATGTAGACTGCATTTTAAATGTTCACCAGTAAGAGAAAGGGCGGCATAAAAATATAATTAAATAAGTTAAAATTACAGCTTGTCAATAGAAGGGTATTAATTCTGCTTAATATTGCACAGTCTATTATGCAGGAATACAAACTATTATTGTTTTGATTTCAAAACACTCAGTACGCATCAAGACAATTTTAGCAGCAATACAAGAAGTAAAGCATGCTCGCACTTGTGGTACCATCTGGGATTTTAAAATTCATTTTTAAATCATGCAAGTATCCCTCATGCAGTGGAGCATGGGTAGGAATGTCAACTCATGGGGTGGAATCCAGCCATCAAGTACAGAAGATGGGTACAGACATCGAAACCTTCAAATTTGCGTTTTTAATTTGAACATCACCAGGTTTCAAGTGTCCTTGATTATTACTCAACACACAAAAATAGATAGGTCCATGAGTTCAAAAACCAACAGAAGGTCCAGGAGGATCTCTCAAAGGCTGATTGTGCACCAATCATGATACCTGGGCATTTTGACCCTTCAAGATACTCTGGGGATTCTGACCTACATTTGTACTCACATGTTGGCATTAGGACATCTTTTTAATATCCAGGCCAACCCAAATACTCCTGATAGCAACAAAACTCTAGCTTAGGAAAGCACAAAATGCATGCGTGCAAGCAAATCTTTCCTCTTTTTTCTTTACCACATGTCAAGTTGCAGACCTTCAGGTTTTTGGTGCAAGAATTTATATACCCATCCACAAACAAATAACCTGTCTTCTTTCCTTTCCCCATTCTAAGGCATGAGCATATCTATGTAGTAAGTACCAAAACCCCACACATTAAACCGAGTTTGTCTTTGGCATAAATTCTGTACAATGGAAGTCCTGCACATATAAACGCCTGTAAACGTTTTGAGGGGAAATGTGCCTGTCAAATGTGAGAAAGAAAAGTGGAGCCCCCAGCAGCTTTTCCAGCTCAAGGTAATCATATTCATCAGCCTCAGGCTGAATAGCAGCAATTTCTTTATAGGCTTGCCACAGATTTTCTCAGTGCAGCCTGTAGGAATTAATCATTGTACTGGGAAATGTTTTGAAATGTGCATTGGGAGGGTGGATGTTATTCACCCCCCACTCTCTTAGCCCAAAACCATACACAGCTGGCAAAGCACAGAGAGATTAAAATACAATTATTAATCAATTTTGATGAAGAAACACTATACAAGCAAATCTTAACATGCCTGTGCCTTTCACGTGCGGACCAGCAGGGGAGGCAGGCTGTCTAACTTACAAGAAAATTTCCCAGTGAGTCGCTGCTCTGAAGGCCCAGAGCAAGCAGAAAAGCCCCAGCCACTACGTTAGCATGACAGGGGCTAGTTGCCCTTCAGTGGCAACAGTGCCAGCTCCCCATGTAGTTCCTCTGCCACTGCTGCCAGTTTGCTGGGGGCTACAAGTATCACACATGCCAATTTGTTGGGGTAGCAGTGGGTGAGCCAGCACCACTGTTGGTTCTACTAAGTCCAATCAGTTTGGTTAGATCCTGGGCCATATTCCAAGTCCTCCCCTTCAGAATAGCCTCTTTTTTTATGGCAACAGCAAAAATAAGAGTTAAAACCAGTGGTGGGATCCAAAATTGTTAGTAACAGGTTCCCATGGTGGTGGAATTCAAACAGTGGCGTAGCGCCAATGGGGCTGGGCGGGGCACGACAGGGGCGTGGCTGGGCATTCCGGGGGTGAGCAATTAATAATTTCTCTGTTACTGTAAAAAACTCTTACTGTAAAAGAAAGTTCCTAATTTCCAGCTGGTATCTTTCTGTCCATAATTTAAACTCATTATAGCAAGTCCTATCGTCTACCGCCAACAGAAACAACTACTTCTCCTCGAATTGACTGCCTGTCAAATACTTAATACTTTCAAATACTTAATTTTGTTTCTAGAAATCAAAAGAAGGATACTTTCCTTAAACAAGGAACTTTACCATATTTCTAAAACATGTTTTTTAAACAGCCCAACAGGGAGAATTATCCCGTTTTCTATCTTCACTAACCAGCCACATAGGAAACAACAGGACTTTATGCCAACTGTGAAATCATGAGTGGTCACTACAGTTTAGTGAAGATTCACCGTCACCACTGTTTGTTAACTATATTCTGAAGGGCTAATACATTCAATACTCAAAATAATTTGCACTTTAGATTAAGACACAAATTCATTAAAACATGGATCCGATGGACCATGGATCCGAGGGGAAGTCCTCCTATGGATTAAAAACTGGTTGAGAAACAGGAAGCAAAGAGTGGGTGTAAATGGGAAATTCTCACAATGGAGAGATGTGGGGAGTGGTGTCCCCCAAGGATCCGTATTGGGACCAGTGCTCTTTAACCTATTCATAAATGACCTGGAAGTAGGGGTGGGTAGCGTGGTGGCCAAGTTTGCAGATGATACCAAATTATGTAGGGTGGTGAGAACCACAAAGGATTGCGAGGAGGTCCAAGCGGACCTTGATAAATTAGGTGAGTGGGCTAAGAAATGGCAAATGCAGTTCAATGTAGCAAAATGCAAAGTGATGCACATAGGGGCAAAAAATCCAAACTTCACATACACGCTACAGGGGTCAGTGCTATCAGTCACAGACCAGGAAAGGGATTTTGGCGTCTTAATTGATAGTTCCATGGGAATGTCAACTCAATGTATGGCAGCTGTGAAAAAGGCAAACTCTATGCTGGGGATAATCAGGAAAGGAATTGATAATAAAACTGCAAAGATTGTCATGCCCTTATATAAAGCCGTGGTGCAACCACACTTGGAGTACTGTGTTCAGTTCTGGTCACCACATCTCAAAAAGGATATTGAAGAGATAGAAAAAGTGCAGAGAAGGGCAACGAGGATGATTGAGGGACTGGAGCACCTTCCTTATGAGGAAAGGCTGCAGCGTTTGGGACTCTTTAGTTTGGAGAGGAGACGTCTGAGGGGGGATATGATTGAAGTCTATAAAATTATGCATGGGGTAGAAAATGTTGACAGAGAGAAATTGTTCTCTCTTTCTCACAATACTAGAACCAGGGGGCATTCATTGAAAATGCTTGGGGGAAGAATTCGGACTAATAAAAGGAAACACTTCTTCACGCAACGTGTGATTGGTGTTTGGAATATGCTGCCACAGGAGGTGGTGATGGCCACTAACCTGGATAGCTTTAAAAAGGGCTTGGACAGATTTATGGAGGAGAAGTCAATTTATGGCTACCAATCTTGATCCTCTTTGATCTGAGATTGCAAATGCCTTAACAGTCCAGGTGCTCGGGAGCAACAGCCGCAGAAGGCCATTGCTTTCACATCCTACATGTGAACTCCCAAAGGCACCTGGTGGGCCACTGCGAGTAGCAGAGAGCTGGACTAGATGGACTCTGGTCTGATCCAGCTGGCTTGTTCTTATGTTCTTATGTTCTTATGACCATTCCTACTGCATAGGCATATTCAAGAGCTAGATATCAAGGCTACTGCCAGGATACACAGGTCATGACTTTTTTAAAAATTGAGTAAGCATTTTAAAAATTGAGTAAGCCCCATAAATACCTAAAATCAGTCATTAACACTCCCTTTTTATTCCTGGGTGACCTTGGGCTAGTCACAGCTTTCAGCCCCACCCACCTCACGGGGTGTTTGTTGTGAGGGGGTAAGGGCAAGGAGATTGTAAGCCCCTTTGAGTCTCCTGTAGGAGAGAAAGGGGGATATAAATCCAAACTCTTCTTCTTCTTCTGTTTAAAGTAAAAAATAAACCAGAACATCATCCATTGTGAACTAAAATTCGCAATCCATACTGTATATTCTGCAAATATTTCACATTAATTGATCCAGGATTAGAGACACAGATTAGCATAACATTCTCACATACAGGAATACAGAGCTTTTAAGTGGCCAAGCATCATGGTAAATCACAATTTATCATAAAATGAACAGAGTGCCAAAATAAATAGCCTACCAAGCAAGTTAAGAGTCCCCTGGACCCAACAGTAGTTAAAGGGTCCCTCCTCTTACTAGCTGGCAAGCTCCAGGCTACGAGAAAAAAGAAGAGAGGGGGAGGCGAGGGCGTGGAGACGGAAAAGCAGACCCAATTAGTAACCCCCTCTCGGCACACACAAATAATTAGAAACCCACTTTTGGGAACTGGTGAGAACCTGCTGGATCCCACCTCTGGTTAAAACTGCTTTTTGTGGCATTTATGAATTCATCCTGATTCCTTACTGAATCTCAGCATTTGCAGGAGAGAATGCTTGAAAGTTTTTTTTTAATGGTTATTCCCTGTCTTTCTGTTGCAGAAGTGCTCAAAGCAGCTCACAAATAAAACACTAATTTCAAACAACTCAAATGAAAGATGCTTAGGATTAAGAACAACAGTTTCCAAACCAATCTAAACCCAGATAATTTAGAAGTCACAATAAAGCAGCAGTCTCACACCAAAGAACAGTTCAAATAACAGCAGTCTCAGATCTAAAACTCAGCAGGTAAAAATCAATTCTCAAAAGACCTTCTGGAACAAACAGGTTTTAGCTTACACAGGAGGAAAGCAATTAAGGGGCAGGGAGAAACCTGGGTCTCGGCCAGCTTCACATACCATGCAGAAGGTTTCCTCAGCAAGGGCTCATCAGGTTTATGTGGGCAGGTATTAGGGATGCCAGCCTCCAGGTAGGACCTGGGGATCCCCTGGAATTACAGCACCTCCAGACTACAGAGATCAGTTCCCCTGGAGAAAATTGATGTGTTGGAGGGTAGACTCTATGGCGTTGTACCCCACTGAAGTCCCTTCCTCCCCAGCCTCCATCCCCAAATCTCCAGGAGTTTCCCAACCTGAATCTGGCACCCCAACGCTCCAATCTTCCGCCAGTGGCCATAAGGGATCTAGCAACCCTAAGCTCTCTCCATGTGTGAGACCCAGGACAACTGTCCCCAGTGCCAACTCTAAATGACAGTCTGCTCAATCCTGTAAAAATCTAGGACTAGTTGGTAGATTAAGTGGGAAAGTAGTTGCGGGGAAAGAGACAGAAAATATCAGCCTTAAAAATGGGAGATCTAACTCAAAGTTATGGGTTTGGCCGGTCTGCTCGATGTCAAGAGCACAACATTTCCATTGCGTAAAGAACATTTTGGAAGCTTACATAGCAGGAATTCTAAACAGCTGGCCATGTCGCCCTCTTCATAGTCAGTGCAAGAAAGAGGCAGACAGATTTTTTGACGGCTGATCTGTCTTCCTGTTTGGATGTCAAAGGCTTGGCTGTGTTTGGAAATATCCCAACACCACCGCCCTCATTTCTTTCCATCCAGGAAACAGGAAGTCTGTGGTATGAGGAGGTACAGGAAGGATAATACAGAGATTGTATCCATGGTAACCAGCAGATATTGCCCAGGTCACTCCTTTTCTATTGGTTCAAGACCCAATTTCACTGGTCCCTTATGGCTTTGTGGCTATCAATTGACTCTGGCTATTCTCTAGAAAGACAGTCAGAAATCCAAAGCAGAAACAAGCCAGCCAAAGAAAAGTTTTAAAAGCAAATAAAAGTTTAAAGTTCAGTTAGTACTTTCCCCCCTCTTTTTCTGCAAACAACTATGATAAATGACCCCCTCCTTGGTGTAGATTTAAAGCAGAGAATTCCTGATAAAGGAAAGAGCAGCTAGGATGCATTCAGAATCCAAATGTTGCTTCTCAGGTCTCATCCAGCCTTATAAGATTCCAACAGATGAATCAGTTTATTTAAATGCATTCACCAGCTTAAACAGAGTTTAAAGTCATTTTCCAATCTCTCCATACCAGCGTAACCCATGATGGGGTAATAGTTAACTTAAGAAAAAGAGGTTTGTTTGTGTGACAACTTGTTTTAAAGATGGCTCTAGGGCTGAGTACCTGCTTTGTATGAGGGAAGGCCCTGATTTAGTCCATGGCAGCTCTAGTGAAAGGAACACAGGTAGGTCTGTCTGTCTCAGAGATCCCAGTCAATTGATACCAGTTGGAGATGGTAAATAGCAAACCAGTAGTTTGACTTGGTATAAGGCAACTTTACCTGCACAGGGTTTCCAGCAATTAAACGGAAGTAAGCAGTAGTGCATGACAAAGGCAGAAATCCCTTTACTTTAAAAGGGTGGGGGTTGTTATTATGATAAAATGTACAAATGGTGATAAAATATCTTTTATTTTCAGCATGATCTTGATGATACATTAATGCAGGCCTTTAAATTTTGCTGATATTCAAACCATTACTCATTCTTGAACTGTCTCCTCCATCTCCAACTGAAATCTAAAGTAATTTTTCTGAAAGGGACATTTGACGTCTTAGTACCATAATGCATTTTCCCTTGCTGAGATTTATTGCATCATCTTGGTCACAAGATTCTTGTCCTCAGCAGGCTGTGCAAGACTTTTTGGTCAGTTAATAAAAGATGTAGGAAGCAGTGCTGGGCCCAGAGGCGTATGGGGGCCAAATGGCGTCAGGAGACAAAAAACCCTCCAGGCACCCCTCCCCCGCGTGGAGTCCCCCCCCCCGGCCCAACTTACCTGAGCTAGCAGTGGTCCGGTGCCGAGGGGCACTCAGCAGGTCTGCGGAAGGCTGCTGCCCACTCCACCACCAAGCTGGCGCCTTTTCAGAGCAGGAATCGATGGAGGTGGGGTGGGGCAGTCCAGCAGCAACCTGCCGTGGCCTGGCTGGGCACTCCTGAACCCCACCTCCATCGGAGCCTGCTCCAAGAAGGCATCAGCTCAGAGGAGGGGTGGGCAGCAACCTCCCCGAGCAGCTGCTTGGTCTCTGGCCGGCTGGAGGCCGAGCAGTTTACTCATGTGTCGGGCTCCAGGAAGAGGTGCGGTGACGGCTGGAGCGCTGTGCCTCTTCCTGGAGCCTGAACAGCCAGCCCCTCATCCTGGCCCAGCAGCTGCAGCACGAGGAAGGCATCTGGTCACATGATTTTGCACCCCCCACATGACCAAATTAGTTGTGCCTAGGGTCATGGGTTACCCCATATCCCCGGGCAAATACGCCACTGGTTGGGCCACAGCAAAAACCAGGAGAAAAGCCTTGTGAGACCTCCAAAGTAACACAATGTAAGCCCTTTCCAGGCAATACAACCAGGCCATCAACTGCATAAAACAGGATCCTGCCAATATGCATTACTGACATGTGTGAATAGGGGCAGAGGCCCAGGAAAGGCCCAGCCAAATGGATGGGCTCAGGGGTGGGGCTAAGGGGAGAAGGAAGGTATAAAATCCTCAGGGACCCAGAGTGTCATGGAGAAGGCTAGTTTGTGGCTATCTGCTGTAAAGCCAGTCAACCACTAGCTCACAAGGGTGCTACCCAGGCTGAGAATACCTGAGACCCAAGGAAGGTCACTAAGTTGACAGGAGTACCATGAACTGAGGTGTCAGGGAGCCCTGGTCATGGCAGTGTGAACAAAATTCCAATGGTCCAATCACACTAACAAATTGTAAATACATGGTAAGCACTGCCAAGCCATTCACATGATGCAGCAACTGACCCTATCACAGCTAGTGAACACTCCCATAATGCACAGTCAGCAGGCTCCCATAAGTTACTGTAACATCTGAAAATAATTATAGTGTGCAAATGTTCAAGTTCTCCAGGATGCTTAATTAGCCTGGATATTAAACCGGACAAAAAATATTTTGGGCCATGAACTCAAAAGCCTCTTGCAACAGGCAGAATTCCTATGGACAGAATTCCAATGGATAGAATTCAATGGACAATATCCAATTTTTTTTAAAAAAGAAACCAAGCAGCAGATCAAATGCCTGTCTGACATGAAATAGAACATATACAGTTAAGAGACTAGGACCCCTCTCTTTTAGGAAACTGGAGATGTGCATTCCCCAGGGAGATGGCAGCAGGCAGGCAGTCTGCAGAGCTGTGTTTATTTTCCACAATCTAGCTGCTGCCTAGTCTTGTCTCAGAAGGCTCTACCATTTCAGACAGCTGTGCTCACACGCAGTGGCGACTTTTCATCACAGAAAGGGGAAAAATACATGTTGGATATTGTCCATTGTCATATCTGAAGCTTCTGTTCTGTCTCAAAGTGCTACAAGAGCACCAAGCAAAATAAAAAATGAAGGCGTGCACACACTTAAGCCAGACAAAGCAATACATCATCTGGGTGCAAAAGAAGATGGGAACAGGAAAAGATAAACGGAAGGATCTTGCATCTTACATAAAGCACACTGCTGGAAAATACAGCAAGCCAGAGTGCTTTCTATTGCAATCAATTGGCTGTTGCATCTCAAATTCTTGGAAATCAGTTGGATCCAAAAACAAAACTGGAGATGGAAGTTTGGAAAAAAAATATCTTGGCACATTCTAAATTTTGCCCTGGATCTTCCAGACAGACACTGACTTCCATGCTAAATTGGAATACTTTCGTTCGTAATTTTTTCCACAATAAGAGCCAGTGTGGTGTAATGGTTAAGAATGTTGGATTAATATATGGAAGACCCAGGTCTGAATCCCCACTCATGCTATGGAAGCTTGCTAGGTGACCTCAGGCCAGTCGCATGCTCTCCGATTAATGTACCTCACAGGGTTGTTGTGAAGATAAAATACAGGAGAATAATGTAAGCTGACTTGCTGATGTAAGCTTGCCATTGGGTAGAAGGACAGGGGAGGAACAGATAGATCAATAAATAATAGGAGCCATTCATGTAGTTTTTTAAAGTAGCTACCCCCAAAATGGTGGTATATATCTAACATTCAGTCAGCAAAGTTTGATTCCTTCCTCCAGCTTGAGTGGCTCCCTCATTGGAGCAAAAGCCACATTAAGAGGAAAAATGGTTGCTTAGGCACTTTCTTCAGCCTAAGATTCAATTCATATAACTGTATTTATCAGTGTACCAAGATAGTATGATGCAGTGATCAGACTGGGATTTGGAAGACCCGAGTTCAAATCCATACATTGCCAAGTTAACTCATCAAACACTCCCTCTCTCAGCCTAACTTGTCACGCATAGTATTGTGAACATGAAACAAAGGAGCAAGAGCCATGTAAAATGCCCTGAGTTCCTCATAGGAGGGAAAGATCACAATACACTAGAAATGCAGCGTCTGCTGACAAAGTGGTTAGACCCTATACTGTTGTAGTATATAAATACAAAAGCCTCAAACCTTGATTTACCAACTCAATGATTAGCTCAGATTTGCACAGAAAGTTTCTGTAATGTGGATGGACAGTGGATGCCTAGCAATTCGCTATTCGGTCAATTCAAAGTATTGACAATCAAATTTAAAGCCCTAAATGGTTTGGGTTTCACCTACCCAAAGGAGCGCCTATGCCCATATGAGCTGGCCTGTGAACTGAGGTCAAGTGGGGAGGCCCTTCTGGTGATCCCTTCTGCTGCCGAGGTGCGGTGGGAGGGGGCACGCGGGAGGGCTTTTCCTGTGGCAGGTTTCCCTGCAGAAATTTGCCAGGTGCCGACATTTTATGGATTTTGGCACCTGGTTAAAACCTTCCTCTTTACCCAGGCCTTCAATGTGTGACCCCCAGGGTCCCCCACATTGATGCCAGCTGAAGGGTGGGGGGCGGGAGGGGAGGGGATTTTTAATGATATTACTGATGTTTTTATGGTGGTTTTTAATGTTTTATGTTTTAATGGGGCTTTTAACCCCATTATGTAAGCCACCCTGGGACTTTGGTGTAGGGCGGGGTATAAATGGAACAAACAAACAATTCCAGGGATGCAAAGCACAGCATCATTCAACTCTAATTCTGACATAGACACATATGCTAAGGTGACCAGATGGGCAGGAAATGGGAGCCCCCCAGAAGGCCATGCTCCTGTGGCCACGTGCGGGGGAGGCTACCGCACTGCCTTGCGCCCCAGAAGGCAGTGCAGCAGCCTTCCAAAAATCGGGACAATTGAAAAAACCCACGGGATGCGGGACAAATTGTTTTAAGGTGGGACTGTCCCGCCAAAAGCGGGATGTCTGGTCAGCCTAACATATGCAGTTCTGTACCTCTGCACTAAGTTATTCAACATTGACTATCTGATTAATAGAGGCTTGGTATATCTGGCTAATGACTATAATTCCCATTTTACAGATGGGGAACTGAGGCTGATATGACCTACCAAGCCTCTTCCCACATTAGTTCCTAAAATGAAGGGGAAGTCACTCTATTCCAGGGATTCCAACTGTATTGAACTACACTTTGCAACGTTTAGGGCAGGCAGTGGACACACCCACAACATAAAGGCCATGAAGTCTGGGTTCAATCACAAAAGGTACTAAGTCAAGCATCGTTCTAGGCTGCAGATGGTTCTTCCTCAGCTCTTCTGAAGCGTCTTGAGATCCAATGAAATTGCAGTCCTTTTTTCCTTGGTGAAATTTCCATTCCCTTATGTAATATAGTAATAGCCACAAAGCAAAATGGAGGTCATGTAAACGTGGTCCATTGTATTTTGTTTTGGGAAGGGCCTCCATTTAGAGTTGCCAGGGCCCCTCCGCAGCCACCAGTGGGGGATGGGGGGGGGGTAGGTTGCCAGACCTACGTTGAGAAACTCCTGAAGATCTGAGGACAGAGCCTGGGGAGGACAGGGACCTCAGGGGGGTACAATCAGTGGTGGGATTCAGCAGGTTCACACCACTTCAGCAGAACCGGTTGTTAAAATGGTGCTTGTAAACAACCACTTGTTAAATTATTTGAATCCCACCACTGGTACCGGTTGTTAAATGATTTGAATCCCACCACTGGGTACAATGCCTTACAGCCCACTTTCCAAAGCATCCATTTTATCCAGGGGAAGTGATCTGTGTAGAATGGAAATGTGCTTTAATTCCATGATATCCTCAGCTCCCTCCTGGAGGCTGGCATCCCTCCCTCCATTCCTTCTACTCCCTTCACTAAAAGGTGCCCGTGGAAGTGGCAAAGAAAACCAATAATACTACTGCATTTTGTAACTGCTTGTGGATGAGTCAAGAGGCAATTTTAAAACAGAGATTTATCTTTCATGCTCCTGGGCTTCACTTAAAAAGCCACTAAGTGAAAGCACTATTAGAAAAGTACATTCCTGAATGCTGAAAAATTGGATGAGGAGAGGACACAGCTTACAGGTAGACTTGAGTCCAATAACACCTTAGTGACAACAAGATTGTTTGAGCATACAAGCTTTTGACAGTTAAAGCTCCCTTCTTCCATCTGAAACTAGCTCACAGGAAGAGTACCTGCTTTACATGCTGAAGTGCCCAGGTTCTACTTTCCAGCCTTTCTAGCTACTACATAAAGTACTGGGTGATATGAACCTGTGTTCCAGTGTAGCAGGAAGTAAATTCATGTCTCCTAAGGAATGAGGTCAAAATTCTGTAACTATGGTGACCAAATGCAATGGTGAATCCAACTGCTACACCTTTAATAGGAGGAGAGAAGGGGAAGATTCACCAGCTTTTCATATCAGAGTGTTGTAGAGCAGCAAAAAGCTGGAAAACTGCTTAATGGCAGGATACCTGCTTTGCAATCAGGAGGGGTGAAGGACTAAACCCAGAATGTCCAATTAAATTCCCTCAGATATTTGGACCCACAGCTAGATGGGTCAGCAGCTTGAAATCAATACGAATGTAAGGTTGCCAACTCCAGGTTGAGAAATTCCTGAAGATTTTGGTGTGCAGGTTGGGGAGGCTTTGAGTTGCAAACCCTAGTATAAGTAGGTTTTATATGCTGAAATTACCACGATGTATTCTTTTTAACTTTTTCTCCTGATGCAGGGCCAAATTTTCCCACCTAGGTGGCAACATGGAGCCCATTGAGCATGTAGCAGAAAGTTGCACGGCATCACAGTGGCAGGACAGAAAGAGGATGGGGAGGCAGGGTCTCTGAACAGGCCTGGACAAAAAAATAATACTTTCCCATTCTGTGTTGCTTTGCCATCCAGCTGTTTGTTTTAACAGTTATGCAAAAAGAGGCAGGAGGAATGGGGTCTTTGCTCTGCCTTCATGCAAACTAACAGCAGGTCCTTCTGCAACCAGGTACTGGCTCCTGGGGTGGTGTGTAATAAAAGTGAAAATATAAAAACATAATCAGATCCCAAAACAAAAATAGAATTAGGTGCAATCTACAAGAACACAAAGTCGTAGAAATACAAATACTGAAGAAGCTATTGAATTTAAAAGTAATCTAACAAAACTCCAGGCATTCTTTGACATCATGGAATAAGAGAATAGGGAGACTGTCCCACCAACAGATAAAAATGTGGTTCTGCATTGTTAAGTGGAAGTGAAAGAAGTGAGCTTGTGCTGTAGAAAAAAGTCCCTATATTAAAATGGCTGCCACAGATAAAACCATATGTATCTCTGGAATCCCTTGGGCTATCACAGTGGTTTCAACTGCACTTTGCTTGGGGTCACCTAGGGATTCTTCTCCACCCATTGGCTTTTCAAAACTCAAACTTTCCAATTTCATCATTTTTTCCTGGTTCTCTAAGATGACTACCACCTCCTTTCAATACAAAGAAGGTCCACGAAGTGGCTGTGGATTAATTCAACAGTGAAGTTCTATCTTTCTGTGAGACAAGGTATAGTCGCATACCTAATGAAATTCAGTTTTGGAAAAAAACGTGTAGTTTTAGTGATTTCTATCACATTTTTTTCACCCTGCTCTTCTTTGAAGAAGCTCAAGGCAAAGTAAATGTTTCCCACTTTCTCCCTTTTATCCTAGATAAGGCAGAGAGTGAGAGCGAGGGAGCAAGTGAGCACATGACTGACCTAAATGTGTTCATGCCAGAATAAGGAACTGAATCTACATCCAGTCTGAGGCTGATCATAAGACCACCTGACTCTTCACTTCATTTATGAGAGAACTGAAGTAATTGATAACAAAGTCACACTTACCTGTAATTGTTGTTCATCAAGTGTCTTCTGTTCAGGCACAGGCTGGCTGCAAAGAACTGAAGGTTTCCAGAAGCTTCAGAATGCTTGGTGTGGAAAGTTTACAACAAATTCTGCAAACACCTCATGTTTAATCTTGCATAGGAAGGTACTGAGGTAGTGGAAGCCATCAATCCCAGGAGTTTTTTTTTTAATGTGAATGGTGTTTTGAAACCTGTTATTGGTCAAGGCAGTGACCAAAAACTGAATGGGCCTTGACTCTTGAAAGAGGCAAGTAAGCCCTAAGGGAAATCACATATAAAACTTCCCGCATTAACTGCCAGTTCTCTGCAGCTAGTCTGCACCTGTGCAGTTCTATGAATGACTGCACTGAAGACGCCATGATGAATTTCAGGTGTATGTAAATGGGAGCCATCCGGCACATTTTGTTACAAACCTAATGAATTTAACAAATGTTTACAATTTTCTTGTTGACATTCTAGCGTATGGGTCCTCAATTTTGTTGAGCCTATAGGCACTTTTTGAATTTTGAGGACAGGTACTGTGAGCCTCACCCCAAAATGGCTGCTACAATCACAAAATGGCTGTCATGGAACATAAGTCTCATTACAAAACACAGAAAAATTTCACAAAATGCTAGGAAATTGCATCTCCCAATATCCTTCAATGATGGAAGCAGGGAGACCCCCAAATGAGGGTTCCCTTCAGCCACAAAGGTGATGCCAGTAGGCTTTTTAAAAGCTCTTTTAGGAAAAAACAAGCTTGTGCCAGGAAATACATTGGCAGATGCCACAAGGAATCACACCTGTAGTGGCTTCTTCACCCCCACCCCCACCACATGCTCCACTGTATAGATTTGGGCAGCAAGTACTTTAAAGAAGGCACCACACTTTTAAGAGCTAGGTATGAATGGCAACCAGCATAGGCGTCAACTGCCAATTCATACTCTTTGAGTAACCCTCTCCTCCCCCGCATGAGCAGCACGGCCTTGGTCAGGCCCTTCCTTTATTCTGAACAGCAACAGCTAATGCTGAGGCATAGGCAAAGGGCTCCTTGCAGTTATGTTCACCATAGATTCAGATTACAGTTGGATGTGCCATGGTAAACCTTCAGAAAACATGTGCAATCCAAATCTGGTAAAGCAATCATATTTCAAATGCTTGCTGTGGATGGAAAACAAATAGTGAAAAGGTAGTCCATTTGGGATGGAAGAATCCCATTGTTTTGGTTTTGGGTCATGAATCTATCCTCAAATGCATATGTGCACAAATTCATATCAGTTTCGTATCAATTTACCTTTCATTATTGGTTTCAAAACAGATATTATTATATGGTTTTTGTACATGGGATTTTGTTTTTGGCCTAATTGCAGTGATATGCAACCTTTTACCATTATGGTGCACCCAGACTATCTTGGGAATTGTAGTTCAGAGGGGAGCAGAGGACTGTACTAGGCCCTAGCATTATCTGTTGCCTAGAGATGTCCTTTGATTCTGAACCCACCAGGCCTACAGAATCATTCCACATGTGTGTCAGTTGGGGATTTCATAATTTGTTGGCGCCACCCTGTGATAGGAAATGGTATGGGCATGCTGACAATGGAAGGTCTCTGAAAATAAGCTGGAGGCTGGTCCAAACAAAAGGCCTGTTTTGTGCTTGCAATTGGAAGCAGCCATTGCTGTTTGTTCTTTCTAGAAGGCCAGAAATGCAGCCTGATAGCACCACCACTAAAAATATAGTTTGGATTCAACTAGAAATGTGCATTATTAGTACTATTAGTTCATTAGCACCTTTTAAATCCTGTCCCTCTTCTAAGGAGCTCAGAGCAGTATACACCATTCCCCCCTCCTCCATTTTAATGTCACTACAATAACACTATGAGATGAGGCTGAGAGAGAGTGACAGGCCCAAAGTCACCCAGCGAGTTTCCATAACAGAGGGAGGATCTGAAACCAAGTCTCCCAGATCCCAGCCCAGCCTTTTAACTACACTGGTACATATCTTCTATACCTTTCCAAAAGAAAAATTCTAGGACTGGTCTAGTAACTATTACCAATTATGTTGACTAAATGTTCAGAGGCAATACTAGTTGACCCTGGGGAGAGGTGACAGCAGAGGGCCTCCTACTTTAATTCCCTGCTATTGAAGTTCAAGGGACATGTGGTTGGTCAGAGTGGAATAACAGATGAGATGGCTGTTTAGTTTGATTCCGTGGGGCCATTTATGTACATTATCTTTCAACAACCCTGCAATAGGCCAATATTATTACCGTTATTTTGCAAGACTAGCTTGCCTGTGGTTATCTAGCAAGCGGATGGACAATTCAAATGGATGACTTACTGAATAATCTGTTGGCCACATGTCTGAAGTGGAAAGTAGTGGCTATCTCACTGGGATACACCCTAAAAACAGTGTTGTGCTTACCTACAACTGGTATTCATCAAATGGGCTTCTATGCAGGCACATGCTGGGGCTGTGTGTGTTAAGGCCAGATGCAGAAAAGATTTCCAAAGATTTCTAGCAGACTAGGAACACCCCTTTTCCTTCTGATGCCAAAATGATCTAATGATCAGGAGGAGGGGTGCTGATCCCTCCGTTCTCTCCATGACACTGCCTGAGATCACAAGAAACTAAGGTGTGAAGCTCTCAATGGAAGAACCCATAGAGGACCTCAGTTGTTCAGCATCCCATAATGGCATTCACCCAGAAGTGACTTATAAAGGAGCAGGGAGCTCTCCATAAGTGTCCTGACTGAAATACATGCAGGAACGTGGCAAAGAAAAACAGCCCTCTGTTGAAGAAAGGTAAGATATGTAATGTGGCATTGAGCAGCCATGCACTCTAGACAGAGTGTGATAGCTTCTACCAATCCACCAGGGCAAGCAGTGTGAAGATATTGACCAGCCATTCTTAGAGACTGGGAGTTCAGTACAAATTAATATTAGTTCCCTGATAGACCAAAACCCAAGAAAAGTCACATTCCAGACATGTAAGGAGTGTACAGATGTTTCGCATCAGAAACTAGTGCAAGGATAGCATTGTGAGCCGTGAAGACTGAGAGACAATCCCTGGTAGGGAATCCTGGCCTGGATATCAGACATCCTAATCTTATGAAAGTACATGAATAGGGGAGGCACAGATTAGAACCTACATGTTCTTATTACACAGCTGGAAGCACTGCATACTAAAAAATAAAACGAAACGCTATTATAAAGGAAGCATCAGGGAAATTGGGAAAAAATCAATGAGGGTTACACCGCTGTTTGTAATATCTGTAGAAATCCAATAAGGAGGATAGGTTAGATAGTTTGAGCCCTAAACAGTGGCCAAAACATAATCAACAACAGAAGATGCAAGGTCCAAATCCTGTTACAGTTCCCGCAGAGCCTCTTTTCCATTTGGAGGCACTAAATCTGGTAGTGAAGCAGCAGTGCTTGTCACTCAGAAAAACTTGAGGCCACTGTTATAGTGCAAGAAAGGGGCTAATCAAAACTACCAAAAGTCATCAACAGACGTGGGAAAAAGCAAATCCGTACCATAATCATAAAAGCAGTGAAGTAGGCCTGATGAGGCCAAAGAAAGGATAGACAGCATAAATGAACTTTGTCTAACCTGCAGAGTAATCTGCATAGCAAAAAAAGCTGGGGGGAAATAAAAACAAATTACCGTACCCTGCTGAGGGATTTGATGGGCATTCCCTGCTGATTTGGGGGGGGGGGGGTGTCCTTGTCAATAAACAAAAAACAAAAAAAGGACAGGATGTGGAATGTGTGGTGTGGTTAGAGGGTTTCAAGAACAGGCTGTAATTCCAGAGGGACAGAGGTGTTAGTTGGAAGCAGAAACTTAAAGATTAACAACATTAATTCCAGCATGAGTGTGTTGGTATGTCAGAACTCACTTCATCACATGCATGGCATATACATCTATTGAAGATTTGTCGGATGAAGCGAGCTCTAGCTCACAAAACCTAACGCTGAAGTATATGTTGTTAGTCTTTAAGCTGCCGCGAGACTTCAGTTTGATTAAGAAGGCTTGTCCTTGAAAATATACCTCTACAAAAGACATGTTGCTTCTGATAAGATCGGACATCTAACAACAATGAAAAAAACTGAGTCTACTGGACTTGAATGTTGTTTTACTACTACCGACTAAAACGGCCCACCAATAATGAGGGTCAAATTATGCTTAAATTTCACATGACCACACAACATAAAGCTGCCATGTTGAGCCAGGTCATGTGTTTACCTAGTCTTGTCTGCTCTGGCTGGTTGTAGCCATTCATGGTCTCAGAGTGAGGTTTTCACATCATTTATAATTTGATTTTTTTAGCTGGAGATGCCAGGGATTGAACCTGGCGCTTTCCCCATGCCAAGCAGATGCTCTCCCACTGAACCATGGCCTTTAGTGAACATTTCCCTCTGCCTGGGAAGAGGATAAAAATATAGGTACTGATACAACATGACTCTCCCTGGGTGTCATCTTGTTTGACCCTTGGACTCAGCGAGCATTTTTGGGCACAAAGGTTGAAATCATATTTAGGTCTCTTCTGCATAATATTTATATTTGCCTCTGATCATCATCCATGAAGAAAAGGTGGACAAGAGGCATTTGTAATGTGAATACCTTGGCCCAGTGTAGGTGACTCATTTGCATAACAAATCAGACTCACGAACAAGGCAACATTAAGCAAGCAGAGTGCATAATGCCCAAGATTAATATGGAGGAGTACAGTGGGGGGCTTTCCCTCATGCCCAGTCAGTCATTCAATCTCCATTTGCATCTAAACTGGAACAATCTAAGGAAGACTTTATAGAATCAGATCATCCCACACTCCTATCCTTAGAAAAGAACCTTGTAGGCCATCTAGTGCCACACTCTGCTCAATGCAGGAAGTCCGGAACCAGTGAAACAAACAAGCTAACTAACAAACCAAGGGGGAATATTCATGAGGGATGGCTCCAACTGAGAGGAAGCTTACTGTCCCTCAGGTAAAATGATTTATTGTTGAACTTATCAAACGGAGAGGAAGTTTCTCTGTAATAAGTTGTAATCTGCCCTCCTATAATTGAACACAAGGAGGTCTTAACATCATGACTTGAAAGAAAACCCCTATTTAAAATCTGCTTTTTCTGTGTTTTTTATTCAGTAAGATCTGTCCTGATGAAAAATTCTGGGGAACCTGAACATTTGAGGACTGTTATATGTCACAAGGTTGGTTTTAATAAAATTATTACATGAATGGTGCTTTTAGCTTTTAGTTTAGGACTGACACAGCTGTAAGTGCCAAACCCGGATCCACAGCCAAGGTCATTATTACAAACTTTGGTTATCAGGTCTCTTCAGGGTCTCAGGCTTTTTCACATCACTCCTTGTTTTTTTAAAGTGGAATGCCAGAGATCAAACCAGGGTCCATCAGCATGTGAAATAGATGGTGTATCCTTGAGCCACAGCCTTCCCTCAATTAACTCTAATCTTGTCCTCTGTAGCAGCAGAGAACACACCTTTGCCCACTTCCATGGGACAGTCCTTCAGGTATTTGGATCATGTCTCTCCTCAGTCTTCTCTTATTTAGGCTAAATACATTCATTTTCTTAAATATTTCCTCTTAGCACTAGTTTTTTAGACTCCCAACCACCTTCACTGCCTTCCTCTAAACCTATTCCAATTAGTCTACATTAAAAAAACAACAACCAAGTTACCCAGAACTGGGCATAGTGCTACAAATGAGGTCTGACTCAGATGGAGTAGAGTGGAACTATTACTTCTAATGACTTGGAGGGTATGCTTCAATTAACATAGCCTAAAATTGGATCAGCCTTTTTTGTAGCCACATCACATCACTGATTCATATTTGGTTTGTGATTGATTGCTGCCCTGAGATTCCTTTCGCAAGTACTTACAGTCAAGCTGGGTATTCCCCATCCCATATCTGGGCATTTCACTCTTGTTATGAGTTTCTTTCTGCCTTCTTCTTCCAAGTATGTAGGTTTATTTCTATAGGACACTTTGGAGAGGTTCAAATTGCTTCCTTTTTTTACTTAGGAAGACTTCCTAAGAGAAGGTGAGAATCTCTATAGTTTTCTTTCTTCAGGATCCATCATATTACCTGCAATTTCCAGGCTGGGAGAAAAATTTAAAACAATATTGTATTAATTAAATCTCCCAGTACACGTGGAGTTCAATGGGGGTACAGTCATTTGGGGGGGGGGGGCGGTTCAACAACGCACTCCCATGTGACCTGCTCAAGTTGCACTTGGGGCTCCAGCCCCCCACACCCTCATGTTTACACTACTGTGCATGTGATAGAAGAGGAGAAACACAGAGTTGCACTTACTTGTAACTGTAGTTAATTGAGTGGGTTCCTGTGCACACTCTGTGACTGAGCTTGCACAGGCTGGCCTCAGAAAAAAAATCAAACTTTTTGTCTGCTCTGCAGCTCTGAAGGGCACTTGCTCCCTCTTTCCTTGGGAGGAAAGATGCCTGCCCAAATGGTCACATGATGGGAGGGGAAGGAGTGCTATTCCCTCAGTTTTCCTACTGCTGCCATAGCTAGTCAAGGAAAGCCAGTTGCAGTGTGGTAAGAAATAGTAGCCCATGGCGGGGTAGGAGGGAAGGCTGTGTGTCTGCACCAAAATCCACTTGATGAACTACAGTTACAGGTAAGTGCAACTCTGTATTTCATTGTCAAGGGTATTCTGTGCAGCCCCACACAGGGAGACTAGCAAGCTGAAGTAGCCTGGCGGCTGCCGTGAAACTATCTATTTGCCTAGCGCCCTCAGAATGACTTGGTCCACTGTAGCCTCTCTGTGGGAGTTAATATCCACCAAATAATGTCAAAAAATGGACATTAGGGAGGGCCATGTGGCCATCCTGCGAATGTTCTATGTGCATCCTAGGGCCATGCAGCTGACACTACCTGCGTTTGGAGAAGTGAGCGTGAACTTTCAATGGTCAAACCACCCTGATAAGTTGTAGGTCAGCTTCATGGATTTGGACACTTATGTGGATAGATGCAGCTACTGCCAGCCCTCCATGTGGTACTCTATCAGAATGAGAAGGTTATTGCAGTTAATCATTTCTGCAGTGCAACGCAGGTTGAAAAGCAATGCCCTAATTTGGCAATCCAGGTTTAGCAAATGGTCGTATACACTATATTGTTCTTTTGTGTTGATCTTAACAGTGTAATCTACATTCAGTCTCAACAAGACAGTAAATAGAGGAAAGAAATAAAAGGACTCTTGTGGCATGGTTTTCAGCCAACTCAAGATGCACTATACTAGAGACTTTTCATACAGGACTGCCTACAGGTCCTATCCAGCCTAACCCCCAGTGAGGAGAGAGTGACAGGAGTTTCCAGAAAAGATGAAGCTGGAACCGAAAGAGGCAAGCACCATAGTAGAAAAGACAAAAACTCATATTTTTTAACAAGGAAAACCACCTCACAGGGCCAGAGGCCTGACGTGAGGTAAAGAATCAGCACAATTGAAGGATTTTTTTAAAAATGGCAGAGGCCTTCTCAACGTGCTTGGTAAAAGAGAAAAACACACACTGTCAACAACAAAACTACCTCACAGAGTCTCAGCCCCAAAGCTGAAGCAAAAACCGCTGAAAAGACAGCGCCCTCTCCAACTATCATGACAGAAGAGAAAAATTCACAATTTTGGTGAAAAACTGCCTCACAGGGCCCGGGGCTCAGTGTGAGGGGAAGAATCAGCAGAGCTGAAGCAAGAACCTCTTTCCTCCATGGCAGCAAAAAAGAACTGAGGGACCAGGACTCCTGTGACCATTTGGGCGGGAATCTTCCCTCCGAGGGGCAGCGAAGGCTCTTCAAAGCTGCAGAGCAGACAAAAAGCTCGAAAATGTTGCACAATTGATACAAGTGTGTTCTTCACTAACCCTGCTATATTAAACCCCTGATATTTTCCAAACCGCCACAGCCTCCTCAGCCAGAGCAACCGCCAGCAACTTCAACGGTCTTAGCTAACTGACACCAGCCTCCCCCGATTGTGTGAGGATTTCGAATGTGTCAGTGTGAGGATTTCGAATGTCCCCTGCTGCCACTACCAGAGGGGTTGCTGTCTCTACATCCATAGCAGCAGCTGGCTCATCAAAATCAGTAGAGGAAAGGGATTTGGGATGTTATATATCCATCAAGGGTGTCTTTGGGTTGTTTTGCTGCAACAAATCAAGTTGGGCATAGCAGGCTGAATTGTAGCAACAAGGCAGAGGAGTGACAATGCTAAACAGAATCTTATCCCCACTGAAGCAGTGCTGGGGAAAAAATGTCATCGCCCTTCATCCCTATGCTGGAGGCAAGGTGAGTCGTCAGTTGAGGGCAGATGTGGCTTTGCTTTATTTGCAAAACAAAGTATGTCCAAACATGAGGGCGCTTTGGAGCCAGGAAAAAACACGTACATATTCTAGTGAGAGTAGTTGTAGCCATCTGGAAGACATTGTGAAAAGGAAACTGCTGCAGCTGTCTGTGAAAGTTTAGACAGTTTTAATTGTGGTAGTTGTACCACATGTGATAGTTTTATTGCATCATTCTCTAATTTTTAATCCACCTTTGTTATATTGTCAGTTGTACGGAATACACTTCTTGCAAACCTGCTTTAGTGTCTGCATTATATTTTTCTAGTAGTGTTCCCTAATCTGGCAATCCAGTTTTAGCAAATGGTCAGTTGTATGCACTGTATTGTTCGGTTGCGTTGATTTTTTAATTGATGATTATTACTCATTCATCTGTCTGAAAGTCAGTTTTAATACATTGTCCTTGTCAGGTATTACAGTCCTCAGATGATTGTTCCATCCACTGTTCTCCCTGCAAGAGGTTGCGTTGATTTTTTATTTGTGTGTCAAGTGTCCTCCCTCCTTCAGCAGTTCAAATGGCTGACTTGGTTGCTAGCAGCACTTGGTATGGTACCTCCCACCGAGGAGTCAGTGAAGTGTTCCACCAGTCTTTCAACAGCACCCAGTTGCCAGGCTGGAACCAATGCACTGGAAAGTCCAAAGGGGGTGTTTGGGCTATCAGCACTTCCTATCAGAGTAAAAATAAAACAGACAGCAGACTGGCCATACTTGCGAAGATATAAATCTGTGATTTCTACTTCGCTTCCCACAGTGTAAAACACAGGGTAGGGCATTCCATATAGCAATTCAAATGGTGACAGCCCCATGTCAGCTCGGAATTGAGCCCTGATCCTAATTAGAGCCAAAGACAGCAGTTTAACCCACAGCCTGTGTAACTCTTGTACCAACTTGGTAAGATGTTGTTTCAACTTGTGATTTGTTCTTTCTACCTTCCCTGAACTTTGGGGATGTAAAGGGATGTGGAAGGTCTGTTTGTTCTCACGGCTTCCATGAGGATTTGTTACACTTTTCCTGTGAAGTGGGAGCCCCTATCAGAATTTAAACCCTCAATTATCCCGTATCTACTTACAATGTGTTCAAACAATACCCTAGCCACAGTTCCTGCTGTAGCTGAGGTAGTTGGGATGGCCAGAGTCTGATTGATCAGGCTAGTAGATTCTTTGGGGAAAACAAACATATCCAACTATTTATATTTACTTCCAGAACCCAAACTGCAATCTCCTTGGCAAGATGTAACATCATGCCATCTTCCTGAGATCTGGTAGGGAGAAGAAAATACCACACCATGAAAGGCTTTGCATTTATAACATGTATTGTGCAGAGTCAGTTCATCATATCCTGCACCATTGTCCTTTATATAATGCAGCTAGGAGGAAGTCCCTGGCTCCTCTGTTGATTGACAACAGCATTCTCACAGACCAACAGAAAACCCTCTTCCTTCTGGACAATGGCTCAAGAGAAGTCTTAGAGTTGACTGCCAGGTTGCATTGTAATTGCAAGGCACTCTAAACGTAACTTTTGAAACACTTTATTCAGTTTTTAAATCATCATTTTAGAGGATTTTAAAATATAGATCCTATTTTGTTATATGTTCTTTTATAAATTTGTATTTTTTAAAAGCATGTATTATTGCTATTAACTGGATGCCTTTAAAAGTTTCAGTTCAGTTCAATTCAGACTGAAACTGGATGGTCTGTGGCCATTATAACCAGATAGTATAGTCTTCCTACCTAAGGGAACTTAGTGAAGCCTATCTGGCAATATTGGAAAGGCCTAATAGCCCATGGTCTCCCTCCTCCTTGAGACTTGGATTTGGTAACAGCTTTATTAACCTTAGCACAGGTTCAAACATCCTTGTGTAATTTGCACAGTGAGTTGATATGGTCCAACACAAATACAGATTTTTAAGAAGACCCTAGCATGATCCAGTGTTCCCCAATGACTTCCTGAATGTATTTGTTGTAGCACTTGGTGGGCCAATCGCTTTGGTAACCATTCCCTCCTGACTGGGTGTACCCAACCCTTATTCTGGGACATGTTTTTTCCCCATTTTCCCATGTGATTTCTTCTTCTCAAGGGGTGAATACCTTTTTAGCCTTGAGATCAAGTTTTTGATGTACTACTGAGCGGATGCCATCCCATTTGTTTTAAGGCTGCTTGCTTGGCTGCCTCATCTGCTATTTCCAATTATTTCATCACGATCTCCTTTGATCATGGATAATTGCTACTTGTTCAGGTAGTTGAATAGTCTCTAACGGGCCTTAGTTTGAAAGGCAATAACTTCACCACAATAATGTTCTCCTAGACTTTCTGATGGACTGCTTTTGTGAGAAAATCTGCTGGATTCAGAGCTGGGCCAGTTACCAGTACCAAATCATTTTACTCCAACAATATAGCTTCATATTTCAATAATCTAGAACCAGCCAATTCCCTGCCTTCTGTGTTAGCAAAATTCTAACTTGGGCTGATTCCACAGGGGCCAAAAACAGCAGTGTGAAAACGTTGTGAAAACAGTATAAACCCTTTTACACCGTTGTAAACCCTTTTACACCATTTTCACACTGCTGTTTTTGACCCATGCGGAATCAGCCTTGGTGATGAGTTTGTACCACTAGTGGCCCTCCCAGAGTTAGTTTTCTGCTCTCTTCTACCATCAAGGTATTTTTCATATAAGGGTTTGGTGAGATCTGCCTACTCAGGAATCCAGATTCTGCAGTAGCCTACCAGTCCTAGAAACCTTCCAAGTTCCTCTTAGTCTGCGGAATAGGCACTGGGAGAATTCCAGATATTCTCTCAGGGTCCAGCTTACGACTCCCCTTACAGAGCTTGTGGCTCAAATATTTCACCTCCCATTCCACTATCTGGACCTTTCTCCTGGAAACTTTCAATCCCTTTTCTGCCAAGAAATTCAACAATCTTATAGTGGCTTCCTCTACCTCCTCTCTTCTCCCCTATCAACCTTGAAAACTAATTAATGCTACATTCTAAGCCACAAGAAGTCATTAGGCTTTAGGTATCTCAAGACTCTTAATTTATGATAGGATGCATTCTACTAGCATCACTCAGCTCTAAGGATTTTATTTAGAGTGTTGTTGTGATGTTAGTTTAATTGAAGAATAAAACTTGTTAGGCAGTACTCTTTTTATTGGAACACGACTAGCCATTCTCTTACACCCTGACTCTTAACTGAAAGGCATGCATTCTTGACCCTAAAAACATATTTGTAAGCGCTTAAAAATAAAACCAAATCTGGATATGCCTAGCAAAAAACAGTCTGATCTACCTCATTTCTAGATGTTTATGTACTGGTTATGTGGTTTATTTTCTTCTTCAAATTTGTATATACTTAACCACTTCCATTCTCTATTTGCAGATTTCATCGCAGCACTTCCAGGGTTACCTTTCTGCATGTGCTTCATGTTATCAAGAACAATTTTTAAAATTGTTTTATTATATGTTCTGGTTTTGTTAATATACTCATTTAATCCTAAATGGATAACCACAACACTAAGGCCGTTTCCAAGACGTAAAAGCCCGTGGAAACGGGCTCACACACCGGGCAGGAATTCCGCCGGCGTGGAGGCGGAGGCCGTTCGCATGCAGGCATGCGGACGGCCTCTGGAGAGGACGGCAGGCGGCAGGCGGCTCCGCATGGAGCCGCCTCTTCTTCACCTTTCACCATGTACCTCTGCGTGTATGCCGGCCGCGTCCTGCTGGCCACCTCCAGCCCGCCCATGCGCACCTCCGAGCCTCCAGGGGGTCGGAGGGACAGCCGAGGGAGAAACTTAGAGGCCAGCAGGTAACAGCATTACCACCAGAGGTACATGGGAAAGAGAAAACAGCGTGTTTCTCGGGCGTTCAAGCGGTTCGCACCCGCATCCGCCGGAAAGACTGCTTTCCCAACAACAACCCCAACTGGGGTTGTTGTTTAGGGACGGCCTGGCGCAGCCCTGGGGGGAGGAGGGCGCCCAGGTCAGAGTCGAAGCGCTGCTGAAGCGCCGCCGCAATTGCGAACGGCGCCCTGGGGGCTGACATTTTTACGCCCGGCCGTCAGTTTTTGGCACCGTTAATGGAAGGGCCTAACACATCTTTGTCTAAACATTCTAGCCCACCCCTTACGCTGGTGTCATCTTGGACGCCAGTGTAGCTCCACCGCAACAACTTCTGGGTCTGTCTGCTGTGAAGTGGCTGGACACCAGAGTCTTTGCTCTCTCTACCAGCGAGGGTGCCTCTTATACAATCAGAGCGGGCAAATGTATTGGTGTGGCCTTCTGCCACTCCCAAGCCCATAAGAGTACTGCTCTTTTTGATCCCGTAACTTCATATTTGGACTAATGATCCTACTCAGTCTTAATCTGTGCTCATATGAAAAGTATGAATTTATATGTAAGAGTAGCAGTGGCGTAGTGGTTAAGAGCAGATGCATTCTAATCTGGAGGAATCAGGTTTGATTCCCCGCTCTGCCGCTTGAGCTGTGGAGGCTTATCTGGGGAATTCAGATTAGTCTGTGAACTCCCACACATGCCAGCTTGGTGACCTTAGGTTAGTCACAGCTCTACAGAGCTCTCAGCCCCACCTACCTCACAGGATGTTTGTTGTGGTGGGGGGGGGGGGAGAGAAGGGAAAGGAGTTTGTAAGCCCCTTTGAGTCTCCTTACAGGAGAGAAAGGGGGAATATAAATCCAAACTCTTCTATATAAACCAACTGTGTTCTGCAACTATTATTTGAATGAAAGGCACCAAGTACTACCTACTTAATCTTAAATACTATGTATTTTTTGCAGATTCATCTGAATGCATGGAAAATGAGAATAGCCAGTTCTGAGAACACTGCTGTATGAATGTTTAAGCTAATCAACCCAATAGCTCAAAATTTATTAGCCTAGTCTTACTAATCTTTAATTACAAATAGTTCTACTGCAATCGCTTGGATTAATCCTATGCCCATTTTGGAGTATATTCTCAATGTATCCAGTTTATTCCAAGATCAGCTATTCAATAGTTACATTACTACAAAGCTTAACAGACAGAGGTGTAGTGCCAAGAAGGCAGGGTGCGATGCCCTGGGTGGAGCCATGGCCAGGCTATGGAGGGGGTGTTCTGGGGTGGGCGCTGCCGCAGTACAGGCGCAGGGCACAAGCGTGCCCCAGGCAGTTTTCCCTCACTCCGCCTTTGTTAATAGATACAAGTGATGGATAAGGGAGCATAAAAGTAGGGGAAAACCAACAGGACGTCTGAAGTAAAGGTATGCATAGTTGCACAAAGCATACATTTTAACTCCTATGTATTTCACAAGCCCATTATCAGAAAACTGCTTCTCATTAAAGTTTTTTTTTAATTTAAAAAGGGATTTTGTTTCAAAACTGGAAGTCATTCAAAACTACATCATCCAAATTTAAACATAAATTTTAATCCACAAAGCCAATTAATTAAACACTGTGCTACAGGTATTCACATGAAAATTTAAAGATTTACAACATGGTGCCCACTGGGACCATGGCTCCCACCAACACTTTTGGAGTTTTTAGGAAGTGGATTGGGCTAGGTAGGGCAAAGTTTCTGACTATCAGAGATTTGATTGGCTGTGCAGATTTTTTAAAATGTTGCTTTGGGAGCAACACAAAGCTCTATACTGTGTTACTTAAGTTAAGCTGTGGTGATCATTTTGTGGCTGGTTTTATCTCTTGTGGTGGCCATTTTGTTGCTGCGCCCACTGTACTCTTATCAGAATTCTAAATGTGCCCACAGATCAAAAAGGTCTAGGACACCGATTTAGACATACCCAAACCAGTCTGTTCAGTAGTATTCCCTCAAAAACATTACAGACCAATATACACATGGAAACGTTGATCAGGACTCCCATTTGATAACTGCAGTATAAAGTATGTGTTAATTAAGCTGATGAAGAGGCTTAGATATGCACTTTACATTCATAGCACAAGCAGGCACGTTATAAAGAGATCATAAGCACCGGATTCTAATATTTGAATTGCCCTCAAGTGATAACTTTTCTGTAACCCATTTACCTTCTACTTTCAAGGGCAAATTTAGTGAATTTGAATGGATTAACTGCATAGAATTGTGCTACTAGGTTTTGAAAATGTTGAAATTGAGTTCAGACAATTTTAAGAATGTACAAGATTCTGGCTCTAGACGACATAATATATTACCTTTACTGGTATTATTGAAGTCACAATTTCTAGAGGGGTTTGCATGCTGTTTATCTAGAGATGGACATCCTATGTGATCACTTTTAGCTGCTGATAAATCTTTACCTATTATTTAACAGGCAATGTGATTAATATAGAAATCACAACTTTAACAGCATTTAGTGTTCTACACTTTACACACTGCTATAGCATATGCTTTTATCCCAGGCTGACTACTGCCTCACCACTGCTGTGTTCTCCAATGAACAGTATACTACTTTTGCAAAAAGAAAACCAAGTAAATAATGTGATTTGTGCCCATTTTTTTTAGCTTTACACATTCAGAACATCATTTTCAATGAGAACTTATGAATTCTCAAACACAGCATATAAATGAAAGGACTAAGGGATGGGCTAGAATATTCCCATGCTAGGAGTTCCATGGGGGAAAATAGGGTTTCACTTACTTGTAACTGTTCAGTCAGCATCTTCTTGATAAGCCCAGAGGGACTACATATTACGCACGAATATTAGGCCAAAACAATGGAGAAGCGAATTTTGCCATGCTTTACCCCAAAAAATCTGCTTCCAACTGATGTGAGGGACAAGCACCTCTTTCCTTCAATTCTCTTGAGCTCCCTGCAGCAAACCAAAAATAAAAAACAAGAGTTCCCAGCAGGAACGAGATGTGTGCCTGCACAGAAGACACTAAATGAACAGTTACAGGTAAGTGCCACTTTGCTTTCAACTGCTGCCTTCTATGTAGTCCCAAGCTATGTGTTCAGCACAAGCTGCTAGTCAAATAGATTGAATGAATGAGGTGTTCCTTCCTCACATCACTCAATGGTTTTGACAGAAGCTGGGTTGCACAGTTGCAAAGGAAGAGCACTTCAACAAGCTAGAAAGATTCTTCTGTGGCTGGCCTGCATGTGTGCACTTGTACTGTGGGGCTGCACAGATCACACTCTTCTTCACCTGCATTCTGAAGTGGTGTAGCCCCAGCAAGGCTGTTCTAGGTGCTTTTTTTGAACACAGACTACAGCAAGTACAGTAAAATAGATTACCACTTCTATATATGATATTCTCAGGCTGATGATTACCAATGCAATTCAAGTGTAATGACACTAGGAAGCAAACAGAACACTAGTAAAAACAGTCCAAGCCAAACGATATCCAGCTTTATTAAAGGTACTTTTCATAAAACAATCAATGGTATTCAGGCAGGACATGGGCTACAATCTGCAATGTTTTACAACAAGTTCCAACTCCCCTCCTTCTTGGACTACCAAAATGTAAAGTTACTATATAAAACCCAATGAGGAATCTTCAATTTATACTTGGAACAGGGAAAGTTTAGAGTGAGGGCGACACTTTCACATTTAGTATGTTGTTTAACAACTTTTCACAAGCCTACCCTGACTTTTAGGGAAAAACACAACTGCAGAATTCTTAATCTGAAGATTCACAATATAAAAAAGTGACTATTTTAGAGCCACAATCCTTCCCTATTTGACACCAGAAACTTGGATTGCCTGACACTGTCAGAATGCATTTGATTTAAGAGCAAATATCAAAACATCGTATGCTATTCCCAAAGGAGTGATAAATGCAATGCAAGTGACAACAATGAAAACAGTCTAACTACAGTTTTAAAACTTACTGCCTCCTCAGACAAAGGTAGTGGAGAAATTCAATATTTACTCAAAGGCATTTCAGAAAACATAACAGATTTACAGTATCAGGAAACCCCTCCTTTCTTGTGCCCAAGAATCCCTCTTGCAAAGATGAAGGGGACCTTTAAAAGCCCAGGTTCTAAGTAACAGAGTCAATTACATTTGCCCCCTCCTCCCCCAAAACACAACAACAAAGCATTCTGTGTGCTAACAACATAGCTTAAAAAAAAGGTAAAACAAAATTCTGCATTGTTATAAAACTTGATAAAAATAGTATTTCAAACTGTACAGTCACCAGAAGTACACAGTTATCAAAAATTCACACAATTCACTTGGCATCCCCAGCACCTTCGGCTTTCTGTGCCTGAAAGAAAAAGGCAGTTCCATCAGAGAGTGCTTTATGTTGATGTCAGCTCATTTATTCAAATGAATCTGTGTAATTTGCACAAGTATGCACACGTTTCTACCACGATATATGCTATTATTAGATAATCTTGATGGCAAAATTAAGCAAGTTTTTTTAATTGTGTTTACAAATATAATTATGTACACTAGGATTACAGTACTAATTTTTTTTTGCTACAGCAAGGAAGGCTAATGTTATAGTCATACCTGGTCTGTTTTGGCATCTCCATTTTCTGCAGGGTTGTTCCCATCCTTGCCTGCATCAGCTTTCCCCTTCTTTCCCTTAGGTACCTTCTCACTCTTCTGCAAGTCAACAGAAACATATTAATATAGTTGTAATCTTATACAACCATAGACCAACAAAACAAAATGTAACACTAGCAGACAATGAACTCTAACTGTGGGACTTAGGTAAGTACAAATTATAAATGCCTTAACTTTACCTTTGGAGCTGCCTTTTTAGGTTTAGCTTCTGGTTTTGCAGGAGCAGGTTTCTAGAAATCAGGGGGAAAAACCAATACATTCTGAAACAATAATATACTTGTTCACTTTGATCAGTGATATCATACTGAGCAGTGCAATCGATTGTTTTTCAGTGCATCAAACAATAATGCATGAAGATAAAGGTACAACTAGTAATCTCAAAAATATTCTAGGATGGAATGTACTTACAGCAGATAACCTTGCTGATCTCCGCTGTGGCTGTTAGAAATAAAAGACAATTTAACCATTAGAATAGCGATGCTGCTTCTACAGAAGATTTCAGTTCAGCACATAATTAAAATTAAAATTACACTGCTATTTTTCACATAAATTGTCAGGAATAAAAATACTTTCAGCAAATAGCTCCTTATGTTTATTAGAGCAACATAAGTCTAGCTGTGACGAACTGCCAACATTTTGTGCTCTAGTCTACTGACATTTAAGGTGAAATAGGATTAGGCTGCATTAGAAAAGCTAAGTACACACACACACATTTTGACCTTACCTCATCCTTTACTTTGGCCTTATCACCCTTGGTATCTCCTTCAGCCTACAAAGCAATTTTAACAGTAAAAATGTTGAAGAACATTTGTAGAAAAATATTAGCTTAATTTTCTCATTTTTTTTAGAAAAAGACACAGCCAGATTATTTTTAAGAACTTTATCCAGTGTGTTATAGTAATAATCTCCAACATATTTGGTCCTCTTCTAATTTTACATCTGCAAACAAACCTTACACACACTTCAGAATGCAGAAGTTAACATTCCTGAACCTGCTAAAACAAAACTGCTTGCAACAGAACTTTTCTGTTTACCAAAAGAAGGAAAACAGTTCATAATTAAAAATAAATGAGGTGACATTTGGGCATATTTATTCTCTGGGACTTAATGAACCACTGGCAAAGTCCAAATTTGTAAGGAACTTAAAAAAAACCTCTCCTTTCCTTCAGAGCAGGTTGTGTCATTAATGCAATTCATCTTTTTATGAGGATGATCATGGAGCCTCCCTTGGCAACACAATGTCCTCTTGAAGAGTGATGGGTTTGTGGGAAGGCTGCATGTAGCATTACCAGATGGCCCTTATTTCACTGCATTACTCTTCTTCCATCATTAGAGCCTTAAGTCACATAATGGGTCTTTTTATTTCAGAATACTATGCCTTCTATTGAGTCCCATGCAGCAGACCCAAGACCATACTTATTTCTGGAATTCTGATCTTCGCCATTCAAAGTTTTCCTGCCTACTCTAAGCTTCCCCTACAAACCTACGCTGCATTCATGGGTTAATGCTGAATTTTTCTTGCATTAGAAGACTAGTAACATGTTCAATAGGCCAGAATAAAAGAAAACTTCAGAAACTCCTTGAAAGGCTAACGAACTTTATTTTGGCATCACTGTTCAGTCAGAACTCACTTCAGAAACTCAGATGTACAGGGCAAATGATAGCGAAAATAGGAAGTCACTGAGCTCCCCCTCGACTTGGGCATCATGGGTTTTGGTTTTTTTTACAATTATTTGATTTAAACAACCGCCGCTAGTAGTAAGGCTTCACTGCCTTCAGAAAGGAACTACAATAGCGTCCTCCTCGTCTTTTGCCGACGGTAGGGATTGGGAAGATAAAGGCAGGTTTGGAGAGTGGCCTCTACGAGCACTAAAGGCCTCGCGTTGTATAATGCCACCCAGAGTAAGGGCAAACGGCGGTTACTCCTCTCCCCGGCTAAAAAAAATAAACAAAAATCCAATATTTCTTGGCGTATTCCCACTCTTTCCGATAAAAGGGAGGGGTAAATATAGTAGCGCCAACGCACTCTTCAGTCCGAACGAGCGCGCTTTCGCGTGCCTCCATTTTCTCCCCCCCCTCCGCGCGTGCGCAGGCTACCAGACGCCATCAACACACGTGCCTTCTTCAGCCAACCGGCCTCCCGCCAAAATCTAACCCGAGTTCTCCGACTAGAACACGCGCGCACGCACACACACACACTTGCTCTCGCGCTCGTTCCCTATTCTTATTGGCATCGAGGACCGCGCATGCTCCCGCCCCCCCTCACGGGACAGCCAATAATTATCGGCCTCGCGCTCCTCCCCCTCCTGTTCCCTCACAGGCCAGCCAGAGCGCGCGGCGGTTAACGGTCGCTCCGGCTCCGCCCCGCCCGCGGCGCTTCTACTCCGCCCTCCTCTTAAAGTCTTAACGACGGCCGTTGAGCTACCTTCGCGCGCGCGCGCGCTCCCTAGTGCTTCGCAACCGTTACCCGCCACAAAAAAAAAATGATAAAAAAGGAAGGCGGCAGAAAGGAAGCCAAATAAATGACGGAAAGGAGCAAAAAAAAAAGAAAAAAGAAAATGGCGGCTAAGCCGTCTCGCAACATCCCCCCCCCCCCCCGCCCAAGCATCGCGGTTCATTTTAACCATTGGCCTCGTCCGCCCCGTGCCTCATTCCGCTTTTCCAGTAGGGCCGTTCGATCCTCCGCCTGGAGCCACTACCTACCTTTCTCTTGGGCATATCTGCGGCGTATGACAGAAAACGGAGAAGGTGGAAAAGGAGAGAAGGCGGCTCAGTTGTGGCGGCGGAAGAAGAAATGAGAAGATGCAGGTGACAGGAGAGGAAGAAACTCGGCCGGTCACGGGGGAAAAGCCGTGCGAGTAGGATGGGGGGAAGAGGAAGAAAAAAAGCGAAGAGAGGAGGGAGGGGGCAAGCTCCAGTGGTTGGGCTCGCTCGTGTCGCTCGCGACCCCACTAATTTGAATCGGGTGTTTATAAAGTTTTATATAGAGCCGGACACGGCCCAACCGGTTCCAGCCGGATCCCCGCCGCCCCGACTGCCCATTGGACGGGGCGTGTCACGTGGCGAGGACCCGCCAGGGCGGGCGCCGCGAGGGGCGGCGGGGAGCGGAGGGGGCGCGCGCAACTGCTCTGCCCTCTTTCCTCGCAAAGGCTGTGGATTGCGCTGGGGGCCGCGTTGCGGGGCCTGCTAAATAATATCGCGGGTGGAACTTTTTTTTTTGGTAAAAACACTCCAGCCCGACTGTCGTTTAACTGACACCATTCATTCTCGAGTGCCTTAGAGCAATATAGGTTCAATTTTTATTCGTCTGTGTGTATAAGATGCACACGCATCTATAGCGGAGGCCATTGCATGTTGCAACTAGATGTAAGAATCTGTACGCGGCGCTGTGCAGATTTCCACATCTAGAGTTGCAACATGCAATGGCCTCCTTCATCTCTGCGGGAGAAGGAGGAAAGCCAACCTGACTGGCATACCTGAGCACTGAAAGGTGCACTGGTTTCCTTCGAAAGTGTAGAAATGGTGGAGGAGGAATTAACCTTTGCGTGCAAGAGCGCCCCTCCCGCAGACACACACACTCAGCCAACAAGCCCTTGTGTCCAAAGAAAATCTGGTTGCACGCTTGGATAAAAAGATGGTGGCCTCGCCAGTCGCTCGAAGGGAAAAGGTGCGGTCATTGCGCTGCCGAGGACGCCAGACTTAACCCTATAGCGCCCCTTCCTCCGCAGCCTGCATTATTATCGGACGAGGGCAAGCGTCTGAACAGGCTCAGGGACAACAGCAGCCGTCTCTTATTCTTGCCCAGGGATAAAAGGGGAATGTGGTGCCACTTTTGACAGGAAGAGCCTCCTTGCTGGGGTGTGATGGTGGTAGTGTCATGTGAGGAACTGTTCTTTTCAGCACCACAGTTTTGGTCACCCCATGGCCATAGGTGGGAGCCTTAGCAAGCCAGGCCTCTCCCAAGGGCACTTTGCAAATCCTCCCTGGTGCCTGCATTGAAACCCCCATGCTCTCACCAAGGCCATTCTGAAATCACGGGGAGGGGGTTCTGGGGATAGCGCTCAGCATTGCCTCCAGAATGCCTGGATCTAGCTCCACCCTAGAATCCCATTGAATACATTTTAACTAACTTTAACTGAGTGCTGGTTGCTGCAAGTCGCTTCAGAAAGCCATTGATGGCCCCACAGCAGTTAAATAAAATAAACAAGCACACATCCCTCTTGTAAAATTTCCTACTGGAGAAATGGGGAAGATTACAATATTTTTCCTTTTCAACATTTCCCACACTTAGGACCTGATGTGATTGCTACTGTTTTTTCACAAGGTTTGCCTTTGAGGACCAGCAAGTGTTGCCTTTGAGTAACTTAGAAAGTTTTAATAATTGCTTAAAATGTTTTCACCCTACTTTCCTCCCTGAGACTCAAAGCAGCTTACAAGGTCTAAGGCAAATAAAGTTTGTCTGCAGCACAGGCCCACTCAACAGCCACAATGTTTTTGGTCAATGCTTCACACGTTTTCTTTTCCTGTATTGCTTCTTTCAAGGATGCTGCTCATAGCTGCTGTTTGAGGAGGCTTCAGCAGCTACAAGATTTGCAGGCTGGTTGCCACAGCCAGGAATAGGCCATACCAGCACTGAAAGAATGGCTGCTAATATCACTTCTGGCAAAATTCAAAGTGTTGGCTTTAAAGTTTACAGCTACTTATTGTCAGGAAGTAGGATATGCTCCCCCTATGACTTCACACCAACAACTAACATCATCCACAGTCCTGAGGGATGCTTCCCCTTTAAAGTGCACAGGAAAAGCACCTGCTTTACTGCAGCCTCCTCCTCTCCCCCAGAAGCCTGACTGCCCCCCTGCTGAACTTCAAGCAATTGGGAAAACTGTATATATTTGCTCAGATGTTTGCAACTTTACCTGCTCTCACCTGGTTCTGTTCTAATGGGTTTTCTGCCCAGTCTCTCTCCCAGGGACTGTATTGTCCTTTTACTATTAACATAATTATGGGGCAGGGCTGTTAATTTTGATGCCACTGTCTCCTTTTACCATTACTTATTATCAGTATTTTGCTGATGATTTTATACTACCAGAGTGGTTTTTTTAAAAAAGTGTAATGTTTTCCATATTCTTTATATGGTGCCTCGAAAACACCACTTAATAGATGTCATAGAAAAAATGGTTCAAATTAATACATTCACAGAGCTTGCTCCAGCAATCCGTGTGTGTAGTGCTTGGGATCTAAATTATTTTTGTTTTAATCATGTGTCTTAGGGTTGGAGCCAGACTAAGCTGTCCATTTGTGGAAGGCACTTTCATCAGCAGAACAGACTTTGCCTGTCAACCCACTGCAGCTCACTATTCTTCCTGAAATATAGCTTGGAGCATTGGTGAAAATGTTAAGAAAATGTTTGCATCTTCTAGTACGGTAGGGAGACTTACTGTCACCAAAGCATTATAGGGAGGAAGGCAAACTTCATACAGTGGCAGGCTTCCAGATATCATTGTAAACAAAGAAACACCAACATGCAAATATATATATTTTATATAGGCTCTGAAAAGAACCTAAGTACATGATGAGCTACGTTGGGGTCCACCATGCACCCTGACATACCTAACATGTGCCAGGAGTCCCATATTGAAGTTTAATTCCCAGTAACAATGAAATTCAGATCAGAATTAGAACATGCAGGGCAGAGGCTTTAAATCCCCCTTTTGGTGCTTTTTGCTTGATTTGAATCAACCCTTCAGAACTGTCATTTGCCCTACTGAGGAAACTCGCATGAACAAATGGACTCCATGTATATTTCCCCAACAGGGAAAATTATGACAACCTTGGGCACTTTTAGACCAAGAAAACAGCTTCAGGGAGAGAGATTTAAGCCTCTTCTCTCTGTGGTCTTGATACAAAATGGGCCTTCACACCTGTGAATTATGCTTCAATATGGAATGCCCAACACAGAACTGGTCTGACAGGAGCCAGGGTGGACTCAGAAACAACACAACATTGAGTTAGGCATTTTGTAAGGACCTCCATAAAAACATATTTGCATGTCAGTATTTTCAGCTTCACCATCTTCATTGCAAGTGTATGAAGTAAAAATGGAGTTCGGGTTCTTCCCTAAAATTCCTGGGTGACATTAAGAATCCCTAAAACCCCAAGGACATTAGGCTGATCTCAACCAGAGCCAGGGCCTTCTCAGCCCTGGCTCCAGCCTGATGGAAAACTGTCAACTGACACCAGGGCCTGGTGGGACATTAAACAGTTCCGCAGGGCTGTAAGACAGTTGTTCCACTGGGCATTCAGTTGAGTCCACTGAACCAATAATGAGCCAACCTCCCTTATCCTGTGCACTACCAACTAGTACCCTCTCCCCTTTCCCTCCTGACAAATCAAAAACAATTCTGGTTAGAATAGGGGGTGGGATTTTAAGCCAGATTGAAATGAATAGTGTGTCATTAACTGAGAAGTTTTTAATATGGGATTTTAAATAATTTGTTATGTTACTGATTGTGTTTTTAACTTTATGGTAAGCTACCCTGAGTCAGCCTCAGCCAAGAATTGGGCAGGGTATACATCCAGTAAAATAAACAAATAAAAATAGAACATATGACAAATATTATAAAAATAAATCATCCACATTTCATACACCACATCTAGAACTTGTCTTCTGCCCATAACCCAGAATCCAGTCTTTTAGGCTATTGTATTAATTACCTCTTTATAATTTCAAACAGTGATAGATGAATGATGCACTGGAACCAAACAAAGCCCTGTAGGTATTATTAGAGGATTTTTTTAGAACAGTGCCTGTCCATACCATATTAGCATAACATGAATGGTGCATTTGGTAGGTTAAGAAAGGGTCTGTTCTAAAGTAGCTGTCTGATTTTGGTTTTTAACTCTTTTTTTCAGCAGACCAGTAGCCAGCCTTTGATTTCTTGCAAGCACAATATTAAAGCAACTCTGAACTGAAACAAATGTTATTGCTGTTTGTGGACTAGTGCACTTTAGGAAAGACACCAGATGAGAACCAGCTACATAGAGGCACCTCTATATGTAGATTATACAGAATAATCCAGTCAACAAACAGTAGAATGGTTGGACAACATGTGTACCAAATGCAGGCTACCACATTAGCTACATTAGTGCAAGCTGTTCCATGTGCATGTACCCAGAAGGACCCATGTGGTCAACATCTAATCCAAAACCCTACTGATGAAAAAACCTTATCAGACTGCTTCCCAAACAGACTATCTATGTTTCCCTTCATGTTACTATAAGTGTATGCTTTAAGCAGCAGAACATTTTATCAATATATTTTGGAAGCCCCTGACCTCCCCAAATGGCCATATTTGCCAGAGTGTTTGCATCCACCCTGTAGAGGAAACAATAGCTATCTAGAATTAGAGAACTTATTTCAAGACGTATTCAGCTATAAAGATGCAGCTCACTACAGCTGATAAAACTACAGTACAAGAACGAAGTTCGTAATGTATTAGTCACTAAGTATTTCTGTATACAGCATTTGTCACTTGCATCAAAGGATGCATCTCCACTGGTTTTTTTTTATTTACAAGACTCACAATCATCAGCAGTCTACTCATCCTCAGCATGAAAAGCTTAAAAAAAGATAATTAAAATGTACTTGTCACCTCTTTGGATTTACTTAGCCTTTAGAAAAACAACTCTTAACAAAGTTCAGTTAAAAAGATGCCAGTCATGAAAATGCTTTATTTTTGTGCGATAAAGGAATCATTTTCTTCCAGCTGCATCCAGCTTGCCAAATTCAGTTTTTTTAAAAAAATTGGCAAGTGCCATCAAAAAGTAAAAACTGAAAACACTACATGTGAGCTTGTGCACACATAATTTAAAACTCCCCAACAAAGAATGCTGCATTACATACAGACATGTAGAACAACCTAGACTGGGGTCAATATGTCTGTCCAAAGCTCAGCAGTGCTCTTTGAGCAAGAAGAACACACCCTTCAGCACACTAAAATGATTGTGACAGCATATCCTTCTGTGCTATTCTATAAACACACCAGCCCTCCAATTCTAATATCTCTGGCAGCAAAGACTCAAGAAACTAGAGACAGAAAACTAAGAGAATGGGATAACCAGTCTACCTCATTACCGGAAGAGGACTCATAAAGCCTCTCTAGAACTCATGGGGATCATACTTACTGCGTACATGGGCTAGTGCGCATACAGCAGGGCTCTTCTCTTAAAGCCTACTGCATGTTTGCTCAGAGGTGAGCCCCAGCAGGTTCAGCAGGGCTTCATCTCCAGTGCACACATTTGCAGCTTTAAACTTTAACAAGTGCAGCCTCCTTGTACTGCATCAGAAACAATTTTTCAAAAGGCTCTGAAGTAGCATTGCAGAAAGACTGCAGTTTGAGAAAATGGAACAACAAAAGAAACCCAAGCATGCGCAGATCTTTCACACATCCCCTACATAATGTTGCCTTTTATTTACCAGTTTACAGCTTATTGTCTCATGCTCCACCACCTCTTTAACTGCATTACGTTAGGAATCCGTAACTTGCTCCAAATACAAAGATTCCCAACCATAGTTTGGATAACCACCAGAAATAAAAAAAGTTTTTTTTAAAGAGCCTTGCTGCCCTGTCTACTGGGAACACAAGATCTTCAGTAGACCCCATTTTCAAATGATACCCTCTGAATAGTAGCTGCACAGATTCTAACTTGGCTTACACACTTCCTCTTTTCAACCCTTCCCCTTCCAAGAGTCTTCGTGTCATGCGGACACCATGGTTAGTTTGACAAGGAAGTCCATTCTCTTCTTTTCCAAGGCCTGCAGAAAGCCCTGGATCCTCTCTTCTCGTTGAGCTTTGCATTCTTTTAAGAGCTCCCGCCGATGTTTAGGATCACCAGAGGACTCACACCCTTCTTGTTTCAGCTTCTCAGTTACATACATCTTGTCATTTTCTAGCTGCTGCCAATCCCTTTCTTCTAGGTACAGGTCTTTAGCTTTCTGAATTAAAAAAAAAAGGATTAGCATTTTTATCCATTTATCTCTGCAATAGTTGAGGAGCACAAACTGACCTTTTTTGGTTCTTAAGCGTGACTCTAATGTCCAGAAGTGCCTACAAAAATCCCTCCAGGGCACACTTCAATGTTTTTTTCTGAGCTTGGGAATCCCCCCTTCCAAACGTATTCCTCCTCCTTCCCATCACCTGACCACTTGCAATTCAGAACCAATCATCTGTCCCACAGAACAGTGCACAGGGATCTTTGCAAGCAGTCGAGTGCATGCAGCCTGTTACAGTGGCTCAAGGCACATTTGAGGGATCTTTGCACTGTTGCGATCTGCCACTGGAAGTCTCAATGGTAACTCTCTGGAAAGGTGGCAGAAAGATGATCCAAAGCACTATTTGTTGTTAAACTCTCTGAGCTCAACTACTGTTATACTGGGGCCTTAACATGCATGGTGTTCTATAAAGCCTCACTGTTGACATAGGAGGACTGGTTCTGCTTCATTCCACTCCTTATCCCAGTCTCCCTGACTTGCATGGATATTGACAGCAGGAATGGACAAGAACATTGGAAAACTCCAAGCATGGAGACAAAGATACAGGCCAATATGACTCCATTTCACTCCCTCCTCATGCATATTGGCAACGGCCACTTTCCACCAGCTTAAGGATACTTCTTCCAACTTAAGCAGCTCTTTTGCTGGTGGAAAAACCTCTTAAGTCAGAGGAAGGCATCAACCATTGCAAGCAGAGAGGCAGGATACATACCAGTGTTTTCAGAATACTGTGAAACTTTTTCATCATCTGTACTTGGGTACCATACCAGTCCCACAAAATGATACATTTATCATAGTAGATGCAATCAACATATGAACTTGAGATGGGGTGGTGATGCTGGTTCCATTTTTAAAAGCAATAAACTCTTTGAAAAACCAGTATTATCACCACTCTAGGATTTGAGAGTTATATTAACAAAGTATAATATCAACAAAGTTAATATTTAAAGCGTGTCTTGGGTTTACTATTCTGCCTTTGCCTCGTATTTTCTAGGACTCTTACTTGCAAAGCATTGTGATTCATCTGGTACTGGATGACAGCATCCCACAAATTCCAGAATGAATACTCTGGCCACAGGACGGGCTGGAACACCAGGCAGGAATGAGATGTCTGTGAAAAGAAGAACAATGCAGCGGGAGTGCAACTTGTACAGGTAGAGAAAGGCTGAAGTGAGAAACACCAATAAATTCTTCTAGAATGAATTCCTCTTACCGATGTGCCAAATGTGCACATTGCATAACTATGTACAGTTCACCACATAGAGTATTGCCAGATGCTTCAGAGCATCTTGCAAGTTTTATAGCTCTGCAATTAAGAATATTCAGAAGATGCAAAAGAACTGCATGGACACTAAAGCCTTCTGCCACAAGTGGTTTGGCCTTCATCACCAGCAGAGCGATCTTTCAGAGATTGAAGAGATGATGATCGAGGCTTCAAGGGTGTACACAACATAACTCTCCGAGGCATCTGGTGAGGTGACCTCGGACTCATAAAAACTGATGCTGGAATAAATTTGGTTGTTTTAAGTCTTGCCAATAGACGCTTTAATTTTGCTTGCTTTGTGTTCACTTTTCACTTTCATTTTGCTTGCTTTGTGTTCAAGTTTAGAATAGCCTTGTTACTAGGTCAATTACTATTTCAGTGATAACACTTTCTGTTTCCCTCTCCATAAAAATATATTATTGGATCCATCTGTTTGATAAGTTATGACTCAGAAGGCAATCATCAACTTCCTTGTTATAATTAGGTATCATTTGCTCAATACACAAAAAATGCCAACCTGCTGTTTTCAAACTATAATAAATAAAAGTGTATGCAAGTTGGGGGGAGGGGTAGATTGACATTACAAAATGCCAGCCAAACATCAAGTGATAGGTGTAACCAAGGGGCTGGGGGATCTTATTGGAGGAAGAGAAAAATACAGATGGATAAGACGTCAGAAACAAACAAGGAGCAACGAATTGATAACTCTGGCAATGAAACCCTATGCAGAATTACTCCTGTCTAAACCCATTGAAAGCACTGGGTCTGGAGTAACCCTGCATAGGATTGCTGTGTGAAAGGGGCTTTTTGCAAAGGCAGCTATTCCTCTGTACCTGCCAGCTGCCCTAAACCTGCAGGTGTGAAGAGCAAGACATAACAGGCTTTTGCCATCAACCAGAGGACCACTGGGAGGTTTTACAGCCTTCCACCCAAGAATAATATCAGACTGGAGAAAAACCAGACTGGCTTTGTCCACTGGCCAGAGAACAAGCAGCCATGTGAGCCTGCTTTTATCTTTTCTGCCCCACCTAACCCTGTTCTATGAGACTGCAAATGGGACAGAGGGAAATCAGTTTTTTTTAAAGTGCTATGTAACTCCCCTTGCTCAAAATGCAGGGCATATTAAATGTTTGATGCAAGATTACAGGACCTACCAGTACTAGACATACTATCAGGGGCTCAGTCCAGATTACATGCCAGCAATGCCCTTCACTGTCCACACAAAACTAACAGGTTGGCTACTATGCCAAAAGTCTGATGTAAAGAACTGGCACCACTCAGAAGCTAATGAGAGAACCTTTCAGTCTCATGGGACACCATAGCTCTATGCTAAAAAGTTGTCCTTCAGCAAAAGTACTTCAAATAGAAGACTCCAGGATGAAAATGGTAAATTGAAATTTATTAGTAAGCTCAGTACTATCCAAGTTGGCCTCAGTTGTAATAATGGTTTTCTTTCTTACTAAGGTATAGAATCAGCACAGTAATTATGATGGTGGTGATTTAATAAAATGTTTTACATACATTATTTTGGTAATCCTTACAGAAATCCCCTAAGGTAGACCAATGTTATTCCCAAACTGAAAAGAAAGGCTGAGAGGGAGAGAAAGGAGATTGCCTAAGACCACCTAGCAAGACTGTGGCACAGGTTGAATGGGAGATTTCCTAACTTAGTTTTGCAAAACTTTACCACTTTTCTAGTTTAACTAGTCTGAGAGGGGAAGGGTGGTGTAGCTTGCATACAAGCAAGGGTTATAATCTAGTTCTCCTGTAACAGAACAAGTGCATAGAGAGATGATAAGATTAAGTCAATTGTAGTCCACAAAAGCTTATACTTTTGAAAGTGGAGAAGTGACGCCCAAGAAGGAACTCCAGGAGATCTGGGCATCACTTGAAAGGACAGAAGACAAGCTCTTATCTTGTATTCAACTGGCCAATGTGAAAAGAAAGTCCTCTAATATTTTAGAAAATGGGAGCAAGAGAGACTCTGCTTCAGGAGAAGATTACAGAATCTGCTTGCCCATCTCGTATGAAGGGCTGGACCTAAGTGATCTGCTGCTGACTACAAACACCTTGCTTTGAGATCACCTCAGAACATTTGCCCAAAAATGCACTTATGAGTAGCCAGGATCCAGTTGCTCATACAGTTCTAACAGTCATCAGAATTATTCCTGGTATAAAATTGGACTGGGCTTCAATCCCTTTTCCAATGCAAGAGGTTTCACTACAGACAAAAATACCACCCTGTGCCCAGAGACAATAGCTCAGCAGCTGGTTGTGATTTTCAGCTGAATGATGGACCTTTAGGCCATTGATGGCGAACCTTTTCGAGACCGAGTGCCCAAATTGTAACCCAAAACCCACTTATTTATTGCAAAGTGCCAACACTGCAATTTAACCTGATTACTGAGGTTTTAGTTAGGAAAAAAATGGTTGGCTCCGAGGCGTGTGTTACTTGGGAGTAAGCTTGGTGGTAGTCGGTGGCTTTGTTTTGAAGCAACCATGCCACTCTTCCAACGGGTGAATCACGGACCTAGGGCATGCCCCATTGCCAGCAACTAAGCAAGCCCCGTTGAAAGCAACTGAGCTTACTCCCAGGTAAAGAATCACGCTTTAGTTCTTCACATGAAAATCAGTGGGGTTTAATAGCGTTTAGCAGGGTTACCTACACTGCTTCCCCAAAACTAGGTCTTAGGTTTAATGCTAATAATCGAGACCAGCGGCTGAGGCCAACCTAGATGTGTCAGGGAGGGAGGCAACTCTGTTTGCGTGTGCCCACAGAGAAGGCTCTGAGTGCCACCTCTGGCACCTGTGCCATAGGTTCACCACCACTGCTTTAGGCTGTTGCGATGCTAGTCTTTTCTATTTCTTTCGAGCAGGTCTGGGAGTTTTGGCAGGCTTCCACTCCAGTTCAGCTGAAAAGTTATTCACCAGTAAGGATTTCTGCCTCCAGTGCAAAGTCTCTTCCAGTCAAGGGGTGAGACTGATCAGAATGTGGGTCAGGACCTTTTGAGCCATAACCAACAGCATCAGCTATCTGCTGACACCTGACTTTCTGTACTACATACAGATGGACAGCCCAATCCAGATTGGGTGTGTATGTGTGTGTTTGAAAATGCACAGAGAGCAGCGGAAGGCCACACCTATGCATTTCCCCCCTCTGCTGGGACAAGGGGCACCCCCACCAGCAGAGGGAGCAAAGGTGCCAGCGGCTAGCTGCCTCTCAGCTCTGTGGTAGCAAAACCTGGAAATTTGGGCCACCAGAGAGCAGCACTGCCATCTGCTTAGATGCTGACCAGGGGTGGAGAGGTGGGCTGGGGGGGGCATTACCGAGGTGAAACCGATGCTCCAGTCTGAGAATGCCAACCCCCAGACCTGCAGACTTACGCTACATGAAAGTGCAGCATAACTTTGTGTTGCCTATGGGGCAATTGGGGCAGTGGGATGATTTTTTGTTTTCCCTCCCTTCTGTGCCATCTGAAGTCCCTTTGGAAGTGACGCAGTGCTGCCTTCACTGCACTGCCTTCGACCGTCACAGCATTCCCCCAACTGGATTGCACTGAAAACATTCACTTAAACCTGCTTTTCAAGCCTCACTAATGAAGATTTCACTGCATTGTTTTGAGAATGTGAAAGGATCGAGGCCTCCAAGGGGCATGCATGAGCTGTGATCCAATGCACATTGGGTGCGCTTGGAAGGGAGCAGAGAAGGGATGGGGAGGAGGGCTGCTGAAGTTCATGTATATCAAAATGGGGTCCTCAGCTTCTTCAGATTTGAGAACTGCTGCCATAGTAAATCTGTGAGCCACAGGACACTCTTTCTCCAGTTGCTGTAAAATGCTAAACACAGCCACCACTCTGGAATTTAAACCCGGAAACTAGAAGATTGCTCAAGGTTTTGAAATGGTGTGGGTGTGGCTGATGTTGCTCATTTGTTTTCCGGGTTCCTGCCACTCCCTTCTGTAATTGTCAGCTGGAAAACAGTTCCTAAAATAACCCACGCACTCACACACACACACAAAACCCCAAAACAAAACAGCAGGTTTTGCAAGATTCCAGGCTAAAGTAAGTTCACATCCAGAGGTAATATTCTAAAGCCAGATCCAAGTTGTGAGGATTTATTCATCTTCTTGCTAAACTGATAACTAATCATTTTTCAGCAGAAAAGAGTAAGAGTCCAGTAGCACCTTAAAGACTAACAAAATTTCTGGCAGGGCATGAGCTTTTGTGAGTCACAGCTCACTTCTTCAGATATGATTTCTCCACGCCTACTACCCCTCTGCATATCACACCTCATTCAATCACACCTGCGACTGTCATTCACCTGCTACTGACATTTACATGCCATTGACGTTGGGTGTCTGAACTCACTCTTCATAAGGACAGATGAACTCACATTCTAGATGTATCAGAAGAAGTGAGCTGTGATTCACAAAAAGCTCCTATGCTGCCAGAAATCCTGTTAGTCTTCAAGGTGCTACTAAACCCTTGCTTTTTTCTACTGCTACAGACCAGCATGGCCATCCATCGTGATCTAGCCATTTTGCAACAAGTAAACCTGAAGAAAAGGCACCCTGGGGACAACAGCGGTTTTACAGTTTATCTCTTTACAGTGTCTTGAATGAAGAAGCTACTTAAAATATTATTGTCCCCCTCCAACCTTGCAGTGAGGTCCCCAAAGCATAAGTGAGCCCTAAAAGCCACCCAATAACATGTGAGACTAGTAAAGAAGGTTCCTGCCACTCAACAGATGCTTATTTCTGCATAGTGACAGCATGGACTAGTGGTCAGAGTGTTGGACCACGTTCAAATGGAAGCTCTCTGGATGACTTTAGGCCACTCTCTCAGCTTAACCTGTCTGACAAGAGTGGTAGTTGTTGTGAGGATAATGGTGGCGGGGATAACATCGCGGTATAAACATCTAAACCAACTCCTCTGGTCTCTTTTTACCTGCCATAGTAAGAAATCACTAAGCCGGACCTCTCCCGAAGTTCTTATCAGGATGTCTGGATGAGGGGACTTGCAAGTATAGAGACACTTGTCGAGTAATGATTCTGACACATCGCTAAGGAAGAAAAGACAAAACTCCAGTTAGTCTACCAAGTAGAATCCTCTTGTTATGGTTGCTGGAATAGACCTGCTCACAAACACACTTGTGGCCTCTTGTTATGGTCGCTGGAATAGACCTGGAATAGACCTGCTCACAAACACACTTGTGGCCCAACACAGCATCTGTGAACTGATCTGTGCACTGATACTCCCCCCACATAATCTTCATTAAAAGAGGCCTATTATCTCTGAGCAAATTTGGCTACCACTCATTCCAATTCTCAGCCCCCCCCCTCCCCTGCTATCTTTTCAGCTGTAGGTTTCCTTCCTCCCCCCATACTACTTCTCTTAGGAATCATCTCTGAGCCCCCCCCCGTATGGCTCATCTGTTCTCTAGTCTCAGGCCTTCCTTTTGTGCGACCCACCCCATGAGCCCCTCCAAAACATATCTAACCTTTCTCAACAAGCAGAGAACAGATAGTCACAAGTTTTTCCCCCTTCCGCCTTTCTTTTTTAAAAAGGAACTTTACTTTCAAGAGAGATGTTTTCTAAAGAGCTGAGAAGGAAGAGCGTGTGGCCTTAAAATTCAAAAAGGGAAAGGAGGCCTGTGAATTGGCAAGGAGGAAGAATCCCTCCTGGTATCTGCTTTTCTTTTTCTTAGAAGAGCTACAAAGCTAATTGTCACCAGCCTTATTTCCTGTTTATTTTTTCCTGATTTCTGTATTTTAAAATTTCCACATTATTTATGCTAATAAAAAAGATTAATTGTGTGTGTTTATATTTAAACACCCAACCTAAGTATATAGCAGTAACAACAAAACCTGCATAAGTATTTTAAAAAAATAGGAAACGACTATATAATATTTCAGAAGAATTTAATTCAAGATCTATAACATCAGCAAGATGGTTACACTATACTACAGAAGTCGTTGGTCCCAACCTCTTCAAGAGACTTATAGAACAAGGATTTATGCAAATATTTTGGTATATCATCTAAGGAGCATGTTCGTATAAAAATGACACACCAATAAAAAGGGCCTGTTCTACTGACAGACTAGAGCTAATTATGCACAAGGTGTTAGATACATGGTAGAGGCGAACATCCACTGCGGCAAGATTTTCTTGTACAGAATTATTTCCCTTAGCCCCGCTTTCACTTTCCATTCTTTCCTTGGAAAGCAAATCCACTTATTTTGCTTAACTGCCGGAGAGGGACAGATTTGCCAGGGGGCGCAGCTTTGCCCTGGATCTCTTCCCTCAGCTAAACCACCTAGTCTTCCCCCCGCCCCCACCCCCTTGCACGGCTTTGCACACTTCCCTCTTGCCCTCATTATCCATTTGCAGTTTGCACGCTGCCATTACTGCCCCCGCACTTCCCACCATAAAAGACAATCAGTGTTTGGGCAAAGTGTGCAGTTGCCATATTCAAGATTTTTAAAAATAGTTCACCTTTATGTCGATCTATCAATCTATTGATAGATCGATCTATTGATAAGGTTAAATATAAAAGTTAAAGATATTAAAATTTAAAGCACATATGCACGATAGATAATGCGTGAAACAGCATTTTCCCCTCTGCCCCCTAGATGCAAGCCAAAAGCCAGCTGATGGGTAATGCTTGCCCTGATGCAAACAGGGCAGTGGATAATAATGCTGAACATGTCCCGAAACAAAGGCCCCTTCCGCACAAGCAAAATAATGCGTTTTCAAACCACTTTCACAACTGTTTGAAAGTGGATTTTGCTATTCCGCAAAGCTTCAAAGAGCACTGAAAGTAGTTTGAAAGTGCATGTGCGGAATGAGCCAAAGACCAGTTTTCTTTGAGGTCACTAGAACCTCGCCATGTGAAATCAGCCTAGTTTAACTTTTTTAGTGTGGAAAAGATTTGGAGATCAGGAACGAGGATCTCGCAAATGCCTTTTTGGCACAGCAGCCATATTCACTGTCCTTGCCACCAATTTCCCCACCTCCTCCAAGTCCTCTACAAACAGGGAGGTGAGTCTTCAGACAACCTGGCTGCTAGAAGAATAAGGCTGAGGGCTTTTCTGTCTTCCTATTGTAGATTTTGGAAACCTAGGCCTGACCAGAAGCTTTGGGTATGAGCCAAAGGACAGGAGTCAAATGACTCTTGGCTCTCAGCCTGTGACTTCATTAACCCAGTCCAGCGAACTCTGGAATGAACTTAATTCTTTCTCTCTCTTGTCTGTAGGATTTTTTTAAAAAAAACATGAAAGCCAATTTGGGTGCCTTTTGAGAAGAAAAGTGGGTTACAAATATTTCAATGTATGAATACATATAACAGGAGGAGGAAGAGAAGAAGTAGAACTTTTTCTGTATACAGACTGAAAGGAACAACAGGAGATACCCGCTTCTTACTTTCCCCAAACCACAGTATGAAGAAGATGCAGCCTCATGCTTGAAGCTCCTAGGACATGCATAGGGCTTGGGTAAGAGGCAAATGTTTTATCTAAATCTCAGTGCAAATAACAGCTTGAGGAACAGAAAATGTGTGCAGAGGGGTGGTCTGTTCTACTAGAAGGCCAGGGCTGTTTCCTCCTGTTTGAGTGGACTGGTGACCACCTGCCAAGGAGATTTCTACTGGAGAAAATGCCCCTGTTCATCTAGACCAGTTATATGTCAGAGAAATTGACTTGGGGTGGGGAGTGTGTCTGGTTCAGAGGGTTATCTGATTTGGGCTGAAAGGCCCAGGTGCAAGTTACATCAGAGAAATAGCAGAAGCATGAATGCACAAACACATACGTTACCTTGGTTGCAGCAGCTCTTGTTCAACACCCCAAGCCACTTCCTTCACAGCATTGCTAATCTCATCTCTTGAAGTATATGCACAACAGATATTCAGAATACACCTGTCAAATTAAAAAGATACAAATCTAACTCAACAAAGGTGCTGAAGAAAACAAGGCATGCGGAGTTGTGCAAAATCTGCATAGAGAATGAGAGGATTGGAATGGATAGCTCTGGGTGTGCGTTTGTGTGATCTACAACTGTCTATACATTAAAACAAGAGTTCAAGGAAACAGCCAGTGTAAGAAAACGAATTTGCACAGCGTCAATCTTTACAATTGAATATTACTGATAACTGACATATTGATCAATTAGCTGTAAACCTTCTGCAGCCCAAATACTGTTTGTTGTGAGCCGTTTGTCGAAAAGTGGCACACATGAGGTATCCCAGTGACGAACAAAAATACACAGAAGCACCATGTGCGATTCTTTCAGTGCACTGGCATAAATCTGAGCATAAATCTTGCTCATCATCCACTTCTCTTTCTGCAAAGCATCTCTGAGAAGCCTGTCAGTCCCCTAAAAATATTTTCTCGCCATTCCCTTCAGGTACTGGTTATTTCTCACATCCCACACACTATACTTTTCAATATTTCACTTTCTTTTACAGTGAGTGACTATTTGGTTCTGCACTGAGCCACATTTGGCTCCATAGCCCAGACACGGAAGACCCCTGGGTATAGCCTGTATATGAAAAAGTGTTGCAAAAAAAAAAAAAAATTACAGCAGGACTCACGTGCTATATTGCTTTGTAGCCAGCACAACCTTGGCAATCAGTTTCTGGATATCCAGTGGCAAGAGTGTCAGGTCTCCATGGACTCGAACACATATCCCACGTCTCTCCAGATTGTCCCTATAAAGAGAGATTTGTTGAGACACAAACCAAGCCCAAGCAATGCCAACATAAACCAGATGAACAGCGCAGTCCTAAATAGAGTTATGTCCTGAAGTTAGTTGGGCTGAAAACTCTGCTTCAGATGGCACAGTAGTTGAACCTCGAGTACCTGAATAAATGCTCCATATAAATTATGAATATTCCCCATTTGAAAACTGAAGTATACAGTAATGAGAAGTCATATTAGGCTACATCAGCAGATTAAAACATGAGTCCAGTGGCTTAAGACCTGTTTTTTCCTCCAGGATAAGCTTTTGTAAGTCAACTGACTTCATCAGATATACTAAAGTATACATCCAAAGGGTCTGATTCACATATCCAACAGAAAGGTGATGGTAATGATGAGTGTGGTGGTAGGGAATGTTTCTCTGGTCCTTTTTGCACGGGAAAATTAACACGGGTTACCCACGAGTCTAAACTGGTGGAGGGGGGATAGACGACGTCACACGGCTCCCACCCCTGCATCAAGTCTGCCACGCGTTATCTGCTCCAACCTGACTTAAACTATCGTGTTATCCGCGATTCTTTTGAGGAAGGCCGGGTTGGAGCTGCTACCAGGTGAACAGCCCCGCATGGGAGGCATGTTACTAGGACGCAGCTTTATTGTTTCCTCCCCCTGCCCCTCTCCTGCATAGCTAGGCAGGAGAGCACTGATCTGGTATGGCTGCAAGGGTCACCTGTGGCCGGCTGCATTGCAACGCAGCATAGAGGGCCAGGGACAGCCACAACAGACGTGCCTCCGTGCAAAGGCGCCTCACCCAGCCGTGTTGGTTCCAGGGCTGCCTGCCCGGTGCCGTGCGAAGGGCCTGGGGCTGCACTGGGCTCATCTATCCTGGCTGCACCTCACATTAATTTTGCCATGTGGAAAGGGCCAAAGAGAGGCAGGCTCAAAATAAGATCCAAACCTCAGAAAAATCATTTCCCTCTGAGCAGGTGTGAGGGGGATATTTCCAATTTTTGGTATATAAGCAAAACCTAACACAGAATGAAATGAGATAAGCTGATGTAATAGGACCCTTCAGAGAGATAGCTGGAATAAACATCTGTATAGTGTGTAAAATACAAGATATTAGTATCTGTAGTAAGTTAAGAAGGAAAACATCTTAGTTATGACCTGACAGAGATAGCAAATATCACCTCAGCAATTCTGTGTGGAATTTTTCCTTTGAAGCCCTTCTGACAAAGAATGGTGACTTTAAGACAGGGGTAGGGAACCTGCGGCTCTCCAGATGTTCAGGAACTACAATTCCCATCAGCCCCTACCAGCATGGCCAATTGGCCATGCTGACAAAGGCTGATGGGAATTGTAGTTCCTGAACATCTGGAGAGCCGCAGGTTCTCTACCCCTGCTTTAAGATCAGTAACAGAATGCCCCGGAAGACTGAAATGTTCACCTACTGTTTTCTAAATACTGTGATTTTTAGTGTCAGATTTATGTCCATTGATTCTTTTGTACTGGGAATGACCTGTCTTTTGAAGAGAGCAGAAGGGCATTGCTGACACATTTTGATTGATTGATTGATTGATTGATTGATTGATTGATTGATTGATTGATTGATTGGGTTTTATATACCGCCCTACCCCCTAAGGGCTCTGGATGGTGCACAACAGAACTTTACAACACATACAACGAAAACCCATTAAATTAAAACACAGCAATCAATACAATAAGTGGCATCCAACAATAAAACCATTATTAAAACCCTCCCAAAGAGGGGGGAAGAGAAGTGGGTCCCTTAGATAGTAAAGGGACCCCAACACAGGAAAATAAAGGGGGTGGCACTATCAGCGGCTGGACACTCCAAACGACCGGTGGAACAACTCAGTCTTACAGGCCCTGCGGAAATCACTAAGATCCCGCAGGGCCCGGACAGCTGGAGGAAGAGTGTTCCACCAGGCAGGGGCCAGCCACATCATTGTGGGGCCGGGAACCACCAGCAAATTGGCCTCTGCTGAGCACAGAGGCCGAGTAGGGACATATGGGGTAATGTGGTCCCAAAAGTACGAGGGTCCCAGGCCACATAAGGTCTTAAAGGTCAACACCCAAACCTTGAAGATGATTCAGAATTCAACTGGGAGCCAATGCAGGTGACGCAACACAGGTTGAATATGATCACGAACGGCGTCCCCCGTGAGCAAATGAGCCGCTGCATGTTGGACCAGCTTTAACCTCCGGATCAAATGCAAGGGTAGGCCAGCGTAGAGCGAGTTACAATAGTCTAGCCTGGAGGTGACTGTTGCATGGATCACAGTGGCTAGATCAGGGGTAGGGAACCTGCGGCTCTCCAGATGTTCAGGAACTACAATTCCCATCAGCCTCTGTCAGCATGGCCAATTGGCCATGCTGGTAGGGGCTGATGGGAATTGTAGTTCCTGAACATCTGGAGAGCCGCAGGTTCCCTACCCCTGGGCTAGATCCACGTGGGAGAGGAAGGGAGCCTGCCGCCGCGCCTGACGAAGATGGAAAAACGCAACCTGGGTTGTATGGGCCACCTTGGTCTCCATTGAAAGAGACAAATCCAGGTGGACCCCCAGGCTGCGAATGGAGGAGTCAAGAAGACCCTTCCCACACCTGCGGCTGGAAATCCCCAACCTCTCCCCTGCGGCCAAGCCAAAGGATCTCTGTCTTTGATGGATTACGTTTTAACCTGCTCTGCTGCAACCAACCAGCGACCGCCTCCAAACAATGCTGTAAAGCTGCAGGGGCGGCAACAGCTCCCCTCTCCATCAACAGAATGAGCTGAGTGTCATTGGCATACTGATGACAGATCAATCCAAAGCTCCATACCAAATAAGCAAGGGGTCGCATATAGATGTTACATAACAACAGGGATAATAGCGCCCCATGGCTGCATACGCAATGTCAGAGGATGAGCACGTAGGTGAGCCCAAGATGGCATAACTGATTAACCTGATTGGTTAACCTGATGACTGATTGGCTTGAGTGTAATTCATGAACAGAAAGAAGTGTGGGGGAGCAATACCACATGAAAGATGACAGGACAGATTTTAGCTCTTCCTGTATAGGTCTATAGCAACAGCATAGTTCACCTGCAAAATGAAATAAAGACAAATACTAGCTATGAATTGTGGGTTTTCACTAGACCCTCACTATTCCCAGTTTCATGGCACACGGTTGCACTTATTTGCAGGCCATGGCCCACCCATATAATGCAGCCACTCCAAGCACATGACTTTGTTGTATGTTTAGTCATTTCATTTTAACCTTTAATGGCATATAAGTATGTTTAGTCAATGCAATTAGCACCAGGATGCTTGCCCTCCCATCTGCTTCTGTGAGAAAACCAGAACAATGCAGGGGTCTAAACACCACATTTACACTTGCCCTGAATAGCAAGTGACAGTGATGAATATCTTCCCTAAACGTGAATTCTCCTTCCAAAATTGTAAATGTATTCAAAAATGAACTTGTATTTTTAAGACTGATTAGTTTATTCTCCAAGAATAGTATAGCCTGAAATTGTGGAGGCGGCATTCTCTGAATACCAATTTTTAAAAAATATATTCTGCTCTGTCACCACTAAGCACGGCTAACAGGCCTGTGGCCATTTTGGCCAGTAAGTTCTAGCATAAGAAACCCCCCCCCCCATCTTGTTGGATAGTCAGTCGAGCCTCATGGGCACAAGCTTCTCATAAGTTTCTTTTGTGAATGCATAGAATTTTTCCTCACATTTTCTTCCCACTATCCTGTTCACTTCTTGCGGCAGGACTTTAGTATCACAACCACAACACCAGACCACTATAATAATGATACAGTTAACTGTATCCAATAGTGAAACAGTTGGCCCACATACCAACCATGAAAGCAGAAAAACTAGGTGACATAGACAGCAAAGGGTTTTCTGCATACTTAGGGAACTCCCTCTGGGATACAGAAAAATATGGTCTGTAAATTAAATTAAGGGAGGGAGCCAGATACAAGTTTGAAACACAGAATATTGAGGACAGCCGAGTCAGTTGGGGAGGGGGAAAGGGGGGGGTAGAATGAAGGAGATAAAGAAATCAGACTGTTTTAGATTTTAACATATTCTGGAAGTAATGATGAGGGCTAAAGATAAAGTTGTCAACCTCCATGTGACTGCACTGATCAGGTCCTCTGGAGCCTTGCAGGTTAGACTCTTTGTTCTAGAACTTTCTTGGCAGAGTTTATCCTTAGGGTTTGGGGAGATGAGGTTAGAAGGTAGACTCTTACTGTTCCTCAAGAAGTCGGACAAATTTCTGCCTCGCCAGGTCCATCAGTCCATCTACTTCTTCCTTGGACCGCTTGAAGTTCTCAATGCTGAAAGCATAAACTGTAATCTCCCGGATGCCCAGAGACAAACACCATTGCAGAGTCTGTAAAGACAGAAAGTATTACTGAAGGACAAAGTTGGGGACAGTACCATCCATACAGCCTGAAGAATATACAAACTTCAATAGTTACATTTCCTACTAGGAGACAGGGTGGTACAGCAAATAGAGAGCAGGACAGGGATACCACCTGGATGATCTTATTCAGATATTTATATCCTACTTTTCTCCCCAATGGGTATCCAAAACAGATCATATCAATCTCCTCTCCTCCATTTTATCCTCACAACAAACCTGTGAAGTAGGTCAGGCTGAGAGTGAGTAATTGACCCAAGGTCTCCCAGTTAGTCTCCAGGGCAGAGTATGGATTTAAAGTTGGGTCTCCTACATTCATAGTCTGATACTAACCACTGTACTCAGTCCAATCAGTGACATACTTTCATCCTAACCTACCTTAAATAATTATTGCAAGGGTAAAAACAGAGGAAAACAGAATTGGGTACTCTGCCTCAAGCTCCTTGAAGAAAGGGTGGGAAAAAATGTGGTAGCTGGTGGTGGGGTAGCTGTATTGATGTGCACTGTAGTCACAGCAATCAAAAATCTTTTGGCACTTAAAAGACTAGTAGGTTTACTGCAGCAGACTTTCTGTGAGCCAAAGTCCACTTCATGCATCATTGAGAGTCCTACAACATTCTGCCATAATATTTGTGCTGTAATACTTGTGCTGGTATTTAAAAAGTGCCACAGCAACTACCAGTTTGCACCTACATAGTAACTGGGATACAGTGGAAGGTAATACAATTTTTCTTCCTAATCTTGGTCATTGGATGTATTTTGGAATATTCTCTTCATGGAGGAAAATATTAACATGTCAGGGGAAAAGAGTCAGGCTACTCTCCAACATTCGTGTGGTATATGACCCTCCACCATATGCACACAGTGAAGTAATACAATCCATAGAAAGAATTATGAATATTTTTTACTATAATGAATATACCAATTATACAAGTCATCTCCACTGGCTCCTGGGATTACTCAAAGACTGCCACCTTACCACAAACACTTTGAAGTAATTACAGAGTACAATTATAACATATTCCACACCCCCAGAAGGGCTGCACGCATTCATCTTGTGGAAGAAGACAAACATCTTTAACTGAGAGGAATTGGCTGGGCATCGTCCTTTCATAATCTTTTGATGCTGATAAACCCAACATAATTAGCAGGTTACGGGCCATAAACTTCTAACACAGGCTGTGCTTTCTTCCCCCTCACCCCCAAGTTATCTTGTGCAATGGGATGCAACTGGAAAATCTAATCTAGACTGTTGGGAAACTGACTAGAAACTGAGGAATGCAATCCAACCCGAATGCATTCCCAGTTCACGTGCTGTACCCAGAATTCTAAGAACCAGAGCTAAATGTACAAACACGTCTCTCAACCTCAATCTCAGGGATTTATGGCAAAATCTGAAACAGAAGGGTACAGAGACTAGTGCAGACACACTGAACACCTGAAGCAACTTAGATTCAATCAGACGATTTGTTCATCGAGGGCCTTTCCCACACAGGTCAGTTATCCCAGGTTTGCTGCTGTTAGGTTTTTTCTCTCCTTCTCCACCGCATTGTGGTTCATTTGTACAGCTCTTGTCTCTTCACCAATGTGCTACCAAGGTTTAGGAAAGATTGCAGCAAAGCCTGGGTGGCTGCTGTTTGGCCGCCAGAGAAGTCTGATTTTTCTGGCCTGACATCCACAGAAGCAATTCTCCCTTCCCCAGTTCCTGCAGCAGCTCTACCACAAGGCCCCCATATCACTGGGACCTTTTTTGGGGGGTTTTAAAGAAATTGGCGATTGACATAATAATATACCTGTATATCACTACATCAATTACCAGCTCTCAATAATCCTTGAAAATGGCACTGGTGGCATGGGGTGGCTACCGTGGGGACTGAAGAAGGCAAACCCACCATCAAGAAACCCTACTGCCCACTGTGCTGCATTGACAGCCACAGTAACAATGGGGCTTCCAAAGGAAAGCGCCACCATTTGGGACAGCCAACAGTCTTGTCTACTCTGGAAGCTGCTCTCCAGGGTCTCAAGTCATGGTCTTCCACATCACCTTCAACCTAACCCTTTTGACTGCAGTTAGAAGGGACTGAATCTGGGGGGTTTCTCATGCCAAGCCAATGCTCAACCACTGAGTCCAAGGACCTGATTTGTTTCTATCCCTGGTTTTACTCTCATAATAACTCTGCTGGGATGAGAGACTGGCCCAAAGTCATTAGCAAATTTAATGGCCCTCGGAAAATTTGAAGCCAGAGCTTCCCAGTCCTAGGCTAAAACCTCTAATTATGACAACCACATGGTCTCCTCAGTTATACTTAAAAATGTACCAGATACTTGTCAATCCGATTTACAGGCTAATGAACAAGTATATCATTGGACAATGTTCCTTAGATCTCTGTACGGCTAAAGCAACAATCTCCAGCACGGTGCTCATTATGCCCATTTGCTTCTTCCTCAAAGCAGAGAGTCAATCCTGACTTTGTTCCATCTCAATGGAGTAGGCAACGTTAACTTTTATTCCAAAATAGATACCTCTATTGAAGGGGGATACTCAGCTTGGAACCTCCCAGCATCTTGTGATTGGCTCCATAGAAGCCATTTTGCAACTGGTCTTGTAACATGTGGCAGCCATTTTGTGGTGGCACCCATTACACTTTCTCAAAATTCTAGAAGCATCCACAGGGTCAAAAATATTTGACAGCCCTGTGCTACATGCTCACATTTTGTCTTTAAAATAATGAATCCATAGGATTTTAAGAAAGGTTCCTCAACTATCCCTGAAGGATCCAAGTTGACCTTTACCTCATACCTACCCATAACTTTGAGCCTAACACCTTGCTTTCCTAATCATACCACACCATATTTATATAAATTGGCAAGATTTTCTTAGAAACATCCAGACCTCCCCCCCCCCCCCAATCTCTTTGGAGATTTAAAATAAAGAGCCTAAGGTAGGCTCAACAGTAGAGATATAGCAAGTTAGGGAGCAACAACTAGACCTCTATACATCCTATTTAGAAAAGGTACTCCCCACCTGTGCAAGTTTTGCAAATCCCTGTGTGTGTCCTTCCAGTTTTCTCACGTTACACCTTTGAGCATAACGCCGGTTGCCATCCATGATGAACGCCACATGCTTGGGCATCGGTCCAGCCTGGATGCAAAGAAAAGAGAGGCTAAAGTGAAAGGGAATGAGAGAGTCAACTCAGTTTTAACTGAGCCCCTTACCCAACCATCATGTTTTAAGGAGAGTGAAAAGAAAGGTTTACCGGTAGATTAGAACACGGACAGTGGGCAAAGGAGTGAGAAAAGGCATGTAGAGATGTCAGCAGAGTACCCGAGTACAACGTTTAGATACGTTACACTGGGGATCATGAGAATTACAATAAGAAAGTGGGAAGAGAATTTGCACTCTGCAGGAAGGTCATGGAGTGAGCTTGAAACTCAATTCTCCCTCAGTCCAAGCTGTGACGATAAAAACAGAAGGGAGAATAATGTGGTTTGTCACTCTGGTGAGAAAAGCAGGGTATAAATATTTAAATAAACACTTGCTTCTACTAACCCCTGCAGGCATATGGTCAAGTAATGTGAATGCCCTTCCTCTGTTGCCCTCTACCGACAATTCAAATGGTGGGAACAGACCACATAGTTTGGGTAGCAGGATCTGCACATTTTAAAATGTGCATCCCACCTTTCTTTCTTTTTTGGGGTGAAATCAAACAAGCTAAATCATACACATCAATAACAAAAACAACATGTCACAGATCAGCAAAATACTGTAATAGAGATACACTCAAAATGCATCTGATGGAGTGAGCTCTAACCCACAAAAGCTTCTGTTAATCTTCAAAGCACCATTGGACTGCATTTTGTCGAAGACTACTAGAACATGGCCATGAAGCCCAGAAATCACACAACACACCATTGGACTGCTGTTTTATTTAGTAAAATCTGCAGGAGTTTAAGAACAAAGAGGTTGAATTTTCTTCTTGCCTTTCAAAGATGAGCAGAAACAAGTTCTGGCGCACTTTTCTAGGTAGAGAAATTTCCCAAAACTCTTGGCCACAATAGGAGAAAAAAAATGATACTACCAATTTCATACAACAAAGAGAAATCCCTCTTTCCAAGACCCAAATGAAAAGAGTTCCTATGGGAAGTTTAAGCTAAGGGGTGGGGGAGCTTATGTAAACACAAGAGATCGAACTAACCAAACAGTATAATCCTTTAAGATTAACTTTAATTATAGATTACATACTGTATACACTCGTGTATAAGTCAGCCCGAATATAAGTCGAGGCACCTAATTTTACCACAAAAAACTGGGAAAACTTATTGACTCGAGTATAAGTCTAGGGTGGGAAATGCAGCAGCTACTGGTAAATTTCAAAAATAAAAATAGATATGGTCGGGCGCTATTTGGGGGTCTCTGGCACTGACCCCCATCTCACCAATCCCAAGGTCTTATACCGACCTCTCCATCCCGCAGCTTGTCCAGCTCACCCAGGTCGACTGGCTGTCACCTGCCGAGAGCCAGGGGCCAGCTGCCGCCGAGAAGAAGGCAGAGAAAGCGGCTGAAAGGGGGAAGGCAGAGGAGAGCGAAGATGGGAGAAGGGGAACGCCACACAAGAATTAAGTGGGACCCTCACTCACTTATAAGTCGAGGGGGGCTTTTTCAGCACAAAAAATGTGCTGAAAAAGTAGACATACGCGAGTATATAAGGTAATAAATAAACAGAAATGTAAATTAGCAGAAATATTTGAAATATCATTCAACTGAAATATTTATATTCCACTTAATTACCGCAATTGAGCAATTCTTGGGGGAAAAAAGGTTTGCCAAATTCTGTTCAGTTGAGATACACCTTTCCTCTTTTTAAGAATATGAATTAGGTTACCCAAAAGGTTCTTTACGTTTCATGATCCATTCTTTTATTGGTGGAATATTATCTAACTTCCAATATTTCACAAAAGTAGTTCTACCTGCTGCTGCCATATGAAACATTATATAGCTTCTTTCTTAAACATGGAGATATAGCAGTGATGGCGAATGTTTTTGAGACCGTGACCAAATTGCAACCCAAACCCCACTTATTTATCACAAAGTGCCAACACAGCAATTTAACCTGAATGCTGAGGTTTTCGTTTAGAAAAATCCGGTTGGCTCCCTCTTCCTCCGCCCCACCCACTCGAGCAGGGGCCAGCCTGCTCTAGCCTGCAGCAAGTCCTGAGCGCACCGCTTTGTGCCTCTCTAGCATCTCTGCCTCCTCTGCGCCCGCCCCCCCCTCAGGCAACAGCCACCAGGCCTGCCAGCTGAGTCCTCCCTGCTCACCACGGTGCGCGCACGTCATGCTCAGTGGCCCAGGTCAGTCTAGATGTGTGTGTGTGGGGGGGGTGATTTTCCACCCCCACGACGAACTCTGTGTGCACGTGCCCACAGAGAGGGCTCCTAGTGCCACCTCTGGCACCCGTGCCATAGGTTCGCCATCACTGAGATATAGTTTAACAAGATGACTTCACAGGAACTGGGAAAATCCAAAGCCAATTCACACTTCAAAATGTCAACCAGTACAATCCTAAACAGAGTTACACTCTTCTAATGTCAGGGCAGTCAATGGGCTTAAAAGAGTGTAACTCTGCCTAGGATGGCGCCAAGAGTCTGTTTAGGTCTGTATTTTCTTCCCCACGACAGTTCTTCGATAGCCTCCTGAAGATTGTCAGCAAGGCCAGGGATGCAATGGCCATTCCTTATTATTGATCCCCACCATCTCATAGACTTATTATTGATCCCCACTATCTCATGTACAAGCTCTATTTAACTACCAAGGCTAAAAGCTACTAAGGCAGATTCCACATGGGCCAAAAACGGTGTGAAAACATTGTGAAAACAGTGTAAACCCTTTTACACCATTTTAAACCATTTTACACCACTGTTTTTGGCCCATGCAGAATCTGCCTAACTGAATAATCCTTTACAACCAAGTTTAACTGAGGATTCCCGCACAGCTTGGCACAGTTGGTCAGAAACCTGCATGCAAGAAACACAGCACTTGATTCTAAGCATCAGTTCAACTTACTTTTAACACACTGGCACAGAATCTCTCCAGCATAGAAAGTTCACCTTCTGTAACCCACGACATCCTTCGTCCTGTTTGCCCAGAGGGATGAAGAAAAATGGTACTTCTGTTTAAGCCTGAAGAAATGCCAAAAACAAGAAGTAGTTGTCAGATCCAAAGAACAAAGACTTCTAGAAATTAAGGGGATGTGTACACACTACAGACTACACTGATTCCTGGCAGGAGGAGAGTCAAGTTTCCTTTCTTCCTCCCTATTCCTGGCAGAACCTTTTGCTGTTGCTGTCAGTGGATGCAGATTCTGCATCCAAAAACCCGAAGCAAAAAACCTGCTGCAAGTTAAGTAGCCCACCTGCTTGCTCTCCAGTAAATCTGCAGACTAGGAAGGCTCTTTGCCTCTTGAAACAGATCACTCCTCAACTGAGATGCATTCTCTTTAAATAGGAACTCCTTAACCTGGAAATATCCCAGAAGCAGAGCATGGATTGGCCTTTAAGTAGTTATGGACAGATGTTAGGAGAGGTAAAAGTAAAATACCATAAAGGTGCAAAACTAAAATTACATGATTCCCCAAAAAAGAAACCAATATGTAGAAAATAAAGAGATGTTTTGAGCCAGACAAAACCAAATGTGCGTGGTACAAAGTATATAGAATTTGGTGGCCGTGTGGGGAGGGGATATTTTGGAATCTTAGGAACTAGTACAATTATGGAGTTCACTTCATCAGATCCAAAAGAGAATCTAACAGTTTGCAGGAAGGCAAAAGATAAAAAATTATAAGGAGTTCAACCAACAGTGACTATTTGTAATACTTCATACATCTGGGGAAGTTGGCACAGACTTAACATGAATCAGCTATTACGCAAAAAGTTCCGCCATCAGAGCAGCAGATTCAGATTCCCCACACAAGAAGAAGGAGAAGAGGGCATCCTCCTAGAACAGGGGTAGGGAACCTTTAACACTCAAAGAGCCATTTGGACCCGTTTTCCATGGGAAAAGAAAACCCTTGAGCCGCAAATAATTTTTGACATTTAAAATAAAGATAACACTGTATATATTGGTTTTTTTCTACCTTTTACTCTGCTCATTCTGAGAAGCGCATGGATGCGTCCGCCCTGCTGCCTGCAGGGCGGGCAAGGATGGGGCCAGAAGCTTTGCCTCGCTAGCCGCCGGGAAAGCGCCCACCCCGCTCAAACGGGGCGGGCGAGAGATGCCCGTGGCGCTGCCCAGCCAGCCACAGGCCATTGGTGCACCCGCCCTGCTGCCTGCAGGGCGGGCAAGGATGGGGCCGGCGGCTCTGCTCATGGAGCCGCAGTGCAAGGGCAGAAGAGCCGCATGTGGCTCTCGAGCCGCAGGTTCCCTACCCCTGACCTAGAACTAGCATGTTTTCCAATTCCATTAACAAAGAAAGAATATTAAAAATATTCCCTTTTCAAAGAAACAGAGCCTAACATTCCACTATTCCCAACTAGCAACTATGTAGACCAAACACACCCACACACGCGCCAACAGATGACAGGGGACCTCTCATAAGAAAAAGGCCAGGTAGACCATCTCTACCATCTCATAGTTTTAACTAATTTATAATTTGCTCTATTATTTAATCTGGTTTTATACATATCTGATTTGCCTTTTGGTCAGTGATGGGTAACATTTTTAAAACCCATTTAAAAAGTTATACACTCCAATTACGGTCTCCCTGCCTCCCCAATTTTACCAAAGCAGTCCCTACTTTCCAGCATCCACCCCTGTTAAATCACTGTTCCTATTTTGCCCCCCAACTTGGGGGGAGGGGGTGCCACAACAGTGTGACAAACTAGAGCAGGAGTTCCCAACATGGCAGCTGAGAAAGCCATGGTACCCACACACACATTTTCTGGCACTAGACAAGTGTTATCAGAAAGTGGGCATGGGTAGGTACAGATTTTGCCCAGCAAGACTTCTATGGAGACTTTTAGAAATGCTGCTTTGGCAGCAGCTGCCACAACAGCACAAAGGTCTTTGCTGCATGGTTGAAGGTAAGCTGTGTGTAAGCAACAAAATGTTTTAAAACAATACATTCATTTAAAAGACATCCTGTTAAACAGCACTTCTGTTTTAAATGCTGAAGAGTTCCTATTAAAGTTACATATAACCTCACTTCTTCAGATATTTCAGCGGGTTCCACCTCCTGCGGCAGCCATTTTGCATCCGCCACCCTGTGGCAGAGTTTCAAAGGTACCTTTGGGCTCAACAAGGTTGAGCACCCCTGCACTAGAGTTATCATTCCTAAAGGTTCAGCTCACTTCACAAAAGCTCTAGAAGATAAATCTTCAAGCGGTAGGTGGCTCTATCATGCTTTGAGTACATACTGATATCAATGATGCACACAAATATTAAAGTATTATGCAAGCATTTACTTAAAAACAATTGTACCTCACAATTATATCCCACCCTTCCAATAGCTTAGGGCAGCAAACATTTTGCAAAGTCGAAAATTCTGCAGGGCCAGAACGCTTCCCCAACCGTGTCATTAATTCAGGGAAGATGTACAATTTCAAAATCAGCATAGTGCCAGGCTACAGTAAATGATAGATAGCCAGCATGATATAGCGTCAAGAGTACTGAACTGGGAAGTTCAAATCTCAGCTCAGCGGGTTACCTTGGGGCAATCACTTTCAGACCAACTTATCTCAAAGGATTCTTGCTGCAAGGATAAAATGGAGGGAGAACCGAATAACTTAGAAAAACAGCAAGATAAAAACAAAGCTGATTAAGAACTATTATAGTACGCAGACATGAAGCTGGGTGATCTCAGGCCAGGTGCTAATTCTTGGGGGGGGGGGGGGGGGACACCAGATCTACCTCAAAGGGTGACTGCTCTGAGGATAAACATACATAAACTAGAAGAAGAGTTTGGATTTATACCCACCTTTCTCTCCTATAAGGAGACTCAAAGTGGCTTACAAGCTCCTTTCCCTTCCTCTTCCCACAACAGTCACCTTGTGAGGCAGGTGGGGATGAGAGAGTTCTGAGAGAACTCTGACTAGGCCAAGGTCACCCAGCAGGAATGCAGAAGTGCAGAAACACATCTGGTTCACCTCTGCCACTCAGATGGAGGAGTGGGGAATCAAACCTGGTTCTCCAGATTAGAACCTGCTCTTAACCACTACACCACGCTGCCTCTCTGCACAGATAAGAGACAAGAAGAAAACAGAATGGAAGTATTATGTGAAGCCACAAACGGGAAGGACTAACAAACAAGCAAGAGCAGCCCTGCTTTTAACAGCGGGAGGGATGAATGAAGAAAAAAAACATCTTCAGGCACTTTTTCTGTCAAACTGGAATCCGCCGTGCAATCCGTTGTCTCCTCCAATCTGTGCAATGAACGCAGCCAAAGGCGGATGGGACACCCTCACCTCCTGCACAGAGCAAGACCAACCCTCTCCTTCATGTACCAGAGCCGGAGCAGCACTGCCCTCCCTCTCTCCCTTCGCCGACCACCCCAGAGCACGCGAACGTGAGAAAGGAAAAAGCATGGGGCACGCGCGCTTCTTCCCCCTCACCAGCCTGCAACGCTCTTGCTCACACGCCGCAGCAGAAGCCGCTGCTCTTCCAGCCGCAATCTGCGGGCTGCTGTGACGTGCGCTTCCGTATATGTCACAGGGAGCCGTCCTGGCCCCTGTTGCGTCATCGGGAGAGCCGATGCGCGTGCGCAGTAGCAGCATCCGCTCCCGACTTGGTGGGTTGACCGGGATGTCCCTTTCTGAGAAAGCACGTGGAAGGGAAGCTTGTGAACCGGGAGTCGGTTGCTGGTTTGTCCGAGCTTATTCTGCGTGGGAGTGACTTGAGCCGCAGGATTTGTGGTGAGGTGACACATTGTGCCCCTTGGTAAGACATGTTGCGTGTGTCAGGCAGTATTAAATAAATAAATGATAAGTGCAGACTGAAGTCCATGTATTATCCTAAGCCCTTGTATTATCTTAATTGGATCTGTTGTCTCCTCCAGTTCTGGAGTCCCTGTATTATCCCTAATCGGATCCGTTTACCGCGTTTCACACTCCATTTTTCCAATTAGATGGTTATTCATTTGTAGTTTCCCTTTCCCCTAGAAAGGATTAATCCTATTCATCTTCGTGGCGACTGTGCTGTCCTCTCTCTCTCTCTCTCTCCCTCTCTGTCTCTCTGTCTGTCTGTCTCTGTGTGTGTGTGTGTGTGTGTGGACTACTAAGGAGCCATCAGAACCACCAAATGGCGAATACTTTTTAAAAAGAGAGAGAGGCACCAGCCAAAGCAAAAAGGAGAAGATACAGATCAGGAGATGAAGAGTCTGAGGTGAGTTGAAGAGCTAAAGAGAAGCATCCTTCCTGTCCCCCCAGGATTGAAAAAAAGACTGAGGGAAGGAGCACTCTTCCTGCCTCCATCAAGTGCCTGTTTGAGTGGGAAACTCAGAGGGTGTCAGAGGGAAGGGGGCGCTCTGGAAATGTTCTAGCTAGAGAATTGATCTCTGTGGCAGGTCTGATCAAGCGTGATCCCATGTGTGCCTGCATAGAAGATCACTTGATGAACAGCAGTTACAGATAGTGCAATTCAGTTCTTTGTCCTACCCGTCAGCATTTGGGTATAAGGTTGCCAACTAAGAGTTGGAGATTTGTGGGGCAGATGATAGAGTTTGGGACCTCAGCAAGATATAATGGCATAGAGTCCACCCTCCATAGCAGTCATTTTCTCCCAAGGAACTGATCTCTGTAGTCTGGAGATAAATTGTATTTCTAAGAGCTGCCCAGGGTCCACCTGGAGATTGACAACCAGCATGTAAATATCTGTTTTCCTGGAATAAGAGTCAGGTTTTATACCCTTCTTTTCTCTAACTTTAAGGAGTCTCAAAACAGCTTGCAATCACCTTCCCCTCCTCACAACAGACACCTGGCTTTGGGTGGAGAAGTGGGGAAACATAACGAGTTCTCCAGGTCAGAGTCCGCCACTCTTGACTCCAAATCCATGCTGGAGCAAACGGAAGTTGAGGAGGGCACAAGCTATGTGTAACATCACGTTGCTACAGAGCTCCTTCCTCTCCTCAAATTCCATCACCCCTGGAACTACCTCTTCCAGTTTCCCAAGCTGGAGTTGACAATCCTAGGAATAGTCCTTTTGGACCACTCTGAATTGACTGATTTGTCTTTGGTTATAATTCCTGATGAATTACTGTTCAGTCCTTCAGACACTGTCAAAAGAGTAAGCCCTACTGATTAGATCTGAGAAGACCTGCTTAGCATGGTATTTTGGTCTGTAGCAGGAGCAGCACCTGGAAGACTTGCTATTTCATTCCAGTATTTTGGCCATCAGAGCTCACTTCCTCAAAGGCTGCTCTTTGTAATATTTCTTTACTCCAGCTTTTTTGTTGCTTGTCTAACTACCTACATTTATCATCACAACAACATTAGGTGGAGGGAAATTAGATGTGGTTTGGCATTTGAAAAGGCATGGGGTTGGGCAAGATTACTTAGCATCCACGCTGAGGATCTAATCTGAATTGGGCTCCTGTGGCATTTTTAAATGGCCACGTTCAGCTCTAAACTGGCATTGGCATCCCTAAATCTGGTTTAAGACTAAAAATCTGGCCCAAAATCACACAGTGAGTTTCATGGCTCAGGACATAATTATACTGGTGCATTTCTGAGCAGAGTGACACCCTTCTGTGTCTGTTGACTTCAATTGACTTAGAAGAGTATAATTCTACTTTGGACTCACTGGAAGTAACATTACCCTCACACCATCATCAGGATCACCATGGAGTCTTTTACTCAAATATGCCATGCAGATTCCATGCTTGGAATTCAGTTTCCATGCATGTGGGAACCAAATTTGGATTGGAGCTGCAGTGTGCAAGGAAAAGGGGCTTCAGCCATCCCTCCACGGTGCCATTTTCCCAACCTGAAGTGGCCTCCAGGAGTAGCTAGTCTGGATACCTTCATGTTGCCATTGGTACACATAAGATTCCCTACTAGGACAAACAGCTTCTCAGGACAGTCCAGACTGGAAGAATGGCACAGGGGAAAGTTAAATTGTGGTCCCAGTCCAAATTAGGATGACATGTGCCTGGAACTGAATTTTCATGAAAGGAACTTGCAAAGCATGTCTGGCTGAACTTTGACAGATTCAGGGAGGGGCATACTCAGGGTCCTCGATAAGGATCTGAAGCTGGTTCTCCCTGTGATTAATCCAAAACTAATCACCACACCTCCAGCATGCAGTATGGGAGGCTGAGGCATCAACGTTAACCAACCTTCTTGTGTAGCCTTGAACTGACTGAGATATCTAGAACATCCATTCAAAACTGGCTGTTTTTCACATGCCAGCAGCTCGATATTAATGTGTTTTAAAGGGCCCTTCTGTTTCTTCATGTGCATGCCAACATGCTAAAGGGCTAAAAATGCTTTGAGGAACATGTGGGATGTATGCAGAGGTCATGATAGCTCTGACTGGATCACAGCTTGTGTGTTGTGTGTGACAAGCCCTCCGCTACTGAGGGGATCCACAAAGCCTCCTGAGATTTCTGGGATCTAGGTTCAGTTTGAACTATATAAACCTTCCCTGCAGTTTCCAGCTGTTCTACAGGCAGCAAGCGTATAGGCTTTGAGTTCGCTGCTGTGAGTTTAGTTTTGTGGTGCACAAGGAGATTATTGAGTTTACTGAAGAAGGATTAATATATAAACAACTAAGAAGATTTATTTATTTCCAGGTTGGTTTTAAAGGAACAAACAAACAGCATAGGTAGAGAATGTAGAAATCTGGCTGAGGCAGAAAAGTTTAAATTGGTAATGACTTCAGAGAGACTTTTCTACTGTGCTTTCAGGCACAAAGAGACTTATATTGACTAGCCGTTAGGTTGGATGCTCTCTCACTCACAGGATTCCACCCACACCAGCCTGCCTGTCCCCCAGACTCTCTCCCTGAGGGAGAATTCAGTTCCCTCTTCTCCTATGCTCCCTCCAGCATCTCATCTCCCTTCTTGAAGGTGATTGGATGCAGGAGCATCACTCCCATGGACTCCTCTGAGTGGCTGATTTTCCCTTCAGGGGCAGGGCAGCCTCCTGTCTGTCACATTGTGCTTGTACACCAACCTCTGTTTAGTTAGTTGTGGCACCTGAATGTAGCCCCAGAGTATCTTTGAGTACCTGCCTTAAGAAAAACAAACTTGTTCTGTTTGACAACTGAGTAACTTATGGCTGAGCAAAGTTTTTCTACAGCATTAGATGTTTCAAAATATGAAGGTTGAACAAATGAATGCACATGAAACCGGCCATGACTGAGTCAGAACATCCACGTATCATAGTCAGCTCTACAGGGACTCAAGGAGAAGTATTTTGTATCGCTTATTATCAGATCCTTTTAAACATACATATAGGATTGAACTTGGGATCTTTTTCATGGAAGGTGCTCTGCCATTGAGCCACAGCCAGAACAATCCCATACACACACACACTCCATATATCAATATGTACATGTAATGTGCACACATGTGTATTTTGAGTCAGACCTTTTGCCCATCAAGGTCTTCTAGTTTGACTGGTAGTGGATCTCTGGTAATGGATCTCTGGAGTCTCACCTTATCTTTTTAATTGGAAATGTCAGGAATTGAGCCTATGATCTTTGGTATGGAATGCAGGTTCTCTACTACTCACCTACCGCCCCACCCAAGGAGAGAACACCACATATTACTTTACCATAAAATCTACATTGGATTGAATGGATATAACGTATAATATGCATTACAGAAAATATCAGTGCTTGGAATGTTTATTGTTGCATTTACAGTTTGCTTTTTGGGTCTTCATGGAAATGCAGGCTGCTGATGCAGTGCTCCTAGGTACCGTAATCTCTCAACCAAGCAGTGGCCAGATCCAGACCTACGGTACCCCTTCTGAGGTCAAAACTAGCCACCACATCCTCACTGCTTCTTGATGAACGAGATAGCTGTGTGACTATGTGGTGGCTGCTGTTGCATCCAAGCTGGCATAGAGACAGATGCCAATAAAAAACAGAGAGGGGGTGTATAATGAAAGTCTTGTGAGGGCTGGAAAGCCAAGCTACTGGAAAATCCAGTTTTGCCCCATGAGACAGAGGCCTCCTAAATCAAACTTTGCAAAGGGATCAGAGTTCAGTTTGGGTAGCAAATTCTCCTTCCAGGCTACCTGTAGGCCAGAACCAGCACAACATCTAATTTTCTCCCATCTTCCTTGCACATTTAATATCCAAATAGTAACCCGAAAGGAATAAAAGTACACTCATCATGACTAATACAGACCCTTTCAGCAAATCCCATTGAAATTCTTTTGCTGAGGAATTTCAGAAGTCCTCCTGTACAGGGATATTACACCTTCCTGGGCCATCGTTTTGTTCCTTTGCTGCTGATGCCTTACATCAGGGCAAATCTGAGGGGGATCAAGGTCAGTGCTGTCCATTTTAATTGGCAGTGGCTCTCCAGGGCCTCACCTGATCCTTTTAACTGGAGGTGCCAGTGACTGAACCGGGGCCTTCTGCATGCAAAGTGAATGCTCTGGCACTGAACCCTGATCTCTCTCTCTCCCTGTGAGATTTCCCCATAAACACATGGAGCTGCCATATGTCAAGTCAGACCACTGGTTTATCAAGGTCAGCACTGACTATTTGACTTCAGCTGTCTGGCACACAGGGGTCTTTCCTAAGTCCTTTTTCCTGAAGAAAAAATTATAAGACTTCTGTTTACTTTAAACAACCTTATTTCTGTATTGTCGAAGTCTTTCATGGCCAGAATCACTGGGGTGTTGTGAGCTTTCTGGGCTGCATGACTGTGTTCCAGTAGCATTTTCTCCTGACGTTTCGCCTGCATCTGTGGTTGGATCCTCTGAAGATGCAAGCCACAAATGCAGGCAAAACATCAGAAAATGCTACTGGAACACGGCCATACATCCCGGAAACCCCATAACACCCCAACCTTTTTTCTGTTTCAAATTCAGCTTCTGGGACTTTATTAAGAAGAAGGTGAACACTGACTGAGAGGGAAACTGTACTGTAGTTTCCTTTCCATTTTCTTTCAGGGATAAACCACCTCTGAATTTGTTTTAGCTTCACTGCGGGAAAAATGGGCACCTGTTAGTTTCCCGCCAGTGATAGTAAAAATAGCTCAGCGGTGACTTTGTCCATTGAGAAAACTGCTTGTGGGGGAGAGAGTTAAACTTCCCCTTTCTCTTTACAAACCATTGCCTCCTTGATAAAATAATCCTGGCAGCTAAATTTGTCAAAAAAATTGTAAAGTAAATAAATAAGAAATTGTTATCTATAGACGTTTTAATGAGAAATGTCAGGAGATGATTAGACATGCAGGGGCTGTATGCTCTTCCACTGGGCTGAGACTGAACAAAAGAGGCTTTCTTAAAGTCTCCTGAGGAATCATGTGGCTGAAGTAAGATTTCCTGGTGCCCACTGTCAGCTGTTACTCCACAAAAGTTAAAAACTTTCTTAGTAAAATAAGACATACAATCTTGTGTGCAGGCTACAAAAGGCAGAGATTAAAACTTCTAACTAATTTTTTTTTACAAACCTCAACATAGCATATATTTAATGGTTAAGTATGCCCTTGCCCGTGTAGAACAAAAATTATATGGGGAGTGAAGGCACACAAGGCTAAGACATAGGTTATAGAGATATAGGAAAACCTAGGAAAAATATTTTGATCCTGATACTTCTCCATAACAGTTTCACGAGGGCAGCCATGTTGGTCTGTAGTAGAAGAGCTATTGTACTAGAAGATTTGAGTCTAGTAAGACCTTAGAGGCGAACAAGATTTTGGGAGTATAAGCTTTCAAGAGTCAAAGTTTCCTTCATCAGATATCATAGTGGTCTCTAACATGCTACTAGACTTGAATCAAACCTACACACACACACACACACACCACCACCACCACCACCACGGTAACAGGAACTGTGATTTCTGTGCATGTGCAGATGTCATTGGGAGAACAACTTTTGGGTGGCATTTGGGTTGCAAGAGCAATCCCAAGGGACTCCCAATGGGAAAAAGGGTAAGTAGAAAGAGAAGAAGGAACTGGGAGAAGAAAGGAAAGGCAAAGCAGGGGGAGCAGAAACTGGTGAGGTCAAGCTGCCAAGATCAAGAAAAGAGCAGGCAGGAGGTTGGATGAGAAGCTATAGAGTCAGCCCTCCAAAGCAGCCATTTTCTTAAAGGGAACTAAACTGAGTCCCCACCTAAAGTTTGGCAACCTTAGACAAAAGTTAGACTGTGTTGGTGAGAATTCACTCTTCCTAGTAACACCATAGTCTGTCATTGGTAGGAGAGCATGCTACCAACAGAGGCTCATTGAGGAGAGAGGCTTGCCCAGGCCCCCACCAGCCATTTCCCTCAGAATAACAGCCTCCACTAGGAGGGCAGCTCGGACAGGATTGGCCTCTGTGTCTTCCAGGCGATCAGCATCCAAACTGAAATCGAAGCGGTCGATCATGTAATTGAAACGGCACAGCTGTGCAGGTGAGCTGCTTCTGCCAAGGGTGAGTGGGCAGTATCCCCGGCGATGAACCTCTAGGCTAACAAGATGTATGTAGGCCTTCAGGCAGTTGGGACAGTGATGCAAGGCCTGGCGTTCATGGAGACGTTGATGCAGCTTCAGGTGAACGTGCTGGCTGAAATGGCTTTGGCAGAAGCAGCATGCGTAGGGCTTGACCCCTGAGTGAAGGCGCTGGTGGGTCTTCAAGTTGCTGATACTGCTGAAACGTCTGTGACAGACCTGGGAAAGGGGGAGAGTTGGAGTCAGTCTTAAACTCACATTGCATTGTGGGAAAGCACTAGTCCCCATGAGCTCTTCTGCGTTTAATTTCTGAATGGAAAATATAGGCTCTCCTGCAACACATTTCCCCAGTGTCATCTTTGGGCTTTTCTCATTTCCTCCACACACTCCACCAATGTCTGGGTTCCCAATGCTGTTTAATGGCGCAGCAACAGCAAAATGTGATGTATGTTGGTGTTGTGCAATGCTCTAGGACAGGGGTAGGGAACCTGCGGCTCTCCAGATGTTCAGGAACTACAATTCCCATCAGCCTCTGTCAGCATGGCCAATTGGCCATGCTGACAGAGGCTGATGGGAGTCCCTATCTGTGGAAAAAAACAAGGATCTCTAAAAGGAATTTCCCATATCTCAATGGTAAAAACCATAGAGATTTCAGAAATTCCTGGAGCATCATGTGATGTTGATTTCTGCCAACCTTGCCTCCCCAAATGATCCCAGCAATTGCCAAAAACACATTCCAGTGGAGTAGTCATTTACAGAGGTGTTGCTGTTGTTATATCTTCACAACAATAGGGAACAGAGACTTTATTTCATGTTAAAAATGAAAGCTGGCAATTCAGAGGGCCCCTTCCACACATGCAAAATAATGCGTTTTCAAACCATGTTCACAATTGTTTGCAAGTGGATTTTGCCATTCCGCACAGCTTCAAAGAGCACTGAAAGCAGTTTGAAAGTGCATTATTTTGCATGTGTGGAATGAGCCAGAGAGTCTAACAGACACTACAGCCCCAACCTGCATGGCAAACCACTTCTGCTAGTTTCTTGCCTTGAAAACCCTATTGAGTTGCTATTAGTCTGCTTTGACTTGATTGCACTTTACACACACATCGGACGCTCTGACAATTGCCAAAAGCCCCCTGGTGGTAGAGGCAGGAATGACCCCTGCTAAGGCAAAGGTAAACTGCAAGGAAACCTGCTGAATGGAAGTTCCATTTCTGCTGCAGCTTTATGGGCCACCCAGCAGCAGTGGGGAAACCACACAAGCCCAGTCCATGTGGAAAACACCAGACCCCGTCAGATGCATGAAGTATTACTGTCAGCAGTTGGACAGATAGATGCGCAAAGCCACAGGGACCCAGGATTCCCCTTCTACTAAAGATGCGCTGCAGAGAAAACAACACAATGCTACTGGTTATCATGTCCTGCTAACACTTCTTCTAGGAGATGACCTGTCCTCCTTACAGGCCTGCCCTTGTTTACAGAGAACCCACCCACCTCCTTTTCAAAGTATGACCAGCAACAATAGACTATCCAACAGACCACTATAACTAATCCCTCAAGGTCCATGTGTCCTCTTACTGTGTTCCCTTGAATCTATCTGTGTAATAGATTTATTATTGCAAAAAGTACTCAGGACAGTCTCTAATTTTTTCTCACAACAATTCTGTGCAGATGGAGATGAGAGAGACAGACTGGCCCAAGGCAACAAGATTCATAGTTCAGTGTGGATCTGAACTTTCATCTCCTAGATTCCAGTCTAAGGCTCTAGTGACACCAGTCTGCCTTTCTACTCAAGAAGCACTAGCACAAACAGTAACAGCTGTACAATTCATTTTTCTTGTACCATGTGTGCAGAGAGATGCAGACAGCATCCCTCACCATGCAGCTAGTTAGAACATATGTTCTAATGTAACATATACAGTCATGTACCAGCAACCCTGACTTAAATGGCCCAAGTTAGCCTGAGCTGCAAAAAATTCAGAAGCAAGGCTGGGTTGACCCTGATTGGTAATGGGATGGGAGACCACCAAAGAATACCAGGGGTGCTATACAGAGGCAAGCAGTGGCAAACTACCTCTATTAGTCTCTTGCCTTAAAAACCCTATAGGGTCTCCATAAGTCAGCTATTACTTGATGTCGCTTTACACACACATCAGCAACTCTCCTCTGTCATTTATGCTGACCAAATTCAACTCCCTAAGCAATAAAAGGAGGAGGAAAAGAAAGGATGAGAATCAGATATTGAAAATAACCTCCACAATAAAAAGAATCCGCAAGAGACTGGATCTGGGGTTCCTACCCACTGTCAGAAATTAGTCATGGGTTGTAGGTTCTCCTCAGTTCCCACACACGCAGTGCCTGATTAGGATCAAGACCAGAGTGCATTTGGAGACGGAACTTCAGTCTTCCCCCTGTTGGAAGGGAATGACTTTGTGTCTTCTGCCTCAATGATAGAGGGGGTCAAGATACTGGGCACTTTTCCTCTTCTGCTCTTGCTACTCTCAGGGAACTTCTTTCCTTCCTGCTTCTCTTCCACTCTCCATCATTCTTACACACACTTCTCCATCTTGCACCATGTGTGCAGAGAGATGCAGACAGTATCCCTCACTGTGCAGCTAGTTAGAGTAGAATAGAGAATATGTCTCTCCACTTTTCTATCCAGAATGGAGTTCACTAATAAAGACTCCTCTTATTAATTAGAAACTATGAATTGGCTCTGAGCTGTTTTTTTGCCAACATACATGCATGCCTGGGTGAGCTCTACTGAGAGCCCCCAACGTGTGATTCTGTTACATCTGACACAGGTTTGCCTGCAGCATGGATTTGCTGAACTGTGTAATTCATAGGTGGATCTGGCACCATTGGACGTGGACACATCATTCGGAATTAGGAGGGATGGCTGATTACTGAAAATAATTGCCCCTTTGTCAAAGTGTATGGGTATACCATTTACCCAAATACATCACCAATTGGGAGTGGCCCATACCTTCATAGATGAGTTCCCTGGTTCTTTTTAATTGGATTTACTTTTATATGTTCCACATTAGAAATTTAACACCCCTATCTTTTAGGCAACTGGCCTTCTAACCTAGCTGCAATAACATCCCAAACCAGCCTTCTTTGTTGCTTTGTTGTCTATATTTGCCTACTGAGTGCAACACTTCAGGCATGTGACGAAGTAGGTGCTGGCTTACAACATCCAACAATGAATTTGTTTGCATTTTAAGAAGCTGTGAGTCTTTTCATTGTTTATCAACCCTGTATTTTCCTTCCTTCTCTATCTCACCCACACACAGACGTGTGCTGTCCCAAGAGTTGAACACTGTTGCCAGATCTCTCCTCCACCCTCCCACCAGGCTTTTTAACAAAGAATGGAAAGCACCACCTACCAAACACTCATGTGGCTTCTCACCAGTGTGCACCAGGCGATGCTTCTGCAGGTGAGCCAGCTGGGTGAAACTTTTTTTACAAACCTGGCACTGGAAAGGCCTCTCGCCACTGTGCACTCTCTGGTGGACCTGAAAGAAGTGGTACAGATTGAACATGGAAAGAACTTGACATAACACTGTTAAATCCCATCCAAGTTTCAAAAAGCTTCTGTGTGTCAATGGGATGGGGAGGATTAGTGATGCGCAATGCCACCTGATTATTTCCAGCTGAAAAAAAATCAGAAGTGATGTTGCTGTATCATGATGTTCTAGGAATTCTGATCTCCATGCATGTGATGTTTAAGACATTTTTTTGTCTTTGTGCAAAAAACTCCCAAGCAAATGGGGAATTTGGAAAACAAAAGTGAAAATATTGGACTGCATCCAGTTGAGTGAAGGCCACCGCCACTTGGTTGGATCCAGTTGCATTGGGCACCACAGCTACTGGCCCAGGCCCAATTGTTCAATGCTTCCACCACCAGGTCAAGTGATGTGATTAGTGAGTCTCCCTTGTTGCCTGTCCGAGGCAAGTCCTTCTCCATCACAGGATATGACCAGTGAGAGGGATGGGACCTTTTTCTGGGCTGTCCATTCCTGCTCCCTACCATGGCTTTCCTTTACAAAAATCAAGGTTTTGGAAGCCCTACAATAGTTTTGTGGTTGCCTAGCAAGTTTCAAAATGGCAACTGAGAGCTTAGTGGGCATTTTTTCCCCCTAAAGCTACAAGTGTTTCTGTAATAATCCCCTGATGATTTTCTTTTTAAGATTTCAGGACTTTCTCTAAACTTAAGATTTTTTTCAGGTTTGTAGAGAAATCCCCCCATCTGTCCCTTAGCTGCATTTTGTGGCTCTGTTAAAGCACATTTTATGTGCTGGTTTGGAATTAGACACATGATTATATTTGGATGTTTTCCCTCTTGGGTCAGATTTAGTCCAGTCTGGGAAACTTTTCTGATGAGGAAAGGCATAAATATCTTCAAGTTGTGAAAAATGGATGTTTGATCAGTTGAGAAGGAACTTGGTTAAGATCTCGGGTCAGAAAAATTCCAGCTTGGTTTCAAAATCTTCATATAGATTTCCCAAGAACTAGGTCCTCATGTTGACCTGACCTTCAACAAGTCAACTTAGGAGGCAAATGAAATAGGGTGTTGCAAATAGTTAAATGTTTACATGGAATAGATTTAGCAATTCCTATCACTGGTAAGGCCTATGTGAAGATTTATGTTATGCCAGTAACTTGAAGCTCCTGGAGGAGTTACTGAAGTGGAAACATGGAAGCCATTGTGTGCACATGTGCACCATGCATCTTAGTGTGCAAAACATACAAAGACCCATTATGTGCACACACCAAGGTGCCTTGTAAGACACACACCCTCCTGCGTATACACTATGGTTCTGAGCCTTGCTGAGTCTATGGGCACTATTGAAACAAAAAGAATGGATAGTGGGCACCACAAAAAGTTGCCACCTGAACAGGGTCAATCATAAAATGGCTGCCTTTGGGGTCAGGATTGGCTGTTTGCTTTGGGAAAGAGACTTAGTTTGGTGTTGGTTTCCAATGGATTGGTGACAATTTGTTTCCTTGTAGCCACTGTCTTACCTGTCCCAGAGACATAAGAAAGTCTGGGTCTGTGGCCAAGTCAAGGGCACACAACGGTTATGTGTCTGTGATGAGCTCACCGCTGTGTTGAGTTTGATAAAGAGCCCCCAACATTTCCTTTTCTATTTCTTTGAATATCCTCTCTGAGAATCAAGAAGCCAGTAGGGTACACACATCAGTTGGCACCACTGATACCCATGGGCACCATATTGAACACATGAAACTGTCTTCTACCAAGTCAGACAATTGATCTGTCAAGGTCAGCATTGACTGCTAGCTCTGACTGCTAGCAGCTCTTCAGCATCTCAGGTCTTTCACATCACTTACTTCCATATGCTTTAAACTGGAGATTCTAGGGATGGAACCTAGGACCTTCTGCATACCAAGCAGATACTCTATCACTGAGCTGTTTCCTTTCCAATATGAAAGTCCTATCATAGTTAATGATAGGATTAATCTTCCATGAATTTGTCTGATCCCTTTATTAAACACTATTTAAATTAGAGACCATCTACAGCAATATGAAGTAGCTTAATCCTGAGTCATAAGGTCAGTTCAGTGTCCTGTACTCTGATTAGCAGTGTCTCCAAGATCTGAGTTTCATAATACCTACTACCTGATCTTTCTGACTGGAGTTGGGAGCATTATGTGGAGACTGTGGAAACCAAAATTACATGACACCATGATGTCTCTATGGTTTTTACCATAGGGATCTGTTAAATTCCTAGAGCAGAGGTGGCACTCAGAGCCCTCTCTGTGGGCACGTGGGCACAGAGTTCGTCATGTGATAATAGTTTTGGGGAAGCAGTGTAGGTAACCCTGTTTAGCGCTGTTAAACCCTACGGATTTTCATGGGAAGAACGAAAGCATGATCCTTTACCTGGGAGTAAGCTTGGTTGCTGGCAATGGGGTTTGCTTCTGAGTAAACCCTCCTAGAGTCGTGATTCACCCCTTCAAAGCGTTGCACAGTTGCTTCAAAGCAAAGCCACCGACTGCCACCGAGCTTACTGCCGAGTAACGTGCGACTTGGAGCTGAGTAACACGCACTGTGGAGTTTTTTCTATACTAAAACCTCAGTATTCAGGTTAAATTGCCATGTTGGCACTTTGCGGTAAATAAGTGGGTTTTGGGTTGCAGTTTGGGCACTCAGTCTTCAAAAGGTTCGCCATCACTGTCCTAGAGGATCACACAACACCATGATGTTAATTTCTGGTTACTTAACTGAAAGTGTCATGGTATCAAACAACACCAGCCTCCCTTCCTATTTTTGTTTCCATTGATCCATCAAGTGGCAGCATGCACTCAGAGCATTGGTATTCTGGCAGCCTTAGCATAAACTGAACCTGTGACCTGCATGCAAAGTAGATGCTCTGCCACTAGCCACAATCTATTCCCTTGAGGACACGAGGCTGCCTTATACCAAATCAGACTTTTGCTCTATCCAGGCCTACTCAGAATGACAGCAACTCTACCAGGTCTCATGTTGATGTCGTTCCCATGAACTACTACCTGATCCTTTTAACAGGTGATGCTGGGAATTGAACCTAGTACCTTCTATATGTAAAGCACTATGGATCAGTGTGTTAGGCTGTATCTGCAGATTGGGTTTTTTTAACAGGTTTTTACATAATTGTTTAGTCGGAATGTATAAAACACTCAAGGTCCTTATACTGATGAACACCTATGGTGCACCGTTCAAATAGCCCAGTCACTGTACCATGTCTGGTGCACACTGTCTGGTGCAAAGATTTAAGACATATATTTAAGCCTCGTGGAAAATTGAATTTGCTAATTACTTATGGGGAGCTATTCCTGAAAGTGAATGTTTTTGAATACCTTTAGATTGGAAAGCTGCCCAAAGCTCTTGGCACAAATGTTGCAGTCGTATTTAATTTTGCTATTCTTCCTTTTGAGAGGATAGGGCATAGATTTGGTATCCTTCATCAGCACTGGTGAGTAGAACATTGGCATTCCAGGATTGGTAATCTCATGCTGGTTTACAAATGGAGAAGTAACTTTCAGTCGCTGGTCAAAGGAGGGGTGCAAAAGGTTATAGTTTGTAGTCAGAGGCTGGCTGTATCTATAATCAGAGCAACGGGCCATACAGTAGGAGATGACAGGCTCCTGGGTTTTACTAGCATCCTGTTTCCCATGAAGCTGTGTAGCTGGTGAGAGAGTCTGATATATCCCAAGATATGGAGGTGTTGTCTTTTCTGGAGCACCTTGGGAACACCATCTTAAGAGTGCAAATTCTCTAGGGTTGGTCCCTGATGGAAAAGAGAAGGTGTCAGGGCTCATAATGGGCTTAAAGTCGGGGGCCGTGATGGCCCCATGGCAGGGATAGGGCAGGTTGCCCATTGGTTGACACCCAGAGCAGGTAGAGTGGAGTTTGCTGAAAAGGAGATTATGATCTTTCTGCAGTGAGTTAGTTGGGTTGTATAGATAACAAGAAGGGTCCTGTTTTTTTAAATTTGTATCTCTTTGACTTGGAGATTTGTTCAATGGAACTTCTTTGGGTGCCTTGTGGGAAGAACTGAACTTCACAGGCTGCTCTTTGATTTGACAGGAGGCCTGCATTTTTGAATTTGCATTTTGGCTGTCTGTTGACCTTGCCAGCCAGTTTTGGCCTAGCTCTTCAACCCTGTCTTCCTCCTCAACACTCTCAACCTTCTTCATGTCAACAGCTGTGCATTGTGGGTCAACTCTGGCATCCTCTTGTGGGGCTGTTGTAACCACTTCAGGGGAGGACATGACTGGGAAATTCCTCGAGACTAAACAGACTGCAAAGAAAGATGAGAAAGAATGCACTTGTTAATCTTGCTCTTTATTGATGGGAATAGTGTGGCGGGGAGAAACAGCATGGTGTAAACATCTGCGAGGAAGCATTGTTGCTGTTGCAAATGAAACAGCAATTGAACAGAATAGAGAATCATCTCTATGTTGAAGTATAGGATGACTGAGAGCCAGAGTGCCATAATGATTAGTGTGGCTATGATCAGGGGACCCAGGTTTGAATACCCACTCTGATGTGGAAGTTTGCTGGTGATCCTGGGTCAGTTATACACTTTCAGCCTAATCTGCTTCACATTGATAAAATGAGAATATTGCAAGCCACTTGGACCTCCATTGAAGAGAAAATAAATAAACAAACAATTCCCCTTCGATCTTTACAACAACCCTGCAATGTAGGTTAGGTTGAGGAAATGTAGTTAGGCCATGAGATTAGGCTGAGGGAATGTGGTTTGCTCAGGGTTAGCCAGGGAGTTTCATGGTTGAGCAGGTATTTAACACACATCTCCTCACTGTTATCCAGACACTCTAAACACTACAACATAATGGCTGTCAGTGTGTCTGTGTGAGAAAGATATGCTAGAGAGTTAAATGAATTTAATAGGTTGTTTTCTTCTCCCAGAGGATCCTGGAAATTGTAATCATGAATGGGGGGATGTGAGGACTCAGTCCTCATCAAACAATCGTTCCAAGGTTCCTCTAGGGAACCCTTGACAAAGCAACACAAAACAAATGCAAGTATATAAGAATGCCCATATAGCAGAGTTCCCTAAATTTGTTGAGTCTATGGCCAGCATTGTGATTTTGAGAATTAGTGGGATCCAATATAAAATGGCAGAGCGTAACCAATAAGAAAATGGCTGCTATGAGCCAATCACAAACGGTTGGGAGATTCTAGCCAAACATACTCCTACAATGGAGGCGTCTGAATCCAAATGGGGGTATCTAACAGACTATATAGGGGCATTCCATAGACTTCTTGGTCCATTGAGGTAGAGGAAAGCCAGGGTTGGTTCTTTGTTTTGCAGAAAAGGGAAGTGGATGCCAAGGAATACATGGGTTAGCATCTTATTATGGATTACTAAAGCATAGCAGAAAATAAACTTGGAAGTGAACACTCACCATCTCAGTGTTTCTGGATGATAATACTGGAAAGTGGTTGATGTGATTACACAAGTAACCCTGGGACAAGATGCTCTTGCCCAAATTCTTGATATTCAGGACACTGGCAAGAGTGATGCCCACCACTTGCAATGCCATCTTACCTGCTTGAGCTGCCAACTCCTCTGAGAACCGGTGCTGCAGGTATTTGGCAATCCCATTGGCATGCCAAACCAAAAGTTCAGCTCCAGCTAGTATGGGTGTTGCAGCGTAGAAATAGATCTCCAGATTGTGCAGGCAAGCTATCAGATTCCGGATTGGAAGGGTAAGAGCTGTATTCACATAGCACATCCAGTTACTGCAATAAGGATCACTCATATCAAGCATATGGTGAAGCTCTCCTGCTGGGGAGAAAACCTATGCTAGGCAGAAAGGTGGAGAAAAAAATGCAGTTTAGTTAATTACTGAAGAGAACTTCCGGTAGAAGTTCTTTCTGGAATTGTACAGAAAGGAGCTTTATCAATTGTCTCGTCCTGGAAATCAGGATCTTAAAGGATAATTCATAAGAAAGAATCAAAGATTGCTCCCAACATATCCTTCAATCAATTCGGCCCTAACTATATGTTACAAAGTTCTTGGGCTGTGCCTGAAAATTTTCAATCAGGTGTGAGTTGCAGTTCTCCACTGGGAAATCAATTTCTAGACTTGTTGAGACCTGATTTGGACTGGAACTATGAGGGACAGGGAGAGAGTGCTTATTCCTCCCCAACCTGGATCATTTTTCTGGTCCGATCACCACCGTGGGGCAGTATTTGCCTTGCTGGAGGCTCTACATGTATTAATGAAGTCACTCAAATTTCCCCAGTAGGGCAAATAATACTCTTTTGGGGTCATTTCAGATAAGAAAAACAGTGCAGAGGCAGAAGTGTGGGTTCTGTCTCCTATGCATTGTGGCCCTGATACAACCTGCCCTCTCCCACACGTTCGAGAACTGCAAGTCCTTGTTATGGACCCACACATGACTCAACATATAAATAGGTAGTGTTTGCTTTGGAATTTCCATCATTCATTCATGCTTATTTAATGGAGAATTCAGTAGTTTTTGGCATAACTTTTTTGCATTTAGCTTAATGTCTTGCGGTACTTTTTTCAACCTGAACTTTAGCATTGTAAAGACTTGTCTGAAGCACCAGGTTATGCAGTACAGGCAAAGGGCTACTGAGACTTCTTAAGGCAGCTTTCCTTTTAAATGTCGTTCCTTTTGTTTTACTTTCAGCTTAATTAATTTCTGTCTTACAGCCAGCCATGACACTCATTAATCATCTGTTCATTATCTTTTCTTTGTGTGTGCATGTATATGTGTGTGGGGGGGGGGGGAGGAATAAATTAAGCACCAGTTTCAGTTTGTAACCAAAGCCATTCTCATTATTTTAATATTTTAAAAATGTTAATTACAGCACTATTACAAAGCTATGGCAGTAAAAAAATTAAAATAATGAGTAGTGCCCTTGCTTGTAAAGCGAAAAACAGTGCTTGATTTCATCCACACCCTTCAATAAGAACTGGTAACTGCTTTATGAATGCCATGCTTGACTGTGCAGAGAGCATGAATTAGGTTGCTAAAGAAACACAAGCAGAATCAGATTACACCACATTCTGAGACATGTGGCTTAGCCTTCATAAATACCTCAGGAGCTCCACTGAGGCCAAAGGGCATGACCAAGTATTGTCCAAATTTTGTGTTAAAAGCCGTTTTCCACTCCTCTCCCTCTTGTATGCTCACTCTGTAGTAAACCTCTTGCAAGTCCAGCTTATTAAAGATTTTGTCCTGTGCAAAACTCCCCAATGGGTCTTTTATTAAGGGAAGAGGGTACTTGTTGGTTGTGGAGATGGCATTCAGGCCTCTGTAATCCATGCACAGCCTTAAGTTGCCTTCTTTCGTCTTTCAGAATAACAATGGTGCTGCCAAGGGGGATGTAGCGGGTCAAATGAAACCTCGGGCCAAATTCTTATCCAGAAATTCCCTAAGCTCAGACTTGGGGAGGTGGGCTCACCCCTTAGGAAGCTTTGCCCCTAGGATCAGCTCAGTTTCACAGTCTGTTTTACGATGGGGGGAAGGACATCACACTCTTCCTCCTCGAAAACCTCTTGATAGTTCTTATACTCTAACTGGGTCTAACTGTTAACAAGCGGTTGGTAAACTAGTACCCCAAGATTAATTCAAGGCAAGTGTGCAAAACTATCTGCTGTAGAAGAAGAAGAGTTTGGATTATATCTTCCCTTTCTCTCCTGTAAGGAGACTCAAAGGGACTTACAATCTCCTTTCCCCTCCCTTCCACAACAAACACCCTGTGAGGCAGAAACGTACCGCCCATGGAAATGGGGTCAAATGACCCTGGGCACACCGGCAGTGGGGGGACGACAAAATTGCCCCACCCCCCTCCTTCCCCATGTTGACCCAGCTCAGAAGAGCTGGGGAGGCATGGGGGAGGCACATAAAGATGAGCCATGGGACCCATCCAAGCTGGCTTCTTCCCTCCACAGGCCCTCGGGGGCAACTCAGACGGGCGCTGGGGTGGCAGGCTGGCTCCTGGGCCACCCACCGTGGTGCTCTGCCCCCCGCCTCCACGCCAGCCAGCATCTGCCCTTCCCAGGTCCTGAGGAGGTCAGGAGGTGGTCTGCAGGGAGGCAGGGGGTGGCTCAGATGGGCGCTGTGGCACCAGGCTGGCCCAGGAGCCGGCCTGCTTCTGCGGTGCCTGTCTGAGTGGCCCCCAAGCCCCGCCATGAGCCTCGCCCCTGAGTGCCGGGAGGGCACGTGGGTGAGGGAGGGTGTAGGGGCATGGGGGGATGGTGCGGGGGTGCCCAGAGCAGGTGTTGTCCCCAGGCACCATTGATGAACTACATCTATGGGTATTAAAAGAACTGGCAGAAATAATCGCAAAACCACTTGCTATAAACTTTGAGAACTCCTGGATAAGTCCCAGTGGACTGGAGGCGGGCTAATGTTATCCCCATCTTCAAAAAGGGGAAAAAGGAGGACCCTAATCATTACTGTCCAGTCAGCCTGACATCAATACCAGGGAAGATTCTGGAGCAGATCATTAGACAGATGGTCTGCCAGCACTTAGAAGGGAATACTGTGATCACAAAAAGTCAGCATGGGTTTCTGAAAAACAAGTCATGCCATACTAACCTTATCTCTTTTTTTGATAGAGTGACAAGCTTGGTAGAAGAAGGGAATGATGTAGACAGAGCATACCTTCATTTTAGTAAAGCTTCTTACAAGGTGCCTTATAATATTCTTGCAAGTAAGCTAGTGAAATGTGGACTAGACAATGCTGCCATTAGCTGGATTTGTAATTGGTTGACTGACCGAATTCAAAGGGTGCTCATCAATGGCTCATCATCATCCTGGAGAGAAGTGACTAGTGGGGTGCCACAGGGTTCTGTCCTGGGCCCAGTGCTATTCAATATTTTTATCAGCAACTTGAATGGTGAAATAGAGGACATGCTAATCAAATTTGCAGATGACACCAAATTAGGAGGGCTAGCCAATGCCCCAGAGGATAGAGTCAGAATTCAAAATGACCTGGACAGTTTAGAGAGCTGGGCCAAAACTAACAAAATGAATTTCAGCAGAGATAAATGTAAGATACTACACTTAGACAGAAAAAATGAAATGCACAGATATAGGAGGGTGACATCTGGCTTGACAACACTCCATGTTAAAGGGATCTGGGAGTCTTAGTAGATCACAAACTAAACAAGAGTCATCAGCGTGATGTGGCAGCCAAGAAAGCCAATGTGATTCTGGGCTGTATCAATAGGAGTATAATGTCAAAATCGAGGAATGTAATTGTACCTCTCTGTTCTGCATTGGTTAGACCTCACCTGGAATGTTGTGTACAGTTCTTGGCGCCGCAATTCAAGAAGCATATTGAAAAGTTGGAGGGCACAGGAGGCAACTAAAGCAGCAGCGGCGTAGTGGTTAAGAGCAGGTGCATTCTAATCTGGAGGAACCGGGTTTAATTCCCTACTCTGCCGCTTGAGCTGTGGAGGCTTATCTGGGAAATTCAGATTGGCCTGTGCACTCCCACACATGCCAGCTAGGCAACCTTGGGCTAGTCACAGTTTTCCAGAGCTCTCTCAGCCCCACCCACCCACCCACCTGTTTGTTGTGAGGGGGGAAGGGCAAGGAGATTGTAAGCCCCTTTGAGTCTCCTACAGGACAGAAAGGGGGATATAAATCCAAACTCTTCTTCTTCAAAGGAGGGCAACCAAAATGGTAAAAGGTATGGAATCCATGCCCTACAAGGAGAGACTTGGGTATGTTTAGTTTAGTGAAGAGAAGGTTAAGAGGTGACATGATAGCCATGTTTAGATATTTGAAGGGATGTCATGTTGGTGAGGGAGCAAGCTTGTTTTCTGCTGCTCCAGAAACTAGGACCAGGAGTAATGTGTTCAAGGTAAAGGAAAAGAGATTCCACCTAAACATCAGGAAGAACTTTCTGAACGTCAGGGCTGTTCGACAGTGAAATTCACTACCTCAGAGTGCGGTGGAGTCTCTTTCTTTGGAGGTTTTTAAAGAGATGCTCAATGTCCATCTGTGTGTTTCTGAACTGTGTGTTCCTGCATTGCAGGGGGTTGGACTTGATGGCCCTTGATGTCTCTTCCAACTCTATGATTCTATGTTTTGGATGGATGACATCTTTAGTATCTGCTCTACTTAAGTCCAAAGCACATTGGATTGCAACCTCAGAAACTCTTTTATCATTGGGACCTTTATGAGATGGAGCAATCCTGAGGTTTTGAACATTGTTTAGTAATGCCCAACACTCCCAAGGCATTTATAATGTGAATCTTTGATGTTATCTATCTGTGTAACAAGTACTGGGAACTGGCATTTGGTGAATAAAGATTCGTTGTTATATTTCATAACCGATATTGCATTTTGTTCACTCATTAAATTACAGTATAACAGCGTGGGTACAGTGATTCTGTGAATGTTTGCTCATTGACACTGCAATCCTCATTGTTATTTGGTGTTTGGGACTTACAAGCAAACAGTAGGATCTTGCCCATGAGGCACTGCTGGAATTTCAGGGGCATAACATTAAATGCTGTGTGGACCCCAGTATCAGTACTGCTCTCTTCAGCAGCACAAAACAACAAATCTTGTTCTCAAATCCAAAAGAAGAGGAAGATCCAACCTCAGATGGATTGACTCAATAAAGGACGCCACAGTCCTCAGTTTGCAAAACCTAAGGAGGCTGTTCATAATAGGGCCTTTTGAAGGTCATTAATTCATAGGCCAAATGCTCTACCATTAAAAAGCAGTTCTTTGGATACAGGAAGCTAGACGGCAGGGAGAATGTTCTAGATAGCATGCTTATTTTATTTGGTAGGAACATTTTATGGGGGTAGCATACTATCACATAAATCCCTACCTGCAGCCAGACGAAGTATTAGATCTCAGCTCTCCTTGTACTTTCCACAGGAATCCTGCTGGGTGACCCTGGGCCAGTCATAGTTCTCAGAACCTTCTCAGCACAATGCAGAGGCAGGCAATGTCCAACCATCTCAGAACTTCTCTTGCCTTGAAAGCCATTCAGGTTGCCATAAGTCCCCTGTGACTTGATGGCACACACACGCCCGCACTGTGCTTCTGTGAAGCCCATCGGGACAAACCAGTGGATCAAGTCACACCTCCTTGGGGCTGTTCCAATTTGGAAAAAGAGCATGGAGGGGCAGGCTTAAGGTTCATCTCCCCTCACTCAGCAATCCTGATCTAAATTTGGCTTAAACTGGAAATAAGTTCTCAGCACAGATCTCTCTGATTGAAAAGCGACATGGACTTCATAACACACAAATGGACCCTGACATAATTCCTTTGTCCAGTCAAACAAGGAACGTTGATGTATACAACTATAGCTACTACTCACTCTCCAGAAGTGCTTCCCTTCCACATTGTTTGGAATATTCTGTCTGGTGTAGATCTTCCCAATGAGTGGTCCAAAGTGGGTGCCTTGCGGGATGTCCTCTTTGCTGATTACAGCTGTTACCTGTCAACAAAGACTGCTGATTCCATACTTTCTCCTTTTTCTAAAGATTTGCTTAAATACCCCTTCAGTGCAATCCTAAGGATGTGGGCTCAGAAGTAAATCTCAGCAAGAAGTAAGTCTCATCATGGGACTTATTCCCTTAGGATTGCAACCTTTGTCAATCATTTCTTTTATCTTCTCAAGTATACAGCAGAACTAGAGCCACAGGAGCAGCTATGGTCCCAGATGTCTGCCTGCAGTCCCTTGTCACTAAGGTAGAAAACTAGACATTATGTTTTCTTCAGGAAGATGGCAGATGCGTAGAACTAGGCCTGTGCAATGTTTTAAAAATTAGTTCCCTGAAGTTGCTGTCTGGCTATGGGGAAACCCATTTGCCTCAGGAGAACTCAGACCTAGTCTATTTAAAATATGACATCTACTTTGGCTCTTAGAACATAGGGACATCAGAACAAACCTTCTGGATCTGACCCAAGGTTATCAGATGTCTACAGTTCACCCTACACTGCTTGCAACCCTCCTTTATTTTTCTGTAGCAGATATCACAGAGGAAAAGATGATGACCTTGCAAACAGCATCTTCTAAACATACAGAAAATTATGCTTAGTGGGGATTTGTGGACTAACTGCAATGGCTATGTTCCTTTCTTTGAGGTTGGGGACAGAGGGTTGCGATTGATGAGAGAATTTTCGCCCATGAATTAATGGAGTGCAGAGTCCCTCAATGAGCAGTTCTCTCACCAATGCTATTTAACATCTATTTCTACCCTCTTGCTGAGTTAACCTGGAAGTTTGGGTTGAGGTGTCATTGGTATTCTGATGACACCCAGCTGTATCTGTTCATGGACAGCTATCTGGACTCTGCCCCAGATACTCTGGCCAGTTGTTTGAGGGCTGCAGTGGAGTGGTGAGCAGATTGAAACTGACTCCAACAAAGACAGAGGTCCTATGACTGGGGTGGCAGGGAGCAGGGCAGGCTGTCGACTGATGGCTCTGGATGGTGCGCGACTTAACACTGCACAAACCATGAAAAGCCTAGTTGTGTATCTGGATGCATCCTCATCAATGGAGGCTCGGGTAACACACGTTGCCCGCATGGCTTTTTATCATTACACCCTGTAAAGCAGTTGGCACCTTTCCTAACCCTAGCTACAGTGATTCATGCAATGGTCATCTCTTGGTTAGATGACTGCAATTCCCTCTGTTCAGGGTTACCCTTGGGCTTGATCCGGAAGCTCCAGCAGATCCAAACACAGCAGCGTGGGTCCTCATGGGGCCCCCTTGGCACACACATATCCAACAAGTGCTGCACCAGTTGCATTCACTCCAAGTGGAGTACCAGGTCAAGTTCCAGGCCTGGGTGTTAACTAAATCCCTAAATGGGCTGGGGCCCATGTATTTATGGGATCGTCTCTTCCATTATGTCCCTCCAAGGTCGCTGTGTTAAGAAAATTCAATTCAGTTCAATTTATTGGATTTCATAGGCCAACCCTTCCCTTCCAGGCTCAGAGTGGCTAACATCATAACAATAAACTATATATAAATAGCAAACATTAAAAAATCTAAAAACATTCCAACAAACCAATCAATCCACTTAATCCAAGAGTCAGCATAATAATCATATAAGGTGTTACGATTATTAAATGAAAATATATTGGTCACCCCTGGCCCATGAGAAGTTCGGCTAGCCTTGTCCTGGAATTGTCTGGGGAGCCCAGAGCCCAGCAGGATTTAATGCAATTCTGCAGGGCCTGTAATACAGCTGTTCCACCAGTCATACAGCTGAAGTAACTACGGTGATATATCAATAGCTCCCCCCTCCCCCTCCCCCTTTTCCTCACCCTCCTTTCTGTTTTTTCCCTCCTTTCCTTCCCCTTTCCCTCTTTTCCCTTTCCTTCTCCTCTTTTCCCAATTCTTCCTTTTGGTTCCATTAAATTAAACAGTAAACATATAGCAGAAGATGGAACCATGTATAAATTGTCTGATGGCCTGTGGTAGTTTGATGGTGTTGTATTTTAATTTTAAGTGTTATTTGTAAAGTGTAAGTATTAATATATTTATAATGTTTTATATTTGTCTCATCGGATATTGGAAACTGCCCTGAGCCTACTAGGGAAGGGCAGTGAACCCCATCCATCCATCCATCCATCCATCCATCCATCCATCCATCCATCCATCCATCCATCCATCCATCCATCCATCCATCCATCCATCCATCCATCCATCCATCCATCCATCCATCCATCCATCCATCCATCCATCCATATCCATCCATCCATCCATCCATCCATCCATCCATCCATCCATCCATCCATCCATCCATCCATCCATCCATCCATCCATCCATCCATCCATCCATCCATCCACTCCATCCATCCATCCATCCATCCATCCATCCATCCATCCATCCATCCATCCATCCATCCATCCATCCATCCATCCATCCATCCATCCATCCATCCATCCATCCATCCATCCATCCATCCATCCATCCATCCATCCATCCATCCATCCATCCATCCATCCATCCATCCATCCATCCATCCATCCATCCATCCATCCATCCATCCATCCATCCATCCATCCATCCATCCATCCATCCATCCATCCATCCATCCATCCATCCATCCATCCATCTGCTGTGACGAAAATGGTACAGGAGGAAAGTCTGAAAACCTTTGTTTTTCCTTGCAGTGTTTGGAGTTGTGTGGAGTGAGGACAATATTTTTTTTTAATTTAAGATTGCTTCCTGTTCTAATGCTTAACTATGAGTTGGGATGGGCACCTGTGTACTAACAAGCCAAACATAACCTGTACTTTGGCCCTCATGATTTCTGTGGAGACCTAGAACCACCTAGAACCATGATTTCTGTGGAGACCTAGACCTAGTATCCCACTCAGAGTTGCGGTGGAGAACGGGGAAGACACAGAATTTGACAAGCACTCAGATTAGGGTGTTCTGGTTTGACCTGGGGCAGCCATGTGGGAACTGCAAAAAGTACAGATAACAAATCTATGTGGCCGGCCATACCTTGGCAGTTTGTTTGTTTGTTTGTTTGTTTGTTTATATTTTAGATTTCTAGGCCTAACAACTCTCGTCTCAACCACATTATGGGGGACCTGTTTTAGATGGTAAAGTGTACTTAACATGACAAATTACAGACTGCCTTTGATCTCCCTTTCCACTAAGCCTATGAGCCTGGTTACTGGTCTTCCACCTCCAAGTCTGATCTTGAGGGCACCCAGTGTCTTGAAAGCATGCCTTGGGCAAGGAATGAAAAGCTACCCAGCTGTTCCAGGAAGGGACATCGCTCTGGGAGGAAAGCTGCTGATACCTCATTGCTGCCACTGTAACAGAAGGTCAGGTTCTGGGGTGCGACTGTCAACTAGGGCGGACTGCTCAGTGCTCCCCTACTGCATCGCGCCACTGGGCAGGGAGACTGTGAATTGTTTTGAATTACTTTAAATAAAACTGCTGAACAGCTTGAACAAAATAAAGAACTGTGACTGCACTTCAAGCGTTCTTTAAGGACCTTAATGACAAAAATTCAGCAAAGAAAACCTTTCATTTCTACAGTGCTTTCACAAGTCATCTATCAGCTGCCTTTATTACACAGGACTCTTTGTTTCTTGTTTTGATACCTCATTGCTGCTATTGTAATGGAAGGCCAGGTTCTGGGGCAAGGAGACTTGCGCATATAGGAGTCCAGAGTGCGGCTGGCAACGCTGGTTCTTCGCAATGTAAGTACTTTGCTCCTCAAAAGCCACCATTCTCTGTTGAGCGCCAGAATCTTTTTTCATCTTTCCTTCAGCCCAGCCACTGGTTGGAGGTTAAAGCCTGAACCAAGGGAGGAGGGGACACATATTAGGATCCCCACCCATAGAGCCCAGAAATGTTCCTAAATATATTTTCTTTTCTAACATTGTCAGTAAGAAACGCAATGAAAATCAATTAATTTAATAGAAATGTTCCTCATGGAGTTGTTGAGCTAGATCCAGGCATAATGGAGGGGTGCTTCTCTTTCCTCTGCGCTCCTACCAATGGCTCCATAAATGGCAGCAGGGAGCAAGGGCTCTCAGCTGGAGTTAGATCCAGGCAGGCTGGAGGGAATAAAACTAGAAACAAGTCTCCTGCTAAGTGTCCCAAGCAGTTGCTTGGAGTGGCATTCTGAGGAGGATGTGGGAAGTGGCTGGCAGTGGCGTACCGCTAATGGGAACATGGGGTATTAAATGTCTCTGGGCGCATGCCATTGGATAATGTTGAGGGGGGGGCGGCCAGGAACCAGCTGGGTCTTTGTGGGACCTGGCAGGAGCCTGGCGACTCCCTCCATGCTGCTTAGATGGGTGCCACGGACGCAGGCCAGCTCCTGCGCTCCCTGGCCTCTGCTGACAGGGAGGGCGGCTGCGGTGTCCGTCTGAGCTGCCCACTGCTAAGCCTGGCTGGACCGGGAGGCAGCAAGTGGCTCAGGCAGGCACCTGAGGCTGGCTCCTGCCCTCCCCGCCCTTTCTGCTGACAGGGGGGCTGGCTCTTGGGCAGGAGCTGGTCCGCTGCCATGGCGCCCACCCAAGCTGCCTGTCCAAGCCTTGTTTGAGGTATGTGGGGCTGGGGTGGGAGCAGGTTTTGCCCCAGGCACTGTTTCCCCACGGTATGCCTTAACCTTTAGCTGCTACAATAATGGTGCAGCTCCTGTATTTATCACTAGGTGTTCCTACACAAGTCTCTCACCAAAGACTTTGTAAATAACAGGAGGCTGGGGTGCCAAAAAGACCATTAAAAATGGCATGACCTGCCTCCTTACCTTTAACAGCTGTGCTTCTTTTAAGAAATCAACAGGCAAAGTTTTTCATAGCATGAAGATAAGCATAATTGCCTGCTAATATCTGTAAACTGAGCACCTGCCAAAACCGCTATTGTCTGCCCTAAACAAACTTACCGTAAACAAATTCAAACTCTTGATGGACCCAGGGGAGGAAGAGGATATTAAATTACCATTTATATGGTCCTCCAAAAACCCTAATGTAAATTGTGCAGGCCTACATTTATTTAAACTGGTGCATAGGCGAGCATTCCATATTTTAAATGGTACCTTTTATGGCGATTTCCCAGGTGAATTCACTTTCATGGGAGCCAACAGAGCAAGTTCGGTTGACTACATGTAAGTGTGCGATTCCTTACTATCTAAAATTGATAATTTTCAAATACTCCCATATGTAGAAGGTGATCATTTACCTCTGGGTTTACAAGTGGGTCTACCTACTAGTCAGGTGCATTTAAACATAAGTTACCCACTTCAGGTAGAATTTTTGGGAAAGAGAGTTAAATGGTCTGGTAAATTAAATCTCAAGATTAAAGAAATTTTAAATGAAGAAATACTGCAAAAGTTATGCTTCTTACTGACAACTAATGTAGCTCAAGATCCTATGAGCTCTTAAGGAGATTTAATCAGTCAGTTAACAAATATGCTTTTGGTTTCTGGAGGTAACAAACAACAGACACGCAATTATGATAATTATGTATTCAGGCCAAAAAAGAGTTGAATTTTGCATACTCCTCTATGTTAACTTTAAGCACAATTGACTTTATTAGAATGTAAGAAAGTCTATAAACAGATTACACAAAGGAAAAATAAAGAACATACTAAGAAAGCATGGGAGGAACTTATACAAGCTACAAAACAGAAAAAAGCTGTGTTATTTTGGAGATTGATAGGCCAGAGGTTTCTTCCCCAATGGACTTATGTATCCCTCCAGATAAATGGATTTCTTTTTTTCAGAACCTATATGATGACCATGTTCAAATGACTCCAATGGAGACAATAGGAAATCTTCAGCCTTGGCCCCCAATTAGTGCAAAAGAAGTAAAATCGCATATTAACTGATTAAATACTGGGAAGGCCCAAGGATCAGACGGATACACAGGGTTTTATTCTATTTTGTATGTTTTTAATTTTTGGAATTGTAATCTGCCTTGAGCCACAAGGAAAAAGTAAGGTATAAATATTTTGGTCAATCAATAATACATTTGACAACCTTATTCTCTGAGCAACTTTCTGGCTATTTTCTCCTCTTTTTTGTTTCTGTTATCTTGCACTTTTCCTTTCCAATCTTTAGCATTTTCACTTTTTCACTAGCTCTGTCCACATTAAATCCTGCCAATACGCATATACATCTGTTTCAAAGAAAGTGTCACTGAGTGTTTAGTTTACAAATGAAATGAGGAACCAGTACCTGGATATATGTGGTGTTTGTATCACATATTCAGCTGCACATGTGTTAAAGGTAACATGAGAATTACCCAACGCACATATAAAGTAAAATCAAATGTACAATGCAGTTTGTACAAGTGTTTACTGTAACTTGTGAACATAGTAGTTATTTGGCATTTGGGTTATTTTCCATCTCTCTGATAGCGTTTTTTGAATAAGCAAGGTTATCCATGGCCCTACTGTTTGAGGACGTTCACTGTATCTCAAGATGCTTGGGGACAGCAAAGTATTCAGCATCTCCTGAGAAGCACACTCCACAACGTCAGCAAGTTTTGCAGACTTTTTCCAAAGAGATATCAGAGTGCAGCCACAGTGAGGTCAATTGAGAAACAAAGATCCCAAATCAAGGTCCAGCCTCATGATCACCACTGATTTTGAAAGTAGCCCATTCACACCAAACATCAATGTTTGGAGACCATTCTAGCTGTTTGGAGACCATCTAGATAAAGACAAGTTGGCGGAACTGTATTTTGGTCACTCAAAAACAAAAGTCAAATCGTACCTTCTATTAGGTTCAACCAAAATGACACAAAAACAATGTTTAAGTTTTGAAGTCCTCCAGCATTTTTCATCACTGTGCATGTTTATTTTTTTTAATAGGGAGATTATTAGATTGTGCTTTGGACCAATGCAACTAAACACATATTCTTTAATATTTGAATTACCTTTCCCTTTTGTTGAAAAAAGAGAATGCTGGTGGATAATTTCCAAATAGTCCATCAAAACAAACCAGAGGAATCAGAGAGAAAGAGTTCTATTGTTCAGAAGCTGAGACTGGGGGAAGGAATTAAAAAAACCACCAACCTGAATTGTGTTGCTGCTTTGTTATCTGGGAGGCCAATTGGAAGAGCAATCTCTTTGGTGCGTCTTATGAATGATTCAGCTGAAGTGACAGGAAGTGTCCTTCATTTCCAGCTATGGGTGGAGAGGAAAAGTCAAAGCATACCACACCACAAAGAGCTTTGCTGTGGTGCTTAATTTTCTAAGAAAAGAGGCACCAGGGGTTCAAGATGGACCACTTTTTCTATTATAGGTATCATTTGCCCCAAACTCAAAAAGAGCAAATTGTTCTATTGACCTCCAGAGATGTTCAGCACATGCTCAGAGGCACTCTCCCTTTCAGGCCCAAAGCCTGGCCCTGAAAACAGATTTTTGGGTTGAGCCCAGACTGAATTCAGATTCTCTGGTTCCATAGAGTACAGGAGAGCTGGCCCATTTTTTAAAAATGAAGAATGTGCCTCCACTCCTGGCCGTCTTGTCCACAATGAACACTGTGTTGAACTACAACACCACCAAACAAGCTTATGCTTCAAAAGTTTGTTTCAAAAGTGCCACCAGAGTCTTTGTTGGCAGTTAAAATTGTTGAATTCACCCCTAGTGATGGCTGTGAGTCTAGATTGCTTTAAAATGGGGTAAGACAGATTCAGGGAGAAGTCCTCAATGGCTACTAGTCATGGTGATGAAAAGAACTTCAATGTTTAAAGGCAGAAAAACACTAAATACCAATGCTAGGACACAATGTAATGGAAGACATTGTCACTGTTCATTTGGTTGGTCCTCCAGGGCAATTGCTTGGCCAGTCCATAAAGCAGGATAATGGCATAAATGGACCATTGGTCTGATTCAGCAGAGCATTTCTTCTTAGGGTTTTATTGCACAACCACAGATGCAGGTGAAACGTCAAGAGAAAATGCTACTGGAACACGGTCATACAGCCTGGAAACCCACAACACCCCAGTGATTCCGGCCGTGAAAACCTTCGACAATACATCTACCATGAGAGTTTTGCACTGGGAAACTGGAAGGTTTTGATAATTTTTTTAAAAAGTTGTACATCATGATGCAACAGTCATAAATCATGAAAAATTAAAGTGATTTCCAGTTAAGGTAGGTGGTGACATTTGCTGGAACATGCCCAATGTTAATAGCTTAGAGTCAGTCTGGGTGCTAGACCTCAAGTTAAAAAAGGACAAGACTTCTGATTTGTTTCTCTAGAAACAGGAACCCCAAAATCATAGTTCATGCATACTATCTCATGCGTCATGAAAGAAAAAAAATATGCTCCAAAATAATATAAATAGACCCTATCCCAAAAACACGTAAGCTGCTTATTTATTCATATACTTATACCTCACTTTTGTACTCAAAGGGAACTTAAAGCAGCTTGCAATATTGTTCTTTCCATTTTCTGCACATATGCTGGTCTGGTCACTTGACTGCTCACTTTATTATTCCATTTTACCTACACAACAACCCTGCAAGGTAGATTAGACTGAGGAAAAAGTGGCTGGCCCAAAAGGCAACTAGAGAGGTTCTATGGCAGGGTGAGGATTCAAACTTGACACTTCTTCACGCAACGTGTGATTGGTGTTTGGAATATGCTGCCACAGGAGGTGGTGATGGCCACTAACCTGGATAGCTTTAAAAGGGGCTTGGACAGATTTATGGAGGAGAAGTCGATTTATGGCTACCAATCTTGATCCTCTTTGATCTGAGATTGCAAATGCCTTAACAGACCAGGTGATCGGGAGCAACAGCTGCAGAAGGCCATTGCGTTCACATCCTACATGTGAGCTCCCAAAGGCACCTGGTGGGCCACTGCGAGTAGCAGAACGCTGGACTAGATGGACTTTGGTCTGATCCAGCTGGCTTGTTCTTATGTTCTTATGTTCTTATGACAGTTACTAGGTGGTATTGACTGTTGCTGAGGTGAGGGCTTCACTGCAAGATACACACATTTTTTCCATACCCAGACCCTGGATTCAATTTACCTTTCAGTGTATTGCAATGAATTAGTGGAGCAAATAATAGGGCAGAGATGTGAGTTGTTTTGTAGAACTTTACTAGATAACAAATGAATTTGCACTAAATATAGGAACAGCAAACTCTATCTATGGAAGTGCTCAGTCTGGGTGTCTGTTCAGTCTATTTGTGCTTGTGTGTCTTCCTCTTCTCTTCTTCTGACAGAAGGAGCAGAAAGATCTTTCCAGAAGTTCATGTGATTCTAGGCATTTGACTTCAGCAGTTAACTGTAGCTTGTAAAATCATAATACCTTTTTAATACATCAGAGTCTCTACATGAATTCAGATTCAGCATTTGTATAGCACTTTGGAGTGTTCGGTGCAATTCACATACATTTACTCTGTAATTCTTATATGGTAAGTCACTAGAATTGCCCAAGTGAGTATGATATGGTGGTTACAGCAGGGGTGTCGAACCCATTTGTTACAAGGGCTTTCTCACAATACTAGAACCAGGGGGCATACATTGAAAATGCGGGGGTGGGGTGGGGTGGGAATTAGGACTAATAAAAGGAAACATTTTTTCACGCAACGTGTGATTGGTGTTTAGAATATGCTGCCACAGGAGGTGGTGATGGCCACTAACCTGGATAGCTTTAAAAAGGGCTTAAACAGATTTATGGAGGAGAAGTCGATCTATGGCTACCAATCTTGATCCTCCTTGATCTCAGATTGCAAATGCCTTAACAGACCGAGGCTCGGGAGCAGCAGCAGCAGGCCATTGCTTTCACGTCCTGCATGTGAGCTCCCAAAGGCATCTGGTGGGCCACTGTGAGTAGCAGAGTGCTGTACTAGATGGACTCTGGTCTGATCCAGCAGGCTTGTTCTTATGTTCTTATGGGCTGGCTAGGACATTAATGTGACTTGATTGGATCGTACTTAAGGTGGGGAATGGGCTGCCTCAGCTGGTCCCAGAATAAAACTGGGGTGTGCCTGGACTGGTGAGCCCACAGTGGAGTGGGGTGGCTGCCTTGAGAGGGCTTATCAGGCCCACGAGCCAGCTGAGGCAACCCCCGCCTTCGCTTCTGATTAGGAGCAAGGGGGAGGCTGCCGCAGCTGGCATTTGGGCCTGATAAGCTAACAAGGGGCTGAATCTGGCCCTGGGTCTGCATGTTCGACACCCCTGGGTTAAAGTGTCAGACTAGGACAGGGGTAGGGAACCTGCGGCTCTCCAGATGTTCAGGAACTACAATTCCCATCAGCCTCTGTCAGCATGGCCAATTGGACTAGGATCTCAGAGACCCAAGAAATTCCGACTCTGATATGGAAACTCCCTGGCTGACCTTGGGCCAGTCATTTTCTCTTAGCCTTACAGGGTTGTTGTTCTAAGGATAAAATTGAGGGACAAGAAGACACTGGAAGTTGCTTCAAGTCCTTATGGGGGATATATACATCTTATTAATGAATTGTATGAACAGTGAGCTTTGCCTTTAGGCCACTACTTCATTTATAGTGGAGTAGAGATTTGAACCTGGCACTTTCAGATGGGTAATGCAGACTACACTGTACCAGTGCACGGGTCTCTAAGTGCAGTTAGAGAGATCCCTTGGGCCTGTATCTCAAGATCCTTCTAAATGTTCCAGTGCAGAAGCACACTCCTAGTTACAACATTATGTTCCTCTGCACAAAAGCCTCTGTGCCTCTTTAACAGGCAGAAACTCAACAGGTGCTTCTCCATGCTGAGAAAAAAGCTGAACCTTAATAAGGTCTAAAGGGGATTTGCTAATATTCATTCTACAAGACTCTCCTCCGCATACGGGGGAATCTTGTTCTTATAAACTGCACATTCTAATTTTGCAGGTAATCATTTCCTTCCCCCTCCACCTTTCTTGTCTCTTGATCACAGCATTGTGAGAAGAGCAGAGGTAGAGATAGTGCTCTCACAGCAGGGAGAGAAACCAAGGTGAGAAACCACAGACACACTCAGACTCAGAGCTCAGCATGCTGAAGTTGCCGTGAAAGACTGGGCTGCAGCTGATCTTCACCTCTCCCCTTAGTTCAGGCTGTTTTCAGGAGTTTGCCAAGCCCTTAAACAAATGTCATACTTCTTGGTTTAAAGGGGCTTTTGGTGAAATTGATCAGTGGCTACAAAAAGAAGGGAGGTGTCTCCTTCCATTTCTACTCCTCTGCATTTTGTTTTGTGTTGCACATGTATTGTGCAAAATACATCTTGGATTCTTCACTCCCTAATTTTGCCTCAGAGCTTCATACTATTGGGAAGAAGAGCCTGCATGGTTGGCCACCAGCCAGCATCCACAGACCAACAGTGACTCCATCACTAACTTAAAATGCTGCTTTATTCCACCACTGCAGACTAACACAAGAGAGACAGCTTGTTCATTAATTAACTAGTAACATTATTTTTTAAATTAATTCTTCATTCTGTGACATCAAAAAAACTATAGCTTGCTAGCATCATGAAGGCTATTCTGTGCTTTATGTTTGAACATGGAAATATGATTCCTGTACCAGGCTGTAATGCCCCTACCTTTCAAAATGAGACAGTGTGGTCTAGTGGTTAAAGCATTTTGGAGTAGGAGCCTGGGAGATCCCTGCTACGGTGGAGTGACTTTGAGCCTGTCGCACATTCTCAACATAATTTACCTCACATGGTTGCTCTGGGGATAACAATGATGTAAGCCACACTGGGGAGAATTGTGGGGTATGAAGTAAGTAAGTAAGTAAGTAAGTAAGTAAGTAAGTGGTATTGGGACCAGTTGGCCCAGAACAGTTGTGCAAGTTTTCAGGTTCTCCAGAACTCTTCATCAGGTTTGATGCTAAAAACAACAAATAGCAGTATGAATGAGTGATGCCTCAGGCCATGATCTTAAGACTTGTATTGTACTAAGATTGCTGTAGCAATCCCTCTACCCACCTGTGCCCCTGAGGTGATTTTCCCTCCAAAATTCCAACTGTCAGTTTACAGTTTTTCCCTCCAAAATTCCAACTGTCAGTTATATGTTATAATAAAGCAGTAGCATAAATGTGTTGATGTTTCTTTATATTTCACTATGTATTGTCCCACGTTTATAATAATAAAAAAATTAAAAAGGTTCTGCTGCTGTTCAGTGTAGGCAGCTCTCAGTCAAACTGAGTTTTGTTCTGAGGTAAAAACAAAATAAACTCTTTCCCTTCTGTCAGATACACAACTAAGGCACCAGACCCTTGAAAACGTTAAAGGAAAGATGAAAATTGATGTTTTTATTTACCAACACATATGTTGTTTTGTCAAGTTATTAAATATCAGGAAGAGTTGATAGGTTAATAAAGACAAGTTGTTGCTTTAGCTCTCTTCTTATTTGGTTACAATTTAGTTCACTTAGTTCCTTTAAGATGTTTCAATCAAGCTGTTATAGACAGATATATTCACTTAAGTAGTTGTGAAACAATATTCAGTTTTTGCTTTTCTTAACAGGGGCTTTAATAGGGTGTTATTGACCAGGTGAAAATATTTACCTCTGTGCTCAGAAAAGCTTCAGCTGCCCATTTCCATACATTTTTAAGCATCTACAGGGCATTTTTTCTCCAGGCCTGTTGGAAAATCTGTGTGTGACAGTCTGAATGGGTATGTAGATCTGAAATGATGCAAGGAGGACAGCACAAGACCAAAAGGCAATGAAAGCCAAATCATGAAGAATTACCTGTAAGTGCCACCTTATGCATAAGCACACATGTGGAGCCTGGAGGGGATGGGGTTTGGGGAGGGAAAGGTATAATTCCATAGAGTCTACCTTTGACATGTTCTCCAGGGCAATCAGTCTCTGTGGTCTTGAGAGCACTTGTTTCTTACATCCGGTAAGCTGCTATGGCAGATTCACACTTGGGTCATCGAGATCCTAACCTGACACTCTAACCATTACACTACACCAGCTCTATACCAAGAAATGCCCTGTTCAGAACTAGGTGGTTTCAGCCTCCTTTTTGGTTTCTCCACCCCTGATGGTGGGGAACAGACAGGAACTGGAACAATATCAGCCACAGTGTTGAAAGGAAAGGTCTGGAAAGCAGCTGGAAATAGCAAAGATAATTGGGGGTGGTGGTGACTTACTAGTTATGATTTACTACATGAGGTGAGAGGAAAAACAAGGTGGATTTGATAGATGCGTGCTACAAGCTGACAGCTGAAACTCCCCAAGTAGTTTCTTTAAATGGTTTCTTTAACTAGTTTACTCATTGACTTAGTAACCCATACACCCTGAAATATTAAAAGAATGACAACCCAGAAAAAAAAGCCTACCTCAGCACTTTGGCAGCCTCCCACTTTCTTCAGGCATAAGCTACATATCAAGAGTCTCTCCAGGTACCAGGGTTGGGATTCCTCCCATTTAGTAGAATGGGCTGCTCCTTTTAGTGCCTCCTGGTTGCAGCCTTCCCACCAGTTGTCTGCCTTCCTTGCGTCCAACTTGGAGAGTAGCATCTCTGGGTGTCCTCAGAAAACCTTAGTCAGAAAGGGCCTCATAGACCCATGAGAAAGCAATCCTAAACAGGTCTACTCAGAATTTACATTGCTGAACTGCTCTTACAAAGAGGATGTTTCTCCATATGATTAGTAGCAACCTGTGGTCCTGTCGCATAACCCCAACAGTAAAAACATTCAATTGCATCCTAAAATATCTAAATATAGGATGAGATCCTGTGTGTGTGTGTGTGTGGCACAGTGGTTAGTGTGTTGGACTTGGATCTGGGAAACCTAGATTCAAATCCCTACTCACCCATTAAGCTTCTACTGATTTTTAAGCCCACTATGCTAGTGAGGATGCATCTGGCAATAATACACAGGCCGTATCAAAATAAATCTATTTTGAAAGATATTCCAAGGGATTGAAGTGTTGGCATGCACTATTGCACAAAACATAAGATTAATAGTTATCACAAATTTGCATATAATGAACATGCAGATCACATGTACATCCTGGTCCCTATTCTTCAGCTGGTAGAATGAGGATCACAATGTTCTGCCAAAAATGTTCTTACCGAACTTTACTTTTGTACTATAGTGGTTAAAAGCAGTGGACTGTGGAGAACCCGGTTTGATTTCCCATTCCTCCACGAGTCGTGAACTCTTATCTGGTGAACTGGATTTGTTTCCCCGCTCCTACACATGAAGCCTGTTGGGTGACCTTGGGCTAGTCACAGTTCTCTGCAAACTCTCAGCCCCACCTACCTCATAAGGCACTGGTGGCGAACCTATAGCATGGGTGCCAGAGGTGGCACTCAGAGCCCTCTCTGTGGGCACGCGCAGAGTCACCCCCCCCTCACACACATCTAGGCTGGCCTGGGCCGCTGGGCTCGATTATTAGCATTAAACCTAAGACCTAGTTTTAGGGAAGCAGTGTAGGTAACCCTGTTAAGCGCTGTTAAACCCCACTGATTTTCATGCTAAGAACTAAAGCGCGATCCTTTACCTGGGAGTAAGCCCGGTTGCTGGCAATGGGGCTTGCTTCTGAGTAAACCCTCCTAGGGTTGTGATTCACCCATTGGAAGAGTTGCATGGTTGCTTCAAAGCAAAGCCACCGACTATCACCAAGCTTACTCCCGAGTAATGCACGCCTCGGAGCCAACCATTTTTTCTATACTAAAACCTCAGTATTCAGGTTAAATTGCTGTGTCGGCACTTGGAGATAAATAAGTGGATTTTGGGTTGCAGTTTGGGCACTTGGTCTCGAAAAGGTTCACCATCACTGTCATAAGGTGTGTGTTGTGGGGAGAGGAAGAAGTTTCTGAGCTGCTTTGAGACTCCTTAGAGGAGAAAAAGGTGGGGCATAAATTCAAACTCTTCTTCTTCCTCTTCTTGTTTTGGAGAGCCAGAGTGATATAGTTGTTAGAGCATCAGAGTAGCATCTGGGAGACCCATGCTCAAATCCCCACTCTGCCATGGAAGTTTACTGGGTGGCCTTGGACTAGTCACATACTCTTAGCCTAAGGTGACCAGATGGTCACCTTGTGAACCCGGGACGGGGGTAGGCAGCTGCGCTCGCAGAGCCGCAGGAGCGCACTGCCTTCTGGGGCGCTGCCGTTTCCTGCCCTGTGACAGGGTGGGAAACAGCAGCGCCCCAGAAGGCCATGCTCCTGCAGCCGCGCGCGCGGGAGGCTGCCGCACTGCCTTGCACCCCAAAAGGCAGTGTGGCAGCCTCCCAAAAATTGGGACAATGGAAAGAACCCGCTGGACGTGGGACAAATTGTGCGAAGGCGGGACTGTCCCGCCAAAAGCGGGACGACTGGTCAGCCTATCTTAGCCTAACAACAATCACAGAGCCTGGAAGCCCACAACAGCCAATCACAGAGTGGTTGTTTTGAGGACAAAGTGGATGAGGAGAGAATGTTGCTTTGGAGAAAAAAGCGGGGTATAAATAAACATTTTCATTTCTTCTGCCACTACTGCCCAGTTTCTTTATAAACTATTTCCAAAGTTCATACTCCTCATTGCCATATTCCCATCCAAATCTGGGCATGTGGACATGTGGCATAACTGGCTGTGAACAGGATGCTGGGGTTCATTACAAATGGACAGTCATCAAGACTGGCCAAAAGAGTTAAAATGATACTATTGCTCTTACAGTAAACTACTCCAGATATGTCCCATGTTATCTGATGGGATCTACTCCCACGAAAGTGTCCTTAGATTTGAAGCCTCTACCCTCTGCCCACCCCTTCCTTCCTTTGCACCATTTGACCCACTTATCTTCTCCTGAGCAAGTGCAGCTTCTTTTTGTGAGCTCTGCTCTCTGTCTTTTCTCCCTTATCCTAGGTGTGAAGTTTCAGAACGGATGCTCTGAGACTCTGATCTCTCTTCTGATTTTGTCTCTTCTGTTGACACCTCAGAGAACTAGAACTGGTCAGACAGATAAGATGTGCATTTCTGGTGGAGGTGTGAATTGTAAGCCAAGTACTGAGGAAGGAAATGAGCTGGGGCTGTGTGAGAATGCCCTGGTCACTATTGGGATGTGCACACAGAGCTGGAACTCATTTGCTGATGGACTTGTGCTATAGTAGGGGCTTAGCTTGTTTCAGTGCAAACCTAAACATGATTACACCCTTCTAAGTCCCACTAACTCAAATGGACTTAGGCTGGTGAAACCCAGTTCAGGATTACACTGCACTTGAGAGCTGGCATGGCGTAGTGAATAGTGTTGTACTTGGATCCTGGGAAACCCATGTTAGAACCCTCTGTTCTATCATGGAAGCTGGCTGTCTTGTCGTGGTCTCGCTGTGGTTGGGAAGATGATGGCACCTCCTCAAGCCATCTGCTTGGCATGCAAAGTATAACACTTACTTGTTGCTGATTTTTGCACTTGGTTATGTGGTTAACTCATTCCCTGACCTTGGCAAGCAAACAGCAAACCGTTTCAGTTTTGAGATGATTGGGGTGGGGGGGAGGCTTGCTAGGGTTATAGTTACTGCTTTGCTTGGGAAGTGTCATATCTGGTAATGCCAAGGGTGTATGCCATCGCAATTCCTGTTCAATAACACAGATTACACTAACCCTTGAGTCAGGATTACTGGAGAGGTCCAAGGGCCGATACGTCGGGCCCATCATCAACTCTCAGCCTAACTTAGCTCATAGGGGTGCGAGAAAATGGAGGAGAGAATAACGTTGTAAGCCACTTTGAAGCCCAACTGGGGAGATAAGAGGGATATAAATAGTTAAATGCAAATTAGGGTTGCCAGGACCCCCTTAGCCACTGGTGGGGGTTGAGGGACAAGGTTGCCAGATCCAGATGGGAAACCGCTGGAGATTTGGAGATGGAGCCTGCGGAGGACAGAGGGGTACAATGCCATAGAATCCACTCTCCAGTTTTCTCCAGGGGAACTGATCTCTGTAGTCTGGAGGTGAACTGTAGTTGTAGGGCAGGGGTAGGGAACCTGCGGCTCTCCAGATGTTCAGGAACTACAATTCCCATCAGCCCCTACCATCATGGCCAATTGGCCATGCTGACAGAGGCTGATGGGAATTGTAGTTCCTGAACATCTGGAGAGCCGCAGGTTCCCTACCCCTGTTGTAGGGGATCCCCAGGTCTCACCTGGAGGCTGGCATCCCTAATGAAAAATGTATACTGTAAAAAAACTAGTAGCTACCAAAGTGGGTCACAGGCCTGGAAGTCCCAGGCCGAAATGTCGGTGGGCGGTTGGGTCGGCGGTGGATTTATGCAAACCCCTCCCTTTGAGCTTCTCCTCCCCCTATTTTTTGGTATTGGAATAATAAAGTTGACCTTCTTTATAGGTTTGTGGCAAGGATGCCTGAGAGAATGTGTGCGGCGAGTTCTCTGCATTCTAGAAGCACACACAAAAAAATATAACCACCACATTATTAACCAGGGTACAAATGAAATCATTTTCCAGACAGCTGCTCTAATGAGTCATGCTGCATCAAATTCCATATAGATGGCAAAGGAGTGACCAACTGTGAGTTGCAGGGGTTTTTCAGGCCAGGGACCATCAGCAAAATGTTGTCCATAAAGCGGTATGCTCTCCTAGGAGTGTATTTGGAGTGGTGGTTCAGTAGATACAAGAGCCCCAGACCTCTCAGGGCTTTAAAGATTAGAACCAAAACCTTGAACCTGACTCAGTACTCCACTGGCAACCAACACAGCTGTATTTTACCAGCAAATTGTTGTCCATAGAGTGCTCTCTTTGGGGTGTATTTTTTCAGTCCCAGGTGCAGGGTCAGGTCTTTGGCCAAATCACCAAAGCAGGTGATTGGGACAGCACAATGGGGAGGAGCCACTGCTTAGAGGCCGTGCATCTGTGTTACGTGCAGAGGGTTCCAGGTTCAATCCCTGGCGTCTCCAGTTTAAAGGGATCAGGTAGTAGGTGATAGACTTCTCTGCCTGAGACTCTGGAGAGCTGTTGCTGGTCAGAGTAGACAACACTGACATCAATGGACCAGCAGTCTGGCTCAGTAGTCCTATTTACAAGTTAGGAAAATGCACATACAGTCTGTTTACTGCATACTCTTGATTTTTCTTTATATGTGTGTTGAGTTATATCCTACATTCAACGCACATGCTGCCAAATGTGTGATTGAAACCATACATTTATCCAGATAGTGCCCCTCAGTCTTCCTTGTAAAGAGAATGTAGGTTGACTCTTTCTTCCAAACATGTACAAGCATGCGTTCACTGTATTTGATGAACAGAGCTCTCCACAAGGCGGCTTCATTTGTTCAGTGCAGGAGGGTGCTTTGCAGGGGGGTTTTCTTGTGGTTTTTTGTTTGCACAGGGATTCTCCCCCTCTGAAGTGTCCCTAGCTGATCTGATTGCCCCATCCCCACTTCCTTGTTATTTCAGTGCAACTTCCATTTGAATAGGTTGCCTGCCGCTTTCTCCCCACTGCCATCTTTGGTCTAGCACTAGTTTACTAGTCCATGTTAATTTTTTGTAAATTTCACTGAGTCTATCACTCCAGTGACTGATCTTCAGCACTGGGGGGAAAGCCCTTTTGAGCCCTTGCCTGGACACCACAGAGAGCCACTGAATGATTCTACCTCTCAGCCTAACAGCCTGGCACCAGAGTTGGCCTTTTTGAAACGGAAGAACATTCAACACCCTCTACCGCATTCTAAACTGCTAGTTCCCTTGCAAAATTAATTTTAGTCATTTCAGTTTCATTATTATTTAAACATTCTCTGCTGTAATTTAGGCAAGCAACTTCTTGCATAAGTTTGGGATCAGGATCATTTTTACCTTTGGTGCCACCTATTGGCTGAAAGGGAGCATATACTCTGTTCCACATAAAGACGATAGTATATTGTATATTCCTCCACCATAGGACAAAGCATGCCATTTTTTCTTTGTAGAATGTTTCACTTGGGTCCTGGTACCTACCTAGCCCTACTAGCCACTATCCATTTGAAATTTTGAAACTACATTTTGGCATAAATGCTCTGGTATCAAAGTACCACATTCAATGATGCACAAAATAATGATTTTGACAACGGCAGTGTGTGAAAATGAATGATTATTCTCATATTCATTTGGGACTATATTCTAATGCAGAAGCATATAATTTTCTCAACCGCTGCACCTCAACTGACTGAACTATCACCTTTATGTGGAACAGGGTATAGCTTAGGGTGAGTGTATCTCAAATAGCTGTGTAATGCTTTTTCTTGAGACCAACCAAAATAAACACAGCATGGTGTGGCATTCAAGGGGCTCTGTGGGAACACACCTGTGTCCCTGATGGATCAATGCATCTATGCCAAGCTGTTTTCTCCCTGTCAGGAATGGACAGCCTCCTGACAGCTCCTCAGTCAATGCTGAGATTAATTATCAATACTGACCAGTGGGCTGGTCACTTGGGGACCCCATGAGGAGGAGGAGTGATGGACCCTGGCCTCCAAAATTGATTTTTGCTCATAGCTAAGGATCATTGACCCACAAACGAGAACCAGGAGAAGTAGGAAATAAGAATACAAACTAGAGTTTAAAATGTCCTGCAAGGTGGAATCAAGTCACAGCTTTACAAGATGATTTTTGATGGGGAAGATCCACATTCCCTAGGAGGGGGGAACAGATCAAATGCTTCACAAATGCCAAGGCTCCATAATAAAGACAGTGTGCCTTTCAAGCAGCGAGATTTATGGAGCACCCGTGTGCAAATGTTTCATTGCATACAAACACTGGCATCTTACCCAAAAAAGTACTCCAAGATAAACATTCTCATCAAAAAAATGAACCTTGGCAACAACTGCAAGCAGCATGGGAATGGGTGGGAATGGCATGTTGGAATACCAACTTGGTCACATTTGCTGCCGCCTGCCCCTTACCTGTCCCTTTTATCCCCTCCATCTTGGCTGCCTTAAACTCAGACCTGGTAGAAATTGTACCAGCCCCCCAGTTTCCCCTCTCCTGGCTGACCCATGCTGTCAAGCTGGGAAAAGTTTTTAAAATCCCATTAAAAGGCCAAGAAGAAGGGGAAGCTATGCAGGGCTCAGCTCCACCATTTCAAAGGCAGCGATGATCTCTGCCCCATCTTCACAGGGGCTGTGGGCAGAGTGTCCAAATGGACACCTTGTTGTTCCTCCAATTTAAAGGGGAAATGCTCAGAGTGAACAGGACATAATGTAAAAGCTCCTGTTGTAAATGGTGGCCAATCTCCAGGCGTAACCTGGAGATCTCCCAGAATTGCAACTGATCTCCAGGTTACAGCAATCAGTTCCCCTGCGAGCTATCTCTAATCTGGAGAATAGCCTCTAGGGTCCCTCCCCTCCCCAAATCCTGCCCTCCCCAGACTGCACCTCCAAATCTTCAGGAATTTCCCAACGCAGGGAAAAAAATCTTCATAGGGAAGCAGCATCTGTAAAAATCCTTTGCAAGACATCAGTGGTGCTGAATCTTTTTTTATTGCAATGATTATTAATGATTTCTAAATGTGATGGAAATATTCATTGATTCATTTTTCACTTTTCAATATGTACATCAGAATTTTGTGAGGCGTTTGCAGACTTGCACATGCTTCATTCTCCTAGCCCTGACTCCTTTCTCTTCTTTCCCCCTCCCCTGCTGATCTAGTATCAGGGACATTATTTCTAAAGTTTACTGTAATAAACAAAAACAGCTTTAAAAATTAAACTGCTCCTTTAGCGACTACTTGGTTTGAGCCAGACCCATGCATTTGCTTCCTCCTACACAAACACACCCTTCTCCACAACCTTTGCACTTGGGTAGCCCCATCCAAAGCCCAAGGCGGCCAGGGACAGCACCACTGCCTCCCCAACCCACAGCCTCTGGAGGACTTTCAGGCAGCTCATGCAGGCAAAGAAAGAAAATTTCTCCAACCACCTGAAAGCCCTCCTTTACCTGAAACAGAGTTACCCCACCCTTTTGGGTGGGGTAACTCCAAGAACCCAGGTGCCGCGTTCCCAGTAGTAAAACCCAGGTGGAAACTGGCTAACATCAGCTCCACCCCAGGAATACCCCCGGAATGTCCTGGATGCCTATGCAGCCTCCCTTCTGGGTCAGCACTGCCAAGGACTGTAGTGTCACCTGCCAGTTTGCCCACCCCACCAACGTATTTGCCAAATGCACTAGCAGGGTGGGCAAACAAGTTGGCATAAGTTCATGTCAGCTCCATAGACCCATTCACTCCCCCACCTTTGAACTGGGCTCTAAATGTCTGAAGCAATTCACCTATATTACGACCATCTTATAAGGTAGGCCAGTATCATCTCTCACACACACCCATTACAGATAAAGGGACTGGTGAGGCCAACAATCTAGTCAAAAACCAGCCACCAAGTTTGTGGCTATGAGAAAACCCTCATTTTCAGGGATGCATCAAGCCATTCAATCGTATGGACAATTACCTGGGAGTAAGAACACTGAATATAGTGTGACTTGTCTTTAAATTAAACCTGCCAAGGACTTCACAGTCAATACCTTATCCACCATGCAACATCAACTGTAACACCAGTGGTGATGTGGCCCGTTCTCCACTCAAGGGAGGCCTATCCAGGAGCTAGGAAGGGGCCTTGAAAGGTGGATTTAGACACCAAAAAGAGTAGCAAAGCAGCAAGACAACCTAACCACGGAGTCACAGTCCCCCAGGGAATAGGATTTGCTTGACAGCTATAAAGCCCTATGTCAATTATGGTTTTAATGGACTTTCATGAAGCCAAATGGCTGATGTTCCAAAGCACTCCACAATGCTCTGAATTTATCAGTTGTGGATTTTTTCGCAGTGGCTGCAGTTCAGACCCTGGTTTCACACTGAATGTGCTCTTCTGCTATCTATGTTGTGGCCGTTACCTGGGAGTGGAGGTCGAAGATTTAGAGGCTGTCAGCACGAAGGCTAAAGGTCGCCAAGGGTCAGGAAGTCCATTTCAAAGAGGTCACCATCCACTTCTTTCAATCTAATGAAGCCATTATTTGAGAAAGTGACCGCTGTGCTTACCAACCCCTTGAAGCAGGGCAGCACCCAGTGACCACCACAGCTGAAAACAGGAAAGAGCTTTCTTCCTTTTACGTTTTGGGACAAGACCGAGAAACTTACCACCCTCTCTGTCAACTCGGAGGCACACAGAGAAGCAAACTGTCTTCGGGAGGAAAGGTCGACTTGATTCCATTAAAAACCACTGGCTGCTTTGGGAATTCATTTAAAAATGACATAACCTTCCCTTCTTGGTAAAACTGAATTAAGATTAAGATGATATAAATTAAAACAAAACAGGCAAAGCATTAAAAGGCAGCCAGCTCATTCCTCTCCTCCCCAAAGTCCTGTAATTTATATATTAAAGATTGCCCAGTCTGAGAATTCAGGCCTTTTGAAGTTCATAATGTTTGGGATTTTCAGGCCGCAATCCTAACAACTCTGTCCTGGCAGTAAGCCAAGCCCCACTGAATTAAATGGTGCTTATTTCCAAGTAGACCACATTAGACTTGCTCCCCTTGTATCTGAATGTGGCTTTAAAAGACAAATTTCGTACAGACTTTCTCTCGGGATATGTGGCTGATTTTTAATGGATTCTACCAACAGTGGCCTTCCTTTGTGTCATTCTCATACGGAGTTTTGTTGCTGCATTGTACTCTGTGATTTATTTGCTTTTTTTTTTTTACAAATCATTTCCCACTTCAAGAATTCTGTAGCAAAAGAAAATGCAAGGGTTTGCTGAATAAAAGCAATGAACATTTAATCTGTTTTGTGCTACAGCCACACATGTGAATAGTGAGGATCACAAATTAATTCAGTGAATGCCCAAAGGGAGAGAAATTACTCTTTCCTCTTTTGAGGCATACATGGCTTAATTATGTGATCCTCCACAGTCACATGTGTGACTATTTGATAAATTCATGTTTGCAAATTCACATACAGTACTGTATTTATTTATACCCCCCTTTCTCCATTGGGAATGCCAAGTGGTTTACAATGTAGGTCTCCTCTCCTATATTTTTTTCCCCAGCAACCCTATGAGATCGACTGATTTGATCACTCAGAAAGCAATCCTTAGCAGATCTACTCAGAAGTAAAGCCCATACTCAATAGGGCTTAACTCTTAGGAGGTTTTAGGATTGTTTCCATGACAGACTGGGGATTCTAACATGGTTCTGAGTATTACTGTTCAAGCATTCATAGGTACATCATGCATAAATGCACACATGCATAAATGCACACATAAATGCACACAAAAATGCACACATTTCAGGCATAGGCAAGCGAATATTGAAAATACAAACTATTTTTAAAGAACATACACATTTCCCTTTCCTCTCCATTAGACATTCAAGTAGCTAATGCAAAAAACCTCCCTAAAATATGATAAATTATTACATTACTACATAACGCCAGGATTAAAAAACCTCTGCAAATAATGCCTGACATCAGGGTATCCTCAGATTATTTTCTTGCCAAATGCCCATTGGAACAATAGCACCTTCCTCCTGGGCTGATGAACTGGCTTGTCATGCAAGAGTGTTCCAGAGACTGGTCCAAACTGGGCCTTCTCTGTCGCGGCCCCCAGCTTAACCTCACATTCGAGGAGACAACACTTGAATGCACAAGAAAGTTCATACTGAAGAACTGTCATATTGGATGGAAAAGCTGTAGCTCATTAGCAGAGCATCTGCTTGACTCGTGGCAGGTCTCAAGTTCCATCCCCAGCATTCGCCAGTTAAAAGGAGTAGGTAGTCAGTGATGGGAAACACCCCAGCCTGAGACTCTGAACACATGAATCTGCATTATACTGGATCAGACCCTGGGTCCACCAAAGCCAGTATTGTCGATACAGACTGGCAGAGGTTTCCCAGGGCCTCAGGCAGAGGTCTTTGCCAAAACCTCATGCCTGATCCTTTCAGTTGGAGATGCTGGGAGTTGGAACTGGGACCTTCTGCATGCCAAATGAAACACTGCCCCTTCCTAAGGCTCTGGAGAGCCAGTGCCTGTTAGAGTAGACAAGACTCATCTTTGTAGATCAAGGGTCTGACTCTGTATAAGGCAGTTTCATGCATTCACCCCAGGGCCAGGTGCTTTGAAAAACTTCTGCAGATGCTGCCTAACCAGGGTCAATATGCCAGTGAAGTGACACCTAGCCTCTCAGGTATTCTGTCATTTGTGTGGTATTAGTACGATAAGCCATGTGGATGGAAGCCTTCCTTGGCTCAGCACAGGGGGAACACAGTGACAGCAACAGTTCCAGGAATCCATACAGGTTGGACTCAAACATTCAGATTTTGGTACTGGGGCTTGAAAGTGAGATTGTGCAGCAACAGAGAGCCAGTGTGGCATAGTGGTTAGTGTTAGATTAGGATCTGGGAGAGATTACAATTAACCTGGCTATTTATTTGTTTCTGTAAATGTATTCCCTGCCAATCACCAGAGCCCCCGGGTGGGGTACAATCATAAAAACATAATTAAAAAATACAGTTATATAAAAACCATCCTAAAAAACTCCATTAATACACTGTCTCCATCTCCCACCTTAGCCTCCCTCCTGAAAATACATTCAGCCCACATAGAGCCGACCTCAACAAATTACAGAGTTTACGTTGGGACTGAAGAAGGGGAGGGGGAGGCACCACTATGTGACTATGGGTCAGTTGTACACTCTCGCAGCCTAAGCTACCTCACAGGGTTGTATTGAGAGGAAAATGGAGGAGATGAGACGGGTATGAGCCATTGTGGGTCCCAACTGGTAGAAAGATAGGGTATAAATGAAGAAGATAAAGAAAACAGCACAAGGAAGCTATCCACAAACAAAGTAAGGATGTCTACTTAGGGAAGACTTCCCAGGTATGCAGGAAAAAAAATATGAGTTTATAAATTAATGCAAACTCCCTCATAAGGACTGAGCATGCTCCAGGAGACCCAGGACTTAGAGAGCAACTGGAAAGAGAGAACAGATGGGGAGAGGATTAGCCTGCTCATTCCCTCACAGCTGCTGAGGTTCCTGGAAAAGATGGATCTGGCCATGCATTAGGTCTAAGAACTGGGACACCCCATTTCAGATTCCCTATTGTGTCATGGAAGCTGGCCAGTTGACCTGGGGACAGCGACATATTCTCAGCCTAACCTTCTTCACAGGGTTGTTGTGGGGACAACATGGAGGAAAGGAGAAATTATGTAAGCCGCTTTGAGTCTCCACTGGAGGGAGGGAGGGAGGGAGGGATAGATGGATAGATGGATATGCTTTGGTTCATATCCAGATTCGATTGCTGTACTAGACTGCCTGTCACTGTCAGGCTGCCCTTGAAGACAGCTCTGAAACATCAACTGGTATAACACCGAGGGCCAAGAGCAGCCATACCGGTTGTGGACAGCAGGTCAAGCCATGATATTAACTTCTTTGGTTGTCACTTTGTATCCAGGCTCAGTTCAAGATGTTTGAATAGTCACTGGAAGCTCTAAATGGGTTGGGTTCAGACTTCCTGAAGGCCTGTCACCACCTGTATCAGCTAGTTTAAGATCTGAAGTCTATCCTTTCCAATAGAAAACCAACCTAATCCAAAATGAGGTTGGTTGGGACTGACATTTTTAAACCACTGATCCTGGCCCCTGGAACCCCTGGAACTAAGCTAAAGATCTATTTGTTCCTGACAGCTTCCTAGTTGAATTGCCTGATTGTGGGACAATAGCTATTGATTTGCATGGGGGTAGTTGTTCTGGCATTTGCCCTCAAGTTGCTGCTGACTTTGTAGAGACCCTGTGGGGTTTTCAAGTGAAGAGACATTCAATGGTTTGCCACTGCCTACCTCTGCATAGCAACCCTGCTTTATTCCTTGATGATCTTCCATCCGAATACTAACCAGGGCTGACCCTGCTTCCAGGATTTGATGAGATTCAGCTAGCTTGGGCTATCCAGGTGTACCTGATGATTGAGTGTACCTGATGCTTACAAGTGCAAATAATTGTATATGATTGCTGTTTTAAAGAGTTGTATGGTTACATTTTCTTCAGTACTTACATTATTTTAATGGTTGCTGATTATTATCTGTTGATTTTATGTAGCTTGTTTTGTAAAATGCTTTGAGTGTTAATCTTAAATAGAAAGGCAGGATACAAATATACTTCATTCATAGATGTAATTATTGCAATTTTATCTTTTTAAAGACTGTGAACCACTTTGAGAGCCTTGTAAGACCCCAAATCAGAATCTGGTGGAAGAGAAGTATTTGGAGGGGGGGATGGGTTGCCAGTTCCAGGTTGGGAAATACCTGGAGATTGGGAGGGGGGGTGGAGACTGAGGAGGGCTGAGTTTGAGGAGTGACTTCAATGGGGTATAATGCCATAGAGTTCACCTTCCACAGCAGCCATTTTCTCCAGGCGAACTGATCTCTGTTGCCTGGAGATAAATTGTAGTCCCAGATCTCCAGTCCCCACCTGGATGTTGGCAACCCTATGTGGCTAAGGCTCCAAATAATCTTCCTCCAGGCAATTCCTTACAGGGTACCCAGCTTGTAAACTGCAAACTGTAAATATTAGAAAGCAAATTGTTTTTCTTCATTAACTTATCTTTATGCATGTTGTCTTTCAGGAACTCGAAAAAGACAACAACCATGAAGGTATTTTGCCTGCTTTGATTAGTCAAAGGCCTGGTCTGATAACTTAGAGGAAAGGCACCAGCTTCTGGGATTGCAGAACAAATATCCTTGGGCAAGTGCCATGACTCAGTGGTAGGAATAATCTAAGTCTGTACCAGCTAAGCCTCCTAAAATGTAGACTTTTTCCTTTTTTTGGGGGGGGGGGGCGAATTTTCTAATAGTCCCTCAGAACTACAAATTTCCCTTCAGCAAGAACTTATCTGGCTGATTTCTGCATCTTAAATGTCTGTTAGTACTAGTCAAAAGTGACTTTTTTCTCTAGTTGTTAACCGTGCACAGCTTAAACATGTAAGGACTACTACTAGTCGGTCTGTAAAATGCCCGGAAAGAAGTACAGCTTTAACCAGAATGATATGGACTGGCTCTGTAAAAGATGCCATGGCTTTCAGTTTGCAAGACTTGAGCAAGGCTGTTAATGATAGGAAGTTTGGAGGTAATGAATTTGTAGGGTTGCCATAAGTAGAAAACAACTTGACTGCACAGGGAAAAAAGAGAAATGTCCAAGAGATCGCTGACATTTCTCTTTGTGACCAGAAGAGGGAGGTATAACTAACCCAGCAGATTTCCAGGACTCTGGAAAAAATCTGGCCGATAAGATGACATCACAGCTTTATTTCAACACTGCTTAACAACCAGCTATTTCCAATGGGACAATGATTACTATGAGCAGACAGAAGGGGTAGCCATGGAAAGCCCCCTTAGCCTAGTGATAGCCAATTTTTACATGGAACATTTTGAGAAACAAGCCCTCAAACAGCACCCAGGAAACCCGTAACTTGGTTCTGATTTGTGGATGATACTTTTACAGTCTGGAGCCATGGTGAGGAGGAACTGCTGAATTTTCTGGACCACCTTAACAGCATCCACCCAAACATCCAATTTACTATGGAAACTGAAAAAGAAGGAAAACTGCCTTTTTAGATGTCTTGGTCTCTCGCAGACCCAACAACCAATTGGGCCACATAGTATACAGAAAACTGACACACACAGATTGGTATCTACATAAAAATTCCAACCACTATCCACAACAGAAAAGGGGCATAGTCAAAACTGTGGCAGATCATACAAAAAGAATGTGTGAACTTCACCTCCTCCCTGATGAAATCAATCATGTAGACTAGGATCTGCAGGCTAATGGCTACTCCACAACAGAAATCAGAAGAGCTTTAAGACCAAGAGAAACTCAGAGAACTGAGGAGAAACAGCCCACCACAGGAAAAATATTTCTACCATACATCAAGGGAATCACATATCAAATAGGGAAACTGATGAAAAGCACAACCTACAAACCATCTTCAAACCTACCAGGAAAATACAGCAGATGCTACGCTCAGCAAAGGACAAGAGAGACCCCCTCACTTCTGCAGGAGTCTATCGCATACCCTGCAGCTGTGGAAAGGTCTACATAGGAACCACAAAATGCAGCATTCAGACTCGCATTAAAAGACACTGTCAGCTTAACCATCCTGAAAAATCTGCACTTGCAGAACATGTGTTAAACAAAACTGGACATAACATTTTATTTGAGAGCACTGACATTCTGGACAATTTGGAAGGTTACTATGTCAGACTGCACAGGGAGGTCACTGAAATTCATCGATGTTACCCACTGCCAGGGGTAACTTTTATAGTGATTTTAGTGATTTCAGCATTGGTAGCAAAAGAACAGACATGGAGGCGAGATTCTTTCTGTAGTAAATAATCTTTACTGTTGAACAGAGTTTCATTTGGTAGAGAGTGAATTCAGCAGCAGCACCAGGCAGGGCGCAATGCCAAGCCTGGCAAAAGGCCCCTCAACAGGGTACATGCAACACAATTTATAGGGGGAAAATTCAAACACATAGGAGGAAGGCAAGAAACAAAAGGTCCTGTTTTCTTATTGATTGAAGGCAAATCCAGAGGTGGAGCAGGAGTCTTCCCTGCTGTGGGTGATCTCATCAGTGGCCCAAGGCTCCTGCCTTGAACCTTATCGACTTAATCCCTTCAGGAGACAAAAGGTGGCAGCCATGGCTAAAGGTGTTCTTCCTGGGTGCAGGTGGTAAAGACAGTCACACTTTCTGCACCCTTTTGTGATGGTACATGAGTCCTTTATGTTTCAATTGCAGGAAGATTAAAATGGAGGATGTAGCTTTGTGAGTCAAGTCTGGATGCCCCCAGCAGTCACATACATGATGGAGACCTTAGGAAATAAAAACCTAACTAGACAAACTACCTAAGCAAATATGGCTAAATGAACAGAAAAATAGAAATGAAATAAAATGTGCGCTTCTTTTATTTTATTGCGGGTAACATAAACACCAGGACAACTTCAACAACAAAGAAGAGACTCTGAAAATTAGCAAAGCTTGGCAAACAAAATGGACTGATAACCTCACCCACAATACAATGCACTCAACCACACCTTTGCACAGCAAGTTCCACCCAAACACTTACTGATTGGTTCCCCACCTTGGGACATGGACAATATACTCCACTAAACTTTCCCTTCTCACTAGACACAGGGTAAAACAGACTTTTCTCTGTGATACACCTCTGAAGATGCCAGCCACAGATGCAGGCGAAACATTAGGAACAAGATCTACCAGACCACAAACACACAGCCCGGAAAACCCACCACAATCAGCAATCAATAAGTGTTTGGGTGGAATTTGCTATGCAAAGATGTGATTGATAGTATTGTATTGCAGGTTTCCCACCCTGGGACATGGACAAAATACCCCGCTAAACTTGGGTCCCCACCCTGGGACATGGACAATATACCCCACTAAACTTTCCCTTCTCACTAGACACAGTGTGAAACAGACTTCCCTCTGTGATACACCTCTGAAGATGCCAGCCACAGATGCAGGTGAAAAGTTAGGAACAAGATCTACCAGACCACGGCCACACAGCCCAGAAAACCCACCACAACCAGTTGAATCTGGCTGTGAAAGCCTTCGACAATACAAATGAATAAATACATTTAATTCAATTTTAAAACCCACCATTTCCCCAGGGTATTTTTTGGTTGGAGTAAAGAGGACCAGTAAGAGCAGCAGTGGTGAAGGAGGTTAAGAGCTCGTGTATCTAATCTGGAGGAACCGGGTTTGATTCCCAGCTCTGCCGCCTGAGCTGTGGAGGCTTATCTGGGGAATTCAGATTAGCCTGTACACTCCCACACATGCCAGCTGGGTGACCTTGGGCTAGTCACAGCTTCTCAGAACTCTCTCAGCCCCACCTACCTCACAGGGTGTTTGCTGTGAGGGGGGAAGGGCAAGGAGATTGTAAGCCCCTTTGAGTCTCCTGCAGGAGAGAAAGGGGGGATATAAATCCACTCTTCCTCCTCCTCCTCCTCCTCCTCCTCCTCCTCCTCCTCCTTCTTCTTCTTCTTCTTCGAAACAAAAGGGAGCTAACAATGCTATAATATCTGCTGAGGATCAAACTTACAGCAACAGATTTAAACTACAGAAAGACAGAGGGAACATGATGCTCCGAGTGCATTTCAGCCCCAGAAAGGAGTTGTTTAACTCATGCAGATATGCCATTGATGAATCACACTACGAACTGACTCCCTTTGAAATATACTATATTTGATATGATGTTGGATAATATTAGGATTGGGTGAGCATGTACAATATCAGTTTAGCCATGCATGCATTTTGTGCACTCCCCGATTGTTTGGGTCTTGTCTCACTCACCAAATTGGTCTCTGAGGAGGGGAATTAAAAAGGAATTGCAGAAACATTACACAAGATCTTGTAGTCTGTGTATACCAGGGTTGATCTCAGTAATGATACCCCAGAATAATATGAGGAAAGAGAAAGTAATTGTAATTGAGTAATTGAGTCTCCTATAGGAGAGCAAGGGGGGATATAAATCCAAACTCCTCCTCCTCCTCCTCCTCCTCTTCTTTTTCTTCTTCACACATACACAACCTTATTGCATATAAATTAAATAATATGAAGAATGTACAGTAAACACTCGTTCACTCACACACAGATGCCAGGGAGAGATTGTACCTTATTGGGGGGTGGGGGGGAAAGGGAAGAAATTAGGAAGTTTTTAGGAGGGACATGCTATCTCAAATCAGAGGGCTTGAGGTGTGAAAAGGTCTAGTGGTCAACGCAGTGGAGGTCTGAGGAGAAAAGCAAGGAACCGGTAAAGCAAGGAAAAATGCCTGCAGAAGGCAGCAGGGGTTCCCAGAGGGAAATCAGAGTTCTGACCAACAGAGTTCACAAACAGAGATCCAAGGAACAGTTTGCTGGGGCTTGGGGTTATTCTTTCATGGACAAAAGTTCTGGGGGGAGGGGGGGTTGACTGTCCTGATTTTGGATTGGCTTAAGATAAGAAGTTTGAACCCTTCTGGCAGATTTAAAGTTAATGGCTGCCAAACTTCAGCAGAGAAAAGTGGGAACATTATTTTGATTAGGCTATTGTGAGCCAGATCTTCATGGGCACCAAGACCTTAGATGGGCAAAAATAACTCCTGAGATTAAGGCTGGGGACAAGAGAATGTCTTAAGAAGTATCTTCCTGGGTAGACACCTCTGGGACTGTGAAGTTATGGGGTGATGTCCTCACCTTGAAAAGTCTTTTGTTATGCCACGGAGTTAGGAGAAATTGCACTTAATCTGTATTAATTTCAGCAACACCCTAACTCATCCCTGGGACTCTCCAATTTCATGAAGAAGAAGAGTTTGGATTTATATCCCCCCTTTCTCTCCTGTAGGAGACTCAAAGGGGCTTACAATCTCCTTGCCCTTCCCCCGTCACAACAAACACCCTGTGAGGTGGGTGGGGCTGAACCCAGTACCTCTCTGAGACACACACCAGGTTTTTAATCCCTTAGCAATGAGGCTCTAAAAAGGGATGCCTATCAAAATAATTAAAATACAAAGGGAAAGGGGGAGAACTTCTTTTTTATGGGGTCTTGGCTGGAGGAGCGACAGGGTTCTTGCAATGTTACCTCTCACTATACTCATAGTAGTTTTTCAAATGTAGGAAAAAACATGGTGGGTCCTGCCTCTGTGCAACAAACAAATTTAGGTACTTGAAGATGCTAATGAGATATGTGAGTCTCCCAGCAACCAACTACAGGCTAGCAATCTGTAGTCACTGCTGAGATCTGGATTTCAGGGTTGCCATCTTGGCTAGGGTTGCCAACAGTCTTATTATTATACCATTCATGAAAAAATGTCTTTCCACTTTAAAAGAGCCTTTTTTGTGTGCAAATGAGCTGATGAAGTTTTTCATAGCACAAAGGTAAACAATACTGTAACTTTAATGAGGTAGATTTATCTTGTGGGGTGGCATAGGGTTCTAGTCTCTTATCCAAACTATTTAATATGTATCAGAGACTACTGAATTAGATAGTCCAGAGTTTTGAGGTCAGGTGTCATCAATATGTAGATGGTAACCAGCTCTATACTTCATTATCTAAGCCTCCAGTTGCAGCCATCTCAATTCTGAATTGGGGCTTTGAGGCAGTGGTCAGGTGGCTAAGGCTGAACAAGCTGAAGCTGAATCCAGACAAGACTGAGGTAGTTCTGGTTGATGAGACTGATATTCTAGAGGGACTGAATCCCCTTGTTCTAGATGGGGTGACGGTGACTTTTTCAGAGCACGTTAAGAGCTTGTGGGTGTTCATGGACCCAACCTTGCTGTTTGAAAACTGGTTTGCATGGCGGCCAGGAGTGCCTCTGATCAGCTGCATCTGATTTGCCAACTGTCTCATTACTAGACTTACTTGATCTGGCCACACTGATCGATGCTTCTACAATTTCATGGATTGATTGCTGCGGTGTGCTCTACATGGGGCTGCCCTTGAAGAAAAACTGGAAACTATTATTGGTCCAGAATGTAGCAGCCTGATTATTGTCCAGAATTAACTGCTGGAAACATATGTTGCCCATTTAAAACAGCTACATTGCCTGCCAGTCTGTTTTCAAGTTCAGTTCCAGGTGCTGGTTTTAAAGCCCTTCACAACCTGGGATCCACTTATTTAAAGGACCGTCTCCTTCCATATGTCCCTGTGTGCCAATTATGGTCATTGTGCAGACATCTGTTGGCTATCCTACTGCTTAAGGTGGCCTGTCTGTGGTTGTCCAGAGTCTGGGCCTTTTCCATTGTGGCTCCAGCTCTGTGAAAAGGGCTCCCCGAAGAGGTGAGGAGGGGGGACCTTCCTTGGAGATCATCAAACCCAACCTTCAATGCTATGAGAATCCACGAAATTACACACACACACACCCCAGTAGTTTGTAAATCAGAGACTTTAAGATTTTTGTATTGGAATTTGATTGCATCACTGCATGCCTGATACACTTATCTCATTGCTGGGAAGATTGGCAAGTATTCCAGGAATTAGGTATACTCTTATGAGACTATTAAACATATTTGTTTGTGTCAATGGGTCGTTCTGAAACCAGTTCAGTTAAAGAATGAAACAAACTCCTTCCTGACCTTAAGGGTCCTGTCAAATGTGATTATATTTTATTTTGTATTATTACATATAAAGTATAATAATGCAATGTTTAGCAATGGTTTGATTGCTGATTTCTGGACTGAAATGTTTTGTTCAGAATCCTGCACAGTGAGTCTTTCAGGACCCTGGAGAGAGACAGAACTCTGGCGGACTCCTTTTTTCAGCACCTTGGACAGAGCGCATTGCTGTTCTAGAATCCTCTTTCCACGCCTGGAAGTGATCCATTCCCTCTTTCACTGGATCGTTTACTTTTCTGGGCTGAATATTATTTCCGTAAGTGCTTTCCATCACACACCTTTCTCTTGGCTTGTTTGACTTTCTCGCATTATTTTAGAACAACGCTTTCTGTCTGTGCCTAAATATATTTCTGTCAACTTGGGATTATACTTCATATACTTGAAGAAATGGGAATCTGGATCAGACAGTTTATGCCGTAATATAATAAATGTGTCAGTTTAACGTGCGGTAAGGCTTTTCATTGTCTTGCCTTTTGAGTAATATTAAGGGGGAATTAAAGAAACGTTGTTTCCTCCTCACACACTCGCCTCTCCTTTACCAGCCGAACAGAGCTACGGAAAATAGTGAAATGTACTTAACGCGCAGGCTGGAGATGTCGGGCATGAATGCCATTTAAAATAAACTGTCCTCGATGAGTTGCCAGTCCCCTAACTATAGTCTGACCACAGAGGAACTAAGTCCCCTTATAGTCTGACCACAGAGGAAGTACGGCCCTGGCTTCACAAAAGTCTGCGGGAAAAGGTGGGACCAAGTCGACCCCAGCCCAGAGTCTCAGAAAGCGATAAATTAACAAACTTAAGAGAAAACGGATGCATTCTTTTTAGCCGTGTGGAGCCATCCTTTGGACGGTTCAGTGGTTTTTACTTCTCTGGCAGAAAAGGGTATTCCCCCACCCACCCCCTTTGCAAACGACTGTGGGGGTTTTTTGAGGCAAGGTTGGTGTTTTTGGTCTGCCCTCCTGTCATCTTTTAGATCGACTGACTACGAGTTTTCCGCTTTTCCAACAGGACCGGAGAGATTTCCTTGTCTTAGTTTCGGGTCTGTCCTTTTGTGGTCGGGAGCTGACCAAGAGGAGGGGCTCTCCTTGCATCAATCTGCCCACTACTAGTCCAGGGGGTCGTGATGGGACCCGGAAGCTCACCACCCCCATAGGGATTTAACGGACAATCAACGGGGGTGGCTTGGCTTTTCTTGTGTCGACCCCCGTCTCCCTCCTCTGTGGATAAGCGATCCGTCCCTTAAAAGGACTCCGTCTCTCTCACCCTGCATCTTGCAACTGTCTCAACTGAATATCAGTTTTTTTTCCAACTGAATATCCCTTTTTTTTTCAACTGAATATCAGTTTTTTTTAAAGTTCCCTCATCAGGAGGTTTTTTAAAAAGTTTCCTCATCCCCTCCACATCAGCCGCGACAATAATAAACAATCCGATTTGGTGCTGGACCCAGCACGGACCTATTAAAAATATAATGCACACTGGGGACAGGGGGACCTTCAAAAGAACCGAGAAGAAAATGAGATGGCAAACGTGCTTTTTATTTTTTTTAACGATTTCTAAACCCCCAAGGGAAGACCCAAAAGACTCTGAGAGCCCCCTCCCGTTTTATTTGCAGGTTCGACCCCAAACAGCAGGATCCGACCCCAAGCACGATGGCCTTTAAGTACCGTGGCGATTGTTACACGGCATTAAATTGTACTAGATTTTCTGTTCATGTGTTAAAGTTAGATGTTACGCGTATACTATGCTCCGTTCTTTATTTTTCAGGGGCTTTCTTGGAATAAAGAGGGCTTATAACGACAGGAAAGTCCTTTGGCTGAATTTGTATTGCGTAGATGTGGGGCTGGGCTGCATGGCTGGTGGCCGATCCCCATGAAAACGACATTTAGCTCCGTCGACCAGTCCTTGAAGGATCCCGCCCGTCTTCACGGGCCAACACGTGTCTCCATCGCTGGGGGCGATTTCCCTATCACTCCAAGTGGGCGTTCAACGGGGTGTCGCAGCCAACCCTGGCTTCCCCCGGGAGAAGCCCTGCGGGGGACCCGTGTCCGCTCAGGTGCCTTTACAGTGCGGCACGCCCACGTGGAAATCTCTTACAACCGGAAGGGATGACACTGGGAGAGGTTTCGCTTTCCTGGCAGAGGTGATCTGCTCGTTTTCGGGTTTCAGTCGGGATCGGAGGAGTCCATTTCGAGGAAAAGTTGTTGCGAGGGGAGAGGTGGGAGGCCACACGACGGACAGCGGTCCAGGGAAGAGGTGGGAGCGGGTGCCGAATATGCAGCGCTGTCCCTTTAAACAGCTCTGTTTTGCTCCAGGGGAATAGCTGGCTGGCATTGTCCAGTTTGAACCGAGCACCGGAAATGGAGGGGCTATCTGCCTCGCGGGCTCGCACTGGTCACTCGGCCATTGTCCTCGGCCAGCCGTGAAATCTCCCCCCACCCCCGAAAGCTAGGGGGAGAGGAGAGGGGAGGAAAGAGGAGAGGGAACTGAACTCGCGCCTTTTTGATCCAAGAGGATCCTCTCCCAGGTCCCCAGAATAAGGCGTGAACTCCCCCCTCTTCCCGATCTCCCACCGGCCTAATTTCCAAATGGGAAGAATGACCCAGTGAGCCCCACCCCCCACCCGCACAATTCTAGCCAGGGCACTTAAATGGGTCATTTCCGCTCCAGATAAGTAATGACAAATCTGAGAATCGCGGGCGAAAGAGACAGAGCCCCCTGCCTCAATCGGAGGTGGGTAGGAAAAGAAGCGGAACCATTTCGGATAAAAGACAAGGGGAACAATCCCCTCCCTCCCCGGTACTGAGGGGCTCTTTCTCTCAAGCTCCTGGCCACTAGGCCCCACTTTGCTCACCCCCCCCCCCCATGAGCACCTGGGGGGCATTGATCGGCTCTCATGTGATCTGATTGCCTTTTAAACAGCAGCCAGGCTCCGCCTCCTTCCAGTCAATCAGCCACTTCGTGTTGCCGTGGGGTGTAATATAGACATCATACCACCGCTATGGAGGTGCTTCGGTATTATGGGCCCAATATCTAGGGATGCTCCTCCCGCCTCTGGAATGGGAATCGTTTTAGAATCGTTTGCAGAGTTCAGATCCTTCGTTCGAGAAACTGGAATTCAACTACTTGTACCAACACTTCCTTTTTCTCGAAGGCATAGTTTGTTTTTCAGGGGTGGGGGAAGTGTTCGGATGAATAATAGCGAGGATATAGACTTCTCCCCTGTCTGCATTAAGGCAAAACAAAACAGTGGCTTCATTTAAAGGGATAGCTGGAGGGAATATGGACATACAGGATATAAGCAAGAACATTAGAAGAAAATTAGCTACAAAAGCTGTCATCTCCTGCATGCTCAAAGGAAGGAAGCGTAGATCTGCAGCCTTAAAGGAGTGGTCCCAATGAATATATTGCTTGTTTACCTCTGAGTAAACATACATAGGCTGCGCTGCTATAATGAACTCAGAAAGGATTGTTCCGCTTCGTAAATATCAGGACATCCCCACTCAATTTTCAAGAATTTGGGGAAAGGTAGTACTACTACTACTACTACTACTACTTCTACTACTAATAATAATATGCTTATCCATAAGGGGTTGTCAGGGGAAAAAAATCGACAGATTTGCCCCACCCAGGATTCCTTTAAATAATGGACTATGGAGTTTTCGCTTGTAAATGGCTCTATTGCAACTAAAACTCCCCTGCAACGATTCTTTCAATATTTACAACTCGTTGAGGATTTTTTTTTAAAAAGAAATATTTCATCCAGGAGGAGAAAGTTCACCGTTTCAGCGACAGCATTTTCTCCACCCCGTGTTGATACCTCGAAGCACGTCACTATTCCCAAACATCGCATATTTTTAAAAAGCCATCCAATAAAAACACCCCATCTGTCTAACGCTGGGCTTCAATTCACCGCTCCAAAAAACATGTCGAACTACTTAAAAAAGAAAGAAAAAGTTGCTAAAAACTTATTTGTATCCAAAGCAGATCGCCCCTCCCCCTGAGTTTTCCAGACTTAGAAGCAACCGGGATGAATTTGTAACCATCTAAGGCTCATGCATGAGGGGCAGGAAAGAAACTCTGGACCGTTCAGATTTTCTTTCTTTTTAAGGGGCAGTTACTGACAAGGGAAGGGAATCAACCCACCCAGCCTCCCTCCTTGTGTTCTCAAAGCCAGCCAGTGGAGATCTTTCCCTCGTCCCAATGGCAGGCAGGGAGGGAGGGAGGGAGGGAGGGGGGGTGGAGGGATAGTTTAGGAAAGAGGCTTAGCATGCCAAAATGGAATGAAGGGGGAAGGGAGAGGGGAGTTCTCCCTTTAAACAGGTCACTCAGAGTCAAGCTGGTTGCGTCCTAGGCAAATTCTTTGCAGGGGGGCTGGTGGAAACTAATAGTGGCCGGGAAGGGGTGGGAGAGATCTTTTTTTTTTTTTTTGGACAGGTAATTCCCCCTTCCCTCCTGACTCCAATGGTGTACATTTATAAGCCAGCTTCTCACCTCCCCATGAATTGGACTGTATCATTATGGGCCATCCCTCACCCCCCCCCCCCAGTAATTGAGTATCACTTGAGAAAGGGGTGTGAATGTGTGAACGGGCCACTTGAAACTGAATATTGGCAAACAGATTTTCCGAGCTGGAAGAGCTTATTCTGGAATCAATGAGGTCTTTCTAAAAGGGGACACTGCCCCCCCCCTTATTCTGTGGCTGCCCCTCTGGAATTTAGATGAAATCCCTCCAGATTAGGCAAATATATGACACCCCCCCAACACAGAACATCCAACAAGATGGGCAAAGTCCGAAAGGGAAAGTTGGACGGCTGTGTATATGTGCGAACTGACACTAACCAGGGTCTACCCCATTGCTCGCAGGAATGGCAGGAGGTTGCATTTTTTGTCCCTTGGGAGGGAGGAGTGCTGGGGGGGGGGAGAGAGAGAGAGAGAAGGAGGCGGGGGAGAAGGCCAAAGGGGGAGGGGAAGGCCAGCAAGTGGGGGGAGAGGAGGTCCATTGTCTCTTAGAAATTTGGGAAGGTTTGGAAAGACTGGGGCCCTCCCACTGCTATTGTTGAAGTGAAGATGTAGCCAGCCTCTCTCTCTCTCTCTCTCGTCTTCCCTCCTCGTTTTGAAGCTTCCTCCTCCAGCCCTCCCTCTCCCCTCCCCTCTTTTTTGGGGGGCCGAGTGCTGCCGAGCCACCCTCTTCCAAGGCTGGCAGGCAGAGAGGAGGGCAGGCCGCCGGTTCCAGCAGGGGTGCAGGATGGGCTCGGTTTCCAACCAGCAGTTCGAAGGTTAAGTGATTTCTCTCCCCCCCCCTCCCTTCGCCAGTAATTCTTTTCGGGTCCCAGGTCCCTTCTTCGCCTTCCCCTCCCCAATTTTTTTTCCTTGGAATTCAGTTGCACGTGGGGCGAATTTGGGTTTTTAAGGACATTTTAACAGTTTTTTTTTCTTTAAAGGGGGAACTTTGGCTCGTTAAAAAATGGTTTCTTTATGGAGGGTCAGGAGAGTTCTTGCTGCCCCTACGGAGGGACACGCTTTCTTCTTCTTTTAAATGGCAAAACGGTCCTTTGGGGTTAAGGGGATAGAGCAAGCGGGAACACTTTTCGTGGTTTAACATGTACTTGAGTTGGGTGGGGGGAGGGCGTTAGAGAAACTTTTAGGGGATTCTGGAGAGAGTTAAAAAAAAACCTTTGAAGCTGCCTGCATACTTCCAAATGGCTTCGACCGCAAATGCCTTTTCTTTTGAGAATGTTTGCTTGAAACATTTTCTTGTGGTGGGAGGGAACACCAATAAATCGACTTTCCACTCCCTCAAAAGTCTTTAAACTAGTTTTAAATGGGGTTAGCGGCTCTTCGTTCCTTGCCTGCCCAGTCTGACTTCCTACCCTCGGTACACGCCGCGCTGGACGAGGAAGGACCCTGCCGCGGGATATTTGGGATTTCAGGGCTCCCCATTTCCTCGTTGGGTTGGGGGCGGGGAGGCAATGCCGGCCGGTTAAGAAACAGCAACCCGGTATCCATGCCCACCCCCACCCCGCTGCTTTGGCCTTAAGATGGAGGGGGGGGGTTCCCTTTTGCTCCATGGAGGAGCGCTTCACATCGGGCCAGGGGCTTCCCTTCGGCTTCCCCCCAGCCGAGGCTCCAGATGGTGGGTGCGGGTCGGCGGTGCGCTCGGCGCGGCTGGAAGGCCGGGCTGCCGCTGGGGCGCTGCGGGCATGGCGAGGGGTTTCCCTGCTGGGGAGTAGCCAGCCGGGCGCCCCGACCCCCCAGCCGCTGGCCCCGTGGCGCGCGAGGACGACGACCCCCCGGGGCCGGGCCGCGGCTGACGATCGGCGTGTATGCTTGCAGGGGGCTGCGCCAAAGGGAGCGAGGAAGAGCCCACGGGGGACGAGGCCGGCCAGCCGCTGCTGCACGGCGCCGGCATCTGCAAATGGTTCAACGTGCGGATGGGCTTCGGCTTCCTGTCCATGACCACCAAGGAAGGCATCGCGCTCGACTCCCCCGTGGACGTCTTCGTGCATCAGGTGAGCGGCGGCCGGCGGGCCTGGGGCCTACGGCGGGGCCTAGAGGAGGGGCGCAAAGTTGGCCAAGTGCTGCCGGGGCCTCGTGGGCTGAGCCGGGCTCGACGCCCACCCACCGCCCGGCCTCTTGGCCCACCCGCCCTGCAGGCCTCGCCCTCTCCGGCAGCCAGGCCTGGGTTCAAGAGCGGGTTGTTGGCGGCGAGGGAGGCCCGCCCGGCTTCCCCGGCGCCCCTCCTCCCTCTCTAGGGCTCTCTTGGGAGGGCGCCTTTTCCTTTTCCCTCTTTCTAAAATCCCAATAAATGACACAGAATTGAAATCTCGGGTTTTGGACGGGAGACACTCAGCCAACGACTCCGCGCAAAGCGGAGCCAGCTGCTTCTGGGGGCTTGACCTGGCATCGTTCTCTCGAAAGGCCAGGTTTTTAGGGCGTTTGGGTGGAAGCCCAGTAGTGGCTTGGCTTCTCTCACCCAAATGGAAAGAAGGCCTCCTTTTCTGTCACCCAGTTTGAATGACTGCTTAAAAAATGGCGAGGCCCTTGCTCTCTAGTTCTGGCCTGAAAAGTTCAAAACACTTAGGACTGCAGTTTAAAATGGTACTTTTCCTTGGGCTGGGATGCAAAGATGCTTCCAAGCTTTAGTAACTTCAGTATAATGATGCTGATGCTACTGATTCAAAAAAATATGGCATTGAGTGGCTTTGTGAGTGGAGTTCTGTTTTATTTGTCCAATCCACTGGTGTCAAACTCATGGCCCTCCAGACGTTATAGACTACAGTTCCCATCATCCTCTGCCAGCATGATGCTGGCAGAGGATGATGGGATCTGTAGTCCATAACGTCTGGAGGGCCGCGAGTTTGACACCTAATCCATGAAGGGTAGGATACAGAGTGACCCTTTTTGTCTCTACTGCTGTATTTCCTCTCCCTGAATATGGGCCAGAAAGTCCATGACAGAAAGTCCATGACACTCCTAAACTGCTTTGGCACCAGTTTATCCCAGTGAAGTGTTTGAGAGCTACTGTGCCATGAAAACAGACTTTTTAAAAAAGGTGTTATTTTGATTTGACAGTGCCAACTTCTGCTAATGGTGAGATAGCAATTATTGCTTTGGGTACAAACAATAGTCAGAAATAATTTCAGCTTTGGGAATGAGTTAGGGCTGTAGTGAAGTTTCAGTCGACAGCGTAAGCAAATGGCTGATTAGGTTTCCAAATGGAGTGGAAAATGTAAATAGGTTGGCTGTGGGTTTGGGGCTAACAAAAGAAAGTCACTCTTTTGTATGCTGTCTAACCTCTGGAGTTCCCTACTGCAAGATATGAATTAAGGACAGAAATGCTAGGGATATGGTCAATCACACTTGCCAAATGGAACCTCCATGTTCAGAGGCAGTGTACCACTAAACACCAGTTCTTAGGGCAAAAAAACCAGGGGAAAGCAAATGCTTATGACTTTTGAGTCTTTGGAAGAGGCTGTTCTTTTTGGAATCCTAATCAGATGGATGTTTGTCTGATCTTGCCAGGGCTTTTTATATGATTGTCTGTTTTTCAGTTTTATAGGCAAGAACATAGAACTTCACATTATTGACATGTTTCATGGCCTCTCTTGAAACAACTATTCTGAGAAAGCAGGGAGGGTAGAGAGCCTTCAGGCACCACAGAGTTTTCAGACACGTCAGCATAGTTTGTTATGTGTCTAACAAAAGACGTTACATAACTTGGGGACTTCTTTTATGGGACCCCGGAGGGTTCACTTTTGTTGGGGGAAAGTTGTTTGCATTGATGTAAATCTTGCTTTGTAGAGAGAAAATATAGTGGGAGGAAATGGGTGTGATCTGAAGATCTATCTATGCTTTTTCAAAAATGATCTTCTTGTACTGTAATGGTTGAGGCGTGGGCTTGACTTTTTGAAGCATAAATTCAAACTCCAAGGATCGAAACATGCACATGTTTGAATTTAGGCAAAAGACTGGATACTGAACATTAAGAACATAAGAACATAAGAACAAGCCAGCTGGATCAGACCAAAGTCCATCTAGTCCAGCTCTCTGCTACTCGCAGTGGCCCACCAGGTGCCTTTGGGAGCTCACATGTAGGATGTGAACGCAATGGCCTTCTGCGGCTGTTGCTCCCGATCACCTGGTCTGTTAAGGCATTTGCAATCTCAGATCAAAGAGGATCAAGATTGGTAGCCATAGATCGACTTCTCCTCCATAAATCTGTCCAAGCCCCTTTTAAAGCTATCCAGGTTAGTGGCCATCACCACCTCCTGTGGCAGCATATTCCAAACACCAATCACACGTTGCGTGAAGAAGTGTTTCCTTTTATTAGTCCTAATTCTTCCCCCCAGCATTTTCAATGAATGTCCCCTGGTTCTAGTATTGTGAGAAAGAGAGAAAAATGTCTCTCTGTCAACATTTTCTACCCCATGCATAATTTTGTAGACTTCAATCATATCCCCTCTCAGCCGCCTCCTCTCCAAACTAAAGAGTCCCAAACGCTGCAGCCCCTCCTCATGAAGAAGGTGCTTCAGTCACATAATCATCCTTGTTGCCCTTCTCTGCACTTTTTCTATCTCCTCAATATCCTTTTTTTGAGATGGGGCGACCAGAACTGGACACAGTACTCCAAGTGCGGTCGCACCACTGCTTTATATAAGGGCATGACAATCTTTGCAGTTTTATTATCAATTCCTTTTCTAATGATCCCCAGCATAGAGTTTGCCTTTTTCACAGCTGCCATGCATTGAGTTGACATTCCCATGGAACTATCAACTAAGACGCCTAAATCCCTTTCCTGGTCTGTGACTGATAGCACTGACCCCTGTAGCGTGTATGTGAAGTTTGGATTTTTTGCCCCTATGTGCATCACTTTACATTTTGCTACATTGAACTGCATTTGCCATTTCTGAGCCCACTCATCTAATTTATCAAGGTCCGCTTGGAGCTCTTCGGAATCCTTTGTGGTTCTCACCACCCTACATAATTTGGTATCATCTGCAAACTTGGCCACCACGCTACCCACCCCTACTTCCAGGTCATTTATGAATAGGTTAAAGAGCACTGGTCCCAAAACGGATCCTTGGGGGACACCACTCCCGACATCTCTCCATTGTGAGAACTTCCCATTTACACCCACTCTTTGTTTCCTATTTCTCAACCAGTTTTTAATCCATAGGAGGACTTCCCCTCTTATTCCTTCATTGCTGAGTTTTCTCAACAGTCTCTGGTGAGGAACTTTGTCAAAAGCCTTTTGGAAATCCAAGTAGACAATGTCCACCGGTTCACCCCCTGTCCACATGCCTGTTTACACCCTCAAAGAACTCTAGTAAGTTTGTAAGACAGGATTTGCCTCTGCAAAAGCCATGCTGACTCTTTCTCAGCAGGTCTTGCTTTTCTACATGTCTTATAATTTTATCTTTAATGATAGATTCTACTAATTTACCAGGAACAGATGTCAAACTGACTGGCCTGTAATTTCCCGGGTCCCCCCCTAGATCCTTTCTTAAAGATTGGTGTGACATTGGCCATCTTCCAGTCTTCAGGGATGGAGCCTGATTTCAGGGATAAGTTGCATATTAAAGTGAGAAGATCAGCAATTTCATGCTTGAGCTCTTTAAGAACTCTTGGGTGAATGCAATCTGGGCCAGGGGATTTGGTAACATTTAGTTTATCAATGGCTGCCAGAACTTCTTCCTTGTCTACCACTATCTTCACTAGTTCCTCGGATTCACCTCCTAAGAAGCTTGGTTCAGGTGCAGGAATGTTCCTCACCTCCTCTTGGGTGAAGACAGATGCAAAGAATTCATTCAGCTTCTCTGCAATCCTCCTGCCATCTTTTAGCACACCCTTTGTTCCTTTGTCATCTAACGGGCCTACCGCTTCCCTTGCTGGCTTCCTGCTTTTGATGTACTTGAAGAACTGTTTGTTGCTGGTCTTGATGTTCATAGCCATGCGTTCCTCATAATCCTTTTTTGCCTCCCTTACAGCTAACTTGCTTCTCTTTTGCCACCATTTGTGTTCCCTCTCATATTCTTCATCAGCCAAACTGGACTTCCATTTTCTAAAAGACATTTTCTTTTTTCTGATAATTATTCTAGTATAACATTGGTCTTGAGTAATACTGTAATGAGTAACTCTTGCTTCTGTGTAAGCCTACTTTAGGGCAGAACACTTTTGCAGCTTTACCAATAGTTGGGATAAGGTACCAAGCTCATTTTTGCTAGTGAGGTAAAAATATGACTCCCCTTTCCTGAATGTGTTACTATCATAGAACTGAATGTTGTTAAGATATAATGAGCTGATACATGGGTTTTGATTAGTAATGTGAGCTGAATACTATTTGTTCAGCTATCATGGACAAATTTAGTTTGTAAGTGCTTTAAACAATAGTGGGGAACAATTGAGGTGGGTTTGTGCAGATCTGGATATTTTATTCTCTAGCAGGACGAAAAAGGCTTGATTTCTTCTAGTGTAAACTTTAAACTGCAATACATTGTAAGTAAGGAACCAGACTGTGTCAAGTTGATTTGTGATAAATGAGATCCTGAAAGAGTCTGGAACCTGCTTGCTGTATAGCTGTTGCAGTGGACTTACTCTCGAGTAAGGAACATGAAGCATGGAGTTTTTATGTGCTCCAGAGGAGTAGCTGTATTTGTCTATTGCTGCAAAAATGAGGAAGAGTTATGTGGCACCTTAAAGACTTACACATTATTATTCTAGTAGAACTTTCATGGATCGGAGTAGTTTGATGAGATGGACTTTAGTCTGCAAAAGCTTCTATTGAAATAAACTCAGGTTAGCTTTAAAATGCCACAGTATTCTTGTTTGTTTCAGCATTACATATGGAAACATAAAGAAAGTGGAGATCCTTTTTTGACGCCAACTGGTCTGTACTTCCCCAGGGTTTTGTTTCCCCTCCCCACAGGCAGATGGTAATTCTAAAAGAATGAATGGATCTGACCCCTGATTTTGGCATTTTTCTACCCCCCATCCCCAGAGCATGGCTTCTCCAGGTTGGGACTCGGATACATTGATGGAAAAGCCCAGAGGGAATTAGCTGGGAATGCTGATTTTGCTGTTCCTCCTGGGAAGGATGCAAATTGTGGCAGGAGTATAGGACAGAAAGGACAGTTGCTTGAGTGACTCTCTCTGTCATATTTGTATGTGACTGAACACTGGGGCAGCTCCAGTTTTCTGTAGGGGGGTTTCAACATCTGGAATGCCAAAGTTTTGCCTTAAAGAAATGTTTGGATTTTCTGCCCATTGAGCTTGGATGCTTTTGTGGAATTTGATGCAACCCCCCCCACCCCCAGCAATGGAGACCATGGGCTGAATCCTTCTATTCTCCCCAGCATTTATTGCCCCCAGACAGTCTAGTTTTCTGATTGCCGGCCACTAATAGCTCCACACAAAAATAATTAGCCTGGGTGTTTCTAGTCATTGTCCTGCCCTCTTCCACATCCAGCCCTTCTATGGGGAAAGCTCAAATGGGCTGGGGAGATGCGTTTTAACTCCATGCAGTATCTTTGTGACTGCACAGTTGACTGCCACAAGTATGTTCACACATTTCAAGCAGCATAAAGCAGTGTGGGAACCTTGGGGTGCGCTTTTGATGATTTTTAAAAAGGAGAATGGTATCTTTCTAATATTTAAAAATGAAAAATGGTTAAATCAAATTGCTGGGGGTAGGTCTATCCACAGCAATTCACCGAAGTACCAAAATGGAGCCTTCATGTACAGTGACTGTAGGCCTTTGTGCCATGCTTATAAGCTTCCATGGGTGTCTGGCAGGTAGCAGGCAAAAACAGAATGAGACTTTTGTAGGCCTGGTGGGTGTGGATTGTATCCAGACTCAGTTTTCCACTAATGGAAGGGGCTTCTAACAGCAGGACTGAACTTTCCTGCCTTCTACTGCAGCCCATTCATCTCCCTGAAGCGCTGCTTCTGGGGGCCCTCCAGAATGTCATGGGGGGCAGCAAGAAGGAGAAATTGGCAGAAATTGATCCTCCTGTTTGTAGAAAATTTCATCTGGATTCAAACCTGCTGTGGAATTTGAGGGTGGAATCCCAAGGAAGTAAAAAGGTGTGTGCAAGTTCAGACTGCCAGTGTAAGATCATTTTTCTAACAAAAAAAATCCCCTTGGTAACACTACGTTCCTACAAGTAACACAGCCGTTGTAGCTTGGCTCCTGGTATGCCACTGTAGTTTCTTTCCTTTTAACTTGTAGAGTGTCCCTCTTTTTAATTTTGTTGAAAGGATTCCAAAGTGGTAGCTGCAGCCGCCTGTGCAGTTGGAAGTGATACAGTTCACTCCTGTGCTCTGAGCTGATCTTAAACTGAATGTTGGCATCTGGTAAACTGCTCATGTGTTAGATTTCTTAGGAAAATGCAACATATCTGTTCCTTCTCTGTTCTTATAGCAAGGGCCATTGTCGGGTTTCTTGCTTAATATCCAGTCTGTCTTCCTTAAACTGTTCTCATTTTCCCCTATACCATTTTTGACAAACTAAGAAGGCATTTGTCTTTTGGGGCAGAGATTTGATGCCATTGCCCTACCGCAGTGGTGGCGAACCTTTGGCTCTCCAGATGTTATGGACTACAATTCCCATCAGCCCTTGCCAGCTTGGCCAATTGGTCATGCTGGAAGGGGCTGGTGGGAATTGTAGTCATAACATCTGGAGTGCCAAAGGTTCACCACCACGGCCCTACCATGTGTTACCAGTGGATTGAAATATACCTCTGTAGTTCCCACACGTGAAATGGGGGGCTATGTGCTGTATAGCACTTTATAATTCAGGCACACTAGAAAACCATCCCCCCTCCCCTAGCCCACCGGAGGCCAGGGTGATGGAAGCACATTTCAGCCCGGCTGGCCAAATGCCTGGTGGAACAGGTCTGTTTTCCAGGCCCTGCGGAAACTCGACAAGTCCCGCAGGGCCCTGGTCTCCCTAGCCTAGGGAGCCTGTTCCACCAGAGGGGTATGCATCATGATTAAAGTATTTCAGTGTGTACGTCCAACTGCAGTTGATGGGTTGTTATCCAGGGCTGCCAGATCTGGGTTGGGAAATAACTGGAGATTTTGGGGGTGGAGTCTGTGGAGGGTGGGGTTTGGAAAGGGGAGGGGAGGGATATCCACAGGGCATAATGGCATGGAGTGCACCCTCCAAAGCAGCCATTTTCCCTAAGGGAACTGATCTTGGTTGTCTGGAGATCAGCTGTAATCGTGGGAGCTTTCCAGGTGCCACATGGAAGTTAACAACCCCCATTGTATCCAGACTTAAGTTTTTAATTATCAGAATGGACATTTGCTGCTTCCTGCTGCGCTTCACTGATTTTCATGAAATGCTGGTCCCTGGGGGAGACCCTGCAGAGTAACATGAGAGGTGTCTGAAGTGGTCAACCCTTTAAAGATACTTGACTTATTAGAAACAATTTGCCATTTGCAAGTGTTAACAGTCATCCCGTTTTGGGTGTTGAGGGCTGCGCATTCCTCTTTTGCTAGCTGTTCATGTACGGTTGGTTCTCGCTGGAAGTTCATTTTAAGGATAAATCTGCTGTTTTTAAAGTTGTCAGGCGATACTTTGCTGTCATTGAAAAGAGACTGTGATACTGCTTGGCCACGTGTCGTTTCATCCAGGAGACTAGAGCAGTGTTTCCCAACATTTTTGATGTCACGGTACTCTTGACCTCACTCTTCATATCTTATGGTACCCCTGCCATCCCCTCCACCTTCCCCTCCCAGTGCCCCTGCCTGCCACCACCACCCCACCTTCTCCTCCCAGGGTGAAGAGAAGCATTGTGGGGCAGGAAGTAGCTGCTGACCTTGTGGCAGGTCCTGCCCCCTGGGCCAGCTCCATGTCCTTGCTGGCACCGGTGGAAGACACCGCAAAAGTGAGGGGGGCTGGTAGCATTGCCGTGGTATCTTTGGGACATGCTCACAGCACCCCAAGGTACCACGGAACCCTGGTTGGGAATCACTGGACTAGAGTAAGAATCGAAGAAGTGTTGGACTGTGCTCTTCTCATGTCTAAGCACCTGAGTGGTCTATTTTGAAGACACTGAGTTTGTGGACACCTCCAGTTTCATCAAATCTCTGCAAAAATTCCCCGCCATTTGCGGACCTGTCAAGCTACTCAGGTCCAACTGAGATATGAATTTTGTGGGTGCCTGCAGGGAGCTGGGGATGCAAGGTGAACAGAATCTTGACCCTGAACTCTGCAACTAAGCAAGCACTCAGGACTGTACGCTGATATTCAGTCCTTCCCATGCATTTCACATGGGTGGTGCCTGGGAACGTATGATAGGCACAGCATGCAAGATCTTAGATTCTATGCTAGTGAGTACTCCATCGCTTACCCATGGGACTCTGATCACCCTTATGGCAGAAGTTGCTACCTTCATCAGTGCAATCCTGGTTTCTTCTTAAGCTGAGAACTCAACCACCCTCTGTTTTGTGCTCAGACAATTGTCTGATGAGATGGTTAAGTCTGATAAAAGCTCCTTTTTAATGCTTCACTGCCAAAGGAGGTGGAAGAAAGCAGAAGGGTACAGTGATTGGTGTGAGATGTGCTTTGCCAGAGGTGCAAGAACGGACTGAGGATTGGTGTCCTGTGGCTTGCATGGCTGCAGAACAGCATGAAGAAAAGGCAACCTGAACAGCATCCAGTTGCCAATAGCCATCCTGGCAGAGGAGAATAGGGTGCGCGTGTTGCATCGGGCGCTGGGGGAGGCAAAAGTTCAGGTTTGTGTTTTTGTATTTTTAGTGTTTTTTCAGTTTTTGGCCTGCAGGGGGCACAGTTTTTAAGCAGCACCAAAATTTCAGGGTATCTTTAGGATACTCTTATGATGATACTACCCAGATTTGGTGAGGTTTGGTTCAGGGGGTCCAAAGTTATGGACTCCCAAAGGGGGTGCCCCCATCCCCCATTGTTTCCAATGGGAGCTAATAGGAGATGGGGGCTGCACCTTTGAGGGTCCATAACTTTGGACCCCCTGAGCCAAACTTTACCAAACCTTTGTGGTATCATCTGGAGAGTCTCCTAAAGATATCCTGAAATTTTGGTGCTGCTAGCCTAAAATCCATGCCCCCTGCAGGCAAAAAACTGAAAAAACACTAAAAATACAGAAAACCCTCAAATGAACATGGGGTGGGGGCCCGCACACAAAACTCAGATTTTCCCTAGCTACACCTCTGCATCCTGGGCATCAATTCCAGGAGTGCAGATTTTCCAGATTCCCTTCTGGCTTTTGCTGTGATTGTGTCTGAACGTTTTTGCTTGAGCCCTGTGCCTGTGACAGCACCATTCAGAGGCCTGGTCAGCTAGTGTGACATAGTGGTTAGAATACTGGACTAGAATCTGGGAGATGCAGGTTCAGATCTCTGCTCTGCCTTGAAACTTGCCGGGTGTGCCTTGGGCCTGTTAAACTCTTAGCCTAACCTGCCTCACAGAGTTGTTGGAAGGATCAAATAGACAAGCAGAAAGCAATGTTGTAAACGGCCTTTGTGTCCCCTTTGGGGACAACAGTGAGATAATTTATAACTAAATACACGAATGTGAGAGGGAGGGGGGAGCAGTTTCTTATCTGTCTGTTCCTCTGCCTAGGCATAATCAGCCTAACATGCACAGAAGGTATCTCTGTATGAACTGTGGCTCTCTCTGCATGGTCAAGAAAGCTGCATTTCAAGGGCTCCTGACTATGGGGGTTGAAGAGAGTGAGTTTGTGCTGATTTTCTGTTGAATGCACCTGGGGATAAGCCTAGCTGGCACTATGCCTTACGCCGTTTGCTGTTCTCATTGCTGATCAGAGTTACAGAATTGTGTATTCCTGGTTCTGTTGCTTAGTTTATTGGATATCTTATGCTGTATGATTACCAAGTAAAGAAAGAAGGGAGAAATGTAATCTGATTGGAGAATCCATGAGAAAGGGGGGGGGGGGCATAAATAAGCCAAATAAACAGCTATCTCCCCCCAACCCCGTCAGCACTTTCACACTTTCAGTGCACTTCTGGTGCATTGAAGGAGCAGCAGTGGCATAGGAGGTTAAGAGCTCGTGTATCTAATCTGGAGGAACCGGGTTTGATTCCCAGCTCTGCCGCCTGAGCTGTGGAGGCTTATCTGGGGAATTCAGATTAGCCTGTACACTCCCACACATGCCAGCTGGGTAACCTTGGGCTAGTCACAGCTTCTCGGAGCTCTCTCAGCCCCACCTACCTCACAGGGTGTTTGCTGTGAGGGGGGAAGGGCAAGGAGATTGTCAGCCCCTTTGAGTCTCCTGCAGGAGAGAAAGGGGGGATATAAATCCAAACTCTTCTTCTTCCTCTTCCTCTTCCTCCTCCTCCTCCTCCTCCTCCTCATAACTGGATTTTACTGTGTGGAATAGCAAAAACCATGTGCAAATTATTGCTAAATTGAATAAGTGCTTTATTCAGTATGTTTGAAAGTTCCATATTGGAATGTGCGTGAATGGTTATGTTTGTAAAATTTGACAAGTCTGTGGTATAGTGGATGGGGACCCTCCTTTGATTCTTGAGCTGTAACTACTATTGTTTTGGCCCACGTGAGCCTCCATGGTGGTAAGAAAGTCATGACGACTTGGTAGCCATTCCAGCTGTCTTAACCAATTATTGTGTTACTGATAGAGGCATTCGGGGTTGTTCTTGCATGCAGTGGCTCGAAAGATAGTCCTCCTCTCCCTAAGTCACAGAATGATGTGGTGAGAGTTGATTGCAGCTGCATAGTAGTTTTTAAAATCTACATACAGCTGAGCTAGGTTTTTTTTACTGTTGGGGAAGGTTTTTTTAGGGGGGATTTGAGTATGTGATTCTCCATCTGAAAGAGTATGGGCTTTTTTCTGTCACTTTCCATCTTACTATGCTGTTTGATTGGGTCCACAGCTTGGGAGGAGAGCAATGTATTTATGTAGTTATTTTATGAGATTTTTATACCACTCCTTCCCTGCCAGGCTCGGGGCAGTTTCCAATGAACAAATACACATAATTCTTCAGTCCAATAAATACAATATAATAAAATTCAAGGCCTTATCTTACCATACCTCTACATCTGCAATCGTTGATGGTGATAAAAATCCAGTTCCCAATAAATTAACCAACAGATCAGGAAGAAAAAAAGAGAAGGGGGTGGGGAAGGGGAAGGGGATGTACTTGTACATGCAGCCTCTGAGGCAGTTGTCTTTGCTTTGTTCTGGCCAGTTGCATGGGGTTCTGATGTAGAAGCTTACTGTGGGAGCTGGGAATTTTGCACTTCTAGTATATATTTTTTTTAAAAAAAAACAATCTCACCGAGGTGCTTAGGGTGGAGTGTACGACCTTTTCTTCTCATTACTGTTTTATCTTCCCAAGCACCCCGTGAGGTCAATTGGGCAGACCGAGCTAGAGAGCATTCATGACCCAAGGGCACCCATGGAGTTTCATGAATGAGTGGGGATTTGAACCCAGGTCTCTGAGATCCTAGTCCAGTCTTACCTACGCTGGCTCACGTGTGGGGAGTTGGCCATAAATTTGCCACGTAGACTGAAGTGGGCTATTTTCAGCCTTCATGGCCACCCTCCCTTCTGATCTATGCTGCTAATAAAACTGGCTTATCTGGCAGCATTATTTATTGTAAAAGTGAACGAAGTGCATGGAAACCAGTGTGTAAATACGATTTTACTGCTTGCTGCATTGCTGCTTCAGGGTGAACCTGAAATTTCTGCAGTAGTGTGAGTTCTTCTTGATTTGTAGCAAAACACCGGCAGGACAGAAGGGGGTAGGACAAATGGCCACTTCTGACTGCAAAAGTGTGCGTGGGGAGTGCGTTCTTTGTCTATTCACATGCCCTTAGTGTAAGACAGTGTTTATTTATTTATTTATTTCGATTTCCCTAGCGGGGAATCTTTCAGATCTGGCTGCAGCTAGGGCCTATTGATAACACTTTCTTGGCTATTTACATAAGAGAATGATGAACTGCAGGAAGTAACTGTGGGAGAAAGGAGGGAATTGGCCTCTTAGATCTATTAAATTACTTTATTACAGGAACTCGGTTTGAATGGCCCTTCCTGGCATGGGGTTTGGCTCCATCTCTCCCTACCCACCATCTTCCCCCCTATCTGATCACAAAGCTGTTACAAGCCTAGCAGGAATGGGGCTGTGGGGGAGGGGGTCAACAGGATTGTCTGATTAGGCAATATCTGGGTTGCATAGCCTTGGTTCTTGAAATGGAGGATAATTTAGGGAACAACAAATATTGAGGAAATGATAACGTTTTGGGGGAAACTTGAGGTGGGATTTGGTGAGCTGAATCTAGGAGAAGCCAGACTGCCTTTGTTAGTAGGCCAAATCAATTTCTGCTTCAATTGATTTCCACCCTAAAGAATAGAGGTTTTCCATGCTCTGGTTTCATCATGGCCTGCTGAAAACCAGCCCACGTTTTATAGCTTCTCTGAAAGCACTTTACCGATTTTCTAGTGGCAGGGAGTTCCAGATCTGGGAGGCCAAGTACCTGTTTTGGTGTTTGAGATGGTACAGTTAGAAATTCACTGTTTTGTTGTGATAGGGACGCTTTTTAGCTTTGAATTGCCTGGGAAGCAGTTTTGAAAAGAAGATTTGGTTTTCTATAAATCTTGCAACTAGACCTGTCATAGTTGACTTTGTTGCTTGCTTTGGGAAATTAACCTGTTCTTGGTGTCCCTAAGAATTCTCAGTTTTCTTCTCCTGTGTCTAGAATGATCCTGTCTAACCTAAACTCTTGTAAACCTTTACTCACAGAGCTGGACCAGTCATTGCACTGGAGTCTGGTGGCATCTTGAAGACGAATAAATATGTCATGGGACACAGTTTTATGCTCCCAAGTCAGCACCAACAAACAGATGCATGAAGGATTGATTTGAGAGAGTGTCATGTGTGCTGATGGAGAGGAAAGAGGTTGAAACAAGCTTATATTGTGCCTTGGGGCGGAGGAAGTTCTTCCAACCTAAGGAAGAGCAGCTTCTGCTGGGGGAAGGTTTCATACTTTTCTGAACAGAGCTCTAAGATGCCTGAGTTCTAAGGCTGCTGGTAGACATCAGAATAAAATGTGGTTTCATCAAACCATATTTAATTTTGATACCTAAGTGCAGAAGACCATGAAACCTGGTTTGTTGTTTGGTGTCAACCTGAGACTTGAAACTAGGTTTGCAACTAACTCATTGATCAGTTTGGTTGAATTATCATTTATATTATTTATTTTGTCCATCTTTCTCACTGAGACACAAGGTGGATTACAGAATGTAAGTCTGTTGCAGTCAATAGGATGGGACATCCAATAAGCTGTTTAATAGGATTAAGATGTGAAAATGAATACCAGGTAAAAATGAAACATTAGAATGGCCTATTAAACAATCCAGAACTTAGATAATAGAATAATACATAAGCCCTACAGGATCATACATGCGGTCCATCTAAAGCATCATGTAAAGCATCGTGCTTTACAAAGGGGCCAACCAGTAGCTCTGGAAGCTGAGACATTCCCCTGATGTTATCTCCTGGCACTGATATTCAGAGGAAGACTGTTTATCCCTTATAGCTGCCTGGCCTCAGAGATAGCAATAGAGAAGAACCTCCTTCCGGCTAGGAGGCATAAATCAGAGTTTCCATACAAACCAGGATTTCTTTCTCACGTTTATTAGACCGAACCAGAGTCTGTGATTTGTTCTTTGTAGCTCAGTGAAAAATGTTGACTCAATGTACAGCAGCTGCAAAAAATACAAACTATGCTAGCAGTGGTGATTTTTAGGAAGTGTAATTGAGAATAAAGCTGCCAAGGTTATAATGCCCAGTGTAGCTCTATTTTGAAATACTTTGATGTATTTCAAAATATTTTGAAATACTTTTCAAACCTCATTTGAAATACTTTGTACAGGTCAGGTCAATGGATTTCAAGAAGGACAATGTAGAGCTGGAAAAAGCACAGAAAAGGCAGCCAAGATGATTGTGGGGGTTGGAGCATTTTTCCTATGAGGAAAAGCTGAAGAGTATGGGATATTTTAGTTTAGAAAAGAGATGAGTAAGGGGGCACATGGCTGAAGTTATAAAATTGTGCATGGAGCAGAGAGAGTGCATGGTGGGATATTTTTTCTTCCTTTTCCAAAATTCTAGAACTTGAGGTAAAATCAACGGAGCTGCTAGACAATAGATTCAAGAAAAACAGAGGAAGTACTTTTTTATTGGAATAAAAATGTGGAATTCGCTGTCGGAGGATTTAGTGATGGATATAAGCATTAAAAGACTTTAAAAGGGGATTAGTTAAATTGTTGGGTGATAGGTCCATCCTTGGCTGTTAGCAGAGGTAACTAAAGGGAACCTCCATATTGAGAGGTGGTGGCAGCATGGGGTGGGGTATCATGGGGCTGCAGAAGCAACCTCACAGCCAATCATATCTCTAGTGGCCAGTCAGAAATCATGCTGGGCAAAAGCCCTGCCCACTTTCTATTGGATGCCAGGGAAGAGATCCACAGGCACCATGCTGGGGAGCCGTTGGTTAACCTTTGAATGAGAGCCAATCTCCATGGTACAGTTGGATTTGAACGTGGATTTCCCAGATTCTAGTCTGAGAATCCAACCACTTCACCACAATGGCTGTCTAGCCTGGACTAAATTAAGGCCTCTAATAAAGATATCCAGGATAACATCCTTTCTTCCACCCTCCCAGTTTCATGTGCACAGGGAGGGTGTGTGTGTGGTAAGGTATTCAGCAACGATATGCATTCCAGTGCACCCCTGTTATCTTGGATGCGGGGGACATCTTGCTGGGTGGTTTCCCAACCCATCCTCAGGGAGGCAGGAAGTCAGATTTTGTCACTTCCTGTGGAGGCTTGGGCGACCATCTTGTTCCCCAGTATTTTTCCTGCCTCAGCAGGGAGAGCAATGCTTTTTGTGGGCTCCAGGCTTTGGGTTCTTTTCATGCTTGTATTGCTTGTTGTGCTTCTGTCTTGGCATATTCATCTCCCGTTTGTTCCCTGCTTTCCTTTTGTAGTCTGTGCTTGTGTTGTACTTTTACTTTTGGCGCCTTTCCCCCCCACCAAAAGAGCCGCCCAAGATGGCGGCTCGTTCTTTTTCCCTTCTAAAGAGACCTTTTCTAGGTCTTCGGCAGAGGGTACCCATTTGACTAACACTAAGAATCAAGGGGGCTAATATTTCCATGCCAGGCATATGTCCTTATTCACAATACAATTTGGCTGCCTCGCTAGATTGCTGTGGTATGCCCCAGCCCCTTCGTGGAGGCCTTTCTCCAATTCTCATACAAGTGTGTCACATCAGTATTATGTAGCACTTACCAGCAGGTTATAGGAGATATAGATGTTGCTCCTCTGAGAACAGTGATCTTCAAGGCAGTGACAGTTCTCTCCTTGAAACTAAGAACCTTTTGTTCTGGGAGCCTGATAACTTTCAGTCTGACTGCCCAACTTGGTGTATCAATGTCAGATGTTTTGGATGTGAATGGAGACTGATCACGCAATCAGCAGTGACAGTAACTTGGCTGTTGAATCCAGTCTAGGTGGGAGTTGTTCTGATGTGTGACTGCTTGTCATCTACACGCCCTGTGTTTAGCAGCATGGATGTGTCACTTCTCAAACTTTGTAAAGCACACAGAGTCCCTCCTTCCCCCTTTAACAAAAATGTTCAAGATGGTTGTGAAATTTTTAAAATCAATAATAATAATAATAATAATAATAATAATAATAATTTAAAGCATTAACATAGTAGAATATGTTTATCACAATTTAAATCCAGGTCAAGAACTTAATTTATAAAAGCCCTTTCAAAGTGTTTTTTAAGTGAAGATCTTTAGCTGATGTCAGAAGGTCCAACTTTCTCACTGAGACGATTCAAGGCAGTGAGGCAACAGTTCATTACAGTATAATCCTGTTACCTAATTCAGTTCTGCGTGGCTTTTAGAAAGCCAGGAGGGAGGAGCCTTCCTGAGGGAGGCCAGTCCACAGGTTGGAGACCACAAAGAGACCTCTGCACTTGTACAGGCAGTAACATCATATCTGTGGGACCACTTTACTACTATACTCTACACCAGTGGTTCTCAACCTGTGGGTTGGGACCCCTTTGGGGGTCGAACGACCCTTTCACAGGGGTCGCCTAAGACTCTCTGCATCAGTGTTCTCCATCTGTAAAATGGATAAATGTTAGGGTGGGGGGTCACCACAACATGAGGAACTGTATTAAAGGGTCACGGCATTAGGAAGGTTGAGAACCACTGCTCTACACAATAGCTCTGTTTATCTAAGCAGAGTCTTCTGTAGGTACCATCCCTCAAGGTTTTCTTTCTGAGTGGGTATATTTGTGTCTTAAAAGGCTCTTAAACAGGATGTCCAAAATTTGTGTGTGTATAAATAAAATGTTGATTTGTATCCATGAAACTGAGATATTTTTTGAAAGCTGATTCAGTTGTCTTAGTATTTCTGTCCTGTTTATACTGCTTGAGAATGCATTGCTTTGGCCCAAGTCAGACAGCATGTGAAACTGTGGTGTGATTTAACGATGGTTACTGGGATTGTCTGAATACAGTCCATGCCACTGTTATCTATGGGCGGGTGTTTGGGTTTTTTTGCTCAAGTCATAGGTGCGATATAGCAACCCTTGTGGGGTTTTCAAGGCAAGATACCTTTGGAGCTGATTTGCTATTGCCTGTCTCTCATCACAACCCTGGTATTCCTTGGAGATCTTACATCCAAATACTAGTCGGGGTCAGGGCTGGGAATATATGGCTGGCCCACCTTGCTTTCACAAACTAACCAGTAGTTAAAATAAACAAGGGTGTTGTGTGATGAACTAAAACTGTGGCTGCCATTTTAAAGAGCTGATCTATATGTGATGTAGAGTGAGGTGGTGGAATTTTGGATTACACCATTTCATAGAAGAAGAGGAAGTGTAGTAGCATGGATTTATACTCCACTTTTCTCTCCTGTAAAGGACACTCAAGGCAGCTTACTACTTTCCCTCCCCTTTCTCCACAGCAGACACCTTGTGAGGTAGGTGGGACCGAGTTCCAAAGAACTTTGACTAGTCCACGATCACCCAGCAGGCTTCAGGTGTAAGAGTGAGGAAACATATTCAGTTCAGCAGATAAGCGGCTGCTGCTCAGGTGGAAGAGTAGAGAATCGAACACGGTTCTCCAGATTAGAGTCCACCCCTATTAACCACTACTTCACAATGGCTCTCAAGGAGTCATGCATAGAAAGAAGTCATACATATAAATTTTGAAGTGCTGCTCCATATAGAACATTCCTTGCATATTGGAGAATTAATTTGTCATGGAGGAGCTACCCTAAACTTTTCTCCCAACATCTCCAGTTAAAAAAGTATTGATTACCATGACTGAGACAGCCCCTGGAGCTTCTAATGTTGGGCTACATGGGTTTATAAAGCCGATTTGTTTGTTCAGTCATTATATATAACTGAACATTATATATACTAGAACCAGGGGGCATTCATTGAAAATGCTGGGGGGAAGAATTAGGACTAACAAAAGGAAACACTTCTTCACACAACGTGTGATTGGTGTTTGGAATATGCTGCCACAGGATGTGGTGATGGCCACTAACCTGGATAGCTTTAAAAGGGGCTTGGACAGATTTATGGAGAAGAAGTTGATCTATGGCTACCAATCCTGATCCTCCTTGATCTGAGATTGCAAATGCCTTAGCAGACCAGGTGCTCAGGAGCAGCAGCAGCAGAAGGCCATTGCTTTCACATCCTGCATGTGAGCTCCCAAAGGCACCTGGTGGGCCACTGTGAGTAGCAGAGTGCTGGACTAGATGGACTCTGGTCTGATCCAGCAGGCTAGTTCTTATGTTCTTATGTCTTTCACTCCCTTTGCACAACTGAGAAGGAACAAGGAGACATAAGTGTCATCAGGGTGATAGAACCAGGGCACTGGGCAGCTACAGCTACCAGCCTCAAGTTTGGGCCTGGAGTTGCCCTAGAATTGTAAATTATCTCCAGAGTACAAATGTCAGTTGCTCTGCAGGAAACTGTTTTGCCTCCGCTGAGCTCTCTTCCCTCCCCAAACTCTTCCCTCCCCATATGCTGCCTCCAGGAATTTCCCACAGGTCAAATTTTGCAACTTCGCTTTTGCTGCTAGGTAACGTCACAGACACTGAAGTTGTTTGAGGAGTACCAGTCCTGGCTGCCTTTAAAGATATTCTACCCCTTTCCAGACTTCCATCAGCACTTGGATTGTTTTGCTAGTCTTTTAAAACTGCTTCAAACTGATGCCAGCCATGGCAATTGGAAAATATAACAAGTGATTTATATGGAAATCTTGTCCAGTTGGTTTTGCATGAGCAAGTTTTAATTTAACAAAACATTCTTCATCAGGCTGTCAATGAGCAAGCTGGTGGATCTCAAAAGCTTGAGTACTTTTATGCCAGTGGTCATGAATTGGGCTTCACACCGGCTTTGAACATTTCTGGATAGCATGCGAATTTAAAGGCCCATGAGAGAACAGGCACCAATCACATTGGTTCTTGATGCCACATCTCATTGGATTCATATGAGTGTGTGATTCTTGCTCTGTGGAATTCTATGATCACTAGTCCATGGAAACTGAAATTCTGTGAGCAGGACAGTTGCACAAGCACGAATTGTAACAGTGTGTGAATATCATCTATATTGCATCATTTATATACTGATAATTCTGGTGATGCAATATGTAGATGTAATTTTGGCTGAAAAGGTTGCATTGTGCCATTAATGTCTTGGTAGAAAATGGATTAGGGTAGGAATTGCAGGTTTGAGAGGGCTGACCAAATGGCTAGATGGGATAGATGCTGCTGCTGGTATGGCAGTATTCTGTGTTAGATCTGTTTGTGTTAGACTTGTGCCTTGTGAGTTAAATTTCTATTTGGGTTAATGGCTTGTGCATGTGTGTGCAAGCAAATGAATCTTAGAGAATGTCAGATTTAAAAAATTCTATTTCCATAGGTGTCTGCTTCTGCCCTTTAAAACAGGTTTTGAAGATCAGACAACCAAGCCCCCATGGGGAGGAGGGTAGCTCTGTTAGTTTGTTGCAGCAGCAAACTTCATTTATACTTCACCTTTCTCCTTAATGGGAACCCAAAGTGGGCTTACAACATTGTTCTCCTCCTCCATTTCATCCTTAAAACGACCCTGTGAGGTTGGTTAGGCTGAGAGTACATGACTTGTAGCACCCGAAAAGACTGATTCGATTGCTTATGGTATCTTCAAATATGTCATTCAGATCCCCACCTTGCCATGAAAACTTGCCAGTTGATCTTGGGTCAGTTATATGGTCTCGACCTAACTCACCTCCCATGTATTGTTGAAGGCTTTCACAGCTGGAATCAACTGGCTGTTGTGGGTTTTCCTGGCTGTGTGGCTGTGGTCTGGTAGTTCTTGCTCATTTTCGAGGTTGTATGATCATGATCTGGTTGTTTTTGCCCCTAACGTTTCTCCTGCATCATTGACTGCCATCCTCAGAGGCACTTCAAGATGAGATGTATTTCTCTCTATGATACAGTGTGGAGTGATTGTGTGGTGGGGTATATGTTTTGTGTGCCTCACAGGGGGATGAGGCACATTTGCATGTGTCTGGATGCAGTTGCATTATCAGTCACATTCAAAACTGCATTTGAATTTGCAATCATATCTCACCGAGATATGCTTCTGGGGATGCCAGCCATAGATGTGGGCAAAACGTTTGGAGCCAAAACTACCAGACCACGGCCACACAGCCCAGGAAAGGAGAAAAAAGGACCAGATCATGGCCTCACATCCCCGAAAACCCGCAGCATCCCCGCCTTGCATGGTTGCTGTGAGGATAAAATGAAGGAGAGAATGATGATATAAGATGCTCTGGATCTCTATTGTGTAGAAAGGAATGTAGTTATAAGGAAATAAGTAAATAAAAGCATGAATTGGTGTGTGTAAACTTTAACAGGGATTGACAACCTTTTTGGCACAAGTGCTAACAAAATTCAAGATCTACCTCTGAAGAAGGTATGCCTGCAGTTGCAATGGGAGGATGCGGAGTAAGCCCAGCTCAAGTTGTGCTGCCAATTTCTCTGTGTTTTGTTTTGGACTCAGGCAGTGCCTGTGGAGGTCCATGAGGAGATAGTGGCCACAAGCCAGGCCTGTTGCCTTTCCTTGTACTTCTGGCCTCCACAGTGCCACCAATTCATTGATTGCTAGCCCAGATGCCCAGCAAATTGGTGTGGGGTACAGGCATGCATCCGTGGTGTGTGCCTATGCCTGCATTATATCAAGAAGGTTGAAAAAACAAGAAGGGCAAGTTTTGAGAGTTTTATGCATCTCTCTTAAGATCTGGACCCAAGGCCCTTGTCTGTCTGTGCTCCTGTCTGTGGCAGAAATTGATTGTTCACTGTGCAGTTCTTTTCATCAGTGTTTTGTGTTTTTGGACACATGGAAGGTCACTAGTCTTGCATGAACACAAGCTCCTGGTGTCCAAGGAATGCATTCTGCAACAGAGAGATCTTTCCACAATATGGCAAATGATGCAGTGCAGTGGCACCAAACCTTTTGGGCTGCTGGCATTTCAGAGAAATGTCACACAGCCTATAGCTTGAGCATTGTGTGACTTCTTGACCTTCCTGCTCTCTTCCCCCCCTTCCTTAAGTACGGTGTGTGTGAGTGTGAACTACAGATTAGATTTCACAGATGTGATGACATGAGCTTCCTTGTCTGAAATGGCTGGCAGTTCCACACACACTCAGCCTAGTACAAGGCTAACTTCTGAGAATAGGATTGCATAGGATTTCTCTTTATCTCTGAGAATAGGATACATATAGGATTGCTCTTTATCTCTGTTAGTCTTTCTTGGGGATGCAACATTCTCTTTTTTAAAAAATCTCCTGCTACTCCTTTAAAGTTTCTGAGGACCTTGCAGATTTTTAGGGTTTTTTTATCCATTTTATTTGGACATTATATACTTAATGGAGCTTTAGGTACAAACGGATGGAACAAGCTCTTAAATGTCTATCAAATGCATTTACCTGATTAGGGAAGCCAACATGTTATAAGAAAGAGTAAACCCTGCAGAGAGTAATCTGAATAATGAAGGGAGAAATTATCTGTCCTGTGACAGGAATTAGAAATATTTTGAATGAAGTTTACGGTTGTGAATGAAATTATTCTGAATGCATTTATTGCAATGCAGTGGATTCCAATTTAATATGTCGATTGTGATTATTTTGCTCCAGTTTCTTTTGTAAGGTTTATTTATTTATTTATTAAACTTTTGTAAGGTTAATTTACCTGGAACTGTGATGTCAGACTCAAAACAAATAGTGCAGTGTTTTATTGTGTGAAACTTTAGAGACTTGTATACTTATTAAGAAAGAAGCTTTTGTAGACTGCCCATACCATGGATCCCTAGATCAGTGATGGCAAAATTTTGGGGCTCAGCATGTCACAAACTTTGCCAGCGTCTTCCCCACCCAAACAAAAGTAAAACAATTTTTTACGCATTCATTAAAAAAAATCACAGTCCAATCATGGTTGGTGCTATGTATTATATAAAGAAACATCAAATAATTACAAAAAATTACACAAACAGGGACAATAGTTATTGTTGAGTGTTAATGAATGCTGGCATGTCACCCAAAACATCATGATGTGTCACCTTCAATATGTGTGTCACAGGTTCACCATCAGTGCCCAAGATGATCCACGTTTCTGCCACAATAAATCTGTTAGACGAGAGGTTCCCAATCTTTTTGTGCCTAGGGGCACATCTGGAATTCTGACATGGCATAGTGGGCAAAATGGCTGCTGCAGGAGGTAGAGCCAGTCACAAAATGATTACCACAGCTGAATTTCAGTAATACAGTGGTAGATCCTTGTGCTGTGGTGGTAGCTGCTGCCAAAGCAACATTTAAAAAAATCAGCACAGCCAATCAGATCTCCAATAGTCAGCCTTGCTGGGCAAAAGCCCTATCTGTCCGCACTGAAGTCCTCAAAATATATGGCAGGCACCAAAAAGGTGACAGTAGTGCCTACCAACACCACGTTGGGAAGCCTTTTGTTAGACTTTCAGGTGCTACAGATTTTTTTTCTTTTGCAGTAATTTTGCTAGCATATCTTCTTGTTTGTAACAAAGATAATTCAGGCAGTCAGCCCAGCACAAAATCTGATTTGCAACAAACACTGAACCTTTCACCAGACATACTTAGAAGTTTATACCGGGCTTTTCTCTCCATCTCGTAGCAGTTTATAACATCCTTCTCCCCTCCTCTGTTTTATCCTTATAGCAGTCAGCATTTGAGGTAGGCGAGGCTGAGAGATTGTGATAGGGGACACCCGGTGTGCTTCCATGATGAATGGGAATTTGAATGTAGGTCTCTCCAGATGGGTGCTATGGTTTCATAATTGCTGTTTCGATTATAGATTGTTGTTGCCTATGGTTAACTCTGGAGCATTCCCCTCCTCCCTTCATTGTGTGTGTGTGGGGGGGGGGTTTCCAGAAGATCGCAGGGAGCCATTGCAGAAGGGGAACGAAAAAGATAACAAGGGAGTGGATTGTTTCTTGGCCCGAAGCCCTTCCTTCCCTGTAGAATTGCAGATTCCCTCTGGCAATGGAAAAAAACTCATCACTGTGACCCTGGAATGTTGCTGCTCCATCTCAAAGGCCTGTATATGCTAATTCCAACAATTAGTAAGGGATTTTTTCCTCTGCCCCTAAAGGGGCCTGATCTGGAAGAGAGTGAAGCAATTTCTTTTGTTCTCTCTGTGTATTTTTTTTAAAGCTTGATCTACAATCAGAGCTGGACATTTAACCAGGAATCTGTTTTTACTTGCTTTTTCCTTAACCACAGGGTAACAGTCACAGAATTGGGATTTTGTGCATGTGAATTTAAAAAAGTATTTAAGACTAGGCTAATGAAAAGAATTCTTGAAGACAGACACTTCTTATGGGGCAGAAGCATAAAAGTGTGAGTCAATTTACTGAACTGTGAGTTAAAAAAAAAAGCTTGAGGCTTGCAATTGAACCAACCCTCTGCATCCATGCTGTTTCCTCAGGGGCTGAGAGCAAAGGGGTTAAATGTTAGTTGCCCCAGCTTGAATCCCAGGGATCTATTGTGCTGGTGCTGACTCTTTCCTCTGGCACACAGGAGCACTCCCTTTCTCAGGAAGAAATACTTCTTAGGACAGAGGAAGCTTCCTTGTGCTAGGAAAGAGCCTTCCCCTTAGCCAGATGAGTCCATGGCATCCAACCTATCTTAGGTTAGGGTTTTAGACTAGTAGGACATGGAAGAGCCAGGCATGAATTTCCACTTGGCTGTGGAATCTCACTGGGTGACTTTGGACCAATCACATACCCTCAGCCTAACTACCTCACAGGGTTATTGTTGAGAGGGTGAAGTGGAGTTGGGGAGAACAGTACTATCATCCATTGGGTGAAAAGGCTAGATCAGGGGTAGGGAACCTGCGGCTCTCCAGATGTTCAGGAACTACAATTCCCATCAGCCTCTGTCAGCATGGCCAATTGGCCATGCTGGTAGGGGCTTATGGGAATTGTAGTTCCTGAACATCTGGAGAGCCGCAGGTTCCCTACCCCTGGGCTAGATATAAATAGTTACATATTAATTTGTTACTGGTTATTTATTTGCATCCTTTGATTTTTTAAAACATTACTTGGCATTTGATATATTTTTTTCAGTGTATTTCATTTATTTGGTTTTTATACTGGCCTTCCTGTATACAATAATTTCCATACAGTTGTATAATCCAGTTTCGATTAAAAAAATTAGCTACCTAACAAATCATAAAATATACCTTAATAAATTTAAGACCAATTTTGCAATTTCTAGATGGTGATAAAATTCAAGTACATCAGGCTAGTTAGCAGACCAAATAATGTCTAGGCCAGGGGTAGGGAACCTGCGGCTCTCCAGATGTTCAGGAACTGCAATTCCCATCAGCCTCTGTCAGCATGGCCAATTGGCCATGCTGGTAGGGGCTGATGGGAATTGTAGTTCCTGAACATCTGGAGAGCCGCAGGTTCCCTACCCCTGGTCTAGGCAATCCAGTAAAGATCAAAAGATCCAGTGAACTAACCTAACTAAAGTGGATAAGAGGCCAAAATATTGTAACTGTTGCCACTTCAACCATATGTACAAAGCATTTCATATGTATTATCTTGTCCTTCTGTGATGTAGTCCAATGTGTTATTCCTTCCCTGCAAATAAACCCCAAGCTAGAGCCTGGTGATGTCACCTGGAGGAGCCAAGCGATGTCATCAGAAAGGGCCCGTGGAGGCAATTATGGCTTGTATAGAGGGTTCCCAGCTTTGCTTTGGGAAATATGTGGAGGTTTAGGAGGTGAAGCCTGAGGAGGGTGGGGGGAGGGGAGGGGCTTCAATGGGGTATAATCAGTGGTGGGATTCAAATAATTTAACAACTGGTTGTTTACAAGCACCATTTTAACAACCGGTTCTGCCGAAGTGATGTGAACCTGCTGAATCCCACTCCTGGGTATAATGCCATAGAGCAGTGGTGGCAAACCTATGGCACTCCAGATGTTCATGGACTACAATTACGATCAGCCCCTACCAGCATGCTGGCAGGGGCTGATCGTAATTGTAGTCCATGAACATCTGGAGTGCCATAGGTTTGCCACCATGGTCATAGAGTCTATCTTCCAAAGCAGCCATTTTCTCCAGCTGAAATGCTTTCTGTCACCTCATGAGCTCATTTGAGGCCCTGCACATGGTGGTGTGGAGGAACTGATCCAACTTCAGAGGTGCAGGGATGAGACAGAGTCAGGCCTGCTTTGGGCAGAGGTATTCCACTCCCAAGACAGGGCTCTTGTCTCCTAAGGGCAAGCGGAGTCATCTCTATACAAGCGGCACCTTCTCTTGAAAGAACAAGGCTCCCGACTTAATGGAGTCATTGTTTGCTTGGGTGGATTCTGTTGCTGGGATTTCCAGTTGTCCAGATTCCTAGGAAAGGCAGCCCAGTCTGTGGATTGCCTTCTTGCTGGAAAGAGTTCATCTGAGGATGGGTTTTGAACTGAATGGTTAGAGATACTTTTTTTAAGAGCATGCATCTTGTTTTGGATTTGCAGGCATGCAGGTTTATTTCTTTAAAGTATTTGTCCTCACAAATTGCAGTGGGGCAGGGGGCGCAAGGCAGCGTATGTATATAAATGCCTCTTCACAAAAGCATATAAAATACAGTAAAAAAATGGTGCACCACAGCTGTTTGCCAAAAAAACAACAACTCAGCAGTTCATTCAGCAAAATCCCCTCTGGAGATAGGGAGGCTTATTCCGGTTTGGATAATTCCTGGTGATTTGGGGGCAGTGACAAGAGACAAGATGGCAGGGCATCCCATCCTGTCCTTGTCTCGGGTTGATGGGAGAACAGTGGAGGCAGAAATGATATTATGCTACATGTCTATGTCATGTCCTGGTAAAAACCTGGGTATGACATCAGCATATCTACTGAAACACTAGAACAGGGGTCTGCAACCTGTGGCTCTCCAGATGTCCATGGACTACAAATCCCATCAGCCCCTGCCAGCATGACCAATTGGCCATGCTGGCAGGGACTGATGGGAATTGTAGTCCATGAACATCTGGAGAGCCACAGGTTGCAGGCCCCTGCACTAGAACCGATAGCCACAGAAGGTTTTTTCCCCTGGCTATGTTGTTGACACATATGATGACATCCTTTGCTTCACCCCCAAAGTTCCTGAAGGTACCAGAGAATTTCCTGACATCCCTACATCAAACTGTGTGTTTGGATGACAGAATTCTTAAATTCTTGATCTTGTACAATTTCATTTGATCACCTTATGAATTATACTGTGATGCTTGATGAGGGTAAGATAAAAAGGGGGGGAAATAGAAGAAAGAGAAAGAGGGGAGGTAAGAAAAGAGCGGGGGCAAAGCATTGGAGAAATGCTGGTTTCTCCTATTCTGTACATTTCCCTTGGAAAATATAATGATGAGTTGCTCTCATTCGGAATTTTGTGTCTGAAAATAAATTCTGTGCTTCTTAAAGGAAGCTAGTTTTGAAGCACAGCCTATACCTTGGACAAGAGGCTCCTGTTAGCACAGAATGGTTTCCAGTTGGTGTCAGACAAGGATGTATTTTATCTCCCTCAATCTATGTGCAGAACATATTATAAGGAATTGGATTAGATTGAGGTAAAGACGGAGTGAACATTGTGGGGAGGAACATTAACAATCTGAGATATGCCAGTGACTCTCCGTTACTGGCAGAAAATAATGAAGACTTTAAATGACTACTGATGGAAGTTAAAGCAGAAAATGCCAAAGCTGGACTACAACTGAGCCACAGGAAGACAAAAATAGTGGTTACTGGGAAATTACTCAGCTTTAAGATTGACAATGAGGAAACTCACATTGTTTACTACTTTCTGTTTCTTGGCTCCATTATCAGTCAAAAGGAAGACTGCAGTCAAGAACTCACAAGAAGATTGAGACTGGGAAGGGCAGCCATGAAAAAGTTAGAAAAGATTCTTAAGTGTCAGGAAGTGTCAGTGGCAACCAATATGAAGTTGATTTGTGCTGTAGTATTTCCTATTACTGTATATGGGTGTGAAAGTTGGACAATGAAGAAAACTTACAGGAAAAATGTAGATTCCTTTGAAATGTGGTATTGTAGGAGAGTTTTACAGATACAGTGGACGGTCAATGGGTTCTAGATCAAATTAAGCCTAAACTCTCCCTGGGAGGTGAAATGACCAAACTAAGGCTATTATACTGGGTCACATTCTGAGAAGACAAAATTAATTGGAAAAAACAATAATCTAGGAAAAATTGAAGGCAAAAGGGAAAGATGAAGCCCCAACATGAGATGAGCAGACTTTATGGCAGATTCTGCATGGGTGAAAAACAGTGGTGTGAAAATGGTGTAACACTGTTTCCACACCGCTGCTTTTCGCCCATGCGGAATCCGCCTACCTCAATTTCATGTCCCTCTTCTTCCCCCATTCTTTGAGATATGCAATGGTTTCTTTCTGAGGACTTCAACTGCTACCGAGGCTCCTAATTGCTTTACAAGACTGTTCCAGCAACTGCTATTAAAATGGGTTTGAATTGTATTTACTTAGTCCCTTTAATTGGATTTGATTACTCATCTAAAATTAGCGTGGTGCAGAAGGGTGGGAGAGACAGAGTTTCATCTGGGAGATCTGGATTCATCAGGTTAGGGTATGTGCTGTGGTTCAGTGGCCAAAGAGCATTTGGTCTGCATCAGAAAATCCCAGGTTTGGTTCCTAATGTATCTAGATAAAAAGATCAGGTAGGAGATGATGTGAAAGATCTCTGACATCCTAGAGATCTACTTTACAAATGCTGACTGCTGTGACTTTTCCGGGCTGTGTGGCCGTAGCCTGGTAGTTTTTGCTCCTAATGTTTCACCTGCATCTATGGCTGACATCTTCAGAGGCAAGTCACTGTGAGATGTGTTTCTCTCTATGGCACATCTCACCATAAATGCCTCTGAAGATGCTAATCATAAATGCAGGCAAAACATCAGGAGCAAAAAACTACAAAATCACAGCCACACAGCCTGGAAATATCCAGACAACAGCCAGTTGATTCGAACCGTGAAAGTCTTTTTCAGTACATAGAAGTGCTGACCTTGATAGACCAGGGATCTGATTTGGTGGAATACAAAGTCATATATCTCCTTTCTGTTATATGGCCTTGTAACAAACTGTGCTCCAGGAAAAACTGAATTTGATCAGCTGTGTGAATCTTCAGTGAATTAATAACTCCTCTGTCAGGGTTCCCCATTTCTGCTTCTGAGATTTTACCAGACATTTCTTGCTGATGCGCTTTCCAGTCTGCATTTTTCAGCCATAAGAACTGTGGGATTTTTAACAGTAAAAAACAAAATCTGAGATTTTTCATGATATTGCAGCTGTGTCTGGCTTCACATTGCACACTTGTGGAAAACATGTAAGCTGCAGCTCTTGATTTTCTACAGCACTGGATATATGTGCAATGTGGTGTTCTGTTGGGGAAAAAACAGTTCAAAAATATGAGTAATTTCTGGAAATTTGTAGCAGCCTTTGCAAAGGGCTGGTGTTTTTCTCCTAGACTGTCAAGCCGGCAGAACCAGAGTGCCCTTCCAAATTGACCAGAGTAAACAAAGATACCGACATCCTGTCCATAAATGCATTAGGTGGAAATAAATTCTGTGGTGTAACGCAGTTCAAGGAAGTGCGACAGGATAGCTCTTAAAAATCCAAGGAGATGGCTGTCAGTTTTGGCACTCTTCGTCAGGTTTACATTCCTGTTTTCCTTAGACTTGCTCTTCTGGAGAAGAGTAATGTTAATATGAAACCCAGAAGGTACCTCACATTTCATGAGTCAGTCTAACTCAGCCACTGCTCTAACTTCCACTTTGCAACAAAACTCTCTTCCATCTCCTTCAGAATGGAGCGTTGCTCTTTTATATTTTCATCCTTGGCTCTAAGATTGCAACACCAGCAATACTTCCCAGACTCGGTTCTAGTTTTCTGAGCCGTGCAAGTAAATGCATGGAAGTGACCAGCCCTCAAAAAATTTCTCTTGCTGATGGGCATTTGCCAGGGTGAGCGTGGGGAGGGGAAATTAATTCCCGTCTTTTGTGTCAATTATTGTTTGTTTTGGATATTTATACACTGCTTTTCTTCCCAGTTGGGGGTCCCAAAGGTAGGTTTGACTGAGAGTGTTTGCCAGACCAAAGGGTTATCCAGTGAGTTTCCTTGGTAGATTATAGGTTTGAACTTTGATCTCCCAGATCCTTTTCTGATACTTTAGAAGCCAGTGTGGTACAATAGTTAAGAGCAGTGGACTCTAACCTGGAGAACTGGATTTGCTTCCCCACTCCTGCACATGAGCAGTGGCCTCTTGTCTGGTGGACTGGATTTGTTTCCCTCCTCCTCCACATGAAGCCTGTTGGGTGACCTTGGGCTAGTCACAGTTCTTCAGAGCTCTCTCAGCCCCACCTTCCTCACAAGGTGTCTGTTGAGGGGAGAGGAAGGGTAGGAGTTTGTAAGCTACCTTAAGTCTCCTTACAGGAGAGAAAGGCTGGGTATAAATCCAAAAATCTTCTCTGTTCTTCTAACCTCAACTGTTCTGGTTCACACCATACTGAATGAATGACTGCCCATTCATTTGTTTTCATCTGTTTCTTGCACCTTTTTCTCCTTTGGTTTAGCAAGGAGAAATAAAAGGGCTACACCCAATCACCGGAGATAAAGTAAGTCTCAGGCTGATGGTGCAAAATAAGGTAAACTTCTTAGGCCAAATAAATTAAAAATATTAAACGTATTATATTTTTTGTTTCACATTTAGACTTCCTCGCCCAGTTACTTGTATTGCACACATGAATGAAACAAATACAGCTCTTTTAGTTCATTACACTGTTTTTAAATCCACACCAGGGGACCTAAAAGCAACAGATCTCCATTTTAAGACTGTGGCTGCACTTCACACAGCCGAAGCGAGGTGCAGTCGTTTAAAGCCTGGTTTGATTCATATGCTCTCCCTCTGGTTTGGATTGGTGGCTTCGTTCCACACCAGTTTGGCATCTTCACTGGGGCGGTGGTACAAATGTGAAACAGTAAACTTGCAGGCTAGGCAACTTATGTGATTGGCAGCTGGCACTCTAGAGGGAACTATGAGGGGGCTCTGAAAGTGGCACATTAGGAAACTGTAAGCGGCTATCAACCTGCATGGCTCAGTGGTAGAGCATCTGCTTTGCATGTCAGAAGCCATCGATTCAGTCTCCAATATGTCCTGTTAAAAAGGTCAGATCGTAGGTGATTTGAAAACTTCCACCTGAGACATGCCAGTCCGAGTAGACCCCTGGAGTAGACTAAACTGACTGAGAGGCCAAAATTCTGGCTCAGTATAAGAAACCTTCACATTGTTTGGTCCGTGGTAGAGCCATCTGCTTGGCATGTAGATAGTCTGAGCTACAAACGCAGTTTCTCCAGTGAAAAAGATCAAGTGATGTGAAAGTCCTCTGAAATGTCAGAGAGCAGCTGCCAGTCAGAATAGACAGTCCAGACCTTGACAGTCCAAGAGTCTGGCTCTGAAGGCAGCCTCATGTGTCCCCTCCAGCTGTTGCTGCCTTCACTGTGGCCTTCTATTTCCTGTTAAGTGTGGGTCTTCAGCAATCACTCTTTGGTGACGGCAGCATCTTCGCACCTCTTAGCACACTGCCTAATGGCACTGCAACATGGAGTCTGGTAATGAATAACTAATCTCATTTATATGACAACCACAAAAAGTTGGCGGTCCTTGTTTACCCCCTCCCCTCCTTGTGCCACCCTGGAAGGGAGAAGTGCCGGGTCTTTGAACATGTATCCTACTCTGGAGCAGGAACTATTCATTCCAAAGCATTCTGCTCATGGATCCATGGATCACTGAATCCATTGCTTGGACTGCCTGTATGATTCTTAAATCTGACTCTGAAGATCTAGTTGCCAATCTTCAGGAGGTGTTTAATAACAGGAGCAGAAACATAAACAAATATTCTCATCAAAAGCCACTTTTGGTATATACTAGTTATGAATATAGCTCACAGATGGGTTCAACTAGAACATAAGTTTCAGTCTGTAGTAAAAGTTAAGGACATGTGAACGGTTTCAACCGGACAGGCTGTGAAGTCTATAAAACAGCCTGTCACGAGACAGGCAGTGATTCCTGACCCAGCAGGAACATATGGTAAAAATGGTGATTCACATGGAGAGGGAGTTAATTTACAGGGTACATTTGGAATAGTAGCAGGTAGGGGTCTGCAAGTTCTTACAGAGTAGAGGCAGGCTAAGATTCTCCCCTTTTCTCTATTAACTGTCAACTGCACTCTGCATTCCCACACTCCTGGCACATCCTTAGTCCTCCAAGGACGTGGGCACCCCTACCTTCTCTGTGGGTGACCTGAATTTTGGTGTGATGATGATTGGCACAAGTCACACATGGCAAACCACCTCTGAACATCTCACCTTGAAAAACCGTATGGGGTTGCCTTCAGTTGGCTGCAACTTGACAGGGCCTTTAACCACCATGAGAGGACTGATATGAATGGGGGACTTTCTCTGTAGTTGAATGAAGTTAGAAAAGGCTTAGAAGCAAATGCTGATGGATTGCTCATATTTAATAAATTATGCCTATAATAGGCAAAAAGGATACTTACACTGGAGGACTTATGTCCATGTTTTTTGTTCTGAAAGGTAGAATCACGCAGTCTGTCCTCCTGATGCTTCAAAAATATGTGGTTGGAAAAAAAGGGCTTTTGGAGGGAGCAGACCCCTCCATGGGCAGGAATGGTGGGGTTTTTTTTTTTTTTTGCAGAAATAGAAGACTGCCATTATTTCAATTGCCGTATACCTCCTGAGAACATAGATTGCGGTGTTGGGTTAAGAATAGTGTTGTTCTAAAGAAGACTGCAGGACTGTTAAGGATTCCATGGTCAGGGCCATGCTAATTGTTTATATCTTCCATTTCTGGCCCTGATCCACGTGTGGTTGTATAGGACAACAGGTTACCCTGGAAAAGACCCCATCAGCCAGTTCAGTTTCCCCCAGATGAATATAAACACATCCAGATGTGTAGTAGGAGTTGTGTTCCACTCAAGTCTTCTTGAGCATATATGTGCTGAGCCTGGTACTGAGTCAGACCCTTGGCCTATCAATGGCAGGGTTGTCTACTCAGACTTGCAGCAGCTCCCCAGGGCCTCAGGCCTTTCCCATCACCTCCTCCCTGAACTTTCAACTGGAGATGCCAGGGATTGAACCTGGAACCTTCTGCATGCAAAGATGTGGCTCTACCACTGAGCCATGCTTCCCCAGCACTATTTAATTAATTTATTGTCAAGTCTCTGCCACCCTCAGCCCCATCTAAGATCTACTGCTTCTTCAAAGGGAATTCCCTCCCTCTTTCTTGAAATCCCTCCTCACACACCTTTATCCAGGAGGCCTTTGGTTTACATCTTTAATGTTTAATCTCCATTCACAGTCATAAGCAAGGTTTAAGTTCACACAGTGCCTGTGATTCTTTTTTCTCCTGTGTACATTGTAATCTCGTAAGAACAGGGATCAGCCTGTGTTGGTGATATAGCTGTGGTTTTATGGTTAGATTTCCCAACCTCCAGGTCTCCTGATATTACAATTGATCTCTAGCCGACAAAGAAAGATTCCTCTGGAGAAAATGACCACTTTGGAGGGTATGTGATATGGTGTTATGCCCACTGAGGCCTTTCTCATTTCCAAACCCTGCCTTCTGCAGGCCCTACCCACAAAATCTACACATATTTCGCCACCCAGAAGCGGCAATCTTACTCTATGGTGGATGCCTATGTGGTGTAGTGGTTAGAGTGTTTGACTAGGTTCTGGAAGACCCAGATTCAGACCCCCACTCTACCAAGGAAACCCACTGGGTGGCCTTGGGCTAGGCACATTCTTTGCCTGACCTACCTCACAGGGTTGTTATAGAGGAGAGGAGAATGATGTAAGATACCTTGGTTCCCCACTGGAAAGAAAGGTGGGATATAGATGAAGTAAATGAATACGATTGCTGGGTGTTCTGGGATTCTTTCTTCAGTGTAACCTACCCCACAGAGCAGCGTCGAGAGGATAAAATGGAGGGGGTGAGTGAGATTATAACCTGTTTTGGGTCTTCGTTTTTAGATAAAAGCAAATATAAAAAAGAGAATAAAATGAAATAATGATGAATACTTTTGATACTATTGTTCCGGCCCGCAGTGGCAGAAGCTGGCTGGACCGTATAATGTTGCTACTGAAAACAGCGCTTCCATTCTATGGCTCTTCATCAGCAGTTCCCTTCTCCAAAATCCTCTGCACTCCTGAAAACTTGGTCCTTCCACTGAGCAGCAACGTTTCTTTGTGCTCTGTGTCTATCCCTGGTAGCTTGAAAGTAGAATCTTTCTCCCTGCCCCTTTGCATCCCAAATCTCTGTGTGTTTTTTTCTCCTTTCCTTTTTTTGGGAGGAGGAGGAGGGAGGGGGGAAGAGTGGCTTTTTTGGGGAGGGAGGGAAGGCCTGGGAATGTCCCTGCTTTGTGTGTGGTGTGTGGGGAGATGGGGCTTTGGGCCTCTTCCTTTCAGATGCAAGGGGGGCTATTTGAGTGATTCAATGGACTTCAGTTTGATTACCTATCTGATAACAGAGGAATTTGAACAATGTGTGTGTTTTGGGAAGGAGGGGGGGAAGGGCATGGGATGCTCTGAAGACCACCAGCTTCTTTGCAGATCACTTCAAAAGGCCCTGGGCCAGGGGGAGGGGAGGGAGAGGTTTCCCTGCAATTTTCTCCCTCTTGTTCCCCTGGGGAAGAGAAGATTGCTTGGGGGGCAGGGAGGACAGAGGTTGGTCTAGGTTTGCTGATTTCTCAAGGGCTCCTCAAAATAAACAGCTGTATTTTTTTGGATATCACTCAACACTGTCTCCTTTGGCCTGCATTCCAGTTAATTTTGGGGGACCTGTCCCTGGCAAAGCTCCTGGTGTTTGCTGGGGAATACCTTTTAAAGACTAGTTTAGAGTCTTGCATGCATATGGGTGCTGAACTCCTTTAGACCTTCTGTGTCACTCAGAGTTAAATCTCTGCATGTGTTTATTTACTTCATTTCTAGGGTGGATAAGATTTCAATCGCTAGTTAGTAAGGCTAGATTTAAATCATGGTTTTCTAAGAGCCCTTAGGGGATGGGGCGGTATATAAATATAATAATAAATAAATTCTTGCTGGTATAATCTTGTTTACAATCCAGATGAAGATTTCATGATAATTTTTCAGTTTTTTTTCCTGACAAATTTCATAATTATCTCCAGTTTCATTCGAGGCACCAGGCCGTGCATTTCTTTGTTGCAGTGTTTGTGTTTTGCACACTAGTTTGCCTTACCCATTGATAGAGCAACTTCATTAAAATATTCCCAAACTGGGTCTCTTTTACAGTTTACTGCCATCATAGATTTTCTCTTCTAGGGAGAGAATAATATGATAAACCTCAGGCTATACCCACAAAGACTTGTGGTATATTCTGCTCAAAATTTCACTTTCATTTTTACTTCTTGCTTCTTTTACTCCTTGCACCTCCCTCCTCACTCTTAGCTCCTTATGCAGATCTATTCAGTTCCAACAATATTCTATACAATGAATTTCTTCTCACCACTTGAGGCAAGGAGTTGATTCAGTGTACATAGATTTGCAAAAGAACAATGGGATTTTTTTTAACTGTACATTTTTTTGGTGACATGTTTGCTGGGAAGAAGAGGCATGTTACCTCTGCAGATGCAAATTTTCAGTTCTGATAACTGCAAAATGAAGCATCTGTGATAGTATCTTCTAGATAGAAAAACTGCCCCAAATAATCTTACAGAAACCTCTGAAAGAGCATGACATTGTGAATAGATTAATGGGACTCATTTACCAAAAGAACTGAATATATAGCATGAATATACAGTCTCATGCTATATAATTAAAAAATAATTCTTATTTCATGATGAATAACCTTTGGATTATAATGTATCTTATTGGTGATACTGACTCTTTCAATTTATTGGAACGAACTATGAATGTTACAGGTTTCTTTCCTTATGTACAATGTTTATGAGATCTTATACAATGTTTATGAGAATTTGTTACTAAGTACTGCCCCTTTACGCTTCTTAGGTTGCCTAAGTGCCCTCATTGTATGTTTTGTTATTACATCTATATCCAGTTGCATATTACTTACAGTATAATCACAATATATCTTTATGAATGGTGTATGACTGATCTATTGACTTTATACTTGAAGTAGTTGCATATACCATTTAGTTCATTGCCTTGTGTCTCCATATATACAGTCCATGCTTCTTAGGCTTTCTTATAATGTATCCTAAACAGAAAACTATTAAAGTTATCTGATGATAGATTTTTCCTCAAAAAATATTTTTTAAAATCCGATTTAAAAATCTGATTTAAATGTAATAATCTGATTTTTAATTTTTGGTTTTTATCCAGCCTGGTCATTTTATTTCTACCAACCCTTCTCACCCAGCACGATTTAGATCTTTCTCCTCTTCCGCATTTTATCCTCACAGCCATGTAAGGTAGGTTAGGCTCAGAGTATGTGACCAGCCAGCCACGCAGCACGCTTCCATGACAGAGTGGGAGGCTCTGAACAGGGATCTCCCAGTTCCCACTTAGTCTGTCACTCAACCACTACAGCATGCTGGCATTGAGGAATGTGTCGATCTACCAAATGATTCCATTTGTTATTGTTGTCCTGCTTTTCCCCAAATGAGCTTGGAGTAGCATAACTGTTTCTCCCTTCCATTGTTTGCTTCTCACAACACCCCTGTGAGTTGGATTACCTTGAGACTCTGGCTGGTGCAAGCTTTGTGGGCTTAGAAGGGTGTAACACCATTTAGGATTTGAACCCGGGTTTTAGAAACCTGGTGCTCTAACCACTGTGCCAGATTGGTTCTCATTCACCTTTACGACAGTGGTTTTGGGCTGTCTTTGGGGGAGCCCTAGATGTCTTTGTAGTCTGAGTAGTATTGTTTATTTACAGTTGTAGATCAGCAATAAAAAGAATGCTTTACTTTCATCATATGCAATAAAATAAACCTGATAAAATATACATCAGTGACAGCCAACTATTATGAAAGGGGATTTTAGCAACAAGTATAACCTAGTCCAGGGGTTGGCAACCTTTGCCACCCAGGGAGCCATTTGGACCCGTTTTCCATGGAGGGGAGGGCACTTGGAGCCGCAGATACTTTTTGACATTTGAAATGAGGATAGCTTGCCAAATCTCTAGAGCTCCCGCCTCTCCACCTCGGCCCTGCCCTGCTTCCCTCCTCCTCGCCGTAATTAGCTAGCATAGAGCCAGGTAGAGGGGACTCTCCCCTCCCCGGACCTCGTGGAGAACTCCGATCAGACCGCGACCACGGGTGCTCCGGAGAACGAGAGCGCTATGGAGGCGGCTGGCAGCAGCCCTCGTCCTTCTGCCACGGTCGGCAGCGGCGGGGAGTGGCGGGCGGCCATCGAGCCTGGCCCCAGCCACCTGGCTGGGACTGGAGGGAGGACAGGGCCGGCAACAGAGCCGGTGACGGCGGCGCGGTACACGTGGACCTGGCAGGATTGGTAAGGGTGATGGGTGGCGAGGGGAGCCGTGTGCCCACGCAGCAGGATGGCAGCCTCAGCTGCAAAGGGCGCCAGCAGGCGCCAGAACTGACACTTGGAACCGTGCTCTCAACTTTTGTACACAGTTTGTTTCCCTTTCTCTCAGAGCACGGTTCCAAGCGTCAGTTCCGGCGCCTACCGGCGCTCTATGCAGCTGGGGCTGAATTATTTTTATGCCACCTCGAAACTGAATCTTTTGAGTATGAATAAAAAATACATTAAATATATTGTAATTTTAAAGAAAGATAATTGAATTGAATTCACAGTACTGGTCTGCATTAAAAAGAAATGGCTGTGGTTAGCTTTTAACACTCTGTACTTTTTTCCACTGAAAAATGGTATATTGATCCACTGAAAAATTGTATATTAATCTGCCATTTTTGGACCTTCTTTGTTCTTAAATGCTCCATCCTAGCGCCTGCCTAGTTCTGTCCCCAAGGCACTTGGACCTAAGTGGAGCATTCTAGAACAAAGAAGGTCCAGGAAATGGCAGATTAATATACAATTCTTCTGTCATCTTTTGGTGAAAAAGGGTAGTAACAGCATGAAAGTAGACATGATGGACAGGCTGTGGTTAGAACGCCATACTAGCATCTGAGAGGTTCAGGTTCATATCCAGGAAATGCTTGTTAACATTTTCTCCCTCATCACAGGGTTGTTCTGAGGATAAAATTAAGGAGGTTACAACCATGTAGGGGGTATTTTGTGACACAATGGCGACATTGACAGGGAAGGGGCAAGATACCTGAAGGACCACCTATTTCTGTATAAACCTGCCCAGTTACTAAGATCATCTGGAGAAGGCTATCTCTCTGTCTCATCTGCACATCTGACAGGGACCCCAGGCAAGAGCTTTCTCAGTGGAGGCACCCAGACTTCGGAACACTCTTCCTGTGGAGGTCCCGTGTGCTCCTTCCTAGCTCTCCTTCTGTTGTCAATTGAAGATGTTTTTTAACACCTAGATTTTAGAAAGCAGCATTTAGATTTTATAGGTGTGTTAGTGACTTTTTATTGATATAATATGATTTTAGTGTATTTTATTGTATTTTATTCAGTTTCTTGGTTTTGTTTTTATTTTATTTCACTTTGTAAGCTGCCTTGAATATGGCTATAGAAAGGCGGGATATAAATACTTTTAATATCTACACTCTACACTTGATCTTCACCAAAAGGCCGAGAAGCGATACTTTTAATATCATAAATACATATATTTAGATCAATATGGGGGCCTAATCTTCTTTCCTGACACTTTGGTACAACAACTTTGCTCATATCAGCAGGGCCTTCTCAGGTGCCACAGCGTAAACGGGAAAAAAACCGATAACTGCCCATATTCATTCATTCTCTGTTATTCCACTGTATGGAATGGCCTATGTAACAAGGTTAGGAAGATTCTCACTTTCCTATCTTTCCACAAACTGTGCAAAATGGAATGATTCAATAAGGCTTTTTTTATGCGGGTAAATTGGACTGTACTGTAAATAGGGTTGCCAGATCTCACGTGGCCACTGGTGAAGATTGGCAGGTGGGGTGGCCAAATCCAGAGGAAACTTGAAGATTCAGGGGTTGTACCCTGGGGAGGATAAAAACCTCAGTGGGGTACGATGCCACAGAGTCCACCCTCCAAAGCATCCATTTTCTCCAGGGGAACTGGTCTCTGTAGTCTGGAGCTGAGTTGTCATTCCAGGGGATCCCCGGATCCAGAGGTGGGATCCAGCAGGTTCTCACAGGTTCCCGAGAGTAGGTTACTAATTATTTGTGTGTGCCGAGAGGGGGTTACTAATTGGTGATTTTGCCACGTGATTTTTGCCTTAGTTACGCCCCTCCTCTCAGCAGTAGCACGCAGAACTTGAAGCAGTCTGGCAGGAGGTGCACTGGCGTGCGTGGCAGCCTGCGCCTGCGTGCATTCGTTTCCCACCCAAGGACCGGCGCAGCGGCTGCGTCCTGGCCATAGCCCCGCCCCTGGAATGCCTGGCAACGTCCCCGTCGTGCCCCGCCCAGCCCCATTGGCACTACGCCACAGTTTGAATCCCACCACCATGGGTACCTGTTACTAAAATTTTTGGATCCCACCACTGCCTGGATCCTACCTGGAGGCTGGCATTTCTATCTGTAATGATATGGTTCCGAAAGTTGCATTGGCAAAGAGATAGGGACCATGGCCTGTACTGCTATATCATGGCCTATGCTACTGCCTGTTGCTGCAAATATGCTCCAACTGTGTCGTTTCTTTAGCATTTAATGCACCATGTTTAAATGCTCACTCTTTTCTCAGGCTTGTTTCAGCTCTTATTTGGAATCCTGCTTGTTTTCCGATTTCTGTAGTCCAAACCCTATTGCACTGTTCACATCAGATGTCCCATCCTGATATTTGAATTAAATTATGTAAGCTACCTTGGGTCTCCAATGAGGAAGGTGTGCTATAAATAATTTTAAAGAAACAAATAATCAAACACCAGCACTTCTGGAAATACTGATGTAAACTCATGATGTATCATTTCCTAGAAAGCCGACAGGGAGTTGTATTTAACAGATCTTTGTTATTGTTGCACTTCAGAAGGCCCATCTGCTCTCAGTTGTGCACATCTGGCATCCACGCTCAAGTTATCTATCAGGGCACAACCATGATCCAAATTCCCAGGTTTGCTCTGTAGTGTTGGTCTCTGTTTGGGTCCCCCCCTCCCCTCCACTTTATGTTGTGATCCCCTGTGGCTGCATTTGACCCTTGTGGGCAACAGTTGATTCCCACACAGTTGATGCCCTCCTTCCATAGACTCCATTCATGGTGTTATGTTTTCCTGTCTCCACAGATCTTATCCCAGAAAACATGGTTCTCCTGTTCTCCATTTTAGTATCATAACAGCTACATGAACTAGGCTAGACTGACTACTAGACTGAAGTTTATCAAATGAGCAGATATGATGTGTGATGTAAGAGTTGGAAGACTTGGGTTCAGATTTCACACATCCAAACCTGCTTGGTAGTCCTCTCCCTCTGACTGCCTCCCAGCTATGGTTCCCAAATGTGCGCTTGCCATGTTTTTTGGAAAAGCAGCTATGGTAAAGGCTATAGGGAACATATGCTGGGCATAGGTCACCTACTCTGGCCCTTCTGACTTTGTATCTAGAGAATGTATCTAGAGAAAATGGTGGCAAGGGCAAACACTGACATTTCATCCCCAAGGGCCATATTTATAGAAAATAGCACCTAAGACCAGCGCTGAAATTGTGCCTCTATCCAAGCATGGCAGTTTAAGGGGGTGGAAGGGAGGAAGCCCTGCATAATTTGACCCAACCAGCCCAGGCTCCTGTTCTCCAGAAGCTATCAGCTGCTGCCAGAAATCCTGTCTCTCAGCCTCTGATACACTGTCCCTGCACATGGAAGCTCCACATGTCTCTTACGGATAAGACCAAACCACAGTCCTGAGGACAAAGCCCTCCAAACGCAATATGCAGGACATTCCTGACAGCTATCTATGAACACTTGAGGATTTCTTCACACACTATGATCTCTAATAGGTCTCAGGACTCACTTTTCCTCTTGTAATCTTCTCCTTAAATAGGAGTCCCACAAAATTAAAATTGTTAAATTTGTTGTTAAATAAGTAGAGTGCAAAACTTAAGCTTTAAATACCTTGATGTGGGAGACAGGTATATTATGATTGTGCTCCCCTTGAAGGCAGAGGCTGGTGCGCAAAAAGTGGACACATTGTGACTGGTGTTGTTGGTGGCAAAGCTGGGCAATATCTTGGCTCGCTGGTGTATCCACTGCCTTCATCTGTGCACCCAGTCCCCAGTGGAGCACCTCCGAGTGGGTGGCAGTGGGAGGCAGACTCCTGCAGGTCTGGGGTGCAGGAAGAGGAGGCCTGGGGGCTGGCATTGTTGGTGGTGAGACCAGGTCAGATTTCAGTTTACAGCTGCACCTGTCACCCTCATTTGTTCACCAACACCCCAGTGGGGCACATCTGAACCCAGGGGATAGCCGAGTGGTAGCAGCCCAAGCAGTGGCAGGAGGTGGAGGCTGGCGGGGCAGCGCATGCTGTGCTCATTCCCCTCACCTGTGTGTCCAGGCCAGTGCGGGGTTCTGCTTGCACCCCTGCTTAAAGAGCGGCTGGGGCTCAATCCCCTTCCTGCCCCCTCATTATGCCCCTGCTTCCTTGATAAAGCAGTGTTTTCTGCCCTGCCAGCTTCAGTTTCTAACCTGCACCAGAGAGGGCTTTCTCTAGGTCTAGAGACTCAGGTACAACTACTTAGGCCTCGTCCTGGGACCTGGCTGGGGCATATCTTTGAACCCATGACAGAGGTGGGACTTGAATGCACTTCTTTAACTGTTTTTGGCTCAAAGACTGCCATAACTTTGCTCACATGTTCAGTCCCAGTTGAATGGCTTTGCCAGAAGTAATTGTGGGTACAGTCTGTCTGGGGTTAAGGGCCTTGAAATATCACTGGTTTTGAAGATATTCAGATAAGCCTTATCCCATCTAAATAAATATATCTCTTATTTCTAATTCTGAACCAGGATATCAGTGTGCAGATCATTAAATCCACAAACGAGCATCAGATGTAAAGAAGGGGGATGTTTGTACAAATGGGAGTCAGCCTCTAGGCTTGTGCAAAAATCCCCCCAAAGGGAAATAATTTACAGGTGGAAAAACCGAGATCTTGCAGTGCTGCAGCTTGGGATCTCAACCGCCATTTGGTGGGAACAAAAATAAGAACAGGCTGCCATCTGAGCCAAGCTGGCGGTGCAATGCTGGGATAGGGTGGGAACCACTCAGGCAGCAGTGCTGCGGGTGGGCAGCATGGGCAAGAGTGGGATCCCTCTGCAAATCTCGTGTGTCTCCACTCTGTGTGTGTGTGTGTAATTTAAAATTTAAAATTAATGTTAACAGATGGGCAGCCCAATCCAGAGGGGGGACCCAGACCTTCCCGTGCCCAGCCTGCCTACTCAAGGGTCAGTCGGAGGGCCTGATACATGGTGGCTGGGGACCCGACCGCCCTGCTGCCACAAAAGCTGGGTGTCCTGACCATGGGATTGCGCTGACATCTGAAACAGATGCTGGCGTGTGTGGGGCAGACCAGGGAATTCTTGGGGTTGGAGCTGAAGTTTGTTGACTTCCACCTGGAGTTTCCGGCCAGTCGCACCGCAGCCCCGGCTCTGGACTTACCCTCTGGACACCCTTTTGGGTGGCATAAGTCCATTGGCCCCAGTGGAGGACTTTTTAGAGGCAGGGAAGGTTTTTCCTGTTTTGTTCCTCCCTGGGCTTCCAGAAGATATTGAAGTCTTGCCTTGTGATGACAGGAAGTCCTTATGAATCTTTCTTTGGCTTCCAAGATTCCTGTGGGTTTTGGTCTATGCATTTGCAAACTTGTATTTGCAATCTTATGGGCAATCTGTTTTCCACCAAAAGATGACAGTAGAGTTGTATATGAATCCATCATTTCCTGGACTACCTTTGTTCTAGAATTCTCCACTTAGGTCTTAGTGCCTTCGGAACAGAACTGGGTAGGCACTGGGACCCAAGTGGAGCATTCTGGAACAAAGAAAGTCCAGGAAATGGCAGATTCATATAGAATTCTACTGTCATCTTTCTATGGAAAAGAGTATAGAAGCTTACTTCTTTTGTTAGGGTTTGCTCATCTGGTTAAAGAACGCTTAGATGAGGTATATTTAGCTTTCTATCCCGCCCGACCCCAACCAAAGTCTGGGTTCAGGGCAGCTTACACCTAGTCAATAAACAATACAGTCCATCTATAAAACACTCACAGACTCAATATACGGACATAGTCAATATACAGTACAATAAACTCCACTTAAATTAGTTCAGTCAATCAACGGATAATTAAAAACTTACAAAATTATTCAAAAATTTGGCACCACTTGCTCTACGTTACCCTCTCCAAGGGGATGGCAATTCAATAAATCTTGCTAAACCAAGTCTAACTTTTTTACCTTTGAATCCCAGCTTGTTCAGTAAAATGGAAAGAGTAACAAGGAACTTATTCAGTAAAAGGCCCTGCAGAACCACACCACATCCAGCAGAGCCCTGGTCTCAGGTGTCGGAGAGTTCCACCAGGTGGGGGCCAAGGCTTAGAAAGCCCTGACCCTGGGTGAGGTCAGTCAGATTGGGCTGGGGACCTCCAAAAGATTACTTCCAGGAGAGCATAACTCTCTCTGGGGGTGGTATTGGGAGATGCGGTCCCACAGACAGATACAGGGGTCCCAGATTGTTCAAAACCATTTTAAGATGATGTTCTGCCGGGCTCATGGGTGAGGACTTTTAGCTGCTGTATTATATCCATCTGTCACAGGGCAAAGTCCCCCCTCTATCTTCCCATCGGTCCCCCTTCCCACTTACTTTGAGGATGGTCTGTCAGTTTCAAGAGTCAACTCAGCTGAGAGATTAGCACACTATTTTTATTATTTAGTATTTGATGGGGTTCAATCTGTTTCACTCGGTTTAAATTTTAAATGTATATTTGGCTTCTTCTTACCTGCCCCAAGCTCTGCTGTAGTGAGGGGATATAAATTTAAAAGATAAATAAACAAATGGCTTCTAATGTATGCGAGAGAATGATGACCCTCCAGGGTTTTTGTCAGCATTTGAGTTAAACAGTTCAAGTGGAGAAAAAGATTTGCTTCCTCAGTTTGACTGAAAGGACTTTGGCAATGCAAAGAGTTTGATTACTCTGGCTGGTTACGTTTCTCAGTTGATTTCTTTCAGTTTCAATATTGTTTTGGCGGCTGGGGTGGTGGTGGTGGTGGTGGAGGAATTTTTCACTGGCACGGGATCACGGTGACAGTCCCACATTGTAAAGCTGAGCTGGGTTGTGGGGTCATGTGTCTTTTTTAATGGATGTATGCCACATTTTCTGTGGTTGGAAATGAGTTCATTAGCCTACGTTTACCGTGTGTAAGTTTGGTCAGACTGCAAACAAACAAAAATGTATAGTTGGTATCTGCTTTCCTAAGTGAATAGCACTTCGGGGCTAAGGTCAGTCCTGGTAGAGGGCATGGAAGAGGTTACTGCAGAATTGCAGTACTATGGAAGGATAGACAGCACAGTTGCTCTTCACCTTTTAGAGTGGCATTCCCCACAATTGTGTTAGAGGGAAGTGAAGGGTGGTCACATGACTCAGGTTACTGAGTAACTCATGAATGGTGGGCATGTTCCATTCATTAAAAAAGAGGATTCTGTTCTAAGGAACTGTTGTGTATGGCAGATGGCGTGGCTCAGCAAGGGAAGTGATAGGAAGAACAGCTTGAGCAATGCTTGGAAATTGTTAACCCAGAAGATGCAGAAATATATTCTTCCTGCTGTTCCAAACCAGATTAAGAGTGACTACAAGCTCTATGTTAACCATGCTCTGTCACTCCTCTGGCCAATAATGTGATTAGAACATTATTTTTAGCTCCTAATGGAGCTGACTGCCTGTTTTTGTAGAGTTGGTCTAGTGGAGCGATGTTAAATTTTTGAATGAGCCCCCCCACCCCGATTCCAGTCACAAATTCACTAGGTGTCACTATTCAGTCCCTTTGTTTCAGACCCATCTTTAATGTGAGAAGTGAATCTAATCTTATAGGATCATTTTTGTACTGATTGCCAAGATAAATTGCTACATAAGTCCTAGCATTTTTTTTACTGGCTATTACAATTGCTAAGTGCAGGGCTGATAAAAATAATGACTTTTAAAAAATATTTTCTTTTTCCAAGCTGAACCCTCTACAAACCAATCTGTTCTGTTAAAAAAAGGACTTAGGAAGTTTCTGAAATGAGCATCACATTTAATGTACAATTTTTGCCATTTTTGCCACGAAATGTTTTTGTTGTGTTCTGTGGCCAAGCTGACCCAAGCTGAAATTTTTGCATGAAGCTGAAATTAGTTTTTGTATATGGTTTTGTGTCTGGACAAGATATTGGTAGTCTTCAAACAGCAGCTGGACGAACACTTGTCAGGGATTCTTTTAGGCTGATCCTGCAAGGTTGGACTAGATGGCTGGATGGCCCTGTCATGCCCCTAGAGACACCCTCACCATTTTCTTTATTTAAGCCTCAGTTGTACCCATAGGCCCCTTCCGCACACGCAAAATAATGCATTTTCAAACCACTTTCACAACTGTTTGCAAGTGGATTTTGCTATTCCGCACAGCTTCAAAGAGCACTGAAAGCAGTTTGAAAGTGCATTATTCTGCATGTGCGGAATGAGCCTTAGATAGAATAGACTTAATTGTTTTTGTACAGTATTCTGTGGGAGGGAACCTTAGTTAGACCCTGTCCCTTTAAGAAGTCCTCTATAGACAAGAGCACTATAATATTTTTGTTAGCTAGCAGCCCCTTTGTTTTCAGTTTGTTTTTAGCCTCAGGTGTCTGGAAGGCTAAAGACAACAATATACCAGACATCCTAAGTTGTTATGTATAAGGTGTTAGAGAGCCATAGAACTCAGAGTAAGCAAGTTTCCACAGGATTGCAGGAAAAACAGGATCCAGTTAGAGGACACCATGGAGAACTCAGAAGAAGAAAGAAGCAGAGCAGACTTTCTTGGAAGCAAGCAAGGAAGAATTGGTGTCTGCAAGCTCTTCAATAATCTCCAATTGTTTCCAGCATTTCAGGTATTCTTTAATTGTTAGACTTCATGGGAGGAGTCAGAGTCCTAAACTTTCTGTACTATTAAACCGTTTTTTGAACGGTTATTCATTTGTCTACAGGTCTTACATTCTGTTCTAGCCGAGTGCAAGGCACCTGATATTAGTTTGCTTGGGGAGCAGAACAGGCCCCTTCCAACTCTATGATTCTCTGAAACACGAAATTTCGCTCATCCTCTCTGACATCTTGCAGTTGCCGTACCAAAGCCAGTTACTGTCAATTTAATCTCATTGCTTCCAGAAAGTCTGTAACTAAGATGTTGCAAATTTGCACAGTGACTTTTACCTGCTAATAACTGGAAAATGAATGTTTGTTTAGAGATTTCGGCTATATGTCTCAGGCATCTCCTTTCCAAAAATGGAGCTGGAGCGTTGCAAGTATGCTGTTGTCATATGTAGCTAGACTAACTGAAGGTCTGTGTTCTCTGTTCAAAGGAAAGGAAAAGATTTTCTGAGAGCAGAGTTGCAAAGAGCGCAGAGATGTTGTATAATTTTGGTCCCAATTTCTTGAGCTGTATCAATTTGAATACAATTTGATCTCTCTTTTTGGGGGCCTGCAATTTTTTTCTTTTTTTGGCAAAACGAGTGAGTTAACAGCATAGGTGAATCTTTTGTGGAATTAAGCACCCCCCCCCCCCCCAGAACCAAAGGGGAGGGACTGCGGGTCGTATTTGTGGGCTGAATGTCCTGAGGCAGCAAAAATTCATTGATCCATTTTTATCGCTTAGAAGTAGTTCAGAGGAAGCATTAGGAAATGTCCCTTAGAGACCAGATCTGGGCACTCCGCAGATGTTGCAGTTACGGTTGTTCAATGGGAATGTTCAATGAAGCCTACTGAGTTTTAATTAGTTAAAGTGTGTTTGTATGTGCGCACACACATGCTGTTCTGCTTGTGTTCTGCAAATGGGCTCTATGACGGAATCCTGAATTACTTTCTCTCGAGTTCTGGAATAGTCTGTTAGTGCCTTAGCGGCAGCAGGAAATCTAGTGGTATCTCAAGGACAAACCAGTTTGTTGTCACATAAAGATCTATTTGCGACAAGAACCGTTTTGATCAAGTGCATCCTGTAGACCGTAAAGGTGAATGCATGTGAATTAACATGGGTCAAGTATGGGGAAGACACTGTTTTGGGACAGGACAGTATATAAAGAAAGGTGAATATATTCTGGAACTGGAAAGATCATAAATGCATTCGCCAGCAGACATAAAAGGTTTGTTTTATTGAACCACAATACATTCCCAATCATTGTTAGCTGGAGCTGGAGAGCTGGAAATTTTGAAGCCACAGGGGAAAACACTTGTAAAAGAAATTTTGATTTCTGCCATACTTTCCAAACAAACCTTAGTTGCTTTAAATCAGCTAGCATAATAAGTGTATGTATCGGGGTGTTTATGGAATTTAAACATATAAATGTCTTAGTTTTCTACAAGCAAAACTTGAAAATACACCCAGTGCTAAAGCAAGAGAGAGGAAGAGCTATAAACTGCTGCACCCTATCTGACTTACCAAACTTATTTGAAAAGAAGAAGAATATTTCCTTGGTGTGTTTTTTTCCAGTGCTTTCCCAGATTTACAAGTCCTGGGAGTAGAGATTTGGTGGGGATCCTCCCTACTTGTCTCCCAGGTTATCGTATCCATAGCTGGGGCTGGATTTGCATGATAGTACATAATTACTGTTTATAATGGTTTGAGAGCAGTCTTCCGTCATGATTAAGGCCTGATGAAACTGTGTCAGATCTGCAAATGTTCAATAGCCTCTCGGGACAAACGCCTCCCTTCTCCATAGCCACATGCGTGTGCATCACAGAGTAGGGGCTGGCTTTGGCATGTCTTTCCATTGCTTGATCGCTTGTAGCACGTGGCTGCAAGCATTTCATTTGAGGCGCCGTTGAATAACATGAGAATTCTTCCTGCAGTTTTTCATCTGGATGGCTCATTGGTAGTTGTTTCTTGGCCTTCCATGTTAGGAAAGGGCTTTGCATGGCAAAAGCTGAGAATTCAATTCCTGACATTGTCTGAAAAAGGATCTGGGGGCAGCAAAGACGCTTCTGTCAAACATGCCCTGTGGAGCCACTGCCAGTCAAGGAAAAAGAGTATTTAACTAGATGGACCAATGGGAGAAAGCTATAAAAGGCAGCTTCAAATTTGTACCAAACGATCCCAGAAGATCCTGCTACAGGCACTCCTTTGAGATGGGCTTCATTCTCTGTACCCTGCAGCTCTCTTTATATTTTGTAACTGAGCAAAATTGTGTTCTGTTTTTCTGCTGATTGAAATTGCACCAGGAAAAAGAGAGACAGGGCGGTCTCCATTTAAATCTATATCTATAAACGCGAAATACCACTGACTGGCTCACTGACTAACTGATCAAAAGAAGGATTTTTCAAAATATTCAGTTTTACTCGAGTTATTACACACTTACTATTTTAACTGCTCATCTCTGGCCATCTGCGCGAACATTCTAAGGGCAAACCAGCCCCTCAGTCCACAGACATGCTGCACGAATAGAAAAAGACAACTACAGGAAGCTGCTGCAAAATATGCAAAAACAAACCCATCAGTCCACAGACAGGCTGTGAGGAAATATGCTGCATGTCACCCCAAAGTTCACAAACAGGCTGTAAAGAAGTATGTGGAATGTCACCCCAAAATTCATAGAGAGTCTGTGATGAAGTATGCGTAGCGAAGCACAGGTACCCTGCTAGTCCTATATATGTTATGCAAAATATTCACTCTCCCATAAGAGCCTCGATGGTGTCAGTCTAAAGCATATTGGGCCACAGGGAATTTAAACAGTGATTAAAAAACAGTCTTTGCAACCAGAGCCATAAAGCTTCGAGAAACATGTTTTGTGCTGTCAGGGTTCTGCGACCCGCTGCATTCTTCTTTCTTGCCTTCTCTCTACCCCACCTTCCTTCAGTATTTTCAATCTCCCTTGCAGAATAGAATCTCCACTCATAGGCATGCATTGATTTTTTTATTTCATGTGCTGGAGGGTTTATTGTTGTCTTGTGATTGGTCAGTGGCAGCAAATTGAATATTCTGCATTAAGTAGAGAAATGCCCTTAACGTTTCTTGCAAGGAAACCTTTCTACAAGGCAGGGGAATCTACTGTAACCTGAATTCCAGTTAGAGGCACATTATGGCTGCCTCTCAAAGCAAGTTTAAACAGACAGAAGCCTTTATTGGCATTATAAATTACCATATTACAATATTAAAAACAAAAAAGGGAACGTTTATCTATTAACCGAATCCATTAAAATACATTAAAAATATGCATTAAACATCTACGTACAGACCCTGTATACGGAACACAAAGAGAACTAAATTTACCATGACTATTTTATGGAGAACAATTACGTAAGTTTAGCTTGTACAGTCTGTGAACAAAAAACTTGATACAGGTCATGAGAAAACTGGTTTCTCCCCCACACCCCTTGCTCAGAAATCCCTTTTTAAAAAGTGTTCTTTCTTGCTGTGGACAGTGAACAGTAGCATGGTTCAGAGTAATGGAGATTATTGCAGGCCCCTGAGTTTTTGTGCATTTGTGGTGCGCCACTGAAATGCCACATCTTATTCTTGTCCCAGTATTCAAACGCGTACCTGCTGTGCTTCTGCAGAAGAACCCAGTAAAGAGCATGACACTGTCTTCGGTTACATTTTTTTACCCTGCCTTGTATTTATTTATATTTATTTACTTATATAGACAACAAAGGGAACCAAAGTAGCTTACAAAGTACAAATAAACAACAGTCAGGACTGGTTCTGGATCCACTGGACTGGCTCACGCAAGGTAACACACACATAGAATCAATCTCCAGCTCAAAATTTTCTCTCTGGTTTAGACTGATTGAAAGGGACCAGGTCAGAGCCTCCTATCTGTCCAGCAATACCTTTAGTAATCTCAGAATAGGCTTTTGCTTTACATTTATGAATTTGCAGAGTTCTGGTTCTGATGGATCTGTCTCATTCTGTCTCATATTGCAGAGAGCCTAGAACTAAATTTGTTGCAGTACTTTTGAAGGGCTTAAACCAGGGGTCCTCAGTGTTTTTGAACCTGTGGTCACCTTTGGAATTCTGACACAGTATAGTGAATGGGTCTGCAACCTGCGGCTCTCCAGATGTTCATGGGCTACAATTCCCATCAGCCCCTGCCAGCATGGCCAATTGGCCATGCAGGCAGGGGCTGATGGGAATTGTAGTCCATTAACATCTGGAGAGCCATAGGTTGCAGACCCCTGGTATAGTAGATGTGGCCACAAAATGGCTTCTATAGGAGATGGAGACAACCACAAAATGGCCACTGCAGATTATCTTCAGTCACACAGATCCTTGTGCTCACAAAGGATCATTTTTAAAAAATCTGCACAGCCAATCAAATCTCCAATGGCCAATAGCCCCGCCTGGCCCCACCCACTTTCTAAAAACACATCACAGGCACCAGGACAAAGCTCACAGGCACCATGTTGGAGACTCCCGGCATAAACCGTTCCCTGGAAACAAAACAGACTTTTTTTTCTTCGATATTGACTTGCTCACCTCAAATCTCACTGTTTGTCTCAGCAGCCGAGAAAGTGTAGGCTGAAATTGTATCTGAATGGTGAAAAGTTTTAATATGACAAGCATTTTTAGATCAGGTTAAATGTTGATGTTGTTTATGATTTCGATTTTATGCTCCTTGTGATTGATTATAATGGCCTTTAGCTATGAACAGTAAATGCTATCACTGCTCAAGGTAACAGAGTGTGTGTCATGGGCTAAGAGAATTTCAGGCTGTTGCCAAAGAGCTCATGCCTCTGTCCACACCCATGCTTAAACACCTGTAACAAGAAGGAAAACACAAGCTCAGTTTACAGAGATGTTTATTTATTTATTAGGTTTATATATCACTCTTCCTGTGAAAGGGGTCAGAGCGGTGAACAACCATAAACATACAATTAAAATAATGTATAAAACAATTTCTAAAATGACTGCTTTCCAAATACATTTCGACAAGGGTTGGGATGACAGCCACTGCTTCCAAAGTCATCAATAATCAATCAATAATCAACGAACAGTAAAAAGCCTAACAAAAAACACCAAAGAAGAAGCACCATAAGTAAACTAAAGTTAAAAGCTGAAAACCGAAAAGGGCTGAAAAAGGGGAGGCCAGCTTAAGATGGAAATACTGTTGCTCTACTCAACCTTAGGCCCTGCGGATCAGCTCCATCTTACAGGCCCTGCAGAACTGAGCTAGATCCCGCAGGGCCCTAGTCTTATCCCCAAGAGTCTGCCATCCATTGCTATATATGGCCTTCAAGGCAGTTTGCAAAATCTTGCCCTCCCAAATGCCCAAAACCGAAGCAACTTCTGCTTGACTCTCAGCAGGCAGAAGTTGCTTCAGTAATCACTCTGCAGTCCTGAAGAGCAAATAAAATCACTTTTCCATCACTGGAATTGTCTCTGGGCTTGACTGTTTGCTTCATGCAGGGATACCTGGCAGCTTCCTGTCTTCCTTGAGGTGGCCCCTTGGATAGCCATTGGAAGTTTCTCTCTCAGACGTGGCAAGCCTGCAGTGCTTTCCCTCACACTGTTCTGTCTTCCTTCATAACTTCTGCGGCTGTTAACCTCTTACTTTTTGTTCCGCAGAGCAAGCTGCACATGGAAGGTTTTCGCAGCCTTAAGGAAGGGGAAGCAGTTGAGTTCACCTTTAAGAAGTCCTCCAAGGGTTTGGAGTCCATCCGAGTGACCGGTCCAGGAGGAGTGTTCTGTATTGGCAGCGAGAGGAGACCGAAAGGCAAGAACCTACAGAAACGCCGGTCAAAAGGAGACAGGTGAGGCTTGGGTCGGGCACGTGCTCCAGAGTTCAAGCAAGGCATATCGAAGAGGAGATGGCTGTGTAATGTTTTTTTCAGGCTAGAGGACTGCTTGTGTTAGGCCGGAAGACCCCAGCCTCACGGAGTCTTTTTGTCGAGCAGATATTGAGCACCATAAGATAATGGCTTCTATGGAATGGGAGAGATCAATGACAAAATGGCTGCTATGGGGACTAAATCGAATCACCACACATTCAGAGCTTTCACAAAATTTTAGGCAGTTCAAGCCAAGTGTCCTCTGATGGAGGTAGCTGTTCTTGAGTGCATGTTCCCTCTATGCGCAAAGCGTGCCTTTCGGGTTTCTCTGAAGCTCCCTGCAGCCGCAAAGGTAATGCCCCTGTTGTGTATGTGTGTGTTTGTTTTGTAAGTGCCTCCTGCTTCAGGGAGGTGGAGGAATGCCAGAAAAGGCTCTTTGCTTTAAGGAAGAGACACTTTGTGACAGAAGAAAGTAGGTAGCAAGAAACATATTGTTGGGCTTTATGGCACGCACCCATGGACACCGCACCATATTAGAAATCACTACATTAGGAGACCCCTGTTTTGTCTGGGAAGAAACTTAGGCCTGGTTTATATACGCAGAAGCAAGATGTGGCAGAGTGCTGAAATGATAAGATATATTGCACTGTCTTTGACTGCAGGGAGGACCACTGGAGGAGGAAGAAGATGTTGAGTGTAGCGCTGTCACATTTCCTGCCGGGCTGATGGAACCGGCCCTGTGTGTGTTCACACACAGGCACAAACAGACCCCTGACAGTTCTGTCATTAGAAGCTACGTGCTCACAGGCAGGAAAAGACCCCTGGTCTCTTACTTTGAGCTCAGAGATGACCAACTACTTCAGTTTGGTTACCGTACAGCAGTATTTGCCATGGCTTCCTTCTATGGGTGGCCGGTGGTCAGTGGGCCTTTCTTTGTATGAGAGGCTTCCCTCTGCCTTTTAGAGAACAAGCGGCAGATGCAAATTTCTAGGGAAAGAGCTAAAAACCCAAGAGTGAAAGGTCAGAGGTCGGAAACACCCGGGGCTGAATAGCATGGACCAATGCCCCCATTCAGTGAGCCATGTGTCTGCAGGGTAGAGCCGCATGGCTGGTTAGTGGGCTTTCCCTAGCAAAAAAATCCCTTTGTACAGCCAAATTGTGCTGCTCAGAAGAGACTCTTTAAATAGCCATGTATATTAGAGAGATGTATGGGCTTCAGTAGAGTCTAAACACTGGTCCAACCTAGCCTAGCATGGTTTACTTTGTCTATCAGCAGCTATGCAATCCACATTGCTGTCCAAAATAATTTACTCTACTTGGGCCTTGTGCAAGTAGGCATGCACTCTGTTCTTGGGCTGTAATCCCTCCTCAAGAGTAAAGGGCCCTGGCACATGAGAATGAACAAGTCACTGGTTGGCCTTTAATAGATTCTAACAACTAGGATATCTCGTTGTAAACAGTTCACAATATGGCAGAAGAGTAGGGTTGCCCTCTGGTGGTGAAGCTATGTACTTTCCACTTACTAGAAGAGCATTGTGTTGAGTTGACAAACTTTTAGATTGGGAAGAAAACCGTGTATTGATACATGTGTGCATGAGTTGCTCCCAGATTTGTTTTATTAAACAATTTACCTACATTAGGATAAAATCTCCAAAACAAGCATCCAAAGTGGCATAGGGCACAAAAATACTTAAAACCAACCCGGCAAGAAAATTAAGAAAATTAAAATAAAGTGTTAACCAGTAGCAGGTTAAACACCACTTAAGTCCCATTTAACACCACTGAAGTCAGCAGCAAGTTGGAGTGAATAAATTAGAACACTTTAGCAACAGAGAAACCATCCACTAAAGTAAATTCAGCAGCCATCTTTCAAACTATTTGCTCCCAAAGGCAAAAACAACATCGACGCGCCATGGAATCATCCACAAAATCTGGGCAAATAAAACTCAAAACAACTAGGTGCAAACAACCAATGAGGGTGGGGGAATACTCAGCAACTGAGTTGCCAACACAGATATGTCTTTGTATATGACCCTCTACTTAATTTCAAAGATTAGGGTCAAACGCCAATTTTAATTGAAAGTTCAATTATTATGGGAGAAGACCGTCCTTTGAGTAGTCTGAGTCTGATCCAAGCTGTTTATCTGGTTGAGAGCAGGGAAGGCTTTTAATGGGCTACTTGCCAGCTCCTTTTCAAAGGCCCTCTTGAACAATGAATTAAGTCGAAAAGAGGAAACTGGCAATTTTGTCAAGAAGTTTCAAATAGAGAGTGCTACTACCTTACAGGCCCTGCTTCTCGTAAACTATCAGCTTAAGGTCAGAATGCCACGGTGCAGGGACTCCTCCAAAGATTTTTTAAAAAGGTTTATTTCAATTAGTTAAAAGAAAACAACAGGAGTTAAAAACAATTCTATTTCCTTGGCGGGGGGGGGGGGGAGACAACAGGGGATGTATGTATAGCATAGCTTCTCGGCCTATTGGCTAAGATCAAATGTAGTAACTGTTCTTATCAGCATAGCAATGTTAAAAAGATTAAGAAATATTTTAAAATGGTGATGGAATAATAACCATTAATCATTGGTCATTACTGTAATAAATCTAAACACATCTGTAAATAATTTCTGGATATTAAAAATAAGTTCATATATAATTGTCATCTATTCACTTGAGTGTTTTTCTCAAACACCTGTTGATACAATGTAATGCATGACTTGAATGGTAAATCAGTTCAGTTACATCCTCCTCTACTCCCATTTTCTAAGAATAATGTAAGTTATATGCTTTCCATCTGTCTTGAAATTCTCTGGTTGGTCTATTGTTTACATAATACCATTGCTGCATTACTGCCACTATTGCATACTCAGTTTGCTTTCCCAGTCTTTGTGCCTGTGGACAGTCTTTTGCTTTCCATTTTGTTGCAAATATAACTCTGGCACTGTTATCATACATCCAAATAATTCTTCCAAGATTTTTGGAATACTACTGAGCAAGAGACCCAGCAATATACTCTTAGTGTTCGTAACAAAATTGATTTTAATTCTTTTTTTAAAATTTCACCATATATTTCTTTCCAATACTTCTTTGTCTTTTTGCAAGTCTACTACGTATGATAAAAGGTGCCTCTTTATGTTTCCAGCATTTCCCATTATAATTCTAATCCTTTTTCTCAATCTCCTTTGGTGTAATATACCATCAATAAAACATCTAGTACCAGTTTAATTTGGGCTTTTCCAGCCCAGGCTCTGGCCTGGTAGAACTTTCTGCTGAGTGAGAATTGGACCTTGCAGGATCTAGCTCAGTTCCAGTGGTCCCGTAAAATGGAGATGTTCTGCCAGGCCTATTGTTGAGGATACTAACAGTGTACCCCACCTGATCTCTTTGCTGGGTCCAATCAGATCTCATGCTACTTTGCTGTCTTTTAGATCTCCCCTGTACCACTTTTCCAGGGCCAGTTTTGCCTCAATTAAGAGTGCTTCCCTCTCTAACCTGCTAATGTAATTTAACTGAGGGAGTCACTTCTAGGGGCCCAATTACATTTTTTTAATTTTTTAATTGTCAAGTAAAGATTTGGACCCCATGGCGCAGTATTACAATCAAAGCTCTGTTCATGACCTGAGTTTGTGGGAAAGGCAATGCCAAACTCCCCTGTAAACAAAGTCTGCCTAGTAAACGTCGTAATACAATGTCACCTTATGGGTCATTAATGATCTGGTCCTTGTACCCGAAACTGTTTATACCAGGGGTCTGCAACCTCCAGCTCTCCAGATGTTCATGGACTACAATTCCCATCAGAGTTAGCCACCATGGCTAACTCTAACCCTGGTCTATACCCTTTTACCTTTAAGTGAAGATGATTATTCTAAATATTAATCAATTATATTACATGCTTTTATGCTGATATTTCCTCTTATTGTTATTTATTGTTCAGAGGGCTATCTTTACCCTTTTAACTTTATTTTAAGATTATTATTCTAAATATTAATTGTATTATAGTTTTTTATGCTGATATTTCATTTTACTGCTGTTGTACAGGGGAATCTTTACCCTTTTACCTTTGAATTAAGATTATTATTCTAAATATTAATTGACTACATTACAGATTTTTATGCTAATGCTTCATTTTATTGCTGTTAACTGCCCTGAACCCGGCACTGGCCTGAAAAAGGAATTAAATAAAAAATAAAATGAAGTAAAATTTAGTTTATTTTTTCCCTTGTGTTTTAAAAAAGAGATGGCTCCAGGGATCCTGCAGTCTCAACTTTTCCCTCTTCTGTTGTCTCCCTTCTAGATGTTACAATTGTGGAGGTTTGGATCATCATGCCAAAGAATGCAAGCTCCCGCCTCAGCCAAAGAAATGCCATTTCTGCCAAAGCATTACCCACATGGTCGCCAACTGCCCTGTCAAAATGCAGCAGTCGCCCAGTTCTCAGGGAAAGCCTTCCTACTTCCGGGAGGAGGAGGATATGCACAGCTCAGCCCTTCTTCCCGAAACCAGGGAATGATGTTGGGAAATCAGTAGGAGCTACTGAATCACTGGGGCTTCAGGGCATCGAGTCAGCAAAGAAGGGGGAGCAATGAACGGCTTCTGCCTCCAGGTTGTTGTGTGTTTTTTTTTTGCAGGGGGCAGGTAGTGGACTAGGAAGCAGCATCTTTTGAATCTCTCAAGGATTTGGTATTGGGAAAAAGGTCTGAGAATCTGGACAAAACTGTTACGCTGGTCCGCAACCTATTTTCTGCTTCAGAGGAGGTCTGTGAATCTCCAGCTGAAATATTCAGATAGAAGAAAGGGCGAGGTGGCAGCACCTTAAAGGTACCTTTGCTCTCTTGCCAATGCAAAGATTATTCCAAAAACAAAACCCAAAGCTGGAAAAAATCTAGACCATCCAGACCTTTCGGGGGGGCATTTTGTAAAGAAGTGCACAAAACCACAGTTGGTTCGGGACACTGGCAGAGGGGAGTAATTTTTTTAAAAGTCACACTCATTTTGACATTAAAAGAGGCCACTCAAAAATTGTGGCAGCTTTAAGAAATTTCAGTCCCTCAGGAATTAGAGGGTTTTGTAGACTCAACCACCAAGGCCTATCTAAAGTTCACACCCCTGAGTCTACAAGATGTAGTGGGACTTTTAATTTTCCACTCAAGCGTGGCCATGAAACATCAGTATCTTATTTGGCCTTGATCTTGCCCTTGCTAAGTCTGAGGCTTTTGAGGAAATGCTGGCTGCTTTTTGGAGTATATGTGGAAAAAACAATTTTTTCAGAAACTCACTCGCACATTGGGCCACTCAGCACTTCCTTTCACAGCCTTTGCAGTCTGGGCTCATGGCCCAGGGAAGACCTAAGAATGCCTCCCTTTGGTGTCCCCCCCTTCCTTCTGTGGCCATAATTTAAAAAGAAGCACACACATGTCAACTGGGTAGTTCAGCTTATGTTTGGCAATGTTTGTTTCCCAGAATTCTTTGGTCTGTGCAACCCACAATATCAAATTTAAGCACAAGGGTTGTGAATTTTGAAGACTTCCCCGTTTTTGTGTCGAAACCCTAACCTAAGGGGCAAAAAAAAGCTGCTGCTCCCATCCCTTGCCTGCTTTCCCTGCCTCTGCCTTTAATTTATTTTGCTCCTGCGGACAGCTGGACTTGCCGTGCGAGACACGGGAGGGCGTCCCCACCTGCTCTGAAGCCAACGTGATATAAAACCTGCACTACGACGTGCGCGAATGACGTATCTTTGGGTTCGTTTTTTCTTTATTGTCCATGTTTGTTGGATTTTTTAAAAAGTATAAATATTCTGTTTTGTATTTTTGTATATTTTAATCTTTAAGAGTTAAAAAAGGAAGAAAAAAGAAGAAAAAAGGACATTACTGCAATTTATTCTCAGGTATTCTCAAACATCTCAGGGATGGAAGAACCTCGGTTCCTTCTGGGGCTGGACAGGTTGGAATCATGCCTTTTTAAAATTTGGGACATTGTTAAGTTGGACAGCACAAAGGAGAAATGTGTTTTTAATACTGTAGCTCCATCTTGACATCTGTTTTGATGTTTTTAGACAGTGTATTTTAAACAGATTCTTCTTCCCCCTCTTGTTGTATTTGCATGGAGGCTGAAGAGCGGAGGTAGGGCCGGGTCCAATAGGAATTTTGTCCCCCATGGTCATTTCAAAGGTCTACTTAGGCAGGACTCCTTCCTGCTGGATTGTGTGTTTGGACTATTCAAGTGGATAAAAATTAAGTCTGCTTGCTGAGAGAAATTCAGAGCCAAGGGGACTGAACCTTGGACACCCATGTTCTAGCAGAGTTTGTGTTGTCAGTGCCTCCTCCTAAACATCTATCCATTCTTAAGACTTTTAACAACTCTCATGCATCTTTTTAGTGGCTAGGCACATTTTCATCCCATTTCCATCCATGTTATCACCTCATCTCAGTTCTTCCACTCTTGTGGACTCTTGGAAGAGTTGCTTGTGGTTCTTCCCAAGGATGATCCTTCTGTGGACCTGCTGATTTGAGTCACCGTTGGAGGGTGGCAGAGTGAGAAAGAAGGCCTCTCAGATGCTAGGGGCCCACTCTGTTAGGGAACTTCTCTGGCACATACCTCATTAAAGCTAAGGTATTTTTCATTTCTTATTTCCTGTCAATTAAGCTTGTGCTAGAGAATTTGTAGATGTCCTGCATTCTCTATGGTACAATTTGGATTTCCACCTTCAGGGTTCAAGATGTTTCAGACTTCAATTCTGTATCATCCCCACTATCTCTCATTTTTCTGTGCCCATGTTCTTGAGAAATCCTCTTGGGTACATTCTTATAGTGAAACCTTATTATGAATGTCTCGAGAAGAGTGTATTCTTGTAGCCAAAGACTTGCCAATGAACTGCTCCTCCAAATCTCAAATTGCTTTAGGTTTAGGGTGTATCCCCTCGATTCAGTCTCCTTCATTGTCACCACTGAGAATTGTGAGTCAGGATTTGCTATTTAGTTTTTCCAGCTGAGTTGTTCAAGTAGCAATGAAAAGACGTGATCTTGACCTTCTGATGCTTGGGTCTACCACTTCTACCAGCTGCTAGTGATACTTCTAGTATCTGCTTTAAAAAATAAAAATAAGAAGGATCTGTTGGATGCCCCAACAATGAGAGGTATTTCTGAGGCATCGAGTAGTACATAATCCCAAAGAATAAGGGACGGAGGAGCCAATTTACAGACGTTCCCTTCAGCACCACACATGATGACTTTGCTCAGTGTAGGAAATGATAGTTGACATTAGTACTTTTCAGATGTTGCCATAACACAAGCCAGGAACCCACCAGGCCAGGTCCTCTCAATATGCACGGTCACCATGTTGTATTAACAGTGGGTCATGTGCATAATTTTCATGTGTGCACAGCCTTGGTGTATACCAGTGGTGGCGAACCTTTGGCACTCCAGATGTTATGGACTACAATTCCCATCAGCCCCTGCTAGCATGGCCAATTGGCAGGGGCTGATGGGAATTGTAGTCCATGACATCTGGAGTGCCAAAGGTTCGCCACCACGGCTGTATACAAACTGACCACTGGATCTTTCAGTGGTCACATTAATGATGTTGAAGCTGTATGCACAGGGTAATTATGCAGGTAGTCATCATCACACAACATGGAGACCACACCTATCAGGGGATCATGAATTGTACATATGTCTGTTGAGAGTGATTGGTTGGCTTCCAGTATTGCAATGTCTGAAAAGGTTTGTGGTGGACAGAATGCAGGGAACTCTGGTTTTCCCAAACCTGAGGAAGAATTGAAGTTAGGGTAGAGTGAGACCTTGCAATTTGTGGTTGGAGCAACAAGCACTGTCCCTGGACTGTTAATGTGAATTAAGATCTCAAAAAGAAGCTTTTAAAAAGTGGGACTTGACTGCATTTTTAATTTCTGGTTTATTACCACCTGCCCTATGGCCCAATATGCCCCCAAAGGGTGAAGCCCCTTTGAAAATCCACTTTGATTTCCATTTCTAAATGCACTGTTTTCCCTTTTTAAAAATGGCGCACAGATTTTCTCGCTTACATTATATGTTCTTCCTTGCTCTGTGTGTGCGCATGCGCGTGCATATGCATACATGTCCATGTGTAAAGTGCCATCAATACTAACCAGGACTGACCATGCCTAGCTTCCTAGACTACTAATGCTTTGCCAAGGAAGGAACATGTTTGATTGCAGGCTCTTGGGAGTTGCAGAGCCAAGCAATCAATTCTGAAATAGTGAAAAAGGCCAGTCTCGTTTCTCTTGTTGGGCGCTCTCTTTCTCCCTCTCTGTTTCCTGCCTCGAAGGAAGAGAAAGTGAAGTCAGGTGGCACGACGCATCCGGGATGTTGGTTCTGAAATTGCCGTATGATTCTCTGTGTATCTACCTCAAGATAACGTCTCTGTGTTCAGTGGGGCCAAATGCAATAGAATGAACTCACAAATATAGCTTTCTCTGGGTTGACTGTAGGAAGATTGAATTTCCCCAGGGTGTACATCAGAAAGTAAAAAAATACTGCCCCTTCTAATTTTGTATCTCTTTTAAAAACTCAAGTAGAATTTCCCCCACATGCCAGTCCCTTTCTAGGAGCTTAGAAGGTGTAAATATCTTAATGTAAATCTTTCTGCTTTCTTCCCAGTTTCCTCTTGATGATTGTTTACAAACCTTTAAGAGAAAAAAAATAGCCAAAGCTTGTGATAGACATTGGGGGGCTGGTGGGAGAGGCCCCCGTCCCTCACCTCTTTGCAGCTTTGCCATGTGAAAACTGGTAATGTTGTCAAAAGCCCCCTTCCCATCTCTTTCTAGGACCAAAGGAATAATTGGGCTTCTGAAATGACAACACTAGATTGGTAAGGCATCATTGAGTGCAGTAGGGGATTTCTCCCTAGCTCTCTTGCAGTAGGGGGTAGGGTGGAGTGATTGCAACCTCTCTATGCTGGGGACAATTTAGGTCAGTAATTCCAGAGTTCGCAGATGGTGCCTAGAATTCCTGCCCGTTTGGTCTAGTAAACCGCTGCTTGGAACAGGCAGCATTTAGCCAGCAATGGACACTATGCATTAAGGGTAAACAGTGGGAATCGCAGGCAGGTTAACAGCCTGCTTGCACTCAGGGTCACTGTGGAGTGCTAGGAAGCACTGAATGTATGGGGGGAGGGGGGCAAGGTCTTCTCGAGTGGCTGCGTGATTGTGTATTAGGAGACAAAACGAATGTAACTCCATGTTTACTGCTAGCAACCAAAGCTTGATTTTGTGTCAAACTCTTGATTTTTTTTTAATGAAGTGGGTGGGAGGGGGGCAAATAAGAGGGTGTCTGTGTGGTGCTCAGTGTGTATGGAGGGAATAAAAGGGGTCTTGTCTGGGCTGCCGGATGCTTGTCCATTCAAGCAGCTTTCCTGCTGATTTATGTTGTGTGGTGAGTCCAAAATCACTGCATGCTTCTCTCTCTCTCCCTCTCCCTGTCCTGATTGTCATTCTTGTACCAGTTATGGAAAATGATGGAACTTAATAAAGATTATGAATAATGGCTTCCTATGCCTCTCCTTTCTTTCTTCAAAGTGTTCCTTGAGGTCAGTAGGGCATGAGGGGGCTACTAGATCAAGGATCGGGATCTAGGTTGAGTCCGGTCTGGCATTTCCACAGGCGTAAGGAGGAAGCAGTGTTCTTGGTTATTTCCTTTTCCATGGAAGACCTCTGATCCCTCCAAAGCTCTACCTGGTGGTCCTGCCTCATGGGAGCAGAGTTTCAGGAGGCCTTTTGGATTGCGATTGGAGGGGGGGAATCAGAAAAAAATAGTCTTCTGCTAGGCAAAATCCAAACCATGGTCTTAGACTTTAGTTCAGCCATTAATTGATTTGATAGGTTTAGAGACCAATTTCAATGTATTGTCAAAGGCTTTCACGGCCGGATTCAACTGGTTGTGGTGGGTTTTCCGGGCTGTGTGGCTGTGGTCTGGTGGATCTTGTTCCTAACGTTTCGCCTGCACCTGTGGCTGGCATCTTCAGAGGTGTATCACAGTGTGTAACAGACTTCCCTCTGTGATACACCTCTGAAGATGCCAGCCACAGGTGCAGGCGAAACGTTAGGAACAAGATCCACCAGACCACGGCCACACAGCCCGGAAAACCCACCACAACCAGTTGAATCCGGCCGTGAAAGCCTTTGACAATACATTGAAATTGTACTATTTAAAAGGGGTGGGGAAAATGGTCCACTTTTAGGTTCCTAGTAGAATGACTGTCTACATGACTTGTGTTGAGAGAGTGTGCTTTCCTGAGACCACAAATTTGTTTGACCTGACACAACAAAGCTGGAAACAACTTTCTGATAGAAACTCACGAGTCTTGAAAGCAAAATACCATGGTCAAACAGCCCCCATGAGGATAGTGAAATCCACACAAAATGGTCAGCCATAAATAGAATGTGGTGTTTTTCAAACCTGGCAGATCCTCCAGGTTTACAAGAACATCTGCCTTCCTTTACAAAAAAACCCCTAATTTGGGGATAAATCCTCCCAAAGCTTCAAGAGAAACATTTGTGCAAAAAGCAAACTGCTAAAGATTAGGTATCATTTTAGATTGTCATAGGAATCCCTAAGGCAGTATGGAAACTATTGGTGGTGAAAAGATGACTACCAGAATGACTCAAGGAGAAGGCATCTTGCAAGAGAAGGAGATGAGGGAGCTAGATGGTGATAAAGTGACATGAAAAGGGATACGATGCCCTCTCCCCAGTGATTTCTTATGTGCCTTCCCCGCATTTTGTTTTATTTCTAAAATGAGATAAACATGATCATGACCCATCCCATCCCCCCCCCTCCACTCTTGCTTGGGCCAAATCCCTTCCCACATTATACATCCCTATCGCTGAGGGTTGGAATCTTAACACTCCCTTGTTTTGGTATCATCCCTGAGTGGCAAAATCCAGAGCAGCTCCAAGCCAGGATTTCTATAGAGCCGTCTCTAGGATATAGGCAAACCAATCCCAAGGACTAGTAAGCTTTTGTCCGTTCAAATAAATTTTGGTCTGAATTTTTGTTCAGGCTCTGGTCTATGTGAAAAGCAACGTTCCCAGGTCAATGCAACATTTTGCATCGGTGATGACTTGTGACTGGATGGATTCCACAAAGCTGGTTGAGAGCCGTGATAGTACACATGCAAGTATTGAATCAGGTACTCCCTCCTAGAAGGATATTTTCAGGGTTTGTCTGCTTTATAATGACAATAAAAAAAGCTGTGGCTATCCTTCCTTTCAGTTCATTAGGTCTATGCATACAACTCTGGCACCCAGAGGCATAGCTCCAAGGGGACCGTGTGTGTGTGTGTGATGCACTGGGTGCCCCCCCCCCCCGTGAGGGCGTGGTGAGGGAGTTCTGGGGCGTGGTGGGGGCATTCCGGGATGGGGGCTGAGGAAGCACCAGTGCACCGGGCACTTTCCCCCCTTTCTACGCCTCTGCTGGCACCCCCCTGTGCTAATCAGAGATAGAAGCAGTGAATCTACTGTGCCTAGTTAAGAGACTGTGACCTCAAATTGGGTTCTCCATTTATTTATCTGGATCCTGCATTTCTCTCCAGTAGGGCTTCAAAGCGGCTTACGACATTGTTCTCCCGCGCTTCATTTTATCTTTACAATAACCTCCCTGTGAGGTACGTTAGGCTGAAAGGGAGAGAAAGAGTGACTGTTCTGAAATCACCCAGCAAAATTCTATGACTTGGCAAAGATTGGAACTGGTGTTTCTCAGATCCTGGTCTGACACTGATCACTATACCACACTGGCTCTCCTTTGGCACTCAGCTGGAGAATGTATGACATCTTTACGACCTTGCCGTTTTCTGCTGGTCATTTTATTAATGTCTTTCTATTGTTTTGTCTTCTGTGATTCGGTTAGCATCTCCCCAGACCAAAGATGCCAGAAGAAGCCTCACAATATAAGGAGAACCATAGAACAATATCTGAAGAGCTGAACTGCTGCCTACCAATCCAGTAGCCATCCAATAGCCACCAGCCCTGTACGGAGGCCCAAAGGGGCTTACAATCTCCTCTCCCCCCGCCCATAACAAACATCCTGTGATGTGGATGGGGCTGAGAGAGCTCTGAAGCACTGTGACTAGCCCAATGTCACCCAGCTGGCATGTGCACAAGCTAATCTGGTTCCCCAGATAAGCCTCCACAGCTCAAGTGGCAGAGCAGGGAATCAAACCCGGTTCTCCAGATTAGAGTGCAGCTGCTCTTAACTACTACACGCTGGCAGAAGCCACTAATGAACTAACACTTGGTGTCGTGGTTTGAGTGTCAGGCGAGGATTTGAGTCCCTTCTCTGCCATGGAAATTCACCGGTTGCCTTTGAGCCAGTCACGTGTTCAGCCTAGAGTAAGCAAAGAGATGGGGTAGTGCAGAATAAAAAAAATCAGATGGAACTGTAAAGCTGCCTAATGATCATTGTTAATTAGACTTACCATGCTTTCCCCACCCCTTTTCTGGGCTCAAGGTGGCTTGCATTTTATCAAACAACAATATCAATATTAAAAACATCAAATAGTCTCAGTCACACGTAAAACATTATACAAAAAAGCAGCCAATAATGTTGACATTGATGGGATTGGTGGTTGTGGGTTTTCTGGGCTGTGTGGCCGTGATTTGGACACACCGTATAACAGACTTCTCTCTGTGATACACCTGTGAAGATACCAGCCACAGATGCAGGCGAAACATTAGGAACAAGATCTACCAGACCATGGCCACACAGCCCAGAAAACCCACAACAACCAGTTGAATCTGGCCTTGAAAGCCTTCAACAATACATTGATGGGATTGTTGATGGAATTCAGCGAAACCAGAGAGGGAGGTAGAGAAAGGGGGAAGACCAGATGGTATCATAGCCTCAACCATATGCCTGGTGGAACAGCTCTATCTCACGGGTCCTGCAGAACTGTTTAAGGTCCCACAGGGCTCTGGTCTCTGAGCATTCCATCAGACTTTGGCCAGGGCCAAAAAAGCCTTCCTTTGGGCCTTTGGATTCAATGTTTTTGTTTTTGCATACTTTAGAAATTCATGGTCTGTTTTTGACTAATTAGCCAGCTGTGCAGTTGTAACCTACTTGACAGGGTTGTTGTGAGGATAATAGTGGATAGGAGAACAATGTATACTGCTTTGGGTCCCATTTGGGAGAAAGGTCGGGTATAAATGAAGTAAATAAAGTGTGTAAAGACTATAAGACGCTACAATATTTACTCAGTCAAAACAGCAAATAAATGATAAAATAAAATGTTCTGCTGGGGGCCCAACTTTTCCCCTTTCATACATAGGCTGATGTGTGAGTGGGTGGGGGAGGGGCTTCAGCTGACGGCCTAGAACACATTTATAATTGCAGCATGTATCTCCATGTGCCCTTAGGAATGAATGGGATACTCAACTGCCAGAAGCCGGGGTCCTAGTTAGCAGCTATCTCAGTATATTTGGAGTTAGCAAGGGTTAAAAGAGCTCTCTCCCAATTATCATGATTCACAAATAAAAAAGCTTTTGCCCTCCCACCCCCACCTTCCCCCTTGCGTAGGAAAAAGAAGCCGCAGTGCATGATGGGGGGGGGGGGGGAACGGACATGACCTGTGAGCTATCACCCAGCGTGAGGGTTGTGCTCACTGCTCTCTGGTAGTTGTTCTCGCCTGATTTCAGTCCTGCACCTCTGTCTCCTATTTAAACAAGTCCCAGACACTTTCTCTCCTGGGGCTCAGGTTACCAGGTTTCTTGATTTGCTCTCAGGTGCCCAGCAGCATTTGTTAGAGTGTTTGGTTACCTCATCCTTGTTTCCTACCCTCACAATCACCTGAACTCCAAAGTCCTTTGCAGCAATGCTGCCCACCTGGCTCACTAAGCCCCAGGTGCACACACCTGGAACCAAGCCACCAGACAATCAGCCAGCCCCTCTCCAGCTCGATCTCCCAACAAGTCACTGTGTGCTGGGCACCTTGCCCAGAGTGTCAGGTCCATATCTGTCAAACTGGTGACACACCCTTCCCACCCGGATCCTCCCAGGCAGGTGTAGGTCCTGTGAGGCTGAGGAAAGTGAAGGTAAGGAAGGAGAAGCACAGAAGGAGAGTAAAGAGAGTGAAGAACAACGGTTCCAGTTCATCCTCCGATGGTGGTTCTTTTCCCTGCCATTTCCAAATGGCCCTCAGAACTGACAGTCAGGTTCACTGTCCGCAGAAAGAGGGGCTCAGAAGAAGACTTTCTCGCTTTTTCTCTAAGAGCGAGGGAAATCTGACCCGACAGGATAATGGGGAGGATGGGCCCTGCAGGGCAGACCCCCTGGATAAATGTGGCAAGAGAAAGAAGAGGAGCCAAGAGCGAAAAATCAGCAGAAGGTGAGTTCTGTGAGCCAGCAGGAATTCTGTGAAAATAATTTTCTGGTTTTTTCCCCCTCTAAAAATCGGAGCAGTTCAGAGTAGAATTGTGGCATGGGGGGATAATTTAACCCTCCCACTTCCACCATTTTCTTTAGTTTAAGCAGCCCTGGAAAAACTTCTATTTGCTCTGCTGGGGGCCAATATACAAGTCTTCATATGATTCATTGGGGCTGCTGCCAGTTGGGAAAACACCCAAACTGTGGCCCTGTTTGGAACTGAGCCTCTGTGTACCTGAATTTTACAGAAAAGAACCTATAGGAAAGTCTGTTTACGGAGCTCTCAGTGTTTCCCATAGTTGAAGTGCTCCTGCACTAACTATTATACAACACTGAATCTCACCCTGGCGCAGTGACCTGCCTTGAAAGACTGTTGTAAAGATTGCAAGATAAATCTATATGAAGCACTCTGAATATTCTAAAGGATTGTGAAAATACTAAAACTGAGGACTGGGCATGTAAGCGAAGAGAAAAAAAGTGAGAGGGGATTTTAATTACTCTGATATTTTTTTAAAAAGATGGCAATTGGGGAGGCTGCTGCATGGATGAGAAAGTACAGGTTTCTTTCTGGCCTAATATCAATACAATTCCCGCCATCTGGAGGACTTTTTCTTTAAACTGGGATTGCTAAATTGCTGCAGCATTATAAATACCTGTGGCAACAATACAGGCATTCCCAGCTTCCTTCTTTTTAAAAAAAGCAAATCTGTACCACTTTTTATTGTGGAGTTATAAGGGGAAAGTACCTTGCACCTTTTCTGTTATAACTCCACAGTGAAAGTGACTAGAAACTTCCTTTTTCAAAAAAGAAAAATGAGGGAACAGGAGACTGAGGCAATTAATTACTACAGCATTATGTAATGACATAATGATGCAGAAAATGGTGGTTGTCAGGGACTAAGGCAGAGAAAGCGTGGGGAAAACCACCATTTGGACGCTTCCTTGCTGCTGCACTGAATCAGCAGCCACAGAAGCAATAGGGGAAGCCACATGAAATCATCTAGGTGTGGAAAGCCCCCAAGTCTTGCTGAATCCCAGTGTTACAGATTTGCTGTGATACTGCTTTAAATATTACTGAACAAATGTAGTAAGATCCACGCCTCCTTTGCCACATCCAATGCGAATTTCTTAGCCCTGGGCTTCATGTATACCCATGCTCAACTGTGATGGCTATATCTGAACTCATGCATGTTGACAGGTGTATATGTGAGTCAGAATCTATAAATCAACCCCTGCCTGTTTGCGAGCAGTTCCTCCTGCTCTTTTTCTCTTCCCTTCTGCCAATGGGCTTTGCGGAGGCGTATCCTGTTCTGTTTGTATTTAAAACAAGCTGTTTCAGGAAGCAGGCGTCAGATGAGTCAGCCTCCAGAGTTCGAGAGGAATCATCTTGCAATGAACAATTAGTATTGGATTCTGTTTTCATCCCTGCCTCCAGTGTTTTTACTTTGCTGCCTCTCAGCTCAGAGCCAGCTTTACCTGACACATCCTCTCCCCTTAGATCAGTGGTTCTCAACCTTCCTAATGCCGCGACCCTTTAATACAGTTCCTCATGTTGTGGTGACTCCCAACCCTGACATTTATCCATTTTACAGATGGAGAACACTGATGCAGAGAGTCTTCGGTGACCCCTATGAAAGGGTCGTTTGACCCCCCAAAGAGGTCAAGACCCACAGGTTGAGAACCACTGCCTTAGATGGGTGGCCCCATGGGGTTCTGTTCTCTTGCCTTGGTGTCCATGTACAATGTGGATCAATATATTTGATCGTTAGGCTTCCTGATCAGACACACTTCACATGCAACTTCGATAAAGGGGGGGTGGGGGCGGGGGGGCCTTGCTCCTGCACTGCTAGAGAACACACATGACTGATGCATCCAGTCACCAGGAAAAATGTTAGCAGGTGACATGGCACCCAGGGCACCTCGTTGGGGACCTCTGATCTAAAGCCTGGTTCACACATGAAAGAGAATGAAGTCCTACAATGTTGAGGTGGTACAATGGACTGGAATGCTGTTGATGAAGAGTCAGGGAATCCAAACCTTTTGAATGCTGCCCTATGTGTTTAAAAATGCATGTCAGTCTGCACAGGAAGCATTTTGCCTGTTAGGCTACTTTTCCACTCAAAGGAACCATTGGGAGGGAGCAAAGGAACATGCAAAGCTTCATCCTCGAGTTGCCAGCTCCAGGTTGGGCAATCCCCAGAGATTTGCAGATGGGCCCTATGGAGGGAAAGGAACTCCGCTGGGATGTGATGCCATAGAGCAGTGATGGCGAACCTTCGGCACTCCAGATGTTATGGACTACAATTCCCATCAGCCTCTGCTGGCAGGGGATGATGGGAATTGTAGTCCATAACATCTGGAGTGCCAAAGGTTCGCCACCATGGCCATAAAGTCTACCCCCAACGCTGCTGTTTTCTCCAGGGGAACAGTCTCTGTCACCTGGAGATCAGTTGTAATTCCAGGAGAACTCCAGATTCCACCTGGAAGTTGGCAATTGCATTCCCCTCCCCCCAAGAGGTGCAGTCCTCATTCTCCTTCCCATGTGAAGCAGGACTGAGTTTGTTTGGTCAGGAGACACTTGGAGCCTTTATGTGTTTTGCCTTCCTTTGGGTTCTTGTATTACTTTTTACATTTCATTCCAGAGGAAAAGTGGAGGAAGCAGAGAGCTCAGCCTGTGTGACACATTCAACAGAATCCCCTAAGCTCAGAACAATACAGAAGTTAGCTTCCAAGGTAAGTCGTGGTGCTTCAAGGGGACCTTGGTCCTCTCTGGGTCTGGGAGGCATTGTGTTATGAGTGTGGCACAAAGCACCTATCCACGCACACAGTAACAGGGCATTTTTTCTTTGACATGGTTCATATGTTTTTATGTGTGTACTAAGGATCAGCAATTGGTCAACACCTGGGCAAAGTCTGGCCAGCCTATAGATCAGCGATGGCGAACCTTTTCGAGACAGAGTGCCCAACTGCAACCCAAAACCCACTTATTTATCGTGAAGTGCCAACACTGCAATTTAACCTGAATACTGAGGTTTTAGTTTAGAAAAAACAGTTGGCTCTGAGGCACACGTTACTCAGGGGTAAGCTTGGTGGTAGTCGGGCACCTGGCAGCCCGGCTCAGCCTAGATGTGTGTGGGGTGTGTGGGGGTGTGTGTGGTGATTTTCTGCCTCCCCACATAACAAACTCTGTGTGCGCGTGCCCACAGAGATGGCTTTGAGTGCTGCCTCTGGCACACATGCCATAGGTTAGCCACCAAGGCTATAGATGCAAGGATGAAATGGAAGAGGGGAGAGCTAAGCATGCTGCCCTAAATTTATTGGAGAAAAAGCAGGATAAAAATATGATAGCACACAGCTAGTCTGTGATGTACTATAACAGTGATGGCGAACCTTTTTGAGACCAAGTGTCCAAACTGCAACCCAAAACCCACTTATTTATCGCAACGTGCCAACACGGCAATTTAATCTGAATATTGAGGTTTTGTTTAGAAATGAGTTACTCGGGAGTAAGCTTGGTGAAGCAACCGTGCAATGCTTCAAATGGGTGAATCATGACCCTAGGAGGGTTTACTCAGAAGCAAGCCCCATTGCCAGCAACTGAGCTTACTCCCAGGTAAAACGATTATGCCCAGGCCATCCTAGATGTATGTGGGTGGGTGGGTGGGTGATTTTCCGCCCCTCCACATGACAGACTCTGTGCACACGTGCCCACAGAAAGGGCTCTGAGTGCCACCTCTGGCACCCATGCCTAGGTTCGCCATCGCTGTACTATAATGTATGGTGCTGTGGTTTCTGCCTTCGTGGTAAATTCATCTGAGCCTGTGTTGTGAAGAGTTTTGATTCATACCCCCCGTCCCTTTCTCTCCTGCAAGGAGACTCAACAGGGCTTACAATCTCCTTTTTCTCCCCCCCTCCCAACAAATACCCTGTTAGGTGGGTGGGGCTAAGAGAGCTCTGAAAAACTGTGACTAGCCCAAGGTCACCCAGCTGGCTTGTGTTGGAGTGCACAAGCTAATCTGATTCACTAAATAAGCTTCCACAGCTCAAGTGGCAGAGTGGGGAATCAAACCCGGTTCTCCAGATTAGAGGGCCCCTGTTCTTAACCACTTCACCACTACACCATGCTTTATTAGTCCAGGCAAAATCCAAAAATCAGAACAAAACCCTGTTTTTATTTATTAGGGCCAACCAAATTGATGTGAAACATGAATCAGGCTGCATGTTATAGAATTTCTGCACAAGTCACCTAAAATGTTTTTAAAAATATTTTATATCCCCTGAAATAACCCAATTTTTGTTTACATTCACCTCCTCAAAACAATTCCTGGCCGCCATCTTCTGTTTTTCCCTTTCCCCCCCAGAGCGTTGACCAATCAGCGCTCCTATGCTTTGCAGCCTCATACTGTGATTCTCTCTTTCATAGTCGATGCTGTATGCTCCAAAATGATCCAAAAACAGACAAGGGGGGAAAGGGAGAGTGAGCTCAGAAAATGGTGCCAAGGAGGAAGTTCAGGGTGGCAGGAGGTGTGGGAAAAGTTTTAAAGTATTCACAAAGAATCCATTTTCAAGATGTTTTAGACTAAAGAATTGTTTTAAAAGGGGTTTCATTGAAGACATTTACAAATGCTTTGAGGATGAAATGGGAGGGAACAATGTGGAACTCGATGGAGAAACATTTTATTTCCTGCTTCAAAATGTTTTAATCAAATTTCATCAAATGTGCAGATGACACCGAATTAGGAGGGGTAGCCAATATCCTAGAGGACAGAATTCAAAATGACCTGGACAGGTTAGAGAGCTGGGCCAAAACTAACAAAATCAATTTCATCAGAGATAAATGACCACACTTAGGCAGAAAAAAAATGAAATGCACAGATTTAGGATGGGTGACACCTGGCTTGATAACACTACATGCGAAAGGGATCTGGGAGTCTTATACTCTGTTCGGCATAAAGAACCAAGGATATGTGTGAATTAATTTGCCACATCTTCCTGGGTTTTCTTTATGTGGAATGCTCCGCTGGGCCCTAGTGCCTGCTCCCCCCCTTTCCAATTCTCTTTTTGTGTCAGGGAATCATATTTAAGCACCACTTTCATCAAAAATTATGCCATGCACTGTGAAACACAGACATTTGATAAAATAGCATTTATATTGCCCCAGATGCAGAGGTGGGATCCAGCAGGTTCTCAAAGGTTCCCGAGAGTAGGTTACTAATTATTTGTGTGTGCCGAGAGGGGGTTACTAATTGGTGATTTTGCCACGTGATTTTTGCCTTAGTTACGCCCCTCCTCTCAGCAGTAGCGTGCAGAACTTGAAGCAGTCTAGCAGGAGGTGCACCGGCGTGCGTGGCAGCCTGCGCCTGCATGCATTCGTTTCCCGCTCAAGGACCGGGGCAGCGGCTGCGTCCTTGCCACAGCCCTGCCCAGGAATGCCCCACCCCCAGAATGCCTGGCCATGCCCCCGTCGTGCCCCACCCAGCCCCATTGGCGCTACGCCACAGTTTGAATCTCATCACCATGGGAACCTGTTACTAAAATGTTTGGATCCCACCACTGCCCAGATGGCTATTAGCCAGACTCGCCTTTTTGTAAAGCTGTGCCTGCCATTTTCTCTCCTGCAGCAGGTATGCTGTTTGTACCTTAATTGTTGGTATTGTTTCTCTGGAATTAATACCTTAGTTCCTAATTTTCTCTGGAAAATTAGCTTAAAAAATAGCCATCCTGAAGCACTTCAAAAGCAAAATGGAGATATATCAGAACTTAATTCCCAGATGTGTATGGCCAGATTTGGATCAGGCTCCCCCAGGGAACCATGATTTGCCCAATAAATTTCCCAAGCAATACAAACACCTCCCTGGGGCTGTTACGGGTTGAGAAAATGCTGTAGGAAGAAGACTTAAGACCTTTCCTTTTACAAATTATGGTTCCAGTCAGAATTGCACCTATTTGTGTTTGGGAACCATAGAACTCCAAGAGCACATCTGTTTGAAAGAACTTGTGGATTTTATAATGTGTGAATCAATCCTGATCAAATCTATTGATGTGTATAGGCTTAAGTGTTGGACCGGGGTGTTGAGAGTTCAGTATTCATCTAAGTTGGTTGACACTTTCAAAAGACAGGAGGGGTGGAGTGTGTGAGATTTGAGGCTTGGCAACACGTTTTGTGAGGTCAGTCACTCATAGTAAGCACCAAATGTGCTTCTGTTAAGTGTATAGTCGGAGAAGACAGTGGCAAACCACCTTGTAAATATAGCCTGCCTAGTAAGCTTCATGATGCAACATCACCCCATGGGTCAGTAATGCTTGCACAGGGCCCTGCCTTTACCTTTAAATGTGTAGTTAGCCAAAAAAACTGGTTCTGAATCTCCCTCCAATTACAGAGACCAAGGAGACAAGCTTAGTAAAAAAGACTTTTATTTTGCCAGCAAAAGGAAGAACACAGCAAGGCGTCTCTTTAATGCATTCTTCAACACCATGATGTTTAAGCTATAATTTACAATTCTCTTTATTTCATATATAGCTATTTCATTGGTTAAAAGTGATGGGGTACCTTTTAATCGAAGTGGTCGTGTCCTTGCCTAACATCTAAAACTATGCTTATCAGTAATTCCCTCCTCCCCACAAAAAACATTTTCCGGAAGCAATTGGCAATTTGTTACTAAACTCTACCCCTTCTGCGGCCTCTCTTCAAGAGTGCACCATACCTGCTTATATTTCTTGTGATTTTATTTTTCTTCCCAATGCCCCCATATCACAGTGAAGCAGTTCTAGGGAACATCATGCAAGAAATGAACACTTTAGAGCAGCAGCCAATGTATATTGTTCTCAGAGCTGTAGTGTTAAAGTCGACTGCTGTTGCACACACCTCTTTCTCCTTCAGTAATTTTGCTCCTGGGGCAAGTTTCACAGGCTGCCCCTTGGCTGTTTGGATTCTCCCACTCGGATTTCAGTGGGCCAAAGTTACTTCTACCGCACACAAGGCGAATACCCCAGTGGAGAAAGTGGTGACTTACCACTTCTCAAAACGTGGGTTAGGATTTTAAAATGCACAACAAAAACTCAAGAGGCTGAAAATATTTTTGGGGTTTATTGAGAGCTGCACCTTCTCAATAAACAAAATAATAGGAAGGAATAATCAAAGGTTAAAATAACACAATAAAACAACGGTAGCATGGCATGAAACTGTAAGCAAAGATCAAAACAGAAAATATTGCGAACCAAGCTGGTCTGGCAGAGTTTAAGCTATTCAAACCAACTATGACAACATACAAAAAACAAAGATATGCTCAGGTACTACAGAGTAACAGGCAATAGAAACAGAATGAAAAGAAAGGTAGATCTAGAGTGAGAGCATTGAAAGCAATTATACAAAATTATTGCTGTGTTAGCTCTCACACAAATTTGCAAACTCTCACACAAATTTGCAAAGACATCATAGTGTAAACACATTGTTACCACCAGGTGTAATGTTTAAGGAAGGTTGTTAAAGTCCTAACTAGAAAAAAATACTTTCAGCTGGGGTGTAACTCCCAGCTCAAACAGAATAAAATTAAAGCGACAAAGGCAATTTCTCCACAACCCCATTCTGCACCAATTTTAGTTCATCTATGTCTAAATCTTGGGGAGGTGGCTGGGCCATGACACTGCTGGGATTCCTTCGCAGGAGAGAAACTTGTGGACTTTCCCAGGTTACCCATCGCTGCCTGTTTTCACAGTTTAGATTTGCAGCAGCAGAAATGTTGATGTTCCCGAACTGATCAACCAAGCAAAAGATATAACTGCCCGAGGAAAAACAATGTTAGGAGGAAGCAGAACAAGGTGAGGTGCCTGTCTAAATGGCCAGGGATAATTTGGATGTTTAGCAGTTAATTTGGGGTAAGCTGCTGCTTAGCTAATTATCTAATTAGCTTGTTTATTGAGAAGTCTTTCTAATAAAAAGGGCCCCAGGCAGTGTATAAAAATCAGGTAATCCAAGAGCAAGCTGCTGGGGTTCTTCCTTAGGGTTCTTGCTTTGGGTGAAGGGGAGTGCTTTTGACAGGTTAATTAAGTTTGGCACTCAAATCATCCACAAGGAACACTTCTCTATGGTGCATTTCTGGCAACCATCACAGACACCTGCTACAAGAACTTCTTGGGATGGGTAACTGAGCTTCAGGGTATTTAGGAAGTGAAACTGCATCTCACCTATAGCTTGCTGAAGGATGAACCACTAACTAACCAGCAACCCCCCCGGGGAAATCCAAGCCATTTAACTGAAGCCTTGAAAACTAGCCAATGCAACCCTTAAAAGTGTGATCCATAAAAATCTTGGGTGCTGTGTGGTTTCCGGGCTGTATGGCCGTGTTCTAGCAGCATTCTCTCCTGAGGTTTCGCCTGCATCTGTGGCTGGCATCTTCAGAGGATCTGTGGCTGGCATTTTCAGAGATCCTCTGAAGATGCCAGCCACAGATGCAGGCGAAACCTCAGGAGAGAATGCTGCTAGAATACAACCAGCAACTCCAATTCCTATAACACAAAATGATTCCGGCAAGTGAAAAGCCTCGACAATACATAAAAATCTTGACTGCTTACAGTCATGGAATCCAGAGCTGCCCATCTGGGAGAGGAATTAGAGTAAAATCTGCAAATCCCATTTGTGTTGGAGGTCCATTGCATAAAACACACATTTTGGTTGGTTCTGGTGGGTTTTCCAGGCTGTGTGGCCGTGGTCTGGTGGATCTTGTTCCTAACGTTTCGCCTGCATCTGTGGCCGGCATCTTCAGAGGTGTATCACAGAAGGAAGTCCGTTACAAACTGTGTAACCAGAACCAGTTGAATCTGGCCGTGAAAGCCTTTGACAATACATCACACATTTTAGGTTTGTGCAGCCTCATTTGGCCACAGGGCTGTGCAGGGAAGCGAGATGTTTAACCCTTCTGCCTCCACTCGGTTTTGCCTCCGCTCGGTCATAGGGGGCAGCATTTAAAAGGAAAATGACTTTTTAAAATGCCTATTTTTTATTTGAAAAATAAATGGCAAAGAAGAAGAGTTTGGATTTATACCCCACCTTTCTTTTCTGTAAGGTAGCACAAACTCCTCTCCCCTCCTCAACAACAGACACCTTGTGAGGTAGGTGGGGCTGAGAGAGTTACGAAGAACTGTAATTGGCCCAAGGTCACCCAGCAGGAATGTAGGAATGCAGAAACACATCTGGTTCACCAGATAAGCCTCTGCCACTCAGGTGGAGGAGTGGGGAATCAAACCTGGTTCTCCAGATTAGAATCTACCTTCTCTTAACCAAAACACCACACTAGCTCAGTTTCAAATAGCACAGCTGAGCAGAGTGCTCTTCGTTTCCTGCTTGATCCAGCCAAATCAAAGCTGCAAGGAGTCTGCAATTTGCACTTTGTGGTTTTGAGAGATTGCCAGGGCTGAAAACAGAGGTTTTTGCACACCTGACTTGCTTTTTGCAGTCAGAACAAGATGGGAGGTCTTCACTTTGTCTGAATCCTGAAAGTGTACCAAGCCTGCAGCTAAAGATTTGGCAGGGTATTTCAAACCAATAAGCAATTTCTGGCCTTTGCCGCTCTCCCTACACTTCATCCCCAATTTTCCTCCTTGCTATCATAATCCTCCCCTTCACCTCCCCCCCCCCCGACTGCTTCCCTCCCTTCCCCAGCTGTTGTTTCCCATGTGCCTTAGCTTCTCTTGGCCTGTTGCCTTTTTGTGCTTGTTGACTCCACTTGCCTCTCTGCATCTCCTTGTGACATGAGGACATATCAACTAATCAGAGTCTCTCCATGCTATTTTGAAGTATGAGGGCCATGTTGGCTGGCATCCCAGCACCACCAATCCAACACGCCGAATATAATTGTGTTGAATGAGGGGTGGGTGTGTGGGTTAACAGCTGGGATTGTGCTCCTTCTCCAGGGGGCCCACTAGAAAATCATGGCATGAGCTCTGTGGCCACCATTTTAACTGCAACCACCCATCAAAGCTCGCTTGCCCTGATTGAGGAGACTCCTTTGGGTGAGAACTGTAATCTCTGAAGGTGTGTTTGGAATGTGTATATCTGACTGCTTATTAATCTAACAAATTCACCTGCTTCCTGCTCCATCAGCAGCTAGTCTGGGTGGAGCTCCCGGGGCTGTTGTTGCAGCTATTGGAGCTTTGCCCACGGGAGGGAAGGGCCCACATTTCAGCATGGTTCAGCAGCTTCAGGTGAAACCACCCACTGCCTGGCATGTTGAAAGGGATGCTGTGTGTTACCTAAGGACCCTTTTTATTTGCTTAGGTGTTGATACCCTGCTTCACAGTGGGGAACCCAAAAGGGTTTACAACAACCGCCCGGTGAGATGGCTTAGGCTGGTCCATCATGATCACCAGCAAGCTTCCCTAGGGTTACAACCTGGATCTCCCAGAGCTTTACTTGACCACCTCATGGCTACGCCATGCTGTCCAGGCTATGCTGTCTGTCTGGGCTACTGCTAGGCATTGAAAGTGCCCCTACCAATAGACCAGACTTGGGCACACAATTGTAAACCTGTCTTGCTTTTATAGCTGGATAGCAAAAAGCTTGCTACAGACAGACCTGTTGAGCGCACAGCGATTGGATTCCTGAGAACTTCTGTTTTCAATAAAACCCTTAAAACTCAAGTCATAGTTCTTCTCATGGCTGCAATGAATAATGATCATGCTTTATTCTATCCTTGATATGCAGAGCTACCAGGGAACATGCAGCCATCGTCTTGCTAAATGCTTCAGCGAGTTGAGCTTCCATGACCAGTAGGCTCCCTTGCCCATGACTTCCAGTCTTCACCCACCCATACATTTTTCCTGCCCTATGTTGACTCCATGTAGTTCTTTTAAAAAATTACAAGTCCTGAATCTCAAGGATAGAATAAATTGTGATAATTAGCAAGTAGATACCAAAAAAACCCTACCTGTTTTAGTAATAATGCATGACTGCAGAATTTGAGTTTTCCAGGCAGAAAATTTAGGCTTGCTAGGTTACAGTCTGTTTCAGAAGATGTTAGTAGGATTATGTATTCCTCCGCCACAGAACTCTATATGCTGGACCTTCTTTATTGTAGAATGCTCTGCCTGGGTCCTTGTGCCTACTTAGCCCTGCTCCCCCCGCCCCATTTGTTTGAAAATTTGAAAGTAAAAATACATGCTCTTGTATCCAAGTATCATGTTCAGTAATGCACAAAATAATGGTTTTGACAAAGGCAGCATGTAAAAATGAATGATAATTCTCATATTCTTTCGGAACTATCTCCTAATGTGAATGCATACCATTTTCTCTAGTGCTGCACCTCAACTGACTGCACTAACATCTTTTTCTGTGACAAATTATACTAGAATGATTTGGAGGTGGAGGTTAGAGTATGAAGCACCACAAACAAGTAGAGATCAAGATGAAAGAAAAAAAACCTATCTCTGCCCTAGCTTCATCCTTCTGACTTGTTATGGGGGAATCAAATATGTGAATTCCTTTCTATGGTGAACAGGAAAACTTGGCCTGTTAGGTGGAAAACAAGACACTTCTGTCGTAAATACTAGATTTCTGTGTGTAATAAAATCTTTTGCAAAGAGGTGAATGTTTCTTAAACGTTCAGATTTGCAACTGCGTACCTGCAGCCTGAAGGGGCACCATCCAAGATGTTAGAAATTGCCCCAGAGGGTCAGCTTTGCAGAAGAAAATTGTGTCACCTGTAGGTATTTTCTTTTTTCTTTTTCTTTTAAAAAAACTTCCCAAAGCCTGAAGCTAGAATTTGTCTCAGCCGAACTTCATGTTAGGTGGCAAATTTTTGATAGCATCTTCCAGTGTATTTTTTAAGCAGCAAGTAGACATACAAATGGGGTTATTTCCTCCATTTTCCTAATAGAAATTCCGCCTCTCTCCTGCTATTAGCCCCAGTATAGAAGTGAATGAAGTCAAGTACAATACAGTTAATTGTTTGATACTAATCCACAGGAGTGTGGATGGAGAAAATATTTCTCTTATAAAAACAGTGGCTCTGCTGTTCAAGTTATCATTTAGCTGTGATTATTATTTCTAGAGAAAGGGCCAAACAGGCACTCTGTAAGGTCACAAAAACAATTTGATACAAACTGAACAGTGAGGGGGAGGCAACCCCCAGCATGTATGTCAACAACGGCACATCAGAGACTTTCCCTTGACACCGGATTCCTGAACAGATTCCTGAACAGGTAAGGAGAAATGTGCAACCTGACACCCTTCTCCTTATAACTCTACAATGAAAAAGACTGGAGACTTGTGTTTTAAAATAAGAAAGCTGAGCACACTGTTGCAATAGATCATTATAATGCTATATTGCTGTAGTGATGTGTGTGTGCTTTAAGTGCCATCCAGTTGATTACAGCTTATGGGTGACCCTATCAATTAGTGATCTTCCTAACAGCCTATCATTAACTGCCTTGCTCAGGTCTCACAAACTGAGGGCGGTGGCTTCCTTGATAGTCAATCTGTCACACATGACCCGCCCTGAGGGGAAAGGGCGGGAAACAAATCTCATAAAATAAATAAATGTTTTTCCCCCTCTTTTCCTGGTTGGTATCTTCAACTTTTCTTAGCATTATTTCTTTTTTCCTTTGCTTCTTGTCATACCTTCTGGCCAAAGAACAATAGTCGTAATTTAGTCATTTTAGTTTCCAGGGAGAGTTCAGGCCTTATTTGATCTAGAACCCACTGATTTGTTGTTGTTGTTGTTTTGTCAGTCCGTGGCACCTGTAATACTCTCCTCCAACACTACATTTCAAAAGAATCAGCTTTCTTCCTGTCAGCTTTCTTCATTGCCCAAGTTTCTCACCTACGCCTAGTAATAGGGAGCACTTTGGTGTGAATTAACTTGATCTTGGTCACCAGCAATACCTCCTTTCACTTAAGGATTTTTTTCTAGCACCTTCACAGATGCCCTTCCCAGTCTCAATCTTCTTCTGATTTCTTGGTTAAAGACTCCCTTTTGGATGATAATTGAGCCAAGGAATAGAAAGTCTTGAACAATTTCCATTTCCTGATACCTTAAAGTTGAGTAATTTCCCAGAAGTCATTAATTTTGTCTTCTTGAGGTTCATCTGTAGTCCAGCTTTGGTACTTTCTGCTTTAACTTTCACCAGTAGGAAGAAGAAGAGTTTTTGATTTATACCCTACCTTTCTGTCCTGTAAGGAGACTCAAGGTGGCTACAAGCTCCTTTCCCTTCCTCTCCCCACAACAGACACTTTGTGAGGTAGGTAGGGCTGAGAGAGTTCCAAAGAACTGTGACTAGCCCAAGGTCACCCAGCAGGAATGTAGGAGTGTGGAAACCAGTGGCGAAGCCACCAGGGGACGGGGAATGCGCAACGCACCAGGCGCACCGATTCTGGTCATGTGGGGCGAGGCATCCCTCTGCCCCAGCTCCCCACGGCCCCCACTCCCCAGCCCGGCACCCCACTGCGCCCCCCATGAGCCCCTCATCTTACTTTTTTAGGAATGGAACATCCCAGAGAAGAAGCCTGCCTGTGTTGCCTGGGCCTGGTGGGAACTACCTGGCCCTGGGAAATGTAGTTCCCACCAGGCCCAGGCAACGCAGGCAGGCTTCTTCGGCCTGCTCCTTTCCTAAAAGTAAGTGGAATGAAGTGCTGCAGGGGGGCTGCTGCGGGGGGGGGGGGGGAAGCCAGAGTGTGCACCGGGTGCACTCTGGCCTAGCTACACCTCTGATGGAAACACATCTGGTTCATCAGATAAGCCTCTGCCACTCATGTGGAGGAGTGGAGAATCAAACATGGTTCTCCAGATTAGAATCCACCTGCTCTTAACCACTAGACCACGCTCTCAAGTCTTCACTATTTTCTTCCAGTAATATGGTTGTCACCTGCATGTCTCAAATGTTTAATGTTCCTTCCATCAATTTTCTCTCCACCTTTATATAAATCTAATCCACTTTCCATGATATATTCTGCATATAGATTGAAGAGATAGGGAGATAAAATTCATCCTCGTCTGACACCTTTGCCAATTGGAAACCATTCCACTTCTCCATATTCTGTCCTAACAGTAGCCTCTTTTCCAGAGTACAGGTGGCGTATCAAAACAGTCAGATGCTGTGGCACACCCATTTCTTTAAGAACTAGCCATAGCTTTTCACGATCCATACAATCAAAACCTTTGCTGTGATCTATGAAACACAAGCTGATTTTCTTCTGAAATTCTCTCATATACTTCTGTAACCAACATCAATTTGCAATATGAGCTCCAATGCCACTTCAGTAATAATATGGTACTAATTATTTCGATCCTTGTCACCAACAACATGTGCTTACACTTAAGGATCTTTTCTAGCTCCTCCGTGTCTCAGTTTTAATCTCCTGATTTCTTGGTTGAAGTCCTGCTTTTGGTTGATGATGGAGCCAAGGAATAGAAAAGTATAGCTATAGAAAGCCAGCATGGTGCAGTTGTCAAGAGCACCAGACTCTAATCTGGAAAACCTCACTCGTCTGCATGAAGCCTGCTAGGTGACCTTGGGCTAGTCACAGTCCTCTCAGAACTCTCTCAGCCCCACCTACTTCACAAAGTGCCTCATTAGGCAGGGAGGGGGGGGGGGGCAGAGGGAAGCACTGTAGCTGCTTGGGGACTCCTTGCAGGTAGAAACACAAGGTGTTTACATTTGTGAGGGGGAAGAGTTTGGTATTTGCTGAGTCTCCTACAGGAGAGAAAGGGGGGATATAAATCCAAACTCCTCTGCTTCTGCTTCTGCTTCTAAAAACTTCTATTATCAATTAACACAAAGCCAGAAGAAGCCCTCTGGTGGTAGTGTGGGAAATGACTGCCAAGATAAGGAAGATAACCCTGGTATGGGCAGAATCCCCCCAAAATTCGCATTCACTCGGCATCCAAAGGCTAAAATATTTTTGAAAACCCCCCCACCAAACCAGATTTGGAAAGATTGGAAGAAAGAAGGAAGAAAAATAGAGGACGATGCCCTGCGGGTACTCCCAAAAGCACCGCCACAAGAGGTAAGCAAAGGTGGAGCAAAACTTCCATCTGAAAACAGTCTCAGTTCATGGAAATAAAACAATCTCTAGTTTGTTAACATGCTTGAAGTTGACTGTTTTAACAAAGTGAAATTCCACCCAATTTGGATATTTTAACAGAATGGAGTTTTCCCCACAACCTGGAGCCTGATCTCAGGCATCTATTTGCAGCTCTGTGAGGACGGAAAGGAAAGAGTGCAGTATTTGGGGGGTTCATTCACACATAGATTGTGGCTTCTTGCAACACCTTTAATGAAGCAGTCCCTGTCCTGATAATCCAAAGATAACAGACGCCTTCAAAGAGTGTCTCTGCGTCTGTTGACAACGTTGTATTTTTGGACTGATTTTGTATGCTTCTGGAAGGGATCATTTACGGAAAGCAGGTGTAAACCATCTTTTAAATAAATGCATATCTGGGGAAGGTAAAAATTAACTCTCTTGGCACTTGGCCAATTACCTTTTTAAATCTCTCCTCTGCTTTTTTACACGTGGGAAAGAGGAAGCAGCTCTACTGTTTTGTTCAAATGTAGGTTGAATATTCATGAAGCTGCAATTGAACAAAGGTCATTTGTGTCCTATGTAAAGCAGTTTTTTTAAAAAAAACTTAAGCCAGACAAAATCACATTAAGTCAGTAGCTGTTTGTCGGGTTTTGCATATTTTTGCTGAAAATGTCCAAGGTTTAAATATTGGGCAGGGACAGATACTGGCAGGTATCTTGCCACGCCACCGAGCCATGTTTGAAGCCTTCTTCCAGCCCTAGGGTGCCTTGTTCAAACTTCCAGCAGACAGGGTGTGATATGCAACAATATTGCATGGAGACATTGCAGAAGACACAGAAGATAATATGAATAACTGGGAGAAAGATGTAGGGGGGAAGAAGAGAAAGAACTATGAGGAAACGGGCAGGACAATGTCTCTAAAAGCTTCTTGAGAATGTTCCTTCAACATTAGGAGCCGGTGATACATCAAGATGCGAGCCCAGCAGGGGAGGGGTGATATATAAATAAAATAAAGTATATTAGGAGCGAAGTCTGTTTATGCATTAATGGTGATCTTGTAACCATTAAAAAAAATTGGAGGTGTGTTTCAGACCACATTCAAATAATGTCAGGTTGCACGGAGCTACTTTCTACTGAGCCAGAGCAGTGATCTGTGAAGGCCAGTATTATCTATTTTGATTGACAGCAGCTCTCCAGGGTCTCAGGTGGAGGTTTCTAATGTCATCTACTATCTGGTGATGCCAGTGATTGAACCTGGGACTGTCGGCATGCAATGTGGATGCTCTGCCCCTGAGCCACAGCTTAACTTCGTTTGAGTGTGTTCTAAATATGAGATGGAAAAATGCAGTGTATTTATTACCAGAATTAGTTACAAAGTCTTGAATTGCAAATCACTGGCTTGGTTCAGACGTAACATGAAAAAGCTATTGTTCAGTGTTGCAAGAATGATCGTGGAAAGAACTTCTGGTTCACTTGAGCCCCTTCCGCACATGCAAAATAATGCACTTTCAATCCACTTTCAGTGTGCTTTGCAGCTGGATTTTACTGTGCGGAATAGCAAAATCTACTTGTAAACAATTGTGAAAGTGGGTTGAATGTGCATTATTCTGCATGTGCGGAAGGGGCTTGTATTTCCTGGTTAGGGACTTTGGTGTAGTAGCTGGACTAGTCCCAGATTCAAATCCTCCCTCTTGGGCCAATCACACACTGTCAGGCTAACCTACCACACAAGATTATTGGGAGGATAAAATGAATGAGAACAGAAAATGTTGCAAAGTGCCTTGGGCCCCCATTGGGGGGGAAATTGGATATTAATAAATGTGCCATTCCATCCAAAATGGGCAAATTGCAGTTAGTACTTGGTCTGAAACCTCAGGATTGTAAACCAGCTGCAAATTAAGATTTCCTTTTCAGAGCAAGTACAAACCCTGGTTTGTGAGTTCAAAGGCAACTAGGGTTTCTTGCAAGATCATACATAGCTAATTATCTCACCATGTGTGAAGGAGGAAGGCTGACCCGAGTCTTCATGAGGCTCTTTTTTTGGAAGTCTGCTCAAGCATCTTTGCTTATTCACTGGGTAAATAAATCCTGGGATACTACAGTTACTTTTCAGACAGTGGATCTGATTATGATGTGCCTGAGATTGACACTGGAGATCTATAGCTGGATTCTCTAAGCAGAGTTACACCTTTCTTTTTGTTGATGAATGTAAGCAAGACATGCATGTAAATAAAGAGCCAGTGCGGTGAACAGTTGGAGTATGGTGGCAAACCTTTGGCACTCCAGATGTTATGGACTACAATTCCCATCAGCCCCTTCCAGCATGGCCAGTTGGCCAAGTTGGAAGGGGCTGATGGGAATTGTAGTCCATAACATCTGGAGTGCCAAAGGTTCGCCACCATGAGAGTAGGACAACAGGGACACAGGTTCAAATGTGCTCCCAGCCATGAAACTCCATAGATGACTCTGAACCTGTTATACTTTGTTCACCAAACCTCCCTCACAGGGTTTTTGAGGCAATAAAGACGGGAGCCATATTTGCCACAGTGATGAAATGTGATTGTGCAATGGTACATTTTGGTTCAAGGGTTTTTGGAGAAATACTTATATCAATCCAACATATGGCTAAGTGATGTTTTGGTCATAATGTGGTTTAGTGTTGTCCTTTTTGGTGAAGTTAAATTACATCCCTGTTCTTTAAAAAGCGAGTAGCCGTGTGGTGTAGTGGTTAAGTGCTTGCACTGCCCCTCACACGGTCAGGAGTTCGAGCCCCCTATGGGCCAGATATCCTGGCAACTGGCTCATGGTCAACTCAGCCTTCCATTCATTCCTTGGTCGGTAAATGAGTACCTAACATAGCCAGGGGGTAAAGAATAGCCGGGGAAAGCAATGGCAAACTACCCCACAAAAACGGCTTGCCTATGAAATCACTGCTTGCAGTGGTACCCCAGTGTCGGATACGACTGAAGGGGAAACTTTCCCTTTTCTTTAAAAAGCACTTCCTGTTTAAAGGCTTGTAAGTAGCTATGAACCTGGTTTTCTGGGGTAAATGAAGTGCAGGTGATGAAGTGCAGACACTCATGTTGCAACTCCCCCCACCCCCAGGCCAGATATTGTTACAGTCAGCATATGAAGGGAGGTGAACAAGTAAAAATTGAAAATCTGAGAGCCACGGTGGGCGTTTCCCCACTTGCCACACACCCCCTATGCCGCTCAGCGCACGTCAATTCTTGCGTGCGCCCGGGCTTTCCCATGACCCCGCGCTCTGCGCGGGGTCATCAAAAGGCGCCGTTTGGAAGAGCGCCAGGAGCCAGACGCACGCTGAGGGGGTGCGACAGTGGCAGCGTCGGGACGGCTGTGTTGTCGCCACCCCTGTAGTGGGGAGTGCCAGGGGACCCCGCGCTACTTGCCTACAGTAGTGCGCAGCTACTGGTAAGTGGGAAAACGCCCTAAATTCGGTGAAATTAGTGTCAAGGCTGCCTGCAACCTGCTCAAAACTGAGCTTGGGTTGTGAGTTCCGAGATCACAGGTGTTTCCTGCTTTGTAAATTGCACCTGCCTCCAGCCCCGTTTGGACTGTGGGCATGAATGCAGGGTTTGACCTTTTACCCCTACCGTGTTTCCAATTTGAAACGGCTCAAGAGAACTACTGTTTGCACCATGGGAAACGGGCTTGCTTCAGTGAAACAAAACGCAGCTCCCTAGAACCATTTTCCGGTTGTGAAAAACAGCATGGGAGGTAGGGTTAGCCCCTTCCCTTTCCCTGAATCATGGCCACTATCCAAATCCCTGCACAACTTCCATTTACAGAGAGGGAAAGAGGGCTCCGTAGCTCCAGACATGGGTCAGCTGGCACTGGTGGGACATTTTGCTCATGTAGGTTTTTTGTTCCATGTAAAGTGCGGGAGGGACATCTGATTTTTCTGATACTCCAGGACTTTCTCTGTAAGAAAAGCTTTGTGTGTGAAGTGGTCACCCTGTCAATTTGAGCACTAACCTCACACTGGCCATGCTGTTATCCCCACCACCACCACCACCACCACACACACACTTTTTTTTCCTTTTTGGGGATTGAGCCTGCCCTTTTCTCCTCCAAGCACTTTGGAATTGTCAGCCAGCATGAAGATGTTACGGTAGATGGATAGATATTCCACCAGTGGGTGTGCCTGTCTGTCCATCTAGTACATCTTAATTCTGCTCTTGCTGCAAGAAGCACAAGGCAGCATTTTACTCTCACAGTCCTCTGGATGTATGTGAGTAGCCCAAGATTACCCAGCAAGCTTCATGGCAGCACAATGAATTGAACCTGTGTCTGGCAGATCCTACAATTCACTTGCTTTAGTATGTGGGGAATCTTGGACAAGAGACTCTTGCATTTTATTTGCACTGACCCCACTCTGATTATTCACTGGATGGTGCTTGCTGAGTCTAAAACCCTGTCCTTTCTTTCCTCTGCTCTTCTTACACCCACAGGCCCATGGTCTGAGCTTGTCTGAAACTGATCTCTGGAGGAATGGCCTTCTGCGCAAGTTTGGGAGCCTCACTTGGCGCAAGCGGAGGAGCAGCCATCTTGAATTCCCAGAGCATTCTGGAAACCCAGCCAACAGCCCTTGGCCTTTGGGGCGGCTTCACAGACCCGCTGTTGGCAGCGACTTGGATATGAGGGACTGGTCTGCTGCAGAGGAAGAGAGATCTGAGTTGTCTTCTCAGCCTAGCAAAATAGACTCCGTTCCGTCTGCATCCTTTGACTCTTTGCTGTGCTGGGGAGATGGGAACTCCTGGGACTCGGCCTCTATCACTAATTCTTCTCTGTGTGGCCCAGCTTCCTCCAAAACGAAAGATGATGCTTTGGAGGTTCTCTTGGAACAGGAGAAAATGGGCAGTAACCCAGAGTCCCTCTCAGGGTGGGCTGAAAGTGTATTTGAAGGACATTTAAACTCACAGCCTTCCTGCCCCACTGGAATAGGGGAGCTGGAGAATTTGAGCTTCAAAAGTGACCTTGGAGAGTCCATCTCAAGACACATCAGTGGGGCAGAGGGATCAAGGAGCGCTGCTGAAAGCCTGCATGGGAAATGGCCTCTACAAGGAGGGGATGCCACCTCGGCTTTTAAACCCAGCCAGACCAAGACTGCGCTGAAGATCCTCTATGAGATCTTGATCACTCTTACCAAGGAGGAAGAGAATGGGATAGTGGATGCAGTGCCCTTGACTCACTGCAGCGAGAGAGGACTAGAATGCCACTCGTCTAGGGAGGGAACACTTTCTCTGGGGGTTGCTGAGTTAGAGAAAACAGAAGGCCAACGTCACCGCCAGGAACTGGCCCGACCGGCTCCCCAGCTGTCAATGCTCGAGGAATTCCAAAACTGCATTGAGCCGCATGGGGTGGAAACCTTTAAGGCGTGCAGGCAGGTACTAAGTCCTGCCACTGGGAGCCAGGTGACACCACAGTGGGGATCGGAGCTCAGCCCAGGGCAGTGTAAAGACCTGAGTGTGACAGATCACCTGCATTCCGGGGATGGCGAGCTAGCTGAGGGGACAGGCACTGTAGCACCTGTGTCCTGGGCAGACAGGTACGTGGGGGAAACGGGTTTGGGATGTGCTCGTAACAGCAGGTGTGCTGTCTGAGCCAATTCTGGGAGCTGGAACAGAGAGAGAGACACACACAGAGATGTGTCTCAGCAAAGAGACTGGAGGCTGGACTTTCTGTTTCTCATTCTCATCTGGGATCTTCTGTAGTGCTTGTTTTGTGGCAACCCATGTAGAATATTTGCATTTAAACTGCTGGTGTTTCATTTTGGTGCGTCCTACATAGGAGCAGGCATTTGGGAAGAGAAGGGATAAGAGGAGGGAGCTTTTACAAGGTCTGTCTGTAGCAGGAATGGGCTCAGGAAGGCAGAGTTCAAGGCCACTAGGAAAGGAGAGACCAGATTTACAGTATGGTATTTCCCCTGTGTTCCCCTCCCTCTGCTATGTCCTCATGCCGAAAGCCCCTTGAATGACAGGAGGCTTGAACTGCATCCTTGTTGGACTTTTGGGCATGTTCAGCACAAGGTAGAATGAGTGCATAAGAAAGTCATGAAGTTTTAATTGGGAGATTCAGCAAAGGAACCTTTGGTTGATTGCATGGTGGTGGTAATTTTAATGGGATGGGTTGCAGTTTGAAGTCATATTTTAGCGTTTCAGGTTATTTTTTCAGGAATGGAAAATAAGGGGGGAAAGCATCCTGCTAAAGAACAAAGGTGTTTGAGAGCAATTCTAAACAGCTCTGCTCAGGTCTGTTCAGTGGGTTCTTTGAAGAGGGTTCTTAGGATTGTGTTGTTAGTGCATTAAATCTTACAAGTCCCTCTATTAATTTCCCCCCACCTTTCCTCCCAAAAATTTAGTGGTATGCATTATTGTCGTGATAACAGCTTTGTGAGGTAGATGAGGCATAGAGAGATTTGAATGAATATCTCCTAGTCCTAGTCTGCCAATCTAGACTGCATTGGTTCTTGTTACCTGCAAGACAGCTAAAGAAAAAGGAAGTGATATATATATAAGTGGTTTTCTCAAAGGCTCTGCTGTTTTTTTAAAATAACGTCTGCTACTCTTCCTGAAGTAACTGGAAAATAAAAGTGTGAGCTGTGCTGATTTCTTCGTTCGGGACCCAGCAAGTGCTATGGACAGTAGAGAAATGCATATTTCTGAATAATTGTGGTAGGAATCTTAAACACAGAGTTCTAAAAGGTGCCTCAGAGGTCCTTTAGTACCACTTCCTGTTCTGTGCACGCAATCCAAAACTTGAGCATTCATGACAGATGACTGCCTAGTGGTGTAGTGGTTAAGAGCGAAGGCTTATCTGATGAACCAGATGTGTTTCTGCACTCCTACATTCCTGCTGGGTGACCTTGGGCTAGCAATAATTCTTCGGAACTCTCTCAGCCCCACCTGCCTCACAAGGTGTCTATTGTGGGGGGAGGAAGGGAAAGGAGCTTGTAAAATACTTTGAGGCTCCTTACAGGAGAGAAAGGTGGGGTATAAATCCAAACTCTTCTTCTTCTTCTTCTCGAAGGTTTCCAGTGAGAAAGAGTCTACCACAGCCTTAGGTAATTGTTGATTCCAGATGGGTTGTAGTGATAGTGTGTAGTAGCACATTAAAACAAGTTTTAATTAATTAATAGTCGGATTAATCAGGAAGATGAACTCTATCTTTCAGTCAAACCTTAATAAGGATCTGGCATTTCTTATTCAATTTAGATGCTAATAACTTGCATTTCCTGCCCTGCGCAGATCTCAACTGCTTCATTTATAATGCTCTTATCTCCTCTCTACATCCTGAGCTAGATTTTACATTTTGACTAACAGTTGGGAGTTCCTCACACTCATGCCAAGACAATCTTACTTCCTTTTCTACTGGATCTTGTTTTGAACCAGTCTCTCTTTCGAACATATTCCTGTCTCTACTTGTCTGTTGTGTATTTAAAATCAGGCTTGTATACATTTATTTAGATATTTATATCCTGATTTTTTCCTCCATTGTTGCTCTCACCTTTTCTCTTCAGCTCGGTGCAGTGGTTAAGAACAGGTGGATTCTAATCCAGAGAACCAGATTTATTTCCCCACACCTCCACATGAAGCCGGCTGGGTGACCTTAGACTTGTCACAGTTCTCTCTGAACTCTCTCAGCTCAACCTACCTCACAAGGTGTCTGTTGTGGGGAGGGGAAGGGAAAGGAATTTGTAAGGCCCTTTGAATCTCCTTACAGGAGAGAAGGGGGCATAAATCCAAAGTCTAACTCTAAATTCTAATCCACATAACCATCCTGGGAGGTAGGTGAGTCTCAGAATATGGGAATGACCCACATTCACCCAGTGAGATCTCATGGTACAGTAAGAATTTGAACCCTTGACTCCCTGATTCTGGTCTGTCACTCTAACCACTACTCAGCATTCATGTGAATCTGAGGAAATGAACTCTGAACTCAGAAAAAGTTATTCTGGAATGAACGTTGTTAGTGGTTAAGATGCCACTGGACCACTGCTAGGTGTAGTGATTAAGAACGATGGACTGTAATCTGGAGAACTGGGTTTGATTCCCCACTCCTCCACATGAAGGTTGCTAGGTGACCTTGAACTAGTCACAGTTCTCATTCTCAGCCTCACCTACCTCAACAGGTGTCTTTTGTGGGGAGAAGAAGGGAAGGAGTTTGTAAGTCACTTTGAGATTTCTTGAAGTTGAGAACAGTGGGTATACATTCAAACTCTTCTTCATCTTCTTTGCTTTATTGTTAGGAAGTGTCTTTTAATGGTTAACTGAATTCTGTGTTTTGGGGACATGTGGCCATTAGACCTAGCTTTTTGCCCTCTGGAACAGCAGAGAACAAGTCTTTGACCTCTTCTGTGGGGAAACTTGTGAGTTTTTGAAGTCTGCGCACTTGGTCTGTTTTTGTTTTTGTGAATGCAGCTGAAGTTTCAAATATGGAAATTTGCAGTTTCAAATATGGGCCACCATGGAGTTTTGAGGCTGAAGACCATTCCTGTGAAGACAGGCCTGCAGGAATCAAGGAACTCAATGACTGCATAAATATAGTCTTCTGGAAATAAAGGGCCATTCTTTCAAGTCAGGGGCAAACTGCCTGTTGATTCTGCCACAAGCCAGTCCCTTGAGGGCGAGGTGTGTGTGTCTGTCTGGATGTCATCTATCTTAGTCAAGATTTTGGAATATCCCTGCTACAGTTTATAAATCTTGCTGTCTGGTCTGTCGTCATAACTGGTGATCAAGATATGGTGTCAGCCATAGAGCTAATTAGCCTACACATTAGGTGAAGGAGATTGTGACGGAGGGGTGGAGCACATGTATTGCATGCAGAAAAGCAAGGTTTGGTTCCTAGCATTAAAGCGTTGAAAAGTCTTGGATAACAGTTGTTGGAAAAGCCTTTTCTTTGCCTAGAACTACTGTTGGTCAGAGTATGTAATAATACAGAGCTATATAGAACAGTGGTAGCGAACCTTTTCGAGACTGAGTGCCCAAATTACAACCCAAAACCCACTTATTTATTGCAAAGTGCCAACATGGCAATTTAACCTGAATACTGAGGTTTTAGTTTAGAAAAAACTGTTGGCTCCGAGGCGCATGTTACTCAGGAGTAAGCTTGGTGAAGCAATCGTGCAACACTTCGAATGGGTGAATCATGACCCTAGGAGGGTTTACTCAGAAACAAGCCCCATTGCCAGCAACCAAGCTTACTTCCAGGTAAAGGATCATGCCCAGGCCAGCTTAGGGGTGTGTGTGGGGGTGATTTTCCACCCCCCCCCCCATGATGAACTCTGTGCATGCGTGCCCACAGAAAGGGCTCTGAGTGCCACCTCTGGCACTCGTGCCATAGGTTCGCCATCGCTGATATAGAAGGACCAAGGATAGAATGGCATAAAATGGCTTCATGTGTTTGGTATTCAGCAGGCCACATTAAAGTGCTTCCACATGGTCATTTTATTCCACCTTTGCCTCCAAATTGGAGTACTGCTTATGGAAGCATCCACACGCTGGTCCTTTGCAGACATTACATTAATTATCCTGTTTACACAAACTGGAAGGTTACTCTGCCACGGAAAGATAAAAGTAAATTTGTATATTAATTTGCCATTTCCTGGATCTTCTTTGTAGTAGAATGCTCTGCGGGGGTCCTACTTTAAACTTTTTGTGAGACATATTATAGCCACGCTATTGGTCCCAACAAGGCTGCCAACAAGTTGCTTCTAATGAATACCAAATGTGATGTCATGTTACTAGGGTGAAATTGATACAGTGATCTAGGATTTTGGCAAAACTCTATGGCAAAATCCTAGAGTGCCCCATGAACATTATGCTGGCAATGTGACATCACTTCCAGGCATTTGCTGGATGTGACGTCGTGCCACAGGTATGGTGCCATTAATTTGGACTGGCAGGCAACAAACAAGGACAGTGAGAGATCTGCTATCTCCACAGAAGATGCACACTGTACCTATCACTCAACATGCCCAGCAGGCTCCATGCTTGTTTGCATGAATTGGACAAAATGTAACTTCTTTAGGGAGCTGATGTGGTTTGTTGACCTCCAATAATCTGCTTTCCAGGCATCATCCAGCTTTGCTCTGACTCCTTCCAAACCTGGTTTGGCACAGTTTTTCAAGCAACTATGCAGTTCAGAGGCACACTTACATGCTGCCTGAACAGGGAAATTGTTCACTTTTGAAGGTATTGCCAACATTCTAGGCAGGTTTTTTGCAACTTCACTCTGCATTTGCGTTTTCCCCACCATGCCAAGAGAGGGCTTTTTCAGGCTTCAACCCCCCCTCCCCCCCTGTCCCCCCAGTAACCACTATAATGATATAGCCAAATGGCCATTATCGATTACTGAGGAGGGGAAAAATACAGTGAAAGTATTAGCCGATGGAGGAAACTGCACTGAACATTCACAGGTGAACAACCTCAAAGTAGTTTGTGAGGGCTACTCTTGTTCATCAAGGCTGTAGTTACAACCAGATTGATTAGAATGAAGTTCTCAGAAACAGAAGTGAGGAGGCAATACTGGCAGTCTTCAAGCAGCAGTTGGGCAAACACTTCTCAGGGATGCTTTAGACCAGGGTGTCCAATTGTGGCCCTCCAGATGTTCATGGACTGTGATTCCCAACAGCACCTGCCAGCATGGCCATTGATCATGCTGGCAAGGGCTGATGGGAATTGCAGTCCATGAGCATCTGGAGGGCCACAATTGGACACCCCTGCTTTAGACTGATCCTGTACTGAGTAGGGGGTTGGACTAGATGGTCCTTTGCAATTCTATGATTCTATGTACCACCGTGTGGATTTCTTTTGCAAGTATCTTTGCATTCACAGAAGAAGAGTCAGATGGAGAATCAGGGTCATGTGGATACAGCCAAAACAACATATCCTGTGTGCTGTAGCTGGCCAAAGCTGCCGAAGAATTAGATAAATAGAATTCATTTTCACCAGCATGGCCAATTGGCCATGCTGTAGGGGCTGATGGGAATCAGGTTCCTGAACATTCGGAGAGCCGCAGGTTCTCACCTGCTCTAAGACAGGGTAAGGAACTCGCGGCTCTCAGATGTTCAGGAACTACAATTCCCATCCCAGCCCCTACCACCAGCATGGCCAATTGGCCCGTAATGCTGGTAGAAAACTGATAAGTTTATCAATGGAGAAACGACTCTATCCTAAGAACAGAGACAGCCAGAGATCCTCGTTTGATTTTCTGTTCTTATTTTATTTTTGCTCTAAAGAAACTTCTCTAATCTCTCTCACCCGCAAAGCAGCTGCTTCTGTTTTTCCTGGGTGAAACCTGCAAACCCAAATTCTGCATGTCTGTCTTTGGTGGTGTTAGAATCCAAGGACAAAGCAAACGGGAAAAGGCTTCCCTGAACGTGCCCCGGCTTTCCCAGTGTGGCTGGCATAGATGTGGGACAATATAACTAGATGTATATTAATTCTGAGTCAAATTGAACTTAATCATCACCAGTGTTAACATCAAAGAGTTGAGCGCAGCTTCAATTCCATCTTACATGATAATGTAATTTAAAAAAAAATCATAGGGGGTATTTTATGAGAGGTCCAAATAATATTTAGATGACCGCTTTTCCTCAGCTGTTGATCTACATTATAACAACAGAGTCAAAAATTGCTACTGGGGCCACTCTCACCCATTGCTTTATAAGCAGATCATGTTGTGGCGAGGGCCATTTTCCTTTCCTCTTCTAGCTTGTCATGATTTAAATTCCTTGGATAATTGGCAGGTTGCGTGGAATTAGGCTGTGTGTAAGTGGACAGCAGTGCCTTTGGACAGGGAGTTGGTTTCAAAGGTCTGCTATTGTCTTCCAGCTTTGATGATACTCTTGGTTGAATTTCTGCAAGGGCTTCTTCTTTTAGTCCCCAATTGCAACGGATGTTCTTCCTTTGCAGGAGTGTTGTGACATCCTGGTGCGACGCATGCTCACACCCACTCCACATAAATATTCATGCTTTCATTTACACATATGCTCAACATTATTTATGTATGATTGGAAGATTATCTTGGGCTTCATTGTATGGCAGAGTAGGGCATTAAAATATTGCTTATAAGCAAGGGTGGAAATGGGAGCCAGGGACCATGGGAATGAGATCAAATAGGTTCCTGAGCATATTTTCCTCTCGCTTCAGCAGCATTTCCCAAGACCCGCAGAAAGTATGTGCTAGTGCAAGGGTTTTCCAGCTGTGTTCTGGAGTGCCTTGAAGTTTCTGAGAAGCTCAGCAGACATTCCAAATGGGGAATGATTTGTAAAGCCCTTCGGGGGTAGGGCAGTTTACCAAATCGAATGAATGAATGAATGAATGAATGAATGAATGAATGAATGAATGAATGAATGAATGAATAAATAAAGACTGACTAGCCAGGTTGAGAGCAACGGACTCTAATCTGGTGCAACAGGTTTGTTTCCCCACTCATCCATGTGAAGTCTCCTGGGTGACCTTAGGGGTAGCCCAAGTTCTCTCAGAACTCTTTCAGCCCCACCTACCTCACAAGGTACCGGTTGTGGGGACAGGAAGGGAAGGCAGTTGTAAGCCACTCTGAGACTTCTCACGTTGAAGAAAAAGTGGGGTATAAAACCCAATTCTTCCTCTAGTGAATTTTTATTTGTCCAGGGAGCCCAGAGCAACATATATGACTCTCCTTTCCCCTTTTTGTCCTCGAAATTTTGTCCTCACTATGAAGTTCCCAGTGGGAAGAAAATGAGATACAAATATCTGAATTTATAAGAAGATGAAATTCTTCAGTTAGGTCTCTCCAAATAACATTGTAGCCTGAAAAATCCCCCCCCCCCCACCTTTTTATAATGTTCTAATATCCAGGCTGATGATGAGTTCTGGTAAGCTCTAAAGCTTGCTTGATGTATTGTGTGAATTTGGTTTGTGGTAAGAAAAAGGTGTTGCATGGATTTTGTTCCGCTCCAAATTGCCCTTTGTCCGGGGTTTTTGTTCACATGGATCTCTTAAACATCCCTCAAGAGATCTGCCTGCTTTGTACCCACAATCCTGCCGTAATCATTAACTGACAGCACAATTGGGCAATTCCTGGAGAGTCAAGGCCACACTGAATAGATTCTATTGACCCAGTGTGCTTTTCTTGCTTGTGATCGACATTTGCTTAGCAGATGCCAACCCCACTGGCGATTAATTTTTCTCACCAGCCTCTGTTCTAGCTGGCATGGTCACTTATCCTAATTTGGAGCTGGCAGGGCTAATGTATTCCTAGCCCCAAGTCTTTCCAATTACAGATCAAACCTAAACAAGATAAAGCAATCGCCAGATCTCGAAATGAGCGGAAGGAGATTGTTTGGCATTCAGATACGGAAATATTAAAAATCCAATGCTCTTCTCTTCTCGGGCTTGTTGTTGCAGCTTAAAATAAGATTTTTATCAGCATGCATTTTTGTCTCAGGTATCATAAGTTCCTCACAGATGTCAACATCTTATTTTGTTTTATAATGTCTGAGTTATATGCATGCTGAACAGTTTCCCCAGAATGATATTGATCAATCAGGCCAAAGAGATCAGCAGAATCCCAAGTGCTAAGGCAGTGTTTGCACCTTCTTTTAGTAGGGTTGCCAACTCTGGGTTAGGAAATTCCTGGAGCTTTAGGGGTAGAGACTGCGGAGGGCAGGGTTTGGGAAGGGATAGGATCTCAGTGGGGTACAATGCCACAGCCTCCAAAGCTCCAGGGGAGCTGATATCTCTGTCTGGAAATAAGCTATAAATCTGGAAGGTTTCCATGCCCTACCAGGAGGTTGGCAACCCTAGTTAAGACTTTTGGGGTGAATTTTAACCTGTTTTCCTCTGTTCAAAGTGGTGGTTACAGTGGTGGTTTCTGCACAGCACACTAATAACGTGTGTAACCCATTATTAATAAACCTGGTTTCTCCAGTTTGCCTTCGCACTGGAGGTTTCACCCCTCTGGGAAGTGATTGCAAACAATACAGGTTGCTGTGGTTCCTTTGGTTTTTCCAAAAAGATTGTTAGGGTAGCAATTTTTGTAAAACCCCGGTTGAGGGAAATATAACGGGCTGAACCCGTTTCTGGCAAGAGCCCTGTGCGAAGTTCGTCCCCAAACGGGATAAATAGCTTCCTCAGCCCGTTAGGTTTGGACTGTGCAGAAACCACCAATGTCCAAAACAATAACATCAGTAGAAACCACTGACACCACAAATATTTAAAGCCAGGCTACTTAACCAGTCTATCCGCCGTCAAAAGAGTAGTCCACAGGCTGAATAAGAGGGGTTGAGGGATCGATAACAACTTTGCAGTTGATGACACCAGTCCACACCATTTGAAGGAGGAGGTGATTTTGGAAAGTGGCAAAATCCGGGGCTGTAGATGGAGCAGATTATTTACAACCCTACAGGTGGGGGCTAAAGATCTTCTGGAATTATGACTAATTGCTAGATTAGGGATTGCCAATGGCGCCCAATGGCGCCCAACAACAGCTTTTCTGACACCCATGAAGTGTTATTAGGAAGTCAGGGGAGCCATGTAGGGCTTTTGCCCAACAAGACTTCTGATGGATTATTGGAGATTTGATTGACTGTGCAGATTTTTAAAAATGTTGCTTTGGCAGCAGCTGCATGTGTTACTGAAGTTAAGCCGAGGCAATCATTTTGTGGCAGCCATTTTGTTGTTGTGACCACCATGTCAGAAATCCAGATGTACAAAAACAACGCAAACATTCTACCAAGGCTACGGACCAAACAAAGTGGAAGTCTTTAAAATAATAGTGTGTAATATAAACCCAATAAAATATATATCTATCAAGACCCTGTAGAAAATCACATGTCATATGATCCAAAATGAAAACCTGTTGTTACAAAATAATCAAGAAATAAATATACAGTTGTGCAGTACATGGACAGGTATTGTGGATAAGAGTTCTGTTTCAGAACCCCAGAGCCCCTTGGGGATGGGGCAGTATACTAAAATCAATCAAACAAACAAACAAATAAGTCTCTCTTCCTCAGCAATATATTGAAATGTCTCTTGAAGATTAGTTTCCCGTTAGAAGGTTGGGGACTGTTGCTGTAGACTACAGATACCCACCTTGCAGCAAATGGAGGATGGGCTTATGTCATTACACTGTTAAGGTTGCCAGGTACCCCCTGACAATTGGCGGTGGAGAAGGTTGGATGGGGGGTGGGTGTCATATCAGCAGCAAATTGAGGCCTAGGCCTTGATGCCATTGGTGTTCTGACTTCACTTCTGTAAGTGATGTCATCATGATGCCGACTGTGTTGGAGACACTCTATTTGAGTAAATTTCTATGGTAAAAACAGCATCTACCATAGAATTTTTATCTATATAACAGAATGTCTCCCACATTGTTGGCAACATGATACTGTTACTTCTAGAAGTGGTTGGCAATGGCCAGTGGTGTTGAGGGAGACGCTCTGGTATTTGGACAAAAACTCTATGGTAGAAGCTGTTTTTATCATAGAGTTTTGTCCAAATAGAATGTACCTCACATTGTTGACTTGTTGGTGATGTGATGTTGTCATTTCCAGAAGTTATGTCAACATGACAACAGCATCAAGGCCTAGGCCTCATTTTGTGCCTGGTGAGACTCCCACTGGCTGGCTGACTGGTGCCAGGGGTAGGTAGTCAAAGTGGGGGATTCTTCACCCCCAGTGGGGGTCTGAACACCCTTGGTCCTGGCTGTCCTGCCTCTGGCTCCACCCCCAAATCTCCATGAATTTCCCATCCTGGAGCTGTCAGCCCTAGGGGTTATACTGTTGATTGTTCTCCCTGCTAAACAGCTCCATGCATGCAGCAATATCATGGGGTGCCCAACCTTGTTGAGTCTTTGGGCACTTTAAGAGAGGATTGCAGATGCTACCACAAAATAGCTCCCATTGGGGTGGGATCTGTTTTGCATTGTGAATAAGATAGTTTAGTTTCAGATTCCAAAGAAGAGAAAGTTTGCTTCCTGCTCCACTATTCCATAGAGAATTGGTTAAGCCCAGAGGCTCACGAGAGGTTGCATCTATGGCAAAGCTGAAGGAGCGTGGCTAAAATGCTGCTACCTAAGATGAGCACAGTATTTCACTTCTCAGCCAGCTGACAGAGGGTGATCAAACATTCCCACTTGGTTTGTGTCCCATTCCAAACCCCTGGAATTATTTTGCACAAAGTCAAGAAATAAGTGGATACCAGGAAACAAATCAGTAGGCACCATGTTGGGAATTGCTGGAGTAGTGAAAGTGCTGATAAACATGTTTGTGCAAAACCAACCAATTTCTCATTCATTCAGTCAGTGCCTTTTATTAGCACAAAACAACAACATAATGTAAAATAATTAAATATAAACCAACAGCAATAGTCAAGTAAAACCATAACTATCATTTTAAAATGAAACTGTACAAGTAACATCAAAAGAATGATCCTGTAGAAGAAAACGTACAGCATATGAAGAATTTTGTATTTTCTTTGACAGTAATAAAGGGTGAATTAAGCATGATCGTACATCAGCATTTAAACCACATTCAAGAAGAATATGGGACAGGGAATCAAGAGAGCCACAACGACAATACCTTTGATGTTTTGGAATTTTTTGGTATCTACCTGATGTCATAGCTGAAGGAATACTATTAAATCGGGCCAGCATAAAGGCCCGATGCTGTTCAACCGATAGAGTAGAAAGAAGATAATTGGCTGGAACTCCATGCTTAGGGGAAATTCCCAAGGCTCGTGGTGAACAGGCTGCGATCTTGGCTGAATAAAAGAAATGTCTCTCATGATCTCTCATCCTATCACTAATTTGGGTCAAAATAAACTTTTCATTACTGTTTTGTAATGCGATTAAGTCAATTCCCATATTCCTAATTTTATTCAATTTCTCATTAATTTCGTTGAAAGCCAGTATCGTGTGGTGGTCAGAGTCTCAGAGGATGATCTGCGAGAGCCAGGTGTGAATCCCCACTCTGCCATGGAGGCTCACTGGGTCACCTTACACTAGTAACACACTCTCAGCCTAACTTACTGTGTGGGATTGTTGTGAGAGAAAAAATGAGGAGAATAATGTAAGCCACTTCGAGTCTTCATTGGAGAGACAGGATACAAAGGAATTTTTTTCCTTAGAATTCACTGATGAATGGTTTCATGCCATCACCAACTATGTTTACCCTTGTTCTAGAAACATCTTGTTCTAGAAACAGCTCAAGGTTGCTGTAAACATGGTGATTCCCGGTCCCTATAATGTTTCATGTGGACGTATTTTTCCGTCAGTCATTATTGAATGGGCAGGTGAAAACATTCTAGTTCTGTTAATCACTGCAGGTGCTCAGCTGTGTGTAAACAAGAAAGAGCTGTCATTTTGAGGTGACACCATTATCGTTTGAAACACCACTATTAGCTTTCCCTTAATGGAAATGGAACGTTCCATCTAGCTGGAAGGAAAGGTAGCACTGACCTGGTTTGTCACAGCCAGTGCCCTGTTTCTGTAAAACAAAAGGGTTAGGCCTTTCTGCCAGGCAGGTTGATGAAATTAAGGGCAATAAGCACCTGAGAAGCTGCTCCACAGGTCCCCAGCCTTGACGAACCTATCACTACTTCTGGAATTTTAAGAATAGGTAGTGGGCACCACCAGGCACTTGTTGCCATGGGAGGTAGGATCAAATAAAATGAGGGGCTATGTCTAATTACAAAACATTTGGAAGTTCCACAGACTAGCAGAAGGATTCAAGCCACACAGCCTCCAACAGCAGGGACTGATTATACAGTGCTATTCTGCCCTATGCTGAAGGGAGATTCTCTTTGGGGCAGAGCTTCTGTTATGAACGCCCCCCCCCCCCCACTTACTGTGTGACAGATCCCATAATCGCTGCTGTTTGTGAGAGTGGGCAAAAAGTGACATTTCCCCCAGCTTCTCAAGGAAGATGAAACAAATGCCCCTGCGTTATTCTTTGCTTTGGGCTTTTTGGCTCCACCTTGCATCCCCCATTCTACTGCCAACCTCTTTGATGATCGGGAGGACTTTTAAAAACTTTATTTCAGGTTCAAGCATTTGTACCATATTGGATCTATCAAAAATAATGATAGATCTAATTCAGGGATATTGAAATAACAAGCTTCTCTCTTCTTCTGTGGCAGCAGCAGCAACAGAGTAGGAAGTATTTGTGTATGGAGGCGTCAGTGGGGAGGGGGGAGAGAATATCTGTTCTAAGACACATATATCTCCAATAACAATATTGATATAACAGTAATTTAAAGAGCTTTAACAAAGCCAGTAATCTTGAGACTACTGGGTGTGATGAGATCTGTGCATTTAAGAGTGAGTTGAAGGGAAAGAAAAGCAGAGACATAGGCTAGTTCAGCAGACAAGCTGTGCACCAGGCAATGAGGTGCCTCCTTTCATATAAACAGAGAAATGCAAGGAGACCCCATTACAAGCCCAGAGTGCAGGGAAGAGCCCAGAGGTAAGTGCGCCATGCATAATGGGCCAGAGACAGCTATTTCTGGAAGAGTACTCTCTGAAGATACAAAGTAGATACCTCTAGGATTCTTCTAAAGTCTTTCCTGCTCCAGTGAGGTAGAGGAAAACCAAGATTGGCTTTTTACTTTGGGAAAGGGATGCTTCGGGGAAGAAACAAATGGGCAGCAGGAACTACCCCAGCAGGCACCACTGAGGATCACAGTGCATCAGTGAAGGCAAGAGTTTCAGTACCTTGAATAGGTGTGTCAAGCATCATTTTCTTAGCACTGACAAAAGCTAGCCCCCTGCCTCCAACTATAGAGAGTCAGCCAGTGTTAGAACGAGAGCGTTGCCTCAGTAACAGAACATCTGCTTTGAATGCAGAACATTCCAGGTTCAATTCTTGGCACTTTCAGTTAAAAGGATCTGTAGAAGGTGATGGAAAAGACCCTGAAGCCAGTCAGGTTTGACCAGGCTGAGCTTGATAAACCAAGGTTCTGATTTTGTATACAGCTTCCTATGATCCAAAACAGGCATGGAGGGAGAGGGGTGGGGGGCTTTCCTCAGCAATACATGTTTTTGTCCCATTCTTCCTCCAAAGAATTCAAGGTGTTGGGTCCTTGGTTTTCCCTTCCTCTTTGAAACTTCACAGAACTCTATACGGTAGGTTAGGCTGAGAGTGGCCCCTTCCGCACACGCAAAATAATGCGTTTTCAAACCACTTTCACAACTGTTTGCAAGTGGATTTTGCTATTCCGTACAGCTTCAAAGAGCACTGAAAGCAGTTTGAAAGTGCATTATTCTGCATGTGCGGAATGAGCCAGTGTGCGACTGCATCTAATAAGTAGGAATTTGAATCTGGGTCTCCCAGATCTTCATTTGGCCCTCTAACTACTACACCATACAGATTGCTCTGCCTAAGGGGTTATTCACAGTACATATTGATGTCTTATAGCTGTCTGTGGCAGCTCTCTGAATTTCCCAGGTGATTTGTGGACTGTAGCTTGAATGGCCTATCATTCCTTCTTGCAGCCATTGATTCTACTGGAATAGGAAGCTGGGAATCTCTGGTCTGCCTTGATTCTTTCTTTTGGTTGTGCAGAGGAGAGAATTTTGGCCAGTGGGGTGAATTCCACTCGTCATGCAGGTTTGCAAATGGGTCTTTTGATTATAGTCAATTATAGTCATAATTCCCTGAGCTGAATTGGCTTAAGATGCCACACTTGAATCTGGTTCAGCTAACTATTGTTGACTGGCATTGAGGTGTCAGGTGGAGAAAGTTCTTTCCCAGCTCCACTGAGATTCTTTAACTGGAGGCTGGGATTGAACCTGGGACCTTCTGCTGCTGAGCATGTGCTCTGAATTTGAGCCACAGCCCCTGCCAGGTAACCCCGCATGGATGAACCTTGTAGTGAGAAACGGCCTGTACAAAAGTATCATGTTGTCTAGAAATGATCATGGAATGTCTCAAATTTGTGAGCGTGTTCAGTTTGAGAATGAGGTTCCTTCTACTCCCCATTAGTAAAGCAGTGTGTTAAACAGAAGAGCGCTTTGTGGTCACTGGGAGTATTAGAGAGGTGAACTGCAAGCACCAGCTTTTATGTCCCAGGGATGATGGATAAAATCGTGGGAATCTTAGCTTTAATTAAAAGAGCAAAGCCCTGCTCTGGCCCTCAGGCTAACAGGCAAACATCACTGAAATATGTTATGTCAGAAAACCAAAAACCCAAAAGGAAAATAACAAAGTGGCTTTTAAAATGCAACCTGATTATTTTCAGAGCCTGTTTTTTAAATTTGATATAAAAACACAGACCAGATTTGGATGCTTGGTCTTCAGAGATCCAAGAGGCCATAGATAAGGACGAATCAATCCAGAATTCCAGTTCTTCTTGTAAAGTGACTTTTGTGAGTGTAGAAGAAATGACTAAGTTGTAGTACATGGCAGAGGTTTATAACATGACATGTGGCATGGACAAAGTAGGTACAGAGAATTTCTTACCTCCTTCTTCCAAAATACTGGAATGTGGAAGCAGCTAATGGGTAATTAATTGAGGGCAGGCAAATGAGAATACTTTTCCATGCCATGCATCATTAACTACTGGAACCTGCTGCCCCAGGATGTCATGATGGTCCTTAGCTTAGATGGCTTTGAAGAGGGATTAGATGAATTCATGGAGGACAGGCCCATCAGTGACTGTTCTCAATGATGACTTGCTCAGTGGAGCTTCCATGCTCAGAGACAGTATTCCTCCGAATACCAGTTGCTGGAAGAGGCAAAAACAGGGAGTTGCTGGAAGAGGCAAAAACAGGGAGTTGCTGGAAGAGGCAAAAACAGGGTTTGCTTCTTCATGCCCTGCTTGTGAGTCTTTTGGGACATCTCGTTGGCCACTGCAGGGAACAAGATGCTGAACTAGGTGAACTGTTTGCTTAATCCAGCAAGGCTCATGTTCTTATTAAATGATCTGGTACTGTTCAATACTGTAACTCAATACTGTAACTCATTAGAAAACAATATTAATAGTTGTGGTATATAAAAATGGAATTTGCATATGGAATTGATATACACATGATTTAATCAGCATGCCAGAATAAGAAAATCTACTACATCTGCACACAGCATGAAAATGGCAATTCATTGCATTATCTTTAGGTCTGACTTCCCCCTCTACAGCAAAAAATGGTAGTACAAGTCACACAATAAATAGATCTTTTCAAAATCAATTAACTTAGTGATTTCACTAATCAAGCCAGAAAGAAATCTTCCTCTGGGATTCTTATTTAAAGGACAGCTTGAAACCCCTGACCACCAGTGTTAAGTGTAGGAGATGCCCAGTGGTTGGATCCAAACATTTTAGTAACAGGTTCCCATTGTGGTGGGATTCAAACAGTGGCGTAGTGCCAATGGGGCTGGGCGGGGCATGACGGGGGCATGGCCAGGCATTCCAGGGGCGGGGGATTAATAATTTATCTGTTACTGTAACTCTTACTGTTAAAAAAACTCTTACTGTTAAAAAAAAGTTCCTAATTTCCAGCTGGTATCTTTCTGTCCATAATTTAAACTCATTATAGCAAGTCCTATCGTCTACTGCAGGGGTAGGGAACCTGCGGCTCTCCAGATGTTCAGGAACTACAATTCCCATCAGCCTCTGTCAGCATGGCCAATTGGCCATGCTGGTAGGGGCTGATGGGAATTGTAGTTCCTGAACATCTGGAGAGCCGCAGGTTCCCTACCCCTGGTCTACTGCCAACAGAAACAACTACTTCTCCTCTAATTGACTGCCTGTCAAATACTTAATACTTTCAAATACTTAATTTTGTTTCTAGAAATCAAAAGAAGGATACTTTCCTTAAACAAGGAACTTGACCATATTTCTAAAACATGTTTTTAAAACAGCCCAACAGGGAGAATTATCCCGTTTTCTACCTTCGCTAACCAGCCACATAGGAAACAACAGGACTTTATGATTTTTGGATCTAATGGAATTTCTAATGAAAAAGCAGACCCAATTAGTAACCCCCTCTCGGCACACACAAATAATTAGTAACCCACTCTCGGGAACTGGTGAGAACCTGCTGGATCCCACCTCTGGAGATGCCTCTTTTTCAAGACAATTTTCACATTACTATTGTGGGGGATACATAGAAGTGCATCCCACATAATTTCTCTCCCCAAATTCTAAATCTCCCCAATGCCATTAGATTGGGTCTAGCAATCATTTCTGCAGGCAGAATGTATTTTCAGCAGTGAAACAGGACTTTCTCCCCTGAGCAGGAGGACATCTCCTCACTATGGGTGATTCCCACTGGCTTCCAAGAGAGGCAGGAAGTAAAGTGTCAGCATCCTGTTGCTGGTGGGATGCCCCTTCTTCTTCCTCAGTTCCTTTCCTGCCTCTGAGGGAGAAGCAGTCCTGTAGACTCTGTCCTGACTTATGTGAATTTCTCTTCCTATCCTCTTCCTCCTTATTTCTCTACCTATTTAGATTCAGCCACCCCCTGCACCCCTTGCACCCGCAGCAAATTCACCTCCCGGGTTCTGGAAGCTCAATCTTGGCAGAGAGACTTTGCCTCAACCCAAACCCCTCAGGGTAACCCCCCTTCCTCCAGGGTGTACCCCAACACCATCCAATTATTGGAGGCCTTTAGGGTCACTATGAGGGACGATGTAGTCTCCCTTCTGGAAAAAAGGGGGGCCATTCACGAGCTATGCTCAAGCCGAACCTCCCCGGGAGGGTGGGGGAGCGAGGCACAAATCTAAGACTCCCCACTCTGGCCCTCAGCTGACTAAGAAAAGCTAAGAAAAGAGCAAGATTAAGTCCCCTTAGGTCGGATTCCTCTCCCTCCTGTGGTGATCCAGATTCTAGGGAGAAGGGGGATCCCCCCCCCCCCCAGGATGAAGCAGAGGAGGAAATTCAGGTGGCAGAACAGTCTGGTTCTTTAAACCAGAGGATTTCCAATATCTGCTTAGCAAATTGCTTAGTCTGCTAAGCAAACCCTTAATCTGAAGTCCTCCGCCAGTGAAGTTGAGGCAGTAAATGATCCAGACTTAAAATCAACCCATACAGGGGATCAGGAATTTTTTCCCCAGGTCACCCCCCCCCCCAAAAAAAGGTCTTCCCTTTTCCAAAATTCTTTGAGACTCAAGTCAAGAGGGAATGCGCAAATCCCACAGCAAATAGGCAAGTGCCAGTGTTTCCAAAAAAGACGTATGGGGCCCCAATATATACAAATCACTTTATGCCAGTCCCGCTAACAGACGCCCCCATTGCAGCCCTACAGTCCAACAACCAGGTTACAGAAGACGGAGAGGGGACCTTGAGAGAAAGGCTGATCACTTCACCTGTAAGACCCATGGGACCATGGCTATGGTGATCAAGGCCTCATCCGCTGTGTCCATCATTTCCAGGGCCAGTATTGTCTGGGCCAGGAAGCTTATTGAGCTGCTACCTGAAGACAATAAGCACCTTCATGAGGGCACGTCCAGAATCCTTAAAGCCGCATCCTTTGAAGCGGAAGCCACCCTAGATATGATCTTCTTTTCAACCAGCTGCCACCAGAAGGCTCCTATGGCTTGGAGCTTGGCCCGCAGATTTTCATTCGAAGACCATAGTTACAGCCTACCTCTTTACAGGAGGGAAACTTTGGTCCTCATTTAGACCGCATCCTAGTAGATACCAAGGATAAGGGAAAGGTCCACAGGAGATTCCTTTGTTTTTGCCACAGAGACTCTCACTTCCAGTTCAGTGCGCTCCGCTTTGGCCTGTCAACAGTGCCAAGGGTTTTTTCAAAGAACTTGATTAACCTCATAGTGTGGTTGCAGCACCAGGGCATTCATACCCACCCGTACTTAGATGACTCATTGGTCCGGGCCCTGTCTGCTGCGCAGGCCTGAAAAGACACTGAAGCCACCATTGCTTGTTTACAGGAACATGGATTTTTGGTCAATTATTCCAAAAGGTCTCTCCATCTCTCTCAGGTCATAGAACACTTGGGGGTGCTAATAGACTCAGTCAGACACAAATTCTTCATCTATCTGGCTGTCTGTCATATGAATTCAGTATTTATGTTAAATTCTATGCATGTACAGCCAAAGAACTAGCACACCTGTCTTCATCTTTGGAATATGTAGGCCAGAGGCTTTCTTCAGGCACTCATATACAGCTTCCAGGTCTCTTCTGGAAGAAAGATGAGGTTATTTTTGTTTACAAGCAAGCAAATAAATACTTCTTGCTCCGGCCTAGCGTCTACAGAGTGAAAGTCACTAGTGAGTAACATAATCATTGTTTACTTTGTTCTGTAACAACCTTCAATGTGACAGTTTCATTATTAAAAAAGGGCAATCTCTGCCTCCAAGAAGCTTGAAATGAGACCTATGTTGGAAAACAAGGAAGGAAGGAGAAAAAGGAAAGCGGTAGGGAAAATCCTGCATATAATATTTTAAATTGAAGCTTAAACCATTCTCCTTCACTTCACACACCTGGGGATTAATTCAGGAGATTTATTATGATTCTAATTGCACCACTGCGAGTCAACGCAGATGTACTGGTCCTGGACTGTGCACATTAGCACTGATGACTAAGCAGTAGGCCTTCTGATTGGCTGTCTTGGTGGCTACACAACGCTTTGGGTCAGGCAGGCCTAGTAAACAGACTTTCTTGGCTTCATTCAGACTGTTGGTTTACATGTGCCAGACTATTTTTAGGATTATTGCAACCTGACTATAAGGACTCATTTTTGTGAGCCACAACTGCTTCTGATGGTTGGGTATCGATGTTGTTTTTCGATATTACTGATCATTTTTTGAAAGGTGATTTGCAGAGGGACCAGATGCCAAGGAGGGCAGGAATTGTGCACAATTAGTAGCTGAGAATATTTAGTAGAAGATAATATTTTGGCAGGTAGTTATTTAAGTAGGATAGAAATAAATTTAACAGTGCTATAAAAAGCCTACTTTCTTTGCATCTGAGTCACCGTTAATGATGTGCCCTGATGTTTTTCTCTGAGAATCAAAAATCTTCTGATTCTTTTAGACTAGAAGGCTTTATATGACATGGTGGAATCTTATTGGCCTCATGTGTACTTTGATCTGGTAACTGCAATACTAGCTTTTGGCAACCTGTGCTGGAGGCACCAAAGAGCAATGGAGAACAAGTTAGCAGCAGTGCCCTCTTCTGGTTAATTGTCTGACTCCTGCTGCTGCCAACTGGTTCTGGTGGGTTTTCCGGGCAGTGTGGCTGTGGTCTGGTGGATCTTGTTCCTAACATTTTGCCTGCATCTGTGACTGGCATCTTCAGAGGTGCATCACAGAGGGAAGTCTGTTACATACTATGTCTGTTACACACTCTGTGAGGACACAGTGTGTAACAGACTTCCCTCTGTGATGCACCTGTGAAGATGCCAGCCACAGATGCAGGCAAAATGTTAGGAACAAGATCCACCAGACCACGGCCACACTGCCTGGAAAACCCACCAGAACCAGTTGAATCCGGCCGTGAAAGCCTTCGACAATACATCCTGCTGCCAAGATCTCCCTGGCCAGCTCTATCAAGAAGCTTTCCCCTTATAACTCTGAAAGGAATGGGGATAGAGACTTCCTTTTTTAAAATGTAGCTGGGTCTTTAACATGATATGCACAGGTGAAGCTATTCCTCACATTGTGTGAAAAGGGGTAAGAAAAGCTGAACCAGCGAACTCTCTGTGTCTTTGCTATTGAGGAGCAGGGCCAGTTTAAAAAAATTGACAATGCTTTCCTCTTTCAACCCAAGGGATGCACTTCTGTAACTGTTCCTTGAGCAGCTCCATCACTTAAAATCATCTGAACATTTTTTTTACTGAATCAGTGGGGTTTCTGCCAAAACTCTCCTAGTATGAATAAGAATAGGTGACATTGTATTTTTCCGTGCCAGGAGCAAGACGCTTGTCAACAAAACCATTAAAGCCTTAAAGAATATAGACACCCGAACAAATTGTGGTTTTAATCCTATACTGTTCCAAGTCAGGACTGGGGAAATTTTGATGTGGCTATTATAGCCTTGCAGATAAATCCACAACATTTTAATCTGCAGATATGTTTACTATCCCTTGTGACCTCAAGGAAAAGGAGAACTAACTTTCATAAAGTTTCCTTGCCCAATTGCCTATAGGCAGTTCTTAATTCACCTCTGGAGAGTTGCTATTTACAGGGGCGGCTTATTACATGCTTTAATGGAGGTTCAATTGCTGTGTCTGGCAGCAGGTTGCATGCCTCTGACTGCACAGAGATAATTAAAAACAAGCATGGAATTAATGCATTTCCGGAGAATCCAAGCTTTGATTATCTGTACAAGGGGTTGACCAGGTGGTACTTCTTCCCTGAGAAACAAAGGCTAACCTGTTTTTCAGTTTAGAAACAAGGCAACAAAGGAGGGGCATGTTAGAGATTTATAAAATTGTACAGGGAGATGTTCCTTGCCAATTCAACTGTTTAGGGCTGCCACCTCCAGCTTGGGAATTCCCAGAGATTTGGAGAGGGCAGGTGTCTGAGGAGGGGGGAGTTTGGGGAAGGGAGTGAGCTCAGTAGGGATGTGATGCCATAGAGTTTGCCATAGAGTTTGCCCTCTGAAACTACAGTTTCCTTAAGGTGGAAGTAATGTCACAATACTTTAGGATTTCCACGATCTCTGTAAAACTATTGAGTTTGGAGAAACTTCTAGAGTACTGTTACAGCACTTAAGGCTGCAACTGGATGTCACTTTTAAGATGTGCAATATTTTTCTCACCCCTATTTTTGTTCCCGCTGAAGTAAGGAGCCTTGCTGAGGCTTGGAGGTCAGGGGCTGGTGATTGCCTGCTGTTCCTGGGCAAATGGCATCCCTTTGGTGTGTGTGTGGGGTGAAGCAGCAAACAAGGAAAAGAGTCAGCACTGCATTTCACCCTTGCTTTTCAATTTATAGGGGCAGACTTGAATTTAAATCTATGGAGCAGCTATTACCACATCTAGTTCAGATGGGCCTGCAATTTTTCCATCTGAGGCAGGTAAACCACACACAACCCCATTCTCCTGCCTTCAAAAAATTGAGGAGCAAGTTAAAAAATGGTCTGATGATCTCTATAGTGGCATTCCATAAATTTCCACATGCCTCTATGGTCTATACCATGCAGATCGGAGAAATTCCTAGAGCATCCCCAGAAGTGACATCACATCCTGTCCAAGCTCCACCCTCCTCAGATATTGCTTTCAAAATATCCCCACATTTTTTAGACTGCATTTTAAGTGGGAATGATTCCCCTCGCACTTCATTATAATGGCATCACCAGTGGCCTCAATGAAAAAACTATGGCTTTGTCCAGACTCTGAACCTCTTGTACATTTGCTCATAGAATACGTGGTACCCAGAGGTGGGATCGAGCAGGTTCTCACAGGTTCCTGAGAGTAGGTTACTAATTATTTGTGTGTGCCGAGAGGGGGTTACTAATTGGTGATTTTGCCATGTGATTTTTGCCTCAGTTACGCCCCTCCTCTCAGCAGCAGCGCACAGAACTTGAAGCAGTCTAGCAAGAGGTGCACCGGCGTAAGTGGCAGCCTGCGCCTGCATGCATTCGTTTCCCGCCCAAGGACCGGGGCAGCGGCTGCGTCCTTGCCACAGCCCTGCCCCGGAATGCCCTGCCCCCAGAATGCCCGGCCACACCCCCGTCGCGCCCCACCCAGCCCCATTGACGCTACGCCACAGTTTGAATCCCACCACCATGGGAACCTGTTACTAAAATCTTTGGATCCCACCACTGGTAGTACTTATTTACTTCTGTGGCAATATGTATGTGTACCCCCTAGATGTTGGATGGGCAATAGTGCACCAGTAGGACTTCCTTTTGTCCAACCAACAGAACTATGGTCTTTTCCACACAAGTTACTTATAATAAATCTTGCCATCAAATGCTACTTTTTCCCTTTGAATTATGCACTTTCCCCCTCCATTTGGTTCCAGAAATGCTTCCTCTGTGTTTTTCTTCCACTGTTTTACTGAGTACTTTAACCATGGTGTTTTAAAAAATCTGTTGAACATGCGATCATGTTGAAACAATTTTTATTTCTCCACTCCACCAAACATCTGGCCTTTATCCATTCCCCCATGTACTTGCCTAACTTCCCCTTCAGTTATTTTCTCCTTCCTTTCTTCTTACATTTTCAAAAAGAATTTAATTTTTTTCTCTTTGTCATATTGAATTATACCCTTCAAAGATATAAGTGCAATCAAAGATATAAGTGCAGTCAATAGTGCTTCGACGGAAGAGAGAGAATACCGTGCTTCTGCAGTAGAAAATGGTCCCTTGGTATTTGGGGTGAGAAGAGGGTTGAAGGTTTGGCTTAGTGTTTGGGGTGGGGGGAGGGTTGGAGGGGGAGAAAGCAGCGGCAGATGAATATGTTTCGTGAGAAAGAGTATGACAATGTCACATTGAGCAGAGATAAGAGCAATGGCAATTAGATCAGATTTATCACATCGAACTTGCTATGCCAATGTTCAGCTATAAAGAAGCAGGGCAGGATTAGATCAGCTCTGTCAATTTCATATTGAACTAGGATTGTAATATATTGTGCCTGCAGTGAGGAATGAGTGACACTAACAAGGAACTGCTGCAGTAACCATTGTGCCTTAGAAAAGTTGTAATTTGTCTGAAAAAAATTTTTTTCGGGGGTCTACATGTTTTTGTTCCTTCAGGTAATGGTGCCTGCTCCAGTAGTTTTTGTTTTTGGCTTCTGTTTTGAGGGAAAGTTTTCAGTGGGAGAAATGGAGGCTGAGACTTTTTTTAAAAAAAATTGCTGCTTCAATGTAATGCTACAGCACCTGTGCAAAAGAAAAAGGAAGGGGGAAGGTTTGCATAATGAGACATCTTAATATTACTGATAATTGACATTTGGATGAATAAGCCATAAAGTTTCCACAGCCCAAACACTGGCTGTTGGACGAGCTTTATTAGGAAAAGGAGGTCTCACAGTAGATTATCAATGTATACAAAGGCCACTTTGGGGGAGCTGCCTGCTGTCTTTATGTGTGTGTATACATGCCATCTTTGGCCTAGTGAATTTTATTATACAGCATAAATGCACACTGGAAAAGAAATAAGTGGTTAATTGCATACTATGATATCATATCCAAATTGCAGTGGAATAACTGAACCATGAACCACCCTCCAGTTCTTGCAATAATGTGTGGTTGCCATTTCATGTGAATAGTCCCCCCCCCACCCCATTTTTAGCTTCAGCAGAAAATACACGTAGTGCCCTGTTCAGACAAATGGAGATCACTCATTATCAAAACGATAGCAGGTATTGCATGCTCCTGTTATACATGCATAGATACCCCTGCACGAAAAGCACTAATTTATTTATCTCGTGCATTGCAGCTCATGACATAGTTAGAATGTTTATTTCCTTTCCGACCTGGCTGTGCTCACACTACTTGTGTGAGCTGTTTTGGAGGAGAAGCCAATTTTCAAGATGAAATCACACTCTCGAGAATGCGCTGTACAATTCTGCGGTAGAGATTCTCATCCAGGTCGAGAACTTGAGACAAACTAAATTTGGGCAGCTGCCCATATTGTTCTTCACTGGGAATTTGGTGTGAGTGAATACGTTTCGATTTGATCTTGTAACAGGAGACTGTTTCGCTTCCTTGAGAATCGACAGTTGAAAGTATTCAGAATCAAAGACCCGATTCAGAGTTGGATGACAAAGCCTTTCACAGGCAGCACATTTCATTGTGTTCTTCCTGTGAACATTTATTGTTGAGGAAATATCCTGTGAGATCCAAAAAAAATCAGGCTATTGTAAAAGGAGGATGATCCAAGAAAAGAGATGTGTTTATCTAATGTATGCCAGAAGAATAGCTCTGTTGGGCCTGTGGTTCTTAGGTTACAATAGCAGTGTGATTGTCTCTCCTTTGTGGCTGAGCAGTGTACAAATCTGGTAATATTTAAAAGGGAGGCCAGGGGGAGACCAAGATAATGTGCAGCCCCTCAGAAACCAATGGCTGTTTTCCCTGGAAGCAGATGCTGCTTACCTAGGTTGTAGCTAGGTCATCTGTCTTTCTTATCAGCTTTCCATTTATTTGAAATAAACGCCCTTTGGTCCAGTTAATCTTCAAGCCAGCTAACAAATCATTAAAATTAAAATCCCTACTGTGAACTTAAAACAGTTATAACAGCAACAACAATCTGAGGGAAGCGCAGAACTGAAGTAACATAGATTACTGCAGCAGCGACATCAACCAATCTGCATATCTAACATCATGCCCTGATATGGCTATCCCTTCTGTATGGCACTCAGGCAACATTACCAGTATTGTGTAGCAGTTAGTGTGCCGTACTATCTGGGCAACCCAGGGTCCACACTGTACCATAGAAACTTTCTGGGTGTCCTTGGGCCAGTCATATACACTCAACCCAATCTAGCAAGAGCCATTGTGGTGTGTCTGGGCAAAATTCTATGGCAGGGGTAGGGAACCTTTAACACTCAAAGAGCCATTTGGACCCGTTTTCCACGGGAAAAGAAAACACTTGGAGCCGCAAATAATTTTTGACATTTAAAATAAAGATAACACTATATATATAGGGTTTTTTAAAACCTTTTTCTCCGCTTATTCTGAGAAGTGCATGGATGCGCCTGCCCTGCTGCCTGCAGGGTGGGCAAGGATGAAGCCGGCGGCTCAGCTCGTGGAGCCACAGTGCAAGGGCAGAAGAGCCGCATGCGGCTCTCAAGCCGCAGGTTCCCTACCCCTGTTCTATGGTAAAAGCCATCTTTGCCTCGATACCAGAGCTCCTTTGCAACAATGTGATGACATTTTTTCTGGTGTACACTGGAGTGGCGTCACTGTGTTACTGATGACAGAGAACTAGGTTTATGTTTTCTGCCAGTAGTTTGCCCTGCCAGCTGACTGAATGGTACTGGGACAGGGGCTGCAAAGTGGGAGATCGCCCATTCCTTGTAAGGGTGTGGGAATCTTAGCCTACATATATGCACTCCCATGCCATACATGCTGATTTCATGAGATAGAGAAGAAAATATTCTTTTTGAAATAACTTAGACCATATCATGATAATAGAATTGCAGTCAGGGCTTCACTCTTGAAAGAACCTACTTATTCTCTCTCTCCTTCACTCTGGAGTTGGGTAGCCAGTTCCAGGTTGGTAAACACCTGGAGATTTTGTGGTGGAGCCTGAGGAGGGTGGGCTTTGTAAAGGGGAGGGATGGTATAACGCCAGAGGTGGGATCCAGCCGGTTCTCACAGGTTCCCGAGAGTGGGTTACTAATTATTTGTGTGTGCCGAGAGGGGGTTACTAATTGGGTCTGCTCAGAGGTAGTGGCATATTTGCCTAGGGACAAGGGGTACCCCATGTCCCCGGGCGCATCCATTGCAGTCACATGGGGGGTGCCAAAATGTCCCCCCACAGAGACTGATTTTGCAAGCCCCAGCAAGCGCGGAATTGAGGAAGCCGGCTGCTGCAAGAATTAAGGAAGCCTGACATAGCCCCGCCCATTCTCTACGGTGGCCCTGAGTGTCCAGAGGGCAGGGGAGAAATACCACTGTGCTCCCAGGATGAGGACTGGGGAGCCTCCGCCTCCCCACCCTCCCCTCACCCAGAGAGTGCAGTACCTCATTCTCCATTAAGTGCTGTTGCCATTGCTCTCTCAGTATCAAGCCTCCTCCCCAGCAGATGGGCGCCGGCCAGCACAGGAGAAGTCCATAGGCCGACTAGGGAGGCAATCTCTGCCCCACCTGCAAGGTGTTTGTTGTGGGGAGAGGAAAAGGGGGGCGCGTTTAGTTAGCTATTTGGAGACTCCTTAAAGGTAATGTGCAAATCCAAACTGCATGTCTATCCCTAAAATCTTGTTTGCAACTCTCTGTGAATGGCCAGCGGGGACAGACGGACATGAAGCACCTGGCTTCTTAACTTTTGCGGGGCTGGGCTGTAATCTGGAGAGCTGAGTTTGATTCCCCACTTTCTCTGTCCCCCCTGCTGCCCCATAAGGTGTTTGTTGTGGGGAGAGGAAAGAGGGGGGTGGGGGTGTCTGTTAACTGTTTGGAGACTCCTTAAAGGTAATGTGCAAATCCAAACTGCACGTCTATCCCTAAAATCTTGTTTGCAGTTGTGAATGGCCTTGATGGGGGGGGCATGAAGCACCTGGCTTCTTAACTTTTGCTGTGGGGCTGGGCTGTAATCTGGAGAGCTGAGTTTGATTCCCCACTTTTTCTGTCCCACCTGCTGCCCCATAAGATGTTTGTTGTGGGGAGAGGAAAATGGGGGGCGCGTTTGTTAGCTGTTTGGAGACTCCTTAAAGGTAACGTGCAAATTCAAATTGCACTTCTATCCCTAAAATCTTGTTTGCAATTGTGAATGGTTGTTAGCTGTTTGGAGACTCCTTAAAGCGAACTGCACCTGGGGTGCGGTTGCCCTGCGTCCTTGCCACAGCCCCGCCCAGGAATGCCCCATCCCCGGAATGCCCGGCCACACCCACATCATGCCCCGCCCAGCCCCATTTGCACTACGCCACTGTTTGAATCCCACCACTATGGGAACCTGTTACTAAAATTTTTGGATCCCACCACTGTATAACGCTATAGCATCCATTGTCCAAAGTGGATATTTTCTCCAGGTGAACTGATCTCTGTCAATCAGACATAGCAGGAGATCTCCAGCCTCTGCCTACTCTACTCTAGAGCCATGAAGTAGATGGGAAGATGATGTGTCAGTATATTGAGCCAGCATGGTGAATAGTTAAGTGTCAGATGACAATTTAGGAGACCCAGGTTCAAATTTCCACTCAGCTCCACTAACTTGCTGGGTAAGTTTGGGCCAGTCAATGTTAAGATTGCCAGTCTCCTAACAAGGGCAGGGTTTCCCTTGCCTCTTCTTCTTGTCTCCTACTGCTTTTCAGAGCAGTGGTGGGAGACTTTTTTTAATGGCTGGCTGGCCAATGGTGTGGTGCCACTTCCAGAAAAACCCCAGAAATGATGCTATGCCTCTCTAGGAATAGCCAAAACCTTTGGTAAAACCAGAGTTTTCAGCAATTCCTAGAGCGGACTAATATCACTTCCAGGCTTTTTTCAGAGGTTACATCACACTGTTGCCAATAGAAGTCCCCTGATGTTTTCACCCCCCTGGTTTCCCTGTGTCAGTCCTAGTCACTCTCTTTCATAGAGCTGGTAGCTGAGTGCTGGCAACCAGCAGGAATTGTGGGGGTGGGGGATTTGCAAAACAGATGTTGTGGGGAAGCTGAGGTGTCACTTGCGGCATGCCCCCACTCTTTGGCCAATATAGTAGGATCCTAAAAGGATTCCACAACAACTGTACAGTTACTTCTGCTTTTCTACTTGTAATGATATCGTGACATTGCTATGATGCCTGTTTCCCCCCGCCCAGTGGTGGGATTCAGCAGGTTCGCACCACTTCAGCAGAACTGGTTGTTAAAAATGGTGCTTCTAATCAACCAGTTGTTAACTTATTTGAATCCCACCACTGCCCCCGCCCCACCCTCGGCCCCACCACTTTACTAAGCAGTAGGGTGGGATGGGAGGTCTCCTGCTATAGCCACCCTACTTTCTCAGCCTAATCTATCTCAGAGGGTTATTGTTGTTGTGTGGCTAAAGCAAATGATGTTGCAAGACCCTTTTGGGGAGAAAAGTAGGACATAAACTTCTAAACCAACTAATGTATATTATACATGTGCACACAACAACACAGATGTTTTTCCTACCACTGTCTGTTGATTACATTCATCATTAAAGTTATGAGAAATGCTGGGTAAGGGTGAATGGATGGATCCATTTAAAAAAAATTCTGACGAAGCGCTCTGCCACCAAGGAAGATCTCACGCCCCTCCTGGTCTTTTTTTTTTAAATCTGTGTCGGTAGATGAGAGGTATTCTTATTCCTGTGAAGGGAGTGGTATTTCTCCACATCCTCTGGCTTGTTTGGAATGCTGTCAGTGGCTTGGCAGGGCCAAACTGTACAGCTGACTCACCCTGGAGATTTATAGTCTTTCAGACTAAGTAGGTCAGGATACAAAACACTTAACAACCTTCAGATACTCTGCTGTAGGAATGAAGAAGGCCACTGACACTCGACAGCTAATATATGGATTTTTTAACAAGCTTCAGTCAGCAATTCAAGTTGAGAAGCAGGCACCTGCCTCCCTTTTTCCTGTCGGGTCTCCCATGCCTCACGGTGATAAATAGTCTTCTGTAGTGGGTAGAATATTGGGATAGGAGCTAGGATGTTATGCCCCCACAGAGGCTTTTGTTATTTCCCCATTAAGCTTTAGTTTCCCCATAGTTAGCATGGTTTTAGTTCTTTGTTAAGTCTTCTATGGGAGGGTATTTTAGTTAGCCTCTGTCCCTTTAAGACATTTCCCAATAGGCAGTTTCCTTTCTTTACCCAGCAATCCTGTTTTTGTTCTAGTTAGTCAGTCTGAGAGAGGTGTTAAGGGTAGTTGGAAACTGGAATATTCGTGACGTCCATATGATTATATGGTGGTCCATAGAGTACTAGTCAAGTTAACAGCAGTTAAAACTAGAAAAAGACTGAAAGAACTGAAAGGAAGCATGACACAGTGGACTTTCTTGAAAGCAACCAAGAGAAGACACAGCCTGCAGCTTCAAACCTGCTCAAGACAAGCAAGTACTCTGACTTAAATAGACCTAAGGGAGGAGTTAGGGTCTTGATGTTTCTCTCAAGTAATAAACCCATTGTAAGAACTGTTGAACCTGTCTTGTGTCTCCCCCATTTTGTCCTAGCCAAGTACAGGGCACCTCAAACAGATTCACTTGGGGGGCAGAACATAGAAGATCAAACGTCAAATCCTCTGTGTCATGGAAGCTCACTGGGTGACCTTGGGCCAGTTACTCTTAGTCTATCCTACATTGCAGGATGGGTGTTAGGAGGATAAAACAGAGTAGGGAAGAATGAGGCTGTAAGTGACTACAGGGCCTCCTCATGGCTTTCCTTGCTGCAAGCCCCCGCTGCTGCCAACTGCACCTTCTCATCCACACTGCTCCAAACCCATGGAAGTTGAGGGAGGGATAGGATTGCCAGGTCCCCCCTGGCCACTGCTGGGGGATGCAGAGGGTTGGGCGGCCAGATCCAGGTTGGGAAACTCCTGTAGATTTGGTGACGGAGCCTGGAGAGGACAGGACCTCAGAGGAGTACATTTCCGTACAGTCCATTTTCTCCAGGACAACTTATCTCTGTAGTCTGGAGGTGAGCTGTAATTCTGGGGAATCCCCTGGGCCCACTTGGAGCCTGGCATCCCTAGGCAGCGGAAATGGCAGCAACGTGGGAGGAATGGGAAGGTTGGGCTTTTCCATCTATACAGATGCTACCCTGGCTTTGCTGCACTGTCTACCAAAGCGTCGCAGCAAAGCAGGTTTGGGAACGATCACAGGGAAGACGGGGAAAGCCGTCTTCAGATTAAGAACTGAAATGAGATGCAAAGCCATTTTTTAAAAAGGGAGAGGGACATTCCCTTGTTAAAACAATTAACCTCCAGTTGTCAAAGAGAGTTTGGGTAAAATTTTTGTAGCTTGGTCCATCTGCTCTTACTGAAAATGGAAAATCGTCTCTAGAGGCCCCAACAGTGTTGCTGAGAACTTGGGGAAATCTCCTGTTTGTGGCTGCCTACCTCCATGTGGTTCTCTCCAGATTGCCACTGATTTTTGGATTACAGAGACCAGACAAAATGGCAGCTTTGGAGGGTAGACTCAATGGCATCATATTCCCTCTGAGCTCCCTCCCCTTCCCAAACTCTGACTTCCTTAGGCACCACCCCTAACTTTCCCACCCTGAAGCTGGCAGCCCTCGTTCCATTGCGTGCTGTACAAGATGCTTGGATAGAATGGGGCACGATTGTCCTTGCCAACATCAACAGGACTTAAAAGGACATGAAAGAATCCTGCTCTGCTCCCTTCTACAGAAGGGCGTGCGTGCATTGATGGGATGGTGTGCTTAATTGAGGTGGCAGGAGAGTTCCCAGCAACCTGGGAAAAAAATGTCCTGGCCTTTAAAAAAGTCTTAATTGGATGCTGTTTACCTGGTTACAGTATTTACTTGTAGAAGAAGAAGAAGAACCACAACAGTTGGTTTTTATACCCCACCTTTTCTCTACCACAAGAAGACTCAAAACAGCTTATAATTGCCTTCCCTTCCCCTACTCACAACAGACACCTAGTGAGATAGGTGTGACTGAGAGAGGTCAGAGTAAACTGTGGCTAGCCCAAGGCCACCCAACAGGCTTCATGTGTAGGAGTGAGGAAATAAACACAGTTCATCAGATTAGAGTCAGCCACTCATGTGGAGGAGTGGGAAATCAAACCCAGTTCTCCAGATTAGAGTCCACCACTCATAACCACTACACCATGCTATGAGCCATGAAAACCTTCACTTGCATATTTCAGCACTTTAAGGCTGTGGCCCCTTCCGCACACACAGAATAACGCGTTTTCAAACCACTTTCACAACTGTTTGCAAGTGGATTTTGCTATTCTGCACAGCTTCAAAGAGCATTGAAAGCAGTTTGAAAGTGCATTATTCTGCATGTGATGTTAAACATTGAGTGATGTTAAGCATTTTTCCCTCTGGGTTGTTGGGAACCGTAGGTGGGGGTTATCCGGTCCAGACCCCCCTATGTTCTGAGTCCTGCCATGGCAAACTACCTGAAGGATAAGAAAGAAGAAAAAGAAGAAGACATGGTGAAAAAGGAAAATGGGATAAAGGAGATATTTTGCCTTATAAATTTGATGGAATTGGAAAGTCACCTCCCCACCCACAATTGCACCATAAATTAGCATATCATTAACCTGAAGAAGTTCTGAAGGAACACACTGGGTTTCTGCATTGCAAAATTATCCTTTGAGCCGCTAAAGCTACCCTACAAACTATAAGCGGGGAGGTGTCTTTGATTCACAGCCAGGTGTATTTTGAGTGATGTTGCTATCAGTAGAGGCGTATCTACATGAAATCTTGCAGCCACACCTTATAACCTCCACGCCCCTCCCCTTACTGACTGATGGGCTCAGGGCTCACCCTGACTATTCTTTAATGATAGAAGGACACTCTGCTTGCTCTCAGAGACCCTTCCTTATGAATTCCTCCTGTAGTTCAAGGTGAAACCTGATCTTCAAAAACAAACTCTTCATAAGCTCTGGCCTGACATTTATTTATTAAAGCATTTTATACTGCTTTGCATGAACTCATGAAGCTGCTTTACACTGAATTGGGCCATAGGTACGTCAGGGTCAGTATTGTCTACTCAGACGGGCAGAAGCTCTACATAGTTTCTGGCAGAGTCTTTTGCTTCACCTACACGTAATCCTTAAATGCTGATGCCAAGGATTGACCCAACGACCTTCACCATGCCAAGAAGATTCTCTGCCACTGAGCTATGGCTTCTCTCCTGAGGCACCGACAGAAATTGCCAGACCAAATGTAAATCAGCAAACACAAATACATCTTGGGTGGGTTTTGCTTCAGTGAACTGGTTGTCGTAAGACAATCCCATTTCACTGTCCAAAACTTCATTGTGTGTGTAAGAAGTGACCCAGTTAAATGCAGCTTTGTTGTTTAATATCAAAACCCATGTTACACTTAAGAACATAAGAAAGAGCCTGCTGGATCAGACCAGAGTCCATCTAGTCCAGCACTCTGCTACTCGCAGTGGCCCACCAGATGCCTTTGGGAGCTCTCATGCAGGATGTGAAAGCAACGGCCTTCTGTTGCTGCTGCTGCTCCCAAGAACCTGGTCTGCTAAGACATTTGCAACCTCAAATCAAGGAGGATCAAGATTGGTAGCCATAGACCGACTTCTCCTCCATAGATCTGTCCAAGCGCCTTTTAAAAACTTAAAAAAACAAACAGTGGTCAGGTTATGAATATATTTGCCATGCTCTCTAACATTTTACATATGGAAACAGGGACCCTCTTGCGTACTTTTGAGACCTCTCTTCTCACAGCAGGGATAAGTACATAAGCCTGCCCCTCAAAATCACATTGCTGAAGGTCCTCTCTGCCAGCTGGATGCCATCTCAACATGCTCTGCTGCTGTACTGATTTGAAAGCCAAGGCAGTTTTGTTGTTGTTGTGAAAGATACACTGGGAGAGTGGGGAGAGACACTGCCTTGTTCTGTATCATGTCTCTTAGCAGCTGAAAATGAACCCAACCTGTGAATTGACAGGTTGTGCTAATGTACCTAAGAAATTAGATCTATCTCTTTTTACTCTGATATTTCTTTCCTAGAAGCCCTCAAGGGATAGACTGAAATCTGAAGAACTGCAACACTAATGCCCAGTGCTAATGAGATTTTGTTTAAAAGACATGCTCCAAATCTATAGCAAACAAGCATTATTCTTACAAGGGAGTGACAACAAAACAGGGACATTCCCCAATAAATAAGGAGAGAAGAAGGTTTTTTTGTGCTCCACTTTTCTTAACTGTGAGTCTCAAAGTGGCTAATAAACTCCTTCCCTTCTTCTTCCCACAACAAGCACCTTGAGAGGTGTGGGGCTAAGAGAATTCTGAGAGAACTGGGACTAGTCCAAGGTCACCCGGCAGGCTTTGTGTGAAGCTGTGGGAAAACAAATCAAGGTCACCAGATAAGAGTCCAAAGCTGAGGTGGAGGCGTGGGGAATCAAATCAGTGTCTCCAGCTCTATACACTGGCTCTGTAGTATAGTATATATCAGTGATGGCGAACCTTTGGCACTCCAGATGTTATGGACTACGATTCCCATCAGCCCCTGCCAGCATGGCCAATTGGCCATGCTGGCAGGGGCTGATGGGAATTGTAGTCCATAACATCTGGAGTGCCAAAGGTTCGCCACCACGGGTATATATATATCATGCTGGGTCAAAATCAGTACACATGAAGCCGCCTTATCCTTGATCCATCAAAGTCAATTTTGTCTCTGAGGCAATAGCTCTCCAGGGTTTCAAGCAATTTCACATCACCTTCCACCTAATCCTTAACTGAAGCTGGGACTTTCTGCATGCCAAGCAGATGCTGTGGCACTGAACCATGGTTACCTACTTTCAGTTGAATGCTAGCAGTAGCAGATGCCAATGATCCTCCACCCAACAAACAGACCAATCCCGATTGGGGATCAGCCCAAACCACCACCAACCTGGCAAGTTGTTCATAAGAATTTCATGCTCTATGAATGAGTTCCAAACCACCATTTTGCAATTGCTTTTTGAATTACATTTCCAGATCTAGATCTTCATTTTTTATATCAGAAGACTGAACATATAACATCGGTGCCCCCATTTACGGCACAGAGCTTTGTCAAACCATTCATCTAAAAAAGTAGGAGAATTTCACAAAGGGGAGATAGGCAAATACAGTTGTTCCTTCCATATCACTGGGGTTGGGGTGCGCCCCCCCCCCTCCCCGCAATGTGGAAATCTGTGTAAAAAAATTTGCCCACTCTTCATATCAGAGAATGTCTGAATTTTTTTCTTTTAGTTTTAACTTTTAAAAAGAAAATGTGAATATTTATGGTATTAAGACATAAAATATGTTGATATTATACAACGCTATACATATATTGTATACTTTTCTGGATTTCCAAACTTTCTCTGTGTCATCTGCTGGTCTTCACGTGTCATCTGTGGCTTCTGCAGAAACCCCAAAAATCCCATTTAACTTCTTATGCTGACCTGTGAGATATCAAAACCACAATGGGAAAAGTCGCAATGTGGAAGGGATAACTGTAATCACAGAAATGAGAAGGGCTGTAAATGCAGACAGTTTGAATAATCTGCTATTCTCCAGTCCTGACAGTTTCTCTCTCTTTCTTTTTCTCCTCATCTCTAGCTTCTCTGAATCACATCAAGCCCCTCCAGCAACAAACAGTGAAGAGGTACAACCTAACAGACTGTGTAGCATCCAAGGAGACTGGTCTTCCAGACAACACAGCATGGAGAAAGTTACAGGTGGCTCATGCTCCTTCCAGACCAGGGCAGGAGGATCCACTTCAAATTCTTCATTTAGTTGGAAGAGCCTCTGATCTGCCCAGAGAAGAAGTCAAATCTCCTGTTGGCAAAGTGTCCGTGATGGCACAGATGATAGAGAAAGGGGCCCCCAGGGCCAGCAGTCCCTCCCGGATATCCGTTCTGCTTGAGGCCTGGGAGAAGGGGCTAGTTGGGACGGAACCTGCAGCACAGCCTTCCTCCACAACTACTCGGCGCTCCCGTTCCCCAGTGCACACTAGACACCTCCTTTCATCCAAAGATGTTTCCCGGTCTCTGTCCCCTGCAAATACCAAAAGTTCCTTTTCTCTTGTAGATACCAAGCGATCTCTTTCCCCAGCAGATATGAGGCCGTTGTCTTCACACGCGGACACCAAGCGATCCTTTTCTCCAGCAGGTACGAAGCAGGGCCGTCCCCTAGCAGAACCGAGGCAGTCTCCTTCGCCAGCTGATCCCAACCAATCCTTTTCTTCAGCAAAATCAAAGCAGTCTCACTCTCCACCAGATACAAAGACATGTCCTTCGCTAGCAGACGCCAAGCGGTTCTTTTCTCTTGGAGATACCAAGCGATCCCTTTCTCCAGCGGATACAAGACAGTCTCCTTCACCACCAGAGGCCAAGCGATTCGTTTCCCTGGCAGATGCCAAGCGATGCCTTTCTCCAACGGATACGAGGCGATCTCCTTCACTCGGGGATACCAAGCGATCCTTTTCTCCAGCAGATACCAGGGAGCTCTATTCTCCAGCAGACAGGAAGCAGTCTCCTTCAATAGCAGAAATGAGGCGATCTCTTTCTCCAGCAGATACCAGGCGGTCCCGTTCTCCGGCTGCAAACGGGCAGTCGCATTCTGCGGCAGATGCCAGGCGGTCCAGCTCTCCGTACGGAACCAAGCAGGTGCGTTTTGGAGCAGATAACAGGCAGTCCTTTCCCCCAGCACTCCCCAGGCGTTCTGCTTCTCCAACAGAAACCAGGAAGTCTTGTTTTGTGCCTTACACCAGAAGCTCATCTCTCTCAGCAAGTTCCCAGCATTCCTCTCCTTCAGTGGATAAACAGCGTTCATCTTCACCACCAGATTTGCAGAGTTCCTCCTTACCAGATATCAGACAAGCAATTTCCTCAGCAGGGGCTGGGCACTCATTTTCCGTGAAGGACATCAAGCAGCTATTTTGCCCAGCAGACTCCAGACAGCCTTCTCCCCCAGCTGATGCCAGGTCTTCTCCTCCAGGAGATTTAAGAAGCTTCTCTCCCTCATCAGATGGAAGGCGTTCCCGCTCTCTCAGTCCATGCAGAGATTTTACAGCTCACGGGCCTGTGTTCTCACAAGTATATTTCCCAGGTTCAAAGTCAAAGAACCTAGAAGGATCAGAAGTGCAAGACTCTAATAGCACTAGATTAGCCCGGTCCCAAGGAGAAAACCACAGCTGTAATGCTACTAATGGCACTACAGCTGCTAGATTTCCAAAAGAAAACCATACATTAAAAACTATTGAATCCCAGAAAGACAGTCTTTCCACTTCTGTCAGTGCCAGAGTGGCCCAATTCCAGAATGAAAATGGTGTGCCAAACGCACCTACCTCCAGTACAACCAATGGATCCCCAAAGGGGAGCCACACAACCCGTACTACCATACTTAAATCCCAAACAGAAAGCTATCTATCAAATACTGCTAATGGTACTGTGTGCCGCAAACCTTCCGGTGGATCCCCTGCAACGAATCCTGTGTCCCATTTTGCTGGCTCTCGTAGTGTATCTGAATCCCAAACCCAGTGGCGCAATTCGAAAGGTAGTAACACGGTTGTCTTTAGATCTGAAAGGCAAGTCGTTGTGCCCAAAGGCGAGGGTGGAACTTTGCACAGAGAAGATCAAGAAGTTATTGTGTCCAGTTCGGGTTCGGGGAGACTGAGTAAACCCCAGCATCAAAGGGGCCTTACGCCAAACACCTCTGACAACATTGCTCTGAAAGAGAACCACCATCAACTGCAGGATGACCTCACCAATGGCAAGTCTCCTAAAATAAGCCTTACATCTGTCAATGGGGTTTCCAACAGCTCCCTGGCAGAGCCACAACCACAAAATTGTATGACTCAACCCAGAAGTACTGGTGTGAATGATGCCCAAAGGCAGAGGTGTATGCTTGCACCGAGCCCAGTCACATCAAACAGAGATGCTACCACATGTGGGGAGGGAGCAGTTCATTTTAGCACACCCCATAGTGACTGCAGCATACACAACAAAGCTGTATTCCAAAAGCACAGCAGCCCGGTCGCAGCAGGCAAAACTGAGAAGTTAGGCAGCATGCCTGATTCAGGAGCCCCTAAAGTAAGAGAATCAAATCAGGAATGTTATCTGACAAGGGGAGAGAAGGTTACTGCCTCTGGATTCAAAATAAGTTGGTGCACATCTGGTGTTGGTGGAACTGCGGCAGAAAGCAGCATGTCTGGATCCTTACTAGGGTATCAGAAAACTGCTCCAGAGGGTCAGAAATTCACCACTCAGACTGAGCGGAAGAAAGAATGGAGCGATCCAGCAAAGGATGCCCTTGTCTTTGCACAAGGACCAGTAGTTCAACTTATAGAGGCAGACTCTTCCCATGAACCCCTGAGCCAGGAAACAGGAAGAAGTTTCACGCCAACAGAAGAGGAACCTGAGGAATCTGTTGACATGGAACTTTTTGTGGACACTTTGCGCAACATGGAGGCTCCTGAACTCCGCAAGCCCATGAAGATTCACTCGAGGTCACCACGGCCTTCCATACTCCCCAAGCAGGCTGCCTTGCCACCGATCCATGAACACTGGGTCACTCCCAAGTCCAAAGTTCCTCTCCCAACTGCTCTTGACGAGCTGCTTGCCCTCTCTGAAGAAAGGAACTTGGAGGCAGAGAAGGAATCCAGGAAGGAACTTAGTGGATTTGCAGAAGAGATAGAAGAGATAGAGAATCCATATCTTACTGAAAACGAGAAGTCACAGGTAAACAACCCAGCCAAGAAAACCTACCCATGGGAAAATAAGCCTTACAAGACGGAGGAGGAGATTGGCACATTCTTGGGAAAGTTGCAGCAAGCCTCGGTGGAGTACAAAGTCATAGCTCCTAAAGCAACAGGGAATCAGACCAGTCTTATCAGGGCCAACATTCTCAAAGGGCCCTCGCTTTTGTGTGATTTTGTAGACAAGAAGTCGATGGAAAACAAGCCTTATTCCCGCTTGGACAGCAGCCTCCTTTACAGCAAGTTCATCATCCCTGAGAAGTCACAGTTCAAAGCCCTCGAAAAAGGGAAGGATGGAAGGAGCTCACCTCTGCTGCCGGTTGTTCTAAAAGTCAACCGGGAATGCCAGACGTCTCCAAATGGGACACAAGTTGGCACAAAGGAACATCTGAGATCTGAATCATCACTGACTGGGTTCCAAGTTCACTCTTCCTCCAGGACTCCAGCTGCAAAGATCAGTTTCAGCCAGATTCCTGTCCTTCCGCAGGTGAGTAAATAAAAGTGTAAAAGCTTTGGGGGAAATAGACAAGTGAGGTTCTCCACTATCATCCCTTGCTAGTGACAAGTTCTCAGGCCTATTTGAGGCCAAATCCCGTAGTGGGTAGCCAGTCAGCTGTAGAATAGGAGTTCTGTTCCTAGAGTCTCAACTTTCTGCCTGTAGGAATACTGGTGATACAGCATCATTTTGATACTAAGAGGACTGATAGTTCAAAAGGACTGAGATTTCATGATCAAAGCCACTGAGGTCTTTACTTGGGTGTACAGATACTCCTTGAAGTCACAGGGTGTTGCACCTGAGCAAAGGAGCTTAAGTGTTATTATTTTGTCAATTATTTATCTTCTTTACTGGGTGCTCCTGAGTCAGTGATGCTCATTAAAGCAATTGACCCAAGGAATGATGGGAAACCAAGAGGTGTTGTAAGGACAAGGATATTTGGAGAAAGTCCACATGTAGACTGGTTGGTTGGTCCATGACACAAGATTTGGGTACCCACCTTTGGCACCAACTCACAGTGGGATACCCTCATTTAATACTTTACTGTAGATGGGTATTTCTCTTTTTCTGTCTTTTAGTCTCTTTTTTCCTTCTGAAAGATGTAAATTAAAAGAGAAATGGCCATTTCTAGATCTCTGTTCCATTGATGCTGAAAATGACCTGTCTACTCTCCAGAAGCTGTGTTTTTTAAAATAAATACTGAGAAGATATTTGTAACATTACCAATCAGCATCAATTCAAAATCAGACTTATCCCTTGCATGGTAATATCTCCATTGCAATGCTATAATAATACTTTAATGTCTCAATTGCTACGTATATTAGAGAAGGCTAGATTCAAGTTTACAAAGTCATAGGTACTGAAAGAAAAGGTTATTGTTAAGAGGGAGGGTTTAAGAGGGATATTGCGGGCATTGTTATGTTATGTATTAATTGCTGCATTTCAATTTATATTATTTAGAGATTAACTTATTTTTGATTTTATGTTTATCTGTATTTGACAAAGAGAAGTGCTTGTTCACTGCCCAGATTCTTCGGGTTGTGAGGTAAGTTTGTTTGTTTGTTTAAACAAACAAACAAACAAATAAATAAATAAATTTTCTATTTATATAATGGAGATAGATAGATAGATAGATAGATAGATAGATAGATAGATAGATAGATAGATAGATAGATAGATAGATAGATAGATAGATAGATAGATAGATAGATAGATAGATAGATAGATAGATAGATAGATAGATAGATAAATTTTCTCTCTTTCTCACAATACTAGAACCAGGGGGCATAAATTGAAAATGCTGGGGGGGAAGAATTAGCACTAATAAAAGGAAACACTTCTTCACGCAACGTGTGATTGGTGTTTGGAATATGCTGCCACAGGAGGTGGTGATGGCCACTAACCTGCATAGCTTTAAAAAAGGCCATTGGACAGATTTCTTATGGGAGGAGAAGTCGCATTTATGGCTACCTCAATCTTGATCCCTCCCCTTGATCTGGAGATTGCAAAATGCCTTAACAGACCAGGTGATCGGGAGCAACAGCCTCTAGAAGGCCATTATGGCTCTGCCACATCCCAGCTTGCATGTGAGTCTCCCCAAAGTGCACCTGGGTGGGCCACTGCGAGTAGCAGAGAGCTGGACTAGATGGACTTTGGTCTGATCCAGCTGGCTTGTTCTTATGTTCTTATGTTCTTAAATAAATAAATAAAGTAAGTAAGTAAGTGTTGGAATAACAAATACTAGGGTAATGTTCAGTCCTAAGTTGTTTTGCAATGGCTTTGATTCCACTAGAGTTACACAGTGCAAAACTGTCAAAGATTTTTGTACCCACTTTTGTTGATGCAATACTTAATGAAACAAATGGAAAAAATGTGGGCCCTTTACAGGCCATAAAATTAATAGAAAGAAGACTAAAATAAGTTTGAAATTTTTAATGAAGGCAGGAAGACAAAGTAAGATTACTGGTCATGATGTGACTTAATCCAATTAAATATTTGGGAATAAACCTAACTGAACACAATGAACACTATTTAGACAATAAAAAGGCATGGATGAAAATACAAGAGGATCTACAAAGATGGTCCAAATTAAAAAAGAATCATGGCTTAAATTTCTACTAAAAAAAAGACTATATTGCAAAAATTGCATTTTTTAATTTCACATTTTACCAATTCATATACAAAAAAAGCACAAACACCCACCCCTGAAAGTATGGCAGATGCAGTTTAAAAACCAAGAATTAGATTTAAAGAAACCCAAACCAGAAAGCAATAAAAAGAAGGATTACATAATCGCTTATGGGAAGAAAGATCAACAAGGAAAAAAAAAGAGCAACACAGTACAAGCTTGGACTTGATACTTTGGCAGCTCACAACCCTCCAGTTGGAAGACCAATGATCTATGGGAGCAATACTAAGCAAGTAAATTTTATTTATGCATGTTTCATGTATGCTCAACTTTCTCCCCAGTGAGAACCTAAAGCAGGTGAAATGTTTCTTCTCTGTTCCATTTTATCCTCATGAAAACCCTGTGAGGTAGATTAGGCTGAGGATGTTTGACTGATCCTAAGTCATCCAGCAAGCTTTCATGACAGACTGGGCATTTGTACCTGGGTTTCCCAGACCCAAATCTGACACTATTATGAAACACTAGGGATTAAATTTCATTTTATTCAGTGGGGCTTTGCTACTGCCATCTTAGCACCAAACCATGTGTTGGGCTGGAATTTACACACTGCTTTTCTCCTCAAAGAGACCCAAGGTGGCTTACTTCAGGCCTATGACCCACTGCTAAAAGTGTTCCTGGCCTTGCTCTCACTTTTATTTGAAAAGTCACCACTTGTGAAGTTGCCTTTGTCTACTTTTACCGGGGAAAGCAAGAAGCATGCTTGGGGAAAGAGGAAGTGTGTTGAGACAAGAAATCTTGCCCCAATGCATCTCTTCTCTTGACACACCGCAGACAGGAAGTGTATTGGGACAAGATTTCTTGCCCCGATGCACTTCCTGTCCTGCCTCTGTGCTGGTGGTTAATTGGCTTCACTCTCCTCTCTTCCACTGTTACAACTACTACTCTGTGAGGTAGATTAGGCGGAGAAGAGGGGGCAAATGGTGGTTAATCACCTTGACTGCTTTACTGTTCATTTATAGTGGAAAGTGCGCTCAATCACAGATCATGGTGACACCATAGGGTTTTCAAGGCGTCATGAGAAAAGGCTCTTTGTCTGCCCCTATTAGCAACTCTGGACTTCCTTGGTGATCTCTCATCCAAAGACTAACCAGTGCTGACCCTGCTTAGCTTCCCAGATCTCATGAGATTGGGCTAGTCAGGACCATCTAAGTCAGGGCATTTAATCATTCTGGTTTTATTTATTTGAATGCTTTCTGTGTCCCCTCTCCATAGACCCACCTTGAGGCAGCTTACTAAGTAAATATATAAAGTGGTAACAAATTATTGTAACAAGTGTGTGACAAGGTCCCCCATGAATTTCAATGGGAGAGAGAGGGTTAAAATTGATTCTAGTTCAGCATTCTAACCAGCATTCTATCATTGGTCTCCCAATTAAGATAAAGGGTATAGCTACTTGTGGTTGTCAGTTCAGAGTAGTTGTCGAGGGAGGGAAGAGTTTTCTTAACTGCTCCCCTGGTGTTATTTTCCAATCCAGAATCCCACCCCATTCCACACATCTTGTGTGAGCAGGGGGAGACACTAGATTTGCCATGCTATGCCTGGCAATCAGCAGCAGCTTGGGAGCAGTTATTTAGGGGTTGCATGATACTGTGTGCTGTAATGTTAGTAGTCTAGAGATGTACAACACATCAACATCAAATCTGACAGGTTTTGGGGTGGGGCTTATAGGAGCACGTATTTGGGGCATTGCAGAACCTGTAGGACGTGTCTGACTGGGGGATACTGGTACCCTTGTAGAACTTGGAAGGGAGAGTGTCTGATTGAGGGATACCTATGCCAATGTGTTTGTATTTGGTTGGTGCTGGTGTTTGAATGACCCATGGTCTGTTCCGTGCTCAGTTATGGGCTCCCCTGCTATGCTGGAGGTGGTTTTGGCTCTTTGAGGTGGTTTTGGCTCTTGCCATTTTTTGGGAAGTTGACAACTTTTTCTACACGTTCCCTGTTTTCCACATGAATGGTCAGTTGGGACAGTGCCTTGAGACAGCGTTGTGAACGACTCACCCTCTATCACTAATGGCAGGAGCACAGCTTTCCTCAACTCCTTCTCAGAAGACCACACTGGAAGTGCTTGAAAAAGGGGGGGCTGAGAGTGCTCCAAAGAACTGTGACTAACTTGAGCTCGAGGTCACCCAGCTGGCATGGAGGTATTTTCTCACCCATCATGAAATGCACTGCCTTCCAAGTTCTACAAGGGCACCATTGACTCCAAGGTACCAGTACCCCCAGTATCCCCCATTGACTCCAAGGTACCAGTATCCCCCAGTCAGACACTCTCTCTTCCAAGTTCTATAAGGGCACCAGTATCCCCCAATCAGACATGTTCTACAAGTTCTACAATGGCCCAAATACACTCTCCTATAAGTCACGCCCCCTTCCAAGAAGCCCTACCCCCAAAACTGTCAGATTTGATGTTGTGTTGTACGTCTCTAGACTACTAACGTTACTTCCAGAAAAACTCAGAAGTGATATCATGTTGCTCTAAGAAATGACATCACACTGCTCACAAAGCTGGTTTTCCCCCCTCCCTCCCGCACAGAGTGGAGGTAGGAAACAGTAGAGGCTGATGAGAAGCTCCTCCACCATAGTAACTGAGTAGGGAGAACTCTTATATCTCCAGATACAGGGATCATTAATTTCATCAAGTCCTGCCAGCATGGCCAATTGGCCATGCTGGCAGGGGCTGATGGGAATTGTAGTCCATAACATCTGGAGTGCCAAAGGTTCGCCACCACGGCTCTAGGGGCTTCTCTGTTGTTTTCTCTGATAGGCAAATTGCAGCGCAGGAGGGTTGGGTTTGATCACGAAAATGGCATGGGGAGAATGTGAAATGCCCTCCCTCTTTCCCTCCCTCCCTCCCTTCCTTTCCCCCAGCACTTCAAACAAATTGCCAATTCCACCAATGTCTGCATTCCAGCAAAACATAAAAAGGAGATCAGTCAGAGATCTCCCAGAGTTATGGGCATTTTGAACCACTAGCTCACAAGAATCCAGTTGCTTCCTAACCTTCATTCTTGCAAAGGTGTGACTGTCCCCCGTGTTCAGAGAAGCACCTTTCATCTCCTGTATATCACTGAGGTTGGTAGCACAGACCAACATGCAATTGATGTAGCTGAAAAAGGGTTAAAGAAGAGATACGAGTCTTTTCATCTGTGCACAACAGGTACCACACAGAAATTAAGATGAAAGATACAAAGGGTAGACAGGTAAACTAGAGTACTTATGGGTGGAATACAGGTGAGTATATGAACCTGTGGATTTGGAAATAATAATATTGATACTAAAATACACAATATTTTATTACTGCCAGCTTGGGGTAGTGGCTAGAGGGTTGGACAAAGGTCTGGAAGACCCATTTTCCAATCCCCACTCTGCCACAAAAGTTCACTAGGTGACCTTTGGCCAGTCACACAATCACAGCCTTACAGTGTTTCTGTTGTGAGAATAAAATGGAGGAGAGTAGAATGCTTTGGATCTCCTTTGGGAAGAAGGAAGAGTGAGATATAAATGAATACATATTTTGGATTTCACAAAAAGCATATGCAAACCATCTCCCAGTAAGTATAGGGTCGTAGCCAGGGTTAAAGATCAAAACTGACATTGGGGATCTGTGACTGGACCCCTCCCTGGAGTATAGTTTACCCTTAAAAAGTTGCCACAGGAGACAGGGGAAGTTAGATCAGAGAAAGGGAGAGAAAACTGGGTAAGGGGGGAGATGTATTCTTTCCGTTTCCCTGATCCAAACTGCCTCCAGCCCTAGGCTGCCATTATCCCACTTTGAAGAAAACCATAAAGCTAAGGGATTGGGTTTTTTATTTTTTTCCCCCGGGGAGGCGGAAGAGAATGAGGAAATAGGGATAACTCCCCTCTTAAATCTTCCTGAAGGCAAACTAAATATTAGGATACCCTATCACCTATCCCTGGGGGAAAGTGTCATTTAGCTCATATTTTCCCAAACTTACAGATCGAGGACAGAGGGTGAGCATGCCTAAAGACATCCAGTGAATTCACTGAATGGCTCAGGTGAAATTTGAACTAGAGATAGCACAGGTCATGGCATGCAGTCTGAACTAATATGCTAAGTGCCAAGTTTCTAATGGACATGGACAGATATATATTCTGATAATGATAGTGTAGTAAAAAGTTTGTTGAACTATAGAGGATACTGGAATTTGATACTTGCCTTCAGGCATATCTACTCTAGTGACAGTTTTAAGAGTTATTCCGTCTTCTCCAGGGAACCTTGAAGTTCTGTGCAGAGTGGAATTGTAATCTCTACCAGAGATTGATGCTCTTGCCAAATGATCATTCCCAGGACTCCTTGGGGGCAGTGATTGGGGTTGCCTGTTTGTGGCAGGTAACTAGTGGGAATTCAGCAACTTAGCTTTCTGGTGTCACGTGATGTCATCACTTCTGGCTTGATCTGGAAGTGATATTGTCTTATTAGAGTGATTCTCTAGCATTCACTCTGTGGTTTAATTTTAGAGTTTTGGGTGTACCAGTCCTGTATTGCTTTTGACTGTGGCCAAATTTCTGGCATCAGTGGCTTCTATGCATTGATGGACATAGAGGATGATATTTCTAAGATGGGTTCTGGGTCATTGATTTGTAAATAAAATTATGCACCAAACGGCAGGGGAAAAGGGGAAGAAGAGGTGGGGTAAATGCTGATTTTATGACATTGACACAATGCTGATTATTCACCCTCCCCATTTTTCGCCACCTTTTTGCTCCTACTGCGGAGCTGAGTGGAGGCAGATATTGTGGGTGGAACACACTCTGGGACTTGGTTTCCCTTGCAGGGGTGTATCTACAGAAAATGGTGCCCAGGGAAAGCACTGAAATTACACCCACCTCCCAAATCTGATAGATCTTTCCTATCTTGGAAGACCAGCTCTCTGGCAGTCAGGTCTACCCATTCCTTTCAACTGTAGGTAAACCAGCTGTCTGGGGGGCTTTGATCATGAAATCTCAGTCCTTTCTGTCATTAAGAAGAATTGGGAGGCCAGGCCTACCTGTAACTTTCAACAGCAGGTAGACCAGCTCTCCAGAAGGCTGGTTTACGTGCTAAGGCCAGGTCTGCCCAGTATTTTCAGCTGGATGGCTGGTCTACACGCTGTTAAGAATTGGTAGAGCTGGCTTCTGCAGTGGCCAGGGCTACCCATTGCTTCTTAATGGCGGGCAGACCACTTTTCTGAGCAGTGGCACTTCCTGCTTGTTAAAGGGGCAGCCTGGGCAAGTGGCACCCAGGGCTCACACCCTGGCTTGCCCCACCCTAAATACACTAGTGCTCCCTAGAAACCATAATTAGAATAAAACCATTATTTGTTTGTAGAAAGTCAGTCCAGAGTAGTATATAAACCCCTTTCTCCAGCCCTGCACTCATGCCCTTGACCAACTGAGGAGCAGGAGAAAAAAATGACTGAAAATGGCTGCCATATTAATGCTTTAAGAATTTCCCCATGTGTTGGTGTTCTTTACCATACAGCAGATGCGTAGCTGCAATGGGGACATCCTGGGCAGCACCATTGGAGTCACGAGGGAGGTGGGACTGGGGGGTGTTGGGGGCATGTTGGGGGTGGGGCATGTCGTGGCGTGTCAGAGGCGGGGAGGGCGTGTGCGGGCAGTTCATGCCCCCGGTGCAGTTCCCCCTCCCTTCGTCACTGCCATTCAGACCAGGGGAGGTTCCTAGGTTCCTGGAAGTGCCCTCATATCCTCCCCAAATTCCACCCTCCCCAGGTACCACCTCAAAATCTCCTAGCATTTGCAGAGGTAGTACTGGCGTTGGGGTTGCCAACTCTGGCATGGCAAATTCCTAGAGATTTGGGGTATGTTCTCTCTGACATTACTTTTGCTGTTTCAAGATCAAACATGCTATATCTAATATCTATACAGTTCTGGAGTAAATGTATTATCTTGTTCTGTTCTGTTTTGTCTTTTCTTTTTCTGTTTCATATTTCCTTTTTCTGTTTGTCTGAGAAAATTAATCAACGTATTATTTTTAAAAAAGAGATTTAGGGAGAGCCTGGGCAGGTTGGAGTTTAAAGGGGTGAAGGAGTTCAACAAGGATGGGATGCCACAGGATCTTCCTTCTGAAGCTGCTATTTTCTCCAAGGGAACTGATCTAGACTGGAGATTATAATTCCGGGAGAACTCCAAACCCCTAAACCATAGTGTCATGGTTAGCATGTTGGACCAAGCCTGAATTCAGACCCCCACTCAGTTCCCAGGGGGTGACACCTGCGCTGATCACAACATTTTTCTCAAATACTGCACCTTGAGCTCCTTGAGGAAAGATTAGCGTAGAAGATTAAAACATCAACTGTGGTGTATACCCACAGAGACCAGGTGACATTATTATCATTTTCTTGAAGGAATTTTGTTAAAACCTACCCCTTCCTTTATGGAGGTTCAGACCTCGTCTCTGCCTGCAACAGAATGAGATAATGACTAGGAGGCAAAGGACTGAGGTAGTAGAATGGACTGTTCCACTTCATTTTGCAGGGGAGGGTTTCCATAAGTGTCCTCTTCATTAATGATTTCCTGTAAGTGGAACATTAGCACATGTACAGACTAAACTAGAACTTGCTGCCCTGATGTACACTTTTTTTTTTATGTGCAAGGAGTTTTTACTTGGAGGAGCATTCAGACTTTGTCCCTCAGTTTGAAGTCATCCATGCTGCCACCTCAGAATTCTATCACCTCATTTTGTTAGGAAAAGAAGTGGGGAGAAAAGAATCATAAAGTTGGAAGAGACCCCAAGGGCCATCAAGTCCAGTAGCATAATGCCATGGGCATTTAAAATACGTCTTCTTCCTCCAGTTTCTGGTACAATAGGAAAGGGAGCAGGAAAATTCAGTTGCTTCTGTATGTGGCTCAGAATCAGGGATGGATCTTGTGGGAAGAGGCACAGGTGTAGGTGAGGCATTTTTCATGAGGAATTCAAACTTTTCTGGAGATGTAAACTCATACTGTTTTCCTCCATTTATTTTTAAATTCTAGCGAACAGAGGACAGAGTTCTGAAGATTAACATGCGACCTGGGAAGGTATGTTTGCAAAAACTGGTGTTGGCCAAGGGTAGTAGTGGGATATTGTAAGTATGGACGTTCGTGGCGGGGCGGGGAGTGACACCTCCTTCTTTGATAATTATTCCTCCCACCGCTTCTTTCCCACCTTAGATCATCTTGTACTCCGAGGGAGGCTTTGGGGGACAGAAGAGAGAAATCTGGGGTGATATCATTGATGCTACAGACTGGGTCCTTTCTCAAACCATCTCTGTCCGAGTTATCCGAGGAGGGTAAGCAAACTCAGGAGTTGAGCTCAAGAGGACTGAGCACTGTTTAGATGGACAGAAAGTTATGGGGAAAAGCTGTGACTCAGAGGAGGAGCATGTATTTGGCATGTAGAAGATCCCAGGATAAAGGATCATTGAAAAACTCTTCCTTTACCTGCTGATATTCAAGCCTGATTCGCACATTACAAAGTCTTTTGGCTCCCATAAGGAGTCCCTATCGGACATGCACCTGGAGTTTCTTTGCTGGGAACTTAATCCCCAGGTATGCAGTGGCTCAATTTAGATTTTAGATCAGGACCAGGGCAGACAGGGAGATGGGCCTTAAACCTTCCCCTCTGTGCAGCTTTCCCAACCCCAGATGGTGAAAGAGCTGCGGTTTGCAGTTCTGAATGCAATGAATAGTTCCCGCCATTGCTCCCAACACGCAGAGGGGTGTGGACATGGTGGGGCGATATTCCGCCCCCCACGTGACTAAATGGCCTCCGCCCGGGAACATGTGACCCCCACATTTTTAAGTAAGAAAATGGACAGGGAGGAAAGCTTTAAGCTCCTTCTCCCTGTGCATTATGGTCCCAATCTAAATCAGGACAGCACATGCCTGGAAACTGAATTCCTTGCATGGAACTCCAGGCAGAGGCGTTTCCAGGGGAAATGTAGCCTGGGGCAAAATCTGAGTGGGGGGTGGGCATAGGCAGCCCCCCTCCCCCACCATGACCAAATAACTTTTTTTGCACAGGGGCTGGGGGAGTTTCCCTTGTAGGCGTCTCCACACAGCAGCCTCCCAAAGGGTCTGGCACCTCTGCTGCTGTTATAGAGGAACTAGCCCAGAGATCCTCTTGAGGAACAGTAATAAAGTGAGCTTTGCAAAGACAGGAGGGGAATCAGCCCCGGTTTTCCCACTCTGAAGCTCTGCGCCCGCCCTCTCCCTGACGCCGGTGGGAGACATGGCCATGGCTGGTGGGTGCCATGCATGGCGTTCCTCACCGGACAATTGGTGGGTGTGTGGTGTTGGCAGCAGTGGTAGCCGCCGCCGCATCCCACACACAGAGGGGTGTGGCCGTGTGGGGGGCGATATTCCACCCCTCACGTGACTAAATGGCCTCCACCCGAGGACATGTGACCCCCACATGGCTCTGTGGGCGGTACGCCACTGACTCCAAACATACACCTGATAGTAAGTTCTTCTGGCAGTGTTACAAGTGTGAATTGTAACTGTCCAAGTTTTTAAGCACAGAACCTTCCAGATACCCATGATCCTTTAATTGCCATTGACTGAGACCTTCTGCATGTCAAGTGTGTGCTTTTCCCATTTGGCCATAGCTTGTCCCTATAACCAAATCTGCGTGCCCTTTGACTGCTGCTCCATAGCTGCTCCATCTGATTTTACTGAACTGAAACAGAATCTGGACATTTCAAAGGACTGTCCTCTGAAAATGAGGACACAAAGAACAGATGCCAGAAACGAGGACTGGCAGCCTCTGAAAAGAGGGCATCTGAGGAGACACAATACTGAACATTTTTAAAGCCACAACGACAAATTGACTCCCAGGCCATTCAGCTGCCATAATTCCTATGCAGCTAACCTGGTCACAGAACATTAATTATGCTGAATTAATTAATTAATCTCTGTGGGGTTAACCAAATGTCAACTTCTTGGTTTCTCCAGCTGGGTGATGTATGAAAAACCTCGGTTCCTTGGGCGTAAGTGCGTGCTGGCCGAAGGTGATGTGGAGATCACCAACCCTTGGAAAATGTACCATAAAGAAGGAGAAGTAGTTGAGAATACGCTATTCCATATCGGTTCCCTCAAGAGGGTTGTACGGGTAAGCAGGCCGGAGAGTAAGTTCTTTCTCTTTATGGTAGCCAGTTAGACCATGATCCAGGCTGCACATGTGGAAAACGGTTCCTCTGTACATCGGTGCTTTTGGGGTATCCTTTGAGTAAAGAAATCCTGTGGTAAAATAATGAGACACTTGGAGATATGTAAATAGATTTTCCTGACATCTTTTAAAGCTAAATTTCAACTGTGTAGGGTCCCAATTAGGGCTGTGCAGGGGAGAGCAGAGCTTAATCCTTCCTACTCAGGAGGCAGAAAATGGCAAACCCACCTTTGTTAGTCTCTTGCATGGAAAACCCTGTGGGGGTTGCCATAAATTGGCTGTGAATTGAAGGCACTTTCTACACACACATACAAGTGACTGAAATTTTAAATTCTCAGCATCTTGTTTGTTTTGACTCTTAGACAATTAGTTTAAGCTTAAAACTGAAACATTTGAGTAAATCTGCATAAAATCCATTATGCATGGAGTGCTTTCCTTGAGGCTCTTCGCTCCACATTGGGTTCGCAGTGGGGTCTCCTTGCGTTTCTCTGTTTACACACAAGGAGGTACCCCATTGTAGAGCCATAGTGAGGGGGAACTGCACCGGGGCACATGTATGCCCTGCACCCCTGTCCCGCCCTGGAACGGCCCCGCACTGGCGCGCGCCTGGTGCAAGACACTCCCCTCGTCCCCTGGGCGCTACACCACTGCCCCACTGCCTGCTTTGCGGTTTGCCTGTCCCTGCTTCCAGGTTGCTCCCAGTTGTCACAAGATTGTTGGCTTTGTTTTTAAATCCCTTAAAAATTTTATATGGATATTTCTATATATCTATATTCTTACATTATACCGATATTTCTCTGTTACATAAATATTTTTGTGTCTTTTGCAAAAGCCGGCCATAAATTCCCTGGAAATGTCCACCAGGAAGGGGTGGGGGGACTAGAATCAGTGGAAATCCCAAAACGAGGGAAAACATTGGAGTTTCCCCACTCTTGCTAACTGTGGGGCTTTCAGGATCTGAAAATCTCTGCCCTAAAGGAAACGTTCTTTCACTGCAGGCAGAGCAACAGTGTATCATCGGCCAGGTTTGCACATTGGCAGAAAATTGTTCCGAAGGGTAGGGAAATGGGGGGGGGGGGGGTTGTTGTCCACTTTGCTTTTGAACAGCATCACAATTATTAGCCAATTTGTTAGCGCAATCAGAACAATCGTCTGCTTGGGACTCACAATGATCAAGGTGACAGTAATTTGGCCATCCCACCCCATTTGTATGGTCCATTTAAGTGGTGGATGTTTCAGCCCCACTATCAACATAATTCATGAGACATCTTGAAAACCAGATATATCTGTCCCTTATTGGAAGATGAGAGAGGTAGATTAGCATTTAAGGTGCATCTGGCCCTGTCTCGTCCAAATGGAGTGTTCTGCTAACAGTTAGATCCTGCTAGAGTTCCATTGCCCTGAAAGTAATTTGTGCTGGCCACGTTGTTGTTTAGTTGTCTTATGCAGTCAGAGGGGTAGGGGAGGGGTGAGTACTGTAAGCAGTCAGGGACACTTCTTTACTATCACTAGAATACTGATTGTAGGGTTTTTTAAAAATTCATTAGCTGGCTTTAATTAAAAGTGCACAGAATGAATAGGCAGGCATTTTTATAGTAGCCATTTAGCCAGAAATTGCCATCATCTGATAACTTAATTTTAAAAGAGAATGCAGACAATATTGCTGACAGCCTATTGCATTCAATTGTTTTCCTCGTCATCCTTCCATCTTCATTCAGACCTGTGGTGATTTTTCAAAAACATAAAATATAATTGTCCAGCATGGATGGTTGAGATTTCAGAAAACTACTGTCTCTTTAAAATGTTCTCCTTCTGCTTCTAGTTTTCAAAAACGGTTCACTATCAGTTCTTAGGTGGGGTTTTGTGGAGGGAGAGAGAGAAGAAATTAAGTATTACTCTTCACTTTGCAGCCAAAACCAGTCTCACTATTTAAAATCTTTCATTGTTATTATGCAATCATGGAAAAAAAAATTAAGAGCACTATTTGACTGCATGGCAAAAAGCAGTACTTAAGTCAGGGATGTCCCACTCTGGTTGCCCAGATATTCATGGACTACAATTACCATCAGCCCCTGCCAGCATGACCCGTTGGCAGGGACTGATGGGAATCACAGTCCATGAACATCTGGGGCATCAGAGTTGAACACCTTTGACTTAAGTGAACCCCCCCCACACACACACACACCTGGCCATTAATAATTAAACATTGACTCAGGAATGCTGCAGCCCTAGGAAGTAACTAATTAGGTTACAGTGGTGGCAAACTGTTGGCATTCCAGATGTTATGGACTCCAATTCCCATCAGCCCCTGCCAGCATGGCCAATTGGGAATTGTAGTCCATAACATCTGGAGTGCCAAAGGTTCACCACCACGGGGTTATAAGGAAAATTGTATGGTGAAGCAGAATGTTTGCTGAATGGGAATTACATAAAGTACAGCCTTAATCATCACAACAGGGGCTCCTGGATTGTTATGGGGAAAAGAGTGCTTTATTAAGTGGCTTGTGAAACTCACTTGCAGCCAATTGCAGCCAATTGCAGAAAAGAAATACCCAAGAAGTAAAAAAGTGTATTCATGTCAACACAGCAGTAGGTAAATTTCTTGGCTGTTCAAAGATTTGAAGGGCAGTATTGGAGTCTATTTCTGTGAATATGATACTAGCCCAGCTAGTAAACAAGAGCTTTCCAGATTTTTCCCTCTTAACTGGACAATACTACACCAGCTGGTGAGATCTACTGGTTACAGTGTTGGACTAGGGGCCTGGGAGACCTACGCTCAAATCCATACTCTGCCATGGCTTATCACCAGGTGAACTTGGGCCATTGTTCTCCTCACTCAGTTGTTGTTAGGGCAAAATGGGGAGTGAGGAGAACAATGTTGTATTTTGCTTTGGGTCCCTGTGTGTGTTTGTGAGGGGCACATCCTAAATATATGTATTCTGTTTGCAGGACTACAGGATTGCTGAGATCAGTTTATTTATGGAAGAAAATGGAGAAGGCCCAAAAGAGAAGTTCGTGGATTCCTCAGAAGACATGCGGACTCATGGCCAGCCCTTCAAGGCAGCTTCTATCATTGTACACTCTGGCCTGTAAGGGACATATTTAAAGTGCTTTGGGCATTCATGGTATGAAGGGACCTCGAGTTTACAATCTGTGAAGTGAGCCTCCTCATAGCGACCCAATCCAGGGCCAGCATGTTATGCATTGGTCCTTGAGTTTGAAACCCCCCCCCCCCACAGGTCACACTTTGCCACAAAACAACTTGAAGCATCCTCCACTGGGAGGTTTGCCTGAGATGAATCAGGGACTGTGCAAGGGTTGGGCAGTTTATGAGCTGAGCAGGTGATGATGGATCTGCTCATGCCACATCTGCAGCTTCGCACACAAGCATGGAGCTACCAAGTGGCTTGGTGCAACCTGACGTAGATGCAGGATGATGACATCACTTGCTGGGCCCTTGTTCTACTAGCCACTGGGCAGCTGTGAGCTCTGACAAGCCCTGGAAATCCATGGTCCTGGCGAGTCCATCGTCCCCATCCCTTTCAGCTGCTGAGCTGGGATATTCGCTGTAGCTGATCCCATGAGCTACCATGGCTCTTCACCCACTTTCCTTGCCTGCTTGCCATAAGGCAAAAGTAGAATCTCACTGACTACAATAGAAGGGAATGGTTGGTGGGCAGTGGGACCAGTGGAAGAGGGACTAGGAGGCACAATGTCTGCATTCTTTCTAGAGCTTTTCTGTAGGCACCAAACGATCTGGATCCCTGGCCCACTCTCATTGCTCTTACTGCTACTATTGGAATTTGGGTTGTTGTTGTTTTATTTGGCCTGAAGGAAGGCAGCATGGTATAGTCTGATCTCATCAGATCTCAGAAGTTAAGCAGGGTCAGTACTTGGAAGGAAGACCACTAAGGATGGCTCTGCAGAGGAAGACCATGGCAAACTACCTCTGGTTCTCACTTACCTTGAAAGCCCTTCACTGGGGTCACCAGAAGTCGTCTGCAAATTGACAGCACTATACACATACACACAGACTGGAGGCTTTCCAGAGCTGCAGTGTGTTTTCTGCAGCACAGCGGAGTTTGTGGGAGTTATGTGCAAAGTGTGGTGTGTGATTGGGGCCAACTTTGCCTGACTGCGCAGGAAGGCTTTTCGGGGCCAGGTTTTGAGATTCTCAAGTGGAGTTGAGAAAGTAAAGCAGATTCAGACAGGAGTAAAGGGTGGGTTCAAGACTGAGAATAGCTCCAGCAGTCTTGTTAAATCCCATCAAGTGGGTCTTTTCCAGTTCAGGATGGATGATGCATGTTGATAGTCTGACCTGGGGGTTTCAGGCTGGAAGTTAATCTGGCAATAAGTTCAACTGAAGCGACTGAGTGCTAAACTGAAGGCCAGGCTTCTACTGTTTATACCTTGTCTGGCCAATCCGGAGGCCTTATTGTGCCTGCCAATCACAGAGACTGATAGAGAACACTTCTGTTTCCTTCTAGGGCTACTGTCTGAACGTGCTTTCCAGTTTGCCAGCCATTTATTGGTTCTCTGTGTATTCTACATTGCAGGTGGCTTGTTTATTCGAAACCATTCTTTGATGATGACCCGTATGTCTTAGAGCCAGGTGGATATCCCACTTTGCAAGCCTGGGGGGCAAAGGACCCCTCCGTCTGCTCCATGCATCCTATTAAGCTAGTAAGTATTTTATGGCAGCATCTGATAAAATCTTAGTTATATGTTTATGTAGGAATGAGTGATTCCTAGTAATCCATTTGCTCTCTGTTTTCATCAAGTCGAAAGCTTGTTCGTTGTAGGTACTTATACAAGCTTAGGAGTGCAAGCAAGCAAGCAAGCCTTTATTGGCATAGACAACAGTACAACAATAGTAAAAAAACTGATTAAAACATATACAGTACAGGAAATAAATGTTAAGTGGAGGGAAATCTACTGGCATTTAGTAATTTCCAGGAGAAAGTCTGCCACTATCATACAGAGAGAAGGATAAGCTTAGGAGTGGAAAGACACCCCCCCCCCTTCAGATTTCCTGTCAGCTTTTAAACTTACTGGGCTAAAGAAGTTGATGCCTCCTGCCCTAGGCTAAAATCCATTTATATTTATATCCCACCTTTCTTCCCAAAGGGGGCCCAAAGCAACTTAAGTCATCCTCCTTTCTTCCACTTTATCCTCACAACAACCCTGTAAGGTAGGTTAGGCTGAATATATGTGACAGGTCCAAGGTCACTCAGCAAGCTTCTATGGCACAGTGGGGATTTGAACAAGGGTCTCCCAGATATTAGTATAACCACTACACCACACTGACTCTCACACTGGCTGGGGTAATAGGTAGCTTGTGCAAGACCTCGATGATCCTGTGAGATCTCAGCTGTTAAGCAGACTCTGGCCTGGGTAATACTTAGATGTGAGGCCACCAAAGAAGTCCAGGGTTGTTACACAGAGGCAGGCAATGGCAAACCACCTCTGATTGCCTCTTGCCTTGAAAAGTGTTTAGGGTCACCATAAGTTGACTGCAACTTGATGCCACTTTCCACCATCACCACAAAGTGAAATGTCCCGTCTTTTTTTCTCAGAAGAAATTCCAGAATTTTTACAGATCCGGTTCAGCAGAGAATTGAAAACGAAGACAGTGTGGCAATCTCTTCACAGAACTCTCTCTTGTGTTTATTCTGTTTTCAGGGTTGTCCTGTCGTCGAGAAACCCGGGGAGCCCAGGGTAAGAGGAAAAGCAGACTCCTCCTACTTGTAAGCAGAGGGTGGAAATATTTCCCAGCCATAAAATGGCAATAGAGATCTTAAGGTCAAACTACCTCTCTATTCTGCAATGGTTAGACCTCACCTGGAATATTGTGTACAGTTCTGGGCACCACAGTTCAGGAGGGATATTGACCGGCTGGAGTGGGTCCAGAGGAGGGTAACCAAACTGGTAAAGGGTCTGGAGCCCATGCCCTACGAAGAGAGGCTTTGGGAGCTGGGGATGTTTAGTCTGGAGAAGCGTAGGTGAAGGGGTGACATGATAACCATGTTTAAATATTTGAAGGGATGTTGTGTTGAAGAGGGAGCAAGCTTGTTTTCTGCTGCCTCAGAGACTAGGACATGGAGTAATGGATTCAAGGTGCAGGAAAAGAGATTCCACCTAAACATTAGGAAGGACTTCCTGACCGTCAGGGCTGTTTGACAGTGGAATTCACTGCCTCGGAGAGTGGTGGAGTCTCCTTCTTTGGAGGTTTTCAAACAAAGGCTGGATCAGCATATGTCGGGAGTGCTTTGATTGTGTGTTCCTGCATTGCAGGGGGTTGGACTTGATGGCCCTTGTAGTCTCTTCCAACTCTATTGTTCTATGATTCTGTGATTCTAACTATATGTGGCACATGGGATTGCCAACCTCCAGATGGGGCCTGGAGATATCCTGGAATTATACATGATCTCCAGATAACAGTTTTGCTGGAGAAAATGGCTGCTTTGGAGGGTGGACTCTGTGGTGTTATACTCTGCTGAGGTCCCTCCCCTGCCCAAATTCCACCCTTCCCAGTCTCTATTACCAAATCTCCAGGAATTTGCCAACCCAGAGTTAGCAGCCCTACCACCATGGAGACGCTGTTTCCATTCTGAAGTCCTTTTTAAAATGCTGTGAGGGATTGGATTCTCGGTGTGGTGCTCTCACACACTCACCCCCCCCCCCACACACACACACACCTTTTCAAGTACTGAAACAGTGGTGGGTGGCTGTTTGCAGAATTTGTGCGTGACTGTCTTTTTAAAGAAATACCAGTGCAGCGGCTGTGGGTAAATGTGGGTCAACAGAATTGCATGCAGAGAGAAGGACCAACCCTGGAAGTCTTGAAGGAAGAACTACAGAGCCTCTTCTGGTTATTACGCGTTGTCAAACTCCTCTCTGCATCTGTGAAAACTAGAAATGTTCGCATCTATAAGCCAAGATTCTCAAGAATCTGTGCAACATCCAAAGACTCTAATAGCTGTGGGTATGGTCTGGAGAAGGTTTCACAGCTGCTTCAGTGGCAGGAAGTCATATGGGAAATCATTCAGGTCATTGTTATCAGCATCTATAGACTATCGTGGCATCAGGGTCAGGGCTGGACTGGCCACTATGGCCACTGGGACTTTTCCCAGTGGACCGATGATATCCCCCTTATGTAGGCTGCACCAGCCCAATGGAAACAGATGCCTGTCTTTCCATCCTTCCATTTTTTCTCCAGGATGTTGGCTACCCAAGGTATATGTCACATTTGATAAAGTAGCTCATCCCTTCCACCTCTGATCCCTGTTTCTCATTCCTGGTTCCCTCTACAGGCTATGATTTATGAGATGCCCCATTTCCAGGGCCACTGCCGTGAAGTGAGTCGTGATATTTATGATTTAAAGAAGCTGGAAAACAGTGAGGACTACCAGATGGTCACTGTGGGATCTCTGAAAATTGTGGGAGGCTGGTGAGTGTCTGGCTGCTGCAGGCAGCAAAAAGGGCCATTTAATGGAACATGACAAGGCCACCTGAATCAGGGCTGGCAGATTGGTGTGCCCCCCTCCCCTTCACTAGAGAGAGAAGTGAGAAGTCTGGAATGAACCTTTTTGCTTACTTGGCATTCAAAACAGACAGTGTGAAAATCCCTCCATGTTTCATCGTAGTGAAGACCAGGATCAACAGATATGGAGATTCTAGAAGCCATCAATACCAAGCTTCATTTCAAGCCAGTAGAAAAGGTTCCTTGTAAATTTTTGGTGCCCTTCAAAATCTGACACCCTTGGTGGTCACCTAGGTTTGCCTAGTGGTTGACCTTACCCTGGTCTAAATAGACCATTTGGGCCTCTCTAACTCGGTGATGCTTGCTATCTCCAAGACCTTGAGCTGAAGTAACAGGAGATACAAAGGACTACTGATGCAGAATTCCTTCTGTCAGCAAATTGGCCTGCATTGACCCTCATCAGCTAGTAGGTCAACATGCGAGAGAAAAATAAATTACTCTCCACTTTATGCGACAGAAATAGTAACGTGTAGGGCTGTTAGATGATGCCAATAATGTTTTGAGAGCCACTGTAGGATAGTATTTAGAGAGTCAGATTAGGATCTTTGAGACTGAGGTCCAAATCCCCACTCTACCATGGAAGCTCGATGGGTGACCTTGTGCCAGTCACACACTCAGCCTAGTTTACCTTCTGTGAATAAAATGGAGAAGGGGAGGTTTTGTAAGCCCCTTTGGGATTCCATTGGGAAGCAACATAGGGCATAAATAAATAAAGACAAATTAATACATTATTTATTTATTTGGCAAATGTCTGTGCCAGTGGTGGCGAACCTTTGGCACTCCAGATGTTATGGACTACAATTCCCATCAGCTGATGGGAATTGTAGTCCACAACATCTGGAGTGCCAAAGGTTCGCCACCACGGGTCTATGCTTTTTTAGTAGGAAACCTTCCCAAGGCAGCTTACAAAATAAAACGTCATAAAAACATAAAACATCATACACATTATTGGAACTCACCATTCAACAAATCAGATCGTAAAGCAACATAAAACATGAAGCTGCTTAAAATGGATCTTAAACTTTTCTCAGGCTAAAAAGAGACCATAAAATTATGTTACAGAGACCAGCCCCATAATTAAAACATGGGTAAACAGAGGTATGTTGGCCTGGTGCCTAAAATAATGTTGTTTAAGTGCTAAGCAAGCCTCAGCTGTAAGAGTATTTGGCAGATGAGTATGCCACAACACAAAAAGCTCTGACTGTGATCACTACCTGCTTCATCTCCAGAGGCAGCGGCATGGAGAGCAGGAGGAATTGCCAGCCACAGCTAGTAACCCATTGGGCTAATCAGCTGAATTGTGCTTGGGAGCAAATGTTATAGCAAGATACTAAAGTAAAGGCAATAAATAAATTGGAAGTGGTTATATAGCTGAATGGCAAGGGTGGATTAACTTGTTTTCCCTCACCTCTTTTCTATCAGCTGGGTAGGTTATGAGAAGGAAGGTTTCCGTGGCCATCAGTACTTGCTGGAAGAGGGGGAGTACCTCGACTGGTCCCAGTGGGGAGGCTACAATAAACATCTGGTGTCCCTTCGGCTGATCCGGACGGTGAGCATACCTGCCTGCTGCTGAGGAAGGGGGAACATAAGGAGAATAAAGTTTCCTTCACCTCTTTAGCCAGTGCTGAACGAGAAATCCCCATGGCTCCCCAGGAAGTTGCAGCTGTATCTTAGGAACAGACGTAAGGGAGGGGGGTGGTTTCTGAAATTCACGAGCTGTCTCCTAGCAAGCCCTGTGTTTAAGGTTGACAACTGGCCAGGAAAAAAAATGTCTTGTCTCTCTAACTGAAGTTTAATGCCCAGAAATAAGCCGTTGAAACGTTTGCATAGCATGAAGGTTAATAACAATAAGAACATAAGAACAAGCCTGCTGGATCAGACCAGAGTCCATCTAGTCCAGCTCTCTGCTACTCACAGTGGCCCACCAGGTGCCTTTGGGAGCTCACATGCCGGATGTGAAAGCAATGGCCTTCTGCTGCTGCTGCTGCTCCCGAGCACCTGGTCTGTTAAGGCATTTGCAATCTCAGATCAAAGAGGATCAAGATGGGTAGCCATAAATCGACTTCTCCTCCATAAATCTGTCCAAGCCCCTTTAAAGCTATCCAGGTTAGTGGTCATCACCACCTCCTGTGGCAGCATATTCCAAACACCAATCACACGTTGCGTGAAGAAGTGTTGAACAATGCCTGATAACTGCTACAGATCAAACTGTTATTGAAGGGACAGCTACAGGGACCAGTATGAACACTAGCAATCCTATATGTGGTCACAATCTGAGATCCCTGGGCCTAACAATAAACTCCCCCCCTCACACAAAAATACCCTATCTTGATTATGGAAAAAAACTTAAGGCAGGTGCAGTCAACCACAAAACGTCTTATTTCTTCATGCATTTTGGATCCAGCTCCTGCTGCATTCATTAAGATCAGTGTCCACTAGCCTTTTCAAAACCAGGATCCATCTTTCATTCTGAATTGGCAGCAGGGTCCCACTGAACAGCTGGCATGGGACATCAGAGGTTACAGTAATGTTGCAGGAAGAGCAGCCAGTGTTCCTGAATCCTCTCTGGATTTTGGGAGTGACTACTGAGTGCTGTGTAGGGCTGCCAACCTCCAGGTTGGGCCTGGAGAGCTTCCAGAATTTCAACTAATCTCCAGACTACAGAGATCTGTTCCCCTAGATAAAAAAGCTGCTTGGGAGGATGGACTCTATGGCATTATACCTTGCTGCATTCTTTGTCAATTTGTCTCCCTCGAGCAGGATTTCTTGGATCCTGTACTCACGCTGTTTGAGGCCATGGACTTCGAAGACGGCCCCAGTATTGAGCTCAATGAAGCCCTGCCAGATGTCGAGCTGGCTGGATATGGGACCACAACACAGTCCCTCCATGTACTGAGTGGCGTGTGAGTATCTTAGGGTAGGGTGGAGGCAAAGAGGTCCGGGGGGGAGAAGGAGATTGCCTGTTTGGGAAGGTGATCCTACAGAAAACTGACATTGATTTGGGACTGTGGTTCATGAGGAGGGGTGACTTCAGTCTTCACTCCCATTCTGTTTTCTCAAGTGAAAGGGCCCCAGAGACACTTTGCTGTACTTATATTTAGTGTAACTTCATTTGTTATCCAGTAAAGTTCTACAGAACAACTTTCTTGCAACTCTGCTGTATTATTTACTCTGCTAATTAATTTGAAGTCTTACAAAAGTTGGTGGAGCAAAGGAATAAGAGTTCTCCTTCTTGATAACAAATAGGCAACATTTTTGGGGACTAGCTGAAGTTTCTGGGCAGACTCAGAGGATGAAAAACTCAGACTTGAATTTTGTTATTGTTTACAGTGGAGTAAGGAGGTTATTATGCAGACTAGGTTACATTCGTCCATGCTTGGAGTACAATCTTCTCAGATTGCACAAAGACGCCAGGGATAAAGGAGCCCAACTATATTCATGCGCTCGTAAGAATAGGTATAGATTTCACATGTCCAGACTGGGAAGAAAAGGGGGTTTAGTGCAAAACACAATAAACAGGACTAGGGAATTTTGAGATCAGGATTGAATTGTAGGGAGCTGAGCTAATCCTTATAGAGATCACCCAGCAAGTTTGGTGTTGTGATTAGGGTATCAGACTAGGGAAACCAGGTTCAAATCTCCTCTCATTCTTGGAAAGTTGCTGGGTGATCTTAGGTCTGCTACACTTTCAGCCTAACCTACCTTGAAGGATTGTTGTGAGGATACAATGGAGCAGAAGTGAGTGATGTAGGCTGTTTTGGGATCTCCATTGGAGAGGAAGGCAGGGTACATATGAAGTAAGTAAACAAATCCTCTTCCATTTCCATGTCCAGGTGGGTGGCCTATGAAGACAAGAATTTCTCAGGGGAGCAGTACATCTTAGAAAAAGGAGTGTACCGCAATTGTGAAGACTGGGGAGCTAGCAGCTGCAGGATTTCCTCTGTACAACCCATCCTTCAGGTGAGAATCCATGTTTCTGCATTTGTCTCTCCTCAGAAGACATCAGGTCTTCACACTCACCCGAAACAAGAGCCTTGAGTCTCTTTCAGTCTTGAGGAGAGTTAGTGTGATGTGGTGGGGAGAGTGGTGGACTCTTGGGTTCTGGGGCACTGGGTCCAGTCCGCAATCCCCATTCTGCTATGGAAACTCTTCCAGTGAACTCGAGCCAGTCAAACATGTACAAGGCTGATACATGTTACAAAGCTCTCGTGGTTACCACAAGGATTTTAGACAGATGGATTTGGGGAGTGCCCTATTGGGAAAATTAACTCCCAAGCACATGCCTGATTTGGATCAGGACCATGTTTCGAGGGCAGGGGACAGGTATGACTTTCCCCCTGCAATGTTGTCGCTAGCTGAAAGGGCCTCAGGAGAGCTGCTATTTGCCCTGATAGGAAAACATAAGTGTATAGGTCTCCACAACAATCAGGTCAGAAAAATGGCATGGTGTGGAAGACTTTCCCCCTTTCCTTGTGTGCCATCATTTCAATCAGAATGGGGTCCCTGTGTGTCTGAGAATTAAATTCTCAGCAGAGAACTCACAGTGTATGTCTGATTAAATGTTCTCACAGCAGCCAGAAGAACTTCATGGTTATCTATGCATGTACTATTTGCCCTATGGCTGTTTGTTTCACAGTGGGTTTTTCCCACAGTTTTTTGTTTGCACAGGGACTCTCCCGCTGTGAAATGTCCCTAGCCAAGCTGTCATTTTGCCCCCCACCCACCCCCCACCCCCAGCTTTCTTTCAATGCAACCTCAGGCTTGACTGGATGGGCCACTGGTCAGGTTCATGTTCTTGTGAGACAGACATCTCTTTAAGGCACTTATCTTTGGAAATGTAAAGGCACAACTACTTGTGATATGGACTCCCCTCCCCTTTCTTTTCCCAGGTTGGAGAACACAGTCTGCACTTTGTTTCCGTGGTAAGTAGTATAAAAAGTGGGAGGATGTTTCTTATGCCTACCATATAGCCAACAGAAGTGGCAATATTTGTTTGGCTTTTTTAATTAAGGCGAAGGATGGATGCAGAAATGAATACTTGTGAATGTACACATTTGGCATGTAAAAACAAAAACAAATCCAAAAAGGCCGGCAGCCTGCCTGACACTTGTCAGATGTGGCAAGACAGACAATTGAACTAGTGTTGGGTTTATTGATATGTATAGCAGATATTGAAATTGCAAAACTGGAGCATGGGGAGGAGTCAGGCTTAGACAATGGATGAAGAATTTGTTGCTGTTTTTCTTTTATATCACATTTTTTTACCCTTAAATATGTAGGTTTTAAATTGTTATGACTTTCCATCAAAGGTAGTTTCTGCATGGCAAAATTATACCTGTGCACCACCAGTTTTTTTTAACCTGGGTCTATTTTATCCTGGGCTTTCCATCCGCATGGCTATTTGCTTTTTGAAGGAATCCATTGAAAACTGGGAGGAAATACTCCAGTTTCTTCTACATGAGCTGGGGACTTCTGTATTTACTTCGGAAGCATATCTGAGCATGCCCGGTGTCCCATGTTCTGATTGGCCGTTGTTTTTTGAGTGGCAGCTGCAAGCATCTCTGAGTGTGTCCTGTGTCCCGCGTTCTGATTGGCTGTTCTTTTTGAGTGGCAGCTTGAATGATCAGGTGACTAGGCGGGAAAAATAAGCCAGTCCTGCTCCCGACTGGTTTTCACACAGCAGCAGGCACAAGCAGGGTCACACTGGGATTTTTTTAAAATCCGGGGGTGAGGGAAATATCGCAGGGCAACACCGGGACAGGCCCGCTTTAGCTCCAAGAACCATGCAGAATTCTTGGCTGCACAGGGATATTTTTCCTGCTCAACCCAGGATATTTTGATCGTGCGGAAATGGCCAAAGAATCTTGGGAACTCCAGTTTGAGGCAGGTCACAAAATAACCTCTGATTGAGACTTCTAAACTTCATCAGACAATTACAGTTCCCAGGTTTCCTCAGGGAGAAGGAAAGACTATTAAACCCATATATGCATGCAGATATTCTTCTGGGGCCAAGTTTTTAATCCTGCATCTGTATTGTAACTCCCATGTCGTCTCATATCTGACCTTTTGGCTCCCCAGATCCAGCTTTTCTCAGGCCCAGACTTCTCAGGGGCCCAAATGTCTTTCAAGGAAGACCAGTCTTCTCTGCCAGACCTCTTCATTCCTCGCTCTTGCAGGGTCCATAGAGGCAGGTAATGCAATTTCATTGCTAGAACAGCTGAGTGTGCCTGAAGGCTGTGATGCGGAAAACTTACACTAGTTCCAGAGATTTGGATCTCTTTATTTACAAGAGTGCTTTATTTGATTTTTATTGTATTTGACAATATCCCACCTTCCCTGACCGAATGCCGGGCTCAGGACAGCTAACACACATGTTTAAAACCATCTCAACATAATATATTAATTCAAGTACAGGTTACTAGATTAAAGCCCTCCTGTATATAATAAATACACAGTTCCATAGATGGCTAACCAAAAACTTACCCATATTCCAATCCCACTCTCACCCCAATTCTAGTTCTTATAGGTGAGAGAGGAGGGGGTGTAAAATTTGGGGCCAAGATTTGGGACTGGCATCATTGATGGTATGCCTGGAGGAAAATGTTGGTTTTACAGGCCCTGCGGAATTGATTTATATCCCGCAGGGCCCTAATGTCCATCAGGAGCGAGTTCCACAAAACAGGAGCCAGAGCCGAAAAGCCCCTGGCTCTGGTGGAACCCAGCCAAATGTCCCTGGGGCCGGGGACCATCAGTGAATTGCTATAGGAGGGTCCTCTGGGGTGATAAATATTACATCTGTATTTTATATAGTATGTCTGTCTTTGTATTTATGTATGTCTATTAGCTTGTTCACAATGTGGCCTCCCCAAAGAATCCTGGAAAGTGTGTGGTTTGATGAAGATGCTGAGGAGCTTCTGTTTGAAATTCGAAGACAGAACTGTCGTTCCCAGGACTCTTTGGGGAGGAGAAATGTCCACCAAACCAGTCTATGTCTGTAGTATTGGTGTATTATATATATTCTCCAGTGTGGTATGATTCAAAGTTTTCTGGGGAGATGGCAGCCCCTATATAGACTAGGCTTTGGAAGACGGTCTCAGAATTTGAGGGGTCATATAGGAGCAGGCAGTTTGTCAGATCCAAGGCATTTAGTGTTTGAAATGTAAAAAATAGTTCTTGAAAGCATAGTGGATTTTGAACCTGAGTTGCTATAGAGATCATGAACTAGTACCCATTTGTGACCATAGTTAAGTGTGTCTTTCCCTTACAGCTGGATTCTGTATGACAGCCACCATTTTGAAGGTGAACAGCATGTGATCTCCGAAGGCGAGTATCCAACACTGACCTCCATGGGCTGCCTCACTGCCACAGCGATCTGCTCACTGAAGAAGGTCCCACTTGTAAGTTATACACCTTGCAAGCTACCTATTAAATAGGGCTCTTCATACAGTGCAATACTGATCAGCCGTAAATTCAGTACTTTCTCATGTAATGCATAATAATTGGTTTGTGGAATGTGCAACCAAAACTTGAAGGCTGTACATCTAGACAATTTTGACCCTGGCCAACTGGACACCAAATGGCCTTCCTCGGTGGTCAAAACTGAAACATCTAACTCCAGACTAGAGATAATATTTCTTATACTCTTTATGACTGAGATGAGATACATTGATTTGCAAAAATAATTTCAAATATCACCTGGGTATTCACACACAATTAGAATCTTCAATAACAGCTTGACATATTGCTCCAGTATGTACCAAATTCTTGAAAGATGGATGATATAAGCCTGCTATTGCAAGGTTTAATTGTATCTCAGTAATAAGGTTACAATTGTAAGTCTGGAGCAAAAAATCAATAAACATTTGACCTGTCTTGGAGGATAGCTCTTGTATGGGTAGGTCACAAACTTTGTATTGGGGAGAGTGCTGAAGGCTTCAAGGATCAGCATTTGCTGAGTCCTAAAGCCCAGCAGAAGGTCAATCAAAGGTCCCATCAGCTCCCACCAGGAAATGAGAGATTGTCACAGAGGACCCTGCTCCCCATTCTGTTGCAAGGCACATGGGTCTCTGGGGCAGTTTCCTATTTTCTGTAATCAAACTGTAATCAAACTGGCATTCACTGCCAGTGGACATAGTGGGATGGATCTATCCAACCTCTGAGAAGCCTTCCTGCAGTGGCTGTTCCTTCATTGAAAGCCTCTTTAGACTGAAATAAGTCTTTAGTGGTGTGAGTGAATGGGGATCCACCGCAGTAATAATCAAGAGCGTAGATGGCTTTAAAACGTGGTCAGATAGAACCATGAAAGAGAGGTCCCATGGTTCCATGAGGCCAAAAGGAAGCCTTAATGTCCAGTCAAGAGAGCCCACAGCCAGGATCTGCATGCAGCAGCCCTCACCTGAGGACTGAATCTGACAATCTTGCCTCTGACCCCCAAAGGTCCCAATAGGCTGTTGTTGCTCATTGTCAATGATGGGCCTGTTCTCCTTAAGTCTGTCCAACACCCCCTTCTAACTCCAGCTAAGCTAGTGGCCATGTGGGCTCCTGCTGCCCCTAGCCCACTGCTTGCCCCTTCATTGTGGCTGCTGTACCACTAGAGGGTTTGCTAGACCTCAGTGAGAAGAGGGGAGGGATTTGCAACACCTGAATCCTCCTGCTCTGAGGAGGATGTTCTGAGGAGAATCCTGTTCTGAGGAATCATGTTCTGAGGAGAATCAGCTACAACAGTTTGGGCCTGCTTCTGGGCTCTCCTTAAAGAACCAGTGGGATTCCAGGCCTCTTGGCGGCTCCCACTCCACCCATGTGACCTGGAAGTACTGGGAACTGAAGGAAAGTTCTTATTGGCCTGGGCAGATTCCTCCCGCCTCCGTCCATATGATGTTATTTCAGATGCCTTTTTCTACCACCTTTCTGCAAAGCTGCCTCTTGCTTCAAAGGCCAGCCCCACCTGCTGCTTATACCTCCACCTCCCACCTAGGGTTGCCAGCTCTGGGTTGGGAAATACCTGAGATTCTGGGGGAGGAGCCTGGGAAGGGTGTGGTTGGGGGAGGGACCTCCTCACTGTATGATGCCATAGAGTTCACCCTTCAAAGCAGCCATTTTCTCCAGGGGAACTGATCTTGGTCATCTAGAGATCAGTTATAATAGTGAGAGATGTTCAGGTGCCGCATTGAATGCATGGACGGTGGGGTTTGGGGAGTGGAGGGCTTCAGTAGGATATAATGTCATAGAGTCCACCTGCCAAATCAACCGTTTTCTCCAGGTGAACTGAACTTTATTACATGGGGATTTCCAGCCACCTCCTGGAAGATAGCAACCCTGCCCCCACCTGAGGCCTTCTAGGTTGCTTCTTTCCTCATGATCCATCCCTGTACCCTGCCCACTTCCCCATCCCCCATAAGCCCACTCTGTCTCGAGGCTTGGGAGGGTATCACCAAACCAGCTTCACTCCTGATCTAAACCAGACAAGTTGATACCATTCCAGCAGAGCACGGCCTGGTCAGTGGTACAAGAGGGTTGTCTTGGCTGTCTGCTATAATAATGGAGAGAAGAAAGGAGGGCCTTGCATTGCAGCAATTGAAAAGGTTAGGTGGGGACCTGCTGCCTCAAAAGCCATCAGTGCATCCTGCCGCAAGTCAGTTATAAGTTGTGAGATGTGGCACTTCTGTTCACTCTGCTTCTCTTTTTCATAGTTTTTCTCAGAGCCCTCCATCTTTCTGCACGGGCTGGAATGTTTCGAAGGGAAGGAGATTGAGCTGAACAGCGAAGTGCGCAGCCTGCAAGCTGAGGGATTCAACAACCACGTGCTCTCTGTGCGAGTAAAGGGAGGCATGTAAGTGCTCAGTCACCCATTCCTACTCATGCCAGTCTCCTCTTATGGAGACTCTTCTTACGGAACTGCCAACTGTGAGTCATGAGAGACCTTATTCAGCCCTTTGGGGTTCTGCAGGAGGTGGTCAAGCCCGACCAGAGGTCAGCAACCTTTTGAAATCAAAGAGCTAAACTGTATCAAAATTCAGAGCGAGAGATCAACAAAAAAGCCACTATAAGAAATGCTATTTGCATTAAAAATATACAGTTTAGCATTACTGGTAATGACACAATCAATAATCCATAAAGTTTCTACAGCCCAAATGCTGATTGTTCCAACCCTTTATTAGGAAATGGCACACACGAACTCTTACAATAAGTATTAAATATACATGGGAGTTTCCTGAGTGATTGTTTAGTGTAGCGATATACATCTGGGCATGGTTTGTATTTGTTTTACTGGCAACTGATGGCTTCTGTCATTTCTCTCAGAATTCCTTTAGTCCCATAAAAATTGCTGCTTGCCATACCTTTGGCAAACAGTTTGTTCTAGCACCAACTTACCCTTTCAATAGATTTGATCATAAAGATTTCTTCATTCTGTATTGAGCCACCTTTGGTCCTGGAGCTGTAGTTGGCAGAGCCCTGTGCCTAGAAGGTCAAGGAGCTGCTACTACAGGCCTTTCCAAGATGATCAAACTAGACCAGTTTGCACCGAAAAAGGCTGGCAGTCACAAGACTGGATATCTTATAAAAACTTCAAAATAATTCACTACTATATACAGGGCAAATCTACAAAGTTTTAACACAGTGTACAATTGTGTGGGACTTATTCTACAGTCTCCACTAGGACATTTAAATATATCAGTACAGTATACAAAAATATGGTACTTATAAGTCCCATATTTTTGTATATTTTTGTATACTGTACTGATATTATTTAAGTGTCATAGGCCAATTACGGATGGGGCCCCAGGAGGTTCCAAGCACGCACCGGGAGCAGAAGCACGTCTGGGCAAGATTTTTTGTCCCGACGTGCTTCCTCTTGCCTCGCTGGTGTTTCTCACTTTCCCTGGGGAAAACAAGAGCACTTCTAGCGTGACTTTTTGCACTAGAGTGGGGCAAGATCTAGCTGTGGGTAATGTGCAACTGTGGAGACTGGGGAATAAGTCCCACACAATTGTACACTGGGTTGAAACTTTGGATATTTGCCTTGTATATAGTAGTATAGTAGTAAAGCATTTCTAAGATTTATAATATGTGTATAATTGTGTGGGACATAATATCAGTACAGTATACAAAAATCAGGACAGTATACAAGTCCCACATTTTTGTATACTGTACTGATACTATTTAATAGGGGGGCATTCATTGAAAATGCTGGGGGGAAGAATTAGGACTAATAAAAGGAAACACTTCTTCACACAACGTGTGATTGGTGTTTGGAATGTGCTGCCTCAGGAGGTGGTTATGGCCACTAACCTGGATAGCTTTAAAAAGGGCTTGGACAGATTTATGGAGGAGAAGTCGATGTATGGCTACCAATCTTGATCCTCCTTGATCTCAGATTGCAAATGCCTTAGCAGACCAGGTGCTCAGCAGCAGCAGAAGGCCATTGCTTTCACATCCTGCATGTGAGCTCCCAAAGGCACCTGGTGGGCCACTGCGAGTAGCAGAATGCTGGACTAGATGGACTCTGGTCTGATCCAGCAGGCTAGTTCTTATGTTCTTATGTTCTTATAATAATCATAGTGGAGACCGAAGAATAAGTCTCACACAATTGTACATTGTGTTATATTGGAGATTTGGCTTGTATATAGTAGTAAAGTATTTCTAAGTTTTTGTAAGATATTTATGAGATTCTCTGCTCAACTCAGGAATCCCAGACCTTGAGCAGTCCATCAAATGAGACCCCATTACCCACCAGTACTTCTGTCTTATTGTCAAACCACACTCAGCCACCATAACCTACCCTCTGGTACCTTAAACCCATTTGATTTGTACACAGGAGAAGGAATGAATGAGTCTTTGGTTTCCTCTCTGGTACAGTCTGTAGGATATTTCAAGAGGACGATCATGTCTCTCTTCAAAGCTCCATTCTCCAGTTCTGGTTATGCCACCCACCCCAGAATTGCTGATGTGACTGTGCTTGGTGTCTGCAAGTGACAGTTGGGGCTTGAAAACCTAGGCTAATTATCTCCCTCTACCATTGTTTTTTCCTGCTGGTCTTCTGATACAGATGGGTGCTATGTGAACACAGTGACTTCCGAGGCCGCCAGTGGATGCTGGATTGCACAGAGATCACCAACTGGCTGACGTACAGTGGGCTTCAGCACATCGGATCCCTTTATCCCATCAGGCAGGTAGGTGCCTGGGTCTGTGATCCAGAGTTTGGGAGTGGGGCATTCTGAATCAACTGAAACAGCATCGCCAGATATTTCTCTGGGTCAGGGGTTCCCAACCTTTTTGAGGCTGTGGGCATACTTGGAATTCTGACATGGCATGGTGGATGCAGCAACAAAATGGCTGCCACAAAATATCTGCTGCTGGAGGTGGAACCAGCGACAAAATAATAGCTACAGCCTAACTACTAACACAGCCTAACTACTAACACAGTGCAGATCCTTGTACCATAAAGTACCATTTAAAAATCTGCACAGCCAATCAGAAGCCTTGCTAGGCAGAAGCCCTAAATGGCCATGCCCACTTCCTAAAAACACTTGGCAGACACCAGAAAAGGTGTCAGTGGGCAGTCTATGAGCACCATGCTGGGGACTCCTACTCTATGTCCTGTCAAGCTGATACTGTGCTGAGAAAATACCAGAGATGATAGGAGTGGAGTTCCTTCAGATTGATTCCCACTTGTTGATACACAGATGGATGCATGGCTCCCACTTATGTTAACATCCTTTGGGAAGACCTGACTTGATGACCTTGAGCCAGTGGCTCTCCCAGGGTAGTTGTGTGGATAATACAAGAAAGGGAGAACCATGGACACTGTTCTGAGTTTCTTGGAGGAAGCGCATGATAAAATGTGACAGAGAAATAGATGTTTCGATCCATAGACCACCTTGACAACGTGTGCTGTGGAGAAGTAGCCCCACTTTATTGAGGTACTTGTAAGATTAATAACTGCAGCAAGGACATGAAAGATTTCACTGCTCCTCACAGAGGCGGGTCTACTTCCGAATGAAGAATGGAGAGCTGAAGTCCTTCTTGTCGGTCCCGGATGATGTGGAAGATATGAAAGCAGGGCGTGTGCTAGTCTCAGAGCTCAATGACCGGAACAGCTCCATCTGGTACTATGAGGAAGGACTTCTGAAGAACCAGGTGAGTGTTCCCCACCCCCTCTTCCTTTGCATGGCATACAGAAGACGCAGAGACAAAACATGGAATGATCAATCCATAAGAATAGGCCAGCCTGTGACCCCACCATTGTCCCGTAGTGATCACACTATGGGACTGAGAAGATTTAGATTTAAATCCCCACTTGGCTATGGGTAACCTTGGGTCAGTTGTTATGGTCTCCCTGCCTATCTAACAGGGTGTCAAAGATCTCCCTGTGTAACAGGGTGTCATCCGGGCCCTTGGGGTGGTAGCAGTGCCAAGCCCTGCATTCCAAACCAGTACTCAAAACACAGAGAGGATTTAACTCAAGAAATAAACAGCTAGAAAATACATAAAAAATAAAACCAAAAGATTAAAAAAACTAGAGAAAAAATCATTATCCCCAAAAAATCCACACAGGAAAAATGGTTACGAGAAAGGGCAAATAATCTAAGGTTTATTAGACAGAAACATTTCATTTCTGCCAATAAACCTGGAAAAATGGTTAACAGCAAAATTGAGACAAGAAAAAGAACAAAGATGGATAAACAAACTTAAAGTAAAATATGAAATAATAATTTAGAAACAATACAAAAAGAAATACAATGTTTTTCTGAATTATATAAGAAAAATGAACAAGGAAAAGATATATAAATATCTCAAATCAGAACCAATACAGGAAATATCTGAAAACCAAAGAATAATTTTAAATGCCCCGATCACATTAGAAGAAATCAAAGCAACAATCAAATGTGGCAAAACCCTGGGACCCGATGGCTTATCAGTGAAATATTATAAACCCTTTATCCTAACTCCCCAACTCACAAACTCTCTGTCTATATATATAGTAGAACATAAGAGACAGATTCTCAGTTGCTTTTTATATATGAGTTTACTAACTATAAAGGGAGGTTTACATGGAGATAAAATAAGAAATCCTTTCTTTCCTGTCACACATCTACATTACTATATGTTTGGTTACATTTTGGTACCTATCTGCTGTCTAGTGCTTGTGGTGGTGTGGTGGTGCACTCAAACAAAGAAACAGACAAAACAGAAGCAGGGAGAATTATGTTGGCTAACCAGAGCTCCTTGCAGGAAGAGTATGATAAAAATGTAATCAATAACCCCACGTTGAATTGGGTTAGGTCTCTCTGACATTTACCTGCCATGTTGATAAACTTGGCAGAACAAATACCGATGAGCTGCATAGATAAATTGGTACGCCTCCTGATCTGGGGCTTGTGTTCTGTGTTTCTTCTCTAATGCTTTCTTGTTGTTACTCATAGTCTTGTACTTTGACCATGGTGATGTCATAACTCTTCCCATCATATGACATTGCTTAGCTGTAACGTGGCTACAGCTCAGTGGCCTTCATGCTGCTTCCTGGGGTTTTAAGATAAATCTGGAAAGGTTGAAAACTACTGGGGTATACTAAGATTTGGGTACGCCTGTCATGCGTGAAATCATTTGAAGTAGATCCAAACTCTTCTGAGTCCTTGCAGTGAGGGTTCTGGTCTTTGTCGTGTGTCTCTTTTCATTGTGCCTCCCCTTGCTTTTTCTTCCTGTTTAGATCGCTCCTGGCATGAGCTTGCAAGTGATTGGTCCAGCCAAGATGGGTGCCAAGGTGGTATTATGGTCTGAGACGCGAACACCCAAGCAGACCTGGCTAATTGATTCTTTCGGGAGGATTTACAGCCAGATGTTTGAGAACCTGATTGTAGATGTGAAAGGTAAGAGCTTGTTTTCTGGGGAATCCAGAGTTAAGTATCAGGAGGGGGTTCCTGAGGACAGCGGAAAGGAGTGTAGGTTGCTGTGGGAGAAAGGATAGCATTCCTGGGGCAGGCTGTTGCCAGCCCCCCTCATGCCTATCTGCCTTTGCACTTAAAGCCTAAAAGGAAAACAGCCTGCCACCCATCTGCTTATGAACTGTAGGTGAAGTGCTATTTTCCTTTCAAACCATGCCATTTTTTTTTCCAGCACTGGAAGTGAACCTCCCCCCCCACACACCAGCTCTTCTACATTTAAAAAAATGGCTTAAAATATAGTTATATTGATATACTTAGGTTGATCAGGCTCTCTGAATTCCCAAATTTCATTTTTTTTTTAGAAGTGCAAGAGCGTCTAGTACATACTTCTTTAGAGAGAGGAGAGCATCTCTGCAGGTTAAGCAGACTAGAGACCTACTTTCAAAAAACATATAAAATAAAATGCTTAGAATTTCAGGAGAATCCTTTGCTAAACCAAAACCCTTTTGTACGTGCTTGAACTGCTTTTTTAAAAAAACCCACTCATTTTCAGGGGGGGAGGAGTGGTTTCACACTGACAACAATATAGTAATTGAAAATGGGTATGAGTGGGTGGGACTATGAAAGCTGAAAGAAACATTGCGCATGAGGAAAAGGGTGGCTCAAAATTGGCTTCCAGAAAAAGATTGGAATTACAGTGGTCTCAAAGCGCCAGAAAAAAAGGGAAACAAACAAATGAAAATGAAAAGCATGAAAATGTGAGTGGAAATCAGTGGATAAATTGAAATAGTATTAGGCCAGAGCTGATTTTAAGAAATGTAGAAAAGCCCCTGGTATGCGGCACAGCTGAAGTTCAGTTTGGGGCTGCATGAGGAAGGCAGGAAGTCCCCGATCTGGTTCATTAGTCACACCTGGGGCCCCTGTGCCAAAGTAGCAAAAATGTGTGTGTCTTGGGTTTCAGGCCTGATCTATATTTTGAGGGATACATGATAGGCTTCTCTCTTGTGCCACAGGTGGCCCAGTTTCAGTGAGCGAAAGTGAATGTGGCTTGAGGGGTTAATTCCCAACCCCCACAAGTCTGATCTGAAGCCTTTCAGCACAGGGTACTTTTTCCAGATGGATGAAGAGACACCCATTTGGGCCCTCAGAAGGGGTGGAAAGAAGGAGCTGAGTGTGAGAGAGACTGGGAGAAATGTATTTCTCATGCCACATTCTCTTTGCTTTCCACAGGAGGAGACGCCTATGACCAGCATCATGCCATCTTATGGGATTCATTTGATGAAAGACCCACGCAGATATGGGATATTCAGGTGCTCTGAAGAAGGCAGAGACAGGAGCGCATGTGTCACACACGGAACTGGGTTTTGCTAGGGGTGACACAGGTGCTTGTCCTTGCATGATCAAGGTTGATGGGCCAAAATGGAGGGGTGTGTGGTTTGCAGCATCAGATCAGCACAAGCAATCCTTTCCCCACAGATCACAGTCCAGATAGATATTATGGTTCTGTATGTGAACCCAGAAGTCACTCCTCTTTTGAGTTCCTTCATTCTTCCTGGGATGGGCCTGTGATGGGGAAAGGAGGCAGAAGCAAATTGTTTTTTTTCCCCCAGACCTAAACTGCTCAAGGTGGAGAACATTTGAGAGTTCCAAGATGTAATTCATTCATGGAGGGGGATGTGGCATCTGTTGAGCCAAAGAGAAGGAACTAACCAAAACAGATAGATGGCTCAATTCCAAATGGCTTAGCTTTCCAGGGAAAAACCAGAAATGGACACTCACTTGCGCACAAATAAACTTGCTTTTGTCTCTCTTCTTTCTAAAGGGATGGCTTCCATGAATTCTATTTATGTACTTGTGTATGATAGAATGCCTTTTATAAAGCTATTTGTCTGCCTCATATTGTTTCATTGTGCTCTTTACTACAAGGATATGCGTGTGTGGCATCATAAGCAGCAGTGGCGTAGGAGGTTAAGAGCTCGTGTATCTAATCTGGAGGAACCGGGTTTGATTCTATAAACTCTGGCTTCTGAGCCAAAGGAGGCTTATCTGGGGAATCCAGATTAGAAAGCTAAGTGACCTTGGCCTAGCTGCCAGCTTCTCTGAGCTCTCTCAGTCTCTACCCAGACCCTTTACAGGGTGTTTGTTGTGAGGGGGGAAGGGGAAGGAGATTGTCAGCCCCTTTGAGTCTCCTGCAGGAGAGAAAGGGGGGATATAAATCCAAACTCTTCTTCTTCTTCTCTATGCCCTGAGGCCCATTGCTCTCTGATAGGCTAAATTACTTCAGAAAGTTGCTGTGAAGGTAAAAGTAGACATCAGGTTGTACGTGCTGTTGGTAGAAGATAGGTGGGATTTCAAAAATGTATTTAAGAAAAAGCCGTCCTGTCCCTTTAATGGAGGTTTAACATGTGGAAATAAGTAGTTGAAGCTTTTCATGGCTTGGAGAGAAATAACATCTATTAAGTCTCTATGAAAACAAGCAGGACATTTTTCTCTAGGACTGCTGGCAACCTTAAAGATGGCTCAGGAGTTTACTAAAACTTGAACATAAGAAATATATATTCTGATTTCAGTAAGGGCAGGTGTGGATACTCAGTAGCTCCATCCCAACATCATGGGATCATGGGCTATAACAATCATGCATAACTGCATTGTCCCTGTATAAACAAGCTGGTCCAATTGCAAATGATTGCTCTAGCACAGTGCCACACCATGGTATTCATACCATAGTTTACAATTCCCATCAACCAAAGGGCCCACGTGACCACTGTATGCTGAGTGTGCCACCTCATCAAACACACACAATAACAGAATGTATCATTATTAATGTTCAATATATAATGTAGATGCAGTTTATAATATTTCCTAGCATTCCGACCTGCAAGGGTGATATTCAGCTATTGATGATCACTATAGTAGGATATGTCAGGACCTCTGGGCGATGCGTAACTGGGAAGACCGAGGTGATCTGCTGTTCACCGTTTTCCTCAGCAGAGGCCACTGTTTGTTTCAAAACAGTACATAGTGTATGGAGTTTTTGAAAGGGCTTGTCTGCAGGCTGCTCCACATGGATGTGTTAAGAGATGAGTTGACAGGAAGTACCGTATATACTCGTGTATAAGCCGACCCGTGTATAAGCCAAGGCACCTAATTTTACCACCAAAATCTGGGAAAACGTATTGACTCACGTATGGAGGCCGCAGGCAAATAAGCTGGGGTTCGAGGAAGCTTCCAGCCAGCTGGCAGGCAGAGGGAGCTCCCCATTTGCGAAAGATATCAGGGGGAGATGAGCGAGCTTCCTTATCGGACAGCGACTTCCCCTAATGTCACCGTACCAAATAAGGAGCTCCCTCCGCCTCCCGGCTGGCTTCCGAGGAAAGCCCAGCCAGCTGGGAACTTTCGGGGTTCCCCCTTCATCTTCCGAGGAGGCCAGCAACAAGCAGCTGGTCCGGCCGCGAGGAGGTCAACCCAGGCCGTAATATCGTTTCCCAGCCTCAGCAGAATTAGAGAGTCCGCTGGCTGCGCGAGTTTCCCCTTCGCCCTCCGGGGAGTGGTAGCAACAAGCGGCTTGGGATTGCTGGTAAGCTGGTGGACTTGTGTATGGTTTAGGGGGCATTTTTCAGCCTTAAAACAGAGCCTGAAAACCTCGGCAAGCGTTATGCTAATGACTGACATTCGGTAACTTAAATTTCTCACCCGTTCTCTTGGGGACCGTGCTGCGAGCAAAAGCGGAGCAAAGCGTGGTCGAGTAGTTATACCGGGCGGACTCTGACCCGGAGAATCGGGTTTGATCTTCCGCTCCTCCACAGGAATTGGCAGGCCCTTATCTGAATCCGAAATTGTTTCTGTGGCTATACATGAAGTTTTGGTTATTGCGCATAGCCTCTCAGAACTCTCTAAATTCCATCTACCTCACAAGGTGCGCTGCTGCGCCTTAAGCTGGCGGATGAAGGGCGAGTTAAAGCCCCTTTGAGACTCAGGGTAGAGAAAAAGTGGGGTATAAAAACCAACTCTTCTCTGCAAGATGTATTAAATTTTTCAGGGGAGGCATGCGCCGAAGGAAGCCTAACTCATTTACGCAATTTACCTCAAAACGGAAACTTATTTCCAGTGGCAACGACCCATTGTTCTTTCTGTGGTTTCTCCATCAGCTTGGTACAAGAGATTCAGTTTTCTGAGAGAACAAAAACCAAAGAGTCTGAGTTAAACGAGCCGTTGCTGCCGCTATCACTGAATGGAGGAAGAAAATGTGAGTGAATTTTAATTGGCATAAGTAGAGCCATCTTTATTTTCTGCTGGGTACCTTTCTGGCTAAGAATGAACCTTTGAACCCTTGCAGTATTTCTACTGGCTCTGCTTTTCCAAAAATTTAATTGGTAAGAAGACAAGGCAGAACTGACCTCTGTCTGTCCTTGAGTGATGATAAGGAAGTAAAGATCAAGTGGAAACACCAGGTCATTACTGACCCATGAGGTGACATCACATCATGACGTTTACTAGGCAGATCATGGCAGCATGGCGCAGGCTCTATTATTGGTTCCTCCCCTAGAAGGAGTTCATATACATGTTACTCCCAGCAAACGGCGTACTCATTTTGCAGCACCAAACACATTAAAAGAAGATAGAATTATTAATATTCAATACATAACAGTAAATTTAAATGACCAGGGTTCCTCTGAGCATGAGGGTTGTCTCTCCTCATCATGGATTAAATTTAGCCTCACCTTGTGAATTAATCGCATGATACGCAAAATATCAAGGTTTCAGCAAGAACTCCCCACTGCTGAACCTCCGAACACATTTTCATCCTGTTTCTGGTGCTTCCCCCCCCCCCCTCCCCCAGCATGTGTTATTTTAGAACCTGGAAGAAAGTAGACCTTTTCAAAAAACGCGTGGGCAATCTGGAGCGGTGGGGAAGTTGTGGGGCTGAATCCAGATTTGTTTCCCCCACTGCTGGTAGTGACAAGGAGCCTCCCATCCAAGGAGGACGCAGTGGGTTGTTCGCGATGTGTGCGCAGCCTTTTTTTTATTTCGAGGACCGGAGATCCACGTAGATACAAAGCAACATGGGGCCGGTTTTGACTGATTGACTGAGTAGAAGGCAATACAAAGCAGTGCTACACATCGTATCCACGTGGATCCGACAACATGGAAGTGCACGGAAACAAGGCTTCGCTTTAATCGCCCATTTCTTCGTTTCTGCTTAGGGTCATTCTGTGCATGCTCGCAGAGTCATGGATCCAGAAATTTAAAAAAAAATTACCACCCCAACACAACGCAACAGCCAATCAGGATAGCCCCATGTTCAATCCGCCTCAGTGGGGAATCCTTTGTTGCTGCTGCGTTTCTGGGAACAAGGATCATTTGTGGGGCAGAAGCTCCAGTGGGGACGCTGAAACCATGCTGAAAAGGTCCTGGTTCTTCCCAAACCGGTTTATATCTACATTCATTTTTTTGGTGGGGAATTGACCAAAGAGCCAAATGTGGCTTTTAAGTCATTGAATATCACTAAGTTAGAGTGTCGGACTAGGATCCAGGAACCCAAATTCAAATCCCTGCTGTGCCATGGAAGCTTGGTGGGTACCTTTGGGCCAATCACATACTTTCAATCTAACCTACTTCACAGGGTTGTTGTGGGGATAAAATGGAGGAGAAGAGAATGATGAAAACTGCTTTGGTTCCACATTGGGGAGAAGGGCAGAGTAATAAATGAAGTAAGCAAATAAACAAATACATAAACTTGAAGCAGATCTCACTTTGAGTTCTAGCTTCTCATTCTGGCGTAAATAGGTCTAACCAGCGAGAATATATCACAATATGGATGCATTGACCGTAGCACCTCCATCTGAGAAATAATCTCTTAGGTCCTGATCTGGAAAGAGGACCATTTCTCAAGAAGGCACCACAGTATACTCTGTTTAATACAAAAGTGTGTGAAACATTTTGATTAAAATAAAATGACCATCGCCAATTAATTTTCTAAATATTTCTGTTGTCCTCTGTTAAATGTAAGTAAAAGGTTCAAAGATAGTCAAGATAATGAATAACTACCTAGGCCAGGGCCACCATTCAAGATAACCAGATAAACGTCTCCTCCGGTTTTACTCCAGGATTCTGGTGTAGGATTTTAAGCAGGTGTAACAAAAGGAGCAGCTTCTCTGGCTACGTTTTGGATGACCAAGCTAGGCTGTGTGTGTCAACCAGCAAGCATTTGGATTGATTTCCCCCTCCTCTGAGTTTCTGGTCGTTTTTTCAGACCTCCTTCAAGAGGCTTGTGTTGAAATGCTGTCATTCTGATAGCAATGTTTTCACGTCTGTCTTTTTATGTTATGTATGTTGGCTAGGCGGTGGTGAAGTTTTCTCTTTCCTGTTGTCTGCTGTAAATTATTGTTTTCTATTCTTTATTGTGAGTCACTTTGAGCTTTAGATATGAAGTGGGATGTTTGTATCAAGGTGCTGAAGGTGGTAAACAGGGCTCGGTAGGCCTTTGAACGCAGGTCTTTCCGGTTTCCTTGCAACACTGCGCAAACATGTTTTAAATAAAGGAACATGATTGTTTTTTTCTGACAGTCTGATTTGCAACAAAAAAAAAGCTCTGTGTGAGCTTTGGGGAGGGGACTGCACTTTAAAAGGAAGACCAACTGGAGAATTTGTGTTTAACTCTTTCCTCTTAGTAGTCTCACTGAAATTGAACCTCCCTCTGAACATGTGCAGAATAACTTGAAATCAGGGGTGGGGGAGAGATTTAATTGCTTAGATAATTGTGGAACTGTGAATCCGTTTCCTTGTCTCCATCCTTCTTCGTATCTACCAGGTGGAAGAATTTCAGCTGTGGTTAAGAATTGGGGGTTGAGGGAAGCAACCCTTATCTTTAGGTGATCTGAAAATGCCTTTTGTGGTTTTTCAAGTATTTCATGGGAAATGCTACATGGGCGTCTGCATGTATCGCAGCAGAGTAAATAAGTCATCCAGGCATCCTGTTTTAAACAGAAAAAAACCCTCATCCATTTGCAGCTGTAAAAGTTCCAGTCCCTAGAATTGGGGTTCCATGAAGCTAAGCTTTGAAAAAAAGAAAGAAATATACCTCCCTCTGAATTAGTTTTTCAACCATTCAGGCTGTAGCCTTTTTTACTTTGGACTTGGATAGAAAAATAAGTATTAAAAAATCATAAGTAAATGATTTGTGAAAGGATGTCTGCAATAGATTGTGGGTGCAATCCCACGATTCACCCACCCCAATCCTACCCAACTTTACTGCAACTGTGTCCTGGCATTATTATAAACCAGGGTTATAGTTTGTCCACACCTGAACACTGGTCCTCAACAACTCGATGTGCTGATTTCTATGCATCAGCTTCTGTTAAAGACTCATGAACAATCCCAGTCATTCTTCCCTGGCTTAGAACCAACCTTGTGGGGAGTCTGTGGTGGGTATTAAATAGGGATTCCAGCCTCCAGGTGGGACCTGGAGTTAATCTCTGGACTAAAAGAGATCAATTCCCCTGAAGAAAATGGATGCTTTGGAGGGTGGACTCTATGGCATGGTACCTCACTGAATTACCTAATTGTGGTCTTCTTTGCAGTCCCCCATTGGGGACTGCACAGAAGGCCACCCAAGGAACAACAGGTACAGGTAAGTGCAACATTGTTATCCCTGTTCCCCTCAGGCTCCATCCCTAAATCTCCAGTAGTTTCCCAACCTGGATCTGGCTTTACCTGTATACTTTAACTGTTGTCATTTACCAGTTATCAGAATTTTATTCCAAGCACAACATGTTGTGCCACTGGAGCCAATTGGGTCATCCATAGACAAAGTGGTTCTAGTGTGAATTTTTAGGCATCAACTCTCTCCCCAGACTCTCTCTAAATCAAATTTCTGAGAGTGGAGGTAGATGCCTCTTGTTCCTAGAGGACATCCATCCACGCAAATTGCAGAGTCCTTGAGGTCAGAACTGCAGCCAAGTCAGGTCTAGAGTGTGCACTGACCCCACCTGTAGCACTGGTTCATCTCAACTTAGACTTTTATTTAAAAATGCTTTAAATTACAATATGAATGCTAGAACAGGGAACTGCTTTTTAAAAGTAGTGGCTGATGATGAGTGTCTCCACCTGACCAAAGCTGTAGTTCTCCATCTCTCATCTTCCAGACCATAGACACCATTGACCCAGAGTGGCTTTTTCAAGATGACTGTAATCCTTGTGGTCTGAGATGCCAAACCTTGGAAGGAATAAATCTGGTGAGGGTTTTTAGCAACTGATGGGTTGGGGCCTCTATGCCCAGGGTCATCTGAGGAGGTCAGAGAGCAAGGCCAGCTGAAAATACTTATTCATCTGAAGTGCAAATCTGCTCCTTCTCTTGAGACCTGAGAAGGTATCAGGAGGAAAAGGGGAGCAGAAAAGGCAGCAAGGACTGCTGAAGTATTTAGAGAAGCTCTTTCTTCGGCACCAAAAAGGGTGCAATGAAAAAAGGCAAGTTATAATTGACAGCAAGTCACCTTTTGCTCCAAAGTCTGAAAGACACTTAACAGAAAATTCCTCTGCTTCAAAAGGCGCTCTTTACTCAAAACTGACGTGTCTTCTATTCTCTTCATTATGTGAACATCAATCAAATTATTGGCATAAGTTAAATAGACAACAAAATATGTGCATAAAAGCTCATAAAATAATGTCCAGATAGGGATGCATAATTGTCCTTCGCTTTCTGACTGACGCTAAAAACTTAGCTACAATTGAAGTGACATCTGAGTCCCAGCCAGACATTAAAAACTGGAAAAGTTTGACTCTGCTTAAGTTTTCCCTTGTAACAATTATCAGTCTTATTAATCTGTTCCTTAATTCATCATAAGGGTGACAGTCCAGGAGAAGGAAAGCAAAACTGGGCAACTGTCAGGAAAGGGAAAATACAGGCCATACAAGATGGCAATTCTATGCTGTAAGCACACAATTTAAGGAAGCAATTTATCACAAGAAAGATGTTCATTATAATCTGATTAGGGCTTCTGATGTGGATAGGTTTATTTATTTTATTTTTATTTATTATTTGGATTTTTATACCGCCCTCCAGTACAATCAAACAAAAGAGCACAGATTTACTATAGATAAATAAATTACAGATTGCACTGGCTCAGTCAGTTTTAATACAATTACTAAAAACCTTTTAAAACAGCGATAAAAACAATAAGAGGTGTCCAACAAAACCCATATTTGAAATCCTCCCCAGGAGGGAGGGGCGGTGGGTCCCATTAAACAAAGGGAACCCAGGTGTGAAAGGAGCAAAAGGGGGGCACTTTCAGCGGCTGGTCTCTCCAAAGGCCTGGCGGAACAACTCCGTCTTACAGGCCCTGCGGAACTTGCTAAGATCCTGCAGGGCCCGGACAGCTGGAGGAAGAGCGTTCCACCAGGCCCGGGCCAGAGCCATAAAGGCCCTGGCCCACGTGGAGGCCAGCCGCATCATTGAGGTTAATGATTGAGGTTAATGCTAGCCTGATCTCATCAGATCTCAGAAACTAAGCAAAGTCAGCCCTGGTAAACATTTGGATGGAGACCTCCAAGGAATACCAAGGTTGTGATGGGGAGACAGGCAATGACAAACCGCCTCTGAACGTCTCTCGACTATGTATGGTGTGACTGTAACTTAACAATCACTTGATGACATGAATAAAAGGGGCTTGTAAAGTCTCAAAAAGTCCTTACTTGGTGTATATATATATTATCACTCTCTACCCCATTTTTAAAAATTATCAATTATCACTCTGTACCCCATTTTTTAAAAAATGTGTGGCTAGAAATACGATAGTCTACCTAGAAAGACTGCTGGCAACACTAGGCATAGTGGTTAACCTCAGCCTAGGACCAGGGAGAATAGATCTCCTTGAAACAGGATAAACCTGGACCAGTTGCTATCTTAAGTCATTGTGGGAGGAGAACCATATATATCTTTGTGACAATGGTAAAAAAATTTTTTTAAAACAATTGCATCCTGCAACCCCTTCTGCTACCCTATACAACTAGATAACTTCAGCACTTGGCTTTCCTCATTCATAAGCTTTGGAAATGATTTAGAATGCTATCTGTGGGAGGTGAACATCACCAGACTTTTTTTAAGTACGAGAGACATGATCAGCTTTGGTCAGTACTTGGAAGGGAGACAAGGGTTACTGTGCAGAGGCAGGCAATGGCAAACCACCCATTTGTCTCTTGTCTTGTCCCTACAGGGTTGCCATAACTTGGCTACAAATTGGCAGAACTTTTTACTTCCAAGAGAGACAACAAAAAGTCACATTCTGTCAGCTATGAAAACTTTATTTTATTGAAGAAGCCAAGCAGACAGCACCCTCGCTTTGGGGGAGGGGAGAAAGCAGCAGAGCTGTAAGAGGGACCGCTTTTATTTTGCATTCATTTCCATTCAGCCTGAGGTCTTCCAGTTCACAAGAGGGTTCATCTTCTCAGTTTGCACAACCCAAGGATGTGACTTCCAGGCTTGGCCACTGGACATTTCCCCAAATGTTTCCTGAGCTCAGGAGACACAGAATGGGGTTGCTTCAGGTAGTCCATTTGGGATACCATCAAGAAAAGCATATCTTGACCCATTATATGGACATGATTCTCTGTGATATTCTTCTGTGTACAGTGCAATGAACTGCAATGAACAAGAGCTCTTCCTGCTTAGTTGTGGCCTATGATAACAAGAATGCTTAGGGAGGCTCCATCTGGCTTTTCTGCCTTGGGCATCCAAACACTGTTATAAAAATACATTCTGATTCAGTCTTTGGTGTGGTGACTGTCCCTAAGCAGGCCTCCTCAGAAAGAAAGTCATTGATCACTCTGGCTTTCTTGGTATGAACTCCAGGCACTTGGAAAGGCAGCCTTTCTGGCATTTATTTTGTGGTCGCTGTCGAGAGAATACAGCCATGGAGCCTCAGATTACGGAGATGAGCACAAACATGGCATAGCATTATGGAAGGATTACAGCAGAGTCCATTTGTTAGGGCATTAGTGGCATCAAGGAGGGTTTCTTCCAAGGTAGATAAGAGCGGGAAGATCCTCCTGGGATTTCCTTAGGTGGGAAACTCCAGCCTCAGAAGACTTGCAGAAGGTGACCCAAGGCCAGCAGGAATGACAGAAGAAAAGAAGCTGGTCCAGGGAAGAAGAGCATGGCCTGGCTCTGTATTGGGGGAGGTGGGGCAGATGCAGAACCCTTTTCTTCTACGCTCGGGTCCTGGAAAAGGAATTTGGAAAAACATTTGATACAGAAAGAGGAGTATTTGGAACAATGAGAAATGTACAGCTGGATGCTAATGCCATGAAACTTGAGTGAACTTCTCTTCCGGAACGCACAACATGCCATAGAAATCTAAAGCTCCTCCACTGCACAGATCCACTGCACAAATCATTTTAAGGGGTGGGGGGTGGGGGGACATGGACATACATTGTGGTAAGGGGGCGGTGTTGAAAATGTTTTAAGAACATTTCAGGTGATTTGTGTGGAAAGGACCAGTGTGTACAATGCCAGTCAATCAGTCCTAGCAGAGGGAGGGGGGGCAGGGGGAGGGGTGGCATGAAAAAGAAGAGGAGGGAGGGGTGGCATGCAAGGGAAGGGGAGGGAGGGGAGGGAGTGAAGGGTGGCATGCAAAGGAGGGGAAGGAGGGGCCCCGGCATCTGGACATGGCCCACCCGCCCTAGTGGAGGGAGGGGTGGAAGGCAAGGGAAGGGGAGTGAGTGAGTGTCGGAGTGAGTGAGGAAGGGAGGGAGGGAGGGAGGGGTGGCATGCAAGGGAGGGGAGGGGAGGGACCTGGCATCAGCATATGGCCCGCCCACCCTAGCAGAGAGAGAGGGAGGGAAGGGAGGGTGAGGGGTGGCATGCAAAGTAAGGGAAGGGAGGGAGGGGTGGCATGCAAGGGAGGGGAAGGAGGGGTCCCGGCATCTGGACATGGCCCACCCGCCCTAGCGGAGGGAGGGGAAGGGGAGGGAGGGGTGGAATGCAAGGGAAGGGGAGCGAGGGAGGGGAGTGAGTGGGGGTGGCATGCAAGAGAGGGGAGGGAGGGGACTTGGCATCAGCATATGGCCCACCCACCCTAGTGGAGGGAGCAGGAGGGGAGGGTGAGTGGTGGCATGCCACGGTACATATTCACCTCCACCATGCATTAAACACCTTGTGCGTAATCAGCCATTATCTCAGTTTTGCAGCAGGTCTTCTTAGCCCCATGCTATAAATGGCGGGGGGGGGAGGGGGGCTAAAACCATCGAATGGCTAAAGTGTGATGCATGGGCCAAGAGAAGCTCTTCCTGGTTTAAGTTTATAATTATATGCAATTTATTAATTCCATCCAGATTTATGCACACATAAAGCAAAACCACAGTTTTGGTTTCAAGGCACTCTAAATTTAAAAGAACCCACAAAATTCCAAATTACCATTTTTTTAAAAATGTCGGCTTGATATCACTTCAGGTCTGGCTCTGTATGGGCAGATTAATTTCCTGCAAGTAGATAACTCCTCGACTAAACATTCTTTATAGAAAAAAAGTGACCATGTATGTCACTGAACAGCAAAACACTCAATCCTAGTATTCTAAAAATGAAAAGTACATTAGAACAGCTTGGTCTACAAAGGATCGTTGTCTGATTGGCGCTATCAGGAAGGATATTTATTTTTAATTTACACCTGTGGGCTCTTGCTTTTCCTGGAAAACTTCCCAGGGCTTGTCAGTTCGCTTTAGTCCAGCAAACTGCAGTGCTTCTGTGCTTGGAGGTCACCAAAGGACAGAGTAAAGATTGATAGCCTGTGAGAGGAAGTGCCAGCACCTAAAACCTGTTTCCTGTTATTGCTGCAGCTCTTGCTGGTAGCTCATGCAGACAAGGAAAACCAGAGACAGCAGAGTTGCCATCCTCCAGGTGGGACCTGATGATCTCCAGACCAGAGGGTCAGTTTCCTTGGAGATCTTACTTTGGGCACACTAAGGAGATGGCCTTATAGCCACCTGAGTCCCCTCCCCTTCTCAAATCCACCCTCCCCAGGCTCCACCCTGAAATCTCCAGAAATTTCCCCACCCACAGTTGGCAACCCTAAGCGAGAAAGGGATGCAAACCTTTGCGAAAGGATTGGAACCAGCAAGTGGGAGAAACGGGGAGAGGCGTGGCTCAACGGTAGAGCATCTGCTTTCCATGTGGTTCAGTCCTCAGGATCTCTGATTAAAAGGATCCGATAGGAGGGGATGTGAAAGACCTCAACCCTAGGAGCTGTAGCCAGTCAGAGAAGACTATGATGAACCAGCAGTCTGATTCAATGTAACGCAGCTTCATATTGTGGGGTGGGGGCTAAAACTCAGGTTGAGCATCTGCTTGGCGTGCATAAGACCCTAAGTTCAATCTCTGGGGTCTCCGGTTTAAAAGATCAGATAGGACAGTGGTGGCGAACCTATGGCACTCCAGATGTTCATGGACTACAATTCCCATCAGCCCCTGCCAGCATGGCCAATTGGGCTGATGGGAATTGTAGTGCATGAACATCTGGAGTGCCATAGGTTCGCCACCATGGAGATAGGAGGACCTGGGTCCTGCAATAGATGTGGGCTAGAAGTGTCCGTTTAATTCTGAGGCACATGGGGCATGAACCACACTGAGATCATGGCACTTGGGGAAAGTGGGCTGATGCGCAGTTTGCGTACACATGCATGCCTTTGTTACATATATGCATGTGTAGCTTAGTAGTGATTGTAAGGTCCCCCCAAGGGAAAGAAGACACTTCTCAGTGCCATTTCAGACAGAGAAAACGGGGAGGGGAAGGCTTAAACCCACACTTGCTGTGGTTCTGATGCAAATCCCCCCTACACACACACACCCAGCCTGAGAGTTAAGCTTCGACAAGAAATTCCTGGGACACAGCTTGCTTGTCACACGCCAGGGTAGACCTGGGAACAGTCTGACAAGTAGTTACGTTTCTGAGACCCTGGAGAGCTGTTGCCAGTCAGAGTAGGCAAGACTGACTGAGGGTCTGATTTGCTATTGTCAGATTGTGTTTGTATTACTTAATTATGTTTGCTCTATTTTGCAAGACAAATTAATAGAAGTGTTTGATTTAACTTGTAAAAGTTAAAAGCTAGGTAACAAAATGGTGCCTGTCCTAAAGCCAGAGGAATCTTGGATTTCAGCAGTGAACAAGATCAGGGCTGGCAGTTACCCAGTACATTTGGGTCTCTATCAATCAGACCAGACAAGATAAAGAGATTTTACTGTAGTCCATTGTCTACTCTGTTTTTGAATACAATTCTGTTGGTTCTTTCTGTTAAGACAGTCCGATCAAATGTCTAGTATTTGCCTAAATTATAAACTGCCAATCAGAATCTACCACAATTATAATGCAGAAGGAGGGGCTTTATTTATTTATTTATTTATTTATTTATTTATTTGTTGGGTTTATAAAAAGTATGGGATATTATGGGATATTATGGGATATTAAAAAGTAATTTTCTTTGGGGTGCTGTATGGCCGTGTTCTAGCAGCATTCTCTCCTGACGTTTCACCTGCATCTGTGGCTGGCATCTTCAGAGGATCTGAGGATGCCAGCCACAGATGCAGGTGAAACGTCAGGAGAAAATGCTGCTAGAACACAGCCATACAGCCCGGAAACCACACAGCACCCCAGTGATTCCGGCCTTGAAAGCCTTCGACGATACAGTAATTTTACTCTGTTTTACTTTGTTTTACTCTGAGGGGCACAGGCACATAATTTTGTATGCATTTGTGTGTTTCCCCCAAGCTTTCTGTTTGCAAATATAAAAGTTTGGCTTCATTTAGACCAATCATTTGCCTGGAGACTTTTATTCCAACAGTACAAGGTAGCTTCATGTATTCAACGTGCATGCAAGAGAAATTGGATGCATCCGTTGTGTGAATCAATGTTGTATGACCAGCGCTCCAGCAATTGGGTGTGATTTATATTGCAGAGTTTAAATGTCTCATTGTGTATTTAATATGCTTTTAATAATGCTAATATTTTAATAGGCCAACATTTAATATCCTGACCTTGCCCGAGCTTATGTGCTTAATTTCTGTGATGCATTCACTTTTTAGGAAGCTCTGACTTTGCAGCAGTTTGGAAAAATGCCCTTTGAGCTTGCAGAAAAGAGAAGTTTATCCATCTGTGTTGGATACTGTTGCAAACTTGAGAACTGGCCAGTGCAGCTGTGTCTTGAATAGTTGTTGGATCAGCACCCATTAACTGCTGATGAAGGATCTTTAATTCTCTGTCATGAAAATATTTATCAGCAGATTTCTGCAGATCATGCCTCTTTTAAAGGCACTTGTGGGGACGGACCAGAATGTCTATAAATTGTATTTGATTAAGGAAGATTAAGTTGCATGAACCAAAGATGCTAAGAATCAAAATGGAGTTTCTCTATAGTGACCAGCTGAAGCCTGCATGTTTGCAGCAGGTCAAAAGGCATGCTAGAAGCTTGTCAGTGATTATGCAGGCAAGCAAAGATAAACATCTTTAAGATCTTGTCACTAAAGGCCAACGTGACAGCAGACATATACATTTATAACTTTGTTTTGTTAGAACTAGCTATAGAATGTGATTAGTTAAATTAAAAAGTGGTTTTCTATATATAGTTAAATGAACACAGAAATGATAATGAGAGATTCACATGTATTAGTATTTCACTATAATTCTATAACTGTTAGAATCAATATTTGTTTTAAAGGTAAAATCATTTCAAACTGGAAAAGGAAAGTTTTATGATCCTAAAGGAATGTCAACCCTGCCTGCCCTAAGGAAATATCTCTCTTTGGGAGCAAACTTAGAAAAACAAGTTATTCTTGAAGGCAGAAGTTAGTTTTATTGCTGCCCTTTGCATATGGGCAGAGAGGGCCACGAGCTAACAGCATGCAGCGTTTGAATAACAGAAGGAATGTAACATGTTGAATAGAGGCTGTCTTGATGTCACAAGGAGACAGAGCTATCCAATGGGATTTTAAGGTTCATGCTTATGTAACCCCCATGCCCAGAATGGGTTGGCCCAGAATGGGTTGACCCAGTAAGGGGTGGAGACTCGGAGCAGCAGAGAGGCTGAAAGAGCTCTTTTGCAGAAGAACAAGGCTACCAGACTCGGACCTTGATTTCTATAAGCCCTTAACACCTTGTTAAGGGTTTCTTTTGTGGTTGTAATGGGTGAGAGTTCTCCTGGAGACCTTCATCATGTTGCAACCTGTTCATCAAGCCCTTGGAGTCTTCAGGAGCCAGCCAACTTGCAAAGAAGATTTGGACTTGGCAATATCAGTAGACTGTAAATAGAAGGACTTGAAATGCAACCTGAACAGGACCTTGAATTGTAACGTTAAATGTTGATGTTTTAAAAGTGTTAATTGTAAAGAAAAGTAAACCATTTTGTTGTTTAAATTTGGTTCTTTGCAACTCCTTCCAAGTACTGCCCCACAGAACCCACAAGCTGAGGTTACACTTATAGCACGTGAAAGGGTTATGGATTATGTACGTGGTTATGGGGATGAACTGTGACGTATGTATCTTTGTATCTACAAAGACTAAGGTCTTTTGTATGGTGGGTTTGTCTCTCAATTGAGAGCACCCGGAGGGGTTGCCTTCTGTAACTATCTAAATTCTGCTAAGTAAAAACTGTCTATTTGTTTCTGATGTCAGATGTCTGATGCTTTTATTTTCTAACCTATCTTTTCCCAAACAGCTGAGCAGGCCAGACTTGAGTTCTGGCCTCACACACTGGAGTAGGCTGGGCTGATTTTCCACAGCAGTTGGCAGCCCTATTTAATGGATTTTTAAAAAACAACAACACGAAAATATTTTGTTTGCATTCCTTATTGCAAGTTGCCTTGTGCCACAAAGAAAAGCTGGGATGTAAACACTTTAATTAATAAATAATTTTTGAGTTTCTACATTTCTATTGTCAGGGGGCTTTACCAGGTCTGTCTCCCACTCAAAAGGGGTCTATAAGTTGGTCTTTTCATTGGCATACATTTGTGACGAGTTGGATCCAGGTCTGCACAGTAGCGGTCCTGCTCACAAAGGGCATTTCCATTTGTGGAGCAGGAAGAGAGGGTGGTTTTTATTGATTCCCACTGACTCAGTTTTTGAGGGCAAATAGGCTACAGTCAGAGGGGGGGAATATTGACTTCCTGTTATATGGCTCTACTCCAGTGGTTCCCAACCTGGGGTACATGTTCCCCCAGTGCAAAAAATACATAATGGGTTTGCTAATATGAGGATACAATTTTAGGGAAATGGATTGTCAAGGGATACACCAGTGAAAAAAGACTGGGAAACACTGCTCTACTCAATGCTGGCTAAGATACACGACAATAAGTCTAAAGAAATAGTCATGTGTCCTTTGTTCTCAAATGGGGTGTGTGTGTGTGTATGTGTGTATAGGCCAGCGATGGCGAACCTTTTTGAGACCGAGTGCCCAAATTGCAACCCAAAACCCACTTATTTATTGCAAAGTGCCAACACGGTAATTTAACCTGAATACTGAGGTTTTCGTTTAGAAAAAATGGTTGGCTCCGAGGCATGCGTTACTCAGGAGTAAGATTGGTGGTAGTCGATGGCTTTGCTTTGAAGCAGCCGTGAAACTCTTCCAACGGGTGAATCACAACCCTAGGAGGGTTTACTCAGAAGCAAGACCCATTGCCAGCAACCGAGCTTTCTCCCAGGATCGTGCTTTAGTTCTTCGCATGAAAATCAGTGGGGTTTAACAGCGCTTAACAGGGTTACCTACATTGCTTCCCCAAAACTAGGTCTTAGGTCTGATGCTAATAATCTAGCCCAGCGGCCCAGGCCAGCCTAGATGTAGGGGGGGGCACTCTGTTTGTGTGTGCCCACAGAGAGGGCTCTGAGTGCCACTTCTGGCACCCGTGCCATAGGTTCGCCATCACTGGTATAGGCTATATGCACTAGGCCTCATCTTAGAAAAGATATACCTTCAGAGAACCTGTGTGGTGTAGCGGTTTACAGTTTCAGAGTACAGTTTGGGAAATCCCAGTTTGAATCCGTATTTTGCCATGGAAGTTTGTTGGGTGACCTTGGGTCACTCTCAGCTACCTCACAGGGTTGTTGTGAAGATAAAATGGAGTAGGGAAGAAGGTTGTTAAGTGCTTTGGGTCCCCACTGGAGGCAAAGATGAGGTTTAAATGAAGCAAGCAAGCAAGCAAGCAAATAATAGATAGATAGATAGATAGATAGATAGATAGATAGATAGATAGATAGATAGATAGATAGATAGATAGATAGATAGATAGATAGATAGATAGATAGATAGATAGATAGTGAAGACAGATACTTCGTCTGATACTTCTATTTTTAAAACGTGTTGCTTGGTTCATTGGGAACCTGTTTCCCAACAATGTATGATCATCCACAATAGGCATTTCTGTGGATGAATGATGGGGAGAAAAAATATGACCTAATCTAGCAAAATATGACCTCATCTAGCAAAAGCCCTTGTGTTTTAAAATACAATCTGGGGACACCTGTGGGCATGGGTAAACTTTTCAGATAGTCAGCGGTGAACTGTGGGGAAAATCAATGGGGACAACAATGAAGGGTCAGAAGTCTTTGAAATTCCCGACTGTACATTGAAGCTGCAACCCCTTGTTCAATTTAACTTCAGCCTTGCTTGTGGCTGTAATGAAAACTGCAAAGAAGCCTCATCTTTACTTTGTGCCAGCCTCCAAGAGTAGGCAGCCCCCAGCATGTGTTAACAGCGGAACCCCAGGCCTTTTTACCTGGCATCCCAGGCCAGATCTCCTCCCAAGCAATGGAAGGGCTGGCAACACTGCTGGGCTATCCTCACCTTCCTGACCTGGGCAACCACCAGCTGAGTCCAAAGCAAATCTCCCAGATGCTGGCAGTGCTGTGCCAGTGGATCTTTGGTCAAATGCAGTGTTTGCCTTTTCTCCCCATTTTATTTGCCACCCCAGCAAAAATGCAACCTTTTTTCTTAAAAGGAGGACCTTTTTTCTTCTTAAATCCCTCAGGTTAAAAACGTTGTCTACCTCAGATCTACTTTTCAAGACTATGAGAAGACCTTTGCTGGATCAACCAAAGATCCATTAAGTCCAACATGTTATTTCTATCCAGATGCCCCAGAAGACGATGAAGATTTGATTTTTATACCCACTTTTCTCCATCTTTATGGAGTCTCAAAGTGGCTTACCTCTCCTTCCCCTCCCAACAACAGTCACCTTGTGAGGTGGGACTGAGAGAGTTCTGAGAGAACTGTGACTAGCCAGATTAGAGTCCATTGCTCATGTGGAGGAGTGAGGAATCAAACCTGGTTCTCTAGACTACAGTCTGCCACTGTTAACCACTATGCCACACAATGTCACACTAACACTGACTAACAAGCAGAGACAGAGGCTCACTCCTGTTGTTGCTTTCCCGTCAGCATCTAGTATTCAGGGCATGTTCCATTGAGTTCATAGCGGTTGATAGCTCAGCTCTATCTTCCATGAACTGCCCAGTGTACATTGACAATTGCCACATTGGGTAGCACTATAAATAAATTGTGCATTGTGTAAAGAAGCAGGGTTTTTTGCCAGAGAAAACCCAAGCATGCTCACTGCTTTAGTGAGTCATGGCTATCAGGGACAACAGAATTCAAAACGGATGCTCCACTGCAGTCACAGCTCAGTTTATAGTAGTCTTTGCCAAAACTGTTATTCAAAGGAATAATTTGCACCCTTGAAAAAAAATATCTCTGATCTGGATAAAATAGAATAATCTATGAAGGACAATCTGTCTAGACTATAAGTGGTAATTTACACACATGAGATTTGATGCGCTACTTTTTTAATGTGAAGGTAAAACAGAAATATAAGAATGTTAACACAGAGCCACAGTTCAAAGGGGCATGATTTGGATCACTCCTGGAATTAGCTTTTACAGTTTGCAAAGTAATTATGATTCTGAACTTCCTAAATATTAGCTACTCTAAGGACAGATCTGAAAAAGAATTCTGAAAAAAAGGTGAGTTAAAAGGGGTTAACTCAGTGATGGCGAACCTTTTCGAGGCCGAGTGCCCAAACTGCAACCCAAAACCCACTTATTCGTAGCAAAGTGCCAACACGGCAATTTAACCTGAATATTGAGGTTTTAGTTTAGAAAAAACGGTTGGCTCCAAGGCATGTGTTACTCAGGAGTAAGCTTGGTGGTAGTCAGTGACTTTGCTTTGAAGCAACCGTGCAACTCTTCCAATGGGTGAATCACGACCCTAGAAGGGTTTACTCAGAAGCAAGCCCCATTGCCAGCAACCGAGCTTACTCCCAGGTAAAGGATCGCGCTTTAGTTCTTCGCATGAAAATCAGTGGGGTTTAACAGCGCTTAACAGGGTTACCTACACTGCTTCTCCAAAACTAGGGCACCTTCCGCACACGCAAAATAATGCGTTTTCAAACCACTTTCACAACTGTTTGCAAGTGGATTTTGCCATTCCGCACAGCTTCAAAGAGCATTGAAAGCAGTTTGAAAGTGCATTATTCTGCATGTGCAGAATGAGCCTAGGTCTTAGGTTTAATGCTAATAATCGAGCCCAGCGGCCCAGGCCAGCTTAGATGTGAGTGGGGGGCACTCTGCGCGTGCCCACAAAGAGGGCTCTGAGTGCCACCTCTGGCACCTGTGCCATAGGTTCGCCACCACTGGGTTAGCCAAACCTCAGAGCATTAATAATTCCCAGCATAGATAGATAAGCATTTAGGGACCCATCCACCCAAAAAGGCAGCTCTCTTTCATCCTTCGTATGAGTACTCAGACATAATTCAATAGGATTGTCTGCCAAGAAAATATGTACGACCATTATTTTGGTAAATATGTACGACCATTACTTTGAGCTGCGTGGTTCTTCCACACTGATCCTAGGTGAGACATCATTTTAGCTGGATTATACCTTCTCTAATGACAGATTCTGATAGCTTTATCTGGTCTACAGTGCAGACAATTCCACTTTACAACCTGAGCATGCTTACTTGGGAATAAGGACTCTTGAACTTGATAAGAGTTTTATCTGAGTAAAAAACAATTTAAGCTTTTTAAAAAATCCAATTGCCGCTTTAGTGAATGATTTTTAACATCTAACCCATGAAGCAAGCACAGCTTACCTCTTCAGAGGCCGCTATTGCAATAAGGTTCATCATCAGGATGGCACCGACAAGCAGAGCAGCCTTCATGGTCCTGCTATCTGGCACTCAGATGGAGCTTTTGCAAGGGAACTTCCTCATCTGCTAGAAGAAGCTCGGAGGTTTTACGTATTGATGGCAAAGAAACAGGAGGAGCTCTCCAATCACATCCTTCCCCAACCTGCTGCTCTCAAGAGCTGTTTTCTCAAAATGGAAGGGCCTCTTTGGAACAGAATGGGGAATCTAGTCAACTCTCCATTAAAAAGACCCATCCCACTTATGAAACAGTGGACATGGTGGCAATTTTGTGCCTTTACAGTCACTCCCAGGCACGTAACACTCAGCTTTCTTGCAGGTTTTCATTTAGTTTGCAGTTATCCTAGCAGGAAAGTTTGACATTTTACCACAGTGGTTCTCCAGAAACAGAATTGACCCTTCTCTCAGCCCTGTCCACAGATTACAGTGAACACACCAGTCAGTGTACACTGTTCTTTATATTGCATGGAGTAATTCTTGTGTTACATTTTTGCATGCACGTACAGCTCAATGTGCGACTGAAATTTCCTGTGTACCTATGGGCTGGTCTCCTGTTTTGTTTGTAAAGTGAATGAGTGTTGGCTCTAACAAACAGAAGTACATGCTCAAATGCAGGGTGTTCCGGTGTTCACACTAATTTGTGGACAGGGCTACAAAATTATCTTTTAAAGGCTTGGTCTATGCTTGTAACATGTGTGTTCAAATCATGACATGATAGATTGGCAGTGCCATTCTAAACAGAGGCCCCTTCCGCACACGCAAAATAATGCGTTTTCAAACCATTTTCACAACTGTTTGCAAGTGGATTTTGCCATTCCGCACAGCTTCAAAGAGCACTGAAAGCCGTTTGAAAGTGCATTATTTTGCATGTGCGGAATGAGCCAGAGTTACACCAGAGGCTTAGCTCCAAGGGGGCCGGGGGGTGCGTGACGCACTGGGCGCATGCCCCTGTGGAGGCGTGGTGAGGGGGGGCGGGGAGGGGGGTGTTCCGGGGAGGGGGGCATTCCAGGGCGGGGCGGGGTGGAGGATGCGCTAGTGCACCAGGCGCTTTCCCCCCTTGCTACGCCTCTGAGTTACACCTTCTAAAGTTAAACCAAGTAACTTCAACGGACTTTAAAAGGTGTAAGACTGCTTAGGGTAGTACACTACTTCACACAGTGGGTGGGTAAGTCAGCAAATAAAATGCTAGTATATGAGATAACATATTACCCTTGTGGCATGTGTTTTCCTCTTGCAGGGAATTTTTTTTAATGCAAGGGAGCATTTCATGGGAATCTGTGATTTCCCCACTGGCAATCTAATAGTTCAGTTCCTGATTTACGCTTTCTGGGGAATGAGATGGTGGAATGGCTTGAGGTCTGAGCCAGTGAGTGTTCAGTTTTAATATTCAAGGCAGAGATCTCTTTTAAACTGGACTGGAGATGCCAAAGCTTGAAGGTGAGGCCTTCTGCATGCCACGTGGGTGCTCTACCCCTGAGCCCTTCTACAGCCTGCTCATTCACCGATGTTCCCTGAGGTGGAAGGCCAGGCAATATGGGCTTCTGCTTCTTAGTGCTTGCTGCCTGTAATGCCCACAGCTGCGCCATAATCCTGCTGTTGGACCAAGAGTCTCAGCAGGTTGAGCAGACCATTTCAAATGCCTGAAGGTGTTCCCTTGTGATACCAGATCAGCTTCTAATAGCCTGTGAAGCAACCCATTCTCCCAAGCTTTACATGTAGTTTATTTATTTACATATATCTCAGTTTTGTCTCCAATATGGACCTAATAGAAGTATCATTTTCCTTGGCTCCATTTTATCCTCACAGTAACAATCCTATGAGGTAGGTCAGGCTGAGAGAGAATGACTGACCCTCAAATCTCCATGGCAGAGTAGAGATTGGAACCGGCATCTCCCAGATCCTATGCCCGTGGTGGCGAACCTTTGGCACTCCAGATGTTATGGACTACAATTCCCATCAGCCCTTGCCAATGGGGGGGGGGTGGGGGGGGGGGGGGGTGGGGGGGGGGGGGGGTGGGGGGGGGGGGGGGTGGGGGGGGGGGGGGGTGGGGGGGGGGGGGGGTGGGGGGGGGGGGGGGTGGGGGGGGGGGGGGGTGGGGGGGGGGGGGGGTGGGGGGGGGGGGGGGTGGGGGGGGGGGGGGGTGGGGGGGGGGGGGGGTGGGGGGGGGGGGGGGTGGGGGGGGGGGGGGGTGGGGGGGGGGGGGGGTGGGGGGGGGGGGGGGTGGGGGGGGGGGGGGGTGGGGGGGGGGGGGGGTGGGGGGGGGGGGGGGTGGGGGGGGGGGGGGGTGGGGGGGGGGGGGGGTGGGGGGGGGGGGGGGTGGGGGGGGGGGGGGGTGGGGGGGGGGGGGGGGGGGGGGGGGGGGGTGGGGATCAGTGGCAGTCAGAATAGACAATGCTGGCCTTATAAGTCAAGTTCATATACTGACTGGGAATGTATTGAATGCCTCTGACTTAGTGGACTCTAATCTACAAAAGTGCATCTTGTGAGAAAGTCATGTTGATAGTTCTATCTACCTAAACATATAATGGGTAAATGAGGCAAATATTTGGAACTATTCAAAAGAAAGAGATAATAAACTTCAGTGCTGAGTGCGTGCTCAGAAGCAAACCTGAGGTGGTTGCCGCACAGCTTCACGCCCCTTCAGAATATTTCTGGCCTTGATAGACTTACAACCCACTCAGTTATGATTCATTGCGGTGATCACAAGACAACCTCTCCATATACTACAGCAGTGTCTGTTTTACCATATATGAATTTCTGAGGTTTGGAACCAGTTTCTGGTCTAATGTTGCTATTTTTTCCATATGGAGATGATGATGGGGAAGTTTTTATCAACTTTTCCTAAGTTAGCATTTTTCATCTTTTAGTTCCTTTTCCTTTACAAGAAAAACCTTGGAGGGTGGGTATGCATCTAACTCTAAAACTATTTATGGGGAGCAATGAAGCTAGTGTACTTCTACCCCTCCCTCCCACATCTACTGACTCAGCTAGTGAAAGCTGTTGAATGTGTTTGGGTTGCAACATTCAGTTAAGAAGCTCAATGCCCCAAGAAACATAATGCCCCATGAAAAAGGGCACCCTGAGGACCAGACCCCCCAACACTATGATTGGCCCCATTATAGTCTTATTATAGACACACACACCCTCGAGGTGCCCATGGGTGCAATGGTGCTCGCTTTCTTTTCCCCAAAAGCATCTATTCCACAAAACCAGGAGCCACTCCTGGCTTTTCCCCATCTCGTTGGAACAGAATGAGCTTTAGAATACTCCAGGAATACCCCAGGAAGAATTACATTTATGTCTTCAGGGAGCACACAGTTAAGAAAATCTACTCTACCATACGAGGATGCTTAGCGAGGAATGTCCAATGCTTGTTTTCAAAATCCAAGCATTTCTCCAGGCTCAACAAAGTTGGGAATCTCTGGGAAAGTTGGGAATCTCTGGGCCCAATGAATTCTGTGGTCTTCTGAGTAAACCAACATAGACCGCACATTTATTCATTTAATCTCACTGTTCCTCTAAGAAGCACAGAAGGGTGTATCTGGTTTTCCCCTCATCTGTTACCCTCACAACAACCCTATGAGGTAGTCTAAGTTGAGAGAGTGACTGAGCCCATGGTCACCCAGGGTGCTTCCATGGTACTGTAAAGATCTGAACCTGGGTGGCCCAGACTGAGGCTGCTTCCATTACACACACACATATATACGTTTTCTAATATCAAGTGTTGCAGAAGACAATTGATGCTAAGGGGCAATGGAGAATTGCTCCCCAATCATCTGTATAGTTTGTATGGGTTTGGGAGAAGTGCTATCTTATTCTGCGACTCGATAAGTCCAGTGGCATCTTAAAGACTAACAATTATTTAAAGATGAGCTTTCAATTGCCACTGGACGTTTGTTCCATTTTGCTACAACAAACCTTGATCATATTAAGCCTGCGGTCTAGTTTGTTGCAGCAAAAACAGGGAGTCTTGCCGCACCTCATCCCCTAGCAAAATGTTACTTCAGCATCACTTTTGTGAACTAAAAACTGCTTTTTCAGATGCTCAAAAAGATGCCTTTTTCAGGCTCTTCCGCACATGCAGAATAATGCACTTTCAATGCACTTTGCAGCTGGATTTTACTGTGCTGAATACCAAATTCTACTTGCAAACAATTGTGAAAGTGGATTGAAAGTGCATTATTCTGCATGTGCGGAAGAGCCTGAAAAAGGCATCTTTTTGAGCATCTGAAAAAGCAGTTTTTAGTTCACAAAAGTGATGCTGAAGTGACATTTTGCTAGGGGTTGAGGTGCGGCAATACCAAATTCTACTTGCAAACAATTGTGAAAGTGGATTGAAAGTGCATTATTCTGCATGTGTGGAAGGGGCGGGTGCCGGTAAATTCTTACAATGCAGCAGTTCCAGCATGCCTTTAACTGGCTTAACATATCCAGTGAATGTGTCCTTAATGTTTTAAATAGATTTACTTCCTATCTTTCCTCAACATTCACACTATTCCTTGCAGGAGTTTTGCCTCATACCTCCCCTTCCTTTCGAGGAGCCACTCAAAAGGCTGAAATCCTGCAACCTCTTTCCTGGGAGCAAGCCCCACTGAATAACTGAGTTTTCTTCTGAGTAAACCTGCTTAGGACTATTCCCACCGCTTCTGCAGAAGTGGACTCTAATCAGTGAAAGCATGTATTAAATAATACCATCGTGTCTTTTTTCTTTTCTTTTTTTGCATTCCAAGAAGAGGGCTCAGTATGCCGAAATAAAATGTTGCTAGCCCTAGGTCTGCCCCTCCCATTGCATCTTCTTCACGTACAGGAGAAAGGATCGCAACCTCAGTCCGCCTGTCCTCTGAACCGTCCAGACTCCAGAGGCTGGCTTAGTTAACATGCATGCTAACCTTCCTTGTCCTTTCTTGCCAATGATATTAGAAGGCGCCTCTACCCTGTACATTTCAAATGTGCAGAAGGCGGGCAGGAGGTGTATTAGGGAGCTTTATTTATTGACTGCAAACAAATAGAAAATAGCTTGCTCCGAAGCGCAGCGTGCTGGGAATTGTAGTTTGTGATGAACAGACCCGGCTCCTGCCAAGTCGCCTTGGCAACCGCCTGTAAACAAGATGGCGGCGGCACCTGCCTCAGGCCTCCAAAAAGGAGTGTGAGTCCTTTGTTGGGATATACTCGTGCAAAAACCTAGAAAGGGGGGACGCATCCGTAGACGAAGGAAGGATTGCTATGTTTATCCGTTCTCTACTGAATTGTGTGTTTGTGTCCCTTCTTTGGTTGCAACCAAACATACAAAAAAGTGCCCCTCTTGGGAAGGTCTACTCGGATGTAAACGCCATGGGATTTAGAGGCAGGTAAGTGCGGAGGGTCATAGTAGCCAAGCTGACTTGAGGGGCTACCAGCATTTCCAGATGGACCCCCAATGGAAAAATCAGTAGTTTTTTTCCTTCTCCATAAATACGATCTTAGTAACCAAGTGGTTAGCTATATATTTAGGGCCTATTAACAGTTAGAACAAAAGCCCTATGATATTAAGAATATGTGTTGTACAAGCAAATTACTCTACTATCTGAAATAGAGGCACACTCTTCTAAAGTCATTAAAGTCAGATTGTGTAATCGGATTGCCAACTTCCAGGTGGGGCCTGGAGATCTCTGGAATTACATCTGATCTCCAGACTACAGTGGTCTGTTCCTCTGGAGAAAATGACCGCTTTGGAGGGTGGACTCTATGGCATTATTATATCTCACCGGGATCTCCCCCCTCTCCGAACTCCACCGCCCCAGCCTCCACCTCCAAATCTCCAGGATGACAGTTCTATTGTTCAGTTATTTGACCATTTTTTAAAACCATTTTTAAACCATTTTTAACCATTTTCCTCAAAGCGAACTCTAATAAACTGTCACTCACAAATCTAAAGTTGTTTCAAAAGGAAACTAAGCTGGGGCATTAAATAGGGTTGCCAGCTCTGGGTTGAGAACTCCTGGAGATGTGGGAATGGGGTTTGGGGAGGTAGGGTTTGGGGAGAGGAGGAATTTCAGCAGTGTAATGCCACATAATTTCTCCTCCAAAGCAGTGATTTTCTGCAGAGGACCTGATTTATGTAGTCTAGAGATCAGTTGTACTTCTGGTAGATCTCCAGGCTCTGCCTGAATGTTGGCAACATCCCTATAAGCAGAGTAGAAGGTTGTAACTCTTTTTAGGATGGCAATGCAGGTGAGTTATGTGCCAATGTCCAAACCTTGGCTGTGGCTCTTCTTTTGAAATTTTGTGCTTTTGAGAGATATATAGACCTCCCACTTTCTTCCTAGGAACTTGAGGTACTATATGGGTAAGGATAAACTTTTTTTGAGCCTGCATTTATTGTCTATTTTTCTGTCCAGTGTCCCTTGAAGGCTGAGTTATTGGAATGAATGCTGGATATCTTTTTATATTTCATCTTACAGTAAAACAGAAATCAAGTGGCATCTGTAAGAGTAACCAAATTTATTCCAGCATGAACTTTGACTCACCAAGGCAACATCATATTAACAAAGCTGCTTTTTAAAAAATTATGTTTCCTGTTGCAAGCCGCATATTAATGCTTGTGTCTGGTTTGATTGCGGGAAACATCATCACTGTATTTTATCTGGCTTGAAGACCAAAATAACAGTGAGACACTATATGTGTATTTGCAAGGAAACTTGAAATTTGAAAACCTTACTCGATCTCTGCACTTATCTTCCAACTGGGGAAGAAGAATGTGAGATATACTGTGATGGAGTTTGTTCTCCGTCTCATGAAGCTGAGACTGGTGAAACAATATGGAAGAGTTTTGGAAGGTGTGCCGTGTTGTGCAAGGCTGCGAAACAGGTGCTTGCTGAAATTCTCTCTCAGGTGCAACTTTGGATCCCTACTGTCCTTTGGTCGACCTATACCAGTGATCCCTAATGTATCTTCTGCAAATGGTGTTTTCTGGTGCTTGCTTTCTTCTTTAACCGAGGTGTGGTGGGAGCAGAAACTATCAAATACAATTTTTAGACCTATGGCCCATCCTCACACTTCTTTTTCTTTCTAGGTGCTAAACAACTGTTCAGGTTAAACAATGACTTCTCCCCTCTCTTCTCTGGGAAAGATTCGAAGAATGCCATTCAACATGCATAGCCAAGGGTAAGTGGAAGCCAGATTAGGCTGCGGGAGCCACAGGAAGAGCTTGCCTGTATTGGCTGCTGCCTGGCTCTCACATATACAGGTTGTGGTGGGGAGAGGAGTGCAAATGTCATGGATCATCTTGGGTTGACCCTGACCACCAGGGAACTTGTGGACATATTCCTTATATACTGAGACAGACAAACTGTTCTTTGTCAACGCTGGCTGGCAGTGGCTGTCTGCGGTCTCAAGCAGAGAGAGGGATTTTCAAACACTTGCCAAAGGAGGTGGTGATGGCCGCTAACCTAGATAGCTTTAAAAGGGGCTTGGACAGATTGATGGAGAAGTCGATCTATGGCTACCAATCTTGATCCTCCTTGATCTGAGATTGCAAATGCCTTAGCAGACCAGGTGCTTGGGAGCAACAACAGCAGAAGGCCATTGCTTTCACATCCTGCATGTGAGCTCCCAAAGGCATCTGGTGGGCCACTTCGAGTAGCAGAGTGCTGGACTAGATGGACTCTGGTCTGATCCAGCAGGCTAGTTCTTATGTTCTTATTTAAAACTAGCAAAGGTGGGGATTATATGCAGAAAGTCCCAGATTTAAAATATGTGCTCTTCTGTTAAGCAAAAGCTTTTATTCTGGCTCTTGTTTGGCACTGCTAACTGGCACAAGTGCTCTCTTTAACCTTCCTTCATTCTACAATAATATGGAATGGGCTTGACCAATATACCTCAATGGTTTGCCCCCCTCCCCCCCAACAATTTGAAGAACTCATCTGTAAATTCAAGCTTAAATTGTTTTTTTTAAAACCAGTGAGTGAATTTCAGGTTTAGTTGATGCAACTCATAATGAGTCTCCGGGTTATTTTATGGAGGTTTGTCTGTTGTTTCTTTCCTGATTCCAGGAAAAGGCCAGTGCCATTCAGAGAAAGTGCCCCAAAAGGTATGTAATGTCCTTGGTTTGTATACCTTATATTGTTTATGCTAGTCTGTAAGGTTAATCTTTACTTCATCAGTCCTTACAATAAACTGTAAAATTGCTGGTCAAAACTTCCATTCTGCAGACCGAGAACAAGACTGATAGTGCAATCCTGAGTAGAGTTACACCCGCAACTCACATTTTAAAAACTATTAATTAAAAAGGAGAAAGGTCCTTCTGCTTCCAGTGAGCTGGTAAATGCAATAGATCTGAATTGGGTCCAGGTCTGCTGAACTTGGCCCAGAAAAAAACTTGTTTATTGACTGTGTCTTCTGCTCCCTTTAGATTCAGAGCAGACACTTTAGGCCAGTGGTTCTCAACCTGTGGGTCGGGACCCCTTTGGGGGTCGAACAACCCTTTCACAGGGGTCGCCTAAGACTCTCTGCATCAGTGTTCTTCATCTGTAAAATGGATAAATGTTAGGGTTGGGGGTCACCACAACATGAGGAACTGTATTAAAGGGTTGCGGCATTAGGAAGGTTGAGAACCACTGCTTTAGGCACTGCCTCAGAGGCTTAAAACTCATTATATCCAAATGCAGCATTTAACATACCTCAGCCACCCATGCAGATACAATACAGCTAAGGCAGGCTGCCTCCCTTTGCTCTTCTTATTTGCTTGTTTGGTTTTCAGGAAATGAAGAAACGCTGATGGATGAAATTCTAGGGCCAGGTGCCCAAATTCCAGTGCGCATCAATGCCCCTTCTTGCTCAAGTGGAACTACAGCTAAACCAGCTACCCATGGTATGGGAGGAAGGGCTGTAAATAGGGTGAGGATTTTGGGTAATGTCCTATAGGTTTGGTAGTTTTTAAGCTGCCCCTGGACTTTGGTTTTATTTCAGTATAAGCTTTCGTGAATCTGAGTTCACTTCATCAGATGTGTGGAGTATACATCTATAAGGATATATATTCCTAGTTAAAGTTACAAACAGCAAAAAGGAAGGAATGAGAACATGTTCACAAAGAGACCACTGGGAAACTATAAACCAATCAAAGAGAAATCAATCCATACAGAATGAGTTAGGACCTCTCCTGAATGCAGAACTTGAGCAGAGTAGGATAACCATAAAATCTAATCAAGGAGAGTGCATTGTGAAACATGAACAGAACTAATTAACTTCTGCAAAGGGTGAGTCATGCATGAGCTATTAATACCCATACTGACTGAGGAACTCCAAGTCTTTGCTCAAGAGATACTCAAGAGATACTACTGAGTCTCTTGATGAATTCTCATTCAGCATAGTTGGATTCTCCCTTTGAAGCATTTTTAGTTGGAAAATAGAACCCTTCTGTTCAGCAATGGTATATCCTGGAAGATTAAAGTGTTTCCCCACTGAATATCGTTTCTAAATATCCCACATAAGATCTGTGTCTTTTATTCTCATGTGTAAGGACTGTCCTGTGTAAAATGAACACTCTCTCACCAAAGTTTATGCTGGAATAGGTTTTGTTATCTTTAAGGTGCCACTGGACTTGTGCTTTATTTTGCTGCAACAGATTAGCATAGCCAATCTTCTTGGTAAAGATCTGTTTTATTTTTATTTTAAACATTGTTATCTCACCTAATAGGGATTCAAAGTGACTCGTGTTAACATGTGGATTCTAGACCTGGGATGGACAAAGACACAGTCATTTGGATCAGTTGCTTTTCTCCTTCCCTAGTTAACCTGTCAGTCATGTGCTCCGTATCCTCATTGCGAGACCCCTGTGCACCTTTTAGGATTCCTCATATACAGTCATCTGGCATCGGATATGGATTCCTGAGACCTCTAGCTTTGATTCAGGGACGTAGGTATAGATTTTTTATGGGGGAGGTTCGGGGGGGGCACACCCCCACCTGCCCCTAGGGCATGGCCACGCCTCCCCAAGCCCCGCCCCTGGCCTAGCGCTAATAAAAGCAGCTCTTCGAGGTCAGGGATGGCAGACTCCCCTCCCCTGCCCTCCCCTGCCCCTCTCCTCTGGGCAGAGGCATAGAGGGAAAATGAAGCCTGGTGCAAAATCTGAGTTTTGCGCCCCCCCCGCCCCGGGGCAGCCACTATGATGCTGGAATCCCCCCCAAACAGCATCACTTTCAATGGTGTTTAAACTAGAGAACCCAAATTCTCCTTTTAAATCTACCTTAAAGGGAGAATCTGGGGTCCCCAGTTAAACAACATTGAAAGTGATGCTGTTTTGCGGTGGATTATACCCCACCTTGAAACAGCATCACTTTCAATGTGGCGTGTGATGGTTAAGAAACGGGGTGCATTCTAATCTGGAGGAACCGGGTGTGATTTCCAGCTCTGCCACTTGAGCTGTGGAGGCTTATCTGGGGAATTCAGATTAGCCTGTGCACTCCCACACATGCCAGCTGGGTGACCTTGGGCTAGTCACAGCTTTTCGGAGCTCTCTCAGCCCCACCTACCTCACGGGGTGTTTGTTGTAAGGGAGCAAGGGCAAGGAGATTGTAAGCCCCTTTGAGTCTCCTACAGGAGAGAAAGGGGGGATATAAATCCAAACTCTTCTTCTTCTTCTAAACTGAGGACCTCAGATTCTCCCTTGAAATCCATACCGAAGGGGGTGGATTTAAAAGGAGAATCTGGGGAAATTTGGGGGGTGCCTGCTGTCAGGGGTGCAATTGTTAAGCTAGAAGCACCAAACTTTCTGGGTACCTTAAGGAGTCTCTCCTAATGATACCACCCAGGTTTGGTGAAGTTTGGTTTGGGATGTCCAAAGTTATGGACCCTCAAAGGTGTAGCCCCCATCTCCTATTAGCTCCCATTGGAAACAATGGAGGATGGGGGCACCCCCTTTGGGAGTCCATAACTTCGGACCCCCTGAACCAAGCCTCACCAAACCCGGGTAGTATCATCAGGAGAGTCCCCCAAACAATCCCTGAAAGTTTGGTGCTGCTAGCCCAAACAATGCGCCCCCTGCAGGTAAAAAACTGAAAAATCACTAAAATGTTTTAAAAACCCACAAACGGAGGGGCGGAGCCTCGGACATGAATGGGGGGGGGGGTTCAAACCCAAGAAACCCCCCCTTACCTACGTCCATGCTTTGATTATTAGAACAAAATGCACCCGTATGTTTCTAGCCCTCATAATAATAGAGGTGTGTTTGAATATGTGCAAGCACTGGGTAGGAGCCAAGGAATCGTGGAGCCCAGGTGCCTTTTGAAAAAATCAGCTGCCCACACCATGTATCGAACTGTTTTTGAGGCTGAGGGGAGTTTCTGAACTGTTTTGTGGCCTGCCTTAGGAGGGGGTCAAAGAGAAAAAATGTCAAATATTCCCTGGGGGTGGAGGGCTCAAACTTTTGGGCAAGCTTAAAGTAGATTTCTGGGTCTTGAGCTACTGCCCTCGTTTGACAATCCAATCATTGTTGCAAAGAAGGGTTTTTCCCCTCTGTGTTGGAGGTTTTCTCTATCGTACTGTGAACATGTTGCACTTTTGCTTCTGGAAAACAGATTTGACAGGCTTTTCACCTTGTTTGGAAAACCTTCCAGACTTGGAACCGCCCCTCTCATGTCTCTACTTGTTCATCCAAAGACAATGAGATACAAGAAATGGTGCGACTCTCACGGGGAAGTGAAACTACTCTCTAACCACTTTCGACTCCCTTTGTTATCTTCATCCTAAATTTAGAGTTTGTTGTCTGTATTGAGGAAGTGTATGCAAACCTGGGCATCTTAGTGTCAACTGTCACACTTTGTAGGATGTGTTCTAAATTTTATATCTGGGGTTGACTGAGCTGCCCTAGGAAGCTCCTAATTGAAAAACCATAAAATCAACATCATAAAGTCATCATCATAACCACAATGTCATAAAACTCATCTGAAACATTTTGGGGATCAATAATATCACTGCTAGCTAATCCAGTCAATCAACTTTGTATTTGCTGCCATAAGAGTTAATGGTGTCCTTGTTTTTAATATAAAATTGCATGAGCGCTTTGTAATAAATATATCTCATTGTTTAATTAGATTTTATTTCACCCAACCTTTTGGGTTTCCAACTTTCATGGTCAAATCCAGCACTTTGAGTTGGACATGGAAACAATACTGGAAGCCAGGGTTATTGAAACAATACCAGTTGTGCATGCTTGTAGTAGGGTATCCTGAACAGGGCTCTAGCTGCAGCATATTGAGCTTGCTCAAACTTACAAACAGCCTTCGAGGACTGCCCAGCGAAGACTAAATAGGATTTTATGAAGACTGACTTCCCTTGACATCGAATTTGGATCCTTTCAGATGGGTGCAGAGTGTGAGCGGCAAATGGTTATGGCTGCTGAACCAAGCCAACTGAATGGTAGCACTGTCTCTGTGCTATAAAACTAGAACCAAACACTCTTAGCTGCATATAGTCAAGAGACGCCTCCACCCAGCCAATCTCTAGTTCATCCTGCTGCGCCTCTGCTTTTAACAACTTCTGTGCAAGAAATGGTATTCATTTCCTCTTGGAGGAGAACTGTGTGGTTCTGTGAACCTTTTACCAGATGATGAACCAGAAACAGCTACACTCGTGCTGCTTTATCATCCCCCCATCCCCCGCAGAAACACTGGGGAAACGTAACATGTGTCTGCAGGTGTTTCCCAGTGGGACCAAAAACAGCTTAAGGGGAAGGGGAACAATTTTCAGTTAGGGGTATGTATGTGTGAGTGGCTCCTCTGTCTTTGTACTGGTTTTGTACTGGTTTGTACTGTCTTTTTACTGGTTTGGTACAGTCCTTGTACTGTCCTCTGTCCTTGTACTGGTTTTCCTTTTAGCATGCATTGGTGGTAGTAAGTGTCTTGGGAGCTGCATGCGACTTTGACATGCCTAATCTTTCTTTGACATGCCACCTGTGGCTCTGTCTCCAGTTTGGCACACATTCCATATTCTGCAAAAGGGAGCAAGGTCAGGGCCCAGCAGGGCTTGGGGGCAGCCGCTGCTACAGGGACTGGAGGGCGGGTAAGCCACAGGCCTCACATCATGCCAGAGATGAAAGGAAAGGACACAACCGTCCCACAACCCTATTCCTTCTGTATAGCTTCTGCATTTTGATAGCTGCTGCCAGAAGGAGACCAACCTGGCCGCAGGGAAGAAAGAGTAAAACCACACAGCAGCTGCCTGAGGAGGGAAAAAAAAAACTAGGCAGCCACAATGAGGTGGTACTGGCGGTTTTGCTCCCCTTTCCCCACCACCGGCTTGCAGTCCTCTGGGTGTGTTGACAGTCACAATCTCTGTGCTGAGGAGAAAGAGGGAAGGCCGACAGGGAAGCCCTTCTCCTCCTTCCAGATACAAAAGGGCCGGCTGAGGTTCAGCAGTAGTGAGAAGCGAGAGTCCTCCATGCTCAGAGGGACTCTAGCAATTAGAAACGTTATGCTGGTTATATATTTAATATTAAAAGTTGTATTGTGTGCGTTGGGAATGGTGTACAGTAGTCACATGGTTCTTTAGTGGATGGTAATTGGGAACTTGACTTCGTGCAAGCTGCAGAGTGCATATCACTTCATTAGATGATCAATAAAAGGGATCACGGGCCGACAGCTAATTAGTTCTGTCCTCAGTGACCAGGCTGTTATTTGCAGTTGAGAGAAAGAAGTTTCTGTTCTCCCATCTTCGGATGCAGCAGCACCTGCTTTTTGAAGCCACATGGGGACTCTTCCACAAGAGGATCTTATTTGGCTGGAGGCCTACTCTGGAGTGGTGGGCAAAAGCAAACATGAGTTTTGTAGAGCACTCAGGCCATGCTGGAAGTGCCCTCTCGTTGCTGTTAATGCCCCGTTTTCTGCCTGAAAATGATTTTCTGTTAGGTGGAAGAGTCATCAAGAAATGAGACTGAATTCCTAAAACAGTTTTGCACTTAAAAGGGATGGGCTGTATCACTGACGACATCTGCCAGGCTCACTGTTGAGGTTCTGGGGGTCCAAATAGGGATCCTTAGCATCATGTATGTTTGGCCCGAATGGAATATGTTAAGGTTTGGTCCTCTGACATCCAGGCGCACAGCTGGTATACCTTCCTTGATTACAAAGGAGTTGAATATCAGAGCACCTTTGTTGTCATTGTTTGCTGTTGATTGCTGTTGTTCCTGCCAAGGACTCAGACTCAGTGCCAACACAGGCAACTGACTGGGCACATGGTATGTCATTGTGGCACAAATGCTTGAAAAATGAATCTTGGACTGGTTCCCACCATGTGCTGACTTTGTTCTTTTAGAAGCTGCTCCCACAGACATGGAGCTGATGACCTCCATGATGCAGAAGATTACTTCACTGGAACAGAAAGTCAAGAGCCAAGCCCTTGCCATTCAGCACAAGGTAAAAACAGACCTGGTAGGCACCAAGGAACAGCATTAGGCCTGTGCCCAGTGACAATTCAAAAGTGTTTTGGGGTAGGCCAAAAGCACTATGAACTGAGGTTGAATTGTTCTTCAGCTCAGGGTGGCCTTAGTGATTCTGGGGCCCTGGGCAAAATTGGAGTATGGGGCTACAGAACCATTCAGGCAGCGCAGGGGGAAGGCTACAGCAGAGACTCAGGCAGTGCAGGGATTCAGCTATAGGGCAGACAGGGGCGCCCCACCCAGATGCTTTATGGTGAAGACCACCCTTTATTCAGATGTCCCCGCCCCCCGCCCCCCCCCCCCCAATATTTGATACTGATGGGCATGCTGGAATTTTTTCTTTTTGTTGTCAAGCCACACCTAACTTACGGTGATCCCATATAGGGTTTTCAAGGCAAGAGACATTCAGAGGTGGTTTGCCATTGCTTGTGTAGGTATTCCAAGGTATTCCTTGGTGGTCTCTCATCCAAATGTCGACCAGTGCTGTGGTTATACTCCACAGATATGATAGCATCTTAAAGGGCAACAAATGGTCAGAGTTCATTTTGCGTGAAGCAGTTACCTACGTGAGTATATGTTGCCTATTTTGAGGGCGATGGAAAAGAAGACTTTTCAGTGCAGTCCTAAATACAGTTGCATCCTAAATCCACAAAAATCAATGGATATATTATGGTGTCAGTCTATTTAGGATTAAACTGTTTTTTATTTACATTAAAAAGCAGAGCAGCCCAGGAGATAGCTGTTGCTGGCTCCCAGTTCTACCACAGCTACTTTAGAGGGAGGTGCACCTATAAGTTATGCAGATGTATGAGATGACATCTGGTATATCTGGATGCTTGAGATCCACACCCCAGCATGGGATCTGGCTTGCACTGGCATTTGATTTAAATAATGACTTAATGTTCATGGGAGCCATGGAAGACAGAAGGGTGGACAAACAATACAGTTATTTGTATAACATAATGATCAAAGCAGCCCATGCAACAATAGCCTTGGGGTGGAAAGAAAAGAAAAAATGGACACTTCAGAGATGGTTAGAATATATCTGGGAACAAGTGACACTTGATATTTTCGATATACTAACCAAAAATCAGACGTGGCAAGATAAACAGAATGAAATTTTGAAGATATGGATAATATACGTGGACTGGATGAAAGAAGCTCGAGTCAACAAAGAAATATGGGAGAAGAGGCTACAGAGAATGAACTTACTGCTGTTTGTGTGACAAAACTATGAAGAAGAAGTAATGGGGGGAGGGAGAAAAGGGGGGAAAAGTATTGTTTGAAAATGTATGAAGAAGGAAATTACTATAAACTGTAAAATTCAAATGGCTTGCACTGGCATGTGCCACAATAGACCTTTCCAGTTCCTCAGAAGCCTTTACTGCAACAGATGAACAAAGCTGTAATTGGACGCTATAAACAGCAAATTGTCCAACAGCAACGTCCAAGTTCAATCATTTTGAATAGATTTTTGCATGTGTGTTTGATGTGCAATGTATGTGGAGAGGCAGTATTGATCCCTAGCATTGCACATGACCAGTTCCTGGAAGACAGAGAAAATTGAACAGAATTTGCAAAAGCTGTATGAAAATGAATGCGTGGCAATTGTGTGTTCACCAGTGGTGGGATTCAAATAATTTAACAACCGGTTCCGGTGGTGAAAGTTCAAATAATTTAACAACTGATTGTTTACAAGAACCATTTTAACAACTGGTTCTACCGAAGTGGTGCGAACCGGCTGGATCCCACCACTGGTGTTCACCCAAACTGATGTTATTTTCCCTTGGTTACTTGGTTTGCTGAATGATGTGCCTAGTGATAGATATTATGCCAGTGAGCTTCTTGTAAGAGGAAAATTTGCAGAGCTGCTGTTGATGTGCCAGAATTTAGCCCTAAAAATGCTGCCTGTTCACGTTTGAAGAGAAGGAGACTTCAAAAACAAACAGAACAATTATGGAACCTGGAGGCAAAAGGCTGTAACTCCTTATCCTCTTCCCTGCCTTGTCTCATGTTTTCCTTACAACCTGGCTCTCTTCCAACATTGGAGCCAAGCTGGAAGAAAAGCTTTATATTTTGATATTTGTGAATCCTCAGAATTTTAATGTTTATTATTTTAATGTTAGTCTTTATTTATTTAGATATTTTAAAAGTTTTTTTACCCCCACCTTTCTCCCAACAAGTGGGACCCAAGGCCAATTTCTAAAAGTCACAAATACAACGCTAAATATTTTCTTTTGTCTGTGAGAAGCCTGAGGCAAGAAGCCTGTGAGAAGCCTGAGCAGCCTTGGCTGGAATTACTCTTCTCTGGCAGCACTGGTAGATTCCTAAGATACAAGTTCTTCTGCAGGAAAGGCACAGGGGTGAAGGGAAGGGTTTCTATGGAAAGCAAAGGAAGGTGGCAGAAGGGCAGCGTTTAGTTCCCCTTGTCTACATGCTCCACTTCAAAAAAAGATACGTGTAGAGACTTACATTTTAGATGCAGCTATATAAATACATTTGAATCCCCCCTGCCTGGTCATGTTTAATTGTGTTCCCTGTTTTGTTTTTGTTTTTTCTTTTGGCTGTGCAGGACCAGAAGATCAAAGAACTTGAGGAACAGATGAAAATCCTTCAGCAAGGCAATGGTACCCTCAGCCTTCTTCTCCTCTGCTCTGTCTTTCTGCAGTGGGCAGGGGTTAAGTTCTGGTAGAGATATGGGTGTGGGGATGCTTAACTGGAGGCTGTCCTCAAGGCCAAAGCAGGGCCTTGCTTTGGATGGCAGAGTGAACCTGCGTGGGGAGAGGGCAAATAAACTTGCAGCTTGCTGGGGTTACCTGAGGAATTCATTCTATTTTGGAAGAGGCATAGCCAAACTGACACCCAATTGTTGTTCTTTTCATTCTGACTCTCGGGTCCAAACTACACAATCCTTCTTTCACTGATCTTTATTGTTACACGGTTCTCTACTACTCTGGGGGCCTCAATTCAGATCAGAATCAGTGGGGGTGGGGGTGGGGGGTGGCTTCAGCTTCCCCCCACACCATTTGCTCACCCCAGAACATCTCAGGAGGGAGCTGTTTGTCCTATTAGTAGGCCATACAAATAAATTCCATTGATAATAGGGATGTGATTTGCCTCTTCTTTCTGCTGCTTGACTTTTCACAAAAACCTGAGGAATCTTGAATTGTTTCTGGGTTTGCTATTTTCCCCCAGAGGAAACTTCAAGGTTGAGCAGGGTGGAGGAACTGGAAGTGATCTGCCTTCAGCTACAGCATCAGATCTGGGAAATGGAGGTAATGGAATCAGCCAAAGATGGAAATGGAACTTCCTCTTCATTCAATGCAAAGAGATTTTATTGCTGACCTTGGATATGATTCTGCTGAGCTGCAAGAACTTGTTTCATGGGGACAAGCACATCTAACTTCCTTCCTTCCTTCCTTCCTTCCTTCCTTCCTTCCTTCCTTCCTTCCTTCCTTCCTTCCTTCCTTCCTTCCTTCCTTCCTTCCTTCCTTCCTTCCTTCCTTCCTTCCTTCCTTCCTTCCTTCCTTCCTTCCTTCCTTCCTTCCTTCCTTCCTTCCTTCCTTCCTTCCTTCCTTCCTTCCTTCCTTCCTTCCTTCCTTCCTTCCTTCCTTCCTTCCTTCCTTCCTTCCTTCCTTCTAGGAAAGGGAGTTGGGTCAATACCACTTCTGAAACAGTGCCTATATTTCAGCATGCATTTGTCTTATTCGCTTTATTCATTATTTTAAAGATTATATCCTACCTTTTCTCTTCATTCAAGGTAGCTTACAGTAATAGTTAAAACATCCCCATTTAAAAGCAGAGATAAAATCTGCTACCCAGCTAACTGAGGGGGCACCTTTTTTAAAAAAAATCAGTTGGGCGGCTGGCTTGAAAAAATTTATACAAGTACTTGCAGAAATCATTTGTGGCATTTTTAGAATGGGCATTCCCCTTCCTTCTCTCAAGCTAGGGAACACTTCTAACCATTTTGACTTTAGTAGATATGCAAATATTTTGTGTGGGTTCATAGAGAAGATCAGACACGAAGCAGCCATTAAAGTCTCATTTCTTTGAAGAAAAAAGTACAGAGGTCCCAATCCAAAATGTTCCTTAACTGCCATTGAAAATAATGGGATTTAAATTAGCTTTAACTAAATTGTTCCACTGGCTTCAATACAGTTAGGCCATGACTATTTTGTAGTATTATCCTATGCTGAGTTTTTGCAGTCTAAGATCTTGGATGCTGTGCTGTTGTAGCATAATCATCTTTGACTCCATACAGGAGAGAACTTGCACTGGGAATTATTCCTGGGACCCATCAGGAAAATATTTGCATCTGTCACTCAAATGAACTCCTGATTCAGCTAAGTATGGGAGGTTTCTTGAATTGCTAGGACCTGGAGAAATGAGGTTGCTGGGAAGTTGGAGGTAAAGCTTGACACTTCAATCTGAAAGCTCTTACTGTTCACAAAAATTATTTTAAAGAAAACTATTTTTAAGCCAATATCCACTTTACCTTGTTGGTTACATCTCAGAATCTAAGCTTTCCTTTTTCATCCCTCAATTGTGATCCTCCCCCTCCCCTAAACTGTTCCCATTTTTCTACACACAGCGGTTTCTGAATGACTATGGACTGATCTGGGTGGGAGAAGGGAATGCATCTGCAGAAAATATGGAGTCACTGGACGGAGAAGGAAACCAGTCATCAAGGGGTCTCTGGAAGCCAGGTTTGCCAGAAGGAATTACAGCCCATGAAAAATTACCGGTGTCCTTTAAGATAACCTGTGTTGGCTGAAGCTTTGACCGTAATCTCCCTGGGGTGGGGACCTGGGTTTTTGCTCATAAAACTTGATAAAATGCTCTGTGCATTTATTAAACAATGATGCAGATCGTTGGGTTGTGAAAGCCCGTATGGTTGGGCTAGGGTCTGAGAGATCTGGGTTTGGGACTCTGCTCTGCCATGAAGTTTGCAGCATAGCCTCAGGGTAGTAATTCTCAGCTAGTCTAACCTACCTCACCGGATTGTTGTGGGAATAAAATGGAGAAGGGGAGGATTATGTTTGCTACCCTGAGTTTCTTGGAGGGGGATCGACAGCTTCTCATATGGTCTGAGAGCAACAAGCCCTTTCCCCAATATAAATTATAATTTCCCCTTTGGGTTTTTACAGTTGTTAAAGTTTCCATAACTGCTGTACCTTTACAAAAACCTCTTAATATCTGGGGGCTAAGGTGCAAAATTATTGTTGTATATATGTATCCTATTGCTGATTGATTAATTTATCACAGTATTGGTTTTTCAGCACACTCTTCTCACTGAACCATGGAGTTAAATTTCAGAGCACAAGAGATGGCTGGCTTTTTCCTTCCCCTCCAGTAATCTCCTGCTTTCTTTGCCACAGGCGACTCTGTTGTTTCAGAATCTTCAATAAATTTTGATGTCATCTTTGAAAACCTGAAGGATTTAAATGTGCTGGCCGGGGAGGGTGTTTCCCAAATCGAACATGTGGCAGGAGGTGCCCGGTTGAGGCAGCTGGATCCAGTCCCCCTCACATTCTATCAGAATGGGATCGTCATGTTCAACGGTCCCTTTCGGTCATATGAGGAACCTTCCACGCAGGTATGGATCAGTCCTGGAAGCAAAGGGAATCAGTGACTAGCAATGTCCCCGCAGTAATTGATATGCCTTTTTATCTTATCTTTATGATGTCCCCAGCTTCTACACAAAAGGCGATGGATAAGACCCTTGTCTCTTACAGGAACTCTCACCGCCTTTATCATAAGAAGCCACATAAGAGGACAAGGAAGTGTTCATAAATAAATAGGTCAAGTCAAACTACATTGGAACTATATTTTTCCTTATTTGATTAGATGGAGGATTGAGGCCTGTCAAAACCAGTTCTGGTAGTTTCTACCAGAAGTTGGCTGTGCACAGCACTGATTGGCTAGAACTTGTTATGTGACAAAATTATCTGTCTCCATATTTGTTTCAACATAAAAGTAAATAGGGCAGAAAATATTTAAATAAATGTGCAAGGTGATTGTGTATGTGTGCGTATGTAGGGGGTGAAAAACTGAAGCATGGGTGGGAGGGCAAAAGGAAGAAGAAATCAGTGTTGGGTTTGGAGGCAAGTACATGTGTTGTTTGTAGAGGATTAACGCCTGTTAGAAATAAAGGTGAACCAAACCACACTCAACCAGGCAAGCAAAACTCTGTAAGTTGCATCTGCAGCTCCTTCAGGGCCATTCAGTATCCATAGGCCTCCCCATTTATGCTTTTGAGGTGGCAAATGACCAATCCTCAGCCCCAATTTCCTGCCCCCAAGGAATTGAGGAGCAGGAGAAAAAATGGCCTCCACACAGTGACACTCTAGGAATTTTCTCTGTTTCTCTGAGGCAGCTCAGAGCATCACCCCAAAATATATCACATTCTCCCCAAACTTCACTTCCAAAATCTCCTGGAGTTTTTTGCCAAGGCACAGCACACAGTTTTTAGTCGCTCTTTGGTTCATTAGAGCCTCATGCATCTCCCAGGCTGAAATTACAACGAATCAGCTTGGATTCTTCCCCCTTAGCAAAACCTGGAATTTTGCATGCCATCAGTCAACTTCTGCAGAGGTGACCGAACAACTCAGGAGAAAATCAGTCTGGCTCATTCCGCACACGCAAAATAATGCACTTTCAAGCTGCTTTCACAACTGTTTTTGCCATTCCGCACAGCTTCAAAGAGCCCTGAAAGCAGCTTGAAAGTGCATTATTCTGCATGTGCGGAATGAGCCTCTGTTCTTCATGTGCTGGGAGCCAGTGGCGTTCCTACCTAGGGACATGGGGTACCCTTTGTCCCCGGGCGCCCCCCATTTGGTCACGTGGGGGGGCGCCAACATTTCAGGGTCGTTTGTATGTTTTTTACATTTTAAAGTGTCTTTTCACGTTCCGGCCTGCAGGGGGCGCATTTTTAAGGCTAGCGGCACCAAAATTCTCAAGAATTACTCACCCAGGAGACTGTGTCTCTGATGATACCTCCCAAATTTGGTGATGTTTGGTTCAGGGGAAGCAAAGTTATGGACCCCCAAAGGGGGTGCCCCCATCCCCATTGTTTTCAATGGGAGCTAACCTGAGATGGGGGCTACCCATTTGAGGGACAATAACTTTAGTCCTCCTGAACATAACTTCACCAAACTTGGGTGGCATCATAAGAATTGTTAACAGATGATACCCTGAAATTTTGGGGTCACTAGCTGTAAAATACACCCTTTACAGGCACCCCAAGAAATTTGCCCAAGATTCTTTGTTTTGCAGTGACTTTGCTACATTGTAGCCAATGGGGAATTTCTGAGTGTGTAGGCAGGCTGCACATTTTTGAAGATAGAGGCACCAGACTTTCAGGGTGGCTCCAGGAGGGCATCCTGCTAATTGCATCCAGGTTTGGAGACTTTTGCTTATGGGGGTTCAATTTTATGGGCCCCCCAAAGGCTTATTTTGTTTCCTTGCTCCTGCACATGAAAGCCTGTGGGCTGAGTTCTCCGGGAACTCTCTCAACTCCCCACTCCAGAAGCAAAGCTCACCAAGCTTGGATGCTATTACTCAAGGTCTCTTGGAGCCACCTTGAAAGTCTGGTGCCTCTATCTTCAAAAATGTGCAGCCAGCGCTTACACACTCAGAAATTCCCCAGAATTTGCCAGGCTCTTCAGCAAGTTCTGTGGTGGGAAAAAATTACTTTCCCCACCATAGACTTCAATGGGGCTATCTGTTTATGCCCAGATGGTTCTGTGGTAGAGGTTTCAACAGGAGGCACTGTGGTAGGGATGTTGCTCTGAGTGGGGGCATTTCCTGTAGGGTTGCTGGTGTGAGTCTCCTGAAAGGAACCAGCCCAATTTGCTAAAATGTGTGTGGAAGAGGAAAATGCTGTGGGCACCGAGTTGAAGGTGAACCTGATGCCCACAGCATTCGGCCATCACAGGCAAACTTTAGCAAAGTTGGCTGGTTCCTTTCAGGAGATTCACACCAGCAGCCCTACAGGAAATAAGTGCCCCCGCCCAGAGAAAAACCACTACCACAGTGCCTCCTGTTGAAACCTCTACCACAGAGCCAGCTGGGCATAACAGAAAGCCCCATTGAAGTCTATGGTGGGAAAAATAATTTTTCCCACCACAGAACATGCACATCATGCAGGCTTGATGGCGGGCAGATTCTGGGGAATTTCTGAGTGTGTAAGCAGTGACCACACATTTTTGAAGACAAAGGCGCCAGACTTTCAAGGTGGCTCCAAGAGGCCTTGAGTAATAGCATCCAAGCTTGGTGAGCTTTGCTTTTGGGGGTGGGTGGAGGCGCTGAGAAGTTCTGAGAGAACTCACCCAGCAGGCTTCATGTGCAGGAGCGGGGAAACAAAATAAGCCTTTGGGGGGCCCATAAAATTGGACAGAAGCAAAGGTCTCTAAGCCTGGATGCAATTAGCAGGATGCCCTCCTGGAGCCACCTTGAAAGTCTGGTGCCTCTATCTTCAAAAATGTGCAGCCTGCCTCAGAAATTCCTCATTAGCTGCAGTGGAGCAAAGTCACTGCAAAACAAAGAATCTTGGGCAAATTTCTTGGGGTGCCTGTAAAGGGTGTATTTTTACAGCTAGTGACACCAAAATTTCAGGGTATCATCTGTTAACTATTCTTATGATGCCACCCAAGTTTGGTGAAGTTATGTTCAGGAGGACCAAAGTTATTGTCCCTCAAATGGGTAGCCCCCATCTCAGGTTAGCTCCCATTGAAAACAATGGGGATGGGGGCACCCCCTTTGGGGGATCCAACATAACTTTGCTTCCCCTGAACCAAACATCACCTGAAATTTGGGTGGTATCATCAGAGGACAGTCTCTGGATGGTACCCCTGAAATCATGGTGCAGCTGGCTTTAAATGCGCTCCCTGCGAGCTCACCGAAATACCACCAAAAAACCCCCCCAAAGCCCAAATTGGGTCATGGTGGGGGAGGGTGGCCGCCCATACGCCAGGCCGGGGGGGGGGCGCCAAACTCAGGTTTTGTCCCCGGGCGCCAGTTTGCCTAGGTACGCCCCTGCTGGGAGCTGCTTTTAGGCTGTTGCAATAGGAGGGGGGAAAAACCTCCGTATACTCTTGAGTGTTTGATTTTATTATAGCAATTCAGCCCCTGCATCAGTTAACAAAGGATGGTAAGCTTCTCCTTTAATTTGGTAGACTCCTGAGTAAAGCTTGATTTTCGCTGTAATGAATGTTGCTAGTCCTTATGGTGAAGTGGTGCAGCAGCAAGATCAGGTGTCTCCAGATGCTCGCAAGCAAAAATATGGACCTTATCAGTTGCCAAGCAATAGTGATATTTGTTACTAGCCCTGACTCAAGATGTGGGGAAAAGCATACTTCTTGAGAAAAGTGCCTGCTCTTTCGAGCAGCAAGCCCATCTTTTTTGGTAATGTTTATTTCCATCCTAAAGCTCTCCAATTCCAACTTCGTGATTTTTGCGTACGGATCGGAGACTTTGCATACAAAAGGGGATTAGGGCAACTGGAAATTCTGAAAATTTCAATTCCCCTCCTCAAAAAAAGTTTCTTGTGGTGCTTTAGCTGCAAATCTAAATGATTTCAAGATGTCCATAGATGTGGAATGAGTTTATAGAGGTTGTTAAGAGGGCAATCTGATGTGTGGGCCCTGCTTGTGGTTTCAGCAATGCCTGAGAGATCTCATGGATGGCTATTTCCCTTCTGAGCTGCAGAGGCGTTACCCCGAAGGCGTTCCATTTCAGGTATATCACTTCTCTCTCCCTGACAGTTTCCTGTTATTTTGCAGAAATTTTATTTGCTCATCAAAAAAACGTAGTTTGAAATTGCTTTTTCTTCAAGGAGCGGTCCTCGGCTTCCTTCTGAAAGAACTTAAAGTTGCTTTCTTTTTTAGTGTTTCCAGCATAGACAACTGAGCAGTAAGATCCTTTTTCCTCTGCAACAAATATAATTTTGTTCTCAAGAACTGAAACTGGTTTTCTTCTTCTTCTTTTGCTTAAGAAACTGAAATAGTCTCCAGTTTGAAGAACTGAGAAGGTTCCTCATTTATTTTTGCTGAAGTGATTTCATCTGATATCTTCTGTGATTAATGTTTCTTATCCAGGAATGATAGTTAAGCAGGAGGAAAGTTGCATGGACAGGGAGCCAAACATGGGCTCATTCCGCACATGCAGAATAATGCACTTTCAAACTGCTTTCAATGCCCTTTGAAGCTGTGTGGAATGGCAAAATCCACTTGCAAACAATTGTGAAAGTGGTTTGAAAACGCATTATTTTGCGTGTGCGGAAGGGGCCATGGGGGCAAATAACCCTCCGGGGCCATTTTGGGTTAGGAAATGGTGAGAGGCAAAAGGAAGAATTCCGGAAGTTAGGTGTTGCTGTGGCACTGAGAGGGCATCTGGGTGTCAGCTCAAGGTTAGCTCACAGGAGAAAGGTGCTGAGAAGTATTTCTGTTTACCTGAGCTGTTACTGAATTGAAGAAGCTATTTTAAATATAATGTAGAATGGTAACCCATTTGCAAAAAGTGATGTTAAAAACAACAACTCATCTTCCAGGAGATAATTACCCTATTTTGAAAAAAAAATGAAGCAATATTCATTTTCTTTCTTCTGCTTAACATAATGAGAAGTACCCTACAGGTGGGGAAACACACTTTTGATTATACTTTTGATTGCTTTTGATTTGGGCCATAGTACATGTCTCTGAAGAAGGTCAACAGTAACTACAAACTTGCTGTCTCAAGCTGTGCAGACAGCTCCATCCAGAGGCGTAGCCTGTGATAGGGCTGCATGCCAGTCTGACATTTCCATGACTGGGGATACGACCCTAAAAACCTGCTTTGGGGAGGAGGCCTGATCTGGTTTGGGGCTGTGAGGTTGGGGGAAAGGTGGTCAATTTCTCCTCTCCCATGCCATTTCCCTAATGGGAAATCCACCTGCCTGGTAGCTGCTGTAAGTCCTGCTAGGTTAAAAAAAGTCATAAGGAGAATCATACTGTATCAGAGCAGTGTTCTATTTAGTTTAGCCTCCTGTTTCACAAAGAGACCAACCCAGTTTGACCAGGAGAGCCAAGAAACAGGGCATAACGGCCAAAGCATCTCCCTAGTTTTTGCCTTGTAGAGCTGGGTTTCAAAGGTTTGGCCTTGAGGACAGCCTCCAGTTAAGCATCCCCACTCCCATATCTTTACTGGGACTTGTCCCCTGCCCACTGCAGAAAGACAGAGCAGAGGAGAAGACTGAGGGTACCATTGCTTTGCTGAATGATTTTCCATCTGCTCCTCAAGTTCTTTGATCTTCTGGTCCTACACAGCCAAAAGAAAATGAACAAAATGGGGAACACAATTAAACGTGACCAGGCAGGGGGATTCAAATGTATTTATAAAGCTGCATCTAAAAGCTAAGTCTCTGCATGTATCTTTTTTTTAATGGAGTACGTAGACAAGGGGAACTAAACGCTGCCCTTCTGCCACCTTCCTTTGCTTTCCATAAAAACCTTTCCCTTCACCCCTGTGCCTTTCCTGCAGAAGAACTTGTATCTTAGGAATCTACCAGTGCTGTCAGAGAAGAGTAATTCCAGCCAAGGCTGCTCAGCTCTGCCCTCCTCTGTTTCTGGAAGTAGCCTCAGGCTTGTCACAGACAAAAGAAAATATTTAGAGTTGTATTTGTGACTTTTAGAAATTGGCCTTGGGTCCCACTTGTTGGGAGAAAGGGGGGGGGGGGTAAAAAGAATTTTTTAAAATCTAAAGAAAGAAAGAACCAACGTTAAAATAATTAAAAAGGACAAAACTAGTTTAAAATAATAAACATTAAAATTATCATGATTTACAAACATCAGAATAAAAAATGTTGGATGTTGGGTGGGAATGGAGCTTGTCTTCTGTCCTTAGTGGTTTTCCCAGTGGCAGCCTCTTGCCTCAGTCATGAACATGATGCAGAGAAGGAGCAACAGAGCAGGGGCCGGTTTCCCTCCCTCGCCCCATGAAGGATTTTCCAGGGTTGTCCTGTCTGATTCTCTGAATTTTGAGCGCAGCTGCTTGCTCTACCTTTCCTGTAACATCCTCTGAAGTGGAGACTTCTGTTTGCCTCTCCATTCCTTACCAATGTTGGCACTGTATAACGCTTGCCTAACATTGACCTCTGGAATCCAGAGGCACGCAGGACACTTACAAGCAACTGGTGCCAATGTTCAACAGGTCACTGACAAGAGAGAGGTCTTCTTTCGGGAGAGGCAGCTGCCAGAGAGTTTTCCAGGCCAGGGCCAGGTCATTGGCAATCCAAAACCAAGCGGGATGAAGGAAACGACTGAAATCCCAGGTGAACCAGTGGTGTGTGTCTATCTGTCTGTCTGTCTGTCTGTCTTTTCTTTTCTTTCTTTCTTTAATCCAGATCTGTGCTTTAAATTGTTTTATTTGTTTCATTGATAGTCTGCCTTTCTTGCTGAAACGCCAGGCAGACTGCATGATTGAAAACCACAGTGCAATCCGGACACTACGTGCAGTAAAAAAGGATTACAAAATTGCATATGCTAAACATTTGTCTTTCATCCTACTCAACCTTCCTCCCCTCCTTGGTTCATTTCTTATGTGACTTCTTTTTTTTGTAAGCATGATTGTCTTTTGTGAATTGGGAGGTGGTGGCGGTTGAAAAGCCACTTGGGGGTACGGTGGCTGCAAAGCTGGAATGCAAATCTAAAAATAAGTAAAGCCAAAGTAAATGTGAGCCCCAAAGGCTCTGTTTATGAAATTGATGCTAATGAATTGCAGCTATAGAAAGGGAAAAGGGGGAGTTGGGAGGTGGCTGGACATCACTGAGCCTTGTTGGAGTCTAGCAGTTGGGCAAATAGGATCAAAGCTGTTAACCGGTTCAGTTTCTACCTCCTTAAAACCAGCCAGCAACCTCTCTTAGCCAGGGAGGGAGGCCTGTGCCTTGCCCCTTAATTCAGGAGGAGTTTTGGTTCAGTGGCTTAACACTCTACTATTGCATACTCTAGGTCAGTGGTGGGGAACCTATGGCACGCGTGCCAGAGGTGGCACTCAGATCCCTCTCTGTGGGCACGCGTGCACAGAGTTCGTCATGTGGGGGGGGGGAACGGAAAATTATTGGGTTTTGGAAAGCAAAAGTTTTACTTCCCTCTCCCCCCACACCCCTCCCCCTTCCCCTGCCAGGCCCCCAGTGTGATAATAGTGTAATTATTTCAGGGAGATTATTAGCATTAAACCTAAGACCTAAAGTACGATCCTTTACCTGGGACTAAGCTTGGTTGCTGGCATTGGGGCTTGCTTCTGACTAAACCCTCCTAGGGTCGTGATTCACCCATTCGAAGTGTTGCACAGTTGCTTCACCAAGCTTACTCCCAAGTAACGCACGCCTCGGAGCCAACAGTTTTTTCTAAACTAAAACCTCAGTATTCAGGTTAAATTGCCGTATTGGCACTTTGCGATAAGTAAGTGGGTTTTGGGTTGCAATTTGGGCACTCGGTCTCAAAAAGGATCGCTATCACTGCTCTAGGTTGAGTTTATGGCATTGCCAGTAAGGGATCTCAGCAAATAGATGCTGGGAAAGCCTTTTGTCTGTGTTGGAGTCACAGTCAGTCAAATGGCAATACTGGGCTAGAGGTGTTAGCTTCCCCACTTCCATAACTCCATATTTCTGGAGCCTGTTGGGTCTTCCAAACCAGAATGCAAGAAACTGCTTGGTTAGACTACAGGCCTCAAATATATCAGTAGTGCCACCTTTGGTTGGCATTGGCTGTCTAGGACTTTATGCTGAGGCCTTTCCCATCACATATTACCAGATCCTTAACTGGTGGTGCCAGGGATTGAACCTGGGATGCTTCTGTGCCAAGCACATGTTTTAACACTAAGTGATGACCTTTTCCCAATGCAGAAATGCATCCAAGAACTCCTGCCTCCCTTCTACCCTGCCTCCCATTAGCTGCTGCTGATTGTGGTAAACATCTGGGATAGTCGTGGGTGAAGCTGACAATAAGTGGACCACCATTAAAAAAAACTTCTCAGCACAAGTTTTGGCCCCTCCTTTTGCAAGCAGCTCATTCCTCATTCCTCTCTGCTCTCAAGTATCTACATGTGGAATCGTTTCTCGTGGCAGGTCCCAAGCTCACTGTACAGCAGTTTATGAACAAACTTCCAAGGTCGCTGATACGAGATGGGCAAGTGATCGATATTCGGAGAGAAATCGGTGAAACTCTTCAGGTAGCCTGCAACCTGTTCTCCAGTTCTGTGCGTGATAGGCCTTCATCCTGCACTAGTGGCTAAGAGGCTGAGTTATGAACAGAAAGTCCCTGGTGCAAATCCTGCCGCTAGTTGGCTATTGGCAAGTCTTGCCCCGCTCTGTATCTTTGTGCTTCATCCGCCATCAGCAATACAAGGGTCACGATGCAACATACTTTAAAGGGTTGTTATAAAAACTACATCTTGAGCCTTGAACTCTCAAAAGCACTATGTAAAAACTAGATCCGTGGTGGCGAACCTTTGGCACTCCAGATGTTATGAACTACAATTCCTATCAGCCCCTGCCAGCATGGCTGATGGGAATTGTAGTCCATAACATCTGGAGTGCCAAAGGTTCGCCACCACTGGACTAGATCATGAACTAGCTTTCAGATCGTAACCCTTAGTTAAAAGTCTAAGTAAAGAGGAATGTTTTGCCCTGGTGCCTAAAAGAAGGTCAAGTGGGCACCGGGTAAGCCTTAAGGGGGTGGCATTCTGAAGGCAAGGTGCCACCACCAAAAAAACCCTGTCTCTAAATATTATACATGTAGCTCCATCAGTGGCCAAATCGTGCTTTATAGAATAACACAGTCTTGGTTCAGACATTGCACAAAACCATGATTTAATACAGTTGGTGTGATTTCTGAATGAAATTGGTTTACCGGTGACAGTTGGTCTTCACCCTGGTTTGGCATGATGGATATGGAAACGCAGAAGGGGCTTCAGCCTCCCCATCCATGCTGCTTTCCTGAGCTGAAATGGCCCCAGGGGAACTGATTTCCCTTCTGTGGGATTGCATGTATTGCTGACTGCAGCATGTGAAGCCTACAGTAGGGCTGAAGGATCCCCTGCAGCTGTTTTGGCTTGAGAAAATGGAATAAGTGGGAATGCTGAAGTTATGCTCCTGAGCCACATTTGGCGGTGTTGTGCTTGGGAATGTTATTTTCCTGATGATTCATGTCAGAAGCTATCTTCTAGTTCGGTTCCAAGAAGCTGTCTGGGGTGTGCCCAGAGAGCTGTTGCCAGTGTCAGAGCAGACAGCCTCGGGTAGATGAATCAGGTGGCATAAGTCTGGTCTGCCCATTAGCTTCATTTTGGATGGGGGTGAAGGCCAGTTGGCAGAGCTTTCTGGAATTGAGTGGATTTGTAGGGCTGCAGCAAGCAAAACTTCAACTCTTGGTTCCAATCCCCAGAAGAAAGAAGCAGGATTGTGGTATGCAGCCCCCACCCTTCCCCTGGGAAGGGGGAAAAGATTTCTGATCACAGCATGTCTTGGCAGCTCTGCTTGCTGTTTAAAACAAATGGATCAACTGATGGAGAAGAACAGAGATCTGTTTTGAAAGGGTTTTTTTATGATTGAGTTCATGAATTGGAAAGTTATAATTAACACCAGATGACCCAGGACTAAACTGACTTTCTGGTCCTCATAAAAGCAGCTTTGTTTCTTCACTAGATTTGGGTGTGAACTGATTGGCTGCATCATGTCTCTCTGACTTGTCAGGCCTTAGCCTGGATTCTTCTCTTTGATTCCAGGGCTCTAGTAAGACCCAGAAGTCTGAAGTCATTCTGGTGGAGACGCCCAGCCTCATGGCCATGAAAAAGAGGTAAAAAATCCACAGCCTGCTGTTTTTGTATGATTGGATGTAGTCTTGGGTCTGTGGCAGTGGTGGGATCCAAAAATTTTAATAACAGGTTCCGATGGTGGTGGGATTCAAACAGTGGCGCCACCGCACACATGCACCTCCAGTCCCTATTGGGCAGGGAGGTTGCTTTAGTAACCCCTTCTCAGCACTCAGAAAAAATTAGTAACCACTTCTAGAGAAGTGGTGAGAACTGGTTGGATTCCACCTCTGGTCTGTGGTGATAAAAGAGGGTGGAATTGTGATGTAATTCTTCTGTCTCTGTTTTCATGATGAAGGGCTGGATCTGACTTTTTAAGTGAGCCAGAATGTGTGTGGGTGGGTGTGGGTGTGGGTGCTTGACTCACTGTTTCCTTGGGCTGTGAGGTACTCGGGGGCTACAATCCAGCCCTTTCTGCATGCGGGTACAACATGCTGAGAGGTGTTTCTCAGAACAGTGTATTGGAATCCTCCTCACCCTGTGCTAAGCTTGTACCATCTGTTCTGCTGCCTGCAGCCTGCCCGGCCCTTCCTGGTGAGCCAAGGTTCTTCCCATCTCAGGGCACTCCAGGGTCAAGTGCTGCTGAGTGTGGCCTATGCAGCAGTGTGTTTAAATGAGCTGAAGAAGATAAGCTGCTTGGCTGGAGCGGCTGCAGAGCAGGAGCAGGAGCAGCAGGGAGCCCAGTGCCAGGGTGACACTGGATGGCACCTTCCCAATTCTGCTGTCCAGGGGTAGACTCGCAGTGGTGGCGAACCCTTGGCACTCCAGATGTTATGGACTACAATTCCCATCAGCCCCTGCCAGCATGGCCAATTGGCCATGCTGGCAGGGGCTGATGGGAATTGTAGTCCATAACATCTGGCGTGCCAAAGGTTCGCCACCACAGTGGTAGAGTGTGCCTGAAACTATCCTCTCAGGGAGATGCTTCTCCAGAGATGGAAATGGCCCTTGAACCACCTATGCAAAAAACAGATATATTCTCTTACAAAAACGTACATAATCCTAGTAAAATAATTGTCCATTAATTTAAAGATAAATGAGAGAGAGAGAGAGAGAGAGAGAGAGAGAGAGAGGTGAAAGCATTCAAAGAAAAAATCATACAGATCCCAGTTCCAAAGTACTTTGGTCTGTAAGGCTTCTTTTATGTGAAAGCTTTTCTCTCTCTTGTGTGTGTTTGTGTGTGTGTGTGCGCGCGCATGTGCTTATGTAGAAGCTTTCAAATAAAAAGTCATTCAAACCAAAGTACTTAGGAATTGGGACCTATATGATTTTTTTCTTTGAATGCATCTCTCTCTCTCTCTCTCTCTCTCTCGTATATTCATTTTATTGGATGTGCATGTTAATGTAGTGAGGGGGTTTGTGTGTTTGTCAGTGAAGCAGCTGAGAACAATATTGTAGGGTGTTTACACTTATATCAAAAGGCTAAACCAGTGCTGGGATCAAAAAATTTTAATAACAGGTTCCGATGGTGGTGGGATTCAAACAGTGGCGCCGCCACGCACGCACACCTCCAGTCCCTATTGGGCAGGGAGGTTGCTTTAGTAACCCCTTCTCGGCACTCAGAAAAAATTAGTAACCACTTCTAGAGAAGTGGTGAGAACTGGTTGGATTCCACCTCTGGGCTAAACTCAAGGTGGATTGATCACAGCTGAGACACCAGACTAAGGCCCCTTCTGCACATGCCGAATAATGCACTTTCAATCCACTTTCAGTGCACTTTGCAGCTGGATTTTACTGTGCGGAATAGCAAAATCCACTTTCAAACAATTGTGAAAGTGGATTGAAAGTGTATTATTCTGCATGTGCAGAAGGGGCCTAAGATGACCCATGCCTGCAGAATCAGTAGAAGAGAATGGACAATTCCAATGATGGTGGAGGCAGAGGAATCCTTGAAGGATGGCTACCAGGCAGCATCAATAGCAAAAGGTGATACTGGCGGAAGCTCTTTCGTAGATGACAGCGGTGCCACTTCAGCTAACCCTGGTTTGTATTGGACAGAAGAAAACTGTGCTACTGGGGAAAGCACAGGACAGCTACAAATAGTGCTGTTCGTAATGACCCAACAACCGGACTAAAGTCAAAAGGATGTTCAGTTGCTGATGTGAATGGATGCAAAAGGAAAGCCCAAAGCTGTTCAACCCATATGATAGGAACATAGAACGTGAGATGTATGAATCAAATCGCAAAACAAGAAATGGAATGTTTACATAATGCAGTCCTGAGAGTGAATGAACTAAAGTGGAAATGTTCAGTCAGAAAATTATGAAGTTTTATTCTGGAAGGTGGACAATGAAGAAGTTGAAATTGTTCAAGGTTTCCTATTCCATCGTTCCATCATCAGCCAAAAGGGAGACTTCAACTAAGACACCAGAAGGCGGTCAAGACTGAGAAAGGCAGTCATGAAGGAGCTAGAAAATATTTTTAAATGTAAGCATGTGTCTGTCCCTGGTGACCAAGATCAAGATAATTCATGCCATAGCATTCCCTGTTACTATAGATGGGCGTGAAAACTGGACAATGAAAAAAGCTTTATCAACAAATGCAAAATGAGGGCAAGTGGGAAATCCGATTAGAGTACCAATACACAACAAGGGGGAACCTCTTCCCCAATAGAAACTTCCCAAAAAAAATCAAGGAAGTGAATTGTCGAACAATACTGTTTATAGTGATCAATACTAAATACACATAAAATCCAGTACAAATAAACAGTACTTATCATATAGTCCGTACTCATAACGCTCAGTCCATTCATAAGTTCAGAAAGCCTTTCATGAATGACGTGCGCAAACGGGAGTGGCTGAATGGATAAATGACAGCGTGTGGAGTCGCAAGTAGATAAGATCCAATCCTAAACAAAGGTAGGTAAACTCCTCCGCTGTAGAGCTTCTTGGGTGGCCCAGGCCACAGCTTAATATGAGCGTATTTTATCCGGCAGTGCGAGCCGCACTATCGTATTGGCAGCAGCAAACTCCTCTACTGGAAAGCTTCTACGCGGCCCAAGCCGCAACTTTTTGTAAGTGTATTCAACCATGCAGTGCAAGCCGCTAATAAGCACTAGTAGCAATGAGGTGTTGGAAAAGAGTTTTGTGGATACTGTGGACCACCAAAAAAACAAATAAGTAGTCTTCTAGATCAGATCAAGCCTGAACTCTTCCTAGAAGTGAAAATGACTAAATTGAGGTGATCATATTCGTTCACATTATGAGAAGACAAGAGTCACTGGTAAAGACAATAATGCTAGGAAAAGTTGAAGGCAGTAGGGGAAGACAATCAAGGTGCCGTTGTTTCAGGATTATTCAACTGATATACTGACAATCCCATTTTTATTGAATAACTGTGATCTTATGTTTTGTGAAGTGATTGCAAATTTTTTTTTAACAGCGTTGATGGAGCTAATGAAATAGCAGCATCATATTTATGGTCACTGCACTAATTGTAATCTCTTTTCTCTTGTTTGTATATTGTGTGTATTTTTATATAGATTTTATCTATTAGTTTTTAGTATGCCAATAAAGGCTAAGAAAGACTCGATCAAGGAAGCCATGCCCCCTCAGTTTGCAAGATCTGAGCAAGGCTGTTTGCAGTAGGACATTTTGGAGGTCATTCGTTCATAGAGTCACCATAAGTTGAAAGAGACTTGATGGCACTTTAAAAAAACACACATTTAAAAAATAAAAGGACAGTGGGCCCGTCCCCGGGCTGTGAGGTCGCATGGCCTGCAACAGGGAAGGGCGGAGGGTGACATCAGGGGGCCGGCACCTGGCGTCAGCCACTCGGGCCGCCACCTCGCTATTTAAGTCTGCGTCGGGCTGAGCAGGCCCTCTTCCGCCTGCCGCCGAGATCGTCCCACCCACCACTCCCTTTTTTCTGCTTGAAGGTGTACTAGGGTTCTAAATTTGTTTTTCTCTTGTCATAGCCATGTGGCGGTTTGCGCATGGGGGACTGATCTTGCCTGGGGTAAGCTGCTTGCTAACCCCCTTTGGAACCTCCTTATGAGGTAGGGGTGGAGCAAGCCTGGGGTCTGGCAGCCCAGGCTTGGGCTGAGACCGCTTGCGCCCCCCTCAGCAAATGGGGGATGCTTCAGAATGCGGCCCACCGCCCGTCTGGAATTTCCCCCTTTCATTGCTGTCCTCTTTTAACTCGGAGTGTTGAGTTTTATTTTCCTCAAACAGCGGGCTTGAGGGAAGCGGTTTTTCGGACAGCCTGCTTGGCTGCCCAGCTCTCAGATCAGACCCCCATGCTGCGCCTAACGCTCATCTGTTCTCTCTTGTCAATAAATTCAAAGGCTATGGCCAGTTTTATTTTACCACAAATAAAGTGTCTGCATATTATTTTCACCCAGTGGGATGTTTCTGTCCAGGTCAGCCTTTCCCTCCCTCCGGCGGCAAAAGGACACTTGTTTCACTAGGATTATGTTATTATTGTTTATATTATTCTCCTGCCCTTCCCAACTAAAGCTGGACTCAGGGTGGCTAACATTTTAGTATATTAGTTGATGTGTGGGTTGTAGCTCCCATCTACTTCAGTTGTATTTTTCCATATAAGGACCTACAGCTCAGTTTGCCATCTTTGTATACATTGAGATGGTTGTGCTAAAACACTGATTATCGAAGCCATTTCCTGCAGGGATTTTTCCCTTCATTTGTCTATCTACTAAAACAGCCTGGGCATATTTGCAAAGGGTTCTGGGAGTTCTTGAGGGCTGTGGTCTTCAGTCCATGGATCAGGAACCTCAAGTAGGTTGTAGAATCCCTCCTTCTGGGTGGCAAGCTCCTATAGTGCTCCATTTTGTTGCTGCTTTTTTAGAAAGACTTGCTGCAAGTCTGTATGTAAGGCAGCAAGAATTCCTCACTACCTACCTATTTTTGCACTTGTGCTGAGAGATCAGCAGGACAGCAAAGTGAGGTCACTTGGCTGGGGTGAGGGGCAGTGGTGGGATTCAGCGGGTTCGCACCACTTTAGCAGAACCGGTTGTTAGAATGGTGCTTGTAAACAACAAGTTGTTAAATTATTTGAATCCCACCACCAGAACCGGTCGTTAAATTATTTGAATCCCACCACTGGTGAGGGGGGTGGGGAGATTGCCTTTAGCATTGGCAGATTCATGGTCTCGGCCTCCTCTTGTTTAGATCACAAGATTGTCACATCACTTTGTCATGTGCTTGGCACTCAGTTGATACCAGACTGCTGCCTTGGGCTACAGGCCAGTCCCACGTCTGGAAAGGTTGGACTGTTTTTGGGTGCATGCTGATTGCATGCAAGGCCTGGACTGACTGGGCGTCATTATTGCCTTGCATGAACTAAGCACCTAATGTAGAACATCCCCAATTCCTTCTTCTAACTGTATGTACAGAGGAAGATGTTGGGTGATTACACTGAGGAACCGCTCAGTAAGTTTCTGAGAGACCCTCGAACCAAACTGTTGAGAGAACAACATCTGAATCTTCACTGGTATGAACAGGATGCCCCTTGCAGCACCATTCTGGCTGTTTGTAACCCAACCAAAGTAGTTCTCAAGGGCAATGATTTGAGGCTGTCTCGGTTTCTCTGACACGTTTGCTGTTTTCCCCCTAATCGACCTTGGATTTTCAGGTTAGAAGGTGACAGTGAAGGGAAGTCTTCTGATCCCAACATCTCAACTCTTCGAATAAAGTCTGAGAATGGGGAGAAGACATACATCATCAAAATGCCTTTCACAGAGACCATTGGAGACCTGCGCCAGCACCTTGCCCAGAGCAGGTATGGATAGGGGCGTCCCAGTGGTTTTTGCAACTAGTGTTTGTCAGCGTGCGCTGAAAAAGGATCAACTCTTTGCTGACTTCTGATTCTAAGCTCCAGATTCAGAATTGGGTCTGTATTTAGCATTAAGCAAAATTGGAAAGAAACTGCACCTTTGTTAAGTTTTTCCCAGTTTATGCAAGCTATAAAGTCTTGGGGTTTGGTGTTGCGAGTCTGTTCTGCTAGCAGAGAAGAAGAAGAATTTGGCTTTATACCTCCCCTTTCTGTCCTGTAAGGAGATTCAAGGGAGCTTACAAACTCCTTTCCCTTCCTCTTCCCACAACAGACACCTTGTGAGGCAGGTGGGGCTGAGAGAGCTCAGAGAGAACTGTGACTAGCCCAAGGTCACCCAGCAGACATGCATAGGAGGGGAGAAACAACCAGTTGACAGGTTAAAGTCAGCTGTTCATGTGAGGAGTGGGGATTAGAGTCCACCTCTTCTTAAACACTACACCATGCTGGCTCTCAGTGGTAATTTCCCCTCATGCAGGACACTTTTCTGAGCACTTTGCATTACAGGCAATCCCCTTCAATCAGGAAAAGACTTCTGAAGTGGATCTGCAAGATCCTTTTTAGATTTTGGGGAGGTGTGGAAGAGAATGTGTGTTTGCAAAATATTATGTCATACAGGAGTTGGGCTAAAATAAAGGTCCTAGTGGTTCTGAGATATAACCTAAAAGTTTAGAGAAGGACATGACATCCTGTGTTGTGTCTGAAATCCTAGGATTTGTGCGGAGTTGATTGACCTACCTAGCCAAGATGGATTTCACCTGCCCCATCTCAGTGTTTTCCCTTCTCTCATGTATCCTCCCCCTTTTTAGTTTCTTCCTAGATTTCCTGACTGTATCTTAATCATCTATTTTGAACTTCGCTGATGGAATGAGGAAGAGGACTATTTGTCATATGCCCAAATTATAGCTCTTTCCCTCCCTCATACTGCCCAGGACCTTTTCATGTTTTCTTAGAACTGCAGTCAGCTGGGTACAAAACACTCAGGATCCACACGTGTTGAACAGCCCAGCTAGTTCCATGCTCCACAGTTGTGATACAGTGAGCTGGGAAGTAACCCGTCCCAGGGAATGTCCTGCAAAAGAGCTAACCCTGGTGGGCCATACAGAGGGAAACTGCCTGGTTCAGTTGCAGAAATACTGAAACTACTGCAGATAGACTCTTATGGCTTACCGCCAGCCACTGTAGGAAACCTTTTCATCTTCTCCTTCCATTTTCTGTTTAACGTTCCTTGGCATTCCTTTTGGTCTGGTGACTTCCTAAAGAATCACGCAGGCTATAGATCTCTCTCTATCCATCCTTTCTCTTCGAAATCCAATAATGACATTTAGAGCTGGCCACAAACCAAACAGCTCTGCCCTCCTTCCAATTTCAGCTAACTTCTGAATATTTAATTTCATGACTTCGATGCACAGTTGATAAGAATGGTTTTTCCCTGTCATAGCAGAAGATTTGGTAAATGCAAAATGAGCACTGTGTTAATAAGGGCTGGATTATTTTCAGTGTCGTGAATTTGTTTTTATGGTGTTACAATGATGTACATGGCCACTTTATTGAATGGGCATAGATGCAACTTTCCCCCATGAAATTAAAAACAATAGAGATAATCAGTACAGCACTGGTCATGAAGCTCTGCGCTGGCAGTTTTACAACGGGAGAGATGTCATTGAGCTATAAGAGTACCATTAGGAAATTAATGGGGGAGACTTATGGCAGGTGTCCTCCCTCCCCAGCAATCCTGATTTTCTGGCAACTTCCTGAGTCACTAGCCCCTAAATCTATGATCTGAAAAACCCAGGTTCAAATCCCCACTCTACCTTTTCTTTAATGATACTTCTTATTTAGCCTACAGGCTTTCCGCAATGTCACACTAAATACAACCAAAAATAATTTAAATAACCAACTAATTACCATTCTTCGGGTACTTTAAATTTAATTGTGAGCAACAAATTTGACTGCCGCCAACATAACTCCTAAATCCACATCTGCCAAGAGTTTCTTAACCGTATCTGATGTTAAGCCCCTCATTATGGCAGAGGACAGGAGGGATCCACAAATTTCTATTGCTGCAAAAGGTACCTTATTCCAATAACTCTGGAGTGTCTATCTGTCCAAAACCACAGTCACAAAGTCAGTGTATGGGGTCCTTTGCCCCTACACTATTTGAGAAGGGATGGAATTTAACTTTGCAAGCCTAAGTGCTCTCCTGTATTGAGGAACAGTTAAGACGCTATTTTGAGCATTCTTAAGATGGGCCCTCCAGGGCAAATTGGAAGTGAACTCCTGAATAACAAAACTGAGTAATTGGTTTCTCATTAACTTTCCAACTATACTTCTTTAGGTAATTAGATTTTGAGCACACCATCACTTTGATTTCCCTTGGTTGATTGCCAACCTGTCTGTGTTACAATATTTTGAAAAGGCCTACAGCAGTCAATGGAGGCCCACAAGAGATCTAGCTAACAAAAATGTATCATCCGTATATAATAACGCTGATAAGAAGGTGGAAGTCAACACTGAAAAGAGGAATTTTGGGTTTCCCAAAAAGGATACCATATCATTTATATACAGATTAAACAGTAATGGACATAGCAGGCATCCTTTCCTTCTTTAAAGGAAAGAAACTGCATAAGTGGCCCCCAAACCCGAGCCAGAGGAGATTCATATAACTTCTTTAATTGGTCAGTTGAAGATTTTCTTCATTTGTCCCCCAAACTATCTCTTGGGATTGAATCAAAAGTCACCTGGAGATCCATAAGAGCCATTTATAAATTGCTTCCCAGAGCTGGTATAAATTTCCTGGCTGAGTGATACAAAACTAAGCAATGTTCTGTTGTAGACCTCCCAGTAACAAAGTCTGCTTGTTCAGGACCTAGAATCTTTTCAGAGATCGCCCAGTTCAATAATCTGTGCAATAGCAAAAGGGCATAGTGTTTTCCTAATGAAAACATGAGACTAATTGGACAGTAATTAGGAATTATCTTTTATAGTTAAGCATTATAATTGCTTGTATCCACGCACTTGGAATTATACCAGTTTCATTTGTCACCTTAATTGTTGGAGCCAGAACAGAGCTCCACCAATCTATGATCCCCAATTATCCCATGGAAGCTCGCTGAGTGATCTTGGCCCAGTCACCCACACTTCCATCCAACCTAAGTCACAGGGTTGTGGCGAGGATAAAATGGAGAATGTTGTAAACCGCTTCGGGCCTCACTGTAGGAAAATTCTCTTTTGCAAATGTTGACCTCAGATGTTTTCTAAAACAGGAGTGCTTGCCCGACCATCCCCCCAGGTATACCGACCATCCCCCCAGGTTGATATACAGCGTTAGATATTGTGTTACTTAATACTATGTATTACTCTTATTTGATGCCACATTTCTTGATAGATAACAGTTGACTGTCTAGGCCAGGGGTCCCCAAACTACGGCCCAGGGGCCAAATGTGGCCCCCTGAAGGCATTTATCCGGCCCGCCAGGCATGGCGGCGATGGCTCCATTCATGTGCAGTGGGGGCTCGAGGAAGAGGAGGAACCGGCCCCAACGGCCGTTGATTGCAGTTACATGATGTTCCCCCAAATCTCCATGAATTTTCTGATCCAGAGTTGGAAACCTTACATGTGGCAACGCCTGCTCCGCCCTTCCCTCTCGGCTACTCCATGTGTTGCTCTCAGGCTTTCTGTTCCGCCTCACTCCCATTGGCATCAGCCAGGCTGGCGAATCGCTCGCTGGCTGCTAGGGAGGAAGAACCCAGGAAGATACCTGATCCTGGGTTAGATGGAATGTGTCTTTGGGAAAGTTCTGCTTTTTTTTTTTTACAGGGGAAGGTATTCCACAGCCCCCCCAACAATATTTGGAGCCCACCCTGTACTTGACATACTTTGGTCACTGTTCTAAAAATAGACCATGACAGAAAGGCTGAAAGGTGAAATCAAACATTTCACAATCATTTGTGCATAGGAATTTGTTCATAGTTTTTTTTAGTCTGGCCCTCCAAAAGCCTGAGGGACAGTGAACTGGCCCCCTGTTTAAAAAGTTTGGGGACCCCTGGTCTAGGCAGTTTCATCCTTGGATGCCTGCTAAGATGCCTGTGGTAATATTTGAGTGTCAAGCAAAATTTCATTCTATATGTGTATTTATATGTTCAAAATCTGAATGACAAACTACTCTTTTCTGTACTCATTTCACAAGGCCTATTCTGGGTTTCTTCTAGGGGAGGAGACCTGGAGTCATATGAAATCCTCAGTGTTTTCCCCCAGCAGATGTACAACGACAACTCTATGACCCTGGAAGAGTGTGGGTTGGTCCCCAATGCCTCCCTTCTTCTGAGGAGGAAGGCCTCCCCAACTAAATCCCAAGGGCAGCAGATGTAATGGTTTGCAGCGGATGATTCATCAGGTGTGGCTACTTCATTCGTCAAGGAATTAATGTGCCTCATTCTCCTTCCCTGGATAGCCTCTGCACTCTTGGCAAGAAGGCTGTTACTTATGGTCAGAGGAAGCCATGATAGGACTGCTGTGTAGCTTACCTAAGAGCCAGTTTTCCTTTACAGAGCAATGTAGGGTGCACAGATGCTTTCTTCCATTGCATTACTTTATACCCTACCTTAATAAGCCAAGCATTGTTGCCCCCAATGCAGTGGAAGCTGCCCTGAGTGCCTTTTCCTGTTACAGCCAGCTGGGGGTGCCCTAGATCCAGATATAAGCCAAAGCTGTGCTCAGTTGGGCCAAGAGGTACAACTGGCTGCGTTCGGCATCATTGCTGAAATTCTAAGCCCACTGTCTTATAAAGGGCTTGTACAATATAATGGCTTCCAAGGTTATGTGCAGCTGAAGAAGCCAGTGCATAATAGCTTCCTAGTATATTGTGGCTTGTTCAGGGTTGGGGCACAGGTACTGTTTAATGTACCTGTGGAAGGCTAAGCAGAAGAAGACATGGAAACCTGGCCAACCATTTGTCCTTCTTGGACATGATGTGCCAGGAGGGACAAGCTGGACACTCAGAACAGAGGCTACTTCTCCTTTACAAGAAATGCGCCCATCAGTGGGTTCTAAGTCCTCTTACTTTGCTCAGCTGAAGACTGTAACTAAGTTCAACCTCATTAATTTGACTTAGTACTGACTTGTTCTCTTCTTACATGGTCAAGGCCTTCGATCATCCCATTCAACTTCCCATCCCCAGGCAGATGTTCACTTAACATTCACCTGACCCATGGTAAACTGACTGCTTCTTTTTCAGGGCGAAAAGGAAGACCAAACCAGTTTTCTTTGCAGGGCTAACTTTTCTCTGCAATGCCCCACTATCTTGGGGAGAGCAACCATAGCATCCAGTTGCTGACCCATCTTCTCCCTTTTAGACAAAGGCCAATATTAGATGGACACCCCTGCTGGGTCTTTGTAGCAGGTCAGCTGCTGCGGGCCATAAGTTGCTTGTTTATTTATAGACTTTACACCTTTTGTACTGCTGGCAAATGGAGACTGTATATCTGGATATTCCCTTCCATGTAGAAACGTTGAAAAATGTTTTCTTTAAGAACAGAGTGTTCTGCCTAGAGTGACATTTAACACTGTTTGGGCTTAGTCTTCTTCTTGCTTCACTTACTAGTCAAGAGGCAGGGCACTGTTGACAGAAATGACTCATATGCAAGTGTGTGCCCCCCCATCCCTTTAAATTGTATTATTCCTGAACACAGATGTAAGTTTGTTCTCTATGCCATGTCATTGAATGCCTCAGCAATAAGTGTGTCATCAGTGTCAGGCAGCCTAAAAGACATTCAAAGAATCCTCATATGCCAATGTTAGACCCATTCCCTTTGTGTAACGCAGGTCCTTGAACCAGCAAGATAAGAACATAAGAGCCTGCTGGATCAGACCAGAGTCAATCTAGTCAAGCACTCTGCTGCTAACAGTGGCCAACCAGATGCCTTTGAGAGTTCAAATGCAGGATGTGAAAGCAATGGCCTTCTGCAGCTGCAGCTGCTCCTGAGCACCTGGTCTGCTAAGGCATTTGCAATCTCGGATCAAGATTGGCAGCCATAGATGGACTTCTCCTCCATCAATCTATCCAAGCCCCTTTTAAAGCTATCTAGGTTAGTGGCCATCACCACCTCCTGTGGCAGCATATTCCAAACACCAATCACGCGTTGTGTGAAGAAATGTTTCCTTTTATTAGTCCCAATTCTTCCCCACAAGATTTGCCACACAACTACATTCCCCACCTGCAATAACTCTTCTGCTTCTTGTATTTATACATCAGGAACTTCCTCCTGTGCAGTTCTAGCACCTTAGAGAAGCCAAGGTCCCCTCTTCCTGACTGCTAACAAATGTTTAACTTCTTACCTTTAGAATGGTTCTTGCCTTTCTTATGGTAAGCTCATGGATTGACTTAGAGCAACCTAATGTTCTTGCATGAAATACCTCTGTCCATCTGTGTGGCCTTCTAACTCTAGAAAACCCATCAAGATGTTGAGGCAACAAAGCAATTTTGACTTTCAAGCAAAGATTAAACAAATCTCACACCCCTTTCACTCAACCATGCCTCTAGTAAAGCAGTCAGGGCTTTTCAGTTAAGGTTTTTAAACTGGACTACTTGCCTTGTTTTGGGTGGCAGCTAATGCTTCCATCTTCATTGGTTTAGCTGCTGCCCTGTATCTTTCCTGCTACTTGCACAAACTCCTATTTGAGAAATACGAACGCATTTAAGACAGCTGTGCCAGACCTTTTCTGGCTCTTGAGGAAATGCATCTTTTTTCTGCTGAGCCAAAGCAAAGAATACACTTAAGCCTACCCGACAGAGTTGGGAAATGGATTTTGGAATCAATAAGAAGGGTGCCACTCAACTTTTCTCTCCCAAGTAAACCCTTTTTTAAAAACCACAGGAAGCCACAGCAGAGGTTTTTTTAGCAACATTTAATAGCACCTCAGAAGAGAGTGCTTTTTTTTTTACAAACTTTGCTTTTAGCAGGAAACAAAAACATCAAAAACAAAAACCAAAAATGCACTTGGTCCGTGTTTGCAAAACACCCACTCCCAAGAGGAAAGAATCAGTTTGGACGCAACAGCTACTGGCAGGTCAGACCCCAGAATGCTATGGATGCTATCAGGGCCATTGTGTGACTGCCCCAAATGGAATCTGAGGTCTACTCTCACCATTGGCTTAACACTGCTTTCCTTAAGAGAGGTCTGGGCTATGCGGAAGTAGTTTTAAGACATACACAACCCCTATTCCTCTGACCCAGAAGGATGTTTCAGACCACAACCTGGTGCAGCGCTTTTGCATTACTGTACAACAGAACAGCAGGCTTTTTTGCCACCCTTGTTTCCTGCAGCAGAACCAAAGAGGACATGAGAAAATGAGCATTGCACTTTGGAGGCAACACCCAAGCCCACCTTCAGCTTTTATTACAAAATGGGAGAAAGCTCTGATTTCCAATGTCCTTGGACTGGGCAGATTTCTCTATCCAGAGAGGCACTAGAAACAAGGCCCAGCTGCATACGAGGGAATGTGCACAGTGTCTTTTGGTGGATTCCCTTTCACGGCCATACTGAGTGAAGCAGGCAACAGAAGTCAGGCAGTTGGAGGGGGGGGAGCGGTTTGGTTGCACAGGGCTGGAATGGATTTGATGCTGATATACAAGGTTAGGTGGTGATCAGTCTGGAATGCAAAGTTCACGTTTTTTTGGGGGGGGGGGAAGAGAAAGGGGCTGGGGTGGGAGAAGAAAAGGAACACACTCCGGCTAATGCTCAGGCTAACTTCAGGAACTCCTGCAGGGTGTTCTGTTCCACCGCTTCCACAAACAACTCGTAGTCCTGCCAGGTGGGAGAAACAAAAAGGCAAAACTCAAAATTCAAGGACAAGAGGGGGAAAAGCAAGGGGCTGATTCCCGAGGATCTTATCCACCAGTTAAAACACTTTCCTCCAGCCCAGTTTGCACTTATGCCAGACATGCATCTCCCGTTGGGGACAGTCCCTTTCTACTGGAGAAAAGTACTAATGCTAGTAGAATAGACACACCAGGCCCAAACCCTGTGGACTAACACACTAGTGTGATAGCTCCAGGCTGTGAGGTACTGAGTGAGTTTTTACACCCCAGCAGAGGACTTCTCTGGAGCAGGGGCACTCTTCAAATAACTTCTATCCCCATTTTCATTTCTCTAGTCTCCTACTATCATGGTGTTCAGCAGAACCAGCCAGTGAAAGAACAAGGGCCCTGATGGATTATGGGCCCTTCTGTGCCACTTCATTTTAGAATAAATGGGGGCGTGAACAGTGGCATCGCCTCCTGTATGCAGAAGCAGACAGGGTTTCAAACTCTTCACAAAGAGAACCAGGAAGGATGTGTTAGTCAAAGGCAAAGATTGTGGAATCGAGATAAGTCTGCTAGACTGGATCCAAAGGTTTTGCCTCCTGGCTGGCAGAAATGCACCGTTTTCTGGAAGTGGCACAAAACAATGCTGACAGCTGCACCTCCTGTCTCCCCTTTGACTGTGACCCCCACCCCCCAGCCACTGTGCTCATCTGCCTTGTTCAATACATCCCAACCCTCTGCTCTACTAGCTCTGGAACGCTCTGCAATAAGCAGCCCTGGGCAGAAGGTTAGAAAGGGAGTGAATGGTCTCCCTTCTATATCTCTAATGACTCCCTTGATTTTTAGTGGGAGGGATGACCATAGCTTTCAAGGGGCAGCCTTCAATTACTGATATGTTTTTGGAAGTAGACAACACTTATTCAGCACCTGACACACAAACTCCAAAAAAAAAAAAAAACCATTTCAACGTCCTGCAAACAGAACCTCAAAGCCAAATTTCACTCAGCGTGCAGTGCTCTTAAAAACACTCACACAGACCATACAGGTATATATGGGTGCCATCTTAATTTTGTGCAGATGGTTGTTTATTAGGGGCTGTTTTATGCAGGTAAGTATTATACACACTGTAGGCTGTAAAAACAAGCCTCACCTGCCCCAACCTTAAGTATGAAGTAAAGTCTATAAAGCTGGGCTTACAGAGGAAAGTTTACAGCAATCAATTTGTGCGGAGAGAATTGACTTGTGCAGATAGCTATACACAGAGGGGCTTGGTTTACACTGAAGCTTTAATGATACTTTTGCACCTTCATACATATGACAGGCATGCTGGGTCCATGAGTGAAGGTCCTCATAAATCTGCAAGCCTCCAAAGTAGATCAAGCATCAGAACTGCCCTGTATGCAAAAGCAAATTCTTTTGGCAAACTAAATTGGTTACATCCACCATGAAGTACAAATCAGGCTTGTCTTTCACCCATGACTCCAAGTGGCCGGTTGCCTTCCACTCACCCCACAGTACTGGTCCCCATTGAAAATCTGAGGAGGAATGGCTTTTGGGTTGCCCGATTTGGCCCTCATTTCTTCCCGCAAGGCGTTATCCTGGGAAATGTCCACCAGATTGTACTTGATGTTCTTTCCGTCCAGAATCCTGGTCACTTCACTCTGTTGGGATTTGATCTGCAAAACACACCCCCACAAAAGGAGAGGAGTCGGTTTCCCATATGGGCTTCCGCCTGCACAGCGGAGGTACAGAACACGACAGCAAAACAAAAGAGCCAGAAACAGGAGTGGCTAATTTCATAGCCACACCTTGTTGGGGATCCTGACACATAGACCTAGCCCAAGAGACACACCTGCCTATGGCAGACAGGGGAATTCTCGACTTCCATGCAAGGCCCACACCAAGGAATAAAAGTGGATCGGAATCGAATCCGGGAATGAGTGGGTGGGGGAAAGGAGGATCTACTCTTGAGGGGGAAGGAACTGTGGGCCTCTTCCTCCGCTTCCCCTGCACAGGGCTGGATTCTTTCCAGTTCAGATTCCGATCCGATTTCTCGGGTGTCAGATCTAGAGATCTGGGAGAGAAAGCAGAAAAGGTGGTCCCGTCCAGAGAGAACTCCATCCACGCACACGCCCCTTAGAAAGACGAGACGGCACATCTGGAGCCAAGAGGCGGGGATGCGAAAACACAGCTGGAAGCGGGCAAAAGGAGCCCAGGCAAGCCAGCTCCGGGGAACAAAACAGACACCAATGAAAGGGGCTTTGCAGAAGGGAGGCGGGAAGCCCCGCGGCGGCGTCGCAAAGGAGTTTGGTTGGGGGAGAGGAGGGGGAGGCCGGAGAGGGAAGGGGCCGGACGCCGCTTACCTCCCGAGAGCCGGTTACCGAGGTGCTGTAGACGGTTAGGCAAGCCATGGCGCGGTGCTGGTAGCTGTTCCCTCTCTCCTCCTTTGGCCGCTGGATGTGTGAGATGGGAGGGGAGGGCAAGGCAAGAAGGAAAGGGGCGGCAGGGAGGGAGGGAGGGAGGGGGCGGCTTCCTTCCCGCCTCGCATGTGATCGCAGAGACCAATGGAGCCGGCGGCCGTGGGCATGCGGGGCAGGAGGCGGGAGCCGGCGGCCTTGGCGACCACGGAGCCGGCCAGCGCAGTCCTCGGAGGCCTTTCCCGCTTGCAGGCTGCGCCCGTGCGGGTTTACTCGGAAGTAAGCCTTCGTCAGGTCAGTGGGCTTCCAAATTGGCGAGGCCGGGATCGCAGCCTTAATTTTTGAGATTGCTTCCGCACATGTTCCGTCGAGCGACTTCTCGTGGATCAAGCTGCCTTCGCTCCCTGCCCTTCCTTTCCATTTAGGGCGGCCAGCTGGAGAAAAGCGTCCTGTCCCTTTAACAGGGTGCAAATAGGCAGCTTCAGCTTCTCATTGTGTGACGGTAAATAATATCCCATTGAGACTCTGTTAAAGGGACAGGATGTTTTCTCCAGGCTGTTGGCAGTCCTTCATTAGACGCGAGTTCTTCCTGAAAACTCACCAAGGACTTGACATCATAGACTCTGCCAAAATCTGCTCGCTCCTGAGGATGCCACAACCCGAAAAGAGAGTCCAAGGCTCACCCTAGCAAAATTCTCTGACAGCCAAGCATGTTTTCTTATTTTTATGTCTTTAAGGGTGCATTTTTTAGAGGCTGGTTTTAATGGATTTAAAACGGGGTTTATTTAGGTTTTAATTTGTTAGCCACTATAGGATATAAATTTAGTAAAATTAAATAAACTTGATGCACAGCGGCCTAAATGAACACCGACAATGGTGCCAGCATCCATGACTTTCCTGCAAATACACACACTCCAACTCACTGACTTCTTTGCTTGTGCAAAATGTTTAGCCCAGAATCTAAATTTCTATCTTTAAAATCTTAGTCTACACTAGCTTTCTGCCCCATTTTTCCTGGTGGTTCCCAACCTGGGGTATGTGAAAAAAAAATATCTATTTGCTAATATGGGGATACAATTTTAGGGAAATGGGCTGCCAAGGCTTACGTGAGTGAAAAAGAGGTTGGGAACCACTGCTCCAAAGAGCTCTGGACAGCATGCACAATTCACCCCTTCCCTTTTTAATCCCTAAAACTACCTTGTGGGATAGGTGAAGATGAGAGAAACTGGCTGGTAGGTTGAGCAAGAATATGAGCATAGTTCCCCAGCACCATCAGATTCATATAACCAGCTCTAAAACTTGGCTTTTCTGATGCCTAATAAATGAAAAACACTCCCCCCCACCATTTACCAAGGGCACACTTTAAACAAAACCTCACTGCTGTTTTCCAAGAACAGGCCAGGAGCCTTCACAGCTTCCCCTTAAACCACCGCTGAGCCACTTTCCACACACTAAAAGCTTAAGACACACAGCAGGTGAAATGGAACAGAGTTTTACTGAGAACACAACACTGTGCAGGTACTTGGACCACATCTTTCATCCAAGGAGAACAGCTCAGACCCAGGTCTACCTTGTGCACTGAGCAGGGATTTTAACTCGGCTCCCCGGCACATCCTGGAGTAGAAATACTACCAGGGCCACCAACACACACAACTATCCATACATGCATACACAGAGAACTGCAAAAATCAACTCACCCCTTCTGTTCCCTTCATGCTGTCTCTCCTGGCATGTTCTTGTATCTTATTCATCTCCTGCCAAAAGCAACCCAGCTTCTTAAAAAGTCAGAATGCTTCTAGCTTGTATGTTTTGAGTGATAATGGTGTATCATTTTGGCAGGGGCGAACCTAGGCAAACTGGAGCCCGGGGACAAAACCTGAGTTTGGCGCCCCCCGCCCCCCCGGCGAATGGGCAGCCACCCTCCCCCACCATGAACAAACAATTATTTTTGCACCAGCTCACAAAACACCTCCCACTCCCAGCAAAACATACATGGCTCTCTCCCCACCAACTCTTTTCCTAATTTCCTAATCACAACAACCCTATGAGGTAGGTTGTTAGCCTGAGAAACAACTCCAAGCCAGTGCAAGTGGATATTAAGCATGTAAACCTCTCACAAACCACCCCCAGCAAAACATTTACCAAACAAATGCCAGCATCATCTCTCACAAAACACCTCCAGTGGAATCCACCCCCAAACAGCATTACTTTCAATGGTGCTTAAACTAGGAGCTCAGATTCTTCTTTTCCAAATCCACCTTAAAGGGAGAATCTAGGGGGTGCTCCGATTAAACAAATTGGAAAGTGATGCTGTTTTGGGGTGGATTCTCCCCCACCCTTTGAAACAACATCACTTTTGATGGTTGGAGATTTAGATGAAACAAAATACCAGATTCAGCCAGAATCTGGGCAAAATTTGGAGCACATTTGGACAAAAAAGTGTCCAATTATGTCCTGCCCAAATATGAACAAATGTGAATGCAAGGTATTTGGGCTTTTGGGGGGGTATTTTTGGTGCTTTTGGAAGCCTGCAGGGAGGGCATTTTTTAAAAGCTAGCGGCACCATGATTTCAGGGCATCATCCAGAGACTGCCTTGATGATATCACCCAAGTTTGGTGATGTTTTGGTTCAGGGAAGCAAGTTATGGACGCCCAAATGGAATGCCCCCATCCCCCTTGTTTTCAATGGAGCTAACAGGAGATGGGGGCTACCCATTTGAGGGACCATGACTTTGCTCCCTCTGAACCTAACTGTCAGCAAACTTTGGTGGTGCATCATAAGAATAGTTACCAGATGATACTCCCGAGTTTAGGTGTCACTAGCTTAAAATACACCCCTTAGCAGAGCACCCCAAGAAATTTGCCCAAGATTCTTTGTTTTGCAGTGACTTTGCTCCATTGTAGCCAATGGGGAATTTCTGAGGCTGGCTGCACATTTCTGAAGATAGAGGCACCAGACTTTCAAGGTGGCTCCAGGAAGCTCTCCTGGTAAAAGCATCCAGGCATAGAGACCTTTGCTTCTGAGGGTTCAATTTTATGGGCCCCCAAAAGGCTACAATGGAGCAAAGTCACTGCAAAACAAAGAATCTTGGGCAACTTTCTTGGGGTGCCTGTAAGGGGTGTATTTTTAAAGCTAGTGACTCCAAAATTTCAGGGTATCATCTGGTAACTATTCTTATGATGCCACCCAAGTTTGGTGAAGTTAGGTTCATGGGGAGCAAAGTTATGGTCCCTCAAATGGGTAGCCCCAATCTCCTGTTAGCTCCCATTGAAAACAATGGGGATGGGGGCACCCTCTTTGGGGGTCTATAACTTTGCTTCCTCTGAACCAAACATCACCAAACTTGGGTGGTATCATCAGGACAGTCTCTGGATGGTACCCTAAAAATTTGGTGTTGCTAGCCCTAAAAATGCGCCCCCTGTAGGCCAAAACGTAAAAAACACTAAAAAATAAAAATCACACAAACGACCCTGAAATGGTGGCACCCCCCCACGTGACCAAATGGGGGGCGCCCGGGGACATAGGGTACCCCCTGTCCCTAGGCAGAAACGCCACTGCATTTTGGTTTTCCTACTGCAAAACTTAGCTATTTGGATCAAGAGAACCATTGGGGAGGTATGATCGAGGCTCTAAATTTTAAATGGACACAGCTTTTTAAAAAACCTGCTGGTTCAACTGTACTTGTCAAAAGTTCCAGGTTAAGAAAGCAAAAGCCACTTGACTGGGGTAGGTGGGGGACTGATGAAATAGGAAGCTGGCAGGTCACAAAAAACAGTTGAGCAGGGCAAAGTACAACCGTATAGCAAGGCTCAATAAAGCAATTCCGCCCCAAATGGCACACCTTTTGAAAACAAGAAAATCCACTTTTATTTAAAAAATACTATATACAAATGCAAGGAAAATATGCTCTCTTTGGATGCAAGCACAACAGTGTTTAAAACTATAAACCAGAGAATTTGCATATATATATATAGACAAACTCTGTCAAATATCATTACAACTGAGAAGCAAAGACCCTTGGCTTGCCTATGGTTAAAAAGCCCTTTCTCACTCAGGAACCAGCCCTGATTTTATTAAAGAATGATGTAGCACATTTTTGAGAACCACTGGGAATTTGGCAACAGTAGTACTGGAAAACAGAGCCTTCTACAAGTTCATACAATGCAGGTGCTATCCAGACTCACCAAAAAGAAAAGTCTTCAACACTCAGCCACAAACTGAAGGTTAAGCCATACCTCAACTTAATTTTAAGCAGCTTAAACTGATCTAGAATGTTGCAAATATGTTTGGTGGGATCCTCTGGCTTTTGTTTTGCTCTGGCACAGAAAGGGATATTAAGTAAATGAAAGGATCTTAAGAAAGTGACCAGGGCCTGGGAAAGTTCCTTTCTATACTGGCTGTTTAGAAAATCAAAATGGATTTAACCTTCAAGCAGGGTCACAGGGTCTCACTTTCTAGGGATTTGATACAGGAGGCTTAAAAAGACTGCAGTAACCCAATGACCAAGTTCCCCCTTGTCAACTCTGGTTCTTTCCCCAATAGCCATGCACCAGACAGTCTCTGAAGCTTAAGCTAGGAGTGTGCATTCAGATATTCCCAAATTGAAATTTCCAGTTTCATTTAGGTTCAGAGACATCCAAAACAACCCCAAACACTCTTGGAATTTCGGGAGTGTTCTGGGAAGGAAGTGTGCCTCAGATGGGCCACAGTGTATCGGCCTATTGAAGAGCAAATATTTTAATAGATGGTAGATCTGGTCTTCAGAGTCTATTACCAATGTATTGAAGACCAGGCTTCTTCTTTCCCTTCCTACTGCTTGGGGGTGGGCAGCCCAGGCATTGAAAATAATGTTTTAATTTGTCTGTAATTTTCATGTGCCAAAAATTGCAGAAAAGAAAAAGTGTGCCCAAAATTGTTTCCTAAAAGAATATTCCCCCCCCCCATTTCAGTGTAATATTAATCTTACCTTTTTAAACAACCCAAAATGAAATTAAGGCAAATAGTTTTGCACTCCCCTCTCTTAAGCACACTGTAAGAAGTTTGCAGAGATTTAATGCACCCTTTACATTAGACAAGAATACTCAAGCAAAGAGTGGATACTGGCGGGTTACAAGAGTGTTAAGTCACTGCTTTTGCAAAGCAGTTTTATGCTCCTGAGGATAGCAATGCTGTTGAATGGTGCAGCAGGAACATCTCCCATGAAAGCCCATTAAACTACGTAGGTTCATCTGTAATTTATACACCATAGGCAGATGAGACACATTACGGTATGTCTATAATTTCAAAAGGCTGACAGAACTTCTGTATGGCTAAAAGCTCCCCCCCCCCCCAGCTGAGCAACAGTAGCAGGTCAGGGCAAAAGGGCCTAGCTTAGCTTTCTCTCAGGGAACCAATTTTCTCTAGGCAGCAAGGGGTCATGTAAGGCCACAATGATCCTTCCCACCCATATTCTATACCCCTTTATTCATATATCACCTCAGTCAGTGATTCATCAGCAAACCTCCATTAGTCTGTCTTTCATACAAATCAGCGCAAATTTTAGTCCAGAAGGCAAAATCACATAATGGATTGAAAGTATGCCAGGAGTTACTCAAGAGGGGGAAAGTGGTGGCTATGAAGGTTTCCAGCTCATGCTGCCATGTAGGCAACTGTATTTGTTGTTGCATTGTGATAGATTTTTTAAAAATCCACTCTAGAATTGGCAAGCTTGTACTTGCATAAAGGGGCACCTGCACAGTCCCTGTAAAAATGTGCAGCATGACTGGGAACTTGTGCAGCTGCTCAGGCTCTGCAATTATGCAAGTAAAGGCACAGATTCAGTTATAAGGCTATGAATCCATTAAACCAGCAGGGAGTTGTACCACTCCATTGTAGTATTAAGGCTTCTGGCTGGTTTCTTTCAAACCTGAGAACTGCAGAACTGAGTGAAATCTTTTCTCTGAAATCTCCCAGTAATTCAGTGCTGCTGGCATGCATTTCGCTCAAGTATAAATTATGTGGAGCACCTTTGTAAAAAGGCAGCTAGCCAGACAACCTAATTTAGTTTTCTGCATAAAGCTACCATGCACCCTTAGCCACATACCTATCCATTACTGGGTAAGGAAACAGAGTATATTGGGTCATACCGCTGGCCCATCTCCACACCCACCAATATCTCCCCTATGAGACAACAGAGACATGGCTGAGGAGTGCACATAGCAGTAAGCATATAGAAGAAACCTGCCTTGCAAAGCAGCCCTAGAACAGCAGTCAATTAAAGAAAAGGGTAGTAGCTATTGGGCAACTCACCCAGTATCTGAACCATTTATAGTAAAGAAACCTTCTTTCAAGGCTGACAAAGAGACCTTGTCAGAGATGAATATTTATAGTATGAGAAATGCTCAGATTTCCAGTTGTGGGAAATATGTTCCACTTGTCACCCAAGCAAAAATAATTTAAGCAGTTCTTGAGCCCCTCCCACAGCAGCTGCAGTCTTAGTCCCCAAGTCCTATCTTTTTGTCTTCACTGTGTGATACAGTAATCCCCCATATCCTGGGCGTATCGGTCCGAGATAGTGGTCCGTAAATCCTCGATATCCTTGTGCAACTGTCTGACATCATCCAGCTTCTTTGCAAGCATGTCTGGCTTCAATAAGTCACCCTTTTCTTTAACTGAGCACTGCACAGCTGTGAAGGCAAAAAACACAGACAGACACACACAGAGAGAAAGCCATAGATTAGCTATAGAACTACTTTACAGACTAAGATCTTTCTGGACTCTATTTAAGGCAGGCACCAGAAATCTAACTGCAGATTCAGGCCCTCACGGTTGTGGACACATTTTGTTCCACAGAAGATCAGAAGCCAGAAAGAGGCGTACAAAATGTCAGTGGTCAGAGAGTCTTTGACAGTCACTAAGTCCTGCAAAAATTAAAACAGGCAATATTGCAAGCTAACAGCATACTTGGACTGGTCAAATCTTATTCAGAGCAAGGCCATTTAATAAGTCTTCAAGGAAAAAAAATTCAAAGATATCAAGTTCTCCCAAACCGCCCTGGCCACAAAAGTCTAAATAGCAACTAACAAAGTGAACAAAGCTCCTGAAAAAGATGTCTTGATCCAGTTTTCTGCTTGCTAGGGACCTCAGAATTACTTACAGGGGATGCCTAGCAGCAAAGACAAATTGGGATCCTTCCCTTGAGCCCTCTGAGTCACAACACTGTAGACAGACTGCAGGTCTTGCAAGCAGCTGGCCAGCTCCTTATGCAGCTCTTCAGCAAGGTGGGCCATCTCACCAGGCAGCTGCTGGCTCGGCTCAATCTGCCGGAGGTGCTCCTGGAGAGTCAAGTTCTTCTCAATCAGTTCCTGGTTCTGTGCAGACAACTGAAGAGAGGTGGTGCAGAAGTTGGAGCATTGTGGACAAATTGTGTGCTCTCTATCACCCCCTAGTGTGACACTGTTAATTCACAGCTAAGTTTGAGCAGCAATCATAAGGCAGTGCTAAGTTTCTAATGTTCTCTCCTAAAACATTAGACTGCAAAGCATGTGGTCTCAGTTTAGGCCATATTAAAAGGGGGGGGGGGGTTAGTTACTGATCCTGCATTATGTAGTGATAATTAAAGTCAGCGATTTATCCATCCACCCTATACTGCAACTTTCTGAAAGCCATTGAGTGAGGATGTGTTATATATAACACATATATAACATATATAATTCCCTAAGCGACAACCAATCGCTGCCTTCCAACGACGAAACCCCTACCAATCAGTGCACAGAACATAGAGTGCACCCACTGGTGGGACGTCTGTCCCTCGCTCACCTACCCCCAACTCAGTGCCAGGACATCCCCTTTCTGCCAGGCCCGCTGCCACTCTCCCCACTTGTGACAACCCTCCTGCCTCCCCCAGCCCCACCCCACAAGCCTCCCTGGCAGCAGCAGAGTGTGTGGTCTGCAGGAGAACACTGCCGGCCTGGGCAACCCCTGCCTCCCTTCCCTGACCACCGGAAATATTTATGCATGTTTACTTGCAGGAACAGCCAGGCAGCAGAGGCAGATGAGGACTCAAGAAAAGCCTGTTACAGGGAAAGAGGTTTCCTTGCCCTCCTTTCCTAAAGCCCATTTTCACATGACATGGATTTTGCCGCTAGTTTTGTACATAAATGCATGAAAAAGAAACTTGTTTCAAGCAGTTTTCCAGAAATTTGGATGCCAAGAAAGGGGGAAAAAACCACATTTCCCCCAATGATTTTTTTTGGGGGGGAGGGGGAGGAAATTTTTGTAGCACTTGAAAAGTATTAATACCTAAGTTTTCTATAAACAAAACTGTGTATCTGCCTAAACACCTATACTAGAGAGAATGAGAGCTGCAAACTGCTCCATCCTATACTACCTAAGCACACACACATCAAGGCCTCCACACAGTAAGACAAGCAGCAATCCATTTGCAAAAAAGGCTGCCGTATACTAATTTCATGAAGATAGCAGCATCCTGTGCATTTGGGATTTGAGTGCTGAAGCTGAATATTTCTACAATCTGGCCAGGTATTATTCCCTAATATTGCAGATAAAATTTACATAAAAGACTAGTCACTACAAATTTTGAGTAAAAGTTTGTGTGAAAAAGCATTTCACTCATTCCAAAAGAGAAAATATTTCACAAGAAAACAGTTATTTTGGTTTTCCAAGTATTTTCTCCACCCCCCAACCCTGGACAGTCACATCTCTTGTTATAAGGGTCCCTCAGAGCAATGACTTGGGTGCTCTATACAGCTTTCAATTTATGGAGATTTTTCCCTCTGGGATTATAAAAATGGTTTCTGTGCTTCCCATATAATTTTGTAGGTCAAGCATTTATGAATAGCCAGGTCTAAAGACATACCAGCTATCAGCTCTATAAAGGGAAAGCAAGATAAGCTGAAATATTCTTGGCTACTGGTCTTCAGATGCTATCTGTAGGGAGATGGAGGACTGGGAGGACAAATGCATGCAAGGTGTGACTTATTAAGGATTCTAATCAACTGGCCTTTTGGAAAGTTAAGCAGTAAAAGCTCTACCACACCACAGCCACTCAGTTTGGAAAACCCACAACAGCCAGTTTCAGCTCTGTTGCCTTATGCAGGGAGATTGGTCTTCATCACTCATGTTGTGCTATTTACCTAGACTCGTTGACTGTATTTGAGCCATTTAATCAACACCACAGTTTCTCAAAGCATAAAGATTAGGTCCACAAAGCAGACTATGGTTTATGGTGCTGGTAATTAGCACCAAGCCTGCAGCTTAACAGTCAGCCAGTGGGAGATCCAATGATTCTCCACTCAGCCTCCTTTTATAGCAAAATGGTTCCCGTGCTCCCAATGAAGCAGAATGGAAAACCAATTTGCAACAGATATAGTGTGCCACAATGTAGATACCCTACCTCATCCTGCTAAAAGGATTATGGGACCAAGAAACTGAAAGCACACAAACCACAATTTATTAGAATAATAAAATATCTGAACAAATCAGTAGGCTGAGGCATTCAAATTCTGCACTGGACTAAAGCACTGATCAATGTGGCATGATTAGAGAAGTTGTGAAAAGGGACTTTACCTCTTTCACTGCCAAGCGCAGCTGTTGCAGCGCACTCTCCTGCCTCATGGCTTCCATTCTTAGCGCCTGGCCTGTGCCCTCTTCTTGAGCAAGCTGTTCCTCCAGGCCCTGATGTATCATGGAGACACTAGTTCAGCTTATTGTACAGGTGAAGCTGAAACATACAAACCAAACATCTGATCTGCCAACGAGGACCTCTCACCTTCATCTGTGAGGACAACTGATCCATTTTCTTCTTTTGCTTGTCGACAATCTGAAATAAAGCGAGATTTGTGAAAAATTCACTCCCTACTATTGACCAGATGTACACTGGTTTTTAAAAAATTAAAAATACTCGAATTAGATGAAGAGAGATAACCTAGATGTTTTCAGTAATGGGCATGATCCAGTGCCAAAGGCAAGAGAAATGGTGTGATGCTCTCTTTTACAATGTCCTAGGGGACTCAACAAGATTATTATTTTTTGAAATCTAATTGGCCACAGAAATGCAGAACTGGCATACTTTTAGGAATTGCTCAGGTATGGAGCATGGAGATGTGCACAGTTGAGAGATTTTAGCTGCAATGCTTGAAGCAGAGCGGGGAAAGAAGGAAGACACTGGAGGGCGATAGTCCTCTGACATCCTCCAATTTTCACACTAGCCTGATCTTGTCAGATTCCAGAAGCTAAGCAGGGTTGACCCTGGCAACTGTGGATGGGAGACCTTCAAAGAATACTAGGGTTGTGATGTGGAGGCAGGCAGTGGCAAACCAGCTCTGAACATCTTGCCTTGAAAATCCCACCAGGGGTCACCATAAGTCAGATGTGACTTGACAGCAAAAAAAAGTACAGCTACCTTCCTGAGGAGATCACATTCTTTTTGCAGAGACTCCTTCTTTCCTTTCATTTTCTCCATCTCTTGGGCGTATCCTTCTGCTGACAACATCTTCCCACACTGCATCTTATCTTGTAAACTGAGAAAACAGGGTACAGCTACTAAACTGAGATACCTCAATAATCTTACCATTTCGAGGGTAGATTCTGTGATAGCCATTCCTGAGAGAACAATAATCATTCCCAATAATCCTTCAGTCCAAAAACACACAAAAAATGTCAACCGTTACTGCATGTTTAGCTGAGCAATTCAGTTTTCTCACTGGTGCCAAGCACTTCCCCCTGCAGTAACATGCTGCCTGAACTGTGCTTCCTGCCAGTTTTCCTGTCAGCTCAGGATCCCCTCCCCAAGGCTGCCCTGGGCTACAGGCAGGCCACTTCCTCTCAGCCAGGGGTGGGGCTGTCTCAGTGGGTCCTAGTGTGCTCAGTAGCACGTGGCACTCTTCCCTGCCATCTTGGCCTCCCAGCTTGTTTACCTCTTCTGGTCTCCTTGTGGCTGCCTCATGTTACTGCCTTGCTGATTCATAAGTGGAGTGGTGGGAAGTGCCAACCTCTGCCACAGCAGGTATCACTGGTCTATGCATGCCTTCCTAGGGGTTGTTGGTTGGGAGAAACACCAGGCCATCTTTTGTTTATCTTTTCCTCTGCTATTATCATGATCTGAACCCTGAATTCCATTCTTTTCCCCTCCCTACAACCTCCCATTAGGTTATGCTCTTTACTAATCCCCTTTCTCCATCTCTCTCCCCCTCCCTGGCTCCTGAACTATCTTGCTATTGCTGAGAACATGAGGTTGCCTTCTGCTGAATCACACCATCTGTCTATTGAAATCAATACTGCCAACTCTGACTAGCAACTGCTCTCCAGGGTCTCAGGGAGAGGTATTTCCCATCACCTAATTCCTGATCCTTTTAACTGGAGATGCTGGAGATTGAACCTGGGAGCTTCTGCATGCCAAGCAAATCTTCTACCACTGAGCCACAGCGCCCCCCCCCCCCCCCAAATCATTGCTGCCTGTGGTAAGGCTTCACTGCCAAAAGTGCAACACAACTGAAGATGTCTCAATGGCACTGCAAGGCAGTATTCCCTCATTTCACTCAGATTCTCATTGCTTGGTCCCAGGAAATGTTACCTGTGCACAGTGGAAAGCAGTTCCATTTCTTTGTGTTTCTGTGTTTCCAGCTGTAATTCCTTCTCTCTGCAACTGGCACGGATACCATTAAGGTCCTTCTCAAGGGCAGTCACGGTTTCCTGTAAGACTGCAATTGTCTGCTGGGCTTCTTTTAACTAGGAAAAGGGAGAGAATGTTCCAGAACCAATCAGGGTATGATGGGAAGTACTGCAGAAGACGCTGCATCTACAAATAACCTAGATCAGGACGTTTTCCTGCAGGTCAGACTACCAATCGAGGTAGCCACACCCACTCAAGAGTCATACCACATGCCTTTCCATAGATTCAGGAGATCCCATTCTACCTGTTGACTTTGTTTCTGGTGATCCTCCAACACGGGAAGGTCAGCGAGGTAGCGCTCCAAGGTCTCTATTCGCTGCTGTTTCTCCCGATTCTGCTCAGATTCCTTTTGGCATTTTTTCTTCAGATGTTCAATGTGTTTGTCTCTTGTATTAACCTGAACCAACAAAATAGAATAATAGCAGTTCTCCACCTCAGCAGCACACAAATCAGGTTGAGATTTCCAAATGATTTAGGGGCCTTCCTCCAGCACCAAAATAAGTATACATTTGGACCTTCATTTGAGGCCAGCAAGACAGAAAAAAGAGACATCAATAAGTACTTTAATTCTACTCTACACTAATCCTGCTTTGAGCAGGGGGTTGGACAAGATGGCCTGCATGGGCCCTTCCAACTCTATACTCTAAGCTTCTTATGAGGAACAGTTTTGCTTGAGAGTGCACGCTACATCAACCAAGTCAAGTGAAAATCTACTCCTCTTGAGATGTAGCAATGAGGACCACTACACTAATCACACCCAGAATAGCCTGCTTTATGTTGAGAAGGGTTTCATTATTTCCAGTAGTTTTGATGTTCTCCGTATCTCTTCCTGACTCCTCAGTTTCCCATTCAAACCTCCCACACAGAAAACATTCCCATTTTCCACACCAACAAACAGTTCATGACATGCATCAACATGTGCTTTGAGGCTCTTGTAGACACAGAGGCCAGAGCACCAAGTATATTTTTGGCTCTCAGATAAATACAAAATGAAGCACCTGAAGTGGGTGCCCCCTCTTTCCCATCCAAAAGATGGGGATTAATTTAGTCAGAATCTGAATTATGTGGCAGTTTCTACTACCATGCATTAAAACAGTGTCCACTCACTATGGGTGAGAAGGTTAGTGAACATACATTTTCTTTCCTTTGGCAAGGATTTTAAATTGAAACAAGAAGAGTCCTCTGACACTGTTAGTTTACACAGCCTACCCTCTCTTCCTGCTTCTTCAGCACTGCTTCATACTTCTGTACTGTCTTCTTGTGGAACTCCTGGATCTGCTTTTCACCTGCTTCTGCAGCGGCCAGTTTCCTCTCCAGTTCAATCTTTTCCTTACTCAGCAATTCTGTCTTTTCAGTAAACTGAGCACGCAAGAATACATTCTCCTGTTGCAACTCCTGCAAAATGCATATAGTGAAACACAACAGTTCACAAGTGTCCTCTCCTCCCAAACAAGTACAGCCCCACAGAAAGGGCCACATTGCTGTGCTCAAACACAGTGAATGTGCACAAACCATATGGAGCGCTGGTGCCATCAACACTGTTGCCTTAGAAATCTTTGCTTGTGTTTACCTGCATTCTGAGCAAATAGATGTCTCCATAAGGGACAGGAGGGCCAAAAAAAGCACTGTGGACCTGCAGCTCACTTTCTTGTACCTTCTGCTCCAGCTGTGAAATGTGCTGCCTCTGTCTTCAAAACAGAAGGGCCCCAACAAAAAATTTACAAAATTTAGACTCTAATACATCTAAACTGATAAAATGTCAGAAAACAGGTCACAAAGTTGCCTTTAGCAAATGGAATTTTCAGTAGAGCACTTTAAATTGTGTTTATAACCTAAACAATGGGAACCACGGGTTGTGCATGGGGATAATGGGAGGTAAGAAAAGTGATCACAAGCCCAAGGTATCCAGAATAGGCAAAACAGCTCCCCGTTATGCATTTTTCTGACCTTGATTAAGGAAGAATCACCCCTTTTGAAAAGGATAGCTGTTTTCTCCCCCATTCTGTACCAAAGGAAATTACAGACACCTGTCACTTGCCCTAGCTGGTCAATGATTTAGTAACATAATTAAACTCATTAAAATAAAACATAATTTTATGTTTACTATGTATGATTTAGTGAACTCCAGGAGAGCAGCAGTGGTGTAGTGGTTAAGAACAGGTGTACTCTAATCTGGAGGAACCAGGTTTGATTCCTAGCTCTGTCACTTGAGTTGTGGAGGCTTATCTGGGGAAATCAGATTAGCCTGTGCACTCCAACACACACCAGCTGGGTGACCTTGGGCTAGTCACAGTTCTTCTGAGCTCTCTCAGCCCCGCTTATCTCACAGGGTGTTTGTTGTGAGGGGGGGAAGAGAAACGAGTTTGTAAGTCCCTTTGAGTCTCCTTACAGGAGAGAAAAAGGGGATATAAATCCCTCTTCTTCTGAATATAATTTTATGTTCTTTGGAAGAAACATTTTATCCAGACATGAAATGGAATGTGCTTTCTTGATCACAGCATCAAAACTTTGGAACTCCCTCCCTAGGGGGTTATACTGGTGTCCCTCTATGGGTATCTTCCATCAGCAGGTGAAGACTTTTTTATTTCATCCAGCATACCCCAAAAACCATTCTTGACCCTCCTCCCTGGTTCCAGGGTTGTACATATATGCATTTTTATTGAATTATTTAATCATTTAAATTTTTTAAACTGTTCAACTATTTTAATGTTTTCATGTTCACCACTTTAGAAATCCTGATACAGTGAAAAGATAGCATAAAATATTTTAAATACATAAATAAAACAATGGGAATATATTGTATGTTTGTTTTCCCACCTGTCAATTAGTATTTCCTTCTCCCTGAGTAGATTCTCATTTGCGTTCACAACTCCAACCCACTGAGTCGGATCAACAGAGGGCAATGAAGTGCTGTTCACCAGGGGATGGTAGTAAGCAGCTTTGCTTTGCAGCTGGAATAATGAAATTCAGACAGACGAGACAGGAGTTCAGTTCTCAAAGGCAGCTGCAATAGCACTGAGGCTATAATTGTTCTCAGCATTCTTCTCAACTTACCAATAAACAGAAGGCTCATCCCATAAACAACTATTTCAAATTCACATCCAAGTACTCTGTGTACTGCTACTATGTACTAATAATTTTAGATCACTGTGTATTACATGAAACTCATAAGAACCTTTGCCTGATATCACCAAACAAAAACTGTTTCCTACTAGAAAGGATATGTGGATCTTATGGCATGATGATTTAAACAGAACAAGGAAAATGAGTCACACTCACTGTGCTAATTCATATACTTGTATTTTTTTCCTATTCAGCGTCCAAGACAACTATTGCCAACACACCAGAAACACTTAGTGCAATAGTATGCAGAGTTACTCTAGTCCAAATCAGTTGAATTCACTGAGTTTAGTTCAGGGTTAACTCTGTACAGGACTGCTGTGCCTGTTCATGTCTTGCAAGGACTCTCCTTCCAAAGTGCTTAATTCAGGATTCCCCAAAATTTAGCTTACAAACGTACACTCAGAAACTACTAAGTATCTGGTTGTGAACTTGGTTCCACTAGGCAGATCAAGTAGTGAGCACAGTGGGGCATGGTATAGAAAAGTTTTGTAGATTAGGCATTCCCTCAGTTCTGGGGGGGAAAAGTAGTTTGTGTATAGGTATACCCACAAGAACTCTGAAAATAATATCAAATAAGATGTCACAATATTATAGTTGTGTTACTGGGTGGAGAGAGAAAGTAGTAGAAGGATGCCAAGGGAAGAAACATCATTAATGGAGAGGAAGCAAGAGGGGAGGAAGTTGGGTCAGCAGGAGGTGACATCTTCTCTCCTCATAGCCTAGTCTCCCTTGCTGCCCATAATGCCTGGAAATTAAATATCTGTAAGAGTATCAGTGTAGTCTTCCTCAGATCTCCCCTCAAAATCCAGTAAAGCATAACATGCACAGTTAGCACTCTCACCCTCCTCACTAAGCATTAACAGGCACAACATAATGTAATAATGTTATGGTCTCTCAACACACATACTAAGAGTGAACAGGTGTAAAGAATATGCAACAGTTTCAGCAATGACAACCATATGTACATTTCCTTTTTTTAACCTGCAGTCCCCGGAAGGGTTCAGGACAGACAGTGGAAAAAGAACTGCAATAAAAAAATAGGATACCCTAGTTGTACACAAGTTATATTTAAAGCAACTAAAGTCAAAGCCAAATACCCAAACTAACGTACAACTTGGGATAACAAAGTTGGATAAACCTTATTCGGATGTAAGCAGCTATTTATAAATATAGGCAAGATTTAGCAAACATAGATGGTTTTAACGGGGTCTTCTACCTGTATTTGATCTAGTTGCTGTCGCACCCGGTCCAAGTGCTGTTTCCATGCACTGCACACACAGTCATCATGTGAATGCTGTGTACAGGTTTGCTGTGTCCACACTTGCGACTGAGCAGCTACTGAGTTGGAATATGTCATGGCAGGATTAGGGCCCAAGGAAAGCTGCTTTTCACAGATTTTGCTGGCTTCGGCTGTTGGCTTAGAACTGAGCTGCACTCTGCATGGTTCTTTTTCTAGGTCAGCAGGCCCGATGATTGAATTGCAAATTTGGAGCTGGGTCCAAGGACCATCAGACTCTAAAAAAGCAGAATGGTTAAAAGTGTATTCTGCGGCAAGCCTGCCATATTTCTGAGCATCTTGCATGCTTTCTTGATCAGCTGAAGGGAACAGGGATCGATCAAAATCATTTTCCAGTGAAGCCTGGTACATAGGAAGATAGTCCCTGGGAAATGCCTGGTTGTGCCTCGAAGCTTTACAGTTTGTCACCAGCCCTGCCGTGTCATCTGAAGGGCAAGGCAGGAAGGAGGTCCTGCCAGCCAGAGATGTGCTTGATTTGCCCACTGTGCAGGGCTTGCAGGGAGGGCTCTCCAGCATGGAAGGCATGACATGAGCAGTAGGAATGGCCACCTGGGTTTTGATGGGCTGAAAAGAAGAACCGTCACTGGAATTGCAGAATGCTGTGGAAATGAAGAAAGAGTGTTAGAATGAAGACTGCTTTCTTTCTGCACAAGCCTATCTTGTTTTGCCACAATTCTTCTGTATATTTAGTGAACTGGAAGACTCACATATCCTAGTAATACTTTCAAAAAGGAAAGGCCATGTCCCCACGAAGCTTTCTGTGTCGTAACATAAAATGTCTTTTCTGATCACAACTGAATTAAAACATACAACCAAATTATTTTCATTTTATCAAATTAGATAATAAAATAAAGTGTATCTTTCTAGTTATTCACACACAAGTCTTAAAACTGGCTTTAAAAATAATTAATAAGACTTACTCAAGAAACAGGAGTTGAGGTCTTGGTTATATACCCAATCCTGAGCTTTATAACTCACTCGCTGCCAGATTTGTAAATGAAGTTGGATGCAGCTCCAAGAAGCAAAAGAATGGTATGCTTCTAGGAAAATGAAGCAATTGCTGTTCTATATGCCATGAAACTTCTTTCAAAATCAGCTTCAGTTCTCTCCCAACAAGCATACAGAATACAGCAGAGCAGAATACTGAAAATCCTGACGCTGAAACACTGGATTAGACTAGATGGAAGTGTGAAGCTATTCTTAGCAACTCTCAGGTTTCAATACACAGAAAACAACAACAGCTTAACCAAGAATTAGGGCACCTTCTTTTTAAAATGAATTTTCCTTCCTTTATGACTACATGAATTTCTGATTCTTGTGCAAAAGAAAGACAATGTTAAGTCGATGTAAAGTTTGAGGTATCACTTCTCTTTTATTATAGGGTAATGAGCTTGTACCACCAGATGTCAGTTATAGCCATTTGCCAACAGAAGAAGGAACACAGGACTCAAATTTGATTATCACAGGAATATGGCTGCTTAGTAACATACAGCTGGTCTAAATATCTGCAGACAAGATAACAACATATGGTAAAAATATTCAAAGAGCCAGTGAATCTAAAACTTCTTTAAGAACACATAATTTACATGGGATGGCACTATTTATAGTTTCATCTGCAAGCTACACAAAGAAGCAAAAGGTATTTCCTGTGTGGGTAGGAAACAAGAGACTTGGCAAAGCTCTATCTAAAGAAAGGCTGCACTACAACAGCAGAGTGCACGTCTCCATAGGTGAAGCCCCACCTCTGGTGCCTACTTAATTATTATGACAAAAGGGCTAGGAAAAACTTGATACATTCTAAAGAACCAGACAAAAACACTCTGCCCCCTAATCAAAGCCACTAGAACATATGTGTGTAAAGTGCTGTCAAGTCACTTATGATGACCCTATAAATTAATGACCTCCAAAATGTCCTAGAGTTAACTTGCTCAACTCTTGCAAACTGAGGGCCATGGTTTCCTTGACTGAATCGATCCAGCTCATGTTGGATCTTCCTCTTTTCCTGCCACCTTCAACTTTTCTTAGCATTACTGTCTTTTCCAGTGACTCTCGTCTTCTCATAATTTAGTCAAAGTACAATAATCTTAGTTTAGTTATTTTAGCTTCTACAGAGAGTTCAGCCTTGGTTTGATCTAGAACTCAATGATTTGTCTCTTTGGTGGTCCACAGTATCCATAAAACTCTCCTCCAACACTACATTTCAAATGAATCAATAGTCCTCCTGTCAGCTTTCTTCACTGTCCAACTTTCACCTATACATAATGATGGGGAACGCTATGGCACAAATTACCTTGATCTTGGTTGCCAAGTGACACACCCTTACACTTAAGAATCTTTTCTAGCTCCTTCATGGCTGTCCTTCCCAGTCTCAATCTCCTTCTGATTGGTTCTGGTGGGTTTTCCAGGCTGTATGGCCGTGGTCTGGTGGATCTTGTTCCTAACGTTTTGCCTCCATCTGTGGCTGGCATCTTCAGAGGTGTATCACAGAGGGAAGTCTGTTACACACTGTGTCCCTTTGTGATATACCTCTGAAGATGCCAGCCACAGATGCAGGCGAAATGTTAGGAACAAGATCCACCAGATCACGGCCACACAGTCCAGAAAACCCACCAGAACCAGTTGAATCCGACCGTGAAAGTCTTCGACAATACTCCTTCTGATTGCTTGATTTCAGTCTTTCTCTTGGTTGATGATGGAGTCAAGGAACAGAAAATCTTGAAAGGTTTCAATTTTTTCATCGCCAACCTTAAAGTTGTGTAAACCCCCAGTAGTCATTGTCCTCTTGATGTTCAGCTGTCATCCCGCTTTGGTACCTTCTGCTTTATCCTTCAAGAGTCGTCGTTTCAAGTCTTTACTATTTTCTGCCAGTAATGTCTGTCATCTGCATATGTCAAATTGTTAATGTTCCTTCCACCAATTTTCACTCCATCTTCATCTAAATTTAATCCAGCTTTCCATGTACGTTCTGCATGTAGATTGAACTGACAGGGAGATAAAACACATCCTCGTCCGACACCTTTGCCAACTGTAAACCATTCATTTCTCCATATTCTGTCCTAACAGAAGCCTTTTGTCCAGAGTTCATTTCTTTCCATTTCTTTTCAAAACCAATCATAGTTTTTCAAGATCCACACAGTCAAAAGCTTTGCTATAATCTATGAAACACACACTGATTTTCTTCTGAAATTTTCTTCTATTCTCCAGTAATTTCGTACACTGCTTTCCCTGCCAGTGTAAGTATACTGCACTAGAGTATGCCTGCACAGGAAAACATAAGCAGAGCAGCTCTACACTGACATGGCATATCCAGTTCCTTAATCTGCAAGAGTTACCCCAAGGATGAGTTTTCTACTGTGAGGTATACTAAATGCAATTAACTCACTAGCCAAGTGAACACCTAGCAACATCAAGAAAGAACTTAAGCTCAGCTAAAATAAACTCAAGGACTGCATGTAACAAGAATGAATTGATCACTACCTGCAGTATTAAAAGCTCAGAAAGTTGAAGACACTTGAAGTTATCAATTTGTTGCAGAATCTTACAGTATAATCCTATGCAGAACTATTCCAAGACCTACTCCAAAGTTACTCACTGAAATCACTGGGTGGCATAACTTGCAATAAAGTTGTGCTGTAAGACATCCATATTGGGAGTCAGCAACAGAAGAGGACTGTCAACTGTAGTAAAGGATGAAGGGATCAAAAGAAAAACTTACCTTCTGCATTAGTAGAGCTAGAAGTCCCATTTAACGTGCCCCCACAGGCAGCCATAGTTAGATTACAATCAGAATGTTTCCAGACTTTCAGATAGGACTTTCAAGACTGTCTCTTCTGCGCTGAACTGGAACTGGGGGAGGGGAAGAGAGAGACATGTTGTGAAATTTACATGGGAATTCATAAGTCAATTTGACACTATCAGACCAGGACTCAGTAGAGACTGGAAGTGGTTCTGTTCACAACAGCTCTGTCCCTCTCCAGTCATTTTACTTTAACAATTTGTCACACCTATTTGATCAGACTGTTTGCTCTGGATCTTGTTTTCATTTGTGCTCTGAAGCGCAGTGCAATATACCTATATTTTGGAATCTTGACCCTCTTTGTAACAACTTTTCAAACCTGTCCTCAGCAGCATTTGTGTGCACACCTAAGAATGCTAATGCACGCATGATATAGATGCACAATTGTGTGTATGTATCTACAAGTACAGTGTTGAATGTATTTTGATATGATCCATGTATCCTGCCTCCGACAGTAGTTCAACTGTTGTGTTTTGGGTCAGCTGAAGTTTACAAAACCAACCCTGCCTACAGCATGTTGTAGTAACCTAACCTGGATGTGATAAGTGCATGGATCACTGTGGCCAGATCATACTTTTCAAGCAACAGCTGTAGCTGGTGCATCAGTCACAGCTAGTAAAATGCGCTTGTACCTTCAACTACAGGCCAGTGGCACCTTGAGCTATGAACCTGCTGCTGGAGTGTGGCTCCCTCTGGGGCAGCCCTCTTCCCTAGTTACAGTGCTGTTTATGTGTGATTTATTGAGAAGAGAAGTGCAAGCTTTGGATTCCCAAAGGGGACAAAAGCGGGTTCCAAACGAATAAAATAAATAATAAGTAAAAACAGAAAGACCAGTTTTTGCAAAAAGTTGGAAATATTTTATCGACTTTTAGAAGCTAACACTTTGTATAGGCATCGATGTTTCTAAAATATAATACAAATACATCTGAGGCGATTATTCATGGAAGTAATTTTCCATTTGTCTGAGTGACGTTGTGTATAAAAAAGCCCCAAATGGCAACTTGTTCTGTTGTTACATTTCAAAGTCTTTTGGTGCCTACACATAGATAGGTGGGTAGATAAAAAATCAAGCTTCTCTTTGCATGCACATGTGTGTGCACAAATAAAGTAAAAATATATAGATTTTATTCACTTCATTAACAAATATCTTTCTTCTCTTTCTCCCCAGTTGGGGGCCCAAAGAGGCTTACACTGTTCTCCTCTCCATCTTATTCTCATAACAAACCTGTGGGGAAGGCCAGAATGAGAAAGACTTGCCCCACATCAGCCATGGGGGGGGGGGGGAATGCAAACACCTCTCAGATCCTAACCCAACACTGCAACCTAATTACTGCAACCTAAATGACCATTGGGTCTGACAGACAGACCGCTCATCCATGTCACTTCTATTTATGGTATCTAAAGCCCTCTCTTTGCTTTCAATCTAATTAAGTGGCTTGTTTTCAAAAAGCTGTTCAGAATCCTCAGATCTCTGCTTTTGATACGCGTATAAAAGTAAATTTCACTCTTTTAAGATGAAAAGGCGTGGGAAATTTGGCAGTGCTTGAGCTTTGCATGATGAGTTCATCACTTCATCAATAATATTCGGCAATAACAGTCTAGAATACTTACAGACCATTGCGGCAGGGGGAGGCAAGCTCATCCCAGTCTTCCATCTGGGCCATAAATAATTCTTGGCCATGATGTCAGAGAATGCATCAGGCTGGATCACCCCCAACACACTTTTCTCCCTAACGGGGACCCAAAGTAACTTATAACATTCTCCTCTTCTTCGTTTTACCCCCAAAACAACCCTGTGAGGTAGGTTAGTGTGCAACTAACTGGCTGAAGGTCACGCAGAAAGTTTCCCTGGCAGATTAGGGACTGAGCCTTTATCTTGTTTCAGGCTAAGCAGACGAGCCTCAGAAAAACTCCCTCTCCCACTCGAGTCTCAGTGAGGAACACGCGGAGGATCTTTTAAGCAAAGGTTGCAAAGGGGTGGGGGCTTTTAAATAGTAAAATTTTGAGGGCCACAATGTGGGTTATTTTTCCTCCAACGCGCATGCGCCCAAAGCTGCCCCCCCCCGCCCCGCCCCGCCCCGCCCCGAGTTTGCGCCGCGGACCAAACTCCGGAGCACAAAAGCAGGCTAGAACAAGGGGAAGGGAGAAAAGAGGCGGGTATGAGTCCGACGAGAAAACTCCCAACCCCACAGGCGGCAAAAAGTGGGTTTACCTCGGGAAGGACAAACGGGCAGCCTCCAAACGAGAGCTCCTCCGCGTGAGGCAGACTTGGGTCAAGGCGGTTAAATCTCCACAGGCAAAACCGACTGCCGACCGTTGGACACGCCCCCTGCTCCAGCTGCACGTCTCGAGCAGCGGCGGTTGGAGGCGGGGAAACCAGACTAGCCTTCCAATGTTCGTGCCACGCCCACCCGCCCTGGTCATCAACTAAGGCGGTTGGAGGGGCGCGAGGCTCCTCCACTGTCAGCCCCTCCCCGTCCATCAGACCCAGCGAGCTGGGAGGGCGGCCAGAGTTCCCCCCACGACGCCGACGAACCTCCAGCTGGAGCAGCAGCGGCAGAAGCAGCCCCTGCCGAAGGACCCCCTCCTCCTTCTCCCCGCCGGCCGATTCCGCCACCGGTGCCGTTTTGGAAACGGCGGAGGGCATCCCCCTCAAGCCAATGAGGGGGGACCGTCCCCGGCGCCCCCTGCCCAACGGCCGCGCCTTTCGCCAGACACAGCGCGCCGATTGGGCCGGCGCCCTTCCTCCTTTTCCTCCTCCCGCTTGATTGGCCTGCGGGGCCCTAGAGGCAGAAGCGGCCGGCGGGAAGAAGGAGCAGGGGGTCCTTCGGCAGGGGCTGCTGCTGCCGCTGCTGTTCCCGCTGGAGGTTCGTCGTCGTCGCTGAGGGGACTCTGGCCGCCCTCTCTCCGCCCTCCCTCGTTGGGCCTGATGGACAGGGAGGGGCTGGCAGTGGAGGAGCACTCTGCTGGGAGGTCTGGAATGGGGGTGGGGGGGCGGTGCGCCCGTCGCTTGGAAGGGGGCAGGAGTTCCTGCTGCAGCAAAGCCCCCCCAAAAGACCCCTTTCCCGCCCCCCCAGGCCACCCTGAGCCTGCCATCATTAGAAGTCCATTGCCTTTGCATCGATCGTTATAGCAATCGGTATATCGATCGATACAACGATCGTTATAGCGATCGCTATAACGATCGATGCAAAGGCAATGGAAGCCTCGGGGTGCGGGGGGGGGGGGAAGGGGTCCCCTCTCCTGACCACTGTGGTTGATCAGGACAAGGGAGGGTCCCCAGCCAGGGCAGTTTGGGAGTGAAAAGCAGCGTCTTGTCCCTGAGTCCAGCCCCCCAAGCAGCAGCAGCAGCCACAGCCCTGTTCTGGAGGGGAGGAGTCTCAGCCGGGGCTTCTAGCAATCGTAGCAGATGAATTGTGGCTTGAAATGGTTTGAAGGGGGTGGGGGAGAAACGGGCCCTCGTGCAGGTCCAGAAATGTACGCCAATGAGGCTGTTCTCTCCTTGTCAGAAATAAATCACAGCCTGGAAGAGTTCCCCAAATTCAGGGACTGGCTCCTCGAGGTGAAGATGCCAGAGCAGAGCAGGTGGGCCACAAGCCACACAAATCTTTTCGGGGATCCCTTTGCTGTAGGGCTTGTTGGAACATGAGACCCATTAGGAATGAGGAGGAGGTGGCGTCTGAGCATGGGCAGAGGACCTTTCCCTCTTACACATGTAACCTCACTCATCTGGGAGAGCCGGTGGGTGTTGTGGAGGAACAGTCAGCCTGGCCCCTCTGTGGAAATTTGCCGCTAAAGGGGCCCTAAATTTAGAATGCTTCTTTCTTTGGGGAAGGGGCAGGAACTGTTCTCCTGAAACTGTCTTAAAGAAACCTTTGCCAATTGCCTGGGGCGGGGGTGTCCCATTTTCACAATAGCCCTCCCCTGGCCTCTAAGGGCACTCTGGTAAAGAATGCCAGCTGTACCTGTGTAAATAAAGGGCGTCATTTTCGCCTCCTCTCCCAGCTTTTGTGCTCCCTCCAGCTTGCCCGTGAAGTCGGGGAGGGATGGGATGGGATCCCAGAGCAGGGAATGTTCTCAGTTGGTTGCGGACGGCTCTTGTTCTGTTCCCTTTGCTTTCTCCATTCACCTTGCCCTGCAGGTTTCACTCTGGCGGAGGACGGAGGGCGGGGAGTTCTGTCCCGGGAAAGGGAGGCATGCACGGGGCTGATCTTGTCTGCTCCTTGGTTCATTCCACAGGAGGAGGACTGGAGGAAGGCTGGAGGAAAACGACAGGAGGAGGACTGGAGGAAACTACAATTGCTTCGAGCTTTGTCCTGCAGGGTTTGGCATTTTTGTTTCAGCCAGAGACCACCATCTGGAGGCCTGAGGCTGGGAAAGAATATGGGAGGTGAGGCTATTGCAGGGACGTAGGTATAGTTTTTTTTATGGGGCAGGGTTCGGGGATGGGGCCACACCCCCACCTGCCCCTAGGGCATGGCCACGCCTCCCCAAGCCCTGCTCCTGGCCTACCGTTTATAAAAGCAGTTCTCCGAGGTCGGGGATGGCAGACCCTCCTGTCCTGCCCTCACCTGCCCCTCCCCTCTGGGCAGAGGCATAGAGGGAAAATGGAGCCTGGTGCTAAATCTGAGTTTTGCGGGGGGGGGGGGCAGGCAGCTGCTGTGATACTGGAATCCACCCCCAAACAGCATCACTGTAAGGAACCTGAAAGGACCAGACTTAAAGTAACTGTAACAGTTCTTTATTTCTTAAACTTCCAAGATGCACAATACAGGAAATGCAGACTCTGACCTTCCCCCACCAGATTGCTGCTTTTACGAGCTTTTCTGGCCCCCGCCCACAGCACACAGTAAAGTCCCCCAAAACTCCAGCCTCCAAAATAGGTTCTCACGCGAACAGAAAGTAAGGCTCCACACGCATACAGTAAGTACAGATAGGCAGCAAGGTTAACGATAACAGCGATCCTGGGCACGCAGCCCAGTACGAGGAATGTTACCAAGGCCAGGCTGGAGAACAGAAAACAGAAATCAACCCCCAACCTTACAATCACTTTCAATGGTGTTTAAACTAGAGAGCCCAAATTCTCCTTTTAAATCCACCTTAAAGGGAGAATCTGGGGTCCCTAGTTAAACAACATTGAAAGTGATGCTGTTTTGGGGTGGATTATCCCCCACCCTGAAACAGCATCACTTTCAATGTGGCGTAGTGGTTAAGAGCAGGTGCATTCTAATCTGGAGGAACCGGGTTTGATTCCCTGCTCTGCCACTTGAGCTGTGGAGGCTTATCTGGGGAATTCAGATTAGCCTGTGCACTCCCACACATGCCAGCTTGGGTGACCTTTGAGTCTCCTGCAGGATTTATATCCCAGGTTTGGTGAAGTTTGGTTCAGGGGGTCCAAAGTTATGGACCCTCAAAGATGTAGCCCCCATCTTCTATTGGCTCCCATTGGAAACAATGGAGGATGGGGGCACCCCCTTTGGGAGTCCATAACTTTGGACCCCCTGAACCAAACCTCACCAAACCCGGGTAGTATCAGGAGAGTCCCCCAAACAATGCGCCCCCTGCAGGCTAAAAACCGAAAAAGCACTAAAATGTTTTAAAAACCCACAAACGGGTGGGCGGAGCTTCGGACATGAATGGGGGGGGTTTCAAACCCGAGAACCCCCACCCCCTTACCTTCGTCCATGGTGAAGATCAAGTGGAAATAGTGAAACAAAAGCACTTGCTGGGGCAGGGAATGAAGCAACACCTCTGTGCTCATGACTGCATCTGACAAGGATGGGAATGTCCTTGGCCTTTGCAGAATGGGCCCAGAGAAAACAGAAACAGAGTGAGGACAGCAGGAAACAGCCTCCCTGTAAACTGGCTGGAGGCGAGAATCTCCCTTTATTTTCTCAGGTACAACATATTGAACGTTCAGTGCACCTGAGGGTCGCCTCTTGGGGATCCATGATTCCACAAGATAGCGTAAATATCCTGGTATCCTGGTACAAGGAATTGTGGAGGAGCAGAGAAGAGCCCATCTGGATCAAACCAATGTTCCATCTAGTCCAGGGGTCTGCAACCTGCGGCTCTCCAGATGTTCATGGACTACAATTCCCACCAATTGGCCATGCTGACAGGGGCTGATGGGAATTGTAGTCCATGAACATCTGGAGAGCCGCAGGTTGCAGACCCCTGATCTAGTCCATCATCCTGTCTCACACACTAGCCGACCAGTTATTCAGGAGGACCAACTGATGGGGTACAAAGGCCAAGGCATTCTCCAGATGCTGACTCCTGACATCAGAATTTAAAGGCTGACTGCCTCTGAATATGAAGGTTCCCTTTAGTCACCATGCATTTGGCACCATACCCCCACTCTCCCATAAAGTACAGTGGTTAAAGGAGAGGCAATACCATACTGTTTGTGTCTGGGAACAGCCCCAAGGAGGCCAAATACACTCAGGGCCTTTGAGCCTCAAGGTTAGTGGAAGAGGAAGTGCTCCTGCGTGGGGGTTCTCTATTATTCAGTCCCTTGCTGTGACGGCCATTCCTATCAAGCTGTTCCTCTACATCCACCAAGTGGCTTTTGGTCACTTCAAGAAATCACAGAGAGAGGACTAGTTGAACTGGAAGTCATATCTGGGGAAGAAATACTTCAGCATTTCGGAGCACAGCATCCATTTTTATTTTTGCAGAGATCCTCCCCGTCCCAAACAATGGTGGAGAGCCCAAGCATAGCAGCCTACAATTGACGCTGCTTTCACAGGCTGTTCATTCCCAGCCACACCATCTGCCTACGAATCCACGCTTGTTCATCTTCCGACTGCAGGACAGGAGATCCTGGCACAAAGGAAAGCTCTGATCATACAGTCTCACCCAGCTTCCATGAAGAAGGAGACTTTCAGCAGTGCATCTGAGAAAAAAGAGCAGATGAAAGTCCTAGCAAGCTCCAGCAGATGCAGAGCCCCTCCCTGAGTGAGGGCCAAGCAAATAAAGCCAAATCAACTCAGAAAGGATCCAATGGCTAATACCCAGAAAGCTGATACAAGGTAGTGATTAAGAGGCTGGATCAGATGTCTGACCTCTGCAGTGAACTCTTAGCCCCCCTCCCCACCACTAAATGGAGATTATCCTGCCTTACAGGACTGTTAACATATACTAAGTACTCGAAACATTCTAAATTGCTGTACAGTTTGCTATATAGTTATAGCAGCCTTAATAGCCCTGACCAGCCTGAAGTTGCCAGAGCTTAGAGGCTAAACAGGATTGGCCCTGGGTAGTACTTGAAATAGAAACTACCAAGGAACATCAGGGATGCTATGCTGAGGAAGACAATGGCAAAATAGTAATTGATCACAATAGGCAGGAGTCTTTCAATTTCTCTCTAATGCTCAGATTCTGGGGTCTCACACTGGCCTCCACACCCGTGAAGGCGAACTCCCCCTCATGGCTATGGTTACCTTCTACCACAGAGTGGCGGCTGTGCTGCAACACCTGCTCCCAGGCCGCTGGAAGAGTCTGCATCTTGGTCAAGTCTTCGTACTTGACCTGGAGGAGGAGCATCTTTACCTCCAGGTAGCTTTTCCAAGAGTTAAGGATGGCATAGAAGGAAGGGCCTAGGGAAGCTGGGACATAGGAAATATTGAACTCATGCCCTGTACAAATCAGAACGGCAAACAGAGGAAGAGATGGGTGGAGCCATCAAGAAATGCTGAATCCTGCTACTGCTGAAGGGTAGGTTATTTTGAAAGCACTGCAAGCCTGCCCCCCTGCCCCAGCTTTCTCAACTTATGAAGGGTGAACAGTGGAGAAAGGGCACAACACATATATTGCATGCCGATGGCTCCAGTTTCAAACATCTCTGTAACAAGCCCAGGACCCTGGCATACTGCAGCCATTCAGAGCGGAAGATACTGGGTTAGAATCGCCATTTCAAACAGTTAAAGATATTCCAACTGGGAAGGGCTTGAGGGCCTGCAGCGCTCTCCAGCACTGCACATAATCTACAGTCTGTCAGCACAGGACAAATGTTGTTTCCTTTTCCCTCCGTTGTCTGGCTCCAGAAAACATCAGGGGCATAACTCTTCCAAAGGATGCATGCCATGATAAAACCCTTCCACATCCAGCAGCCACTCCAACATATCTGCCAATGACGGGCAAAGCACCGAGCGCTGGAAAGCCCTCTCCTGACACAGGTCTTCTTGCTGCTCATAGAGCTGGAAAATAGACGCCACGTGAACACCAACGGCATCCCGCACGTGTTGCAGCTCAAGTCTGTATACAAAACAGAGAACACATCATGAAAATGCAGCTATATAGAGCAACTCTGGACATCATAGGAAGTTCCTACAGATTTGTTCCCCAAATCTGTATGTGCAAGCTCATTTGGAGATAAGGTGACTGCCACTTCCAGGGCAAGTCCAGCTGAATCTCTGTGGGTAATCCTTTCCTCAAGGACATTCCATGTCAGAACATGGAAGCTAAGCAATGCTGGCTATGGTTAATATCTGGACAGGAAACCAGCAAGCAAGTCCAAGGTTGTTACACTGAATAAGGAAAAGGCAAGCTACTTCTGCTCCTCTCTTGCCTTGAAAAAACCCATGAGGGGTTGCCAGGGGTTAGATGCACCTTGGAAGGACTTTCCCCCACTACAATGAATTTGTGTTGATTCACTGTGCTTCCCCACTTCCAGCAAATGGGACTCAGATTAACATTGTATGTCCAGCCTCAGTGATTTTGGACCGGAATGCCCTATGGATGGGGGCACCATGAGTCAGTTGTGCCTCAAAGGCACATTCTTCTTCAAGAAAAAATAGCACTTTTGAAATAACACAGTACATTGCAATGGGCTTGGATTGCTCATGTATGACATACTAAACCCTTGTTCATAGGGTGGACCTTGCTCACTAAATTGCTGTGATGAGATTTCTAAGCATGCTGAGAACTGCTCTACAAAAATTAGTCAGATTTATTTTAGTACTACCACAGTGATTTACACTGACAAAAGAAACAGCAACTACGTAGTTTATGATCATAGTAAAATTGGTGACTTTCAGTAGTCGCCTAATTCTTCTGATTAGCGTGCACAATTCCCCTCCTTGCACACCACATCACACCACACCACAGGTAGTCTTACAGTTTCCCCCATAGCTCCTCCAGCAAAGCTTCTGCTGCACATTGCTGGCGGCATCTGAGTCTCTCTGGTAGGCTTGAGAAGTCTCGCAGTGGGGTGTTGGCAAAGACCACTTTCTGGGATGCCTGCATCTGTTCTGCCAGATTGCTCAGCGAACCCAGAAGAGATGCACACGCAGCCAGGGCACTCTTCCAGGTCTCATGCTGTTCCTGGAGGGCACGAAAACACTTCTGCAGAGAACAGCGTAGGGGGTGAGGGAGAGAAGAGTCTTCTGAGGCCATCCTAGGAGCAAACAAATGGAACTGAGCTGAAATGAGCCATGCTCAGGAAGCTCCATAGTCTCTGGTATTCTCAAACCCCATCCAAAGAGGCAACATGTTAGGTTGTTCTGCCCATCTCTCCCAGTTTACAGGTTCTTTGCCTCTAGCTCCTCCCTCACCTAAAATTAGATAATGCAGCTGCCCTTCGTAGGGAACAGTTTATCCCATTTGTTTGATGCACTCCAGGCACATTTAGAGGGCTTGTACAGTGGAAGTTATGACTAAGCTGCTGGTTATGATAGCAGAGGGAATGTGCAAGTTGAGTTTTTTTCTAGATTTAGGTTGATATTAACCCCATTTTCTTCTGCATTTTATTTCTGCTTCCACCAATTTCTATGAGGAACATTTCCACGCTGGACTTTGTTGCCTCCCTGGCTGGGAGTTCGTTTGTTTTTTTCAGAGATGGAATCCCTGACTGGCATATGCTGCCCATCAAATATTAGACAAATAGCACAAAGTGCTACACTTTTAAATCAAAATTATAAGTCTGATTTACAAGGCAGGCACAGAAAGGCATTTGGCAATCCAAGAAATCAACTGAAACTGACCATTGGAAGCCACAAGACAAAGCATGCATAGGCACTGTTTGCCTGTGGGGAAAAGTAAGCAGCCTTATAGAGCTGGTGTTTGGGCACCCACAAGGGGAAAGGCAGCATTGGAAGACATGGCAGCACAGCAGGCTCATTAAATTCTGCTTTACAGACAGAGGAAACTCATCTTGCTTGCACTGACAAACAGAAAACAGCACCAACTCATCTTTATGATTCTCCAAATTAACATATAAATTTAAATCAATTGCCTTAAGTAAAAACTAAGAACCAAGAAGTGAGAAGGCAAAGGCTGGCACATGGGACTCTTCTGTGATTTTAACATGACACATAAACCTGACTTATTGCAAGTCAAACCCCTGGTACATCAAGGTCTTCACAGGAGAGTCTGATGATTATTCCAGTATATAATGTAATATACACATAACATATTTTCAGAGATGCATTAGTTGGTTAAATGTGACATCTTTTGTCCACAATTAATATATAAAATATTTTTATTGTTATGAAGTTTTATTCAATATCCAGATAGATTGCTAGTACTATTAAAACTGCATGAGACAGTTTGTCTACATAATGCATCTTCTGTTTACAAAAAGCAGCAGCCTGGCCAAGGTAACTGCTACAGCAACTCAGACAATTTCCTTGAACACCATGGACTCCTAGTGTGGAGAACACCGTGGTCAAGGTCTAGCATATTCTACCCCTTCTGCTCCCTGAATACCAACAATTCATTGTAGGGGACTGATTCAAGAGCACTTTAGTGGGGTTGCGGCATCGCCCAACTTGCCTGCATTAAAGGGCAGCTCTGCTCATCGCTGTTGCTGTAACGGCCTCTATATAAACAGATCGCTATCCTGCGGGAAACCCAGTACTAGCTGGGGCGGGGGCTGAGTGCTGCAATATTTGCTGCTAAGAGAGCCGGCGGATTCCTCTCCGTTCTGTGCCCATTGGCTGACGAAGTGCAACCCCAGGCAGGAAGTCATTGCAGGACGATGTCCACTTGGAGGGAATGAGGGGTGGGATGCAAGGGAAGGGAGGGAAGGGGACCCACCATCTGGACATGGCCCACCCACCCTAGCAGGGGGAGGGGAGGGAAGGGTGGCGTGCAAGGGAGGGGAGGGAAGGGGACCCGGCATCTGGACATGGCCCACCCACCCTAGCAGGGGGAGGGAGGGGTGGCATTCAAGGGAGGGTTGCGCTTTTGTGCTGAACAGTGAAAATACCGGAGTCTTCAGCGGTGCATCAGATGCCGATCAGGAACGGAGGTCTCCAGTTAAAGGTTGAGTGAGTCATTCCTCCCAGCCCCGCCGCTGCAGGGACATGCAGCACGGGCGCGAAGAGGCGAATATCCCACGACTAGTCTGGAAAAACCCCTGAGTCTCACCTTAGGACCCCGCGAGGTCCAACATTCGTACACTACTTTCGGCGCCGCAGTCATGACACACTTCCGGAGAGACTAGAGAGAGGCTTAGGCCTAGAGCGCTCTCCCGCTGCCTCTTCTTGGCCGCCGAACGAGACACCGGCAAACCTAGACTTAATCCTTCCGCCGGGCAGCTCTCTTTTCAAACTTTGGGAGGATGACACGCAGCCTGATGAAGAGTTCTGGCAAACCCGCCCCGTTTTGGGTTGTTTGGTTGAGGCAGCGACGGGGCTTCTATCATTTGCCCCCCTCTCCCACCTTATTTCGTGTTGGTAATAAACATGATTCTGATCACTTGTCGCCATCAGGTGTTAGATTGTTTTTAGTACTGAAATTTAATTTATTACGAATTGCTGAAGGCCGCCCTGAGCCCGTAAAGGGAAGGGCAGCATATACAACAAATAATAAATAATATAAACACATAGCATTACCGATAACTGGGCTGGGCGGCCCTCGGTATTCCTTGGAGGCCTCCTATGCAAATACTAGCCAGGGGTGAGACGGAGACAGTGTGACTATGATCATGATCAGTCAACAAGTTTCCATGGCAGAGTGGGGATTTCAACCAGAATTTACCAGATCCCAGTCCAACATCCCATTTGGCATCTCTGGAAGGTGCAGAGCTTCCTCCCACAGTTGTTGGCACCTGGTGGCCTCCTTAGTGGTAAAATGTCTGCTTTTCAAGTAACAGTAACGCATTGGTTGTATTGTGTTTATTATGAAATGTTGAAGGCCACCCTGAGCCCGTGAAGGGAAGGGCGGCATACACAACAAATAATAAATAATATAAACACATAGCATTGCCGATAACTGGGCTGTAGAAGGAAATAGTACGATATAGCCTGATCTTGGAAGCCAAGCATGGTTGGTACTTGGATGGGATACCACTAAGGGGGAAGGCAGCAACATGAATCACCTCTGCTTCTCACTTGCCTTAAAAGCCCTTTACTGGGGTCACCAACAGTCAGTGTCGACTTAAGGACACACATACATAACAAGTATGTGAATGGTGTCCTGATTTTTGGGTTCGGGACCACTGCTCCTGACTCTTACACAGCACTGCACAGGCAGCTTGGCTGAGTGTACTTTGTGCCCACTGGGCATTTGCTTTGTGGACCAGCTTTTAGAAATACTCATTTAAGTCAGAGCCCCTCATCTATCTCTTGTGCTCATAACAAAGTGAAGAAGGAAGAAATGGTGATTACACTGAAGAGAACACTGGTGTTTTGAGAGACCAAGCTTGTAAGCCACTGAGGTACCTATGCAACTAATATGCCTTTATATTGTCAAAGGCTTTCACGGCTGGACTCAACTAGTTGTGGTGGGCTTTCCGGGCTGTGTGGCTGTGGTCTGGTAGATCTTGTTCCTAATGTTTCGCCTGTATCTGTGGCTGGCATCTTCAGAGGTATATTACAGAGAGAGGTCTGTTATACACTGTGTCCGGTAACTGGACACAGTGTATAACAGACTTCTCTCTGTGATACCCCTCTGAAGATGCCAGCCACAGATACAGGCGAAACATTAGGAACAAGATCTACCAGACCACGGCCACATGGCCCGGAAAACCCACAACAACCGAATATGCTTTTGCTTACTGTGACTTCCTCATAGGAGACAAAAAGAGTTGCCCCCTCCTTATAACTGGCAAACTAGATAGCTGCTGGTACAAACACACACAAAAGACCAGGAGCACCATAAAGACTCACTAATACTCATTGCAGGGTGAGCTTTCATGAGTCAGAGCTATTTCCTCAGATACAGTGGGTAGAACAAAAATAATTTCCTTCATTTTTGCACAGAAAAGAACAGAAGGGGGAAAGAGAAAGGAATTAAGCAGAGAGGCCTGGTTTGTGAAACTGCAGGGTTTGATTTTTATCCCCCCCCCCCCCAAACACACACACACACACGCTTTAATATATCTGTGAAGTCACTGGGAGAGGTCCTTAGGAGGTTTGGTTTGCAGTGTGGATGACACCCAGCAAATTCCCGCCCTACCACTTCATTCTCAGAAAGCTGATGGTTTAAACCGGTGTTTGAAGTCTGTAATGGGTTGGACAAAAGTAAACAAACTCAAACTTAATTCTGTTAAGGCAGAGGTGCTCTGGGTGGGGAGAAAAGCAGATCAGGGACTTCTGATCTCTCCCCTTGAAAAGCAGCTGGGAGTGCTCCAGTGGTTAGGATTGCTTTTGCCCAGCTCAAGTGGGTATGCTGCCTGCACTCATATCTGGCTATAATTACATTCATTTATTTTGACATGTTTTAGTTACATCTAGACTGGCCTGTTGCAATGTGCTCTACTTGGAGCTACCCTTAAAAAGTGTTCAGAAGCTGCAGCTTGTGCAGAGTGCTATGGATAGACTGCTGGTTGGAGCCAGTAACCGGGATCATGTGACTCTAATACTATAGCGATTACATTGGCTTCTGATCTGTTCCCCGGACCAATTCAAAGTGTTGATTTTGACCTTTAAAGCCCTATATGACTTGGGACTGGGACAGCTGAAGGACCGTCTTCTTCCATAAGCTCTTACCTGGGAAATACAATCACAGGGAAAAGCCCTCTTGACAATTCCATTGACCAAAGAAGCTCATCTCATAGGTGCATGAAACAGGGCCTTTCGGTGGCAGCCTCATGATTATGGAACAAACTCCCCAGGGATCTTTAGAAGGCAGCTGAAGATGGTCTTATTTGTGACTGCATTTGATTAGTTTCAGCTCTTCTGCTTAATGGCGCTTTTCAATTGTTGATTTTAAATTGGTGGGTTTTATGTATTTTACTACGTTCTGTTGTTTGCACTGTAAACCACCTTGAGTTCCTGCAAAGTAGACAAGCAACTAATAGACATTTCAAACAAATAATAGATAAATTAGGTGCCATGCTATATGCTGGGGGATTGATCCACTTGAATAGCTTATGAATAATGAGAGGGGCCAGAAGTTCTTGTCGAAGCAGCGGCTTACACACGAGTAGGACACCTTGAAGGGTGCAATGCAAACAAGAACCGAAAGACACACAGTCACCATGCAGTTCTGTTTATTTGCTAACTACCATCAAAGTGCGCCGCCAGACACAGGTGTTTCCGAGCTCCTTTATTAGGTTGGCTAGTGCTCTGAAGTTCATATGGCCAAACACACGATGGTAATAATGTATGCATTGGTCATGAGGAGGAACATTTGATACTGACACATTTGCTACCTTCTCAGACATACAGACAGTACTCATACCACTGTGTTCTAAGTAATACAAGCCATTTAACAGTTTCCCTTGCGCATACACAACACCATTCTTAGATATGGTACATGCTTGTTCAGCAAAAGTAACAACATACCCATCTGTCGTCATTTTAGCGACGCTAAGCAAACAGTATTCAAACAGGGGCGCATAGAGGACGTTTTTAATATGTCCATGCAAAGCAGGTACGTAAGCTGTTCCTTGCTTCTCCACAGAGGCTGGAGTCCCGTTTGCCAAACACACATGTTTGATGTCTGCGGTACGTTGATCCTCTGTCAGCAAATGCTCACGGTTCACAATGTGCATAGAACAGGCAGAGTCAATGAGCCAAGTTCCATCTCTGTCCTTGTCGTTGCACGTGACCAAAAAAGCAGACGAAGAAGAGGCAGAGTCCCCTCTCCCAGGACCCTTCTTCTGTCTCTGTTTGGGCTTACGTCGGTCCAGCACTTTCACGCATGCTCTTGCCAGGTGGCCAGGAGCTCCACACCGGTAGCAACGCCTGGTCGCACAAACAGCAGGCAAGACGGACGAACTCTCAGGAGTTGGTTCCCTCTGAGGCTCGGCAACGCTCTTCTGGAATTCCCTCTGTCGCTCGCAATCCAGCAGCTTCGAGGTGACGTAGTCCAGAGTTAAGACGGCATCCGCAACCGTCTGGAGGCTGCTGACCAACGACTCCCATGATTCGTCCAGCGACGAAATCAGCAGGTAGGCTTTATGTGAGTCCTCATAACGCAGCCCACGGTCAGCCAGCTCAGAAAATAAAGACCTCATTTTCTGTAGGTGCTCAGAGACGGAGTCACCTTTCCGTAGCCTGAGGTGATGCAACTGTCTTGTTAGTAAGACTTTCACTCCGACAGACTCACGCTGGTAGACGTCCCTGAGCAAGTTCCAGCATTCCGATGCAGACGCTGCGTCCTTGATATACAGCAGCTGGGAGCTCTCCACTGCCAGGATGATGGATGCTCTCGCCCGCTCCTCAGCTCTAATCTGAAAAGCGGAGGGCTGCGCGGGGAGTGGCGTCTCAACAAATGTCCACAAATCCTCACACAGAAGATAAGCTTTCATCTTCAAACACCAGGTCACATAGTTGTGCTCTGTCAGCCGCTCGAAAGGCAAGCCAGCAAAAGACGCAGCCATAGTGCAGCCGTAAACTGTTTCGCACACAGCAACAAAAACAGTTACTCGCGTGTAAGGGCAGAATCTGGGCCCATAACCTGTCGAAGCAGCGGCTTACACGCGAGTAGGACACCTTGAAGGGTGCAATGCAAACAAGAACCGAAAGACACACAGTCACCGTGCAGTTCTGTTTATTTGCTAACTACCATCAAAGTGCTCCGCCAGACACAGGTGTTTCCGAGCTCTTTTCACTCAGTGGTCTGTGCCAACTAATATACAAAACAGGTGCCAATCCGATGCCCATGCCTTCTCAGTGTTTGCACACGTTACCCAGTTATGCACACAGCCCTGATATGCACACGGCACTTGCAGGAGGGAGTGTCCACCTGTCATTTAGATCATGTCCCATCTAAACACATGTTCTGACAGTTCTCTCACAATGTGGTAAAGATAAAAGTGCAATAAATTTAGATTACATAAACTAATTAGGGAGACAGTGTGAAGATTTAAACATTCCCATATCCTGGAAAAGTACATACCTTAAGAAGAGATTTAGTCAGATGAAAGTCTCTATCTGTGCTTAAAGGAGAAATGAGGCAAGGCTTTCGAATGCCAAGCCAGCTTCCAGCATGAAAATCTGCGATATCTCAAACTTCTGTACTTTCCAAAACTTGGTCTCCTGACCTAGATCCAAGTATGCAGTCCAGGATGAATACTGTGCAGCTGTTAGGCACATACAGTCAGGTGTGCTTGCTTTATCAATAATTTCTAAGAATCATCCTAGAACCTCATCACTGAAGGGCCAGTGTTTTATGCCAGATCAAATTTCAGCACAGTTTAGTCCAGGACAGCATCTCTTTCTACAAAATCCTTTTCTCATCTGCCCAGATCAGAGAGGTTTCATCTGTGATTTCACAGGCAGGAAGTGAACCATGAGGACAGCAATGGAAATCTTGGGCATTAAGGAAACCAAGCAGGAAAGAGTAACCAATTATATCTGAGGCAGTAGGAGAGGCCAGGAGGATGGAGTAGAGTCCTGATTTGTCAGGGATTTTGGTTAAAGCAGTATCAGTGCAGTGAAGGGGATGAAAGTCAGTTTCTAAAGACCTGAGACGAAACAAAGAATAACCAATATGCCCTAAGATATTGTACAGGAAATGAACAGGGAGGATAGATTAAAGGATGGCTTTTAGAGAATTAAGGAAATGAGTGAACATGGGAAGGAAGGACCCAGAGGAGACAGTCAGGAGGATTGAAGGAAATATATGGAAGAGAGGGATGCGGGCAACAGGAGAGTCTGCTGACTGACTGAGAAGAGGGAACCACCTTAACTGTGGATTTCTGGCATTCAGCTCCAACCTGGTGAAGCTGATTAATAGCAAAGGGGGGGAAAGATCTGCAGGAGCAGCACATCACACCTCCTTTGATCCAGGGCTTTAACTCCTCTTCCCAGGGGGAGGTCACATGGCAGGAAGAATGCAGGCAGAGGCAACTTTTCACACAGTTTCCGTTTTAATTACACTTGGCCAAGTGCAGCCTGTTACATGCTATGGGCCACGTCTGCTCAGCAGAGGTGGCTTAAAAACAGATTGGTCCCTAACTAAGGGGTATATTCCCAAATACATTTTTCAGTTCCTGGTATCCAGGTTGCCCTTGCTGTCTCCCCACCCCACCCCTGGGCCTTCCAATCCACATCCATGGCCAAGGACCAGAGCAAACATTTGTCCCTTTGCTCCTTCATAAACAAGTCCACTGACAGCAGTTTCCTGGAGAGCCACCAAACACTCAGTTGCACAAACAGGATGAATTTTATAAACCAGATGACTCAGCTGTCAAACCATGCTTCTTTACCAGGACTTCAACAGTCTGGGTAAGTGCACTATGAAAAAATAGCAAGAGAGAGAGAAAGGAGTGAGAATAGAATAACCTGTTTCATGTCAGTATTCTTTCTTACTTTAAATATTTATTAGTGCCTCAAAATCTTTCCGACACCAGAAATGCACACAAAGGACAAAAATAATCAAATTACAAAATACTTATTCTACAGAGACTTCCAGTTTCTTTTGTACCCAATATTAACTCTAAAAGCAATTTTAGAACTCATTAAACCACCTAAATAAAATTAGATCTCTAGTCCCGTTACTGATAAAAGTCTCACTTTTATCTATTTTTTTACAATCCTTAACCTTCAAAACCACTAACCATCAATTTATTTTTTCAGTTTTATCTAAATATTCTACCAATAGGGTTTCCAACTGTCAAAAAACTTAGTCCTGTGCTTTGAGTAACAAAGCTATCTCTGCCAACTCTAATACCTTCACCCATAATTCTTCAACTGTGGGAATAACTGGAATTTTCCATTTCTGTGTACATAATATATTCTTGCTGCTGCTGTCATATATAAAAATAAAGTTCCATATTTTCTTTCCAGAGATCTATCCATAAGTGCCTTAAACCTTAGGTTTCATTTGTATATTTGGCTTTAAAATATTTTGAATTATGCTATGTATTGAGCTCCAAAATTCCTTAGCTTTTCCACAAGTCCACCATAAGTGACGAGAAGTTCCTTTTTGGTGTTTGCATGTCCAGCAATTATTTGAAAATTTTTATACATCCTTGCCAGTTTGTCCAGTGCCATATGCCAATGTTACATCATTGTATAAATGACATAAGAGAGAGGAGTGAGTGAGAAGTGAATAATCTCAATTTTCAGTATTAGTTCTTAATGTAGACAGCACCAATATTGTGCTAAATTCTGATCTCTGGAAATCTGAACCCAGGTCTCCCAAGTCTAAGCCGATGAGCAGGTTAGAAAGGAGGATGCCACATGTGCCTCAGTTGAGCGAGCAAGCAAGAGCAAACACAGTGGTTTGTGAGCAGTCATTTCAGAGTGCTCACTTGGGCTCCCAATATTGCAGAAGGTTGCATAATCCCACCCGCTTTGATTGCAGTGCAAGGAGCCAGAAAGCAGTCTGAAAAGCCTCTAAAAAGCAAAACAGGAGAAAAAGTTGATACCAAAGAAGCAGCAAAGATCGATCAATCAATAAAGCACTGGGGAAAAGGACTGCATTTTTTTCCTTCAAAAGGCAAGTTCTGAGCATACACTTTGGGAGGCCTTACCAGCCTGGACGAATAACCTTGAACTTGCCAGGGACAGAGAGGTCGACCACTGTGGAGCCCAGACGGCACTCTGGTCTCTGCAAGTCCCCAATCGGGCCTCCATCCACCACCAGTGCTAGATGAGGCCAAAGCTCTTTGAATTCCTGGAAGGAAGAGGGACAGAAGCATCTACACATTAAATGTACAGGTTGAGAATAAAGAAATGGCTAAGGGAACAGAAATATTAACTTTGAAAAGTACCCATCCAAAGGTACCAAATGACAGAAATAGTTTTATTGCAGTGAAATGGCTTTACTGTAAGTCTTAAAGGGAATGCTTGCCCCTCTCAGTGGCTCAACATGGGATGGAAGAGAGACCCATCCTGCACCTAGTGACACAACCTTTTTAGAAATTTTGAAGCCATGAGAAAAAGGCAAGATTCTCCCTATGGAAATGTACAGAAAAACTGAAATACATGCAATACTGACTTTACCAAACCTACCTTTACAATACTGCTTTAACGTAACACACATCACTTATTTCCAGCTCAACAAATATAACTGTGTTCCCAATTACTTGAGAGTAAATATGTTTTCCATAACTAAAATTATCACCAGTAAAGAGAGTGTCTGCACTGCATACAGATTCTAGTTTCTGCAGTCTAAGTGGTATGAAAAAATAGAAGCTGAAACCAGAAAAACCCAATTACTTAGAAAATGAAAAAGCTTAATATACAGAATTCTAGCCAAACTTAGGCCCCTTCCGCACACATAAAATGATGCGTTTTCAAACCTCTTTCACAACTGTTTGCAAGTGGATTTTGCTATTCCGCACAGCTTCAAAGAGCACTGAAAGCAGTTTGAAAGTGCATTATTCTGCATGTGCGGAATGAGCCTCAGTCACAGATAAACAATAAGTTTTGTAAATATGTTGTGTGTCTACAACACTTGGGAATTAATATTCTAGGATGTACATTTTGATACATATCTTTACCCTACACTTTATGAGAAAATGCTTGCTTGTTCCAAAAGAAAAAAAGTGTTGGAGTGGTTTTTTGGGGGGTTAACTTCTGGAAACTCCCCCTCACTCTTCTCCGGGTCTTCTCTTTTCTCTTCACACTCTCAGTTCCTCCCTAGGACTTCAGAAGGCCCTTACCGTGACTGTCAGGCTGCTTTTCTGGGAGCTGATGTTTGCACTTGTTAAAGCCAAGGGGGTGGCACATACTCTGGCCAGCTCCTTGATGAACCAGTGATCAGGGACACGAACACCAACTAGCTGTGAGGGAAAAGGAAGGGGCAGTCACAGTCAAGTCTACCAAAAGCATCTGCACATGATAATTGTGTGTGTGTGTGTGTGTGTGTGTGTGCTGTGTCATTATCCCACCCTGCCAGGCAGTATAATTTGCTATTTCACCTACTAATCCCACATCAATTATTATTTGTCTCAGCCAGATCTGAAGGAGGACTCCTTCCAAAAGCAAACTCAGACTCACAGATGTGAAGGGGTTGAGGTCTGGGTTGAGAGCTTGGGAACGCTCTAGAACCAGCGTAACGGGCCCTGGCAGAAGATCATGAAGGAGCTGGTCAGGTACAGCCAGCTTACAGTACCTGCCAGGGAGGAAGAAAGAAGGGCTCAGAGAAAAAGGAATGCATTTAGGAACAGCAGCCTCCCAGAATTGCAACAGCCTCCAGCCTGGGGTCAGTTTATTTCCGGAGGCAAAGGCAGTTTTAGAAGTCGCACTCCAGGGAAGGTATCTCTGCTGAGGTCTTTCCCCAGGAGTTGGCAACCCCATCCGCGGGCCGCGCGTCCCCACCTGTGCACCTGGTCCACGTCGGCTAGGCAGATAGCCAGCGGCTTCGCGCCGTCGCGCCCCTTCAGCTGGTAGACTGCCCGCAGGGCGCGCGAGTCCTCCGCCAGGCAGGCGATGCCGTAGAGGGTGTCGGTGGGCACGGCCACCAGGCCCCCCTCGCGCAGAGCGGCGACGGCCGAAGACAAGGCGCGCTCTCGGCCTGGCGGGGACACAACAGGAGAGGGAGCCAGACAGCGCCGGTCGGACCCCGGACCCACCCGCCCGGGAGGAAGAGGGGAGCCCGCCTGCATGGCCCTCTCACTAACCTTGCGCGCTCGGCCCGACCAGCGGAAGGAGGGGAATGGCGGCTGCTGCAGAGCCGCTCCAGGCGGCCCCTTCACCGCTCACCGCACCTGCCAGCGCCCACACCGCCCGGCGCCTTACCCTGCCCAGCATGCGGAAGCCGCTTCCGGCGCAAACAACAGATACGCTTCCGGTAGAACCAACAATAGACGCTAGCCTAGAGTGGTTCCTTGGCATGTTCCAAACCAGCGTAAAATGATTCCCCTCCCCCCCCCCGCCTTGGACGTCGGCCTAGACTCGGTCGATTCACCAAAACCCGCTTAGCTAGAAATAATTTCCCAACGCCGCCAGGTTTAAATAAGCGTTTAATTAAGATTCCATTCGTATTAATATTGCTTTCAATTAAAAAAATTAATTTTCACTTCCTTGCAGGTATTTCAAAGTACAGTATTAATGTTTCATACAAAATCGAGTAGTTGTTAAGCAAACACTGTTATTTCACATTGTACATTCTTCAAAAATACAAATTCATGTTTACACCTCTGGGGGATTTGGGAGAGACTCTTCCTTTGGAAGTACTGTACCTGTAACTAACATCTTCACATCACTCAATGCAAGGACATTTGTTCCCATGTTCAGAGTTAAATTAAGTTTGTTTAAACACAATACACACAACTCCTGAGAGAAGCTGACCTCAAACCATCTCCGGTTCTCAAGAGTGTCTGGAGATGCAGGCAGCAGGAGACTAAATTCTGGGCCTCTTTGTCAGGGAGGAAGCCAGAGATGTGCTCAGTTTGCAGGCCACCCACTTAAATCCAGGCTGTAATGGTACGACCAAAGTCCCTTTGCAAGTGAGTTATCTGATGAACTTTGGAAGTCCCCATTTTCCCCACTCTAGTGTGACAGCAACAAATGATTTTCTTCCCCAACTTTGCCCTCCATCTCACACTTCCATGAGGTGGGCATAACAACCAGTCATATCCCTGCTCAACAGAAACAGACAAATCCATGACTGTTTTCCAAAGACAAAGCAGCCTCTTTCTCTTCTGGTGCGCCCCTAGCTATGCAAAAGGGGGAAAAAAATCAAAATCCTCTCTAAGGCACCACATCAGGCCTTAGCACCACTCTCCAAATTTTCTAGTTGGTGCTGGAGAGAACGGCAGTTCCTCTTTCACTGCATAAAGAGTTTCAGTATCTCAGCAGATGGGAAGAGACAACAGGGCAGAGCAAAGAAAGCAGCCATTTCAGTTAATAGACAGCCCCTTTCCTGGGGAAGACTGAAGGAGGGGAGCAGATAGCAAAACGGGGTGGGGGGGGGGGGGAAGAGTGGTAAATAGAAACTTGAAAGTGTCTCCTGCACAGAAACCTTTCCTTCTTTCTATTTTGGCCAGTGTGCATACCACTAAAATAGTTTTCACAAATGAGCACATGTTGACCCACATGCCCCACGTAACTATCCAGTTTCCTTGGCATTTCGCAGTGTGGAACCAACCCTAGAAAGAAAGCAGGATGAGATGCAAAAGTTTAAAGGTTAGCCCTGTCCCCAACAAGAGAGGATACTTGTGAAAAATCTGGAAAGACCACTTGCAAAACTGGTTACAAAAAATACCCCCGCTGAACACCTGTGACCCAGAGAAAGGAGTATCTATTTCCTAGCCCAATTAACCCCAGTCACCAAGAGGGTCTTGTGGAGGGTTGCAAAGAGGAAGCCGTCAGTGAAGCGGCCGATATCTCCTCTACATCTGTCAAACCGAACTTCTTTCGTTGGGTTTCTTTCAGTCCTTTATGGATCATGTTTGTGAGAAAGCTTCAGAAGGGACTGCAAGCTCCTTGAAGGATTTTGCCACTTTGGATGGCGAATACCTCGCAGTGAAGTAATGCCGAAATAGGACACCCAGAAGAGCTAAAGGTGATACAAACCCAATGAAAGACAGACTTCTCCCTCTCCCGTGGTCCCTTCCTTTCTGGGAGGCCTTTAAAAGAGGAAGGCAGATGCATCAAGCCAGATTCTGTCATCTCAGCAGTGGCCAGAATCACCTCGGAAAACATGAGTGATCCCGATTGTGTACAGTCTGATTCTGCACCACCTTTTTTTTTTTTGCATAGACTGGTCATTTTTTAAAGAATGCATAAATTAGAAGGGGGTGAAGCACACGTCACTGAGCTGGTTCCTACACCAATTCCATACAGACACATACACCCCCAGACTGCATGTAGATGCTGCTTCTAGATACACGTATTGCACTGAGGTTAAGTGCTCTTCTTTTTGCACAACCACATTAATTTTTAGTCAGACCAAAAAAAAAAAGAGGGGAAAAACTTTCTGAAAAACACTTATAAATGAAAATTGCAGCAGTCTTAAAGAGAACTAAAGTGCATTATATAGCCCAGCATGTTTGTGTAAATGGAGCAGCCCTAGCAAAGTAACTTTTCTTCTCTAGATTCCCATTAGCAGCCTTTAGCAAATGCAGCAGATTCCAGACATTCCCTTCCGTCCCCGAGCATGATGTTCTTCCTGCCCGGGATCCTTAGCACAACCAAATCACCCTGCCCAGCAGAGAAGCAAGATTAGTCGGGCCCTAAATGTAGGAGCAGCATCCATGCTCATTAGCACCTCCTCAACAGCCATTCCAAACAGACAAACCTACCAAAGGTGGTGTCCTGGTGCAAATCCCAATCCTTTGGAAGTCCAGAATGGGGGCCTCTCCATCTCCAACCAAGGAACTCCCCCACCCCAGCTATACTCCCATTCATGGGAAGGAGATGGCCATTGTCAAAAGGTTACGGTTTGAGTTCAATTTAATAATAAGCTCAAAGGAGTCGAAAAGAGAGAATATCCAAAAAAGGAATTCCCCTGACAGCTGCTCTGCTCCCCAGAGCCTGTGTGTGAATGTCTGCTGCTCCAAGCCTCTGACTAATTGCTGAAGTGGCCTGCTTTAGTGGTATGTGCTGCGTGTCGTACCACGGGGGCAACTGAAAGGTGAACCAAATCCTGCTGCAGTCAGAGGACCAGACAGGCCCCTCGAAAAACCAACAGCAGATTGCAAGAAGGCCAGACAAGACACCTCCTCCTGTGCACTGTGCTGCTTGGGACTCCAAGCCAACCACTGCAGCCCAACAATCTCCAGGCCCAAGACTGTCCTCTCTGCTCTCTACCATGCTCGAACTGAGACTGTTAGGCAGCACCTCCAGACAGCCCTGCACAATTCAGGCTATCCCTCTTTACGGAGCAAGAATCCACTGTTCCCATGTAGACAACCTTTCCCCCTTCCCAAGGATGGCCCAGACCTACCAAAATGCTTCAGCCCCTTATTAGCTGGCTCTAATGCTTTCTGAACACCCCTCCCTGGGGTGCTAGGCTGGGAGTTACTGGCCTCATCGTTCCTACACCAGGGGAAATTCCAGAGAAGGAAGTCCCAAGTCTGCCCCCAGCAGCCCATTTCATTTATTCCCTGGTATGTAAGAAGTTTCCTGATAGCTCCCTGCCATGAGACAAACTATTCTGCATACAAAATACAGAAAGGACAGGTCAGAAATTCAGACATGTGGGCAGAACCCTCAAAGCAGTACGGTTAGAAAAGAGGATGCTTCCCAAAACACTACAGGCATTAGTGTGAAGGGAGTCTGTGTTACACTTTTACCCTGAGTAAGTTAGAAGGAGGCTGTAATTTGCGCAGCAGCAGGCAGAGGGCAGAATTGGGCAGGAATGGAACTGCTTGACAGCCAAGAGGAAGAATCTGGGAAGCAAACCATGAGTACTCCTTGCAAGGGAAGGAGCTGTTCTGGAGAGACTTTTGCTAAGCTCCTATTGCTGTGTCTGCTACATCGCAAAGCGGCAGTGCTGGGCAAGTGGTTCTGGTAAAGCTGAAACAGTGCAAATGAGCCACCGACATCTCTGTAAACACCCAGGCCGCTGCTCCTGAGAGTGGTATTCAGCTACCAAGTAGGACAGAAAGAGAGAGAGAAAGTCTGACAACTTGGCTGCCTCTACAGAGCAAGAGCATTTTACTCCAGTGCAAACTCTGAGATGTGCCTCGCTTAGACTTCCAGAGCTTCCAAGCAGCGGGGAAACCCTCCCTTGGGGAAGGCGCGCAAACTCTCTTCCTCCCTGGCCCTGAAGTTGGTGGCACCATCTTGAAAAGTGCAGTTGCCTCTCCAATGGGAGCCCGGCTCACCGTCCCTCTCCCCACCTCATAATAGTGCACACTCTAGTGCAGACTGTAACAAGGACTTCAACATGCTGCCCACACCATTTCCTAACCTCCACCAAGCTATGTGCAAGCAGGCAGCAGCTGGCCCCTACAGCCCCCTCCACGTGACTCTGATTCCCCCATTCATTCACAAGAAGTTGAAAGGGGAGAGACGAAAGAGAGCGGCCCAGTAGTTCAGGCGCATCTTTGCCTTTCCTCTCCGGACAAGCCGCTTCTCCTAAGGACAGGATTCCAGGGCCAGGGAGCACAGCAGGCTCTTGTTGAACCTTCCCTCGGGAGCAGGAGGGCATCACTTGGGGAAGCTGCTGCCAAGCTCTTCATCCCTCTGCAGCAGGGCTTCAATGGGGCTGAGTGGAGAGGGGGCCTCGCGGTTCTGTAGGGAAAGGAAGTCGGAAACGTCCATGGCACTTAGGGATTGGGTCTGCGTATCTGACGGTTTCCCCGCCAGAGCGCTCTGCTCGCAGGAAGGAGGCAACGTGGAAGAGAGGGCAGCAGTGGAGGAGGCCGCAGCAATGGCAACAGGGAAGGACTGAGGTTGAAGCCCTGGTGGAGGAGGTTCCCCTGGGGGTTTGGAGTCAGATGTGGAACAGCTCTTCCCGCTGCTGGCTTTTTCTTTGACCAAGTCCCGGCAGGCACACTGGCACTGACAGGCTTCCTCTTGCTTGATGATGATCACGGGTAAGCTTAGGCCAATTTGCTGCACGGAGCTCCCTGAAGATAAAACACAGACATGTCAATCCAGGTTGTTTCTAGTCCTCAGAGTCATGGATGCAAAGATGTGGCTGCAGCGTTTTGGATAGTAAAAGGTAAAGTTTCCCCTTCAGTCGGATCCAACCCTGGGTTACCACTGCAAGCAGATTTTATAGGCAAGCCATTTTTGTGGGGTAGTTTGCCATTGCTTTCCCTGGCTATTCTTTACCCCTTAGCTATGAGCTAGGTACTCATTTACCGACCAAGGAATGGCTGGCTGGCTGAGTTGACCATGAGCCAGCTGCCAGGATATCTGACCCACAGGGGGCTCGAACTCCTGACCGTGTGAGTGGCAGTGCAAACCTTTAACCACTATGCCACGCAGCTCTTGTTTTGGACAGACTCAGTAGCAAAGAAGCTTCTAGCAGCATGGCAAGGGTGGGCAACTTCCAACAACTGTTGCTGCTACCCACCTGTACAAACAGGACATGTACCACCCCCCCCCCCTCAGTATGCCTGATGGCACAGAGAGAGCCAGGATTCTGCTGGAGCAGAACACAGCCCTGGGAGTGTATGACTGATCAGGAAGCAGCAAGAGGCAGATAGCCAAGTACTACAGCACGGGTGCAGTGATTTGAATGTCAGACCAGAATCCAGATGACCCAAATTGGAATCCCCATGCTGCCTGCTGGGTGGACTTTGGGCCAGCCACATACACATGCAGCCTGATACCTCACAGGGTGATTGTGATGACGGAATGGAAGACAGAAAAACAGCAGAAGATCTTTCGGTCCCCACTGGAAACAAAAGTGTGGCATAAATGAAGCATACAGATTACACTGGACCCAGGGCATTAATGCTCGAAAACAAACTAAGACAGCTGCAAAGAGATGCTTTCTTTCAACTTCATTCGGCCCTCTACCTTGACTTGGCAGATCTGCCCACCTGCATCCATGCCACATTGGTACTAGACTATTGTAATGCACTCTACCTGTGTCTGCCCTTGAAATCAACTCAGAGACTGCAGTTGGTACAGAATGCTCACAATCGACCATTATGAGGAGCTAGGTGGAGTATGCCCATTACTCCCATTCAGAACTCACTTCACCGGCTGCCCATCAGTTACTGCGTTCAATTTTAGATACTGCCTGTCACGTGGAAAGCCCCTCATAGCCTTGGACCCTCACATCTTCATGACCACTTCTCCTTTATGCCACTACAACAGCTTCAATCATCTAATTAGGGCCTTCAACAAGTGCAACCAGGCAACTGGACAAGTTCAGCAACCGCCTGGGCATGTGCAGTCTCTGTTGTGGCCTTGTGCAATGGCCTGTCTGAGGAGGCACCCACTCTTCTGGCGTTCTGCAAACTACACAAAACAATTATTCAGGAGGACATTTTAATACAGAAAATAAGGCAAATAAGGTGATGGATTGCACCTGATCTCACTGAAAAAGGAGATTCCTGACGTGGTGATTAGCGGGACACCAGAAGAAAAACAATGGGATGCAATCCTCCCAAACAAGTCCTTTCCTTCCTCATGCCAGCCTCAGTGTGAGAACAGGCTGATTTGATGAGACCATCCCCTTTGGCGGAGGTGAAAAGTGCTATCAAGTCACAGTTGACTCATGGTGATCCTATAGCAGTGGTGGCGAACCTTTGGCACTCCAGATGTTATGGACTACAATTCCCATCAGCCCCTGCCAGCATGGCCACTTGGGCATGCTGGCAGGGGCTGATGGGAATTGTAGTCCATAACATCTGGAGTGCCAAAGGTTCGCCACCACGGTCCTATAGGGTCGTGGTGGTGAACCTATGGCACTCCAGATGTTCATGGACTACAATTCCCATCAGCCCCTGATGGGAATTGTAGTCCATGAACATCTGGAGTGCCATGTAGTCCATGAACTGATGGGAATTGTAGTCCATGAACATCTGGAGTGCCATAGGTTCACCACCACTGCTATAGGGTTTTCCAGGCAACATTCAGCGGTGACTTGCCATGTCTCTGGCTTGCCATGTCTCTGGATTTCCTTGCTGGTTTTCCAACCAGGTACTAGCCAAGGGGACCCTGCTTAGCTTCCAAGATCTGCTGAGATCAGGCTAGCCTGGGCCATCCAGGTCAGGGCGCATCCCCTTTTGCATGCTTTTTTTCAGTGTCAGGAAGCATGAATAAAGCACAGGACTCAAGCATCTTAATGCTACTTACCTGCATTACCAGCAACAGGCAAGGTAGTAGTAAAGAAGACATTCTCCACCACCGGGGCCTGCGACTTTTAAAGAAGAGAAAAGATACATTTCAGTGACTGAGCCATCTGGTCAGCAAGAATGCAGAAAAGACCCCAGGAAGTGGAGTCAGGCATGATCCTCCCACACTGGCCATGAGCCTTGAGGTCCCCAACAGGGAAATACAAGGGTGGACTGTTCCCCCTCCCTCAGCATATTCTCTGCTGGAACACCGAGTTGATATGCACCATTTGCTCCTGATTTTGGGGCATCCTGCTGGCACCGTTGAGAAGCCACTGGAGGTTCTGTTCCCCCATGACGATGCTGGACTGCAGAATGGCTGCGCTTTGCGAAGGGGTGATGGTGATGGTTGGACTGCCAGACAGCACAGAGCTCCCTCCGAGGGGCACCGTTTGAACTCCACTGGACAGCACCTCTGGAGCACTGGCCATGGCTTGTGCGGGAGCACCCTGGACCACAGGCGGTCCAGCCCCAAGGGGCTGCAGAGGCGGCTGAACAGGCTGCAGAATGTTCTGAGGATTCGCTGCAAAGAATGTGCTGTTAGAAGCAGGCACTTCTGGGGTCTGTAAGAGAGCAGCTGGGGTTTCATACGCTTCTCGCAGAGGACTGGCGGGGGCAGGAGGTGGTACGGGGTGGGCGGGCTCAGAAATACCGAGCTGCAGAACGAGCGGCAGGGATAACGGTCTGGCCTCTCCCGCAGATGGCTGGCTGGCAGGGGCTGAGTCCGCATCGCCACTGACACCTTCGATCAAGGCGGCTGTCAAAAGAGAAATAGAATGAGAAAAGCTCTGCGGGATCTGGAGATGCTCTTCACGTACCACCTCCAGCTATTCAGTCTCTAGTGCAGGGGTCTGCAACTTGTGGCTCTCCAGATGTTCATGGACTACAATTCCCATCAGCCCCTGCTCTAGTGGCTCAGTGGCTTGGGCTTTGTAGCAGCCACAGCGGAAAGGACTCTCTTAACTCCAGTTTGTTTCTCCACTGACTTCAGTGGGCATGTTCCGTATGATGTCTGGGCTGAAGTGCTTCAGGAATTTGAGGGAAAGGGGGGAGCAATCAAAACATCACACCAGGAAAGAATTTTTCTTCAGTCTTATGGAGCCCTGGTTTCCTGGAACCAGCCAAGGCAACCAGTCTACTGTACTGAACGTTAAACAGGAGCTTATTACTTCACTGACTAGTAACAGCATCATGAGGCACACAAGGCAAGATGTGGGGAAAAGGCCACTAAGTCGGGAACTGATCAATGGTCTCCCCTACGCATTGCTAGACCTGGAGCCCCTTTAGCCACACATTTTTGCAGAAGCCTGATGGGGATCTCTCTTGCCCAAGCTGCCGTGGGCAGTGTGGCTGCCATTCTTCAGGAGACACTGCAGCCATCCATGTGGGAAAGGAAGAAGGGATGCAGACTGGGGGCCAGACCTGTTTGCTGAGAGTCTTCCTGAGTGGCAGGAGGTTCTGGGCTCTGGAATATGGACTCGAAAATGCAGGCTGGTGAGATGGTGTTCAGGTCCTGTCCATGTATCTGGAGAAAGGAGGGAGCACAGTTAGGCAACCAGCAGTGTACCTGGACCCAATTTCAGTGGCAATGCCAGCCACTTGCTCGGACTCACAGAGCTGGCATCTACTCTCAAATATCCATTTCCTGATGCAATCAGCTCGCAGAGATGTAAAGGGTTGCTTTCACCTGCATCAGAGAAGTCCATCTCTGAAAGTTTGAAGTCCGTATCCAACAAAACTGGCTGGGGACTCACTCTCCCACCGTGCTGTCAACAACCGACCACAAGGAATACTTACTGGATTAGAATTATCCCGCAAATCTGAATCTGTGGACATGAGGCTCAAGTCGCTCAGGCAGAGCGATTGGTTCGTATCCTGGGGAAAAGGAGAGGGGCCTTCTTTTAATCAGTGGAGCATTTAAAATTATAAGGGTGGTTTGTCTCACCCTTTCCTCGTGTCGCAAGAAGGATGGAGTAAGGGGGACCCAAGACATTTGCTGGGCCCTTTAAAACAAAAGTACGAAGCACCATTGAATGGGAGGATTGCCAGCAACTGAAGGACAGCAGTGGAGTACTCAAAGGGCACTTGAAGGCACCTCTAATTGCATTATCAGCTTAAATGGCACTAGAATGAGTGTCCAGGGAGTCAAATAGTATGAATAATACCACTGTGAACACAGATAATGCAAGCCAAGTGAATACAATAAACCCTGAGAAATATTATTCCCACAAGGGAGAAAAGAAGACAGGCCACACCTTAGATGTCTTTACTAAGAAGCAAGTCTCCTTTCTTTCATGCTGGAAAAAATGCTGTTTGCCTTTGGACTCCTGTTTGAGATTGCTGCCAAGGGTGCTCAAAACTAGGCATCGGTTTTTAATGGTAGGAAATCTTCCTGACCACCATACTATGTGCAAAAATGCACATCTTTGTTCATATTCCCCACTGTGCAATTTCATCTGCAAAAAGCTCCTAAGAAGTTGGACTTCTACAAGAGTCTCAGCCTTGGATATCCTAGATCAGGGGTCTCCAACCTGCTACCTTCCAAATGTTCATGGACTACAACTCCCATCAGCTCTGCCGATTGGTCATGTTGGCAGGGGATGATGGTAATCATAGTCCATGGATATCTGGAGGGCTGCACGTTGAAGTCCCCTATCCTAGATACTGACAGATAAAGAACAGTGTGTTGCCAAAAGAAACCTGCATTTCCACCTTAAGGATGAAGCCACCCACCTCAGAGATGTTGCTGTTGGAGAGAACAGTGTAGGAGGGCCCTTTGTCGTGCCCCTTCATGTGACTCTTGAGACTGTATTGTGTGCTGAAGGTCTTCTCGCAACCATTGCTGGGGCAGAAGAAGGGTCTCTCACCTGCAACAGCACAAATCAGTGAGAATTTGTGCATGGCCAGCTGCTTTTATGTTGCTGCTGGCCCAAGAATTCTTTACTGCTCGGCAGACCTGGGATTTCCTAGGGAAGGGGCCTTGGCTCAGTGGTGGAATATTTACTTAGCCTACAGAAAATCCCAGGTTCAATCTTTGGCACCTCCAGTTGAAAGATCTGGCGGTAGATGGTAAGAAAGACCACTGACTGAGGCCCAGGAGCGCCAATGTTGGTCTGAGTTGACAATATTGACTTTGATGGAGTGAGAGTCTGATTCAGCATCAAGCATCTTCATGGGTTCATACGATTTCAAATGCTCGAACAGGATTCAGACGCTAATTGGGCAAGAGTGAGCACTGCTAACAGGTTTCAGTGGAAAACCATTTTGGCATGACTGCTTGTTCCATTAGGCCAGGCTGCTTTTGAGTTGATTCTTAGTTTTCACTCATTAATACCGAGCCACTGGCCACCCCATGGCTACATCATTACAAGTGACACAGCATTACAAAGGTGACTCCAGACCTGCCTGTCCCAACTGTCTTACCTGTATGTGTCCTGACATGCGTTTTCAGGTGGTGACTTGCAGCAAACGCCTTTCCACAACCATCATGATCACACCTACAGGGTAAAGGAAAGGGAAGAAGTATCAGCAAGAGGCTACCCGCAGAAACCATTTCTTGCCTCCTACCAGGTCAGAAACATGGAAAGCAGAAGTCCCCAGCTTGGTTTGCTTTTGGACACAGTGGCGATGTAGGAGAGGAAGGCACAAGAATGCCAGTCCACTGAGGTCACCGAGCAACTGACCAGGCAAGGCGTCCAGTCATGCCTCCAGGTGGATTGTGTTCCTATGCTGCAGTAAAGGGAGGTGCAATTTCTTCCAGGGCTGCACCTCCCTGAGTGTTAAAACTCCCCTTCCTTAAGCAAGTATTCAGGTCTTAAGAGCTCAGTCCTACACTGGCTATTCTATGTAAAAGCAATGCAAATGCTAAGAGATAACAGGGTTTCAGGCAAAATTATTTATCTGTGAAACTCAAATGTTGCTTTGTTTCAAGTGGGTAGTTGTATTGGTCAGCAGTAGAAGAGCAAGATTCGAGTCTAGTAGCACCTTGTGGACCAGCAAGATTTCCAGGGAATAAGCTTTCAAGAGTCAAAGTTCCCTTCGTCAGATACCCTTCTTGCGTCTGTTTCAAGAGAGCTTTGACTTTCGAAAGCTTATACCCTGGAAATCTTGTTGGTCCCCAAAGACTTAAATCTTGCTCATATACTACTCTGCAACTGGCATTTCCAAAGTAGCATACAAATGACCAAAACCCAAACAGCAAGGCTAACTTTCCAACACTCAACCAAACAAAACCGTTTCATACTTGTACATGGACCTCCATTAAAGAGGGAGATTAACTGCTCCAGAACCAGGGGACAACAACATGGTGCCTGTGGGGGCCATGGCACCCACAACACCTTTTCTGGTGTTCGGGAAATGGGCAGGGCTTTCAGAAAATGGGTGGGGTCAGGTAGGGCTTTTGGTTGACTACTGGAGATTTGATTACCTGGGCAAATTTCTTTTAAATGTTGCTTGGGCAGTGGCTGCCACTACAGCACACTACACTGCTGCCACTACACTGTGCTACTGAAATTAAGCTGTGGCAATCATTTCGTAGCTAGCGCCGTCTCCTGCCGCAGTAATTTCTTTGGCAGCCATTTTGTTGCAGTGCCCATCATGATGTGTCAGATGTGCCAACAGGCTCAAAAACGTTGGGGAGTCTTGTTTTAGACCATCAGGAATACTACACAAAAGGACCCTGTTCCTTGCAGAAAACAATCCAAGTGGGGGGCTCACTGGCTAAGGTTTCGGGGAAGTTTATATGGGAGAAGGCACTCATGAATGTTCTCCAGACCCTGATCTTCGAGGGCTTTACAAGCACCTTAAATTGATCTTGAAAATAAACTGATAACCAGCTCAGTCGTCAAAAGCAGCAGTGGGATTCTGTTCCAATCTCCACAGTACTCCTCCAACTTTTTAGGAAGCCCCATGGTACAGTAATCTAATCTGGAGCAGTTTAACAACTCTGCTCAATTCCTCTGCTGCAACTCAAGAGCTCACCTGAAGGGCTTCTCGCCGGTGTGAGTCCGAATGTGTTTCCGTAGATCACTGAGTGTAGTGAAATACTTGCTGCAACCCTCTGATTCACAGTTGAATGTTTTCCCTGTGTGAAGCCTCTGATGGGCTTTCAGCCTATAGAGTGGGAAGAAGGAGACACTGTTACTTGTGGTATCTTCTGAACTGGATCCACCCAACAAAGTAGGCATGGGGAAATATCTGAACATGATGGCAGCCAGGGGAATCTCAAGCTGAAACATTCAACATTTGGGTAGCAAAGGAAGCCCTTCTTGCAGATCCTGCAGGTAGCCTGGATCAACAGACCTGCCCAACACAGACCCACGCTTGTAAGGAAAGTTGTGGGGAGACTATTCTTCAATTTGGGACTTTCAGAGAGGCTGAAAGCATGAGCACAATCAAGATCTTCATGGAGAGAGAACCCTCCCACGCTTACCTGTACAGTGTATTAAAGGCTTTTTCACAGCCTTGAACATCACACTCAAAAGGTTTCTCCTTGGTGTGGACGCGAACATGGATTTTGAGACTGTAGGAGGTCAGGAAAGCCTTTCCACAGCCCTCCTGGTTACACACAAAGGTGTATTCCCCTCGGTGCGTCTTCTGGTGGGTGCGCAGGTTACCTGCAGTGCTGTAGGTACGAGGACAGCCCTCAAATGTGCACTGGTAGCGTTTCACCTGGGGGGGGGGGGAAGCACAAAGATGGCACATTGAAATCTACCTGCTGCTGACATTGTTACTCCTCTTGACCTGGGCAAGTTACTTTCTGTAAACCTAAGCCTCATCAAGAAGAACCAGACAGGATTCATTTCTTCCAGTAAAAGAGACCACAACATGATTAGCATGAAGCTGTTCATCCATCAGGCTCCACAACTGAGTCTAGCTTTAGGCAAGGTTTGATATGAACACCGTCTAGCTCTGTGAGATGACAACGGAAAAGGTTACTTCAGGTGTTAACTCAGGTAACTCAGAGCATTTTGCAGTGGATGAAATCAAGCACTCTGCAAGGGGAAAGGGCCAATGGCTACTGGCCTAAGCTACTTCACTTGAGGGTAACAGTGGAGGAACTTCTCAAACTGCCGCAAAGGTAAAGAGGTGTTTGCTCTTTACAGTTAGAGGAAAAAGTAGACAACAGTAGAATGAGGTACCTTCAAGTCTCAGTAGGAAGGAACAAACATCAGCAGTTTCAGAAAGACAAGTTGGGATGACATCATGTTGTCTTCCCATCCACCTCTATTCAACATCCAGCAGTTTCCTTAAAGGGGAAAGACTGGTTGAGCAGCTACAGCCACAAGTCTCATCGCTCCATGCCCATCTCCAGCAGTGCATTTCAGCTGCCAGTCCTAAAAAAGTCCCAAACCAGCAGCCCCAAGGCGAGGAATGAGACAACTGGTCAATCTCACGGAGCAGCAAATCTGTCCCAGCCATCTGCTCTGTACTTAAAGAGTCACATACAAGATTATGGCTGACCACGCAGGCTCTAGTCTGCTCCATGAAAGCTTATGTTAGAATTAAGACAGGTTATAGCCTTTAAGATGCCACAAAACTCTTGGATTACCTTTGCTGCAACATACTAACATGGCTAAGCCTCTGGAATACCAACTTGATGCTTCCTACTGAGCATAATCTTGCCAAAGGTTTACAGAGTGAGTCATCCACTTAATGCTGCTGAGCGTGGTTAGGTGAAGGATCTGAACAGGTGAGCTCTGGGAAGGAAGACTTCAAAGATCCTTCCATTCCTTCTGCTTTCTTTCCTGAACGAGATCATTTAAAGGTCAGGGGACAAACCCCCCACTGCCTTGAAGGCTCAGGAAAGACTTCTAGGTATGCTAAGAGCAACAGGCAGTCAGAACAGAAGTCAAAGGCTGCCAGGAAAAGGAGGTTTAGGATGAAGCTGATTCTCCTGTGTGAAATAAAGGGGCATTTGTAAAGCTTCCTCACAAGGGTCATATTGGATCATCAAGGCAGTTAAACCAATGCTTTGAAATGCTGGGGTTGGCTTTTAAGTGAATGTTATTTCTGGTCAATCTGGAGTTTCGGTTTGCTCAACTGTCAGCTGCTTCAGAGACTTTTGGAAGGCGGCTCAATAAAGATCTACCAACAACTAAAGTGGGCCAGGCTGACCCGATCTCATCCATACTCAGTAGCTAAGCTCTGGTTAGTACTTGGATGGGAGACCACAGAGAAAGACCTGGGTTGCTACTTAGAGGCAGGCCATTGCAAACCTCCCCTGTTCGTCTCTTGCCTTGAAAAACCTACAGGGTCGCTGTAAGTTGGCTGCAACTGCACCACAATTCCCATGATCAAAGTTTCTACCTGCCCACTTTCACAAGAACTGAACCATGGATCAGGAAAACAGGAAGATAACTACGAGACAATTGCAGAGAGATTGCACAATACCAACTTGAACACCGTGCCTTCCTTTCACAACAGAAAGAAGGAAGTAGGATGAAAGCGCAAGGCAGTTTTGTAATGACTGCTGGTGCTAACAAGAGGCCAATCTCTGTGAAAGTGAATTCTGACTAGTTAATCTAGAGCAGGGGTAGGGAACCTGCGGCTCTCCAGATGTTCAGGAACTACAATTCCCATCAGCCCCTAACAGCATGGCCAATTGGCCATGCTGACAGAGGCTGATGGGAATTGTAGTTCCTGAACATCTGGAGAGCCGCAGGTTCCCTACCCCTGATCTAGAGACACATCCTTAACTTGGTTCCTCAGCAGAGGTAGGAAGAGGGGCTACCATTTCTCATGCAGCCACACCCTTTAGTACAGGACATGGACAAAGAGAATCTCAGGAAAGATTTTACCATTGTAATGCCTTTCAAAGTTGGCAGACAATTATACTGAGTGTAAACATACTTTAATGAAAAAGCCACCATGTGAGACTTATCCGTGCTTAGCCCCTGGTGTCCCTTGGGGCTGAAAAATGACTTTTCAAATTATGCATTGGAATAACTAGGATAAAAAAGGCTGGTTTTATGATTCTCTAAGATTTTGCAAAGGTAGAGAACAAAAATATTAAATTTTAAAAGCTGCAGGTACCCAACTGTACCTTCCATTAGTGACTAACCAAGTCTGGAAAAAAACAGCATAGGTAAAAATTAGCAGAAGCCCTAGCAAAGAATTTGAAGGACAAAGAGCAGAGGAGCCGGCAATGGCTCCAGCATCTGTTGCCAACAGCTCTGGAACTTGGCCAGTATCAATCCTGCTGGCAAGGGCTGCACAGGGACAGAACACAGCCCTGTCAGAAAGCCAAGACATGCCACTGGGATTAGTCACAGGGAAAACAGGAAATGTTCGTGTCCCCCCCACTCCCCCACCCCCAAAAAATCTGAAATGAGATTCAAGTGCCTAGACACTTGCATCTTCCCAAGGCAAGTCAAAAACAAAGACACAGGAATTTACAGCACTGAAAGGGGACAATAAGTCTGCATCTTCCAACTGGATTGTGCCCAGGATCTAGGTGACGAGAAAATATTCTTGGTGGAACCAGCAAATGAGTGACTTAAGGATCAAAGAGTTACAGGCAAAGTTTTGCTATAAAAACTTCCACCTCTTTAATTGGGCCCAAGAATTGCACGGCATAGGGTTGGGAGGGGGTGCTTGAGCTTCTGGGCTAGCCAAGTTACAAAGAAGCATCTCCCACATAACTTTATATGGGCTCTCCTGCCCCTCCAGTGCTTTCAACCACCATTTCTTGAATGTCTGTGCTACTAGTTCACAGAAGACGCAAACAGCCAGCCCTACATTCTCCCATAGGAGAAAACCATCCAATGTATTTTATGAAGGAAATGGGCTAGCTGCATGAATCTTTGGATGAATCTCTTGCGTTGTCAAAGTGTGAAGTGTTCATATGTGCAAGTGGAACAAACATTCTGCCCTGTATCCCGGAAGCTGCTACGGCAATGGTGACTTCTGGTATTTTTACACAAGTCCCCAAATGGTTTGGGCTTCAATTATAATTGATTGAGATTCAAAGGTGATTTGAACCTTAGGTGCTCTTTGGAAGAGCGCTTGGACTCTTCTGTTCTTTACTCGTGCTAAACGATAGGCAATTACCAATCTAAGTCAATAGGCAACTCCCAAAGCATCAAACCCTTCAAAAACAGAACTGTGTGAAACAGCACCATGGCATTTCTGATAACACCTCTTCCACTCACCCTGGTAATAGGGAGATAATATTGTTGGCCAATCCACATTGATCCTGAAGAACTTGGGGAAAAAAGGCCACAGGCTCAAGATAAGCAATAGCTGAGGCACAAATGACTCAACAGCAGCATACAAGTCTTCCAGAATTACAAGAGAAAGCTGGATGAGTGTGTATCAGGAGAAATGGGGGTAGTGTTTAGAGTATTTAAACTCTTAAGCCAGCAGACAAGCTGTTGCCACCAAAAAAGTTGCTGGCTCAAAGTCATCTAAGAGAATAGTAACGTGAACAGTTCTATCATCTATGATGACTGTTCACATTACTATTCTCTTAGATGACTTTGAGCCAGCAACTTTTTTCTACTCTGGGTCTGACCTTTGAATAGGTCAGATGCAACAGCTACAGCCAATCAGCTGTCAGATGGCTGGTATGGGAGAGGTTTGGACCCTAGGAGTCAACAAAACTGAGCTCTTCAAGTTTTGTTGCAAACCAAGGTGACACATCAATAAAACAAAGCAGATTCAACACAGACATGAAGTAGAAAACTGACATTTTATCAGCTTTGAAAAAAAATGCCTTGCACACTGCTGAGGAAACACTCTGGGTCAATCACAACCAAAAGTTCACTGGCTTGGGCTTGCAAAAGTCCTTTTACCACAAACCTGTTGCTGCTGCTGAGTAAAGAGTCTGCTGTTCTTTGCTTGATTGCAAAGCTGCAGGGAGCAGAACAAAACACACCAGAGGCCTTTCACACACAGTGCCTTTCACAGCACAGTTCAGTACGCCCTGGCAAAGGAAACTTGCACTCAAGGGAGAAAAGTGGTAGCACAAATAACTATGCCCAGAACAGCCTGGTGAGCAATCTGAATGCAACAATCAAGACAATTCACAAAAGCAGGCTCTATTCTATGGAAACAAAAGTTTGTAGCTGAGAAATTCAGCTTAGCCTACCTGTGTAAGATGACCAAGCAACTTTGCTCTGAAGGAGGCCAATAGTCTAACCTTGCGCACAAAGATGATGATAGGCCATCCCGTTAAAAAAAGTCTTGAGGAATTTTATAATCTCATAAATTCATGGGAGAATAAAGTTTTCCTAAGCATGCACGAATCTGCAGTGCACCCTACTCCAAGAAAGCTTCCAATACATTAAATCCATTAGTCTTTAAGGAACCTATTGTTTTTTAAGTCTTTTTGTCTTTACAATGAAAAATGAACTACATTTTAATTTCAACTAGAGTTAACAAGTGCCAATAGTTTCTGCAAACTAAGGTCTCTGTCTCTTCCAAACTATCTTTTCCTGAACAGCTAATTAATAATATCAATTTAAGTCGCGATCAATTATCTGAATATACAGATATTGCAGTGGAAATTCCAGGAGAATTTTATCCCTGATAAATTCATTGAAATGAGAATTTCTCCTGATTATTTTCTGGACAATAGAAAGATGTTTCAGAGGACCCATCAGTCTTTCTCCAGAGCTACCAAAGTAATCAAAATATATGTAATCAAAATATAGACTTCAATAATCAAACTGAAACTAGAAAGGCTGCTTTAGAATTCTGCAGTTTTAAAATTGCAGACTAAGATTCTGAAGATCCAGACCAACTCTGATAACTTCAATTTTGTTATGACTCAAATGAACAGCACTTCTGCCCTGTTAGCCATTTAAGGAATTCTTCCTAAAAGGAACAAAATACCTGCTTAGGCAGCTGGAGAACTGACAAAAAATGGATTGGAGAATGTGCTCATTAATAACAGTATAAAAGCTAAAGAAGAACCCATTCATACCAAGGATTATGGGAACCAAACGAAAAGAGAAAGAATTTGATCTCTATGTTCTGTTTGTTGGCCTTTCTAGGCAACTGGCTGGGCACTATGTGAAAAAGGCTACTGGACCGGAAGGATCACTGGTCTGATCTAGAAGGACCTTTAAAAAATGTTTTGCTTTTTTTTTTAGGGTCTTGCATTTTTACAAACAGCATGCGAAGGAATGACCAAATTAACAGGTTAAATCAGGAAACAGCAGGTGTTAGTATCTGGACTGCTGACACAAGCACACTTCAGAGCTCTCCCTGGTATGGTATACTCCTGAATTTAATGGGAATCTTAAATTCACTTTCCATTTTAATTTGAAGAGAGACATATGCATTCTGAATTACCCTATATGAAAAGGTATATGGATGCAGGGCCTGTAAAACCGATTTGTTCCACTCGGCCTTTGGGGAGGCCGGCCGCGGATTGCCTGCCCCCTCTGATGCCCCCGTGTTGTTTGTTATGCCATCTTTGGCACTGCCGATATAACATCTATTCTGCGCTGTCAGTCCCCTCCTGGCTTGAGATCGGGCGCCACCTCTATTATCAACTGGGTTTGTTAACGCTGCTGTGTTTTTTCAGAGTTTTAAATCACGGATTTTAATTTAATTTATTATGTATTATTGTTCTACACGCTGTTTTGTTGTACACCACCCAGAGCCCTTCGGGGGTGGGCGGTTTATTAAATCAAACAAACAATAATAATGATAATGATGATGTTTGATTTTTTGCTCTACAGAAATTTGTCTCAGAAAATGAGGAGAAGCAAATATTCAAAATCATCACAGAAGCTTAATCAAGTTCGGGTAAAGGCAAATAATCTCCACATTAGCTCTGCAATGTAAGAACAGGATCCAGAATTATATTTTGAACAGTGATCTTACAGCTTTAAAAGTAATACACAGCAACATTTTGAGATGGAGTTTCTCATTGCTAGACAAACGCCTGCAAAAAGGAGAAAGTAGTCGGATTACAGTCTGTTACTTACTTCTTTAAACTTGGTCTCAGGGCACTCTGATTGCAAAGTAAGGGTGGCTCCTTCTATGTTTCGTGGCATCGGAGTTGAACCAGGGTTGATAGTCAAATGAATCTGATCCGGAGAAATAATGTGCTGGACATAACCCTGGGATATTCCTTCATGGTCCGCTATCAAATGAAACCTGTCCTCATGACCTTCTGGTAGAAAAGTCAGAGGATCGCCACACTGCCCTTCATCATCTTCTTCCTCCAGTGACCCTTGGTCTTGTTCAATGAGGACTGTTGTTCTGTCGTACACTGTCCGTGACAAAGATGAGACAAGGCCATTCTTGTCCACAAACCTTAATGGTTTATCCTCCTGTGCCAAGTCATCTTCCTCCACTTCATAATAGATGACACTCTCAGGACTGTGTTCCCCCATGGTTCAGAGGAATTCAGGGAAGGGTCGCAGGATAAATAAGCAGCAGCTTACCTGAGGCAGAATAATACAAAAGACAGTGATGACAGTCCAATCAGTGCTTCACCAGAAACCAAGAAATCCAACCTTCTGCCAATATAGTGTCCTGCTTTAATTTTTTTCTCAGATGTTACTTCACATTGTTACTCTTTAGCTGATTTGGGAGGCGCTTTATTCACATTTACTGCAATACCTGTTATGCAGAAAAGTGGCTTATAAATAATTATACATTTTAATAGACTAATCACAACTAAACTTTGCATCCAATAGCATTCAGTGTGTGAGTCCCTCTCTACAGCCAGAGTCCCTCTCATTTAGATTTTGCCTTTCTGGCCAAAGGCTCACACAGTGACTCTCGATGCAATTAAAATACGACAACAGAACGCAACTCAAAATAACCTGTAAAGTTTATTTTAAACACGTCGGAGCTAGGACTGGCCTGTCAGAAGACAGTGGCGCACTGGGCGACCCAGTTTGGCCGTGCAGGAGAACAGAGTCCCCGCGCCGGGTTCTGGGCTAGCACAAGCTGAGGGTCGCCTCCACGGGCCTGCCTCTCGTTAAGGTTCCCAGGCCCGGCGACAGTCCATATGGGCTCGGAGGGGAAGGGGAGACCCCTTTCCTATCTGTCCCCCTCCCAATGTTACCACAGCCCCCCCCCTCAAGCCCCAGAGGGAGCGCAGAGACCCTCCGCCCGCAGCCCCACTTCCCAGCGCTGCCTCACCGGCTCCTCGCAAGGCCAAGTCGAGCCCAGCCCCTGTTGGTGCCATGACACCCGCCGGCAGGCCCCGTATAGCCCTGGCCCCGACTCGGTCCGTCAGGAATTTCCTCAGACATCGACGCTTCCGCTTCCGTCTAGCGCGGGACATGCCAAGGCCCCACTTCCGGACATTGAAAGCTGGCTGGCTAGAGCGGCACCCTGGCGTTAGGATCTTGGGCGCGCAGCGGTGGCGGCGGCTAGATGGTGCGTCCTCTACGTAGGAAGGAATGGTCTTGGTGGCCGCTGTTTGAGTGTCGTCCCCTTTCACAGTTGCTGGACAGAGGGAGCTCAGAAGGGGAGCCTGGGTGGCCGCCTATCTCTCCCATGGGTCGGAGGGACTGTCTCTTCCAGGCTTGTATATTTATGGGCTGCAAGTCGTCAACCCTTCCCCACATCTCCCCTATTCCTGAATCAGGGGACAGCAGCTGTTACTCTTCGGACTGTTCACACAAGCACATGTCATGATGTCAGAGTTCTCTTTGATATGGTATGCTCCTGAATTCAATGGGAATCTTAAACCCACTTTCCATTTTACTTTGAAGAGAGAGTTATATGTCTATATTTAAAAGTACATGGATGGATAATGAGGTTTTTGCTCTGCAGAAATCCGTCTCGAAAAATTAAGAGGCAAGAGTTCAAAATCACCACAGAAGCTTGAGCATTAGCAAGTTTGGGTAAAGGCAGTTAATTTCCACATTGGCTCTGCAATAGTTTGTCACTCTCGAGAGTTGCAAAAACGAGATCTCTAAGGGGCAGGAAAAGAGAAATATCCCAAATGAAATGGATTGATTCAGAAAAGGAAGCCATGGCTGGCTTTCACTTTGCAAAACCTAAACAAGGCTGTCAACAATAGGACGTTTTGGAGGTGATTCATTCAGAGGGTGGCAGTAAGGCTAAAGTGACTTAGGGGCACCTAAACATTACAAGCCGGATTCTCCTTAAGAATTTCTGCCAAATTCTATACCATAATGTGTGGGAGATGCGGAAAGCAGGGATGGCATTTGGCATGCCATGTTCTGTCACACCTTCTGTTTTCAGGTTGTGCGGCATTTAGTTCCTGATCTGGAGTCTGAGCTCTGTTTTCAGGTTGTGCGGCATTTAGTTCCTGATCTGGAGTCTGAGCTTCACTGTGCCACCCTAGGGAAGCATGGAGCAGAAGAGCAGTAGGAAAACAAACAGCAAGAGAGTTGCTCTCCCCTTCAGTTCCCCAATGTCCTTGTAGCTCTAAAGCTTGGGGAGCCAGGAACCAAGTTCATCTGGTGAAGCCCAAAAATCTGTTTGGTCTCTAAGGTGCTAATGGACTCAAATCTAGCTCTTCTACTGTAGAACAATACAGCTATTTTCCTGAAACTATCTTCCTCAATTCTGGCACCCCTCCACTATGCAAAGGGGACATAAGGGTGTGCCAAAACATAGGGAAAGTGCCCCATTGACTATGGGGCTGACAGAAAGGAAAGTCTGAAATTAACAACCTGATAAGTGTATAATTAAAAAATATGGATTTAATGTAATTACAATATATAATTATTTACGTTTACAAGCAGTTAAGCGAGGAAGCAGCGATAGGCTGACAAGACTGCTTTATCACAACACTTGAGGTAACTCAAGAAATACATTCTACCATACTAGCCCTTTAGTCTGGAATCTGTGCTTGTATTTGCATTAAGAGGTATTAATGTTAAATAAAATCTAATACTTGGAATGCATAAAATGTTATATTTGCAGCAATGTATAACCAGGCATATCCATGACTTTCATAGTGTGGTTCCTTCATGGCAGAGGAACTGCTGGATGAATTGCTGAGCCTTCTGCTTCTCAGCTGTACTTGGTTTGGAGTGGCCAGGGGGCGGGCGCAGCAGCAAGCCTCCAAAGATACTGCCTGCACAGGAAAGCCAAGAACACCTGTTGATACGTTAACCAAAAAAAAAAGCAATTTCCTGTTCCCCTTCCCCTATCCTCTGGATTCAAGCAAGCAGCCAGGGAAATTGGAGCATGATGTCCTGATTATTTCAGTGCTTCAGAATTAAGATTATGGTTTGCCTTTTTCTTGTTCAAGAGCGTGTCAAGGCTTTACAAGCAAATACCACTGTCTCGCTCTTGCCGCTGTGAGGCTTCTATTTTGCTGTACTAACTCACCTCCCCCTTCCCCTACATCCTGAATGGGTTTGAGCCAGCTCCAGAATGGGAAAGAGAGGCATCCTAGTCCTTGCTCTCTCTCTGGCCCTGTATGATCCACTGGTTTTTCTTCCCTAGACTGGCCTGGCAGCTTCCCTTATATAGTATCCTGGCCCCACCCACCAGGATCTTGTCAAATTTCAGTCCCACCTCTTCCTGGAAGTGACAAAAAGAAAGTTGGTACCCACTTTCAGGGCTGTCTGTCCTTTGCTGTCTCTCCCGAGCTTTAAAGGTGTCATGCCCAGCCTCCCTCCTCTATCTTTGTCCTATCTTGATCCTTCCCAGCTGCTGGCCTTCAACTTCACCCCTACGAGCTGTTGCTGGGCTGTCCAGGTCTCAATTCTCTAGCAGCAGTAGGGGCGACTACCTGGTTGGGACCTGTCATTGCCTGCGCTGCTGGAGTGGCCACTACTCTTGGGTTCCCTGCTGCCCATTTTCTGCATAGTGGTCCTCAGGGCACTGGGTTGTTCATAGCTTGCCTGGTGGGACAGAGGCGAAGTCAGAGATGGGAGACAGCAGCGTAACCTACTTCACAATGTGAATAAAATTGAGAGAACTGTGCATACCACTTTGAGCTTGGAGGAAGATCTACAATAAAATGTAAAGCACACAAATACTTATCGGAGTTCTTCCTGTTCCTCTCCTGTCTGCCCCAACAACACTGGTAAAGACCATGTATCTAGAGGTGGCTTCCCGCATTCAGTCTCCTTACCTAGAATATTTACATCCAAATGATTCTTCCCAGTGTGTCTCAGCAGCTCCCGCAGAAACGCTACCAGGTAACGGAAAACATTTTGATGACACCTGGGCAGCATAGAAATAACCTGTGGGAGATTAGGAGCAACTTTATTGTTGCACGCCAGTTTCCAGATTCAGGCAAGAGGTGCGTGTCTTGCTGCTCAGTCCCGCCTTACCTGACTGCTCATCTTGTAGCTGTTGGCACATTCCAGACTGTTTCTGTACAGCTTGGAGCAAACGACTGGCTCTGGAAGACTTTCTAAGAAGAGCAGCAGCGCTTCAGCCACAGAGTGGTTGCTACTAATTGGCCCTGGAGGGGTGGGTTAAAGAAGCAGCCACCAAGATAGGCCTCCCAGCCCTGACTGTAACCAATGCTAAGCACTCCTGTCGGGATCACCTATTTGTAGTGCATAGCAAAAGGATTCAAGACAAGCGCATCATGCCAAGTGAACACATGAAGCTGAATACACTATATCAGACCCTCCCTCCCTCCAAGTTAGTATTGTTTTCTCAGACTGGCAATAGCTCTCCAGGGTCTCAGGCAGAGGTCCTTCACATCACTTACTGGCTAGTCCTTTTCACTGGAGATGCCAGGAGCTGAACCTGGGACCTTCTGCGTGTTAAGTAGATGCTCTGCCATTGAGCCACAGCCTCTCCCTTCCCCAATGAAGCTGTGTCTTTCTCTCAAAAGTACTCTGGATCCTCTTTGTCCAAATCAGAGTGTTGAAAAACAATAAAGAATCATGACAGGCAATAAGAAATTTAATGGGAAAAGGATTGCCTGATATGTCATGAAGCACTCCCCCCCGCCCCGCCCCCCAGCAAATTAAATTTATGCAGTGGTCTGGACTCTAGAACTCTAGATCTCCCCTATAACAATTGAGTATTTATGCTGGAAGAGAGAATTATGGGTATGGCAGACTACCTCCACAAACCCCACCCCCACAAGTAGGTTCTGGATTAAATCAAATCTGAATTTTCCATAGAAACTGAAATGGTTAAACTGAGGCCATCATACTTTGGACATTTCATGAAAAGACTCACTGAAAAACACAATAATGCTAGGAAAACTTTAAGACTGTAGGAAAAGAGGAGGAACCAGCATAAGAGGGATTGACCCAACAAAGGATGCCATATTCTCCAGTTTGTAGGACAGCTAATGATATGGTATTTTGAAGGCCATTGATTCATAAGGTCACTGTTATGTTGGAAGCAACTTGACATCACATAGCACACAAACAAATAAAGGGACTTTACACATTTATATGCACCTCTGTGCTGTAGTAGGACATTCAGGCAGCGCATCGTATGTTAAAATGTGTGTGTGTGTCAAGTGCTGATAAGTCGCAGCCAACCCCTTATGGTTTTCAAGCCTGGAAACTAACACAGGTGGTTTTCCATTGCCTTTCTCTGCATAACAACTCTGATATTCGTTGGTGGTTTTGTTACCAGACCGATCCATGGTGGGTTGGGAGAGCCCCATTTTCCAGCTCCACCCTTCCTACAAACCCTTAGTGGGATGCCTAGGAGTGTCTTGCCAAAATGGGGAGTCCATTCTCTGCATTGGCTAGTGTATCCACAAAGACAGTAAAATCTTGTCTGGTCTTGCCCCTGCCTATATCTGCCTTGCAAATAGCCTGCCACTCCCTTCCTGAAAGGATTATAGCAAATACAATATCCCCGCCATGGAACCTAGCTTCCCATTTCCAGCCCTGGAGTATCTGCCTAACTAAGACAAAGCACGTGCTAACATATTTGACTCCAGTGTTCCTGACAGTACTACACTAATTCAAACACCTGACTAACTTCTCTCTAAAGACCGCCTTATTTGCATTTCGCATTGTTTTGCAGCTGTGATTGAGTCACTCCCTGGCCTGGCCCATTAATGTTAAGTGCCAAACGTTAATTTTAATTACTTCATCCATCAACTTGAGTATCACCACTCAAGTTGATCATTTCACTCTTGTCTTTCCTCAGAAGGGCAAGGTTCCACTTTGTCTTAGGAGATTAAGTCTCTTTGCATCACTGGTTAATCTCCTAAGACTGTTTCTCTCTATAAAATAGCCCCCCTCCCAACACTCAATGCCCAGTATTCCAAGCCTACCTTTGGGTTCAGTTGCACTGAATGCCACCTGCTTTCTACCCTGCTTCCTTGGAGCCCAGTGCAGGTTGCTGGACTCTGCTTCATGAACCCAAAGCCACTTCAAGATCTAGTACAGTATTACCCCTAAGAATTCCCCCAGTTCCTCCGCTATTCCCAACCTATCCTGTCAATGCTTTCTATATTCTAGGACTGTGTGTGTGTTCTGCCACTTCGATTATTGCGTGCTTGTATTTTTATTATTTTTCCTCTAATAAAATTGCTAAACTTATTTTAATCTCCTGTGGATTTCTTGCAAAAGCAACGTTTTGTATACATAGGCAATAAAGATTCCAAGCTTGCCCGACCCCTCGTTAAGCCAAGAATCTGCTCTCACTAATTCCCCAACTCTAAAAGGGACAAACTCCTACGATTTTGGATAACAGTCTCCCATCCAAATACTTATGAGGGCTGACCCCGGTTAGCCCTGATATCCAAAGAGATTGGCCTAGCATGGGTCATCTATAACATTTTAACATATATGTTAAAATATACAAACAATAAAAGACATAGTCAAGACTAGAGAAGCAGAACAGGCGTTTGAAAGACACTTGTCAAAGGATACCCAGTTCATCCAGTGTCCCTGTGTCCAACCAGTCACGGATTTGTTCAAACTCTGCCCGCAGGCCTGGTTGTTGAAACAGGTCTTCCTGCAAGAAAGGTATATAAGCAGCTACATCATAGGGAGAGATGAGAAGAAAAACAGCTGTCTCACTTCTCCAACCCTGGGTCAAGGAATATCTTCTGTAGTCACATCCAGATATATTCCTTCTCTGCACACCCTCAACTGCATGACCTTTTAGATCAGCTAGTGGTGGCGAACCTATGGCACTCCAGATGTTCATGGTCTACATTTCCCATCAGCCCCTGCCAGCATTTGGCCATGCTGGCAGGGGCTGACGGGAATTATAGTCCATGAGCATCTGGAGTGCCATAGGTTTGCCACCACGGACAGCTGTCTTACTCAGGCAAGTGCAAGAAAAGTGCAAGAAAAGTGTTGAAAACATCAATAAAGGATAAGATCAAGATATTGGCATGCTATATCATCACATGACACTGTGCAAGTGTCCTCCAGTACTACCCCAATGAATCCTAATCCTAGCTACTGCAGCTAACTACTCATGGTGGAAAGTGATGTCAAGTCACAGTTGACTTACGGTAACCCCATAGAGTTTTCAAGGGAAGAAAAGAACCAAGGTGGTATGCCATTGCCTGCCTCTGTGTGGCACTCCTGGACTTCCTTGGTGTTCTCCTATTCAAGCACTAACTATCCTGCTTAGCTTCCCAGATCTGACTGAGTTCAGGCTAGCTTGGGCCGCCCAAGTCAGGGGAGCTAATTACCAGCTCTGAAAGGGGCCCTTTTACAGAACATGGATATACTAACCCAGAGATATTCTAACCTGCTGGCAAGCATCACGGTAGAGGCGGTCCACCATCATCCACAACTCCTTGGGGATGTCCAAGGGTTTCTCATCCTGAAAAGCATCATCTGTCGACAGCGGCATCAAGGTCTAAAAGGGAGCACTGGTTTAACAGGGGCATAACTCCACTCAATGCAGCATCTCAGATAAATAGATGTTCCTAATCTTATGTAACTCTCCCCTCTCTCCCCGCCACCAAAGTGCTGTCACCACCAGAATGGCGCACAGTTAGCTGAACAGCAGGAACCCACCAGCTCCCTGATGGCCTCTGGTAACATCTCTCGGATGGGTTCCTTCATGAAGCAAAGGGCTTGGATGGGGCACCCAAAACAACTGGTCAAGTAGTTTCCTGACACAGACAAGAAATAATCCTTGCCCCTGTCCAGGTGGAACACCAAGATGTCATCCAGCTTGTCCTCTCCAGAGTTCAAGGCTGTCACTGTTGATTTATTCACAAACAGTTCCAGCTCAATCACCAACTTGGAATCTTGAGGGAAAAGGAAGATGCAGGTTATTCTAATCAGAGTTCAGAGTGGAGAACAGATTCTCACTGGTGCTTCATATAAACTTGTTCCAAGGTCTATTTTTGCAAGCCACTTTGATTCCCGAATAGGGAGGAAAGCAGGATAAAAATATACTAAATAAAAATAGGGAGCATAGATTATTTTGTGGGGCCAAACAGTTTTCTGGGCTAAATACCTAACCTCAGAGGACAGTCAAACCTAAAACTCTTTCATTTGATGGAATACAACAGGCCACGCCACAATAAATTACTGGTTTCAGGTGCAAATCACCTCGCTGGTCAGAGCAGAGATTCAGTCTGCACACCAAAGCAGAGGATGCATAAGGAGTGCAAAGGGCAAGGGGTGACCTTCCCATGCTCAGAGGCTGCTGGGTTACCCTCCTGTTGAAAGCCACAGTTCCACAGGTCACAAATTGAAACACTGCATGAAGACATGTAGGCACAAAGATGCAGAAAAAACATGTACGGCAACCGAGTCACCTGGTAGCAGGAAACCCTTGTTTGGTTTTGCGATCAGCCAGGGCTTGCAATAGGTGTCTTCACTGGGCTTGTTAATAAACTCGAACTGGCAGGGAACAGGACCATTGCAAATGGTAAAAGACTTCACCTGAAGCTGCAGGAACTTCACATCCTTGAAAAGGAACTGAAGGGTGGAAAGGGACAATACGTAGAAAGAATGGTCAGTGCTCTCTTGTCTTTGCCCAGAGCTCTTGGTGGCTCCCATTTTGTCCTTCTGCTTAGCTTTTTTGTCCTTCTGCTTAAAAGCAGGGAGGCCACAAACATCCCAAAAGACCAAATGCCTGGCTCAAAACCCATGGCCTAATATTGCCAACCACCAGATGGGATCTGGAGATCTCCTGGAATTACAACTGATCCAGACTACTGAGATCAGTTCCGTGCAGAAAATGGCTACTTCGGAGGATGGAATCTATGGCAATAAATCCCATGGAGGTCCCTCCCCTCTCTAAATTCCAACCTTTCCAGGCTCTACCCCCTGTTTTCCAGTAATTTCATAATCTGAAGTTTGTAAACTCTACCTCTGCCAATGTTCTCCTCCAATGTACAGTCTGAAGCATCAGTTAAAAGATCTTTTGGCTAGAGTCCTCCATGGAAGGAAATGGACCTTCCCCAGATGTAGTCCTAGACAGACTAAGCACTGCCCTTCAGATTCTCTCTCTGAGTTTTTAATATTGTCAGAACCTTTAGAAAGAGAATGTGGGGTGTGTCATGCTAGCCAAGGCAGTACATTCTACCTTGCTCTTGGACAGAGTAACTGACGGGATGCTGGCGTTCTCCTTCTTATCCAAAGAGCGAACAATGTCCTCAAAGGCTTTGCGATAGCACTTCTCATCCACCACCTTTACCTGGAAGAGACATGTGGCTTCATCAGTGGACCTTTCTGGGGAGACATCAGCACAACCTGCCAGGAAAAATAAGTACCCAACAGCAAGTCTCTAGAGAAGACCAAACAACACCCACACCCAAGGAGAGCCACACTAAACAAACTGGCATGCAAATCAATCCTCTTCCAGGTTATCCTGGTTACATTTAGAGGCTGCCCACAGAATCCTGGCTCTTCTTGACTGAGACAGTGGACATATGATGGGCAGCAAAAAATGTTACCCAAAGGGAGAGCCCAGTCTTCTAGGAGCTGGCCTTAATGAATGCATGCAGAAAGGAGAACTCCCAAAATGGGAAGATGCTTCCTTGTGCATTCACATCTGGCCCACTTCAGAGTTAGAAGCAGGGTAGGAAGAATACAGGTGCCCCTCCAAGGGTCCCTTCCCCACATCCAAGTTCATTCTTGACACAGGACGGGTGTCTGCAGGACTGGCATCAGCACACCCTGAAGTGGGGCAGCTGCCAGGACTCATGGCTTCTGGTGGGGTCCAATGCTGCCGATCCCCTGTGCTGGAAAGTACTTTGTTACCTGTGCTCCCAGCTGCACATGTTACCTAGAGCTGCTAGAAAATGTGTTAGGATTTTACAAGCGCCTGCTTCATTCAGTCAAGCAAGAGTTAACTGCTGAAGTTACATGCCTAGAATCACATGAGCTTCTGGGAAGATCTCTCCTTTCTTCTTCCAGCAAAAGAGGACAGGCAGACACACAGTCACGTATAGACTGCACAGACACCCAGACAGAGCGTTTGCGTAGATAAAGTTTGCCGCTCCTATATTTAGTGTAAACGCACTTGTTATCTAGTAGAGTCCTACAAAACGACTCAACGGTCGCTGCCCTGTTATTTACTCTGCTAATTCATTGCAATATCAATGAAAGGGCATGTGGGTGGGGTGCAAAGCATCAGCATTCCTATTGGCTACGGCACGGGCATTTCTAGCCACACCCACCACCTCTGAGAAAAGGTTGTGCAGTTGCAGAGATGCCAGCCTCTAGGTGGGACTGGGGGATCTGCCAGAACTGCCACTCATCTCCAGACTGCAGAGATCAGTTACCTGGGAGAAAATTGATGCTTTGGAGCACAGGTGTCAAACTCGCGGCCCTCCAGATGGTATGGACTATAGTTCCCATCATCCCCTGCCAGCATCATGTTGGCAGGGGATGATGGGAATTGTAGTCCATAACATCTGGAGGGCTGCGAGTTTGACACCTATGCTTTGGAGGGTAGCCTCTATGTCAGGTACTCCAGTGAGGATTCTGTCCTCCGCAAGCACCACCCCCAACCTGGACCTGGCAACCCTATCCCACCACTTGTGGCCAGGGGGAATAAGGGAACCCTCTGCAGACAGTGTGGGAAGCTATTACTGAAGGTGACAGGAGACATTACAAATGGGCAGGAGAGCAATGCACAAGCAAGCAACGGCATATGGGTGGGTAGGTAAGAACAGCAGTCTGGCAAGGGGCATAGGTGGCCCCTGGGCACTCTTTACTCAACCTGGAACTGGTGCCTACCCCAACATCAAAGACTGCACTGACAGGCTTGTGGTCACTGTTCTTCAGAGTCATGTGGCTTCGGTAGCTCAGCTGAGAGACGGACTTTCCTCTCCAGAGAATCCGGTCACACCAGGCTGGGACACGACACTTCTCACTGCAAGGGAAATGGAGAGGGCGGGCCCGCCACTATCAGAAGCCATTTTGCAGCTCAATTAAAGGAAGCCTCCCTCTCCTTTGGCTGTATAGTCCACACCTCCCTATCATTGGTCTGCAGCATGAACACATGTAGGAAGTCTGAAAAGCAATCAGAGCCATAGGTGCCCCATGCCGGCTTCTCAGACTAGCCCTGGTGGAGATGGAAGCACATTCACACCTGTGTTTGAAACAGCACCGCTCAGATATGCTAAACCACTCGCTGAATCTTCTGTTACTAGGGGAGGCAGATCATATGGCTCATTGGTCCCAATGGCCCACAGCTCGATACTAAAAGAGGAAAGATATATTCCTACTCGGGGGAGAACTGTGGCTCAGTAGGAGAGCCCCTGCTTGGTATCTAGAAATTCCCAGGGTCAATCCCCAGAACCGCTAGTTAAAAGGATCAGGTAGTGAGTGATGTGACAAACCTTAGGGGTCTGCAACCTGTGGCTCTCCAGATGTTCATGGATTACAAATCCCATCAGCCTCTGCCAGCATGGCCAATTGGCCATGGTGGCAGGGGCTGATGGGAATTGTAGTCCATGAACATCTGGAGAGCCACAGGTTGCAGACTCCTGCCTTAGACAGACCCTGGAGATCTGCTTCTAGTCTGAGATGACAGACCTTGATAAACCAATGGTCTCTCCCAGTAGAAGACAGTTCCAGGTGAAATTCAAAGCAAAGTGGGCGATGCTGGGAAGATCAGAGGCAATCCCCCAGGTCACTGCCAATTATCTCAGCCTTTCCAGATTGGACAAACATGTATAAAACTATATGCAGAGTCATTAATCTTGAATGTTATTTCTCTGGTGAGTTTTCAGTGGCCCTGAGAGGATCTCTCTGACATAAAGAAGGTTGCTTTTGAGGCTGCTGTGAGGGAGTTCCTGCTTCTTACTGAGGAGATGCACAGCCCTTGCAGCTGCAGCCCTGACAACAGCTGACTCACATGTGGCTACAGTCAGGGGAGACATTCTTAGCTCTTTCCTTAAAGTTTGTTTGTAAGTTGAATGGAAAGGCATTGGTAAGGCTTTGCTGTTTGTGGCTATTGCCAAATTCTGATTGACGCCTTCCCTGTATGAGAAATGGGGCTGTATTACCAGCCAGATCATCATGATGGATGCTAGCAGAAGGGGCATGGTAGTGGCTATCACTGCTAATTTTTTTTGGTTGGAAAGCTATAGGCACTCTTGGACTGGCTAATCTGAATGCGCATGTGATGTGGATGCCACTGTGGAGGAAACTGCCTGTTTCATTTCTCTGGGCAAAATTAGGCAAAGTACACCACCTGGGTATAAATTTTTTACTGATAATCTGCATAGGACAGGCTAGCCCAATCTTATCAGAACTGGCAAGCTAAGCAGACTCCGGTTTATGCTTGGACGGGAGATCACCAAGGAAGTCCAGGGTGGCAAATCTCTTGTGTGGGATGCCTTAGATCAGCTGAGACTCAACAGTACTTTCCACCACCAGTAGTCAATTTGGTCTGCTGTCGTGTAACATTGTTTATTTCCAATCAGTGAGTCTAGTCACATCAGATCTCAGAAGCTAAGAAGGGCTAGCCCTGCCTAGTACAAGGAAAGGAGACTACCAAGGAAGTCCAGGGTTCCTATGCAAAGCAGGCAATGGCAAATCACCTCTGGTCATCTCTTGCCTTGAAAACCCTATGGTGACTTGATAGCACTCTCCACTGGCAGAGGGCTCCTGTAAACACTAGCGCAGTGGTTCTCAACCTGGGGGCGGGACCCCTTTGAGGGTCGAACGACCCTTTCACAGAGGTCGCCTAAGACTCTCTGCATCAGTGTTCTCCATCTGTAAAATGGATAAATGTTAGGGTTGGGGGTCACCACAACATGAGGAACTGTATTAAAGGCATTAGGAAGGTTGAGAACCACTGCTCTAGTGGGAAAGGCCAGCCACCCAGCACCAGAGCTATGCCTTTCAAGACACAGCATTTGTGCTTTTGTCTTTCAAAATCCACCTTCCCTGCCCCCACCTCCACACGCATCTTTTCCAGGACAGCACATGCTTGCTTAGTGCTTCTTCTCCAGAGCATTCAAACTTCTAGATTCTGACTGGGTGCAGGGACTTGGCAGTCATGTTAGGACATCCCTTCTTCTACTTTTCCTGTACGAAACACTGCAGTGACTCAGAGTCTTGATGACCATCTTTTGGCCTTTCTCACGTTTTGCTTTTTGGCTGGAGGAGGAGAAGGCAAAACTGAAGGAACAAAACGAGCAAATCGCAGCACTGCCTACCTGTCGTCCCAGTCATCAGAGCCTGGGTTGTATTTGTAGGTTGGCTGGAAAGAAATGTCCCCCTCCCTGAAGCCTTCAAAGACCACCTGGGCACCCAACTGAATCTTCAGCTAGAAGCAAGAGAGGACAACATGATGAGGACCAGAAGCATCAAATGGAGCTCAGACTTGCATTCTTCTGTTGCTATGTAGGGGAAAAGTCAGCAGGCTGAAGTTCCTCCAGACAAAGGAAGATGCCCTTTCCCTTCCTTTTACTGGCCTCATTTGGTAGGCAAGAATGCAAATATATCTTCCCAAGAAATTTATTCCCTTCCAATACGAATTCTTTATCATTGTACCTGTTCTGCAATCTCTAGGATTTAATAGCCCCAACATGTAGTGCATTGAAGTTCACAAATTCATGGAGGATATGTTATCTGTGGTTTCTAGCCATGATGATTAAAGGGAACCTTCACATTCAGTGGCAATAAACCTCTGCATCTCAGTGCCAGGAGGCAACATCAAGAGAAGGCGTCGGCCTCCATGTCCTATTGTTGGCCCTACCAGAGAAACTGGTTGGCAACAGTGCGAGATGCAATGCTGGACTAGATGAACCACCGGTCTGATCCAGCAGGGGTCTTCTAACGAGCCGATGGACCCATGTGGGGGAGCTCAGTGCAATTTTTGACAGTAATAGATCTGAGAGTAACCCAGACCCCTCTGTTTCTGAGCCACTCAAGAGCCTTTAGAATTTAATCCCCAAGACTCAAGAAGCACATCAGTGGTCCTGAACTGCTCTAGCCATTATACAAGAGTATACTGTTTAGTCCAGGCTAAATAAAGCAAGACGTTTTGGAGTCTCCGAGAAGCGTTCTCTGTCCTGCATTCAGCTGCCTGCCCCAGAAGAGCTCTTCGGCCACCTGGTCGTGCTGATGAAGGGCTTGAAAGTCCCGAGCCCGGATCAGCTTCTTTACATGCTCCATTTCTTGCCCCTCCAGTTGGTAGTTGAGGTCTCCCAACCAGAAGACAACACTGCAAAAAGAAAGATGCTGAAGATCAGGAAAGCCTCTTGCAGGCTAACAACAAGCACACCATCCCCCTAGAGCAGACTGGTGGGGAAGAGAGGAGGAAGAGCAAGAAGGGACCCCTACCCACCCTTGCAGCCCCCCTAAGGCCCTGCTGTTTTCACTTTTGTTCCTGCTGGTGGCTATAAACAGGAAATGCCACTGGGGGCCATACTAGGCTTCATATCACAGATAAATCCAATGGTCTCTTGCCAGCTTTTTTAAAAAGTGAAAAGCAGCTGCAGGAGTAGGGTTTCCAGCCTCAACCATAATGAAAGTGGGGTAGGTTGCTCAAGGTTAACAATCCAAGCAAGCACCTGTATGGCTAATGGTGTTATCGTACCAGTGTCTCTAATATTCAACAAGCACTTCAACTATTATAACTAAGCTTTTATACTATGTCAAACTTAACAACATAAACAATATCTACGCAGGCTTATTATTGTGTGATGATTTACACAAAGAAACTTAAATCAAATAGTCCTGCTGCAAAGGGCTCACAAAAACAATTTAACAGTGAACAATATGCATATTCCTTGGTTGTTGAATGACTTTGTGAAACCTTCACAGTGGACACTTATCTTGTAATTTTCCAAAAAATCATTTCCCCAAAAAGCTAGAAATCTTTACGGTTCTTTTTTGCTTTGCTATATAAGAATTGGCTGTCCAGGATAGACAATTCTGGCCAGTTACTCCGCTCTGGTCCATTCCTGCCACAGGAAAAAAAATGGCAGGCACAACTTTACAAAAAGGCAAGTTTTGCTAATAGCTGCCAAGGCAATAGAAATGATATTTTTTACAAAGATCTATGTTAAACAGTGCAGGGCATATTGGTTTTGATGAAAGTGGTGCTGAAATAAGATTTGCTAAGACAAAAAGAGAATCAGAAAAAGGGGGAGACGCAGGCGCTAGTATTTGGTGGAGCATTCCACCTCAAAAAAAGGTCCAGGAATATGTGGCAAAGTACTTCCCATATCTCCTGAGATGTTTATGTTGAAGGGATTATAGACAAGTGAGAAGCATTTTGTCGTTGGTTTCCTCTGCAGACTACTCCTTGGTGGTCTCCCATCCAAATACGGACCCTGCTTAGCTTCCGAAAGCTGATGAGATTGGGCTACATCATGGACTTACGGCAACCTCAGCAAGGGGCTTTCAAGGCAGGTGAGAAGCAGAGGCGGTTTACTGTTGCTTTCCTCTGCAGAGTCATCCTTGGTGGTCTCCCATTCAAGTACCTACCCTGATTAACTTATGATATGTGATGAGATCAGGCTATACCAGTGATGGCGGTTCTTTTCGAGACCGAGTGCCCAAATTGCAACCCAAAACCCACTTATTTATCGCAAAGTGCCAACACGGCAATTTAACCTGAATACTGAGGTTTTTGTTCAGAAAAAATGGTTGGCTCCGAGGCGTGTGTTACTCAGGAGTAAACTTGGTGGTAGTCGGTGGCTTTGCTTTGAAGCAACTGTGCAACTCTTCCAATGGGTGAATCACGACCCTAGGAGGGTTTACTCAGAAGCAAGCCCCATTGCCACCAACCCAACTTACTTCCAGGTAAAGGATCATGCTTTAGTTCTTCACATGAAAATCAGTGGGGTTTAACAGCGCTTAACATGATTACCTACACTGCTTCCCCAAAACTAGGTCTTAAGTTTAATGCTAATAATCGAGCCCAGCGGCCCAGGCCAGCCTAGATGTGGGGGGGGGGGGGCACTCTGCACGCGCCCACAGAGAGGGCTCTGAGTGCCACCTCTGGGACCCATGCCATAGGTTCGCCATCACTGGGCTATACTATATAACCTTCCTCCCCAGAGTGCATCTAATAAGACTTTAGGTAAGTAAAAAGGGGCAGGGAAGTGTTACAGGAAGCCTAATTTAAGGAGGGGCAGATGTTTACTCCCACATACACAAGGCCCCCTTGCCAGTTGTCCCCTTGTAAGAAACAGCACAGCATCCCTAAGGAGGTCAATAAGACCCGCCCCTTTGCCAACCTACTCATGTCCATTTATGGCAAGGAGTGGGCGGCTGGACTCCAGCTGGTGAAACTGCATGCGGGCACAGATGTCTCGGACTTCCTGGTTCCGCCGCTCGTATTCCTCTGGGTGGGCCGCCAGGTGGGTGTTGACTATGCAGACAGTGGTGTTGTGGAACTGGAACCTGATGGCTACCCCGCCTTTGTTGCCCTTGGCAGCAGGATTGTGGGGGACAGAGAGAGAAAGAGAGAGAAAGGAAGGAAGTCAAATGTTTTCCCCCTACTAACGACACTGTGGGAAGGCAGCCTTGGGTGGCTTGTAAACAGATGTTCTTCTTCTGCCTTTGCTTCTACCCTGGAGTGCTTCTTTGGGGAGTATCTACACAACCTTATTCTTCAACTCTCCATTTACCAGGTTTAATTTCATCCTTGGTACACCCTGTCTCAAACCTGGTTAACTAACCATCTTGCCTGAAAGAATGCAGTCTTAATGGGATGTTGTCTTAATGGGAAGGTGGCTCCAACCTCCCACCCACATCAGTATCATTTTTCACACCATGCCACCAGTGGGTGTGGAAAGTCTCATCTAATCACAGCTGGCTTATGGCAACCCCACAGAGTTTTCAAGGCAAGAAATGGTTAGAGGTGGTTTGCCATTGCTTGACTCTGGACAGACTTCCTTGGTGGTCTCCCATCCAAGAACCAACTGTGTCCAGCCCATCTTAGCTTCCATGGTCTGCTAGGATCAGGCCATTCTGTATCATGGCCTGCCACCAGAGGTCTTCTAAAACCACACATACAGTAATTGGGATAGAACAGGGATCTGCAACCTGCAGCTCTCCATATATTCATGGACTACAAATCCCATCAGCACCTGCCACTTTGGCCAATTGGCCATGCTGGCAGGGGCTGATGGGAATTGTAGTCCATGAACATCTGGAGAGCCACAGGTTGCAGTCCCCTGCGATAGAACTATATCACTACAGCAATTACTGATTTTTTAAAAAGCCCTTAGAAAGCTCTCCAGTGGTGTAATGAGAAAAACTGCAGAGGAAATGGTGGCTGACGGAGGAGAAAATATGCAGAAAGTTCCTTTGTGGTTACTCAATGGCCAATGTGAATCCCTTTGCATTTGAAGCAGTACTGAATGCAGATCAGATAATTCTTTCCATATGGGTGCTGCCTTAAGAGATTGGGATTCCCAGACATCTCTGAAGTAGTGAGCCCTGTGGGGATAGGGCAGGATACAAATCCCCTCCCCTCCCTCCATCCATCCCTCCATCCCTCCATCCCTCCATCCCTCCATCCCTCCATCCCTCCATCCCTCCATCCCTCCCTCCATCCATCCATCCATCCATCCATCCATCCATCCATCCATCCATCCATCCATCCATCCATCCATCCATCCATCCATCCATCCATCCATCCATCCATCCATGGATGGACCCAGCAGAGGCCAGAGAAGACCCAGAGTGCCTTCTTCACAGCAGTTGGCACCTGTCCCCCTGCAAGAGTCAACTATACTCTTTTCCACTGAAAGATCTAAGTACAACTGTAAATTCATCCGCCACTTCTTCTTGGACCTTATTTCTAGTAGAATTCTCCATGAGGTCCTACTGCCTGCCTTGCTTTGTCTTCAGCCCCACCCACTGTTCGGACGAAAAAATACAAAACTCACCCTTAGGTGATTGAGGATTAGCCCAGGGCAGTGGTGTAGCGCCCATGGGTGGGGGGTGCGACACCCCGAGCGGAGCAGCGGTGGAGGCGTGGTTGGGCTATTGAAGGGGTGTGGCAGGGGTGTTCCAGGGCGTGGTGGGGCAGGCGACGCTGCGGCAGGGGCACAGGGCGCACGCACGCCCCAGGCACAGTTTCCCCTTGCTCTGCCTCTGGCCCAGGGAGAGGATCACAATTGTCTGCCCTCTGCAATTTGAAGAAATTTGAAATAACAGCGAGGAGAGTTCTCTGCTAAGTTTGAAAAACCCACTCCTGCTCTGTTGGCCATTTTTTACAATGGAAATGAACGTCTCCATTTGAAAAAGGCAAATCTTGCCGAAAGTTGTTCGAGGCAACATAAATGCTCTTTTATCAAAGTACCATGTTTAATGGTGCAAACAATGGTTTTGATGAAGGCTGCACTTAAAAACGATTCTTTAATGGTCCTAGACATTTGGGACTATTTTCACCAGCAGAAGCGTGGTACTTTCACCTCTGCTGCACCACAACTGACCGCACTTAGACCTTTCAGTGGAAGAGGGTATAGATGCCCGCCTCTATAGGGAACCGTGGAATGCATCCAGGGACAAATGGCCCATAGAAAGGGCTTCTTCAGCCCCTCTGAGGAATGGAGCCATCCCTCCATAGGCGGGCATCTTGCATGCCCACTTCAAGGTAGAGGCTGTGAACAAGCATTGCAAGCCAAGCTGACCTAAGCAGTAAGAGCAGAGCCAACCCCAATCCCCGCAGAGGTGCTGCCCAGCGGCCCTCACCATTCTGCCCATGATGCCTGTGCCAACCGTCTCGGCCTCCACTTCAGAGACGTTCATGGCGAGCTCTGTTCTCACATACAGCAGCAACAGGATCCCGACCAGTCGGACAAGCTTCACCTGTGAACACAGCAGGGAGCAGGGAAGGTTTGTGCTTGCTGCATCCACCCAAGGAGAAGAGTGCAAAGCAGGATCCAGAGTTCCTCTAGGGCTTGTGGATCTCAACAAGATAACGCCCGCTGTCTTCAAAGCTGGTTCATAGACACTATTGCTGCAAACCCTTGGGCTTCTTTGTCAGGCAGGAAGGGACAAACAACCACATGTGCCCCACTCAGCATGCCTGGAAGGAGCAGGAAGGAAAGTGCTGGCATGCCAGTGTGCTGCTGCAGAAAGCCCCTATTCCCCCTTTCCTCACCCTCTTTTGTATATCTCAAATGGGAAGCTGACTGCTCACACTTAAGACCCACACAGAACCCACTTTAGTCAGAAATGCCATTTTTCTCTTGCCTTCTACATGTGACAAACTGATTAAGTCCATCTTGCCACAGAGCACCAAGGTAATTTTGCCCGCTCAGCAGCCAACCCCAACCTACCTTGGCATATTTGGCTCCTGGGTGAAGGCTCTCGGTGACAGCCTTAAACCATTCCTCTTCTTTGGGCGTGTCATTGAAGAAAAAGGCCTCTTTGCTCAGGTCAAGCTCTTGGAAGCTGCGCCCAGGAGAGGAAGCTGTGGGTGAGAAATCGTAGCACATGCAAACACCACCCCCGCCCCCCGCCCCATCACTTCCTCTGAGAAAAATAAATTGGACTGTTGTCTGAGTTGCAAGTGTTTAATGCAATTTTGGGGCCAGGAAAGCAGGGGCGTAATGCCCATTGGGCAAGGTGGGCAGCTGCCCAGGGCATCACCTTGTGAGGGGCACCAAAATTCAGGGTTCGTTTTTGGGTATTTTTAGTGGTTTTCCATTTTTGGCCTGCAGGGGGTGCAGTTTTTAGGCTAGCCAGCAGCACCAAATTTTCAGCGTTTTATCAGGAGACTGTCCTTATGCTACCCCCCAAGTTTGGTGAGGTTTGGTTCAGGGAGTCCAAAGTTATGGACCCTCAAAACTGTAGCCCCCATCTCCTATTAGCTCCCATTGGAAACAATGGGGGATGGGGCACCCCCTTTGGGAGTCCATAACTTTGGACTCCTTGAACCAAACCTCACCAAACTTGGGGAGTAGCATAAGGACAGTCTCCTGATGATACGCTGAAATGTTGGTGCTGATATATCTAAAAATGCACCCCCTGCAGGCACCAATGTCCTGGTGCAAAAAAATTTGGTCGTGGTGGAGTGGCCGCCCATGGGGAGGGGGGGGGTGGGATCCAACTCAGGTTTTGCCCAAGGCTGCAGTTTGCCTCGTTATGCCCCTGCAGGAAAGTGACATAGTATAGTCATATCTTGTTACATCTCAAAAGTTAAATTGGGTCAGTACATAGGTGGGTGGCCACAAAGGAAGATTTTGCCGAGGAAGGCAAAGGCAAACCATTTCTACTTCTCATTTGCCTTGAAAGCCTCTTGCTTGGTTCACCATAAGTCAGAGACAATAATAATGCAATTTGGTCGACTAGAATTGAAATCACTGAAATTATCCACACTTCTAAAACAGGAGCACGTTTACATGGGGCATTACAGAACTTGATTGGAATGAACTGGGGCCCCTACAATATTGTCTGGCTCAGGCATGACACAACAACATTTTGGAGTAGAGAAGTTTATGAAGGGGAGGGCTAGAAAGTTGCCTGTCTGACCTCCATCTTCCCAGAATGAGAAATTTTCCTATCACATCCCAGGGGCTTTGTGTTGGACTGAAAAGCAAGCCTCGAATGCAATGTGAAAAAAATCTTGCTGTGAAGGGTAACCAGAGAGGTGGAATTATGACGCCCCTGGGCCTGTGGCTGAATCCCCCAGCATGCAATGCATAAAAGGAGTGTGTCAAAACCTGACTTCCCTGGGATGTGTTTCCCACACACTTATTTATTAATTTGTTCATTCATTCACTTCATTTCATTTACCGGACGCCCTTCTGCATATGGGCTCAGGATGTCATACATCAATATGATAAACTACAACAAAATCCAAATAAAATCTGAACATTCTTAACAGTGCAGGCGTCATAAAATCCAATGCAAGGGAGGGTAGTTAAAATAGACTATTCCTATACTTGCACTAGTCTAAAAGGAAGGAAAAGGACAGGGGAAATGAGATGGAAGAGGGCAAACAGGAGGAGGGAGGGAAGGCCAAACATATGGGTCACTATTGCTGTCCTCAAACATAAGCCTGGTGGAATAGCTCTGTCTTGCAGACCATGCGGAACTGTACTAAATCCTGCAGGGCCCTGGTCTCATTCAACAGAGTGTTCCACCAGGCTGGGGCCAGGACTGGAAAGGCCCTGTCCCTAGTCAAGGACAGCTGGACTGCTTTCAGGCCAGGAATCACCAATAAGATGTTGTTTGCCGAGTTTAACACTCTTTGGGGAGCACATTTGGGGAGGTGGTCCCACAGGCCCACAGATAAAGAAATCCCAGAAGATCTTTCTGGCCCCAGGGAAATGTTCACTTTATCCTTCTGGAGATGCAGCAGGAAGCTTGGCTGGAGGGGATTTTCAGCTTGGGCTACACATTGCATACCCCAGTTCACCCAATACAAAACACAGCCCTGTCACAGACAGCACTCATTCCAGATTGGCGATGCCCCCATTTCCTTAAAGCATGCCTGAGGGCAAATGCTCAGAAAGGGAAGGGAAGGCCTACATACCCCACACAGTAAACATCAGGAGGCTCCCCTTCTTGGCTTAGCCAGGGCTGGAGGCTCTCTCGGGGTGACTGGCCATTCACGTTGTATGTCCCGACAAAGAACCTGCCGAGAAGCAGAAGAGTTGTCCGGAGCCACAAGCTGCAGCAGAATTCTGCCAGCACCCAAAGCCACCAAAACAGACCCTGCAAACAGACTTTGCTCTCTCCTCACTGGCCTCTATTATGCCTGAGCAACTGAATGGCCATTGAATAGAGGGTGGGGAGGAATAATTCTCACCCAAACAATCTTTAAGCCCAAAGCCACCCCTCTAGGCCCTTCAGGTTGACATTACCGGAAGCTCTGGATGCGTGTGTATGAATTTTCCTTCTGCTTGAGCCAAGAGTGGATGTGGGTGTCTCTCAGTCCAGATGGCCGAGTGCACAGGCACTGTGTCCACTCAGAGGCTGACTCATTGGATGATTGGACCATCTCACTGGCAGTCTTTGGCCTGGAAAGGCTGGGGGCAGATGAAAGGATTCAGATATGGAAATGACAGGGAGCAGAGGCTGACAAATCAGGCCCACACGGAGTCCCAGAGCTTGGTTCAATCAAGTAGGTGGCAATCAGTGTTCTCTGTTTCTCACACACAGTTGTGTGTGTGGCTTCCTTGATTCTGTGTCAGGCTAGTGCTGCTGAAAACATAAATGAAGCACGCAAAAGGGCTTCCCTCCTGCTTTTGCTTTGACCTGACAATAGGAAAACTGCCTGGAATCTGCTGTTCCCAGGGAAAGTTCCAAAATTTGGCAACTCCTGGCCCAACAACCCCACTTGCAAGAAAATAAAGACCCCTTAACTATAAAAGAGTCTCCTCTGTGTTTGCCAAGATCTAACCTAGGCAAAGGGGTACCAACCAATACTACAGTTGCTAGTACCTACTCTCACATATGCCTAACCTGGATGGCCTGAACTTGAAAGCTAAGTAGGATCAATGCTGGTTAGTATTTGAATGGGAAACTACCAAGGAAGTCCAGGGCCTCTACCCAGAGGCAGGCAATGGCAAACCACTTTGTCTCTTGCCTTGAAAACCCTACAGGGTTGCCATGAGTCAGCTGCGACTTGAGCATACACATTTACCATTGCACATGCATGCTCTGAAGTCACACACGTGCCATCACATGCCTCTCAGAGAGGGTGCAGAAGTTCCCACTGTTGTGAACAGAACACTCAGCCCCCATCTTGGTAACCAATGGGCTCTGAACTTCCCCTCCCCCCCATCATTTAACAACAAACAACAAGCAGTTCTTTAGAGGCATAAGCAAAGAGTATCCCATCATTTGCTTCATCTTACTTCTGATGTCCGTAAGTGGGCGCAGCCTTGACTTCACCATCGGTGCTCAGTTCTGGGTCCACCACCATTGCAGTTTTGTTCCCTGCAATTTCAAAGACAATCCTCATTGGTTTTTTTCCACTGTGTGCAGCTGTTTTCGGGCAAGGGCCACCAAGGGCTTTCTCCCAGGGAAACTTTTTGGCCAGTTTTGCTTTCAGGCATGCAACCTAGCATGGTCCCAGCTCTCCAGGAAGGCCAAGGAAAAACACACATGCTGCTGGACAAAGAATTCCCTCTAGACCAATCAGAACAAGCAGAAAGCTCCATTCAGCCTTTTTGCAGAACCCCTTTGAATGGAAAGGAAGTGTTGGGTGGCACCCTTCCCCTTCAAGAGCCACCTCTGCTAAGAGTTCCTTATGGGTGCTAGATACGCTGTTGGCCCCGGGCTTTTGTGACAGGACCAATTTCAGCTACAGCCTTGGACTGGGCAAAGTGTGATGCTTTTCAGCATGGACTCCCTACCTTTTCTTTACTACTGAGCCAGTAACTTTCACGTGCTCTCAAACATCCAGGTTTCCACATTGGACAGCACTGTTTGCAGGCAAGCTTGAGCCCCACAACATCTCATTGAAAGGGGGGTGGGGTGAAAACATGGGCTGAACACCACTAGAAATAATGAGGCATTATACCTGAACTTTAATTCCTAGGGTCGCTATAATGCGGAAGCGATTTGACGGCATTTAACACACACGCACCTGGACTGCAGCGCTTCCTAATCTCCTGCAGGAACATCTGGGTCTGTGAGCCAAAGGGCAGCTGCACCAGCAAGCTGGCATCACACAAGGTAATCTGGACTGTAACATCAGAGCCTGCACATTGAAGACACAAAAGCAGTATGCTCATTATTATTGTCTGTGTCTGGCGAACGCTCATCAGGGTTGGTAGCACAGCCATAGATGTCCACAGTACCCTAAAGTGACCTTCAGTGATCTCAACTGCAAATCCAAAGCTAACAGTGGGACAAGTCTGAATGAAGGCCATTGAGCTTGTTACAAGCAGGGCCCATGTAAGCACCTTTAGCTATGAACCTGCATCTTCCTTGAGAATAAACTAGCCTGAATTATTCTATGATGTGAGTTTCTTTTGTGCAAATTGTAATTGTATTTATTTAAATCTTCATTTAAACAGTGCCTGTCTCCCCAGAGGGGGCCCAAAGAGATTCACATCATTTTCCTCTTCTCCATTTTATCCTCACAATAACACTATGAGGTAGATTAACCTGAAAGTGTGTGACTGGCATAAGGTGACCCTGCAAAGTGGGAATGCAAACTGAGTCTCCCAAATTTCAGTTCAGAACTCTAGACCTGTGTCCTCAATCTTTCTAAGCCTGGATGCACTTTCCAAATTCTGGAACAGTATGGTGGGCAGCTTAACTTCAGTCACACAGTGACCCTAGTGAGGTTGTAGCAGCTACGTCAAAGCAATTTTTTTTAATCTGCACAATCAACTCTACAATGGCCAGTCAGAAGCCTTGCTGGACAAAAGCCCATCTGGCCCCACCTACTTGGCGGTCACCAGGAAAGGTGGGGGCAGGCTCCAGGGCACCCAAGAGCACCCTGCTGGGGACTTCTGCTCTAATCACGTCACACTGGCTCTCAGTGCAGTGCACAGAGTCATATCATTCATGCAGCCTAACTGATTGCGGTGGGTTTTCACAGAGAGGAATGTGTTACACACTGTGTCTAACTGTGTCACAGTGTGTAACAGACATACTGTATGTAACAGACTTCTCTCTGTGATACACCTCTGAAGATGCCCGCCACAGATGCAGGCGAAACATTAGGAACAAGATCCACCAGACCACGGCCACACAGCCCGGAAAACCCACCACAACCAGTTGAATCCGGTCGTGAAAGCCTTCAACAATACATGCAGCCTAACTTGACAGGAAGTAGGGTAAAAGATTCTGGGGGCAAGAGGGACAGCATTACCCTTCTTATAAATCATCCTATTAGGAACCATGACATTAACTGAGCCACTGTCAAGCCGCACCCCCGCCCCACCCCTTGAGTCTTGCCATACTTAACCAGGAGAGACTGGGAGACTGGGGCACCACAGAATTCCTGGCTTGTGATTATGCTTGCTTGGTTAGAGTTTTGTAGTCACAGTTTTCCCTTCCCAGCCAGACAACACCTGCTGGCTTATCATGGCTCCAACCTTGGAGGAACAGCATGGCCTGTGAACGCTTTTGGTTTTGGGAAAGTCCATTAGGTAAAGGGGGTGCCCAGTGGTATACCACGAGAAAATGACACCCGGGGCAAGCCCTGAAGTTGCACCCCCCAAAATTGAACCCTCCCCTCCAAACTGCACCTCTGGGTGAGGCATTGGGCTGTGTGTGGTGGCCAGGAGGTCAGCCGTGCAAGCTGGGACTTTGCAAGGTGCAAGCAAAGGTTGGAGGGTGGGAGTCGGTGGGGGTGGGAAGAGGCAGCTGAATGAGCCCCACACCGTGACCAAGGCAAGTGGCAATTGAGTCACGAGACCCCCCAGCCCAACATATGCCCCTAGGGCAGGGGTCTGCAACCTGCAGCTTTCCAGATGTTCATGGACTACAAATCCCATCAGTCCTTGCCAGGATGGCCGCAGGTTGCAGACCCCTGCCCTAGGGATTCCTAGTGGAGATATAGTTTGCTACATTGTCTGAGAACTTTAGATTCAGCAAAAACCTCTGTAGGGTACCTGTTTGTTACTCTGATGCAATAAACCTAATTTCAGCAAACTTGACTCTGGTAATTGGGAGGTCAATGGGCATGACAGTCACTTACCTGGGATTTGCAGGTCATTCTCCGGGGTGACTGTCAAAAGATGAGAAAAGTGGTTACTGGTGGAGGGGCCACAAGAGGCTTGCCCTGTTCAGTCATTCTCTTGGGGTGAAGACCCCCCCTCCCAGAGTCAGAAGAGTGGGCCATAGTTTCTGCCAAAGCCGCTGGGCATCGAAAGCATCCACCCACTGCCCCTTATTTGTTATTTGGCATAGATCCCTCTCAGCTGGACTGAATTGTTTCAACATCTCCAAAAGCCAAAAGGAGAACAGAAGGAGCTCCCCCACAGATATCCTGTGTGATGTATGACAGCCACATGGAAGGAAGCAAACGATGTGCGGGAAGAGCAACCTCTACCTTCTTCCACTGCGAATCCCTTCTGGATGAGGAGAACCCTGTCCAGGCAAATGTCCTCAGCAGTGATAGCCATCCTCCGGTGCTTGTAGAGGCATATCCTGCAGGCACAAAGCAGGAAGGAGAACCCAGCCAACCCACAATATCAGCAACCATCTCCACTGTACATCAAAGACAACTTCAGTGCAGAGTGTGAAAAGGCCAAGTTCTACCCTAGGGATTACCAACCAAATGGCTGATCACAATGCCCTTGTACACAGCTATATCCAGTATGTGTAGCATACTGGGTATAGCTCTGGTTGTGCCATCGTAAATATATATATATATATATATCAATGAGCGTGATGAAAGAAAGCACTTTCCCTGTGTGGAAAGGCAGAAGGTTTTGAAACTTTGCAGTTTGCAAAAAGGACACAACCTAAAAAGAGCTCTGCTTGGTCAGACAGTGGTCCATCTAGTCCAGGGGTCTGCAACCTGTGGCTCTCCAGATGTTCATGGACTACAATTCCCATTAGCCCCTGCCAGCATGGCCAATTGGCCATGCTGGCAGCGGCTGATGGGAATTGCAATCCATGAACATCTGGAGAGCCACAGGTTTCAGACCCCTGATCTAGTGGCCAACCAGTTGCTCTGGAGGGCCAACAATAGGGCATTGAGGCTGAGGCCTCCCTCTTATGTAGCCTCCTGGCTCTGAGATTTAGAGGTTTACTGCCTGCGTATGTGGAGGTTCTCTTTAGAGATAATGGAGGTGGGGTGGGGAGAATGATAGTTTACAAAAAAAATTATGTAAGGTGGATGAATAGAAGTTTCCTCCTCTCTTCGTGCTGCTAGAAATTGGCTCTTCTAGTTTAATCGATGGGCAGTTGCTTCAAATTTAAAGAACCAAGAAAGCACTACTGTACCCAATGCAAAGTGAAACGATGGGATTCTCTGTCTCAGGAGACTGTGGCGGCCTCTGGGGTACATCGTTCATAAAAGGGAACATGCAGTTTCACAAAGAAGAGACGGATCAACTGCTGGAGAAAATCTCAACTTTCTGAGGCAGCCTACCCCTCAATACACATTACTACTGAACAATAACAATACTCTTTGATGCAGTGATTTCTCATGCTGCTGGAGGGTTTCTCAGAGTTAGCTGACTGGCTCTTCTAGAAAACGCTGGAATATGTGGGTCCATAGGTTTAGTTAGCAGGGGTTTTATGTTCTTAAGCTCCCTCCATATAATTAAGAGCTTTCTCCTAAGGCCTGACTTCAAACCACTTAAAATGGACTAAGCCCATCATGATTTCTACATATTTTTTAAAAAGATACACACCAGAATTTTCACAGGTGTAATGGGACACTGGGAGGGAAGGAGACATGGTATAATATAGCCCAATCTTGTCAAGTCCCAGAGGCTAAGCAGGGTCGGATGCCCAGATGGGAGACCACCAAGGGGGACTCTGCAGAGGAAGGCAATTACAAACCACCTCTGCTTCTCGCTTGCTTTGAAAGCCTTTTGCTGTGGTGGTCATAGGTTGGTTACAGTTTGATAGCACTTGTATAAGGTGACACTGGGGGTACATCCAAGGAGTCTTAAGATGGCAACGAAGTCCTGCTGCAACCGTAACTCACCACATTGATGCTGCCCATGTATGCAGGCACTGGAGTTACATTAAGCAGGGCTTGGCACCAAGCGTGGGAACACACGCTGTCCCTCCTCAATACACACCCCTCTCTCCCCAATCCCAGGTCTAAACACAGCTTAGGATACAAAGTATGTCTATAGCTCTTCAAAGTACTGTCTGAAAGCAAGCCGAGATGCCCATTGCTCAGATAACGTCAGGGTGCGTGGGGAGACACAGCTGCATCAGCATGTGCTGATTGGTAGTTACTGCTTGTCTGTCACAGGGGCGCTGCCAGCATGCTGCTGCACGACAAGTGGGTTGTAGTGAGGCTGTGAGACTCTGGTGCAATTGCTATGATCTCTGAACCTGGGATTAGGGCATCATCTAACCATACTGTCTTCACTGCAGAGTGGGTGTAGCATACTGGTTAGCAGCACTGATGCTGAGCCAGCTTGAAGACTTTACAGTGGGACTCGCCCGCCTCAGGTGCAACACGACACAGATACGAGGAGGAGGATCTTGGCATAGGAAGTAGCCTCCCCCTGCACTCCCCCATGTGATTCTTGTTTTCATACTAAAGCAGCTCAGGACACTTTGGCAACAGCTTGGCAACGCACATGGACTTCCCGTGGCTCTCAACCAGGCTCAGCAGTCGGCTCTCCATGCCTTCCTCGGCCGCCAGGATTCCCTGCACTGTGTGCAAACTGATAGTCAAGGAACAGCCCGAAAAAATGCTGACACCCCCCCCCCCCGGGCTGCAATTGGCAGCCTCCAAAAGGGTCCCAGGGACATGTATTTGAAAAAGAAGAGTTTGGATTTATACCCCACCTTTATCTCCTGTAAGGAGACTTAAGGTGGTGATAAGCTCCTTTCCCTTCCTCTCCCCACAACAGACACCTTGTAAGGTAGGTAGGGCGGAGAATGTTCCCAAGAACTGTGACTGGCCCAAGGTCACCCAGCAGGAACGTAGGAGTGTGGAAACATATCTGGTTCACCAGATAAGCCTCTGCCGCTCAGGTGGAGGAGTGGAGAATCAAACTCAGTTCTCTAGATTAGAATCCACCTGCTCTTAACCACTACACCATGCTGGCTCTCACGCATACATGTTAGATCAGCCCTTTTGCATTCTCCTCATGATAAGCAGTCAGCTCTTCTCCACCCCACTCCATGCCCGCAGGAGAGGAGTCCAGCAGAGTCCCCTTTGGGGATTCACACACTCTCTTTTCCAGAAGGATATGGCCAGGCAAGTCTCCCCAGGAGAAAGCGTCTCCTGGATGGCGAAAGACTGATCCATCCTGTGGGTTGGGAAGAAAACAGATGGGGTTCAGAAGACAGAAACCAAACAAGAGCCTTATTTTCAGCTGGGTGTGATGGGCGCTAAAGTCACTATCAACCTGATAGTGAAGTCCCATCTGCTAGCAGGGAGCTATTACACAGGATGGTCTAGACAAGAGCAATTCAGGTTGCAACCTGGAGGATGCCCACTGTCAATGCCAGCACGTTTTGATGATTAATTTATGGGGGCCCATAAGTAAGAAGCGAGTTGAAGCAGGTAACCCACACACATGGAGGCACCAATAAAAAGTGAGCATTTTAGTAAGGGACTTCTTTTGCGATTCAAGGCCCTGCTATCCTGGCTGAAGGGGGAGGGGCACGATCCTTAAAAAAATGAACTAATTCATCATCAGCAACACTCGATATCTTCAACCCCTGCTTGCTTTCTTAACTCAGATTCCGTTGGAGAGGGTATCATCATCCCTCTTGGTTCTTCTTACTCAGGGTGCTAAAAACGCTGCCTCGGACTCTGGCAGCCAAAGATGCTTATGAAGAGTAGGGAGGGGGGGGGGGAGGGAAACTGTCTCGCCTCGTTTCTCCAGCCGCCTCCCCAGCTGGCAAGGGAAGCACCCGAGAGGCCCCTAAGCCCGACCCCCAGCTGCTGAACCCACCCCCGCCATTGGCCAAGCACGGAGCCTTCCGGGCTGCAGACAAGAGACCCCCTCCTCGCAAGTAGAGGCTGCCCCGGCCAAACGGGCTGCACTTACCTTCCGCCCCCTCGCAGGCAGCGGGGCGCTCCACATCAGCGGCCCAAAAGTGGCCCCTCCTGCCCGGAGGCGGTGGCCTCTTCGCGTAACCCTTGCGCAGCTGGGCCCAAATGGCGCGAGCCCTCCACCCCGAACTCTGGGATGGCAGGACTGTTTGCGATGCCCCAGGGCTCAGGGACCCCCGAGTCGACCCCCGGATGCAAGAGCATGGGTGGGAGGGCTAGCTAGGATGTGGAAACCATTTCCCTTCCTTTGTGCCTGTCCCATTATTATGATACATTTTAACGCTTTTTCTGGGCTGTAGGGATGATTTCGTTTCCTCTTTGCCCGTCCCACTGTTTGGTCTTAATTTTCACAACTTTTTATCTTTCACTCATGTTGTTGCGTTGCTGTAAATTAATCTTTAAAAACCCCTCCCAAAAAATCGATGCAGTTATATGCAGGAGTTTTTTCTCCTTCCCCGGTGTTAGTTGGTTCTGTTCAAACTTTTGTTTTGACCTCCTCTCCTCTTTGCAATCGGAGCTGTTGAATGATGGAAATGTATACATGGCGGGATATTGCGAAAGGGCAGTGTGTAAGGTTGCCAGACCTGGGTTAGGAAACTCTTGGAGATGTAGGAGGTGAAACCTGGGGAGACTGGGGTTTGTGGACAGAGGGATTTAGGATGGGTATAAAACTATGGAGTCCACCCTGTGAAGCAGACATCTTCTCCAGGGGAACTGATAACCGCAGTCTGGAGATCAGTTGTAATTCTAGGGGATTTCCTGACGCTTTCTGGAAAATGGCAACCCTAGCAGTATGGCCAGGAAACAGCACTATCACCCAGCCCTTTCTGCTAGCTGTATTGCTGCTTTTCTAGTCTGTGCTGGACAAGGTAGTGATGCAGTCAGAAATATTGCCCCAACCCAGTCTGGGAAAAACAGACAAGAGGACAACACAGAACATTGGATAAGTTTGGCAGCAATAGCTAGATTCCTCCCCTAAACCAATGTTTTGTGTAGGAGGCAGTTCTCGGATAAGATGATTGGAGTTCATTGTCCTGCTCTTCGTTTGTGCTTTCCCTTTGAACCATGATGTTTAGTTGCCTCTAGGAAGAGTAGAATCATAGAGCCATAGAGTTGGAAGAGACCCCAAAGGCCATCAAGTCCAACCCCCTGCAATGCAGGAACACATAAGTAAAGCACTCCTGACAGATGGCCACCAAGCCTCTGTTTAAAAACCTCCGAAGAAGGAGACTCCACCACACTCTGAGGTAGTGCATTCCACTGTCGAACAGTATGAGGCTCTTTCGGAGAGTTTTTATACAAGCAGGCAGCAGTGATGCACAAAAGCTGAGCAAACTGCCACACTGATTTGGCAATGGGATTCCTACAGGCACAAACCATTTCTTGCCCAGCCCTCTTGGGTCCACTTGTTGAGGCCTCTAGCCTTAAAAATACAAATGTGGGTGTAAAGTGCCAAATCCAGCTTACAGCAAACCCAACAAGGGGCTTTCAAGGCAAGTGGGAAGCAGAGGTTGTTTGCCCTGGCCTTCCTCTGCAGATACTTCCTTGGAGGTCTCCCTTCCAAGTACCCACCCCGCTTAGCTTCTGAGATCTGAGGAGATTGGGTTATCCCATGCTGCCCTCCCTCCTGAAAATACAAATAACAATCCATGAAAAGAAAGCAAAACACCAAGCGAGATTGTTTGATTTTTTTTATTTAAGCTGAGGAACGCAGCAATCCTAAGCAGGTCTACTCAGAAGTAAGTCCACTGTTCAGTGGGGTTTACTCCAGGAAAGTGCCTTCAGGATTGTAGCCATAGTGTGTCACAGTTTGGTCCAGCAGGGATGCACATTACATGTTATGAAACTTATCAAGTGCCCAATAGTTTAAATTAAAGCCCCTCCCTTGAGCTTGAGGCCCAAACCTGCCCCCCCCCTTCTGCTTCCCCCTATATTTTACTCCCATACCAAAGACTGCAATTCCAAATTAAACAGCATGCAAAGAGCCACTTGGGCATTATGGCCAGCCTGGAAAGGTTCTGATCGTACAAGTTCCTCTTTTGTTTAAAAATGCAGCTAAGTTGAAAGAATAGCTGTACCCTAGAGGAAAGCTAGAGTTTCATCCTTCTTTTTTTAAAAAAAGAAGCAGTTCTTTCACTCCTACAGACCATTACTAGGACTATATAATGAACATTTTATTTTATAGAATTGGGGCCAAGGAGAAACATCATGCGATCAAAGCTGAAGAATTGTACAAGTTCTCCCGTGGTAGCATGAATTTAAGTCACATTTTGAATCCCTCTGCCCTTTGCTGAAGCAGCCGCATCTAGCTTACCAGTACCAGAAAAGCCATTCAAAGTCAACACTCTCCTTTTCACAGTAGTCAACCAGATAGTTCTAAGAATCCCACGACAGGCATGAAATCAGTGGCTCACCCCTACGTTTTCTCTCCCTTTCCTTCTAGCATAGCTGTGGCTATGCTAAACTCCGCGGCTTCTGGTTGATGTGTTTGGGGCTGTGTAGGGATGGGTGGAGGAAGGGGAAAGTGAGGATGATGTATGAGTCTGAAATTGTGTGCATCGAGGAATGCTGCTGTAAATTTCGTTGTGCGTGCACAATGACAATAAAATGCTTATGCTTATGCTAAACTAACCCATGATCTCTGAGAAATGTGCACTTTGTTGTATTTGATTTCAAATGCTGGACCTTTTGATTAAATTTCTGCTTACATGTTTGCTACGTTTAATAGCAGTGGCTCCCTTATTCTCAGTTATCCAGTAACACCCTATATCAGGTCCTGGGTACTTGTGACAATTGTGGTCCAGGGTCCTTTCCTCCCAACATTTGTGCCAGACCAGTGGAGCAACAGCAACAGCCATGATGCCAAAGACTCCTAAATCCTAGAAAGCAGCAAAGTTTGGGCAAAGGGAGGGCAGTAACACAGCCCCCTTACGCTTCTTGGGTCTTCCCTTCACCACTAACCATTATCCAGCTAGATCTTCAGTATCACTTATTGCATCCTGTGGGCAACTGGAGAAGAAAGGATGATTGAAAATTCTCTTAAGTATCATTGTAGGGATGCTGGCTGCCACAGTGGGGAAGGCAACATCCCCAGCAGCGGAGGGTGAAAGACTGCCCTTCACACATGGAGGAGGAGCAGCAACATCTGGAAGGGGTTCAGCTACACCAGGACCAACTCAAGGCCTTCTCTTCCTCCCCTCTGTGACTTAAAAGATTTATTTCCCACCCTCTGCCAAATCAGTCCTCCCTGCTGCTGAGCTCTGGCAAATCACTGGATTGGTACAGAGCCTGGACAGATCACCCGTGCCAGAAAGGGCCACTTCTTCACACAAGCCTGCCTAGGCCTGTTGTATACAAGAAGCAACCCCTCCCCACTTCCCAGATCTCCTCAATAAACAGCAGGTGAGGCCTGACAGCTATTTCCAGGGTGGAGTTGCCAACTCTGGGATGGGAGATACCTGGAGATTTGGGGGCCAGAGTCTGGGAGGGGTTTGGGGAGGGATGGTACCTCAGCAGGATATAACACCATAGAGGCTAACCTCCAAAGCAGCCATTTTCTGAGGGGACATATCTTTGCAATTTGGAGATCAGTTGTAATAGCAGGAGATGTCCAGGTACCCCCTGGAAGTTGGCAACCCTATTTTAGGGGTATTGCTGTTTTGATTCAGAGTGGCTGCTCCAGCCCAGCTCCTGGTCCAACTAGAGCAAAGCGAGAGGCAGGTAGAGAGATGAACTCCATTGGCAAAATACACAAGCCAAAGGTTTGGGACAGAAAGCATAGTGCATAAGCTCTGCCCAGTACAAGGTAAATGGAGAGAGTATTTTTTTCCTGAATGCCTGCTCCTTCTCTTCCAGAAAGAGGTCCTAACCCAAAAGAGGGAGTCATGCTAGCCCACAGGCCTGGTGTCAGACCCTAAGGCCCACTCCTCAACCTCAGAGGCCCAGTTGTCAGTGGGACCCCAAGGAAAACAACAGGACGTAGTTCAGACCCAGAAGCGCTGCCCCAGTCAGAAGCTGAAGCAGAAAGGCTGGAGCCAGGGACCTGGCCCGGTTGAAGTGCACTTTGCCATCCAGCTTGAGGCAGCTGGCTTTGGGCATTGCTTGGCAGCATTCCTGAAAGCAGGGCTTAGTGGATCCAGTGGTGCAGGGCTTGCCAGATGTTTTGCAGAGCTTGCTGCAGCCTGCCACGTAATGGGGTCCTGTTTTCTTCATCTAAAGGGAGAAGAAAAAGCAGAGGTCAGGATGTGGCTGCAATCAACAGCCCTGTTGAATGAAGAACTACAACCTCTCCATGAAAGGCCGAGGATTGCCAAGGTCTAGAATAGGGTTGCTAACCTCCTGGTGGGACCTTGAAATCTCCCAGAATTATCACTGCTGTCCAGACTACAGAGGTCAATTCACATGGATAAAATGGCGGCTCTCTGCCAGCTCAGGCAGAGAGTTGCTGGGCAGCAGAGTGAGTGGTACACCAGAAACCATCCCAGCTTATCTCTCTGGCCAAACACCAAATACAAACTCTCAACTCCGGACACAGGACGAGAGGGGTGCCTGGCAGGGACGTATGTATAGACTTTTTATGGGGGGGGGGTTGGGGGGGCCACACCCCCACCCGCCCCAGGGCATGGCCACGCCTCCCCAAACCCCGCCCCTGGCCTAGCACTTATAAAAGCAGCTCTCCGAGGTCGGGGATGGCAGACTCCCCTGCCCTGCCCTCCCCTGCAGCTCTCCTCTGGGCAGAGGCATAGAGTGAAAATGGAGCCTGGTGCAAAATCTGAGTTTTGCCCCCCCCCACCCCCGGGGCAGCTGCTGTGATGCAGGAATCCACCCCCAAACAGCATCACTTTCAATGGTGTTTAAACTAGATCCACCTTAAAGGGAGAATCTGAAACAGCATCACTTTCAATGTGGCGTAGTGGTTAAGAGCTGGTGCATTCTAATCTGGAGGAACCAGGTTTGATTCCCTGCTCTGCCACTTGAGCTGTGGAGGCTTATCTGGGGAATTCAGATTAGCCTGTGCACTCCCACACACACCAGCTGGGTGACCTTGGGCTAGTCACAGCTTTTTGGAGCTCTCTCAGCCCCACCCACCTCACAGGGTGTTTGTTGTGAGGGAACAAGGGCAAGGAGATTGTAAGCCCCTTTGAGTCTCCTACAGGAGAGAAAGGGGGGATATAAATCCAAACTCTTCTTCTTCTTCTAAACTGAGGACCTCAGATTCTCCCTTTAAATCCATGCCGAAGGGGGTGGATTTAAAAGGAGAATCTGGGGAAATTTGGGGGGTGCCTGCTGTCAGGGGTGCAATGGTTAAGCTAGAAGCACCAAACTTTCAGGATATCTTTAGGAGTCTCTCCTAATGATACCACCCAGGTTTGGTGAAGTTTGGTTCAGGGGGTCCAAAGTTATGGACCCTCAAAGGTGTAGCCCAGGGGTAGGGAACCTGCGGCTCTCCAGATGTTCAGGAACTACAATTCCCATCAGCCTCTGTCAGCATGGCCAATCCCTACCCCTGGTGTAGCCCCATCTCCTAAGCTCCCATTGGAAACAATGGGGGATGGGGGCACCCCCTTTGGGAGTCTATAGCTTTGGACTCCCAGGACCAAACTTCACAAAACCTAGGTGGTATCAATAAGAGACTCTCCCGATGATCCCTCCCAGGTTTGGTGAAGTTTGGTTCAGGATGTCCAAAGTTATGAACCCTCAAAGGTGTAGTCCCCATCTTCTATTAGTTCCCATTGGAAACAATGGAGGATGGGGGCACCCCCTTTGGGAGTCCATAACTTTGGACCCCCTGAACCAAACCTCACCAAACCCGGGTAGTATCATCAGGAGAGTCCCCCAAACAATCCCTGAAATTTTGGTGCTGCTAGCCCAAACAATGCGCCCCCTGCAGGCCAAAAACCGAAAAAGCACTAAAACGTTTTAAAAACCCACAAACGGGTGGGCGGAGCTTCGGACATGAATGGGGGGGTTCAAACCCGAGGAAAACCCCGCCCCCTTACCTACGTGCATGGTGCCTGGTAATGTGTATGACTCCTTGTGGACTATGGTTATCCCACCACCCTGCCCCCTTAGTCTGGGCTGGGCTGGAAGGGGGGTCATGAGGAGAATTAAGCTGGAAAACAGTCTTGTAAGTCAGGCCCTGACAGAAGCAACGCAGTATGGCAAGGATCTGAATTTAGGTCTACGTCAGGAAGTCAGACAAGTCATAGTACCTCACAGTAGTCAAAGCCCACAATACAGCCAGCTGAGGCCTTCTGGCCCTTGTAGCAGCCGTCTCCGTGGCAGGTGAAGGATGAGCACACTTTTCCCTGGAAGGACAAAAGACAAGCAAGGTCACGGTCCAGAGTAGAATTCCCACTGCAGGGCAAAAGGGCGCATGGAACAGTGGGAGGAAAACATTATTTCCACAGCTAGCTGGGCAAGGAGTTCAGGAAATGCCCCAGCTTGTGCAAACATGAAACAACACGTACATTTTTGGGAGGCGCTTTTGTGGTGGTTGTCGTGGGAGCTGGTGTGGTGGTGGGTGGCAGGTCTCCTGGAAAAGACATGAAAGGAGAAAAGGGTGAGGGCAGGGCTGATGACCTCCAGTGGAAGCTGTAAACCACATACTGCTGTGGTGGCATCTTTCTAAAACAGCTCTTGGCTCCCGAGATCTAGTGAGAAGGGGCAGTTCTGCCCCCAGAAAACCAGGAAAGGCCTGCCTGATAATAAAACTAGGCCCAGAAGTCCCACTAGACTTGCTTATTCTCCACTGAGCGGAAGCCTGAAACATACAGAGGCCACATTTTAGTATTATGGGTAGCTAAAGAAAAAACACACCGTTTGCTGAGGAAATACCTCCTGCTGGATTCACTTACCGTAGGCTGTGGCATTGAGGCTGAGGCAGTTGGGTGAAGCACAGCACTCCATTGTACACACGCTCATGCTCACACTGCCATTGGTCATGCACATCTCAGTGGTGTTGCTGCTCCCACACTCACTGCTGCACCGGGCTGTGTAGCTGGTGCTGTTGAACCGGTAAAGCTGCAAGAGCCACAGAAGCATAAGCCGCATAAGCTGTGGTTTCTCCAGGTTGATTTACAACCCACCCTCTCTCTGGTAAAAGCCATGGCTCTTCTGAGCGGGAGGGTGCCTTGGGGTTCCCCACCTCACAGTGTGTTGCGTTGTGGCAGGGCTCCGTGTTGTTGCCGTGAGCTTCATTCTGGTAACATTGCTCCCCAGAGCACTGGAAGCTTTGGCAGGTGAGCTGTAAGGAGAAGAGGCAGTGACTGCAAAGTCTGAAGGGGCTCCTTGGCCACGTCACCTCCCCAGTGCTTTGCCAGGAGACATTTTCCTCAGTCCTGATCCCTCCTCGTGGTTGACCACCTTGCTTTCCAGTAGCTCTCACATCTGCCCAGCAAGGACTTCTCTACCATCTACAGACTTCCTGTCCCATGAAAGATCTTCTCCAGAAAACCCTCCCGCCCTGCAGTTCCCATCCTGATCCCCAACATGCTGTGGGTTCAGCTAGTTGATGAGCTTTCTTACGGGCATCATGCCTGTTTGGTTCATTCCTCTGTCTGAGACCAGGGGAGCTCCTGAAATGGGCCCAGGATCTGGAAGAGAAGAGTGAACAGAGGCAGTCTCAGCCATGGAGGAGGTGAAGGTCTCTGGGATGGGAAATCCAGATGATTCACCCTCCCTGCCAAGAGACCAGCCAGACCACACAGGCATGTCCTGGGTTACAGCCACTCTTCTTCGCTCCCAGAATGCACTTCTTGCTCTCACCTACTGGTGTGCAAAGATCCCAGGTGCTGAAATGCAGAGCAGCCCAGAACAGAAGGAAGCCTACAGAAAGAGACAGGTAGATCAGTGCTGGCAGAAATTTTAGGGAAGCACATCTCTTCAGGAGCTTCCAAGCTTGTTCTGAAAATGTTTAGAACCTTTTTTCAGTCTGGACCAGGAGCATGCTCCATGCAAAGAGCCCACAACCCATAAAAGTTCCTATTCTGTACAAGAATGAAGGCTCTTACCTTGGGTTGGCGTGATCCGGTAGCTCGGATGTACCATTATTAACCACAGGGACTTGCTGCTACTGAGACCTCGGGCTGAGGAGAGTAACACATGCACTTTGAGGGGGAAGGAGGAATCTGAGAGTCGGGAAAGCAAATGCCACCAAGATATGAGGCCTAACAGTCAAATGCACACCCCCCACCCAAACACCTATGGCCACCTGTCTACCAGGCAGCCCAAACTCAATTTCACAATTCATGCCACTCTCTTGGCCTTTTATGCCAGGACTGAAAAGAATAAAAAGGTACTCTCATATGGCTGCCGAACTGTTTCTCCATCTAATCAGTTTACCTTGGGCAAAATCTCGTTCCTGAGCTTGCGATGCTCTGACCATAATCACCGCTTCTGGGGGAGGAGAGGCCCAGAAAGGGGCCGCCAGCCTGCTAGAACACTCATTAGCCTTGCTTTCTCAGAGGAAATTGTTGACTCTTTTTGCTCTTTACACCAAGGTGACCATACGTGACCATCTGTTTCACAAGACACCTTGTGCCACTGGCGGCAGCTCACTCCCTACAGGATGGTGCCAGGTCCCACACAAGCACCTAGTGTGTGTGACTCATTTGGACCTACAGAGCACTAAACCTCCACAGCATGCTCTCTCTTTGACTCTGTTATGTCTCACACTGTTAGGACTGATGCTAGCCAAGACCACCCATTCCCATCTGGTCATTCACAGCCTAGAGAGACCCAGCAAAGTTCACACCTGGATCTTCCTGGGAAGCACTCTCAATGGCAGCCGAGAACAACTTTTTAAAGATACTTTTTTTTTTATTTTACAGACAAAAATTACAGAAAAGGAGAAAAACAATTAACAAATGAAAAATAAGTAAACACAGATGATAATAACACAACATGGATCTGCATTTATAATAAAGATGAGCTGTTATTGACTTGTATACTGATTAAAAAACAACCTTTATCATTCATCATTTCGAATTAGTTTTAATATAACATTCTCAATTACTATATATTTCTAAAAGCTAATAGATATGTATAATTTCATACACATAGACAAAGATTACACGATTTTAAAAGGTCCATACTCTAATCAAGATGTTAAAATAGTACATACACGTAACTTAGAATTTTATATGTATATAAAAGGTACGCAATGTTTTTAGATACATAAACCATAACATCATAAATAACTATGTATATGTCTAAGTAAGTCTCTCTGCTATATAATACTTAAAAAATGGCTTACATGTCTTTTTAAATTCATGTTCTGGTCTTTGACAAAATTAGTCAGTTTAGCCATGCTAAAATACTCTCTCATTTTGACTTCCCAGTTTTCTTGCACAGGAAATCTTTCCATTTTCCAACTGGATGCAACAGTGACCCTTGCTGCAGTTAATAAGTACAGAAATAATTCTTGTTTTTTTGGTAGACTGTTTTTTTAAAGTACCTAACAGCATAATTTTTGGGTCCATTTGAAATTGAATAATTTTTTTGCATTTCTGCGTGTATCATTATCCAACATTTTTTACTAGCAGAGAACAACTTGACAACTTCCACTGATTTTTATCTAACCAGTAGGAGAGCGCTTCCACCGTTTTCAGTGCTTTGATTTTGGTGATGATGTAAATTTTCTTGGATATTTTTAATGGAGAAATGGTCAACCAACTAGAAGGCCATTCACTACAATGGCTTCTGCTCTTTATAGAGTTTTCTTCCTGCTCAGGGGTTGCCCAAGCGCTAGCCAAGTTTCTTCCAGAAGTCCTATCTCTGTGGGAAACCTTTCCTTTCAGGGGCTGGGATATAATATCTCCTTTCAATCACTAGCTTGGAGCTGTATTTGATTGATGAGCTCCACTCTAGCAAGAACATTTTTACAGTAACAACTGTTATCGACAGCTTCTGGGCTTATCAGAGATGTCTGAGAAATGCCCTCATGAAAATATGTGACTATTTTGTGCCTTGTAAACTGGATAGACCTAGAACAGGGGTAGGGAACCAATTGGCCATGCTGACAGAGGCTGATGGGAATTGTAGTTCCTGAACATCTGGAGAGCCGCAGGTTCCCTACCCCTGACCTAGAAGGAGTGTGCCAATTCGGCTTGGGGTGCTTTGGGCTGTTCGATGCAATTGGGAGAGGGAAGAAAGAACATCAGAAGGCGACCTCACTGTGGAGACAGATCCTACAAGCCTGACAAGACAAGGGACGCTTCCAAAGCTCCGAAGGGGCTGATGGCTGCCATGGAGACTGGAAAACGACAAGCCCCAAGGCCCAAAGCTGCTCGCTAATGACACACATGGTTGGCCCAGCAACAGCCTCTTTAGGTTTCCCTCAGAGGGGAAAGTGGAGCCACAGACAAACGTCAAGAACAGAAACATACAGCCTACCAACAAGGGCTAGCCAACGCCCAGTAAACAACTCTGCATGAAGCTTAGCTTGAGAGGATTAGATAATTCACAAAGCCATCCCCACACCTTTCAGTGGCTTCTTCTGAATTATTTGCTTGGGGATGGGAGAGATGTAAAGACATAAAAAGAGCACTAGGCCCCTCCAGCCTCAACCCCTAAAGATACTGCTCAACATCTGCTAGCATACTGTACAAGTCCAAGTGGTGCTGTTGGCTGTACCAAAACAGATGGCCCCAGTGGAAATGCAGCCCAAACAAAAGACCAAGGCTGTATCTGGTTGCATTGCATGTTTTTCACCCTCTTGTGATAAAAAAACATTCATTGTATTCTGAGCATCCCAAGTTCTCCACATTCTACAACCAAATGAGCTGTTGAAAGGCCTCCAATTCCCTTGTCTTGCAGAACTGGACAAGGAGAACAGGGCAGCTCCCCACATAGTGACAGAGTGGAGAGAAGTCATTCAGTCATCTGTCCACACCTCCACCCCCTGTTATGGTTCGTCCTGAACTGAGAATACTGGGCAAGCCACCTTAACTTTCGTTAGGAATGGAATTTCAGGCAGTCCTGCTGTTAGAACATTCACCCTACCACCCTTTCAGTCTCAGACAAATCACATCATTCCTCCAAATAAACCCACCTGGTTCTGCTCACTCACCTGGCTCACTTGACACCTACGGGGAAGCCCTGCTTGCCTGTCTGAGCAACTTCTCATTACCTTCAACACTAGCAGAATAGGTGTCCCGTGGGGAGCCCTCTTCTCCGCCCAGGCAGAGACGGCACCAACCGAGTTGAGTGGTAGGGATGGAGGGATTTGGTTCCCTGATTTTGCAGGCAGTAAATATTCCCTCCCTACTTGGGGCTCAGCCCATTGCTAAGAAAGGGATGTGCGTGCTGTGCGCTTGCAGTCATTGTGTCTGCATGCTGCAGAGTCATTGTGTGGGATGTGTGTGCGTGCTTGCAAAGTCACAAAAGCTTCATGAAGAATTTCAGCCTTCCTGATTGTACTGGTTAAGAGTGGTGGACTCTAGTCTGGTGAACTGGGTTTGTTTCCCTTCTCCTGCACATGATGGGTGACGTTGAGCTAGTCACAGTTCTTCTAAATTCATCTACCTCACAAGGTGTCTGCTATGGGGAGGGGAAGGGAGGGAGTTTGTAAGCTACTTCGAGGCTCCTGAAAGGTTGAGAAAGGTAGTGTATGAAAACCAACTCTTCCTCCTTCTCTAAAAGACCTACACAAAGCAAAATAACAACACCAACCTCAGAAGAATCCTCAGTTGTATCATATTATGTTGAAAAGGTAGGCAGGCTGGTGACCCAAAGTTTTCTGAGTTCTGGACCAAGACCTTGAGAAAGTGCTCCTGTGGTGCCAAGCTTAGGTTGTACAGGATTTTCCTGTCAGCTTACCAAATGTTTTGCAATCACATAAATGGACGGACGGCCCAACCATTTTTAAACACACGTCTGAGGTGCTTGCTTCCATTCAGACATAGCACGCAGTCAGATGGGTTTCCAAAAGGGGAAGATAGAAGCTTCCAGCTAGGCCAGTGATATTACATAGCAAAACTCCAGGATATAAATGGTAGCTTCAAGGATGATGGTCACAAGCATAAGCAGCTTTAAAAGGGTATTAGACAGATTAATAGAGGACACGTCTATCAGTGGCTACTGGCCATGGTGACTAAAGGGAATCCCACATTCAGGAACAGTAAACATCTGAATACCAGTGCCAGGAAGGGAAGCAATATCAGGTGAAGGTCTCAGCCTTCAAGCCCTGTTGTTGGCACTCCATAGTAATTGATTGGTCACTTGGAATTCCAGTCCCCAGGTGGGAAATGGGGATCCTCTGGAATTACAGCTCACCAACTTCTGTCAGGCTGGGGGAGGTGAAAATGTAGATCATTTTTGGACAAAGAAAGAAAAATACATTCTTCAGGAAAGGTGGCAATTTCAAGGGAGTTGGTGGGTGTGTAGAGATTATATTGCTCTCAATTCAGCCTTTTTAGAACTTGAAGTTTAAGCAGGGCTGGTCATGGTTAGTATGGGAGATCATGGATGGGAGATCACCAATGAAGACCAGGATTGCTATGCAGTAGAAGGCAATGGAAAAGCACCTCTGTTCATTGGTTGCCTTGAAAACCCCATACACCTGGGGTCACCATGAGTCAGTTGCAGCTACGCAGCAAACAATTATAAAGGCAAGATGTCCCATTTGACTCTGTACTGAGCACAGGCTGGTTTACAGCACCCCTTCCCAATCCACTTCCTTCAAAAGGGCCACTGCACAACTCTGCTCATGTTGTTTCAGTAAGACTTTGCCAAAACAACCTCCATTCTACCTGCTACCCAGTTTCATCACTGGGGCCATTCGCTTCCTGGGCCTGAAGCAGGGCTGGTATAATTGCAGTAACAGGCCCGCCCCAATTAATTATTCACTCCCTCCTTCCCTGGGGAACTGTAGTCACTGGGGACCCTGAAGAGCATAGAAACCACAACAGATCACGGCAGCAGCTGGGAAACCTGTAGCGAGGCAGGAAATACAGCCGGCAGATAGCAAATGCAATCTTTTGGTCTTTTTATTCTGCAAACCAGAGCATCAACAACCTTATAAATTTACCTTCATTTTTAGCTAGATTGTAAACTTCATCTGACCCTTCACCAGCTAACTCTGGTTGCGCAGTTGCAGAAATCAGACTTCCCAAAAAAACGCAGCCCTGCCTGCTCTCCAAGAGGGGACCTCTCTGACCACACATTCAACTTTCAATAGAGCATGAAATTGAGGCCCAAGTGAGAGGAGCCACATGATCATCATCAGCTGCCGAACACGGCAGGCTGTAGAAACAGAACCTTCTCAAGTGACTCCAGTTGCAGCCAGGCTTAATAAAAGTTGCCATAGGACATGATTAACTACAGTCGAAGTACAGAAATGGGCCTTCTGAGGGCCCCCACCCACTGCCTTCTCAAGGTTTTCTTCATCACAGAGGCAAGTTACTTAAGGCACTATCTGTTGCAATTGTGCATGTTCTTCTGAGCAGAAAAATAATGCCTGGAGCTTACTGTGTAAAACATTGGCACCCCGTTGTTTGGGAGAGCAACACTGCTGTAGCACTTCTGCCAATGACACAGGAATAATTCAGTTGCCTTCTGGGGTGTGGCAAAGGAACAGCAAGGGGTGGAGGGCACAAACCCTGCCAGATTCCAGGAACTCCATGACCCTAGTATGCTATGCTATGGAAAGGGAAGCCAAGATGGCAACTCTCTAAAGTTCAAATAAAACTGTTCTTAATGGTAAACAGTTCTATGTTGGGCAGAGGGAATTTGGATTGGAATCTAATAAAGAGGAGAGAGATCCTCTTTAAATGCCACATGGATGACAGGCTTTGGAGCATATCCAGAACAAAGCTCCCAAGGAACCACAACCAGGCCACAATTTGACCAGTTTTCCTCAGAACAGTTGAAGAGAGATAAGGGGGAGGGGGAGGGGGGCAGGGAGAGCCATTGTAGATTTTAGTTTACCAGAAGGAAGTGATGCACACGCAAGTCTGGTAAAGAGTCTGGATGAAGTGCTCCATGAAATCAAGTTACAAACCAAACAAGATGCCCATTCTTTTTGTCTTGACACTAACATTTATTTCCATTTTAAAAAAACGCCTTATTTCACAATCCACCTTGCTAACATCCAGGAAGCTCCTGTTCACAAAAAGAAGGAAATATATCATTCAGAGGGAGGGAGTTGTATGGGAGAAGAATGACGAAAAGGTGCATGGAGCCAATGTCCACTTCCATCACAGTAGGCCCTGGCGTTTCAAATCTTCATAGGTCTTTTTGTTGACCACATTTCCGCTGGAATCCTCGTATTCCTCCTGAGAAGAAGAAAGAAGAAGCTTGTTAGGTTCAAGGTGAAGGGCTGTGTAAGAAGAACAGAACTGAGCCATTAGGAGGTTTGGTCTGAATCTGTGCTCTTGCCAAAGAAGATAGGAAAAGACAAGGGACATTAGTTCTCCTTGCTCATGTCCATCTTTTGGTTGTCCTTGCTAAAATAATGTGTCATAGACATGTGTAGGACATCAACAGTGACATCCTCCTTCCCTAAGGCATCAATATGGTCTGATCACGTGTTCTCTCTAAAAGAGGATGGGAGAAGAGGGCACTGGTTTTCCTTGCTCTTAACCACTATCCGACTGCTACTCTCACTGCTGCTTTTTGCTAGAGAATAGAGAGGCATCAACCCTGGCATTCCCCTTTCCTAAGGCATCAATAAAGCATCTCTGGTTTTTGCTTACCTCTGTGTCTGGTTGCCATCTCTCTGATGCCTTCTGTTGCTTTAGCTTCGCCCACACTGGAACACACAGAAACAAAGTCAGATGATCCCACTGGCCCTGCCATTTGCCCCAAACCTCACTTCCTACCCCCTCCCCACTAAGCAAGTGGGGTCTCAGTGAGGGTTTCTGTCACTTTAATTACAAAAAAATAATCATTTCTAGCTCAGCTAGTACATAAAACTGTATCAATTCATATATTTACAGAATTTACAAGTATAAGTTAGCTTTCTACAAACAAAACTGCAAATACACCCAATAATAAATTGAAATAGCGCTGAAAGCTGTGGCATCTTACTGTTGCATTAGTACATCTCACTCATTTCAAAAGGAATAAAAAGCATTTCACTATCATTACCAAAAGGGAAAAATTGATAGGAATTTTCTTCTGCATTTGTCCAAATTTCCCAGTTTTTCAACATGAAAAACTGAAAGATCTCTTCGGCTTTTTTAAAGTTAATGATTTTTTTCTGTTCTTTTTTCCAGGCCTTTGTACATTTAGTGTTAGTTCCTCAGGTGGAAAGCTTTGCTCTGGGCCTGAAAGTTGCATCTGCTGCCGAGGCCAAAGCTGACCTTCTCACGTGACCCAACACACATCATCAAAGAAAAATGGAAACACCATTAACTCTCTTGACAGGACAGAGGTTAGAATGCATCTCTCAGTGCCAGACACCGTATCTAACAACCCAGGTACAGCCAAATGCCTCAAAGGGCATGTGCACAGCCACTTACAAGAAACGGCATCTTCAATCTGTGTGACATTTGCAAAATGAGCTGTGTTGGGGATGCCCAGGCATCGCATCCCGTGAGCGTGGCGCCACTCCTGTACAGCAGCAAAGGGTATAGAGAAGAGGATTTAGCACACTATATTTATTTCCCATCAAACCAGTCTAGAGTAGTGGCAACCAGAAAACCAGGCCCAAGACATGGCTAGGAGCTGCTGTTGACCAGTTTAGCAGCTGAATATTGACTAGTTTAGCAGCAAGACTTTCTTTAGCTGTCACAATCTGGAACTCCTGCTGTGCAGAAGCCCCAAACCTTAACTGATGAGGCCTCCCACAGTGACTCTTAACTTTGCAGTGGACCCAACAAAACCATCCAACAGCACCCCTACCGCAAAGTGTCGCTGGAATGCTTTGGGCCCCCGATACGTGTAATTCCCACAGATCTCACAGTTGTAATTTATGTTCAGGCCATGGAGCTTGTAGAGCCAGTAGGGGATGGGCTGAAAGACAAGACAGAATGTAAAAAGGAGGTTAGAAGAGGATAAAAACATAAGAGACTTGTGGATCAGGCCACTGGACCACTGCGTCCAGCATCTCATTTCACACAGTAGCCAGGAAGTTAACACATAGAGCCAACAACAGGGTACAAAGGCTGAGACCTTCTCCTGATGTTGGCTTCTGGCAGTGGTATTCAGAGGTTGCCTGCTCTGAATGTGGAGGCTCCCTTTATTTGCCATGGGCAGTAACCAATATTCTCTACAATTTGTGTGGCCACATATTGATGCCGCGCAGTTCAGGCAGGCACGAGCAGGGAAATCTCCTGCAGGCAACTCAGTTCCACACAGAGGTAGGAAACTTCCACGTGGTTCCCTGCTGTGGTTAGAGAGACTACTGCTAGTAACCACTGATGAACCTGTTCTCCAGGATGCTAGGTATGTTCCGGAAAGGCCACTGGTTCCTCTCAGCCACCCCTTACCTTGCCATCCCAGCCCAGGGGCAAGTTCTTGGGATTGTATATGATCTCGTTCTCTTCGTCCTCGCTCTCACTCTCACTGATCTGCTCCTCCTCTTCTTCTTCGCGCTCCTCGCCCGTCCGTGCCTGCTTGCGCTGCACATTTTCATGTGTCAGCTGACGCTGCTCCTGCCGGGGGAAAAAAGAGCCTGGAAATGCAATTCACTTGTGGCAACAACCGCAGGGCCACACTGCTACGACTAGGGAAAGTGACGTAGGTACTTACTCCAAGAATTTCCACATATTCATAGATCTGAGCCTCCAGGAAGGCCAAGTCTTTGTTCCTCTCAGTGTCCCTGTCAAGACAACAGGACTGATTTGAGCCAGCTGCAGCTAGCGAGCGCCCCCTCCCTTTAACAGCTGCCCAAGGGAAAGGGATCAAGGCAAAACACGGAAGCAAAGGCAGTAAGTGGTAGCCAAAAGTAGGCACGTAAAACTCACTCTGCCTAGCAGTAAAAGTGCAAATGATTCAACTCACCGCTTGCTGCCTTTTGTCTTTGGGTTCTTAGCAAATAGGGAAGTGTCAAGAGCTTCCAGGGACTTGCCCTTGGTGCTGAACAGCCTCTGAGCACGCTCTTCTAGTGTCCTGGGCAAAATTGGAGAGGATGGAAGAAGAGAAAGACATGGGAACAGTCAGTTTTGGAAGTGATCCTGGAATCCTGAGACCCTACAGAGCTTTCACACTAACACCAGCATTCCAACAGTAAAAGAAGCAGTCAGCAGCCAAATCCCTTACTTACCCACCACATTTGAGTCCCAAAGCCAGAAGTGCAGATTTAAGCCTGTCCAGCCCAAGGGAGGCCAACTCCTGTGGATGCACCCAAAGGTAAAAATGCCCAGAGTTAACACAGCCTTAATTGGAGACAATCCAGACCTAACAGGAAGCCCCCAGTGCTCCACTATCTCCTTTCCACAATGAAAGAAGTACAAAATGAGAGACAAACCTCCCAAGAAGAGAAGGCTGAGAGGTCCAGGTGGGCACCGGCATGAGTGAGGGCACTGCTGGTTTCTTTCTGCCAAAAGAGGAAGAAATACAGGCGTACATCAGCCAAGGCCAGACATTCAAGCAGCTGTAAGGTGCCTACAAGGAATAGGCCTTGGAAAGGCCTGATGGAAAATCTGCCCTCTGGGGGCACTCATCCAGCTCCCGAACCACCAGGTTATCCCCAGGGTACTCACTGGCCAGCCGGGGAATGTGCCGTTTTCCCACTTTTTTTCAAAATCAGCCTGGATCTTGCCGAAGAGCTCGTTCTGATCTAACAGTGGCTTGACCCGGTCTGTGTAATCCTGCAGATACTCTAGGAGCATCTCCAGATACCTGGAATGAATAAAGAATACAAAGAGGGGCTACTATCTCCACACTTGTGCAATGTTTCCCACAACCCCCAGTAGCAGAGATCTCTGCATGAAAACACTATGTGCCAAACACACAGTGTTACGTTTGCTTCTGATGGTTGCTAAGCACCACACAGAAGAAGCAGAAACTATGTCCAGACATAGTTGCTGAAATAGCATAAACACATGACACAAATACGGAGCAGCTAAGGCCTGGACTATATACTGCAATTTCTCTTTTGCTCTTGCCTCTCCCCATAGGGTGCATTCACCTCCTGTACTCTGCATTTTTCCTCTCCTTGGAAATGTCGAAGAGCTGGTCAAATGTTGAAAGGTATGTGATATAGTCCAATTTCTGCAACAGAGGATGAGAGAGAATCATCAGCCAACAGACTGAATAGGACAAAGATTTGTGGCTTTCATCTAATTAATCCTTTCTCCATACCATCTGAACAAGCCCCTAGCAGACAAAGGAAGAAGTTACAAAATGTGTAGGGGAAGATGACAAGCGTGATCAGAACCTCTTACCTCCGAGGACTTGAGATTAATGTACTTGAGGTAACAATCATGTAGATCCAAGTAGCGGCCATATCCTTCCTCATCAGTGAACTCCACCAAATCTGCAGGAAGTAAACAAAGGCAGAGCATTAAAAACAGCTGCAATAAAAACTGGGGAAAGTCACTAGTGGAAAGAGGCCCGGCCAAAGTTGTTCTAGCTTGCTGTACACCAGAATCAAAGCTGGCTCTCTCCCAGATTAATTCAAAACAAAGATAGGTGGTCCAAGTTTACTTACTCTGAGCCTCTTCGCTAGGGTTCTCTCGAGCTTTTAAGAGCTCCTCAAATTCTACCGACATTGGAACACAGATCTATGAAAGAGAAATATGTTACTACTGCTGTTCGGAAAGATATGTCAGGCAATGAACACAAAAATAATGACCCTCAGCCTAAATGTTGCAATCTGTTTATTTGGCAAGGCGTAAAGCCAAGATGAAAAGTTTACGCTACAAAAGAAGAGGAAGGAGAATGAGACAACTGCAAATCTATGAAGTTCCCCAAGCAAACATAATATAGCAAGAAGGTCCAGGTGAAGTTTTGCAGAAGTGGCGGGTACCAGGGTAGAAGGTCAAGGGACAGCCTAACAGAGACAATGGGAGCAGCACAACTGAAATTTTGATGGTGGGGAGCAAAAGGGAAGCAACAAAAGCAGGAGACAAGAAAGAAGCACCAAGGCAGCACCCTTGAGACACAGGAGGCTCTAGGGTGGCAGCCCATCCTCACCTCATTGGGGTGCTTCCGATGAAACTCTTTGATCTGCTTCAGGCGATTGTAAAACTCTGCAAATTCATTGGGCCCTGAAATGGCGCTGAGTTCCTCCTTCCGCAACCTGGAGACCCAAGAGATCACCTGAGCTATGCAAGTAGGACATGACAGCGAGCCCTGAGAATGGCAAGCCAAGGCAGCCTCCCAACCTAACTAACCCTCCATCTAACTTACCCGTCCTTGTCATCGTACAGGTCTCTCAAGTTGCCGCTCACCTCCATGTAGCGCTGGAAAAAGAGAGCCATTAAGTGTGCTTATAGCCAGTCTAGCCTCTTCCCCGTCCCTGCCTCGGTTCCCTGAACTTCTACTTACATCCTGCATCGCTCTTGTGCGATGATCGGAGTTGATTTGGTCACGCAGCTGCAGGAGAAGGAATAAGAGAAAGAAAATATTTTAATATTATTTTTTTACATTTTAAAATGTTTATTTATTAAGAATTCTCCATTAAATAGAAAACTAAGCTGGTGATTTTAATAATTTTTATTATTTACTAAAATACAGTTGAAAAGGATACAAACAAAATTCTAAGTCACGAACTCCAAAACAATTATAACACATCATGTGTACAGGCTTAAAATTAAAACTTGCTAGATAGAAAAGTGTTTAGAAAGAGGGGTGATTTGGGGTGGGAGGGACCAGGGGGGAGCCTGCCTGCCTGCCTGCCCGCCCCCACCCCCGGCGCCCGAGGGGACCCCGGCCCAATACCGTGGTCTTGCGCGTCAGCATCTCTTTGACCATGACGTCCATCAGCCGTTCGCGCTCCTCATGATACCGGCGCTGCTGCTCCAGAATGGTCTCCATCGCGGCGGCAAAGAGACGGAAAACGGTGGCCGGAAGTACTCCGGATGGACGGAAGTTGCGCTATAAAATACCGCCCGGAGAGATAGTTCTGATTCCGGCAGCGCGGAGGGTAGGAAAGCAGCCGATGGGACCAATCACGACAGCGCCCCTGGCGGTCCACGGCGGGAAAGCCTATCTCTGGAGCCGAGTCGTGGGAGGGCTGTTTGCTCTTGCAAGGGATACAGCCGCGTGGTGTCTTTTCACGAGGTTATTCCCTTAGGGTGGAAAGGGGAGTTTTGCCTGTTTCCCTGGTGCAGCATCGTGGTCTGTCTCCTGGGCTTTTCTCTTAACCTGCATTTTGCAATGCTTGGAGAAAGATCATAGCAAAGCCTGGATGGTTGTGTTGTATGGGTGGGGAAGTTTGGATTTTCCTGGTCCTGCCTCTACAGAAGCTGTTTTACTTGCGGCTGATTATGTCTTTGCTTAGTCTGTGTGAGAGGAGCTGTTTGGGGGCAATTGAATATCATTCAGCAATTGCGTTCGGATCCATAACGAGATAGCTGGAAGTTACCATAGATAGATAGATAGATAGATAGATAGATAGATAGATAGATAGATAGATAGATAGATAGATAGATAGATTTGTGTGTTTTTCTTTTCTTTTACTATTGCTGTGGGGAGGAGGGGAGATTAGATTTGGGTTTTTTCTTTTTTCTTCCCTTTTTCTTGTACATGTGCGTAAAATAAATAAAAATTTCTCCAATATCATTCAACAATGTTATGTGTATTGGGTTCTCTGGGATCCCAATTTTTAAAAAATACCAGCTCAAGGCATTTTGTCTCAAATGCCCAGCTTCTAAACACTGGCTCTAAATTTTTCTGGGATGTTTTTTATTCTGAAGCTTGCTCAATATATACGTGTGGCCGTAAAGTTGCTTCTGATTCATGGTGGCCTCATAAACTGATGACCTCTAAAATGTTCTGTGGTTAACAGCCTCGTTCAGGTCTTGCAAGTGGCTTCCTTGATTGAGTCAAGACATCTCATGTTGGCATCTTCCTCTTTTACTGCTGCCTCCAAATTATCCTAGCATTAAGTCTGGTCTTCTCATAATGTGGCCAAAGTATGATGGCTTCAGTTCAGTCATTTCAGTTTCTTGGGAGAATCCTAAATTAGGATTTAACAGTAAACTTCACTGAATTAACCAGGACTTAAGTATAGTTAATGGCTGTTGAGAATGATCACTATTCTTATGTTATACTCCTGAGTTTTACATACAACTCTTTCCCTCCCCCCGCCCCCCATTCACAGTTTTTATTATGGGCGTAACTGTATCTGCTCCATCTAATGAAAACAGGCTTTAGCCAGGAAAGCTTCCACTGCAGTAAATCCTTTAATCTTTGAACTGTACAAGATTTCTTTTGGGTTTTACTAACATATGCTTACCTGCCTCTCAACTTAATGATTGCATAATTTGTGCAAAAATTTCACCAGGGCATAGCCCGGCAGGACATTGCTGCCAGTACTAAGGCTGAGTCCTGGAAGAAAAAAACCCTTAAAAGATGGTTTTCCTTCCACACTCAATAACTTAATTTTCTCATATCTTGCATTGCCTTATAAATCTACCCCATTTTTACAACCATGGATCTGGGAGTGAGCCTCACTGAATCCTGAGGAACTTACTTCTAAGTAAATCAGCATAGGATTGTGCTGTGACTCAGCTGCCTCTCTGGGATGTCTCCCTCCCTCAGAGCCAGATCTCATGCTTGGTTATGCAGATGTCCGCTAAGTGCAGTGGGTTTACTCCAAAAGTATGCATCAGGTTACAGCCACAGAAAGGCACCTTTTGAAAGTTTGAGCTGGCTTCCTGCACACCCATTCCCATTCCAGGACATGGAATGGTATTTTTCGTCAGATCTTGGAAGCTAAGCATGGAAGCTAAGATTTTTCGTCAGATCTTGGAAGCTACTTGGATAGGAGATCATTGAGAGCCAGTGTGGTGTAGTGGATAAGAGCAGGTGCACTCTAATCTGGAGAACCAGGTTTGATTCCCCCCCTCTGCCACTTGAACTGTGGATGCTTATCTGGTGAACCAGATTAGCTTGTGTACTCCAACACATGCCAGCAGGGTGACCTTAGTCACAGTTCTTCAGAGCCCCACCCACCTCAGGGTGTTTGTTGTGACGGGGGGGGGGGGGGGGGAAAGGAGATTGTAAGCCCCTTTGAGTCTCCTTACAGGAGAGAAAGGGGATATAAATCCAAACTCCTCTTCTTCATTAAAGAAGGCTCTTCAGAGGAAGGTAATGACCAGTTGCCATTGCTTCTTGCTTGCCTTGAAAGCTGTTTTCTGGGGTAGTCATAGGTCGGTAACAACAGCACTTACGTATGTAGAGTGGACCAGAATTATACTCCATTCTCTATACCAGTTTAGGGATGCAAAACATGTGGATTTTTGTTTTATCTGAGCATTGGTGTGACTCGTGAGGGTAGGGTATAAATTGAATACAATAAATAATCAATGTAGAATCAGTTAATACACAAAACTCCATTCAATGAGGGTAGGAAACAGCTGGGATTTGTCAGGCTAAAAGTATACCAGCAAAAACCGAGGAGATAAAAGCTCTAGTTGCTTGCCTTGCCCCATGTACCAGACTGGCCCTTACTCTTCTAAGTCATATTGTCATCGCCTGTCTGTGTCAGAAGTGCTACCCCACCAAACCCTTCTTGCTTCCCTTTGTTCGTTGCCACTGTTTACAAAGCCTGCTGATGCACCTGGCCAGGAGGTGGCGCTGCCTAGTCCCCAAGCTTGGTATTGCGAAAAATCTGCACAAGGCAGCCCTGGTTGTAAAGCAGAATACACTGTGATTGTTCCACCTGAGCTCTCTTTTACCTCCAAGCCTGGTTCTGGAGACTGTGTCTGCCCAGTTAGGTCCAGGAAAAGCAGGATTGAATTCTATTTCTTTCTTGATAGGCACAAGTGCATCAAATTCCTTGCCTTTAAAGATATTTGCCAGGGTGAAAAACTTCCTTGTTGTTGATTTCCACGTAATATTGGGGCTAAGGTTGCCCCTGTGCCATTCCTGCCCTAAAAAGTGCCCCAGAGGAGCACAGGGCAAGGCCTGGAACTTTTCCTCTCCCCTCCTCTTCTAAGCCCGTAGGCACTGGGATTAAGAACATAAGAAAGAGCCTGCTGGATCAGACCAGAGTCCATCTAGTCCAGCACTCTGCTACTTGCAGTGGCCCGCCAGATGCCTTTGGGAGCTCACATGCAGGTGTGAAAGTAATGGTCTGCTGCTGCTGCTTCCGAGCACCTGGTCTGCTAAGGCATTTGCAATCTCAGGTCAAGGAGGATCAAGATTGGTAGCCATAGATGGACTTCTCCATAAATCTGTCCAAGCTCCAGGACTCAAAGCCTTCGGTTAGGTATAGTTTTGAGTGGGAAGGATAGGGCAGCTTTAAGCTACAAGGCTCCCTCCGTCCCCCTTCTGGGTGACAGAGAGGAGAGTGTGGGGTAGGCTCTGGCGCTTGAAGGGCTTGCTTGCCTGGGGACGCTTTCATCCTGCCGCCCCCCCCCCCCCGGCTTTCTCACTCAGCAGCACTGGGCCCCTTTCCAACTTGGCTGCCTCACCCAACGGCGCTTCTGGTTCCGCCCCCAGTGCTCCGGGCCTTCAGTACATGAGCTCACCCCTCTCCCCCTCATTAAGTGAGTCACAGCCCCTTCTTGTTGGGATGGAATCCAGATGTTGCTGGCCACATGCAGATGGGCCGTTTCCTTTTTTGGAGAACAGCGCCAGTTCCTGGATCCCAGGGGCAAAACCTGCAAGCCGAGCGGGGGGTGGGGAAGCTGATTGTTATCTGGGCCAAGCACCCCCCCCCCACCTTCCAAAAAGTTTCAACGGCAGCCACATCTGGAAAGGCAATCGTGAATAAAGTTGAACGTTGTGCAGGAACAGAATGAAAAGGAGGGGGACTGAGACAAGAAAACTGGAGGCAGGGGAGTGAATTGCCTGACATCGCGGGGGCCTTTCAGAACAGCAAGAAGGAGGGGCTCTGCTGAATGGGATTCATTTCACACAAAGGCTGATGGGAGGGCAGGCAGGCGTGGGATATCCAGAGGAGCTCAGCTTCTGTTTGCAACTAAGGCCCCGGAGTCTCGTGAGAGATGTTGTCTGGAAGCCCAGAAAGTACCAGGCCGACCGGACTGGACAAGCAAACGGGAGGAGGAGGGGAACAGGGCAGGGTTAGTCAATTTTCTTTCTTTGTAGCAAAACCCAGGCTGAAGATTTAGGAAGGACTCAGCAAGAGGATAGACTGCAAATTTCAAATGAACCAAAGGTCACATTAGCCACTTCCACCACCCACGAAAAAAACCCACCAGGGACGTCCACAGTCCAATAACATGGTTTATTATTCAATGCCAGAAGTGGGAGGGAAAAGGCACATACAATTACTGGCAGCGAATAGGGCTATAGGAAACAACCCCTCCCCCCCCCCAAAAAAAACACCCCACCCTTGAAACACTTATCTGGGGTTTAATTCCACCCCTCCAGCAAAGATTTGAGGATTGGGGACATCTTCAACCTTTCTCTGGCGAGTGGGAGGGGATGTGTTGTCTCCCGCACCCAGAGAAAGGGAAGAAAGGGAAAACCTCAACAGAAGGAAGCAACCCCAAGCCAGAGCAGGTACCCCAGAAGCTCTGGTCAGGCCAAGAGGTGCAGCCAAGGGTGGGCTCCCCAGTTATGGCTGAGCCAAGGTCCCCGCTCCTCTGGGTTTGAAGGCTGGGATTTGGAACCTGAGAGATCTCTCTGTCTGCTCCTCTTTCCCTTTGCACTCCCCTTCAATGCAGAGGTGCTGGGGACCCAGACAAAAGGGCCCAACCTTTTAGGTATCCTCAAGCTCCTGGCCTTGCTTATTGAGAAGGGTGGAAGAGAAGAAGCGTATCCTGGGAAGTGCTGGAGAGGATCTCCTTTTCATCACCTCCCTCCCTGCCAAACCAAGCATGCTAAGTTTGGCTCTCGCTGTGGGAAAAGAAGCTGTCTGCATCAGCAGCCGGGGACCATTGTGCCAAAACTTCAAAAAGCTGGAGCAGCTTTTGATTCCAGAAGTCTTCTCTGAGAGCTGAGCCAAGTCCTGCCTGGCCCATAGCCGCCCCCTGCCCCCAATCTCAGACATTCCCCCCCCCCCCCCCGCCCCCTCCAGCTGGGACCACTAATCAGACCTTCCTAGACCTGCAAAATGCCTTGCCAGCGTCAGGATGGGGGTGAGATGGGGAGGGAGTGCGATCTCATGGGAACAGCCTGCACGAGCAAGCCAGGGGCTGGCCAAGCAGGCCAGAGCAAGTAGGGACCAACAACTTCCTGGGGAGGGCATCTGCCCACCCCCTCCTGCCGGCTGCTCCAGGAAGGGACTTGGGCACACACAAAGCCTGAAGGACAGGTGCCTGGCGGCGCTTCAGAGGTCACTGCTGGCACAGTCGCGGCACAGGATCTCGTCGTTCTCGGGGATGAAGCCCTTCCCCACCAGTGAGGTGGCACAGCGGGAACAGCTGAAGCAGTTGTGGTGCCAGTGCCGATCCTCAAAGGACACGTACTTGCCCCCTCCGAACCCTGCGGAAGAGGACACTCAGCAGCCGCACAAGCAGAGCTTCCTGCTGGCTCCACGGGGGACCCCCATTCACCTCCACGGGGGACCTTCCTCCTGGGGGACCCCCACTCACCTGTGATGGGCTTGGTGCACGCACTGCACTTCTTGGCATAGAGGTTCCCAAAGCATTTCACGCAGTACGGCTGGTCGTCCTGGGAGGTGAAGTGTTGCCCGGCCAGGGGCACCCTGCAGCTGGTGCACACAAAGCATTCCTTGTGCCACGGCTCGTCCCGGTAGGTCACTCCTCCCTTGGTCAACGACTGTGGGTACAGTAGTAACGTTTACATTGGAAGCTCTGTACAGTTCTCTTTTCCCCTAAGGCAGCCATGTCCGTGGCAGGGCCAGAGTATCTCCCATCCCCAGCCCCCGTTGCCCACTGCCGCTTGGAGAAGGAGTGAGGAAAAATTAAGAGAGAAAACCAGCCTGGTGTACTTACTAAAAGTTCACACAGGACGTTCCCAATATGGTACCTGTGGCACCCTGCCACTCGCTGACACCTCAAGTGTTTTTAGAGAGTGGGTGGGCAGGCAGGTGGGGCTATTGGCCATGGAGATGTCATTAGCTGTACAGATTTTTTTAAATGCTCAATTGGCAGCAGCTGCCACCAATATACAACACAGCAGCCATTCTGGGGCTGGCTCACCCTCCTGCAGTTGCCATTATATGACACCTATTTTGTGGCTGTGCCCACCACACCATGTCAGAATTCCAAAGGTGCCCACGGGCTCAAAATAACTGGGAACTCTGATAAAGGAAGTGGCACTGAGCTTCTGGGGGTAGCCCTAGAAATTGCCAAAAACTCTATGGTTTTCTAGAGTGCTTTCTCATTTCCTAAATGAATTTCTGTGAAGGACATGATGAGGCTTTATTTTAACTTTTTTTCTCCCACAAGGTGGTGCCCCTCCCCCAACCCCCGTCCCTCCACCTGGAAGCCTGAGGGAGTCCCCCCACCCCCCACCACTGACCTTTTTGCAGTGTGTACAGCGAGGAGCAAACTTGCTCTCATAGCAAGGGACACAGAAGTGATCCTGCTGGTCGGGGATAAAGGAGTGTGCCCCGATGGGCTGCTGGCAGCTGCTGCAGAGGAAGCAATGCTCGTGCCACGTCTTCCCATTGTACTCTAACTTCCGGGAGCCTGTGGGGCAGAAAGCACTGGGGATTAGAGCACGCTGGCATGCGGTGGTCTCCCAGATGCACAGAAGATCCCGCCCCGCCCCGCCTGCCTTTCCAGTTAGCCAGCATCATACCTGGCATGACAATCTGCTGGCAGGCGATGCACTGGGAAGAGAACTCCCGGCAGTAGCAGTCGTTGCAGAGAAGCTCCTCCCCCTGGCAAGTGAAGGGCTCATCGGCCAACGAGCGGTCACAGCGGAAGCAACGGAAGCAGCCCTCGTGGTAATGGCGGTCTTCGTAGTAGAGCTCCTGCAAGGGGGAGGGAGGAGAGGAGATGATTGACAAATCCTCCTGCCTGCTCTGGCAGCTGAAGCACAGGGAATGAGCCACCGTCTGCTTAGCAGGACAGGTAGCCCCCCCCCCCCCGGCTTTCTTTAGTGGGCTGCTCCAAGTCAGAGTGGCAGTCTAGGGTTGCCAACTTCAGGTTGGGAAATTCCTGGAGGTTTGGGAAGGGGGTGTTAGCCTCCAGTAGGGAGATGCTGAACTGGCTGGGGCTCAGGGACAGCAGCTATGGGGCTGGGGCCAGGCTTACCCTGCAGTCATGCCCAATCAGTTCCTTGCACTCATCACAGGTGTTGGCAAAGCGGGAATCATAGCAAGGGATGCAGAACGGTCCTTCGTCCACCTGGATGTACTTGCGCCCGTACAAGGTCTCCTTGCAGCTCACACAATCAAACCCCTCCGACATGCTGCACGCCTCCTGGAGAGAGAAGGTGCCACAGTTAGCCGGAGTGCCAAACTACCCGGAAGATCACAGACAGCCTGCTAGGACCAGGAGGCTCAGCCTCTGATAGGCCGGTCTCTCAACAGAGAAACAGATTCTGAAACTGAATCAGTATAAATCAATTACCATAATTATCGAATCATTATTTTCTCTTCTTAACTTCCCCCCGTTTAAGAAGTGGACAAGACACAATATTTGTTACATGTTTTGAAAGTATTTGTTTTGTTGGAATTTAGTAAACTTTACTGCAAAAAAGAAAGACGAAAGAAACAGATTCTCCGCACCCACCATTGCACAGATGGAGGTGAAAGAACACTTGAAAGCCAAAAATGACACTTTGGGAAATGGGTGGGGGAAAAGAATTGCACAAGAGATCTCTTCCCCCTTTGCCAATTTTATGAGCGGCCCCATCCTCATCTCATGATGGCTCTTTGTCCAAGCAAAACCTCAGCTGGGAGCACCAGAAACTACACGGGACGGCCAGGGCAACACACTGCAAGTCCAGGGAAGGGGGCGAAGGAAAGACTACTCCACTGAAATAAAAACTGAGAGGGAAGAAAGATTCTCACAGAACACAAAATCGCAGTCACAGACTCAGGCACAGACTCTGCCTGCCTCTCCATCGCACCTCTCCACTGAATCAAAATAAACACACATGCTGCTGCTGCTGCCTTATTTTGAATCAGTAAATACAGCCAGCCAAACCACTTTTACACCCGGAGGGCTAACACACTTGTCCTAAGACAGCAATGCATTTTAAACCTTTATAATGAAAATTCCTGTGTTTACATACATACAAAAGTACTCCTTGACTCTCTAACCCAAATAATGCTTTCAGCTTACAATATACACTCACATCTAACTACAATGTGTGCAATATAAATATTAGCTACTTGTAAATAATCTATCATCATTCCACAATCACATTTGGGTTTGGGCTGACCAAACTCCGGTGAGTTTACTTTTGGAATTCCTTCAACGGCCGAGTACTTGTAGCTCTAATTTACAAAACTTTCAAAGGAGAGTGTGTGTTTAATAATATTTGACTCTGGCTCTTCCAGGACTGCAGCCAACTGCTTTCTCACATGCCTTGTGTATAATCCTCAAAGAAAGAAATCTTGGTTTGCCTGTATTTACTCAGTGCACCCACCCCACATTTTTTGAATATTATTTTGAATCAGAGCAGAAGTCCCTTGATGTCAGTACGGTCTACTCAGACGGGCAGTGGCTCTTCAAGGTCTCAGGCAGAGGCCTTTCATATCACTTCTTACCTAATTCTTTTAACTGGAGATGCTGGGAATTGAGCCTGGGATTCCAGCATGCAAAGCAGAGGCTTTTCCACTGAGCCACAGCCTCTCTACAACTCTGTTTAGGGTGGAGACTCTAGGAATCATAGAGTTGGAATGGGCCATACAGGCCATCTAGTCCAACCCTCTGCTCAATGCAGGATCAGCATAGACCCAGATAAACGTTTGTCCAGCCACTGCTTAAAGTTCACCAGTGAGCTGAATTTTGAGCTGCCCTTCTTCCTGACTGCACACAGATGTGCTCTGTGCTCTTCATTCTCATTGCCTAGGAATCGCAGCCAGGTCCCACCCCCTGAGAACTGTGATTCCTGCCACAGGTCAAAAGGGGGAGAAGACAGGGGATCAGTCAACTTCCCTGCCGGGCAAGACACCGAAGGAGTGCCCTTGTTTCTGCTCAGTAACTGCATGATGGGGCCTCTGCCCAGAGCCGGGCTCCCTACCCTGACCCAAGGGCCGCCTGCAGCATCTCCTTGTTCACTGTACCGGCAAGGTTTACAAATCTGTCTGGCTAACCTGGCAAAGAGCTTGCAGAACGTGCCCAGACTAGCCTGCCGGAGACCTGCAAGGGCAAGCTGTGAGTCAGGTCAGAGGGAAACGGCAACGGTGCAGTCCTTTCAAAACTAACCCAAAATGGGAGGGTAATTCTTTGGCCTTGGAGGAGGGTGAGTCAAATGTCAGTGTGATTATGCCAGCTGCTAGGCTAGTAAGTCCATGCCATACCTTGTGGAGCAAAGGTAGCTGAGCGCGAGGCAGAAGAACACACCCTGAATCTGCCCAGAAGGGTGCTGAACAATGGTGCTGTACAGCCCCTCCCCCCAATGCCCCCCACCCCAATAGTCTGCTTTACACAGAGACAAATATCTGGCAGGGAGTTTTGTTGTGGGGAAAGGGGGTTATGTCAGGAAAGCTGAACATAGACTTCTGAAAATCGATTCCCATGGGTCATCCCCCAGAGCCAGCAACTGTTTTCAGGGGAGGGCTGAAGAAAACAACCTCTTGGGCACAGGTAAAATGCATTCCTGGGCAAGAAAGTGTGGGTTCCCCTTGCCTTGGCTCCCTCCAGATGTTCAAGCAATGTTCACATCAAGTAAGCCCAACCAAAAAAAATGAGCTGGTCTTGGCTTTAGGATGCAGAAAAAGCTCACCTGTCTTGTCTGGCACTGCTTCATGCACACTGCAGCATGAAACACGACGTGCCATGTTGACATCCAGTGAAGCTCTAGAGCAAACAGTTTTTCAACAGCTCTGACCAAAAAAGCACTGTCCACGGGGAGGTAAATTGTGAAAAATTGGCTTTTAAGCAGCAGAGACTAGCAAGACAAAACACAGCCACCCCACACTGTTTTTTGTGTACAAGGCATGGGTGTGCTGTGGAGAGCCAGCAAGATGTAGTGGTTAAGATCAGATGCACTCTAATCTGGGTTTGATTCCCTGTTCTGCCACTTGAGCTGCGGAGGCTCATCGGGTGAACTAGATCAGCTTGTGCATGCCAGCTGGGTGATCTTGGGCTAGTCACAGTTCTTCTGAGCTCTCTCAGCCCCACCTATCTCACAGGGTGTTTGTTGTGAAAGGAGTTTGTAAGCCCTTTGAGGAGAGAAGGGGGGGGATATATATCCAACTCCTCCTCCTGATGGCCAGGCTTAAACCAGAGGGGAAACTTGCTCTGGATTTTTCATGTTCTTGCATATCAGCCAATAAACAGTGAGGGATTTTAGTCCCAAGGGAAGAAGATGAAGAAGAGTTTGGATTTATATCCCCGCTTTCTCTCCTGTAGGAGACTCAAAGGGGTTTAAAATCTCCTTGCCCTTTCCCCCTCACAACAAACACTCAGTGAGGTGGGTGGGGCTGAGAGAGCTTCGAGAAGCTGTGACTAGCCCGAGGTCACCCAGCTGGCGTGTGTGGGAGTGCACAGGCTAATCTGAATTCCCCAGATAAGCCTCCACAGCTCAAACGGCAGAGCGGGGAATCAAACCCGGTTCCTCCAGATTAGAATGTACCTGCTCTTAACCACTACGCCATGGCTGCTCCTAAGAGTGGACAATACGTCAGCCCCTGGGGATGGGTGGGGCATAGAGGTCCGATGGACCATGCAGAGATGCAGCAGGCATTTTAACATTTCCCCACCCTTTGCTGAATGACAGCTCTACAATGAACACCTGCAGTTGGCTTACTGTTGGTCCATCAAAATTAGAAGCTCCCTGGGGTCTCCGGCAGAGGTGTGCCACAGTGCCGCCTCACCTGCTACCTGATCCCTTTAACTGAGGATGCCACAGATGGAACCTGGGACCTCCTGCATGCCAGGCAGATAGTCCACCCTTGTGCCGCAGCCCCTTTCCCCAAAGGTCTCCCCTTACAACAAGCAAACCAGTTCGAATCACTGACTGAGGAGCTGAAGATCAGACTTGGCCCTTCCTGTGAACCATTTCTGGAAACACTCCTCGGGTCAACAGGACCTGGGACAGGCTGTGGACGAGCTACGTGCGCTGGAGCTGATGTGTTGCAACTGTGCAGTCTCACACACTGGCACTGCCGGATTTCACTGGCCCGGGAGGGGGCTGCCGGAGCCTTGCTCTCCATGTCTGCACAGAGGCGAAAGGGAACTCTTTTCCCCAAATTTGGTCAAAACAGTTGCTCTCGCTTGCGGCTCTTTGTTTGGAGAACTGCCTCTCCAGAGGGAGCCTTTCCAAGGGGAGGGACGTGGATCAGGTATCCGAGAGCGAAGGCGCTTGTGGCTTTTGGGGGCTAGAGGCGCCTTTTGGACGTGGCCTCCGTTCAGCTGACACCACGGCAGCAGGAGGTCAAGGGAGGTTATGTGGTGGTGGGGAGAGAATCTTCCTGCATTTAATCGGGGAGAGCGCGGCAGTTCCCTCTCCGCAGGCTTCACAAGCTGGGAACGTTTCCTGCTCGAAAGGGACGCTTCTCGGGTTACCATGCCCCTCTGCGGGCTGTGAAATCTAGACCATCTGTTACACAGGGGGGCAGGCATTCCCGCCCCTTTTTAGAGGCAGCACGACGGGAGCGGGTCCTGCAGGCAACAAAGGGAGGGAGAGCCTCCTTTTCTTCCTCCCTCGGAGTAAAACTAGATGGCATTTCCGTCTGTGCAGCTGAGATGTTCCAGTCCTGGAGAGAGCTGGGCAGGCTCCATCTGCTATCAATTACACTCCCCGGGGCAAGCTTGAGCCAAATACAAATCCCTCTGTACCAGTGCAAACACTTCTTCCCTGTAGGGATCCGAGATCCCTTCTTGCCAAGTTCTTTCTCTAAGATCCACTGCGGGGAGGGGGGGGGGGGTCCTGGTTCATATTTTGTGCCTTCATTGTGGCACTAACAATAAGAAGACACAAACTGTAACAATAAAAGAATTACATATACATTTAATTATACACTTACACCAATCATCACGGTTATACAAATGACCCTGATGGGATGAGGTCACAGAAGCAACAATCGCTTCTGAGAGGCTCAGAGTCAGTAATGACTTACAACTTTTCATCACTAAAAGCTCAAAGTTAAGTAACGACCAGAGCGACGCTTTACAAAAAATGAGCTTAAAATAATCTTGTCTCCAGAAGTTTGTAGGCAATAATGATTTGAAACTTGTTATTGGCAGAAGCCCAAATATATTTTTTTCATTTTAGCCTGTACTGTCACAGTTGGTTCCTTATTGTATGCGCTTTTGTATAATCATAACCCTCAATAACTTTGTTCATTTAACTTGCGTCATGCTGGCAAGGGATGATGGGAACGGTAGTCCATAACATCTGGAAACCGCGAGTTTTAGGGCATTAATAAGCAATCTGTGAAGCTGTCCTGAATGCTCCCTCTTTCTTGAACAGCTGCTTGCTGGCAAACACAGACTTTGACCTCTCGGTTGGTCCAAGTCAAAACATAACATTCCTTTGGGAAAGTAGCAGAGACTCCAGAAGGGTGCCTGGGAGTCCTAATTCCAGAAGATTAGCACGAGATGTGCTCTTGTTTGCATAGACCACACCTCCACAGGATTTAAGAGAGCAAAGGCCTGAAGGAGAAGGTCAGATATCTCACTGAGTTGTGCGGGAGAGAGAAACTCTTCTTCAGCGCACTGCGGGGCAATGCACTCTGCTATATTTTTACAAGGAACTCCATGGGAGCACCAAGCCTGGGAAACCCAGGAAAATCTGTGATTGCAACAGACCTTCCGAGAAGGGAACTCAGCTCAGTCCAGAAAGCTCGCCCTGCTCCACATGCAACATCAGCAAACAAAAGATATTCAGCCAGAGAGAAGCTGCATTTTTTTGCACCCCAAACATCCAAACTTCCCAACTTTGGGTTTAACATCTGACCCTTTTCAGTTCCTCTCCCCCCACATCAGTTCCTCTCCCCCCACATCAATCACTGGGCACCAAAAATCTCAACACTCATAATTGACATTTGTGCCCAATTAATGGAGCGGGGTGGGGTTTGGTGGGCAGGACCTTCTTGGGCCAGGACCTGGTCTTGGAGGCCATCCTCCTCTGGAAAGGGACACTGCAAACTGGGTCAATCCTGGCCTGGTTTGCACACAAAAGCTGCAGCCGCACCCCTGTTGGACAAACTCTGGTTTTGGACCATTTACCAAAGTCACTGAGGCCACATGTACAAAAATGGATTTCATTTGGACAGCAGGAAAGAGCAAGTAGCTGGATTTGGTGCAACTAGCAAGGAACAGAAGAGCTCGCGAAAGCCCTGCTATGCCTGGCGTGGAGCAAAAAGCTTGCTGAAACCACACGTAAGCCAGCATTCTTTTCAAGAAATATTTGAGCAGGGTCAAACACACCCGTACAAGGTGACACCTGGGAGAGGACACAGCATCCCAGTCCCCTCCCCTCCCTAGAAGCTGCAGCAGCTTCCTGTCTGCTTCTGTGGACGCAACCCACGTCAATATTATTGGTGACTCCCACTGTCCCCCATATTCACAGGTGGCAACATGCTGCTAATTCAGATGTTTCATTGCACATCGATCTGTTTGGCCCAGTTGCTGCCCACTGGTGTTATCCGGCCTAGCCATGTTAAGACAAGCCAGGAATTCTCTCCAAACGGAGAGGGGGAAAGGGGGTCTCAGTTTGCTAGCAGCCCAACATCTCACTGCTGCTCCCTTGAACTGTTTTTCACACATGTTGGATAATGCACTTGCAATATACTTTCAATCCCCGGAGCCCCTCGGGGATGAGGCGGTATAAAAGTCTAAAGAATAAATAAATAAATAAAATGCACTTTAGCAATTGCCTGCAACTGGATTTCCTTGTTTCACCCTTTCAGGGCACCTTAGCAACCATTTGCAAGCCAATTTTCCTGTTTCACATAGGAAAATCCAGTTGGAAACAATCATTAAAGTGCACTGAAAGTGCCTTATCCAACATACTTTAAAGCACACACGTCAAGTCCACTGTTTTGGGACCAGGCATAGGAAGCCACAGTCAGTTACAGCAGAAAATTGCTTTTTCTTTTTACACACCACACACAGGCAGCTCTACCCCGAGTTTGGGCTGAGCCCGCTTGCTTGAGGATGGAGCACTCCCAAGAGGTCCTCTCGTGCCTTTTCAGAATGCTCAAGGACAATCTGGCAAAAGTCAGGAATTTGAAAGGGAGCCATGCATCTGATATTTTGGGCCCTCTCTCCCTGGAAGCCCTGACCTTGACCGCTTCCTCCTCCTCCTATCAGAAGAGGCCTCTGTCCAAATAAAAGGACTCAGCAAGTTTGGGATTCAATTGGAGTCGAACCCGGATTAGTGTTGACTGCTGACAAGCCGTGAGTCACCCAGGGTTTTCTCGGAGATCCTCTGGCAGCCCTCCGAGCGAGCGACAGAAGGGTTGGTGGCAGTTTGAGCCTGAGGTCCCCTTTTAGCCACCCGCTGTCCTGCCAGTGAGTTTATTGCTGAAGGCGGGCCTGTCGCCATGGCTCTGAAAACAGCTGCAGTTTTGCCCTCGGCTGCGCTGCGGTTCAAAAAGACACCAGCCATCCTGGTCGGCTCAGACGGAAACCTCAGACAGTTTTCCTAGCCTCAGTAACAAAGCATTTTTCCAGGATGAGGTAAGCTGCTCCGGTTGCCAGAGCCCCGCTCTCCACGAGGATTGCTCAAGACCCTAGGTAGGCAGGGAGCACGAGAGAGACAGCAGCGTGCAAAAAGCAGGCAGCTGTGCAAAGCAGCGGATCTTGAGTTCTGAGCAAAGCCAGCACCAGCAGCTCCCCTGTCTGAGAAGATGGGACAGTCCCAGAGGTCTTGGTTGTCATGGGATTAAGGGCCACTATCAAATGGAGTGGGGGGGGGGGAGCACAAGAAGGTGAAACCTGGGGCAATGTGCATTCGCCTTTGAAAGTCGAAACACATGAAAACACGAAACCCACACACATGAAGTTGCCTTATACCGAATCAGGTCGCTTGCCCATCAAAGGTCACTGTGGTCTACTTGGACTGCCAGTGGCTTTCCAAGATACCAAGTAGAGGCCTTTCACATCCACCTAAGACTGGTCTGTTTTAGCCAGAGGCGCGGGGGATTGAACCTGGTATCTTCTGCATGCAATGAAGACTCTGCCACTGAGTTCTGGCCCAGAGAGGCACGAAGGCAGATGTGACAATTCTCTGGTCTATTTTTTGTCACAGCTCGGAAAGGGAAGGCACCTGAGGCCAGCAGGCAGAAAGGACATCCTGTAATACGTGCGAGACACTGAGACAGAGGTCAGCTGCCTGGGGCGTTTGGGACACCCATGTGACTGGACACAAGGGGGACCCCTATTCTGCAGCCTGTATTTTTAGTCTGGAGATGCCGAACATTCAACAAGAGCAGAGACCTCGAGGCAGCAGCTGCTCTTTGCGCAAAGCTGAGTTCTTGAAGGGCGGGGCTGTTGAATCACACACACAGGGAAAGATGAAAGATGGGCCAGTTATGCCAGAGAGATGGGATGCCTGCAGTAGGCAGAGTCATTTCATGTAGAAGGTAACCTTTTGCTGGGCATCCTTTAAAGGTCGGCTTCACTGGACACAGTGCTCACAGGAGAACCAGTTTACGGCTTGATGCACACATAGGGAGAGGTCTTTAGAGTCTGTCATTCACACACCACCCACGTTCTTTAAGGACATGCAGAAAAGAGGAAACGGCACAGAGCTAACTGACTACTAGTGAACAGTTCTGCATGGGGGTGGAGCATGGCTGAATGACAGAGCATCTGCTAGGCTTGAAGAAGGTCCCAGGTCCAATCCCTGACATTTCCAGTTGAAGGATCTGCCAGTAGGTGAGATCTTGGAAAGCCACTGCCAGTCTAGACAATACTGCACAGGTGTCAAACTCGTGGCCCTCCAGATGTTATGGACTACAGTTCCCATCATCCCCCGCCAACATCATGCTGGCAGTGGATGATGGGAACTGTAGTCCATAACATCTGGAGGGCCGCAAGTTTGACACCTATGCAATACTACCTTTGATGCACTTCTGGTCTGATTCAATGCAAGACAGTTTCATGTGGTATCAATAGGAGCATTGAGCCCTAAGGACCTCAATCCCCTTTTCAAGTCCAGCAGTGAAGGACGGTGGTTGTCCCCAGATCTCAGTAGTCCGTGCAGATGTGTGCAGCAGCATATCCAAGAAGTTGATCGGGGATACACAGTACAAACCCACCCTTAGGTCCTTAGATGGGCTTCTCTCTGCAGTGCCACTGCAACCCCTGAGTGATCCCATCAAAAAGAGTCCAATCAGGATGAGTTTTTGGCATCTTGAAAGGACAGACTTGACTACCATGCTGGCCATTTTGATTGCCATTTCCCAACCACAGTGCCACAGGTGACCAACAAGGCAGGCAGCTCCTATATGCCTTCTGAATAGCCCAAAGAGGCCCCCTGCGAAGCAGAAATGATTCCGTTTGGGGAGCTCAGAACTGCTCACAGACACAGGAAGCTCAGGGCACAGCCCTTCCTAAGCTGCTGGGGGTGGAAAGTGTCATCAAGGTGCAGTTGACTTCAAATCAAATCGAAAACCTTTAATGGCATATTATAAATATAATTAGCAAAGTACATAGAAGGAAATCATAAACAGATGAAAAGTTTTTTTACGGCAAGAGAACAACCTATGTCTTCGACTTGCTGTTATAGTAGACGTAGTGAGATCTGTCAACCATTATTATAGATAGGAAATGAGCCATCATAGATGCAATGGCTTCATTCTTATCGTGCAGTTGACTTATGGTGACTTTCTAGGGCTTTCAAAGCAGGACTTGAACAGAAGTAGTTTGCCACTGCCTGCCTCTGCACAGTGACCCTGGTCTTCCTTGGTGGCCTCCCATCCAAGTACTAACCAGGGCTAACCCTGCTTAGCTTCCAAGATCTGATGAGACTGAACTAACCTGGGCAAGCAAATAAGTGAAAAGTGTGGATTCTACCAGAGGGTCCCCCTGACTGGCAATGAAAAGCTTCCAACTAGGCCAGGGGTCTGCAACCTGCGGCTCTCCAGATGTTCATGAACTACAATTCCCATCAACCCCATGGCAAATTGGCTATGCTGGCAGAGGCTGATGGGAATTGTAGTTCATGAACATCTGGAGAGCCGCAGGTTGCAGACCCCTGAACTAGGCCCTGGATCATCACAATTGCTCACAGTCCTCTTGGAAGTCTGGTCAGCCAGCCTCCCACTGTGACCCAGCCTCCTTTAAGAGGTATGCCGAGCTCAGGCCAGCATGCCCCAGTGAGGAAAATGTGCTCTGTCCTGCAAAGATGCCTGGCCCAGGGGTGGGGTTTGAAAGGCTGCATTCCTGCTAGCAAATAGGATTGTAGAAATATACTCCAGAAGCAGTGCTAGACTTCTAAAGAAAGGGAGGTATTGGGGCTCAAGACTGCCTGTGAGTTTTTGGCCTTTGACATCTGAACTGCCTGCACTAGCTGAACATTGATGGCCCAGGGACAAACCGCTGTGCATATCCAAAGTCACAGATTAGGGACTAACTCTGAAAAACAATCCTGGGACTGAGCCACTCTCAAATTCAACCCTGTTCAATGGAGGTGGTGTGCTACTCTGCCATTCCAGGCTCACTGCTGGGCCTTGCGCGGCAGGTAATGTGCAAGTTGGCAACAGTCCCTGTGTCGCTTTTCCAGGTCCAGTGCAGTTCATCTTTCAGGACCCACAACAATTCCACTGTCAATCATCCTGTTTCTATTATGGTCCTACTTGGTTTGGCTAGACATAGCAGCAACTACTGAACCGGAGAAAGGGGGGAATCCTGGCCCTGCGACTTCAGAAATGCAACTGAATCTGTCACCAGTATGCGTTGCTCTGCTGGAGACCCACAGAGGTGAAGGGCCGTCACTCACAGAAAGAGCTCCTTGCTTAAATGCACAAGGATTTTAAGGGCCTTGGGCCCACACACCTGCAGGATCACCTCTCCTGCTTCTTTCCACTGTGACAATTCCACACATCTGAGCAAAGCCTTCTGAAGGTGCTACCCCACAAACAGGTAAAACCAATAAGTGCCCATTCATGTGCGTTCTTTAAGGCAGCTCCTTATGCTGTGGAACAGTCCACCTGAGGCTATTAAAAATCCACCCCCGCTCCCCGGTATGTGAGTCTGTCATTGCACAAAATGTGCAAATTGTTCAGGAAGGCATTCTTGTAGAAGGTCTCCGGCTGTTGAGAACAGGGCAAGCTTCATTCGTTTGTGGCTGCACGTGATTGTTCTGTAGCACCCACAGAGTGAGGGCGCTTTGATTTGTTTGCTGTATGTTAGAATTTACATGTCTATATTTCCTGTTGGGTTCAGTGTTTTTTTGCTATCTATTGACACTTGAACCCCTGTACTGTATGTTAGCTTTAGCATTCTTGTAGAAGGGGCAGAGCTGCAAGGCAATGGTTAGCCTAATAAGGTGACATACATCGTGATAAAGTTTATTGTCGAAGGCTACACGTCCGGATCTCAGCTGGTTGAAGTGGGTTTTCCAGGAAGTCGGCTGCGGTTGTGGTAAATCTTGTTCCTAACATTTCGCCTACATTTGTGGCTGGCATGCCAGTCACAGATGCAGGTGAAACGTTAGGAACAAGTTCTACCAGACCATGGCCACACAGCCCAGAAAACGAACACCAACCAGTAGGGATAAAGCTTTTCTCAAAGAGACTCCTGTAATGCTTCTAACAGAAAGATTCGCATGCTTTGTCCTGTTCTACAATCCCAGTCCAACTGTACGTTTTTTGTTTTTGTCCTAGTAGGTTTTGTCCTACTAGGAATCTTTGCTGTTAGCTTCAAATGTTATCATGGTCCATTCACTGGCTGTCTGATGCTATATTTTGTAATCTACCTATTGGTTGACTGGAATGGTTTTTTTGAAATCATTCTGGCAATTTGCCTGGGGTCCCAATGAGAAAGATGGACTGTACTAATAATCCCTGCCATCTCCAGCACACAGGATCGCCACTAGGGATGCCAGGGGAGACTTTGCATTGCCCGTATTGCATTCGGAGACAAATCCGAACTTGAAGGACAATGATCTGACTTGAGAGAAGGTCATGTAGGGCACTGTGGCAACACCTGGAGCTGGAGGAGAGTCCAGATGTTCATGGGGGAAATTAATTTGTTTAAGAATGCTGAGCATACAAGGGTTTATTTGGAACATTATGTCCCTAAGTGTGATCCCAGACTTCAAAACAGATTTGGTTCTGTGAAGCAGCAGATTCTTCCTAGCCTGTCCTTGGCGGATGAGCACCCAAGCTTCTCTGAACACAGGAAGCTACTTTATACTGAATTAGACCACCAAAATTGGTGATGTCTAATTGGACTGGCAGTAGCTCTCTGAAAGCTCAGGACAAGGTCTTTCACATCTCCTTCTGCCTGTCCTTTTGACTGAAGATGTCATGAGTTGAACCAGGGATCTTCGGTTTGCCAAGCATATGCTCTATTACTGAGCCATGGCTGCTAACTTTCTTTAAGGTAACTGCCAAGTTAGATCAGACATGTTTTGGCTTCCATGGGAGGAGAAAGGGGAATGCCCTCTTGCTCTTTGGGTGTCCCATATATGTATATAAATATTAGTAAGCAACTGGGAAACAACTGGAGGTCTTGCAAGGTTCTTTGCTTCTCCGCCACCTTTTCACTATTTGATTCCTGACATTTTCAACAAGAAACCTCTCTCTGGCCCCTTCCACACACGGAAAATAATGCGTTTTCAAACCACTTTCACAACTGTTTGAAAGTGGATTTTACTATTCTGCACAGCTTCAAAGAGCACTGAAAGCAGTTTGAAAGTGCATTATTCTGCATGTGCGGAATGAGACTCTGTTGCTCACCTCTTGCAAACTGCTGAAAGCTTTTACATGCAACTGTGTCTGGATGGAAGATGCAGAGTTCCTCAACTATCAGTAGGTTCTTCTCAATGGGCTCCACATTAGGTTCTTCTCAATGGGCTCCCACCCATGGAGCAGCCTTCTTTAGATCTTGTTGCTGACCCCAGGTTCAAGTGCTTCTGTGAAGGACCATGAAGGAGTTACGAGTTGGGACTTGGAGGCACCGACTGAGGGAATCCGATGCAAGAAAGTTACATCTCGTCTGGATCCATCCCCACAAATCCACACGGCCAAATTCTTATCCCACCCTTCTGCAAAAAGCCTTTAGGGCAGGAAATTATGCATCCCACGATGTGTTTTGTGTGCTTAAACATCTGAACGTTTTTGCCCATGCTCTCCAATCAGCAGAGGGATCTCTTGAGGGTATAATCCGCATTATCACAGGAGCACTTAGTGGGGATTGATGCGAATGTTCCCCTGATAGCTGTTGAGGAACATCCCAGGGAGCTTCCTTGTATCCCCTCATCACAAGCCTTTTTCAAAATTCATTAAAAACTCATTTATTCTGGAAGGCCTTTACGTTCAACTGAGCATTTATCTAGACATTTTCACTGTGTTGGCTCTACTGTGCTGCTTTTGTTTGGTGGTATTTTCATGCTTGTCTTGTAGCAGGCTAAATAGTCTAGACTTGCCCAAGCTTGGAAGCTGAGCAGAACTGGTGGGATGGGATACCACCAGAGACGACCGGCCTTGCTATGCAGAAGAAGGCAATGGCAAACCACCTCTGCTCATCTTTTGCCTTGAAAACCCTATGAGGTGGAACTTCATGAGGCCGACTTGACAGCACATCAGCATCATTATTAATGTAGCACATTTATTTCAAAGCCATTTTGAGCATGTCCACAATTTTGAGCATGTCCACAAACAGGCAGCCCAAAAATCCTCCACATGGGGAGAGGCTGTGGCTCAGTGGAAGAGCTTCTGTTGACATCCAGAAGGTCCCAGGTTCAATCTACAGCATCTCCAGTTACAAAAACTGGGTTGTAGGTGACATGAAAGATCTCTGCCTGAGACCCTGGACAGCTGAGTGGACAACATTAATTTTGGTGGACCAATAGCCTGATGAAGGCAGCTTCATTTATTCCATAGGTGTCAAACTCGCGGCCCTCCAGATGTTATGGACTACAGTTCCCATCACCCCCTGCCAGCATCATGCTGTCAGGGGATGATGGGAACTGTAGTCCATAACATCTGGAGGGCCGTGAGTTTGACACCTGTGATTTATTCAAATAAATAAATAAATAGAAATGTCAGATGTGGTTAGTTTTTCCAACAGGTGAAGGGGCCCCTTTACTCACTGTTATCCACAAACACACACATTTCCCTAAAGCCTTTGGGGGAGGGCGGTATTTAAATATGATAAATAAAAATAAATAAATATAGTACAAAAGCTTCCTGCCAACTCTAGCTAGCTCTGAAGGTCATCAGCACTGACTTGCTCTACTTACATCCCTTGAGAGCCGCAATGTGATGTCCGAGAACCTGGCAACGTTTCTCTTTCTTCAAAGGGCAACAGGGTGATATCAGATCTTCAGGACCTCTTGTTCCCAAATGGGTACCCTCAAAATAGGTTACTCCTCATGCAATTTTTTGTTTGTTTATCTTTAGGAGGGGCAGCAGCTAAAGTATAGTATATCGGCCCCCAGTTTCACAGTTTGGTTGCTGTACAGTTGAGGGTTACCTTGTCAAACACATTTCTGCCCATTCTAGAAAGGGTATTTCCATCACCAAGAATCAAATCAGACTAGTTACTAGCCCTGGACCTATCCCAGGAGGAACAAAATCCCTAGTCTGAGAAACCTCTCAGCTGCCAACAAGCTCAAATGGCTAGGATCTCTGCAAAAACCTTCCCTAGCAGACCCAGCACATGGCCTTAAGGAAGAGGCAACAGTCAGAATCCACACTCAGAGGCAGTCTGAATCCCAATGCCAGGAGGCAACATCAGGGGAAGGAAGGTCTTGCACTCGATTACCTGTTGTTGGCCCTCCTGAGTAACTGGTTGCCCACTGTGTGAGACAGAATGCTATACTAGATGGACCACTGGTCTGATCCAGCAAGGCTCTTCTTATGTTCTTTATCCAGTTATGGAGCATCAACTCTATGAGTGAGTGGGACACATTTCATTCTACTTGCTGCTCAGGGCAGGTTAGCAGGGCCTACAATGAGCAAGGAGGTTTGAATTTACCACTCTGTTACTTCAAAGGTGGCTCTCTCCCTGTCTACAACATCTCCTGCCTACCACCTCAAAAAGCAAAGCTGGTACTAGACAGGATATGAGTTGTTTTGCTTCATTTGTTCACAGACCTTTTGATCCATGAAAGCATTGTCTACTCAGGCCGGCAGCTGCTCTCTGGGGCTCTCAGGCAGAGGTTTTTCCCACATCATTTCCCATTTGATCCTTTCAGAAGGTTGAACAATTTGAAGCTGGGACCTTCTCCAAGCCAAGGAGATGCCCCACCTCTCAGCCACAGCCCTTCCCCTCACCATTCTCGCCCATGGGGACCCAGAGTGGCTCACACCATTTTCCTTTTCTCCATTTTGAAGTAGCAAAGGAAGCTGCCAGTCCCACACTGCCCAGAATTCTGCTTGCAGTGGTTTCACTGTTTATCTCAGGGGTATCAAACTTCTTTGTTGCGAGGGCTGGAGATGACATATATGTGACTTGGTTGGGCCAGGCCCTGGGAGAGGAAGGCTGCCTCAGCTGGCAAGCCCCAGCAAGCTCATCAGCCCAGATCAGCACCGGGGAAGAGGAGCGGCTACCTCAGCTGCCAGCCCAGGTGAGCACTGTGGGAGGGGGTCGGCATTGGGGAAGTGGCTTCCTCGGATGGCGAGGACGCAATGAACTTGCCAACCAGATTTGCGTTGGGCAGTGGCAGTGCCTCACCATGTCAGATTGGAAGCGAGGGGGAATGGCTGCTTAGACTGGCAAACCCGCAGAGAGCTCACCAAGCTAGAATTGCACTGGGGGAGGTGGTCGGTACTAGGAGGGTGAGGCTGAATTGGTGAGTCTGCTACAGGTTCACCAGTCCAGATTGGCACTGGTGGGAGGGGTCATATTGGGAGTAGGGGGAGTGGCTGCTCCGACTGGTGAGCCTGCAATATGCTTGGCAGGCCCAATCAGAAACAGGGAGGTGCCTGGACTGGCAAGCCTGCTGTGGGCTAGCCAGGCCAGATTGGGAGTGAGGGGGGTGGCCTCATGTGGCTCATGGGCCTGATAAACCCTCTCAATGGGCCGGATCTTGCCCCCAGCTGCATGTTTGACAGCCCTGGTTTATCTTCATTCAAGACAGTGATCACGCATCACAGAATCCATGGCAATGGACATCCTTCTTTCTCAGCTCCCCCCACCCCGCCAGAACACTATCAGGGGTCCAATGTGTAGGAAGAGGATCTTAATGGAAGGAAGTTAAAATCTGTTGTTGCAGACCTGACACAAAGACAGATGTCCTTGTGATTCACCATCAAAAGCCAAATCTGTACTAGACGGCCAAGAGGAAGTCCCCCCTCCTCTGCACAGCTGGCAGGCCCAGATGCTGCACTGTGAATGGCTCCCCCCCCCCCCCCCCAGCTTTTTCCGGAGGCAGTGGAGAGGCCAGACAAAAAACAGGGACAGACTTTTTTCCGGTCACAAGTCATCCAGCTGCCCCTCAAAAAGTTAAAATAGCCCCTTAAAAAAAAGCAAATCAAAAGAAGTGCTAACACAGCTGCAGACTCTGAACCCTTGTTATTCAGATGAGAGTCAAAAAATTAAGCATACATATGTTGTGGATGCATATGAAATTATATACAGGTTTCTTTTAAAATTCCAGGGAGAAAGCTCTCTGGAACAGCACAAAGAAGTTTTTTTTTTAATTAGTACTTTGAAAACTGTCAATAAACTAATTAATTTACTGAACAGAGGAATGAGAGCCAGAGAACTTTTGTTAGGTTACCATTTGGAGATACAACCTAATAATCGGGGCATCAAGTCCCAGTGGAACCCAGGTTGACACTAGTGCTTTCCTTCAAAAGGGAATAAAAGGGTTTTTGCCAACTGTTATGAACACAGTATTGGAGGGGCTGAAGCAATTTAGCTCTCAAGAAGACCACCAAGTCTGTTCAATTTAATTTTTAGAGCTACATCCATTCAGAGCCAATTTCAGTATCTTTGGTTTGGAAAGATACTGGTTTGGAAAGAAAGCAAGAGGTTGCATGCTGGTAGTGGGATCGGTCTGCTACTCTAACAGCTACCCGCTTTTATGCGTGTTTGCCCCAGATGCCCTTCAAGAGCTCACTCACCTTCAGAGAGACGTGACTTCCCAACTTTGTGACTCACACACAGACACGCACAGGGGAGGCAGGATAAGCCGTAAATCACAAACGTGCAGGCAAAAATCCAGGTGAACACACACAAGGAATCCAGCAAGCGCTCAATGAACCAGGGGCCCCTTCTCATTCCCTGGACTGAAGGTGGTCACGGGCAGATTCAGCCCACATTTCAGCCTTCGAAACCAAGTCTGCAGAGGCAGCAGCTCCCACCCCACCCAGCCACCCTAAAGCAGACAACAGGAAGGAGGGGGGGGGGGATCAGAGAAGTTAAGAACGGTTCCTCGAGGAGGGCATTTCACCAGCCGCAGGGCAGGGCTAGCCCTACCAGTAGGCAGGGCGGAGCAGTTTGCCTCCAGCTGCCAGTTTTGGAGGATGATCAAAGAGCAACAAGCCATCAGCTCGCCTTCTTGGTTATCCTTTCCCCTGCCCTCGGGGAGGCGGCTGGCTCCTTCTGTCTTGGGGACCAACCCGCCAAGGAGAGAAAGCCAAGCCGGTGCCAGAACTTGGCATGGGGGCTTCTCATGAACAATGCCAGGCGCGGTAGGTTCACGGGTGCAGACAGACTCTCTTAAAAGCAGCCTTGCCAGCACAGAAGGGCCGCCCAGCTTTTCCCCAGTTCTACCAGCTCTCTTCTAGGTGGAGGGGAATTCAAAATTGGGCTCGACCACCCTGGGTTTGAGGGGGGGGGGGAGGTCATTTCTCTCCCCCGCTTTGGACCTCTAAGCCTTAGACGACCATTCGGGTTCATGCCCCAGCAAAGTTTGAGTACAACTAAGAGAGGCATTCACACGTGTCCTTTTTATTGGGGTGGCGGTGTAGTCTATGCGGCCTCGTTTGCAGCCTAGTTTCTAGTGCCCCCCCCTTTAAAAGTCACTATACCTTTCCATCCGGGTAAGGGGAGGGGCGGTCCCACCACAGCAGTTCCAGTATGAAGGGACAAAGCGACCCGACAGAGCTCAACCCCCCTCCCCCGACTCTCTGAAGAGACGGATCGAGCCCCCTCCTCGGCTATTTTGCTTCCCCGCCTGGCAGGAGACGTGGCTCCCAACTCGCGCCCTCCCTTGCCCGGCCCGGCGGCTTTTTGCCCACGAGCCTCCCAAGCCCAGCGAGGCGGCCCCGGAGACACCTCCGACGGCTCGGAGGCGCCTTTCCTCCCCACCAACCCATCCCTGTCCTCCACCGCACCCCGGGGGAGAAGAGGAGCCGGCCGGGCCGAGCGCACGGAGTCCCGGGGGCGGAAGGGGCTCCTTCCGCAGCAGCGCAGCGCCTCGCCCACCTGCCGCGCCCCGTCGGCGCTCCGCTCGCGTCCGGCTCCTGCGGCGGCGGCGGCTCCTACCTTCTCTCCAGCCCGGCAGGCTGCCCGAGTCGGAGTGGCCGCGCCCTCCGTCTGCCCGGCCCTCGCGAGGGCGGAGCCGCTGCCCACGAGGCGCCTGGCCCGGCTGGGCGCGCTGGAAGGGGCGGCCGCCGGCGCGCTCCTGCTCCATGTGCCAGCAGCTCCCCCTTCGAAGAAAAAGCTCGCGAACGAGGCTCAGCGCTTCCAGCGGCCCGGTCCGGTCGGGATGGGTTCTGGTTCCGACTGGACTGCCGCTGACACTCGCCAGGGGGCCGGTAGAGCTGACAGAAGGACACTCAGACGTCTGCTGTTGGAGACAAGCAGCCCTTGGATACAGTCGCTGTCCCTGAGTCGAACCAGAAAGCCAGGGAGGGTCAGATGCCTGGATTAACTGGGAGGGTTGCTTGCCAACTCCAGGCTGGAGGTTTTGAAGGTGGTAGCTGGGCGAGCGGATTTTTGGTCAAGACAAGAGTCACAGGGAAAGACAATAATGCTAGGAAAGGTTGAAGGCAGCAGGAAAAGAGGACAACCCTGTTTGAGATGGATTGACCTCTGTAAAGAAAGCCACAGTCTTCAGTTTGCAAGACCCGGCAAAACTGTTATCAATAGGACGTTCTGGAGGACATTGATTCATTGGGTCAGCATGAGTTGGAAGTGACTTGATAGCACATAATAACAAACAACACACACACACCTGGGAGAAACTTCCAATGAGTTGGAAAGTGCCTTCCCTCGGTAGGGATGTGATGCCATGCCATAGAGTCCACCTTCCAAAACAGCCTTTTTTCCTACGGGAACTGATCTCTGTAGTCTGGAGATCAGGTGTAATTTTGGCAGATCCCAAGGCCCCACCTGCAAGACGAGCATTCCAATTTGCTTTCCCTGCCTGCTGTGCGGTACAGCCACTGCCAAAGCAAAAGAAAAAAGAAAAGTAGGCCAGACTCTTCTTACAGGGGACAAAGGCAGGGTATAAATCCAAACTCTTGTTCTAGCCTGGGCCACCCAGGTTAGCAGTCAGGTAAAATTAGCCTGTCCTACTTAAAGTTGAGAATAACTTCCAAGTGTAGGAAACGGGAACTGCATGTTTCCGCCCTTTCCTTTGTATCCTTGCTTAGTTTGATGCACGGACTATGTATATTCTTTTAAGTTTTGTTTATTACACTTCCTAATATTTTTAAATGCTCAGAGTCTGATTTGTGATCTTATTATCTGAAGTCTGGTAATGAGGAGGGGCAGCAGGAAGGTTCATCATCCCTGGAGTACGATAGCTTAAAGTTGTGATGAATTCTCTCCTCCCACCCCCCCACCCCCGTTTTAATGGGAATAGATTGCTAGAAAGGGTATTCTTTCAGGATCATTGTTTTCACAACCCATGGTGAGTGAGGGGAAAGGGTAGTCTTGCCAAGCGGACACTTGAGACAGCTGCAGGATTTTTACGACCTCCCAGGGACCATCCAGAAGGAAAAGGGGAAAGCTTGTGTGTCCGTTCCTGCACAATCGTGTATCCTTCCCCTCACTAGTATGGCTGCATCTGCTCAAGGATGGTGGGGCAACCTTGAAAGGAGAAATAGTGTTTCACAAGCTACAGGCAATTTCCAAGTCCTTGCGAATCAGGCTCTGCACATGTTTCAAGTATGGATCCTTTGCTCCCTCTTTCTGTAGTCCTGGGTATCACACTGCCAAAAGCAGAAGTGGCTCAGTGCTTAAGAAATAAAACGTGACAGTGCCCTTCTAAGCCCTGTCTCTTCATAGTTTAGATAGGAGGCCAACTGGAGCCTCTAGTTTGTCTCAGAGTTATCTCAATGCAACCCCCCTGACATAGAACTGGGTGGCATCAATACTGTGTCATGGGCTCCTGCATCATTGCAAGGTGCACCACAGACAGTTGTATGGCTCACATGGTTGTTCTTCTCACAACCCTCCACCTGTGGCCCTGCATTCAGTCACTGCAGCTTGCTAAGACTTAGAAGGTAAGGCCTGTTTAAGAGAGCTAGCAATTCCATTCCTCTGATGCTTTCAGTTGCTGATCTGTTCAATAAACTCAGTGTCTGTTTGACTGAGGTTTGCCAGATGGGAAATTGGTTCCCATTTCTCTGTGTTATTGACCTTGGTTGTATTGTTAAATATATATATGCTCATTAGCAGAGCTGCAAGAATAAATGAGTCAATTAAAAATTTAGTTGCAATTAAAATGAGAGAAATGTTGCTAGCTATTAAAGTGCAAAAAGAGGAAGGTTATACATGTGGTCTATAGTTGTCTCTTCTCTCTCTCTCTCTGTTGTCTGCTGCAAGAGGATTTCTGAACAAGGAGAGCAAGTTATATTTACAAACTTGGTCATATATGCTATCTGGCTCCCTAGCAATGTCCAGCTAAAACTAACCAATAGCTAATCTCTAATTATGCAGTGACCTCAGCAACTATTTAACATACTAACAGTTAACTCTTTCCTGGCTTAGTTGTGTGACAAACACTTGCCAAATCCCAACAGGTTGTCTTCAACAAGTAGCTCATACTGGAAGAGAGGGACCCATTCTATTGGCCCTGGCATATGTTGTGCTCCACCCATCCCACGCCAAGCCCTGCTGTGTGCCTTATCAGATTCCAGATCTGAGAGCCCTTATCCTCCCCACCCAGTGAGAAGCATGCTGAAGACCAACACAGTGGTCCCTGTCGTGGGCATACAGTGTTTGGGATGGCTTTGCCAGATAGTGAAGTGTGCAACAAAGGCATAGGGACCTTGCTAGAATGAGAGGGCAACTCTGACTTGTTTCCAGTATCCCTGATGCTGCTCAATAAATGTGTGTTCTGTTATTGATTGGGGCCCTTACCCCTGCTCACTCCTAACCTCAGATGTTTGTAGCAAACACCTCAGGGTGAGGGAATGATTTTCAAGAGGCACAGGTATGGGGAAGAGTCTCCAGGTTGCACATTCCCCCAGATCACTGCTGGGATCTGAGAAGCCAGGTAGTCTGATGTGGGGAGGGGGGACCGTAAAGATGGCTGGGACAAATGGAAGTGGGTAGTGGTTAGGAGACTTGAATACTGAGGAAGATGGCTGTGTGTGCGTGTGGGGTTGTTGTGTGGGGGATTGTTGGCCAAAAGGATGGGTCGCCAAGCATTAGCAGCCCATTCCACATGATTCAGTTTGGTGGAGCAAAATGTTAGCTCTGTTTAGGACCTTGGTCCTGACTGCTTCCGGGATCTCTCTCCCTATGATGGTCAATTGGTGCTTTTTGCCCTTGCAGTACCTTTCCCTGCAGCCTACCTTGCCCTTTATGGCTGGAGGTTAGTGCCTGTGCCATGACTTGTTATTGTCTGTCCAGCTATTGGGTAGGGGTGGTTAGAACGAAGAATGAAGAAACCTGTGAGGTCAGCCTTTTGCTGATACTGGGCAAAAACTGAACTTTGTTTTCTGGCAAAGCTCCCAGTAGTGGGAATTGAGTCCACATGTGTTATAGCCACATGGATGCCTGGAGGACTGCCTTTTATGAAGGGGCTGTTGTGAGTCCCTGCTAGAATTGTCAGCCTCTGGTGGGGCATGGAGTTCTCCTGGAATTGCAACTGCTGTCCAGAACATAGAGATGCAGTCCCTGGCAGGAAATGGTGGCTTCAGCGGGCAGATTCTATGGCTATACCACAGAGTCTAGGAGCAACAGACCCTCTAGACTGACACTGTGTTCCCACCAGACTCCTCAGTGTCTACTGTGCTCAGGTACTGCCTCCCAATAAATCTCCAGAAATTTCTCAAGCTGGTGTTGGCAACCCACATATCTCAGCTCACAGCTGTCTGCCTGGTTTGCTTGCCTGGCAACAATTGGATGCTCCTGAGTCCAGAATCCTTGTGCAAGTAACAGCTGGCCTACTATATATACACTGATGTTTGCTAAATGATTTTGCTGCCACAGTTGCCAGAAGATTTGAATCCATATCTGCAGAGCACCACCTGATCATGCCCCAATGCTCCATCTACTAAGAGGAGCTCACCTGATACGTGGAGAACCATCAGGCTGGGCACAACAGCCCCATTTGCCTCTGAGAGGGCTCATGCTGTGGCAACTATGTTTTATTAGCTTGTCTAGGAATTAAGACATTTCCATTTCGAACTGTGGCAGACTGAGTCAGCTTGATGAACTCATCGCATTTTTGCAAAACATATACCTGTGTCGTGTTTGAAGCTGGGATGCCCACTCAGAGTCAAGCTTGCTCTTCTGCAATTCCTTACCACGAATCCTGCTGGACTGCAAGTCTCAGCGTGGCTAGGACGTTATGCAAACTTCAATTTACAAAAATTGAGAGAATAGAAGCAACTTGACTGCACTTACAAAACTGCTACAGGCAGGGAACCTGAAAATCATGCCTTAAAAGACTGTTTTGCTTCTTTCATGCGTGACTTTCTCTGGCTATCCTTTTTATAATAAACTTTAGAAAATGGACTGGTTGCTAAGCCTTTGTTGCTCTGAGCCCACTTTTATTCAACCAAGCAATCACTATTAGCAATAGTTGACAGCTGTTGATCCTCAACCTTCATGTCTCTCCAAAAAGGATAGATCGGTTGTTGTCACTGCCCCTCTGCAAGGGTGCGTGTGTGTGTGGGGGGGGTGTCTTTTATTATTATTTTCAGGCTTTCCTCCCTTGGGGGCCCGCTCTCTGGTTCTCCGCAACGGAGACGTTTGATTGGTTGGCTGCCGCGCCTTTCCTCCTCGGCACTTCCGCCCCCACTTCTCAGAGCATCCGGCAACCAGAAGTGGCATCCGTGCTGCTCCGGAAGCGGTTGGCTGGCGAAACGTGCGGCCATGGCTGCTGCTTTCAAGAAAGCAGCCAAGGCGGGCCAGCGCGAGCATCGAGAGCGAGCTCAGGTGAGGCGGTGGTCTCGTGACGGGACCTTTCCTCCTTACACCGGATCGGACAATGCTGAACGTGTGAACTGCGCGGCGTGGAAGAACATGTGTTCATAGGGACTCGGGGTGGAGTGGCTTTCTCCATCTGGAACCTGATGTGCTTAGCGTCTTCCCGAAACGCTTTTCGGTGTTCAGGAAAGTTGCTTGTTCTGTGGCGGAGAAGCGACAAAGTGGCCAGTTGTCCCTGGAAACAAGTGCAGAGTCCCCTCTTCCCAGGTTCGGAGAGGTCTGGAGGGGTGGGGGCTAAGTCGCCCTCCTGATAGGCAATGCGAAGTCGGATAAATCGGGCCTGGTTCAGGCGAATGGGAGAATGAATGGGGTGGCAGGGAGGAGATGATCGCCACCCCAAATTGGTATCTCATGTAAAGATCTCTGTCGGAGTATAAAACGAGTTTGGAGAGAGTACTAATAGCAGACGTTTAACAGAAGGAAGTCATTACAAAGTGAGATACACATCCAAGTTCACATAGCTGTGCCATGCTTGTATCTGCATCATGACATTGGTGCTGGCAGAGGAAGGTGTCTGTAGGCACTCTTAAGACTTATTCCTGTTGGGAAATACTGTTCATTAGATCTGTAGTTGGACAGAGATTGGGGGCTTGTCATTCTTTGCAAAAACACCAGAATGGCAATGAATTTAATATGAAATATGTCATTGAAACTTTGTTTTGTATACTCAATTATTGTATAGGAACAAGACTGGAGCACCTTAAAGACCAACAAGATTTCCAAGGTATAAGCTTTTGAGAGTCAAAGCCTTCAGGTACATAATGAAAGTAGCTTTGTCTCTTAAAAGCTTATATTCTGAAAATATTGGCCTTTTCCAGTGAAATAAATAAATAAAGTCAACTGGACTCTGTCTTGTTCTACTACTGCTGTCCAACACTGCTATCTGCCTGAGACTCAATTATGGTATATTCATAATCAGTAGTATGACAAGTTTGCTTCTATAAACTTTGCTTCTTCAAAAAGATTTTACTTAGTCATGTTGGTGTCCTGGGTAAAGTCTCTGATTTCTCACCTCTGTGTCTCTTTTCTGCTTCTTCTCTGTTCACCCCTCCCTCCACCAGCTTGGTTCTCGGAAGCATCTGGGGATTCTTGAAAAGAAGAAAGATTACAAACTCCGCGCTGAGTAAGTAATTGGAGCTTACTGGGATCCACAAGTCTTATAGCCTGGATCCTTTATTTCCACATAGCCGTGCCTTGTTGTAAACACCGTAGAGGCCAGCTTTTTGAGAAGCTCTGTCTTGAGAAGCTCATTGTGCTCTGTGGTCTGTGTCAGACAATGTCTATCCAACACTATGTTCTGTCACTCCTGAAGCCAGATTTGGGGAATTTGGGAAGGTGACATGGAGTTGAGGCGCAATTCCTGACAGGTTACTCACAAGTTCTATTAAGTGAATGTGTAACTATTTGTTGGAGAGGGTCTGTGACTTATTGGTAGAGCATCTAGTTGGCATATAGAATTACCCAGGTTCAGTCCTCTGAATCTCTAGTTAAACAGACCAGGTGATACGAAAGATTTCTTCCTGAGTAATGGAGAGCTGCTGCCGGTCTGGAGTAGACTGTATTGTCTTTGGTAGACCAAGATTCAGGACGAGGGAGCTTCCTCTTTGTGTGTTCACTTTCACTGCCTATCTTTGGAAAGGTCATTTTTGAATAGAAGGTTGTTCTAATGCTGTGGGGTTTGTTTGTTTTTTGCAGTGACTACCACAAAAAGCAGAATGCCCTCCAGGCACTTCGAAAAAAAGCCCTGGAGAAGAACCCAGATGAGTTCTATTTCAGAATGACCCGTGTACAGCTTGAGGTAATAATCTATTTTGTGGGATGTGAAAGCACAGCGGTTTGTGGATGGGGTGTTGTTTCTTGCCGCCTGTTTCACACACAAATGAGTAATTTGGTAGACATACTGAGCAGGCTAGAGCATTCTGTCTCACTGTGTGTTGGAGATGGCTGCTTGTGGCCAAGCATTCTTTCTTAATGGAATGTAGTAAGAGATTCTGCTGCTTGAATTTGAGTCTCATGTTCCTGCATATTGTTGAAGGCCTGCTAGGCAATCCATCCCTGCCTGTTTTGCAACTTCAAAAATTACTAGCAAGAAGAATGTGCAATTGAGTTGCAGTTGACTCATAGTGACCCCATCTGTGGGCAGTTCCTGGCATGAGAAAAACAGATAGGTTTTTTTTGGCATTACCTTCTTCTGTATCAGAACCCCAGTTTCCCAGGGTGGTCTAATATCCAAGCAAAACTGTGATCAGCCTTGGTTAGCTTCCAAGCTCTGGCAACTTGCGCTAAGGTCTGCTGTTCAACTGTTTGCCAGTCCTAGTCAAACGTGGTTCGAGTAAGTACCAAGTGTATTGTGAGAGGATTGTGTGTGTTTACCTTTCCTTTGTATCCTTGCTCAGTCTGGTGCTGTACAGACCATGTATGTTCTTCCTATGCTTGTATATTAAACTTCTTACGTTTTGAATGTTCAACCTGATCTCTATAAACCCACCATGCTTCTTGTGTCTCACTCCAAAGAGCAGAAAAGAAGAGAGGCATTAGGTGACCATAACCACCTTTGAGCATTGTTGCTTGAAATTGCAAATGTGCAATAAATCATCCCTAGGTTAGCTGATACAAGGCAAGTGGGAGATGTGGCAATTAAACAGAGGCCATTAATACATGCAGTGCTTATCTCACAGCTGTGTGCTTTGCAGTGGGTTTTTCCATTTTTTGTTTAAATGAGAAAACGCACTGTGAAGCATCTATAGCTGATCTGATCTGCTGTTTGGTCCACCCCCCTACTCCTTGCTCAATCTGTGGGGGAACTGCTCTTGTATGGGCCAGGAAAGCCAGGAGAAGTGAGAAAACTCTTAAGAGTATGTCTGGAAAGACATACTTTGAGAGCTTGTGGAAACTGTGGACATTCCCAGATCTGAGAGCGCAGTGAGTTCTGGAGAAGGGGAAGAATGTGCATAACTGAAAATCCAACCCAAAGGGAATATGCACGCAATGTGAAAGAAACCCAACTGCTTAAAATCCCGGAGTTTTTAAACTGCAGTGCAGATACAGGGTGCTGAATGTGCAAATCTGTCTAATAGGAGATGCTCAGATTTGGTGGTGGCATCTGTTCCCATCCAAAGAGAAGTTTGCTTCCCCCTGGGAATAAGGGAAAGGGCATCGTCACTAAGCACAGGCTAGGGATGGCTATGGGTCTTTTGTGATCTCCCAGAGCCAGGAGGGAACACAGCAGGTGAATCTTTCCTTCATAAGGGCATTTTTATAAAAAGCTTAGAACTATAGTAGAATGAATAGTCCAGGAGGATATCTTTGAATTGGAATAAGATTGCAATTCAGTGTAATGATTTTTGCAGGTATTGGCTTTTTATATTGTTTACAATATACTTTGCCTTAGGTAGTGGTTTGTATTTTTCTTTAACCCTATAGTCTTAGCATCATTACTTTATTCATTGATTGTTTTACAGTCCAATCCTTAGTGGACTGCGCCACCCTGCCCCCTTCAAAAGATTTTCGCATGGTATGGGAAAGCTGAAAAATGAAAAAAAGTTAGAAGGGCCCAGGAATCCTCCATAGGAGATAGCGGAGATATGCCCAGGAAAACATGGTGTAACTCTGAGTTGGCCCTGCCAGCACACAGGGGTGGTGGGCAGGCCAGTGGAAGTTGACAAAGGCTGACTCTGCCCCCTGGCCTGCCCCCAAAAGTTTCCAGCCACACCTAGGTAGGACAGGTGGCTTCTGGGTTGGGCACTTTGGAGCAGCACGGTACCTACCTGTTGGGGTAATTTAATCCCCTGCTGCTGTTGCATTTGCCCCTTGTGCTGCCATGGTGTGCACCCATGCAGGGGTGTGCTAGCTCCAGAGCGGGATTCGCCCCCCTCCCCCCGGATTGGGCTTCCCTGCTGAATGATCGCACTGTTTATATCCTGTAAGCAGAGATTAAATTCTTTGTCCGTCTGTAAATGGGGGGCATCCACTAGAACTCTCTCTGTCCCAAACCCAGGCCTGATGATGTCAAAAGAAGTGTTGCTCAGGTGCACCCACAGCAGCTCTGGCACCATGTGCTTGCTTTGCTCAAAGAAGGCAGGTTGAAACTGGTCTATAATTAACCAGTTAATTTGTAGAGCCTTTCCCCCCTCTCGCACAGTGGCCTAATATCTGTCTCCAGGGAACTTGGAAGTTTATTAAATTAGGAAATTTATATGGCACCTTTCCAGAGACTTGAGGCAACTATGTCCTGTCTACAGGAAGGGGATGACGAATCCTAGGCCAAGGAGCCTGATCTTATCCTCGCAAGATTTAATAAACCAGGAAAGTCAAGGGTCTACTTTGTTGCAAATACCTTATCAGAGGGAGACTTCTGAAAGCGACCATACGGCTCTCACAAACAAATGCTTCTGAGATCTCTAGTAAACAGACTCTGTCAGTGTATTGTCGAAGGCTTTCACGACCGGATTCAACTGGTTGTGGTGGGTTTTCTGGGCTGTGTGGCTGTGGTCTGGTAGATCTTGTTCCTAACGTTTTGCCTGCATCTGTGGCTGGCATCTTCAGAGGTGTATCACAGAGAGAAGTCTGTTACAACAAGGAACAAGATCTACCAGACCATGGCCACACAGTCCGGAAAACCCACCACAACCACACTCTGTCAGATCTGCATTGCCACCATCCCCATCTTGTAGGTTTTAAGACTCCAGAAAACCCTGAATGATTTCACTGAATGAGATTCAGCAGATAACAAAGCTGGCAGAGTTTTTCCTATTGTCACCACCAACTCAGAGGCTTTCATCTCGCAGCTTGCTTCACCTGCCAAGATTCAGCTACGAGCAAGAGACTTATTAATAGTTTGCCTCTTTTTTGCTGGGACTCAAGGTGGAATACAGGATTGGACTAGCCTGGGCCATCCAGCTCAGGGCCTTTGTGCATGATGCTTTTAATGCTCATTACGCAAGTGACCTCCAGCCTTAGGAAAGGTGGGGGAAACTTTTTAAATCAAATAAATACAATAAGCCCCAGCACAGTTTCTCACTGCAAGCTGTGCACGTTTTCATTTCTGGACAGGATGGAGTTCACGTGATTAAGCAGCAGGAGGAAGAAAGGACGCTGGAACAGCAGAAGCTGATGAAGACGCAAGACTTGAAATACATTGAAATGAAGCGAGTAGCTGAAGCCAAGGTTGGAGCATGTTCGCTTGGCGGGTAGCTTTGCCCACGTTCCTTGTCTGGACTGTTAAATAACCAGTGGCCTTGTACCTGCTGTTCCAGGGCTTGCTGTTATTAGATGACCTCCCCTTTTTTAAGTAGCCTGGTGCTTCCATGTAGGTGTCCTTTGGGGGCTCTCTCATGACAAAATGGAGTCAATGTTCTGGCTTACTGGCTTGGCAGCTAGGGGAGAGTGCTTCAGGGACTCGAGCAAATGAAAAAGGGAAGTATCCTCATTATGCAGCATGTTTTGGAAGTGCGTGGCTGTAAAGCAGTCTCTGTAAGCATTTTGGCAGTTCGTTGTTTTGGGCTGTCAAGTCAGAGCCGACTTATGTTAACGGCATAGGGTTTTCGAGGCAAGAGACGTTCAGATGTGGTTTGCCATTGCTTGCCTCCACATCACAACCCTGGCATTCCTTGGATGATGCCTGTCCAAATACTAACCAGGGCTAGCCCTTCTTAGCTTCTGAGATCTAATGAGGTGAGACTAGCCTGGGGGCTTCTTTATTGATAAACCAACTGTGGGCATCTTTATTCTTATATATTTTTCTCTTGACCTAGTGGCCAGTGTCTGATCTTTCCTATTGTGCTCTTGCTTACTCTTCTCTAGTTAGTGCACATGCTTTGGTATGTAGGAGGTTCAATTCCCAAACAACAAGCAGGGCACTCAACTTCCCAAAATGCTGCTACAGGATTTCTTTTGGGTGACTTGATTTTCTTTAAATGAATGGAACCTGCCCAGCAGGAATACTTAATGAGCGGTGCCACCTGGGTTTCCGCTTTCTAATCCAAGATGCGGAGAGAGCTGTAGTTTCTAAAAACCACCCAGACCTTGTCTGTCAGGATCTTGGAACCCTGCTTAATCTTTTGTGTTCAGAGGAAATGCTTTTATAGTTAATAACTGTGTGCCATCAAATCGCAACTAACTCAGTGGTTCTCAACCTGGGGGTCGCAATCCCTTTGGGGGTCAAACAACCCTTTCACAGGGGTCGCCTAAGACTCTGCATCAGTGTTCTCCATCTGTAAAATGGATAAATGTTAGGGTTGGGGGGTCACCACAACATGAGGAACTGTATTAAAGGGTTGCGGCATTAGGAACGTTGAGAACCACTGAACTAACTGGTGACAACCCCAGGACTGTACAATTGTTCAGGCAATAAATGAGCAGAGGATGGTTTACAATAACCTTTCTCCATGTCACAGCCTCTGTCTTCCTCTATGGACTCCTGTCTAAGTGCTAACCAGAGCTGATAAGATTGGTCTAGGCTGAGCTGTCAGACTGATGGCTTTTGTAATTATTTAGATTTGAAAGTAGAGGGTTATCGAGTGAAGCACAAAGTGTTTTAGCACACTGTCCAGACAAGATATTGATCAAGAAGATACTGAGAGGGGAGCTTCCATTTCTCTGGGTCACTGGGCTGATAGGGTTTTGAGATGCACCTAGTTCAGTTGATCTGAGTCTGATGGTTGGGGGCGTGGGGATGGATAACACAGAAAACACACGTTCAGCACATACATTGCTCACGCTTGGGCAGGACTCTTCCTCCAGGTCAGGGGAGTTGTGGACATGTGGGCTCGTTTCTGCGTATGACGGCTCGCTCATTACAGACCCCTCTTGAGTTTTGTCCTATGGCAGTGTTTTGCTTTGTGCATGCAGCACTTCGTGGCCTGAATTACAGGAAGGTGCAGAGGGCTGTGGGTGGTCATGCCTCTGCTTCGAGGGTCTCCTAGAATGCCTCTGGCTCACTTGCAAGTCCTATGGTTGCAACAAAAGCTAAACGTTTGACCCTTTCCTGTCTCTCAGAAAATAGAAAGGCTGAAGTCGGAGCTCCACCTTCTGGAAGCAGAGGGAAAGCAGCCCAACAAACACACTTTCTTTTTTGATTCCAGGGAAGAAGGTAAGCGTTCCACTGGTCAAAGAAGAGGGAAGTGTCTCTCACCGTCTTTCTTTCATTGTTTAAAAACAAGCCTTTTTCTAACCTTGCCCTGAAAAGTGGTAGAGACTGTGGCCATATGTGGGCATGAGGTGATAAAAAGTGCCTCATTGGTGTTCATCTGGGCTACTAAACGTCAGTTTTGTGTTCCTGGTGAACTACGTTCCTGTGCCACCTTTACAAAAACCGAGGCTTCTCTTTTTGCTAGTGCAGAGATTTGACCCTGCCACCCACCTGAACACAGCCCCGGAGTTGTTGGGAAGAGTGTACAACCGACCTACCCTTGAAACACTGCAGAAGAAAAGCATCCAGGGGACCACTCAGCCTGGCGAATTACAGGCATGTACAGCTGCTCTTTTTGAAGTCATGATTCATGCCTCCTGCTCCGGCTTTCTGTTTGCTAGAAGAATTCAGTGTCGCTGACTCTGTGCAAATCTCTTGGCTAATGATTGTGTCATCAAGTGGCAGCCGACTTGGTGACGCCGTGAAGTTCCACCTCCAGGGGTTTTTAAGACAAGAGATGAGCAGAGGTGGTTTATCATTGTCTTCTGCATGGCAACCCTGGACTTCCTTGGTGATCTCCCATCCAAGCACTGACTATGGCCCATCCACTTAGCTCCTGAGCGAGGCTGGAATATCTAGGCATCTGTAAATTCTGTCCTGCGATTTTGAGAAAGAACTACTGTGTTCTTAGAGTCATCTGAAATTCTCTGGCAGAATGCTTCCCTTGGGTGCAAGGTTGGCAAGTTGTGCCGCCCTGAGCTCTTCGGGGATGGGCTGGGTATAAATATAAAGAATAAATAAATAAAAATAAATACGTTAACACATGCAGAATAGCAATCTGAGAAATCCTCTCTAGGAATTTTTGTGCCAGGATTTGTTATCCCTGATGGATTATAATATAATACTTTTGCTAATCCAAGGCCCGAGGGAAGTATAAATTGGGAGATGTGCCAGGGAAGCCAAATCCGTAATCAGAATTAGACCCTTCCAGAACCTGATATCTTCCCACTTTACATGCAAAAGCCCTGAAGGATGAGGCAGGATGTCAACGGCAGTGTGGGCAGGCTGCAGAGCTGACGTTGCTGTGTCTCCGGCTCAAATGTACCTAAGTGTTTTCATGTCACAACCAAATTATGGCAACCCCAGTAAGATGCTTTCAAGACAAGCGAGAAGTAGAAGTGGTTTGCCATCGCTTTCCTCTGCAGAGCCTTCCTTGGTGGTCTCCCTTCCAAGTATCCCACTTAGCTTCCAAAATCTGACAGGGTCAGGCTATACCATGCCACCTTCAGGTGGAGAGAAGCAAATTTGGGTCAAAGAGCAGAAATCACCTTGAAGTAAGCCAGGCAGTGCGGGTTGAGCAATTTGCAACAAAGAAATGTCCAGGACAGCAGAGGTTGCTGTAGATCTTCTGTCTCAGTCCCCCCTAACTTCCCCTCCTCCTGGCTTCTTGCTGAAGCAGCCGGGCTAGTTCAGACTGGTAGAATTTCTCCTCTTCCAGGAGACTTGAGTCATCTTCTCCAGGTGGAGCAAGTTTGGATCCATCCTGTTCGATAGTGCTAATTAGCTCACACCTGCTTTGACCCGGCTTGCTCAGGGAAACTTTCTGGGGTTGGCGGCCTGGGGCCTGGGTGCTGTGGGAATAGGCAACCTGTTCCCCAAGGCTGGCGTCTGGCCAAAGGGCGAGGCTTGAACGTCCTCGGCACCTGCTCAGCTTCTACAACGACCCTGTTCACGCATTCCTGATTGGCCTGCCTGTATTTGCCATCTTCACGTAGGTGAGGTTCTCCGCTGGGCCTGTCAGTGTGAATCATTCTGGAGGTGCGGTTTTCATTAGTTCATTCTCGAATACTTGGGGGATCCCCCCATCTCCTGGGAGTCTGTGACTGCCCTCTAGAGCCTGCTTGCAGAAGAATAGTTTTTCATTAGATAGATTCATGGAGGAGAGGTTTATCAGTGGCTGCTTACCATGGGGACTAAAGAGACCCTCCACATTTAAAGGCAGTAAACCTCTGAATCTCAGTGCCTAGGAAGGCCCTGCTGTATGCCTATTTGCCCTCCTGCTGGCCCTCCACATTCGGTCACTATGTGAGATAGGATGCAGGACTTGGTGGACCACTGGTCTGATCCAGCAGTGCTCTTATGTTAGCATGAGTTTGTAACTTCCCTTTAGAGCAGTGGTTCTCAACCTTCCCAGTGCCCCGACCCTTTAATACAGTTCCTCATGTTGTCGTGACCCCCCAACCCTAACATTTATCCATTTTACAGATGGAGAACACTGATGCAGAGAGTCTTAGGCGGCCCCTGTGCAAGGGTCGTTCAACCCCCAAAGGGGTTGCGACCCACAGGTTGAGAACCACTGCTTTAGAGCCTGCAAAGAGAAGAATACTTGGGCAAATGCTCCTGCTGGTGTGCCTGAAGTTTAGACGCAAAGGGCTGTGCCTGGAGCCCTCACAGTAGCCCTTCGACACACTGAGATGTAATGCCTGCCACGTGTCACATGCCAAGGGACATATCAATGCCTGACTGTATAAGGCCAGCCCAGGAATACTGTCTGGAGGGCTTGTCTCCCTAGCCGCCTCTGCTAAAAGGTTCTTCCTTTTTTCTTTCCAGAAATTGGCCAGACAGAGGAGGAACCGGTATAACCTGCTGATGCAGCGAATAGAGAGGGAGCGGAAGATGTTTGTTATTGCCCAGAAGCTCCAGACGCGGAAAGACCTCTTGGTGAGAGGCCCTAACTCTGTCCTTTCCCACTTCTACCTGTGGATCCTCAAGGCGGTGTCATGACTCAGGAGGGTGGACTTTCCACAGCACAGGGTGTGTGGAGTAGCCCAGCATCTGCTCTGGGCAGCCTTATCAATGGGCTGAGAATTGAGTCTAGTAGCAACTTAAAAGACTGACAGGTTCAACCGTTCAGAGTCAAAGCTCTCCTCATGTCCAGCAAAGGGATCTTTGACTCGCAAAAGCTTACACACTGGAGATCTTGTTGATCTTGGAAGTGCCTCTGCTTCACCTTTAGACCATCATGGCTACCCACCTGAAATTATAATTGGGCTCGTGATTGAAAGGTGTGAGGTGAGGGCTGCTTTGCTGGGGGGTGGGGGATGGATGGCAGATGATCCCATTTCACTTCCCCCAGAGTGGGTGATCATAAAGTCTTTTTCACAATGGTGTTGTGGGAAGGGACCAAATGGATCCAATCACGTTCTGTTGAAGAAATTGGATATGGAGCCCTTTCTTGCCCTGTTCTGTAGACTTGCTTTAATCCTTCTCAAAGGGTATGTTGGGTTTTTTAAATTTTCATTTTATTTCCTTTTAGGACAAAACTCAGAAAGTTAAGATGAAGAAAGAGACAGCAAACCGGGCAGCTGTTTACAAATTCGAGTTCAGACGGAAACGATGACCAGTTCTTTCCATAGAAGCATGAGGGATATGGCTGCTGGCTGTCTGTGACTTAGCGGGGGGTCCCACCCCACACGTGTTAAAAAGGGAGACTGTGTGAATGCCTCTTGGGAACAACATTGCCCTGTATCAACTACTTTTCAATAAACCCGGCAGGATTCATTGTAACACTAATGAGTTCAGGTAGTGTGTTAAAAGGACCAGCTGTTCACTCCCTTGGCTGGACCTGTTGCCCACGTGATCTTTGGAAGGTAGAAAAGGTCCCCTCTGCAGATTGCTGTTCTTCTCATTTTGCACTCTCACAAGTTCTTGGCTGCGTAAAGGAAAGGTGACTTTAGTACATCCATCCATCCAATGAATTTGCAACTGGCCTAGCCTAAGAACACATGAAGCTGCCCTGTATTGAATCAATCGATTGGTACATCAAAGTCAGTACTCTCTACGCGCACTGGCTCTGGCTGTCCAGGGTCTCAGATAGAGATCTTTCACATCACCTACTGCCCAGTCCTTTTAATGGAAGGCATTGGGGATTGAACTGTGCAAAGCAGATGCTGTTCTACTGAGCTACAGCCCTTCCCCAAAAAGGTGTCATTTAGTCAGCATTTGGTATCCAGCGGGTTCCTGGCTGAGTTCAGCTACCTAAAGATGTTGACTTGAGGGGAGGCAGCAATAAGGTCAGGCAGGTGTTTGTGTTTTGGCTATTTTCCTGGAGGGCAATGAAAAACATGGGAGTTGGGTTTGGGGCTGATCTTCCTCATGTTCAGAAAAAGTCTTGGGACTAGCAGAAAAGTTTCCTGGAAGAGTGGGTGGAGCTGGAATTTCCGCATAGTCCATTCTCTGACCAGTTTGGCTTATGATGCCCGACATCTGGGCCTGCTCATTTTGCATCCGCTATCCTCAAACCTCAGTTTGCACTGTGGAGGTTTATATTCAGGGCCCAGCAGGGGGCAGTGCTGCTCCACTGCTATCTGTGCAACACTGTTGAGTGGAATGTTGCAGCCGCAGCGGAGAAAGAAACAACTTGGCTGTTTGAAAACTTGGGCCATCAGTGGAGTTTCCAGGTTCCCTTCTGAACAATAATATCTTTGGAGTAGACCAGCATTTCTAACTGGTGCTCCCTCTTCTGGCTGTGAGTAGGCCCATGATCTCATCTCTTGCCTGTCCAACGATTTGGTCTGGAGAAATGGGGGCACTGGTTGCTGTAGTTTTATTTTTTTTATTTTAGAAAGAATAAAAGAAAACATTACAGGAAATAAATGGTGTGGGGAGCTTACTTACATCTTCAAATATTCTGTATAAAAATTTCAAACCTAAAAAGATACATTTGTACTCATCCATACGACCGTTATTGCCACTTATTGTCTTAGGTTTATAGTCCAAAAAGTAACTCCATTTCTTTCTAATTTCAGTAGGCAATCTGTTGTGTATCAAATATGTTAATTTAGCCATTGTGGTGTATTTGGTCATCCATTCTGAAAGATCTAGGGGTTCTCTGCTTTCTATCTTGCTGCAAATATGATTCTAGCCACAGTCACAATATGCCTAAACAACTCATTATATCCGTTTGGTACATTCATATATTTAAAATATTTAACATGCTTTTAGGATCCAACACAAAGTTAGCTGTTGGGTCAGGGTTCCTGTTTTGGAGGGGCAGTTGGTGCCATTCCAGCCACTTACAGCAGTGCTTCCTGCCGGATCCTTCCTGCCACTTTGTGTCTACCTTTTGGCTACTTGAAAAGTTGCTTCCTTCCATGTGCTTCCCTGAAAAGTGCTTTATATGCTTCCCACTAACAAGTGTGTGCTGGACCCAGCATAGTGCAGTGGTAAAGAGCAATGGACTCTAATCTGGAGAATGTTGGGAGGCCCATAAGCCTTTGGGGTGCTGCATCAGACAATTCAAATAGTCACCAGTTCTTATTTCCTCCCTTGCTCAATTTAGTGTACATCAGAAGCAAAGAACGAGGCTGTTTCTCTTTCCAGGCTAGAAGCAGGGCCCCTGGGTCAGCTTCGGCCAGGGGCGTTCCTAGGCAAACTGGAGCCCGGGGACAAAACCTGAGTTTGGCGCCCCCCCCCCCCCCGACGAATGGGCGGCCACCCTCCCCCACCATGAACAAACAATGATTTTTTTTTGCACCAGCTCACAAAACACCTCCCACTCCCAGCAAAACATACATGGCTCTCTCCCCACCAACTCTTTTCCTAATTTCCTAATCACAACAACCCTATGAGGTAGGTTGTTTGCCTGAGAAACAACTCCAAGCCAGTGCAAGTGGGTATTAAGCATGTAAATCTCTCACAAATCACCCCCAGCAAAACATTCACCAAACAAATGTCAGCATCATCTCTCACAAAACACCTCCAGTGGAATCCACCCCCAAACACCATCACTTTCAATGGTGCTTAAACTAGGGAGCTCAGATTCTTCTTTTAAATCCACTTGAAAGGGAGAATCTGGGGTCCCCGGTTAAAACAAAATTGAAAGTGATGCTGTTTGGGGGTGGATTCTCCCCCACCCTGAAACAGCATCACTTTTGAGGGTTGGAGATTCAGATGAAACAAATAGCAGATTCAGCCGGAATCTGTGCACATTAGGACAAAAAGTGTCCGATTATGTCCTGCCCAAATATGAACAAATGCGAATGCAAGGTATTTGGGCTTTGGGGGGGGGGGTATTTTTGGTGTTTTTTGGCCTGCAGGGAGGGCATTTTTAAAGCTAGCGGCACCATGATTTCAGGGCATCATCAAGAGACTGCCCTGATGATACCACCTGAGTTTGGTGATGTTTGGTTCAGGGGAAGCAAGTTATGGACGCCCAAATGGAATGCCCCCATCCCCATTGTTTTCAATGGGAGCTAACAGGAGATGGGGGCTGCCCATTTGAGGGACCATAACTCTGGTCCTCCTGAACCTAACTTCACCAAACTTGGGTGGCATCATAAGAATAGTTACCAGATGATACCCTGAAATTTTGGTGTCACTAGCTTTAAAAATACACCCCTTCCAGGCACTCCAAAAAAATTGCCCAAGATTCTTTGTTTTGCAGTGACTTTGCTCCATTGTAGCCAATGGGGAATTTCTGAGTGTTGGCAGTCTGCACATTTTTGAAGATAGAGGCACCAGACTTTCAAGGTGGCTCCAAGAGGTCTTGGGTAATAGTGTCCAAGCTTGGTGAGCTTTGCTTCTGGAGTGGGGGGAGCGGGGCGAGTTAAGAGAGTTCTGAGAGAACTCAGCCCGCAGGCTTTCATGTGCAGAAGCAGGGAAACAAAATAAGCATTTTGGAGGCCCATAAAATTGAACCCCCAGAAGCAAAGGTCTCCAAACCTGGATGCTATTACCAGGAGGGCTTTCTGGAGCCACCTCGAAAGTCTGGTGCCTCTATCTTCAAAAATGTGCAGACTGCCAACACTCAGAAATTCCCCATTGGCTACAATGGAGCAAAGTCACTGCAAAACAAAGAATCTTGGGCAAATTTCTTGGGGTGCCTGTAAGGGGTGTATTTTTAAAGCTAGTGACACCAAAATTTCAGGGTATCATCTGGTAACTATTCTTATGATGCCACCCAAGTTTGGTGAAGTTAGGTTCAGGGGGACCAAAGTTATGGTCCCTCAAATGCATAGCCCCCATCTCCTGTTAGCTCCCATTGAAAACAATGGGGATGGGGCACCCCCTTTGGGGGTCCATAACTTTGCTCCCCCTGAACCAAACATCACCAAACTTGGGTGGTATCATCAGAACAGTCTCTGGATGGTCCCCTGAAATTTTGGTGCCGCTAGCCTTAAAAAACGCACCCCCTGCAGGCCAAAACGTAAAAACCCCTAAAAATGTTAAAAACACACAAAAGACCCTGAAATGGTGGCGCCCCCCACGTGACCAAATGGGGAGCGCCCGGGGACATAGGGTACCCCCTGTCCCTAGGCAGGTATGCCAGTAGCTTAGGCCACACCATGAAAAGACGAAACTCACTGGAAAAGAAATTGGGAGAAATTGATGATGGAAGGAAAGGAGGAAGACCCAGTCTGGGGAGAGGCCATGGCTCATTGGCAGAGCATGTGATGGTGTCCAGAAGGTCCCAAGTTCAGTCCTTGATATCTCCAGATAAAGTATCTGACGGTAGGTGATGTGAAAGACCTCTGCCTGAGACCCTGGAGAGCCTCTGCCTCTCTCAGTAGCCAAGGCTGACTGTGTTGGATCAAGGATCTGACTCAGTAGAAGGTAGCTTCATATCTGTGTGTTCATGAGATGGACTGAATCAATAAAGGAAGCCACGTTTAAAGACCTGAACAAGGCTATTAATAATACAATGTTTTGGAGTTCATTAATTCATAGGACACACGTCACTCACACACTGTTGGCCAGAACCTGTTGGGGAAAAGAGGACTGCACTCTAAAAGTATTTGTATAATAATGTTTACCCCCCCCAAAAAATATCCCCAGCCCCAGAGAAACAGTAAGTGAACCCTCCTCCCACGGCAAATAACCACCCCATTCCAAGTCTGTCATTGCTGTTGCAATTCTTCTGACAAGTTCCAAATGAGAAAACACAGTTGTGCTCCGATCATCCCCTTCCTCAATCTGGAGCCTTGTGCCAGGGAGAACTCCCTCTCCTCCAAATAATTAGATGTTAAGTCAACAGTTCCTTTCACTTGGTTTTTACATTTTTCATTTGCACTACAGTGGAACCTCGGTTTTCATTGCCTTCGGTTTTCATCGGTTACGGTTTTCATCGTTTTTTTCAGTGAAAAATTTGTCTCGGTATTCATCGATTTGCAGTGAGGTGCAGGGGTTTGTGGAGAAAAATCACCCGAACAAAGCTGTTGCAGGCCGTGTCTGCAACTTGTTTAATGACAATGTCTTGCCCCATTTCAGACAAATCTTAAAGAGGCGTCAGAAACAGACCTCTTTGGACAGCTTTCTGGTGCGACATTGGTCCACTGGCTCTGAAGCTGGTCCTAGTGTTATTGTTTGTTACTGTTTTCAGCATTAAACACTATGTTTTTGGTATGTTTTTTGGAGTGCTTAGAACAGGGGTAGGGAACCTGCGGCTCTCCAGATGTTGAGGAACTACAATTCCCATCAGCCCCTACCAATTGGCCATGCTGACAGAGACTGATGGGAATTGTAGTTCCTGAACATCTGGAGAGCCGCAGGTTCCCTACCCCTGGCTTAGAATGAATTAATTGGGTTTACATTGATTCCTAAGGAAAAGTTTGCCTCGCTTTTCATCGGTTTCGGTTTTCAACTATTCTTTTCGGACGGATTACCAACGAAAACCGAGGTTCCACTGTATATGGCAGTTAAAACCTAAAATAGGCACGTGTAGATCCCCCACCCCCCCGGGCTCTGCATTCCCCTATTTTGATGCTCTAAAAAGCATAGCGTGAGTTATACAAGTTATTGAGGCACACAAAGAAGCTGGCATGGGATATATTCTTCTGAATGATGGTGTTTCCCTTTCAAGAGCATCATTGTCCTTCCACCTCCAGCTCATTCAGTTGGGGATGCTACTCAGTGTTTCTCACACACCTCATTTCTACCTGCAGGGATGTGGCCTCTGTTCAGCAGGCCCAGGTCTAAAGCCACTAGACCGTGCTGCAGAATTTGTCTCTCTGAAAGCAGCTGAGGGGCTGTGTTCAAGTGTCTCCCAAACAGCAAGGTGAGGGGCAGTTTCTTCAGCCAGCTATCGTTATCTACATCTGAACTGTTCTCCTCCTAACCCAGCAGGCCAAAGGCTAGCCAGAAGTCTTCATCTGTATGGGAAGGAAATTTCAGCTTAGCCTCTGAGAGCTCACAAAGTGCAAATCCACAGTTTATCTCACACAGCTATAATTTTTGCAGATACCGGTGGGTGAAATTCACCCACAGAAGATGGTACGAATTTGACTCAGGAAAAACATATGCTGAGATACTCTGGTAGCAGCCCTTCCCCCACCTCCCCAGCACTGTACTGGTGGAACTGGTATGTTGGCACACATTGGGGTATGCTGTGAATGGAGCAGAAATTAGTTGACCTCTTAGCACTCTGACATCCACCCCTGAGGTTGGTGAAATATTCTGCTGACGTAGTTTGGGTCAATTCTCCATGCGAAGAAAAATGCCCACCCCACCCCCAGCACAACTTAGAATGCCAGTCACATCCCTCCATAGCCGCAACCCCACCCCCCTCCCCACCCAACACTATGCAACCCCGAGCTCAGATAATAGAGAACAGCAGGTACGGTATGGGGGCTGGACCTCTGCTCCGTGTGGGGCGCTCTTACAGCACACGGCCTGTGCAGTCCTGCTGGTGGAAACAGCAGCTCAGGGACAGGATTAGAACTGTGCAGGAAGGCACTGTTGCATTTGCCTGATGCTGCTCCGCTCCAAACCTTACCAGGAATTCCATCCCAGGACAGAGGCATCAAAGGGGAAGCCCTGATTTCCATGTGTGTGGGAGTTATGAGATAATGCAATCCACATAGGCAAGCGAAAGATGGATAAGATGGATAAAAGTGAAAGATGGATAAAAGCGAAAGATGGAGCAGCAGTGGCGTAGGAGATTAAGAGCTCGTGTATCTAATTTGGAGGAACCGGGTTTAATTCTCCACTCTGCCGCCTGAGCTGTGGAGGCTTCTCTGGGGAATTCAGATTAGCCTGTGCACTCCCACACACACCAGCTGGGTGACCTTGGGCTAGTCACAGCTTCTCAGAGCTCTCTCAGCCCCACCTACTTCACAGGGTGTTTGTTGTGAGGGGGGAAGGGCAAGGAGATTGCAAGCCCCTTTGAGTCTCCTATAGGAGAGAAAGGGGGGATATGAATCCAAACTCCTCCTCCTCCTCCCTCACCTCTCTCTCCCTCCTCTCCTCCCTCCTCCCTCCCTCCCTCCTCCCTCCCTCCTCCTCTTCTTCTTCTTCTTCTTCTTCTTCTTCTTCTTCTTCTTCTTCTTCTTCTTCTTCTTCTTCTTCTTCTTCTTCTTCTTCTTTACTTCTTCTTCTTCTTCTTCTTCTTCTTCTTCTTCTTCTTCTTCTTCTTCTTCTTCTTCCTCCCTCCTCCCTCCCTCCCTCCCTCCTCCTCCTCTTCTTCTTCTTCTTCTTCTTCTTCTTACTTCTTCTTCTTCTTCTTCTTCTTCTTCTTCTTCTTCTTCTTCTTCTTCTTCTTCTTCTTCTTCTTCTTCTTCTTCTTCTTCTTCTTCTTCTTCTTCTTCTTCTTCTTCTTCTTCTTCTTCTTCTTCTTCTTCTTCTCCTTCTTCTCCTTCTCCTTTTTCTCCTTCTTCTCCTTCTTCTTCTTCTAGTCCCAGCCCCACCCCCCCGGGGGCTGCTGCAGCCATCTCCCTGGGACTGCCCCCCTTCCATTGCCTCAGCTAACCTGACTGGCACAGTCCTTGCCCGCAGTAACAGTGCACACTGCTGCCATGATGGGCAGACTTGTTGGCACTTCAGTACCATGCTGTGAGCACGACGTTGGCTTCACTTCACCCCCTCTGTTGCTGATGGGGAGGCACAGGAAGCTCAGCCACAGACCCTACTGTAATTTGGGCTCCCCCTGACCAAAGTCCCACAAGCCCCTTCGCCTCACAGCCTCAGAGCCACTAGAAAAGCCCCGGCTAGGGTTGCCAACCCCCCAGGTGGGGTCTGGAGATCTCCAGGAATCACAACTCATCTGCAGACAAGAGAAATCAGTTGCCCTAAAGAAAATGGTTGCTCTGGAAGGTGGACTTGACAGCATTATATCCCGCAATGGTCCCTCTCGCCTCCACAAACCCCATGTTCCCCAGCCCCCCCCCCCAAATCTCCAGGAATCTCCCAGGCCAGAGTGGGCAACCTTAGCCCCCCAGCAGACTGGGGAGACATTGCTCCTCTGCAGCTGTTCCCAAGGAATCAGCAAGAGGTGCTTCCATGGTTACGCTGCATCTCTTCCCCCCCTCCCATGGAGCAGCCTCCCCTTTCCCTCCAAGGTGAAGGGGGGAAACCGCAGGCCCCACTCGTGTGCAAAATCCAAGCAGGAACTTGCTCATTGCTGCACTTGTGTCTCGGTGGTCTCTGTGCAGGCAGTCATTCAACAGGGCCAGGAAGGCATTGCATGCTCAGTCCGATGCTAACTACTTGCCAAGCCAACAGCTGCTGTGACAAGTGTGACTCCGGCTGCTTTTCTGTGTCAGGGCCGAATCTTCTTCCAGCCGGGTTCCTGCCATACCACCAGCCACTCAACCGTTTGCCCTGCGGGGCGGTCTTGCCTGCTCATCTGCATACTGATTAGAATGGTTCTGCCTGTGATTCTGTGGTCTGTCAGTGCACTTCCTAACTGCACAGGAATGTGTTGGTGATCCACCCATCTGGCTTGGTTCCAGCTTCCCCGATGCTGCCTGGCTGTATCTCAGCTGGATTGGGGGGTTCCACCCGCATCTGTGCTGAGCCTCAGCAGTCTTCAGCATGCAATTCCTACTGGGAGGGGCTGAGAAAGATGGTCAGATATGTTCCCTACATGGATAAGGGGCTGTCTGTGGACCACTTCATAAGACACAAAGTGTGACATCCAGCTGCAACCAATTCCTGGTGATCTCATGAAGTTTTCAAGGCAAGAGATGAACAGAGGTGGTTTGCCATTGTCCATCTCTGCACAGCAACCTCTGTCTGCCTTGGTGATCTCCAACCAAGCACTAGCCATGGCTGGACCTGTTTTGCTTCTGGCCTCTGATGATCGGGCTGGTTGGGTTATTAGGGATGCTACCTAGAAACTCATGAAACTTGCATCAGTGAGGATTGAGGGTATCTGGGGTTTTAATTTCATTCATGTTAAATTGCAGTGTTTGAATTACACTTTGCAAGCTGTGTTGAGCCCCATGGAAAGGTGGGCTTTCAATATTTTGATATGTGTATATAGGCGGGTGTGTGTGTGTGTGTGTGTGTGTGTGTGTGTATGTGTGTGTGCGCGTGCTTGCGCGTGTGCGCTGCCGGATAGACTGTGGAGGTCCCAAATGGAAACAAGCCCCTCTGACTGCAGGAGGGTGCTGGTGCAGGATAGCTTGCTAGCCAACATGATGGACATCTGGGGTCAGCAATTGACATGAGTGGGTCATCCCTCATGATGGGACCAAAGCACAGCTGTACACAGGAGCAGTTGGACTGCCTTGGTGCTATCTTTGTAGGGGGCAAGAAGCAGCAGCCTGGGGTATTTTATAATGATGCCTTTACTGCCCTTGGGGGGTCTTTCCTGTTTCTGCTCCATGATTGCTGGGGGATGCCTACTCTGTATCTCAGTTCTAGTGTGCCCAGTTGGGTGCGTGTGTGGAAGGGAAATATGGGTTTTACTGTTCCTTCTCTGTTACTGCTGCTGAGCAAGATAGGAGTTTGCCTCCTGGCCAACCTCCTCCTGCCTGGATATCAAGCCCATGGGATGGGCTGTGGCTCAGTGGCAGAGCTTCAGCTTTGTATGCAGAAGGTCTCAGGTTCAATCCTTGGCCTCTCCAGTTAAGAAGGACCAGGCAGTGGATGGTGTGAAAGACTTTCCTGAGACTCTGGAGAGCCAATGCTGGTTTGAGTAGGCAATACTGTCCTTGACAGACTGATGGTCTGATTCGGCTTCATGTGTTCATGCGTGCAGGAGGCAGGAGAATGCAACCATTCAGTGGTGAGACGGAAGAGATGCTTTGTCGGCTCAGAGATATTTTCCTCCCCATATTCCAGGACTCCACACTATTGTTGAAAACAAGCTCCCAGGCTAAAGTTTGGTTAAGATCTAAGATCAGATTAAGTGTCAGTGTGGGAAAAAAGAGAACTTTCTGGGAACTGTTGCTGGAGACAGAGGGAAAAACAAGGGATGGATTGCTGCTGAATGGAAAAGAACGTCTGTCTTCTCTAATGGAAATGGAATGATGGAGGTGTCAGTGGTACTGAATTTCTAAAAATGAGGTGCAGGGGTTTAATCTGGGTGGGAAACATGCCACCACTCGGGAAACCTTGCTTTTAAATTCTGAACACAAGGAAGTCTTTGGCACTCTGCATAACCTCAGAAGTACATTAATATTACTTAACTTTACTCTGCTGAAGAATTCCATGCCCTGGATGCAGTAACTGCTCTCTCTCGGAGTTCCTCAGCTGTAAAACAGAGACAATGTTCTTGGAATGCAATCAAGGGGTGTACACATGTGAGCACTGATGGCACGTTTGACTCAATGCTTTTGTTGTCTGGAGGCATCCTCTGACAGGCACTTCCGGTTCCTGCTTTCAGCCCATGGCATGCTGGCATCTGGAACCTGTGGCAAGCCCTATGAGGAAGCCTGAAGGACTTGAGAACGTTCACTCTGGAGAAGAAGAGGTTGAGGGGGGACATGATAGCTCTCTTTAAGTATCTGAAAGGCGGTCACTTAGAGGAGTGAGCCAGCATGGTGTGTAGTGGTTAAAGGCAGGTGGCTTCTAATCTGGAGAACCAGGTTTGCTTCCCCACTCCTCCACATGAGTGGCAGACTTTTATCTGGTGAGTCAGATTTGTTTCCCCATTCCAACATTCCTGCTGAGGGATGTTAAGCAATAGAGGGCTTCAGCCAGGAACTACACCTCATCACTGTCAGCATGGCCAATTGGCCATGCTGCTAGGGGCTGATGGGAATTGTAGTTCCTGAACATCTGGAGAGCCGCAGGTTCCCTACCCTCCGCTTGGAGGCTGAATCAGGGAAGGAACCTGCTTGGCTCTCAGATGTTCAGGAACTACAATTCCCATCAGCCTCTGTCAGCATGTGATTGGCCATGCTGCTAGAAGCTGATGGGAGTGGTCCCTGAGCTGAGCTAGGTCCCAGGAGGCAGAGACTACGGCTCTCCCAGATGTTCAGGAACTACAATTCCATCAGCCTCTGTCAGCACATGAGCCAGGTGGCCATGCTGCTAGGGCAGTGCAGGTCCCTGCGGCTAGTCCCAGTTCTCTCAGAACTCTCTCAGCCCCAGCTACTTTACAAGGTGTTTGCTGTGGGTAGAGGAAGGGAAAGGAGTACTGAGTTTCCTTACAGGAGGGAAAAGCAGAGTACAAATCTAAACTCGTCCTCCTGTTGGCAGCAGAGAAAAGGACTTGCAATAATGGGTATAAATTTTGGGTGGAAAACTAAACAGCTAGATATTGGGAAATTTATTTTAAGAACATAAGAACAAGCCTGCTGGATCAGACCAGAGTCCATCTAGTCCAGCACTCTGCTACTCGCAGTGGCCCACCAGGTGCCTTTCGGAGCTCACAGGCAGGAGGTGAAAGCCATGGCCTTCTGCTGCTGCTGCTCCTGAGCACCTGGTCTGCTAAGGCAGTCAGGTTTGTTCAGCCCTTCCCACCCCACCATGGGATTTTCCTGGACCTGCTTGTATATGCACCTTTTTGAAAAAACACTCCAATGGGAGCTAATAGGAGATGGGGGCTACACATTTGAGGGTCCATAACGTTGGCCCCCATGAACCAAACTTCACCAAACCTGGGTGGTATCATCAGGAGGGTCTCCTAAAGATACTCTGAAATTTTGGTGCTGCTAGCTTAACAATTGCACCCCTGACAGCAGGCACCTCTCCAAGTGGCAGGCCTAGATGTCTTCACTAGAAACATGCCGCAGTGAGGATGTTAGAACCTGGATGAAAAGCTGCGGATTCTTTTTAAACTTGGTTGTATCTAGATTAAATTTTCAGTGGGAATTCGGCCCATGTCTGAAAACAGGAGCTGTAGCTACATAGGAAATCCTCCCACTGGCATATCTAAGGTTAGAAATTTGGCAGGACGGTTTTGCCAGTTGTGTGCCTCAGATTCCCCCAGATGCAAGTGCAACATAACTTGCTATACCATGTTCCACAGAAAGACGATAATTCGATCAGCGTTCAAGAAAATTGTACGCTTCCGCATTAAAATATAGTCCTGAATGAATATGAGAATTGTCATTCATTTTTACTTGTGAAAACCATTATTTTGTGCATTACTGGACATGGCACTGATACAAGAGCATTTATGCCAAAAATTAATCTTTCTTTCAAACTTTCAAATGGGGGCGGGGCAGGGCAGGGCAGGGCAGGGCGGGAAAGCAGGGCTAGGTAGGCACTATGACCCAGGTGGAGCATTCTACAACAAAGAAGGTCCGTCAAGTTAAGTTCTGTGGCAAAGGAATATACAACCCTACTACCATCTTCTGTGGAGCACAGTATAGTCTGGCTATGTTATTCAGCCAAAAGCACTCTCCTTCTGGTCTAAGGAAGTCACAGGGTGCAAAGTGCCACTGTACTGCAGATGGCTTAGTGGCAACCCCATAGTTTTTTGAAGGCAGGAGATGAGGAGAGGTGGTTTGCCATTGCCTGCCTCCGCATAGCAACCCTGGACTTCTTTGGTAGTTGCCCGTACAAGTACTAACCAGGGTCGTCTATGCTTAACTTACTTTTGAGAACTGATAAGGGTGGGCTAGGCTGGGACATTGAGGTCAAGCCAGACCGGTCATTTCAATGAACAAATCCCAGAAGCTCCAATATCACTTGAGCACTGACAAATCTTTCTCACATGTGCAGCCTTGCCCAGGCCCTGCTATCTAGGCCCGGATGAATAAAGGGGGCTCCCCACCACGCCCATGCCCCTCTGCAAACAGGTCAGGGAATATGGCCCCTAGGCAGGGGCTACAGAGCTACTTCCCACCTCTGATGGAATCGATTTCCCATCCAGGATTCCCTGCTTTGCAAAGCTGTGGGCAGCAGAAACAAATGCTCACGCCACACCCCTGGAAAGGAGGGGGAGGGGAGAGAGGCTGCTGCAGCTGGATGGGAGTGCCAGCCAGCCCAGTCAAGCCTCGTCCTCCACAGCTGGGATGGGATTGCCCTCGTCAGGTGAGCTCCTTTTGGATGCCCCGGCAGGAGCAGGAGCCATAATCAGCCCCCTCCCCCTTCCTGCAACCTTTGGCTGCAGTCGGCGGGCGGGCGGAACTGGCAGAGAGCTGGCGCAAAGGTCTATTTGGGCTGCCTCATCAGCATCGGGGAACCATGGCCCTGCGAGGTTTGATACAATTTAATTAACCTAATTAAAAGCTCTGATTGCAGGGGAGATTGGGGCCGAGCCAGCCAGCGACTGCATCTGTCTAATGAGCTGGAAGGTGTGGGACTCGAGCCAAGCGAGATGCATCTCTAATGAGCTGGTGTGAGCCGAGCAGGCCTTTGGAACGCTCTCTCGTTTTTATTTTTTTGGCAACGCCGGCCGGTTTCACTTCCAGCTAAAAAGTGCGGGAATCGTCTCCCTTCCCAGATAGCAAGGAGCCGGGCGTGGCCCTCCAGTCCCACCCCAGTCTCACAGCTGCTGATGTGTGCAGGCGGAAGGGGAAAGGGCAGAACAACCTATGAACCAGGACACACTGCAGTGCCCTCCACCTACCTTTGGATTTTGGGGTGCACAAAAGGGGAGGGCTCCTGGCTATTTCTCCCCCCCCCCCCCCATGTAGAGGGTAGGGGAGTAGCTAGTCTGACTAGGCCCTGCAGCCAAGAGGAAGCAGGCAGGCAATGTGAGTCTGAGAATAGCTAGGCCAAGTTGCTGTAGGGTTGCCAGCTCCGGGCTGGGAAATATCTGGACATTTTTGGGGCGGAGCCTGAGGAAGGTAATGTTTGAGAAGGAAGAGACCTCAGCACAAAATGCCAATTTAAAGGGCCAGTTTTTCTAGCAGAACTGAGCTCTGTAGTCTGGAGGTCAATTGTGATTCTGGAAGTTCTCCGAATTTAAATCCAGCAAAGACAGAGGACCTGCGGCTTGGTTGGGGAGGCTTGAAAGATAATGCCCACCTCCCAGTGGGGCACGTGGGGTACAATTAACATCCCTACTGACCCTTAGGATTTGGGGTATGATACTTGATGCCTCCCTCTCTATGGAGGTTCAAGTCACACAAGTGACAAAACTGGAGTTCTACCACCTTCTGTAGCCAGGTTACTGGTTCCCCTACTTGTCTCGCCCTGACCTAGCAACATTGATCAACACAACAGCAGAGGTGGAGTGCACAGTCTATATTCCCCCCCATGGCCTCCCCCTGCGGCGCCCCTTCCCCCCTTCCCACACTTACCTTTAGTTCCTTTCCTTTTCCTAGAACTTTATCAGGCTGAAAAAAAGGCTTATTCACAGTTCAGGCTTAAAAACAGCCTGATGGGAACTATACTTCCCAGGAGACCTCGTGAGCCCCAAGGTCTCCTGGGAACTGTAGTTCCTCAGGCTGTTTTTAGCCTGTACTGTGAACAGGCCTTTTTTTCAGCCTGGAAAAGTTCTAGGAAAAGGAAAGGAACTAAGGTAAGTGTGGGAAGGGGGATGGGGAAGCGCTGCAAGGGGGCGCCACGTGGGGAAGGGGGAGGGGCCTGGAGGCGATTTTCTGCCCCCCAAGTGTGTACCCGGTGCATGGCACATTCCCCTGTCCCCTTGTAGAGCCACCACTGTACAACAGTCACCTCCAGGTTAGTCGGCTGTAACTCACTCTATGCTGGGCTGCCCTTGAGACTGACCCGAACACTCCAACTGGTACAAAATACTTCTGCACGGGTCCTCACTGGGACCTTGTGACAAGAGCATATATGCCCAGTGCTTTGTCAACTGTGTTGGTTGCTGGTGGAGTACTGAGTCAGGTTCTAACATTTAAAGCCCCAAGACGCTCTCGCATCTAATGGACCGCCTCTCTAAATACACCCCAAAGAGAGCACTCTGCTGTATGGACAACATTTTGTTAGGGGTCCCTAGCCTGAAAAGCACCCAGCTGTCTTCAACCAGGGCCAGAGCATCATCAGCTCTGCCCCTGGCCTGGCAGAATTCTCTGTCGAATGAGACCAGGGTCCTGAGGGACCAGGGACAGTTCTGCATGGCCTATAAGATGAAGGTTTATGGTTCAGGGCAGCAACAGTATTTCCCACAATGCTGTCCTCCCTGTCCTTTTTGCCTGTCTCCTTTCTTGTCACTTTCCCTTCCTTCCCTTTACTTTCCCCACCTCCCTCAATTGGTTGGTTTTCATACCATTGGGGGGGGGGGGTACACTAAGAGCTCATGTTTGAATCTATGCGTTTATTGTAAGCCACCCTGTGCCTGCCATGGGGGTAGACAGCCTATAAATGAAAAAGGAGAATAAATAACAATAAGGTCCCCCGCGGAGGTTGGCAGTGCTAGGCCACTGGGGCCTCCAGAAGACTTGAATTTTTGCACTGTCATCCCCTTCCCTCATGCTGCCTGGGGATGGGATGCCTGGGAGCAGGAGTCTTTCCCAATTCTGGTCTCCTCAAGGCTGTTCCAGCTGGGAGGTACTCAAGGCCCATCTTCCCTTGGCACCCAGGCCTAGTTTGCAGTCCCACTGGGCTGCGGCCCAGTGAAAAAGCATCTGCTTGGCATGCACAAGGCCTCATGTCCAGTCCTTTGCAGCAGCTCCTCCTGAAAGAATAAGAGTAGTAGTAGTAATAGTAATAGTAGTAGTACTTTGGTTTTATATCCCACCTTTCTCTCCTGTAAGGAGGCTCAAGGTGGTTTGCAAGCTCCTTTTCCTTTCTCTCTCCACAACAGACACCTTGTGAGGTAGGTGGGGCTGACAGAGTTCCAAAGAACTGTCACTAGCCCAGGGTTACTCAGCAGGAATGTAGGAGTGTGGAAACACATTTGGGTCACCAGATAAGCCTCCACCACTCAGATGAAGGAGTGGAGAATCAAACCCGGTTCTCCAGATTGGAATCCGCCAGCTCTTAATCACTACACCATGCTGGATCAGGGAGTAGGTGATGAGAAAGACCCTGAGTGGCCACTCCCAGTCTGAAAAGGCAATACTGACTCTGATGAACCAAGGGTTTGATTCAGTGTCAGTAGGCTTGCCAGCTCCATGCCTGGAGATTATGGGGGTGGAACCTCAGGAGGGCGGGGTTTGGGGAGGGGAGGGACTTCAATGGGGTATAATACCATAGAGTCCATTTTCTCCAGGTGAACTGATTTATGTCACGTGGAGATCAGTTGTAATCCCAGGAGATCTCCAGCTATCACCTGGAGGTTAAATAAAGGTCACTGCCCCCAAAGGTGTAAAGGAGTATTAACACCTGTAAGTCTTTTACTCATATAGTCACTTAAATAACTCTTTCTGTATTTTTTACAGATAACAATTCAAGATAATCCAGCTAAGAAGACTTTATGAATATTTCTCAGTAAACAAAATAAACAAGATGTTATTTGATTTTGTCTCATTTACAAAACTATTAGCATGTGCTGTAGAAGTCTCTTACAAACTATGGCCTTCTACTGTAAACATGCCCAATAAAATTTGTATATTTTCTCTATGCTTATAGAGAATGAGTAAGAGTTATTTAAGTGACATATATATATGTGTGTGTGTGTGTGTAAATGTATATACATGTGTATGTGTGGCTAAGTGACTGGAGACTTTTGTGTGGCTAAAAGGTTGGTATTCTGAAGTACTCTAGAGGCCCTCTAAACCCCCCCCCCCCCGCCGTGGTTATGGCCAAGGCCTCATTAGCCAGTGTAGTGTAGTGCTCAGGTTGTCAAACTAGCACTGGAGACCTCTGGATTTGAATCCCCACTCTGTCACAAAACTCCCTGGGTAGCTTTGAGCTGTTCTTGCTCTGTCTTCACCTAACCTACCTCACAGGGTTGTGGAGAAGATAAAATGGAGGGGAGAGCCTCGTGTGCCAACTACAGCGACTTGGCAGAAGGTGAACTTGAAAATGTGCTTATTGAATATGGACCTTTCCTAGCCTGTTCTGAAGGGAGGGCTAGGATTGCTTGCTAATTCTGTGCTAGGAAATTTGGGAGTGGAGCTTTTGGAGAGCAGGGTTGGGGGAAAGGTGGGGCCTCAGTGAACTAGAGCACCACAGCGCCCACCGTCCAAACTAGCCATTTTCTCCAGGGTGGCTGATATCTGTCATCTTGAGATCCATTGTAATTCTGGGAGATCTCCAGGCCCCACCTGGACGTTGGCAACACCAGTGGAAGAGGAAGGGCCAAATTTGTCCCGAATGTATCAGAACAGGAAAGGGCACGTGTGTGTCCTCCAGCGACCCCCTTCCTCCAAAGTGACGCAGGGGTGCTAAATGCCACTTGGAGAGTCACAGATTGCCTGAGTGTCTCAGGATACAGAGACAATAATGTTTTTTGTGAGGGTCTCAATTTGAAGATCAAGCGTTCTTTGTGGGGCATGCAGCCACAGCGCATGCATGCGCCTCTCTGGCTGAACATTCCCAAAGCCCTGAGAGAAGAAAAGACCCCACTGAGGCCCCACACTGGGCGCTTTGTTGCCAGTGGCGTACGGTTTAAAGCGCCTCTGAGACCTGTCCGGCGAGAGATCATGTTTCCTTCTTATCTGGTGCTGCCCACCTACATGCTTGGATTCTGACCTTCTGAAACAAGCCGTTATTCTTTCCTCGCTTGCTGGCCCCTTCCCAGGTCCGTCCTGCTTACAGGGTGGCCGTTGTGCTCCCTGGGCAAAGGGACCCTGATCCTTGCCCCGGCCCACGCGGGCTGAGACCGCACAAAGAGGGCTTAGCAGCCCGGCTGCTCCTTGGGCATTTGGACAAGAATGTTCCAGGCCTTGTATATTTTTTGACAAAAGGGAACTTGAGTTGCTTTTCTCTTTAGGGACTACTTTAGGCTATGTGGAACAGAGCTCCACCCAGCATCAGCAACTGATCCAAAGGTAGCAAATACACTCAGGTTAGCAGTCTGAATGCCCCAGGCTAACCTGGTCTAATTAAATCTTGGAAGCTAAGCAAGATTGACCATGCTTAGTAATTGGGGGGCAGACCAGCAAGGAGATCCAGGGTTACTATGCAGAGGCAGGCATTTCTCCATTTTTCAGCATCTGACGCCTTGAATATCCCAAGGGGTTGCTATAGGTCTGCTGCAGCTTGGTGGTTCCTTTACATCCCTACCAAGCAGCCTAAAAGTCCAGTCCAGGGGGTCTTTGCCCGCATTGGAAATTGATAGATGCGCCCCTGGAAACCTTCTCCCTCGGCGTTACTTTATTTATAACCCACTTTCCCCGCCAGTTGGGACTCAAAGTGCCTTAGCATTTTGCATTCCCCTCTTCTACTCTGTCACCACAACAACAACCCTGCAAGGTAGGGCGGGCTCAGTGACAAGTCCAAGGTCACCCAGTGATTTTCCATTATAGAAGTGGGGATTTGAACATGGGTTGCCCCAGATTCCTGGAATGATGCTCTATCCGCTACATCACGCTGACTCTTCAGGGTATTCGTTCAGTAGGCTTGGTACCCCAGGCCCACATATGGAAAACATCAGGCTGCCTGGAAACCTAGAAAAGAAGCCGGCCTTGACCTTGCTCTGTTGCGTTCCTTCAAACGGAGCCAGGAGAGCAGGTGCCTCTTGGGTACCACCTGTCTGTCTCTGCTGACTTTTTTTCAGAGCCCTTGACCTCTGAGATGTGCTGCGCAGACATATTTCATTTTCTCCCATTGTTTAATGCAGGAGCTTCAGACTTGAGCAAGGTGCTGATGTATGTGTGCATTCACACTCCGCTTTTTGGCCATTTTTCTATACAATACCCTGCCCCCAAAACACCCTGGCACAGGGGAAGAGAATTGATTTAGAGTGGGAAAATGGAAAGGGGGGGGGGGTTAGGGGAAAGAATTAAGCTTTCACCCTCTTCTCTACTCCCATCTACCCCTTGCTGAAATGAAGTTTGCCAGGGCTGCTTTGTTAAAAAAATATGTCTGGTGAATGGAGGGTGCCACCCCCAAGCTGTATCCCATTTTACCTCCTTGGCCGTATATGGCTGCCACTCCTCCATTTTATCTTCACAACAACCCAGTGAGGTAGGTTAAGTGGAGAGAGAGAGAGAGAGAGAGAGAGAGAGTGATTGGTCCAAAATAAACTTCACGGCGGGGCGCGGGGTGGGGAGGTTGGAAACAGATTCTCCCATATCTTACCGTAACACACTAATCCCTGCCGTGCACTTGTTCCCAAACAAGTCTGCTGACTTGAACTGCATGGATGCACTACCAATTCATGTCCCAACGGCCTGAAAGGTGCAGACGATTACAATTCTATCTATCACATCAGCCGGGAAGGAGCCAGCGATTGGAACCGTGGGCAGAGCAGACGGGATCTTCCTGGGAAATCAAGGCTACAAATGAGCTGGGCTAGACCAGCCGGGCAGCTTTGATGTCTGCCACTATTCTGGAACATGTGGGGTGGGGGTGGGGGACGGGAGTGGGGGGTGGGGCAGCTCTAAAGATCCTCAGCATCTCTCAGGTTTCTGCTGATGATTGGGCCAATGTGAACACTGAGCCTGGAAATTTGGACAGGCGTCGTTTGTCGCTGCTGAAGCCCTCTCTGTACCATCCAGGAGGCTAGACCAGGCATTGCGAGGACAGTATCCTTTCTTGGTAGGATTGGTAGGCTTGTTGTGGTGTCGGGGAAGAAGCAAAGGGGTCAGCTTTAGCAGCTCCCAGCATGAAACTTGCTGCTTGCCTGAAAAACCATAAAGTCAATCTCACACTATTCCCTGAATTACGACTGAACTCCATATGACAAAGGGCTAGGTGAGAAGGCAAACTTTATTGCATGATTATACTTCCTCCCTTCTCCAAACCCCACCCTCCCGAGGCCAAGCCCCTGAATCCCCAGGAAGTTCCCAAAGTTGGCAACCCAAGTGGCTGGGCATCTTTGCCCTCTCAAGGCCCTGCAGGCAAACCTGAAAAGTTTCCTGTCACCTTGCAACAAAGAGTAGAAACTGGTTCCCCCCCCCCTTCCCCACCAAGACATGCCTGCATTTTTCCGGAAAAGGGAGTGACAGAGCTTTCTTCCCAGGTCTGACAGGAGCTGTTGAAATGCTCTCCCTTTGCCGTGCCTCCGCTTGCATAGTGCTCTGGCCCAGATCCCTCTGTCTCCAGTGAGCATTTGGGGGGCGGGGGAGAGATGGCACGTCTCTCTGCCAAGACTCTAATGAAGATGACTTGTCGGGAACAACAAGGAAACCTGGGAAATGCGCTCATGGGGGGAGATGCTCGACGACAGGGCAGCGGGCAAGAATGTGCCAGCCTGTTTCTAGGCAGCAGGGATGGAAGGGCTGTTGTCCCAGGATGGCCGAAGCAGAGTCTAGGCTGCTCTGAGTCACATAGTGCCCCTTTAATTTGCCCCCAAGGAACATGCACAAAAGCTCCAAACAAAAAGTTTGCAAAAGAGAGAGGGAAGGAAAAAAACACAAGCAAAGCCGCCTTTCAGAGACCTGATCTAGCTGGTTCCTATCCCCAGGAGGTTTCAGTTGAATGCATGTGGAAAAGGGGGACCTAAAGCACTACAGCATTTCCCTACGTTTCACAAAGGACTGAAAAAGAAGAAGAGAAGAAGAGTTTGGATTTATATCCCCCCTTTCTCTCCTGTAAGGAGACTCAAAGGGGCTTACAATCTCCTTACCCTTCCCCCCACAATAAACACCCTGTGATGTAGGTGGGGCTGAGGGAGCTCCAAAGAATGTGACTAGCTCAGGGTCACCCAGGGTCCATGTGATGGAGTGCACAAGTTAATCTGGTGCACCAGATAAGCCTCTACAGCTTAAGTGGCGAAGCAGGGAATCAAACCCAGTTCTCCAGGTTAGAGTGCTCTTAACCACTACACCACTGCACACGGCAAGCAGCAATAGCTGCGTAAGTTAGGAATATTTACAAGGGGAAAACCTTAAAATAAATATTCAGAGCAATATAATCTGTCTACAAACATATGTACAAAAGCTCAAAATGCACCAGCAGCATGAAAACCATATAATGGGACTCAGTACACTTCAAGGGACTCAGTACACTGAAAAACTCTTAAGAACACAGAAATCAAAATTCCTCACAAAGGATTGTTTTCTCTTTAAGATAAGAGCACCACAAAACCTAGCCAGTGTTCGAATATAATCTGACGTTGTACAGGACCTCAAGGAGAAGCGGTATGACTCATTATTGTCCCAAATCTACGTCAGCTCCAGGAAGAGAGTTGTTCTGCAAATGAGACAGACTCAACCCAAATAACTGTGCTGGTGTGAGCCGTGTGTCAGAGAAACTCACAACGTACCTTGTCAGCAGTCTTAACTTACATAGCTATGGCTGCTAACCGTGTTCAGTGCACTGTCTTCTGTTTTCATTTATGTTGCACTAACCCCCACCTGCTTATTGCTTATGATGGAACCAAAAAAGGGAAACGCGGATCTGGGAAACCACAGGGCAGCTGGACTGACTTGGACAACCAGAGAAATGATAGAAGAAATTATTCTTTCTGAGATGCTTATTGACTGATTTGCCTTAATCCCAAATTTTGGCTTCTAAATTGTTTTAAATAAATAGATTTTTAAATATGAAATGATCCAGTTATATGCCTCCTGGAAAACAGTGCAGCGGTTAACAGAAGCCTGAGTGGATTTGTCGACAACAAATCCTATTCAACCAGTTGTTTTTAAAAGCACATTCCTAGTCCAGTGCCCTTACTTAGATGCCCCAGACTAGCTTGAGTACATCCGACCTTGGAAGCTAAGCTGGGTTATCCCTGATTAGGACCCGATTGGGAGCCCACCAAGGAAGTCCAGGGTTGCTACACAGAGCTGGCAATGGCAAACCCTATGGGGTCACCATAAGACAGCTGCAAGTTGACAGCACCTTCCACCGCCTCTAGTCTAGAGCAGTGATGGTGAACCTTTTCGAGACCGAGGGCCCAAATTGCAACCCAAAACCCACTTAATTATCGCAAAGTGCCAACATGGCAATTTAACCTGAATACTGAGGTTTTAGTTTAGAAAAAACAGTTTGCTCCAAAGACGCACCAGCGTTGCACTCAAGGGAGTAAGCTTGGTGAGAGCAACAGCAGATGCAAGCAGCTTTTGAATGGAGGTGCAGAATCCCACAACCCTAGGAGCAGAGATGGGATCCAGCAGGTTCTCACAGGTTCCCGAGAGTAGGTTACTAATTATTTGTGTGTGCCGAGAGGGGGTTACTAATTGGTGATTTTGCCATGTGATTTTTGCCTGAGTTGCGCCCCTCCTCTCAGCAGTAGCGCGCAGAACTTGAAGCAGTCTAGCAGGAGGTGCACCGGCAGGCGTGGCAGCCTGTGCCTGCGTGCATTCGTTTCACGCCCAAGGACTGGCGCAGCGGCTGCGTCCTTGCCCCAGCCCCGCCCAGGAATGCCCCACCCCCGGAATGCCCAGCCATGCCCCGTCATGCCCCGCCCATCCCCATTGGCACTACGCCACAGTTTGAATCCCACCACCATGGGAACCTGTTACTAAAATTTTTGGATCCCACCACTGCCTAGGAGGGTTTACTCAGAAGCAAGGCCAGCTTAGATATGTGTGCGTGTGTGGGGTGATTTTCTGCTCCCCCTACATGACGAACCCTGTGAGCGCGTGCCCACAGAGAGGGTTCTGAATGCCACCTCTGGCACGCATGCCATAGGTTTGCCACCACTGGTCTAGATCATGGGAATGCTGTGGGTGACTAATTTCTTGGTTTCAGCAAGTCATGTGACAGAGTTCCCTAGAATAGTTGCGTTAACAAACTAATTGAATGCAGGTCTGATGATAGCATCAGGTAAACACATTGCTGGTTGGGAAACTGCACAGAGAATGCTTGTTCATGGCACTGAGCAAGAATTTTGGTGGATGTTTATCAATGACTTGGATGAATGGGTGTAGGGAATCCTTTTCAGATGTGTAGATGTCAGAAAATTGGATAGGTTAGCAAAGGATCAGCCTTAGAACACAGATATACTTTTTTTAAAATGACCTTGATAGATTGGAAAGCTGGGCTGAGACAAAATGAAATTCTTCAGACACAGGGGGAAAAAGATCCCCTCCCCCCAAAAAACCAGGTGTAGGATATGGAAGACCTGGCTTGGAAAGAGAAATGTGAAAAAGATCTGGGTAGCCTTTCACAGCAAAGCCAGCAGTGTGATGCAGCAACGAAAGAGGGTGATGCCATTTTAGGCTGCCTTAATGGAAGCTTAATAGCCAGGTAATCAAAGGTAACCATTTGGAGGATGGTGTGTGTGTGGGGGGGAGGTTGTGTGTGTGTGTGTGTGTGTGTGTGTGTGTGTGTCAGGAAATCAAATTCTGTGAAGAAAGGTTGAAAGAGATGGGTGAGCCTGGCAGTGAGAAGATTGAGGAAAGACATGATTGCAGTCCTGAAATATTTGCGCCTCTGTTAAGTACCATCGAGTCATTTCAATTTACAGGAGCCCTATGAATCAATGGAGAGCAAACCACCAGGATAGACCACTGTCTGTTTTGACCACCAGCCATCCCATTTCCTAAGCCCCTTCCAAGCTCTGCTTCTAGGCCTTGGTCCCTCCATGGGCTTGCCAATGTCCAGGTGGAGCCTGGAGATCTCTTGGAATTACAAATGATTTCCAGACGACCAGCGGTGGGAACCAAAAATTTTAGTAACAGGTTCCCATGGCGGTGGAATTCAAACTGTGGCGTAGTGCCAATGGGGCTGGGCGGGGCATTCCTGGGCGGGGCTGTGGCAAGGATGCAGCCGCTGCGCTGGTCCTTGGGCTGGAAACGAATGCACGCAGGCACAGGCTGCCACGCACGCCGGTGCACCTCCTGCTAGACTGCTTCAAGTTCTGCGCGCTACTGCTGAGAGGAGGGGCGTAATTAAGGCAAAAATCACATGGCAAAATCACCAATTAGTAACCCCCTCTCAGCACACACAAATAATTAGTAACCTACTCTCGGGAACCTGTGAGAACCTGCCGGATCCCACCTCTGCAGATGACTATGAAGATCAGTCTCTGCTAGAGAAAAGGGATGCTTTGGATTCTATGGCCCTGTATATTGTTCCCATCCCGAAACCCTGATGTCTGCAGAGTCCACTCCCAAATCCCCAGGAATTTCCCAACTTGATGCTGCTAACCAGTGGTAGGATTCAAATAATTTAACATCTGGTTCTGAACTTCCACTGGTGGGACTCAGTGGTGGGATTACAACCAGTTCTCCAAAAGAGAAAAAAATTAGCTACTGGTTCTACCGAACTGGTGTGATTAGGCTGAATCCCACCACTGCTGCTAACCATGCGGGGCCATCAATATTTTCTCTGGAGAACAAATTCACTGAGCAGCCACCTGAGAATCTTTTTACAGTGATCTTGACAGTCCAGGCTAGGCTAGTCTGAACTTTAGATCTCAGAAGCTAAGCAGGGTTGACCCTTGCAAGTATTTGGGTGGGAGACCTCCAAGGAATACCAAGGTCGTGATGCGGAGGCTGGCGATGGCAAACTACCTCTAAATACCCCTTGCTCTGAAATCCCCACCAGGGGTCAGTATAAGCCAGATGTGATTTGAAGGCAACAGCAGCAGCAGCAGCAACAACAACAACAACAACAACAAAACACTTGAGAACTGACATGGAGTGGGAGCATGTGCAGAATTCTTCCCTTAGATACCCCACAAACTAGCATTGTGTAGTGGTAAAAAAGTGTTGGACTAGATAGAACCTGGGAAGGCTGGGTTCAAATCCCACTCTGCTGTGGAAGCTTGCTGGATGACCTCTGGCCGGTTACACAAACCCTTGGCCAAAAATGCTTGAATACTGCAGAAGGCGTTCTAGTGAACATCTTACACGAGAATTCTTAACGGAGCCAATTGCCAGAGTTTTCCTGTTTCAACAATTGGTCATAAGAAGTCCCTTGGAAGCTTATTTTTATGGATATAATATTTTTGCTGCATATCTTTGCACAATGACTCTTGCACAATAATCGTACATCTAATAGAAGTCCTTCTAATAGAAGTGGTTAAGAGCAGGTGCATTCTAATCTGGAGGAACCGGGTTTGATTCCCTGCTCTGCCGCTTGAGCTGTGGAGGCTTATTTAGGGAATTCAGATTGGCCTGTGCACTCCCACACACACCAGCTGGGTGACCTTGGGCTAGCCACAGCTTTTCGGAGCTCTCTCAATCCCACCCACCTCACAGGGTCTTTGTTGTGAGGGGGGAAGGGAAAGTCTCCTACAGGAGAGAAAGGGGGGTATAAATCCAAACTCCTCCTCCTCCTCCTCCTCCTCCTCTTCTTCTTCTAATCTTCTTCTAATCTTCTTCTTCTTCTTCTTCTTCTTCTTCTTCTTCTTCTTCTTCTTCTTCTTCTTCTTCTTCTTCTTCTTCTGCTTCTGCTTCTGCTTCTGCTGCTGTTGCTGTTGCTGTTGTAGATGGGAGATTTGAATGGTTACCAAGTCAGTGGGAGAAATCCATTGGGATCTTACTGGATACATTCTCCCGTATCAAAGTGTTGTGTGTATATATATAATATAGGAATGAAAAAGGACATCATCTTGTAGTCATCAGATGTGTTACTGTGTTATGTTAGTCTGGAGTATTCTCATATGTTATATGTTTTTTGTACGTGTGTTGGTTATACTGTCAGTTCAAATAGAGTGCATTCTTCACTTTAACATACATAGCGCACTTTATGAAATAGCACTTTGCACTTTAGGTATTTTTTTGAATCAGTGCCATTATAGTGGTTTGTTTTTGAAGTTGTGTTCACACAGAACCATACCTGTTGGATAAATCTGGAGCAAAACCCACTCTTGTTTTGGAAAAAGTCAGGGTTCATCCATGTGAAAGAGCAGCCTATCCCTGTACAAAGTGGCGTTTCTAAGTGAGGAGGTGTGGCTTCCACCCGGCAGCCCCTCCATAACTCCGACTCCCTGTGAAAGAGCTCCTTTTGCCAGAACCACTGTCCACTAGAGGAGAAGAAAAGCAATGTCAGTCCAATTTCAGATCATTCCAGATCCTACCGATGCAACATGCCAGGCAGGGTGAGGAGTCTTTCAGCTCAGCTGCCAACAGATCCTCTAGCATTTACAACTGCCACTGGAATGTGTCCAGTGCCCCTGGCACAGGGGCCGCTTTGTTCCCAAGGCCCAAGCAGCAAATGCCATTCAGCTCATTTAGCCCCCTGCGTGGGACAGAGATAGAAATCTCTTTCCTTGAGGGAACAGGGGCTTGTAAGACTGAATAGCCCGGCCACTGGTCATCTGGGTGCAACGAGATGCCCTGCCTTGGCACCGGCTTGAATGCGCTCCGTGTTCCAACTGCATTCCAGGACGGAAGCACTGAACTCTGAGAGGGAGGCCTTTAATGAACGGAAGCAGAAACTGTCCTGTTTACGCAGCTCCCCTAGCAGCATGCCCAGCTGGCGTCAGAAGGCAGCGATGCAGTGAACCAGTGAGCTACAAGGGCTTCGTGTGTGGGACGGAGGCCATTCACAGTACTGCAGGAGCGCAAGTAAAGGGAAGGTATTCCTTACAAGCAGTCAGGCATGGTGCTTAGGTTCTAAAATGAGAATTTGTGCTAAATAGCACAGAATCTTAAAATTCTGCTGTGTTGGGGACATGATATCCTGGAACAATGCGACATTTTATGTCCATCTCAACTTGGTCCCTGATGGGGATTATTATATCTACAGATTAGGGCCATGTACATAGAACAAAGATCTTTCTGCAAACCTGGGAGAAGGATGATAACCCAGGTTTGCGGGGGGAGGGGAACCCTTTAAAAATTGAGGGATTTATAAAACTTCAATAACATAGTCCCATTTCACCAAGAATGGACTTACTGTTTTGAGACTGGCCAAAGTTTAGCAGGTTGGCCCATGGTGGTTGGCCCCAGAGACACCCCAAGCTGGGGACACACAAGCTACCAGACAGATGCCCCCTCTGCCTTGTAGCAGAGGCAGATAATGGAGGGCCTGGGCAGGTATATGTGGGCAACAGAGGGGAGAGGAGGAAATGGGCACTGCTGCCTCCCCCCTCCCATTCACCCCTTGAGCCAGGCAGGCAGGAGTGGGGGTGTTGCATGGGGGTGGGCATGTTGGTCTGTGAGTGGGTTGTCTGAAGAGTGGGTGGCCCTGCAAGGGAGCAAGGAGGGATGGAAAAAGATTGGGTACCACTATCCCACACGTCTTGAAGGTCCCCATTTGTATCATCTAGTTGGAAACATTATATAGTAGATGTTGGACGGTGTTCCTCATGACAATAAGTTCCTGAGATTTTCTCATTGCTTCTGCGGCATCTGATTAAGCTCAACAGCAACAAGATTTGCACTTGGTGGGTTTCCTAGCATTTTCCCTGCTCTGGTCTCCTGTGGCCACCAGTGAGTTTTTTGTTGTAAATGGTAATTGTTAGATAAATTGTTAGATAAAGTTATAACAATCTAGAAGAAGAAGAAGAGTTGGATTTATATCCCCCCTTTCTCTCCTATAGGAGACTCAAAGGGCCTTACAAACTCCTTTCCCTCCCCCATCCACAACAAACACCCTGTGAGGTAGGTGGGGCTGAGAGAGCTCCGAGAAGCTGTGACTAGCCCAAGGTCACCCAGCTGGCGTGTGTGGGAGTGCACAGGCTAATCTGAATTCCCCAGATAAGCCTCTACAGCTCAAGCGGCAGAGCGGGGAATCAAACCTGGTTCCTCCAGATTAGAGTAAACCTGCTCTTAACCATTACACCACTGCTACTCCCAAGTTATCTGAATTCCCAGGAGTTTTTAAAAAGATACATACCTTTCTAGCCCTTATTGTTATGGAGATTTGCTTTCCCCCCTTATACTTCCATCAGGGGCATAGCTTTCTAAAACAGCCCCCACCCCCGCTCCCACTCCCGCTCCTGCAGCCAAACTGCATGTGGACTTTGGAGCAGCACAGCCTTTTTGGTGCTGGCCTCAGATGGCCAGGTCCAGCTTTAAGCTGCAGGCTCAGCCCCTCCCCCCAACTTGAATTCCATGTGGAGTTTGGGAATATTTAACTGCACTCCTGCCTTGAACTCTATGGGGAGTTTGGGACCTGGGTACAGTAGTGAGACGGGGGCACAGCAACACACCCCTAAAAAGTGGGACCCAGGGCTCTAGACTCCTTTTGCTCCCCCTTGCTATGCCAGTGCCCCCCCCCCGGCGAAAGAGGTAAAAAAATTTTTTTTTTTGAAAAAATAAAGCTTAGAATTTAGAGGGCCTATTAGCTAGATCAGGATCCCTGACCTTTTTGGCAGCGGGTGATGGGCACAACCACAAAGTGGCCATGTGGGAGGCGTAACCATTCACACACACAGAGAAAGCCCATGGGCAGAGGATAAGAGGAGAACTTTTAGATAGACTGAGAAAGAGGAGCCAGAGAGAGGATAAAACCAACACAATTGTGGCAGCTGTTGCTGAAATGTTATTTTTAATTTGCACAGCCAATCAGATCTCAAATGGGCAATCAGAAGCCCTATTGGAGAGGACACCACCTGGCCCCACCCACTTTTAAAAAACCCTTGGTGGCTGCCAGCAAAGTTGTTGGTGAGTTTTGTGGCACCCCTAAACACAACACGGGGATCCCTTAGAAAGACTGTTATAGCATTACAATAGTCTAGTGACTGCTGATTTTAACCCTCCACCCCCAGCCCTCCAGTGGCATGGAGGTGGGCGAGGATAGCCATCACAATAGATTTGGTGAGGGGAAAATGGCATCAGTGTGGGTGAGACAGGGAAAGATCTGGACTTTGTTGTAAAGGCTGCAGTAAATCAGGTTTTGGAAAGAATGCAGAATGCAGAAAAGCCAGGGGAAAGCTGGAAGGTGCACAGATGCAGCATGAAACAGTGCAGACATAGAGGAGAACCCCCGCTTCCCAATACCTTCCAGACCAAACCAAACAACCGGTGTGGAGGCGACCATGGACTAGTTCCCCTTGTGCCACAATGCTCAGTTTGCCAGAAGTTCCCTCCTGTCCTGCCTGAAGCCTATATAAATGGTGGCTCACCCACCAGCTGCTGAGTGGAATGTGGCCCTTGGACATTCTGCAAGGACTGAGTGACAAACAATCTTGTTTGCTGTGAAGAAAGAAGGATGCCCCTGGGGCAAGGCAGGGATGAGCAGGAGATCTGTAATGCCACAGCTTGCTGATCAATCAAGACATCCTCCCAAGAACTGTGAGAGATGAGTTACGTATGACCCTGTGGCCAGTCACTCATTGTTGAAATAGGAACATCATCAGCTAATATTTGTCACGTTTGATCTCTCAGGTTGTTGCAGTTTGTGCTCCATCTGGTCCCACATGCAGCTCTCTCCTCCTCTGTATTATCTTCACAACAACCCTGTAAGGTAGGAGAGCTTCATGGCTGAGCAGGCATTTTGAACCCCAGTCCTGGTCTGCTTCTGAGGCGCATTCAAAGGCAGTGGTTATTGGGAAAGACCGTTCTCTGAGACCTTGGAAACCCCAGGGTTTGAATCAGTGGACCAAAATACATGTTATCTGTGACACAAGTTAGGTCCTGTGTGCCAAACCCAACAGTCTCATGTTCACAGAGACACATGGAGCCCGGAGCTCAAGGAGAGGCAAAGAGGTCCCGCCTCTGGAGCAGTTTCCACTGGTGAAAATGGCACAGGAGGAAAGTGTGACACCCCTTCTTTTCCTCTCTCAACATCTGGATCCACACAAAGTGATGGAGAATGTTTTGAAAGGTTCACTCCCCCATGAACATGTGGCTGAGAGTCAGTTCAGGCACCTGTGGATCCCACTCACATCACAGGTATTTTGGCCCAGCATCAGGCAACTTTGTATGTACCAGGCTTGTGCTTTCTAACCCACCTCTGAAGAATCTTGTCGCTGATGCTCAGTGGAAAGAAGGCAACTGAACCATGGCAAGTTGTGGCCCTGAACAAGCTCACCTGGAGCTCTCCGTGACCTTCCCAAAGAGCCCCCCCAACCTTTGGCAGGAAGGCAGGAGTTCAGTTGTGAACTGTGTTGCCCCATGGTGTTGTGTCCCTGGGTGATTTATATGGCTCTGTCTGATGGATGTGCCTGGGGACACAGAGGTGGAAGCTCTGTCAAAGACTTTAAGCAGAGGTGAAGGGTGGTCAATAAGAAGGATTTCTTGCCCAATCGATCATCCTTTGCCATTTATTTCTAGCCTCCCTCCCTCCTTCTGTCGCCTCCAGGAAGAGTAAAGAAAGACACGGCCACGGCCCAACTGGGCTGCCATTCACCACTTTGGTTATAGCCATGGGGTTGCCAGCTGCAGGTTGGGAAATTCCTGGAGATGGGCAGTGGAGCCTGGAAAGGGATCTCAGCAGAGAATGTTACCAGACAGCCCATCCTGCCAAGAAATCTCCAGGGGGAACTGATCTCTGTCATCTGGAGATTAGTTGTAATTCTGGGAGATCTCCAGGCCCTACCTGGAGACTGGCAACCCTACTTCCAGGGCCTTCCACTTAGAACAGGGGTCTGCAACCTGCGGCTCCGGAGCCGCATGTGGCTCTTTCAGCCTTATACTGCAGCTCTGCATGGCCTGGAGGTCGGAGGGTAGTGTGGGCGGGTCCCTCCAGCCCTCCAGAGCAGGGCTGGAAGGAAAGGTGAGTGGAGGGGCCAAACCGGAGGCGGCTCCATTCGGAGCAGCCCCTCCGGCTCGACAGATCTTCGGGGGTGTGGAAAACAGGTCCAAATGGCTCTTTGGGTGGTAAAGGTTGCCGACCCCTGACTTAGAAACTTCCAAAGGTGAGCCAGGAGGGTCCATAGAGGTTGAGGTGGGCCTTACTGCAAAGGCCCAACTGGGATGATACAAGTTCCCTCTTGATCTCCCCCAATCCCCCCCCCAATCATGATGTTTAGATTGAACCAGGAAGTGGCGTCTCAATCTGCCTGTCTTCTCCCAGTCACCAGTTGGAGTTAAATGGGTGCCTGCTCAGTTTAATTGTTGGATGGTCTCGGAGGGAAGAGATGTGGCTTATTGCTGAAACGTGCTTGGCATACACAAGGCCCCAGGTTCAATTTCCAGTTAAAAAGAGGTGGTGTGAAAAACCTCTGTCTGAGACCTTGGCAGCCACTGCCAGCTGGAATAGACAATACTGACTTGGATGGCCCAAGGGTCTGATCCCATGTAAGGTGGCTTCATGGATGTGTTCCAACTCATGGAACAATTCCCTTCTTTTTTAAAAAATGGCTTTCTGGGGTCTTTCTCACAGGTCCATTTGGCAAATGCATCCCTTTCCCACTCATTCAGCTAGCTTTGGTTTCTGTGACAATAAATGAACTCTAGCAAATATGGTCTGGTCTTCCTCAATATTGCCAAGACTCAGGAGTGTTCAGGTGTGCATTCCCACTCATGAGACTGATATGCGAGAACATGTGGCATGCCTCATCCACAAGGCACATCTTTAACGGGTTTATTATTTCCAAAATAGGCTGCCAGTAAAGCAAAACAGAAAAGCCAAGAAGGACCAAATCGAATCAAACACAAAAGTGTTTTTTTTTTAAAAAAAATCCATCCCGATAAAGAGCGCTGAAGAATTCAAAAGCTCCCCTACTGTTTTCTGTTATTGTGGCTGGCCTTAATGAAACATATGGCCAGTGGAGTCAGAGTGCTATTTTTCATCTTCCTTTCTTCATTATTATTATTATTATTATTATTATTATTATTATTATTATTATTATTATTATTATTATTATTATTATTATTATTATTATTATTATTATTCAAGTACAGTTACCTTTCCCCAAACCAAACCATGTTTTTCTTTTCTTCTACGACCTCTTTGTTTGTTGGACTTTCACCTTCTGCTTATATCATGTCCATGTTTACACAGGGGGACATATAGTTAGAAGGCATTTGTAAGTCCCCTTCCATGACACCCCCCCCCCCAAGATTTTAATTACATACTTGTATAAGCCTTCTGAGAGTCTGCAAATCAGTACACTTTTTTTTTTAAAAAGTGTCAGTACTCACATATAAGGTTGTGCCGATTTCCACCAATTCCCTGCTCAGGACTTGGGAGAGCCCCCCCCCCTCAAAAGGGGCCAGTGCTCAGTATTGGTGAATACTATCACACACTGACACACACCAACAAAAAACCCGGTCTGGTGCAGGCAAGGTTGAAAAAATATGATAAAATTCAGTAATGGATGGTTCTGCATTTACTACAGACTCTTGGAATTGAATACCAGCTTCCTTTTAGCATGCACAACACAAGCTTCTTATAAACTTGCAGGAAGAGATGATGTTATTTTCTCAGATTTTCAAATTCTCAAAGTTTTGGTATTGAGGCTTTGAGCAGTCTCGAACAATCATACCTTCGGGACTGCCTTTCCCCATACTGCCCACAGAAGACCTTGTGGTCTTCTGGTAGCAATCTGCTGGTGACCCCTGGCATCCACATGGTGGAATTTGCTACCAACAGAAATTAGCGATCTACAAGACCTCTTAACAATTTTGCAGAGCATGTAAAACATAAATATTCTGATGCACCTTCAATTAAGGCTGCTGCGGAATCTTGAGAAATTGGTTGGGCCCCAAACTTACGCCCCACTAGTCTGCCCAAATAAGAGCCATGAGAGTGAGCAGAATTGGAAATAAGGTGGACAAATGGATTAATGATTAATTCGCCATCAGGGTTTTTATGGAATGTTTTTATTGATGATGTCTGTTAACTGCCCTAAGCCCAACTTTGGCCGGGGAGGGCAAGATATTAAATCAAACAAACAAACAAACAAATAATGTATTGTTGAAGGCTTTCATGGCTGTTCCTAACGTTTTGCCTGCATCTGTGGCTGGCATCTTCACCTCTGAAGATGCCAGCCACAGATGTAGGCGAAACATTAGGAACAAGATCTACCAGACCACTGCCACACAGCCTGGTATACCCATCACAACCGGATAAATAATGCACTCTGGTTGACTGAAATTACAAAGGCTGTGAAAAAACCATACAGAAAAGCAGCTAGAATAAGCTAGGGAAGATGACATTTCTCTCTCTGTGTGTGTGTTTTTAATCAAACCAAACCATACAATTTTATTTATTTATTCATTCCATTTATACCCCGCCCTACACTGAAATCCCAGGGCGGCTATAAATAAGTGAACTGAAATTTAAATAATAATCTCTCTATTTTAAAATAAAACCTGAATTAAAATTCAGTTAGTAAAAATAAAATTAAGAATGCTGTTGCAGACACTGAAATTAATTTGTTTGTAGCCATAAAAGTTTAACATTCTACCGTAAATAGCATGTTCAACTACAAAATCTATTTTTTTTTAATTAAGCTTAATAAAAATGGATTGATGCTGTTTAGTTTTTTGTGGGGAAGGCTGGGTTCAAAGGAATCTCTTTGCTTCTGTATATGCTTTATATAGCAACATTCATGTGGAATCTAGTGAAAATCAAAGCACATGTTATGTACAGATAGATTAAAATGGCATAATTATTTGGATTTGTGGAAGTTCACTTTGACATCAGTTCAAATGGAGAAGACACAGTTTTGCATCCAATTGCTCACCATTTTAGCTTTGCAAAAATATGTTCTGGTTTATTGTTATTTTGCATATCCCAGGTTCACACTGTTGTTTCAATTAGCTCCATTAAATTTTAATAAAACGAATGCCTTTTAAATTGAATCTGGATTTCCTAGCTCAGTATATCCTAATGAGTAAATAAAACTCCCATTTTGACCGACATGAAAACATGAAAACCAACTTCAATACATTTTTAATGATTAAAAAAGTGTAATTGGTTAAATGAGATAAAGAAAAATGTTGCATTTCTATAAAGGAAGCGAAAAAGTCAAACTAAAACATTGTAGGGGTAAAGGAAATGTAAAGTTAGATCTCCTGTACCACAAAGCACTAATTTTTTAAAAAAAACTTCCCTTATTGAAAAAATACCATGTCAGCAAATTTAATTTTCTGTAATGTTTGAAATAGACATTAAAATATCAGGGATGAAGCAACACCTACTTTGCAAATTAAGTTGACCCAATCATGATGCATAAATGTTGAAAATGCGGTCCTGGGAATTTATATTTGTTTCACTTAGCTCAGGAAGACAATGCAGCAAGCCAAAAATGTGGACTGCTGGTGGCAAACCCAGCATCCATGTCCAACAGATCTGGAACTTCACAGGAAGCCCCAGTAGTTTAGAGCAACACTCCGAAAAGGATATGATCTCGAGTGGTATGAATTAGGCGGGCGGCCTTGTTGAATACAAGTCTTATTCCCAGCAAACAGAACAGCACCTTTCAAACTGCTTCGCCAAACTTACAATACCCCCTCCCCCAGTTCTCAGCAACAAAACCTGGTTGTTTTTAATTGAAGCATATGGGAATTTTTGCAGGTAGTGGGAGCCACTTAGGAAAACACCTGGTTAAGCTCAAATAACTGCTTCTATGTATTGTTGTTACCATATTTCTTCAACCGTTTACAATTTTTGCTCTCTGGAGCAAAAAACAGAGGTGGAAATATTCTGTTTTTAAAAATTAAAAAGTCCGTGTTTGTGCACTGGTGTCCGCCGGAAGTACCCAGTCACCAGTCTGTGTGGCAGACCAAGCCAGCGATATAAATGCCAGCCTTTTGGCTCTGAGTCAGACCCATCTGGCAGCCGTGAGTATGCCTATGCGTGCGCGCAAGTAAACATGCGCCCAAACGGAGCAGCTCTTTGATGCTTCCTTACCCGCAGCATGACCAAAGGCTCCTTTCCCTGACATCTGGAATTATTCTTGAAGATAGAAGAAATCGTCCGTCACGTGTTCTTGGGCTTTCCAGCTCACTTGGCATCGCTGGGCTATGCATGCCAGTTTCCCAACAGTTGTGCCTTTCCACTGTCTGACTGTGTCACAGTTTGGTGGGGAGGATGGAATAGATTTTTTGTTTGTTCCGTCTCCTTGCATCTGCGGCTGCATTTCAACCGATGCGCAATTTCTCCTTACCAAAACCCAATCTGTCGGCCCTTTTCTCAAAAGACAGTGCTTTGGGAGCACTTCACATTCTTAAATAGAGCTGTGGGGAGGAGATATCTCTGATACCAACTCTGAAGGCAAATTATAAACAATTTGTGGGGTGTTGTGGGGTTTCTAGGCTGTATGGCCGTGTTCCAGTAGAATTTTCTCCTGACGTTGGGCCTGCATCTGGCTGGTATCTTTTCTGAAAATGCCAGCCACAGATGCAGGTGAAACGTCAGAAGAAAACGGTACTGGAACATGGCCATACAGCCCGGAAACCCCACAACACCCCAGTGATTCCGGCTATGAAAGCCTTCACAATTAATTAAATGCCATTTGTTCAAAATCAGCAAACCTGACTCTGCAATACTGAGAAACAGCCGCCCTGGGCTGGCCCTCCCATAGGTGGACCTCACGCCACGCACCTGATTTCTCCCAACCAACGTTCATAAACAAATTTATTTGTCTGTTCCCAGTGACTGTGGCACGGCACACAGCGGGAGGTACAACGCTCCCTTCCATAGCCCCCTCCTCACATACCGTCCTAGCGCGTTTCTTGTACCCGACAGCAGGGGGCGCTGTATCTACACAGAACCTGCCGCGTCTCACCCTTTCTCGGCCCGCGACATCCGCTAAAGAAAGGCCACCAAAGCCAAGATCAGAGGTCCGGAGGGGGAGGGGGGAAGAACTCGTTTGTCTGGATTGGATCTGCCCTGTTCTAGTAGCAGCTGCATCTGTTAACTAAAGGCTGTGGGAAAGAAGCATGCCCCTTGAAACTCTTAAAAGTGTCCTGTTTCAGCCTTCGGAAGCAGGCAGCCACAACAGGCCCTTAGTGTTCTGGGGCAGCTGTGGGGTGGAGGTAGGTGAGCCACACCTAACCAGTCTCCTGGCTCAGGTGGGGAAAGCAGACCAGTCAGTGATCTGGTACAACTTGGTTTTAGGTGCAAGACTGGGCTCCCCAGGGCTCTGTTTAGAAAGACCAGCCCAGGAGGCTTGCTCTGCTGGCCGATCTGCTTGAAGAGAAGAACCGAGCTTTTGTTACCCAGGCCTGGCCTTGAACAGGAGTCAACCCGTAGGTCTTAGTTTCAGGGCCTCTGCCCGGAGGGAGAGACAGCGGGGCAGAAGAGGAAGCCAGCAAGTAAAGTAGCCCTACCTCTTGACTGCCGCAGAAAGTATTTCAGAGGCCCAAAGTCTTCGCGTCAATCCTCAACACCGCCCCCCCCCCCCGCACCTCTGTCCCGGTTAAAGAGACGGACGTTGTCGGTCCCCTACAAACTCACTGGAAGAGGAGACGCGGCTCCTACTCTTTTGGTTTCAGGACAAAAGTAGCACGCAGCTGCCGCGCAAAGACGGAAGAGGCGCTTTCCTTTTTTTTTACCGACGCTGACAGAGGAGGCAAATCCGCGGGCACGGCTGGCTGTTGCGATCGCCACTGCCCTGGCGGAGAAAGTCCGATCCCCCCCCGGATCCCCGGCAGGCATGAGGAAAAGGGGCCGAGCAGAGAGTTCCTCGGCAGGGCCGCGACTCTCCCTCTACTGAGCGTTTCTGCGCTTCCTACCAAGTCTGAACAAAACGGCCCTTGCCTGGCACAGATGAGCACAGGCGGGGCAAACTGTGGGGCAAGCCTTTTCTGGCCCAAACGTTTGACCCCGGGACTCGGCCAGCAATAATCCCGACCCCGACCCAACCCACAAGCGAGCCTACAGACCCCTCCTTCTGCTTTGCGCCTCTTTCCAGCTGTGTCGCTCAGAATGAGCTGAATTCTGCGTATTGTTCGAAGCTTTCACGGTAGGAGTCACTAGGGGGTTGTTGTGGGTTTTCCGGGTTGTGTGGCCGTGTTCCAGTAGCATTTTCTCCTGACGTTTCTCCTGCAGCTGTAGCTGGCATCTTCCAGGCACAGATGCAGGCGAAACGTCAGGAGAAAATGCTACAGGAACACGGCCACACAACCCGGAAAACCCACAAGACCCAAGTTGAATTCTGCTGCTGTTGAGCCTGGCTTTGCTTGTGGCTTTTCAATGCAATCCGAATGACCCTCCTGCCCCCGCCCCAGAAACCCGAAAGGCGCTGGTGCTCTGAGCAAGATGGAAACCCCGTGGACCCAGTATCCCCTTCGTTCGCTTCCAACTAGATCTCAGGAACCAAACGCTTAGAAGCCGCCTATTGTTAGGAAAGCCGTCTCCGGCGGGCAAGTTGCGGAAGAAACCAGCCCCAGGAGAGAACAGGCAGGACACCCCCCCCCTCCCGCCAGCTGACACCCCCTCCCCGGAAGCAGCTTCCCCCCCTCGCAAGGCAGCAGCAGCACTTGCGGCTGGATTGTGCCCAGAGTCCACTGAAAGGGTTCTTCTCTCCCCCAAGCAGCCAGTCAAGCGCTGCTAAGATCCCAGCCGGGAAGTTTTACAGCCCGATTTAAATACATATTTAAGAAACCGCCTTCCAGGGCTGCTCTTTTGAAATCGTGGCTTGCGAGACGGCTGGCCTGTGGGCCTTGCAGATGCCCGCCTTCCCCATTGGAGGAAACCAGCAGGATTTCTCCTCCTTCCCTTCCCAATCCCTTCCCTCCCTGCTGGCATCATTGCCTAGCCCCTTTCCGTCGGACGGCCCGTCCCATTGCTTTAGGTGCTAGTTTAGACCCCAGAATGGCAACGTCGAGCCCCAAGCAGCCTCCCCAGAGAGCCTGCCCCTCGACAGCCCCCTCCAGGGTGGCTTTTGATGCCGGCGAATGCCTTCAGCTTCTGAATGAATGGTGGGGGGTGGGGGGTGGGAATCCAAACGCCTTGGCCTTATAAGAAACCGGCTTCACTTGGAAGCCAACCTCATATGACAAGGAGACTTCTGAGAGTGCAGCCCCTCCAGTCCGAGCCCCTTTGCCTCAACGCAGAACGATTTGGGGCAGGGACAGAATTGGGGTGGGGAGAGGCAGAAGAAGAAGGCTGGAAACTTTCTGACCCTGGCAACTGGGGGTGGGGGGTGGGGGGTGGGGAGAAGGGTTCCTGTACTATCCGCAAACGTTGCGCAGCACAACCAAAGAATCGCAACAAACAACTGGGGTGTTGTGGGGTTTCCGGGTTGCATGGCCGTGTTCCAGTAGCATTTCCTCCTGAGGTTTCGCCTGCATCTGTGGCTGGCGTCTTCAGATGCTCTGAAGATGCCAGCCACAGATGCAGGCGACACCTCAGGAGAACACGGCCATACATCCCGGAAACCCCACAACACCTCAGTGATTCCGGCCGGGAAAGCCTTCAACAATACATTGCAACAAACAACTGTTCGGGCCCCAACAACTGAATGGAGTTTGCGCCCCTAGGATGCGGGGGGGGGGGGCGTCCACCTCCCGCTGCCTTCGGACTGGAGGGGCTGCAATCTGGCGTCCACCTCCCGCTGCCTTCGGAGCGCCCGCGGTGGCCAGAGCGGCTTCCACGTCGGAAGGACAGCAGGCAAGCTGGGTACGCCCCTGCGTCGCGTGTGCAGGGCCGAGACCCCCGAGAAGGCAAAGCGGGGGGGGGGGGGGCGAAGGAAGCCTCGGAGGCTGCCCCCAAACGCTCCCTTCCCTCCCTCTGCCCTTGCGCCCTGCTGCAAAAACGGGGACAGAAAAGTTTTTTTAAAAAAAAGAAGACAGGAGGCGCGTTCCTTCCTGGATAAATGTTTTATGCGAGTAATAAAATATTGGCTGTAACATAAATAAAAACGGAGCTGGATACAGACGGGAAGGCGGAGTAGCGGGACCGACCCCCAACCCACAGGCCCCGAAGAAGACTGCCCAGCCGGGCTCGGCCCGCCGGCCAAAGAAATAGGCTGGCGGGCCGAGCTGGCCTCCCAAGGGCCCACTCTGTCCAGCCCCTCCCCCCCGGGGGTTGGGGGAGGTTGCCTGCGCGTGTATGTATCACGGGCCGGACCCCAGGAAGTAGGAATGGCCTTAAATCAGAGTCCCTGGACGGCTTCCTGGGATCGGCGCCCGAGGGCCCTTCGGAAACCCCCGGGGCGCCCCGTCGGTTGGGCTCCTTTGGGAAAACCGACGCCGCCTCCCCAAGTCCCGGACCCCCCAATACGCCCAGCCGGGAGCGACGGGTGACCAGCCCCCTCCCCATACCTTGCCTCCCTTCCTTGTTGTGGGACGTGAGCTCCAAGCAACGCGAGGGGACCTTTGGTCAAGCGCTCCTCACCCGCCGCCGGGCGGCTTTGCTCAGTCGGAGCAAGTTTGGTTGTTGTGGTTGGTTGTTTTTTGTGTCTTTTTTGGAAGTTCAAAAATAAATACAGAGACTTAAATTAGAAAGAGAGTCGGTGGCCCGCAAGCTGGAGGAATAAATTAAGGCGCCCCTCTCCGCCGCCCTTGCGCCTCGGTCCGGCGGGCCAGGAGGCGCAGCAGGGGGGTCGGCGCCCGCGGCTCTCCCGGTCAGTCCACGCCCCCTCCGGCCCAAGCGGAGGTGAGCGTGCCGCGCAGCCAGTCCAGTCCGGTCCCGTCCAGTCCGTCGGGGCTGGCCCCGCAGCCCCCGCGGCTCAGTCATTGCACCGGGCTCTGGAGCGTGTGGTGCAGCTGCGGCGAGGCGTCGGGCTGTGCGTAAACGTCCTCCATGGCCGGCGGGTGGGGGCCGCCGGCGGGCGTCATGCGCTTCTCCTTCTGCCGTCGGTTGCAGAACCAGACGCGCACCACCTCCTTCTCCAGCTGCAGAGTGTCCGCCAGCGAGGTGATCTCGTGGGCCGAGGGCTTGGGGCACTTGAGGAAGTGGCTCTCCAGGGCGCCCTTGACGCCCACCTCGATGGAGGTGCGCTTCTTGCGCTTGCGGCCCTGCGCGGCGATCTTGTCCAGGTTGGCCGGGCTGCCCGTGCTCGAGTCGGTCTCCTCCAGCCACTTGTTGAGCAGGGGCTTCAGCTTGCACATGTTCTTGAAGCTCAGCTGCAGCGCCTCGAAGCGGCAGATGGTGGTCTGCGAGAAGACGTTGCCGTACAGGGTGCCCAGCGCCAGGCCCACGTCGGCCTGCGTGAAGCCCAGCTTGATGCGCCGCTGCTTGAACTGCTTGGCGAACTGCTCCAGGTCGTCCGAGCTGGGCGCGTCCTCGTCCGACGGCGGCTCGTGGCCCGGGTGGCCCAGGTGCGGCGGGGAGCCGTCCAGGTGCGCCTCGGCCGCCTCGTCGTGGCCGTGGGGCGCGTGGCCGTGCGGCAGGTGCAAGGTGGGCGCCTGCGGGCACAGCATCCCGTTCAGGCCCGGGTAGGCGGCCTGCGAGTAGAGCAGCGGCTGGTGCCCGCCGCCCGTCGGGGACATGGCCGAGGGGCAGCCGCCCAGGTGGTGCGCCTGCCCGCCTTGCGCCCAGTGGCCCCCGCCGCCGCCGCCCGTCGCCTGCTGATGCACCAGGTGCGAGCGCGAGTGGAAGCCGCCGTCGAGGTCCCCCCGCGGGCCACCGCCGCCTTTAACGTGCTCCAAGTGCGAGCCGCCGCCGCCGCCGCCTCCCCAGTCGCCCGTGGCGCCCGGCAGCCACTGGTGGTGCGGCAGGCTGCCGATGGGGTGCCCCGGCGTGGCGGCCAGGCCCTGCAGGTACTCGTGGTGCATCATCTTCTGCACCTCGCGGTACGTGGCGCCCTGGTGGAGGCGCTCGGCGTCCGGCGTGGGTACTGCCAGCAGCGGGCTGCCGCGCGGCAGGTACTGGGCAGTGGTGGCCATGGCCCGGTCGGGTCGGCTGGCCCCGCGCTCCGCTGCGCGCCTCTCACTGGGGCCCCCTCGGCGGCGGGGCGCGCTTTAGAGTCCCGGCTCGGCCCCGCGCGCGGCCACTCCCCCCTGCGCGCCCCATTGGCTCCGCCGCCCGCGACTGGCAGCCGGCGCCGCGCCTCCATAGGGCGCCCCGAGCGAGGGCGCCCGCCTCCGCCCCGTCTGGAGGCGCCGGCCCGGGGATTGGAGCAGGGGGCGGCCGGTCCTGATTGGCGGGGGAGGCGCTCCATTCATGCCCAGCTGCCAAGCGCCACGTGGGGGGAGCGCGGCTCGGCCACCTGCCGGACTGGACGGGACGGGCGAGAGGCGGCCAGACACCGAGCGGCGGAGGAGGCAGGGCTGCTGCGGCCCCGGGGGCTCTTCCCGCTCTGCCGGCAACTCTCCGCTCGCCCAGCCCTTGTGGAGAGGATAAGCGGCGCCGGCGGCGGAGATGTGCTCGGCTTCGCCTTCTTTGCTGCTGTCCAGGTGAGTCCGCTGCTCCGGACCGCGGGGGGAGAGGAAGCCCTTCGTCCTGGCCAGGAGCCACCGGGAGACCCCCTCCCAACCGTTTCGCCCTCAGGTCAGACCCGCTGGGCAGAGCCTTCTCAACCGCTGGCCTGGGGGAACCCGAGCGGTGCCGTGGCTGGTGGCGGGCTTGGGAGCGACCCAGCAGGCGGGAGGGAGCCGGTCAGCCGGCCTTTGGCCCGTTTCCTTTTCGGGTGCGAGTCGACACTGCAGCGTTCCGCGGGTTCTCCCTGGCAGGTTGGGCGCTGGATGAATGGAGCCTTCGCGGCTGTAGCCTGTAACTAGGATGCACACCGACTGAAGGCTGGATGGTTTTAGGGCTCCTGGTAGGCAGACCGTTTTTCTCTCGCTCATCTATGGCTATGTCTCATCCTCGGATTGCGACTCAGAGCCTGCCCAATGGTTTCCTCTGGCTTGGTTCACTGGTAACTCCTTTTCAGTGCCAAGTCCCAGAGGACTAGTAGCTCTTCCTCCTCCACAATTGGGGTTCTGGTCAAGAAGAGGGTTGGGCTAGTGTCTGGAAGACCCAGGTTTGAATCCCCAGTCCTGCCATGGAAGCTCACTGAGGGACCTGAGCCAAGTCTCAGTCTAGCCTACCTCACAGGGTTGTTGTGAAGATCAAATGGAGGAGAGGGGGAGGAGGATTGGAGCTGTTTTGGGTCCCCATGGGGGTAAAAGGTGTGGGCACAAATGAATTTAAATAAATAAAGCCCCTACACTTTATTTAACTAAATCCTCTCTTCTGATTTATCCTCACAACAACCCTGCAAGGTACGTTACACTCAAGTGTCAGACTGTCCCAAAGTAACACAAAGAGATTCCATGGGATTGGTCCTCAAGTTTAGCTCTAACTGCTTAGCACTAACTGCTACATTGCACTGTCTCTTCTGCCCATTTAGGTGCTCCTCTGGTACTCTTGGGTTGGGGTCACTGGGAAAAAAGGAACTGGGCCCTTCTTCCACCTGCTTCTCACCCCAGGCACAATGGCACTTGGATAGTACTGATCCAGCTTGCTTCTAGGGCACTGACTTCTCTGAGAGCACACAATCTGTGCCTGTGGTTTTGAGAGAGGGGAAGCTCAGGGTGGTTAGAACAGTCAGAGCTGGGCTGGCTCTGCTTTGAGCACAAAAGAACCCAGGAAACTCCCTCATACTGAATCACTCCCTTGGTCTCTCAAAGTTAGTATCGTCTAGTATTGAGAGCCAGCGTGGTGTAGTGGTTAAGTGCAGGTGGATACTAATCTGGAGAACCAGGTTTGATTCCCCACTCCTCCACCTGAATGGCAGAGGCTTATCTGGTGAACCAGATGTGTTTCCGTACTCCTGCATTCCTGCTGGGTGACCTTGGGCTAGTCACAGTTCTTCGGAACTCTCTCAACCTCAGCTACCTCACAAGGTGTCTGTTGTGGGGAGAGGAAGGGAAAGCAGCGTGTAAGCCACCTTGAGTCTCCTTACAGGAGAGAAAGGTAGGGTGTAAATTCAAACTCTTCTTCTTCTACCCAGACTGGCAACCGCTGTCCAGGATCTCAGTCTGAGGCCTTTCTCATTATTTGCTGCCTAGCGCTTTTAACTGGATAGGCTGGGAACTGAACCTGGGACTTTTGGCATGCCAACAGATGCTCTATCATTGTGCCACAGCCCCTCCCTGGACAGTTGCTGTTGCTGGACAGTTCATATTTGCCTTGCCCTCCACTGAAGTCAGGCAGAATAGCTCTTTGGTGGTTCCTGCTGCTTCTGTTTTTAGCAGATGTCACTGCCGCATTAGGGCTCTAGCCCAGTTTTCTGCAAGGGCCCTTGACTGTAAATCCTGGAGAGTTGTCAAGTGACAGTTGCAGGTGGGTAGGCTGGCTCTTGGCAGTTTCATTCAAGCATTGCACTTTTGGCTCCCGGACTGGCTTTTCCATGGGAGGGAAGGGCTGCATTGCTTCACTTCTGGAAGATGTTTCCAAGAAATCACCCGAGGACCCAAAATACAGGCTGCTTTGGGGCTAGAGCCAGAACACCGAGGATCACAGTGGCCAATCGCTGGCAACTGACTTCTCTTTTGTGGCACCCCAAATCTGCCACTGGAGGCAGCCATTGCACTTAGTCAAACCACAGGCAAAAAATATTGCCTGGCTTCTCTCCAAAATTGAAGCAGTACCAAGGATGGGGTGTGTGTGGAGGGAAGAGGGGGGGCTTGAAGGGGAGAACTTGGAGGAGGGTTGGTGGGCAAACCTTTTGGCGCAGTTTTCTTGTAAGGACATAATTAGTTATTCCCCCAACTTCCAAAGGAATGGAATCCAGCAGATGTATGTATATATGTATGTGTTTGTTTCAAATATTTATAGGCCCGCTTTTCTCCCAGGGCATTCTGAACTGAAGGCAGGTAACAGTATAAAACAAATACAAACCCACTGAACAAACTGACGTACAAACAGCACATTAAAAACAAGACTTTAAAATGGTACGTCCGCAGCAAGATATTCTCCCTTTACCCCGGCTGGCTCACAGTGTTCCCAAGGCTCCCTGGAACAGGTCTGTTTTGCAAGAAGCTGCCTTATGCATACCTGTGGGAAATGGCACCCGGGGAAACACCTGCTTGGGGCACTCTCCACTGGCCCCAGACGTCCCACTTACCTTAGCCAGTGGAGGAGGGAAGTGGCAGTCCCGGGCAGCCTGGCAGAGCCAGGCCTGGCAGGCTGGGAGCCTGCTGTGGGGTGCCCTGTGGGCCCATGACAGAGTCCCAGCACAGCTACTCCTTCAGGAGCAGCTGGGCTGGGAGCCTGCCATGGGCCCACCGGGCGCCTCCACGTGATCTAATGGGTGGCGCCCGGGGTCAATTGATTCCCCATGTTCCTCTGGCAGATACACCACTGCAAAGGTGAGTCAGGCCCTTAGTACATCAAGTCAGTCTTGCCTACTCAGACTGGCAGCAGTTTTCCAGGGTCACAAGCAGAGGGCTTTAACGTCACCGACTGCCTGGACTCCTTTTCTGGAGATATCCTAGGAAGCCACCCAAATGCTCCTGAGCGTATTGCAGCAAGCTGGGGACAACTTGTGGCAGCGGCATTTGGAGGCCTGCAGAGACCTGGGTTCAAACTCCCCCCTTGCTTTGTGATTGTGGGCCAGTCCGTCTTGCGGCCTGATCTACCTTCCTATGCGGTCACCAGGAAAATGGGAGGGGGGGATAATTTATCCTGCTCGCTAAATAAGAACAGCTCCACTTCTCAGTGCAGCCAGTGGGCTAGAGGAGATTATCGCAAGCCTTGACCCACTCTCCTTGTAGCCAGTTTTGAAAGATCATCCTTCATCCCCATTATGAGGAACAACATCCTGCAGTGCCTCTCAGCTGTTGGCTCCCAGGATGGCGTCCAGTGGAATTATGTGATCCTCCAACCTCTTGAGCCTGTCTGGGATGGAGTGAGGGGCTCTCCTGCACTGCTGGAGATAATCTGGTGCAGTGATGGAAAGTCACGGACAGAGATTAGCCTCTCACGGACAGAGATTAGCCTCTTCCTTTGACTCAGCTGACCCGGCTGTGCTCATCTATGCTGTAATAACCCTCAGGCTGGCCTAGTCTACATGGGGCTTCCACTGCAGATGATTTGGGAATGGCAGCTGGTGCAAATTGCTGCAGCTGGTGCACGATCTCGAGCCAGCCACCACATGCATCCCACACCCCTCTGAAGAATGTGGTGTTGACTGTCCATGTGTTGCTGAGCTCAGTTCAAGGTTTTCCCCAGGAAAGTGCCAGGTGGCCTGCTGGACTGCCTCTCCCAGCTATCCCTGGTGGCTGGTCCCGCAGAGGGAATGCAAAGCGGCTGCTCCCCCTTCTTGGTCATTCTTTTCAGTCTGTTTTGTTTCTGTGCCCCTTTCCAACTCAAATAGGATCCAGGTTGGAAAGTAGCACAGAAACATCTTAAACAGAAACAACAAAACAGACTGCAAAGAATGACCAAGAAGAGGCAGCATATATATAGCCCAGGGGTCTGCAACCTGTAGCTCTCCAGATGTTTGTGGACTACAATTCCCATCAGCCCCCTGCCAGCACGGCCAATTAACCATGCTGGCAGTGGCTGATGGAATTTGTAGTCCATGAACAGGTTGCAGACCCCTGAATAGCCTGATCTCATCAGATCGCACTAAGCCCTGGGAGACCACCAAGGAGAACCACAGTCCGAATGGGAGACCACCAAGGAGAACCACAGTCACCACACAGAAGTGAGCAACGGCAAACCACCCCTGTCCATCTCATGCACTGGAAACCCTACAGGGTCGCCAACAGTGACCATCAACTTGACAGCAATTCCTACCATTATCACAAGATGCCCTCTGTATTGTGGCACAGTCTTCCTGAGCACAATAGGAAGCAGTTCTGGAGTAAGCTAGTGCGGGGCCTGTAAAAAAATGCACATAAATATCAAAACATAAATTATTTATTTGCATAGTAAAGCAATTCAATTTTTTTTCATCTGCTATCCAGCCAGATAATACAACAGATGTCTTGGCACGTCAATAAGACTACTACTTATAGATAGGTATTAATTTCAAATGTCAAAACTGAGAAAACTACAACCTGAATGTTCCATTTTCTAGATTTAGCGTCAGCTCCCCTGACATAAACAACAGCATTGCCAGATCATGAGAATACGGTGAGATACTGATTTCACCAGGCGGCTGCAAACGTTTAGCATGGGGCCCTTGAAATTGCAGGGCCAGTAGCCTGTGCTACTCTTGCTACTAGGTTAATCTGGCACTGTTAGGGGGGCAAGACGGAATCTTTTAGGAGGGCTTTTATGCAGTAGGTGGATTGCAGCAGTGGCTTGCTGAATCTGTGTATGACTGTTACTCCTAAAGCTTGGTGGACTTCTTTCTAATATGCTGTAATGCTTTCACTGAATGGCCTGTGTTGACTAACATTCCATTTACCTGGGATCTTTGGCGAGAGTGAGACAGGCTAAAGGTGCACCAACTGATTACATAAAAATACACAAATCTGAAAAGCTAATGATCACCAGGGCTCTGGTGGCAGGGAGTACCTGGAATAACAAAAGCAGGGTGGACGGTGGAGGAGAAGTTTCTCTTTCCTCTTTGAGCCTCCTCGCTTTGGTGGGCGATTCTGTCCTTGCACCTTTATGTTATTTATTTTACGTTTACAGCGTTTATTTATAGGTCACTGTTCTAGCTGGGACTCCAGGCAGATTACACAGAGTGAAGTGAAGCGAAGCAACAGGATGGAGCGTTCAGTAAAGAATAGAATAGGATTTGGTTTGTAGAACCAACCAGGTATCTATTAAAAAAAAAACATTAACATGTTAACTTGAAACATTAAAGGATGCCAAATTACGTAATAGGACCCACCTAACAGCAAACTCTGCACTATAGCAGAGGCCACAACTCCTATTTGCCCAAATAACTTTGTGCATCCTTTGGACAGTGCTGTCCCGTTGCCTACACAGAAAAGCCCCCTCTGTCATTCCCTTTTGAATTGTTTGTGCAAAGCCAAGAGAATGGGAACCTCCCTGATCTCCTTGATGGTGAGATCCTGCCTTCTTTCAACCACCCTCACTGGGCTTGGCTGCCATCCAGAGTCCAGAGGTTTCCACCACTGGCAATGGACTTGAAGGCTGGAGAGGGTGTTGTGGGGGATGCGTGACTTCGGCATAGAGTCTGCCCTATGGAGAGAGGGTGAGACTTTATAGGCTCTGCCAGGCTGGGGGCCAGCAGTGCCCCTTCTGACAGTTTTCCTTCTGGACTGCTTCACTAACCTGGGGTTGCAGAGAAGGAATGGGGCCAACGGACAGGGCAGCCAATCCCTAGCTGAGCCCCTCCCTCCTTCAGAGCTGGCTTTAGTGACCCATATAATCAGCCCGATTCCTGGATGGGTTTTGTGTGTGTGGGTGGGGTGGGTGGGTGGGGGGAACTGCCTCTGAACCTCTGATTGCTGCCCCACTCCAGTCTTTTCTCCAAAACTCCCGCGGGGAGGATGTGCAACACTGGGCGCTCCCCGCTCTGCAAGATTTCAGTGACTCTCTGGCCGTGAGCCTGCATGGACCAGCCAGTCCTTTGCATATGCTCAGAGGCACTCTCCTGCTTTGAGGTGCTGGAGAAAAGTGGGCATCACTGTGCCAGAGCTTCTGTGCAAAGTTTCTGAGACTGACGCGTGGACCCGCAGTTCTCCCCCTAGGAGGGTCCGCCGCCTCCGGAACAGCCCAGGGAATTGGGAGGAGAGCTCATCTCTTGTTCTTCAAATGGGTTGAAGAACCATCCTCCCTGGTCCCTTTCCGCCCGCAAGACCCTCTCCGGTTGCAGCGGATGAGTGGCTTGCTTGCAAGGCGCGGACGCTGGACGAGACGACGGCCGGGCGAGGCAGCCTGGCGCCCTTTGGACTGGCCTGAGCTGGCCACAGAGGTAGCCCCGACGGGCTGGTCGTCGTCTGCGAGGGAGTGACCTTGAGCGTAAACGGCTGGGGGGGGGGGCGGGGGCGGTGAAGGTGGCAGCTGGTCTGCGACCCCCTTCGCCTGTGCGTTGGGGAGGGACAGGATGGGGGCAGGCAGGGGAGTTCGGAACAGGGGCGCAGTGGGGCTCGCCCACCTCCAGTCTCCACGTGAAGGGGAGGGACCTTGCCTTCCCTTTTTGGTCGGTCGCCTCCCTCCAACCACGGCTTCCGAAGGGGCCCCAACCCTCTGGGAGAAGGGGCGCCCGGCTGCATCCGGCCCTTCTTCCGACGGGCTGCAGAAAAGACGCAGAGGAGGAAGAGAAGAACCCCCTCGACAGGGGCGTAACGAGGCAGCCCTGGGCAAACTGTAGCCCTGGGCAAAACCTGAGTTGGATGCCCCCCCCATGGGCGGCCACTCCACCACGACCAAATTTTATTTTGCACCAGGACATTGGTGCCTGCAGGGGGTGCCTTTTTAGACATATCAGCACCATAATTTCAGCATATCATCAGGAGACTGTCCTTATGCTACTCCCCATGTTTGGTGAGGTTTGGTTCAAGGAGTCCAAAGTTATGGACTCCCAAAGGGGGTGCCCCATCCCCCATTGTTTCAAATGGGAGCTAATAGGAGATGGGGGCTACAGTTTTGAGGGTCCATAACTTTGGCCCCCCTGAACCAAACTGCACTAAACCTTGGGGGTATCATCAGGGCAGTCTCATGATGAGACCCTGAAAGTTTTGAGACTGTGCCTTCAGAAATGTCCCCCCCCCCCAGCCTGCAACCCCCATGGACAGCAATACAGAAAACTCAATGCAGAACAAAGATTCTTGGGCAAATTTCTGGGATGTTCCTGCAGGGGGCGCATTTTTTTGATGTATCAGGGTATCATCTGGAAACTGTCCTTATGGTACCCCCAAATTTTGGTGCAGTTTGATTTAGGGGGTCCAAAGTTATGGACCCTCAAAGGGGGTGCCCCATCCCCCATTCTTTGCTAAGGAGATGGGGGCTACCCTTTGAGGGTCCATAACTTTGGACCCCCTGAACCAAACTGCACCAAACCTTGGGAGGTGCCATCATCTCCAGATGATACCCTGAAATTTTGGTGCTGATAAGGCTGACCCTGTTTAGCTTCTGAGATCTGATGAGATCGGGCTGGCCTGGGCTATTCAGGTCACTGATTTGGTTCCTCACTGGGTAACAATTGTCTGTGGAGTCAGATATTCCAAACCTAAATGACCTTGATGCAAAGTCATCATTATCCTAGTCAGTGAAATGGCTATGCCGTGCTAATTATGACAGCATCAAGGGCAGAGGGGTGGAGTTGAGGAATGCTGGCAATGAAGGAGAGCTAAGGTTTTCTGTCAGAATCTGTCCCTTCCCCAAGTCCAGTCCTGTCTCTTCCTCTGGCGCAAGTTAGGGCAGCAAAATAGTTGACACAAGAAGAGCCTATTGGATCAGACAAGTGATCCATGTAGTCCAGTATTTAGTTTCACAGAATGGCCAACCAGTTTTCCTGGAGAGCTTCTCTGATGTTGCCTCTTAGCACTCGTATTTCACAGATTTGCTGCCCCTGTAGATGGAGGCTCTCTTCATGGCCAGAAACCATAGGTTGGCTCCTCTTCCATGGATCTGTCTAACCCCCTTTTAAAGCCATCTACAGCCACTGGTGGCGAATCCCACAATTAAATTTCTCATTGAGTAAAGAAGTCTTGCCTTTCATCTACCCTGTACTTACTACTCAAAAACTCCATTGGGTGCTTACAGGAACTTGGATCCTTCTCCACCCCTTTTGTTGTAAGAAAGCAGCCGGTCCTGGTTCTGTCTGCACATCAGCCATGGCTACTTTTCTGAAGCACTTGGAAGGCACCTGGAGAAGTGCTTATGGGCACCATGTTGGGGAAAGCCTGTTCTGGAGCATCTCCGTGAAGTTGTTCTCTATTTGTCCTGCTTCTGCTTTGCTGGGATCTTTCCTGCTTTGCTGGGATCTTTCCCAAACTTGGTTCTCAGGCATGGTTTGACAAGGAGTGATGTTGTGAAGGGTGTGTGACTGTGTGGAATTGCTGCAAGAATGGCTGTTGCCTCTTTTGTTATGCTGCTAATTTTGCTCTGGGGGATGAAAAGAGGAGCCCGGTGCTTTATGATGGTGAAAGGTCCGGCACAGTGATGGTCATTTTGGCTGAGCTCCTGAATTGCCCTGCTTGATAGTATATTATTTGGAAAGCTTTGGAAAAGTGCTTTATAACAACTGCTGCCATGTTGGCGGCCTGATATCTGCTCTGGTTTTACGTCACTTGAGTGGAGTCAGGGACTTGACAAAATAAGCTTCCTGTCCCTTTAAGGACTGTGACTATTTCCCAAACAGGCGGTTAACTGCAGAAGGTGCCACATATGTGTTCTAGTCTTTGAAGTCCTGGCTAATAATTGGATGGGAGACCATCAAGGAAGTCCAGAGTTACTGTGCAGAAGCAAGCAATGGCAAACCATCTCTGTTTGTCTTTTGCTAGAAAACCCTACAGGATTGGCATAAGCTGGCTGTGACTTGATGGAGTGTTACACAACCAGCTCTTGAAGAGGACAACGAGAGAGACAGAGAGAAGAGCTTCTACAGGAAGTGAGCAGTAACGGGAACTTAACATGACGTTCTCTGAAGATCCTGGAGCAAAAATGTCTGCAGACAAAGGTGACCAAGATTCCAGAAGTCTCTTGTGCTCTTTCCATCAAAGGAAGCCAAGCACAGGGATTTGACAAAATAAGCTTCCTGTCCCTTTAAGGACTGTGACTATTTCCCAAACAGGCAGTTAACTGCAGAAGGTGCCACATATGTGTTCTAGTCCCTTGGATCTGCTTCCCTTGGATCTGTTTTCCATTTGTAGATGCTTGTGGGGACGAAATCGCCATTGGAGCCAGAGAACCATCTGTGACCAACAGTGCATACAAGTTCAGATCTCTTAAGGATCCTACTGAGAGTTTATTCCCAGGAAAACCTTCTTAAATTGCACTGGAGAATGCTGGACTAGGACAAAAGAGACCCAAAATGAAACCCTTCCTTAGCTATTGAAAATTAGTATGTGACCTTGTATCAATCACTCCCAGGCCAACCTAATTGGCAGGATTATTGCAAGATTAAAATGAGGAAAGGGCATATTCTCTACATCGGGGTGTCCAACATGGTTCCATGGTGCCAACATGGTGTCCAACATGATTACAGCACCTTTTTATGGTGCCCACCAAGTGTTTTTAGAAAGTGGGTGGGGCTGGGTGGAGTAATTACCCACTGGGGTTTTGACCGGCCATTGGAGATCTGAGTAGCTGGGCAGATTAAAATAATGCTTCAGCAGCAGCTGCCACCACAGGGTTGGTTTTACTCTCTTTCACTCCTCTTTCTCAGTGTACTTTAAATATATATATAGTTCCACCCCCACCTTGTCTCAGAATTCCAAATGTGGTGGCAGGCTCAAAATGTCAGGGGACCTCTGCTCTGCATTGTGGCGTAGGAGGTTAAGAGCTCGTGTATCTAATCTGGAGGAACCGGGTTTGATTCCCAGCTTCCGTCTGAGCTGTGGAGGCTTATCTGGGGAATTCAGATTAGTCTGTACACTCCCACACGTGCCAGCTGTGTGACCTTGGGCTAGTCACAGCTTCTCGGAGCTCTCTCAGCCCCACCCACCTCACAGGGTTTTTGTTGTGAGGGGGGAAGGGCAAGGAGATTGCAAGCCCCTTTGAGTCTCCTGCAGGAGAGAAAGGGGGGATATAAATCCAAACTCCTCCTCTTCTTCTTCTTCCTCTTCTTCTGACCTCTGTGGAGGGAGAAAAGGAATGTCAGAGATGGTTTGTGATTTGGTTTGCGCTTTGGAGGACATTTCCCACCATGGGCAGCTGAAGCAGAGCCCTGTGGAAGGTATCCACATACATGATTGTGTGCAGGCAGCCAGATGCCACTCACATTGTCATACACATATTTAATTCCCTTGCCCCACACACAGATGGAATGGGGCAAAAGTAGCATCTGAAGCATGTGTTGGTGGGCCTTTCACAGGCCTTTCCTTGGCTTCACAGTGCCTCATGTTGCAAGCCACTTATTGGCAGAGGCCCAGCACTTCTCCAACCCGTCTCACTGGAGCCGCAGTCTGCTCTGCAACTTGTCTTTCTCATATTGTGTTTCGCCAACAAACTCCTACTGCTGTCAAGGAGGCCCCGAGGAGGATCTGTCTTCTCTTCCCGCCCCAGCTCGCCCATGGTGATGAATTGCTCGGTTGTTCTTGTTACAGCTCACAAGAAATGTTTTTTTTCCCCTAGTCGGCTGTCTGAGAACCTGTTCCGGCGACTGAAACTTGCATCATTCCAGTCAGCTGGGAAAGCCAGCAAGGAGAGTCAGTGAGGAAGGCATCGTACTGTGGGGCTGGGAGATGATTCCTCTGAATGTTCTCTCCCACTGAGGAGATGCCTGGGTGGGGGGGGGGGGAATTGTACATACATACTTAATGTGCCATCAATTGGAATTGACCCATGGCAACCTCAGCAAGGGGCTGTTAAGAGAAGAAGCAGAAGTGGTTTGCCATTGCCTTCCTCTGAGGAGCCTTCCTTGGTGGTCTTACATCCAAGTACTGACCCAGCTTAGCTTCTGAATTCTGAGAAGATCAGGCTATACCATGCTTCCTTACCTCTCAGGGATCGTCATAGGGGAGGATTTAAAAATAAGATGCCTAGAGAGCTGTGCTTGTGATGCATGGGATGACTACACATTGACTTGCCTGCATGATGTGGAGGCCACAGGTATCATGTTGCATGTTGATAGGTTGTTAGGTAGTTTGAGGGAGGAGCCAACAGCTATGGTGCATGTTGGCATTCATTACATTGGGAAATGTAGCCCACAGGTCCTGGAAATTAAAGTTAAGCTGCTTGATGAACATCATGGTCCTCCAGGGTAGATTTCTCATAAATGCTTCCTGTTCCATGCGTTGGGCCAGATAGGCAGCCTGCCTTCAGGAGTATCAACGTGTGGACAATACAGTGGTGTTAGGAGGAAAAGCTCAGGTTTGTTAGGAATTGGTGACATCTTGGGAGAAGCCAAGCCTGTACAGAAGGGATGAGCTTCAGCAGAGATGGAGGAGCCTCCAGTTCAGGAAGATTCATCAGCCAGAGAAGATGGTGGAAATTAGTCAGATTATTTTATCAGGGTAGATACTGTGGATGAATGTTCTGTAACAGATGACCTCCCCCTCTAGAGGAGACAAAGAGTCAGAGGAAATACTGTATACAGTTATGTTGTTAAAAAAAAGAATGAAGTGTGTTGGTGCTTATGTTCTAGAAGGCTCTGAGCCAAGATGACACGCCTAGTACCTAAAGTAGTCATATCTGGATCCTGGTGGAACAGGGAAAATCAGTAGTATGTACTCATCCCTGTAGGATGGATGAGAAAAGCCATAGTATAGTGGCAAGGAAAGGCAGAGTGAAGAAGATTGGAATGGCTGTTTTGGGTTTTCCGGGCTGTGTGGCCGTGGTCTGGTAGACCTTGTTCCTAATGTTTTGCCTGATTGGAAGATTGGAATGCATAGCAGGAATGAACCCTTTCACGCTGCGGGTGATCTCAAAATGACAAGAAATCAGAGAGGTTACAGAAGGAGATCATGTTGTAAAAACTGGGGACTCGTAGCCTCACCTTGGTTTGGTCTGTCTGCTCAAATTCGGAGAGAGAGGAAACTTCTAGGTGTGATAAAGGACTGTGCCTGAGAATAATTAGTCATGGAGCCAACTAGAGGGGAGCTGACCCTGGGATTTGAATCACAAAGAAACAGGCACCATGTAGTTATCAAATCCAACATACGTGAGATCAGTAAATTCCTTGGAAATATCAACACCACCATATTGAACCCCACCCCCGAAAAGAGAGGAACTTTTCAAAGATGAATTAAAAGGAACACCTGCAGTTTCCTTCTTCTGAGCCAGACTTCACTTGATCAATCCAGGTCAAGATTATCCACCTAACTGGCAGTAGCTTCCCAGGTTCTCATATAGAAGTCTTTCAGTCACCTAACGCTTTCTTTTAAAAACTTGAGATACCAGGGATTGAACCAGGAACCTCCTGCATACAAAATGGATACTGAAACATACGTCAGTGGTTCTCAACCTTCCTAATGCCGCGACCCTTTAATACAGTTCCTCATGTTGTGGTGACCCCCAACCCTAACATCTATCCATTTTACAGATGGAGAACACTGATGCAGAGAGTCTTAGGCGACCCCTGTGAAAGGGTCGTTCGACCCCCAAAGGGGTCCCAACCCCCAGGTTGAGAACCACTGCAATACGTAGATACTGAACCATCCCCTCTTCCCCATATTTGTCAGTGTGAGGGTGGTTATTGAGTTGCATCAAGGAACTCATAAAAAGCAATAAGATCTCTTCTAGATGCTGAAGAAATTCTTTGCACCTGTCTTCTCTGTTGAAGATATAGGTCACATACCTATCATTGAGTACATTTTTGTGTGTGAAAAACTGAGTCAAATAGAGGTGTCCAAAGAAGTGGTTTTAGAGACAATTGACAAATTAAAAATGAACGTCCAGTCAATATACATTTATTTGTTTGGTTTTATTTTTATCCCACCCTAGAGGTCTCAGAGTGGGTTACAACATACAATTGAGAAAAGTCATAACATTCAATACAGCCTAAGAACAATAACAACATATAACGATCAAACCTGTTTAAACATTCATGATATTACCAACGCAATGGGAAGCAGGAAACCATCTCTTTTGCCAAAGGCCAGGGAAAATAGGTGTGTCTTTACCAATTTCCTGAACGCATATAAAGAAAATATTTGATGCACCTCAGGTGGGGAGTCTGTTCCACAATCCTGGGGCCACCACTGAAAAAGCACCGTCTTGAGTCTTTGCCTTTTTTTTAACTACTGAAGGTGGTGGTACCATCAGAGGGGCTTCATCTGCTGATCTTGGGTCACAGACAGGTCAATATGGGAGAAGGTGTTACTTTAGATATTTGGGGCCCAAGCCAAGTAGGCCTTTATAAATCAAAGGTAACCCCTTGAACTGGGCTCAGTAGTGAACTGGCAGCCAGTTTAGTTCTTCTAAGACCTGCAAGATGTGCATCCGGCCAGCAGCATCCATTAGCAGTCTTGCTGCTGCGCTCTGCACTAGCTGCAGCTTCCAAACTGTCTTCAAGGGCAGCCCCATATAAAATGCATTACAATAGTCCAGTCTGGAGGTTACCAGAGCATGGATTACTCTAGCCAGATCATCTTTGTCCAGAAGGGGCCATAACTGGTGAACCAGCTGGAGCTGGGAATAGGTACTCCTGGCCACTGCCTCCATTTGAGCTTTAAGTGTCTTTTAGTTTTAATTTAATTTAATTTAAATTTTGCTTAGCTGTCAGAGCAGGGAGATTTGCCAATGAGCACAGCTCTGCACTAGACCTCTTTTCTCTGCCCATGGCCAGCCAGCCTAGCTCCACCCTTCCCACTCTTCGTACGGCTGTCCATGCCTTCCCCTTTGCCCCCTCCCCCTTCACATTGCTGGCTCCTTCCATCTTCTTTAAATGCTAATATCAACGTATTGATGTATTGATATAACAGAGTTGGCTTTTGCAAGGAACAGCACAAGCAGGGGCTGTTTCTCGCTACAGCCCACCTCCCCAGTTTGCTTCTGGCTTCCTTGATGATCAGGAGGGCTTTTTAAAACTTATTTTTCTGACAAGTCTCTTTTAAAAAACAAGCCTGTCTCCAGAAAGAGAGAGAGAGAGAGAGAGAGAGAAGGGGAAGGAGGGGTTAGAATATCAATTCTATAGCATTGGGACTATTGAATGTTTTGAGATCTGTGCCTTTAAGAGGGACTGAGAAGAGAACCAGGAAACAGAGGCCCTTTCAGATTTGCTGTGGGGGAGGACTGCACTGCTTCCTCCTATAGAAACAGAGAATCATAAGGAGACCACACTTCAGCCCCACCACACAGTTAAAAGGCCCGAGGTAAGTGTTCCATGAGTAATGGACGTTAGATTGAGCCAATCTGGCCATACTGATTTGGAACCTTGTGGCTGGAACTGTGACACACACTTCATGGGGCTGCCCAAGAAGACAACTTGGACACTGCAGTTGGTCCAGAATGTAGCAGCCTGATTTACTGTCAAGGGCTATGCTACCCATTTTGAAACAGTCTCATTGGCCACCAGTTTGTTTTTGAGTGTAATTCAAGCAGGGACTATAACAAATAGCACCCAGGGCAAGCAGTGAAGCTGTGCCCCCACCCCCATGGCATGGCTTCTAGCGTCCCCCACATTTAACTTTTTCTCTCCCCCACACCCACTGCCACGACTGTAGGAATCCATCGAGTCCTCTCTGAGTCAGAAGCAGCAGAGAGGGAGAGATACTTCTCCCATTCTCCCCCGTTCTCTCCTCTCTCTTTCTCTCCCCCATTTTTTGCCCATCATGCTCCTCCCCAGAAGCCCAAGGAATGACTGTGTGAAGGGTCATGCAACCCCTTTGCCTTGGAGTCCTCCTGCTGGCTTTCCTCTGGCTTCTGTCAGCTTCTTTCCAGCAGACTCTCTTATCTGTGGGCGTTGCGGCAGCTGTTACACTGCTCTGGTGGCTCTGCTAGGGGGCGAGCCAGAGGCAGGAGGGGGAGGTGGCACCTGAAGCCACTGTGCTGCTGCTGGTGGTGGTGGTGGGGCTGTGCTGCAACCTCAGCTACCTCTTCAGCCTGACCTGTACCTCCTTCTTATTCCTCATTGCTGCCTTCCTGGCCTGTGGGGGAAGTCACAGTGGGAGGGAGGGAGGCAGCCGGCTAAATGCGCCCCCCCATGTAATCCGTGTGAGGGGTGTTTGGGTCCCTGAGCTCAACCCCCCCTTAGATTCATGTCTGAATTCAAGCATCTTTAAAGTGCTTCAGGGCCATAGGCCCACATACCTGAGAGACCATTTCCTCTCATATGTCCCATGCACCAGCTCCAGTTTTTATCCTGCTGCCAGCTGACTGTTCTCCACTCAGAGTGGCCCCACCTGGCATTAACCAGAGCCTGATCAGTCCTTTTGCCTCATGGCCCCTATATTGTGGAATGAGCTTCCTGAAGAGGGGAGCAGACTGAGTGACCTCATTGGTGATCTTCAGGAGGTCCCGTATGGCTTGCCTATTTGCAAGGGCTTTCGATGGGGTGTGAACAGCAGGCATATTTTGGGAGGGGGGTGGAGGTATTTGAGGTTTTTTATGAGGTTTTAATTAATGTTTTAATGCGTTCTTGGAAGCTGCCTTGAACCATGAGGAAAGTGGGGGTATAAATATTTTTATAAAGTAAAATAACAAGATCAAAATGTGTCCTTTCATGAATTAGTAACTGGCTACAAATAGTAGGCACCAGAGGGAATGCTAGATTTCACAGTGGAGGAAAGTGAGAAGTGGGGCCCTCCAAGAATCTGTGTTGGGGCGTGGGGTATTCAGAACTGACTTTGAAATTTGGAATGACGAGATGGTGAAGTTAGAGCACGATGCCGAATTGCTTGGGATGGTGAAAACACAAGGGAGGAGCTCTGAAAGGGTCTCTCCAAATGAGATGAACACACAACAAGATGGCAGATGAAATTCAATGTAATTAAATGCAAAGTAACGTGTATATACTGGTGGGGCCTATTCTGTTGATTCAAGAAAAAGACCTTGGGGTTATGATGGGCACTCATTGAAAATGTTGCCTCAATATGCAGCGGTGATTTTTTTTAAAAAAGGTAAATCCCGTGCTAGGGATCATCAAGAAAGAGAATGAGAATAAAACTGCCACTAGAGCAAGGCCTTTCGGGAGAATATCATCTACAGTTCTTATCACTGCATCTCTAAAGGGAACTGAAGAACTGGGGGAAATGCAGAAAAAAGTAGCACAGATGAACAGGAGGCTACAGTGCCTTCCTTGGGAAGCAAAGCCAAAGAATACAGGGGTTTTTAGTTAAGGAAAAGGCCAATTGAGGAGTGACATGACAGGGCTACAAAGTTATGAAATAAGAAAAATAAGAGCACTGACAAGAGACAAACTTTTCTCTCTTTCCTGAGACATTAGATCTTATGTATTGTTGAAGGCTTTCATGGCCGGAATCACTGGGGTGGTATGTGGTTTCCGGCCTGTATGGCCGTGTTCTAGCAGCATTCTCTCCTGACGTTTCGCTTGCATCTGTGGCTGGCATCTTCAGATCCTCTGAATCCTCTGAAGATCCTCTGAAAATGCCAGCCACAGATGCAGGCGAAACGTCAGGAGATGCAGATCCTCACAGATGCAGATCCTCTGAAGATGCCAGCCACAGATGCAGCCACAGATGCCAGCCACAGATGCAGGCAAAACGTCAGGAGACAATGCTGCTAGAACATGGCCATACAGCCCGGAAACCACACAGCACCCCATTGGATCTTATGTTCACCCTGTGAAATGTTTGGAAGTAGATTCAAGACGGATGCAAGGAAGGGCTCCTTTGCCCAATAGGCAATTTACCGGTACTTGCTGTGGAAATCACTTCCATATGATGTCGGGGTGAATTTAGATGGATTTGAAAGCGAGCCAGATGAATTTATGCAGGGTAGGCTTCTTAGCTACGACTGATGAATGGAACTTTCGGGGTCATAAGCAGAATATCTGAGACTGTCAGAGCAGCAGGAAGTGGAGCCATTGTTTGTGGTATCTGACTCGTGGTGGCCCAAGATCACCCAGTGAGCTTCTGTAGTGTGAATGGGGATGTGAACCCGGGTTTCTCAGGTTCTAGTCTGACCCCTTAACCCCTATTCCACACTGGCTCTCTGCTCCCCAAAGCAGGTTACAATATATGTAGAAACACATTTTATCCTTTCAACAAGTAGAACACATTCCATTCACCTTTTGCTAAAGTAAATCTTGTTAAATGTATTGTCGAAGGCTTTCACGGCCGGAATCACTGGGGTGCTGTGTGGTTTCCGGGCTGTATGGCTGTGTTCTAGCAGCATTCTCTCCTGACATTTTGCCTGTATCTGTGGCTGGCATCTTCAGAGGATCTGATAGTAGGGAAGCAAGTGGAGTATATATACCTGTGAGTAACAATGAAGATGCACCTATTGACCTTGCTATCTTCATTGTTACTCTCATGCTATATACTTCATTGTTACTCACATGCCAGGCTACTTCTATTCAGATGCCCTCACCTATTGATCTTGCATCTTCATTGTTACTCACAGGTACATACATTCCACTTGCTTCCCTACTACCAGATCCTCTGAAGATGCCAGCCACAGATGCAGGCGAAACATCAGGAGAGAATGCTGCTAGAACACGGCCATACAGCTCGGAAACCACACAGCACCCCAGTAAATCTTGTTAGTCTTTAAGACCCTTTGTTTTATTTTGTTTTGCAGACTAACATAGCTACCTTGTGTTATCTCTAGACAGGGAACACAACAATTAACAAACTGAACAGACCACAAATAGGACTTAGCAGCGGCTCCTTCAGTCATGAGACCACAAGAATGGAGTTTCACTTTCTATAGAGTCTCTGGAAGTCTCTGAGCGAACTCTCTAAGGGAAGTCTCTGAGACAACTGTGAGAGTTCTGCGAGAACTGTGACTGGCCCAAGGTCATATATAGGAGAGGGGAAAGAAACCTGGTACTCCACATTAGACTCCACCTCTTTTAACCTCTACACCAAGGGTATCAAATTCATTTGTTACGAGGGCTGGATATGACATAAATGTGACTTGGTTTGATCGGGACAGGTGTGTGAGTGTATGTGCGTGTGGCTGCCTCAGCTGGTGAGCCCTCAGCAGACTCGCCAGCCCAAATTAGCACTGGTGGTGGCTACCTTGACTGACGATCCTGCAGAAGGCTCACCAGCCCAAAATGGCACTGGGGGAAGTGGTTGGCACTGGGTAGGGGGGTAGCTGCTTGCTCACAACTTGCTCGCCAGCCCAGATCAGCACTGGGAGAGGTGGTAACCTCAGCCTGCTGTACACACATCAGAGGCCTGTTGTAATTCTGGGAGGACTCCAGGCCCCACCTGGAGGCTGGTAACCCAATGTCCTCTTCCTCCTCTACTGTGGGAAGCAGCAGGCCAAAGCCACTGTCAGGCAGACTGATTCTGCAGCTGCCAGGTGGTGCCTTCGGGATGGAGAGGTCAGGTGCCTGCAAAAAAAAAAAGTGGTCCATGAGCTCTGGTTGCCTTACCTGGTCTGTATACCCCTTGGGTCTTTCTCTCTCTCTCTCCCCCCTCACTTGCCAAATGTAAAAAGGCAGGTTAAACCTAGGGGTGGGGCTGAGAGAGGTCTCCTACTTTCTCCTGACTTCAGTGAGTGGAACGGAGGTACTTCTTCCTCCCCCAGGTTTTCTCCCAGTTGCTGGGAGTGGGGTGGGGGGAGACGCTCTTCTGGTTAGGCAACAGCCTGAACCTGCCCGGTCCTGCAGCGCATTCCTGGCTCTAGGGAGGACAAGCTCCCAAAGGTGGCGTGGCTCATTCCTTGGCTAGAGAACTCCTGGGTGGGATTTTGAATAGCGAAAGAGAAGCGAAGAGAAGCCTCCAGGCCCGGCACATATCAGACATCTGGCCTTGCTGTTGAGAAGGGATTCAAAGAAGGCTCCTTGCGGAGAGCTGCAGGGAGGAGGGGTGCCCAGCTGGAGGTGGAGGGATCCATCCAGGCAGCTTTTCAGAGAGCCCGCCTTCTGCGGGGAAAGACATTATGGAGTAAAGCAGCCCTGGTGAAACTTTTGGGAGGAAGGTTTCAAAAAATGGTGGAGTTTACCTCCTGGTAGTCCGTCATAATACTGATGGGCTTTACATGCAGAGAAAGAGGATGCTGACTTTCATCTGGGCAGAAAAGGGAACTGCAAGTCAGCAGAAGGCCTCATTGGGTTGCCAGTTTCCAGGTAGAGACTGGAGGTCTCCAGGAATTACAACCGATCTCCAGATTACAGAGATCAGTTCCCCTGGTTTTTTTTAAAGGCTGCGTTGGAGAGTGGACGCCATGGCATTACACCTCAATGAGATCCCTCGGGCCCCAAACCCTCTCCTCCCCAGGAACCACCCCCAAAATCTCCAGGAGTCCAGGAACCTCCCAGATGGAATGGGCAACCCTACGCCCAGTGGTGGGATTCAAATAATTTAACA